>NC_140795.1:44267708-49502708 GCF_037176805.1 Vigna unguiculata | reverse complement strand
TAAGAAATCCGTCGGACAAGCGGATTCACACCTCTTACAACCAACACAGTCCTCTGTTCTTGGGGCAGAAGCAATTTGTTTAGCTTTACATCCGTCCCAAGGTATCATTTCTAATACATCTGTTGGGCAGGCTCGTACACATTGAGTACATCCTATACATGTATCATAAATCTTTACTGAATGTGACATTGGAACATAATCCTTGAACATCAAAAATTCAACATTTTCAATCTAGTAAATTGGTAAACCAATTATATATATCTATATATGATATATATATATCTATATATATATATCTATATTATATACCAGATGAATCAATGATTTATAAGAATTTTGCTACTAAAAATATATTTATAGATTAATAACTAATAAGAGAATAGAACCAAGATACTTTGATTTCTTATCTTTGTTTTCGCAAACGCAAACATGATTAAAAAGGATATATCATTTCTGCTAATTTGAATGGATTATATAGTACACACTATTCAAAATTAGACTTTTTTTTATGAATAATACTATTTATTCAACAAATTTGATTGATTGATACGGGTTGATTTTCTATTACGATATATTGAGGAAACAATAGCTGGTCCGATAGCTGCTTCAGCGGCTGCAACAGCTATAACAAAAATTGAAAAAATATTTCCTTTTAGTTGCCGCCTATCAAAAAAATCAGAAAAGGTTACGAGATTTATATTAACTGCATTTAGTATAAGTTCAAGACACATAAGGGCTCTAACCATATTTCGGCTCGTGATCAATCCATAGATACCTATAGAAAATAAATAAGCACTCAAAACAAGTGTATGCTCGAATATCATTGACCAACTCCTTTTCAATTTTTATTCATTTCGATATGAATATGAATTCAACGGATTTTATTGCCTAACATAATAAGTCTACAACAAAATCAAGTATTTGCAAAAAGATTTTATACTTTATACATAAATATTCTTTTTCCTTAACATATAATTCAACAAAAAAGAAATGTAATAAATTCTAACAAAATGTAATTTATATTATTTTATTAGTTCGAAAACTTTCTTATTGGCGAGCCACAAAAATTGCACCTATTAAAGCAACTAAAAGAATTATTGAAATTAGTTCAAATGGAAGAAAAAAATCTGTTGATAAATGAATTCCAATTTGTTGACTAGTACTTATCAAATCTTGCTCTAAAATCTGATTGGGTCTTGTCGTCCAAATAATTCCGTGCCATGATGTCTCTAGAATAGTAGTTATTTGTGAAAGAAAGATACTGGTACAAACCATCAAAGTAATTCCATCCCCAACGGTCCAAACACGAAAATTTTGGTAATAGTCCGAACCATTCATAAACATCACAGCAAATATTATTAAAACATTTATAGCGCCCACGTAAATAAGTAGCTGTGAGGCAGCTACGAAATGGGAGTTTGATAAAATATAGAATAAAGATACACAAACAAGAACTAGTCCCAATGAAAAAGCAGAAAAAATCGGATTCGTAAAGAATACTACTCCTAGACTTCCTAATATGAGACCTGATCCAAGAAAGATTAAAATAAAATCATGTAGCGATTCGGACAAATCCATTATATGTAAAATAAAAGATAAATAGAAATTTCATGACCTTATTGATATGACCAGGAAAAAACTTGTTAAATACGAAAATTATCTGTGCATAGAAATTCACCAAATCCTAAGATAAGATATGTGAATTGTTATTAGGTACAGTTGTTATAGAATCAATGGAATTTCATTCTTTTCTTTATGCCAAAGAGTCATTTCAAAAAAATAGAATATCTTTTTTTTTATTCTATATATAGAGAAATTCAATTATTTTTGTGAAGAATTTTGAAATCATTTTATTTGAATTGTTCGAATTGTATAATCATCAATTACTGATACTGGTAAACGACCCAAAGCAATTAGATTATAATTCAATTCGTGGCGATCATAAGTTGAAAGTTCATATTCTTCGGTCATTGATAAACAATTTGTTGGACAATACTCAATACAGTTACCACAAAATATACAGATTCCAAAATCAATACTGTAATTAAGCAACCGTTTTTTTCGAATATCAGTTTCTAGTTTCCAATCAACAATGGGTAGATCTATAGGACAGACACGAACACATACTTCACAAGCAATGCATTTATCAAATTCAAAATGTATTCGACCGCGAAAACGTTCTGATGAGATTATTTTTTCATAAGGATATTGAATAGTTACGGGTAACCTATTTGCATGAGATAAGGTAATCATGAGACCTTGACCAATATATCTAGCAGCTCGTATTATTTGTTCACTATAATTTATGAATTCAGTTACCATAAGGAACATATCGTGAATAGCTCTGAATATTTTTTTTCTTTCTCTTGTTTAAAACAAGTTCTGAATTTTGAATATAGAAGGTCCACATTTTTTTTACAGTGAAAACAGTTGAGACGACGTTGTTAATAATAGATTACCAAGAGAAATGGGTAAAAGAAACTTCCACCCAAGATTTAATAATTGATCTATTCGTAGCCTAGGCAAAGTCCATCTTGTTGTGATAGAAACGAATATGAATAAATAAGTTTTAACTAGTGTAATAAAGATACCAATTATCGTTACAAAAACTCCGTATGTTTTATTTATTTGAAAAAAATTAGAAACGAAGATGTACGGAATAGAGAAATTTGAACCACCAAAATAAAGAACTGTTACAAATAAGGAAGAAACGAATAGGTTTAAATAGGAAGCAACATAAAATAAACCAAATTTGATACCGGAATATTCGGTTTGATAACCCGCTATTAGTTCTTCTTCCGCTTCTGGTAAATCAAAAGGTAATCTTTCACATTCTGCTAGGGAAGAGATTAGAAAAACGAGGAAACCCATAGGTTGCCGCCACAAATTCCATCCCCAAAAACCATATTTGGATTGTGCATCAACTATATCAACTGTACTTAAACTGTTAGATAATCCTAGTCGGTGATGACATTACTGTTACCATCTCTATTACAGAACCGTACATGAGATTTTCATCTCATACGGCTCCTTTAAAGCCTTAAAAAAATATAAGAACCCGGCCAATTATTTCTCCCTTGATATATCCCTAAGATAGATAAGATTCTATTTTCTCGGACGGTTCTGAATTAGACCCATGGAATTCTGTCTGTTCTAAAAAAAATTTTTAAATGAATACACACTTATTTAAAAAATAAAAACATTTGCACATTTATTGAATTTCTTTAGATAAATAAAAAATACAAAAGGTACTTCTGAATTGATCTCATCCTTTAAAAAATTCAAAATGAAATTTGTTGAGTAATAACTTAATTTCATTTTTGCATAAAATACTCTTTTAAAATTATCAAGAACTCCCACATCATTTTCGATTCCGAAAAATAATTAGATGTTCTTTTTTTAAATTATGATTATCTCCATAAATATGGAGTATATAAGACAAAAAAGAAAAAGGAGATCACTTTTACCTCTTATCTTATTCCTTTTTGTGCAAGCAAAAGGGGACTTCAAAAAATTAAAGGATTATTTCGTTCCTGATAGTTATTTATTCAATCAATGGATGGAAGTATACTCTAGATCGGAATTGGGGGGAGTACTGCCTTATTTTTTCTACCAACTTCAAGTCCCCATTAGTATTCTTTTTATATTATACATAAATTGGATAATTTAAAAAAGAAATATACGTTACTAATCTTTTGTGTATTTTGGTGTTTCTAGCCATCCATTAATTTTTTTTATTATATTAATGCCTTTTTTTAATTTTGTTAATATATGTATGCTAATTCATACAAATGATATTGAAAATTTGAAAAAGGTTGGTCTTTTGCGTCCGCTTCAAGACAGGATTACTAATCAACAAATCTTGGGAAAAACAACCACTTCTATACATAGAATATAATATATAGAATCTAATTCTAGAATTTCATTGATTTTTTCACCTTATTCTTATACATAGAAAATTAGACTCAATATTTTTACTGCAATTTGAAATCATCATACTTTCTCTATAAGTAATAGAGTATTCTATAAATTATATTCAAAAAAAGCTGTTTTATTGCACTCATATAACTATCTGATTCAATTATTCAATCCAAATGCGAAAAGAATATATATATATTCTTTATAGATTCTTTTTGTACTTTAAATATAAGGAGAGGCTTATAAGAAATAGTATCAAAAAATTTATGTCTCAACGAAGCACACATAGAGATATCGATAACACACATAGAGTTAATGGTATTTCATAACTAATTGATTGAGCAGCTGCTCGTAGACCACCCAAAAAGGAATATTTATTATTTGACCCATATCCTGACATAAGAAGTCCAATGGGGGCAATACTCGAAATAGCAATCCATAAAAAAACACCAATATTCAGATCAGATAAAACAAAGTTATAGCCAAAAGGAATTACTGAATAGCTTATTATAATGGATATGACTGAGATAGATGGGCCGAAACTAAATAAACGAATATCTCCTCTAGATGGAATAAGATTCTCTTTAAAAAGTAATTTTGTTCCGTCTGCTAGAGCTTGAAGAACTCCAAAAGGACCGGTGTATTCAGGTCCAATACGCTGTTGTATCCCTGCAGATATTTCTCTTTCTAACCATACAATTGCTAGTACACTTATAGTAATTCCTAATATCAAAATAAAAATAGGCACAAATACCCAAAGAATTCCATATATCTCTTTCAAAAATTGCAATCTGAAAAAAAAATGTATATCTTGTATTTCTGTTAAATCAATTATCATTTCAACGATCAACTTCTCCCATAATAATATCTATGCTACCTAGTATTGTCATAATATCGGCCAATTTCATTCTTTTAACTAATTGAGGAAGAATTTGCAAATTTATAAAACCGGGCGGATGAATTTTCCATCTCCAAGGAAAACCATTTTGATCCCCTATTAGAAAAATCCCTAATTCTCCCTTGGGGGCTTCAACTCTTACATAAAGTTCTTGTTTTGGCAATTCAAAACTCGGAGACGATTTTTTACTAATAAATCGATACTCAAACTCATTCCATTCTGGCTCTTTTTCTCTATCAAAGCAGCGGATTTCTAAATTTTCATATGGACCGCCGGGAAGTCCTTCCAAAGCCTGTTGAATAATTTTTATGGATTCTATCATTTCACCAATTCGAACTAAATAACGAGCTAATGAATCTCCTTCTTTTTGCCATTGAACTTCCCAATGAAATTCTTCGTAACATTCATAATTATCCACTTTACGTAGATCCCATTGTATTCCGGAAGCCCGAAGCATCGGTCCTGATAAACCCCAATTAATAACTTCTTTTACATCAACAACACCGACGCCCTCAACCCGTTCTAAAAAAATAGGATTTCGCGTAATAAGTTTTTGATATTCAGCAATACTTGTTAAAAAATAATCGCAGAAATCATAACATTTATCTATCCAACCATAAGGTAGATCAGTCGCTACCCCTCCGATACGAAAAAAATTATGCATCATTCTCATACCTGTGGCAGCTTCAAATAGATCATATATTAATTCTCTTTCTCTGAAAATATAGAAAAAAGGTGTTTGTGCACCAATATCTGCCATAAAAGGTCCTAGCCATAGTAGGTGAGAAGCTATACGGCTTAACTCCAACATTATTACTCGGATATAGCTGGCTCTTTTAGGTACTTGAATATTTCCCAACTGTTCTGGTCCATTTACAGTTATTGCTTCTGTGAACATTGTAGCTAAATAGTCCCAACGTGTTACATAAGGCAGATATTGTATAATTGTTCGGTTTTCCGCTATTTTTTCCATTCCTCTGTGTAAATAACCCAATATCGGTTCACAATCAATAACATCCTCACCATCTAGAGTAACAATAAGTCTAAGAACACCGTGCATTGATGGGTGGTGAGGCCCCATATTGACTATCATGAAGTCCTTTCTTTTCGTTGAGATATTCATAGGTTTTTGCTCGATTTATTCTTTTATGAATCGCTTAAAAAAAAAGTTCATCCAAATTCAAGATCTAATAAATCGAATAATTGAAAATTACTCTTCAATTTAACGAATTTGTGACTGCCGAATATTAAACTGATTGATTAATTTTTTATACCGTATTCCATCTTTCTTTGACAAATAAGACAGTAATCTTTGCCGTTTTCCCAAAATTTTACGTAAACCTGTTTGGGATGAGTAGTCTTTTCGGTGCAATTCAAAATGTGAAGTAAGTCTTCGTATTCTATTGGTAAATTTGAATATTTGAAATTCAACCAATCCCGGTTTTTTTCCTTTTTTTTCTTGTGAAATAACAGGTATAAATGACTTTTTTACCATAAAAAAATAAAAGTTTTTCCTTCTCCTCGATTTTTATAGATATTTTTATTGATCAGTAATTAGAATGACACTCATTTTTAATTTTTTGATAGAAATCCGAAATCTAATTTTTTTGATAACTGAAATCAATCCAATTGAAATAGAGAATTTAAATAGATATAGTATAAAGGAGACTAGTTTGATATATAAAAAAGAATTGTATACATTACATTAGATAAAAAAAGATAATTTTGTTAATGCTTTTTTTTTATGTATACATCATTGAATTAAAATCAATGCCATACCAAAATACGTGTATTTGTTTAACCTATGTATCTATCTATAGATAGATACATATGCTAAATAGAAAACAAAATTAGATTAACGAATTTTCACACGCGGATACATATGTATCCTTACTATACTGAAACGGCTTCCATTATGGGTATTAAACCAATAACGATTTATACAAGCTAAATCTTCTAATCGATATTTTGGCCAAAGAAAAATTTTGAAATTCATTAGTTTTTTTTTCTCTTTCTCATTTCTTTTTTTAGTCAAAACTTTAAAACAATTTTGGACTTTATTTTCATTATAAAATATTGTGTTTCTATGCATACTATTTATATTATTTGGATCTAAACAAATTCTAATTCTCAACTCTCTACGACGTCTAGCAGATAAAATGTTTTCAGGAACAAGTAAATTAAATTTCTCGTTTTCTTTGTTTTCTGTTATCTTTTGATCTTTTGTTCTTGTAATGTATTTATCAAAAAATTTCTTATTAACATGAATTTTTTCTGAGTATTTTTTATAAATTTTGCGTTTATTCTTATGAATTAATGAAAAACCCATCATTTTATACTTAAAAAATTGTTTATTATTTTTTCTAGACAGGCGAACTGGTTCGATAACAAATAGTTCTTTTTTCCTAAATTTATTATTTTTCTTTTTCCTTAAGCCTGAAAGAGTTAAATTCGTCTGTTTTTGAATCATCATAATATCTAGACCTAGTTCTCCTCTTTGAATAGAGGCTATAGTAATTTTTCTTAAATTTGTCAATCTAATAAGGAGACAATATACTTTTACATTGTTAAATATTTTTTGACCTAAGAAATTTTTCCAGTTTAAATGGAAATTCAAAAAATTTCTTACTAAGAATTGAAGTTCTGCCTCCATATTGTTCTTGGGTTTTTTTTTCGATGTTCTAAAAACATCTATTTTTTTTTTCTTTCTAGTAATATTCTTTTCACTAACATTTTTATTTCCTTTAGAATGTAAAAAAAGAGAATGTAAATAAAGTAATTTTATTGGTATAATTTGCGAGTTACCCCTAAATGTATTATAAAATATCACAAATTTGGAAAAGAACCAAAATTCCGGATTGCATATGGAACGATTTAGTATTTTTCTATTGATTCCCGTCCAATCCAAATATTTTCTATCCGGATTTATAATAATAGTATCTTCTGCTATATAATTCTTGATAAAAATATTACTTATTCTATCAAATAAGTCTTTTTTATATGTATTGTAATTAGAAGAAATCATTGTGTTTTTATTTGATTGAAATAGGGATCTATATCGATAAATATATGAGTCTTTCTTATTTGCATAATTCATAAAATTATAGGATAAAAGATCGTATTTATATTGTTTTCTAATTTTTTTTTTTAATGGGATTCCTTGTTGTTCTTTGTAAAGAATTAATGGGCTTTTTCCATATGAATCCCATTTGGTTAAATTTTTATTTTGAGTTACACCACATTTAGTGATTCTATTTCTCCATTTTTGTGATACTAATTTTGACCAGCTACTGTTAGATAAGTTATATTGATAATAATTATTCTTTAACCAATTTGTCCATTGATTTAGTTCAGAATTGAGCAGGTTATTTTGTTTTCTTTTAGAATGAACTATTCCTTGTGCTCCAAAAAAAGAATCCTTTATTTCATTTTTCAGAAAAAAAAATTTTTATTATATTGAAAAAGAAGTCTTAACTTATATATGTTTATGTTAATAATTCGGGTTTGTAACAAATTTAAAAATACATATGGTTGTGACAAAAAGGAGACATCAAAATAATTATGTGAATTCGCATTCTTATTCTTATTATTAAAATATTTGTGTAATTTTAAAAGAAAGGGAATTATACTTTGATTTGTTTTATAACTTCTTTCTGTATTTGGTTCATTATCGTAAAGCCATTTATTTAAAAATTTTTTTGTTGATTCAAGAAAAAGTTGTAGCTGGATTTTCGGAATACAAATGATATATAGAAAGATATCTATGTATATTTTTTTCATCAAAAATTGAAAAAAAGAATGTGATTTTTTAGTTAAGCTAATATTTCTTCTTTGGAATATCTGCAAATTTTTTTTTTCGAATTCTATCCTTTTACTATCATAAATTTTTTTCTTCGAATGAATATTTGTCTCGGGAATTCCAAGTCCTCTTTTCTTTTCTTCTTTTTTCATTTTTTCTATTTTTTTAATAACTACTTTTCTCTTAGTATTGAGATCCTTTATAGATTTTTTTTCAATGAAAAATTTGTCGACTTTATCGATTGAATTGAAATGGTTGCTTCAGAAATCATTGAATTATTCTTCCAAATTGTTGAATATTTTTTGTTTTCGCTCAATTCATCGAGTTTTGGGGGTTTCCTTTTAATAAAAAAATATTTTAAATTTAAAAATTCTTGTTTTTTTTCGTGAGGAATACTATACTTTTTCTAATAATTTCAAGAATACTTTGGATGATCCCTTTTGCTTTTTCTATTACGATATTTAGAAACAGTTTGAATTTTTCACTTAAAACTTTTAGAACTAGAAAAGTGAAAAATTCAAATTTTTTCTTTTTTTTTTTTAGTTCTTTTAAAATGGGGTCGAAAAAGGAAAGTGGATTTTTCGTGGAACTAGAAAAAGGCAATTCAACTTCCATCCCCCAAACTGTTAAAAACAAAAGTTCTTTTTTTTCTTTGAATTTTTTTTGTTTTCATTACATCGTATTTTAGATTTATGCCAAGGTTTTAGACGAAAAGGAAATAATATTTTTATCTGAATCCCATCTGTTAGCCATTTTTGCGGAAACTCTCTTTCGGATAATTGAACGCCGTTATACGTGCATTTAATATATATTTCTCTCTTCCAATCCATATAATCTTCAGACCATTCTGGAATTTGAAAAAATAGTATACGAATTGTATTTTTAATTATTATAAATGAAGGTAATAGAATATATTTCCTAATAAAGCATTGGGTTATTAATAAAACACCTCTTATTACTTGAGCAAATATAATGCTATCCCAGGCTTCTGCTATTTCTATACGTTTTCTTTCTGCATTTTCTTTTTTTGCTTCCTCCTCTTTTTTTTTCGGACTTTTTTTTGTTTTTTCCTCTATAGAACCTAAAATTTGAAATTCTGTCTTTTTACGAATCCAAATATTTAACATAAAAAATCTTTTCATTGATTTTAAACTATGAAAAGAAAAGAATATTGATTTTTCAATTTTATCCAAAAAAAGCGGCGAATGCACCCTTTTTTGAAAAAATTTCCAAGTAACTGTTTTCCGTCTTTGAGCACGGATAGATCCTTTGATTATGTCTCTTCGAAAATCCGATTGTTGGGAATAACGTCTTAAAGCCAATTCGTTTTTTTGTTCATTATTTTCAGTATCTCCACGATCACGATAAGTCTTGTATTTTTTAAAAAATTTATCTTTATTAGTCAAAATGACTACACGTTTGCCTTTTCTAGAACGAATTTGAGAATTATCTGCTTCAATTTTTCCACCTAGTTGTTCTAATTCGTCCATCAATTTGTATGACCACCGAGGTACTTTTTTACAGATTTCGTTTCTTTTAATAGACTTAGTGTTCTTTCGATTTACTTTTCTTTTTTCGTTCAAATCAGTTGTAATTGCATCAAATAATATTTTGATTATTTGTTTTTTTTCTGCGTCATAATTATAATTCATTTTTACTTGTTCAGGTTCTGTAAATAAATAAGGTACGTGCGAATTTAAGCTTGACACTAATGAAAATTGACTGATTAGATTAAAAAGAAATGTAGTTACTAATAATTTTTTATCAAATGTTTTTCTATTTTCCTCTAATTTTGGAGAATTACTATTATTCTTTTTAGAAATCTTATTATAAAGAAAGATATCTTGAATTTTATTTATAAAAATGTTATTTTTTTTGTAAGTTTTTTCATGTTGGATTGAGGTTGAAAAACCGTTTTTTATTTGTCCACGGAAGGGTCCGTTTAACAAAGGATCTTTTCTTTTAGTTAAATATTTTTTTTTAGTTTCATCATCACAAAATCGAATTCTATTTTCGAATATATCGAGAGAAATCAATTTCTTATCTATCAGTTTTGTGCGATTTATAAATTCATTGCTCAATTTGTTTATTTTTTCTTCATTCCTATAGTACGAATCATTATACAAATCATCAGAGGAAATTTTCTTTTTTGTGAAGAAATCTATTTTTGTTTCCATCAGTTTTTCAAAACTTGATAAATTTTGTGGATACGTAAAAGATATTTTTTCTCTTCCATCACGTTGATATGTATGAAAAAAAAATTCTGAAATTTCATTTTTTACCATGTTTTCAAATTCATTATTTTTTATATATCGAAATGGACGCTTCCATCGTTTATAATTGAAAAGAATATTTATAAGAGGTTTTTGTAACATATCTTTATCTTTTTTTTTTCCTTTTTTAGAAATTTCATTGCTTTGTTTACTTTCTAATACTAATAGTTTTTTATTAAAAAAGGGGAGAGGTGTTCTTCCTAAATAATATAAACAGGTAACAAATAAGAAAACAGCAAAGATTTTAAACATATAATTTCTAAATTCTGACAGAATGTCTTTTTTTGATTGAATACGGACATTAGATTTAATCCAATTATTTTGCTGTATGCAGATTAATAAAAATTCAATCCATTTTATAAAAAAAGTATGACCTATTATCCAACCAATAAAACTACTTGTTAAAAATAGCAATTTATTGTTACATCGAAACAAATAAATATTGATGAATCTCATGAATATGGAACTCGGTAAGAAAAGGGGATTTAAAAATTGAAAAAGAAGATTCTGAAAGAATCTTCTTTGAATACTAAAATTACGTATTGAATTTGGATTCTTGTATCCATAATTCAAAAAGTTTTTTTGACTATTGCCGAAGAACTGAAATAAAAGATAGGGTATAGCTATGACAGTTATTGTATGGGGTCTACCCAATGCTAAATGCAAAGGCGCATAATAGATAGACATGAACATTATGAGCTGTCCCGTAATAAACCCAGTTGTTGCTGCTATTTTCTTCTCGGTTCCTTCTTCCACAAGTCTAGCTCGAAGAAGGAAGAGATAAGAGGGCCCTATGGAAAATGTGGTCATAAATCCATAATAGAGTCCGACCACAACTATCGAATTCATTATCTTCATGCATAAGAATACTAGATTCTCCAGTATAAAAGATTGAAAAATCATCTCAAACCTCTCTTTTTCTTTTCTATTGCAATTTTTGGATTATTATATAACGATTTTTCAATTTTCAATTTTGCATAATTTTCCATTTATAGAAATAGATAGACTAGAAATAGAAACGACATCTCTTATCTCAATAACACCAAAGATAGGGATATTAAATGAATGGAATTAGTTTATGGATGTAATATAATGAAATAGAGCCAGTTTGAGGTTCCCTATGAAATGAGGCATGGAAGGGAGCCGCTGTGAAGAAATTTGACGAGTTACGAAGGAAACTTCGAGTTCCTATTGGTCATGGGTTGAGAACGGGAATTGAACTCTATGAGATCGAATTTCCCGTTGTTCCTCAGTAGCTCAGTGGTAGAGCGGTCGGCTGTTAACTGACTGGTCGTAGGTTCGAATCCTACTTGGGGAGATTGAATTGATTCCGAAATCTGTAATTCGGAATATTTTTGCCTTTGCATTTTTGCATCTTATCACAGACCATTTCGTATATACCTTACCTACTGAATAAATAGTAGGTAAGGTATAGTTATAACTTATTAGATACCTTTGACTGTGGTATCTAATAAGCTTTTCTACTTACTTTTTTCTTCTGACTGTTTCTTTTTTCTTTTTATTGTTTTCGGATATTGGGACGCATCAATTTCAACTTGTTATGAAATAACATTGATAGCCTCTACTCGTGTTCTAGCTCGTCTAAGAGCTAGATTTGCCTCAATTGTTTGTCTCTTGCCTTCAGCCTTATTCAAATTAGTTTCTGCTATTTCAAGAGTTTGCTGTGCTTCTTGTGGATCAATGTCACTACCCTTTTCCGCATCATTTACTAAAACAGTTATCTCATTATTATTTATTCTAGCAAACCCCCCCATCAGAGCCATTGTTAACCATTGGTCTTTAAGACGTATTCTCAAAATACCTATATCGACAGCTGAGGCAATAGGCGCATGATTAGGTAATACTCCAATTTGTCCGCTATTAGTAGGTAAAATGATTTCCTTCACTTCTGAATCCCAAACAATTCGATTGGGGGTCAATACACAAAGATTTAAAGTCATTTCTTCAAATTGCTCTCCGTTTCTAAGTTCGTAGCCTTCGCAGTAGCTTCATCGATATTACCTACCAAATAAAAGGCTTGTTCAGGAAGACCGTCTAATTCTCCAGAAAGAATCAAATTAAACCCTCTAATTGTTTCTACTAGACCAACATATTTTCCAGCCGAACCGGTAAAAACTTCTGCTACGAAAAAAGGTTGTGATAAGAAACGCTCAATTTTTCGTGCTCTTGCTATGGTTAAGCGATCTTCTTCGGATAATTCGTCCAAGCCAAGGATAGCTATAATGTCTTGAAGTTCTTTGTAACGTTGTAAAGTTTGTTTAACTCGTTGCGCAGTCTCATAATGTTCTTCACCAACGATTCGAGGTTGGAGCATAGTTGAGGTTGAATCTAAAGGATCTACTGCTGGATAGATACCTTTGGCGGCTAATCCTCTTGATAGTACAGTAGTAGCATCTAAATGTGCAAATGTCGTAGCAGGAGCAGGGTCAGTTAAATCGTCGGCAGGTACATAAACTGCTTGAATAGAAGTTATGGACCCTTCTTTGGTAGAAGTGATTCTTTCTTGTAAAGAACCCATTTCAGTACTAAGAGTGGGTTGATAACCCACAGCAGAGGGCATTCGACCCAATAAGGCAGATACTTCAGATCCTGCTTGAACGAAGCGGAAGATATTGTCGATAAATAGAAGTACATCTTGCTCATTGACATCTCGAAAATATTCCGCCATAGTTAGGGCAGTTAAACCAACTCTCATACGAGCTCCGGGTGGTTCATTCATTTGACCATATACTAAAGCTACTTTGGATTCTGCAATATTTTGTTCATTAATTACTCCAGATTCTTTCATTTCCATATAAAGATCATTTCCCTCGCGAGTACGCTCACCTACTCCGCCAAATACAGATACACCTCCATGAGCTTTGGCAATGTTATTGATCAATTCCATAATAAGTACTGTTTTACCCACTCCAGCTCCACCGAAAAGTCCTATTTTTCCTCCACGACGATAAGGAGCTAAAAGATCTACTACTTTTATTCCTGTTTCAAAAATAGATAATTTTGTATCTAATTGTATAAAGGTAGGCGCAGATCTATGAATGGGAGATGTTGTACGAGTATCTACAGGACCTAAATTATCAATCGGCTCTCCAAGCACGTTGAAAATTCGTCCTAGAGTTGCTCCGCCTACTGGAACACTTAGGGGAGTTCCTGTGTCAATAACTTGCATTCCTCTCATTAGACCATCTGTAGCACTCATAGCTACAGCCCTAACTCGATTATTTCCTAATAATTGTTGTACTTCACAAGTCACATTAATTTGTTGACCAACAGTATCTCGACCCTTAACTACCAGAGCATTGTAAATATTAGGCATCTTCCCCGGGGGAAAGGCTACATCTAGTACCGGACCAATTATTTGGTCAATATGTCCCAGATTTTTTTTTTCAATCGAAGAAACTTCAGGACCGGAAGTAGGAGGATTTATTCGCATATCAAAAGCCAATTTTTTTTTCCGAAAAAGTTTTTAAATCAAAAAGAAATGTTCGATAAGAAAGCAAGTTGATCGGTTAATTCAAAAAGAAATAAGAAATGGGAGTTAGTACTCCATTTTTTTGGTACTATTCCATCAATCCTCTTTAACTGTTTACTTACTTATTCAAATTCAATTATTGAATTCTTAAGCTTACTGCAGTTATTTTGAAAATTTCAATTGGATAAAATCTTTCGAAAGTCTTTTCTTTTTTTCTATCATTCTAGAAAATATCATCTATATTCTGTATGGAATTCGAACCTGTACCTTAATTTAGAATTCATTTTTTTTATCATTGGCTTTCGTATTTCCTCAGTAGACAATTTTTTAGACTTACCCTCTGTTTCCCTATTTTTTGACCTCTTTTTTTATTTTCCGGGGAGAAAGCTGCCTATTTTTACATCTAGGATTTACATAGACAACATATATCACTGTCAAGATTAAGAATAAATTATTATTATTATTTAGATTAGATCTTTCGATTTCAAAATTAAAAAATAAGATCAAATTGAAAAAAAAAAAAGATTGGGTTGCGCCATACATAGAAAAGAGTATACAATAATGATGTATTTGACAAATCAAATACCATCGTTTAATTTAATAATAACATAACGAACCTTTGGGATTAATTGATAATAGTAGTTGATTTTTGTAAAAGATTTCATTAACTCCTAAGTCATATCGAGTAGACCTTATTGTTTCAAGAATTCTTAATTCAAGAGTTGTAGGGAGGGATTTATGTCACCACAAACAGAGACTAAAGCAAGTGTTGGGTTCAAAGCTGGTGTTAAAGATTATAAATTGAATTATTATACTCCTGAGTATGAAACCAAAGATACTGATATCTTGGCAGCATTTCGAGTAACTCCTCAACCTGGAGTTCCACCTGAAGAAGCAGGTGCTGCGGTAGCCGCCGAATCTTCTACTGGTACATGGACAACTGTGTGGACCGATGGGCTTACCAGTCTTGATCGTTACAAAGGACGATGCTATCACATCGAACCTGTTGCTGGGGAAGAAAATCAATATATTGCTTACGTGGCTTATCCTTTAGACCTTTTTGAAGAAGGTTCTGTTACTAACATGTTTACTTCTATTGTCGGTAATGTATTTGGGTTCAAGGCACTGCGTGCTCTACGTCTGGAGGATTTGCGAATCCCAACCGCTTATAACCCGTAACCCTAAACCCTAAACCCTAAACCCGTAACCCGAAACCCGTAACCCGTAACTTGAAACCCGTAACCCAAAATCCGAAACCCCAAACCCTAAACCCGAAACCCCAAACTGGAAACCCGAAACTGGAAACTCCAAACCCAAAACCCAAAACCCGAAACAAGAGACTCGTAACCCAAAACCCGAAACACAAATCCAGAAACGCGAAACATTTAACCCGAAACCCTAAATCGAAAAGCCGTAACCCGAAACCCGTAACCCTAAACCCTAAACCCGAAACCCCAAACATCAAACCTGAAACCCGAAACTTGAAACCCTAAACTCGAAACCTGTAACCCAAAACCCGAAACCCGAAACTTCAAACCCTAAACCCGAAACCGAAAATTTGTATTTCGAAACCCTAAACCAGAAACCCCAAACCCTAAACCCAAAACCCGAAACTGGAAACCCGAAACTCGAAACTCCAAACCCGAAACCCAAAACCCGAAACAAGAGACTCGTAACCCAAAACCCGAAACACAAATCCAGAAACGCGAAACATTTAACCCGAAACCCTAAATCGAAAAGCCGTAACCCGAAACCCGTAACCCTAAACCCTAAACCCGAAACCCCAAACATCAAACCTGAAACCCGAAACTTGAAACCCTAAACTCGAAACCTGTAACCCAAAACCCGAAACCCGAAACTTCAAACCCTAAACCCGAAACCGAAAATTTGTATTTCGAAACCCTAAACCAGAAACCTGTAACTCGAAACACGAAATCTGAAACCCGTTATCCGTAATCCGTAACACGAAACTTGTAACCCAGAACCCGTAACCTGAAATCTGAAACCCCAAACCCTATACCCTAAACTCCAAACTCGAAACCCCAAACTCGTAACCCGAAACCCGAAACCCAAAACCCGAAACCGGAGACTCGTAACCCGAAACCCGAAACCCGAAACACGAAACAAAGAAACTGAAAACCCGAAACATTTAACCTGAAACCCTAAACCGGAAACCCATAACCCAAAACCCGTTGCCCGAAACCAGAAACCCCAAACACGAAACTCGAAACTCGAAACCCCAAAATCGATACCCCAAACATCGAACCCCAAATATGATACCCGAAATTCCATACCCTAAACCCGATACCCGTAACCTGAAACCCGAAACTCCAAACCCCAAACCCAAAACACGAATCCCAAAACCGAAAACTTGTATTTTGAAACCCCACACCGGATACCCGTAACCCGAAATCCAAAACTCCAAATCCTAAACCCAAAACCCCAAACTGGAAACCCGAAACCCTAAACCCGAAGCCTGAAACCCCAAACATCAAACCCGAAACGTGAAACTCGAAATCCTAAATTGGAAACCTGTAACCCGAAACCTGACACCCGTCACCCGAAACCCAAAACCCATAACCCGAAACCCACAATCCGAAACTTCAAACCCATAACCCGAAACTTCAAACCCCAAAACCGAAATTCAAAACCCTAAACCGGAAATCTGTAACCTGAAACCCGTAACCCGAAACCCGTAACCCGTAACCCGAAACCCGTAATCCGTAACCTGAAACCCGTAACCCGAAACCCTTAACCCAAAATCCAAAACCTGAAACCCTGAACCTGAAACCCCAAACTGGAAACCCGAAACTCGAAACTCCAAACCCGAAACCCAAAACCCGAAACATTAAACACAAATCCAGAAACGCGAACCATTTAAACCGAAACCCTAAACCGGAAAGACGTAACCCGAAACCCGTAACCCAAAACCCTAAACCTGAAACCCCAAACTGGAAACCCGAAACTCGAAACTCCAAACCCAAAACCTAAAACCCGAAACAAGAGACTCGTAACCCGAAACCCGAAACCTTAAACACAAATCTAGAAACGCGAACCATTTAACCCGAAACCCTAAACCGGAAAGCCGTAACCTGAAACCCGTAACCCAAAACCCTAAACCCGAAACCCCAAACATCAAACCTAAAACCCGAAACTCGAAACCCTAAACTGGAAACCTGTAACCCGAAACCCGAAACCCGTAACCCGAAACCCGTAACCCGAAATTTGAAACCCTAAACCATAAATCTGAAACCCTAAACCTGTAACCCGTAACCCGAAACCCGTCACCCGTAACCCGTAACTTGAAACCCGTAACCCAAAATCCGAAACCCCAAACCCTAAACCCGAAACCCCAAACTGGAAACCCGAAACTCGAAACTCCAAACCCGAAACCCAAAACCCGAAACACAAATCCAGAAACGCGAAACATTTAACCCGAAACCCTAAATCGAAAAGCCGTAACCCGAAACCCGTAACCCTAAACCCTAAACCCTAAACCCTAAACCCTAAACTCCAAACCCGAAACCCAAAACCCGAAACAAGAGACTCGTAACCCAAAACCCGAAACACAAATCCAGAAACGCGAAACATTTAACCCGAAACCCTAAATCGAAAAGCCGTAACCCGAAACCCGTAACCCAAAACCCTAAACCCGAAACCCCAAACATCAAACCTGAAACCCGAAACTCGAAACCCTAAACTGGAAACCTGTAACCCGAAACCCGAAACCCGTAACTGGAAACCCGTAACCGGAAACCCGTAACCCGAAACCCGTAACCCGAAATTTGAAACCCGAAACCTGTAACCCGAAACCCGTCACCCGTAACCCGAAACCCGTAACCCGTAACTTGAAACCCGTAACCCAAAATCCGAAACCCCAAACCCTAAACCCGAAACCCCAAACTGGAAACCCGAAACTCCAAACTCCAAACCCGAAACCCAAAACCCGAAACAAGAGACTCGTAACCCAAAACCCGAAACACAAATCCAGAAACGCGAAACATTTAACCCGAAACCCTAAATCGAAAAGCCGTAACCCGAAACCCGTAACCCAAAACCCTAAACCTGAAACCCCAAACTGGAAACCCGAAACTCGAAACTCGAAACCCAAAACCTAAAACCCGAAACAAGAGACTCGTAACCCGAAACCCGAAACCTTAAACACAAATCCAGAAACGCGAACCATTTAACCCGAAACCCTAAACCGGAAAGCCGTAACCTGAAACCCGTAACCCAAAACCCTAAACCCGAAACCCCAAACATCAAACCTGAAACCCGAAACTCGAAACCCTAAACTGGAAACCTGTAACCCGAAACCCGTAACCGGAACTCCGTAACCCGAAACCCGTAACCCGAAATTTGAAACCCTAAACCAGAAATCTGAAACCCGAAACCTGTAACCCGAAACCCGTCACCCGTAACCCAAAACCCGTAACCCGTAACTTGAAACCCGTAACCCAAAATCCGAAACCCCAAACCCTAAACCCGAAACCCCAAACTGGAAACCCGAAACTCGAAACTCCAAACCCGAAACCCAAAACCCGAAACAAGAGACTCGTAACCCAAAACCCGAAACACAAATCCAGAAACGTGAAACATTTAACCCGAAACCCTAAATCGAAAAGCCGTAACCCGAAACCCGTAACCCAAAACCCTAAACCTGAAACCCCAAACTGGAAACCCGAAACTCGAAACTCGAAACCCAAAACCTAAAACCCGAAACAAGAGAGTCGTAACCCGAAACCCGAAACCTTAAACACAAATCCAGAAACGCGAACCATTTAACCCGAAACCCTAAACCGGAAAGCCGTAACCTGAAACCCGTAACCCAAAACCCTAAACCCGAAACCCCAATCATCAAACCTGAAACCCAAAACTCGAAACCCTAAACTGGAAACTTGTAACCCGAAACCCGAAACCCGTAACCGGAAACCCGTAACCCGAAACCCGTAACCCGAAATTTGAAACCCTAAACCAGAAATCTGTAACCCGAAACCTGTAACCCGAAACCCGTCACCCGTAACCCAAAACCCGTAACCCGTAACTTGAAACCCGTAACCCAAAATCCGAAACCCCAAACCCTAAACCCGAAACCCCAAACTGGAAACCCGAAACTCGAAACTCCTAACCCGAAACCCAAAACCCGAAACAAGAGACTCGTAACCCAAAACCCGAAACACAAATCCAGAAACGCGAAACATTTAACCCGAAACCCTAAATCGAAAAGTCGTAACCCGAAACCCGTAACCCAAAACCCTAAACCCGAAACCCCAAACATCAAACCTGAAACCCGAAACTCGAAACCCTAAACTGGAAACCTGTAACCCGAAACCCGAAACCCGTAACCGGAGACCCGTAACCCGAAACCCGTAACCCGAAATTTGAAACCCTAAACCAGAAATCTGAAACCCGAAACCTGTAACCCGAAACTCGTCACCCGTAACCCGAAACCCGTAACCCGTAACTTGAAACCCGTAACCCAAAATCCGAAACCCCAAACCCTAAATCGAAAAGCCGTAACCCAAAACCCTAAACCTAAAACCCCAAACTGGAAACCCAAAACCTAAAACCCGAAACAAGAGACTCGTAACCCGAAACCCGAAACCTTAAACACAAATCCAGAAACGCGAACCATTTAACCCGAAACCCTAAACCGGAAAGCCGTAACCTGAAACCTGTAACCCAAAACCCTAAACCCGAAACCCCAATCATCAAACCTGAAACCCAAAACTCGAAACCCTAAACTGGAAACCTGTAACCCGAAACCCGAAACCCGTAACCGGAAACCCGTAACCCGAAACCCGTAACCCGAAATTTGAAACCCTAAACCAGAAATCTGTAACCCGAAACCTGTAACCCGAAACCCGTCACCCGTAACCCAAAACCCGTAACCCGTAACTTGAAACCCGTAACCCAAAATCCGAAACCCCAAACCCTAAACCCGAAACCCCAAACTGGAAACCCGAAACTCGAAACTCCTAATCCGAAACCCAAAACCCGAAAAAAGAGACTCGTAACCCAAAACCCGAAACACAAATCCAGAAACGCGAAACATTTAACCCGAAACCCTAAATCGAAAAGCCGTAACCCGAAACCCGTAACCCAAAACCCTAAACCCGAAACCCCAAACATCAAACCTGAAACCCGAAACTCGAAACCCTAAACTGGAAACCTGTAACCCGAAACCCGAAACCCGTAACCGGAAACCCGTAACCCGAAATTTGAAACCCTAGACCAGAAATCTGAAACCCGAAACCTGTAACCCGAAACCCGTCACCCGTAACCCGAAACCCGTAACCCGTAACTTGAAACCCGTAACCCAAAATCCGAAACCCCAAACCCTAAACCCGAAACCCCAAACTGGAAACCCGAAACTCCAAACTCCAAACCCGAAACCCAAAACCCGAAACACAAATCCAGAAACGCGAACCATTTAACCCGAAACCCTAAACCGGAAAGCCGTAACCTGAAACCCGTAACCCAAAACCCTAAACCCGAAACCCCAAACATCAAACCTGAAACCCGAAACTCGAAACCCTAAACTGGAAACCTGTAACCCGAAACCCGTAACCGGAACTCCGTAACCCGAAACCCGTAACCCGAAATTTGAAACCCTAAACCAGAAATCTGAAACCCGAAACCTGTAACCCGAAACCCGTCACCCGTAACCCAAAACCCGTAACCCGTAACTTGAAACCCGTAACCCAAAATCCGAAACCCCAAACCCTAAACCCGAAACCCCAAACTGGAAACCCGAAACTCGAAACTCCAAACCCGAAACCCAAAACCCGAAACAAGAGACTCGTAACCCAAAACCCGAAACACAAATCCAGAAACGCGAAACATTTAACCCGAAACCCTAAATCGAAAAGCCGTAACCCGAAACCCGAAACCCAAAACCCTAAACCTGAAACCCCAAACTGGAAACCCGAAACTCGAAACTCCAAACCCAAAACCTAAAACCCGAAACAAGAGACTCGTAACCCTAAACCCGAAACCCCAAACATCAAACCTGAAACCCGAAACTTGAAACCCTAAACTCGAAACCTGTAACCCAAAACCCGAAACCCGAAACTTCAAACCCTAAACCCGAAACCGAAAATTTGTATTTCGAAACCCTAAACCAGAAACCTGTAATTCCAAACACGAAATCCGAAACCTGTTATCCGTAATCCGTAACACGAAACTTGTAACCCAGAACCCGTAACCTGAAATCTGAAACCCCAAACCCTATACCCTAAACTCCAAACTCGAAACCCCAAACTCGTAACCCGAAACCCGAAACCCAAAACCCGAAACCGGAGACTCGTAACCCGAAACCCGAAACCCGAAACACGAAACAAAGAAACTGAAAACCCGAAACATTTAACCTGAAACCCTAAACCGGAAACCCATAACCCAAAACCCGTTGCCCAAAACCAGAAACCCCAAACACGAAACTCGAAACTCGAAACCCCAAAATCGATACCCCAAACATCGAACCCCAAATATGATACCCGAAATTCCATACCCTAAACCCGATACCCGTAACCTGAAACCCGAAACTCCAAACCCCAAACCCAAAACACGAATCCCAAAACCGAAAACTTGTATTTTGAAACCCCACACCGGATACCCGTAACCCGAAATCCAAAACTCCAAATCCTAAACCCAAAACCCCAAACTGGAAACCCGAAACCCTAAACCCGAAGCCTGAAACCCCAAACATCAAACCCGAAACGTGAAACTCGAAATCCTAAATTGGAAACCTGTAACCCGAAACCTGACACCCGTCACCCGAAACCCAAAACCCATAACCCGAAACCCACAATCCGAAACTTCAAACCCATAACCCGAAACTTCAAACCCCAAAACCGAAATTCAAAACCCTAAACCGGAAATCTGTAACCTGAAACCCGTAACCCGAAACCCGTAACCCGTAACCCGAAACCCGTAATCCGTAACCTGAAACCCGTAACCCGAAACCCTTAACCCAAAATCCAAAACCCGAAACCCTGAACCTGAAACCCCAAACTGGAAACCCGAAACTCGAAACTCCAAACCCGAAACCCAAAACCCGAAACATTAAACACAAATCCAGAAACGCGAACCATTTAAACCGAAACCCTAAACCGGAAAGACGTAACCCGAAACCCGTAACCCAAAACCCTAAACCTGAAACCCCAAACTGGAAACCCGAAACTCGAAACTCCAAACCCAAAACCTAAAACCCGAAACAAGAGACTCGTAACCCGAAACCCGAAACCTTAAACACAAATCTAGAAACGCGAACCATTTAACCCGAAACCCTAAACCGGAAAGCCGTAACCTGAAACCCGTAACCCAAAACCCTAAACCCGAAACCCCAAACATCAAACCTAAAACTCGAAACTCGAAACCCTAAACTGGAAACCTGTAACCCGAAACCCGAAACCCGTAACCCGAAACCCGTAACCCGAAATTTGAAACCCTAAACCATAAATCTGAAACCCTAAACCTGTAACCCGTAACCCGAAACCCGTCACCCGTAACCCAAAACCCGTAACCCGTAACTTGAAACCCGTAACCCAAAATCCGAAACCCCAAACCCTAAACCCGAAACCCCAAACTGCAAACCCGAAACTCGAAACTCCAAACCCGAAACCCAAAACCCGAAACAAGAGACTCGTAACCCAAAACCCGAAACACAAATCCAGAAACGCGAAACATTTAACCCGAAACCCTAAATCGAAAAGCCGTAACCCGAAACCCGTAACCCAAAACCCTAAACCCGAAACCCCAAACATCAAACCTGAAACCCGAAACTCGAAACCCTAAACTGGAAACCTGTAACCCGAAACCCGAAACCCGTAACCGGAAACCCGTAACCCGAAACCCGTAACCCGAAATTTGAAACCCTAGACCAGAAATCTGAAACCCGAAACCTGTAACCCGAAACCCGTCACCCGTAACCCGAAACCCGTAACCCGTAACTTGAAACCCGTAACCCAAAATCCGAAACCCCAAACCCTAAACCCGAAACCCCAAACTGGAAACCCGAAACTCCAAACTCCAAACCCGAAACCCAAAACCTGAAACAAGAGACTCGTAACCCAACACCCGAAACACAAATCCATAAACGCGAAACATTTAACCCGAAACCCTAAATCGAAAAGCCGTAACCCGAAACCCGTAACCCAAAACCCTAAACCTAAAACCCCAAACTGGAAACCCGAAACTCGAAACTCCTAACCCGAAACCCAAAACCCGAAACAAGAGACTCGTAACCCAAAACCCGAAACACAAATCCAGAAACGCGAAACATTTAACCCGAAACCCTAAATCGAAAAGCCGTAACCCGAAACCCGTAACCCAAAACCCTAAACCCGAAACCCCAAACATCAAACCTGAAACCCGAAACTCGAAACCCTAAACTGGAAACTTGTAACCCGAAACCCGAAACCCGTATCCGGAAACCCGTAACCCGAAACCCGTAACCCGAAATTTGAAACCCTAGACCAGAAATCTGAAACCCGAAACCTGTAACCCGAAACCCGTCACCCGTAACCCGAAACCCGTAACCCGTAACTTGAAACCCGTAACCCAAAATCCGAAACGCCAAACCCTAAACCCGAAACCCCAAACTGGAAACCCGAAACTCCAAACTCCAAACCCGAAACCCAAAACCCGAAACAAGAGACTCGTAACCCAAAACCCGAAACACAAATCCAGAAACGCGAAACATTTAACCCAAAACCCTAAATCGAAAAGCCGTAACCCGAAACCCGTAACCCAAAACCCTAAACCTGAAACCCCAAACTGGAAACCCGAAACTCGAAACTCGAAACCCAAAACCTAAAACCCGAAACAAGAGACTCGTAACCCGAAACCCGAAACCTTAAACACAAATCCAGAAACGCGAACCATTTAACCCGAAACCCTAAACCGGAAAGCCGTAACCTGAAACCCGTAACCCAAAACCCTAAACCCGAAACCCCAAACATCAAACCTGAAACCCGAAACTCGAAACCCTAAACTGGAAACCTGTAACCCGAAACCCGTAACCGGAACTCCGTAACCCGAAACCCGTAACCCGAAATTTCAAACCCTAAACCAGAAATCTGAAACCCGAAACCTGTAACCCGAAACCCGTCACCCGTAACCCAAAACCCGTAACCCGTAACTTGAAACCCGTAACCCAAAATCCGAAACCCCAAACCCTAAACCCGAAACCCCAAACTGGAAACCCGAAACTCGAAACTCCAAACCCGAAACCCAAAACCCGAAACAAGAGACTCGTAACCCAAAACCCGAAACACAAATCCAGAAACGCGAAACATTTAACCCGAAACCCTAAATCGAAAAGCCGTAACCCGAAACCTGTAACCCAAAACCCTAAACCCGAAACCCCAAACTGGAAACCCGAAACTCGAAACTCGAAACCCAAAACCTAAAACCCGAAACAAGAGACTCGTAACCCGAAACCCGAAACCTTAAACACAAATCCAGAAACGCGAACCATTTAACCCGAAACCCTAAACCGGAAAGCCGTAACCTGCAACCTGTAACCCAAAACCCTAAACCCGAAACCCCAATCATCAAACCTGAAACCCAAAACTCGAAACCCTAAACTGGAAACCTGTAACCCGAAACCCGAAACCCGTAACCGGAAACCCGTAACCCGAAACCCGTAACCCGAAATTTGAAACCCTAAACCAGAAATCTAAAACCCGAAACCTGTAACCCGAAACCCGTCACCCGTAACCCAAAACCCGTAACCCGTAACTTGAAACCCGTAACCCAAAATCCGAAACCCCAAACCCTAAACCCAAAACCCGAAACTGGAAACCCGAAACTCGAAACTCCAAACCCGAAACCCAAAACCCGAAACAAGAGACTCGTAACCCAAAACCCGAAACACAAATCCAGAAACGCGAAACATTTAACCCGAAACCCTAAATCGAAAAGCCGTAACCCGAAACCCGTAACCCTAAACCCTAAACCCGAAACCCCAAACATCAAACATGAAACCCGAAACTTGAAACCCTAAACTCGAAACCTGTAACCCAAAACCCGAAACCCGAAACTTCAAACCCTAAACCCGAAACCGAAAATTTGTATTTCGAAACCCTAAACCAGAAACCTGTAACTCCAAACACGAAATCCGAAACCTGTTATCCGTAATCCGTAACACGAAACTTGTAACCCAGAACCCGTAACCTGAAATCTGAAACCCCAAACCCTATACCCTAAACTCCAAACTCGAAACCCCAAACTCGTAACCCGAAACCCGAAACCCAAAACCCGAAACCGGAGACTCGTAACCCGAAACCCGAAACCCGAAACACGAAACAAAGAAACTGAAAACCCGAAACATTTAACCTGAAACCCTAAACCGGAAACCCATAACCCAAAACCCGTTGCCCAAAACCAGAAACCCCAAACACGAAACTCGAAACTCGAAACCCCAAAATCGATACCCCAAACATCGAACCCCAAATATGATACCCGAAATTCCATACCCTAAACCCGATACCCGTAACCTGAAACCCGAAACTCCAAACCCCAAACCCAAAACACGAATCCCAAAACCGAAAACTTGTATTTTGAAACCCCACACCGGATACCCGTAACCCGAAATCCAAAACTCCAAATCCTAAACCCAAAACCCCAAACTGGAAACCCGAAACCCTAAACCCGAAGCCTGAAACCCCAAACATCAAACCCGAAACGTGAAACTCGAAATCCTAAATTGGAAACCTGTAACCCGAAACCTGACACCCGTCACCCGAAACCCAAAACCCATAACCCGAAACCCACAATCCGAAACTTCAAACCCATAACCCGAAACTTCAAACCCCAAAACCGAAATTCAAAACCCTAAACCGGAAATCTGTAACCTGAAACCCGTAACCCGAAACCCGTAACCCGTAACCCGAAACTCGTAATCCGTAACCTGAAACCCGTAACCCGAAACCCTTAACCCAAAATCCAAAACCCGAAACCCTGAACCTGAAACCCCAAACTGGAAACCCGAAACTCGAAACTCCAAACCCGAAACCCAAAACCCGAAACAAGAGACTCGTAACCCAAAACCCGAAACACAAATCCAGAAACGCGAAACATTTAACCCGAAACCCTAAATCGAAAAGCCGTAACCCGAAACCCGTAACCCAAAACCCTAAACCCGAAACCCCAAACATCAAACCTGAAACCCGAAACTCGAAACCCTAAACTGGAAACCTGTAACCCGAAACCCGAAACCCGTAACCGGAAACCCGTAACCGGAAACCCGTAACCCGAAACCCGTAACCCGAAATTTGAAACCCTAAACCAGAAATCTGAAACCCGAAACCTGTAACCCGAAACCCGTAACCCG
Source organism: Vigna unguiculata (assembly GCF_037176805.1). NCBI lineage: Eukaryota > Viridiplantae > Streptophyta > Magnoliopsida > Fabales > Fabaceae > Vigna > Vigna unguiculata. The sequence continues at coordinate 49,475,990 of NC_140795.1, read as the reverse complement.
TAACTTGAAACCCGTAACCCAAAATCCGAAACCCCAAACCCTAAACCCGAAACCCCAAACTGGAAACCCGAAACTCGAAACTCCAAACTCGAAACCCAAAACCTGAAACAAGAGACTCGTAACCCAAAACCCGAAACACAAATCCATAAACGCGAAACATTTAACCCGAAACCCTAAATCGAAAAGCCGTAACCCGAAACCCGTAACCCAAAACCCTAAACCTAAAACCCCAAACTGGAAACCCGAAACTCGAAACTCGAAACCCAAAACCTAAAACCCGAAACAAGAGACTCGTAACCCGAAACCCGAAACCTTAAACACAAATCCAGAAACGCGAACCATTTAACCCGAAACCCTAAACCGGAAAGCCGTAACCTGAAACCCGTAACCCAAAACCCTAAACCCGAAACCCCAAACATCAAACCTAAAACCCGAAACTCGAAACCCTAAACTGGAAACCTGTAACCCGAAACCCGTAACCGGAACTCCGTAACCCGAAACCCGTAACCCGAAATTTGAAACCCTAAACCAGAAATCTGAAACCCGAAACCTGTAACCCAAAACCCGTCACCCGTAACCCAAAACCCGTAACCCGTAACTTGAAACCCGTAACCCAAAATCCGAAACCCCAAACCCTAAACCCCAAACTGGAAACCCGAAACTGGAAACTCCAAACCCGAAACCCAAAACCCGAAACAAGAGACTCGTAACCCAAAACCCGAAACACAAATCCAGAAACGCGAAACATTTAACCCGAAACCCTAAATCGAAAAGCCGTAACCCGAAACCCGTAACCCAAAACCCTAAACCTGAAACCCCAAACTGGAAACCCGAAACTCGAAAATCGAAACCCAAAACCTAAAACCCGAAACAAGAGAGTCGTAACCCGAAACCTGAAACCTTAAACACAAATCCAGAAACGCGAACCATTTAACCCGAAACCCTAAACCGGAAAGCCGTAACCTGAAACCCGTAACCCAAAACCCTAAACCCGAAACCCCAATCATCAAACCTGAAACCCAAAACTCGAAACCCTAAACTGGAAACCTGTAACCCGAAACCCGTAACCGGAAACCCGTAACACGAAACCCGTAACCCGATATTTGAAACCCTAAACCAGAAATCTGTAACCCGAAACCTGTAACCCGAAACCCGTCACCCGTAACCCAAAACCCGTAACCCGTAACTTGAAACCCGTAACCCAAAATCCGAAACCCCAAACCCTAAACCCGAAACCCCAAACTGGAAACCCGAAACTCGAAACTCCTAACCCGAAACCCAAAACCCGTAACACAAATCCAGAAACGCGAAACATTTAACCCGAAACCCTAAATCGAAAAGCCGTAACACGAAACCCGTAACCCAAAACCCTAAACCCGAAACCCCAAACATCAAACCTGAAACCCGAAACTCGAAACCCTAAACTGGAAACCTGTAACGCGAAACCCGAAACCCGTAACCGGAAACCCGTAACCCGAAACCCGTAACCCGAAATTTGAAACCCTAGACCAGAAATCTGAAACCCGAAACCTGTAACCCGAAACCCGTCACCCGTAACCCGAAACCCGTAACCCGTAACTTGAAACCCGTAACCCAAAATCCGAAACCCCAAACCCTAAACCCGAAACCCCAAACTGGAAACCCGAAACTCCAAAGTCCAAACCCGAAACCCAAAACCCGAAACAAGAGACTCGTAACCCAAAACCCGAAACACAAATCCAGAAACGCGAATCATTTAACCCGAAACCCTAAATCGAAAAGCCGTAACCCGAAACCCGTAACCCAAAACCCTAAACCTGAAACCCCAAACTGGAAACCCGAAACTCGAAACTCGAAACCCAAAACCTAAAACCCGAAACAAGAGACTCGTAACCCGAAACCCGAAACCTTAAACACAAATCCAGAAACGCGAACCATTTAACCCGAAACCCTAAACCGGAAAGCCGTAACCTGAAACCCGTAACCCAAAACCCTAAACCCGAAACCCCAAACATCAAACCTGAAACCCGAAACTCGAAACCCTAAACTGGAAACCTGTAACCCGAAACCCGTAACCGGAAACCCGTAACCCGAAACCCGTAACCCGAAAGTTGAAACCCTAAACCAGAAATCTGAAACCCGAAACCCGTCACCCGTAACCCAAAACCCGTAACCCGTAACTTGAAACCCGTAACCCAAAATCCGAAACCCCAAACCCTAAACCCAAAACCCCAAACTGGAAACCCGAAACTCGAAACTCCAAACCCGAAACCCAAAACCCGAAACAAGAGACTCGTAACCCAAAACCCGAAACACAAATCCAGAAACGCGAAACATTTAACCCGAAACCCTAAATCGAAAAGCCCTAACCCGAAACCCGTAACCCTAAACCCTAAACCCGAAACCCCAAACATCAAACCTAAAACCCGAAACTCGAAACCCTAAACTCCAAACCTGTAAACCGAAACCCGAAACCCGAAACTTCAAACCCTAAACCCGAAACCGAAAATTTGTATTTCGAAACCCTAAACCAGAAACCTGTAACTCGAAACACGAAATCCAAAACCCGTTATCCGTAATCCGTAACACGAAACTTGTAACCCAGAACCCGTAACCTGAAATCTGAAACCCCAAACCCTATACCCTAAACTCCAAACTCGAAACCCCAAACTCGTAACCCGAAACCCAAAACCCGAAACCGGAGACTCGTAACCCGAAACCCGAAACCCGAAACACGAAACAAAGAAACTGAAAACCCGAAACATTTAACCTGAAACCCTAAACCGGAAACCCATAACCCAAAACCCGTTGCCCGAAACCAGAAACCCCAAACACGAAACTCGAAACTCGAAACCCCAAAATCGATACCCCAAACATCGAACCCCAAATATGATACCCGAAATTCCATACCCTAAACCTGATACCCGTAACCTGAAACCCGAAACTCCAAACCCCAAACCCAAAACACGAATCCCAAAACCGAAAACTTGTATTTTGAAACCCCACACCGGATACCCGTAACCCGAAATCCAAAACTCCAAATCCTAAACCCAAAACCCCAAACTGGAAACCGGAAACCCTAAACCCGAAGCCCGAAACCCCAAACATCAAACCCGAAACGTGAAACTCGAAATCCTAAATTGGAAACCTGTAACCCGACTCCTGACACCCGTCACCCGAAACCCAAAACCCATAACCCGAAACCCACAATCCGAAACTTCAAACCCATAACCCGAAACTTCAAACCCCAAAACCGAAATTCAAAACCCTAAACCGGAAATCTGTAACCTGGAACCCGTAACCCGAAACCCGTAACCCGTAACCCGAAACCCGTAATCCGTAACCTGAAACCCGTAACCCGAAACCCTTAACCCAAAATCCAAAACCAGAAACCCTGAACCTGAAACCCCAAACTGGAAACCCGAAACTCGAAACTCCAAACCCGAAACCCTAAACCCGAAACATTAAACACAAATCCAGAAACGCGAACCATTTAAACCGAAACCCTAAACCGGAAAGACGTAACCCGAAACCCGTAACCCAAAACCCTAAACCTGAAACCCCAAACTGGAAACCCGAAACTCGAAACTCCAAACCCAAAACCTAAAACCCGAAACAAGAGACTCGTAACCCGAAACCCGAAACCTTAAACACAAATCTAGAAACGCGAACCATTTAACCCGAAACCCTAAACCGGAAAGCCGTAACCTGAAACCCGTAACCCAAAACCCTAAACCCGAAACCCCAAACATCAAACCTAAAACCCGAAACTCGAAACCCTAAACTGGAAACCTGTAACCCGAAACCCGAAACCCGTAACCCGAAATTTGAAACCCTAAACCATAAATCTGAAACCCTAAACCTGTAACCCGTAACCCGAAACCCGTCACCCGTAACCCAAAACCCGTAACCCGTAACTTGAAACCCGTAACCCAAAATCCGAAACCCCAAACCCTAAACCCGAAACCCCAAACTGGAAACCCGAAACTCGAAACTCCAAACCCGAAACCCAAAACCCGAAACAAGAGACTCGTAACCCAAAACCCGAAACACAAATCCAGAAACGCGAAACATTTAACCCGAAACCCTAAATCGAAAAGCCGTAACCCGAAACCCGTAACCCAAAACCCTAAACCCGAAACCCCAAACATCAAACCTGAAACCCGAAACTCGAAACCCTAAACTGGAAACCTGTAACCCGAAACCCGAAACCCGAAACCCGTAACCGGAAACCCGTAACCCGAAACTCGTAACCCGAAATTTGAAACCCTAAACCAGAAATCTGAAACCCGAAACCTGTAACCCGAAACCCGTCACCCGTAACCCGAAACCCGTAACCCGTAACTTGAAACCCGTAACCCAAAATCCGAAACCCCACACCCTAAACCCGAAACCCCAAACTGGAAACCCGAAACTCGAAACTCCAAACCCGAAACCCAAAACCTAAAACCCGAAACAAGAGACTCGTAACCCGAAACTCGAAACCTTAAATACAAATCCAGAAATGCGAACTATTTAACCCGAAACCCTAAACCGGAAAGCCGTAACCTGAAACCCGTAACCCAAAACCCTAAACCCGAAACCCCAAACATCAAACCTGAAACCCGAAACTCGAAACCCTAAACTGGAAACCTGTAACCCGAAACCCGAAACCCGTAACCGGAAACCCGTAACCCGAAATTTGACACCCTAAACCAGAAATCTGAAACCCGAAACCTGTAACCCGAAACCCGTCACTCGTAACCCAAAACCCGTAACCCGTAACTTGAAACCCGTAACCCAAAATCCGAAACCCCAAACCCTAAACCCGAAACCCTAAACTGGAAACCCGAAACTCGAAACTCCAAACCCAAAACCCAAAACCCGAAACAAGAGACTCGTAACCCAAAACCCGAAACACAAATCCAGAAACGCGAAACATTTAACCCGAAACCCTAAATCGAAAAGCCGTAACCCGAAACCCGTAACCCAAAACCCTAAACCCGAAACCCCAAACATCAAACCTGAAACCCGAAACTCGAAACCCTAAACTGGAAACCTGTAACCCGAAACCCGAAACCCGTAACCGGAAACCCGTAACCCGAAACCCGTAACCCGAAATTTGAAACCCTAAACCAGAAATCTGAAACCCGAAACATGTAACCCGAAACCCGTCACCCGTAACCCGAAACCCGTAACCCGTAACTTGAAACCCGTAACCCAAAATCCGAAACCCCAAACCCTAAACCCGAAACCCCAAACTGGAAACCCGAAACTCGAAACTCCTAACCCGAAACCCAAAACCCGTAACACAAATCCAGAAACGCGAAACATTTAACCCGAAACCCTAAATCGAAAAGCCGTAACACGAAACCCGTAACCCAAAACCCTAAACCCGAAACCCCAAACATCAAACCTGAAACCCGAAACTCGAAACCCTAAACTGGAAACCTGTAACGCGAAACCCGAAACCCGTAACCGGAAACCCGTAACCCGAAACCCGTAACCCGAAATTTGAAACCCTAGACCAGAAATCTGAAACCCGAAACCTGTAACCCGAAACCCGTCACCCGTAACCCGAAACCCGTAACCCGTAACTTGAAACCCGTAACCAAAAATCCGAAACCCCAAACCCTAAACCCGAAACCCCAAACTGGAAACCCGAAACTCCAAAGTCCAAACCCGAAACCCAAAACCCGAAACAAGAGACTCGTAACCCAAAACCCGAAACACAAATCCAGAAACGCGAATCATTTAACCCGAAACCCTAAATCGAAAAGCTGTAACCCGAAACCCGTAACCCAAAACCCTAAACCTGAAACCCCAAACTGGAAACCCGAAACTCGAAACTCGAAACCCAAAACCTAAAACCCGAAACAAGAGACTCGTAACCCGAAACCCGAAACCTTAAACACAAATCCAGAAACGCGAACCATTTAACCCGAAACCCTAAACCGGAAAGCCGTAACCTGAAACCCGTAACCCAAAACCCTAAACCCGAAACCCCAAACATCAAACCTGAAACCCGAAACTCGAAACCCTAAACTGGAAACCTGTAACCCGAAACCCGTAACCGGAAACCCGTAACCCGAAACCCGTAACCCGAAAGTTGAAACCCTAAACCAGAAATCTGAAACCCGAAACCTGTAACCCGAAACCCGTCACCCGTAACCCAAAACCCGTAACCCGTAACTTGAAACCCGTAACCCAAAATCCGAAACCCCAAACCCTAAACCCAAAACCCCAAACTGGAAACCCGAAACTCGAAACTCCAAACCCGAAACCCAAAACACGAAACAAGAGACTCGTAACCCAAAACCCGAAACACAAATCCAGAAACGCGAAACATTTAACCCGAAACCCTAAATCGAAAAGCCCTAACCCGAAACCCGTAACCCTAAACCCTAAACCCGAAACCCCAAACATCAAACCTAAAACCCGAAACTCGAAACCTGTAAACCGAAACCCGAAACCCGAAACTTCAAACCCTAAACCCGAAACTGAAAATTTGTATTTCGAAACCCTAAACCAGAAACCTGTAACTCGAAACACGAAATCCGAAACCCGTTATCCGTAATCCGTAACACGAAACTTGTAACCCAGAACCCGTAACCTGAAATCTGAAACCCCAAACCCTATACCCTAAACTCCAAACTCGAAACCCCAAACTCGTAACCCGAAACCCAAAACCCGAAACCGGAGACTCGTAACCCGAAACCCGAAACCCGAAACACGAAACAAAGAAACTGAAAACCCGAAACATTTAACCTGAAACCCTAAACCGGAAACCCATAACCCAAAACCCGTTGCCCGAAACCAGAAACCCCAAACACGAAACTCGAAACTCGAAACCCCAAAATCGATACCCCAAACATCGAACCCCAAATATGATACCCGAAATTCCATACCCTAAACCCGATACCCGTAACCTGAAACCCGAAACTCCAAACCCCAAACCCAAAACACGAATCCCAAAACCGAAAACTTGTATTTTGAAACCCCACACCGGATACCCGTAACCCGAAATCCAAAACTCCAAATCCTAAACCCAAAACCCCAAACTGGAAATCGGAAACCCTAAACCCGAAGCCCGAAACCCCAAACATCAAACCCGAAACGTGAAACTCGAAATCCTAAATTGGAAACCTGTAACCCGACTCCTGACACCCGTCACCCGAAACCCAAAACCCATAACCCGAAACCCACAATCCGAAACTTCAAACCCATAACCCGAAACTTCAAACCCCAAAACCGAAATTCAAAACCCTAAACCGGAAATCTGTAACCTGAAACCCGTAACCCGAAACCCGTAACCCGTAACCCGAAACCCGTAATCCGTAACCTGAAACCCGTAACCCGAAACCCTTAACCCAAAATCCAAAACCAGAAACCCTGAACCTGAAACCCCAAACTGGAAACCCGAAACTCGAAACTCCAAACCCGAAACCCAAAACCCGAAACATTAAATACAAATCCAGAAACGCGAACCATTTAAACTGAAACCCTAAACCGGAAAGACGTAACCCGAAACCCGTAACCCAAAACCCTAAACCTGAAACCCCAAACTGGAAACCCGAAACTCGAAACTCCAAACCCAAAACCTAAAACCCGAAACAAGAGACTCGTAACCCGAAACCCGAAACCTTAAACACAAATCTAGAAACGCGAACCATTTAACCCGAAACCCTAAACCGGAAAGCCGTAACCTGAAACCCGTAACCCAAAACCCTAAACCCGAAACCCCAAACATCAAACCTAAAACCCGAAACTCGAAACCCTAAACTGGAAACCTGTAACCCGAAACCCGTAACCGGAACTCCGTAACCCGAAACCCGTAACCCGAAATTTCAAACCCTAAACCAGAAATCTGAAACCCGAAACCTGTAACCCGAAACCCGTCACCCGTAACCCAAAACCCGTAACCCGTAACTTGAAACCCGTAACCCAAAATCCGAAACCCCAAACCCTAAACCCGAAACCCCAAACTGGAAACCCGAAACTCGAAACTCCAAACCCGTAACCCAAAATCCGAAACCCCAAACCCTAAACCCGAAACCCCAAACTGGAAACCCGAAACTCGAAACTCCAAACCCGAAACCCAAAACCCGAAACAAGAGACTCGTAACCCAAAACCCGAAACACAAATCCAGAAACGCGAAACATTTAACCCGAAACCCTAAATCGAAAAGCCGTAACCCGAAACCCGTAACCCAAAACCCTAAACCCGAAACCCCAAACATCAAACCTGAAACCCGAAACTCGAAACCCTAAACTGGAAACCTGTAACCCGAAACCCGAAACCCGAAACCCGTAACCGGAAACCCGTAACCCGAAACTCGTAACCCGAAATTTGAAACCCTAAACCAGAAATCTGAAACCCGAAACCTGTAACCCGAAACCCGTCACCCGTAACCCGAAACCCGTAACCCGTAACTTGAAACCCGTAACCCAAAATCCGAAACCCCACACCCTAAACCCGAAACCCCAAACTGGAAACCCGAAACTCGAAACTCCAAACCCGAAACCCAAAACCTAAAACCCGAAACAAGAGACTCGTAACCCGAAACTCGAAACCTTAAATACAAATCCAGAAATGCGAACTATTTAACCCGAAACCCTAAACCGGAAAGCCGTAACCTGAAACCCGTAACCCAAAACCCTAAACCCGAAACCCCAAACATCAAACCTGAAACCCGAAACTCGAAACCCTAAACTGGAAACCTGTAACCCGAAACCCGAAACCCGTAACCGGAAACCCGTAACCCGAAATTTGACACCCTAAACCAGAAATCTGAAACCCGAAACCTGTAACCCGAAACCCGTCACTCGTAACCCAAAACCCGTAACCCGTAACTTGAAACCCGTAACCCAAAATCCGAAACCCCAAACCCTAAACCCGAAACCCTAAACTGGAAACCCGAAACTCGAAACTCCAAACCCAAAACCCAAAACCCGAAACAAGAGACTCGTAACCCAAAACCCGAAACACAAATCCAGAAACGCGAAACATTTAACCCGAAACCCTAAATCGAAAAGCCGTAACCCGAAACCCGTAACCCAAAACCCTAAACCCGAAACCCCAAACATCAAACCTGAAACCCGAAACTCGAAACCCTAAACTGGAAACCTGTAACCCGAAACCCGAAACCCGTAACCGGAAACCCGTAACCCGAAACCCGTAACCCGAAATTTGAAACCCTAAACCAGAAATCTGAAACCCGAAACATGTAACCCGAAACCCGTCACCCGTAACCCGAAACCCGTAACCCGTAACTTGAAACCCGTAACCCAAAATCCGAAACCCCAAACCCTAAACCCGAAACCCCAAACTGGAAACCCGAAACTCGAAACTCCTAACCCGAAACCCAAAACCCGTAACACAAATCCAGAAACGCGAAACATTTAACCCGAAACCCTAAATCGAAAAGCCGTAACACGAAACCCGTAACCCAAAACCCTAAACCCGAAACCCCAAACATCAAACCTGAAACCCGAAACTCGAAACCCTAAACTGGAAACCTGTAACGCGAAACCCGAAACCCGTAACCGGAAACCCGTAACCCGAAACCCGTAACCCGAAATTTGAAACCCTAGACCAGAAATCTGAAACCCGAAACCTGTAACCCGAAACCCGTCACCCGTAACCCGAAACCCGTAACCCGTAACTTGAAACCCGTAACCAAAAATCCGAAACCCCAAACCCTAAACCCGAAACCCCAAACTGGAAACCCGAAACTCCAAAGTCCAAACCCGAAACCCAAAACCCGAAACAAGAGACTCGTAACCCAAAACCCGAAACACAAATCCAGAAACGCGAATCATTTAACCCGAAACCCTAAATCGAAAAGCTGTAACCCGAAACCCGTAACCCAAAACCCTAAACCTGAAACCCCAAACTGGAAACCCGAAACTCGAAACTCGAAACCCAAAACCTAAAACCCGAAACAAGAGACTCGTAACCCGAAACCCGAAACCTTAAACACAAATCCAGAAACGCGAACCATTTAACCCGAAACCCTAAACCGGAAAGCCGTAACCTGAAACCCGTAACCCAAAACCCTAAACCCGAAACCCCAAACATCAAACCTGAAACCCGAAACTCGAAACCCTAAACTGGAAACCTGTAACCCGAAACCCGTAACCGGAAACCCGTAACCCGAAACCCGTAACCCGAAAGTTGAAACCCTAAACCAGAAATCTGAAACCCGAAACCTGTAACCCGAAACCCGTCACCCGTAACCCAAAACCCGTAACCCGTAACTTGAAACCCGTAACCCAAAATCCGAAACCCCAAACCCTAAACCCAAAACCCCAAACTGGAAACCCGAAACTCGAAACTCCAAACCCGAAACCCAAAACACGAAACAAGAGACTCGTAACCCAAAACCCGAAACACAAATCCAGAAACGCGAAACATTTAACCCGAAACCCTAAATCGAAAAGCCCTAACCCGAAACCCGTAACCCTAAACCCTAAACCCGAAACCCCAAACATCAAACCTAAAACCCGAAACTCGAAACCTGTAAACCGAAACCCGAAACCCGAAACTTCAAACCCTAAACCCGAAACTGAAAATTTGTATTTCGAAACCCTAAACCAGAAACCTGTAACTCGAAACACGAAATCCGAAACCCGTTATCCGTAATCCGTAACACGAAACTTGTAACCCAGAACCCGTAACCTGAAATCTGAAACCCCAAACCCTATACCCTAAACTCCAAACTCGAAACCCCAAACTCGTAACCCGAAACCCAAAACCCGAAACCGGAGACTCGTAACCCGAAACCCGAAACCCGAAACACGAAACAAAGAAACTGAAAACCCGAAACATTTAACCTGAAACCCTAAACCGGAAACCCATAACCCAAAACCCGTTGCCCGAAACCAGAAACCCCAAACACGAAACTCGAAACTCGAAACCCCAAAATCGATACCCCAAACATCGAACCCCAAATATGATACCCGAAATTCCATACCCTAAACCCGATACCCGTAACCTGAAACCCGAAACTCCAAACCCCAAACCCAAAACACGAATCCCAAAACCGAAAACTTGTATTTTGAAACCCCACACCGGATACCCGTAACCCGAAATCCAAAACTCCAAATCCTAAACCCAAAACCCCAAACTGGAAATCGGAAACCCTAAACCCGAAGCCCGAAACCCCAAACATCAAACCCGAAACGTGAAACTCGAAATCCTAAATTGGAAACCTGTAACCCGACTCCTGACACCCGTCACCCGAAACCCAAAACCCATAACCCGAAACCCACAATCCGAAACTTCAAACCCATAACCCGAAACTTCAAACCCCAAAACCGAAATTCAAAACCCTAAACCGGAAATCTGTAACCTGAAACCCGTAACCCGAAACCCGTAACCCGTAACCCGAAACCCGTAATCCGTAACCTGAAACCCGTAACCCGAAACCCTTAACCCAAAATCCAAAACCAGAAACCCTGAACCTGAAACCCCAAACTGGAAACCCGAAACTCGAAACTCCAAACCCGAAACCCAAAACCCGAAACATTAAATACAAATCCAGAAACGCGAACCATTTAAACTGAAACCCTAAACCGGAAAGACGTAACCCGAAACCCGTAACCCAAAACCCTAAACCTGAAACCCCAAACTGGAAACCCGAAACTCGAAACTCCAAACCCAAAACCTAAAACCCGAAACAAGAGACTCGTAACCCGAAACCCGAAACCTTAAACACAAATCTAGAAACGCGAACCATTTAACCCGAAACCCTAAACCGGAAAGCCGTAACCTGAAACCCGTAACCCAAAACCCTAAACCCGAAACCCCAAACATCAAACCTAAAACCCGAAACTCGAAACCCTAAACTGGAAACCTGTAACCCGAAACCCGAAACCCGTAACCCGAAACCCGTAACCCGAAATTTGAAACCCTAAACCATAAATCTGAAACCCTAAACCTGTAACCCGTAACCCGAAACCCGTCACCCGTAACCCAAAACCGTAACCCGTAACTTGAAACCCGTAACCCAAAATCCGAAACCCCAAACCCTAAACCCGAAACCCCAAACTGGAAACCCGAAACTCGAAACCCCAAACCCGAAACAAGAGACTCGTAACCCAAAACCCGAAACACAAATCCAGAAACGCGAAACATTTAACCCGAAACCCTAAATCGAAAAGCCGTAACCCGAAACCCGTAACCCAAAACCCTAAACCCGAAACCCCAAACATCAAACCTGAAACCCGAAACTCGAAACCCTAAACTGGAAACCTGTAACCCGAAACCCGAAACCCGTAACCGGAAACCCGTAACCCGAAACCCGTAACCCGAAATTTGAAACCCTAAACCAGAAATCTGAAACCCGAAACATGTAACCCGAAACCCGTCACCCGTAACCCGAAACCCGTAACCCGTAACTTGAAACCCGTAACCCAAAATCCGAAACCCCAAACCCTAAACCCGAAACCCCAAACTGGAAACCCGAAACTCGAAACTCCTAACCCGAAACCCAAAACCCGTAACACAAATCCAGAAACGCGAAACATTTAACCCGAAACCCTAAATCGAAAAGCCGTAACACGAAACCCGTAACCCAAAACCCTAAACCCGAAACCCCAAACATCAAACCTGAAACCCGAAACTCGAAACCCTAAACTGGAAACCTGTAACGCGAAACCCGAAACCCGTAACCGGAAACCCGTAACCCGAAACCCGTAACCCGAAATTTGAAACCCTAGACCAGAAATCTGAAACCCGAAACCTGTAACCCGAAACCCGTCACCCGTAACCCGAAACCCGTAACCCGTAACTTGAAACCCGTAACCCAAAATCCGAAACCCCAAACCCTAAACCCGAAACCCCAAACTGGAAACCCGAAACTCCAAAGTCCAAACCCGAAACCCAAAACCCGAAACAAGAGACTCGTAACCCAAAACCCGAAACACAAATCCAGTAACGCGAATCATTTAACCCGAAACCCTAAATCGAAAAGCCGTAACCCGAAACCCGTAACCCAAAACCCTAAACCTGAAACCCCAAACTGGAAACCCGAAACTCGAAACTCGAAACCCAAAACCTAAAACCCGAAACAAGAGACTCGTAACCCGAAACCCGAAACCTTAAACACAAATCCAGAAACGCGAACCATTTAACCCGAAACCCTAAACCGGAAAGCCGTAACCTGAAACCCGTAACCCAAAACCCTAAACCCGAAACCCCAAACATCAAACCTGAAACCCGAAACTCGAAACCCTAAACTGGAAACCTGTAACCCGAAACCCGTAACCGGAAACCCGTAACCCGAAACCCGTAACCCGAAAGTTGAAACCCTAAACCAGAAATCTGAAACCCGAAACCTGTAACCCGAAACCCGTCACCCGTAACCCAAAACCCGTAACCCGTAACTTGAAACCCGTAACCCAAAATCCGAAACCCCAAACCCTAAACCCAAAACCCCAAACTGGAAACCCGAAACTCGAAACTCCAAACCCGAAACCCAAAACACGAAACAAGAGACTCGTAACCCAAAACCCGAAACACAAATCCAGAAACGCGAAACATTTAACCCGAAACCCTAAATCGAAAAGCCCTAACCCGAAACTCGTAACCCTAAACCCTAAACCCGAAACCCCAAACATCAAACCTAAAACCCGAAACTCGAAACCTGTAAACCGAAACCCGAAACCCGAAACTTCAAACCCTAAACCCGAAACTGAAAATTTGTATTTCGAAACCCTAAACCAGAAACCTGTAACTCGAAACACGAAATCCGAAACCCGTTATCCGTAATCCGTAACACGAAACTTGTAACCCAGAACCCGTAACCTGAAATCTGAAACCCCAAACCCTATACCCTAAACTCCAAACTCGAAACCCCAAACTCGTAACCCGAAACCCAAAACCCGAAACCGGAGACTCGTAACCCGAAACCCGAAACCCGAAACACGAAACAAAGAAACTGAAAACCCGAAACATTTAACCTGAAACCCTAAACCGGAAACCCATAACCCAAAACCCGTTGCCCGAAACCAGAAACCCCAAACACGAAACTCGAAACTCGAAACCCCAAAATCGATACCCCAAACATCGAACCCCAAATATGATACCCGAAATTCCATACCCTAAACCCGATACCCGTAACCTGAAACCCGAAACTCCAAACCCCAAACCCAAAACACGAATCCCAAAACCGAAAACTTGTATTTTGAAACCCCACACCGGATACCCGTAACCCGAAATCCAAAACTCCAAATCCTAAACCCAAAACCCCAAACTGGAAATCGGAAACCCTAAACCCGAAGCCCGAAACCCCAAACATCAAACCCGAAACGTGAAACTCGAAATCCTAAATTGGAAACCTGTAACCCGACTCCTGACACCCGTCACCCGAAACCCAAAACCCATAACCCGAAACCCACAATCCGAAACTTCAAACCCATAACCCGAAACTTCAAACCCCAAAACCGAAATTCAAAACCCTAAACCGGAAATCTGTAACCTGAAACCCGTAACCCGAAACCCGTAACCCGTAACCCGAAACCCGTAATCCGTAACCTGAAACCCGTAACCCGAAACCCTTAACCCAAAATCCAAAACCAGAAACCCTGAACCTGAAACCCCAAACTGGAAACCCGAAACTCGAAACTCCAAACCCGAAACCCAAAACCCGAAACATTAAATACAAATCCAGAAACGCGAACCATTTAAACTGAAACCCTAAACCGGAAAGACGTAACCCGAAACCCGTAACCCAAAACCCTAAACCTGAAACCCCAAACTGGAAACCCGAAACTCGAAACTCCAAACCCAAAACCTAAAACCCGAAACAAGAGACTCGTAACCCGAAACCCGAAACCTTAAACACAAATCTAGAAACGCGAACCATTTAACCCGAAACCCTAAACCGGAAAGCCGTAACCTGAAACCCGTAACCCAAAACCCTAAACCCGAAACCCCAAACATCAAACCTAAAACCCGAAACTCGAAACCCTAAACTGGAAACCTGTAACCCGAAACCCGAAACCCGTAACCCGAAACCCGTAACCCGAAATTTGAAACCCTAAACCATAAATCTGAAACCCTAAACCTGTAACCCGTAACCCGAAACCCGTCACCCGTAACCCAAAACCGTAACCCGTAACTTGAAACCCGTAACCCAAAATCCGAAACCCCAAACCCTAAACCCGAAACCCCAAACTGGAAACCCGAAACTCGAAACTCCAAACCCGAAACCCCAAACCCGAAACAAGAGACTCGTAACCCAAAACCCGAAACACAAATCCAAAAACGCGAAACATTTAACCCGAAACCCTAAATCGAAAAGCCGTAACCCGAAACCCGTAACCCAAAACCCTAAACCCGAAACCCCAAACATCATACCCGAAACCCGTAACCGGAAACCCGTAACCCGAAACTCGTAACCCGAAATTTGAAACCCTAAACCAGAAATCTGAAACCCGAAACCTGTAACCCGAAACCCGTCACCCGTAACCCAAAACCCGTAACCCGTAACTTGAAACCCGTAACCCAAAATCCGAAACCCCACACCCTAAACCCGAAACCCCAAACTGGAAACCCGAAACTCGAAACTCCAAACCCGAAACCCAAAACCTGAAACAAGAGACTCGTAACCCAAAACCCGAAACACAAACCCAGAAACGCGAAACATTTAACCCGAAACCCTAAATCGAAAAGCCGTAACCCGAAACCCGTAACCCAAAACCCTAAACCTGAAACCCCAAACTGGAAACCCGAAACTCGAAACTTGAAACCCAAAACCTAAAACCCGAAACAAGAGACTCGTAACCCGAAACCCGAAACCTTAAATACAAATCCAGAAACGCGAACCATTTAACCCGAAACCCTAAACCGGAAAGCCGTAACCTGAAACCCGTAACCCTAAACCCTAAACCCTAAACCTTAAATACAAACCCGAAACTCGAAACCCTAAACTGGAAACCTGTAACCCGAAACCCGAAACCCGTAACCGGAAACCCGTAACCCGAAACCCGTAACCCGAAATTTGAAACCCTAAAGCAGAAATCTGAAACTCGAAACCTGTAACCTGAAACCCGTCACCCGTAACCCAAAACCCGTAACCCTAAACCCAAAACCCGAAACACAAATCCAGAAACGCGAAACATTTAACCCGAAACCCTAAATCGAAAAGCCGTAACCCGAAACCCGTAACCCAAAACCCTAAACCCGAAACCCTAAACCCTAAACCCTAAACCCTAAACCCTAAACCCTAAACCCTAAACCCTAAACCCTAAACCCTAAACCCTAAACCCTAAACCCGAAACTCGAAACCCTAAACTGGAAACCTGTAACCCGAAACCCGAAACCCGTAACCGGAAACCCGTAACCCGAAACCCGTAACCCGAAATTTGAAACCCTAAACCCTAAACCCTAAACCCTAAACCCTAAACCCTAAACCCTAAACCCTAAACCCTAAACCCTAAACCCTAAACCCGAAACTCGAAACCCTAAACTGGAAACCTGTAACCCGAAACCCGAAACCCGTAACCGGAAACCCGTAACCCGAAACCCGTAACCCGAAATTTGAAACCCTAAAGCAGAAATCTGAAACTCGAAACCTGTAACCTGAAACCCGTCACCCGTAACCCAAAACCCGTAACCCGTAACTTGAAACCCGTAACCCAAAATCCGAAACCCCAAACCCTAAACCCGAAACCCCAAACTGGAAACCCGAAACTCGAAACTCCAAACCCGAAACCCAAAACCCGAAACAAGAGACTCGTAACCCAAAACCCGAAACACAAATCCAGAAACGCGAAACATTTAACCCGAAACCCTAAATCGAAAAGCCGTAACCCGAAACCCGTAACCCAAAACCCTAAACCCGAAACCCCAAACATCAAACCTGAAACCCGAAACTCGAAACCCTAAACTGGAAACCTGTAACCCGAAACCCGAAACCCGTAACCGGAAACCCGTAACCCGAAACCCGTAACCCGAAATTTGAAACCCTAAACCAGAAATCTAAAACCCGAAACCTGTAACCCGAAACCCGTCACCCGTAACCCGAAACCCGTAACCCGTAACTTGAAACCCGTAACCCAAAATCCGAAACCCCAAACCCTAAACCCGAAACCCCAAACTGGAAACCCGAAACTCGAAACTCCAAACCCGAAACCCAAAACCCGAAACAAGAGACTCGTAACCCAAAACCCGAAACACAAATCCAGAAACGCGAAACATTTAACCCGAAACCCTAAATCGAAAAGCCGTAACCCGAAACCCGTAACCCTAAACCCTAAACCTAAAACCCCAAACTGGAAACCCAAAACCTAAAACCCGAAACAAGAGACTCGTAACCCGAAACCCGAAACCTTAAACACAAATCCAGAAACGCGAACCATTTAACCCGAAACCCTAAACCGGAAAGCCGTAACCTGAAACCCGTAACCCAAAACCCTAAATCCGAAACCCCAATCATCAAACCTGAAACCCAAAACTCGAAACCCTAAACTGGAAACCTATAACCCGAAACCCGTAACCGGAACTCCGTAACCCGAAACCCGTAACCCGAAATTTGAAACCCTAAACCAGAAATCTGAAACCCGAAACCTGTAACCCGAAACCCGTCACCCGTAACCCAAAACCCGTAACCCGTAACTTGAAACCCGTAACCCAAAATCCGAAACCCCAAACCCTAAACCCGAAACCCCAAACTGAAAACCCGAAAGTCCAAACTCCAAACCCGAAACCCAAAACCCGAAACAAGAGACTCGTAACCCAAAACCCGAAACACAAATCCAGAAACGCGAAACATTTAACCTGAAACCCTAAATCGAAAAGCCGTAACCCGAAACCCGTAACCCAAAACCCTAAACCTGAAACCCCAAACTGGAAACCCGAAACTCGAAACTCGAAACCCAAAACCTAAAACCCGAAACAAGAGACTCGTAACCCGAAACCCGAAACCTTAAACACAAATCCAGAAACGCGAACCATTTAACCCGAAACCCTAAACCGGAAAGCCGTAACCTAAAACCCGTAACCCAAAACCGTAAACCCGAAACCCCAATCATCAAACCTGAAACTCGAAACTCGAAACCCTAAACTGGAAACCTGTTACCCGAAACCCGAAACCCGTAACCGGAAACCCGTAACCCGAAACCCGTAACCCGAAATTTGAAACCCTAAACCAGAAATCTGTAACCCGAAACCTGTAACCCGAAACCCGTCACCCGTAACCCAAAACCCGTAACCCGTAACTTGAAACCCGTAACCCAAAATCCGAAACCCCAAACCCTAAACCCGAAACCCCAAACTGGAAACCCGAAACTCGAAACTCCAGACCCGAAACCCAAAACCCGAAACAAGAGACTCGTAACCCAAAACCCGAAACACAAATCCAGAAACGCGAAACATTTAACCCGAAACCCTAAATCGAAAAGCCGTAACCCGAAACCCGTAACCCAAAACCCTAAACCCGAAACCCCAAACATCAAACCCGAAACCCGTAACCGGAAACCCGTAACCCGAAACTCGTAACCCGAAATTTGAAACCCTAAACCAGAAATCTGAAACCCGAAACCTGTAACCCGAAACCCGTCACCCGTAACCCAAAACCCGTAACCCGTAACTTGAAACCCGTAACCCAAAATCCGAAACCCCACACCCTAAACCCGAAACCCCAAACTGGAAACCCGAAACTCCAAAGTCCAAACCTGAAACCCAAAACCCGAAACAAGAGACTCGTAACCCAAAACCCGAAACACAAACCCAGAAACGCAAAACATTTAACCCGAAACCCTAAATCGAAAAGCCGTAACCCGAAACCCGTAACCCAAAACCCTAAACCTGAAACCCCAAACTGGAAACCCGAAACCCGTAACCCGAAATTTGAAACCCTAAACCAGAAATCTGAAACCCGAAACCTGTAACCCGAAACCCGTCACCCGTAACCCAAAACCCGTAACCCGTAACTTGAAACCCGTAACCCAAAATCCGAAACCCCAAACCCTAAACCCGAAACCCCAAACTGGAAACCCGAAACTCGAAACTCCAAACCCGAAACCCAAAACCCGAAACAAGAGACTCGTAACCCAAAACCCGAAACACAAATCCAGAAACGCGAAACATTTAACCCGAAACCCTAAATCGAAAAGCCGTAACCCGAAACCCGTAACCCAAAACCCTAAACCCGAAACCCCAAACATCAAACCTGAAACCCGAAACTCGAAACCCTAAACTGGAAACCTGTAACCCGAAACCCGAAACCCGTAACCGGAAACCCGTAACCCGAAATTTGAAACCCTAAACCAGAAATCTGAAACCCGAAACCTGTAACCCGAAACCCGTCACCCGTAACCCGAAACCCGTAACCCGTAACTTGAAACCCGTAACCCAAAATCCGAAACCCCAAACCCTAAACCCGAAACCCCAAACTAGAAACCCGAAACTCCAAACTCCAAACCCGAAACCCAAAACCCGAAACAAGAGACTCGTAACCCAAAACCCGAAACACAAATCCAGAAACGCGAAACATTTAACCCGAAACCCTAAATCGAAAAGCCGTAACCCGAAACCCGTAACCCTAAACCCTAAACCTAAAACCCCAAACTGGAAACCCAAAACCTAAAACCCGAAACAAGAGACTCGTAACCCGAAACCCGAAACCTTAAACACAAATCCAGAAACGCGAACCATTTAACCCGAAACCCTAAACCGGAAAGCCGTAACCTGAAACCCGTAACCCAAAACCCTAAATCCGAAACCCCAATCATCAAACCTGAAACCCAAAACTCGAAACCCTAAACTGGAAACCTATAACCCGAAACCCGTAACCGGAACTCCGTAACCCGAAACCCGTAACCCGAAATTTGAAACCCTAAACCAGAAATCTGAAACCCGAAACCTGTAACCCGAAACCCGTCACCCGTAACCCAAAACCCGTAACCCGTAACTTGAAACCCGTAACCCAAAATCCGAAACCCCAAACCCTAAACCCGAAACCCCAAACTGAAAACCCGAAAGTCCAAACTCCAAACCCGAAACCCAAAACCCGAAACAAGAGACTCGTAACCCAAAACCCGAAACACAAATCCAGAAACGCGAAACATTTAACCTGAAACCCTAAATCGAAAAGCCGTAACCCGAAACCCGTAACCCAAAACCCTAAACCTGAAACCCCAAACTGGAAACCCGAAACTCGAAACTCGAAACCCAAAACCTAAAACCCGAAACAAGAGACTCGTAACCCGAAACCCGAAACCTTAAACACAAATCCAGAAACGCGAACCATTTAACCCGAAACCCTAAACCGGAAAGCCGTAACCTAAAACCCGTAACCCAAAACCGTAAACCCGAAACCCCAATCATCAAACCTGAAACTCGAAACTCGAAACCCTAAACTGGAAACCTGTTACCCGAAACCCGAAACCCGTAACCGGAAACCCGTAACCCGAAACCCGTAACCCGAAATTTGAAACCCTAAACCAGAAATCTGTAACCCGAAACCTGTAACCCGAAACCCGTCACCCGTAACCCAAAACCCGTAACCCGTAACTTGAAACCCGTAACCCAAAATCCGAAACCCCAAACCCTAAACCCGAAACCCCAAACTGGAAACCCGAAACTCGAAACTCCAGACCCGAAACCCAAAACCCGAAACAAGAGACTCGTAACCCAAAACCCGAAACACAAATCCAGAAACGCGAAACATTTAACCCGAAACCCTAAATCGAAAAGCCGTAACCCGAAACCCGTAACCCAAAACCCTAAACCCGAAACCCCAAACATCAAACCCGAAACCCGTAACCGGAAACCCGTAACCCGAAACTCGTAACCCGAAATTTGAAACCCTAAACCAGAAATCTGAAACCCGAAACCTGTAACCCGAAACCCGTCACCCGTAACCCAAAACCCGTAACCCGTAACTTGAAACCCGTAACCCAAAATCCGAAACCCCACACCCTAAACCCGAAACCCCAAACTGGAAACCCGAAACTCCAAAGTCCAAACCTGAAACCCAAAACCCGAAACAAGAGACTCGTAACCCAAAACCCGAAACACAAACCCAGAAACGCAAAACATTTAACCCGAAACCCTAAATCGAAAAGCCGTAACCCGAAACCCGTAACCCAAAACCCTAAACCTGAAACCCCAAACTGGAAACCCGAAACCCGTAACCCGAAATTTGAAACCCTAAACCAGAAATCTGAAACCCGAAACCTGTAACCCGAAACCCGTCACCCGTAACCCAAAACCCGTAACCCGTAACTTGAAACCCGTAACCCAAAATCCGAAACCCCAAACCCTAAACCCGAAACCCCAAACTGGAAACCCGAAACTCGAAACTCCAAACCCGAAACCCAAAACCCGAAACAAGAGACTCATAACCCAAAACCCGAAACACAAATCCAGAAACGCGAAACATTTAACCCGAAACCCTAAATCGAAAAGCCGTAACCCGAAACCCGTAACCCAAAACCCTAAACCCGAAACCCCAAACATCAAACCTGAAACCCGAAACTCGAAACCCTAAACTGGAAACCTGTAACCCGAAACCCGAAACCCGTAACCGGAAACCCGTAACCCGAAACCCGTAACCCGAAATTTGAAACCCTAAACCAGAAATCTGAAACCCGAAACCTGTAACCCGAAACCCGTCACCCGTAACCCGAAACCCGTAACCCGTAACTTGAAACCCGTAACCCAAAATCCGAAACCCCAAACCCTAAACCCGAAACCCCAAACTGGAAACCCGAAACTCCAAACTCCAAACCCGAAACCCAAAACCCGAAACAAGAGACTCGTAACCCAAAACCCGAAACACAAATCCAGAAACGCGAAACATTTAACCCGAAACCCTAAATCGAAAAGCCGTTACCCGAAACCCGTAACCCAAAACCCTAAACCTAAAACCCCAAACTGGAAACCCAAAACCTAAAACCCGAAACAAGAGACTCGTAACCCGAAACCCGAAACCTTAAACACAAATCCAGAAACGCGAACCATTTAACCCGAAACCCTAAACCGGAAAGCCGTAACCTGAAACCCGTAACCCAAAACCCTAAACCCGAAACCCCAATCATCAAACCTGAAAACCGAAACTCGAAACCCTAAACTGGAAACCTCTAACCCCAAACCCGTAACCGGAACTCCGTAACCTGAAACCCGTAACCCGAAATTTGAAACCCTAAACCAGAAATCTGAAACCCGAAACCTGTAACCCGAAACCCGTCACCCGTAACCCAAAACCCGTAACCCGTAACTTGAAACCCGTAACCCAAAATCCGAAACCCCAAACCCTAAACCCGAAACCCCAAACTGGAAACCCGAAACTCGAAACTCCAAACCCGAAACCCAAAACCCGAAACAAGAGACTCGTAACCCAAAACCCGAAACACAAATCCAGAAACGCGAAACATTTAACCCGAAACCCTAAATCGAAAAGCCGTAACCCGAAACCCGTAACCCAAAACCCTAAACCTGAAACCCCAAACTGGAAACCCGAAACTCGAAACTCGAAACCCAAAACCTGAAACCCAAACCTGTTACCCGAAACCCGAAACCCGTAACCGGAAACCCGTAACCCGAAACCCGTAACCCGAAATTTGAAACCCTAAACCAGAAATCTGTAACCCGAAACCTGTAACCCGAAACCTGTCACCCGTAACCCAAAACCCGTAACCCGTAACTTGAAACCCGTAACCCAAAATCCGAAACCCCAAACCCTAAACCCGAAACCCCAAACTGGAAACCCGAAACTCGAAACTCCAGACCCGAAACCCAAAACCCGAAACAAGAGACTCGTAACCCAAAACCCGAAACACAAATCCAGAAACGCGAAACATTTAACCCGAAACCCTAAATCGAAAAGCCGTAACCCGAAACCCATAACCCTAAACCCTAAACCCTAAACCCGAAACCCCAAACATCAAACCTGAAACCCGAAACTCGAAACCCTAAACTGGAAACCTGTAACCCGAAACCCGAAACCCGTAACCGGAAACCCGTAACCCGAAACCGAAAATTTGTATTTCGAAACCCTAAACCAGAAACCTGTAACTCGAAACACGAAATCCGAAACCCGTTATCCGTAATCCGTAACACGAAACTTATAACCCAGAACCCGTAACCTGAAATCTGAAACCCCAAACCCTATACCCTAAACTCCAAACTCGAAACCCCAAACTCGTAACCCGAAACCCGAAACCGGAGACTCGTAACCCGAAACCCGAAACCTGAAACACGAAACAAAGAAGCTGAAAACCCGAAACATTTAACCTGAAACCCTAAACCGGAAACCCATAACCCAAAACCCGTTGCCCGAAACCAGAAACCCCAAACACGAAACTCGAAACTCGAAACCCCAAAATCGATACCCCAAACATCGAACCCCAAATATGATACCCGAAATTCCATACCCTAAACCCGATACCCGTAACCTGAAACCCGAAACTCCAAACCCCAAACCCAAAACACGAATCCCAAAACCGAAAACTTGTATTTTGAAACCCCACACCGGATACCCGTAACCCGAAATCCAAAACTCCAAATCCTAAACCCAAAACCCCAAACTGGAAACCCGAAACCCTAAACCCGAAGCCCGAAACCCCAAACATCAAACCCGAAACGTGAAACTCGAAATCCTAAATCGGAAACCTGTAACCCGAAACCTGACACCCGTCACCCGAAACCCAAAACCCATAACCCGAAACCCACAATCCGAAACTTCAAACTCATAACCCGAAACTTCAAACCCCAAAACCGAAATTCAATACCCTAAACCGGAAATCTGTAACCTGAAACCCGTAACCCGAAACCCGTAACCCGTAACCCGAAACCCGTAATCCGTAACCTGAAACCCGTAACCCGAAACCCTTAACCCAAAATCCAAAACCCGAAACCCTAAACCTGAAACCCCAAACTGGAAACCCGAAACTCGAAACTCCAAACCCGAAACCCAAAACCCGAAACATTAAACACAAATCCAGAAACGCGAACCATTTAAACCGAAACCCTAAACCGGAAAGACGTAACCCAAAACCCTAAACCTGAAACCCCAAACTGGAAACCCGAAACTCGAAACTCCAAACCCAAAACCTAAAACCCGAAACAAGAGACTCGTAACCCGAAACCCGAAACCTTAAACACAAATCCAGAAACGCGAACCATTTAACCCGAAACCCTAAACCGGAAAGCCGTAACCTGAAACCCGTAACCCAAAACCCTAAACCCGAAACCCCAAACATCAAACCTAAAACCCGAAACTCGAAACCCTAAACTGGAAACCTGTAACCCGAAACCTGAAACCCGTAACCCGAAACCCGTAACCCGAAATTTGAAACCCTAAACCCTAAACCCTAAACCCTAAACTGGAAATCTGTAACCTGAAACCCGTAACCCGAAACCCGTAACCCGTAACCCGAAACCCGTAATCCGTAACCTGAAACCCGTAACCCGAAACCCTTAACCCAAAATCCAAAACCCGAAACCCTAAACCTGAAACCCCAAACTGGAAACCCGAAACTCCAAAGTCCAAACCCGAAACCCAAAACCCGAAACATTAAACACAAATCCAGAAACGCGAACCATTTAAACCGAAACCCTAAACCGGAAAGACGTAACCCGAAACCCGTAACCCAAAACCCTAAACCTGAAACCCCAAACTGGAA
Source organism: Vigna unguiculata (assembly GCF_037176805.1). Taxonomy (NCBI): domain Eukaryota; kingdom Viridiplantae; phylum Streptophyta; class Magnoliopsida; order Fabales; family Fabaceae; genus Vigna; species Vigna unguiculata. Next base: position 49,451,396 of record NC_140795.1, on the reverse strand, counting down.
ACCCGAAACTCGAAACTCCAAACCCAAAACCTAAAACCCGAAACAAGAGACTCGTAACCCGAAACCCGAAACCTTAAACACAAATCCAGAAACGCGAACCATTTAACCCGAAACCCTAAACCGGAAAGCCGTAACCTGAAACCCGTAACCCAAAACCCTAAACCCGAAACCCCAAACATCAAACCTAAAATCCGAAACTCGAAACCCTAAACTGGAAACCTGTAACCCGAAACCCGAAACCCGTAACCCGAAACCCGTAACCCGAAATTTGAAACCCTAAACCATAAATCTGAAACCCTAAACCTGTAACCCGTAACCCGAAACCCGTCACCCGTAACCCAAAACCCGTAACCCGTAACTTCAAACCCATAACCCAAAATCCGAAACCCCAAACCCTAAACCCGAAACCCCAAACTGGAAACCCGAAACTCGAAACTCCAAGCCCGAAACCCAAAACCCGAAACAAGAGACTCGTAACCCAAAACCCGAAACACAAATCCAGAAACGCGAAACATTTAACCCGAAACCCTAAATCGAAAAGCCGTAACCCGAAACCCGTAACCCAAAACCCTAAACCCGAAACCCCAAACATCAAACCTGAAACCCGAAACTCGAAACCCTAAACTGGAAACCTGTAACCCGAAACTCGAAACCCGTAACCGGAAACCCGTAACCCGAAACCCGTAACCCGAAATTTGAAACCCTAAACCAGAAATCTGAAACCCGAAACCTGTAACCCGAAACCCGTCACCCGTAACCCGAAACCCGTAACCCGTAACTTGAAACCCGTAACCCAAAATCCGAAACCCCAAACCCTAAACCCGAAACCCCAAACTGGAAACCCGAAACTCCAAACTCCAAACCCGAAACCTTAAACACAAATCCAGAAACGCGAACCATTTAACCCGAAACCCTAAACCGGAAAGCCGTAACCTGAAACCCGTAACCCAAAACCCTAAACCCGAAACCCCAAACATCAAACCTGAAACCCGAAACTCGAAACCCTAAACTGGAAACCTGTAACCCGAAACCCGAAACCCGTAACCGGAAACCCGTAACCCGAAACCCGTAACCCGAAATTTGAAACCCTAAACCAGAAATCTGAAACCCGAAACCTGTAACCCGTAACCCGAAACCTGTCACCCGTAACCCGAAACCCGTAACCCGTAACTTGAAACCCGTAACCCAAAATCTGAAACCCCAAACCCTAAACCCCAAACCCCAAACTGGAAACCCGAAACTCGAAACTCCAAACCCGAAACCCAAAATCCGAAACAAGAGACTCGTAACCCAAAACCCGAAACACAAATCCAGAAACGAGAAACATTTAACCCGAAACCCTAAATCGAAAAGCCGTAACCCGAAACCCGTAACCCTAAACCCTAAACCCGAAACCCCAAACATCAAACCTGAAACCCGAAACTCGAAACCCTAAACTCGAAACCTGTAACCCGAAACCCGAAACCCGAAACTTCAAACCCTAAACCCGAAACCGAAAATTTGTATTTCGAAACCCTAAACCAGAAACCTGTAACTCGAAACACGAAATCCGAAACCCGTTATCCGTAATCCGTAACACGAAACTTGTAACCCAGAACCCGTAACCTGAAATCTGAAACCCCAAACCCTATACCCTAAACTCCAAACTCGAAACCCCAAACTCGTAACCCGAAACCCGAAACCCAAAACCCGAAACCGGAGACTCGTAACCCGAAACCCGAAACCCGAAACACGAAACAAAGAAACTGAAAACCCGAAACATTTAACCTGAAACCCATAACCCAAAACCCGTTGCCCGAAACCAGAAACCCCAAACACGAAACTCGAAACTCGAAACCCCAAAATCGATACCCCAAACATCGAACCCCAAATATGATACCCGAAATTCCATACCCTAAACCCGATACCCGTAACCTGAAACCCGAAACTCCAAACCCCAAACCCAAAACACGAATCCCAAAACCGAAAACTTGTATTTTGAAACCCCACACCGGATACCCGTAACCCGAAATCCAAAACTCCAAATCCTAAACCCAAAACCCCAAACTGGAAACCCGAAGCCCTAAACCCGAAGCCCGAAACCCCAAACATCAAACCCGAAACGTGAAACTCGAAATCCTAAATTGGAAACCTGTAACCCGAAACCGGACACCCGTCACCCGAAACCCAAAACCCATAACCCGAAACCCACAATCCGAAACTTCAAACCCATAACCCGAAACTTCAAACCCCAAAACCGAAATTCAAAACCCTAAACCGGAAATTTGTAACCTGAAACCCGTAACCCGAAACCCGTAACCCGTAACCCGAAACCCGTAATCCGTAACCTGAAACCCGTAACCCGAAACCCTTAACCCAAAATCCAAAACCCGAAACCCTGAACTTGAAACCCCAAACTGGAAACCCGAAACTCGAAACTCCAAACCCGAAACCCAAAACCCGAAACATTAAACACAAATCCAGAAACGCGAACCATTTAAACCGAAACCCTAAACCGGAAAGACGTAACCCGAAACCCGTAACCCAAAACCCTAAACCTGAAACCCCAAACTGGAAACCCGAAACTCGAAACTCCAAACCCAAAACCTAAAACCCGAAACAAGAGACTCGTAACCCGAAACCCGAAACCTTAAACACAAATCCAGAAACGCGAACCATTTAACCCGAAACCCTAAACCGGAAAGCCGTAACCTGAAACCCGTAACCCAAAACCCTAAACCCGAAACCCCAAACATCAAACCTAAAACCCGAAACTCGAAACCCTAAACTGGAAACCTGTAACCCGAAACCCGAAACCCGTAACCCGAAACCCGTAACCCGAAATTTGAAACCCTAAACCATAAATCTGAAACCCTAAACCTGTAACCCGTAACCCGAAACCCGTCACCCGTAACCCAAAACCCGTAACCCGTAACTTCAAACCCATAACCCAAAATCCGAAACCCCAAACCCTAAACCCGAAACCCCAAACTGGAAACCCGAAACTCGAAACTTAAAACCCGAAACCCAAAACCCGAAACAAGAGACTCGTAACCCAAAACCCGAAACACAAATCCAGAAACGCGAAACATTTAACCCGAAACCCTAAATCGAAAAGCCGTAACCCGAAACCCGTAACCCAAAACCCTAAACCCGAAACCCCAAACATCAAACCTGAAACCCGAAACTCGAAACCCTAAACTGGAAACCTGTAACCCGAAACCCGAAACCCGTAACCGGAAACCCGTAACTCGAAACCCGTAACCCGAAATTTGAAACCCTAAACCAGAAATCTGAAACCCGAAACCTGTAACCCGAAACCCGTAACCCGTAACTTGAAACCCGTAACCCAAAATCCGAAACCCCAAACCCTAAATCCAAAACCCCAAACTGGAAACCCGAAACTCCAAACTCCAAACCCGAAACCCAAAACCCGAAACAAGAGACTCGTAACCCAAAACCCGAAACACAAATCCAGAAACGCGAAACATTTAACCCGAAACCCTAAATCGAAAAGCCGTAACCCGAAACCCGTAACCCAAAACCCTAAACCTGAAACCCCAAACTGGAAACCCGAAACTCGAAACTCGAAACCCAAAACCTAAAACCCGAAACAAGAGACTCGTAACCCGAAACCCGAAACCTTAAACACAAATCCAGAAACGCGAACCATTTAACCCGAAACCCTAAACCGGAAAGCCGTAACCTGAAACCCGTAACCCAAAACCCTAAACCCGAAACCCCGAACATCAAACCTGAAACCCGAAACTCGAAACCCTAAACTGGAAACCTGTTACCCGAAACCCGAAACCCGTAACCCGAAACCCGTAACCCGAAATTTGAAACCCTAAACCATAAATCTGAAACCCTAAACCTGTAACCCGTAACCCGAAACCCGTCACCCGTAACCCAAAACCCGTAACCCGTAACTTCAAACCCATAACCCAAAATCCGAAACCCCAAACCCTAAACCCGAAACCCCAAACTGGAAACCCGAAACTCGAAACTTAAAACCCGAAACCCAAAACCCGAAACAAGAGACTCGTAACCCAAAACCCGAAACACAAATCCAGAAACGCGAAACATTTAACCCGAAACCCTAAATCGAAAAGCCGTAACCCGAAACCCGTAACCCAAAACCCTAAACCCGAAACCCCAAACATCAAACCTGAAACCCGAAACTCGAAACCCTAAACTGGAAACCTGTAACCCGAAACCCGAAACCCGTAACCGGAAACCCGTAACTCGAAACCCGTAACCCGAAATTTGAAACCCTAAACCAGAAATCTGAAACCCGAAACCTGTAACCCGAAACCCGTAACCCGTAACTTGAAACCCGTAACCCAAAATCCGAAACCCCAAACCCTAAATCCAAAACCCCAAACTGGAAACCCGAAACTCCAAACTCCAAACCCGAAACCCAAAACCCGAAACAAGAGACTCGTAACCCAAAACCCGAAACACAAATCGAGAAACGCGAAACATTTAACCCGAAACCCTAAATCGAAAAGCCGTAACCCGAAACCCGTAACCCAAAACCCTAAACCTGAAACCCCAAACTGGAAACCCGAAACTCGAAACTCGAAACCCAAAACCTAAAACCCGAAACAAGAGACTCGTAACCCGAAACCCGAAACCTTAAACACAAATCCAGAAACGCGAACCATTTAACCCGAAACCCTAAACCGGAAAGCCGTAACCTGAAACCCGTAACCCAAAACCCTAAACCCGAAACCCCGAACATCAAACCTGAAACCCGAAACTCGAAACCCTAAACTGGAAACCTGTTACCCGAAACCCGAAACCCTTAACCGGAAACCCGTAACCCGAAACCCGTAACCCGAAATTTGAAACCCTAAACCAGAAATCTGAAACCCGAAACCTGTAACCCGTAACCCGAAACCCGTCACCCGTAACCCGAAACCCGTAACCCGTAACTTGAAACCCGTAACCCAAAATCCGAAACCCCAAACCCTAAACCCAAAACCCCAAACTGGAAACCCGAAACTCGAAACTCCAAACCCGAAACCCAAAACCCGAAACAAGAGACTCGTAACCCAAAACCCGAAACACAAATCCAGAAACGCGAAACATTTAACCCGAAACCCTAAATCGAAAAGCCGTAACCCGAAACCCGTAACCCTAAACCCTAAACCCGAAACCCCAAACATCAAACCTGAAACCCGAAACTCGAAACCTGTAACCCGAAACCCGAAACCCGAAACTTCAAACTCTAAACCCGAAACCGAAAATTTGTATTTCGAAACCCTAAACCAGAAACCTGTAACTCGAAACACGAAATCCGAAACCCGTTATCCGTAATCCGTAACACGAAACTTGTAACCCAGAACCCGTAACCTGAAATCTGAAACCCCAAACCCTATACCCTAAACTCCAAACTCGAAACCCCAAACTCGTAACCCGAAACCCGAAACCCAAAACCCGAAACCGGAGACTCGTAACCCGAAACCCGAAACCCGAAACACGAAACAAAGAAACTGAAAACCCGAAACATTTAACCTGAAACCCATAACCCAAAACCCGTTGCCCGAAACCAGAAACCCCAAACACGAAACTCGAAACTCGAAACCCCAAAATCGATACCCCAAACATCGAACCCCAAATATGATACCCGAAATTTCATACCCTAAACCCGATACCCGTAACCTGAAACCCGAAACTCCAAACCCCAAACCCAAAACACGAATCCCAAAACCGAAAACTTGTATTTTGAAACCCCACACCGGATACCCGTAACCCGAAATCCAAAACTCCAAATCCTAAACCCAAAACCCCAAACTGGAAACCCGAAACCCTAAACCCGAAGCCCGAAACCCCAAACATCAAACCCGAAACGTGAAACTCGAAATCCTAAATTGGAAACCTGTAACCCGACTCCTGACACCCGTCACCCGAAACCCAAAACCCATAACCCGAAACCCACAATCCGAAACTTCAAACCCATAACCCGAAACTTCAAACCCCAAAACCGAAATTCAAAACCCTAAACCGGAAATCTGTAACCTGAAACCCGTAACCCGAAACCCGTAACCCGTAACCCGAAACCCGTAATCCGTAACCTGAAACCCGTAACCCGAAACCCTTAACCCAAAATCCAAAACCCGAAACCCTGAACCTGAAACCCAAACTGGAAACTCGAAACTCGAAACTCCAAACCCGAAACCCAAAACCCGAAACATTAAACACAAATCCAGAAACGCGAACCATTTAAACCGAAACCCTAAACCGGAAAGACGTAACCCGAAACCCGTAACCCAAAACCCTAAACCTGAAACCCCAAACTGGAAACCCGAAACTCGAAACTCCAAACCCAAAACCTAAAACCCGAAACAAGAGACTCGTAACCCGAAACCCGAAACCTTAAACACAAATCTAGAAACGCGAACCATTTAACCCGAAACCCTAAACCGGAAAGCCGTAACCTGAAACCCGTAACCCAAAACCCTAAACCCGAAACCCCAAACATCAAACCTAAAACCCGAAACTCGAAACCCTAAACTGGAAACCTGTAACCCGAAACCCGAAACCCGTAACCCGAAACCCGTAACCCGAAATTTGAAACCCTAAACCATAAATCTGAAACCCTAAACCTGTAACCCGAAACCCGAAACCCGTCACCCGTAACCCAAAACCCGTAACCCGTAACTTGAAACCCGTAACCCAAAATCCGAAACCCCAAACCCTAAACCCGAAACCCCAAACTGGAAACCCGAAACTCGAAACTCCAAACCCGAAACCCAAAACCCGAAACAAGAGACTCGTAACCCAAAACCCGAAACACAAATCCAGAAACGCGAAACATTTAACCCGAAACCCTAAATCGAAAAGCCGTAACCCGAAACCCGTAACCCAAAACCCTAAACCCGAAACCCCAAACATCAAACCTGAAACCCGAAACTCGAAACCCTAAACTGGAAACCTGTAACCCGAAACCCGAAACCCGAAACCCGTAACCGGAAACCCGTAACCCGAAACTCGTAACCCGAAATTTGAAACCCTAAACCAGAAATCTGAAACCCGAAACCTGTAACCCGAAACCCGTCACCCGTAACCCGAAACCCGTAACCCGTAACTTGAAACCCGTAACCCAAAATCCGAAACCCCACACCCTAAACCCGAAACCCCAAACTGGAAACCCGAAACTCGAAACTCCAAACCCGAAACCCAAAACCCGAAACAAGAGACTCGTAACCCAAAACCCGAAACACAAACCCAGAAACGCGAAACATTTAACCCGAAACCCTAAATCGAAAAGCCGTAACCCGAAACCCGTAACCCAAAACCCTAAACCTGAAACCCCAAACTGGAAACCCGAAACTCGAAACTCGAAACCCAAAACCTAAAACCCGAAACAAGAGACTCGTAACCCGAAACCCGAAACCTTAAATACAAATCCAGAAACGCGAACCATTTAACCCGAAACCCTAAACCGGAAAGCCGTAACCTGAAACCCGTAACCCAAAACCCTAAACCCGAAACCCCAAACATCAAACCTGAAACCCGAAACTCGAAACCCTAAACTGGAAACCTGTAACCCGAAACCCGAAACCCGTAACCGGAAACCCGTAACCCGAAACCCGTAACCCGAAATTTGAAACCATAAACCAGAAATCTGAAACCCGAAACCTGTAACCCGAAACCCGTCACCCGTAACCCAAAACCCGTAACCCGTAACTTGAAACCCGTAACCCAAAATCCGAAACCCCAAACCCTACACCCGAAACCCCAAACTGGAAACCCGATACTCCAAACTCCAAACCCGAAACCCAAAACCCGAAACAAGAGACTCGTAACCCAAAACCCGAAACACAAATCCAGAAACGCGAAACATTTAACCCGAAACCCTAAATCGAAAAGCCGTAACCCGAAACCCGTAACACAAAACCCTAAACCCGAAACCCCAAACATCAAACCTGAAACCCGAAACTCGAAACCCTAAATTGGAAACCTGTAACCCGAAACCCGAAACCCGTAACCGGAAACCCGTAACCCGAAACCCATAACCCGAAATTTGAAACCCTAAACCAGAAATCTGAAACCCGAAACCTGTAACCCGAAACCCGTCACCCGTAACCCGAAACCCGTAACCCGTAACTTGAAACCCGTAACCCAAAATCCGAAACCCCAAACCCTAAACCCGAAACCCCAAACTGGAAACCCGAAACTCGAAACTCCAAACCCGAAACCCAAAACCCGAAACAAGAGACTCGTAACCCAAAACCCGAAACACAAATCCAGAAACGCGAAACATTTAACCCGAAACCCTAAATCGAAAAGCCGTAACCCGAAACCCGTAACCCAAAACCCTAAACCTGAAACCCCAAACTGGAAACCCGAAACTCGAAACTCGAAACCCAAAACCTAAAACCCAAAACAAGAGACTCGTAACCCGAAACCCGAAACCTTAAACACAAATCCAGAAACGCGAACCATTTAACCCGAAACCCTAAACCGGAAAGCCGTAACCTGAAACCCGTAACCCAAAACCGTAAACCCGAAACCCCAATCATCAAACCTGAAACCCGAAACTCGAAACCCTAAACTGGAAACCTGTTACCCGAAACCCGAAACTCGTAACCCGAAACCCGTAACCCGAAATTTGAAACCCTAAACCAGAAATCTGTAACCCGAAACCTGTAACCCGAAACCCGTCACCTGTAACCGAAAACACGTAACCCGTAACTTGAAACCCGTAACCCAAAATCTGAAACCCCAAACCCTAAACCCGAAACCCCAAACTGGAAACTCGAAACTCGAAACTCCAGACCCGAAACCCAAAACCCGAAACAAGAGACTCGTAACCCAAAACCCGAAACACAAATCCAGAAACGCGAAACATTTAACCCGAAACCCTAAATCGAAAAGCCGTAACCCGAAACCCATAACCCTAAACCCTAAACCCTAAACCCGAAACCCCAAACATCAAACCTGAAACCCGAAACTCGAAACCCCAAACTGGAAACCTGTAACCCGAAACCCGAAACCCGTAACCGGAAACCCGTAACCCGAAAATTTTTATTTCGAAACCCTAAACCAGAAACCTGTAACTCGAAACACGAAATCCGAAACCCGTTATCCGTAATCCGTAACACGAAACTTGTAACCCAGAACCTGTAACCTGAAATCTGAAACCCCAAACCCTATACCCTAAACTCCAAACTCGAAACCCCAAACTCGTAACCCGAAACCCGAAACCCAAAACCAGAAACCGGAGACTCGTAACCCGAAACCCGAAACCCGAAACACGAAACAAAGAAACTGAAAACCCGAAACATTTAACCTGAAACCCTAAACCGGAAACCCATAACCCAAAACCCGTTGCCCGAAACCAGAAACCCCAAACACGAAACTCGAAACTCGAAACCCCAAAATCGATACCCCAAACATCGAACCCCAAATATGATACCCGAAATTCCATACCCTAAACCCGATACCCGTAACCTGAAACCCGAAACTCCAAACCCCAAACCCAAAACACGAATCCCAAAACCGAAAACTTGTATTTTGAAATCCCACACCGGATACCCGTAACCCGAAATCCAAAACTCCAAATCCTAAACCCAAAACCCCAAACTGGAAACCCGAAACCCTAAACCCGAAGCCCGAAACCCCAAACATCAAACCCGAAACGTGAAACTCGAAATCCTAAATCGGAAACCTGTAACCCGAAACCTGACACCCGTCACCCGAAACCCAAAACCCACAATCCGAAACTTCAAACCCATAACCCGAAACTTCAAACCCCAAAACCGAAATTCAAAACCCTAAACCGGAAATCTGTAACCTGAAACCCGTAACCCGAAACCCGTAACCCGTAACCCGAAACCCGTAATCCGTAACCTGAAACCCGTAACCCGAAACCCTTAACCCAAAATCCAAAACCCGAAACCCTGAACCTGAAACCCCAAACTGGAAACCCGAAACTCGAAACTCCAAACCCGAAACCCAAAACCCGAAACATTAAACACAAATCCAGAAACACGAACCATTTAAAACGAAACCCTAAACCGGAAAGACGTAACCCGAAACCCGTAACCCAAAACCCTAAACCTGAAACCCCAAACTGGAAACCCGAAACTCGAAACTCCAAACCCAAAACCTAAAACCCGAAACAAGAGACTCGTAACCCGAAACCCGAAACCTTAAACACAAATCCAGAAACGCGAACCATTTAACCCAAAACCCTAAACCGGAAAGCCGTAACCTGAAACCCGTAACCCAAAACCCTAAACCCGAAACCCCAAACATCAAACCTAAAACCCGAAACTCGAAACCCTAAACTGGAAACCTGTAACCCGAAACCCGAAACCCGTAACCCGAAACCCGTAACCCAAAATTTGAAACCCTAAACCATAAATCTGAAACCCTAAACCTGTAACCCGTAACCCGAAACACGTCACACGTAACCCAAAACCCGTAACCCGTAACCCGAAATAAGAGACTCGTAACCCAAAACCCGAAACACAAATCCAGAAACGCGAAACATTTAACCCGAAACCCTAAATCGAAAAGCCGTAACCCGGAACCCGTAACCCAAAACCCTAAACCCGAAACCCCAAACATCAAACCTGAAACCCGAAACTCGAAACCCTAAACTGGAAACCTGTAACCCGAAACCCGAAACCCGAAACCCGTAACCGGAAACCCGTAACCCGAAACTCGTAACCCGAAATTTGAAACATTAAACCAGAAATCTGAAACCCGAAACCTGTAACCCGAAACTCGTCACCCGTAACCCGAAACCCGTAACCCGTAACTTGAAACCCGTAACCCAAAATCCGAAACCCCAAACCCTAAACCCGAAACCCCAAACTGGAAACCCGAAACTCGAAACTCCAAACCCGAAACCCAAAACCCGAAACAAGAGACTCGTAACCCAAAACCCGAAACACAAACCCAGAAACGCGAAACATTTAACCCGAAACCCTAAATCGAAAAGCCGTAACCCGAAACCCGTAACCCAAAACCCTAAACCTGAAACCCCAAACTGGAAACCCGAAACTCGAAACTCGAAACCCAAAACCTAAAACCCGAAACAAGAGACTCGTAACCCGAAACCCGAAACCTTAAACACAAATCCAGAAACGCGAACCATTTAACCCGAAACCCTAAACTGGAAAGCCGTAACCTGAAACCCGTAACCCAAAACCCTAAACCCGAAACCCCAAACATCAAACCTGAAACCCGAAACTCGAAACCCTAAACTGGAAACCTGTAACCCGAAACCCGAAACCCGTAACCGGAAACCCGTAACCCGAAACCCGTAACCCGAAATTTGAAACCCTAAACCAGAAATCTGAAACCCGAAACCTGTAACCCGAAACCCGTCACCCGTAACCCAAAACCCGTAACCCGTAACTTGAAACCCGTAACCCAAATTCCGAAACCCCAAACCCTAAACCCGAAACCCCAAACTGGAAACCCGAAACTCGAAACTCCAAACCCGAAACCCAAAACCCGAAACAAGAGACTCGTAACCCAAAACCCGAAACACAAATCCAGAAACGCGAAACATTTAACCCGAAACCCTAAATCGAAAAGCCGTAACCCGAAACCCGTAACCCAAAACCCTAAACCCGAAACCCCAAACATCAAACCTGAAACCCGAAACTCGAAACCCTAAACTGGAAACCTGTAACCCGAAACCCGAAACCCGTAACCGGAAACCCGTAACCCGAAACCCGTAACCCGAAATTTGAAACCCTAAACCAGAAATCTGAAACCCGAAACCTGTAACCCGAAACCCGTCACCCGTAACCCAAAACCCGTAACCCGTAACTTGAAACCCGTAACCCAAAATCCGAAACCCCAAACCCTAAACCCGAAACCCCAAACTGGAAACCCGAAACTCCAAACTCCAAACCCGAAACCCAAAACCCGAAACAAGAGACTCGTAACCCAAAACCCGAAACACAAATCCAGAAACGCGAAACATTTAACCCGAAACCCTAAATCGAAAAGCCGTAACCCGAAACCCGTAACCCAAAACCCTAAACCTAAAACCCCAAACTCGAAACCCAAAACCTAAAACCCGAAACAAGAGACTCGTAACCCGAAACCCGAAACCTTAAACATAAATCCAGAAACGCGAACCATTTAACCCGAAACCCTAAACCGGAAAGCCGTAACCTGAAACCCGTAACCCAAAACCGTAAACCCGAAACCCCAATCATCAAACCTGAAACCCGAAACTCGAAACCCTAAACTGGAAACCTGTTACCCGAAACCCGAAACCCGTAACCGGAACTCCGTAACCCGAAACCCGTAACCCGAAATTTGAAACCCTAATCCAGAAATCTGAAACCCGAAACCTGTAACCCGAAACCCGTCACCCGTAACCCAAAACCCGTAACCCGTAACTTGAAACCCGTAACCCAAAACTTCAAACCCCAAAACCGAAATTCAAAACCCTAAACCGGAAATCTGTAACCTGAAACCCGTAAACCGAAACCCGTAACCCGTAACCCGAAACCCGTAATTCGTAACCTGAAACCCGTAACCCGAAACCCTTAACCCAAAATCCAAAACCCGAAACCCTGAACCTGAAACCCCAAACTGGAAACCCGAAACTCGAAACTCCAAACCCGAAACCCAAAACCCGAAACATTAAACACAAATCCAGAAACGCGAACCATTTAAACCGAAACCCTAAACCGGAAAGACGTAACCCGAAACCCGTAACCCAAAACCCTAAACCTGAAACCCCAAACTGGAAACCCGAAACTCGAAACTCCAAACCCAAAACCTAAAACCCGAAACAAGAGACTCGTAACCCGAAACCCGAAACCTTAAACACAAATCCAGAAACGCGAACCATTTAACCCAAAACCCTAAACCGGAAAGCCGTAACCTGAAACCCGTAACCCAAAACCCTAAACCCGAAACCCCAAACATCAAACCTAAAACCCGAAACTCGAAACCCTAAACTGGAAACCTGTAACCCGAAACCCGAAACCCGTAACCCGAAACCCGTAACCCAAAATTTGAAACCCTAAACCATAAATCTGAAACCCTAAACCTGTAACCCGTAACCCGAAACACGTCACACGTAACCCAAAACCCGTAACCCGTAACCCGAAATAAGAGACTCGTAACCCAAAACCCGAAACACAAATCCAGAAACGCGAAACATTTAACCCGAAACCCTAAATCGAAAAGCCGTAACCCGAAACCCGTAACCCAAAACCCTAAACCCGAAACCCCAAACATCAAACCTGAAACCCGAAACTCGAAACCCTAAACTGGAAACCTGTAACCCGAAACCCGAAACCCGAAACCCATAACCGGAAACCCGTAACCCGAAACTCGTAACCCGAAATTTGAAACACTAAACCAGAAATCTGAAACCCGAAACCTGTAACCCGAAACTCGTCACCCGTAACCCGAAACCCGTAACCCGTAACTTGAAACCCGTAACCCAAAATCCGAAACCCCAAACCCTAAACCCGAAACCCCAAACTGGAAACCCGAAACTCGAAACTCGAAACTCCAAACCCGAAACCCAAAACCCGAAACAAGAGACTCGTAACCCAAAACCCGAAACACAAACCCAGAAACGCGAAACATTTAACCCGAAACCCTAAATCGAAAAGCCGTAACCCGAAACCCGTAACCCAAAACCCTAAACCTGAAACCCCAAACTGGAAACCCGAAACTCGAAACTCGAAACCCAAAACCTAAAACCCGAAACAAGAGACTCGTAACCCGAAACCCGAAACCTTAAACACAAATCCAGAAACGCGAACCATTTAACCCGAAACCCTAAACTGGAAAGCCGTAACCTGAAACCCGTAACCCAAAACCCTAAACCCGAAACCCCAAACATCAAACCTGAAACCCGAAACTCGAAACCCTAAACTGGAAACCTGTAACCCGAAACCCGAAACCCGTAACCGGAAACCCGTAACCCGAAACCCGTAACCCGAAATTTGAAACCCTAAACCAGAAATCTGAAACCCGAAACCTGTAACCCGAAACCCGTCACCCGTAACCCAAAACCCGTAACCCGTAACTTGAAACCCGTAACCCAAATTCCGAAACCCCAAACCCTAAACCCGAAACCCCAAACTGGAAACCCGAAACTCGAAACTCCAAACCCGAAACCCAAAACCCGAAACAAGAGACTCGTAACCCAAAACCCGAAACACAAATCCAGAAACGCGAAACATTTAACCCGAAACCCTAAATCGAAAAGCCGTAACCCGAAACCCGTAACCCAAAACCCTAAACCCGAAACCCCAAACATCAAACCTGAAACCCGAAACTCGAAACCCTAAACTGGAAACCTGTAACCCGAAACCCGAAACCCGTAACCGGAAACCCGTAACCCGAAACCCGTAACCCGAAATTTGAAACCCTAAACCAGAAATCTGAAACCCGAAACCTGTAACCCGAAACCCGTCACCCGTAACCCAAAACCCGTAACCCGTAACTTGAAACCCGTAACCCAAAATCCGAAACCCCAAACCCTAAACCCGAAACCCCAAACTGGAAACCCGAAACTCCAAACTCCAAACCCGAAACCCAAAACCCGAAACAAGAGACTCGTAACCCAAAACCCGAAACACAAATCCAGAAACGCGAAACATTTAACCCGAAACCCTAAATCGAAAAGCCGTAACCCGAAACCCGTAACCCAAAACCCTAAACCTAAAACCCCAAACTCGAAACCCAAAACCTAAAACCCGAAACAAGAGACTCGTAACCCGAAACCCGAAACCTTAAACACAAATCAAGAAACGCGAACCATTTAACCCGAAACCCTAAACCGGAAAGCCGTAACCTGAAACCCGTAACCCAAAACCGTAAACCCGAAACCCCAATCATCAAACCTGAAACCCGAAACTCGAAACCCTAAACTGGAAACCTGTTACCCGAAACCCGAAACCCGTAACCGGAACTCCGTAACCCGAAACCCGTAACCCGAAATTTGAAACCCTAATCCAGAAATCTGAAACCCGAAACCTGTAACCCGAAACCCGTCACCCGTAACCCAAAACCCGTAACCCAAAACCCGTAACCCGTAACTTGAAACCCGTAACCCAAAATCCGAAACCCCAAACCGTCAACCCGAAACCCCAAACTGGAAACCCGAAACTCGAAACTCCAGACCCGAAACCCAAAACCCGAAACAAGAGACTCGTAACCCAAAACCCGAAACACAAATCCAGAAACGCGAAACATTTAACCCGAAACCCTAAATCGAAAAGCCGTAACCCGAAACCCGTAACCCAAAACCCTAAACCTGAAACCCCAAACTGGAAACCCGAAACTCGAAACTCCAAACCCAAAACCTAAAACCCGAAACAAGAGACTCGTAACCCGAAACCCGAAACCTGAAACACAAATCCAGAAACGCGAACCATTTAACCCGAAACCCTAAACCGGAAAGCCGTAACCTGAAACCCGTAACCCAAAACCGTAAACCCGAAACCCCAATCATCAAACCTGAAACCCGTAACCCAAAACCGTAAACCCGAAACCCCAATCATCAAACCTGAAACCCGAAACTCGAAACCCAAAACTGGAAACCTGTTACCCGAAACCCGAAACCCGTAACCGGAAACCCGTAACCCGAAATCCGTAACCCGAAATTTGAAACCCTAAACCAGAAATCTGTAACCCGAAACCTGTAACCCGAAACCCGTCACCCGTAACCCAAAACCCGTAACCAGTAACTTGAACCCGTAACCCAAAATCCGAAACCCCAAACCCTAAACCCGAAACCCCAAACTGGAAACCCGAAACTCGAAACTCCAGACCCGAAACCCAAAACCCGAAACAAGAGACTCGTAACCCAAAACCCGAAACACGAATCCAGAAACGCGAAACATTTAACCCGAAACCCTAAATCGAAAAGCCGTAACCCGAAACCCATAACCCTAAACCCTAAACCCTAAACCCGAAACCCCAAACATCAAACCTGAAACCCGAAACTCGAAACCCTAAACTGGAAACCTGTAACCCGAAACCCGAAACCCGTAACCGGAAACCCGTAACCCGAAACCGAAAATTTGTATTTCGAAACCCTAAACCAGAAACCTGTAACTCGAAACACGAAATCCGAAACCCGTTATCCGTAATCCGTAACACGAAACTTGTAACCCAGAACCCGTAACCTGAAATCTGAAACCCCAAACCCTATACCCTAAACTCCAAACTCGAAACCCCAAACTCGTAACCCGAAACCCGAAACCCAAAACCCGAAACCGGAGACTCGTAACCCGAAACTCGAAACCCGAAACACGAAACAAAGAAACTGAAAACCCGAAACATTTAACCTGAAACCCTAAACCGGAAACCCATAACCCAAAACCCGTTGCCCGAAACCAGAAACCCCAAACACGAAACTCGAAACTCGAAACCCCAAAATCGATACCCCAAACATCGAACCCCAAATATGATACCCGAAATTCCATACCCTAAACCCGATACCCGTAACCTGAAACCCGAAACTCCAAACCCCAAACCCAAAACACGAATCCCAAAACCGAAAACTTGTATTTTGAAACCCCACACCGGATACCCGTAACCCGAAATCCAAAACTCCAAATCCTAAACCCAAAACCCCAAACTGGAAACCCGAAACCCTAAACCCGAAGCCCGAAACCCCAAACATCAAACCCGAAACGTGAAACTCGAAATCTTAAATCGGAAACCTGTAACCCGAAACCCGAAACTCGAAACCCTAAACTGGAAACCTGTTACCCGAAACCCGAAACCCGTAACCGGAACTCCGTAACCCGAAACCCGTAACCCGAAATTTGAAACCCTAATCCAGAAATCTGAAACCCCAAACTGGAAACCCGAAACCCGAAACCTTAAACACAAATCCAGAAACGCGAACCATTTAACCCAAAACCCTAAACCGGAAAGCCGTAACCTGAAACCCGTAACCCAAAACCCTAAACCCGAAACCCCAAACATCAAACCTAAAACCCGAAACTCGAAACCCTAAACTGGAAACCTGTAACCCGAAACCCGTAACCCGTAACCCGAAATTTGAAACCCTAAACCAGAAATCTGAAACCCGAAACCTGTAACCCGAAACCCGTCACCCGTAACCATAAACCCGTAACCCGTAACTTGAAACCCGTAACCCAAAATCCGAAACCCCAAACCCTAAACCCAAAACCCCAAACTGGAAACCCGAAACTCGAAACTCCAAACCCGAAACCCAAAACCCGAAACAAGAGACTCGTAACCCAAAACCCGAAACACAAATCCAGAAACGCGAAACATTTAACCCGAAACCCTAAATCGAAAAGCCGTAACCCGAAACCCGTAACCCTAAACCCTAAACCCGAAACCCCAAACATCAAACCTGAAACCCGAAACTCGAAACCCTAAACTCGAAACCTGTAACCCGAAACCCGAAACCCGAAACTTCAAACCCTAAACCCGAAACCGAAAATTTGTATTTCGAAACCCTAAACCAGAAACCTGTAACTCGAAACACGAAATCCGAAACCCGTTATCCGTAATCCGTAACACGAAACTTGTAACCCAGAACCCGTAACCTGAAATCTGAAACCCCAAACCCTATACCCTAAACTCCAAACTCGAAACCCCAAACTCGTAACCCGAAACCCGAAACCCAAAACCCGAAACCGGAGACTCGTAACCCGAAACCCGAAACCCGAAACACGAAACAAAGAAACTGAAAACCCGAAACATTTAACCTGAAACCCTAAACCGGAAACCCATAACCCAAAACCCGTTGCCCGAAACTAGAAACCCCAAACACGAAACTCAAAACTCGAAACCCCAAACACGAAACTCGAAACTCGAAACCCCAAAATCGATACCCCAAACATCGAACCCCAAATATGATACCCGAAATTCCATACCCTAAACCCGATACCCGTAACCTGAAACCCGAAACTCCAAACCCCAAACCCAAAACACGAATCCCAAAACCGAAAACTTGTATTTTGAAACCCCACACCGGATACCCGTAACCCGAAATCCAAAACTCCAAATCCTAAACCCAAAACCCCAAACTGGAAACCCGAAACCCTAAACCCGAAGCCCGAAACCCCAAACATCAAACCCGAAACGTGAAACTCGAAATCCTAAATCGGAAACCTGTAACCCGAAACCTGACACCCGTCACCCGAAACCCAAAACCCACAATCCGAAACTTCAAACCCATAACCCGAAACTTCAAACCCCAAAACCGAAATTCAAAACCCTAAACCGGAAATCTGTAACCTGAAACCCGTAACCCGAAACCCGTAACCCGTAACCCGAAACCCGTAATCCGTAACCTGAAACCCGTAATCCGTAACCTGAAACCCGTAACCCGAAACCCTTAACAAAAAATCCAAAACCCGAAACCCTGAACCTGAAACCCCAAACTGGAAACCCGAAACTCGAAACTCCAAACCCGAAACCCAAAACCCGAAACATTAAACACAAATCCAGAAACGCGAACCATTTAAACCGAAACCCTAAACCGGAAAGACGTAACCCAAAACCCTAAACCTGAAACCCCAAACTGGAAACCCGAAACTCGAAACTCCAAACCCAAAACCTAAAACCCGAAACAAGAGACTCGTAACCCGAAACCCGAAACCTTAAACACAAATCCAGAAACGCGAACCATTTAACCCGAAACCCTAAACCGGAAAGCCGTAACCTGAAACCCGTAACCCAAAACCCTAAACCCGAAACCCCAAACATCAAACCTAAAACCCGAAACTCGAAACCCTAAACTGGAAACCTGTAACCCGAAACCTGAAACCCGTAACCCGAAACCCGTAACCCGAAATTTGCAACCCTAAACCATAAATCTGAAACCCTAAACCTGTAACCCGTAACCCGAAACCCGTCACCCGTAACCCAAAACCCGTAACCCGTAACCCAAAATCCGAAACCCCAAACCCTAAACCCGAAACCCCAAACTGGAAACCCGAAACTCGAAACTCCAAACCCGAAACCCAAAACCCGAAACAAGAGACTCGTAACCCAAAACCCGAAACACAAATCCAGAAACGCGAAACATTTAACCCGAAACCCTAAATCGAAAAGCCGTAACCCGAAACCCGTAACCCAAAACCCTAAACCTGAAACCCCAAACTGGAAACCCGAAACCCGAAACCTTAAACACAAATCCAGAAACGCGAACCATTTAACCCGAAACCCTAAACCGGAAAGCCGTAACCTGAAACCCGTAACCCAAAACCCTAAACCCGAAACCCCAAACATCAAACCTAAAACCCGAAACTCGAAACCCTAAATTGGAAACCTCTATCCCGAAACCCGAAACCCGTAACCCGAAACCCGTAACCCGAAATTTGAAACCCTAAACCATAAATCTGAAACCCTAAACCTGTAACCCGTAACCCAAAACCCGTCACCCGTAACCCAAAACCCGTAACCCGTAACTTCAAACCCATAACCCAAAATCCGAAACCCCAAACCCTAAACCCGAAACCCCAAACTGGAAACCCGAAACTCGAAACTCCAAACCCGAAACCCAAAACCCGAAACAAGAGACTCGTAACCCAAAACCCGAAACACAAATCCAGAAACGCGAAACATTTAACCCGAAACCCTAAATCGAAAAGCCGTAACCCGAAACCCGTAATCCAAAACCCTAAACCCGAAACCCCAAACATCAAACCTGAAACCCGAAACTCGAAACCCTAAACTGGAAACCTGTAACCCGAAACCCGAAACCCGTAACCCGAAACCCGTAACCCGAAACCCGTAACCCGAAATTTGAAACCCTAAACCAGAAATCTGAAACCCGAAACCTGTAACCCGAAGCCCGTCACCCGTAACCCGAAACCCGTAACCCGTAACTTGAAACCCGTAACCCAAAATCCGAAACCCCAAACCCTAAACCCGAAACCCCAAACTGGAAACCCGAAACTCGAAACTCCAAACCCGAAACCCAAAACCCGAAACAAGAGACTCGTAACCCAAAACCCGAAACACAAATCCAGAAACGCGAAACATTTAACCCGAAACCCTAAATCGAAAAGCCGTAACCCGAAACCCGTAATCCAAAACCCTAAACCCGAAACCCCAAACATCAAACCTGAAACCCGAAACTCGAAACCCTAAACTGGAAACCTGTAACCCGAAACCCGAAACCCGTAACCCGAAACCCGTAACCCGAAATTTGAAACCCTAAACCAGAAATCTGAAACCCGAAACCTGTAACCCGAAGCCCGTCACCCGTAACCCGAAACCCGTAACCCGTAACTTGAAACCCGTAACCCAAAATCCGAAACCCCAAACCCTAAACCCGAAACCCCAAACTGGAAACCCGAAACTCGAAACTCCAAACCCGAAAACCAAAACCCGAAACAAGAGACTCGTAACCCAAAACCCGAAACACAAATCTAGAAACGCGAAACATTTAACCCGAAACCCTAAATCGAAAAGCCGTAACCCGAAACCCGTAACCCAAAACCCTAAACCTAAAACCCCAAACTGGAAACCCGAAACTCGAAACTCGAAACCCAAAACCTAAAACCCGAAACAAGAGACTCGTAACCCGAAACCCGAAACCTTAAACACAAATCCAGAAACGCGAACCATTTAACCCGAAACCCTAAACCGGAAAGCCGTAACCTGAAACCCGTAACCCAAAACCCTAAACCCGAAACCCCAAACATCAAACCTGAAACCCGAAACTCGAAACCCTAAACTGGAAACCTGTAACCCGAAACCCGAAACCCGTAACCGGAAACCCGTAACCCGAAACCCGTAACCCGAAATTTGAAACCCTAAACCAGAAATCTGAAACCCGAAACCTGTAACCCGAAACCCGTCACCCGTAACCCAAAACCCGTAACCCGTAACTTGAAACCCGTAACCCAAAATCTGAAACCCCAAACCCTACACCCAAAACCCCAAACTGGAAACCCGAAACTCGAAACTCCAAACCCGAAACCCAAAACCCGAAACAAGAGACTCGTAACCCAAAACCCGAAACACAAATCCAGAAACGCGAAACATTTAACCCGAAACCCTAAATCGAAAAGCCGTAACCCGAAACCCGTAACCCTAAACCCTAAACCCGAAACCCCAAACATCAAACCTGAAACCCGAAACTCGAAACCCTAAACTCGAAACCTGTAACCCGAAACCCGAAACCCGAAACTTCAAACCCTAAACCCGAAACCGAAAATTTGTATTTCGAAACCCTAAACCAGAAACCTGTAACTCGAAACACGAAATCCGAAACCCGTTATCCGTAATCCGTAACACGAAACTTGTAACCCAGAACCCGTAACCTGAAATCTGAAACCCCAAACCCTATACCCTAAACTCCAAACTCGAAACCCCAAACTCGTAACCCGAAACCCGAAACCCAAAACCCGAAACCGGAGACTCGTAACCCGAAACCCGAAACCCGAAACACGAAACAAAGAAACTGAAAACCCGAAACATTTAACCTGAAACCCTAAACCGGAAACCCATAACCCAAAACCCGTTGCCCGAAACTAGAAACCCCAAACACGAAACTCAAAACTCGAAACCCCAAAATCGATACCCCAAACATCGAACCCCAAATATGATACCCGAAATTCCATACCCTAAACCCGATACCCGTAACCTGAAACCCGAAACTCCAAACCCCAAACCCAAAACACGAATCCCAAAACCGAAAACTTGTATTTTGAAACCCCACACCGGATACCCGTAACCCGAAATCCAAAACTCCAAATCCTAAACCCAAAACCCCAAACTGGAAACCCGAAACCCTAAACCCGAAGCCCGAAACCCCAAACATCAAACCCGAAACGTGAAACTCGAAATCCTAAATCGGAAACCTGTAACCCGAAACCTGACACCCGTCACCCGAAACCCAAAACCCATAACCCGAAACCCACAATCCGAAACTTCAAACCCATAACCCGAAACTTCAAACCCCAAAACCGAAATTCAATACCCTAAACCGGAAATCTGTAACCTGAAACCCGTAACCCGAAACCCGTAACCCGTAACCCGAAACCCGTAATCCGTAACCTGAAACCCGTAACCCGAAACCCTTAACCCAAAATCCAAAACCCGAAACCCTGAACCTGAAACCCCAAACTGGAAACCCGAAACTCGAAACTCCAAACCCGAAACCCAAAACCCGAAACATTAAACACAAATCCAGAAACGCGAACCATTTAAACCGAAACCCTAAACCGGAAAGACGTAACCCAAAACCCTAAACCTGAAACCCCAAACTGGAAACCCGAAACTCGAAACTCCAAACCCAAAACCTAAAACCCGAAACAAGAGACTCGTAACCCGAAACCCGAAACCTTAAACACAAATCCAGAAACGCGAACCATTTAACCCGAAACCCTAAACCGGAAAGCCGTAACCTGAAACCCGTAACCCAAAACCCTAAACCCGAAACCCCAAACATCAAACCTAAAACCCGAAACTCGAAACCCTAAACTGGAAACCCTGTAACCCGAAACCTGAAACCCGTAACCCGAAACCCGTAACCCGAAATTTGCAACCCTAAACCATAAATCTGAAACCCTAAACCTGTAACCCGTAACCCGAAACCCGTCACCCGTAACCCAAAACCCGTAACCCGTAACTTGAAACCCGTAACCCAAAATCCGAAACCCCAAACCCTAAACCCGAAACCCCAAACTAGAAACCCGAAACTCGAAACTCCAAACCCGAAACCCAAAACCCGAAACAAGAGACTCGTAACCCAAAACCCGAAACACAAATCCAGAAACGCGAAACATTTAACCCGAAACCCTAAATCGAAAAGCCGTAACCCGAAACCCGTAACCCAAAACCCTAAACCCGAAACCCCAAACATCAAACCTGAAACCCGAAACTCGAAACCCTAAACTGGAAACCTGTAACCCGAAACCCGAAACCCGTAACCGGAAACCCGTAACCCGAAACCCGTAACCCGAAATTTGAAACCCTAAACCAGAAATCTGAAACCCGAAACCTGTAACCCGAAACCCGTCACCCGTAACCCGAAACCCGTAACCCGTAACTTGAAAGCCGTAACCCAAAATCCGAAACCCCAAACCCTAAACCTGAAACCCCAAACTGGAAACCCGAAACCCGAAACCTTAAACACAAATCCAGAAACGCGAACCATTTAACCCGAAACCCTAAACCGGAAAGCCGTAACCTGAAACCCGTAACCCAAAACCCTAAACCCGAAACCCCAAACATCAAACCTAAAACCCGAAACTCGAAACCCTAAACTGGAAACCTCTATCCCGAAACCCGAAACCCGTAACCCGAAACCCGTAACCCGAAATTTGAAACCCTAAACCATAAATCTGAAACCCTAAACCTGTAACCCGTAACCCGAAACCCGTCACCCGTAACCCAAAACCCGTAACCCGTAACTTGAAACCCGTAACCCAAAATCTGAAACCCCAAACCCTAAACCCAAAACCCCAAACTGGAAACCCGAAACTCGAAACTCCAAACCCGAAACCCAAAACCCGAAACAAGAGACTCGTAACCCAAAACCCGAAACACAAATCCAGAAACGCGAAATATTTAACCCGAAACCCTAAATCGAAAAGCCGTAACCCGAAACCCGTAACCCTAAACCCTAAACCCGAAACCCCAAACATCAAACCTGAAACCCGAAACTCGAAACCCTAAACTCGAAACCTGTAACCCGAAACCCGAAACCCGAAACTTCAAACCCTAAACCCGAAACCGAAAATTTGTATTTCGAAACCCTAAACCAGAAACCTGTAACTCGAAACACGAAATCCGAAACCCGTTATCCGTAATCCGTAACACGAAACTTGTAACCCAGAACCCGTAACCTGAAATCTGAAACCCCAAACCCTATACCCTAAACTCCAAACTCGAAACCCCAAACTCGTAACCCGAAACCCGAAACCCAAAACCCGAAACCGGAGACTCGTAACCCGAAACCCGAAACCCGAAACACGAAACAAAGAAACTGAAAACCCGAAACATTTAACCTGAAACCCTAAACCGGAAACCCATAACCCAAAACCCGTTGCCCGAAACCAGAAACCCCAAACACGAAACTCGAAACTCGAAACCCCAAAATCGATACCCCAAACATCGAACCCCAAATATGATACCCGAAATTCCATACCCTAAACCCGATACCCGTAACCTGAAACCCGAAACTCCAAACCCCAAACCCAAAACACGAATCCCAAAACCGAAAACTTGTATTTTGAAACCCCACACCGGATACCCGTAACCCGAAATCCAAAACTCCAAATCCTAAACCCAAAACCCCAAACTGGAAACCCGAAACCCTAAACCCGAAGCCCGAAACCCCAAACATCAAACCCGAAACGTGAAACTCGAAATCCTAAATCGGAAACCTGTAACCCGAAACCTGACACCCGTCACCCGAAACCCAAAACCCATAACCCGAAACCCACAATCCGAAACTTCAAACCCATAACCCGAAACTTCAAACCCCAAAACCGAAATTCAATACCCTAAACCGGAAATCTGTAACCTGAAACCCGTAACCCGAAACCCGTAACCCGTAACCCGAAACCCGTAATCCGTAACCTGAAACCCGTAACCCGAAACCCTTAACCCAAAATCCAAAACCCGAAACCCTGAACCTGAAACCCCAAACTGGAAACCCGAAACTCGAAACTCCAAACCCGAAACCCAAAACCCGAAACATTAAACACAAATCCAGAAACGCGAACCATTTAAACCGAAACCCTAAACCGGAAAGACGTAACCCAAAACCCTAAACCTGAAACCCCAAACTGGAAACCCGAAACTCGAAACTCCAAACCCAAAACCTAAAACCCGAAACAAGAGACTCGTAACCCGAAACCCGAAACCTTAAACACAAATCCAGAAACGCGAACCATTTAACCCGAAACCCTAAACCGGAAAGCCGTAACCTGAAACCCGTAACCCAAAACCCTAAACCCGAAACCCCAAACATCAAACCTAAAACCCGAAACTCGAAACCCTAAACTGGAAACCTGTAACCCGAAACCTGAAACCCGTAACCCGAAACCCGTAACCCGAAATTTGCAACCCTAAACCATAAATCTGAAACCCTAAACCTGTAACCCGTAACCCGAAACCCGTCACCCGTAACCCAAAACCCGTAACCCGTAACTTGAAACCCGTAACCCAAAATCCGAAACCCCAAACCCTAAACCCGAAACCCCAAACTGGAAACCCGAAACTCGAAACTCCAAACCCGAAACCCAAAACCCGAAACAAGAGACTCGTAACCCAAAACCCGAAACACAAATCCAGAAACGCGAAACATTTAACCCGAAACCCTAAATCGAAAAGCCGTAACCCGAAACCCGTAACCCAAAACCCTAAACCCGAAACCCCAAACATCAAACCTGAAACCCGAAACTCGAAACCCTAAACTGGAAACCTGTAACCCGAAACCCGAAACCCGTAACCGGAAACCCGTAACCCGAAACCCGTAACCCGAAATTTGAAACCCTAAACCAGAAATATGAAACCCGAAACCTGTAACCCGAAACCCGTCACCCGTAACCCGAAACCCGTAACCCGTAACTTGAAAGCCGTAACCCAAAATCCGAAACCCCAAACCCTAAACCCGAAACCCCAAACTGGAAACCCGAAACTCGAAACTCGAAACCCAAAACCTAAAACCCGAAACAAGAGACTCGTAACCCGAAACCCGAAACCCGAAACCTTAAACACAAATCCAGAAACGCGAACCATTTAACCTGAAACCCTAAACCGGAAAGCTGTAACCTGAAACCCGTAACCCAAAACCCTAAACCCGAAACCCCAAACATCAAACCTGAAACCCGAAACTCGAAACCCTAAACTGGAAACCTGTAACCCGAAACCCGAAACCCGTAACCGGAAACCCGTAACCGGAAACCCGTAACCCGAAATTTGAAACCCTAAACCAGAAATCTGAAACCCGAAACCTGTAACCCGAAACCCGTCACCCGTAACCCGAAACCCTTAACCCGTAACTTGAAACCCGTAACCCAAAATCCGAAACCCCAAACCCTAAATCCGAAACCCCAAACTGGAAACCCGAAACTCGAAACTCCAAACCCGAAACCCAAAACCCGAAACAAGAGACTCGTAACCCAAAACCCGAAACACAAATCCAGAAACGCGAAACATTTAACCCGAAACCCTAAATCGAAAAGCCGTAACCCGAAACCCGTAACCCAAAACCCTAAACCTGAAACCCCAAACTGGAAACCCGAAACTCGAAACTCGAAACCCCAAACCTAAAACCCGAAACAGGAGACTCGTAACCCGAAACCCGAAACCTTAAACACAAATCCAGAAACGCGAACCATTTAACCCGAAACCCTAAACCGGAAAGCCGTAACCTGAAACCCGTACCCCAAAACCCTAAACCCGAAACCCCAAACATCAAACCTGAAACCCGAAACTCGAAACCCTAAACTGGAAACCTGTAACCCGAAACCCGTAACCGGAAACCCGTAACCCGAAACCCGTAACCCGAAATTTGAAACCCTAAACCAGAAATCTGAAACCCGAAACCTGTAACCCGAAACCCGTCACCCGTAACCCAAAACCCGTAACCCGTAACTTGAAACCTGTAATCCAAAATCCGAAACCCCAAACCCTAAACCCGAAACCCCAAACTGGAAACCCGAAACTCGAAACTCCAAACCCAAAACCTTAAACCCGAAACACAAATCCAGAAACGCGAAACAATTAACCCGAAACCCTAAATCGAAAAGTCGTAACCCGAAACCCGTAACCCAAAACCCTAAACCCGAAACCCCAAACATCAAACCTGAAACCCGAAACTCGAAACCCTAAACTCGAAACCTGTAACCCGAAACCCGAAACCCGTAACCCGAAACCCGTAACCCGAAATTCGAAACCCTAAACCGGAAATCTGTAACCCGAAACCTGTAACCCGTAACCCGAAACCCGTCACCCGTAACCCAAAACCCGTAACCCGTAACTTGAAACCCGTAACCCCAAATCCGAAACCCCAAACCCTAAACCCGAAACCCCAAACTGGAAACCCGAAACTCGAAACTCCAAACCCGAAACCCAAAACCCGAAACAAGAGACTCGTAACCCAAAACCCGAAACACAAATCCAGAAACGCGAAACATTTAACCCGAAACCCTAAATCGAAAAGCCGTAACCCGAAACCCGTAACCCAAAACCCTAAACCTGAAACCCCAAACTGGACACCCGAAACTCGAAACTCGAAACCCAAAACCTAAAACCCGAAACAGGAGACTCGTAACCCGAAACCCGAAACCTTAAACACAAATCCAGAAACGCGAACCATTTAACCCGAAACCCTAAACCGGAAAGTCGTAACCTGAAACCCGTACCCCAAAACCCTAAACCCGAAACCCCAAACATCAAACCTGAAACCCGAAACTCGAAACCCTAAACTGGAAACCTGTAACCCGAAACCCGTAACCGGAAACCCGTAACCCGAAACCCGTAACCCGAAATTTGAAACCCTAAACCAGAAATCTGAAACCCGAAACCTGTAACCCGAAACCCGTCACCCGTAACCCAAAACCCGTAACCCGTAACTTGAAACCTGTAATCCAAAATCCGAAACCCCAAACCCTAAACCCGAAACCCCAAACTGGAAACCCGAAACTCGAAACTCCAAACCCGAAACCCAAAACCCGAAACAAGAGACTCGTAACCCAAAACTCGAAACACAAATCCAGAAACGCGAAACAATTAACCCGAAACCCTAAATCGAAAAGTCGTAACCCGAAACCCGTAACCCAAAACCCTAAACCCGAAACCCCAAACATCAAACCTGAAACCCGAAACTCGAAACCCTAAACTCGAAACCTGTAACCCGAAACCCGAAACCCGTAACCGGAAACCCGTAACCCGAAACCCGTAACCCGAAATTCGAAACCCTAAACCGGAAATCTGTAACCCGAAACCTGTAACCCGTAACCCGAAACCCGTCACCCGTAACCCAAAACCCGTAACCCGTAACTTGAAACCCGTAACCCCAAATCCGAAACCCCAAACCCTAAACCCGAAACCCCAAACTGGAAACCCGAAACTCGAAACTCCAAACCCGAAATCCAAAACCCGAAACAAGAGACTCGTAACACAAAACCCGAAACACAAATCCAGAAACGCGAAACATTTAACCCGAAACCCTAAATCGAAAAGCCGTAACCCGAAACCCGTAACCCAAAACCCTAAACCCGAAACCCTAAACATCAAACCTGAAACCCGAAACTCGAAACCCTAAACTCGAAACCTGTAACCCGAAACCCGAAACCCGAAACTTCAAACCCTAAACCCGAAACCGAAAATTTGTATTTTGAAACCCTAAACCAGAAACCTGTAACTCGAAACACGAAATCCGAAACCCGTTATCCGTAATTCGTAACACGAAACTTGTAACCCAGAACCCGTAACCTGAAATCTGAAACCCCAAACCCTATACCCTAAACTCCAAACTCGAAACCCCAAACTCGTAACCCGAAACCCGAAACCCAAAACCCGAAACCGGAGACTCGTAACCCGAAACCCGAAACCCGAAACACGAAACAAAGAAACTGAAAACCCGAAACATTTAACCTGAAACCCTAAACCGGAAACCCATAACCCAAAACCCGTTGCCCGAAACCAGAAACCCCAAACACGAAACTCGAAACTCGAAACCCCAAAATCGATACCCCAAACATCGAACCCCAAATATGATACCCGAAATTCCATACCCTAAACCCGATACCCATAACCTGAAACCCGAAATCCAAAACTCCAAATCCTAAACCCAAAACCCCAAACTGGAAACCCGAAACCCTAAACCCGAAGCCCGAAACCCCAAACATCAAACCCGAAACGTGAAACTCGAAATCCTAAATTGGAAACCTGTAACCCGAAACCTGATACCCGTCACCCGAAACCCAAAACCCATAACCCGAAACCCACAATCCGAAACTTCAAACCCATAACCCGAAACTTCAAACCCCAAAACCGAAATTCAAAATCCTAAACCGGAAATCTATAACCTGAAACCCGTAACCCGAAACCCGTAACCCGTAACCCGAAACCCGTAATCCGTAACCTGAAACCCGTAACCCGAAACCCTTAACCCAAAATCCAAAACCCGAAACCCTGAACCTGAAACCCCAAACTGGAAA
The DNA here is from genome assembly GCF_037176805.1 of Vigna unguiculata. Lineage (NCBI taxonomy): Eukaryota > Viridiplantae > Streptophyta > Magnoliopsida > Fabales > Fabaceae > Vigna > Vigna unguiculata. The sequence goes on along the minus strand of NC_140795.1, from coordinate 49,422,288 downwards.
CCCGAAACTCGAAACTCCAAACCCGAAACCCAAAACCCGAAACATTAAACACAAATCCAGAAACGCGAACCATTTAAACCGAAACCCTAAACCGGAAAGACGTAACCCGAAACCCGTAACCCAAAACCCTAAACCTGAAACCCCAAACTGGAAACCCGAAACTCGAAACTCCAAACCCAAAACCTAAAACCCGAAACAAGAGACTCGTAACCCGAAACCCGAAACCTTAAACACAAATCCAGAAACGCGAACCATTTAACCCGAAACCCTAAACCGGAAAGCCGTAACCTGAAACCCGTAACCCAAAACCCTAAACCCGAAACCCCAAACATCAAGCCTGAAACCCGAAACTCGAAACCCTAAACTGGAAACCTGTAACCCGAAACCCGAAACCCGTAACCGGAAACCCGTAACCCGAAACCCGTAACCCGAAATTTGAAACCCTAAACCAGAAATCTGAAACCCGAAACCTGTAACCCGAAACCCGTCACCCGTAACCCAAAACCCGTAACCCGTAACTTGAAACCCGTAACCCAAAATCTGAACCCCAAACCCTAAACCCGAAACCCCAAGCTGGAAACCCGAAACTCGAAACTCCAAACCCAAAACCTTAAACCCGAAACACAAATCCAGAAACGCGAAACAATTAACCCGAAACCCTAAATCGAAAAGTCGTAACCCGAAACCCGTAACCCAAAACCCTAAACCCGAAACCCCAAACATCAAACCTGAAACCCGAAACTCGAAACCCTAAACTCGAAACCTGTAACCCGAAACCCGAAACCCGTAACCCGAAACCCGTAACCCGAAATTCGAAACCCTAAACCGGAAATCTGTAACCCGAAACCTGTAACCCGTAACCCGAAACCCGTCACCCGTAACCCAAAACCCGTAACCCGTAACTTGAAACCCGTAACCCCAAATCCGAAACCCCAAACCCTAAACCCGAAACCCCAAACTGGAAACCCGAAACTCGAAACTCCAAACCCGAAACCCAAAACCCGAAACAAGAGACTCGTAACCCAAAACCCGAAACACAAATCCAGAAACGCGAAACATTTAACCCGAAACCCTAAATCGAAAAGCCGTAACCCGAAACCCGTAACCCAAAACCCTAAACCTGAAACCCCAAACTGGACACCCGAAACTCGAAACTCGAAACCCAAAACCTAAAACCCGAAACAGGAGACTCGTAACCCGAAACCCGAAACCTTAAACACAAATCCAGAAACGCGAACCATTTAACCCGAAACCCTAAACCGGAAAGTCGTAACCTGAAACCCGTACCCCAAAACCCTAAACTCGAAACCCCAAACATCAAACCTGAAACCCGAAACTCGAAACCCTAAACTGGAAACCTGTAACCCGAAACCCGTAACCGGAAACCCGTAACCCGAAACCCGTAACCCGAAATTTGAAACCCTAAACCAGAAATCTGAAACCCGAAACCTGTAACCCGAAACCCGTCACCCGTAACCCAAAACCCGTAACCCGTAACTTGAAACCTGTAATCCAAAATCCGAAACCCCAAACCCTAAACCCGAAACCCCAAACTGGAAACCCGAAACTCGAAACTCCAAACCCGAAACCCAAAACCCGAAACAAGAGACTCGTAACCCAAAACTCGAAACACAAATCCAGAAACGCGAAACAATTAACCCGAAACCCTAAATCGAAAAGTCGTAACCCGAAACCCGTAACCCAAAACCCTAAACCCGAAACCCCAAACATCAAACCTGAAACCCGAAACTCGAAACCCTAAACTCGAAACCTGTAACCCGAAACCCGAAACCCGTAACCGGAAACCCGTAACCCGAAACCCGTAACCCGAAATTCGAAACCCTAAACCGGAAATCTGTAACCCGAAACCTGTAACCCGTAACCCGAAACCCGTCACCCGTAACCCAAAACCCGTAACCCGTAACTTGAAACCCGTAACCCCAAATCCGAAACCCCAAACCCTAAACCCGAAACCCCAAACTGGAAACCCGAAACTCGAAACTCCAAACCCGAAATCCAAAACCCGAAACAAGAGACTCGTAACACAAAACCCGAAACACAAATCCAGAAACGCGAAACATTTAACCCGAAACCCTAAATCGAAAAGCCGTAACCCGAAACCCGTAACCCAAAACCCTAAACCCGAAACCCTAAACATCAAACCTGAAACCCGAAACTCGAAACCCTAAACTCGAAACCTGTAACCCGAAACCCGAAACCCGAAACTTCAAACCCTAAACCCGAAACCGAAAATTTGTATTTTGAAACCCTAAACCAGAAACCTGTAACTCGAAACACGAAATCCGAAACCCGTTATCCGTAATCCGTAACACGAAACTTGTAACCCAGAACCCGTAACCTGAAATCTGAAACCCCAAACCCTATACCCTAAACTCCAAACTCGAAACCCCAAACTCGTAACCCGAAACCCGAAACCCAAAACCCGAAACCGGAGACTCGTAACCCGAAACCCGAAACCCGAAACACGAAACAAAGAAACTGAAAACCCGAAACATTTAACCTGAAACCCTAAACCGGAAACCCATAACCCAAAACCCGTTGCCCGAAACCAGAAACCCCAAACACGAAACTCGAAACTCGAAACCCCAAAATCGATACCCCAAACATCGAACCCCAAATATGATACCCGAAATTCCATACCCTAAACCCGATACCCATAACCTGAAACCCGAAATCCAAAACTCCAAATCCTAAACCCAAAACCCCAAACTGGAAACCCGAAACCCTAAACCCGAAGCCCGAAACCCCAAACATCAAACCCGAAACGTGAAACTCGAAATCCTAAATTGGAAACCTGTAACCCGAAACCTGATACCCGTCACCCGAAACCCAAAACCCATAACCCGAAACCCACAATCCGAAACTTCAAACCCATAACCCGAAACTTCAAACCCCAAAACCGAAATTCAAAATCCTAAACCGGAAATCTATAACCTGAAACCCGTAACCCGAAACCCGTAACCCGTAACCCGAAACCCGTAATCCGTAACCTGAAACCCGTAACCCGAAACCCTTAACCCAAAATCCAAAACCCGAAACCCTGAACCTGAAACCCCAAACTGGAAACCCGAAACTCGAAACTCCAAACCCGAAACCCAAAACCCGAAACATTAAACACAAATCCAGAAACGCGAACCATTTAAACCGAAACCCTAAACCGGAAAGACGTAACCCGAAACCCGTAACCCAAAACCCTAAACCTGAAACCCCAAACTGGAAACCCGAAACTCGAAACTCCAAACCCAAAACCTAAAACCCGAAACAAGAGACTCGTAACCCGAAACCCGAAACCTTAAACACAAATCCAGAAACGCGAACCATTTAACCCGAAACCCTAAACCGGAAAGCCGTAACCTGAAACCCGTAACCCAAAACCCTAAACCCGAAACCCCAAACATCAAACCTAAAACCCGAAACTCGAAACCCTAAACTGGAAACCTGTAACCCGAAACCCGAAACGCGTAACCCGATACCCGTAACCCGAAATTTGAAACCCTAAACCATAAATCTGAAACCCTAAACCTGTAACCCGTAACCCGAAACCCGTCACCCATAACCCAAAACCCGTAACCCGTAACTTGAAACCTGTAACCCAAAATCCGAAACCCCAAACCCTAAACCCGAAACCCCAAACTGGAAACCCGAAACTCGAAACTCCAAACCCGAAACCCAAAACCCGAAACAAGAGACTCGTAACCCAAAACCCGAAACACAAATCCAGAAACGCGAATTCAGCAGCAGATTCAACTACTTCAAGTGCAGATTTTTTCTCACAAGATGAGATTACAAGGATTACTGATGATCCGGTTAACTATCCGAATGCACCTGATGATGCTCAAGTTGAGTTGAAGCCACACACTCCACACATCAAGTTTGTTGATGTGAATGATGCAAATAAGTTTTCAGTGGTTATCTTTGTTGACATGGCTGCAGAAAAAGAAGAAAGGTTGCTACAACAGGTAAAAAGCTTAGATTCAAATTCTTTTGAAATCATTGTTGATAGAAAAGTTAATTTGCATGCATGTTTGTTTTTTGTTTCTATTTTTAATTTTAAAAATATTAAAAAATTTTCAAAAATATGTGTTTTTGTTTTCTTTAATAAAATTGTACAAGCTGACTTGTACTTTATAAAATTAAAGAAAATAAATTTTGACATATGGCCAGATTGAGCCAATAGTCACAAATTTTTTCGTTTCCTCCCCAAAATAAGTCCATCAAGGACATTTTTTTTGAAATAAGTGTGGGGGAGACAAACTGTAGGTAGGATTTTTTTGTTTTGTTTTGTTTTTGTTTTCATTTAAAAAGAAAAAAAATTGTGATTTCTTTTTGAGAAAATTGTGAAAGTATTAACTTTTTACTAAGTGAAACTTTTAAACAATATGTCTCATAAGAAATCCACCAAAAATATTTCCCTGCTTTCAATAAAACATATTGACATTGGATTTTGGGATTTGATTCAATAATTTGGATGATCATAATTCTAGAAAAATAAAAGTCATGTTGGTATGAGTGGACTGTTTCTATGATTTGCTAATTAAGTTGATTTGAGAATTTCTTGATTAAATCTTTTGTGAAAGAATTTGACCTTGTGAGTCTTGAGCCTTAATGCAAAGGATGGACCACCATGTGCCATTCCTATATTTTTTCTTGAGTGACTTGCTCATGTTTGTTTATACTCAAATGTTTAGCTTGACTCTTTTGTTTTGCATCTTAGGTGAATATGCATGATTTGATATGACTGAGGCATTTTTTGTTTTAGCTACTTGGCCAAATAAGCCCACCTTGATATTAATCCATTCGTAGCCCCTTTGAGCTTTAAACCTCTTTTTCTTGTTTTAAGCCTATTGCATAACCTTGAAAAGAAAAAGACCATATTCTACCTTAGGAAGAAAGAAGGAGCTAATGGATTATGTTCAGGAATGGTTGAGGAATAAAGTGTGTGGGTGAGTACCTCACCCACAAATTAATAAAATTGGCAAAAGGAAAAATTGTTGATGAAAAAGTGTTGAAATAATTGCTTTCTAAAAGAAAGAGAGAGCAACAAAGCAATAAACGAAAAGGAGTTGTTTTTGAAATTATGCTCCATTATCTTTCTATATTTTAATTTCAAAATCCCAAAAATCTTAATTTTTTTCCTACCTTTGCCTTAGCCCCATTATAACCTGTGAAAAGTCCTCATGATCTTTGAATGCATATTTTCTGAAAGTTTGTGAATATTAGAGTCTTGTTAAGTATTATGAGAGTTTACTTACATGAGTATTTTGAGTGAAAACACAAGCCAAAACACTTGAGAGAATTTTGGTGAGAAAATACACATTTAACTTGAGTGCTTTCTTTCATAATTGATTGTCTTGTGAATTCAAAAGATTAACTCATGTGTGAAAAATAGAACCTTTCTATTTGTATATACATGATAATTTGATCTCTAGAGTATTGATTTGTCTCCAGTGATGTTCATTCCTTTGATCCAATGTTGATGTGAAATAAAATACCTCAGATTAAGTTTTGAAATTGTTTGATTTTGCCCAGGAGTGCAAAAGGATAAGTGTGGGTATGATGAGTACGTATTTTTGCCCTCATTTAATGTTTAATTCTGGGTATTTAATTGAATTTGTGTGCCTAAAGAGTGATTTAATTGATAATTTTGATAATTAGGTTGTTTGAGCTTGTGTGATAAAAATGTCTTAAAAAGTGATTTTTAGCTGCATAAATTATTTTTGGATATTTTAACGTTTGTTGATGCAGCTGAAGTTAAGTTTTAAGCTCATTTAGAGGTGTGGAAATAAATTGATTAAAGCTTCATGACACCTTAAAGATAAATCAAAGAATAAGAAATTATCAAAAGCACAAAAATTCAGGCCAAGCATTACATGAAGACGGCAAGAAAAGCTTGAAAAAGTGAAGAAGTTTGGCTAAACCAAGAAGAGAGGAAAGAAAAATTGGACCTTGCGGTTTTCTTTATCTTTATGATAGAAGATAATTTGGGAAAATATATCTTTAGATATTTTATTTGATATTTTTAAATAATTATCTTATTTAATTATATCATAAAATATTAAAAGATAATAACTACCAAATATTTTTAAATATGACAAGATCTTCTTGAATCTTTTTAGTTCCACAACAAACAAATATATCTTGAAGATATTGGATTATTTAGAAGATAATTTAAGGAGATTGCAAAGGGTTGATTTGGAAAATTAATACAAATATTAATTGGTGATAATTTATCATATATCTTTAAGTAATTAATTAATTTAATTATATTAGATATTGATATTATCAACCAATTATATTTGTCAAATAGTCTATATCTCTCCAAGTATTTTTAAATATTTATATTTATCTTTATTTCAAAAGATATTTGAGAGATTTTAGCAACAGAAAAGCCCAGTCCAATTCCTATATAAAGAGACCAAGGGAGAAGTAGAAAATAAGCTCGGGACTTCAGAATTTAGGAACCCTTAGGGGGACCTAATTTCTTTCTCTCTTTTCTTCTCTCTATTCTTCTTTTTATTTTGTATTCCATGGATTGCTAAACTTTGTGGGTTGATTCCATTGTAATTTCATTATGGATTCTGAGGTTAGAATGAATTAATTTCTTTGTTCTTTTTATTATTGTTGAAGTTTTAATTCATCTATGTCTTTTATCTTTGAATCACATAAAAAGTAATGATTTTAAATCTATATGCATGTTGATCATATGAGTTCAAGGGTTTTTAAATTTAATTGAGACTTTACTTTGATTTTATTTAGAAACTTTCATATGATTAAATGAGTTTTTACCAATAATTGAGACTTTACTTTGGTTAAAGGTATTTACTCTAATTACAATTAATTGAGACTTTACTTTGATTAATTAAGCTTTTTATTTGGTGAGGAGATAAAAGACTAGACATGATTAGGCATAGTAAATTTGATTGAGATTGTACTTTGGTTGAATTTACTATGGATAATCTAAAAGTTCTCACTTTTAATTGAGACTGTACATTGGTTAAAAGTGAGAACGCCAACAAATTAATTGAGACATTACATTGATTAATTTGTAAAACTATAACAATAATTAATTGAGCAATAATCTTTAGATAACCGATGATGAATCTATTTTGAAAAAGCAATGGAATCAATCTATTTTCTTTTCTATTGTTTTTATTTCTTTTTATCTTTTAAATTTTATTTCTATCTTTGTTTATCTGAATCCCCTATATTTTTTATTTTGTTTGACTAACCGCTTTGTATAGTTTTATAAGAACTAATTTGTTAAAAATCAATTCTGTGTTCGTTGGGAGACGACTTTGGGTTACTTTACCCTTACTATTTTGTTGACTACTTTCTTAACAATACTGAAGTTGTTATAGATAAGTAGTATTAATTTGAACGCGTCAACGACAGCGTTATCAGATACCCCAAACATCGAACCCCAAATATGATACCCGAAATTCCATACCCTAAACCCGATACCCAAAACCCGTAACCTAAAACCCGATACCCGTAACCTGAAACCCGAAACTCCAAACCCCAAACCCAAAACACGAATCCCAAAACCGAAAACTTGTATTTTGAAACCCCATACCGGATACCCGTAACCCGAAATCCAAAACTCCAAATCCTAAACCCAAAACCCCAAACTGGAAACCCGAAACCCTAAACCCGAAGCCCGAAACCCCAAACATCAAACCCGAAACGTGAAACTTGAAATCCTAAATCGGAAACCTGTAACCCGAAACCTGACACCCGTCACCCGAAACCCAAAACCCATAACCCGAAACCCACAATCCGAAACTTCAAACCCATAACCCGAAACTTCAAACCCCAAAACCGAAATTCAAAACCCTAAACCGGAAATCTGTAACCTGAAACCCGTAACCCGAAACCCGTAACCCGTAACCCGAAACCCGTAATCCGTAACCTGAAACCCGTAACCCGAAACCCTTAACCCAAAATCCAAAACCCCAAACCCTGAACCTGAAACCCCAAACTGGAAACCCGAAACTCGAAACTCCAAACCCGAAACCCAAAACCCGAAACATTAAACACAAATCCAGAAACGCGAAACATTTAACCCGAAACCCTAAATCGAAAAGCCGTAACCCGAAACCCGTAACCCGAAACCCTAAACCCGAAACCCCAAACATCAAACCTGAAACCCGAAACTCGAAACCCTAAACTCGAAACCTTTAACCCGAAACCCAAAACCCGTAACCGGAAACCCGTAACCGGAAACCCGTAACCCGAAATTTGAAACCCTAAACCAGAAATCTGAAACCCGAAACCTGTAACCCGAAACCCGTCACCCGTAACCCGTAACCCGTAACTTGAAACCCGTAACCCAAAATCCGAAACCCCAAACCCTAAACCCGAAACCCCAAACTGGAAACCCGAAACTCGAAACTCCAAACCCGAAACCCAAAACCCGAAACAAGAGACTCGTAACCCAAAACCCGAAACACAAATCCAGAAACGCGAAACATTTAACCCGAAACCCTAAATCGAAAAGCCGTAACCCGAAACCCGTAACCCAAAACCCTAAACCCGAAACCCCAAACATCAAACCTGAAACCCGAAACTCGAAACCCTAAGCTCGAAACCTGTAACCCGAAACCCGAAACCTGTAACCGGAAACCCGTAACCCGAAATTCGAAACCCTAAACCGGAAATCTGTAACCCGAAACCTGTAACCCGTAACCCGAAACCCGTCACCCGTAACCCGAAACTCGTAACCCGTAACTTGAAACCCGTAACCCGAAACCCGTAACCCAAAATCTGAAACCCCACACTCTAAACCCGAAACCCCAAACTGGAAACCCGAAACTCAAAACTTCAAACTCGAAACCCAAAACCCGAAACAAGAGACTCGTAACCCGAAACCCAAAACATAAATCCAGAAACGCGAAACGTTTAACCCGAAACCCTAAATCGAAAAGCCGTAACCCGAAACCCGTAACCCAAAACCCTAAACCTGAAACCCGAAACTGGAAACTCCAAACCCAAAACCTAAAATCCGAAACAAGAGACTCGTAACCCGAAACCCGAAACCTTAAACACAAATCCAGAAACGCTAACCATTTAACCCGAAACCCTAAACCGGAAAGCCGTAACCTGAAACCCGTAACCCAAAACCCTAAACCCGAAACCCCAAACATCAAACCTGAAACCCGAAACTCGAAACCCTAAACTCGAAACCTGTAACCCGAAACCCGAAACCCGTAACCGGAAACCCGTAACCCGAAACCCGTAACCCGAAATTTGAAACCCTAAACCAGAAATCTGAAACCCGAAACCTGTAACCCGAAACCCGTCACCCGTAACCCGAAACCCTTAACCCGTAACTTGAAACCCGTAACCCAAAATCGGAAACCCCAAACCCTAAACCCGAAACCCCAAACTGGAAACCCGAAACTCGAAACTCCAAACCCAAAACCCAAAACCCGAAACAAGAGACTCGTAACCCAAAACCCGAAACACAAATCCAGAAACGCGTAACATTTAACCCAAACCCAAAACCCATAAGCCGTAACTCGAAACCCATAACCCAAAACCCTAAACCCGAAACCCCAAACATCAAACATGAAACCCGAAACTCGAAACCCTAAACTCGAAACCTGTAACCCGAAACCCGAAACCCGTAACCGGAAACCCGTAACCCGAAACCCGTAACCCGAAATTCGAAACCCTAAACCGGAAATCTGTAACCCGAAACCTTTAACCCGTAACCCGAAACCCGTAACCCGTAACTTGAAACCCGTAACCCGAAACCCGTAACCCAAAATCCGAAACCCCAAACTCTAAACTCGAAACCCCAAACTGGAAACCCGAAAGTCCAAACTTCAAACTCGAAACCCAAAACCCGAAACAAGAGACTCGTAACCCGAAACCCGAAACATAAATCCAGAAACGCGAAACATTTAACCCGAAACCCTAAATTGAAAAGCCGTAACCCGAAACCCGTAACCCAAAACCCTAAACCCGAAACCCCAAACATTAAACATGAAACCCGAAACTCAAAACCCTAAACTGGAAACCTGTGACCCAAAACCCATAACCCGAAACCCGTAACCCAAAATCCGAAACCCCAAACCCTAAAACCGAAACCCCAAACTGGAAACCCGAAACTCGAAACTCCAAACCCGAAAACCAAAACCCGAAATAAGAGACTCGTAACCCAAAACCCGAAACCCGAAACACAAATCCAGAAACGCGAAACATTTAACCCGAAACCCTAAATCGGAAAGCCGTAACCCGAAACCCGTAACCCAAAACCCTAAACCCGTAACCCCAAATTTCAAACCTGGAACCCAAAACTTGAAACCCTAAACTGGAAACCTGTAACCCGAAACCCGAAACCCGAAACTTCAAACCCTAAACCCGAAACCGAAAATTTGTATTTTGAAACCCCAAACCAGAAACTTGTACCTCGAAACACGAAATCCGAAACCCGTTATCCGTAATCCGTAACACGAAACCTGTAACCCAGAACCCGTAACCTGAAATCTGAAACCCCAAACCCTAAACCCTAAACTCCAAACTCGAAGCCCCAAACTCGTAACCCGAAACCCGAAACCCAAAACCCGAAACCGGAGACTCGTAACCCGAAACCCGAAACCCGAAACACGAAACAAAGAAACTGAAAACCCGAAACATTTAACCTGAAACCCTAAACCGGAAACCCATAACCCAAAACCCGTTGCCCGAAACCAGAAACCCCAAACCCGAAACCCGAAACTCGAAACCCCAAAATCGATACCCCAAACATCGAACCCCAAATATGATACCCGAAATTCCATACCCTAAACCCGATACCCAAAACCCGTAACCTAAAACCCGATACCCGTAACCTGAAACCCGAAACTCCAAACCCCAAACCCAAAACACGAATCCCAAAACCGAAAACTTGTATTTTGAAACCCCATACCGGATACCCGTAACCCGAAATCCAAAACTCCAAATCCTAAACCCAAAACCCCAAACTGGAAACCCGAAACCCTAAACCCGAAGCCCGAAACCCCAAACATCAAACCCGAAACGTGAAACTCGAAATCCTAAATCGGAAACCTGTAACCCAAAACCTGACACCCGTCACCCGAAACCCAAAACCCGTAACCCGAAACCCACAATCCGAAACTTCAAACCCATAACCCGAAACTTCAAACCCCAAAACTGAAATTCAAAACCCTAAACCGGAAATCTGTAACCTGAAACCCGTAACCCGTAACCCGAAACCCGTAACCCGTAACCCGAAACCCGTAATCCGTAACCTGAAACCCGTAACCCGAAACCCTTAACCCAAAATCCAAAACCCCAAACCCTGAACCTAAAACCCCAAACTGGAAACCCGAAACTCGAAACTCCAAACCCGAAACCCAAAACCCGAAACATTAAACACAAATCCAGAAACGCGAACCATTTAACCCGAAACCCTAAACATGAAAGACGTAACCCGAAACCCGTAACCCAAAACCCTAAACCTGAAACCCCCAACTGGAAACCCGAAACTCGAAACTCCAAACCCAAAACCTAAAACCCGAAACAAGAGACTCGTAACCCGAAACCTTAAACACAAATACAGAAACGCGAACCATTTAACCCGAAACCCTAAACCGGAAAGCCGTAACCCGAAACCCGTAACCCAAAACCCTAAACCCGAACCCCAAACATCAAACCTAAAACCCGAAACTCGAAACCCTAAACTGGAAACCTGTAACCCGAAACCCGAAACCCGTAACCCGTAACCCGAAACCCGTAATCCGTAACCTGAAACCCGTAACCCGAAACCCTTAACCCAAAATCCAAAACCCCAAACCTTGAACCTGAAACCCCAAACTGGAAACCCGAAACTCGAAACTCCAAACCCGAAACCCAAAACCCGAAACATTAAACACAAATCCAGAAACGCGAAACATTTAACCCGAAACCCTAAATCGAAAAGCTGTAACCCGAAACCCGTAACCCAAAACCCTAAACCCGAAACCCCAAACATCAAACCTGAAACCCGAAACTCGAAACCCTAAACTCGAAACCTGTAACCCGAAACCCGAAACCCATAACCGGAAACCCGTAACCCGAAATTGGAAACCCTAAACCAGAAATCTGAAACCCGAAACCCGTCACCCGTAACCCGAAACCCGTAACCCGTAACTTGAAACCCGTAACCCAAAATCCGAAACCCCAAACCCTAAACCCGAAACTCGAAACTCCAAACCCGAAACCCAAAACCCGAAACAAGAGACTCGTAACCCAAAACCCGAAACACAAATCCAGAAACGCGAAACATTTAACCCGAAACCCTAAATCGAAAAGCCGTAACCCGAAACCCGTAACCCAAAACCCTAAACCCGAAACCCCAAACATCAAACCTGAAACCCGAAACTCGAAACCCTAAGCTCGAAACCTGTAACCCGAAACCCGAAACCCGTAACCGGAAACCCGTAACCCGAAATTCAAAACCCTAAACTGGAAATATGTAACCCGAAACCTGTAACCCGTAACCCGAAACCCGTCACCCGTAACCCGAAACCCGTAACCCGTAACTTGAAACCCATAACCCGAAACCCGTAACCCAAAATCTGAAACCCCAAACTCTAAACCCGTAACCCCAAATTGGAAACCCGAAACTCCAAACTTCAAACTCGAAACACAAAACCCGTAACAAGAGACTCGTAACCCGAAACCCGAAACATAAATCCAGAAACGCGAAACGTTTAACCCGAAACCCTAAATCGAAAAGCCGTAACCCGAAACCCGTAACCCAAAACCCTAAACCTGAAACCCCAAACTGGAAACCCGAAACTCGAAACTCCAAACCCAAAACCTAAAATCCGAAACAAGAGACTCGTAACCCGAAACCCGAAACCTTAAACACAAATCCAGAAACGCTAACCATTTAACCCGAAACTCTAAACCGGAAAGCCGTAACCTGAAACCCGTAACCCAAAACCCTAAACCCGAAACCCCAAACATCAAACCTGAAACCCGAAACTCGTAACCCGAAACCCGAAACCCGTAACCGGAAACCCGAAACCCGAAACCCGTAACCCGAAATTCGAAACCCTAAACCGGAAATCTGTAACCCAAAACCTGTAACCCGTAACCCGAAACCCGTAACCCGTAACTTGAAACCCGTAACTCGTAACTTGAAACCCGTAACCCGAAACCCGTAACCCAAAATCCGAAACCCCAAACTCTAAACCCGAAACCCCAAACTGGAAACCCGAAACTCCAAACTTCAAACTCGAAACCCAAAACCCGAAACAAGAGACTCGTAACCCGAAACCCGAAACATAAATCCAGAAACGCAAAACATTTAACCCGAAACCCTAAATCGAAAAGCCGTAACCCGAAACCCGTAACCCTAAACCCTAAACCCGAAACCCCAAACATTAAACCTGAAACCCGAAACTCAAAACCCTAAACTTGAAAACTGTGACCCAAAACCCGTAACCCGAAACCCGTAACCCAAAATCCGAAACCCCAAACCCTAAAACCGAAACCCCAAACTGGAAACCCGAAACTCGAAACTCCAAACCCGAAAACCAAAACCCGAAACAAGAGACTCGTAACCCAAAACCCGAAACCCGAAACACAAATCCAGAAACGCGAAACATTTAACCCGAAACCCTAAATCGGAAAGCCGTAACCCGAAACCCGTAACCCAAAACCCTAAACCCGTAACCCCAAATATCAAACCTGGAACCCGAAACTTGAAACCCTAAACTGGAAACCTGTAACCCGAAACCCGAAACTTCAAACCCTAAACCCGAAACCGAAAAGTTGTATTTTGAAACCCTAAACCAGAAACCTGTAACTCGAAACACGAAATCCGAAACCCGTTATCCGTAATCCGTAACACGAAACCTGTAACCCAGAACCCGTAACCTGAAATCTGAAACCCCAAACCCTAAACCCTAAACTCCAAACTCGAAACCCCAAACTCGTGACACGAAACCCGAAACCCAAAACCCGAAACCGGAGACTCGTAACCCGAAACCCGAAACCCGAAACACGAAACAAAGAAACTGAAAACCCGAAACATTTAACCTGAAACCCTAAACCGGAAACCCATAACCCAAAACCCGTTGCCCGAAACCAGAAACCCCAAACACGAAACCCGAAACTCGAAACCCCAAAATCGTACCCCAAACATCGAACCCCAAATATGATACCCGAAATTCCATACCCTAAACCCGATACCCAAAACACGTAACCTAAAACCCGATACCCGTAACCTGAAACCCGAAACTCCAAACCCCAAACCCAAACACGAATCCCAAAACCGAAAACTTGTATTTTGAAACCCCATACCGGATACCCGTAACCCGAAATCCAAAACTCTAAATCCTAAACCCAAAACCCCAAACTGGAAACTCGAAACCCTAAACCCGAAGCCCGAAACCCCAAACATCAAACCCGAAGCGTGAAACTCGAAATCCTAAATCGGAAACCTGTAACCCGAAACCTGACACCCGTCACCCGAAACCCAAAACCCGTAACCCGAAACCCACAATCCGAAACTTCAAACCCATAACCCGAAACTTCAAACCCCAAAACCGAAATTCAAAACCCTAAACTAGGAAATCTGTAACCTGAAACCCGTAACCCGAAACCCGTAACCCGTAACCCGAAACCCGTAATCCGTAACCTGAAACCCGTAACCCGAAACCCTTAACCCAAAATCCAAAACCCCAAATCCTGAACCTTAAACCCCAAACTGGAAACCCGAAACTCGAAACTCCAAACCCAAAACCCAAAACCAGAAACATTAAACACAAATCCAGAAACGCGAACCATTTAACCCGAAACCCTAAACCAGAAAGACGTAACCCGAAACCCGTAACCCAAAACCCTAAACCTGAAACCCCAAACTGGAAACCCAAAACTCGAAACTCCAAACCCAAAACCTAAAACCCGAAACAAGAGACTCGGAACCCGAAACCCGAAACCTTAAACGCAAATCCAGAAACGCGAACCATTTAACCCGAAACCCTAAACCGGAAAGCCGTAACCCGAAACCCGTAACCCAAAACCCTAAACCCGAACCCCAAACATCAAACCTAAAACCCGAAACTCGAAACCCTAAACTGGAAACCTGTAACCCAAAACCCTAAACCCGTAACCGGAAACCCGTAACCCGAAACCCGTAACCCGAAATTTGAAACCCTAAACCCTAAACCCTAAACCCTAAACCTGTAACCCGTAACCCGAAACCCGTCACCCGTAACCCGAAACCCGTAACCCGTAACTTGAAACCCGTAACCCAAAATCCGAAACCCCAAACCCTAAACCCGAAACCCCAAACTGGAAACCCGAAACTCGAAACTCCAAACCCGAAACCCAAAACCCGAAACAAGAGACTCGTAACCCAAAACCCGAAACACAAGACTCGTAACCCGAAACCCGAAACCCGAAACACGAAACAAAGAAACTGAAAACCCGAAACATTTAACCTGAAACCCTAAACCGGAAACCCATAACCCAAAACCCGTTGCCCGAAACCAAAAACCCCAAACACGAAACCGAAACTCGAAACCCCAAAATCGATACCCCAAACATCGAACCCCAAATATGATACCCGAAATTCCATACCCTAAACCCGATACCCAGAACCCGTAACCTAAAACCCGATACCCGTAACCTGAAACCCGAAACTCCAAACCCCAAACCCAAAACACGAACCCAAAACCGAAAACTTGTATTTTGAAACCCCATACCGGATACCTGTAACTCGAAACCCTAACTCGTAACCCGAAACCCGTAACACGTAACCTAAAACCCGTAACCCGAAATCCAAAACTCCAAATCCTAAACCAAAAACCCCAAACTGGAAACCCGAAACCCTAAACCCGAAGCCCGAAACCCCAAACATCAAACCCGAAACGTGAAACTCGAAATCTTAAATCGGAAACCTGTAACCCGAAACCTGACACTCGTCACCCGAAACCCAAAACCCGTAACCCGAAACCCACAATCCGAAACTTCAAACCCATAACCCGAAACTTCAAACCCCAAAACCGAAATTCAAAACCCTAAACCGGTAATCTGTAACCTGAACCCCGTAACCCGAAACCCGTAACCCGTAACCCGAAACCCGTAATCCGTAACCTGAAACCCGTAACCCGAAACCCTTAACCCAAAATCCAAAACCCCAAACCCTGAACCTGAAACCCCAAACTGGAAACCCGAAACTCGAAACTCCAAACCCGAAACCCAAAACCCGAAACAAGAGACTCGTAACCCGAAACATTAAACACAAATCCAGAAACGCGAACCATTTAACCCGAAACCCTAAACCGGAAAGACGTAACCCGAAACCCGTAACCCAAAACCCTAAACCTGAAACCCCAAACTGGAAACCCGAAACTCGAAACTCCAAATTTGAAACCTAAAACCCGAAACAAGAGACTCGTAACCCGAAACATTAAACACAAATCCAGAAACGCGAACCATTTAACACGAAACCCTAAACCGGAAAGCCGTAACCCGAAACCCGTAACCCAAAACCCTAAACCCGAAACCGCAAACATCAAACCTGAAACCTGAAACTCAAAACCCTAAACTGGAAACCTGTAACCCGAAACCCGTAACCGGAAACCTATAACCCGAAACCCGTAACCCGAAATTTGAAACCCTAAACAAGAAATCTGAAACCCGAAACCTGTAACCCGTAACCCGAAACCCGTCACCCGTAACCCGAAACCCGTAACCCGTAACTTGAAACCCGTAAGCCAAAATCCGAAACCCTAAACTCTAAACCCGAAACCCCAAACTGGAAACCCAAAACTCCAAACTTCAAACCCGAAACCCAAAACCCGAAACAAGAGACTTGTAACCCGAAACACAAATCTTGAAACGCGAAACATTTAACCCAAAACCCTAAATCGAAAAGCCGTAACCCGAAACCCGTAACCCAAAACCCTAAACCTGAAAACCAAAACATTAAACCTGAAACCCGAAACTCGAAACCCTAACCCCTAAACCCTAAACCCTAAACCCTAAACCATAACCTAAAACCCTAAACCCTAAACCCTAAACCCGAAACTCAAAACCCCAAAATCGATACCCCAAACATCGAACCCCAAATATGATACCCGAAATTCCATACCCTAAACCCGATACCCAAAACCCGTAACCTAAATCCCGATACCCATAACCTGAAACCCGAAACTCCAAACCCCAAACCCAACACACGAATCCCAAAACCGAAAACTTGTATTTTCAAACCCCATACCGGATACCTGTAACTCGAAACCCTAACTCGTAACCCGAAACCCGTAACACGTAACCTGAAACCCGTAACCCGAAATCCAAAACTCCAAATCCTAAACCCAAAACCCCCAACTGGAAACCCGAAACCCTAAACTTGAAGTCCGAAACCCCAAACATCAAACCCGAAACGTGAAACTCGAAATCCTAAATCGGAAACCTGTAACCCGAAACCTGACACCCGTCACCCGAAACCCAAAACCCGTAACCCGAAACCCACAATCCGAAACTTCAAACCCATAACCTGAAACTTCAAAGCCCAAAACCGAAATTCCAAACCCTAAACCGGAAATCTGTAACCTGAACCCCGTAACCCGAAACCCGTAACCCGTAACCCAAAACCCGTAATCCGTAACCTGAAACCCGTAACCCGAAACCCTTAACCCAAAATCCAAAACCCCAAACCCTGAACCTGAAACCCCAAACTGGAAACCCAAAACTCGAAACTCCAAACACGAAACCCAAAACCCGAAACAAGAGACTCGTAACCCGAAACATTAAACATAAATCCAGAAACGCGAACCATTTAACCCGAAACCCTAAACCGGAAAGACGTAACCTGAAACCCGTAACCCAAAACCCTAAAACTGAAACCCCAAACTGGAAACCCGAAACTCGAAACTCCAAATTTGAAACCTAAAACCCGAAATAAGAGACTCGTAACCCGAAACCCGAAACCTTAAACACAAATCCAGAAACGCGAACCATTTTACCCGAAACCCTAAACCGGAAAGCCGTAACCCAAAACCCGTAACCCAAAACCCTAAACCCGAAACCCCAAACATCAAACCTGAAACCTGAAACTCGAAACCCTAAACTGGAAACCTGTAACCCGAAACCCGAAACCCGTAACTAGAAAACCGTAACCAGAAATTTGAAACCCTAAACCAGAAATCTGAAACCCGAAACCTGTAACCTGTAACCCGAAACCCGTCACCCGTAACCCGAAACCCGTAACCCGTAACTTGAAACCCGTAACCCAAAATCCGAAACCCCAAACTCTAAACCCGAAACCCCAAACTGGAAACCCAAAACTCCAAACTTCAAACCCGAAACCCAAAACCCGAAACAAGAGACTTGTAACCCGAAACACAAATCTTGAAACGCGAAACATTTAACCCAAAACCCTAAATCGAAAAGCCGTAACCCGAAACCCGTAACCAAAAACCCTAAACCCGAAACCCCAAACATCAAACCTGAAACCCGAAACTCGAAACTCGAAACCCTAACCCCTAAACCCTAAACCCTAAACCCTAAACAGTAACCCGAAACCTGTAACCCAAAATCCTAAACCCGGAACACCAAACATTAAACCTGAAACCCGAAACTCGAAACCCTAAACTGGAAACCTGTCACCCAAAACCCGTAACCCGAAACCCGTAACCCAAAATCTGAAACCCCAAACCCTAAACCCGAAACCCCAAACTGGAAACCCGAAACTCGAAACTCCAAACCCGAAACCCAAAACCCGAAACAAGAGACTCGTAACCCAAAACCCGAAACCCGAAACACAAATCCAGAAACGCGAAACATTTAACCCGAAACCCTAAATCGGAAAGCCGTAACCCGAAACCCGTAACCCAAAACCCTAAACCTGTAACCCCAAATATCAAACCTGGAACCCGAAACTTGAAACCCTAAACTGGAAACCTGTAACCAGAAACCCGTAACCCGAAACTTCAAACCCTATACCCGAAACCGAAAATTTGTATTTCGAAACCCTAAACTAGAAACCTGTAACTCGAAACACGAAATCTGAAACCCGTTGCCCGTAATCCGTAACACGAAACGTGTAACCCAGAACCCGTAACCTGAAATCTGAAACCCCAAACCCTAAACCCTAAACTCCAAACTCGAAACCCCAAACTCGTAACCCGAAACCCGAAACCCAAAACCCGAAACCGGAGACTCGTAACCCGAAACCCGAAACCCGAAACACGAAACAAAGAAACTGAAAACCCGAAACATTTAACCTGAAACCCTAAACCGGAAACCCATAACCCAAAACCCGTTGCCCGAAACCAGAAACCCCAAACACGAAACCCGAAACTCGAAACCCCAAAATCGATACCCCAAACATCGAACCCCAAATATGATACCCGAAATTCCATACCCTAAACCCGATACCCAAAACCCGTAACCTAAAACCCGATACCCGTAACCTGAAACCCGAAACTCCAAACCCCAAACCCAAAACACGAATCCCAAAATCGAAAACTTGTATTTTGAAACCCCATACCGGATACCTGTAACTCGAAACCCTAACCCGTAACCCGAAACCCGTAACACGTAACCTGAAACCCGTAACCCAAAATCCAAAACTCCAAATCCTAAACCCAAAACCCCAAACTAGAAACCCGAAACCCTAAACCCGAAGTCCGAAACCCCAAACATCAAACCCGAAACGTGAAACTCGAAATCCTAAATCGGAAACCTGTAACTCGAAACCTGACACCCGTCACCCGAAACCCAAAACCCGTAACCCGAAACCCACAATCCGAAACTTCAAACCCATAACCCGAAACTTCAAACCCCAAAACCGAAATTCGAAACCCCAAACCGGAAATCTGTAACCTGAAACCCGTAACCTAAAACCCGTAACCCGAAACCCGTAACCCGTAACCCGAAACCCGTAATCTGTAACCTGAAACCCGTAACCCGAAACCCTTAACCCACAATCCAAAACCCCAAACCCTGAACCTGAAACCCCAAACTGGAAACCCGAAACTCGAAACTCCAAACCCAAAACCCAAAACCTGAAACAAGAGACTCGTAAGCCGAAACATTAAACACAAATCCAGAAACGCGAACCATTTAACCCGAAACCCTAAACCGGAAAGACGTAACCCGAAACCCGTAACCCAAAACCCTAAACCTGAAAGCCCAAACTGGAAACCCGAAACTCGAATCTCCAAACCCGAAACCTAAAACCCGAAACAAGAGACTCGTAACCCGAAACCCGAAACATTAAACACAAATCCAAAAACGCGAACCATTTAACCCGAAACCCTAAACCGGAAAGCCGTAACCCGAAACCCGTAACCCAAAACCCTAAACCCGAAACCCCAAACATCAAACCTGAAACCCGAAACTCGAAACCCTAAACTGGAAACCTGTAACCCGAAACCCGAAACCCGTAACCGGAAACCCGTAACCCGAAATTTGAAACCCTAAACCAGAAATTTGTAACCCGAAACTTGTAACCCGTAACTCGAAACCCGTCACCCGTAACCCGAAACCCGTAACCCGTAACTTGAAACCCGTAACCCAAAATCCGAAACCCCAAACTCTAAACCCGAAACCCCAAACTGGAAACCCAAAACTCCAAACTTCAAACCCGAAACCCAAAACCCGAAACAAGAGACTTGTAACCCGAAACACAAATCTAGAAACGCGAAACATTTAACCCCAAACCCTAAATCGAAAAGCCGTAACCCGAAACCCGTAACCCAAAACCCTAAACCCGAAACCCCAAACATTAAACCTGAAACCCGAAACTCGAAACCCTAACCCCTAAACCCTAAACCCTAAACCCTAAACCCTAAACTGTAACCCGAAACCCGTAACCCAAAATCCTAAACCCGAAACCCCAAACGTTAAACCTGAAACCCGAAACTCGAAACCCTAAACTGGAAACCTGTGACCCAAAACCCGTAACCCGAAACCCGTAACCCAAAATCCGAAACCCCAAACCCTAAACCCGAAACCCCACACTGGAAACCCGAAACTCGAAACTCCAAACCCGAAACCCAAAACCCGAAACAAGAGACTCGTAACCCAAAACCCAAAACCCGAAACACAAATCTAGAAACGGGAACCATTTAACCCGAAACCCTAAATCGGAAAGCTGTAACCCAAAATCCTAAACCCGTAACCCCAAATATCAAACCTGGAACCCGAAACTTGAAACCTTAAATTGGAAACCTGTAACCCGAAACCCGAAACTTCAAACCCTAAACCCGAAACCGAAAATGTGTATTTCGAAACCCTAAACCAGAAACCTGTAACTCGAAACACGACATCTGAAACCCGTTATCCGTAAACCGTAACACGAAACCTATAACCCAGAACCCGTAACCTGAAATCTGAAACCCCAAACCCTAAACCCTAAACTCCAAACTCGAAACCCCAAACTCGTAACCCGAAAACCAAAACCCGAAACCGGAGACTCGTAACCCGAAACCCGAAACCCGAAACACGAAACAAAGAAACCGAAAACCCGAAACATTTAACCTGAAACCCTAAACCGGAAACCCATAACCCAAAACTCGTTGCCCGAAACCAGAAACCCCAAACATGAAACCCGAAACTTGAAACCCCAAAATCGATACCCCAAACATCGAACCCCAAATATGATACCCGAAATTCCATACCCTAAACCAGATACCCAAAACCCGAAACCTGAAACCCGATACCCGTAACCTGAAACCCGAAACTCCAAATCCCAAACCCAAAACACGAATCCCAAAACTGAAAACTTGTATTTCGAAACCCCATACCGGATACCTGTAACTCGAAACCCTAACCCGTACCCCGAAACCCGTAAAACCCGAAACCGGAGACTCGTAACCCGAAACCCGAAACCTGAAACACGAAACAAAGAAACCGAAAACCCGAAACATTTAACCTGAAACCCTAAACCGGAAACCCATAACCCAAAACTCGTTGCCCGAAACCAGAAACCCCAAACATGAAACCCGAAACTTGAAACCCCAAAATCGATACCCCAAACATCGAACCCCAAATATGATACCCGAAATTCCATACCCTAAACCAGATACCCAAAACCCGAAACCTGAAACCCGATACCCGTAACCTGAAACCCGAAACTCCAAATCCCAAACCCAAAACACGAATCCCAAAACTGAAAACTTGTATTTCGAAACCCCATACCGGATACCTGTAACTCGAAACCCTAACCCGTACCCCGAAACCCGTAACACATAACTTGAAACCTGTAACCCGAAATCCAAAACTCCAAATCCTAAACCCAAAACCCCAAACTGGAAACCCGAAATCCTAAACCCGAAGTCCGAAACCCCAAACATCAAACCCGAAACGTGAAACTTGAAATCCTAAATCGGAAACCTGTAACCTGAAACCTGACACCCGACACCCGAAACCCAAAACCCGTAACCCGAAACCCACAATCCAAACCTTCAAACCCATAACCCGAAACTTCAAACCCCAAAACCGAAATTCGAAACCCTAAACCGGAAATCTGTAACCTGAAACTGGTAACCCGAAACCCGTAACCCGTAACCCGAAACCCGTAATCCGTAACCTGAAACCCGTAACCCGAAACCCTTAACCCAAAATCCAAAACCCCAAACCCTGAACCTGAAACCCCAAACTGGAAACCCGAAACTCGAAACTCCAAACCCGAAACCCAAAACCCGAAACAAGAGACTCGTAAGACGAAACATTAAACACAAATCCAGAAACGCGAACCATTTAACCCGAAACCCTAAACCGGAAAGACGTCACCCGAAACCTGTAGCCCAAAACCCTAAACCTGAAACCCCAAACTGGAAACCCGAAACTCGAAACTCCAAACCCGAAACCTAAAACCCGAAACAAGAGACTCGTAACTGGAAACCCGAAACCTTAAACACAAATCCAGAAACGCGAACCACTTAACCCGAAACCCTCAACCGGAAAGCCGTAACCCGAAACTCGTAACCCAAAACCCTAAACCCGAAACCCCAAACATCAAACCTGAAACCCTAAACTCGAAACCTGTATCCCGAAACCCGAAACCCGTAACCGGAAACCCGTAACCCGAAATTTGAAACCCTAAACCAGAAATCTATAACCCGAAACCTGTAACCCGTAACCCAAAACCCGTCACCCGTAACCCGAAACCCGTAACCCGTAACCCAAAATCCGAAACCCCAAATTCTAAACCCGAAACCCCAAACTGGAAACCCAAAACTCCAAACTTCAAACCCGAAACCCAAAACCCGAAACAAGAGACTTGTAACCCGAAACACAAATCTAGCAACGCGAAACATTTAACCCAAAACCCTAAATCGAAAAGCCGTAACCCGAAACCCGTAACCCAAAACCCGAAACCCCAAACATTAAACCTGAAACCCGAAACTCGAAACCCTAACCCCTAACCCCTAAACCCTAAACCCTAAACCCTAAACCCTAAACCCTAAACTGTAACCCGAAACCCGTAACCCAAAATCCTAAACCCGAAACCCCAAACATTAAACCTGAAACCCGAAACACGAAACCCTAAACTGGAAACCATTGACCCAAAACCCGTAACCCGAAACCCGTAACCCAAAATCCGAAACCCCAAACCCTAAACCCGAAACCCCAAACTGGAAACCCGAAACTCGAAACTCCAAACCCGAAACCCAAAACCCGAAACAAGAGACTCGTAACCCAAAACCCGAAACCCGAAACATAAATCCAGAAACGCGAAACATTTAACCCGAAACCCTAAATCGGAAAGCCGTAACCCGAAACCCGTAACCCAAAACCCTAAACCCGTAACCCCAAATATCAAACCTGGAACCCGAAACTTGAAACCCTAAACTGGAAACCTGTAACCAGAAACCCGTAACCCGAAACTTCGAACCCTAAACCCGAAACAGAAAATTTGTATTTCGAAACCCTAAACCAGAAACATGTAACTCGAAACACGAAATCTGAAACCCGTTACCCGTAATCCGTAACACGAAACCTGTAACCCAGAACCCGTAACCTGAAATCTGAAACCCCAAACCCTAAACCCTAAACTCCAAACTCGAAACCCCAAACTCGTAACCCGAAACCCAAAACCCAAAACCAGAGACTCGTAACCCGAAACCCGAAACCCGAAACACGAAACAAAGAAACCGAAAACCCGAAACATTTAACCTGAAACCCTAAACCGGAAACCCGTAACCCAAAACCCGTAACCTGAAATCCCAAATTCGAAACCCTAAACCCCAAACCCTAAACCCGATACCCGAAATTCCAAACCCTAAATCGAAAACCAAAAACATGTAACTGAAACCCGAAACCCCATACCCTAAACTGGAAAATCGTAACCCGAAACCCAAAACACAAATCCCAAAACCCGAAACTGGAAACATTTAACCTGAAACCCTAAACCGGAAAGTCGTATGCCGAACTTCATTGCCTGAAACCAGAAACCCCAAACATGAAACCCGAAACTCGAAACCCCAAAATCGATACCCCAAACATCGAACCCCAAACACGATACCCGAAATTCCATACCCTAAACCCAAAACCCGTAACCTGAAACCCGATACCCGTAACCCGAAACCCGAAACTCCAAACCCCAAACCCAAAACACGAATCCCAAAACCGAAAACTTGTATTTCAAAACCCCAAACCGGATACCTGTAACCCGAAACCTTAACCCGAAATCCGTAACACGTAAGTTGAAACCCGTAACCCTAAATCCAAAACTCCAAATCCTAAACCCAAAACCCTAAACTGGAAACCCGAAACCCTAAACCCGAAACCCGAAACCCCAAACATCAAACCCGAAACGTGAAACTCGAAATCCTAAATCGGAAACCTGTAACCCGAAACCTGACACCCGTCACCCGAAACCCAAAACCCGTAACCCGAAACCCACAACCCAAAACTTCAAACCCATAACCCGAAACTTCAAACCCCAAAACCGAAATTCGAAACCCTAAACCGGAAATCTGTAACCCGAAACCCGTAACCCGAAACCCGTAACCCGAAACCCTTAACCCAAAATCCAAAACCCCAAACCCTAAACCTGAAACCCCAAACTGGAAACCTGAAACTCGAAACTACAAACCCGAAACCCAAAACCCGAAACAAGAGACTCGTAACCCGAAACATTAAACACAAATCCAGAAACGCGAACCATTTAACCCGAAACCCTAAACCGGAAAGACGTAACCCGAAACCCGTAACCCAAAACCCTAAACCTGAAACCCCAAACATCAAACCTGAAACCCGAAACTCGAAACCCTAACTGGAAACCTGTAACCCGAAATCCGAAACCCGTAACCGGAAACCCGTAACCCGAAACCCGTAACCCGAAATTCGAAACCCTAAACCGGAAATCTGTAACCCGAAACCTGTAACCCGTAACCCGAAATACGTAACCCATAACCCGAAACCCGTAACCCGAAACTCGTAACCCGTAACCCAAAACCCGTAACCCAAAATCCGAAACCCCAAACCCTAAACCCGAAACCCCAAACTGGAAACCCGAAACTCCAAACTTCAAACCCAAAACAAGAGACTCGTAACCCGAAATCCCAAACCCGAAACATTAATCCAGAAACACGAAACATTTAACCCGAAACCCTAAATCAGAAAGTCGTAACCTGAAACCCGTAATCCAAAACCCGTAACCCGTAACCCCAAATATCAAACCTAGAACCCGAAACTCGAAACCCTAAACTGGAAACCTGTAACCCTAAACCCGTAACCCGAAACCCGTAACCCGAAACTTCAAACCCCAAACACGAAACACGAATCCTGAAACTGAAAACCTGTAACACGAAACCTATAACCTGTAACCCGAAACCCGAAACTCGAAACCCAAAACCCGAAACCCGAAACGCCAAACATCAAACCCGAAACCCCAAATTTGAAACCTAAAACCCAAAACTCGAAACTCGAAACCCTAAAGTTGTAACCCAAAACCCATAACATGAAACCCAAAACCCGAAACCCGAAACTCCAAACCCCAAACCCGAAACACAAATCCCGAAACCGGAAATTTGTATTTCAAAACCCTAAACCCGAAACCTGTAATCGGAAACCCGAAACCCGAAACCCGAAACCTGAAACCCGTAACCCGTAATCCGCAATCCGTAACCCAAAATCCAAAACCCCAAACCCTAAACCCGAAACCCCAAACTGGAAACCCGGAACTCGAAACTCCAAACCTGAAACAAGAGACTCGTAACCCAAAACCCGAAACCCGAAACATAAATCCAGAAACGCGAAACATTTAACCCGAAACCCTAAATCGGAAAGCCGTAACCCGAAACCCGTAACCCAAAACCCTAAACCCGTAACCCCAAATATCAAACCTGGAACCCGAAACTTGAAACCCTAAACTGGAAACCTGTAACCAGAAACCCGTAACCCGAAACTTCAAACCCTAAACCCGAAACAGAAAATTTGTATTTTGAAACACTAAACCAGAAACCTGTAACTCGAAACACGAAATCTGAAACCCGTTACCCGTAATCCGTAACACGAAACTTGTAACCCAGAACCCGTAACCTGAAATCTGAAACCCCAAACCCTAAACCCTAAACTCCAAACTCGAAACCCCAAACTCGTAACCCGAAACCCAAAACCCAAAACCGGAGACTCGTAACCCGAAACCCAAAACCCGAAACACGAAACAAAGAAACCGAAAACCCGAAACATTTAACCTGAAACCCTAAACCGGAAACCCGTAACCCAAAACCCGTAACCTGAAACCCCAAATTCGAAACCCTAAACCCCAAACCCTAAACCTGATACCCGAAATTCCAAACCCTAAATCGAAAACCAAAAACATGTAACTGAAACCTGAAACCCTATACCCTTAACTGGAAAACCGTAACCCGAAACCCAAAACACAAATCCCAAAACCCGAAACTGGAAACATTTAACCTGAAACCCTAAACCGGAAAGTCGTATCCCGAACTTCGTTGCCTGAAACCAGAAACCCCAAACATGAAACCCGAAACTCGAAACCCCAAAATTGATACCCCAAACATCGAACCCCAAACACGATACCCGAAATTCCATACCCTAAACCCAAAACCCGTAACCTAAAACCCGATACCCGTAACCCGAAACACGAAACTCCAAACCCCAAACCCAAAACACGAATCCCAAAACCGAAAACTTGTATTTCGAAACCCCAAACCGGATACCTGTAACCCGAAACCTTAACCCGAAATCCGTAACACGTAACCTAAAACCCGTAACCCGAAATCCAAAACTCCAAATCCTAATCCCAAAACCCTAAACTGGAAACCCAAAACCCTAAACCCGAAACTCGAAACCCCAAACATCAAACCCGAAACGTGAAACTCGAAATCCTAAATCCGAAACATTAATCCAGAAACGCGAAACATTTAACCCGAAACCCTAAATCAGAAAGTCGTAACCTGAAACCCGTAATCCAAAACCCTAAACCCGTAACCCCAAATATCAAACCTAGAACCCGAAACTCGAAACCCTAAACTGGAAACCTGTAACCCTAAACCCGTAACCCGAAACCCGTAACCCGAAACTTCAAACCCCAAACACGAAACACGAATCCTGAAACTGAAAACCTGTAACACGAAACCTATAACCTGTAACCCGAAACCCGAAACTCGAAACCCGAAACCCGAAACCCGAAACGCCAAACATCAAACCCGAAACCCCAAATTTGAAACCTAAAACCCAAAACTCGAAACTCGAAACCCTAAAGTTGTAACCCAAAACCCATAACATGAAACCCAAAACCCGAAACCCGAAACTCCAAACCCCAAACCCGAAACACAAATCCCGAAACCGGAAATTTGTATTTCAAAACCCTAAACCCGAAACCTGTAATCGGAAACCCGAAACCCGAAACCCGAAACCGGAAACCTGAAACCCGTAACCCGTAATCCGCAATCCGTAACCCAAAATCCAAAACCCCAAACCCTAAACCCGAAACCCCAAACTGGAAACCCGGAACTCGAAACTCCAAACCCGAAACCCAAAACCCGAAACAAGAGACTCGTAACCCAAAACCCGAAACCCGAAACATAAATCCAGAAACGCGAAACATTTAACCCGAAACCCTAAATCGGAAAGCCGTAACCCGAAACCCGTAACCCAAAACCCTAAACCCGTAACCCCAAATATCAAACCTGGAACCCGAAACTTGAAACCCTAAACTGGAAACCTGTAACCAGAAACCCGTAACCCGAAACTTCAAACCCTAAACCCGAAACAGAAAATTTGTATTTTGAAACACTAAACCAGAAACCTGTAACTCGAAACACGAAATCTGAAACCCGTTACCCGTAATCCGTAACACGAAACTTGTAACCCAGAACCCGTAACCTGAAATCTGAAACCCCAAACCCTAAACCCTAAACTCCAAACTCGAAACCCCAAACTCGTAACCCGAAACCCAAAACCCAAAACCGGAGACTCGTAACCCGAAACCCGAAACCCGAAACACGAAACAAAGAAACCGAAAACCCGAAACATTTAACCTGAAACCCTAAACCGGAAACCCGTAACCCAAAACCCGTAACCTGAAATCCCAAATTCGAAACCCTAAACCCCAAACCCTAAACCTGATACCCGAAATTCCAAACCCTAAATCGAAAACCAAAAACATGTAACTGAAACCTGAAACCCGTAATCCAAAACCCTAAACCCGTAACCCCAAATATCAAACCTAGAACCCGAAACTCGAAACCCTAAACTGGAAACCTGTAACCCTAAACCCGTAACCCGAAACCCGTAACCCGAAACTTCAAACCCCAAACCCGAAACACGAATCCTGAAACTGAAAACCTGTAACACGAAACCTATAACCTGTAACCCGAAACCCGAAACCCGAAACTCGAAACCCGAAACCCGAAACCCGAAACGCCAAACATCAAACCCGAAACCCCAAATTTGAAACCTAAAACCCAAAACTCGAAACTCGAAACCCTAAAGTTGTAACCCAAAACCCATAACATGAAACCCAAAACCCGAAACCCGAAACTCCAAACCCCAAACCCGAAACACAAATCCCGAAACCGGAAATTTGTATTTCAAAACCCTAAACCCGAAACCTGTAATCGGAAACCCGAAACCCGAAACCCGAAACCTGAAACCCGTAACCCGTAATCCGCAATCCGTAACCCAAAATCCAAAACCCCAAACCCTAAACCCGAAACCCCAAACTGGAAACCCGGAACTCGAAACTCCAAACCCGAAACCCAAAACCCGAAACAAGAGACTCGTAACCCAAAACCCGAAACCCGAAACATAAATCCAGAAACGCGAAACATTTAACCCGAAACCCTAAATCGGAAAGCCGTAACCCGAAACCCGTAACCCAAAACCCTAAACCCGTAACCCCAAATATCAAACCTGGAACCCGAAACTTGAAACCCTAAACTGGAAACCTGTAACCAGAAACCCGTAACCCGAAACTTCAAACCCTAAACCCGAAACAGAAAATTTGTATTTCGAAACCCTAAACCAGAAACCTGTAACTCGAAACACGAAATCCGAAACCCGTTACCCGTAATCCGTAACACGAAACCTGTAACCCAGAACACGTAACCTGAAATCTGAAACCCCAAACCCTAAACCCTAAACACCAAACTCGAAACCCCAAACTCGTAACCCGAAACCCAAAACCCAAAACCAGAGACTCGTAACCCGAAACCCGAAACCCGAAACACGAAACAACGAAACCGAAAACCCGAAACATTTAACCTAAAACCCTAAACCGGAAACCCGTAACCCAAAACCCGTAACCTGAAACCCCAAATTCGAAACCCTAAACCCCAAACCCTAAACCCGATACCCGAAATTCCAAACCCTAAATCGAAAACCAAAAACATGTAACTGAAACCCGAAACCCCATACCCTAAACTGGAAAATCGTAACCCGAAACCCAAAACACAAATCCCAAAACCCGAAACTGGAAACATTTAACCTGAAACCCTAAACCGGAAAGTCGTATGCCGAACTTCTTTGCCTGAAACCAGAAACCCCAAACATGAAACCCGAAACTCGAAACCCCAAAATCGATACCCCAAACATCGAACCCCAAACACGATACCCGAAATTCCATACCCTAAACCCAAAACCCGTAACCTGAAACCCGATACCCGTAACCCGAAACCCGAAACTCCAAACCCCAAACCCAAAACACGAATCCCAAAACCGAAAACTTGTATTTCAAAACCCCAAACCGGATACCTGTAACCCGAAACCTTAACCCGAAATCCGTAACACGTAAGTTGAAACCCGTAACCCTAAATCCAAAACTCCAAATCCTAAACCCAAAACCCTAAACTGGAAACCCGAAACCCTAAACCCGAAACTCGAAACCCCAAACATCAAACCCGAAACGTGAAACTCGAAATCCTAAATCGGAAACCTGTAACCCGAAACCTGACACCCGTCACCCGAAACCCAAAACCCGTAACCCGAAACCCACAACCCAAAACTTCAAACCCATAACCCGAAACTTCAAACCCCAAAACCGAAATTCGAAACCCTAAACCAGAAATCTGTAACCCGAAACACGTAACCCGAAACCCGTAACCCGTAACCTGAAACCCGTAACCCGAAACCCTTAACCCAAAATCCAAAACCCCAAACCCTAAACCTGAAACCCCAAACTGGAAACCTGAAACTCGAAACTACAAACCCGAAACCCAAAACCCGAAACAAGAGACTCGTAACCCGAAACATTAAACACAAATCCAGAAACGCGAACCATTTAACCCGAAACCCTAAACCGGAAAGACGTAACCCGAAACCCGTAACCCAAAACCCTAAACCTGAAACCCCAAACATCAAACCTGAAACCCGAAACTCGAAACCCTAAACTGGAAACCTGTAACCCGAAATCCGAAACCCGTAACCAGAAACCCGTAACCCGAAACCCGTAACCCGAAATTCGAAACCCTAAACCGGAAATCTGTAACCCGAAACCTGTAACCCGTAACCCGAAATACGTAACCCATAACCCGAAACCCGTAACCCGAAACTCGTAACCCGTAACCCAAAACCCGTAACCCAAAATCCGAAACCCCAAACCCTAAACCCGAAACCCCAAACTGGAAACCCGAAACTCCAAACTTCAAACCCAAAACAAGAGACTCGTAACCCGAAATCCCAAACCCGAAACATTAATCCAGAAACACGAAACATTTAACCCGAAACCCTAAATCAGAAAGTCGTAACCTGAAACCCGTAATCCAAAACCCGTAACCCGTAACCCCAAATATCAAACCTAGAACCCGAAACTCGAAACCCTAAACTGGAAACCTGTAACCCTAAACCCGTAACCCGAAACCCGTAACCCGAAACTTCAAACCCCAAACACGAAACACGAATCCTGAAACTGAAAACCTGTAACACGAAACCTATAACCTGTAACCCGAAACCCGAAACTCGAAACCCGAAACCCGAAACCCGAAACGCCAAACATCAAACCCGAAACCCCAAATTTGAAACCTAAAACCCAAAACTCGAAACTCGAAACCCTAAAGTTGTAACCCAAAACCCATAACATGAAACCCAAAACCCGAAACCCGAAACTCCAAACCCCAAACCCGAAACACAAATCCCGAAACCGGAAATTTGTATTTCAAAACCCTAAACCCGAAACCTGTAATCGGAAACCCGAAACCCGAAACCCGAAACCTGAAACCCGTAACCCGTAATCCGCAATCCGTAACCCAAAATCCAAAACCCCAAACCCTAAACCCGAAACCCCAAACTGGAAACCCGGAACTCGAAACTCCAAACCTGAAACAAGAGACTCGTAACCCAAAACCCGAAACCCGAAACATAAATCCAGAAACGCGAAACATTTAACCCGAAACCCTAAATCGGAAAGCCGTAACCCGAAACCCGTAACCCAAAACCCTAAACCCGTAACCCCAAATATCAAACCTGGAACCCGAAACTTGAAACCCTAAACTGGAAACCTGTAACCAGAAACCCGTAACCCGAAACTTCAAACCCTAAACCCGAAACAGAAAATTTGTATTTTGAAACACTAAACCAGAAACCTGTAACTCGAAACACGAAATCTGAAACCCGTTACCCGTAATCCGTAACACGAAACTTGTAACCCAGAACCCGTAACCTGAAATCTGAAACCCCAAACCCTAAACCCTAAACTCCAAACTCGAAACCCCAAACTCGTAACCCGAAACCCAAAACCCAAAACCGGAGACTCGTAACCCGAAACCCAAAACCCGAAACACGAAACAAAGAAACCGAAAACCCGAAACATTTAACCTGAAACCCTAAACCGGAAACCCGTAACCCAAAACCCGTAACCTGAAACCCCAAATTCGAAACCCTAAACCCCAAACCCTAAACCTGATACCCGAAATTCCAAACCCTAAATCGAAAACCAAAAACATGTAACTGAAACCTGAAACCCTATACCCTTAACTGGAAAACCGTAACCCGAAACCCAAAACACAAATCCCAAAACCCGAAACTGGAAACATTTAACCTGAAACCCTAAACCGGAAAGTCGTATCCCGAACTTCGTTGCCTGAAACCAGAAACCCCAAACATGAAACCCGAAACTCGAAACCCCAAAATTGATACCCCAAACATCGAACCCCAAACACGATACCCGAAATTCCATACCCTAAACCCAAAACCCGTAACCTAAAACCCGATACCCGTAACCCGAAACACGAAACTCCAAACCCCAAACCCAAAACACGAATCCCAAAACCGAAAACTTGTATTTCGAAACCCCAAACCGGATACCTGTAACCCGAAACCTTAACCCGAAATCCGTAACACGTAACCTAAAACCCGTAACCCGAAATCCAAAACTCCAAATCCTAATCCCAAAACCCTAAACTGGAAACCCAAAACCCTAAACCCGAAACTCGAAACCCCAAACATCAAACCCGAAACGTGAAACTCGAAATCCTAAATCGGAAACCTGTAACCCGAAACCTGACACCCGTCACCCGAAACCCAAAACCCGTAACCCGAAACCCACAACCCAAAACTTCAAACCCATAACCCGAAACTTCAAACCCCAAAACCGAAATTCGAAACCCTAAACCGGAAATCTGTAACCCGAAACCCGTAACCCGAAACCCGTAACCAGTACCCTGAAACCCGTAACCCGAAACCCTTAACCCAAAATCCAAAACCCCAAACCCTAAACCTGAAACCCCAAACTGGAAACCTGAAACTCGAAACTACAAACCCGAAACCCAAAACCCGAAACAAGAGACTCGTAACCCGAAACATTAAACACAAATCCAGAAACGCGAACCATTTAACCCGAAACCCTAAACCGGAAAGACGTAACCCGAAACCCGTAACCCAAAACCCTAAACCTGAAACCCCAAACATCAAACCTGAAACCCGAAACTCAAAACCCTAAACTGGAAACCTGTAACCCGAAATCCGAAACCCGTAACCGGAAACCCGTAACCTGAAACCCGTAACCCGAAATTCGAAACCCTAAACCGGAAATCTGTAACCCGAAACCTGTAACCCGTAACCCGAAATACGTAACCCATAACCCGAAACCCGTAACCCGAAACTCGTAACCCGTAACCCGAAACCCGTAACCCAAAATCCGAAACCCCAAACCCTAAACCCGAAACCCCAAACTGGAAACCCGAAACTCCAAACTTCAAACCCGAAACAAGAGACTCGTAACCCGAAATCCCAAACCCGAAACACAAATCCAGAAACGCGAAACATTTAACCCGAAACCCTAAATCAGAAAGTCGTAACCTGAAACCCGTAATCCAAAACCCTAAACCCGTAACACCAAATATCAAACCTAGAACCCGAAACTCGAAACCCTAAACTAGAAACCTGTAACCCTAAACCCGTAACCCGAAACCCGTAACCCGAAACTTCAAACCCCAAACCCGAAACACGAATCCTGAAACTGAAAACCTGTAACACGAAACCTATAACCTGTAACCCGAAACCCGAAACTCGAAACCCGAAACCCGAAACCCGAAACGCCAAACATCAAACCCGAAACCCCAAATTCGAAACCTAAAACCCAAAACTCGAAACTCGAAACCCTAAAGTTGTAACCCAAAACCCATAACATGAAACCCGAAACCCGAAACCCGAAACCCGAAACTCCAAACCCCAAACCCGAAACACAAATCCCGAAACCGGAAATTTGTATTTCAAAACCATAAACCCGAAACCTGTAATCGGAAACCCAAAACCCGAAACTCGAAACCCGAAACCCGTAACCCGTAATCCGCAATCCGTAACCCAAAATCTAAAACCCCAAACCCTAAACCCGAAACCCGTAACCCGTAACCCGAAACCCGTAACCCAAAATCCGAAACCCCAAACCGTAAACACGAAACCCCATACCCCAAACCCAAAACCTGTAACCCGAAACCCGAAACTCGAAACCCCAAACTTGAAAACCGAAACCCAAAATCGTACACTCGTAACCCGAAACCCAAAACCCCAAACACAAATCCCAAAACCCGAAACCGAAAACATTTAACCCGAAACCCTAAACCAGAAAGCCGTAACCCGAAAACCATTGTCCGAAACCCGAAACCCGAAACGCCAAACATCAAACATGAAACCCCAAATTCGAACCCCAAACCCCAACCCCAAACCCGATACTCGAAATTCCAAACCCAAAACCCGTAACCTGAAACCTGAAACCCCAAACCCGAAACTCCAAACCCCGAACCCGAAACACGAATCCCGAAACCAAAAATTTGTGTTTTGAAACCCTAAACTAGAAACCTGTAACACGAAACCCGTCACCCGAAACCCGTAACCCGTAATTCGTAACCCGAAACCTGTAACCTATAACCCGAAATATGAAACCCCAAACCTTAAACCCGAAACTCGAAACCCGAAACTCGAAACCCGAAACCCGAAACTGGAGACTCGTAACCCGGTTTAGGGTTTCGGGTTACGGGTTTCGGGTTTCAGGTTGTAGGATTTCGGTTTCGGGATTTGTGTTTAGGGTTTGGGGTTTGAAGTTTCGGGTTACGGGTTTCGAGTTACAGGTTTTGGGTTACGAGTGTCGGGTTTTGGGTTACAGGTTTCCGATTTAGGGTTTCGAGTTTCACGTTTCGGGTTTGATGTTTGGGGTTTCGGGTTTAGGGTTTCGGGTTTAGGGTTACGGATTTCGGGTTACGAGTTTCGGGTTTCGGGTTTCGGGTTATGGGTTTCGGGGTTACAAGTTTTCGGTTTCGGGATTCGTGTTTCGGGTTTCGGGTTTGGGGTTTGAAGTTTCGGGTTACGGGTTTTGGGTTACAGGTTTCGGGTTACGGGTGTCGGGTTTCGAGTTACAAGTTTTCAATTTAGGATTTCGAGTTTCACATTTCGGGTTTGATGTTTGGGGTTTCGGGTTTAGGGTTTCGGGTTTTGGGTTTCGAGTTTAGGGTTTAGGGTTTCGGGTTTCAAGTTTCGGGTGTGTGTGTATGGGTGGGTGGGTGGGTGGACGTGTGTGCGTGTGTGTGTGTGTGTGCGTGTGTGTGTGTGTGCGTGTGTGTGTGTGTGTTTGTGTGTGTGTGTGTGTAAATGTGTGTGTGTGTGTGTGAGTGAGTGTTTGCATGCGTGTGTGTGTGTGAGAGTGTGTGTGTGTGTGTGTGTGTGTGTGGTGTCGGTGTGGGTGTGGGTGTGGGTGTGGGTGTGTGTGTGTGTGTGTATGTGTTTATGTGTGTGTGTGGGTATGTGTGTGCGTGGGTGAGTGTGTGGGTGGGTGGGTGTGTGTGTGTGGTTGGATGGGTGTATGTGTGTGTGGGTGGGTGTTTGTGTGAGGGATGGGTGGGTGTGGGTATGGGTGGGTGGATAGGTAGGTCGACGTGTGTGGGTGTGCGTGCGTGCGTGTGTGCGTGCGTGTTTGGGTGTTTGTGTATGTTTGTGTGTGTGTGTGTGTGTGTGTGGTGTGTGTGTGTGTATGTGTGTGTGTGTGTATGTGTGTGTGTGTGTATGTGTGTGTCTGTGCGTGCGTGTGTGTGTGTGAGTGTGTGTGTGTGTGTGTGTGTGTATGTGTGTGTGTGGTGTGGGTGTCGGTGATTGTGGTTATGTGTGTGTGGGATGGGTGGGTGGATGGGGGTGTGCGTGTGTGGGTTTATGTGTGTGTGGGTGGGAGGATGGATGGACGTGCGTGCGTGTGTGACTGTCTGTGTGTGTGTGACTGAATATGTCTGTGTGTATGTGACTGAATATGTCTGTGTGTGTGTGTGTGTGCGTGTGTGTGTTTGTTTGTGTGTATGTGGTTGTGTGTGTGTGGGATGGGTGAGTAGGTGAAGGTGTGCGTGTGTGGGGGTGTGTGTGTGTGTATGTCGGTGGATGGGTAGATGAACGTGTGTGCGTGTGTGTGTGTGTGTGTGTGAATGTGTGTGTGTGTGTGTGCGTGTGTGCGTGTGTGTGTGTGTTGGTGCGTGTGTGAGTGTGTGCATGTGCGCGTATGTGTGTGTGTGTGTTTGTGTGCGTGTATGTGTGTGCGTGTGTGTGTGTGTGTGTGGGTGTGTGTGTGGGTGTGCGTGTGTGTGTGCTTTTGTGTGTGTGGGTGTGTGGGTGCGTGTGTGTATGTGCGTGTGCATGTGTGTGCGCGTGCGTGTGTGTGTGTGTGTGTGCGTGCGTATGTGTGTGCGTGTGTGTGTGTGCGTGCTTGTGTGCGCGCGTGTGTGTGTGCGTGTGTGCTTGTGTGTGTGTTTGTGTGTGTCGTGTGCATGTGTGTGTGGGGTGGGTGGTTGTGTGTGTGGGGGGTGGATGGGTGGGTGGGTGTGTGTGTGTGTGGATGCGTGCCTGTGTGTGTGTGTCTGTGTGTGTTTGTGTGTGTTCATGTGTGCGTGTGTGTGTGAGAGTGTGTGTGTGTGGGGCGGGTTGGGTGTGTGGGTGCGCGTGCGTGCGTGTGTGGGTGCATGTGTGTGTCTTTGTGTGTGTGTGTGGTTGTGTGTGTGTGTGTGTTTGTGTCTGTGTGTGTATGTGTGTGTGGGCTGGGTGGGTGGGAGTGCGTGCGTGCGTGTTTGTGTGTGTGTGTGGGGGGGGGGGGGGGGGGCGGGTTGGGTGTGTGGGTGCGCGTGCGTGCGTGTGTGCGTGCATGTGTGTGTGTCTTTGTGTGTGTGTGTTTGTGTGTCTGTGTGTATGTGTGTGTGGGCTGGGTGGGTGGGAGTGCGTGTGTGCGTGTTTGTGTGTCTGCGTGTGTGTGTGTGTGTGTGTGTGTATGTGGGTGGGTATGTGTGTGTGTGTGTGTGTGTGTGTGGGTGTGTGTGTGTGGGCTGGGTGGGTGGGTGTGCATGCGTTCATGTGTGTGTGCGTGTGTGTGTGTCTTTGTGTATATGTGTGTGTGTGTGCATGTGTGTGTGTGCGTGCGTGTGTGTATGTGTGGGTGCGTGTGTGCGTGTGTGCGTGTGTGTGTGTATGGGTCTGTGTGTGGGTGCATGTGTGTGTGTGTGGGTGTGTGTGTGTGCGTGTGTGCGTGTGTGTGTGTGTGTGTGGAAGGGGGGCTGGGTGGGTGGATGTGGTTGCGTGCGTGCGTACGTGTGTGCGTGCATGTGTGCGTCTGTGTTTGTCTTTGGGTATGTGTGTGGGGGGGTGTGTGTGCGTGCATGTGTGTGTGGAGGGGTGTGTGCGTGTGTGTGTGTGTGTGTGTGCGCGTGTGTGCGTGTATGCGTGTGTGTGTGTGTGGGCCCTAAGCCATAAGCCCTAAGCTATAAGCCCTAAGCCGAAAGCCATATGTCGTAAGCCCTTAGTCATAA
Organism: Vigna unguiculata; assembly: GCF_037176805.1. Taxonomy (NCBI): domain Eukaryota; kingdom Viridiplantae; phylum Streptophyta; class Magnoliopsida; order Fabales; family Fabaceae; genus Vigna; species Vigna unguiculata. Next base: position 49,384,576 of record NC_140795.1, on the reverse strand, counting down.
GGCCTAAGCCGTACGCCCTAGGCCGTAAGCCCTAAATCGTAAGTCCTAAGCCGTAAGCGCTAAGTCGTAACCCCTAAGCCAAAAGCTCTAAGCCATAAGCCATAAGCTGTAAGCCTAGAGTTGTAAGTCCTAAGCCGTGAGCCCTAAGCCCTAAGCCGTCTGCCCTAAGCCCTAAGCCGTCAGCCCTACGCCGTAAGCCCTAAGTCGTAAGCCTTAAGTTGTAAGCCGTAAGCCCTAAGTCGTAAGCCTTAAGTTGTGAACTCTAAGCCCTAAGACCTAAGCCCTAAGCTGTATGCCATAAGCCCTAAGCCGTAAGCCGTAAGTCGTAAGCTCTAAGCCGTAAGTGCTAAGCCCTAATCTTTAAGTCGTAAGCCCTAAGTCGTAAGCCCTAAACCGTAAGCCCTAAGCCGTAAGCCCTAAGCATAAAGCCCAAAGTCGTAAGCCCCAAGTCGTAACCCCAAGTCGTAAGGCCCAAGCCGTAAGCCCAAAAGCCGTAAGTCTGAAGCCGTAAGTCCTAAGCCCTATGTCGAAAGCCCTAAGCCGTTAGTCGTAAGCCATAAGCTCTGAGCCCTAAGCCCTAAGCCATAGGCTCTGAGCCTTAAGCCCTAAATCGTAAGCCTTAAGTCGTAAGCCTTAAGCCTTATGCCCTAAGCCTTAAGCCCTAAGTCGTAAGCCCTAGGCCAGAGGCCCTAAGCCGTAAGGCCTAAGCCGAAAGCTCTAAGCCATAAGCCCTGAGCCGTAATGCCTAATCTATACGCCCTAAGTCGTAAGCCATAAGTCGTAGGACCTAAGTCGTAAGCCCTAAGCCGTGAGCCTTAAGCTCTAAGTCCTAAGCCGTAAGCCCTAAGCCGTAAGCCCTATGTCGTAAGCCTTGAGACGTAAGGCCTAAGCCGTACGCCCTTAGCCGTAAGCCCTAAGCCGTAAGCGCTAAGTCGTAAGCCCTAAGCCAAAAGCTCTAAGCCATAAGCCTTAAGCCGTAAGCCCTAAGCATAAAGCCCAAAGTCGTAAGCCCCAAGCCGTAACCCTAAGCCGTAAGCTCTAAGCCGTAAGCCTTAAGTCGTAAGCCTTATGCCCTAAGCCTTAAGCCATAGGCCATAAGCCCTAAGCTATAAGCCCTAAGTCGAAAGCCCTAAGTCGTAAGCCCTGAGTCATAAGCCCTAAGTCGTAAGTCGTAAGCCTTAAGCCCTAAGCCATAAGCCCTAAGTCGTCAGCTGTAAGCCGTAAGCTCTAAGCTGGTAGTCGTAAGCCCTAAGTCGTAAGGCCTAAGCCGTAAGCCCGAAGCCGCAAGCCGTAAGCCTTAAGTCGTAGGCCCTAAGCCGTAAGCCGTAAGCCGTAAGTTCTAAGCCGTAAGCCCGAAGCCGTAAGCCCTAACTCATAAGCCCTGAGCCGTGAGCCCTAAGCCGTAAGCGCTAAGTCGTAAGCCCTAAGCCAAAAGCTCTAAGCCATAAGCCATAAGCCGTAAGCCCAGAGTTGTAAGCCCTAAGCCGTGAGCCCTAAGCCTTAAGCCCTAAGCCGTATGCCCTAAGCCCTAAGCCGTAAGCCATACGCTGTAAGCCCTAAGCCGTAAGCCCTAAGCCATAAGCCTTAAGTTGTAAGCCGTAAGCCCTAAGCTGTCAGCCCTAACCTGTGAACTCTAAGCCCTAAGACCTAAGCCCTAAGCCGTAAGCCGTAAGCCGTAAGCCGTAAGCCATACGCTGTAAGCTCTAAGCCGTAAGCCCTAAGCCATAAGCCTTAAGCTGTAAGCCATAAGCCCTAAGCCGTAAGCCCTAAGCTGTGAACAATAAGCCCTAAGACCTAAGCCCTAAGTTGTATGCCATAAGGCCTAAGCCGTAAGCCGTAAGTCGTAAGTCGTAAGCTCTAAGCCGTAAGTTCTAAGCCCTAATCCTTAAGTCGTAAGCCCTAAACCGTAAGCCCTAAGCCGTAAGCCGTAAGCCGTAAGCATAAAGCCCAAAGTCGTAAGCCCCAAGCCGTAACCCCAAGTCGTAACCCCAAGACGTAAGCCCAAAAGCTGTAAGCCCCAAGCCGTAAGTCCTAAGCTCTAAGTCGAAAGCCCTAAGCCGTTAGTCCTAAGCCATAAGCTCTAAGCCCTAAGCCCTGAGCCGTAGGCCCTTAGCCTTAAGCCCTAAGCCCTAAGCCTTAAGCCCTAAGCCGTAAGCCCTAGGCCAGAGGCCCTAAGCCGTAATCTTTAAGCCGAAAGCTCTAAGCCGTAAGCCTTGAGCCGTAATGCCTAAGCCGTACGCCGTAAGTCGTAAGCCATCAGCTATAAGCCCTAAGCCGTAAGCCCTAAGCCATAAGACCTAAGTCGTATGCCCAAAGCCATAGGCCCTAAGTCGTAAACCCTAAGCCGTGAGCCCTAAACCCTAAGCCGTAAGCCCTAAGCCGTAAGCTCTAAGCCGTAAGCCTTAAGTCGTAAGCCTTATGCCCTAAGCCTTAAGCCCTAGGCCATCAGCCCTAAGCTATAAGCCCTAAGTCGAAAGCCCTAAGTCAAAAGCCCTAAGCCGTAAGCCCTAAGTCGTAAGGCCTAAGCCATACGCCCTAAGCCCTAAGCCGTAAGCCCTAAGCCGTAAGCCTTGAGTCGTAAGCCCTAAGTCGTAAGTCGTAAGCCCTAAGCCCTAAGCCCTAGGCCATAAGCCCTAAGTCGTAAGCTATAAGCCGTAAGCTCTAAGCTGTTAGTTGTAAGCCCTAAGCCGTAAGGCCTAAGCCGTAAACCATAAGCCGCAAGCTGTAAGCCTTAAGTCGTAGGCCCTAAGCCGTAAGCCGTAAGCCGTAAGTTCTAAGCCGTAAGCCCTAAGCCGTAAGCCCTAACTCATAAGCCCTGAGCCGTGAGCCCTAAGCCCTAAGCCCTAAGACCTAAGCCGTAAGCCGTAAGCTCTAAGCTGTATGCCCTAAGCCCTAAGCCCTAAGCCCTAAGCCGCAAGCCGTAAGCCTTATGCTGTATGCCCTAAGCCGTAAGCCGTAAGCCGTAAGCCGTAAGCCCTGACTCATAAGCCCTAAGCCATGAGCCCTAAGCCCTAAGCCCTAAGACCTAAGCCTTAAGTCGTCAGCCATATGCCGTATGCCCTAAGCCATAAGACGTAAGCACTAGCCCGCAACCTGTAAGCCTTATACTGTAGGCCCTAAGCCGTAAGTCGTAAGTTCTACGCCGTAAGCTGTAACCCCAAGCCGTAAGCCCAAAAGCCGTAAGTCCGAAGCCGTAAGTCCTAAGCCGTATGTCGAAAGCCCTAAGCCGTTAGTCCTAAGCCATAAGCTCTGAGCCCTAAGCCCTAAGCCATAGGCTCTGAGCCTTAAGCCCTAAATCATAAGCCTTAAGTCGTAAGCCTTAAGCCCTATGCCCTAAGCCTTAAGCCCTAAGTCGTAAGCCCTAGGCCAGAGGCCCTAAGCCGTAAGGCCTAAGCCGAAAGCTCTAAGCCATAAGCCCTAAGCCGTAATGCCTAATCCGTACGCCCTAAGCCGTAAGCCATAAGTCGTAGGCCCCAAGTCGTAAGCCCTAAGTCGTGAGCCTTAAGCTCTAAGTCCTAAGCCGTAACCCCTAAGTCGTAAGCCCTATGTCGTAAGCCTTGAGACGTAAGGCCTAAGTCGTATGCCCTTAGCCGTAAGCCCTAAGCCGTAAGCGCTAAGTCGTAAGCCCTAAGCCAAAAGCTCTAAGCCATAAGCCTTAAGCCGTAAGCCCTAAGCATAAAGCCCAAAGTCGTAAGCCCCAAGCCGTAACCCTAAGCCGTAAGCTCTAAGCCGTAAGCCTTAAGTTGTAAGCCTTATGCCCTAAGCCTTAAGCCATAGGCCATAAGCCCTAAGCTGTAAGCCCTAAGTCGTAAGCCCTGAGTCATAAGCCCTAAGTCGTAAGTCGTAAGCCCTAAGCCCTAAGCCATAAGCCATAAGCCCTAAGTCGTCAGCTGTAAGCCGTAAGCTCTAAGCTGGTAGTCGTAAGCCCTAAGCCGTAAGGCCTAAGCCGTAAGCCCGAAACCGCAAGCCGTAAGCCTTAAGTCGTAGGCCCTAAGCCGTAAGCCGTAAGCCGTAAGTTCTAAGCCGTAAGCCCTAAGCCGTAAGCCCTAACTCATAAGCCCTGAGCCGTGAGCCCTAAGCCGTAAGCGCTAAGTCATAAGCCCTAAGCCAAAAGCTCTAAGCCATAAGCCATAAGCCGTAAGCCCAGAGTTGTAAGCCCTAAGCCGTGAGCCCTAAGCCCTAAGCCGTAAGCCGTATGCCCTAAGCCCTAAGCCGTAAGCCATACGCTGTAAGCCCTAAGCCGTAAGCCCTAAGCCATAAGCCTTAAGCTGTAAGCCGTAAGCCCTAAGCCGTAAGCCCTAACCTGTGAACTCTAAGCCCTAAGACCTAAGCCCTAAGCCGTAAGCCGTAAGCCGTTAGCCATACGCCTTAAGCTCTAAGCCGTAAGCCCTAAGCCATAAGCCTTAAGCTGTAAGCCATAAGCCCTAAGCCGTAAGCCCTAAGCTGTGAACTCTAAGCCCTAAGACCTAAGCCCTAAGTTGTATGCCATAAGGCCTAAGCCGTAAGCCGTAAGCCGTAAGTCGTAAGCTCTAAGCCGTAAGTTCTAAGCCCTAATCCTTAAGTCGTAAGCCCTAAACCGTAAGCCCTAAGCCGTAAGCCGTAAGCCGTAAGCATAAAGCCCAAAGCCGTAAGCCCCAAGCCGTAACCCCAAGCCGTAACCCCAAGACGTAAGCCCAACAGCCGTAAGCCCAAAGCCGTAAGTCCTAAGCTCTAAGTCGAAAGCCCTAAGTCGTTAGTCCTAAGCCATAAGCTCTAAGCCCTAAGCCGTAGGCCCTTAGCCTTAAGCCCTAAGCCTTAAGCCCTAAGCCGTAAGCCCTAGGCCAGAGGCCCTAAGCCGTAATCTTTAAGCCGAAAGCTCTAAGCCATAAGCCTTGAGCCGTAACGCCTAAGCCGTAAGCCATCAGCTATAAGCCCTAAGCCGTAAGACCTAAGCCGTATGCCCAAAGCCGTAGGCCCTAAGTCGTAAACCCTAAGTCGTGAGCCCTAAACCCTAAGCCGTAAGCCCTAAGCCGTAAGCTCTAAGCCGTAAGCCTTAAGTCGTAAGCCTTATGCCCTAAGCCTTAAGCCCTAGGCCATCAGCCCTAAGCTGTAAGCCCTAAGTCGAAAGCCCTAAGTCGAAAGCCCTAAGCCGAAAGCCCTAAGCTGTAATCCCTAAGTCGTAAAGCCTAGGCCACACGCCCTAAGCCCTAAGCCGTAAGCCTTAAGCCGTAAGCCCTAAGTCGTAAGCCCTAAGTCGTAAGTCGTAAGCCCTAAGCCCTAAGCCCTAGGCCATAAGCCCTAAGTCGTAAGCTGTAAGCCGTAAGCTCTAAGTTGTTAGTTGTAAGCCTTAAGCCGTAAGGCCTAAGCCGTAAACCCTAAGCCGCAAGCCGTAAGCCTTAAGTCGTAGGCCCTAAGCCGTAAGCCATAAGCCGTAAGTTCTAAGCCGTACGCCCTAAGCCGTAAGCCCTAAGCCGTTAGCCCTAACTCATAACCCCTGAGCCGTGAGCCCTAAGCCCTAAGCCCTAAGACCTAGGCCGTAAGCCGTAAGCTCTAAGCTGTATGCCTTAAGCCCTAAGCCCTAAGCCGCAAGCCCTAAGCCTTATGCTGTATGCCCTAAGCCGTAAGCCGTAAGCCGTAAGCCGTAAGCCGTAAGCCGTAAGATGTAAGCCGTAAGCCGTAAGCCGTAAACCCTGACTCATAAGCCCTAAACCGTGAGCCCTAAGCCCTAAGCCCTAAGACCTAAGCCCTAAGTCGTAAGCCATAAGCCGTATGCCCTAAGCCATAAGACGTAAGCCCTAGCCCGCAACCTATAAGCCTTATACTGTAGGCCCTAAGCCGTAAGCCGTAAGCCGTAAGCCGTAAGTTCTACGCCGTAAGCTGTAACCCCAAGTCGTAAGCCCAAAAGCCGTAAGTCCGAAGCCGTAAGTCCTAAGCCCTATGTCGAAAGCCCTAAACCGTTAGTCCTAAGCCATAAGCTCTGAGCCTTAAGCCCTAAGCCATAGGCCCTGAGCCTTAAGCCCTAAACCGTAAGCCTTAAGTCGTAAGCCTTAAGCCCTATGCCTTAAGCCATAAGCCCTAAGTCGTAAGCCGTAGGCCAGAGGCCCTAAGCCGTAAGCCCTAAGCCGAAAGCTCTAAGCCATAAGCCCTGAGCCGTAAGGCCTAATCCGTACGCCCTAAGTCGTAAGCCATAAGCCGTAGGCCCTAAGTCGTAATCCCTAAGCCATGAGCCTTAAGCCCTAAGTCCTAAGCCGTAAGCCCTAAGCCGTAAGCCCTAAGCCATAAGCCCTATGTCATAAGCCCTAAGACGTAAGGCCTAAGCCGTACGCCCTGAGCCCTAAGCCCTAAGCCGTAAGCACTAAGTCGTAAGCCCTAAGCAAAAAGCTCTAAGCCATAAGCCATAAGCCGTAAGCCCAGAGTTGTAAGCCCTAAGCCGTGAGCCCTAAGCCCTAAGCCCTAAGCCGTATGCCCTAAGCCTTAAGTCGTAAGCCATACGCTGTAAGCCCTAAGCCGTAAGCCCTAAGCCATAAGCCTTAAGCTGTAAGCCGTAAGCCCTAAGCTGTGAACTCTAAGCCCTAAGACCTAAGCCCTAAGTTGTATACCATAAGCCGTAAGCCGTAAGCCGTAAGCCATAAGTCGTAAGCTCTAAGCCATAAGTTCTAAGCCCTAATCCTTAAGTCGTAAGCCCTATGTCGTAAGCCTTGAGACGTAAGGCCTAAGTCGTATGCCCTTAGCCGTAAGCCCTAAGCCGTAAGCGCTAAGTCGTAAGCCCTAAGCTAAAAGCTCTAAGTCATAAGCCTTAAGCCGTAAGCCCTAAGCATAAAGCCCAAAGTCGTAAGCCCCAAGCCGTAACCCTAAGCCGTAAGCTCTAAGCCGTAAGCCTTAAGTCGTAAGCCTTATGCCCTAAGCCTTAAGCCATAGGCCATAAGCCCTAAGCTGTAAGCCCTAAGTCGTAAGCCCTGAGTCATAAGCCCTAAGTCGTAAGTCGTAAGCCCTAAGCCCTAAGCCATAAGCCATAAGCCCTAAGTCGTCAGCTGTAAGCCGTAAGCTCTAAGCTGGTAGTCGTAAGCCCTAAGCCGTAAGGCCTAAGCCGTAAGCCCGAAGCCGCAAGCCGTAAGCCTTAAGTCGTAGGCCCTAAGCCGTAAGCCGTAAGCCGTAAGTTCTAAGCCGTAAGCCCTAAGCCGTAAGCCCTAACTCATAAGCCCTGAGCCGTGAGCCCTAAGCCGTAAGCGCTAAGTCATAAGCCCTAAGCCAAAAGCTCTAAGCCATAAGCCATAAGCCGTAAGCCCAGAGTTGTAAGCCCTAAGCCGTGAGCCCTAAGCCCTAAGCCCTAAGCCGTATGCCCTAAGCCCTAAGCCCTAAGCCCTAAGCCATACGCTGTAAGCCCTAAGCCGTAAGCCCTAAGCCATAAGCCTTAAGCTGTAAGCCGTAAGCCCTAAGCCGTAAGCCCTAACCTGTGAACTCTAAGCCCTAAGACCTAAGCCCTAAGCCTTAAGCCGTAAGCCGTTAGCCATACGCCTTAAGCTCTAAGCCGTAAGCCCTAAGCCATAAGCCTTAAGCTGTAAGCCATAAGCCCTAAGCCGCAAGCCCTAAGCTGTGAACTCTAAGCCCTAAGACCTAAGCCCTAAGCTGTATGCCATAAGGCCTAAGCCGTAAGCCGTAAGCCGTAAGTCGTAAGCTCTAAGCCGTAAGTTCTAAGCCCTAATCCTTAAGTCGTAAGCCCTAAACCGTAAGCCCTAAGCCGTAAGCCCTAAGCCGTAAGCATAAAGCCCAAAGCCGTAAGCCCCAAGCCGTAAGCCCCAAGCCGTAACCCCAAGCCGTAACCCCAAGACGTAAGCCCAACAGCCGTAAGCCCAAAGCCGTAAGTCCTAAGCTCTAAGTCGAAAGCCCTAAGTCGTTAGTCCTAAGCCATAAGCTCTAAGCCCTAAGCCGTAGGCCCTTAGCCTTAAGCCCTAAGCCTTAAGCCCTAAGCCGTAAGCCCTAGGCCAGAGGCCCTAAGCCGTAATCTTTAAGCCGAAAGCTCTAAGCCATAAGCCTTGAGCCGTAACGCCTAAGCCGTAAGCCATCAGCTATAAGCCCTAAGCCGTAAGACCTAAGCCGTATGCCCAAAGTCGTAGGCCCTAAGTCGTAAACCCTAAGTCGTGAGCCCTAAACCCTAAGCCGTAAGCCCTAAGCCGTAAGCTCTAAGCCGTAAGCCTTAAGTCGTAAGCCTTATGCCCTAAGCCTTAAGCCCTAGGCCATCAGCCCTAAGCTGTAAGCCCTAAGTCGAAAGCCCTAAGCCGAAAGCCCTAAGCTGTAATCCCTAAGTCGTAAAGCCTAAGCCACACGCCCTAAGCCCTAAGCCGTAAGCCTTAAGCCGTAAGCCCTGAGTCGTAAGCCCTAAGTCGTAAGTCGTAAGCCCTAAGCCCTAAGCCCTAGGCCATAAGCCCTAAGTCGTAAGCTGTAAGCCGTAAGCTCTAAGTTGTTAGTTGTAAGCCTTAAGCCGTAAGGCCTAAGCCGTAAACCCTAAGCCGCAAGCCGTAAGCCTTAAGTCGTAGGCCCTAAGCCGTAAGCCATAAGCCGTAAGTTCTAAGCCGTACGCCCTAAGCCGTAAGCCCTAAGCCGTAAGCCCTAACTCATAACCCCTGAGCCGTGAACCCTAAGCCCTAAGACCTAGGCCGTAAGCTGTAAGCTCTAAGCTGTATGCCTTAAGCCCTAAGCCCTAAGCCGCAAGCCCTATGCCTTATGCTGTATGCCCTAAGCCGTAAGCCGTAAGCCGTAAGCCGTAAGCCGTAAGCCGTAAGCCGTAAGCCGTAAGCCCTGACTCATAAGCCCTAAACCGTGAGCCCTAAGCCCTAAGCCCTAAGACCTAAGCCCTAAGTCGTAAGCCATAAGCCGTATGCCCTAAGCCATAAGAAGTAAGCCCTAGCCCGCAACCTATAAGCCTTATACTGTAGGCCCTAAGCCGTAAGCCGTAAGCCGTAAGCCGTAAGTTCTACACCGTAAGCTGTAACCCCAAGTCGTAAGCCCAAAAGCCGTAAGTCCGAAGCCGTAAGTCCTAAGCCCTATGTCGAAAGCCCTAAGCCGTTAGTCCTAAGCCATAAGCTCTGAGCCCTAAGCCCTAAGCCATAGGCCCTGAGCCTTAAGCCCTAAACCGTAAGCCTTAAGTCGTAAGCCTTAAGCCCTATGCCTTAAGCCATAAGCCCTAAGTCGTAAGCCGTAGGCCAGAGGCCCTAAGCCGTAAGCCCTAAGCCGAAAGCTCTAAGCCATAAGCCCTGAGCCGTAAGGCCTAATCCGTACGCCCTAAGTCGTAAGCCATAAGCCGTAGGCCCTAAGTCGTAATCCCTAAGCCATGAGCCTTAAGCCCTAAGTCCTAAGCCGTAAGCCCTAAGCCGTAAGCCCTAAGCCATAAGCCCTATGTCATAAGCCCTAAGACGTAAGGCCTAAGCCGTACGCCCTGAGCCCTAAGCCCTAAGCCGTAAGCACTAAGTCGTAAGCCCTAAGCAAAAAGCTCTAAGCCATAAGCCATAAGCCGTAAGCCCAGAGTTGTAAGCCCTAAGCCGTGAGCCCTAAGCCCTAAGCCCTAAGCCGTATGCCCTAAGCCTTAAGTCGTAAGCCATACGCTGTAAGCCCTAAGCCGTAAGCCCTAAGCCATAAGCCTTAAGCTGTAAGCCGTAAGCCCTAAGCTGTGAACTCTAAGCCCTAAGACCTAAGCCCTAAGCTGTATACCATAAGCCGTAAGCCGTAAGCCGTAAGCCATAAGTCGTAAGCTCTAAGCCGTAAGTTCTAAGCCCTAATCCTTAAGTCGTAAGCCCTATGTCGTAAGCCTTGAGACGTAAGGCCTAAGTCGTATGCCCTTAGCCGTAAGCCCTAAGCCGTAAGCGCTAAGTCGTAAGCCCTAAGCTAAAAGCTCTAAGCCATAAGCCTTAAGCCGTAAGCCCTAAGCATAAAGCCCAAAGTCGTAAGCCCCAAGCCGTAACCCTAAGCCGTAAGCTCTAAGCCGTAAGCCTTAAGTCGTAAGCCTTATGCCCTAAGCCTTAAGCCATAGGCCATAAGCCCTAAGCTGTAAGCCCTAAGTCGTAAGCCCTGAGTCATAAGCCCTAAGTCGTAAGTCGTAAGCCCTAAGCCCTAAGCCATAAGCCATAAGCCCTAAGTCGTCAGCTGTAAGCCGTAAGCTCTAAGCTGGTAGTCGTAAGCCCTAAGCCGTAAGGCCTAAGCCGTAAGCCCGAAGCCGCAAGCCGTAAGCCTTAAGTCGTAGGCCCTAAGCCGTAAGCCGTAAGCCGTAAGTTCTAAGCCGTAAGCCCTAAGCCGTAAGCCCTAACTCATAAGCCCTGAGCCGTGAGCCCTAAGCCGTAAGCGCTAAGTCATAAGCCCTAAGCCAAAAGCTCTAAGCCATAAGCCATAAGCCGTAAGCCCAGAGTTGTAAGCCCTAAGCCGTGAGCCCTAAGCCCTAAGCCCTAAGCCGTATGCCCTAAGCCCTAAGCCCTAAGCCCTAAGCCATACGCTGTAAGCCCTAAGCCGTAAGCCCTAAGCCATAAGCCTTAAGCTGTAAGCCGTAAGCCCTAAGCCGTAAGCCCTAACCTGTGAACTCTAAGCCCTAAGACCTAAGCCCTAAGCCTTAAGCCGTAAGCCGTTAGCCATACGCCTTAAGCTCTAAGCCGTAAGCCCTAAGCCATAAGCCTTAAGCTGTAAGCCATAAGCCCTAAGCCGCAAGCCCTAAGCTGTGAACTCTAAGCCCTAAGACCTAAGCCCTAAGCTGTATGCCATAAGGCCTAAGCCGTAAGCCGTAAGCCGTAAGTCGTAAGCTCTAAGCCGTAAGTTCTAAGCCCTAATCCTTAAGTCGTAAGCCCTAAACCGTAAGCCCTAAGCCGTAAGCCCTAAGCCGTAAGCATAAAGCCCAAAGCCGTAAGCCCCAAGCCGTAAGCCCCAAGCCGTAACCCCAAGCCGTAACCCCAAGACGTAAGCCCAACAGCCGTAAGCCCAAAGCCGTAAGTCCTAAGCTCTAAGTCGAAAGCCCTAAGTCGTTAGTCCTAAGCCATAAGCTCTAAGCCCTAAGCCGTAGGCCCTTAGCCTTAAGCCCTAAGCCTTAAGCCCTAAGCCGTAAGCCCTAGGCCAGAGGCCCTAAGCCGTAATCTTTAAGCCGAAAGCTCTAAGCCATAAGCCTTGAGCCGTAACGCCTAAGCCGTAAGCCATCAGCTATAAGCCCTAAGCCGTAAGACCTAAGCCGTATGCCCAAAGTCGTAGGCCCTAAGTCGTAAACCCTAAGTCGTGAGCCCTAAACCCTAAGCCGTAAGCCCTAAGCCGTAAGCTCTAAGCCGTAAGCCTTAAGTCGTAAGCCTTATGCCCTAAGCCTTAAGCCCTAGGCCATCAGCCCTAAGCTGTAAGCCCTAAGTCGAAAGCCCTAAGCCGAAAGCCCTAAGCTGTAATCCCTAAGTCGTAAAGCCTAAGCCACACGCCCTAAGCCCTAAGCCGTAAGCCTTAAGCCGTAAGCCCTGAGTCGTAAGCCCTAAGTCGTAAGTCGTAAGCCCTAAGCCCTAAGCCCTAGGCCATAAGCCCTAAGTCGTAAGCTGTAAGCCGTAAGCTCTAAGTTGTTAGTTGTAAGCCTTAAGCCGTAAGGCCTAAGCCGTAAACCCTAAGCCGCAAGCCGTAAGCCTTAAGTCGTAGGCCCTAAGCCGTAAGCCATAAGCCGTAAGTTCTAAGCCGTACGCCCTAAGCCGTAAGCCCTAAGCCGTAAGCCCTAACTCATAACCCCTGAGCCGTGAACCCTAAGCCCTAAGACCTAGGCCGTAAGCTGTAAGCTCTAAGCTGTATGCCTTAAGCCCTAAGCCCTAAGCCGCAAGCCCTATGCCTTATGCTGTATGCCCTAAGCCGTAAGCCGTAAGCCGTAAGCCGTAAGCCGTAAGCCGTAAGCCGTAAGCCGTAAGCCCTGACTCATAAGCCCTAAACCGTGAGCCCTAAGCCCTAAGCCCTAAGACCTAAGCCCTAAGTCGTAAGCCATAAGCCGTATGCCCTAAGCCATAAGAAGTAAGCCCTAGCCCGCAACCTATAAGCCTTATACTGTAGGCCCTAAGCCGTAAGCCGTAAGCCGTAAGCCGTAAGTTCTACACCGTAAGCTGTAACCCCAAGTCGTAAGCCCAAAAGCCGTAAGTCCGAAGCCGTAAGTCCTAAGCCCTATGTCGAAAGCCCTAAGCCGTTAGTCCTAAGCCATAAGCTCTGAGCCCTAAGCCCTAAGCCATAGGCCCTGAGCCTTAAGCCCTAAACCGTAAGCCTTAAGTCGTAAGCCTTAAGCCCTATGCCTTAAGCCATAAGCCCTAAGTCGTAAGCCGTAGGCCAGAGGCCCTAAGCCGTAAGCCCTAAGCCGAAAGCTCTAAGCCATAAGCCCTGAGCCGTAAGGCCTAATCCGTACGCCCTAAGTCGTAAGCCATAAGCCGTAGGCCCTAAGTCGTAATCCCTAAGCCATGAGCCTTAAGCCCTAAGTCCTAAGCCGTAAGCCCTAAGCCGTAAGCCCTAAGCCATAAGCCCTATGTCATAAGCCCTAAGACGTAAGGCCTAAGCCGTACGCCCTGAGCCCTAAGCCCTAAGCCGTAAGCACTAAGTCGTAAGCCCTAAGCAAAAAGCTCTAAGCCATAAGCCATAAGCCGTAAGCCCAGAGTTGTAAGCCCTAAGCCGTGAGCCCTAAGCCCTAAGCCCTAAGCCGTATGCCCTAAGCCTTAAGTCGTAAGCCATACGCTGTAAGCCCTAAGCCGTAAGCCCTAAGCCATAAGCCTTAAGCTGTAAGCCGTAAGCCCTAAGCTGTGAACTCTAAGCCCTAAGACCTAAGCCCTAAGCTGTATACCATAAGCCGTAAGCCGTAAGCCGTAAGCCATAAGTCGTAAGCTCTAAGCCGTAAGTTCTAAGCCCTAATCCTTAAGTCGTAAGCCCTATGTCGTAAGCCTTGAGACGTAAGGCCTAAGTCGTATGCCCTTAGCCGTAAGCCCTAAGCCGTAAGCGCTAAGTCGTAAGCCCTAAGCTAAAAGCTCTAAGCCATAAGCCTTAAGCCGTAAGCCCTAAGCATAAAGCCCAAAGTCGTAAGCCCCAAGCCGTAACCCTAAGCCGTAAGCTCTAAGCCGTAAGCCTTAAGTCGTAAGCCTTATGCCCTAAGCCTTAAGCCATAGGCCATAAGCCCTAAGCTGTAAGCCCTAAGTCGTAAGCCCTGAGTCATAAGCCCTAAGTCGTAAGTCGTAAGCCCTAAGCCCTAAGCCATAAGCCATAAGCCCTAAGTCGTCAGCTGTAAGCCGTAAGCTCTAAGCTGGTAGTCGTAAGCCCTAAGCCGTAAGGCCTAAGCCGTAAGCCCGAAGCCGCAAGCCGTAAGCCTTAAGTCGTAGGCCCTAAGCCGTAAGCCGTAAGCCGTAAGTTCTAAGCCGTAAGCCCTAAGCCGTAAGCCCTAACTCATAAGCCCTGAGCCGTGAGCCCTAAGCCGTAAGCGCTAAGTCATAAGCCCTAAGCCAAAAGCTCTAAGCCATAAGCCATAAGCCGTAAGCCCAGAGTTGTAAGCCCTAAGCCGTGAGCCCTAAGCCCTAAGCCCTAAGCCGTATGCCCTAAGCCTTAAGTCGTAAGCCATACGCTGTAAGCCCTAAGCCGTAAGCCCTAAGCCATAAGCCTTAAGCTGTAAGCCGTAAGCCCTAAGCCGTAAGCCCTAAGCTGTGAACTCTAAGCCCTAAGACCTAAGCCCTAAGCTGTATGCCATAAGGCCTAAGCCGTAAGCCGTAAGTCGTAAGCTCTAAGCCGTAAGTTCTAAGCCCTAATCCTTAAGTCGTAAGCCCTAAACCGTAAGCCCTAAGCCGTAAGCCGTAAGCCGTAAGCATAAAGCCCAAAGCCGTAAGCCCCAAGCCGTAACCCCAAGCCGTAACCCCAAGACGTAAGCCCAACAGCCGTAAGCCCAAAGCCGTAAGTCCTAAGCTCTAAGTCGAAAGCCCTAAGTCGTTAGTCCTAAGCCATAAGCTCTAAGCCCTAAGCCGTAGGCCCTTAGCCTTAAGCCCTAAGCCTTAAGCCCTAAGCCGTAAGCCCTAGGCCAGAGGCCCTAAGCCGTAATCTTTAAGCCGAAAGCTCTAAGCCATAAGCCTTGAGCCGTAACGCCTAAGCCGTAAGCCATCAGCTATAAGCCCTAAGCCGTAAGACCTAAGCCGTATGCCCAAAGCCGTAGGCCCTAAGTCGTAAACCCTAAGTCGTGAGCCCTAAACCCTAAGCCGTAAGCCCTAAGCCGTAAGCTCTAAGCCGTAAGCCTTAAGTCGTAAGCCTTATGCCCTAAGCCTTAAGCCCTAGGCCATCAGCCCTAAGCTGTAAGCCCTAAGTCGAAAGCCCTAAGCCGAAAGCCCTAAGCTGTAATCCCTAAGTCGTAAAGCCTAAGCCACACGCCCTAAGCCCTAAGCCGTAAGCCTTAAGCCGTAAGCCCTAAGTCGTAAGCCCTAAGTCGTAAGTCGTAAGCCCTAAGCCCTAAGCCCTAGGCCATAAGCCCTAAGTCGTAAGCTGTAAGCCGTAAGCTCTAAGTTGTTAGTTGTAAGCCTTAAGCCGTAAGGCCTAAGCCGTAAACCCTAAGCCGCAAGCCGTAAGCCTTAAGTCGTAGGCCCTAAGCCGTAAGCCATAAGCCGTAAGTTCTAAGCCGTACGCCCTAAGCCGTAAGCCCTAAGCCGTAAGCCCTAACTCATAACCCCTGAGCCGTGAGCCCTAAGCCCTAAGCCCTAAGACCTAGGCCGTAAGCCGTAAGCTCTAAGCTGTATGCCTTAAGCCCTAAGCCCTAAGCCGCAAGCCCTAAGCCTTATGCTGTATGCCCTAAGCCGTAAGCCGTAAGCCGTAAGCCGTAAGCCGTAAGCCGTAAGCTGTAAGCTGTAAGCCGTAAGCCGTAAGCCCTGACTCATAAGCCCTAAACCGTGAGCCCTAAGCCCTAAGCCCTAAGACCTAAGCCCTAAGTCGTAAGCCATAAGCCGTATGCCCTAAGCCATAAGACGTAAGCCCTAGCCCGCAACCTATAAGCCTTATACTGTAGGCCCTAAGCCGTAAGCCGTAAGCCGTAAGCCGTAAGTTCTACGCCGTAAGCTGTAACCCCAAGTCGTAAGCCCAAAAGCCGTAAGTCCGAAGCCGTAAGTCCTAAGCCCTATGTCGAAAGCCCTAAGCCGTTAGTCCTAAGCCATAAGCTCTGAGCCCTAAGCCCTAAGCCATAGGCCCTGAGCCTTAAGCCCTAAACCGTAAGCCTTAAGTCGTAAGCCTTAAGCCCTATGCCTTAAGCCATAAGCCCTAAGTCGTAAGCCGTAGGCCAGAGGCCCTAAGCCGTAAGCCCTAAGCCGAAAGCTCTAAGCCATAAGCCCTGAGCCGTAAGGCCTAATCCGTACGCCCTAAGTCGTAAGCCATAAGCCGTAGGCCCTAAGTCGTAATCCCTAAGCCATGAGCCTTAAGCCCTAAGTCCTAAGCCGTAAGCCCTAAGCCGTAAGCCCTAAGCCATAAGCCCTATGTCATAAGCCCTAAGACGTAAGGCCTAAGCCGTACGCCCTGAGCCCTAAGCCCTAAGCCGTAAGCACTAAGTCGTAAGCCCTAAGCAAAAAGCTCTAAGCCATAAGCCATAAGCCGTAAGCCCAGAGTTGTAAGCCCTAAGCCGTGAGCCCTAAGCCCTAAGCCCTAAGCCGTATGCCCTAAGCCTTAAGTCGTAAGCCATACGCTGTAAGCCCTAAGCCGTAAGCCCTAAGCCATAAGCCTTAAGCTGTAAGCCGTAAGCCCTAAGCTGTATGCCCTAAGCTGTGAACTCTAAGCCCTAAGACCTAAGCCCTAAGCTGTATACCATAAGCCGTAAGCCGTAAGCCGTAAGCCATAAGTCGTAAGCTCTAAGCCGTAAGTTCTAAGCCCTAATCCTTAAGTCGTAAGCCCTAAACTGTAAGCCCTAAGCCGTAAGCCGTAAGCATAAAGCCAAAAGTCGTAAGCCCCAAGCCGTAACCCCAAGCCGTAAGTCCTAAGCCATAAGCTCTAAGCCCTAAGCCCTAAGCCGTAGGCCTTGAGCCTTAAGCCCTAGGCCGTAAGCCTTAAGTCGTAAGCCTTAAGCCCTAAGCCCTAAGCCTTAATCCCTAAGCCGTAAGCCCTAGGCCAGAGGCCCTAAGCCGTAACCCCTAAGCCGAAAGCTTTAAGCCATAAGCCTTGAGTCGTAACGCCTAAGTCGTACGCCGTAAGCCGTAAGGCATCAGCTATAAGCCCTAACCCGTAAGCCCTAAGCCGTAAGCCCTAAGCCGTAAGACCTAAGCTGTATGCCCAAAGCCGTAGGCCCTAAGCCGTAAACCCTAAGCCGTGAGCCCTAAACCCTAAGCCCTAAGTGTAAGACCCGTAGAATTTAATTAATTAAATAATTAATTAATTAATAAATACGGGAGGGGTAATAATTATGGCATTAAATTATGATTGGTATGACGTGGAAAAAGTACTAGTTCATGTGGTTGAGAGTACTTGGATTGTGTGAGAGGACTTGGGTTTGAGTCCTATGCATGATACTTTTTGTGTTATTATTATTATTTCAATCTATGAAAGCATGTTCTGTTATGACATGATGCTTGAATTGTGATGGTTAGCATGAAACACGATTGGTTGAAATGGTTATGCACTTGAGTGGTAACAAAGGGGTCATGGGTTCAAACCTTGGAAATGCTAAATGGAAATTATGCTTGTTTTTATTTTGCTAATGGTGACTTTAGAGGGAAATGGGAAAGGTTAACAGAGGCCATGGGAAGCAGTACGGCCAAGGGGGGGCTGCATTCCCATTCATGATAAGAGATGGAGAGTTATTAAAAGGTAAATGAAATTAAATTCGTTTTAATATTTTAAGTAACCTAAAGTACTAGTTTAAAAGGAAAAAGTTGGAGTTTAGGCAAGGTTTTGGCAAGCTGGAATAGTAACCTAAATTAGAGCACGAAAATCTGAGAGAGTGTGAGAGGTTTTGGGTGAATTTACGTGGCTGAATAGGGAGGAAGCAAGGAAGGTGGGTGATCAAGGGGGATCCTACAAATTGTCAAGCTTAAGCGAAGGAAAACCAGGTTAGGGGAGCTTTCTACGTTAATTTTGATTGTTTGGTCTGAATTGTATGAAATACTATGTAATTTAAGCATGTGCTGTGACTGGATCATGATTTCGTTGAATTCTGGAAATTTTCCAGAAACCGCCTGGCGGGCTATACATAACCGCTAGGCGGCTCATCCATTTGTGTGCATTTCGCTGTGTTTTGAGTTGCAGCGCCTGGCGGTGAATCCCTGTGCCGCTAGGCGACTCATAGTCTGGGCCATTCTGGGTGTTTTGGGATGAACCGCCTGGCGGGATTGGTTATGATCGCCAGGCGGCGCGGGTGGAATACTCGTTTTAAGCTTTTCTTGAGTGTTTGGCGTGAATTGTTCGGAAGGAAATTAAGGGGTGAGTCTTATGAGTGGATCTGGTGTGGAAGTGTTTTGGTTTCGAGTGAAATTGACATGGAAAATTAATGGAACAGTGACCAAGCATTTAGGGTTGAACAATTGGGGTTTGATGTTGTGAGAGTGGTCAGTGATTGAAATGCTGGAATAATTTTAATAGGTGTGGGTGTAGGTTGCGAGGAACACGATATATAAGGGAGATGGCGCGAGATATGATGGAGATTAATCGGGAATGAAAAGTAAGGGAGAGTTAGACTGCGAAGGTGTGGGAATTCTGGAAATTTTACCAGAATTCTGATGCACCGCCTAGCGGCACGAGACTAGCCGCCAGGCGCCAGTACAGTGACGTGGACGCTTGTGGTTATTCTGGTCTAGGAGGGTATTTTTAGGATAATTGGTGTTTGGTCTCTTGGTAAATTGGAGTATAGAGATTTCATTACGGTAATGATAATTTCCCTCTTTCTATACAAGCGAACTTGAGAAGTGTATAAATTGGTTGAGATAGTGGTAATAGGAAGCTTGGGGAGTATGTTAGGTCACGGGATATTCTAGTACTGTTAGAGTTTTAATAGCCTGCGTGTCAGTATGGAATTGGGGAAAATAAGAATGACACCTAATTATGGGTGAGTTTCTTGGCCTGTAATTATTTTAAAGAGAGTTGTAGTAGAGCGGGAGAGTGGTACAGTTTCGTCTAAGTGAACAATAACATGCACTGAATTAGGAGTATAACGGATTAAGGATGGGTGTGAGGGCAAGATGCGAAGGGTAATTGACCAAAACCAGTACTGCATAAGTACTGATACGGTGCCTGGCGACAGAATTAGGTCCGCCAGGCGGTAGAGAGGCAACAGTGGGGTTCTGGTGCAGGAGGCGCCTGGCGGCAAGGGGGTTCCGCCAGGCGATGGCGAAGAAATTCGTGGTCTCTGGAACAGCGTCCGCCTGGCGGTGGAAACGGTTCCGCCAGGCGGTAGTTGCAGAATTTGTGATTTATGGGGCGCTTGGCGCCTGGCGGTACGTGTCCCCCGCCAGGCGGTCTGGAAGCTGTGGCGCCTAGCGGTACGTGTTCCCCGCTAGGCGATTTAGTTGCTGTAAGCCCTAGTTGTTG
This sequence comes from Vigna unguiculata, assembly GCF_037176805.1. Lineage (NCBI taxonomy): Eukaryota > Viridiplantae > Streptophyta > Magnoliopsida > Fabales > Fabaceae > Vigna > Vigna unguiculata. The sequence goes on along the minus strand of NC_140795.1, from coordinate 49,366,102 downwards.
GACTTCGCAGGGTGTTCTACAAGGCTTCTGGTAGTGCTTTAGAGGTGAGGTTGCTGGAGTTCCTTGAGTTGTGGCTCGGAACGTATCCCTTGAGTTGTGGCTCGGGATAAGGGTTAAGCACGTGGTATTCCTTGAGTTGTGGCTCGGAATAGCATCTCTTGAGTTGTGGCTCGGGATGGCGGATGAACACGAGAAACCCTTGAGTTGTGGCTCGGGTTGGCGAGTGTTGTCAGTATGAGTGTGCTGGTTGTGGCCAGTACGGATGGGTCCAGATAGATTGCCCTCCTTAGTTGTTGGCTGACGAGTTTGGTAGTCTTAGGACGATACGGGCTTTGTTCGTATATGGGAACTCTACCTGGCGTTGCGGTGTATGATCCGTAGCATGTTTTCCCGCACGTGCTCTATCGGTTGTGGCCGATAGGTATGGCAGCAAGTCACCTTGAAGTAATCAGCAGTCGAAGTAGAACACGAATAAACGTATTGGAGATCGAATTGAGGGAATAAAAATATAGGGCAATGTGGAAAGTTAATTTAAGTGATGTTATGTGTATGTATACTGATTTATATATATATATATATATATATATATATATATATATATATATATATATATATATATATATATATATATATATATATATATATATATATATGTTTATAGCTTTGTATATATATGTGTTTTATCTGCTAAGCTCACCCTATCTGCGTGTGTGTGGCGATGATCGTGTACGCGGTACACGGGAGCAGATGTTGGTGATGCAGGTGGCTCTGGTGCAGCTTAGTCGTGGAGAGGGGATTGATTTGGGGAAACTTTTACTTGCATTACTTTGTTTTAGAACCATTTGTAAACCCGGATGGGTGACTTAATAATATTGTGGTTTTAATTATGTAATGGACGTTCTAAATTTTTATCCGCTCAATTAATAAAGCTTTAAATTTTCCCGCGTTTTGGGAAAATGAGGTATTATTAAACGTGTTGTCTTATTTATTCCATTTATTTATTATAAATTAGTAATATCCTGACGGGATGTTACACTAAGCCCTAAGCCGTAAGATCTAAGCCGTAAGCCTTAAGTCGTAAGCCTTATGCCCTAAGCCTTAAGCCATAGGCCATAAGCCCTAAGCTGTAAGCCCTAAGTCGAAAGCCCTAAGTCGTAAGCCCTGAGTCGTAAGGCCTAAGCCATACGCCCTAAGCTGTAAGCCCTAAGCCGTAAGCCCTGAGTCGTAAGCCCTGAGTCGTAAGCCCTAAGTTGTAAGTCGTAAGCCCTAAGCCTTAAGCCCTAAGCCATAAGCCCTAAGTCGTAAGCTGTAAGCCGTAAGCTCTAAGCTGTTAATCGTAAGCCCTAAGCCGTAAGCCCTAAGCCGTAAGCCCTAAGCCGTAAGCCCTAAGCCGTAAGCCTTAAGTCGTAGGCCCTAAGCCGTAAGCCGTAAGCCGTAAGTTCTAAGCCGTAAGCCCTAAGCCGTAAGCCCTAACTCATAAGCCCTGAGCCGTGAGCCCTAATCCCTAAGCCCTAAGCCGTAAGCCCTAAGCTGTATGCCCTAAGCCCTAAGTCGTAAGCCCTAAGCGCAAGCCGTAAGCCTTATGCTGTAGGCCCTAAGCCGTAAGCCGTAAGCCGTAAGCCGTAAGCCCTAACTCATAAGCCCTAAGCCGTGAGCCCTAAGCTCTAAGCCCTAAGACCTAAGCCCTAAGTCGTAAGCCATAAGCCGTATGCCCTAAGCTATAAGCCGTAAGCCCTAGCCCGCAAGCTGTAAGCCTTATGCTGTAGGCCCAAAGCCATAAGCCGTAAGCCGTAAGTTCTACGCCGTAAGCTGTAAACCCTATGTCGTAATCCCTAAGCTGTGAGCCCTAAGCCCTAAGCCCTAAGACCTAAGCCCTAAGCCATAAGCCGTATACCCTAAACCGTAAGCCCCAAGCCATAAGCCCTAAGCCCTAAGCCGTAAGCCCTAATTCGTAAACCCTAAGTCGTAAGCCCTCAGACGTTAGTCGTAAGCCATAAGCCCTAAGGCGTATACCCTAAGCCCTAAGCCCAAAACCGTAAGCCTTAAGTTGTAAGTCTTAAGCCTTAAGCCCTAAGCCGTAAGCCCTAGGTCGTAGGCCCTAAGCCGTAAGCCCTAAGCCGAAAGCCCTAAGCCGTAAGCCTGAAGCAATAAGGCCTTAGCCGTAAGCCCTAACCCGTAAGTCGTAAGCCCTAAGCCCTAAGCCGCAAGCTCTAAGCCGTAAGCCTTAAGCCGTAAGCTTTAAGCCGTAAACCCTAAGCCCTTAAGCCTTAGGCCCTAAGCCGTAAACCGTAAGCCGTAAGCCTTAAGCCCTAATCCTTAAGCCCTTACCCTTAAGCCTTAAGCTGTAAGCTCTAAGCCGTAACGCCTAAGCCGCAAGCCCTAAGCTGCAAGCCCTAAGCCATAAGCTCTTAGCCGTAGCCCTAAGCCGTAAGCCTTAAGCCGAAAGCCCTAAGCCCTAAGCCCTAAGCCGTAAGCCTTAATCCGTAACCCCAAGCCGTAACCCCAAGCCGTAAGCCCAAAAGCCGTAAGTCCGAAGCCGTAAGTCCTAAGCCCTATGTCGAAAGCCCTAAGCCGTTAGTCCTAAGCCATAAGCTCTGAGCCCTAAGCCCTAAGCCATAGGTCCTGAGCCTTAAGCCCTAAATTGTAAGCCTTAAGTCGTAAGCCTTAAGCCCTATGCCCTAAGCCTTAAGCCCTAAGTCGAAACCCCTAGGCCAGAGGCCCTAAGTCGTAAGCCCTAAGCCGAAAGCTCTAAGCCATAAGCCCTGAGCCATAAGGCCTAATCCGTACGCCCTATACCGTAAGCCATAACCCGCACGCCCTAAGTCATAAGCCCTAAGCCGTGAGCCTTAAGCCCTAAGTCCTAAGTCGTAAGGCCTAAGCCGTAAGCCCTAAGCCGTAAGCTCTAAGCCGTAAGCCCTAAGCCGTAAGCACTAAGTCGTAAGCCCTAAGCCAAAAGGTCTAAGCCATAAGCCGTAAGCCGTAAGCCGTAAGCCGTAAGTCGTAAGCTCTAAGCCTTAAGTTCTAAGCCCTAATCCTTAAGTCGTAAGCCCTAAACCGTAAGCCCTAAGTCGTAAGCCGTAAGCATAAAGCCCAAAGTCGTAAGCCCCAAGCTGTAACCCCAAGACGTAAGCCCTAAGTCCTAAGCCCTAAGTCGAAAGCCCTAAGCCGTTAGTCCTAAGCCAGAAGCTCTAAGCCCTAAGCCCTAAGCCGTAGGCCCTAAGCCTTAAGCCCTAGGTTGTAAGCCTGAAGTCGTAAGCCTTAAGCCCTAAGCCGTAAGCCCTAGGCCAGAGGCCCTAAGCCATAATCCCTAAGCCGAAAGCTCTAAGCCATAAACCTTGTGGCGTAACGCTTAAGCCGTACGCCGTAAGCCATCAGCTATAAGCCCTAAGCCGTAAACCCTAAGCCGTAAGACCTAAGCCGTATGCCCAAAACCGTAGGCCCTAAGCCGTAAACCCTAAGCCGTGAGCCCTAAGCCCTAAGCCCTAAGCCCTAAGCCCTAAGCTCTAAGCCGCAAGCCTTAAGTCGTAAGCCTTATGCCCTAGGCCTTAAGCCCTAGGCCATAAGCCCTAAGCTGTAAGCCCTAAGTCGAAAGCCTTAAGCTGTAAGCCCTAAGTCGTAAGGCCTAAGCCATACGCCCTAAGCCGTAAACCCTAAGCCGTAAGCCCTAAGCCGTAAGCCCTGAGTCGTAAGCCCTAAGTCGTAAGTCGTAAGCCCTAAGCCCTAAGCCATAAGCCCTAAGTCGTAAGTTGTAAGCCGTAAGCTCTAAGCTGTTAGTCGTAAGCCCTAAGCCGTAAGGCCTAAGCCGTAAGCCTTAAGCCGCAAGCCGTAAGCCTTAAGTCGTAGGCCCTAAGCCGTAAGCCCTAAGCCGTAAGTTCTAAGCCGTAAGCCCTAAGCCGTAAGCCCTAACTCATAAGCCCTAAGCTGTGAGCCCTAAGCCCTAAGCCCTAACACCTAAGCCCTAAGCTGTAAGCCCTAAGCCGTAAGCCGTAAGCCCTAAGCCGCAAGCCGTAAGCCTTATGTTGTAGTTCCTAAGCTGTAAGCCGTAAGCCGTAAGCCCTAACTCATAAGCCTTAAGCCGTGAGCCCTAAGCCCTAAGCCCTAAGCCTTAAGCCCTAAGTCGAAAGCCCTAGGACAGAGGCCCTAAGTCGTAAGCCCTAAGCCGAAAGCTCTAAGCCATAAGCCCTGAGCCATAAGGCCTAATCCGTACGCCCTATGCCGTAAGCCATAACCCGTACGCCCTAAGTCGTAAGCCCTAAGCCGTGAGCCTTAAGCCCTAAGTCCTAAGCTGTAAGCCCTAAGCCGTAAGCCCTATGTCATAAGTCCTGAGTCGTAAGGCCTAAGCCGTAAGCCCTAAGCCGTAAGCTCTAAGCCGTAAGCCCTAAGCCGTAAGCGCTAAGTCCTAAGCCCTAAGCCAAAAGCTCTAAGCCGTAAGCCGTAAGCCGTAAGCCGTAAGTCGTAAGCTCTAAGCCTTAAGTTCTAAGCCCTAATCCTTAAGTCGTAAGCCCTAAACCGTAAGCCCTAAGCCGTAAGCCGTAAGCATAAAGCCCAAAGTCGTAAGCCCCAAGCCGTAACCCCAAGCCGTAACCCCAAGACGTAAGCCCTAAGTCCTAAGCCCTAAGTCGAAAGCCCTAAGCCGTTAGTCCTAAGCCAAAACCTCTAAGCCCTAAGCCTTAAGCTGTAGGCCCTAAGCCTTAAGCCCTAGGTTGTAAGCCTTAAGTCGTAAGCCTTAAGCCCTAAGCCCTAAGCCTTAAGCCCTAAGCCCTAGGCCAGAGGCCCTAAGCCATAATCCCTAAGCCGAAAGCTCTAAGCCATAAGCCTTGAGCCGTAACGCTTAAGCCGTACGCCGTAAGCCGTAAGCCATCAGCTATAAGCCCTAAGCCATAAACCCTAAGCCGTAAGACCTAAGCCGTATGCCCAAAACCGTAGGCCCTAAGTCGTAAACCCTAAGCCGTGAGCCCTAAGCCCTAAGCCCTAAGCCCTAAGCCCTAAGCCCTAAGCCGCAAGCCTTAAGTCGTAAGCCTTATGCCCTAGGCCTTAAGCCCTAGGCCATAAGCCCTAAGCTGTAAGCCCTAAGTCGAAAGCCCTAAGCCGTAAGCCCTAAGTCGTAAGGCCTAAGCCATACGCCCTAAGCCGTAAGCCCTAAGCCGTAAGCCCTAAGCCGTAAGCCCTGAGTCGTAAGCCCTAAGTCGTAAGTCGTAAGCCCTAAGCCCTAAGCCCTAAGCCATAAGCCCTAAGTCGTAAGTTGTAAGCCGTAAGCTCTAAGCTGTTAGTCTTAAGCCCTAAGCCGTAAGGCCTAAGCCGTAAGGCCTAAGCCGTAAGGCCTAAGCCGCAAGCTGTAAGCCTTAAGTCGTAGGCCCTAAGCCGTAAGCCCTAAGCCGTAAGTTCTAAGCCCTAAGCCCTAAGCCGTAAGCCCTAACTCATAAGCCCTAAGCTGTGAGCCCTAAGCCCTAAGCCCTAACACCTAAGCCCTAAGCCGTAAGCCCTAAGTCGTATGCCCTAAGCCGTAAGCCGTAAGCCCTAAGCCGCAAGCCGTAAGCCTTATGTTGTAGGTCCTAAGCCGTAAGCCGTAAGCCGTAAGCCGTAAGCCGTAAGCCCTAACTCACAAGCCCTAAGCCGTGAGCCCTAAGCCCTAAGCCCTAAGACCTAAGCCTTAAGTCGTAAGCCCTAAGCCGTATGCCCTAAGCCATAAGCCGTAAGCCCTAGCTCGCAAGCTGTAAGCCTTATGCTGTAGGCTCTAAGCCGTAAGCCGTAAGTTCTACGCTGTAAGCCGTAAGCCTTAAGTCATAATCCCTAAGATGTAAGCCGTAAGCCCTAGGCCGTAGGTCCTAAGCCGAAAGCCCTAAGCCGAAAGCCCTAAGCCGTAAGCCTGGAGCAATAAGGCCTTAGCCGTAAGCGCTAAGCCATAAGCCCTAAGCTGTAAGCCTTAAGCCGCAAACTCTAAGTCGTAAGCCTTAAGTCGTAAGCTTTAAGCCGTAAGCCGTAAGCCCTTAAGCCCTAGGCCCTAAGCCGTAAGCCTTAAGCCCTAATCCTTAAGCCCTTAGCCTTAAGCCTTAAGCTGTAAGCTCTAAGCCGTAAGGCCTAAGCCGTAAGCCCTATGCCGCAAGCCCTAAGCCATAAGCTCTTAGCCGTAGCCCTAAGCCGTAAGCCTTAAGCCGAAAGCCCTAAGCTGTAAGCCCTAAGCCGTAAGCCCTAATCCGTAAGTCCTAAGCCGTAAGCCCTAACCCGTAGGCTCTAAGTTGTAAGCCCTAAGCCGTCAACCCTAAGTCGTAAGCCGTAAGTCCTAAGCCAAAAGCTCTAAGCCATAAGCCCTAAGTCGTAAGGTCTAAGATAAAAGCTCTAAGACATAAGCCGTAAGTCCTAAGTCGTCAGCCACAATCCCTAAGTCGTCAGCCACAATCCCTAAGCCGTAAGCCCTAAGCTTTAAGCCCTAAGTCGTAAGCCCTAAGCTGTAAGCCCTAAGCCGTAAGCTGTAAGCCATAAGCCGTAAGCCGTAAGCCCTAATCCGTAAGCCCTAAGCCCTAAGCCTTAAGCCGCAAACCCTAAGCCGTAAGCCTTAAGTCGTAAGCCGTAAGCCATAAGCTCTAAGCCGTAAGCCCTAAGTCGTAAGCCCTAAGCCATAAGTTGTAATTCGTAAGGCGTAAGCCCTAAGCCGTAAGGCTTAGGACAAAAGCCGTAAGACGTAAGCCCTAAGACCTAAATCGTAAGCCCTAACTCCTAAGCCCTAAGCCCTAAGCCCTAAGCCCTAAGCCGTAAGCCCTAAGTCCTTAGCCCTAAGTCCTTAGCCCTAAGCCGTAAGCCCTAAGCCCTAAGCCTTAATCCCTAAGCCTTAAGCCCTAAGCCGTAAATCCTAAGCTGTAAGTCCTAAGATGTACACCGTAAGTCGTAAGCTCTAAGCTGTAAGCCGTAAGCCCTAAGCCGTAGGGCCTAAGCCGTAAGCCCTAAGCCATAATCCCTAAGCCGCAAGCCGTAAGCCTTAAGCCGTAAGCCCTAAGCCCTAAGCCGTAATCAGTAAGCCGTAAGCCCTAAGCAGTAAGCCTTAAGCCGTAAGCCCTAAGCCTTAAGCCGTAAGCCGTAAGCCCTAAGCCGTAAGCCTTAAACCGTAAGCTGTAAGCCGTAGGCCTTAAGCCGAAAACCCTAAGTCGTAAGCCCTAAGCCATAAGGCTTAAGCCGTAAGCCCTAAGCCATAAGTTGTAAGACCCAAAAAATTAAATAATTAAATAATTAATTAATAAATGCAGGTAGTGGGAGCCTTTAAGGCATTAATTATTTATTTATATGACATGGAAAAGTACTAGCTCAATTGGTTGAGAGTACTTAGTATGTGAGAGGACTTGGGTTTAAGTCTTATGTATGTTAATTGTGTGTTATTTAATTTATTATTATTTTTAATAATAATATACTTGATCATGTTCAGTGATAATATAATCATAGAATTATATTAAATATCACAAAACATGAATTGGTTGAATGGTTGTGCATTGAATTGACATTGGCATGGTTATGGGTTCGAACCATGGTAATTCTAAATTAAACTTAAGAAAAAATAATGATTAGTAAGTGAATTAGAGGAGCTAAATTGAGGTGGTGCTAAAGAGACCATTGGTGATCAAAGGGGGAGCTCTAGCATTTGCGTTTTAAGCAAGAGGATGGCTCGAGCTTGGTGCAGTGTTGGTGGCAACGAGAGGCATCGGAGAAGATGGTGGTTGTTGTCCCGGCGAGTGTAGTCAAGACGTATGCAAGCACGAGCATAGTGGTACAGGCAGCGGGCTGAACGGAGAAGATGGAGCGCGAAGACGACGCGATGGTTCTCTGCGTTGGCCGCTGCAGGTCTCGCGAGCATTCTCGATGTAGATGGGCGACGGAAAAAGGGTTGTGTCGGCGAGTGCAAGTGCAGGTATGGTCGTTTCGAGTGGCGGCAATGTCGAGCATGGTGGTTTGTGTGGGAAGTTGGTTACTGGTGCGGACGAGTTGTCGGGAGTTCGTGTGCTAGTGAGGTCATACAAGGAGATGGTGGTTGGTGCGGGGAAGGCAGGTGGACGGAGGTGTGGTGACGGCCGGCGTAGGGGTGACGACTGCGGTGGCTGTGGCATGGAGATGGTGGGAGAGAAGGAGATTAGGGTTAGGGTTTTGGTTGTGTGAAGGAGAGAGAATGATGAGGTGGCATGTTTTGATTGGTGATTTGAGATCTTCAAAATTATTATTTTGAGACTTATTTTATGACTTAAAAATTCACTTAAAAGTATTAGCTTAAGTGATTGAGAGTACTTTGACTGTGTGAGAGGACTTGGGTTTGAGTCCTAATAAAAATTTTTTACCACCATAATATTCTTACACTCATTTGACACCTAATATTTTTTAACACCCATTTGATAATTATAATTTTTTTACACCTATTTGACAACTATAATATTTTTACTCCCCTTTGACACCTAAAATATTTTTACATCTATTTGACACCTAAAATATTTTTACCACTATTTGACGACTAAAATCTTTTTACACCCATTTGACAACTATATTTTTTTTACACTCATTTGACTCCTAATATTTTTTAACACCCATTTGACAATTATAACTTTTTTACACCCATTTGACAACTATAATATTTTTACTCCAATTTGATACCTAAAATATTTTTACACCCATTTGACACCTAAAATATTTTTACACCCATTTGACACCTATATTCTTTCTACACCTATCTGACACCTAAAATTATTTTACATCTATTTGATACCTAAAATCTTTTTACACCCATTTGACAACTATATTTTTTTTACAATCCTTTGACACCTAATATTTCTTAAACACCCATTTGACAATTATAATTTTTTAACACCCATTTGACAAATGTAATATTTTTACTCCCTTTTGACACCTAAAATATTTTTACACCCATTTGACACCTAAAATATTTTTACCACTATTTGACGACTAAAATATTTTTATTCCATTTGACACCTAAAATATTTTTACACGCATTTGGCAGATAAATTTTTTTTACAACCATTTGAGACCTAAAATATTCTTACACTCATTTGACACCTAAAAAAATTTTACTCATTTGACATCTAAATTATTTTTACACCTATCTGACACCTATAATCATTTTACACCCACTTGAAAACTATATTTTTTTATAGTCATTTGACACCTAATATTTTTTAACACCCATTTCACAATTATAATTTTTTTTAAATTCATTCGACAGTTATAATATTTTTACTTCCATTTGACACCTAAAATATTTTTAGACTCATTTGATACCTAAAATATTTTAACCCGAGTTTGACACCTTAAATATTTTTACTCTCATTTGACACCTAAAATATTTTTAAGCTCATTTGACCACCAAAATATTTTTACACACATTCGACACCTAAAATTATTTTACACCCATTTGCAACTAAAATTAATTTACACTCATTTGACACCTAAAATCTTTTTACACTCATTTGAAAACTAAAATTATTTTACACCCATCTGACATCTAAAATTTGTTTACACCAATTTGACCACTATACTTTTTTAACACTCATTTGACACCGTAAATATTTTAATGCCATTTGACACATGTACTAATTTTACACCCATTTGACACCTAAATTATTTTTACCACTCTTTGACGCCTAAAATATATTTACTCCCATTTGATACCTAAAATATTTTTACATCCATTTGATAGATAAAATTTGTTTACAACCATTTGAGACCTAAAATATTCTTACACTCATTTGACACCTAAAAAATTTTTACACTCATTTGTACCTAAATTATTTTTAAACCTATCTGACACCTATAATTATTTTACAACCATTTAACACCTAAAATCATTTTACACCCATTTAACAACTATATTTTTTTACTGTCATTTGACACCTAACATTTTTTAACAATTATAATTTTTTTACACCCGTTTGACAACTATAATATTTTTACTCTCCTTTGACACCTAATTTTTTTACACCTATTTGACACCTAAAATATTTTTACACCCATTTGACAACTATATTTTTTTACACTCATTTGACACCTAATATTTTTTAACACCCATTTGACAATTATAATTTTTTATACCCATTTGACAACTATAATATTTTTACTTCTATTTGACACCTGAAATATTTTTACACACATTTGACACCAAAAATATTTTTACCCCCATTTGACACCTATATTATTTTTACACCTATCTGACACCTAAAATTATTTTATATCTATTTGACACCTAAATCTTTTTACACCCATTTGACAACTATATTTTTTTTACAATCATTTGACACCTAATATTTTTTAACACCCATTTGACAATTATAATTTTTTTACACCCGTTTGACAACTATAATATTTTTACTCCCATTTGACACCTAAATTTTTTTACACCAATTTAACACCTTAAATCTTTTTACACCCATTTAATAACCATATTTTTTTACACTCATTTGACATGTAACATCCTGGTAGGATATTACTTAAAATAAATAATTAAACAAGGTAGAAATAAAGATTATAGGGTACTAAAAGATGAATCAGGGGTGGGACGTGATTGTGACGATTGTGTTTGGGGCAGATTAATAGAGGAAGAACCAAAAAGTAGAAGAAGTCCAGAAAATCCTAGAAGAAAGAGCAGGTTCCGAAGAAGCAGCAGCGTTCGACCAGTCTGAGTTCACACATATGATGAGAGACCTTCTCTAATTTAATAAAGTCCTTGCTAAAAAACCTCTCAGCTAAGGTTGACTTACGTTTCAAAACCTATATAGAGACCTTCTCTATAGAGTTCAATAAAGTCCCTACTAAGAAACCTCTTAACTAAGGTTGACTTACGTTTCAAGACCTTTGTAGAGACCTTCTCTACAAAGTTTAAGAAAGTCCCTGTTATGAAACCTCTTAGTTAAGGTTGACTTACATTTCAAGACCTCTGTAGAGACCTTCTCTATATAGATGAATAAAGTCTCTATTAAGTTACCTCTTAGCTAAGGTTGACTTACGTTTCAAGATCTCAACAGAGACCTTCTCTACAAAGATTAAGAAAGTCCTTGCTAAGAAACTTCTTAGCTAAGGTTGACTCATGTTCCAAGACCCCTGTAAAGACTTTCTCTACAAAGTTTAGCAAGTCCTTGCTAAAATACCTCTTAGCTAGGATGAACTCATGTTTAAAGAACTCTATAGAGATATTCTCTACATAATTTAGTAAGTCCTTCCTAAGAAACCTCTTAGTTAGGATGAACTCACGTTCAAAGAACTCTGTAGAGACCTTCTCTACAAAATTTAGTAAGTCCTTGCTAAGAAACCTCTTAGCCAAGGTGAACTTATGTTCCAAGACCTCTTTAGAGGTTAGAAAGTCCTTACTAAGAAACCTCTTAGCTAGAATGAACTCACGTTCAAAGAACTCTATGGAGATTTTCTCTATAGAATTTAGTAAGTCCTTGTTAAGACCGGTCTTGGTCGAAGGACGAGACGAGCCGACCCGAGTGGAAGGTCGTGACAAACCGATCTAAGTTGATAGCCAAGACGAACTGGTCCGAGCCAAAATTTGAGATGAGCCAACCTGAGCAAAGGTCGAGATTGGTTGGCTTGGGTTGAAGGCTGAGACAAATTGATTCGATCTGAAGGTTGAAACTAGGAATGACAAGAGGGCGAGGACGAGTTTTGCTATCCCATACACATCTCAGAAAAAAAAATTCATTCTCATCCCCGTATCCAAACCCAACGAATGTTAATTTTGTCTCATCTCCATTCCCACCAGGTAATGGATATATATTCGTACCCATGCCCGTACCTGTACCTAGGGATGACAAAAATACTTGTACTTGTGGATATCGACGGATAAAATCCATTGTAGATAGTTGGTATGCACGAATAATAGGTACTCGCAAGTAGCAGGTAGCAGGTAATTTAATATCCGTTCATTAACGGGTCGGGGTCAGGTATCATATTACCTGTACATGCGTGTATTTGCGACCTATTAAGAAAATGAAATTACATTTTTATCCTTAAGTTTTACGTTATTAAGTTACTCATGTCTTCCCTACTGGAATTTTTTTTCTTCTCGCTCTTTATTGTCGTCAAATGCTAGAGAAGTATTTCTCCTTTCTGACTGAGGAAAATCAAAACGTTGGCCTTGGCGTTCTGACTCTCAGCAAGTTTGAGTTCGAAGTTGAGGTGTTGGAGTTTGAAGTTCGAAGTCGAAGTTGATGGTGGACTTGCGATGGTTTTTTCCTTGAGGTTTAAAACATGACGTAAAGGGGCGATAAGGCTTTTGTTTCACTCGTGAGTCATAAGAAATGACGAAAAAGATGGATTGAGACAAAGGTCGGGGACATCGGCGGTGGTGCTCGAGACTGGTGTAGGCAGAGGCACATTACAATGATAGGTTGTGTTGTTTGGTTCTCGCGGCAACTCCTATGATGGTGACAGTGTTTACAACAACGTCTCTTGTTGTCATGGGGCGTGTGGCGGCGGAACCTACTACTAGATTCATGGTAACTCACAGACATGAAGGTGAAAGGGAAACCCTAATTGACTTTGTGTGGGAGAAAAGGATAAGGTTGGGTCTGGTCAAGTTTTTACTTGTCACACCCGTCATTTAATGTTTGCACCAGTTTTCATTATATGTTCAGTTGTTTAAATTTTTTCTACACCTCTATTTATATTTTTGTCTCTCGTTGTCGTGGAGAGTGTGGAAGCGAAACCTACTGCTAGATTCATGGTAACTCACAAACATAAAGGTGAAAGGGAAACCCTAATTGATTTTGTGTGGGAGAAGAAGATAAGGTTAGGTCTGGTCAAACTTTTACTTGTCACACCCGTCATTTAATGTTTGCACCAGTTTTCATTATATGTTCAGTTGTTTAAGTTTTTTTTACACCTCTATTTATTTTTTTAGTTGTAATTTAATTTGGATCTAATAAAAATTTATTTAAAAAATTACACCTCATTATAAGGGAGGGATACAGCTTTTTCATGCCATTCGGTAGCAAGTAGACACTATTCTCATGCCATTCGGTAGCAAGTAGACACTGTTCGTAATCAACCCGGTATCATTCCTCCTCGTATCCACTTTCTTAAGCTCTAGTCACCTCCACAGCCAGAGTCGCCGATTTGGGAATTTCTGCTACTGTACTAGTCCGGCGAGATCCGAAATTCCACTCCTCTGTTTGCCGCTGCCAAAGCCGTTTTCTCAAACCAATTTATCTGTGCAGAAATCACTTTGCTGCGTGCTATTCACCCTTTATTCCTTTACTGGAATGGTTATTTTCTATATATACCCTTGGTGATTTTTGTGTTGCTCTGTTCTTTACTTTTGCTATGTGTGTGTGGAACATTTGGGAATGAAAAACTGACATGTATTAATGTTTTGGTTAAATGTATTTGTGAATCCAGGTATATCTAGCTTTTAAGTAACCCAAAAAGCTTCAGGTTGTTCCGAAATAAAATTGACCCAACAACAGTTAGAGAATGCAAACTATGCGGCTGAGGCTTTCCAATTCCGACACCAGATCTCTTATCAGGCTCTCATCTTATTTGTATTCTTATTTTCGTACACCATTGGATTTTATCTCACTATCGACATCGTCTCGTGCTTCCTCCACCGCAACCAACTTGTTCACATCTCCGTGGTCTTCCTCTCAACGTCGGGGAATCAAAGTATCTGGTTCTGATGTATGCGTCTTTTAACTTTGACTATTTTATTGGGCTTTTGGTCAAGTTTTTTATAGCTGCTTCTTCACTGTCTTTTGCGGTGCAGATTAGAGTGGGAAATATCATTGGAAAACAAGGTTCCTATGCTCTTGGGTTATTGAATTTTACTGTGGTTTCAATTCAACATGTATGCTTTCTAACAGATTCATTTTGCATTCTTATTGTGTTGGTCGTGCTTGCTTCCAGGGCGCATTTACGAGGTACATACTATTACTACTCAATCAATTTATTGCCAAATAGGATCCATTCAATCTTGTTATCCCACACTTTCTTTCGTGATGCAAACCTCATCAGGTTCTTAAAGTCGATCACTCTCATGAAGGAAGAGGAAAAGCCACAATCAAGGTTTGTCCTAAGATTTCCTTTTTTTTTTGTCATACTGACCCTCCCTAAATGCACACTTGTTCCATAATTTTATAAGTGAGCATGCTTATCTTTATTTATTTTTGGACGAACTTTTACATAAGCTAAAATGCATAAGCTAATTTGTAGAAGCTCTTTCTAGCTTCTTTTAATTATTATTTTTGACTTGTACATGAGCTAATTTTAGCTTATGGAGAACTTAATTTCATTTTTTTTCTTCTTATTTTTCTCTCCTGGGAGGACATATGGTGAAACTTGTTCAAATAGATCCTTGGAATGGAATAGTGTACTATATTGAAAATGATTAAATTAGGAAAAGAGTATTGGTGTAGTGAATGCCATCATGTAATTTGTCTTTTGAAGGAATTACTATTATATATATTTCTAAAGTAACTAATTGTAAGTCGTTTGGCCATTGTGTCCAGGAAACCTGCTTTGCTCATTTTCTGCACTCTCTTTAAGATTTTTCTTGACACTCTAAATCAACTCCTTGGTGCACAAAATAGTATGCCTTAATTTTATACTGCACATCCTATTTGGTAGAGGAAATTTTTCATCAGTAATTTTGACAATTTTCTTATTTATCTTCACAAATTAGAAAAGTGGTGAACAAAGTGAATAGAAAACTAGTTGTGTGGACGGTAACAATTAGCTTATTTAGTCATAGTTAAATAACTTGTTTTATGAGTTAAAATTTCTGGCCTCTAACAAGTTATTATTATTATTATCCATAATGAAAGCATATGTGTTCGATATGTAAATGCATATAAGACAATATTTTAGTTAGTCAGCTACTTTAGTTCACAGCTATTTGGTAGCTGTCAGTAAATAAGCTAGACTGTTGTGTTCTAGACAACTGAATCTAGACTGAATGTAGATAAATTGAAAAGATAGTCAAGTGCACAGCAAAGTTTCCTTTACCTCTGTTTCTCTCCTCTTGTCTCTATCCTCTATATAGTGTTCTTCCCTTTTCTCCTCTTGTTGTCTTCCTGTTTCTTTCATCTTTCGTACCTAAATTCTATATTATGACTCATCTTGATTTATCTGTGTAAATTTACCAGCTTGAACCCACATGTTAAAATGCATGTGTATATGACACTGTTTGCTATGTACAAACTCACTTGGATTGTATTGAAAAGCCAACAATGTGGTAATGGGCAAACAGTTTTCTTTGGAAGCAAGCTTACTCCGATACACTGTTAAATGATAAACTAATATTTTTTTCATGACCTTACTATAGATGTTATACAAAATCCCAAATATTCTTATTATTTGATTTGGTTGCAAGGTGAGAAAATCAGGGAAAATAAAATAAAGTGAAAGAGAGTGATCAAGGAGTAAAAACAAAGTTTGATATGAGAATCTAAATATTCTGCTATTTTCTCTATAATTTGAGCTATACAATTTATAGAAACTGATGAGACATTGGCAGGCAGTCGTTTCAAATGATAATGCAACCATTTCTCCACTAATTTGCTACAAACAAATTTACTGAACTTCCTACAACAACTAACAGTATGCAAAAGCACGAATGACATGTACCTAGTAATAGATTTTATCGAGTAATGTTTTCTTTAGAGGGTGTACATTTTCCAGAAACTTGTTACATAAAAATTAAAAATGGAGAAGCCCTTGTTTTATATTTAGATGATATGACCTTGTTTTAATGCTCTTGTTATCAGGTAAAGTTGTATGTTGTTACTCTGGTCTCTCTCAACTACATTCCTAACAAATACTAGTTTGTTTAAAATAGGTGGAGCTTCGTGACATTGGCCAGGGAAACAAGATCACACAAAGAATGGGTACTGATGACGATATTGAAAGTATGTACTTGTATATGTAACATGTCAAATGCAAATCTCTGAGTAATATAATCATTGTGCAAAGATTGTTGATTTAGTTGTTAATATTGATACCATTATTAGTAACTTCTTGCTGTCTGGTACCATTGTTCATAACCTTTTCTTATGGCCAAGATTGCCTAATATTTATGTTGCAAAGCAATTTAATCCTACAAATCCAACTCATAAGGTAAGGTTATACTCACTTGTGTACTATAATTTGACTATATCTCTAGTTGATATAGAATCTCCAACGATAACACGGAAGCTAAGTTAAGGACTAATTACCAAAGTAACCAAATCAGAAATAAAGCTCTACATAATCAGAATAAATCTAGATTTTGTTGAGGTCCAACAGTGTGTGTTTGTTCTCTGATCCAATAACCTATCTGAAGGTTGTGTACATTTTCCATTATTGTAATTTAAATGGAAAGATGTTGAGCAATATCGGCCTTTTCCAATCAGTGTCTGCTAGGGTACTTCAAGCCTTGTGATAATGGACTTGTAATCCTTTCCAGCGCTTACAAATCATTAATTGTTTCAGGGGTCTACGTTCAGGAAAAGACTTTCATGTTTATGTGCATGGATCATGATGGAACTGTAGTTTTGATGGAGTGAGTTTTTACAGCTTTCGTTCTAATTTGCTGTTAGTATATCATTGTAAGCTTTCGAGGGCTATAAATTCTTGGTAAGCATAATTATTAATTTGTTTCTCTTTGTAATTGTGGTCAGCCCTGACTCACTGGATCAAATGGAAGTTTCAAAGGACTTGTTCAACAAGGACTGTTTGTATCTACGAGGTGGATAAAAGCTAACACTCCTCAACCCTTCATATCTGCTCTTTTTTGATCAATTAATATGGAACATTTTTAACTTGTCAATTGTGCTTAGTGCTCATATCATACTCTAAAGGATGCTAAGATAGCATCATTGTTTCAATAACCTACAAATGTGTCAACAAATAGTTTTTGATTTTATCATTTTTATGAATTATTGGGAATTACACTTTTTTGTTTTTTTTTTCTAATCAAATTCATTGTTCAATTGCTATGTAATGAATTTGATTGATGATTGTCTCTCAAGTGTTTCCCCAAAACTTGTGCTACCAATTGTCAACTTCCTCTTTAACTTAGAGTCTTAGATAATCACTTATTGATGTTCGTGTTCAATGTGAACTTTCTATAGCTTTGTAACAACTAAGTATCTTCGTTATGGTGTTTGAAATCTCAATGCCACCATGATGCATGGTTTGTTCCGGTACTTCAATCACATGCTAGATCACTATCATTAGTTTTATTCTTGTTTCATCGCTTGTTCACTGCTGTATTTATATGAAAAATGTATAGATAATCACCTACTTGCAGCAAAAGTTCCCCAATTCATCAAAAAAGCTACTAAACTAACAGTACTTTTAGAATATGCACTACCGTTCTGACCGCTCTCCTTTAAGTCTACTCTTCTCAATCAATTGTTGAATCACTCTTCTTTACTCCTTGCATACATCCTGCCCTTTCTGTTTCCCCCCACTCTCTCCTCTACCTGACTCCTTTTATCATACAGTTTTTGTCTCAGGCCTTCATTTCCAAGTCCAACACCTTAACCCTCTTGGCCTGAGTCAATGCCTTTCCCTTTTGTTCTTCTGCTATACACTTCTGTTAAATGCCTATTAGTGGCTCTGCATTTATTGACAAGTATGTTCTCTACTCTTGTAGTCAATCTAGCTCTCTATTACTAGTTAATTATCACTTTGTTGCTTGGTTAGCAGATGAAATGAAAGTTAGGGTACAATTTTATGATGACAAACCTTTATCTGCATCCGTTCCAAAACGTGTCACATGCATTGTCAAGGAAGTCATTTCAGCCACTACAAGGTATGTGTCATTATTCATTGTTGTGCTTAATGAATCTTCTTTATTCCTGTTTGCAATTTTCTCCAATTTTATATGCCAATTTTTTTTTTTCAATTTGTCTTACTATCCATACTTCTTTCTTGATCACTTTTTCCTTCTTGTTAGATATTGTTTAGATATTGTTTAGATATTGTTTGATATTGTTAAGATATTGTTAGATATTGTTAATCACAATATCAAACAATATCTTCTATTTGCTCTATTTATTTTTAGTTACTCTTTTTAGTTGTACCTTTCTCTATTATAAATAGATTACCCAATGTGTGATTTATACACAAGGGAGATTAATCTCAAACCCTGTTTTCTCTATATTCAACACTTCTCACTTGAATTTGTTGTTTAAATTTCTAATCTTTGAGGTGCTATTTGTGTGCTCTAAATTTTATTTTTAGAATTTCGAACTATATCCTAGTCACAATCTCTTGTTTGTGCCAGGCAGTCATAATACCCTAGTCCCTATCAGTTTTACCCATTTTAACTCTTAGGTTTTATTGTACTTCAATTCCCAACTGCAAATTTCTTTTGACGGACATGAAATTGTGATAAGTGAAGGGAAATACCTAAAATAGGGAACAAGAGAAGGAAAGTATTGAGGGTTGGAAAGTGGAAATTGTAATAAGGTGTACTCTAAAGTTTATAGTTTTGTAAAAGCAAAGGAAAACACAATTTGTGAATATTGAGAATGATACCTCCCTTGAAGCATCCATGGTCAGAAATCCAAAGAAATATAACATAATCGCTATCCTATCCCAAATCGAAAGCAAGTTTAAGGGCAAGAAGTTGCCTGTAAAGGTTAATTTGAAGGAAATTTTAGGAGCTTTGTAAAGTAAGAAGTTTCCCATTATTATAGAGTTTCAGTTGTGTGAGAACTTCCACTTGCTTTGGCTTGTGAAGTAATTTTTCCTAATAGTAGTCGTGCCCTTGGAGGGAGTTCTAGGCATCCAAAAGTTTGTCTTGGAATAGTCCCTAAATTGTTTGCTTTCTTGCTCCATCTGAATGACAATAAGTATAACTTTACACTTGCTGTCATACACTAGTAATATTTCTTGCAATTAGTTCCCCATTTATGGGAGGGTGCTGATTATAGTTGTTTAATTTGTTTCTGATTTTTTTGTTTACTATATCAGCCAATATTTGCATACTGCTAATATTTAGGGTTAAATATGTTTTCCCTCAAGTTTCAGTGAAATTTGAAATTAGTCTTTTTTCAAAACTTTTGACCAATTTAGTCTTTTATTTTTAAAAATGCGGAAATATTATCCTTTTAACCAAATTTTATTAAGTTTATCTGACGTTTCAAACACATTTCATGATAATATTTGAATTATTTACACCGTTTGACACATTTTTGCTTCAGTGTTAACTCAAATATTATCATAAAATGTGTTTAAAATGTCAAATAAACTTAACAAAATTTGGTGAGAAGGACTAAATGCACGTATTTCTAAAGATGAAGGACTAAATTGGTATAAAGTTTCGAAAAGAGGCTAATTCCAAAATTCACTGAAACTTGAGAGGGACTAAAAATATATTTATCCCTATGAATTATTATACATATCAATGATGAAAATCAACCTCTTAGGTGGAACATTGTAATTTAAATTCTTTGGCCTATAAATTTGAAAGTCTTGTACTAATTTCTTCTTATTTTTCTTAATTTAAGGAATAAAAAGGTCGTACTGGACAATGGCCTTGCAGTTGAAGTAAGTCACATTATTATTTATTTTCTGTATTACACTTATTTAATGGTGTAAATAATTGGTAAAATGTTTATCACCATTTGCTTCTATCTTTGAAAGTTTAATCATTATCTAATATAGTAGTTACAAGCAATATTTTTCTGGAATTTTTTTTTAAGGTCAACCTGAATTTTTGAGGAAATTTCTTTTATGTTAGTTATTGTACTTGAGTTTAGTTTGGTGTCCCTTTAACTGTAGAAAATTGAGAAATGAGTTTTGTATGATTCCTTGCCTCTCGGTTTACCTATAGTCCACCAATGTCAAAAATGTTTTTTTTTTCTGGAAATTGTGTTTCTTGATGACTTTTGGCATCCTCTCACGGCACGGGACAATTGATGTCACCTTTTAAAAAGTCCTTGGATTTGTTGCAGTCCATTCTGCCCCTAACTTGCCCTTGGGAGTAATAGAATTTGATGAAATGAGAAATAAGAAATCTGAACTTAAGGAAAGTGTTTCATTAATTGAGTGAAAAACAACAAGAAAAAGAAAAACCACATGAGTCTATATAACAGACTCTGATCAACACTAAGTCTTTACGGAGACATAGAATTGATTATATTTGTAACAAACTTGACACATACGATTTGTATACTCTTATTTGAGGGGGAGTGTTAGATATTGTTTGATATTGTTAAGATATTGTTAGATATTGTTAATCACAATATCAAACAATATCTTCTATTTACTCTATTTATTTTTAGTTACTCTTTTTAGTTGTATATTTCTTTATTATAAATAGATTATCCTATGTGTGATTTATACACAAGGGGAATTAATTTCAAACCATATTTTCTATATATTCAACACCATCAAATCAGTATGTAGCTAACGATTATACTTAATTGTGCTAAAATTTCCTTCCTTTCGAAATACCTTTCATGAAAATGGTAGAAGAGTGGAATTAAATCATTATTTAGGTAATACTAAATGTTTGTTTTGTCTGATCAACGACCTCCAGGTACCGCCTCACATTGTAGCTGGTGATGCCATAGTTGTTAATACGGAGGATGACTCCTACATAGAAAGGTTAGTTGGTGTAATCTGATTCAAAGAAAGTGATATTAAAATTAATGATACATTTTTTCATTCAAAGAGAGCCGTGTGATCAACTCTCTTGGTATTGTATTGATGTCTTGCACTTTTCATCCCTTTCCTAGTACTTCATCCTTCTGTATTTGTCAAGTAAAATCATAGTAGGGTATAATGAATGACATTCTTTAGGTACTAGATTCTTTTTTAACCGCTATTATACTTGGAACCATTACTATCATTTTTGTGTAAACTTGGATCATAATGATTTGTATTATTAATAATAAATATTATCTCTTAATTTTCAGGGCCAAATCATAGTGCGACTTCAGCCAGGATTTGAAAAGATATCCAATATTGTCATGGCTTCTGAAGCAGAATGGCCTTTTATTCAGCCTCCTAGCCCTACCTTCCCCTCTTTCACTTCATAATAGCTTCTTTTTTTTTCTGCATCTCCTAGCAACTGAGTTTGAATGTTTGTGTTTGCAGGACTATTGCTTTAGTTTGTGCATAACGAAAGCAAGACAACATAATTTTGATTGTTGAAATTTTAGATGATAAAAACTCATTTGGACGGTTTGTATTTATATTTAAGTAGCAGGAATTTCTTTCTCCAGCCCCATAAGTTTCAAATTGCTTACTTTACCCTTTATAAATTGTATTATCTGGAAACTTAATGAAATGTGCAATTCGGAAATTGGACTCTTTTCTTGATATAGCTTGATACAATCACCACTAGATATTCTTACAAGACTTCAATCATTTCTTGGACGTAAATTATATCCAAAGTGAATTGGTGTAAATAATGCTAAATTATATCCAAATTGAAATGGTGGAAGTAATGCTCAAAACATGTCTAGGAATCATTTTTTACCCACCTCAACATTCCTGAAATGTAAATCTAAACCCACAAACAAAAGTACACCATAGAAAACTAAATGTTTTGACTATTGAATAAAAATAGAGGGAAGTAAATACAGAAGTGCAAGGGGAAGCATCCTATCTAACACAGAGGATGTCATATCATACCCAGTATAACTCATTGATTTTCATTTACGATTAAGCCATTGCAAACAAAATATCAAGGAAAAGTAACAATTATCAAAATCATAAAAATTATTCTTTAGGAACGGGTGTAAATTACTATACAAATATATATTAGTGTGTTTGATGAAAAAAAAATAATTAATTATTATTTTTATAGTAATTACATAATGTGGCATTTTGTTAATTAAAAATTAAAAGTAATTATTTGAAAAATATAAAAAATGAGAAGTGGATAGAACAAAAATATTTACTAAGAACTTAATTATATATATATATATATATATATATATTTAAAAATACCTTTTGTATTACCATTTCTTTATAATTATTTATTATTCAAAATATTTGTATTTATATTTAGTTAAATATATAAAAAACTATAAATTTTTCTTTTCTAGATTTTATCTTCTTTTTCCTTCCACACTCGAACACGTAAAACAGTTTTTTATCCAAATTTAAGATTTGAATTGACTAAGGGCGGACTTCTCTATTGGCAATTTCTTTTCCCACCTTTTTTTTTCTTTTAATGCTTGTTTAGGGAAACCCGTTGACAACATATTCTACATTGTATAATTCTATAACAATTCAAAATTAAAAAAATTTCAAATTACAAAATCTAAAATGTATTTTAAATTATACCGTCCAAAATATGTTTTCAAATTACATAATTAAAAATTAATATTTTAAAATGTTTAATTTAAAATACACTCAATTTAAAATACATTTCCATATTATATAATCTAGAAATACACTCAATTATAAAGTTTAGAATACATTTTCACATTATATATTATCTAAAAATGCATTCATGATCGATTAATCCAAAATATTCTTTTAAATTTCGACATATATTCTAGACATAGTTTGAAATGTAATTTTGAATCCAAAAATATAATTTAGATCGTATAATCGAGATCATATTTCCGTACTTTACAATCTAAAAATCTAAAATATGATCACTTTAAAGTTTTCCAATACCTCACAAAGGTGCATGAATTAATCGTCACATCAATCAAATTAAAGGATGCACTAATATTGATCAAACTTAATTTCCTTTAATTGCTTTGGTTAACACTGAATTCGTTCTCTACATTAACACAAGACATGAATGTCCTTTAATTCGTTGTCTTGCATATAGGAAAAATTTGACGCATTAACAACTAAGTTTAAACTAAATGTGCTGAGGTACTATTCATTGCCAACAAAGCCTTAAAACCCGACAAAATTATATCATAAAAGTGATTGTAAATCCTTACCACCAAGCTTCAACTTCCCAACATGGAAAACCCTTGTAAAACCCTTCAATTAAAATTCAAAATGCTAGCTAGAAGCCTCAGTTAATCTTTGGTTTTGGTCGCCTTGGTCTCAATACCATATAAAGGCACCCTAGAACAATCAAGAAAGCTGGTATAGTTGTCATATCAAACACCATATGTATTTTTCTCTCTCTTGTGCAGTTAATTGGATGAAGAAGGGAAAGGGTCGCATTGACTTGACCAACAAACCTGCGTGAGAGATTGTCAGACAAAAACTAACAAATTTCAGAAAAATAAAATTTAAGAGCTTTTCAAGTCCAACTTAAAGAAAAGATAAAGTAGGTCTACATGAAAACACTAGCTACTAACCAATGAAGAGCAACAGAAAAGTAAAAATAGTTGAGCTTCACCATATTTTCATCCTTAGATAAATTTTGCAAGTATATTGGAATGAGGGAAAAGAAGAGGAACGAAAAGCAAATGTGAACAAATTCATGTAATAAAGACTAGGGCTGTCAAAACCGACAAGAAAGTCCAACCCGACCCAACAGGCCATGTTTAAAAAATTTGACAGCTGAGCCTGGCCTATATTTTAAAGCAGGCCATTAAAATGCTTATTGCAGAATAGTGCCTAACCTGTTGGATGCATCCTCCAACGTGTTTAATAGCCTCAATGCATCAATATAACGCAATTCTCCAGTGACAGTTGATACCTGAAGAATACAACATTCATAACACATTCAGGAACTTAAGAATATGATTGAAAATTGAATAGAAGCTACAAATAACTACCACTTACCCTTTTCCAAAGGCTAACAACATAATTGTACTTGTTTGCAAGCTCAAGCTCTTGGGACTGGAAGATCCTGAACGTTTTTTCAGCTTTACATTGTTAAGAATTCAAATTAACTCATTGTGTCTCAAGAAAAACAAAGGGCAGGTTTGGGTTCAGATGGTTTAATTTGATAATATATGCTTTAATATTTTTTTTTCTTACACAACGCAAATGCGATGATACATCGTGTTACTCGCTAAAGAAATTGCAGAAATAGATGATATGCGCATTTTAATAATGATCTCATTGATGCTTTTTGAAATAGTAATTTTTTTATCATTAAACGGCTGCAGTGCTACACGGTAAGGATACTAGTACGTTCCATTAGCAGAAGATGAATGGCAGAATTAACCAGTTGTATTGATTCTTCGAGGGACGTGATGACATAGCTTCGAGCAATTGAATCAGACTGGAACTGCGAAATGTGCCAACCTTGTGATGTAATGGAGAAAGGGTTGCATCCTACTGACCATAACCAGTCCTGTCATATGCAGAGATAAATCTTACATTATGGTAGTTCAAATACACTTAAAAACGAAGTTACATCTTAGTACATGGACATTGACTGTTCTAGGAACTCGGAATACAGTTCACACATGCTAATCTCTAAATGAGTATGTATATTGTTGAAAAAGGCATTAAGCATCTGCAACCAGGACAAATTGAAAAGGTGGTCTAGCTTGCTGCAGCCTCTTTTGCTACATAGATCACTTTATGTATTTTGGGAGATTTGGAGAGTTGCAAGGTGAGTACAGTAAAAATTAACTGATTTGTTGCCTTTTAAGGGATTAGGTAGGTATACCCAAAGAAGAGTAACATTGTCCCGTACAGTCAATGCACAAGAACTGAACCTCAACAAACGAAAGATATCTGGATTTAGTAGACGGAAAACACTAAATGCATCAAAGAAGTAGATTGGATTCAAATATTGGACATAAAATGTACCTCAATTGCGGTCTCATGGGCCTGACCATAGACAAGATGAAGGGGAAGCAAACCAGCAAGATGCTCAGCAGTGGCAGCAACTGCAGCTTTTATAGGCTGCCTTTATCGTCCATATAGAGGATGAAATCATTAAAACTGATGAGTAGATTTTTGTACCTATACTTACTATCTATCATATAAAAGAGATTCTCCCTTTTGGGTACACGTTTTTTTCAATTAACCATCCTTTTAAATTAAAATAATACCTTACCAACTTTACCTTCTAAATAATCATTCTTTTAAATTTAACTATTTTTCCGATTTGACCATTTTTTTAAATTTAACCAATTTAAAACAAAAATAACTATCTATAATAAAAAAAACTACCTACAAAATAAAAAAAATAAAAAAACTATTTATAATCAATATAAAAAATATTTATTTTTACTTTTATAATAATAATAATAATTTTTTGTCTTCATAAAAAAGAAAAGTGAACACGTGTAACGCAAGTGTTTCAATTAGTGATAAATAAAGGTACTATCACAATTGTTCAATATAACTTTTTATAGAAGTTCACCTCTTCCCCTACCCCTTCCCAAGTGAAATAAATAAAATACGATTGCAAGAAAGATGAATAAGCAATTTTAGAAAGTAGAAAGATAGGTTTCTGAATCTTACCTCAAGTCCAGTAGAAGTGAATGCCCATTACAATGTACATGGCTTTCCCACGAGGAGGACTCAGACTGAACGACAATAATCATGTCAGAGAGAGCTTTTGCCTGAAAATATTTGTCTAGTAAAAGTGGTTCACTGTAGATGAACCAAAAGATTGGAACCTCAAGCACAGACCTGGAATGTGCATGCCTACCTGCACATTCATAAATACTCATATTTATCAATAACAAGAATATCAAGAATAAAAGAGAACTTTATTTTAAACTTATATTTAGTGAAATGAACAAAATAAATCATAGAAACAAGAACAAGCAACCCCTACATGCTAGACATAGAAACTCCTTGTTAGTCCCTACTATTTTACACTTATACATATCCTATGTTTTTCCATTTTGACATCTAAGTTTTGATGATAACAAACAAGACAATTTTGGTGTTTCTGATATATTTATCTAGAGTGCAACAAGCTTAGTCATGATCAAGAGTAATTTTGTTTCAAGCTACAAGTCTGATTAAAGCACAAAAGACAAGTGAATGAGGCCATGTTAGATGACCTCACACAAAGAAGAAGACGGATGCTACTATAATAGAAGAAGCCTTACAAAAGTATTGGACAACACTACAAGTAGCAAGAAGCGCTAGACAATAATGTCACCTATGGATGACCATATTCCTCATGGCATGAGATATATGTCAACAAGAATGGAAGTTTAGACAGCTATGTTAGAAAAAACTTCCATCTTGAAGAATCAAAAGCATGCAAGATAGAGAAGCAAGAAGAAGATCAAGAGAAGTTGCTCAAAAGTATTCTTGGATTAATATAGCACTAAAAGAACTGCAGAGAACCAAGATTAGACGACCTTGATGGAGCACCTATCAAAAGATGTCTACTAAGCTATCAATTGTTAGATGACTCAAGTCAAATGGAATAAATGCAACCTAAAGAGTGCTTTGAACTAGACACATTTGTAGGATTTCATAAACCCTACACAGTTGACTCACAACATCTATCTCATAAAGATGAAGACCCAGGTACTAACTATAAATGCACAAAAGTCCTTTTGGTTTTGTCAGGGGAACAATGTTGTTGAGATGTAATATTTTATTTATCATGTATGGGATCCTTTCTTTAGGGTTAGGGTTAGGACTGGGCCTTGACTCTTTGTATTCTGCTTACTATCTTCTTATATAAACAGTAGTAAAACAGTAACAGTGTAGTTTTTCACTGTTTCATTTATCTGAAATCTCTTCAAGATGGTATCAAGAGCCAGAACATGAGTCTGGTTCATCTTCACTGTTTGTCACAGTGACTATCATCGTCCGCCGTCTTCCGCCACTGTCCGCCGCCGTCCGCCGCGCCGTCCGCCGTCGTCGCCGTCGCCACCGGCGTGTTTACTCCGGCGAAGTCAGGGTTAGGTGCGCCTCGAGGAGCGCAACCCATCCCCGCAAGTCACGTCCCCAGAAACCTCCGCACGCGCCGCCACGCTCCGCTTCTCTTCGGCGACCTTCAAGCGCGTGTACACCACGCGCCACCGTCGTTCGTCTCGCCGGAGCCTCCTGGTCTTATATCTGCTCTTGGTTCTCTGTTTCGGTGACCATATCTTGAACCTAGGGTTTCTTCTCAAAAGTTAGGTTTTTTTTTAATGGCTTCTACGGGTGGAATGTCTCCCTCTCTATCAGCTACTCCTATTATTACCTCTGCGAAACTGAACTGGAAAAATTACTCCTCTTGGTCAGCTTCGGTGGAGTTGTGGTTTCTTGGTCAAGGTTATCATGATCATCTTGAAAAAGAGGTCTCTAATATTTCAGAGGAAGAGAAACCTAAGTGGCAGAAATTGGATTTTCAGTTGTGTGCTGTTTTATGGCAATCAGTTGAGCAAGGGGTCTTAGACATTTTGAGACCTTACAAGACATGCTTCTCTTTTTGGAAAAGGGCACAAGATATTTTTGCTAACGACATTCAACGCCTCTTTGATGCAACTCAAAGAGTAGCCTCACTCAAACAAATCAATCATGATATGGTTTCTCATATCGGAAAGGCTAGGGCTGCAGTAGAAGAATTGAAGAGTTTTTTTGTGGCTGATTCATTAGAAGATATCAACAAAAAACTTGATAAGTTTTACAT
This sequence comes from Vigna unguiculata, assembly GCF_037176805.1. NCBI lineage: Eukaryota > Viridiplantae > Streptophyta > Magnoliopsida > Fabales > Fabaceae > Vigna > Vigna unguiculata. The sequence continues at coordinate 49,338,654 of NC_140795.1, read as the reverse complement.
GGTCTTAATTCTGAGGAGCCTACACTCGACTTTTGATCATGTGCGTGATCAAGTTTTAGCCGGTGATCAAATCCCTTCGATGGACAACTTAGTTACTAGACTTCTTCGTGTACCTACATTGGTCAAAGATGAAAGTTCAACTGATGTTTTTGAAACATCAGCAATGGTAGCACCACGAGGAAGAGGAGGAGGTCGGAGCAACCGTGGAGGACGTGGTGGTCGAAGTGGGCGTCCTCAATGCTCATATTGTAATAGAATGGGCCATACCCAAGACAAGTGTTATTCCTTACATGGTTTTCCCGATAAAGCTGCTCATGTGTCCAAGTCTGATCATTCAGAATCTAGAATTTCTGATGAAGAGTACCAAGAATTCTTGAGGTACAAATCTGAGAAATCCAACAATCCTGACCCATCCTCTTCAATGTCAACTGCATGCATCTCTCAATCTGTGGAAGGTCTTAGTCCATGGATTCTTGACTCAGGTGCCTCAGATCATGTCTCTGGTAACATTTCCTCATTTTCCTCCATTTCCTCTCCCAAAAGTCCTCATTTTATTACTGTTGCAAGTGGATCCAAAGTGGCATCTCAAGGAATTGGCAAAGTTTCTTTATCACCTTCACTAAATTTAAACTCTGTTTTGTACATTCCTCATTGTCCTTATAATTTAATCTCTTTGAGTCAATTGACTCGTTCCTTAAATTGTTCTGTAACCTTTACTGCTAATTCCTTTGCTATACAGGAACATGGTACAGGTCGTCTGATTGGAGAAGGACATGAGTCACGGGGACTTTATTTCCTAAAACCAAGCTCCTCAGTATCTTGTTTTGCAACTTCATCCCCAAAACTTTTGCATGATCGTTTAGGTCACCCAAATTTGTCTAAGTTGAAGATGATGGTTCCGAGTCTCAAACACATTCAAGCCTTAGATTGTGAATCGTGTCAGTTAGGAAAGCATGTTAGATCTTCCTTCCCTAAAAAGTCTGAGACACGATGTAATTTTGTTTTTTCTACTGTTCATTCTGATGTTTGGGGACCAAGTCGTGTCACTTCTTTTGGTTTTAACTATTTTGTAACGTTCATTGATGAATTCTCTTGATGTACTTGGGTTTATCTAATGAAAGAAAGATCGGAACTTTTATCCATATTTGTGTCCTTCTTTAATGAAATTAAGAACCAATTTGGGAAGACAATTAAAATTCTCAGAAGTGATAATGCTAAGGAATATTTTTCTGCTGCGTTTTCCTCATTTTTATCTTCCCAAGGAATTTTACATCAGTCAACATGTCCTCATACTCCACAACAAAATGGCATAGCCGAAAGAAAGAATAGACACCTTATCGAAACTGCACGCTCTCTCATGTTGAATACCAATGTTCCTATTCATCATTGGGGAGATGCAGTCCTCACTGCTTGTTTTCTAATCAATAGGATGCCTTCTTCTTCTATTGAAAATAAAATTCCTCACTCGATAATTTTTCCAAATGATCCTTTGTATCGTGTTTCTCCACGTGTGTTTGGATGTACTTGTTTTGTTCATAATGTCTCTCCAGGTCTTGATAAACTTTCTGCAAAGGCTATTAAGTGTGTCTTTTTGGGATATTCTCGCCTCCAGAAAGGGTATAAATGTTATTCTCCCTCAACCAAAAGGTATTATATGTCTGCTGATGTTACATTCTTTGAGGACACACCTTTTTTCTTGTCCTCCATGGAGGAGAGTTCATCTATTCAACAAGTCCTTCCTTTACCATCCTGTGATCCCTTGGTTCTTCCTGAAACTCAACCTCAAAATGCCAATGACATTGTTCAACCACCTCTTCTCACATATCAGCGTCGCACTCCAGTGACTCCTTCCTTGCCTGAAGACCCCTGTGACTCAAATCCTTCTCCACCAGATTCTCGAATCATGGATCCTTCATCCTCTTCATCTTCTCTTGACTCCGATCACACTTGGCCTATTGCCCTTCGGAAAGGTACTCGCTCTACTCGTAATCCACATCCTATTTATAACTTTTTGAGTTATCATCGTTTGTCTCCTCCATATTTCTCTTTTGTTTCCTCCTTGTCTACCATTAAGGTTCCTAAGAATGTTGATGAGGCACTTGGTCATCCTGGATGGAGACAAGCCATGATTGATGAAATGCAAGCACTTGAACACAGTGGGACTTGGGAACTTGTCTCTCTTCCTCCTGGTAAGAAGTCTGTGGGCTGTAGATGGGTCTATGCTATTAAGGTTGGTCCGACTGGCGCTGTAGACCGACTCAAAGCCCGTCTCGTCGCTAAGGGGTATACTCAGGTTTACGGTCTTGACTATTGTGATACTTTTTCTCCTGTGGCTAAAATAAGTTCTGTTCGTCTTTTCCTTGCTATGGCTGCCATTCGCCAATGGCCTTTGTATCAGTTGGACATTAAAAATGCCTTTCTTCATGGTGATCTGGAAGAGGAGATATACATGGAGCAACCTCCTGGGTTTGTTGCTCAGGGGGAGTCTGGGTTAGTTTGTAAGTTGCATCGTTCTCTCTATGGCTTGAAGCAATCTCCTCGAGCTTGGTTTGGTAAATTTAGTCGTGTTGTGCAGAATTTTGGATTGAAACGTTGTGAAGCGGATCATTCAGTATTTTATGGTTATACTTCTCCTGACAAATGTGTTTATCTTATGGTTTATGTTGATGATATTGTTATCACAGGAAATGATATCACTAGAATTGCTCAATTGAAGAACCATTTGTTTAGCCACTTTCAGACCAAAGATTTGGGTCGTCTTAAATATTTTCTTGGTATTGAAGTGGCGCAATCAAAAGAAGGTGTCATCATTGCACAGAGAAAATATGCTATTGATATTTTGGAAGAAACAGGTCTGACAAATTGCAAGCCCATTGATAGCCCTATGGACTCAAATCAAAAATTAACAAGAGATCAAGGTGAACCTTTCTCAGATCCAGAGAGATATAGAAGGTTGGTTGGAAAACTCATCTACCTTACTATAACAAGACCTGATCTTTCTTATCCAGTGGGAGTTGTTAGTCAATTTATGCAAAATCCCCACATTGATCATTGGAATGCTGTGATTCGCATTCTCAGATATGTAAAAGGTAACCCAGGACAAGGATTGTTGTATGAGAACAAGGGAAGTACTCAAGTTGAAGCGTATTGTGATGCAGATTGGGCTGGTTGTCCAATTGATAGAAGATCTACCACAGGGTATTGTGTATTCCTTGGAGGGAACCTTGTATCTTGGAAAAGTAAGAAACAAAGTGTTGTTGCTCGATCTAGTGCAGAGGCGGAATATCGATCTATGGCTCTAGCTACATGTGAACTAGTATGGATTAAACAACTCCTTCAAGAGTTGAAATTTTGTGAAAATGAGCAGATGAAGTTATATTGTGACAACCAAGCAGCCCTTCACATTGCCTCCAATCCGGTGTTTCATGAGAGAACAAAGCATATAGAAATTGATTGTCATTTTGTTAGAGAGAAATTACTATCCAAGGATCTTGTTACAGAGTTTGTCGGCTCTAATGAACAACTTGCAGACATTCTGACTAAATCTTTAAGAGGGCCTAGAATTCAATTTATATGTTCCAAGCTTGGAGCATATGATCTATATGCTCCAGCTTGAGGGGGAGTGTTGAGATGTAATATTTTATTTATCATGTATGGGATCCTTTCTTTAGGGTTAGGGTTAGGACTGGGCCTTGACTCTTTGTATTCTGCTTACTATCTTCTTATATAAACAGTAGTAAAACAGTAACAGTGTAGTTTTTCACTGTTTCATTTATCTGAAATCTCTTCAAGAAATGTCAACTGTAAAGTAAAGGAGTGTGTTTCAATCACGTCAAAGTACTACAAGTCAAAGTATGTAAGAAGAGAGTCATCACTCTCTAAGAAAATATCTAACAAGCAATGACTCCAAAGGTACACATCCTTCAATGGTCCTTTTGGATACCTATACAAGGAACGCACCACCATGCAAGAAAGTTGATGGATATAATAAGAAAAGTCTTCAAAGTATCACCAACATTACACACACAAATGATAAAGTGCTGAAAAAGCCTAAAGTGCAACATCTAATTGAAATTACCTACCACTTGTTACTATTGTAGGATAGGAGTAGTTAGTTGATTGCCATGTTGTCCCTTAGTATATTTATATTGCATGAAGTTCTGGTTGTGGGTGAAACAAACTTTTGGAGACTTTATGATTGCTTCTACTGATTTAATTATTGATTTTCTCAAAAAACAATGTAGTCCTTTAAATAGGTTGATTCGTCATGCTGTTTTATTGGGATTGTCTGGATGATTTGGCGTATGGGAAACCTTGCTAGATTTCAGGAGAGCATTGATTTTTCAGGGTCTATTCGAATCATTATTGATGTTGTGAGAAGATCTGCTCAAAACTCTAAGCTTTCTATACAAAACACGGTTGTTGATTTGAGAGTTTTGAAAGTTTTTGGCATTACAACTAGGCCGGGCAAACCTATATAGTACAAACAGGTTATATGGCAATTGCCTCAGGTTTCCTGGATTAAAGTTAACATTGATGGAGCTGCTAAGGCAAGCCTAGGTCTATCTGCTTGTGGAGGTATTTTTAGGGGAAGTAGGGGAGAATACATTCGGAGTTTCTCTGCGTTTGTTGTAGTTCAAAATGCCCTTTTTGCTGAGTTCATGGGAGCCATGCATGCCATCGAGTATGCTAGAAGAGCCAGTTTTAGAAGGCTCTAATTGGAATGTGATTCAACCTTGGTCTATAAAGCTTTCTTTCATCAAGAGGTTGTACCGTGGTCTAATAGAGGTCGTTAAAGGAAATACCTTAAGTTTTAGAGATGTTGATTTTAAGGTCTCACATATTTTTCAAGAAGGAAAGCATTATGCGGATCAGTTGGCAAGTTTAGGCTTGTCTTCTACAAAAGTGTTTAAATGGTATATAGGTATGCCAGCTTCTATAAGTTTGGATTTTCATCACAATAGGTTTCTTTTTCCTATGTATAGAGGTTCTTAGCTTGTGTATAGCTTCTTAGCTTGCCTATTTTTGTTCATGGGTGTTGGTTGGGTCCCCCATGAGTTCCTTGTATCTTTCTTTTTGTTTTTAATGATATTTTCATGTGATGGCAAATGATAAATGTCCTTGGGATGTCAGCCTAGCTAAGATGCCAAGGATCATAGTGATGCCTAACATGAGCCTTTTATTAAAAAAAAAAAGAATAGGCTTAATTTCAGTATATTGCACAATTTGGTCCCTCTATTAATAAAAGATTCAACCAAATACCTCAAGTTTAAAAATGTAACAATGTAACTCTTCCGAGGTTAAATGAAGTCCTCCAATTTTTAAAATAGCAACAGTGTGACCCTTTTGTTCGTTGGTTTTATAAATTGTCATTATGCATTAGGTTTAAAATATTTGTTTGCCAATGATTTTACGGCTAATTGTATAGAAAGTGGTCACATTTATAAAAGTTGAGGGACTTGATTGGGACTTTTATTAATAGTGAGACCAAATTGAATAAAATAAATATATAGTCCGTAAGGACCTTTACACCATCTTATGATGCTTGAGTTTGACAACATAGGTCTTGACTAAGGCTCATTCCGTAGCAGTTGATATGAATCAAGCTTTGGAGTGTGTAAACTATTTTCTATTGAAACAGCATACACTTGACCTCACTATAACTTTTTCTGTTCAGACATGTAAAGAATAGTCAGTTAGGTACAGCTGGACAGACGTCATAGATTCACATCTTGTTAGAAGTGGGTTTTGAAGTCTAACTCAACCCACAAAACCGGCTTGTAAGATGAGGTTTGCACCTCACTTATATATTATGAAATTACCTTATCTCAAGTCGATGTGAGACATCCAACACAGCCCCTCACGCCGAAATATATTCATCTCGAGTGTGAAACTAGAAATTAGTGGGTGGTCCGTTAGCGATCCGATAACAGGTGGAACAGAATGTCCAAGAAATTTCGCTAGGATAGGCTCTAACTTAGCTCTAATATATTAAAGGATGGGATTTAAGTCTAACTCAAGCCCCACAAACCGGCTTGGAATGTGAGGTTTGCAACCACACACACACACATATATATATATATATATATATATATATATATTATGAAATTACCGTATCTCTAGTCGATGTGGGACTTCCAACACATCTCTCTACACACAATTTTCAGTTTTCAGAATCAATACAAAACTCAGTTATTATTTTCTCTTCAATCCTTAAACTCAACACTACAATATGTTGAGCATATAATTGTGCCCCAAATACTCCAATGCCCCCAGTTTATTCAACACTAGCTGCACAAACCCAATTCATTATACATAGTCCACGACTGACTTTTGGCAACTTAGTGAGGCAAACACTATGAGCTTAAAAGTCTGAGCTATAAACAGTTGAAGATACACGCAAACTAATGTAATATTTAGGATTGATGCTACTATCATCCCAAATCAGGTATGCCACACTTCCTATTCAGCAGTTGAGGTATAACGTCAAGCATCTTATAGAATGTGCGCAAAGGTTGTCTTATACTCATCTCTAATTCTGACTTAATTATTTATTTAATTGAATAAAGATTTCAAAATACAATTCCACCAAATTTGCTTTGAATAAAAATGTGCAATGGATGAAAATAGATTGAGCAACATATACACTAATCATCCGATGAAATAAATTTTCCTTTCAACCTTTTTTTATTCTCAACTTCAAGATGACTGCCCAACTTATTCTCATTTTTCAACGTACATACAAATGCCACTCTAAAACAGGACTTAAGGATACAGGAATGACCTTTAAGAGAACCATGTTTATTCAGCCTTTGCAATTGATATTGCAGGATAGAAGAATCAAGATATGTTCGAACTGTCTTTCGGTAGGTTCCATTGATAAGCAGTAAAGGTACAGCAGCTGCTCGCCGTGCAACTGCAAAGGCCATTGCTAAGGCAGGATCCTCCGACAGCGGCAACCTAAAGTCATAGTAATGTAAGTAGAAAACTAGGGAGACAATTTATAGCAACGTGATATATCAGACACACAGCGTTGTAAGGAAACATTTCACCAACCAAATGCCTAATTAAAGGTAGGGTAAATTAAAGGTAGGGTAAAGAAAGGTTAGAATTAAAAATTCATGACGTACATGTGCTGACTGAACATTGGTTTCTGAGAAGGAACTGTCAATGAGGAAAGGCTCTCCTTTATAGCATTCATATCCACAGGAAGTTGTTTTATGTGCTTAACTTTCTGAAAACAAAAGAATACAAGGGCAATGTCAATATTCAGCTCTTGCAAGCCTTTTCAAGTGATAAAACACATCTTACCTCCTGTGTCACGAAAAACAGCTGAAAGGATATCTTCTCATAATAATGGAAGGCACCATCAGCAACTGAAGGTGACACAATATGTCTCATAGATCCCCACAGCGTTGCACCTAGATGCGCAAGAAAAGAATCACGTGCAACTGTGTAATTGTGGAACTCCTGCAAAGGGGTAAATCCTTGAATGAAGAGGTCCAACCATAAATTTAAACTACCAAAAATTTGAGGGCATACAGTTCATTATACTAATTTACTAAATTAACAAATATCAACTGGCTGACCTCATGCGTATCACTGAATAAATTCCAGCTCTCCATCCGTTTCAAAGCTTCTATGGCCTTTTTCTTATGACTTTCATCATATTCTTCACCTTCAAATGACTGTAGCTCATTTCTCAAATCGTGCATCCTTTCATCAAGTTCTGAAATTATCTTATGTTACAAGCTGTACAAAAAGCTACAATAAAACCGTGTAGCTTCTAAACCTACAGAAACTGAGCACTGAAATCTACAATACTAGCGTGAAAAATAAAGCAAAACAGAACTGCATACAAATAAAAGCTTAATGAGAACATCTCACTACTACCAGAGAAGCACAGATACTTCAAATGATAACCATGCCCAAGAAATTGACTAGCACAATATTTGTTATTAATTGTTGACTACAGAATATTTATTATTATTGGAACAGATTTACTGGTCAACAATTTATGCATGATTGTACAGCTACATTTATGCAATTATCTTGATAATTAGTTAGCCCAGCTGTAAGGTCGCATGAATTGTACAATAGTCACTTTCAAGTCTTGAAGAATTCTCCAGAGCAGAAGACATTGTTGATATGCAATTTTCCGAAGTCTAATATGGTATAAGGCTAGGCTGTACTCCTATCTTAGTTCTGTCCAAAATTCCCAGCCTCTGGGTTCTGCAAGACTATCCTTGTTTATCTGTCTCTAGTACGATTTTTTCATGTTTTTTATTCCTCAACTTCATATATAGTGACAAGTATGATATGTTATTTATTCAACCTCGGTTTTTCAGTTCCATATATTGATAGAAGATAAGAACTTTTGAGGTTATGTTGACGGCACCAGTTCTGCTCCTAAAAGAAAATCAACAGGAGGGACACGTTCGGCCGGAAGATGAAGATGCTGAAGTAAAGACATGGATCTATCATAGTCTACGTTGATCCTAGTATTGTTCTCAATTTCCAACCATTCAATACTGCGGCCAAGATGTGGGCCTATCTAAGGATATACAGCCACAATAATATTGCTAAAAGGTTCCAATTAGAACATGAAGTCACCATATTACAGCAGGATAGTCTTTTAATTTTTGAATTCCTTTCTCATTCATGAATCTTTGGGCCAAAAACACTGACATTGTATATGAAGATTTATCAAATGATGGTGAAAGTATAGAGCAACATTTTCATGAAACTACTAAACAGATAAATTTCAAATGTAAGTGAGATCCGATTTTGAGGGTGTTTGGTCCAATTTTATCTCATGAATAGAGTTCCTACCCATCATTGGATGCATGCCTCAATGAGCTTCTAGAAGAATGTTTCCTAACTCAAACATCCATGAAAAGCAGAAATTTGTCTCTCTTCCATCAGCATATGCTGCACAAGGAAAGCCTAAACAATGATACCTAAGTGCTGTCCAATGTTTCTGTTGCGAAGAATTTGGACGTTGTGCTTCACATTGTCTTAAAAAGTTCTACAGTTACTGCTTAAAAGATGGTCAATTCAACAAAGAATGTTCCATAAGACCACCAAGAACTGCAACAGCCTTTACTGCTGCAACTGGTCCTTCTACTGCTACCAGTTCTGCAAATCAGAATGTTTCTACCCTTGTGAAACACTTTGACCCCCCAAAACAGTCCCACAAATGATAATTTAAGCACTTTTTGCTTTAGGATCTTCAGGTAAACTTTTTCCTCATGTACACGTAGGCATTAGTGCGTCCTATCTCTCAAATTTAGAAAGAATAATATATTTCTTCAATATTTCAATAATGAGGCCATTGGTCCTATTAATACATGAGCCTGTTGTTTATTTTAGGAAATATACAGAGCTAATTCTAAGGAAACAAATCCCAGTAAATATGGGATTGTTTTTTAAATACATAATCTAAGTTAATAGCAAGATACACCTGTATTAAAGAATAAAATTACAGCAAGGATAAAATAATACAACTTCTAAAATAAATAATGAGATGCACGGTTTTGACCGTCCCTCGCAAACTGGTAAATGTTCTCCAGTCCCAGCTTGGATATTATTGAATATAGTGAAATAGGTTTGAGATTAATCTCCCTCTTGTGTAAAAATACATATAGGTTAATGTATTTATAATAAAGGAGACATGGGCTAAGACCAATATACAAAATAAATAATAATAATAACAAAGAAACTAAAGATAGAAGATAAAGATAAGATATATAAAATATCTAACAATACATCTAATAGATGTAATTCTTTCAAAGTTAATGCAGATCAACCCTTTGGTGAGTATGTCTACAAGTTGATTTTGAGTGGACACACATAGGGTGATAATCAAACCCCTGTCTAGCTTTTCCGTGATAAAATGTCTGCCAATCTCAATATATTTAGTTCTATCATGCTGCACCATGTTGTAAGTTGTACTAATTGCAAATTATTATAACAATATAACCTCAGGTTCATCCCACTTTATCTTCAAGTCTTCCAATATAATCTTTGGCCATAGAAATTCACATATTCCTTGGGCCATTGCTTGAAATTCTGCTTTCGCACTTGATCTTGTTACTACATTATGTTTTTAGCTCCTCAAAGCAACTAGATTTCCACCAAGGAAGGTGCAGTATCAAGTAGTTGATATCATATCCACAACAGACCCTGCACAACCTGCATCCATATATTCTTCAAGACTTACACTTTTGTTCCATTTAAACAAAATCCCTCTTTCCGGTGTCCCTTTTAAGTATTGAACAATTCTAAGAACTTGTAAATAAACCTCCTTTTGTTGGTGTATAAATTGATTTACTAAACTCACAGCACAAGCAATATCCGACCTAGTATGAGATAAGTAAATAAGTTTGCCAACAAGTCTTTGATACATTTCTTTGTCCACTGCAATATCCCCCTCTGTACTTCCTAACTTTATGCTTAGATCAATCGGAGTACTAGCTAGTTTGCAGACTGTCTACCTTATTTCTTTAAGCAAGTCAACAACATACTTTTGTAGAGATATGAAGATTATCTTTTCTGGCATGAAGCACTTTAATTCCCGAAAAATACTTAAGTCTTTCTAATATCTTAATCTCAAATTTCATGGTAAGGCATTGACTCAACATTTGCTACTCCCTTTGGGGTCCTTCGCATGTTCCCTATTCTAATGGTTCTCTGTATTATATTTGTTTTGTGCATGCTTTTTCACGTTTCACTTGGTTATATACCCTTAAACACAAATTTGATACCTTTACTGTTTTTTCAGAATTTTAAAGGTGTGGCATAACTTAAATTCAATGCTAAAATTAAAAGCATTCAGACTAATTGGGGAGTGAGTTTCGGTCCTCTAGTTCCTTTCTTACTACTCATGGTATTCTTCATCGTGTTATTTGTCCACATACACATCACCAAAATGGTGTGGTTGAATGTAAACACGGGCACATAATTGAATATCTTGTGCAATATTATTTCAGCAATTGTTAGTACTGTACACCAACATCCACATACAAAGGAAGACACTTCCTTTCCCAAGGGTATTCCCTGTACACAACCAAAGACTCCATAAAAAGACCCCTAATTCCCCCCAAAAGGGTGCACTATATACGGACTTTCTGACAAAATCGATCCCCTGAAATTACTAACATCATAACTACATTTAATTTTAAATTTCCTTTTATAACATACATTCCACTCTCCCTCATTATTTCCCTATGAATCATTATACCAATGTAAGTGGGATAGTTTATAAATGGATAATGAATCTGGAAAAACATTCACATTGTCAAGATTGGCATTTGAATTGAAACCATTACGCATAATCACTTATATTTTAAAAACAAACTCAAATTTGCATTTTTGTTCATATTTTAAGATGATCTTTAACATTCGTGTTTATATTGGTTTGAAGAATATTAACTACATATACTATTTCCTAACTTTGTTCTGTTCTATAACTTTCAATGCTTGTTGCAACCTAGCTTAATGACATTGTTCATATCTTGTTTTGTATTTCTTATCTCCCAACGCGTCCAAAAAACAAGACTTTATGAAAAATTGAAGCAAACCATTTTTTACCCAAATACAAAAGGGAAATCAACAAACTTAAAGTTCAAATTAGAAATTTAAAGGCCATGAGCTACAGAAGGAGATTTACCTTCACAAAGAGCAAGCTTAACTTTCCTTCCTTTGCAATGCTTAAAAGCAAAAAGCTCATATATATCAATCTCAGCTAAAAGAATATCAATGGCCTGGTGTTCCTTCTGCAACATTAAAGTAACAATTGACTCACTTTTAGAGAAATGAGTACAGAAAGAAGGGACATTTACTACATATATTGGATGCCTACATTCCTCTCAACTCAACATCCTTATTCACATCCAATGATATCAAAGTCGACTAACAGTACATAAAATTCCTGTCAACTGGAGAGAAACTTAGAATAGAAGTGTTTATTTCTATCACAATTTGTTTCACATCCTCAATCATTTTGGTTGAACCACGCTTTACTTTTTTTATTTGTTTTCGGTATTGACAAAGAATGAGGTAGAGTCTATCAAGAGTATATACAATTAACTACAACTCTCTGAAGCTTCATTTCTTCGAAGAACATATGCAATATATTGTTAGATCAGACATATTTTACATACATCGCCAAATACAGCAAATTTCTCCTGAATAGCATCTTGCAATCGATCTTCTGCTTCTTCTTCCGAAATTTCTGCAATCAGCAAGAAAACAGATCAAAATAGCCATCAATATAACATGCCATCAAGAGTTAAGCCATGCACAATGAGAAGAATAAATAAGGTTTAACTTTACAAGTCAACATAATATGTCAGAGGTTTCCAGTAATTTTCTTTTTCTTCGTCACTACTAGGAAAACAACCCAAGGTTCATAAAGCAAAGGTACCCCTCATTGAACTACAACCAATATTAACTGCCCACCAAGCCCAACAGTAGGTGTGAGGGCGTTATTTGGAACAAACAGTAAGATTTCCAACAGTGGTATATTTGAACTACACAGTACAAATGGTATCAGCCTTTATATTTACAGGTAAGAGCAATAGTGTCAAATTCTACTTCAAATCACAAACACATTCACAAAAAGAGCTTTCCCAAAGATCCTTTCTACAGTTATAATCAATTGGAATCTGAAGTCCAAGGCTTAAGATGGTACTTGTAGTAGCTTCAGGTAAAGTCATGGATACTAGAGAAGCAGGTTTCAAATTTAGAAAGACTACTAACCTGCAGGTGATTATTTTAGGATTCTAGGTGACATATTGCATTCCAAGTGTTCATTCTAACTAAACTGCAGTTGTTTTGTTTTACATTTAACCAATGGTACATCTTTTATTTCTGGATCTCAAGATTATGCATATACTATAATCTGCCCCACCCAACAAACTCAATGGGACTTACATGAGAACTTGGAGCAGTGAGTCTGTCCCTAAAAAAGGTTAATGAGAATGTCAGCAAGTTGACCCTGTGAAGTTACATGAAGAACTAGAAGAGAGTTGTTGAGCACCTCTTCACAACCAAAGAATATGACAATTCTATGTGTTTAGTTTGGAATCACTTCAGAGAGAAATACGGAAAACATGCTTAAGATATTGTTTTAACACAATAGAGAGATCAACACAATTATAAATTAACCCACACTTCCCCACAGCAACAATCCCTAAAGCTTGCTCTATATAGACTTCCTCCTTCAGAACTCCATGAAAAACAACATTCTTGATATCCAACAGATATAGGGGCCAATGTTGAATAACAGCCATGAGAAAGAAGAGTTTATTGGTAAGTTTGAGCATAAGAGAAAATGTATCACCATAGTCAAGACAACATATTTGAGGATATCCTTTGGCAACCAATCTTGCTTTAAGGTGGTTAATTTGACCATTGTGCCCAATTTTAATAACATAAACCTAGTTGCATCCAATTTTCTTCATTCCAGGTGGAAAAGGATCAAGATCCCAGATAAGGTTCAGTGTTATTGATATCCTTTGGCAACCAATCTTGCTTTAAGGTGGTTAATTTGACCATTGTGCCCAATTTTAATAACATAAACCTAGTTGCATCCAATTTTCTTCATTCCAGGTGGAAAAGGATCAAGATCCCAGATAAGGTTCAGTGTTATTGATATCGGATAACGGATTATATCGGTGATCCCAAAAACCTTTATAGTTATAACGGGTTATGGCAGAAATAATGCGGTAAAGAAAATATAATACCCCACATATAATTTTAATACAAAAATAATGATATTGAAGTATTATGATCATTGACAATTATTTTTGTTGAAAAATTGGTATGTTTTTTTTTTGCAAAATAATTATAGTGAAAATAGAGAAGTAGAAAAACATATTGAAAAAAGAAAAAGAATTGGCAGTGGCCAGTGGCAGCAGTTGTTGGCGGTGTTTGGTGGTGGCAGCGGCTGGCAATGGGGACAGCAGCGGCTGACAATGGTGGCTGACAGTTACAAGAGTTAATACTTAGATGTTAGAAAGTAATGTTGAGAAGGAAAAGGTTAAAAGAAGATTTACTTCTGTAGTAAGTTTGGGTAAAAGAATATGTTTTAAGTTAAGAAAATTTTACTGTTGCAGTAACTCAGGGTAAAAAATTTAGGATAAAAAAGAAAAGAAGAGTGAAAAAGTAGGTAAGATTAATTAAATAAAGCTTTAATGGGCCTGGCCCATTTATTTAAAGCCTCAATGCAATTAGGGTTCAGTGTATCCTTCTTTCTCTCACTTTCTCCCACGCCCTCCTTTCTTCCACATTCTCCCTCGCCGCCGCTGCTGCACTTCCATCTACCATTTCTTCTCTTTCTATTCAAGTTCCTTGCTTTTTCCTTTTAAAAACCCGATTTTTACGCCATGACCGTTCCGCCACCACCACCCGCCATGTCTAAAGCGGCCGCCATGGACCGCCACGGGAAATCCAATTCGCCTCCGCCTTATTGTGGCGGCAGGCCGGGAAACCGCTACCAGTTTCCGCCATGGCGCCGCCATGGCCGAAATTCAATAACACTGATAAGGTTCAAGTCAAGAGATAGCATTTCAACAATCACGGTTTGTCACCATCTAGCATGATGAAGTGCTTCATGTACATTGATGGGGATACTAATAGAGGACATGAATATCATGAAGCAGAAAAAGAAAGTTGACAATAGGTGAAAGCTTAGAAAACTATAAATAAGATTAGGATTTTTTATAGAGCATGTGCCTTTTCGAAGAGCTAAGGCTTACTAGAATCATTAGGAGTTTATTACCTACAATTCCGATATGGGTAGATATGAAGGATTTGTAGAAGACTACTATGATACATTGGACCCACCTCTCTTAGGATTTCATATTTATAATCATTTTGGATACATCAGATATAATATGTTAGATATATTGCATTTTATGTTAATTAGGGAAACATAGCGTCTATTGTTTATTAGTGAAACATAGAAATTATTTGATATTAGTAGATATTGTTGACATTGTTTTTAACAATATCTTCTATTTATGATATTTATACATTGTTTTTAACAATATCTTCTATTTATGATATTTATATTTGGTTGCCATATATACTTGTATCACTCTTTATTATAAATATATTCACCCTATGTGTATTTTAGACACAAGGAAAATTAACCCTAAACCTAGTTTTCACTATATTCAATATGGTATCTAGAGCCAAGGTTCCTTGATAACCCCATATACATTTTTTTTTGCCGCCGCACAGCCGCTATCATTTGCACCGTCTTTGCCGCTATTTCCGGCATCTCTAAAATCGTTTCCGCCGTCAAAACCACTGTTCAGGTCGACGACCCCCCAATCAGATGGTCCGGATCAAGCAACCACCACGTCGTTGAGATCACCGCCATCGGATGAAGTTATATTGTGACAACCAAGCAGCCCTTCACATTGCCTCCAAACCGATGTTTCATGAGAGAACAAAGTATATAGAAATTTATTGTCATTTTGTTGGAGAGAACTTACTATCCAAGGATCTTATTACTAAGTTTGTCAACTCTAATGAACAACTTGCAGACATTTTAACTAAATCACTAAGGGCCTAGAATTCAATTTATAAGTTCCAAGCTTGGAGCATATGATCTATATGCTCTAGCTTGAGGGGAGTGTTGAAATGTAATGTTTTTTGTTTTTCTATTATTCATGTATGGGAACCCATCTTTAGGGTTAGGGTTGTGCCTTGACTCTCTGTATTATGCCTCTTTGTACTCTATAAAGAGTGGTAAAACTGTAACAGTGACTTAATAATTCACTGTTTTATTTCCCCAAATCTCTTCAAGTATACCAAAGAGGACAGCCTCTTGACGTGGCATTGCTTATTGCTTCAGAAATTCAGGAGTAGTTGTGACATGAGTGTAGCCCATGAATCAAAGTTCCAATTTTGGGACCATTGAGCTAGTAAAAAGGTAGTGTAATGGGCTCAAGGACTAGTGGCAAACTGATTGGGACCACAAGGTGAACTAACTACAGTACAGTAAGGTTGGGACAAGTAAAGTTGGACCCTACAAATTGAATGATTGTCCTAAGCATTTTTAGATTGACCATACTTAGCCTTGATGGTAACACCATACTTCAGGTATGACTGTAATCGTACAAACTTGACATTCAATGTTACATTGACCATCGTGACCTTTCTGACCACTAAAGTGTCCCTGGCAGCTATAGTTATCACCACCAAAGAAATTTTGACATTGAGAGTGATTATCATTATGAGTGAGTAGTGTATAGAATCAACACGATTATTCATTTGCTTACTAGCAACCCTCTTATCAAGGAGCATGCCCTCAATTTTCTGATTGAGCAGGTGATACAAACATTGAAATAGAAGGGCAAATTAAAAAGGCCCAAAAGGTGTACGAGAGGAGAAAATGAAAACCCATTACTTGACAGTTAACACTATATTCTAATACAAAAGTATGATTTAAAGCTGGATAAATTACACACCATCAAACATATCATTACTACCTGAAGCTGAACCAATTGTTTTTTCCACACTTGGTAAACTTGCTTCCGTACGCACACCTTCTCCACCCACAGCAGGTCCCCATGAAAAGGGACCTGCACTTAAATCAATAAATGCCCATCTGGTGCAAAACAATGACAAACGTAAACAAAAAGAAAGGGATGTGTATGAGTGAAAATTTAGCATTTTGTGAAGCAACAGAAATTGAACCTGTCTTTTCCAATCCATGTATCAGTTAGACATTCTGCTTGAAAACCACTGTAGTCTGCAGATTTTAATACTTTTTCTAGATGGAGCTTCAGGTTTTCATCCTTCCCTTTTAGTAACTAGAAATGCAGGGTAAAAAAAATGAAAACTTCAGAAAAAAATGTAGCACAAAAATTTTGGTAATTAAATCAGCTTTCCTATGTCAAGAGTTGAGACATATCTGATGAGTATAGACCTGTAAAGCTTTGACCTCAATGATATCAGCTATGTCTTTCCCTTGATACAACCTCCGAAAATTATCGAGTGCATTTAGCCAAATATTATGCCATTCCATCTGCATTTTATTGTTGTACCAAAACAGCAAACATTTAATAATGCTTACACCAAGAATTCCAGAAAAGAGACCAGAGACTCAAATCATTAATGAGCACTGAGCAGCACAGCTACAATAGAAATTCTCCTAGTTACTCTTTGACTTGAAGCAAACAAATATATAATTGGAGAGAATACGAGGATTATGATTTTGCGGTTTAAAAAACATATATATATGTTGTGAGAGGGTTTCTTTCTCCTTTATTACAATTTTTAACTCCTTGAAATGATCCATTCACGTCCATTCTCCCTATTACCCAATGAGTCAACGGTATTTTAGGTCTCCAAAAAATTCCAAATTTAGATTTTGTTCCCGACTTTCAAAACTTTGGTTTTAGTCCCTATATTTTTTTTTTTTAAATACACAAAATTTGAAACCAGAATAGAGGAAAAAACAGTTAGCTTTAAGGACTAAGTTCGCTTATTTTAAAAACTACAGGCATGAATGAAATGTTAGTTTTAGAAGGTGGAAAGAAAAAATAAAAATTCCAAAAAAAATTCAGGTACTCGAAACACTATTAAGCCTTATGTAATTGATCTCCACTAACTAAATGCTCTACCCATCACTTTTAATTCTGTATTAGCTCCTATAAGTTAACTTTTGCGTAACTGATAAAGAGGCCATGATAAATAGTAGTCATGGAGAGGAAGAGGGTAGAAATATCTTGGACATGGGGAAATGCATATTTGGAAGCCAAGTGAGACATTAGATGATCTTTTGGAAAGTCAAATTGATAATGTAGAAGGAAATTCTGGTGCAAGAAGTAGGGAAAAGAAAACTAAAATAGAAGGGTTTTTCGGAGGACTAGTAGCAAATTTTATATGCACAGGAGATCAATAAAGTAGAATTGCATGATGATTAGTAGTTAGTTTTGTAAGTAAATGGAGTTCAAAATAAGTAGAAAAAGAAACTAAAGCTTGTACCAATTGAATTTGGTATAAGACTATCATAAGGTCATCCAATCATGTATAAGATTTGAATATCACATATCATGCAAAATAAAAATTAACGAGCATATATACTTTCACCATACAAGGAAATGAAAAACTTACAACATCGGCATCCTCGGTTCTTGTCCAAGAAAATTTCATCATGGGATGCTTTACATACAACGGTCGCTGAATCTTAGTAAGAGCTGTAGAGCAATATCAAGTAGCTAATGAGGGATTCTGAGTAAAAGAAATAAGAAATGAAAAGGAACTGCAGACATCAACTGCAGAAGTATATCACAAATAATAAAAATTTGAATAAGCATATAGGAAAGACTTTGCGGTGTCAATTTTACTTGAATTTAGAGATTGCCCAAACCAGTCAGTTCATCTTAGCTGATATGTGTGCATACATATGTTTGTGTGTGTGTGTGTGTGTGTGTATAAAGATGACTACAACTATATCTCAAAGAGGAAGAGGGTAAAACCTATGTTCGTTTAACCTATGGCTAAGTACACCCGAAAACAGATTTTATAAAAGCTATACAATGAAATAATATAACCTGTTTAAACACTCCTCTCAAACTGAACCATATAAATTTTTATGCACCAAGCTTGGAACATAGAATGTCTGTAAGCAAGTCATCAGCTTTGATGAATCCTGTCCTATGTTCCTTAGACAAAAGGATAATCGATCACATACCAAGAAGATTTTCAGGAATATTTTCTGCCTGAAGAAGCTTCATTTGCAAACTCTTATTCTGCACAATATGGTGGTTGTTAGTGTTGGCATTGACGGCCTTGATTGAGTAGAGAAAAATATTTACCAATTACTTTTTGCTAATAAATAGTTCATAAAGTCTGCAGAATAAAGCCAAACATATTAAGATACATTTTACAAATGAAACAACCAAATCACAATAGCAGTGCACATTCTAAGGAGAAAAGCCAGAATATTTCATATACCTCCTTTAGCAAGTTTATTTCGGGCTCAGATAAACCTCTCCTGAAATATTTTGCAAGAGACACAAGATAAAAAAACATGCAGTTACAAAAGCATTGCCATAACATAGAATGTTGATAGATACGCATAAGCTAGACTTGAACTATGTAAGAAAATATAGAATTATTTTACTGATATCAATCACCATAATTACATTCTCATCATTTCTATTTATAATAACCAAAACTTTTAAGAAAAGAAATAAAAATATCTTGAAATAAAAATATCTTGAAATAAATAGGAAGATTATAAAAGTGTTTTTTCATCATTACTGTGGAGATATTAAGAATACTTTTTATCTTAATAATTAGTTATTTACAATGCTCCCTCTCAAGTTGTTAAATGAAAATAGATAATTCCCAACTTACCTACAAGATTCTAGAATTCCGGAGGAAGCTCTTTAGTGAAAATGTCTGCCATCTAAAATCCTATAGGGATATTAATTGTAACCGCTAGACCTCTGTCAAGAATATCTATGACTAAGTGTCTGTCAATTTCAATATGATTGGTTCTATCATGTTGGACTAAATTTGAGCAATGCTCATAGTTGACTTATTAGCACACTACAATTGCATAGGTATTTCAACCTATATTTTATGGTCATCAAGTATAATCTTCATCCACAATCCATTTCACACAACTCCAGCAAGGGCTCGAAAGCAAGCTTTTGCAATAGAACAAGATACTCTATCCGTTTTTTTTTTTTTTTGCTTCTCTAGGTCACTATACTTTCTACAAGAAATATATCATACCCACATATAGATTTTCTACCAGTAACAGAATTTGCATAGTCTCATAAGTATATATCAGGATCAAAGTATTTCCAGAAGAATAACCCCCTTCCCGGTCTTGATTGACTTCAAGTACTGAAGAATTATATCAACTACTTACGTGTGTATTTCTCGTAGATAATGCATAAACTGACTTACCACACTAATTGTATAAGCACTATCTAGTCATGTTTGATAAACAAATAAGTTTTCACATTTTGGTAATTGGTCTGAGCATTTTTCACTTCTAACTATACAATTTTGTTCAATACGAACTCATGAGAAGTCCTAGCTTACATGTTTCTTTAAAGAGATCAAGTACAAATTTTCTTTGGGAGATGAAAATCGCCTTTGTTGAGTAAGCAACCTCTATTCCAAGGAAATATTTTAGTTTTCCAAGGGCTTGGGCAGCCAATTTTTTCTTTAAAGTCAATTTCTATCTTTCACCCCATTCTACAATAATCATGTCATCCACATAGACAATAGTAGTGTAAGTCCTACCTATATCAGTAATAGAGAATCAACATAATCAGTCGTGTGACTGTTTAAACATTTGTACTGTATATTAATTGTATCATACATTATTCAGTTCTGCTGGTCATAACTTATAGAAAAACAAAGAGAACTTACATGGTAGTTATGAGCAATTACAAATGGTTACAAAACAGAGTAACCAAAACAATTGTAGCACCAAAACAATTGGTTACAAAAGCTTTATGACAAAACAATTTGCAGGTCGATTGTGAGCCCACCACGGAGATCAGGTTGGAACCCAAAACAATTGCAGCACCAAAGGTGGATTTGCAGTCACCAATATTGGAGGCCCAGTGAGAGGTGGATTTGCTTTATTGACATTATTTGTAATAGTGCTTAACATAGACAAAGGTGTGGAAGAATAGTCAAGAGACTTAGAGGATGACAACAGCTAAAAGAAATGACTATCAAGCTAAAGATTATTGAATGAATAAAGTCCATTAACACCAACAAATCCTTGAAGAAGAACCTTATTTCTCCTCTGAGATTTGACAAGACTTTTATCAAATTGAAAATTAAAGAAAATTGACTAACACTTAGTAGTTTTAGTAACAGAAGGGGCATGTAATGTAACAAATTGTTTAGCTTAAGAATAACATGTGAATCATAAGGTGACACAAAAAGAAGTTAACCACCACCATAAATACTTAAGTCGGCACCATTTCAAACAAAAGTTTCATCTAGACCATAAAAATGTTAAAGTTGTTTAATATTTTGTGGTTCTCCAATAACATGAAAGCTTGCACCAGGATTTGGTATCCAAGAGGCATTGCCATTTCCCTGACAATTAAACTTCATCAGTGTTAGAATAATTGTTAAATTTATGAATGTTAAAGTAATTATTAAGTCTAAAGTACGGAGTAGTGTGTTGGGAACTACTTTCAGATGCACCTAAAAGTCTAGTGCACTCTATGAGTTGTACCTAGGAATCTAGGGTAGTCTTTGGTCTTTCATCTTCCATTTTATCACTTTCTATCATTATAAATAGAAGATCACAAGAGGGGTCCCTTAAGCCCTCCAAGTTTATATTATCTTTTTATTCTCAACTTGGTATCAAAGCAGGTGGTCTGAGTTTCTCTCGGTATTGTCGTTGTTGCTGGCCGGCACCAAGTGGCTAACTCTCATCCATGTACCGCCACACGTTCAACATCTATCAGTCGCTGCTAGGCGCATAACGTGCACGCACTGCCTTCCGCTAACTGGAACTCCATCGCACTGCTATTGCCAATCTCTCCAGACCTTACTGCCTTCATTTTGACCCTCAAAGTTTTGTTCAACGTGGTTCAAAATCGCCCTAGGGCCACCATTGTTTTCACACATTCTCACTGGTTTCTTGCTGTTTTAATCAAATAATGGCCACTGAAAATCCTATTTCATTCTTTGTAAGCCCCTACATTAGTTATGAGCCAGACAAAGAATTTCACAACCAAAGTTATAGGTTGAAGGTTTCTCACGGCATGAGGGGGAGTCTATTTCAGGTCTATTCCAGTGATTTGGGAAATTTGTCAAGCCTGCAAGGAATAGCTTATTTGTCTCAATCATTTTTAGTGGTTCAATTCCAACCAGCTACTATTCATCTTCTGTTGGAATTTCACCTATCATGCCATTCCTCTTCCGCATGTAGTTTCTATCTTGTCCTATTATGTAAAAGTATCGTCTATTTGTCCTTGTCCACGTCATTCAAGAATGGCAATCTAGTCTGTCATAGTTTGTCGTTGTCAACCACTATTGGCCACCATCCAATGTTCATGGTAATCTTATTCGGCCTAAGTTTATCGTTGTTTGCCA
Organism: Vigna unguiculata; assembly: GCF_037176805.1. Taxonomy (NCBI): domain Eukaryota; kingdom Viridiplantae; phylum Streptophyta; class Magnoliopsida; order Fabales; family Fabaceae; genus Vigna; species Vigna unguiculata. The sequence goes on along the minus strand of NC_140795.1, from coordinate 49,316,547 downwards.
CTGTTGGCTGCTATATGTCGTTGATGGCAATCTTCTTGGACTGATTCATCCTAATTGAAGTTATGTGGTTGTGCACCACCATCTAATATTGTTCTCCATAGTTGTTGTTAGTTGTTCATCGACATCTATCTGTTGGTCGTTGTCATATGGCAGTGCAGTAACCTTCTTTGTCACTGGAACATCTCCAAATATTTTGTCAAATCTAGATGTCTACTTTGCAATTTGTGCTCAAATTGTCTCTACCAATGGAGTTATTTGGACTTAATTGTGCTACTGATTTTGATAGCACACTCTTGATGTCCATTATAATCAGTCATCCAATTCCTTTAGTTGTTGGTTGTGTCAAAGTGCATCTTGTTCTAAGTCAAGGTTCTAAAGAAAAGATGTTATTTAGAGTTTGTTGGATCAAATGACCAACTTACATGTGTTGACCAAGTTCTTAAGGAGCTCTCGGATTGAGTTTATCTATTCCAAACTCATACAATATGTATGCTCCAGCTTAAGGGAGAGTGTTAGAATAATTGTTAGAGTAACTATAAAGTCTAAAGTAGGGAGTCATGTGTTGGGAGCTACTTCCAGTTGTACCTATGTGTTTAGTTCACTCTATGAGTTGTACCTAGGAATCTAGGGTAGTCTTTTGGTCTTTCATCTTCCATTGAAACAGTTTCTATCATTATAAATAGAAGATCACAAGAAGAGTCTCTTTCCAAGTTTATATTATCTTTTTATTCTCAACTACCAGCACTACACTAGGTCGAACATTGTTGTTGGGCTTATTATTAGGATTTACCCAACTATTAGATGTTTAATATGAACAAGCCGAATAAGGAATGTAATGTTATGTAACAAGATCAATGAACTACAGTGATTCATGAGGCTGATAAGAAATTAAAGATATGAAATGCGAAACATTGGGCTGTTTCCAAACTTGAGACATATTTAACATTGAAAATTGGAAAATTTGTCACCACAACTTCTACCAGAATTTCCACCACGAGAAGAAACTCCAATACACGAGCCTCATTAAGTTTCACAATAATTGTCATTGGAAAGAAAGACGTTAGAAAGTGAAATTCAATGAATCAAAAGCAGAGAGAACAATTCACCATCTTCAAATAATAAACTAGAGAGAAAAATTGAAAATAATAAACCACGAAAACAGAGACAACAACGATGAAGATACTAGCTGAATCATGAAGAACACATTGAAAAAACTTTAGAGAAGAAGATGGATCGTCGAATAAAGTGCTCTATATACCATCTTAAATGAATTAAATTGAATAACGAAACAAAGAAATTGAATTGAAAATCAATTGAAATGTTATAATTTCATCACACACTGACAATTGTACTGACTTAACTCACTGATAAAACTAAAAAGTTGTACAAATTGACTTATATCTACTGTATAAACTATACAACACAAACTGACTTATTTCTACTAACATTGGAAAACACAAAAACAAAGAGATAATAAAGATTCGACCCTTATCGCTTTGATTCGTAACAAAAAGGACATGTTTGGCAACAAAACCAAATCATTAAAAATCTTTAAAAAACAACATAAAAATATGTTCAAATAAACAAGATATTATGGAGATATTTTTTCTTAATTACTATGGAGATATTCAAAATATTTTTATTCTAATAATATGCTATTACAACAAATAGTTATGATAGCAAATCATGTTGATCATCCTTTATAAGAAAATTGTGACCTTTGGGAAAAGGGCGGTGTAGATGGCTAAAATACGGCAAGTTCGGCCTTGTATCCAAGGGACAAATCACTTATTTTCTCTTTAAAGATATCAGGTTTCTACCATGTTTATACTTTGATTAGCATTTACAGTATATAACAAAATAGGACTCAAAAAATACATCGATAAAGAGGAAAAAAAAGAAAAACAACTATATTTTGGCAAAATTACAATTATAAAATTTCATACTTATTATAATGATATCCCAAATATTTTACAGAATCTAATTTAATATAAATGTCATTAACTGGACAAGTTGCTACCATAAAGTCACAATCAAAGGAATAGTAACTGCACTATGAGATAGCAATGCTCTATGGTAGTAATGTGCATACTGGTAACGTCATTGTAAAAGGTTGCAACGCCACATGATTCACATTGAGATGTTACATAGATTCCACTAAATCATAGATCACTTAAATGGTGTTTTCTTACTTCTTGACCTAGTGATTGGTGATTTCAGTGAACGTTGTTGGCATTGCATTTTTATTTCATCTCAATGTACATTGCCACAATGGACCTGAAGAAGACCCGATTTGTCAGTCATAAAGCAACTGAACCTAGCTTAATGATCAATGAATTGAGCCAATGTGCTCCTTCTACATATTATGTGACCTATGTAAAAGCTCCCTACCAAATCAATGGTATCCTATACCCTCAACTATAACTGTCAACTATAAAACAAAGTGAGATGTTTTGTCAAAGAGTTGCTTTAACGATGGTCACCCGTGGCGTACCTTAGTTGTGGTTTCTTTTAGGCTACCTTAATTGCAGTCTCAATCATTATAGTATTCTCACATCAACAAGAAATATGATTAAAATAGATATCATAAAGCTCACCTTACAAGCCAGTCTTTTGAACTGAGTTAGGCTTTTAATCTTACCAAGATACCATAATTTGAATTGAGATAGGCTTTTAATCTTACCAAGATACCATAGTCTACCTTAAATCCAAATTTAAGACACCTGGAATTGCCTTGGACATTAAGGAAAGTGTTGGAAAGTTGTCTTAATCCTATGTCAACTAGAGATATGTCTAAAAATAGAACCTTCGATAGGCCACACCTTACAAGGAATTTTGTGATCGAGTTAAACTCTAATTTTAAATTCTAGGAATTCCCATTTGAGCATTCCCTTTAAACAGATCAAATTCATTTTCTCTCTCCGAAATAATTTCCCTCCTTCACACAGTAAATAAAAACTACTTTGGTCTTTGATTTGGGCCTACAAACTCATTAGTTTGGGCTGTGTATAATTCCAAGATTCTCTACAAAAGAGGTAACATTGATGGATTTGATATATATAATATATAATAAATAAAAAATGACAACATTCTACAAATACGCACCGATACCCATATTTAGATTTCCGCTCATCACGCTTGGGATTTAAAATAAAAATATTGTATGCATTATCAAGCTGAAGGTATTCAACTAGGCTAGATAAAAGGCCATCCAACATGTCCACATCTACTTGCCAACTACCACCATTGTTGTCCCTGCAATAAAGAAATTAGAAGAATAAGAGAAAGCAAGAAATTCAAAAGACAAACCAAATGAAGCCACATTATGTTCCTAAAGTAATATTTGTCTTCACTTCTTTACAGCATCATAGCTACTTTGATGTTAAAATTAAAAGAGCTTTATATTTAAAGTCCTTGTGATCCCTTAAAGTGTTGTATTAATTTAGTCCCTAAGAGTACAAAAAGACGTATTGAGTCTTTGAATGTGTATTAAGTGTGACAATTATGTCTGGTTAAATTATGTGAGACTATTGTTATTAACTTGTAACATTTAAGGACAAATTTGACACTAGGGATCAATTTGTATTCATTTAGGGGCCAAATCAAATTTTTTTATCTTGTAAACACTAAATAGTCACTGGTTTATATATCAAAGGATAAAATTGTTCATTTATCATTCAATAATTCTATAGATCATTAAGCTTGAAACCTACTTTCAAGTTAAAAGTTCTTAGGTAGAGTATTCTTGAAAAAAATGGAGTAGATGCCTTTTGCCCTTAAAACTAGATTTGTAAAAGTTTTTGTTTCAAAGTTTCTATTTAAGAAAGGCTGAACTTTTAAAAGTTGTTTTTCTTAAATCACTACTTTGCCTAGATTTACTTGTCAAGAGAAAAGAAACTCAAATTAATTGGCTCCATGCCTACCTATGCATGGAGAGGGAAGAAACACAATTGTCATAATTATGAAAATAAGGAGCAAATCCTATCTAATTAGGAATATCTAAATTAAATATGAATTATTAGAAACATTTTTATTTTTCCCTTATCACATCTTTGCTATTAGAGGATATCAAATCGCCACTATTTATTAGATGATTCCTTATCGCAATATAAATAAAGCACGTGTTCTCAATATAAACATCAACCCAATGTCTCTATCTTCCTCTAGCTTAACATGGAATATAGAGCCTTTCTAAACATTGTGTTGGCCTAGTAAACCCAAGGTCTTTAGCGGATTTCTTCTGTAAATTTTTAACACAATTATTTTAATTTTACTTATTTTGTAACCTTCATTGATGAATTCTCTTGATGCAGTTGGGTTTATCTAAAGAAAGCCATATCTGAACTTCTAAACACATTTATTTCTTTCTTCAATGAAATTAAGAATCAATTTGGGAAGATAATCAAACTTCTTAGAAGTGACAATGCTGAGAACTATTTTCTGCTACATTTTCTTCGCTCCTATATTTAGACGGAATTTAACAACATCAATCAACATGTCCTCACACTCCACAACAAAACTGGTATAATAGAGAGGAAGACTATACATCTAATTGAAAGAGCCTCTCTCTCATGTTGAATACTTATGTTCATGTTCATCATTAGAGATATGCAATTCCCTTAGGATGTTTTCTTCTCTTGAAAACAAAGTTCCTCACTTTATAACTTTTCCAAATTACCCTCTATCTCATGTTTCTCCATGTGTGATTAGGTGTACTTGTTTTGTTCACAATGTCTCTTTGGATCTTCACAAGCTTTTGCAAAGGCTATTAAGTGTGTGTTTTTAGGCTATTATCACTTTAAAAAGTGTATAAAAGTCATTTTCTATCAACAAAAACGTATTATTTCGATTGATATTACCTTCTTTGAGGACACACCTTTTCTTGTCCTCAATCAAACATTCTTCATTTGTTCAACAGGTCCTTCCTATACCATCTTGTGATGTCCATTGATTATTCCTACTTCCTCTCAAAGTCCAACTCAAAGAGCAAATGACATTCTTTCACCACCTCTTCTCAAAGATCTTCCACCACCAAATTCTCATACCATTGATCCTTCGTCCTCCTTGTCTTCTCTTGACTATGATCATGTTTATCCTATTACACTATGAAAAGGTATTAGATCTACTCTAGTGTTATCGAAAGACAGGGGTGGCCATGCAAGCCGGCCCATAAGCCCGCAAACATCACCACGGAGCAGACTGAGATTTTGAGCCTACAAGCCGGTTGATCCCCTCACCACGTCTTCTTTCTCTACCGGCAACAAAGCACATCTTCTCCAAGAAGGTATCATCATCTTCTTTTCATCCTAACATCTTTTTTTAACTTAAAATTATTTTAGAGATATCAGCTATGTGTTTCTGAAGTACTGTGCGTTAAATTCAGTTACATTGAACTTAAAATTTGTCTCAAGATGCTTGTCTCTGGCCATTGCAATTTTTAATTTCTCTATATTGTCTAGTTTCATTGTTTGTTTTATTTATAAATATATTTTTAATTTGTAATCATGATCTTAATTTGGTATTTAGAATGGATGAGGGGGATATAAACGTACCCCTTTGTCAAAATGAAATTGAAAAACCAATCTGAAACAAACAAAAAAAAAATAGGAAAAATATGGCTACCACATATGATTGTTGGAGGTATTTTACAAAGATTGGGTGGGTAAGGATGGAAAAGAAAGAACAAAGTGCAATAGTTGCAACCAAATAATTGTGTGGTGGAAGAAAATATAGTACTTCTCATTTGAATTGGCATGCTATGAAATGCGATGAAAGCAAACCTGAAGATATTGGTCAAATGATATTAGATAAGCAGGGAAAGTTGAAGGGAAGAAAATAGATCAAGTAGTACATTGTGAATTGTTGTGTAATCTAATTGTTAGGCACAATTTGCCTTATAAATTTGTTAAGTATCCTGAACTTAGGAATTGGAGAAGCTACTTGTGTTTTAATGCAATTATAGTTTCTAGAAACACTATTAAGCCTGATATTAGGAGAATGTATATGAAAGAAAAGATACTTAAGAATCTGCTTGTATCCATTCCTAGTAGGATTTGCTTAACTTACAATTTATGGACATCTATTAACACTGAGGGTTTCATATCTTTGACTGCCCATTTTGTTGACTTGAATTGGAAATTACATAGAAAACTTCTCAACTTGCTTCACACAAATGTGTTATTTTAGGGTTTACAAGGTCACAAAAAGAATATAAGTGTTTCTCTCCTTCTTTTAACCGCTATTTTGTTTTTGCAGATATCACCTTCAATGAGTCTTCTTATTACTTTAAAAGTCATTCTCCTTCCACTAAGTCTCCATCTAATACATTCTATATTCCTAGTACTGCCAATATTCCTACAATTTGTGATCCTCCAAGTGTGTCTTGCTCGCTGTCAATTTCTTCTCCCCCACCACTTCAAGTTTAGAGTCGCTGGCATTGTTCTCATCAACCACCGAGTGACTCAACTCAAGTGTCAACTACTTTGTCTCCTCTGGCTCCGACAACTGAATCTATTCCGACACCTAAGTCTGACCTTCCACCCAGTGACCTTCCAAAAACGTATACATTCTACAAGTAATCCCTCTCCCCAATATATTGCTTTAAGTTATCATAGTCTTCACCTTTTTATACTTGTTTTTCCCGTTTATTTCTTTTGTGACCATTCCAAAATTTGTTCACAATGCCTTACCTCATCCTGGTTAGCGTCAAGTCATGCTAGATGTACTCTAGCATGGTAGTCAAAATCGAGATCCTACTCAAGATCAGAAAGGAAAATATAAATCGTAAATCGGAAGATCGTAACACGGATCATAAGTACCTACAAATTTTATTGTCACTCAATTCACAAGTAAATTTTATAAAATATTTTTTTAATTTTTAAGCAGCAGATTCTTTAATTTTTAATAAAATATTTTCTTAATTTTAAGGCGCAGATTTTTTAATCCTAATAAAATATTCTTTTAATCTTTAAAGAGCAGATTTTTTAATCCTGATACAACATTTTCTTAATTTTAAGGAGCAGATTTTTTAATTCTAATAAAATATTTTCTAAATCTTTTTGAAGAGTAGATTTTTTAATTTAATAAGAGGAGGGAAATAATGGAGTTATTATCCCGCTGTTTTATTTTTGTAACGTTAGATGTCACTACGTCATTATTTCTAATGTAAGAGATTTATTTTTGTAACGTTAGATGTCACTATTTCTAATGTAAGAGAGAGGGAGATAGTAACTTTTTTAAGAAATGTTACTTTTACCTGCATATGTGATTTTACGGTGCAAGTTTTTACTTTTCAGAAACACTGGGCTTTGAAAGTTTAAAAGATTAGGTTAGAAATTTAGGGTTTTTAGAAAACATATTTGTTTCATTGATGTTGCCGCTGTGAGATGCAAAGCTGGTGCTGCTGCATGATGCGAAACTGCTGCGACATGCAAAAGTCGTCGTCAATGTTGCCGTGAGACTCAATGTTGCTGATAGAGGCGCTGCCGCTACAGTTGTCACTGTCGCCACAAGGTCTGCTAATCCCTTCCAAACAATGAGGAAAAAATGAACAGACCTTGTGGCGGCAGTGACAATTGCAGCGGCAGCGCCCTCTATCTGCAGTGTCGAGTCTCACGGCAACATCGACGGCGACTTTCGCATCCCGGAGCAGCAGCTTCGCATCTCGCAACAACAGCACCAACTTCGCATCTCGCAACAACAACAGCACCAGCTTCGCATCTCGCAGAGACGGCAGCACTAGCTTCGCATCTCACAGCGACAGCATCAATGAAACATACATGTTTTCTAAAAGCCCTAAATTTCTAACCTAATCTTTTAAACTAATCTTTTAAACTTTCAAAGCGCAATTTTAAAAGACCAGTGTTTCTGAAAAGTAAAAACTTGCACCGTAAAACCACAACTACAAGTAAAAGTAACTTTTTTAAAAAAGTTACTATCTCCATCTCTCTTGCATTAGAGTGACATTTAACGTTACAAAAATAAAACAGCGGCATAATAACTCCATTATTTCCCTCCTCTTATTAAATTAAAAATTCTACTCTACAAAAAGATTTAGAAAATATTTTATTAAAATTAAAAAATATGTTCCTTAAAAATTAAGAAAATATTTTATCAGGATTAAAAACTCTACTCTTTAAAGATTAAAAAAATATTTTATTAGGATTAAAAAATTTGCTCCTTAAAAATTAAGAAAATATTTTATTAAAATTAAAAAATCTGCTCCTCAAAAATTAAAAAAATATTTTATTTCATATATTATAAAATTTACTTATGAATTTTGAGTGACAATAAAATTTGTAGGTACTTACGATCCGTGTTACGATCTTCCAATTTAAGATTTATATTTTCTTTCCGATCTTGAGAAGGATCTCGATTTTGACTACATGGTATTGAGGTGGCACAATCCAATGATGGTATTGTTATATCTAAAAAAAATATGCATTGGATATTTTGGAAGAAACTGGATTGATGAATTTGAAACTTGTTGACAGACCCATAGATCCTAGTACTAAACCTCTATCAAATCAGAGGGAGCCTATGTCAGATCCTGAACTATATAGAAGGTTAGATATATTAGATATCTTATCTTTATCTTCTATCTTCAGATTCTTTGTTATTTTTCTTTATTTTGTATATTGGGCTTAGCCCATGTCTCATTTATTATAAATACATTACCCAATATGTATTTTTACACAAGAGGGAGATTAATCTTAAACCTATTTTCACTATATTCAATAGTAACAATAAATCAGCTCAAGTCATAGGGTATTGTGATACAAATCGGGCTACTTGTCCCATGAACGAAGAGATCTACCATAGAATATTGTGTATTGCTTGGAGGGAATCTTATATCTTGAAAAAGTCAGAAGCAAAGTGTTGCTGGCTAATCTAGTGCAAAATTTGAATATAGACATACTGCCCTAGCTACATGTGAATTTGTGTTGATTAAACAACTCCTTCAAGAGTTGAAATTTTGTGAAAATGAGTAGATGAAGCTTTTTGTAACAATAAAGAAGCTCCTTACATTGCCTTCAATGCAATGTTTCATGAGAATTAAACATATAGAAATTGATTGTCATTTTGTTAGAGAGAAGATTTGTCCAAAGATCTTACAACTCAAGCACTCCTAAATCTATAAGAGGACCTAGGATTTAATTTATATGTTCCAAGCTTGGTGCATAGCATATGACCTATATGCTCCATATTCCGGTGGTGTGTTAAAATGTAATGTTACTTTATTATTTATGTACCCAACTTCAGGGTTAGCATTTTATGTAAGAGCCTTGCCTCATTTTGTAATTCATATATACATCAATAAAAAGACATCAATGTTGGTTGAATACGCTATTTTTCTCCATCTTATTTATCAAGTATATGTATCAATAGGAACATTAGACAAAATTAAATTAAATTTACCTGCTGCCAACTGGATCCTCCTTGCGGCCAAACACATTTATGGCATGCTCAATTATGGAAGTAACCTTCTCTCCCATTTCAATTGCATGAACAGAAAAGCTACACCATAATGTCCACAGTCAGAGACAAAAGATAGTACAAAATTTTCTCACTAAAGGAAATTCCAAGAACAAATAAGGAAAAACATTATCAGATTCACTGGCCATTTCAATCAAGAGGGCTCAAAGAAAAAGATATATAAGTATTATTATCAGGGATTAGAAAATATTCCAGAAGCAATATTCAAATTGTGTTTGATTAAGTTGATTCAGACAAAATTTTCATCCTTTTACCATGCACTTCTCTTCATTCTACGAAGTATATCCTTTTATTTAAAAGTAAATAAATAAAAATAAATTGCTAAATTAAGTGAACGATAAAAGAACAATCAAATTTATCAGATCAAAAGGTTTAGTTTTAAATGTATGACGTCAAAAAGACAATGAGTGCAGCCATTGTAAGCCTTGGTAGTTCTCTTCTGAGAAAGAAACTAACACCAGCTTTGGCTTTCAAAATTTGGTCTAGCAAATTTTCCACTCCATCCCTATGTTAACCTCAAGGGTTTTATGAAGTAAATCCTCTAAATGTGATGCCAAAGCAGTCTGCGTTTGTGTTTCTCCACAAACTATTACAAAATAACTACAGTTTTTTAATAATTATTGAAATTATATTCTGTATAATAGACTAAACAAAATAAATTAAAATATGGAAAAGTTACTCTAAGGTGGATTCTTGGTCTTTTGCTAGAATCCAATTCTTATTCCTTCTCGTTTGTGTTGAAATAGAAATGTTTGTAGAATATCAATAAAATAATTGTTTTATTTTAATCCCTTCCTATAAAATTCTATAACTTAGTTTCCATTTTTTCCAACATAGAATCTTTCTGCAAGATAATCTTTGATGCTATATAATATGTAGAGAACAAATATAAAAGAAGACTAAAATGGATTTAGTTTCTATTTTTTCCAACTTAGAATCTTTCTGCAAGATAATCTTTGATGCTATATAATACGTAGAAAACAAATACAAAAGAATAAAATGGATTGATTTTTTTGAAACATCAAAGGTCATTTATATGAAAAAAAAAAAAATATATATATATATATATATATTAGAATTATCAGTCAAAATCCCTACTGTATTGAAATTTAAAACTGGTATCCATTTCAGAAATGTAGAGTGCATAATTAATCATAAGAGCAAGATGATGTCAAGCACTAGTCAGTAAAGTCAAGGCCAGATGAAAAGAAAAAAATAAACAAGTTACTTGTAATTTATGTGACTGACAACGGGAAGGTGGTGCCATCGCATTTTATCCATGTTGCTTTTGTAAAATGGAGTAAGAACTTCTTCATGTCGAATCCGAGTGTGTTCAAAGATATGATCAATTTTGGTAAACCAACGCTCAATTTCTTCTGGGAGAAGTTTGAATTCTGAAAGACACAAAGAAAAACACTATAAAATCCACAGTCCAATAATAAAAGACAACCAAAAAAAGTTAGTTTTCAAGTATGTACCATGGCTGCCCTTCCCTTCAAATCCTATAAATATAAAATTCACAGGAACTGGGAGGTGGATGGAATCAACTTCCTGAAGCTTTAGATAATTAGCAATGTTACCTGAAATACAGTAAAATTATTTTTAAGACTAGGTGCTTAAATTTCAAAGTAAATTGCAGAAGGTTTAGCCGATCCTTGCTTAAAGTACAACTACTACCATTGTGGTGATCAAAATATAATAATATATGAAAACAAGATAAAAATGTAATTAAAGCAAGATAAGCTAGGACCATATAAAAGGTTTGGTGCTACCGAGATAACAATCGTCCTATATTATATTGGAGGTGGAACAAATAATAAGAGGATAGGATTTAGTCAATGAGACATGAGAGAAAGGGAGAACAGAGAACCCATAACCCACTAAAATACTCACAAAAATGAGAGGAAAACCACCTCATGAACTCAACAAAAAAAACAGCAAAGAAGAGAATATAAGGAATATTGGAGAAGAAGAAAATATGCACCAATGGTGGTTCTTTCAGCTTTAGACTAACAAAGAATAGAGGTGAAAATGGCCAAAGGTTTAGAATTAAAAAACCCGGGTATTTTAGGGTCACAAAATTAGTAATGGGTCATAAACTACGCTTTGTTTTTGGACTAAATGATCGGATCTACTGGGCTATTGGACATATTAAATTCCAAACAGATGAATAAGGAAGTAAACCACAAACATTTTTTCACAAGTATAATATAGCCTCCAATGGATGAGAAGGAAAACTCCACCTATTTAATCTTTGAAATGAATTTCTACACAAGAGAAAATAAACAACTAGCAGCCTGGGAGCTAAGAATTTGACAATCCAAATTCACTTCTATAGCAATAAAAATAGCATAAACTTATCTTGGATAAATATTCATTAAATAGAAGAATATAGGATTTACATTATCAAACAGCAGTAGTTCAAAGAAACAAATTAATTTACGAAGACCTTTAAAAAATGCATAAATACCTGCATTGGTATAATTAAATGAGCTTGATTTTCCATGGCTTGAAAACTTCAAATCATCAAAATCTGAAAAGCCAGCAAACTAACTAATGAGATTAAGAAATTCTCTTACTTGATAATGAAAAAAGAAGGTTAGACTCAATGAACAAGGTATCAACATACCATTGTGTATAACATCCTCACTCCAAAAGCGACTCCTTTCTTTGAGGTTAAACAGTGAGAATACAGATGAGCTGCCACTTTTGCGAGTTTCAATAGGAGATCCAAGTGAACTGACTATTAAGAACTGATAAAAATCACAATAAGCATTTACGTTATGAATGTCTTTATTTCCAGAAATAACAAACTTATCATAGGGATGTGAAGAGGCAACAAGCACTAGCTATTAAAAAGAAAATATAACGAAAAAATCAACAACAGAAAGACCTAAAAAGTCAAAATATATCTAGCTAAATATAGAAAACGGAACGGTTATGCTTTCTATCACATCTCTAGATTAATTCTATCATGGATCAAAAACTAGGTTGAAACTAAGAAGAATCACGGATTCATCTCCCACCCTGATTCGTGTTGTACTATTGCGATCTTTCCCTAGGATAGTGGACAAGATTGATGACTTGTTCATGATATAAAGTAAAAACGTATACCAAGGTCAGAGAAGTAAAGAAGGTAGAAGCCTCAGAAACAAAGCCAGAAACATGTGCTACACGGGAAATGTCATTTGAATAGAGAACAAGAGGGATACTGAACAAAGAAGAACGCAGAAATCATTGGTCTGGGTTATTAATATACAATTTTCATGAGGTGTCCTGAAGGAGAAGGTAAACTTCTTTGGACAACGAAAATCAAGAATCATGGCTATCAATCTTGGATTATTAATCTACAATTTTGTTTCAGATTCATATATTTGAATAGATACTGAGTACAAAAAAAAATGGGGAGGGTGGGTGAAGTTGATGCTGCGGAATCAAAGACCAAACAGAAAAAGAAGAAAAAAAAGAATGAAACACAGTGGATGGAGGACGACAGGACTAACCAAGATGGGTAAGGCCACTGCAGAAGAACGAATCATGGTAGGTGGTGCCACTGCACAAGGAAGAACCACGCTTTGTATTTGGGGACAAACCCGGCCAGGGCAACCACAGAGGGAGACACGCAAAGAGTGTGTAGTAGGGTTGCGAAGTTTCGGATGTAGTTTTACAAAATTTACATTTTAATATTTCAAAATCATCCCCTTTTAAGGTTTTTGTATTTTATTAATAGTTTTTCTTTAAATGTAAATCTAGAAAGATTAAAAATAGTTTGTATAAAAAAAACATCCAAATAACTAAATTTTTAATTAAAATCTATTATTTTTATTAATCCCAATATTTGATTTTCTAAATTCACATAAATGTAGTAAGGATGAGCACGCAGCGCTAGCCACTTGACCAAAAAGCTATAGCTATTAGTAAGGGTTCACACTTTGATACTTAATCCCTCGGTCCCACCACGATTCCCCCGCTCTTCAGGAATACCACACGCTGCCCCATTTCCGTCCTCGGCAGGAATCAAGCACGCGGCCTTGCTCTAATACCAAAGGATGAGCACGCAGCGCTAGCCACTAGAATCTGTTGGATATTATCAAAAGTGATTGTTTTAGATATTTTTATGGATGAAAAAGAGTCCATAGTGTCATCTGGACAGTAATCTATGAATTCTAAATCTTCTTTCATACAATCACAATTTTCTGAGGATTTAGTGTTTGTACATGAACATTCATCAAAGGATGGTTTTGTATAGCTGTCTCCACTAATTATGGGTGACATTTGTGGACTTTTAAATTATGCCAGGAATTTTATCCCAGATTTGGGAAAATACACTGCCCCTTTGTACAATAAAACTTCTTTAAAAGGAGAAAGAAAGTTTAATTCTGAAGATATAAAATTAGTTCAAAACATAAAACAAAAGGTAAATAAATTACCTACCCTACAATTACCATTAGATTCAGATTATTTAGTACTTGAATGTGATGGATGTGAATCAGGATGGGGAGCCATCTTAAAAAGAAAGAAAAATAAATACTTGTCAAAAGATAATGAACAAATATGCAGATATACTTCTGGAAAATATACTGTGAAACCACAAGTTTATCAGACCAGCACTGATTATGAGGTCAATGCAATTATACACGCCTTAGAAGCATTTAAATTATTTTTGATAAATAAACCAAAAATAACCATTAGAACTGATTGTGAAGCAATCGTTTCCTATGGGAAAAACCAAATAAATAATGACAAAAAACCTCACAGACGATGGTTACTTTTCAGAGACTACATAAATTCTGGAAAAATGATAAATTTCGAACATATCAAAGGAACTGACAATATGTTTGCTGATATCCTTTCCAGGTACATTATACAAAAGTAATACTATACAGTCATAATACATGAATTACTTGCATCACCAAATTCAAGATCCTGAAATCCCTCCTGGATTTCTGGTCAGAATACAAATACAGCCTATGTGGAGAACTCTGATTCATAGCCCCAATCCGGCTATTAGAATTACTAAACAAATAAAAATAATTAAAAGACTGATATCAAGCCATAGATTACAAAAAACAGAATTATGCCAACAAAGAAAGCTTATGTTGAAGGGTCAAATTGGAATTTCTCTAGAAAGGATAATACAGAATATATCCTTTTAAAAGAAACCACAAACACCAAAATATATTGGAAGAAGTTTATGGGAAACAAATTTCATCCATTCCCTATAGAAGCCAGTCCCATATTGGTTAAAAGATTTGAAAAAGAAAGAATATACAGAGAAATTTATGAAGAAACAGGAAGCCACGGACAAGGAACTCCTGGATCTTCTTTCCCTTCTGACAATGAAGACTCAGACCAAATACTTGAGGAAGACCCCGAAGACATGATTTCTACGGTAGTCTCCAAAAGAGGACAGTAAAATGTTCTTACCTGTGACACAGTAATTTTACTCATAACTGGGTAATAGACTGAAGGGTAAAAACACACAACGGTCAAATACAAACCACGTCACCAGATGACTTGGACTCTAGGTAATCAGTCACTTGAAAACCGGTTCAACAAGTTACAGGTTTCAAGATTTTTCTATAAAAGAGTCTTTAAGTCCCTTATGCTAGGCAAGAACTCTGAACCCCTCTCTCTCTAATAACTCTTTTCTCTCTACCTCTGCCTTCTCTCTACTTGTATCCCGCCTGTCTCTTCTCACCCTTCCTCTCCTGTATACTTGCAAACATAAATAAACGAGGAATTTCAGATCTCTCTCCCCTCCCTCTGGAATCGAAGTAAGTTTTTATGGAGTAGTTTCTTTCTAGGCATCTACGGATGCCTTGAGTAATATTTATTAAAAGATGCGATAATCATTTAAAGGCTTAAAAACATTTTATCTATTTATCTTTCATGTTCTTGGGATGAAAGTTTATGAGAGAATATCTAACCGGCTCTGCCAGATTTATATTCTCATAAATCTTACATCTTTTATGTTTTTGCTTTATCTTTCTGTTTATTCTCTCTCTACATCTCTCTTCTTTCATTTTATTCTTTCATGTTCTTGGGATGAAAGTTTATGAGAGAATATCTAACCGGCTCTGCCAGATTTATATTCTCATAAATCTTACATCTTTTATGTTTTTGCTTTATCTTTCTGTTTATTCTCTCTCTACATTTTATTCTCTTTCTACATTTTATTCTCTCTCTACACCTCTCTTCTTTCATGGTATCAGAGCGAGAGATCCTTGGATACCTTTTGAATATTTATGTGATTGAAGTGACTTGTATTCGCTAGGATACCCTTTGTAGATCGGGCAGGTTATGGCCAGAAGAGCCAACAGAGCCATAAGTCCCATCTGATCTGCCCCTGAGGGTTGAGGAATACTTTGCATATTGCGACACTCTTTACATACATATTTTCTTGTTAATATGTAAAAAAAAAAAAGAGTTTTTGAGCCTTATGATTATTTATATTCTTTTATAAGTATTACTCTACAGTGTATTCCGTAGATTCCTGCCTTTTATCTCCTACTACTGCTTTTCCGCTTTGCCTACTTTCTATTGTTTTCCTGCCACTACACTGTCTTATTGTTTATCTGTTTAAAATTTTCTTTAATGGATAACATACAACCATTCTTAGGCACTGACTACAAATCAGCCCTAACTACGGTTGAAAAAATCACAAACTCTCCTCCTGTAGGTTATAAAAAACCTACTTCAGAAGTAGACCCTGTACACACAATTATTATAGGACAAAATAATACTATAATAGCTCTTCTAGAAGAAGTTTCTAGAAAATTGAATCATCTAATTGATTCTACTAAAGGGACGAACTTGTCCAAAGACATAAACGGCCTTATAAAGCAAGTATCTAAACTATCTTTAGGAACATACACTAATACAAAAACAACTTTTAAAAATTCACAGAAATTTATTAAAGTCTGGGGGCATTCCGAGAATGTTATCCATTTTTCTTTGACCACAATATAATTAAGGTTAAATGTATAAAATTTCAAACAAAAATAAATTTTAATTTAAGATTAGATCAAATAAATTTTATGAATTAAAAACGTATTTAATTCTATAATTAATTAATAAAAATACATGTACACATATCCTAATGCACCGAGTAAATAATATCGTTTCATCCGCTTCAGAAAACTAATTATACGAAAACTATAATTTAATAACTTCAGAACAAGATAAATAATCAATTAATTTCAGGTCACTAATTACAAAAATAAAAATTATTAAAATAATAATATATTTTTGTTCTAACCGAAAAAAAAAAACAAGTCACTTGGAATTTCTAATTCTATAGAGTTATTATCCCAATGCTCCCTCCATAATTATTTTATTTTTGGTAACATAACTTTTTGCATAAGAAAGATCACAACAAATACTAGTTTTTATTTTTTATTTTTTATTTTTTCTAAAATATTATTACTTTATTGATTTAATTAGAACTTATTTCTTAATATTAAAAACCATTGTTTTTCTAAATTTTATGTTTTAAAATGTTTGTTTATGAATTGATACATAACATAACATATTTCTTCACCTATACTTTTTTTTATGTAAAACAACAATTATTAATAATAACCAAGACAGTAGTATATATTATATCTTGACAACACTACACAACATATTATTTTGTTTTACTAATAAAGTAAATTTTCATAAACAAAACTTAAATGTTGGAGAAGCCTTTTGAATAAGGGGAAACATATAATACATTTTTAAATTGTTACTGAAATACAATCTTCTTAGTTACATGAGTTTTAACAGTACAATAATAAGAATAAACTTAAAAAAACGCACCATTATTCCTGGCAAATTGAGATAAACTAATTAAGTTTTTAGTTACCGAAGGAACATACAACATGTTATTAAGAATAAGATGTTTAGAAAATTTTGAAGAAAAAAAATTTATATTGGATTAAATATGTTTTTTGTCATTAATTGGGATTGGTATCTCTAGAAAAATTGAACTAATTTGATCCCTAACTCTATAAATATATGGATTTAGTCATTTTAACTAAATTTTATTAAATTTATTTAACTAATTTCAAACACATTTCATTATGATATTTTAGTTTGTTTACACAGTTTGACACGTGTCCGTTTAATGTTAGCTGAAAAACACATTTGAAACGTCAAATAAATTTAAAAAAAATAGTTTAAAGGACTAAATTTACGCATTTATAAAGACAAGGGACTAAATTTGTTCAAGGTTTTTATGATGGATTAATTCCAATTTTCACTAAAAGCTGAAAGACCAAAAACATATCTAACCCTTTTATATTACCAAACATGTACCATTGTCGATATGGACTTTGTATGAACCAATGTAAGGAGTCATGATAGACATATTATAATCTCATATGTAATGTGATGAGAAGCCTCATAATCAAGACACCAAAGGGGATCAACCACTGTAGATGCGTCACTTGAGAAAGGAACAGGATGAATTACTTGAGACATGAAAGTTTAGGACTGAGATCATTTTTATTGTTCCTTCGCCTAGAACCTTGACAATGTTTTGACCAGGATCATCTCATTGCCAACCACCAAAAATCCATTACAATCATCAAAGATATGAACACCAATAGCACAAGTATGTGATGCATAGTAGACATCTAAACTTTTCCAACCCTAGGATGAGGACCCAAACCAACCATCTTCGTTAAGATCGAGGAAGACATTGAAGCTAAAAGCCATAACATCAATAATTGATCTTGTTGGACACATTAATCATAACCAACATTGATAACTTTGTTTGTTGCATCTGTTGATGAAGAAAAATGCTTCGAAACATCAAAACCCATGATGAATTGCTCCAATTTGAAATTGCAAATGCTTGCAAAAACTTGTCGTTTCCACACCAACAACTGTTGATCCTTTAGTTTTATTGCAATAGGCGCGTGAAACGTTTACAAAGAATGGACATATAGCTGAGCGAAAGACATAATGATCTTATCTTACTTTAGATACCATTTAAGATCACAAGAGACATGAGAATGAAAAATAAAAGGTACATTAAAAGCTAAGTAAAAAATTACAAAGCATAGTTTATGGCATTGTCTTATATAAACATCAAGAGAACACTAATACATTAAAGTTATCTTTTAGAGTTAAGTATATTTTCAGTTTTTGAACTTTGGCCAAAAATTGGAATTTGTCCCTATTAGAAACTTTGATAAATTTTGGTCCCTAAACTTTAAAAATGGATGAATATAGTCCTTTTAACCCAATTACGTTGACTTTTTTCAACATGTCGAATGTGTTTCATGTTAATATTGCAGTTGTTTACGCCGTTTGACATATTCTCAGCTCAATATTTACTGAGAAATACATTTGAAACCTAAAAAAAAGTTAACAAAATTGGGTTAAAAGGACTATATTCATTCATTTTTAAAGTTTAGGGACCAAAATTTATTAAAGTTTCGACGAGGGACGAATTCCAATTTTTGGTCAAAGTCTAGGGACTAAAAACATACTTAACACTATATTTTATTTATATTTATATTCATTTACAAATTGACCATATTTTCATAGAGTATAAATTTAATTGGTAAAAACTAGAAAAGATGCATGATGAGACAAAGATGTTAGAACTTACCAAAACTACACTAAAATGTAGGGTTTGAGTAGTGGTCAGCTTGGGTTGGGTTGGGTTTGGTCCAACCTGCCCAATGTGGCATAATCCATATTTAGCATTTAAAAATTCAATTTGACTACTTAATTTGTTGGATTATTCGGATATGGATAATTCTAAATACAATTAAATCTTGGCGTGCTCTTTGGATTTAATTTTTAATAAAAAAAATTAATGATGACATTTAAAACCTTGTTCTCCTAAAAAACAACAAAAATTGAAACTCTCAGATCCACAAATAACAAAACTCATCAACCATCTCAACCAAAACATGATCCTCAACACTAAAGGTGAGAACTTTTGATGCATATCACACATCCAAAGAAACCACACAAAGAAAACATAACATTTTGAAAAAGACCAACAAGCATCATACACACAAAAGTAAATTTGAAAAAAATAACACCAATAACATAAACCCTATAAGCACTTAACTACATAAATCCACCCAATCTTGCAAGCGGTGAATTATTTAAGCCCATTGCTAACAACCTAGCCCATTTCATATCCCTCCATTTACATAAACCCTAAAATTCACACACAAACCTCATATGCTTATCCACCCACATACATATTATTTCTACCAAACTTTTTCTTCTTAATCCACACAAGCAAAGCGTAAAGGTGTTGACTGTGACAATTCGAGCATGGCTTCGGTGGGCTTGGGCGTGGTGGTGTTAGGGGTCGTGGAAGTCATGGAGGTCGTCGAGGGCCTGCCGTGAAGAATAGGACAAGTGGGTCCTTGTTACGAAACTCAAACGCATGGTGAAAAATGGCACCTAGGACTTCCTTGTTTCACGTCCTCAAGGGCTCTGATCCTTCAAAGGAGGAGCTTGATACGATTTTGGAGAGTTGTAACTACTTCTTCGTGGTGTTGGAGAATGTGAAGAAGTGATGGAAGCCATTGGATAGGAGCGAATCAAACACCTCAAGAATCATAAATCAAGCATAGGAACAATCCACATCAAGCATGAAGCATGAAAATCAAATACTAACTTGAATTGGAAAATCATATATATTTTAACAACACAATTTTATACAAGAATTCAATGTTTTACATCTAATATCAAGAAATAGAAATTGCTCTTCATGGTGGAGAACCTAGGATTTTACAAAATTGAAGAATAAGAAAGAAATTGGAACCATAAAGTAGAAAAAATCTCTCTTCCAAGGTTCTTAACAACTACTCCATGCCATTGTGAGCTCAATTGTGCCTTCTATTCGCATCTCTGCCTCTAATTTCCATCCTCTTTAACCCAAAAGGGGTAAAACCTTCATGGATGAAGAAGGAGACCCAAGAAAGAGAAAGGACAATTTCCTGGCACCTCTAGCCGTCTTCAAGAGCCTATCCTGAGCACCTAAGGTGTTTCTATTAGTGAAAAATGATGAATGTCCTAAAACTCCCGTCGAAACATGATTAAATGACCATATTTGCGTATCAGGTTGACATTCTCACCCAGCGAGTCATATTTTCGCTCAGCGAGTCATATTTTCGCTCAGCGACTTGAATACGACAGTTTTCTACTGTCATTTTTTCTCAGCGAGTCAGCCTATCGTCCAATGGTGACTTTTGCCATCTAGCTCAATGCAGTATATACCTATAGGTGAGTCCTTTCTCCATGTTTGTAATGTTAGGCGATTCTAATGTCCCCGACGTGAGTATTTGTCTAAAAATCAATTTTTCTGTTTCAATCATACTTCTTTGAATTCCAACTTGTTTTCCTCACCATAATTACTTCTTATTGACTTATTTCACACAATCATAATAGAGATAAGAAGTAAAAAATCATAAAACAACTCAAATATAAAAACACTGAAAAAACAAGATAAACTTAAGAATTAAACAAGTAAAAATTATAAAGAAATTGATTTCATTCACAAAACTAAACACCAATAAACGATATAAAACAACATCATCAATATTATTTTATAATTTATAAATCTTACAACATTTTAATTCAAGGATCATTTAAGTCACAATTTTCATCACCAATCTCATTGAGTATTCTCTATGCTCTTTTTACAACCCAACATCAATAAATCCTTAACCCTCTCCCAAAATCTCTTCCCTGAAAAATTTTCGATCACCTTTCCATTAATAGTGAATCGTTAAAGAAATTTCCCATATAGGTCAAGGCTCTTCCAAAATTTCAGTCAGGTTCATCAAACAGCTATTAAATTGTTTACAATGATGAGGCTCGGATGAATTGCAGAGACAAACATATTGACGCAAATAAATACATCATACGAAACTGACTCATCTTTAATTTAACACCTCTCGAAATAGATTTTTACTAATCAAATTTCCATGGGAGAAGCTCCTGGATCTCCAGCAGCTGCACCTTGATCTGGACCAGAAGCCTGGTCTGTGGGAGCATCCGGCTGAGCTTCTTCAGCTGGAGGTTCTTCCTCCCTCACAATCTCAAAAGAATCAATCAACTGTTGAACAGTTTCCTGATCTAAAATGTGGAATGGTTCACCAACTCCAACTACAGCAATGGTGCAGACAGAACTCCTCAGTTTTTCACCTTGCAAAGACTCCCTAGTCGCTATAAGTGCATCTTTGATAAGATCTTCTCGAGAAGAGCCCACGAAGTTATCAAACTTGCGTTCCAAATATGTCTTTGCAGCTTGAGAGCGAGACCCAATAGCAAAAGCCTCATATTCAAAATAGTTTCCACTCGGACAGTTGTAATAGAGGTGAGCTCCTGATTCATCTAATCCCGCTACCAGAAGACCAACCCCATATGGTCGTTTCCACGATCGCTGTGTACAAACCTGCAACTCAAATTCTGAATTTTAACAAACATACAACACGCAATTCACTTACTCTCATGACCTAAAATCGAAATTAAAGAGCGGAACACTAAACGAGTAGTTCCAATTCCAACAATTAAAATGCACTCGGACCTGTGCCTTGTCGGCGAGCTGAACAACGAGCCTACCCACGGGGAGAGGGGACTCGTAGGTATAGTTATAGTTGATGCACTCGGATCGCATGTAGCGGGAAAGGACTCGGCCATCGGCGGTGAGGCCGGCGATGGCCACGCCGATGTGGTTGTCGACCTTGAAGATCTTCTTCTGGTGCGAGGAGAGTTCGGAGTTGGCCTTGTTGACACATGCCAGAACCACGTGCGTCTTGGATCGGAGACCGATCGCTGCCGAGCCCTGCTTCACCGCTTCCATCGCGTACTCCACCTGGAACAGCCGCCCCGCAGGGCTCCATGTCGTCACATCCGTGTCGTACTGGTTTCGAAACATTCTCGATTCATCAACAAAACCAACCCTTTGCCCTTTTCTTCCTCCTCTTCTTCACTCTCGCTCTCTCTTCCCCTCCTGCGCTGTGTCTTCAGTATTGGACAAGTTAGGTCATGTTTCACTGTTGAAATTTCTTTCTGCACCTCCCTTTTTTTCCTCCACACCCATATATATATATATATATATATATATATATATATATATATATATATATATATATATATATATTAGTGACTACATGGCACCCTAATTTGAGATGTGGGATCACCATAGCAGTAGGAGTGTAACGTTGCTTGATTTGTGAATGTAGTGATGGCTTCTTTTGTTCGTGTGGCTCGCAACCTTTTCTCGTCTTCCTTTTACTCCCATCTCTTGAAAGACCGTGCTGTCGCTCAACCAGCGACCAAGACCATACAGAATGCTGTTGCACAGTCATTGTCAGTTGTTAGGAACAATATCACACAACAAATTAAGAGCAAACTTAGAAGTGAAAAACAATTATTTCTCACATCTTCCGCGTCTTTGTTCAAAGGTTACAATTTCAGGAACCGGCGATTGCCAGTTAAGAAAGCACGTGAGGCTTACGCGACGCAGAATACGGCGGTCGAACTTGCGTTGAATTCTGTAGTAAAAGTTTTCACTGTTTCGTGCAGTCCCAACTACTTACTTCCTTGGCAGAACAAGTCCCAGCGCGAAACAATGGGCTCTGGTCAGTTTATTTTACTTACATCAAAGAAACCCTGATAACTTTCATCTATTAAGTTTGATATTCATTTATGTATATCATTCTAAGTTTTACAATATCTTCAAATAATGTTTGTTCAAATGATTGAGAATAAAGTTGCACATTTTCTTCCGCAAATATTTGAGAATAAATTTGCATATTAACTCGGTTTCTTCTACAAGCTATAGCCTATTTGTAGTTCTTAAGGGTATAGTTACAAGGCAATTTTGGACAAGCTTCTCCATGGGCTAATTTTAGAAAAGAAAAACATGATAAAAATTGGAAATTAGCTTCTCCATATGCTAGATTAGCTTATGTATGTCCTAATTTGTAAAAGTTATCTCATGTAACTTTTTCGATTTTTTTTTTAACTACAGTATGAGCTAATTTTAGTTTATGGAGAAGTTAATTTTGTATTTTCTTATGTGTCTTCCTAAAAGGGTTTGTGAAGAAGTTTGCCCAAACAGTCCCATAATTGTTGGAAGAAACTTCTAGTTCATCAATGGAGACTTTGATTTGAAGCTTGAATCTCGAAAAAGGCAACATTAAATGTTTTTCCTATTGTACTGTAAAATGGGACAGAAATGTGCTTTGTCTCAAGCTTTATGCACTTTAATTGTGCAATAGGTGAAAGTTACCACCATTCCTATGACTAGTGCAAGCTATGAAAATGTGAAATTGCCTAATGTACTTGCACTTCTTCTGTTATGCAAAATCAGTATCTTCATTTTTGAACTGTTGAAAGCATGATTTGAGTAGTGTTCTCCAAGCATTTTTTTTTCCTCTCCAGTAGCTGCGTGCCCTTTGAGCAATTTTTCTTTCCAATAACTGTTATCCTCTCCGGCAGCTGCCGCACCCACCAAACATTTTTTCTCTTCGACAGCTTCTAACTCTTCCAAACCTTTTATTGCTCAACAGCAGCAGTTGCCCCCACCAAGCAGTTTTTCTCCACAGCAGTTGTTGCACCCTCCAAGCAGTTTGCTATCTGGCAAACAACTGTGGTCGTAGAGCATTTATGCTCTTCAACAACTTTGCACCCTCCGAGCACTTTTGCTTTTCTCCAGCCTCCGTGTTCTCAAAGCAATTTTGCTCTTTGACTGCCGCTGTACTCTCTGAACATTTTTGCTCTTCGGCATGCACCACACCTTACGAATATTTTTTCTCATAGGAAACTGTTGTGTTCTCTGAACTGTTTTTTCTTTCTGGTAGCCACTGCACCATATGAGCATTCTTGCTCTTCTATTGTTGCCATGCTCTTTGAACTTTTATCATTCTGCAGTAGCCACTATGTCCTTCGACCTCCTGAAACCAGAGTTGCCCTTTTCCAACAACTACGTTGTTGCTTGAATCAAGGCCCATCATTACCTTGTGTGACCAGCTCCTTGGCATGCCATCTTTGCATACTTGCACCAAATCAATGCATGAAGCTGTCATCACTAGCTTTCTCAGCTCCAACAACTAATTGATTGGCATGCCACTTGGTCTCTCAAGGGCTCTCATGGTGATGGCATTTGTAACAAACTTGACTCATGATACATATGCTCTAACTTGAAGGAGGGGGGGGGGGGGGGGAGGGGGTATTAAACATATGATTTGACTACATTAAATAGGAAAATATGACATGATTTGATTACATCAAATAGGAAAGTATATTGGCAAATATCTAACATTATTAATTCTTGGTTTTGTTCCTTATTATTGTATTTCTTCTTCATTACAAATAAGAATACTCATGTGTTTACACAAAACATATCACAAGCAATCCTTTCAACACAAATAAAGAGCCTTTATTCATGTACTTACTAATTGAATTGAAGTATATTTGTTGCTTTAAGTGTTCCCCATGATGTAATCCATATGTTATTCTGTGATTTTTATTTGTTATTTATTGTGTGCTTTCAGGTTTTTAATTATCTCAAATTGGTTCTGTATGGATTTGATATATATATGAATGGACTAAACTAAGATTGATTAAAATTATAAAAAAATATTGATAATATTCAACTAAATGGCTAAACTGAGAAAAATGCATATATTTGAGGACTAAAATGGTAGTTGTTTGTGAATTTGTTGAAGTATTTGTGCTCTTCACCGTGCTTGTTTTCTTTTATGCCTTTTCCTTTCTCTAAAAGATCTTTATGATGGTGATGCAGGGTTTGTAATTTTGGGTAGAAAGATTCTTACAAATGCTCATGTGGTAGCTGATCACACTTTTGTACTTGTAAGGAAGCATGGCTGTCACACCAAATATAGAGCAGAAGTCAAAGCTGTTGGTCATGAATGTGATTTAGCTATATTGACTATTGAGAATGAAGAGTTTTGGGATGGTATGAATCCCTTGGAGCTTGGAGATGTCCCATTTCTACAAGAAGCTGTTGCTGTTGTGGGATATCCTCAAGGTAGCAATAGTGTATGGATTAACTTGTGCTACATATTTTGTGTTCTATTCTTCCTTGTTTTTGAGGTACAAAATTATATATTATTAAGAATGAAAATAGAATCTATCACCAAAGAAAGAAAAGACATCATCATGAATAATAATAAATATGAATATAATATTAAACCGCAAGAAATGTGCAAAAATATTCAGCCTTATTTGATTATTTCCTAATCTATGCCTTGATTTTATGATAGGCTATTTATTGCTTACTGATTTTTTTTCCTGAATGTGGCAGATTTAGTTTCCTCTTTGGGACTAATTCTGTTTATAAATCAGTGGCTGCATCATTCAAAATGTTCGGAGAAATAAAATATGAAAAGTTATATGGACAAATTACACTCTGGCAGAAAAACCATTTCTTTGATATTCTGGTAAAAAATTCTAAAATAAATTATGAGAAACTCCATTATGTCTGTAGCAGGTGACACTTTCTCCAAGAACCCTAAATATGTTATTCCATCAGAAGGCAGTTTTGTTATAATGCAAGAAAGAACTAAGTATGCATTTAATTTAAAATACATTTAAGAAGAAAAAACTCTGGCCAACAAATCTATAATGTGCATTTCTATTGGTCCTATTAAGCGTTGGTTTTAGATTTTCAGAGGGATTTATGCCAGTTTTGCGAAGAAGAAACCCCTAGTGATTAGGGGAATGCTTAGAGTCCAAAAAAAGATTCATAAGAAAATGTACCTAAGCACGAAGAGAATCAAGGTCCAGATTGCTCTATTCGGTTTGGTTCAAAGCATAGAAGAATTGAAAATGTAGTGAAAGAGTTCGCAACCCTAATTCACCTGTTTCTTCATTATTTGGGTTCCTAAGTTGAAATTCTTAAGAAATATTCGTGGAAGTAAAATTGAAAGAAATGTTTAAATTGAAAATAATTCAAATTAAAGACCCAACAGACATTAGGTAAAGCCTCTAAGGATGGAATATCTCTCACTGGAACACTTCCCAAAACTTGATGTATGAAAATTAATGTTCTAAAAGAAGGTTTTCCTTGAGAAGCAAACTTCCAAGGACTTAGTTGATTTGCAATGATTGTAGGGTTACAAAGAACCTTGAGGGTTATTTCCTGTCAATGTTTCCCTCTTTTTTGTTTGATTCTTTTTAAGGAAGGGGGAGGTTCTTTGAGGCCCATTTCTACTTCTCTTTCTCTTGGAAAACTCTTCTTTAGCAAATAGAAAAATAAAAAGGTTATAGGAAAGTGAAATTATAGTGAAGTTATGTTGGGCATGCGTGGCATGGGAATCTGTGAACATTGAGCACTTGTAGCAGAGGTGATCACACATTTGAATTAAATAATTAGTGTAGGTGTTTGTTTGCAGGTGGTGACAACATTTCAGTCACCAAAGGAGTTGTTTCAAGGGTTGAACCCACACAGTATGTTCATGGTGCATCACAGCTGATGGCAATACAGATTGACGCAGCCATAAATCCTGGGAACAGTGGTGGCCCTGCCATTATGAGCAATAAGGTTGCCGGAGTAGCATTTCAAAATCTTTCAGGTGCCGAGAACATAGGGTAAGTGGGACTTCTTAGCCTTTGTTTTTCTTGAGTTCAAAGCTTAAGATTCATTAATCTCTCTTTTTTCCAGTAGTTTTGATTTCATGCATACCAGTATAATTCACAAATAACTTTATTAATAAAAAGAAAAGTGAAAGTTATTCTCTGAAACAAACGATATACACATTCATAAAAAGGTTCATTTGGCTAACAGAATCACAAAAGAATCATTTCTTGCTCATGAAAGAATTTGTGTAAATATTCACATTAATGATCACACACGTACAAAATGAGTGGAAAAAACATGCAAAAGGGCAGGGAAAATTCAAGCCAATGATCATGATTTGTTATTTTATTATTTCCTTCTTTGTACCTAAATTGTTCTTTAGGTATTGTTAAGGGTGTGGAAAAATCCGGTATAGTTTTATGGTCTAGGAATCCATCGGACACCAACACTCGTACGATACTTGTAGGACACACTATGTCTAATCTGAAAGATATTTTTTATCTTTGACATGATTTTGATGATTAAAATAAGGAACAAATCTTATTCTATCACTACTTTTTGCATATTGGATATTAGATAGATAGATTAGATTCATTTTTGTGTTAGTTGACAATGTGTTAGTTGATAGTTTCAAACTTAACATGTATATACACGACGTGTCCCGTGTCCTATGTTTTTTCAATTTATCCGTATCTCTATATCCGTATCCGTGTCGTATCCGTACCCGTGTCCGTATCCGGGCAACATAGAATGCAAAGACCAAATTATGCAAGTCAAGAACAGTAAACATAATAAGTGGTTTTCTTGGAAAATTAGCTCATCTTGAGGCACAAAAGCTGAATAAATGATGGGTCAAATTGGGTAAGGAGTGGACTGGTGGTCCTCTAAAAAGTATAGAGATCAGAAGAAGTAACAGCTATGCTAAGAATTAGGTTAAAATAGGATAAAAACAGGAAATATCAAAATGAAGGGAAAGGAGGAGGAACATTCTCTGAAGCCATGGATCTCTGCATTTGATACCATATTGAATGAAAAACTGATGCCAACTTGGGATAGAGGTATGGAAAGAATGTTTAATAGTGGTTTTCATCTCTTACCTTATTCATTTATAGGATTTCCTTACATCAAAGATACAAAAAAAATTAATTGTAAATTCTACACCTATTGGTCACATAGGTAATAAATACTATGCATAAGTTAACCTATTCTCACAAGTTAACCCATCCAATTAAGTTATTCTGACATGAAGCAAGTTGTGTGATTGTAATAAAGATTAAACGAGAAGTGCAGTATTATGAATTGAGAATAGGTTTTTGAATTCAACGTTGTGTCGTTTCCAGTCCACAAAAACGAAAGGCATAGAAAAGTAGCAATGTAACAGAAAGGAGAGAGAAGAAAACAGAATCCACCACCCCCCCAACAAAGAAAACCTGTCTTATATAATTAGTTGCTGTCACACACGAATCCTTTCAAACGTGAATTTGTTATCCTTGTCCTGGTGCTCCTTCTGGTTCCCACCTCCTTAGGATCAGGTGCCATGTGTACTGACCCACTCACAGTAGTTGTTTCCTTAATTGCCCCTGTTGCTTCTTCCTCTCTTACATGTCCTCCTCCATTAAAATCAACCTTGTCCTCAAGGTTGAAACCTGGATAGTTTACCTTGATCACATCATAATCTTCCCACGTGGCCTGAGACTCATTGAAGCCTTCCCATGCCAGGAGAACTTGATTCACTAGTTGTCCTCCTTTAAGAATGCGGTGTGACTGCAATATTGATACTGGTTGCATAACAAGTCCAATCTCATTAGTGATCATGGGCAGGGGAACATAAGGTTGATTATGGTCACCATGACAGGGTTTCAATTGTGAGCAGTGGAAGACTGGATGAATCTTAGTAGAATATGGTAGTAATAACTTGTAAGCTATCTAGCCAACACGTTGAATGATTGGAAATGGGCCAAAATATTTTAATCCCAGCTTTTGATTCTTTCTCAATGCTAAAGAATTTTGTCTATAAGGTTGCAACTTGACTAGAATCATATCTCCAATCTTGAATTCCACTTCTCGTCACTTCTGGTCAGCAACCTTTTTCATTCTCTGTTGAAGCGTCAAATTTTGAATCATATTTCGGCACAAGGGGAGGATCTCTTCCATATACTACTTTAAATGGTGTCATTTTAGTGCTGGTATGATAGGCCGTGTTATACCAGAATTCTGCCCATGGTAAGAACTTTGTCCACGCCTTAGGATTCTCATAGGTGAAGCAACGTAAATACATTTCTATGCAGCGATTTACGGCCTCTGATTGACCATCAGATTGTGGGTGATAAGCTGTACTCATAGCTAAACTTGTGCCACTCAATTTGAACAATTGTTTCCAAAAGTGACTTGTAAAAGCTTTGTCTCTGTCTGAAACAATTGTTTTTGGGAACCCATGCAATTTAACCACCGTCTTCATGAATAATTCAGCAACCTAAGTGCTTGTATAATTAGATCTAAGAGTGGCAAAATGAGCATATTTTGAAAGTCTATCCGCTACAACCAAGATTACTGTGAACCCGTTTGATGGTGGAAGTCCTGTGATAAAATCCATGGCTATATCATCCCATATCTGATTGGGAATGGGCAAGGGTTGCAAAAGTCCTGCAGGAAGCGTATTGGAGGCCTTAGCTTGCTGACAAATAAGGCAATTCTTCACATACTTTGCAATTTCCTTCTGCATACCCTTCCAATGAAATTGAGCTGCAATACGTGCCATTGTTCGGGCTATGCCAGCATGTCCCCCTAGTGGAGATGAATGAAACTCATGGAGTATTTGTTGCGTGATGGCATGATCTGTGGAAGGACTAACCTCCCATTCCAGTACAACAATTCATCATGAACAATATAGAGAGGATGTGGTGGTTTCCCATTTATACAACTATCCCGAATGGACCTCAATTCCTCTTACTCCGAGATGGCAATCTTGATGGACTGGATAAGCTCTGATTGAGGTTGTGACCATGCCATTAAGAAGGACCTTGACAAAACATCTGCTGGAATATTATCCTTACCTGGCTTATATTCAACTCTAAAATCATAGCCAAGCAGTTTATGCAACCAAGCTTGCTGCTCTGGTGTCTGTATAGCTTGCTCTGTAATGCTCCTTAAGCTCCTTTGATCTGTCCTTATAATAAATTTGTGGCCCAGAAGGTAATGGCGAAACTTAGCAATAGCTTCGGTAATGGCTTACAATTCACGTGTATATGCAGATTTCTTTTGCAAGCTTGGTGTTAACTTCTTTGAGAAGAATGCAAGTGGATGATTGTTTTGACCAAGGACTGCTCCTATGCCAATACCCGATGCATCTGTTTCAAGCACAAATTGTTGAGAAAAATTGGGCAGAGCTAAGACCGGGGCATTTGTCAAAGCAATCTTAAGCTTGTTGAAAGGATCTGCTGCAAGTGGATTCCAAAGAAAATTATCTTTCTTCAATAATTGTGTAAGAGGGGCTGCTATGGTAGCATATCCTTGGATAAATTTGCGGTAATAACCAGTAAGTCCAAGGAACCCACGTAGTTGCTTCAAATTTTGAGGTTGGGGCCAATCTAACACAGCTTGCACTTTTGAAACATCCACTGCCACGTCGTTACCTGAAACTGTATGACCAAGATAATCCACTTGTTTTAACCCAAAGGAGCATTTCGAAAGTTTAGCATACAACCGGTGTTGCCTAAGGGTTTGCAAAACAGTTGTCAGATGATGTAAATGAGCAGTCCAATCAGAGCTATATACCAATATATCATCAAAGAAAACCAGAACAAATTTGCGTAACAGCCCCTAAAAAATATTATTCATTAATGACTGAAAGGTAGCCGGTGCATTTGTAAGGCCAAAGGGCATAACAACCCACTCATAATGGCCATGATGAGTTCTGAAAGCTGTCTTGAAACGGTCCTCCTCCTTTAACAATATTTGGTGATACCCGGATCACAAATCTAACTTTGAAAAATATTGGGCTCCACATAACTCATCAAGCAATTCATCTACAGTAGGAATTGGAAAAGAATCCTTAATAGTAATTGCATTTAAAGCCCTATAATCAGTGCAAAATCTCCATTGGCCATCTTTCTTTTTTACAAGAACAATAGGAGAGGAGAAAGGGCTATTACTAGGCATAATAAGTCCTTCTTGCAGCATCTCATTAACCATATTTTCTATTTGTTCCTTTTGGCTATGAGGGTACCGATATGGTCGTACCTTAACTGGTTTTGCATCTCGAATCAAAGGAATAGAGTGATCATGAGTTCTGTTTGGAGGTAATCCTTGCGGAACTGAGAACACATCCTTGTATGAGTGCAACAACAAAGCCAAATCTGGTTCCACATTATCTGGTATTTGTAACCACTCATCATCAGCACAATAAGGGGTCTCCAATTGCATGGTGAAAACTTCTGAAATAGCATGAGTCTTATGCATACGACGTATGTGGTTAAATTGGGCTTGATCAGGAAGCCTTGGTTTGTCTCCATGCAAGGTGATAAATTTTCCATTCAAGTAAAACTTCAGTGACAAAGCACTGTAGTCTGAAACATGTGGGCCCAAGGTGGCCAGCCATGCAGCACCAAGCACTAAGTCAGCACTTGAAACAGGTAAAAGATAAACGGATAATTTTAAAGAATGACCTTGAATCATGACTTCCATATATCTCACCATGCCTTCCACTGACAAAGCATGACCGTTCCCTACTAAAACTTGAAAACCTGAAGTTGGCTCAACAGGTAGTTTTAAACAATGGGCTAATCGAGGTTGCAAAAAATTATCGGAACTACCACTGTCCAATAAAATTTGTACCACCATACCATTGATTGCTCCTTGAAATTTCGTAGTACCTACACCTGATCCTCCATTAAAGGCGTTGAATGATAAATGAGGTTCCAACGATAAGTCTTGAAGGTCAGGTATAACATGATCTGGGGGGTCTGGTTCCAGAGAATCTTGCTCATTCATTTCAACTTGTAATAACAAGTACTGCTTGTTTGGACATTTATGGCCAGGAGAGAATTTCTCATCGCATGTAAAACACAATCCTTTTTCACGTCGTAACCTAATCTCAGCTGCGGAAATATTTTTGATATTGGAGTGTTTGTTGTGAGTTTGTGTATGTTGGGTAGCGTGGGAGTGGTAAGTAAGGGTGGAAGGCTTGTTGTTTTTTGGGTTTGTGTAATCGGGTATGAGAGGCTTTTTTGTAGGCTATGGGGTTGATAGGGTTTGTGTTTAGGAATGTATTTCTCTTCATATAACTTGGCTAAAGAGATTGTATGAATCATGGAGGTTGGAGCCTGAGCAATTACATCCCGACGTATATCTGGTTTCAGACCGCTAATAAAGCAATCTAACAGTGCATCAGGCGTTACACCATACACACGGTTTGCTAGTGCTGTAAATTCCTTGTAATAGTCCTGTACTGAACCAGTCTGAGCTAGCTTGAACAGAGTGGAACGGGGACATTCATATGGAGATGGCCCAAATTCCATTTCTAGAGCTCTTGTGAAACCCACCCATGAATGAAATGGGTTATTCTTCGTTAACATTTGGAACCATGGAATAACATTTGCATCCAAATGAACTGCTGCAATCATCAATTTCTGATCATCTGGAGTATTGTAATACGTAAAAAATTGTTCGGCCTTGAAGATCCACTCAAGAACATTAGAACCATTGAAACGTGGAAAGTCCAGCTTAACCGAACGAACTTGAAATGGCTGGGAGACATTGTGATGAGCAAGGTTTGAAGCGGAAGAGCCTTCCTCCAATTTCTCTATGCATGATGTATACTCTGTATGTCGTGTTTCCATCAGCTCCAAAATACGCTTCACGTCAACGACAAGGTCCTTCAATCGTGTGTTTTCGGCTATAATCACTCGTTCGTCGATGAAAGCACCAAATGTAATAAAGATTAAACGAGAAGTGCAGTATTATGAATTGAGAATAGGTTTTTGAATTCAACGTTGTGTCGTTTCCAGTCCACAAAAACGAAAGGCATAGAAAAGTAGCAATGTAACAGAAAGGAGAGAGAAGAAAATAGAATCCACCACCCCCCCCAACAAAGAAAACCCGTCTTATATAATTAGTTGCTGTCACACATGAATCCTTTCAAACGTGAATTTGTTATCCTTGTCCTGGTGCTTCTTCTGGTTCCCACCTCCTTAGGATCAGGTGCCACGTGTACTGACCCACTCACAGTAGTTGTTTCCTTAATTGCCCCTGTTGCTTCTTCCTCTCTTACAGTGATCTAGGGGTGGACAACCTGAAGATTGTGGGTTATTATTCATCAGAAAAGACTGAATATCTGTATGTATGAGGGAAGGTGATGTGTTCTCAATGGAAGGTTCTATTCGGTTGGATAGTGCGAGAGGTTGAAAGGTTAGGATGTATATTGAAGCTATAGAATATGTGTGAACCATTTGGGAAAATGATTTGAAGCTAGTGGGTGTGGGTTGAAGAAGGCTGTCCCAATAGGGTAATGGTTGTATTGTTGTTTGTGAAGGTAAGGCTTGGATTGGCGAAGCTGACAGAAATTTCCCCTATCGTTGATAGACATTCTAGACAAATGTTGAAAAACCAGGTCAATGAAATGGAAACACGAAAAGAAAAAAATGCACAATTGAGCACTTGAGATAGATAGAGAATTTAGTAGATATTTTTTTTAGAAAAAAAGCGAACAACAAAGGCGGTCCCTTTTAAAAAGGAAAACAGGGATGCTGCAGAAGAAAACTGAAACAAAATTGAAGAATATAGTGAAAACTGAAGAGTGTATTTTAAACTGAGATTTCGTACAAGATGAAACCAAATAATAAAAAGATAATAGAACTTTTATGTGAAAGAAAGTGAAAGCTTGTGAAATAGAGTAATTAAAATATGAAACAGAAAGAAGAACATACATAAAATAACAAGAAATAATTTACATACTAGAGAGTTTTATACATATCTATAAAGCTCTTCTCTAAATTTAAAGCTCATATGTTGAAACCTGTAGCAAGGCATCTTCCAAGTGCAAATAGAGCATCAAGCTGTGAGAAATTGTTTTAGTAAAAGATATAAGTATCCCTAAAGTTTACAATCCAATTGGTTTAAAAGGGAGAATCAGGGAGGAGTTATCATGAGCAACCTTACATCTTGTAACAGAAGCCGGACAAATGAGTTAGATGATGCCATTGACTGCACTGCATATCATCATCACGGAGTTACTAGATCATGTGTACAACCATGCAAACTATCATCACGAAGTTACTAGATCATGTGTACGACAATGCAAACTATCATCACGAAGTTACTAGATCATGGGTACAAAACCATGCAAACTATCAAGTATTGCTTTTCTGATCAAACATAAATTTTGCACACTAGATTACTTCCTTCCTTTCATATCGGATGTTGCAGTTACATTATACAGTTTCTCTAATAAAGCATTTTGTGTAGAAGACCATGGAAAATATATTGGATTTTGTGAAGCATTCTATATTATATATTCTGCTTTTCTGATCAAACATAATTTTTGTACACTAGATTACTTCCTTTCATATTGGATGTTGCAGTTACATTATACCTGTTCCTGTAATAAAGCATTTTATATCTGGTGTAGAAGAAAATGGAACATATATTGGATTTTGTTCTCTGGGTTTGTCATGCCAGACTACTGAAAATGTGCACCTCAGAAACCATTTTAGCATGAGACCTGATATGACTGGGGTGATTGTAAGCAAAATTAATCCACTTTCAGATGCATACAAGATTTTGAAGAAAGATGATATTATACTTTCATTTGATGGTGTTCTTTTAGCAAATGATGGGACAGGTGTGTTCTTTCTTTTCTGTTTCCTGAATTTTCATTTATACATTTTTTACTGTATAGATAATCATCAAGAAGTCTTAACCAAATGTGGCTCAGATGCATATGATATGGAAAGAATAAACATGGTAGCAACTATCTAAGTTATTCCATTTATTTGAGTTCCTCTTCTGCTTTAACATTGCATGTCTGCATTGCAAGCATCAACCTGATAGAACAAAATGCTTAGGTGCAATGGCAAGGTATGAGACTTGAGAGTCCTCCCACGCTGAAAATTGTCAGAGCATACTCTATATTTTTGATATTGAGGTGTATCCAACAGGTTGTGACAACTGTCGTAGTGAAAGTTGTAACTAACTCAACCTCTATGTATGCTGCAGTTCCTTTTCGAAACAGAGAACGGATAACATTTGATCACTTGGTGTCTATGAAGAAACCTAATGAAAAAGCAGTAGTCAGAGTTCTGCGGGATGGCCAAGAGCATGATCTTAGCATTATTCTCCAGCCCGTATGTTATTATGTATTTCTTCTGTTTAATAAGTGAATGATTGTTCTCAACTTGCTAAGAAACAGGATTGTGTTTATGGCCTGTTTGTGGTGTTTTGGTAATCGCTATTCTCAGAGAGTTGCATTTTTTTTTTCAATGCATGCACACGGGGCAGTGTTGCTGCATTATTGATTTGTGAGTTGTGATGTTTTTTCTTTCTTCTGTTTAATAGGATACACTTTCTTATTTGCGGTTGTACTTTCCACTCTGTGGAAAACAAGTTGAAATGATTTCTGTACTTGTTGATTGTTAGAGTAGTTTAACTCTGGTTTCATGTACAACAGTAGTAATCTATTTCTTAATTTTGTCAGCCACAAACTCTGTTAGTTAGAGTAGGTTTTGACTCTGTTTTCTTGTACAGCTGTAGGGTTCTTTAACTTTGACAGATGTAAACTCTGACTAACTTTCAGTTAGTTAGACCTATGTATATAAACACAGTGTACAGAACAAATTCAGTTGAGTTTTCAATATTCATTCAGATAAAAGTTTCTATCAAGGTTTCTTTAATTATATCATTGGTTGAGTTTATAAATTTTAGCTTAATTGAGTAGACGCATAAGGATTCAGCCGCAAGCTATGGGTCTTGAAGTATGGGATTCTATTGTGACCTTTATAAGGCTTTGGGTTCTCCAAGTACAATAACTAGCTTTTTTGATGTGGTTCTCCCACTATTATTATTAAAATTCTAAAGAGATGGCACTCTCCTTTATATAGAGTGTGGACTACTCGTATTTATATTCACGATTTTTCAACTTAAACTTGTAGAACCTTGAATTTAATTTCCAGCTATAGTAGTCACTGTAGTTTTAGTGTTTTGTTGTATTCATAATTGATTAAGGTCCCTTCCATTTCTTCCATTAAACAAAAGGGGATTACAACCCTTAATTTTGTTTTAACGTTTGATCATTTTTTAACAAATGAAGGATGGAGTGATTTATTTGAATTGAGATTGTTAACTATACAATGTTGCGGTTAGTTGATGTTTGCCATTCCTGAGTTCATTGCTTTCCCTCCTAATTACATTTTTGTGTTACCTGTTGGTTTAGGAGTTTTGTTAAATATATTGCCATCGACATTTCAGATCCAACCGCTAGTTCCAGTCCATCAGTTTGATAAACTTCCAAGTTATTACATTTTCGCTGGTCTGGTATTTGTTCCACTCACTCAGCCATACCTTCATGAGTATGGGGAAGATTGGTATAATAGTTCACCTCGTCGTTTGTGTGAGCGGGCACTAAGGGAATTGCCCAAGAAAGCAAATCAACAACTTGTTATCCTCTCTCAGGTAAACATCTTTTTAACTCCGGTGAAGATCTTATAAAGTTGATGTTTGCCATTCCCGTGTCTGTTATGTGTAATAACAGACTTGCAACTGGTGACAGCCAAGAGAGGGCATAGGTCCTCCATGCATTATGTCTTTCTTGACAGGCTTTTTTGCTTCGTTCCTTTGCTTTTCTGATAGCATTTCTTTTCCTGAGATTATAACAGTGTCTGTCTTTCTAACGCTTGTTGACATGTTTAATAACACCACATGAATTTTACTTCTTTTGCTAGAGTAAAGAAGGATTGACATATGAGGCTTCTTCTTAGGCAGCAATATAGTTGTTTGTGCCACTGAATGATATTTATAATGCACTCTAGTGGACAGAAAAACCTAGCATTTCCTAATGATTAGATTTACCATGTCAAATTAATTTTAAAAATTCAACTTGAATTGAAATATTTTGGCCAAAGGAGTGAAGACGTAGATGTAGAAAATAATTTGCCTGATCACCAATAAAATATCTTATAATTTGCAGAGCTTTATGACTAAAGTGAACTTTCTCATTTAAAATAAATGACTATTAAGTTACTATATGATGCAGTTTCCTCGAGAATTGGTTTTAGCAAATGAATCCAGATATTTGGTTCAAAGTTGTTCTACTAATAATATCTTGTTTGTTTTAGGTCTTGATGGATGATATCAATGCTGGATATGAGCGTCTTGCAGAATTACAGGTGTCAGCTTCTCTATGGTTAAGGCATTTACTCATTTAGTAAATCATATATTGGTCAAAGTCGCATCATAGTTTCTACTCACTGTTAGAATACGGAGTTTGAGATTTTACTAAATCTCACAATTACTCATTTAGTAAATCATATATTGGTCAAATCCATGCTTGGGTGTGATAGGTTTTTGGTTGCATTTACATAGATATTGAAAACTAACCACCTATCATTTCAATGATCACAAGAATTATTATAGACAAGAACTTTCTATACTTAATTTAACAAATGCCCAGGTATACATTAGAAATCCCAAAAGAGTTCTATACATTATTTTTGTTTCGTTTAGAAGGAGATAACCTTTCCCCAATGATCACAAAAGATGCAACCTAGGCCCAGACCTTTTGTTTCATATGTCTTCAACATCAATATTGATGAGAAAAATAAGTTAGGATCATTTTGATATTCGGTTTAGGAAAGGATACTGATGTCACACTCAAAGAAAATGAGAAGGTGAGTGATAAGTCATGCAATTGATCACCATAAGTTACCTAGATAAGATCTAATTTGGATTCTTATAACTCAGAACTCCAAAAAGCTTTCACAAAGAGAAAATTCAATTTTCTTTCAAAATTCATATCTCTATCATATTACAAGTCCATCCTTTTATAGGATGCATTAGGCAAGACCCTTTTAAGTACACATTAATTCTCAATAAGTAATCATTAATACTAACTAATGTTGCTTTAATTCCCATTATATGAATAATTACTTCCCATATTTAATTTAAAAGATAAAAATTATAAAGAAAACTTAAAATTACATTGACATAAAGGACATGGGTATGTTATGAAGAAAACAAGGTTAATAGAAAGTTTTGGAACATAAAGGACATGCCAAGGGATGACAAAAGAGAAACATTACCCCGTCCAGATATTGGAATACGAGTCTCATTGGCATATGATATGCTGCACTAGAGTCTAGAACCCAAGAGTCCTTGAAACATTAAATGAGAAATTGGAGTTCTTACCCGTCACAATAAAAGAGCTAGTACCAGAAAGTTGCTTACTTATAGACTCCATGTGAGATTTTAGATGTTTGATTTTAGCACTTAGTGCTTGTGTTCCTTCTTCAATTGAAGAGGATGAAGGAGTCTTATAAGGATTTTTAGAATCTGAAGTTAGAAGATCAACATTGTTTAATGGAGTTGTCATGTTAAAATCAATAATAGGGATTCCTTAGCTCCCTCCTAAATAAAACAGAATAGTAAGACAGAACTCTGGCAATATTGGTGACAACAGCGGTGATATCAGCAGCAACAAAAGAGTGATGTAGCAGCAGTGACGACTCCAGCAACAACTCTAGCGGATGGTAGAAGGCTGTGGCTCTGATAGATGGCAGTGGCTGGGGGAAATCGTGACAAAACAAGTTTGGTGCACTTCAGGCCACCACAATAACTAAGGAAATGGGTGCACTTTTGTTCTACATCAGTCTCTATATATAGAGAACTCTAATCCTATAGTAATAATTACATAGAGATCTTATGAGTTTCTAGTAGTACACTTAATATCCTACTAAGAACAGAAAGTATGGAAGTGGAGTAAGAAAAAGCCCTTTGATGATGACTTGCCAATAACATCCTTGTACCCTCATTGGCATTGTTAGCTTTATTTGGACTTCAAGTTCCAGATTTAAAGCATAGTCTTCTGTACCTTTTTGGGTCTGAAAATTGCTCTCCCTGAACAGTAGAAGTTTGGTATTCGATCTATTGTAGTATCCATACATTTAGCATTTATCAATCATCTTTCCCTTTAAATGTCTCTTGCATATTATTTTTGATAAAGCACAAAACAGTCTTGAATTGTGCTTGCTAATTCCTCGAGTCTTGTTTGAAAACGATAACAAAGGTGTAGATTTCCCTATGTTAATGCAACCTGCAATTTAAGTGTTGGCGATAGAAAACTGAGGTCAACCTCACAAATTGTTGAACTACAATGCTAAATCTATCAAACCAGACTCTGAAGAGATTGTTATCGTATAAAGGCTTACAAAGATGGCACAGTTGGCCTAAATGCACCCTTACAGTGACAAGTCTCCTTTAGTCTTGCGTGGACCTTAATGACCAAATTTCACTTAAAAATCGAGCACAACCTACCATAGACTTGCGTGGTGTGAGGGGAACAAGGTCTCAATTTCTTTAGAATATCTAACAAATGAATAAAAACAAATTGTTTACATATTTTGATCATTGTTTCAAGTTAATACTGTTTCCTTAAAATGAATGATATATTAATTCCTGTTTGCTTTTATTTTTAAATTTTAATACGCAGGTTTTGAAGGTTAATGGGACAGAAATTGACAATCTAAAACACTTGCGCCAACTTGTTCAAAGCTGTAATGCAGAATTCTTACGAATTGATTTGGATGATGATCGAGTCATTGTCTTGAACTATGAAATGGCAAAAGCTGCCACTTCGAGCATTTTGAAGCGTCACAGAATACCTTCGTCAGTGTCCATTGATCATCTTGACACAGAATAATTACAATTCGGACTGACATGCTCATTTTGAAATTATTGCGACTTCTACCTGATATTACTGGGTTGTGATTAGTAGTTAATTTATTGAAACATCTGTAATAGCGTTCCTAAAATTTCAATTGAAAAGGACAGATAATGACAATACAAACGGCTATGAAACCTTATGATGAATAGGAAAATGAAGATTTCATTCAGTTAAGGATGTTTTGGACGTCTCTTACTTCAATTACAATATTTATTTCGATATATTAAAAAAGTCACATATTTTCCTTTAAATGTCATTTAAAAACAAAATTGCGATTTAAAAACAATTTATCGATAAAAAGTTTTAAAAGTGATAATATCTAAAATGTGGCAATTAACTTGAAAGTGTTATTTTCAAAAAAAAAAACATGTTGGAACAAAGTATATATTTATTGTTCAATGACTTGATTAATATATATATATATATATATATATATATATATATATATATATATATATATATATATATATATATATATATATATATATATAAACATTGCGATCTCACAAGATATGAGACTCTTGGAAAAGGGTAGATAAAGTAAAAATATAATCATTTCAAAATCAAATATATATAACAATATAATATATAAAAAAGAATTCTTATTTTTGTTCACTTTTAGTTATTATTTTAAAAATTAATTATTTTATAATTAGTTACTTTTAAGAATTTTTTAAGAATCTTCTTTATTTTAACCGTTAT
The DNA here is from genome assembly GCF_037176805.1 of Vigna unguiculata. Lineage (NCBI taxonomy): Eukaryota > Viridiplantae > Streptophyta > Magnoliopsida > Fabales > Fabaceae > Vigna > Vigna unguiculata. Next base: position 49,275,850 of record NC_140795.1, on the reverse strand, counting down.
TTTAAAGATTTTAAAAATTCATCTTTTAACAGTTATTTTATTTAACAAGTATTTTAAAATTTATTATATATTTTTTAAAAATAAATATTATTGATATTAACTCAAAATTTTATAAAAATTAAAAAATGCGAAATGTATTCTGTAAGGCCCCTTTTATTTTGCCATCTTAATCTTTAGGGCTACCCTGCAGCAGTGGGCCTAAAAGGCTGGCCCATGATATAAGTACCCTTCGTGTTGTCCTAGTTCCACATTTCATTCACTTTCAGAAAAGACTCAGTCGTCAACCCTTTTCTCCCTCTCACAAAGAGCTCTGCTAGGGTTAGATTTCTGCCATCTTCAAGCTAGCTCGGAGCTGTCCTCTACTCCATGTAAGTACTATGCTAGCCATTCTCGTCTCCATTGTTCCTTTTTCGTTCCTTTCACAGCTAGGGTTCCAAGTAACCCATATCGTGCTCCTGTTTCTCTATCCTTTCAGTTCTTCCATTCGCTTCTTGAGCTGTTGTGCTCGTGCGTTCGGTGTCGAGGGAGTGTTGGGTCGTTTGCTAGCTTATTCCAGGTACGGGAAGCTAGGATCCTCTGTTTGTTTGGTGCGAGTATGCGGTTTTGTGTGCTTGGTGATTCTCTTTTGTGTTTACCTGTTGATTTGGATGTATGATAGATGGGATTGTTGCTTGCGGTATGTCTTTGCATCTGTTGCAGGTGAAAACAGTGGCGGGCACTGATAAACTCGCCCAAGCGAGCTAGTCTCGCCTAGGCGAGATTAACAGAGGTTCGCCTAAGCCTTTTCTCCACGAATGGTCGCCCAGGCGACCCGCTGTGACTTCTGTGCAAGCAGGCAACTCGCTCAAGCGAGATCCCGCGTTGCTTATGCTCTTGTTCTTGTGCCCTCGCCTAGGCGGAGGGGGTGGCTCGCTTGAGCGAGACCCCTCAGCCTGAGCGAGGTGCTGGGCGAGACTGTGCTGTGTTTGAATGTCTATTGGTCCCTGAATGATCTGTTTTGGTTGAGTATGATTGTATAAGGAGTGATCTGTATATAATGGAGCATGAAGTATAATTTTGGCATGATTCATGAATTGTGGATGATGGGTTGGTATGAGACTTAGCATGCGAAATGAATGTGTGGTTTGAAATTTAAGGAACATGGTATTGACATGAGATGAGACCCTAGACTCATGGGATGGTGATGATCAGTGGTATGGATTCAAAATGTGATGTGTATGAGGAATAAATATCATGGATGGGTATGGAATTGGTAACACGCTTTTGATGTTCTCCTAATGTTGTTTTATGAATGTTGGTCCGTGTCAGTGTGTAATTCCTTGGGGTCTCTAGGTGAGATCTCCGGGGTTACGCTTCAGTGGTCGGGACGTAATCCCATGACCCCTGTTAGTGGGTGTCCATGGTGGTGCCCCATCTGTATAACTAGGTAAGGATTCAAGGTAAGGTTGTATCCTGACACTCTGAGGAGCCAATTAGTCTCACCTAGAGCGGACTAACTCCTGTAGTGAGACTAGCATGAGGCCTGAAATCCAGTAAGGGCTAACCTTGTGGTGAGGGAGATTTGATTCATCGTAACACTTGTAACACATAGCTCAGGATCGAGCAGCTCAGGATCGAGCAGCTCAGGGTCGAGCAGAGGTATCCACCACAAGTGCAAGCATCCGCTGAATCCGACCAAGTTATACGTATCCGGATGAGTCGAGTCGTAGTGTATTGAATGAAGAGTCATAACATGTTTGGTTGTTATATGGATGTGAGATGATGAAAATATATTTGACTGTATGATGAGTATGTGTTAGCTCTAGCTTACCCGTTTTGTTGCATGGTTGTGTTGTATGTGGCTGTTCTTCCTTGCGATGATCATCAACTTGGTTGATAGGAGCAGATGGGCGAGGTTCTCGTGGTCAGCAAGGGAGTGGTGATTCAGTAGCTTAGCCATCTGGGCTGGAGTCATTTTATCCATGAATTCTTTAGGGCTACGACCCCTGTATCGTCTTATGATTTCTTACTCTACACACCTTATTAGAATTGTATCTGTTTTATGTTGGCATCGTGGTGTGCCAGGTTGTAGGGGTTGCGTTAAGGACCCCAAGACTACACTGCTATACTTTATCGCGTGACGTTTCCTTTAATTTCGTTTAATAAATAAATGGGACGTTACATTTATGGTATCAGAGCGGTCATTCCTTAGGTCTGTGGACTTGGATGTCCGCTTAGCTTTCTCTATGTCTTCTGAGTGTTCTTAGTTGAATTTTTGTCTTTATCGAGCCTAACCAAGTGATTTTCTATGTGCCAGTGGTCTATGACACCTCCTTGTAGGACTTCGCAATCATCCTAGGGAGACGTACCTGATATCGCCAGAGCCATAGAGGCGATGGTAGCAGCTATGACGCAGCAGAGTGTTGCGATGATGCAGCAGCATGAGGCATCCATGCAGCGACAGGCGGCGTCGCTGGAGCAGCAGCAGGCTGTGATGCAGCAGATGGAGACTGCGAGAGTAGCTGCTGAGGATGCTCATCGGTAGCACATGGAGGCCCTCCGTTAGTTGGAGGAGAACAAGGCGGCTGCCCCTGTGTTCGGTCCTGAACCACGACCTGCAGTTAGGGAGTGGAGTCTGGAGGACTTTCTGAAACACCACCCGGCGAAGTTTGACGGGAAGACTAGTCCTGACGCCGCAGACCAATGGCTGAAGGACCTGGAGCGCATCTATGATGCGAAGATGTGCCCTACAGAGAACAGGTTGGCGTTCTCTGTGTACATGCTCACGGGAGAGACGGAGCATTGGTGGAGCAGCACCAGATCCATCCTGGAGGAGAGGGATGAGCCCGTGTCATGGGAGATTTTCAGGGAGAGATTCCTATCAGAGTACTTTCCTGACAGCATCCGGTACGCCAAGGAGGTGGAATTCCTCCAGTTGACCCAGGGAGAGAAGACCGTGACTGAGTACGCTGAGAGGTTCAAGCATCTCAGCCGCTTCTATACACTGCCACTGGATGAGAAGTGGAGATGCCGTAAGTTTGAGAACAGCCTCAGGGGAGATATTCGCTTGATGGTGGCACCCTTGTCCATCAAGGACTTTGCTGCTCTGGTGGAGAAGGCCAGAGTGATGGAGAAGATGAAGCGTGAGGTGGAAGGTCAGCGCCCACAGCAGCCACAGCCGCATCAGAGGATCGGTGGACCATCTGGGTCCAGGCCCAAACATGAGGAGCGGAGGAGACCATATGATAGACTACACCATCAGTCTCAGGGGTCTAGGGGTCTTCCTCCTCAGCAGGGTCGAGTGCAATGTTACACATGTGGAGGACCCCACCCGAGGTATGCTTGTCCACGCAGGGAGGGTTACCGCAGGTGCAATAACTGTGGCAAGAAAGGCCACTTTGGGAGAGATTGCCCCAACCTTTCTAGGGCAGCGACACGCCCTCCAGTTCAGGCACCCCAACAGCATCAGGGGAGGGACAGAGGCAACAGGCCTCAGGCGACGGGCAGAGTCTATGCCATGACCGGAGCTGAGGCTGCAGGTTCAGGTAACCTTGTTATGGGTTATTGTGTGATTTCTGGGATGAGATGTTATGTGTTGTATGATTCTGGAGCGACACACTCCTTTGTGTCTTTTGCTTGTGTGGAACGGTTGGGTTTGTCGGTGCGCGAGCTGTAGTGTGAGCTTGCGGTGTCTACTCCGACGTCGGGTTTAGTCAGGACGTCGTCCTTGTGTGCTAGGCTTCCAGTGGAGGTAGAGGGGCGCAGGTACAGGGTGAACTTAATCTGCCTACCTCTACAGGAGTTGGAGGTGATCTTAGGGATGGATTGGCTCTCTGCCAATCGCATTCTGATAGACTGTCGGGAGAAGAAGTTGTTGTTTCCCGACTCAGAGGAGCCTGAGTTGGTGTCTTCCCAGGGTGTTATGAGGGAACTACAGGACGGTGCGCAGTGTTACATGGTCTTCACGCATATGGAGGTGGAGAGAGGAGAGACGACGTCTGTGATACCGGTCGTCCAAGATTTTATGGATGTGTTTCCAGAGGAGGTACCGGGATTGCCTCCCAGTAGAGAGGTGGAGTTCCCCATCGATCTAGTCCCAGGCACAGGTCCGATATCGATGGCTCCGTATCGTATGGCTCCAGCAGAGTTGGTAGAGCTCAAGAAACAGATAGAAGACCTGATGGAGAAACAGTTCATCCGACCCAGCACTTCACCTTGGGGAGCACCAGTGTTGTTGGTGAAGAAGAAGGACGGGAGTTCACGCCTGTGTGTGGATTACAGGCAACTGAACATGATGACTATCAAGAACAAGTATCCGCTCCCGAGGATTGACGATTTGATGGATCAGTTACATAGGTCATCAGTGTTTTCGAAGATAGACCTGCGATCAGGTTACCACCAGATTTTGGTAAAGGCTGATGATGTACAGAAGACAGCCTTCAGATCCAGGTATGGCCACTACGAGTATGTGGTTATGCCTTTTGGCGTGACCAACGCCCCAGCGGTGTTCATGGACTACATGAACAGGATCTTCCGACCTTTCCTAGATAAGTTTGTGGTGGTCTTCATAGACGACATCCTTATCTACTCCAGGACTCAGGAGGAGCATGCAGAACACCTGAGGTTGGTGCTTGGTGTTTTGAGAGAGAAACAGTTGTATGCCAAGTTATCCAAGTGCGAGTTTTGGATGGATGAAGTTCAGTTCTTAGGTCATGTGATATCTGCCCAGGGGATTGCAGTGGACCCGGCAAAGGTCGAGGCAGTGGTAAAGTGGGAAAGTCCTAAATTAGCCACAGAGATCAGGAGCTTTGTGGGGTTAGTGGGCTACTATAGGAGATTCATAGAGGGATTCTCCAAGATAGTGGCGCCTCTGACTTTGCTTACTCGAAAAGACCAACCTTTCACTTGGACGGACAGGTGTGAGGAGAGCTTTCAAGAGCTAAAGAGGATATTGACGAGTGCTCCTATATTGGTAATTCCGGATGTGGGGAAACCGTTTGAAGTTTACTGTGACGCGTCTCATCTTGGACTTGGTTGCGTCTTGATGCAGGAAAAGAAGGCAGTGACGTATGCTTCACGACAACTTAAGGTACATGAGCGTAACTATCCCACTCATGACCTGGAGTTGGCGGCTATAGTTTTTGCCTTGAAGATCTGGAGGCACTATCTGTATGGTGCTCAGTTTCGGGTGTTTAGCGACCACAAAAGTTTAAAGTACTTGTTTGATCAGAAGGAGCTGAACATGAGGCAGAGGAGGTGGATGGAATTCCTGAAGGATTATGACTTCGAGCTCCAATACCACCCAGGGAGGGCGAATGTAGTGGCAGACGCCTTGAGTAGGAAGACAGTGCACACTGCACACCTTATGATTAAGGAGGTAGAACTACTAGAGAAATTTCGAGACATGAGGCTACAGGTGGAGTTGGGGTCTGAGTCCATTGGGTGTAGTACTCTTACTATATCTAGTGACTTCTTGGGCTCAATCAGAGAGAGGCAGTTGTTGGATGCTGGTCTGAACAGGGTTAGGGAACAACTTGGATCAGAGGAAGCCAAAGACTTTACCGTGAGTGATGATGGCATACTAAGGTTTCGAGGCAGAGTGTGTATACCTGATGATGCTGAGGTGAGGAAGTTGATCCTTGAGGAAGGACACAAGAGTCGTCTTAGCTTGCATCCCGGCATGACTAAGATGTACCAGGACCTCAAGGAAACTTTCAGGTGGCAGGGGATGAAGAAAGATGTGGCTCAGTTTGTATCTGCCTGTCTGACGTGTCAGAAGGCGAAGGTGGAGCATCAGAGACCCAGTGGCATTCTACAGTCGTTGGAGGTACCGGTGTGGAAATGGGACAGTCTCCATGGACTTCATGACTCATCTTCCACGGACATTTAGAGGACATGACGCCATCTGGGTGATAGTGGATCGACTGACCAAGAGTGCACACTTTTTGGCGATGAACTTGAGGATGTCTATGGCCAAACTGGCTCAGTTGTACATTAAAGAGATAATAAGACTTCATGGAGTGCCCTCGAGCATAGTTTCCGACAGAGACCCACGGTTCACATCCCGGTTTTGGCAGACGCTGCAGAGTGCTATGGGTAGCAAGCTCACCATGAGTTCAGCTTATCACCCTCAGACCGATGGTCAGTCTGAGAGGACGATCCAGTCATTAGAGGATTTGTTGAGGACATGCATATTGGACCACCTGGGAGCTTGGGATGAGGTATTGCCTTTGATAGAGTTCACCTACAACAACAGTTTCCACGCGAGCATTGGCATGGCGCCATACGAGGCTCTTTATGGCAGGAGGTGTAGGACTCCTCTTTGCTGGTATCAGGATGGAGAAGCAGTGTTGGTTGGACCCGAGTTGTTAGAGCAGACCACCGAGAAGGTGAGGATGGTGAGAGATAGGATGTTGGCTTCGCAGAGTAGGCAGAAGGCCTATGCGGATCGCAGGAGGAGGCCTTTGGAGTTTGCAGCGGGAGATCATGTGTTCTTGAGGGTGACCCGAACCACGGGAGTGGGAAGGGCTCTCCGCTCACGGAAGCTTTCGCCTAAATTCCTTGGCCCGTATCAGATCACGAGGAGGATTGGGCCAGTAGCTTATGAGATAGCTTTACCCCCACAGTTGGCAAACCTCCATCCGGTGTTTCATGTGTCACAGCTGAGGAAGTATGTATTCGATCCGGCCCACGTGTTGGAAGCTGAGGATATACAGATCAGAGAGGATCTCACAGTGGAAGTACCACCCATCGCTCTTGAGGATAGCAAGGTTGAGGAACGTCGTGGAAAGACCGTCAGTCTTGTCAAAGTCATCTGGGATCGGAGGACGGGTGACTCGACTTGGGAGTTAGAGGAGGACATGAGAAAATCACACCCACATTTGTTTACCTGGTGAGTCTTTATTTTCGAGGTCGAAAATTTTCTTGTTGGGGAGAATGTAAGGCCCCTTTTATTTTGCCATCTTAATATTTAGGGATGCCCTGCAGCAGTGGGCCTAAAAGGCTGGCCCATGATATAAGTACCCTTCGTGTTGCCCTAATTCCACATTTCATTCACTTTCAGAAAAGACCCAGCCGTCAACCCTTTTCTCCCTCTCACAAAGAGCTCTGCTAGGGTTAGATTTCTGCCATCTTCAAGCTAGCTCGGAGCTGTCCTCTACTCCATGTAAGTACTATGCTAGCCATTCTCGTCTCCATTGTTCCTTTTTCGTTCCTTTCACAGCTAGGGTTCCAAGTAACCCATATCGTGCTCTTGTTTCTCTATCCTTTCAGTTCTTCCATTCGCTTCTTGAGCTGTTGTGCTCGTGCGTTCGGTGTCGAGGGAGTGTTGGGTCGTTTGCTAGCTTATTCCAGGTACGGGAAGCTAGGATCCTCTGTTTGTTTGGTGCGAGTATGCGGTTTTGTGTGCTTGGTGATTCTCTTTTGTGTTTACCTGTTGATTTGGATGTATGATAGATGGGATTGTTGCTTGCGGTATGTCTTTGCATCTGTTGCAGGTGAAAACAGTGGCAGGCACTGATAAACTCGCCCAAGCGAGCTAGTCTCGCCTAGGCGAGATTAACAGAGGTTCGCCTAAGCCTTTTCTCCACGAATGGTCGCCCAGGCGACCCGCTGTGACTTCTGTGCAAGCAGGCAACTCGCTCAAGCGAGATCCTGCGTTGCTTATGCTCTTGTTCTTGTGCCCTCGCCTAGGCGGAGGGGGTGGCTCGCTTGAGCGAGACCCCTCAGCCTGAGCGAGGTGTTGGGCGAGACTGTGCTGTGTTTAAATGTCTATTGGTCCCTGAATGATCTGTTTTGGTTGAGTATGATTGTATGAGGAGTGATCTGTATATAATGGAGCATGAAGTATATTTTTGGCATGATTCATGAATTGTGGATGATGGGTTGGTATGAGACTTAGCATGCGAAATGAATGTGTGGTTTGAAATTTAAGGAACATGGTATTGACATGAGATGAGACCCTAGACTCATGGGATGGTGATGATCAGTGGTATGGATTCAAAATGTGATGCGCATGAGGAATAAATCTCATGGATGGGTATGGAATTGTAAACATGCTTTTGATGTTCTCCTAATGTTGTTTTATGAATGTTGGTCCGTGTCAGCGTGTAATTCCTTGGGGTCTCTAGGAGAGATCTCCGAGGTTACGCTTCAGTGGTCGGGACGTAATCCCATGACCCCTGTTAGTGGGTGTCCATGGTGGTGCCCCATCTGTATAACTAGGTAAGGATTCAAGGTAAGGTTGTATCTTGACACTCTGAGGAGCCAGTTAGTCTCACCTAGAGCGGACTGACTCTTGTAGTGAGAGTAACAGGAGGCCTGAAATCCAGTAAGGGCTAACCTTGTGGTGAGGGAGATTTGATTCATCGTAACACTTGTAACACATAGCTCAGGATCGAGCAGCTCAGGGTCGAGCAGAGGTATCCACCACAAGTGTAAGCATCCGCTGAATCCGACCAAGTTATACGTATCCGGATGAGTCGAGTCATAGTGTATTAAATGAAGAGTCATAACATGTTTAGTTGTTATATGGATGTGAGATTATGAAAATATATTTGACTGTATGATGAGTATGTGTTGGCTCTAGCTTACCCGTTTTGTTGCATGGTTGTGTTGTATGTGGCTGTTCTTCCTTGCGATGATCATCAACTTGGTTGAGGGGAGCAGATGGGCGAGGTTCTCGTGGTCAGCAAGGGAGTGGTGATTCAGTAGCTTAGCCATCTGGGCTAGAGTCATTTTAATCATGAATTCCTTAGGGCTACGGCCCCTGTATCGTCTTATGATTTCTTACTCTACACACCTTATTAGAATTGTATCTATTTTATGTTGGCATCGTGGTGTGCCAGGTTGTAGGAGTTGCGTTAAGGACCTCAAGACTACACTGCTATACTTTATTGCGTGACGTTTTGTTTAATTTCGTTTAATAAATAAATGGGACGTTACATATTCGCTAGTTTAATTATAAACATGATTGTAGTAAAAAAACATTATTGTTGCTAAATGGAGGTGAATGAAGTGAACATATTTTTTCATATATTTTATCCTGCACTTTCATATGGAGGAACTTGCACTGTATTCAATTTGGTGATGAATGGATAATTGAAGGAGTTAATGTTTATGGAGAGGTTAAGGATACGCAACCTCAAGACGAAGTTAATGCTGGAGGAAGTTCAAGTAATCCATCTTTAAATACATCTGAGCTTAATAGAGTTTTGGTCCACGTGGATGATGCACATTTATCAATGAGCTTGACGTTGATAGAGGTGATGCTAAAAATGTTGAATGAAGATTGGAGATGATGTTAGTGGAGGATGGAATAAGGATATTTTAAGACAAGTATAATTATTTGAAGTCATTTGTTAAACTTATGTTTTATTATACCAATTAAATTTATATTATGGATCATAATTGTCATCTTATAAATAGATTTTATAGGATTAAATTAAATTTAAAATGACTCCTTAATAATAAAAGAATTCTACCAATGAATATTAAAAGACAGCTTTGTCAAAGGATACCATTGCATCTACCAAAAAGAGACCCTTACAAATGAATATTAAAATATTAAGCTAAATATTCAAATCAAATAACATTAATTGGTAAAATATAAGAGATGGATTATATTATGGTGTAATGTGAATATCTTACATCGTTACAAGATGGACGTGTTAAACTTGAAAATATTTAAACTCTCGGGTAACAAAAGTGACAGGATGACAGCAGAAGGTGAATTTATATCATTCATTTAGTCTACCTGCTTTTTCAAACAGCGATAACATATCTGATATATCCTTTCAATCTAATGTAATGGTAATATGCAGACACTATTATTTTAATTGCTTGAAGATGCAGTTAAGAGGAGTTTGTTTCAATTGCTACAATACTGCTTAGTTCTTGAAGGAATATTTATAACAATTGGTATTATAGAGCTTTATTCTTGAGGAACCTAAGAGTAAAATCAAACAGGCATGCAAAATAATGCTGAGATGGATAATGGGACAAAGTTAGTTATGCCAAAAAGTCACGTGGAAGGTGAAAGGAATAATGAGGGCAGCAGGAAAAGTGTTAGACAAAGAAAAAAGAATTCTATATTCAAAGATTTTGTACTCGAAAGAGGGTAGAGCGTGGTATGTGATTTCCCTCTGAAATTCTCTCTTCTAATTTTCCCTAAATTCTTCTACTCTGCCTTTTCTAAATCATACTTCTGTCATTCCAGGTTATATGGTGCAGGATGAGGGATTGTTGTTCTTGTCCTTAATTTCTATTTCTATTATGTGTATCAACCTACTGTTGGAAGATAGAAACTCTTTTTGATACAATAAAATCCCTCGTTATAGTTTGGGAGTTTCTTTCACTGTTTCAGGAACCTAAGAGTAAAATTTAAAAGTATGGAAGGAGATTCAAATCTATCAGCAATAGCATCACCAGTCTTCACCCGTGAAAATTATCATATTTGGGATGTTTGAATGAAAGCCTACCTGGAGGCTTTAGATATATGGGAAGCCGTAGAACGACTCAAATAAAACAATGATAGAAAAACCAAAAAAGCTAAGGCAAAGGCCAGCCTTTTTGTGGTAGTATCACCAACAATTTTCACTAGAATCATGACTTTAAAGTCAGCCAAAACCATTTGGGAATATCTCAAAAAGGAGTATGATGGAGATGATCAAATTAAAGGCATGCAGCTGCTGAATTTTATTAGAGATTTTAAATTGCAAAAGATGAAGGAATCAAAAAACATTAGGGAAGACTCCGAACAGCTTTTAAGCATAGCAAATGGAGTAAGATTGCTTGGTATTGAGTTTAATGACTCACGCATTATTGAAACAAGTTTGGTTGTTATACCCGAATGATTTGATTCAACCATAACCACGTTGGAAAACACTATGGAACTACCCAAGATCACCTTGGCAAAATTGTTGAATTCTTTGCAAGCACAAGAACAATGAAGGGCTACAAGAGAAGAAAGATTTGTTGAGGAATATCAGTCAAACATGAAGATGATGGGAGATATAAAAAGAACATGAACAAGCAGCAAGCAAATGGAGAAAGATCCTTCAAATATTCCTCACTAAGGAACTACCAAAGATCACCTTGGCACAATTGTTGAATTCTTTGCAAGCACAAGAACAATGAAGGGCTACAAGAGAAGAAAACACTAAGGAACTACCCAAGATCACCTTGGCACAATTGTTGAATTCTTTGCAAGCACAAGAACAATAAAGGGCTACAAGAGAAGAGATCCTTCAAAAATGAAAACAAAGCTGGAAGTTCAAAGGGAATGTATCCTCCTTGCAAGCATTGCAGCAAGATGGACCATCCACCATTTAAACGCTGGAGAAGGCATGATGCTAAGTGTAATGAGTGCAATGAACTTGGACTTGAAGTTGTGATTTGCGTAGCAAGAAGAAGATGCTAAAATTGCAAATGAAGAGGAAGATCAATTTTTTATTGCAACTTGTTTTTCAAGCAATGTCTCAAGTGAATCCTGACTAATTGATAGAGGGTGCACCAATTACATGACTCATGACAAAGAACTCTTCAGGAAACTTAGCCTTCAAAAATTTCAAAAGTTAAGATAGGTCATGATGATTATATTGCAGCAAAAGGAATAGGAGCCATTGTCATTGCAACACATGTAGGAAATAAAACAATTTCTGATGTATCCAAACTATACAAAAACTTGCTGAGTGTCGGTCAATTATTAGAAAGAGGCTTTAAGGTGTTTTTGAAGACAATTGATGCTTAATCAAGGTTGTTGCAGGTCAAGATTGGTTCAAGGCGAAAATGAGAGGCAAAAGTTTTTCACTTAATCCAACTTTGGAGGAGCATGTAGTTTTCTCAGTAAAAGAAAATGTTGCTGGGTTGTAACACAAGAGGCTTGCTTGAGCATTATCACTACCAAGGGCTTCTCAAAATGCAAAAATATGAAATGGTAAATAATTTACCTGATTTTGAAGTGATTTCTACGTATTGTCATGCTTGTTAATATGGTAAGCAAAGTAGGCTTCCATTCCCAAGAGCCACTTGGAGAGCCTCAAAGAACCCTCGCCCTTAAAGGTAATCATTACTATATTTTTTTGTAGATGATCTAACCCAAATGTGTTGGATTTATTTTCTGAAATTCAAATCAGATGTTGTAATGGAAGTTTAAAGCAAGGGTGGAAAATGTAAGCGGTTCTAAAATTCAAACTTTATTGATGTTTCAATTGTCAAAGTATTATTTCAGTTTTAAGAAGCAGTTAAAGGAGTTACATGGTTTACCCAAGCAATTAAAGTTTATGTGGCTGACTCACAAGAAGTTGGCTAATGGGAAATTATGTGTTTTCTGTGTTGTAATATTGTAATTGTGTGTTGTAAAAGAAAGTAGTTGCAGTTCTTCTTTTCTGAAGATTTGTTTCAATTGCTGCAATACTGATTGAGAGAAGGCAGGAATTGCAAAAAAATAAAACAAAATAAAATAGAGTTCGGAGGAGATTTTAGATAAATGATGTCTCTAACAAGGTGCAACCGCAACGAAAATATGAGTAATAGTAGAGTGAAAATTAAAGAGGATTAAAATTGCAAGGTATGAAGAGGAGGATCGATTACATTATACACAACAAGGGTGCAGTGCAGATAACATCACATCACATGGATGATTTGATTATTCAGCGGTAGAAGTAATAGTATTGTAATAATGAGGGAAGTGAGTGACATACAAATAAGGAGAAGCTAAAGATAATCGAATTCATCTTCCTTGAGATGAGCCAAGAACTTGACAGGACCACGACCTTGGATTTCAGTGACAAATTGAACCTTGTAAGGAAGATTGGCAGAGATTCGCTTACCGTTCCAGAGGCCAACGTACTGCTTGATCTCACCTTCCATACCCGTAAGGTCAAGCTCCGGAACCTTGGGGACGTGGTAAACCTTCACACCCTCCTTCACCTTAACCCGCGCTCCAACCTTCGCCTCTGCTGAAGTTGTCGACTCTTCCACCGCGTTTATGGCAACCTCGCACCGAACACCACGAACGAATTTGCTTTTCATTGCAACTGACAAAGGCATCTTCGTCGTCTTCCTCATATGCATCATCGTCGTCGATGAGCAATTACAGTTGCAGTAACAATTTGGGGACACGCTCACCATCGACGATGCCATAGCACCTGCTCTGAGCGCACTTGTGTTGTTCATCCTATCCTATCTTCTATCTTCTCTCTTGTCTTCTGCACGTCCAAATCAAGGGTTTCCTTGTTCCCTTTCCTTTCTTAACCTCCACCCCAAATTTTGTATAATGGATAAATAATCTCAGTATTATGTAGTTATCTTCTGATAATAATAAAAATAATAATCTAAGTCACACCCGGGAAGAGGACACGTGACCCATTCTGCAACACTCCTCCAATATCCATATCCATTCATCTCAATCATTCTTCTCCTCTTCTTTCGCATTTTGTTTGTAATTATTATGTTTATTCTTCCCTATTATTTTCGGACCTTTCTTTCCTAGGTTGCATCTACGTTTCATACTTATCATAACCACACACACCTTTTTTTCTTATTTCTTTTACTCTTTCTCAAATCATATTTGTTTTTTGAAGAAAAAATTTCGTAGATTTTGGCCTCTTACCGTCTCACCAATTTTCTTTAGACATCGTTCTTATTTACATCAATTACATATGGAAGCATATATGCATTCAAAAACTGTAATTTTATTGGGTCCGAAAAAATCTTTTTTCTACACTAGTGTGAAAAATAAAGTAACACTTTCCTATTATAATGATGTCTTTCTCTTTCTCTTTTAGTTCCAATAATTCTATTTTATTTTAGTAGTCAAATAAATATATTTGCTGTAGTAATTAAAAAAATGCAGATTAATTTCTCTTTTATTTGAGGAAAGGTCAACAGATTATAATTTGTCTTATTAATTAAACTGACATCAAGATACTCTTCCTGTATTGGAACCCTTCACAACTTTGTTCAATAACTATGGAGAGTGCTCAAAATAGATTCCTACTCAGTCCCGTTTTGCCAAGGTTTAACATCCACTTCTAGAGCTGGTAAAACAAATTTTCTTACTTGACCCTATAGAGTCCTTTAAAAAATTGTATCAACTAGATCTAGATATAATTTCCTTTCTGAATGGTCGATCACATTTACGTGGTTTGTATTTAGAAAAACTTTGAATGTACACCCGACAATATCTCAAGATTACACCATGCGGTGAAAACAGTAAATGGAGGAGACCAAACATGATAACCAGATATTGAGAAGCAAGATCACGATCAAAAGCTTTATAATAAGAAAATCAACTGACCATTCGAGGAAATGGTGATCATCAATACATTCAACCTTCTTGCTGCAGGAAGTGCATAAATGAGCAGTGTTTTTTTTTTTTCTATATATAAAACCAAAATAAGGAAGACAGGTAAGCAAGCAACAACAGATACATATAACCGGACCAAAAGATTTACAAAGCTCAGCTGTTACAGCGATAAGGAATTTTAAAGACAAATTGGGTATCTGGACTTGTATATGAGAAGGTACATTAAACTTCCCAGAACCCATAAAAGAATTGAAAAGAACTCAGTTATCATAAACGAAAGCGACCAATAAGTCTGCACTGTTCTGGAAGCATAGAAGAAATTACTTGTCCATTGAGCGCGAAAAGCTCACCATCAATACCGCATCCATTGTGAGTGTGCTTCCCAGGCTTTATCCTCACGGACTTTACCTACAACAGATTACCAGGATGCAGAAGTTTTAACAGATACATATGCTCAAATTACCAGGATAAAATAACAGCCAGATATGCTAACAAGGACATCATTCTAAGATACCCGTACCTACATAGTTCAAAACTAATCACAAATGTAAATTATAGTCTTCCGAGAAAGAAGACAAAAGATTGGAATATATATACACACGCGCACACACAGAGTTACATCATTAGGTGGTTTTACCCAGTGTGTAGTCATCAGAATATATTAGTGTGAAAATCCAGTGATTTTCAACAGAGTTCACTGAGAAAACACGGAGTAAAACAACTACAAATGCAAATACCTTGACATATTCAACATATGGCAGTGAAAGATGTCGACCCATTTGTAGAAGTAAGAAAAATCTCAAGAGCCTCAATCTACCACTCCCATGAACCAAGAGCAAATCTAGTGTGCTATCATCGTGCTCAGCTTTGGGAGCAACCACCTGAGAGCTCTGAACTGTTCTACATGCATGGTTACAGACCAGAATGCCAAGAAATCGTCCCTTTGACACAACCCATTTGTCCCCAAAACGAGGCACAACCTCCTTTGTAGATCCCATTACCGTGTCATCTGATGGTCCTGGCAACTCAATTGGGTTTTCCACATCCCAATTAGGTTCAGCATCCCATTTTGGTTCAGCGTCCCAGATAGGACCAGGATCAGACAGTGTTGATGAAATATCCTCTCTATCATTTGTTGCAGTATTCCCCCATCGAGTGGTATCATGTGTTGTGGTCAATCCAGTCCATCCTTTATCATTCCTTGACTTAGATCTGGTTCTTGGCCAGTTTGGAGTTGTTGATAGAGGCAGCTGAGGATGGATAACTTCTGGCTCTGCTGTTACATTGCCCCTTCCAGATGATAGGCGTTTAGACTTTGGATCTAAACCGCGCACCAATTCAGAAGGTTCAGTGCTAGCATGGGTACTACTACAGGTATCCAGGTCCCCACCAGATATACGACTTGGAGTCATTATTGAGTCAATACTTGAAAGACTAGATGCTCTAGGCATTCCATCCTTATTTGATCTGCTCATGATGTCAGTACACAGATCTGACATGTCAACTACTTCCTTTTCACCAGAAATCTTTCCTTCTCTCTCTGTTTTCACAGCTGGAAGATATTCAACTTCATAGCTATAGCGTGGTAAGCACAGGAACTTGAAGAATCCAGCAACAAAATACCGTAGTGGACCAAAGCGCTTCTGATATTTTTCAGAAAGTTCCAACACTGAAATGTGAAAAATACATAAGACACTTAATGCCCATTTAAATTTGGGCCTTAAAAATTGTATCAGTGCATCAATCAACTACCTTCATGTTTAAATTCTAAATAAAGGTTTTATTTTCCCCTAGCACCATCTCATTAATTACCAAAGGTTACTAAAGAGAAAGGACTTTAACTAAAAAGTTTATTTATATTAAAGAACCATTCAAGAGCCTTCACTTAGAATGCTTGGTTCTTAACATGGTATTATTAATTGGTCATGAATTAAATCAATGCCAGAACCATTTTTCTAAAATTTGAATTTCAACACCTAGTGAGGTGGGCCTGTGCATTGTTTACGCTTCAGGGCAAAAAGGCTCTTGTCTAGAGAAGCATGTTAGACATAAAAGTTTATGACATGATTGGTTCTTGACAATAAAATCAACATTAAGGCCAATTATGGCCAAAAATTCCCAATACATACATGGTCTTCAAAATATAGAGCTAAGAACTAAAATTCAGCTGCTCAAGAAATGTAGCAACAATAAGAAACAAAGGAAAGAACAATGTAATAAAAGCAAACGATTTCCTTCATTTATCCTATAATTTCTGCCTTAGTAATAACTAAAAAAATGTATACACTTCATTCACTTACCATCACTAACAAAACCGTAATATGAGACTGTTAATCCATAGTGAATTTTATCAGTCTGCTGAATCCATTCAACAGCAAAGACATCAGTAGCAGTAAGACCCCCCTGAAACCAGAAACAGAATGTATTATGTCAGTATTTATTAATTATTAAGAGTAAGATTTCCAGAAATCTACACAACTGCCGACATGGCAAACAGAAGTGACATATTGCCAATAAATGTCCAACTATTTAACCAAAGAAAAGGGAAAAAAATTGTCGGCACTTAATTCGTTCTCTGAACAACTCATGTTTACAATTCGTCTTATATAGGTTGTAGAAGGAGAAGAATGTAACCCCCTCCTCACTCGCACATAGAGTCATTTCCATTCTTGGGGGATGAAATGTACTTATTTTTGCTTTCCTTTCAAACTATGACTAGACTATCTGGTATAAACAGATGCTAAAATGGATAAATCAGAAACTGAAAGCTGGTAATGAATGAGTGAACAGTTTTATCAATGCCTATTTAGAATGAATATCAATACAAAAAGAATATGGTCAACTTATATCAAGAACATGGATAGGAACCAATGTTATCGATGTCTGATCCTAACTATAAAAGGTATTAATTACATACCCATCACTTACTAGAAGAGCAAAAAATGAAAGAATGCTACCTTTACAATCGCCATTGCTGCAGAAATCGGATCTCTGACTCCAAGAACAGTCCATACGAGTGAATTATCAGAACCAGCCGGTATGATTCCAATAGGTATAGATATTCCTTCCTTTTGATTGTCTCTACTGAGGAGACCATTAAGAACCTACAGACCAACAATGTCATATAACTTGCCCATCATTAATGATGTTTGTATGTGTGTGATGATAAGAACAGTACTCCTATAAAAAGCACAACCTTTAATATCCTTATTCAAAAGATGATGGGGTATAAAATACACCATATTTGTGCCAATACACAGCACCTTAATAATTTGAAACAATTTATATAAATTATGAGGGACAGATACGATTGCATGAAAGGAGTTATTCTTTATTTATAGAGAAGGTATACACATTACACAATGATTGAATATAGATATTCAATACATCTTCACAATAGGAGACCCTTTCTTTTTGTATATTCTAACAGATGTTCTCAATTGGGTGATTCTAAGTCTGCTGATTGGGACATAATCAAGGGTAGGAAAGCAGGTACATATGAGGCTATGATTTTTTACCCCATTTTCTAAATAATACTATCTTCTTATTGAAGGAGGAAAGGAAACATTTTGGTGATTATCTCTCTGATCACTGATTTGAAAAATCAATGTGACTAAGCTTAATCCTATCAAGTAGAGTCAGCTTTATGAATTAAAAATGGGCACTGGGATTTTATGAAGACCATTTTTTTAATAAACACATTTAAAGCAAAGCTTTCTAAATGAGATCTTCATTGATGACCTCCTAAATGACCAAACCACCTTAGGTGAGTTTTTGTATCATCATATATTCAATAAACTCTTACCTCTCCAAAAAAAAGTTTTTATTCTATTCATGATCTGTTTTTTCTAGAGATATTCACTTTGGCAAGAAACTAAATCTCTTCCGGTCTGACTTGACTAAACTACATACTCTCAAATAAAGAAAGGAGAATGAAGGGTTTAGATTTTTCCGTGTAAACTTGTCATTGTCACTCCTTTTTCTGATTTCAAACTTGTTTATTGAACAATTTGCAAGGTTATATCATTTTAACAATCCCCAATGTGATGACTGACAGAATGTAATTTACTCCATCAAAAAACATTCTAGGATCAACATTTAATACTTAAGCACTAGTAGTGCGTACTCTTCTCTGAGGTAAGAAAGAGAAATTGTTAGGGAGAAAAAGAATAAAGGAAGAAACAAGATGAAAACCTATTGTGAAGCTTGAGACAAACTTTTTACAACAGAACGACAGCAAACCTCCTATCACTATATGTATATGCAAAAGAGGGTATGAAGGAAATAAATGCTCAAGAGGCCATGGGACGTATTATGATCACATCTGATCTAACTACCAGCAAGGCAGAGTAGTGGAAAGAGCGCTCAAATTCCGGTCTGATCATATTGGGGATATGAGAGGAAAAGTGTGGGGAATATAAATAATCGGTGGTGCATTTGGAGCAATATGCTTGAATTCATGGATTGTAATTGGTTTTCTTTCTATTTTAAATTAGTTTTAATACCAGTACTAGTATACATGTATTAGACACCCCTGTTCTGGTGTCAGTTGAGGAGAAGATGTACACATCACTCTTGGTGTTCCGTGTATGAACTAATCCAGTTCCTACCAAAACAACTAATAATTCCACTACCACTCTTATTTTGATGATGAAAGAAGCCTTGAACCGCTG
This sequence comes from Vigna unguiculata, assembly GCF_037176805.1. Taxonomy (NCBI): domain Eukaryota; kingdom Viridiplantae; phylum Streptophyta; class Magnoliopsida; order Fabales; family Fabaceae; genus Vigna; species Vigna unguiculata. The sequence continues at coordinate 49,256,890 of NC_140795.1, read as the reverse complement.
GAATTTACACAAAAAGATATCCATTATTTTTTTCAATTAGTCCTAGATAGCTTATGATCCAGCACACAACACATGAAGGGCTTACCTCATTGATTATTCCATCACCACCAACACAGATAATTCCTGAAAGAAACGCCAGAGAAGTGGTATAAATGAAAAAAACATTTAAAAAGTAACAAAACAACACTCAGCACACGTGTAGACTAAAGAACAACGATTTTACCATCAGGGCAAGTGCTGATGTCCACACTTGATGCAAGATTTCTAGCATGACCCGCACATGTTGTTTTAACCACCTCCAATCTAAACCCAGCAAGCTGTCACAGTACATGCCGTAGATACATGTAAGAAAGTCTCATAAAGCATTATTTTATCCTTCCTATTGCATGTTATATATAAAATAGTACAAGTACTTAACTATAATGGTTGAAGTGTTGAAATCAAAGACTGATTTGACATAATATTAATAAAAATAGTAGTAATAATATGAAAGACCAATGTGTTGACAGACAATGAGAAACTAGACATAATATAGAAATTACTATAATTACCAGTCTTGCACAATGTCCTGCTGTTTTAAACAGTGAACATCTCTAATTTCATATTTGAAACCATAAAGTACAATATGCACAGTACCACAATGATGAAAATAACAATATATGCAGGACATAGAATCCAAGAAAGAGTATAGCATACCTTGAATATCGGTTCCACAATGCCATGGAAAACTTTACTTGAACGACCCCGACCTGATCGTGGATTTAAAATTACAAGCATCTTAGGTGGAGTTTTACATCTAAAGAGCAATTCTGGAGGGGTGTCTGATTGAAATAATTCTGAGGATGCCTGCTTCTTTGAGGACGATAAAGGGTGAGGAAGACAATTCACGAAACACTGTTGATCTGCAAATCCACCAACCCATTGCAGTGCTTCCTCTATGCTAGAAGCTATAAAGCGAAAGTCCTTGCGACTTCGTTGAGATTTTATGAAACAAGAAAGCCCACATGAAGCTTTTTTAAATGGGTACGAGTGCACTGTGAAATGTCTGAGACCAGCATTATAAGAAACCTGTTTAGAACACGGACTAAAACCAATTAGAATTTTTTTTTTCCCTAGCACCTACCACAAAAGTATTGAACCATAGCAAATGCATTACCGAGATAACATCATCAAGGTGCAGCACTTGGGAGCCCCAAGCCAAGGCCTTGCTTGTTAGTTTGGCATTTACAGCATCTTGGTTGGTAACGTCAGAAGTTTGTTGGGCATCAGCATTATTATTTGTAGAAATTTTTCTCTTATCCAAAACAAGTTTTCCAGAAAAAACAACGTATCCTAACAAATCAGACTTCTCATCTCCTCCTCCACCTGCTCCAATGTCAATCCTATGTTCGAAATTCTTGCTGTTGTCCTGATCATCCGGACGAATGGTAGTGGGGACACTGGACTTCCTGGAAGCCTTCACTTTGGCACGTTTTTCGGGGAAGACAATAGGAGAGGAATGCTCCCCCGTTGCTATCTGGGAACACAGTCCCAAGCGTCTTAGAGATTGCTGAGGTGAGGACAGCCTCAGTGCCGATGATATCTTATTATTACTATTAGTGCTGTTATTAGTACTACCAGTAGAATTCCGGTGCATATCTCTCATACTACCATCAATCACAAAAACACGCGAGGAGGAGAACCGAACATGCGCAAACGCATGACGCAAGGGCTGAGCCACCTTCTGTACGGGTAAAATTCCCGATTCCGGTGACAGATTACAGATTAGGGTTTTTATTCGACACTCTGCAGCTCAGATCGCGAATCAACGAGTGGATCTGTAAGCAATGAAATTGGTGCGTGTGATCCGAAGCATCAGTGAAATTGTCTTTCGCAAGCTCTCTTTTTCTTAGTTTGATAGCGTTAGGTGATATGAAGTAAATCTACAGAGAACAGAAACAGGGGTGGGTGAAGGAGGCACGGAACAGGTAGAGAGAGAGAGAGAGAGAGAGAGAGAGAGAGAGAGAGAGTAACAAACCAGTGATCGAGTGGCAGAGGGTGGATTCGAAAGCAGAAGCTTGAATTGAAGGGTTGAACTGTGTGTGTCTCTCCAATGGACGCTCGCTCAGGCGTAGCTTCAACCTCAACCTCAACCTCAACGCTACTTTCCTTTGCCGTCATCCGAGTGTGTTGAGTTGTGACAACATTTTTTATAATACTAAACTATTCAGTCTCAAACAAACACAACACCTGCCACTGTAACAGCTCAAACTCAATACCACCGATGTGATCATCTTTTACTCCAACTCCATTTCATTACACCAAATGGAATCAAATTATTCCATCCAATCACTTTAATCAATCTTCCATCACTACTCATCACATTATATTTATCAATTACTATTCCAAAATTCCTTCTTGTTATTTCTATATATTATCACTTTCAATCAAAATTTAAACCTTCTACTTACTTCCATTACAATATATTAACCTTTTTTTTTTCACTGGGAATTCAAAATAAGCACGATTTAAACCAACTTTTTTTAATAATTAATTAATTTCTTTATAAACTTAAATTGTCTTGTGTATATGTATGCTAATTAGTCTCTCAAATGAAATTTATTTTCTAAGTATTTTATTTTAATTAACTATAATTTAGCAAGGAACTGATTTCATTCTTTTTCTCTCTTTTTTCTTTCTCTTGAGTCTTTATTAAGGAATTTCTCAAAACAAATTTTAAGGATGAACAATAGTTACTATTTATTGTTAAATAATCAACCTTTATGGTACATATAAGAATGTCTAATTACATTGGAGAGAAGTTTCATTTTAGTAATATTACATATATGATATTACATAGTTATAGTACTTAACCCGTCCTCATCTGAAAAATAGAATATTAATATATAAACGAATATGTTATAGTTATAGATAGTATTTGCATGTTTTATTGATTAATACTATAAAATTAGTATGGTGATAAATGTATTTTTGATCATTTTAGTCTAAGTATACGTTTGAGCGAATGTTACAATCAATCTAAGTTGGTAATATCACTTAGGTGATAATAACCCTTCAATAACAAATCCCGATAATTACTTTATCCAAAGAAACATATTCGTTAATAAATACGAATAAAAATAAACATACTCGTAAGTAAAATAGGAAGTAAAACAAATATTTTTTTATTTATCTTTGTTACTTATAAATGTATTCATATTTACACCTTCAATTTAAAATTGTTGCTTTACACTGTAAATTTATTAAAACTAAATTTTTTTAGTTAAAGTACTCGGTCCTTATATTTATTAAAAAATATGAAGTGGGTCCTAATATTTTGATTAGTTTTGATTAAGTTTGTACTTTTGAAAATATAATGCAATTTGATCATTTTAATTAGTATTGTGTCAACAAAGTTATTCATATATCACGTGTCAGCTTTAAAAGAAAATTAAATAAATAAAAAAACATTAATTAACATGTGACACATTAGTTAACATTGTTGATACAAAATTAACGAAAATAATCAAATTACATTATATTTTAAGAATATGAACTCAATTGGAATTAGTGACAGATCTTGACCATTAATTTTAGAGACCAAACTAATATATTTAAAATTTATATATTTTATCACTATTGATAACATATCAATAATAATAATAATGGATACATAATTTAACATAATTATAACTATAAAAGAAATTAATGAATAATTCATCAATAATTAAGTCAAAACTACAATTTTTAGTTATATTCTTTTAATGTAATTGTGTGCAAAAAAATTATTTTCCATTTTATTTCATAATCTTGTTTGACAAAAAAAAATCAAGTAAAATGTATTTTTTATTCTTGTGAAATATTCATATAGTTCAAAGATGACTAATAGATTTTACAAATTTGAATAATTAAAAGTATTAATAGTAAAATACTGAAGTTAAAATTTAAAATTATTTTTCTATTGGATATGATATTACCAATTTAGTTACAAAACTATTAATTAATAGTAAGTGAGAAGTAAAAGGGTGATAATAAATACTATTATTCTTTTTAAATTCAATAATTAATTTAGTTTTATCTATAATTAAATAATTTATTTAAAATCATAAATATATCAATAAGTAAAATATGAAAAAAATTTGGGAAAGAATCATGTGAACCGACTAAGGTATGTGAACGGGACTAATCAAAATATAAGGACTTATTTAATATTTTTGATCAATAATACAGGTAGTATTTTAATGTCAATTATATATATATATATATATATATATATATATATATATATTTCATTTATTAAAAGGTATTATACAATGTGGTTAACTTTTCTCTAAAATAAATAAAGTTAAAATATAATTTATTAGACATTGTAGTGTATTTCTTTTAATAATTTTATATCTTTGTCATGATTATCTTTTATTTCTTTACACTTACCACTTTTGTCTGATGAAGTAAATTTGTTAACCGCAGAAATTTTGATAATATCCATATAGTTTTATTTACTTGATTTCTATTGTTATCGTTTTTGTTGTTTTGAATAACTTATATTTCAATTTATAAATTTGTTATCGATTTTTTTTTTCTCAAAAATTTAAAATAACATTTTGTTTTTGTCATTTTTATTCATAACCTTGATAATATTTAATTTGTTTATATGTACAGAATGACAACAATGTAGTCTGGTCCGACAAGTTAAACAAAGTTATATTCTATAATAAAACAAGTCTTGGACATGAACATTAAGATTAAGATGCAAATCAACCGCATCTTAGTGATAAAAAAAATAGTGTAATAGTCCAATAAAAAACAGTCTAATAAAAAATAATCCAAACAGTCCAAAAGAGTTCAAAAATTGGTTCATTCGTGAATTTACAAGTTGAAGTTTAAGAGTGTAGGTTATGTGGGCCTGCGGGCCACCCCGCTCCGCTGCGCCTTTGGCTAGCGTGGGTTGCGAGCTATACGGCTAGCGGACTCAATACCTCGGTCCGTCCCACATTTTTTTGGCAGACTGACCCACTGGATTAAGACCACATTGTTATCCCTATTTATATGTGTATTTTGTATAAGACCAAAATCGTAAAATAAAATTGTTTTAATTGTTATTAAGATTAAGAAAAGTTATGAAATTTATTTAATTATCATTTACAAAATTATGTTAATAAAATTACAAAAAATTATGATTTATTTTACTGTACGAATAATAATGAAATGTACATATGTGATGACCTAAACATATTATATTACGCTTGATAAATATATAGAAAAATATTCTTTGACACCATTTGACAACTTTTACAAAAATAAAATAGTCTCGACAAGAATTACCTTTTATATTTTTAGAAGAAAATAAAGTAAATAGTATTAAGAGATAATGTCAAATAATAGTAAAAATAGATGTAGTGTCAAAATATTAGTGTACTTAATACATATAATTGTGTAGTCAATGAATCTTATTCGATATAAGAAAAATATTAAATAATTTAACTAATCACAAACAAAATTGAAATCTCATTTTATAATTGATATGCTAATAGCACAATTTTCATTCATTATATTTTGAGATATTTATTCTATTTGTAGATATTGTTTTATTTTATTTAGTTATTAAACTCACGAAAAAAACAAAAATTTTAAAATTCAACTTTAAATTCTTACTAATTTTTTGCTGTACATTCCATTTAAAAAAAAAACTTATTTCAACAATGAATAATAATAACAGTATCAATGTATTACATTTTTATAACTTTCTTCTATGTTTCATTAAATTGTTATACATATAATTATAATAATAATTTACATTCTAAATTAGTTTACAAAATTCAAATTTAAATTATACTCAACATTTCCTATTCTTTATTAAGATATATAGTCTTTTTTTTTCATTCTTTTAATCCAAATTAAAATTTAATTTCACATTTGTAACTATTACTTTTAATTTCAATTATATTTTACATTTTTCCTCCCTTCCATTTTTTACCATTTAAAAGAATAAAAAGCCTTAGACGAAATTCGTTTTTTCAGAGATCCAATTACCATCTGTTATGAACACAGTGAGTGTTTCAGTTTCACATTAGAGATCCAGTTCTACTCTTTTTTGAAACTAAAATTCTCAACGTAAATCCTTAAAATAATTTAATTAGGCTTAAGTCTATTTTGGGATTTTTTTTTCAAAAGGGTTTAGTTAGGAAAAAAAAAACTAAAAAAAGTGCTAACTGCATATTCTAAAATAAAATTTGAAAATAAGTTATGAAAAAAAAAGGGTACAGGTGGAATGAACAGTGGTTGTGATGTGAGTGAGTGAAAGATGATGAATGATTAGAGAAAGGTAGCTAAAGATGAGAAAGGTGAAGGGAGTCCATTGGAGTTGAGTTTTGTTGTGTGGTCTTTTCAATTTTGATTTGCGGAGGGAGGATAAAACGTGGAACGTAGCTTTCACATTTTTATTTACATATTTTCCTTCTTTTTCTTTTTTTCTATCTATTTTTACAAATATATTTTGAACCTTCCCACTCTCAGGTTAATTTGAACATAAGCATTACGATTACCGACTACCGAGGGACACGGTCACGCAGAGATCGTGAAAGCGCCGAGCAGTTCCAGCTTTTGGCTCCCACGCTCACTCGCTCACTCACTCACTCACTCAGTCGCAGATCCAAGGAAGTGGTGAAGCCCTCGCTCCCCGCGACGGCGGCGTTAGCATTATTACTTGTAATTCGTAAACCTTTCAGGCTTGTCGCATGCGCAGTCTCACACTCTCTGGTTGTGGACAAGTTTGAGAAGAACAAGCACAAGTGAATGTATCTGTGTATGTGTGTTACTTGTTTGAATCATGTTGTGTGAACTCTGAAGTGAAGCAATCTCTTCTGCTACTGCAACTGCAACTGCAACCAACCGCTGTTTACCTAATAAGAACAAGAGTAAAAAAGGAGGTTAGGTTAGGTTCGGTTGGTCTTTGTTTCATTTCAGTTTCACTCTCTCCATTTTGATCTGCCGTGACCGACATTTTTTTTGTCAGCTGTGGGTAGCGAAGATCTGAGAATCTCTGTGGACCGAATTAGATCTCGGGACTCGAATGTCTCTAATCGGGAGCTGCTGTTCCTGCCGCAACTGCAATTGCTAGGGTTTTTTTATTCATACCGATGACTACCAAACGCGCTTACAAGCTTCGTATCCTTCTTGTCATTTCTGCATTTTGTTTGATCTATGCTGTGCTCTTGCCCTTCATTGTTTTTTTCATCTACAGATCTCTCTGCTATCTGTTGCCCTCTTTGCTTTCGTTATTCTATTGTTGTGTGTGTGTGGGTTATGGTTGGTACTTGCTGGTTGGGTTGGCCTTGACGAGTTATGTTCAGAGGAATTTGTAGCACATGCTTCTTCTGTCAACTGCCTCAAGATTGGACGTAAATCATCCAGGGTTCTTGTCACTGGAGGTGAAGACCACAAGGTCAATCTTTGGGCTATTGGCAAACCTAACGCTATACTGGTTCGTTCTCCTCTTTTCTCCTCGTCTTTTTTAGTTGCGCCTTAATTATTAGCATTGTTTTCCTTGTGCCGGCCTCTTGTTCCCTCTCACATTTGAAACTCATTTTTAATTATTTGGAGCTGCTCCAAGCTAGTTTGCACAGTAACTGGTCACTGATGAAAATGGTGTTGCATGAAAACTTCTTGTCATGTTTTCATGGGATTAATTTTCTTCTGAAGTTATTCTTAATGTCACATCATGACATCATCGTTTCCATTTCTTTTATTTAGGTTTGTTACATATTGTGAATATGCTCGTTGTATTCGGGCTTTGGTTTAGTTGGTTAGGATTAAATTTAAAAATTTTAAAGCTAGAAATTATCCCTTTTTGCTGTTTTTGTTTTGACATATGGTATATATATATATTTGAGATTGTGTGAAGGAGATTCCTCTCTCAAATGTTCAAAGTGAGTGGATTCCATTTTTTTTTCTGGTTTCAGTTGAAAATAACCCAATATGTGCTGCTTATCCCATTCTGACAAGTTCAACCCAATATGGTACTCAATTTTTAGCTATTGGGATGTCCTCTTGGCCGTTGGGAACAACTGATCAGTTTCTTATCTAAATGCATTCTTTTTCTTGTTTTTATACCAATGATGCTGCCATCATCTTTTTATTTACTTTTGTCTGTCTCATTTATATTTTACAGAAAAATATTCCTGTAGAAAAGAGAATGTTTGTTTCTCTATTTTCAGTAAGAGCTGTTTCCCGTTTTGCAGAGTTTGTCAGGACATTCTAGTGGAATAGACTCCGTAAGCTTTGATTCCTCTGAAGTCTTGGTAGCCGCTGGAGCTGCAAGTGGCACTATCAAACTTTGGGACTTAGAAGAGGCAAAGAGTACGCAGTTTCTTGCCATTCACTTTAAATGGTCTTAATTCACTGATGAAAAGAGATTTGATTAGTCTCACATAATTTATTCAGTATTTTTACCACAAGTTTTTTGCCCATACCGATAAATTTAGTCTTTGACTTGCTGTGTTTCTTTTGGCAGTTGTTCGTACTCTTACTGGTCATAGGTCCAATTGTACATCAGTGGACTTTCATCCATTTGGAGAATTCTTTGCATCTGGTTCTTTAGACACCAATCTTAAGATATGGGACATCAGAAAGAAGGGTTGTATCCATACATACAAGGGTCACACTCGAGGGGTCAATGCAATCAGGTTTACCCCAGATGGACGCTGGGTTGTTTCAGGTGGAGAGGACAATACTGTAAAGGTTAGAATTGCTTTCCCTTATCATGGTATTAGCAGAGTCAGATTCAATATATAGGTTTCCCTTGCATGGTTGGTCAACTATACAAGGAAAAAGTAGTCAATCATATTGAACCATATATACCTATGTCTTGCATGGTTTGCCTCAAATAAAAATAATTAACCATGGAATGAAAACTGCTGGGTGATGTACATGATGATGAATACCCTCAATGAAAAATAGCAAGTTCAGGTGTCTACTTTTGTAACCTGTTTCATGAAATGCTGGTAAAAAAATTCAGAGGTTGAAAGAACTGAAAGAGAATATAAGTTCTGATTTTATTGATATTCTGATATCTGAATACAGAGAACATATTTTAATAGTACAGAGATAGGGGCAGTTAAGTAACTACCAATAACAGAAAATACAGCTGGCATATCCACTTGCTTAGCTGGCAGAATATCCTATACTAATTTGGGTATATTTGGACAAACTTACTAAAAGGACTTCTAAGAGATGAAAAGGAGAAGAAAAAAATTAGATCAGCGTCTTCAAAAGTTAAAATTAGCTTTTGGACAAGTTAAAAGATAAAAAGTTGGAATAGCTATATGAGAGAGCTTGTACAAATTAACTTGTGCGTAAGTTAATTCTACCTTCTAGAGAAACTCATTTCAATATCTTTCCTAGAAGTCCTTTTAGAGAAGTTTGTCCAAACATGTACCTTAATACAGAATATACATGTTTATCTCTTTACTGTTACACAAAGCAGTAGCTAAGAAAAGTCTTATACTCTATTACTGGGTGTGTGTGAGAGAACAAATATAGAAGTGAGTATAACAAACATGATAATTTGAGGTTGTACGCATAATATGGTAGTACAGGTGAAAATAATAAACATGATAACCTGAAGGTATACACATGGTAATGGTAGTAAAGATAAAACAAGAAATTAAGCTGTCTGTGGCGGGATTCGCAAAATTATTGGTGTACTTGAGGGCAGCTAGGGCTGTATTGTGGACTGCTACTTCTTCAGAGACTGTGAATGGGAATGTAATCTTGTTGTGTTAGGTGCCGTGTAGATTTCTTGAGGTGTCTGCTCTTTAGTGGTCTGCAGAATGGTCTTATTGAAGCTTATATTACTCTTCCTATCACAATCCAACCAATAGAAAATTTATTTGTAAAAATGCAAAGTGCACCTTAACTTCCATGGCTTTTTATAAAAGGTTATGAAAAAATAAAGGGGCTAAAATTTTGTGGTTGTGTTCTGTTTATGCATTCATTTTGTGCATTTGATTGGAGGGAAATACTTGCATTACTTTAATGTTTTCCTTTGCCGTAAACTACCTCTAGAATGTGATGATATTTAGCCTTTCTTTGCATGTGGCTATTTCAGAGTTACTTGTTCAAAGTGACGTGAAGATAGTTTGGGCACCCTTACTGCGTTCTTGAGTATACTTACTATCATTACTTTTTAATATCTTTCTCCTCTTGTTTTGGTTGATATTTTGTTGTATATTTAAATAAGTTTGTTTCTCCAAGTGGCGTGTAGAGAGAATGGACAGCTTGCTGCGTTCTTGAGTCTACTTTTAGCGATTACGTTTTTTCTAATATTTTTCTCCTATGTGTGTTTGTTATATAGAAGAAATGTTCCCTTTGCTGCTGAGTTGGGAGCAAATAATCTAATCTTCACTTAATATAGACTTTAGTATGACTTCTTGAAAAAGTCTGTAAAATTTTATATTCGTTATCATGGACTTGGTGCATAGTATGCAATATATCTATCTTAATATTTTGATTAATTGTGATTAATGTAATTTTGGCATGTATGGTTGTACTACATTTGCAAATGAGAATCTATTGTTTTTTTCAAACAATTATCTAAATTATAATGTATATTTTTGCAGTTATGGGATCTGACTGCAGGGAAGCTCTTGCATGACTTTAAATGTCACGAAGGCCAGATCCAGTGTATAGATTTTCATCCCAATGAGTTTCTACTAGCAACAGGTTAGTCTTACTTCTCTGATGAAATCATGAAAATAAGTACCTTTCTCTACCTTAGCAAGAGAGGGTGTGTGTGGTTGGTTTGTTATTTGTTTTCATTTTCAGTTGATATGTTTTCTTTAATGATTACAATTACAAAAACATGAATTATTTTCATTTTGTTTTCGGTTTTTGTGGTTGCATTACTTTAATTGTGAGTGAAAACATGTCATTTGAATGTAAAAACAAAACAAACATGGTGTTTGAACTTTATCCAGGTTCAAGATGTTTTTTCATGTGCTGCTTGGAGCTTTTGCAATAATTTATTTTGTAAGCTTTTGTTTTAGCTTATGAAAATTGTTATTACACTCCCGTTAGTTAGGAATATGGCCAAAGTAGACCTTCTAAGACTTGAACTTATTGTGTTTTGTTTGTGGAAGCTTTTTTTTGTTAATTTCAGTGAATTCGAGTTTAATTTTATTTCATTTATCCCTCCCTTCTCATATTTAGGTTCGGCAGATAGAACAGTAAAATTCTGGGACCTTGAAACCTTTGAGCTTATTGGTTCGGCTGGTCCTGAGGTACTTTTTATTATAGGAAATTGACCATTTTCTTCAGGATGATCAGTTTACGATCAATCTGTCAAGTTAATTTTGGTTTATTTGGACTATTTTTTCTTATGTTAGACATCTGGAGTGCGTTCTCTTACTTTTAGTCCTGACGGGAGGACCTTGCTTTGTGGTTTACACGAGAGTTTAAAGGTAAGCTCTTTTTTTGGTTTATTTATGAGGTAAATCATTTATGAAGGTTATAATGTTCTGCTTGGTTCTGTTTAGGTTTTCTCGTGGGAACCTATAAGATGCCATGATATGGTGGAAGTGGGTTGGTCTAAATTGTCAGATCTTAATGTTCATGAAGGAAAACTTCTTGGCTGCTCATACAATCAAAGCTGTGTTGGAGTCTGGGTGGTGGACATCTCGGTAAAGGCACTTATCTTCAAGAGAAAATTTCGCTTCTTATAGGAATTGTTGCCTTGTATTTGATACCACTTAATACTAATGTGCCTCTTTTACATTTCTGATCTCTTGTCCAGCGTATAGAACCATATGCACTTAATAGTGTGAACCATCTAAATGGTCATTCAGAAACTAAATCCTCAGGAGGAAATATGACTGTTCTGAATGAGATCAGTGCTAAGGCTAGGCTACCTGTTTCACAAAATCCAGATCAATTACTAAAAGAAACGAGATCTCTTGGAAGGTTGTCAGTTTCTTCTCAAGATTCAGACCCCTTAAAGGAGGGAAAATGTTTGCCATGTATACATCCTTCCTCATTTTTCAATTTCTTATTTTGTTTTTTGAATTTGTTCTAGTCAATTTTTCGTGTAATCTTTTGTATCTGGATCCATTTGGATCATGTTATCAATTAATCACTGCTCACTCACTATGTGACTTATGGATTGCATGAAGCCTCAGGAAGTGCACCAAGTACTCCTCAAAGGATCAATTTGAACTCTGGTCCCAAAACAGTACCTGGTGGTTCAACCACAGTGGTTAATACAACAGCTCAGAAAAGGAGTTCTTTGAAATCTCATACAACATCCAATGTTCCAATTGTCAATAAATCAGATATTATACCGGTAATTGTCCCCAGAACTAGCTTGAGGTCATCCGAGCCTGTAGCTGATTCTAGAAAAGAAGTTGGAGTTGCTGGAAGAACAATGCCATTCCCCTTACAATCAAAGGCAACAGATATGCGTAAATTTCCGAATAATAGAGATGACATGGATAAGCCCCTTCCTTCTCCTCTGACTGAATCTGCAGCATCTAAGAGCAGTGAATTAAGTGGTTTTGCAGATAAAAGTAATTTCCCTGCTTCTGTAAGCTCCACGCAAGGTATTTCTACATCTTTTAAAGGCTTAAATTATGCTAGGTGTCTTGAGACTAGTAAATATGAATAAATTCATTGAGCTCTGTGCTAGTAATCAGCATGAAGTTTTACATCTCCTATATTCACACAGCTTGTTTTCCATTGATATTTATGCAATATGTTTTCTAGTCCTAATCTATTTAACTGTGAGTTGTACTGTTAATATTATTGCAATTGTCTAAGTTTTGGTCAAATGGTTGTGAACCATAGTATTAGAACCTCATTATCATCACACCATATAATCTAATACATTTACTAGGAGTTTGCTTACTCTCTTTTACTCCTTCCATATCTAAATCTTGTGATTTCAACAGAGTTATGGATGGTTTTTTATGAATTAGCGTAGCTGTGAACATGTGCTTTATTGCCATGTAACAAACTTTCGACGTCTGAAGGAGGCCATTTTTAAGTACTTTGTAACTCAAGCTTTTAAGTGAATTTTTTGGCAAAAATTTCTCGTTTCTCTAGATATTATCTTATCTGAATACATGTCATGTTCATGAGCTTCAAATCCCTGGTGTTGCTCACAATAATAAAGTAATAGAAGTGTGAGATGGGAATTTGTTTTGGAGAAGATAAACTTGGATTGATTTATATGCCTCACCAGTGAACAAAAGAAACTTTGTATATAGGTGAGATCTGTGCTATGGCTGTGTGGCAAAAGCCGACGTTGACCTATAATTACTATGGCAAACCATTCTTGTTTTATGCTTTGGGCTACCATGAATGTGGATGCCATAAGAAAAGATGCCATGCTTTCCCAGTCTTTCTTACATCTAAAAGTAATATGCTCTTAATAATTGCGAGACTTAGGTCTCAAAACATAGCGTTAACTTGCTGGAAGCTGTAACTTTGAAAGTGATTTGCATATTAGGAACGATTTGGGGTGTATCAATGCATCGCAATTTTCGTGTTATGGGAAGGACCTTTGCATAAGTTTTCTTTTGTTGTCTGGTTGTAGCTGTTTGATCTCTGTTTGATTTTTCATGGACATTGAGTACAATTACAATGCTATAATGAGACTAAACGTAGACAATGTACTAAGGCAAAATGGTGTGAAGGTCCACTGCCTCATGTTATGGTTTTTACAATGATTGATGAGCATTTGTTTGTGAAAATCTGGATGTGTTTACCCTGTTGGATGGTGTATTAATGGTGTTTAGAATTCCATCCTGTTCCAGATGAATCTCGAAGCTTGAAAGTGAACAGGGATGTATGTTCTGTGGAAGTGCAAAAAGGAGGTATCTTTCTTTTTGTGAACTGTTGGTTGTCATTTCATTAATTTAAATGTTTTCTTAATTTTATACTCTTTATAAAATATAGGGAGAATGCGGTCACTTCTCAATTTAGAAAAGAGGGAACGACCTCTAAATTATGAAGGACCTAGACAAGGGATTTCTCACGGAAGGATATCATCAGTTCATGTGCTTCCTTTCAGTGGGGTATTATACCAATTCTATTGTTTGCTATAATAATTTGTAGCCTTTTTTATATCTATTTTGTGTAACTTATGATGATTAATGCATCATAGCTTTGTTTACTGACACACTTAAAGAACACTTAAAAAATACTGGTATAATCGATCCATTTCTTTCGTTTTGTAAGAATGTGCTGAAACTTATTTTATTTGGGACAGGGCAATCAAGTTAGCATCAGAGAGTAAGTAGGCCACTATATAGTTATACTCATTTTGTATCTGCACCCTTTCTATTATAAGGGCAAGGGGGACCTCTGATTATTTTCTTGACATATGGTTGTGGAAGGAAAGTACTGCCGTAATATGATGGGAACTAATTACAAATGAAATATACAAATAAAAACACTAGGATTTCAGGTCCTCACAAAAATAGATTCTGCAAATCTCAGACCGCAACCAAAGATTACTGAAAGGAAGAAAACAAAAGCACTTTAATGTCCTTGACCCTCACTTACTTTGCCTATATTACTACTTTTTTCCCTACCTTTCTAATTTAAAACGCCTTATATATCCCCTCTCTTCCTTCTTAGTTCATAATTTCTCCCTGCCCTTTATTTGTTTTCCTTTTACTTGGTGGATGTAATTTCCTTATTCCTCAAAGTTATACAGAGACATTCTACTGAGAAGGCTACAGTTTCTGCTACTGATGAAGATTCCATTGCTGATGTGATGGAACAACATGATGAATTTCTCAGTTCAATGATGGCTCGTTCAGCTAAGTTACAGGTATTGATGGTTTAATTATGATTTCATGAATATTTTTCAGAGTCCCTTGAATTTATTTAGATTTGTCTTACTGCTATCTGTTCTATGATGATGAGCAAGAGTCTTTGAATGTTGAGTGTCAACTGGTCAGGGAACTTGATGTGCTTCAGCATTCTTTTTCTTCTCTCAGATTAGAGAAAAAATGGATCTAGAGGAGAGAATTTCATATGATCAGAGGATAATATGTATAGGAATTTAGGTAGGGAAGGAGAAAAGAGAAAACAAGCTCCCTATTATAGAATATAATATTCATATTTGGTGTTTATTGATGTGTCACAAAAGACAACTGTAACCCTTTTTAATAAATGATATACTAATATTACTCTGGTAAGCCTAATTTGAGGAAGTGGATCATGATATATTATGAAATATTGAAGCATGAAAAACACTTCTAAGAGATCGATCATTCCAGATATTATGAGATATTTTCTAGATAAATGATTTCTCACTATACCATCCTATAGAGTTTGGAGTCTACCACAAACTTAACCTGGTGTTCACAAGAAGAAACATATGAATTGACAATGCTTGATCATAACTTTATATATTAAATGAAGAAACCTGCTTAGAAAGCTAGTAACCAGAAGCTAAGGCCATTTTATCCCATGAAAAGATGAAATAGCAAATATTTATCTCAGAAAGTTCTATCATTGCTCTATAATTGTTTATTTGTGGAACAACTACAACTAACTGAACCGTTCTGAAGTTTGAATCGTGTTCCTTTTTTTTTTCTCGGTGAATTCAATCATACCAATTTGTAGAATCCACAGCCTGACGCAGAGCAATTTCCAAATAAAGCAAAACGAGAAATTGGTTTTTGTACGAAAAGATAAATTCCCTTCAATAAACATTTAGAATTTACTTAAATAGAATTTTGGTACCTGACCCATTCCTACTTGCAATTATTCATTTGCTGAACTTTGAAAGCATTATATTGCAGATGGTCTTCAGATGTTGGGAAAGGAATGATGTTAACGAGGTCATTGGCATAATGACAAAGATGGATGATCATGCTGTGAGCATAGTGTTTTTTTTTTTTTTTTGTCATTATTGCATACCATTATTAAATCTTGACCTTACCGTGGTATTGTTAATATGTATGCATAATTTTCTTATATAAATATTAAAGTTGATGAAACTCCTGTGATTGGTTTTTATTCCAGGTGATTGCGGATGTTGTTAGCATTATAATGGAAAAAATTGATATCATTACACTTGATATATGCACTGGTCTTCTACCACTTCTAGCCGACCTTCTACAAAGTGAAATGGAAAGGTGAGTGATATCTCTTCTGATTCAAGGCAGCATTTTAAATGCTTTGTGCTGGACCAATGCATTATAGAGGACATAAAATATTGTTAAAAGTAAGATAAAGTGATAGTTACATGGTTTATGAAATGTTTCTTTCATGCGTTCAGTGTCATCCGCACTAGTATAACAGTTGTTATATAAACCAGATTTCCGTGGGAATGGGGCGACAACTATTTTTTGAGAAAACAGGTGGTTTGGAATAATCCAATGTGGGTAACCAACCAGGGCCTTGATTTACCTTGTTTGAATTTTCTTGGATAACATTTTTTATCAACACCAGTACTAACCGGTGTGGAAGGTATTCCACGACAGCAAGAATGAGGAGGCCATTTTGGGGATTTAAGGGAAAGGAGTGGATCATAAATTAAATGGATTACTTTTGCTTGACATTTTTATTAAATATATTTTCTCTAAATTTTGTGTATTGAACCATCTTTTGGGCTCTTTTAGCAGTATTATGCAGTAACTTTAAGTGTTAACATTTCTTACTCTGTGGAGAAAGAAAAAATTATCCAAGGAGAGAAGTTACGGGGATCCATGGAGTGCCACTGATAAGTAATCTTAGTTTAAACTGCAACTGGTCCTTGATATTAATTCGTTAATTTAGTGGTAGTTTGATTTCACCTTAATTTTACTTTGTTTCCTATGCAACTTTTGAAAATAGGAAATAAAATGGTATTTTGTAACTAAAGTTGAAAATAGATTTTTTCTCGAACCAAGCGTTCCCTTAATTCTGTGATATGTTACAATTCTATTCTCAAGCAAGTACAAGTTTCTTCTCAATGTTTGTTTCAGAAGACAATTGATGAGTACCATACATGACAGTCTGAGGTTCTATTTATTCACTTCTCTTGCAAGCACCCTAGTTTTGTTTAGGAATCTCTTTGGGAAACTTAATTCCTTCTATTATTTGAAGGAATCAATAACTAAGTGTAAGAACTAAGTTTTGCTGGATTTTGACAGTTATTGATTCTTCTGGTCCTTATACATTACAAACAAATACATAATTCACCAATACCAATAAAGAAGTTAATTTTAATAAACAATGTCAAAAATTTAAATTTTATTCTAGAAATACCTATAAAATTAAATGGTTTAAGTAGTAGTTATATGTAATGACATTATTAATGTAATAATTTTTTCAACCTGTGAGTATGACTTGCATGTTAGTTAGTAATCCAATAACTCATCTACTCATGGGAAATGAGTGGTGGTTTCATTAATAGACTTCAGAATAAATTAAGTGTATAAGACAATAATAAATAAATACATTTGAAAGGGCTCTTATCTTATAATTATGACAAAAAATGTTTCCAATTTCTTTCTTGTATAAAGAATTAGTAGTGTTTCTTTCATGGATCTTGTCTATCGTCTTTTTTCCTTGGATAGATTAATTAGTAGGTCCATCCTTGTTGTTTTGTTAAATTTTTATGAAATCCCAATAATTTGAAAGATTTTAACGGAATCCCCTGTACTTCTAAAAAAACCTATTTTTATTAAACAATTTTATTTTTCCTAAATTATAAAGACTTATTTGAAGACTTAGATAGCTGGTGGTATTTTATTTGACACTCATAACACAAGTTGATGAAACAATAAACTTTATGCGTAGTCTTGTATGTATGTATAACTTAACTAAAGTTAATAGCTGCCAGCAAGTACGACCAGTTTAAGAATTAACAGAGACTGTTAAAACTTTGAAAGTTCAGTAAACTATGAAAACCTTTGGCTCTTTATTGCATGTTTCATGACTAACCATCAATAATATGGAATCATTTATCTAATAAACACTACAAGTAATCATTTATAATGTGTCTTGGGCATTCGTGTTTAAATCAGCTGTACCCTTAATATTTTCCAGTGACAAAATCTTCACCAATTTTGTAATTGTATCCGTATAGAAGATGAGTAATTTTGATGTTTTTATATTTTTAAATTATAATTCGATAGATTTAGTTGTGCTGACAAATTTTATATTCATATCTTTGTAGACATCAGGGAATATCCTTGGAAATGCTATTGAAACTGGTCAGAATATTTGGTTCGGTAATCTATTCTACTGTATCAGCTCCACTACCCGTTGGTGTCGATATTGAAGCAGAGAAAAGGTTTTGTTAATTCCTCAGAGATTTTTATATGTATAAATAGTGTACACACACACACACACACATATATATACTCGTTCATTTTATGCTGCTTGTTAATGTGGTCAGGCTAGAACGTTGCAACCTCTGCTTCCCAGAACTTGAAAAAGTCAAACGTTTTTTACCTTCTCTTTCGAGGTATCAGTTCAACTTTATTTTTTGGCTTGAATGGAAAAAAAATGTCTATTTATTTAAGCCGGATTTGGCAATGCTAGTTTGGCTTGAACTCATTGTTTGTTGTCTCTTCACCTGTAGAAGAGGAGGATCAGTTGCAAAATCTGCACACGAGTTGAATCTGGCTTTACAGGATGTTTCATGATCCTGTCGTGGTTCAATGATCTCTGTTGCTCATGTTTTGCCGGTGCTTTTGGGGGTTTTGTGCATTTTAAAGATTTAAACCTCTAAACAAGCCACGGAATAGTTTGATGCATTGTCCTCTGGCGTCGAAAAAAGCCTTTTCATGTATGTACATTTATTGCCGGTGAAAGTTCATGGAAATTGATTAGTGGAGGCACTGATAACTGCTAATTCTGCGACATATACTCGAAGCTAAAGCTTATGAGACATGTCACCCTCTGCTGATGGTTGCACAGCTGACTTAACCAGTCGTCATCTGCTTCATGTGAAGATCTGAGTCCATTCCACAACTAACCCAATATGTGGCGCAAGATACTACTGCCTGTCTATTCTCATTTCGAAATTTCGTGATTTTTGTTATGGTTCTTTAAGTGCCGATATTCATAGTGAGTGGCGCCGTTCATATTTCTATTTGTAGCATATTCTTGTATGATTTTCTTTCAATGCTTTTGCTTGAATATGACAATGGATTAGTGTCTTGTATGCCCTATGGGATCATAGCCATTCAAAATGATTAAGTATTATTCATGGACTATCTACATATGAACTTTTCAGAATTCCCATATTTTAGGCTATTTAAAACCGGACTCAGACTAATCTTTGAAGACAATTGTCTTGTGTTTGAATGAGACAATTTAATGAAATAATTTATTTATTTAAAGAATTTGAAATTCTTTGAAATAAAATGATTTGTTTGGATGAATAGTGAAATTAAAGGAAATTGAAATTGAGAAATTTAAGAAAATATTTTAAATAATTAAAATAATAGAATTTGAAATTCACTCAAGAGAAGGAAATTAAAATTACCCTTCTTTTCATTTCACTCACAAAGGTTGAGTTGAATTAACTTTGATTGAAGGTTGAGTTGAGTTAATCCAGAATGAAGGTTGAGGTAAGTCTGTATGAGCTGAATTGACCTGGGTTGAAGGTACAACTGGATGGTTCAGGTTGAAGGTTGATTCGAGTGGGTCCAAACCCAAGTCATGCTATGTCAATTTAGACTAAAGTTGAGCCAAGTCAACCCAAGTCAAAGGTTGAGTTGAGTCGGCTTAAGTTAAAGGTCAAACTGAGTTGAGTCAGGTCGAAGGTCGAGTCGAGTTGGATTATGCTGAAGGTCGAGTTGAGTCGTCCAAAGTCAATGGTCGAGTCGGGCAAACCCGGGTTGAAGGTTGAGATTAGATGGCCCAGGCCGAAGTCAAGCCAAGTTGGTTTGATTCAAAGTCGAGTCAAGTTCGGTCGTACCGAAGTCAAGTTGCGTTCACCTAGGTCAAAGTTGAGCTGAGTTAACTTGAGTCGAAGGTCAAAACGAGTTGATCTAAGTCGAAGTTCGAATCAAGTTGACCCTGGCTGAATGTCAAGCCAAGTCGGCCAAGCCAAGTTGATGGGTGAGCCGAGTCGGGTCGGGCTGAAAGTGGAGTCAAGTTGACCCGGGTCGAAGGTTGAATCAAGTTAAATTTGTCCAGATTGAAGGTCAAGTAGAGTTGGCCCAACTCAAAGGTCGATCCGAGTTAGCCCAGATTAAATCTTTATGAGTCGATCCAAACTAAAAGTCGAGACAAGTCATCCTGGATCAAAAGTCAAACTAACTTAACTTAGGCTCAAGGATAAAGTTGAGTTTGTCTTAAAATAGAAATTGAATTACTCTATCCAAACAAGAAAATTGAAATCTAAGATTCCATCTAAATAAATTATTTAATAAATGAAAAGAATTCAATGTGTTGCAAGGAAAACATGTTTGCTTCTTGACGTTGCCGGTACAAATGGGGCTGAATTTGCCCAAAAAAGCTACCCGCAATAAGGCCCATGCAGGGTGCAGAATTACTTTGGAGGTGGAAAATGGACATAAATCAAGCAGGATGTTGCTTCATGCAATCTATTGTATTTAGAATGGGAGTACAGTTTCTCTGTGGTGTGTTATTTCAAGTTTGTTCAAGCTACATGATGGTTCTCAAGAGTTCTTTCTTATGGCTCATGTGTTTTTATGCAGCGTATTACTAGTTTTAGCCTATCTCTTAGCTTGTTTTTCTTTGCTTTAAAATTAAAATATGTCAATTTTGTTTGTAGTTGTGTATCTTGTTGGGTCCTTTTGTGGTTTAACCTTTGTTTAAGTGTGTTTAAAAATACCATATATCTTGTACAAATGATAATGATGTAAGTTTTCTTTTTTTAAAAGAGTTTGAGCACTCCAAATATTCTTATTATATTTCTTTTTTGATGATAAAAAAATACTATATATTTTAATTTCTTGAAATTTTTGAAATCACTCGTCCAAACACATGGATGGGATTTGATTCTACCGTAGAAAATATCATTAAGTGATCGCTTGGGAATTTTAAGACTAAGTGAAGTGGGAGTTCTCTTATTTTCATGCATCATGAAGAGGATTTGTCGAAAAATACTTCGGAGAGGAAGGTGGAAACTACGCAATGAAATTCTTACTAAGAAAAAATTCCAAGGCGAGGCTCAAGTCTAGATGCCCGAAACCAAAAGAGAAATGCTGGTTCAAATAAGATTATTTGTTGGTTAATCACTGAAAAATGTTCTTTTCAAGTATAACTTCATTTTAAATCTTGAAGCAAGTTTTCGTCTCGCAGCTAAGTTTCGTAATCAAACTTTTTAAACCTGTAAGAAAGTTTAACTAAAATTTAGAGGATACATGACATTCCTCTGTCAAATTATGTCAAACTGTCTCTTGCAGCGTACCATACCATCATTCTTTCGCACATGATATGTGAAATACAACAAAACCATGCTTTCGCTTCTTAGAAATGAAATTACAGATACGTTAAAGAGCAGTGCCATTTTCCACCGAGTAGGGTAAACTTACCCTAAAGTTAAACTCACCCAAAAAGTTTACCTTTTCGTATGCACATTTGTTACAACCCGTTTTGAACCAAACTGAGAGTACAATGCATGGAGTGTAATGGTTTAAATCTTGAAGTATTTGTAACCATACTCGGGACTTGTCATCCCCTCTTCCCAATCACCCATGCGGCGACCACCAAAAATAATTTGTTGGATTCCAAGATATCTGCTATTCAGAAAAAGGTTACTCACACTAGCTTTTATAAAATAACTAAATATGTTTTTGATCTTTCACTTTTACTGAAAATCAGACCTTGAACCAATTTAGTCTTTTACATTTAGAAATACGTGGATTTAGTCCCTTAAACCAAATTTTTCTAAGTTTATTTGACGTTTCAAACGCATTTTTCAGCTAACATTGAAGTAAATATTTGGTTAAAAGAATATGTGTCAAACAGTGTAAATAAACTAAAATATTATAATGAAATATGTTTGAAACGTCAAATAAACTTAATAAAATTTGGTTAAAAGAATTAAGTCCATGCATTTAAAGAGTTAAGGGACTAAATTGGTTTAGTTTCCAAGGGAGACTAATTCTAATTTTTACTAAAAATTGAAGTACCAAAAACATATTTAACCTTTTATAAAACAACTAACAAGACAAGCACATATATCCTTAATTTAGTCACAAGAATTTTAGTATTCAAACTTACTCCGAGCTCAAGCTAGTTAGGCAGTTGAGCAGCACATCAATTGCAAAATAATCAGATGTACCCAAGTCCACCCTGTAAGATATTCGTATAAAGCTTAAATATGTTTTGTGCCAACACGAATCTTGATTAAATCACATATTTTACAGTTATATAATAATATAATTACATAAAACACATTACATGTGAATGGACTAATGTAAAAAAGTTACATTCATATAAGAAGATTTGTACTCCAATTGTTTTGTACTTTATTCCTTCATCTTAATTATAATGTAATTAGCTCCAATTTGTTTCTTTTTTCTTTACTTCTCAGTTCTATTCATCCTTTCTTCTGGTTTGTCTCTTGGTCAAACATGTAATCCAAATCACTCCAAGGAAAACTTAAGCTAACAGTAATTTATGTATTGTCAGTTTTACTAAATTTGATTTCTTCTTTTGATTCATTTGACAAGAGATATCATTCACGATACTGGTTGTTTGTTTGAATATTTTTTTTACGAGGTTTCTAGTTTGAGTTGATCAATACAGATTAACTTAAAAATCTCACTTCTTTATATTTTTTGGGATTCTTTATTGTGCTCTCTGCATTTAATTAATTCTGTTTACGACTTTAAGTTTTTAAATACTATAATAAGCTGCGTGTGATTAAAGAGTCTTTGCCAAAATTTCAATATATACTTAGATGAGTTCCTTGTAAAACAACATTTTTACTATTTCACTTTTAAAGAGCTGAGTTCTAGAGTTAATACCACACACGACCCCAATTGTCCTGGAACTCAATATCACTGATATCATGGAAAGATGATGGCATGACTTTGAAACCCTTGTCTGCATCATATAGTGGATCAAACTCCATTGATGAATTTGTCATCTGTCATCAATTCAAGATAATTCAGTTCTTGTCAGAATGTAAAGGTACAAGTAGGAAGCTAGATATAGTTGCCATGACTCATAGTTCATGCAGGTGTATCATTGCCATAGCATCTTTGCACTAAGCTAAACTTGACGAATTCCAAAGACCAAAATCATATAAATTGTCCTTGTTTGTTTATAAATTAAAATTGATGCTTTCATTAGGGAGATAAGAAAGTCGATATAAAAATAGTTTACTGAAACATTAGTAATATACTTTCTAAATACTCTTTGAAACATATTCTTCACTATTAGATGAAATTTGTTGAAACAATGAGTCTTACTCCACCAACAGTAATGAGTCTCATTGGTGATTTCTTAGTTTCCTATATGCTTCCAAGCAACAACCTAGCATTAACTTTCTCACCCATTCATTCACGCCAACATGGTAATTGAAGGGTGATTCAAAAAATGAATCAACAATAATAACATGTGGAACTTGAAGGGTTACAATAAAGTGTCCAAAAAATGAGAGAATCTATCATATAATGGCTTGCAGAAGAACTACAGTAGGCAAAAGAAAAAATAAAACCAATTCAAATAGGGAAGAGTGAAATGCACTAAAATACAATAATCTACTCAGGAACAAGCTAATCCAAAGCAAACAAAAAAACTAAATCAAGAATAGAACACGCTAGAGCAGAGAACTAGTGCCAAACTGATTGATAATAAAGAAAAACATGCCAAACAGTAACAGCTTAGAACTAGCTAATGGTGTTTGAGAAGATTTTGTAAGAAAGTGAGAAACAAAGTTTTTATGAACGTGCTCGAGTAGTTTCACCACTCAGCTTGAAAATTTATTTTCCATAGAGTTACAAAGATAATCAAGGCCAACTACAAATATAGGAGATGGTGCCAACACTAAAGTGTTACAAGACAGCAACAGAAAACTGAAGAAGTGAACATGGCCTCACCTGCAAATTTGATGAATTGAAGGCACCAAGGCGACCCATGACATACCATGATTGAATAACCTGCATTTTACATGAAGAATACAGATAAATTTTATGAATAAATATAACTACATATTAAAAGCTAAAAGTCTAAAAGTTAAAACTAAACACTTACATTACCGATTAGATTAACATCCCTATCTGATGGTGGTCCATACAATTCAAACCAGATATATGAATCAGTTGGATTGAAGCTGCAAGAGGGAATGCAGAGCTAATTGAAAATGGGTTTTGATAAACACACAGAAATTGGTGAAATGCAAGTATGTTTGTGTACTTTCTGAAGGTGACTTTGAAAGCAAGGACGGATCCTGTTTTTGACTTTTGAAAGTCTCGACCTTTCCTTCGAACCCTATCTTCCACGCGTTTCCTCATGAGTTCAGGGTTGCCAATACTATCTCCAAGAACGCCACGGAGTTCTTCGTCGTCTTTGCAGGCATTTTCGAGGACTCTGAAGGCAAAACAGAGCATCGATTAATAAATAGAAGAAGCATCATTAATGGAGGAATGAAGAGAAAGACGGTTACTTTGCCCAAGCAGGGTAGTTGTGGAGCCTCTCGTATTCACGCTTCTGTTTCTCTTCTCGAACTTTAAGCAGTCTGCGACCTCTGGCGGTAGTTCCCGACCCTTTTATGTCCTCCGGGTCACCGGAAGTGTGAGGGTTACCGTCGGAGAGACCAGAGACAGAGACAGTGACAGAGACAGGACGAGGAGGAGAACGAAGTCGAAGACGAAAACTCGTATTGGTCCTTGCAGTTGAGGAAGAGTAGCAACATCCCAATCCGATGATGGATTTGGCCTCCACCCACTGCCAACGGCAATAACATCCATAAGCCATCTCTCTCACTCTGCTTCTCAAATGCTTATCGTCTCTTTTTGTAGGCAGACCAGACAAGTACGATGTTTTTTTTTTCGTTTTTACCAAATTACGTTAATAACTTCTCAACATTTAGGCTAAAGTGTTTCTTAACTAGAGTATGAATGTAATGTATTTTTAGCCATTAACAAAAACTCATGTAAATAGAGAGAGAGGATGAAATATGAGTGCGATTGTTTGACTTTAATTTTATAATATTCAGATAAATTTATGATAAACAAGTTTGCCACTATTAAATTGTTTATGTATCAATGTAAAAAGTACGTGACAACTTTTTATTTGCTTAAAACAATAAAGAAAAATAAAATGGATGGCTTATGGGTATAAGAAAACTCAACACACCCGTCCTTCAGTTAAGAAACTTCTTCATCCGTGAATCATAACATTTAGGTGTGAATAATTATCTGTATTTAAAAAGCAAACATAAATCAATGAAGTTCACCGTTTTTTGTACAGGACACACTAATTCGTATTTTGTGGCAATGTTATAATGGCATTGCCGTGTTCATTCCTAGCATGTGGAGCTTCTTTATCAGAACTATTTTGTCATATCCCTACTTCAAATACACACTATGAAACGAGGTATCTATCAGACCAAAAGCAATCATACGTTAAAAAGCAAGAATACTGATTTATTTCCATGACATATCTTTCAGTGTACTCCGCAGCATTAACAGCGAATAACAAAACTCAATTTATCTAAAGCTAGTAACTAAATCTTCCATTTTATGATATAATGGATAAACAGCACAAAAGTTTCACAAACAAAAGCCAAAACATAGCCCTGCATCAGTTTGTGCCACGCGGGCGAATAACACATTCAGCTCCTCAGTATATCTTGCGTTTATTATTTCACTATGCAGATCTTTATAACAGAGGCAGCTCCGATACGATGCAGTGCAACAACAGCATCACCAGGCTTACAAAGACCCCTTTCTGTTGCAGACTTAAGAGCAGCTTCCAGAATCACCTCTGTGGATTCTGCATCAGTAGCTTTAGCAGATCCCTCGCCCAATATAGGAATCAAGCCCCTGTATATTAAGCTGTGCCTTGCTGGCGTCTCATCACTGCAGGTCCAATCAAATGAGTCTGTGGTCAAAACTGGAACCACCACTGACAATATTGGAACCGCTGGCCTATACTTGGCAACTAATTTGGCTGTAGACCCACCACGTGTCAGCACAACAATGAGTTTTGCTTTGGCTTTGTTAGCTGTGCGGACAGCAGATGATGCAAGGCTTTCCAGTGGACTCATAGGCAAGGGGGTAGACCTTATCATCTCTTTGAAGATAGCACCATAGTCAAGGGATGATTCTGCTTCAATACAAATACGAGCCATGATTTTCACAGCAAGTTCAGGGTATGCCCCGGCAGCACTTTCACCACTAAGCATGACACAATCTGTTCCATCAAGAACTGCATTAGCTACATCAGTTGCTTCAGCTCGGGTTGGCCTGGGGGACTTGATCATTGATTCAAGCATTTGGGTGGCAGTGACCACAGGCTTCCCAACAAGATTACACTTGTATATCATCATTTTCTGTGCCAGAAAAATCTTTTCAACCGGGATCTCCATTCCAAGATCACCACGGGCCACCATGAATGCATCCGTCTCCCGAAGGATTTCATCAAAATTCAGGACTCCCTCCTGATTCTCAACCTTGGAATATCATAAAATCATTAAAATAGAAATCAGGTTTTGTGAACTGAAAGAGACGAACTGGTAAAAGAAAACCTCCAGCATATGTAAATATAAAACAATTAGATAATACTACATACTACATATATAAAATCCAAACAAGCATGCACCTTGTGTTAAAGTGAAGACATTAAGAATATGGAATAAATTGAACTCAATGCATAGAAGACATTATGTGCGTGTGCGTGTGTGTATGGATACTACTGGGTGGTATGGAAGGGAGGCTAAAAGCATGGTTTCCCCCAGTCATTATTCCTAATTATGGAATACTTGACCAATATAAATTACACTTTTTACAATACACAACAAACACTATTCCTGTCGTAGATGTGCAACTCGTGTATGATGAGGAAAAAACACAGCTCTTTCCACATCAACTGAGAAACCACAAAGGAAAAATAGATCACAATTAATAATAAAATCTCTAGTTTATTTTGAAAGATGCACAAGGTTTTTTATTACGGAAATTGCATAAGAATGCAATAAAAAATACCTTTGACATCAACTGAATATTCTTTGCATGTGGACCCAGAACCTTTCGGACATTAACAAGATCTGAGCCTTTCCGCACAAATGAAAGTGCAATCATATCAATCTTGTTGGGTACACCCCATTGAAGAATATCTTCCTTATCCTTCTCAGTAAGTGTGGGAAGATCCACCACAACACCAGGAAGATTAACATTTTTTCTCTCACCCAAGGTGGCAGTGTTTTCACAACGACATCTAACAGTACCAGCATCAGGATCACAAGACAGGACAGTGAGAGTGATTGTCCCATCAGAGCATAGTATGGTATTTCCAGGCTTCAAGTGGACAGGCAGTTTCTTGTAACTCATCGATATCATCTCCGGGTCCCCCTTAATATCATAATCAGTAGTTATGGTGATTTCTTGTCCTTCTTTGAGTTGAATAGGTTTTCCATCTTTCAGAAAACCAGTTCGAATCTCAGGTCCCTGCAGAAATACAGCATATAGCAGATGTACACGGAATGTTAATGATTTATTGAATAAAAAATCCATCACCATAAGAGAAATAGAACTTTACAATGTCAAGAACAAGATATCCTCCTTAATAAGATATTTACAGGGGAAAAACACAAAGCTGTACAACTACTGCATTAAAATGTAAAACTAAGAGCATAAACTGGCCATGAGAAGTGCGACAAATTTAAGCATTTAATAGCAACCAGATAAAATACAGTTGTTAGAAAATCCATTCAAGAAGGCCAAAGGCACTTTGAACTTCTGTCCACAAGCTAATAGCTATATATGACACTATATATGGAAACAACAAACTTAACACTTACCACCATTCCATCACCAAAATCATTGATCACTTAAAAAAAAATAGAGCAGGCATTGAATCAAGACATGGGAGAATCATGTCTGCATGAATAGTAAGAAGCGTTAACTTTATGCATAAATAACTAATTTTATACGTTAAGTAGTGTTTGGGTGAGCATTAGCAAACTAGGCTTTGAATGATTTCAATTTTGACCATCTTGGATGAATCTGAATTGGAAGCGACGCAATCTGAGCTCGAAAACTCTTTATCTAAAAAGCATATTTATAGAGAAAGATAGTACACATTACACAATTCCCAACCTAGAGCATAAGATATAATCTTTCGCCTTGAATCTAACGTGCTGGAATTTAAAGCTAAAAAATTGATTTCAAACACCCAAAATATCATTTTAATTGTTTAGAATCTCATTTCTTTCTAGAAATGCCCCCACCAAATTTACATACAAGCTATAAAAATGTCGAGCTTAGAAATGTCCCCAAATGCGTAATAAATGCACTGGTTCAATAGTGAATGAAGAAAGGAAGAACAGGGGCAATGAAAAGAAAAATGAAATGAAGAATACAAAGAGGGTACACAGTAGAAGAGAAAAATTGAGTGGATGAAAAGAACGGCGAAATGACCTTAGTGTCGAGCATGACAGCACAGAGAATTCCGGTGTTGTGCATAGCAATTTTGAGATTGTTGAGGGTTTCCTGATGATACTCGTGGGTGCCATGAGAGAAGTTGAAACGAGCAACGTTCATCCCCGCCCTCAGAAGCTTCTCGGTCATTTCCACGGATCGGGAAGCAGGACCCAACGTACACACTATTTTGGTTTTAGGAACACGCCCATCATTGGGTAGCTCCTTCAAGATCCCTTCGATCTCTATATTCGCCATTCTAACTCACTCCTTCACTGCTACTCCTCTCTCTGAACAATCAACATTCAGATCAATCAAATAAACAAAACCAACAACCAGACACGACAGGGGAAGCACAAACAAACCTTAGATTGGGACAACACCAGCCTCGGTCTGAGTCGAGAGGGTTAGGTTGCAGAGGGTCTCAATCTCACACTCACTCCTATTTATTTATTTATTTTAGCATAATAGAAACCTATGTTTTTTTGTCTTCCAAACACCACCCAACACGCGTTACGGGATTTTTATGCTTCCTTGAATTTAAAAGTCGCCACGAGTCCACCACTTTCCCCAACTCCCACAGAATCACAAAAACAAAAGCACTTTTGCGCCTTTCCACAACTGAATTCTACGTTTTTCTATTGGTAAATATTTTCTTTTCTTAATTTTCGATGAATTTTAAAATTATTTTATTTAAAATTTTAAAATAATTCGAATCTTTATTTTTAAAATACGTTAATTTAGTTATTTTAATCAAATTTTATTTAATTTATTTAATATTTTAAACATATTTTATAATAATATTTATTTGATATTAAAATAAAAATGTGTTCAACGTATAAACAATTCAGTTATATTTTTAAATGCGTACAAAACATCAAATACATTCAACAAAATTTGATTAAAAATGATTAAGTCTACGTATTTTGAAAGATGAAAGATTAAATTGGTCAAAAATTTTAAAATGAATTAATTTTAAAATTTACTTAAAATTAAAAGACTAAAAATTATTTATTTATTTTTATTTCCAAAATTACGGTAGTTATGGTGCCGTGGTTATTAATTAAAGTGCTTATGTTCTACTTTTTTTCTTATTCACAATATGTATTAGTAAGACATAGTATTAGCGTTTGGGGCGTGGTTTTAGGTTTCAGATCCGAAGCCCAACGTCACTGTGGGCTGGGCCCACTGATTTGGACTCTGAAGATTAGACGGCGACGTCTCCTTCGGTGTGCGCCCCACGGTTTTGCGGGTGAGTCTCAAGATGGTATTTTAGAATAATCACTTTCTTTTACTTTTGTCCTAATCAAGAATCACTTTTTTTTAGTACTGCACTTGGTTGCTTTTCTACGTTCTTTTTCAACACCTTCTTTTTTCTACATTGTGATGCATGCACACTTCTGTTTTTCTTGGGGGAAAAGAAAACTCTATATATCGTAAATGTCGATGAACGATGGTAAATTATAAATGTTTAATAAAATATTATAATATATATTAAAATGATTTTCATGTCAAATGTAAAACTCTTTCGGGGTCATAAATGTCAAATGTTTAAATCTTAAAAATAAAAAATATTTAATTGCATAATTAAATTAAGTTTACATTGTAAAAAAATTAAATTGGAATCTATAACAATATATAAAGAGAATTTCCTCTTTTGTGTCCACATTTCATAATATCAATTCTACCCTTAATAATATAATTATTTATTAAATTTTCTAAAATTAACAGTTATTTTTACCTATTTTTTATAAAATTGTTTTTCTTTTTTTTTATTCATCAATAAATTATTTTTCTATTCATTTCATTTTATTTTTAATAAATATAAATTTATTTTATATATTAAATTAATAACATTCTATTATCATCTACTAACATACTATCATTTATATTTAAAAAATGCGTACACACATACGTGATAGCGCCGGTTTGTACTATAAAAGTGTGAATATTGAAAACAATTTGTATAATAAAATATTAAATTAAAAATAATTTCAAATTATTAAAACTAAAAAAATCAACTACTATAAAAATTTCAAATTTGTCCTCACTTAGTTTCGCGATTATTGTACAAATGTTTTTGTGTTTATGTCATTCAAACATTATTTGTAGGAATTTATCATATTGTCATTTATTCTTATTCACATCTTTCACATTCTTTCTTGGTTTTTGTGGTATTTTCATCTTTTCATCAAGTTCTTCTTCCCCGTCCAATTTTTCTTCTTTGCTCATTTGTTCGATCACACCCTAACTTTTTCTCCTCATTTTCCCTTAGGTTTTGTTATTTTTTGATATACTCTAGTGCATTAAAGACTACCATGAAAACATCATCAGACATGAAAAGGAAAGCACAATTGAAGATGGTTTTGACGATTAAAGGTCCAAAGGTT
The DNA here is from genome assembly GCF_037176805.1 of Vigna unguiculata. Taxonomy (NCBI): domain Eukaryota; kingdom Viridiplantae; phylum Streptophyta; class Magnoliopsida; order Fabales; family Fabaceae; genus Vigna; species Vigna unguiculata. Next base: position 49,225,953 of record NC_140795.1, on the reverse strand, counting down.
CAAAACAAGCAAATAAGTTATTTTGTTTTTTTTACCAAGAATCCAAAATGTTTGTTTTTTCTTTTGTCATTTGTGAACTCCACACAATCGGCTTGTAAAATGATGTTTGCACTTCTTATATATTATGAATTTGTCTTATATCTAGTCGATGTGGGACTTCCAACACAATTTCTTTCTTCTTTTTTTCACTTCTTTCATTTCCTGTTTATCTTTGCCTTCATGAATTTTGTGAAATTGAAATTTACTTCACTGCCCATGAAACTCTTTTCGTGTGCTAGGTTTTCTTACTCCTCAAATATTTATTGCATGGGAGACAAAGGCGAGAGAGAACGCCTTCAATGATCGAAGGAGTGAAAGATTCAATTTTGAATGATATCAAGCACATGGGTAAGTTCTTTTTTTTACTACAAAGATTTTTTGCATTTTAATTGAGGAGATTAATAAAAACAATGACAATGTTTGTTTATTTGTTTTAGACTAAATCAAAATAGAAATAAATAGAAATAAGGGGTGAGACTGAAGCAAAATGACAAAGACTGAAATAAGAGGTACAAGTTTAAGGTTTATGATTGGTAAGGATTCTATAACAAATTATTTTATTTTATTTTTTATTAAGAAGTTGTTTTAAGATATGGTAAAGAACCATATTAAACAATTTTTTATTCAACATTTGTTTTCCCTTTTTTAAGAAGAATCATTTGATTTTTCATTAAAAATGTACATCTTTGTTTTTTTTTCCATTTATCAACAATTTTAAGAAAAAAGTTATTTTGACACTGTTTTTAATTTTGACTTTCATTTGACACCAGATTTAATAATAAAATATTATATTAACGTTATAAAAATACATATAAATAAAATATTATAATAAAATAATAGTTTTTTGAAGTGTTAAATGGAAGTAAGAGAAAATTGGTCGTGTGAAAGTACTATTGTCCCAATTTTAATGCTTATGGTGAGATCTTTTATCTTTTTATTGAAGAATCTAAACAAAAAAAGGATAAACTTTTTTTTGAGTTTGAGACAGGAGTTAATAAAATCATAGTTAAGACCTTTTTAAGGACCACAAAGCAGTGTAACTCTAGAATATAATATTTTGTTTGCTAATACCTCCTCATGACCTTTCTAGAGGAATGAGAGCTTAAGAGTAGCATAACCTAATAGAATGTACTAACCACACCCCTAGTTTGTAAAAAGACAAGGTGTAAAAGGGAAGACTTTTGCTAACCTTCTAAATGGACAAGGTGTGAAAACATAATACTTTGTTGACTTTTGTTATACCTTGGAAATGAATGAATGCAGTTTTCATCATCTAACGACATTAATTTTTTTTTTTACATGACAAACAATTTTGCCACGTGTTGACACATATAGGTGCCTTTATTTCTCCTTTTATGCCACGTGTCGACACATATAGGTGCCTTTATTTCTCCTTTTATGCCATATGTCAACACATATAAGTGCCCTTATTTCTCCTCTTACCCCTTCCTTGCCTTTTTGTTCCCTACCCTTCCCCACCCCCTGGCTGCTGCTCGCCTCCCTCTACCATCCTCACCATTGCTCCCCTTCCTCTACCTTCCCTACAACTGCCACTTTGACCGATTTAGTGAGGGAGCGATGTTGTTGGGAGCCGCATAGGTTAGCAATGTGAAACCTCCTTTACTCTTTGACAGGTTTTCCATCAAATTCAATGACAACATTGCCAGAACATAACCCAATACACTCTTAAGGGGATCTAAGAGTTACCTAACCAAATGCATTGAAGTTCCCCTCAGACAAATACATAATTTCAAGTATTCTAATGCTTGTGTATCATTGATGAGTGCAAAACATGTTATCTCACAAAATAAACGATTACATAACAAGTAAAATTAGAAGATATAAACAAAAAGAAAATCAATTCACAAGGACAACTACAAAATTTGTCATATTATTGTGTGATCAAAATGTGCAAGTATGGTTTTGTAGTATCTCCTTCATATTTTGTAGTGTCTTGATTTTCTAGTTTGACAATGTACAAATATTTCACTAATACACAAATCCACCCAGCCTTTCTATCAACATCCATCCATTAATTTGAAGCCCCAAACTAATAATAAGAGCCATTACTAAAAAAGGCATCTTAATCCATGTAAATACCTTATGACCACATGAACTCCAGTAGCACCATTCCTTCACCAAATTGGACGCAAGGCATATATTAGAAGGGTAAACAAAAGGGAAGAGTGGTGAGGAGGGTGGGAGGAGGGGAGTAGCAATTAGGGAGGGACATGACTAGGGAGGGTGAGGAAGGGGAGAGAAGAGAGAAGGGCACATACACATGTTAACATGTAGCAAACCACGTAAAAAAATAACATCATCATGTTGTAAGGACTAAATCCATTCATTTATAAAGTATTGGGACTACAAATGATTAAAGTTTCGGATATGGACAAATTCCAAAACTGCGTTATAGTTTAGAGACTAAAAACATGTTTAACCCTTAATAACTTGATCCTACATTTTACCTTTTGATTCATTTTGATTCCTTTTTTTTACTTAATTAAATCAATTTTTTTATAAGACTCAATTGAATCCCTGTTTTTTATAAGAAATATCAATGTGACCCATTCCATTAAATTGACATTAACATTATTTGAAAATACCACATGTCATAATATGAATATCTGGGTCATCTTCTACTTGGAAGGTGTCCCATGCAAAAATAAGAGAAGTTCCAATGTAAAAAATGACATGAATTTTGACACGTGTCAATCATAGATTTTGACATGTGATACTTTCAAATAGTGTTAAAATCAATTTAAGAGATAATCATATTGATTTTTTTACAAAAATAAATACTCAATTAATTTAAAAACAATTATAAAAAACCAAAATAAGGTATAAATATAGAACCAATTACTATTAAACCTTAATAAAACCACAATCTATTTAATATTCTTATAATCTAATTTAAATTAGGATTAAATATGTTTTTGGTTCCTTAACTTTAAGTGAATTTTGGAACTAATCAATTTTAAAATTTTGGACCAATTTAGTCATTTATCTTTCGAAATACATGAATTTAGTTCTTTTAATTAAATTTTGTTAGGTTTATTTGATGTTTCGTACGCATTTCAGGATTGTATTTGAGTTGTTTATCCTGTTTGAAACATTTTTGATTTAATGTTAAGTCAAATACTATTATGAAATGCGTTTGAAATGTCAAATAAACTTAACAAAATTTGATTAAAATGACTAAATCCATATATTTCGAAAGATGAATAAATAAATTGGTCAAAAATTTCGAAACAGATTAATTAAAAAGTTCATTGAAAGTTAAGGGACTAAAAACATATTTAACCCTTTAAATTATTAAAAAATAAATATTTAAAATATTTAACGTATAATAATATTGTTCTAAAAGATATATATTATTCTCTAGTAGATTATAAATCTTTAAACCTTACTGGTCATTATTATTTTATATCTTATGTTTTACTATTTACAAATTTATATACAGTAATAATTTTATTTTTTAAACAAGAAAAAAACGAAGACCCGTGTGTGTGAACGGGTCAAGCACTAATTTAAAATAAAAAAGATATGGTGAAAAAAAGTTAATATGGAGGAAATTGAAAAGGAGTTATAAAACTCTAATTTTAATAATAAATTTATTATCAGAATTATAAACAGCAGACAAGAAAATATAGTATTATTTAAATTAAATAATTATAAACAGCAGAGGTATTATTAAGAGAAGAGAGGGAACGGTGGTTTAGGATTAGGGTTAGGGTTTGGTGTCTGCCATGGCGAAATTCAATGTGGTGCAGAAGCGAAGGAGAGCTCTCATAGCGGAAAAGAAGAGACAGCTTCACGGAGACCCTTCCACCGCCAAGCTCAAGATCAGGGAACAGCCCCATTCCATATCTGGAAAACGAAAGCGCAAGCTCTTCAAAAAATGGCGCCGGGTACTTCACACGCTTTCTTTTTCTATCCTTCACGCTCCCAATTTTCACAATTTGCGTTTTCACTTTTCAGGAGCAAAAGGACGCCATACAGAATGGGTTGATAAGCATGGAAGATGTTCAAATGGCGGTTGCTGAAGGTATCTGCTACTCGTTTCATGGAATCATTACTTTTTGTATCATTGGTGTTTTGTGCTAATACCAGAGAACATGTTTGCTAATTGTTTGATTTTGCGAGCAGGGGATACCAAAGATACCCCTAAACCCCAAAAAATGGTTCGCTTGAAGAAGGCTGTGAAAGTTAGAGTGCCCAAGCGCAAAGGTAAGTCTATCATGCTTATAATTTCTTGTTCTATCTTGCACTAGATTCTGTATATCTATGGGTTATTTTTTTTTCTCTAAAACTTGGGATACATTTGCACAAAGATGTATTATATTATATACAACAAGAGTATAATAATGTACCAAACTACCAATTCCCAATTTTCTTTCTAGGACTTTTAAAACTGATGTTTCACGAATACGTAATGCTAGTAAAAAATACCTAAACTCTACTACATACGAGCAGTGTTAATTCGATTTGATCAACATTTATTTCCTCATAGGCTAACTCATCACTTAATTTAGTTATACGAGCTGTAATGTGTGCAATGCATGGGATATGCAGTATGTTTCACGGACTAGTTAAAGTTCAATACCTAATTTAGGACACGTTTTTATTTTTTATTCAAAGCATTTTTTTATCATTAGCGAACCCCTTGGTAGTACATCAAATTGAACATATGTTGGTTTTGACAAAGGCTGTTGCCTATACTGACATTTTTTGGTCGAACTAGCTTCTCAATATATGCATTCACTTTTTGCCAATTTGTAGTTCTCAGGGCATTATAAAATAGGAATGTAGCTGAGGATACTAGGGTCTGTTTGGTTGATTAAGGACTTCTAGGAGTGAAAAGTTAGAAAATAAATGAAATTAGCTTGTCCACAGGCTAAAATTAGTTTATGCCTGACCTAGTTTGTAGAAGCTTTTTCATACAACTTCCCATTTTATTTATTTATTTTTTAACTTATGCCTAAGCTAATTTACCATGTGGAAAAGGTGTATTTTTTTTTCCTGATTTTCTCTCCTAGAAATCCTTATGGAGAAGCTCACCCGAACAAACCCATAGTTCAGGTATTACATGTTAATACCCTGTTTGGTTAAGAGGATACGGTGGATGGAATTAATGTAGAGTTTGATTGGAGAAGAGAGCCAAAATTATTAAATCTTTTCCACTGACTGCCAAGCTTATCAATATAATTTACTTATGTATATTTGATTCATCAACAATATTTAGTTTATATTCACATATTCAAAGGAATAATTTATAAATTGGGCTGCATGGACGAAAATTGATGAAATAATGGGCCCATATTTCAATTAATTTGCATTACAAGAGAATTTAGAATGACATTGTTAGGAGTCTCATATAAAGTAGTATAATATTGGACTGGTCTACCATCAGTCAGTGTTCAATAGTGAAAGTTGTTGTGGTAGTCGATCCTTAAAGGGTGATAATATTGGGAGTCTTACATCAGTAGAATAAAATACTTGATGTGGTACTCAAGTGTTGAGGTTTTCCTACCTAATGGACCAGTCTTTTGGGTTGAATTATCCTCGTGTTTAAGTTCTAACGAACATTCTTATCCACCTTTACAAACTTATATTAAGGGTTTAATGTATTTCCTCTGTTGTTTTAGTTGATTCTAGATTAAGTCAAGAGTGGAGACATGTTTTCTCTGCCTTTTACTTTATTCAAGTGGGATTAACTATGAGGATATTAGAGGGGAGGGTCCATCTGCTGCAGTCCAATAGCGATTTGCTGTATTTAGGATGGGTCCTAGTTATGAAACATCTAACTCTCCGAAAGGCATAACCTAGTTTTACCTGATCATATCCAAAGTTGAAATTAAAATATATATTGAAGTAATGAATGGGATTGTATTGGATCTGTATTTGTATACAGATCGCATATGGCTTGTTTGGTATGTCAATCGAATAAGCTAACTGACAAGATGAAATCTATTTGATTACAATAGGAACTGGTTTTATCTATAACTAAGGTGACTGCATCGTGTTGTCGCATGATACTCTTTAAAGCTCAATGTATTAAAAAAGTATTGTATAACTGTATGATCATTTTGAGAAATAGCCTTAAAAATGTTTTGACTAAATATTATGTGTTATAACTTTAATATTTGCGGTGACATTGTGCAGGGAAGAATAAAGGAAAGGCTAATGTTCCTGCTGCTGATATATCGGCTGATGCAATGGTGGAGTAAATATGAAGCTTTAATGTTCTACATACTTGGTATGGGGGAGCATGGAAGAGGCCAATGTGTGATGATAAAATTTGTAGCCATAATTTGTAGCCCTTGAGTGATTGATATGCTCTTATACTCTTTCATTTAATGACCTTTAAAGATGAATGGAAATCGGATTAGAAATTTATGGAAAAGGAAAATGCTCCTACCACTGACAGCTTGACGTGCAAGGCAATCTAAAATCAAGTCTGATGTACATGGTTCTTAAATATTCAGAGTATTATGCAGTTTATGCGTTTATCAATAGAATTGACAAATGTCTGGTATTTTAAAATTTCCTCTTTAATGCAAAAAAGGAATTTTGTTTTAACCAAATCAATCGATTTTTTCTGTTGGGACGGGTAGCTTGCAGTAAGCACGAGGCCCATCTTTTAATTAATAATTTTAATAAAATTATGCCAAAATAAATACCTTCCAAAAGACATCTCCTCTAGCATATTGCTGTTTAGATTTACACTGCATTATTAGAAATTATGATGATATTTAACGTGATGGAGTAAGTATGTTTGGTTTCATGCTAAGGAGTTGAATTTTTAATCTAAATTTGTGATTGAGTTCAAACATCAGATAAAGTTTGTCATGGATAACTCTACTAGTTCTAGTTTGAAATACATATAAAAAGTAATTTCAGTCTAAAAATAATTTAGATTAAACACGATTTAAAATTATTTATATTTCAAAGCGCTTATATGATATGATATCAGGGGATATTATATAAGATGGAATTTTACTGTGTGGTAGGTCACAGAATCTGAAGCCCTAAGGAGTAGTTTGTGTTTAAAGAAAATGATAGTGGTTATGGGTGAGTGAGAGTGGTAATTGGTAGAGGACACATAACAGGTAAGAAAAGCTTGCAAAAAATTGAGGAGTGAGGATTTGTGGGCATAATTTAAATGTCCCATAAATGTTGGTTTTGGTGACTATTGTTGGCGATCTGTTTTTGAATGTTTGGTTGGTACTCTTAAAATCGTACATTGCAATGCAGTTTTGAAGTGGTGGAAAAGTATTCTGGTTGGAGATGTGGGTCCTCAACTAAGATATTGTAATTCAAAGTTGATTCATCTTAAAGGGTGAAGAGATGATTGATGTATTTTCTTAAACCTTACATTACATCTTAGCCTTCGCACACTCCATAATTAGAGGAAAAGAAAACAAGGGTTGAATCGAACTGTTACTTCCTTCGTCCTTTTCCTTTTCTTTTTCTTGTCCCTTTTTTTTTTCTATTTTATTTTAACAAAATTTCTGAAATTAACCTTACCCGTTCGTTGTTTTGCTCCGTAAAACAATGAATAGTATTGGCGTAAATGGAGAAAAGAATGAGCAGCGTGAATTTCTCTCTCTCTTTCTCCAAATTTAAAATGGCCAAAAATTGGGAGCCGTGATCCAACGGTCCCGATTGGGCGTCATGGTTGTTATATTCATTTGAATGGAATTTCGTTCATTTTGTGTCTGACACTGAGAATCGCTCTTTCATCCTCTCTTCTCCTCTTCTCTCCTCTCTCTCGCACTCGCATTTCCAAAGGTACATCGCATTCTCAATCTCTCATTCAGATCTGTACTAGATCTGCAACTTTTCTTACATTTCTTCTTAACTACCGATTCAATCACTTGCAACGATTTGTTATATCAGCTTCATGTATCTGCTGTTTTTTTTTTTTTTTTTTTTTTTTTTTTTTTTTTTTTCCAGCAGAGCAGATATTAGAAGATGGCAGACGCTGAGGATATTCAACCCCTTGTTTGTGATAATGGAACAGGAATGGTTAAGGTACACGATGCGTCTCTGTTGGCTTCATGCTTCTCCGCCCAATTCTCTGGCATTAACGTTTGGTGAGTATATATATTTTTTTTCAGGCGGGGTTTGCGGGAGATGATGCCCCACGTGCTGTCTTCCCTAGCATTGTTGGCCGTCCACGGCACACCGGTGTGATGGTTGGCATGGGCCAGAAAGATGCGTATGTGGGTGACGAGGCTCAGTCCAAGCGTGGTATTCTGACTCTCAAGTACCCCATTGAGCATGGCATCGTCAGCAACTGGGATGATATGGAAAAGATTTGGCATCATACCTTCTATAACGAGCTTCGTGTCGCCCCTGAGGAACATCCCGTTCTCTTGACCGAGGCTCCTCTTAACCCTAAGGCTAATCGCGAGAAGATGACCCAAATCATGTTTGAGACTTTTAATGCCCCTGCCATGTATGTAGCCATTCAGGCTGTTCTTTCACTCTATGCCAGTGGTCGTACAACCGGTAACATTTTCTTTCAAATTGTTTCCTTTTCTTAGGTCCTGGCCTTAGAATTAGAGGTATGGAATATGGAATTGTTTTTTTTTTTTCTCTGTTTTTCAGGTATTGTGTTGGATTCTGGGGATGGTGTCAGTCACACAGTCCCTATCTACGAGGGTTATGCCCTTCCTCATGCGATCCTTCGTCTTGATTTGGCTGGTCGTGATCTCACTGATTTTCTGATGAAGATTCTGACTGAGCGTGGATACTCTTTTACCACCTCAGCAGAGCGTGAAATTGTGAGGGATATGAAGGAGAAGCTGGCATACATAGCCCTGGACTATGAGCAGGAGCTAGAGACATCGAAGACCAGCTCTGCAGTGGAGAAGAGCTACGAGTTGCCTGATGGGCAGGTTATCACCATTGGAGCTGAGCGTTTCAGGTGTCCAGAGGTGTTGTACCAACCATCCATGGTGGGGATGGAAGCAGCAGGCATTCACGAAACAACATACAACTCCATTATGAAATGTGATGTTGACATCAGGAAAGATCTGTACGGTAACATTGTACTTTCAGGAGGCACAACCATGTTCCCTGGCATTGCTGATAGAATGAGCAAGGAAATTTCTGCTTTGGCCCCCAGCAGCATGAAGATCAAGGTGGTTGCTCCTCCTGAGAGAAAGTACAGTGTCTGGATCGGAGGTTCTATCCTGGCATCCCTCAGCACCTTCCAGCAGGTCTCTCTTTCTTCTATACTAATGTAATAATATAACATCCTTGAATTGTTGTTGCTAACCACACCTAACAACGTTGTTTTGTTTTGTTTTGTTTTGTTTTGAGTTCAGATGTGGATTGCAAAGGCAGAGTACGATGAGTCTGGACCATCAATTGTGCATAGAAAGTGCTTCTAAATTGTTTGATCAATAGGGTTATTGAAGGAAAAGACGGCTGTTTTATTCCTCCGGAACAACTGCTGCCTGCTTGTAACCCTTTCATTCTATTCTAACTTTTTGTATCCGTTTACGTTTTTCTCTGGAGTCATTCATGATTTGGAGAAGGCGAGGACTTTGTTTTGTCAAAAATGGTGCATTCAATTTTCCCTATTATTATATATTTCTATTTTTATTTTGAATTGAGATCCTCTGTGCGTCTGAATTACCTCAAACTATCAAATCAACCACGCATTCATTCATTCATTCGTGTTCTTCATATGCAAAATTATGATTCCGATTTATCATCGTTGTAGTTGATGTTGTGATACATGATCGGAAATTCCTCCCTGTTGATTCACAGCAAAATTCAGGTGCAATGTTTTTGCTTACCTAATGAATACAACTACTACAACTTCTGAATCTTTTTCTTCTGCATTCCTCATTTCTTTGCGTACCGCCATAATTTTTAAAAATGACATTTTTTAAAAATAACATCTTACCTCTCATAAACACAAAATGTAACGTAGAACAAATTTTTTAAAATCGGATTTTTGAAACGTATGGTATCTTTTGGTATGAATTTTCTAGAACATGAAAAACTTTTTGGAAGGAAAAATATTTTAGTTTTTTTATGTTACTATATCGTACAATTAGTAAAAATGAGGTGCAGAAAGAAAAAAAGACCTTACCTAATCCAAGACCATCTCGAGCGCTATGTTTATACAAGCAACAGATTGGTATTTCACTTTATAGTAGTTTGGTTATTTCATAATTTTGTAATTGGTATTAAATTTTTTAAAGTTTTGCTTCAATGAATATTTTTTATAAGTATTCATATTTTATAACTTTTCATTTACTATATATTTGGAAGCAATCTTGTTAAACTTTTAAAAACTTTTATTTTCATTATTTATGTTTAAGATTGACCTTAAAACACGTAGATCCTTCTAAATGACAACTAGATCAAGGGTTAAGTATGCTTTTAGTCCCTGAACTTTGGCCCAAAATTGGAATTCATCCCTGGTTGAAACTTTGATAAATTTTGGTCCCTAAATTTTAAAAATGAATGAATATAGTCCTTTTAACTCAATTTTGTTAACTTTTTTTTAGGTTTTGAACACATTTTTTAGTAAATATTGGAGTTGTTTATGCCGTTTGACACATTCTCGACTTAATATTCACTGAGAAATGCGTTCGAAACCTATAAAAAAAAAGTTGACAAAATTGGGTTAAAAGAACTATATTCATTCGTTTTTAAAGTTTAGGGACCAAAATTTATTAAAGTTTCGACCAGAGACGAATTCCAATTTTGAGTCAAAGTTCAGGGACTAAAAGCATACTTAACCCAAAAAATTATATGATATACATTTTACACGAAATTAAGGAACCTTATTACAAATTTAAAAACTTGTGGAAGATTATGATCCAATTACAATTATTTTAAGTTTAGAAACTTAATTTTTTAAAAAAAATATTCAGATCAATAAAAAAATCCATTTCAATTCTATCTCTTGTTACATGAACTCTAAATTCAAATAAGAACCAATGGGATAATTATTCGATTTTAATAATTTGAATAAGAAATTATTTAATTCAGTACTCTACCAAATGAGAATATATTGGAGTTCAATAAATTTTGTTGGATATAAGATTTATTTCCGTCCAATTTCATTTTGGTTTGTATGAAGTTGAGAAAATATATTTTCATTAGATTTGATTTGATTTTACTGAATTTCTAATACGAATATATGTCACATTTTGAGATTCAATCCTTTTGTAAGAATAACTAAACACGACTATGCTCTTGTTAATCATACCATTGATGTATTATAATGATCACAATATCATCAAAATATAACGTGTATAAATAATTGTAAAAATATTACAGCACTTTTTTTTTATATAATATAAATAGTTTGTAGTAATTTTTTTGGGTATGTGATTTAAGAGAAAAAAATTCAAAAAATTTATTAAAAATATACTTATGATTATGAAATTTTAAATTTTATAAAAGAAACTACAATGTGAATTTCTTTCTTCCATACGTTACTTGTATATCTCTTCTTATTTTCTTATGAATTTCATAGTTCTCAATTTAAATTCAGAATTATTTACTAAATTAGAACAATTTTATATAATTTTTTTATGTGATTGGTGAAATACATCTATTTGGATTAATTGTTATTAGTTGTTTAAGCTTTTAGCTCGCTCAACGTCGAGCACTCAGACTTGTACTATTATATACTCCCGTACAACATTCAGCATATAAAACTACAACCATAAAGTAGGATCAATTAACTTATTTCAAGACATAGAATTACATTTTTAATTACATTTTTCAAATAATTCATATTCGACAATGCACATAACTGTCTAATGACATGTATATATTATTGACATCATAATATACTTTTGAAAGAAATTGTGCGTTGAATAGACTTATACATTTTATACCTATTGCATGACCTCTCAATAATTTATGGTATATGCTCTGACTCTATTCGACGTCATATCTTGGAACTAAGTAGTTCATTCTTATGACAGGGTAAATTTTTTATGACCTATTAAGTACAATTCTTTTTCATATTGCAAATTGGACCACAAGAACTTCTTTCAACTCTAATAACCTAAATATCTTCCTTTTTATGACCTATTGATTCAATACACATCCTAAGACCACTCAACATAGTATTTTCTCCTTGAAAATCATCACATTTGCCCCATGCCACACCCCCCCCCCCCCCCCCCCCCCCCCACACACACACACACAAACATAAAATATATACATATATGCGTCTATAGTAGATTGTGGCCTCATGCATTGACTCTACTCGGTCTCTCTCTCTCTCTCTCTCACACACACACACACATATCCATAATAGATTATGGCCTCTTGCCCTGACTCTTCTCTACCCAATCATTCATTTCATCTCACAATGAAAATTCCAACTAATTTTAAAGATTTCCCTCCTTCTCACCCAATGAGCATATACCTCCCCCCACGAAGGTGTCACTTGCCAAGTTATTGTTTAGCAAGTCTACATCTCGCTCAATGGACTCACCATGAGCTCTCTGAATTTTTAAAAACATAATTTTTGCTCAGCGATAATACTACTCGCCTTAGTGACCCAAACCCGTGAAAGCCACATCTATTAGATTCGTCCAATGAGTTGACTTGCCCAATGAGTGCATTATTTAGAACTCTCTTTGAAAATTAATTCTTATTATATTGACTTAGTGAGTGGTGGCTCATTCATTGAGTACATCATCTCACAAGTATTGTGTGCTCTACCTAGATAAAACTAACAAGTATATCAATTTGGTGTTATTGTCTTTTTCATAGGTTTTTCTCTCTTTAATCTATTGTCTAGTTCAAAATAGGTTTCACCTTAGGCCAATTAATTCCAAATATATATACTCATGTTATCTTGTATAACTTTCCCTACACAACTACAAAAACCCCTTTAACTATATCAAGTGGTCCCTTTGGTCAATTTGGGTGTTTTTTATCATTCCTTACATTAAAATGACTACATTCAATTTAAAATTTACCTCTAATAAAATAATTTGCTCAACTAATACCTCACCCAACATCTCAAACATCCCATAAAATCATATTTTAAGAGAAAATTTTCAATTATAGTGAATCATCTGAAATCAACCACAAACAATAAATAACCAACATCACTAATATGCAATTCACAAAACAAAGAATCAACCAATTTCATAGGTGAAAAACAAAACATCTAGCTTCCCTTACGAAGACAGTATGTTATATCTACACTAAGACAAACTCATACCAATGAACATCTTAATAATCCGTGACATGCAAAGATTCATCTTGAACCAACAAGAGTCAAAGATTCATCTTGAACCAACAAGAGTCACATGCAAGTAAGTTTTTTCACACATGTGAGCATATCATGAAATTGACTCAAAAATAGGTACGAACTTATTATATTTCAGACTTTATTCCAATAGAATGATTACCCTTTGCACTAATACAATATAATCAAACTAATGAATATATTGGTTAGAAATCTGAAAAAAATATAGAAAGAAAGAAGAAAAACATATTTAGAGAGATAATGACTTTTATAACATAAAAGTCACTTAATTAATTTTCTATTTATAACTTGAACTTTTTAACAATAAAATAATTATTTTTTTACTCGTATCGTCTTCTCATATTTTTTTCTCATACTCTTCTTTAAGTATTTATTTTTATGTCTTTTCAATCCTTACAATTAGAGATCATATAAATATTATGATAATAATTTAATAGAATAAAATTATATACTGTAATCAATTGAATTTTTAGTATATTAAATAAGTAGTTTAATATGTTATTTTGTATGAATAAATTATATCATTATTTATTAATTACACACCACATTAAATTAAATAACTTATTTACTATTATCATTAATACAATTAGAATAATTAATAATATTAAAAGATTACATATTTTATAAATCTATTTTTTTGTCAAAAATTGGCACTTATTAAATGTATATTTTATTTTATAAAAATATAAAATTAATTGATTTTTTAATTTTTATACAATTTAATTAATAATTAATAATTTCAGAATACATATTCTATATTATTAAAAATACAATTAATTATTTACCTAAAACTTCAAATACCTTGCATTAATTGAGTCGCCTCATCCTATGTTATTCAATATGCTAATACTTTTTTCTTGTTTTTATTGATTTTATTTTAATTGAAATTCTTATAATGCAGAATAAGTAGTATGTTAAATTGAATAAAACTAATAAAAGGATATGATCATGAAAATCAAAAATTGAATTTTTCAAATATAAAATTGAAGAAGTTAATTATTATATTATAAGACAATAAAATTGGTACCTTTCACCAATTATAAATTATTTATAAGAATATATTTTTATGATGACAATATTGTTTAAAATAAAAATTAAACAAATAGTTATAAATATATGAATAAATTTATTAATATTATTACATGTGTATATTTTAATATAAATGTAAACTTAAATAAATAAGTAGAAATTTTGCAGGAAAAAAAAATTAACCCAAATAAACCTTCATTGTTCAAGATGAAACTTGAGTCTTTGAAGAACTGAAGTCCTACCTTCGTTTGTGAATTCAGTTTCTGGGAAATCAAATTTTACAGAATTTAAGTATTTTGGAAACAAAAAAGTCCACCTTTAAAGGTGGAAAAATAAGGTGCAATCAGATGCATTTGAATTTATTCCTTTTTGAACAATGCTATTTGCAGTTGCAGAAAAATTTCGTGAGTATTAAAATTATCAAGAAAGTAGAGAACATATATTTAAAAACTAAAGAATTTCATAATTAGATAAAATACTCATCATTCTGTTGAAATCTATATTGATAATCCAAAACACTAATCTAAACATTGTGATAAATTTAGGAAGCTAATTTAAATTTTTGACGAGAAAATGATACAATGGAAAATAAACTAAAGTAATTATTATAGAGGGAGATATATGGTAAATATTTAGACACTTTTAGTAAATATTTAGAATAACATTAATTATATTTTATTAATTAATAGTTATTAATTATTAAGAATGTAAATTGTTTTTAGGTGGAGAACATGTATAAGACATGCATTGTTGTGAGAAAGAGAGAGTGAAGGTGAAGAAGATGGAGAGCGAGTGTGGGAAGCAAAGGCATGGTGGTGAGGGGAAGAGGAAGAAGATCCAAACATTTTCGGAGAAAACAAAGGAAACTTTGTCAAAAATCAAACGACAATGTTCTCGCGCACGCGCCGGAAATGAACAGACGCTCTGCACCATCCACGACAACACCTCGCCTGGCTACCGCTGGCTGCTTCCTGGTTGGGTGGCGGAAGAACGCCACATGCTGTCTGGCAGGGTCTACAGGGTAATCTTCTTCGTCATTTCATAACATTAATATAAGTCGGTGTAAATCTCGTCTTATTCTTTATAACTATTTTAAAATGAATATATGATGACATTAGTCTTACACATATATAAGTTATTTGATATTATTTTTATTCTAAAACCTTAAGATAACGATGTTATGAATCTTTAGTCTTATATAGTATTTAACTTTAGAATACTGCTATTTTGACACCATTCTTTCTTTTATTACCATTTCACACTACCTCTCATAATTATTTACTTTTTCTTTCTTCTAAAAATATAAAAATTAACTTTTGTTAAAACCATTTTACTTTTATAAAAGTTGTCAAATGATGTCAAACAATCATTTTCCTTAACTTTATAAAAGTGTGACTATGACTCACACTTAAACTATTTCCAACAATATGCAGTATTACTATGATAGGGAAGGGCGTCAATACAGAAGCCAGAGCGAGGTTTTGGCTCTGTGGGAGAAATTCGGAGTGGTTGTCATTGACAATTAATCATATCTAAAACATATATATACACCAAGGTACGTATATATATACAGATATTTATACATACAAATTGTTTATGTTTAGTATATTACTCAATTCACTCTTCTCTCTTACTTTCTGCAGGACTACCTTTTGGACACTGAAACTCTTTTCAGATTAAAGCTCAAACAACATACGTACACATGTTATGTCATGTAATATGCCAGTAGGAACTGTGTTAATGGAAATCAAATAACTACTTGTTAATGTTATGTTTGGTTTAGGTATGAGGTAAAATTTTAGTATAAACCAGATAGGGTTGCTTCATTATGGTTACATTTGATCAAGATGTTATTCTTCATGTTCAAAATTAAATACTTGGATGTCAAGTTTTCTCTTTAGAGAGAAAAGAGAAGGGAAATTATGCAGAAAAATGTTTCCATAACATTTGTTAATTATTACTGCAAAGTCAAAAGCTACACCAATTATTTCCATAACAACATTCCACATTTGTGGGTGTACTGTTTTAAATGGTGGGATCATCACATCACATGAGATTACAATAATAAAAAAAGACAGAACATTTTTAAAAAATTGTTTTCAGATAATTCACAGGTCCTTTTTTATAATTAAGAACAGTAAAAGCTAAGTTTGAGGGATGTGTTTTGCAATAAAGCCAAAATTTAGGGACGTGTGTTCTAAGCTGTTGTCAACTTGTATTGTGCGGGAAACTGTTTAAATGCTGGGTGCGCCTTGCAATTAATTATTAATTTTCTTCGTCACGGGAATTGTTTTTAGTCTCCTCTTCTTAAAATATTATTATAAGACTTTTATTTTTCCATTTTTACATCACAGTAAAATATATATATAAGTTATGACTTATATACACATAGTTCTTTTTTTTTTTTCATTTTTCTTAACGTGCAATGATAAGGCATGCATGAGATATGAGAGAGATATGAAAAAGAAAAAAAAGAGAATGCGTACACAGCATTGCATGAGAAGAGAAGAGAAGAAGAGTAGAAGGTTATTAGTTTATTTGATATGACGGAGATGATTACATGATGGAACATGCATGAACGTTGTCGTCACTGAAGAAGGAGAGAAAGTTGTCCTGGGGAGGATCTGGAAAAGCCTGCACAACGTTTCTGACATATCCAGAGGGTGCTCTTCGATCATATGCTCCTGTGGCATATGGATAGTACACAAGATGCTGTTCCACATATGGCCAAAACTTTGCTCTCACCTTCCCTGTGCTCTTTACCCTCTTCAACACCTTGTTTGGATCCACGTATCCACTCACCACCACCCTGCTCTGCTTTCTGTTCACTTCCACAGATTTCACTCCTACACAACAACAAGTCAGATATACGTTATTAATACGTGAACAATAAACTCGACTATCAACAAATTTTGTTACGATACACTCTATTTCTCGACTCTGATATTATGTTAAGAAATGAATTTTAAATTTAAGTAAATCTTCAATCTTACAAAATCAGCAGAAGAGATCTGTATTAACAATCTATGTATTGCAGGAGACAGAATGATGTATATATTTTTATAAGCAACACCTTTTAGTGAAGTGACTGCATTTCGAACTCTTCTTTCGCAACCATCGCAGTCCATTCTGACTTTGATCTCAACAGTCTGAAATTAAAATTTAAAGCAACTCAAGGCATGTGAATAGTAATAATGATGAATTGAGGAGGAGCAAGGTGAAGGAAGAAGTTGTTACCTGCATTGGTTTGTGCTTGGTCCTAGTGGTGGTTACAGTGCAAAAGTTGGAGAGGTAATCAAGTGCACCCATTTTGTTATGACTCATTCAGAGCAATGAATAGGGTTTATATATAATAGATTGAGAGGACTAGTTGGAAAAGCAGTATCTTAAGCATTGTATTATATATTATAAACTGTAATTATTAATGGGGACATATGTTCTAAAAAGGTTAGCAACTCTAACGCTGCATTGGTGTTGCCTCTGCCAGTGCCATATTTTATTCATTTTTTCTATTCTTTATATTTATCTTGTCTTTCAGTTTTTGTGCAATGATTATGGTTTGCCTATCCACATTTCACCCTAACAAATTGCTCCAATAATGCCTTTTATTATATGATTTTGTCCACTGTTTCATTAAATTATTTGAATAGTTCAATATCTTGGTACCAGCTTATTAACATTAAGGTTTTGTAATTGTTAGCTCGTGAGTTAGTCTGTTCTGTATTATGAATATTGCAAGTAGGTTTAAACTAATGAGAAGTTAAAACACAGTAAAAATGTAAACAAGCTATTGTTTCTCCTATTTTTATTTTCTTTCCTCAACCAAACCATGATATAATGCTTCATTCATGTATTTTTGTGTTTATATTAACTATAGTAGATGGCCGAATATGGGCATTATTGTAGTTCGAAAGAGATAAGAATGGTTGTAAGATTGAAATATATAAATAAAAGAGCGGCGCTACGGCGTGAGGAAGGAAGAAAATGATTTAATACTTTCCGCAACAATAATATTGATTAATGATTATGGATTCAATCCCAAAGTAAAGAGCACAATGATTTACTCAATATGTTATTGCTTGTTGCCTACCGAAAGTTTAAAGTTGCTCTTCTTTAGACCCACATCAAACAGATAGAAAGAGATAGAAGAATAACTGTAATGCGCATGATTCAAACACTTTGTTGAGTGAAGGAGATGAATGAGTGTGACCTTAATTGCAACACTAAACTACTGCACTCAAATTTTGTATAGTTAGATCGGTTTAAGTGAGAGAAAAAAATCTTGTGCACTGTGCCAACTTTTCATATGCAATCAGTTATTCGGCAATGAGCTTGTAATTTCAGTAAGATCACTCCAGTAATTTACCTAGCTCAAACAAGTATCTGTTAATCTAAGGTGGTAAACCAATGTAATACATAAATAAAGTAGAATGAATGCATGTTTGAGAGGCACTTCAGTAGAAAATTGCACAGCTTGATACAATATAAAATCAGTCCAGAAATAAAAATTTAAATAATTTCAAAACAAAATCGATTTCCTAAACAGCTAAAAGAATAATTTAAAATATGCCTTGTTCATAATTTCTTCAGCTTCTGCCCACGCAGCCCATTCCAGAAGGCAGCTGCATTTACTGCCTTTTTTCCAGGAAGCTGAAGTTCCAATACCTGAGAGAGGTACAGTGACACTGATTCAGAAAGGTATATTTGACATGCAAGAATTTTGGGCTTGCATACCTATACTAAATTTGTGTGCAAAAGGTGTTCTTATTTATAGATTGAACAGCAAGTGCTTCCTTAATGCTTGGCCTCGTGATATAAAAGAAAAACACTTGTCAACTGTATCTCAGAAAGCAAGTAATTACAAAGTCGAAGATCTTGTATTTTCAAGTGCGAATGGTCTTTCAATAAGGTGAGGATATACAATTCTTCATCCGATATTATTTGTTTCCATTCTACTTTTGAAAAGGTAAGATTTATATTAAAAAACTGTCAAAAAACACAACTGTCATTAACAGGGCAAGAATTACAATCATGGAATCCAATTCCTATTGGATGAGACAAACATGTAATCATTGAAAGGACAAAAGCCTCTTGAATGCGTGACAGGAATTTCAATTTTCATAGTTGACATTAATTTCATACATAATACATTTGATGTTGATTCCAAGATGCAAGACAGTCAGAGAATTTCAAAGAGTACTTGGACAAAAGGAGAACAAGAGCGGCGGGAATTTCCCATTTTTTATGGAAACTTGTGCATGAAATATATTAAATAGCAATTTTCAGAAAAAAGATAATTGTTAAGCAGAAGCTTCAGCATAAGGGAATATATACAGTAATAAATTTCAAAAGGTATCTGGTTTCCACCCATCATCACCTACCTAGGTGATGCAAACAAGATATGAAAACGTACCTCAATTGTGGTACCCCTTCCACATGGAAATACCAACACACCCTCAACAAATGCA
The DNA here is from genome assembly GCF_037176805.1 of Vigna unguiculata. Taxonomy (NCBI): domain Eukaryota; kingdom Viridiplantae; phylum Streptophyta; class Magnoliopsida; order Fabales; family Fabaceae; genus Vigna; species Vigna unguiculata. The sequence continues at coordinate 49,206,144 of NC_140795.1, read as the reverse complement.
ACATCATCTACTTCCTTGAACTGCACACTTTCATGACTGCTAAGTCGTGTGGTTATAATTTTAATATCCAAAGTTTTCTGCTCACCATTTTTCTCAATCACTAACACCCTTGCTCGAGTTCCTGGCCACCCTGAAAAGGCACGAACCTAAAATTGTTTTATGTCACAACTGTGCCCTTCAGATATGATCATGAAAGTTTACCTTATTGTGTAGAACATATGCTTCTTCATCGAAGGATAGCCATGATTCATCTGAAGTTATCTGCATAAAGTAGAAAAAAAAATGACTAACTCCTTATAAGAAAGATATTTTTCCAACTGTGTATACCCGAGTATTTTCTTATTCTTATGAATAACGGGATGTTTACTGCATTGAACAGAAAGGCGCGTAATACAAACCATAACCATTGAATCTTTGACATTCACAGGTTTTCTAACTGAACTACAGCTAACTGCTAAATGAAATCATGTGAACACAAATAGCATGAAACCCTATTTCTGAACACAGGAGCTCTAGAAGTATTGGAAAATTAGAGACAGGAGAAAAAGAAAAAACATAAAAATTTGTAACTGATGCAACACCAAGGAAGACTATTTCTCAGGGATATACTTCTTATAGACTACTAGCTTCTTGGGTTGAGTGAAGGTTCACACATTGCATTTTGTAAGAAAGTGAGGAACTTAGCTGCTTACACTGCGCGTTAGAATCTATACAAGTGGAAATTTGCAGATGTAGACCTCTTGAGTGACACAGCTCTTTTACCTAACATGTGCTATGAACTAATGAACCCAGAAACAGTAAGCCACTTAATTTTTGCATTGCGAAGCTTCTCTTTATTATTTGCAACATCAGAATGAGTCCCCGCATCTTAGCATGAATTTACTTACAAATTGTTCCTTTGGATTCACTAGATGAGTCTTTCCACCTTTGAGAATTATCATGTATGGGTTTCGTTAGGAATATATGGGGGATTAAAATGAAGGCAATATGTATTGTATGGTGTAAAGAGGAATATACAATACCCATATCTTCTAATGTCTTCTTTCTACCCCTTGAATTTATTGTCGATAATGTTGTGCTTGTGGCCTCTCATTCGCACTCTTTTGAATATTATTTAAAGGAAATTTAAGTTACTGACTTCAAAAGAGAATCAACAACCTTGTTGCATTTTTTAACCATTAATTTGTTCGCAGAAATACAATAGATTTTTAAGAGTATATTCAATATCAACTTTCAACACTCTAGATAGTATTTTGGACCCAAAATTTGGAGGACCTGATACATACCGAACAAATATTACTGGAATTGTTATTTTCTATTCAGCTTCTTGGTAACAAAATCAAGGCTCACATACCTTAGGAGCCAATGTAGCCTTAGAGTCATCTTGAGGTTGTGCCTTTAATCTTGCTGATCCATCAAGTATAGAAGGAAGTTCCCTAATCAAAAGTTCAGATCCTGATTGTCAAATAAAGGTAGGAACTCAATCAGTGGAGAACACTATCAAAATGCCCAAATAAGAATATCTTAAGTACAGAGATCACCCAGAGAAAGGTACACCGAACAACAAAAATGGAAGAATCATACCTTTATGAAAGAGGAGCTCAAGCAAATCAGGTGCCTACACAGAAATCTAAAGTTTTGTCAGAAGCAGGGAGAAAAAGAAGACATGCCTTGTATGTTTCACCAAACAAGTTGACAGCTATGGTTAGAGGCAATCCAGAATGCTAAACCAATAAAAAATCCAGAAAATTTTACCGTATATTCTAATACCGAATCTGATATACTATTAATACAATTAAGGGAGATTGTAACCCTTGATATAATATGCACCAGTTTTACACATCCAAACCAGAAGTAGAAACATTTCAAACTACGTTACAAACGAAGGATAAAGATTATATGTAAAAACACTGAACTTCTTTGATATATAAATCAAAGGGCTGATGATGCATTTCCATTCCATTCACACCAATTGTAGCAGAGACGGATCAACAGAAAGCATACCTTTATTTGATCATCAACTTGCATTGTTTCAGTCGCAATGATGGGTCCAGCATCCAGAGCACGAACGGTGAATGCTAATGACACTCCAGTTTCTTTAACACCATCCTAGTGTACAAATCAATACAAACCACGAGCAAATAAGTTAATGAAATAAAAGCATTGAGAAACTAGGGATTGACAAAAGAAATGGGGGGAACCTGCAATGCCCTTTGAACAGGAGCAGCACCACGATACAATGGCAGCAGGCTAGGGTGAATGTTGACTGTTCCTGAGATATTTGCAAATGGAAAGGTGTCAGAGAGGTCTAATTTTTTTAGAGATTTAGCAACATCATGGCTGGCATTAGAGGAGGAGGTGACAAACCTAATGGAGGAATATCTAGAAACTTGGTAGGTAATATATTGCCATAGGCAGCTGTAATGCACAAGTGAGGTTGCAAAGCTTTTAAATTTGACAAGAAATCATCCTGCAGAAATTGAATTGGATGAGAAAGAAGCAAATTTAGGAAGAAAAAAACGCAATAAACAGAATAGGACAGAAAAGTTAGGTACGTCTCCAGCTTTAAGGGGGGTGAAAATGAGATCGGGGGAGAAGCCTCTGTCAAGAGCATGAGTGGCCAAGGGAGAGAGGGCGAGCTTCTTGCCCCTGTCCCTTCTAGCAGGTGGCTGAGTCACGATGGCCGCAACCTGATGAATTGCATATTGCATACACAGTGTAAATAAACATGGAATGAACGTGGAATTACAAGAAAATGGCGTGTGTATATGATGAGAACCTCGAACAAAGAATGTGGAGAAGCAGAAGCATTGAGAAGCATGTCAAGGACTATGGCGGAGACCTGAAAAGCAGAGAATGAAATGAAACAGAAAAAAGTGAAGAAGGAGGAAGGTAGCATGAGTTCTCAGAGACATACCTGAGGTGCGCCCAACAAGACAAGGGGCTTCTTGATGGTGGTGGGAGCAGAAGAGAAAGGGAGGGAAGGAGAGACACTCTGCAAACAGCACAACCGTCGAATCATGGTGGTTGCCGTTGTGGTTGTGGCTGTGGAGGGCAAAGAACCACACCACCTATAGCTATGCATTTGCACTTCCCTTTCTTCTCTCTCTGTCTCATATCACAATTATACATAATTTTTTTAAATCAATTCAACATATAAAAAATTAAAAATTTTAAAGGTAAAAGTAAATTTTTAATGGTTTACACAAGAAAAAAGAAAACAAATAGTTATTCAGGTAAATATTAATTTTGAGAAAGAACGGAATTGAAAAAAAAAAAAAAAAAAAACCCTCTCTCCCCTTTTTCTTATCCATCTCTCTCACTCCTTGGTTTGCATAGCAGGGGTAACATAGCATAACAGAAATGAGACTCAGAGAGACCTCATTTTAAGAAGATGGAAGAAGCATGTTATGGAGAAGGGTGAATAGAAACGAAGGAGAAAGAGAAATAGCGTACCTCCGAACTGGGAAGCGTGGAAGCGACAAACGAGGCGGTCGTGGTTGAGGTGGGAAGTGTTGGGTTTGATGGAAATGGGGGTTCTGTCGGTAAAATGGGAGGGCGAGGAGGAGCACCGAATTCCGGCGAGCTTGGGCTGACGGTGGAAGTGGAGTTGGGGAGCGACGCCCACCGGTGAAGATGGTTGCTTGTGGTGCAGACGAAGGAGAGGACGGTTCACTGACAGAGAAACAGCCATTCCTGTTTTTCTTCTTCCCAAGTATAATTAAAAAAATTGAAATGGTGAAAAAAAAATATTTTAAAAAAAAGTAATTTTCTGATAAATTTTATACAAATTATTAAACTATAGAAACTAAATAATTAATATACTTTTATCAGTAGTAAATTTATGAATTTGTTTGTTTAATTTGTATTTATTATTATAAATAATATATATATATATATATATATATATATATATATATATTTTAAATTTCAATTTAGTTAATCCGATGCCTAAAGAAATTGTAATAATTCAAAAATTAAATACATATTTCCAATATTAACTTCAATCATTTATTTAAATTATAACTTAAATTTTCATTTTTCATTACCAAATAATTTTCTCACCGTTAAAAATTCTTTACAGTGTTATAAATTTTAAATCACAAAGTTTCATCATAAAAATTATATTTTTCAACAATGCTATATATTTAGAAAATAAATAATTGTAACATATCATTTCATTACCAATTTTGTCTAACTTAATTTAATATAGTATTCCATATATTACGCAGCTAACTTAATCAGTTTATTAAAGTTATTATAATACTTAACAAGTTTGTGAAATATTACTAATTTTAATTAATATATGACTTTTTTAATTTGTAAAAGTTGTAATTCCTTTTTCTTTTTATTTTAAATACTCCTTTCTTATTTTACTTGACGAAAATTAAAGATATTGATTTAATTTTAAAATATTACACTTAAAAAATATATACATCTTAAAAAAATAAATTATAACAAACAAATATATTATAAATCCTTATGTGGAGATTTTCAACCTATTGACAAGGCTCAAAGTAGCAAGAAATGATGAAGAAGAATATATGGTCTTTGGCAATTCAATTTTGTTTTAATATTCAAGAAATCATTACTCCATGAACCAAAAAGGTCTAAAAGAAGTAGAATTCTATGAAGATTAACCTTAAGAAACCAAACATGTCCTAAGTATTATTTGAAATATTTAAAGCTGTTTAAAAGATTAACTATCTGTTCTTATCTTAACTAGAGAAGTTTGCTTAAAATTAAAAGACTTGAGAAAAATCTTCAAGTACAATAAAATACATCAAGAATAAGGTGGAACTCTATCATCATTTTTTTTAACTTTTTTTTACATAGTCACGCATTATTCCAAAATTGGAGGTGGCTTCTTTCTGTTAGTATAATTAAAAGTTGTGTTTATCATTGATAATTAAAGTTAAACTTATTTTAGTCATGGTGGAACTTGCATATGAAACTTATTTTCTGTTTATTTCACTTCAATGTATTTTGTATTCAGTCATTATACCACAACTAATAGACATATGGAGCAATCAAATTTGGAAATAATGTATGACCAACCATTAACCCTAATTTCCAATTAGATCAATTAATCATCCTTTATGCGCTTTGTCATTTATTTGAATTAGGTTTTCAACGAGAAAACTAATTTGAGAAAAATATTTTTATTTCATGATTGGGAACTAAATTAAGAAAAGAATTATGAGCATAAGGAAAACTAAAATATAACCCTAAGCATTCATTCACTTCCACTGTCACTTGAGTACTTCTAATGCACAAGCACAATTAAACAAGCCCTTCAAATTTACATAGCCTGGACAATATAAGAATTTCTGAAATTAGTAACCATCACTACTACTTTGTGAATGGAACAAGGTTTAATTTGATTCATCTTTTGTAAAAAAGACTGGACTCATTGCACCACAGAAACTGGTATGTCTTTTTGTTCCTTACAGAAATAAATGTCGACTTTATAAACCAGATATAATGGCGACTGCTTTGAGAAGGAAGAGATGAAGCAAAATTTAGATGAGATGAGGACAAGACAACCTAGAAAAAATACAACTCCTAAAAAGACAAATTGTTTCTGGGTGAAACAAATGCTATTCCCCAGTTCTTCATGGCCATCTTACTTTACTTCGAGAGTGATTTTTCTTTGACAATCAAACACCTAAATTTGAGTCCAGAATGGTTTCAGTAGAATTAACGTGGTTCCTTTCATATCCACCGTGATATCAGACATGTACTACGTAATACATTACCAATAGAAGGAACTAATTTTAGTAACTCAGAATTGTTTGCTTAGTACTGGATGCTGAATCTAAATTACTTAGTTTTGGTAAGTATTAGCAATGTCACAAATTTTTCTCAAATTGAAATACAAAACCATTCATCTTCAGGACTAATTAAATTGAATATTTAACATGTTCATCACTCCCCTAAGTCACAAGGTATAAAATGAAGTACACAATGTCGAAATACAGAAATTTTGATCAAATGTAAAGGGTAAAGGGAACTAACTCATCATAAGGAGTACATACATTAGTCCGAAAAGGATTATGCAGGGTTTGCTTCCACGATGGATTCACTTGGTGAGCCTTTTACAGTGATGGTTATATGACAAGTGCGCTTTTGAATTGGATGAGCACGCCCTCGAGCCACAGGTTTTACCCTTTTCATTGTTCTCCCTTCATTAACCTCTGCTTTACTGATAACTAAACTTCCTTTGCTTAAACCCAGGTTATTGCTAGCATTTGCTCCAGCAGAAAACACTATCTTCAGAATGGCTTCACACGCTCGATAAGGCATGAGTTCTAATATCATAAGTGTTTCATCGTATTTTCGTCCACGAATCTGATCGATCACTCTTCGAGCTTTATTAGCAGACATACGAATATTTCGCCCAACAGCGTAAGCTTCCACCAATTTGCTGCTCTCCTGTCCTGCACCAGCATTAAATTTAAATATCGGTTACATCTTTTCCCAAATCCTTCTAAGCTGCATATCTCTCACCAGATTAAGATCTACACATGATGGAACATTGGAGATACAACTTCACCCGTAAAATGTAAAAAGCTAAATATTTGACAACCTAAAATTTCTAATGTAAGCCTTTTGTTTGTGTGAGAATGAGACTCAGAAAGACCTCATACTCTTCAGTCAGTCACTCATGTCTTCTTTGCATTTCACATACAAACATATAAGGAAGAATTTTCACCCTTTGATTGAAGGAAATGTACATGAACTAATAGTGGTATGCAATATATATATTCACAACACAACACTGATTACTGACTAAAACTATGTTGACAAATACACATTCATAATTGTGAAATTGGGAATTCACAATACAATACAATACTGATTACTGGATTTTACCCCTGGAAACAAGATGAATGAAGGACAAATAATGTGAAGAAAAAGACCCTGCCGACAGTAATATCTAAATGCAGGATATATTGTGAGAAGAAGGCACAATAGAATGCAATAGATAAAATTGGGGCTAATATTTGATGTAGAAGAAGCGGAAACACGAAAATTGAGAGTTGCGAGGTTGAAATGAGAAGAAGATGGAAGAAGCATGTTATGGAGAAGGGTGAATAGAAATGAAGGAGAAAGAGAAATAGCGTACCTCCGAACTGGGAAGCGTTGAAGCGACAAACGAGGGGGTCGTGGTTGAGGTGGGAAGTGTTGGGTTTGATGGAAATGAGGGTTTTGTCGGTAAAATGAGAGGGCGAGGAGGAGCACCGAATTCCGGCGAGCTTGGGCTGACGGTGGAAGTGGAGTTGGGGAGCGACGCCCACCGGTAAAGATGGTTGCTTGTGGTGAAGACGAAGGAGAGGACGGTTCACTGACAGAGAAACAGCCATTTCTGTTATGCTATGCTACCCCTGCTCTGCAAACCAAGAAGTGAGAGAGATGGATAAGATAAAGGGAAGAGAGGTTTTTTTTTTTTTTTTTTTTTCAATTCGGTTCTTTCTCAAAATTAATATTTACCTGAATAACTATTTGTTTTCTTTTTTCCTTAAATCATTATAAATTTACTTTTACCTTCAAAATTTTTAATTTTCAATATGTTGAATTGATTAAAAAAAATTAGGTTAAATTATACTTTTAGTCCCCATTTTCGTAGCAAAATTTGAATTTGGTCCCTCAATTCATTTTTATCTCAATCTGGTACCTATTTTGGGAAATTTGACCCAATCAAGTCCTATAACGGTGTTAAATGGGGTGCCACGTGTCAGCTTCAGGATTTTTTGAATTTTTTTTATTTTTTTTTTGAATTATTTTTTGAATTATTTTTTTTATTTTTTTTTATTTTTTTAAAATTTTTTAAAAAATTAAAATTTTGCCACGTGTCAAGCGGACATTGTGCCACGTGGCAGTGACAATGCCACGTGTCACTATTTGGGATGTATCATTTTCTCATTCTCAATTTGGTCCCTGTATTTTATTTTTTGTGTCAATTTAGTCCCAATTTTTGTAAAAATTGTGCAATTTTGTCCCTCTCCAAATTGAAACCAAATTTAATTTCTATATAAATATGTACAAATATTTCTATCAAAATTGATATTTCAAGTAAATATTTTTACCAAGATTAAGTTTATTTTAATTTATATTTTACGTTAAACTTTATTTAAAATTGTTTTAAAGTTGTTAATAGAAAATAATGTTAATAAAAAAATTCATAAATTATATTGATATTTTATTACATTATACTTTAATATTGTTTTTTATTTGAATTTATATTTTAAATAATTGCATATTTTTAAAATGTGTAAAATTCAATAATTTCTATACAAATATTTTAGTTAGTATAAAAATAACAATTATATAATTTAAGAAAAATTAACTAGTTTATGTAACAATAAAAAACAAATAAATTTAAAATTTGAAAACAATTTTAAGTAAAATTTAATGTGAAACAAATTTAAAGAAACTTGGTTTTATTGAAAATATATAATAAAAATATCAATTTGAATGAAAAAATCAAATTTAATAAAAATATTTGTATAACATTTTATAATTTTTGTTTCAATTTGGAGGGGGACGAAATTGCATAATTTTTACAAAAATTGGGACTAAATTGAGACAAAAGATAAAATACAGGGACCAAATCGAGAATGAGAAAATGACACCTCCCAAATAGTGACACGTGGCACTGTCACTGCCACGTGGCACTGTCACTGCCACGTGGCACGATGTCTGCTTGACACGTGGCAAAATTTTAATTTTTTAAAAAATTTTAAAAAAATTAATAAAAAATAAAATAAAAAATTCAAAAAAAAAATTCAAAAAAAATTCAAAAAAATTCAAAAAATCCAGAAGCTGACACGTGGCACCCCATTTAACACCGTTACTCCACCACTAACGGAAAGGACTTGATTGGGTCAAATTTCCTAAAATAGGGACCAGATTGAGATAAAAATTAATTGAGGGACCAAATTCAAATTTTGCTACGAAAATGGGGACTAAAAGTATAATTTAATCAAAAAATTATGTATAATTGTGATATGAGACAGAGAGAGAAGAAAGGGAAGTGCAAATGCATAGCTATAGGTGGTGTGGTTCTTTGCCCTCCACAGCCACAACCACAACGGCAACCACCATGATTCGACGGTTGTGCTGTTTGCAGAGTGTCTCTCCTTCCCTCCCTTTCTCTTCTGCTCCCACCACCATCAAGAAGCCCCTTGTCTTGTTGGGCGCACCTCAGGTATGTCTCTGAGAACTCATGCTACCTTCCTCCTTCTTCACTTTTTTCTGTTTCATTTCATTCTCTGCTTTTCAGGTCTCCGCCATAGTCCTTGACATGCTTCTCATTGCTTCTGCTTCTCCACATTCTTTGTTCGAGGTTCTCATCATATACACACGCCATTTTCTTGTAATTCCACGTTCATTCCATGTTTATTTACACTGTGTATGCAATATGCAATTCATCAGGTTGCGGCCATCGTGACTCAGCCACCTGCTAGAAGGGACAGGGGCAAGAAGCTCGCCCTCTCTCCCTTGGCCAATCATGCTCTTGACAGAGGCTTCTCCCCCGATCTCATTTTCACCCCCCTTAAAGCTGGAGACGTACCTAACTTTTCTGTCCTATTCTGTTTATTGCGTTTTTTTTTTCCCTAAATTTGCTTCTTTTTCATCCAATTCAATTTCTGCAGGATGATTTCTTGTCAAATTTAAAAGCTTTACAACCTCACTTGTGCATTACAGCTGCCTATGGCAATATATTACCTACCAAGTTTCTAGATATTCCTCCGTTGGGTTTGTCACTTCCTCCTCTAATGCCAGCCATGATGGTGCTAAATCTATAAAAAAATTAGACCTCTGTGAAACCTTTCCATTTGCAAATATCTCAGGAACAGTCAACATTCACCGTAGCCTGCTGCCATTGCATCGTGGTGTTGTTCCTGTTCAAAGGGCATTGCAGGTTCCCCCCATTTCTTTTGTCAATCCCTAGATTCTCAATGCTTCTATTTCATTAACTTATTTCGCTGGTGGTTTGTATTGATTTGTACACTAGGATGGTGTTAAAGAAACTGGAGTGTCATTAGCATTCACCGTTCGTGCTCTGGATGCTGGACCCATCATTGCTACTGAAACAATGCAAGTTGATGCTCAAATAAAGGTATGCTTTCTGTTTGTCCGTCTATGCTACAATTGGTGTGAGTGGAATGGAAATGCATCATCAGCCCTTTGATTTATATATCAAAGAAGTTCAGTGTTTTTACATATAATATTTATCCTTCGTTTGTAACCTAGTTTGAAATGTTTCCACTTCTGGTTTGGATGTGTAAAACTGGTGCATATTATATCAAGGGTTACAATCTCCCTTAATTGTATTAATAGTATATCAGTTTCGATATTATAATATACGGTAAAATTTTCTGGACTTTTTATTGGTTTAGCATTCTGGATTGCCTCTAACCATAGCTGTCAATTTGTTTTCATTTTCTCCCTGCTTCTGACAAAACTTTAGATTTCTGTGTAGGCACCTGATTTGCTTGAGCTCCTCTTTCATAAAGGTATGATTCTTCCATTTTTGTTGTTCTGTGTACCTTTCTCTGGGTGATCTCTGTACTTAAGATATTCTTATTTAGGCATTTTGATAGTGTTCTCCACTGATTGAGTTCCTACCTTGTATAGATTCTAACGTGCAGTGTAAGCAGCTAAGTTCCTCACTTTCCTTACAAAATGCAATATGTGAACCTTCACTCAACCCAAGAAGCCAGTATTCTATATTGTGTTTTTTTTTATCCTTTTTTATTTATTTATACACGTGATTTTTGTTTTTGTTTAAATCCATTGGATTATCAAATACATGGAGCTTGTTCAGGACTGATGCCTCCTCTGCCTTCAATGTGTTTATAAACAGCTAGCAATTTTACTTGTCACACACTGTCTTGCTTTTTCCCTTTATATTCAAAGATGTTCAATATGTTGATAACAGTGTTCTCGTTGGTGTTATGAAGCAGAACTAAAGCGTGAAGAGAGAGAGCGGCATCCTATTAACCAGAGGGAGAAGCACATCCTTTATCCTGTGAGTAAGCAGGCATTTTTTATGTTCACATGTAAAGTGATTGATTTTTCACCAGTTTTTGTAACCTTTACAGATGTGAAAAATTGTTAGCTCTAGGCAGCTATGAATGTTACATACTTCCATAATGTTAAGGATATTGTTGTTATAATGCAACCAATACTTACTAATACATATATGACATTCCTAGTCATATATCCTGGGTGTATAACACATGTGAAAAAATGATTATGAGCTAATACATTTGAGATTCAGATCCGGTGCTTTAGAGGTTTGGGTTATCCTACAATCTCTAATTTAGAAAGAATGATATAGTTCTTCTGTATTACAATAATGAGGCCATTGGATCTATAAATACATGAACCTGCTGGTTATTTTAGGAAATATAGAGACCTAATTCTAAGGAAACAAATGCAGGTAATTATGGGATTGAATCTGAATACATAATCCTAGTATTGATAGCAAGATACTATTGTAATGAAGAATAAATTTATAGCAAGGATAAAATAAAAAAACTTCCTAAAATGCATAATATGTATCATGGTTTTGACATACAACAATCCGAAATCCCTTTCAAATTACAAGATCCTATCAACCCTTTTTCTTATTTGTAGGCAACTTCCCCAAATGACTACCTCTAATAATCAGTCTCGTCACAGATAGTGTTTATATAGATTTTTCTTTTAGTGTATGTTAAGGTTTAGGGTTTCCCGTGTCATATTTTAGTACTTCAACTTGGCTTTGAATCACCCTGGTTATGGAGCTCGAAATTTGATTTAATATTTTCTTTTGATGACTTACAATTTAGAAAAAAATGAATTTGGAATTTTTCGAACCCTGTATGTCTTTTGCAGGTGGAAATTATTGATGTACCTGCCGATACAAAGGACAAAGATGAGATTCTTGAGAGTGAGTTCTTTGACACTAGTCAGGCATTTCTGAGTCTCTGCCAGGGAAATCATTATCAGTATGATACTCTAAGACGGGCCTAGCATTCCTCTATGATGGTTCTCTATCATCTTCATAATCCAACTGCTCCTGCATTTGTTACTACATGTAACATTTGTCGTCTTGACATAGAAACAGGCCAAGGTTGGCGTTGTGAAGTGTGCCCTGAATATGATGTGTGCAATGCTTGCTATGAAAAGGATGGTGGCACGGATCATCCTCATAAATTGACAAATCATCCATCAATGGCAGATCGTGATGCTCAGAACAAGGAAGCTAGGCAACTACGAGTATTACAGGTTTGAATGAGATTATGTTTGACCCTATCCTTGTCATTTTAATGATCATGTTTATAAGTTGGTTATATTGCATTTCAAATAAGGAAATCATGCATCTAGTGAAATTTGAGTGTGAAGAGGAATGTGAGAATTATGAATTTTTCTTGAATTTTATGCATATGTAGAACATACATGTTGTTGGAGCGTTTATTGGGTTACTATCAATGATATCAGTATGTTAAACTTTTTCTGATTATTATCAATGAATTGGCAATTTATTTTTCGGGAGGAGAGGGGAGGTTTACAAAATACGTTGTTATTTACACGGGATAATACTTTAATTGCATACTATTGAATTCTTTATGGTTGTGCACCAATTCACCATTCTCAGTGACGATGTTGCTCTTCTCTTCATAAGGTCTGATGTGAATGGATTTCATAAGGTCAGATTTAAAAGAACACTTGAGGAGGTTGCTGTAATGGAGATGATGAGGCAGAGAGCTGCAGAAGTTGCAAACAATTCTGGATGACCATTTTTTATACATGTGGTTTTTCCCACTTTGATAATATTCTATAATTTGTAATAATTAATATTGTAAAATTATGTACCTCATAAAAGGAAACGCTTTTAATATATATTTTGGTAAAAAAAAATGAAATATACTGTAAATGCAAGATTAGACCAATGTGATGAACTAAAAAAAGAAAAAAAAAATCATCTCTTGTACTGTGGTGAATGTGGTGAATAATGTTTATTTCTATTGACATCTCTAGTTTTACGAGACAACCAACTACTACTTAATTAAAAATTAGGTTTAATCAAGTTAGAATTACATGTTTAATGGAGTTATTGATATTTTAGTGTATGGTTTTCTTTTCAGACCTGAACCTGATATGAATGTTTACGATGGTTCTTCTTGTTTAAACTAAAAAGAAAAAGGAATTACAACTCTTACAAATTAAAAAAGTCATATATTAATTAAAATTAGTAATATTTCACAAACTTGTTAAGTATTATAATAACTTTAATAAACTTATTAAGTTAGCTGCGTAATATATGGAATCCTATATTAAATTAAGTTAGACAAAATTGATAATGAAATGATATGTTACAATTATTTATTTTCTAAATATATAGCATTGTTGAAAAATATAATTTTTATGATGAAACTTTGTGATTTAAAATTTATAACACTGTAAAGAATTTTTAACGGTGAGAAAATTATTTGGTAATAAAAAATGAAAATTTAAGTTATAATTTAAATAAATGATTTAAGTTAATATTGGAAGTATGTTTTTAATTTTTGAATTATTACAATTTAGTTATTCCAATGCCTAAAGAAATTGTACTGACAAAACCCTCATTTCCATCAAACCCAACACTTCCCACCTCAACCACGACCCCCTCGTTTGTCGCTTCCACGCTTCCCAGTTCGGAGGTACGCTATTTCTCTTTCTCTTCATTTCTATTCACCCTTCTTCATAACATGCTTCTTCCATCTTCTTCTCATTTCAACCTCGCAACTCTCAATTTTTGTGTTTCCGCTTCTTCTACATCAAATATTAGCCCCAATTTTATCTATTGCATTCTATTGTCCTTCATTCATCTTGTTTCCAGGGGTAAAATCCAGTAATCAGTATTGTACTGTAGTGTGAATTCCCAACTTCACAATTATGAATGTGTATTTGTCAACATGGTTTTATTCAGTAATCAGTGGTGTGTTGTGAATATATATATATATTGCATACCGCTATTAGTTCATGTACATTTCCTTCAATCAAAGGGTGAAAATTCTTCCTTATATGTTTGTATGTGAAATGCAAAGAAGACATGAGTGACTGACTGAAGAGTATGAGGTCTTTCTGAGTCTCATTCTCACACAAACAAAAGGCTTACATCAGAAATTTTAGGCTGTCAAATACATAGCTTTTTACATTTTACGGGTGAAGTTGTATCTCTATGTTCCATCATGTGTAGATCTTAATCTGGTGAGAGATATGCAGCTTAGAAGGATTTGGGAAAAGATGTCAAATATTTAGTTTCTATAGTTTAATACTTTGTATAAAATTTACCAGAAAATTACTTTTTTTAAAATAGTTTTTTTCACCATTTCAATTTTTTTAATTATACTTGGGAAGAAGAAAAAAAAAATTGGAACTTTGGTATCTTGGAAAAAAATTTCACCTTTCCATTGTTAATCATGGATTTTACAGAGAGAGTTGGTGTGTAAGAGGAAAGTGTTGAAAAGCCCTAGCTAGCATTTCATCAACTGAGCTTCACTTTCTCTTTCGCTATGGCCTTCTATGGAGCCGCAAAACGTGTTTGTGTTTTCATAAGCCGGAATCGTTCATATTCTTCTTCTTCATCGGAAAACGTGAATCTAATAAAGCAATTGCGAGAGAGAACAAGCGCTCCGATCAAGGACGTTAAAGCCGCTCTGGTGGATTCCAATTGGGACATCGACGCTGCTCAGAAGGAACTCAGAAAAAGGGGAAAAGTTTTGGCTTCCAAAAAATCTTCTCGAATCGCCTCCGAAGGTTTGCTCGCCCTCGCCCAAACCCCCGCCAAAGTCGCTCTCATCGAACTCAACTGCGAGACTGATTTTGTCGCCCGAAACGATATTTTCCGACACTTGGTTTGTCTCTTCATATTCATCATATTTCAATTAACAATCTTTTTCACACATTTCCTCACTCACTCTCTTCTTCAATCTGCAGGCATTGTGTTTGGCAAAGCAAGCGTTGTCGCTCGATAGCTCTTCTTCTTCTGCCTTTCATGTCGGACCTCAATCTTTGGATGTACGTTAATTAACGCTCTTAATGTTGTTGCAATGAACCTCTTTTATATAAATGAACTGAGTTTCCTCGTTTCCTAAAATCCTCTCGAGTTACGATGTTGTCACAGTGTGTTTATTGACATCATTGCTTGTATTTGCCAGTACACGACGTTGAATCTTGAGCATCCGAAGATCAGCGGAGAAACTACCGTTCAAAATGCAATCACTGAAGTGGCTGCCATGATGGGGGAGAATGTCAGGCTTAGAAGAGGTTATGTCTTGCCTACTTCATCCAACGGTTTTATATCTACGTATCTTCATACCAGTCCCCAACCGGGTAAAAAATTCATTCCACTTCTTGTTTTTGTTCTTTTTACTTTTTGCTCTGCTCTTACCAATCTTTTGCCACTCTTGCATTGCATGTGAAATGTCGGGGCAGTGTATATATTTACACGCTTGAAGTTGTTGGAATGAGATCAGTATCATTTTGTGTTACTATATGTTGTTACCTTGCGGTACCTAGAAACTGGACCCAATAAGGATCCTGACTCTCTCCTGTTTGTTTGATTAGGTTTGGGTCGCATTGCTGGAATTTTGTCCCTTGAAGTAGATGATGGTAAAACACAAGTGGAAGCTCTACAGCGTGTTGGATCAGAATTAGCCATGCATGTAGTGGCAGCAAAGCCATTATTTTTAACAAAGGAACTCGTGCCTTCAGATGCTTTGGAAAATGAGCGAGAAATTCTTAAATCTCAGGTATATGTGGGTTTCTTTTGGATTCAAGCTCAGGCCTGTACTGAATTCATGAATCGTAGTTAATATGGAATTGCTAGGCTTCTGTTTGTTTTGGTCTTTAAGTATTACTAGAAATTCTGTCATTTATTTCAGCAATCTAAATTAATGAATTTAGATGAATTAGCCTTCCCGTTAGTAACAATAGAAAAACTGAGTAAAAACTGCTGTATTACTTCATTGATAACTTACATCACAAAGCAAAGTACATGTAGAACCATAAAGAGCCAAACAAACTTGACCAGCAAAAATAGCAAGCTGTCACAACATAAAATTGAGTTAACACCCTCTCAGATATTGTATCAATCGTTCTGTGCTACTTTAATTTTCTTGTTTCCTTAATTGACGTGTATTTTCCCATCTGGGGGATAGGTTTGAAAGTTGGCGATGCTTGCATAGATGCAGCAGACCAGAGGGTCTTTCTAAGGACTGTTTAAGATGGTGTTGTAGGTTTAATCTGGCTTGTACATAATAGTTTTTAACTATATTTCAATTGGCGAGGTATGGTTCAATAGAGAAAATGGACATTTGAACTAGTTTCTTTTGTGAACTGTGGCCAGTTACACCTGTACAAGAATGATAACCTTCTTGTGCCTGGATGAATAAGAGTTTAGGGTTGGCCTAGTTAGAGCAATTCAACTCTTTCTCTTGTAATTAAAATTCAGAATTGGAAGAAAACTTTGTTGAGCAGTTGGAATCTGCTCAATATTTTTTTCATTTCTTGATTCATATACTTCATATGCTAAAGTTCCACTTTTTTTATCAATATTTAAAAACCAAACGAAATTTTTTAACTTTTACTATGGTTTAATTATTTCAGGCAGAATCCTCTGGTAAGTCTCAGATGGCCGTAGAGAAAATGGTTGAAGGACGACTACGCAAGTATTTTGAGGATGTTGTATTTATGGACCAAAAGTTCATTATGAATGACACTATGAATGTGAAGGTATGTGATGTTTCTGTGAATTGAAATGGATTGATTTGTGATTTATGTCAGGGTGGAAATTATGATGGCTATAGCCATATGGTGGTTGTCAGTGTGAGTACTTGTTGTGGTGTTTACAATTCTTGGTAAGGTTCTGGTGGCAGCAAATGCATTCGTTATTCGGTACCATGGTTGATATGAGGGATTAATAAATTTGTTAACAGCCCCTGCATCAAGTTGTAGATCGCCTTAATTTGTGAATTTGGTGAAAAGTGACAATTATGATGTCTTAACTATTGAAAAAGGCAAAATAGAGGTGCACTTGAGGGTTAGAGTTGGGTTGTCTTATTTGGAAATGCCTGATTAATTATCACATTATTGGAATCCTACTTCGTTTTATGGTTGAAACTTTTTTTTTTTTTTTAATTTGAACTTACATATAGCCCACATGCCCCAATAATCAAAATCATCTCTAAATAGTGATGTCTCCTTCACTTCTGAGTTTATGATAATAAATAGGAAATGAGAAACCTATATTTGCTGCTGGGAAGCTGAGAATTTCTTCCAAGCAAATATGCAATATAGAACTGTAGGTAGTCATTCAAAGTTTCAAACTCGTGGTTAACCTCAGTATGTTTCCGGACACTAATCAGAAAATGAAGGTGTTTTGTTTATTGTAGTGCCATTAAGCTTCTAGACTGTGCCTTTGACTAGCGTTATAAATATATTTAGTGGAATTACAAAGTGCATACTCTTTAGATGTGTATTTGCTATTTATGTGTGTGAAATGCTGTGTACCTTTTGTGAAGCATCCATCTTAGACCAATTTGTTTGTTTGGTAATTGATTTTCTAGTATCTCTCATTCTTCTTTGCAGGCGGTGCTGGATAATCTATCCAAGGAGGTGGGTTCATCTGTGAGGGTTGTAAACTTTCTGAGAATGGAAGTTGGGGAAGGAATTGCAGGGTAAAACCAGTACATTTTTGGATAGTCTTTTCCTATCTTATTCTAGATTCCAATTGTGTACCATTGAAACGAAAATCATTGCAATTGTCCTTATGTTAAGGGTTTAACCAAAGTATTGTAGACATTATGTTTTGCTTGTTTTCACCATGCTGTAATTACAGGATTTGGGATTAAAGTGCATAAATAAACTTATATTATTACTTTGATATGTCTCTAGTAATGTGTCATTTTTAGCTAATTAAAAGTGTTAAATTTCTCCGTTTTATATGATAATGTGTACAACCTAAAGTATTTTTTACCTCACCTACCTAAAATGATTATGTTATGTCTTCATACCTAGAAACTTCAGAATCAGTCAAGTTCCTTTTTGGCTTTGCAGCGTTCTATTCCTGACTGACCCATCCAATGCTCTCAAACAATTGAGAATAAAGTCGTTGATTAAACTCCCATTATGCTTTTCATGTCTGAGAGTTTATTTAAATTTACTTTTTGGATTGAATTAACAATTTTTTCTGGCCATCTACATTTTTCAGGCAAGAAACAGATGATGCATCTGAGACTGTCGCCCAAGTTGCGTAAGTTTAAGGAGTTTCTGTCTATTCGGGGAGGGAACCCTCTGAGAGCTCTGCTTTGTTTTTAAGGCTTTTGCTCTCTAGCCGATTATATTCAAACATATATGTTCCGATATTGATCAAGCGACGAGGTACATGATTCGGTTGAAAATTTTGCTCGGTAGTGGGAATCATAAATGATTTCTGTTAGACTGTATTACTTTAGTTGAACACATTAGCGTGGCTCTCAAAATAATAGTTATTGTTATATATCTTGAGTTCACAGTTTCTCGATTTTATTTTTTCAGAGCTAGCAAATAAATTGATACTTTGGAATTAACGGAACAATTGTGGAACAGCAGACATGTTTGTGTTTGCTTATTATGTATTTTCAATTTTAGTCCCCTTTAAGTGATTTAAATATAGTGTGAATCCCATTTTCAAAGCTAGTTTTGCGCATTAATACGCTGCACTTTGAACGTTCTATATATTATGTTTAACTATTTGTAGTGTACATTTGGACGCACGTTTCGTGGCCTTGGTTTTCAATCATTAACAGAGTAATCCAACTAAACATTTGGCTACTGTAGAATATGGGTTGTTTCTTCACGCATCTCCATGACTTTTGTGATACTCCTATGATCTAAACACAAGTACAGAGTCTCTCATATTTTTTTTTGTATTACTCTTTGGAAGTGTTAAATGAAATATTTGAGTAGTATGATCGGAAGAATTTTGAGTTCACTGATATGGCAAATAGTACTGTACTCCTTTAAACAAAAGTATCGTAAATTTCCGAACTCTGTTGTCGTTTTTCATGTATTGATTTATAATCAGTTGAAAATTGATGCTTTGAACCATTTTTCTGGTTTATGAAGACGCAATGGATGAGGAAAGTTCCTACTGTGTAGATTGTGATCTTGCAAGTCGTTTTTTTACATTGTCTTGTATTATAATAGAGAGGGTGTGACAATTGGAAAATGTGGAAGCGCAACTGCTATTGCTTCCACCCAACATTAACTCTTTGGGAATCAACTCAAGCACAAACTAAGCATAATAATTTAATACTTAAGAAGGAAGCATGAGATTTTCCATCATCACACACACAAACCTAGGAGAAAAATAATGCAAAAAGAATGAAGCCAATTAGTTTATCGTAGGAAACATGTGTAGGTAATCATGAATACAAGTTCATAGAGGTATGAGATGTCATCCAACAGTCTATGGGATGGAGAAACATGTCCAATTATTAATTAAAAAACAACGTAGAAGCTAGCATCAAGCTTCCTATTCATTGCAATCAAGACATAATTCTTTTCATATATATATGACAATAAATAATAGGATTGAATATATTTATAGTAATTGGATGTCAAATTATAATTTTTTTCTTTAAATTTTGATACATTTTTATTATCAATTTAAGAAACGAACGGGTATGGTTATTTTAATCTAACAATGCCGAATTTGTTTACATGTTAAATGAAGTTGATATTAACATTTGAATTGGAACATCTAAAATGATGTACATAGTTTAAACGTTAATCTGTAAGGACATTATTCGACACATAAAAAAAGTTTAAGATAACTAGATTATGAAAATTATTTGTTTAGTTTTAAAAAATTTGAAGACTAAACCATATCAAAGTTCGAAAAATGAACCGATTCTAATTTTAAAATAGTTATGGTTTTTGAAATATGAGAGAGGAACGACGTTATGAATATGAATATTGTTTATGACTTGTCCACAAACCGACACGGTCACCGCAAATGATAAAGTCACGCAAAGCTTCGAAACCAGTGTTTTAGAAATTGTCAAATCCGTGAATTCACATTCACATGCATTTTGATGAAACTTTTTTGCGTCCAAAAGTATACATACTATAATATAATAAATAAAGTCACTTCCTTATTTTATGCGGAAGCCACTGCAGATAATGGGATTTGTCATCTGTGGTGAAGGAATAATAATAATTATAAGGAATATTATTGCATTTGCGTTTCACGCGTACACTGTCATGGCTACAGATCATAAGCTTCCGTTTCTAAACATATAGAGGAAGAAGTAAACAAGTTATCAGAAACTACACGAAAATGGCACAGAAGCTTCTTCTTGCCACTAACGCGGACTCTGTTACAATGTCAACCCTATGTGTATTTAATTAACTACACCATTTCACATCACATTTTCTCTTTCTATATATAGACACTGAAAGTTGAAAGAAGCTGTGTTTTCAAAGTTGAAAGAAGAAGAAGATGGGGAACTACATTTCTTGCACTCTATCAACAGCAGGGAACAAGCATTGGAGAGGCATAAAGGTGATATTTCCAAGTGGTGAGATTGAGGAGTTTGAAGAAGGAGTTAAAGCAGCAGAACTGATGCTTGAGATGCCAAGTTTCTTTGTGGTGAACACTCGGTCTCTGCATATTGGACGAAGGTTTTGTGCACTCAACGCAGATGAAGAGCTTGAGTATGGGAATGTTTATGTGATGCATCCCATGAAGAGGCTTAATTCTGTGGTCAAACCATCTGACATGGGTGCCTTGTTACTCACTGCCAAAAGGGTCACTGCCAAAGTCAGAGTTGTTCCTGAGAAACAAGTGGAGGAGACAAAGCTGAAGCTTGACGACATTGAAGAGTTTTCTAGCCCCGAGTTCATGCACAGGTTGTCCATCACCAGGTCAAAGAAACCTTTGCTTGAGACCATAGCAGAGGAACCACTGTGTGCAAGATCATAATCAGAAGTTCTGCAGATTCTGGCTTTCTTGTGATTGGAACTGTTTAGGATTTTTTTTTTTCTTTATTGTGATTGGAATTGTATGTATTACTGAAACTAATTCAAGACATTAGACATGCAGTATTGTTAGACTATTCTTATATTCAATTGTTAGGTTTCATTGTAGAAAACTTCAACTCTATTGTTGTTGGATTTTAGTTGGGATTGAGAGCGAAATTTAATGATGTTTATTTCACAAGATTTGGTTATGATTACCAGATTGAAGGAATGTGAAGTTAGATGATGGTGGTTTCAGAAAACAACTTGAAGGCTTTCCAATTCGTTTACGCGTTTCTTCTTGTCTGTGGACATCGTGTGTATTATTTGACTTCTCAAACTTGTTGTTTTGTTTTTTCAATTAATACTGATTTGAGACTTCATTAATATACAAATATTATCTTCAAAGATCATAATGACATAAACTTAAAATTTAATAACCATCTTAAACAAGAATTAATAATTCACACAGTTCATCCTTTAATTTCATTTTGTGATATAACAAATCGTCTGTCTTGAAAACAGTAACATTTTTTTCTATTTCATTCTGTCCTAACAACATATTCCAAACCATTGTTTAATAGTAATGGTGATGTAGTCTTCAAAAATACTGAACTTGCTAGTATTGGGAAATGCATAACGAAATATGCTTGTTAGGGAATACAAGTGTTGAAAAAAATCTTCATGAATCTGTTAAGGCTACAAGTACACATTAAGACAATATTTGCTGTAATACATTTTATGATCAAAGGTTCATACTGCTACCTAAACGTAACTGCTCTAAATTCAATGGGATAATACAAAATTATGAAATTTACATTGCTATGTACAGAAATGATAGCAACTAGCAAATGAAATGAGTATAAAATCCGTTAGGTTATTATTATCTAGTTTGGCAGATCATTTCAGCTACCTCACCCATGACGCTTGTCCCTCTAATTTCTAGCAGTCGCAGAGCCAAGTCTTCTTCATCCATCTGTCTTAATCCGTTGCTCATTCTTTTCAATATACCCACCTCAAGCTCCTGGATCCACAGTGGCGTGCAGCTAACCATCAAGCTCATAACCCCTGACACATACGCACGCCAGGTTGCACAATCACAGCGAAGAGATACTTTTCCATCAAGTGCATTTGCAAGAAAATCTAAATGAATCCCAAGAACCTTTGGTCGTCGTTTTGATGCTGGTGATGAAGAGTCGATACCCCAGGCAAACGCTCCACCAAGTACGGCAAAACACGCAAGTGCATAACCTCTCAGCATAGCCACAACAACTCCAGGTTCTGCCCCTTCATGCTCTAACCCCTGCGCTGACAAAAACCAGGAAGGTAGAGTTTCTGTGATCAAAGATTGAACCAAACCTGAACCACCAGATATCCAAAGAAACGAAGCCCCAAGAAGAGCAGCATGCTTTACACGTGTCATTGATTCAGCAAGAGAAACCTGCCCGTATCTCATCCCATACTTGGTCTTCTTTAGCTTCTCCACTTCACCCTTGGGCAACCCACTGTTAGCTATATCTCTAACCGAAAGCATTAAAAGAGATACAATTTCTTCTGTCAAAAACATGACATCTCTAATAGACCGGTGAACTCTTAAGTAGAGAAACCCAGGAGCAACCGGAGTGATCCCTCTGTAGAAGTGAGAACCAAAGCCATGACCAAGGAGCGTGCCAACACCTCCGTTGTTATAAATACAGGCAGAACCAAGTCCAAGGGTGGAAGTGAAGCAACTTCTTAAGAGCTGAACTACAGCATCCCTGCTGTGGTGGAAGACAGTTGCAGAAGCAGAGAATACAAAAAAGTCACTCCAACGCTTCACCTTCTGAGCCCACAAAGCACCAACAATGGGCATACATGGCCAGGGGCAACCAGAAGAAAGGGCAATCAAAGATGGTCCAGCCAAAACAACGAAGCGCTCATAAGATTTATCCAGTTTATATGTTATTGTGAGACTCAGAAAAGCTGCCAACGGCAAAGGAAGTGTAGCTGGAGCATTACCATCTGCTAGCAGCAGTTAGAGAAGTAGTGTCAACTGATCAATTTTGTCAAAGATAGAAAAAAAGATACAAGAGATGCTGAAAACTGTCTGGACTACACAAAGGAGTCTATTTTATGCAAGATAATTACAGTAGATACAAATAATTATAGAAAATTTTATTCCTGTGAACATGATATGTCTATAAATCATACTATAATAACTTTGGTTCTAATTAAATATCCCTATGATTATAAAGATTCTAAAGATGGTCCTATGAGATCATCACAGATACTCAAATATTCTAAAGATGATATCAATAGACATTTCTCATATTTCTAACATATATAGAGAACGTTCACTTCATTTTTGGCTGATGTTCATATAAACAGGTAATGAAAACACGATCTGTCAAAAACTGGAGACAATGACTTCATATTTCTATGTCAATCATATAGCCCGTAGCTAATTCATCATCCACGAGTTATTTCCAAAAAATAACTACGAATATGCAGAACATGACAGATTAGTTGGTCTATAGGGAGAAAACGAAAAATGCAACAACAATCACCAAGGAAAGGATAAATTGAACTCAAAAAGAAGGATTCATCTAAAGAAAGTAAACTTGACAAACCTATAGCAAGGCTAGGGACATCAACACCTGTGGCTGCTAAAATTTTCTTGATTTGTTGCTCAACAATAGATAAATTTGCAGCAGGGCTTGGCCAATCAGTTCCGTTCATAAAAGCAGGCTTCCAAATGCCTCGTGTTACTTCAGCTGACAAGTAGCTTATAATAGTTCCCAAAGTTGCCGGAAGAAAATCAGCCAGATCTTTGAGACCTAGATAGAAATCAGGCAGATGATTTATTAAGCAAACAGCTGCCTAAAGAAAACTTAAAAAATAAGACAATGGCAACCCATTTCAATGAATTCCCAAACTTAGAATTTTTTAATTACCGTACAATTGTTCCAATAAGTTAATCTATCACAACTTAAAGAAGCATGGATTTACCTAGCATTAGGCCTAGCCTTCATCTTTGAAGACACTACTAAGATGAAGTTTTTTAAAAAATACCTTTTAATTTTGCTTGATAATTTTATGGTTCCTTAGCTTAATTGCAAACTTCTACACCACCAGTGATTTTGTCAAACAATTGGCATGCACTCCAAACATGTACGTCCACACTAGGGAGTACACAACTACAAGAGTAGTAGTGAGCACAAACCTATCTGGATTTGGGAGAAACGTAGCAGCAGGACAACAAACATGACCAAGTCTTTTCTTACGTCCTCAATTTTAGTTAAACATGCAAGAGAGGGTGCCTCTTCTCTTGCATCCTCCTCCTTTTATTTACCTTGCAAATCCCCTCTAAGAACTAACTCCTCCAAGCAACTAATTATAATAACTTTCCTAACTATCTTCCCAATCCTAGCAAACACAATTTATTTCAGTGACAAGTGGACAAGAGAGTTTGGTAGAACAATATCATTTTTATGAAAAAAAAAAGCACTTGTATTCAATCTTTTCACTTGCTAAGTCATTCCGATAGTCATGAGCCATGTTCAATATTTGATCATCATTAGTCCACAACTGACATTCTCACATTTTATAACATGAAAGCCTCAGTGTAATCCTGGAACAGTTATTAATGATAAGCAATTAAAAAAAAAAAAAAAGAGGCTAGAATGTATCCACGAGTGAACTGAGCAAACCTGTAGCCAATTCACGGGGAGAGAGTCTTCCATGTGCACAAGCAGTAAGAGCAGCATCAAGAACAAATGGAGTTGCTTCAAGGATGTCCCATGCAGGCACTTTAAGTTTCATCAGAGCATCATCCAGTGAAGAGCAAGATGAATTACTACTTCCTGAAGTTGTAGGCGTCAATGACTGAGCACTTCGATTTATCTTCTTGCATATCATGCTTAGTAGCGCTTCAACAATCTGAGAAACTGGCCCTCCGGGTGCAAGTGTAGAACAGGTAGATGCAATACATTCTCGATGTTGCCGATACCAAATGTTTAATTTTGGAAAGGATTCCATAAATAAAGGCTCTAAAGAAAAAGTTATCATTTTTGAAAATCTTCTACAACTTACTCGATCTTTTGGTGATTTCCCAAAGGATGCTAACATACAATTTCGAACCAATAAAAGGTACTCAGGACCTAACTGTGATCCTAATGCTGGAGTTGCTGCACCACCCATCACATGCTCAACAGGTGGATGATTAAACCGCCATAGTCTCAACAGGAGAATAAATGCATTAGAGAACACTGCATGACAAGTGAGTTTTTCACCAGTAACAGCAGTCCATGAGAGATTAGGAACAGATGATCCAAAAGCTTCGCATATTGGCATCAAAACAGCAGCAAGTAACGGAACCTGAAAGAAGAAATTAAAATGAATACATAGAATAGGACAACAAACTAAAAGCTTCAATAGTTATTATTGTGATTCCTCATAGATTAGGGAAGGGACCAATGTAGTTCTTATAAAACTTTGACAACCCTCGCCATATAAATTGGTTTTATGGAGCTTGAGTTAGGCCCTAAAATTTAATTCTAATATGGTATTAAAGCATATCCGATAATTGTTATTGGGTTACACATATTTGTGTACACCCTAAATGTCTACTCCTAGGCATCATGGGTGATGTCATTGGGCCACCAACATTTGTCTTCACTCTAAATATCCAATCCTAAGTGTGAAGGAGCATGTTGGAATCTAGTATCAACTAGAGATATAACCAATTTAATTATAGGGGTGCCGTTACAATGTCACCCACATTTGTCCACATTCTATATGTCTAGTCTTGAGCATCTAGGGTGGGGTGTTGAAATCATATTGACTAGGGAAATATTTCAATGTAGTCTTCGTAATGCTTGGGTAATCTTTTTCTTTGTCTGTATGCATAGGGTAGGGTTGTTCTAAAAAGCGTTTATGTCATTCATATTAGTTTTCCTTTTTCCTTTGAGTGAAACAAGAATGTACACCACTTGCTATATTAAATCAGAACATACCACACCGTGTAGGGAGAATATCTGAACACTGTCTACGGATGAAATTCCAATCAGAAGGACATTCAACAAAGGAGCATGGTTGATCAAATAGCTTTCAGTCCCAGAATATTTAGGAGGAACTGGAGGTGAAAGCATCTTTACTATGAAAAAAACGATATGTTCCTACATCCAAAGATAGTCATTACAATCATGAGTAAAAAATCAAAAACTGAAAAGGAATGGAAGCAAACAAAAATGAATTATCGAGAATAAAGCAAATAAGAAAATAAAATGAAAATGGTGTTGGGATCACCTGCACATTCCAACCACGTACTAAAGATGCCCCACAAAGAATGGTAGCAGCAGATATCTTTTCTTCATCCGAGCCATTGATTGCAAATTCAAATATTTTCTCAATCTCTGCTAAGCTTCCATTACATCCACGAGCTTAAATTCAGTTGTTTTACCACAAGTAAATATACAAATAGAGCATATGGTACCCTGAACTTCAGGAAACAGAAAAGTATAACTGAAGCCCAGGTATTAGCATACTACAGTCAATTGGACAGCTACTACTTTCAAAAACACATTAATGCACACTTTGAATGCGTATCTCTATTAAATATCTATGTATGCGTTATCTCTATTAAATATCTATGTATGCATTATCTCTATTAAATATCTACGTATGCATTTCTACTTTGCCTTTGATACAAGTAATTTTCTATTTTGTTTACCAGATGAAATGAGGTCCATTATCCAAGATACAATGGATGGGATTAATAAACCAATAGAGTTATTACTACCCTGCCCAAGTTTAATTAAGAAAAGGTACTCCTTAACAACTCTTTAAATAATATATGCAGTGTATCTATGGTATTTCAATATTAACTCTATGCTAGTACGTATTTGCAAACCATATTAAAGATAACTATAAAAGTCCTGTTTTTCCTTTCATATTTGGGGGGAGGGGGGGGCAGGGATATAGACAGCAGGATACATACTATAGAAAAAAAATTGTATTATCATACCAAAACTGAAAAGGAATCAGAAAAGTGAAATAGAAAAACTAGACAAGATAATAATTTTGAGTTGTCATTGCTGCCTTGCCATGTGGATATAGCACTCCTACAGAGCACATGTAATGTATGAGTATGACTACAGAAATGATATGAGGTAGCAGCATACCTAGAAGCAGGAGTTGCAACTAAGACATTAACCAATTGAGGAGTCAGTGGTGATCCCTTCATTAATGATGACCAGCTAGGTAGATGGTTAGGAATACTATGTGGCAGCTGATTGAAAGGTGCACTGACATAACCGGGCCAGAAATACGCGGAGGTATCAAGCAGATGCCTTGCTATACAAGCCTCCACAATCAGATGCCTTAAGTTGCCCGCTGCAAGAAAAAACATGATGAGCTATCACTCTCAAACCAAAGAGGTATAATAAGGGGCCCAAGACAAACACAAGATACCCTTATAAGAGCACACATCTGAGAACAAAATAATCAGAAGAAAAGAGAAAACTTGATCATTCACAACAAAAATATCAGGAGCATGATAGAGATTGAGCGAAGGTCAAGTTGAATAGCCCTGAAATTTATTAAGTAACAATTAACAGGATAAATGAAAGCATATCCATATTTGATCCATATTGCCTGTTTGCATTCACTAGTATTCCTACATTGTCATTTTCTTAATCACGAAATTTCTTACATGTTAGTTATAACTGTACAAAAGATACAAGCGAAAGTTGTCTGCTTTTATTTTAAGTTAGGTACTCCAGCTGTGAGTTCTTTCTATGACCAAACCAAACACCACTAGTGTTTCATATTATAAGAGCAATTACTTACAACAGTTGGTGGGCAAGTCATTCACATTGGTATATTCCAAGTATCCACTATGTCCTGATACGAACAAAGTAGCCTTGGCAGCGGCCTGATTGGATCCCCAAATAACAGATTGTGGTGGAGTGAGTAAATCTTCATAATCACCCAATAGCTGTAAACTGATAACCAATTCCCCACGACGCT
Source organism: Vigna unguiculata (assembly GCF_037176805.1). NCBI lineage: Eukaryota > Viridiplantae > Streptophyta > Magnoliopsida > Fabales > Fabaceae > Vigna > Vigna unguiculata. The sequence goes on along the minus strand of NC_140795.1, from coordinate 49,178,091 downwards.
CTCCCAAAGCCTGCTTGTCCATCCTTTGATTTGTAGGGCTACGTTCAGCTTCTTCAATGAGTTCCCCTTCCTCTTCTTCAATAAGGTTGGTAACTACAAGGGTTGTAATGCACAATAACATACACAAGCAGGTATCAAGGCGAGGCACTGGACCCTCACTTGGATCCCTCTCCTAAAAAATGGGGGAATGTGTACGTCTTAAAACAAGGGAACAGAGGCCAATAGCATAAAAAATTACAGTAACTAATTGCATTTTGTAAAAAACCAGTAAATCAGTTGAATGTAAACCGACCAACAAAGTAAAATATATAACAGATATACTGCAATATCTTATGTTCTTTGGGTGACTACATCTTATCATACACATGCTAAGTCCATCAAGCAGTCTATCTCTCTCTCGCACACACACAAAGTGTTTGTCCCTGTCCAAAATATGAAATTGCTAGTGTGCATTTCGTTTCAGGAATTACCCTTTTTCCACATGGAAGAAATCATCCCCTACAGCAAATTCTAGTTAATTAATATACCTCGGATCAACTCTTACCCTTTGAACTAGCCGTAGTGCTGCAATCCATAAACCTAAAAAAGCACAGTGCCATGCAGCACCATTAACTGCTTGCAAAGCCTTAACCAACCCTGCAATTAGCCAACAATCACTTCAACCACGCAGTTCAACAACGCATGAACAAAAATAAATTCCTATCATTGCCAGATTCACCGTTGAGTCCAGTAACCACTGCGCCACTGAAATTTATGCTTACCGGTAAGAACTTCAACAGCACTAGCTTCAGCCACGTGATTTCCATCCATTGCATCCTCAAGGATAAGATCAATAGGAAGCCAAAGAGAAGACCAATTATCTTTGCAAGACTGAACCGCGCAAGAGGCAGCCACAACGGCACTGAGTTCAAGCTTAGGTGTCGATTTCCATTCAGAAGACAAACCCTTAATCCCAGGAGCGGAGTTAAAATTCAAAGGCAAAAGCGAGTCAGGAGTGACCTGCTTCAAGCTCCTCAACACGGTCGAGTTCGCGGCAAGCCGCTGAAGCTGGTGAACAAAAGGTCCCCAGTGCGCTGGCCTACAAATAACATCCACCGAGTCAGCGTAAACACAAATAAATGCAGTTCTTAAGGTGCTTCTTTTGTCAATGTTCTCCCATAAGAACGAGCTTGAGAATAAGCATAACCAATTCAACTTCAATTCTAACTGGAGAACATAATGGGGGCGTATATATAAAGTTTCGGTGTAGCATGATAACACGAAGGCTTACATGTTTCGCTGAACGAGTGAGAGGATTCTGGAAGTGACTTTGTGGTGAAGAAAGCGAGAGATGGTCTCAATAGCCATGGCAGTGTTTTTACGGTGCAAGGTGTCTTTGGTGTGGTTGGGGGAGGCGTCAATGAGCATGTTATCGACATCGATCCATCGGGGCTTGTGTTGGAGAAGTCCCTCATCGTCCAAGGAAGCTTCGAGCAACTGCGAGACGAGCGTGAAGAGTAGGTGGACGAGAACGAGGCCGGGGTGGGGGTCGTGGGAAGAGGAGGAGTAGAGGTGGGAGAAGCGAAGGGCGTGGTGGATGGAGGCCATGACCTTGGGGTAGTTGGGGAAGTGGATGTTGGAGGAGAGGGAGAAGGCGTGGCGGTTGAGGAGGTCGATGTAGAGGGCGTAGGCGGCGGGGTGGAGGTGGCGGTGGGGGAGGACGCGGGTGGAGAGGAGAGAGAGGGCGAGCAAGGGAGGGAGGATTCTGACCGCCATGGCTTTCTCGAGAAGCTTCCATGCGAGAGGGACGTGGTTGTCGAAGCAGATGTAGGAGACCAGACGGTGTGCGAGGTCGACGGAAGGGAGGGAGACGCCGGCGGAGTTGAGGGCGGCGCTGACCTGAATTGACCACAGCAGAGGGTCGGTCTTCTTCTCCTGCGCCCACTTGGTGAGTTCCATTACTCCCTCCCACACCATCGCTTCCATTCACCGATCGATCTCTTCACTTCGCAGTTTCTTCGATTCAGACTTCACTCACACCATCTTCATCTTCTTCTTCAAATTTTGAAAAACAAAAAAAAAAATGTAGCAGTTGTGATTTATTATTTGTATGAGATAAGATTGGGACATTTAAAAAATGAAGCAAACTTGGACGGGGCTTTTGTTCAGTATTCAAAGTTTTCATAAAGTGAGTCTCAGCATTTCAAAGCATGGAATGGAATCATTCCCATCATTTCGTCAACATCTTCGTCTCTTTCCTTCTCTTTTCACGCACTCCACCACTCAAATCATTCAAACCACCAATTCAGGGCCTGCCACTGGGCCTCCGCTTCTTTTGTTCTCGACATGGAGGGCATTTCTTCCTGCACCCCCATTTTTTTTTTCTTCCTTCACTTCCACGGAGTGAGCAAAAGGCAAAACTGCCCCTTGCACCCACCACTCCCTTGCTGTTGGCCACCCTCTTTCCATCATTGTCACCAAATGTGTAATAGTTTAGAAGTATTTTATGGATTTCACAAATTTAAAAAAATTATATAAAAATAAACATCTTTAAACAGAAGAGTAAATCGAAGATTTTAATATTTAAGGGTTGTAGAGGAAACATATGGGGTGTGAAAAGTATTTCTAAGAAACATATGAAGCTAAAGCCTTTGGTGTCACAGTATTACGTGTCTCTGAAACTCGGTTGCATCAAGGAGATAAATGATAGAAGGGAGACGTAGAATTTGGTTGAGAATCGAGAATATGTACATTAATAATAATAATAATAATAATAATAATAATAATAATCGTAGAAAACATGTAGCGAAAGTTTTCATGGATATAAACATGGTATAATGATGTTAATATCTTTCATTTGTGTCATTGTAACTTTTTCAACTGTATTTTATTATATTCGGTCTAATACATGGTGATAAAATTTCTCAAGGCAAACAATTAACATGTATTATTCAATAGTTTTACGTTATTTATGAGTCGATATTGTACTAAAGAGAAAGGGGAGAAAGATTTGCATTATTAACAGAAATAACAAATTATATATCTAACTTATATATATCAACATTTCCCTTAAACTTAGGGTGGAATTATATTCCAACTTAAATTTATGTCTAAACTTAATAAAAGAAATAACAGATAAAAGTTTAGTGATGATTTGAACTACTTGATATTTGTTGGGAAGATGAACAAGTTTGACTTGTTGCATCAAAACTTTGTCATGTACAAAATAGAGGTCTAATTCAAAGTTTTTTTTGTATGAAAATGCATAATAGGATTAGTCGAGTGTAACACAACATCTAGGTTATCTGAATAGATGATTGGATTAGTAGAATAAAGATGAAACTCATGTAGAAGGGAAGAGATCCACATAATTTCTGATAAGACTACATCAATGCTCTTGTATTCAATTTTAATATTGCTGTGAGTGATCATTTTTTGCTTGTGAGAGAGCCATGAAATGATGTTGTTAGATAAACATAAAAACCCATTGCAGATTTTTTATCATCCAAATCAGCATCACTAAAACCGATTAGAATTAATTTGATGAAGACGAACAAGTAATAAGTAATCCATGAGTGACAATACTAGCCAAGTATCTTAAAATCCGTTTGACAACTTTCCAATGATGCTCTTGAGGGTTATGCATGTATTAGCAAATTTTGTTGACAACATAAGCAGTTTTCTGGTGTGTAAGGGTGATGTATCGAAGAGTGTCAATTGTTGATTTGTAAAGATTAAGATCTTCAAAAGTTGTGGATCCATCTTGTGTAAGATGATAACGATCTCTCCAAACAAGCACAAGCTTATCAACAAATGTTTATTCTATTACGAAGATCACCAGGTCGCGAAGCTTATTTAAGGGATGTTTTTTATTTACATTTGCATCTTTTGGAAAGAGCCACTAAATTAATTTCTCAATTAGGCGAAGAAAGTATGATTGCTTTACCAATAGTTGAAACTCAATCGGGAGATGTTTCAGCTTATATTTCTGTAAATGTAATTTCCATTACAGATGGCCAAATATTCTTATCATTCGATCTATTAAATGATAGAATAAGATTTGATATTAATATCGATATTTCAGTTTCCATAGTTGGATTGGTAGCTCAAATCAAAGCCATGAAACAAGTAACTGGTAAGTTAAAATTGGAATAAGCCTAATTCCCAAAATTAGAAGCTTTTGCATAATTTGCTTATAAGAAATAACCTTGAGATATATTTTGTTTGCGAGAGATGAACGACCCCTTAAGATGTCCATGTTGTCCTTATGTCAAGAAAAAAAAGTAATGGACTGGGATCTTTTAAAGTAAAAAGATGATTTAAAGTAGAAATGAGAGAGGTGATAGCAACATATTATGAGCTAGTAATAATGATGTCATCTACATATATCAATATGAATATGGTAACACCATTTGTAAATTTAGTGAGAAGGGAAGGATTGCTTCTTGTTACTAAAAATTCGAAACTCTTTAAAGTGGAGCTAAGTTTTTGAAACCTGTCTTTATGAGCTTACTTAAGGCTATAAATGACTTTATTACGTTTACACACTTGAGAGGAGTTTGAAGATACGAAATATGGTGGTTGTTTAATGAAAATATGTTCTTGTAGGTCACTATGCAAAAAAACTATTGATACGTACTCGACCGAGTCGGCCGCGATAAAAAACTTGGTCATATTCAGCATAGTCGACTCCGGTCAAAATTTGGTCGAATTAAATCGAGTCGGGCCCAATCAGAATTTGGCCAAGTCAGTCCTAGCTCAAATTTCGCATATTCGGTTGAGATAGCCCGAGACGAAATTTGGTCATGTTCTAACAAGTCGGTTGCAATCAAAATTTGGTCGTATTTAACTGAGTCAGCCCCGGCCAAATTCAGTCGAGTTGGCCTCGACCAAAATTCAGTCGAGTCAACCTTGACCGAAATTTGGCCGAGTCACCCTTGGCCCAAATTTGGCCGAGTCACCCTTAGCCCAAATTTGGTCATATTCGACCTAATGAAATTTATCCATTTTCATCTGAGTCAACTTTGATCTAAATTTGGCCAAATTCAGTCGAGTCGACTCGGCCAAAATTTTAACTGAGTCAGCATTGGCCCAAATTTGGTCGTATTTGGTCGAACCCCAAACGAAATTTAGTCGTTTCGGTCGAGTCGGTCGCACCAAAATTTTTCGTGTTCAACCGAGTTGGCTCTGACCGAAATTTCAGTCAAGTGGATCCCAACCAAAATTTGGTTAAGTCGGTCCTAGCCCAAATTTAGTTGTATGCAGTCGAGTTATCCCCAAACGAAATTTGGCTGTATTCAGCCGAGTCGGCCATGACCAAAATTTGGCCATATTCCGCCATGTAGGTCGTGACCGAAATGTAGCTGTATTCAATCAAGTCAGCCCCGACCGACAAATTCAGTCAAGTCGTCTCAGACCAAAATTTGATCGAGTAGGCCCTAGGCCAAAGTGGCCATATTTGGCTGAGATGGCTCTGGCCAAAATTTGGACGTATTAGGCGAAATCAACCCTGACCAAACTTCGACCAAGTTGGCCACGAATAAAAGTCAGCCGAGTCCGTCCCATGCTGAAATTCGGCCGAGTTGGTCTTGACAAAAAATCTGTCAGATGGTGTTGGCCCTAGGGACACAAGTTCTAAAAATTCAATTTAAATTTCTTTTATCAAAAAATGATTTCTAAATTTTGAACTTAATCCAAATATTTTGGATATGGATTTAAATCTTGAACCAAATATTTGGATCTGGAATTTAAAAAATTGAAACTAGTTCTGCTGAAAAAATGAATTTCGATCGAAAATCTGATCCAATTATTTAGATCTAAATGGATGTGGATTGAATCATTAAAAATTCAATCCATGATCACCCCAGCTACAATGAAATAGTTGTTTGAGTGCTATAATGATAACTCTCTATGAATACAATATTCATATTTCTTAAGAAAACTTAGACTAAGAAAAGCTCAATAGCACTATTTCATGCAAAAACTTTTAATTTATGTAAAGTCACTCAAAATCACTTGAATCATTAGTTTTGTCGTGCATGTAAGAACTTTTATATATAAACATCTTAAATAAGATTGTTAGAATTTCCATACAAATCATTTCTCCTTTTATGAGTGTATTATTAGAGATTGACAACCTGTTAACTTACATATTTTTCATTGCACTCAACTTATTATACAAAAAGACAACTTTTTCTTTGAACATCCTTTAATAGTATTGATACACCAAATGAAATATACAATTACGGGATGGACACCCCCCCCCCCCACCCACACACACACACAAACACAGAACAGACACACACACACAGTCACAAACAAAGATAGAGACACAAAAACAAACACGGAAAAACATAAACAGAGACACACAAAGAGAGAAACACACACATACATACACACACACACACACAAACACACACACACACACACATACACACATGCACACGTCCACACCCACGTCCATGCCCGCGCAAGTGCCCCCGCCCATGCCCACGTGCACGCCCACACACACGCCCACGCCCACGCCCGCGCCCACGCCTGCGCCATGCCCACTCGCACCCCCACCGCACGCCCACGCCTGCGCCCGCGCACATGCCTCCGCACACGTCCACACTCACGCCCACGTGCACGCACACGCCTATGTCCACGTCCACGCACATGCACACGCATGCACTCGCGCACACGCCCACCCACACCCACACGCGCACACACATGCACACGAACACGTGCAAACACACATACACACACATGCAAGCAAGCACACATGCATGAAGGTACGCCCACACGTATACACTCATACAACAAGGCACACACACCCACCTATCCACACGCGTGCGCACACATACACACACATGTGCAACATCCACACACAAAAATTAGATACCTTAACGTGTATAATTTAGCCATTAAATTAACTTCTTAAGTAATATTCGGCTTAAAATATTTTAAAACAATCATGTATTAACCCAAAACTCAAATAACATCCAAATAAAACATCATCCACATAGAAATCAAAATCTTATGACCAAGTCACTTCACATCCATAAAGTATATCCTAAGGTTCAATAAAGATAAAAACAAATGAAAAGAAAAAAAAGAAAGATGGGAATTTACAAGTATATGTGAATTTACCAGCCGTAACATATAAAAGTCTCATTTGTGTAGATGGTGTATGGTCTATAAAAAGCTATATATAATAATTGTACTAAAAGTAATCGGTTAAATGAATGGGTATAGAAGGAAACGTCCTTGTAGTTTTTCAATCATACCATATATCGGATCGGACCACTCTAAAGTTGAAATAAACTTTTCCTTTTTCCATTTCCTTTCTCATTCTTTTATTTCTTCTAAAATCTTCTACAAACTAACTATATCAAAATAAAACATGCTATAAATAACAAAAACAAACAAATATATCTATATATATACACACAACAATTGCAGAAGAATATGTCTTGGTTTAAACAAGACACAGAAGGGTGAAACCACTACGTCAAAAACAAAAAAACACTACAAGTTTTTCATATTATATATATATATATATATATATATATATATATATATATATATATATATATATATGTATGTGTGTGTGTGTGTAAATCAAGTTGTTACTTTGTATTTTAATGGGGACGGGTTATCCACGTTTTTGTATTAATGGTGAGGACCATCTAATGTTTTCTCGCCATCACAATAATTATTTTGACTTTAAAGTGACATGTATCAATGTTTTCTTACATAATCAATAAATAATGTTAAAGTTTCCAAATTTAAGGAAAAATATCACAAAATTTTAAGGATTACGATTATATTCATTTATAGTCAAAGAGTCTAATTTTGTATCTTGTAGTTTGTTTGTTTTTTTTTTTACAGAAATTATTTAATTATAATTTATCTGAGTTTCATTTTTAAAGTAAATAAATATTACAAAACTCCTCATGTTTTTAATTATATATTAGTATGATTTCAAATATATTGAAATAATTAGACATTCGAGATTGGAGATGCATTTTTAAACTCAGGGTCCATTTTAAAATTCTACAATTTTATCTTTACAAGACATTTAGATTGAAAAAAATATTTAAATTACTTTTTATCTTAACTCTTAAATAATATAAGATTAAGAACAATACAAAACTTTTTATATTACTAAATTTTTTATTTATAACGAACAAAAGTGTAATTAATTTGTCCTACGAGGAAAAATACATTTTGTGGTTAGAAATTTTACTACAAATCAGTATTTTTAAGTTTGTATAATATTTTTTTTTTCCTTTTTCTACACATCTTAAAAGTCTTAAATATAGAATCAATGAGTGAATTTCTCACTCGTAATATAGTATAAATCTTCTAAATTAATTTAAAATGTTGTCTATCTCAACTTTCTTATACTTTTCGTTAACATATTATTTTCATTAGTTTAATGATGAGTCAATTTTTTAAAATATTAATAGAAATCTTATCCTTTGTGAATGTGTGGCCTTTATTAACAAACAAACAATTCGTATTGTATTGAGTTTCAGTGCTAATTTAACTTCTTTAAAACCTAAACATTTATAAAGGTTTTTTTTAATTTTTTTATCATTAATCAAAACTTAAATAAGTTTCTAATCGCGCTTTATTTTTCTTTACATCTCATAATATTTAAAATAAATTTTTAATTCTTATAAAATATATAATTTTTATTTTTAACTTATATCAAATATATTTATTAGATTTTCATTATTCTAAAATTTCAAATTACTGTTTTAGTTGTCAATATTTATTCATTTTTAGTAGTTAATATTTATTTGAATTAATACATCAGGATTATATCACAATGTTATTTAGTATTTGAAATAACCATTTAACACTTTTATTCAACATACAAATAGTTATATAATATTAGAATATTAAGAATAACAAACAATAAAACATTAATTTTACAGAAAATAAAAATAAAAGATAGTTTTTTATTAAAATAAAATCAACACTCATTTACATACATACTGAAAACATATTTTTTTTATATGAAATATATTTTTTCTATAAATATTTCTTATACAAAGATTTTTATGTTTATATAGTTAATAACATAAAAATTTAATAAATGTATACTTTACTTTAATTGTTCATTAGATTATAAGTCTATGTCATTTTCTGAAATCTAATAATATGCATATAAGTAATCTAGTTACTAAAATAATTCACCACTTAAACATTTGTTATACAAGTTTTTTGTACTCTATTAAAAAATTCTGCAATATTTTTTGTGATTTCCAATTATGTTTGAAATCAATTTTATTTAGTTCTATTTGATAAATCATGTTTTACTCTAAAGGAATTATTTCTATATATAAAAAAAATACATTGAAGAAATCAGGTACATCTATGGAAGTATGGTTAAATATGATTTAGTCTAAAATTTTGACACAAAATTGAAATTTGTTTAATGTTATATATTTTAGTTTTTAAATTTTAAAAAAAATAAATGAATATAATATTTTAACTCGTTAATTATTTTATATGTTAAACATGTTTTTCAACCGAAATTGAAGTGAAAAGATATCAAAGAATAGAAACTTGAATGCTAGTTCGAAACATGTTTGACATGTCAAAAATATTTAATACTGAATTATAATAACTACATATATTCTCTTTTAAAGTTTGAAGACTCAAAATATATCAAAATTTTATAATTTTAATTTTACATCAAAATTCAATAATTAAAAACATAATTAATCTAATATTTTTGAAGATTTAATTTGTTTAAGTCAATAAATCTTAAAAAAAAATTAATTAATCTAATATTTTTATAAAAATATTTAGAATAGAAAAATAACAACAACTTTTTAAATTTAAATTATGTAAGGTCACATCGTGTATATATATATATATATATATATATATATATATATATATATATATATATATATTCTTTAGAAAAAGGTAAATGCATACAGAGTGGAGAATTCTTTTAGGTACACAAATTTAGGTGCAATTATCAAGTTGCATGACAATGTGTGACTTTTTGAATGTGGTGCAATTCATTTTTTATTATAAGAATGGTACATTTTTTAAAAATTATTCAAATAGACATGTCCATCCAATTTCTCAAACCATTTCTTCCCATAGTTTATTGAGAAATTCCAATTTGTTTGAATTTTGAGACTTCTTTAATTATAACTCATCAATTATTTGAACCAAGAGTTTAAATATTACGACTTGTTATGACAAACCTACATTACACTCATTAATCCATATTTATTACATAAAATTTCATCCTTATTATTCTCGTATCGATATACGACATATTATCATATATTAAAATATGATTCTATAAAGTTTAAATCAAAATATTAAGTAATAATTAGATAAAGTAAAAGAATCGTATAAAATATTTCGCAATTACAAAATTCATGACAACAAACATATGTAAATTTTGCAAACATCAATGAAATACAGTTAAAAAGTATTTTTAAAAAGTTATAAAAAGAAAAACAATATTTAAGTTTAAAAATATTTCAAATGTCTTTTTATTCATTTATTTTCTTATATACTAATAAATATTATATTGAATGAAATCGAATAGTAGTTCAACCACAGTTTTTAGTCTTTTGACACTTATAAAGAAACTACATTTTGTGGATGAATTGAAAATAATTTCTAAATTGACTAATATGCTTAATTCAAAAGGGAGATTCTAATAATAATGAGATGTTCAAACTACAAAAAAATCTAGTAGGAGTAAGCCAAAGAAACCTATTACTAATTCTCTAAAACAAAATCTTCTAAAACTTAAACTTTTTTTTTTAATGTGAAAGAATTGACTAATGATAATTTTTTTAGTATGACGAGGAATTTGTCTTTTCCTTGTTATATGAAATTTAAAGTATCTAATGATTTTCATGAAAGAAATTATGATTCTTTTTCATACAAGCTCAAAATAATTCTATATTGGGTTAGATGTGGTCTTCCAATGGTTTTCTTTCATTTTCTTTTTTCTTTTTTTAAATAAAATATTAATATAATGGCGATGATACCTAGCATTAATTTATTTAGAAATCAAATAGGTAAGAAATATTAAAGTAATAATAATAATAATTCAAATTTAAACATAAATATTTTATCTTTCGAACTTCAATCTATATTTGATGGTATAAACAAGATTTATAATAATAAAATAAAATAATTATATTATAGTAAATGAAAGATTTTTAACAAGCAATAGTAAAATTACATTTATAAGAATGATTTAGAAAATAAAAAATATATAAAAATCATCAAAATATTATTCCGCATAATAAAAATAAACAACAAATAAAAATATTAAAAAAATAAAAATTGATCAAACAATTTCATACACCATTAAATAAAACTGCACGAATAAAAAAATATGTATAATTAAGAGTATAATAAGATGAAAAATACCTTGGACATTTAAGAAAATTTCCAAATATAAAAAACAATTGAATTGTTGAGAGATAATGAAAATTGTTTAGCAAAACAAATTTTTTTCAAATAATACAAAAATTAAGGATTAAAGAGAATATAATCTGTTGGAAGTCCCACATCTAGTAGAGATAAGGCTAATTCACAATATATAAGTGAGAGAAATCTTCACCTTATAAGCTGGTTTTGTGGGATTTAATTAAGCTTAAACTCTACTTTTTCTAACATGGTATCAAAGCCAAGCTATAGCCTATCCAGTGAGATTTCTTAGACATTATGTTCCACCCGTTCCATATCCACTAGAGATAAGGTCAATTCACAATATATAAGTGAGAGCAATTCTCACCTTACAAGTCGATTTTGTGGGGTTGAGTTGGGTTTAAACTCCACTTTCCATAACATAATCATAGTAGTTTCACTATAAAGTTTTAGCAAAACAAAAACTTTCCAAACAAATCCACAATTATCTATAATGATAGTAGTTTGACTATCAAGTTGTCAAGGAACCCAATAATGCATGGGAGAAGTAAAAACATCAATGTACACTTTCATTTCTTAAAAGATCTTATAAAGAATGTCACCATTGAACTTCAACATTGTAATTCACAAGAGCAAGTAGCATATGTCATGACTAAGACACTTAAATTGAAAGACTTTGTTCAAATATGAGCAAACTGGGAGTAATAGCAAATGTAAATTGAATATCTAGATGTTTTAGTAAGTTTCTAGATGTTACTAGAAACTTGGAGTTTTAGTCTATCAGTTTTGAACAAGTCAACTTGATTCCTCTAGAATTTTGGTGCCTCTTGTTTCTAATAGAGTTGGTGGTAGAAAATAAGAAAGTGATCTTTTAAGTTGGTTATATATATATATATATATATATATATATATATATATATATATATATATATATATATATATATATATATATTAAAATTTTCAATTATACTTTTGTTATAGTTATAGTTCTGGATTGTACAATCCACAGATATTTTAGATTATATAATTCGTAATGCAAATTTACATTTTGAATTGATATGTAATGCAATTTTTGCATTCTAGATTACAATTTGTAATGTAATTTTCAATTTCAGATTGTACAATTTAAAATGTATACGGATTGTAAAATTTGAAACTTATATTTCATGTCTTTTATCACTAATTATCATCTTCTTCCTTACACTTCATATTATTATAATTTTTTCATTTTTTTTGAATGAACACCTATGAATGTTTTTTAGGGTGAAGGTGAAAGAAGAAGGGATAAAGGTGGGAGGTCAAAGAATAAGATAGAGTGGAGGTGAAGAAGGAGGTGGGAGAAGATGAGTGAAGTTGGAGGTGAAAGAAGAAGATATGGTGGAGGTTGAAGAAAGTATGTAGGTGTTTTGAGGGAGGAGAAGAGAATAAAAGGCGGGCAAATTTGTTTTTTACCTTGCTTATGGGGGTGCAATAAGAAAATATAGGGGTGCAGGAAGAAATTCACTACCTTTATTTACTTCAAGTTATCAAATTAAGGGAAAAAAAGTTAATGCAAGTTTATAGTTTATGTATCTTAGTAATTAAATAGAGACATGTATGAAACTATATTTACTAATATTCATACTTGTACCTCTTATATCAGATAATGTGAGAATTTTTTTGACAAAATTATAACGAATTTGGATAATACTCGTGGAAGAAATTCATGTCATCCCTAGTGGAAACACGTAATCACATTTTTTATCACATTGTAATATTCAATTTGATTATTTTTATGTGTAATTAATTACGAAATAGAATTGTAATACAATTTTAATATATATATATATTATTAAAAAAATTATATAACCATTATTTTTAGAAAATTTATTTATTTAGTTATTTTAAAATTAAAAAATTATTCAATATATAAAGGTAGACTATTTTAGTAGGTTCACACACGTTTTCTTAAAAAAAGAAAGAAAGCATAAATGCACATCAAGAATCAAGAGTTATCGCAACATTTAGGTTGGCACATTTTACTGGTGCAGTTATTTAGGTTCACACATTTTATTGGAGCAATTATTTAATTGCATGCCAATTTGTTATTAAAATAACTTTTTTAATTAAGTGCAATTGATTTCTGTAATCACGAAAATGGTAATTTATTACAAAAGTTATTGAAATTAATTTTATATAATTAATTAAGTTTTGTGTTCTGGATAAATTTAAAAATTTTAATTGACTTCAAACTAAATTTTTGTGTAATATTAAGTTCTAAAAATTGTAACTTTTTTAATTGAATCACACAATTAGATTTTTCTATTGATTATGTAAGATGAGAATTATTTTGCACCATCACTTTTTAAATGTTGTTAAATAACATTTTATTAGTAGTTTAGATAAATCATTATTTATATTAGCAATCATTATGAAGATAATTTTTTATTGAAATATTCATTTGACTTATCTGAAATTGATTTTATTTATTTTATTATTTTTAATTCATTATATAAATTATTGGGACCACCCTGAATTATCAATGTTACATCGGTATATAGTCACTTTTTTGGGAAAAATTCATAGTTATCTAACACAGGTGTTTAGAGTAACAAATTCAATACATAATTAACAATAACATTATATTTAAGCAACGTTAAAAATAGTGATTAGAGAAGATTTGGATATTTCTTAAGGTTTCTACAGATGAAAAACGAGTAAGAATAATATAAATAGATAAATATTCTAAAGTAAAAGAAAGAGCAAGTTTTAGTTTTTAAATATTCCAAAATAGTTTTATAAATACATTTATTTTATAGATCAATGAGAGACTAAAAAACAAATTTTATAGTTGTATATAGAGATTAGAATGTTTGAGATAGAAGAAAATTGAAATTCATAAATCTTTTTATCCTCTCCTACTTCTGCACAAAGGTAATAAATAAGCTGATTTTTTTTTATAATTGTACACTATTTTTTATTTTAAATTTCCTGAATTTTATTAAAATACTTAGTTTTAAAAAATTATAAAAATAAAAAATAGTCGCAAGCTGATATTTAAAAGAAATTAAAATATTAAAAGTAAATACGGTAGAAAAACTAAATACAATTTCACATCTTCTTTTCAAAATACAGATATTACGTTACATGATCGGTGACGTTTTAATCAAAAATAAGAAAAATGGTTACCTATTTCGGTAATTTTATTCAAAATATATAAGCTTTTAGTGTATTTTAAAGCGAAAAAGAATCCAAAATAATAATAGAGAATTTGAATTTCCTAATTTTATTTGAATTTGAATCATCCTCCCAAAATTTCTTTTGTAAAATTTATATTTAAAAGCAACTTGTATGTTTTTCAAGCAAATATCATCAAAATTTTCTATCAATAAATGACAAATCAGAAAGAAAAAAAAGTAAAATGGATGGCTGCTAGCAATTTGTTGTATTACATTGTAATGAATGAATTCTTTGTGGTGCGTACGGATTTTGAATGCAACATAACAATAATTTGATTTAAAAAAAAAATAAATTGTCAGCAGTTTCTTAGAATGCAATAAATTCCGATACTTGCTCTAATTGCGGCCCACACTTATTAATGGACTTTATAATCGAGTTAATACATTTTTATCTCTTAATTTTTAATAAATTTTAAAATTTTAGATCAATTTAATCTTTTATATTTCGAAATATATGTATTTAATCATTTTAATTAAAGTTTATTTGACATTTCAAACACATTTAATAACAGTATTTAACTTAACGTTAAAATAATAATGTGTGAACCAATATAAACAACTCAAATACAATTATTTAACGTGTACGAAACATTAAATAACTAAATCTAATAAAATAATAAAATTTAATTAAAATGACTAAATTCACTTAGTTCAAGAGAAGAATGACTAAATTGATTTAAAGTTTCGAGATGAATTAATTTCAAAATTCATTGAGAGTTACATATTTAACCCTTTATAATTTAATTAAAAAAATGGAAAAATATAATTATGTTAGTGAAAACAATTTTTTAATGAATTATAAATACAGAAAAAAAATTGTCAATTACAAAATTACATTTAAAGAATTATTTTGGACGATAATATATTCATACTCTGAATAAAAATGTGTTGCCCATATTGTTCCAAATTTCAATCATCGGAAGCAATTATTTAAGCAAATTGAATTTTCACACTTGTAATTACTTGTTTTATTGTTAATTGAGAGTCACATCAAATAAACTTTAAGAAAGATTGATGTTTTCAACATGATTATTAAAGCTTTCTATTCTTTGAACATCTCAATCACCATTTACATGAAAACTAATTCCAATTATTCTTCCAATGTTATCTAGATATTTATACTTTTTATTATAAAAACTGAAATAAATTTTTTATCTTGTTTTAGTTTAGCTATTCTTCTTTTTATAAAATTTGGAATAATTTTTAATTGAATAGAGGGGTATATAAAACTATCTCGTTGAATTTTGAACCACATTCTCATCTCTCTTTCAAGATTTTTCATCTTGAACCCGTAGATGAAGATACAATACTTCCAGGACTTAATTTATACATATAAGAATCGGTTCTAGTTATAATCAATATAAAAAATGGATGCGATAACATTTTATTAATAAAGAAAAAAACTTTTTATATCCATTATAGTTATATAGATATATAGATATAGAAAGCGGACACCATAATATTTTTATAATTAAAAAAACTTTTTATACCGGTCTATATACAAATGGGGTTTTACATTAATCTTTATAAAATGTATAAAATTTAATTTTAATCCATATACGTTCTTATAATTTTCGAATGACATTTTTAGTTTCTAATATTTATTTGAGTTGATAAAGATCATTATTGTATTACAACATTACGTTGTATTTGAAATAGTAATCTAACTTTTTATTCAGTTCATACAGTTATGTAGAGTCACAATATCAGAAATGAAGTAATAATAATCTACAATTTTGCAAAAGCAAAAATAAATTTCTTTTTCATAACTCACTTATTTAATATATAAAACTTTAATTAAATTGTTGATTGAAATTTAGTAAAATGTGGCCTTCTTCCAACCATATATTAACTCTTTTTATAAAGATGTCCATATTAGAAAAGAAATGAGGAATTATAAGAATAACAGAACTGATAATATTTGAAAATTCAAAATATAGATTAGGTGAACATTATTACTAGGTACAAGGTCACGTCATATATACCTTTTTTGTTGGATTAATGCACGTTTTCCTTTCTTTAAAAGGTATATGCGCATTTTCACCTATGGGGGTCCACTTCCCGATGTGGTGTAATTAACTTTTCTAACTTTAAATAATTATTCAAATAGACTGATATAGTTTTTTTTTTAAATTATTTTTTATAAAGTTACAAAAGCTGTAACATTAAATCGACTTGGATATTTCTTTTTCTTTTAGGTTAAATATATTTTTATGTTAAATATATTTTTAGTTAAAATACTTCGATGGTCCTCGTTTTGGTTCAAAAATCTCAAATTGGTCCTCGAATTTTAATTGATCTCAATTTCGTCCTCATTTTTGTAAATGTGTTTTAAATTAACCCTTTCCGTTATCAGTTCACAGACGGCGTTTATTCCTGATGATGTGGCTGTTTTGTGTATTCTGACGTGTCATTCACTTGTTTTGGCACATATGTTCTTAGTTTCTCTTTTAAAAAGAGATTATTTTCATAACATTTGAATGTTAGGGTTTGAAAAGGGTGAGGTGAAGTTGTCTCTTGCGTTCTCAATTGGTAAGATTAGTAATGTCTCCCTCTCATTCTTGCTCATCCTGCACTTACAATGCTTGGGAGATGAAAAATTCCAGCTTTTCTTCTCATGGAAGTGCGGTGAGGAAGTCCGATTTAACACCTGTTTGTTATTGCGGTGAGAAGACAATCACAAGAACTGCTAGAACGACTAAGAACATGGGGAGAAAATTTTGGGGGGACAAGCAACATTTAATCACAAAATAAAAGCCATACAACATCATTCCCAACCAACAAAACCCTAAACAGCCAAGGATGAACCGATACTCACCTTCACAGTGTGGTGCTCAAGAACGACTACGATCAACGACACTAAAGCTCGAAAATCGAACACTGAAATGTTCGAGCTCACCTTCGACGACGCTGAATCTCACCTTCGTCGACGTTCACGGCATTTACTCGAGTCGCCCTCGCAGTCGCGATTCTTCAACACTCAATTTCAATCCTAATTCATTAATTTAGGGTTTTTATACAAATGCTTATTTTAATGAATAACGCCACGTACAAATTTTTCAGTCCTCAAATTAATGAATCAAGCCACGTCAGATGATTAAAATGAAGTTAACGTTAACAATTTTGACACTGTTAACGATTGGGTTAATTTAAAACACATTTACAAAAATAAGGACGAAATTGAGATCAATTAAAATTCGAGGACCAATTTGAGATTTTTGAACCAAAACGAAGACCATCGAAGTATTTTAACCTATATTTTTTTATTAATTTTTAGTCAATTTTAAATTAGTTTATTTTGAAATTTTGAATTAATTTAGTCATTTATTTTTTGAAATACGTATATTTAATTGTCTTAATCAAATTTTGTCAGATTTATTTAATATGTTTCGTACACATGTTAGGATTGTATTTGAGTTATTTAGAATTTTGATACATTTTTTCTTTAATATTAAGTCAAATACTATTATGAAACGCGTTTAAAATATCAAATAAACTTAACAAAATTTGATCAGAATGACTAAATCCACATATTTTGAAAGATATGAAAAACTAAATTGGTCCAAAATTTTGAAATGAACTAATTCCAAAATTCATCGAAAATTAAGGGATCAAAAACATATTTAACCTTTTTTTTTTACTAAACGGTAATATGAAAGTTCCAAAAATAAAATTACAATCACATCCTCATGAAAACTTATGTAAAATTATTAAAAGTAAAGAATTTATATTGTTTAATTATAAAACATTTTTTAATCTATCTTCTCCGTCACATCATACATATATTTTTACAAACTTTCCTCTCAAATCCACGTACAACTTTTCATACTTTTCATTTAATTCAAACAATCTCATATTCATCTTCAAATCTATTCCATCAAATTTATCTCTCAATGCAAATACAACATTAATTATTAGTTCATACTGCAATAATTTTTATACAATAATTGAATTAGATAATAATAACGAAAAATAAAGAATTACGCCATTGAAGAAACTTAGAAAGTAGAATTAGATTTTTTTCAGCATTCTGTTGTAATTTCATTTCAAAATTACCACAACGGTATAAGTTTTTTAAAAAATATTGTATATACGTAAGTCGTACCAACTTAGTATAATTTCGTTTTATAACAAGAAGTTGGACCAAATTGAAATGACTCCATGCAAATGAATTACTACTGAAATCGTGTCAACTTATAACGATTTTTTTTTTTGTGAAAAATGATCCGAAAATAAAATTTTACGAGAATGGTGAAAAAAGCTATAATTGGAACATGCATGCGGTGGGACGATCACGGTTTTGGTTTGTCGCCACTTCAAAGTCTCCACTAACTAAACCCCACACTCCAGTCTTGTCACCTTCGTGCATCTTTTAGCCGACATTATTAAATACTTATGATCACACAAAATAATTCACATAAAGAAAACCCTCTCCTTGTTATTCTGATTTCATTGTCAATTTAATGTGAATATTATGTTAATTCCTTTTATCTTTATCTTCTGTGTATAGTTAATTCCTTATAGAGAATATTATGGACATGTAAAGAGTTGTTTTTGTCTTATTGTTTTGGTCGATGTAGCATGAATTGTAGTGGCGAAACATGTTTGGTCTATTAAGAAAGAAGAAGCACTTTTTGGTCCTATATATATATCTATCTCTCTTTGTCATCAACATTCAACATTAATTCTTCAAAGCATGGAAAATTGTAGAGAGATGGAAGCAGCACTGGTAAGAAAGAGTGGTGAAGAAGAAGAAGAAGTAGCATTCTGGGAAGAGTTAAAGAGGATAAGCTCGATGGCGGCTCCAATGGTGGCTGTTACGGTTTCACAGTACCTTATGGAGGTTGTGTCACTGATGATGGTGGGACATTTGGGGGTACTGGTATCCTTCTCCGGGGTTGCTGTTGCCACCTCTTTTGCAGAAGTTACCGGATTCATTGTCCTTGTAAATACAACTCTCCTTCCGATGCAATTTTTTTTTATCTCATTTTTTTTATTAGAGTATATATTTTTTTATAATCGGAAAATTATATTTTAAAGTACGAATTTAAGTTTTATATTAAGTAAAAATAGAAAAGTTAAACATCGTATAAGGAAAAAAATCGTAAAATTATTGTTCCAAGGTTTTTTGTTAAAATGGATAAAACTCATGTCACGTATATATAATAGTTCTCTAATGACCTTTACTTCTAAAAGTAAAATCAGTGATATCAAAGTTACTGGTTCATCTGGGATATTATACAGTTGAAGAAAATATACCGTATCGAAAGGAACTCACTCTTAGTCTCTGTTTGTTTCTACCTATTTACTATGGTAGAGGATAGATTTGCAGGTGAATGTTGTTTGTTTAAGCTAATTTGAGGTAATTTACAAGGACAAATTTGAAGGAATGGAGAGAAAGTGATCATCTTTGAAATGAAGAGATTTGAATAAAAAGTTATACCACTTTTTGTAAAATTATATATAGAATTACTACATATAATTTTAAACTTATTTTATGTCATTACAGAAAAATGCTATTTATTATAAAAATTTCAAATATTTAAAATGTAACTAATTAATACTTTATTTTGAATTATAAATTATTCAATTTTAATTAGTTTAAAGTTATATTATGTTTAGATTAAATTAATTAATATCTTATTTATATTAAATTTTTGATTGGATGCAAAAAATTTATATTAACCACGAATAAATAGAATTAAACACTTTTTTTGTTAAACACCACGAATGAATAAAATTAAACACATCTTGTTAAAATATTACAATAATTTATAAATTGTATTAGATAACTATGGTAAAAATAAATATAATTAATATAAAATTTAAAAATTATTGGGATTTAAAATTTGAAAATGATTGGAATTTAAGTTATTTCTATTGTTATAATGAAATATGTTTTCTTCAAGTTTTCAATTGTTTAAATTTTCCTTTTCTTGACTTTTAGAAATGTTACAATTTATATTTTAATTTAATGTTTAATATTTTCTGTACTTAGACTTTATCTCAAATGTACAATTTTTAATTTAAATTATTTTTATTAATGTATAACCTTTTTTAACAAAATTACTCCCAATTAATTTATAATAACTTTAAACTAACACTTTAATTTAAAATAATTTTATAATGTCAAATTATTACTTACATTGTTAAAGTTAATCTCCAAAATTTTATTCCATCTTAATTTCTAAAAATTATATTTTTATCAATATTAATTTTCTAGTTTAAATAATAATTGACATTTTATAGTAATATAATTTACATTATGTATAATTTAATTTAAATTACTTTTATGTACAAGGATAAACTAGTTATTTTATTCTTTTATCAATTAAACTTTTTTTTTAATTTATCCTATCATCACTTACTAATTCTTATAAACATTTCTCTCATTTTCCTTCAAATTTTACAATTTTTCTCTTAATCCAAACAATTCACCTTCACTCCTCTTTTCTCATAAATTCCTTCAAATTCATTCTTTGAAACAAACACATACTTAGAGAGGAGATTGATAAACTACCCTTAAAATTAAACCCATCACTTCACATCCCTTACTGTACTAGGTAATCTTTTGAAATGCTTATGTTGCATTGCAGTTGGGAATGTCTGGTGCATTGGAAACTTTGTGTGGGCAAATGTATGGTGCAGAAGAGTATAGAAAGTTTGGGAACTACACTTGGTGTGCTACAGTGACTCTGATATTGGTTTGTCTCCCAATATCTCTGGTGTGGATATTCACCGATAAAATACTCATCTTGTTTAGTCAAGACCTTGAAATTTCTCGTGTAGCTTCTCAGTACTGCATATACCTCATACCAGGGCTATTTGGCTACGCTATTCTTCAGGCTTTGACTCGCTACTTCCAGGCTCAGAGTATGATCTTTCCCATGGTTTTCAGCTCAATTACCACACTATGTTTGCATGTTCCTATTTGTTGGGGTTTGGTTTTTCCGTTGGGCCTAGGACATGTTGGAGCTGCATTAGCCATTGGATTTTCTTATTGGTTGAATGTGGTTTGGCTTGCAATTTACATGCTATACTCCCCGGCTTGTCAAAAAACCAAGATTGTATTTTCTAGTAATGCTTTACTTGACATTCCAGAGTTCTTAAAACTATCTATCCCTTCAGGACTCATGTTATGGTAAATATATTTGCATCTCCTCTAACATAATGCTTTTTCTTGATATATTTTTCTTATGCTAATTACATTTTTCACACTTCTCTGTAGTTTTGAATCCTGGTCTTTTGAGGCGCTAACTTTACTTGCGGGGCTTTTGCCTAATCCCCAACTTCAAACCTCAGTATTGTCAGTTTGGTGGGTGGATACAATTTCTTTTCCATTACTTTGAAATAACTCTGATGTCATCATCTTCTGACTTTTATCACACCCTTGCAGCCTTAATGTTACTACCTTACACTACTTCGTTCCTTTTGCTGTTGGTGCTTCTGCAAGGTCCAGTTCAAATTTGTCCCTTTTTTAATTGCCTCACTCTTTGCTAATGGTTATGCTTTTTAAATTTGTGGTGGCTCTGGTTCATAATCTTTGACTGCCATGGTAGAAAAAGTTAAACCACAAGCTTACTTGTATAATTAATCTTTAATGGAAGGAAATGGGCATACTTGGACAATCATAACACAAAGATAACTATATTGTCAAGTGAAGGGGAAAACCATGTCATAATTATATGTTTTTTTTTTTTTTTCTGATCATGCACATCTATTGCCACTAGTCATTGGTCATTACATATTCTGATTTTTCTGTGTTTTTCTTGGTTTATCCTTTCTTTATTTTTACTTGTTACATCATCCCACAAATTGACATGGTGGTTGTTTTGCAGCACTCGGGTTGCAAATGAACTAGGGGCAGGGAATCCAAGGACGGCCAAAGGTGTTGTTCGTGTGGTTGTGATTCTTGGGATTGTAGAGGCAATCATTATGAGCATAGTCTTCTTTAGTTGTCGACATGTATTAGGATATGCCTATAGCAATGATATAGAAGTTGTGGATTATCTTGCAAGCATGGCTCCCATCCTTTGTGTGTCTCTCAGTGCAGATAGTTTAAATGGAGCACTTTCTGGTGACTTCAAAATCATCATCTTCTTCTTCTTCTTCTTCTTCTATGTAACTACAAATACACACACACACACACACACATATACACATTTATTTATACACATTATAACAACATTGTTGATTGTTGCATGTATATCTATGAACATGTGTAGGGATAGCGAGAGGTGGAGGATTTCAACAAATAGGGGCTTACGTGAACCTAGGAGCCTACTATCTTGTGGGAATTCCTATGGGTTTGTTTTTAGGTTTTCATTTACAACTAAATGCCCAAGGGCTTTGGATGGGGCCTGTATCAGGGTCTGTTCTACAAGTAATTATTCTTGTTATCATAACATCACAAACAAATTGGCAAAAAGAGGTTAGTTTTAGTTTTCTCACATGCATAAATCTATGCTCTTTCATTTTTAGACTCTTTGCATGCATGGAATGCATGTTGCAAATAATAGTAAGACATCACCTGAATAGATAGTTGATATTAAATTATTGTACTTGGTTGTTGTTATTATTGCAGGCAACTAAAGCCAGGGAAAGAGTGGTCGAGAACTCAAGTAAAACTGACACTGTTTTTGTTTGAGATATTCAAGGCAAGTGAACAATAAAAGAGTGGAAGAACTGACAATACATTGTCCTAACACTTTTGGTTTTTGATTTGATTGTGGAAATATAGGGAAATAGGGATAACATAGAGGATTTTCAAGTGTGTCAACTTTCTCTATAGTTCTATGGTTGTGTTTTGCTTTTGTTGTATGTTTGTCATTGGATTTATTTATGTTAACACATGTAAACAAGTTGTGTGAATATGTGATGAGAGTTTTGTATTGGATTTGCTTCTGGCTGATGTTTATGCACAAATAATCAAATTAATGAACATGTTTCTTTTTTACTTTGATGTATGATATGAATGTAGTGATAATGTGTGATAAATCATTCATTTGCTTCTTGCTTTAGTATTATATGATAAAAGTTGAAAACATGTGTTGTCTAAAGTTATTACTTTTGTACTATTATATGAACATATTATTTTTATAAATGTACCTCCACCAAACAACAAAACAATACCATAATGAAAAGGTTTACTTTTTGTTGAATGATACAATATAAGAATGAGTGTCTCAACAATGATATTGTTGGGTTAGAAATAAACTTAAATGTATTAACCGTTGTGGGTAGTTAATATATTATTTGTTGTCTTATATGTAGTTAATGAGTTAGCCAGTTTTAGACACTTTTATCTGTTTTGAGTACTATGACCAGGAATGTGTGAGAATAAATTGCGTTGTTGTTTGCATGAATAACACAACAACAACATAGATGAATCAATTTATTTACAAAGTAAATTTGTTGCCAACAAATTGGCATTAGAGCCAAAGAGTTTGAGTGTTTGAGTGTTTGTAAAAGAGAGAGTGAGATGGTCAGTCTTACAAACAGTGTTGCCAACAAGTTAGTATCAGAGCCAAAGAGTTTAAGTTTCTAAGTGTTTGTAAAAGAGAGAGTGAGATGGTCAGTCTTACAAACAATGCCTTTCCTCGAGTTGACAAATGCGGTCAACTATTACAATATGAGTCTCTACATGAAGGCTCTTCTTGGCTCCCAAGACAACTGGGAAGTGGTGGAAAATGGTCACGAAGAACCAACAAACACCACGAATGGTCGAATGCCCAAATGAATGCGTTGAAAGTAGCGCGTATGAAGAACGTAGCAACTTTGCATGTGTTGTTCATGAGTTTGACTATGAGAAGATTGCAATTTCAAAATATGCAAAAGAAGCATAATATATATTGGAGAAGGCATATAAGGAAGATGATCGAGTGAAGAAGGTCTGACTTCAAATACTCAAGCGCGAGTTGGAATACATGAAGATGAAAGAGATTAAAAGAGTAGATGAGTACTGTTAAGACTTTAGCAAGTGTACCAAGTTGCGTAAGTAGTAACCGATAAAATCGGGATATCGTTTTCCAAGAGACTTGTGTATACTAAATAATCGTGTAATTAATAACTAATTTAAACTAAAGAATGAATCAATAATTTGGATTTTGTGCAATAAAGTAAATATTGCATAAACAACTAAAAGGTGAACTTGAATATTTGAAACTCTAGAATATGGAAAAGACTAGAAATGCAATGGATTGATATTGTTGGGATTAGATTTCATCGACTTCACTCTCATGCATATAAAACATTAAAACTCTTCTCCATTAAATTACTAATGTCAATCCACAACTTTACTTAAGCCCTAATCCCTTAGTTGAATGAGCCTAGGTTTTCTTATTACGAGTTAATTCCTTGAATCTTTAAATAAGTAAACCCACTTTATGAACTAGGGTTTAAGACAACTAATGGGTCAAACTCCATTCCTAGATACAAGTTTCATTAGGTATCTTGTTCCAAGTCTAGGTTTCAAGAGTTATTTTCCAATACCTAATGACCTTAATATCATGCAATGAA
Organism: Vigna unguiculata; assembly: GCF_037176805.1. Taxonomy (NCBI): domain Eukaryota; kingdom Viridiplantae; phylum Streptophyta; class Magnoliopsida; order Fabales; family Fabaceae; genus Vigna; species Vigna unguiculata. The sequence continues at coordinate 49,152,967 of NC_140795.1, read as the reverse complement.
TGGTTAAAACAAAGCAAGCCTTAAGTAAAGAAACAAAGATACTAGCAATTAATGGAAGAAGCATATATATATATATATATATATATATATATATATATATATATATATATATATATATATATATATATATTCAAAACATTCACAAATACATGACAGTTCAATGGCTATATCTACCCCCAACAAAAAGGGTTTAGCTCTCCATTGTCATGGAGAGCACAAGCTTACAAAAATGGAAGTGGAAGATGAATGAGATACAAAGAGGAAGAAGGGAGAGTTCCCACAAACCCTAATAGTCCTCCAAGCACTCCAAATCGTGTTGTTCGAGCTCTAAAACGTCCAAGATGAGTTTCCCTCACAAAAACACGAAGAAATAGGGTTAACTTGTCACATCAATGAAAAGTGGAGCTTGGTGGAAGTCTCTCATCACCAAGCACGACCTCTAAAACCAGTGCTGAAGATCTGCGTGTACCGTCTGACGATCTCCAAGTGCCGCCAGGCAGTGAGCCACTGGAATGGCGCCTGACTCTAGCCTTGTGTCGCCCAATGGTTACTGTTTCTTCCATTATATAACATTTTTTATCTTTTCCTTGCTACTCCGGGTCACTCACTTGTCTAGGTTTTGGAACAAAGCTTCCTGTCTACAGAAAGATACAAAAAATGGGGATTAGTGGTAAAATTATATCAATGTAACCTAAAATGTATTTATTTACAAAAGTAAGGTAAAATTGAGAATTAAGTAGGTTGAAAGCTATGGAAGAGTTGATTTTGCTAACAAAATATAACTTAGATAATGGTAAAAATTAACATTATCAAGTACAAAACTTGTGTAGAAACCATGGCGAACCAGCTCAACGGAAATGAGAAACACAATCCTACTATTAGATTTGTGGAGAAGATTTTGAGGTCGTTTGTCGATAATTTTAAGGACATGGTGTGTGCAATTGAAGAGTCCAATGACTTGTCAGTGCTTTCAATCGAAGAACATGGTCTCTTAAGATGCATGAGTAGCAGAAGAAGAAGAAAGTGGAGTCCCTTGAACAAACACTCCAAAAAATTAAAACAACAATTAAGGAAGAAAAGGCGTTTTATACTCAGAACACTCAAGACAACGAAAGAGGTTGAGGAGGTAAAGGAAACGATCATGGTTGTAGAAGTCGTGGAAGGCATGCAGAAAAGAAAGAACATACCAGCTAACTAATGCAGTCATTAATGCTATCAAATTAATTCTACTTTTTCAATACAATTTCAGTATTGCCTGGTGAGTAGTCAAGAATACTAGTTAGGGTAAAACTAATCCAAATTAGCGAATATTGAATTGATTTAAACTAAAATTAGTTTTAATAAAACCTACACTTAAGGGTTAGAGTATAAAAAAATATTAAAAAAATGGTGCAAATAAGAATAAATAAAATAAACGTGTTCGAATGCCATGCACACATTAAATGAAAATAAATAATAAATAAAACTAAATGATAAACTACCTAAATTCCTACAAAGATAATTCTAATAAAATAAGAAACTTTATAGGTATTTTGGTGTTTGAAAGAAAAATAAGGGGAATTGTTGTGCAATTAAATAAGAATAAACAAATAAATAAATGCAAGATAGATTAAAGGATTTAATTCAATTATATAAAATTATTTTGATTTTCCTTTTTTTTCAAATTATATTTTTTATTGTTATTCAATTTAATTTTAAAATTTGATAACTTAAATTAATTAAAGTAACCACTCAATTAATTTTTTAAAATCTTATTCATTCCACTGTATATGATTAAGATTTAATTTGTACTTTCTTCATTCCACCGTATATGATTAAATTTCCAATTTTTTGACTATCTTTTTATTAAGCACACAGTTGTTAAATATTGAATTAACTAGAATATCATTAATAAATTATTTTAGTTTCTCTCCATATATAAATTAAAATAACTAATAGTAGTTATTTTGTTCCACCATATACAATCTAAATGTTCTAATTCGCCTTTGTATGTTCTAGTATATACATATATAAAAGAATATTGTTTTACTCTCATAAAAAATTACTAATTAAATATTAACACGAGTTCTTGTTAAGTACCATACATAAAATTGACTCTCAATATCATTCTTAAACAATCTTAAAAGAAATAAGTATAACTCAAGATAAAAAGGTAAAAAAAGTAAACTCTCATAAATAAATAAATTGTTACTTACTTGAAACCTCAAAATTCATTATTTGAAATTACAAGGAAACCAATGTTAGAGGTTTAGCATTCTATGGAAGTGTTACAAAACATGATGAAAATAAAAGAAAAGAAAGAATGAGGTGTTTGGAGGAAAGCGTTTGCGCAAATTATATGAGAGAGTGGATTGTCCTAATGTCTCCTTTAAGTCTCCTTTTATAGAGTTCGGCCAGAAACTTATCTACAATTTATGTTGCTTTGGAGATTTTAAAAGATTTAAAAGATTTGGCCCATATTTTAAAAATATTTGGCAAATATCTTTTATTTTTTCTAACATAGTATACACTCGTTTAAGTTCGCACTCATTTAAGTTCACATAAATCTGTATTTGGAAAGAAAAAATTCTCGGATCAAGTTTCGAATGACTTTCTCATGAACTTCTTATTGTCGAGCAATACTTCGCATGAACTTTGGTTTGGATTTCTCCAACAAAGCAATAATCTCCAAGCGTTGATGATCATTCAGACAAAGACTTGACCTTTACATTTCATGCCTTTCTGGTTGCTCATCTTTTGCATTGGGGTGGATTGTTTGTTCAATAAATATAGGGTTTATTATATGACTCATAATATTCATAAGTCTGCATCCCAGTTAAGTCTGCACCAAACCCTCTAGATCAAAATGCAGACTTAAGTAAGTGTACACTGTAATTAAAGAAAAAATATTTATGCAGATAAAAAATTAATTTTAACACATTTTTATATCCCAAACTAAATTAGCCATTTTATAATAAGTCCTAAATAAAATAGTATTTGAAAGCACAAACACTCAAATAAAAAGCTAAGTTTAGAGATTAAATGAGGACATAAATTTGCACTCATCAATGTGGAGAGAAAACATTTCTTCAAGGACCTGGCTAAAGTAGAAGTTGGGTACTTGTCTTTTGGATATGATTCAAAGGTTACGATGAAAGGTCGAGGAACAATCCGGTACTTGTAGAAGGATGGCCGAGTTGTAGAAATTCAAGATGTGTACTCTGTACCAATCTCAAAAGTAACATTTTGAGCATGAGACTAGAGAAGGGTTACTTGGTCTTAATGAAAGACCCAATACTGCACTTGAAATTGTTAGACCCAATAACCTAGAAGATGATAGTAAATTATGATGTTTGAATAGATGAAGCCAGTTGGAACAACTTGGTTGAAGATTTTGATGGAGATTGATAAATTCTTAGCTGTATTAAGTTTATACAAAAATGATTTCCTCACTAATGTAGTATAGCGCGAAAACCATATATTAATTCAAGGAGAGCACTTAAATTGAGTGTTTATTAGTGCAATTGGACGAAATCTACCTACTTTTGAGCTAACTAATGTAGTATATAACCACTATGCAATGAAAATGATGCATAAAACCTACTCTAAGACAATATACAATTATGGAATTGGATTAAAAATGAATGAAAACTATCTATTGATGAATTGCTAGCTAATATGAAAGTGAAAATACTCAAAACAATGGAGAATTTATCATGATGCAAACTGTTTGTAAATCATGATGCAAAGCTTAGTGGGAAGCCTTCGTTATCTAACAAGTACAAGGTAGGGCTTACTATTAAGTCTTGGAATAATAAGTCGGTATACGAAAGAGTCGAACTATAAACATTAGAAGGTGTCAGAGCGTATACTAAGGTATATTCGGGAAATGGTATCACTTGGCTTATACTATACTACATCGAACAATGATTGGTGTAGAGATGTAGATGATCGAAAAATCACATCCAGATATATATTTTTCATGAACCACGTGACATTCACTTAGCTTTCAAACGAGCAACCCATAGAACATTGTCAACATGTGAATTCAAGAGTATGTTGCAACATCATGCTGTGTATGTCATGCAATATGACTTAGAAATATTCTAAGCAAACTGGAGATGAAACAGAAAGGAAGGATGATGATATGAGTTGATAACAAATTAGCCATTAAGTTGACAAAGAATTCAGTCAACCATGAAAGTAACAAGCATATTGATGTGCTCTTTCATTTCATCCAAGAATATGTGAAAGAAGGCAATGTGGAACCAGCACATGTGGGAAGTCGAGTCTATAAATTATATTATTATTTATATGAATAACATAACAACAACATAGATAAATAAATTTATTCACAAAGTAAATTTGTTGTCAACAAATATCACATTTCAACAAAACAAGTGTATAATACATATTTTTTCACTCATGCAAGTTTTTCTATTATTTGAGGTTGAATATTTGGTCTTCACTATAAACTATAATTTGTTTTAATATTATTGGATTAAAAGAATTATATTAATTTATTTTTATAGTTTAAATCAAAATGTTTAGTGACGATAAAAATATCTAACCAAATCGATTATAAGAATATCATAATTGATAATAATTGAAAATTCGAAATCTAAATTATGTGGTCATAACAAGTTACAAGGTTACGTCATAAATACATACAAATGCCAGAGATCGTATCCTTTTGGATTAATGCACATGTTTTTTTTCCTTTAAAAAGGATATATGCACATTTTTTCTAAGTTGTAGGACACTGGGGTCCATTTCAAAATGTGGTTCAGTTCATTTTTGTGACTTTAAATAATTATTCAAACAGACATGTCCTAGTACTTTTTTCTTTGTTTTTTATTTTATAAACTTAACCAAATCTATTACATTAAATCGACTTCAATATTCCTTTTAATTACTAAATTAAAGTTGCACCTTTATTTATTAGTTTATACTATAATATTTCATATACAATAACTGAATCAGATTACAGTAATAACCAAAATAAAGAAAGAAAATTATCTATTGACAAAAATTATTTTGACAAAGTTCACAAACTTTCCCTAAATAAAATAAATAAAATTAAAATAGATTATTTTTTTAACTAAAATAAAATAAAAAAGTAATTTTTTTTACTCAAATTGATAGTTTCTCAGAGTTTGTAAGAAAAAACTTTGTTAATATATCATTTTCAGATAAAGAACTGTAACATCGAAGTAACTTAGAAAGTAGAATTGGAATGCACGCGGTGGAACGATCACGGTTTTGGTTTGTCCCCTGTTATAATGCACATGGTCTTGCCACTTTCATGCAACTTTTTAGCTAATATTAAATAAGTTTAATTAGTTTATACTATAATATTTCAATATTTCAAAGTACTCACTTTAAAAAAATAATGTGTTACTTTATTTTTAATTTTTGAAAAAATATCTTAATCAGAATGTTTTTAGATAAAAATTACTAAAATCGTTAACTTAATAAATAATTTTTACCATTCAATTTTGATATAAATATTGATACTTAAGTTTGTAAGTTATTTTAAATATCAATGTGTTAATAATTTTTTGCTGAAAAAAATATAATTGAAATATATTTTCAAAAATTAAAACTGAATTAACACATTTTAAAAAACAAGTATCAAATTAAAATATTTAAATAAAAGTGAATATATTTAAATAAAAGTGAATATGATTCGATTAAACCTGTTAAATACTATGATGACATAAATAATTGACATAAATTATTGCTTTAGTCGGTAGTTACTTCTTTTATCTTTATCTTCTCTTCTTTTATCTTTATCTTCTGACGATAGTTAATTCCTGATACAGAATATTGTGGATAGGTTACTTATGTAAAGAGTTGTTTTTGTCTTATTATTTTGGTTCATGAAGCATGAATTGCTTTATTTGCAGTTCGGAGTGGCTGAGCATGTTTGACCATAAATAAATGAAGCACTGGTGGTTTGGTAAAAAGAGGAGGAAGAAAGAAGCACCACTTTCGCTCCTATATATATATATATATATATATATATATATCTCTCCTTGCAGAACATCTTTGGCACGAACAACATTCAAACATTTTTCAAACCATGGAAAATTCTAGGGAGATGATGAATAAGGAGATGGCAGCACCACTGCTAAGAAAGAGTGGTGAAGAAGAAGAAGAAGTAGCATCATTATCATCGGAGAGTACATTCTGGGAAGAGCTTAAGAGGATAAGCTCCATGGCGGCTCCAATGGTGGCTGTTACGGTTTCACAGTACCTTCTGCAGGTTGTGTCACTCATGATGGTGGGACATCTCGGAGCACTGGTTTCCTTCTCCGGGGTTGCTGTTGCCACCTCTTTTGCTGAAGTTACCGGTTTCAGTGTCCTTGTAAATAAATACCACTCTCTTTCTGCTTCAATGCACCCTTTTTTCTTTTATTTCTCTCATTTTTCTTAACTTGGTTGTTCAGTTTGGTTGATATAACCTTGCTTTTGATTCAATGCACCCTTTTTTCTTTTATTTCTCTCATTTTTCTTAACTTGGTTGTTCAGTTTGGTTGATATAACCTTGCTTTTGACACTGGATCTACGCAAAGGGTTGAAAGTTGAGAGCTTGAAAACTGTCCTTATCATATTTGTGTTTGTGTGTGAGTGAGTGAGTGAGAGAGTATTATTGTTGATGCCACAAAACAAAGTCCGGTGTTTATGTCTGTGTTTTGAAACGTTCGTGTGTTTGTGTTGTGTTGCATTGCAGTTGGGAATGTCTGGTGCATTGGAAACTTTGTGCGGGCAAATGTACGGTGCAGAGGAGTATAGAAAGTTTGGGAACTACACATGGTGTGCCACAGTGACTCTGATATTGGTTTGTGTCCCCATATCTGTGGTGTGGATATTCACTGATAAAATACTGATGGTGTTTGGTCAAGACCCTGAAATTTCTGGTGCTGCTTGTGAGTACTGCATATGCCTCATGCCAGCGCTGTTTGGGCATGCTGTTCTTCAGGCTCTCACTCGGTACTTCCAGACTCAGAGTATGATCTTTCCCATGGTTTTCAGCTCAATTACCTCACTGTGTTTGCATGTTCCTATTTGTTGGGGTCTGGTTTTTGCGTTGGGGCTAGGACACGTTGGAGCTGCGTTAGCCATTGGAGTTTCTTATTGGTTGAATGTGGTTTGGCTTGCAATTTACATGCTCTACTCCCCGGCTTGTCAAAAAACCAGGATTGTGTTTTCTTGTAGTGCTTTACTTTGCATTCCAGAGTTCTTGAAATTAGCTATCCCTTCAGGACTCATGTTTTGGTAAATATATGACTTTGCATCAATCAATGCTTTTTCTTCATCTGTTTTTCTTCTCTGCTAATTGCATTTTTCACTGATCTCTGCAGTTTTGAATGGTGGTCTTTTGAGGTGCTAACTTTACTTGCAGGGCTTTTGCCTAATCCCCAGCTTGAAACCGCAGTACTCTCAGTCTGGTGGGTGGAATCAATTTCTCTTCCTTTAATAACTCTCATTTCATCTTCTTCTGACTTTTATCACACCCTTGCAGCCTTAATGCTACTACCTTACACTACTTCGTTCCTTACGCTGTTGGAGCTTCTGCAAGGTTCGGTTTTTTTCATTTAAGCTAGAGTAAATAAAACATTGTCTCTTTCAGTGAGTAATTCTTGAACAGAAAACGAAAATCTTTGTCATCAAGAACATACTTTGTAATCTGTGGTGTTTGTTTTGCAGCACTCGGGTTTCAAATGAACTAGGTGCAGGAAATCCAAAAACAGCCAAAGGTGCTGTGCGTGTGGTTGTGATTCTTGTGGTTGCAGAGGCAGTTATTGTGAGCACAGTGTTCTTCAGTTGCCGACATATCTTAGGATACGCATATAGCAATGACATGGAAGTTGTGGATTATGTTTCAAGCATAGCTCCTCTCCTCTGTGTGTCTGTCAGTGCAGACAGTCTAATCGGAGCACTTTCTGGTTGGTCACTTCAAAATCTCCTTCTTCTGTGTATATATATTTATATTTATGTAAAACAAAACACCATTGTTGATTGTTGCATCTATATCTATCGATGAACGTGTGTAGGGGTAGCGAGAGGTGGAGGATTTCAGCAAATAGGTGCTTACGTGAACCTGGGAGCCTACTATCTTGTGGGAATTCCTATAGGTTTGTTTTTGGGTTTCCATCTACAGCTAAATGCCAAGGGCCTTTGGATAGGAACTCTATCAGGCTCTATTGTACAAGTAATTATTCTTGCCATCGTAACAGCACTAACAGATTGGCAGAAAGAGGTTAGTCTTACTTTTCTCGCATGCATAATCTCAATTCTTTTGTTGAAAATCTCACATCCGATCAGAGATAAGACAAGATTATAGTGTAAATACGAGTCTTTTGTTGGAAATCTCGCAATAAGACGAGTTTACGGTGTAAATGTGAATACAACCCTTAGGTTAAACGCTGATTTTGTAAGGTTGGTGAGACATCACCCGAATATATAGCTAACATGAAATTATTGTACTTGGATGTTGCTATTATTGCAGGCTACTAAAGTTAGGGAGAGAGTGGTGGAGAATTCAAGTAAAAGTCACACTGCACTTGTTTGAGATATTGAAGGCAAGTGAACAATAAAAGAGTGGAAGAGCAGAATACACTGTGATAGCTCTTTTGGTTTTTGAGTTGATTATGGAAAGGAGATAGGGAAATAGAGAGAGAGATAGCCATAGAGGATATAATAAAGTGTGTCAGTTTTCTCTTTGGCTGTGTTTTGGTTTTAATATTTTGTTTCTGTTTTGTGTCTGTCAGAGGATTTAATTATGTTAACACATGTAGAAAAGTTGTGTGAATATGTGATGAGAGTTTTGTATTGGATTTGGTTTTGACTCTGGATCTTTACTTACAAATATTAATGACATGTTTTCTTTTACTTTGATGCATGATATGAACTTGTTCATCAATGTGTGGTGAGTTTTTCTTTTGCTGCATACTTTGGTATTATCATGAAAGCAGAAAACATGCGCCACCTAACGTCATTATTTTTGTACCATTCTGTGAAAATATCATTTCAATAAACGTTCCTCCACCACACAACCAAACACATAGCAGAATGAAGAGGTTCATCCATTCTCCCACTAATGCAAGTTTTTCTGGTATCTGAAGTTGAATCTCTGGTACAAACAACCAAAAAGAAAGTTAGTGGCAAGAAACTCTTGGATGAATCTATTCTAAGTTAAAAAATGTTTTTTTAATAAATAGTGTTTGAATCAGAAGAAGTTAATATTGAAATCTTAAACCACAAAACAGATTCTTCATGCATGCATATATGTGCTAGACGGCACAAGTGTCCAAAACAAAAACCACCAATTTTCTATTTGAAATGTGTACTCAATGCATTGAATTGGTTTGGGTTCACAGTGTGGGACTTAGACTCACACTTTCTTTTACACGCTTATCTGACCTATATTCTCAGAAAGACTTTCGATATACTGCACTCGTCTGAGTCAGTTTTAACCATCGGCTCTAATACCACTTGTTAGGTTTATAAGGAGGGGTATCACTGGGGAGATACAACATCAATAAGACCTGAGCCTAACCACATAAGACATTGACACCACTCTCAACCCAAAACCTTAAAGCAATGAGTTTATGGGTCTTTATCTTTATATAGTGCTCTACTTTCTCATTTCTGGTCAACGTGGGACTTAGACTCACACTTGGATTCCTATCACTCCACACGTCTCATGCATCATTTTCATCTTTTCTCTGGTGTTCACGGTAGAATTTGGATTCTATATCGAATTTTTCTGTTTTCTTCCTCTACTATCTATCTATAATACATTGATTATTACTAATTTTAAATATACTTTTAATGTTCAACAGATGACAACATTCAAAAAAATTAATAAAAATTCAGAACTCGTTCGTAATATGTTAAAAAAGAGAAGAAAGTTCGGGAATAGTTGTAAAATCAAATCAAGGAAATGTGATTGGGGTAAGGTCCATTTTTGAATGGAAAGAGGTTCTTGGAAGCACTAGTTAATTATTAATGTAAGTGAAAGGCCACCATTGGATTTCTCAATCACTTGCAAGTTCTTGGTGACAAATATCAAATCACCCATGGCTGAGACTTTTCTCCAAAATCAATTTTACCATTCCTTCTTTTGTTGTTATTGCATTGCAGTTGATTCATGAAAATAGGCATTGGAATTTGAATACAATGCAATAGTTAAGTAAAATTCACTATTAAGTAATTAATGTAATAATTTATAATATTAAACTAAATTATTAATATACCAATTTTAGTATATAAAAGTACAAACTTTATCTTATATACACTATTTTATATTATTTTGTAAGATCTTATATACTGATTTTGTATTATTTTGAAAGGCTGCCCATTTCCAGCAAATCTCACAAATTGGAAGTCTCACATTTTTTCTTCTTTTAATTATTTTATTTATTTTGATTTAGAAATAAAAAATACGAGTTCAATATTTGATAAAAGGGTAAAATTATATATATTTTTTTGATAAATAGAAAATAAGTTTTTGTGGGAACATGCTAGGAAGGAATTTATAATATAATAAGTGTCCTCGTACGAACAGAGTCGTGGGGCTCGTGAGTGGACTCGTGGGCACCGTACTGGTCCAGTCTTTTTAAAAAGTTATTTTATTTTTAGTTATATTTCGTGTGGTTGATATGTGGTTTAATTAAGTATTTATCAGAATATAAAAATAAATAAATTTGAACACATAAATTATTAAATAATTTAAAAGTTTCTCATAAACTGTTCCAAAATATTATTTTAGCTTACGGATACATATTTATTAAAGGATAGAAAAACACAAAATCGCAAAGGTATCTAGAATAAAAAGTATGAATTAAAAATAGAACATAGAATACATAATGATGGGAGTATTATAGAAATGAGAGAAACCACACCAAACAAAGACAACTCCACCATAAATTATTGACATTATTTTGGCACATTTATAATAATAGAAACACCATAAGATACAGGCAAGTGGACCTTCTACGTACTCCTCAAAAGTAAGGCCCGCGTGGAGGTGGAGGCCCGGGATGTCCATGAGGGCCAGGAGGCCCGGGAGGCCCATGAGGACCGGGATGCGCACGAGGGCCAGGAGGTCCAGGAGGCCCGGGAGGTCCATGGAGGCCAGAAGGCCCATAAGATCCGCCGGGAGGTCCGGGAGGATGGTTATGCAGGGGTGGCGGTGGAGGATGAAATGGATCCGGTGGAGCATGATGATGCGGTGGTGGTGGTGGTGGAGGAGCAAAATGATCGGGCGGAGGCGGTGAGTGGTGGTGGATCGGAGGTGGCGGTGGCCCTGGCGGTCCTCGCAGTGGACCTGGTGGCCCCGGAGGCCCAGGAGGAGCATGAGATCGGTGATGGTGGTGATTCATGGTTTCCGATTGAAAGGAGATTTACTTGGTGAGATTATGAAGATGGTGAGAGAAGCGTTTGACTAAGAAATAAATAGCAGTGCAGCGTCTAGAACCTTTCCAATACTTCTTTTCTACGTATTCAACTTTCTACTTTAATTCTTAACTATTAAGGTAAATAAAAGTAGTCAATATTTTTGAAAAAAAAAAAAAAGAAGAAAGTAGAATGAAAGTTTCTCTTGTGCGTTAACCGACCCAACCCGATGGACTCTGCAGAATCCACCGCCAAGCTCCGTCTCATGTGCAGCTACGGCGGCCACATACTCCCCCGTCCCGGCACCAACTCCCTCTTCTACGCCGGCGGCGAAACCCGCATCCTCTCCATCCACCGCCGCACCCTCGCCACGCTCTCCTCCTTCCGCACCCATCTCTCCACCCTCCTCTCTCTCAAATACCCCTTCACTCTCAAGTACCAGCTCCCCCACCTCCACCTCGACTCCCTCATCACCCTCGCCTCCGACGAAGACCTCCACATCCTCGTCGACGAGCACCACCGCTCCTCCTCCCGCATCAGACTCTTCGTCTTCCCCGCTTTCCGCCACCCCAAAAGTGAGTCATGGTTCTTGGACGCCCTCAAGTGCTCCTCCATCATGCACCACTCCTTCCCTCTCGACGCCACCTCTTCCTCCGTCACCCCTCCCCTCCATCACCACCCCTCTTCTCTTCCAAGGTATTCCTTCCTTCCTTCCCCTAACTTCTTCACCAAGTCACGTTTTTTTTTCTTTCTTTCTCAAGATTTTACTAATACATTCTGGTTGCATTTTGTTTCAGTGATAGTACTGTTTCCAGCATCATTTCGCAGCGGCACAATATATGTTATCAGGACCCTGTTCAAGTTGAAACTCAAATCCCCTTTGTTTCCAATAATGCAAATGTGAATGCACTGTATTCTTCATTTCCACGCTTTAATCCACTGCTGCAATCTGCTACACGCAATTTACCTCTTCACCATATTTACCAGCAACCTCGTCCTTCCACGCATCTGCTTTATCAAACCAATCCTGTTTGCCCCGTATACCTCGTACCTGTTACTCTGCCTATGACAGCCTCCACTCAACCATCAATGAATCTAAATGTTTCATCTTTAGGTTTCCATGTACCACATAACTATACCTCTAACTCTCACAACTACTTAACACACACACAAACTGCACCACTCGTTCATCATCATCAACCTCAATCTCAGAATATATCTATTACTTCCGTGGAATCTCCCGAGAGTGGGAATGAACTTCACAACAACCTTGCTCGTGATCAGATATACAAATCTCAGCCCCCACCTCCGGCATTGCCTTCTAAACACCAAACCTTGAGAAAAGACACGGCGGAGTTGTTGTCTGAAGCTCTTTCTCAGTTGCATGTGGATAGCCGCAGCAGATAGAAACATCACAGCCACAGTGATTTTTATTGTCTGGAACACAATTTTTGTACAATGGTCCATCATGTTTCTTTTTTCTTTTTTTTTCATAGTGGTATATTGGTATGTTTTTGCCTCTCTTTACCATCTTAGTGTGTATAATATTTTGAATATTTTCCTATCACTACTGATGAGAATACTTCTTTCATATCTGCTTTGATTTTTTTTTCTTTTTCGGAGAAGTAACTCAATCCTCTGGCGTGTAAACCTTCTACGATTTCAAATGTCAATCCTGATATGTTTTGGATGGGATCAACATAAAAAACTAAAGAACATTTTGAGTTTTATAAAAGATACCCATTCCTTGTATTTTAATAAACATTACAAAAAAATGTGTGATACCAAAATTAAACAAAATAAATTCTCACTAGATTGAATATAATTACAGTAAATATAATATTCTTTGAATTTTAATGACTTTCTTTTCTTTGGCATGTCACTTTAATGGCTGTACAATGAATATAATTACAGTAATTTTAATACATTAAATTTTGCAAGTTAATAAGCAATAAACAAATAAATAAAATGTATCTAATATTGTTTAAAACAATCTTATATATAATTTCTAAACTTGTTTTGGTTTCCACAGTTGAAATTTCACTTTAGAATTTTCTCTTTGCAACACACAAAATTCAGAAAACCGGTTCTTTTGGTGTTGCATTTTCGTGGTTTCTCTTTCTTCTGAATTAATACTTAGGAAGTTTAGTTTTCTCTCTTGGCTTCACGGGTTGGAGTTTCCGGTGACTTTGACAGCGTCGGAAATTTTGTTGTTTATTTTTCAGACCACTTGTGAAGGTTTCCGTGAGAGAGGAGGATTATAAAAAAAGAAAGATCAAGTGTGCTTCTACTTCTCTATTAGCATCATGTTAATACACTCTCCAAATTAATATAGTGTAGTTTCTAGACGTATATGCTCATGTAAATTGAATGCTCGAATATGGTGCTGGAATTAAATTTAAAGTCTAATTCTTAATTCTTAATATTTATACTTTTAAATTAGTTTTAGCTTATTTTTGTGTGAGCTTACAATTTTTGTTTACTATTTATAATAATGAATGGAGAATTGTTCTCATTAAGATGCGTGACTATTTATTTTAGAAAATAATTTCATGTACATCAAAAAAGTTTATGAACACTTAGAAGGAGAACAAAAATAATAGATTATATGATGTGATAGAAGTAATACATTGAAAAAACGAACATGTAATAGATGTATATAAAACAAAAATGTATCTCTATCATTATTCATTTATTTTATAAGGATTGTTCTCTGGTGAACTAATTTATAATCGATGCTTGTTTCCCTACATTGATTAGATAACTTCATGGATCTTAATGTTCTTAAACAAAATAGTCCCTTTTAACCAATTAGTATAACAAAAATAATTAATTGGCAGACTTCTAGGATAATCATATTCAGGACTGAGATTGACATTTTTAAATCCCAAAAGGAACTATACAGAGAGAAAATATATGAACATAGGTTAAAACAGTACACAAGGAGTGGGGACTGAAGCTGAGAGACAGAGCAAAAGTCCATTGCCTCAGCCAAAAAGAAGTACAAGAAACTGCACAAGCTGGAAGACGAAAGTGTGCCAAATTGCAAGAATTATTTTGGTGACTGGTTCAGGTCTGTAGTAGTGGTGGTGATTGTGAAGAGGTGCTGCGAAATGTTAGTAATAGAATCAATGCAGCAGATAATGTTAGCTTTTAACCAGGCCTTTTAAGGTGAAGGGGTTTAAGAAAGTTCTCTTTCAAATGCATTCTGATACCCTGGCCCGGATGGGCTAAACATGGCTTTCTATAAAAGTTTCTCAGAAGAAGGTGCCCTACCCAGTTAGTTGAATGAAACTAACTTTGTCTTCATACCCAACACAGAGAAGCCCTCCTCTATGAAAGACTCTCTTTGCGATGTTTTTGGTGGAATGGGGATATATTAAAACTATTATGCAGAAGTTGGGGTTTTGTTAAAAGTGGATCATTGCATTCTGTAGGGTTTTCTATACAGATTAATGGAGAATGGATAGGTAAGGGGATCCTCTCTCCCCTTATCCTTTCATCCTAGGTTGTGAATGCTTTTCTTTTCTGCACTTATTGGGGATCTACACAGCATAACCCACTTATTGTTTGCAGATGACAGGTTCATGTTTTTTCAGAGCAAATGGCATTGAAAGCAACCGAGTGAAGGATGTAAGAAAAGGACTCGAAAAAGACCATCAACATGACAAAACATGAGATTTTTTACAATGCCAAGACAATCAATGCCTCAGACCAAAGAGACAATCAATGCCATCTTGGGATTCTCCCAAAGCTTAGGAACAGGAAAGTTCTTTGAATTGTCATCAATTGTTAAGAGGAAGAAGAAAATAGCAAGAGTGTGGTAGAAAATAAACAGCTGGACATGTAAACATTTATTGAAAGCAGGAGCAGAAATCCTAGTGAAATCCCAACATTTGAAGGTAAGTAGTGTGAGTTTCTGCATTTGAACTGGTTTTTCCATGCAGGTATGAGGCAGAAATACTCCCAAGACAGAGTTTCCATGGCATTGTTATAAACTACAATAGGTACAAACTAAAGAATCATAACAAAAAAATCCCAGCACTCCAACGAACAAGGGTGAGAGAAAAAAAAAAAAACAGTAAATAGTGAAAATTTGCAAGATTGAAAAAGAAGGGCTTGAATTCCCTATGCAGCATTCTCAATTTCCTTTTTTCCATCAGCAAACAAAAGAACACATAATCTACAGAGGCGTAAATAATTGAACAACAGAAGAAAACAAGTGAATGAGACGAACAAAAGGCATACACATACACGTTTTCAATATCTACTGCGGAAGACCTTGTTGCTGCTCTTCAAGGTTCTTGATATGAGCCTTGAGGACCAACAGAAGTTCTCTAGAAGGAGCCTGAAGGGTGGAAACGAGAGCGGAAGAAGGGCCCTTGAGAGCCCCCAAAAGAGTGGCATAAATCTCGGCGCGCGTGGGCAAAGTCTCGAGCTTCTTAAACTCGTCGGGGCCGTAAAACTTGCCCTCGAAAACGGCGCCGGTGAAGTCGTTGTCCTCGAGCTTCTTCTCCCTCTGGAAGTCCCGGTAGGGCTTGAGTGCGGCGGGGATCTCCTCGGAGTGAACGAAGAGCCACACATTCATGCCCTTCATGCAGGGTTTCAGCGTCTCCCAGGGGGTTCCCTCCACGGCCTTGTACACCAGCGTGTTCTTCGCCACGATCAGCTTCGTGCTCTCCGGGAACGTCTTCCGAAGCTCCTGGAACTGCTTCACGGTGAACCCCTTGTAGTTTATGCCCGCCAGAAGGTAGCAGTTTTCCAACTGCTCCCGCACCGTCTCCACAGTTTCCTCTTTCTTCGTGCGGGGAATCGCCGCCCGGATACAGAGGTGCCGCGCGGGCGGCCGCTGGGCCAGCCCGCCGGCGGGCACGGTGAACGGGTTGGTGGGCCGTGCCAGAACTCGGTAGCGGGCATGGGCCTGGGCCTTGGTGGAGGGAACGGCGAAGGTCATCGCAGCAGTGGCCGTCGATTCCATGGTGGGAATTGGGGAAACAGAGCAAAATGCTTCTCACTCTCTCACTCTGGTTCGTTTGCCTTATCTTATCACTTTTTACACCTCTTGAGTTTTTATTTCGGGGCACCCCCACCCAACGCTCTTCACCAATCATCGTTTGACACGTGGCTATGTTTTCTTTTTGTTCTTTGTTTCTTCAAAATAACGAAAAAAAAATGCCAACTTTAAAATTTAACGAGAATAAGCTAGATTAACAGAAAATTAGATTCACTGATACAAAGGTTGTTCTTTTATACAGTTATTATTACATGAGTTTGTCGAAATACAGTGTTATATAAGTGTGCTAGTGTTTTTCTTTCTTCCCTCTAAAAATCTTGGTCCAATTTGGTATCACCTTCTTCTTCTTCTTAACAATGAAAGGACTCAAAGGACGAGTTACTGGTGAAGTTCCCTTCTGAAACTTATGAACCCTGGAAGGTGTGGAGCTTCCTTCAGATTTCTTGCTCTTTCTTGACATGGCACGCTGCAACTCTCTTGATGGATACTTCTCTCTCTTTTTCGACCAATTCTCAGACTCTTCATTGTTAATAACTCTCTTTGGAGCCATCTTCTCTTCCAGTTTTCTCTCTGCCATCTTTGTTTTCATCACTATCTCCTTCTCATTGGCCTTCACAGCTTCAACCCACGCCTTCGCCGCTTCAACTTTCTTGTCAGCAATTTGTTTTGCCTCCGCTGCATGGTTGCTCAAATAATCGTATTCAAACTTTGAGATCACAATCAAGGTACTACCAGGATTTGTTAAGCTTCTCTCTCTCATGGCGTTCTCCGTGAGAATCTTCAGCTTCTCTAAGACCAAAGCTTCTGATGATTTCACTCTTTCAAGCTCCTGCATGGCACCCTGCAACCTTTCCTCACCCTCGTTTATCTCCAACGTAGCCTTTTTTATCTCTTCTTTAGTGGCTGTAACCTCTTCTTTTATAACCTCTTTTTCCTTCTTTGCTGCTTCTGTTTCGGACCTGAGCTCATCGAGGGTTTGTGACAGGTTCATGACTACTGACTTGGCCTTTTCCTCAGCAGCAGTCACTGTCTCTAGCTTAGATTTTGCTCTCAAAAGCTTGTAACTGATGTTTCTCACTTTTGTACCTTTTTTTGATTCCGTGTTCTTCAAATGAACCGCTTCGGCATTCACTTCCTTCAGCTCATTTCTTGTAACATCCATGGAGGCCATAAATTTAAAACCCTGACCTCTTATCGAAGCTAAATCTTTCTTTGCAGCCTCTATTTCTTCTTTTATAGTCTCCAACACACCAACATCTCCTCCTGTTTCGTCTTTCGTCTGCTCCATGCTCTCACCTCTTTCAACCCTTTTATTCACCAACTTCAGTTCATTCTTCAAGATATCAATTTCAGACATTGCCCTGGCCAATTTCTTTTCAAGCTCTTCTGACTCCTCTATTTCCTTGATGGCCTCTTTCAACTTGTTCCTTGCATTCTCCAGAGCTTCCATGTCTCTCAGTTCTTTCAAAGCGTCCATCCGGGCCAATTCAACCACCACCTGTTCTTCATTGGCTGCTTCAATCTCCTTCATCAGCTTTTGTGCAACTCTTGACCATGACAGCACGTTGGATCTCGATGCTTCTATTTCCTTCTCTGCTCGAAGTTTCTCTTCCACAACAGAAGCCGCGTCCAGCTTGAGTTGAAACAATTCCCGTTTAGCATGTTCCAATTCCCTCATCACTCGTGAATGCTCATTATCACCATCGTTCTTGCTTGGCTTCCTATACTTCTTTAGTGATGATGCCATTTCTCTCATCTGGGCTTTTGCCCTGTAGCTAGATTCCCCGATCATAGAGAAAAGATCTTTCACCGTCCTTTTAGCATTAGAAAGCTCGGTTTCTGCTTCAGCTTTTGCAGATTCTGCAGCCTGTTTGCTCTCTTTGTACAGGACAATATCCCTTCTCGTTCTGTGGAGTTCTTTTGCTTTTGAAGAGCTCTTCTGATAAATATTTGATAAAACAATGCTGTTATCGAATGCTCTAAAAGGATACATAGATTTTCTTTCATGATAGTAAATAGTATCTCACAAAAAAATTTACTCTCTAACCGAACTGTAACCTATATGCAAAAGGCCTCACAGATTATGTTAAGGTTATAGTTTCTGTTCTTGAGTGTTGGTTTGGTAACTGCAGGTAGATGAAAAGTAATGAGCACATACCGTGGAGAATTCTTCTCTGAGCAAAGGACCATTAACATCTGCAATCCTGTTACCATACATGTTAGCAGCAGTTTTAACCAAACCAACTCTCGTTGAGTTACCACCAGGCTTTGAGTGCTTTGAGGCCGAGCCATCCATATTCATATATCCTATTCCTGTTTGGAACCACAACAAAAAATTTATCAGCTTTTTTGCTATGGTGTACTCACATCGAAATGAAGTTTTTTTCCCATAAAAATAGCTTGTTGCAAAAGGGTAACACAAAATATACGTAGCAGAACTCAGAGCTTGCTAGCCCAACCACAAAATAAGCAGTGATTGATACACAAGAAATGCCTTACCTGAAACGAGTGTGTTGTTTGAGAATTGTTAGCTCAGAAACGAAACATGTTAAGAGAGAGAAGTTTTGTGGCTGAGACTCAAAGGGTTGAGAACGTACAAAAAGAAGATGAAGGTCCACATGACTGGTTGCTATTGGACAGTACCACTGTTATTCCTTTCAGATTTTTCCATCTCTTCATCAAAATATATTGTTAAGTTGTTCTCAGATTTATTTTATTCCATTAGACCAAACAATTAAAATATCACTTTCATTCTTTGTCTGCTTCGTTTCATATTGCAGAGACGGAAATCATGTCAGCCACTGTTTTTTTTTTTTTTTCTCTCTCTTTTATTTTACGATAAAGCACAATATTTGAAAGAATTGCGAAAAAGATCGAAGCTTTTTGGATGGTGGGGATTTGCATGAAAATCAAAAATAGAAAATTTTTGCATGGATGGTGT
The DNA here is from genome assembly GCF_037176805.1 of Vigna unguiculata. Classification (NCBI taxonomy): domain Eukaryota; kingdom Viridiplantae; phylum Streptophyta; class Magnoliopsida; order Fabales; family Fabaceae; genus Vigna; species Vigna unguiculata. The sequence continues at coordinate 49,133,627 of NC_140795.1, read as the reverse complement.
GAGAGAGAAGGAGAAGAAGAAGAAGCGAAAAGCGTGGAAATCCAGTTAAAAGAAATAGAAGTGTGGGAATGGAGAGAAAGGGTGTGAGAGAATAATGATGGAGGTGGAGCGTTCGTCGCTGTGCAACTGCGTCGTGAACTTTCTCCTGGAAGAGAACTACCTCCTCACCGCCTTCGAGCTCCTCCACGAGCTCCTCGACGATGGCCGCCAAGACCAGGCGATTCGTCTCCAGCACTACTTCGCCGACTCCTCCCGCTTCCCTCCCAACCAAATCTCCCGCGTCAACTCCCTCCCCGCCGCCGATCCCCAAACCCTCCTCCACCTCAAAAACGAGTCCGAACAAAAGCTCGCCATCACCGATTACGAACTCCGTCTCGCCAACGAAGACATCGCCAAACTCAAATCTCAATTGCACTCCCACACCCAACGCCTCAATCAGCTCTACGGTTCTCCCTCGCACTCTGCATTTTCCTCTTTCTCCAATCTCTCTCACTCACTCTCTCTTCCGTTTCTCCCCGCAGCTCCCCAGTCCAACGGAGATGCTTGGGAGGCACAGAATCACGAACCCAAGGGAAACGACATGGGACCGCTCACCGACACCGAGCGTCGAGATCTTAACTGTGCTGTCAAGGAATATTTGCTTTTTGCCGGCTACCGTCTCACTGCAATGACATTCTATGAAGAGGTTCCACTCTCACCAACTCTCTTCATTCTTCACTTTCTCATCATTTTATCACTTCAACCAATTTTTCATTCATAATGTTCGTGAACATTTTTTTCCAAACTGTTTACTAAGAATTGAAGAACTTCAAGAACAAGTTTAGGCTTACATGAGATTAGTGGGAGAAATTCTTGCATGACAAAACCAAATCAGTGTGATATTATTTAATTAAAGTGTAAAGATGTTTAATTTGCAATGCAAGACAATTAGGTTAAACTCTGACGACTCCTGCAGGTTACAGACCAGAACCTGGACAATGGGAGTAACACATATGCATCAGTACCGCACGCCTTGCGTCACTATTATTACCATTATGTTTCATCATCTTCAGTGGTTGCTGAGGTGATTATTTAACTCATGGTGTAGGCAAGTTTCTTATCAAATACTATCTAAACTGTAGATTAATGGCTCAACCAGTTGTTTATTATTTGGTTTGTTGTTATGGATTCACTTAGCTTCTTAATCTTACCATTACTTTTCACTTTAAAAGTTTCATTTGTTTTTAATAAAGGAAACTTCTTTATATTCTTAAAGAATTTATTAACTTCAACTAGTTTTGAATGGATCTTAGAAAATGATGATAAATGTGAAAATTGAATGCTTCCTATAATATTGCTTACAAAACTCATATTCTTGTTTATGTTAAAAGGAAAATTATCATTTGACAGACACCCACTTTTTTCTTTTTCTTTTACCTCTACTTTGCAACCTTTCTAACAATAAAATATTATATTTAATTAATAAAAGTGAATATAAATAAAATTTTGAAATAAAATAGTAATATTTATGGTTCTTAAAATATGATACAAAATAGGATATTTTTCATGGTCTTATGTTAAATCTTACATATGTAAATATCCAGGGTAAAATTATCCAAGGTCAAGAAAGTAACCCACTGTTGAAAGCAAATGAGAGGTTGAAACAAGAAAATGAAAGCTTGTTGAAGGATAAAGATATGGCATATGGTCAAATTACAGCATTATCAAAATCCTTGGAGGCATTACGCAAAGATCTTAAAGACAAAGAGAACATGGTAGTTTTTGCTTACTTGTATGATATATTGTCCAACAATACTCGTTCGTTTTTATATCGTGAAAACTAATATTAACTTTTAGGCGCAAGTTTTAAAGCAGTCCTTGGAGAATCAAAGAAAAGATCTTCATGCTAGCAGAATTGAGATCAGTAAGCTGAAAATGAATATCGAACGATCTGGTTCAGGAAATCGTGTGGTTGTTGGTGATGTTGACAACTCTCAACTTGCGTCTTCAGATAATTATAAGGAAGAAATTAACAAATTGCAAATGGAAGTTGAATGGTTAAAGGAACAAAACAGAGGAATTCCTGAACATGGAAAATTTGTTGGCTATGAAAATGAAACTTTACATATAGAAGACAAAGAAATAGAGATTCATGAGGACCAAGGTGCAATTTCTTACACTAGTGATGCAGCACTCGATATCATACGCAATGACGATGCTCAATCAACAACTTCTCGAACTATGAGCAAATATACCGATAAACACGAAGATGAACCATATGCATTATTCAATCCTGCAAATGCAAATAATGCTTTTGAAAATGTCCCTGGACAAAATGCAAGCAAGCAAGAAGGGGATAACAAGATAAATGCAAAAACAGATAATGCAAATGATGAAGCAATATCTGAGAAGATGGCGAAGATGGCAAGTCCATTACACCTTTGTTCTTTAGAATATTATGAACATTATTACATTTTGGGCTATAGTTCTCTAGCTTCAATTTTTTTTACTCAATCATGATTATTTTTGCAGCATTCTTACCAGAGTATGGCTCTGATAAAAGTCAAATTCTTCTAAATGATATGGTTAAACTTGTTCAGTGTCAATTTGGTGGTGGATAAAAATTAATATGTATCTCTCACTTTAGTCAAACTAAAAGGTCAAGATTTGTTTTTGTCACGGCATGGTCTTGGTCTTAAAAATAATAAATTAGTAGTATCACAGTCTATGTTCCCAATGACAAAGTGCTTGAGTAAACATAAAGTGAAAATCCCACTTCCCAACAAAAGGAATATAAGAAAGTCAAGCTCATGAGATTTCAAATTGAAAGTGTTTTTTCTTTGTTTAGTTTCTTACAAATGTTTTTTCTTTGACAGGGATTAAGAACCATTCAAATACTTGCAGATGCTTTGCCTAAAATTGTTCCTTATGTATTGATCAATCATCGTGAGGTGGCTACTCACTTTTCTTTATTTACACTTACACAATCTTCAACATGTGTTGCATTAGTGTTGTTTGGTTGCAGGAACTTCTTCCCTTAATAATGTGTGCAATTGAGCACCACCCAGATAGCAGGACTCGGGATTCTTTGACCCATACATTATTCAACTTAATCAAGCGCCCTGATGAACAACAAAGACGAATAATAATGGATGTACGTTATATTTGGTTTGCTTATGTCAGTTTAAAGATTTTGGTTGAATGCAACTTTCAAAATTTCAGGCATGTGTCAGCCTTGCAAAGAATGTTGGAGAGATGAGAACAGAAACAGAATTGCTTCCTCAGTGTTGGGAACAAGTATGTTGTAGCCATAATTTTTCACCTTCATTTGTCATTCTAACCTAGAAACTAGGTTTTTAGTTTTTTTTTTTTCTTTTCTATTATGGGTTTTAGATAAATCACACGTACGAGGAACGTAGACTGCTTGTTGCTCAATCATGTGGCGAGCTTGCAGAGTTTGTGCGGCCTGAGATTCGGGATTCCCTTATTTTATCTATTGTGCAACAACTAATAGAAGATGCTGCCATTATTGTTCGAGAGGCTGCAGCTCATAATTTGGCTATGTTGCTTCCACTTTTTCAAAGCTTGGATAAATATTTCAAGGTCAGCCTCACTATATATGCTTCGAGGCAATCATGGAGAAGATTTCTGACTTTATAAAGAATTGACTGCAATGTAAGCTCTGCAACAGGTTGACGGGACTGTATAGGAAATGGAGCCTTTTATCCTTATCATACATAATGTGACAACTTAAATAAAAAGAATAGAGATAAAGATTTGGTCTCATGCTTTGTTTTATTTGTTGTTAGGTGGAGGAGTTGATGTTCCAATTGATATGTGATCGATCAGGAGTGGTGGCCGAAACTACTCTGAAGGAATTGGTTATTGCAGTTGTAAAGTGGGGAAACAAATTAGACCATGTTTTGAGAGTTTTATTCTCACACATTTTGAGTTCTGCTCAGGTCTTTGTTTTCCCATTTGCATTTAGTTGTTCCTCGTCACTGAGAACTTAATCCTTGTTGGCAATTATTTCTGAGTTGAATTTACTCATCTGCATTACAGCATTGTCCACCTCTTTCTGTAATTGAAGGGTGTATAGAGTCACATCTACATGCATTGGGTGAAAGAGAACGTTGGAATATAGATGTTCTATTGAGAATGCTAGAGGAATTGATTCCTTTCGTGCATGAAAAAGCTATTGCGACATGTCCTTTCTTGTCCACAATAGAATCTACTGAAGTTGTGTTTTCTACCACATTGCTTAAATTGTATTCAAGGTAAGCTTCACATAAAATGTTCATTTTGAAATAATAACACTAACACCTGTAAAAAAATTTGACACAACTAATCTTTTGGTCTTAATGTCACACCCTTCCATACACGAGATCCTGTTTGGAAGACATCATTGTGTTGAATATGCATTGTAGTCATTCATTGGTAAAAAACATAAACTATGCAATTCTTGAATGCAGTACCAAAATGGTGTTTAACCTTGAATGGTTTCCACTTTTGCTAGGGGGAATGTTGAATGGGATGCATTTGAATGGATGCATCTTGAGTGCTTTCCCAAATTGATACAACTGGTGTGCTTGCTTCCATGGAAAGAAGATAACTTAAGGAGTCGAATTTCAAAGGTGACTCATTCATAATTTCTCTTCTTTCTTTTTTTTTTTTTTTTACTTTTTTGTATGTTTTGTAGCATAAGTAATTGAGTAATTTCTGATCTAAATTATTTAATTGCAGTTTTTGTTATCTGTTTCTCAAAGGTTTGGGGATTCCTATGTGACATGCATCATGCTACCCGTATTTTTAACAGCACTGGGAGATGAAGCTGATTTGACATTTTTTCCTACTACCATAAAATCAAGGATCAATGGTAATGATTCTTCAACTATTTTTGTGAAATTTTTTCGTAAATGGTTTGTTTTGATAGTTCACTTCTAGGTTTGAGACCAAGATCTGTTGTTGTGGAGAAGCTCTCGATATTGTGTGTCCTACCACTTCTGTTGGCCGGTATTTTAAGTGCTCCCGGAAGACGTAATCAACTAGAAGATTACTCAAAAAAGTTGCTTGTAGAAGACAATTCAATAGAGAATCAACCAACAAAACACACTCCTGAGATTATTAATGCTATTCGCTTCATTTGGTTTGTATAGCACACCTCTGTTTTATTTTATAATTTCAAAATTGGTACGAGTATTTGAGTCATTAACTTTCTTATAATGCAGCATATTTGAAGAAAATCATGTTATGATATTTAATATAGTGTGGGAAATGGTTGCTAGCTCTAGCGTGAACATGAAAATCACTGTTGCCAAGCTTCTAAAAGCTATTGTAAGCTTATTGTTTTTCTTTTTCAGTTTCTTATAGTTAGATCTCATAAACACCAAAATTGACACAAAGTTCTTCAATATTAGGTGCCATACATTGATGCAAAACTAGCTTCAACTCATGCTTTGCCTGCCCTAGTTACACTTGGATCTGACCAAAACCTTGATGTTAAATGTGCCAGCATTGATGCATTTGGTGTTGTGGCTCAACGCTTTAAAAATGACATGGTATATGTTCAGTACATAATGTTGGTTTTATAGCTAAAAGTTGGTGCTGCTATACATTTCAAACTCCTGATCAAAATTGATATCTTGTAGATAGTTGACAAGATACGTGTTCAAATGGGTGCTTTTCTTGAAGATGGATCCCATGAAGTTACTATTTCCGTCATTCGTGCGCTGGTGGTTGCATTACCAAATACAACAGAACAACTTAGAGATTATATCCTTGGAATGTTGAAAAATGCACCTTAAATTGTGCTCTTAAATTGTTTGCATTTTCTGTTCTTAAATTGTGTCGTTTGTTTCTTAACCTTGAAGTACATCTTGTATCCAAGATTTCTCAACTTACAGCCGTACCCACAACTGCTTCAAGTGACTTAACACGCCGACGAGAAAGAGCTAATGCATTTTGTGAGGCAATTCGTGCTCTAGATGCTTCAGGTTTGCTCAACCACATAACTCTTGTCTTTGGTAATCAATTCTAACATTTCACGATTATGAAAATTTGTGATTTGTAATTATTTTCCTACATCTTTTGGTTAGAAAAATAAGTCTGCGATCAATAGAAGAGCGTCCATGTTTTGAAGAACATAATACTAACTTTACTTCTAACATTTCTTTCATCTTTTACCATTTTTTTTTCCCTAAACCGTAATGTGATTTTGGTTTTCATCATAGTCTCAAACTTTGATCCTGTTAGATCTCCGTACTTAAGAAATACATGGATGTAATTCTGCTTGCCCAACGGTAATAATTGTTTTTTGGCATGACAAACTGCGAAACATGCTAACCTTTTAAGACGTTGACAAGAACTTCTGGATTGCATCCAACAAATGATTTGTCATTTGTCACATCAAAAAGTTGTTAACGTTGTTGGATGAAAAAGACAATATCTATGTATTTGTTTAAGTATAAGGACCTAATAAGATCAAAGTTTGAAATAGTAATGACATCCAAGATCATAGACAAAAACATAGTTAACCTCGAATGCTGCATATTATGAGTATAACATTTTTCTCATAATTAACACTTGGGATCCCATCCTATCACATTTCTTTCTTATTTAGGAAGTATTTTTAATTCTGAGTTTGTATTACAGATCTTTCTGCAAGTAGTGTGCGAGACTATCTCCTTCCAGCAACACAGAACCTTTTAAAAGACTTGGATGCACTAGATCCAGCTCACAAAGAAGCCCTTGAAATTATCATGAAAGAAAGAACTGGGGTAAGTTATGGAGGTGCAAGTAAGTCAATGACTTCTCATCTTGGGTTTCCATCATCGGTGAGCAATTTCTTTGGTGATGCTGGGTTGCGTGGAAAGAGAGACAGCACCGAAGAGAGAGTGGTGTTCCCCAAGACTGTCACAACACCACAACCACAAGTCGAGGACACCAGATTAAGGCGCATCATGCTTGGACATTTTAGTGAAATACTTAGGACCAGAGGAAAACACCAGGACGATTCTCACAACCAATAAGACTTGTTAGAACAACATTTTTCACTATCAGTGTTGCAAATTTCAATAAAAACTGGTTTTTCTTATTTCTTTAGTTCGATATATATATTGTAAATTACTATATGTTATTTAAAAAGTAACACTAGTTAACATTCATTCTATCATCTTAATGTATCACCCAACCAAATGAATGGTTAGATTTCAAACAAATTTGGTTTGAAAAATGCTTGTATTTCATAAGGATAGGATATATATAAAACCTTTTTGTTTAATTTGTATCTTCTTAAAATCAATATTAATAAAGCAATACTTGTTATAAAGACATTTGTGAAAGATTTGGCTCAAGTTATAAGCCTACAAAAATAAACGAATCAGTTGTAAAACTTGTAAGATTAAATCAGTGTATGCTGAGATTAAAGTTGGAAAAGTTCAGAAGTTTTTTCTTTTCGAAAGTAAAAAAAAAAAAAAAAAAAAAAAGTTGTTCTTCATTTGGTTCGTTGGAATTCCTTATCGTAGTTTGAAATCTGTAAAAGTAATGTTGAAAAGTGAATAGGTAGATTGTGTAGAAGTTTGAAATGGGGTTTGATAATGGCAAAAAAAAATAAAAAATAAAAAATAAAAATAAAAATCTGTGGTTGATGTGATTGCGTTCCTGAAACGTTGAAACATGGGTGAGTGAAGAGTTTAAGAATGTTATCCCAGAAAGAGGTTTTCTGTTTAAATTTTCCTTACACGAGGGAACAAAGTTTTGATGAATGCCTACGAAAACCTTGCAACGTAATGTGACAATTGATTCAACCCATAATTAATTACACCAACTGCTTAATAATTGTACTTTATATTTAGTTAACTTCCTATATAGTACGATAAATAAAATCATATTTGTTAGTATTATTTAAAGTTGTCCAGTTCTTGATAAGAATATTTAGATTGCTTAGGTGGATATCTCATCTTTTTTTTATCCTTATATACATACATATATATATATATATTACTTTATTGCTTACTATAATTAGAAAGTTATATAATTATAATTGTTAGGTGTTATTTAAATTAAAAAATAAGACGTCTCTTTTTTATATGAAATTTGAAATGGATCCTATTTTACAAATTTAACATCAAACGAACTTTGAAATAAAAAAAAAAAAGCCATTGAGTTTGTTTAGTTCAAAATATATATAGGTATAAAGTCTTAGTTTAGAGTTTAGAATAGTTCTAACTATAAATTTTTAGTTCCATAAACTTCCTTACATACTAATTATATCCCATTGCCCAAGAAGAAACCACCACTTCTGAATTCTATTAATAATGTGAAAAAATTGTCTACAAAACACTAAATTCCAGTAATTGTCATACCAACATTTTCCTCCTTTTACACACACATTCTCTCCTACAAGAAACAATCACTTATAAAAATAGTACTACACTATTTCTAGTGGATTTTTTTTTTAAGTATTGTCTTTTTGTTGAGGATTAAAATATTTTTGATATATTTTAAAATATTAAATTAATATCCATCTATGTTATTTCAAAAATATAACAGATAAAAAATACAAAAAAAAATCAGTAAAAAATTTAAATTCATATCTGTACATCTACAAGAGTAGTGCATTTACTTTACCTTTCTCTTCTATTAAGATTCATTTGACACATTACTTCCCAAACACTCTTTTTTCTACATTTAAACTAAAACTGAAATTGATGATACATATTAAATAGGAAAATGATTCGATAACTTCTAAATTTTGATGACATTTTTTAAATAGTTTTTTTATTTTTGATTTTTAATATTTAAAATTCACTTAAAAATATTATCTCATGTTATAAAATTAAAAAAATTATCAAATTTAGTAGTCAAAATAATATCAATCTCATATTAAATAAGATTAGGTTAAATATGTTTTTGCTCCCTTAACTTTTAGTGAATTTTGGAATTATTCCATTTCAAAACTTTAGACCAATTTAGTCCTTAATCTTTTGAAATACGTCAATTTAGTCCTCTTAATCAAATTTTGTTAAGTTTATTTGATGTTCCGTACGAATTTCAAGATTGTATTTGAGTTGTTTATATTGTTTGACACATTTTTACTTTAATGTTAAGTCAAATACAATTATAAAACGTACTTGAAATGTCACATAAACTTAACAAAATTTGATTAAAATGATTAAATCTGTAATATTTTAAAAATGAAAAACTAAATTAGTGTTCGGTGAAAATTAAGAGATTAAAAATTTATTTAAGCGGTGAGATTTTTAGCAACAAAATTAGATGTTTTGAAAGTGACATGAGAGTGTGGAAAAGTCCACATCTGTAGCAGAGGTTCCGTGTGAAGACTGAGACCGGTTGTTGTCGTAATCTTTAGCATGTGTATTTACCTTTGAGTCCACTCCAGGGACCATAAAAGCCATAATAACATTCTCAGATTTTGAAGAAGTGAGAAAGAGATGAAGAAGGTGTTTGTTTTTGCGATTGTGGCGGCGGTGGCAGTGGTGGCGCTGGAGGTGGCTCCGGCAGAGGGTGTGACATGCAGCCCCGTGGAGCTGGGTCCTTGTCTGGCGGCAATAACTTCGTCTTCTCCACCGTCAACTGCTTGCTGCCAGAAAGTGAGGGAACAGAGGCCATGCCTCTGCGGTTACCTCAAAAATCCAAGTTTTAAGAATTATGTCAACTCTCCTGGTTCCAGAAGGGTTGCTACCTCTTGTGGGGTTCCTTTTCCGACTTGTTAGTTAGTCCAAAGAACATCATGTGTTGTTACTGCAAACTTTGTCATCTTCCGATACCTTAATATTTACAAATGTAATAAACCTTCTGTTTCATGATGTTGCATGTGTGAATGAGATGTTGAAGAAGTTAATGGAATAAATTTGGTGTGTATCTGGGTTCTTCGTTTTATCTTGTTCTTACGAACTACTGGTTTTTGTCAACAATGAGTGAGTGGTGGACTTTGGCGTCAACTGGTCAAGATGAATTAAGTGCAATTTGAATCGGCAAGGTTTTTTTTTTTTTTTTTCTTTTAATTTCAAAAAAGTTTTATGACAGGTATAGGAATGCAAATTTATACTTTGGTTTTCATTTTTTATTTTTATTTTTTATTTTTTATGTGATTTAGTATGAAAAAATAATCGTACATGATCTACACTAAATTACGTAAAAAAAATAAAAAGTGAGAATTATAATATCGTTTATTATACAAATATATGTCATTTTTTCTTTAAATATATACGGAGGTATCGGAGCTTTTAAATAAAAAAGATAAAAGTTAATTCCAAATTATTACATATTTTCATGTTTTTTTTTTAAAAAAATGTGTATGATAATAAAAAGATATTTGTATGGATATTTCCTTTTCCACCTTCACCCAACAATGAATAATTCGGCTATAAATTAATGGAAAAATAAACAAAAATATTAGGTGTACGTTTGACCAAGTTTCTTTATACGTCATTTTACCACAAAAAAAAAAATGTAGGTTAGAATTAATTCATGTATAAAGAAGTTTACTTTTAATTTTATTTTTTGATACAAAAATTAATATAAAACCAACGTCCAATTAACAGACGGTTGTTTTACAAAAGATGGGTACCGACAATTTAATAAACGGAAAACAAAACAGTATCATTCTGATTAACGTCTAATTTGGAAAAACATTACTTGGGTTAGTTTTTAATTTTATAGTAGGTTTTTTCTTTTTGCACCCACGTGAATTTTAGTTGTACCCCCATAATTGTGTAAATGATATTTTTTTTTGGGTTAAGTATGTTTTTAGTCCCTGAACTTTGACCCAAAATTGGAATTCGTCCCTGGTCGAAACTTTGATAAATTTTGGTCCCTAAACTTTAAAAATGAATGAATATAGTCCTTTTAATCAAATTTTGTTAACTTTTTTTTAGGTTTCGAATACATTTTTCAGTAAATATTGAGCCGAGAATGTGTCAAACGGCGTAAACAACCCTAATATTTACTGAGAAATGCGTTCGAAACCTAAAAAAAGTTAACAAAATTGGGTTAAAAGAACTATATTCATTCATTTTTAAAGTTTAGGGACCGAAATTTATCAAAGTTTCGACCAGAGACGAATTCCAATTTTGGAGCAAAGTTCAGGGACTAAAAACATACTTAACCCTTTTTTTTTGCAAAACTAACTTCCGAATTACCTATTTTAAAAACCTTCTGAAATAAGTTTTTTAAAATTTTCATAACAATATTAGTCTAAGGTTAGGGTTTGAATATAAAATTAGTAAATTAAATTAGGGTTTGAATAACATTTAGATAATGTTAATTTTTCTTATGCTTTAGTTGAATTATTTTTAAATAATATTTTGTTTAATATTCGGCATCAATTTCGTAATATAGTTGTGTAGTTTATATTACCTATATATTGAAGAGTTGTTTAAGTGTATGTATAACAACTACACATGTCATAGTGTCTATTAATTTAATATGTATTATTATTTTAAAGATGAAATAGTTCTACATTATATCGTTATTTTAAATATCGTAAATCTTATATGAAAATTAAATATTTTCAATTAAGATATTTTTCTTTATCATCATTGTCCATATTATTTTTTATTAATGTAAACTAATGTTTTTTTCAAATTTAATGTTGGTTAAAGTTTATTTTTTCACACCATTTGTATATTTCATTTGATATTAAACACATCTTGTTATCAATGTCAATTAATAATGTTGATCAAAATGTTTTTCTCACCAATATTAATTAGAGTTTCTTTTAACTAACATTAACATCGATGGCTTCTTTTTTATCAATATTACTAATATTTATCAACATCTTTCAATCAATGTTGTTGAAAATCTTCTAATGGAACCAAATTATATTTTTCACTTAAAATTTTCAATTCTTATTTTTTTAAATTTGTAATTAAAACTCAATAAACTAAATTAACTTATCTACATAAAAGATTTAAAAAATAAAATAATTGAAAATGTAAACCATTAAGTCTCAAGAGATTTTTAAAATTTTTCTATCGTAAAAGAAAGTAAAACGTATAAAAGTTGCATAAAGACCAATGTCGAATATGTCCCAATATCACTGATTATCCTGATTTTGTAATAGCTTTAAAGTCCTAAACACATTATTTTGAATTTGTTTTACTAAGTTTTGATGTTGTTTGTCTATTATAATTTAAAATACATTTATTTACATTGATTTCAATGTTAATTTTACTTTGTCTTTAATACACCATAAAAAACTAAACAATAATCATTTGTTACTATTTAATGTATATATTTTTATTTACTTAAATATTAAATGTTTTCTACACAAACAAATATTGATCTCATTCGTAGATCAATTATAACAGTATGAATGTGTTTGTCTCTCTCCCATACTTAGGAAATAAATTTTTAATGCGAATTATTAATATAAATTAGACTTAATACCACTTTTGGCTTTCATATTTATAATAATTATTCAATATTTTTCCTCAATTTGTTTTTCAAATCAATCTTATTTAATATTTCATATATATTAAAATATTCAACCTGGTCTATTTTGTTAACATCATTACAATGACTAACGACAAAGTAAAACTTGACACATATATGAAATTTGATTATGATGTACATTTTAGATAAGTCCTTCGTACCTCATTAATTTGATTTGGTGGTATTGTCAAATTTGAGGTTATTTTGCTCAGATTGCGTTCTAATGAATTTTTAAATTCATTATATGTGACTCTAAGAACTTTAGAGATTTATTTTTATTGTCTTGAATTTTTTATTCTTATGAAATTTCTCATTGAATTTGTAAAATTTAGTTAACGTAAATGTATTTTTTTTCATCTTTATTCCAAATCTTCCTCTTTAAAACAAGAATCAATTTTTTACTTTTTATCATAATCTTTCTAATATAAATTTATCACCTCTCGCCTATCAAGAAAAAATAAAATTTATATTCACAAATCACAATTTTCACAATGCAAAACATAACAAAACTCATACCACTTTAATTAGATAAGCAACACTGTATAAATTCAAACTTTTAAATCATAATAAGATACTAACCTTGATCAGTGAAAGATCATGCAAGAATGTATATTTCAATCTCAATCTATGTGTTTCTCAACCTCTATTTTCCAATCTATCTCTTTGTATTTATTTCTCTTCACACATTTTCATGATAATTTACATGGTTGAAAGATCTTATAACCAGACAAAAAAAATCCTAATCTCTTTTATAAATCAATATCTTCATTAATTTTTTTTTTATTTTATCTTTTATTATAATTTCGATAATATAAACTTAATATAAATAATATATAAATATAATTTTAAAAAATATATAAATATATATAAAAAATTCAAAAAAAAATTGGGAGAGCCCTCACACGTAGTTCTGCCCCTGAGCATAAGTGTGTATCTTTTACGAATTGGTTAGATAATAAAATAAAAATAAAAAATAAGAAAGACAAAAGTAGAAAAGGAATGGAAATAAGAGAATCACATGTGTTTCTTTCATAGAATACCCTAAATTATTTTATTATATTACTATTTAATTTTCACAATTTTGGAAAGAAAATTAAAAAGTACATGTTCATAAGCTACCTCTTTCTTAAATAGGTAATTTCTATTGATTCCACGCATAACATTGATTATGCTTGGGATTAACATTACATGGTCCAGCCTCCAATATGTTCCATACACATTGAACACATTCATCCCTATCTTGTTTATAAATGTCAAAATAATGACTTGCTCCTTCCCATGTAAAATGACAAAAGTACAAAGTAACCTTCCAAAAGAAATTAGGTCTAAAACCAAAATTGTATGTTTCCGCATAATTCAATGTGTGATATCCAAGATCATTATGTTTGTCTTTGCAATGAACGGTCAAGTTCTTCGAAATCAATAAATTGGTTATTGTAATGCTTACTTTGTGAGGAATAAGTCCTTTTTCTACTTCAAAAGGTACAATTTCAGCCTCACTCCCTTTCAACTGCAAAGAAAAAAGTGTTGTTAAAAGCAAAGAAAGTAAAAATACAATTTTTGAGATTGAGACCATCCTTTCTCAATAACTTCTTACAATATCCTTTAAGTGTATGAGATAGTGGATATATAAAGTCCTCCAAGTATACTTTTGTTGATATTTAATGGTAAGATTATAGTTTTGATTTTTATTTGGTTTTCTTTAAATATTACATAATTATACTATTATTAAAACATTATTACAAATTTTTTAATTACACGAATTTTATAAAATTAAAAAACAGTAAAACAGGTTGACGTTAATAGGTGCTTTGACATTTTAAATTTATCAGCCAAGCTCACAAGTGACAAACGAGACAAGGTGAAATGAATCAAGGATAAATCTTCAGGTTTCGATACAAAAATGAAGATATGTGTTTATTGTTGATATGGAGTATAAGAAACTGCATTTATTTTGTCCAAATTGTAAAATGATTGGTCATGATCTATTTAATTATAGACGATTACAATAGGATGTCAATGTTATTTCTATTGAGGAGAAAATTGTTGACGCAGAAATACAACATTATCGTCCTAAGGTAGTTGATGCTCAAGATGAGACTAAAGTCTCTCTTGGTCCAGTTTTAAAGTTTGTGAAGCTTGTGGTTGAGCCTGTGGATCCTGTGCTGGAGCCTACTACTTAGTCACAACTTGAGTCAATGACGATTCATGATAATATTTCATGATTTTGAAAGTGCAGAGACCAAACAGTGACCAAATTTTAACTAGGAACTATTTTCAAATTTAGTTCAAACTTCAGAAACTAAAAACATATTTTTGCTAGATATAACTTAACTCATGTGAATAAAATTATATCAAATCTCTATTGTAACGAGTCTCATTTATTATATTTATTTAATGAGGTCTACCTATGTCATTAGTGTTGTTGATCTGCTTCATTGATTATGATATTTAAACTAGTTAATCCTAATTATGTTTACATCTATAACTTTTTAACTTTCAAAATAATATGATAAAGCTAATTATAAATTATGATTATGGTTTGCGTGATGAAGTTTAGGACTGTGACAAATTAACTAAAACTGTATAAAGAATTATGTTTTTCGTCTCACAATTATTATAAAGAATTATAAAGAATTATGTTTTCTAAACTTTATGAAAGTTATATAAAATATCTTTTCCAACAAATAACATATGAAATGTAATAAACAAAGTTTTACAATAGATTATGATATTATTTATATTATGATTTAGAGGCAAAACATACTTTTTTATAATAATATTAAGATGAAAAATATATTTATTCTTTAATATTGTTTTATATATTTACTTTTTTATTGATTTTCAAGTTTTAATAGTTTATTTGAAACTTTAACCAGTTTTTAGTATTTTAATATAAATTACATATTTTGATTTGATGGTAATTGCCGAATGTTTTTTTAAAAAAAAAAAAACTTGTAATTAAAACTCAATAAACTAAATTAACTTATCTACATAAAACATTTCAAAAAATGAAATAATTGAAAATGTAAACCATTAAGTGTCATAAAAGATTTTAAAATTTTGTATCCTAATAGAAAGTAAAACTTATAAAAGTTGCATAAAAAATCTTGTTTCATTCCTTAAATTACATATAGTTGTTATTCCACTGAAACACTCACGAGACCTAACACAAAACTATATGTTTCACCAATATTTATTATTTGAGCCCCAAAATCATGATGCTGAAAAAATTTGTAAAAAAATATTTTTTTCTGTTATTTTTTTTAAAATATTAATTGATAGGTAATTTCTTTGTGAATAATTATTTTTTACAAAATTCTAAAATTTGTAAGTATTTCCTACAAAATTTATTGTAAAAAGTGTTTTATACAAAATATTTTACAAAAAAAATTGGCAGTAATTTCTTGTAATTTTTTTATAATAAATTTATAAGTATTTTCTAAAAAACATTAAAACAAAATTGACAAATAATATAAGTTTTTTTAATAATAAATGAACACCCTAGTGTTACTTAGTTTTGATACTATTTCTCTATTGTAATTTAAAATACACCTATTACTTTGATTTTAATGTTATTTTCACTATGTCTTTACTAAGTTTTGTTACTATTTAATGTTTATGTTTTTATTTAATCAAATATTAAATGTTTTTTACATAAAAAAACATTAATCTCATTCGTAGATCAATTACAACAGCATGAGTGAGTTTGTCTCTCTCCCAAAATTATTAATGTCACCTTTCAAGGTCCAAATATATTTAATGTAATTATGGAACAAAATTTTAATATGAATAATTAATATAAATTATACTTAATCCCTCTTTTGGTCTCTACATTTAATCTTTGTGATTCTAATACTATGTTAAATAATGTTTCAGGTATTCATATCACTATCAAATCATCACTCTCTAAAAAAGTTAACATTAATTTAAAGGAATGAATTATACTGAGTTTTTTTTTTCTTCTAAAAATAGGAATCAAATAAGTTAAAATGATTCGAGAGAAAATATTGAATAATTACTACAAATATAGGACTAGAAGTGGTATTAAGCCTATAAATTAAAATTGACACCTAAGATTAGGCGTAATTTATTTTAGTTACTCTTGGAGTAAATAGATCCACTCATTTCCATTACTTTTTCTAGTAATAAAAATTAGATGTGTAGAATATTAAAATTATTTCTATAAAAGTTAAGAGAAAATGATTTCATTGATATATAGAAAAAAAAATTAAAAATATTAAAAGAAAAAAAATATAGAGCATAAGTATCTTTTATATATTAGTTGGATAAAAATAAAGAAAATAAGACAAATATAAAAAGGAATGAAGATAATTTCACATTAAGGTATTTCTCTCATAGAATACCCTTAATTATTTTATTATATTATTGTTTAATTTTCACAATTTTGGAAACGGAATTAAAAAGTAAATATTCATAAGACACCTCTTGCTTAGAGAGGTACTTTCTACCGTTGCCACACATAACATTCGTTATGTTTGGGATGAATCTTACATGCTCCACGGTCAAATATGTTCCATATGCATTGAACACATTCATCTCTATCTTGTTTATAAATGTCAAAAGAATAATCTGCTCCTATCCAAATAAAGCGACAAAAGTACAAAGTAACCTTCCAAAAGATATTAGGTCTAAAACTAAAATTATATGTTTCCCCATAATTCAATATGTGAGTTCCAAGATCATGGTGTTTCTCTCTGCAATGAACGGTCAAACTCTTCGAAATCAAGAAATTGGTTATTGCAACGTGTACTTTGTGAGGAATAAGCCCTTTTTCTACTTCAGAAGGTTCAACTTCATCGTGACTCCCTTTCAATTGCAAAGAAAAAAGTGTTGTTAAAAGCAAATAAAGTAATAATGCAGATTTGGAGATTGAGACCATCATTTCTTAATAACTTCTTACAATAACCTTTAAATGTATGAGTTAGTGGATATATATATATATATATATATATATATATATATATATATATATATATATATATATATATATATATATATATATATATAAGTCCTCTGAGTATATTTTTGTTGATATCCAATGTAAGATTATGGTTTGAATTTTTTATTTTTTTTCTAAACATTACATAATTATACTATTCTTAAAATATTATTACAATTGTTTTAATACACAAATTTTGTAAAATTAAAGAACAGTAAAACAGGTTGGTGCCTAATCAAATATTGGTGGAAAGACCATGATTTTTGTTTATTATTGATGTAGAGTTTGAGAAATTGTCTTTATTTTGTAAAATTTGTAAAATAATTGGTCATTATCTATCTAATTGTAGACGGTTACAACAGAATGTCAATGTTATTTTTGTTGGAAAGAAAACTATTGGCACAAAAATACAACAACATCATTGTCCTATGGTCACTACACCATTTTTTACTTTAGATCACATTTGAACTAGCCCACATCTCTAACAGTGTTGCCTTAACATATAAAAGGCCACAAATATATAAGTGTGGCTTAAAACTACTAAAGACCACATTTAATAAATTGTTGATTATTTAGGCAACATTTTTTTAAAAGTTGCCAACAGAAAATGTGGGCAAAACAATAAAATTGTGACATCTTCCTTGTGTTGTTTCCTTATCAGTTATACTATATACTATGAATCTTCTTCATACCTATAGATTAGGCAACGCTGACATGACAACAACTAAAAAACCATTGCGTAAAATAGGAATAAGCCACAATTTTTTTTATTGTTGCTTATATAGTGAGTTTTATTTGCCTTAAACCTAGAGAGCATACAAAAAAAATGTTGTCTATTTGTTTTAAGCAATATGGTAGAAAATATTGATAGGTATAGGCAACCGCTGTTAAAATGTGGATAGCTTAGAACACATTTTTAAAATTGTGATAATTTAACTTTAAATATTTTTAAATTACCATCACGTGACCTAATTAAATTATTGTAAGATGAATAAATTGTCTTGTGGAGGAGAGTAGCTTGACCAAGTCACAATCAAATCATAACACTTTAGTTGCTACAATTTTAAGAAGAAAGCGTTGCAATATAACTATTTACTACAATCAAATTTAGAAGATTGTTCACTCCGATATATAATTTAGAGTATGTTTATAATAAAACATGTTTTTTGCTTTTCTTAAGATTAAAATTTATGAAATAATTTAAATACTATGTAAGATTAAATTCAACCTAAGATGTATGGCTAAAATTTTGTATTATCTTAAATTCATGATTTTTTTTATTAATTAATATAATCACTAGTGCATCTAAAAATATAACTACGATTATTTTTAGTATTAAATTACGCATGATAAACTATAGTATATTCAGTTATAGTAATAAAAGAAGCTTAAGACTACAGTTATAGTAAATAATATGCTGTTATTCACGAAAATAAGTAATTTTAGACTATGATTATTAAATAAATTTTAGCCTATGCATTATTACATGCTACAATTCCTTTAATAAGTAATATTTTAACTAAATTAAATATTATTTTATAAATTAAAATTTATAAATATTTAAAATTTTTTCTATTATTAATAAATAATTATAATTAGTTTATGAATCAAAGTTTAAATTCATTTCTAACCTTAGTTATTAAAATTTTATGATCACCTATTTAATAAATGGGTCATATATAGAGTTGTAAATTTAACAACAATATTCAGTTAAATTAACATGATATATAATTTAAAAATTTAAACCTTAACTCAGGTTTTAATTATATATATATATATATATATATATATATATATATATGTGTGTGTGTGTGTGTGTAAATCAACACGTTGTTACTTTGTATTTTAATATAATACAAATATATTACAAATATATTTTACTGTTAATAATTAAATAAAATATTTATTAGAATAATTTTTGTGATATTTTTTTTTATTCCAGAAAGAAATATCTTAAAAGTTGTAGGATAATAAGTAAAATTTAGGAAATGTAAATTAAGATGAGGTTATAATGCAAGCTCTTAATTTAATTTTTCCGAGTTTTATTGTGTCACATCTTTAAGATTCGATATATGCTTTTTCTGCCATGAAAAAAAAAAGTCTTATGAGAGTATTTAATGTTATATTATATATATACACTTCAACATGAAAAAATTGATGCTATTATAAAATATTTTTATGAAATAAATTTAGTTTTTAACGTAAAAGAATACTTTTTATTACTGTAATATAAGGTCTTAAATTTGATATGTTAGTATACTTTGATAGTGTATGGGTTTTTGTAATATTTGAGTCCTAAATAACTCTTTTACATAACTCAAAATAACTCAAATAATGTGAATGAAATTATATTAAACCTCTATTATGAGTGAATCTCATTTATTATAGTTATTTAATGAGATGGAACTACCTCATTAGTGTTGTGGATTGTACTTCATTAATGAACATTTATGATATTTAAACTAATTAATACTAATTCTGATTACATTTCATGATGGCGTTTAGTTAGGTGATAAATTTACAATAACTATAAAAATATTATATGATTTTTTGATTTTTTTTTCAATATTTATATTAAATATGTTTTTCGTTTCATAATTATTATAAATAATCTTATAATAATTATATTTTGTTTGTAAACAAATAACATGTAAAATATTTGTCACGTGACAAACAAAATGTTACATTAACTATAATATTATTTATATTATGATTTAGGAACAAAACATATTTTACCTTTAATATTTTCTTTTATATATATATATATATATATATATATATATATATATATATATTAAGTTTTAATAGTTTATTTAGGACTTTAACCGGTTTCTATTATTTTAATATATATTACATATTTTAAGATATTTCACTTTGTATAAAATTAGAAAGATATTTATGTCCAAATAAGTTGTTTGTATAAAACATTAAAAATTAAAATTTATATTTTCAGAATTTATGAGTGTAATTTGATTTTTATGTAGTTCCAATTTCACCGAAAAAAACGTTATGTTTTTTTAGTATTTAGGTCTTTATATCATACCATATGATATATAATTACGATACGTGTATCATATACGACATATATTCGATACGTGGATAAAAATAATAGAACCACACATCAAGGTATTTCTCTCATAGAACATCCGCAATTATTTTATTTTAATACTATTTAATTTTTGTAATTTTGGAAAGGAAATTAAAAAGTACATGTTCATAATCTACCTCCTTCTTCGAGAAGTACATTCTTATTCCACACATAACAATCACTATACTTGCGATAAACTTTACATGGTCCATTCTCGAATATGTTCCATACGCATACAATACATCTATCTCTACTTTGTTTATAAATGTCAAAATAATGACTTCCTCCTTCCCATGTAAATTGACAAAAATATAAAGAAACCTTCCAAAAGAAATTAGGTCTAAAACTAAACTCAAATATTTCCCCATATTCCAATTTATGAATACCGAGATCATTGTGCTTGTCTTTGCAATGAACGGTCAAGTTCTTTAAGGATATGAAATTGGCTATTTCAACGTATACTTTAGAAGGAGGAAAAAACCCATCTTCTACTTCGGAAGATACAACTTTATCTTTACTCCCTTTCAATTGCTGAGGAAAAAGTGTTGTTAAAAGCAAAGAAAGTAATAGCATAATTTTGGCGATCGATATCATCCTTTCTCAATAAATGCCTACAATAATCTTTAAGTGTACGAGTTGGTAGATATATAAAGTCTTATGAGTATACTTTTGTTGATATCTAATGATGTTATGGTTTGAGTTTTTATTTTCTTTATCTAGATATTACATAATTATGCTATTCTTAAAATATTTTTACAATTTTTTTAATTCACAAATTTTATAAAATTAAAAGATAGAAAACGGGTTGACGTTGGTAGTTAGGATGAGATTTTTAATTTATCAACCAAAGACACAAACAAGTGATAGAGGAAACAAGACGAGATGAATCAAATTCTCGTTTTATTTTGAAACTTAAAAGAAAAAAGAAATAAAATTATTAAGAATGTGAACTCTTTTTCATTATATTATTTAAATGATACGAATATAAAGTGATATTATATTTTGAATCATTAATAATTTATGATGTGAAAGTAATACTCTTTTAAATTTTCTAATGAGAAATATATATAAAAAGGACGTGGCACTGTTCTTACTTCACTGGTCTATAACCAAGGAAGCTCTTCATAAAACTCACATGTTAACAAATTTATTGATAAATGAATGCTTTTAAGATGTAAAACTAATGTTTTATTCGTATATCTTTGTATTGGATAGAGAATTTTATAATTTTCAAGACATTTGAATACATTAAATTTGATTTTTTTTTTTATTTCTCAAATACATAATTTGGATAAAATAATTCAAATATAATAAATTTTAATGTTCTTGGATAAAGTATTTTAATTATTTTAAAATTTATTTAAATATCAAAATAATTGTTAAAAATGAAAAAAAAAATATCAACATCGATTTTGATTGATGTACTTTTTTTTTGTCAAAATTCTTTATGTTTTTTTTATAATCGTACAAGTTTTTTTCAATTTATGTTAAATGAGGAATGGGTCAAATTAATCGAACTCACTTGTCTCAACATTTATCTTAACTTTCAAATTAAGTTAATTCGTCTCAACTTTATCCAAACATGTCAATTTTAGTGTGAAGAATTTTAAATGTTTTAAATAAATGAATTACTCTTCTAAATTACTTGTTAAAACACAAGAAATATGAGTTTATATTTTGTACAATATTATTTAATATTAAATGGTAAATTGTATTGAATTTATTACCTTAATTTAAATATGCATTTATGGTAAGTTATCTCTTTAATGCCCTATTCAAATTTAATTAAAAATAATTAAATATTTATTATTTATTTAATGAAGTATTAAATGTTTTTCTATATTAAAATAATAACATTATAACATCTTCCTTTGGGAGTCATTCCTTTTAACACTTTTTTTTTCAATTTTTATTTCATGATATTATAAAATTCATATTCTAGTTAATATTTTATCGAAATTTTCGGAGATTTAATAAAAAATAATCTTATTTACTACATCAATCTAATATAAATTAAATATTTATATACATAAACATTCACTTAATTTGTATAAATATTTATAAATTCTGAGATTAAATATTTAAGCTAAACATAAATTTAGCAAATTTGAAAATCTAACTTTAAACACATTTTAAAAAAAGTATTTTTTACATACCAATTTAAAACTTTACCTGTATATTTTAGATACAGTGAAACTTGATTATATCAATTATTATATATAACAGCATTAGTTGTTGAAAGAAATGGTATAAATGTTTGAGTGTCCTCTTTTTTTTTCACAAATTAAAAAAAAAAACATTAGAAAGATGTGATATTGTTAACAACTAAATAAAATATTAATTAAGAAGTTAATCTTATCAAAATTTTATAGTAAATTAAAAATTTTAAAAAAGTTTTAAAAATAATGCGATATAAAATGAAATATAAAAATAAAAATTAAAGTGAGCGAAATTAAATCATATCTTAGTTAAGAAATAATTTTCGTTTACACATTAGTAAAAAAAATTAAGTCTTAATGAAGCTATCACCAAGTCTCATCTAATAAAGTTTCATTAATGAGCATTAATGAAGTGATTCTAGGTCATTATTGATATTTATTGATGAACATTGATGATTTTCAAACTTGGTAATAATTAGGATGATAATTTTCATCATAACTAACATTATTAATGTTAATACATTATCACGTGGTGGGTAAAAATACAATAGTGTGTGGTGATATGATGATTGTTATGATAATTCTGAAAAGGAAGTGTGGGATGATGATGGATAAACATCAATTTTAAAAAAGTAATATATTATTTGATTGAGTTAAAAATATGTAATTTAAATTGTTTTATAAATTGTTCTTTCTTTAGTGATTATTTAAAGTTTTGGTTTAATTAGTTGGATGATACTCACTTTTTTCTGAATGTGTCAGTTTGATATTTGCTTTAAAAACATATCAATTACATCTCAACTTCTGACAAAAAATGCTTTAATTAGATCCTTTAAAAGAAACATTAATAGCATGACAAGTGTCAATCTTATTTTTTTTTATTTAAAAAAATTGACATGTGTCGGGTTTCGAATGTAACATGCTCTCAATATATATTATTTTATAATATATATATATATATATATATATATATATATATATATTACATTATTATATATATATATATATATATATATATATAAATTATTTTCTCTCTTTTAGTTATTTTTAAAACATGACATAAAAGGTAAAAATGACATTTGTTCTTCTACAATTCAAGTATTATGTTAAATAATGTATTGTCCCTCTCTCAAATCATCACTCTCTAACAAGTTAGTATTAATTTAAATGAATGAACTATATTGAGTTCTTTTAAAAAAAAATCAAAATTAAGTAAAACAAAGTCGAGGAAAAACATTGAATATTTTTTTTTTTAAAATATAGAGACCAAAAGTGGTATTAAGACTATAAATTAAATTAAACATCTAATATTAGGAGCAATTTATTTTACTTACTCTTAGAGTAAATGGATCCCCACTCATTTTCATTATTTTTTTTCTAGTTATAATACATTAGAATATTAAAATTACTTTTATTAAAGTTAATAGAAAATGTTTTCAATTATTTATAGAAAAAAATACAATTAAAAATATATATAAAAAAAAACTTATAGAGCATAATTATCTTTGATGAGTTGGTCACATAAAATTAAAGAAAATAAAATAGACAAAAAAAATAAAAATAATAGAATCATATCAAGCTATTTTTCGAATATTCTCAATTATTTTATTATATTATTATTTAATTTTCATAATTTTTGAAAGGAGATTAAAAAATACATGTTCATAATCTACCTCTTCTTAGAGAGGTACTTTTTATGATTTCCACGCATAACATTTGCTATACTTTGGATAAACTTTACATGGTCCAGTCTCAAATATGTTCCACATGCATTCAACACACTTATCTCTATTTTGATTATAAATGTCAAAATAATGACTTGCTCCTCTCCATATAAAACGACAAAAGTACAAAGGAACCTCGCAAAAGAAATTAGAACTAAAACTAAACTCAAATGTTTCCCCATAATCCAGTATGCGAGCTCCAAGATCATGGTTCCTGACTATGCAATCAATGGTCAAGTTCCTCAACATTATGTAATTGCTCATTGCAATAGATACTTTAGAAGGAGTATAAAACCCTTCTTCTACTTCCGATGATACAACTCCACCCTTACTCCCTTCCAATTGTAAAGAAAAAAGTGTTGTGAAAAGCAAAGAAAGTAACAACATAATTTTGGAGACTGATACCATCCTTTCTCGATAACTTCCTACAATAACCTTTAAGTGTATGAGTTGATGGATATATAAAGTCCTCTAAGTATGCTTTTGTTGATATATAATGAGATTCTGGTTTGAGTTTTTATTTATTTTTTAGATATTACATAATTATAATATTCTAAAAATATTATTACAATTTTTTTAATTCACAAATTTTATAAAATTAAAATATCAAAAAACGGTTGACGGTAGTAGTTAGGTTCGAAATTTTAATTTATCAACCAAACACACAAGTGATTGATGAGGTAAGAAAAGATGAATCAAATTCTCATTTTATTTTAAAATTTAAAAGAAAAATGAAATAACAATTAGGAATATCAACTCTTTTTTCATTATATTATTTAAATGATAGTAATATAAAATAATATGGTATTTTAATAAATATTTATATAACTACTTTGTTTCTAATATATATATATATATATATATATATATATATAAAAGGACGTGGCACTGTTTTTACTTCAATTATCTATAACCAGCTAATGCGTTCATCTTACTTTTAAGGTTTAATTAGTTGGATGGTATTCAATTTTTGTTTGGATGTGTCAGGTTTGTACCCGCTTTAAAAAAATGTGTCAATCTAGTCCCAACTTTTGAAAAAATGTCTTAATCATGTCCTATTTAGAAAAAAATTACTAAAGTCTTTAAGTTAATTCATGACTTTTATCACTAAATTTTAATATAAATATTAATACTTAATTTTATAAGTCCTTTTAAATATTAATACTGTTAACGGCGTTAATAATTTTTTGTTGAAAATAACCTAATTGAGGCATATTTTCAAAAGTTAATACTCAATTGACATCTCTTTAAAAGCGGATACTAAACTGACACATCTAAATGAAAGTGAATATCGTCCAACTAATTAAACCTACTTTTAACGAACCAATGAAGCTCTTCACAAAACTCACATGT
This sequence comes from Vigna unguiculata, assembly GCF_037176805.1. Classification (NCBI taxonomy): domain Eukaryota; kingdom Viridiplantae; phylum Streptophyta; class Magnoliopsida; order Fabales; family Fabaceae; genus Vigna; species Vigna unguiculata. Next base: position 49,107,905 of record NC_140795.1, on the reverse strand, counting down.
TAACAAATTTATTGATAAATGAATGCTTTTAAGATGTAAAACTAATGTTTTATTAGTATATCTTTGTATATGGATAGTGAATTTTATAATTTTTAAGATATTTAAATATATTGAATTTGAATTAATCTTATTTTATTTTATTTTTTATTTCTCAAATGTATAATCTGATAAAAATATTGTGAATTTTAATGTTATTGATTGGATAAAGTATTTGAATTATTTAAACAATTATTTAAATATTAAATTGTTCAAAATTAAAAATAAATATTAATATTGATTATTTTTTAGTCGATTTTTGATTGATTATTACTAATATTTTTTAGGTTATTTAAAGTTCTTTTATTTTATTCATTTGAAAATGAGTAGTATTAAATTTTAACTTCTTTTAGATAATTTTATTCAAATTATTTTAGTGCAAAGAATTTTAAATATTTCAAATAAATTATGTACTCTTCTAAATTATTTTATCAAACAGAAGTATGATTTTATGATTTTATACTTCATACAATAACATCATTATTCATTGACAAATTGTATTGAATTTATTACCTTGATTTAAATATGCATTTATGGTAAGTTGTCTATTTAATGCAATATTCCAATCTAATTAAAATTAATTAAATATTTGTTATTTATTTAGTGAAGTATTAAATGTATTTTTATACTAAAATAATAACATTAAAATATCTCCTTTAAGAAAATATTTAAGTAATTATCAATTTTAGTGACAAAAAATAATTAATCAATCTAATGACTAATTTAGATATCAATTTATAAACTAAAAGTTATTGGTAACTAAAATAGTTTTAAAAAATTATAATTGGTCTCTAAATTATTAACTAAAATATTTTCTATTATGGATTGATCTTTAAATTGGTCACTAACATTAATTACCAAATTTTTGGCTAAAAAAAATTAATCTCTAGATTAATTTCCAATCAAAAAATTGATTTCTAAACATATTCTTTTGTCAATGATTAATTTTCTTGTAGAGTTAAGAGTTCTTCCTTTTAACACTTTCTCAATTTTTATTTCATGATATTATAAAATTCATGCTCGTTAATATTTTTATGAGATATGATATAAAATAATATTATTTATTACATCAATCAAATATGAAATAAATATTTATATAAAAAAGCATTAACTTAATTTGTATAAATATTTATAAATACTGAGATTAAATATTTAAGCTAAACATATATTTAGAAAATTTAAAGATCTAACTTTACATACAGTTTAAAAAGTATTTTCATACATACCAATATAAAACTTTACTTGTATATTTTAGATTTAAAACTTTACTTGTATATTTTAGATATAGTGGAACTTGATTATATCAATTATTACATATAACAGCATTATTTGTTGAAACAAATGATATAAATGTTTGAGTGTTCTCTTTTTTCTTTCTCAAATTAAAAAAAATATTAGAAAGATATGATATTATTAACTACTAAATAAAATATTAATTAAGATGTTAACCTTATAAAACTTTTATATTAAATATTAAATATAAAAAAGTTTTAAAAATAATGCAATATAAAGTGAAATATAAAAAAAAATTAAAGTAAGTGAAATTAAATCAAATCCTAGTTTAAAATTAATTTTCGTTTAACATTATTACAATAAATATTTAAGTCTTAATGAAATTATAACCAAGTCTCATTTCATAAAGTTTCATTAATGAGCATTAATAGGTGATTATATATCATTATTGATATTTATTGATGAACATTTATGATTTTCAACCTTATCAGTTCTACTTGCATTTGTATTTATTTAGACTTTCATGTTAAATTTAAATTCACACAGACTATTTAAAGATTTATTTAAAGATATTAATCAGTATCTTGTTAATCGGTGTATGACATTAGTTAAAGATAATTAATATGTATTGAATCTTATAAAAATTCATAATTAATTATGATGATAAATAAAATCAGAACTAATAACCATGCAATTTTATTTTATTTAAACGACAAAAATATCTTTAAATATTGTACAACTACTTTTAATATTTTATATAGTGTTCACCCATACAAGTTAAAAAACTATTAAATAATAAAATAACTATATTTTAATATTTCTAAAAATTAAAATATTATAATATAATTAAACATAAAAAAGTTTAAATTACTATAAAACCAACAAAAAATAGTGTTAAATATCTTAAAAGTTTATAAAAATAAAAAATTCATAATTAATTATGATAATAAATAAAATCAGAACTAATAACCATGTAATTTTATTTTATTTAAACGACAAAAATATCCTTAAATATTGTACAACTACTTTTAATATTTTATGTAGTGTTCACCTATACAAGTTAAAAAACTATTAAATAATAAAATAACTATATTTTAATGTTTCTAAAAATTAAAATATTATAATATAATTAAACATAAAAAAGTTTAAATTACTATAAAACCAACAAAAAATAGTGTTAAATATCTTAAAAGTTTATAAAAATAAAAGAAATTTAAGTATCAATTTGAGACTTCATTAATTTCTTTTCTCTAACTTGAAACTTAACAAAATTCCCTTATTAAAAAAAAAATAATATTTCAATATCTGAAATTATTAATTATAAATAAAAAAATTATTAATTAAAAATTTTAAATGATAGTTTTGTCTTTATAAAATATGTTATATAATTTTAATTATTCTTTAACTAATGTAAAAATAATAAAATAAATTCACATTAATTATTCCTCAACCAGTTTATCTGATCAACCTTCTCATTATTATTATTATTATTATTATTAACAATGGTAATAATTAGTATTAATGTTAATACATTGTCATGTGGTGGAAAAAACTACAATAATAGTGTGGTGATATGGTGGTTGTTATGATAATTCTGACGAGAAAGCGTGGGATGATGATGGATAACAACAATGTCAAAAAAGTAATTTAAATTGTTTTATAAACTGTTCTTTGTTTAGTGATTATTTAAAGTTTTAATAGTTTTTTTAAGATTTTAGTGATTGGTGTGGTGTGTTTGAATGAGAAATTTTAGAAGACTGTTCATTTTTATATATAATTCAGAGTATGTTTAAGAATTTATAAAATAATTTAATTACTATATAAGTTCAAATTTCACATAAAATATTTGTCATTTGGTCTTATAGAACTAAAATCGTTTCCTACTCTCCGAGTCTTATAAAATATACACAACTCACCAAAAGTCTAAGATTTCACACAAACACACATGTATGTTTATAAAGTTTACATATAATATAATATCTAATATATAAGTTTATACAATATATATAATGTAATAACCCACCATACTCAAGTACTATGTTAAATAATATGTTGGGTGTTCATATCATTATGTCAAATCATCATTCTCAAAACAATTTAACATTAATTTAAAGAAATGAACTACATTAAGTTTGTTTTTTAAGTTTATTTTGAAAGAACAAGATCAAATTAAGTAAAAAAGAATTCAGAAAAAACATTGAATAATTATTACAAATATAGGACCGAAAGTGATATTAAACCGATAAATTAAAATAAACACCTAAGATTAGGGGTAATTTATTTTACTTACTCTAAGAGTAAATGGATCCCCACTCATTTCTATTACTTTTCTTTTCTAGTTATAATACATTAGAATATTAAAATTATTTCTATAAAAGTTATGAGAAAATGTTTTCAATTATTTATAAAAAAAAATATAATTAAAAAAACAAAAGAAAGAAAAAACTTTTAGAGCATAAATATCTTTTATGAGTTGGTTTTATAAAAATAAAGAAAATAAGATAGACAAAAGTAGAAAAAGGAATAAAAATAATAGAATCACGTCAAGTTATTATTTTCACGCATAACATTTATTATATCTTGGATACATCTTACATGGTCCATTCTTGAATATGTTCCATACACATTGAACACATTCATCTCTATTTTGTTTATAAATGTCAAAATAATGAATTTCTCCTTCCCATACAAAGCGACAAAAGTACAAAGTAACCTTCCAAAAGAAACTAGGTCTAAAACTAAAGTTGTATGTATCTTGATAATTCAATATGTGAGTTCCAAGATCATGGTACTTGTCTTTGCAATGAACGGTTAAGTTCTTCAAAACCATGGAATTGATCACAGCAATGTGTACTCTAGAATGAGAAAAACTAATCCCTTTTTCTACTTCTAAAGATACAACTCCATCCTCAATCCCTTTCAATATCAAAGAAAAAAATGTTGTTAAAAGCAAAGAAAGTAATATTGCAATTTTGGAGATTGATACCATTTTTTCTCACTATCTTCCCACAATAAACTTTAACTGTACGAGTTGGTGGATATATAAAGTCCTTTGAATATACTTTTATTCATATTTAATAAAATTAAGGTTCAAATTTCTATTTTCTTTGTTTTTCCTTCTAAATATTACACAATTATACTATTCTTAAAAAAATTTACAAATTTTTAATACATAAATTTTGTAAAATTAAAGGATGGTAAAATAGGTTGACGTTGGTGTCCTATCCGTACCCGGCCCCATCTCACCAAGGTCAAGTACTGGATACTGGTTACCACAAAGCAACAAGAATCTCATAATACCCATACCCGACCCTATCTCACCAAAGCTAGGTATTGGGTACTGGCTACCACAAAGGAACAAGAATCCTATAGTACTCGTACTGGACCCTATCTCACCAAGGTAAGGTACTGGGTACTGGTTACCACAAAGTAACAAGAATCCTATAGTATCCGTACCTGACCTTACCTCACCAAGGTCAGTATTAGGTACTGGCTGCCAATAATGAATAAGAATCTTAGGCTTAGGATGACTCGTATTGACCTTTGACCTGGGCTAACTCATATTGCCCCTAGGCTCGAGATGACTTGTTACGACATTCGGTCTAGGTTGACTCATTTTGACTTTTGACTCATCGAACTCGTCCTGACCTTTAACTAAGGATGACCTACTGACCTTTAGTCCAAGCTTACTCATCTCGACCTTAAGCTTGAGCCAACTTGTGTCGGCCTTCACCTTGGCCAACTCGTGTCAACCCTCATATTGGGTTGACTCAACTTGACATTCGATCTAGAGTAACTCATCTTGACATTTTGCTCAAACTGATTCATCTCGACTTTCGGCCCGAACTGACTCGTCTTAACCATGGCCAGGGTAGATTTATCCCAATCTTCGACATGACAAACTCATCTTAACCATTGGCCCTTATGGACCTTTCTTAACCTTTTGGTCCTTGCTGACCTTTCTTAACCTTCGATTGAGCCTCCAGTTCGAACCGACTTGGCTAATCCTTCAACATATGTCGATTCAACTGAATGAAGTGAGAATAAAGTGATAATGAGTAGAATTTGAAATTACTTATATTTTTAGATTATTTAAAATTATTCTATTTTATTCATTTGAAATAGCTTCCAAAATTTATTAAATTTTAATTTTGTTCAGATAACTTTATCCAAACATGTCATTTTAATGTGAAGATTATATCTAAATTATCTTGTTAAAACACAAATTTTATATCCTATACAATAACAATATTGTTCAATGATAAATTACATTGAATTTATTATCTTGATATTAATATGCATTTATGGTAGTTATGCATCTCTTTAATGCAATATTCAAATTTAATTATGGATCATTGAATTTATTTATTTATTTAATGAAGTATTAAATGTTTTTCTATAGTACAAAAAAATTTCTATTTTCCCAGAAAAATTAATAAGAAAAAATATTTGTTGTTAATTCTTCACAAATACAGTAAAGGAATAAAATTATAAGGTGTTTGTAGCAAAATAACTATATATATATATACTATAACATAATGATCTTAGTCTCACAGTTCACACAAAATCTGCACAAATCACCAAAAATTGCTAAACAGGCACTCACAACCTTTAATACTACTTATTTATTGTATAGTTTGAGTGATTAATTGACAACATATTCTAAAAATTTATTTAATGGTGGGTTGATTACGTGTCGAACATGCATGCATTGTGGTGTGTTGTGTTGTGAAAGTTGAAACCTTCCCCAAATACAACTCCATCATCTCCAACAACACTTGCAGTTTCTGCATTATTTTCAGTATTGAATTCCCATGCACACACCCCACAGCCACCTTCGACCTTCCCCACATACCACCCACACCTTCTTCACACCCTTCTCTCTTCATCAATCTCTAACCTTAATTATTAACAGATTAAATATATTTTTCTCTCTTAACTTTCAGTCAATTTTAAAATTAGTTTATTTAAAAAGTTTGAACCAATTTAGTCATTTATCTTTCAAAATACATAAATTTAATATTTTTAATCAAATTTTATTAAATTTATTTAACATTTTAAGTATATTTCATAATATTATTTGACTTAACATTAAAATAAAAATATGTCGAACATTATAAACAACTCAAATATAATATTAAAATACGTACAAAATATTAAATAAATCTAACAAAATTAAATTAAAAGAATTAAATTTATATATTTTAAAATATAAAAAATTAAATTAATTCAAAACTTTAAAATAAATTAATTTTAAAATTTACCGAAAATTAGTAACGGATGGAGTCTTTCCAACCACAAATCTTATAACCAGCAAAACAAAAAACACAATTTATGTTCCCCTGCTTCTACTGTCTTGGATTCACGGTTCACTGCAATTAAAATACGTTATCTCTCTACCACTTTTTCTGATTCCTTTTTCAGAGAAAAATGAAATTACTTCATTTCTTCGATATTTATCTTTTCAGATCACAAGTTTATTTTCTTTCAATTATTACGATGTCTAGTTTTCTGTCTCCATTATAATATATATTCAATTCAATGAGTTGACTTGTCTCAATTATTCAAATTAAAAAAAATTCTTTCTCACCCTTTATTTATTCGTATCTATTTAAAATTTAAACCAAAATTTCACCCTTAATTTTGAGTCAAGTTTCAAAGCCTGCAATAATAAAAAAGTAAAAAGTATCATTTCATCTGTTAAATACGATGTTCTGAGCTATTTAACAAAATCCATTTTGAGTAATTTTGTAGAAAAAGTATATTTTATATTTCTACTTTTCTAAATGAGATTATCCAAACATATTAAATAATTATTTTTATCAATAGGAGTGTTTTTCTAAAAAACTTAAAGAAACCCATTCAATAAAAAAAAAGGACACTTTAAACAAGATTTTAAAAGGATTAAAGAAATCTCTACCCATCATCAATTTAAAATACAGAAGATAATTTAGTTTTTCTTATCCAAGTTTTTGTATATGACTTAGTGAACTTAAACAAATGTAAGGAGTTGAGAAAGGAGAATTTTCTATTGAAATTATTAATGAGAATCAAATCAATTATTAATTAGAATCTCAACTCTGAATCAAGGTTATATTTTTTTTTTCTAGAAAAAAAATTTACCAGAAATAGAAAAGAATTCAGGAGGAGAGAATGATAAATTAAGGAAAGAAAAAAGGATAAAATAAACCCTAAACACTAAAGGGAGAATACTAATTAATTATTTCCACCAATCAAATCCTCACTTAAGTCCAAACTCAAACTATTATACTTGAACTCAAATCACATCCAAAAATCTATATCCTTATTTAGGCATCTTCAATGATTCGAGATTTTATATTTAAAAATTGAAGTCTTAAATTTGTTGTCACTTCAAAATATTCTAATAAAAAAGGAAAATTGTATTTTGACTCTCATTTTGTATTTCTTGACGTGATTTTGTATTTCTTGACGTGATTTAATATGAAGTATCGATTAATATATCGTTATCTTTTCCTTTAAAAGAATTAATATTCAATATTAAACCATCTCAGAAATACAAAATGAGAGTCAAATTGTGAGAGTCAAAATATCATTATTAAATAGAAAAATCTTACAAAAGTCACAATTTTTAAACTTGTAAATATAAATATAACCCACCCCAGATGGATACTACCTTCTTTTCTGGGAAATGCTTCCCATGCATTAATGTGATCCCAAAATTGATTCAGAATACAATTTTATATGAAATTCTCATCCCAAAAACACAACTTTTGTTTCATCACTTCTCTTCCACCATTGGAACAAACAGTAACAGTCTTGGACACAAATGTTCAAACACAGGTCACACTCAACAACCTTTATGTTCTCTGGGAAACATTTTCAACTTGTATACACAAAATTACTCCATCAAATAAATTATTATTATTAGTGTTTTGCGTATGATTATGTTCCACTCAAGTTTGAAATAATGGAGTTCTCTTTTTGGAATTAACCTTCACCAGTTTTAGCCATAATTTGGTGTGCATAAATATATAGACAGTGACATGGGAAGAGTCGAAAGATGATAATGCGTTAATTAGTGGCCATGGTGCATTTGCGGTGTATGGTTGACATTGTTTAACGGTACAAACATAGACATTATATTAAAAAGTAAAAGAATTCGTGATTTTGTTCATACAATTATTGTCTCATGTTGAAGAAGCTACATGTGAAACACCTGTGTTGGGGTTGAGAAAACACGTTGAAGAAGGAAATTCAGTTCATTATTTGTGCCTCTTCCCTAGAATGTCCCCTTCTCCCCTATACCTACTACTTACCAATGTATATTAATTTCTTCATGAAATCGAGAAAGTTCAAAGTTTTTTACAACTTGTAAGCCTAATATCTGACTTTTTAAAATACCTTCTCACGTTGATGATATAAAAAATAGTGATAAGGTATTCTAAGGCTTAAACTTCACTTCTAATATGGTATCACAGTCAAGTTAGATCCTATCCTAACTAGTTTTTTTGGACATTATGTTTTATCCGATATCGGGCCGCTAACGGACCACCCATTCATTTCTAGTCACACGCACAATATGTATATACCTCGGCGTGAGGGGGTGTGTTGAAAGTCTCACATCAACTAGAGATAAGGCTAATTCACAATATATAAGTAGGGTGCAAACTTCACCTTACAAGCCGGTTTTGTGGGGTTGAGTTAGGCTTAAAACCCAGTTCTAATAAAGAGAGATAAGGTATTCTATTAGTTAGAAGAGAGGGAAAAGAGAGGAAGGTTGTGGGTTCTATCCCTCCTCTTAATAATTTGGAGAAATAAAGTTGATTTAGGTACTAACAATTGTCGATAAAAAAAAAATCAAAGATGCGTGATTCTTAAAAAAAAAACTCATATTTTCTACCTATTTTGTTTTAAAAAAGTCTGTAAAAAATACGTGCAAATTTTATAATTTTGTAGAAAATAATTACCTACGAAGGAATTACCTACTAATTAAAATTCTTAGAAAATATGAGAATTTCTAGTAGTATTATTATGTCTTCTTAAAATGGATAACAATAAATCCCTTCATTGTTAAAATTGAAAATTATACAAATAAGACATGTAAAAAAAAAACACATATAATATAACACTAGCTATACTCATCTTCAACATAGACAATGATCATTAACAATAAATTCATAAAAAGAAAAATCATAAATACTAATTATAGGACTTGTTTAGGGTGATGAAGTCGTAAGTGGGTTTTATATTATTATAGCTAGTGAGGGATTGGTGCTTGCTGAGACAGATTGCAGATTGCAGACATGGTTAATTAAGCACTTAATTGAAAACATAACTTGAAAAAATAAATGTTGACTTAGTTAAGAATGAAAGTAAAGTGTAGATTGTTCGTTATATATATAAATAGATATTTCCCAGAGAAAGAATATATATACTTAGTGGAAGTAAAGTCTAAAATTGATAGTTATATTGATTACTCCATTGACTCTAAGTAATCCACTGCGTAAGCTTTTGACTTTTTAATGTATTTTAAAACGTTAAAATTGATGGTAATCATTGTATTACGAAGATGCAGAAGATGCAGTAGAAGAACAGCACAAAAATTCCCAAAAAAAAATCCAAATTCAACTTTTGAACAATTGGTTTAATTATTAAGAGAATTGTTAAAAAGGAAACTAATAATGTGTATTTATATTTAAAAAAATAAAGATGATTTCCCACAGTAATAATAACATCTCATTACTATTTTCTACGCGTGATAATAAATTAGATGCATATTTTTTTTCATAAGTTCATATTGCTTTTCTAAATAATAACATTTTTTTCCTCAACAATCTTTTGATCACGATGTGTTGTGTCATCCATGACTCAACAAAGTCTTGAAGAATGAATACATTAAAATGTAGAATATTTGAACTATATTATTGAAGATAAAGGAGCACATGATAAAAAAAATTATTTTTTATACCATACAACGAATGATACTCATCATCTCAATCTTTTAAAACGATTTTCATATCCCATAATATAATTTTACTAGTTGCTTAAAAAAAATTATATATTCATAAGAAAATATTGTATGATAGTCTCACTTGTTTAAATATTTATTTTCTCTAGTTTATCAAAAACAAATATGTATATCTTCTATTGTTCATCAAAGAAATTCTGCTTTGTCTCACTAGAAGAGATAATTTTCTTTTTTGTTTTAAGAATATATATCTTTTAAATATAGATATTTTTTAAATCTTAATCAGTTATTTAATATCTCTAATTCTATAAGATAAAATAAAATCTTATCTTTACATCTTAATTTCAATTAACAATTGAGATTTATTTATAAATAACAATAACTTTTCATTATATAGAAAATTGATTACCTTAATTAAAGTGCAATCCAAGATAAGATGCCTTAATAGGAGAAGCACGAGTCATTTACTTAACACTTTCACGTGTTTTTATTGAAATAAAAAGAAAAAAAAAACAAATCTATATTAATTATCAACATGGCTCATATAATAAAATTCGTTATAATCAAGAATCCCATAATATTTTTTAATCTATCTATTTCACCCTATAAATAGAAGCATCGCGAGAGTCCCACAGAGCAATGCATTAAGATTTGAGCTTTTTTCGAAATAGTATTAGCCCCACATCGCTCATAATGTCTTCCGATCTCTCTGGCATACTCCCTCGTGTTCTCATCGTTTCTCGACGAACGCTTCGCAAGAACAAGTTCGTGGATTTCGTCGGTAACTAATCAACCAACTAACTAACTTGATCATTATTTGAATCATCTTTTTCATCATCATCATCATCATCATCGTTATCATCATTTTCAGGGGAATACCATCTTGATCTGATAGTGAGCTATGGCGCAGTACCTGTGATCGTGCCTCGCGTTTCCGGGGTCCAATCCTTGCTAACCAGCTTCGAGCCGATCCATGGCGTTCTTCTCTGCGAGGGAGAAGACATCGAGCCATGTTGGTACCAGCAAGACGACGATAATGGCTCTGCTCTCTCCCCAGAAGAGTTGGAAGAAATCAGAAGGCTTCATTCCAGCGATACCTCCATCGACAAAGAAAAAGACTCCATCGAGTTGAGCCTCGCCAGATTCTGCCTCGAGAGGAACATTCCCTATCTGGGTATCTGCAGGGGCTCCCAGGTTCTCAATGTCGCGTGTGGGGGTACCCTCTACCAGGACATTGGGAAAGAGCTTTCAAAAGGGTGTGCGGAGAGTGATAGAGTGATGCACATGAACTACGATGATTACGATGGCCATAGACATGGCGTGAAGCTCGTAAAAAGCACCCCTTTGTGGAACTGGTTTCATGAGGAAGGTGGAGAAGGAGAAGAAGAAGAAGAGAGGGAGATTTTGGTTAACAGTTACCACCATCAAGGGGTGAAGAGGTTAGCACAACGTTTCGTTCCAATGGCTTTTTCTGCGGATGGTTTGATCGAAGGGTTTTATGACCCTGATGCTTATAACCCCGAAGATGGGAAATTTATCATGGGATTGCAATTTCACCCTGAGCGTATGAGAAAGCCTGATTCTGATGAATTTGATTACCCCGGTTGCCCCTTTGCTTATAAGGTTAAAAAAGATCAAATTTTTTTTCAATCTGATGCTATATATGGTATACATTGTTTACAGATTTAGCTAATGATGCAGGAATTTGTGAAGGCTGTGATTGCTTATCAGAAGAAGCTGAACAGTTTAACATCAGTGCCAAAGCCTGTGAAACTCAACAGGGAAATGGAGAACAAGAGGAAAATCATAGTGCGTAGCTTTTCACTTGCGAAAAACCTATACACAACTGGGCGTGGGAATTGGTCCTCTAGAGATTCTGAACTTGAAGCTGGAGCAGAGTTTTTGGAGTCGAACACAGTGTTGAGCGTGCAGCAAGAGAATCGGTTGAAGCAGATGGGAGCAACAGTGAGGAATGCAGGTTCGTATGTGGAGAGACTGAAACTGAACGAAGGAAGAGAAAAAATGGCGAAAAACGTAATGGGGAAGATGACGGTGGAGCAACTTTCTGAGCTTTTGACTTTCTACAGCACCATGGGACAGATTTGCTCTCAGGTTTTGGAGAGAAAGGTGCATGACGTTATGAATGACTTCAGTTGTTGACACCAACTTTGTTTCCTCGTGCCATGCAACATTGGTTGTTGTTCTTTTTTATGTCTTTTAGCGTGTGACTCGTCGCATGAATCTCGTACATATTTCAACTTTTGGCTTGGTTTCCTCTCCGTGAGAGTGATTTTAATGGATTCTTATTACCTTTTATTTTTAGTTTCCAGTGTTGTAATTATAAGACAGTCTTTGTTATGGTTGAAGTTAACAACTACACAAGTTTCATAAATGTCTCACTGTCTTCCGCCCAACAAACGGAAATCAACTATAAAACCACAACTGCCACCCACTAAAAACGGATTTGCAATCCTACATATTCATGCACTAACACTGCATTTGAAGTTATTCAATCTTAAGAATAATCAGGGATTTCAACTGGCCAAGGAGGTTAGGGACAAAAATTCATCCGTATCTTATCGTCGGATAAATATTTGTTTCGTACATGTATTCATATTTATTAGGTATTCGTTATGCGGATATTCATATAATATTTTAATATCCACACATATTTACGAGTACCCTCGAGTATTTACAAAGAAAAAATAAAAATAAATATTTAACAATATATTTTAATTGTATATTCAAATAAACTAAAATACATAACATTCATAAATTTTAAACAAAGTCCAAATAACCCATTTAAATAGTGTTGAATGACAATTTATAAAGAAATGATGTTTTTAAAACTATTTAATAAAAAAAATAACTCATTCAAAATCAATATGTTAATATTTTAATTATTTTTTAATTTTTTTTAATTTAAATTATAGTATAGCGAGTACGAGTATATACAGGTACAGTTTTTTTTTAACATGTGGGTATTAAAAATATCCGTACCCGTTACTTATGGATATCTATTTACAATATTCATTTCCTATCCTTGCGAGTTTTATCCGCAGATACCCGCATGTATGAATTTTGTTGACATTCCTCAAAAAAACTCATCTTTACACTTTAGATTTACATTCACTTGCTTTTATATTTAATATATATATATATATATATATATATATATATATATATATTCATACAGCACATGTATATGGCAGTTTTTGTATTCAAGAGTTATTTATTACCTTTTAATATTTTTACGTTTACTTGTTTAAATCCCTCGGTTTCTTGATCAATACACAGTTTAATTTATTTAGATATGAGGTGTCAAGATAATTAAGATGTAAAAGTTGATGATGAAACGTAAAATAAATTTATTTAATTAACCAATTCTTGTTTCTCTCATGTCCAATGAATATATTAAATGATTTTTAATAATTATATTATTCAATTTAATTAATATTTAATTAGATCTCTTAGTTTTTTATCAATTTATTTTAATTTATTTAGATTTTGGGTACCATGTGTTAAAGTTGTTGTTGAAACTTAACATAAACTTAATTGGGTGACCAATTCTTATTTCTCTCATGTTCGGTGAATGTATTAAATGTTTTCTAATAATTATATTACTCAATTTAATTAAATCACTTAGTTTTCTGATAAGTACACTTTAATTTATTTAGATTCTGCAGTAATAAAATAATTAAGATGTAAAATTTCATAATGAAACATAACATAAACTTATTTGGGTGACCAATTCATCTATCTCGTGCTTAATGAATATACTAAATGGTTTTCAATAATGATATTACTCAATTTAATTAAATCCCTTAGTTTTCTGATCAATACACTTTAATTTATTTAGATTTTGGGGTAGCAAAATAACTATGATGTAAAAGTTCACGTTGAATTGTAACATAAACTTATTTGGACGACAAATTCTTGTTTCTATCATGCTCAATTAATTATTAAATACTTTTTAATAATTGTATTACTCAATTTAATTAATATTTTATTAAATCCTTACTTTTCTTATGAATACACTTCAATTTATTTAAACTTTTGGATGTCAACATGTAAAAGTTCATAATGAAAACGTAACACAAACTTAATTGGGAGACCAATTCTAGCTTTTCTCACGCTCAATAAATATATTAAATGAATTTTAATATTTTTATTACTAAATTTAATTAATACTTAATTAAATTCCTTTGTTTTCTGATCGGTACACTTTAATTTGTTTAGATTTTGGAATATCACCATAATTAGGATGCGAAAATTCATGTTGAAAAATAAGATAAACTTATTTGGGTGACCAGTTCTTGTTTCTCTAATGTTCAATGAATATACCGAATGTTTTTTAATAATTATATTACTCAATTTCATTAATGTTTAATTAAATCTCTTAGTTTTCTTATCAATACACTTTAATTTATTTAGATTTTTGGATATAACATAAGTAAGATGTAAAATTTCATGTTTAAACGTATCATAAACTTATTTGGTTGATCGATTCTTGTTTCTCTTATGCTTGTTGAATATATTAAATATTTTTTAACAACTATATTACTCAATTTAATTAATATTTAATTAAATCCCTTAGTTTTCTTATCAACACACTTTAATTTATTTAGATTTTTTGGTACATAAGTATGATGTAAAATTCATGTTGAAACATATCATAAACTTAATTGGTTGACCGATTCTTATTTCTCTCGTGCTCATTGAATATATTAAATATTTTTTAATAATTATATTACTCAATTTAATTAATATTTAAGTAATGTTTAGAAATGAATTTTAATTGTATTAATATTTAATTTAATTTAATCAGGTGAAAGGTGGTTGTGTCAGTAGTAAAATTTTAATTATTCATTAAAAGATATGAATAGGTAATACAACAGAAAATTTAAAAAAAAAAAAGACAACAATTTATATAATTTTACAATTCTGTTCAAGATATCACAATACTATTGTATTACGATTATGCATTAAATGTGACTCGTAAATACTATATAAATAGTAATATCTTATTATATAAATTTTGAGTTTGACTACCTTTATATTTTACTTAATTCAATAACAGTTTTATTAAGATAACCTCCAGCATTAAAATCATAAATAATGTATAATAAACAAGGATATTAATTACAAATAAATGTTAGACATTTCGTTAAAACTAACTGTAATTGTATTTTAAATAATTAAAACCAGTTACAAATTTCCTTTGGGATTTTTATTTTGTTGCGTTTGTTGCATACTTTTATCTGGGGAAGAATTTCAATAGGTATATTTATTGTATTTAAATATAACTTTTATTGTATTTCTAATTTCTAAATGCTACAATTTGAAATATATGTGTGTGGATTTGTTATAGTTTATCCCAAAATTTGGATGATAATGGCTAGAGTAAAGTGCAGTTTAGTATGATAATTAAACTAGTTTAAAATTTATTTTCTATCATTTTTCAATAAATCTAACCATGAATAGATTTTGTATGGATAACAAAAAATTATGAAGAGAAAATATTATTTTGTTTTGCTGAAGCTTTAATTCCACATAAAGCATTGACGAGATTCAGGTTTAATCTTACATGGTCCATTCTCAATTATTTCCCAAGAACATCGATAATGAGAACAATAAAAATCCCTTTCTTCTACATAAATGTTAAAATGATGATCACCATTTGACCATACGAAATGACAAAAGTACAAGGTTGTAGGAATAAAATATTCAGGAAAAAATCGAAAACTATATGTTTGATTAATATTTAGTTTAATCAAACCTAGATCATGATGCTTGTCTTTGCAGCGAAGATCCAATTGCTTCTGCTTCGTACTTAATTTGTTGGTTATTTGAACTGTAACTTTTGTCGGAAAAAGGGGAACTGCACTCACGCTACCTTTCAATTTCACACCAACAACTACCAACAAACAAAGTATTATCATAATTTTGGAAATTGAATCCATAAATTGTCTCTTTGATAGGGTAACTTCAAAGAAGATTAATCTCTTTTCCATCAAGTGAGGCAGACATATAAATACCCATATTAATAACTAACCATTTATTAATAATTGAACCTCTAACTGAAATTTATACAACTGACATGTAAAGTGAAATTTATATTAATTTAATTAAAAAATAAAATTAATCAAGTTTTAAATTTTTCATAAAATTTGGTATTTTTAATTAAGTTCTTATTAAATACTTCTGGTCTTTTAGGTACTCAAAATTCTTATTTGTTCAATTGAGTCTCTAGAGTTTAAATGGTTCCGTAAGTATGATTTGATTGTTATCTTGTCCCCTCATCTTGTTTGTTTGTTTGTATCTGTATAATATGAAATGTGATGTTTTGTAGTTAATATAAAATGGTATTAAGTAATAAAAATCATTTTTCATTTTATATTAATCACAAAATCTTACATTTCTTAACACGAAAAGACAAATAATTAAGATCACATCATAAAATAACGTCACCAAATAAACAAAAAATAAAATAAAAATTAAACTACATGAACTCAGTTGACAAATATAAAAATATTGAGTACCAATAACATTTGATAGGAATTCAAATAAAATTGTTCAAATTTACGATAGACTTAAAAATTAATTAAATTTTTAAAAATGTAAACGAGTTTTTGAAATGTCTTTCTTTAGAACAAAGAGATTTTGAAAAATAAACTCCCATTAGATTAATGGCATTTTAAATGTGAAATATTTTTTATCTATTGGTAAAACATTTGTTACTTTGCACTCATAGAGTAAAAAAAAGTCTAACCTACTTTGTTCTCTTCCTCCTCATTTATTGGTAAACAAAGCTAAGTTAAGTTTGAATAATTATTGACAAGGGATTTTTTAGTTTTGATGCACCAATCTTTCACAACCAATAGAGAGGGGTGAATTGCTTTCTCAAACTTTTGATTTGTTTTTATACTTGAAAAACAGTTTTTGTTAAATCTTTATCAAATTGACAAAAAGAATTTAAGAATGCATATTGTTCAACATTTATACTTAGCAAAAATTAAAAGAGAGTGAAAAAAAGCACAAGAGACAACAAGATTTATATTGGTTCGATTCAAATGAATCTACATCTAGTATCTAGTTTTTCTCACTAGAAGTTCACTATAAAACCACACCAGTCGTTAGTCTAGTCAACTATATACTGGTTAAGTTGTCTCGCTAGTCAACTAGAATACTAATCTAGTCAACTAGATTGGTTCTGGAACATGAACTTGAGTTCTGTCATAATCTAGTTGATTAGCCAAATAACTTAGTCAACTAGGTACTTCTAGACAACAGCTGATTCATATAATAAGATCACTGCACCTATTGTAAATACGTATTTCAACCAAAAGAAAGAGGAAAGAGTGTTGAATATTTTCTTGGAGCAGATTCTACAGCAAGTGCTTAAGTGTTCATCAAGAATGATAAACAAGATCCAATGAAGAGGGTGTAATATTGACACCAAAGTTGTGTACTGAATCAGGTGTTATTGTTCCATCATTGCTACTGTTTTTTCACTAGTTTCTGTAATTTCTTGAATCTGAAATTTTGTATGTTATCACTGTGATTATGGTAATTGTGTGCAATTGCTTGGAACATTACAATTTTCATATTTCTTGAAGGGGTGTTTCTAGACGTGTGGTTTTAGAGTTTAGGAATTGCATAGGGGTTTTATAGTGAAATTTTTAGTGAGAAAAACTAGAGACTGGATGTAGATTCATTTGAATCGAACCAATATAAATCTTGTTGTCTCTTGTGCTTTCTTTGCACTCTCTTTTAATTTTTGCTAAGTATAAAGATTTGTTGAGGGGGAGATTGTTGCGGGTGACACCAATTGTTTTGTGGTGGAGGCTGGGTGGGCCGAGTCACAATCGAATCATGACGCTTGGGCTCATACACGCTTAAGTAGAAAGAGTTGCTCCTTGACTAATAACGATAGCTTTTGGTCAAGTGATAAGTGCTCGAGTATTAATTTTATAATTAATAAGTATAAAATTCATAATTAAGTGTGACATTTAATGAATTTTGACCTCAATAATTATTAATGCAATTTTATTTTATTTGGAAGACAAAAATGTTCATAAATATTATACAACTATAATGTATAATTTGTTTTATGCATAAAAAAATTAAAATAATTTTAATGTAGTCATAAGTTAGTTAAATAAAATTATATTAAGAATATGAATATTATAACAATATTTTTGTTTAAAGGAATATAATACAATGAGATTCAAATTAAATTTAAAACTCTATACAGTCATCTTTATAATGAAAATGACTAATGCATTATCATATTAAATAATATAAAAAGTATTAAATAATTTTATTTTAAAAATTAATTTTATATTTAATAATAGTAAAATTTCTCGCTATCATATGTTATCATTATTCAACATTTTTACGTTTTCTTTTTAATTTATTTTACGATTGGCCGTGACAATGGTATGTTTGTGAAAACACTTTTACAACGTTTGTTTATTAAATACAAAATGTTATGATTTTATTACGTAGTTAAGAATAAAATAAAAAGTTAAATTGAGGATGAATTAAAAAGTTAATCATTAAATTTCACCGAACAATATTAATATTGGAGGAAAATTAAATTTAATGACATTAAATTTTATTATTTAGTTATTTTAATGACACAATTATGTTAAAATTAATTTATTATTTTTATTTGAGGGTTAAATATGTGTTTGTTCTCTCAAGTGTCAGTGAAATTTGAAAATAGTCTCTCTTCTTCGAAGTTTTCGACTCATTCAGTCATTCATCTCTATAAATGCGTGAATTTAGTCCTTTTACCTAAATTTTGTTAAGTTTATCCTACGTTTCAAACCATCTCATGATAGTATTTAAATTATCTACCCCATTTGACACATTTTCTCTAATGTTAACTTAAATATTATCATAAATGTGTTTGAAACGTCAGCTAAACTTAACAAGAATTAATTAAATTAAAAAGATTAAAATTCACGTATTTCTAGAGATGAATGACTAAATTAGTCAAAAATTTTGGACTAATTTCAAATTTCACTTAAACTTGATGAACTAAAGACATAGTTAACTCGTTATTTAATTATTTTTTAACTTTTGTTTGTTATACATAAAAAAATTATAAATGACATATATATAATATTTATGGATATTTATGTTCACTAACAAAAATAAAATTGCATTAATGATTATTAAAATTAAATTCATAATTAACTATACAATTTTATAAAATTTAATATTCAGTAATTATTTTTAATTAGTGTCAATAGGGCACCCGTTATATTTTAAAAGTTAGTGTTTTAGGTTTTTTTTCTTTTGTTGGTGTTAACTCTGATAAAGATGAATTACTATTAATGGCATTTGAAATTATTAACGTTGCATTAACTATAGCTAATTGCGTTTTAAATAATCATATTAATTACTAGACGTTGCATTTAGGAATTGTCTTTTGCGTTAATTGTTACTTACGTTTTCCTTCGAAATTTGTTACATACTTTAATCAACGCCATTACAATTAATGAAACGTTACAATATGTGATGCAATGAGGACTGAAATTGTAAATATATTAAATAGTTATAGAGAATACTAACCCGTACCCTTTTGTTATTGGTTAAGAAATAATAACGTATTTCGATTTTATCAATTGAAAGTTGAAATAACTAATTTTATTAATTAAAATAATGTAAATTTATATCATTGATTTTATAAAGAAAAAAATATTTTTAAAAATTTTTAAGCAATAAAAATAAAAATTTTGAAACTTAATTAAATCTTAAATTGATACTTTTATTTTATTTTTTTTTTCTGTAATTTTTTTAGATATTTAATATTATTTTTTGTTGATTTTTTTTGTTAATTTAAACTTTTTTTTATGTTTAATTATATTTTAATTTTTAATAACATTAAAATATAGTTATTTTATTATTTAACATTTTGTAAATTTTATCGATAAACACTAAATAAATATTATAACAATTGTATAATACTTATGGATTTTTTTTAAAATAAAATAAAATTGCATGCATTGTGATCATGTCATATTTCATTTAATATTACAATTAATTATGAACTTTTATAAATTTTCATTAGTATTAATTATTCTTAACCAGTAATCAATAGTTATATTCAAGGTGATTAAAATCAAGATTATAAGTAGAATTGCAAGTAATTCATATATTCGTAAATCATGAAATCGTAACACAGATAATAAATTTCACTTTATATATATATATATATATATATAAGGAGTATAAATTAATCCGATTTATCTTTTGAAAGTTTAAATATGCATGAAAATAGTTAATATAATAAAATATTGAAATACAAAAGGAATTAAAATTAAATAAATTATTCTATTTTATAGATAAAAATTACACTTTTAGGTCAAGATGTTGATAGTGAAATATCGAATCAACTTATTAGTATTATAATATATTTGAGCATAAAAAAAACAAAAAATTGTCTCTGTTTGTTACTGGTCTTCACAAATAATATTTATATAAATTTTTTTATAAAAGAAATAATAAATAGTAATGTTATAATTAATAAATACGAGAAATAATAAATAATAATATTATAATTAATAAAAAATTAGTAAATAATAAATGTTAGTACGCATTGGGTCTATATAAAATTGTGTTTGCAAAACTAAAAAATTATAATTGTCATTTTTAATTGAATTTGTTTGGTTATGTGTTGCAGCTGATTTTTAATTGTATGATTTTTTTTATTGAGAAATGAATTTTAATTGTAGTAATATTTAATTTAATTTAATTAGGTGAAAGGTGATTGTGTGACTGAGAACGCATGTAGAATTTTAATTATTCGTCGAAGAATATGAACAAATAATACAACATAAGATTTGAACAAAAAAATGATTTACACGATTTTATTATTTGTTCTATGATCCTATCATCCTATTATGATTATGTGTGAGATCTGATTCGTAATTACAATATAAATCGTAAAATCTTATAATCCTATTATTTAAATCTCGATTTTGACTACCTTAATTATATTATTATTACTTAATTCAATAACAGTTTTATTAAGATAACCTCCGGCATTAAAATCATAAAAAATATTATAATTGTTATGAATTAATGGTCGTCCATTGATTTATACAATTACTCATATGATTGATAATCATATATCATATTATTCATTACTCTTTATGATGTAATATTTTGTATTTACTATTTGATTTTATATCCTTTCTGGGTTACCATATTGTACCTATGAATAGGACTCGTCCTATCAGTAATTAGACACACATAAAACCAGAAGTTGCTCCCTACTCTCTCATTCTCTATTCTTCCTCTCCTTTGTCTCTCTTATTACCTTTATTTTATAACACGTTATCAGCACGAGGGTTATCCAACTGAGCGTGAAGGCATATTTTTTTTTTTTTTTTCTTCTTTCTCCCTAAGAACAACGCTCTATATTCCTTAATCGAGGTTCTTTCTAATCTTTTTCTCATTCACAAACTTTATCTCATTTTTTTTTTTTGTGTAATGATAATTGTTTGATTTATTTTTCTCTGTCATATTATTATTATTATTATTATTATTTGATTTTAATAATTTCATACATGAAATTTGATTATATTAATATTTTATGTGCTAGTTCTAAAACATGTCAAATCTTGCAAAGCTTGAATTTGCGGCCCTTGATATTTCGGGGGACAATTATTTATCATGGATTTTAGATGCTGAGATTCATCTAGATGCAATGGGTCTGGGTGATGCTATTAAAGAAGGAAATAAAGCATCTGAACAAGATAAAGCTAAAGCTATGATTTTCCTTCGTCGCCATCTTCATGAAGGGTTGAAAATTGAATACCTTACTATAAAAGACCCTTCTGTACTATGGAAAAATTTAAAAGAAAGATATGACCATCAAAAGACCGTGATTTTGCCAAAAGCTCGTTATGATTGGATGCATTTACGGTTGCAAGATTTTAAAACTGTAAGTGAATATAATTCTGCAATGTTTAGAATTACTTCTCAATTGACTCTATGTGGAGAAAGAATTACTGATGAAGATATGTTGGAAAAAACATTCTCAACTTTTCATGCAACTAATTTGCTTTTGCAACAACAGTATCGTGAAAAAGGTTTTCACAAATATTCTGAATTGATTTCATGCCTTCTTGTGGCTGAACAAAATAATGAGCTCTTGATGAAAAATCATGAGGCCCGACCAACTGGTTCTGCTCCATTCCCAGAAGTGAATGCAGCAACATCTGATCCATATAATCATGGACGAGGTCAAGACCATAATAATAATCGTGGTCGTAATTTTGGCCGTGGTCGTAGCCATGGTCGTGGTCGTGGTCGTGCTATTAATCATGGTCGTGGACATGGTTATAAAGGAAATTTCAAAGAGAAACTTCATCAACAGAAGTGGAACAAGAATGCGAAAAAGGAAAAAGAAAGGGGTGAAAATAATGGCAAAAAGGCTGAAAATATATGTTACCGTTGTGGTAGTAAAGGTCATTGGACCCGTGCCTGTTATACACCAAAGCATCTTGTTGAACTCTACCAAGAATCACTTAAAAAGAAGAATGTAGAAACACACTTTGCTTATGAAGATGGTGATTCTGATTATGATCATATGGATACTACTCATCTTGATATTGGTGATTTCTTTTCTAAACCCGATGGAAGCATTGATCACCTTATTGGTGATGGGAGTGTTAGAAAATAATTTTATTTTATGATTAATTTTTAAGACAATGTTTTATATTTAATTCATGTTGCTTTTATATGTACAAGTTTTTATGTTTTTATGAATAAAATCCTCTATTTTATTTTATTTTATTTTTTTTTCTTTCTCTCCTCTTACAAAGTAATCTCTAATATTGATATTTATGTTTATATGAAGAATGAATATTGGCATTAACACCAATGATGAGGATCTGTGCCTTGCTGATAGTGCAACAACTCATACAATTCTCAAGAGTAATAAATTTTTCTCTACTTTGGTAATGCGAGAAGTCAATGTTAGTACTATTTCTGGTACTACAAATATAATTGAAGGCTCTGGAAGAGCTACAGTACTTCTGCCAAGAGGTACAAGATTGCATATTAAAAATGCATTTTATTCTCCTAAGTCCAATAGAAACTTATTAAGTTTCAAGGATATTCGTCTAAATGGATATCATATTGAGACAAATAATGAAGGAGATGTTGAATATCTTTATATCACTCAAATTGAGTCAAATAAAAAATGTGTATTGGAGAAATTATCAGCCTTCTCTTATGGCTTGTACTACACATATATTAATGCGATTGAGACGCATGTTATTGTAAGCCAGAAGCTTACAAATAAGAATGAATTTCTTGTTTGGCATGATCGGTTGGGTCATCCTGGATATATCATGATGCGAAAAATAGCTGAAAACTCATGTGGACATCCACTTAAAAGTCAAAAGCTTCTTCAGTCCAATGATTTCTCATGTACTGCATGTTCGCAGGGAAAATTGATAATAAGACCATCACCAGAAAAAATTAGAAATGAGTCAATCTCATTTTTAGAACGAATACAAGGTGATATTTGTGGTCCAATACACCCACCATGTGGATCATTTAGATATTTCATGGTATTAATTGATGCGTCCACTAGATGGTCACATATTTGTTTACTATCAACTCGAAATCAAGCATTTGCTAAGTTATTAGCACAATTGATCAAGTTAAGAGCCCACTTCCCAGATTATCCAATTAAGAAAATTCGTCTTGATAATGCTGGTGAATTTACATCTCATGCTTTTAATGAGTATTGTATGTCAATTGGAATTGAAGTTGAACATCCAGTAGCACATGTTCATACTCAAAATGGACTTGCAGAATCATTGATAAAACGTCTAAAATTGATTGCACGACCTTTACTTATGAAAGCTAATCTTCCAATGACTACTTGGGGATATGCAATTCTGCATGCTGCAGTATTGATTCGCATCAGACCAACAAGTTATCACAAATACTCTCCTTTACAGTTGGTTTTTGGTCAACAACCAAATATTTCTCATTTAAGAATTTTTGGGTGTGCTGTATATGTCCCAATTTCCCCACCAAAAAGGACTATGATGGGTCCTCAAAGACGTTTGGGAATATATGTTGGATATGATTCTCCATCGATAATAAAATATCTTGAACCATCAACAGGTGACTTATTTACAGCTCGATTTGCTGATAGTCATTTTGATGAATCAATTTTTCCAACGTTAGGGGGAGAAAGAAAGAAACTGGAAAAAAGATATTGGTTGGAATGAATTATCATTATCTCATCTTGATCCTCGTACAAAAGAGTGTGAACTAGAAGTTCAACGGATAATTCATTTACAAAAATTGGCCAACCAATTACCAGATGCTTTTACTGACACAAAAAGGGTAACTAAGTCGCATATACCCGCTGCTAATACTCCAATCAGAATTGATATTCCTGTTGGACAATCTAATATAGCAAATGAATCTCAAACACGCCTAAAGCGTGGTAGGCCTTTGGGTTCCAAAGATAAAAATCCTCGTGTGAGAAAAAGGGAAAAAAGGCAAGATGGCCTAATCGAGGGGGTAAAAGTCCCAAAAGATTCTTTTGACATAATCAATGATTCGGTTCCAGAAGAACCTCAGGTACCTGAAATTGTTGAAAATGATGAGATCTCAATAAATTATGTCATGAATCATAAAATATGGAATCGAAATAAAGTCAATATTGACGAGGTTTTTGCATATAATGTAGCAAAGGATGTCATAAGTGACAATGATGATCAAGAACCAATGACAATTGAAGATTGTCGGCAAAGAAATGATTGGCCAAAATGGAAAGATGCAATCCAAGCAGAATTAGATTCGCTTGCTAAACGAAAGGTTTTTGGACCTGTAGTTCGCACACCTGAGGGTGTAAAACCTATTGGGTACAGATGGGTTTTTGTACAAAAACGAAATGAGAATGGTGAAATTGTTAGATACAAAGCACGGTTAGTTGCTCAAGGTTTTTCACAAAGACCTGGTATTGATTTTGAGGAGACATATTCTCCAGTATTGGATGCAACAACATTTAGATATTTAATTAGCCTTGTTGCACAAGAAGGTTTGAATCTGCACCTCATGGATGTTGTTACAGCCTATTTGTATGGCTCTTTGGAAAATGATATTTATATGAAAAGATCCGAGAATGAATTTGCCATAATTGCTGTTTATGTAGATGACATAAACATAGTTGGAACTCCTAATGAGCTCACAAAGGCAATTGATTGTTTAAAGAAAGAATTTGAGATGAAGGATCTTGGAAGGACAAAGTTTTGTTTGGGATTACAAATTGAGTATTTAAACAAAGGTGTTCTTGTACATCAAGAAGCTTATATAACGAAAGTGCTTAAAAAGTTCTATATGGACAAATCACATTCACTATGCACTCCAATGGTGGTGAGGTCATTAGATGTTGATAAAGACCCTTTTAGACCTCAAGAAAAAGATGAAGAACTACTTGGTCCTGAAGTACCATATCTTAGTGCTATAGGAGCACTAATGTATCTTGCTAATTATACTCGACCCGATATAGCATTTGCTGTAAATTTGTTAGCAAGATATAGTTCTTCACCTACAAGAAGACATTGGAATGGAGTAAAACAAATACTCCGTTACCTTAAAGGCACTATGAATATGGGCTTGTTTTACCCAAATGATTCAAAATTAGATCTAATGGGTTATGCAGATGCAGGTTATTTATCAGATCCTCATAATGGTCGATCACAAACAGGATATTTGTTCACATGTGGTGGCACAGCGATTTCATGGCGATCTGTGAAACAAACAATAACAGCAACATCGTCAAATCATGCAGAAATTTTAGCATTACATGAGGCAAGTCGTGAATGCGTTTGGTTAAGGTCTATAATTCAACATGTGCGACAAACTTGTGGTTTATCCTTGGGAAAAATGAAACCAACAACGATATATGAAGACAATAGTGCATGCATTGCTCAATTGAAAGAAGGATATATTAAAGGAGACAGAACAAAACATATTCTTCCAAAATTCTTTTTCACTCATGATCTTCAAAGAAATGGTGATGTAGAGATCCAAAAGATTCGCTCATGTGAAAATCTAGCAGATTTATTTACAAAGTCTTTGCCAAGGAGAACTTTTGAGCAATTGGTTCATAGGATTGGACTCCGCCATCTTAATGATGTAAGTTTACATGAGGGGGAGAAATTAGAAGATGCAAAGAACAATATTATATAGAATGATGTACTCTTTTTCCTTCACTAGGTTTTTATCCCAAAGGGTTTTTCCTAGTAAGGTTTTAACGAGGCACATTCTTTTATCAATGGACACCCAAGGGGGAGTGTTATGAATTAATGGTCGTCCATTGATTTATACAATTACTCATATGATTGATAATCATATTATTCATTACTCTTTATGATGTAATATTTTGTATTTACTATTTGATTTTATATCCTTTCTGGGTTACCATATTGTACCTATAAATAGGACTCGTCCTATCAGTAATTAGACACACATAAAACCAGAAGTTGCTCCCTACTCTCTCATTCTCTATTCTTCCTCTCCTTTGTCTCTCTTATTACCTTTATTTTATAACAATAATAAACAAGCATATTAATTTTCGTTAAAACTAATTGTAATTGTATTTTAAATAATTAAAACTAGTTACAAATTTCCTTTTTGGGATTTTTATTTTGTTGCGTGATTGTTGCATACTTTTATCTGGCGAAGAATTTAAATAGTTATATTTTTTTGGATTTAAATATAACTTTTATTGTATTTCTAAATGCTACAATTTGAAATATATGTGTGGATTTGTTATAGTTTATCCCAAAATTTGGCTGATAATGGCTAGAGTAAGAAATGCAGTTTAGTATGATAATTAAACTGGTTTAAAATTCATTTTCTGGCATTCTTCAATAAATCTCCATAAATTTATACAAAATTATGAAGACAACATATTATTTTGATTTGCAGAAGCTTTAATTCCACATAAAACAATGACGAGTTCCAGGTGCAAGTTGACATGGTCCGTTCTCAAGTATCTCCCAAGAACATCGATAATGAAAACAAAATAAATCCCTTTTTTGTACATAAATATCAAAATGATGATCACCATTTGACCATACAAAGTGACAAAAGTACAAAGTTGTAAGAGTAAAAAATTGGGTATAAAATCGAAACCTATATGTTTCATTAACATTTAATGTAATCAAACCTAGATCATGATGTTTGTCTTTGCAGTGAAGATCCAATTGCTTCATACTTAATTTGTTGGTTATTTGAACCGTAACTTTCTTAGGAAAAAGGTTAACTGCACTCACACCACCACCTTTCAATTTCACACCAACAATTACCAACAAACAAAGTATTATCATAATTTTGGAGATTGAATCCATAAATTGCCTCTTTGATAGGATAACTTCAAATAAGATTAATATCTTCTCTTTCAAGTGAGTTAGACATATAAATACCCATACGAATAACTAACCATCATTTATTAATAATTGAATTTTTATTTCAACTTTATAAAACTGATATTTATATTCACTTAATTAAAAAATAAAATTAATAAAGTTTAATTGGTTCGGTAAGTGTGACTTGATTGTTATCTTGTCCTCTCATATTGTTTGTTTGTATCCATATGTTATCAAATGTGATGTTTTGTAGTTAATATAAAATGATATTAAACAACAAGAGCAGTGACAGAGCATAAGAGGGACCCATGGGAACCATGCTCCCCAGAAATTTTGGTTTTTTTTATTATGTGTAACTAAAAGTTTTGGATTATTATGTATTTTGAATTTTTTTTTAATTATGTGTAGTATATGAGAAATCAATGAGAATTAAATTAAACATTTTTTATTTTTTTTATAAAGCATAGTATTTAATGTTAATTAATGATAAAATTCAAAATAAAATATAATAAAGAATAAAAAAATTATTAAAATATATTTTATTTTCTCTCTCATAGTTTTTTGAGTTTCTCACATGTTGTTCTCATCTCTCACTCTTGTCTATTTTCTTTTATTTCTGAAGAGAGAAAACATAATTATTTATAATCTTATTTCTCAATTCTTCTCTTTCATTCTTGAAATAAAAAAAAAATCTCATGAGCCTTTTGTATATTCAATTTTTTATAAACACAGAAGAAAGAAAATATTGTACTATGTTTTTTTTTTTCATTATCGATTTTTAATTGTGATTTGATTAGTATAAAACTATCTTTTCATATTTACGTCTTAATTATATTAAATTGTGATAAATTATTTTTTTAGTCTTAAACTAAGGTATATTGATAAATAATAAGAAAATATATTCATATTTTAATAGTGATAAAAAGGAAATTGTGCATGAAGATAAAAACAAGACAAAGTTAACTCCTTCATATTTCACATATATTCTTAATCATGACCTAATTGTGCAATTACAGAAACTCTTTCTTCTTTCTTAAGGTTTCAAAGAATTACATGTGAGTCATTTCTATTTCTACAACTATAATAGAAAGATCATTTTCTACAACGAAAATTATAAAAACAACATGGCGGAATAAAAATAGAAGATGAATTTTTTGCCGACAATATGATTATTTACATTGAAAATTAAATAACTGAATATTTTAGTTCTGATTCAATTATTTTAGTTCTTCTGATTCAATTATTAATGATTTCAAGAATACGAAGGAACAAATGACAATCCTTTAAATATGTATGATTTATTATATAATTATAGTTATACTAAATTATGTATTCATTATTTTTGTTTTATTGACAATAATTAAATATATAATTTTTTAGTATTATTTTGACTCCCAAAAATATTAACCAAGATCCGTCATTAAATAAAAATCAATTTTCATTTTATATTAATTACAAAATCTCACATTTTAAAAAAAAAAATAAATAAATAAGATGACAAAATAAAATAACGTCACCAAATAAAAAAATTAAAAATTAAACTGCATGAACGCAGTTGACAAATATAAAGAATATTGAGTACCAGTAACATTTAATAAGAATTCAAATAAAACTGTTCAAATTTACGATAAACTTAAAACTTAATTACATAATAACATAAACTTATTTGAGTGACCAATTCTTATTTCTCTCAAACTCAATAAATATATTAAATGTTTTTTTAATAATTATATTACTCAATTTAATTAATATTTAATTAAATCTCTTTATTTTCTAATCAAACACTCTAATTAATTTAGATCTTGGATATCAACGTAATTAAAATGTAAAATTTCATATTGAAAGGTAATACAAACTTTTTTGGGTGACCAATTCTTGTTTTTCTCATGCTTAATGAATATATGAAATGTTTTTTAATAACTATATTTCTAAATTAAATTAAAATTTAATTAAATCTTAGTTTTCTAATCAATACACTTTAATTTATTTAGATTTTAGAATATTTAACATAATTATTAAAATGTAAAAGTTCAGATTCAAACGTAACATCGGGTGATCAAATCTTGTTTCTATCATGCTCAACAAATATATTAAATATTTTTTAATAATCATATTACTCAATTTAATTAATGTTTAATTAAATTCCTTAGTTTCTAATCAATACACTTTAATTTTTTATAATTATATTACTCAACATAATTAATATTTAGATTGAAGAATAATACTAGTTACAACTTTTTAAAAGTTGGGTTTTAGATTTTTTTTTTTAAAACTCTGCTACGGATGAATTACGGTTAATGGCATTTAATATTATTATTACATAGGATAGACGTTCCATTAATTATAATTAAATGCGTTTTAAATAATTATTTTAATTACTAGACGTTGTATTTCAATTAATTATATTTATTAGATTTAAATATAACTTTTATTATAGTTCTAAATGCTATAATTTGAAATATATGTGTGGATTTAGTATAGTTTAACCCAAAATTTGGATGACAATGGCTAGAATAAAAAGTGCAATTTAGTACGATAATTAAACTAGTCTAAAATTTATTTTCTAGCATTTTTCAATTTGATTCATATATAATGTAAATATTATTTAATCTCCATAAATTTATAAAAAACATTGAAGAAAAAATATATATTTTTCTTAGAAGCTTTAATTCCATGAAAAGCATTGAGGAGATTCAGAATTAATCTTACATGGTCCGTTCTCAAGTATCTTCCAAGAACATCGATTGTGGGTACAATATACATCTCTTTTTTCTACATAAATGTCAAAATGATGATCACCATTTGACCATACGAAGTGACAAAAGTACAAGGTTGTAGGAATAAAATATTCAGGAAAAAATCGAAAACGATATGTTTCATTAACATTTAGTTTAATCAAACCCAGATCATGATGCTTGTCTTTGCAGTAAAGATCCAATTGCTTTTGCTTCGTACTTAATTTGTTGGTTATTTCAACTGTAATTTTTGTAGGAAAAAAAGGAGCTGCACTCACGATACCTTCCAATTGCACAACAACAACTAACAACAAACAAAGTATTATCATAATTTTGGAGATTGAATCCATAAATTGTCTCTTTGATAAGGTAACTTCAAAGAAGATTAATCTCTTTTCTATGAAGTGAGGTAGACATATAAATACCCATATGAATAGCTAACCATCATTTATTAATAATTGGACCTCTTACTAACATTTATAATAAAATGTGTTTGAAATATCAAATAAATTTAATAAAATTTGTTTAAACAGATTAAATTCACGCATTTACAAAATTAAGAAACTAAATTGGTTCAAAATTTTCAAAAGGTGAATAATTCAAATTTTTATTAAAAGTTGAAAGACTAAAAATATATTTAATCCAATATAAAAATATTGAGTATCAATAACATTTAATAGGAACTCAAATGAAATTATCCACGCTTATGAGACACTTAAAACTTAATTACATATTTAAAAATGTGAACGATTTTCTGAAATGTCTTCTTTAGATCAAAGAGATTTTGAAAAATAAACTCCAATTAGATTAAAAGCATGTCAGATATAATCTAATTAAATTGAAAATTTTTATATCTACTACAATTACATCCATATTTTACCCTATAAAATAGTATTATGGTATTTATTTAATTTAAAACTCATTTTCTAACATTTTTCATTAAATCCAACCATTAATAATTTTCGTATCTACATGTTGGTAATATAAATTTAAAACTCCATAGTGTAAATATTATTTAATCTCCACAGATTTATAAATGGTTATAAAGAGAAAGTATTTTTATTTTAACTTTTTAGGAGCTTCATCCCAAATAAAGCATTGTCGGGATCCGGATCTAATTTGACATGGTGTCTTCTAGACTATCTCCCAAGAACATCGATTATTGATGCAATACTCATCCCTTCTTTCACATAAATGTTAAAAGTAATGATCACCACGTGACCATAGTAAGATTGGAATTAGATATGGTTGGAAATCAAGTATGAGTCTAAGTCTCACATTGAATCAACATGAGAAAGTTGAACATCATATAAAGATAAAGACTCATAAACCCAATCTTCTCTCAAACCAACACACATCGCTAACATTGATCCTGGATAAATTTCACTAAGATAAATTTTAAAGAATTATGATCTCATATTAAAAAGTAAACTATAAGTCTAACCCAATTGTTCAAAATCAACTTCTAAGTTGAAATTTACATCAATCTATACACATAAATTACTTCTATACAATATGGAATTTCAACCTCACTTATTACTATTAATAATACTAGCGAAAACACAAATGAGATACTATCACATATGTGTGTTCACATCTTTTAAATATCTATAATATTATAATATATTTTAGTGTATGTCATTTGAAGATGTGTGTTCACTCATATAATAAATTTAAGGAAAATTACTTTTTGATGTGTGTTAAAAAATAAATTTTATCAAAAAAGTTTGTCAAACTATCATAATCCTCAAAATGTGTTGTTCTGCCAATGAAAATATCAATCTACCTTCTTCATTTGTTATCAAACCTAATACTTGCAAGAACCTAATAATCAATCAGTGTACCAAATGAATGGAATGAAATAATCAGAAATTCTCGCCAGAACCTATTACTCAAAGAAAAAGAAAAGGATTGAATCAAAGTATTAAAAAAATATCCAAAACAAAGAGAAAGACAATAAAACAAAAAGAAATACATGAATATGAGTAGCAAACATGAAGTTCCCGAATGAGAACAACAAACACAAATTTAATGAAATGAATGGAGAAATCAACTGCTCAATTTATATAAAACAAGTCAAAATAACTATTATAGATATTACTATTTAATAATATCTTTCTGTTAATTAATAGACACATTTCCAACGACCTCGTAAATTTAAGTTTCAATATTTTATTCAAATATGTTGACCAAAAATTAAATGTATTGTTCTCATTGTTTTACATTACTAAAATAAATTTTTAAGTTAAAGTGTTAATACAAAAATTTAGAATGAAACTTATAAAATCCTTATATTAAAACAAAACTTAGTAGAATGTTCTAACGTTTTCTTGTTTAAATCCCTTAGTTTTCGGAACAATAAACCTTAACATCATAAGTAATTTAAATGAGATGATTTCTTGTTTCTCCAATAGAGTATCTTAAGCTCCGATGAATATCCTAAATGTTTTTTAAATAATTATATTACTCAATTTAATTAATATTTAATTAAGGTGACATCTTCAATAATATTAAAATTATGAGAAATATACTAATTGATATTTGAAAAATCATATCAGTTACAATTTTTTAAAAGTTGTGTTTTAGTATTTTTTTTTTTTAACTCTGTTGTGGATGAATTACGATTAATGGCATTTGAGATTATTATTTCAAACGTTAGACGTTGCATTAATTATAGCTGACTGCATTTTAAATAATCGTATTAATTAGTAGCAGTTTCATTCATTTAGGAATTGTCTTTTTGCGTTAACTATTACGTGTTAAGAAAGTTTTTAAATAATTAAAACTAGGTACAAATTTTTAGATGATGCCTTTGGAATTTTTATTTTTCTTGCGTTACAAATAATTGTTGTATACTTTTATTTTGTAGTTGCCGGGGTAGAATTACAATTAATTCTATCTTTGGGATTTAAAAAAACTTTTTTGTGCTCTTAAATGCTACAATATGAAATATATATTTGTGGATTTCTCATAGTTTATCCCTCGATTAATATGATAATTACTAGAATAAAAAGTGCTATTTAGTATGACAATTAACTTGTTTAAAATTCATTTTTTAACATTTTTTATAAATGTAAAACCATTAATAGATGTTTGATAATTGTTGGAAGTCTCAAGATAAAACAATTTTATGGTATATAAGTGGGTACAAATCTCACCTTACAAATCAGTTTTGTGGGATTGAATTAGGCTTAAAGTCCATATTTTAACATACTATCAAAACTATAGTTAAAATATATCCTAACGAGATTTGTATTTCCATAGTTTCACCTGTGTGAAGGGTACTTCACCTTACAAACTAGTAATTAGTGTTGTGAGATTGAATTAAGCTTAAAGTCGATTTCGTACAATAACTATAATTAATTTCAAACTCCATATATAATGTAAATATTATTTAACTATCATAAATCTATATTCCATTAGGAAGAGACAATATTATTTTTTTTTTCTTCAAAAGTTCTATCCCACGGAAAGCATTCACTATATCCACGTTTAATCTTACATGGTCCAGTCTCAAATATTTCCCAAGAACATCGATTGTGTATACAATATCCATCCCTTTTTTGTACATAAATGTCAAAATAATAATCACCAGCTAACCATACGAAACGACAAAAATACAATGTTACAGGAAGAAAGTAATTAGGATAAAATCGAAAACGATATGTTTCACTGACATTTAATGTAATAGAACCCAAATCGTTATGCTTGTCTTTGCAACGAAGATCCAAGTACACCATATCTAATTTGTTGATTATTTCAACTGTAACTTTTGTAGGAAGTATTGGATCTGCACTGACCATGCATTTCAAATGTAGAGCAAGAACTAACAAAGAACAAAATATTATCATAATTTTGGAGATTGAATTCATAATTTGCCTCTTTGATAGGATAACTCCAAAGAAGATTAATTTCTTCTCTATGAAATAGACATATAAATACCCTTATGAGTAACTAACCATCACTCTAATAATTGGACCTTTAATTCAATTTTATAAAAATAGCTTGTAAAGAGAAATTTATGTCTACTTTATTAAAAGACAAAATTGTTTCAAGTTTCTCACAAATTTTGATATTTTCAATTAAGTCTTTATTAAAATTTTTGGTCTCTTGGATATGGAAATTTTTATTTTTTCCTACGATTTAGTTGTTTTGTTAAGTGTGTAATATGATTGTTATATTGTTACATCTTAGTTGTTTGTTTGTATCGTATATTAAGTAAGAAATGTAATGTTTTGTAAATTTAAATTGAGAAATAAAAGTTATTTTGTTATAAAATAAAGGTAATAAGAGAGACAAAGGAGAGGAAGAATAGAGAATGAGAGAGTAGGGAGCAACTTCTGTTTTTATGTGTGTCTCATTACTGATAGGACGAGTCCTATTTATAGGTACAATATGGTAACCCAGAAAGGATATAAAATCAAATAGTAAATACAAAATATTACATCATAAAGAGTAATGAATAATATGATTATCAATCATATGAGTGATTGTATAAATCAATGGACGACCATTAATTCATAACACTCCCCCTTGGGTGTCCATTGATAAAAGAATGTGCCTCGTTAAAACCTTACTAGGAAAAACCCTTTGGGATAAAAACCTAGTGAAGGAAAAAGAGTACATCATTCTATATAATATTGTTCTTTGCATCTTCTAATTTCTCCCCCTCATGTAAACTTACATCATTAAGATGGCGGAGTCCAATCCTATGAACCAATTGCTCAAAAGTTCTCCTTGGCAAAGACTTTGTAAATAAATCTGCTAGATTTTCACATGAGCGAATCTTTTGGATCTCTACATCACCATTTCTTTGAAGATCATGAGTGAAAAAGAATTTTGGAAGAATATGTTTTGTTCTGTCTCCTTTAATATATCCTTCTTTCAATTGAGCAATGCATGCACTATTGTCTTCATATATCGTTGTTGGTTTCATTTTTCCCAAGGATAAACCACAAGTTTGTCGCACATGTTGAATTATAGACCTTAACCAAACACATTCACGACTTGCCTCATGTAATGCTAAAATTTCTGCATGATTTGACGATGTTGCTGTTATTGTTTGTTTCACAGATCGCCATGAAATCGCTGTGCCACCACATGTGAACAAATATCCTGTTTGTGATCGACCATTATGAGGATCTGATAAATAACCTGCATCTGCATAACCCATTAGATCTAATTTTGAATCATTTGGGTAAAACAAGCCCATATTCATAGTGCCTTTAAGGTAACGGAGTATTTGTTTTACTCCATTCCAATGTCTTCTTGTAGGTGAAGAACTATATCTTGCTAACAAATTTACAGCAAATGCTATATCGGGTCGAGTATAATTAGCAAGATACATTAGTGCTCCTATAGCACTAAGATATGGTACTTCAGGACCAAGTAGTTCTTCATCTTTTTCTTGAGGTCTAAAAGGGTCTTTATCAACATCTAATGACCTCACCACCATTGGAGTGCATAGTGAATGTGATTTGTCCATATAGAACTTTTTAAGCACTTTCGTTATATAAGCTTCTTGATGTACAAGAACACCTTTGTTTAAATACTCAATTTGTAATCCCAAACAAAACTTTGTCCTTCCAAGATCCTTCATCTCAAATTCTTTCTTTAAACAATCAATTGCCTTTGTGAGCTCATTAGGAGTTCCAACTATGTTTATGTCATCTACATAAACAGCAATTATGGCAAATTCATTCTCGGATCTTTTCATATAAATATAGGGTCATTTTTATACCCTTCCTTTAATAAGTACTCACTTAGACGGTTATACCACATACGTCCTGATTGTTTCAATCCATAAAGGGACTTATTCAATTTTATTGAATAATCCTTTTTAGAATTTGCTTTGTTGGGCACATTAAATCCTTCAGGGAGTTTCATATAAATATCATTTTCCAAAGAGCCATACAAATAGGCTGTAACAACATCCATGAGGTGCAGATTCAAACCTTCTTGTGCAACAAGGCTAATTAAATATCTAAATGTTGTTGCATCCAATACTGGAGAATATGTCTCCTCAAAATCAATACCAGGTCTTTGTGAAAAACCTTGAGCAACTAACCGTGCTTTGTATCTAACAATTTCACCATTCTCATTTCGTTTTTGTACAAAAACCCATCTGTACCCAATAGGTTTTACACCCTCAGGTGTGCGAACTACAGGTCCAAAAACCTTTCGTTTAGCAAGCGAATCTAATTCTGCTTGGATTGCATCTTTCCATTTTGGCCAATCATTTCTTTGCCGACAATCTTCAATTGTCATTGGTTCTTGATCATCATTGTCACTTATGACATCCTTTGCTACATTATATGCAAAAACCTCGTCAATATTGACTTTATTTCGATTCCATATTTTATGATTCATGACATAATTTATTGAGATCTCATCATTTTCAACAATTTCAGGTACCTGAGGTTCTTCTGGAACCGAATCATTGATTATGTCAAAAGAATCTTTTGGGACTTTTACCCCCTCGATTAGGCCATCTTGCCTTTTTTCCCTTTTTCTCACACGAGGATTTTTATCTTTGGAACCCAAAGGCCTACCACGCTTTAGGCGTGTTTGAGATTCATTTGCTATATTAGATTGTCCAACAGGAATATCAATTCTGATTGGAGTATTAGCAGCGGGTATATGCGACTTAGTTACCCTTTTTGTGTCAGTAAAAGCATCTGGTAATTGGTTGGCCAATTTTTGTAAATGAATTATCCGTTGAACTTCTAGTTCACACTCTTTTGTACGAGGATCAAGATGAGATAATGATAATTCATTCCAACCAATATCTTTTTCCAGTTTCTTTCTTTCTCCCCCTAACGTTGGAAAAATTGATTCATCAAAATGACTATCAGCAAATCGAGCTGTAAATAAGTCACCTGTTGATGGTTCAAGATATTTTATTATCGATGGAGAATCATATCCAACATATATTCCCAAACGTCTTTGAGGACCCATCATAGTCCTTTTTGGTGGGGAAATTGGGACATATACAGCACACCCAAAAATTCTTAAATGAGAAATATTTGGTTGTTGACCAAAAACCAACTGTAAAGGAGAGTATTTGTGATAACTTGTTGGTCTGATGCGAATCAATACTGCAGCATGCAGAATTGCATATCCCCAAGTAGTCATTGGAAGATTAGCTTTCATAAGTAAAGGTCGTGCAATCAATTTTAGACGTTTTATCAATGATTCTGCAAGTCCATTTTGAGTATGAACATGTGCTACTGGATGTTCAACTTCAATTCCAATTGACATACAATACTCATTAAAAGCATGAGATGTAAATTCACCAGCATTATCAAGACGAATTTTCTTAATTGGATAATCTGGGAAGTGGGCTCTTAACTTGATCAATTGTGCTAATAACTTAGCAAATGCTTGATTTCGAGTTGATAGTAAACAAATATGTGACCATCTAGTGGACGCATCAATTAATACCATGAAATATCTAAATGATCCACATGGTGGGTGTATTGGACCACAAATATCACCTTGTATTCGTTCTAAAAATGAGATTGACTCATTTCTAATTTTTTCTGGTGATGGTCTTATTATCAATTTTCCCTGCGAACATGCAGTACATGAGAAATCATTGGACTGAAGAAGCTTTTGACTTTTAAGTGGATGTCCACATGAGTTTTCAGCTATTTTTCGCATCATGATATATCCAGGATGACCCAACCGATCATGCCAAACAAGAAATTCATTCTTATTTGTAAGCTTCTGGCTTACAATAACATGCGTCTCAATCGCATTAATATATGTGTAGTACAAGCCATAAGAGAAGGCTGATAATTTCTCCAATACACATTTTTTATTTGACTCAATTTGAGTGATATAAAGATATTCAACATCTCCTTCATTATTTGTCTCAATATGATATCCATTTAGACGAATATCCTTGAAACTTAATAAGTTTCTATTGGACTTAGGAGAATAAAATGCATTTTTAATATGCAATCTTGTACCTCTTGGCAGAAGTACTGTAGCTCTTCCAGAGCCTTCAATTATATTTGTAGTACCAGAAATAGTACTAACATTGACTTCTCGCATTACCAAAGTAGAGAAAAATTTATTACTCTTGAGAATTGTATGAGTTGTTGCACTATCAGCAAGGCACAGATCCTCATCATTGGTGTTAATGCCAATATTCATTCTTCATATAAACATAAATATCAATATTAGAGATTACTTTGTAAGAGGAGAGAAAGAAAAAAAAAAATAAAATAGAGGATTTTATTCATAAAAACATAAAAACTTGTACATATAAAAGCAACATGAATTAAATATAAAACATTGTCTTAAAAATTAATCATAAAATAAAACTATTTTCTAACACTCCCATCACCAATAAGGTGATCAATGCTTCCATCGGGTTTAGAAAAGAAATCACCAATATCAAGATGAGTAGTATCCATATGACCATAATCAGAATCACCATCTTCATAAGCAAAGTGTGTTTCTACATTCTTCTTTTTAAGTGATTCTTGGTAGAGTTCAACAAGATGCTTTGGTGTATAACAGGCACGGGTCCAATGACCTTTACTACCACAACGGTAACATATATTTTCAGCCTTTTTGCCATTATTTTCACCCCTTTCTTTTTCCTTTTTCGCATTCTTGTTCCACTTCTGTTGATGAAGTTTCTCTTTGAAAATTTCCTTTATAACCATGTCCACGACCATGATTAATAGCACGACCACGACCACGACCATGGCTACGACCACGGCCAAAATTACGACCACGATTATTATTATGGTCTTGACCTCGTCCATGATTATATGGATCAGATGTTGCTGCATTCACTTCTGGGAATGGAGCAGAACCAGTTGGTCGGGCCTCATGATTTTTCATCAAGAGCTCATTATTTTGTTCAGCCACAAGAAGGCATGAAATCAATTCATAATATTGATTGCTCCATTCACTTCTGGGAATGGAGCAGATTAGGCGGATCTCATGATTTTTCATCAAAAGCTTTATTGCTTTGTCCAGCCAGCCATGCATAGGCATGAAATAAATTCACAATATTTGTGAAGTCTCTTTTCACAATATTTTTGTTATGAGCAAATTAGTTGCTTTATTTCTTTATTTAATGGTATCCCAATATCCATTGCATCTAAATATATTTCAACATTTAAAAT
The DNA here is from genome assembly GCF_037176805.1 of Vigna unguiculata. Lineage (NCBI taxonomy): Eukaryota > Viridiplantae > Streptophyta > Magnoliopsida > Fabales > Fabaceae > Vigna > Vigna unguiculata. The sequence continues at coordinate 49,068,382 of NC_140795.1, read as the reverse complement.
CCAATATAAGGAATTCTTCCTTACAATATCAAGGGTCACAAATCCAAATTTTGCAACGTTTCGCGTGTTTAAAACTAACACATAAAATAATAATATTAATAATAATCATCATCATCAAAATAATAATATTAATAATAATCATCGTCATAATAAAAATATTATGACAGAGAATTTTGCAACGTTTCGCGTGTTTAAAACTAGCACATAAAATATTAATATAATCAAATTTCATGTATGAAATTATTAAAATCAAATAATAATAATAATAATAATATGACAGAGAAAAATAAATCAAACAATTATCATTACACAAAAAAAAGAAAATGAGATAAAGTTTGTGAATGAGAAAAAGATTAGAAAGAACCTCGGTTAAGGAATATAGAGCGTTGTTCTTAGGGAGAAAAAAAAAATATGCCTTCACGCTCAGTTGGATAACCCTCGTGCTGATAACGTGTTATAAAATAAAGGTAATAAGAGAGACAAAGGAGAGGAAGAATAGAGAATGAGAGAGTAGGGAGCAACTTCTGTTTTTATGTGTGTCTCATTACTGATAGGACGAGTCCTATTTATAGGTACAATATGGTAACCCAGAAAGGATATAAAATCAAATAGTAAATACAAAATATTACATCATAAAGAGTAATGAATAATATGATTATCAATCATATGAGTGATTGTATAAATCAATGGACGACCATTAATTCATAACATATTTATCATTTTATATTGTTCACAAAATCTCACATCTCTTAAAAAAACAAATAAGCACGTTGAGATAAAATAATGTCACCTAATTAAAAAAACAAAATAAAAAATAAACTATATGAACTCAATTGACAAATATAAATTTTTAATGGCAACATTTAATAGGAACTCAAATTAAATTATCTAAATTTTTTGAAATTTAAAATTTAATTAAAACTTTAAAAATGTGAACAATTTTCTGAAATGTCTTTGTTTAGAACAAAGAGATTTTGAAAAATAAACTCTAATTAGATCGACAGCATTTTAGAGATAATCTAATTAAACATGATAAATTTTATATCTACTACAATTACATCCAAAGTTTACCCTATAAAATAGTGTTATGGTATTTAATTAATTTAAAACTCATTTTCAAACCTTTTTCATTAAATTTAACCATTAATAATTTTGGTATCTACATGTGGGTAATATAAATTAAAACTCCATATAATGTAAATATAATTTAGTTATATTAATAATTCTCTCATGCTCAATGAATCAAATGTTTTTTAATAATTATATTACACAATTTAATTAATATTTAGTTAAATCTTTAATCAAAACATTTCAACTTATTTAGATTTTGGGGTATCAATATTGAAACCTAACATAGACTTATTTGTGTGACCAATTCTTCTTTTTCTCATGAATATATTAAATGCTTTTTGATAATTATATTACTCAAGTTATTTAATATTTAATTAAATCCCTTAATTTTCTTATCTATACGCTTTAATTTATTTAGATTTTGATGTATCAACATAATTAAGATATAAAAGTTCACGTAACATGAACTTATTTAGGTGACCAATTTTTCAATAATTACATTACTCAATTTAATTAAATCTCTTCTAATCAATACACTTTAATTTATTTATATTTTGGGGAATTAAGATGTAAAAGTTCATGTTCAAATGTAACATAAACTTGTTTAGGTGACCAATTCTCGTTTCTCTAATGCTGAATGAATACATTAAATGCTTTTTAATAATTATATTACTCAATTTATTTAATATTTAATTAAATCCCTTAGTGTTTTTATTAATATACTTTAATTTATTTAGATTTTGAGTATCAAAATAATTAAGATGTAAAAGTTTATGTTGAAACATTACATAAACTTATTTGGGTGACCAATTCTTGTTTCTCTCATGTTAAATGAATGTATTAAAAAAATTAATAATTATATTACTCAATTTAATCAATATTTAATAAATATGTTTTGAAATGTGATATTTTGTAGTTAATATAAAACCATATTGAGTAATAAAAATCATCAGTCATTTTATATTAATCAAAAAATTTCATATTTATTGACACAAAAAAGACAAAATAAGCAGGATGATAAGATAAAATAACGTCATCCAATTAACTAAATTTAAGTTCCAATATTTTATTCAAATATGTTGACCAAAAATGAAATTTATTATTCTCATTGTTTTACATTAGTAAATAAATTTTTTAAGTGTCAATAAAAAATTTTAGAGTGAAACTTATAGAATCCTTATATTAAAACAAAACTTAGTAGGAGGTTATAAAAATTATGACACATTAAAGATAAGTTTAAATGGTTTTTTTGAAGAAAAAAAAATGGTCACTCTCATGCTTGATATTATTCAATTTAATTAAGGTGGCATCTACAGTAATATTAAAATTATAAGAAATATAGTAATTGATATTTGAATAATCATATCAGTTACAATTTTTTAAAAGTTGTGTTTTAGTTTTTTTTTTTACAATTAATGGCATTTGAGATTATTATTGTAAACGTTAGACGTTACATTAATTAGTAGCAGTTGCATTGATTTAGGAATTGTCTTTTTGCGTTAATTGTTACATACGTTAATCACAGCCATTAAAATTACAATTAATTAAGCGTTACAGTTTGCGATCCAATGAGCTTTGAAATCGTGAATATACAAAATAATCATATTACTTAATAGAAAATGCTAACAAGTAATACCTAACACACCCTTTAAGGAATATTAAATGAACATTAATTTTATATTTTTATTTTGAAAGTTAAAATAATTACTTTTATTAATTAAAATATTATAAATATATATATATATATAACTAATTTAATAGTGGCAAAAATATTCTTTAAAATTTTTAAACAATAAAAATAAGTATTTTAAAATTTAATTAAGTCTCAAAATTTATACCTTATTTTTTATTTTTTTGTAAATCTTTTAGATGTTTAATACTAATTTTTTGTTGGTTGTTATGTTAATTTAAACTTTTTTATATTGCTAAATTTATGTATTTATAATTAATAATTTCATATATTGAAATATTGTTTGTTTTTTTAATACATGAGATTTTGAAAAGTTAACATAAATATTGCAAAAGGTTGTCAAGTTAGAGAAAAAAAATTCAATAAAGTCTCAAATTGATACTTTAATCTTTGATTTTTTATTATACTCTTAAAAGGCTACAATATGAAATATATATATATATAAACAAAATCTCATATTATATGAGTTGGTGCAAACTTCTCCTTACAAGTCCGGTATTGTAGTAACATTTGTATTTCCAAAGTTCTACCCACGTGGGAGGGGTGTGGTAGAAGTTCCACATTGACTTATTTCCATAGTTCTACCCACATGAGGGGGTGTGTTGGAAGTTCCACATCGACTATATCTAGTCTCATAGTATATAAGTGGATGCAAATCTCACCTTACAGATTAGGTTTCTGGAATTAAATTAGATTTAAAGTTCATTTCTTAACAATAACTACACTCAATTTGAAACTCCATATATAATATAAATATTATTTAATAATCATAAATTTATATTCCATTACGAAGAGACAGTATTATTTTTTCCTGCCAAAGCTTTATCCCACATAAAACATTGACGATATTCACGTTTAATCTTACACGGTCCATTCTCAAGTATTTCCCACAAACATCGATCATGTATACAATATCCATCCCTTTTTTCTTCATAAATGTTAAAATAATAATCACCATCTAACCATATGAAGCGACAAAAGTACAATGTTACAGGAAGAAAGTAATTAGGATAAAATCGAAAACGATATGTTTCATTAACATTTAACGTAATAAAACCCAAGTCTTTATGCTTGTCTTTGCAACGAAGAACCAAATATAACATATTTAATTCGTTGATTATTTCAACCGTAACTTTTGAAGGAATAATTGGAATTGCACCGCTGCATTTCAATTGCAAAGCAAGAACTAACAACCAACAAACTATTATCATAATTTTGGAGATTGAATCCATAATTTGCCTCTTTGATAGGGTAACTCCAAAGAAGATTAATTTCTTCTCTTTGAAATCCTATGAAATGAAGTAGACATATAAATACTCGTATGAGTAACTAACCATCACTCATTAATAATTGAACCTTTAATTCAACTTTATGAAAATAGCTTATAAAGTGAAATTTATGTCCACTTTATTAAAAGAAAAATATTTCAAGTTCCTTACAAATTTTGCTATTTTCAATTGAGTCTTTGTTAAATCTTTTTGGTCTCTTGGTACTGAAAATTTTTATCTTTTCCTACGGTTTAGTTGTTTTGTTAAGTGTGTGATATGATTGTTATATTGTTATCTTATATTGGTTGTGTGTATTGTGATGATAAAAAAAATTCTATTTATTTATTTATTACAGTATACTTATAAATATTTAGAGGCGAAAATTTATACACTAAGATATAATTATATTTAAAATATTCACATTTATATATATATTTACAATATTATATACTTCCTATATCCACATTGTTTAGTACATTTTATATTTCCTATACTGGAAGAGGAAGAAGGGTTATTTATTTACAGTTTCCCCCTCATATGCGGTTTATCAAACAGGTGGAGGGAAAAAGTTATGGATAGGATTCACTTGGACTGTTGGGGGTAAATAAAAGGTAACTCCGATTTGTCTTTCGATGACAATCGGTGCATTCGGAGCAGAGAGAAAAGTAATGATAGAGTTTCCCGTTCCCTGAAATGTTACAGAATTATTCACTACATTGGTTTGTCATGCATTTCCTGGAAAAACAGCCACAATGTCGGCGAAGAAGGGATCAGGCGTGTTCGGAGCAGCCATCTATGATAATGTTATAAAATTTTGTTTTTCGCACACAATCAAAAGAAATAGGGAAGTGAGACAAATATCACAAAAAAAAATAACATATCATAATAAATAAAATGAAATGAAAATTCTTCCAATTCCATAAAACGGGATCTTTATTATACTTTTATAAAGATATTGATTAATTTTGTAGTGACTAGTCAGGATAAATGAGTTCATGGCCAACAAAGTAACTCAAGAACATCTCATCTTGAGTGATACTAACTCGTTTAAATCCCCAAGGTCATACCTCCAACTACATTAATCAAATCTTTATTTATCATAATTTTTACTTCAATATTAAACCATATAATTATATAAATAAATAAATAGATAGGATCAATGAATAATTAAAATAGATATAAATGAATAAAAATGGTCAATACGTAACTAGAGATAAATATAAATAAGTAAATGAGAATAAATATAAATTAAATAAATAGGACCAGTGCATAAGTGGAAATAAGTAAATAAGATTGGGAACTAAATATAAATTAGAATGAGGTTAGGGACACCTTACTTAGGGTAGATATCAAGATAAAAATTACTAATAGATAAAAACAAATAATCGAAGTAAAAAGATAAAGTGATGGATGTCTCATTCCCTTACCTTAATTATTGTAAAAAAAAACACCAAGGTGATAAGTGGATCTGTTTGCTACTACGCTCTCACTCTGTTATTTTCCTCTATTCTATTTTTGTTCACTACAGCTTCTCCCGTATCTTTTCCACATTTGCCTTCTAACATCTCTTTGCTATTTATAGTGGTAGAGTAATGATTACTTAGTTTCAATTAAACTAAGTATTTTAATGGTGTAGTTCTTATTAGGTTAGTTATAGATTATGGTTAGAAGATATTTTATCTTCTTTTATCCTTTCAGTACGTCATTCCTGCTGCAACATATATACGTATATTTATCATATACTTATATTCTACAGTTATATTATTATTATTTTATTTACCTATTAACTAACCGTACATGTATCAGAATGCATATTGATATGGATGAAATTTATGTATTATAACCGAAACAAAATTATTATACCAATTGTTTTTTTTTTTTACCTAATATGTTAGCTTACCTATAAGTTTATATATATATATATATATATATATATATATATATATATATATATATATATATATATATTAATAGTAATATATAATAAAATACTTATAAAGTAATACATTATTTATTGATTTATGAATGTTACAATTCTCCCCTACTAAAAGAAATTTCGTCCTCGAAATTATTCATTTATTTATTTATTTTTGAAATAAATAAGGGTAAAGGTTTGTTATTTTCTCTTATAATTCCCATGTAATATCTCCATTAGTTTCATTCCACATGACCTTCACTAGAGGGATTTGTCTGCCTCTCAATTCTTTGACCTTCTTGTCCATAATCTGTACGGGTATTGCGTCAAATGTAAGGTTATTCTTTAATTGTACTGTATCAGGTCTTATCACATGAGTTGGATCAGAAATATATTTTCTTAATTGAGACACATGAAAGACATTATGAAGGTTGGAAAGGAACATAGGTAAGCAAATTTGATAAGCAACAAGACCTATTTTTCTAAGAATTTGGTAAGGGCCAATAAACCGGGGAGTGAGTTTCTTTGATTTCATCACTCTACCAATTCCAGTGGTTGGTGTTACTTTCAAGAATACATGATCACCTTCTTGAAATTCAAGAGGTCGTCTTTTCTTGTCAGCATAACTTTTCTGTCTACTTTGAGTTGCTCTCAATTTGTCCCTGATCATTATGATTTTCTCTGTTGTCTGTTGAATCATGTCAGGACCTAATACTAAATTATCACCGGTCTCAAACCAACACAAAGGTGTTCTACATTTCCTCCCATATAATGCTTCATAAGGTGCCATACCTATGCTGGAATGGAAACTATTGTTATAGGTGAACTCAATCAAAGGCAGGTATCGATCCCAACTATCAGAATTTTCTAACACACAAGCTCTCAGCAAATCTTCCAAAGATTGAATGGTTCGTTCATATTGTCCATCAGTTTGGGGATGATAAGCTGAGCTAAGGTGAAGCTTGGTACCTAAGGCTTGATGTAAACTTCTCCAAAATTTTGAAGTGAATCTAGGGTCCCTATCAGATATAATACTTATTGGAACTCCATGTAACCTGACAATTTCTCTTATGTATAAATTAGTCAATTTTTCCAACGAATACCTAATGTTAATGGGTAAGAAATGAGCAGACTTTGTTAACCTATCCACGATAACCCATATGGAATCAAATTTTTGAACGGTTCGTGGGAGGCCAACTACAAAATCCATTGCTATACTATCCCATTTCCATTCAGGTATATCTAAGGATTGTAGCATTCCTGCTGGCTTTTGGTGTTCTATTTTAGCTTTTTGACAAACTAGACATTTTGCTACATATTGCGCCACTTCCTTTTTCATTTTGGGCCACCAAAACATTTTTATGAGATCTTGATACATTTTTGTTGTGCCCGGATGTATGCTTAATTTGCTTTTATGTGCTTCTTCTAGAATCATTTCCTTAATTTCCTCATTATTGGGTACACACATCCTGTCCTTAAATCTTAAAGTTCCGGTTTTATCTATGCCAAAATCCTCCCCACCCCTTTGACCTATCAATTTCTTTTTCTTATTAATTAACTCATCACTTTCTTGTGCCTCATGGATTTGCTTTTGTAAATTGTTAATGATCTGAATGGAGTTTAATTGCATTTTATCATGGCTTAGGGTGACTGACAGATTCATGTCTCTAAATTTTTCTAACAAATTTATTTCATGAATCATTAGTGAGGAGATATGTAAAGATTTTCTACTTAACGCATCTGCCACTACATTTGCCTTACCTGGGTGGTACTGTAATTCAAAATCATAATCTTTCAGAAATTCCATCCATCTTCTTTGTCTCATATTTAATTCCTTTTGATCAAACAAGTATTTGAGACTCTTATGATCACTAAAAACTTCAAACTTTCCACCATAAATATAATGTCTCCATATCTTAAGTGCAAAAACAATGGCAGCTAGTTCTAGATCATGGGTTGGGTAATTTTTCTCGTGTGTTCTTAATTGTCTAGAAGCATATGCCACTACCCTTCTATCTTGCATAAGAACACAACCTAATCCCATTTTGGAAGCATCACAAAATATAACAAAGTGTCCATTAGGATTGGGTAATGCTAAAACAGGTGAAGTGGTTAATCTTTTCTTGAGTTCTTGAAAACTATTTTCACATTTTTCTGTCCACACAAAAGCTTGGCCCTTTTTGGTGAGTTGGGTAAAAGGCAAAGCTATTTTAGAAAATCCCTCAATGAATCTCCTATAATATCCTGCCAAACCGAGAAAACTGCGAATCTCAGTCACTGTTTTTGGTGGTTCCCATTGTAAAACTGCTTCTACTTTGGTTGGATCCACTGACACTCCGTTATTGGAAATCACATGTCCTAAGAATTTTACTTCCTCTAACTAGAATTCACACTTAGACAATTTAGCATACAATTTCTTTTCTTTCAAGATTTGCAAGACAATTCGATGGTGTTTCTCATGTTCCTCAAGAGTCTTAGAGTAAATAAGAATGTCATCTATAAAAACAACCACAAATTGATCTAAAAATGGATGAAAGATCCTATTCATGTAATCCATGAATATTGCAGGAGCATTGGTCACACCAAAAGGCATCACTTGATATTCATAATGACCATACCTAGTTCTGAAAGCAGTTTTTTGTATGTCTTCTACTTTTACTCTAATCTGATGATATCCGGACCTTAAATTTATCTTAGAAAATACAGAGGCTCCTCTCAATTGGTCCATCAAGTCATCTATTCTAGGAAGAGGGTATTTATTCTTTATGGTGAATTTATTTAATTGACGGTAATCTACGCACAACCTAAAACTTCCATCTTTCTTTTTAACTAACAAAACAGGGGCTCCCCAAGGTGACACACTAGGACGAATGAACTGTTTTTCAAGTAACTCTTCTAATTGTTTCTTCAATTCTGCTAATTCAGAGGGTGACATCCTATATGGTGCCATAGAGATTGGTTCAACTCCAGGCATCAGATCTATGGAAAATTCAATTTCTCTATTAGGTGGTAAACCAGGATTATCATTGGGAAAGACTTCAGGAAAATTTTGAACAACTGCTATATTTTTCAACTCAACTTCCTCTTTTATTTCCATAGAAGATAATAACAAGTACCTTCGAATTTCATTCCTTAAAGGCTCACTTTTTGAATTGGTAGGTGATTTTAGAAGATTCTCAGAGTTTGGAAATATCACTGATTTCTTAGCACAATCCAAAAGGACTTGATTGGAAGATAACCAGTCCATACCTAAGATTACATCTAATTGAGATAAAGGTAGACATATTAAATTTACAAGGAATTTTGTATTCTCAATGAACAGTGGACAGTCTAAACAAACTCTATTGGTTATTACTGAGTCATTTGTGGGAGTTGAAACAACCAAACTAGTTTTTAGAAAAGAGGTCGACATATTAAGATGTTGAACACAATGATTGGAAATGAATGAGTGAGTTGCACCTGAGTCATACAGTACATTTAAAGTTTTTCCTTTAATAAAACACATACCTTGAATTAGATCATGGTTTTTAGCAGCTTCAGCTCCAGTCATGGTGTACACTCTTCCTGTTGTGGTAGGTCTTGTCTTGGTTGCAGTTGGATTGAAATGTGGCTTCTGTTGTCCACACTCAGAGAATATGTGACCAAGTTTCCCACACTTGAAACAGACTGGTCCTTTAAGGTGACAATCTTTAGCATGATGACCTTGTCCGCATTTAAAGCATCTGATATGATCATATACAGGTCTACTAGAATTTCCTGATGAAGATTGGTTGGATTGGGTCCTCCATTGTGGGCGATTGTAAGGTTTTCCCTCATTGCGTTTATTTTTATTTGTCTGGGGTCCAAAATACTTTGGTTTGATATTTTGGTTGTTCTCAAAATCTTCCAAAAATCTACACTTGTGAATAAGCATAGGAAAATCAGCAATTTCTAGTATCCCTACTGCTTTTCTCAATTCATCTCTAAGTCCATTTTCAAATTTTATACATTTCATCCTTTGCTCTGGGTGATAAAAGAAAGTAGAGTATTTTCCTAATTCTTCAAACTTGGAAGCATATTCCCCTACAGTCATACTTCCTTGTTTCAACTGCATGAACTCTATTTCTTTTGCTCTCCTCACATCATTAGGGAAATATTTTTCTAAAAACCTTGTTCTAAATACATCCCAGGTAATAATTATTCTTCCTCCTTCAAGTAATCTTCTGGTACCATCCCACCAATATTCGGCTTCTCCTAATAACATAAATACAACATAATTCACCTTTTGGTTGTCAGCACAGTTCATAACTCGAAATATTTTCTCCATTTCTTTAATCCATAATTCAGCCCTTTCTGGATCATATCCTCCAGAGAATTGTGGGGGTTTGTTTCTCCTAAATTCAGCTAATCCTTGTGATTCAGGGTTTCCTTCAGGTCTTTGATTCCTCATTAGAGCAGCAAACATGTCTCGGATAGCTTGCATTGCTTCAGTTAATTCATTGTTTCTTCTAATGTTTGCCATCTGGAATTGTATGAGTTAGAAAGAAATATATATATATAATGAGCACATTTCACAGATCTTGCATGAAACATCGCTCTGATACCATCTAATGTGACGATAAAAAAAATTCTATTTATTTATTTATTACAGTATACTTATAAATATTTAGAGGCGAAAATTTATACACTAAGATATAATTATATTTAAAATATTCACATTTATATATATATTTACAATATTATATACTTCCTATATCCACATTGTTTAGTACATTTTATATTTCCTATACTGGAAGAGGAAGAAGGGTTATTTATTTACAGTTTCCCCCTCATATGCGGTTTATCAAACAGGTGGAGGGAAAAGGTTATGGATAGGATTCACTTGGACTGTTGGGGGTAAATAAAAGGTAACTCCGATTTGTCTTTCGATGACAATCGGTGCATTCGGAGCAGAGAGAAAAGTAATGGTAGAGTTTCCCGTTCCCTGAAATGTTACAGAATTATTCACTACATTAGTTTGCCATGCATTTCTCGGAAAAACAGCCACAATGTCGGCGAAGAAGGGATCAGGCGTGTTCGGAGCAGCCATCTATGATAATGTTATAAAATTTTGTTTTTCGCACACAATCAAAAGAAATAGGGAAGTGAGACAAATATCACACAAAAAAAAATAACATATCATAATAAATAAAATGAAATGAAAATTCTTCCAATTCCATAAAACGGGATCTTTATTATACTTTTATAAAGACATTGATTAATTTTGTAGTGACTAGTCAGGATAAATGAGTTCATGGCCAACAAAGTAACTCAAGAACATCTCATCTTGAGTGATACTAACTCGTTTAAATCCCCAAGGTCATACCTCCAACTACATTAATCAAATCTTTATTTATCATAATTTTTATTTCAATATTAAACCATATAATTATATAAATAAATAAATAGATAGGATCAATGAATAATTAAAATAGATATAAATGAATAAAAAGGGTCAATACGTAACTAGAGATAAATATAAATAAGTAAATGAGAATAAATATAAATTAAATAAATAGGATCAGTGCATAAGTGGAAATAAATAAATAAGATTGGGAACTAAATATAAATTAGAATGAGGTTAGGGACACCTCACTTAGGGTAGATATCGAGATAAAAATTACTAATAGATAAAACAAATAATCGAAGTAAAAAGATAAAGTGATGGATGTCTCCTTCCCTTACCTTAATTATTGTAAAAAAAACACCAAGGTGATAAGTGGATCTGTTTGCTACTACGCTCTCACTCTGTTATTTTCCTCTATTCTATTTTTGTTCACTACAGCTTCTCCCATATCTTTTCCACATTTGCCTTCTAACATCTCTTTGCTATTTATAGTGGTAGAGTAATGATTACTTAGTTTCAATTAAACTAAGTATTTTAATGGTGTAGTTCTTATTAGGTTAGTTATAGATTATGGTTAGAAGATATTTTATCTTCTTTTATCCTTTCAGTACGTCATTCCTGCTGCAACATATATACGTATATTTATCATATACTTATATTCTACAGTTATATTATTATTATTTTATTTACCTATTAACTAACCGTACATGTATCAGAATGTATCAGAATGCATATTGATATGTATGAAATTTATGTATTATAACCGAAACAAAATTATTATACCAATTGTTTTTTTTTTTTTACCTAATATGTTAGCTTACCTATAAGTTTATATATATATATATATATATATATATATATATATATATGTATTAATAGTAATACATTATTTATTGATTTATGGATGTTACATTAGTGATTTGAAATATCTTCTTAAAATTCCTCAATTTCAATTCTCTTTTCATTTCCTCATCCAAACAAATCATTTTACTCCAAAAAAATTTAAATTCTCCAAATAAATGAATTACTCTCTTAAATTATTTCATCCAAACACACCATAAGACAAATCATATTTGTACGGAAAAAAGAAAAGGATTCAATCAAAATATTACGAAATATCCACAAAAACAAACAGACGAAGAGAAAGACAATAAGACAAAAAGAAATACATGAATATGAGTAGCAAACATACGAAACAACAAACACAAATTTAATGAAATGAATGGAGAAATCAACTGCTCAATTTATATAAAACAAGTCAAAAATAACTATTATAGATATTACTATTTAATAATATCTTTCTGTTAATTAATAGACACATTTCCAACGCACCTCGTAAATTTAAGTTCCAATATTTTATTCAAATATGTTGACCAAACATGAAATTTATTATTCTCATTGTTTTACATTAGTAAAATAAACTTTTAAGTTAAAGTGTCAATAAAAAAATTTAGAATGAAACTTATAAAATACTTATATTAAAACAAAACTTAGTAGGAGGTTATAAAAATTATGACACATTGAAGACTCACACAAAATATAATAAGACGGCATAATGAAGCTAATCTTATAATTAGTTTGTAAAGTTAGCACAGGAACACTATAATTATATATTCATTATTAAAAGCTTAATTTTTAAGGTTTTAAACAATTGAAATACAAGCTGATGAAAAAGAAATTAAATATACGTTTTTTTTTTCAAAAGTATTCACTTAGTAATCTAATATGGTAGATTTTATCAAAGTAAGCAGTTTTAGTTTAAAAGAGTCAAGTGAGACTTTAAATAACATTTTATATTTAATCAAAAATACAAATTATTCTTTTTATTAATATATCACTAAAATTATCTTATATCATGTTCCAAAATATAATTCCTACTAATTAAAAATTTTCATTAACATTTAGTTATATTGACTTCATTTAAAAAATGTAACCGGTTTCCTAAACTATCTTTCCTTAGAACAAAGATTGTTGACGTTGATTTCTACTTAAGATTAACATCGAAAACATTTTTTTTTATACTTAAAACCCAAAAAGTATATCCTTTTTCATCTTTTTATTTATATATATATATATATATATGGAATTTAGACAAAATATTTATTTTAATTTATATTTCAATTCAAGCATAGTTATTTAAATTTTATAATATATCTCAAGATATATTTATAAAATTTTACAAATTTTATTATATGTAGCAAAAAAAAATGCGAAAAACATTAAATTCATAAATTTCATAATCTAAAATTATATTAATTTGGAAAAAAATATAATTAGGATTTATATTAATCTAAAAAAAATAATCCAAAATCATTTCATAGTAATTTAGAAAAAAATTTAACTGGATGAAAAATGATAATAGAAGAATCATCAATCTAACATACATAAATCATAATATAATACTAAAATAAAAATTTTGATTCATGAGAGATAGTGTGATAATGTATTTTCCAATATATCTATTCTCGGTAATCTAATTTATTTTTTTCTTTTTCTGATTATCATAGTGAAGATCCGTCTTATATATATATATATATATATATATATATATATATATATATATATATATATTTTGCAGTTTGTATATTTAAGAATCATTTATTACCGTTTAATGTTCTAACGTTTTCTTGTTTAAATCCCTTAGTTTTCGGATCAATAATCCTTAACATCCTATAAATGTTTTTTAAATAATTATATTACTTAACTTAATTAATATTTAATTAAGGTGGCATCTTCAATAATATTAAAATTATGAGAAATATACTAATTGATATTTGAATAATCATATCAGTTATAACTTTTTAAAAGTTGTGTTTTAGTAAATTTTTTCGGGTTAAATATCTTTTTTGTCCCTTGACTCTTATAGTGAAAATTGAATTTAGTCCATCTTCAAACCCTTAGTTTAATTTAGTCCTCCAATTTTAGAAATGTTTGGATTCAGTCCTTTAAACCATCTTATTTAAAGTTAGTTTATTTAACGTTTTAAACGTGTTTGATGAGAGCATTTGAGGTGTTTACCCCACTTGACATATGTCTGCTACAATGTTCGCTAAGAAATTGTCTTGAAATACGTTTGAAACGTCAAATAAATTTAACAAAATTTTGTTAAAAGGTCTAAATCCAAACATTTGTAGAGTTGGAAGACTAAATTGGGTCAAGGTTTCCGAGAGGGACTAATTTTAATTTTCACTGAAAATTAAGGGATCAAAAAATATTTAACCCATTTTTTTGTTAACTATGATGCGGATGAATTACGATTAGGATTTTATTAATCGATCACGGATTAAGGTATTCTATTTAAATGACAAAAATATCCTTAAATATTGACGACTGTCTTTAATATTTTATAAAAGTTAAAAAACAATTAATAATAAAATAGTTATATTTTAATGTTGCTAAAAAGTAAAATATAATTAAACATAAAAAAGTTTAAATTAATATAAAAACTAATAAAAAATAGTGTTAAACATCTTAAAAGTTAAAAAAAAAAACTAAAATATTAATTTGTGACTTCATTGAATTTATTTTCTCTAAACTTGATAACCTTTTACAACATCTACGTTAATTTAACAAAATTTCCTGGATTGAAAAAACAAACAATATTTCAATATCTGAAATTATTAATTATGAAGACATAAATTTAGTAATATAAAAAAATTTTAATTACTTAAACTTTTAGTAAAGACCTTCAAATTTCCAAAATGTTTATTTTGTATCAAAGTTGCTTAAAAATTTCAAACGACAATTTTGTCTTTATAAAATATGTTATTTGCATTTATATTAGAATGCTAACTCGAGTCCACAATGATTAAGGAATAATTCATGCGCATTAGTTTTATTATTTTTTTATTGAAAATTTGAATAATTAAGTCCATTAATTAAAATGATATAAATGCAAATAACAGATTTTATAAAGACAAAAAATATTCTTTTATATTTATAGACAATAACTTTTTGACAAAATAAGGACTTTGAAATTTGTAAGGTCCCTACTAAAAAAATGTATCTACTAATTTTCCTTTTTTATTTGTAAACTTTTTTATATTTAATTATATTTAACTTTTAGAGACATTAAAATATAGTTGTTTGATTATTTAATTATCTTTTAACTTTTATTATTGAACATTAAATAAAATATCAAACACATCTGAATAAAATTTATGGACATTTTTATTTTTTAAATAAAATAAAATAGTATTAATAATTAGATTAAATTTTATTTAACATTACACTTAATTATATACTTTTATATGATTCGATACTTATTTGATTATGGACATTTTTATTTTTTAAATAAAATAAAATAATATTAATAATAATTAAGTTAAATTTTATTTAATATTACATTTAACTATATACTTTTATACGATTCTATACTTATTTGATTAAGTGGCCGTAGGCACTCGTTAGCAATACCTTGATATTATTATTTCAACGTTGCATTAATTATAGCTAACTGGCTTTCAAATAATCGTATTAATTACTAGGCGTTGCATTTAGGAATTGTCTTTTGCGTTAATTGTTACGTACTTTTCTTAAGAAAGTTTGTTTCTTACATCGTTAATCATTGCCATTAAAATTACAATTAATTAAGCGTTATAATTTCTACTTTCGTGAATATACAAAATAGTCATATTACTTAATTTAATAACAATTTCATTAAAATAACATCTTGTATTAAAATCATAAAGAAGAATGTTAACCGGTGGCTTAGGAGTCTTCGTTAAAGAATAATTAGTATGTATTGATTTCATCTTTTTTATATTGGAAGTAGAAATAATTAAATATATTAATTAAAATAGTATAAATATATATATATATATATATATATATATATATATATAAAACAGATTTTTAAAGATCAAAATACCTTTTTAAATTCTTGAACAATAATTTCTTGATATAAAATAAAGACTTTGAAATTTGCAAGGTCTTTACTAAAAAGTAAAAAGAAAAACATATCTATTTTATTTGTTTTTTTTTTTGTAAATTCTTTAGATATTTAACATTATTTTTTTTTCTTTTTTTTGATTAATTTAAATTTTTTTATGTTTAATTATATTTAATTTTTAACAACATTAAAATATAGTTATTTTATTATTTAATTTGTTTATGTTTAATTATATCTTATTTTTAACAATATTAAGATATATTTAATTTAATGCGCATTGGTTCCACCATTTTCACATTGAAAGCTGGAATAATTAATGCGTATTTGTTCCACCATTTTCAAATTGAAAGCTGGAATAATTAAGTCCATTAATTTAAATAATATAAATGCATATCACATATTTATAAATACAAAACTATCCCTAGAAATTGTTGAGCAAAATATCTGGTACAAAATAAGCACTTTAAAATTTCTAAAGTCTCGGCTGAAAGTTTAAATAATTATTTTTTTTATATTATTATCTTTATGTATTTATAATTATTAATTTCAGATATTAAAATATTATTTGTTTCTTGTTATTTGATTAAGCTAACATGAATGTTGCAAAATGTTAATTAGAAGTCAAAGAAGAAAATTCTATTAAGTCTCAAAATAATACTTTAGTTTTTTTTTTGTAAACTTTTAGAGGCTTAACACCATTCTTTGTTTTCTTTGTTGGTTTTCTCATTTAATTGTTTTTTAAATTTTATTATTGAACATCAAATAAAATATTAAACACAACTATAATACTTATGGATATTTTCGTTCTTTAAATAAAATAAAATTACATTAATAATTATTTTGTCAGATTTTATTTAATATCACAATTAACAATGAACTTTTTACATGATTTAATGCATATTAATTATTCTTAACCACTATCCTTAACCAAGATACTGGTTAGCGAGACCTGATCATAAATAAATAATGTACAATAATTGATATTTAAACAAACATATTAATTACAAAGGTTAGACATTGTGTTAAAACTAATTGTAATTATATTTTAAATAATTATAACTAGTTTTCAAATTTTTAGATGATGCCTTTGGGATTTGTTATAGTTTATCCCTCAATTAGTATGATAATTGCTTGAGTAAAGAGTGTTATTTAGTATGATAATTAACTTGTTTAAAATTCATTTTTTAACATTTTTGTAAGTGTAACCATTAATAGATGTTGGATAACTACAATAAATTTGAAACTCCATATATTTAATATAATATTATTTAATTATCATAAATTTATAAACCGTTACAAAGAGAAAGTATTATTTTTTCCTGTAAAAACTTTATTCCACGTAAAGCATCGAGGATGTCCATGTGTAATTTTACACGGTCCATTCTCAAGTATATCCCAAGAACAATGATATCGATTGTGTATACAATATCCATCTCTTTTTTCTACATAAATGTCAAAATGATAATCACTATCTAACCATTCGAAACGACAAAAGTACAATGTTCGAGGAAGGTAGTAATTAGGATAAAATCGAAAACTATATGTTGCATTAACATTTAGTGTAATCAAACCCAAATCATGATGTTTGTCTTTGCAATGAACATCCAAATGCTTCATACTTAATCTGTTGGTTATTTCAACCGTAACTTTTGTAGGAAAAATTGGAATTGCACTGACGTTGCATTTCAAATGCAGACCAAGAACGAACAACGAACAAACTATTATTATAATTTTGGAGATTGAATCCATAATTTACCTATTTGACAGGGTAACTCCGAGGAAGATAATTTCTTCTCTATGAAATGAAGTAGACATATAAATACTCATATGAGTAACTGACCATCACTTATTAATAATTAGACTTTAATTCAACTTTATGAAAATAGCTTGTAAAGTAAAATTTATATTCACTTTATTAAAAAAAAATTAAAAGTTTTAAGTTTCTCATAAATTTTAGTATTTTTAGTTGAATCTTTATTAAATCTTTTTGGTCTTTTGGGTACTGAAAATTTGTCTTTTTTTAGAGTTTAGTTATTTTGTTAAGTGTGACATGAATGTTATCTTGTCCTTTCTCATCTTGCTTGTAGGGATGACAATGGAACAGGTACGAGTATCATGATCTCATTCTTATCTCCATAATAAAAATTCATTCTCATTCCTATTTTCATAATAAAAATTCATCCTCATTTCCATTTCCAAACCTAGTGAGTATACAACTTTTGACCCATCTCCAAACGTAGTGGGTATACAACTTTTGATCCATCTCCATCCCCACCAGATAACGGGTATATTCTTATACCCATACCCATACCCATACCCATTTTTTTACTGTTTCAAATATCAATTAAATATTTTTTATAAAAAATTTTAAAATTCACACCAAAAGAATCATGATACTATCAAAATATTCAATATTAAAATAACATACTCTTTTTTCTTTTCATGATGTCAAATATTAGAAAAATATTATAGTAATATAAATTTCAAATTAAAATATCAAATAACAACTAGAGAAAATTCAAATAATTATATAAAAACTAAATAATTACACATTACTAAAATTTTATAATAACCAAAATATTTATTAATTTTACAAGAGATTAATGGTTTCATTTGCATTCAATCCACCTACATAGAAAAAAAAATGAAAAATTAGATATGATATAATAATTGAAATTGAAAATTTTAATTACTAGAATATAATGTACCTTCTTCATCAAATTCATTTTCATTCATGAGAACATTTTTTTTCTTTTGATTTTTTAACACCTACAAACACCAAAGGTATATTAAATAAGAATTCATAAAAAAATACTAACAATAAATATTAATAAATTTGAGTAACTTACCTAGATGGTTTGAATTTCATATCCAACTTCTTGCTTCTTGTACACATCAAAGCCTCTACAATAATATGATGAAGTCGATTACGGTTAGAAATTAATATCTAACCACTAGTACTAAAAGTAGATTTAGAAGCTACAATTGTTATTGGAATAGCTAAGACATTCATTACAATTGCTTGAAGGGTTGGAAACTTTAACCAATTTGTTTTCCACTACGATAGGATATCAAATGTAATATATATATATATATATATATATATATATATATATATATATATATATATATATATATATATATATATTAGATTACTTAATAAATTATAGATATTTTAGTAATTTAAACGGAGATGAATATTTGGACGGGATATATATATATATATATATCTCCATCCCCAATTAAAAACTTCAGATATTACCCATATCCATATCCAGTCAATACGAGAATTTCCCGTCAAAATAGGGACGAATTCAGGTGATACCCACGGATACAAGTTTATTTGTCATCTCTACTTGTTTGTATTCATATGTTAAGAAATGTAATGTTTTGTAAAATTAAATTAAGAAATAAAAGTCATTTGTTATTTTACATTAATTGCAAAATCTCACATTTTTTTAACACAAGAAAAAAAAACAAATAAGCATGACGAGATAAAATAATGTCACCAAATTAACAAAAACAATACATAAATAAACTATACGAACTCAATTCACAAATATAAATTGAGTGCCAACTACATTAATAGGAACTCAAATTAAATTATCCAAATTTATTAAAATTTAATTAAATCTTAAAAAATGTGAACAATTTTCTGAAATGCCTTTATTTAGAACAAAGAGATTTTGAAAAATAAACTCTAATTAGATCGACAGCATTTTAGAGATAATCTAATTAAACATGATAAATTTTATATCTACTATAGTTACATCCAAATTTTACCTTATAAAATAGTGTTATGGTATTAAATTAATTTAAAACTAATTTTCAAACCCTTTTCATTAAATTTAACCATTAATAATTTTGGTATCTACATGTGGGTAATATAAATTAAAACTCCATAATGTAAATATTAATGGCAGGAGCTTCATCCCAACTAAAGCATTGTCGAGATCCACATTTGAAACATGGACTTTAGGATCCTCCACTTCAATGTTATGTTAAATTTCGGGTACAAAGTCAACACCAAAGTCAATATATAGTTACAGCTACAATATTTTGTGAGCAATAAAAATAACTTAAAATTTTGAAAAGGAAAGGAGATATGAAAACTATAATCTCCACGTTTTGAATTCAAAAAATGAGAACTTGTCAAAATAACTTAAACGTGAATCATGGATTCACGACCAGACCAAACATGTCACCATATCATTTTCTCAATTAAATGGAAACTATAATTAAAGTTATGCATAACTGAAACTAATGTTCCTCTATTTCATTCATATAACACTAACAAACTATATTTCCATCAGTGGAACAAAAATAAGTTATACAAATAACACGTTAAATAACAATGTAACAAAAGTTACTTTTGTCAAGTAAAAATTTAATACATAGATCAAGTCACTTCATCTACAAAACCATATATCTAGAATTTTGCTTTTCAGCGCATTAATATTCTCCATACAAATACATAATTTTTACAGAACATTTTTCTCGATTTTATATACCTGAATATGTCGAGAAAGAACTCTGAAACTACAAAAAAAGAAAGTTTAGAGAAAGGAATACATGCTTGAGGTTTAGTTTATAAGGAATCATACTTAGGTTGTGAAAGCTTTAATTTTTCTTTCAAATACAACCCATTTTCACTTTCTGTTTTCAAGAGTTTGCATGGAGAAAAATGAAAACAATAAGAAACAACAAAAACATTTTTTATGGTTTCCTGTTTTCATTCTATGTATTCACTGCTTCTTTCTCAGGCAAGTCTTTAAATCAGAAAACAAAATAAAAATAAGATCTTTAGTGATTAAAAATGAAAACCGAAAAATATTTTATCAAACCAAAGCAACCCCTAAAACAAACCATTTTGCATTTTTTTTACCCGAATGAATAGAAAGAAGAGCATGTCATGATCTCAATCCCATGAGCAACATGGCAAGAAAGTTAGAGATAACTTTTGGTGATAGCCTCTTCCAGCTCTTGAAAGTCCCATGCATCGTCGGCTGAATATTGTCCTGAAGATAAAAAAAAAGAACGATATAAACATTTGTACACAATTATTCTTGGAAGTCACATCAACGGGAAGACCACTTACCAATTGAATCTCTTCGGAGAGCAGTTAAATGGGCACAGCTGCAAAATTACAGCAATAGGTCAACAATAGCAACTCAACTTTGGTGGTGGAAGATATTACAGTATTTTCTCGTCTACGTGACCATACTCATTTTTGCACCAACTGAATACTTCAGACTAAAATTAAAACATCGAATTCATTCGAAATATTTAATACTAGACTTTGTGAATCTAAATTAACCAGGTTGGATAGAGTATCTGCTCTGCTGATCGCAACTAAGGAATAAAATGGAATTTGACAATATAACAAGAGATCGACAATATTTCTACAAGTCATGTTGCTTTCGTAATGACAGTGTCATGTTGTTCTCTCGTTATGAGAAAGAAATGTAAAAAAAAAAGAATAATAAACCGAATACCTATCAAGAGCCTTCCCAAAATCTGCACAAAGTGACCGAATATATGTCCCTTTGGAACATTTCACTCTAAAAACCAAGTTTTGTCTGCAAAAATAATAACACGGATATAGCAGGTTAAAAATAAAACAAAATCAGCTACAACTCTAAAAGCAGTTAATTTCCAAAGATATGGTTTTACCAGGAGAATGCTCTCCCTAGGCAAAAACTTTTATTGTGATCAAAACAACCATTTGGTCATAGGTTCAAAGGCCACATACGCATTCAACTTCCTAACCATAGTGTTTTTTATTTGGAGCTCAAAGAGTAGCAATCTTCCTTAACCAGGTATTCAAAACATTTTACTGCTCTTTAGGACTTCAATATAACCTGCCACTTTGAGGAGTTTGTAGCATTTAGAACCTTTGCCTTTGGCTGGTGAACAAATTCTTGGTACTGTCCCGTGGTCGGTAAACGAAATTGTTGAGAGCATAAAAAGTTGAAGATTTAAACTTGGATTGGATTTCAAGAATGATAATGGCAACACTTGTTTAGGTTTCATTAAATTCTTAATGCAAAGAATTTACTGGGTGATCACTGAAATGCATTTATTTTGTTGTCCACCAGTAATCATTTCAACTGTTATAAATGGCTGAGCTAAATCTTGACAGGGAGTTTAGAATGGAGGCTAAAAACGGCTACCTGTCACTTAAGCTGCGCTCTGTGTCAAACTGGAAAATTGAAATTCGTCTAGGTGAAAGTTCAATGCTTTCTCCTCTCCTTGCTTTCTCATACATCTTCTCACCTCCAACCTATGAAGAGATAGTAACAAAATGTAAGGAACTGAGCAAGTTTCCTCAATAATTAACATAAAATACCACAACAGCCAGAAGAAGAGACGTCTTTCTTTTCCAATCGGTGAAGACAGTTGCATGAATTAAACAATGATATCATGTTTTCTCATAAACCTTTAGAAAAGATAAAATTTGTTTTCTCACAAACCTTTAGAAAAGATAAAATTTCCCAGCGCTAAACTGCTCCGAATGAACCATGATGCTGATAATATTGATGCATTACAAACTGAACTGAGTTTAAAACTAGTTACAAAGAAATAGATGAAGTTGCAAATTTTAACACCAAAATCGTTTAAATTAAGTAGTCTCAATTAACAATTACACATCAGAGACAAATTTAACACCTTAGAAATATTCTATTGACATATAAGGCAAAAAAACACTTCAACACCTTGCGCAAAGCACAATTTAGAAGAAAATATTAAAGTCAAATGATTCAAGAATGGCAAAAGTTCTTACTTTAATAGCTGAGAACATAGGAGGAACTTGCCAGATCTCCCCACAAAAAGACAAAGCATTCCTCTTTATATCCTCATCTTTGATATGCTCCCATGGCTCACGTTGAATGACCTACAAATTAAGTTGGATTATCAGTGAAAATATTGCAAATGGTTCAAAGTTAAACAAAATGTACTGTCATATTAAATAGAAAATTTAATTCTCCATCATCAAGACTAATGAGTCACATCAAATGACATGCGATCAACATTCCATGTTTGAACATTGTTCAAATTTCAAGCAGCAAATACAATATTCAGACATGCTTCGCTCAAAGTATGATTTTAAACATAAATATAGACATATATCGATAAAACAGTTATTATTTTGCATAACACACTGCTTAATGGTTGCCGAATTTGAATCCAGCCTATCACGTATCTGATGAGAAAACTAAATTAAACTCACTGGTGAGTCAGCATCCCATGTTGAAGTAGCCTCCCCCAAGCGGAAAACCCCACTATAACCCTTAATCATTCCTTGATATCTGAAACAGAGATGTTCAAGTGTCCAGAACAGTTACTCGGATAAAACATTTCAACAAAAATAAAAACCATAAGATAGTGAAACAGGCAACACTACTAAGTACTTAAACAGGAGACTTAAAAAATTTTCAATCACCTGTCTACCAGTTTCGTTGCTTTGCCAACACATACAATCAATAAACCAGTAGCCATTGGGTCAAGGGTCCCAGCATGACCTACCTGAAAATCGATATATTAGTCTTCACAGAGAAGCAAACTAAAATAAAGACATGCGACGGAAAGAACCTTTTTCACTTTGACAAGGCGACGCAGCTTTCCACAAACCGTGAATGAAGTCCAACCTGTCAAAGAGTTACATGCCAGTTCACTTTTCATTGCCAGGCCAAAATACATCTATTGTTTCAGAAATTTCAAACTTACAATGTTTTTTATAAAATGACAATTTGAGAAAAAAAAAAAAAAAAAGCTGCAGGGTGTTTTCATTCGTGAGCATCAACCATACTACCCCCGCCCTGAATAATTATAAAATGGTCTGATTGAACCACGTATCCATCGTCCTCACCAATCTCTAAATGGCATATGTCCATAGTTATTACATGTTATGTCTTCGACAGATTAGATTGGTAGTGACTATGGTAGTTTTAGATATATAATAATTTCTTCTTCACTAAGTCCAAAACCATGTAATAGTTTCTCCTCTGCCCACAATAAAACTTGCATGCATTTTACAACATGCATTTCATAGTGCACAAGTAACTCCAGTTTCATGGTGAAGCAAAGAAATGAATGAATATAATGTGTGATGTGAAGTTGACCTTTCGGTTTGTTGACCAAAACCACAGTGCCATGCGGACTATCCCACACGGGAGGAAGACCAATCCTCCTTGACGAAAGAAAAGGCTCTCCAACTAGAACGTCCTTGTTACTACCAGGACCCTTCTTCAAACCCTTGAAGAACTCCTCAACCTTCTTCTCCTTCAGTTCTCTACTTCCACTTTCGCCCTCCTCGCCCTTCTCTTTTCCCTCAAAAAACACCAACTTTTCATCCACCCCAACAACTTTCTTCCTTCCCTCGCCCCCTCGTCCATCTTCATTAACATCAACATTTGCACTATTGATATTTGACTGTCCCGGTTGGAGAAAGGCCTTGTCAAGCGACTGATCAGGAAAGTACTTCTTCTCCAGCTGATAAACCATCTTGTAATGCTTGTCCTTCTCCCAGGGATACGTAAACGCGTCGTGGAAGTACAACTCTTCCTCCCTCTTATGCAGGGTGGGGAATTCCACCACCTCGGGCTTCAACTCCACGAACCCGTCGTCACGGCGCCCAGCGTCCTCTTGGTCGGAATCGGAGCCGTACATCCTTTTCCTGCGCTTGTTATAGTACTTCCTCTGGGCCTTGTCGAGTTGGGGACGAGTCTCGGAAGTGGGGTCGTCGGGTTCGGGTGAGTCAATTGGTCGAACAGTTGGTGGGCGAGGGTAAGATGGACGGTTGATAATGAGTTCATATTGGAGAGGGTATGGAGTGGTAGAGAGGGATCTTGAGCGTGAAAAAGCAAAGGAAGAAGAAGAAGAAAGTGATGGGAAGAGTCTGTGACAATGGCAGAAGAAGAATCCGAACCTCGTTGAGGACATGGGTGGAGAAGGGAAGAAGAGAAAAGAAGAAAGGTGGGATAGAGAAAGAAAAGTGGATTTTTCAGAGCATGCCTCAAAAATTGAGTCACTTTATTTTAGTTTTGTAAACATGACTACTAAAACTAAGACATTAGTTAACAATATACATAATACAGCGCAGTTATTATAGATTTAAAAACGTTTTAAAGTAATATATATATATATATATAGATGATATGTCTAATGATATAATAGTTGTAATAATTTCAAAATATTAATTAGTAAATTATAAGGTATTACTAATATAACGACTCAAAGATAAAAGCAGGTAAAACTATCGTTTTAGATCTCCAAAAAAGAAAGACTTAAATCAAAAGTTAAGTACTATTATTCTTCTATTAACTTATTATAAAATTATGTTTAAAAAAAATCTCAACAAAAATTTGTTAGAACTAATATATATTTATTAAATTAATCATAAAATTATGTTTAAGATAAAAAAAAAAACCTAAAAAAATTGTTACTAATATATTTTTATTAAATTAATTATCAGTTTATGTTTTAGATTAAAATTTAATTAAATTATTATTTGTGTATGTTAATTTTTTTGATTAAAAATAACATTTTAGTGAGTTAAAATTTTTTTTAATAAATTATAACTTTATTTAGAAAAAAATATTAATTATCTTTATTTTTTTATATTATATTTTCTTCTTTTTATTCTTTATAATTTTGATTATATTTTCTATTTTTTTGTGAAGTTTTGGATACGGGACAATATTTAAAATGAAAATTTCTATCTAAATATTTTAATGTTTCTAACGGCTCACCAAGCCAATATTTTCTAACTTTGTCATATTTTTATTGGATGAAATTTGCAAGCTCAAGTAAGTTTAAGTCCGAAATGAAAGTACTCATTTTCATTGTCTAGTTGTTGTGTTTTAAAATATGTTTCTATATTCACATCCCCATTCAATGTGTCGAAGGTATTCGTTAATTTTTTTTGTTACAAAATTATTAATGAATTGTCTCGTGATTTTTTACTATGTATCATGCATTATCGATAATATTTAAATATTGGTTTAATTAATATATGTTTGATATTATTATTTGAAAAATTATTAATTATCATTATTTTTATATTTATATGTTAGATATATAATTAAGGAAATGTTCTTAACGAAGAAATAAATAATCAATATCAAGCGTCGCATTAGAATAATGTTATTTAAATTTTCATTATGTCTATTTTTCTGATTCAGAACAAATAACACTAATGACAAGCTAAATTTAACTTTTATGCTTTGTTATTTACATTATTTAATATTAAAGTGGATAATTATATTTTGATTAACTTTTTCTGACCTAATTTTAATCCATCACTCTAATCATCCTTAGATTATCACATCACACCACTAAAAAAAAATTCAAAATAGATATTAGAAGGGTGATTAGAGTGATGTGTTAAAAATGGGTCAATATATAATTATCCTATTAAAATTGTACACTTTGTTCTTTGTTCCTTTTATGAATGTTATATGCAAATTATAAATACCAAAAATTAAAATCCTTACCTTTTATAATTTTTCTTTTATTTCAGGATTTATGTATTATTAAAAAATATGAAACAAAAAAAACTAAAAATCTTAATGAAAGATATTGAAAGTTGATTATTGACATAATAGGGGTTTCAAACTGTTAGCAATATCAGGAGTTTCAAATCTTTGGCAGTATCAGAGGTTTCAAACCCTAGACAGTAGTAGGGTTTCAAACAGAAAAGGAATTAAATAATACAATCTCATCAAAATATTAATCTCATCAAAATATTTCTCTCATAAAATAGCCTGAATTATTCTATTATATTACTATTTAATTTATATAATTTTGGAAAGTAATAAAAATATATCATAAAGAAACTATCTTCAATTTCATAAGCTACCTCTTTCTTAGATAGATACTTTCTAATGATTCCACACAAAACATTCATTAAACCTTGGATAAACAATACACGGTCCACTCTTAAATATGTTCGAGACGCATTCAGCACAATCATCTCTATCTTCGTCATAAATGTCAAAATAATGTCTTGTTCTTAGCCATGCAAAACTACAAAAGTACAAAGTAACCTTCGCAAAGAAATTAGGTTTAAAACTAAAGTTGTATTGTTCCCCATGATTCAATATGTGAGTCCCAAGATCATGATGCTTTTCTTTGCAATGAACGGTCAAATTTTTCAAAGTCATCGAATTGTAGATTACAACATCTACTTTGGAAGGAGGAAAAAGTGAATCTTCTACTTCTGAAGCAATAACTCGACCCTCACTCCCTTTCAATTGGAAAGGAAAAAGTGTTGTTAAAAGCAAAGAAAGTAACAACCCAAGCTTGGAGATTGAGACCATCTTTTCTCAATAATTTCTTGCAATTTTGGAAAAAATGTTTCATTCTTATACATGAAGTAGAAATATTTTTCAATGAGAAATTGTATTGAATTTGTGCAACTCTTCGATGCATTAATCAAATTTAATTAATACTAATTGAATGTTTATTATTTATTTAATGGAGTATTAAATATTTTTCTATGCTAAAGTAATAACATTAAAACATCCTTTAAGAGTCATTCCTTTTAATAGTTTTTCAGGAAGTTATAAAATTCATACTCTCATTAATGTTTTATTGAGTTCTTATAGAGATATAGTAGAAAATAATCTTATTTATTAAATTAACATAAATTTTTCAATCAAATATAAAACAACTATTTATATAAATAAAGATTAATTTAATTTGTATAAATATTTATAAATACTAAGATTAAATATTTAAGTCAAATATAAATTCTAGCAATTTGAAAATATAACTTTACATACATTCAAAAAACTCTTTCCATACAAATCAATTTAAAACTTCGTTTGTGTACTATACACACTCGTGAACATCTTAACCACCTGGTTCGAGATGTACTTGGCTGAGAGTACTCAAATAAAACAACATCACATTGGCCAAGACGACATCATATTGATTAGGTCATTAACAATGACAAATTGTGATTAAGTTAAGGTAATAACTAAAATAAATTATAAAAGTACTAGACAAAGTTAATCAAGGTAATTAGCCACGTGGACCAGCCCCATTTAGGTAAAAACCTATAAACATGGTATAAATAGCACAATATATGAGGTAAATTAATTATGTTTTGTTATTACAAAATTTATTACGATACGCACTTGATTGACTTGAATGTAAGAGTGTCTTCTGCAGGCACATCACCATTCGGTCTTAAAGAGACATAACCTGCGACATCTTGGCTTGAAGGTGTGAAGTTGGAGGTTGAAGTACGTGGGAAGATTTGCTTGTGAGGATCTTTGCAAGTAATATTCGACTTTACAAGAACAACTTATGTAATGTGTCAAAATGCATAAAATTAAAATAATAGAATAAAAGGAAAGAAGGAAAGGAAAAACAAAAGGAAGAAACATATAATCTACAACTTTCACGCATCTCTTTCGCCCAAAGCACCATCCTTTGTCCATTTTCTTTCAATTTCTTCTTCTATTCTCGTCTATTTAAAAACCTAATCGTGTCACGTTGAAATTGAGGAGTTAATAAGCAACTTTAATCGATAAGATTTTGAAATAGTGTAAGTTTATATATATTTCATAGAATCATTCATCTCATGTTTTTGTAGTGTTTTAACCATCAATCTTAGTAGGAATAGTTGAGAGTATCCTCTTAACTCCTTCTAGTGTATCCTAAATTTCTACTTTGTTTGGATATTTTGTAATAGGTCTCTAGTTGGGAGTAGCTCAATCTATTTAAATGTAGAGCTCTAGTTTTGGGAAAAACTATTTGAGGTAAGGGAAACTAGTAAAATTTAGAAATACTAATGTTTAATTTTATTTTGTGTGATAAATTTGTGATATTAAACTTTGTTGTGTAGTAAATTAATAATGTGATTGTTATTTTTATTGGCTTAATTAGTCATATGGTACCCAATTTCGTGGGAATGTGTCAAAATGATACATGCTTTTAAGTTTGTCTCAATTTAGTACCTAAATTGGTTAATGTGCATCAATAGCCTATCCTGTTAATTTTTCAGAAACGCCATTAACATGACTTGATGTGGCATAGGAGAACGAATACATGTCAAAATCCCTAATTGTACAATGGCATTCTTTGTTGTTATGTGTGAATTCGTATGTTTTAAATGGACACATTGATGTTTGCCCTTTACCCTAATCATTATTCTCCATTGTTGTCTTCATCTTCATCGTAGAGGAAGTGATTTGCTGAAGATGTGCTAGTTAAAGTACGCAATCACTCATCCTTACTCATCTTGTTCGTGGGGGTCACAAAACCACATCGTATCTTCTCCTCGTGGTTGGTCTGGGTCATTGGGTGGAACACTAATTTGCCATTGTGGGAAATTTGCAGTATTGAGAGTGGCAAGAACAATGAAGAATGGTGGGAAACAATTTTGGGGTTACCTTAACTACAAGATTTTATCTAGGGTTTTCTTTATTTTAATGCCAAGATGAATATTCCTTGTTAAGAAGATTTTTGTTTGTGTTTTTCTTAACAGGTGAGTGGAAATGAAGATTTTAAAGGGTGCAATTATTTCAAATGGTGCAATGAAGATAATGGGTGTAATTTATTGTTATTAAATGAATGGGAAGTTTAATTTCTTAATCTATTGTTACCAAATTATTCACAAGTGTGTACAAATATAAAGAGAACCATAGAAGATAACATTTGATGGAAATTGACGTGATAAAATATGGTGCAAATTGACATGATAAAATAGTTCAGAAGCTATGTAATTTGTGGACTGAACTTGTAATTTATTGGTATTGCATGAATGGAAAGTATAGAGAAGCATATAAGATAACATTTGGTGACAATTCACATCATACAATATGGTGCAAATTCACGTCATATTAATTTCACATTCATTGTTGAATAGAACATTGTTGGTCAAAGTGTAGAACCTGGGCATATCTTAAGCAACTAATACTTGTAAGCAAAATAAATTTCAAAATACTCTCTATAATACATGATGATGTTACAAATAATGTGCCTTCCAAAATAGGCCCAATTACATAATAAAATGGATTAAATAATAGAATATCATCAAAATATTTCTCTCATAAAATACTCTCAATTATTTTATTATATTACTATTTTATTTCTATAATTTTGGAAAGTAAATAAAAAAATAGGAACATAAAGAAACCATCTTCAATTTCATAAGCTACCTCTTTCCCTAGATAAATACTTTTTAATTATTCCACGCAAAACATTTACCAAACTTTGGATAAACAATACACGGTCCACTCTCAAATATGTGCCATATGCATCGAGAACATACATCTCTATTTTCGTCATAAATATCAAAATGATGACTTGTTCTTACCCAAGTAAAATGACAAAAGTACAAAGTAACAAAAATAAATTTATTAGGTTTAAAATTAAAAGTTAATCCTTCCTTATAACTCAATAATTGATTCCCAAGATCATGGTGCTTGTCTTTGCAATGAACAGTCAAATTTTTTGAAGCTACCAAATTGTAGATTACAACATCTACTTTGGAAGGAGGAATAAAAAAATCTTTTACTTTTGAAGCCACAACTCGACCCTCGTTCCCTTCCAATTGGAAAGGAAAAAGTGTTGCTAAAAGCAAAGAAAGTAATAACCCAAGCTTGGAGATTGAGACCATCTTTTCTCAATAACTTCTTGCAATTTTGGAAAAAATGTTTCATTCTTATACATGAAGTAGGAATATTCTTCAATGAGAAATTGTGTTGAATTTATCACCTTGAATATGCAATTATGGTAAGTTGTGTAACTCTTCTATGCATTAATCAAATTTAATCAATATTAATTGAATATTTATTATTTATGTAATGGAGTATTAAATATTTTTCTATGCTAAAGTAATAACATTAAAACACCCCCTTTAGGAGTCATTGATACGATCCTATTCAGGAAAGAGTTTCTGAATTTGAATCCTCAAGAGGCACGACACGAATAAATCAGAGAAGAATGCGGAATAAGACAGAGACGAAGGACGCCACAATCTAGCATATTGATAAGTTAAGTGAAGATTCGCCACAAAGATGTTAATCTTTGATAAGAACCGGAGGCCTAAGCCAAGAACAAAGAGAATCTTCTCTTTAATGAAATCAAATTCAATATATGACTAAAAGTGCCTACAATAGTTTATGGTACCTCTATATATAGGCACATGAGTTTAAGAAAACCTAAGAGCCCTACAAGAAGGCCCAAACCAAACCAAAACATAAACTAATTTATAAAATAAAGCCTAGAGCCCAAAAATATAACTTATTTTCTAAAAGAAAACCCAAAGTTTAAAAATATAAATTAATTTCCTAATAACTATCATTCAAAAGTGCTCCAAGCCATGATCTTCATATCCTTTGAATTCCACTTGCAGTTGTTTGTAGTATCAAGAGTCTTAAATAGATGTGATTTTCCAATCTCTTGCTTCTTGCCCTTGTCATAGGTCCTTTGAATCATAAATGTTCATCTTCAAGTTCTTCTTGTATGGAGATCTTCTGCAACCACACAACCATTTGATCTTAAAGAGACATGACCTAGGACATCTTGGCTTGAAGGTGTGAAGTTGGAGGTTGAAGTACGTGGGAAAAGTTGCTTGTGATGATCTTTACAAGATACATTTGACTTTACAAGAACAACTTATGTAACGTGGCAAAATGCAAAACATTAAAATAATAGAACAAAAGGAAAGAAGGAAAGGAAAAACAAAAGGAAGAAACGTATAACCGATAACTTTCACCCATCTCTTCCGCCCAAAGCACCCTCATTCGTCCATTTTTTTTTCAATTTCTTCTTCTATTCTCATCTATTTAAAAACCTGGACGTGTCACGTTGAAATTGAGGAGTTAATAAGTAGCTTTAATTGATAAGATTTAAAAACCGTGTAAGTTCTATATACTCCATAAAATTATTCATCTCATGTTTTTGTAGAGTTTTAACCATCAATCTTAGTAAGGACAGTTGAGAGGATTCACTCAACTACTTCTAGTATATCCTAAATTTGTACTTTGTTTGGATAATCTATAATAGGTCCCTAGTTGGGAATAACTCAATCTATTGAACTATGAAGCTCTACTTTTGGGAAAAACTATTTGAGGTAAGGGAAAGTAATAAAATTTAGAAATACTATTGTAAAATTAGTTTTTTTATTGTGATAAAATTGTGATATTGAACTTTATTGTGTAGTAAATTAATAATGCTATTCTTATTTTTATTGGCTTAATTAGTCAGATGGTACCTACTTTCATGAGAATGTGTCAAAATGGTACCCGCTTTTAAGTTTGTGTCAATTTAGTACCTAAATTGGTTAATGTGCATCAATGTAGTCCATCCCATTAGTTTTTCAGAAACGCCATTAACAGTAACCTGATTTGGCATAGGAGAACGAACACGTGTCAAAATCCCTAATTGTACAGTGGCATTCTTTATTGTTATATGTGAATTCGTTTGTTTTAAATGGATACATTAATGTTTGCCCTTTGCCCTAATCATTGTTCTCCATGTCGTCTTCATCTTCATCGCAAAGGAAGTGATTTACTGAAGAGGTGTTGATTGAGGTACACAATGTCTCGCAGTCACAGTCATCCTTGCTTATGTTATTCGTGGGGCCACAAAACCACAACGTGTTTTCTCCATGTGGTTGGTTTGGGTCATTGGGCAAAACACTAATTTGCCATTGTGGGGAGATTGTAGTCTTGAGAGTGGCAAGAACAGTGAGGAATGGTGTGAAACAATTTTGGAGTTTCCCTAATTGCAAGGTTTGATCTATGGTTTTCATTATTTTCTTGCTGAGATGAGTGTTCCTTGTTAAGAAAATCATTGTTTGTGTTTTTTTTTAAAGTAGATTGGAAATGAAAATTTTAAAGGGTGCAATTATTTCAAATTGTGCAATTATTTCAAATGGTGTAATGAAGATAATGGCGATGAAAGAGATGCAACTATTGCTAGACAAAGGAAAAGGATTTGTAAGTTTTTATATACTCAATAGAATCATTCATCTCAAGTTTTTGTACTGTTTTAACCATTAATCATAGTAGTGACTGTTGAGAGGATCCTCTCAACTCCATCAATCAAAGTGTCAATTGCATCCCAACTTTTGAAAAACTGCTTCAATTAGGTCCCTTTCAGACGGAATTGACTAACGCCGTTAGTCAATGTGCCACGTGCCAGTCTGTGATTTTTTTTATTTTTTTTTATTTTTAAAAAAAAACTGAATTTTTTTAAAATTTTTTGAAAAAAAAATTAAAAATGTCACGTGTCAGGTCTCTGTGTGTGACATGTGGCATTGTCAGTGCCACGTAGTATTGCAATGCCACGTGTTAGTGTCTCTATCAGATGTCATTGTGTTGATTTCGATTTAGTCCATATATATGTCTTTTTGTTTCAATTTGGTACCCACTTATGTGTATCTGATTCAATTTTATCCCAATTTTTTTTAATAAGAAAATTATTTTTGTAATCCATTATTTTAAGATTAAAACTAATTAAGGATAAATATTTCTGTAAAATTAAGTACTAATATTTATATTGTTTTACTAATATTTTTTAGACTAAATTTACTATTTGTATAAATTTACTAATATTTTTTTTATTAAAATTGACTTTTTAACATATTACTTTATTTATTACTATTTTATTAAGTACTCATGTTTTTTTAATTATTTTTGTTTAAAATAGAACAATATTGTCTCTTACTAATTTTAAACCAAAATTTCTATTTGTCTGTATGTTATACTAATTTTTTTTATTAAAAATGACTTAATAAAATGACTTTACCACTAAATTTTAATATAAATATCAAATACTTAATTTTTGTAAAAATTTTATACTTAATTACTTTTAATTTTATAAAAAATGGATTTTAATTATTAAAAACAATTAGGTAAAGATTGAATCAGATACACATAAGTATGTACTAAATTGAAACAAAAAGACATATATGGGGACTAAATCGAAATCAACATAATGACATCTGAGAGTGACACTGACACGTGACAATGCCACGTGTCCCACACAAGGACCTGACACGTGGCATTTTTATTTTTTTTTTCAAAAAATTCAAAAAAAATTCAAAAAAATTCAAAAAAAAATAAAAAAAACCACAGACTGACACATGGCACATTGACTAACAACGTCAGTCAACTCCATCTGAAAGGGACCTAATTGAAGCACTTTTTCAAAAATTGGGATGCAATTGACACTCTTTTAAAAGCGGGTACCAGATTGACACACTTATACCTAAGTGGGTACCATCCGAGTAATTAAGCCTTTTATTTTTATCTAACCAAATTAGTAGAAGATACTTATGCTCTTTTTTTCTTTTCATCTTTTTGATTATATTTTTTTTCCTACATGTGAAAACATTTTCTCTTAAATTTTATAGAAATAATTTTAATATTCTACATATATAACTTTTATACTACAAAAGTGGATGCATCCTGAGATTCAAATCTAGATCGTGGAGATTTGTTGGATTTATTATAGGCAAGGAAGTGGTAGAAAGGAATTATTTGTTTCAAAACAATTCAAGTGTGGAGGTAATTTATTGATTTTATAACAACCTAATTGACTGAAATTTTGATTTCCATGCACAAAGAAAGTGGTATTAAACCTAAATTATACTAATAGTCACTTTAAAACTTTATTTCGTAATTATGTAAAATATATTTGGATCTTGGTGGCAGTAACCATTTTGGAGGAAAAAACAAACTCACTCATAGTTTTATAACTAGTTTACATGTCAATGTTTGTTTGTATGGAAAACTTTTAATATTTCATTATACAAAAAAACATAAACATTAAATTGTAATAAATGATTCTTGTTTGTTTTTTTTTATGTCAATCAAACACCAACTCATACAACTACATCCAAAGTAGAACACAACCAAAAAAGTCAAATAGCTTCTACATAACAAACACAACCACCACCAAAACCATCTGTAAGTACCAATAATAGACAAAAATTGACAAATAGGAGGGGTCCAGTTTGGAAGCATGAGTGCTTATTTATGAACATTTTGCACCTGCATTATTTATTTACAACTTTATTACGTAATTGGGCCCACTTTTGGAAGGCACATTATTTACAACTTCATCATGTATTATCCAAGGTATTTTAAAATGTATTTTGCTTACAAGTATTAGTTGCTTAAGATATGCCCATATTCTACACTTTGACCAGCAATGTTCTATTCAACAATGAATGTGAGATTAGTATGACATGAATTTGCACCATATTTTATGACGTGAATTGCCATCAAATGTTATCTTATATGCTTCTCTATACTTTCCATTCATGCAATACCAATAAATTACAAGTTCAATCCACAAAATACATAACTTCTTCACTATTTTATCACGCTAATTTGCACCATATTTTATCACGTCAATTTCCATCAAATGTTATCTTCTATGGTTCTCTTTATATTTGTACACACTTGTGAATAATTTTGTAACAATAGATTAAGCAATTAAACTTTCCATTCATTTAATAACAACAAATTACAACTTCAGTCCAAAAAATACATAGTTTGCTCACTACAACCCACAAAATACAAAGCTTGCTCGTGATAGCATATCTCATTACAACCCTTCACCAAATTTTGAACAACAGAGAAAGGAGAATGGCGTTAATCAAACCCAAAAAAACAAATCATCCCAACTAAAAACTTAACCCACTTTTCAAAATGAATTAGAGATTTTTCCATATTATAGATCTTTTTTGCTTTGTTTGGCAATAGTTGCATCTTTTTCATCCACATTATGTTCATTGCACCATTTTAAATAATTGCACACTTTACACATTTTAAAATCTTCATTTCCACTCCGCAACTAAAAAAAATACACAAACAAAGATCTTCTTAACGAGGAACACTCATCCCAGCAGAAAAATAATAAACCATAGATCAAACTTTGTAGTTAGAGCAACCCCAAAATTGTTTTCCACCATTCTTCACTATTCTTGAAACTCTCAAGACTGTAATCTCCTCACAATGGCAAATTGGTATTCCACCCAATGACCCAGACCAACCACGAGGAGAAGACACATTGTGGTTTTGTTATACCCCACAAAAAAGATGAGCAAGAATGATTGTGACTGTGAGACATTGCCTACTTCAACCAACACCTCTTTAGGTAATCACTTCCTCTACGATGAAGATGAAGACGAAAATGGAGAACAATGATTAGAGCAAAGGGGAAACATCAATGTATCCATTTAAAGCAAACGAATTCACCGTAACAACAAAGACTAGCACTATACAATTAGGAATTTTGACACGTATCTGTTCTCCTATGCCACATTAGGTCACTATTAATGACGTTTCTAAAAAATTAACGGGATGAACTTCATTATGCACATTAACCAATTTGGGTACTAAATTGACACAAACTTAAAAGCATGTGCCATTTTGACACATTTCCACGAAAATGGGTACCATTTGACTAATTAAGCCAAAATAAAAATAGAAAATAAGGTAAACAAAGGTATAAAAGGAATAAAATAATATAATATCATCAAAACATAAATTAAAAAGTAACATAAAGAAATCATCTTCAATGTCATAAGCTACCTCCTTCTTAGAGAGGTATTTTTCTATTTGTTCCACACATAACATCTATTAAACTTTGGAAGAACAATACACGGTCCAGTCTCGAATATTTCCCATAAGCATTCAGCACAATCATCTCTATCTTCGTCATAAATGTCAAAATGATGACCTTTTCCTCCTACCCATGTAAAAAAACAAAAGTACAAAGTAATCTTCACAAATTTATTAGGTTTAAAACTAAAAGTGAATCTTTCACTATAACTTAATACTTGAGTCCCAAGATCATGGTGCTTGTCTTGGCAACGAAAAATCAAGTCCTTCTCAGCCATGTAATTGATGATTATAACATCTACTTTGGAAGGAGGAAAAAGCGAATCTTCTGCTTCTGAAGCCACAAATCCACTCCCACTCCCTCTCAATTGGAAAGGAAAAAGTGTTGTTAAAAGCAAAGAAAATAACAACCCAAGCTTGGAGATTGAGACCATCTTTTCTCAATAACTTCTTGCAATTTTGGAAAAAAATGATTCATTCTTATATATGGAGTAGGAATATTGTTCAATGAGAAATTGTATTGAATTTATGACCTTGAATATGCATTTATAGTAAGTTATGCAACTCTTTAATGCATTAATCAAACTTAATTAAGAATAGTTGAATAGTTATTATTTATTTAATGTATTAAATATTTTTCTATGTTAAAGTAATCACATTAGAACATCCCTTTAGGAGTCATTCCTTTTTAACACTTTTTTTTTCAATTTTTATTTCAATATGTTATAAAATTCATACTCTCATTAATGTTTTATTGTTTTATTAAATCTTGTTTTCTTGTTTTCTTCTGTAGCCACACATTCATTAGGTCTTGAAGAGACATGACCTGGTACATCTATGTTAGAATTAATTGACAAATTAATTTTATTACATGATTCATTTGAAATATTATGAAGGACTTAGTTGTGATTCAATAAAATATAAGGACCTATTGGTTATTATGGAAGTCATAATAAACCAAAATAAAGATAAAATAAAGTCCAACCCAACTTGATGAACGTTGGCTTATAAAAGGAGATTAGGATTCTGTCTTTGACTATAAGGTTCTTTCACAAAGAGAGTGTGAGAAGAGGAAGAAAGACAAAGTGATAGATTGAAAAAGGAGATTGAAGAACAAATATTGAAGAATGCATTCTCATTAGATCTCTCATAGATCAAGTTAGTATTCTATTTTGATTTGTGTAGATTTATGTACGTGAATGTGTGAGAATCATAAATCTTAAGATCATAGAGTAGTTTCTTATAATATCGCATGAAAACAACATATTAATTTACAATCTCGGTTTGAAGGTACGAAGTTGGAGGTTGAAGTACGTAAAAAGAATTATTTACGAAGATCTTTGCAAAATATATTCAGTTTTACAGGAACAACTTGTGTAACGTATCAAAATGCATAACATTAAAATAATATAATAAAAGGAAAGAAGGAAAAATATGCATATCCTACACTTGAAACATTCACGAGACCTGAGATTAGTCTTACAAGTCCAATGTCGAATATGTCCCAGAAACGTTCATGATCAAGACAACAACCATCTCAATCTTGTCTATAAATATAAAAATAGTACCTTGAACTTGCAAAATAAAAGCGACAGAAGTAAAATATTATCTTTGCAAAGGATTAGGAGTAACAACAAAGTTATGTGTTTCACCAATATTTATTATTTAAGCCCAAAGATCATGATGCTTACAATGAAAAATTGAGTATTATTTCTCTATGAAATTGGTCATTTCAATGATTACTTTTGAAGAAAAAAAGTCTATCTTTTACTTCAGAACCTAGAACTCCACCATCACTACCTTTCAATAGCACACTAACAAGTATAGTTAATAGTACATAAAGTATTGACCCATTTTTAATGATTGAAACCATCCTTACAAAGTAACCATGTAATAATAAGTATGAATTTCCTCACGCAAATATATATATATATATATATATATATATATATATATATATATATATATATAAGAATTAATTGACGAATTAATTATCTGACTCATTTGAAAGATTATGATGGATCCAAATGTAATTTATTAAAATATGAGAACTCATTAGTTAGTTATTATGGAAAGTTATAATAAAATAAAATAAAAATAAAGTTTGACCCAACTTAGTGAACATTAGTTTATAAAAAGGATTAGAATTCCTTCCTTAGTCATGTGGTTCTTTCGTAATAAACCATTACAAAAATGAGTGTAAGAGTATAAAGAAAAGCAAATAGATAGATTCGAAAAAAGAGGTTAAAGAACAAACATTGAAGAACATGTTCTCATAGGATCTTTCATCTATCAAGATTAACATTGTATTATGACTTATGTATATTAATATGTGAGAATCATGAATAATAAATTCTAAAATAATTTTCAGGAACAAATTATGATTACATTAACGCTACAAATTATATATATATATATATATATATTAATTTTGATATTATTATTATCACTATGTCTTTAATACATATAGAAAAACAAGAATTATTTGTTAGCATTTAATGATTATGTTTTTGTATAATGAAATATTAAATGTTTTCTACATAAACAAACATTTTTACAGTATTTTGCAATTTTAAATTTTAAATTTAAACTTGGTTACTATATATTTTAAATTTTGAATTTATCATTGACAATCTAAATCTTAATTTTAGAAAAAATATTGAAATTGAATTGGTTAGTTAATTTTATTTATCTTCGATCAAAGAATTTTTAATTTTAATTCTTAATAATTCACTTATATCTATATTATTGAAATTATTTTTAAATTATTATTTAATTTCATTATAAACGAAATATTAATTTTAATGATTTATTATTTAATTTATTTACAATGTTATTATTCTATTATTTATTTATTTTATATTATTATTATTATATTAGTATTGTTATATTGTTGTATTATTATGTTATTCAATATGTTAGAATGGTCAACTTTGTTAGTAACCAAATGTATTTTTCTTATTACATTGGGTTAAACTTTTTTGGGTTTTATTTTCTATTTTATTTTATTTTTTGAAAAACTTGTATGATCCACGTTGCCAAAGTTGCTGTTTGTTATATATTGATGTATTGATATGTGCGTAATTATTTTAGTTTCAAATTTTTGTAATAGTTTTCAAATTTATATTTCTTTACTTTATTAAATTACTTGTGTAGGATTTAATAAATTTATGAAACTAAATTATCAATATTTATAGTTCGATAATGAATCGATAATTATTAAAAGTGAAATACCATTACTAATTTTAAAATATATAGTTTTGGAAAAAGTTGTTCTTGCTAATAATGCTTCCTCACAAAATTAATAGTGCACAAAATAATCAAAACTTATAGATTAATAGTCAAATGAATAATGAATAATAATATAACACCATTACAAATAGGATAATAAAGAATTAAGAATAAATAAATTTTGGATATAAATATCAATAAATAAACATTAATAAACCATAAAATAAATAATAACCAAATGAAAAATTGGATGAAGAAAACAAAACATATAATTTTGTGGCAGATAATTATTGAAGAAAAGGATTTGCACAAAAGAATGAGAACCAATTACAATTTAAACAATTAAAACTAAAAAATAATTAAAACAATTGAAACTAATTATACTCTTTAATCCCCAAAATTATTGTTTCCATAAAAACGGAATACATAATTATTTGGAACCATTTAAAATAATTTATCAAATATGATTATTGATAAAGTATCTATCTGAATTGGTGGTTGATTTACATAAAAAAAAAATCAAACAAGAATCATTTATTACTATTTAATGTTTATGTTTTTTATAATGAAATATTAATTTTTTTCCATACAAACAAACATCGACATGTAAACTAGTTATAAAATTATGAGTGAGTTTTTTTTTCCTCCAAAATTGATACTACCACCTTTCAAGATTCAAATATATTTTACATAATTGCGAAATAAAGTTTTAATATGACTATTAGTATAATTTAGGTTTAATACCACTTTCATTTGAGTAGGGAAATCAAAATTGCAATTAATTAGGTTGTTATAAAATTCATAAATTACTTCCACACTTGAATTGTTTTGAAACAAATAATTCCTTTCTGACACTTCTTTGCCTATAATAAATTTAACGAATCTCCACCGTCTAGATTTGAATCTCACGATGCATCCACTTTTGTAGTATAAAAGTTATATATATGTAGAATATTAAAATTATTTCTATAAAATTTAAGAGAAAATGTTTTCACACGTAGAAAAAAAGAATATAACTAAAAGGATGAAAATAAAATAAAAAAAGGGGCATATGTATCATCTACTGATTTGGTTAAATAAAAATAAAAATAAAAAATAAGGTAAACAAAGATAGAAAAGGAATAAAATAATAAAATCTCATCAAAACATAAATTAAAAAAAAAAAACATAAAGAAAACATCTTCAATGTCATAAGCTACCTCTTTCTTAGAGAGGTACTTTCTGATTGTTCCACATATAACATTTAGTAAACCTTGGATAAATATTACACGGTCCCGTGTCGAGTATATACCATACGCATTCATCACAATAATCTCTATATTCGTCATAAATGTCAAAATGATGACTTGCTCCTACCCATGTAAAACGACAAAAGTATAAAGTAACAAACATAAATTTATTAGGTTTAAAACTAAAATCGAATCTTTCCCCATAACTTAATATTTGATTTCCAAGATCATGGTGCTTGTCTCTGCAATGAATGGTCAAGTCCTTCTTAGCCATGGAATTGTAGATTACAACATTTACTTTGGAAGGAGGAAAAAGTGAATCTTCTACTTTTGAAGCTACAACTCCACCCTCACACCCTTTCAATTGGAAATGATAAAGTGTTGTTAAAAGCAAAGAAAGTAACAACCCGAGCTTGGAGATTGAGACCATCTTTTCTCAATAACTTCTTACAATTTTGGAAAAAAAAATGTTTCATTCTTATTCTTATATATGAAGTAGGAATATTGTTCAATGAGAGATTGTATTGTATTTATGACCTTGAATATGCA
Source organism: Vigna unguiculata (assembly GCF_037176805.1). NCBI lineage: Eukaryota > Viridiplantae > Streptophyta > Magnoliopsida > Fabales > Fabaceae > Vigna > Vigna unguiculata. The sequence goes on along the minus strand of NC_140795.1, from coordinate 49,026,579 downwards.
TTTATGGTAAGTTGTGCATTCTTTAATGCATTAATCAAATTTAATTAAGAATAGTTGAATAGTTATTATTTATTTAATGGAGTATTAAATATTTTTCTATGCTAAAGTAATAACATTAAAACATCCCCTTTAGGAGTCATTTCTTTTAGGAGAATGCTAACCAGTGTCCTTGTTAAGGAATAATAAATGTGCTTTGATATCATCATTTTTAAATTGAAAGCTGAAATAATTAAATACAGTAATTAAAATAGTATAAATGTACATAATAAATTTTATAAAGACAAAAATACCCTTTTAAATGTGTAGACAATAACTTACTGTTACAAAACAAGTTTTTGGAATTTTTAAAGTCTCTACTAAAAAGAAAAAAAAAATCAATTAAGTTTTAAATTGACACTTTAATTATTCTTTTTTTGTAACATTTTTAGATGTTTAACAGTTTTTTTGTTGGTTTTTCTGTTAATTTATACTTTTTTATGTTATTTTTTTTTAAGTTTTAGATGTTTAACGCTATTTTTTTTTTGATTTTATGTTAATTTAAATTTTTTTATATTTAATTTTTAGCAACATTAAAATATAGTTATTTTATTATTTAATTAGTTTTTAAATTTTATTTGTGAACATTAAATAAAATATTAAATACACATGTACAATATTTATGGACATTTTTATCTTTAAAAGAAAATAAAGTTACATTAATGGTTATTAGGTCAGATTTTATTTAATATTACACTTTTCTATGTATTTTTGTAAGATCCAATGTATATTAATTATTCTTAACCGGTGTCCTAAGGGCACTGGTTAGCAAGACCCTTTCTTTTAACCCCTTTTTTTTCAAGTTTTATTTCAGAATGTTATAAAATCCATACTCTCATTAATGTTTTATTATTTTATTGAGTTCTTATGGAGATATATTAGAAACTAATCTTATTTATTACATTGGCTTATATATAAAAGGTTATTAGAGTTTTGTCTCTAACCATATAATATTCAGTCACAAAGCCATCAAGAAAGAGAGTGAGAGAGAAGAAAGAAAGGCAAAGAAATTGAAGAATACATTCTTATTGGATTTCTTATGAATCAAGTTAATATCCTATTCTAATTTGTATAAATTTATGTATTTGGATGTATGAGAATCATGAATCTTAAAAATTTTATAATAAAATTACAAAATAATTTACAATCTCAACTTAAAGGTGCGAAGTTAGAAGTTGAAGTATGTAAAAAGAGTTGCTTTGTGAGGATCTTTAAACTTGTGTAACATGTCTAAATGCATAACATTAAAATAATATAATAAAAGGAAAGAAGGAAAGGAAAAACATAAGGAAAAAACGTATATCCTGAAAAAAAAAAAGTACGCATATAATCATCTTGAAACATTCACGAGACATGAGTTTAATCATAAAATATTAAATTATTTATTTAATATTTTATAAAATATTTTAAATTTTTGTTATTTTTATGTGAAAGTTGTTTAAAGACATTGAAAAAATTCATCAAAAAGACTTCACTTTACAATTTTTATTTTGAATTATAAATCCAAATTTTATTACTACATTTTTACAGTATTTTGTAATTTTAAATTTTAAATTTAAATTTGGTTACTATGTATTTTAAATTTTAAATTTATCATTGACAATATAAATCTTAATTTTAGAAAAATATTGAAATTGAATTGGTTAGTTCTTTTATCTTAAATTTATAATTTTCATTTTTAATAATCCACGTATATCTATGTCATTAAAATTATTTTTAAATTATTATTTAATTGCATTGTAATTATAAACGAAATATTAATTCTAACGATTTATTATTTAATTTATTTAAAATGTTATTATTCTATTAATTATTTATTTTATATTATTATTTAATTATTATATTAGTATTATTATATTGTTGTTCTATGTTAGGATGCTCAACTTTGTTATTAATCATTTCATGCTAAACTAAAAACAAAATGTATTTTTCTTACTACATTGGGTTAACTTTTTTGGGTTTTATTTTTGAATTTCTTTTTCTTTTTGAAAAATTTATTGCAAAAGTTGCTGTTTGTTCACGAATTTGATATATTGATGTATCGATATGTGCGTAATCATTTTAGTTTCAATTTTTTTTTTAATAATTTTCAAATTTAGATTTCGTTACTTTATTAAATTACTTGTGTAGGATTGAATTAATTTATGAAATTAAATTATCAATATTTATAGTTCGGTTATGAATCGATAACTAATAAGAAAGAAACATCATTACTAATTTGAAAATAAATAGTTTTGGAAAAAAGAAGTTTTTATTATTGCTAATAATGCTTCCTCACAAAATTAATAGTGCACAAAATAATTAAAACTTATAGATCAATAGTCAAATGAATAATGAATAATAATACAACACCGTTACAAATAGGATAATAAAGAATTAAGAATAAATAAATTTTGAATATAAATATCAATAAATAAACATTATGAGTGACATGTAAACCGGTTATAAAACTATGAGTGAGTTTATTTTTTCTTCCAAAATGGTTACTATCACCTTTCAAGATCCAAATATATTTTACATAATTACGAAATAAAGATTTAATGTGACTATTACTATAATTTAGGTTTGATATCACTTTTTTTAAGTAGGGAAATCAAAAGTTCAATTAATTAGGTTATAAAATCCATAAATTACTTCCACACTTAAATTGTTTTGAAACAAATAATTTCTTTCTAACACTTCCTTGTCTATAATAAATCCAACGAATCTTCACGACCTAGATTTGAACCTCGCGATGTATCCACTTTTGTAATATAAAAGTTATATATATAGAATATTAAAATTATTTCTATAAAATTTAAGAGAAATTTTTTTCACAAGTAGAAACAAAATATAACTAAAAGGTTGAAAAGAAAAAAAAAAGGCATAAGTATCTTCTACTGATTTGGTTAGATAAAAATAAAAATAAAAAATAAGGTAAACAAAGGTAGAAAAAGAATAAAATAATAGGATCTCATCAAAACATAAATTAAAATATAACAAAAAGAATCCACTTCAATGTCATAAGCTACCTCTTTCTTAGAGAGGTACTTTCTAATTGTTCCACATATAACATATCTTAAACCTTGGATTCAAATTACACGGTCCACTCTCGAATATATGCCATAAACATTCACCACAATCATCTCTATATTCGTCATAAATGTCAAAATGATGACTTGCTCCTACCCATGTAAAACGACAAAAGTACAAAGTAACAAACATAAATTTATTAGGTTTAAAACTAAAATTGAATCTTTCCTTATAACTCAATTTTTGATTTCCAAGATCATGGTGCTTATCTTTGCAATGAATGGTCAAGTCCTTCTTAGCCATGAAATTGATTATTATAACATCTACTTTGGAAGGAGGCAAAAAAGAATCTTCTACTTTTGAAGCCACAACTCCACTCTTAATCCCTTTCAATTGGAAATGATAAAGTGTTGTTAAAAGCAAAGAAAGTAACAACCCAAGCTTGGAGATCGAGACCATCTTTTCTCAATAACTTCTTGCAATTTTGGAAAAAATGTTTCATTCTTATATATGAAGTAGGAATATTGTTCAATAACAAATTGTATTGTATTTATGACCTTAAATATGCATTTATGGTAAGTTGTGCAACTCTTTAATGTATTAAAACTTTGTTGTGCAGTAAATTAATTATGCTATTATTATTTTGATTCTTTTTGTTGATTCTATATTGTTCTAAATTTTGGAATGACGATGACGATGACGAGAGTGTGAGAACGAGTGAGATATTGAACCGAGTTTTTGAAAGTGATTTGTTTGGGGTGGTTTTTACTGAGTTGATTGCATAACTTAAGTAAATTGATCTATGATGTATAAGAATTGTTACTTAGATTGTTTGGCTTGATTTTGCATTGATATAAATCTACTTTGATACACAAAAAGAGAAAAATGTCTATTATAAGAAAAATGCTTCATTAGTAACTAATTTTAGTGACTACAAATTTTTAGTCACTATAGGACCAATTTATATACCAATTTACAAATTAAATAATTATTGGTTACTAAAATAGTCACTATTATGAATAAAAAATTATAATAGGTCACTCAATTGGTCTGTAAAATTAACTACTATAGTTTTGGCTACCAAAGGATATTGATCACTAAAAATTAACTATCCAGGTTTTAGCTACCAAAATGACGTAGTCTCTAAATTGGTCTTTAATTAATTAATGACCAATTTAGTGATTAATTACATTTTTTTTATTTATAATAGTGACTATTTTAGTAACAAATAATATTTTATTTTTTAAACTGGTATCTAAATTAGTTATTATAATGACTAACAACTTTTATCACTAAAATTGGTTACTAATAAAACATTTTCTTGTAGTTGTCTCAAATACCAATTGGCTAGTCTAATACACATAAAGTATATTTCTGAATTATGCAAACTTGTTGGATGGAACTCAAATTCACTGAGCGAGTTTAACTTTTGATTGGCGAGCCAAAAGTTTACTTGTCAGAAGCTTTTGGTTGAATGAGCATAATTATGATTGAGAAAATTTGAATTAATTCACTTAGTGAGCCAAATTCTGGCTAAATGAGTGGGTGTTTTATAAACTAAAAATTGACATTTAAAAAAAAAAAGTTAAAATGATTATATCTTTCATTGCTTTAATATATTTGATTTAAATATTATATTAATGGTTTAAAAATAATATTATTTTAAGACATGTTATTGTTAACAAACAAATAAAGTATTAATTAAGATGTTAATCTTATACAGAAAAGGTTTTAAAAATAATAATATATAAAGTGAAATGTCAAAATAAAAAATTAAAGTGAGTGAAATTGAATCAAATCCTAATTTAAAAATAATTTTCGTCTAAACATTAATAAATTTTTGTATAAGCCTCATGGTGTGTTTGGATAGAACAAATTAAAAGGGTAAATTATTTATTTTGTAAATTTGAAATATTTTGAGAAACAAATGGCTTAATTGAATGAAAAAAAATTGAAATTTAAGAAATTTTGAGAAAATATTTTAAATAATTAAAATAATAAAATTTAAAATTTATTCAAAAAAATGAAATTTTACAACTAATCACTTCTTCTTTGTACATATTATACACACGTACATATTGAAAAAAAAATTATTTGCATTTTTAAATTTGACTAATATTTTTGTCAATTTTAATTTAAAATTCATATTTTTGAAATAAAAATTTATTTTAATTACTTTTATTTGAAAAAAAAATTGAAACGGAATATATTTTAATTACAAGTAATTCTAATATCATGTATTTGAATTTTTTAGAAATGCTGAAATCTCTAGATTAATAAAACTATAGTTGAATTTCATTTAATCATGTTTCATTAATGAGTATTTAATAAAGTGAGTTTTATATCAGTAATGATATTTATTGATGAACATTTATGATGTTCCAACTTATTAGTCCTACTTAATGTTTCATTAATGAGTCTTGCTAACCAGTGTCCTAAGGGTATTGGTTAAGGATAATTAATATACATTGGATCTTATATAGATAAGTATGATAATAAATAAAATCTGACTAATAACCATTAATGTAACTTTATTTTATGGAGAATGTTAATTAGTGTTATAAGGGCACTGATTAAGGAATAATTAATGTGTATTGGTACCATTATTTTTTCATTGAAAACTGAAATAATTAAATACATTAATTAAAATAGTATAAATGCATATAATATTTTTTTTTAAAGACAAAAATACCTTTTAATTTTTAGACAACAACTTTTTGATACAAAATAAGGACTTTCAAATTTTTAAAATCTCTAATCAAATTAATAATTTAATTGTTTTTTTTTGTAACTTTAGATGTTTAACACTATTTTTTTGTTGGTTTTTGTGTAAATTTAAATTTTCTTATGTTTAACTATATTTAATTTTTAGCAATATTAAAATATATTTATTTTATTATTTAATTGTTTTTTTAATTTTTATTGGTAAACATTAAATAAAATATTAAACACACATGGACAACACTTATGGACATTTTTGTCTTTTAATCAAAATAAAATTGTATTAGTGGTTATTAGATCATATATTAGTTAATGTGCATTAATGAAGTTCATCCCATTAATTTTTTAGAAACGCCTTTAACAATGACCTAATGTGGCATAGGAGAACAAATATGTGTCAAAATTCCTAATTGTATAGTGGCATTCTCTATTGTTACGTGTGAATTTGTTTGTTTTAAATTGATACATTGATGTTTGCCCTTTGCCCTAATCATTGTTCTCCATTTTCGTCTTCATCTTTATCACAGAGGAAGTGATTTGCTAAAGAGGTGCTGGTTGAAGTAGGCAATGTCTCGCAGCCGCAATCATCCTTGCTCATCATTTTCGTGGGGTAGAACAAAACCACAATGTGTCTTCTCATCGTCGTTTGTCAAGGTCATTGGGTGGAACACCAATTTGCCATTATGGGGAGACTGTAGTCTTGAGAGTTTCAAGAACATTGAAGAATGGTGGGAACTAATTTTAGGGTTGCCCTAACTACAAGGTTTGATCTATGGTTTATTATTTTCCTGCTAGGATGAGTGTTCCTTGTTAAGAAGATCTTTGTTTGTATATTTTGTTTAGTTGCAGAGTGGAAATGAAGATTTTAATATGTGTAAAGTGTGCAATTATTTCAAATGGTGCAATGAAGATAATGGGGATGAAAAAGGTGCAACTATTGGTAGACAAAGCAAATAAGATCTATAATATGGAAAAAGGACTAATTGATTTTGAAAAGTGGGTTAAGTTTTTAGTTGAGATTATATGTTTTTTGGGTTTGATTAACATCATTCTCCTTTCTCTGTTGTTCAAAATTTGATGAAGAGTTATAGGAAGTGAGATATGTTGTCATGAGCAAACTTTGTATTTTGTGGGTTATAGTGAGCAAACTATGTATTTTTTGGACTGAAGTTGTAATTTGTTGTTATTGAATGAATGGGAAGTTTAATTGCTTAATCTATTGTTACTAAATTATTCACAAGTATGTACGAATATAAAGAGAACCATAGAAGATGACATTTGATAGAAATTGACATGATAACATATGGTTCAAATTGACGTGATAAAATAGTGAAGAAGCTATGTAATTTGTGGACTAAACTTGTAATTTATTGCTATTTCATGAATGGGAAGTATAGAGAAGCATATAAGTTAACATTTGGTGGCAATTCACGTCATAAAATATGGTGCAAATTCATATCATACTAATTTCATATTCATTGCTAAATGGAAGATTGTGGGTCAAAGTGTAGAACCTGAGCATATCTTAAGCGACTAATACTTGTAAGCAATATGCATTTCAAAATACCCGGCATAATACATGATGAAGTATTAAATAATGTGTCTTCCAAAAGTGGGCCCAATTACATAATAAAGTTGTAAGTAAATAATGCAAGTGCAAAATGTTCACGAATAAACAGTCATGCTTCTAAATTGGGCTCGTCCTATATGTCAATTTTTTTCTATTATTAGTACTTGCAGATGGTTTTGGTGGTGGTTGTGTTTGTTGTGTAGAAGCTATTTGACTTTGCTAGTTGTGTTCTACTTGGGATGCAGTTGTTTGAGTTGGTGGTTGATTTACATAAAAAAAAAAACAAGAATCATTTATTGTTATTTAATATTTATGTTTTTTGTATAATGAAATATTAAATGTTTGCCACACAAACAAACATTGATATGTAAACTAGTTACAAAACTTTGAGTGAGTTTGTTTTTTCCTCCAAAATGGTTACTACCACCTTTCAAGATCCAAATATATTTAACATAATTACGAAATAAAGTTTTAATGTGACTATTAGTATAATTTAGGTTTATTACCACTTTCTTTGAAGAAGGAAATCAAAATTGCAATCAATTAGGTTGTTATAAAATCCATAAATTACCTCCACACTTGAATTGTTTTGAAACAAATAATTCCTTTCTACCACTTTCTTGCCTACAATAAATTCAGCGAATCTCCACGACCTAGATTTGAATCTCACGATGCATCCACTTTTGTAGTATAAAAGTTATATATGTAGCATATTAAAATTATTTCTATAAAATTTAAGAGAAAATGTTTTCACATGTAGAAAAAAAATGTAACTAAAAGGATGAAAAAGAAAATAAGAGAAAAAACATATGTATCTTCTACTGATTTGGTTAGATAAAAATAAAAATAAAAAAGAAGGTAAACAAAGGTAGAAAAAGAATAAAATAAAAGAATCTCATAAAAACATAAATTAAAAAGTAACATAAAGAAACCATCTTCAATGTAATTAGCTACCTCTTTCTTAGAGAGATATTTTCTACTTGTTCCACAGATAACATTTACTAAACCTTGGATAAACATTACACGGTCCCCTCTCGACTATTTCCCATAAGCATTCAACACAATCATCTCTATATTCGTCATAAATGTCAAAATGATGACTTGCTCCTACCCATGTAAAACGACAAAAGTACAAAGTAACATACAAAAATTTATTAGGTTTAAAACTAAAATTGAATCTTTCCCCATAACTTAATATTTTATTTCCAAGATCATGGTGCTTGTCTTTGCAGTGAATGGCCAAGTCCTTCTTAGCCATGAAATTGATGATTGTAACATGTATTTTGGAAGGAGGAAAAAATGAATCTTCTACTTTTGAAGCCACAACTCCACTCTCACTCCCTTTGAATTGGAAATGATAAAGTGTTAGTAAAAGCAAATAAAGTAACAACCCAAGCTTGGATGTTGAGACCATCTTTTCTCAATAACTTCTTGCAATTTTGAAAAAAAATGTTTTATTCTTATATATGAAGTAGAAATATTGTTCAATAAGAAATTGTATTGTATTTATGACCTTCAATATGCATTTATGGTAAGTTGTGCAAGTCTTAAATGCATTCATCAAATTTAATTAAGAATAGTTGAATAGTTATTATTTATTTAATGGAGTATTAAATATTTTTCTAGTCTAAAGTAATAAATAACATTAAAACATCCCTTTAGAGTCATTCCTTTTAACACCTTTTTTTTTCAAATTTTATTTCAGGATGTTATAAAATTCATACTCTCATTAATGTTTTATTGAGTTTTTATGGAGATATATTAAAAAATAATTTTATTTATTACATTGGCTTATAAAAGAAGATTAAGATTCTAGTCATAAAGTTCGGTCCCAATAAAGTTATCATGAAAGAGAGTGTGAGAGGAGAAAGAAAAACAAAAAAATAAATTGAAAAAAAAGAGGTTGAAGAATAAAGATTATAGAACGTATTCTTATTAAATCTCTCATAGATCAAGTTAGTATCCTATTATGATTTGTATAGATTTTTATCCATGGATATATAAAAATCATAAATCTTAAATATGTTAGAATTGTTTTCTTTATCGTATGAAAATTATAAAAAAAAAATTATAACTCGACTTAAAGGTACAGGTTACAAGTTGAAGTACATAAAAAGTTTTGGACTTTTACAAATTATATTCGAATTTACAAAAACTTGTGTGTAACGTGTCAAAATCATAACATTAAAATAATATAATAAAAGGAAAAGAGAGGAAAAACATAAGGAAAAAACATATATCCCGCAACAAAAACTACGCATATCATCAACTTGAAACATTCACGAGACATGAGATTAATCTTAAAATATTAAATTACTTATTTATTACTTTATAAAATATTTTAAATTTTATTATTTTTATGTGAAAGTTGTTGAAAGACATTGAAAAAATTCATCAAAAAGAATTCACTTTATTGAATTATAAATCCAAATTTTCTACTACATTTTTACAGTATTTTGTAATTTTAAATTTATCATTTACAATATAAATCTTAATTTTAGAAAAAATATTGAAATTGAATTGGTTAGTTTTTTTTTATCTTCAATTTATAATTTTCATTTTTAATAATCCACTTATATCTATGTTATTAAAATTATTTTAAAATTATTATTTAATTGCATTGTAATTATAAACGAATTATTAATTCTAATGATTTATTATTTAATTTATTTACAATGTTATTTTTCTATTAATTATTTATTTTATATTATTATTTAATTATTAGTATTATTATTATATTAGTATTATTATATTGTTGTACTATTATGTTATTCATATGTTAGAATGGTCAACTTTGTTAGTAACCATTTCATGGTATATAGACTAAACTAAAAAAATGTATTTTTCTTATTACATTGGGTTAAACTTTTTTGGGTTTTATTTTCTAGTTTATTTTATTTTTTGAAAAACTTGTATGATCCACGTTGCCAAAGTTGCTGTTTGTTATATATTGATGTATTGATATGTGCGTAATTATTTTAGTTTCAAATTTTTGCAATAGTTTTCAAATTTATATTTCTTTACTTTATTAAATTACTTGTGTAGATTGAATTAATTTATGAAATTAAATTATCAATATTTATATGTTTATAGTTCGATAATGAATCGATAATTAATAAAAAAGATACACCATTACTAATTTGAAAATAAATAGTATTGGAAAAAAGTTGTTTTTATTATTGCTAATAATGCTTCCTCACAAAATTAATAGTGCACAAAATAATTAAAACTTATAGATCAATAGTCAAATGAATAATGAATAATAATACAACACCATTACAAATATGATAATAAAGAATTAAGAATAAATAAATTTTGAATATAAATATCAATAAATAAACATTAATAAATCATAAAATAAATAATAACCAAATGAAAAAATAGATGAAGCAAACAAAACATATAACTCTGAGGCAGATAATTATTGAAGAAAAGGATTTGCACAAAAAGAATGAGAACCAATTACAATTTAAACAATTAAAAATAAAAAAAATAATTAAAACAATTAAAACTAATTATACTCTTTAATCCCCAAAATTATTGTTTCCATAAAAACCGAATACATAATTACTTGAAACCATTTAAAACAATTTATTAAATGTATTTATTGGTAAAGTATCCGTTAAAGTATAAATACCCAACAAACAAGTCAAATTAAACCATACAATAAATTAAAATATTTCAAAATTTTCAATACAAAAGCAATACATAACATAATATTCGTAATTGTTGTCCATATATATCACAATAACAAAATATTGAAAGTCATTAAAGCCATTGTTCTTAAAAAGTTGCTTTCTGTAATGATTTTGGTTGTTATATTTATAGAAGATTTGAATTTATAAAAATATAATAATAATGTAATATGAAATTTTTATTTTGTAAAATTAATAATAAAATTTTGATTGTTTTAATAATAAATATATATTAAAGTTATTTATCTATACATTTTTAACAAAATACATTATATATAATTATTTTAAATAATATATTAAGATTGAGTTAATGGAAATGAAGAATTCAAATTTAATTTTAAATAAAATATTAGTTAGACAATGTAAAAAATTAAATAATACACACTCTAATAATAAGAATAATAAACGATATAAAAAGACATGAATATCTTCTATTCATCAGGTTAGATAAAAATAAGATAAAAGGAATAAAATAATAGAATCTTGTCAAAATACTTCCTCCATAAAATAAATTATTTTATTATATTACTATTTAATTTCTATCATTTCTAAAAATAAATTAAAAGTAATAAAAAGAAACCATTTTCAATTTCATAAGTTGTCTTTTCTCTTTTCTTAGACAAGTATTTTCTAATCTTTCCACGCAAAACATTCTTTAAATTTTGGATCAATTTTACATGGTCCATTCTCATATATGTCCCAGAGACATCGATCACAGTCATCTCTATCTTCATTATAAATGTCAAAATGATGACTTGTTTCTACCCATGCAAACCTACAAAAATACAAAGTAACCCTTGCAATGATATTAGGTTTAAAACTAAAAGTGAATCTTTGCCCATAATCCAATATTTGAGCCCCAAGATCATGGTGCTTGTCTTTGCAATGAACGGTCAAATTCTTTGAAGCCATGAAATTGATTATTATAACATCTACTTTGGAAGGAGGAAAAAGCATATCTTCTACTACAACTGGACCCTCACACGCTTTCAATTGGAAAGGAAAAAGTGTCATTAAAAACAAGGAAAGTAACAATCCAAGCTTGGAGATTGAGACCATATTTTCTCAATAACTTCTTGTAATTTTGGAAAAAAATATGTCATTTTTATACATGAAATTGAATATTGTTCAACATTGAATTTATGACATTGAATATGTATTTATCGTAAGTTGTGAACTCTTTAATGCATTAATCAAATTTAATTAAAGATAGTTAAAAATTTATTATCTACATTAAATTAAAAACATTAAAACGTCCCTTTAGGAGTCGTTCCTTTTTTCAATTTTTATTTGAGGACGTTATAAAAGTTATAGTAGAAAATAATCTTATTTATTAAATTAATATAAATGTTTCAATCAAATATAAAACAAATATTTATATAAATAAACATAAATTTAATTTGTATAAATATTTATAAATATTAAGGTTAAATATTTTAGTCAAATATAAACTCTAGCAATTTGAAAATCTAACTTTACATACATTTAGAAAATTCTTTCCATACAAATTAATTTAAAACTTTGTCTGTGTATCATACATACTTGTGAGAATCTCGACCACCTGGTTCAAATGGTGCGATGAAGATAATGAGGATGAAAAAGATGCAACTATTACTAGATAAAGAAAAAAGATCTATAATATGAAAAAAAAAACTCTAATTGATTCTGAAAAGTGGGTTAAGTTTTTATTTAGGATTATATGTTTTTTGGGTTTGATTAAAATCATCCCCTTTCTCTAGTGTTCAATATTTGATGAAGGGTTGTAGTAAGTGAGATATGTTGTCACGAGCAAGCTTTGTATTTTGTGGGTTGTAGTGAGCAAATTATGTATTTTTTGGACTGAAGTTGTCATTTTTTGTTATTAAATGAATGGAAAGTTTAATTGCTTAATCTATTATTACTAAATTATTCACAAATATGTACCAATATGTACCAATATAAAGAGAACCATAGAAAATAATATTTGATGGAAATTGACGTGATAAAATATGATGCAAATTGTAAAACCTGGAAAATTTAGAATAAGAGAAATTCATAAAATACCTTGATTAAGATTGTAATTTAATTTAATTTAATTATTTTATTGAAATATAAAATATGGAATATGAGTATTTTTAACTAAATGGTGCCCATTATTTTATGAGAAGACATATTGTTTTTGGAGTATAGGTGTTGAATTTAAAGGTGCATATGTTTGTTCCTTAGTTAAACTTGGGAAGTTTAGTTTTCTTTTATTTATTTTTTTCTCTCTCCTCTCTTGGGTGGGGCCCACGTAAATATTTTCATTTTCTCTCCCTTTTACGATTCTTGAATTGGTGCCGTATGTAAAATATTTAGTTTTCACTTTTATTCTCTATCAATCACTGCCAATTAATAAAGATCTAGAATTATTTTATTTTTCAAATCTTAGTAATCAAAGAAAAAGAAAAAGAGATTTATATTTAGACGAGATATATTTTAAGTTAAAAGTTAGGATTTTAGGAGAGGATATAAAACCCTCTAAGTTAATTGGTTTACGTAGGGCATAAAAAGAAGGTGAGAAAATAACGAGGCAACAAGAGAAAACACAAAAAGTGGAGGTAGAGGCAGGTAGACGTTTTGGGGAACTTGCGAAATCAGGTGATAATACAAATGTTTTAATGATGAGTAGATTGACGAGAGGATGTGGTGAACTCTAGATTTTATTATTATTATTTAGTTACTTTAATTAAATATTAAAGGCGATGTAACTTTTTTATTTGTCATTGACATTTTAGATTTTTTTTAGACAATTATGTTTGAATTACAATATTTAATAAATCTGATTCTGAGTTTTTCTTTATATGTTTTGAAAAATAATCGTTTTGCTAAAAGTATACGTTTTTATAACTCAACGTGACATCCGATAAAATTGGGGTATTATGCAAATTGACGTGATAAAATAGTGAAGAAGCTTTGTGATTTGTGGATTGTAATTTATTGGTATTGCATGAATGGAAAGTACAGAGAAGCATATAAGGTAACATTTGGTGGTAATTCACATCATAAAATATGGTGCAAATTCACGTCATACTAATTTTACATTCATTGTTGAATAGAACATTGTTAGTCAAAGTGTAGAACCTGGGCATATCTTAAGCAACTAATACTTGTAAGCAAAATACATTCCAAAATACCTTGCATAATACATGATGAAGTTGTAAATAATGTGCCTTCCAAAAGTGAGCCCAATTACATAATAAAGTTGTAAATACATAATGCAGGTGCAAAATGTTCACGAATAAGCACTCATGCTTCCAAACCGGCCCCTCCTATATGTCAATTTTAGTCTATTATTGGTACTTGCAGATGGTTTTGGTGGTGGTTGTATTTGTTGTGTAGAAGCTATTTGACTTTGCTGCTTGTGTTCTAATTGGGATGCAATTGTCTAAGTTGGTGGTTGATTTACATAAAAAAACAAACAAGAATCATTTATTACTATTTAATGTTTATGTTTTTTGTATAATGAAATATTATATGTTTTCCACACAAACAAACATTGACATGTAAACTAGTTACAAAACTATGAGTGAGTTTGTTATTTCCTTCAAAATGTTACTCCCACCTTTCAAGATCCAAATATATTTTACATAATTACAAAATAAAGTTTCAATGTGAGTATTAGTATAATTTAGGTTTAATACCACTTTCTTTGAGCAGGAAATCAAAATTGCAATTAATTAGGTTGTTATAAAATCCATAAATTACTTCCACACTTGAAATGTTTTGAAACAAATAATTCCTTTCTACCACTTCCTTGCCTATAATAAATCCAACGAATCTTCACAGCCTAGATTTGAATCTCATGATGCATCCAATTTTGTAGTATAAAAGTTATATATGTAGCATATTAAAATTATTTCTCTAAAATTTAAGAGAAAATGTTTTCACATGTAGAAAAAAATGTAACTAAAAGGATGAAAAGAAAATAAAAGAAAAAACATATGTATTTTCTACTGATTTTGTCAGATAAAAAAAAAGGTAAACAGAGGTAGAAAAGGAATAAAATAATAAAATCTCATCAAAACATAAATTAAAAAGTAACATAAAGAAACCATCTTCAATTTCATAAGCTACCACTTTCTTAGAGAGGTACTTTTTAATTGTTCCACACATAACATTTATTAAACTTTGGATGAAAAATACACGGTCCACTCTCGAATATTTGCCATATACATTCAGCACAATCGTCTCTATATTCGTCATAAATGTCAAAATGATGACTTCCTCCTACCCATGTAAAACGACAAAAGTACAAAGTAACTTTCATAAATCTATTAGGTTTAAAACTAAAAGTGAATCTTTCACTAAAACCCAATACTTGAGTCCCAAGATCATGGTGTTTGTCTTTGCAATGAAAAGTCAAGACCTTCTTAGCCATGAAATTGATGATTATAACATCTACTTTGGAAGGAGGAAAAAATGAATCTTCTACTTCTGAAGCCACAACTCCACTCTCACTCCCTTTCAATTGGAAAGGATAAAGTATTGTTAAAAGCAAAGAAAGTAACAACCCAAGCTTGAAGATTGAGACCATCTTTTCTCAATAACTTCTTGCAATTTTGAAAAAAAAAATGTTTCATTTTTATATATGAAGTAGGAATATTGTTCAATGAGAAATTATATTGTATTTATGACCTTGAATATGCATTTATGGTAAGTTGTTCAACTCTTTAATGCATTAATCAAATTTAGTTAAGGATAATTGAATATTTATTATTTATTTAATGGAGTATTAAATATTTTTCTGTGCTAAAGTAATAACATTAAAACATCCTTTTAGGAGTCATTCCTTTTAACACCTTTTTTTTCAATTTTTATTTTAGGATGTTATAAAATTCATATTCTCATTAATGTTTTATTGTTTTATTGAGTTCTGGTGATATATTAGAGAATAATCTTATTTATTACATTAAGTAAATGTTTCAATCAAATATAAAATAAATATTTATATGAATAAAACATTAATTTAATTTGTATAAATATTTATAAATACTAAAATTAAATATTTAAGTCCTATATAAATTATGGCAATAATAAATCTGAGATGTACTCGGCCTGAAAGGATCTTTAATAAAAATTTTGGAAGTGTCCAAATTTTGGTTGAATAACTTTTTTGGTTCATTCTTTCGTCTGAAAATACTAAGTTGATCTTTTAATTTGTTTTAGTCTGAATTTAATCCTGACTTTTGAAAAAATAATACAATTTTCTCATTTTTGTTAAATTTTTTAAAATGAAATATTTTTTTTTATCAAAATTGACACTAGGAATAATATAACCAGTAACAAAAATACACATATTGTCAACTTGAAACATTCACGAGACTTGAGACTAGTCCTACAAGGTATATAGACTAAACTAAAAAAAAAATACTCCTTAGAATCCTTCATCTTAAATTTTTGTAGTGTTTTAACCCTCAATCTTAGAGTAGGGACAATGAAGAGTTTCTAAAGTCAGTGGAATTGAATCAAATCCTAATTTAAAAATAATTTTCGTCTAAACATTAATAAATTTTTGTATAAGCCTCATGATGTGTTGGATGAAACATTTTAAAAGGGTAAATTATTTATTTTGTAAATTTGAAATATTTTGAGGGAAAAAAATGACTTAATTGAATGAAAAAAATAAAATTTAAAAATTTTGAAAAAATATTTTAAATAATTAAAATAATAGAATTTAAAATTTATTCAAAAAAATTAAAATTTTATAACTAATCACTTCTTCTTTATACATATTATACACACATACATAATGAAAAAGAAAATAACAATTATTATTTGTATATTTAAATTTGACTAATATATTTTGTCAATTTTAATTCAAAATACATATTTTTGAAATAAAAACTTATTTTAATTACTTTTATTTGAAAAAAAAAAGTTGAAACAGAATATATTTTAATTACAAGTAATTCAATTTTTTAGAAGTCCTGAATATATTTTCATTAAACAAATTTATGTACTTTTAAATGAAAAGCTGTTTGAAAATGATTTTCCTTTTCTTTTTGAAAATAAACTCGACAGTAACTTCGCTTCAATATATTTCATTCATAATTGAGAGTTAGGATCACGAAGTTTTTAGCAGCTATTTTAACATTAATTTGATTTTTCTTTTTACTTTAATATTATTAAAAATTCATTTTCTAATATTTTTCCATAAATCTAACCATCGATGTATTTCGTACAGATGCAGTGGACAATGACAATAAATTCAAAACTTCATATATATTATTTGAACTTCACAAATTTATGAAAGATTTATGTGGACAATGACAATAAATTCAAAACTTCATATATATTATTTGAACTTCATAAATTTATAAAAAATTTATGAAAGATTATGAAGACAAAGTATTATTTGTTTCTAGTGAAGATGAATCCCACGAATAGCATTTACGAGATGGTACTCCAAACGAAACATCACATGGTCTCTTCTCAAATATGTCCCAAGAACATCGATGGTCGTTACACAGAAGATCTCTACGTTGTACATAAATGTCAAAACGATGATCACCACCGTTCCACATAAAACGACAGAAGTACAAAGTATTATTAAAAAAGAAACTGGGAAAAAATCGAAAACTATATGTGTCGCTAACGTTTACTGTAACAGTACCCAGATTATGATCTTTGTCTTTGCAGTGAATATTCACTTGTTTTTCTCCTAAAAATCTGTTGGTCATTGAAACAGTAATTTTGTGAGGAATAATTTGATCGGTACTCTCACTATCTTTCAACTCCAGAGCAAGAATTAACAACCAACAAAGCATTATCATAATTTTGGAGATCGAATTCATCGTTACTCAATTGTTTCTTTATCAGACTAACTTCAAAGAAACAATTTCTTTTAGGTGTACCCAGATAAGCACACATATAAATACCCTATAAATAATTAAGTATAAATCGAGTTTGTGATTAAATATTTGTGAGTATTCTGATGACATAAACACAATAGATTCAACAAACAATAATTTTTATTAGGATAAACTTTAAATATCCCCTTAAAAATTAAATTTTAAGTTTAATTCAATCTCACAAAATCTGCTTATAAAATAAAGTTTATACTCATTTATATACGTCGTGAATTGTCCATATCTTTAATAATATATGATTTGTTTAAAACATATTTATTTCAAGAATAATATATGAATAATACACGATCATATAATTAATAATTAAGTCTTATAACAACATAATATTTATAATATTTATAAAGTAATAATTTTAAGATTTAAGATTTGAGTCTTATAAGGTATAATTATTAAAATATTTTGACATAAACTAAAATTTAAAATCTTAGATCTTAAACTGAATAAATTAAACTGAATGGAATTAAATCAAATCTTAATTTAAAATAATTTTCTTCTATTCGTAAGTTCTTTTACAAAGTCTTAAGAAAACTATAAAAGTTCTCGTTTTTATTAATGAGTATTGAATAAGGTGATTATATATCATTAATGATATATATTAACGAACATTTATGACGTTGAAACTTGTTAGTCCTACTATTGCATTTGCATTTATGAGTTAAAACTTTTATGGTACCATAACATAACTTTAGATTCACACTTATTATCATTATTATTAATAATGGCAGTAATCATTATGATAATTCTCGTTATAATCAAAATGTCAAAAAAATTCTTACTCACAATTAAGTGCGGATAAAATCTGCAAGTGTAAGAAAAGGATATTCGCGGACAAGGGATACGGATATTTGTTATATTCGTATATTAATGGAATAGGTACGGGTATCAGAGTATTCATATTCCTTAATGTCATGCTGTAATTTAAATTTAAAAAAAAAACTAAAAATACATTATTAAAATATTAACACATTGATTTTGAATGAATTATTTTTTATCAATTGGTTTTAAAATACAATATTTCTTTATTTGTAAATTGTCCTTCAACAACATTATTTAAATGAGTTATTTGGACTTTGTTTGAAAATTTATAATGTTATATATTGTATTTTATTTCAATTTATGGTTAAAATATGTTGTTAAATATTTTTTTTATAAATACACATGGGTACCGTTGGATATTAAAAAAATATATGAGTATCCGCATAACGAATACCCACATGAATATGGGAACCGATATTTATCTAGTGGGTAGGGTATGGGATAAGTCACTTAACTTCTCTTGATTTTGATGTGTTGAATGGTTGATATCATTATCGTTGACGCGATCAAATGAATACTACTAAATTATAGCAACTTCAATATGCTTAAATAGTGACCAACAAAATGGAAATGATTAAGTCAACCATAAGTCGTCTCTCAATGAACACAAAATTAATTAATGACAAATTAGTTCTTATAAAAATTATACAAAAGGGCTAATCAAATAAAATAAGATTAATATAAAAAGATAAAGATAACAAAAATAAGTACAAGATTAATTAACAAAATAGTAAATGAAAGCAAGAAATAAAATTATAAAAATATAAAAATAAATAAAAATATAATAATGAAAAATAGGTTAATTTCACTGCTTGTTCAAAATAGAGTTCATCATTGGTTATCTAAGGATTATCATTTTAAATTAATCAATGTATATTTTCAATAACACATAACACATACAATTTGACACAAAGATAAGATATTTATAGAATATAAAAAGTTATTTATAGAATCACATAACAATTAAATATTATCTTATTTATAGATATTTTAATTTTTTTTAATTTAAAGTAAACTCTTACAAGTTTACTATCCAAGTTTATTAAGCTCTCACAAGTTTAAATAAACTCTCGAGTTTAACAACCTTACTCTGGACCTAAACTACATATTTTTTGTCTCTTAACAAACCCAACCAACAACAATAACATCAAACACTTTACTTTATCATCTTCAAATGGAACACATTAGCAGCACTAACATGGAGAACTATTCTAATTCCTACCTCACAGCTTTATGTGTACATGGCAAAATCAACCATTATGAACTCTTTCAAATACCATACAATTGCACCTTTAGCCTCATTACGGATAAGGTATGCATAACTTTAGAATTTCCACAGAGTACTTCCTTCAACAAGTTGTACGTTAGACAACCAAAACTCGTTACACAGTGACGGATCTTTGACCAATATTTTGGGAGGTGTCAAAATTTTGGTTGAATTACTCTTTAGATCATTTTTTTTTCAAAAATATTAAGTTGGTCCTTTAATTTTTTTAATATCAATTTAATCTTGATTTTTTTTTAAAAATTGACGCAATATAGTCTTCTTTTGTTAAACTTCTTAAGATAGAGCAGAGATATTTCATCAAAATTGACGTTAGGATTATGTCAATTATACCAACAAAGCAAATTCTCCTCATTCACAACTTCAATTTTGATGAATAAAGATTTATCCGATTCAAGAAATTTAACAAAAAATAACCAAATTGCATCATTTTTTAAAAAATTAGGACCAAATGAGTAATCTCAAAAGTTTTATATAAACTAATAAAAATATTGTATTTACTTTTTTTTATGATAATTAAAAATAATAAAATTACTATTATTGTTATTATTATAATTATAAAATTAAATAGAAATAATCTTTATATAATTAATTTTCATTTCTATGGTTAAGTTTAAAAAAACAGTCAAATAAAAAATGTTAAATTAAACAAATGATTACATAATATTAATAAAATAATTATTTTAATTTAAAAATTTTATTTAAAAGGTAAAATTGAAAAATAAATGTGGACAACAAAAAAAAACTTTCTTTTTTTATATAGATATAGATGTATAAATTTTTTTTAGAATATCAAATATAAAAAATATGTTAATAAATATGGTTTGATAAAATAATAGTGTATAACCTATTTAAGTTTGTAATAAAATAGTGATAAAAGTTTGATATGAAAGTTTGTGTACGATGTAATAGGTATAATATATTAAAAGAAATATTTTAATAGATCAAATTAGACGATTATTATTTTACCATTAAAGATAAATGTGATATAAATTTAAATATATATAGTAAAAATTTTATTAAAATAAAAATAAAAATAAAATTATTATTTAAAATTACAAAAATATAATTTATTATTACTATTATTATAATAATATTATTACTATTATTATTATTATACATTATATATTATATTAAGTCGCTTCTTCTTCTCTCATGACTTATGATGCACCGATACTTCAACTTGAGTCACGTATCCGTATCCGACACGTATCGTGTCCGATACTTTAGGATACTTTAACGATATTTATCAATAAAGTATCTAATTTATAAAGTAGTAGTACACTACAATAAAATCTTTGAATAGTGATCAAAATTAGTGACAAAAAATAATTAGTCACTATACAGTGACCAAATTGACAACTAAAATAGTTTTAACAAATTATAATCGGTCTCTAAATTGATAATTAAAATAGTTTCAATATGAATTGATTTTTAAATTGGTCACTAACATTAGCTATAAGGTTTTGACTACCAAAATAATTGGTCTCTAATTGGAAAATTTGAATTCAAACATTAACAATCATATATTTATTATGTTTGTAAGAATTATAGAATTACTGTACATTTTTCGTTATTCATATATGACGTATCTATCACATATTATATCCTATTATTTTAAAAATTAACATATCGACGTATCGAATACGTATCATATCCGATACGCATATCATATTTGTGATATCATATTTGTGCATCATAACTCATGACTGTAGTTCCTTATTCATCCCTTTCTGCTCACAAATCAGGGTCCCACCACAGTGAGATAGCATCAGTCACCAAACCAAAGTAAGGGACACTTTTGTAATTTAAATCTTCATCCCTCAAATCTTCTCAATTTTTCCTTCTTACCCTCCTTCCCAAAAATCTCTACCTAGAGTCACCCAAATTTGTTGAAACAAACATCTAATTTTTTTTTAATGTATCTTTTCAATCTCATTTTAATTATTGTTCAACTGATTAAAGGGCATTGCATTCCCCAATTCATTTATTTAACTCCAAGATTACTATAAATAAATAAATAAATATATATATATATATATATATATATATATATATATATATTCTTAAAAAAATATTATATTAGAAAGATATGTTATTATTAATGATCAAAGAGAATATTAATTAAAATGTAAGTCTTAAGAAACGTTAATGTTAATTTAAAAGTTTTAAAATAATGTGATATGAAGTGAATTATAAAAAAAAAAAAAAAGTGAATGAAATTAAACCAAATCTTAATCTAAAATTAATGTTCATCTAAACATTAGTAAAAAAAAAATTATACGTCTTAAGAAAACAATGAGGGGTATCATTTAATCAAGTTTTATTAATTAGAATTTAATGAGGTGATTATCATTAACGATATTTACCGATAAACAATTTATGATGTTCAAACTTGTTAGCCATCTTTGCATTTTTTTGTTTTAATGGTACCATAAATTTAGGTTTACACTAGTTAATTAACGATATTGTTAATTGCATTTTTAGAATGGAAGAAAACATCAAAGAAAGGAGCCACGGTGGACAATAACAATAAATTTAAAACTTCATACATAATGCAAATATTATTTAAACTCCATAATTTTATAAATAATTATGAAGAGATAGTACTATTTTTTTGTGTTGAATCTTTATTCCAAAGAAAGCATACACTAGAATGAGATTCATGTTGAATAGTACCACATGGTCCACTGTTAAATATTTCCCAATAACATAGACCGTGGTGACATTCATAATCCCTTTCTTGCACATAAATGTCAAAACGATGATTTCCACCTGACCATACAAAGCGACAGTAGTACAAGGTTATCGAAGCAAAGATATTCGGAAGAATCCGAAACCTAAATGTTTCTCCGAATTTGAGTGTAACAGGATGCAGGTCATGAAATTTGTCTCTGCAGTGAACACTCAACGGTGGAACACCACCTCCTTTCGAATCTAATTTGTTAGTTATTTCAATAGTAACTTTTTGATCTACAATAATTTTATCAGGAACCAATTGATCATTACTTTCGCTACCTTTTAACTGCAAAGCAAGAATTAACAAGCAACAAAGTGTTCTCAAAATTTTAGACACTGAATCCATTATTGCTCAATTGTTTCTTTGATCGGGTAACCTCAAAGAAGACCAATTTCATTTGCATGAACTCAAGTAAGCACATGTATAAATACATCTATAAATAAGTAAGTATATATAAATTTGAGTACTAGATTAGATATTTGTCGATGTTCTTATAGCATAGACCCAACAAACAACAAATCTTATTAAGATAAACTATAAATATCATCTTCAAAAGTGATTTTTTAAGTCTAATTCAACTCTACAAAACTTACTTATAAAATAAAGTTTACACTCATTTATATACATTGTGAATTAGTCTCCTATTCGAAACTTTGTCCAACTTAATTCTCCAACTTTTAAAAATATATGGATTTTTTTCCTTTTAACCACATTTTATAAAATTTATTTAACGTTTTAAACACGTTTCAGGATAGCATTTAAGTTATTTACATCGTTTGACATATTTCCACTTCAATGTTGGCTGAAAAACGCGTTTGAAATGTCAAATAAATTTAATAAATTTTGGTTAAAAGGATTATATTCAAATATTTTCTAAAGTTAGAGACTAAATTGGATCAAAAATTCGAAAAAAACTAATCTCAATTTTCAATAAAAGTTAAGAGAAAAAAATATATTTAACTTTTATGTATTGTTTACGGTAACGCCATCTGCCATGCTCGAACGTAAAAGTACCTAAAAGTTTGGCTAAAAGTTTGGTTAAATAGAAACTGAAATTTGAAACTTTTTTTAAGATAATTAATTCACTATTAGTCCAACTAATAATTTATTTGATTTTAAATAAAAGATATAAAATTTAATAATAAAAGTACAATGTATTAGAATATTAAAATAGAAAATGCATTAGTTAAGTATTCTCATACATATAGTCTACATTATTCAAATATTAATGTTAATCCATTAAAATATGATTTGTTTAAAACATATTTACTGGAAGGATAATATATAAAAACAATACACCGAATTAAGTCTTATAACAACATGATATTTATAAAATAAATTGAGTCTTATAAGACATAAGATGTTAGTCTTATAAGCTTTTATGTTAAATTAAAAATTAAAAATAATTAAAAATAATGTGATATAAAGTGAATTATAAAAAAAAGTAAAGTGAATGAATGTAAATCAAATCTTAACTTAAAAATAATTTTAAAAGGATTTCACTAATTGATGTTCTTAACCATAATTAATATGTCTTGAATTTTATAAAAGTGTGTGCATAGTTAACTGTATTATTAAATGAGTATTGACATATTCATCATAAATACAATTTTACTTTGTTTAAAGGATAAAAATATTTATAAGTGAATATAACTCTAATTAATAATTTATTTGATAGAGACCTATATAAAGTTAAAAAATAATTATATAATAAAATAAATATATTTTAATAATGTTACAAATAAAAAAATAATTTGAAGGAGTGACAAAAGAGATCTCTCTAACACTTGAAGAGTCACTGGCTGAAAAAGTATCGTCTTAATTTTTGCAAAAAAAAAAAAACAAAACTCTTTGAGACTTATAATTTTTTTCAAATTCTTTTGTGATGAAAATATTACACTTTTGAAAAAAATTCTCCTTTCTTCATAATAACTTTTGTCACTTCTTCAAATTATTATTTTTAGTTTAATTTTATTTTAACTTTTAGCAATATTAAAATTAATTATTTTATTATTTAATTATTTTTAACTTTTTATAGGTGTACATCAAATAAATTATTAATTAGATTTTAATTTACTTATAGGCATTTTTATCCTTTAAATAAAGTAAAATTGCATATGATGATTAAGTCAATATTAATTTAATATTACATTTAACTATATACTTTTGTAAAATTCAAGATATATTTATTATTCTTAACCACTACCCTTAAGGCACCGGTTATCATTCTTCATTTTAAAAATATTTTATAAGTCTCAATAAAACTATAAAGTCTCATTTAATCAAGGTTTTATTAATTGATTCTATATATTAATGATATTTATTGATGAACATGAATTATGTTCAAACTTGTTAGTCCACTTCGCATTTATGAGTTTTGTCTATCATGTACCATAAATTTATATTCACATTTATTATTATCATCTATAACTATATAAAGAAGATTCTTTTTCGGTCCATAATTACTTATTTTTAATTTATCCATTAAAATATTATTTTTTACTTTTTTAAATATTATTTTTACACGCTTTCTATAAAACTATTTTACAGTTATTTTCTTTTTATTTCATTCATTAATGGTTATTTTTATTTTTTCTTCATTTATTTCATTTTATTCTTAATAAATATAAATTTATTTTGTGTACTAATTTAATAATATTACCCTATCATTCTCTACTGATATAATATCATATATATTTTAAAAAATGTGCAGACACAATAAATAGTATTTTTGTTTACGCCAATTATTAATCATGATGTCATACCTCTAAATGTGCTAGTACCATACAACATATGTCATACCTCTAATTAAATATGCAACAAGAAATGTGCTTTTTTTTCAAAATATTTATTTTTTCCATAAATAAAAAAATATTGTACAAAACGAATGAAATTATATTTTCACTATGGGTCTAACAATGATGGACTCCATTAAATTCATGATTTATGTAGTCAACAAGAACTAATATTGCTCTCATGTATTATCATTCATAATTAAGATCGCGTAGTTTAACTACTATTTGAATATTAATTTGATTTTTTTTAAACATTTATATTATATATTTTTTAATATCTATAAAAAAGTGGTAAATATGTGAAAATGTGGGATTTAATTAAGAAAGGGAATAAAAACGGATTAGATTTTTATTCCTGCATTGTATATAGTTGGTGATCGGAAGATGAACCTTTTAATGGTTAAAGCAAGTTGCCATTTTCTAATATATTTTAATAAATCTAACCATTGATGTATAATGTATCGATGCAATGAACAATCACAATAAATTTAAAACTTCATATATGATATAAATATTATTTAAACTCCATACATTTATAAATGATTATGAAGACAAAGTATTATTTTTTTCTGATGAAGCTTTATCCCACTCATAGCATTTACGGTACAGAATTCCATTTGAAACATCACATGGTCTCTTCTCCATTATTTCCCAAGAACATAGATTGTCGTTGCAATACATATCTCTATCTTCCACATAAATGTCAAAACGATGATCACCACCTGACCATGCGAAGCGACAAAAGTACAATGTTGCATGAATCCAAAAATTAGGTTGAAATCTAAACCTATATGTTTCACCACCTTTTAGTGTAACAGGACCCAAATCATGATGTTTGTCTTTGCAGTGAAGACTCAACTCCTTATTATGTAGTAATTTGTTGGTTATTGCAACAGTAACTTTGTGAGGAGCCAATTGATCGATACTCTCACTATCTTTCAACAACAGAGCAAGAATTAACAACCAATAAAGCGTTTTCATAGTTTTGGAGATTGAGTCCATCGTTACTCAATTGTTTATTTGTCAGAGTAACTTCAAAGAAGACTGATTTATTTTACATGAACTTAGATAACACACGTATAAATACCTCTATGAATAATTAAATATAGATTGAGCATGGAATTAAATATTTGTGAGTGTTCTTATAGAAAAAAACAGGATAGAGAATGCTAACTGGTGGACACGAGTTAGAGTATAATCAATGATCATTGGTTTTATTATTTTTATATTGAAAACTGAAATAATTAACTCTGTAATTAATTGTATTAGAAATTTATATAACTGATTTTATAAAGACAAAAATATACTTTGAAAGTTGTATGTAATATGATATCTCTCTTACACATAAACATTTTGAAATTTCTAAGGTTTTTACCAAAAAGTAAGAAAAGATGTCTTTCCGTGATACTTGAAGAGTCTCGTGCTGAAAGCTTGAAATGTGAAAACTTGAAACATTTAAAAAAAAAAATCTCTCTAAAATTTTTAATAACATTAAA
Source organism: Vigna unguiculata (assembly GCF_037176805.1). Classification (NCBI taxonomy): domain Eukaryota; kingdom Viridiplantae; phylum Streptophyta; class Magnoliopsida; order Fabales; family Fabaceae; genus Vigna; species Vigna unguiculata. The sequence continues at coordinate 48,999,523 of NC_140795.1, read as the reverse complement.
ATATAGTTATTTTATTATTTAATTCATATTTTAATTGTTTTTTTTTAATTTTTTAGATGTTTAACACTATTTTTTTTAGTTTGTTAATTTAAAAACTTTAAATTTAATTATTTTTTAATTTTTAGCAACAATAAAATATGATTATTTTATTATTTTTTAATTTTTTATTGATGTACATCAAATAATATTAAATATAGTTGTAAGATGCTTATAGACATTTTTATTCTCTAAATAAAATAAAACAATAATAATATTATTATGTCAGAATTTATTTAATATCATAATTAATTATGAATTTTTGTAAAATTTAATATATGTTAAATATTTTTAATCGGTGTCTATGAGACATAGAATAAAATTTATACCGATTTATATATAGTATGAATGGTTCACATCTTTAATAACGTTTGATTTCTAACCTCATTTATTATTATTATTTAATATGTTTATATTTATTCTTTAATTGTATTTATGTATTGTTTGACTAACGTTAGAAGACTTCGGTTAAAGAGAAGTTGGAATTTGAAACTTTCTTTTAGATAACTAATTCAGTGTTAGTCTAGCTACTGATTTATTTGATTTAAAATTAAATTATAAAATTTTAAAATAAAAGTACAATGTATTAGAATATTAAAATAGAAAACGTATCGATTAAGTATTCCATTAGTGGACTAAATTATTAATATTAATGTAACCTAAGAGAAATAACCAAATTAGAATAAATTTTAAAAAAATATAACTCAATTGACACAACTTAGAAGTTAAGAATCTAACTGAAATTTGGTAACGAAAATGAAACTTTCCATGAGATTAAACTTAAGGATAATATATGAATAATACACGTAAGATAATTAAGAGTTAAGTCTTATTACAACATGGTATTTATAGAGTAATAAGTTTAAGATTTGAGTATCATAATTATTAAAATATATTGATATAAAATAAAATTTAAAATCTTAGATCTTAAACATGATCTTACACCATAATTAATATATATATATATATATATATATATATATATATATATATATATATATATATATATTATTTTCGAAAATATAATTCAGCTAACGATCAAATAGAATATCAATGACTAAAAATCAATCTTATAAGAATTTAACATTCAAGTACAAAATAAATGAACAAATCTCTCGTATAATTGAAGTATTTTTGACATGACATCCCATAAAATTTTATTCATTAGTGTTTGTATAAAAAGAAAAAAATTATTTGTCATATTATAATAAAAAGTAAATTAATATTTTACAAAATCTGAATATACGAACATGATATAAAGTTTAAAACTTTAATATTTAAATAAAAAAATAAAATAATTTTCATCTTCAATTTGTTCTTTCATCATAATTTGAGCATATCTTTTCCCATATTCATCAAACATTTTTTTTTATTTCTATACCTTTACTCTTTCTTTTATTTCCTCAAAATTCTCTTTCAATTTTCTTTTCATTTGTGAAACAAACTTATCAACGAACAACTTGTAGTAGTCATTGAGTTAGGGACACTTTTGGTACAGTACACGCCATAAATCTAAAAAAATACAAATAAAAATTGAAAACATATAAGAAAAAGAAAACCTCACTAAATATCAAGAGTCAAAGTTCTAATATTGACTTATGAGAAACTAGGGACGATCGTTTTGATATTCAGTTTGGAGAAGGATATTGACACCACACTTAAGAAAGATGAGAAGGTGAGTGATAAGGCATGGGATATGACCGCCATAAGTTATTTTGAGAAGATCGAAATTGAGGTTTGTATAATGCAAAACTCCACAAACTCTCAAAAAGAGAAAACTCAATTTTTTAAACGAATTCATAAATATCAATATATTACAAAGTGCATCTTTTTATATGATGAATTAGGCAAGATCCTACAAATTACATATTAATTCTCAATAACTAATACTTATTACCCATTAATACTGCATTTAATCTCTATTATATGAATCATTATTATTTTTTTTACATTTAATTAAAAGATAAAAACTATAAAGAAAACTCAAGAATTTTCAAGATATATCACTACATAACACTACTACAAACATCATTGTTAATAACAATGTAAGTTCATTTTCTAATACATTTAAAATGTTAACAACCACCTTTCAAATTAAATCCACCATTATATTTCCAATAGTATGACACGTTGTGAGAGTCTCAACATCCACAACCTCCTTCACAATATGATCATATTGGATCTTCTTAAATTGTACATTTAATCAATTGTTAGAAAACATAATCCATGCCACATCCTCTCCACACAAGCCATAGTGTTCTTTGAAGGACTTATTTAGAAATTAAAAGTTCAAGACTTAAGATTATAAAAATAAAAAATTATTATATTAGAAAGATATGTTATTAATAACAATCAAATAAAATATTAATTAGAATGTTAGTCTTACAAAACTTAATTGTTAAATTGAAATTTTTAAAAATAATGTGATATGAAGTGAAATATGAAAAAGAATAAATTAGAGCGAATGAAAGTAAATCAAATCTTAATCTAAAATTAATGTTGATCGTAAAAAAAAGATTATAAGTCTTAAGAAGACTATGAGGGGTATCATTTAGTCAAGTTTTATTTATTAGAATTTCATGAGGTGATTATCATTAATGATAAATTACTGATAAACATTTATGATGTTCAAACTTGTTAGCCTTGCACTTGTATTTGCATTTTTGAGTTTTAATGGTACCATAAATTTAGATCTACACTTATTATCATTATTGTTGATAGTGATAGTAATTACTATGATAGTTCTAATCATAATCAACATTACAATTGTTAACATGTTATCATGTGAAAAAAATTACAATAGTTAATTGGCGATATTGGTAATTGTGTTTTTAGAATGAAAGAAGACATCGAAGAAATGAATAATGTGACAAGAAGTTGATCTTATTGCTCGTAATTGTTAATTGTGTTTTAAGGAGTGGTTTACTGATGTGATGATCTTGATTTTCCAAGAAGTGGTGGAGTTGAACACCATTCATGGTCACTAAAACCAGTTTTTGCCATATCAGAAACTATCGTCGATGAGTTTAAGGTTGTGTTCTTTTACATTCATTTACTATTCAAAGATATTATCAGACGATGATTTGCGATGTAGAATGTGTTCTTTTGGACAGACTTGGAAGCAACGTGAATGGCGAAATTGCGAGATTAATGTCTTAAGAGATCTCGCTAGTTTTAGGAGATTTGAGAGTGAACAAAGTCATTTTACACAAATAGCTTTGCTTTATTAACACATTATCATGCATGGCATGATGCAACCACCATGGACATGATGCTTTAGGGGAATCGAATGTAACATTTTTCAATATAACTAACCATTAATGTATTTTGGTATTGATATGGTGGGCAATCACAATGAATATAAAGCTTCATATATGATGTAAATATTATTTAAACTCTATAATTTTCTAAATAATTATGAATTGAAAGTATTATTTTTTTCAAGCTAAAGCTCTATCCCAAAGAAAGCATACACTAGAATTAGATTCATATTTAATAGTACCACATGGTCCGCCATCAAATATTTCCCAATAGCATAGAGCGTGGTGACAGTAATAATCTCTTTTTTGCACATAAATGTCAAAGCGATGATCACCACCTAACCATACAAAGCGACAAAAGTACAAGGTTGTCGAAATAAAGATATTCGGAGCAAATCGAAAACTATATGTTTCACCGAATTTTAGTGTAACAGGACCCAGATCATGAAATTTGTCTTTGCAGTGAAGATTCAATTGTTGAAAACCCAACTTCGTATGTAATTTGTTGGTTATTTGAACAGTAACTTTATAATGCACAGAATTTTCTTTAGGAAGCAATTGATCATTACTTTCGCTACCTTTCAATTGTAGAGAAAGAATTAACAACCAACAAAATGTTCTCATAATTTTGGAGATTGAATCCATCATTGCTCAATTGTTTCATTTACTCGATAACTTCAAAGAAAACTAATATCTTTTATATAAACTCATGTAGGCACATATAAATACCTCTAAGAATAATTAAATATACTTTGAGTATTATATTAGATATCTGTGACTGTTATAATAGTAGAGACATGGTATACCCAACAAATAATAGATCTTATTAGGACAAACTCTAAATATCATCTTAAAAGATGAATTTTAAGTTTAATTCAACATCACAAAACGTACTTATAAAATAAAGTTTATACTCATTTATAGTTCATATCTTAAAAAATGTGTAATCTCAAATATCATTTATTACAATTGAATAATATGTTTGTATTTAGTTCATTAATTTTATTTATGTATTGTTTGCACTAAAGTCAAACCTAAAAGTTTGGTTAAAGAGAAACTGAAATTTGGAACAATATGTATTGTTTGCACTAAAGTCAGACCTAAAAGTTTGGTTAAAGAGAAACTGAAATTTGGAACTCTTTGTTTAAGATATTTAATTCACTATTAGTCCAACCAATTATTTACTTCATTTTAAATAAAAAATTATAAAATTAATAATAAAAATACAATTAATGTACTAGAATATTAAAATAGAAAAGGCATTGGTTAAATATTTCCATACATATAGTCTACATTATTCTAATATTAATGTTAATCCTTTTAAAATATGATTTGTTTAAAACATATTTACTGTAAGGATCATATATAAATAATACACCCATATAATTAAGACTTAAGTCTTATAACAACATGATATTTATAAACAAGTTTAAGATTTGAGTCTTATAAGACATAATTATTAAAATATATTGATAAACGTGATTTTACACTGTAATAAATAAATAAATAAATATATATATATATATATATATATATATAGTGAATTGTAAAAAGGAATAAATTAAAGTAAATGAAATTAAATCAAATCTTAATCTAAAAATATTCTTTTTCTAAACATTAGTCTCAATAATAATAATAATATAAATAATAATAATAATAAAATAATTCTAATATATAAAAAAGTTAAAAGAAACTTAAGTTGCTGGAGAAATCTCCTTAAATTAAAGATTTATTACTGTAAATGAAAAAAAGATAGCATAAAAGAGAGACTAGTAAAGGTTTGGGCTCATTTGTTGGCCAAACTTTTCTAAAAAAACAAAAATGAGAGAAGTACTGCAACAGCCCAATCTTTCGGGGTGCTTCTTCTTGCACCTCCGAGTTTTCTTCTTGAACCCTCCCAAATTACCCCTCATTGATAACTTTAAAGTATTTAACTAATACAAATTTATATTATAAACTTACTTATATGTGTAAATTTTTTATGTAAGTAGCTAATTTAGTTTTAAATTTTTTTTAAATTTAAATAAATAGTCATTTAAGGGATAAAATAGTAAACTAATTATTTTACTTTAAAAAATCATTAAATTTAAAGTTTCAAGAAACATTTAAATATAAATATTTGATTAGTTAAAGGGTAAATATTAAAAAGTGGATAAATTTAAATAAACAGTAAAGAACAAAAATGGTGTGATAATTATTTTAATTTCAAAAGAATTACGTAAAGAGATAAAATTAAAACGAATGTATAAAAAATAGAATCTCGTAGATAAAACTAAAAATTTGTATATAAAAATGTACAATACAAAAACAAAATTAAAAACAGAGATGAATATTTTTAAATAAAGTAAAATTAAAATTATAAGAGAATGAAACTTATTCTAAAATAGTTTGGTTATTGGGATTAAAATTAAGAAATTAAAAGTTAAAATAACTAACAAAACGAAAAAAGTTCAATAAGAAAGAGATTGTAGAAAAGGGGCATATTTGAAGAAATTGAAAATTGAAAAGTCAAAAACCCGCGCTCTCTCCCATTTTTCAAAATGGAAGAAGACCACCAATGGGAGCTCTGCAACGACGACGGCTTCGTCTTCAAGCGCAAGCGCCGCCGCATCGACGCTCCACCGCCGCCAGAGGCCGACGAATCGGCGGCGGACAACCTTCGGAGAGAGCGTAAGAAACAAACCCTACTCAAGCTCAAATCGAAGTACGAGAAAGAGATTCTTCACTGGGAATCATTGTCGAACACCTTGCTCGCACTGCAACAACGCACTGCTCTTCACTCTCTTCAACAACAACAGCAGCAGCAGCAACGACTAAACCAAGCCCAATCCCTCCCTTCTCCTTCCTCCTCAACCGACTCCGCCGGTAGCTCCCTTCTCCGCGACCTCCTATTGCAGGTAAAACCCTAATTTGCTAAATATAGGTTCTACATGAAATTTTAGGGTTTATAATTGAATTGGATTGATTGTTGGTGCGACAATGAGCTTAGTCCGTGAATTGCACAGGTGGAGGCGCAGGAAGCGATAATTCGCGATGTGTCAAATTTATGCGACATAGCAGAAGCTGTGTGCGTTAAGAGGGAAGAACAGTTCAAACAAACCTTGTTTGATCTTCCAATTTGGGCATCACCGAATGACCTCATGGAAGTGCTATGTGGTGATGATGATGATGACGATGATTGAAGCCGCTATTGCTTTGCACAATGCCACAACCGATTTTATTATCCGTAAGTGTAACTCTTTAGCACAGTGATTTCGTGTAGATTAGGCATTTGGCAGAGTGGTAAATATATTTATAAATTGATTGTGTTGTGAAGAATATCTTTAGCCTGATGAATGATAAGAATATATATATGACGAGTTTTAGAAGGGGAGGGGAAGATGGAATGTGGTTTTGTATAAAATTCATTAATTTTTAGAATCTAATGCCGTTATGTATTTTGATTAGTGTTTCTCTGTTGAGTATACGCTGAATATTGCTTTTGTTTATCCTTACTACTGGACGACCTTTAAGGTATGAGGATGCCATGAATTTATTGTACGAGGAATTTTATGCAGCAGTACTTCAATTTTGTTTTGTGTATCTGTGTACTTTAGGGTATATCATCGATACATATTGAGGAAGTAGCCAAACCTATGAAATATAGATACTTTTATGAAGACAATTTTTGAAAAATGCAATTTTAATTTGGATTCTCTCAAGTTGTATATTTATTATGTTTAATAAATTTTATATCTTTTTAAAGTAAGTGTATATTATGTATTGTTTCCTACACTCCTATTGCATTTGTATATCAAAGTATGGCACACCCTTGAAAATAGAATATTTGTAGTTCTGTTTTTATTTGACTAGTTTTGAGTAATGAAATTTATGTATGGTTTCTAAGTCATGAAACATTCTAGACAAATTAGGGATTAGAAGTTGAAAATAATTTAAGAAATGGTAGTTTACATTAAAGAAATGATGCATATCATATGTCCAATGAGTAAGTCTAATATAAGAAAATTGGCTTGATTTTGATGTAATGTCAGTTCATGATAGTTTGAAATGCCTGTGAGTTTGCTGCATTTGAAAAGGTACAAATAGTTTTCCAAATACATGATAGTTGTTCAGTTATTATGTATATTAATGCAATTTGGACACATGAGTATAAAGAACCCTCTGAGATTGATTATGTGGACCTTGGTCGAGCTTAGCCTCTTGGTTGCAACCCTTGTTATCTTCTACCTAAGCCATTGCCTTTATACAATTTTCCTATGTGGCATGTTTAAATCAGTCCCCAATTGTTTTAACATTGGAGATTATGTTTAGTGAAAGCCATGTTCCAGCATAAATCTTTAGCTCAGGTTACTTTAGAGGTATATCCTTGTAGATCCTTAGTTTAATTCAGTGCAACAAAAAAACATTTATTTGCACCGTTGCAAAAAGGGATTACTTAGGTTTTGTTGGGGTGGGGTGAATAGGAGAAGAAGAGAGGCAAAGAGAGTGCAAAGTTGAATTGAGAGAACGTAAGTGAAAAGTTTGTCCTGATTTTAATTGATGACATAGAATAAATAATTTAAAATGTATTTAGAAAATAATTTTAAAATATTTTAATGTAAAAAAAAGTAAAATTTTGAAAATGTAAATTGAAGATAAATTAAAATTAAAATACAAAAGTCATTATAAATTTTTAATAAATAAAAAAATTATATTTTAAAACACAAATATATTAGAATTAATTAATAAAATTTAAATTAATTAATTTAATTTTTTATTAATTATTTAAATGTTTTCAATTTAATTATACATTTTATTATTATAATCAAATATATTTATAAATATTTAATTTAATTACTATACATGACATATCAATTTAAAAGTATATAATAATATTAATTTAAAACTTGATTAAATTGAATTATTTTCTTACGATATTAATTATTCAATATTAACTAATACTAATTTAGTTTACAAAATACTGTTTATTTTAATTATTTATTATATTATAATATAAAAACATAAATATTATATAATTATCTTTAAAGAATAATCTATTATGCTTTGGTAATAATTCAAAATTGTTAGTTTTCTGAACAGATCTTCAAGGAAAGTTGGTTATGAAAAATTATCTTATTTTCCGTGATTTTCAACTTTTGTTGCTTTACTTCGCCGTGATGATTCCATCATTGGAGATAAAGAGACCCATAAACTTTGAATCACAAAAAAAAAAGAAAGAGATTTAACATGAGAAAATAAGAAAGGAACTATGCATGTACATAAAGATGTTAAATTGATAACGCAACTAATTATCTCACTAAAAAACTATTAAATATTATTTGCACCATTAATAGATTATGAATTTACAATTAATTATCATTATGTTTTTTTTTTCTGTTTTTAAATAATAATAATAACAATAAATCATAATTATATTGTTTTTTCATTTTTTTTTCTACTTACTTACCTGTCATCCAAATCCTCTTATCTATATACAAGAGTGGTCGTATGAGTGTAGCTTAGATACAGCATTAGTCGTATAAGTAGGCTGTCACTTTTCAACCATGTTGATAACGAAAGTAAAAAAGAACAAATAGTTGGCCAACCCATTTTTTTTTTTTTTTTAATTTGCTCATATAAAAATTGCTTTCATCGATACAATCCCCAGCTGTTTGGTTAGGCTGTCAAGGGTCCACCATTGTTGAGAACATCAAAAAAATAATCCCATATTTTAAAATGTTAAATCCATGTGCTGGACAAATATGTTGAAGATTCATCTACGTATATAAACACTTTAAAAAAATTCCCCTGTTGAAATTTAACTAAATTGCAAAAAAAAAAAAAAAAGTCAGTGACATTGATAAATCCAACTCTAGAAGTTACATTATTTTGTTTGTAAGGTTTTCAACTCGATTTCACTTAGACGAGAAGGAAATGGTTCAATAGGCTGTATCACAAATCCTTCTTTTTTACATTCATCCTCGAGAAGCTTGACTTGAGAAGTCCCCTCAGGACAAAATGCAACAACAGCTCCTCCACTCCCTGTAAATTTTGATGCAGCTCCAACCTTTCTAGCAACCTCTACCATTCTAATGTTCAAACCACCCAGGGCTTCATCTCCAAACATTGACCTGTACAACATCCCAACAACAAAGTTTAAAAGAAACCCTTCATCAAATTTTGGTATGCAAGATGCATTAATTCCTATGTAACACTTCAAATCCACTATTGATATTGATGGGACCACCTCATGTCTTGTCTCCATATCATCTGTCAGTTAGTGTTTAAATTTACATTATGATTTTATGATTGTTGTGTATTGGTGAAGCCGAATTGAGTTATGATTTCAGAGACATCACTTTTTTTTTATAAACTTCCTGCAAGCAACTAGGGTAGTTTTTGTAATCATCACACCTCTCCTATCTGTCAAAGAAACTAAATGATCCAAATGATGCAGATATCCATATATGATAAGATAGAGGGTTTGAATCACCTTCGCAGGTCAAAATTTCGATTCATGAGAGTTGCAAATTTAGAGTAGTCCTTTTCTTCTAATGCAGTTTTTCCTTCTTTCGCAATATTAGCCACTTCTTCCATAGAAGATACAATGAACTCATCACCATCAAGCCATCTCTGCCGTACTTTACTATGAACCTACAAAGTTACCGTCACTTAGAATTAACTTATATATTAAACAAAAATTAAGAGAAACTTCCCAATTCGGAATTGAAAACCCCACTATTCTTAGAAGCTCTATCTGGGAACATCACTTTCTATCGCTACCTCCAACACAGTTTTCATTGTAGCATATAGTGACTAACCCAGTGCCATAAATCTAGCAGTCTATTTACGAAGATACAAGGACTACGAAAGCTGGTTGGTTCAATATATCTACAAATAAAAAATAAAAAATATTTTCAAGAAACTAAACTTGCAAATGGATACAGTAAAATTAAAAATTACAGGAGCAGGCTGGGAGCATAGAGTAAAAGCAAAGATGAAGAAATTCCATGTCACTCATTCATTCACTAACCTTTCCAGAATCACTAGGATTTTCCGCATAGATGAGATAGAGAGGAGGAAGGAGACTCAAATCCATGGGTATATAAATTCCATGGCCCAGCTCTTCCATGTTTTCTTTGCTGAAGTCCTACAAAAACAGAGCAAGTGAATATAGTAAAAGTAGCGCCTAAACATAATTAGGATTAATTCATTACACAAAATGTTTAAGTAGCACCAATCATACTCGTTGCAGGCAAATACAATCAACTCGTTTTCCGAGAGAACAAAAATCTTAATCTTGCAACCAAAATCACAATGGAAGACCGTATTTTTTACATTCTTGAGTACAGAACGTAAAATCTGCAACCGAAATCATGATTGCAAACCTTTTTTTTTTCTTTTCAAATTCCTGAGTCCTAAATCCTGTTTCTCGAAACTGAATTCAAGACCGCAAATCTTTTCAAAGATCTTATTACTGTAGTAAAAATCGCGACGGTGAACAGTTTCCAAAATCCCTGGTCGGTTCGAAAAATCAAAAGAAAAGAACAGTAACCTACCATGTAAACGAGTCCACCGTAAACCTGCGCAACCCGATCCTGAAGACCAGCGACAATCCCGAGTTCTTTCTCGGCGGCGAGTACGAGGTTGGGCCTGATCTCCACCTTCACAAGCTCCCTGACATTGAAGAAATCCAGCAAACAGTTCAACGCCGCACACACAATCCCGCTGGATCCCGAGAGACCAGCCTGAAGAAACCAAAAAACAAAACACGATGAGCTAACGAAGTAAACAAGTAAACGGAAACTCTACAATAATCAGAGAACGTGCCTGGCGAGGGATATCGGTATCATAAGAGAGCGTGAAATTCTCGTCGCTGAGTTCGATAGCGTTGTCTCTGCAGTAAGCATAGAACACTTTGCAAACAGCCATAAGCAACCGCACGCCTCCATAGTAGCCCTCGGAGTTCAACCTGGTAACCTGCAAGAAGACGACGAAGAAGGTGCAATGAATGAAATTCGAAGAAACGAAGAAGGTGCAATGAATGAAATTCGAAGAAATGAATCGAACGAAAGAAAAAACCGATCGGTACCAATTGCGGGAGCGACGAGAAATGGACGAGATCGTGCACGGGGTGGGGTTGGATGACGAGCTCCGGCGAGGGGCGGAGGGTGACGGTGGCGCTGAAGTTGGCGAGGCTAAACGATATCGTTTTGCCGTAATAGACGTCGCTTGGGTTTCCGAGTAACCCCACCCTGGCATAAGCCTTGTGCGTTATCACCTCTCTCTCTCGAACCATCACCGTCTCCTTCTTCCTCTTATCTTCAATTCAATTTTTTTTTCTCTGCGTTTCTTCTCCCACTTTCTTCATATTTATTTATACACTCGGCAACGTGCACCAGCAGTAAAATAACTAATCACATTAACCTGCTTAATAATAATATAAGAATACAAATATTTATAGAAAATAAAGCTAAACTTGTTAGGTTTAAGGGTTCTATTCTGATTTATTTTGTTATTGTTATATTATTTAGGAGAAATCGACGCAGGTAAATGAAATTATTCACGAAAAATTTATTCTATAGAAAAAAGTTTTTTTTTTAAATTTTTTTAATAAATTTACAAGAAAAATCTTATATAATATAAAAAGTTTTAGTAATGTTTATACTATGTAAATTAGATTTTATTTTTATAGAATGTTTGACTTTAAACATATTTTTACATTTTAAATATAAAATTAAATGTTTAATAATAGATAAGAAATATATTCAATAAATAATAAATTTAGTTAATATAAATTTTAATTTGATATCATGTAAAGTAATGTTGAAGGCTAATAATATCTACCGTAGACGGAAAACAATTTAATGTTGTAAATTTCATTTTATATAGTAATTTTCTAAATCTTTAAATGTCGTAATTGGTATATAAGTCATCATTATCCTTATATATGCACGTTGCATTTATTTATTGTTATATATAGCAAAAGATGTTATGGAAGGAAATTCTACCTTCTTATCATTCAATGATATGAATTCTCAAAACTTTCTACTTGGAGTAGGTCACCTTTGACTGTAATTGATGTAGACTCATGCATCAATTATAATTTTATGTCACCTTTCATGATAATCATTACGTATATAGTTCATGTTAGGTAGATTTAATCCTTCTAATAAGGGCAATATTTTATTAGGAGATATAAGTTATTATTTTATTTTTGTTATGTTGATTTTTTTTTGTTAAATATATTTTTATCTCTCAAGTTTTAGTAAAATTTAGAATTAGTCCACTTTCAAAAATTTTGACCAATTTATTCTTTCATTTTTAAAAATATGTAAATTTAGTCATTTTAACTAAATTTTGTTAAGTTTATCTGACGTCTCAAATGTATTTTATGATAGTATTTGAATTGTTTACATTGTTTGACACACTTTCGCTTTAGTGTTAACTTAAATATTATCATAAAATGCATTTAAAATGTCACACTTAAATATTATCATAAAATGTATTTAAAATGTCAAATAAAGTTAAAAAAATTTGGTAAGAATGACTAATTTTACGTATTTTTACAAATAAATGACTAAATTGATATAAAATTTTAAAAAATAATTAATTCTAAAATTTACTGAAATTTTAGGAAAAAAACATATTTAACTTTTTCCTTATGAAAATAGTTCAAATACACAAAAGAGAAAAAGTAAATTATATGTTAAAAATTTTTACGATTATTAGCAAAAATAACGTCTATATGATGAAAAAAAAATGTGTAAAGAATGTTGTTTGATTAGACATAATTTTCTCGAAATACTTTATTGTCAAATTCTCAGTCATTCTTTAACATGTCAAGCAACAAGTTTAAAATATGTAATTTAAAGAGTTAAAAGAATGAGAGAAAATTTTACTTAGATTTTTATATTGGTTTGCTTGCATAAAGGATTATGTGAGTTCTTGATCAAGTTTTAATATGGACACTTTCATTATAAAAATACAAGCTAATTATTCTTTTGATTTTAGTAACTTTTATCTAAATAAAGAATAGTTTAGATAAAAAAAACTGAAAAATGTTTTAAATAATAATTACTATTAAATGAGATAAATTTACACACACAAAATGACCATAGGATCATTAAGATACTAACTAAGAGAGGATTTACATTGAATTGAATACAATGTTAATTTCGGTTTTTTAATTGCTAAAAAACACTAAACTGTTTTATCAAAAGAAATTTACGTAAGTCAGGACACAAAATTATCATAAACATTTTCTTGCAAGATTATTTTGGTGGTAAAAAAGACATTTTTTTCAAAAAACACAACATAAATATTTATAAGTTGTAGATATTTTATTTAATGGAATAAGAAAACATTCCAATATTATTTGTAAATCAAAAGTTATTTTCCTACAACAATATTTAAAAAAGTTAATCTTTTTATCATGAAATATTATATAAGATTTTAAAATATAGGAGTATCCTTTTATATATATATATATATATAACATTTAAACTTAAAATATGTGAAAGAGTGTGCAAAGTATTTTTTATCATTTTCTCTAAAAAATTAAATAAATGATATTATAATTAATTACTCACTTAGTGTTTTCATCACTATGATGCAATTTGACATGGAAATTATGGAAATGGTGTAAGTTTTACCTCAGGACAAGTCTTGCAGTTTAGAACGATTTTATGACAAATAAGTTGTTCTAGTCAAACACGATCTCACTCAAAATAAGTTGAAGTCATGACACAATTTCACATGATTTTAATTAAAGTTATTAATAACCTTTGTAAAGAAAAGTTGTGCTAATATGACACAATTTTAGTAGATTGATGATTGTATTGAAGTTGTGTTCTTTGTTGTTATGGATTTTGTTGAAGTCGTGTGATATTGACAAGAGTTCTACAATACTAAAGTTGCTTGGACTTGTGACGACTTTAGCATTGTAAGCAAACTTAAAAGTTTGTTTTATGTAGGTAATAAAAGATTAAATAAATGTTTTGTAGTTGTTTAATTAAGTTCAATAAAATAATAAAGGAAAAAGTAAATAAGAAATAAAAGTAATAAAAATTATATTTTAATATGATAAGAATATTATGAATGGAAAAGAAAATGGAATTAAATTTGAAGAGTACATTTTCTCACATGTGTGGAAAAAAAATTATGGGACGACATATCACAAGGAGGTCTTCTTTATCCTCCCGTGTCTTATTTGAGGAGATGGAATCATATCTTCATCATTATTGTCTTTATGTTCTTCGTTGTGATCAACATTTTTCAGTATTTGCGAGAGCATTGTATGTCGATAATATGGCATGGAAGATGTGGGATAGTATGTAAATGGAGATGTTGATGTTGAAATTGCAAAAAGATTTGGTGTGAGAATCTCAACATATTTCCTTTAGCCTTTGTTATTGTTGAAGGTGAAACAAAGGAAGCTATCATATGATTCTTCCAATTGTTACGAGAATATGGGACACCTAAACTAAATGTATGCATGATCATTGACAGAGACATTGTCATACTCTCAACACTACAATCTCTAGAAGTTGGTTGGGAAGGAGATGGACCGACATAAGTCTGTCGCATTAATCATGTTGCATCTAATTTCAACAAAAAGATTAAAAAATGCAGAGTTGAAGAGACAACTAATAAACATAGGTATCTAAATTAATTAATTTCCATTATGCAAATATTATAAAAATTGTAAGAGGTTTAGCTAATTTTATTTATTATGTTGTCACAAATTATGAAATGAAACAATTCGCGCTTCAAGCAAAGTTGTATGCTATATGAGAGTCGAATTTCAACAAGTAATTTCTTGTATAGACTAAATATTGTTGGAAAAGTGGATTAATGCTTATGATAAGGGCAAGAGGTGCGAGCTCATGAAAAAAAAGTCAAATGTATGAACTTCATTTTGAAGGAGCAAGATCCCATTTGTACTCTTGTTAATACAATCTTCGAAAAAAATGAAAACACGATTTGTTGCACAAGGGACAAAGACAAAATGCATGTTGCAAGTTGGCCATCAATATCCGAAAGATATTTATGCTTTATTAAGATAAAAAATGAAAAACAATCAACCATGTGCCATGTCGAGAGATATATTCAACAAAATTTTTTGTTTAATGTTAAGGAGATTCTCACTCCCTAACTTGGACGTTGCCCTGTATCATACATAGTTAAGTTAAATGATTGGTGGTGTGACTCCGAGAAGTTTCAAGCTCTTCGACTACCTTGCCCTCATGTGAAAGTTGTTTGTTCATATTCTCATCTACAACTGACAATATTGTTGACTCAGTTTATAATCTCCACTATATTTTTCAGGCTTATGAGGTCCAATTTCATCTATTCAAATTGAAGATTATTATAGGTCCAAATTCAATACCTAACTCCTACATGCGACGTAAATAAGTGGGAAGACCAACTACAAATAGTATCCACAATGAAATGGACCAACTAATTTTGAATAAACCAAATCTTATTGTAGAAGTAAAGGTCATAACAGAAGTAAATGCCCAAATAGAGACTAAAATTTCATTTCTTTTGACTTGCATCACTACGTAACTTTGAACTTTATTTAATTTAGTTTTAATACATGTTATTTTCTCATTACAAAGACAAAATGTTGTATTTCGATGTACTTTTTAATAAATTAAAAAGAATACCTTTTTTCTTCTATCCCCCAATTACTTTTTCTTCATTAAATCAAGTTAATAAATTTAATCAAACAACTAAAAAAAAATACTTTTATTTAATGTACATAATAGAAAAAAAGTAGTAACCATGCAAAATGGTTACAATAAAATCGTGCTATTTCACAGTCACATTTAACAAAGAAATTGTGCAAGCTTTACAATGACTTTAATACAATCCAAAATATATAGAAGTCGTCCAAAGCCCTATCAGAAATTGTTTATCTTTTAAGTAGAATTGTGTATGACTATAACGACTTTAAGTAATATATAAAATTCTTCTAATATTAACGAGACTTCAAATCCATCTAAATGAAATACTTTTATACAAAAATAACTTTTTTATCTTCAAATTGTTTCGACCCCTTGTCCTAGATGAAACTTTTTTTTTAAAGATTACACCACTTTGATAAATTTCGATTCAAATTGCACTATGGTAATAAAAAAAATAAACCATTCATGACCATTCTTTACCGTTAAAGAAATACACACTAAACTTTGATTTTATACTTAAAAATACATTCATTAAAATTATTTAAAATAAGTTAGTTCATTTATTATTGTTTAATGTAAGAGAAAAAGATCTTGAAAGAAAAAAGTCAAACTAACCAATACTATCACCTCACATATTATTTTATTTAATATATTTACACTCCATTGATTAATTAAAAACAAATCTTTTCATATTTTCATTTTAAAGTCCCTTTCTTTTCATCTCTACTCTTTAATTATTCATGTGCTTTAAATATTAAGGTCAACACTACAGTTGCATTGACTTTGCCCTTCAAATTGAAACCAATAGGATTTTATTACGTAAAAATGCATAAAAGTAAAACAAAAAAGAATATATAATATTCATTCGAATGCAAGCTAAAAACGTTTTTCAAAATTCTTCTTTGAAAATATATATATTAAAAAGACTTGAAATTTATATAAAAGAATAAACATTTACAAAGAAAAAAAAAAGACACTGATTTGAGTTTGTGACAGCGACTCAACTCCTTCCGCGGTTTTACTTTACCAGCTGAACGACACTCATTGAATGTTGAATACGCGTTGCAGAGATCAAATAAAATAAGATAAAGTGATTTTCTTTTATCTTCCACCACCTTCTTTTCTTCATTTCTCAATCTGGGTGTTGGTTAACTTTCTCTCATTTTTCAACTTTTTTTTTTCATTCTCATAAAAATGAGACCTTTTGTTTTGTTTATAGATATTGTTGTTTTCTCCTTTGTAAATAGTTTTGTGCTGACAAGGCCTGTTGTTTTGGATCTTTGATTTGATTTGTTTCTATTTTTAACGACTACTCTAACTTCTGGGTTTGTTGTTGAGTGCCTCTTTGCATGTGGGGTTTTATTCTCTGCCTCCCAAACAAAGGCAAGTGTCGATTTTTTTCTCTTTTTTTAATGATCCATGTCCCTGATTTTGGGGATTGGAGTGTGTTGGGAAAGTCGCCTCTGGGGTGTGCCAAAGTCTAGTCTTTTTTCCTCTCTGTTAAACTCATGTTGTTGTTCAACTGATTCATAGTTCATGCCAGTTAAGGTTAAGGTTAAGGGTCTTTTTCTTTTAGTTCGTTGGTCTGTTTCCACATGTGTTACTGTGTAATGCAGAGAATGACATGTTAGATAGATAGATTCACATCTTTTTGAGGAAAACAAGGAAAAATGGGATCTGGCAACGAGGTTCACTCAGTTGAGGAGTTCAATTTGGAATCCAAGTGGCTTGTAGATCCCAAACAACTATTTGTTGGTCCAAAAATTGGAGAGGGTGCTCATGCCAAAGTATATGAAGGAAAGTAAGTCAAACCTGTTTCATCCTGTGTTTTCGGATTCTATTTTTGGAACCAGTTTTTGTTTTTGAATCGTTTTATACTAAAGTTTCTAATTCAGTTTTTTGTTACTTATAATCTGCTTCTCCTTTCATCTATATTTGCATCCAATTTCACACTCATAGTTTGTGTGTAATCTGTTTGGAGAAATAAACATTCTGTGTGCATTAGATAAAGTTGTTTGTTTGCTTATTGAATTGCTAATTTTCTGATTGCAGATATAAAAATCAAAACGTTGCTGTTAAGATCATAAACAAGGGAGAAACCCCAGAAGAGATTTCAAGGAGACAGGCTCGGTTTGGCAGAGAGGTTGCTATGTTGTCGAGAGTTCAGCACAAAAATCTGGTTAAGGTTGTATATTAGTTTTTAACAAGGTATAGTTAGATATATGTTTTAATCAGAATTGGCAATAGGCTGAGGTTAACTAGTACTTAGATTAGATGACGTTGGTAGTGATGATGAACTTGAAAAAGTTGTGTCTCATTGAAGGTCCTATTTTTGGTTTGATTCCAGTTTATTGGGGCTTGCAAAGAACCTGTTATGGTTATAGTGACTGAACTTCTATCAGGTGGAACATTGCGCAAATATCTCTTGAATATGCGGCCCAAGTGCTTGGATATGCCCGTGGCTGTTGGATTTGCTCTTGATATTGCTCGAGCAATGGAGTGTTTACACTCCCATGGGATCATTCATCGCGATCTTAAACCTGGTATGTCTGTGTAAATGTTGAACTGAACTCGGTGGTTTTTGTTGTGTTTTAGCTGGTATAAGGAAAAGATTGTAACTCATATTTTGGTGGAACTTTACATCTTGTTTCAGTTACATGTTCCCTTTATACATGCTTCATTAGTAGACCTGCCAAGTAATTTTAAAAATTATTGGCAATTTTGCATCTTTTCTTTGTTGGTTACTTCTACACTATTCACCTATTTTGTTTTTGTTAGAAGTTCCACATCGATTAGAAAGATAAGGTCCATTTAGAATATATAAGTGTAAATTTCATCTTACAAACTGGTTTTGTGGAATTGAGTTAGATTTAAAGTTCACTTCTTAATGGTTCAATGTAATGAATGTAATCATATTAGTCTCAGGCATAGATTTATACTGCAAGGTGTGTTTTTCTTTGGAAATGCCATTGTTGATTTTTCAGTGCCACAATCCTTGTCCTGATATATAAGAAACAAATCTGAAAATTAAGGTCTATATACAATCTGCTCTATATATCAAAGAACAACATAGTATTGATATCTTGCTTCTTTCCTTTGCAGATAACTTGATCTTAACAGCTGATCATAAGACAGTTAAACTTGCTGATTTTGGTCTAGCCAGAGAAGAATCCTTAACAGAGATGATGACTGCTGAAACCGGAACATATCGATGGATGGCTCCGGAAGTGCGTCTGAATGAACTACTTTAAACTATGAACATTATAGATCTTCCAGTTTTGTGTGAGGTAATTTATGGTTACTTTCTGTTTGGTGGCAGCTTTACAGCACTGTTACTCTAAGACAAGGTGAGAAGAAGCATTACAACCACAAGGTGGATGCCTACAGCTTTGCAATTGTGTTGTGGGAACTCATCCACAACAAGTTGCCCTTTGAAGGCATGTCTAATCTACAGGCTGCATATGCAGCTGCTTTCAAGGTGAATTTATACTCACTTGACAATACTTCTGATTAAGGTCATCATCACACTTGCACAGTTTATGTTGGAAATCACACAAGCTGGTTTTGTAGAGTTGAGTTAAGCTTAAAATTCATCTGTTAACATGATATCAAAGTCATTGTTAGAGTCTAGTATATAAGTGGGTGCAAATCTTACTTTACAAATCTTACTTTCAGAATACAAGGCCAAGTGCTGAAGACCTTCCTGAGGATTTGGCTCTGATTGTGACTTCATGTTGGAAGGAAGATCCAAGTGATAGACCAAATTTCAGTGAGATCATACAGATGCTCCTTCGATATCTCTCCACCATTTCACCACCAGAGCCTGTTCTTCATCTGCGGATGACTTCATCTGATAATGTGGTGTTGCCACCAGAATCTCCTGGCACAAGTGCATTAATGCTTGGAAGAGATGACTCTGGAGAAACCTCAACAGACAAAGCTGAAGACAGGCCTAAAGGGTTTTTCTTCTGCTTCAACCAGTGTTACTGAGTCCTCATAGTTAGGAAAAAACTAAAATAAAACCACATTCACAAACTGTAAGCTAGAATCTTAATAAGAAAAAATGTCAACTTTTTTATCAGATAGATACTGATGAGTTCAGTAGCAAAAGAAAGCAGCTTTGTTGAGATCTCTTGAACAATCATGTTAACTTTCTTCTGACTGATATATCCAGAAACTTGTGGGGTAAAGGTTGCTGAGATGTAATGAGATATCATTGTAAAGTAAGGCTCATCCAAAGGCCCTTATCTCTATCTTGTTCATGAATGTGACATGGATAACCAGAAGTGTTTTGAATTCTCTTTCATATGTTGCATTCATGGAACCAATTATAGTTGCCAATTTCTCACGCTTCTTTCTTTTATCCAAAACTGATGCATGTATTTGCAATGAATACAATATCATAGCATGCAAAACTGTTTTTTTTTTTCATGAAAAGAAAGTTATCTAATGTTTTTAGAGTAAAGAAAATATATTTGTTGTAGTTTTTATCAGGAAAACCCCAGGAATATTTAACATCAATGAATTATAAGTATTTCATATAAAATATTGAAAAGAAAGATTTAAGAGGGAGTTATAAGGTTGGTCTACTTGTTAAAGTTGAAAAAGAAGGCGATTTGAAGGAAAAAGATGAAAAAGATTGAGTTCAATTTTTTTTATTAAAAAGATTAATAGTTAACATATGTCGACTAATGAAAGAAAGAAAAAAGATTTAAAATTAATGAATATTAGGATTTCATATAAAATACTTGAAAGAAAGATTTAAAAACAATGAATACTAGTATTTTATGTCAAGAAGTTAAGATACCATTTTTAACTTGAAATAATAAATGAATTATATGTATTTTATATAAAACATTGAAAATGAGTCACAAGTATTTTATATTTATAAGTTAAGACACAATTTTTAACTTAACATGTTAAAATAGTAAATGAATCATATGTATTTTATAGGAATAATTGAAAGTACATTAATATTTCATATAAAGAAGTCAAAACCTCAATTTTAACTCAAAATGTTAAGATAATAGTTATGCAAGTTTTATATACTGTTTTTCAAATCCACTTCTACATGATATGGTGTTAATTTTACCTAAGGTGGGATTAAATTTACACATGTAATCCTAATAATATTGATAAGGTAATTTTCTATAAGAATACTTAATCATACTTTTACTTTATGTGAAAAAGGCATATATGCAATAATTAACTCCGTAATTTTTTTAATTTGAAGTTGCACTCCATGACATAGTCCTACTCTTTTCCATTCATTCAGAACTGTCCTATAATATCTCTAGTGTCATTTAGTTACGTCACAGCATGACATCATTAATATTACTAATTGATTATGATGAATTAATATTTTAATTTTTATTACGTATTTGTGTTTCATATGTATATATGTTTTATATTTTAAAATATTTTATCAATATTTATTAATAAAATATCTAATATATAAACTAATAATATTTTTATAATAGCGATAATTTATAAATTTTATGTTAAAAATATTTAATATATTTAATTTAAATTTAAATTTATAAAAAAATAATTATATATTTATCATATTTTTTTAAAAACTTATATATTTTTTAATATTATATATCGCATATCCTATCCTAAAATTAGCGTATCGATTCATATACTGTATGAAAATTAATAACAACCAACCTTAAATTACAATACAGTATAAAAAATAATCTTAAATTACGTTAACTTGGAAAACAAGATAGTCATTGAGGGTAGTAACGTAATTTACTATAATGCTCTGTTTCGCTCGCATTTCGGAGCGACAAGACCGTAAATTCCGAAGCCAAGGCTCGGACACCTTCAGTCAACAGTGGGTCCCACTCTTCTTCCAGGTTCGAGCTTCCGAAGTACACAATCCAATCTAAAAATATTAATTAATTTAATTCAAATTATGCAATGATTTTAAGCAGGCTCTATATACATTAATGCATTAAAAGATCTTAAGAATATTTTTATATTCAAGTTTATTTCAAATATTATATATAGAAAATTCAAAGGATGTTTTTCTCTAGCAATTACACTTACTACGTTGTCCACTCGTTTAAGTAAACTACCACACCCCATTAAACGCGTTTTTATCTTCTTCATTCTCTTTCTCTACCATGGCTAGGTGAGCTTAATGTTCAGCATTCGAAGATTGCGATGCAAGTTTCATATTTTACGAGCAAAGTTTTCAGCTTTCGTTTTTTCTTCACACCCCATTTTAACATTTCGGTTGTGTCTTCTTCTTATGAATGATCTGGATTGTGGGTTGGAGTCCCTTTGTTGAGTTGATAAGGAAAAAAACATTCTTTCGATTTCTGGGTGGTCTTGTTTCGGAAAAACTTGTGTCAGAGAAACATCCCTGGCTCGGTTCTTGTAGGTGCTTATTTTAGTAAAATAATCGGTCATGAGTTGAGGTTTGGCTTTTGTGGTTGATGACTTCATGGTGATGGCTTTTGTTCTTTCTACTTCTAGAACTGCACTGTGAAAAAAAAAAAAACACTTCTGAGGAGTGGCAAATGCTGATATAGTTATACCTTCATCAGAAACGTACATTGGGTTAAAAAATGAAGAGACGTGGGAAAAAAATTTGAGGGAAAGTTTATTTATGTATTGAATTTCATAGGCTGGGAAAAAGTTGCTGCTATAATATCACTTAGCTTCTACTTTTGGGTTTGTTCCGAAGGAATGAGAAAAACATGAATTGAAAGAAAAGAAAATGAAGAGAAGTGGTGGAAAAGAGATGATTATTTGTTCTATTTTCAGCGTGTGCATGAAATGATGTGTTCCCAGATTTCTTTGATGCTTTCTGCATGTTTTTCTTCATCTGTCCCTGTCTCTGTTTGTCTTCTATCACTGACATTGTTGATGTTACGAAACATTCTCAATATCATAGAAAGAGACATGGAATTTTCACTCGAGTAATCATCTTGTAAATAGTTGTTTCAAAAGCTTATTCGGTTGAGTCGTTTTTCTGATAACTTCAGTTTATTTTCTCATAGCTATAATACACACACACACACACACACACATATATATATATATATATATATATATATAAATATAGCATGGAGTTCTTCAGGTAAACAATGTGCGATTTTGAAGTGGTGACTTTGTTTTGCAGGAGTTGTCTTAATGACATTGGAGGATTTGCAGGGAAAGTGAAAAATACTACTCTTTCAGCTGTTGATCAAATGAAGAACTGTGAAACATATCTTCAATGTCCCAATTGTCATTATCATACTAATAACAGTGATGTACGTCATAATCCAATATCTACTTAATCCCAGATCGTGTAATAGTCTTCAAATTCACACATACACTAAATTAGAAAAAAAAAATGCTATAAGGTTATAAAGCCTGCACCTTTTCTGGAAAGTGCCAACACTACCAATAAACTAACAAAACTAAATCGTTAAGGAAAAAAATTGCTCATCAATGACTGATATTTCAACACTCATTCATGATTTGTTATGCATATATAATCTTGAGAATTGATCTTCTTATCCATGATTGGTATTATTTACCTTATACTTTAGAGCGAGTTGTTGAATTTAAGAATTACCTTATTGCATAATTTTCATTAGGAATATTTGTTTGCCTGTGCAGATTTCTGATGAGTGGCCTGACTTTCCTATTGGTGTAAAGTTTGATCCTTCTGATGTTGAGCTTTTAAAGCATTTGGAAGCAAAGTGTTGTGTTGGAAACAGAGAGCAACATGTGTTTATTCATAAGTTCATCCCAACTTTAGAAGGGGAGAAAGGGATTTGCTACACTCATCCAGAAAATCTTCCAGGTAATGGTTTTCTGACCTTTTAAAATGCTTTCAACACTACAAGTAAAACTGTTTTAGAGAATGTTGAGAATCTAACCGTGAATCTAAGTCCAACGAAAAAGTTAAATACCATATAAGAATGAAGATCCATTAATCGATTTCGATACCTGGATACCGGATCAAGATGGACCAAAGAAAAAGAAAAGATATGAGATGATTATGTTTCCCTTGAGCACATTCTCTAAATATTTTATTCCTGATTGGTTTCAGGTGCTAGAAAAGATGGGAACAGTGTTCATTTCTTTCACAAAACAGTTAATGCATATGCTACTGGGCGAAGGAAGCGTAGAAAGATTCATCATGAAGATGGTTTGAGTGAGGAGCATGTTCGGTGGCACAAGACTGGTAGGACCAAATCTGTGATAGAAGATGGAGTTCATAAGGGCTTCAAGAAGATCATGGTGCTTTATGTAAGGCCTAAGGAAGGGTCAAAGGCATATAAGACCAATTGGGTGATGCATCAGTACCATCTGGGGAGTGAAGAAGAGGAGAAGGATGGTGAATATGTGGTTTCAAAAATATTTTATCAGCAACAGAAGCACTCTGAGAAGAATGAGGAGAATGCAGCAGTAGTTGAAGATTCTAACATAGCAGCACAAACAGGTCCAAGTACCCCAAAACCAAATCCTCCTACTCGACCATGCACAGCCAAATGTGATGACAATTTTGATAAAAATGAGCTTCTGTCATTCATCCAGGTGTGTAGTTATTTTTGGTGCATCTATAACTGTTTATGATTATGATCTTAACTTTGATGGATCTTTGGATAATTATGAAAAGCCACATCTGGAAAAGCTAGTAAACTTAGGTGAATTTTTTCTCAAGAGAAAAAGCGCATTTTGTTAGGAATTCAAGGTGAGTTGAAGTTAAAATAAGTAGAATGATCTATAAATCCATTGTTTTAAGGTTTTGGATCGAAAGTGGTATTCTGATCTCTTATATGGACTTGTTCACTGCTTACTGGAACCAATTGTCTAAATAACTATGCTCTTTGCACCAATTTTGTAATGCTTGGTCATTGATTTAGGATGCCAAGCCTATACCTGGAGAATTACTTGCCCCAACATCTGATGTTCAGGATGAGGATGTGAAGGTTGACTCTGCATGGCTGGCTGGTGAATCACAAGCTGATTGTGACTTTCATGGCTTGGAGGAAATCTTGTTAATGTCAGATTCATCTGCTCTTTTTAATCATTCTGGATTGGCCTCCACTTTGAATGGCACTGCAAACAAGTTGGTTGCACCTGGAAACAGTGATGATTATGCATCTTCTGGAGTTTCTGTGCTAGACACCCCGGAATCAGATAACCCTTCAGATTTTGATCTTTGTGTAAGTATCAACTCATTGTTTGTTTCAGAGTTCTTCATTAGGTTCTTAACATCCTCATCCTCTCATTGCTCTCTGATTCTCATTTGCATGCAGAACTTGCAATTTGGCTCTCAAGACAGCACCCTTTACTGGATGGACAAGCTATGAGGTGTTGCTTTGAAGCAACTCTTAGTTGGTTCTGTTCTGTTCTGATGCTCACTCTCTTAATGTTCTGGGAAACACATCAATCGGTTGCAATCATTTTTTTTTTCCATTCCTACATGCTAAGATATTGTATAAAGCTCATGTTGTCATGATTTGGTGCTCACAGGCACAAGCTTTATGGCTGTATCATGTTTCTGCACTGTTGTTGTAACTTGTATATGGTGTCATAAACTGTAATGCTGGAGCTGGAAATCTTAAACTTGACTAACAAAAACAATTGAATTATTTGTTTTTCAAGTTCATTGATTGTACGTGAGAATTGCTTTCGATTTGTTAAATTAGTACTTTATCCAATTGTTTTTTTTTTTCAATTCCTCATTCTTCTTGGTAATGCTATGTTTGCAAGCTATGATGCTCTGATACGCCTCATAAATGATGTGTCCCATGGTTTGATACATATCGGACACCGATATTTGAACCATACTTGTAAGACACTATGTCCAATTTCAAAGATATTTTTTTATATTTGTCATAATTTTGACGGTTAAAATAATGAACAAATATTATATTATCACTACTTCTCGCATATTGGATATTAGATAGATAAATTAGATTTATTTTTGTGTTAGTTGACAATTTCAAATTTAATATGCATATACATGTTATGTCCTGTGTCTTATATTTCTTCCAATTTAGTCATATCTTTGTGTCCGTGTCGTATCATCATATATGTGTCGTGTCTTCGTATTCGAACACTATAGTTTGCAAGTTTGTGAATATATATATATATATATATATATATATATATATATATATATATATATATATATATATATATATATATATATATATATATATATATTAACGTATGAATATTCATGTAGTTTATAAATTTTTTTTTTCAAATACATCTAGATTATAAATTTTTTACCATAATTTTATAAAACAAGCAATTTTTTAAAAAGTTATGATTCAAATTTGAGAACTTATATTTTTGTAATTAATTTTTATTTGACACGATAAAATATAATTATCTTAGATAATGCGAACAAAATAAGTTATTTAAATTACTTTTATATTATATATCTGAATATAAAACTTATCTAATGTTTATAGTTCTAACAAAAGTTGATTCTTTAAATGTTTTTTCTCAATTAAACGAAACACAAATTCACTTTAATGTCCGATTTAAAAACGAAACATACAAAGACGTTTATTTTCTTTGTAACAAGTAAAACACTCAAACTTCACATGATGTTTTGCCCAAATACATATTTCATTCAATAAAAATATATATACAACATTTTTTTTTCAGCTTAGTTAAAGAAGATTGAAAATAAAAAAGAGACTTTGATTTTTCTCTTAATTTTCTTCCCTCAATTCAAACTTTCATATATTTCGCTTTGATCATACATTTCTTAAAAAAGGTGGTGGTTAGATTAAAACTTTCAGTTGCATAAATCATGTATACAAAAGTTTATATTAATTTAAAATTATTGGATACTTTATATATATATATATATATATATATATATATATATATATATATATAGATAGATAAATGTAATATATATTTTTAAAGGGTTAAATATGTTATTAGTCCCTTAAGTTTCAGTGAAATTTGGAATTAGTCCTTCATCGGAACTTTTATCCAATTTAGTTTTTTATTTTTAGAAATGCGTGGATTTAATTTTTTTAATCAAATTTTGTTAAGTTTACTTAAAGTTTCAAACGCGTTCTATGATAATATTTGAGTTAGTATTGAAACGAAAATAAGTCAAATGATGTAAATCATTCAAATACTATCATGAAATGCGTTTAAAACATAAATAAATTTAACAAAATCTGGTTAAAAAGACTAAATTCACACCTTTCTATAAATGAAAGACTAAATTGGTCAAAAATTTCAAAAATTGACCAATTCCAAATTTCACTCAAATTTGAAGGACAAAAACATATTTAATTCATTTTTAAAATATATTAAAAAACGAATAATTTGATCACTTTAATAGTATTATTTAATTTTAATAAGATTGATATGAACAATTACAATCAAATAAAATGTCAATGGTTATTCATAATGTAACATTTCATATAAGCTACATTGCTATAATCTAACTTATATTTTTATGTTCTAAAAATTTGGAAAAACTCGTTGCAAAATATTTTCACAGTATAATCCACGCAGAACGCCATAGCCTAGTAAGGTGGTTCTTCCCAGTTATACTGTATCCTCGTATGATACTATGGATTTAAGAGGGATTTAGGGAAGACAAATGCTTAATTAGAGAAAGTATTAGTGAAAATAAATATTAAAAATAACTTAATTAAATTTATAGTTCAAGAAAGATGCTTCACACTATAAAATGGGTTAAAAGAGCATAATTCTTCATTTTAACTAGTTTTAGATTCTTGTGTATATACACTGTTCTTCTTATTTTGTTTTCATTTAAAAAAAATATAAAATTATTATATTTAAATAAATAATTTATTTACATAACTAAATTTAAAGGTTATAATAAAGTAAAATTATACATATAACATTTAAATAATAAATTTGATAATATAAAAATATTAAATAACTGTTATTATTATTTTTTATAACAAATTAATTAAAAATAAATATGATTTTTTATTGATTTTTTATAGTAAAATAATGGATTATAAAAAATACAATTAATAATACCAATATTTATAATCATAATGGATGTAAAAATAATAATAAAAATTATAATAATATTAACAATAATAATAAAATTTATTTTTTGCTCGTAGGTTAAACTTTTTATTAAAATTTTATATTTGTAACTATAACACTTAATTGTAATCATATAAATAAATTATTGATATAAATATAAGAATAATTACATTAATCTTTTAAAGACCGTCTTTGAATATTTTCATGAAACATCAACTATCAACTATCCGGTAGAATAATTTCAGAAAAAATAATAAATGGGGTGTGTGGAATGACAAAAAAATTATGAAAATGAACATGTGTCAATATTTAGTGATGAATATTTGTGGATTTTCTATAATACTAAATTTGCATGTACTGTTAGTAGATTACTTTAAATTTAATTTTTTTTAAAACAATAATTTTAAAATCGATCAAAATGGTTTATAAACTTTCAAATTTTCTCAAATATAAATTTTGATTTGAAATCCAGCATAATAATTCAGTTTTTAATATATACAATTTCAATATATTATTAAAAATATATCTTTAGATTTAATTTCAACTAAACTTTTCAAATATAAATGGGATTTCTAAAACGAGTGCTCCTCCAAAAAGAATATATACGAAGAGAGAATAATTAGGGCGCGTTTGGGGAACAAAATCCGAGCCTCCAAAGTTCAAAACCCTGTTCTTCTTTCGCCTATGCCAATGTTAAACCCAGAAACGAAAAACGCGAATTGTGGCTGATTGGTGATCAAAGGAAGAGAAAGCAACAATGTTTGGTGCCAGAAATCTTCAAAGACATTGCTTCAAACCCCTTTCTTCTCTGTTTCAACTTCAATCGTACCTTCTTTTCCCTCTATCTCTCTATTTACCATCAAATGCTTAAACCCCTTTTACTTTCTCGCATCAAAGTTCACATCTTTATTTCACTCACCAACAATTCCTATCGCTATTGTTTATATAATCCATTCGTGTGAACTTTACTTATTTTGATTAAACAGAGAAGAAATTTATTTTTTTCTATTTTTTTTTTGTATTGATGCAATTTTATTAGCAATTTGTGTGTTTTAAGGAAAAGGGGTTGATTGTGATTTATTTTTGTTCAGAAATGTTGTGCCTTTAGCTCACACACCTGAGTGCAGCAACATTGTTAAAGTTGAAGAGGCATGCCAAAGAGTTGGTTTGAATTGTTATGTTAAGCAGTTGAATCTTTTGAATGGATCATTGTGGTCTCGAGCCATGTCAACTTCCAAAGGAAGGAGTATGCGCAGCAAGGTGGAGAGGCGAATGCAGAAAGAGTCTGGTAAGACTTTGAGGGAGGTTCGGAGAGCGAAAAAGTTGAAGAAGAAACTCATGACTGAGGAGGAGAGGCTCGTTTACAATCTCAAAAGAGTGTGTTCACCAACTACCTTTTCATTAACTGTTTTTTGGATTTTAATTTTGTGATCCTTGTTTTCGGTTCATCTAATGTTCTGTGCTGTAACAAGTGTCTGAGATTTGTGTTAACATTAATTATATGGTTTCTGAATGTAGATGTCTTCCTCAAATGTATACATTAGCACATATATTGATAATCATGAAATGGAAAATTTCAAATCATGATACCTGACATGTTTTTAACTTAATGTTGTTGCAAGTGCTTGTTATATAAAACATTTGGTTAAATCTTATTTTCCTACCTTCCAAATTTTGTAGGCCAAGAAGAAAGTGGCATTGCTTCTACAAAAGCTCAAGAAGTATGAGCTACCAGACCTGCCTACTCCTCGGCATGATCCAGAGCTCTTAACACCTGAACAACTTCAGGCATTTAAAAAAATTGGATTCCGGAATAAGAACTATGTCCCAGTCGGTGTTCGTGGAGTCTTTGGAGGGGTTGTGCAAAATATGCATCTCCATTGGAAGTTTCATGAGACTGTGCAAGTTTGTTGTGACAACTTCCCCAAGGAAAAAATAAAAGAAATGGCTTCAATGCTTGCTAGATTGAGTGGGGGGATTGTTATAAATGTTCATAATGTGAAAACAATCATTATGTTCCGTGGAAGAAATTATCGTCAGCCCAAAAATTTGATACCTATTAACACCCTTACAAAGAGAAAGGTAGGCTTGCAATTATATATTCCTTATTTACCTGTAATGGATTCCCTTCGGAATCATGATCAATGATGTTTATGAGCCAATATTGTTCATTATCATGCAATATATATATATATATATATATATATATATATATATATATATGTATATATATATATAGTTGCCTGTTTAATGTAGCTGTGTTGGTAAAATTACTCATGCTTACGAGAAAAAAAAATCCCTAGAAGAATGTAAGGAAGAAAGTTGAACATAGTTTGTTAATGACTAACCAAATGAAATGCTTTTGTTTTATTGATTACACTTACATGACAGCTTTTATGAAAATATAGCTATTATGGTTAGGCTTAACTGTTCTAACTTGCTTGCTTTTTTTTTTTGTATCTTCTGTGTTTTTGAAAAATCATTATTTTTGCCCCTAGCTATTTACATACTATTCAAAGAAGTTGATATTTGAGGAGGTAATGTTTTTGTTCTTCTCATTGCATACAGGCTCTATTCAAGGCCAGATTTGAGCAAGCTCTTGAATCTCAGAAGCTAAACATAAAGAAAATAGAACAGCAGCTTCGACGGATGGGAGTAAATCCTGAGGATCCAGCTGCCATGGCTAGCATTCAGAGAGTTGCTTCCACATTCTTCAATGCCATTGACAAGAAAGAAGGAACTCCTTATGTCTTCCGTGAAGGTAAGCAGTCAATAATAGAACCTGCTGCAGGTTTGGAAGAGTCAGAACCTGGTGTTGATAGTGATCAGGAAGAACTAGATCGATTCATTGCTGAGATAGAGGATGCAGCAGATAAAGAGTATGAAGCTGAAGAGGCAAAAGAAAAAGAAGAGTTTGGTAGAATTAGATACTGGAACAAAGAAGAATTTGGTGGAAGATACAGAAGATCAGATGTTTCTAGAAATGATGACCATGATGTTGAGGCTAGAGGCCAAAGGGTTTGGCAGAGTACACAACCCAAGCGACATGCCATAGATAGTGATGATGAAGAGAATGCTCATTTTGACAATGATGATGATGAAGATGATGAGTGGCGTTTCAATAATGCTGATGATGCTAGTGATCTTGACAGCAATTCTAATGGATCCGAGGGAAGTAGAGGAAGGTTCAAGGAAAGTAGGAGGAAGAGAGAAAAGCAGAATAATCCTGAAATGGGACAACACCGAGATAACAGAAGTTCAAATAGACATGCTGGAGCTAAATTT
Source organism: Vigna unguiculata (assembly GCF_037176805.1). Lineage (NCBI taxonomy): Eukaryota > Viridiplantae > Streptophyta > Magnoliopsida > Fabales > Fabaceae > Vigna > Vigna unguiculata. The sequence goes on along the minus strand of NC_140795.1, from coordinate 48,968,253 downwards.
AGGAGTAATGTGAGCATGGAAGATTCTGAGTCAGAAGGCATGTTCAGTGATGTTGAAAATGCAATGTGGGAGTCTGAGGATGAAGAGAATAATGACTCAGGACATTTGAGAAAGTTCAGTGAAAATAACTACAACAGTGGTAGCAGTGATGATGATGATGATGATGAGTATACACATCAAGCAATGAGAAACAACAAGAGTGGTGTGAAGAAGGATCATAAGGGTAAGGTTGGTGATTCTGCTCAATATCATAATAGTTTTGGTGCACCAAAGAGTTTGAGAGGTAAGCATGGAGTTAACAAAGTTGATTCTGAATCCATAGATGAATTTAGCGGTTCAGAAAACTGGTTGTGGCCTTCAGATGCTGAAGGAGACTACCCTACAAAACAAAATAGTAATGTGATCAAAAGTGATATACCTAAGAGGAGAACACCAAAAGATGCAGATGAGGCTTGGGACAGTGATTAGTCCAGTAATGTGAAAATTATCATCACTGTCACATGTTATCTGCATAAATCCTCATGTGATGTATGTGGCTGGCTTATTCTTGATGGTGTTTGAAGCTTCAGATTTTGACTATCTGAAGAAGAAAATTGTTTTGTGACATTTTTTTATTGAATTAATCAATTGGAATTGAAAGAGATTGGGGTATGTTTATTTATTAAAAGGTACACATCAGTATAGGTCTCTGTCTTAAGCTGTCTAATGGAAGAAAAAAAAAGAATGGAAAAATAATTTAACTTAAACTATTTTAGTTCTGGATAAGTTAAATGAAAAATCTTTTTATATTAGTTAAGTATAACTTAAGCATGTGAAAAAAAAATGACTTAAATATGTTTCTAGTTTTGTAAGTTCCAGAGATAGTTTGGTTTTAATCTCTGAAATTTATAATTGATTGTCTAATAATGATTATAATTTGAAAAAAATAAAATCTTATAGAGCATATTGAATATGATGGTTCTATGGGCATAACTTTTCAACCTAATCCATGTTCCTCACTAAAAGACACTGTTAAATGTAGCTGTCACAGCATGCACTGCAGTGATTATCTGCTGCAAATTTTCTACAAAATCATGAAGTCTACCTATGTATCTGGTCTGCTCTACAGAAATTTTCCAATCAAAGATGTTTCATTTAATTCTATTCTTACTAAAATGAATCTGCGTGACGTATACTTTTGGTTTTTAAGACTTTTTCAGAAACTTTTGCTTTTTTTTTTTAATTTTAAAATAAAATAAGATTAGTTTTTGCTTGTTTTTATCAATTTGCCACTTAAAATTCTAATGTTATAAATTTTTTAAATGAAAATTGTAAGCTAAATTGGATAAATGATTTTATTAAGAAATTACTCATTAAAACATCAAAATTAATATAAAGGACTTAAATATGCTTTTTTTAGTCAAATTAACGAGTTTTCATTTTGATTCCTACACTTTTATTTTCTTCCTAAAAAACTAAAAATTTCTGTTTTTAGTTTTTGTAATATAAACTTTTATTTTAATCCATGTAAAAGATTTTTATTTATTTTTATTTCTCCAAAAGTTTTAAATATCTATTTTATTTCTAATATTTATTTTAAGATAGATAAATAACATTTCTTTATTTTCATATCTAAAGCCTTATCACCTGACTTTCTTTGTTGGACACATAAAATTTAACTACTATAATTATAATTATAATTATAATAAACCAAAATCCAAAACAAAATTTCAAGGACACAAAAGTCAAATTTTACTTATTTCACACAAAACACAACACCAAAATCCAAATAAACCCACTATACAATATTTTGTAAGAGTCTTCTATCTTTATCAAATCTCCACTAAAACTTGTAAATTTTAAAATATCAGGATGAATGGTGAACAAGAACATATAAGATTTTTCAATGAAAGAGAGAAAATGTTTATGATTTGAAAACTAAAAGAAACACTCAAATTGCATAAAATAGAATTGAGATATTTTTTAAGAAAAGTAATGATCTGCCATAGAATTTGGTTGGAAAAAATGAAAAAACATTGATGTGTGGAAGAGAGACTGAAAATGTAGCCTAGAATAGAAGACTTGACTCATTCACCAAACTCAAGATTATGTCACAGTTAGATGCTCATTATATATACAAACATATTCAGATTGAGACCGAGATAGTGATGGATATAGGAGAGTTGCAATGCTTATGTGTCCACTAATAATCAATTTGGACGGTGGAAAAAAAAAAGATACCTAGCTCAAATGCATCATCATCCCTTCACATTTTTTCAAATTCTCAAACACCTTTTATTCATGTAAAGCTCAAATCTTTTCATTAAATTCAGCTCAATCCACCAGTTCAATCAGCTTAACCAGAACCCAGTTTCATGATTTTTTAGATTCAGTAAGAACAGGTCAAAATTTTGGTTTTTAGTAGTTTTTTTCCAATCTAATTTCTTGAGTCATTTACAAGTCAAAATGCAGGCTATGATACCCTTTTTGGCTTTTTTTTCTTAAGCAGTACGATTTGGAAACTCTGGTATTGTTGAAGAGTCAAACACTCAATGAATTTGACAGTTGAAAAATTCACCACTTAGTGGCCATCTTAATCTCAATACCTGCTCTTAAGTCTTGGGTGGTGGGGACTCAGAGGAGTTCCTCCAAGTCTTTGGAAATGAAAAAAATAAAACATCAATTTCCAAGGAAAATTATCAAACAATTGGCACAGTTCAGCCAAGTCAATGAAGTCCACTCACTATACAAAATTTCTAAGTCTCGTTTACAAAAGAACAAAGGAACAAAATTAGCCACAAGAAAATCTCTGGAAAAGGTTTTGATACCTTATTATTGGATGAGTTTGAGTGCATAACAAGAGTTGGACAAAAAAGAATTGCAACAGCCAATGGTTTGAGCCAACCCCAATAAAATCATCATGGCCAATTCTAAAGTGCAGCTAGCACATCTTATCTTCCACTGTTTATGGCTAAACCACAAACAGGTTTAAACTTTCCAGCATATTATCAACAGAAATTAAAAAAAAACCCACAAAAATAAGCACAGTGCAGAATAGGAGTATACATAAATCAATCAAAATTTAACTGTAGAAATAGTTAAAACTAGAGATGAGTCATATAACAAAAGTGGTTAGAACTATGTGAATATATATCCCAGGCTAAGAAATCCAAAATTCCCATCAGAAAAGATTGGGAATGTCTTCCTACTATATAAAACAAATGGGGGTTTAGGCATATCCTAAGATAAGCTACAAAAGCTTGCCAAAAGATGTAACACTATTTCCCTCACAACAACCTCCTCACTTGAGAATTTCTATGTCAAATTCTAACACCCCAACAGGTTTCTCCAAATGCCCCTCCAAAGAAAAAGGCTTGCATTTGCTTGGCATAAAGGTGCCTTGTACCATGAACACACCAAAGCTATGATGAGCCATTCAACACTGCAACTTTTGGTGTTATACACATCACACAAATATCAGCAGATTTCGTTTTTCTGACATGTGTTCAGCCACTTTCTCTTCTGCAGTTACCAGGCAACAAGAACTTGTACTTCTCTGCATTATTCAACAGATATGATGGAAGATGAACTGCAGAATAAGAATGGGGAATAGGTCCCATCTTCCCAATAATCTCCTTAAATGTATACTCTTCAGGGAGCATGTCAAACAGGTCAGTCCCTTTGCATATGACATCCTGAATCCTGTCACGGTTCAAGTAATGCGCGAACCTCACCCGGTCATTGTGGCTGTAAGCTTTCATCTTGAACACGAATTCGCTTATTTGGCGAAAACAGAAGCTGCAATGCCAGCCAGCATCTGATAACAACACATCAGATTGCCTGTAGTGTGCATAACATGTCTTGCCAGTTCTGTATCTGTGAATCGATGCTCTCCAACTTTGGTTGTCAAGAAAGAACTCAAAAGAGTACAAGTAGTTCCTCATTTGGAGATGAAGAATAGAAGGGATATCATTGCACCACCTCAAGAGGTTAATTGTGTGAGCACTGGGAATCTCATCAACATCAGACATTATCAAGAGATCATCATCTTCTATTCCTGCTATCCTCAGAAGCCTGTCCAAGGCCACTCTTTGGTACGCCTCTTCAACAAAAGGATTCTCACCCTTCATAAATCTTCCTCCAACCACCCCATATGTCAACCGAGAATCAACAAACCTAAACTTGTCCCTGTTGTTTTCGAAAATCAAAGGTTTGGGAATTCCTGTAAAAGTTGAGTTTGATTCCAGGATCACAAAATGTGTCACATATGGATACATCTCTTTCCAGCGAATGGTGAGGATGTCAACTTCATTGCTGAACAGAACTGCGTCAAAGACTCGTCTCGGTGATTCACGAATTCCCCAACCATGAAGCCTGCACAAAGTCTCCATCGACACATTCTCATGATAATAGTGAGGGATTTCATGGAAGGGCTTTGGAGGAGACTCCCAAAGGGGTCTCAGAAAATACGAGATTTTCAACCCATGAAAATACACACAGAAGATTCCCATTGGAACAACCACAAACAGAAACATGCAGGTCTTGAAATCCAACCCTCGCAAAATGCAACGAAGCCTCGACATGCCCAATGCTGCACGAGTTCCCTGCTGCGTTGAAAACAAAACCACTCTCATGTTAGTTTATTGCTCAAATACCTTACATGCATCACAGCACAACCAGTATCAAGCAGTAGCAGGCCATGAATTCGTCCAATCCATCCCTCACAAGCACATATTAGACAAAGACATCGCATGGGAACAATTCAAAAACCACAACCTGGTACTGTTTCCTCTTCTCGTGAAAATAGGATCCGGAGAAACCCCAGAAGATGGAAGATAAAAAAATACAGAACACACACAACAGGACAAAAAAAAGTTAGGGAAAGCACAGAAATTTCAGTTCCCAAGTTCATGTATTCCTGAGCAAAGGGAAACCAAATGAAGCAGGGGGCAATACAATTAGAGGGTTTGAAAAGGGCGAAAGATCCAATTCCAAAAACTCAAACTTGAACTGAATCCACGTTTCAAAAGAATGCTGAACCAAAAAAAAAAAAAAACCCACACTTGAAACTTAAAAAACTGGACAACCAGAGAGAAATTGCATGTTCAATAACCAATCTAAATACACACAAAGGGTAACATGGTGGAATAAAGTGAATGAAACACTGAAAATTTACTCAAAAAATCAAGCTTTTTGATTCAGACGGAAAAACAAAAGACACAAAGAGTCTACAATTTCATTAATTTTTACACATGAAAAATGGGATATACGAAAGGCAGCATGTTTGAAGTTTCCCTTTTAGTATTGACATGAGAAGAGAATTTGAAGTGACGATTTTCATTCCAAAACTGAAAGTGGGAAGAAAGAGAGAGAAAGTGCAAGTACCTGGCTACAAACATCGCCACATATGTCATCACTCTTCTTGGAATTGTAATAGCCTTCAGACATGGTGAATGAAAAAAGAAGAAGAAGAAGAAAAAAAGCAGAATCTTTAGAGTAGAATACAATGTTTGAGGCCTTCGTGGCTGAAGTATGATGTTTTTGTGTGACTCTGAGTCTCCCCAGCCTCAACAAACACCGAACTGTGTAACGCCAGTTACATTTATAGCATAGCCGTTTTCTTTTTCTTTTTTCTTTTCTATTTATTTTATTTTTTCTCTACCCATTTTTTTCTCATATTTATTTTCTTGTAACCGTTCTCTTTTAATTATTTTATATTTGTGTGTTTGTGCTTAATTAAATAAATTTTTAATTTCTTTCTGACTTTCAATCCGCGTATCCATTTATTCCTTTTCAATTTATATTTCTTTTAATAAAAGTATGTATATTTTTATCTGTTATTTTTTCAAATTTTAAGATGGTTTAATTTTTTTTCAATTACATTTTTAATTTAATTAATACGGAAAGAAAAAATTAGCTCTGATGATAAAACAAAGAAAATATATAAACATATAAATAAATGTACGTTGGAAATAAGAAAATAGAAAAAAAAATCTTAAAATTATATTAAAAATGAAAATAAATAAATAAATGGTTTCCTTAATTTGAGTCGAAATACATTAAACGATTATTACGAACAAACATATCATCATTTTAGTCTTCAAATCTAAAATTAAAATTTTGCATATATTTTGTTAACCTAATATATTATAAAAAATATAATTAATTAAAACCAAAAAAAAATGTATGAAAATTTACATATTAGACCAAAAGTTTAGATCTTTCAAAATTTTATTACTAAAATTACAAAAATCAGTTTGTTATTTATTTATTTTTTTATTGCTCCATGAATGGAGGAGAGAAAGGGACTCAGTGGGTCCATTTTTTGACAATTTGCATTGTTGTTTGATTCAGTGTAAAAAGTAAAATAATAAATATTTAATTTTATAGTACATGTAAAATAATTCAAAAATTAAAAAAAATTATTTGAATTATAATAGGGTTATTAATTAAATTTTAATATTAAAATATGATTTATATTTATTTACAGTACTATTTTAAGGTCATCACTTGCTTGAGAAAGCACAAAAATAAATAAACACTTATTCTAAGTCGTATATTCTTTCCTTATTCTTTTTATTCTCTTCTTTTCTTTCATTTTTATTCTTTTAGAAAAATAAACGCTTCTTTTAATTATCATCTACATTTGTCCTTTTACATTTTTATCATACACTAGAACGTCATTTTTCTTCATGTTTTTGAAAAAAACGTCTATTTAAATTAAAATTACTTTCCAAAAATATAATAATTAAAAAAATAGAGACAAGGATAAGGCTAAAAACGACATGTGAGTAGTTATATATCTCACACACATATTGGTGGTATGTATTATTTTTTTAAGTAATTTTTTTAAGGAAAAAACTAATACAAAAGAGTGTGTATATAAATTTAATACAAAAAAAAACTATTTTTTATTGAAAAAGACAAGTCCATCTAATTACCAAATCAAGATTTATCAAGTGTAAGAAATTCAAATAGTAAATATATAATTTGTAAACTTTGTTTTTCTTTCTTTCACCCTTTTTATTTATAGAGTTGAAAATAAAAAATTGTTGATAGAAATACCTTTCTAAAGAGGAAAGAGCCAACCCTAATTAACAATCCCTTGGAAATTTCAACCTTTGGGATAACTTCCCTTTCATGCCCTTTGAACAATTCAAAAGTTCTTCCCATTTAGATGAGTTGAAAAGATGAGAGAAAATGTTTGATCATAAATAAATTAGAATGATACAATGAAATATTGCAAATTTTTTTTGTCCTTTCACAATTCCTTTAGTTTTAAAGGTAACTTATTTCCTTGTAAGTTTTTTCTTTTCTATTCCAAAAGATTTGTTATTTTTTCTTGGAATTGTGTAACTATTTATTTATGAAAAAAAAGAGATAATGAACACTTTCACATACATTAAGATAGATATTTATATTTATTTATTGTAAGAATATAAAGAGAAACTTAACACAAAACTACCCCTTCAAGTTTAAGAGCATGTAACTAGCAACATAAATAAATATTGATTAACTTGCCTCTTCCTACTAAACTAATTTAGAATATATATATATATATATATATATATATATATATATATTTGAAAAATGTCATAAATTTATATTGACTGAATTATATTTTGAATTCTTGATATTTAGGATAAACTTACTTTTTGATGTCCCAATTTAAAATATAAAAAAAGTCAATCTCCAAATGAAAAGAAAATACTTTATCATTTCAATTCATTGTTTAGGATTAACATGTATATTAGTTTTTAATTGAATATTTAAAGAAACGTTTTTTTATTAACTAGAGGGCTTAATACTTCTTAAAAGAAGTTGGGGAATCAAAGTCAAATTCACTTCAGTTTTTAATTGATTGAAAATATAAATAAGTTATTAATATTTAATGAAGTAAACCAATTTCAAAAGTTTCTCAAGTTAATAGCTTTGAACTTACATTTTTTTTTTCAAATTGAGTTTTTATTACCGTTATACAATCTTAGAGACACACTTCTAAATCTTTTACCCCAAAAAACAAATTTTTAAATGTTTATTATTTTTCATTTCATGTTTATCTAGGAATAATTTTGTAACGTTTAGTGATTGATTTGCATTCAAATATTTGGTGGTTTTATATACATATTAATTGAAAGCAGTAATTTTTATTTATTTTTTAATAACTAGATAGTTATAGTTACTTAAACCAAGTTGGTTTGTTTTTAAGATAAAGTAATTTATTTTTTTCAGTTGTATTATTAAGAATCTCTCTCATCGAAGATTAATTAATTATAAGTTCAGTTGATAGATATTTTATAGGGTTAAATATGTTTTTGGTCCCTCAAGTTTCAGTGAATTTTGGAATTAGTCCCTCATCAAAACTTTATACCAATTTAGTCATTCATCTCTCAAAATGCGTTAATTTAGTCCTTTTAACCAAATTTTGTTAAGTTTATCTGACGTTTCAAGCACATTTTATGATAGTATTTAAGTTAACATTGAAGCAAAAATGTGTCAAACAATGTAAATAATTTAAATACTATTATGAAATACGCTTGAAACATCAGATAAACTTAACAAAATTTGGTTAAAAGGACTAAATTCACGCATTTTGAAAGATGAAGGACTAAATTGGTCAAAAGTTTTGATGAGGGACTAATTTCAAATTTGACTGAAACTTGAGGGACCAAAAACATATTTAACCCTATTTTATATTAACATCATAGTTTAAAACATTTAAGTTGGTAACTACAGTTTCAACTTTAAAGTATTAGTCATTCTTCTAAACAGTCACCATTTTAAGAAAAAAAAAGGCTGAGTTATTTTTCTTATCATTGATTTATTTTATTCAATTTAATTCCATTATAAATAAAATATTTAATCACTATTTTAATTTCAAAAATGCATTAAAGTGACTCTTTTAATGTTGAATTAAATATTTCAATTTTTTAAAATGTATAATGTGTCTTTTATACATAAGTAAGTGTCTATTAATTTTTTTCTCTTCCCACTTCAACCAACTCTCATAATATATCCTCAGGCCACCTACAACATCATCTGCGTATCTCATAATAATAAGAACTATCGCAAAAGAGTAAACACAACAATTAACCATAAAAGAAAAAGTGGTGCCTAACAATATAGCCATTGGAGCTCACTACTTGGCTTTTTAAAGTGGCACCCGTCTATACACTCCCAATGCCTAGCACCATATCAAAGATCAACGATGAATGACACTTTAGCTTACACATTTGGCTAAAATGGTCACTTTTACCTCTTTTCTGACTAACTAGTATTAATTCAACGTGGAAATACATGATTCTAAGTCAGTAGCTTAAACTCAAGTGCTCATTCTCAATCATTCACAATTTAAAACAAAACTTAAATACACACATGCAATTCAATCATAAAGTTTCACATATTCAAACCAATAATCAGTTTTACTTAATTCCTCAAGCATTCACATAAAGTATAATCATATAATATATCAACAAGTATAAAGAACAACCAACAACACTAGTTTTCCTTATCTTGGTTAAACAAATCCATATCTCACAGTTACTCCTCATAATATTATTTCTCACATAATGATCTAACTATAAAATTAAAACTCAAATTAGAAATGTAAACATATCATCTATGATAAAATTTAAGTCATTTGTTGAATCATAACACATATGCAACTCAAAAAGTAAAACAACCTAAAAAATGGTAAAGAGTGAACTTACTCTATTATTTACTTGATTCAGATAGAAGTGTAGAGTTTTTCACTATGATCGATTTGATGGTTTAAGAAAAAAGTTAGAAATATGGAGAGAAGTGAAATGAAAAATTTAAAAAGAAATATACAAAGATGACAATGTATATAAAATGAAACTCGATTAATAAAAAAATTATTTATTACTTTAACATTTTATTATTAAAATATTTGAGTGTTACCTTTAAAAAGTATAAATATTTTAGACAACTTTTTAGGTTCTCATCTATAACAAAGATGACAATGTTTTTAATCCCTAAACTATAACACGATTTTGGTTTTAATCCTTATTTTAAAGTCTTCAATGGCTAATACAAATGACGTGTCACATTAGCATTCCGTTATGGACACATGAAATTATTTATTCCTTGTATGACATTAATTTCACACATGTGATAAATATGAGAGTTGCAATGCTTATATGTCCACTAATAATCAATTTGAGTGGTGAACAAAAAAAAGACAATGAAAATTAATTCACTTGATAAAGAAAAAGAAGATGAAGTGAAAATTTAATTAATTTCACACATAATTTACCACGTAACGAAATGCTAACGTGATACACTGTTTGTCACATAAAAAAGATTGTCTTCGTTGGCCATCGATGACCGAATCCCTACATTTTTTAAGTAAATCAAAAAAACAAAATCAAACTTTAATTTTATTAATATAATAATCAAACTCCATTTTTAAAGATCACTAGTTATTTTCTAGATCTTTATATTAATAAATATATTTTTTGAATTCAACTAATTTCTTATAAAAAAACATATAAAAATGTTTATTTTTAATTTATTTTATAAATATATTTTTAAAATGTAATAATATTTTTTATTTTAATAATTATGTTAGAAAGTGGATACATATGCATATAGATATGTATGTGTTTTTACGGTTATTAATAGTAAGGTCAAAATAAATAAATAAATAAGTCTAAGAATGTAATTAAACCTTAAACTATATAAATAATTGGGTTAAATATGTTTTTGGTCCCTTAACTTTCAGTAAATTTTGGAATTAGTCCATTTTGAAACTTTGGACCAAGTTAGTCCTTCATCTTTCGGAATACGTGGATTTAGTCCTTTTAATCAAATTTTGTTAGGTTTATTTGATGTTTCGTACGCATTTTAAGATTGTATTTGAGTTGTTTATACTGTTTGACACATTTTTACTTTAATTTTAAGTCAAATACTATTGTGAAACACGTTTGAAATGTCAAATAAACTTAATAAAATTTAATTAAAAGGACTAAATCCACGTATTTCAAAAGATGAAGACTAAATTGGTTCAAAGTTTTAAAATAGACTAATTCCAAAATTCACTGAAAGTTAAGGGACTAAAAACATATTTAACCCTAAATAATTTATAAACATTTCGTTAGTCAAATATATAAATTGATACATTTTTAATATAAAGGAAGAAGATTTTTCAATACTTGAGGTTGAAGAATTCGTAAGCATAATAAAGATGAAATTGATATTTTCTTAATGTTTGTGAAGAAGTATACATATTTATGTGGTAAAACAAACTACTCATATATTTAATATTTAATATTTTTTGGCAAACTACACATGTAACATGTGAATGAAGTTATGGTGGTGCAGAAAGAAATTTTCCATCATTCATAGTAGCAATCATGTGGATTTATTTTCCAGAAACGGCCCATAATGAAACCCAAACCAAGAATAGACAAAAAATAAAAATACAAAAATACGAAATCTGCATCGTCGTGTGTATGTGCCTTTGAAATTGAATAGCGTCAAAACAAATCACCAATTCTTAGCTTCGGTACATTTCTTCTCTCACTATTACTTTTAGGGTTCTCAATGATGCAATTGTTTTCTATTGTGATCACTGTGAATTGAATTAGGTTTGTTGCTTTTTCAAATTTGTTTTTGTTTTAAGGATTCTGCGACATTCTGTGATCTATGAAGATGGATTTGATGTCTGGTTATAAGGTATGATTTGATCTTGAGTGGTCTTTTGAATTTACAAATTTTTTAGTTCGAGATAACGACAGCGTGCAAGCCGAGCTCATGGTGATTTATCTCTGTTTAGACATTAATGAATTTGGTAATTATTGTGCAGGGGGTTGTTGGGCTTCTTGTTGGCAACGAGAATTCTTCAAACGAAGATAGGTATTTTTCTTTTTTTCTGTAAATGTTCTAAAAACTGTTTTGCTGTGTTATGCACAGCTCTGCTTGTCTGTTTCCTGCGGCGTTCTTGAGCAAATGTAATTGGGGATTTTCTGCAAGCATCATGTTCTGTTGGTTGATCGGTTCTTGTGCTTACTAGTAACTGACTTCTGCTGAGTAAGGGGTCCTGAAGAATATTCATCTTTTTCATAAAAAAATATTTTTTTATGACATTCTTGATGTAGTTGTTTAACTGATTATTATTATGGGTTATAGACGTTTTTTCAGATAGATATCATTGATTCTTGCTCGTGGTTGCTGGATAATCTACATTATTGTTTGTTGAAATTGAAGTTCTTTGCTAGTTGACTTATATCTGCTGCCTTCCTTTTTGTTTTCTTTAGGTTAAATATATCATTTCTGACTATTTAAAATATCAAACTTTGTTTCTTTAATTCATTTTATAGTTTTCAATTATGATAGTGCGGAATATCATTTTAGCCTGATTTTGATCTTACTATTATACTTAGTGTCATACATTTTCTTTGTCTTATTTGAATAGATATGTTGAGCGCTTGCTTGACCGGATAAGCAATGGTAAATTACCAGACGACAGAAGAAATGCTATTGCTGAGCTTCAGGGTGTTGTCTTAGAAAATGAAGCTTTTCAGTTAGCATTTGGGGCAATGGGTACGTCCTATCTCTCAACCAGTTTTAGGTTTTTCACCCTCTCCTCTGTTTTAATAGGTTTGATATATTTGCAGGCTTTCCTATAATGCTAAGTGTCTTAAAGGAAGAACGTGATGATGTTGAGATGGTGACACAACTTCTTCCCTATCATGTCTACTTTCTATTGTTTTTCCTGTTTCTTTTTGGCACTAAAGGATGCAGATCATGAAGTTCACTTTTGTAAGGAAGACAATATGGAAAAAGAAAAAAAAACTATAAAAGTTAAAGTGTGATGTTATTTCAACAGTTCGATTATTAAACTCTCAAGTCTTTACTTATGTCAAATGTTAAATTCATCTGTCATATGTAAAGGAACTTCCTAGCTCATACTTTTTTGTGTTAAGCGTAGAACTTCTTCACTCAGATGAATTGTGAAAATTTCTATGAATCAATGTTCTGAAATTTATTCTAGTCAACCACACCCATGGGTTCTATGATGTTCTATTGAGCTTTAGCATTTATTGCTTTTTTCTAGGATTTTTTCATATTTGAAGATATATATATATATATATATATATATATATATATGTATATGTATTTATGTATGTACTTACTCTGTTGTGGTATCATGTACTGGCTGTGCTAATCTCATTAATGATGGATACATTTAGTTAGATTGTGAAGGTTCTTGATTCTGGTTATTGAATCAAAAACTGTTACTCTTGCTACCGTCTCTTGTTTCTCAGTCCTTCAATTGTTGAGGGATTTTTTCCCTTTAGATTAGTAACATTTGCTTTAATATATCAAGTCCCAAAAATGTGTTAATTGGAAAGTGTATTCCAACAGGTTCGTGGTGCCCTGGAAACTCTTGTAAGTGCATTGACGCCTATTAATCATGCAAAAGGATCAAGTAATGAAGTTCAGCCAGCTTTGATGAACACTGATTTGCTTTCTAGAGAAGCAGACTGTATCTCTCTTCTCTTAAGTTTGTTGGTAAGGATTTCTTTTCTAGAATCAAGGGATGTGTTCTCAGTTATATCACTGAAAGTTTCCTTGATATCTGGACGTATGTATATAAATTGAAATGTTCTCTTAGTTTTTTTTTTTTGCTTTTGGGTGTACTTTGATAGGAAGAAGATGATTTCTATGTACGGTATTACACTCTGCAAATTTTGACTGCCCTTCTCACCAATTCTCCACAGAGGTATTGGCTTTATAGCTTCCATTTTGGTTTAATTTCAAAGAATTGATAAATCATCTAGCTCAATGCACCCTTGCTGGCTTCATCTCCAGGTTACAGGAAGCAATATTGACCATCCCTCGCGGTATAACTCGACTAATGGACATGCTTATGGATCGTGAGGTACAAGACTTTAAAGTTCTAATAATTTTAGTAACCTTTTCAGACTTAATTGTTGTTTTTGGTCATATGTCTGCACTAAATATGTTTGTTTAACATATTCACTGATAATTAATTGATGGTGCAATCTGTTTGCTTAAATTCTCAAAATGTACTGTAGGAAATCATCTGATAGTTTTGTTTGCTACTCTTTTATTTTAAGAGAAAGCCCTTTAAATACTAATTCTGTTCAAGAATATTGATGCCTGGGACTATTGTTTATACTGGGAAGTGATCAAGGTTTACCTTCTAGGTAATAAGGAACGAGGCATTGTTGCTTCTCACTCATCTGACCCGCGAAGCTGAGGTAACTCTTTTTTCTCTAATAGTACTTTTATGCCCATTTCAGTTTCTTTTTTTTTTCCTTTTAAAACTTGTTTCTTATTGAATAGTTGATGTGTGTCATCTAAATAAATTTAATGATTATAGGAGATTCAAAAGATTGTCGTCTTTGAAGGTGCATTTGAGAAGATTTTCAGTATCATAAGAGAGGAGGGAAATTCAGATGGTGGGGTTGTAGTACAGGTGATAAATGATTACTTTGACTGTACTTTATTTAACTTGCTGTATGACCTACACGATGTATGATATTAATGCATGATTATTGAACATGCACTTATATTTTTTTTTTCTTTTGGTAAAATCCTTTTTTACATAAATATAAAAAGTGAGCATACTTGCTCCTGCTTCTAAATAGAGTCAATAGTTCTTAGAAGGTGGACTATAATCCTAACTAAATCTCATAAAACTAGCTTGTAAGGTGAGATTTTGTCTCACTTACATACTTTAATTTGACCATTTCCTTAGTTAATGTGAGATTCTAACACACTATCTTAATTCAAGGAATGAACATCTCGAGCATGTAATTAGATATTTGTAGGTGATCACTTAGCGATTCGATAATAGGTGAACACGATAGGCCAAACAAACCTTGATACCATCTTAGATAGTAGACTTTAACTTCAACTCAATCTTACGAAATTAGTTTGTAAAGTGAAGTTTGCATACACTTACAAACTATGGTTTTGCTATATACCTAGTCAATGTGGGAGTTTCAACAATAGTGTTTGAAGGCCACTTGCCAAAAATAATTTTTATAGACTGTTTTTGGTTTCCATCACTTGATTACATTTTCAGATTCTTTTTTGAGTAACCACATTTTCAGATTTAGATATGGTAAAATAAATCACATAAACAAAAAAGGCAAAACCAAAATGTAGTCAAAATTGTATTATTTGTCATCTTGTGTTGTTTGTACAAGGCACTGAAATTCCCTTGCAATTTTGACCAAACTTTTTTATCTAAATATAATTCTTATTCATGTATGTATTTTGAACATGGTTCAGCTTTATATTGCTTTTGGTCTAGATATTTATTCTTAAATTTCTGTGCAGGATTGTCTTGAATTGTTGAACAATTTGCTACGTAGCAATGCATCTAATCAGGTTTGTTCTTGTACTGTGTTTATCCAGTGCTAAAGCTGGTTCTAATTTCAACTCTGTATGGTTCAGGTGCTACTAAGAGAGACTGTAGGACTTGACTCATTGGTATTGATTTTGAAACTGAGAGGAAGTAGTTTCACTTTTAATCAACAAAAGGTTAGATTCTTTCAATTTTTCACTTTAGTTCATGCTGTTGGTGAACCCTTATAGCTAACTCTTTCTTATAAATACCATGCCAGTAGACAATCAATCTACTAAGTGCATTAGAAACCATTAAATTGTTACTAAAGGGAGGTTCTGAGTCTGATCCTGGGAAAGATATGAATAAACAGGCAAATAAAACTACTCTGGTTCAGGTTTGTCGTGAACTTAGTCTTTTGTGATGCTTGCATAAAATAGCAATCTGGTGATCTTACTCTGCAGTTTTTATGGATTTGTTGTAGAAAAAAGTATTGGAACATTTGTTAATATTAGGTGTTGAAAGCCAATGGGTACCTGTTGCCATTCGCTGTGCGGTAAGATAACTTGCCTTTCTCACGTACAATGCTTTGATGTATTTATTTCTAACATAAAAAAGTTGTGGTAAATAATACACAAACACAAACTGAAATTTCTCTTCATGCTTTCATTATCTTTCGTTCCTTACATTACTTGTGACATCTAGACGTGGTTGTATATCAATTAGATGATATAAGTAATGAGAAAGTGATATTATGCTTGTATTTGGCAATAGTTGTTGTTCAATAGACATTTGTAAAATTTAGTAAAAAGCTAGTCTTGTTGTCAAGGAATCAGTTGAACTTGGAGCAGTGTTACTTGCTAATCGGTCCATGCATGATGCATCCACCTCACTTTTTGATTCACATATAGTTAAAAGTACATTTCCTTTTTTGTTTTAGTAATTGTTCCATTTCCATTTTAGTTGTGGCATTGCTATTTTTTTTGTTCTTAAAATTCTTAGTTTGTGAGAATTGTTTCTGTTTGAAAAAGGATGCTTGGTTTTATACTGCTATCTTTATCAGGCAATGCAATGCATTGGTGATTTGATTGTTGGAGATTCAAAGAATCGCGATCTTCTTGCTGGCAAAGTTCTTGGAGAGGAGCCCCAAGTTGAACCTGCTCTGAACTCTATACTTAGAATCCTTTTGAGAACTTCTAACATGCAAGAGTTCATAGCTGCTGATTATATTTTAAAAAGCTTTTGTGAGGTTGGTTGTGCATATTTCTTTGTTGATTTATGGCGTATAAATTTTCTCATCACCACATCCCAGTTAATAAATTTTGACTGAGGTGTGTTTATGCATTTCATTACATACTTATTTTTTCTGCTCCTCCCTTGATTAACCTTATCTAAAACAGAAAAATGCGGATGGTCAATCAATGCTGGCATCTACATTAATTCCACAGCCATATTCAACGAACCATGCATTTCTTGAGGAGGATGTCAGTATGTCTTTTGGCAGGTTTGTTTTGTTGGTGGTGCATTAGTGACTCCCTTGCCTTTTGATAATGTGCTGTCTTCAATCAGCTTAAAGATTGTTGACTGTTCCTTTTCAGCATGCTATTACAGGGTCTTACTTTGGGTGAAAATGGTGATCTTGAGGTATGTGATATGCGTGTGACTACCTATTTGACATGTGTGTCTATTTCAAATTATATTTTTCCTTGCGTGCTAATTCCATCGGGTGGAAATTCTAATAACCCATGGAATTTTTATTTGTACCATGGAAGGAAGTTTTTGTGACATTTTACCATGATAATTATCTGACATTGTATTAAAAATGTAGATTTCTTGCCGAGCTGCTAGTGTTTTATCTCATATATTGAAGGACCATCTCCAATGCAAGGAAAAGGTATGCCAATATTTCCCACTTGATGTATTTTGAACTATATTTTGCTGCTTGTTATAGCAGAGTTGAAGACTTCAGTCGGGATTAATCTTTATGCATAAATGACGAGTTATATAGCTGAAAAAATTATCTTAAAGAATCAAAGTGGTACACTCACTTATTTTTTGGCTATCAAATTTAAGTTTCCCAAAACCCCCCCAATAGTTTGCTTTTACTATCTATTGAAAAGAGAGGAGAAAATTATCTAAACCACAGATCCTTCTCTTGCCTCCACCTCTTTAAGAAGTTATTATACCCTTTAACAAGATTAGATGACTAAAGAGTAAAAGGAATTGTACAAATAAACTAAACCGTATGTGTTCAAAGTTGATAATCTATTTGACATGCAATAGCTTATTCAAAATTGAGAAATTAACATGTTTTATTCTTTAGCATATTGCTAATAGGGAGATTGTGTGTGGAATGCATACATTCAACTTGTAAATGCTTTTTATGCATGTACGATCAGAAGTTTGTGGCATGGACTACTCGAAACGTTTGTTTGTGCTAGTTTTTGGTTTTTCTAGATTTGTGTATGTATGAACTGAGATTTAAAAAATAATGTTTTGCGAAATCTTACAAGAGTAGTTGTTGCAGGTTTTACAAATAGATATTGAGGCAGCACCAATGCAATCTTTAGGAGCTCAAGAGCCACTAATGCATCGAATGGTGAAATATTTGGCTATTGCTTCATCTATGAAATCTCAAGTTGGAAAGTTTAGTACATCAGAAAATTCTTATGTTCAGGCCATTATCTTGAAATTACTGATTACCTGGCTAGCAGATTGCCCCAGTGCAGTGCAATGCTTCCTAGATGCACGCCCCCACCTTACTTATCTTCTTGAGCTGGTATCAAATTTGTCTGAAACAGTGTGTATAAGGGGTTTTGCAGCTGTAGTCTTGGGTGAATGCGTGATATATAACAAATCCACTGAGAGTGGAAAAGATGCATTTGCCATTGTTGATGCAATAAGTCAGAAAATTGGGCTTAGTTCATACTTTTTAAAATTTGATGAGATGCAGAAAAGTTCAATTTTTGTCAGTGTGAAGTCATCCCTTACCTACCAATCATTTACTAGATCTTCAACATCTAGCATGGTAGATATTGAAGATGTAGATGACAATGATTTGTCAGAAAAGAAAAATCTGGACCATCCAATTCTCTCTTCAATCTTGGATTCCAACTTTGTGAACCTTGTTAAAAGTTTAGAGGCAGATATAAGAGAACAGATTGTGGAGGTTTTTAGTCGTCCAAAAATGAAGGTGGCCGTAGTGCCAGCAGAGTTAGAGCAAAGAAGCGGTGAAAGTGATGCCGAGTACATAAAGCGGCTGAAGTCTTTTGTTGAGAAACAGTGCTCTGAGATACAGGTGAGTCATGAATCTGTTTTTTCTAGGTACTCTACCTGACTTCAATTTGGAAGATGCAGGTTGAATGTACTAAAATATGCCTTCATATTCCATTTGCTAAAATGAGATTCTGGAATTAGTTTTAAATGGTATGCACATGATAATATTACCAAGAACATTCTTGTTATGTGTTTACTATACTATATACTGGAGCCAGCATACATCTTTGAATTTTTTCAGCTTGTCAAGTTTTATGATGGTTTTCACATTAGTCCATAACATTATGGACTAATAATAACTTGGTGTGTTAATAATGATTTCTTTGACATGTTCCTGCGTTGAATAAGAGTGAGATATCGTTGCATTAGGAAGTATGTAGGATGCAGGAGGCAATGCACTTGCCTCCTTATGTGTCTGATTGGTGATAGTTTTTATGTCATCATCTCAGGATCTTGTTCTTCGAAATGCTACTCTGGCTGAGGACCTGGCTAAGACAGGCAGTACTTTGCAGCCTGAGCAAAAGGGGAGTGGGGGCTCAGACAGAATCCAAATAGAGACACTCCGTAGAGATCTCCAAGAAGCATCTCAAAGATTGGAGAAGCTCAAGGAAGAAAGGGCCAAAGTTGAATCAGAGGCGATACATTATCGGAACTTAGCTAGAAAGACAGAAGCTGATCTAAGGAGTCTGTCCGATGCCTACAATAGTCTTGAGCAGGCTAACTTGCAATTGGAGAATGAGGTGAAAGCACTGAAGAGAGAAGGACACTCAACATTCCCAGATGTGGAAGCAATAAAATCTGAGGCCAGGGAAGAAGCTCAGAAGGAAAGCGAGGCTGAACTGAATGATCTGCTTGTATGCCTCGGGCAAGAACAAAGCAAGGTAGACAAACTTAGTGCAAGATTGCTGGAGTTGGGTGAGGATGTTGACAAACTACTTGAAGGCATTGGTGATGAAGCAGGGGCCGCTGGCGATGAAGATGATGAAGACGATGAATAATACATTTTTATCTCTTCCTCACTTCATACATTTTATGTTGAATTGTACAGTCTAACTCAAAAAATGAAGAACGGATCGGTGCTTATATTCCACCATAGTTGGATTTTAAATTATGATTCGTCGAGGACCTGTTTCTTGCTGGTTTATTTTGTTATATTCAGGGGTGATTAAATTGTCTCTTCATTTTCTTTACTCTCTTTTACAGTGTAAACGTATTCAATTTGTGAGAAATCATTTGGAGGACAATATTTGTATTCTTCTAATATATTTATGAGGACTCTGTTGTACAGTATGTATTTTCTTAGAAGGTACTATGTACGCCAAAATTATTTTCTAAATTATATAAACTTCTGTGGAATGTTTCCCAAGAAAGTTCCCAAGAAATAGGTCCAAGCACAAAAATAACTCAACTGGGATGCCAATTCTTTTATAGCAACTTCCAACCCTAAAATTAACTGTTTTTCTGTGAGATTGTAGTCCATAATTACTGAGATTGCAGTCCATTATATAAACTTCTGTGAAATGTTTCCCAAGAAAGTTCCTAAGAAATAGGTCCAAGCACAAAAATAACTCAACTGGGATGTCATAATTCTTTTATAGCAACATCCAAACCCTAAAATTAACTGTTTTTACGTGAGATTGTAGTCCATTATTACGCAGAGAGGTTATTGACAACATATCAGCAATTCCATCATATTTTATAATACGTTTGACTCCGAACTACTAGATCTTATCAGTGTGTACTACATGGAGAGATGAAGTAATACAATACAATATGTTCGTAATCACAGGGCATTAAAATTTTTAGATTCTCCCAACAAAAGTTGCATCTTCCTTTTTCATGAAGTTCAGTGATGGCCGAGAAAGTCAGGAAGGTTGATCGTGAACTCTGGGCATGGTAATAATGGCCTACATCGAAATACATCTAGGAGTAGATTGTCTTGACAAGGATTTTCAACAAAAAAGTTGTTTCCCTGTGTAGTCTTGTCATTGCTCAATAAAGACATGTCTGCAAGATAATCTACAAGATGAGTGCATCGACAAAGTCAATGAAAGCCATAAAGAACCTTCCGAGGATCCAATTGTCCACTGCAATAGCTTGATGAAACAGTAGAGAGTTCCTGATATCCCATCCACTCTTCTGAGGGCTTCAAGAAAACAGGACTTTCAATAGCTGCAGAACTCACACATATCATCATCTTGTAATCATCATCTCCCAAATCAGGGATTGCCTTGGCCTTCTTGGCCCAGGGATTCCACACCACTGCACTCTCATCATAATCACAACAGATCAGAAATGTAAAAGTGAATGCCAAATAGATTCATACAATGCCATGCAAAAATGTCTTAACTACCTGCATCTGGCATTCCTTTCTTCTGGAGTACAAAAGTTCTTTTCTTCTCATGGTCTATGATGGCAATTTTATTTGGACTGTGCAAGTACACTCTGTCAATCTACAAAGGTATCCAAACCACACTTGTTCTTAGAAACCTCTTGAACAAAACATGATTAGGTATCTCTTACAAATATTCCAAAAAAAATGAGAAAATTTATGAGCAGAAGATGAAGCTATTATACCTCACCATCAAATGTAAGTGCATCAGCCTGTTCTGTGAACCGTGATCTGTTCATCAGATTGTCAAAGTAATCAAGTGTCTCCAATCCCTCAATACGCACTTCACTGCAAATTCATTCAACCTCTCTTAGACTCATAGTTAAGCCAGATATGATGAATTGGAACAATCTATATCAGAACAAACAAACAAAGCAAGCATTTAATGTATATATGTAAGATGCACACCTAATATCTGATCCTGATAAATAGTTGCGTAGAGCAAAGGAGAAAGAAAAGGCTTTGTTATCTGTGTTTCTAACTCGTGGAATCAGAATTAGCTTGTCAGCACTGAGAGAGATGCGAAGCCGGAACTCAAAACTGCAGAAGCAGCCACACAAGTTAGACATTTTTTATGGTTCCATTCAGCAGAACTTCATCTTTTTTAAACACAGTTTGATTGAATCCATATATACATGTACCTGTGGGGTGTCTTTAAATCAACTTTTGTTGACTTCAATATTAGATCCACTGACGAGTGATTGTCTAAGGGAGGAGGAAGAGGTGAAGAATCCCTATCCAATGACCACATCCTGTTTCTTGCAAATCCATGTTGTTCAAGTGAACCAAGATCACCAAACTGAAACAGAAATAGCATTGAAAATGTTGGATTTCACAGCAACACAAGCCAAGGATGTTTTCACCACCAGTGTGATGAACTGAGACTAACCCTTGCAAAACAAGCTGATATCCCTCCTCTGATTGCTTTATGCTGTTTCCAGTTAGCCTGTTCAGTAGAAAATCACCATAAAAGACAGTAATGAGAATTAAGAAGAAACTTGATCCTCAAATAAGATTCAAGGTTGGCAATAATGAAATAGAGAAACATGAATTCAACTTTAAGCACTAATACTATATATTACCTTACTGCTCATAAACAGAAGTTCTTCCTTCCTGTGATTCTTCCAAGAAACAACTTGTCCTCCATACAGAAGCACCTGAAATAATATATTCATGAACTGTTACATGAAATTACCACTTCCATATAAATATTTTCAAAAAAACCATGGCTGATTTGTATCTAACTTCAAAAGTTGATAATAAGCCACACAGTTCATAACTATAAGCATAAAGTATCATGAAGGCAAAATTCCATTTTCCTGCAACAAAATAGAACCTTTAGATCATAGTTACAACAGAAACAAAAAAGATGAAACAAACCTCAGCTGATGAACCTTTTGGCTCAGTCAATATAATCCTTGGCAATCCATCTCTGTCATGAAATATATTCAACGGCATCTGTGTTGGCTTACTGCAACCAAAACCAGAAACACACTTCAGTTTCATCTCCATTCCACCCACCATACACAAGCAAAAAAGACATATTATTACACAAAGGATTGATCTTTGTGAACCCTTTTGCAACACAAAAAGACCCTTCAGAAAAATGGACGAGATTTTCAGTTTCCAAGGAGAAGAAAGCACAAGGAATAAGAAAGACACAAGCACCTATTGAGTCCAATGAAAAAAGGGTTAAGCTTTCTTTGTTGGCGGCTATCTTTCACTACAATATTATTAAAAGTGTGTGTCAGTTTAGAGTTCCAAGAGACAGAGGCAATAACTCTGCGTTTCTTTGTTAGATCTTTAATGTTATGAATATATATATATATAAGATTATGATGTTTATGAAAGCGTGAAGGAGAAAAGAGTGAAGCTGGTTAACGTTGAAGTTGGAGAATATCCAACAGAAATCAACCGTTAGCATCGGATTCTCTGTTGCTTTTGTCTTTTTCAAAGGTAACTATCTGAAATGTTGTGTTCTGGTTGGTCCACCTTGTACACGTGACCAATACCTGTGCCATGTTATTAAAGTATAAAAAAAGAAAATACTATACTATATCATAATATGAACTATGAACGGTGCTGCAAATCGCATAAAGTTGACCAAAATCAAATTGATGATCATATTGAAATTGAGTTTGGTGTTTCTGATATGTTTCTGTTCGGTGGGACTTTACTGTCTTCAATATTTCCATACACAAATGAATGAAATGAGATGATGACTCACATTATAGAAATTATTGGGAATGATAATCACAATTTTTCAGTCATTAATTTAAGTTAGTGGTTTTGGAATGTGTTGAGTTCATAACTAAATATGGTGACAATTGATACAAATAAATGTTTTGAGTAACTCTTTGAATTGTATGAATCTCATTGCTGTTTTTTTAAGAAATGTTTGAGTAATTCTTATGCTATAAATAAAAGTTCTTTTTTATATATAATTTACATGAATCTAAAATTCTAAGTTTTTTATTAAATAAATATAAAAGGTTAAATATTATTAAAGAAAAAATAAATAAAAAATTTATAAATTTATTGCGTTAAAATTTTAAATTAAAAATAATATCAATTTTTTTATGTAAATTCAACTTGTGTTTTATTATGTTTTAATAGTATTGTTTCTAACGGATGAATCTTTCCTCAAATATTAAACAATAGTTTATAAGAGAGAAAAAAAAACACACCAATATAAAAATATGTGCAAAAGTTATTATTCTTTTATAATTTTTTGAATAAAAGATTGAGTTCCATAGTAATATAATATGATCAAATGTTTCTTTTCTACGTGTGTTTGAATCGGTAAGAAATTGTATAAGGTTAATTATGTTTGTAGTATTTTAAATTTGACTAATTTTTTAGTTTTTGTAAAATATTTTTTTATAAGTTTCTGGATTTTGTAAATGTTTTTTTTCTTTTCTTGACGTTACAATTGTTTTTCTTGAAATAATGTCCTGAATTTTTATTTATTTTTTATTTTTTTACGGAATCATCTTTTCATTATTTTTGTTAAACAAATAATTGTTAACGTATGTATTATATAAGTCACATCAACAATAACACAAGGCCATTGTCATGACGAGAATTTATTTTTTCTTCTAAAATTTGAAATTAAAAGATGCAACTTTTAATTTAGAGATTGAAAGGAAAAAAGAAAGACACTAAAAATTAAAATTACACATATTATATTGTAAATAATTATATGAATGATAATATAAAAAATATAATCTGTCACTTATTTAAAGACAAATTATAGATATAACAAAACATTTTATAACTATAATACAAATTTATACAGTTGGCATTACAATAAAGAAATGTGACAAGGATAATTGATGTGATAATATATAAATAAAAATATCAGAAAAAAGGTATTATATGATTAAATAAGGTAATTCACTTTTATATACAAAGTCTTTATACATTTATATCACAATTACAATTATTTTAGAAATTTCATAATTATTTTAATATTTTACTATCATATACCATCAAATTTTACAAAAAGAAACGGTTAATATATATATATATATATTCTTTTATTTAATCATTAGGTTCAATTTTAAAAGTTGATATAACGTTTATTTAATATTTAATTTAAAACCCTTTATAAAATTTGTCATTAATTTAAAATCATTTTTTTTAAAATTTTTAAATTTTTAAAAATTTAACACACAGAAGTAATTATTATTTATAATTTAAATATATAATCATAGAAAATAAAATTATTTTATTTTTTGAAAATACAATTTTGTTTTTGATTAAAATCTACAAAATTATATAATTGTTTAAAAACGTATTATATTCCCATCAAAAATCGAAAGGTAATTAATTCACGTTTTTAAAAAGAAAAAAAATTGAAGATCAATTTTATCCGTAAGAAAATACAAAGATATTAAATACCTTTGACTCTATAAACTTAAAGTACATTATTTTCTCAATTTTGTTATCATGTGATGGCGATTGCTTCCTCTTTAGAACATTTTCCAATACAATAATTTAATTTAATTGTTTAATTCTCTTTTTACAGAATCTTTTATCACTGTGTAATATTTAAAAAATACCCATCTAGTTTAATTGCAGTATTAAAATCTTGAATTTTTAGTTTTATACAATTAAACATTTTATTTCAAAAAAGAAATTTAATATTGAAAATAGATATATTTTTATAAAGAGAAATATTTGGGTTTGTGATCACAGCTATGCTATGAATAGAAGTTGCTTTCTATCTACGCGGATTTGAGTGGACACAAGAAAATCCAGAAACAAACAAATCCGATGTGGGCCTAACCCATCTTAACACATCCCTATTTGCCGCACAGACCTAACCCTAAACCTAAACCTAATCTAACTCTAACCCTATCCTTACATGCCAATCAAAGATCACTACACTTTTTAATCAATCTCTGAATCTATAACCCAAACCCCACACAATTCAATTGATGTAGACTTTTAATTTAATCAAGTTCAATTCAAATCATTCTGACTAATTGTATTTTCAAATTTAATAAATTTACGTAAAAAATTAATTCCAATTATGATCTAGTTTACTTGTAATTAAATATAAACAATCGTCCTGCTTTTTACATAAATTTGAACCGTTACGCTCTTAAGTAGAATTAATTGTGCTCTGATTAATGGCTATAATGTTTTGTCTAGTGTTAATGTTCGATCGTAACATTTGGTATCAAAGTCAAGGTCAAAAGTGTGATTTTGGTGAACAATTGTTAAGGGTTTGGTCTAGTCGTTGTCGATCGGTATACATTCTAAATAGAGTTAAATATATTTTTGATCCCTTAACTTCCAGTGAAATTTGGAATTAGTTCATTTCAAAATTTTTGACCAATTTAGTCCTTCATCTTCGAAATACGTGGATTTAGTCATTTTAATCAATTTTGTTAAGTTTATTTGATGTTTCGTATGTATTTCAGGATTGTATTTGAGTTGTTGATACTATTTGACACATTTTTGCTTTAATGTTAAGTCAAATACTATTATGAAACGCGTTTGAAATGTCAAATAAACTTAACAAAATTTGATTAAAAGGACTAAATCTATGTATTTCGAAAGATGAAAGACTAAATTGATATAAAATTTCGAAATAAACTAATTCCAAAATTCACTAAAAAGTTAAAGGACCAAAAATATATTTAATCTTTTCAAAGTATTATTTATTTTGAAACGTATACTCTGTTATATTTTTATCCTTATAAAATGTTTCAAAAAATGAAAAAAGAAAGAAATATTTAAATCGTTTTTTGCATCAACTTTTTCTAAACGATGTAAAATTATTGACCGTGATAGGAAATTTGTTATAATTTTACTCTAATCCGATCTAACAAACACTTTATTAGTAATCTATGATTTGTTTGTGGAGAAGTTTGCTGAAGATTTTTGGTTGTATTATAGTATTACATACAAGGGGCGGTGATGAAGTGACCGAAGCATGTTAATTATAGCTTCATACAAAAGTTGGTCAATTTCATGCTACACAAACTTTCTTAAAAAGTAGAACACTACTCGTGCTGCCTTTAACAAACCACCACAACTTGCACACTAAATTTTAGGTTAATGTTTAAGGCCATTCAAATGCTGGAATATTGAGAGTCTAGATTTTTTATTGATTTTTTTGTGTTGTCTTCTGTTAAACATTAAAATACACACTGTATTTAAATACTGGAATATTGAGAGGTGCAAAATGGAACCTAAAACACTTAAGATTACTCGTGTTACTTTTGTTTTACATTTCATCACCACAACATTAGATTAGACGTGGTTTCAACCTATTTTTGTTTTAAGAAAAAAACTTTTTAAACCACTTGTACCCAGTTGACAATTCACTTTTAAAAATATTTTGATCATTAAGAAAAAATTAATTTTTATATTTGTTATTGTTTTTTTTTTTTTTTTTACCTAGGTTCTTGCACTACTAAAAAATTTCATATTATATAGGATTTTCTTTTGCAAATTTGTTAAAAAAGTTTGTAATAAATTTTTTTTCTGTTATTTTTTCTAAGAATCTTGATTGACAAGTAATTTTTTGTGAATAATTATTTTCTACAAAATTATAAAATTCGTAAGTATTTTTTACAAAATTTGTTGTGAAAAATGTTTTATATAGAATATTTTACAAAAAAATTTACAGTAATTTTTTATAAATTATTTTTCATAACAAAATTTATAAATATTTCTTAAAAAAATTCAAAATAAAATTTGCAGAGTTTTTTTAGTAGTGTTGCTTTATGTGAATATTAATTGTATATGAGATTTCATTCATTGCATCTTCTATGTTCAAACTGGTTTTGTTTGCTTTCTGTGTTATAAATTTTGTAGTTTATTGGGACTAGAAAAAGCGATATAACATAATTTTTTATTACGAAATTGACCTACAATGTGATAAGGCTATAGATTCTATTATAGCATTAATGTTTAAGCTAGGTTATTGAATGAGAGGAAATTTATATTATATGGTCATCTGAAAAGTTTATTTAAGGTAAGATAATTTCTATTAGACATAGGCTTTCAACAATAGTTAAAAAAAATAAAAAGAATAAAAAAATTATAACTTCTTTTCTAAAGTATAAAGATCAAACAAAATCAAAATTCCGGATAAATTTCAAAATCACATTATAGAAGGAAAAAAATCCATGTGCCATGCATAGAGTAAGTAATAAATATGAATGTTTTAAACATTTAACTTATATAATTCATAACCGCACAATAAATATAATTAATTCTTGATTGTTGTTTTCTGTATAACGATACATTCAATGAAAAACTACATTGAAATAAAAACAAGTGAAGTAATATTAACTTATCATATTTCAAATTGTCAAATTTGTATAAAATGTTGTCGATCTTTTTATCTATTTTTATGAAAAAATAGATTTAGATCCAAAATCTAATCTAATTATTTGAATCCAAAATAAGCGTGAATTAAATCATTAAAAATTCAATCCATGATCATCCCTATATATAGGTGTATTTGATATAAGAGTTTTGATTTAAACTAATAAAGTTTTATTGACACCAAATGTACAACCTCCAATATTTGAGTGACGATATTAATGACATATAATATAAATAATAAATTACTCATCATCAATTAAAATTAATTTATTGATGGAATTAAAATAAAAAATATTGAATTCTCTATTAATTTTTTTTCTGTTGTTTTTATGCTATGCCTTCAAAATGTAGTCATGATTATTAATTTTAAAATTTTTAAATATATTAAAATTATCTTTAAAATATTAAAATAATGTATTTTTAATATTCGGTATAAATCAATAGAAAAATCGAACTCTACAAAACGACATACGTCTTCCACTTAACAAATGATATATGTTATATAATAATGATGTAAACTTAATTGAATGATTTTTTTTTTCGAAATTAAAATTATTTAAAATAGTAAAAGAAAAGCCGTCAAACCTATCATTTATAAAAAGATGTGCAAATACAATCATCTATCATTTATTTAATAATAATAATAATAATAATCACAAATTATAAACACCCGTTTCCCTATTGAGTATCACTAATCACTAGCTAAAACCTCATCAAATTCGAACAAATATCATTAACTAAATCGAGAAACAATATAGGCAATCATAAAATTGAGTTCATGCACGTAACTCCAAGATTCACCAACAATTCACCATTTCAAGTTCCTACGAAATGTTCGTCCTTTTGAGTTTATCACAAAAGCAAATGAAATGGGACATTAAAATCTTCCATAGATATCATCATTACCTAGTGATGAATAATTTGTGTTATTTACGTGATTTATAGCCAACAACACAAAGGAATATGTATGGGAGAGAAAAAAAAAATGAATGCATAAGGACAACAAAAAGATTCCTATTTAGTGACGCATTTGAAGGAATGAAAACTGTTGAAACATGGGCCACAAATTAAAGTAGGGTTGCTCATTACCATTATTCTCAAACAATAATTCATGGAAAAGTGAGTTTAAGACGGTGATGCCTCTTGTTTTATACAAAAAGGATAATAAAAAAAAATCAATAGCTTTATATTAAAAGCAATGGTTCCAAATCAAAAATGGAGGATGGAGATCATTGTGTGCAATTCATATATAATTATATTTCTTTCAGCAGTGGGTGCAGAAAGAAAAAAAAATCTTATCTTTGGGCCCAACAATATGATTGCTGAATTTCTTTTTGCACTCATTTTTCCTCTTACACTATTTTTTTTGGGCTTTTAGTATTTTTTTTTTGTAAAATTCATTTCAAACATATATTGCAGAAGGAAAATAATATTTTGACAAAGTTTGATTAGACAAGTTTTGACTGTAAGGCCCATTAAAATCAGTTTCTCTTTTCTGCCCTAATGTGTAAGGGCTGGCCTTAATCTTTTGGGCTTAAGGGCTGGCCCATAGGGTGCAAAAGCCCTAAAGCTGTTAGGGTTCCCTTGTTAGCCTCACTTTTGCAAATTCGTACCTAAACACTGCCCCTTCTGTTTCAGAGCTCTGCTAGGGTTAGCCATCACCCTTTCCGAGCGAACTTCAACTTCTCCACTCCATGTAAGTTATTTGCGAGCTCGTTGTAGCTTCCACTAACTCTTCTGTGGTGTTTCCGTGGGACTCTTTTGATAACCCCTTCTGCTATATTTTCTTGGTTTCCTTCTAGCCGCTGTTCTCCTTCCTTGAGCTGCTGTGCTCTTACCTTCTGTGTCGAGGGTGTGTAGGGCTGTCTTGCTAGCTTATTTCCAGGTAAGGGAAGCTAGAACCTTATTGTTTGGTGCAATGATGGTAGTTTTGATGATGTTCTGTGATTTTCGTGCTTATATGTGGTTGCGAGTGTATGGCATGATTTGTGTTGTTGTTTGGGCATGAAACTGTGTTGATGGCAGGGAGGAACAATGGCGAAGTCTGTTAAACTCGCCTAAGCGAGCCTGTCTCGCCTAGGCGAGATTAATAGGGACTCGCTTGTGTATTTCTCCACGAAGGGTCGCCCAGGCGACCCACTGCACTTTTTGGGCGAGCGAACGTCTCGCTTAGGTGAGGAGGGTCTCGCCTAAGCGAGAACGCGCGTAGGGTTCTAATTCTGGAGGTCGAGCTCTCGCCTAGGCGAAGGAAGCTCGCCTGAGCGAGGGTCCTCCTCGCCTGGCGAGACCTTTCTGCCTGAGCGAGATGCTGGGCAAGAAAGGGGTTGGTCTTGATGTTTTCTTGATTTTAAAAGTGGACAACATGCTTGTATGAGTATTACCTTTAAGTTTATGAACTGAATGGTAGGTATGAATGAGGTGGTGTATGAGTTGTGATTTGTGAGTTTTAACATGATGTGAACATGATAATTGTATGAGATGATTCATGGAATTGAAATGATGAGTTTGGCATGAGTTCGACATGAGACATGAAAGGGTTGGTATCAATGTGGCATGGTAATGGCATGAGACAGGGTTCCATACTCTGGGTTCGAGAATAACGAGTTGGCATGGTTTGGTTGGGAAAACGGAAGAGGTGGATTGCGAGAAATTTTACGTATATGTATATAAATTGTATGTATGCATGCCGAATCTGTTTGATTGATTAAGAAAGTTTGGTCCGTGTCAGTACGTAAGTCCTTGGGGATCTCTAGGTGAGATTCCCAGGGTCGTGCTTCAGTGGTCGGGACGTAATCCCATGGCCCTGTTAGTGGGTGTCCATGGTGGTGCCCCATCTATATAACTAGGTAAGGATTCAAGGTAAGGTTACATCCTAACACTCTAAGGAGTCAGTTAGTCTCACCTAGAGCGGACTGACTCCTGTGGTGAGAGTAGCAGGAGGCCCGAAATTCATTAAGGGCTAACCTTGTGGTGAGGGAAAATTGATTCATTATAACACTTGTAACACATAGCTCGGGGGTGAGCAGAGGTATCCACCACAAGTGCAAGCATCCGCTGAATCCGACCAGGTTATATGTATCCAGATGAGTCGAGTCGAGTCGTAGTGTATTGCTTGGGGAGTAGTGACATGCTTGTGTGATGTATGTATGATGGACTGTGAATATGAATCTGATTTAATTGATGATATGATTTTTGGCTCTAGCTTACCCTTTGCTCGTTTGATTGTTTTGTGTGTGGTTCTTCTCTTTTGCGATGATCATCAAATTATTGATGTGAGCAGAAGCGAGAGGTTCTCGCGGTCAACAGGGGAACGATGCTCCGCTGCATAGCCCATATGGGCTGGAGCTGATGTTTTATTTCTTTTGTTGGACTTCTCTTAGGGCCACGGCCCATGTATTCTGTTTAACTTGTTATCTCTTCAATTCCTTTTAACTTTATATCTGGTTTATCCTGTGGCACCGTGGTGTGCCTTACGTTGTAAGGAGTGGATTTAAACTCCAGGATTGCGCTACGATATTATTCTAGTGTGACGCTTCTTTAATTACGTTATTAATTAAATGGGGTGTTACATTGACAAATAACTATTTTTGATAAAAAAACTCTAAAATTTTATTATTTTATTTTTGTAACTTCTATACAAAAAAAAATTACACTATTTAGTAATTTTGTCAACTTTGTCAAAAATTTATTTGCCAAAAAAATATTTTTGACTGTGTGAAATTTTAGAAAATGATATTTTAGAAGTGATAGTGGTTTAAAAATAGTGAGTATCGATTATTTTAATATTTAAAGATTTTAGAATAAATAGTTTTGTTTTAAACGAGTTTCATTATTTTAAAACACACAATCTCTTACTTGTCTCTAAGTGTTCTCTTTCTTTGTTCGCCTGATTGAAGATATAAGACCGTAGCAGTGATCCTCGCGGCGAGTTCTTCAATTTGAACCGATCAATTTCTTCATTTGCGTAAGTCTACTAAAAAAACTCATATTTTCTGCCAATTTTGTTTTGAAATTTTTTCCGTAGGACCTACAAATTTTGTTGTGAAATTTTTTTTTGCGAGAAATTGCTACCAATTTTCCTGCAAAATATTTTGTATTAAACACTTTTCGCAACAAATTTTGTAGAAAATACTTGCAAATTTTATAATTTTGTAGGAAATGATTACCCACGAAGGAATTACCTGCCAATTAAAATTCTTAGAAAAAATGGCAGAAAAATGTCTTTTCTTGCAAATTTTTTTAACAAATTTGCAAGAAAAATCTCATATGAGAATTTCTAGTAGTGTAAGTTCCAGCCATTTTTCCTTAGTCTTCTTCTAGTTTCTATTGCACGTGAGACTTTTCTGCTTGCATGTGTTCTTTTGATCTTCTATATGAGTCTTTCTTGATCAGTGATCATAACGGTAGATCCTAATCATTCTTGTTCTTAGGTATAAATAGAGAATTCTATGGAACTAAGGGTGTTTTGGTGTTCCTTGAGTCTTTTGAGCTGTTTGAACCACTTTGTCAAGTAAGTGGAAGTAATTTGTATTGTTTATGTGAGTGAGTTTGATAGAGAATGATATTGGCATGTTTGTGATTGATTGAATTTGGTAATTATCATTAATTGTATGAGTCATTTTGGTATGTAAACTGTTTAATGAATCTTGCATGATTGGTTGATTGATTGTGAAGGAATTTGGGAAAATTGTAGGATTTGAGTCATTGATTAAATTGGTACCAACTCATATGCTTTAAAGACTGTTTTAGACCAACACATAAAGGAGGAGTACCAATTTGAGCTATGAAACAGGTCCTGATTTCCCAAAAACCTTAAATTGAGATTGCTGATATTTGATACAACGTTAAGCCTCACCATGGCAATGTTGAGCGTTGGCTTTTACGAGTTGATCAGCGCTGAGCTTCACTATGGCAACGTTGAGCGTTGGTTTTACGAATTGATCACCGCTGGGCGCCACTTTCTAGCGCTAGGCGCTACCCAGTTTTCAATACTGCATCCTCTTAGTAAAATGAAGATTCCCGCTTCGTTAACCATCAAATCAAACTAGAATTTTGACAGCTGATCCTAGACAAGTGAATCTTCATTTTGACCAATGAGATCTTTGTTTTAAAGTTTGTGGTTAGAGAAATGATTTTCACCATTTTGATGTGTTTTTATGTATAACACCATTTTCCTATTTTCCTGTTTTGGTTACTCTGGATGATCTATGTATGCTTGAACTATATTCTATAGTCCTTATTGTTATAAATTGAATTGGATATATGGTTATGAGCATGAATAGTGTTGTTGATGAAAGAATTTCAAGAAGAATTTCTTTATGGTTTAGTGTATACAATGATATAAGGATTCATTATTGGTTGGTATCATGTGTCTAATACTGCTCACACTCAAGTAGAACATAGTAGATGATTATGTGGTGAAAAGATGAGGAGGTTTAAGTATATATATTAAGTATCATATACCCTTTTAATGTCTATAAGTTATTTTTCTAAAATAAACAATAATATACATACACCTCCATTTTCTCTACATATTAAATAATTTCGTAAATTTTATATATATATATATATATATATATATATATATATATATATATATATATATATATATATATATATATATATATATATCATAAAGTTACTAAGTATAGTTATATATATAATTTGTGGAAAGAATGGCTTAGGTAGTCACCATCATCTTTTTTCCAACATCTTGCAGCTTTGTTGCATGGGCCAAAACAGAAAATGCTGAATGCTAATAAACATATAAGACCAAAATTATGTACGAAGTGATAAGCCTCATTTCTCTCTCATCTTAACATTATTGTTTCTTTCTTTATCTCATTACAAAAACAAACAAAAACCTATCACACCAAGTTTACGAACTTCAGAATTTCAAATCTACAATGTCCCTATATACACAAAAGTGTCTACGTGTTGACTCATGAACCATCAAATCTCATTCTGCCAACATTTATGAACTGGAAACAGAAGTCGCAAAATTAGGTTATGTATATATATTAAATATTTCACATCATTAAAAGTGGGACAAACATGATAATATATAAAAAACATTATGGTAACATAAACTAATCTAATCATAAACTGAATCTTCTATATAACATGACATAACCAAAACGTTTTTGTTCATATTTACAACATGGCATTCTTATTGGTCGGTTATGCAGCAGCAACAATTGCAGCACTCTTCTGCATTTATCTCAGAAGATGTTGCACGCACCCCATCTTCACTGAATACCCTTTTGTTGGGATGCTACCACAAGTTCTTTGCAATTTGTGGCGTGCCCATGATTATTCAACTCAGGTTTTGAAGCAACACGGTGGCACTGGTGAGTTCACTGGGCCATGGTTCACCAGTATGAACTACATGCTCACCTGCGATCCCTTCAATGTGCATCACATGTTGAGCAGAAATTTTCACAACTACGTCAAGGGACCCGAGTTTCGTGAGATTTTTCAAGCTTTCGGAGATGGCATTTTCACTGCTGATGCAGAAGCTTGGAAATATGACAGAGATCTCTTCCATTCCTTGTTCAAGCATAAAAGCTTCGAGGTGTTTCTGGAGAAAACCATTCAGAAGAAGGTGAAGAATAGCTTGCTTCCTTTATTGAATCATCACGCGCAAGGGAGGGTGGTGGTGGATCTTCAAGATGTCTTCAATCGCTTCACTTTTGATAACATATGTTCTACGGTTCTTGGTCGTGACCCTGAATGCCTTTCCATTGATTTCCCAGAAGTTGCAATCGAGAAGGCTTTTAACCAAGCGGAAGAGTGCATATTCTACAGACACATAGTGCCAAGGTTTGTTTGGAAGATGCAGCAATGGCTTCAAATAGGGCATGAGAGGAAGATGACAGAAGCATGTAAAACGCTTGATGAGTTCATATATTCATGCATAGCGTCCAAGAGAGAAGATCTAAGAAGGTACGAGGAAAATGAAAATGAAGAAACTTATGTTGACTTGTTAACAAGTTTGATGAGAGAAGGTAAGGAACAACATGAAGATATATTTCTAAGAGATGCTGTGTTCAATCTGTTTGTGGCTGGGAGAGATACCTTAACTTCAGCTCTCACCTGGTTCTTCTGGCTTGTTGCTACAAACCCTTTGGTGGAAGAGAAGATTCTTGAAGAGATTAATCAAAACTTTGGAAGTAATGAAGAAAATGCAGTTTTGAGTGCAGAGGAGGTGAAAAAGCTGGTTTATCTGCATGGTGCTATATGTGAAACATTGAGGCTGTTTCCACCTATACCCTTCGAACGCAAACAAGCACTTAAAGCTGATGTACTTCCAAGTGGTCATTGTGTGAATCCCAGAACAAAGATATTACTATTTTTGTATGCAATGGGAAGAGTTGAAGAAATATGGGGAAAAGATTGCATGGAGTTGAAGCCAGAGAGATGGATCTCAGAGAAAGGAGGTAATGTTTATGTACCATCTTACAAATTCATTGCTTTCAATGCAGGACCAAGGTCTTGCTTGGGGAAAGACTTGTCCTTTATCCAGTTGAAGATGGTGGCAGCAGCTATTTTGCGGCGTTACCATGTTGAAGTGGTGGAGGGTTATGTTGCAACTCCTAGCCTCTCGATTGTTCTTCTCATGAAGGATGGTTTGAAGGTAAATATAAGGAAAAGAAAGTTTTAGTTTGACTTGCGAAATTTGGACATCAAACTTAGTAAAAAGTGTGTCTTGTCTGTTGTGTGATGTTGTTCTGTAATGTGTTGTGTCTGTATCATTAGAGCATTTCGTTTCAGAGAATAAGAAAAGGAAATAATCGTTTGCTTTTTCAATGACTTTACAATATAATGGTTATGTGTCTACCTTACCTTTTAATAAGTATTATTTTAGCATCATGTTTCAAAATTACAATTTTAGTAAATTATAGGAGAGATAGGAACGAAATTAACCAATAATAAAGTAGATTTTGTGTAACCTTTGTTTTCTCATTTTCATCCCCCATACTAAATATTTAAAATTATAAATAAAAACTGAACAAAAGTTATATGTTTTTTTTTAATTAAAAAGGAAAAATATTTAAAATAAAGTATGACCATAATTCAATTATCACTCATAAAAATAAGCACTAAATTGTTTTTATTAATCTATAATGATTTACTAAACTCTTTTTTGTAATATCTAGTCTTTTTGGGCTTCTTTAAGATCAAAGTGTCGCATCTAAATTAAAATTACATATTTAATAAAGTTTCATATCTATTTTTTTTGGTCATGTAATAAACCAATTCAATAAAATTTTTCAAAATAAATAAATAAACAATTTAAGCACCTACTTTTGTGTAAAGAAACAATTAAAGAGTAATAAGAAAACAAATGAAGAATAGACAAAGACAAATTTGAAACCATTTAACTTGTCTCAAATTAAAATAAAGGATAAACGAGGCGTAGCATATAAATCATTCATTTTCTTTATTATTTCATTAAGACTAAATATTAAAAAAGTATCAGTATTTAAATGTAAAATGAAAATACTCATGTATAGCCGTAACACTAAGAAATAATTTGTTTTATCATATTTATTTTCTAAAATTTGATTTGATAATGACAAAAAAACATGACAGAATAGATAAAAACATCAATTGAGAAAATGCTTGCATCAATTAAGAAAAACAAGCCCTTATTATTATTACCATTATAAATATTGTACTATTTATTTTATTCGTTATTTTCTCTATTTTATTCTTTATGTTTCTATTTTTTTTATCTATACTTAGAAATGAAATTTAGTTTAATAGCCTTGACGTACTAATTAACGTCGATCCTATTTTAAAGTGGATTGAACGAATAAAAAAAATGAAAACGAAAAAAAGAAGATAAAAATAATGCATAATTGGAAGACAAAACTCCAAGAGAATGATCATTGAAGTTCATTAATAAAGACTAGTTATGAATAAAATGAATAAATATACCGTACTAATTACATCTTCATTTTGTTACAACATGATTTTGTGACAACATGATTTTTTTTTATTTATCTAAATTAATTATTATAATGAACAATTATTTTTTATCTCTAAAATTGATTGTAATTTACAAATTTTCTTGTAGTGATAATTATTTGACTATAAACAAAAGTTTTCTGACTTATCTTTAAAGTAAATTAAAGATGAAAAATAACAACATTATTAAATCTACTAGCGTCAAAAAATAATTATCAAAGTAAAACATTCATGAAAGTTTTTCTTTACTTCATATAAAGTTTAATTGAAAATAAATTAATTGCCACAGTTACCACCAGGTCCTCCAAAGAAAAGTGCTAAGCCAAAGTAATGTACTGCATCTGCATAGTATTTAACATCATAACAATTGGGGTTGTCACTGAATGAATAAGTTTCATATGCTTTAGCTCCACGAGTTCTTCTTGATGAATCTTGAATCGTCACTTGTCTAAAGTAACAAGCATGAGTAGCAATGTTATCATTAGGAAGATGTCCAGATCCCATTTGAGGACTATGAGTACCAAGACGAGTTCTTGTTCTTCCACCCCACCCTACTTCATCAGCTGAGCTCATGTTTGAGAACAATTTTATTGGAAAATATCCAATAAATTTATTTTCTATACTTAACCACCAATTTTTGGTCTTTGGATCCTGAAAACATAGAAACACTTTTATTAATATATATATATATATATATATATATATATATATATATATATATATATATATATATATATATATATATATATATATATATATATATATATATATCATGCGTAGTGTTAACTATGTCTACCATACAATATTAATTTGTTTTATCATTATATTCACTTAAAAGGTGTATTCAGAAAACTAAAATATATATCAATTCTATACAAGTGAAATCTAGCTATATTTTTTGACTATAGTGAAAACTATACAAAATGATTATGACCTGAGAAATAGAAAAGGGAGATGCATAAATTGGTCCTCCATAGACAGATACATTGGTTATGCGTAAACCAAGATAAATTTCTTTACTAGTTTGAACAAAACCTGCACACCGAATATTGTAGCATCCTGTCTTCTTGTAGTTATCTGACTGTAAATATTTAATACCACATTAAATTTTGCATAATGATATTAATATGATAAATAAATTAATTAAAAATCATTTAGGACTCATAATGGCTTAGTTATATTGTTATACATGAAATCTAAAAGAGAAAAAAAAAAATCCATCACTAGTACCAAATTACCAGGGGAGCACATCATATCTTTCATTTCTACAAACAAAGTGATCATAAACTGAATGTACTGATATGTCCTTACCGTCCATGAGGAATAAAAGTGAGATGCATAGTCACCATATAGTTCTGGAATCACCTGATAGAAGTGCATTGAATTAATTAGATTTTTTTTTATCACACACACACACACAAAGGTTTAATGTGAAAATTACAACTTACATGCCATCCTAATGAGATTTTGTTAGTTGATTCTATCAATCCATTTTGAACCCACAAATGAGACATAGAGATTTGAAACTTTGCATCAAGTCATGGATTATAAAGACTATTTATTCCATTGACTCCATAATAAGGACCAAAATGTGGTTTAAGGAAAACTTCTGCAAGCTAAAAAATTCAATATATACAAATAAATAGTCAGATTAAAACAATTAGATGGAATACAATTTATAAAAACGAAGTACCAACATTGTAAACTATTTTTATAAATAATCTTACATGAACACCAGGAACGTCTTGAACCAACATATGATTGTTTAACATTGATTTTTCACGAATAAGGTCATCTTTTGTTGTTTTGAGTATAGGAACAGTCCCCGTCGGACATTCATCCTTACTCAATCCAAATATGGATTTAGTTCTTAAATTTTTGTGACTTGACTCTCCAATCACATTATGAAAGCTAGGTTTTCTCTGACAAATATCAAAGCATGGAAAACATTGAGAAAGAAGGGTTGAAAATTAGTCATAAATATTGAAAAGAAAATAAAAGTCAAATTTCAATGTAATTAAAGGTTTTTGGTTATATACCTGCAACTTATGACCCTTTAACAAAGGATGGTCAAATGATGGTTGTTTGTAAATGTCAATGCAATCAATAATGTCTCCAACCTTCGTCTATCAAATCCAAAATTAAACACATAGAAATAAAATTATTATTAAATCATGTAGTGTGATATCAACTAAAGGAAGCATATGATGAAACATAACAAAGTTGAGACATACATAAATACTCTTCGTAAAAGGTTTATTAATGAGATCAAATTGTCTCTCGAAGTCCAAATCTTCCTTTAGTATAGTTTGAATTCCGTCAACTTTAAAACTAACATGACTACACAACAAATACAATAGAAAAAACAATGTATGGATCATTTCTTTTTGCAACTAATATTCAACACAATCTCACACACACATATACACACACACACACACACACATATATATATATATATATATATATATATATATATATATATATATATATATATATATATATATATATATATATATATATATATAATAAATTAATTAAAATATCAATTGTTTCTGATATAAAAAATAATGTAAAACTTCTAACGTATATAGTTCTCAATGTTAAAAAAATATAATACTCATTCGGTTTCTTCTCATTTATGATTTTAATTTTTTTTAACAACTTTTAAAGAATAAATTTATTGTATAGTAATTATTATAAGTTACTTTTTATACAATAATTAATGCATAACATTTAAATCAAACTAAATCAAACATATAATAATATTAATTTTGAAATGTTGAAAATGTCAATCAAACATATAATAATATTAATATGATATGATGCAAATATGGCTCAAGAGAGCTTCAAAGGCTTAAGACAAACTTAAAAAATGACACATATTATTTAAAATTTATTTTTTGAATTTTGTTTATGCACAATTATTTATTAAATTAACATATAACAATATTAATTTTGAAATGTTGGAAATGTCATTAACAACTAAAGGAAGCATATGATATATATGATATGATGCAAGGACGTCTCAAGAGTTTGAAAGACCTAAAACAAATTTAAAAAATGATACCTATTATTTAAAATTTATTTTTTAAGTTTTTTTAATCAACATTATTTATTAAATTGTCATAATTAATTTTATTTAACATTTCTTTTTCAGGAGATAATAATTCATTTAATCTTTTTAGAGATATTGTTGATGTTAAATAAATTTTTATTATCTTTAGTTTTGAGAAACTTTTTTCGACTGAAACTGAAATTGTTAACATTATTTTATAAGTTATATATGCAATTGGAGAA
The DNA here is from genome assembly GCF_037176805.1 of Vigna unguiculata. Classification (NCBI taxonomy): domain Eukaryota; kingdom Viridiplantae; phylum Streptophyta; class Magnoliopsida; order Fabales; family Fabaceae; genus Vigna; species Vigna unguiculata. Next base: position 48,928,141 of record NC_140795.1, on the reverse strand, counting down.
TAATTTATTATTTTTATATAATTAAGAATGTCAATTGGTTTATCATTTTTGAAACCTATAACTTATCTTAAGATATTTAATTCTGAAAATAAATAAAATCCATCAATATCCAACAAATTATCATATTTTAAAGTTTTTTCAAGGTTTAGTCATTTTTCTTTCAAAAATATACAATCTAGTGACTTTAATTTTTTAACACTAAATAAAAAAACAAAAATTATTTTCATATATATTTTTGTCAAGAGTACAATCATTATCTAGTTTCTCAATCTCCTTCTCATTACCATGAGTTTGAGATTCGGAATTATCCTCATCACTAATTACTTCTCTCTATATTTTTTTCTTTCACCTATATCTATATTGTTATTATCTTGTTCATTCAAAGAGTCAAAGATCACCTATTTGCATTTTCTAATTCATTTTTCTTATATATTTTTATAAAATTTCTCATCAAGATATATGCAAAAAAAAAAAACTCCCAAAATTCGTAAATCTAAACCAAAAAAATAAAATGGGACAAAAGAAATGCATTTCTAATTCTAATACAAATAAAAAATAAAATAAAAACAAGAACAAAAGAAATAGAAAGAAAAAGCATACTAACCATAAATGAGGATGAAAAAATTGATATACATGAGCAATATGAGATTCAAGGAATGTAATATGTTAAAACCTTAAAAAAAAGACTCTTAAGAAAGAAGAAAGTAAGGAGAGTCAAGATAAGTCATAGAAATAAAAAGATAAAAGAGGAAAATAAAATCCAAGTCAATTATAAGATAATAAAGATAACTATTTTTTTTCATTAACAAAATTATAATTTACTAAATAAAGTTTTGAACTCATTAATTATCATTTTTAATATCAATAAAAATTAATACATTAATAATAATTTAATTAAATTTTATTCTCAAACATAAACTTATAATTATTATAATAGAACTATATTACTAATAAATTATTTGAGTCTTTTTTTTAAATATAATTTTATAATTAATTTAATAGAGACATATTAGTACAAAAAATTTTGAGGTCTTTTTTTTCTTACACGTAATTTTATAATTAATTTAATAGAGAAATATTAGTAATAAAATAAAAATTTGATACGATGAAACATAAGAAAGTTGAGACATACGTATGAATATTGTTCACATAGGCTTGTTAATCAGCTCAAATTTTCTCTCCAAGTCGAAATCTTCCTTTAATATAGTTTGAATTTCGTCAACTTTAAAACTACCGTGACTATTGAACAACTACACTACAAGAACAATATATGGATTTTATTTTTTTTCTCGCAACTACTACTCAACACAATCTTACACACATACATACATATAGTATGATTTTAGTTATAAACTTTGATTCAAAAATAGAATTCGTTCTTGTCCGAAATTTCGATACATTTTTATTTCTAAACTTTAAAAACGAATGAATATAGTCCTTTTAACTCAACTATGTTAACTTTTTTGACACATGTCGAATGTTTCATGTTACTATTGGAGTTATTTATACCGATTGACACATTTCCGGTTTAATATCTACTGAAAGATGCGTTCGATACCTCAACAAAAGTTAACATAATTGAATTAAAATGACGATATTCATTTATTTTCAAAGTTTAGAAAATAAAATATATCGAAGTTTCTAACATGAACAAATTCCAATTTTGGGTCATAAATTCAGAGACTAAAAACATACTTAACCATATATATATATATATATATATATATATATTAAAATATCAAATGTTTCTAATATGAAAAATAATGTAAAACTTCCGAAGTATATAATCGTCATGTCATAAAAAAAATATAATGGTCATTTTGTTTCTTCTCATTTATGATTTTAATTTTCTTTAATGTCTATTTGGTGTCTTGTCATTTATGGGTTTAAATTCTTTTATAACATTTAAAGAGTATATTTATTGTATAGTAATTATTGGAAGTTACTTATTATATAATAATTAATGCGTAACATTTAAATCAAACATATAATAATATTAATTTTGAAATGTTTGAGATGTCACTAACAACTGTAAGGAAGCATATTAAGCCGATCCTGATTTGATAAAACATAAGAAAGTTTGAGACACGAGACATGCGTGAATATTCTTCCACTCTAAATCTTCCTTTAGTATAATTTGAATTCCATTAATTTTAGGATTAATATGTGTAAAAAAATAATATATACATTATTTTTTTCGCAATTATTACTCAACACAATTATACATACATACATATATATATATATATATATATATATATATATATATATATATATATATAAATTACTTAAAATATCAAGGGTTTTTATATGAGATCATGTAAAACCTCCTAAGTATATAGTCGTGAATGTCATAAAAATGCTCATTTGGTTTCTTCTCATTTATGATTTTAATTTTCTTTTATAACATTTAAAGAGTTTATTTATTGTATGATAATTATTATACGCTACTTATTACATAATAATTAATGAATAACATTTAAATCAGATTAAGTCATATATATATATATATATTTATTTATTTATATATATATATATATATAATATTAAATTTGCAATGTCATTAACAACTATTGGAAAATGAAGTTTTTCGATTTATTTAAAAGTTTGTAACCAAAAAAAAATTAAACTAAAAATATGTTTGAACTTAAATATCCAAGTCAAATTAAGTCAAATGTATAATAATATGAATTTTAAAAATTATAATTAAGAATTGATCAAAATATAGTTAATAAGTATTAAAAATAAAAACGTTTTTATTTATTTAAAAGTTGATAACAAACAAAATAAATAAACTGACAATATATTTGAATTTACATATATAAGTTATATGTTGCGGTCATCGTAACGGTACCATGAACCTAAAAATAATAATAAAATTAAGGTTTAATTATGTTTTGATCTCATTTTGGAGTCAAAATTTCAAAATGATATCCAAATTTTAAAAGTTTTATATTGGCCCCCTTGTTTGTTAAAATGTCTCAAATTTGTCTTTTTTGTTAAGTCTGGCTAGACGGCGTTAAATAAGGTGTCACGTGTCAAACTTAACAGAAAGGACAAACTTGAAACGTTTTAACAAAAAAAGGACCAATTTGATACTTTTAAAAATTTGGATATCATTTTAAGATTTTGACTCTAAAATGGAGACCAAAGACATAATTAAACCTAAAAACAATGTTTTAGATTCAGAGTCAACGATTACTTTCAATTTTAGATTCTGAGAAAGATGTTAGTACTTGTTGTGCTAATTTGAGATGTTACTTTCAATTAAATATACAAAAAATATACAATTCTTTTAAATGTTTATTTTCTCTAAAAAAAAAAAAGCATAAAGGAGTTTTTTTTCTCAAGTAATAACCTCACTCCTGTATATTTTCATTTCAAATGCAAATTGATTGTTTAACTCTTTTAAGAAAAAACTATTTAAAAAATCATTTTAAAAATATTTGTTGTGATCCTAACAATTTTGTTCCAACGTATTTCTGTTAATAATAATAATAATAATAGAATTTCTAGATTCTTAATAAACTATGTGAAAAAATGTTAAATTTTAAATTTTTAAATTTTTATATATTTTGAATTCTTCCTCCCTTTCTTTCTTTTTAAGTTTTTATATTGTAAGTTTGTCTTTATTATTTAATTAATATTTATATTTACTATTTTTTGTTTTTATAATGTTTTTGCTTTTTTGTTTTTATATTCTTTTAAGTTTTTGTTTTGTCTTTTAAATTTTTATATTGTTTTAAATTTGTCTTTATCTATTAACTGCAAGAAAGGAAAATGCTCCATTAACCGATAATATATATATATATATATATATATATATATATATATATATATATATATATATATATATATATATATATATATCAAAGATTTGTTAGTTTTTATAATTTAGATACTGATTTTGTAAAATAGAATAAATAAAACTAAATTATAAAATAGAATAAATAAAAAGCTATTAATTATTAAAATAGTTATTATTATGGATAACAAATTATAATTGATCGCTAAATTAGTTACTAATTAATCAGAGATTAATTTAGAAACCAAATTTTTTAGTAAAAAAACCTTTGATAGCTAATGTTTAGTGATAAATTTTCTTTGATAACTAAAATCTTGTTAGCTAAATTTTAAAAGTTAATCTAGAGATCAATTACAAAATTTTATTTATAATAGCAACATTTTAGTAATTAATAATTTTTTATTTTGTAATTTGGTATCTAAAATGATCACTATAATAACTAATAATTTTTTGTTACTAAAATTAATTATTAAAAAGGTTAAGATTTAGAGGAATTTAATTTGACGTACATGGAATTTCTATGACTGATATACAATAACATTACAGTATAATGAATCTTATGTCAATGGAAAATTATCTTTTGACTACTAAATTTTGGCAACTTTCTCTTACAACCTTATGTGTCATCTTTTAAGTGGTTTTCATTTTTTATTTTTCTCATTTTTAATATTTCAAAATCACTTAAAAAATGACACATCATGTTATAAAAAAAAATTATCAAAATTTAGTAGTCAAAATATCATTGTCCTATGTCAATCAATATGTCCACTTTATCAGAAAAAGGAAATATGAAAAGAAAAAAAATTGAGCAGAGATGCTTATTGTTTTATTTTATATCTTTTGCTATCTTATATTTATTATCTAAAATAATGTCATCTATTATTGTATTTAAAATTGTTATCTCATCATCATCTTCAACTAATAATGTATATACACACACACACATAATAAGTAAATAATTCCATTTATGTCAATGAGAAAGGTAGTTGAATGTTCTCTTTTGGAATAATGTATTCAGCATTATGAATGAAAATAAGAATAATATTATTAACAGTTTTATATTTAACTCAATTTATAAAATAATTTTCATGATGAGATTTTAATCTATTTATATTTATATGCTGTAATAATAATAATAATAATAAGCGAATAACATTATCAATAACCTTGACTAGAACATATTTTATCTAACTAATTAAACTTGTCTGGTTAAATATACGATCATTAACTTCAAATCTATAATATCCATTACATGTTAATTACGCCTTAATTAGTCACAATTCATTAAACATGAATTTATGAATGTAATATTCTCTTAATTATGAATCATATTTTAATTTTGGACAATATCTGAAATGCTTATTTATAGAAATAAATATAAATTTACTATATTCTTTGGATTTTTTAGGATATTTTTCTAATCATAGGCCCTAGACCATTGTCTCTCTATTTTAAGAGTTGATCCTGGAATACAAAAATGTAAACATTAGAAGAAGAATAATATTAAATCTATTTACCAATGAAGTTAATATTACCTCAAACCCAATATCTTAAAAGCATTAAATGTGAGTCTTTTTTCTCCCATATATACGGTTCCACATATACAAAATAATTGGTACAAAATCAACAATTTAAATTAGACTACTATAATTTTGAATGAGAGAACCCTATAAGAAAAATATATACTGCAGTTGGTAAAAAGTTAACGTAAATAAAGAAAAATAAATACTAATTTTAAATAAAAAGTACTTCAAAAAATAAAATATAAAACCAGAAAAATTATAGTGAATAAAAGCTATGTAAATGAAAAAAGATACGAGTACATATGAATGAAAGAGATAGAGATGTGTGTGAATAAAGAAAATGAATTTGAATATATAAAAAAAAAATATGAAGATGAAGAGATTTATATAAAAATTATTGAGCTATGATTAATATTACCCCAAAACCTAAATTATTGAGCTGTTCATTACCCTTAAAAAACATTATCTTTATAACATTATCTTTCTTTGTCAACAAACATTGCGTCTACACTTAAAACTATAAGTACAAATTGTGGATTATATCCATTGTAGAATCAAATCCTTAGTCCTTTCACTAACTTCCAACAACCTTCATCATATTTAATAATAACTACATAATTAAAACAAATATCTACCATTCCTAATTCATAATTGATTCTATATAAGATGTAACAACAAAGCCACAAAGATCACAACACAACCAAATAGCTTTTGTTTGTGCTGATTAATGTCCAATGTCCATGTTTTTCTACGCAGCAGCACTATTCTGCATCATATATTTCTTCCATCGGAGACTATGTTGCAGATACCCTCTTTTCACCGACTACCCCATCATCGGAATGCTACCGGATTTACTCTGCAATTTGTGGCGCATCCATGATTTTTCAGTCGAGGTGCTGAAATCACACGGCGGCACCGGCGAGTTCACCGGACCATGGTTTACCAACATGAACTATTTGATCACCAGCGACCCCATCAACGTGCACCATATCTTGAGCAAGAACTTCAAAAACTACGTCAAGGGACCCGAGTTTCGTGAGATTTTTCAGGCTTTTGGAGATGGAATTTTCACTGCTGATGGAGAAGCATGGAAATACAACAGGGATCTCTTCCAATCCTTGTTCAAACACAAAAGCTTCGAGCTTTTTCTGGAGAAAACCATTCGGAAGAAGGTGCAGAATAGTCTCCTTGTCGTGTTGGAACATGTGCAACAACATGGGAGTGTGGTGGATCTTCAAGATGTCTTCAACCGCTTCACCTTCGACAATATATGTTCCACGGTTCTCGGATACGACCCTTGTTGTCTTTCCCTTGATTTTCCAGAAGTTGCGATTGAGAAGGCTTTTAACGAAGTGGAAGAGTCCATTTTCTACAGACATGTGATGCCGAAGCGTGTTTGGAAGGTGCAGAAATGGCTTCAAATGGGTCGAGAGAAGACGATGACAGAAGCATGCAAGTCGTTTGATGAGTTCATACATGCACTCATAGCATCTAAGTTTGAGGCACTAAGCAGGTGCAATGAAAATGAAGAAACAGGAGAAGATTGTGCTGATTTGCTCACGACTTTGATGAGAGAAGGTAATAAGGAACAACATGATGATATATTTCTAAGAGATGCTGTGTTCAATCTGTTTGTGGCTGGGAGAGATACCTTAACTTCAGCTCTCACCTGGTTCTTCTGGCTTGTTGCTACAAACCCTTTGGTGGAAGAGAAGATTCTTGAAGAGATTAATCAAAACTTTGGAAGTAATGAAGAAAATGCAGTTTTGAGTGCAGAGGAGGTGAAAAAGCTGGTTTATCTGCATGGTGCTATATGTGAAACGTTGAGGCTCTTTCCTCCTATACCTTTCGAGCGGAAGCAAGCTCTTGAAGGTGATGTACTTCCAAGTGGTCATTGTGTGAATCCCAGAACAATGATATTGTTTTCACTGTATGCAATGGGAAGATTTGAGGAAATATGGGGGAAAGATTGCATGGAGTTGAAGCCAGAGAGATGGATTTCACAGAAAGGAGGTATTGTTTATGTGCCATCTTACAAATTCGTGGCTTTTAATGCAGGACCAAGAACTTGCTTAGGTAAAGACTTGTCCTTTCTTCAAATGAAGATTGTTGCAGCTGCAATTTTGCGGAATTATCATGTGCAAGTCGTGGAAGGTTCTGTTCCTACGCCAAGTCTTTCCGTTGTTCTTCTCATGAAGGATGGTTTTAAGGTTAAGATAACAAAAAGAGAAACTTAATTTGATGTACGTGGGAACTTCTATGTCAGATGTACAAGGACAAGGACGTCCATATGATAAAAAAAATAAAAATCAAAATGAACAGTTCTTGTATAAAAAGATAAAAGAAATGAGTAATTGGTATACTTGAGGTTTTTATAATAAAATAATATCACAATTGTAATAAATTTAATTGGAAAATATTTTATTTGATTTTAACATTTGTTTAACAATTTTATGTTTGATTTAATATTACAAAACTAAATATTTAATCTTCACTCTAAAATTAATGAATCCAAAATGAATTTTATTAATAGAAGTATCTAACTAACATTAAGCAAATGAAATAAATAAAATTTAAAATATTAACGAAAGGGTTTGTCAAGTCCACTCTAAACTTATGCCAAATAATTTTTTATTGTTATAAGCGTCGGTTACACCCTCGCTAAGAACAGAAGAGAAAAACCAAGAAGATAGAGACAGTTCTTTCTCCACCTTTGGGATAACCACTTGGGAGCTCACACATGGAAGGGTTTCACCTTCCAAGTCCATGATGCTTAAGATCACCAGGTAGTTTATTATTTTAAAAATATATAGTGAGGGTAGATTATAGAGTGTGCGTCTACTAAGGTTTTAATTTTAGTATCTAAATTAATTTCTAATTTTATATAATTAATTAATGTAAAGGTTATTTTGGACACTAATTGTTTGGTGACTAAAATGTTTATAGTTATCTTGGAGATTAATTTAGATAATAATTCACAGACTAATTATAATTTTGTATTTATAATAAATAAATAATTTTTAACTTATAATTTAATCTCTAAATTTGTTATAATAGTAATTAATTGTTTTTTATTTTTAAAATTAATTACTTTTTAAAAAGTTGCTTAATATTACATCGAATCCAATATATGAATACATTAAATGTGAGTATTTTCTCCCAGTCCAACTTACTTGTTTCTTTTTCTAATAACTTAGCCATTTATTTCATCGATATTTTTTAAAACTTAAATGTTAGAATGATTAGCTCGAGCAGAAAGTTGAGACGGGCCGATCCAAGTTGAAAGTCGAAACGGATCATCCGAATTGAAGGTCGAGAGAAGTTGGCCTAGATCAAGAACAAAGACGACCCAGCCCCAGTCAAAAGTTGAGACGGTCTGGTCAGGCTAATGACCAAGATGGATCGGTTTAAACCTAAGATTGAGACAGGTCATTTTAAACTGAAGGTTGAGAAAACTTGACCTGAGTCAAAGTTTAAGATAGATTGACTCAGGCCAAATGTCGAGATAAGTCAGCTCGACTCGTGGGTTGGTGAATGAAAGAAAATATAAATGAAAATTGGAAGAAGTTGACAATTGGGAAAACAAAAAGATTTAAGATTCAAATTTTATAAAATTTGTAAAGTGACTCAATTTATTTGTGTTAACATGTTTAAGATTAATTTAATATATTTTATTTTTCTCAATCTTAGTATTCTAATATGTCAATCTAAGTATAATTCTAAATCATTGTTCTCCATCTAAGCATTCTATAGCCTTTGTTGGGTTTCACATTTAAGAAATCTGGAATTTGTTTTACAACTGCTTAAGTTGCATCAACTATTTGTTAGACTTTCTAAATCTTCCTTTGGATTGATAGAAGTATATTATTAGGGCATAAAATCATTGGAAAAGGTCAAGTATGGACAAAAACAAGGTGGAAGCAATTTCAACACCTAAATTATTAAAGAAGAAAAGTTTTCTTTGGACTGCGCAGGATGCATTTGATATGTTAAAGTTTGCTATTAATTAATGCAAAAACAGTTAGCATATGCAAGGGAAATGTATGCCATAAGTGAAGCATTAACCAAATGTATTGATATATAATACAATATAATACTCGATCACATTGCTCCATGGAATTAAAATAAATAAATGTTAAAATTTAAGGAAAATAAAATTATAAATTTGTTATGATTGCAAAGTATTGAAATTATTAATGTGTAACTGAAAATATAATTGAAAAAAACTAATGAAATGTAAAATTGATTGAATTAAAATAACTACATTTAAACAACAAAATTTGTATAATCTTTTAATTAAGTTTTCCGACTTATCTTAGGAATAAATTAAAGATGAAAAATAATTGTTAAATTTATCGGCACCAAAGAAAATATTATCAAAGTAATACATTAATGATAGCTATGTTTATTTCATATAAAGTTTAATTGAAACTAAATTAATTGCCACAATTACCACCGGGTCCTCCAAACAGGAGCATGTAATCAAAGTAGTTTTTTGGAGATCTAACATCATAACAATTGGGTTTGTCAATAAAGGAATGAGTTTCATCTGGTTGAATTTCATGAATTTTTCTTGATGAATCTTTAATCAACACTGCTTTGAAGTAACAAGCATGAGTAGCATTATTATCATTAGGAAAATATCCAGACCCCATTTGAGGACTATGAGTATTAACACGAGTTCTTGTTCTTCCACCCCACCCTACTTGATCAGCTGAGCTCATGTTCGAGAATAATTTTGCTGGAAAATATCCAATAAAATTATTTTCTACACCTAACCACCAATTTTTGGTCTTTGGATCCTGAAAACATACACACTTTTATGAAATATGTATATCATGCCTAGTTTTTATCATGTCTATCATACAATATTAATATTTTTATCATTATATTTGCTTAAATTAAAATATATAATTATCCCATACGAGTGAAATTTAGCTCTATCTTTTTACTACAGTGAACATTTTATAAAATGATTATGACCTGAGAAATAGAAAGGGAAGACGCCAAAATTCGTCCTCCATAAAAAGATGTGTTGGTTATGCGTACACCAAGATAATGGTCTTTGCTAGTTTGAAAAAAACCTGCACATCGAATATTGTAGCATCCTGTCTTCTTGTAGTTATCTGACTGTCAAGTTTTAACGCCACATCAAATTTTCAATAATGATATTAATATGATAAATTAATTAATTAAAACTTATTTAAGATCACACAATGACTTAATTATATCCTTATACATGAAATCTGAAAGAGAAAAAAAAAATATCCTTCACTCGTACCAAAGACTTGTTAGGGAGTGCATCCTATCTTTCATTTCTACAAACAAAGTAATCATAAAGAAAATGTAATGATATGCCTTACCGTCCACGAGGAATAAAGATGGGTTCCATAATCACCATATAGTGTTGGAATCACCTGATAGTAGTGTATTGGATTAATTAGAATATTTTCCATCACACACACACACACACACACATTTTGATGTAATTAAATATTTTTGCAACTTACATGCCATCCTAAGGAGATTTTGTTAGTTGATTTAATTGGTCCATTTTGAACCCATAAATGAGACATAGAGATTTGAAACTTTGCATCAAGTCGTGGATTATAAACACTATTTGTTCCTTTGACTCCATAATAAGGACCAAAATGTGGTTTAGGAGAAACTTCTGCAAGCTAAAAAATTCAATATATACAAATAAATAGTGAGATTGAAAAAAATAGATGGAATACAATTTATAAAAGTGAAGTACAACATTTTAAACAATTTTTATAAAAGATCTTACATGAACACCAGGAAGGTCTTGAACCAATATATGATTGTTTAACATTGATTTGTCTCGAATAAGGTCATCTTTTGTTGTTCTGAGTATAGGAACAGTCCCCTTTGGACATTTATCCTTACTCAATCCAAACATGGATCTAGTTCTTAAATTTTTTTGACCTTTAATCATGTTATGTAAGTTGGGTTTTCTCTAAAATTAAAAAAACAAACAAAGAAACAAATATCAAAGCATGGAAAACATTATAAAAGAGTGATGGAAATTAATCCTAAATAAAGGATTTGGTTATATACCTGCAACTTATGGTCCTTTAGTAAAGGATGATCAAATGATGGTTGTTTGTAAATGTCAATGCAATCAACAATGTCTCCAAACTCCATCTATCAAATCCAAAATAAAACACATAGAAATAAAATAATTAAACCATGTAGTGTGATATCAACTAAAGATAGTGTATGATAAAACATAACAAAGTTGAGACATACATGAATACTCTTTGTAGGAGGTTTATTAACAAGCTCAAGTTGTCTCTCCAAATCCAAATCTTCCTTTAGTGTAGTTTGAATTCCGTCAACTTTAAGACTAACATGACTACTCAACAAATACACTACAAAAGATAATATATGGATCATCATTTTCTCAAATACTATTCCATACAATTTCTCTCACAATATATATATATATATATATATATATATATATATATATATATAAAATTAAAATATCATATAATAAATCTCTCTCACACACAACACAACACACATATATTTATTGTATAGTAATTATTGTACGTTACTTATTATATGATAATTAATGCACAACATTTAAATCAAACATATAATAACAACTTATTAGAATATCAACTTTTTTTTTCTTTAAAAAAAAATATATATTTCCAATTTAATTATCAAAGTCCAATTAAATCAAACCTATAATAATATTAATTTCAATAATTATAATTAAGAATCGATAAAAATATAATTAATAAGTATCAAAGTACAAACATTTTTATTTATAACAAAATAATTAAATTGAAAAATCAATTTTTTTTAGTTAAGTTGGTAACAAACAAAATAATTAAATTGAAAAACATATTGGAATTCACTTATCTAAAATATTAGGGGTCAGGCAAAATTAACTTAACTACACTTAACTGCTCTATGTTAAACTAAAAATAATTAAACTATTATCTTTGCGAGGATGGCTTGGGAGATGTTAGTCATTTTCATCTTTATTGTAACATCATCAAAGTGTGCATTCAGTATAGAGTGTGCATCAAAGGTGTTAGGATTTCTGAAATACAAATGCTCATGTTGGGTAGAATAATTTTTCTAAGCACTTTAAAGTATTATTTTCTAAGCACTTTCAAATTATAAAAGTTAGATTATTATTGCATAGAACTATCATATACAATAAAATTAGTGCAGTTTAGTTCAAAAATACAGTTCAATTAAAAAATTGTGTTGTTCGGTTCAAAATTAGTGCAATTCAGTTCAAAAATAATACAGTTTGATTCAAAAATAGTATAATTCAATTAAAAAATAGTGAAGTTCAGTTCAAAAATAGTGCAATTTAGCTAAAAGATAGTGTACATTGATTAAAAAATGGTGCAATTTGGAAAATAGTTCAGTTTAATTCATATTGTAATGTAGTTTAGTTCAATACAATTCAGTTCAATTTTTTAGAATAAAAAAAGTCTAGTTCAGTTTGCCTGAACTAATTTGTAGTTTAGTTCAATTCAAGTGAACAATTTTTAGTTTACTGTAGTTTTTAACAATTTAATGCAGTTCAATTCATTTTGGTCAGCCCTAAAAATGATAAGTTGTGGTGATCGAAATACAACGAGACCATGAACCTAAAAATAATAATAAAAGTAGTGTTTGAAGTCATCTAGTCTTTTTCAAAAAAACTATGAAAAAACTATAAAGATAAAAACATAGTCTATGCAATCGGATTTGGGTTTAGGTGTTTATGGTTAGAAAGAAATTATAATTGTATACATTTCTAATTAGAGTACCAAATAAAATTCAATGAGATCAAAACATTTATTAAATTTGCAAAGTTAATGAAACAAAGTTGATAAAATTAAAAAATATTTTTAAAATATTACAAAAAGAAAACATATAATCAAATTTAAAAATATTTTAAACGTCTCTTTGCTCTCATTCTTTAAATTGTAACAAAATATCTATTTTTATACAATAATAAAAATTGTAATACGCCACTTGAATAAAATCACACAAGAAACAAAATTAAACTAATAATAATTAAAATTTAGCATAGATCTTTCATCTTTTAAACTTCGATATTTGTTGGATGGTAATAAAAATATTCATGACAATGACATTAAATTATTATATTATAGTAAATGAAATTTTTGTATACAATTGTAGTCATAGAATTACACTTGCGATAATGAATTAGAAAATTAAAAATTTATGCTAAAAACATCAAAATAATATTTAAAATGATAAACATAAACAACAAATTAGAAAGAAGTCAATGTGTGTATTAGAAAAAATTTGATACATCATTGTATGAAATTGCGCACATGAAAACAAATGCATAATTAAAAGTATGATAAAATAAAAAGTATCTTAAAAATATAAGAAAACTCTTCATCACGGCTTCTCGCGTGCAGTAATTGCTCTCATACTATACTTGCTCCTTTCATGAATAGTTGGGCTCTTCGCTTTCTTTATGACCAACTTCTCACTTTGGTCGACTTGTTCTTTGTTCTTTTTCTTTCAATAGCTCACTTGGTCTTAGCTGATTTTTGTCAATAGGCTGACCTCCATTGGAAAGATCAAACCATTTGGATGTATTGTTGCGCTCAATCACATTGATCTCCTCATCCATTTCAAGTTGTCACTTCTCATCTTGCATTACTAGTGCATCTTTGAGATCCTTCTTGACTTGCAATGTTTATTGCAATTTTGAAACATCTTGTTCAAGTTCCAAGTGTAACATCCTTACTTTTAATAAACTGTATTATTTACTTTATCCTAGGGAAGTTAAAAAAATCCGTACCCGCAGGTATCCGTGGATAAAACCTGCAATGGGTAGAAAATGGATATCTGCAGGTAACGGGAAATTTTATACCCGCATATTAACGGGGTGAATACGAGTATCGTAGTATCCATACTCATTGATACTCGTATCTGCTATACTTTAATTTAAATTAAAAAAATTTAAAAAATGATTAAAACATTAACACATTGATTTTGAATGAGTTATTTTTTATCAATTGGTTTTAAAAAATCTCCATTTATTTGTAGATTGTTCTTCAAAACTATTTAACTGGGTTATTTGCACTTTGTTTGAAATTTATAAATGTTATGCATTGTATTTTTATTTGAATTTATAGTTAAAATTTGTTGTTAAATATTAATTTTTTTTTGTAAATACCCGCGGATATCCGTGAATTTTTAAAAAATATGCGGTTACCCGCATAATAGATACCTGCATGAATATGAGTACGAGTATGAAATAGATATTTATCAAGCGGGTAGGGTACGGGGGAGCTAGTATCCGTACCCTACCCGCCATGTTGACATCCCTACTTTATCCTTACTTTAAATGTAAGAATTAGAAAATTGTACTTTTACTAATGTTTTGTACTATATATAGAGGCAGCTCAAGAGTTTGGGAGGTCTAAAGTAAATTTAAAAAATAAGGTATGTTATTTTAAATTTTTTCCAAGTTTTTTTATGCAAAATTATTTATTAGATTGTAATAATTATTTTCATTTAACATTTATTTTTCAATAGATAATATGTGTAATCCGTTTAATCTTTCTTGAAACATTGTTGATGTTAAATAATTTTTTATTATCTTTAGTTTTAAGAAACTTCTTTCAACTAAAGCAACTGGCAATGAAATTGTTAATGTTACTCTATAAGCTATATATGCATTTAGAGAATAATCTATTATTTTTATATAATTAAGAATTTCAATCAGTTTATCATTTTCCAAACCTATAATTTCCCTTAAGATATTTAATTTTGAAAATAAATCAAATTTATCAATATCCAACAAATGATCACATGTTAAAGATTTTTTAAGGTTTATGCATTTTTCTAATTCATTTTTCTTATCTATTTTTATAAATTTATTCATAGCTCCTTTTTGTGATACAATTAAAGCATCAATTCTTCTATTCTTTTAGATTTTTGAATAGTTTGGTTCAAATATTCTAATTGGCATATCTATATACTTTTATATGAAATAAAAAAATTATAATATATAAAATACTACTAAAGATAAATATATAAAACGAATGAATTAAAACAATAAAACCTAGTTTTGGTTGTAAAGAAAGTAAACTTGATAGTAGACTTGTAGTATCTTGAAGTCTCAAGTATCTTTCTCCTTGTCAAGTCTCAAGTATCTTTCTCCTTGTCAAGTCTCAACTTTTTCATAGAGTTTATTTTAATATTAATCATTAATAAAAATAATTCAAAAAAATTATTGTTCTTCTCAACTTGATAATAAATGGACAAGATATATACGCAAAAAATAAAAACTAAAACTCTCGAAATCTGTAAATCGAAAAGTATCGAAAAATAAAACTGGACAAAAGAAACACATTTCTAATTCTAATACAAATACAAAACTAAATAAAAATAACAGCAACACAAATAGAAACAAAAAGCATAATAACCGGTAATGAGGATGAAAAAATTGGTACATACAGACAATATGAGATTCAAGAAATGTAATTTGCCAAAATCCTCAAAAAGTGACTATTAGAAGAGAAGAAAGTAAAAAAAGATAAGAAATAATAGAAGAAAATAAAATACAGATTAATTATAAGAGAATAAATGTATCTAATAATTCTATTTTTCGTAAACAAATCATAATTTACCAAAAAAATATTTTAAATCATTAATTATCATTTTTAATACCAATAAAAATTAACAAACAATAATAAGAACTTAACTCAATTTTAATTTTATTCTGAAACATAAACTTATAATTAATTTATAGAGGTATATTAATAATAAAATACTTTTTTGAGGTTTTTTTTCTTAAACATAATTTTATAATTAATTTAATAGAGCTATATTAGTACTAAAAAAATTTTGAGTCTTTTTTTCTTAAACATAATTTTATAATTAATTTAATAGAGAAATATTAGTTGTAAAGAAATATTTTTGAGGCCTTCTTTTGCTCGAGGTCTAAAGCGAGTGCTTTGCTTGATCTTTGAGCCGACCCTAATTATATGTAAATATATAGTGTGACGGTTGAAAAATAAATCAAATAGTTTTAAAAAATATTATTACTAAGTAAAATGAAAAAGTAATAATAAAAGTAAATAATAAGAAAAAAACAAAAGTAATATTATATATATATATATATATATATATATATATAACTTAAATCTGTGTATACATTTTTTAAATATATATTATATTATATTAGTAGATAATGATATTATAATTTTATTTTATATATATATATATATATATATATATACATATATATATACACATATATATATATATACATATGTATATATATATACATATATATATATATATATACATATGTATATATATGTATATATATATATATATATGTATATATATATATATATATATATACTGTTGTCAAAATGAATAGAATGAATAAATAACATTAAAATAATTGACAGAGATCTGGTATGAATGTCATTGTTGTCAAGAAGCTGCAATGTTTCAATCTTGTCCAATCCTTTGAGCAAAAACATTGCCTTTCTCATCCTTGTCAACTTCCAACTGCCAATAATATTAATGTTCATCACAGTAGTCAAAATTATTAGAACAAAGATTTTGCAGCACCAAAAACAGCAGAATCAAGATTTCAAAGGGAATGTCAGATATTGTCTTTATACCTGACAGTCATGAGATCCCTTAGAAGTCACATTGCAGAACGAAGGAGGTTTCTACTGTATCATAGCTTCATATCCCATAACCTTACTAAAAATTTTTATATTATACAAGAACTTTTTTGCAAATTTATTAAAAAAATTACAAAAACTTTTTTTTTCTATTAATTTTTTAAGAATTTTAATTGACGGGTAAATTTTTCATGGATAATTGTTTCTTACAAAAATATAAAATTCGTAAGTATTTTCTACAAAATTTGTTGTAAAAAGTATTTTATACAAAATATTTTACAAAAAAATTAGTAGCAATTTTCTGCAATTTTTTTTTCATAACAAAATTTATAAATATTTTTTTAAAAGAAATTCAAAATAAAATTGATAGAAAATATAAATTTTTTTAGTAGTGAAAAAGAGAAAAATCTACATATATTTTTTGAATATTTGAGTAAAAAAATAAGATTAAGTTAGATTACACACTATGATAGGGGTATTTATAGGTTTTTGTGGATATGTTAGTGTCGAAAGATAATAACAAACATGATGAAATGTATAACAACAAGTATCGTAGCATGATTCTGTTTATCTTCTCATATATTCCAAATTTTTTTATTCAAGGATATTACTATTTCATGTGATGTCGTAATCGGATTCTAATAGTTATTCTAACTGCTTTGGATTTGATATAAATAATATATTTTGGACGGATAGTTTTCTTTATCAGCAATAAACAAAAAATATAACAGGATATTTGAAATGTCTTAACTCTTTCACAAAATACACAAACTTTATATAATTAGTTAATATTATGTTGTAACTTCGTAATAGTTCAGAAGACTAAAAATATTAATGAGTAGCAAATTGCATTGAGACGAGCACCACCATGAAAATTTGGATCGGATAGGTATAAAATTTTGTATGTGCACATATTATGACACTATTAAAATTTTTTATATTATATAAGATTTTTCTTGTAAATTTGTTAAAAAAAGTTGTAATAAAAAGACTTTTTTCTACTATTTTTTTTTAAAATCTTAATTAACAGGTAATTTCTTTGTGGATAATTATTTTTTACAAAATTATAAAATTCGTAATTATTTCCTACAAAATTTGTTGTGAAAAGTGTTTTATACATAATAACCGACGATTTTTGCGAAGGAACAGTCCGTCGGTAAATACCGACAGATCTCAAACATCCGTCGATAAATATTTACTGACAATGCATTTTCTGACGGATTTTTGACCGTCGGTAGTCCATCGATAATACTAGTTTACCGACGGATTTGTGTCGTTGCGGACGAATTTCTGTCGTTGGTAATACCAGTTTTTCTTATAGTATACAAAATATTTTGAAAAAAGTTGTCCGTAGTTTCCTGCAAATTTTTTATAACAAAATTTATAAATATTTCCTACAAAAAAATTCAAAATAATTGACATGAAATATGAGTTTTTTTAGTAGTGTGTTTAAAGTCCAAAAGTGTATATTAAAGTTTATGGTATTCCATGAATGCAGAAGAAAGAAAAACACAAGTTTTGGTATGACTATATGAGAAAAAGGAATAAAGAGATAGTACATAAGTACTCTATGCTACGATGTACCGATACTTCAATTTGGGTTACATATCTGTGTCTAATATTTTAGGATATTTTATCGATATTTATCAAAGAAGTATCTAATTTATGAAGTTATATTAGATTGTAAAAAAATATTTGAATAATGACAAATTTTAGTGACAAAAAACAAATAGTCACTATAGTGACCAATTTATAAATTAAACATCATTGACAACTAAAATAGTTCAAAAAATTATAATTGGTTTCTGAATTAGTAACTAAAATATTTTCTATCATCAAATACATTTCAAACACATTTCATTAAAGCAAAAATATGTCAAATCATAAAAATAATTATACTATCATCAAATACATTTGAAATATAAAAAAATTCAACGTAATTAAATTAAAAAAATTATATAATTTTATTTTTAAATTTAAAAGTCAAAATATATCAAAATTTTAAATAAAAATAAATTTGAATTTACTTTAAAATTGAATAAGTTAAAAGATACGTAGCCCATATAATAATACCTTCACATCAAACATCATGACTTATATATTTTGTTTTTTGTTTCGTGTGTATGTGTTTTTGTATATTTTTGGGGTCACGTCTTTCCGTACTAAAGCCAACTGTTCAATGTTACCTTTCGTGCTATTGACACGAACACGTAGCAAGATCCAACAGACATGTGATTAATTAGAACGGTCCTTTTTATTTTCGAAAATGATTTTTTAACTATTAAATTATAATATTTTTTTCTTATAATTTTATGTAATATATTTTAAGTAATTTTTTATTTTTTTATTTTTAATATTCTAAAATTATTTAAAAAATATTAATTTATTTTATAAAAAAAAAATTATCAAAAATTTAGTAATCAAAACGTTATAATCCATATAATTTTTTCCTTAAACCCAAAGTCGGTGTTTGGTTTTTAGTTAGATATATTATCTCATTTATTCATCTTCACGACTTAATTGTATTTTATAAAAAGAAATTAAACGAATCCACTTTTACATATTTAAGTTGAAATGTACCCAAAATAAAAAAAGCCGAACTTACGACGTGCATCTTTATCTACTTTGTCTCTTCAGAAATCATTCAAACAATTTCTTAAATAAGTGCCTAACCAGTCAACATCGTCAATTTCCAACCTCTTACGATGTTCATCATTTCTTCATATACCTCCCCAGAAAAATTAATGTCACAATAAACCAACATATCTAACATTTCCTTCTATTTGTAAGCGACAAAAGAGATAGATCCTCATCAACAACATAAGAAAAAAAAAAAAAAACAAAGGTTGTTGTTGAGAGTTGTTCATCAATTCACTATGGCACTATTTCTTCCCTATGCAGCTGCAACAATCGTAGCACTCTTCTTCATCACACTCTTCTTCCATCGAAGACTCTGTTGCAGACACCCCCTCTTCACAGATTACCCCCTCCTCGGCATGCTACCACAGCTACTCATCAACTTGAACCGTTGCCATGATTTCTTCACCGAGGTCTTGAAAAACCACGGCGGAACCGGCGAGTTCACCGGACCGTGGTTCACCAACATGAACTACTTGGTCACCGGCGACCCTCTCAACGTGCACCACGTCATGAGCAAGAGTTTCCATAACTACGTCAAGGGACCCGTGTTTCGTGAGATTTTTCAAGCCTTCGGAGACGGGATTTTCACCGCTGATTCAGAGACGTGGAAGTTCAACAGGGATCTTTTTCACTCTCTCTTCAGGCAGAAAAGCTTCGAGCTTTTTCTGGAGAAAACCATTCACAAGAAGGTTCAGAATAGCCTAGTTCCCGTGTTGGATCATGTAGAAGGGAGTGTGGTGGATCTTCAAGATGTCTTCAACCGCTTCACTTTCGACAACATATGTTCCATAGTTCTTGGCAAAGACCCGAATTG
Organism: Vigna unguiculata; assembly: GCF_037176805.1. NCBI lineage: Eukaryota > Viridiplantae > Streptophyta > Magnoliopsida > Fabales > Fabaceae > Vigna > Vigna unguiculata. The sequence continues at coordinate 48,907,693 of NC_140795.1, read as the reverse complement.
TCTTTCCCTTGATTTCCCCGAAGTTGAGATCGAGAAGGCTTTTAACCAAGCGGAAGAGTCCATTTTCCACAGACATGCAGTGCCGAGGTGTGTTTGGAAGCTGCAGAAATGGCTTCAGATTGGTCAAGAGAAGAAGATGAGAGAAGCATGCAACACACTTGACGAGTTCATATATTCATGCATCGCGTCCAAGAGAGAAGATCTAAGCAGGTACGAGGAAAATGAAACTGGAGAAAGTTTTCATGTTGACTTGTTAACAAGTTTGATGAGAGAAGGTAAGGAAGAACATGAAGATAAATTTCTAAGAGATGCTGTGTTCAATCTGTTTGTGGCTGGGAGAGATACCTTAACTTCAGCTCTCACCTGGTTCTTCTGGCTTGTTGCTACAAACCCTTTGGTGGAAGCCAAGATTCTTGAAGAGATTAATCAAAACTTTGGAAGTAATGAAGAAAATGCAGTTTTGAGTGCAGAGGAGGTGAAGAAACTGGTTTATCTGCATGGTGCTATATGTGAAACATTGAGGCTGTTTCCACCTATACCTTTCGAACGCAAGGAAGCACTTAAATCTGATGTACTTCCAAGTGGTCATTGTGTGAATCCCAGCACTGTTATATTGTTTTGTCTGTATTCAATGGGAAGATTTGAGGAGATATGGGGAGAAGATTGCATGGAGTTCAAGCCAGAGAGATGGATCTCACAGAAAGGGAGTAATGTTTATGTACCATCTTACAAATTCATTGCTTTCAATGCAGGACCTAGAACCTGCTTGGGAAAAGACTCGTCCTTTGTTCAACTGAAGATGGTGGTAACTGCAATTTTGCAGAAGTACCGTGTTGAAGTGGTGGAAGGTTTTGTTCCTAAGCCAACACTTTCGATCGTTCTTCTAATGAAGGATGGTTTAAAGGTTAAGTTAAGAAAGAGAGAAACTTAATCTGATTATAATTTCAGAAATTGTAAAAGATGTATAATAAACCTAACGATGGTGTATACGATGTCTTTGATTGATGAAATAAATGGGAAATAATTTGAATGCATTTGGCTTGTTGAATTGAGTTATGAAAGAGGGGATTATTCTTTTCCGGTTTATGTGTGTATTACAGAACTTTAAAACGAGGTTTAATTTATCCTATAATACTCATTTTATTTAAATGGGTTAGTTTGAAATTTGTTTTTAAAAATATATTAATTGAGTATTAATTTTTAAAAAATGTTTTAATTAGATTATTTTTAGAAAAAAATATTAATATAGTTAATAATATTGATATTTAAAATGATTTAAAAAATTAAGTATTGATATTTATATTAAAATTTAGTAATAAAAATTATAAATTAAATTAATGGTTTTAGTAATTTTTGTTTGAAAAAAACCTGATTAAGACACTTTTTTAAAATTACCACGTTTTTAAAAGTGGATATCAAACTGATGCATCTCAACTGATTCATCTCAACAAAATATACGTATCAACAAAATAAATCCGACTAATTAAATTTTAAATAAAACATGTAGATAATTTAAATCGGAAAATGACAAAAGTTAAATAAAAAAAGAAAAAAAAGTTATCACTGATTGCTCTTGTTTTCGAAAGGTATGTGTGTGGAAAAATGATAATGAGACAAAAACAATTTTGTCGGGAAGAGTATATGATAAGATTTACTGACTAATAAGGATTCTTTGTCGGAGAAGTATTGAAAAGTATAATATTATTTTCACTTCGATCACTGTAGTTTGAAATTAAACACAGTTATCATCCGCGATAAAAAGGAAAAAAAATTATGTTTCTTTTGTATTTATAGAAAAAAGAGTGAAAACAAATTAAAAAATATCGAATGAAAATAAAATTTAAAAAAATAGTTGTCAAAAAACTTTTTGTCATGATTAAAATTAGTTATAACTTCTTTTTCATAATCACAAGAAATAAAAATGGGAAAACATGTAAGTGAAATTTTCCGTCAAATAAAATTAGATTCATACTGGAAAGTGATATTTGAAACTCATTCATATCCAATATTAAGAAATTCAGTTAAATTTAAATTTGTTATTTTTATTTTTTATATGATCGTTTTTTCGTGAATAAAATTGAATTCACATAGGAAAATGTAATTTAGATAGATTTTTAAAGTTCACTCGAATCCGATTTAAATATAGTCATCTTAGAAAATTTTATTCAAATTAAGTTAAAATATGTTTGTATTTTATATTTTATATTTTTATATATGTAATTATTGTTGATATTCAGTAATAAAGTTTACAAAATCATGGTCCACAAAAAAATACTTATTAAAAGCATGCATATGTTTATTTGTACTAACAATTTAAATAAGTTTTTGTTTATTTAAAACTTTTTTTTAAGTACGGTTTGATATAAATGAAATCCAAAAATAATGTATTCACATTAACCTACAATCCCAATAATCCATATTCAATTAATCTAATGAATCAAATGCTAAGATATAGATTCTAAAATGTTAAATTTAGGTTAAGCTGGATTAATAAGGTACGTAGTATTCGAAGTCCATCTATTTAAAATTACATATTAATTAATAAAGGAACAAAGTATTTTGTAATAAGAAAACATACTCAAATATAGATATATAATAACAAATTATTTTAGATTTCCTAAAATCTATTACAAGATTAATGAGGGTTTTAGTGTTTTATCATGAAGACATAAATCAACCTCTTTTTTTTAGATTCAATGAGTTAGCGAGTTAGTTTCAGGCCCTACAATGATTATTGAAGAAATTTTAGCCTATATCATCGTTGGTTACGGTTCGTTTAATAAATACTATTTTAATTAAATTAAATACTATTTTATAAATTAAATACTATAAAATGGTTTGAATCATGATAATAGTTGAAAATTAATAGACACACTTTAAGCTCCAAGTCAACTATTTTTGAAATGCCAAGTCAATTTTTCTTTATAGGTTTATCATTAAAAAAGTTAAAATATATATATATATATATATATATATATATATATATATATATATATATATATATATATATATATATATATATATTTGATACATGTTGGTCATAACAAATATTTGCCGAATTTTATTCTCGATGTCCTTCAATCACTTTTCTCGCTCTTCCCTGACCGCATCCACAAAATTTTTGCGGAACCAATTTTAAAATAAGAAAATTGTGTTTAAAAATAATCAAATCAATACAAATCGTGACTCAAATGTAATTTTTTTTGTTTATTTTGTTTTTTATTATAGTTATGTTTTTAAAACATAAATTTTATCTATTTTTAGAAATGCAGACTAACCTGCTTGACTTTTTATGTTTTTTTATTGTTTTTTTTTTGTATTATTTTTTAAATTTGTATGTGTTTCCTTGAATTTCAAAAAGGTCTATTTAATTCAACCATTAAATTATTTGTATCGTGCTTTAAAGTATAGGTAAATAAATAGAATTTGTTTTTATTTTATGATATCTTTTCTTTCATCATTTTAAAAAAATAATTTATTCTTTTATTTTTTATCTATACATCTATTTATAAAAAAATTAAAGAATAAAAATATTTATTAAAATATAATAAAAAATATGGAGAGACATAATTATTAAAAAACAATTATGAAAATTAAGTCACGTATAAAGAAATAGTCATGAAAAAACATATAGTATATAGCATTTCTTTCTATATTAAAAAAATAATGAATATAAAAAAAAATTATGGGATAAAAAATACTATTTATTAAACTAACATTTCAATAATAAAACAAAATAGAGTTATCCTTTTATTTTCAGTAATGGAATAGGATACATGAGTAAGAAATAGATAAAAAATGAGTTTGTGTCTAATTTTCTATTTTTTCCGTAAATAAAAAATATGTAAGATCTCTTAACATAAAATATCATAACAAATTTGTTTATTTTTATTATATTTAATTTTATATTTTATTATTTATTAACATTAAATATTACACTTTATTAAAGAAATATATAATACATGAGAAATATAGTAAGAATAAGTTTATATCTAACTGTCGTCATCTATAAAGAATATGTTATATTTAGTTTTATTTTTATTATTTATTAATATTAAATATTATTCTTTATTAAAGAAATAAAAAATTTTAATTTACTTTTTACTAATATAATATACTAATACAATTTTAAGATTTTTAAAAAAATTTAGGGAAACCATGTCCTGTAGAGAACACTAAGATCCGCCTATCTTAATGTGATATCTCGTTACTATAAACCAGAGTATAAAGAGTTAAGATTTTTTTGTTTAAAGTTTTGCATTTATAATGATGAATAAAAGAAACTATGATTCTTGATTCTTGCCCATTCCATTCAAATAAGATGTAAAGGTATAAAATAAGATTGCAAGTGAATAAAAAAAGTTATCACATGTAGTTAAAATTTTAGGAAATTTTAACTTAATTGCTTAATTAAATGAAACATTATTAGCTCATCTAATAAAAAAAATACAGATATTTTACATAAAATTTTATCAAATGTTATCATTATTATTCAATATTAGAGATGTCAAAATAAGTTTTAATTCGTGAACTAATCTGATTTATCATGAGTTCGAGTTGAGTTGTGTCGATAAAAATTCGATTTAAGACAAGTATTGAACTATATTTTTAATTGAATTGAATTAAAATTATGAAAGTATGAAAAGGGGTAATATATTAAAATTATGAAAGTATGAAAAGGGGTAATATATACCCATACCCTATCGTTTTCAAACCCTATTTTCAAGGAACGTCTTGGTTTGTCAAATAGTGATGATGATGGGTTTGTGTATGTCCCCTAATCTTCTCCAATCTAAAAACTTTAAATTTAGGGTTTATTAGTGGCCCCATAATCTGTTATATCATTAATTAAAAATGTTATGGATGCCCATAAAAACCCTAATTCCTCACCGACATATAAGGTTACATTACCATCATACACAAGCAAAGGACTATGCTCTTTGAACAATCCCATGTGCTACAACTAGCACACCCCCACAAACTTTATAGTTTATATGAAAACTTTTTACAACTTAAAGTCAATTTATATAAATTTTCTCGGGTAGTTTATAAATTTTATAATTTTAATACAAGTATAAATTTCAATAAAACAAAATAAAGAGTATGAGTGTTATTTCATTAATAAAAAAATGAATATTGATTTTATTTTCAGAGTGTGAATGTATTTGATCAAACTTAATACAGTGTAATTTCCTCACAACTAAATCATTTAATAATTTCTTTAATTTCAAAACTTTTTAATTTTTAATATTTACAATTTTATTTAAGTTGTAGTGTTACTCTCTTAGAAAATGAAAGAGGTGCGGTCAAACACTGCTGTTTTTTCCCACTACCAGACGTCAAACAATGTTGTTTATTGACATTATTCAGCGCGAAAATTAACGTATGTTACCTTCCGACGTTGAATAATATCGGACCTCTAGTTCCCTGATGTTAAGTGACGTCTGTTTTAGTTTTCGACGTTATTTTAATGTCACCTAGTATGACGTCAGTGTTTGGACAGCCATCAAAAGATCTAAAATATCGGACATTAAAAATCTTTTTTATGTTAGTGGTGAGCGACTATTTCAAAAGGAGTGTAAATATTATTTAACATGACGCAAAAATAAATAAATTTCTTTATAAATTAATTAAGATGAAAAGATATAGAGAGAAGAAAATAAAAAATAAAAATAAAAAATAACAAACTTATAGAAAATAGTGAATAATTATATTTATTTACTCAAAATCTTTTGCAAAAGACAGGTTGGCAGTTGGAGAAAATGGCTGTTCATAAAGTGCCTAGTGCCTACCCATTCCTTCACAAACTTTCTTAGACCTACCATTCCTTTCTTATCAACACACTACAATATAAAGATAAGAACACAAGATAAATACGTAATTATAGAACAATTTTTTTCATATTTTATATATTACTTTACGTGATTTTTATAAGGTAATGATTTTTATTACGTGTAATAATATGTTAGTGAATAATAAATTAAAAAATTAAATGTATTGTTAATTTTTAATCGTATAAATTATGCCTTTTTCTTTACTTTTTGTTTCTATAACTTTTAAATGTTATGTTTCTTTGCCTGTCTCGTCACACTTTATAAAAATGTTAATGTAATTAACAGTGTCAACGTCTTTATATAATCACATCATTACAAACTTAAAAACAAAATTGATATATTTTTATCAGTTAAAAAATAAAAAAATTCAAAAAATAACATATTTCAATGGATGGAAAACAAAATTTAATAAGAAATGTAATTTCTAAAACAAAAAAAGAAGTTAAACAAAAAATTAAAATAAAATCAATATTTAAGTATTAATATATTTTTCATCCTCATTTCTATTTTCTCCTCTTTCAACAATGGTGGCTGGTTGTTTAAGATACTCTTTCTAGATACTCCTTCATAATTATTCTTAAAATCCTATGTTTTAAACATTGATTAAGATATTCCAAGTGCTATTTTATATTTAGTTTCAAAAAAAGTTGTTGATAATGGTTTGTGATTTTGTAGACATATATCTTGTTGAAACTTACATGGTGTGAGTTTGAGAAATGGAAGCATCAAAGAGAAATTTGAATTCTCTACCATATTTTTTTATATTATTTTTTTACAGTATTTTGATAATACACTAATTATTACTAATTTTAAAATTTTAAAATATATTAAAAAGATATTTAAAATACCAACCTAATATATTTTTAATACTAAAAAATAATACCAACAAAATCAATACAAAATTTAGACTCTATTAAGAGTATCGAAAAGAGAGACACACGAGTGCCAATTTTAAATGTACATGGGAGTTGAACGTGAGAACATAAAAGTTTTAGCTTGATTGATAATAAAACATTATTCTAAAGAAACGTTATCGGAATTGTTTCATTCATTCCTTGGAACCATACATAACATCATGAATATGATCAAATAAAAAATTATTTTTGAGACAATATTTTCTCACACCAGTAAACACATTTAACTGTAAAATTATTTAATACATAATTAAACATCCTTACATTTGTATCCAAAACAAGCACACTTTCACTGTATATATAACATACTTCTATACCATCAATCGACATGAACATGCACTAAAAAAATGGAAAACAAACAACCCGACAAGTTCATCAGAGATTTTTCTGCATCAAACTATTCTCTTTTCGTTATCCTAGCCTCCAAACCGTTCTTCATGAGAAGAACAATCGAATGTGTTGGAGTTGCAACATGACCCTCCACCACTTTGAAACAGTACTTGTTCAAAATAGCAGCAGCTACCATTTTCATCTGAACAAAGGCCAGGTCTTTTCCCAAACAGATTCTTGGTCCTGCATTGAAAGCAATGAATTTGTAAGCTGGTGCATAAGCAATTTCTCCTCTCTCAGATATCCACCTCTCAGGTTTGAACTCCAAACAATCTTTTCCCCATATCTCTTCACTCCTTCCCATTGCATACAGAGAAAACATTATCATTGTATCCGCATTCACTCCATGCCCACTTGGAAGAACATCAGCTTTCACTGCTTGCTTCCGTTCAATAGGAACCGGAGGGAAAAGTCTCAGAGCTTCACACAACGCACCATGCAGATAAACCAGCTTTTTCACTTCCTCCATGCCTAAAACTTCCCCCGATAGATATTGCTTCAGATCATCTTCTTGGTCATGATTTTGACGAACAACATGTTGCTCGTCAAAACCATGACCATAATGGACCGTGTCATAGTTTTTCTTTTCATTTCTCTTAAAATGATCTCTGATTTCTTCAAGAATCTTGGCTTCCACCAAAGGGTGTTTGGAAACAAGCCAAAAGAACCATGTAAGAGCTGAAGTCATGGTTTCTCTCCCCGCCACAAAGAAGTTAAACGCAGCATCTCTCAGAAACTTGTCATCATGAACACGTCCTCTCTCTTCTGTGATCAAAGCTGTTAGAAGATCAAATGGAGCTTCATTCGTTTCTTCTTCTGTGCACTTGCTTAACTCTTCTCGCTTGGACGCTATGCATGAATATATGAACTCATCAAACGTTCTGCATGCTTCTGTCATCTTCTTCTCCTGACCAATCTGGAGCCATTTTTGGAACTTCCAAACACTCCCCGGCACCACGTGTCTGTAGAATATCGATTCTTCAGACTCGTTGAAAGCCTTTTCGATTGCAACCTCGGGAAAGTCGAAGGAAAGACACTTAGGATCGTGTCCTACGATTGTGGAGCATATGTTGTCGAACGTGAACCGGTTGAAGATGTCTTGAAGATCCACCACTCTTTTTTCTTGTTGTGCATGATCCAGTATCGGGATCAGGGTTGTGTACACCTTCTTCTGAACGGTTTGATCAACAAACACCTCGAACCTTCTCTGTTTGATCAAGGAATGGAGAACGGTTCTGAAGTACTTCCATGTATCTGAATCCGCAGTGACAACGCCATCTCCGAAGGGTTCGAAAATCTCACGAAACTCGGGTCCCTTGATGTAGTTGTCGAATCGCTTGCACAGCATGTGCTGCACGTTGAGCGAGTCGCAAGTGATCAAATAGTTCATTTTGGTGAACCATGGCCCTTTGAACTCCCCAGTGCCGCCACGAAGCTTCAGAACCTCGGTGATGAAATCATGGATCCTCCACAGGTTGAAGATCACCGGTGGAAGCATGCCGAGGATGAAGTAATCTTTCAAAAGGGGGTGTGTGCAATGTTTTCTGCGATGGAACAGGTATAGGGAGCAGAGGAATGATGCTAATATGGGTGCGTAGAGAAGAAACATGGCCATAATCGAAAACTAGAAAGTGTTTGTGCATGCACGAATGAGAGAGATGGTTTGGTTTGGACTATGAGTGTGCGATATTGTGCTATATATAGAGACTCGAAAGTGAGACATGCTTGTCTTTTTTGTTCATCAATTAATGTTCATGTATTTGCTTTTGTCAAGGATACATTGCTCTTAGATGTTCCAAGTTGGCAAAAACAGTTGTGATGTTTAATGAATTTGTGTTAGTCAAAATTAATAATGGTGAGGGCCATGCCAGAGATAGAGCATGATCAAAGTCAAAACATGATGATAGGTTATACCTTTATATATGTTTTGCCGACTAATGTTTTGAATGTGGTACAGTTGCATGAACTCAAATTGTGAAGTTCTAGGTAGCTAGTTTCTTAGACAAAATGGAAAAAAAAAAAGTCTCTATAGTATATATTTCTCATATTTTAAACAGATACATTTTTCCAGATAAATTATTCCGCGTTAGAAATCCCAAATCATCTAGGAATAAGAACAATTTATGATATATAAATAAATATAAATATCATATTTTGTGAGATTGAGTTAGATTTAAAATTTATTTTTTAATATGATATCATAGTCAGATTTTAAGTCTATCTTAACTAGATTTGTTGTTTGTTAAGTCTACTGTTCTGTTTATATCGATTGTTATGGAACTGTCTATTAATGTCTAAGGTTTATAGAAATTTTCTAATAATCATGTTTGAAGATAGATGGAGTGATCGAGTTGACTATATTATCTTTGCATAATTAAATTGTTTGACATCTAACAAATTTTACATATACTTTGCATCTATTGTTTTACTCTTTAATCTCTCATTTTTTTTTCTTTACATATACACAAAGTTATAATATTTTTAATGATCAAAATACTTCTAAAAATAAAAATAGATTGTCAAAAAAATAATTTCCTTAAGGTAAACACAGTGATGGAATAATGAGGTGATGATCCTCTCTCTCTCACACTCGTACTCTTCCATAAATAGCCCATAAGAGAGTTAATTAGGTTCATAGATGATAGATAAGAATTTCTTTTCGGTGTTGAGACCATGCTCAGTAGGATTTTTTCTCACTTTCCAAGAAAATAAATACAGGAATAAATTGAAAAAAAATAATAATACATTGACTACTCCCAACAAAAAAAAAAAAAACATTTTGTTAAGTAGAGTAGTGGTGTCCATACAAATATCATGGATTGTGATAATGATCGAGGATGGTTTTTAGAATAAATTAATTAGGTTGATTATAGATAATGTTTTGTATAGCTTATCTTATTATGATATTACTTCATTTTTTTTAAATTACAGTATTAGAAAAGTCTCCATTAACAATTAATTTTAGTGACAAAAATTGTTAATCACTATGATAATCAATTTATATACCAATCTACAAAATAAAAAAATATTTGTTACTAAAATCGTCACTATTATAAAATATATATATATATATATATATATATTTGGTCTCTAAAATTATATAATTTATAAATTGGTCACTAAACATTAATTACTAAGATTTTTGTTATCAAAGAAATTGGTTTTTAAATTAGTTTCTAATTAATTAGTGACCAATTTAGTGACTAATTATAATTTGTTATTCATAATAGTGACTATTTTAGTAATCAACAATTTTATATTTTGTAAATCGGTAAATAAATTAATCATTATAGTGACTAACAATTTTTTATCACTAAAATTGATTATTATTTTAAAGTTTTTTTATAGTGTAGGGACTCAATTAAATAAAAATAATAATATTGGACTACATACTCTCGTAAAATTTTTTTGACAAATTTTAATAAAGATTTCTTTTTAACCTTCACAAATATTTCTCTTCTCTTTTTCAAATCATACCAAAACTTTTTTTATCCAATGAAATGCTATCACGTAAACATGGTTAAGAATTTGTCAAAAAAAAATTATCAAAAGATAATTTTTCTTCTCTCAAATTATTATTATTAGAATATTGTATTTTCTTCTATTAAATAAAAACATTTATTTGATCATAACTGTAAATTTTTCTTTTTCTCTCTTATCCATTTAGAATTTTCACGTTAAAGTATTGTGTATCCCTTTCTATCTTCTCAACTTTATATTCCTGGTGTGGATGACTAACTAATCCTTTTCTTATGACACTACATACAGGGAATAATGACAGCAAGATATTTATGTTTTTCTCATCAATATATATTTTATTATCGTAAAAGTTTTTGTTTTCAATATTTTTCAACTTGGAACAAATACTTGATCAGTTTCTGTTCGTATATATATAACAGGTTATTTTTTAGATTTTGCGTTTATATGTTATGTAAATAAAAGGTTTAATTAGTCGAATGATATCTATTTTCGTTCAGATGTGTCAATTTAGTACTCGTTTTTAAATATGTGTCAATTTAATCCTAATTTTTGAAAAATTGTCTTAATCAGGTTTTTTTCAGACAAAAATTACTGAAACTGTTAACTTAATTCATGACTTTTATTACTAAATTTTAATATAAATATAAATATTTAATTTTGTAAGTCATTTTAAATATTAATATCGTTAACGATGTTAATAATTTTTAGCGAAAAAAAACCTAATTAAGATATATTTTCAAAAATTTAAACTTAATTGACACATATTTAAAAATGGATACCAAACTGACACATCTAAAAAAAGTGGATATTATCAAATAAATCTAAATAGAAATAGATAGGATTGAAAATGTTTTGTTGATGAGAAAATATGAAAGAAAAAACTGTTATATTACTGGATGAGTACAGTATGCTCCGAGTGAAAAACGAGATACGTCACTTTCAAAAGATAAAGAAGAAAATGGTACATCAACTTTAATAGAAGATAACATTGTCGCCATGCGGGATTTATGAAAGTGGTCCTCAAGTATTATAAGCCATAAAATCTCCTTTACACTCTCACACGTTTTAATCATTAATTTTACCATATAACAATTATCATTTTAAGGCCTAAATATATTTTTGTATCATTATAATTTTACATTAATATATGTTATTTATTGCTGTAGAAACAATGATCTGTTGTTGTCAAAGGTCCCATAATCTCGAAATAAAGTTATAAGTGGAGTAGTTACAAATTTTATGATAAAAAAATATGTTTAGAGTTAATTTATTAGAAGTCAAATTTTTAATTATAAAATATTTTAGAGACTAATTTTTTTGTGAGTCAAAATTTAAGTAGCTAATGTTAGTGACCAATTTAAAGATCAATTCATAATAAAAACGATTTTAGTTACAAATTTAGAAACAAATTATAATTTTTTGAAACTATTTTGGTTACCAATAATTTTTAATGTATAAATTAGTCACTATAGTGACTACTTATTTTTAGTAAAATTTGTTTTTTTTTAAAATTCTTGTGTTGTAAATTGTATGAAGGTTTTGTAGTTTGAAATTTAATATATATATATATATATATATATATATATATATATATATGCATTATTTTTTAAAAAGTATTTTTAGTTTTTAAACTTAGACGTGAAATTAAAATTCATTCATATTTTTAGTACAGTTTGGTCCCAAATTTCAAAAAATAAATTGATATAGTTATTTTAAGATTTTAATTGTTTTTTTTTACATATCAATATTTGAGTTATAATGTATCAAATGATTTAAACAATTCAAATATCATCCTGAAAAACGTTTAACACAAAAAAAAACTAAAGTAAATTAGGAGGGCTATATTATTAATATGTAACAACATTGTAGGTACATAAAAAACAAAATAAATATAATTATTGTTTGAGTATGTAGAAAAACTTCTAATAATTTATATAATCATTTGAATTCGAATGGTCTTGTTGCATAGGGTCTTTTTCTTGTTGTTGGGACTGTGGGTCTTGGGTTGGACTGGGTTGTTATTGCTGAGTCTGAGTCTTGCGTTGAGTTGAGTTGTTACAGTTGAATTTGGGTTTCGGAAATGGTTTTGATGACAGTTGCATACAATCATCGTCATACATGCAACCACATCAACTTTTTAACAATGGTTCATAGAGGAATGTTGTCGTTTATTCAAAACTAGGTTTTTCACTATGACTCTTTTGGTAATCATTGTTGTTTTGCACATAATAAACTTTTAACGACAATTTTTTAGATAACTGTTGTTAAAAAATTTCCTTTAATTGCAAATTACCATCACTTCTACAATGACTTAATTTCTTGTGAAACATCGTTGGCTAGTGATGTGGAAAACTATTTTTACAATAATGTTACTAAAAAAATTGAATTAAGTATACATTCAAATGTTTTAAAATCTCTTTCATTAAATAAGTTTAAGAAAAAATCAATTTACAGAATGAAAGTCTAAGTATATATAGTTTTTGCTGAGATAGTATGAACTAAGAATATATGAAAAAGATTTTTTTGACAAAAAAAAACATCTAACAACACTTAGAGGGGTAAAATGTAATAAAAGAAAATGAACTTTTGTATTTGCACTCTCATAACCACTAAATGGTTTTAGAATGTCCTTATTAATATTCACAATCTCATCTTATTAATGACAAGATGGAGTGTCTGAGAATGCTCTTTTGTTTAACTTTGTGTAGTTTATAAAGGATCACAACCATCACAGTTACAGCAATTAACATAGACTTATCATATACCATGTGTTTCAACAATTAAAGCACTTAAATGGAAACACTCTACGCATGATAACTTTTTAAGTCTAGGGTTTTGAGTTTGAGTTTTGCAAATGAAACACAATAATGAAAATGAGTGCAGTCTCTCTGTTGAATTTTTTTGTACGGTCTTCTGTTGAATATTAAAAATATATTATTTTGGTAGTTTAAAAATAATTTTAATATATTTTAAAACTTTAAAATGGGTTAAATATGTTTTTGGTCCTTAACTTTTAGTGAATTTTGAAATTAGTCTATTTTGAAACTTTGCACCAATTTAGTCCTTCATTTTTATGTGGATTTAGTCTTTTTAATCAAATTGTGTTAGGTTTATTTGACGTTTCGTATGCATTTCAGGATTGTATTTGAGTTGTTTATACTATTTGACACATTTTTACAATGTTATCAAATACTATTATGAAATGCGTTTGAAATATCAAATAAACTTAACAAAATTTGATTAAAATGATTAAATCCACGTACTTTGAAAGGTGAAGGACTAAATTAATTCAAAGTTTCGAAATGAACTAATTCCAAAATTTACTGAAAGATCAGAAACCAAAAATATATTTAACGCTTTTAAAATTAATGATTATCGATGTATTTTGAACACATAACAAAAATTTAATATAAAAAATCAATACAGAATCTAAACTCGACAAAAAGTGCTTTTGTATTGAAAAAAGAGAAGAAATTAGCTGTCATATTTACCATTTCAGTGCACAGAATGTGATGCAAGTAGAAAAATGAGATGCATCAGCTTCAGTGAACTACATAATTAGCGTCATGTGCAATTTAAGAAAGTGGTCCTAATGAACTTCCGTAAGTGATTTGGCATGTTTTAACTATTAATTTTACCTAAAATCCACAATTCATATTTATTTTAATTGTATTTTTTGAAAAGAAAGTCTCTCTGGAAACCATTTTCTGTGTATCTAAGAATTCAAATTCTTGTCACAATACGAACTTTTCATATTTGTTCGGTGCAATATAATTTTAATCGAAGAAGGAAGAACTTGTCAAATATCATCAAATATAAAAGAATGAGATCATATATATATATATATATATATATATATTTATATATTTGAATAGATATTTTTATCATATAATTAATTCCTTAATCTTGACTCTATAAGAGTTCTTTTAATAAAAATATAAAACTTCTCTCAATAAGAAAAACTCTGAACAATTCTTATTTTGATATCTCCTTTCAATTTTCTATTAGGATTTTTCTCTTGTTTGTATTTTTTATTTATATTCAAGCATATTTCTTTTATGTAATATAACTCAGTTATCATATTTTCAATAAAATATTTCTATAAGTTTTCTCTAATTTTATCAAACTCGGTTCTCATATTCAATAAATAACTAGATTCTCATACTTTGAATAAAAGATTTTTCTCCAAACTTAGCTAGTGCTTGCGTATGCATGAAATTAGAGTGTTTAAAATGCAGATAGTTTGACATCTTTGTGTGTGATTTTGTGACTGTATATAGAGAACAGATAGAGTCGGGTGCAATTATGAAAATGTTATAAATATCCACCGTCGTGATAAAAATGCAGTGCATGCGTGGTATGATACGGATACAGACACGAAGATACGGCTAAATTGAAAAAATATAGGACACGTGACATGACGTGTAGATACATATTAAGTTTAAAACTGTCAATTAAAACATTGTCAACTAACATAAAAATGAATCTAATCTATTTATCTAATATCCAATATGCGAAAACTAGTGATAATATAAAATTTGTTCCTTATTTTAATTGTCAAAAAATCATATGAAAGATAAAAAAAAATATATTTCAAATTGGACATAGTGTGTCCTACAAGTATTGTAAGAGTGTCGGTGTCTGATGCGTATCGGATACGAGACACGTAATTTATGAAGCGTGTCAGAGTATCATAGGATATCATGAATCACCATTGGGGTGGCATAGCCTTACTCTTCCCAGGTTCTCCCTTAATTTATGAGGTGGATAATGATATTTTGACTAACTTTTTTTATTCTCTTTTAACCCATCACTCCATTCACTTTTTAGTTATCTATTTTAATTTTTTTAGTAATGTGTTGTGATGATTTGAATAATGGGTTAAAATAAAATAAAAAAAAGTGGATCAAAATATCATTATCTACGAATAAAATCAAAATTTTTGCTTAAAATCAAAGTTTTGCATGTAGCTCAATGAAAAAACTATTATATTATAACATAAAAAAATGATTCCACACAATGTTACTTGTCATCTTTTGCTGAAAAATAATGTTACTTGTCATTGATAAGTCATAATACATATACTACTAGATTTTTTTATTAATTTATTACATATATTTTAAGATAAAAGAACTTTAAATTATTTTATTTTAGTAAGAAAAACAATTTAAAAACTAATGATGCGTTATTTTCGACTTAGGCTCGATCTTAAAGGTTAACACTAAGAAATTAACATTCGTGGTTTTATATGTACATCCAAAGCAACGCTAAGACTATTCAACGTTAGCATCAACATCAATGTTTAATACTTATTTTTTATATAATAGTGATATAAATAAATATATATATATATATATATATATATATATATATATATATAATCTTTTCTTTTTGAGGAAATTTATTGTCTAGTTCTTATTAATGAATTAAAGGTTTTTTATAATTAATTAAAGAAATTATCTATAACTATATATAAAGAGAATTTTCTCTTTTGTGTCCACATTTCATAATTTCAACTTTACCTTTTATGATATAGTTATTTGTTAAATTTTTAAAAATTAACTGTTAGTTTTAAAAGTTTTTATAAAACTATTTATTTATCTTTTTTTTTCTCCTATTCATCAACAGTTATTTTTTCATATTTTCTCCGTACATTTCACTTTATTTTTTATAAATATAATTTTATTTTGTTTACTAACTTAATAACATTACAATATCATCAACTATTAATATAATATCATACATATTTAACAAATACATATACACATGCACGACAATGTATGTGTTTACGCTAGTTTTACATAATTTCGGTAGAAGTGAAATCATTTGACCATAAATTGTAACAAAGGAATAGCCAGAGACAATATGTTGCTGTGCCTCATCTCGTAACTTAAATGGAAAGTGTTTTTGGGTAACAAATATATGTTTAGCAGTTTTGTCTTTTGAGTACAAAATCAAGAGTTAACTGTGATATTAATGATAAAAAATGATAATTAGTGTGTCATGTTTTTGTTTTCATTTGGCAGTTAATAAGTATTAGAGACGAAAAGCTTTTATAAATTATATTCTTAATTATATGAATAAGACAACAGAGACAGTTTATTCCGAGAAAAGAAGTAGAGGATGGCCTGATGGATGTAAACACACATATAATCACTTATTAAATATGTTTACAAGACACAACAAACTACCACCATCGGATGAAAGGTCTCTTTTCAATGAAAAATTATATTATATAGACCAAATTTCGATAATTTTATCTTACGACATGAGTTGTCGTATTTTAAAGGGTTTTTCATGTTTTTATATTTCAAACCCAATTAAAATATGTTAACTAAAGTCGTAAAATAAAGTTATTAAAAAAAATAGAAAGTCATTTAAAAAATATTATATTTTAGATTGTAAGAAAAAGTTGTTAAGATTTAGTCGTTAAAAAATTATTTTTTTAAAATACTCTTTTATAAAAAGCAAGAAAAATTGTAGGAGGATAGCATTGCTCTTTGTTTTATCATACAAAAGGAAAAATTGTGTATAGAAGAAATACATAATGTATGTGGGTTTAAAGGTCAAGCATTTAATTGTGCTTCTTATGGCAAATGGTTTAAAGGTCAAGCATTTTAATTAACAAAAAAAGAGGAAACTTTTTTTATATAGAATAATTTCGTACTTGATTTCTAGAAGCTTTTTGCATGCACGTAATGTTTATAAGAGTATTTTGGAAAAGTATTTTTGAACCCAAATAGATAAATAAACCGAAAAAAGATGTGTTGACACCAATGTTTTGTTCTAACATCCTTTAATTACAGGAAATATTGAATTAAACTACTTAGTGAAAATATAAATTAAATTATTGAATACAAAAGTAATAAAATAGATTGGAAATAGAAGTGAAAAATTTATGGAGTGTCAATAAATCAGGATCTTATGTAAATATTATTCATGTAAAAACTGAATTTTCGTTTCGTTTTGTAAATCATAATGTCACCTTATATTGTGATTCAAGCACTTTAGGTATCATTAATTTTTTTTTATGTTAATTATTTTCAAAAAGTCACGTGAAAAGAAATGTCCTTTTGTTTATTTTAACCGTAAAAAATATTTCCAATATTCAAAAAATATTAAACCTGAAACATGTTTGCATGAAAAAAGTGAACGAAAACAAAAGTCAGTTAAAAAAAAAAGTGTCCATAGAAAGATTGAAAAAATTACAAATGCACTTGAACAAAATAAATTTTAAGGAAATAAATACAAGATAAGCTGAATAAAAGTTAAAGAAAAGTTGTCGAAAGTATATATACAGTGTTGTTGATTATATGTATTATAAAATTAAATATCATATATGTAGATTAGTAAAAATTATAATTAGACCACTTAATAATATATTCTCATTATAAACGAAAAATTATGCTTCCCCAAAATTAATATTGTACTAAAAAATATTCATAATTTTTATGGTTTTAAGATAAATACTTTTCAACAACTTCCTAATTATCTTGGAAACCAAGAAGAGCTTTCGTCTGAAGATTCCAATTATCATAGTTGATTATTTTTGTCAATTTGGGTAGATACACACTATTTGTAAGATTGATCGTCTCACTCAAACTTCTAAAACATTTTGACACTCAATCTTTGAAGCTAATTTTGTTGACAACAAAGTTTCTTCGTGAATAAGCTGATTTATCTTTGTTATCCTATTCATACAACAAACAATACAATTGATACTCACATTTGGCTTTTCATCCTCAAGCCTTACTAACTACTAATTAAAAGCAAAAACATGAAACAATAATTATTATTAACATTACAATTAACTCCTGACCTTTATGCCAAAAAATAGACAACACTACTAGACATATTTATTATCTAAGAACTACCGAAAAACATGCATATGACCGAAAAAGCACATTCAGGAATGTATATTTCATGTGCAACACGACGTTCAATTTGCTTTCAAAGAAGAAATTCATATAGTAACATTGTCAACGTGTGAAGTCGAGTATGTTGCAATATTATGTGTATGTCATGCAATATGACTTAGAAATCCTATAAGCAAATTGGAGCTAAAATAGGAAGAAGGGAGTGATTCAAGTGGATAAAAAGTCGGCCATTGAGTTAACAAAAAACCCGATCAACGATGAAAAGAGCAACCATATTGATATTCATATATTTCATCTGAGAACATGTGAAGGAAGGCAATGTGAAACTCATGTAGGTGAAAAGTAAAGAACACGGTACAAAGCCACTACCTATTGTATCATTCATTAAGGATAAGAAGTTAACTGGGACGAAGGATGGAAGATACATTTAATATTATAGAAATTTTTGAAAATAAACTTTAAGGTTCCCTCCTCGGGAATAAACTTAAAGGACAGTTCTTGGATAACAAATATGTTTAACAAGTTTTCTCTTTTGAGTGCAAAGGTAAAGATAATGAATGTGTCATTTTTTTGTTTTTAATTAGCACTTAAGTATTGGATATGAAAATTCAAAGTGAGTTCATAAATTGTATTGTTAATTATATAAATAAAAGACAATTCACACAGCGAAACTTTGTTGTTTGCACACATCCTTCAACACTATCACTCTATCATAGGGAACAGAAGTATAGGATAGGAAGTTCTAATGGCTTGTAAACACACATACAATGCCTTATTAAATATGTTTATAAGAGACAAAAAACTACCACTATCAAAGTGAGTTTTTGCATCAAAGGTCTCTTTTCATTATCCTAACCTTCAACCCATTCTTCATGGAAAGCCCAAATGAATGGCTTGGACTTGCAACATGACCTTCAGCCATTTGGAAACGATAACTCCACAACATAGAAGCTGCCACCATCTTCATTTGAAGCAAAGCCAAGTCCTTTCCCAAGCAACTTCTTGGTCCTGCATTAAAAGCAATGAATTTGTATGATGCTACTTTAACAATCTCTCCTTTCTCAGATATCCACCTCTCTGGCTTGAACTCCAAACAATCTTTTCCCCATGTCTCTTCACACCTCCCCATTGCATACAAAGAAAACATTATCATTGTATTGCCATTTACTCTATGCCCACTTGGAAGAATATCAACTTTAACTGCTTGCTTCCGTTCAATAGGAATCGGAGGGAAAAGTCTCAGAGCTTCACACAGAGCACCATGCAGATAAACCAGCTTCTTCACCTCCTCCATACCTAAAACTTCCCCAGATACAGATTGCTTCAGATCATCAAAACCATGACCATATTCATCATTTTTCTTTTCATTAGTCTTAAAATGATCTTTGATCTCTTCAAGAATCTTAGCTTCCACTAAAGGGTGTTTGATAACAAGCCAAAAGAACCAGGTAAGAGTCGAAGCCATGGATCCCCTCCCCGCTACAATAAAGTTAAATGCAAAATCCCTTATGAACTTATCATTATGCTCACATCCTCCCTCTTCTGTCATCCAAAGACTTAGCAAGTCCAATGGAACTTCCTTCATTTCTTCCTTTGTGCACTTCCTTAACTCTTTTCGCTTGGACGTTATGAATGAATATATGAACTCATCAATTGTTTTGGATGCTTCTGTCATCTTCTTCTCTTGACCAATTTGGAGCCACTTTTGGAGCTTCCATACAGAGTTTGGCACCGTGTGTCTATAGAATATCGACTTGTCAGACATTCTAAAAGCCTTCTCAACTGCAACTACGGGGAAGTCAATAGAAAGACACTTAGGATCGTGTCCTACAGTTGTTAAGCATATGTTATCGAAGGTGAATCGCAAGAAAACATCTTGAAGATTCACCATCCTCCCTAGTTGTTGTGCATGATCAAACATTGGAAGCAGGCTTGTGAGTATCTTCTTCTGAACGGTTTGATCAATAAATGCTTTGAATCTTGGTTGATTCATCAGAGAATGGAGAAGGGTTCTGATGTACTTCCATGTCTCATAATCGGCAGCGATAAACCCATCTCCGAATGGTTCGAAAATCTCACGAAAGTCATGTCCCTTGACATAGTTGTCGAAGTTCTTGCACAACATGTGTTGCACGTTGCGGGAGTCACAAGTGACAAAATAGTTCATGTTGGTGAACCATGGTCCTTTCAAGTCACCAGAGCCTCCATGTTTTATGAGCCCTTCAGTGAAAAAATCATGAAGGCGCCACAAGTTGAAGAGCACGGTTGGTAACATGCCAAGAATGGGGTAATCCCTCAAGAGGGGGTGTTTGCAACATCTTCTGCGGTGGAACATGTATAGGGAGCACAACACTGGTACTATTATGGCTGCATATAGAACCATGGCTACCATAGATTTGCAAAAGTGTTTGTTCTTAATTTTAGAATGAGATGGTTTTCACTTTTTATAATGTGTATGACCTACATTTTTGTTTGTTACACTTTCACTGTACAGAAAATGATTGAGAAACATTGTTTTGTTTTTGGAAAAAGGTTTTTGACACTATTTAAACATTTGATAATTTTTTATAGTCTTTACAAAAGTTAACTTTTATATTTTTAAAATAAAGAGAAAATAAATAACAGTGAAAGATAGTGTCAAATGGTAGTAAAAAAAAGAATAATGTCAAAATACCAATGTCTTTTATTTTTTTCTTCTTTCTATGATTTCTTAAGGAAAAAAAATAGCTCTAAAAATACTAGAAATAGCTTTTAAATATTCTCTTTATAAGGAAGGAAGATAATTTGTAGGAGGATATAACATTACTCTTTGTTTTATCATACAAAAGGAAAAATTGTGTATATAAGAAATAAATAATGTGTGTTGGTGGAAGGTCAGGCATTTAATTGCCCTTCTTATGACAAATGGATTAAAGGTTTGCATAATTAACAAAAGAACAAGAAATTGTTTATATATAGAATAATTTTATATTTAGAAGCTTTTTTGCGTGCACGTAATTAAAGTGTTTATTAGAGAACTTAAGGTAAGAAAATCACTGAGTTAGGGAGGAAGTAATATATCCTTTTATGTTGAATTAATGGCATACAATAGTGTGTTGTCGTTTTGGAAAAATATATTTCAAAACGTTAGTAGTTTATGCTTCTAAGTGTTTGTAGCTTAATTGTAATAATGGAAATGTTTAACATATTTTGAACACTTTAAATTGATTAATGAACTTATGTAACGGAAAAAGATGCGTTGATACCGATGTTTGTTCCTACATCCTTATAACAAAATATTGAATTAAATTATTGAATGCAAAAGTAATAAAATTGATTGCAATTTTTTAATAAAGTGTAACACTTTCTATACCGGTTATCACAAGAACTTCCATGATGAGTGAGATCGGTGATAATTTTGTAATAAAATACAAATTTATTATATTATTTTAAATTTAAAATATATGTCGATTCTTCACTATAACCAGTATAATATCTTTAATTTCCTTCTTCCGTTCTAGCCTTCTCATGTTACACTTCACACTCCCAACTCTCCTCCTCTATACACCCTTGTCTCCTCCTCGCCTCCTCAATGCACTACACCCTCATTCCTTTGGTGGGTGTCAGTGTTGCTCTCGCTCTGGCTTGGTCGCTTTCACTCTTTCTTTCTCTCAATGGATTGCTCTTGCTCTCATAGCTCTCTCATTTTTGGCAAGTCGATGTTTTTCTCTCATTTAGGATTTTCTTCATTCCTTTTATCTCTTTCTCTCTCTTAATCAATATTTTAGGTTTCCACTGTCATCCGTACCAACATGTCGGCGGTCAACTTTCAAATACTCTTTCAATGCCTTAACATTTATTGTAAACGTTGACGTTGTTAAGAAATACTATGCTTAGAAAAATAAATTAAAAAAGGAAAGTAGCTCGCTATGCTCAAAACCTTGTAAGGTAGCTTAGGTAAAAGTTAGACAACCTGGTAGGTTGAAAACTTGAAAAGAATGTGATAAGGATGACTCTAAGAGCACATCTAGTTATGTTTCTTATTCAGTTCAGGAGCAATGTCATGGATGTCAAAGAAGCAACCAATTGTTACTCTTTCAAGCAAAGAGGCAGAATTTGTGGCTACTGCTAGATGTGCATGTCAAGTCATATGGATGAAAAGGGTTTTGAGGTTTTTAATTAATTCTCATAGCAGCACTAGAATTATATGTGGTAATAGTTCAACTATTAAACTTTCAAAACTCCAGTTATGCATGGAAGAAGAAAACATATTAGAGTGTGCTTTCATTTCTTACCGGATCTTGTAAAAGACAAAGAAGTTAATAAATTTGAGGCTTTCCATAAACATAGGAAGAATATCGAAATGGTTGATCTTGGTAAAATAAATTTGGATAACGTCGGACCATTAATGCACCGACGTCAATTGACGTCTGCTAATTTTCTGACGTTATTTTGACGTCACCCAATACGACATCAATATTTGGACAGACGTCAAAGATCAGAAATATCAGACGTTAAAAGACTTTTTTGTGTTAGTATAACTGCATACTACAATCAATTTAAGAGAGAATGAAACAAACTTTATTATTTTTAAATATGTCAAATAGTAATTACCTGTGTTCAGAAACTTTTTCACAAGAAGGGACATTAAGTTTCCATAAGAAAATTTTGGTTTGACATCACTTTTATCTCTCACATCCAACACTAGATTTTAACAGTAAAATATTACATTAATATAATAAAATTAAATATAAATAAAATTTTATTATAAAATAATTTATTTAAAAGTGTAAGTTGGGAGTAAAGAAAATTACACTGTCAAAAATAACATTGCCCTTTACATTATAATACCAAATGAATATATGAATATTTATGAATTAGGTTGATATATAATATATAAATTTATATAACTTGTGGTTTTAGTATTATAAATAGATATGTAAATTTAATTATAGATAAAGAATTGTATTAAAAAGACATTTAAAATGTCTCAACGCATATAAGAAAGAAAAAACTAAGAAAAATAAGGAAAACATGTGTTTTTAATATAAATATCCATAAAGTTCTAATTTGTTTATCTGAACCTCATAATTCATCTATAACAATATATAAAGGGAATTTCCCTTTTTGTGTCCACATTTCAACATATCAATTTTACCCTTTAATTATAATAATTTATTAAATTTTTAAAAATTGACTGTTACTTTTACAAGCTTTTTATAAAATTGATTATCTTTGCTCCTTCTCTTCTACTTTATTTATCAATGGTTATTTTTTCATCTGTTCTGATATATTTCACTTTATTTTTAATAAATATAATTTTAGTTTATATATTAACTTAATAACATTATAATATTATCACTTACTAATATAATATCACGCATATTTAAAAAATACATACATCACGCATATTTAAAAAATACATACATCACACATATTTAAAAAATACATACACACAGGCACGATAGCGTCTTTTTACGCTAGTCCATTATAAAGAAGAATACA
Organism: Vigna unguiculata; assembly: GCF_037176805.1. Lineage (NCBI taxonomy): Eukaryota > Viridiplantae > Streptophyta > Magnoliopsida > Fabales > Fabaceae > Vigna > Vigna unguiculata. Next base: position 48,883,714 of record NC_140795.1, on the reverse strand, counting down.
ATGATCAATGTCTTAAGATATAATCACTTAAATTGCATATATAAGATAACTTTAATTTTTTGTGTTTTTCTTCATCAAAAGAAAAAAGTAAACTGAAAAATTGATAATATACTAGAATTCATTATTTATAATTACTAAATAGCTCTTACCTAAGCCATATTATTTTGAATGAAGAGTGGCGAGAAGATATTCTTTGAATGTGTTTTCTCGTTATACATGAATATATGTTTCTCTTATTTATTTGTGTCATTTTTTTATACTAATTCTAATTATTATATTTTTTACTTTTCTATTTATGTATATTAGTTTATGACTACTATTATTATCTTACGATAATTACTTCCTTCATTCTTTTTAAGCGTGGTTTAAGGTTCTTCTGAATAAATCGAGAAAATGTAATAAATTTTCTTATCTTTAATAAAATATTTTATTTTACTATTTCCATTTTCACATCACAATAAATGTATATATATATATATAATAATTAATATTAAGTGAAAAAAAATAAAGATATTAATGAAAAAAGTAAATGAAATTGCCTTAAATTTTGAAAATGATAATTTAATCAAAAAATCATTAAAATGTGACACTGAAAAGGAACACACGAAATAGTTTCTAAGGGAATTGACAAATTCAGAGAAGAAAAAAAAGAAATAAATAACAAATTTTGTCAAACATTTGTTTGTTTCTTTGATGGCTTACAAAAATATTAACATTACCTCTACTAAAATGTACTTTTATTTTTTATGTAATTTATGTCGCTTTGTGTAATAATAGGTTGAGATGCATTTTACTTTATAAGGTAAATATAAAATAGATACTTATGATTTCTTTTTGAATGCATGAAATCCTTTTAACTATTGTATATCCATAAAATAATTTCAAATCTTATAATTTCATATTTTGAAAATTCTATAAAATAAAAAGTATAAAAGTCTTCTAAAAAATCATTAAAAAAACAATTACATTGTAATAAAATATTTTAAAAACCACATACCTTCTTTTACGGGAAAAATTCTTTTGAAATCCGAATGCAATACATTCCATTAAATATTCTTAACAAATTACTCATTTAATGTTATTAAAATAGTTATTTTTCTGATCAATTATTTCTTATGTAATCTCATTGATTACTAGAATTAAAATGACTTTTCTAATTTAAAAAATATTCTCTCACATAATATTGTTAAACATAGATAATATGAAATTGCAGCAGAATCAAACAATAATTTATTTCCATTAGAAATATTCATCTTAAAATAGAAAAGTACGGATTCTAAGAACATGAATGCATGTAATCAAGCCTAATAATCAAATTTGATTATAAAAAACATTTTTTTAATGTTTTCTTAATAAAGTATGGTATCTTTTCATTTAATTGTTGTGATTCGAAAATCATTTTTTAATTTTTCCTTTTTTCTGTTTTGTACTTTGCTTCTGATGTTATCATTCTTTTTTCAGGTATTGGTGGCTTAGCAGCAACAATGGTCAAAAGGAGTTTGGTGCCATGATTGAAGAAAAGAATAAGAAGAAGCAATGTTGTGAATGTGATTCACAAGAGTTATTGATTTCACATAGTTTATGTTCTTTCCAGAGTCCTAGTCTCAGCTATAAGCAAACCTACCCCATTAAAGCAGAAGCACAAAATCAGCAGAAAATTGACCAAAAATATTGAACAAAACCAAAAGTTCACTGCGTTTGCTTCCATATAAGGAAAGTTAAAGATTCATTCTTAGGAATCAATGTTGTTTTTTATCAGTACCCAACAACAAAACACACACCAAGAGAAAAGAAAAATGCAAAAGCTGACCAAAAGAATTGTATGTTGCTTCTTGCTGAAACAACGGATTGGAATACCCTCAAAAGCTTAACATTGCCTCTTCAAGCAACCAATCTTGTTGCTACAATTACCACAGAGCATTGAGACACAGCAGAGGAAGAAACTGAACCAGGTATCTATCTGCAGAGAGCTCCAATGGAAAAAGAGATTTTGGAAAGTCTTTGGAATGGTGATGGAGAATCTCAAGTTCAAGCAGCTTTGGAACTCTGCAGATTAAGCAGAAAGCAGAGGCACAAGTTGGAAGAAAGTAGAGTCATGGTTCCTCTTATTTCCATGCTTCATTCTGAAAACTATGAAGCAGTAGAAGCTGCTCTCTGTGCTTTGCTCAGTCTTTCCTTTGGCTCTGAGAGGTTAGTTCATCGTTTCATTGTAAACTTCTCCCAGTTCTTCTTATAATATATCAGTAATTTTTAAGTAATGGGAAAAATTGGAATGGAGGGTGAGAAAGATCATGTATTCAACTCTTACAGATAAAAAAAATGGTTACTTTTTGAACTTTGATTTCTGTTATAACCCTGATGAAATTTTAAACACTCTGAGTTGAGAGTGTTCAAGAGGACAAAGGGTTACCAAGAATAATTTGTGTCCATTTTTATTGGAGTAAATAAAAAGTCTGAACTTTTTAGTTTTCTGGTAGTGGGGCTAAGGAATATGTTCTTGGTAACAAAGAAAACTTGCCATTGGTTAATGATAAACTGTGTCATCAAGTTTCTTTACCTAAAAGTAATGTATAAAACACAAATTCCTTGTGTTGTACGAATTCCTTCAAAAGTTTCCTTAATGGTACAGAAAACTTTTTCCAAAATTTTTACAGAAACAAGATTCGGATCATCAAATATGGAGCTTTGGCAGTTCTGGTGAGTCTCCTCCACTGTGATAGCCAGAGAGCAACACACTTGACTTTGGCAGCAATGCTAACTCTCTCTTCTTGCAAAGCAAACAAGGTAGCAATTGCTTCTTCTGGGGCTGTTCAGCTCTTGGTTGGGTTTGTAAACAATAGCAATTGCAGCATTCAGTCTCAGCTTGATGCTATTGCTACTCTGCAGAATCTTACAACCTGCAAAGAGATTGTTCCATTGATTGTGTCTTCTGGGGTTATGATGTCCTTGCTTGAACTGATCCACACCTCAGTAAAATCATCTCCATTGGTTGAGAAAGCAATTGGGTTGCTAGAAAACATTGTGTCTTCATCAGAGAGTGCATTGTGTGAGGCTGGTAGTACTATTGGAGCAATCAGGATACTGGTTGAGACTGTTGAAGATGGATCTTCAGTGAGCAAAGAGCATGCAGTGTGTGTACTTCTCCTTGTGTGCCAGAGCTGCAGAGAGAAGTATAGAGAGTTGATTTTGACAGAGGGAGTGATGCCAGGGTTGCTTCAGTTGAGTGTGGATGGAACATGGAGAGCCAAATCCATGGCTCGAGAACTTTTGTTGCTTCTGAGGGACTGCTCCAATTATAGCTCAAGATGTAAACAGATTGATCATGAGCTTGTAGAGAGGATAATGGATGAAATTGAAGCAGAAGGAGAGGAATTGGCAGATACTACTTTGAGATTGGTGGAGGAGATGATTGCAAAGCTTCACGCTTAATCTTTGCTTGCATCAGTTTTTTCTTTTTCTTCTTTCTAACTTATTGGCGTTAATTATGTTTTTGACAAGACTTCATTGCTGAAAAGATATTAGTAAACTAATGTAGAATTGACAGCATTGTTGTGTACATAAAATTGGTTCGGGTTTTCTGGTATGTTTTGCTTGGCTTCTAAGTTTACTTGTTCCGAATTACAAACCTTAGAAATTTGAATTCGATTAGTTTGGGATAAGATATGATTGTCTCTCACTTTGGAAAAAGTGAAACAAATAAACATGTATACGTGATCCCTAGAATCATGTGGGGTCTTCACTCTTGGGTCAAGACTTAAATCCCCCCAATGAACTAAAGAGGTGAGGGAGTGCTTTAAAGGTAGTGGTTTAAACTTTTAATGTAGGGGTACTGAGTTTTAATCAATATTATTAGTCACACTAGTTAGTAAGTAATGGTTTCGAATTAGAGTGTAAACCCTCTTATACTATTGCAACACTCTATTGCATATTTAAGGATGAAAGAGACAAAATCCAGGAGAACATTTGCCTAGGTAATTCACAATTCATTGCCACCAAGATGAAGATAACGCGAATAAAACTAGAGGATTATAGAAAAAAAAATGTGAGATGTTTAAATTATGTTACTTTTATACTTTAAAAACTATATTATCCTGGCGGCTTAGAAGATTAATTTACTTTGACGTAAACGAGTCTATTAGTGATAATGAACAAATAATTCCTTTTTTCAATTTTGATCCCGCTTGACAATGTTCTAGTTAATTCTTGATGAAAACAATCATTGAAATATTAGTGAATAACATCCATACACCAAAATATTATAACGTATATGATAAGCCAAGAGACATAATTTAAAAAAAAAAAAGACAAAATAAACTGACCTTAAGAAGCTAATTTACATTAAAAGAAGAATGTAATTGAAATTTACTGAACCAAAATTCTATAAATAGTTGTGAAATTGTAAATAATGAAGGGAGTGGAACAAAAATTTTGATGAAGCAAGTGCAAGAGTGTTTGATTTGGTGTAATGAAGATAAGAAAAACAATGAAGCAGAAAGTAGTAATTTAGTAGAGAAGGTGAAGTGTTGATGATTCAGGTTGACCTTCTGTAAAATTTGTAAGCTATAGCAACAGCTGCCAAAGCTCCAAGAATACCACTGACTGTAAGAATATCACGCTTCTCTAGTGAAGGCCAATTACAACTTAGAGTGCTCCCCTGCCTCTTATATGCCCCTGTCTCTTTCTTTTGCTCAACACTTGCACTTCGGCAGCAAGAAACACCATTAGAACCTTGACAGCATCCTCCCACATTTTCCTTCTTGCTCACACTGCCCTTTCCATTATCATCTCTATTACCAACTTTCTGCTCATCTGCTGCTACCTTCACTTCGGCAACACCTGCTCCCATTTGGCCCCTGAAACAATCATCCTCCGTTATAACCAAGTCTCGTGCTTAACATCAACAACCAAAGCTAATCAAGACTGTTTTAACATGAATATAGTACATCAAGACCGAGAGAGAAAATAACATCTCATAATTGAATTTTGGGGTTTATTTATTAATCATGATTTACCTGCCTGTGGACTTATTTATATGCGGGACTGGAAACGAGAGATTCAATTTATACTTGTGTTCAATTTGCGTAGAACAAACAAATTGGAGACTCGGTTTCATTAATAGCATACAACTATGATATATTTAACCTAATCACTGCATTAAATCAATCAGCCATGTATATCCATGTAATCAAATTAACACTGATAACTTGAAAATTCCACAATCCCTACTCCCTAGTCCAATAACCAATGGAAGGGTAGTTTATGAATCTTAAGAATATATTTTTATTTTATTTTATACTTGTCTTTAAAAACAATATGTCACTTATTCAATTACCAATTTCATAGAAGATAGATAGAGAATGAAACAAAAAGTACTAACCTCCAAAGTTTTTGGATGACCTCTCCTTTGGCAATTTGTCGGTCCAACAAGGCAGCCACGTCATCCGGAGTAACATAGCCGTACCTGAAATTCATAAAGCGCATCCATCAAACTTGCAACATTAAAAAGCATCCATTTGTCTATGTTTTTTCATAAACATGTTAATTTCAGCCAATTCTTTTTTATTTTTTTATCTGTAGTGTAATATAATAAAGAAGAAGATTTACAATAACTCTCCAGTTATATTAAACCAATTGAATTAGACTCGTCATATTCAACAAACTGAACTATACTTCCTTAACAATTTCAGTTGTCTAAAAAGTATACCTATATATTTTAAATAAAAAAATCTCTTGAAAATATATAACGATGATTTTAAATGATGAAAACAATTATCGTTTCCCGAACATTTACTTATAATAAGTTTATTCAAAAGACCTTTTTCCACTAAAATTAGAAAATATCATCTCCATTCTATATATTTACAGATACATTAAGTTAATGTGCAATAATTTATAGTAAGTACGAGAACTGGTAGGAGGATAAACTAAAGAGAATCTAGAGTACATTATTAAACTAAAATACTGTCATTTAATATCTCATTACGTATTATAAATCATTATCATTATTATTTTTATAGCAATATTGGTGGAAAAAATAAATTATTGGAACTTTAAAATAAAATTGATATATATGAAACATATAGAAGTGTGAAAAAACTGACCAATGACCCGTGATCTTTCCATCTGGTCCTGGGCAGAATATGATGACATTCCCAGCATACTTATGACCCCCAACATGAGAACAAGCCACAACAGATATCTGATCCTTCAATCCCCTCAGCTCAATTTCCTCGTTGAGCTTATCCATCAGAACTGGCCCACAAACACCGCACCGAACATCACGACTTGCATGAGCACACACAAAAATATGCGAACCGCTCAACACACTCTGCTCTCCACCACTGCTCCACTCTTTACCACTCACTATCACATCATCGAAAAACCCATCCACATTTGATTCCTCCAAACCCCTTTCAATCAAACAACAATAAAACTTTCTCAACTTAAAAAACTAGTATTAAAGATAAACACGTTTTGGTATGAGTATAATACTCCATATGCAAACAATAACTTTAAGCACCAAAATATTTACCTGCGCTATTCTTAAGAGATTGAAACTAGTTTCGCTTTATAATCCCTTGTTATATTTATTGTAAACTTAATACACTGTTTAGTTTCATAATTATTATTATTATTATTACCTAATGTGATGTCAAATAAATTTTTAGCTGTTTAGTTTTAGATTATAATAGATTATTCTAGATTCAGAAATAAATTTGAATTGAAACAATTATAGAAAAAAAAAATTATACTAAATAAAATATACCTAGTTTTATCATTGACTAGTTTTGAAAATAAAAAAGAAATTAGAACTAATTACATTTACTCTCCCTCACACTATGCAAAATATGAAAGTGTTTTGTTCAGTTTAACTTATTATATTTAAATGTGATTTTACTATAATATAAATATGCTGTAAAAATATACAAGTATAAATATAAATAACTATAATTATTATTTTATTTCGATATGAAGATATTCTATTTAAAACCAGAAAAAGTATGAATTTCTTTCAAAAGAATTTCAAGAAAAATAGATGCAATTTTGTCATAAATAAATTATTTAATTTTTAACCAGTATATTATTTTCAAATAAAAAATGGAGAATCATTGAACCAAAAACTTAAAGGAAGTAGATACTGTTTTATTAAAAACATGAGATTTTTTTAAAAAACTAAAAAGTGTATGATTATTCTTTCATTAAAAATAAAAAATAAATAACTATTTTAAAATTTAACGGGTTCTATATCATTTATTGTTTTAAATTAATTTCACAAAAAACACTTACTAAATCGATCTTACTGTGATAATATATTCTAATCTTTAGCCTAAACTTTCATAGGTGTATTATGAGAATAAAATTCCAATTGTAATGCAAAAATTATGAAATTACATCAAAGTTTTGTTCCAACTTTAATCTCCCTCGATAGAAATATCGTATATATTTTTAAAATTTCATTCAAAAATATCTTTATCAACCAATTTAGTAATGTTTTCCACTCTTAACCGGTGTTTATAATTGAACAAGTAAAACAGCCATTAACAATTTAAAAATAAAAGTTAAGAAAAACATAACGAATCACCAATTCAAAAGAAAAACGAAATCAAGCGGTGGTAGATTTTAGCATACTTGTATTTAATCATGTCCGGAAAAATCAACACGTCACCATCGGCGAAACCGGCCTCCTCACGCGCCTCGCACACCGTGATTTTCGTCTGCCGCACACGCAACAAACAATTTCAAAATCAAAATCCAAATCACAATCTCAAATAATTCACGATCCGATTCCGAATTGATCAAACTTCAAATCGATCGCAGCAAATTAAAAATCAGAAACCAAACCTTGACGGCGACGTCGTTTTTGCGAGCTTTCCAGACACTGGCGACGCGATTGGGAAGAGGATCGGCCTCGGAGGCCTCGATGCGAGGCGGCCAGACACTGTGGTTCTTGTAGCAGAGGAACACATGGCGGTCGTACGCGTCGACGGTGCCGGCAAGGTTCTCCTTGTACATCTCCGGGCGAGAGAAGCCGTGCTTGGCATCGTCGACGACGGCATCGGAAGAAGCCATAAGAGAGAAGCGTCGGTTACAGCGAGAGAAAATGGGAGCGTAACAGATTCTGGTTCCGAGTAATATATAAGCTAACGGCATGGGTGCGCAATGCGCATGCGGAACGTTCACTCTTAAAGACGTACGCAATGAAGAAAATGACTCAAAGCGTGCTTTCTTCAATCTGCACCACCCACGCGCTTAGCTTCAAAAAAGTCAAAATTTTATTTTTAAATTAATTTTTAAAAATTCCAAAATTATTTTTTTCAATTAACCCTTTAAAAAAAAAACTTTTTGCTGAAGGCGCGCGTGGGGGTGATGGATTTAGAAACTACAGAGGCCCGAGAATGGTAGTTAGATGAAGACCTAAATTTCACAATTTTAGCTCAACTTGCCAGTCAAAGTTAAAAACTTTCAGATTTCTTCATACATAATGATAAAACCCTGAATTTGACATTTCTATCATCAAAGTTTTTTCTTTTTAATCATCAAGAGAATTGAACAACGCTTTCAATTCAATAAACAACAATCATGCGTTTACTTGACCTATTCCTTTGTAGAACTAATTAATTCACAGCTGATGAAATCCAAAGAATAAAAAACTAAAATGATGACGCGTGTTCTTGTGGGAATGCGAGTTAACATGGCAAAATTCTATCGGCGTTTGATCAAAGTCTAAATTTTTAAAGCTTTATTAGTGAGTAGGCGTAATTGGGTAGCTATTATTCGATTCTGTTCACATATTGGTAAGTCAATTGACAAGAGAAGAGAAAGTTGTTACTGAATATAAGGCATTTTGAAAATTCTTACAACAGTTAAAAGTGCTGATCAACAACAATGTAGTTGAAAACATTGGATCATCCTTTTATGGAAAGGACAGAGAAACATGAAACACCAGAAATGAGAGATGGAAAATGGAAACTGGAAACTGGTCCAAAGAAGAAACAGAAACAGTGACGAGATGACATGACATGAGTATCAGAAGAAATCAATGTCTAAATAATTATTACCAGAAGGCTTCACACCAAGGTCCTTTTCCGTTTGAGGAAGATTCATAACCTGTTTTGGAACCTCTGGAGGATTTGCACAACGGATGAGTGCCCAGTTAACATTCTGAAAGAATGGATGCTGTTTGATCTCTGTGGCGCCGCGTCTATAAGCAAGACGATGCTGAGGCTCCTTCACAAGCAACCCTCTGATCAAATCCCTTGCAGCAAAGCTAACAGTTGGAGATTCTGGAAACCTTAGAGGCTGACCAATGACATTGAACAGAGTTGCACGGTTTGCAGAACCTTTGAATGGTGTTCTACCAAAGAGAAGCTCATAGAGGAATATCCCAAATGTCCACCAGTCCACAGCACTTCCATGCCCTTCACCTTTGATGATCTCTGGGGCCAAGTACTCGTGTGTTCCAACGAAGGACATTGATCTTGCATTTGTTGGCTCGGCAATTAGCTCAGGAAGAGGGGTCACCTGGTTGTGCATGTCGTTCTTTGGTTTGGACTTTTTGTCTTTCTTGGATTTTCCGGAGAAGAAGCGAGGTGTGAAGCACGACGGCGGCCGGATGCAGTCCGGCTGCATCACGCAGGTCGGCTCGATGCAGGAGGGCTGAACGCAGTATCCTGAGCTTTTGGTCTCCAAGGTGTTTGATGACTTCACTAGAGTTGGACTCACAGTGCACCTTAGAGAGAGATCAAAATCTGAAAGCATTATGTGACCATCTTCTCTCACCAACACATTCTCAGGTTTCAGGTCTCTGTAGATGATCCCTAGCATGTGCAAGTACTCCAAAGCAAGGAGAACTTCTGCCACATAAAACCTAAAATTCAAGAAAGTGAGTTGAACAAGTGACTGAACTATTCAGACAAACAAATCAAGATGCATCATACATCATTGTCAAAGTTCAAGCCTCCTAGGCATAACTAGAAGATAATATACCAGAAATCTTAATCTATCTGTCAGAAATTGGGTTAGAGTAACAAGGAGTTGTTTCCACCAAACAAGATATAAAAAAAAAGGTCAAATTGATACCAAAAACTGGTATTTTGAACAATATATGGCATAGATAAAACACTAGTTAAGAAAGTGTTGAGGGTGAAAGAGAAGCTATTCATAGCATTCACCAGGGTTGGGTAGAAAATGAGCAAAGAAATGGCTCTTTGTAAGATCACTGAGCATAACATTGATTATAGAAAGAATATAATTTCTATCTGCTGCTAATATAAACTTTTTTGCACTAGTCTAATCATGTATTGCCACTTTATTACAAGAGCTTCAAATGATCCCCTTTTAAGTTTTTCTAATGTAGTAACACGTGATTTGAAAGATAATGTAGGGACTCTCAGTGATTAAAAAAAAACAGTGGATTAAAATCAAACTCAAAGAGAATCAGAATGTCACAATGATGGAAAAAGAATAAGCAGAGAACTAAGGTATATTGACCAATCATTAAGGCAGAAAAAGAAAAGGTAGAGAATGTGCAAGTGGTATGTTTTACAATTAGAATCTGACATGGTCACACAGGGTAGAAAAGCCATGAAATTTTTCACACAATGCTGGGGGTTAGCAATTACAATCTGGTAGTTTTTCTTGTCATTTATAGAATGAAAACCTCAAACGGTGAAAGAAGAGAGTTTTCCTTCAAGACCAACACCAGTTTCACTCCTGGCTCATGATGAAATGAAATACTAGAGTTCATAAATCCAAGGAATATGTAACTAGCTAACATCAAGTGCACTTGATCCTAACTTGTTGTACATGTCTCTTCCTGTTATATATGATACAATTGCAAGAGTCAAATTGAAAAGGAATTGCTAACCTGACAGCATGCTCTGAAAAATACTTCCCTGGTTGTCTTTGCCTTAGTGCATGCAGGTCCCCACCGGGGCAAAACTCCATTACCAAGCAGGAAAATGTTTCTGTCTCAAAGTGTGTATACAATGTGGGTAGAAAAGGATGATCCAGGGACTGTAATATCTCTCTCTCTGTCTGAGCCCTCAGGAGCTTCTTGCGGTTCGCCAGCTCGGTCTTGTTCATGACCTTCATGGCAAAAGAAGTTCTTGTGCCACTCAGTTCCGCCAGATACACACTCCCTATGTCTCCACACCCCAGTTTCTTCAACAATCTGAAATGCCTCATTTCCAACACCCCATCTCTGATTCGAACAGCTTGAATAGCCTCCCATCTTATGTCATTTGCCTTGTGAGGCTTATACAAAACACTGCTCAAACTACTGGTGCTGCTCTCATCACTGGCATCACTGCCAGTACTTGCTCTACATATGCTTGTCTTTCTGCTCTCATTAAAATCACTGGAATTCGCCACTTCTTCACTTTCACATGACTTGTCAACACTGGCACACTCACTGAGTTCAGTGTTGGTGAAACTTCCTTTGGCTTCTGAATAGACAGTGGCTGCATAGAAACTGTTCTGAGGACTTGGGCAGAATGTAGCCACTGGCTGAGAGTGGCTCTTTGCATGATTATGATTATGATTATCAACCGTTCCTTTCCTCTCAGATTCTGACACTACTAACACACCATTTGACTCACAACCCTTGGAATCATCAAGTGGTGGCTTCTTGGTGGACAATTTTGCTGGCAACCCTTCTTTGTTCAAGTTATTGCCCTCTTCATGGGAATGCTTTTGATTAATTACATGGCTGTTTTGATGGTGGATGATCTTAGTTTGATGACCACCATCACAGGTTCTAGATGCTCTCAGGGGTGGCCGAGAAGGTAGGGGAGACCCAGATGAAAGAGGGTCATGATTTACCTGATTTACCTCAGAAACTGAATTCTGAATCTCTGGCAAGGAATCAACTCCATTAACAGGAGACTCCATGAAGGGTATCTGAACAGGCTTAAAAATCCAACTCAGCACACTGAATTACCAACATGTACTCATTCAAAGAGCTCTTAATAACAGAATCTCCTACAAAATTGTCTATGAAATGGACATTTAAGAAAAGAATCAGCAAATAACTATGATAAAGGACAAAGGACATCAATCAACATACATGACTCATGCAATGAAATTAGAAAAGAAAAACCTTCAGAGAATCTGCGAGAGACCCATTTCAGACGCAATGAATCAACAGAAAACCGTAGAATCAATTTAGAAAAAACCCCAAAGGAAAAAATAAACTTCAAAAATTCATACACCTTACTAGTAACCCAAAAGAAAGAATCAGAAACTGCAAACTTTTACATGACTCCTCATTAAGCCTCAAGAAAATTCAGTTCCTTTTGTTTCGAGTTTCCCAAAAACCCCACATGCTCCTTTTGTTTATTTTTGGCAACAAACAAGACCAAAACATGATGTAGGAAGGAACCTCATCAAAGTCACCAATAATGCATTAGACTAAAACACCCCAGGTTGAAAAGTTTGATTCTTTAGAAACCCCTTGAGCTTTCTTTGATTCTACTGCATACAGTGATAAAAAAAAACCCTCCCATAAAGAAAAAAAAAAAAAAACAAAGCTTGGGAAACAGTGATTAAAGTGATCACCGAAAACAAAACAAGAAAAAGACAGAGAGAGAAAGAGAAGGAAAACCTGATCAGGCAATGTGAATGAAGAGAAAAAGAGGTTTTTTTCATTCGTTCATGGAAGAACAAAGCATGTTGTTGAAGAAAGGGAAGAAGAAGAAGAAGAAGAAAATGAAACAGAGAGTGAAGTAACTTTGGGGAGTCTTTGAACACACCACTGACAATAGTGAAACACCCTGTGTCTCAGATCCGATCCAAAAGGAAGGAACTAAAAACAATTAACACTAACAATAACAAACAATTCTAAATAATTTCTATACACATTATTATTATAAAAGTTAATAAAGTATACAATACAAAGAAGTTCATATAATCCATATAATTTAATTACTATTTTTCTGGGTAACAATGTTGGTATAGTTCATGCTATTTTTATTTTTTTTATAAAATGGGAATGTGTGAATTATTCTAAAATAAAGGCATTCTTATCTTAATGTAGTTTCCCTCTAATAAAAGCCAAATTTTTCTTGTTTCTTGTTATTGCTTTTGCAAGAAAATTATGGTTTTTAAGAACACTTCATTTTCTTCCATGAACCATGATGCGTGAAGCACTCCTTACCACTTTTTTAAACAATAATGGTGTCACTTGTATACTTATAATATATATATATATATATATATATATATATATATATATATATATATATAATGTTTCTTATATTATTCATACTTATTTTAATTTTATTTCAACCAACAATGTCATTTGTATAGTTAATTTTCAATTCAGTTTTTAAATGTTTTATTTTTGTGTAATTTTTCAATGGTCATTTTAGGTTATTTTCTCTCTCTCTTTTTTTTTTTTGTTTCTGTGGTTGTAAATAATATATAACTTTGCTATTTGTGGTATGTGAATTATATATATGGTGTGAAATTAGAGTAAATTAACATAAACTTGTCTTTAAAGAAATTAAATAAAATATATTTATAATTAATTTCATTTATGGTATATAATGATCTATACTTTTAAACATGAATGGATTATTAAACTTAATGAAGTAGTGATTCAATTTAATTGTTCAATTATGAACTATGATCGAATCGATAATAATAATTTACAAAATAATACTAAAAAGATATAACATCATAACTTTCTAACACTAAAAAGTAAAATGAAACATTTTCACATCCAAAATATACATAAATTTTCACATTAAAATATGTCATAATATTTAAGCTTAAAAATAAATAAGTACAAGAATAAGGAACTTAGATCTATAATAAATATATATATATATATATATATATATATATATATATATATATATATATATATATATATATATATATATATATATACTACAACATAACATAAATGACATTTTATTACGAATAATTTATACTTATTTATAATCTAAATTAAATATATATTTTTATTGATCATTAAAGATTTGAAGACAAATCTTAAATATTTTAAAAATTCAAAAATACTCGTTAAACCCAATTTACAGAATTTATTTTACTATTCTTATTAATTTTGAAAGAAAAAATAGATTTTGAAGCCATTATTAAATAAACACTCATTTGACAATCTTATAGCCATTTTGAAATCATTTGGCTTTCATGAATTATTGGATTAATGTTTTAAGAAATAAATTTAGCTGATAGGTCTAACATTTCAAGAATTTTGATTATTAGTCAATTTATTAAAAATGAGAGTAAGAAATTTTTTATTTTTTTTACTCAAAAAAAAAAAAACTTGTTAAGATAAAACAATAACTTCAAAATAAAATTATGATCGAATAAATTCAATAGTCAATATATTTTTAAAATTGGATATGCATGGTATATACTATATACTTTAATCAAAGGTGTCCACTTTAGCTTTTTTGTTTAATGGACAAAGGTTAAAGATACTTGTATTAATTATTGAATATGGAAATTAGTATTAAAATATCTAAGTATACAAGCTTCATTTCCTTTGGAATCAAGTGTTTGATTTTTTGTGGTTAACATTATCTATTAGACTAAATCTTAATGTCAATTATGGAAATAAATTTATTATGAATATCAATTATTTGATACTAATAAATTTATAAAATCTAATTAATAACCAAAATTGGTTTAGAGAAGAAGAAAAAAGTTGAGAAGATGTGGTGGCACACACTAGTTGGCTAGTTTCTAAGTAATGATTATGACCACTTTCATGGTTTTCTCATATGATGACCCTCACTTACCCTTTAACCTCAAAATAATATCTTTCAAAACTCATTTATGAAATATATGCAAATCAAACCCTAATTAAGAGATACTCTCTTTTCTATTCAATTTATTTATTCATTTATTTATATCAACTACTCCTTCAATTCTTATCTATCATTTTTTTTTTTTAATTTAAAGATGACATTTTTTTTTAATTATACTCTTAAACTAATTAACACGAAAAGAGAAAACTTAATTATAGTAATATATATATATATATATATATATATATATATATATATATATATATATATATAATAATTGGTCTGTTTTAAATTTAACTAAAGCTAAATTGAATTGTTAAATAGCAATATTATTAAAATTTGAGTTAAATATGTTTTTGTCCCTTAACTTTTAGTAAATGTTAGAATTAGTCTATTTCGAAATTTTGGATAAATTTAGTATTTGATTTTTCGAAATACGTGAATTTAGTTCTTTTAGTCAAATTTTGGTAAGTTTATTTGATGTTTTGTACGCATTTCAGGATTGTATTTAAGTTGTTTATACTATTTGACACATTTTTGTTTAAATGTTAAGTCAAATACTATTATGAAACGTGCTTGAAATGTCAAATAAACTTAACAAAATTTGATTAAAAAGACTAAATTGACGCATTTTAAAAGATAAATGACTAAATTGGTCAAAATTTTCGAAAAATGGACTAATTCTAAAATTTACCAAAAATTAAAGGACCAAAATATATTTAACTTTTAAAATTTATATGTAATTTGGAAGAAGTAGTGACCAATAGAAGATTGACATCTGTAATAATTCATGTGGGACCAACATTATGGAATAGACAGTGTGGAACTTGTGGGACCGGGAATGAGGCAAACATGTTTGGAACAATCATTTTCAGATAACAGTGTAAGCAATCATATTCTTTATCAATCACTTTGATTCATCCACACAAGAAAAACTCACTATTCATTCATAGCATCATCTCATACTAGGATTCTGCATGACATGATCAGATGCAGAATGAGTATTTTCTCTTCAACAGGTTTTAGATACACTTTTTATCACTAATCAAAATTCTTAAAATTGTAATCTTTTGTGAGATTTGCATTTTAAAAAGTTGTAACTCTAAGAACAATTTATCTTAGCCAAGTTAAATGTTCTAAGAATTGGGTTTTAGAGTGTGGTTGAAATCACTATCTAATAAAAATCCAAACATTCAATATTTAGATTTATATATATATATATATATATATATATATATATATATATTAAATAAAAAAATAAATATATTTTTAATTTATAAACGTAAAATTCGTTTTTATTTTAAATTGATATATTTTATTTTTTTATACATGAAAAGTAATATATACTTTCGTAATTCAATAATATTGTTAAATAATATTTCAGATTAGTATTGAGGGTTAAATAAATTTTTGGTCCCTCAAGTTTTAGTAAAATTTGAAATTAGTCCCTTTTCAACACTACTTTCGACCAATTTAGTCCTTCATTTTTTAAAATATGTGAATTTAATCCTTTTAACCAAATTTTATTAAGTTTATACGTTTCAAGCGTATTTCATTATAGTATTTGAATTGTTTACATTGTTTGACATATTTTCGTTTTAATATTAACTCAAATATTATCATAAATGTGTTTAAAATGTCAAATAAACTTAACAAAATTTGATAAGAATGACTAAATTCACACATTTCTAGAGATGAATGACTAAATTTGTATAAAGTCTTGAAAAAAGACTAATTCCAAAATTTACTGAAACTTGAGGGAACAAAAACATATTTAACCATAATGTTTAATAAAACACTATTTTAATAAATTACTGAAATATCGGTATAAAACATTTTTTAATATTTAAAAAAAAAATTAAAATAATTGGACTAAACTATCTACATCTATTTTTTAAAATTTAAAATTTAAAGACTAAACTATATTAAAATTTAAGATATAGTCGAGTGATGCAATCTTATTTGTGGAAAGAAAGATTGGATTTGCTAATAATTATTGGAAACACAGAAGACAGCATTATGAATGAAACAGAGCTAATAGGTTTCACAGGCTGTTTATGTTGTCACAGAAGAGCACAACACAGCTTGCAACATATCTTATATCATATGTAGTTTTTGTTACTCTGCTTCTTCATATGATATGATAAGAATGTTTGGGATTATATGTGAAAAAAAGTTCTGTCCTCTTGCACGTGATTAACTCTGCACACTCAACATTGCACACTGTGGAGTGGAAAGCTACAACCTCTGTTTCATCACACGTCCATCACATAAGTCTCTGCTAAAAAATCACACCATCCACTGTGTATAAACAGACATAACAAGTTTCTATGGACTACCACCATTTTTGGTTGCATCATGTTGTTGATGTGATTTTTCAGGTTTAGCTTAGAGTTAAGAGTTACATTTTTCATTTTCATGTTTTTCTGACCAAATTGATGTCATTCTTATCTTCTAACGAGTTCCTAAACATGTACTGTTTCTGCTATCATCATGCAGAGTTGGATGTGGTTCTGATTTATACTCAAGATTTTGTTCCATATTAGATAGAAATATTAGATAAAAATAACATGATTAAACTCTGAAGAAGAAAAGCCTATCGCTGGAGTGCAATGAAGTTTGGATATGGAGACGGACACGGTTACGACATGGACATTATTATGGAGATATGGCTTAATTGAAAAATATAGAAGATGGGAGACGACATATATATACATATTATTTTCAAACTTTCAACTAATACATTGTTAACTAACATAGAAATGAATCTAATTTATTTATCTAATATAAAAAAAGTGAAAAATAGTGATTATATAATACTTTTTCTTTATTTTTATAATCATAATAAAAACTTATGTGATAAATTTACAAGTTTATGATTTTTTTAGAAAATCATTGAATTTGTGGTTATTAATATTGTGTTGGAGTCATGTCAAAATCATGTTAAACAAAAAAAAAATGTTTTTCAAATTGGACACTTTACTGATACGTGTCATACGAGTGTCGGTGTCCAATACGTGTCCGAGCTTCATAGTTGGAGTGACATGCTAATCACCATGCATATAAAAGCATCATTGTTTCGATTCCAATACATGGTAAAGGTCAATCATCCTTTGAAATATTGTCCGCCTTGGAATGTCGATGCTGTCAAAATATTTAAATTACCTTAAATCTCGACCTTTAAATGATGTGTGACTATTCAGTTTATCTTAAGACCTATAAATTTAATGTTTCGTGGTTTTGAGTTTTGAGTTATCCTGATTAACCAAACATCTTTCTGAAACTCCTCATCTCAGAGATGGACCCATTGGCCATCTCTTCATAATTTTGGCAATGGCAATGAGAAACAATAGATCCAAAGGAAGCAATATAAAAACCATGTTCATCAACTTATAAAACTGATATAAACTTTTCCTGTGTGTAATTTGAGCTCAAACATGTGCATTGTCTCCAATTATAAGCCTATTTGCCTCTTCTGTGATTGCATCTCTGATCACCCTTTTATGTGTTCTCATGTAGCCAAATAGTTTGCAACTGTGTTCAATTTTTGTCGTGTACTTGATGTCATGGTGTTCTCATCAACTTCCATCACATTATTTTCTTCCTATATTGTACCTTGTCACTTTTCTGAGATGCAAAAGCTGTTCCACTGAGCCAAAGCTTTTCTTTCTAAGGAAAGCCAAAGCATCAAAGAACTTTCCAATTCTATTCATACTCAAACCGTATATAAGAACTTAGATCTCATTTAAAGATCAAGTTTTGTGGATAAAAGAACTTGTCTAGAAGAAAATATTTCAATAACATTCAACTTGGTAAGTGAAAAGATATCCCTAATGATTTCTTGATGAGCATTGATGGAAGAAGAATTAGAGCATGAAAAGACATAACATAACCATGGGAAAGTGCAACACAAAGTATATGGGTGAAAAAGCAGCTAAGATCCTTTGCCATCATTTGTTTTCGGTCCAGCATGTTTATCACAAATGCAAAGAAGAATTTGAGATGTTTGTATGGTGGGACTGGAACACCAAAATAGTCTCACTTTTCTAAAAGCAATTCATTCATTCACTCTTGCCTAAATACGAATTGGAAAATATTGTTTGACTACTAAATTTTAACTACTTTCTCTTACAATATGATGTGACATCTTCTGAATGGTTTTAAAATATTGAGAATAAGAAAATGAAAAAATGGAGAACCACTCAAAATATGTCACCTAAAGTTATAAGAAAAAGTTGTCAAAATTTAGTAGTCAAAATATCATTGTCCATAAGAAAAATACAAGAGAATTATAATTTCTACAAAAAATTCACTAACCAAAGTAAATCTCTAACTTTTTTTCTTCTTTAAATGCTATTTTTGAGAGTGCAAAGCACAGTTTGGAAGTGTAGAGTCTAAAGGGATAAAGAAGTAATAAAGAAAGGATAGGTTCCTTCATATAATAAGTGTTTTAGATTGAAAAATGGAGACAATAGCTAAAAATAAAAGATAGAAGGACAAAATAGAAAGCGTTGTGGAGGCTCTTGTACTAAAAGATAGAGGGACCATATTAAATTAAATAAAGAGATAAAAAAGACATCAAAAGAATAAAAAAAAAAATATGGTACCACAGAAGATAAAAGGACAAAAGGCAAGAAACCAAAAACAAGTATAGCAATAAGCTATATTAATTTTTTTTATCATGATACTAGTATGAAACACCTACCTATTATGCTACGGTCGAAATTTTGATTCATTACTTATGATAAAATTCATTTATTTTTAATTACATTCCATCCAATGTTTTCCTTTTGTTAACAAAACCTTTTTGACAAATTAATAAATGAAATGACTTTAAATACATGATTAAGATAGAAGAAACAAAGCAAGGCATCTACTAAAATCTATATCTTAATAAAATATGAAAACCCAAATAGATTTGTAATGTTGAACAATAAAATCAACTAACAGAATGTGTTCAAGAGTGTGTACTTCCCAAAATTTTAATGCATAAAATAACAGAGACCAGCATGGTATAATCAAGCCGAAAACATAAAAAAATAAGATGGTACAAAGCAATAATAACATTGAGAATACAAGCATCTGCACAATTTGCAGCTTACATGAACAAGAAAAGACTTCAAAGGGGGATCAAATGAAAAATTTGTTTAGACTTCCAAGAAATGGGTGTGCTGATAAATGAAAGCATACTTGCCAATTCTCTTTTGAAAAGAAAACATGTAATCTAACTGATGAACCAAACACAAACTACAAACTTGCTTTGATGCTAGACATATTAGTCCTAGACTACAAATGCTTGGTGTCCAATCTTATCTTCCATAAGGATGGTATCGGCCAGCACCATAACCACCTCTACTGCTCCCATAGAAGGGACCTCCACTAGACCCTCCATATCCACCTCCTAGGCTGCCATCATAGCCACTTTGATAGGCACCGGCACCGGCACCACCAGAAGAACCACCACCACCACCACCATATGCCCCATAATTCTCACTAGGTCCACCATACCCACCAAGATCATACCCTCTACTAAAGCTTCCACCGTATCGACCGGCATAACTGAGGGAGGGATCTCCTCTGTATGGCCCCATCGCACCGGCATATCCTCCATAACCACCAAATTCACTTCCATAGGCACCATAAGCACCACCCCTGCCGCCAGCATAAGCTCCACCTGACCTATAACCACCCCCAACTCCAAAACTGCCACCAAATCCATCATAGGCATCTCCATATCCAGCACCACTGTATGAAGACCTTGAGTCGTTGTAGCGCTTGGATGATGGAGGTGCAGAGTTTGGTTTCTTCGGTTCAGCCTTCTTGATTTCCACCTACATAAGAAAAATGGCAAGGTTATTACTTTATTGATGAAAAAGACTCTAAATAGATAAAATGGTTCACTAAGGTTCTTGATCTGTTAAATGGAAATAATTATGTCTAATGTAAAAAAAAAACGTTTGTGATTAATCAAATAACCTCAGTTGTATTGTTGTACTAAAAACTCATTTTGTTCCTTGTTCTATTCCCTACTATGTTGGTACGGGATTAGTGTACAGATAGTAATAAAGGATAATATCAGTTCTATCATCAAGGTTGACATAAGGCTAATATACTACTCAAGGGAACACACTCTTGAAGATGGCCTCATGTATCAGTAAAACTATACATTAATCACCAAAAAATAGTAGATTTTTCTAATTAATACGCTTGAACTATCTTTCCATATAGTTTACTCTACTGCAGCTTTTGCTTACTATTCAAAGCAAAGTAAACCCATCCTGAAGAAGAATAACATAAGTTAACTAAGTTTATCTAAAAAACCAATACAAACCCTCTCGGACCTCAGGAGGCACTGGAAGAAATTGCCACACAAACGGATATTGCCTCGTATAAATTAGAACACAATTGCATGAATACAAACTAAAATGCACGCGAAAATATCTTAATTCCCAGAAATAAAAGCCCCGAGCCTAAATACCCCAACTACCCAAGGAATAACAGATCCCTTGCCCTTTCTTCTAACTGGTTCTTTCACTCCTCTCCTTTTCCTTTTCAATAAGCACTGTTTTCTTTCTAGAGTATTATTCCAAGGTATCGGCAAATAACTGATTTGGCCAACCGGTTGACCCATATTAATTTCCAATGTGGATTCTTGTTAGAATATTTATTTTAATACTCGAAGCAATAACTTTTACTAAACACAGATAAGTATGATGATATGGAACTATGGATCCGATAATTTGGGTTCAGAACAATGCAACCGGTACGTTGAACTTAATAAAAAGATGAGAAATCATTGCTACTTGATTATTTTCATTAAATTAACAGTTAAAGTTACTGATAACTCCTGAGTTACATTCTTTGAACGAATCAGAGCCATTAATGAGTCTCCACCTTGAAGCTTAAAACCTTTACAAGATATTTTTTGAAAAAGCAAATTCTAAAATATACATTTCACGGTGCAAACAAAATCAAGTTGCTAATATTTTACTATTTCAATCCCGTTCAATATAAACTTTCAGCCAAGAAATTTAAAAATTTTATACACTCAACCCTCAGGATCTGGATGTCAGTTAAACAAGTTAAGAGTAAAACAACGTAATGCATGTACTAGTTTTTAGTAAAAGATTCTTCACCTGAGCTCCAGCAAATTCAATTTTGTTCCCCATGGATAGAAGATCATCAACTGCTTCTTCAGAGTCAAATGTGATAAACCCAAAGCCACGAGATCTGTTGGTGGAGTGGTCCCGCATTATTTGGTGATCTTTTACTTCACCATAGCGAGTAAAGAAGTCTCTGAATTCGTCTGCACAAGTGCATCTTTGATTAAAAACAATACCACCAAATGAATTGTCGTTCACTGAAACTATTCAATGATTAAAGAGTTAATTTGAAAATAAAAAAAATGTTTTGATAAAAGTAAACTGTAACACGGATTTAAAGGGACAAAAGGGAATATGAAAATAGTCAATTTACTTACACACCATCAAACAAACAAAAGCACGTCATTCACATCAGGACAGATGTAAATTACATGTGGCCAAGTGATTCATAAGAAGAATTTCTAGGAGAAGAAAGCTTGAACATACAAGGTACAACACAACAAGGGAGTTCTGTCTGTCTATAATATCAGAGTAAACCTCTGCAGATCCTAAACAGTACTCTCAAATATAAAAACAGTATTTAATTCTAGGATCTGAAACTTAGATAATTTTTTATGCCCATACTGTCCTCAGTTCGGAGTTTGCTCTCTCAAGGTGTTGCAATGTGTCCCCCTTGTTGACACCTCAGTCAAGCAGCAAAGAATTTAGCTAACTAAAGAGGCAACCTACCTTCAGTCACATTTGAAGGAATTCCACCTACAAAAATTTTCTTTGTCCTAAAATCCTTAGAGCCAACAGCTCCCCTTGGTATCGTCCGCTTAATCTCAACCTATATATGATGATCCCAAAACCATAAGAGCCAGCAAAGTATCCATTCACTAATGACTATAATCAAAACAAAAAACAGGTAACATGACATCCTTAGCCAAGACATCATCAGATTCAAGTCATACTTGTTTTCCATTGATGACGTGAGGATCCTCAATGACTTTATCAACCACCGAGGGATCGGCGTACGTTATAAACCCGAATCCACGAGGTTGCCCAGTTTTCCTGTCCTTCATGATGACCGAATCCGTGATCTCACCATATTTCCCAAAGTGCTTGATGAATTGAGCTGCAACAAATTACACAACACATACGGGTAAGGTTATGAGAAATCAATGCTCAAAGCTACAAATCCACACAATTCAGAGAAAGGGTTGCCACACCCCAAAAGTAACAATTACGATAATCATAAACGAAGGCAAAGCAAGCACTAACCAATGGTCGTTTCTCTCGCTAAACCACCTATAAATATCTTTCTGCAAATTATGGGTCGAGTGCAATTAGAACCAAATCTAAGAACATTATTATCGTCTAATCTAAATACCAACAAATTGAAAACCCCTTTTCTAGGAAGTGCAGAAAAATTGGTTCTTTTCACGAGCTGCGTTTGCCCAATTGCTCCAATTTAAAAATTTTCCGAAAAAAAACCAAAATAAACTACAACAAATAAATGGAAAAGGGAATATTACCCGGGACTGGCACCGTCGCCGGTTAGGGGTTGGGAATTGTGGGTTTCTTCTCTGTGGGAGAAGGGTGTAACGACGTCGTTGGGGTCAGCGGCACCCACCACATGCTCATTACCGGGAGATTCCATAGCTTGCTAATTCAGAAGAGATTGCGAAAGCGAAAGCGAAAGAGGACGAGAAAAGAGAGAAGAGAAACCCTACCTAGATAGATATTGCTTCTCTTTGGTGTTTAAATTTTGTAAAACCCTTTATTGTTATTATTTTTTATTTTATATTTTTTTAATGTGAGAGAGTGAGTCGCTGATTCGAAAATAGAGAAGAAAAAAAAAATGCTTTTTTACTTCTGCACCCCCATCTCATTTCTAACATACCTCTTAATTTTTAAATAATTATTTTACCCTTTGTAAAAGTAACGTATGAATTATCTATTGTGAAAATGTTTTGCAACCAGTTTTTTCTACAAAAATTTAAAACATAAAATGCATTAATTAAGAGGATGCAATTAATAATCAAGGATGTAGAAGAAAAAAAATCCTATAAAAAGGGTTCGAATGGATTTCTTGTATGCGGGTTTTTCTTTTAAATCCATATACACCCTATGTACATAAGCAATGACTTATTAGCATTTGTTATTATTATTATTATTATTATTATAGATATTATAGATTAGTATTATTATTACTTAAACACACATAAATTATTACTAAATTAATATACAAATTTATTATAACAAAATGAAATGAATAACGAAATAAGAGAAAATAACTATTAATAAATCAAATAAAAATAACAATAATAATTGTTAGAACAGCTTTATAAAAAATAAAATATGTAAATATAACTATTAGTTTTTAAAAAATAAATAAATAATCATATTATAAAAAGTAAATTAGAAATAAATAATTATACACATAAAAGAGAATATATATATATATATATATATATATATATGAGATAATTTTTTTTATATATAATTATAAATTATGATTATTAGTACTATCATTATCATTATTGTTATTATTATTAGTGTTATTATTATTATTATTATTATTATTATTTTGTTATTATTATTATTATGTTTATTTTAATCATTATTATTGGTTGTATTAATGCTATTATTTTAATTAATAAGAGTTTTATTATATTTATTTTTATTATTAATATTACCATTACTTTTTACTTTATTATTATTAGTATTAATATTATTTGTATTAGTATTATTATTTCAATTAAAAATAGTATTAGTATTTTTACGAATAGTATTAGTATTTATTCTAATTTTTTTGTAAGGATTACAGGTCACATTTTCTTGCATCTTATATATATATATATATATATATATATATATATATATATATATATATATATATATATATATATATATATATTAGAATAATTTATGTTAAATTTTATATTTTTATAATTCCATATGGTCAATTCATTTTAAATATTAATTTAAGATTTATATTTACATTTATTTTAACAAATTTTAATATCAACCTTGTTTTGTACGAAATTCATGATGGTTAACAAATATTGATCTTAATGGGTTAAAATCATAACATCAGTTATATGAATTTATTTTAATTGTGAAGCTTTTGACTTGGTAGTGTCACACGACTCTTTAAAATAATCGCGACTTCACATTTGATCATTTATATATAATACGTAATATAAATTTTTTATTTCATATAAAAATAAAACTTTCTAATATACCTCTTGCTGTAGGTACTCGTGTTAAGTGAATAATTCTTTTGAATAAAAAATATTTATTTTTAAATTTAATCATGAAAAATCAGAATTAAAATATTAATTTATGAGTGTTTTTATCTTTTAACTTTTAAAATTATCTTTTTTTTGCCACTAAAATTTACTTCTTTTACTCTCGTACCAAAGAAAAAAATTACACAAACACTTAAAACTGAAAATTTAATAATATCCACGTTTATTTTGGATTCAAATAATTGGATTAGATTTTCAATCTAAATCCATTTTTTTAAAAAAGTAGATTGGATTTTTTAAAAATCCATATCCAAATATTTAGATCAAGTTTAATTTCAGATCTAAATATTTGGATCAAGTTCAAAATCCAAAATTCATTTTTCATAAAATAAATTCAAATTAAATTTTTTAAAACTTGTGTCCATAGGGCTAACACCATAGAATTTAACAGATTTTTTGCCGGGCCAATGAGGCCAAATTTCAGCATGGGATGAACTTGGATGACTTTCGAACGAATTTCGGACGGGGACGACGTGACCAAATTTGGGCCAAGGTCGACTTGACAAAATTTCAGCCGAGATCGACTTGACTGGATTCGACTAAATTTCGGTCAGGGCTGATTTTTCCTAATACGACCAAATTTCGACCAGGGCCGATTTTGCCTAATACGACCAAATTTTGGCCAGAGCCGACTTGGCCAAATATGGCCACATTTGGGCCAGAGCCTGATCAGTCAAATTTCGGTCAGGGTTGACTCCACTAAATTCGTCGGTCAGGACCGACTTAACTGAACTTTGCCAATTTTTTATCATAGCCGACTAAGTTGAATATAGTCAAATTTCGTTCAGGACTTACTTGACCAAATACGGCTAAATTTGGACTAGTGCCGACTCGACCAAATTTTGGTAATGACCAACTCAACTGAATTTGGCCAAATTTAGGTCGAGACCGACTCGCCTAAATATGACCAAATTTTGATCGCGATCGACTCTGCTGAATACGACCAAATAAAATGAATATTAAATGGATTGGATCATAGCAAAAATGGATTGGATCATGAAAATTAGATTTTTTGTCCATCCCTAGTTTAACTTTTTAGATCATCCTATGCTTTTTTCTATGCTTTTTTCTGTTCATTTAAGAGTTCAATAAATATAAATTATTGTTGTTATCCTCATAATTTTTATTTTTGTGTTAAATAAACATTAATTATTACTTTGACCCTCATACTTTTATTCTTTCAATTTTATATGTATTTTATCTTTTTTTATTAATACATTTTTTTACAAGAGTATAATTTAAATTTGTTAGTACAAATTTATGGATACATTAACAATTCTTTTATTAAACTTTAAAAATTTTCAATTAAATTGTAAGCTTTAAAGTTTATGAATATAAATGTCAAACTTTAGTGTTTACGGACGTCTCACGTCCCACGTCCCACCACGTCTCACGTCCCACCTCTTACGTCTCACGTCTCACGTCCTACGTCTCACGTCTCACATCTCACGTTCCACGTCTCATGTCTCTCGTCTCACATACCACGTCCCACGTCTCATGTCTCTCGTCTCACATACCACGTCCCACATGTCACGTCTCGCGTCCCATGTCCCATGTCTCACGTCTTACGTCTTACGTCTCACATCCCACATCCCACGTCCCACGTGTCACGTTCCACATCTCATGTCCCAAGTTTCATGTCTCACGTCTCACCGTTGCACGTCGTCTCATGTCTCACATCCCACGTCCGACGTCTCACGTCCCACGTCGTCTCACATCTCACGTCTCTCGTCTCTTGTCTCACGTCTCATGTACCACATCTCACGTCCCATGTCCCATGTTTTATGTCTCACGTCTCACGTCGTCTCACATCTCACGTTCCACGTCGTCTCATGTCCCATGTCCCACATCTTACGTGCAACGTCCTATGTCTCACGTCTCACGTCTTACGTCTCACGTCTCATGTCGTACATCTCACGTCCCACGTATCACTCCCACGTCTCACGTCTCATGTCGCACATCCCACATCCCACGTCCCACGTATCACTCCCACGTAGCTCGTCTCACGTCTCACCTCACACGTTTCACATTATTGCACTAAAATACTTGATTCTGTCATAAAATAATGGTGCTTTGGTTTACTGGTTGCAGTATAGCTAAGTTCTTCTTTGCTATTTATCCTTCTTCAAGTTTCTTGCTGATCGAAAGAAGAGAAACAACTTTATTTTACCGGAAATATGAAAGTTAACCTTATGCAATAACAATAAGTTGAAGCTTTTGTAGATGTTGGCAGACAATATTTTTTTTATTGGTTTTTTGTTCTGACATTCAATATGTGAAGAGATGTGTCACAAAATTCTAATTAAGGGTGGGCAAAAAAAACCATTTTTTATAATCCAATCTATTTTTTCTATGATCTAATCCATTTAATATTTATTTTATTAAAAATTCAATCCATTTAAAATCCATTTTATTGGATATGAATATCAATCTGATATATATTTTATATATTTTATGAATTGGATATCCATTCTCTAAATCTAGATTTTCAAAATGGATAACCCAAAATATCCAATCAAATATTTAGTAGTATTTGGCCGAATTTAGTAGTATTTGATTGAGTTGGCGTGACCCTATACAAAATTTGGCCGAATTTTATCAAGTCGTTCTCGATCGAAATTTGGCTCAGCTATTTCTGGACAAAATTTGAAAGTATTCGGTTGAGTTCACCCTGACCCAAATCTGACTGCATTGGCCTGAGTCGACCTAGACAAAATTTGACCGTATTCGACCGAGACAACCACGACCAAAATTTGGCTGTATTCAGCCTAGTTGGCTCCAGTCAAAATTTGGTCAAATTCAATCGAGTTGGCCTCGATTGAGATTTGGCCGAGTCGACCCTGACCCAAATTTGGTCGTATTTGGCTAAGACGGCCTAGGGTGAAATTTGACCGTATTCAAATGAGTCGGTCACGATCAAAATTTGGTCGTATTCAACTCAGTCAGCCATGACCGAAATTCGGCCGAATTCAGTCGAGTCGGCTCCGATCAAAATTCGGTCGTGTTGGCCTCGACCAAAATTTGACCGAGTTGGTCCTGTCCTGAATCTGGTTGTATTCGATAGAGTCGATCACAATCAAAATTTGGTCAAAGTTCAGTCAAGTCGGTTGTGATAAAAAAATGGCAAAGTTCAGTCAAGTCGGTCCCTACCGACGAATTTAGTGGAGTCAACCCTGACTGAAATTTGACGCCCAAATGTGGCCATATTTGGCTAAGTCGACTTTGGCCAAAATTTGGTTGTATTAGGCAAAATCAGCCCTAGTCGAAATTCAGTCGAATCCAGTCAAGTCGATCTCGATTGAAATTTTGTCGAGTCGACCTTAGCCCAAATTTGGTCACGTCTTCCCCGACCGAAATTCGTTTGAAAGTCATCCAGGTTCATTCCATGCTGAAATTTGACCTCGTTGGCCTCGACAAAAAATCTGCCAAATTTTATGGTGTCAGCTCTATCGAAAATCTAATCCACATCCATTTTGGATCCAAATAATGGATGTGGATCCAAATTTGTGTCCACATGGCTAACACCAAAGAATTTGACAAATTTGGCCGAATACTTCTAAATTTGTACAGGGTCACGCCAACTCAATCAAATACGACTAAGTTTGGACTAGTCCGTCTCAACCTTTAGCCTAACCTAAAAAAAAATATAAAGTGAAAATTTGGATTGAATATTTTGGATTCTTCATTTTGAAAATCTAGATTTCGAGAATGGATATCCAATCTATAAAATATATAAAATATATATTAGATTGATATTCAGATCCAATAAAATGGATTGAATTTTTAATAGAATGGATATTAAATAGATTGAATCATAGAAAAAATGAATTAGATCATAAAAATTGACTTTTTTGCCCATCCTTAGTCAATGACCACATTTATCAATAGAGAACAATTGTATGAAGAATTTATTTAAATATGTGACAAAAAGGTCCAGATAGATCTATAATACAATAAAAATCAGTAGTACAAAATCTACACATAGAAATAATTGATGAAATAAAGTAATATTATGATCGTAGATAATGTGAAATAGTTTGGAGAAATTTTGACTTTTATATACATCATACATGAGTAGTTGTTTAGATATTAATATTTCATCTACCATTTCAACAACCAATATTTTTTTAAAGGCAATAATAAAAGAAATTAAAATTGATTATAAACAAAATAAAAATAACTAATAATTCTTTTATAAACAAAATTATAATCTATGGAATTTAGCTCATTAAATATAATTTTCTATAACAATAAAAATCAATGGACACTAATAACAATTTAATTAAATTTTACTTTCAAACATAAATTTATAATTAATTTAATAAAAATATATTAGTACTAAAAAAAATTAAGACATCTTTTATCTTAAAACATAATTTATAAGATTTAATTAGTCAAATAATACTCACTTACATTCAAATGTGTTACTTTAGTACTAGCTTTTAAAAAAGTATAAATTGAATCCAAACTTTTGAAAAAATATCTCAATTAAGTCTCTTTCAGAAAAAAAAAAAATTATTAACGTCATTAACGATATTGATATTTAAAATGACCTAAAAAATCATGTATTGATATTTATATTAAAATTTAGTGGTAAAAGTCATAAATAAAGTTAATGGTGTTAATAATTTTTTTAAAAAAAACCTAATTGAGACATCTTTTCAAGAGTGGTGACTCAATTAACATTTTTATAAAAACAGGTACCAAACTGACACGTTCGAATGAAAATGGATATCATTCAACTAATTAAACTATTTTATAATTAATTTGAAATGATAAAGCGTGTATCAGCATTAACAAGTTATAACTTCCTTGACCTCGAAAAACAACTATCAATCTTAAGATTACACAAGAGCAACATCAAGCAACCAATTATACTAAAAACTTGTCTACGAATTATGTATGATACATTTAAAAATCATCCTAAAAAGATATTAAATATTAAAACACGACATACATTTCACTAAGTTATTTGTTACAATATTTCATCCACTCAATTCTATATTTTCAATCAAATATACTGCATACAATAAATTAAAGTGTTTTAAAATAAACAAAATATAAAATTAGAAAGTTAGAAATCTTTATTCCAATTCATAATTAATTATTAATATCCAAATAACAAAATGGCATTTTGAATCCATTCTACTTTTTTATATTTCAGTCCACCATTTCATTATCTACCACCGCTACAAATGCAATCCTATTTTACAAGCGACATTGCATTACCATCATTTAAAAAACTAGTTAGTTGGTGAAGCAATAAGGTAGAGCAATTACAAACATCGCTAAATGGTAATGAACTGCAGCACTAGCCTAAGAACGAGACAAATATGCAATGTGATCATCAAAGAATGATAACACATTCCTAAATTTGCACAGCTAGATGTAGATAACAAAATTCTCAGTTTTGGAAAACATACAACATTGGTCAGGTCAGGTCTTACCAGATGTGAGAGTAGTGGTGGAGTCTAAAACGTGTTCTGTGGATTAACCCTTCTTCTCCCTTCTCGCTTATAATATGGAGTTTCGTCGATGGTTCTCCTCACATAGTCTACAAATGGTTGAGGTGTTCGCGGAGACATTTCATTTACAGAAGACGCGTTGCTTCTATCTGGAGTTATGGGAGCTGCAATGCTTGTAGTTGTAGTAACCGAGGAACTTGTTTGGTGAGATCTCTCTGGTTTGTCCAAGAAACGTGTGAAGATAACGATTGATAAAATCAATAGCAGAAAACATCCTAGGATACTTCCCCAGAAGGCTTTATTTATGGCTATGCTGGATGGTGCTGTTTCCTCAGGTTCATGGTTCAAGTCTATTTCCACACTCTGGCCTGTAACAAAACAGGGAAAAGGAAGATTAAACTTAGGGATGAATATCCAACTTCATCATCAAGAGACCGTCACTTTAATTTCTAAAAGTAATTGAATTCAAATAAGACCGTGAGAGTGCAATCTATATCACCCACTTTAGTCAAAGATTCAAGATATAGTATGACTCTAAGGATAATATATTAACACGATTTCAAGGACTAAGGTGACATTAAGTAGTTAACTTTAGGGTAAAATAATAGCTTAGGGACTTATTTTAAATTTTCTTCCTTTTGCGACTAGTGACCGCGCTTTATGGTTTCAGAGACTAGACTAGTGAACTTTAACAGACTTGAAATTTGTTTGAATAAACTTCCCTACAAATACATGTATATGAAAATAAATCGAGTAAATGAAACAAAATTCTCCCATACGTTAATTTGAATAAGCTTGTTTCATTTAATATCTCCAAAGTTGATTTTAACTTCTGGGAGAATTTTGTTTCATTTTACTTATTTTCTTCTCTATAAATGTTTATAAAGAAGTTTATTCTTTTTTGAAAAAAAAAATTATAAATGCCGAAGGAAATTAAGTAATATTAAGCTTCACGAATATGTAACCATTAGCTGGGAGTGTGATGCGGATTTTGTCTCTGAATCTCTTTGCTTTCAGAAGTTGGACCTGGAGACATGGACAAGAAAAATAAATTCGAATGTATTTTAAATCCAAAATCAGCACATTTATTGCAGACCTAACAATGGGATTAGTTCTTTATAGCTCTTCAACTTTTCAGATGATACTTTAGCACCGGATTGCAATACGCATAAAAGAAATGCAAGGCTCAAGGTAAATGCATTTCACCTAACTAACTAGATATAAAAAAAAGGAATCACCTACTTATTTCAAATTTAGATTTGATCAGTGGTGAAATCAATTGAAAGTACTCACCTCATACCGTGCAAACCCACGAATGCCAATATCTTCTCTGTGGATAAGACTGATCATAATCAAATCTCGATGATGCCAGTGAATTTCAACATCTATAACAAAATGGCCAACGGGTTTAACCTTACATATTGTAGAAGACAGCAACAAATTTTTGTTTCAACTATGCTCTCAACAATTAGTGAAGATGACAACTAGGAACATCTCCACGGCATCCATCAGAATGATTTACCTCCTCACCAGACCACATTATTTTTATGAAGAGCAACTTCTGACAAAAGTATTGAGTGATCAAGCAACAAAATGATCATGCAAGAAAAAAAACGAAGATATGTCATCTTACCAGTATTTCCCAATATGGTAATGGCAGTTTTGTTTGAGCCTGGTGTCAGATTCAGCAGCAACGGATTCTGAGGGGGTGGGGGTAACATTAACATCGTAGATTAATTTTTTATTTCACAATCAGGTTGGGGTGAGGGATCCAATGTATTTGCAATTTGACATATCACAGGTATAAAGGTGAGCAAAATGGTCAAGAATCCAGATCAAGAAAATCACAGGCACTAAATTCATAAATCAAGCACTCTTGCCTAATTCTGAAATGTAATTTCTAGCAATAAAAAGAGGAAGAATCAAAGGATCCACACCTTGCTCATCTCCATTATAGAAAATCCGCCAATAAAAAGTGCAGAAGCAGATCCAGATATATGTTCATTTTCAAGAGAAGCAGAAATGGAAACTGATACATCTGGCCTCATGCCTTCGAACTTAGGTACTGAGTGCACCAAATGCTCTGGTGAGTAAGGAAAAAATAAGCAATATGAATTGCCAGAGTCCTGATCCAGCCATGGCTTCACGTACCTTCAGTGAATGAAGGTAGAAGATATATCTAAGAATGAATTGTTCACTTTAAAGAATCAAATGAAAGAAATGGTTAAAGGTCTTTACCCCACATATGGTGGATCTACTCTACAATTGAATAAAATTCTCTTGTTTTCTCCAGGTGCACCAAAGGATTCACTGTAAGAATTACTAACACAATCTATTCAGTCAGAAAAGCAGGTTGCTTTCTTTCAAACCAAGTTAAAGTCCATAACAAACCTGAATTTCACGGAGAAGTTGTAACCTTTCGAGGGGTATGGGACATTAGTTAACATCTCCTTTGGACCAAGCACAGAAATATAATCTCCTTTCAACACTGTAATTGTTGTTTGCAGTTTTGATCCTCCATAACGAAAAGATACTGCTCATAATAACATTCAATGAGGGAGTAATAATTGTTTATAAAGCAAAAACCCCACAATGACATTTAAAAAGTTTATTTTCAGTACTTAAATCTAGCACCTTGGGCTGAACCTTGCCCAATAGCTTTGGCCACCCCAGATAGCGTATCAACGGATACTACACTTCTATTTGTAGTAAACCACTGTCCAGAAACTGTATCACTCAAACCTGAAACTTAAAGGTAAAATGCATTATCACTCGGGAATAATTTGGTAAAAGGAAAAGATTAAATGCCCTGAACTCAAAACTCGGTCAAGCAATTGAAATAACTGTCTGCTCCAGTGCTGGGTTAACAAAGTAACTCTAAAAATCACGTTAGACAAAGGTAAAAATGGTTTCATTACATCTCTGACAAGTACAACTTTTTTAGAAAAGAAATTTTTTTCAAGAGATAAGACATTGATAGAAAAATAAATTAGTAGCAACCATCCAAAATGACCACACCTTTTATGCTTAGGTTAAGAGGACTTCCTATGTGAAGAACTGGATTTTGCGGATATATATGGGCACCCACTCTAATCTGCAAAAGGTGGAAAAATATAGACAGATTCAGACAGTGGAAGAGAACACAGAAAGTGAGGAAGCAAGTTGAATGAATTAAAGGAAGAATAGTGGGTGTGACAACTTGCGCAAGGACAATTCATTAGGTTACAATGAGAGATACATGGAAAAAAGCATATATCACTACACGTTGCAGGTGTTACAAAAGACAAAACACTAATCCTTATTTATACTTGTATTTTTAGACTTTTAATTCTAATTAAATAAGAAAACAAGTCTAGATGTAATAAGGAAACATAACTATTTTTTATTCTGTTTTTTTCCTTTTTCAGAATTACTAGTTAAAATAATTTGAAAAGCTGTTCACAAAAAATA
This sequence comes from Vigna unguiculata, assembly GCF_037176805.1. Taxonomy (NCBI): domain Eukaryota; kingdom Viridiplantae; phylum Streptophyta; class Magnoliopsida; order Fabales; family Fabaceae; genus Vigna; species Vigna unguiculata. Next base: position 48,849,620 of record NC_140795.1, on the reverse strand, counting down.
AAAAGAAAAAGCAAGTTTGGTAACATGATTTTGAAAATACTCAGGAGATGGCGCAAAATTAATGCTGGCAAACAAAATATCAATGGATCATCATTGGTAGATGACATTCAAAATTCATACCTTATTCTAAATTGTTGTAGGAAACAAGTTATTTATAAACACGAACACTACACGACACCAGAAAAGACAGTAGCACAAACACTGGAACATGGCTAACGTCCAAATTACAGGACATAACACCACCATTGATATATATAATCATGACAAAAATCTCAATCAATTGGAAGTTAGGTATTATATGCACTATAAAAACAAATTTGTCACAGTTCCTTATATAACAGTCCTCCTAATAGAATTCTAAATAACTAGTTAAGGCTTATAGAAACAAACCCAAAAAATGAGATTTGCATTATTTATAATATAATTTGTTTTCCACTTTTTTTTATAAGGAATGTCTAGGAAGTGTTAACCAAGAACAGATGTTTCACTTTCTTTACAAATGCTCAAGCTACGTAAAAGAGGTGTCAAAGAACAACAAAATAGTTTTTCATCGTGACACAATTGAAGTGTGTCAGACATATGTGAAAGACATATCTGACATCTAACACGTCGTGCCCAAAAGTGTTGGACATAGCAAGCAACACGTTATTGTGTATAGGTGTAGGTCCTTCCTCGTTTATAAATGTCACTGTAAAAGCAATAAGTTGCTTTTCAAAAAGTATTAAACTTTCATTAAAAAACTTTCAAAGAATTCAAAATTAAAACAACCTATATCACAGAAGATTTTCTTAGAAATAAAAACTGTCTTTAAGAACAATAATGAAACAAACCCATAGAAATGATATCCAAAGATACTCTAAATTACTTTGAGATGGTCGAGATATTAATGGAGATTTTTCAATATTCTAACAAAAAGTTAAAATAAAAGTGACACTTCAATAAAAATGGGCCAGAAAGTATGGTATGTGTCAACTTTATTACTATAATATCAATCTCTGTCCCAGTAGTATCAATATGACACAGGAAAGATATTTGATAGAGACTTCTCTCCCTCTCCTGGTATTCAAGAAAGCCAGACTACCATTACTTTTCGTAACTCTTCACTGACCCTGCTAATCCTCCCTATCACTTTTTTATTACTGAATACAAGTAGGTTATTCTTTTGTATCATAAACAATAATAAACTTTACTTAAAAAGATAACAAAATAGCAACCAAAGTTTTTTTTTTTTTTCTTTCAAAAATTACATTATAGCAAATAAGGAACTTTATCACATAGAAGAACAAACTACAACATAAGGATCGGGTAACCTATTCAGATAGCAAACGCTACATGCACAGAAAAAGTTACAAAGTTTATCAATCAAACTTCTCACCAATTCCCATTTTATGGTGATTTCTGTTGTGTGTATGTGTGTGTGTGTGTGTGTGTGTGTGTGTGTGTGTGAGAGAGAGAGAGAGAGAGAGAGAGAGAGAGAGAGAGAGAGAAACAAGAGATCATAGGAAGAATTTCATGTATTTAGACCATAGCAAAAATATTTAATTTATAGGGGAGAATACATGATTACAAAATATTGAGAGCATAATTACAGGATACTCAGTTACTCTATTTTAAGCTAATAACATCAATATAGAATCAGTGTAATTCATATCCACCGTTTCTGTATTTACAAAGATCTAACAATTTCAATTAACGTATCACATGCATGGCTACAGTAGAAATGTATTAACTAACTTGATCGTGTTAGATGGTTATCACATGTAGTGAACATTAAGTTGAATCTAGGATTTTTTTTACTAGAACGAACCTGAACTATGAGAGGAAGTCTTATAGAAACTAGGTATCTTATTAAGAAGAAATAGTGAGAGGGTAAACCTCAATTACAAAGAAGCACAGCAGATCTGCGATGCTGCATAACTTCTAGAGCCCAAAGACAACAATTCTCTCACAATCAAGGTAATATGGTCTCTCAACCTCTTCTATTCACAGGAAACATGCATTGATTCTTCTAATTATGCCAACCCAGCTAACTATCTCACTAACTGATACTAACAAATGCTAAAAGATAGCCAATATTAACAGACATTTTTAACTAATGAGACAAAGACCTACTCAGTTCCGAAACGGTAAATCACATTGAACAAAATTATAAGCCACTTTAGGTGTATCAGGCATCAGAATGAAAGTATTATACTATTGTTAAAGTACAGGTACTAAATTTAGCATACAGCAGAGGAGATTAAGATAAGTGCATAGAACAGTATACAACTTTGTGCAGATTTTTTTGGAAAACTATTACTTACCAGCACATAATCTGATTTCTGCAGATCTTCACTAATTGATATACGCACAAGAACATTACCATGCCGAATTGCCTTCAACCATCAGCAGTCAGGACAAGAATTCTATTAATTTACTTAGCTGAGCCAAAAAATTTCACAGGTAGTAAACTGAATAAAAATACCAAACACTCAAAATCTGCAGACTCTGAACAAATAAAGCTTGTTTTAAAGCAATGCACTTATTGATAACTTCTCTTCTCTCTTTTGTACAGGTTAAATAGAAGAGAAAGAAATTGAAGGGGGGAGAGAGATGTAAATGAGAAAGGAGAAAATCTCCTAGTTTAACATGAGAGAAATAGGTGAGAAAAAAATAAAAGGATAGTGGAACCCACCACTTTCATTTTCTTATCTTGTGAGTGTAGAGGAAACAATGTTTTTGCATCTTTCCTAAATAGCCTTATATCTACTTATAACAATCTTTTTGATAGGAACATAATTGTCTATTTAATGTCATTTCATTTTTTTTCTCTTCATATTTTAATATTTCTATTGTAGCAAACAACCCTTAAAAATATACTCTTTCTAACTACTTACTTTCTATCTTCCTTTTCCTTTTCTTTCTCAGACCAAACAAAGCACTTAAGTTGAATCACAAGATGCATAAAGTTCACTAATTAACCTGATCATGATAACACAATGCAGGATTGACTTTGTTAGAGACCTAAGTCCTTCGGGACACTTTTCAAGATAAAAAGAAAAGTCATGGTTCCAAAAGTCTATGATTGTGGAAGCTGTATGATCTTTTGTAGCTTGTTGATCCAAATTATAAGTACAAGGGAATCAAAAAATTATTTTCAGTAAAAGTTATTAACAAACCTTGATATGGACATTGCCTTTTCCATCAGCTGTTTTGTTCACATAGAGAACATCAGGGTAGTTAGTTTCAGCATAAAAAGGCACAGCATTGTAGGCTTCGTGGAAAGGATTTCCTGTTGAACCGCAGTAAGAGACAATAAAAGATTACTAATTTTCAGTTCAAAAGTTCCTGTATTTGATTCACTATCAAGGAGGCATTGATACCTAGAGCATCATAAAAGTTTGTTGGAAGATCAAGTTCTGCACCAACAGCAAGGTTAATCACATTGAGGAGAACCTCCTTACTGGCTATTCTAATTTGAGTCACCTGATCATATTAAATAAATTTGTCATGTGGATAAAATTTCCAAACAATGCAAATAGCATGGTTAACAAAATAGGTACTAATTCTGCTGATAACGGACCAGTAACAACAATTTATGGATTAACCATTACGAATGGACCAGAAAAAAAATGATTAAAAAACCATTTATGGTCCACTAACAAAGTATTAAAAAACCATTTATGGTCCACTAACAAAGTATTAAAAAACATTCAATCCATCAATACTTGTTTAAAAATAGATGTCCAACCTATCTATTTAAGATTACTCTCTCCCACTATCTCTCTCTCCCTTTTTGAATACTTACGTACCTCTTTAAAATTCATTAAATATAAAACTTGGACTGTATTTGCTATATGCACTAAGGTCCACACACATATATAAACTAAACATGTATATATAAATACAATGGATATAGTTATATATGATTTCTCCATTAAGCATTTTCTGAATTAATCCAATCCATTAAACTTCACTACTGTAATTACGGGAGTAGACAGGTTGCAACCAACATCGATTCCACCCAACCTTGTTACCACCCAACCTTGTTACATTTTTGGGGATTGAGTTGAATTTTTTCTAGCGCACAAAATTAGAATCAGGGTTTAGTAATGAGTAGATGAACTTTAAACCTAATAAACTCAACCGAACCCAATTATGCAATAAGTGTGTAATAAAAATATTACTGGAGATAATTCATCTATCTGTGCAAAAGAAATAATTTATTGTTGTTTATATGAATACTGCTTTGAAGATACTGTGAATATATATTCCTAACCACACATGTTATAATGTTTTGATATTTGTTGCAAATAATATATTATTAGGATAAATATATTGTCAATATCTCTATGTCGATTAGGAAAAAATATCTTTAGAATCTTTTATTCATTTCAATATATTTTTATTTCCTTATTTTAAAGGATTTGATCATTATAAAGGGATGGTGAGAATGTATTTGGTGTGTGATGGGGCCCAATGAGCATCCAGCCCATGAAGTGAAGCACAATTCTTGATGAGAAAGTCTATATGTGAGAAAAAAGATTCGGCGTAATGAGGAGGTCTGATTAGAAGAGTGGTTAGTTAGAAGAGAGAGAGAAAGAAGAAATATTTTTCGGTTATTAGTATCAGGTGGAGAGAAGGAAGGAGTTTGCTTTTGTTGGTGGTTAAATAGAGAACCTTGTTGGTTACTCCAGAGGAGCCTAGCTCTGGGCAGTAGGACTGAGTATCTTGCTGTATTTTCTTCTTTTGTGATAAATCTCAGAGCTGTCTTATATTTCATTCACCTATTTTCTTTTATTACTTGTTTTGTGGTGTGGATCTGTAACAGCGTGATTGTTATCAATAAAATAATTCTTTATTTCCTTACATAGTTAGTTCAATTACATTTCAGTATATTTAAAACTGCTGTCATCATTCTGTTACAAGTATGATTCTAGCTTTATTAGAATTAGGAAACACTGATCATGAGTTCCAAAAAGTGCGCCCAAGTACACAGTAAGCAAAAGATTATTCCATACCTCAGAAACCTTGACACAAGAAGCAATCTCTGTTCTTCCTGTTGTACGATCTTTAGCTTGAATACAAGCAAGATTATTACTTTTGGTAGTTTTAATTCTGTCCCCGTCAATGAATATGGCATCTTTTTGAATAGCATCGTTTTTCTCCAAACTTCTCAATAAAGAATAGCTGATGATTCCCCTGCGATTCCGACTATCATATTGTGCATAGGATTCCGACAATGAAGGCAAACTGCTCGTCATTGTATAGTAGGGAGGAAGAATCCAGGTGATGGGGATTCCCAAAGCCAGTGGAAGATCAGGAACTACTGTTACTGACAAAGATGAACTGTAAAACATCGACTGTGCCCTTGACCCAGAAGTTGAAAGTTCACACGAGAAAGACACAGCAACATTGGTCTTGCCTGGTGATCTGAAAAACAAACATTCTGAACTGAATCACAGATTCCTCAACCCTATTTTTGAAATAGTTTATAATCATTTCTTCATTGAAATGTCAAACCCTGTGTAAACTTTTACATTGCAAGGAACTAATTTCAGTAACAAGAAAAAGACTACAAGAAAACCAATATGAGTATTAAAAAGACTCTGTACCAATGATATGCTAACTGGAAGCATACTAGACAATTATTTGGCTTCAGACATCTAATAATTAGATAAAAGACAAGTAAAAAAGATTTAGACATACAAATATGATACACTGGAAGGTGGAAGAAGTTATAGGATACCCAAAGACTAAAGAAAACTACTACTAAACATTGTTTATTATGTAATATTATTCTTAAATGTCAAATTGCTTCATACCTTCCATACAAGACATTAATAAAGCCAATGTTATTTTCATCAAAATAACTATTATCTTGACTTCCTGCTGAAGTAGTAAACTGGATTCTATCCCCGCGCAAGGTCTCTGCCATCTTGAAGCTCAATACCTATAGAAACAAAGACATAATTATTTAGCTTACCGCTGAGTGTTATTTACTTAAGATGACATTACTGACTGAAAAGATATGCAGTATAAGGGCAGACAAATTACTTCTCTTGGATTTACAGTTTTAAATCCCAGTGCTTATTTTAGTGGGAGGGCGATTTGGAAGGCTATGCTCTTGATTAGAGGTGAAAGCATACTGTACCCAACCCTTGACCCTAGTCAACACAACCTAAATAGACTTTTGTGGATTGAGTCAGGTTGAATTTTATTTGGTGTACCCAATTAGAATTGGATTGGGTGAATTCCAAACCACTTTATCTGTGAAAAAATGTGTAGGTAGTAAGAAATAAATAGGGAATTATTTTTCTTGACTTTAAAAAAAAAAAAATAATGGTATTTAAAGAGAAAACGAAATCCTAATTAAAGGAAATACATCTCCAGACATAAAGACTCTAAATCAGGAGTAAATCTACCAAGTAAACTCCTAATCTCAATCCCTTGATTTAACGGGTTTCTCACAAACAAATCTATATTTATTATTCAATCAATCCATATTTATTGTACAGTTATGTGCAATATATTAACCCATAGTTCTACAGTATCTTTACTATTTAGACCAAAACACTTTCCTTCAGATTCAATAGTTTCTTGCCATTTTTCTTAATAGTAATATGGTTGTTAGGCCATACAGAATTCATAATCCTAGGAGAGTAACTTCGGTATACGGTGTGTACTTGAGTTGCAGTATGTTGGTACTCCGTAATGCATTTTGAAAGGGAAAGATGAAGTTTAGGACATGGCCAAACCTTTTCATCTTCAATGATCCACTGGTAATTTTTACATAGCTCATAGAAAGAAAACAGAGTACCCTGATAAAACAAAAAAGGTAGTCAATATTAGAATTTGAAATACAATAATACCTAAATTAATGGAAACTTGATTTTAACTGTGACCTCGGGAAATAATGGATAAATTCGCAATTTGCGGCCAATCCCAAGTTGTTCACTCTGTGCATGCAACATGACAGTAGACGGAATTCCCACCCGTAAAATACTCCGCGCTTCACATACCACAGTGTTACGATTCACAAAGACACTAGCAGTAATTGTCTGACAATAATATCTTGGATTAGACAAATATCTTCCACCAACCATATATGATTAAATGTAAAAGGCATAACACAAACTGTCAAAGGAATAAATATATGTTTTATATCAAATAAAAATTGAAATGATTAGCATGTGCATTCAAGAAAAAAACTATTCAAAGTAGAAAAAGTAGAGAGTAAATGTGAGGATCTCAAAACTAAAAGAAAATAATTTCTCTCTTATTCAGTCTCACATTATATACATTTGATATATGTACATACATTAATTGGATAATTTAAGAAACAAGCACAACCTATTCTGGGAAACAATTCTCCCGTGAGATTGTGGAATTTAGATGCTGGTAATAAAACAAAGATACAGCCAAAATACAAAATTAAAACCAATATGAAACTTCCAATAATATCTCGACAAAATAAAATATACTACACTAACAGTCATTCTTTTAGTTTGACTCATTTTGTCTTATGAACTACAGACCTTCATAAAAGAAATACTGATTCTTTTAAAATAAATTGATCAAAGAGGTAGTCAGGATCAAGCTTAGGTAAACTGAACAAATGTGTGATGGCCATGTTGAACTTGTACTGTTAATAAAGTGTTAAACAGGTAGTGCCAAGGTCAATCATACAATAAAAGATCATCGTCAGGTAAAAGATGACATGTTTATCTAATGAAGGTGAGTTCCAAAAATTGTTTAATACTAAACATCCCTGATTTGACCAAGAAACATGCATTGCCGGTGTTCAAAAAAGCACACCGTTGGCTGATTTCCACTAAAACACCATTGAAACAAGTCTATCCAATAAATCTTAGTATGTAAAGGACGGACCAATCAATAGTTTTTTACATTTGAGCAACCCCCTCTCGTGAAAGTCTATAAATTGTTAACAAAGCATAAGTTTAAGATTGTGCTGCTTAAAACTGCCTTTCCCTGATTAATTTTTAGGGTTAAATATGCTTTTGGCCCTTAATTTTTAGTGAAAATTGGAATTAGTCTCTTTTCGAAACTTTGACCCAATTTGGTCCCTCAACTTTAAAACTGCGTGAATTTAGTCTTTTTTTAACCAACTTTGTTAAGTTTATTTGACGTTTCAAACACATTTCATGATAGTTTCTTAGCTAACGTTGAAGCGAAAATGTGTCAAACTGTGTAAACAACTCAAATATTATCATGAAATGCGTTTAAAACATTAAATAAACTTAACAAAATTTGATTAAAAGAACTAAATCCAGACAGTTCTAAAGTTAGAGGACTAAACTGGATCAAAGTTTTGAAGAGGGACGAATTTCAATTTTCACCGAAAGTTGAGGAATCAAAAACATATTTAACCTTATTTTTATAAAATAGAGGGTAGAAAAACTTACTTTAAGTGCTTTAGTGTCTTTCTGCCTATTATTTTTTATTTTTTTGTAACTGGTATCAACTCTCTCATTTTCATTTTTAGTTGTATCCTTCATGGGACAGTAATTGTTTTCCTTTTTAGTATGGATTTGGTTTGGTCCTCCATGTATATACTTTTTCTTCCCTTTATATATTATTGTTGAATGTTAGGGTGTCGGTCTCGATGGGATACCAAGGTTCATAGTGATGCCTAGCATGTGGTCTTCAATAAAAGAAAAAAAAAACTTGTGTAGCATCAGCAAGTTGTCAATACTAGAAACATGGCCACAAACAAAACACAATTCAGCCAAAGTAAAAATATACCTTGTGTAGATGTATTAAAGCATATCGTTAAGGTAGTAAGTTTAAACCTAACTCAACCCTACAAAACCAATTCAGTAAGGTGAAATTTGTCTCCACTTATATACTACTTTTTGGTCTTATCTCTAACCAATTAAGGATCTCTAACATGAAGCATATTCATGAATGTCTACATTAGATAATATGGACTAATTGGGAATATTAGAATTTTATGATTCAAAATAAATTATGGAGATATGGATAAGATAAGAATGTCATATCTATCCAGATTTGTTGGATCAAGTTAAAGGGGACAAAACTGAATAAGATCATTTACTTTTTAGAAATATCTCTATGATTCTGTTTCCTTATCTGTGGGAGATTTGCTTCCGGTTAGGTGTGATTTAGTTTCCTCATTTATAGCAGATTTCACCTTCATAAATATATAAGTTGTTTCCTCTGTTAATGGTATCAATTCAATAAAAGAATATTTTTCTACAGATAACAAATTAGAACAAAAAATAGCTAAACAATAATAAGTCTGAACAGAATTTCACATCTTACAGTGTTCCCAACAGAACTTGCTGAGAGTCGACCAGAATATCTATCAATACTTGCAATTTTATCATTTTCAATTCCATACTCAACATGAACCCCGAGAGTTGGGCCTCCTTCCATTGTAAGCTATGCAGAGAACATAATCACATTATTTCATCATAAAACCAAGAAAATGGGAGAAAACAATGGTGTAAACTTCACGTCAGACCAATATTCAATGCACCAAAATGCAAAGATAAACAATGACAAAAAGAAAATGCTAAAACATGTAGACACATGAGCAAAAACCGAATTACTTCACTTGGCTTTTCCTGACTTACTCATGAACAAGGTACTGTAGGCTCCTTAAATGATTATAGACTAGATTCAAGTATGCAAATTTAGACAAATAAAAAACTGTAGGTGACTGAATCGAAAAACATAGATGCAATTAATTTAGTAAAAACACGAATCCTGAACCGAAAAATAAACTTGAGAATCTTGATATATAAGGAAATTGTGAGCAGTTATTTTCCAAAAAAAAAATGTCAACTTTGCCTTTCTAACTCAATAAAACACATTCCAAGAGAAGAATTTTTAGTATGTGTGTTTCTTTCAAAGTTCACATTCTTTCAAATTTAGCAATAAGAAACAACACCTGTACTTTGGAACATACCACATACGATGCACCAGGCAGTAGGAAAATATTGTCAGGGTGTATTCTTGGGGCTGCGTAAACTTCCACCTTAATAGCTTGACTTTGTACTACGTGTCCCAAATGTTGTACAGCACTGACCTGGTTTCAATAAATAACAAATTAGCTTGTAGATTTTTCATAAGTCTAAAGAATTTTGACTCAGATGAAGATCAAAATAAGAGAGGTTGACCATAGACTTACATAAAGGGTTGTAATTCCAAGATGTTTCCCTTTTATTTTAAAACTTGGTGCATTAACATGTCCACCAACAAGACTTGAGAAATCGTCAGTATCCACCAGGTCAATTATACTATCCTCAATGTGTACATGAAGATTCATGTAAACAAACTGTGTAACAGTTTCCAAATCAACAAATTGCCACTCAAAATAAAAATAAAAAAATAGGAAATAAAAAAACCCACTATGAATATCAAAAATGACCAAGAAAATGTAAAAGATAACAGTCTCAATGAGCATATTAAAGGCAGTAGTATAGTAATAACTATGTCAGAAGAGACCATATTAAAGCAGAACAAGCACAAGAAACTGGAGTGTGGCTCCTAAAACTAAATAGGGAAAACCATTCAAACCTGAGAAGCATCAAAACTATTTCCACCGGTACTACCAGCCAATAAGTCAATAGTTTGTAAACTTCCTTCCTGAAAAGATCAATAGCATATCATGAAGGAAAAATTATTCCATGGACATATATCCACTTACAAATTTAAAAATGACAAAGCAAGAGCATAAGATAACATGCCAGCTCATTATACACATGTTGAAGCAACTAGCAAAAACACCTTGGAATGTTTAGTGTGACATCTCACCAACTTGAGATAAATAAAAAGAACACAATATTATTTTAGCCATTTATAACCCAAAAAAAATCAATAACATTTTAGAATTGACATACCATCAGGCTAATCTCTTTTCCTGATATGATCTTGATCCACTCTATATCTGCAACTTGAACCTGAAATATTTAACTTTTATAAGCATTAACATAAAATGACATCAGCTAATCATCAGATGCCAAGACCAAGCTGTGATGCAGTACAACATACTAGGAAGCAAATTTGAAATCCTATTGACACTAGCAGCTGAAAACTTTTGCCCTTAATAAATTTCCCTCCCAAGATCATCAGCTTTAATGAATATTTAGTTAAAAGCTTGTTGGAAAAAATAAACATTGTTTCCAACTTTCATAAAATGCTTTAAAAAGCTATTATTTCCCCAAAAAAAACATCTTTCCCAAATATCCACTTACTCACAAAATGGAAGTCCGAGTTAGATATATGGGCATAAATATTATTTTTTTTCTCAGCCTAAGAGCAGATCCTTAGTCCATACACTAGAGTAAATGCAGCATTACAAAATCATAAACATGAGCCAATATGCAATTATAATGTTCTCCTAAGCTAAATAATAAGTATGAAAGAGAAATGATATTTTATATTTCTAGTAAGAAAGAAGGAAATGTGTTACACTATAACAAATTACAAGATTTGGTTTTCATTTTGTTCAAATGACAAAAAACACAAGTTTGTGGCTTACTACTAGTAAAATACAAAGTCATAATAAAGCAGAAAGAAAAGTGCATCGTCGCACATAAATAATTCAAACAGACAAGGGTCGATAGCAACACATTTCCAAAACCTATGATCGATAATAAAACAGATGCAGGGATATTAAACCAGGCATTGTCCTTAAAATTTCAAGCAATCCTGAATTGAGGGAAGACATAGCTTACAAGTGCAGAAGCTCTTTGTGGAGGATTTAGCCCAATATCATATATATTCAGATTAGCTGTCCCTAGCCCTTTAGGGGACAAAATCAATTGTAGGCATTCAAACCCAGATGGGGGTTGAATAACTTCTACAACTTGAGAATCATTTGTAACAGCTTCCAAGAAACAGCTCCCACCAACAATAGTCAGATTTACCTGCAGTCATATATGATAGGCAATCATTTATGTTTTTCTACAGGACAGAATATGTCGTTCAAAGGCCTAGGCTAAATTTCGTAAAGTTCCATATGTGTTTATGATACTATAAAAAATTGCAGTCAACGAGAACATAATCTGATAAAATGTTGCCCCAACAGGACTGGGTGCAACCAAAGCCTTCAGCAGAATATGAATGAAAACATATCGAGAAAATACTTCCTTAACCTAGGCTAAACACATAATCTATCTATCTTCTCATTAAAAGTAAAAGGCAAACCCAGTGTACAACCAATGCAAATTCAATGTGCAAACAGCTAAATAATTCTGGACCCCAAGCTGCAGTCACCAGATAAAAGATGTAGTTAAACAAATGGTGATTGTTACCTTTGCATCAGGATTGAAATATATCAATTTGAACTCTGGATCAACTCTAAGAGTAGAAACAAGCTGCATTGTAGCACCAATATAAAGATAAGACAACTTAAGACAGAGTAACAACAAAAATAAATATGGTACAAAATCCCATCATACAGAATAGAATGCAGGGAGAAGATGCAGTATCAGATACTAAGATTTTAATCATGGAAAGTAGAAAAAATCAGTTTCATATTGAAGAAAAATAATTTTAAAAAAATTATTACCTGTAAATGAATTGCATCTGTCAGAACATTTTCTGTTTCAGTAAACCCGTGAAATGTATCATCTCCCAAGATATCAGTAAAGTCAGTAACAGTAGCACGAACAGTGCACTAAGAAACACAGGATTTAAGATCACATTAGTCATCCACATATTAGAACAAGTATAAAAAGTTCATCACATGCATAAATGCTGTACAGAATGATATTACATCATCAAAGACCCTTTAAAACGTGTTTAAAGTATCACCCTGCATACAAAGCTATTTAATAGCATGACTTTAAGAATCATCCATGAAGTGGGTGAGACTGGGAAAAATTTGAGTTCGCTAAACCAAACTCATATTTCAGCATAGATTATCAGATTAATTTACACCAGTCAAGAAATATCACAAACTGGTAAGGTAATTATAGTATAAAATCCACTGCATAGATCCTTTGGGTCTTAGGTAAGAGACAAAGAATGACATTCTAGTACCTCTAATAAGTTACCTTACACAATAGCTAATTCAATTTTAAGACTGACCAAAGCATATGTTCCTAACAATACCTTGAGTAGAGAGCTAATTATAGAAGACTAGACAGATGGTAGAACTACATTACTACAGAAATAAAAGACTGGTTATCAGGAAGGGGACAAAAGCCGGAAGCAATCACCACAAGAGGTTGTTTATTTGTAAATCCGATCATTCATGGAGAAGAGTTATTAGACAAAACTAACAATGCTTTAGAAAGATGACTATGCTTACAATTCTAAAAGCTGGTATATGACAAATATCTGAATTTCAAAATCAGAAGCTTAAAGAAAAAGGTAAATTACATTCATCTCTCTTAAATTACAGATTTTTAAAAACATATTTCCTATCTTATCAACACTTCATCAAGAAAAAATTAGACAGTGGCTTGACTTGGACCCCATATGTGTCCACTCAAAATCAACTTGCACACATACTCACCAAAGGACTGAAGTGCATTAATTTTGAAAGAATTATACCCAAACTCGGAATGCAGAACACCTACTCCCCATCTTGAGAGGGAGTGTCAAAACCATGCTGCTCATTATATATTTTAGGATGTTTTTTATTTTGTCCCTGCTATAATTTTATTGTTTATTACAGGTATATATTGCCATTACTACTAGGATTATGTATTTAAAAACAATCCCATAATTACATAAATTTGTTTCCTTTGATTTAGCTCTCTATATTTTCTAAAATAATCAGCATGCTCACATATTTAATGGTCCAATGGCCTCATTATCGAAACATAGAAGAAAAATATTATTCTTTCTAAATCTGAGTAAACAAAAAAACACATATTTGAACTCAGACCATTATAAACTAGTTTTTGGGACAGCAAATTTTCACAAGCAAGTCTGATTGCAAAATTACCAGGCGCTGTCAAATGCAGCAATAAAGCCAAACAATAAAGAAAATGAAAAAATTAATAAGAATCTTTCAGTACCAGTCCTGATTCATTTTGCAAGGCCAGAAACATCTCCCAACTGTTAGACTTCACTATATCCAAAGCATAATCCCAGTAGGCCAGTCCCTCACAACTGCTAAGTTCCCACCACAAATTGAGAGAAGATGAATTTGCATAAGCCTCTCCCAAATCACTGATACCAACTGCAGATACACGAATAGTGCGTCCATTTGCCACAATAACAGGGGTATCATGAATTCTACCTGAACTACGTTCAGCTTGAGCTGCTGCTTTAATTATTCTGCGTTCATTCACTGAAAAACACAACTCACTTGAGGATAGAAATCTGAAGAATTTTGTTGTCAATGACTTTAACTCTGAAAAAATGTATACCTGGTTCATCAGCTATAACTACAATAGAAGAAGGAATGCTACACATCACAGACAACCAAACTTCAGCTACTGAAGGCAGAGGATGGTCATCCCCAACCAAATTTCCACGTTTAAAACGAAGTTTCTGAGTCATTTAAAACCAGAAAGGTTAATATTTTCCAACTTTTATGGCTTCTTAAGTCTAGGATACTTTCTACCAAGAAATAAATAAACTTACAAAGGTTCCCAGTCTTTGACATAAAACTCCATACAAATTCCTTAAGCTACCAGATACACGATGCACAAGAATTCCATCTTCAGCTAGAGCATTGGCTTCATCCAAAACTTCCACAGTTTCCACGAAATCCACACCTTTGTCCCATCGTTCAGGACCACCAACAAGTGCAATGTCTAAACTTGTGCCAGGTACAAGATATAACTCCTCTAAACCATGTGACTGCTTGTCATTTTCTGCTTGAGCCAAATCAAGCCAGTAACCACCAAATCGGTTTCCGTCACCTGCCTGGTGTAGAACAAGGGGTAGATATGCCACAATGCGTAAGGATGCTTTTAGTACAACAGGACTATGACTGTAGTGGTGATCTTCTTTGGAAAAAATGGCATGAATTACAGCTTGACCAGGATGAGAAGCAAAAACATATGTCCACGAACACGGAGAACCATCGACTGATGATTGGAGCTGAGTATTTGGCTCTTTCAAGTATAACAACTCCTGAGTTGCATTGACAATTACAAAAGACTCACTTCCAGATTTCCACTTTATCAATGAATTAAAGGCATCACATACATAGAAAAAGGAACCTGCAGATGATACAACAACATGAGAAAAAATTCATAGCAGAAAATTGCAAAAGAAACTTTACAATATCCTGAAATATTGCATCACCATTTGCTGCTTTCATTGTCACAGCAGCTTTGAGATATGATCCAACAACAGTTTCTACAGGAAAGTTGTGAAGCACAACCATAGAAGAAGGAATGGAGACTTCAACGAGGACCTATAGGAAAAATAAAATTACAAAAATAAAAAATAATGTATAAATTGTATAGAATTCCAAAGTAGATTGAAGAAAAAAATGTGAATACATTATGCATTGATAGAAAACAAACAAATAGCACAAAGACAATCCAACAGAAAACACCTCTTAGAATACTTTATGACAAAAAACATCACACTATCATTAAAAATTCTTAGATAACATGAGCCGAGAGAAAACAAGAGAATATAAACAATGAAAGAAATTGTTTTATTGATCTTAGAACAGTCTGAAATATGTACATGATAGCTATTTATAAGAGTCAGGTATCTAACAGAAACTTACAGCTGTACATAAAAGAAAGAAAACTATAGTAAAGCATACACTGCTGTACAAAATACAAGACTGACTTAAAACAAGTCAACTATGATCAACTATCAACTATAGGATGCTAACAAAAATTAATGTATCTTCACATTCTCCATTCACTTTCCTTTCTTTTAAAGAAAACCCTCACAAGGGGGTAGGCTCTTCATGAAAACACGAATATTTTAACACTATTCAATAAATGAAGGGAAGATCAGTTCACTAGGCTTCCACCGGTGTCCAGAAACCTCCTTAATTTTAGAGTCTCCACTGTGTTGAACACTATAGTGAGTAAAGTTTTCTGAGTATAGGACATATTTTAGGTTTGACCAATGGCAATGATGGCCTAGAAGGAAAACAATGGAATAAAGAAAGGTTGCTGTGTTGGAGCAATGCAGGCTGCGTAGGTACAATGGAAGAAAAAAAAAGAATGTGGTTTTGCGCAAGGGATTACACAAGCTTCCAAGGATTTAGAGTGCTAAAACCATGTCAGAAAATTTGTTTTTGATAATATTCATAGAAGAGCAACTGCTCTTAAATAAAATACATAGACATAATAACTGAAAATCCTAAATTATGAAGGATATAATCTATCCCTAAAAATTCAGGATGAATGATCTTGTACAGTAAAGAATATAAAATATATCGTCTGCCTATTAATCTTCCTAATCATGAAATGCAATTAAATCTCTTAATTATGTAATTAAATTTGTGCAAGGAAATATTAAGTGCAGCATAAATCAAGGGATTCTGGTAGGTGACGTTAGCAAGACCAAACATTTACAAATGATTAGATAATGGCTCAACAGCAAGTGGTCTATTGGGCTTACACATTAAGTAGAATAAGCTTTGACATCCCCCACGTTTATACTATCTATTTGTGTGGGAGATACAATATGAATCATAACTAATATCCAAATCAATATGATAAAAATAAAGAGATCCCCAATCGATAGGATATTATCTAAAAATTATACTAATATATAAAATAAGAATCAGAAATTAGTATTATCCTGTCAAGATCTTATTAAGATAGGAAAAGATAAAGAAACAAAATAAACTCAAATAAATCAACATTTAAACAGAAAGTAGGATAATCTTAATTGATGGTGCAAATCAAAGTGTAATGGGATAGAGTCACTAATAAAGTAGGGCAGTACAAGTGAAAATTTCAGTAAAGCACACACATGTCCAACTAATATGCTTATAGCACATACCACTTTCTACTCTTTAACCAAACAACATTCTTAAATTCCAATACCATAGCATATAACATAGGAACAGGATTGGGCTTAAGGAACCAAACATGATCAGATTTACTAGACATTTTGAATAAATAAATAAAAGTATATATTTTCCTTAACAACATTACCTCATCATAATTTAGTGAATCATATACAGATAACACTTTGATAGTAGCTTTACCAGGTTTTTTTGCCTGGACAATACCAAAAGCTGATACAGATACTGTGGACGAGTCTGAAGATAGCCATCTGAAGTCATTCACTGTTTTTGCACAACCTACATCACAAAAGGATCAATGAGTATAGGAACAAATATCAAGGACAAGCTTGCTACTTCAGATTGGAGAAGATGTTGGCTTCCAACCTCCTGTAGCCTTTAACTCCACCTCCTGATAAACACCCGGTGACCATGGCAATAAGATTATTCCACTATCATTGACCAAAGTGAACTTTACTTTATCACAAACCATGATTTCTTGCACAGCTTTGATAATCTGCAATATTTTAACTAATAAATGAGAACCTGCTCCTGAAAAAGTACTAGGACCTTCCTAAGCCAGGCAACAAATAGCCTCTATCAAACCCCAAAAAAAGAAGAACAAAATAACCACAAAGAACATATGGTGCAACAACTAAAAGACGAAAATAGTTGAGAAATGAACTGCAGAAAAATATGCTTATAAGGCTTCTATGCAACAGCAATCACCTCCTTTTTGTCATCAGCCCCACCAGGGTAGCTCAAAGAAGCTGTCAATTTTCCAAGTCCTGGTGAATAAGCCTCCAAGATTTTAGAATTCCGCCAGCCATGTTTAACAGCAATATCATTTGAAACCCAAAATGTTTTCCAGTATTGATCAGAATCGTTATCATAAACCTTAACATCATCATTCTGCATAGCAAAGATAAATGTTGAAATATTGATAGATAAAATCAAGATGAATTTGCAGACATAGAAAGGAAAATTTTCTTAGCACGATAGCAGAGTGCATCTTGTCAATTCTGTTATAAAGGATATTGTTGCTTATTCTTTCAGAATATATCAATGGCCTATCACTCTTCTGAAGCCAATTGAGTGCTAGATCTGGAATTTCATTTGGTCTGAAGATATTCATAAAAGAAGCTTGGTTACAGACAGTAAGGTGGAGTTGGACTTGTAGTCCAAAGGAGTAAGGGGGTATTGGTGTTATGAACATAAGAAAAATAAATAAAGATTCCCTAATAAAGTTGGCTTGTGAGTTCCAATTCAGTATTAGGATGTGGGCTGCTGCTATGAGAGAAAGGCTTATAATTGGTACAAATAGTATCATGGTACGGCACACTTCTTCTGTTTGGCCTGGCATAAAAGCTTGACTAAGCACTATTAAAGATTACACAAGATGGTTTTGGGGAATGGTTCTACTATCAATTTCTGGTTTGATGTGTAGAGTGTGATGAGGAATCTCTTACGCAACTTCTTAAAACTCCCAAAGATATTGGTTTCCTTTTGAAAGATAAAGTCAAAGACGCTTGGAATGGTCAGTGGAATATTTCTGATGAGGGTCTGCATAGAATTCCCATGCTCACGGTTAAACTTGATGACATGGCTTTGGCTGATTGCGAGGATGAACCAGTGTGGTCTATGGCTGAGGAGTTTCTTCATGACAAGGACCAAGTTAAATCTTATGCAAATTCTATATGGTGTAATTGTATCACTCCTGCTAGAAGCTTGGTCTTGTGGAAAGTTTTGCATCAGAGGATACCAGTGGAGGAAGTGGTTCAGCATGATGGTGTTCAGCTCAGTTTTGTCCATCAATTCTGCTTTGCAAACCAGGAAATTTTGGAACATTTTGTTTATACAATGTCCTATTGCTTTTAAGTTCTGGAATTAGCTGCAGAATAGTATGTAAAACACTTCTATGGATTTGGGACTATGGAGGAACTCGATATTGGGTGACACAAAGCCCAACAAACTTGGACTAGGATAGCCTCTGAATGGCTCTAATACCATGTTAAGTTTCAACTCAAAACCGCATTAAGTGAAGTGGCCAAACAAATATATAAGCCGCATGTAGTCCAAAACTTGAGGTATGCTATGTGGGACTTCCTAACACTCCCCCACCACATATGTCTTCTGAACCGGGTGAGCCTACTAGATAGGCGAGGCAGGCAATATGGGACTTCCCAATAGATATGTTCATATACATTCAAAGCATACACACATACACACACACACTATTCTTTAAAAACCATATTAAAATTCAAAATTTATTATAAGTATTGTCCAAATTGAACATACAAAACTCAAATGTATATAAAAATTATAGTTTTATGTGCACAAGTGGTGAGAGTGAGAATCCTTCAATCAACATATGTCATCATAACACTTTTTTTAATTAAAAATGGAATCCAAATATCAATTCCTGAAAATGATTTCATGGAATAAATCACAAAGATATTTTATTATCTTTAATGTTTGGAATAATATAAAAATAAAAATGATGATAGCTAAACATAAGACTAAAGAAAAAAATTACTACAAGAAAATATTATGATTGTTATATAAAATAGTGAGATGTTATATATGAGGCTATTTTAGGAAAAAGAAGTTGTGGGATCCTTGGGACATGACTTATTCCACATTAGGTGATAAATAAGTTGTGAACCCTCACCGATAAAGTCTTTATTGGATTCAGGTCTTATCCCAATGGATGAAAGGATTAGTCGTAATAGTAGTCCTACCAAAAAGAGCAATAGTATTTCAACATATATTAACCACTCTTTTATTTCTAATTTTCTTTTAATTCTTGGAACGGTACAGATCTGTATTTTAAATGTATCTAAACATATCTGCGTCAGGATATGTCCTCGACACATATAAGTTGACACATATAAGTTGGCCTGGCGAGGCCTTATGTGCGTAACGGTGCATCACAGGTTTGCAATATAAAGGATGCACCAATTGCATCATATTTTCTTGTTCCTCTTGTTTGATATGACACATTTGGCGGGAGAAGTTTAAAAGTTCCTAACATGAGATGAGCTTCTTGAGAGGGTTGGTAAAGTTTGGTTAGAATTCCAATTGACGATCTCTCAGTCAAATGAAACTCCTTCTAGGGATATGATACAACATTAGAGATGATGTTCTTTATTTGGCACTGGCCTGGTGTATAATCCTTTACCACAACCCTGGGCTGATAGGAAAAGGTTTTATTTCTATATCATGCATAATGCACAATAGCTACTTTCATTTGTGTCTGTCCTCTTCCGTACAGATCATTAGATCTCACAACTTTGGGATCATAAAACAGAAGCACAATACAATCAAGGAAAAGTTATGCCAATAGTAAAACAATTTATAGTATCCCTTTCCTTTTGTACAAGAATTTCCTTTTTAACTTTTCTCATTTTCTGAAAGAGAGAGGACACAATAGTAAAATTATTATATAGATAAGAGTCCCATCAGAAACATTAAAAAAATTGTCATTCAAAATCTAAGGAGCCAATGTAAATATGTTTTACCGTTGATGATAGCTTATGAAAGTAGAATCATGAAAACTACCTCTGTAATATAAATTTCTTGTGCATGATGATCCTGTGCAAAAACCTTTATCTGGATAAGATATTGATGGCCAGATACAACGTACCAACGGGTCATCAGAGGGTTAGATTTGACTCCTTCCACTGGATCACCAGAACTAGATAAAGGTGATATATACAAACATAGAGAAGATGGTAAGACCACATTCAATGAAGACACTTGTACATGGCCAGCAATCCTAGTATCTTCAACAATAACAGCTGTCATGCCCAAGTTCCATGCGTATGCTAACCCTGTTTTTGAGTCAACCTGAGCAACCGAAGCATTTGAGACAGACCATTGGTGATGCGGAGACGGTAAAGTCACCACTGCAAATGCCAAAGCAAAATATTGGTAAGAGTCTTGATAATATGCTGACCAACATCACAGCAGAAACAAAATATAAAAGTCATTAGATAACAAAACAGTTATCTTAACTTTCAAATAGGAGTAAACAATATCCAATTAATAATTCTTTTAACTATAACTAGCATCAATTGTTAGCTGAATCATCACTTTTTTGCTTGATATAAGAACAAAACGAAAATGCAACGATGAAAAATAAGGAACTCTACAAAAGAAAATGACAGCACCGAAGAAAATTGTATAGACAAACAAGCAAATGGGTCCCTATGCATATCTGAAAAAGGTCTCTTGCTCATTGCTCCATTAAAATACACCAAGCAACAGCCAAAAGAGTAAAATGTTTTAGCCCCTTATCCTTGTACACCAAGGAAATTATATTAAAAAACACTCAACAGCAGGTAGAAAAACAAGAACTCCAAATTAGAACTCTTAGAAAGTAGATTTAGACTCAATCTTACAAAACTAGCTTGTAAGATGATATTTATACTTCCTTATAAAACTAGCTTGTAAAATGATATTTATATTTTGTTATGAACTATAATTTAGTAATAGTTTTAGTCAATGCAAGATCCCCAACACATCTCCTCACACTGAGAATTAGACATCTCAATTCAAGTGTGGAACCAGATATTTCTGGATAGTCCAATAGTCCTAATAGTTGGAGGCATGATAGGCCCAACAAACCTCAATAAAAGAGGCTCTAAATACTATTTTAGAAAGTGGACTTTAAGTCTAGCTCAATTTTACAAAACTACCCGGTAACTTGAGGTTTGCATCAACTTATGTCTTACAAACAAGAACATATCCATTTCCCACCAAAGAGACCAAATTATGATAATATTTGAAACGAACAAAAACATAAATGAAATTTCTATAGTGTAAAAAGTCAAAAGGAAATTCCTCCTGGTTCTTTTCTTTTGTCGACATTTGTTGATATTGTCAAGGGAGAATGAAAAGTTTGATTTCCTCCTAATAATAAAAAACAAAAACAATAAAAAGATCCCATAAAATAAAACATAATCTAATATTTGCTTTACAGCTAATCAGAAAATGATTACTGAAAAGTTACCTAGACAAATATCCACTCAAAAAAAAAAGCAATTTTGAAACATCATTCTCTCCATTCTACTATCCAAACCTCTAAACCTAATAGAAAAAACAACTTCCAACTTATACATATAGTACTGATCCAAAACAATCTGAGAGATCCACCTTTCCACATAAAATCCAAATAATCTAATCTGTAGCTTTCAAGCTACCTAGAAAGGAAGGAACAGAATATTCTTTAATTTAAAAATCTTGTGGCCCAGAATACACATGTCAGAGAAATAGACCTTGTGAGACCTATACACCTTTGCTGTACTGTAATCTTTCAATGGTACTAAATAGAGTGAAATACAGTCCAAACAAAACATTAACACTAGAAATTTAGCCTTAGAAAATATGTTGGAGCATAATTTTAAGGAGGACTGAAAATTAGAAGATTTTGTTAAAAACAATAGAAACAAGGAGGGCAAAAATTCTCCCAAAAATAGAAAAATAAAGATTGCCCATCTATAGATGACACATTGCATAAGTAATCTTAACTGCTAATTCTGCAATTTGACAGCATAATCACTTAGATATCAGATTTACAATTTTAGACAACTTGCTCTTAGATTTGAATGAAAAGTAAACAACTTAAGAAAACCTTCAGGAACATTTCCCCGGATGACTTTAAGGGTGTAGGGAATGACTGCACCAACAAGTACAAGAACCGGTGAAGGAGGATCAAGGGACATAGCTTCAGCAACAGTAAGAACAATCTCATCTGCTAAATTCTTTAACTGTGGCTCAAGCAAACGCACTGACACAATCTCATGACCAATCTCAATTCCCTTTACTACAAAAAGATCTGAAAATACACCCTGCAAAACAGGACCAGGAAAACAAAAGTAGGATATAATACTAAATATGCATTATTATAATAACACAATAACACAGTAGCAGCCTTACATTTTCTTCAAGCTTTATTTGTATATCTAAGTCACCACATAATCCCCCACAATCACTAAGGGGAGAATCCTTTAGTGGAACATTAACAAGGTGATGAGGTAATCCATTGGCTTCAGGCATAAGGCTCCACATAAACTGTAAGCCAACTAATGAAGAAAATACATTTTCTGCAGCACAAGGGAAGTTCAATAAATATTTCCAATCTTATCAAGACCCAATTGAGGAGAAAAGGTGACAGGAAAATAAGAAAACTTTAAGCTGGAAATAATTATATATTGAATTATCTAGACAAATAAACAAATGCTGAATAGTTGAATGCCTTTCCTAAAAAGGCAGAAAAGAGTAATGGAGCTTCACAGCACCTATGATGTCAATCCTGTCATAGTGTAGTATGCCATCTTTGTTAATTAAAGCTCATTTTAAAATTTTCAAGAAAAAAAGATGGCAAAGAAAGCATATTTTCAAGCGAATGGTTCTGTAAAGGCAAGACATAAAGCACAGCAAATTGTAAAATCAATCACAATTGTGTCAGACTTTCATTATGTGTGAAAATCCCATGATAAGTACAAAACTAGCAAGATTTCACAGATACCTTCATTATCAAAGGCTCGAACACGTAGTGTGGCAAGCCCCTCTAAATCAAGTTTAATAGAATTATGAAATATCTGTATTCGTGATATGTTGTCAATAAAGACTTTGCAGCGAATCACAATCCCAGTTTTCAAATCCGCAGCATAAACAGCAGTTTCTTTCCGCCCACTGTAAGGGGAAATGGATCTTAATCTTGCACTAGTCGAGCACTTGCTGGTTGAATTATACTCAGGCTCAACAGACAGAATGTCATGATGATCCCATGACCTGAGTATGTACCACAAAAAACATCATAATCAACTCAATAACAAAGGATAACAACCAAAACCAATCAACAAACACCACTTGAGGAAACCAGGGAATCATTTTTTGAGAATAACAATTTCAAGGTCAATTTGTGTCATGTTTCAGAAAACCTTGTTTGATAAGAGTAATTTTCAAAAATTGTTTTCAAAAGTAATATCTCCTTAATTTCTCACATATCCTACTTTGTTTATATGTTCTAAAAATCAGCTTTAGAAGTTGCTTCATAAAATAGTTCTAAAAACTAAGATACAAAAACACCAAACACATCTTAAACTTTCCCAAACCTTCTTTTAACTAAATTTTCTTTTACCAAAAAGGTTAAATATGTTCTTGTCCACAAAATATTATTAAAGTTGTGTTTTGTCCCTAAACTAAATTATAAAATATTTCGTTTATATATTTATGAGAGTTATATAAAACATTCTCCCAACAAACGACATGTGGAGGTTATATTATAACTCTGTGGAACTCTATTTGTTAAGTAAAAAACACTCCTTATTTCGTTTGTTGGGAAATGATACTTTATATGATTTTCATAAAATACAGAACTAAATATTTTATAATTTCATTAAGGAAATAAACATAATTTTTTATAATAGTTTGGAAACAAAACATATCTAACCCTAATAAAAATAATTATCAAAATGCAACTGAACTTAAATTACTTGACCTAGTTGTGTTCCTCTATAATGATTCCATTTTCAAATAAACTTTCAGAGCAAGCATTTTTTATATAAAATAGAAGTATGATATGAAAACTAAAACCCAAAACAAATGCAGCCTAAACTCACTCATGTCTTTCTTTTGTAAACAAAGAAGAAAAGATTTCGGACAAATCTTAGATGTAGTTTCTTATATGCTTCAGATATTATTCTCTATTCAGAATTATAGTTTAATTCCAGTAGTATGCACAACAAATGTTATCATTGAAGGCCAGTTCAAGTTCCAATGTGAAACTTCAGTTCTCATTGTAAAACTACACAAGAAAGCACACAAGAAAATATGCCCGAGTTTTGTCAACAACGTTATTATCACAAAAAAACTTAGATACCATAGCTGCTGCAGGTTTACAAGGAGTTTTACCAGTCATGTTTTATGGAATCTTTCGCAAATTATCAAGGTGAAATCCAATTCTGATCCGAAAACAGCACTAACAACACTCAACACTCGTGCTACCACTGCATGCATTTTTTCCTTAATTTTATCATATGTAGAACTGAACTGAAATGACATGACCTAGTTCTTTCTTTCTTTTATCAATATACTTCAAAATTGCGAATATAAAATCGTAGTTAGTGTGATAGAAAACGGAAGAGGACCATTGGAAGCAACCGTCGCTTCCTTGGAGCCGGTAATCAACTGGATACGTCATTTTTGGCGGCAAGAGCAAGTTGACGTCAGCAATGTGGGGACCACTGGAAGCCGCGTGCGACGGCGACACCACCACCGTCACCGTTACCAGAAAACTCAGTAACAAGGCCACGATCGTCATTTGCGTGCGTCAGAACGATCATTCACAGAACTCAATCAGGAACTTAGCATTGCAGAGAGTTGAGGAAATAGTTGAATTTGATGCT
Organism: Vigna unguiculata; assembly: GCF_037176805.1. NCBI lineage: Eukaryota > Viridiplantae > Streptophyta > Magnoliopsida > Fabales > Fabaceae > Vigna > Vigna unguiculata. The sequence goes on along the minus strand of NC_140795.1, from coordinate 48,824,288 downwards.
GATTTGTTGAGGATTTCAAGGGTTTAGGGTTTTAAGAAGCGAAGAAGAAGAAGAATATGAGAAGAGTGAAGAAACAGTGGAACGTGGAAAGCAGTGTCAGTATTTTTTTTTTTCTTTGCCAAAAAAGAAACTAGAAAGTAAGTAACGTCTTTTAACACTAAAGTATAAAAATTAGAAAGGAGAGCGAAGTCTTTTAACGCATAAAGATGATTGAATATCAATAATATGTGTCCAAGCATTCTCATTGATTATTGTATTTTATTAAATTAATATATATATATATATATTGTACATTATCATAACGAAAAAATTAAAATGCTTGAGTACAATTTTTAAAAAATATATTTATATATTATCCTTGTAATAGACCATATATTTATGGGAAAAGAATGTAACAATTATATTCTAAGGGTATTTTCAGAAAACAAAAAGTATACTTTAAGTAATTTCTTTTATTGATGTTGTAAATTATTTCATTTTAATTTAGATTTAATAATTAACAATGTATTGTGAAGTGAACATTACGTTGTATCAACTTCTTTTATGATTTGTGTAAAGTATATATATTGATATACTTATTGCTTATTTTACATTTGCAATGTTTGAAATTGATTTTTTTTATCTATTATATTTTTACGTGTTTTATAAATAAATAAAATAGCACAACTGTTTTATTAAATAAAAAAGATACACTGTATTTTTTTATTCTGTAAAATAATTTTAAAAGACACTTAAAGGAATTGAGATAGTATTCTAAAAATTATATTTGGCATAATTTTCTATTACAGTAAAAAAAAAACAAAGGAAAAAAATACATTTATATTCTGTCATGTTTTCACATAACAATGAGAAAAAAAAAATAAAAACCACCAAATAAACACTATGGACAAATAGCATATGTCACCTATAGATATTTTTTCATAATTCAGGGGAACAAAAATCTGTTTTCTAGTTTTAATCCATAATTCATAATTGTTTTTTAAAATCAGATTTTCTATTTTGTTTATATGAATTTTAAAATCTGAAAAATTGAAATTTCACATATATAATAAATCTGGAAAATCCAAATTTCGAACTGAACCATGCTAGGATTCAAATTAATTTGAACCGAAATCACAGTCTCCTTTCCGATCCCAAAATTTGAAATGAACGAACCCTTAAGGATCCCAAAATTTCAGTATAACAAACCCTACATCCTCTTCGCTTTTCTCTTTATAATTGATCCAAAGTAGATGTAATTCCTACTCTCATGTATTTGTTTTAAATTACTAACATAATTTTAATTTAGTAACTATAAATATTGTATTTGTTATTCTCTTTCGTCTTAATTTTGTTTAATTTGAATAATCAATCTTTTCTACACAATTATTCTTTTTTTTTTCTCTCAATTATTCAACTTTTTAATATCGACCGAGCCAAAATACTTTATCTTGCCACAACTTCGATTTCATTTTGTTCAAAACAATATATGGTTGGTTGATGCAAAGAGTGGATGGATTATATAGAATATTTCTAACTCAATTATGATTCTGTAAGAAGAAAGGAAATAAATGAATGAACAAGGAAAAACCTCAAAAGTAAAAAAAAAAATTAAATATGTTTTTATTCTTTAATTTTAGTAAATTTTAGAATTAGTTTATTTCGAAACTTTAAATTAATTTAGTCTTTAATTCTTTTGGATTTAGTCATTTTAATCAAATTTTGTTAAATTTATTTGACATTTTAAACACATTTCATAATAGTATTTGACTTAACATTACAGCAAAAACAAAAATGTACGAAACAGTATAAACAACTCAAATAAAATCTTGAATTACTACAAAACATCAACTAAACATAACAAAATTTGATTAAAATGACTAAATTCACATATTTTAAAAGATAAATAACTAAATTAATCTAAAATTTCAAAATTAACTAATTCAAAAGTTCACATAAAATTAAGGAACCAAAATCAAATTTAAAAAAAAAAAATTATCCATGAACGGCGTTTCACAAAACTAATTTTTTTGTCATAACAAAATGACAATGATATCATGTATACAAGGTTTATATGACATTTTTAATTTGTTTAAAAAATTAATGCAAACTTTCTCGCATCCAATTTCGTTCTCTGTTAAAAATGTATTTGTAATCTCGTTATTCATTTTTTAAATAATTATTCTTAACTTCAATTTAATTCTCCTGAAACTAAATTTCTCTCAAATTTGTTACTGTAAGAAAGGGGCAGAAAGAGAAAGGAAATCAGAGATCGCAGAGGCTATCGAAGATTGGAAGAGAGAATGTGGAAATGCAAAAATCTGTGGGTGCGATAGGAGAACGCGGAACAGAGAATTGCAAGAGAGAACCAGTGAACAACTTTCCCAGGTGCGTTCTGCATAAATCGTGACCTAGAAACGAGTAATTCCAGTGTCGTTTTGTTTTTTGCTTTGTTAGTGTCCAACCGAGTTCGTTGGATCGACTCTGAACTCGTGATTCTACACGAGTTTGCTCGAGTTCGTTCGAGGCTACTATAAAACGATTCTACGTGCGAGTTAACTAGGTTCGAGGGTGTGAGAATGTAAACTCGTGTTGACTCGCGATCTTAAGGTTGCAGGCGTGATATTGCATGCGACATCTTAGTTGTAGAAATCAAATGATATTTTTTTTTATATTAATTTTCGTTAGCAATTTGTTTAGGAAAAGTATATTTATTAACAACTGTAAATAAATATTTATATTAATTTTCGCCCTCTCGCAGCAGCTTCCAGTTACGATTCCGTCCCCAATTTCGGTGCTGCATTCTCACGTCCTTGGAACTCCGATTCCAACTCCAAAGTAAGGTTTCTCAATTACTCTTTTGCTTTCAAACCCCCAAATTTTTTGTCTTTAACCTTTTTGCTCATCTGGGTATTCTGTGTTTTCAATCATCTCTGTTTGTTGTCTTGTGGGGTGTTTGTTAGGATTAGTTCTGGGTATTGGATTAATCAGGGTTTAAATTAGTTGTTACTGTTTTGTTTAGTATTAATCTGTGAGGTTGTACTTGTCATGCTGTGATTTGTGATTGCTGTTTCTTACCCTTTGAGTTTTATTTACTCTTTTCTGTAAATTGCCTTGGTTGTGTTATGTGATGATTAACTGGTATTATGTACACCTACTTCCAAACTTGTATTTGCTGGAGGAGGATTTGTGTAGCTTTTTTCACGGAGTTCTTTGCTGTGTGCCTATGATATGTTATACTGAATATTTGAATTGCTCTGTAGATTCTAACATTAGTGACTTTTTGTGTTTTTGATTGAAATTTGGGAGTGAAAGTGTATTCGATACATGGCTGTGTATAAGAACCGATGGAAAAGTAGGCATTGACTTAGTAGAAGAAAAAGGAAAGGTTTAACTAAAAGGATATGGAAGAAGGAATGATATAACACAATCACTGGGTTGTAACTTGTTTCTAAGGATAACATAACAATTACAATATAAAATTAGTTATAATAAAATAGGAGTTAGAAGATAACATATTACAGATGAATTGGGTCTATAAATTTGATACAGTATTCAATTTTTGAACAGAATAAATTTTGAATTGACGACGAATCAGTAAGTGAAAACTTGATATTACATACAACAACCACAGATTGTACCTAAGCAATCCAGCACTAGGATGTAGACGAGGAACCCGTCTTACACATCTCTTTAGTGAAGTAGAAATTAAAGAAGCTAAACTTGCAAAAAAAAACAAACACATTGAGGAACTAATTTCCTATAGATTGTAGGCACATTTTAGGCAGTAATAAATCTCCAAAGGGTATAAAACAGAGTCCCACTAGTTATGGTAAAAGAGCTGAGCATTCTTTTTTGCCACTGCTTGATATGTCCACAGTGGAATTTATGAAAGTAGAATAAGGGCTAAATTCTTCTCCATCACAAGAACCAAAGAACATGCCACTTGTTGGTTCCCATTTTTCATTCTCTATCGAATATCCACCTTCAAGGAACGGAAAACACGATCCGTCAAAGTCACAACTATCCTCTTCATTGTATATCTCAGAGGAAAATTCATCAAACACATTACTGTTATGCGGCATTTCTCTTGTGCTTGGCTCTGAATCGGCATAAATTTGGCCATCGTGCATTACTTCATCAGTATATGAAGTAGAGATGGATGGTTGACTGTGATCTGGGAATGTTACTGGTTCACCTACACAAGACATGGATTATATAAATAAAAGTGGACAAAGATCTATGTAACAATAAAGTTGTTCCATTACATATGTATACCTTGTGCAGTTGCCATATCCATGTGTTGCAGACATTGATTTGGAGTGTCGGACTGTCTTGCCTTTTTTAGACATGCGTCTAGGTTTAAACAGTTCAATTTAGTTTCATCAATCATTTTCAAATTGTTGACATTTTTGTAAGCATGCTGCTTCACTATTTCCACCAAATGCTGCCAAAGAAGAAGAAACCTGATCACTTTTGACCCACAGGTATCGTATGATATAATCACAACGACAAGACATGAATCATTATTTTAAAGAAACCAGAAGTTTTTCTTTAAGATCTATTCAAAAACCAATTTAAGAATATCTGGTGAATAATAATTTTCCCAATCAAATGTCACTCCCACGAGGATGTAGATGGAATTGAATAGCGAACCTATTTGCAGTTCTTGTTTGTGAGTAATAGCTGTAAAGCTTGTAATCACCCACCACACAGGTTTTAGCATGGTCAGTGATCGCTAACCATGACTTCTTTGGAATGTCAAGCATCTACCACGACAGAGGAAAATATTCAATGAATAATGTCTACCAATAACCTAAAAGATAAAATAAATAAACTTAAAGAATCACTATCTTTTATAAAAAAAATAAAGAATATAACAAAAATTCTATATTAATTCAAATTTATTTTCTTTTCAAAAATATTAAGTGAAAATATCTGTAAATATGGACTAATGTAAATAAAAAATATAATAAAAAAGTATAAGAAAAAAATGAGAAAGAAAATATTAAACAATAATTGAAAGATATAAGAACACTTATATATTAATTTAAGCAATAAGTTTTTCATAGAGACAATATTAATTTCTTATAAAAATCAGAACAGAAAAATTTTAAAAAATAATATATAAATTATTACTGTCACTGCAAAATATAGAAGTATGTTAGTATGATTAAAGGTGTAAGGTAAAAGAATATGAAAAAACATTTTACATTTTAAAGTATTACTCTGAAAAACCTAGTTAGAACTCTCCCCTGACGGTGATCTTCCTTCCATGGTCATCTTCTAACTGTTCATGGGTTAGTCTTCTCTGAGGTCTCTCAGGTTGATTTTCTCTCCCTTTTCTGTTCATCTCCGGATTTCATTTTCTCCCTTCTCACTATTCATCTTCTCTCAATTTCTTAGTGTCTTCTGCAGTTCTATTATCTTATGTCATCTTCTACGGTGTTCATTTTCTGTGTTTATTTTTTCCCCTGAACTTTCGTCTTTGTTGAGTTTCTTTTCCTATGTGTTTCTTTCTGATTTTTTCAGTTTTTGTTCCTTCATCATGAATGGTATGTAACGACGAATCACGAATCACACTATTCACATCTGATTAGGCGATTCATGTTACGATTCAGGTTACAAAATGATTGATCAAACAATATGTATCGCTGGGGGAGAATTTTGTAACAAATTGCAATTCGGATCGTACAATTATTACTATTCTAACTACACTGTCTAGTAGACTTTTTAGCCTGAACTGTATGTGCTTGGATTAGGCATGTTGGTTGACTGCTGTAATTGTGATTTCTGGATCAGAAACGGAGGGAAGACATGGGTGCCAATGAGAACAGTAGTGCAAAACCAAGAGTGCGCCCAATTGTACGCTTAGGGATCTTTCTCATCTCTCACAGCAACATTGTCAGGTACTACTGCTGCTGCTGCTAATACTACTAGTACTCCTATTATTACTATGGGGTTAACACTCTTAAGAATTCAATAATTGAATGTTCTCTTACTGGAAATCATATTGGGATGCATTTGAAATGATGCGGAGGTGCATTGATAACACTTTAAATTGTGCTTTTGATTTTTTAATCAGTGGTCTAAAGACACTGACAATGGTTAACATTATTATCATTGTTGTTGTTATTATTATGTTGAGTGATTTGAACTGAATTAAAACTTTCTTCTTTTCAGCTTGGTTTGTTTCCTGGCAGGGGTGGTGGCTCTTCTCCTTCTCCCTGTCCTTGCCAAGAATACCTACATTTCCGAGAATGCCCTTATGCCAGGTCATTTCCATTTTCAATTTTCTGCATAATCGTTTATTTTTCCATTTGTGCATCCTCAAGTGGAAATTTGCCCAGAAGCGCTAACTGACGTACTTATCTGTCTGCTCACATTGGAATGCTTGCAAACAGAGAACCAAACACACGACATACCTTTTAATCTTCTATTCACTAATTCTAATGTTTACCTGGTTCTTCTGCAGGTTCTGCAAACAACATGCTTTCTACTCACCATGTCTCAGATGCAAATAAATTCATCAAGGACTTAACTGATCTTGAGTTCACTTCTATGGCCTCACCTATGTAACTCTTTCCTTCGTGTTATCATAAGAGACTTTATACAACATTACAAGGAAAAAAAAAAGAAATAATTTATTTGTTGTGTTTTAATACAGTGAGAGTCAAAAGCTTATTGCTCGGTATATGTCAGCTTTGGATGCTGAAGTTACTTTCCACAAGTTTTACCCTCAATTCAGTCAGTTCCATCCACTGCACTTCTTTACCAGTCCTGATTCAGGTATAATCTCCAAAAATGGAACTTGTTCTTCGTTTGGAGTCAACACTATTGGAATTATTAGGGCACCACGTGGGGATGGAAAGGAAGCTATTGTCTTGGTGACACCTTATAATCCAAGCAAAGTTGGTTTGGGTGAGGCTGTGTCCTTGGGCATTGCTTACTCTGTGTTCTTGCTGCTTTCGCGTGTTACTTGGCTGGCAAAGGATATCATATGGCTTGTGGCTGATTCACAATATGGAGAATATTCTTCGGTGGCTGCTTGGCTAAGAGAATATCAGGCCCCTGTTTTCCACAAAGTTGATGTAGTTACTAGTGAAGCATGTAATGAGAGCAGCAGTTTTAATGAACTTGGACAGGGTCTTTATTTGGATGGAAAGTTAAGTGGTGATTTTAGACGTGCAGGAACTATGGCAGCAGCTCTTGTTATTAAAGTTGTTGACCAAGGTAACCAGTATGAAGACAGTCTTAATATTTATGCAGAAGCATCCAACGGCCAGATGCCAAACCTTGATCTTATCAATATAGTAAATTATATGGCAGTGCATAAACAAGGATTGCGGATAAAAGTGAAGAAGATGTGGTCTCTGATTGACTCCTGGTGGCTCAATACTTTGGGTGTTATATTTGAATCCTTGGGAAAAGTCGCTAGAAGCTTAAATCCTCAGTTGAAGTTTGGTATTCCTGCTTCTGACTATGTTGAAGGTGCTGCTACGCTGGCAAGTTCATTGTATTACCAGGTGTTTTATTTTTCCCTTTCTAAATGTGTGTTTTAATATTCCCTGTGACCATTTTATAATATTCTTTGTCCGAATATTATTCCTCTTAGGGTTTGGGTGTTCCCACCGGCCCTCATGGTGCCTTCCGTGATTATCAAGTTGATGCAATCACTCTGGAAATTTCACCAAAAGTTTCTCTTACTAAACTGAACAGGCGTAATGAATTCATGCTTCGTGGTGGAAGGTATGTGCCACTCATACGAGTTGCATTGTATAACTATTTTGAAAATCAACCATCGAATAAATGGTTGGCTATTGATGGAATTATTTTAAGTCTAACAAGTTTAAAATTTTAAATTATTTGCAATGTCCTGTTTATGTTGCCGCTTACAATAATGAAACTGTACAAAGTTCTGACCATCTTGTCCTTGTTTTCGAAACCAAAGAAAGAAAAGTTCTGGATAGTTATTTGAAGGCTCGGTTGAGTTTCTGTCATTAGATATAACATGATGTATTTTCACAAACTGTTAAATAAAGGCAGGGTAAGTTGAAGAAACTCCAAAAAAGTATTTTTCACAAATTGTTAAGCAGGGGGAAATTCTTGAATTCCTTAACGTGAAGAAAATTTAGTTGGGTATGTTATAAAGCACGCAATCAGAAGAGATCTATATCTTTGTCTAATCACCTTAACCAAAATGTTTTGTAATTGCAGGTTAATTGAAGGAGTCATACGCTCAATAAACAACCTTCTTGAGAAGTTTCACCAGTCGTTTTTTTTGTATCTCTTGACTTCTCCTGGTAAGTTTGTGTCGGTTGGAGTTTACATGATTCCATTTGCATTACTCGTCGCACCACTTCCGATAGTTGCAGCATATCTTCATGCCAATGGTAGTAATTCCACTCCCCAAAACCCATCATCCTCCTTAGAAGTTGATGGCAGCCACAAATCATGGGAATGGTTGAATTCCGCTAGGAAGGTTTTGGTCATTCATTTATGGGGTGTTTTTGTCTCCTTACTCCCATTTTTCCTACGTCAAGTACCCAATACCACCCTAACGATGAACTTTGTATTGTGGGGTTTTCTATCAATTTTTAGCTTGCTGATTTTATACTTGACACTGGATTGTCCAATTTTCAAAGCATCTGCATCTCAACTTGAGAAAAACAAGTGGACTAGCTTAAAGTCTGTAACCATATCAACAGCATTCATCGGTTTGTCTCTCATGTCCGTCATTAACTTCGCTACTGCAGAAATTGGGGCTTTACTTATTGTCCCAATTTGTCTATTGGCTAGACCATTGAAGCTTGATATTCAAGCTAGGAGCTGGAGAACCTTACTAAGGGCCTCATGTAATATTGTTTTAGGATTTGTTGTGTTTTCTCCGGTTTCATTTGTTTTACTTAAAGGTGCATTTGAAGATTTTTATGGTATTAATGTTGGTGACTATTGGAAGTGGGTGGAATCCCTTTGGGCTTGGAACAGTGCCACATACCTCTATATAGGTGTTGTTCATCTACCATGCTGGGCACTGTGTATTCACATTTTATTTCATCCATGCTGACATGTACTATTACTTAGCCAGACTAGCTATTCAATTGAGAATTTGAGAATTTTATTATCTTGGTTTTTGTGTTATCATCTCCAATGAACACCATTCTTCTCTGCAAGTAATTAGGAAAAGAGTTCAAAAACAGCTGCAAGAGCTCAAACAGCTAGAGCATATAGTTACTTGTAAACATCACACACATGAGAAGAGATGAGGCAATATAGGATAGTGATTCATCTACATTCGAACGACTCAAAATGATTCAGAATAAAAACAAATACCCTAATAACTCATCACTTCTAGGGTAGTGGATTTCTCAACAGGCAATTTCCTCTATTTTATGTAATTGATGATAAAAAAGTTTAATAAAAGTTAAATTTTAAAATGATTATTTTATAAATAGTGTAGTTAATTGTTAAATTTTATAAGAGTTATGGTATATATTACTAACTTTAATAATATGTTTTTATATAAATATGTATATTTTAAGTGTTAATATTTATAATTAGAGCAATTTATAATAGTCGATTAATTAACTTTAATAGGAAGTTGAAACAAATTACTCGCATGTCATTTTGACTTGAAATTAAAGAGGAAAATAAGCAAACAACGTTGAAAGGCGCTAAATCAAACATGAAATGATAACTTTTTATTAATAATAAGAAATAATAAACGAATAATAAAACTGAAAAAAAATAAAAAAAAATCAAACCTTTACTATTTAAACACAGAATAAAACATTTAACCCTTATAAACAAATTGGTGACACCCTGGAGATGTAAAAAAACAACAAATTGTGAAAACATGACTATAAGTGTTAGTTTGTTGTCACGTGCACATAAAATGTCTTAAATAGAAGTATTCATGACTATATTTTATGAATCACACTTCATCAAATTTGGTATCATTAGTTGGTTACAAACAACCTCCATTTGGTGTGGTGTAATTATCCATCTAACACCTACTCTCAACGTTTTTGACATTTTGTGAACACAACATAAAATATCACGAGTCAACTAATTTTAATTCAATTATTATGGTTATTAATATAAACCTTGAAAGCAGTTTATTCACAAAAAATAATTATAGTAGAATTAAAGTTTTAGATGTTGTTTTAAAATATCTTTAATTCATTTAAAGTAATGTAGTTTTAACACCACTTTAATGATTAAAGAAAATCTAATATTAAAACGGTTCTTCTTGAGTTGGTTTTGTTTGTGTTTTCTTACATTCTTCCATTGAAATAGTAACTAAGTTTCTTGCATTCTTTGATAACCAAAAAAAGAAACAGGACACTGAAAGGCTTCAACATTACAGAAAAAAGAGTTTTGGTTTTTGTGTGTTTTTTTATAGAACTCTCATATCCCAATCATAGTATTCTGTTATCCAGATTCACACGCAACTTGAAAAAGAAGTAGCACCTTTACAACACAAGAACAAGGAGACACTCTTCACTTTTTCAAACCCAAATTAATAATAACCACTAACCAACAAACTTTTCACTCTTAAGTCTTAACACACACTCCATTACTCTTTCTCTAAATCCTCTTCATTTCTCAGTTTCATTTCCAAGTAACAATTCTCTGGCGAGAGAATCTATAAGTTTTTTTTTTCTGTTCATAACCTCACAAGCAAAACAAAACACATTGCTTTTTTCTTTTTTTCTACCACTGTTAGTTGCTCTGTATTGATTTCTGGGTCAGTGTAGTTTTTTCCTCTTTTCACGAGCTTGGTCAAGTTCATTCTTTCTGGGTTTTGTGGTTATTGGGTTGCCATGGATCTGGTTGGATCTTCTGGCTTTGAGTCCTGCAAGATCCAAGTGATGGTCAAAGTTTCGTTTTTTAGGGTGTGATTCAGCTGCTGAAGAAGTTTGAAATGGTAGGTCAGTTTTAGCTGCTAAAAGGGGGGGCGAAGATAGATAGAATATGAAGCGTAAGGTGATTCAGCAGAGGTGGAAGAAGAAGCTTTTTGCTTCGATCTTTGTGGTGTTCTGTTTTGGGAGTTTCTTGTTTATGCAGACACGTTACAATCATGTTGTGGGGTTGGTTTCATTGCAACGCCATTTTGTTTCTGAGCCCGAGGTTCAGCGCCCCAAGATTGCGTTTCTCTTCATTGCACGGAACAGGCTACCTTTGGAAATGGTTTGGGATGCATTCTTTAGGGTACCTTCTTTTCTCTTTTAGTTGTTATTGACTTCTATATCATGGAAATAAATAAGGCAACTACTTTTATCAGTCATTATTATTTTATAGCTGACATGTTTGATATTTTTCAGATAGAGCAGCACAAATGAGTATAGTTATTAGATATCAATGTTAATACAGCTTTGAATCACAGAGTTTAGTTATTTTTATATTTCTCTTTATTTTTGTTTATGTCTTGGATTGAAACAAATTGCTATCAGTTAATATTTGTCATTCCATAATAAGTTAATCTCAAATTTTGGGAAAACAATAAGTTTTGCTTACATTTGGAACTTACAATTCTGGCCTTCTCCTTAAAGAAAAATATATAATGCTGAGGTTAAAAAAATCCTGATTAAATTGAATGAGTTTATATCTGTTTTTTCTTTCCATATACCATGCCCATAAAAGAGTATGTTGGTTTTTACTATAACTATTTAAAAAATAACACAAATGATGATTTTTTTTTATTTGTTGATAATGTACAGTGTAAAGAATTTAAATTCAAATCTTTGTGTGAAGGAGGTAGAGCCTTTAAGTGATAGGAGGTTTATAGGCTAAAGTGAGGTACACCAATATTGTGGTTAGTTTAGTGCTTAATGATTAAATAGAATCTGTGTTTATTTTGGTCCAATTTAGAGCTTGAGACACTTTGAATTGCTACCTGATTATCATTAGGAGATGCTTTATTCATGGTATATTGTTTGTGTTACTTGAATGCACTGTTAGTAAAACTAGTGCTGGTTATTTTTCCTTTCTGTTCATACCAGCATTTCAATATCAAATATCAGTGCTAGTTTGCATTTGAAGATGCTAATGGACCCTCCTGATTTATAAGTGTTCATAATGGATGTGAATTTCTTCATCTTCCATTTCTTGTTTTGAAATGCAATGGATGACCAACATTGTTTTCATTCCTTAAAGTGCTTTTTGTTCACTATTGAGGCGCTGTAATGCCTACTGAAACATTTGTTCCATTTCTTCAGGGAGGTGATAGCAAATTCTCAATTTTTGTTCACTGCAGACCAGGGTTTCTTCTCAACAAAGTAACAACTAAATCACCTTATTTTTTGAATCGACAAGTTAATAATAGTGTACAGGTTAGTCTTTTTTTTTTTTTTTCAACAGAATATTTTTGTTTATAAATCCACTTCCTGTGTGATCTGTTATGGGGTGTTCATATTGGTAAGGAATCTCACTTGACTTGGTGTAACTTACCCCCCGCTTATGCTGCAACAACAGTTCTTTTTGTGTTATGAAAATGCTTTTATTAGTTTGTGTAGCCAATTTTACCAAATTGTGAAATGTGAATTAGTTTATTCAATTTTACCAAATTGTATGTAATTTGTCAGAAAATAGTAGTTACAAAGTTGCAATCTCATTTTGTCTGAAAAATCTTAGGTATATCCTGTTTTAAGTTGTTTCTCTAATAGTAAACTTTGAACTATTGTTTTCAATTCTACTATGCTGTCTAAATTTGTCAGAAAATAGTGGTAAAAAGGTGCAATGCAATAGCATTTTGTTATGCATATCAGCTTCATGGTATTTATTTAGTTTATGTGGATCTATTTCCAGATTGAGTGGGGAGAAGCAAGCATGATAGAGGCCGAGCGCGTTTTACTAAGACACGCACTAAGCGATCCTTTAAATGAACGCTTTGTTTTCCTCTCAGATAGGTGAGGGTATAAATTTGTTAACAGCTATAAAGTTTTAGTCCTTATACTTTTGCATATCACTATAACTACTCAGCACTTGCTCACAATTTTGAAAGTATGATTTTCTTCAGTTTTCTTAATTATTTGATAGAATAAATGACATTGATGTTTCTCCATGCTTGAGCCTAGCACCTTACTATATTTCAGTTGATTGATTTCTTTGCAGCTGTATACCTTTATACAACTTCACTTACACTTATGACTACATCATGTCAGCATCAACTAGTTTTGTGGACAGGTGAGGATACACACTTGCCTTATGCATATTCTGCAGATTGGTCTGTAATGTTACCCTTTTTCTTTCTTTCAATTTGTATCATTCCATGACTTAAAACTGAAATCTCAATTTTCTTTTTAAATTATACCACTGAGTGAAGTTAGCGACACTATTGGTGTAAAAGTACAATTCCTCATACAACAAATTTTGAGAGGTTAAATTTGCTGAAATGGGAACTTTTTGTTAAACTTGGGAATTTATTTGCCAACAACTTAACTGTTTTTTGCATTAACATATGAACAGCTTTGCTGACACGAAAGAAGGCCGTTATAATCCAAAAATGGATCCTGTTATTCCTGTCTATAACTGGAGGAAAGGATCTCAGGTAAAGGTCTTGTGTAGCTCTTAGTTTGCTATAACTTAATTCTGAAAAGATATGTCTTATTTATATATTCTTCTGCAGTGGGCTGTTCTTACCAGAAAGCATGCCAAGGTTGTAGTGGAAGATGAAACTGTGTTTCCAATGTTTCAAAAATATTGCAAGGTAATGGGTGACAAGGTCAATTATAGTGTCTTTTATGATTGCTATTGCATACTTCTTTTGAAATGTTGGACTTACACATCAATAATGGATCTTCTTTTTAGTATTCAAGCCACTCTCCTTTCTTGTTCTTTCATGCTCACAACTTTATCTGTTTCTTTTTCATTTCTCTTAATAATGCAGAAAAAACCACTGCCAGAATTTTGGAGGGATCATTACATTGTAAGTTCTCTACATGACATTATGCATTTAAAAATTATTAGATGTTCCTTTTTCTTCTTCTTTTTACTATATTAGCTTCAATCAGTCTCCTTTTTTCTTTATTGAAATCATTTTCTTCTTATGGAGTAATTCCACATTTGATTGTGAACTGATATGTGATGTCAATTAGGTTCTAGTAAATTATATGAACTAACAACTAATTAATTATAATTTTTTCCTTCATGCAGCCTGCTGACACATCCAAGATCCATAATTGCATACCAGATGAACACTATGTTCAGACACTACTGGCTGTAAGGACCCTTTTCTTTTCCCACGTGCACTCTTTTTGTGTCTGTCTTGGAAACAAGAATTGTTATGATTCACTTAAAAATGACAGTATTTATCGAATTTGGATTCTCTGCTAGTTTTTTGTGCTGTTCTTCTGTTGTGCCTTCAAAATACATTGATGAACATTGATTTTGATGTTTTAAAATATATTAAAACGAATTTTGATATACCAATATCAATGTATTTTAAATGTTCAGCAGATGATAGTACCAAAAAACCAGCAGAGAATCTAAACTTGTATATATCCTATGTATTCCAGTGTCAATCACACTTTTAGTTGAACAACTTGCTATGGCATAAATTATTATGCTGAAAAACTGATGTTAAGAAAACACTAATTTTGTATACCTTTTTGGGTCCTGCATTTGTATGATTTGAGTGACAGAGAAACTGGTATGATGATTGTCTGCACTGTTTCTAGATGTTTCAAAAAGTGAATTAGTTACAAATTTACATTACTGCATTTATTTGAAGTTGAATAACAAGCATCACACTGAAAAACAGATGGTTAAAGAAATTGATGCTTGTGACTTCTAATTTAAACTATTACAAGGCTCTCTTTTTTTTCATTACAAGTATTTCAATGTGATCACAGTGTTAGTTCCGATTTACTTGAGTGTTTTTGCATTCCCAAAATGTAGCAAAAGGACCTTGAAGCCGAAATCACACGAAGATCATTGACACACACTGCTTGGGATATTTCCAACTCGAGGGATCATGAGCGCCGCGGATGGCATCCAGTGACTTACAAGTACTCAGATGCTACGCCTATGCTTCTAAAATTTATTAAGGTTTCATCTTTACTGCAAAATCTCCCTTTTGAATCTACTTCCATTCCATGATCATCACTTTCATGCATCTTGATTTTGCCTCCTTATCAGATACAAAATTCTCAGTGAAATTTGGATTCTTTGCTGGGTTCGGTTTCTATGTGTTGTTTTCAAAATATACTTATGACTATTGATTTTGAAATTTTAAAATATATTAAAAAGATTTTAAAAGTACCAACCTAGTGTATTTTTAATGCTCAGCAAACACTAAAAAACCAGTAGATAATCTGGATTGGGTAGGTAATGTTAGGAATTCAAGTGTGAGTCTAAGTCCCACATTGGATAAAAATATTGGATAAAAATAAGAAAGTAGAGCACTATATAAGGATAAAGACTCATAAATTCATTGCCTTAAGGTTTTGGGTTGAGAGTGGTGTCAATGTTTTATGTGGTTGGACTCAGATCTCATTGGTGTTTGTTTTTTCCGGTGAAACCTCCTCTGTAAACCTAACAGGTAACCATATTTGTCTCAGTTTGAGACAAACATATAAAGTGCATTTACACTACTTCCATGAAAGAAAATGTGTGCAAACAAAGTTTGATTATTTGTTTTCAGGACATAGATAATATTTACTACGAAACAGAATACCGAAGAGAATGGTGCAGCAGCAAGGGTAAAGCATCAACTTGCTTCCTTTTTGCAAGAAAATTTACTCGAACTGCTGCTTTAAGGCTTCTTGATTTGGTAAGTTCAAACATTTTTTAGGGTTTTTTCGAATTTCTTCTATGTAGGTTTTACAAGTCTAGCTTGTTAATTATTTTTCTGCTTCTTTTTTCTTTTTAATTTTACAGTCTGGTCTGGGAGAGTTCAATTAAGAGACCAAAGTGCTCATTGCAAGAGACTGATACAAGCCAAAAGTACACTTAGCAAAACAAATAAGAGGGAGAAAAAGAGTGAAGTAGAAGCAGTTGAAGAGGTTTTTTGCTACCATAATGTATATTTACAAATTTAAGAGTGCCTGTGTCCTTGTCAGAGACACACCAATTTTCTTTTTTATCTGTTTTATAATTTCATACTTTTAATTTTTAAATAAATGCATTAGTTCTGTATCTGCCTCCTTTTTTTTATTTATTTTTAACCAAATATTTTTATTTTCTATTTTTTAAGTGATGTACATGGACATATTGTACCACTGAATCAAATAATTTTAGTTTGTATTTGGTTCTCATTTGTTTTCGATATAACAAAATTTTATATACAACACTGTTTTCTCTTTTTCATTAAATAAAAGTAAACATGCAGAGTAATTTTTGAAGGGTGATAAAAAAAAAAAAAAAAAAACCTTCAAGGGGAACTTCGTTTTGTGCCCGTATATTTTTTGTTCACCTCCATAAATATGAAATTCTCATTTTATTCTAAGAAAATTACTTTTTGATTATGTAAGTTAAAATTTATTTTTTGAATCTGTAAGTTATTTTAACTTTCGAACTCGTTTGAGACATATGTGTACACACATGTTGTTGATTATTATTTTTTTATTTAATACTTTGACTAACAAAATAAATAATATAATTATGTTGTATTAATAGACTTGTCGAATTTATATATGATTATATTCGTCTAATATATATTGCTAAATTTGTTTAATCCATGTATAGACAAATTCATCTAATATATATTGTTAGATTTGTCTAATCCATATATGAAAAGATTTGTTTAATGTGTATTGTTAAACTTTTAATAACTTTATGGATAAACTACTCTAATATGTATTTTTAGACTCATCTAATTAATGTATAAAATGACTTGTTTAATATGGATAGACTCATCTAATTTGTGTGTAGATAGACTCGTCTAATGTGTATAGATAGACTTGACTAATGTGCGTTGCTAGACTCGTCTAATCAATGTGTGAATGAAGTCATATTTTGTGTACTGTCTAATCAATGTATCAAGTGACTGGTTTAATGTTTTTGTTATATATGTTTAATTAGTATATGGACAGACTTTTCTACTGTGTATCCTTAGATTTATATATTCAGTGTTTGGAAAAACTCATTTAATATGTATTGCAAGACTCGTCTAATCAGTGAATAGACAAAGTCGTCTATTGTGTATTAATAGACTCATCTAAACTATGTATTAATAGGCTCATATAATGCCTATTATTAAAATCGTTTAATTAGTTTATGAACATACTTGTTTAATATGTGTTATTAGACTTATATATTTAGTGTATGAACATATTCGTCTAATGTGTATTGTTAGACTCATGTACTCAATGTATAGACAAAGTTGTCTAATGTGTATTGCAAGACTCATCTAATCAGTTGATTGATAGACTTGTGTAATGTATATTAATATATTCGTCTAATCAATGTATAAAAAAACTTGTCTAATATATATTGTTACATGAGTTTAATCAGTGTATGACAAATTTATCTAATATATATAACAAAACTCGTTTAATTAGTATAATTATAGACTCGTCTAATGTGTGCTGCTATATTAATCTAATAAGCATATAGATAAGGTTGTCTAATGTGTTTTCTTATACTTATCTAATCAATGTAGGGAATGACACGTATAAGGTTTTTTGGTATACATATGAACAAACTCATTTAATATATATTACAAAACTTATCTAATCGATGTACCAAAATTTGGTATATTCCTTTTGTGCTCGTATATTTTTTTTCCTTCACTTCCATAAATATAAAAATTCTCATTTTATTATAAATATAAAAATTCTCAATTTATTATTGGATTATGACCTTTTGATTATGCAACTTAAAATTTATTTATAGTATAAAAAATTCTTGAATTATAATTTTGTAAGTTTTTTGAACTTTTAAACTAGTTTGAGACCTGTTTGTAGTAAACACAAGTTGGTTATTTATTTTATTTAATAATTTGATTAAAAAAATAAATAATATAATTGTTATTATACTTAAATTGTGTAGGATACAACACCAACTCGCTTAATATAGGGCTATGTAGGGTTTTAGGGTTTGAGATGTGTGCGGAAGAATGAATTGTGCCGTAAATTCTGTTAACTTTTGAATCGAGTAATTCAAAACTTATTTCGATTTCATATCATTACATGAAAAGAAAAATTATATATTTCACAATTTAAAAATTACTTTTTTATAAAAAAAATATATTTAATTGTATAATTCAAAATTCTTTTCAAGCTATATAACCCTAATAAAGTATTTTTTTAATTATACAAATCCAAAATATTCTATTTTTTAATCCATTTATGATATGACACATTTAACAAGGGACTGATGGTGGCAAAAGAAATGGTTTGGGCTTTTAACAACCTCTATGTGGTATACATAGAAATTATGGGGTGTAGAAGGAAATAGCCACCGCCAAGTTGTCAACAATCTACCAAAAGCAAAATGGTGGTAGCACCAAAAAATCTCGAGATTATTTCTTATTGCACCATCCTTTTTTCATGTCACATTCATAGAAAAATCATCATAGAGTTTTTCTGAATTGGTCACCATTTCTATCTATCTAAACTAAACCTTACCTTATTTTACAACAGAATATACTATATGTCATTTACCAAGATACCTTCAACTAGGATTAAAAATAAATTAAAAATAATTAAAAATAATAGTTAATCTAATTCATGCCACGTTTCACTTGGTAGAATATAAGAAAAAGGGAACACGCAATATAAGGCTTTAACTGCCAAATACTATATTGTAGCCTCTTTCAAGGACAATATTAAAGTCTTTTTTTCTTTTTAATGTTCACTTGAATAAAATTATTTTCTATATTTCATCTTCTGACATATTCTTCAATTTCTAATTAAATACTCTTTTAATGCTAAAACATCATTGTCTTCGGTTTATGCAACTTTTCCCACCGACACTCAAATATCCACAACTGTTTTATCCTATCCGAATATTGAAATGACATGTGTCCCAACTGTTCCTAACGTACCCCAACGGTCACCAACTAACCTCTCATTCTCATTGCCACGTACCCTTATGATCCTTCCTTATAAAAATCCACACTATATATCTTTTTCTATTCAAAATCAATATATTATTGAATTATGGTATTTTAATTCATCTTTTTAATCTATTTTTAATTCATATTTTAAATCATCATATCACATTATTAAAAATAATTAAAATAAATGATTTAATAGTAATAAAATAATTGATTAAAAGTAGGTCAAATAATATGAGTTAAAATATTATTATCCTATATTATTGTAAATTAGGGTGAAAACAGTGTCTCATATTCACATGAGATAATAATAATTTAACTCATTTTTGTACTCACTTTTAATCTACTATTTTAATAATCACTATATCATCATATCACATCATTTAAAAGAATCAAAATAAATGATTTATGGTGACTGAAGTAATGAGTTAAAAGTGAGTCAAAGAAAGTAGGTTAAAATATCATTATCTATTCACATGATATCATCCTTGATTTTCTGATAATACTCCATTAATTAAATTAATTTACATCATTTACGCATTCATGCATGAAAATTGCACAATTTAATTTTAGATGCATGTTTCAAGTGATTTACCTAATGAAAATTGCACAACTTAAGATTGATTGGTTTGACATGATTTTGAATACATAAATGCATTTTAAATTCTTATTATGATGAGGTATAAAAATAATCATTCGCATTTTATATTTGAACAAAACTTAGATACATTGATCTTGAATATCAATAATACTTATTTTATTCCTTTCAACAATATATAAATATATTTAATTTTAAGAGAGTTTTTTTAATATATATATATATATATATTAATATATTAATTATTAGAAAGAAAAATGTTATATATTAATTACTGACGACATTAAAAAATTGTAACTGTCCACGTGTCAAATATATTTTGCTATTTTATTTATATTGAAAGCAACAATTGCGTGTTGAATGTCGGTTTAGGTGGACCCATGTTGTGTACACGTGGCGTTTTGTCGGTACAAGTCTTTTCCACAAATTCTGCCAACAAGTTAGGGTCTCACAAAATTATGTAAAGAAAAAGAAAGGTCTAAAGACGTAAAAGAATATGAAAAGAAAAAAAAAATTGATAAAAAAAATTAGGACCCTACTTGGATCATATAATATTCTCTTTTTATATAATCTGAAATCATTTTTTTCATAACCTTGACTACTTTTTTACTGATAATATTAGTGTGAGCAGATGATTAAAATATTTCTTCTTAAATTCCAAAAAAAAAAGTTAGAAGAAATAATCCATAAAAATGGAAAATCATGTATTTTTGGGTTTTCTTATGTTTACCGGAAGTATTTTGTTAAGGACAATCAGCCACAAATTTATTTCACGTGCTTTTGTTTATTTGGATGTTCTTGATCTTACGATAATGATTTGATAATTGAGTTAATATTTTAAATTTTCAATTATTATTAATACATATAATATATCAATTAATAGAGAGATATTTGTTTTCTATTTGCACAATTATCTTTAAAATTGTAACAACGGTTTTTATTTATTAAAATAAATACTAACTTTTTGTATCTATAATAACTAATAAAAAGGGTATACCCTCATAGCTTTTTTTATTTGTATACATTTTAAAACAACTACACATAAAATTATGATAATTATTCTTATTTATTAAAATAAATGATAAATAATAATAACTTAATTGTTTTATAAGTAATTATAGCATTATATATGTATACATGTTCAAACAAATAAAAATAAGACAAGTGAAAAAAGATACACAATAGATAGTTCAATTTTTTTATGGACAAATATGAAGAAGGCAATTATATATACATGTTTTATTATGATTTTACTTTTTACGTTTTAGTTATTGTTTTTCATTGGAATAATAGTTATACAACAGAGTATTCAGTATGTTTTATCATCATAAAAAACGTAATATATATAATTATTGAAAGACAACCTCATTCCGGTAATAACTGCTTTGAAAAATCGTGATTAGAGATTTTCTATTTTCTCAATATTCTTTTAAATAATTTATTCAAGACCTATATTCCAACATTAAAAATGAATATAATTTCATCAAATTGCACAAAATTATATTTTAATCTCAAAATTATACGTAGTTGAAGTAGTTTTGGCATTGAAATCGTGTTTGGATATGTGATTTGGACTATTCCAACAACTCCTTATCTTTTTTTTTTGTATTTAATGTGATTTGCCACATACTCCAAACACCTCGACAAAATCAAACATTAAATTATACATATATTTAAACTCTAACTTAATTAACAAATATTTTCAAATCATGTTTTAACTTATTAAAATTACATCAAAAAAGAAAAATACTAATTAAATAAATTAAATAAACAAAAGAAAGAAAACTCACCAAAACCATGATTCTATTTCAAAACCAACCTTCATGTGGACCCCACCTTCATGTTCATGCCACCTCTATAAATATGTGTAAATGGTTCTTACAAACATCATCGAACCAAACCAAACCACATATCACAAATCAAACACATTTTTTTCTTCATTGTGTTTCTTCTTCTTCTTCTTCCATTCTTCCATTGTTAATTTCTCACTCTCACAATGACTCCAAGCTTGAACAAACCCTTAGCTTCTTCTTCCATCACAAAGCATGTTAATGGCTTCAACCCTTCACTCTTCACCCTCTCCAACTCTACCCTAAAAGTTAAGGGTCACACCATCCTCTCCCAAGTGCCTCAAAACATAACCCTCACACCATGTACCTACGACACTCACACCACAGGTTGTTTCCTCGGTTTCCACGCTCC
This sequence comes from Vigna unguiculata, assembly GCF_037176805.1. Classification (NCBI taxonomy): domain Eukaryota; kingdom Viridiplantae; phylum Streptophyta; class Magnoliopsida; order Fabales; family Fabaceae; genus Vigna; species Vigna unguiculata. The sequence continues at coordinate 48,802,506 of NC_140795.1, read as the reverse complement.
CTCTCTCGATTCTCGCCACGTGGCACCCTTAGGGCAACTCAAAAACATCAACTTCTCCTCCATCTTCCGGTTCAAGGTCTGGTGGACCACTCTCTGGACCGGTTCCAACGGTCGCGACCTCGAAACCGAAACTCAGTTTCTCATGCTTCAGTCCGGTTCAGACCGCCCTTATGTTCTCTTTCTCCCCATCGTTGAAGGCCCATTCCGTGCCTCCCTCCAACCCGGTTCAGATGATAATATTTCGGTAAATATTTTACCTTCTACTTTAAATTTGCATCACAATTATGAATCATGAATAAATATATTATACTAGTAATTTTTTTATTTACTCTTGAATTGGTAAGGAAAAAGAAAACGTGTGAATTGTTGGAAATATTATAGTTTTTAATTAATTGGATTTTTGAAAGGTGTGCGTGGAGAGTGGGTCGAGGCACGTGACGGGGTCGACGTACGAGAGTGTGGTGTACGTGCATGCAGGGGATAACCCGTTCACGTTGGTGAAGGAAGCGACGCGCGTGGTGAGGGCGCACTTGGGGAGCTTCAATCTTCTGGAAGAGAAAACCGTTCCAGGAATCGTGGACAAGTTCGGTTGGTGCACGTGGGACGCGTTTTACCTGACGGTGCACCCTGACGGCGTCAAGAACGGCGTGAAGGGGCTGGTTGACGGCGGTTGTCCGCCGGGGTTTGTTCTGATCGACGACGGATGGCAGTGCATCAGCCACGACGCGGAGCCGGAGAAGGAGGGGATGAACCAGACGGTGGCCGGAGAACAGATGCCATGCAGGTTGATCAGTTACGAGGAGAATTACAAGTTCAGGGATTACCGGAACGGAGAAGGGTTGGGTGGGTTTGTGAGGGAGTTGAAGGAGGCGTTTGCGACGGTTGAGTATGTTTACGTGTGGCACGCGCTCTGTGGCTACTGGGGAGGACTCAGGCCCGGGGTGGCGGGGATGGCTGAGGCGGCGGTGGAGAAGCCGGTGCTGTCGGAGGGGTTGAAGTTGACGATGGAGGACCTCGCCGTGGATAAGATAGTGGAGAACGGAGTCGGCGTGGTGCCGCCGGAGACGGTGGCGGAAATGTACGAGGGGCTTCACGCGCATCTGGAGCGTGCGGGGATTGATGGGGTCAAAGTCGATGTCATCCATGTAAGTCCTTTTCTTCACTACACTCTTAAATTTCCTTCCAACCTTTCCTTTTTCGTTTTTTATTTTAAAAATATACATTTTTTAATGAAAAAATCTTAATTTTGGTGGAGTAAAAAAAAATAGAATAGCACTATAATTTATATGTCAGCACGAATTTCGGGTCGGTACGTTATTTCTTTTTAAATTGAAACTTTTACCCTTCGAGTTTTGCGTATGTTTTTTAAATTCAACAATTTTCTACTTAATGTTGAACCCTGTTTCTTGTAAAATGCAAATTACCTTTGTTTAAGCTTTTGCTTCCTATTTGTTTGTTATCTTTGTGTGGATTTTCACTTGTGATGCACTGAATTTGTAAAACAGTTGCTGGAAATGATATGTGAGAAATATGGAGGGCGAGTGGATATGGCAAAAGCATATTACAAAGCTCTAACAGCTTCAGTGAGAAAACATTTCAAAGGAAATGGTGTCATTGCCAGCATGGAGCATTGCAACGATTTCATGTTGCTGGGAACTGAAGCAATATCCCTTGGTCGTGTTGGTATGTATTCTTTCCTAAGAACACAACATAACAAAATTATGTGTATTCTTTTAGAAAGGAACCTTCTGGGGTTGGTTTTGCTTAGTTTAGTTTCTTTGATCTTATGTGTGTTCATGATTTGGATTGAATCAGGGGATGATTTCTGGTGCACTGACCCTTATGGTGATCCAAATGGTACTTATTGGCTACAAGGGTGTCACATGGTGCACTGTGCCTACAACAGCTTGTGGATGGGGAACTTCATTCAACCAGATTGGGACATGTTCCAATCTACTCACCCTTGTGCTGCTTTCCATGCAGCTTCAAGAGCCATATCTGGTGGCCCCATTTACATCAGTGACAAAGTTGGGAACCACAACTTTGAGTTGCTCAAGACCCTGGTCTTGCCCGATGGCTCCATCCTCAGGTGTCAGTACTATGCACTCCCAACCCGGGATTGTCTCTTCGCTGATCCTCTCCATGATGGCAAAACAATGCTCAAAATATGGAATCTGAACAAGGTTAAATACCCTCCTTAAATCTCATCATTCAATTCATCCTTTCCTTTCCAAAGTCTAATCTTATTCATTATTTGTTGAAAAAAATTAATCTACGATACAAGATACAGTATATTCAAAAGTATGTGTTTAGTAAGAACAGTGCAACGGTATCAATGAAGGATTCATCTTTCTGCAACTAATGATCTGATGCATTTTTTCCTTTTGATACAGTACACTGGAGTTCTTGGGGTGTTTAATTGCCAAGGAGGGGGCTGGTTCCGTGAGTCTAGGTCCAACAAATGTGCTGCTGAGTTTTCTCACAAGGTATCAACCAAGACCAATCCGAAAGACATTGAGTGGGATAGTGGAAGCAACCCAATTTCCATTGAAGGGGTGGAGCTTTTCGCCTTGTATTTCAGCCAAGCCAAGAAACTCATCCTCTCAGCACCTTCTGACAGTGAAGAGATTTCCTTGGAGCCATTCAATTTTGAGCTTATAACAGTTTCCCCTGTGACTGTCTTTTCTGGCAAGTCCGTGAAGTTTGCTCCTATCGGTTTGGTGAATATGCTGAACACCGGTGGAGCAGTCCAGTCCCTGTCTTTTGATGATGCTCAAAATTTGGTGGAAGTTGGAGTAAGAGGCACTGGGGAGATGAGGGTCTATGCTTCAGAGAGACCAAGCACTTGCAGAATTGATGGAAAAGAAGTTGATTTTGAATATGAAGGATCCATGGTCAAAATTGAAGTGCCATGGACTTCTTCAAGATTGTCCACTGTTCAGTTTGCATTCTGAGCTAGGGAGTGATTTTTTTTATTTTTTGAATTGTTGTTCACAGTAATCGATGTCAAGGGGCCTTTTATCCCTTGTTAGAATGTTTCATAACTTGCTTTTATAGTTTTTCCCCAATGCTTCTTATGGGAGCAATACATTGGTCTGATAATTTAATAAATATCTACTTCATTTTCTCTTGATCATACCTTTGTTTCTCCTTCATGCACTTTTGCGCTTTTATCTTCCAATAATCAACCATTTTCCACTGTTGAATAGGTATTAACTATAATCCAATCTTGTGCTTTGAGATTTGGAAGAGTTTGATCGTATCAGCAAACACTTTTAATGATGTGGTAGCTAGAAACACATGATTTAGTAGTTGTGTGAAAAACTTTTACACTATAATATGTTTAACTAATTGGATGGAGTTTTTATAATGCAGAATATATCCACTATAGCCTCTGCTGGTTTAGAAGTTAATTTCAGGAAACATTTGAAAAATATATATTGTTCACTTTGCATCAACTCAAATTTTCTTTTGGACTTTTGCCATATGAGAAGATTGTAGAAATTACAGGGCAAACATATATAAGAATCATATTGAACCAAAAATAGATTGAAGAAAAATATTGATTTCTTATCACGATTATAAAAATTAGAAATTGCTATTAAGTAAAACAAAAACAAGTGAAAATGAAATGATTTTAAGAAGAATGATAGTGAAAGAAAACACCAAAGCAAGGAAAATTACTTTGTGGTGACTTATACTACCATACAGGAAATATATATGTTATAAAGTCTCACTCCAATAAGTCACTCTCTCTCATCTTTTCAAATTATTTTTCCCAAATTCTAAAAGGAACTACTTTTTCTACCTTCTTTCTTTTATTCAAATATAGTAAAAGGGAAACTGAAAAGAAAATCTTGAAATATAATTGTATAAGCAAACTAATCATGAACTAAAATTCAATGAGAGAAAATATGTCTTCAACTATGTGTTCTTATCTTTCAATGTGTTCTTATATAAAGTCATGAATTTCAGATATTAGAATGAAAATTAGAGTGAATTGCCAAAGAAAAACACAGTATATAAACATATAACAAGACCATAATACAAGTTATGCATATGTACGTAACGTGGTACTGATAAAACAAGTTTCTTAGTGCAAAAGTTGTCAATGTCAACATGCATATAGGATAGACCAATAGACACAGTCTTAAGATTAAAATGAAATGAAGATTCAAAAACCTCAATCATAACCCAGTTTAGAAGTTGCTTCCATGTGTGATCCAAACATAACTTAAGATACAAACTACATCATTACACTTCTTAACATCTGTCTGCACATACTAAAATAGAACAATGTCTGCATAAATTTTAAGGCATATACTAAAATAGAATAATATCTGCATAAATTTTAAGGTGCACATAATTCCATTATCCATTCTCAACTAAGGAAGATCCTCATCTTCATCCAACCTGCAAAATCAAATGAAAATCAACTAGTGACTGAAAAACTTGAATTGAAGTATTAATTATATGGAACTTACCTTAGTTTCCCTTATCATAGATGGTTTGTACAAATGCTTCAGACCATCTTAGCCTTTCAGCTTCTGGCACAGCCAAACCATCAACAAAAGGGTTCCAAAAGCCATCTGCACCAGACAGAACCCAGCTCACTTTTTCTGGTGGTGGACCAGTTAGGTTATGCACCGGAGCTCTGTTACTCTTCTCAGAGTTGGGTTTTTTCTGATTATCCAGCTTCACATGTTTTTTCTGAAAACATTCAGCTATTTACATTAAAAGCATCATCAGTATTTTTAATGCTATAAAGTCTATAGTTTTGAAACTCACTGCAGGATATTGATTAGAGTGTTTGCAGGGCTTTGGAATGATTATTTCTTCTTGTGATAGTGAAGAAGAAGGTTTATGAGAACGGTTTCTAGAACTTCTTATACCACGAACAATTTTCACTTCTGGTTCCACTGCAAACTGAATAGAAAACATAGATAAGATTTTGATAAACCGTGTAGATATACGTTGTAATCAAAAGTTACTTGTTGGTTGGATTTTGCACCTTCGGTATTGCTGTACTTGGTTTTTCTTCCAATTGTTTTCCTTCTCCTGGCTCGGTATAATTCTGCAGAAAATATAACTTTGAATCAAAATAGAGAGTACTTTAAGCCACAACAACTCCTCAATTTCTTTGCAGTTGTATTAGGTACATTGTAGAACAAAACAGCACATAAAGTAGGTGCACATTTGACATAACTAATCCTTTTATGTTGCATCCTCAAATCAAGAAAAACAAAATCTGTTATTACAAGTTAAAATTTTCAAAGGAAAATTGTGAAAGAAAAGTAGTGTTACAGGAATTTCACCATAAAAATTAAAAACATTGGTTAGGGTGACACATCAGGCATAAGTATGAAAATGTTCAATAGTTTCAATGTTTCTCCTCTCCGAGGTTCTTTGTGGAGATTCAGAATGATTTCATCTTCTTACTAAATGTTACTCACATTTTGCACTATAAATACATAAAAGAAAGTTGCAACATATGAAATTAGAACTCACAGTATTTGTGTTTCCATCTTTTGATATAGTTGTCTCAGTGATATCATTGATATCATGATCTCCTGCTTCTTGTGCTAGATATTTCTGAACAGATGCCAATGATCGAAACTTCCTTCTGGTATGCGGTTCATAGTAATACTGATCAAATAAAAACATAAAAAAACATTAACAATCAAATCCTTGCATGAAAAGAAAAAATACCCATTTTCCAACATCAGATGTGCTAACCAAAGAAATGAAGAACACAACAGAGAAAGGAGCAAAATCCTTTCCTATGAATAGGTTTAACTTTGTCTACTAAAGACAATAACTTTCTTTTGTGAACTTTACATAACCCTTTTGAAATCCCCCAACAGATTTTTTCTTAACCTAAACTTGGAAATGCAAGTCTTGACCACATACTAAATCCTCATGGTTATTCATCAACTATATCACACCATGTTAATTAATCCTACAATCCCTGCAAGAATAACATTATTTGCACAAAATGGTAATGTTGAAAAGTTCAAATTTCAGATTCACCCAAGTCTAGAATCAAAAACTAATTTGTCATACTAATATCCATTCAAGGAACTAAATTTATCTTTATACGCATGATAAAGTGACCAAAACAGAACAATTATTTGCAGTGACAATGACAATGTAGAAAGAGAGAGAGAGTTCTGCATAATAAAAGAAACAGATCCAAAATTGTTTCCTAAACAGTGTCATCTTTAACTATGGTGCTTTGTGCAGATACAAATCCTAAGAGTAACCCTGAAGATGACAGTGATACATTATGCATGCATGCATGAATGAAAAAACAATACTTGATGATGGGTGAAAAAGAGAATATGTACCTTGTCAACATGATTAGGCTTAGAGGGTCGAGGTTTTTCCTCCATAATCCAACCTTCAGGAAGCTTGAAATTTGATGAACCACCGACATGCAGCTCCGATGAAAGGCCGAGTTCGCTTTGAACAGTGTTGAGGATGTCTTCTTCGCGAGACATAGTATGCTGTTGTTGTTTTGCAATGCAAACAAACAACTGTGTATTCTGGTCTGTGTCTGTTCACTCTCACCTTTTAACCAAACATAATGTGTCTTTAATTTTCAAAAATATCCACATTTTTTACCTCGGTAACACAAAGGTTTGCAATGCGCGTCTTGAATAGTAATTAACTCTCTTAGGTCAAGCCGAAGAGTATTGTTCAACAAGAAAATGTTAATGTTTTCTATTGAATAGTTTTAATGTTTTAGTTTTTTTTCTAAGGTTTGAAAGTTAATCATGATGTTCTGTCTTTGTGGTGTTTACAAATAAACTATATCATTAATTTATAATTTTGTATATTTTACACTTTATTTCTCATATTTGTTAAATTTATCACTCTTTTATAATACAATACATGTTTAAAAATTTGTTTCCTCTTCTAATGTCTCTGTGGATGTCATATACAACTCATATAGAGCAAAAGCTGATGGTATAGACAAAGAGGATAAAAAAAATAATAATGATATGATGAGAAAGAAAAACAAATATTTTATTACTATGTAATATATAGTACATAATCGCACACACTCCTAATGTAGTACATTTCTTTCACTCGATATGAACAAAATATTTTTATTTCTATTATTTTTAAATGCAAAATCTTAAGAATAATATATATAACATTTTATATTTTATATATATTACAATCATATTTATGACATTTTATATATAAATTAGACTAAATTGATAGGAGGATATGACGTTATTCGATATAAATAGTAATTTTCTTAAAAAACTGTAACTATATATTTCATAATCTTCCATCTCAGCATTTTACTTCGATTTAAAATGTTGATCACTTCTACAAAATTGATAGCAAACTAATATCTTATTTTCCTTTTGCCATATTTCTGTCAGTTTTTATAATTTGTCTTTATTACTTAATGGCCAATTTTATACATTTTTGTCCAATTTTAATGAAGTTGTTTATTATAATGTATCACCTTTAAATATTTTTCTTTTTTTATAATACAACTCATATTTAAAATATATTAACCTTTTAATTTAAATTTTTTTAAAAAAATCTATCTATTCAACTACTAAATGTTATAAATTTGTATATTAGTAAATTGATCAGATAATTTTTTTATATTAATCTTCGTTAGCAATTTGTTTAGGAAAAGTATATTTATTACCAACTGTAATATTTTTAATCACATTTTTATGTTATCTACACTTCTTAGAATAAGAATTTGATAAAAATATCATATTGAAAATAAATAAAAAATAAAAAAACTAATCCTTTTGTTACATAATCAAAAAACTAAACTTAAATATTTTAAAAATGATTTTTTTAATTCACCTGGAATCAAAGGAAAAGATAAAACAAAAACTAAGAAAGAAAAATCTTTATATTAATAAATCAAACCAAAAAAGAGAATTTTTTTTATATCAGTAAATTGATAAGATAAATTTATTTATTTATATTAACATTTGGTAACAATTTCCTTAGAAAAAATATATTTATTAACAATTGGGGTTAAATATGTTTTTTGTCCATCAAATCTCAGTAAATTTTTGGAATTAGTCTCTCTTTCAAACTTTATACCAATTTAGTCATTCATCTCATCTTTCGAAATCCGTGTATTTAGTGTTTCATAGGAAGTTTTGTTAAGTTTATTTGAGATTTTAAACACATTTTATTATAATATTTGAGTTAACATTAAAGCAAAAATGTATCAAACTGTGTAAACAATTTAAATACTATAATGAAATGCATTTGAAACATCAAAATTTGGTTTAAAATGACTAAATTCACGTATTTTAAAATATGTAAAACTAAATTGGTCAAACATTTTAAAGATGAACTAATTTCAAATTTCATTTAAACAATTTCAGGGACCAAAACATATTTAACCCTTAACCACTGTTATATTTTTTAATCACATTTTAAATTGTACACAGTAATAAAAATATTGATAAAAATATCATATTAAAATAAATAAATAAATAACTAATATTTTTATTGCATAATAAAAGAAAACTAACTACTTAAACATATTTAATGATGATTTTTTAATTCATCTGGATTCAAAAGAAAAAAAAGATAAAACAGAAACTAAGAAAAATAAATCTTTTAAGATTGAGATTGTATGAGGAAAAGAGTGAAAAGATTGAGAACAGAAATTAAGAAAGAAAAACAAATAAATTCTTATTTAAGAGTGAAACTGCAGAAGGGAAGAAGGATATTCTTGAAGAGGTTTTCAAGCTTTTGCTTATGCTAAGCACTCACACAACAGAGTCTCACACCTAACCAAACTACAATCGATTGTGTTGTGTTGTGTTTTTTGCGCCAGTTTCTGGTTTCCATCGATGAATACAACGCCGTTTATGGACAAGCAGATTATGGATCTCACTCATGGATCTTCCACTGCGCAGCAACACAGCAAGGACTTCATCGACCTCATGAAACATGAACCACCGCAGCAACATCATCATCATCGTGAAGAAGACGATGATGAAGAGGAAGAAGAAAAATCGCGTGGCAATGGGATCAACAAGGACGACATCGTTCCCAGTTACGATTTCCAGCCGATTCGCCCTCTCACAGCAGCTTCCAGTTATGATTCTGCCCCCAATTTCGGTGCTGCATTCTCACGCCCTTGGAACTCCGATTCCAACTCCAAAGTAAGGTTTCTCAATTACCCTTTTGCTTTCAAACCCCAAATTTTTTGTCTTTAACCTTTTTGCTCATCTGGGTATTATGTGTTTTGGATCATCTTTGTTTGTTGTCTTGTGGGGTGTTTGTTAAAATTCGTTCTGGGTATTTGATTAATCAGGGTTTAAATTAGTTGTTACTGTTTGGTTTAGTAATAATCTGTGAGGTTGTACTTGTCCTGCTGTGATGCTATTTCTGTTTCTTACCCTTTGAGTTTTATTAACTCTTTTCTGTAAATTGCCTCGGTTGTGTTATGCGATGACTTAACTGGTATCATGGACACGCACTTTCAAACTTGTATTTGTTAGAGGAGGATATGTGTAGTTTTTTTTTTTTTTTTTCACGTGGTCCTTCCTTTGCTGTGTGCTTATGATATGTTATGCTGAATATTTGAATTGCTCTATAGATTCTAGGATTAGTTGTGTTTTCGATACAATAAATACAATTTTTCCTAATGATGTTTTGTTACTAATGTTGACTTTGTATTGGCATACAATCGAGAAGAGTTTCATTATTGTTTGCTGCTTTTAAATTTAAAATTTTACATATTTGAATGTTTTCAAAATTTCCATTTTGGGTAGTGCTTAGAGAAAATGGAAGATTTGTTTTGTGAAATCTGGGGGTTCAGCATTGGAAGTTAGTCCAGGCCTTTTGTGGTTTCTATCAGAATGCCGCCTTCCAGCTTTGGTTTACCATAAAATTCCATGGACATGAATTCCATGCTTTCACATACTAAGGCGTTATTTTACATACTGGGTGGAAATTGACTAGGTTAGATCTTGGATACTTATTCTAAGTGAGGTTTATCCACATGAAATAAAGTCATTTGATCATTTGATGATTCTAATTAGCTGACTGTGCTAACGCCAATCCAAAATTGCATAGCATGTTGGTGTGGCTCAGAAAATTGGGCCTTCTGTTCATAAAAATGTTTTCTGTTTGTAAAATACTAATGCTGTTAAGATACTTGCTGTCTAGACTGGGTTCCAAATATTAGTTATCTATGTGTAAGTTGTTAAAGCCCAATATAGCACAGCATGATAGTGGCAGAGTGGCTGGCAGCTGCTATTTGAAGACTATGCATAGTATTTGAAGGTTAGCTGTGATAGTGTGGTTCACTGGTTTATTTATCATTTAATTCTCAAATTTGAGTTGTCCTCTCAGTTTAATAGTTTTAGTTGCCATTTTACTTTGTTGTTTTATCAAGATTTTGTGTATTTGAATTATAGGGTAGTGATTCATATGTGGTGTTGTGTAGGAGGAATAATAACTCCTTGTACTGTCATTATTATGGTTTTTATCTTCACAAATTTTATGTATCTTATTTTGTGCAGAATTACAGTTCTCTGGATTCATTGGAACCTGCAAAGGTGATTGTAGAAAAGGACCGAAGTGCTTCTGATGCTTCAATGTTGTCTGAGATTGATCGCACGATGAAGAAGCATATGGAAAATATGCTTAATGTACTGGAAGGTGTTAGTGCACGGCTATCACAACTAGAAACTAGAACCCACCATCTTGAAAATTCCGTGGATGATTTGAAGGTATCTGTTGGGAATAATCATGGTAGCACTGATGGAAAATTGAGGCAACTGGAGAATATTCTTCGAGAGGTGCTTTATCTTTCACCCTCCATCCCGTGTTCCCTGCTAGCCTTAATAATCAGTAACATTCTATTTATGCTGAATGAGTTCAAAGGTTGACATAAATATTTGTATCCTAATCCTATAAGCAAGTTTCATGTACAACTATTAAATTGATCTTGTCATGTTTTTATATTCACACCAGGTATCATGACGATCTGTCATTATAGTTGTAGGTCCTTATTTCGAGTTCTTTCTTTTCTGTCCCTAAATTTTCCTAGATAACTTGTATAGCAAAATCATTAACAAAAAAAAAATGTGGCTCATACACAAGAATCTCTTGTCTGCAGTTTGGAAAGTTAAATGTTCACAGGTTTTTCCTCTAAGTAATAGAACACCAGTTTACCAGTTAATATGGCAGGAACATAGGAGTTGATTAGGATTGCAATGTTGTATGTATAGTTTCACAGTTGTGGTATGTTTACTCCCAACGGTGATGCCATTCTTTTAGTAAGGTTGCTTTTTCCACACTTTATAGACACGCATGTTTTGATGATGTGACTTCACTTGACTTTGTGTTTTTGTTGTGAGTTTATATTGTGAAACTCTTGCTGTAAATCTTTACTTGTGCAGACCAACTTCAACATAGGAAAGTGAATGATATTGAAATGTTTGTGAATTTGGTCAGTTCTCCAATACTAAGCTTCCATGAGAGTTCTCTTACACGCATGATTGAATTTGATGTTTTAACATTTCTGCAATAGTGAAAAGTATCATTAAAAAGTAGTAAACTGAATTTGTTAGTTCATACTCAAAAGGAAAAGTAGAACAGATTTTTTGTATGAATGTTTCAAGGCAAAAGTTTATTTTCATACTACTACGGTTTTTCTTACCTGTTTTGTTTGATATATGAAACACACAGGTGCAATCAGGGGTCCTAACTATCAAGGATAAGCAAGATATAATGCAAGCTCAGCTGCAATTGGCAAAGCTACAAGTGTCCAACACGAATCAGAAATCAGAGGCTCAATCTAGCACAACTACTGATCCTGTGCAGCAAGCTGTTCCTGCTCCCGTGCAATCTCAACCTCAGATTCCTACCCCTGCTAATCTTCCTCAGTCCATTCCTGTTGTTCCTCCTCCTAATGCTCCTCCACAACAGGGTTTGCCACCACCCCCTCAACTTCAACTTCCAAACCAATTCCCTCCAAAACAAATCCAAGCTGCTCCTCAGAGAGATCCATATTTCCCACCACCTGTTCAGTCTCAGGAAACACCTAATCAGCAATACCAACTTCCTTTATCGCAGCCGCCGCATCCTCAGCCCGGTGCAGCTCCACATCAGCAATATCAACAGACCCCACATCCCCAATACCCTCAGCCACCACCTCATGTTCCTCAACAGCAGCCACCATCACATCCATCCATGAATCCATCTCAACTACAACAACCTCCACTAGGGCACCATGTTGAGGAACAACCACCTTATCCTCCTCAGACTTATCCTCCCAATGTCCGCCAGCCACCATCTCAGTCCCCCACCGGCCCTCCTCCTCCTCAACAGTTCTATGGGGCACCGTCCCACTCGTATGAACCGCCATCGGGCAGACCCAGTTCAGGTTCAGGCTATTCTTCCGGATATGGTTCTTTATCTGGCACTGGCCCTGCCGAGCAGTATCGTTATGGCGCACCACCTCAGTATGGTGGCAATCCTGCACTGAAACCACCACAACTGCCAACTGCTTCAGTGTCTCCTAGTGGTGGAAGCGGTTACCCTCAGCTCCCAACTGCTAGAATACTCCCACAAGCACTCCCTACTGCATCTGCAGTGAGTGGTAGCTCAGGTTCTGCTGGAACTGGTGGAAGGGTTTCCGTTGATGATGTGGTTGATAAAGTTGCTACTATGGGATTCCCCAGAGACCATGTGAGGGCCACAGTTCGGAAGCTGACAGAGAATGGTCAATCTGTGGACCTAAATGCAGTGCTGGATAAGCTCATGAATGATGGTGAAGTCCAACCCCCACGAAGTTGGTTTGGTCGGTAGCATAATAACACGATTGATTCATGTATAGGAGAACCAATTGCTGTGAAAGGTGGTTTATGAGGAGACTTGTTGTGTGGTTGGATTGTGCCAAAGTGGATGTTTTGACTCTTTTTTCTTTCTCTATTCTTGTTTCTTGGAAAGTTTAAACTTGTTTGTCTACTTTTCTGGCTCTGATTTATGACTATCTTCATCTTGCTTTGTATATCCGCAATAAATAGAAGTTGATTTCGATAATCATTTACAACAGTTCAAGTTCTGCCATATTACCGTTTAGAATAGCTCGTTTGATAGTTAATGTGATCATAAACTATTGTTTTACTATTGACATGATTGGTTTCATGTTGAGGGATTGTTCTAAGTATGGAATTGAGATTTTGCCCAACAATACTATGAACATTCAAACTTTAATGACAAGTTATATAATCCAATCTAAACTATTTGATACTTTTGGAAGTGAATGATGGCTGATTTTATGTTAAAACAATCTAGTAAGTATGTTTCACTGTTTTTAATTTTGAAAATAAGTAAAATTGCAATTATAATTAATTAATTAATTTTTTATAGTTACAAGTTTAAATTTATACAATCATTTTTTGTATTTATGAATTTATGAATTTTGAGTAAAATTACATATTCAAAAATAAACCAAAACTATTTTTGTTTTTATTTTTTAATTTTGAAAATAATCAAAGTTAAAACAAAAGAAAGTTAATTTCACCTGTAAATCAAGGGTGAATTGAAGGAAGTAACTTTCCAACAGAGAAACATGTTGATAATAATAAATAATTTATTTTTATTTTTATTATTGTTTTTCTTTATTGATAATAAGGTATTGTTTTTTGCATATTTCACTTAAATATTAAATTATCATTTGAGAGTTGAGTTATCAAGATTACAACTTTAAGGGTACAATATAAAGACTTCCACTTAAATATAATATTTTATCATCTCTTTACTACACTAAAGCCTCATAGCATAAGTTCATATGTAGACGTGGAATTTTAATGCATATTTTAACAGAATATTTTTTATTCATTAATAAATATTTGGATAAAAAAACTTAATGTATTTAATATTTTCCATTTGATGAAGTGAATTATTTATCATTTTTTTTCTTGTGAATTTACTTATTTAGTAACAAGATTAGTTTGCTTGTTTATTAAAATTATACTATGTTTTTTAAATAAGTATATCATACACAAAAAATGTAAAATATTTTTTTTGAAACAATTGAATTTTTGTTATAAAATGTTTGAATATGTGTATATGTGTATTCATTTATTGCTTTTATTAATTTTTTAATTATAATAACAAATGTCAATTTTTTTAAATATAATATAAACAAAACATTGTTTAAATATTTTCCTATCTAAACATTGTTGTTTAATGAAAAGTTTTAAAGTATTGTTGTTTAGTGGGAATCCTTTTAGTGGAATGAGGTAACAAAAAAAAAAACAGTTTTATAATTAATGAATCCTGATTTCATTATTAAAATGATTACCGGAATGAATTTCGTCTTTACATATTAAAAGTTATTTGAAATATGTATTTGATTTTGAAAAAAAAAAGGTGTGAAATATTAAAAGAAATGAGAGAGTCTTTTGATTTCCAAGGTTGAAAAAATTTCTTTTGATTGGGAGAATGTAATGCCCTATCAAACAATTTAAGAGTATTGGTAATTTTATTCAAAATATAACACTTTTAATATTAAAGGATTTTACTCATATAAGTGTTTTTAATATCTAAAATTATTCTTTATAAAATTACTATTTCCTTAAATCTAAACTCTTTAAACTTTTTGTTGGTATTTGATCTTAATGATATGCTTAGAAATTTAACAAGGGTTTTCGTTGTTTATCTAAAGGATCTAGTGTATTTTGGTGTTCTAGGAAATTTTTATTTGAGGAAATATCTATGGTTACGATAAGAAAAGCTAAGTTCATCTTAATTTAACTTGCAAGGTTGTTTTTTTACGTTGATTTGGTTAAAATTTGATTATTTGTTTGTCTTGTTGGAATATCCAAATGTGAGTGGTGAGTGAGATGTTGATAGCATGCATTGGTACGTATATTGTGATGGAACTCTCATAATGTCTATATAATTTATGGATCGTGACAATTGAACTAGTTTTGTTACGAGGACTATACATGATATGGTAAATTGGGAAAGTAAATCCTTATGCATGATTGTGTGAAATGTTATGAATTGGGGAAAATAACTTGTACTGTGAGTTTGGTATTGTCATGGAATATGATCCAATTGTGAATTGGAAACATTTTGTAGGTTGATTTTGGTAGCCATTGTTAATTTGTTGAGTTTGGTTTGATTCTTGAAAATTGGCATGATATTGGTCACTGAGAATGTCTATAACTGCTTCTGTTAAACTGGTGTTGGTTTCAATTTCAAGTTTTTTATGTTTGCATTATGCAGACTCGTTGGGTGAGTATCTTTACTCGTTGAGCAAACCCTATTTTATTGGACAAACTCCTATTCTCGTTGAACGAATGCCAAAAACAAATTTCTATGTCATGTATGTTAATTATTCTCTCAACAACCAAGTTTGTATCTTATATAAATTATGTAAGGACGAAGAGAGTAAAAAAGATTTATTTTCTGAAATTGTTATTACATATGAAAATGACTCACATTAAAATAAAGAAATATATGCTAAAAGTTTAGAGTAAAGTAGAACAAAAAGTAATTCTATTAATTATTTTTTACTTTTATTCATCTTTATATTTTTCTAATCTTTATCAAATCAATTAAATTTTAAGATTTTCACTTTTTTTTCTCTCAAATATTTCCAATATACTAAACAACTAAATAAAAACTTCTAATTGGAAACAATATATCTCACTTTTTCATCTTTTTATCTATTTATCAACAATTATTATCTATATTTCACTTTTTCATTGTTTATCTATTTATCAATAGTTATTATTTATATTTCACTTTTTCATCTTTTTTTTTTTATTTATCAACGGTTATTATCTCATCTTTTTTTATATATTTCACCTTATTTTTAATAAATATAATTTTATTTTATATATTAACTTAATAACATTATATTATTATCATCTACTAATATAATATTATTTATTAAAAAATGTGTACACACATGCGCGACAACACATATACGTGAGTAGTTATAATAATAATAAATTATTATTATTATTATTATATATAAACGATTTTAATTTTGTTCGATTTGTTTATATTATTAAATAATTGAAAATTATGTTGGACATGAACATTTAAAGAATTATTTAAAATTTTAGTTGTATGATTTTATTTTACATTGAAATTACATTTTAATTAATAATTAATAAACAAATAAAATATAATTTTCAATTTATATTGTTTTGATCTGACATACGAAAAAGGCATAGACGAAAGGGGAGAAATAATAAAATAAAATTCGATAATAAAAAATCATCTGATTAAGGTGTTGTGTTTGTTTCCTCTCTTGCAAAGTCTCCAAGGCAGAAGAGAGGCGCACGCACCAGGCTCTCACTCTAAGCTCCTCCGTCGTCCAATCGCCGCCGCCACCGCTGCTAACCGCAATCACCGTCAGGCTCCGTCGTGCGTGGTTCAATTCCACCACTTCTTCTTCTCAGGTTTTCTCTCTAATTTTGTGGATAAGACAATTGGTTATTCTTCGAATTGCTTTGCTCCTCTATCCTATCCTAATTGAAGGAATGAACGAAATAGCTACACGTGCGGGCGATTGCTTTCTCTTTAGGTTTAACTGAATTTTCGTGTTGTCAAAGGGATGCGTAATTTTGGTGATTTTCTCCGTCGCTACGTGTAGCACAATACACAAGTGCATAACCCCTCGTGTACACAGTGTAGTGGTTGTTTGTTATTATTCGATCATGTAAATTGGAGAAAGTTATTGCAACGTGTGTGTGTGTGTTGCGAATGAGAATGTTTGTTAGGGCAAACAGCACTGAGTGGATCTTTCGAATTAGGCAATCGTTTGGGGTTAATTAGAGACAAACAGAGACGCGTGCTCTTTAATTTTATTTTATTTTTTGTAATTTTATGGATTCCTAGGGCTTCTCCAGCAGGTTTTAGCTGCTGATGACTTTGGTGTGGGATATATCTTAGTATTTAGTTTAATGTGATGAAATTTTTTTATACTACATTGTTTATTATGATAATGTTGGTTATCTGGGGATCTGTTATCCCTTTTTATATGTTTGCACCTAATATGATTATATCCTGTTATACTGTGTGATTATTGCTGAATTGTCTTGCTCAGATGCTACATCTGTGGTGTTTTTAGTAGTCTATGGTGAACCTTTACACTTGGTTGTGTATCCTCAAAAGTTGGATGATTCTCTAACTATGTTGCGCCACAAAGAGTTTAGTTTTAAGTGATTACAAGAAATTACTATGGTTTTATTGTTTTACTCTGCTTCAGTGTTGCATAGTTCACATATTAGGGACTTGCTAAATTCTAAACTTATTGCTTAAGGTGCTTAGTAGGCATTTCTCACTCGCTACAGTTGGACAGATGATTGTAAATTTCGTATAGATATATTCTCTCATGCATTCTCTGAGTTCCTTGCTTGTTATCTTTTGATATTGTGGAATTATCACAATTTTCAGCAATTAGTTGCCAATTTGACCACTGACGTTTTCCTTGCAATTGGGTGTAATGATCCATGACTAGGAAACTTGTCATTAAAAGCTAACGTAACATGCATGTAATCTACTAGTGCCCAGTGCATTTGCTATGGTAATTTTGCTAGTCTTTTATTTGAGATTATGATACCAAATTATCTCACTTTGGATCTCCTATATTTTCTACTGATGTAGGTTCCTTTATATTTCTGGGGCTGTTTCTGACAACGTAAGCTGGCTTATACTTTCTAGTTGGTGTTTGGAAGAAGACACTGTAAATATTGTGTTATAAGTGAATTAATGGAGCTGAAAGTTTCGTCTCCAAAACCTGAGTCTGTTGCACCATCTGATTGTGTCAGTGATCCAGAGGAAAAGGAAGTGAGTGAAGATGATGATGATGATCGTAATCATAAGCATCGAAGGAGGGAAGCTCGCTCTCAATCTTTGGAGAGAGATGTTTCAGATCCTGTTATTAATAGGCCATTTAAAAAGCGTAACAAAAATTTTGGTAATCGGCATCCCTTCAGGGTAAATGAATCACAAGCCTTTGAAACACTGAAAAATTACAGCGATGCCACCTCAGATAAAGATATATACTTCAAGTTTGATAGAAGGCGCCCTGGCTTGACTTCAGTTCCTCGAACACCTTTGGAAATGAGTCAAAGATTACGTGGAAACCAATCTTTTCCTGGAGATCCTGGTGTTGGCAGGGGAAGAGGCAGGGAATCTGGTTTTTGGAATCAACGTGAATCTAGGTTTGGCTCAATGGATGTTGCTTCACAAATGGTTCCACAAGGGTCCATTCCGCCAGGCCTTTATGCTGGACGTGGGATACCCAATGTTTCAAATGCACAAAATGCATCATGGAATACATTTGGCTTAATTCCATCTGTGCCCAATGGTGGTCTAGATATGCTTCATCCAATGGGTTTACAAGGAACGCTCAGACCACCTATTAACTCTTCTTTGAATGTGAATATTTCTCGCCAACGGTGTAGAGATTTTGAGGAGCGCGGATTTTGCCTTAGAGGGGACATGTGTCCTATGGAACATGGTGTTAATCGGATTGTCATTGAAGATGTTCAGGTACCTTGTTTTTTCTTGTTATATTTCCTGTTCTGTAGCTAAGAATGATGAAGCTTAAATTTCAAATTGCATGATGATTTTCTCTACAAGGTAGAATAATGTTTTTATTTTCTTTCACTTTAATGGAAAATTGATTGGCTGTAGGTGGAATCAATTCAATATTATTGCACATAAATTATTTTTCAGATTTTCATGTGGGTGATTTAGTAGTAGAGGAATCAATTCAATAGTATTGCACGCCAATATGTTTCAGATTTTCATGTGGGTGATTTAATATTTGATCTGGCTGGTATGGTTTGGACAAAATTTGTCACTGAGTTGCGGTTGCATTTTCTTGGTTTGGGCTGTTGTAGAAATGTTTGACTATCTGATATCTTCAATTGCCTGTCTCAGTTTCCTAGAATCTTAATGCTAAGAACCCAAGCACATGGGAAATTGACCCTTAAAAGCCAACTATTAAGTTGGGAGATCCAAACACTTGAATACTCTACAAAGTATCTCATACTACTCAGTGTGGGAATTAGGCACCCCATAATATTCAATTCCCTATCATTATACTGCTCCTAAAAGTCAATGTCTCAACTCAATGACTTTCACTTTATGACACTTTTTTTACACGGTGGCACTTCACTCAGTTTCCTTGTTGGTTAGAACCCTCCATTGATTAAAACCCCTTATAGGTAGCCCTTTTAGAGACACCGGCAATTAACTCTAATACCAGTTAATAGGCACCTAAACATTTAGGGATCACCCAAAATATTAAGTTGGGAGAACCAAACACTTAATTGCTCCACAAAATATCTCATACTACTCATTGTGGGAATTAGGCACCCCATACTATTCAACTACCTATCATTGTACTGCTCCCAAAAGTCAATGTCTCAATGACTTTTACTTTATGACACTTTTTACACGGTGACACTTCACTCAATTTCCTTGTTGGTTAGAATCCTCCAGTGATTAAAACCCTTCATATTTCAGAGGCACCGGCAACTTACTCTGATACCAGTTAATAGGCACCTAAACACTTGGGGAACTCACCCATAAAGCTAATGGTGGTGCACCAAATATTTAAATACTTGAGCATCCCATGTTACTCGATGTGGAACTTAGGTAGTGTGAAATACACAAGTTCCTATCACTTAATCAAACTGTTTTATCAAAGAAAAAAAATGGTCGTTCCTTACTTATAGAGCAATTGGAAGCACAACATTGAAGTATGGCTTACATTATAATATATTAAATACATTTATCATAAAATGCAACACCAAACACTGAAAACATAAATGGGTCTTAGTTGAAGTAATTTGTGAATTGAGAAACTTATTGTTGAGAATCAGAATAATATATTTTGTTTATTATTATAGCCATGTAACCTCTAATTTAGAAGAAACAATATATCCTCTATTCATGTATAATAAATGTAGTGAGTCAATTTATATAAGCTAATATCTTGTATATACATGATTTATAGTCCAATGTCTATGTGTTTTATATTTTAACACTTACATTAAGGCAGCCAATGAGAAGAAGTTACAACATTTAAAAATTAGCTTTACAGATTTTGAAGTATGTTTTTCCTCAGTTCCT
Organism: Vigna unguiculata; assembly: GCF_037176805.1. Lineage (NCBI taxonomy): Eukaryota > Viridiplantae > Streptophyta > Magnoliopsida > Fabales > Fabaceae > Vigna > Vigna unguiculata. The sequence continues at coordinate 48,782,376 of NC_140795.1, read as the reverse complement.
CTCACGTTATGTGTCATTCATTAAGTTTATATTGATAAAGGATAAAATCATGCAGGATTGATAGGGGGAAATTTTTAAAATAATGTCGGTTATGAAAATTTTCCCCCATGCTTTCTGTTTTGTGGCATTGCTTTTTGAAAATGTGATATTATATGAACACTCTCGAACTTGACATATTTGCATTTATTTTTGAATAGAATGTTTACATAAAACTATTGGGTTTTTTGTAACACATTTGCATTTCATAGAATTTTCAAATATCCAATATTAGTATTTATTTCACACATTGTATGAACTGACTGTGGGGTTGGATTAGATGTAGTGATGAATATTTTTCTTTATAAGGTTCGATTCATTGTTAAACTCACAGATTAATTTGTTGTTCATAATTCAGAGTCTTTCACAGTTTAACCTTCCTGTTTCGCTTCCAAGTGCACACTTAATTGGAGCTCCTGCTGGATCTGAATCTTTACATTCAGTAAATGCTTCTACCACTTCGATGAACAACAAATGTTTACCTGGAAAAGTTCCTAAGTCTGTAGTCAATGATGATGGTTTGACATTGGATGGTGCTTTTACTGGTCCTGCTGGTTGCACAAGTGGAGCTGATCTTTATGATCCTGATCAACCACTTTGGAATGATAGTGGTCTGGAGCCTTCAAATGCGCTCCTAAACCTTCAGTCATCTAAGAATGAGGAAACTGAGCCCATATTGAATGATGCTCCAGATGGTGATTGTCCAGTTGGAGCTGCCAGAACATCTATCAGTTCACAGGGTGCCAGTTCATCTGTCTGGGCCAGAATTGGTAGTTCAAAAAACAGATTTGACATGAAAGAAAAAACTAACGCTGCAATGGGTTCCTTTCATTATCCTGAGAATCAATTAAAGGAAGATAACGATGAATTAGTTGGTGCTCACAATGCTTCCTTTCAAGTAAAGCAAAATATAGCAGATGATGCAGAGCCAAAAGCATTGGACGTCTCTTTGAAAGCACAAACTGATAGTATGCGTACTATACGAAAGTCATCACAAAAGGCATTGCGTACTCTATTTGTAAATGGAATACCTCATAAAAGTAACAAGAGAGAGGCACTTCTAGCTCATTTTAAGAAGTTTGGGGAAGTTATTGACATTTATATTCCATTGAACAGTGAACGAGCTTTTGTGCAATTCTCCAAGAGGGAAGAGGCTGAAGCTGCTTTGAAGGCACCGGATGCTGTAATGGGTAATCGTTTTATCAAGCTATGGTGGGCTAATCGTGATAGCATTCGCAGTGACAGTACCAACACTGGGAATGGCATGATTGTAACTCCCCGTGGGCAAGCACCTGCTTTTGTTCCATCTCATCCTGTTGTCACTGATGCTTCAAAGACTACATATGAAGTATCATCACCTACTGATCAACCTAAGCCTGTCAACACTGATGGACTCAAGGTTCCACCGCCTTTGCAGAAGAAGCTTGTAAACCTGGAGAATCTAAAGGAAGAACTGCGCAAGAAGCAGGAAATGCTAGATCAGAAGCGCAATGAATTCAAGCGCCAGTTGAACAAATTTGAGAAACAAGTAAAACTTAAAGACCCTTAATTTAATTTTAGTTGATTATACATTGTTTTGGAGGCTAATAATGTTTTGCCTTTAAGAAGCTAAATATACCTTTAGTGGTGATTGGTTTAGACTTTAATGTCAAATAACAAGCAATATTGCCCTTTCCAAGTCTAAGCGAAGTATATCTGGTAGAACCTTATAAAATGTTTTTCATAGTTTAATACTCTACATAATTATGTTGGCAAAGAGCCGTAGAAGTTAGGCATATTCATCATTCTCCAGTACTTTCTGTTATCATCTTTCTTGTATTGACATCATTCCCTCCCTCATCATATGGGCTCTAATTACAGGCTTCTGGACTCAAGGGTGAATTGTCTAATGAGCAAGCTGCCAAGAGACTCAAATTAGGCACAGCGTCTGATGTTGCCAAACTGGCTTCTCCTCCTCAATCATCGGATGCTGAAGGTGGTATGACATCCCCACACACAGAGGCAGCAGCTGATAAGAATAAACAGCTGGTCAATACTGTATCCCAAAGTCCTAAAACAAGTACAACAGCAAGACTGCAAGAACCGACAGGCTTGAAGCACCCGATTCAATCATTAATCCCTCTAAATAGATACAAATTGGACAATCGTCCTGCTGCATTTCGTATCATCCCACCTTTGCCAGCTGGTCTAACTAATGTAAGTATTCTCAATGTCTTATGCAGTCAAGAGATAGGAGAATTTTTCAATGGATCGCCTTGTTTATGCAATTGTGTTTACTATAAGGTTCCCGTACATGCATTCATTTGAGAATAGTAAATATTGGTGTCACATACATGTTCACATTTATTGGATAAAGTTTACTTTGATAAAAAATCCCAACATGTGCCATCAGTGTTGTAGTCTCTGCTCTTTTGTTATCTTTCTGGACTCTGAAGTCAGACCCATTTTAGGATACTTCTTTTGTAATGAACCAAAACAAAATATAAATCTGAGTCTTCTTTTTATTCATGATATTAAGTTCCGACAAAAAGAGGTTTTTTCTAAAAGAGTTATTTTTTAGTTGAGATTAGTAATAGCTGACTTTCGTATTTAGTGTCAAATTAGTTCATACCCTGAAACATGATCCATTGGGATTCATTTTTTCAAACCACCTGTACTTTTTTTTTTTTCTTTTTCTGTGGAGGGTGGAGGGGAGAGAGGGGTAGTTGGGGATTGCAGTAGAGTTTTTAGATCATAATTATTATAAGAGAACAGAATTGAACGAATAAAGTTGGCATTTTTTAAGTGTCCTTTTTCCAAGTTATTTGCCATTTATTCCTTTCTTTTTCGTCTTTCTAAATTGAACAGAATTATAGCATGTGCCTTCTCTCTATGATGTAACTCTTGCGCTTTTTTTCATGCCAATTTACTTTCCACTCCTTAGTGTAGAGAAGTTTCCTACCATCATTGTGTGAAGGGGTAGAAAGAATGCAAAAAGTATACTGTAATGGAATAGAGTGTATAAAATGATCTCCTTTTGTAAAGATACTACTAGATTAGGAGTGCAGTACAAAATACGTCTATGCAATATGCCCATGTATTCTCAGTAACCTGAAGGAAAGTCTTAATTAACTCTTTACTCTCTCCATCAAGCTGAATCGTATATTTTAGTGATGTTGAGCTTGTTTCTAATAAATCACAGCATACCCCACTCGAAGCCTTAGTTAATAAATTGCAAGTTGGTCAATGGTCACTTGATTTTCTGTTTAGAGAAAATGCAACATGCTGTATACTCCCGACATATTGGATTTGATGAGATGAATATGGCAGCCTGGTTATCAAATCACAATCATGGAGGGACAGACTATCAAATCCATTCTCATCTTGATCTAACATCAATTGTATTTGTACTCACATAAGTTCGCAATTGGTCTGAACCATAGCATGATATTCTAATTCACTTGATGTTGCTAACACATTTTTGCTTCTTATTCTTCTATGACATTAAATTATCTCACAAAAAAAGCACAGTATCTTGGGAGTGGATTTTTAATCTGTAAGAGCCCCTACCAATTAGTTTTTGACCTTGCAAGTTGTCTTGATCGCTAATACAATATTAATTAGATAAGTTGAACCATTACGTTGCATGAAATATGCTTTGTTGGCTGGTCTCATCTTATCAAACCTAGAACCCCAAGTGAAGTATATCTTGTAGAATTGTTTTTCAGTAAGAAATCTTACATAAGATCATTTGTTATGTATCAGATGGAAATAAAATGATTTTTATGTTAATTTGTAGAAGTCTATGCATGGTTTATTTGAAGTTTATGCATTTATATGGTCACGTCTCAGATTTGTTAATGTACCATTGTTAAGTGATAGGTAGTCTTCTCATCATATTCCATTTTTTCTTAAATAAATTGCTGTCCTTTAGGTTGTAGCTTTGAAGGAGCACTTCTCACCTTATGGCGAACTTTCCTCCGTAGAGCTAGAAGACGGGCAAACAAATGATAGTAGCCAACAAGAGGCTCATATAACTTTCACTACTCGTTGGGCAGCTGAGAGGGCATTTAGTAATGGTAAATGTTGGAATGAACAGAATCTGAAATTCATGTGGTTGACACCTACTATTTCTAGTAATGCGACTGGTGGTAGAGAACGATCTCTATCTGCTTCCAAGGAGCCCTTAGATTCAGATGACCATTCTAAAGAAAAATCAGGAAACTCTGTGGACCAAGAAGGGATTGAATCAAATGGTGAGAATAAAAATTCTGAAACTAGAAATGGTTTGGAGCTTGTGGAAATGGAACCAAATGAAGATCCCCAGTCTACCACAGAAGTTTCTTCTCCCAAACAGTCACCCGAGGGGAGTGTCTGTTGAGGGTCTACTAATGGTCAGATTTGTACAGCAAGGTAAAATTTTAAATCTATCAAACTCTAATTTTCAGGGTCTTTTTTTTTTTTTTTTTTTTCTATTTTCAATTTCTGAAAATTTATTATTCCATGTTCCTTTTTAAGTGCTCAGAGACTTGTAAATTTCCTTCTTTTTGGCTGCCTCCTGTATTTGGTGGTATTAGTTGAATGGTGCATCATGTAGTTCACTTCTAGGATACAAGTTTTGAAGTTCAAAATTCTGTTAAAAGCCATTGAACGCTTACATAACAAATATTCGGAAACCCTTTTCCATTTATGTCTGTAGTTACAGTTGAAATATAATTGAAGCGGTTAGTCACTTAGTTTGATTGCATACCTTTAAATGTTGTTTGGTTCACTTCTTCCTATTATTTTAATTTCTATTATTTTAATTTGCTTCAATTGAGTAATACATAAATATTGATTATTAGTTAAAGACATTTAAACTGAGACATTTGACCAACAACTTACTGATCCCTCCAGAAAATCATTGTGCGAAGAATTTGGAAAAACCATTTCAGTTTTTTTTAAGAAAAATTATTGTTATTATTACTAATATTATTGCCCGTATGATCTGAATTTTGATACTTATAAATCAATTATTGGTTATATTATCCCAATTATTTGCGGGAGAAAAATGTTGAGCCATTTAATATTGAATGCTTTTACTTTTTCAGTCATTTTTAATTTGTAATTCTTTAATTCCATTAGGTCATGCCAACAAAAACTTAGAGGTCACTATTTTCATTCAATGGTGACCTAGTGATGATATATAAAAATTGAAGCAATGGTGTGATTTTTTTTTTAATTATCACAACTATTTTAGTTTTAAAAGGAATTAGATTAAAAATCTTGTATGATGTTGAAATAGTTGTGTATTTATTGCTGTGAAAGTAACAACCGTGCTGGAAAAGATGGTAAGAGAATAATGATAATAATAGTAGTGATGTTTGCATTGATGACAACAACGAAGACATTGTAAATGGTAGTACTAGGATGTTGATAAGTGGTAATAATAATCGATGGTGGTGATGCTTGAGGAAGTGGTGGTATTAGAAATAATGGTGGGTGTGGTTAGAAATCATAAATTGTACTTAGTAATGAGTACGGAGTAACTAAATACATGCTTGTTTGCAAGTATGGGTACTACAAAATACTTATATTTATATAATATATAAATAATAGAATATAATGGAATATTATGCACACATTATGTAAATAAGTATTTTTTTAATTTAAATTTTAAAATGATTACATTAGATGACTATGTTTGAAATATTTTTAGTTATGACTTGAAATATTATTTTAGGATACTTCTTGATATGATGTTTGAGTGAATTTTTGTTCAATTTCTACATTAAGAAAAAATTACGTTGACATTTATCTATGTATAGTATATATTTTATTTGAGCTGTAGTAATTAAAGGTTTTTTCTTATCTTTTGTGAATTTTTATGTATGTATCACAAGAGCTATAAAATGGATTATTCGACTCGGTTTGATTTACTAGGTTACTTACATGATGAATCAATCCAATCCTTCACTAATATGATTAAAAAATTCTAATAGTTTAGTCCATTACAAATAGATGGATTACACAGACTAAGTAACTTAATTTGAAAAGAAAATATAATTCTTAAGTTTAATTTTTTTTTCTTTCTATCTATTTTCTAATATAAAAATTAGATTTAAATTAATATATATATATATATATATATATAATACAAACACTAAATAAAATCTAAATAATCAATATTGCTATTTATATCTAAAAAAAATCATAAAATATTTTATATTTTTAGAATTACTATCTATAATATATTAAATTTGTATATCTATATAAAATTTAAAAACAAGGGGAACAAGTTAAAGTCTCAAATCCCTTTACAATTAGTGGGATAATCTAGTCTATTTATTGAATTGATGGGAACAAAATATAGTCAAACTGATTTATTTTATTTTATGAAAAATAAAAATATATTAAATTATATAAAATATTTATGTATAAATTTTTGTCATAAATTTTAGTATGTGTTATTGCACAATAAAATTTTAGCTACAACCTTGTGAAATTTTATTATAATTTAAATTTTGTTATTGGTTTGTTAAATATATATATATATATATATAAAAGGAAAGTGTGTAGTGAAAATATCATACAAACCAATATCAGCAAAAAATATGTATTATTTACATTACTGTTGAGGGTATTGAAATCAAGAAGCATCAAAGGGGATACTGAAGTAAATAGATTGAAAACAACAAAGGATTCAAGGACAAAAAAGAGAAAGGAATTATCATACAGAATATTTGAGACGGTCAATTTAGAGGTGGAAATTACAGGATGATTGAAAATTTCAAGGTCTATCAGAAAGGGAGAAGATACATGAAGGTCAGAGATAACGACAAGCGATGCAACATGAAACACTTTACATGTTTATAACAAATTATCTAATTTTAGTTTATTTTATTTTATTTTGGCTTAGTCCAAAAAGAGTGGAAAAACATAAAGAGTGTTTTTAAGTTCGAAAATGAGTGTTAAATTGTATATAGAACACAAACATTCTGAAAACACCACGAACAGGATAATTATAAATCCAGTGATGATAATTGTAACAATTTGGTCACTATTCTCGAAGATGTCTTTTATCAATTTATGTTTTCAGTTTCTCAAATACTTTGATTTTATTCATTTTCTTGTTCACCATTTCTATTCACATCATCTCATTTCCATCTAAGACACAAAAAATCCAATTATGAAAATAAATATATAAATTTTTAATTAATATTTATAATTAAGAGAATTGAACATATTTGTAAAATTAATCTATAATATAAACTATTTATACATCAATTTTGTATTAGTTGTAAAATCCTAAATTAAAACATTCTAATTTAGATTAAAAATAGTTACTTTTTAAGAATGCACGTTGCGATGATTTAACTAAAAAACTACATATTAAACACGTGTCTTGCCAAAATCTACCAAAAAAACTATCAACGAAGGCCTATATTATGATTATTTTATGACTTACGTAATAGTTAAAAATAGTAATCTATTAGACAATAGTCTAAACAAAACCTTTTAAACTACTATTTTAGTTGAAATATAATCTATTATTTGTCATTAATTTAAAAAAATGTCATCATTTTAATAAGAAATATGTTTGTTTAGATAACTGTAATTTATCGGCAAAATAATTTCATATATCTAAACTAATGAGTATTCCTTTATTTATTTTAGTTTTTTAAGTATAATCGTGATGATGAAAAGAGTATATGTGAAAAGTAGGAAGACACTTGATTTTGAAAATGATTGAAAAAGAATTTTAAAATTAAAGGAAAATATTTTATTTTAGCTTTGGAGATTGAATTTAAAAACTAGACCAAAAACATAAGTTATCATTGTTATCACATGATGTATTTACTCATGTCTCCACTTTTTGCATATTTCATACTTTTTTAATGCCTTCAATTGCACGTATTTTCAATATACTTTGAAGAATGCACAAGGACCAAATTTAAGCTTCAAGAACAGGATGTCATTTAAGCACCACAATGAATTTTCTATCTTAAAAACCAAACATCATTGTTACATGAAAAAGAATAAGATCTAGGCTATACAACCATATCCAGAACACTAGATTTGTACAAACACTATTCTATAAGTACATAGAAGGGATTAATCACTTGCAAAGAATATTCAAAACCAGTAAGGAAAATAATACAAAGGAAAAGCAGAAAATATACATACAAATTGGCTTTTGGATGTCATCATGTTCCATTTTCCAGCATCATCTATTCGAAAACTGAACTGCTTTAGGTCAAAAATTATGTTTCAAAATAACATTAGTCCTCAAACTAACCATGGTTCAAAATCTCATCATCTACCTCCATAGCTTTCTGCAATCCATGGATCACATATCTGCATGTTAACTTATTAGGAACATACCCCACTTTCAGTAGCTTATCCTGAATCTCCATCAACTCTGTCACATTACCAACATCACAAAACACTTTCACAACTGCATTGTAGCTTTCATTATCATAAACTTGAAACTCCTTGGCAAAGAGTTTCAACAAGAACACAGCTTTATCAACCTTATTTTCCTCACAATACCCTTTTATCAATGCCCTGCATATTTCTACATCAGGTAACATACCAGAACTCATAATTTCCTCCAACAAACCTTCAGCCTCAAGAGTCCTCTTCACTCTACACAAGCAACTTATAAGAGCTCTATAGGCAACAATATTCACTTTCATGTTCTTCTTTTCCATCTCAGATTTCAAAGCTAATGTCTCTTCCACATTATTGAATCCACATAGAGACTCAACCAGTTTATTGTATGTATTCATTTTAGGTATATAGCCATCCTGAGATATTATCCTGTGCAGAAAACTTCTAGCAGCAAATGGCTTACCTTCCTTACACAATGCAACTACAAGATAATCATATACTTCTTCAGGAATCTTAATTCTGAATTTCTTAAGCTCTTCAACAGTGTTCAATGCTGACACAAGTTTTCCATCCCTAACATATCCATCAACTATAATCCTACAAGTGATGCTGTCAGGAGAAATTTTATTTCCTATCATTTCATACAATATTGATCTACACATTTGCATCTTACCTTGTCTGCAATAGCCACACACAAGAGTATTATAGGACACAATGTCTGGATCTATGCCTCTGTGAATCATCTGATGAAAAAGCTGATGAGCCTCCTTGATCTTCCCTTCTTCACAAAGACCATTCATCAAGGTTGTGTATGTGATCAAATTAGGCATCACACCTCTAACATACATGATCTTGTACAAATAAAAAGCATCCTCCAATCTCTTTTTCCTACAATAACTATTAACAAGTGTGTTATATGTAACCAAGTCAGGTTCAAACCCTTCCTCCTCCATCTTCTCCAAGAATCCATTCACCTTATCAGTATCTCCATCTTTGCATAAAACATGGGTCATAATATTGAAAGTATAAGCATTCCTGTGTACTCCAAGTTTTCCCATCTCTTCATACACTTCCCAACACTGAGTAATGTAATTAAACCTAGATAACCCACTCAGCAGACAATTGCAAGCAATCACATTGGGGATAAAACAAGACTCAATATTCCTCCTGAAAGTTTCCAAACCCTTCTCAACCATTCCAATCTTCACATAAGCCTTGACTAGCATATCAAATATCACAGGGTTCCAATTACAATCCTCTGTACAAGCCACAAGATTCTCATAAATGTCCTCATTTGAAGAAACAGAGACACACTCAACCTCAACCGTTTGTATCAATTCAGACAATAACTCCATGGCCTGAGGAAACACTCTAGACCAAGCAAGTATGTGAAGAAGTACACAGTAGTTGTGCACAGTCGGTGTGATATTCAAATCTTTTTTAACCCAATTGAAGAAAGTGAGGGCTGAAGTGTGATCAGACTGGCATCTGAGCAAGACCCTTGAAATTGCATGGGGCCCCAAGTGGGGGAGAATCCCTTTGATGTCATTATTTTGGAGAAGAGAAAGGTGAGAACTTTTGTGTTTGAGGATCGAAGAGATGAGGTTTACGATGTTGTTGGGGTTTTGGGTCGGAGGGAGAAGATTGTAAAAGGGACTCAAAGTGCGTTTGGAGTGAGAATCATGAAGAGTGATGAGAATAGAAGAAGAAGAAGAAGAGGAAGAAGAAGAAAGAAGGGTTTTTTCAGTGAAAGCTGAGTTGGAGAATGATTGAAATAGTGTGGGAAGATAGATTGAAGGTCGACGAATCATGTTGGTGAAGAGAAAGAAAAAACAACATATCAGGTTTTGGGTGCAGAGTTGTACTGTTATGAAGTGAAAATTTGAGTTCTGGGTTACCATGATGGAAGAATTTAGGTGAGTTCATCTTCTTCGATGTCAGATTTTGTGACTCAAAAATTAGCTGTAGAATTGGACATTTTTATTATTTTTTATTATTTTAATTCCATATATTTTACTAATTTATTAAATGTTTACAGATGTACCCAAAAAAAAAATCTTTAATACATGTAAGATGACATTGTTTTCACATTGTTTCGTTTTCTAACTTTATTTGACTCATTAATAATCTTAAAGTATTTTATCATCTAAGTTTATTGTCTATTCTGTCGTTGTAATTTTTAATATTTTTTTTATATTTTATGAACTTTTTAAAAAATGTAGCAAAAAGTTAAAAAGAAAAATCTTCGTTTTGTTACTAATTATTATACAATAAATAAATAAAAAAGTTAGTTGTAATGTTAACTTCGAAGTTTGACTTCTTGTTTGGTTGTGTCCTGTTTATAAGACGTATGTCAATCTTGAATCACAAATGAGTGATTTTGTTGATACTTTGTGTATTTGACAAAAGTGTGTTACAACCTCAAAAAAAAAAAAAAAAAACCTTCTGATTGATAAAAGTTACGAGGAAAAGTGTGAACCTTGAATCACAAATGACGTGATTTTGTTGAACCTCTGTATTTGACAAAAGTGTGTTACAACCTCAAAAAAGAAAACTTCTGATTGATAAAAGTTACGAGGAAAAGTGTGAACCGATGAAAAGTTCAAGAAACATTTACAAGAAATGCTAGTTGTGGTTGATTTATTAGAGAGTATAAAGAACACAGTTGTTGTGAAACAACACTCTCAATATTAACAATATACAATCCTTCTATTTCTACTTTATTATGTATGGAATTTAAACAATTAATAGACAGCCAACACTTATCTACTTCATAAAAATATAATATTTTTTCACATAAACAACCTTTGAACACTTTTTCAGATTTTCAACCAATATGTGAATTTGTATACTCACAGAAAAACTATGCATTCCAATGGAAGCTTAGAAATCAAGGGCTCGGAACCCAATAATTTTCCTTGTGTAATTTAATTGAAATGCGATACATATCTCTGTGATCAATCCCTGGGCTAGAACTATAGTAAATAAGGGTTGTGTAAGAAGAACAGAAAATAATGGTAAAACCTGCATTATGCTTCTGCCGAATTTTAGTGCATTGAGATGAGAATGTACAGCTCCATGATTTGTAAGAGACATTCCACACGGTTGGCTTCTGCTCAACACTGTGTCCTCTCAATTGCATTATCGAATAAATAATGACAGAAATAGCTTAGAATTCACCACATTCTTATGAATGCCAAAGCTCGATTCACTAAAACATCATGCTGTGTGCAGCATGGTGAGGGTGTTCTTTTGAGTATACAACAATTTCAGTGTCATAATCTTTTATTTTCGGAACTATAGTTTCCTTCTCGAGCAACAACCATGTTGGAGAGCCGAAGTTGCTTATCTAATGGCAAGTAGCTTTTAAGTAATACACATGTATGATGCATCACTTTTAGCAGAAAAACAGCCATTTGATTCTCACTTTCATCGATGGGTTGCGAGCCAGGAATATAGGAACCATCTGCTATTTGCGTAGCCCAGTTGTATATGCGTTCTGTGGATGAAAAGAGGTGCGACACGACAGTTTCAGCAACAACATTCCAGTTTTGGTCTGCTAGAAGCGACACAAGGGTGACTGGTAGATCATTCACTACCATTTGTTGGTCCACGATCATAAATGGCATATACTTGCAGCATGCAGCAGATAACAGACCAAGAAACTGCAGAGCCTGCACAAAGTACGCTCCAAAACAATTCAACCTGGTTATCAAGGAGTACAACATAGCTCTGTACAGCCTCTTAAGTAGCTTTTTCAAAAGCACTTATAGGAGAAGAAAAAAATAATAATAAGATAAAATGAACTTGAGCATAAACTAACATTTAAAAAACTCTCTTATATTAGTTTCTCTGAAAACTGATTTTTAACTTATGTGAGTTGATTTTACCTTATAGAGAAGTTCTTTTCATTTTTCCTAACTTTCCTCTTCTAAATACTTGTAGATAAGTTTGTTCAAAATGACCTCTAAAGATATAGAATTATATCAGGGAATAACATAGTAATTGCTAGTCACTTGAAAATAAATCAGACAGAAACAATATGAACAATAAATATCACATGATAATCTGTGCGGAAAAAATCTAATAATTTTGTCCATGAAATTCAAGTTGATACAACAGATGGAGTTTTTCATGTATATTTAATCGACATTATCATTATAATGACAATAATTTCGTTAAAAAATTTCAACAATCATTTGTTTATCAGAATGTCTGCAAATTAATGTATTAATTCTTTTCAAAATAAAGAAAACGCAAACCCTTATAGCGAACCAATTCTTGTTGAATTTAGTTTTTGAATTTTTCCATGACATGCCTGAAGGTTACTATAAATAAGTTGTGATAATCAGTAAGGAACTACTACCGTGGACGGAAAACTGGATACGCAGCTAATTTCAACAGCATCAATAAGCCACTGTTTTTTAATACTTCCCTCCGCATGGTACAAAGCTGCCACAACTTCAAAGAGTACATCCCAGAGTCCTGAAAAAATTAAACCTATAGTATTGACATTTGATATGTGAACCATCAATTATTTCAGCCCAAATTGATCTGAGCTTTCCTTTGCCTAAAACCAAAACATTGAGTAGCAAAGAAGAAAACTAACCTTGTGATTGAGAGTTCAGAATGTAGGATTTCATTTTTCCAAGTTCACTCAGTGAAAGGGACCCGATCTTCACAAGCTTGATCTTAGCACAAACCTTTTTCTTGACTTCAATAGATTTTCCAGCACTCTGAACAAACTCCTCATTTGAAACCTGTGAATTCAAATGTCAGCTTAGATTACTGGTTTAAAGTAACAATATGTATCAAATAATAAGCTTGACCTCAATTAATTTGAATCGATGACAAGAAGAATTAGCTTAAAGTAAACAACAAAACATCTCAAAATAATACAGGCAATAAACAATAGAAATGATCACATATTGTAAGAGATTACTACTATTATTGTGACAGATCTCAATATTTTTCAAGGGAAAGTTAGATGAAGAGATATTGTACAATATATCACATATGCACACCATACCTTCAGGAAATCCAATAGCCAACTTTCTGGAGCCTTCCCTAAGCATCTTACAGCCTCAGACCATTCCTCTACAGTATGTACATCCCCTGAAACTACACTTGCAGAAGATTGAACTGCTGGTAATAAAGTAAATAGAACCTCCATGCACCTCTCAATATGAGATATGTGACCAGATGTATCCGCAGAAACCTCATCTAGACATTCATAGAGACCTTTCCAGCATGAAATACATAACAAGCTTTTGTGGTAGGTGCCCAACTTTGTGTGTGAAGTAAAAGACAGTAAGTGATTGCTCACGTCACCAAATAGTTTCTCAAGCCTGGAGTTTGAAAATACTTTTACAAGGTCTGCTAGATGATTTAGCAGACAGGACTGCAGATTTATTTCAAGTGTCCTGAATCTGGAAAAGTCAGATAGCTCATCAAGAAAAGTTAGAAGCGAATCAAATTGATTTGCATGAGCCATTGCAAACATGGTGCATTCCTCTCTAAGAGTTCCATTCTTGCAAGTAGAATCTTTGGATAGCAATTCAACATCTTTGACATCATATCTCATACAACGCCTAATAATTGATCCCCAATCCAAGCTTGGCAACCTGGGAGCTCTAGAGAGACACCTTAACACAGAAATGACTCTGTCTTTATGTACAGCAGATTCAGGCTTAATTTAGACACAACAAAATGAGAACAGTGAGAAATAATAATGAAAAAACATATCACAAAACTATTGTAATAGAAAATATAGATGTGCATGGGAAGTTTATCATATATAACCATGCTAAAATCAAAGAAAAAAATAATTAATAGGAGAAGCAGAAGTTATTACTATGCTGAATTCAGTTTACGCAGTGGCACAAAACAATGTAAACAATAATGAAATTACGAATATCATAGAATAACCAAGACCAAGAAAAATTCATGATTATCTTATTGTTTAAGCCAGTGATTAAAAAGGGCAGATGAACATACAAAGTGTGATATTAAATTCAGTGATGAGACATATAAAAAAAAAAAAAAAAACACTCTTCGTAAATCCCTGACCAAATGTCGCCAAGTAAAAAAATAATACATGGTAGCATCTTTTATTTGACAAAAAAATTAAAACAAAATCTTATTATGGTTATAGGAATAATAAAATCATCGGCTTTTAATGATTTCAACATGGTTATTACATCTAAAAAAGGAGGGAAAAGAAATTTATCAAACTTAAACATATTATTCATGAATGATTAGTATTTGTGATATGAGTATTGAAGAAACTAAACTTAACAACTAGCTTATTGTGGACACTTAAAAAATTTATATATAATCTTTACTTCATGATTTATGGATTTGAAGCAGCTTTTGTGGTTAGTTTGGTTTTCAACTCCCAAACGTGAAAAGAAAATCTGCTTGGATAATTCTAAAAAGAAAAATTAACCATCAAGTTAGAAATTAAACTGCATAGCAGCACACCTCCTATCGAACAAAGAAAAGAAATTAAACAGAGAAACAAAGAGTTACCGATGAAAAGGAAAGCAGTAGAATACTAGAAAATGAAGAACAAACGCATAAAAATTTACACAAAATCTGGACAAAACATTTACCTCAGTGTATTTGAAATCCATAAGCCACATACTAAGCTTAAAAACAACATTGTCCTCAGAAAAACTATGGGAAACAGATTTTGAACTAGTTTCAGCTACACCACTATCACTATCAACCCCCAAAAGTTCTCTAGACCATAAATGATGCCGAAGGAAGGCAAGCACCCAGGAAGCAAACTGCTGTAGCTGCTGATTATCAGAATTCTGTGCCACAAGAAACAACTCTTGCACCAAAGATGTCAAGTATGGCTCAAAATCAGAACTTGAAAGGAGAGGGCCCATTACTGAGGAAGACTCCTGTTTTTTTACATAGAGAAATATTTAAATATGAAGCAAGAAAAAAAAAACAAATACGATGAAATAGCTGGTACCATATTTATCAAAAAGGTAAATTACCTTCTGATAATCAGACTGCCTAGAGTACTTCGGAAAATTCATGTTAACCAAAATTTCTGCACCTGCTCCAATAGCATTAACAACTCCCAGCATGCCACCAAGATGAACAAGAGAAGGGAAAGGATTCAAGTAACATTTCCTGAACAGTTCCAGTAAACATTTAACGCGTTCAGCCTCAATAGAGTAAACACCTTCATTCAAAATACAAGAAAGTACTGTCCCTGCTCCAACACATGATGCCATCAGCATACTATGGTGCAAAATGCCAGACTTTTTCACGGAGATTAACTCGGAAATGAACTCTTTAAAGCCAATCACAATGTGGTCCAACTCAGCATAATCCATCAATTCCATTCTCTGGCAAAAAGCTACTATAGTGGGAAGTGCAATACAGGATCCTAGTGATAAAACAATTTCAGATTCTTTCCCCTGGAAAGTATTTTTTTCAACCAGTGAATGCACATATGGAAGCCATGATATCACCAAGTTCTTTATCTTGATGACAGTCTCTAACTCTCCAGCTCTGTATATTGCACTAATAGAGTTAGCTAGACCAAGCACAAGTCCAGCAACACCCCAGATATCTTCTTCCAAGTCTTCAGTGTTATCAGATAACTGTTCATATACTTTAGAACTTATGTCATATGAACCCACTGGAAAGCATGAACATAGATTGTCTAAAATATCAGAAGAACATTGAGTTCTCTGTTGTATCATTGTAGCTAAGGCAGTAATAATTCTTCCTAGTAATTCAGATTCTGGAACCTTCTCTGTTTCTTTCATCACAGTAGAGGTAGCAGAAGTTTCAACCCTGGTAAGAAGATCTTGGCATGAAAAACCCAATCCAACACCACATGCTCCTTTTACAAGGGAACTTCTGCAATCAAAAAGAACCTGGAAGTTCACACAATCAATGAAATGCAATGCCAAAAAATCTATCAACAAGTTCAGCTAACGATTGAACCAAATTAGAAAAAAATTAACAAAAATGACAGGATAATCCATTTAAAACTTTGATTTTAGCTTCCATGTGTGTAATAGCATTCTTCCCCCTAAACTATACCACTATAAAGAAAATTGTGAACCTAAGTGTGTTACAACCTCTTAATATAATCCCATAAGTGTGTTAGAACCTCCAAAAGAATTTTGATTGATGAAATCTAAGGGAATAAGGTGAAATTACGAAAAGGTCCAGAAAAACTTGCATTCGATCCAAACTATCAAGAGAAATTCATAAAAATATGCAATAGCTTCTTTAATTTAATTAAAAATAGAGAACAGGAATACCTCAAGAAGTCCAGTGATGTTATGATATCTCTGTTTATGATCTGTTACATGAAGGCAACTAGAGATTAATCCTAGAGAAATTGCAGCAGACCATTGACGGTGTTCATGTTCATGTTGGAGCAACCATTCCAAAAGAAACTTTGAAGCAGCAGATTTAACTGTGTGAACAGAAGGGGGCAAAACCTAACAATAGAAAGGCCAAAGTTCGTAGCAATCAAATGTTATTATGCTAATTACATAAGATACTTTGCTAACTACATTATTAGAGAGCCGACTCAACACATGTTCCTTATGAGAACAGTTTGTGTTAAGATGCTAATCTGCAGCACAGATGATAATTAATCTGAATCTTTAGAGATTTTAAATGAGTGCATAAGATAGAAAACCTTCTCACCTCACAAAGTGCACCAATAGCCAGTGCAATATTTTCAGCAGCTCTGGGTATAGCCTCGTCCGCCATAGCCATCATACTCTGCAAAAAAATCATGTAACAAAACCTATATCAGACATGACAACTTGTGCATAGTGCATTCAATACAGATAACTGATAAATGGGTAAAATGATGGTTTGCAATGACAAAAGACCAATCTTGACCTTTAAAATGTCACTAGCAGCTTTAGAAGTTTTATCTAGAACACTCAATTGTGCCTTAGAATCGTATGAAAGTGTGTAAGCCTTCATCCATCTTCGCACAAAGCCTTTCCATGATTGCACTGCCATCAGTGCAAGCAAGATATTTCTCGACAGCTGAAGAGAAGCAGCTACTTCCACTAGAGCAAGTTCATACCCAGTATGTACTTCTCTTAACCTCTGAACACTTAAAATATCAGATCAAAAGTTCATTCAAATCTAAACAGAATATATGTAATCAGTCAATATCTTACTTTGGATGTTTGGTGGTCATTCACATCTTTAGGAGTAAAAGAAAAACATACTAAGGCGGCACCAGGTAATTCTCTAGCTACATTTATCTTTCCTGTAAATAGATGCTTAACATCAAGGCCTATGCAAATAGCACAAGAAAATCAATATATTAAACCAGACAGAGTCCACTAAGCCTTTGGTGACAGAAAACTTGATTTAAGCATTTCATTTTATTTTTCCACTATCAGGTCTGAATTTCTTCTTGCAAGAATTATTGGGAAAAGAACACAAAATGGAAAACTGATACCTCCATACCTGAAGAGAATATAACCTGCGGAAATACATTCATCAATTTTTCAATCTTGCTTCCTGTAACTCTTTTTGCCTTGACTAGTCTTCGGCGATTTCTAAGGCAAATGTACATAAAAACAAATAAAAAAAAACAAAATTCAATCATGCTAACATTATACCGTCCTATATAAGTAAATTGTAGGAAGCAATGGTTACATGTGCTCATATGCTATTATCTTGAGATGAAAATCCTCCATAGCCTTGAGAACGCTGGGATTTGTTTCAGAAAAGAACAACTCTAAAATCATTTTTTTGAAATCTGGAATACTGTTTTCAAGTTGGGATACCTGGAAAGTGATAGCAAAAACAATATTAAAGGAACAAGTGTAAAGTACTCTTTTATTCAATAAAAGAGCATTTGCATCTGTGGATATACTTCATATTGGGAGAGTGACTCCAAGGCTGAAATTCTAGCTTTTGCCCACTGTCTATCTTGACCGGAGGTAACTACATCCCATACAATTGGCAGCACGCTCTTTGATGCTTCTGAATATGCTTCTGCATCCATTGCACCCCACCTTAGCAGAAGGCAAAGACTGCCATAATACAGGAAATATCTTTAAATGAGACAACAGAATGAAAATTCATGACTAGGACATTATGTATTAATTTATGGAGAAAGAACACCTCAATCCAAATAATATACTGAATCAGAGTTTATTAACTGAAAAAATATATATATGTAAAGCAATATTTTGTTTAAGAAAATTCATGATACCCAAGATGAAAAATTCAGAAGTTGTCACTGACATTTGATGAGTTGGGAAATAACTTACAAATTTCCTTTTCCATAATTTACCGCCATCTTTATTATAATCTATGTCGACAAAATATAAGTGTCCGCAGAGGAATCTTAAACATGCATACCTATAAGCAAGAATAGGATCATCTTGGTAACCTTGCACATGCTTTGCAATGACATCCCATGCAGTGTAAAAATCTAAAGAAGTCAATATATCTGATCAGAAAGCCATTTAACAGATAAATTGAACATGATCTAGCATCAAAGTGTTGTAAATGCATAAATTACTATTCCTTTGTATGGTATTATTCCACGAACATGTTTAAAAAAAATTACCAATCACATCAGCTTCACACAGGAAGGCAAGGCTTTGCAAGCCGAGAGCTTTAACTACATGATCTTGGTTCTCAATGCAAGACTGGTTATTCCAACACCAAACTGTGATTTATCATCAAAGCATGTGCTGCAAAAATATAATCAAGAAAACAGTACAGGCAGTGCATACCGAAACAGACAAGATGAGATCAACACCCCTATCAGCACTTTTATGGCAAACATCTCGGATGGAAGCAGCCATGCTGATGCAAATTTCTCTCTCTGAAGTGTAATTGGTGAACCCTTTAGGGAGCAAGACACCCTACATCAAGAGAAATGCAAAAAGAAAATTATGGGAGAAATTTTCTGTAGTAGATTTTGAAGGCATGGCAAAGGGACTGTAAAATACTCAAGCATAATTGGAATTTCAATCCTTAACAAAAGTCTAAAAAACATGTTGCATGGACAAATGTTAGAAAGAATGGGACAAACAACATCTTAATAAATAATAGAGTTATAGAACAGAATACTCACACCACTTCAATGTGTTTAACTTCACTTAAGAAAACTTTTCATAAACAGTTACAATTAAATTGAGTTCACAATTACATTTCTTCAATCAATTACAATCAAGTCATCTCATCTTCAGCATTAATTATGCATGCCCACTTAAAATAATACTTCTGCCAATGGAAGATACAGGAAAGTGTAAAATGAAAAGCTCACTTGCAAACTCCCAAAGGCTCGATCATTAGTCTCCCAAGTTCGACAAAGCAATCTAGTTGCCGTAGAATGTAATGAGCTGCATATAGGAAAAGTATTTAAAGCTAAATTGCACCTATATTCAAAAACAGGACACTACTAAGCAAGAATGATAATATAATAAAATAATAATAATTTTTTTTAAAGAATCAAACAAAATACACATTTACACAATCTAGTGATGTACCCACACTTTTGCATCTTTGTTAAGCATTGGCAAGATAGTTTGAACAACAAGCGGAACCATTGCCGAGTGTGAAGCAATTGATGGCAGCATTTCAAAAATTTTTAACTGCAAAAAAAAAAAGACAAAAAGTAAGAGAGGAAGAAAAATACTTCACATATGATGGGACAAAAGAACAAGGTAAGGCATGCAATAAGTCTCATTACAAAAGGGATAAGTTACCAGCATATCTTGGCAATTGATATCACTTCTTCTGAATATATTACTGTAAAACATAATTGTTAGCAACGAAGGAAGTCCTAGTTTGGGATCCACAATGGCAATGGAAGACAAAGAATCAACTGAAGCAGCACCCATTGATGGATGTATCAATAAAACATTAAGAACAGCAGCGAGTATCAAGGGCATCTCTGCAAGGGCAGACATTGACATAAGTTTAATCTCTTGCATCCTTTAACACAACTATAATTCCATTTCACAAAAGCTAATAGGTTATACCATTCAGAAACACTTCCTGAGAATGTGAGAGTGGTAATGAAGATTTCCGTTGGTCAACAATTGACAGACAGAATCCTCTTAAATCGGAAACCCAAGATGATGGTCTATCATACATTATTTCACTTTGATTCAATCCAGTTAAAGCCTTCAGAAGGGAAGTTCTGGAAGAATATTCTCCATCCTGAAAAAATATATACATATTTCTAAAAGTCTATTATTGCTGGGGTAGAAAACTATAAATAGCTACAATATACATTATTTACTGCCCTTTTCCAGTCACATAAATTGTGAGTTTGCATATATTCACTCAGGACTACAGCATATAAATGCTTCTGTAAAAGAGTATATATAATCTGCATAGATAATATAATAAACGTTTAAACAGAAAACAGAATGATATGACGGATAAAATACCTGATACCACAGATGACGCAGAAGTCTCAAAATTATAATTCCTGGTGTGCTGAGATAGTGAACTCTGTCCTCAACGATTGGTTTATTTTTTGGAGCCACAAACATGTTGGCAATGAGCTTCTCCAAGAGGTGAAGCAAATCAGTTGCCAATCCTTTAACAGATTTGGAAGGGGATGACATGAGACTAAGAATGGGAAGAAGAAACAAAGTCTCTTCAAATAATAAAGAGAATTCAGTCCCGCTGATAGCAGCATCTGCATAGTTAACAATAAATAAATTATAAAAAATGATGATATTAAGGGCAGTATCAAATGAGCACAATTAGATGGATTATTTCATGAATTCAAGCAAAGAGCATTTTGCAGCAGCAGCCAGAAAAAAATGTTTCAATGGAAACAGGTACAGGTGGTATACATATTGTAAACTTAGCCAAAGTTCCAAGTACCACCAGTAATCCCGAACCCAATTCTTTGCAACTAGACAAAGAAAGAGTATGCAAAAGCAGTATCCTGAAAATTTTCATAAACTTCTGTTCCTTGAAAATATGAATATGAACACTATAGAGATCGACTTAGAACTCCATGGAAAATGCCGAAAACAAATGTAGCATTTAAAATAAAATAAAAAAAACGGTATCCTAAATTTATCATGTGCACTCAACTTGCATGTATGCATAAACTTCAAAATCAAGACAGCTATAGAAAACATACCACTGTCATATTTCCACTTCAGGATCAAGAGAAGGAGTTTCAGTATAGAAATCTGTTCATGTTCAAGTTCTGATTGAACAATGATTATGAATAATGATAAAATAATTGATGACAAGCCAGGTAACCATGGTAACCCAATATCTTTCTGTACAGTTAACAGGCGCATAAAGAGTTCACATATGGGCTCATGACCACCCAGGTGGTGCCACTGAAGACATGTAGATAGAGAAAGAATTGTTTCCAGAAATTCAACAGCACACAGTTGAGCTTCAGTTACCAGCTGCTAACAGGGATCAATAAAATACCAGAGCAAGGCATTAATTAAATTGAAGTAGGAAATGTCATCATAAAAACAATGAACGCAAATGAGAAGTTTAAATTAAAAGGGACATACTGATTTCTTTCCAGCCAAAGATTTCAGCACAACTATATACGCCTCCACCATATGTTCTACAATAAATATTAATTTCCTGTAGTCCTGGTAAGGTCCGACAACAAAACAGCAACAAGATAATCATTTCACTCCACCTATCACTACACGAATAAAACATAAAGAACAAAGAACTAATATATCACAACATATCCAATGCTCATTCTCATAATTACACTTACTTCAGATCCCTCATGAGGAAGATACTTAAGGCACTCAATTAGCAGCCTAAAAACAGGCATGGATTCATGTGGAAAAGAGCAACAGAAAGTCAACATAGACGATACCAGTTGCATGGCAAACAAGGAAGAGGATGACTCCGAACCTAACAAATTTACGATTGATACATCCAACAACGGCCTTAAAAACTCACAAACGCGCACCATTCCCACCGGCTTATTCTGAAACATAAACAGCAACACCTGCTGCAGGAGTTCAGACTGAACCTCTGGCCGGCACAACAACACCTGCCAAACATTGAATAAAATCAAATATCACATTTCATTCAAGCCTCTGGAACAAGGTTTCACATAGCAAAACTACTTAAAATTAATTCAACTCAATAATTTGAACTTGCACGTTGAAAGTGGTGAGTGACTAACCCTAACGAACGGGTGAGTGTGAGAGGAAGAAGAAGCTGAATGTGAAGAGGCATTGTTGCGGAAATCGTGGCGAGCGAGGAAGCCCAATCCCTTGACGAACAGTGGCACGAGTTTCGGTTCGGAGCCTTCGAGCGCGGCCTGGAGCTCGAGCGAGGCGCGGGCGACGGTTACGACTGAGTCTGCGGCGAGGCGGCAGAGGTGGCGGACGGAGTGGTCGACGACGTGAGGAGACGGCGAGGTGAGGCAGAGGAAAATGGCACGTCTTCCGGGTTCGGATTCCGGGTCGAGATGTTTTGGCGCGGATCTAAGCTTAGAGAAAATGGACTCAACAGCGAGTTTTTGGAGCCCCGGTTGAGGAACTCGGGTCTTCTCTAGAAGAGGACCGTAAGACTCCATCAGAGTAACGAAGTCAGTTACTCTCACACTGATTACTTCATACTCAAGCGAAGAATGAAGGACCTTGAGACTTCATCGGAGAAAATTTTATGCTTATTATATTTTATAAAACCCAAACTTTTGTTTTTTTTTTTCTTTCTAAATTTTATTTAATAATTATTTTTAGTATTTTTAAAATTTTAAGAATAGTTGTGTAGCACAAATAAAATGGGTAGGAGAAAACTTGTAGTAGATTGATTGAAGAGAAATTAATCGCTCACTTTTATTTAATATATATATATATAACCTCTTTTAATATTAATTTTTATTAACTTTATAAACTAAGATATTGATTAATTGATTTTTTATATCATCAAACCAAACTTACTTAATTAGTTCATTGTGAGCGTAAGTGTTCTTAGAAAATAATTTTTTTTTCTCTTTTAGAACTCTAAAATATCCTTAATATATTTAAAACCTGAAATACGTTATTGTACTTTTGGCGACGAAATATATTATTACCTTATCAAAACTTTGAATAGAATAAATTCATTTTTTCTTCTTTGTAGACTTGTGAGTAAACTTGTTGTGAGTGGATGTGTAGGGGTTGCATGTGATGTTAAAGGACTCAAGGTGAATCTTTGTTTATCAATTGGGATTGTAATGGTTTATTCTGATCGTTGAGTAGAGTTTTTAGGTAGAACAACATGTTTGAGTTAGAACCTGGATGGAACATCTTTTGAATTTAGGAGTGTCTATTTAGATAAGGAAAGCTAATAATGTTTTATGCAAACATTGTTTAATTAAGTTAATATTCTAAGTAGTATGAATGAATTTATAGGATTCAATGTCCATGTTTGTGCATTACTATAGTAAAGTCACATATGAATGAAAATTGTGTGATTTGGTTGAATTGATTGAAAACTTGTGTAGTGTATTTATTGGTCAAATTGGTCTATCTCTCAAAATTTTAATGTTGTACCTATGTTTTATGAACCAAGGAACAGGGAAGAGGAGTGAGGTAGGCTAAATTGACAATTTGATGCACATTTGATGTTTATGGACGAGCTAAACCTTTGCTGAGCAAGCATTAAAAATAGAATCACAAAGAGCTTCAATACCTTTTACTAGCTGGGAAAGTTAGAGCTCATTGTGCAAGCTCTATTTAAACAACCTTTCAAGGCCCAAATTGCTTAACGAGAATTAATTTTTAAAATGACGGGGAGGCATGGGACATTTGACCACTAAGCGAGCCTAGTTCGCTAGGCGAGTCTATAATGGTTGAAGAGATATGTGATGGTTGGAAATATGGGGCTTTTATGATTAGGATGATACTTATTGAATAGAATATGATTTTAAAATGTTGAAATATAATAAATACATGGAAGGATGATGAATTTGTGATAATTTTTAATGTAGAATTGTATAAAGAGTGGGATTTGTCTACCGAGTACTATATTGTAAATTGTTTAACTCATGTGTGGATATGTGATGTGAATGAGGAGTACCAATGGTATGAAATGGTTATTGTTTTAAGTGGTTGAATGTATACTGAAAACTATAACAAAAATTGGCTATAGATGTTGTAAGAATTGTATGGATATGGCATTTCATATGGAGGAATGTTCATATTATGAAGTTATCCCAACTCTATTAAATGTGTAGGCTCATATAGAGAATGAAATTTAGGTGGTGAGAGTTGAAGAAGGTTCTTATAGTGCGATTTTGATTTTGGGCGAAAAATGCCACTTATGACGATGCTATAAATGAATTGACCATGTCATTAAGGACTGAAACTTGGTAAATTTAGGTCGATCGTGACAATTTTCATGATTTCATGACAAGTGCACGACTTTGAGTTTGAGTACTTGACTCAATGCATTAATATTTTATAAATTGAGTCTATAATAGACTATATTAGAATTATATACGTGATTAATTGATAATACATGTTATAAGAGAAACATGTGGACTAGTATTTCTTTTTATCAGCAAATATTAAATAAATAAAATAAAAGATTAGCACTTTTGAGATGCTTTAATCTCTTTACAAAAGAAAACATGTACATATAAATACAAATAGATGCAAAAGCTTAGCACCATGGCCATAACAACACAAAAACCAACCTAATCAAGTGAACAAAATCATACACATCCTAAAGATAAAACATAACAATACTCCAAGTGCAACTTTGTGATCCACAGTTCATAGTAAAATTTATATGTGCACATCAATTTGCTAAACCACAACTTTGTTTTCATACAACAAATATGAATATTAGCAATATGTTCACCAAAAAATATTTCCATTTCCCGTAAGTCTTAGTCCTTTCTACTAAAAAAACTTGCACTTACTTATCTGACACACTTAAAATACACAACAATTATTGTTTCATAGAGAACTACCACATTGTATGTTTATGTGATTGTTTATTGTTTAATACAAAAATTATGATAGTTCACTTAGTAATGTTAATATACTAAATTAATGTTATATGTTGTCCTAAAATGGATGCCATTCTTTTATCTGATTTTAAATTTAACGTTAGCTTAGTTTGATTAATAGGTGAGTGTGTTATAACTTTTTTATGTCATGATTAAATATGTAAACGAATTATCATGCTGAAATCAATTTTAAAATGCATTTATGCTTGAAACAAATTAATTATAATAGTTGTTTTGATGTAAGGACAATAATAAATGCATTCTCATTCTGTATAGTTGTTGCATTAGAGGAAGAAGAAGAAAAAAATATTTTTTGAGAGTTGATTTGAAATGTATTTCATGTGTTTCTAAATTTTTTCCCTAAAATATTGTTTTAAAAACAATGTTTTAGCTAGCATACCTAATGTGTTGTGGAAATATTATTTTAGAAATTTATTTCAGAAAGTTTATCCTAAAAGATTGCATATAAGTTCGAGAAAGTTTGTTTTAAAAAAAATTATTCCATAAAATTTGTTTCAAAATATATTTCATATGTTCTAAATATGTTTGTTTTAGAAATCTTATTTTAAAAAAAATCAGGAAAATTTTAATATGAAAATCCTATTCTTAAAATTTTGAAAAAATCAGAAATCATTATATGAAAATCCATATATTTCTTTCTGCATTTAAAATAAATCTGAATTATACAATTTAAAATCTAAATTTTGCTTTTCAAAATATACAATTTAAAAAATATATATATAAATATATATATATATATATATATATTTATTTATTTATTTTATATCCTTAAATATAGAATCTGAAATACATTTTTTTTTATATTTTAAGAATGTATAATCTAGAATATAAAAGATGTATTATGAATTATATAATCCAAAAAAATATTTTTTATTTTATATTCCAAATTTTACCGTTTTGAAAAATTATACATTACAGAATTAAAATTTTTGTATGAAGAAGGTTGAAATTATGAGTGTACCCAGGAATGAATTACCTTATATGAAACAAACTTTTAATAGGTAAATAGGTCAAATAAAACTTTAAAATAACCATATGTAATATATCAATTTTATTCTTTAAAATATAATTATTTTATTAATTTTTTAAAAATTGATAGTTATTTTTACAAAATTTTTTATAAAATTGTTTATTTATGTTTTTTTTTTTTATTTATCAACCGTTATTTTCTATTTTTTCAATATATATTTTTTTTAATAAATATAATTTTATTTTATATATATTAACTTAATCCATCTACTAATATAATATCACGTATATTAAAAAATACGTACATACAGACGCGACAATACCTGTGTGTACGCTAGTATATATATATATATGAAAAAATTCCTTTTTTGTCTACTTATTTTTCAATTATACACTTAATTATTATTTTAAAAAATACGAACACACGTGAGCATCAGTGTCGCGCCTGTATTTTTCTAGTATATATAAAGTTTTTGCAATAATAATAAATTAGACGTTAATTTTACGAAATAGGCGATAGATATATGTGAGCTAGTGACCTATATAAATTATGCATGTTGATGGAAGACTTTTGCACTCATGGCATGTGCCTACCATTTTGGATTTGATTTTTTGCATGTCTAATGTCTCATCCATCAATCTTGAAAATTAATAAAACATGTCATGGACTTATGGAAATAAACTTACACATGATATATAGCTGAATTAATTGAAGACCTTATAAAATAAAAATAATTTGTGACCTTACAAAAATAAAAAACGATTTGTGGTTTGTTTAAGGAGAAATTAGATGGGGAAATAAGACAAATAGTTTTGTTTGTTTGGTTAAAAAAATATGGAATAGTTAAATAAATAATGAAATTTGTTGTATTTTTGTCGTGATTTTTTTTTCTCAACTTATTATTTTTATATTATTATATCCTTTATTTCAAGTTTAGTGGCATATTAACTGAGTAAGCTGAGAATTTGCTAGAATCCAAAAAGTTATCATAAATATTTTTGGTTTAATTATTTTTTTTCCTATTTTTGTCTAAAAATTTCAAATTGGTTCTCTAATTTTTTGAGTTTTAATTTGGTCATGATTTTTATAAAATTGATGCAATTTGATTATTTTCATTAAATTTCTTAAAGTGAATAAACGATTTTTTATCAAAATTGGCACTATAATTACATCAATAAAACAAATTATCCTTATTAACAACTTTAATGTTGATAAAAAATCATTTATCCGTTTTAAGAAATCTAACAAAAATAATAAAATTACATCATTTTTTAAAAAATTGGGATCAAATTGAAACTTTATAAAATTGGATGAGCAATTTAACATTTTTAAATAAAAATATTGACAAAAAAATAATTAAACCTAATTTTTTTATACTAATATTCACTCACTACATTCACATCACATAGTTATTTAAATATTAAATCATTTCTTATTCTCAATTTGTAAGTTTTATAATGTCTTATAATTAAAGGATATTGTTCGAAATAGATTAACTAAGAAGGAAATAATTTAAAAAGGACATGAGATAATACTTTTTGTTGTTGTTTATAATTGAATAAAGGAGTGAGTTATCAAATTTTAATAATAATAATAATAATTTTAAAATATGTTAAAAGTAATTGTGTGTTTTTGAGTTCCGGATTTGTTAAAGCAATTGTATACGATTAGATTACATTTTCAGAAAAATAAAATGGTATTAGGTTTGTCCCACTCAAACATTATGTTAAACAAAAAAAAAAAAAATAGAAAAATTGAAAGTATCTCCTAAAATGTAAATTTTGTTTTCTAAACAAGAAGAATATTTTATTTAAAATAAAAGTTTATCAGTAACCTTTTATGTTACAGATCTCATATAAATTAAAATATAATTCAATTATTTATAATTACTGATAAATGGGATTGTTTTTTATAATGGTTAAGTAATCATTTTCCTCATTTTATATACATATTTTTTCCATCATTTTTTTCTTTATTAATATAAATTTATTTATTCATCATTTTAATTTTTAGATTTTGTAATCATTTCTTTTATAATTATAATTAATATTTCAGGTATTGCTTTTATAACTACTAGCGTACATACAGAGGCTGTCGTGTCTGTATATACACATCTTTTAAATATACATGATATTAGATTAGTAGGTGATGATAATGTAATGTTTTTAAACTAATGTATAAAATAAAATTATATTTATTAAAAATGAAGTGAAATATATCATAAAATATGAGAGAATAATGATTGATAAATAGAAAAAAAAGTATAGATAGACGATTTTTTAAAAAAGTTTGTAAAAGTAACGATCAATTTTTAAAAATTTAATAAATGATTATATTTTAAAAGGTAAAATTGATATTTTAAAATGTAGACACAAAATAGGGAATTTCTTTATGTATTGTTATAAATTAAGTAAGATTTTTTTTTTCAATAAATAGAAATAATAATATATAATTAGAATACAAATTTTATAGTATAAGTTGATTTTATAAAATTAACTTAAATTTTAATTCACCAAAATAATACTATAACTATTATCTTAACAAAGTGTTGAACATATTATATCTCTTTATTCGTCAGAATTACTTTTATCAAATCTCTACTTCCTAACCCTAACCTCTCCCAAATCTTTCTTTTTGAACCTCAAAATCTTGCTATTTAGCTTTAACACTTATGGACAAAAAAATAAATTGTCAAAAATTAAACAAGAACCAAATTACTTAGAACAAAACCACCAACTTTTTTCAAATTTTGTTTTATATCTCATTATGTCAAAATAATAGTCAAAGTGAGAATCAATTCGACAAACTTCAACACATGAGTGACAGCCCAACAACAAAAGGATAAATTAGTTCAAAGACAGCTAAAATAAGTAATTTTGGTAAAAAAAAAATGTATATTGAGATTCCATTTTTTAATTTTTTTGGTAGAAAATTAAGTTTTCCTTACAAAAATATAAGAAAAAGTTAAAAGTAACTTTTTTTCATAAATTAAAATTAACCTATATTCTATCTCAACTATTTATTAGACAACCGAAGCATAAAGAGCTTCTATGTTTTGATTGATTAGACAACCGAAATATAAAAATTATGAAAAATTATAAAATTTTGAATATTTTTTTATTTCTTTATAACTGAACATAGAAAATTATTTAAAAGTTCAAATTTACAGTAGTTAATTTAGACAATAAATAAATAAATTTCATCTTTTCTCCTTAGTTTCAAAAACGATTGTTTGACAAATAAATACCAGACCTTAAAATTACGAAATAAAAATTCAACAAAGATAGAAACATAATGTAATATATTCCTTTCTATTATATCTTAGTTCATTACATTTCGTATTATACTTGACTAAATACATTATAATTCTAACTGATCAAACTTTAATGAAGTATGGTTAGAGACAATCTTAATCGATTATGATAATTACAATTTTAAAAAATACAAAATAAGCAGATACTTTATCTCCTTATACATTTTTTTTTTACGAAAAAAAAAGTTACTCTTTTATATTATTTCTTCAATATGAAAGTAATGCTTTTCTCCTACAAGGTGTGTTGAATCTAAACTAATAATTAATTATAGTAAAAAAATGACACACCTCATTCAATTTATGCGATAAAAGTAATTTTTTACCGAAAAATTGTAATAAAAAAGTTTGTAATTTTTTAAAATTGGTAATATGTATATATAATTTCAACAGTTTTATGAACATTAATTAATATTTGATGAATTTGAAATATTTATATTATTATTTAATTACAAATAATACTATATAATAATTTTTACTAACCATTGTTTCAAAAATATATTTAGGTTAATATTTAAATAAGTGATAACTCATTTTGTTATATTAATAATTGGTAAAATTCAAAACCTCGAGCATTAATTGTTTAAATTTTCACATTAAGTTTTTTTTTTTTTTTCATTTTAAAAGATAACATTGTATCTATCTCACATTAATAATGATCCACAAATAAAATTATATGATACATTAAATAAATATTGTTATATAATCTCTTGTATATATGAAAATGACTTTTAAAGTCATCTTCAGTTATACTACGAAATCTTATCTTATTTTTGTTTTATATCTCATTATGTCACATTACTTTTAACATTTTTTGTTATATATATTTCAATGCAAAAGTATCACACTCGTACTTTTACAATTTTTTTTATTTTACATTTTAATGTAACTTCAACTTAAAATATTATTTAACGTTATCTAAAAACACAATACCTTATCCTAACCTCTTTTAGAATGACTGTAAAATTCATTGTAAATTTAATTTAATAAAAGAATAAGATAATTTAATTTAAGTCATCAATAGTAAAATTTCTTGTGGTTAAAGTTCTCTTTGATCAAGTTTACAAAATTGAATGGTTATTGATTACACATTAAACCGTGCTCTTCTTAACATGTCTGTTCTTAATTGTAACTACACTAATTTGTTTTTGTCGAAAAGATAATGAATTTTACTATAAGATAGACTCTAACTTGACTCTGATATCATATTAGAAGTGAGTTTTAAACCTAACTTAACCTTACAAAATCGACTTGTAAGATAATGTTTCCACCTCACTTATATATTATAAAATTATCTTATCTCTAATCGATATTGAACTTTCCACAAATTTAAACTCATTAATATATACACATAAATATGTGTGTGTGAACAAAGTTAGGAGAAAGAAAATGTTGAAGAAAGTTCCCTGTGTGCACGTTCCTTGTCCCAGTGGGTTGAAACTGGAATGACCCAAATGTGATCACATGCGTGAACAACAACACAACAATCTTCCTACAGATCCTATATTCCTAGGCCTCTGTGCCACACTTGATTCTCACAATCATAATGTTGAAATACAGGGAAGACATGCAAATATTTCCTTTGCCCAAAACATCATATCTTCCATCAATATATTTAATCTAATTTTTTCATTAAAAAAAAACAAAAACCAACTCATAACATGCATAATTAAGGAAAGTCAACACCATAACACTTTCGATTCTTATACAAATACATCTTAAACATGAGACTAAATATTAACAAATGATATAATAATGATTTAGGTAAAACTTTCATGAGGACATTTCATGATTATGATAATTATATTAAGAAGTAGATTTTAAAATTAATTCAAATCTTGCAAAATCTCATTTTGTAAAATAAGATTTGCACCCATTAATATGTTATAACTTGATTTTATCTTGTCGATGTAAGACTTCTAACAAAAAGAATAATATAGACATATGGTTAAATATGTTTTTGGTTCCTCAAGTTTGTGAAATTTGAAATTAGTCATTCTTCAAAATTTTTGACCAATTTAGTCATTCATCTTTAAAAATACGTGAATTTAGTTATCTTAACCAGTTTTTGTTAAGTTTATCTAACATTTCAAACACTTTTCATGATAATATTTGAATTATTTATACCGTTTGACACATTTTTACTTCAATGTTAACTCAAATATTATCATAAAATGCGTTTAAAATGTCAAATAAACTTAAATAAAATTTGGTAAGAAGGACTAAATTCACGTATTTTTAAAGATGAAGGACAAAATTTGTATAAATTTCGAAGAGGGACTAATTCCAAAATTCACTAAAACTTGATGAAAAAAAACATATTTAACTGCGATAACCATATGCATAATCATATAAAAATAGTTAAGATTTAAAGTCACATATCATCACTCAAAAGAATATCACAATTAAAAAAGAACTTACATATATAATTTATGCAATTTTTTATTTGAATATATAATATTTATTATTCTTATTTGAATATAAAAAAATTATAGGTGTAGGTTCATGGAAAGTGCAGTGCATGCTTGAAAAGGTTGATAGATAAGGCCATTTTGAGAACTTCACCTAATATATATGTATATATATAAGTAGGTACATGGAAATTGCAGTGCATGCTTGAAAAGGTAGGTGAGTGACATTATATATTATTGAATTATATAGCATCAAAATATTAAATAAAAAGTAAACTAATAAGATTCCATTTGGCTAACACCCCAACCTTAAATAACTCTTGTCCCATATATGGCTTCTAGTGAGTAGGGGCCCTTTTGTATATAATTTAATTTTCTCAGACAAAAAAATAGTGGAATATCAATTAGTGGTCAAAATTAAAAGACACAAATCTAACATGCCAATCAATCACAAAAATCATCACAAGTTTTCTTTTTTCTGTTTGCCAAGAAATAATAACTCTTCTATTTATTGGTTTAAGAGTATGACTTTTTTTTTTCTTTCTTTTTTTCCATTTGAAAGTGTTCATCTTATTTAGGTATTACCAAAGACAACAATTTGATCTTATCTAGATTTGTTTTGCTTCACTTGTTTATACATTTTTTTTTTAATTTTGAGACAACAATATTTAACAACAATTTAAACACTAAATTTAGTTTTGTAATTTGTTTGATTAGTCTTAAAAAATACATTTACACATAACATTTTTTACATAAAAACCCAGTTCCATATATATAAAACTTGAGTAATTTCGTTTTAAAATCTTCAAATACAATCAAAAGATACACTTATAATAATTTCAATATATTTATATCTCACAATATATATCATATTATATTAATGTGTATACATACTTGAATATATATATATATATATATATATATATATATATATATATATATATATATATATATATATATATATATATATATATGAGAATATGAGAATGATATTTTGACTACTAAATTTTGACAATTTCCTCTTACAACATGATACGTCATTTTTTAAGTAGTTAAAATATTGAGAATGAGAAAATAGAAAAATGAAAAATCACTTAGAAGATGTCACCTAAGGTTGTAAGAGAAAGTTGTCAAAATTTAATAGTAAAAAAATCATTTTCCATATATATATATATATATATATATATAATAAGACCAATCATTCAATACTTTACAATAAGAAAACCCTAACTTAAAATTTATTACGTGAGAGTATAATAATTGATGCATAGAGGGTTGAGAATTAACCACACACTATATGTCTTCTTATAAATCTCCTCTGGGGAAGCCATTTTCAGAAGGATCATTGTTCCAATTAGCAGAAGAAGAATAATAGAAGCTTAAACCATGTGAAGAACCACCACCATCACCACCACCATCATCATCACTACTCATCTTGTTTCTTCCTCCATGGTGAAGATGAGCACTGCTACTACTGCTACTACTATTTGGCACCATCATCATCAAATCAGCATTTGTAGCATCAAGTTCCTTTTGGAGCTTAAGAACCTGTCTTTGGAGCACTGAAATGGCACCAACGCAACCATACACAGGATCTTTGATCCTTGCTTCTGCTTCATATGCCAGAGAATTCACAGCATCCTCTCTCTGATAGGGTTGCACCTCGTTCAGAATCTTGCTCACGTTGCTTGCACCAAAAATCTTGTGCACATTTGCAAACTTCTGAGGCTCCTCTGGAGGAAAATATGGGGCGAATATGCAATCTGGCATGCACTTTCTCCTCAGAAACTTGCACGCTGCACATGGAGAATTGGAGTAGCTTGAAGAAGCCATGATCTTTTCACTTACCTCAAATTCACAACCAGATCAAAATCAATAACAACCACAAACCATTCATATAGAAACCGTTGAAAATCCCACATCGACTAAAGATAAGACAGATTTGGAGTATATAAGTAGAAAATTCTAACTGATCATAGTAACATGCTATAGGGCTATTTCAGAACTTAATTAAGCTCTTCCATGTATAATCATGTAATTAAAATTAGGGTTATGAAGATTTTTGCCTGTTTGTTAAAGCACTTTGCTGCTGTTATACTTTTTGAACTTTTTTTCATTAACTTTTTGTGACAAAGTCTTCTTTGAAACTGAGTGCTATACTATTCACAGATTCTCAGTACCCAGAATTCTTTTTCCTTTTTTGTTGCACAGAAGGAGGAAAGAAACTATAAAAACATAAACATAAAAAATCAACAAAGACTGATATAAAATATGATATACATGCATGAAATTTTTTTATAAATCATGCTCGATTATATTAATTCCTTAATTAACCTGTAAAAATCTCTCTAAATCTATAGGTCTAGGCTTTTATATATTCATGTTTAGCTCAATTGAAAGTGAAAAAGTACACCAACCAAGTAACTTTTGCATATGGAATTTTCTCAATTTTCATCTCTTTCTATTGGATGCTATCCTACACCAATCAATCACCAGAATATATATAAATATGTGTGTACCTTTCACAAAGATTCAAAAAAAATCAAAAACCCTGATTCAACCTATATAATTTATAAGGCAAAAGTTGGGATGAAAAAGAATATGGTGAAGCTATAACTAGCTGATAACTAGCTAGGTTTCATTGAAGAAATTAAGAGAAACATAAATATAATATGTGATTTGGATGATTACCTTAAATGTGGGTGCAGACTTTGGTGTTTGAAGATCTGTTAATTCTTTAATATTTGGGTGTGAAAAAGTGTGGCACCTAACTCAGAGAGAGAGAGAGAGAGAGAGAGTTTTCTGGAAAAGTCACTATTTGATGTGAGAGTTGAAGGAAGAACCCTAGTTAGTTGCAAGACAAGATGAGAGAAACACGCAAATTAATAGTGAGACAAACAGAAAAAAACGACATGAGAGAGCATAGAGAGGCAAAGAGCATTTTCTTGTGAAAAAGAAACCAAAATGAGGAAACAAAGTGAAAAAGAATGACTATGACAAAACCTTTATAATAATGTCAAACACTGTGCAAGAATTAATATCCAATCTTAATTGACTTGCATTATATATTACTAACCTAATGTAAACACCGACGACGTTATCACGTATGTGTCTACGTATTTTTTACATGTGCATGATATTATATTAGTAAGTGATGATATTATAATGTTATTAAGTTAATATATAAAATAAAATTATATTTATTAAAAATAAAATGAAATATATTAGAAAATATGAGAAGATAACAGTTAATAAATAAGAAAGAAGAAGCAGATATAGACGATTTTATAAAAAATGTGTAAAAATAGCGGTTAATTTTTAAAAATTTAATAAATAATTATATTTTAAAAGGTAAAATTGAAATTTTAAAATATAAAAGAGAATCTTTGTTATAGATATATAATATATAATCCACCCCCACAAGACCATAGTAAATCATTTATGCATTAAAATGTAAAAGGTAAAGACTTTTTTTTTTGTATAATTTTCTAATCTCAAATTTTGTGAAGTCGTTATCAGTGACAATTTGTGGTTGATTGAGAGTGCACAAATTTTATATTACCAACATGTAAATATGTAGAAAGTACAACCTTGTGTGTATGACTATTTTAATATTTGTTTATAAAATAAAAAAACATGTAAAAGTGATATATATAATATGTACCTATACTATTTGCCTTTACTATAACTGTACGTTATTACTAAATGTTTATATAATTTAATATGTGAATCTAACAATTGTTTATTTGTGTAACTTCTATAAATTCAGTTTTCATTTTTAAATAATTAATCAATTGGTTCTATATATCAAACATCACTTTACGAAATGAAGGGTTTAAAGTTAAACTTGTCCTAAGACTCTTATCCTCTTCTTTTATATATATAATCGAATATAAATAGTTTATTTTTTCTTTTATAATGAACGATCTATGAATAGAATAGAACCAATGATTCTAACATGAAAATTATGGCACTGACACGTTTCCAAAGTAGTTTCTATTTTTGAAAAAACATTTTCTGTTAATTCTGCTGTTACTTGTACACAGGTATCTAGGTTTTCTAGATTTAATTATAAAGTTATAAAAAGAAGAATTAAAGTATGATTAAGAATTAATAATTTGTTATTATAAAAAGGTGATTATGAACAGGTGAAAGTCGGCAGGTTGTGGAAATCAAAGTCTAATTCCTTGTCTTTGTCTTGTCTTTTGGGACTTGGATAAATAAATTCTTTATATAATAATTTAGAGACTTTTAATGATTTTAAACAATACTATACTAATATATATATATATATATATATATGAAGAAAAATAAAAATTTAAAGAAAAATTAATTATTTTAGGATGAAAGAATAATTAATTATTTTTAAATTACTTTAACTTACCTAATCGAGATCAAAATCTTGATTACCTATTCAAGCAATAAGATTAATGTTTATACTTTACAAAATTTTCACTTTTGTAACACTTACTCTCTTGTATAAATACATGTTAATAAGAAAATATGGTTTTAAGCATAACTCAATCTTACAAAATTAATTAATAAGATAAGTATGCACTCAATATATATATATATATATATATATATATAAATATATATATATATATATATA
The DNA here is from genome assembly GCF_037176805.1 of Vigna unguiculata. Taxonomy (NCBI): domain Eukaryota; kingdom Viridiplantae; phylum Streptophyta; class Magnoliopsida; order Fabales; family Fabaceae; genus Vigna; species Vigna unguiculata. The sequence continues at coordinate 48,745,674 of NC_140795.1, read as the reverse complement.
TATATATATATATATAATATGCTTGACTTTTTACAATAAAGTTATCAAACAAGGTAAAAATAATATTATAATATTTTTTGAAATAATTGAAATAAAATAATCACTATAATAAAATGTCTCATTAATAACTAATTTTAATGACTAAAAGTTATTAGTCACTGTAGTGACAAAATTAAATACAAATTTACAAAATAAAAAATTATTAGTTATTAAAATAGTCACTATTATAAATAATAAATTATAATTGATTTCTAAAATTTAGTTACCAAAGTTTTAGCTTCAAAAGGAAATCGATCATTAAATATTAGCTACCAATTTTTTTGCGAGCAATTGGTTTCTAAATTAGTCTTTAATTAATTAGTGACCATTTATAAATTTTTATTTATTAAAGACGCTATTTTAGTAATAATTATTTTTTATTTTGTAAATCAATATCTAAATTGACTATTATAGTGATTGTCAACCTTTTGTCAGTAAAATTGGATATTAATTGAATATATTGGTAAAAAAACAAAATATTCAAGTAATTTCACATAAATCTCCGTAAAGATTAGTGTATTTAAAAAAGAAAAAAAAAAGTTTTATTATGTGACGCGAAGAATTTAAAAGCTTACCCAATCACTCATGTATTGAAATTAAAATCTAGCATGAGAACATTTTAAGATTAAATTATGAAGTTGTTAAATATGTCATGATATACGGGCCCCGGGTTTTCTTTTTCTTCATGATATTTTTATTCTTGTAAATATAAAGGCGAGAATGTTGGTATTTTTTAGAAAATGTTTTAGAGTATATTCTTTTATAAAACAAATCATTAGTTTCTCACTTGTTACTTTTCTCATATCATAATATTTGTTGAGGTCTTTTAAGTGCATATATGAAAAAGTTATTATGTAATAGAGAAAGTTTTCTTTAAGTGGGTATAAAGAAAAAAAAGAGTCATTAGGTATAAAAGAGAATTTGAAATATTCAATAAGTCGTGAATAAACTCTTAAGAAATTTGATTTTGTATCTATAAAACAAAGCTTATAATAGAATTAAGAAGTAGAAAATAGAGAACTAGAGAATGAAGTAACATGACTTTTTTGTGTGTTTCATTAGTGATACGAACAAGAGTCTTATTTATATATACATATATACAACATAATACAAATACAAATACACATATTTAATATTATATTTACATAAAGGAATAAATGAGTAATTCAATCATATCAACCATACATACAGGTATCCGTATTAATTTAATGAACAAACATTAATTCATACCACCACTTTTAACTCAATTTAAAATGTGAAATAAATGGATTTGTGGAATTTTTCTTTTATTCAACACATTTATACTTTTCATATATAAATTTCAAATATATTTTGCAATGGTTAAAATTATATATATATATATATATATATATATATATATATATAATCGAACAATAATATTTATCATATATTGTATCTTTATAACACAACATTCTTTAAGCCGTAATTATAGGAAGCATATCAAATTGAAGTGGTTTTACATAACATATATCCTAAGGATCACATTATCACAATTATAAAGAATAATATCAAAAAGAAGATCGTCAAAACAAATAGTCATATTTGAACAATGATAAATACAAGAACAATCTTATTATAGAAGATATTATTATGATATTTTTGAGATCATAATAAATTTCACATTATTTAAGAGTTAAGGTCAAACACAATTTAAATACTTCTATTCACCTTCTAAAATAGATAATATATCGTGAACGCAAATTATTGTTAATTTGAAGCCATAGATGTTGATAAGAATGAGTGATAAAAGGAAAATGATATTTTAACCCACTTTTTTTGACATACTTTTAATCTATTGTTTCAATCACCATTAAATCATCTTTTTTATTCTTTTTAGTGATGTGATGTGATGATCTAATGGTGATTGAAATGATGGATTAAAAGTGGATCAAAAAAAGTGGATTAAAGTGTCATTCTCCTAAAAGAAAATACATTGATGTTGTTTTAAGTATATATTTTATGAGATGGTACATGCTAAATTAGGTTCTTCCCCTTTATTGTCTCATCTTTTTTGTAGGGCACATTTAAGGATCCATTTTTATGAACCTTTATTCCAAGATATCTCAGCCAAATCTTTGTCCTCTCAAATTCTGTATGTACACTGTGTTGTCCTCAATTATTGGTCATTTTCGGAAGAAAATAAAAAATCACTGTTTAGCTTCCATTATTGGTTCTATATATCATCACTTCACCTGTCAGCAAAAACAGATTCTTCAAAAGTTGTCAGAGACAAAAAATAATGTTCATAGTTCAAGCCTAAAGAGTGGCTCAAGAAAATAAATCACTTAATTTTCATAACTATTTTTTAGTGGGAAGAAAATAATGAAAAAATATGGGGAAAGGAAATAAAATAAAGTGAACGAAATAATTGAAAAATAAAGTGTAAACAATAGTTTAAGGATTAAATACGTTACTGTTAAAAGATATGTATTCTTAAATAGTAATTTGGTTTCTTATATTTATCTTTTACTTGAGTTTCTATTTTTTGTGAAAATATTCAAGGTCTATTACGATAAATTTACATTAATACCATTTAAAAAATTTATTTATCGTTTTTTTTCTTTTACAACATTAAAATTATAATCAATATAGTTGATAATCGAAAAAGATGTCCTTATTTCATATTTTATTTATATGCAATATAAGAGTAGTGCAACAGTGTGTAAGTAAAAGATGAACTGTGGCACTATTTATATATTTATAACATGTGGACAATGAACTTTACTAAATTTGTATAAAAGTTGAATATTAAAACTAAGCTTTATTTAATTATATCATTTTGAATATAAAAAATATATTGGTTAAAATCGATAAGATACATTCAAAATAATATACTTAGAATTTATATATTTAATTGTTATTATCACTAAGGCAAAAATAACAAATACATAATTTAGTATAATTATAATTATAAAAGAAATCATACATATCTAAATGATTGTCATTTACGTTCATTCGTATTTTTGAATTCATCAATAATAGAATCATAACTAAAAATTTTATCTATTTTTTTTAATGAAAATAATCATATTGCCGACATTAAATTTATTTTTCCATTTTTATTCCAAAATCTTAATTTGGTGATTTTCATTGCATAAAATGATCAATGATCTTTTTGTTGTAGTTGTAGAAAAAACATAAATGACCCACCTATAATTCTTTGAACCTTAAGAAAAAACTTCTATAGTTAAACAATTTGACCATTAGAGTTATGGTTTAAAATATATGTGAAGAGTGTTGAATTTCTCCTATTTTTCATCTTCACGCATAGTTATCCTACTTTTTTTTTTTTTAAGTTTAAGACCTAAAAAATAATTTACTACAATCTAAAAGAATTTGAGATGTAAATACTAAAATAATAATTTATGATAATCAAGTCACACTTAAAAATCGTTATGAAAACACATAATACTGTATTTTTACTTGTATATCCATTTTATGAATATAAAAAAGGCTCGTGAGATAAAAAATAATGTTAATTATTAAACTAATATTTTACTATGAAGTAAAACATAGAAGATATACCGATTTTTTTTCAATAATAGAATAGGCGACAAATGAGAGTAGAAATAATGATTTTTTTTATTTAAAAATAAAATAAAACAAGTAAGAGTAAAAGAGAACAATACATGAGAAAGAAAAACTAAAAAAGACAATAAAAAAAATATAAAAAATATGTAATATTTTTTATTATATTATTTTAAATTTTATTATTTATTACCATTAAATATTACCCTTAATAATTATATATATATATATATATAGATTAATTCTCATTGATTTTTCGTATATTACACATAATTTAAAAAAAATTCAAAATACTATAGATAATTTAAAAAAATTAAAAAAATTAGCTACATATAATTAAAAGAAATTCAAAATTTGTTGGGTTCATGGTCTACCTCTCTTATGCTAGGTGTTGACATTTTAATTTTAAATGAGACTTGTACTTTGTCTTAGATAATCTATCTAAATATAGCAATTTTAATTTTTAATCAGCTTCATATTTTTACTTTGTGTTTTTAATATTGAAGTTTAACGTTTAAAAAATAATGTAAGGTAACTAATTCTTTATAATTCTTTATAATTTACTATTATAAAAATGTAATTTAGTCACAGAATCATAATAGTCACAAACTAGCTATTGATTTAAACAACTAAATCAATGTACAAGAATATTTATTGTTATAACAACTAAATAGTGATCGAAAAATTTTAGTATTTAAATATTATGTTTTAGTCACAAAAAATAATTATTGATTTGTAAAATATATTTAATATGATAGCTAATCACCAAATATTTTTGGTTACTAAAACATATCACTAAAACATATTTAATATGTAATGTTTTAATTACTAATTTAGTGACCAAAATAAATTTTATTTTGTAAAATATATTTAATATGATAATTAATTTCACAATATTTCAGTCACTAAAATATTATTTAATATGTTATATTTTAATTTCCAATTTTGCAACAAATATAAATATTATTTTATAATATATATTTAATATGATATTTAGTTATCGAATATTTGTAATCGCTAAATCAAATTTAGTGAACATTAAAAAAATTTACAATTACAATGTTCTTTCATAAACATGTATATTTTTATATTTTGAATGATTTCTTTTTCAATTTTTCACTAGAGATATTTAATTTTAAATTTTATTATTAGATTAATGATATTAAATACACTGATATTTTTAATTTAAAAAGTAAAAATTAACATCTAATTGTATTAAATTCATAATAAGTAAATTTTATATCAATATATTATAGTTAATTAAATTCTTTAGTTTTATAATTTCAAATTCCCATTAAAAATTTTAAATTTTGTTGTCTTACATTCTTTCGCGGTTCATTGTTTGTTCCAATTTTGGGTTTTATTGTTTGCTCGAAACCCATTCTTCACTTCGTCTATTTTCTATTCATCTTCCACTTATCTTACTATACACGAAACGCGAAATCCACGACGAAGAACGCGAGAGTGGGAACAACACGAGCATCCGCGGCGCCGGCGGCGATCTCACTGACGACGACGACGGTCACCCGTGGGCCACGGCGGTCGGCGAGCCAGGTTCGTTCCCGTTGTAGGATTTTTTTTCTTTTCTCGTTGTCGTTTGCCCTAATCGTTGATGTTCTGTCTCCTCACAGCGGTGAAGCCAACTAGGTAGCGACGGTCACACGGCGGCGTCGGTCTCCCACGGCAGCGACGTAACAGGCGCACTCCCTTCCCTTCCCAATTTATGCTTTGTGTGTGATGTTGTGGTTCTCTGCGTGTGTGTGTGGTGCGTTCCCTTTCCAATTGATTTTATTTCATTTTCTTTCTTTTGTTTTGTTTGATTATAGATGTGTATGTTTCAGCTTCCCTTCCAAATATATAATTTTAGTTTGAACTGCAATGTATGTTCATTCAATTCCAGGTTGAACAGTAATGAACCAAATTTTAACAAGTTTATGGCAGATTTGTGTAACGGATATGAATGGAATACTTGAAATATATATATATATATATATATATATATATATATATATATATATATATATATATATATATATATATATATATATATATATATATATATATATATATACACTGGATTTGAGGGAATATCGAAATTGGTTGATGTAGGAGGTGGAAATGGACAAAACCTCAAAATGATAATCTCCAAATAACCTTCAATTAAAGGACTTAATTTTATCTCCCAAAGTGATTGAGAATGCACCACTGCCATCAAGTAGCCTGATATATTTAATGTTTTATCATATATATATATATATATATATATATATATATATATATATATATATATATATATATATCAAAGGGTTAGTATAATGATATAAGTTCAATTCTAAACTTTGTCAAATTTTGTTAAGGGGTTGAGCATGTTGGAGGACATGTTCCAGAGGGTCACTCCATGACACTTGATGTTGGACTTACTTATTGTGAAGGTGTTTGACTTATTATTGTCTAAGGTATTCTTTATATGCAATTAAAGAATCATAATTCTCATTTCATAATTCAGTTGGAATTAGAGGTGAGTTTTTAACTTATTGAGTTGATATTTTATCTTATTCATGTTTAATTTAAATTTTATTACTTTACATTAATATGATTGTAGGATCAAAACCCTTTAGACAGTTAAATAGAAAAATAAAAATCTTTTAGGGAATGTAATTAATTAAACTGCATGGTCCTTCGTGCATACAAAATGCAACATATAGTATATATATAGTATATAAGATACTTTGATGCACTTTACTACATTTATTTACGACCCATTCAGCGCCCAAAATCATTTTATTAAATAAAATTTGTTTTTATTAGCTATCGAATTAATGACCAACATTTTAATCGTTAAATTAGTCTCTAATACTTCAAAGTAATTAAATTTTTAATGACTAATCAGTAAACACAATTTAGATGGTTGTTTAGTCATTAATATGACTAACTATTTTGCAAATAGAGTTTTCACTACTATTTAATTTCGGTGATTAAAGATATTTACAATTAATTTTCCATTTAACGATCGATATCGTATGTGACTAAGATATTTTTTTCTACTAGTGTTATTACTACAAAAAAATGTATCTTTTATATATATATATATATATATATATATATATATATATATATATATATATATAATAACACTATTAGAAAAACCGCAAATACAGATTGTTATAATTTATTTTTATTAATAGTTATGGATAATTCACAATTATTATGCATGATATTAACTTATTTAATAATTCTCTTAAATCCACAATATAATGTAATGTATAAATTAAACTCTAAATGATAACAATTTGTATATATAGTTAAAGTTTAACTGTGTTTTTTATTTCAGAAAGTTGAGGTTAATCTGGTTTTGATGCATTAGTTTTTTTAAAACAATCTCATTTTCACAAATTTAAATTTTTTATTTTTAAACATGAAATTGAAAAAAAAAACGTTTTTTTTTTTTAATTTTCAGTTTTTTTAAAGTAAATTTAAGAAGAAAAAAATAATTAAAACTACTATTTTTTAAAAATTCGACAAATATATCAGGACTTATCACAATTTTGATTAACTAAAAAGATTAATTAAGGTTATAAATATTAAATCTTGACAATATGTAAAATATAAAATAAAAATAAATAAATTATATTAGTAAAGATATAATTGATAACAAATATATATATATATATATATATATATATATATATATATATATATATATATATATATCAATCAGCACTTATCTCCATTTTGATTAACTAAAAGAATTAATTAATGTTAATGTTATGAATATTAAATCTCTTACAAGATAAAGAAACAGAATAGTATATAAATACTCTAATAAAACACATGAGAGGCAAAGAAATCTGATTTGTATTTGCAACATTTGATTTGATCTTTTGTATGTTAGATACAAATCCACGGGTTCGACTACCCTGACGTAGCTAACACACCGCTTTGTTATCTTGAATCTCACGAACACATTGTGTTCCTTCCCACCCCAACAACCCACGCAAAAACCTTAAATCGCACGCTGTAACTGAAACTCCTTTTATTTGTTTTTTTCGCCTTAGATTAGAACCTCAAAAGGGTCGCGTTCAATTTTATTTTTCATGTGAATCCTCAAAACAATGTCTGGGTTGGAGGAATTGAGGAAAAAGCTTGCACCTTTATTTGACGCTGAGAAGGGTTTCTCATCGAGTTCAACCTTGGATCCCAGCGATTCTTACACAGTAACCCTCTCTCTCACTACTGTTCAGTGTTTGTTGTTAATTTGATTGAAATGGGTATCAATGGTTTTATCTAATTTCGTTAGTTTTTTCCTTATTGTGTTTTTGGGTTTTGGTTGATTGGTTCAATTGACAAGTTTTCGGATGGTGGAACTGTGAACTTGTTGAGTAGATCATATGGGGTTTACAATATCAACGAACTTGGGTTGCAGAAGTGCACATCATCAAGGTCTTTGGATGAAACTGATCACAGTGAGAAAACATATAAGTGTGCTTCCCAAGAAATGAGGATATTTGGAGCAATTGGTAGTGGTGCCAGTAGTGTTGTGCAGAGAGCTATGCATATACCAACACATAGGATTCTGGCATTGAAGAAGATCAATATATTTGAGAAGGTACGTATTGATTCTTGTGATGTTTCACTGTAAAACTCATGAGGGTTACTTGTGGTTACTAATTTAATCTGAATCTCATGTGGGGTAATAGGACTATGTCTTTTCATGTTACTTTTGGTTGTTTTTAGTTTCTAAAAGTTTGATTAGAATGCGCAAACTATGTAAAGGTTTTATACTATTATCCAATCACAGATTGTTATACTTGGTAAAATTGTTGACTTTTGTGATAGTTACTTTAAGAGTCATATTTTGGGTTATGTTTAATTAGTTGATAAATGTACAATTTTCACACTGATTGTGCATGAAAATTGAACTCTCTTTATACAAATTTCACACTAACAAACATGCATTGTTGAAAGCACTATATACGTTATCTGGCTGTCTAAATGTAGTATTATATTGATATTGATTCAGGATTGGGTAGTACACTCTTGATCTTTGTTTTCAAAACAGTAGAAACTTTGTTATGGCAATAGTTGTTATCATCACCTTTTTGCTTAATGTCTGTAATTGTTTGTGCCAATTAGGAGAAAAGGCAGCAGCTCCTTACTGAGATAAGGACATTGTGTGAAGCACCTTGTTATGAGGGTCTTGTTGAATTTCATGGAGCATTTTACACCCCAGATTCCGGACAGATAAGCATAGCTTTGGAGTATATGGATGGAGGATCACTTGCTGATATCTTGAGAATGCATGGAAAGATACCAGAACCTATTCTATCGTTCATGTTTCAGAAGCTACTAAATGTAAGGAAAATAATCTTGTATCTGTGTTTTTCAGTTTTTGCTTTCAGAAAACACTAGGGTATGTGACTCTTGACCTTTTATCTTTTGGAAGGGTCTAAGCTATCTGCATGGAGAAAGACATCTTGTTCACAGAGACATAAAGCCTGCCAATCTATTAGTAAATTTGAAGGGAGAGCCAAAAATTACTGACTTTGGAATTAGTGCCGGCTTGGAGAATTCAGTGGCAATGGTTGGTATATTCTATTTGTCTCAGTATGTTGTCATGTATTGCTTCCATAAAATTGTTTTCAATGTCAATAATTATATTGTTTGGTCGTTATTACAACCGTGCTGCAAAGTTCATGTTCATAAAAAATGAAAATTGCTCCTTTGCAGTGTGCTACGTTTGTTGGAACTGTTACATACATGTCACCGGAGAGGATTCGGAATGAAAGCTATTCTTATCCGGCGGATATTTGGAGCCTTGCTCTTGCTCTTCTAGAGTGTGGAACTGGAGAATTCCCATATACAGCTAATGAAGGCCCTGTCAATCTTATGTTGCAGGTGTGTGTGCAATACATATTGAAGTTATTTGTTTTCTTTTGTTTGATTGAAAGTAAATGTTTATCATGTTTTATTTACCTGTCTTTTTCTTATCACTTGTATAAAAACCTGTCACCTGAGATAATAACATTAATCACTCAAAAGGAAGCAAAGTATGTATAATTTAGCTTTGTAATAATGCCATAAATTTTGGATAAATGTGATGATTCATACCATGTGTTGTAAGGCATAAAATGTAAATCAATGATAAAGAAATATGTCCTATCCCTTTATAAATGGCTATTCTGTTTCTGTAATCTGATTTCATGCATGTACTTCTTCTCTCTGCGATTAATTATACCTTGTTTTGTGACAGATTCTGGATGATCCATCACCATCACCATCAAAAAACAAGTTTTCACCAGAATTCTGCTCCTTTGTTGATTCTTGCCTGCAAAAGGATCCAGACACTAGGCCAACAGCAGAGCAGGTGAGAAATATGAGATAAACCTTAATGTCATACAACCATATATACAACCTTAATGTTTTCTGTAACACTTCACCCAAAACACAAATATATTGGTGATCATGCATTTTTTTTTTACTATCTGATGATTCTGTGTTGTCCTAATGCAGCTGCTTTTGCACCCTTTTATCAAAAAGTATGAGAATGTAAAGGTAGATTTAGCCGGATTTGTTCGAAGCGTTTTTGATCCTACACAAAGAATGAAGGACTTGGCAGACGTAAGTGGCTGCCAATTTCTATCCATATATTATTTAAACTGCCATGCTTATTTGATTCCATTGTTGTGAGTAAAAAACATAAAACAATGAGTGGCCATTATTTAGTGGGAAGAAGTTTTGCCTTTCACAGGTTTCTTAATGATAATATGAGATAAAGTTTGCAATGCGCAGTTTAAGCCTTCTTGCAATCTGTCTAGATGAAATGACAAGCTGTTTTTTCTATCAATGAAGAAAAATTAGAAACTCATTTGCTTGTTTTTCATGGATACTGTTCTTGCTGTGTTCGCTGTTTATGTCAACATTTTAGAGATTTAGAGAGGCTGCAATTTTTTACTTTGGATTTTTCCTCTCCAGATGTTGACAATACATTATTACTTGCTATTTGATGGGCCTGATGATATGTGGCAACATACAAGGAACTTATATAGTGAAAGCTCGATTTTCAGGTGTGTACTGTCTTCTATGTTTTATTTCTGCATCAAGAAAATGTCATTTGTAAAACTTTACTCTCCTTTTACCATTATTGAAAAAAACAACAATATTTGCATGAAAGCAACTTGCTGCTGTAAGTGCAGCAATTTGTATTAACATACCCATGTTATGCACATATGAAATGCAACATAACTGAGTAAAATTTATTTCTGGATTTTCCATTATGTCAAGGGCATGCTCAAATTAAGTAGATTGTGGTTAGTTAATCATTTTAGAATATAAAAAAAATGGATAATAGCATTTTGCAAACTTGGTTCCAAGGTTTTCTCAAAACATCAATCACTAACAACACCATTATTCTTCTACTTTTTGTAGTTTCTCTGGAAAACAACATTGTGGTCCAAATAACATCTTTACATCTCTATCAAGTATTAGAGCTACACTGGTTGGTGAGTGGCCTCCTGAGAAGTTGGTGCATGTTGTTGAGAAGCTTCAGTGCCGTGCTCATGGTGAAGATGGAGTTGCAATCAGAGTGTCAGGATCCTTCATAATTGGAAACCAGTTCCTCATATGTGGAGATGGCATTCAAGTAGAGGGATTGCCAAACTTCAAGGATCTTGGAATTGATATTGCTACCAAAAGAATGGGCACATTTCATGAACAATTCGTAGTGGAACCCACAGGTCTTATAGGATGCTATTCCATTGTGAAACAAGAGCTATACATTAATCAGTAATGTTGTTATATTAAGTTGTGGTATCTCACTGCGTCACTCAGAATTTAACAACACACTTCACACGTGTAAAATATACAAATTTTCTTGTATCTATGCTCTGAAAAATTGTTGATAGTGATATGAGTTCGTTTAAATTTAATGTCTTATTGTTTCAGCTAATGTAGAACTTTGCACCTTTTTAAAAGAAGCTTTAGAAGAATGTTTTACTTGGTTATGTGATGTTTCGTGTATAAAATTTCAATTATTATTTGACTGTAAAAAAAACATTTTTATTTGATAAAATTTTAGACCATTACTTTAGTCTTTTTAAAAGAATGTAATTTTTTATTCTAGCATCTTAATTTTTTATAAGGATGTCACTTCAATGAACAGATTTTTGAACACCACAATATTTTTACACTGACGGTTAACTATTTAATTTATCTCCAAATTATATTAACAGATTAATATGTGGAATATAAAACGCTTAAAATAAAATAGAGGAGGAACTTAATTTTATGGTTTTCTTGAAATAAAGGTCAAATTCAAATTACAGTCATATTTTTATTAAAACTAAGTCAAAATTATCGAAGTTCTTGGACACTTACTATTGTTTTTCTAACCGTATCATTAACAATATATATTAAATAAAATTATATTAAGAATGACTATACAGGATGATAATAAATGTCGTCGCTTTTGATAATAACTTGACCAAGACTCGTTTGCCTTGAATAGTACGTGCAAGCAGTAAAGCCAACATTTTTTAAGATGGAAATGATACATCAACACATTCATTCCAAACACAACTACACTTATTACTTTTTTACCTCACTTGTGGAGTTTGATGTCTAAATCACATTAAAGTGGGCATTTGAGTCAGCATCACTTTTTTTGGGTACTTGAATTGGGTAAAACCTGATAGTCTAATTGTCTCTCGCAAATAAGCAGCAGGCATTTGTCCAGCTTTTCATGTTTTCAGCCTTTTGCCCCTCCCTCCCCAGCTTGATCTGAATTTGGTGTATAAAACAAATATTGTTGCTATAACGAATCTTTTGTCGTAATTTACATTTAAAACAACCTATGGAGACAATAACATATTCCTTAGATCATGTCTACATCTGCAAATAACGGGATGTATGCAACCTCAGAAAATGAAGCTTACCCAGAATCATGGCTTAAGAGATTCCAAGCCACCCATGAAAACAATATGTGCAAAAGCCTTTTACTTGATCACAGAATTCCGTTGCTTAACAAGCCTACAAGGTTCTTGAAGATGCTGAAAAGTAGTCTCGGATAGTTCTTTTTAAGGAGGATGGAGGGTTCAATACAGATGAGGGGCTCTTCAAAGCAGATTCAGGAGTTTTTTGAGAAGCTGCATTAGGATCAAATCCTGAGGAGGAAAGTTGGTTCGTGTGGCTTTCAGATATGTTCATTTTAGGTGGTGTGATTGGAGTGGGTGAGAAAATTGGGTGTAGTTTATGATCGGGTAAAAGAGCATCTTCGTCTGTTTTAGAGTACGTTTTGCCATTATTTAAAAGGATTTTGCACTCTGTACTAGGAATTGCCATTACTCTTCTTCGAACCGAAGATGCACATTGTGTTCTAGAAACGTAACTGTTTTTATTCCATATCCGAACCTGAAAATAGCATATTGAGGGAAATTAGAATGCTGAAAGAAACAATTTGTGGCCTTTTTAAACACATGGGTTAATAGACACAACTAAACTGGAAGACATTGCAGATAAAATTCAGTATCTGGTTTAAAGTCAAATAAATTCGAAGTTAAAATAATAAGAAAACAGTTGGATTCGCTTACTGTAAAGTCATCAGAACAAGTTGCGAATTTGCCATTTTCGGAGCTACACCTGTCAAATAAGTAGTGTTAAAAACAAATGTTAAAGAGAGCTAGAACCACACCAGGTTTCCAGAATTACCAGTTAACTGCTGTAACTTCACCATCGTGAGTTTTCAAAATAGTAGGATCTTCCAGAGGCTTGTCAACCTGAAATTCGAAAGTTCAGTGAAATTATATCCAAACAGCAACATGTGCATCAAACCTAATAATATCTCATTGTAATTTATAAGTAAGAATGAAACCTTCCAAACATAGGCATTTCCATCACTAGAACCACTGACAATGTTTGACGCATCAGGGCTAATTGCGGACTGAAATTGCACACATCAACAGTTAGGAGTTAGGACAGAAACGGAATGCAGAAGATTTAGACAGGTGCAATTCTCACCTTTACAAAAAATGATTCTATTCGGCACCCAGAAAAAGATTTTAAAGGCCCTTTCTCAAGTTGAAGGGTGTTGTACAAATAAATTCTGCAAAAAGAAACGGTAGATTTTATATTTTGCTATATATTCTTAACTTAGAAGAAAGAAACATAGACACTATCAAAGGATGATACCGGTTATCCATGCAGGAGGCCGAAAGAAAAAGTCCAGTTTCATCTTGGGACAAGCTAGATATTCCGTGCAAACTTTGCTGAAAAGACAACGAAGAAGACTGTCAAGAGACTCTAGACAATATCATTTAAGTTTTCCAATACATAAAATTGTTTTCATGACATGAAAGGCACAATACACCTGACATTTGCTACCACATTTACATTTTAACTTTAAGGGTGCTGTAGTGTTTATTCTAAGTTGAGGCTATAACCTTTTAATACACTCAAGAATCATGATCCAATTTATCCAACACCATTAATTGGTAACTCACAGAAAGTATAAAAAATATATTTTCCCTTTAGAGAGCAAAGTTCCAACCAACCTTTTCAGTTGACTGAGGATATGGACACGTCTGAGTAACACTATTTTTTAAATTTCTGGTATCCCAAAACTTCAACACGCTGAAATAAACCAATTTGTTAGTCAAACCAATCAATTAAGGTAAAAACACTGAAAAAAATCAAATGTTCACTAATATGAATTTTCCAACTAACCTATCCACTGCGCCAGCAGTTGCTACGGAAACCTGGTCCTTGAGGCAAAGAACAGACGTAATGCTCATGGAAGCGGCCTGACAATTTGGAATTGTTAGAAAAGTTTAGTTTGCAGGATACAAAGGAACCTAGATCCATCAGAAACTAACCTTTACCTTTCTAGTTCTTCGTGCTTGAGATGAAACATGTGCTCCGTTAACACCACCCATTGAACTAGCAATCAAATGATAATAAATTAAATTTAAATAAAATATAAAGTTCATTAAGGACCAATAACTAAACGATCAAGAAATCAGTAATTTCATGAGTTTTTCAAATTAAAAAGAAAAAAGTCAATTACCATATGCTAACTTCTCCCCGCCTACTCTTAGCAGTGGACTTGCATCTCAAGTCCCAAATCCGAAAGGATCCATCTCTAGAACCAGATACAATAATATCTGAAAGTTGGAAAAAAATGAATATTAACAGCTAATAAATCACCGTGCAGTTATAAAAAAACCGTAGTTCATGCATAAACGCAGTGACGCAGGTAAAACGAAACACAACCTGCATTAGTTGGATGGGGACACATAGATTTCACACTTCCCGTGTGACCGATCAACACTCCAAGACACTTCTGTTCTTGAACATCCCATAATTTTATCTGTAAACATACAATAAGAACATTCAACACAACCATCTTGAAGAAAAACTGCTTATTAAATACTATATCCGTTTACAAAATGATCACAAAAATTTAGTCAATTCTAACTCAGTATGATTAAATCAGCATTTATATATACTTAATTTAATATAAATTTAATCAACAAGATCTGTTATGAAGAACTGTGCATTAATCAACCATTGCTCTGAGGATGCAACAGAGTGACTTACTGTTTGATCACCGGATGCAGTGAGAATCTGCATATCCTCCTGCAAATAATTACAAACCATATCAAGTCATACACAAAACACTAAAAACAAAATAGCTCAAATAATAATGCATTAAATGAATTAAAAGATATATGAATTGCACTTACCTTAATCCAACAAGTATCAAAAACAGCATTCTGATGTGAAACCCAATCGCAGATCTTCTCTTCTTCTCAGAGTTAAAAAGGAAAAAATTTCACACAACTGACCACAAAACTCTGCTGCTTCTATGTTTATTTCAACATATAAATCAAAACAAATAAATAAGAAAAAAGAAAAAAGACCTGTGTTTTCTTCAAAGTTTGAGTTAACAGGGCCCTTGCGACGAGTATCAAACAAGCTAACGTAGCCGTCTTCATCAGACACAGCAAGAATGTGTGCAAATTTGGCAGTCTGCGAGAAAAAATAAATAAGGAGCCCAGGTTATAATTGCAGTTTCGTCACAATGTTTTCTATTGTAGAAAATTGCAAACAAACGCAGCCAATGCAGCTGCAATTACAATCACAGTGACTTCTGAAACCTCAACACTGCACTCAAAATTCTAGTAAATTGCAGACAAATAACACAGCGGTCAGTCCTAACAAAATGCGGACGAATGCGTCAACAATTGCAATCACGGCGACTTTAAAAACCTAAACACACAATCAAATTCCTAATAAATTGCGTATATATGCACACGATTTCGCTACTATTCCTTAAGTACATATTTGATTTCGTGTCGGTTTAAATCAACACGAATCCATGTTTCACACTGAAGAAGTTTCTTCGAATATCTTCCATTTTTTTTCACATCCAAAAAATAAATCCAAATCTTCAAATGTCAATCCGAACAGACACAGACAACACAGTCAAAACAGTAATAAAATTCAGACAAATGCAACTGGAACATCCGCAATCACAACCGCAACGACTTCAGAAACCTTGAATTACAGACGAAAGCAGCTCGTGACGAATTGCTTCAAAAAACTGTGACGACGTGGCAAAAACCGCGGTTGCAAACAGTTATACAAAACATTAAAAGAAGCCAAATATATAGTGAAAGTGGAAGGTTTATTAGCGTGAGTACCTTGCCGAAGGAGAGAGAGAGAGGAATGGTGTCTTCGGCATTGTGCTGTACGTCGATGGATCCGGTTTCGTTGAAGGCGGAGACGAATCCGTCCATACGCGGTCGTTTTCGAACTGCGGACAAATAGAAAGAGAGTGAGAAAACGACGTGAGAGTTTTCCAGTGAAAATCGTGTTCGAGAGAGAAAAACCTCGGAAGAGTTCTCTGGAGGCGACGTGAGTGAAGAGAGAGTTAGAGCTTCGAGCGTCCATGGCCATTGAGAGAAGAAGAAGATGAATAACTGAAGAAGAAGAAAGGGATCAAGGATTAGGGTTTGATTTGGGTTTAGGAGTGAAGGAAAAAGGAGGGAAGAAGAAGAAGGATTATAATTTATATTTGATGGTAGAGTTTGGGCGCCATGAATGAGAGGGAACATTCGCGGGAACGCACTTCAATTCATTTTCGGAACTAAAAATTTATTAATTTCTGTCAAATATTTTAAATAAAAAATTACAAATAAACGTTGTGTTGGGCTCCCTAATTCGGTTATTGCTTCCTGCACTCCCCCTATTTTCTATCTACATCCTCATTCAATACACGAAATACCTTAATTGCCCTTGCTTTTTTTTTAATTGTGCCCTACTTCTTCTTCCCCTCCTCTTTTCCCTTCCCCTGCGCAGTCCCTTCTTTTTCCCGCAACCTTTGTAGCTGACGTTCTCTTCACCGGCAAGGAGGAAGTCGCATCCCCGGCGAGCGGCGGCGGCGTTATCCCTTACTTTGCAGCAGCGGCGACGGGCTTCTGTCCTCCGGCGACGAGGACCGTCTATCCCTAGCCAGCGGCGTCTTCTGCTTCTGTTCTCCGACGGCGAGGAGCTGAAACCGCAGCCACCAGCGGTCCCTCCAAGCGGCGGTGTGCTGTCTTTCTCTTCCTTGTGTTTTTCTGTTTTGGTTGTTTATCATGACATGTTGAAGTAATTGGTCATTGTTTGTTTGTTGATGATTGTCTGCATAGGGTTAGATCCTGAATTTGTATTACAATTCCATACTTTAATTGCCAAAAAAGATATTGCATAATAAAATTATAAACATAACATTGTTTTGTAACAATGCTTTCTATGATTTCTGTGATTCTTTGCAGCTTGCTTCTACAGGTGGCTGATTATTATTATTTGTTCTTCATTTCAGTCATATTATTAGTGTATGTGACAAAAACAGGTGGCTTAAAAAGTAGAGATGCTTTAAAACTAATTTTGGAGAAGGAAATGTTTTAAAATTTTGTTTATAGATTGCAGTATTTGGAAATTTGCATGACTCACAAGCAAAAAAGAAACTGCCTAATCGATAAAAGCTGTCTTGCAATTTTACAGAAAGAAAAGAGATGGATTCTTCTCCTCCACGGTACATATACATTCCAGATCAGTGGTCACAGGCTGCAGAATCCATTTCTTGCAGTTCAACACCTCCTATTGTTTTTATATGTGGTGCCAAAAATTGTGGGAAGACAACCTTTTCCCGCTATCTATTAAATATTGTGTTGCAGAAATACACCAAAGTAGCTTATCTGGATACTGATGTTGGCCAACCTGAGTTTACTCCTCCTGCTTTTCTATCACTAACCATTGTTCATAAAGTAACTCCAGGTTGGTTTGTGAATCCTTGTCTTAATTTTTTCAAAATAGTTTTTTATAATTCATATCAAAATTATTCATTTCTTTTTTTAATTATTTTAGATTTCACCGTTCCATGCCTGAAAACACCAGAGAGGTATGGTACTATCTCATCTCAATAATTTGGGAGCTCAAATTTGTTTTTTTGTTATGTTACCTTGAAACATTTGACTAGACTGCTGATTTGTGACAGCATTTAACATCTACTCAGTATTCATGTGAATTGTGTAAAGTTTTTGCATGTTGTATTCTCCAATTGTCAGTTATGTCAAGATGATTGATACAAATGTGTATTTCATGCTTCTGGACTAAGTAGAACCCATCTTGACAACAGATATCTGTTATACAAAATAGAAAAAATATTATACATTGACATTTTTCATATGATTTTGTTTTGTACATATCTTCCTTTTTTTTAAGAAGCTGTAAAAGTCTAGGGTCCCAGGCATTATTCTCTGTGTCTTATTTTAGGGAATGGAATGGTTGGGATAGGGGTTATTTCCGATTGCTGTGAATTTTTTGTAGACAGAGTTGGACGACATATTTTGTGCCTTGGATCTGTGTTCAGCCCTGTATTTGTCAGCCAATTTGGGTATTCTATGATTAAACATGTGATGGACTTGTTGGCTATCTGTCGTTTTTTTTGTAACAGGTGTCTTTTCTTTGGTGACGTTTCTTGTAAAAGAGATCCATCAACATACTTAAGTTATGTCTTTGCCATTTATGATTATTACCAAAAGGAGTATGGCATCTCTGTGAACGGAGAAAATCCTTGTAATATCAAGTTGCCTCTTATTGTGAATACTCCTGGCTGGGTGAAAGGTAAGCTCAGTTTTTTCTGCTGTTAGTCTGATTCATGTTAATCCTGCATTTGTACTTGAAACTATTTCTTTTCTAGAATTATAGTGATATATAATCTATTATGGTACTTTGTTCCATGATTTCTTTTCTGTGGCATTTCAGGTGTTGGTTATGATGTATTAGTGGACATGTTGAAATATATTTCTCCAACACATGTTGTTAAGATAAACACATCCAGTGAAAATAAGAATCTGCCTGCTGGAGAATTCTGGCTAGATGAAGAACATGATGGAACAATTAACCTAATTGAGATAAATTCAGCTCGTCAGGATTCATTAAATAGATCGTAAGTTCAAATTGTTATCAGTTGCAGCTGCTAGTTTGGCCCTTTAATTACCATTTTTATGCTTTAAGTAACATATAATATCCTTATTTGTCCCCCAGGGTACCTTTTCCGAAGGATGCCCGTCCCCTACATGATATACGAATAATGGCTTATTTCAGACAGTGCTTTTCTAGAGATTCAAATATTTCTACTATCAAGGAACTTGCACATGCCTTGGCCTCTCACTGTCCTTATGAAGTTCCCATTGCAAGCATAAAGATTAGGCATCTTCATTGTGAGGTTGGCTTAAGTTTTGCTTGCTACCTGTTCTAATTATGAGTTATACAACACTTCAGTATGGTTGCTACCTTGTTACTTTATGATTTAGAAGTTAAAGTTGCATACATCTAACCCTTCACAGGCACCACAACAATGGAGTCTTGTGAATGAGTTGCCCTTAATGAGTTTGGTTTTTGATGCATTTGGTCCACTTTTTTAATTTTAATCTAACTTGATTTTCAAATATTTTATATATAAATGTGTTGTTTCCTTCTTAGGAATCTCAGCAATATTTCTTATGTCTATTTATTTATATAATTCATTTTAATGATCTACCGGTATCTTTGTAGGTCCCAAGCTCTGAAATATTCTTCAGTTTGAATGCTACTATCGTTGGCTTAGCTGTTGATTCTGAAGGACCTGAAAATATACCTTGGTGTTTTGGCCTTGGTAGGTCATTTGACTAACTTCCTGAATTTGAAGTGTTTCATTATGTTCTGTTCTGAAACAAGGGATAATTTTTTACTGAAATACTTCTGCATCATTGAAATTTTAGATTAAAAACTAAAAAGGTTGCCATACTGAAAATGCCATGCTTGTAAAGATGTTGAAGAGGAAGAATAAAACAAGAATATGATGGTCACAAATCAAAAAGGCTATTTATTCTAGTTGAGTAGTTATGCATCTTGATAATTCTAAGCAATTTATTTTTTAACACATTGATTTCTTATGTTTCAGGGATTGTGAGGGGCATTGACACAGTTAAAGGTGTGCTCTATGTCATTACTCCTGTGCCACATAGTTCCTTGGAAAAAGTCAACCTCTTGCTACAGGGTTATATCCAAATTCCCTCTTGTTTGTTGCAGGCAAGATATTGTTTTACATTCTTTTTCTTTCTTCTTAACATAATATTATAGAAATAAAAGATAATATTTAACACTATAATTATTATTATTTTTTACTCTCTCTGATCTCATTATTAAGTAATGTATGTTTCTTATAAAAAAAATGACTTCTTTTCAGGTCCAGGGATGCATCTCACCATACATGTCAGCAAATACTTTGGCTATAAACTAGTTATTCATATGTTAGCAAAGAGAATTATTTCAGTAGCATATTAGTAGGGTAATAGCCATTATAATTTACTTATATTAGCATTTTTCCTTATTTACTAAAATCCAATTTTGTTTTCAGCTATTTATTTTTATGGCAAGTACATGTACATCTGTGGATATTTAGCATTGAAATTATACTCATGATTGCTTGCAGTATGATTATTTCCCTTGGAGATTGGGATTTTAATATCCTTTTTTTTCATGTTCTATTAATCTCTAACAATGTAGTTGTAAAGAAATATTGTAATGGTTAAAGTCTGGCAATGTTCTCTGTGTGCAACTCTAAATTTGAGAAAGAGATCAAGAATGGAAAGTTTGAAGTGATATATTTGGAAATGAACAGTGTTCTGTCTAGAAAGGCAACTGAATGTTAAGAAATATATAAATATGACTCATTTACTTATAAAAAAATCTATTGTTTATAATATATATATTACTGTTTGAGGTTTTGTAAAATAAATTAATGTCAAAAGATTAATTTGTTTTTAGAAATGTAAATTATAATTAAAATAAAGAAAAATAAGTAATTTTTTACTAGTAGATATTAAATTTATTTCACAAAATATCAAAATTTAAATTATTTTATTTTATTTATTATTTAAATTATTTATTTTATTCAAACTAGTGAAAATATGTGTATTAACTTTCTTTTATAACTAATGAAAATTAAAAAACATGTAATTGAAAATTAAATGTTTTAACAGTTATTAAAATAAAAAATACTAAAATTTATATGAAAATTATAAAAAATTAATATAAAAGTGTATAGTGTTGTAGTTACATAGCATTCAACCGATAATTATTATTCATTGTAGATAGTCTTCTTACAAAAATAAAAAATAATAAAATAAATTATATTTATAGATATCAAATAATAAAATGTGTACACTGAATAATAATTAAAAAAATCACTTTTATTACTAATTATAAATATAATAAACTATTAGTAATTGTTACAAAATATAAACTATACTGAATTATGTTGTATAATCAATTAATATAATCGGTTCTTTATGTTGAAGTTGAAGTAGTATAAATTGAAAGATTCTTCAATCCTATTTGATGTTATCATTTATCATTTTTTTTAATATAAAGTTTATTTTTCTATGACTATTTTATTTTATGATGAATTGTTAAATTGTTATTTTCGGTGTTAAATATTTTTTTATTTGACTGAAAATGGAAAAAAACTCATTCTAACAACTATCGTGTAAAATAATCATAAAGAAGAATTATTTGATAAAAAGAATAAAAATAATAGAAAGTAATTTCAAAATATTTAAAGACTTTTTAAATATCAAAATATTATTATTCTTATAAAATATAAAATGGTTTTACAAATAATTATTTTTCGATAGTATACTCTTTTATATATATATATATATATATATATATATATATATATATATATATATATATATATATATATATATATATATTCGAAGAGTTCATACCAGTTAGGTTTGTGTTTTATGTAAACTTTTACTCTTGAGTAGCTTGCAAGTTGGCAAACATATATTAGAGAGAGTTATGCAAAACTTTTACCTAAAATATTAAATGAGAGTAAATAAGATGTTACAAATTATTTATACCAAATATTTATTTATTGGAGTGTGGTATTGGTCTCCAATTAAGACTACCAAATCAATTATGTGGATGCTATGTGCCTAGCTACTTTATCAAACTATCAAATTCTATAGTCATTTAATTCAATTCATGCCAAAGGTGTATGTTTCATCTTTACAAGACAACATTTGACTAAATAATTGTAAGTTTTATTTTATAAATTAATTTTATTTTATTTAATTATATTTAAAATATTCTTTTTAATATAAATGGATCTAAAGTATGATGGTCTTAGTTTTTTCGTATTTTTCTCCTCAATTTGAATAATTTATCGAAATGTTTTCTTTTTCTCATTTGGGATATTGGTATTAGTTTAGTCACAATTACCAAGGAGTATTATTTGTCACTAAATCTTCTTATATGGTTTGATACAATAAATAGGTGAAAATTTCTTCCACTTCAACTTTAATTGTTGAGTTTTACACATTTGTTCTAAATAGGTCATTTTTCTAGCATAACAAGGTAGTTTATGCATCTTTTTGTTTTCGAGTGAAAATTAGTTGGTGATGTTCTATCCAAACACATTAAAATCAAAATTATGCAATGTTTCAAAGTTGGATTATTGATTGATTCAACACGAACTCACATATATATACCTATACCTTTGAAATGTGGTTTCTCATGTTTACAATTTTTTGGGAAACACTATACAGTTTCGTAGGGTTTAATAAAGTAAATTAATAATGATTTATACACTTTCATCTATTGTTTTGTAAATTTATTTGGTAAACTATTTTTTTTTATTTGCATTTGTGGGGGTTTGATTTTTTTTTTTAAACATTTCACACTGCTTTCTTATATTTAGTGATGATATAGTTAACTATGAAGCAATCTAGGGTTATATTTTGTCATCACTCATCTAATTTTTGTAGTATTTTTTATTTATTTATTCAAAGGTTTTAGCCTCTCAAAAGGTTACCATTTTGGTATGACCTTAGTGTAAAATATATGCTAATTTTATCTTAACCTTCTTCAAGAAAGATAATATTTTTTTAATTATTAATTTTTTTTTCAATCACAAAAAATAACAAATTTTGTTTACAGGACACAAATTCTTTTCTAAAATCATGATTTTTGTAACATCTAATCTAATAGTATAAAACTATTAAACAAAACATTTCATAGATGATAATCACAAAACATAGAATACCAACATCATACAATATTATAGTCATCCCAAAATAAGACATACTGAAATATAAATTTACACAAGAATTCCATATGCTAACTTGATAGAATGCATCCTCTTCTCCTTGAGCTGGTCCAGCTACAACTTCCTTGTTTGCTCACACTAATCAAGCGATCATTGCAAAAGAAAAAACAAACAAGACAAACAAGATACAGAGAAAAGGGTAAGCAAATGTATAAAAATATTGAACCATTTCAAAATACAAATATTTAAGTCGTACAAAATCAATCATCATATTTCGTACAAAGACCTAAAGCTATGACTCAATTATAGATATTAATATTGAACCCTAGTAAGTCGTGCACTTGTAGTGACATCCAATGCTCTGCAGAGCGATAAACAAAGAGTTAAACTCTACCAGACACAATGTTAGTCCGTTAACGTCTTTGGCCAAGGCAAAATTCCCAGATAAAGACCTTTTCCTCTCACCACATACCCTATACTTGAAAATTGAATGGTTATTAGAGTGTCATAATAACTTCTAATTGAATCCCTACATCAATGCATACACTACAACAATTCACCATTAATTCTCCTTGAATAGCATCAACAAATCTCAATTACATCTCATGTACCAATCACTTCTTAAGCAATCATTCATAAAAATCACAACTAAAAATCACAACGGCTCTAGAATTGATCATCTAACAACTACTAAGATTCTGATTCTAGCTCAACGAAACCATCTCCTTGCTAGGCAAAAAGTGCACAAATATCCACTCGTTCAGTGACTATATGGCTCGCCCAACGAGTGTATCACTAGGAATCTGGAGGGAAAATCCTCCTAAAATTCGCTTAACGAGGGTGGTCTCGACCAGCGACTGCAAAGTCAATAAACTCTCAGACTTTGGATTCACTAAGCGAGCATGTATTCGACCAGTGACTCCCAAATTAGTGAGCCCCTGACTTTAGGTTTGCTCGGCGACTCCTAAATTATTGAGCCTCTGATTTTAGATTTGTTGAGCAAGCTCACTCTCGACCAACAAGCCTGCATAATCCTGCAAAACACGATTCTGTAATTTTGCATCCCCAATCAAGTTTAAGCAACTTAAGAACCGATGACAAACACATACCAAACTTGAATTAACCACAAACATAAGTGTCAAAAACTTTCAATCACAAAATTAATCCAATTGCTATTCACGAGTAACATATCTCAAATTTAACACATTAATTTCACTCAATCATGTATCATTCCACAAATAAAAAACACTAACAATTCACAGTATCATCATACGATCTATCAATATAATATTTGGAAAACTGAAATTATTTTAAAATTTAGACTAAAATAAGAGTTATCTCAAAGTCCAAAAGCTAAAAGTATATAGAATTTCAAAAAGAAATTAGGACTTTTAATTTGACATTTGGAAAATAAAACTAAAACTAAAACCGTGTAGTAACAAAAATGAAATGGGGTTTGCAAATATAAAGTTTCTTCATAATAAATTTGTATTTGCAAGTACAATTTATCCAACTTGTAAATTTTTAAATTGTTCATCTGAATAATTTGGAAAATAAGTCACCCATCCAATAAATGTGGCCATGATTTCTTATCGACAAAGTTACACAGTTCACTAAATGCAAAATATGATAAATGCAACACTCCAACATACCTATTCTAATCATATACATCATGCTCAAGTTTGAATTTTTTTAAAAATTTCACTCAATTTTACTGTGAAAATGACATGGTGTATGAGTTTACCCTATTTGAATGACATAGGTTCTGAACCTATTGCTTCATCTAAGAGTAAATGTTTTTCTTGTTTTGTCAGCACTGTTGTAGAATCAGAACTGTTTCTGATCTTGCGTGTGATGCATGGAATATATATATATATATATATATATATATATATATATATATATATATATATATAATAAAGTTATTTTTAAGTGATTTTATTGTTATAATAAAAAAATATTAATAAAATGTTAAATTAAAAAAACAACATTTTTTCAAAAAATTGTTAAACTTCTTTAATTTAGTATTAATCAAATGTTAGAAAAAAATTATTAAGATTTTACAATCCTGACGTGAATAGTTTAGTTCCAAATAGAATTTTATTTTTAATTTTATAAATAAAAATTAAACATAAATAATATTTTTAATCAATTTTGAATGATTTTTAATCTATTCGATCTTCAAGATAAAACTAAATATTATTAAAGTTTATTCATTTTAAAGAGAGAAGAATATTAAAATGCTGTGGTAGACTTTAGATGATTTTCTTTGTGAAATTAAAATTGATTTTAAAAACAACAAAGTATAGAGATATAGTTTGAATTGATATTTTATTCTTAGATTGCAGTAGTATAAATATACAGATTGGTAACGTAAATTGGAAAGAATCAGGGAACAAACTCCACCAATTTAGCACTAACAATTAACCTAAATAAAGGGAAAATCTGATATATAAAATCTGACTAATAAAAACTCATTAGTATAATTTAAAACTAATTATTATAATTGATATCCTTCCGCAAGTTGGACGATCTGGAAGAGAGAGGCAACTTGGACAGTAATGAATCAAACCGAGGGTGAAGTAGAGGCTTTGTGAGTATATCAGCAAGTTGATCATCAGTAGATACAAAGGATACCCGAAACTTGCCTTTTTGAACATTTTCACGAACAAAATGATAGGCTAAGGCTATATGTTTCATCCGAGAGTGGAAAACAGGATTGGCGCTGAGACTTGTGGCACCAAGATTGTCACAATATATAACCGGGTTGGCTGTGGGGATGTGACCAAGTTCAGTGAACAAGGATAGGACCCATAGAAGTTCATTGGCCGTGTCAGCCAAGGCTTTGTATTCTGCTTCGGTTGAGGAACGAGCAACAGAGCGTTGTTTCCGGGAGCTCCAAGAGATGGGAGTGCGACCGAGATATAACAAGTAACCAGTGGTGGAGATATAATCATCCTTATCACTCGCCCAATCTGCATCTGAGTAAGCATGAAAGGTTAGCGGAGCAGTTGCCGAGATGAAGATGCCTTTGTTGCAAGAACCCGCCAAATAACGGAGCACCCGTTTGAGGGCAGACCAATGCGTCGTTCTTGGATGTTGCATGAATTGCGCAAGTTTGTTGGTGCTGAAGGCGATGTCCGGGCGAGTAAGACTTAAGTATTGAAGACTTCCTACGAGGGTGCGATACTCAGTTGGGGAAGGTAGGAGATCACCAGAATCCTTGAGTAAGGGAGCACTGGCGGACAGGGGAGTGGAGGATGATTTTGTGTTAGCCATGCCTGATTTGTGGAGAAGATCAGTTATGTATTTCCTTTGTGAAAGAAACAGTCCTGTAGCGGAACGAATTACTTCGACGCCTAAGAAATAGGTGAGACATCCAAGGTCTTTCAGCGAAAATCGAGCAGCAAGGGTGGAAATAAGGTTGGACAACTCAGTAGGGGAACTCCCAGTGACAATGATATCATCAACATATACTAATAAATATAGTGTGGAACCAGATTTTTGAGAGATAAAGAGAGATGCATCAGCAATTGAGTTGACAAAGCCAAGAGAAAGTAGAAACACTCGAAGCTCCGTATACCAGGCGCGTGGTGCTTGCTTTAGCCCATAGAGTGCCTTTTTGAGGCGGCAAACATGATCAGGGAAACTTTTGTTGACAAAACCAGGGGGCTGGAGCATGAATACTTCCTCTTTGAGCGTCCCTTGAAGAAATGCATTGTTGACATCAAGTTGGCGGATGGACCACCCTTGATGAACTGCAAGTGTGAGGACAGTGCGTATGGTGACCGGTTTAACAACCGGACTGAATGTCTCGGTATAGTCCCAACCAGGGCGTTGGTGAAAACCTTTGGCGACTAGCCGAGCCTTGTACCGATCAATCGAGCCATCCGGGTGTCGTTTGATTCGAAAGACCCATTTGCAACCAATCAAATTTTAAGTAGAGGACCGACTGACAAGGTCCCAAGTGCGATTGCGATGTAAGGCGTCAAACTCAGTTTGCATAGCGGAGCGCCAATCAGGGTCACGAAGAGCTTGGGTGAAGGTGTTGGGCTCAAGTGGAGAAGAGGGATGGACATGGAGGTTAAGCTTTTTGAGGGGTTTGACAATGTTGTTTTTAGACCGAGTAATGATACCACCTCCATCAGTTTGGGGTCTGTTGGTAGGGTTGGCATCGGGTTGGGATGGTGGCACAAAACATGGTGGGGATGGTGGTGAGGTTGGAGGGGATTCAGAGTGTCCAGGGGAGGGTTGGACCAGAGGTGGGGAGTTGGTGAAGGATGAAGAGGAAGGTGCAGCCGAGACCTCCTCCGGTGGGTTTAGGGTAGTACTGTTCATGGGTTGGTTTATAGGATGGAGTATGGAGAGCTGAAGTTGGCCTGTTGGTTGCTCTGCTGGTTGCTCTGCACTCGGCCTGGCTTGAGGTATTAGGGAGCTGTACGGAAATTCAGATTCAACAAACTTGACATGGCGAGAGGTGTAGATCCTTCCTGTGGTGGGATCGAGACACAAGTAAGCATGTTGATCAGCCGAGTAACCTACAAAAATACACATAGCAGACTTTGGTGCAAGTTTATGGTTAGCATAGGGTTTAATCCAGGGAAAACACAAACAACCAAAACACTTTAACTTATGATAATCCGGGTTAATTTTGAGTAATTTGGCATAAGGGGATTGGTACCCAAGAATTGGTGTTGGGAGACGGTTTATGAGATAGGCTGCCGTTGTCATGGCGTGAGGCCAATATGTGAGGGGCAAGCCTGAGTGGTGGAGAAGAGAGAGACCGGTTTCGGCAATGTGTCGATTCCGACGTTCTGAAATTCCATTATGTTCAGGTGTATGAGGTGGGGTGGTGTGA
This sequence comes from Vigna unguiculata, assembly GCF_037176805.1. Lineage (NCBI taxonomy): Eukaryota > Viridiplantae > Streptophyta > Magnoliopsida > Fabales > Fabaceae > Vigna > Vigna unguiculata. The sequence goes on along the minus strand of NC_140795.1, from coordinate 48,717,589 downwards.
TGACTTATTCCATGAGTGCTTAAAAAAGAACGAAGACCAATATATTCGCCACCATTATCCGTGTAAAGAATTTTGATATTGTGATGAAAAAAATTTTCAACCAGCGATTTAAATTTGGGAAACAGAGTTTGCACATCAGATTTGCGTTTTAGCGGATATAGCCAAATATAGCGAGTAAAATGATCAACAAACATGCAATAGTAGCGAAGACCATCAATTGATAAAACAGGGGAAGTCCATACATCAGAGAAAATTATTTCCAAAGGATAAGATGATTTAAGAGTGGATTCATGAAAAGGAAGTTTATGACTTTTGCTAATTTGACATGAGTTGCAATCTGATTGCTGGAATTTAGGTGAACCCAAAGAAAAATGCTGTTGAATAAATGTAAAGATAGAAGTGGAAGGATGCCCAAGTCTATGGTGCCATGAAGCAGAGGAGGTGGTGCGGGCAGAGTGGACGGACGGAGAGTTGGCTGGCCAGAGATAGAGTTCATCCACACATAAGCCGTTATAGGTGGTTTGACCCGTCTGCAGGTTCTTCACATGGAAAGAGTTTGGCAAGAAAACAACAGCAGAGTTAGTTTGTTTGGTAAGCTGAGAGACAGAAATGATTTTCTGTTGCATGGAAGGAACGCACAAAGCATGTGAGAGGGATAAATCATTAAGTAAAAGTGTTCCAGAATGAAAGATGTTTAAACCTGAACCGTTACCCATAAACAGTGAGTCCGGACCCGTGTACGGATGATGAAGCGCTAGATTCGCAAGATCATTTGTGACATGATGGGTCGCTCCACTATCAACCAGAAAATTAGTTGGAGATGTGCCAGCAGTTGCAGTATGGACCTGAACCTGTCCAGGGGTAGCAGAAGAGGAACGAGGAGGCGGTGGGACACTAGGGTGCTGCTGTTTGAAGGTAAGACACTGAGACAGAACATGACCCTTGACATTGCACCATTGGCAGCGACCAAGAAACGGTTTGCGATTGCCAGGGCGTGAAGTTGAGGATGCAGAAAATTGCCCAGACCGAGTTTTGTCATAATGGTTGGGTCGAGCATGTGCATGCAAGGCTGTCATGGGAGCAGGAACCTGCCGTTGAGCAGCAACAAGAGAGAGTTCATGAATGAGAAGCTTCTCGAGAAGGTCATCAAAAAGAATGGCAGTGTCCCTTGCATTGACACCATCAATGACAGCTCTATAGCCGTCGTCGAGGCCACGTAAGACATGGTCAGTCATGTCTTCAACGGAGACAGGAGAGCCAAGTGATGCAAGGAGATCAGCAGTTTGCTTCAGAGAATGCATGTAGGTGGTGATGGATTGGGTACCTTTGGATGCCGTGTGGAGACGCTCTTTCAACTGTCGAAGGTGACTGCGGGATGCCTTGGCATAGGTGCGTTGGAGAAGAGTCCAGAGATCATGGGATGTCGTTGTTTGAGACACCAAGGAGGCCACTTCAGGGGATAGAGTGGTGAGGAGAGCACCATATATAAGACGGTCTTGGCGACGCCAAGTTTGATGAGCAGGATTCGAAATTGTCACTGGAGGGTCATCAGTGGTGGAGACCGTTGTCGCTGGCGCAGGAAAGGATCCATCGGGATATTTGAGAAGATCATGGCCATCAAGGAGAGCTTCAACTTGAAGTTTCCAGGTAAGGTAATTGGAAGGAAGAAGCCTGGTGACACTGCTGAGAGTGATGCAAGTGAAGGGTTTAGAGGGCTCATAAGGGTTTCTAATGGAGGAGTTTTCGGTGGCCATGAGAGGGAAAAAAAAAGGAAGAAAAAGAAAAGAAAGGAAGGAGCGGCGTCCTGTGCTGGAAAAGTAAGGAATGAGAGGATCGTGTATTAATCTGATACCATATAGAGATATAGTTTGAATTGATATTTTATTCTTAGATTGCAGTAGTATAAATATACAGATTGGTAACGTAAATTGGAAAGAATCAGGGAATAAACTCCACCAATTTAGCATTAACAATTAACCTAAATAAAGGGAAAATCTGATATATAAAATCTGACTAATAAAAACTCATTAGTATAATTTAAAACTAATTATTATAATTGATACAAAGAGCATAAGCCAAACATGATAAACTTGTTGATAGCTTGTGGAACAATTTTTTTTTATACATCACTTATTCTATATTTTTAATCTAACTTTTTTTCATACCATCTATCTTAATTAGATATTTTATTTTACTTTATTTCTGATTTTACAGTTATTCAATTTTGTACTTGTGTAAAATACCAAATCTCACATATTGACAATTTTTTTATTTATAGAAATGAAAAAAAATAAAACAACTTAGTGGAAGTACTTCTTATCTTATCTATTTCTTTCTTTGTCATTAATATATTATGGTAAATTATAGTTTCTTCAATTTTGATATAATACACTTATTATTATAATAGTAATAATTATTATATTATTATTTTAAACCTGGTCTTTTGCTTTGAATGGAGTGATTGGATTTCATAGTTATTTGACAGGTCCACGTGCAATTCAGTGATACAGTCTATTTTTTGGACTTGGGTTGATCCTCTGCAAAACTAGTTTTATATTAATTTAATTTATAAAATTGATTTCAATTATAATTTAATTTAGATTAAACTCAAACATTTAAGTACATTTTTTAAGCAGTACAAAATATTTTAAATGAATTATATATTCCTAGCATCAGGAAAAACATGGTAGTTAGACTAAATCTTAGTTTTATGTACTTTTTTATTTTAATTAAATTATCAATATAGCACATACTAATTTAAGGTAGCAAGAAAATAAATTAAAAACAATCTATATTAAATAAAATCACTGATAAAAAAATAAAGAAAATTAAAGTTTCAACTAAATAATAAATAAATAAATAAAAATCAACAATCAATTTAATCATAACTATTTATTTTTAAATAATATTTTACAGGTCAGTTACACCTGTACAAAATTTCATAAGAATAGTCTGCCCCATCAAACGACGTCGTGCAACACTCATTACTGTTACACCGATCTTAGTGTCACACTGTTTAAAAAAAACATCATTTCCTAGAAACTTATTAAAATATAATAAAACTAAAACAAAAAATGGGTAAAATAGGAAATTCCCCCCAAAAAAACCAAAGGCGGGAGAAAGAGCCGTTGCTGCCCAAACCAATGAAATTTTGGCGCCAAAACCTCATCTTCGCTCTGCCCGTAAAAACACGGTCACCCCCTTTCTCTCTCCCATTCTCTTCTTTCTTTTTCTCGGAAAATTCATATTTTCCCACGAAAAACTCATACTCCCTTTTCTTACTATCCCTCTTCTTTTTTTCTTCATTCCTTTTGATCCTTCAAGACATAAACTGAAAAACCCTTTTCTCTTATTCCCTCTTCTTCTTCTTGTTCACCCAAAAGCTTGAACCTTTCACCCAAAGTTCTTCTCTTCCCTTTTTTTTTTTCAACATGGGGTTCTCTCATTCCGACCTGGAATCGGAATCCAAGAAGTGGGTAATCGCCGGAATCACGGTTCGGTCTCTCAAACCCATCAACACGAAGCGCGTTAATGGCGGTGACAACAAAGACGATAATGGTGAAGAACTTTCCACAACACCCACAGCAAAAGAATCAAGAATACCCGACAATTTGCCGTGCCCGCCGGCGCCGCGGAAGTGCAGGCCTCCGACCAGGTGTGGCGGCGGCGGCAGCGGCGGTGTCAGAGAGTTCTTCACGCCACCTGATTTGGAGAGTGTGTTCAAGTTGCATAAAGCCAAATGATTCTACTTCATTCAACTAACAGCAATCAAGGTCTTAGAAGAGAGAGAGATTTGGGTAGTGTACTTTTATTTGGAGCTCAAAATTCAATTTCTATATATATATGTATATGATAAAGTAAGTGATTTCAGCTGTTCATGATGAGAAAAAATCAATGGCTAGTTCTGCAGACACATACTTCAAAGTTTTATGTGTGTGTTTGTTTCATTACTTCACATACATGTGTGTTTGTGAGTTCATGAATGGTTGGAGTTGCTTGCTTTATCCTAATGGAGGTGAATTTTTTTTGTTCTGAATGCTTGTAATTGCTCTTTCTTCTTTTCCTAGGTTGGGAAACAAGAACTTGTGTATAAAGTTTGAAGGAAAAAGGGAATGATATTTAGAAGTTAGAAAGGAGGATTGAGTAGGTTTTGCTTTGATTTTTTTGTTTTGTTTAGAGGCTATATTATGTAGTTTATTTACTCTCTTTTTTCATTAATGAGAAGAAGCTTTAAATATATCTTGAGATTTTGCTGCTATTTGGGTGAAATGAAATCATTGTGATTCTGATAACTTGTAGAGATGAATGAACTGTGAGTTGTTTTGTTTTGTGTTTTTTGTGCTTTCAACTGTGTGTGACCCTTTTGTGCTGTGAGTGAAGATTCTGATTTGGTGTAAGTTTTAGCCTTTTGAAGAGGGTGTGGTTGTAGTTTGGTGCAGCTATTGTTTCCCTTTTTGGGTTAGTTTGGTTGGTTTTTTCTCTGCTTTTATTCCTTCATCTCATGTGCAATTGGATATACCTAATTGTTTGGTGTGTTAGACCAAAAGGACTTAATTCTTAGTACCTAATATTTCCATGCTAATTTTTTGTTTACATTAATGTGAAAAAAACTGTCACACACATGGGTGCAGAAGTTGGAGTTATTGAGAGAGGTAAAAGTTTTAACAAAATTTTGGTGCAAATTTTTCATCCCCTGAATATGTACTAATATGATGACATGTTGGGTCTTGTTACTCCAAAATCTGAAATCTTCTGCAGAAGAAGAAACTTTTTCTGACTCAATTCTTTCTCTGTGTCATAAATTATGTTTCTCTCTTTTGTTCTGCTCCCACCATGCCTCAAATATTCTCAAGAAATCCCATAAGAAACGGATGAGATTTGTTTTTCTTGTATTTGGAACTGCATCAAAGATTTGAGTTTTGATTTCATATTCAAATATGCAAATTATGCAGAAACAAGAAACTCTTGCTTCAAGGGTGATGAGTGATGATGTATGTTAGAATAATATCCAAAAGCATGCAATTAGTTTTTGAGGAATGAACACATGTTTATTTCTTTTTTCTAAAAGAAGAATCTTTCTGAAATGTTAAAATATGAATAAACTAATTCAAATATAGTTATGTTTAATACATTTTTAGCCACTATTAATATTAATCTTAATTACGAATTTCATTGACAAAAAACTTTAATGCTTTTTTTCTTAATTTTATTATTTATTTAATTTGGTCTCGGTGTAAATAAAAAAAATTAACTAGAGTTTTAATCTTTGAAAGTGCAATCATGCAATTCTCTTAAAAGTGAATCAAGTTTTTCAATTTTAAAATATATAACGGTTGAATTAATTTTATAAACGATCATTATATGTTAATTATAAATTGTATGAGCATTGATCATCAATTTGTATTATGGGTATAAATTGTAATTGTTAAAATATATTTTTACTTATTATTGTAGAACAAAATATTTTTACAGGAATTCTCAAACATGAAGAAACAAAGATAAAATCATGAAAACTTAACAATATTATTATAAGTGGACCCTTAAAGTAAATAAACCATGACACACTTCCATTCATTTATTCATTTCACATGCTTTTTTTATAAGGGAAAAGTAAAGAAATAATGTATCAAATGAGGGTTGAGGTGTGTAAAAGAAAATTTTTCCTATATTTATATATACTACTAGTCATAAAAAATACAACATTAAAAAAGATAATATATTTAATATTAAATCATCACGACAAGTTTATTAATTTTTATAGATAATTAATCTAAAACTACACAAAGAATAATTACCTATTATTATTATTATTTTTGTAACAAGAGTCGTACTCCTTTTTACTTCTTGTGTTTCCTAGGTTTCAACTCAATAGTTTTTTCTCCACTAAGTCCCATACACAAAAGTCGTAAACACAAGCGTGTTACATTGTACATGGGTGGGTCAAATTCTCAAATTCTCCAACTAGCCTAAAGCTACCTTACCCATGCAAAAGAAAAAATCTTTTCAAAATAGTTAAGATCATGGGGTACAAAAAGATTGTGAATTTTCATAAAATTTAGTTAATACTAAAAATGTACATGCAAAATATGTTCTTGTACAAAATAGTGATATAATTGATATGTTAGAAGTGAGTTTTAAGTCTAACTCAACCCCCTCATTTATATTCATCTCGTGCGTGGGACTAAAAATTAGTGGGTGGTCCGTTAGCGGCCCGATAACGGGTGAAACAGAATGTTCAAGAAAGTTAGTTCGTTAAGATAGGTTCTAACTTTAACTTGGTTCTGATACCCTGTTAGAAGTAGATTTTAAACCTAACTCAATCTCACAAAACCGGTTTGTAAGGTGAGGTTTGCACTTCACCTATATATTATGAAATTGTCTTATCTCTAGTCGATGTGAGACTTCCTACTTATACATAGTTGAACTCTTTAAAATAATTTATACAAAGATAATTATATTCACACAGAATAAAAGGGTAAAATTTATTTTAGTGATTAATTTTCAGAAATTAGTTTTACTATTTTGATTATGGAAATACTTTCCCATTGCACAAATTGATAGATGATGACAAATTAAAATGAATCTTGTTCCTCTCCCATGTACCTTTTTACACCCTCTGCAACTCTTGCTTTAATCTTCTTCTATGTCCCACCCAATTTTATTTATTTATTTTTCGATGCCCCACCTACTTTAGCTTGCTCTTGCACACCACAACTAGGTGATAACACTCTCAGATTATTAAAAGTGGAAACAATAATTAACACAAGTACATAAGATGATTAGAATCCTATGCAATTGTCACTGTTCCAAAATGAAAAATGGTTTAATCAAACATAGCAAAAAAAAATCTCATTGACCCTCTTGCATCTTTAGTGCTTGGATGATTTTGGATATATTAATTAGATTTGTGATTTGTGTGGATGAGATTTTTTGGTTCCTATATCATGGATAAGAATCTTTGATTAGTTTAAGGAGTCAACATGAAACAGTTGGCATGACCAAAGGATTTGTTTAAAAATTGTTGTTGTTGTTGTTTTTGATGATGACCTAATATGAGGTTCTCTTTGGTGTTAATAATGAAAAAAGGGTTTCTAGGGATTAGGGTTTTTTCAAGAAAGCACATAGCAAAGTTGTAGTAAATGTGGTGATTTTAGATCGCTCTTACTTTGTCGCATTGTGGTCATTTTTTAGAATTGGAGTTGCAATGGGTTTCTACGTTCAAAAGAAAAATTATATCATGACTCTCATTTTTTGATTTATATTTTTTACACTTTAAGGTAATTTAACGTGGGTCATTGATTCATTCAAAAAAAAAAGATAGTGGTACATTAATCAATGTCCCACACTAAATCACATCAAAAAGTAAAAGATAAAAAGTCGAAAAATGAAAGTCATAGTATCATTATCTTAGCTTAAATGGGTACCACATGATGATGTTTTTGTGTAAGAAAAAAACAAATAAAGTAAAAAAAGAGTAAAATTTATCATTCATATCACTTTTGACTTTGCCCCTTGCTTCCTTATAGGAAGCACCTCTTTTATCAAGTGAGATTTTTGTTTTTGTTACATTTATTTATGAGATCACATTCTTGATAACATGCCAAATTAGTTAGCTATGATTAAAATATTGAACCTTGTAGTTTTTATACATCAATGTGATTCTATTTGTCCACATCATTCATTAACCCTAATTTAAGTTCCATTGAGTCTACAAAATAGCTTGTGATAGGAGCCATGATGTCACTTCTATACAACATTCTTGGATTCTTTCTATTTAAGAAAGAACTATAGTTCTCACCTTTGTTTCTTCAATTGGCTTGATCTTGTATTTAAGATGTTGTTTGAGAAAAAAAAATGTAATAACTTGAATTCAAATGTAGGGTAAAATGTGTTATGGCTTTTTACATCTAGTGAAAAATAGTTTTAGTTTAACTAGAATGTATAATTTGAGTTTGATTCAAACAACTTGGTTAAAATTTTAAAAATCAATGTATAAAACTAATGTAGATATTAAAAAGGACATCAAAACTATTATTTTTAAAATTTATCGTTTTTACTAAAATTTTAACAAACATGAACTAATTAATATTCATCTTTAAATGATAACAAATTAAGTGCTTTTTTTACTATATTAAGTTTCTGAACAGAAATTATGTATCAACAAATTTAATTGGCACTTGATACTAATAATGTTGTATGAAAAAACAAGAAATGATGACATCACTTTATTTCAAACACATTTTCTTTTATTAGTTTAAATTTACAAAGACCCTTCAAAATCAGAAAAAAAAAATCATTAAATATGAAATTAAATGCAATAAAATCATTGGTTTTAATCAATTTGAACCAATAAGAATAAAAAATAAAAAGTGTGCATGAATTGATGAACTAGTGACCGATTTTCATGAGAGAAATTAAAAAGTAACACTTTTGTTGCTTTCAAATTGGAACTGACCAAACAGTGCTTTTCGTTAAAGATAGAACTCCTGAATTATTATAATGTTTATCATCATGGACTCAATTTTGTTATATATTCTTTTGTGGGGACCAAAAATATATTTCCAAAGACAAAAAATTTAAACCACACATGCTCTATTCTTCGTAAATCTTACTCTTGGTGATGTTATAAGATTGGTTCTAATCTTCTATTATTTATTATTGATATGTACTATAAGAAATTTTTTTATTAGTGAGATCAATCTATATACTAATTTATAAACTAAAAATGATTGATAGTTAAAATAGTTTCTAAATTAGTTATTATAGTAAATTGGTTTTTAAATTGGTTACTAACATTAGCTCTATCAAACATATTTATACATAAATTTGTATTTAAATTGGCTGCTAATGAACAAGTCTAGAGATCAATTTTTTTGATAACTAAAATCATTGTAGTTAATAATAGTAATCAATTTAGAGATAAGTTCACTAGAGTGACTAATTTAGAGACTACTTTAAAAACTATTTTAGTTATTAATAATTTTTAGTTTATAAATTGGTAGCTAAGTGGGTCACATATTGACTAATTATTTTTCATCCTTAAAATTTGGTTATCGATCAGAGATTTTTTTGTAGTGATGATTAATGATCATATTTTGATGTTTATGAGAAGATTCAACGTCAAATGATGAATTAATCATTATAATGTGATACACCTATTTAAAAATTTTGGGTTAAGTATGTTTTGAGTCCCTGAACTTTGATCCAAAATTGAAATTTGTGCATCTCTGAAACTTCGATATATTTTAGTCCCTAAAATTTAAAAATGAATGAATATAGTCCTTTTAATCCAATTATGTTAACTTTTTTATGTGTCGCATGCATTTTATGTTAGTATTAGAGTTGTTTACACTATTTGACATATTTCCGATTCAATATCTATTAGGAAATGCATTCAACACATAAAAAAAGTTAACGTAATTGAGTTAAAAGAATTATATTCATTAATTTTTAAAGTTTAGGACCAAAATGTATTGAAATTTAGAAACTAAAAACATATTTAACTCAATAACTTTCTTAATTTAAACAAAATAATCATTTAATGATAGATATTTGGACAATATATTCAATGCCAAGAAACTATAAATAAATCTATATATGATATTACGAAACAATTTCTAATGTAAGTTTTTCTTAACATGTTCAATTTTCTTATTTATATTATGTAATTCAAACTCATACTTAAATTTCTACTATTAAGCTCATAGATGTTTTACGATAATCTAAATTATGTTTTTCCTCTATGAACGATGAGGTTGAGGAGTACATTTGGTTCATAACAAGAGTTTTAATTGTGTTGATTAGATGAATTATTATGAATGAATAAAAAAGTTCCACGATAAACCCTATAATCACATTTACCCAATAGTGAATTTTGAATTCATCTGTTAACTGTAATTTATTTATTTACTAGTAGTTTGGTTTGGTGGGTAGGGTTTTTTATTCTTGTACTTAATTAGCTAAAAAATTAAAAGCATTATGTTTGAGTGCAAGACAAAGGTAATGTAGAAAAAATTAGCATTTATTGTATGATTATATATATTGTTCTTAAATATTAATAGTTTTTATTGTCTTTTATAATTAGTTCAAACAAGATAGTCTCGCTTAATTGACATCTTGATAATCTAAGTTAGTTCAATTAATAAATATAATGATGATAATATAAGTTAGTTCAATTATTAAATATAATGATGATGTGATATTATATTGTACTGATTTAGATGGCTATATATTGTATACAATATTATGATATATTCAATTAAAGCAATAAATAATTTTTAATTGGTGACCATATGTATTTTCCTATGTTTAATAAATATTATTTTATTTTTATTAAGGATCTAGTTCATGTAAAGTAATATATTATGTGATTCTCTTGTAGATCAACATTTTACGTTGAGTAAAAAGTTTTATATTTAATTAAACATGTTTAATATGATTTTTTTTTTCCATAATTTATCTATTTATTTCTCTCTATTTTATATTCGTTTGCACTAATTAAACTAATATAAGTAGGTAAAAATAATAACAAATAAAATTTACTAATTAAATAAACATGTATTAAAGGACATTCAATTATACTGTACTATTTACAATAAATGGTTTTTATTTACAATATTTTTTTTACAATTAAACTTATTATTTACAATAACTTGAAAATTGTTGTAATTGTTGTAATAAAAAAAACAGGTTAAATTTTAATATGTGTATTTTTTTCAAGCCTTATAGTTTTGGGTTTATTTTATTTTATATCTTTACTGTTCATATATTTTAAAAAGTTGTAATTTTTATCCAACCCATGATTTGTTTAAGTTTCATATATATATATATTTTTAATTTTCATACAGTTGAAATTATATCTACCATATTATTCAAATTGTCAACATAACATAAATAAATAGTTTAATTAATTAAAATGTCAGAATAAAAAACACATGTAATATTTAAAACTGCTTCAAATTACACAATTTGAAAAATATATGAAATCTAAATTCACCGAAAAAATAAGGTACCAAATTGCTGTTCAAAATGAAATAAAAAAAATCAGTTATCATTACTGTAAAATTTTATTCTCAGAAAATCTGAATAAGAGTAACTAATAAATTAACTATTTTGGACCCAAAAAAAAAAATGGAGAAAATGAGTAGCATGCAGTAGAAAGAAATGATAAAAGATGGTTGAAAAAGTGTTGTTGGTGTGAAGAGGAAATATGAATGTAGAAGTACAGAGTTTGCAGATAGGGTTTTGACATATAGTGTGGTATGACAGTGCACAAACCCTAACTCTGCAACCATTTTGCAGTGACTGTGACTTCTCACCATGGATTCTACCTTCCATAGCTTGGTCCATACTCTACTACTCTACTTTCTCCCTATAACTACTACAACAACATCTACTTTATATATCACATAATATACACATTTATTGATTTCATTACTCTTCCATGTAATACATATAACTATAAACTTTATAATCTAATAAATATTATACTCTAATCGATTATGATCTTATCCGACCCAAATCCGTCCAACAATCATTGTTTTAACAATATTGTCCACTTTATAATGTGAAATTTCGTCACAGTTTTGTCTTTAAAAAACATTTAAGAAAGTGAAAAAAAATTTAAATTATGCTTGGTGTTCGGGATTTATTGGATGTATCGAAACGACTTCTTCATTCAATCTTACTACACATATACACTAACACAAAAAGTGCTTATAACATATGTTATTTTTTGCTTTTGACGTCTATAAAAATACCGAAGTCATATATGGTTACGTTAAAATTAACGTCTGAAAGAAAAACTGACGTTAGGTAACGTCGAAAAATAAGAGCCCGACGTCCCTTTACGTCAATTCGATCCTCACCCAACATTCGATTCGCACCAATAGAAGGGAAAAAACTGTTGAAATTGACGTCTGTCCTTGCACTGACAGACGTCAAAGGACTTGAAATATTGTTTGTTTTGGAGTTTTAAAATTGTCATGTTTTTATTTAAAAAAATTGGAAAAAAAATTATACTTAACTTTGGCTATTAAACATATGAAATTATTAGACATATCAAATTATTAACAACAAGGTATAAATAAGTTGATAATAATTTTACATTCCATAGACAAGAAAAAGAAAACATATTACAAGGTTTAAGTATATTCTTAATTCCTACAATTTTTCATGGTTCTGATTTTCGCTTTCTAAGAAAATTTATTTAACTTTTTCAAATTTGGTATTTTGCAATTAATATTACACTATTCTAAATTAAAAATTTTTGTTTTGATTTAGAAACCAAAAACCCATCTTGAATTTAAGGTGCAAAATAAAAGTAGTTTGAATTTTGAAGAAAAATAATAGTTGATGGGTAGTAGTAGGTGGAAGATATATGGTACACAAGGTGCATTTAATTGGAGATGATACATAAGAAATAATGATAAAAAAAAGAAGAAAATTAAGTATTAATTGATGGAGAAAAATGAAGAAAGAGAAAAAATGGTGGAAAGAAGAAGAAGAAGAAGATGATGAGAAGGAATCCAATGTATGAAAGAAAGAGAGTAGAAGAGACACATACACATGGGTTTCTAAGGAATCCTAAGCATATCAAATATTCTAAATTTGGAACCCAACACCAACGTAATAGCATAGTGATGACGTGTCACTATTTTTTTTTCCTTGTCAAAGATTCTATCTTCTCTATCTAACAATATCTACATGCATCTTTAATTATTTAAAAAAAATTAAATATGATTTTGTTTCTCAAATTTCAATAAAATTTGTTTTTCAAATTTTTTATTAATTTAGTCTTTCATTTTTAAAAATGTATAATTTAATTATTTTAACCAAACTTTGTTAAGTTTATCTGACTTTTTAAGTATATTTTATGATAGTATTTGAATTGTTTATACCGTTTGACACATTTTCGTTTCAATGTTAACTCAAATATTATCATAAAATGCATTTAAAATATCAAATAAACTTAACAAAATTTGTTAAGAAAGACTAAATTCACGCATTTCTATAAATGAATGACTAATTGGTATAAAGTTTTGAGGAAAACTAATTTCAAAATTAACTTGAGAGACCAAAATCATATTTAAACCTTAAAAAAAATAAAAAAATGAATAATGTTTTCGTGTTTTTTTTTTTCAAATTAATTACCTTCCATTTCTGTTATTTACTATAGAAACATTACAAAAAAAATAGCATTCATGTAAAAAATTATGTAGATTGAGATCAATCTCACGTTATAAAAGTTAAACACAAAAACACTTTCAATTAAACAACGAATTTTAGTGTCCAAGCTTTAATATAAAATTAAAATTTATCTTTTTGTCTCAAGTTTTGAGTCTGGTGTTTAAATTTTAAAAGTAAATAAATATAGTTATTTTATTATTTACAAAAAATAAAAAATAAAAAAAAATATATATTTATTTTTTTCAAATTTTCCATTTCTATTATTTTAGAAACATTAAAAAAATCTATTCATATAAAAAAGAGGTTGGGATCAAACTCACGTTATAAAATTTAAAGACAAAAACACTTTCGGTTAAACAATAATTAAATATATTTTTAGTTTTTAAGGTAAAATTAAAATGCATTTTTGTCTTAAATTTAGAGTTGATATTTAAATTTTAAAAATAAATAAATAAAATTATTTTAATCTGTGTTAAATTTTTGAAAGATTAAATAATATTTTTAATTATTTTATGCTATTTAATACGCTCTAAATCAAATATTAATTTAGAATACTTTTTGACATATAAAATTATATCAATTTATTTTTAAAATTTAAAGAATAAAGTATATAAAAGATAACAAATTTAAATTTCACTAAGAAAAATTAAGATACTTCAATCATATTAAACCTATTAAACAAATTTATCTTTATGCCTCAAACCTGCACTTATTTAGAAATTGTGTTAACTTCCAGAAATACGAGTTTTACAGGTTTATTATACTCTCATAAACATATTATTATTTGAAATAAATATTTGATAACATTAAATTTTTATTACAAAAAATATTTTCTTAAATATCCTTTTTTTTTATTGCCATATAAATATCTTACCACCAAGATGATATAATTTTTACTTTTGTTTTCTTGTTTCTCTTCTTTCAATTAATAAAGTAAGTTAATTAGTAATTTAAAGATAACAAAATAGGAATAATAATCAAATTATTTAGTTAGTAAAAAAAATAAAAATATATAGGGGTTAAATATGTTTTTATCCCTCAAGGTTTAGTTAAATTTGAAATTAATCATTCTTTAAAATTTTTAACCAATTTAGTCTTTCACTTTTAAAAATGCGTGAATTTAGTTATTTTAACCAAATTTTGTTAAGTTTATCTGACGTTTCAAGCGCACTTCATGATGGTATTTAAATTGTTTACATCATTTCACAAAATTTCATTTCGATATTAATTCAAATATTACTATAAAATACGTTTAAAATATTAAATAAATTTAACAAAATTTAATAAAAGAAAAACTAAATCAACGCATTTTTAAAAATAAATAAATAAATTAGAATAAAATTTCGAAAACTAATTTCAAAATTTTAAAAAAAAAATATTTAAGCCTGTGATGACGCGGTTTATCTTAGAAGTACGTCCCATACAATAGTTGATTATTTTATTATTACTTCTTTTGTGATGACGCGGTTTGAGTCACATCCTGCCCGAACTGCCCGTGAAAATTTGAAGCAAAGCGAGTTGGCGCCAAAACGGTGAAGACAGACAGAAACGATGTTTGTAACCCGCGAAATGCGGGCTGTGGCGGCTGCTCTGTCCCACAACAACAAATTTGGGTTTGTTTATTTACATAAATGCCCCTTGTCCTTTCGCATTCGGGTCCTACGTTCTACGCATCTCAGCATCAATGCTCAATTTTTAAATCCTTCCATTTTAGTGTCAGACTAATTTAATTTAGACATAAATGTGTCATAAAAATCTGTATTTTATTTTAAAATTAAATTATAAATTATTTTATTTTTCAATTTTGTGAAAGTTATATAAATAAGTTTTTTTAACAGATAGTGTGTGAAGTATCTTTCGTGTAATAAATAAAGTTTTGAAATAAATTGTAACATGTTCCGTTAAATTTAATAGTTTTGTATAGTTTAGGAATTAAGATTACGAAAGGTTTAGATATATTTTCTTTTCAAAATTTCTGAAATGTTTCTTAAAGATGAAATTATTAAAAAAAGTTTAGACTTTAAAAGAGATATATTATGATGATTGATCCAATTATTTTAATAAATTGAATTTTTGAAAAGATAATACAATATTTGGATATGCCTCGTTGAATCATGATTTGCATAAAGTATTCCCATTTGTGACTTGATGAATGATGATTTACATATTTTTCAAACTTTTTAGAACAAAATAATGTATAATTTAAAATAGGTTTAAATATGTTTTTATTTTTTAACTTTTAATTAATTTTAAAATTAGTCAATTTTAAAATTTTTGATCAATTTAGTCTTTCATATTTCAAAATACGTAAATTTAGTTATTAAATAAGTTTATTTGATATGAGCATTTCATAATAGTATTTGACTTAACAAGTAAAAATATGTCAAATAGTATAAATAACTCAAATACAATCATAAAATGCGTACGAAAATTAAATAAACCTAACAAAATTTGATTAAAATCACTAAATCTACATATTTTGAAAGATGAAGAACTAAATTGATATAAAGTTTTGAAATAGACTAATTTCAAAATTAAATGTAAGTTAAGGGACCAAAACCATATTTAATCTTTTAAATAAAACATAATTTGTTATGGTAATTTGAAATTCCAGAATATATTTAAACTTTTTCAATTTATAGAAGAAATAAAGCTTAAATGTTTAAAAAATTGTTAATTTGTGATTTTTTTTTTTGTTTTAATCTGCATCATGATTTTGATATTTTGTACAATTAATCATGCAGTTTTGAAAAATTCAGAATTTGAGATGGATTTGATCTCTTGGAAAAATTAATGAGAGTGGTCTGAAAATGGTATTTGGCAGAAAAAGTATCTGTGGTGTGGGAAAGGAAAGTTGTGAATATTGAATTTGATTGTTAAAGGATTATTAATTAATTAATTAATAATGAAAATAGGTGTGGCAGAGGGAGAAGTAGAGGGCAATGATAGTATATAATGAGAGTGTAGTGGAGTATGAGGACCTACCTACACTGATCTCATCATTCTTATATGCTTTGTCCCTCACTTCCATGTAATATAATAGGTAGGTTTCATTCTTCTACAATCATAATAATTTTTTTTTTAATTTGATTCATAATTTCAAAAGTTTAAGTTTGTTTATTTATTTAAGTATTAGATATGTTTTTAGCATTTATTTTTTAGTAAAAATTAAAATTAATTTTTCTTAGAAATCTTGAATAAATCTAGTCTTCCAATTCAATAGATGTGTAAATTTAATCATTTTAACCAAATTTTATAAGTTTATTTGACGTTTTAAATCCAATTCATTATAGTATTTTAGTTTAATTAGACAATTTGACACATGTTCCTTTTAATGTTAGCTAAAAATGCATATGAAATGTCAAATAAACTTTAAAGAACTAAATTCAAACACATCTAAAGATAAGGGACTGTGTTTGGTTTCACGTCCGATTGACGTGTAATTGTTGTTTTAATATAAAATCATGTTATGTTTGGTTTTAAAATTGACTTTAAACTAAAAAAATCACATCCAAAGAGAAGCTAATATTATTAGTTTTTGCCTCTAGATAATCGATTTTTTCAAAATTACTTTTTCAACGCCGTCCCAAACACACTCTAAATTAGTTTAAAATTTTCAAAAATAATTAATTCTAATTTTTACTAAAAATTAAAGAAAAAAAAACATATTTAATCATTTATTTAATTCCAAATCGATTACTTCCTCTCTCATGTTTTTTTTATATATGTCAAGAAAATAATATAATAGTTATTTTTCTTTCCACTATTCTTTATTACATTATATTAAATATTTATTTTTATCTAAACTTAAAAACGAAATTAATTAAAATTTGTTTTTATAACAAATTTTGTATATAATTTAGTTTCAAATATTAAAAACGGATGATTGTAGTTATTTTAATTTAATAACGTTAATATTTTTATGTGCAAGTAATGTTTTAGATTAACTTTTAAAATCATCATGTCAAATAATATAAACAATTCAATCATTAACTTAAAATATCATTTGACATATTAAAATAAAAGTAATACAGTTAAGTTATATTTTAAAGTTATAAAATTATTGTATAAAATATATTTATCGCTATTATATTATACTTTTTAGTTTTAAAGAAAAAATGTTGATTTCTCAAGTTTATTTTGATTGACCCACGTATGAGAGGAGTAATTCGTGTAATGCACAAAGGAGAACTTAACGGAGACATGAGAAAAAAACAAGAAAAGCTAAATTGATTTGTGTATTTTGACCATAATACTTATGAATCTGGTTTCTTGCTCTTGTTTTTCTGTGACAAATCTAACAATATTTTTTGGTCCATTTTATTTAATACCTTATGAAAATATTTACATGTATCAATTTTAAAAGAGGAGTTGAATATAGTTTTAAGTTTTTTTTTTTTTTCATTTTAGAAACTAAGTCGTGAATTAAATAAAGTCTAATGAAAAAAATTAACATGAATTTTAGTTTAGTTAATCTCAACTTTTAACTAAGTTGACATCCTTTTTAAGAACTCCTGAAGAGTTATGTTAACTAACAAATAATTATACTAATCACTTATAGTTTTAGTGACTACGTAAATCATTAACGGTTTTTTAAGTATGTTTAATTATCACTTATGTCATGGCTACAAATAAAAGAAGTTTTATTGCAAAACTAAAATATTTTAAGCATTAAATATGTTGTTGGTCTTTTAACAAATTTTAGAATTAGTTTATTTTAAAATTTGTGACCAAATTAGTCTCTCATATTTTGAAATACTTGAATTTAATCATTTTAATCAAATTTTGTTAAGTTTATTTGACATTTTAAACGCGTTTCACAATATTATTTGACTTAGCATTAAAGTA
Source organism: Vigna unguiculata (assembly GCF_037176805.1). Classification (NCBI taxonomy): domain Eukaryota; kingdom Viridiplantae; phylum Streptophyta; class Magnoliopsida; order Fabales; family Fabaceae; genus Vigna; species Vigna unguiculata. The sequence goes on along the minus strand of NC_140795.1, from coordinate 48,699,553 downwards.
AAAATGTGTCAAACAATATAAACAATTCAAATACAATTCTAAAATGCGTACTAAACATCAAATAAACCAAACAAAATTTGATTAAAAGGATAAAATTCACATATTTTAGAAGATGAAAGACTAAATTGATCCATAATTTCAAAACTAATTTCAAAATTTATTGAAAATTAAGGAACCAAAAATATATTTAACCCGTGTTTTAAATATATTTTATCTTCCGGTGTTTTTGCCTTTGCATAGTATTTTCAATATATTATTCATGTTTTATGTAATATTTTTATAAGTTGATAAGTAATTTTTGTATGCTTGCTAACATATTATTCCATACGAACCTTTAAGTATATGAAAATGTTGGGCCTTATTAATGGGCCTGGTTACTCTCACAAACACTATCTCAAAAAGAGGGGGTGAACTTAGTTATACTCTTCTATTTTATCATTTATCTTATATTTACTTATACTTTGTTACATTCCAAACTTGTGAGTTATACTTTTCTAAGAGCTTAGAAAACCATTTGGGAGAAAAATGAAGAACAATGCATACACTCAACTAATTATCTCACTAAAAATAAGAAATATTAAGCATATTATAAAGTTTTTTTATAATTAAAATAAAGTTTCTTCAACTCTTAAAGAAAAACAGAGGAAATGTCTGTAATTTGTTTTTTTTTTTTTTAAATACGAAGTTTAAAGTTTTCACATGTTTCCATCTTCAATTTTTTTTTATTTTATTTCAATAAATATAAAATAACAATTTTTTTAAATAATGTGGATAATATCATAATATAGTCTATTGTGTATTGGGACCTTTTATCGGTAGAACCACCGCTTTCGCAACAGGTCCGTTCTCTTTTTCTCTGTTCTATGTTTAGGTTTTCGATTTCAATGAATGAAATTCGCGATTGTATGCAGCATGATCGTTTTAATTGCTTTTGAGTTTAATTTATTTGCCTCATTCAAAATTATGAATGCTATAACATTTAAATAGTTGTTGTAAAAGTGAACCAAAGATCATGGCAATTGTGTCTTCATCGCACTGTAACTTGATGATGAAGAAGAACACAGGGGAAAGATTCAAAGTGTGGAAGGATCAAATTAATACAACATTGGAGTATTTATAGGGAAAATGCAGTTTATAGGGAAAGAAAATAAGAAAAAAAATTATTGGGAAACTAAAATTAACTTATTTAGTGTAAGAATCAGCTTTTAGAGAAGTTAATCTGAACAAAAACTCTCTTGTGCATAAATTAATTTTAACATTCGGTGAAATTTAGATTTTTTTTTTCTTCTTAATGGAACAGTATGTTTAAGATTATAAACGAAGTGATTTTGTAATGTGTTAATTCATTTTCTGAAGTAAAGAATGGTGGAAACTATAAATTTTGATTATTGTCTCTCTTCGTTGTAGGAGTGTTGTTGACTTTCTTCTTATGATGAAGTCTCTCTCAGTTCAATCTTCTACCTTCTGTAGGTACTTTTTGCTTTAATTCTCAATTATGTTTTTGGGTATCCCTTATCTTTCTCTTTGTATACAACATCTGAAATTTCTCCTTTTGCCCCTTTCTCTCATTAGCATTGTTCTTGTTGCTGCTACAGTTTTTCTTCACATGAAACTGGAACAAACCCTAGATATTTGCCCATCAAGTCATCAAATTTTCTCTGCTGTTCTTCCAAGCCTCGAAATTCGAGTGGATTTTTGTGTCTGAGCACTCAAAATGACGGCTTCAGAGAAAACTCTGGTGAAGTTGGTGGCGGAGATGCAGTGATAATTGTGGATCATGGTTCGCGTCGAAAAGAGTCCAATTTGATGCTTAGTAAGCCAAACCCATCTATTACGTAATCTACGTTTTCTGAAATTTGTTATGTACCTGGAATGCTTTAATTTGATGTCCAAATGTTGTGTTGTTTTGAATGTCAGATGAGTTTGTGGAGATGTTTAAGTATAAAACTGGTTATGAGATAGTGGAGCCTGCTCACATGGTAATTTTCTATAATCTGTTGAGTTTTTCATCATTTCAAGCACAGAAAGACTTAAGATAAAACATCAAATCTGAGTGATTGTAGATAGACACTTGAATCTGCTGTAGCTTACAGGCTATTTATGAATTGTCATCTCTTGCCTAAATTTTAGTATAATGCTTCTTTCGTCTTGAAAAGCACTCTCTAGCATGCGTTGTTCTAGAATTATTTTAGGATTTTTAGCGTTTTCTGGCATGCACAATAAAACATAATTTTCATTGATGAGGAAATATAGTTGAGATTCGTGACCTTTCTTCATGTCTGATCTGAAATCTAGATCTATCTGTTAGAAATAGCAATAGTAATAAGTCAAAAATTCTTTGTGCATTTAGACATGTCGTTTTTTCCATTTCTTGACAAAATATTAAGCATGGAACAAATTAATTATGCTTTATAAAAGTATCATACGTTTGCAGGAATTAGCAGAGCCATCAATAAGAGATGCTTTTCAATCTTGCGTTCAACAAGGTGCAAATCGCATTATTGTTAGTCCCTTTTTTCTCTCTCCTGGAAGGCATTGGAGTCAGGTAGGTCTCAACGAAACTCGTACCTTTCTGAAAGGTTTAATTAGTTGGATGGTACCCACTTTCCTTCAGATATGTCAGTTTGGTACCTCTTTTTAAAAGTGTGTCAATTGAGTCCTAACTTTTGAAAAGATGACTCAATTAGGTCCTTTTCAGCAAAAAATTATTAACACCGTTAACGGTATTGATATTTAAAATGACTTACAAAATTAAGTATTAATATTTATATTAAAATTTAGTGGTAAAAATCATGAATTAAGTTAACGGATTTAGTAATTTTTGTCTGAAAGGGATCTGATTAAGACAGCTTTTCAAAAGTTGGGACTAGATTGACACATTTTTAAAAGTGAGTACCAAACTAACACATCTGAACGAAAGTGGGTACCATCCGACTAATTAAACCTTTCTATAAATTGTCAAAATGATCCTTTGACTTCATGAGGATAGAAAATAGGCAAAAAATTTCAACCCTACATTACACAGGATATTCCTTCCTTAAGCGCTGAGGCAGCAAAGGAACACCCAGATGTGTCGTACATTGTAACTGCACCCCTCGGATTACATGAACTACTTGTGGTATGATACAACTATCTTATGTATAATAAGTTTCCCTAATTGAACTGTTAAACATTTTGATGCATCTTTGTTTCACCTTTATAAAGTTTACATTCATCTGTAGGAACCTAGACTCTGTAAATTCTGTGTGTAAGGCATCTAATTTGATGTGGTTTTTTAAACTTATGTATTTGATGAAATTCCAAACCATGTTGTGGCCATAGCGATGGTTCATGTAGTTTTTCTCTCACCAACAGAGCTTTTCACATGCTTCTATGAGCATTCTCTTCTTTTTTTCTCAGGGTTGCATTGTATATGTCATTTTGAATTTGAACTTTAACGATCTTGTGCTACAGGATGTTGTGAACGATAGAATCAAGCACTGCATAAAGCATGTGGCTGGAGATGCAGATGAGTGTTCAGTCTGTGCAGGAACTGGAAAATGCAGACTCTATTAGTTTCTGAAACTATGATTCTTTTGAATACTGTTTCTGTGCTAGATGAGCCTGGGAAGCAAGGAATCTGTAAATTGAGTTGCAATTGTTCTGAGTTTGTGAATTCAGTGAGTTTATGTGGATTCTAGTAGGTCAAAAATTGCAGTTCCAAGAGCTACTGCTTCCCAAATGTAGTGAAGTTGAATATGATTAATATAGTTCGATGAAATAATTTGCAATGGCAAATTATCAATTATGCAGATCAAGTTGCAACTTATATTATATATCTATTCTGATGTCATGTTATATTTTTCTTACTCCAAGTTGCATCAGTATTTAACAGTAATGTAGAAGTTTCTCTATACAAGTTCCAATTAAGCACCAGTTTTTCTCTCTATTTCTTTGTAATTAGATTCCTTATTTGCTCGATATTGCAAACATGTTAAAGGTCTCTTTAGGTGCGTATACATTGTTTATTATAATATGAAAAGTGATCTTATTTTAAAAGTAGTTTTAACACGCTTTTCATATTGAACTGTTAAATGAGAATACAATCACAACAGTTCAATACCAATTATCTTTAATTTAATTCTTTGAAATTTATTTATCTTTTCTCTTGTAATATTTATTATTTATCATTGTAATACTTTTAAAAAAATATTAGACTAAATTTCCCTAAAATAAGCATATACATTTTTTGTTAACCTTAATGTAGAGAAATTTAAGTGTTAAACTTTAAGCTAGGAATTTTTCGTATTCAATTATAATGAAAAATAAATATTCAATTATAATGAAAAAGAAAAGGATTTAAATGTACATAAATTCTGATCATTTTATTTTATAGGTTAAACATGATTTTGGTTCCTTAACTTTCAGAAATTTTGGAATTAGTTTATTTCAAAACTTTAGACCAATTTAGTTTTTCATCTTTCAAAATATGTAGATTTAATCATTTTAATCAAATTTTGTTAAGTTTATTTGATATTTCAAGCAATCACGTTTCATAATAATATTTGATTTCACATTAAAGTAACAATATGTTGAAATATGAAGGATTTGATTGGTCAAACATTTTGATCGAAATAGACTAATTCCAAAATTCACTGAAAATTAAGGACTAAAATCGTATTTAACCCTATCTTATAATAATATCATCCTTAAAATGTCATTTAATTATCCTATTCAATTTCTTTTTTTATCTGTATTGATTCTTTTAATTTATCATCCCAAAATTGGCATGGCATTTGATAAACCACTTATAAAAGACGATTAATAAAGTTAAGTAATATCAAAATTTCTATTAAAAATACCTTTAAATTTTGAAGAGTTTTATATTTGGGTGATAATGTTCTTCCTCCATGACTATGGTCTACTGATAGAAGAAAGAACGAAAGAAAAAGAACATGAAGAGCCACACACAGCTTTCAAATTTGGTCACTCTATTCAGATTCTGCGTTCCGTCTTCTTCTTCTTCAATTTCTCGTATCAACCACATCGTTCTCACTACTACAATCAGTATCTTTCTTCATCTTCTCCTTCGATTTCAATTCAACCATTACTCTTTCTTTTGTTATAATTTTTCTTCTCTCTTTTAATCTTTGATTCAGATTACAGTAAGTTGAAATTCGCTTCGGTGAGAACTCTACTGAAAGCGAAGAACCTCCCACTCTCGCTCTCTCCACGCGCCTTCGTTGCTATTTCCCCTCTCAATGTTGCTGCTAATTACCTACGTAATTTCCGCGTTTCTGGTAAATCAACGCGTTCTCTTGCTCTCTTCCATGGGTCAATTTTCAATGTTAATTAACTGCCAACATTTTATTACCTTAATTTTAGGTTAATTTTCAAGCATGCAAAAATTTACAAATGTTCATTTGTCATGATCCATCTTTGCTATCGCTTTTGAGATAATTATTGTAAAAATTAAGTAATTAACCATTCACATTGAGTTGTAAATATCACTTGATTATTGTAAGAATTAAGTGATCCTGGATTTAAATCGTATCTTGCTGATGTCCTTTGGTATGTAATAAACCATGTTGAGAGGGGACACTCACATTGTATGCATTCAAGGTCTCCGTAGTGTTAATCATTGTTTTCGGGGATGAATAGTCTATACCATGGTTACAAGAAGAAATGATGTTAAATGACTTCCAGTGTTAAATTAATTATTTTTGCTTCTATTTCAATTAGAGAGAGTATTACGCTCTATAGAATTTTGTTTTCGTACATTTATCATTACACGTGAATATAATTACACACATTGATTTCAGAGCTATCAGTCAGTTAAAATTCTTGTTATGGATCACTTATAGGTTGTTATTGTAAATATCGACAAAACTACCCTACACTGTGATCGCGTAGTTGATGATATAAAAAAACGCTTTATACTATCATTAAATATACTATTTATTCTAATTTTTATTTTACTTTTCTTCAGTGCAATAGTAGCTGCAGCTACAAACTCTAAGAAAATCCCAATGAAAATGTAGGATTGGTTATGGAAAAGTTTTGGATTCATAGGTTTACTTTCTACTGGGATTTTGGAAGTTTCTTGGGCGAACAAAATAGAAATTGTACAATGCAAAACTAGTACTGTGTATCCATTAGCCAGAGCCTAGAGATGAAGTTTACTTTGCTTGCTTATTCTTAGGATTTTAATTTTCATACAAGCTTGTTTTTGTACAATTTCATTTTAGCTGTGGAAAGGTGGTTGCTTTAGGCTGACATGAAAGAAAATGATAGCTTTAATTTGACAAGTTTCGTGCGTCTGGCACTGTAGCATGGTGGTGATGCAGATTTGATTTTAAGTGATGATTACCCAAAAGAAATATCTTAGACTTGAATGTTGGCATACCCTTCTGATCATATGCGAGTATTATCAATTTTTATGCCCCATGATGCTGTTTTTCGTGTATATTCCAGGCAGTTACATTTGCAGTGGAACCCTTTTAGGTGTTTCAATCATATCTGCACCAGTTATAGCTCATGCCATGGATGGTGAGCTGCATAGCTGATTGGTATTATGTACTTTTGCTTTTCTGTTTGTTTTCTTAGAAACTGTCCTCACTGCTGTTTTTTCCTTTCATTAACAAAAGACTATTTTTATCTGCTACATGTAGCTGGGGATGCATTGGTGGATGATCATGAATTACAGGACCTCGCAGAGGAGGAAGAAAATGGGCAATACTTTTGGAGATTGGCTAGAAAATTTTGGCTTCCTATTTTTTTCTTTATCACGGTGTTGACAAACTTGGATGACTCAATTACAATATTTTGCATTAAACTTACTTTATTCCTCCTCAGCACAAAACCCAACCCTTTCTCCGTCTATGTATTTGTTGATCAGGTCAGATACTGACTGCATTAGTAATTTGATGGTGTAAATAAAGAATGTACCCGAATTATCCTGTAGTTGTTTTTTCCTTCAACTTCCAACCATCTTAAACATAATTCATTAGGTAACTCAAGTTTTCATTATTTTTCTAAGAATTTTTGTGGCCTTAATTGCTATCCCTAGGTCTATTCTATTTTGAATAACGAAATATTTTTTGAACATTGATAGTGTTTATATTATTTTATTTTGCCTGACCAGTGTTTTAATTATAATTTCTTATATTGCAGTTGTGTCAAAAATTTATGCGCCAAGATGCTGGATTTCTTAAACTAAAGGTGCATGGCCATCTCATATTTGTTTGTTTCTACTTTCTATTATGGAAGTTTAGTAAGCTATTTTGTTTTTTCCAATTAATTCTAATATCATTTTATGATAAACTGATGGAATAGTGAAATTTCGTTTGCTGTTACTGTTCCTGTGGCATTCAATCATATATTTTTTTGAAACCAGTTCCTTTTTCCTTCGTATATGTGGCCTTCAGAAAGGAAATTGAAGTCCCTAAAATTTTGTTTGTTCCAGCAAACTAGCATGCATGTTTAACTATACTACAAATATCATATAGTATTTATCGAAGTCAAAATACAGGGCATTTTGGTATTGCTTGTTTGTTGTCTTTAAAAATACTTTCCTGATTTATAAGATTTGTTTGTCCCTTGAACACATTTGATAGTGTTTGCCTGCTCAATACATTTTTATTTTCCAAAAATTTGCCCATCAAGCACTTGAGCAAAGCACTTGAAAAAAAAAATATATAAGGGGATGAGAAATCCTCTCTGAGTTGTTTTTTTTTTCCTTTTTAACACTTATTTTGGAAACAGTTTTCAAAACCTAATAGATTTTGGATTAGAAATTGCCTACTGAGTAGTGTGGAATTGTTTCAGAAAGCAATCTTTTAAAAACAAAAATAAGAAGTGAATCAAACAGATCCTTAAGATCTTACTCTTGGTTTGCATTTCATATTTGATCCACAGTCACTATACGCCAGCAAAGTTGAAGTACAGGACTATAAGCTTCTTTGCTTGGCTGCTGTTGAAGTAAGAGATCAAAAGTTCACTTTGGTTGGAATTCTTGGTAGCTGGTGGACTTTGCCACATTTTCAATTTTGGGAAGCATTCTCTGTTGTCAGAAACAGAATTGGAAGTATCTTGGTGAAAACAACTTAACCAGGTAGGCTGTAAATTTAAAATTAGCATCCTATATTGCTCCATTTCCAAGTCTTCTTGTGATGATGTTAATTTAATCGTTTGAGTTTTAGGAAGTTGTTTTGCCCCTTCTGGAGCTTCAACAAAACCATTGAAGAAGAAAATGAGAGACAGGAAGAATAGATGAATGAGGAAATAGACGAACTGTCTATGCTAAAAGGTCATTCCCTTCTTGTTGCTTGATGAGTTTCACATGCAAATTTTCATTCCTTGTTTCATGCATTCTACTCAAATCTCGCATAGCTAGTGAGTTTCAAAAGTCATATCTTTGTAAGATATCAACATGTCAAGTTTTGTCAGACTCAGCTCCTATGCTTCCTATGTCACTCTTTTGATATTTGAAGTTTTAGTTTCCTCTGTCACTCTTTGATATTTGAAGTTTTAGTTTTCTCAGTCACTCTTTTGATATTTGAAGTTTTAGTTTGTTTGAAATTTTGTCATTTTATAAAAGGAAGAAAGTGTTGTTTTTCTAAAAGTTTAGTATTGCCTTTCAATGTATTTGGGTAGAATAAATAAAAGTTGTAAAGGAATGATATATTGATGAATATATATTTTTTCTATTAAAAATATTTCATGATTTTTTTACCCTTATGCATATCATGTAGTGAATTCTCTATAGCAAGTGTTATTTATAGATAATAATTAAAGTTTATGGTTAACTAAATAATATTTCTTCCAACTTTTTTAACAAATATTCTTAAGAAATTGTTAAAACATCTCAAATGTGTAATTGTTTAAACGGTATTTCAATTATAGATTTCATACATTTATTATGTGAGTAACTGACATTTAAGGGTAATTAATTCCAATTTTTATACCATTTTGTTTCAATTTTAGTTCTCCCTTCTCACGTACTTTATGTACTTTATTACAGACACTCGATGGGAATTTAATTCGAGTTATTTTTTATTTTTTAGTATTAACGTAAAAATTAACTAATCTTAATTACATTTAAGTTAATATGAATTGAGAATTACATATTATCCTACAAAAATTAGAAAAATGGGAAGGATAGAGAAACAGCAAAATAAAAAGTTAAGGAATAAAATTTTCAAGACACATGTAATTTTTTGTTTCTATTACTATAACTTCTTAATGGAAACAAAAAGGGGAAAAAACAACTGAATAAATAAATAGCATAAAAGGTTTTTTTGTCTATCGTTGTTACTTCCTACTAGTAATGCTCTTAAAGTGTTTTTAATACGAATATGATTTGCATTTTATAAAATTAAATTTAAGAGATCTAAGTAAAATGAAAAGGAGATAAGAATTGTCCAATGTATAAAATGTTATGCAATGATTTAGAGATAAATAATTAGTGCGTAATGCATGTTTGTTTTTTTAATCAATTAAAATAGGCTGATGGTTTTGGCTTATAATGTTATAAATTAAGTTATTATTTTTAAAAAAATTAATTTTATATTTTATAATTTCATAAAAAAATATTAAAATTGTTAAAGTGAGACCTAAATTAAAGTCATCAAATTTTGTTAGTGAAAAAACTTCTTTAGTAATTTAAGTAACATTTGTGAAAGCCACTCCCTCAAATTTGTTCCTTCAGAAACAATTGTTACATAACATGTTTAATTTTAACCAATTTATGTAAGCAAGTCTTAAAAATGTTCTTAACAGTTTTATGTTAACTGACAAAGTAGTAGTCAAAAGTGTGGGCAAAAGTTGCACATGAAAATGAAATCACACCTAAAATTGACTACACCAAACAAAGTTATTTTTGGATCTCTTCCTTTATTTATTTTCAACAAGGACAACTTATGAAATAAGAAAAATGAGAATTTGAATTTTCGGTTGGATTTTTATGTGTTGTTTCTATGTTGTGTCATCAAAATATTTTGACAGACTGATTTAAAATTTTTAAAATATATTAAAAATATTTCTAAAATACTAACATAATGTATTTTCAATATTTAATATAAGACATAAAAAAAGTTCAGTAGAGAATTTAGATGAGAAAAAGGGTGGGTGAGAAGTGTTTTTTATATTTCTTCTAATATTTTTTTATTATTGTATTTTGTTGGATAAAAGAAAGTAGAAAAAAAATGAAAATTTCTTTAAATATAATAGTTTATTTGGCCTAAAAGAAATAGTCATGATATTTAAAGCCTCCGATATAATTTTGTACTCTTCCATGTTTACAATTTTAGTGTTTTAGATGTTCTTCTTATAGAATTAAAGTCTTTATTTTCTAATCTATGCTGAACTTTATTACGAGAATATTTAACATAAACTTCCAATTCTCATTGATTAACACAAAAAACCCTTCTATAATCTCTATTACAAGTGCTATCATATATAGTAAATAACAAGGAAGCTCAAACTGTTTCCTCAGAAATGCAATTAGTACTCATTCAAATATTGAAAGTTGTTACATCACTTTCAATTTTATAAGTCAGCTACCGCAGCCAAATCACGTTTCACATCAACACTACAAAAAATTACTGGTACATGACCCACTTGAAATTGAACACGATAAGTGGGGTTTGGAAGAATGAACATGTTGAATTTTGAATGCACAAATTTTATTCAATTCTAATGATATAAATAACCACAACATCCTCTTTCTTGTTTTTAAGCGGTGATTATGGATTGGATTGATCCGATCCAGATAATTTTAAATTAAAATAATTAGATCAGATAATTCGTGCAAAATTAGTTTGAATTTTATAAAATTTAGATTCAAATGGATCAAATTTAAAATTTAAAATTTATTTTTTAATAAAAGAAATTTGAATTGATTTGTCAAAAACTTGTCGTCAAAACTAACACCATAAAATTTTGCAAAATTTCAGATTGAACCGACTTGACCGAATTTCGACTGAATTGACACAGCTAAAGGTCGAATCTCGATCGAGACTGACTCAGCCGAATTTCAGTTGTGACTGACTCAGTCAAATACGACGAACTTTAGATGAAGATCGACTCAACCAAATTTTGGTCAGGACAACTCGACTGAATTCGACTAAATTATAATTGCGAGTAATGTCAAAGACAAGATTATCAATGTTGAAAAATAAATGAGTCTAAACCTAAATTGAAGAAGATTTATAAAATCTTTCGGTTGAACGTGAATGTAAGTATCTTATAAGAAACAATACTTATAAAGAAACATGTTTTCATTTAAAGATACTTATGATCTTTTATATGGATTAGAAGTATATTTAATTGATATTATATCTCTCTGATGAATCTTCTTATAGACCTATTAATCAATTCTAGTTAAGCATTAACTTTATGTTTTGAATTCTTACACAATAAACAAACATGTTTTCATCTAAAGATACTTATGATCTTTTATATGGATCAGAAGTATATTTAATTGGTATTATATCTCTCTGATGAATCTTCTTATAAACCTATTAATCAATTCTAGTTAAGCATTAACTTTATGTTTTGAATTCTTACACAAGTGTTTACATGCCAAAATATACATATACAAAAGAAAATTTGTTAAACTATATACTCAATGTCCAACCAGGTCATTGGAATTTACTTGTTAGTATGATGAAAAATCTCATGTAGTCTCTCTCAGCATCGGAAAATCTCTTCTTGCTCTTCTTGGTTACTATGAGGCAATTTGAATCCATTTTGAAGATAAAACTTGATATAACTATCCTTCCCTTTTGGTAGGTTGGTTGAGGGAACCTAAAAAAAAGAGAAATTTTGGGAATCAAGCTTCCAAAATTGTTTCTTCACTTTTGGATGGCCTAATCAAACTGCATGAACTAGAGGACTGAGAGGGACTATAGGACACACCAATCTTTTGAAATGTGTTTGATGAGGAGTTATCTATGCTAAAACCTAAAGGAGCTGTTTGACTTAACAATCTAGAGTTCAAAAATGGAGGTTGTTTTGGTATAGGCACATCCAGATTTGAATTGCTTAACATGCAAGCAACTTGAGCCATGGATGGCCTAAGAGAAGCAGAAGCTTGTGTGCAGAGTAATCCAATTTGAAACACCCTTGATGCTTCTCTTTTAGGAAAATCATCTTCCAAACATGGATCAACAGCTTCAGCCAATCTGTTTGATTGGTAAAGTTTCCAAACCTGATGCACAAGAACACTTTTCTACATCAGTTAATCACAGACAATGAAGTATTTAGATGCAATTGGAACAACACCATTTTCATAGTCTATTTGGACTTTTCATGCAACATAAGCACTTATCTGTGTTCAGGGTTTCGAATTTAAGATTTAGGGTTTATGACACATTAGTTGTCTGTGTTCAGATTAACTCCTTCAGAAGAATATTTATAAGAAAAATAACTATAGTTTATAAACACTAGTTCATTCAACAATGGTTTTTCAATTAAGCTTTATGCAGATTAGGCATTAATTAATCTTACTGTTTGCAAAAGGGAACCAGAATCCTCACGGAAGACATTGTTCTTTCTGCCACTTGCAGTCTCAAGAACAAGCACTCCAAAACTATATACATCTGCTTTATCTGTGAGTTGTCCTTGAATGAGATACTCAGGAGCCATGTAACCTCTGCTCCAAGAAATGGAAAAGAAACTGGTGTCACTTAATACTGTGAAACTTGTTAATAAAATGCATAAAAACTTATAGAATCCAAATTATTCTTCTGAAATTAAGTCTATTAGCAATTAATCTCCTCTAATTAAGTTAATCAAATCCCTGTAATTAGGTTATTAAATATTCTGTAACTATGGTATGCATAATTCTGATTTAGATCAAATTGTTATGTATATATACCTATCTCCAATACATAATAAGACACACATTCAAATCATCTTTCTCTCTCACAAATTTTAATTATCAGTTCATGAAGTGATATGCACATTTGAAAATGAAGGTATGTTCATGATGTGTTGAAGTAAAAGACTCACAGTGTTCCAGCAATTCCTGTGCTTAGATGTGTTTTATCAGCACCAAAACACCTTGCAAGGCCAAAATCTGCAATCTTTGGGTTCAGATTCTCATCAAGAAGAACATTGCTACTTTTTATGTCTCTATGGATGATTCTTATTTCAGAGCCTCCATGAAGATATGCAAGCCCTTCTGCAATCCCAAGAATTATTTCAAACCTCTGCTTCCATTTCAGAATCCTTGTTTTGTCCTTTTCTGCAAACCAAATTAGTGCATCAAGCATTTAGTATCTCTTCCTTCCTTCACTATTTGCATCAAAGTGGTTCATATTATGAAATCAAAAAAAGGACTATTTCTTATGAAAAACAAGAACCATGTATATGACACATTTCCATAAACAAGGGATCAAAAAAGATATTTTAATTTTGAGGGGCAAAAAGGGTGAACTTTGTCCATGAATAACCGTTGGATTTTTAATAAACTTAAATGTATTAGCCATTATGGGTAACTAGCCGTTGTAAGAAACTAGCCGTTGTGGGTAGTTAATGCACTAACCGTTGGAGTCTAAATAATTAATAATTTAGCCGTTTATAGCCATTTATAGTCGTTGAGAGTACAACGGTGAGAAAATGTGGGTCTATAAATTGTATTATGTATTGTATGAATGAACAACAACAACAAGAGAGGTGAACAATAACCACATATTTAACTCAAGTAAGAAACTAATTGAAGACACAGCACAATATTTTCATGAATAGAGAGAAAAGGGTACCAAAAATGAAATGGTCTAAGCTCTTGTTAGGTAGGTACTCATACACAATGAGGCTTTCAGGGCCTTCAATGCTGCAACCCAAAAGCTTGACAAGGTTCTTGTGATTTATTCCACTGATTAAATTCACTTCATTGAAGAAATCATCCACCCATTGCCTATTGTTGAAGACCAATCTCTTGACAGCAACATCTTTTCCATTTGGGAGAGTCCCTTTGAACACAGAACCAGCTCCTCCTTGGCCTATTTTTCTGGGAGTGCTGAAATAATCTGTGGCCTTCTCAAGAGTTTCATACTTGTAATTCAAGCTAGAATTCCTCAGATAAGAGGGAATCTCAATGAAATTGTTTTCTGAATGGTTCAGGAGAAAATGAAATTCAGCATCAGAAAAACTAAGAAACAATCATTTTTATATGTAACTGTTACGATAATAGTGTTGTGCAGGACTTTACTTTTTCTCTTTTTGGTGAAGGCCACACAAGAGACCAAGATAGAGAGAACTACAACAATTGCAGCCAAGACTGAGACTGCTGTAATGATGGCTCGTTTTCTAGAAGAATCTGAAACATGGAAACATGGAAACATGGACAATGGCAATAAAATAAATGACTAACATGAATCTGTCATCTATGAATTGAAATCTAGGAATTGTTATTGCAGTGTCTAAGAAAGTTAAAGTTGAAATGTTGAGAAGTTTAACCTATCAGAATCAGTACAAACTACAACAGAAGAACATGAAAACATCAAACAAGTACAACACTCTTACCATCTCCATCTCCATGTTCACCACCTTGATTGAAGAACTTAACAGTGGAAAATCTCAAATAACAGCCAGAATTCAAGGCCCTCCCTTCCTTCTTAGGCAAGCACCCTTTAACCTCATTTTCAGCTTTCTTCAAGCAATCACCACACCCTTTTTCTCCCACACTTTTCCAGCACTGTGCCAAGGCATAAACTCCCTCACCTTCTCCCACTGCAAACCCTCTTCCCTCATTCACTGCCACCCTCACCACATTCTCAACCACTTTACCAACACTCTTCCCAAACACCAACCTCTCAGCCTCACCAGCCACAGCACCATACTGTGTGGTGCAGTTCACAGTATCCCTCAAAGGGTCACTCTCCTCAGTGTAGAAACTGTAGTTATCATAGCGAAGGAAGCAACCATCAAGGTAAATGTGACCAGAAACTGAAGGGAGACAACGAGGTAGCTTGGTGCGGCTAGCTGCAAAACACTGAAGACAATCAAGATTTGAAAGGTCTTGGAAGCACTGTGCCAAACCATAGATTGGAGTGGTTGATGAGAGCTCCTCAGAGTGAGTGCCCCAGTTGTTTTTGCTCACAAGCTCTTGAAGCTTTTCCATTTCTTTGGTGAAAATGGGAACGTAGCTTCCACTTGGTGATGCCCTGTGAGTGCCACAGTGCAACCCCACTTCAGAGATTCTTGGATCAGATAGTGCTGAGTGCGAGAAACACAAGAGGGTGGCCACTGTGAAGATCACAACATCAAAAGATGCAATCTTGCACTTGTTCTTGTGACATTTGAAAACCATGCTTGTTATCGAATCCTTTGAATCGGTTATGTTCTTGATTTCGTACTGGTTCTTTATATTGCAGACAAACAAAGACTAAAACAGTCACAAAATTTTCTGACTTTTTGTCCTTATCTTTGATCTTGCACAAAATTATAGACAAATATAAGTGATACTGTCACATTTCCCTAGTTTCGTCCTTATCTTTGATTGATACAGTCACAAATATGGTTGTGAATTGTGATTGATCACTCAGACTTCAAAAAAAAAAAATCTTCAAGTTGAAGCTTTTGATTGTTTTTATAAAGCTTTCTTGTTGTGTTGGCTCTTGATGTTCTACAAGAAAGAGTTTTGATTCTTTTTTTGTGTGTGTTTTCTAATTTTGAGTGAAAGAATCGACAATGGAGACAGAGACAGAGACAGAGAGAGAGAAAGTTTGCGTGTTTTTGGCACCTTGGACTTTTCATTGTTAACATCATCATCACTGTTGAGAGCATGGTCACAAATGGAATGTTCAAACCAAGCACATGAAACATTCATTATTAATAATGGTTTCTAATAGTATTCAAGGTTTTACATTTTCTAACATCTTTTTTGGTAAATTTACTAGGAATTATAATATTTTTCAAACAACAAGTAAAATCCATAAAATTTTGCATTTTTTAATAAACTGTAATCAGTAATTACGGGTATATTTATTTTAAAAAAAAGTTATGCAATTTTTTAGTATTTAGTTAGTAATAATATGACTGTAACGCTTTCTCTCTATCAACTAAATTTATGCCGAAAATTCATTATATATAGGGTTAAAAAAGAGATTTTATAGTTTGTCGTAAATAAAATAAGATCACTTGTATGATTATTTTTTGATAGAAATGATAAATTTATGTTTTGTCAAATTGTCATCAATGAAATTGTTTTAATTTGATGGAAAAAATGTCTAAGTTAAAAAACAACTTTAAGAATATATAGATGAATAATAAATTATGATTTTTATTTACTAATTTATTTAAATTAAAGTCAAGTGCCATTGACAAATTTAATTTACTTTTTCTTCTAGAAAAAGGGAGAAAATTTGTGTAAAAGCTTTTATGGGGTTGTCAAAGAGAATATTGCACTTTTTTTTTAGATATTGATTTGACTCTTTAATAAACTTTGAAACTAAACATAATTATCTAATACAAACGTGCTTTCTCCTTTTAAATGTAAAACATTTTTTTTATTTTGTTTTCTTGGTTGTCTTATTTTAATTTTTTTAATTCTTGCTTATATTAATTAATCTGAAATGTCTTTAATTATTTTTATTTCGTAAGTTATAAATGGTTTTTTCTCTCTCTTATAAAGACTGCATATTAAATAATATAGTTTCAAAAACAAAAATTCTATTATTATTATAAATTGTTTAATTATGTTGTTTGCAAAAAATAGTTCAATTTTAGACAAATTTAATGCTACTGACTTAATTAATTAATCAAATTTATTATGATAATCTTTATTGCAACTGAGATCAATCTTTTCTGTCAACTATTTTTATTTTATTTTATTTTTGCTTTGTGTGTCAACATGCAATGTTTATTTGGAAAATATTGAAACATTAGAGTTCAACTTTTGAGAATAATATTCTTATGGAGCAAGTTAACATGCTTTCTAGAATGTTTGAATACACAAGATTTAAAGAATGAAAATAACATATTTCCATTCTACTCCTTAAAATGTGATTGGATGTTTGACTAATTAATATATCTTTTATTTTGTGCTAACTTTGGATTTGAATTACTCAATAAATATTTCTCACAACTTATTTAATTTTATTGCCTAAAAGTTGACCATAAAAGAAGAAAATGTTTCAATGAAGAATGTGAGTGGACTTAGGTAGAATTGAGAAGAATTGAAGCATAACAAAGTCATACATGGCAAGCTTGAATAATATTAAAATAAGAATAAATTATTAACGTTTTTTTGGTTTTTTTTCCCACCAAATTGGTAAGAATAATTGATACAACATTATCAAGTTTAAATAAAGATAAAATATAATTTTTGGTTTCACTAAAATAAATGAAGTTTAGCTTTAATTTATCTACTTTTATTAATACTATCTTTGATAAAAAAAATCTCAGAAAACCTTTAAGTTTTAGAAGCTTAACTTTATGTGCATAATGATCCAATTTTATTTGAAACACATCAATGATATTTGGTTGGTGAAGTTTGCATTATTGACAAACAAATATCATCAATTGCTCAAACTTTTGTGCTCACTAATTTCCTTATTTTTTTTAAGGTATCAATGTATTTTCACATTAGAGTAGTGTCAAAGTTTGTATGTAGATATGATAATAATACTTTACAATTAAAATAATGTTAGAAGTTTCATATCGACAAAAGATAAAATTAATTCACAATATATATATGAAGTGGATGTAATCTTCATTTTACAAACTGGTTTTGTGGGGTTGAGTTAAACTTAAAACTCACTTCTAACATACTATCAGAGCGAAGTTAGAACTTATCCTAACGAGTTTTTTTTTGACATTCTCTTTCATTCGATATCATACCGCTAACGGACCAATAGAATTACTTGAAATAAAACAAAATTTTATATAACATACTATTAGTTAAAATTTAAATTGCAGAACATAATTAAAAAACTCAAATACCAAACTCAACTAGTTACAGAATGAATTTTAAATTTGATAACAAGTTTATATTTTTACTTGTATTGTGTTAAAAAAAAAGAAAAAGAAAAGTCACATGGACAATAAATTATAAGCTATGAATGCACAAAAGTTTTCTGACTTTGAAAAAGCAGTATTTAAATAAGCTGTTGTTTCTGACATTTGTGGTTGTTGACTTAATAGTTAATAGTTGACCACATTATACAGCAATAATAATGATAGGTTTTGACTGTGGAGTCAGGATTTGGGTACTACTATGGTCAAAATTTTGAAGATTAATTCAAAAGTTTACAAGTTTTAGTAATTAACTTTAAAAAATGGATAATTTAGTGTTATAAAGACCTTTTTGTATGTGAAAATCCTACTAGAAATTATGTTTATCTATCAACTGAATCAAAAACTACAAGTAATTTCTTTAACAAAAGGTAATCAGAGAGAAGCACAGGAAGTTGTTTCAATGTCAGTGTTGTTATTAAAAATTCTCACATGAGAATTTTATTGCAGATTTGTTGAAAAAATTTACAAATTTTTTTTTTATTGTTTTTTTTTTAAAATTTTAATTGACTGATAATTTTTTTTAGATAATTATTTCCTACAAAATTATAAAATTTATAAATATTTCTTACAAAATTTATTGTGAAAAATATTTTACACAAAATATTTTATAAAAGAATTGGGAGTAATTTTCTACAAATTTTTTTTCATAACAAAATTTATATATATTTTTTAAAAAAAAATTCAAAACAAAATTTACAGAAAATAAGAATTTTTTTAGTAGTGTGTAATTAATTATTATTATTATTATTATTATTATTCTTATTACTATTATTATTATACACATAAAATTGGTATGTTTGTAGTTGAGTTATATTTTTATATGCGTGCGTACTAAAAAAATAAATAATAAATAATTTATTTGATGTATCAATCAGTTGTAAATGTTGAACATTACAGGTTTGATCCAGTTATTTTGTCGGAGATTCAGATATTAAATTGAAATCATTTAAATGCTATTTTCTTGAATTATAAATTTAATTAGGTTATTTTTAATATTTATTTTCTGAAGTCATATTCTTTCAAGACAAGTTTTCGGACTTACTCCAACCTCCCACCAAACTTAACTTTTATATAATCAAGTTACTTGTTATTTTGGATATCTCTTACTATTAAAAAATTATATTAGAATTAGAAAAATAAATACAATTAACAAATCTTTGGTCAAAATCATAGCATTAGTTATATATATATATATATATATATATATATATATATATATATATATATATATATATATATATATATATATATATATATATATATATATATATATATATATATATATATATATATATATATATATATATATATATATATATATATATATATATATTTGTTTTAATTGTTAAATTTTTAATTTGGTTAACTCACTCGTCACATCTTGATCATTTATATACAACACATACTACACGTTTTCTATTTATATAAAAGTACAATTTTCAAATATACCTCTCACTGTACGTACACCACTTATTTAGTGAGATAATTCTTTTGAATAAAAAATATTAATTCTTAAATTTAACCAAGAATAATCAAAATTATAACATAGATATTTTATCTTTTAACTTTAACATTATCTTTTCTTACAACTAAAATTTATTTCTTTTACTTTTACACCAAAAAAAAAATCACCTAAACCCCACCGGAAATACAATAAATGAAATTAACTGCCAATGACTACATCTATCAACGAAGAACATACGTATTAATATTTTATTTTTGTTCACAGTTCCTTTTTTAAATTCTCAGGTAGCACATTGTACATTGTACGGATAGCACAAAGTCAAAATTCGATTTTTGAATAATCAAAATCTGATTTCCATTTTTATATCGTAGTCGGAATATTTGAGAATTGACTTATGTGATTTCTTGTCGTTTTAGAATTCCTTCATAGTATATTGTTGGTGAGATTTGTGGAAGAGGATGAGAAAGTTTGGTGTAGAAGAGTAATTATTTCTTGAGTCGACCTTGTAAAGGTTACAAACAATTTAATTATTGTGTTAATGAGAAAATGAGACTTAAAATTATTCATTTGTACAACATCACCATCTATTGATATTGAAGAGCATCATACACAATGATGCCTTGTTCATTCAATGTGGATCTTCAAAAATACAACTTGTTGATGAATGTGGTGGACAGAATTTTCAGAGTTGAGCACGCTTTAAGCTTCAAGAGGTTGAATGTGCAGTTGTATGGTATGCAAAAGAGTTTTGGACTTTCACATTGGAATTGCACACCATCTTGAGATCGAATGATTTGGCCATTTGAAAATAAGGTTGCGAGGTAAGAATTTGAATAGTTTTCTTGGTTGATGATGGCAAAGTTCTCCATTTGAAAGAAGTGGAAGTGTCGATCAATAGAGAGTGGTTGTAGTGGGTGGGTTTATTAGGTAATAAAAGACTATGATAGGTTGGGTTTGAAGTGTTGGTATTTATAGGGAAAGTATTTTAGGGTGTTGTTATTGATTGAAATAAGGAGGAGTCCACTCATGTCCCTATGAAGTTCAACCTTATGTTTGGCACGCTTACCCAATAAAGGTGTTAAGTCTTGTCTTTGTTGCAGAGTTCATATGAAAACATTCATTTAGAAACTGAGTCAACCCATGTACTGTAAAAACCCATCACAATTTAGTGTACTAAAAGTTAATATGTTCATTGGCACGCTTACCTAATAGAGGTGATAGGTCTTTTTTGTGGTAGAGTGCATGTGAGAACATTCATTTAGAGATTGAGTCAGTGCATGTATTGTAAGACCCATCAGATTTTAGTGTACTAAAAGTTAATATGTGTCTTGGCACGCTTACCCAATAAAAGTGATAGGTTTTGTCTTTGTGGCATAGTACATGTGAGAGCATTCATTTAGAGTTTGAGTCAGCCCATGTATTGTAAGACCCATAAGATTTTAATGTATGAAAAGTTAATATGTGCCTTGACACATTTACCCAATAAAAGTGATAGGTCTTGTCTTTGTAGCAGAGTGCATGTAAGAGCATTCATTTATAAACTTAGTCTTAGTCAATGCTATAAAAGGATGGTGGTAGTATATTTACAAGTTGTGGAGTTCTTTAGTAGAAGAAGTAGAAATGTTTTTACTTAGGACTTAAATATTTTGAATTCCTTTAATGTTGGTGTAGATTTTGAAAATGGAAGGTTCTCCTTTTGTACTTTTCCAAATGGAGTTATTATAAGTCATATGTGCACTATCATTAGAAATAATTTATTAGAACCATGTGAGTCAGAGTTAAATCATTTGTGGTATCATCTCCCTCCTTAATTTGTTGATAGAGGAGTTTCTGAGTTTGTTTTTTTAAGAAATGATGAAGAAGGAGTTTATGAGTTTGTCCAAAATATACATTCATCTTATTATTAACTTTTAATAATTAAATTTTAACAACTATTCTTAATAAAAAAAAAACACTACTTTTCTTTTCTAACAATAAAGCACTACTTATTTCTTGACACTTAATTTCTATTTTCATAATGTTTACTAACATTCTTTACAACATTTCATAATTTTTATTTATTTTTCTATAATTTCTATGTTTTTATTCTTTTAATTCTTTCATATTCAAATTTTATTAAATATACTTAAACATTTATTTTTTATTTCTTTGATATTTCAATTCTATTAAATATACTATACATTTATTTTTTATTTCTTTTATATTTGAATTCTATTGAATATTTATATATTTTTCATTTCTCAAATTTTATTTCCATCTCCTATTGTTTAATAAATGAAAATAAAAAAAAATTAAAAAGAATAATTTAACAAAATCCAACCATGTAAATAAATATTTTTTCATTACAAATATATTTTTTTTCCTTCTCCTTTATTTGGATAAAATTTGAAAAAACAGGATAAAAAATACAGTTGAGCCCACAAATATTAAAATGAAGGGCAGAATTCGTTTACCCAGAAAAACAAAATCGATCAATTGTAAAAATTTAACTTCTTTCGATAGTTTGACCTAGCTATTTGTTATAGATTCAAACAATAGAACTGAAAGTACTATTTTTTTTTTTGTAATTACAAACTTGACACCGTACAAGAAAAAAAAATTAAATAACAGTTATGTTGACATGATTTTAAATTGCTTTATTATATCTATAAACTATACTAATTATATAACTTTAAGAAAGTTGTGATTGACTATGGATCTTTTAATTATTTTTTAAATTATAGATCTTTTAATTATATTTACGGAGTGAATTCATTTTTTTAACTATGAATTTAATTAAGTTGTTTTTAATATTTAATTTCTGTAGTCATATTCCCTAAAGACAAGTTTTCGGACTTATTCCAAACTCCTACCAAACTTAACCTTTATATGATAAAAACTTCTCCCGGGTCTCTCTTACTATTAAAAAATTATATCAGAATTGGAAAAATAAATACAATTAACAAATATTAATATTAATGATCAAAATCATAACATTAGTTATATGAATTTATTGTAATCGAGAAGTTTGAAATTTGGTTAAGTCACAAGACTCTTTCAAATAATCACAACTTCACATCTTAATCATTTATATACAACACATACAAGTTTTCTATTTCATATAAAAATAAAATTTTCAAAAATACTCGCTAAGTGAGATAATTCTTCTGAATAAAAAATATTAATTCTTAAATTTAACAAAGAATAATCAGAATCATAACATTACATTCATGGATCTTTTTATCTCGTAACTTTAACATTGTATTTTCTTACAACAAAACTCTACTTCTTTTACTTTTATACCAAAAAGAAATTGCCTAAACACTCTAACACAATGAAAACGCAATGAATGAAATCCACCGCCAATGACCTCATGCATTAATACAAAAAAATTGTAAAAATGTTTCAGCACGAAAAACTGCAATAAAACCAATGGTTGCTTACACGGGTTGAAGATGTTTTCCAAGCCATGGCAGGGTAACTTTATGGGCTCTCTCATAAACGATCAACAGGGAAGTTATTTATCATCAACTAAAGACAATACAGGAATTCCCTTGCTAGAAAAGCTTGAGCACACAACTGGGATCTCATCGCCTATTTTAAAATCCATACTCTTATTTTCCTGCACGACAGAACAATAATAGGTTAGCAAGTGAATTGGATGGTTCTTAGTTACGACAAAAAAACAATACAAAGATGGACTCCTACCTCAAACCGGTACACTCCTCGAACTCCTCCACCCAAATCCAACACTAACCCATGTGCACGAATTTGATATATTTTAGCAGTTACTTTGGTTCCAACTTCAACATCTTTTGCAGTTACAGACACCTTATCTTTATATCCTTGTTCACCCTCCTCTTGCTTTTGAAGTTCAGATTTTGACTCTTTTTGCATTGAAAGTTTTGTCTTCTTAGCATTAGTATATGGCAAGGGACCTGAATGAGAAGTTGAAGAATCGATAACATCTTGAGATTTACGAGATTTTGATTTCGGTGTAGAATCATTTGCATTTTGAGATGGTCGTGATTTTGACTTGCGATTCAATTGGACCCCATTATCTACACAAGGAGCTTTGGAAGAAGGATTTGAGGTAGAAGATTTCTCCTCTTCATCACACTCTGCAGCACTACGTATTAAAATTACTGGAACTTGGGAGGTTGAGGATTTTGCTTCACCCAAAGACAACTCAGAAGCAGAATTTTGTTCTTGTACACTAGACGCATTCCCATCTGTTTCTTTTGCGGACGTAACAGATCCTTCAATTACATCATTACTCTTCAATCTTCCAGGACGAGACAAAGTTGCTTTAAGGGATAATTTGATGTTACCATGAACATCTTGGCCTATGCACATCAAAGAAAGCTTCTGGCCAACAGAGACAACCTCTGAAACTCGAGAAACCTATGTATGCAGTCATTAGATACAAATTGTCTTAACGATAACTCAATAAAGTAGTTAATATCATACATACAGGTTCATATGACAACTCAGAAATGTGGAGTAGGCCTTGCTGGCCACCGTTAAACTCCACAAAAGCGCCGTATTCTTTTATGTTGCTGACAATACCTGTGTAGATACCTCCAACTTCAATTTCACGACCCACAACAAAATCAATCTGACAAACAAGAGGGTTGAACTTCAGAATGACAGTCATTAGAAAAAAATGAGGGTTGATATTTCACCATTTGTCATTAATATATGCATGAATTACCACCAAGAAATCATATGAGAAAATGTAAATGATAACGATTTACAAGAAAAATAATAATTCTTATGGAAAGCATTGCTTCATGACATTATCAATTTATCCTTGCATCAACAATTTCTGATACAGGATAGATAATTATCTCACTTATGACTATAAGAATAAAATTACAAACAAAAAGCACGATTGGATACAAATTAATGGTTTAACAGAATGGAAGAAGTACCTTTTCTAGTATTTTGTCCATAACAGATTGATTCTTAGCAACTATTGTAAGTTCTCCATCGCCTACAGACATTCGTGCACCTGATGGAGCGCATGATAACATGTTCAGTAAATTTGTTCTGTCACTCTAAGTGTATATATAATACACAGCAAGCACAATTCAGTAGAAATCATACAAGACAAACAAGGGACAATATATATCAATGTATAGTTTAAAAAGAATTTTTGAAAAACACTGCAGTCAGTGACAAGGTCAAGAAGGATCAGAGCTCGTAGACCAAAAAATTATGAACAAAATGAATACTTCTACTGTTCTACCTCAAAAAGTATATCAGAAACTGGAATTATAAGACAACTTCACAATTCAGTCTAAATGGCAGGGGAGACCAAAGATACTTAAAAGTTAAATTGACCTGTTTCCTCTTCCATTTTTCTCTTTAGAGCGCCCATTGGCCCAATTAGGCGACGAATAGCATCATTGTTGTACTTTAAGGTGGCTGCATCATGAGAAATAAATTTCAAGCTTTGGGATATCATATTTTATCAAGGAAACCTACTAGAAAAGTTAAAAATGTCAACCTAGTCGTGGAGAAGTATTGTCATTCTTGTTGCGAGGTATACTAATTTCTTGTTCCATGCGTTCAAGAATGAGAAGACGAGCTTTGCGTGCAGGTTCTAAACATTCACAAACGATATCCAAAGGAATTCCAGCTGGTTTTATATCCAACTGACAAGCAGTAACTCCTTTCCGAGTTCCAGCAATTTTGAAGTCTATATCACCCAAATGGTCTTCCAAACCCTTAGAAAAATTAAAATTAACACTTGTGCATGAAATCAATAATCTTTGTTTGTTCAAAAGTAATATAGAATATCTGAAACACAATATACCACAAAACGCAAAGGTAAACTTTGAAATATTTAATATTATTTGAATTTCACAATGTAACTATTAAATTATATATTCTTAACAAATATGCAAACAAAATCCATCACTTTCTGGACATCTTTATTTGAAATTAAAAAACATTTCAACATAAATTAAAAATATAGAAATTGTTCAAAAAAATTGACACAAGTTATTATTCAAAATGATCACAAAAAGGTCCTGAGTAACAACTTGGACTTGAAGGTAAGTATAGTTGTTAAATTAATATAAAATATACATTGATATAAAATATACATTCCAACCAAAACAGAGTATATAAAATGATATAACTCAAGAAGTTCTGTAATTTACCAGAATATCAGTCAATATGCGATAGTCTTCTATTTTGCCAGTAGATGGATCAAGCTCACTAACAAGACCCACAGAAACCCCGGCAACATGTTCACGTACAGGAATGCCAGCCTCCATCAAAGCCATACTACCTACAAAAAGGAAAGATTCACTAAAAGTATTATATTTTCTGAAGCTTAAACATGAATCTAGTCATAGAATGGCATTACAAAAGCTAATGTGGTGCATTACAAAAGTGTACCTCCACATACAGTTGCCATTGATGTTGAACCATCTGAAGCCATCACTTCAGAGTTGACACGAATGGTATACGGAAAATCTTCTTTAGGGGGCAAAACAGCAAGAAAAGATTTCTCAGCAAGAGTTCCTGCAAAAAAGTAAGACAACAAAAAAGAAACTCGTTAATTAATGACCTTTAGATTGGCAAAACTGAGACAATCACTTGCAATTATTAAGAACATTGTCCCTTTCCGGTTTCCAAAATAAGTATCCCTATTTGGTCAACCATTAATTATCTTTTATATAGTTGGGGTCAGTAAAATGAAGACAATAACTTTCTTCATCAATATAAATTATTTTTATTTCAATTAATAATTTTAGAGACCGTCCTTTCAACATTGAATGGTAGATTCTGGTGTTTGCTATTTCATGCACAGACTTTTGGTAATCTTCCCTTTTATTATATAGAAAACTATTATTTAAAGTTTGAGAAAAATCATACAAACAAGAATTTTGTTCAGTGTAAAAATGAAGTCAATACAATTGGATGAGAAATAGTTGTGTATAGATGGAAAAGTATTACAGTAGAAATGTAACTTCTTCAAATAACTCCCAACCACATGAACTAACAGAAAATTAGTTATAAGATACAATTTTCAGTAACTACCTAACAAAATATACTAAACACTAATTACAGGTTTAAAACTATACCCTCAACAATTCAATTTAAATTGTGTTTACATTAATTAACTCTCTCCACCACCAATTACCTCATATCAGTTTACTTTGTCATTCATTCCACCAAAAAACATTGAATCATCCATCATCACGAAGGCACAAAAAACAGATAGGCAGAAAAGATCCAGCCTTCATAGATCTCTCTTGTTCACCCTCAAATAGCAATAGCCATAGCCTACCACTAATATCCCGAGAGGATAGCTAATTAAATGCCCAAATAGATAAAATCTCCCAGTTCTGTTCTATGGCCACAATTCCCCTTTTTCAGTAATGAGGAAGCAATCCAATAATAATGTCTTAAAATAAAGATAAAACAGCACATATTTAAGTTAAAGACAACATTAACCATTATCTTTCCAACTGTCTAATTCCTACACACTATGCCCACTACACTAAATTAGAGGGGTATAGTGGCCGAAACCATTCCTAAATTTGTACACTATCTGCCAAAGTGGCAGATAATAGTGAAGGGAGTATAGAACTTCTGAGAAAGACACTTCATTTTTTTTTACTTTCAATAGACCTATCTCATTGTTTAAATTTCAAAGTATTTTTAAATTAAAACAGCATTTTTCTTTCAAAAACAAAAACAAGTCCTAATCAATTATGTATTGACATTTTAAACGGAAATGTTGTACGGAGATTGTATTGCAGAAGTTTAGCTATTTTACCATGACCAACTTCACGCCTGTTTACACCACCATGTTTACCAACTTCATTTATACAGAATGGTGGAAAACTATAATGAAGCATAAATCTCTTTGTCGGAGGACCGACAACAGACTCCAAGCGTTGAGCATCAGTCGGTGCTCCAAGTGTTACTGTACAAAAAACCTGTCCATGACATCAACTTATATCACATAGAAGTGAAAAATAAAACTATTATTTCAGATATTCACAAATGCCTAACTTTCAACAACCAATAACAAAAAACATAAAATATATTTTACCTGTGTTTCTCCACGGGAGAATAATGCAGATCCATGCAACATGGATATACATCCAGCTTCACAATACAAAGGTCTTACTTCATCTAGCTGTCTTCCATCAACCCTGTGTCCTTCTGCAATAATTCTTTTACGAACCACCTAAAATGATGAATACTTTACTAAGTGCAAATAAAATATACATTCATTTTCAAGTTTAGCACTAAATATTTTATGACCAAAGCATCTTCCTATTTCGTTGGAAACTTCAGAAGATGATGAATCAGACCAATAAGTTTTATTACTTTCTATTTACTCAAACAATAACCCTAGTGAATTTCCTTTGATGTTTGTTCCCTACTTGAAATCTTATAGTGAGAAGGTAATATAATATGGCATATTAGTCTCTATGATTGTAAACTTATTGCAATGCTCCATACCTTCTTCCTTACGGTATCTACAGCCTTTGATAATACTTTTAAGCTTTCTTCATCACCTTCTTCTTCAAGCACTCTCTTTACATCTTGTGTAATATTGTCCAATGCTTCCCCACGTTCAAACTGGAGGAAAGTACATAACAGATCATCCAAATGTAAAATGGAGAAAAAACATCAACTTCCACAAAACATACTAAACAAGAAAATAAGAGAGAAAGAATAGACCACCTTCCCATAGGTAGGATCAGTAAAAACAGCTTTGATAGGTTCCTCTGCTATATTAGTAACTTTATCCATTGTTTTGTCAGACAGCATAGATAATTTGTATTCCTTCTTAGATTTACCAGCTTTAGCAGCAAGTCTGATTTGAGGTTCAATATACTTGACTGCCTGATCAATTATAGCAACCTATCTCAATAAAATTCACGTACCGAAAGAATAACAAAGTCACAAATTTCAAAGTCACCTCTGGATGAGCCATCCTTAGCCCAGCTTCTAAGTCTTTCTCTGATATCTCAGAAGCTTGCACATCAATCATCAAAGTTTTGTCCATTGTACAAGCATATACCAAGTTAAGATCACTCAATTTAAGCTGCAACATAATCGAACCATTCAAATAGTCATCAACAAAGTCAAAATCTAACTAAGCTACAAAACCAAGTTCGATCAATAAAGACAATATCGCATAATCACTTTAAACAACATAGTTGACTCCAAATTACCTCATCCATGGTGGGATTTACTATAAACTTCCCACATATCCTACCAATTCGAACCACTCCAATGGGACCGCCCCAAGGAATATCTGATAACATTAAAGCAGCCGATGTTGCATTAGCTGCCAATACATCTGGATCATGTTTTCCATCAGAAGAAAGAACACTTGCCGTTACCTAGAAAGTGAAACATTCCTTTTTTATTAAGAAAAAAACCCATCACAAATAAAAATTAAACAAAAATAGTAAACAATTTAATTAGAAACACATTCTAATTGTAAATGTCTTTTCCATTAACACGCAATTACACATTGTTGCGTATGGTAAGTTAGTTGTTTTCCATATTAACTACTAAGGATTCTGATTGGTTCACCTTATAATAACTTTTACAATGGAAGTGCATAAAGATTCAACTAAGTACTAAATGAATAAATTATAAATCAAGTGTAAATAATCTAATAAGCTTTTAAAAGGTCGTTTAATCATATTGACATGAATAAGAAGTCAATTGACTTTTACAATAACAATTATAAAAGTAACACTTATCATAATTTCTAGTTCACAAAAACCATTTGGCTCACTCAAAGTGTGTAACAATATCACTTTTAATCACTAAAGTAAGGAATTAAAAAAAAAAAAAAAAGTATCTAAAAATGCAATATATCAATCACTTTAGTCTAAAATTCAAGAAGTCGTATCACTTTAGTGATTACGAGTAAATGTCTTCATAACCATTTTTGAGAGAGAAGAATAAGAAGGAAAAATTAAAGGACCTTCTCCATAAACTGTAAGTAACATATACATGAGTTAATTTGTAAACTTTATTACAAATGAGCTCTCTAAATGATGATTTTCAACTCATGCATAAGCTAACATTGTAGTGAACTTTATTTCATCTTTCGCTCTTATTTTCTTCTACAAGTGTTTACGGAGAACTTTTCCAAATAGGATCAAAGTAACAAAGAGTGGTTTAGTTTAGGAACTTGTAACCATTTTATTAATACTAAGTATCCACTCTTTACCCTTCTTGGGAATATGAAGGGCAGCCTCCTCCCAACCACATATGTGCACTTTACAAGACTTCAGCCTATAATCTTAGTTAAGGAATCTGAATCCAGTCATAACTTGTTGGTTTGTTTAGATGGTTTCTTCGAAGACTTTTTCACATACGGTAAACTAATTTTAGTTTCAATGACTAAAGTAACAACATTGAACACTAATCACAATGGTGTTTCACCCTGATGTCTAAGTAGTTGATGTTGCAAAAGTCTTCACATTCTAGTTCTTTCTAATTGGCAAATACAGTAAAAACTCTTCACATTGTACATGCATAACAATTAAACACACGCAAGTGGGATAAAATGATAGCAACATTACGCACCTGAACCTCGTGGTAAAATCCAGGAGGAAACAGAGGTCGAATTGGCCGGTCAATGATTCGCCCACACAAGAGCTCGCGCTCTTTGGGAGGACCTTCTCTCCGCGCGAACGACGTCGGAATCACGCCTTGCGCGAACTGCTTCTCATGATAATCCACCTGTTATCACGAGCGACGTTTTCATCATATTTCATCGCGCCACTTAACGGAATATTACAAGCGCAAGAGAGAGTATAGCAGAGACACTTACCGTGAGAGGTAAGAAATCGCGAACAGCGTCACCTTTCGCGGAGGCGACGGTCGAGAGAACGTTAGTGTTTTCCATGGTCAAAACGACGGCGCCGTTTGCGAAGCGGGCGAACTTTCCTGTCTCGAGCGTGATCACGCGCGAGCCGATTTCAAATTGCTCCGTGAAGATGTCGAGGTGTTTTGTGGTGGTGGTGGCGCCGGCGGAGCCTAGGCGGCCGGAGCAAATGGTGCGAAAACGGAAGCCGCGCCGTGTGAGGAAGTGCGGTGGTAGTTTGCGGAGGAGTGGGTTCGCTCTCCTCATTTTGGAATGGTGAAGAAGGGAAAGATGAAACGCAGGGCACAACACCAACTCGCTTAACTGAAACCTATGTAGGGTTTAACAAAGAGCTACGCAGGGTTTAGAATTTTTATCGTGTTTCCTTAACAGAGAGCTATGTCGTGTATGCAGGGTTTAACAGAGAGCTATGCAGGGTTTAACAGAGAGCTATGCAGGGTTTAGGGTTTTTTTCATATGTGAATATCGATAATTAATTTATATTTATTAGTAAATTTAGTTAATGATATTTAGTATTATGTAATATTTTTTTTTAAATTAATGAATAGATGTAAGAAAAATAGCAGTTAGTATTTTTTTTTTCTTACAAAAATAATAAAACAACTTAAATAAAAAATAATGAATTATTTAAAGATCGATTTTCACATACTTAACTCTCGTTTCAGCTGATAAAAAAAGAACTTAACTCTCATTTCAAATCATAATCATAATCTTTTACACTTAAAAGCATTTTAGAAATAAAAGCATACCTCCATAACATGTAATTGTGGTTAACAAACTTTTGGAACCATAAATAATTGATAGAATCGTGCTCATGAAAATTCTTTCAGAAATAACTCCATAAGATAAAGATAAAGTACTAATAAATGATTAGGTTTAAATATTTTTTTAATCTTTAAATTTAAACTTAGAAATAAAATTATGATTGTTTTATGAACTAAAATTTTAATATGTTTTTATCTTGAAATTTAAAAATAAATAGATATTTTTTTCTAAATCAACTAAGTTAATGTTTTTATATATTAAATGATATTTAAATACTATTTAGTATGTACAAAAAATTAACAGAGTTCATTTTAAAACAATCATGTGTCATTTTGGTCGTTTAGAATCTAACCCTATATTTGAAAATGAATGAAACGTACAAAGGTGAATCTAAAATTAGACCAAAATAAGTTTTTTATTTAATTAATTGTTTGTATTCTCGCAATAATGAGCCTATTTTTAGCTTTTTTACCTTAAAGAATATTATAGGGAAGAGTGGATGCTATTGATTTCTCAAGTATGTAAACTAAACAATAATTGGAGCGAAATCGACATTCTAATTTGTTTGGAAACAAGTTGTAATCTGACTAAACGAAAAATGAATAAATTTGACACTTTAGCTTGGTTAAAAATAGGTCGTAATCTACCTAAAAAAAATTGGAGCAAAATCGACAATACAACTTGTTTAAGAGCAAATTATGGCCTAATTAAACAAATAAGGAATAAATTTGACATTCCAGCTCGGTTAAGAGCAGACTGTAGCTTGACTAAATAACAAATGAATAAATTTGATATTCCAACTCGGCTAGGAGCATATTGCATTCTGACTAAACAACAAATGAATAAATTCGATATTCCAACTCATTTGGGAGCAAGCTGCAATCTGACTAAACAAAAATCGATAGATTGACACTCATGCTTAAAGTCAACAAATGGTTTAATGGGAGTTTGATAAACTTCCTCACCTCGTAAACGAGGTATAGTTACTTTGTCATTTTTCTCTTTGAAAAATTACAATGCTTGGATGATAATCGGGCATGATGTTATATAACAATCTTATCAATCTAACTTATTCAATTACTTTTATATTACTTTTATTATTATTGAGGACCTTAATGAAAAATGATAGAAGTCAAAGCACTTAATATTAATTGAGTGTTGTTACTCAAATGCAAGTCTTAGACTTAATTTTCAGATTTCCCTTTCTTCATTGAAACCTCATGAACATATGGTAGGTAAGTTTTCACACCTAGTTATTCAACGAGGGCTCATGAAGGTTGTTGATTCAACTTAACAATATAGATTTTAGGTTATAAACTTGTCATTTATATAAACTCATCAATTGTACTATTTTTATTGTTTTCGAGAGTTCATGAATTACCAATTTGATAAAACAAGACAAAAGAAACTTCAAGCTTGACTTGGGGGACAATGATGTCTTTGTAAAACGACTAACTCAGCCTGAACGGGGGCTAGCCTAAAAAGTCAATTTTAATCAAGCCTATCAGGGTTGGGTGTTTATTGCTCGGTTAAAACAAAACAAAAAAGTTATTTATTTATTGATAAAGTAAATTAGGCTATAAATTATTAAGTAGTTAGAGACAAACGCTTAATTAAATAAAAACTTACCTAAAGATGGTGTGAGAAAAATAAAATAAAGCAGTAAAGTAAAAACTGAAGTGGTTAGGTGCAAAGAGATGACACCAAATTTAAAAACTTACAAGATAAAATAATTAGTTAAAACAAAACAAGTGAAAAAGTGTGGCAATGAAGTATTAAAAAATGGACTTAACAAAATTTTTCATTCTTTATGCCTCAAACACTTCAACTCAAGGATGGAGGCTGTGTACGGTCTTGGTCGTTCAAGACCCCACCCAATACTTAATAATAGATAGGATTTAAAGTCTATAGACACACAAATCGAACCTAAAATAAATATAGATTCAATTAAAAGATATTATAAATAGAATAAATAATTTATATCTAGGTATTATCTTTGTATTTTTTTATTATCTTTTGTAATTTAAATATTCTTTAATATTTTTTAGAATAAACATGCAATTGTTTTGTTATTTATAAATAAAATATTCATTGCCGAGGGACATAACTATTTTAGCATTATTTACTTTGAGTCACTAAATTTTGTCTTCGTTTTAAGACACTAAATTTTTTAATTGAAAAAATTTCATCTATTTATTTCTAAAATTAAAGAAATAATAAAATTTAAAAAAGAAAAAAAAAATTACATAGATTAAAAACGTATTTAACAAAAGAGCCACGTAAAGCAGCGGCACCTTGGGGAAAACGTTGAGGTAAAGCGGTTGTCGCTTGTCGCTTGGCCATCAAGCTGTAATCACAGTAAGCTCCAAGAGACTCACCGAGTCACAACTTCAGAAACGGATGCTAAGACCAGCAGCGCTTCGTTTAAGCGCTATCATCACAATGGTTTCTTCAGCGTCTCTCAGAAACCCTAACTTCCTCATTCCTTCAACTTCGACAACGCTCCTTCGCTCTCGCCTTCTTCCCCTCCACACTCTCTCCTTCTCCAATCGCCTCTCGCTCCGATGCTACGCTGCACGCGCCGCCTTGGACCGGCTTCCCGTTCTCAATCCCATCGTCGAAATGGACGGTAACTTCTTCGTACTCTAACCGAACCAGCTCTAGCTTTGAATTCTTCTGTTTCGTCGCTGTTTCACTGGCTTTCGTTGTTTCTTAGGTGATGAAATGACCAGGATTATATGGAGCATGATCAAGGATAAAGTACGCATGCCTCCACTCTTTTAGTGTTTGTGTATTTAGTTATTTAGTTTAGATGAAGGACAAACATGATGCAATTTCCTAAGTGCTTTTAATACTGTTCTTCGAAAAAATTTTGGAGTTTCGAATTGACGTTTCGCGCTATGGAGGTTTGAATAAAAAGTTAGCGTAGATCATCCTTATGACGTTAAAAATAACGTTTAAAGCTCTTTCGGAATTGCATAGTGGCTTTATCCATTAATTAGTATCAGGAAAAACTTAAGTCACAAGTATGCAAGTCAGGACAACTCTTACCTCACTATTCAGTTTTCTGGACTTAGGTTAGGCTCGAATTCAAATTATAAAAAATAGTATTAGAGTCTATCCTGAATGTATTAAAAGGGACATCCGTTATATCCTTCGTAGGCCAAGTCCAATAGTGTTAGATGGTTTTGGATTTTCTTTTAACATAGTGGTTTTGTGCACTGCAGCTTATATTTCCTTACCTGGATTTGAACATAAAGTATTTTGATCTTGGACTTCAGAATCGTGATGCTACTGATGACAAAGTTACGGTGGAAAGTGCTGAAGCCACTCTCAAGTGAGTGTTTTTTTTTTTTTTTTTTTTATCAACATAAGTGACATAAAACATGCATTGCACTTTAATGATTTATACTTATTCTTGTTGCTTAGTGGATGTATGGCGGAGTTAGGTGCCTTAAAATGGAAGTGAAAAGAGAGTTAGAGTTTAGACTAGCATATTTCTGGATGTGGTGAGAATTTGAAAGCCAACATTACTTGTTTAGGCCCTGTTTGGGATGGTATGAAGTTGTAGTTTCAACGTTTTAAAAAACTTGCAACCACTCTGAAAGATCCGTAGTTTCAGAAAAAAAGAAATGCTTTTAACATAAAAAACACTTGCTGGGAGCCTGGGATAGTTGATAGGGGGAAGCTGATTGTGTTTGACTTATTTGATTTTCCATCAGGATACTCAAAGTCTGAGTATGTGTTGAGATAATTTGTTTAGGGTCCCTGGTTTGCCTTCCTCCTTGAACGGTTATAGGATTGCACTGCCTTTCTTACTTCATACTTTTTTTTCACCCGATGTATTTTTCATCCAGCTTTATTGGCTTCCTTATGCCGCTTTTTAACTATCATTTTGTCTTTTCTAATGAAACCATCTTTTATGAACTAATATTCGAACCCTATTCCCATTCCTTAATTGAAGCTGATTTTTGCTGCAGGTACAACGTTGCTGTGAAATGTGCAACAATAACTCCTGGTTAGTTGTTTTTATTTCTAAATTGATCAATTATTCCATGTCATGATTCATGGATCATCAGACTTCTTTGTTCCACACTCGCAATTTGCGCTAAATTTAATGCACTGGTTTATTTATTTTACTTAGTGAATGCAAGTGGATACTAGCGCATAATCTTTATTCATTTATAATTTTTGTGTAATAATGATACTATCTTAACTCTTCCAAATTCTCAGATGAGGCCCGAGTCAAAGAATTTGGACTGAAGTCTATGTGGAGAAGCCCCAATGGCACAATCAGGAATATTTTAAATGGTTTGTAATTAGCTCATCGTGTTAAATAAGGCATCAAATTCAATGTTGTATCCATTGACTTTACTACAAGGATGGCCTTTTCCCCACACGTTTCCTTCTTTGGTGAATGGAACTTATAGGGCCATGTATATAGGATCTTAATTTTCCCAGAAAAGTATTGGTTTTTGTGTGAAAAGTACTGTACTTACTGAATTTCGATATTTGATTGCTTGTTTTGGTGATATGTACGAGTGTTAAATTTTTCATACCATTATATATATTGACATAATTATTCGTTACTTTTGATAAATAAGTTTGTTTTTCTTTTGACATAATTCCAGTTATTTGTTTTAACATAATAGTATTTAGCTAATATAATTTAGCTTGTATTTTTTTGGTGTCTATCATCTCAAAGCACATCTATATTTTGCAGTTCATCTCTGATTGTAACAGTTTTGTTGCTTTTCTTGTCGGAAAAACTGAAATTTGTCATGAATTTTCCCTTGTGAACAAACTTGACGTATGGTGATATTCCTATATTATTTGATAAAATGATGCTGTAAACGATTTTTTTTTTCTGTTTCTCTATATATCAATTCACTCACTGTAAATATTTTTGCTACTGGTTGTGCACTTACTAAAATCAATATTATAGGTTCACATTTTCATATTTTAGTTGCCAAGAGAGGGAAATTCTTATAGATCAGGGTCAGGTTCTTGAGTTGTGTATAAACTTAAAAGTCTAAATATCTTGCAATTAGTTTTACTTGCATCCTGTATGACATTATATGAATCCTAGCAATGAAATTGTATTGTATTTGAAATAACTTCACCACAAATGTTCTTAACCCAAGTTAATTAATCTTGGTTCTTTGTTGACTATATTACCTACTTCTATTCTAAAACGTTTTCAACCTTTTCTTTTGTGATATTTTTCCTTTCTTTATAGGCACTGTTTTCCGTGAACCAATAATATGCCGCAACATACCAAGAATCATTCCTGGTAGTGTCTTAACTCTGCTGTGATCCTTAATAGTATTGAAGTACTGCAAAGCACCATTTAGAACTTATTCTTCAGTTTACAGGATGGAAAAAACCCATATGCATCGGTAGGCATGCTTTTGGTGACCAGTATCGTGCCACTGATGCAATAATTGGAGGACCAGGGAAGCTCAAATTGGTATTTGGTACGATAATTTTCAAAGCCTTGCATTTAATGGAGTTGATATTTTTTTTTTAAAGTTATTATTTAGAATATGCCACATGTAATTTACAAGCTTGTGTTATATAATTTAGTCCCAGAGAATGGTGATGCTACAACGGAGCTCGAAGTTTACAATTTCAAAGGACCCGGAGTAGCACTTGCTATGTATAATGTTGATGAGGTTTGCTTCATTTTATATTTTCAACGTGTATTCAGTAATATGTTTAATAGAAGTTTCCTGTTATTTGTTTGTATTTCAACATTGGCTTTCCTAATGGGCAGTCCATTCGAGCATTTGCCGAATCATCAATGGCGCTGGCTTTTGCAAAGAAATGGCCTCTTTACTTGAGCACCAAAAACACAATTCTGAAGAAATATGATGGCAGGTGATTACTATAATATTATATCACTGGGTTTTTATATATATTTTTAGGTGCTTATCCCAAGTATCAGTTGTCAGGTAGAAATTTGAACGGACTTTTGCAGTTCTGTTGGCAACTGTACCAACAGTTCGTTGGTAGACAATGGACAATATTAAGAATGGAAGAGAGACAATAGCGGGGTGGGGGTGGGGGTGGTTAAAGAATTCGAGTCAGGATTGGGAGGGAGGCAATATTAGTAGACTCAGATTTTTTAGGATTTTTGAGACTATTTCCACCCTCTGGATTCTTGCAATTACCAATGGTTTAGATTTAGGTTTAAGAGTGATATGCAATAAAACTCATCTTTTACTATCTTTTTATCTTTATCTTATTTTTTTTTTCTAGTCTTGAAGTTTCACCTCTGGTATGATAAACTTCTTTGTAATTCAGTCAACCTTTCTCTTTGTTTGTTGCTATTGGAGGTGATTTATAGTTTGAAATTATTACAGGTTTAAGGATATATTCCAGGAAGTGTATGAAGAAAGGTGGAAAATAAAGTTTGAAGAGCACTCGATATGGTTTGTTTTGATATTTACGAAACTCTTTGCTTTGATGCATTACATATACATATAGATGGTTGACACTTTTAAGTGACTTCAGGTATGAGCATAGGCTAATTGATGACATGGTAGCATATGCAGTCAAGAGTGAAGGTGGATATATTTGGGCTTGCAAGAATTATGATGGTGATGTCCAAAGTGATTTACTAGCTCAAGGTAATATAGGTGTGAAAATAATAGGATAATACACAATTGGAGGGTCTTGATAGATCCTCTCATAACCTTCTATTTATAATGATAAAAACTAATACAATGGAAGATGAAAGATCAAAAGATTACCCTAAATACCTAGGTACAACTCATAGAGTGCACTAGACTTATAAATACAGCTGGAAGTAGTTCCCAACACACAACTCCCTATTTTAGACTTAATAATTACTCTAATATAAATTTAATAATTATTTCAACACTCCCCCTCAAGCTGGAGCATACATATTGTATGTCCCAAGCTTGGAATAGATAAACTCAATCCAAGTTCTTCTGTCAGCACATTTGCAAGCTGATTTGATCTGACAAACATAGTACAAACTTCTTTGACAACTTTTTTCTTGGATGAGACAATAGATGTGGGAACCTTGACACAGCCAACAACTACAGGAATTGGATGACTGATTATAATGGACTTCAAGAGTGTGCTATCAAAACCAAAAGAACAATTAAGTCCACATAACTCCACTGGTAGAGACGATTTGAGCACAAACTGCAAAGTAGACATCTTGCTTCCCAAAATATTTGGAGATGTTTCTGTGACAAAGAAGGTTACTGCAATATGACAATGGCCAGCGGACATCAATCTGGGCTGGCAGCAAACATCGATCTTGGGCTGGCAGCGACAGACTGCGGCGGACAAGATTACCATCAACAAATGGCTGCCAACAGTGGCGGACAACGACAAACTGCGGCCAGACAATATTACCATCAACAATGGATGGTGGCTAGCAGTGGCTGACAGCGACAACCTGCGACAAACTAGATTGCCATCAAAACAGATGGTGGCCAACAGTGCCTGATTGCGACAAACTCAGCAGACCCAACAGTGGCTGATTGCTACACATTGCAGCAGACTATAAAATTACCATCGAGCGTGGACAATGGCAAATAGACAATACATGTATTGAACGGCGTGGCTGGCAAGACAAATAGTATATGCATAGCAGCAGAAGCAAGTTCGTGGCTGGCAAGGCAGACAGTATATGCATAGCAGTAGAAGCAAGTTCGTGAAGACATAATGGCCATAAACAGACTCCCCCTCACGCCGTGAGCAACCTCCAACCGTTAACTTTGGTAACAGTGAGGAAATGCTAAACAGTACAAGAAAACCAAAAAACCTAGCGGGACTTTCATAAGGGTGGCTTCTGGACTTCACCGAAATGAACTTTTGAAGGTCAGAACCGACAAAGGAGGCTCTGGCAAACATTATGGAGGTGGCGCCGTGACGTTCCAAGCAGCAGAAGGCGGCGCGTGGACTGCACGCGTCTGTTCGCAGCGGAGAAGACGTGGCGCGTGGCGGCGCGTGGAGGGGTGTTGGGTTCCGGCACCGGTGAGGGTGGCTGTCGCTCGGAGAGGCGCTCCAGATCCAGTGGTCGCCGGCGAAAACTGAGGTGGCCGGAGACGGCAGCCGACGGCGAACAATGGAGGACGGCGGCGGAACAATGGCAGAACAGTGGCAGACAACGATGATTTAGAGAACAGTTGCAGCGGGTAGCTTTGGATAGTGTTTTATGGCAGTGGACAGCTGCAGACAATGATGAATAGTGGCGAATGGCGGCGGACAGCCGCAGCGGCAACAAGTGCGGTGGACAGACCAGACGGAAACTAGAGCAGGATCACATTGAGATACTTCAGACATGAGTCTTTGAAAGACAGGATCACATTGAGATACTTCAGACATGAGTCTTTGAAAGACTTGACTCCGCCAGCCATTGGCCGCCGGCGGCGAGCAACACAAACACAACGAAACTTAAACCACCTGCTCTGATACCATGTGAAAATAATAGGATAATACACAATTGGAGGGTCTTGATAGATCCTCTCATAACCTTCTATTTATAATGATAAAAACTAATACAATGGAAGATGAAAGATCAAAAGACTACCCTAAATACCTAGGTACAACTCATAGAGTGCACTAGACTTATAAATACAGCTGGAAGTAGTTTCCAACACACAACTCCCTATTTTAGACTTAATAATTACTCTAATATAAATTTAATAATTATTTCAACAATAGGTTGTGGAGAGCTTAACATTTATCTCTGAAGTTTCAACATGTTAAGTGTGTATGATGTCATTGTCAACAAGCATTCATTGGTTGATTCGGTAGCCCTGCCTGACATTTCTGATTATCCCAAACTGTTTAAGTTTCTCCAATACTAAAAAGCATTATATCCTAGTCCAGTAGTCCTGGCCACTTGGCTCCACTAGTGTAAAAATCGGGTATTTGAAATTTGGGTCAGCCAAGCCATGGGAGCTCTGTTTTTTATCAAGGAGACGAGAACCCTAAATGGGAGGATTTGATGACAATGCTAGGTAATATTATTAAATAGACTAACTTTGCTAAAGGCATAATTATTAAAGTTTTGGTTATTACTGAGTAGCTATACCTTAATAAATTGCGCACGAGAAAATGGCCTTAACCCAAAAGTATTTACCTGACCCTTGAATATGTATATGTTCTGATTTGGTTGCTAATTTAATTTTATTCATGTCTTTATGGAATGCCAGTGGGAGCATTTGAAGTTTTAGGAATGTAATTCACGTGAATATTTTGACGTACTTGGAGGTATCTTTTAAATCAAGTTTCTTAAATTCTTGTGTGCAGGATTTGGCTCCTTGGGTCTCATGACTTCTGTGCTGGTGTGTATTAGAATCTTGCTATTTCAGCATTTTTTTTTCATTTACGTTGCTATCTCTATTTGGTTATTTGACATCATACTTAGGTTTTCAACAAAAAATTTGCAGTTATCTTCTGATGGCAAGACATTAGAAGCTGAGGCAGCTCATGGAACTGTAACTCGACATTTCCGGCTTCATCAAAAGGGACAAGAAACTAGTACAAACAGTATTGCTTCCATATATGCATGGACACGAGGACTGGAACACAGGTACTTTGTTGCTTGATTCAAGCTTCAAATTCTAGTGCATCATGATATACGGTGGAATTTTGGCCTTATGCCAAATTCTACCCCTGATAACACTGCTTTGGAAGCTTTTCTGGTTAATCACATTTCTATGTGTAAGTCATCATCTCAATTGTGGCAATGCTAACTTGGATGCCATTACAATAGTGACTAAAACTTGAGAATTTTTATAGACGAGGAGTATTGAGTGTTCTTATAAGTGAGAGAGTGAAACACTGGAAGAACTGGTACTTTTATGCTGATTCTAGAATGTCTGGGATGAGAATTGAACCTATTTTCTAGTGAAAACAGAGCAATTTGTCTAGGAGATGGGAAGGAAGCCATTCATTATGGTTTTTTTGTAGACAGGAGGGGGAGGGAAAGAGTTAGATTTGTATGTTTTGTTTGAAGGAGAATATAAAAAAAATTAAAATAGTGAGACCCAATTTATTATTTCTCATCTATTTCTATTCATCTCTCCATCTCTCCTTATTTCCTATCAAATGAACCAATTTACACAGCTTTCAAAACATTTTCTTTCTATTTCTATTTTAGCAAAAACCAAACATTCAATTTGATTTCTCCTTTCTCATCTTATTTCTTCTCAAGTTCCATCCTTTATCTTTCTTTCCTAAAAATGGAACATTAGGGAGGCACCATTGATGGGTTGAGGTTTCACTCAACTATTTTTCCTGAACTAACACCTGTGTGCGTCTTTTCCGCTTATGTTCCCCCTCCCCCATTTTTTTTGAGTCTGTTAGTGACATGATTGTTATTATTTACTAGAGCCAAGTTGGATAATAACGAAAAATTACTGGATTTTACTAAAAAATTGGAGGCTGCATGTGTTGAGACAGTGGAGTCGGGAAAGATGACTAAAGATCTTGCAATTCTGATTCATGGACCAAAGTAAGTGAATATCTTTCTTTCTTTCCTCTGCTTACTCATTTGAATAATTTAGTATTACAGAGAAGTCGAAAAATTTAGTATTGCAACTTATAGTTATACTTCCTTATTCTTGTCATTCTGTTTTGAAGCATTTCCTTTTCAGAATTTATTAGGCTAAATTGCAATTAAGATCCCTTTTGTCAAAGTTAATTTGAAAAGATTTATGTAAGTGAAAATAATCTTAAAATTTAAAACATGAATTTGAATTTTTCATTCTTAAAAATTATAAATCTCGTTAAATTAATAAACAAATATTTTTATTTTAGTATATGTTACCTGGCACTTTTTTTTTGTTTATTATATATTTCACAAACAATTAAGCAAAGTAACTGTACTAGACATTCGATGATATTTTTTCTTTTTCTTCCTTTTAGTAATAGCTCACTTTTTTTCTTTCTTTTAGGTAATGACAAATCTTTAATCTTAATTAGCTAATATATTTACAACAATTAATTTATTAATAAGCATAAACGGTTTCAATATTAAAATTTATTTATTTTACCATTAACATTTAAATATTTATTATAAAGTTTAATATTTTACTTGAAATACTCTTATCTCGTTTTTTTGTCTCTTTTTCTCCTATCTTTGCTTTCTCCTGAAGATTTAAGTCAATTCTTTAAAGAGTATAATTGATATCAAATTATTACAGCAGACAATATTGGATTCCTTCATTTCATTATTTTCTCTTGACTACTCTCTAACGTCGTTTATTTATATATTTTTTAAATTTTGTTTATTTTGTTTTTATGCTTCACATGACATAGTTATATAAATTGTGAAATCGAAAGTATCCCTTATGTAGAATAAAGAAAAATCTATGATTTTACAATGCCTTGATTAAGTTTGAAGTCTCTCATAAATTAAATCTTTATTAAATGTTTTGGTATATTAAGTACTTCATTTTTATATTTTTCAATTGAGTCACTACTCTTTCGTTTTTCCTGTTAATTAAGTGATGTGTTTGTTGCCTTATTTCGTTATTTTGCTTTCTTGCATGTGTTGAGAAAATGTGAGATTTTGTAGTTTATATAAAAATGATATTGCAATTAATGTAAAATGACAAATG
Organism: Vigna unguiculata; assembly: GCF_037176805.1. NCBI lineage: Eukaryota > Viridiplantae > Streptophyta > Magnoliopsida > Fabales > Fabaceae > Vigna > Vigna unguiculata. Next base: position 48,656,841 of record NC_140795.1, on the reverse strand, counting down.
ACTTTTATGGTTAATGTTGAAAACATGTTGGATAATAAAAGTCATTCATAGTTTACATTAACCATAATATCGAATATCATTTTTATGTTAATTACAAAATCTCATCTTTCATAATAGGTGGAGACAAGTAAACAAGATAATAGTCATGCTACCCAATTAATAGAGGAATTAAATTATAGGGATTCAATTGAGAAATATAAACTTTTTAGCAATATCTAAAGAAAAAAATTAATAGGAACTCCGTTGAAAATATGTCAATTGAAAATACCAAAATTTATGACCGACTTGAAATTTAGTTAAGCCTTTTACAAAACAGTAAGCTAGATTTATATAAAACGAGATTAGCTAAGTTTAGTTATCGATATATATATATATATATATATATATATATATATATATATATATATATATATATATAAAACTTGATGTAAAATGCATCAACATCATTGACATATCTGGGGGGTTTGCTAATTTACACCTACTTGTTTGTCAGAAAAAGTGAGTTAACAAGTTATACCTTTGGGTGTATTTTAAGAACATCGTCGTAGTTACACACACTCCTTTAGCAATCTACGCTTTCGGTGTATATTTAAAAATTTATACTTATAACTTGCTAACTTAAAATTACTAATATTTTTTACTGTAATAGTTATTATGATATTCAGTTTTTTAATCATATTTTTTATTTCATAAGAATATGTTTTATAATATTTTTTACTGATGTAAGTTAAAGAACTACTGCAAGTTAAAGTGGTTTGCGTCCTGATATTGAGCATTATGTGCCAGGGTATCAAGGGAATTTTACTTGAATACAGAGGAATTTATTGATGCTGTGGCACATAATCTTGAGACAAAGCTCCAAGATCCTGTAGCGTAGGTTTGATGTAAGAAAAAACACATGTCGGAAATTTTGAGTGGTGCTTTATTTTTTAAGCCCAATGATAATGATGTTGGTTGGATTCATGGTCCCTAGAATGTCAGAAACTTTAATTATTTGGAGGAGGGGTGTCCTCACAATTTCATTTTAGATTCTTTGTGTTTTGTCCTCTGCACTCCTGTCCCATTCTTGCACTCCACCATCGAAGCAATAAAACGGTAAAATTCCAGAGGATGATGGTCCAGCAAAATTGAGAAACTTCAATTTTCTGGTGAGAAAGAAAGAATTCAGGTCTTCTCAATTTCTTGTTTTTTCTTTCCACAACCCTTTCTGTCATATTTTAGGGAGGAATGTCACTTATATGCCTTCTAACACACTATTTTCGTTCGGTGGAATTTACTGAAACTTGCAAAATTCTGAGTCATTATGCTTGTATCTGTTTTTGGTTCTTTGAAAGTTCATAAACTTTTTATTTTGTCCTTACTATTCCTTTACTTTTCATTCCTTTTCTTTTATTTTGCATTAATCTTTCTTGTTGCATGGTTTAATGTGATGTGTTATTATATAATAAAAAATAGTGGTGGTTATGACAAGGGATCACAAATGAATGGGTCTCCCTTAACAAACTTATTTTTATTTTCGTGGACAATTTCTGTAGCTCTGAATATATATATATATATATATATATATATATATATATATATATATATATATATATATATATATATATTAAATTAAGTGTAAAGACGAGAAAGGATGTGAATATATATATTTATATTGATTTTGTTTCTATGCCTACTTCAATACATGTCTTAATGCTTGTTTCTATGCATTTTTTATATATTTAATTTATTAGGTAATTTAAAAAATATAAATTATTTTTCTTTAGTCTTTTATTTTTTAACTTAACTTTAGGGTACATCATTTTCATAATTTTTTATAATTCTTTGATTTTTATTTAATTGTTATTTGATGTTTTTATTTGATATTTAAATAATTATACTATTTTTTTAAAATTTATATTAGAGAAAAGAAAGTGTATCATTTTTACAAACTTGATATTTTTTATTGTGAATTTTTATGAAAAAATTATTTAATTATTATTTGAAATAGTAAATGAGTATATGTATGTATGAAATTAAAGATAAAGATGAATTTTTATGAAAAAATTATTTAATTATTATTTGAAATAGTAAATGAGTATATGTATGTATGAAATTAAAGATAAAGATGAATTTTTACATCAAATAAAAGGATGAGGTAGTTAAATTTATATTTATCTTGTTTTGTTGTCAACTTATCAAGAAAAATTCAGATTAAAAAAAAGTGTGTTTCCCTCATTTATAAGAGTCAATATAATACGAAGGATGAAAAATACTAACATGATTTTTCAGAAGTTAAATTCAAAATATAAAAATATTTTAAGAATTAAAAGTAATTTTCCTTATTGAAGACTAAATACAAAGTTTTTAAATACTGCTAAAACTAAATTTATTTTAACCATGGAATCTATAATGTTTTAATTTTCAATAATTTATAATTTGTAACAGAAAGAGTTGAGCAAGTTCTGAAAACAAACATGTGTAAAATGCGTATCCAATAGAAAGAAAATAAAAGAAATGTGGTTTTTAGTTTTTGACATTGAAGGAAGGTGAATCAAATGAAAGAACTGATTAAACTACTTGTAAGTATTTTTAAAGAGATATTTATACTAGATTTTATCAAATTTTCACGTAATTATCTAATTAGAACACTATACTATTTGTTATATGAAAATAAATTTCATTGGATTATATTGAGTTGGCCCAACGAGTTAAATTTATGCTTAATTATGTTTTATTAAAAATTAGTGGAAATACATATACTATCACCCCATGCGTTCGCATTTTTATACATAATAAAAAAGGTAAGTACATATTCAATTACTTACAAAAGTGTTATCACAAACGACATATTAATTATTAAAATAAAGGTGAACTGATACGAGATCGGTGTACACGATTATAGTTATAAAAAATAATATCATTCACTCTAGTATTGGGACTATAAACAGCATATTTTATTGTGACAGCTGCAAACATTATTGCTGTTCTAAGTATCAATACTTAAACAACAAATATTTATTATGTATGGTGTATCATGCCAACCATTCAGATAAAACAATTTCGATTATTAAGAATTTTCTAAGTATGAATTTCATTATCTCATTTTTATCTTCAAAGTAAAAGTTCATTTCTACCATTGTTTTTATATTCATGGCGTTTTTGTCTCAATTTCATTATAGGTATATTTACACATGTGTCTGATCTTGCCATTTAATGTTTCAACTATTAATCGTTTTATTTTAAAAAAATATCACAATAAAAAAATATATTAATGAGTACATAGAAATTTGATTAATGAGTCAAACTTCTTTTTCAACATGACTTTTAAAAGTCTTAAAGATAGAAAGAGCTTATGATTTTTCAGCAAAGCAATAAATCCAAGTTTTCATACAAAAATTATCATTGAAGGTGAACAAATACCTTTTTTTTCTTTTTTTACAATTAGAGATAGGTGTGATTGCTCCACAAATATCTACTTGAATTAATTGCAGAAAATATCTACATCAATAAATTGCAGAACCAGTGTAGCCCTCTAAGTACTTTTCTTTCTAGGTGCTTTCATCATTGGCAAAACATGTACCATATCTTGCTAATAAAATGTATTTGGACCTTAAAAATTCAAATGTCCGTATCTACAATGCCAAAGATGCATTATATCCTCTGAAACTGTGTGGAAACAAGTGGATTTGGTAGGTGGAGAGATTGCATGCAAAAGAAACATGTGATCGAAAGATATTCTGATTTCGATAATTAAGCCATTATCATAATGAACACTTTGCACTTGTCATGCTGAAGAAGAATACCAAGACCCTTTTTCTTGTAATTTCCTAATACTAAGTAAGTTGTCCTTAAAACTGGCACAAAAAATACACCAGTAATAGTATAAGTGTTGTCATTTATGTGTATTCGAATATTGTCTTTGCTTGTTACATCCATACTGGAATTATTGTCCAATTTGGCTGAATATTTGTAATTTTCACCAAGAGTTTTAAAATAAGAAACTCCTTCTATGGCAAACGTATAATTCAACAAATAAGAAACTTCAAATTTTTAATATTTGATTTTTGAACTTCGGAATCTCATTTCTTTTATGAGAGTAACAAAACAACTAGATACACTATTTTACAAAAAATGCACCAACGTGATTATATATATATATATATATATATATATAATCTCTTTGTGTCTTCTTTCACTCCACCATTATTATCATCACCTTACAGGAATGGCCTACCATGTGTGAGATCAAAAGAAAGCACCTCGTGCCTATTTTAATGGCTGAATTTTTGGTTACCTAATTTATGTATTCATATATGTACGTCCATTGTTGCTGTCTGAATAATCATTTTCAAGGCAACACCTCTTCGTTATTACTTTGTTTTGTTCAAAAGTAATAAATTATAGTTACATTTTTAAGTATTTTTGTATAAGAAGTGTTTATTGTTGTAAAATGTACCTTTTGATGAGTTTTTTTGAGAAAAATTTAATGAGGAGATACAGTGACAATGAAATACCAATTTAGCTTATATAAGAATTAACATCACTTTCAACTTAAAATATCAAGATATTAAGTTTACAAACTTTCTTTTTTTATTTTTATTCTATAAGAAACTAAGACTCACATTTATATTTTTAACTCTTTATAGATAAAATTATTTTTTATATTTTTTTCGTGTGATAAAAGACTATTTTAAATAATTAAAAAAAATCATAAACAATAATGTAAAATTATTAGAAGAAAAATAGTACTGATCGTTACAAGTTTAAATAAAAGATATAACATATATGAAGACAATGTATTCTTTTGTATATAAATATTAGTAGTAGAAAAGAGACTTTATGTCTATTTTAAGAAGAAAAATAACATTATAGTAACAGTGGTTATATAAAACAAAGTGGTACTTCTTTTGAATAATTTATTTTTATTTTGTAATTTAAAATATAATTAAGAGTAAAACAAAAATGTTAATTTGTATTCCTTTTTTATATATTGTTCTAGTTTTTCTTTAATTTTTAAATACAATTAAGAATAAGATATAAATAAAAACTTTCTAGATTTACAATAGGATTTACTTGAGCATATTTTTTTAATTATACCATGAGTTAAAAGTTATCTTTTATATTAATTTTAATTTTATTTGTTTATATATTTAATATGTAATCTATAATTTGAATAACGATAATATTAAAACAAACATATGAATTACATATTTGTGTGAATGAGAAAAAAAAGAGAGTAGCTATATTATGAAATATTCATGTTTGAAGTTATTTTTAATGGATTATCTTCATTATTGTTTTCTCTATTATTGCATACAAAATACAATGATAATTTTATAATTAAAAAACTAAAGATAATAAAAGTATATAAAAAGGAAATAGGAGTATCACATGGCTATATTATTATTCATTAATAATTGAGTATTCTGAATACCAACATAAACAATAGCAGCTAAAATACAAATATTTTTTGTAATTTTGGAAATGAGACAAGGTCAATTTTGGAAATGTGGTCCTGTTTGAGACTCATATCACATTTTGTTTTTATTTTCTTAACTTTAACACAGTGACTCAAAAGTGGTCCACTTGTAGCATTCTTTTATTTTCTGCAATTAAATTAATTTATGAGGTTGTGGAAAAATATTTTTTTTTCTGGCAAAACTACATTTAAAAAAACATAAAATAAAAAATTATTAAAAAAATTAATTAGATTTTTTAACCAAAATTAATCATAGACAGAAATAATATATACATGCTAGATATAACAGTATATTAAATAATTTATGAGGTTGTGGGCATTTGCATTATGATACACCAGTTTTATTTTATTTTTTATTTTATTTTCTTATTTATTAAAATAAATCCCTTCCCACCTTTTTTTTTGTATTAATTTTCATTTCTTAGAAAATAAGTTGTTTATTTACTCGCATTGGGTTAATTTTGGGTCAATAATTTACTGAAATAAACATACGAAGTTGATGAGAATTTAGAAATGAAATATGAGATTTTCGAGACAAGAAAGTAATTTTTTCTTTAACAATAAATGGACTGAAAAAAAAAGAATATATGTTTTGACTCAGTTTATTTTTTGAGAAAAGCTTTCTAAAAAGTTTTTTAAGAAGTAATGTTCTATGAAATTGAAGCAAAACACGAAAAGTAATGAATAAGCAATATTTTATTGATATTTAATTTTTTATCTTTCCACAAATAAGCACAATGTACTCTTATTTTATCTTAATTAACACTTAATATTTTAATAGATCTGTCCCTTAACTGCAAGTTAAGTTGCGGTTAATAATTGAAGAATAAATTTACACCACTGATTTAAATTTAAGTTGAATGTTATCCTGAATATTGTGTCTAAAATATTTTTATATGAAATAAAAGATAAAAAATTAATGAAAAAACAGAAAATTAATTAACTAAAGACACGAAAAAAAAATAAAGAAAGAAAGAAACTAATATCTACTGAGAAAGTTTCTTTAACATTATATTTAATGTAATTTTTATTTCAGTTAGAAAATTAAGACGAGTTTAACTTAAATTTAAGATTTTTTTTTTTTATAATTTTTAAGTCAAAAGTGAATTTTGATTTTAATTGATTCTGATATTTTTTTTTTTAAATTACCAAATATATTGATTTAGTGTGATTAAGATGTTTCAATTGAGAGAGTTACTTGACCTGTGTTCTCCATTATTCCTTTTGTCACCCTCCCATAAAAATGAAAAGATTACTTCATTTGTATTCAAATTCTGCTACAAATGCTTACATTCTTCTGGAAAAACAAATGTTCATTTCTTTTTTCTAGAAAGTAAGAAAAATTTGCCTTATGAAATGCATCTTAATTTTATTTTTCTCATGCTTGTGGATTATATTTAAAAGTATTTCTTTTAATCTTTGATCAAGAAAAAGATATCATAATAAATGCAAGTCATTAAAATCTTTATAATGTTTGTAGTGTATGTTCTACACACATTTGAGGGAATTAAATATACTTTTATATCTTTACAATATTATTCGGTCTGAATTGAAGGTTGACTAAGTCGATTTGGTCTCAATGTTAATGAGTTGGTCCTGATCGAAGGTCGATAGAGTTCGTATCAATCGAAAGTCGATCAAGTTGACGCCAGTTGAAAGTGGATCAAGTTGACCTCAATTGATGATCGACTCAAGTTTACCCTAATCAAAGGTTGGTTGAGTCTGTCCCAGCCAAAAGTCATCCCAAGTCTACATAAAGTGAAGGTTGACCTAAATTAATTTTGACCGAAAGGATCCAAATTACTACCGACCAAAAGTCGGCCCGGTCCATATCTAATTAAACATTATATCAATCTCACCAAATTTAATCTACTTTACAAAAATGGATTCGATTTAAATTTAATCTAATTAAATTAAATTGAAAAGATTCAAATATAATTAATCTAGTTAAACTTAAATTATAAATTCAATCAATTTATTAGATCATAATTACATCTAGAATGGATTTTGGAAAAACCATTATATCAAACCTTAATAAACACTAATATATATATATATATATATATATATATATATATATATATATATATATATATATATATATATAAATATAAAATTAATTAATTAATATTTTTTAAGAATAAAATTAAAATGAACATATTCTATATCCCTACGTACTTATATTTTCTTTTTTTTCTTTCTTAAGATATCATTCATCTTAATTTGGTCATCATTTGGTTATCATGATATTTGAGAATAATTCAAATGTTAACCATCTAAACATTATATTAAATAATGTTAATCGTTGAAAATTCAAATCAAAATTTAAATAAAAATATAAAGTTAAGCATATTATAAAATTAAAATATACATAAATTTCTTTTTAAAATTTTGGGTCAAAAATAATATCAATTTTCTTTCTGGGTTGAATTTATTGGTAATAAATCTCCATACTGAATTTCTCCTCAAAAGATTCTGATTCTGATAATAAACTTATACTAATAGAATATGAATCAAGAATCCTAGATGTAAAGATTCATTATAAAAAAATTCTTTTTAACCAAAATTATTTTAGACAGCCATGTTGATCAATAATTCGGATAAAAATAATAGTATAAGAGACTGGGTATCAATCTCGTACTCAATAAAATAACAATAAAAAGGTGTTCTGATAAATATAATATCTCTAAGTATGAGATTCTATTATACATAATAATATAATTAAAAAAAAAGTGACACTCTTTTTCTCTCACATTTTCCATGCTTAATACAAAATTTGACTACAATAAAATATGACTTCTATTAGTACACTTTTGTCCACTAACTGCAATAGCCGTCCCATTCATAAACCCTAACATCAGAATTATATAAACTGTAAAATTCCTGAGAATGTTCTATGAGAAAACTTGAAAACTCTGATCTGAAAATTATAATATATTATTAATTGAAGGTTAAATATGTTTTTGTCTCTTAACTTGTGATGAATCTTGAAATTAGTCAATTTCAAAACTTTAGACTAATTTAGTCATTTATCTTTCGAAATACGTGAATTTAGTTATTTTAATCAAATTTTATTAAGTTTATTTAACATTTCAAACGTATTTCATAATAATATTTGACTTAATATTAAAGTAAAAAAATGTGTCAAATAGTATAAACAACTCAAATATAATCTTGAAATGCATAAAAAATTTCAAATAAATCTAACAAAATTTGATTAAAATAACTAAATTCACATATTTCGAAAGATGAAAAACTATATTGATCAGAAACTTAGAAATTAGAAATGTACTAAAATTCAAAATTAAGTGAAGAGACTAAAAAACGTATTTAACCGTTAATTTAACAGATACTATCTATTACAATCTGATATCTTCATCTGATATAAGATAAGATCAAGTTACTGTGTTAAAATTTACATAAGTTTTTTTATTTTTTGGATAAGAAGTTACTTGATAAGCAACTCTCAAACGAGAAACAGATCTTCAAGTTATTTCTTTCATCTTAGTCTATTCACTAAAAGATCTTTTATATTATTTATAAACTGAAACCGAATCAGTTTACATTCATCTTTGTCTCAAAATTCTAAATTTGAAGTGGCCACTATTGAACACGTTTTCGTGAAATTAGGTATACATTTTCCGATCTGAGAGGCTACCCAATTGGCTATATATAGTAACGTTTGGTGTGTTTCTGCTCTGAGTTTGGAGAAGCAACATTTGCACACCAAAAGTGGTGAATTCTGTTTCAGTTCATGCAACTGTTTGGTCTCCCCATTCTCCTACCCAATTAGCTTCTGTATATTTTCTTGTGAACAAAAATGCAAACCCTTGTGTCTTTATCACACTCTCCTTCAACTCCACACCTTCCAAACTTCACACCAAGGCCAAAGTTCCTTCCTCAACTTCACCACTCCTTCAATGCCTTCTCCTTGCCCCCATCTTCTCCTCTGCACCTCACTGCCACAAAGTCTCCACCTTTCTTCATTTCCTCTCCCAAACTTTCCTCTTTCAGGCTCCTTGCTGCTTCCATCTCCGATGCCAGAAGTGATGAACCAGCCAAAACCAGTGGCTTGGTTAAGACCCTTCAGCTTGGGGCCATGCTTGCCCTTTGGTACCTCTTGAACATCTACTTCAACATCTACAACAAACAGGTTCTTCACCTTCATCCACCATTTTTCAAAAAGACTAAATTTTTGCATACAGAGATCTCTTATGATAAAATTTGGACTACATGGCATGAAAAAACTGGCAAACTATGAACACGTAATGATTTGAAAGCACCTGATAAAAGTTTTATCACGTAGAATATGTAGTATTAACAAGCTCATAGACTTGCAAATAGATGTATAGATTTGAAGTTTTAGACACAGGAGGGTGTCTTTAATTTTTTTTTTCTTCCTTTCTTGAATTTTATTTACACTCTTGATTTTGCTCAATTGCAATGCACTGATGATTGTGTATTAGGTTCTAAAAGTCTATCCATTTCCAGCAACAGTTACAGCATTTCAATTTGGCTTTGTGTCACTGGTGATTAATTTAGTCTGGACTTTCAATCTCCACCCCAGACCCAGCCTCAGAGGTTCACAGGTACTTTGGGAGGTGGAAAAGGGTGCTCCATCAATTTGTGTGGTCAAGATTCTCCGGATTTTTCTGTGCCGATTCTCTGTTAGAGCTTTCAAAATACACCGATGATTATAAAAAATATCTAAAATACCAATATAGTGTATTTTTATTGCTCAACAGAGAATCGCACAATAAAATCCGACAAAGAATCTGGACTTGTTATCGCTATGTTTCAAAGCATTAATTTTATTATCATATCTGTGTTTGCAGCTAGCAACACTCCTTCCACTGGCTCTGGCTCACACATTAGGGAATGTCTTGACCAACATTAGTCTTTGCAAGGTTGCTGTATCTTTCACTCACACAATCAAAGCTATGGAGCCTTTCTTTACCGTTCTTCTTTCTGCCCTTTTCTTGGGTCAGGTAATGTTCAAGTCTTCACTCTGTTTCTCTAGTAAAGTTTGAAATTTTTTTCTTCCTTGAAGCTATGCAAGTTTATAGTGATTTCATGTACTCATGCAGTGAATTAATAATACGTCAGTTAACAAGTGCTTTTAAAGTAAATAGCTTTCAAAATAATCACTTTTTTAGAAAGTAGATGTAATTTTCCTAGCAGAAATAGAAAAACCACTTATTTTTGGAAATAACAATGATATTTTATCTATTAAATTTCAACAACTTTCTCTTACAACATGATGTGTCATCTTCTAAGTGATTTTGAAATATTGAGAATGAAAAAAATGAAAAACTAGTGAACCACTTAAAAACTGCTACTTAAGGTTGTAAGAGAAAATTATCAAAATTTAGTAGTCAAAAAATCATTTTCCATTTAAAAATATGGAGACTAAACAGACATATAAAAAACAAAAAAAAAAATTATTTTATTAAATAAACACTTACTTTATAAAAAATGAACACAAACAAACATGTCAATATTATGTGTTTGAATATATGACCTACCCATCAACCCATTCTCATGGCAAAGTCAATGACTAGTTTGAATTTTACCATAGGCAAACAACAACTGTTGTCAAATGATTCAGTGTTAGGTTTGAGTAGCATTCTAGGTACTACTTAACCAACCCTAATTTGGCAGTTTTTTCTGTTATTTATTGGTTTTTCTTGCATCTTATCTGTTAAGATTCTTTGTTAACCACCCATTTGTGAATGGTAAGGGATAATATCATGATCTTGTTGCTTTCAGGGAAAGTGATTGATATTGGTCACACTTTTAATACTAACCACATCATATTTTCTTTGAATTGCCATGTTCCAATGAAATTTAGAAACTTGTCTCTTTTTTGTCTTATTCATCAATCATCGCTACAAAAAGTCATTTTTATTTTTTTATTTTTTATATGAAGTGAATAAACTTATTTTTATTTTTTATATGACAATAATATCAGGGTATACACATTATTTATTCATATAAATTGTCATCTAATTATATTTTTCATCAGCCATACTAAATCATAAGTATTTGAGCATTTTTCAAATAATGTAATGGTTTTGAGGTTCTTACCTTCAATTTTGACCCTTAAATGAACAGATGCCTACTCTATGGGTGTTTTCTTCCCTTATACCAATAGTTGGAGGAGTGGCATTGGCATCAATGACCGAAGTCTCTTTCAATTGGTAAGTAATCACCACACTAGAACTGTTGCAGATTCTTTGCTGAATAATTCTTGTACCGATCATTTATGATACACAGATACAATACACATATCGGATATGACATACATATGATATGTTGATACACTTATTTTAAAATAATATACAATATGTGATATATGAATATCGAAGAATGTACACAATTCGTAAAATTATGATAAATATATTATTACTATTATGTGAATACAAATTAAAATCAAATGTATTAAATGTTGTCAAACTAAAAAAATTATAAAGTATGTTTATTATAGAAGTATTACTGCTTCATAAATTAGATAAGTATCAGTGGAATATCCTAAAATATTGGATATGAATATGTATCGGATACAGATACGTAACATAAATTGAAGTATGAGTGAATTATAACCGATCACAGTATAATATATCAATATTTTTTGGTGGTGTAGTATTGATTCAAGTGTTTGGCATGTTCTGTCTCTAAACAGGATTGGCTTCATCACTGCTATGGCAGCTAACATTACAAATCAATCAAGGAACGTTTTGAGCAAAAAAATGATGACTAGTGAAGAGGTATGGAATTTCCCCAGATCTGCATAGTGCAAAATCTTTGTTGTTTTTATCACATATTAAAAATGCTACATTTAAATTTCTTAATACCATTTAAGTTTTTTTTTTTTTTTTGAAACTAATTACTCTCTCACATTATTGTGTTGAAAATGAGGCTCATGATTTGAAGCGTGTTCTTGACAGGAAAGTTTGGACATTATCAATCTCTATGGAGTTTTAACAATGATTTCCTTCATCTTGTTGGTTCCATATGCCTTACTTGTGGAGGGTGTCAAGTTTTCTCCTTCATACCTGCAATATGCAGTATGTGTCTACAATTTATTTATTTTTTAAATCATATGCTTCTTCCATTTATTTTTCCCTGATAAGAAAATGAAAAAGAGAAAAATTCAGTATTGTGTTCTTTCCAATGCAGGCAAGCCAAGGGCTGAATGTTAGAGAGTTATGTATGAGATCAATTTTTTCTGCATTCTGCTTCCATGCATACCAACAGGTAAGGCCTTTCAAATATTGTGTTGTTTAATAACTTTAGAAACAAATATTTTAAGAAAAAATTATAATTTGAATCCTATTTTTTTACTTTCATCATTTACTTTTTGACATAACTGAATGTAAGTTATTGATTCTTTTAAATAAAAACTAATGATATACTAATTAATAACTTCCACTAAATCACGTCAGGAAATAAAAGATGAAAATTAAAAAATAGAGTCATAATATCATTATTTTATTTTAAAAACACCAAAAGTGTTGGAGCTAAATAAGTGCGATTGATGGCAGGTTTCATATATGATATTGGAGATGGTGTCACCTGTGACACACTCAGTTGCAAACAGTGTGAAGCGTGTGGTTATCATTGTTTCTTCCGTCATCTTCTTCCAAACTCCTGTCTCTCCTGTTAATGCACTTGGTAAGTCTCCAATGGCCATAACATTCAAAACACATGCATGTGGACCAAAATGGGTACCACTTGGTAGGTTTGTGACTAGGAACGCACCTTAATATTGAATCTAAGTTTAATGTCGAGTAAAAATAAAAAAATTGAACATCATATAAAAATGAAGACCTATAAATTTACTATCTTAAATTTTTTTAACGTTTTAATTTAAAAGTGGTATCAATCTCTCATGTGTGGGTTGGACTTATGTCTCATTGGTCATGTATCTTTTTAATTATATATACTTTAAACTATTTTTTTATTTTAATATATTTTATATATTTGACATCTCTAAAAATTTTTATATATTTATATTAAAATTTGGTATTTCTAAAATATTTGTTAAAAATTCGTCATTATTTGTGAAAATATTTGATGAAGATCCGTCACTATTTGTGATGACTTTTTTTTTCGTGTGGTGTGCATGTGAGAACAGGAACTGCCATAGCTCTATTGGGAGTTTTCTTGTACTCGAGGGCAAAGAGGATGAAGCCGGTGCAAAAGACAAACTGAGGCACGATAACCCTTCCAAAGTAAATATTGTAGACACATGACAACAATTGATTTTTTTTTTTCTTTTTTTTTCTTTTCTTGGTACCACTATTATAAATTGAAACTGAATTTTAGTAAATAATAATACAGGAGTTCAATTGGTGCCCCTATAACTTCTATTATTAAATATTTAACATAGTGTTACCGAGAGTTTAATGTTTATGTATTATTGGTATTAATATATTTAACTTTTCAACCACACATAAATAATTGTTCTTTTTTCCGGACCAAATATTTAAAGAGGTGGAATCTTCAATAAAATTGATTGTGTGTGTATGTATGTAAGAAGTTGAATAACTTTTTTAAGTTTTAATTTCTTATTATTTTTTTTTTATGAAGATGAACAAATTTTTACAATTTTAAAGATAAAAATTAGAGAGAAGCTCGAGTTTATATTTGGAGTTCAAGACTCACTATTATGATGTTCTTTATACTAATAAATTTTTATTAAATTTTAGGAGATAAATAAGAAAGATAATGTACTAATGAATTATGAACAAATTTATATAAAATATTAAAATATTAAGTTCCAAAATATTTACGTAGAATTTTCTATAACATTATCAAAACAATTTAAGACTAAGGTTGATCACTTATTCATGCCTAATTAATGATGACTTTTGGAGATAACTTAATGCATATTTATTCAATTATGCTTTTCGAAATAACTCTTTTCATGTTATTTAAATTCAGCATTGCTAATTGATTTGTTATTCATGTTCGTGTAGTCAAATAATAGCCACTATTTAATACTTTTTTAAGTAGTTATTGTTCATTTCTTAGTTGTTCCCACTATTCAAGAAGATAACAATAAGAATATAAACTAATATTGAAAAACAAAAATGACTTACGATCACTATTAAAGAAGATATTTAATACTAACCTTACATAAACTTTACAAACTATTTGTTAAGATAAAAGATATAAATAAAATAAAATAATTATTTATTATTACGATGGGGATTGTTCTTCAAAAGCAATAACAAAAATATAGATATTCATTTTTCGTTCCATATAATCAAGAATTTGGAGGCGAGCTTTGTGTACAATTTCAACGTAAATTAAAAATATAAAAATTGTTTAAAAATATTAACACAAGATATTATTCAGAAAGATAACAACAAGGTTTTGAGTCACGTACATGTTTATATTAAATGCGAACTTTCATAAAGATGAATCTATTTATTAAATGTGTTAATGAATCAATCACAATATAAGAAAATGTCTCATTAATTATTAGTTTTAATAATAACAAGTTGTTAATAATTTATATACTAATTTATAAAATAAAAAAATATTAATTATTAAAATAATTATTATTATAAACAAAAAATTATAATTAATTACTAAATTGATATAATTAACTAAATACTAATTTAAAAATTAATTTAAAAACTCATTTTGTATAACAAAAATTTATAACTAATGTTTAATGAAATGTTTAATGACTAATCTCTTTTGATAATTAAATTTTAGAAATCAATTTAAAAATTAATTATAATTTTTTATTCGTAATCATATCTATTTTAATAAAATTTAATTTTTTATTTTATAAATTAGTATATAAATTATGAGACATATTCTTGTAATAATATAAGTATTAATCGAGTCGGTTAATCTAATATAAGTTAAAAATTATACATCACTACTTGCTAAGACACCTGATATCTCATATTTATAACCATAAATTCATATTCCAAATTTAGAAATGATAACGATGTATCTAATATAAAAGAATTTTTTAATATCATAACAAGACAAATCCATAAACAATAAATAATCAAAATATCCCATTTTAGGAGAGCATCATAACAAGACAAATTCACGAAAATTAATTAAAAAACGACGCTTTCATAAAAAAATAAATAAATAAAGCAAAAATAAATGAACTCACATATAGATCGGGTCATCCATTTTTTTTTTCAGGAGCATGCATGATCGATTGAATTATTAGCTTATGAGTCATTTAACCACAAACAAATAATGGAGTATAGATTTTTTACTGATTTTCTGATATTCTCATCTGTTGAATATTAAAAATACACTGTGTTAATATTTTAAATATCTTTTTAATACATTTTAAAACGTTAAAATTAGTGGTAATCAATATATTATGAAAATACAGAGTAAAGGATCAGCACACAAAAACTCAACCGGGAATCCAAATTCATTTTTTTTGGTATTGTCATCTGCTGAATATTAGAAATACATTGTGTTGATATTTTAAATATCTTTTTAATATATTTTAAAACATCAAAATTAATGCTAATCGGTATATTATAAAAATACACAATAGAAAAACAACAACAACAAAAAAAAACCCAAAGAATCCAAATTCCAAACAATGCCAATACCAGCTCACTCCAATTAATGCTAAAAATAAGTTAAACACAAATAACTTATTTCAACATAAACAACCATGCTATAAAGTTGATACTATTAGTTTCTGCTTTATAAAATAATGAAAAATATTAAAAAAAATTAATCAATTTTAATGATTTATATATATATAAGGGTCTAAACTATTTACACAAAATATGTTTTTAATTCTTAGATTATAAAATAATATTTTAATTCTAAATCAAAATTATTTAATTCTTGTAAAAGTAATATAAAATGTTTCCCCAACTTTAACATGTAAATGTTATATTATAATTTATTGTAAAACTTTGTCAGTCACGTGAAAAATAGTATACATATCATATGTTGCAAAGAATATTTTATACGAATTTTATAAAGTATAAGACTAGATACTTCATAATTTAGTTCGAAGAAGAAACATAAATTTTTATAATAGTTTGGTAAAAAGATATATTATTTAACCTAAAATATTTAAGCATGAGTAAAATGTTTTATATAAAATAAAAATAAATGAAATAAGAATTATATATGTATATTAAATTTTGAGTAGAAGTTGATGTTTTGATATTGGGTTAAATATGTTTTTCGTCCCTTAACTTTTAGCGAATTTTGGAATTCGTTCATTTCAAAACTTTGGATCAATTTAGTCATTCATTTTTGAAATACGTGGATTTATTGATTTTAATCAAATTTTATTATGTTTATTTAATGTTTCCTATACATCTCGGGATTGTATTTGAGTTATTTATACCGTTTGACACATTTTTGTTTTAATGTTAAGTCAAATACTATTATGAAACGCGCTTAAAATAATGTCAAATAAATTTAACAAAATTTGATTAAAATGACTAAATTTACGTATTTCGAAAGATAAATGACTAAATTGGTCTAAAATTTTGAAATAAACTAATTTCAAAATTTACGAAAAGTTAAAGGACAAAAATGTATTTAACCCTTGATATTTTATGAGTAGATGTTAAGTGTTTTGGTATATCTCTAGAATAAACCTAATAAGAAATGTGAGTATTTTTAGAAAACGTGAAGGTAGTGGTGGTAGTTGTTTGGTGAGTTATGTTGTGTTGTGGGCGTGTGTTAAGACACTTGCTAAGGCTATAATGGCCTCCATAATGGTATGTGTCCCACAAATGTTGTGGTGCATGTGGTGTCTGCATGTGACCACACAAATTATTGTTGGAGTTTTTCTGTACTCTAGGGCATGTTCGGGAACACTAACCCTTCCAAAAGGACACACTTAGAAAAAGGGAAAAAGTAAGTATTGTGGCCCCCACGATAATCATAATAATCTTGATTGTTTCAGACTAAATTTTAATAAGAATAGATTCTTTGTGAGATTTTGTTTAACTGTTCTTTTATTGTATTTTTGTAATATACTAATTATTATTAATTTTAATATTTTAAAATATATTGAAAAGATATTTAAAATGTCAATATAGTGTATTTTTAATGTTCAGTATTTTTAATGTTCAGTAAAGAATAATATAAATAAAATTAATAGAGGATATGAACTCAAACTTTAATAAATAATAATACACGACTTTAATAAATAGTATAGATGTGGTGTACTGCAGTAAATCACATCTTCAATCAATCATAAATTTTCTAATTTAATGTTAGATCAAAAATAAAATCAATTTAGTAATTTTTTTGTTTGGATCTGTTGTTTTATTTGCTATTAGATTATCATTATTAATGTTTAATTTCATGTTTGTAATTTGTATATTTTAGTGTAATAAAAAGCATGTTGAGAATCTTTCATCGATTATTAATAAAGTCACATTTATAATATAAAATGAGTGTAATAATTACCAAATTTGAAAGGTTTAGTTTTAATTAAAAATCATTTCTTAATAATTATTATTTTTTTATATATGTATTTAGGAGAAAAACTTGGTGTTAACAAAAAGGGGAAGGTTCCCCAAATTTGTTATATTTGTATAAATTTATATATAATTTAAATTATTTTTTTAATTTAACATATCTATAATATATTTTATATATTTCACATTTTCAAAACATTTTATATATTTATATAAATATTTTGACACCCTAATTTGTTTTAAGATCTTCCACTAATATTTTATTGATATTAAGTATGGTATTAGAAATTATGTTGTATGAAAGGGTATGAATTTTGAAAGGTTTAATTAAAGTTTAAGAATATAGAAAATTTTGTCTATTTCTAAGTGAATTCTTAATATTTAAATTATTTTTTTCCTTTTAGATATTTTGTTGCTTGATTTTTGTTGTTAATTAAATAATGTGACTGTTGTTTTTATTTTTATTTTTACTCCAATTTATTGATCAACTTACTCTTTCGTTCTTCTATATCCTCCAATTCTAATTTGTTCTTTCTTTCTCAAAAAACAAGTTAAGCAGGAATTACAAAAGATGGATATAACAATGATTTTAGATGAATTAAAGACGAGAAGATGGAGATGACAATGATTTATTCTGTTAAGGAAAAAATCAAATATGAAAACGAAAAATATTTTAAACATTTAATAGAATGAAATTTTTATTAGAAATTTAATTAAAAATACATAAATGTATAAATATTTAAAATTTAATTAAACTATTTTCAGAATGGATGTTATTATAAAAATTAATATATTTATGATTACGCAAAAAAGGTGTAAAAACTGCTTTACACATTGTTAATTGTTAGTTTATTTTGTTCATATATATAAAAGTTATTAGCAAACTAGTGTATTATTTATTCATCTATATAAACACGTGGTTGAATATATAAATAGTTTAGAAAAAACAAAATTGATCGGAAAACCTTATAGTAGGACAAAATAATAGGAATAATAAATAAAATAAAAATTCTATTTTGGTAGATTTGATTTTGAAACTTTTGATTAAATTGAAACGGTTCTATACCGGTTATTCTTGTTGGGTTTTAAGTTTAGGAGTATGACCCATGACAAATGATAGCGTGGGCCTCTTAGGCCCAATAGAAATAAAAATAAATGGTTAAATAATTTTATTGGGTTAGTATAAATATTACGAATCTTCATACTCTAAAAAATTTAAACCAGAACTCGTTTTTTTCTTACATTTCGTAGTTAAAATCATGATTAATTTTTTTTTTTTTGGAGTGTAGGGAGACAATTACGAATGTTAAAATATTAAGATAAAATTTAAAATATTAATTACTTTTATTCAATTTTTAAATATTATAAGATGAAATTGGTAGGGTTATTATTTATTTTTTTGTTGTAAATGTATGAGTTTCCACTTTTAAGGTATCAATGAAAAATTATATAATGGTAATTTTATAGTTGGAAAAGATTTAGATATCTAACAACAATATATTTAACTATAACTATAATTATCAACCTTCATGTCATCTTTAAAATTAAGTTTAACTCAATATAAATGATTGATCTATAAAAAATAAAATTATGTCCTATTTATATATTTAAGTTTCTTAAACTCATAGTGGATATGAGTTTGTAAAATTATCTATAAATTAAAATTAAAAGTTTGACTTGATTAATTTTCTTTTTGTCTCGTTATTAATTTAATTAACTTAATTTAGTTTCATTATTAATTTACAAGTTCAATTAAATTCATCATTTTTTTTAAATAATGTGACTATTTTTTATACTTGATAATTTACCACGGGTGGATTTGCTATAAACATAATAAAACATTACAAGAAAATCCTGGTTAACAACCAATATCGATGACAAATAATTGTTAATCACTATAGTGATCAATTTAAATATCAATTTATAAAAAAAAAATTATTGATTACTAACATAATTTCTGAATAAAAAATTATAATTAATATATAAATTGGTCTCAAAAATCTAGTAATCAAGCAAAAAAATTAGTTTATAAATTGGTCACCTAATTAAATTATAATTAAAATTATTTTTTATATTTTTTTCGTGTGATAAAAGACTATTTTAAATAATTAAAAAAAAATCATAAACAATAATGTAAAATTATTAGAAGAAAAATAGTACTGATCGTTACAAGTTTAAATAAAAGATATAACATATATGAAGACAATGTATTCTTTTGTATATAAATATTAGTAGTAGAAAAGAGACTTTATGTCTATTTTAAGAAGAAAAATAACATTATAGTAACAGTGGTTATATAAAACAAAGTGGTACTTCTTTTGAATAATTTATTTTTATTTTGTAATTTAAAATATAATTAAGAGTAAAACAAAAATGTTAATTTGTATTCCTTTTTTATATATTGTTCTAGTTTTTCTTTAATTTTTAAATACAATTAAGAATAAGATATAAATAAAAACTTTCTAGATTTACAATAGGATTTACTTGAGCATATTTTTTTAATTATACCATGAGTTAAAAGTTATCTTTTATATTAATTTTAATTTTATTTGTTTATATATTTAATATGTAATCTATAATTTGAAT
Organism: Vigna unguiculata; assembly: GCF_037176805.1. Lineage (NCBI taxonomy): Eukaryota > Viridiplantae > Streptophyta > Magnoliopsida > Fabales > Fabaceae > Vigna > Vigna unguiculata. The sequence goes on along the minus strand of NC_140795.1, from coordinate 48,636,342 downwards.
AACGATAATATTAAAACAAACATATGAATTACATATTTGTGTGAATGAGAAAAAAAAGAGAGTAGCTATATTATGAAATATTCATGTTTGAAGTTATTTTTAATGGATTATCTTCATTATTGTTTTCTCTATTATTGCATACAAAATACAATGATAATTTTATAATTAAAAAACTAAAGATAATAAAAGTATATAAAAAGGAAATAGGAGTATCACATGGCTATATTATTATTCATTAATAATTGAGTATTCTGAATACCAACATAAACAATAGCAGCTAAAATACAAATATTTTTTGTAATTTTGGAAATGAGACAAGGTCAATTTTGGAAATGTGGTCCTGTTTGAGACTCATATCACATTTTGTTTTTATTTTCTTAACTTTAACACAGTGACTCAAAAGTGGTCCACTTGTAGCATTCTTTTATTTTCTGCAATTAAATTAATTTATGAGGTTGTGGAAAAATATTTTTTTTTCTGGCAAAACTACATTTAAAAAAACATAAAATAAAAAATTATTAAAAAAATTAATTAGATTTTTTAACCAAAATTAATCATAGACAGAAATAATATATACATGCTAGATATAACAGTATATTAAATAATTTATGAGGTTGTGGGCATTTGCATTATGATACACCAGTTTTATTTTATTTTTTATTTTATTTTCTTATTTATTAAAATAAATCCCTTCCCACCTTTTTTTTTGTATTAATTTTCATTTCTTAGAAAATAAGTTGTTTATTTACTCGCATTGGGTTAATTTTGGGTCAATAATTTACTGAAATAAACATACGAAGTTGATGAGAATTTAGAAATGAAATATGAGATTTTCGAGACAAGAAAGTAATTTTTTCTTTAACAATAAATGGACTGAAAAAAAAAGAATATATGTTTTGACTCAGTTTATTTTTTGAGAAAAGCTTTCTAAAAAGTTTTTTAAGAAGTAATGTTCTATGAAATTGAAGCAAAACACGAAAAGTAATGAATAAGCAATATTTTATTGATATTTAATTTTTTATCTTTCCACAAATAAGCACAATGTACTCTTATTTTATCTTAATTAACACTTAATATTTTAATAGATCTGTCCCTTAACTGCAAGTTAAGTTGCGGTTAATAATTGAAGAATAAATTTACACCACTGATTTAAATTTAAGTTGAATGTTATCCTGAATATTGTGTCTAAAATATTTTTATATGAAATAAAAGATAAAAAATTAATGAAAAAACAGAAAATTAATTAACTAAAGACACGAAAAAAAAATAAAGAAAGAAAGAAACTAATATCTACTGAGAAAGTTTCTTTAACATTATATTTAATGTAATTTTTATTTCAGTTAGAAAATTAAGACGAGTTTAACTTAAATTTAAGATTTTTTTTTTATAATTTTTAAGTCAAAAGTGAATTTTGATTTTAATTGATTCTGATATTTTTTTTTTAAATTACCAAATATATTGATTTAGTGTGATTAAGATGTTTCAATTGAGAGAGTTACTTGACCTGTGTTCTCCATTATTCCTTTTGTCACCCTCCCATAAAAATGAAAAGATTACTTCATTTGTATTCAAATTCTGCTACAAATGCTTACATTCTTCTGGAAAAACAAATGTTCATTTCTTTTTTCTAGAAAGTAAGAAAAATTTGCCTTATGAAATGCATCTTAATTTTATTTTTCTCATGCTTGTGGATTATATTTAAAAGTATTTCTTTTAATCTTTGATCAAGAAAAAGATATCATAATAAATGCAAGTCATTAAAATCTTTATAATGTTTGTAGAGTATGTTCTACACACATTTGAGGGAATTAAATATACTTTTATATCTTTACAATATTATTTGGTCTGAATTGAAGGTTGACTAAGTCGATTTGGTCTCAATGTTAATGAGTTGGTCCTGATCGAAGGTCGATAGAGTTCGTATCAATCGAAAGTCGATCAAGTTGACGCCAGTTGAAAGTGGATCGAGTTGACCTCAATTGATGATCGACTCAAGTTTACCCTAATCAAAGGTTGGTTGAGTCTGTCCCAACCAAAAGTCATCCCAAGTCTACATAAAGTGAAGGTTGACCTAAATTAATTTTGACCGAAAGGATCCAAATTACTACCGACCAAAAGTCGGCCCGGTCCATATCTAATTAAACATTATATCAATCTCACCAAATTTAATCTACTTTACAAAAATGGATTCGATTTAAATTTAATCTAATTAAATTAAATTGAAAAGATTCAAATATAATTAATCTAGTTAAACTTAAATTATAAATTCAATCAATTTATTAGATCATAATTAAATCTAGAATGGATTTTGGAAAAACCATTATATCAAACCTTAATAAACACTAATATATATATATATATATATATATATATATATATATATATATATAAATATAAAATTAATTAATTAATATTTTTTAAGAATAAAATTAAAATGAACATATTCTATATCCCTACGTACTTATATTTTCTTTTTTTTCTTTCTTAAGATATCATTCATCTTAATTTGGTCATCATTTGGTTATCATGATATTTGAGAATAATTCAAATGTTAACCATCTAAACATTATATTAAATAATGTTAATCGTTGAAAATTCAAATCAAAATTTAAATAAAAATATAAAGTTAAGCATATTATAAAATTAAAATATACATAAATTTCTTTTTAAAATTTTGGGTCAAAAATAATATCAATTTTCTATCTGGGTTGAATTTATTGGTAATAAATCTCCATACTGAATTTCTCCTCAAAAGATTCTGATTCTGATAATAAACTTATACTAATAGAATATGAATCAAGAATCCTAGATGTAAAGATTCATTATAAAAAAAATTCTTTTTAACCAAAATTATTTTAGACAGCCATGTTGATCAATAATTCGGATAAAAATAATAGTATAAGAGACTGGGTATCAATCTCGTACTCAATAAAATAACAATAAAAAGGTGTTCTGATAAATATAATATCTCTAAGTATGAGATTCTATTATACATAATAATATAATTAAAAAAAAAAGTGACACTCTTTTTCTCTCACATTTTCCATGCTTAATACAAAATTTGACTACAATAAAATATGACTTCTATTAGTACACTTTTGTCCACTAACTGCAATAGCCGTCCCATTCATAAACCCTAACATCAGAATTATATAAACTGTAAAATTCCTGAGAATGTTCTATGAGGAAACTTGAAAACTCTGATCTGAAAATTATAATATATTATTAACTGAAGGTTAAATATGTTTTTGTCTCTTAACTTGTGATGAATCTTGAAATTAGTCAATTTCAAAACTTTAGACTAATTTAGTCATTTATTTTTCGAAATACGTGAATTTAGTTATTTTAATCAAATTTTATTAAGTTTATTTAACATTTCAAACGTATTTCATAATAATATTTGACTTAATATTAAAGTAAAAAAATGTGTCAAATAGTATAAACAACTCAAATATAATCTTGAAATGTATAAAAAATTTCAAATAAATCTAACAAAATTTGATTAAAATAACTAAATTCACATATTTTGAAAGATGAAAAACTATATTTATCAGAAACTTAGAAATTAGAAATGTACTAAAATTTAAAATTAAGTGAAGAGACTAAAAAACGTATTTAACCGTTAATTTAACAGATACTATCTATTACAATCTGATATCTTCATCTGATATAAGATAAGATCAAGTTACTGTGTTAAAATTTACATAAGTTTTTTTATTTTTTGGATAAGAAGTTACTTGATAAGCAACTCTCAAACGAGAAACAGATCTTCAAGTTATTTCTTTCATCTTAGTCTATTCACTAAAAGATCTTTTATATTATTTATAAACTGAAACCGAATCAGTTTACATTCATCTTTGTCTCAAAATTCTAAATTTGAAGTGGCCACTATTGAACACGTTTTCGTGAAATTAGGTATACATTTTCCGATCTGAGAGGCTACCCAATTGGCTATATATAGTAACGTTTGGTGTGTTTCTGCTCTGAGTTTGGAGAAGCAACATTTGCACACCAAAAGTGGTGAATTCTGTTTCAGTTCATGCAACTGTTTGGTCTCCCCATTCTCCTACCCAATTAGCTTCTGTATATTTTCTTGTGAACAAAAATGCAAACCCTTGTGTCTTTATCACACTCTCCTTCAACTCCACACCTTCCAAACTTCACACCAAGGCCAAAGTTCCTTCCTCAACTTCACCACTCCTTCAATGCCTTCTCCTTGCCCCCATCTTCTCCTCTGCACCTCACTGCCACAAAGTCTCCACCTTTCTTCATTTCCTCTCCCAAACTTTCCTCTTTCAGGCTCCTTGCTGCTTCCATCTCCGATGCCAGAAGTGATGAACCAGCCAAAACCAGTGGCTTGGTTAAGACCCTTCAGCTTGGGGCCATGCTTGCCCTTTGGTACCTCTTGAACATCTACTTCAACATCTACAACAAACAGGTTCTTCACCTTCATCCACCATTTTTCAAAAAGACTAAATTTTTGCATACAGAGATCTCTTATGATAAAATTTGGACTACATGGCATGAAAAAACTGGCAAACTATGAACACGTAATGATTTGAAAGCACCTGATAAAAGTTTTATCACGTAGAATATGTAGTATTAACAAGCTCATAGACTTGCAAATAGATGTATAGATTTGAAGTTTTAGACACAGGAGGGTGTCTTTAATTTTTTTTTTCTTCCTTTCTTGAATTTTATTTACACTCTTGATTTTGCTCAATTGCAATGCACTGATGATTGTGTATTAGGTTCTAAAAGTCTATCCATTTCCAGCAACAGTTACAGCATTTCAATTTGGCTTTGTGTCACTGGTGATTAATTTAGTCTGGACTTTCAATCTCCACCCCAGACCCAGCCTCAGAGGTTCACAGGTACTTTGGGAGGTGGAAAAGGGTGCTCCATCAATTTGTGTGGTCAAGATTCTCCGGATTTTTCTGTGCCGATTCTCTGTTAGAGCTTTCAAAATACACCGATGATTATAAAAAATATCTAAAATACCAATATAGTGTATTTTTATTGCTCAACAGAGAATCGCACAATAAAATCCGACAAAGAATCTGGACTTGTTATCGCTATGTTTCAAAGCATTAATTTTATTATCATATCTGTGTTTGCAGCTAGCAACACTCCTTCCACTGGCTCTGGCTCACACATTAGGGAATGTCTTGACCAACATTAGTCTTTGCAAGGTTGCTGTATCTTTCACTCACACAATCAAAGCTATGGAGCCTTTCTTTACCGTTCTTCTTTCTGCCCTTTTCTTGGGTCAGGTAATGTTCAAGTCTTCACTCTGTTTCTCTAGTAAAGTTTGAAATTTTTTTCTTCCTTGAAGCTATGCAAGTTTATAGTGATTTCATGTACTCATGCAGTGAATTAATAATACGTCAGTTAACAAGTGCTTTTAAAGTAAATAGCTTTCAAAATAATCACTTTTTTAGAAAGTAGATGTAATTTTCCTAGCAGAAATAGAAAAACCACTTATTTTTGGAAATAACAATGATATTTTATCTATTAAATTTCAACAACTTTCTCTTACAACATGATGTGTCATCTTCTAAGTGATTTTGAAATATTGAGAATGAAAAAAATGAAAAACTAGTGAACCACTTAAAAACTGCTACTTAAGGTTGTAAGAGAAAATTATCAAAATTTAGTAGTCAAAAAATCATTTTCCATTTAAAAATATGGAGACTAAACAGACATATAAAAAACAAAAAAAAAAATTATTTTATTAAATAAACACTTACTTTATAAAAAATGAACACAAACAAACATGTCAATATTATGTGTTTGAATATATGACCTACCCATCAACCCATTCTCATGGCAAAGTCAATGACTAGTTTGAATTTTACCATAGGCAAACAACAACTGTTGTCAAATGATTCAGTGTTAGGTTTGAGTAGCATTCTAGGTACTACTTAACCAACCCTAATTTGGCAGTTTTTTCTGTTATTTATTGGTTTTTCTTGCATCTTATCTGTTAAGATTCTTTGTTAACCACCCATTTGTGAATGGTAAGGGATAATATCATGATCTTGTTGCTTTCAGGGAAAGTGATTGATATTGGTCACACTTTTAATACTAACCACATCATATTTTCTTTGAATTGCCATGTTCCAATGAAATTTAGAAACTTGTCTCTTTTTTGTCTTATTCATCAATCATCGCTACAAAAAGTCATTTTTATTTTTTTATTTTTTATATGAAGTGAATAAACTTATTTTTATTTTTTATATGACAATAATATCAGGGTATACACATTATTTATTCATATAAATTGTCATCTAATTATATTTTTCATCAGCCATACTAAATCATAAGTATTTGAGCATTTTTCAAATAATGTAATGGTTTTGAGGTTCTTACCTTCAATTTTGACCCTTAAATGAACAGATGCCTACTCTATGGGTGTTTTCTTCCCTTATACCAATAGTTGGAGGAGTGGCATTGGCATCAATGACCGAAGTCTCTTTCAATTGGTAAGTAATCACCACACTAGAACTGTTGCAGATTCTTTGCTGAATAATTCTTGTACCGATCATTTATGATACACAGATACAATACACATATCGGATATGACATACATATGATATGTTGATACACTTATTTTAAAATAATATACAATATGTGATATATGAATATCGAAGAATGTACACAATTCGTAAAATTATGATAAATATATTATTACTATTATGTGAATACAAATTAAAATCAAATGTATTAAATGTTGTCAAACTAAAAAAATTATAAAGTATGTTTATTATAGAAGTATTACTGCTTCATAAATTAGATAAGTATCAGTGGAATATCCTAAAATATTGGATATGAATATGTATCGGATACAGATACGTAACATAAATTGAAGTATGAGTGAATTATAACCGATCACAGTATAATATATCAATATTTTTTGGTGGTGTAGTATTGATTCAAGTGTTTGGCATGTTCTGTCTCTAAACAGGATTGGCTTCATCACTGCTATGGCAGCTAACATTACAAATCAATCAAGGAACGTTTTGAGCAAAAAAATGATGACTAGTGAAGAGGTATGGAATTTCCCCAGATCTGCATAGTGCAAAATCTTTGTTGTTTTTATCACATATTAAAAATGCTACATTTAAATTTCTTAATACCATTTAAGTTTTTTTTTTTTTTTTGAAACTAATTACTCTCTCACATTATTGTGTTGAAAATGAGGCTCATGATTTGAAGCGTGTTCTTGACAGGAAAGTTTGGACATTATCAATCTCTATGGAGTTTTAACAATGATTTCCTTCATCTTGTTGGTTCCATATGCCTTACTTGTGGAGGGTGTCAAGTTTTCTCCTTCATACCTGCAATATGCAGTATGTGTCTACAATTTATTTATTTTTTAAATCATATGCTTCTTCCATTTATTTTTCCCTGATAAGAAAATGAAAAAGAGAAAAATTCAGTATTGTGTTCTTTCCAATGCAGGCAAGCCAAGGGCTGAATGTTAGAGAGTTATGTATGAGATCAATTTTTTCTGCATTCTGCTTCCATGCATACCAACAGGTAAGGCCTTTCAAATATTGTGTTGTTTAATAACTTTAGAAACAAATATTTTAAGAAAAAATTATAATTTGAATCCTATTTTTTTACTTTCATCATTTACTTTTTGACATAACTGAATGTAAGTTATTGATTCTTTTAAATAAAAACTAATGATATACTAATTAATAACTTCCACTAAATCACGTCAGGAAATAAAAGATGAAAATTAAAAAATAGAGTCATAATATCATTATTTTATTTTAAAAACACCAAAAGTGTTGGAGCTAAATAAGTGCGATTGATGGCAGGTTTCATATATGATATTGGAGATGGTGTCACCTGTGACACACTCAGTTGCAAACAGTGTGAAGCGTGTGGTTATCATTGTTTCTTCCGTCATCTTCTTCCAAACTCCTGTCTCTCCTGTTAATGCACTTGGTAAGTCTCCAATGGCCATAACATTCAAAACACATGCATGTGGACCAAAATGGGTACCACTTGGTAGGTTTGTGACTAGGAACGCACCTTAATATTGAATCTAAGTTTAATGTCGAGTAAAAATAAAAAAATTGAACATCATATAAAAATGAAGACCTATAAATTTACTATCTTAAATTTTTTTAACGTTTTAATTTAAAAGTGGTATCAATCTCTCATGTGTGGGTTGGACTTATGTCTCATTGGTCATGTATCTTTTTAATTATATATACTTTAAACTATTTTTTTATTTTAATATATTTTATATATTTGACATCTCTAAAAAGTTTTATATATTTATATTAAAATTTGGTATTTCTAAAATATTTGTTAAAAATTCGTCATTATTTGTGAAAATATTTGATGAAGATCCGTCACTATTTGTGATGACTTTTTTTTTCGTGTGGTGTGCATGTGAGAACAGGAACTGCCATAGCTCTATTGGGAGTTTTCTTGTACTCGAGGGCAAAGAGGATGAAGCCGGTGCAAAAGACAAACTGAGGCACGATAACCCTTCCAAAGTAAATATTGTAGACACATGACAACAATTGATTTTTTTTTTTCTTTTTTTTTCTTTTCTTGGTACCACTATTATAAATTGAAACTGAATTTTAGTAAATAATAATACAGGAGTTCAATTGGTGCCCCTATAACTTCTATTATTAAATATTTAACATAGTGTTACCGAGAGTTTAATGTTTATGTATTATTGGTATTAATATATTTAACTTTTCAACCACACATAAATAATTGTTCTTTTTTCCGGACCAAATATTTAAAGAGGTGGAATCTTCAATAAAATTGATTGTGTGTGTATGTATGTAAGAAGTTGAATAACTTTTTTAAGTTTTAATTTCTTATTATTTTTTTTTTATGAAGATGAACAAATTTTTACAATTTTAAAGATAAAAATTAGAGAGAAGCTCGAGTTTATATTTGGAGTTCAAGACTCACTATTATGATGTTCTTTATACTAATAAATTTTTATTAAATTTTAGGAGATAAATAAGAAAGATAATGTACTAATGAATTATGAACAAATTTATATAAAATATTAAAATATTAAGTTCCAAAATATTTACGTAGAATTTTCTATAACATTATCAAAACAATTTAAGACTAAGGTTGATCACTTATTCATGCCTAATTAATGATGACTTTTGGAGATAACTTAATGCATATTTATTCAATTATGCTTTTCGAAATAACTCTTTTCATGTTATTTAAATTCAGCATTGCTAATTGATTTGTTATTCATGTTCGTGTAGTCAAATAATAGCCACTATTTAATACTTTTTTAAGTAGTTATTGTTCATTTCTTAGTTGTTCCCACTATTCAAGAAGATAACAATAAGAATATAAACTAATATTGAAAAACAAAAATGACTTACGATCACTATTAAAGAAGATATTTAATACTAACCTTACATAAACTTTACAAACTATTTGTTAAGATAAAAGATATAAATAAAATAAAATAATTATTTATTATTACGATGGGGATTGTTCTTCAAAAGCAATAACAAAAATATAGATATTCATTTTTCGTTCCATATAATCAAGAATTTGGAGGCGAGCTTTGTGTACAATTTCAACGTAAATTAAAAATATAAAAATTGTTTAAAAATATTAACACAAGATATTATTCAGAAAGATAACAACAAGGTTTTGAGTCACGTACATGTTTATATTAAATGCGAACTTTCATAAAGATGAATCTATTTATTAAATGTGTTAATGAATCAATCACAATATAAGAAAATGTCTCATTAATTATTAGTTTTAATAATAACAAGTTGTTAATAATTTATATACTAATTTATAAAATAAAAAAATATTAATTATTAAAATAATTATTATTATAAACAAAAAATTATAATTAATTACTAAATTGATATAATTAACTAAATACTAATTTAAAAATTAATTTAAAAACTCATTTTGTATAACAAAAATTTATAACTAATGTTTAATGAAATGTTTAATGACTAATCTCTTTTGATAATTAAATTTTAGAAATCAATTTAAAAATTAATTATAATTTTTTATTCGTAATCATATCTATTTTAATAAAATTTAATTTTTTATTTTATAAATTAGTATATAAATTATGAGACATATTCTTGTAATAATATAAGTATTAATCGAGTCGGTTAATCTAATATAAGTTAAAAATTATACATCACTACTTGCTAAGACACCTGATATCTCATATTTATAACCATAAATTCATATTCCAAATTTAGAAATGATAACGATGTATCTAATATAAAAGAATTTTTTAATATCATAACAAGACAAATCCATAAACAATAAATAATCAAAATATCCCATTTTAGGAGAGCATCATAACAAGACAAATTCACGAAAATTAATTAAAAAACGACGCTTTCATAAAAAAATAAATAAATAAAGCAAAAATAAATGAACTCACATATAGATCGGGTCATCCATTTTTTTTTTCAGGAGCATGCATGATCGATTGAATTATTAGCTTATGAGTCATTTAACCACAAACAAATAATGGAGTATAGATTTTTTACTGATTTTCTGATATTCTCATCTGTTGAATATTAAAAATACACTGTGTTAATATTTTAAATATCTTTTTAATACATTTTAAAACGTTAAAATTAGTGGTAATCAATATATTATGAAAATACAGAGTAAAGGATCAGCACACAAAAACTCAACCGGGAATCCAAATTCATTTTTTTTGGTATTGTCATCTGCTGAATATTAGAAATACATTGTGTTGATATTTTAAATATCTTTTTAATATATTTTAAAACATCAAAATTAATGCTAATCGGTATATTATAAAAATACACAATAGAAAAACAACAACAACAAAAAAAAACCCAAAGAATCCAAATTCCAAACAATGCCAATACCAGCTCACTCCAATTAATGCTAAAAATAAGTTAAACACAAATAACTTATTTCAACATAAACAACCATGCTATAAAGTTGATACTATTAGTTTCTGCTTTATAAAATAATGAAAAATATTAAAAAAAATTAATCAATTTTAATGATTTATATATATATAAGGGTCTAAACTATTTACACAAAATATGTTTTTAATTCTTAGATTATAAAATAATATTTTAATTCTAAATCAAAATTATTTAATTCTTGTAAAAGTAATATAAAATGTTTCCCCAACTTTAACATGTAAATGTTATATTATAATTTATTGTAAAACTTTGTCAGTCACGTGAAAAATAGTATACATATCATATGTTGCAAAGAATATTTTATACGAATTTTATAAAGTATAAGACTAGATACTTCATAATTTAGTTCGAAGAAGAAACATAAATTTTTATAATAGTTTGGTAAAAAGATATATTATTTAACCTAAAATATTTAAGCATGAGTAAAATGTTTTATATAAAATAAAAATAAATGAAATAAGAATTATATATGTATATTAAATTTTGAGTAGAAGTTGATGTTTTGATATTGGGTTAAATATGTTTTTCGTCCCTTAACTTTTAGCGAATTTTGGAATTCGTTCATTTCAAAACTTTGGATCAATTTAGTCATTCATTTTTGAAATACGTGGATTTATTGATTTTAATCAAATTTTATTATGTTTATTTAATGTTTCCTATACATCTCGGGATTGTATTTGAGTTATTTATACCGTTTGACACATTTTTGTTTTAATGTTAAGTCAAATACTATTATGAAACGCGCTTAAAATAATGTCAAATAAATTTAACAAAATTTGATTAAAATGACTAAATTTACGTATTTCGAAAGATAAATGACTAAATTGGTCTAAAATTTTGAAATAAACTAATTTCAAAATTTACGAAAAGTTAAAGGACAAAAATGTATTTAACCCTTGATATTTTATGAGTAGATGTTAAGTGTTTTGGTATATCTCTAGAATAAACCTAATAAGAAATGTGAGTATTTTTAGAAAACGTGAAGGTAGTGGTGGTAGTTGTTTGGTGAGTTATGTTGTGTTGTGGGCGTGTGTTAAGACACTTGCTAAGGCTATAATGGCCTCCATAATGGTATGTGTCCCACAAATGTTGTGGTGCATGTGGTGTCTGCATGTGACCACACAAATTATTGTTGGAGTTTTTCTGTACTCTAGGGCATGTTCGGGAACACTAACCCTTCCAAAAGGACACACTTAGAAAAAGGGAAAAAGTAAGTATTGTGGCCCCCACGATAATCATAATAATCTTGATTGTTTCAGACTAAATTTTAATAAGAATAGATTCTTTGTGAGATTTTGTTTAACTGTTCTTTTATTGTATTTTTGTAATATACTAATTATTATTAATTTTAATATTTTAAAATATATTGAAAAGATATTTAAAATGTCAATATAGTGTATTTTTAATGTTCAGTATTTTTAATGTTCAGTAAAGAATAATATAAATAAAATTAATAGAGGATATGAACTCAAACTTTAATAAATAATAATACACGACTTTAATAAATAGTATAGATGTGGTGTACTGCAGTAAATCACATCTTCAATCAATCATAAATTTTCTAATTTAATGTTAGATCAAAAATAAAATCAATTTAGTAATTTTTTTGTTTGGATCTGTTGTTTTATTTGCTATTAGATTATCATTATTAATGTTTAATTTCATGTTTGTAATTTGTATATTTTAGTGTAATAAAAAGCATGTTGAGAATCTTTCATCGATTATTAATAAAGTCACATTTATAATATAAAATGAGTGTAATAATTACCAAATTTGAAAGGTTTAGTTTTAATTAAAAATCATTTCTTAATAATTATTATTTTTTTATATATGTATTTAGGAGAAAAACTTGGTGTTAACAAAAAGGGGAAGGTTCCCCAAATTTGTTATATTTGTATAAATTTATATATAATTTAAATTATTTTTTTAATTTAACATATCTATAATATATTTTATATATTTCACATTTTCAAAACATTTTATATATTTATATAAATATTTTGACACCCTAATTTGTTTTAAGATCTTCCACTAATATTTTATTGATATTAAGTATGGTATTAGAAATTATGTTGTATGAAAGGGTATGAATTTTGAAAGGTTTAATTAAAGTTTAAGAATATAGAAAATTTTGTCTATTTCTAAGTGAATTCTTAATATTTAAATTATTTTTTTCCTTTTAGATATTTTGTTGCTTGATTTTTGTTGTTAATTAAATAATGTGACTGTTGTTTTTATTTTTATTTTTACTCCAATTTATTGATCAACTTACTCTTTCGTTCTTCTATATCCTCCAATTCTAATTTGTTCTTTCTTTCTCAAAAAACAAGTTAAGCAGGAATTACAAAAGATGGATATAACAATGATTTTAGATGAATTAAAGACGAGAAGATGGAGATGACAATGATTTATTCTGTTAAGGAAAAAATCAAATATGAAAACGAAAAATATTTTAAACATTTAATAGAATGAAATTTTTATTAGAAATTTAATTAAAAATACATAAATGTATAAATATTTAAAATTTAATTAAACTATTTTCAGAATGGATGTTATTATAAAAATTAATATATTTATGATTACGCAAAAAAGGTGTAAAAACTGCTTTACACATTGTTAATTGTTAGTTTATTTTGTTCATATATATAAAAGTTATTAGCAAACTAGTGTATTATTTATTCATCTATATAAACACGTGGTTGAATATATAAATAGTTTAGAAAAAACAAAATTGATCGGAAAACCTTATAGTAGGACAAAATAATAGGAATAATAAATAAAATAAAAATTCTATTTTGGTAGATTTGATTTTGAAACTTTTGATTAAATTGAAACGGTTCTATACCGGTTATTCTTGTTGGGTTTTAAGTTTAGGAGTATGACCCATGACAAATGATAGCGTGGGCCTCTTAGGCCCAATAGAAATAAAAATAAATGGTTAAATAATTTTATTGGGTTAGTATAAATATTACGAATCTTCATACTCTAAAAAATTTAAACCAGAACTCGTTTTTTTCTTACATTTCGTAGTTAAAATCATGATTAATTTTTTTTTTTTTGGAGTGTAGGGAGACAATTACGAATGTTAAAATATTAAGATAAAATTTAAAATATTAATTACTTTTATTCAATTTTTAAATATTATAAGATGAAATTGGTAGGGTTATTATTTATTTTTTTGTTGTAAATGTATGAGTTTCCACTTTTAAGGTATCAATGAAAAATTATATAATGGTAATTTTATAGTTGGAAAAGATTTAGATATCTAACAACAATATATTTAACTATAACTATAATTATCAACCTTCATGTCATCTTTAAAATTAAGTTTAACTCAATATAAATGATTGATCTATAAAAAATAAAATTATGTCCTATTTATATATTTAAGTTTCTTAAACTCATAGTGGATATGAGTTTGTAAAATTATCTATAAATTAAAATTAAAAGTTTGACTTGATTAATTTTCTTTTTGTCTCGTTATTAATTTAATTAACTTAATTTAGTTTCATTATTAATTTACAAGTTCAATTAAATTCATCATTTTTTTTAAATAATGTGACTATTTTTTATACTTGATAATTTACCACGGGTGGATTTGCTATAAACATAATAAAACATTACAAGAAAATCCTGGTTAACAACCAATATCGATGACAAATAATTGTTAATCACTATAGTGATCAATTTAAATATCAATTTATAAAAAAAAAATTATTGATTACTAACATAATTTCTGAATAAAAAATTATAATTAATATATAAATTGGTCTCAAAAATCTAGTAATCAAGCAAAAAAATTAGTTTATAAATTGGTCACCTAATTAAATTATAATTAAAATTATTTTTTATATTTTTTTCGTGTGATAAAAGACTATTTTAAATAATTAAAAAAAAATCATAAACAATAATGTAAAATTATTAGAAGAAAAATAGTACTGATCGTTACAAGTTTAAATAAAAGATATAACATATATGAAGACAATGTATTCTTTTGTATATAAATATTAGTAGTAGAAAAGAGACTTTATGTCTATTTTAAGAAGAAAAATAACATTATAGTAACAGTGGTTATATAAAACAAAGTGGTACTTCTTTTGAATAATTTATTTTTATTTTGTAATTTAAAATATAATTAAGAGTAAAACAAAAATGTTAATTTGTATTCCTTTTTTATATATTGTTCTAGTTTTTCTTTAATTTTTAAATACAATTAAGAATAAGATATAAATAAAAACTTTCTAGATTTACAATAGGATTTACTTGAGCATATTTTTTTAATTATACCATGAGTTAAAAGTTATCTTTTATATTAATTTTAATTTTATTTGTTTATATATTTAATATGTAATCTATAATTTGAATAACGATAATATTAAAACAAACATATGAATTACATATTTGTGTGAATGAGAAAAAAAAGAGAGTAGCTATATTATGAAATATTCATGTTTGAAGTTATTTTTAATGGATTATCTTCATTATTGTTTTCTCTATTATTGCATACAAAATACAATGATAATTTTATAATTAAAAAACTAAAGATAATAAAAGTATATAAAAAGGAAATAGGAGTATCACATGGCTATATTATTATTCATTAATAATTGAGTATTCTGAATACCAACATAAACAATAGCAGCTAAAATACAAATATTTTTTGTAATTTTGGAAATGAGACAAGGTCAATTTTGGAAATGTGGTCCTGTTTGAGACTCATATCACATTTTGTTTTTATTTTCTTAACTTTAACACAGTGACTCAAAAGTGGTCCACTTGTAGCATTCTTTTATTTTCTGCAATTAAATTAATTTATGAGGTTGTGGAAAAATATTTTTTTTTCTGGCAAAACTACATTTAAAAAAACATAAAATAAAAAATTATTAAAAAAATTAATTAGATTTTTTAACCAAAATTAATCATAGACAGAAATAATATATACATGCTAGATATAACAGTATATTAAATAATTTATGAGGTTGTGGGCATTTGCATTATGATACACCAGTTTTATTTTATTTTTTATTTTATTTTCTTATTTATTAAAATAAATCCCTTCCCACCTTTTTTTTTGTATTAATTTTCATTTCTTAGAAAATAAGTTGTTTATTTACTCGCATTGGGTTAATTTTGGGTCAATAATTTACTGAAATAAACATACGAAGTTGATGAGAATTTAGAAATGAAATATGAGATTTTCGAGACAAGAAAGTAATTTTTTCTTTAACAATAAATGGACTGAAAAAAAAAGAATATATGTTTTGACTCAGTTTATTTTTTGAGAAAAGCTTTCTAAAAAGTTTTTTAAGAAGTAATGTTCTATGAAATTGAAGCAAAACACGAAAAGTAATGAATAAGCAATATTTTATTGATATTTAATTTTTTATCTTTCCACAAATAAGCACAATGTACTCTTATTTTATCTTAATTAACACTTAATATTTTAATAGATCTGTCCCTTAACTGCAAGTTAAGTTGCGGTTAATAATTGAAGAATAAATTTACACCACTGATTTAAATTTAAGTTGAATGTTATCCTGAATATTGTGTCTAAAATATTTTTATATGAAATAAAAGATAAAAAATTAATGAAAAAACAGAAAATTAATTAACTAAAGACACGAAAAAAAAATAAAGAAAGAAAGAAACTAATATCTACTGAGAAAGTTTCTTTAACATTATATTTAATGTAATTTTTATTTCAGTTAGAAAATTAAGACGAGTTTAACTTAAATTTAAGATTTTTTTTTTATAATTTTTAAGTCAAAAGTGAATTTTGATTTTAATTGATTCTGATATTTTTTTTTTAAATTACCAAATATATTGATTTAGTGTGATTAAGATGTTTCAATTGAGAGAGTTACTTGACCTGTGTTCTCCATTATTCCTTTTGTCACCCTCCCATAAAAATGAAAAGATTACTTCATTTGTATTCAAATTCTGCTACAAATGCTTACATTCTTCTGGAAAAACAAATGTTCATTTCTTTTTTCTAGAAAGTAAGAAAAATTTGCCTTATGAAATGCATCTTAATTTTATTTTTCTCATGCTTGTGGATTATATTTAAAAGTATTTCTTTTAATCTTTGATCAAGAAAAAGATATCATAATAAATGCAAGTCATTAAAATCTTTATAATGTTTGTAGAGTATGTTCTACACACATTTGAGGGAATTAAATATACTTTTATATCTTTACAATATTATTTGGTCTGAATTGAAGGTTGACTAAGTCGATTTGGTCTCAATGTTAATGAGTTGGTCCTGATCGAAGGTCGATAGAGTTCGTATCAATCGAAAGTCGATCAAGTTGACGCCAGTTGAAAGTGGATCGAGTTGACCTCAATTGATGATCGACTCAAGTTTACCCTAATCAAAGGTTGGTTGAGTCTGTCCCAACCAAAAGTCATCCCAAGTCTACATAAAGTGAAGGTTGACCTAAATTAATTTTGACCGAAAGGATCCAAATTACTACCGACCAAAAGTCGGCCCGGTCCATATCTAATTAAACATTATATCAATCTCACCAAATTTAATCTACTTTACAAAAATGGATTCGATTTAAATTTAATCTAATTAAATTAAATTGAAAAGATTCAAATATAATTAATCTAGTTAAACTTAAATTATAAATTCAATCAATTTATTAGATCATAATTAAATCTAGAATGGATTTTGGAAAAACCATTATATCAAACCTTAATAAACACTAATATATATATATATATATATATATATATATATATATATATATATAAATATAAAATTAATTAATTAATATTTTTTAAGAATAAAATTAAAATGAACATATTCTATATCCCTACGTACTTATATTTTCTTTTTTTTCTTTCTTAAGATATCATTCATCTTAATTTGGTCATCATTTGGTTATCATGATATTTGAGAATAATTCAAATGTTAACCATCTAAACATTATATTAAATAATGTTAATCGTTGAAAATTCAAATCAAAATTTAAATAAAAATATAAAGTTAAGCATATTATAAAATTAAAATATACATAAATTTCTTTTTAAAATTTTGGGTCAAAAATAATATCAATTTTCTATCTGGGTTGAATTTATTGGTAATAAATCTCCATACTGAATTTCTCCTCAAAAGATTCTGATTCTGATAATAAACTTATACTAATAGAATATGAATCAAGAATCCTAGATGTAAAGATTCATTATAAAAAAAATTCTTTTTAACCAAAATTATTTTAGACAGCCATGTTGATCAATAATTCGGATAAAAATAATAGTATAAGAGACTGGGTATCAATCTCGTACTCAATAAAATAACAATAAAAAGGTGTTCTGATAAATATAATATCTCTAAGTATGAGATTCTATTATACATAATAATATAATTAAAAAAAAAAGTGACACTCTTTTTCTCTCACATTTTCCATGCTTAATACAAAATTTGACTACAATAAAATATGACTTCTATTAGTACACTTTTGTCCACTAACTGCAATAGCCGTCCCATTCATAAACCCTAACATCAGAATTATATAAACTGTAAAATTCCTGAGAATGTTCTATGAGGAAACTTGAAAACTCTGATCTGAAAATTATAATATATTATTAACTGAAGGTTAAATATGTTTTTGTCTCTTAACTTGTGATGAATCTTGAAATTAGTCAATTTCAAAACTTTAGACTAATTTAGTCATTTATTTTTCGAAATACGTGAATTTAGTTATTTTAATCAAATTTTATTAAGTTTATTTAACATTTCAAACGTATTTCATAATAATATTTGACTTAATATTAAAGTAAAAAAATGTGTCAAATAGTATAAACAACTCAAATATAATCTTGAAATGTATAAAAAATTTCAAATAAATCTAACAAAATTTGATTAAAATAACTAAATTCACATATTTTGAAAGATGAAAAACTATATTTATCAGAAACTTAGAAATTAGAAATGTACTAAAATTTAAAATTAAGTGAAGAGACTAAAAAACGTATTTAACCGTTAATTTAACAGATACTATCTATTACAATCTGATATCTTCATCTGATATAAGATAAGATCAAGTTACTGTGTTAAAATTTACATAAGTTTTTTTATTTTTTGGATAAGAAGTTACTTGATAAGCAACTCTCAAACGAGAAACAGATCTTCAAGTTATTTCTTTCATCTTAGTCTATTCACTAAAAGATCTTTTATATTATTTATAAACTGAAACCGAATCAGTTTACATTCATCTTTGTCTCAAAATTCTAAATTTGAAGTGGCCACTATTGAACACGTTTTCGTGAAATTAGGTATACATTTTCCGATCTGAGAGGCTACCCAATTGGCTATATATAGTAACGTTTGGTGTGTTTCTGCTCTGAGTTTGGAGAAGCAACATTTGCACACCAAAAGTGGTGAATTCTGTTTCAGTTCATGCAACTGTTTGGTCTCCCCATTCTCCTACCCAATTAGCTTCTGTATATTTTCTTGTGAACAAAAATGCAAACCCTTGTGTCTTTATCACACTCTCCTTCAACTCCACACCTTCCAAACTTCACACCAAGGCCAAAGTTCCTTCCTCAACTTCACCACTCCTTCAATGCCTTCTCCTTGCCCCCATCTTCTCCTCTGCACCTCACTGCCACAAAGTCTCCACCTTTCTTCATTTCCTCTCCCAAACTTTCCTCTTTCAGGCTCCTTGCTGCTTCCATCTCCGATGCCAGAAGTGATGAACCAGCCAAAACCAGTGGCTTGGTTAAGACCCTTCAGCTTGGGGCCATGCTTGCCCTTTGGTACCTCTTGAACATCTACTTCAACATCTACAACAAACAGGTTCTTCACCTTCATCCACCATTTTTCAAAAAGACTAAATTTTTGCATACAGAGATCTCTTATGATAAAATTTGGACTACATGGCATGAAAAAACTGGCAAACTATGAACACGTAATGATTTGAAAGCACCTGATAAAAGTTTTATCACGTAGAATATGTAGTATTAACAAGCTCATAGACTTGCAAATAGATGTATAGATTTGAAGTTTTAGACACAGGAGGGTGTCTTTAATTTTTTTTTTCTTCCTTTCTTGAATTTTATTTACACTCTTGATTTTGCTCAATTGCAATGCACTGATGATTGTGTATTAGGTTCTAAAAGTCTATCCATTTCCAGCAACAGTTACAGCATTTCAATTTGGCTTTGTGTCACTGGTGATTAATTTAGTCTGGACTTTCAATCTCCACCCCAGACCCAGCCTCAGAGGTTCACAGGTACTTTGGGAGGTGGAAAAGGGTGCTCCATCAATTTGTGTGGTCAAGATTCTCCGGATTTTTCTGTGCCGATTCTCTGTTAGAGCTTTCAAAATACACCGATGATTATAAAAAATATCTAAAATACCAATATAGTGTATTTTTATTGCTCAACAGAGAATCGCACAATAAAATCCGACAAAGAATCTGGACTTGTTATCGCTATGTTTCAAAGCATTAATTTTATTATCATATCTGTGTTTGCAGCTAGCAACACTCCTTCCACTGGCTCTGGCTCACACATTAGGGAATGTCTTGACCAACATTAGTCTTTGCAAGGTTGCTGTATCTTTCACTCACACAATCAAAGCTATGGAGCCTTTCTTTACCGTTCTTCTTTCTGCCCTTTTCTTGGGTCAGGTAATGTTCAAGTCTTCACTCTGTTTCTCTAGTAAAGTTTGAAATTTTTTTCTTCCTTGAAGCTATGCAAGTTTATAGTGATTTCATGTACTCATGCAGTGAATTAATAATACGTCAGTTAACAAGTGCTTTTAAAGTAAATAGCTTTCAAAATAATCACTTTTTTAGAAAGTAGATGTAATTTTCCTAGCAGAAATAGAAAAACCACTTATTTTTGGAAATAACAATGATATTTTATCTATTAAATTTCAACAACTTTCTCTTACAACATGATGTGTCATCTTCTAAGTGATTTTGAAATATTGAGAATGAAAAAAATGAAAAACTAGTGAACCACTTAAAAACTGCTACTTAAGGTTGTAAGAGAAAATTATCAAAATTTAGTAGTCAAAAAATCATTTTCCATTTAAAAATATGGAGACTAAACAGACATATAAAAAACAAAAAAAAAAATTATTTTATTAAATAAACACTTACTTTATAAAAAATGAACACAAACAAACATGTCAATATTATGTGTTTGAATATATGACCTACCCATCAACCCATTCTCATGGCAAAGTCAATGACTAGTTTGAATTTTACCATAGGCAAACAACAACTGTTGTCAAATGATTCAGTGTTAGGTTTGAGTAGCATTCTAGGTACTACTTAACCAACCCTAATTTGGCAGTTTTTTCTGTTATTTATTGGTTTTTCTTGCATCTTATCTGTTAAGATTCTTTGTTAACCACCCATTTGTGAATGGTAAGGGATAATATCATGATCTTGTTGCTTTCAGGGAAAGTGATTGATATTGGTCACACTTTTAATACTAACCACATCATATTTTCTTTGAATTGCCATGTTCCAATGAAATTTAGAAACTTGTCTCTTTTTTGTCTTATTCATCAATCATCGCTACAAAAAGTCATTTTTATTTTTTTATTTTTTATATGAAGTGAATAAACTTATTTTTATTTTTTATATGACAATAATATCAGGGTATACACATTATTTATTCATATAAATTGTCATCTAATTATATTTTTCATCAGCCATACTAAATCATAAGTATTTGAGCATTTTTCAAATAATGTAATGGTTTTGAGGTTCTTACCTTCAATTTTGACCCTTAAATGAACAGATGCCTACTCTATGGGTGTTTTCTTCCCTTATACCAATAGTTGGAGGAGTGGCATTGGCATCAATGACCGAAGTCTCTTTCAATTGGTAAGTAATCACCACACTAGAACTGTTGCAGATTCTTTGCTGAATAATTCTTGTACCGATCATTTATGATACACAGATACAATACACATATCGGATATGACATACATATGATATGTTGATACACTTATTTTAAAATAATATACAATATGTGATATATGAATATCGAAGAATGTACACAATTCGTAAAATTATGATAAATATATTATTACTATTATGTGAATACAAATTAAAATCAAATGTATTAAATGTTGTCAAACTAAAAAAATTATAAAGTATGTTTATTATAGAAGTATTACTGCTTCATAAATTAGATAAGTATCAGTGGAATATCCTAAAATATTGGATATGAATATGTATCGGATACAGATACGTAACATAAATTGAAGTATGAGTGAATTATAACCGATCACAGTATAATATATCAATATTTTTTGGTGGTGTAGTATTGATTCAAGTGTTTGGCATGTTCTGTCTCTAAACAGGATTGGCTTCATCACTGCTATGGCAGCTAACATTACAAATCAATCAAGGAACGTTTTGAGCAAAAAAATGATGACTAGTGAAGAGGTATGGAATTTCCCCAGATCTGCATAGTGCAAAATCTTTGTTGTTTTTATCACATATTAAAAATGCTACATTTAAATTTCTTAATACCATTTAAGTTTTTTTTTTTTTTTTGAAACTAATTACTCTCTCACATTATTGTGTTGAAAATGAGGCTCATGATTTGAAGCGTGTTCTTGACAGGAAAGTTTGGACATTATCAATCTCTATGGAGTTTTAACAATGATTTCCTTCATCTTGTTGGTTCCATATGCCTTACTTGTGGAGGGTGTCAAGTTTTCTCCTTCATACCTGCAATATGCAGTATGTGTCTACAATTTATTTATTTTTTAAATCATATGCTTCTTCCATTTATTTTTCCCTGATAAGAAAATGAAAAAGAGAAAAATTCAGTATTGTGTTCTTTCCAATGCAGGCAAGCCAAGGGCTGAATGTTAGAGAGTTATGTATGAGATCAATTTTTTCTGCATTCTGCTTCCATGCATACCAACAGGTAAGGCCTTTCAAATATTGTGTTGTTTAATAACTTTAGAAACAAATATTTTAAGAAAAAATTATAATTTGAATCCTATTTTTTTACTTTCATCATTTACTTTTTGACATAACTGAATGTAAGTTATTGATTCTTTTAAATAAAAACTAATGATATACTAATTAATAACTTCCACTAAATCACGTCAGGAAATAAAAGATGAAAATTAAAAAATAGAGTCATAATATCATTATTTTATTTTAAAAACACCAAAAGTGTTGGAGCTAAATAAGTGCGATTGATGGCAGGTTTCATATATGATATTGGAGATGGTGTCACCTGTGACACACTCAGTTGCAAACAGTGTGAAGCGTGTGGTTATCATTGTTTCTTCCGTCATCTTCTTCCAAACTCCTGTCTCTCCTGTTAATGCACTTGGTAAGTCTCCAATGGCCATAACATTCAAAACACATGCATGTGGACCAAAATGGGTACCACTTGGTAGGTTTGTGACTAGGAACGCACCTTAATATTGAATCTAAGTTTAATGTCGAGTAAAAATAAAAAAATTGAACATCATATAAAAATGAAGACCTATAAATTTACTATCTTAAATTTTTTTAACGTTTTAATTTAAAAGTGGTATCAATCTCTCATGTGTGGGTTGGACTTATGTCTCATTGGTCATGTATCTTTTTAATTATATATACTTTAAACTATTTTTTTATTTTAATATATTTTATATATTTGACATCTCTAAAAAGTTTTATATATTTATATTAAAATTTGGTATTTCTAAAATATTTGTTAAAAATTCGTCATTATTTGTGAAAATATTTGATGAAGATCCGTCACTATTTGTGATGACTTTTTTTT
Source organism: Vigna unguiculata (assembly GCF_037176805.1). Taxonomy (NCBI): domain Eukaryota; kingdom Viridiplantae; phylum Streptophyta; class Magnoliopsida; order Fabales; family Fabaceae; genus Vigna; species Vigna unguiculata. The sequence continues at coordinate 48,612,622 of NC_140795.1, read as the reverse complement.
TCGTGTGGTGTGCATGTGAGAACAGGAACTGCCATAGCTCTATTGGGAGTTTTCTTGTACTCGAGGGCAAAGAGGATGAAGCCGGTGCAAAAGACAAACTGAGGCACGATAACCCTTCCAAAGTAAATATTGTAGACACATGACAACAATTGATTTTTTTTTTTCTTTTTTTTTCTTTTCTTGGTACCACTATTATAAATTGAAACTGAATTTTAGTAAATAATAATACAGGAGTTCAATTGGTGCCCCTATAACTTCTATTATTAAATATTTAACATAGTGTTACCGAGAGTTTAATGTTTATGTATTATTGGTATTAATATATTTAACTTTTCAACCACACATAAATAATTGTTCTTTTTTCCGGACCAAATATTTAAAGAGGTGGAATCTTCAATAAAATTGATTGTGTGTGTATGTATGTAAGAAGTTGAATAACTTTTTTAAGTTTTAATTTCTTATTATTTTTTTTTTATGAAGATGAACAAATTTTTACAATTTTAAAGATAAAAATTAGAGAGAAGCTCGAGTTTATATTTGGAGTTCAAGACTCACTATTATGATGTTCTTTATACTAATAAATTTTTATTAAATTTTAGGAGATAAATAAGAAAGATAATGTACTAATGAATTATGAACAAATTTATATAAAATATTAAAATATTAAGTTCCAAAATATTTACGTAGAATTTTCTATAACATTATCAAAACAATTTAAGACTAAGGTTGATCACTTATTCATGCCTAATTAATGATGACTTTTGGAGATAACTTAATGCATATTTATTCAATTATGCTTTTCGAAATAACTCTTTTCATGTTATTTAAATTCAGCATTGCTAATTGATTTGTTATTCATGTTCGTGTAGTCAAATAATAGCCACTATTTAATACTTTTTTAAGTAGTTATTGTTCATTTCTTAGTTGTTCCCACTATTCAAGAAGATAACAATAAGAATATAAACTAATATTGAAAAACAAAAATGACTTACGATCACTATTAAAGAAGATATTTAATACTAACCTTACATAAACTTTACAAACTATTTGTTAAGATAAAAGATATAAATAAAATAAAATAATTATTTATTATTACGATGGGGATTGTTCTTCAAAAGCAATAACAAAAATATAGATATTCATTTTTCGTTCCATATAATCAAGAATTTGGAGGCGAGCTTTGTGTACAATTTCAACGTAAATTAAAAATATAAAAATTGTTTAAAAATATTAACACAAGATATTATTCAGAAAGATAACAACAAGGTTTTGAGTCACGTACATGTTTATATTAAATGCGAACTTTCATAAAGATGAATCTATTTATTAAATGTGTTAATGAATCAATCACAATATAAGAAAATGTCTCATTAATTATTAGTTTTAATAATAACAAGTTGTTAATAATTTATATACTAATTTATAAAATAAAAAAATATTAATTATTAAAATAATTATTATTATAAACAAAAAATTATAATTAATTACTAAATTGATATAATTAACTAAATACTAATTTAAAAATTAATTTAAAAACTCATTTTGTATAACAAAAATTTATAACTAATGTTTAATGAAATGTTTAATGACTAATCTCTTTTGATAATTAAATTTTAGAAATCAATTTAAAAATTAATTATAATTTTTTATTCGTAATCATATCTATTTTAATAAAATTTAATTTTTTATTTTATAAATTAGTATATAAATTATGAGACATATTCTTGTAATAATATAAGTATTAATCGAGTCGGTTAATCTAATATAAGTTAAAAATTATACATCACTACTTGCTAAGACACCTGATATCTCATATTTATAACCATAAATTCATATTCCAAATTTAGAAATGATAACGATGTATCTAATATAAAAGAATTTTTTAATATCATAACAAGACAAATCCATAAACAATAAATAATCAAAATATCCCATTTTAGGAGAGCATCATAACAAGACAAATTCACGAAAATTAATTAAAAAACGACGCTTTCATAAAAAAATAAATAAATAAAGCAAAAATAAATGAACTCACATATAGATCGGGTCATCCATTTTTTTTTTCAGGAGCATGCATGATCGATTGAATTATTAGCTTATGAGTCATTTAACCACAAACAAATAATGGAGTATAGATTTTTTACTGATTTTCTGATATTCTCATCTGTTGAATATTAAAAATACACTGTGTTAATATTTTAAATATCTTTTTAATACATTTTAAAACGTTAAAATTAGTGGTAATCAATATATTATGAAAATACAGAGTAAAGGATCAGCACACAAAAACTCAACCGGGAATCCAAATTCATTTTTTTTGGTATTGTCATCTGCTGAATATTAGAAATACATTGTGTTGATATTTTAAATATCTTTTTAATATATTTTAAAACATCAAAATTAATGCTAATCGGTATATTATAAAAATACACAATAGAAAAACAACAACAACAAAAAAAAACCCAAAGAATCCAAATTCCAAACAATGCCAATACCAGCTCACTCCAATTAATGCTAAAAATAAGTTAAACACAAATAACTTATTTCAACATAAACAACCATGCTATAAAGTTGATACTATTAGTTTCTGCTTTATAAAATAATGAAAAATATTAAAAAAAATTAATCAATTTTAATGATTTATATATATATAAGGGTCTAAACTATTTACACAAAATATGTTTTTAATTCTTAGATTATAAAATAATATTTTAATTCTAAATCAAAATTATTTAATTCTTGTAAAAGTAATATAAAATGTTTCCCCAACTTTAACATGTAAATGTTATATTATAATTTATTGTAAAACTTTGTCAGTCACGTGAAAAATAGTATACATATCATATGTTGCAAAGAATATTTTATACGAATTTTATAAAGTATAAGACTAGATACTTCATAATTTAGTTCGAAGAAGAAACATAAATTTTTATAATAGTTTGGTAAAAAGATATATTATTTAACCTAAAATATTTAAGCATGAGTAAAATGTTTTATATAAAATAAAAATAAATGAAATAAGAATTATATATGTATATTAAATTTTGAGTAGAAGTTGATGTTTTGATATTGGGTTAAATATGTTTTTCGTCCCTTAACTTTTAGCGAATTTTGGAATTCGTTCATTTCAAAACTTTGGATCAATTTAGTCATTCATTTTTGAAATACGTGGATTTATTGATTTTAATCAAATTTTATTATGTTTATTTAATGTTTCCTATACATCTCGGGATTGTATTTGAGTTATTTATACCGTTTGACACATTTTTGTTTTAATGTTAAGTCAAATACTATTATGAAACGCGCTTAAAATAATGTCAAATAAATTTAACAAAATTTGATTAAAATGACTAAATTTACGTATTTCGAAAGATAAATGACTAAATTGGTCTAAAATTTTGAAATAAACTAATTTCAAAATTTACGAAAAGTTAAAGGACAAAAATGTATTTAACCCTTGATATTTTATGAGTAGATGTTAAGTGTTTTGGTATATCTCTAGAATAAACCTAATAAGAAATGTGAGTATTTTTAGAAAACGTGAAGGTAGTGGTGGTAGTTGTTTGGTGAGTTATGTTGTGTTGTGGGCGTGTGTTAAGACACTTGCTAAGGCTATAATGGCCTCCATAATGGTATGTGTCCCACAAATGTTGTGGTGCATGTGGTGTCTGCATGTGACCACACAAATTATTGTTGGAGTTTTTCTGTACTCTAGGGCATGTTCGGGAACACTAACCCTTCCAAAAGGACACACTTAGAAAAAGGGAAAAAGTAAGTATTGTGGCCCCCACGATAATCATAATAATCTTGATTGTTTCAGACTAAATTTTAATAAGAATAGATTCTTTGTGAGATTTTGTTTAACTGTTCTTTTATTGTATTTTTGTAATATACTAATTATTATTAATTTTAATATTTTAAAATATATTGAAAAGATATTTAAAATGTCAATATAGTGTATTTTTAATGTTCAGTAAAGAATAATATAAATAAAATTAATAGAGGATATGAACTCAAACTTTAATAAATAATAATACACGACTTTAATAAATAGTATAGATGTGGTGTACTGCAGTAAATCACATCTTCAATCAATCATAAATTTTCTAATTTAATGTTAGATCAAAAATAAAATCAATTTAGTAATTTTTTTGTTTGGATCTGTTGTTTTATTTGCTATTAGATTATCATTATTAATGTTTAATTTCATGTTTGTAATTTGTATATTTTAGTGTAATAAAAAGCATGTTGAGAATCTTTCATCGATTATTAATAAAGTCACATTTATAATATAAAATGAGTGTAATAATTACCAAATTTGAAAGGTTTAGTTTTAATTAAAAATCATTTCTTAATAATTATTATTTTTTTATATATGTATTTAGGAGAAAAACTTGGTGTTAACAAAAAGGGGAAGGTTCCCCAAATTTGTTATATTTGTATAAATTTATATATAATTTAAATTATTTTTTTAATTTAACATATCTATAATATATTTTATATATTTCACATTTTCAAAACATTTTATATATTTATATAAATATTTTGACACCCTAATTTGTTTTAAGATCTTCCACTAATATTTTATTGATATTAAGTATGGTATTAGAAATTATGTTGTATGAAAGGGTATGAATTTTGAAAGGTTTAATTAAAGTTTAAGAATATAGAAAATTTTGTCTATTTCTAAGTGAATTCTTAATATTTAAATTATTTTTTTCCTTTTAGATATTTTGTTGCTTGATTTTTGTTGTTAATTAAATAATGTGACTGTTGTTTTTATTTTTATTTTTACTCCAATTTATTGATCAACTTACTCTTTCGTTCTTCTATATCCTCCAATTCTAATTTGTTCTTTCTTTCTCAAAAAACAAGTTAAGCAGGAATTACAAAAGATGGATATAACAATGATTTTAGATGAATTAAAGACGAGAAGATGGAGATGACAATGATTTATTCTGTTAAGGAAAAAATCAAATATGAAAACGAAAAATATTTTAAACATTTAATAGAATGAAATTTTTATTAGAAATTTAATTAAAAATACATAAATGTATAAATATTTAAAATTTAATTAAACTATTTTCAGAATGGATGTTATTATAAAAATTAATATATTTATGATTACGCAAAAAAGGTGTAAAAACTGCTTTACACATTGTTAATTGTTAGTTTATTTTGTTCATATATATAAAAGTTATTAGCAAACTAGTGTATTATTTATTCATCTATATAAACACGTGGTTGAATATATAAATAGTTTAGAAAAAACAAAATTGATCGGAAAACCTTATAGTAGGACAAAATAATAGGAATAATAAATAAAATAAAAATTCTATTTTGGTAGATTTGATTTTGAAACTTTTGATTAAATTGAAACGGTTCTATACCGGTTATTCTTGTTGGGTTTTAAGTTTAGGAGTATGACCCATGACAAATGATAGCGTGGGCCTCTTAGGCCCAATAGAAATAAAAATAAATGGTTAAATAATTTTATTGGGTTAGTATAAATATTACGAATCTTCATACTCTAAAAAATTTAAACCAGAACTCGTTTTTTTCTTACATTTCGTAGTTAAAATCATGATTAATTTTTTTTTTTTTGGAGTGTAGGGAGACAATTACGAATGTTAAAATATTAAGATAAAATTTAAAATATTAATTACTTTTATTCAATTTTTAAATATTATAAGATGAAATTGGTAGGGTTATTATTTATTTTTTTGTTGTAAATGTATGAGTTTCCACTTTTAAGGTATCAATGAAAAATTATATAATGGTAATTTTATAGTTGGAAAAGATTTAGATATCTAACAACAATATATTTAACTATAACTATAATTATCAACCTTCATGTCATCTTTAAAATTAAGTTTAACTCAATATAAATGATTGATCTATAAAAAATAAAATTATGTCCTATTTATATATTTAAGTTTCTTAAACTCATAGTGGATATGAGTTTGTAAAATTATCTATAAATTAAAATTAAAAGTTTGACTTGATTAATTTTCTTTTTGTCTCGTTATTAATTTAATTAACTTAATTTAGTTTCATTATTAATTTACAAGTTCAATTAAATTCATCATTTTTTTTAAATAATGTGACTATTTTTTATACTTGATAATTTATCACGGGTGGATTTGCTATAAACATAATAAAACATTACAAGAAAATCCTGGTTAACAACCAATATCGATGACAAATAATTGTTAATCACTATAGTGATCAATTTAAATATCAATTTATAAAAAAAAAATTATTGATTACTAACATAATTTCTGAATAAAAAATTATAATTAATATATAAATTGGTCTCAAAAATCTAGTAATCAAGCAAAAAAATTAGTTTATAAATTGGTCACCTAAAATTAACTATCAATATCTTTTTAATTAGTTTCTAAACTGATATCTAATTAATTAATGACCAATTTAACAATCAATTATAATTCTAAATTTATTTAAGTAACTAATAATTTTTTTATTTTATAGATTGGTATCTCAAATTTTATCCATTTAACCCTTGAATTAAGCAAATGCTTATTTGCATATCCATCATCTATACATACATGAATTCCAACAACACAAATTTCTTCACATCCTCACTATCAACCTTTCTAATACATTAATACTAACTATACCGAGTTACTATCCATTTAAATATATGGTAACATATTTTATTTAATTTTTTATATGATTTTAGTGTTAAAAAACCATAAATTTTCATTTTATTTCAATTCTTATAGCATTATAGAATTGTGATATTATTTAATTATTATAATATTTCAGAGGGTATAAAAAGTTGTAATCCTAAATCGTTGTCAAACAATCGTTTTTGTTTTCCAAAACATAATAGCATATAACTAATGTGCAGCCAAAGAAAATAACCATGAACAAAATTTGATCAAACATTAACATAATATAACCAAACACACTTCATAATTTGAATTCCCACTTGGTTATTGTTTGTCACTGCACCACACAGTAAATGTTTTCATCAACAACATTTATATATTATAGGTTCAATCAGTCAAATGATATTTATTTTCGTTAAGACGTATCATATTGATACATGCTTTTAAATAGGAGTTAATTAAGTCATAATTTTTTTAAAAATGTCTCAATTAGATTTCTTCTAAAAAAACAAATATGAACGTCGTTAACTTTATTTATGACTTTTACCACTAAATTTTAATATAAATATCAATACTTAATTTTGTAAGTCATTTTAAATATCAATATCGTTAACATCGTTTATATTTTTTTTTTGTTGAAGGAACCTAATTGAGACATCTTTTCAAAAATTAGAATTTAATTGACATATTTTTAAAAAACGAGTAGCAAAGTAACATATTCGAACAAAATTGATTATCATCCGACTAATTAAACCTATTTTATTCAACACCGAAGCTAGGTCAACAAAAGAGCCAGCTCATCACAACTGCATCCAAGCACATTTTGATTGTTTTTGTTTGAGAGAAGTTTTGCAGATTGTTGGGTTGCAGTGACCCATTTAACATAGGCATGGAGCATTGAGCCTTTGTAGTTACCTTGGTTGTTCTTGTTGCAGTTTTGGCGTCGCATGGTGGCATTCCAACGATTCTTTATATCATTCTCACTCCGACCACACATTCTCTTTGCAATCTTCGACCATTTTGTTCCAAATTCTTGATGCCCTTTGATCAAAATCATGTCTTCCTCCAAACTCCATGATCCCTTCTGCACACACATAAATTCAAATCACATCTTTTAATTTATATATACATGTATAAATATGATGATTGATCATTATTAATATGATGATCGATCATTATTAAAAATTAATGCCAAAAACTATCATTTAAATATAATTAATACAACAAAATTCTTAATTAATAACTAATTTTAATGATTAAAAATATGTATAGATATCATCAAATTAGAGATCAATTTCTTAAATAGAGAAACTAATTCTTTTGACTTGAGTAATTAAAGTAATTAATACTAATTACCAATTCATGATAGAAATTAGTTTGGTTATTTTAGAGACTAATTATAATTTTTTATAAATATTTTACTTATCAATAATTCTTAAATTATAAATTGATAGTTAAATTGATCATAAAAATAATTATTTTTATCATTAAAATTTATTATTATTCAAATTAAATAACATACTCATATCGCTCAAAAGTATGTATGATGTTAAAATAAATTGCAATTGTATGTAATAAAACAAAATGTCTTCAAATATATTTTTCTACAAAAAAAAAATGATTTGAGAAAAAATAAATATAAATTCACCTGACCAGTGTTCCTATTAGTACTACAAAATTGTCAAAAGTAGACAGAAATATCAAGTTCGAAAAATCAGCAAAAGATTAATTGGTATGTATGAAAGAGTTAAACAATTATATTATCATAAGCGTAAATAGAATGCAAAAAAAAAATGTTTACATGAATTTTCTTACAAAATAATTTTCATCTTGAATTTGCATAAACGAAATTTTAATTGCTTGAATTTTTCACTTTTTTTATATTTTTGACAACAAGTTTGTGTTTTATTTATTACATGGCATTGAAGAAAAAATGGAAGGATGAGAAAGGGGAAAAAGAAAATAGATCTAATAAGACTAAAAAAAATACACTTATTTCTTATGAAAAGTATGAAAAGTGATATTAGAATACTTTTATAAAATTACGTTTAACTTTACTCTTTCATCTCATTAATATTGAAATAATGATATTATGACTTCCATATTTTATTTTCACTTTTTACCTTTTGACACGATTTAGTGTAGATTATTGAGTAATGTATCACTATTTTTTTTTTAAAAGAATTAATGATCTACACTAAATCACGTCAGAAAATAAATAATGAAAGTTAAAAAAAATAAAAATTAAAGTATAATTTTCGTTAATATTGACACACACAAAATTAAGTACACATAAGAAATAAGAATCGAATGAGAAAAACCTTAATGTTTGGCTGAAGATGGTTATTCCATCTTTCTCGACATTGCTTCCCAATTCTGCCCTCTATTGATCTTGCAATTTGTGTCCATTTCTTGGTTCCCCATTGATTCACCAATTCCACAAGAGCTCTACAAAAACCACAAATTCCTATTTTTAATTAAATATTTTTCAATGTTTTTTTTCATAAACTAAAATGGATTCAAATCACATATAAATCTGTCACTAAACATTTTTTTTATTTATTTCAGAAAAAACCAAATCATTTTTTTAACAAGAATAAGAAAAAAAGTCACATACCTATCTTCTTCAGGAGTCCATTGCCCTTTGATTATGTCATGATTAGCAATGTTGGTATCCTTTTTCACCTCTGCATTTTGATTACTGTTCCAGGGACATTCACTCATCAATAATTCACACTTGTTAAAAAGAGAAAAGGGTAATGATTTGGAAGATGAAGCTTGAGATGGATGAACCAACATGGTTTTCTGTGAAAATTTACATATGACGGTGTTTTTCTCGTACCCATGCAAAGCATCAATGGTTGTTTTGTTTGGTTCCAACGTCACAGAATGGCGACAGTGATCATTAGCAAAGCCTCCAAGGGATGATCCTCCGTCGAAAGGTGTGGTAACAGTTAACCGTTTTACTTTCTCATTTTTAGTCGATGTGGAACTTAGACTCATATTTAGGTTCTTAATAGTATCAGAATTGGAATGAGCCTCCATCATAGAAGTAGGGTTACAAATAGACATGTTCATGTTCATGTTGATGTTCATGTTGGGGTATTGAAAAAGGTTGAAGGTGTTAGTGTGGTGGAACATGATGATGATGATGGACTCAGAATCTTTGAGAAAAACAAGATTTGAATTTGCTGCTTCAAGTGAAACTGTACGTACGTAGAAACAAGTGAATATATATATATATATATATATATATATATATATATATATATATTAACAATGATATTTTAATTACTAAATTTTAATAATTTTTTCTTATAATATGATATGTCATTTTCTAAATAATTTTAAAATATTGAAAATAAAAAAATAAAAAATTAGTGAACTGGTGAAAATATGTCACGTTACGTAATAGAAATAAAAAATTAGTGAACTGGTGAAAATATGTCACGTTACGTAATAGAAAGTTATCAAAATTTAGTAATCAACAAATTTGATATATATATATATATATATATATATATATATATATATATATATATATATATATATATATATATATATATATATATATATATATATATATATATATATATATATAACAACGTATGGCACAGATCAGAAACTAAGTTTGAGGATGGTTTTCTTAACAATGTAACTAATTGAGCATGCACATACCAACAAAAAGGAATGTTTATGTTTTAAAAGAGAGGACAATTAAAATCAAACTCTAATAAACTCTTTAACTGCATGTTTTTGTCTTTTTTATGCAAATTAATACTAGGATTAAATATATATTATTTTTCTTTAAACTGTTTTCAAAATTTATTTCTAAATTAATTATATCATTTTGTGAAAGTAACGTAAAATTTTTTTTATCAAATTAATTGTATATGGAGATTATATTATAAATTAATGTAAAATTTCGTTTGTCACGTGATAAATACTTATTTGGTGTAAATGATGTTTTATATGAATTTTGTACAATATATGAACAAAATACTTATATATTTAATTTAAAAATAAAACAATTTTTAAAAATAATCTTTAACATTATTTGAGAAGTTGATTTCAGCTGGTAAGAAAGGATTGTGTTTTATTTTAGTCAAAAAATAAAATTAATTTAATATTACTTTTTACATTTCTGTATACTATAATCAGGTATGATCTTTAATATATGAGAATTTGTCCACTCTCAAATATTAGAATTTTATAATTTTTTTTATGTTGGGATTTAATTAATCTTGAATGATTAAACATTTTTAGAAAATATTAGATGAATATGATAATATATACGGTCTATAATAATTCAAATTTATAAAAATTAAAATTTATATTTTTGAATTTTAAATCCAACTTACCTAATTGGAAATGGATTATATTTAGATATTGAATCAATTTTTGAATTTTGAAACAAAAATCAAGATGTGTCAAAGTGGTTCAGGTCAAACCGAGTTAGCTTAGATTCAAAATCGAGCAAAGTCAAGCTAAGACGAAGATCAAGCCAAATGGATTTAGGAAGAGCCGAGTCTCCCTAAGCCGAAGCTCAAGCTGAGTCGGTTTAGGCTGAAGGGTTAAGTTGAGTCGGCTTAGGCTGAAAGTCAAAATGAATTTGTCTAGACCAAAAATTGAGACAAGTCAACATAAACTGAAGATCGAGACGAGTTAGCCGAGGTCGTAGGTCTAGCCGAGTCATCCCAGGTCAAAGGTTAAGTCGAGTTATTCAAAGACAGAGTTCAGATCGAGGCACCCCAAGCAATACAAGAAGACTCTTAAATAATGATCAATTTTAGCGACCAAAAACATGTTTAAAGATCAATTTAAAAACTAATTTCCTAATTAAAGACCAATTTAGAGACCAACTCCTTTGGTAGCCCAAACATTGATAGCTAATGTTAGTGACCAATATAGAGACTAATTCATAATAGAAATTATTTTAATTACCAATTTAGAGGCCAACTATAATTTTTTTAGAGTATTTTAGTTACCAATAACTTTTAGTTTATAAATTGGTATTTAAATAGGTCACTATAGTAACTAATTATTTTTTGTCACTATAAATGATCAATATTCAAGGATTTTCTTATAGTGGAGCCAAAGTTCACGTTGAGTTGGTCAGGGTAAGAGTGCTAGTTGAGTTAGCCTCGAGAGGTCGATCGAGTCGACCCAGACCGATTGTCAATTGAGTCAATCCGAATCAACTTGAATCAAAGAGTCGACCTAGACTGGATGTCGACAAAATTGGCCTCAATCGATGGTCGGTTCGAGTTGATCCTAATCGAAGGTGGGCCGAGTTAGCCCCAAGCAAAGGTCATCCCAAGTCTGCCTGAAGCAAAGGTTGACCTAAGTTAACCTCAGTCATAAAGGTCCAAGTCGGTGCCTATCGAAGATCGACCCGGTCCATATCTAATTAAACATTAGATCAATCTCATCGAATTTAATCTATTTTATAAAATGGATTCAATCTAAATTTAATCTAATTTAAATTAAATTGAAAAAAATATCAAATATAATTAATCTAGTTAAACTGAAATTATAAATTCAATCCATTTATTAGATCATAAATTAAATCTAGAATGAATTTTGGAAAAACCATTATATCAAACCTTAATAAACACTAAAAAATATATCAAAAATAAGGTATGATTAATAAGTCATAAAAGCAACTTAAATAAAGTCGTCTCTCTCAAAAAAGCACGTAAGGACATAACTATATAGAAGGAACTTTTGGTATATGTTGGAAAATGTAATGTGTGGTTTTATTAGAATCCCATATCTGAATAACTTGCACTCAATTTCGTTTGAATAAAATACTTTGTAAGAAATTTTAAATAATTCACAATTTTATAAAAAGTTTAATAATTTTTTAAAGTAATTTTATTAGAATGTTATGTGAGACTCCAATAGAAAAGTTGCTTTAAGAACCTCTAAACTTCTCTTACTGAAATACTCCATTATATTTAAAATTCCTTGGTAAATAGTTTCTTATAATCACAGCATGGTATAGGGATATACGAACTTGATGCCTTGATTTTATTTAAATAATTTTTTATTGTGAATAGAATAAATATTTTTTTTTTCATTTCATCAAATATTTGAGTATTTTTTAATTTTTGTTTGGTTTTATATTTGCAATCAAATGAATATATTAATTTTTATTTATTTTAATTTGGTGAATGAATATTATTTATTGATATTTGGTATGAGACAAACTCAAACTATAAACATTTACAATTTGAATATTGTGTTACATTAACTAATATTTCGTTCTATCATTGTTGCTACTGTTTGGTTTTTCTAGTTTTAAATTTGTTTTCCTCTTGGTATTATCTGGCAGATTCCCTTCGATTTTGTTCTTGAAGGAAACTATTCAAAATATATCAATGTTCAAATTTCTGTAAATACCATAACTTATTTTAATTTGATAGATTTTTGTAACGCAAATTAGATAATATTTAACAAAAATAAAATTTAAATAGATATTATGTTTATTATAAATTTATGAATACTTTTAGTAACATATAAAATTGATAATTCCTATATGTAAATTTTAGTTGTAAGAAGAGACTCTTATTTTTCTTTTTTAAATTTTGTAATTGTTACTTTTTTATCATTTGAAAAACCCATGTTTATAAATATTTTAAATAATTAGATTATATATATATATATATAATATAAAGATAACTTTTATTGATAAATGAGATGGTTTTTCCTTTAAAAATGACACCAAGGATTTTTCCAAATAATTAAATGTAGAACAACTTCAAGAAATCTATTTACTAAAAAAACTCTATGAAACCTAAAGCCCCTACAAAATTTGCGCTAAATTGATTTAGTCTGTGTAGGTTCTAACTTGATTCTAATACAATGTTAGATGGATTTAGTCTGTGTAGGTTCTAACTTGGCTCTAATACAATGTTAGAAGTGGACTTTAAACCTAATTTAGTCCCACAAAATCAACTTGTAAGATGAAGATTGTATCCACTTATATGTTATGAATTGATCTTATCTCTAGTCGATGTGAGACTTCCAACGTATATACCAAAATTTGAATAGATAAACCAAACAATTTATATGTCATTGCAACAATAAAAACTTTTTTTCATTAGAAAACTTAGTTAGAAATGTAATCGCATAAAAACACAAAACAAGACATGGTAAAGCAAAAATTTTAGCATAACTAATGCTCAGTCAGGAAAATATTACAAGAAAATAGAATGAGTAAAGCAATTTATCTGATCAAAATGAAGGCATAAACAACATGCCTTCCCTTAATTAGCATCATTTTCGTGCCATTAATGCACTCTTTGTTGCAGCATAGTAACTATTTCCACCAAGCATGTTATATGAACATTGTTCATCATGACTACTACGTTCCAACACCTTCTTATTATTATTCTTGCTTTCATATTTCTTGTGAACTCTTGCAGCAGCTTCTTCAGTAGCAGTAACCCTTTTGATGTACGCATGGAGCATTGATTCATCATAATTAGGGTTCTCACTGTTCTTGTTCTTCCTTTTCAAGTCTTGGCGACGCTTTACACCATTCCAGTGGTTTTTGATGTTGTTCTCGGTTCTGCCAGGTAATCTTTTTGCAATTTCAGACCATTTGTTTCCAAGTTCTTGGTGAGCTTTCATCAGAATCATGTCTTCTTCCATACTCCATGATTCCTTCTGAAGAAAGAGTGTTAATTCACAAAGAGATATGTCACACATGTACTTAAATTATGTAGAGAATGAATAGAATAATCGAGTTTTATTGTTACTTACCACTAAATCAATTCAGAGACGAATAAGGATCTAAAACTCTAAGTCAGTGAATAAAATTAGAAGTTATTTGAATTTTAATCCAACAATATTTTAAAATAAAAGTAAAAAATTAAGGAAACAAAATTAAGAGAATAAATATATAAGATTAGAAAGGGTTAAATAATTTTAACAAATCAAGAGGTGCATTTGTATATCTTCATGTACATGTAAGTTCGATACTACCAAGATACGTGTGAGTAATTTATTTTTGTAGTGAATTAATTTAATAATTCATATGGCTTAGTTGAGAAATGAGGAATGAAATTGTGTTGCATAATCTTTGAGAAGATTTTTTTTAATAATGTTAAATAATTTTTTAAAATACTATGCAAATTCTTTCTTTTATTCAAAGATCAAACTACAAAAGAAATAAAACATTACATGTGAATGACGTAAACCAACAAAGGAATTAAATATTTAAATAACGTTTTATATAAAAATGTTATCATGAATTTGGCTTTTTTTTAAAAAAAAAAAAATTGGGGCCAATCTATCAAAGTATATCACATATGAATAAAAGTCACATAAAAAACATATTCTTACATAAAAATACTAATAACGATCAAGAACTGAAAATAAAAAATGGTAATTAAATGGTTTCGAAAACCGGCAAGAATTGATTAATTGATTGGATGTGTAAACTCATTCACTTTGACTCGAAGTTGAAACTAAAAGAAAAAAAAAACATGTATATTAATTAACAAAAGTAACAAAGAAATGAACTATTTATATAAAAATATCATAAAGAAATTATTAAAATAATTTTTTATGTATATATATATATAATATTATTTATTTGGGAAAATGTGATTTTAGTCTTAAACTATCATAAATTTAGTTTTGATCCCTCTCTAAAAGTTAAATGTATTACTTTTGGTCCTGTAAATAGTTTAGATGTCACTTTCTTGAAGGAAGAATAGAGAATTAAATTAATTCACTATATATTTAATTAGAGAATTAAAATAGGAAAAATATTTTAGAGAAAAATATTTAGAACTTTACATATTTTATCCTTAATTGTTTTTATTGAAGTACATGATGTATGAGATAGTTAGAAAATATTACAAATAAATTAAATTTAATTATAGTAAACAAATGCATATAAATGACAAAACAATTTAGGTTCTAGGGTTAAATATTAAATATCTAATTTAGCTTATGTATTTAAATAAATGTGTAATAATAAAATAGCAATGTTGATAAAAATTTCAAGTCATATTATCTCACCTAAACAATTTAGGTTCTAGGGTTACATAGACTACAATAAATTATAAATACATTTAACAAAAGTAACTCAATAAAATATCATTTTTATATAAAAAAATTTAATTACATTTTTTCTGTATTATGAATAAATATATTCGTATTAGTAACATGACGATTTGAATAAAAAAAAAATACATTCAAAATCCAATTAACTCTATGGCATTCATCGATCTCTCCGTGAATATATACCATGAAGAAAGAGAGAATAACTATCAAATGAACTAATTTAGTTGCATAATTTTTCAATCTTTGACACTAATTAATATCAATTAATTGAATGTTTAGTATAATTTATTACATAATACATGTCCTATTTTTATATATTAAAGTTTAAACTTTGATGTTATGATTCACAGAAAAAATGTGTATGAGAAACAAAAATGAAAAAAGAAGAAACCTTAATGTTTGGCTGAAGATGGTTGTACCATCTTTCTCGACATTGCTTCCCAATCCTTCCGGGTAGAAATTTTGCAATTTGGGTCCATTTCTTCAACCCGAATTCATTCACCAATTCCACAAGATTACTATAAAAACAACAAACTTTAATTAATTAAAAATTCATGATATTTTATCATTAAAAAAAAGTCTATTAAATGAACTCAAAGTTTATTCCTCTATACAATTTCTTTTTCTTTTTAGTAAACAAACACTAAAAAATTAAATTTCATTACCAAACACTTGTGCTTAATCTCACAAAAACTTGTGGCCCCATAATTAATGAGAACAAACCAAATTTAGCCATAATTATTGACTTTTTTTGGCATTGTAAAACAGAAAAGAAAAACACAGTAAAAGAAAGATTACAAAATTTCAAACATAAATAAATCTAAATACACACACATTTATTTATATATATATTTATTTATTTATACCTGTCTTCATGAGGAGTCCACCACCCTTTGATTATGAGATCATTACTATCTTTTTTCATCTTTATCTTTTGATTACTTTCCAAGTTGTATTGAATGATATTAGGAAGAGAAAGAGGTGAAGATGGATGAATCATGGTTTTTTGAGAGAAATCCCATATGATTTTGCCTTCATGATGGCCATGCAAAGCATTGTTGTTGTTGTTTGGTGGTGGCAACATCATAGGGTGGTGATGGGAAGTATTGGCAAAGCCTCCTAGGGAAGACCCCAAAGAAGGTGTTAACATTCCACAAAAAGGGTTTGTGGTGAGTTTTAAAGGACCCTCCAACAAAAAGTTAGGGTTTTGGGTAGGTGCATCAAAGGTTTGATCTTGAATATGGCGGAAAGTGTTGTTGGGGTGAAACATGATGGGTGGTGGTGGTGGTGATGGTGGAATCAGAATAGGGCTTTGTGAGGGAAACATGGGTTGGATTTGTGGCATCAAGTTAGGGTTTGTAGGGAAATGAGTTGAAAGGAATGGGTGTTGTAGTTGCCCTTGGAAGCTTGGATCAAACTCCATGTAGAAAAGCTCACAACAATTGAGTGAGTTATGGAAAAGAGAGGTAGAGAGAGGAGGTAGAATATGTTGAATGTGGTGTGGGGGAATGAGTATCTTATAATTATTGATTTTGCTTTTGAGAAAGTTGAGAAATTATAAATGATACCCCTTATTAAATGAAAATACACATAAAAGAATAGTTGGAAAAGTTAATAAATGTACTTTTGATATTTTAAAACAACAAATTAAAAATAATACAAATCGAGAGAGTAAATGTTGTTAGAAGTTTCACATCAATTAGAGATACGGTCGAACTAGAGTATATAAGTGAGTGTCAATCTCACTTTACAAATCAGTTTTGTACACTTGAATTATGTTTAAAGTCCACTTCTTAAGAAGGTATCAGAGTTAAGTCCAAGTCTATCATAACGAAATTTATTATTTGTTGAGTCTATTGTTTCATCCGCTATCGGGTCGTTGTTGGATCATCATTAATGTTTAGTCACGTGCGCGAGATGTATATGTATCGGTGTGTTGGAAATCTCACATCGACTACATCGACTAGAGATAAGGTCAAATTATAATATATAAGTGGGTGCAAATATCAATTTACAAGCTTATGTAAGGTATAGTTCGATTTAAAATTCATTTCTTAACAAAGTCAGACTTAAAATTCATTTCTTAACAAAGTTAACTTAATTGTACAAAAATGATTTATAAAGTGAGGTTTGCACTACTACAATATGATTTTTTATTTGACTGATGCATGATTTCTAACATTTTTTTCATCACATCAAGGATCGAACATCTCAAACTAAGACTTTGTGGGTGTCCAATAGGTTCAAAAGTTTTTGTAAGGATAAGTTACATGGATTTTAAACTAAATTTAGTTTCATAAAACCGGCATATAAAATGAAATTTATATTTAATTACGTTGTTGTTCTTGTACATCCAATAAGTCTCACATCACTTAAAAATCGAGGTCAAGCGCAATTTAAATACTCTCTCCACGTCTGGTACAATTTTTAAGGACAAAATCGTGACAAAGTTTCATGTTTTAAAGCGGACAATACCTCAAAAAGACGGTGATTATATCTAATGACGCTGCTCGAAAATACAGTAGTTATTTCCAACAATGTTGTCGGACGGATCTGGATCGAGTCAAAACAATTGTGTAATTTGATAGTATTTTGTTGGGAAGTATATCGAACCATCCTAATTTTGAAAATAAAAGTTAAATCAAAATAATTTAAAATATGATAGATACAAAAATTAAATTATATAAGTTGGTATAAGAAGAAATGAAAAAAAAAAATAGTGAAGGAAATTGTGAAAGCTTTTTACGGCTATGTTTCACAGTTACTGTGACTGTTGACATTCTACATTTTACTACTCCTAAGAAGAAGAGAAGGTTATATTTTATTTTTCCATTTGTTTTATATTAGAGTAATAAATAATTCATTAACTCTCCATTAATACTTTTTATTGTTTGCATTTTTTTATATATTTTAGGGGTTTTCTATGATATCATATATTATATTTACGTTTTTTTTTTCATTCTAACTTTTTCTAACTCTTTCATTACAAAAATTATAGTTCTAAGAGTCAAATTAACATTGTATGTATATAACAATTTTTTTTTCGTCTTCACATTTTTTTAGCAAAATTCTTTTGGAGAAAAGTAAAGGTGAGAGACTCTTTAAATTGAGAAAAGTATCACTTTATATGAAAAGTTAAGAGACTTGTTAATAAAGTTCCAAACCACAAATAATGATTTTGATAATGGTTTTGGTAACAATGTAAATCAAGTATATATATATATATATATATATATATATATATATATATATATATATATATATATATATATATATATATATATATAACTTTCAATTTTAATATTTATTTTAGACTAACAACTCATATATTAATATATCATTGATGTATATTAATTATCTCTCATAAGAAAACACTCACACTTCTCTCGTGCATTTTATTTTAATATGAAATAATTTTAGGATAATTTCCAACAAAATGTGCATAAAAATTAATATAATATGTTTATTATATTATTATTATTATTGTAACATTTATTATATATTAATAACAATAAAAAAAGATAATTATCTTCAATATATTATAATAGATATTAATAAAGAAAATGAGATAATTTAACTACTTGATAAGACACATTTAAGAACAAAATATTATTTTTATATGAAATATAATTAATTTGCAGTTATGATCCGTTAATATGTATAGTTATTAAAATAAAATAGAAGATTAAGAGTAAGAATACATATAATACTTGCAGCAGCAGTGACTCATGTAACTGACTCCTTAAAATGATATCACTTTTTCTTGACTTATTTAATACAATATTCATTATGAAGTCATTGTATATTAAAATTTAATAACATTAAATACGATGCCTTTATTTATATTAAAATTAGTGATGAAATAAATATTGAAGTTTTAAAAGTGGAAGAGGCATTAATTATTAGAGAAAATACATGTCTATACTTCCTTTTAACTGTCGAAAATTTGAATTTTTTCAGCAATTTTGAAAGAAAAGTCTATACAAGTGTGCTTAAACTTTTTGATATTTTTTTAAATGTGCTATTTCAATGCAATAATCACAATATTACACTAATATAAATTTAATTATTATTAATTACAAATGAAGGTGAGAGAAAATATTATTAGTGCATGTACTACTAATGTAGTACTAAGTGTACTTGTAGAATAAAATGTAACCAATGCATAACAAATACTTACAGGAGACTGTAAAGATATTTTATTAAATACTTTACTCAGAGAAGAGTATAAGTTTTTATGTAATATTCAATAAATATAACTATATTCTTTAGATAAAGATAGTTTGACATTTTTTATTTCTGTAAAAAAAAATCTTATAATGTGTCACATGATAGGATAACTATATAATCTTATGTGATTGTTGCATAAAAGATAATAATGTTGAAAATATTTAATATAATTTAAAAAAACATAAAGTATTATATTGTTTTTGATATTGTATGAATTATTAATTTTGTAGATAAATATTATTTATAGATGAACAATTTTTATTTTATTATATATTTTTTAATTTAATAAATTTTATTATTGTTTATTAATTTATTTTAATTAGATTTATTATTATTTATTTTCTTTTATAAATACAAACTATGTGAACGAGGAAAAGATATAACAAACATAACTCGTATAATTGTTTTGAGTCTTCTTTTAATTTATATTGTTTTTTAAAAGTATTGGTCTATTTATTTTCTTTTATAAATGCAAACTATATGAACGAGGAAAATATAACAAACATAACAACTCGTATAAGTGTTTTGAGTCTTCTTCTAATTTATATTGTTTTTTAAAGCATTAGTGTTCACAAAATTAATAAATTCTTTGTTTCAATCTATCAGTATGACAAGTTGTTGTATCTTGAGAAAAAGACATTATTTTGTTTTACTTGGTAGAGTAGGAACATTTTCTCTATAAAGATTATGTTTTGCGTGCCGCAAGTATATGTGTGTGTGTGTGGACATTTTCTCTATAAAGATTATGTTTCGCGTGCCGCAAGTGTGTGTGGACATTTTCTCTATAAAGATTATGTTTTGCGTGCCGCAAGTGTGTGTGTGTGTGTGTGTGTGTGTGTGTATGTGTGTGCGTGTGTGTGTGTGTGTTGTTTTACTTGGTAGAGTAGGGACATTTTCTCTATAAGGATATGTGTGTGTTACATGTTTGAGACAAGGTTATAATAAATGTTAATTGAAAGGTTCCAACTACCTTACCTGGACCCTATATTCATAATGTCCTTAGTGGACTTTACTTTTGGTAGGTCTAATTGTGACCCAATCACTCAATAACCTTCATTATAGGAGTAAATCGAGATTATTGCCTTAATCCAAATGTTTGGTTAACTCATCAACACTAGTTCTCAGTTCTTGACAACTTGGTTGAGTGATCCATACCTAACTATGGTAATGTGCTTGGGACCGACAACTCGTGGTTCCCGGTTTGTGGTTTTGTGTTTAGGTTGATATATCCTTAAGTATATGTTGTATTGTACATTGGCCCTCGACCTTGAGTATTCAATGATTGGTTGTATGATGGGTTTGCAAAAAAAAAAATCATCATTTGGTTTAACCATTTGATTGTCTCGATTTCGCTATATACCTTGGCCCCCTTTGCCCGAGAGTGCGTGACACGTGGAGTGGTGTTCAAAGGGTTATAACTCCTTGAAAACAAAGCCAGTGGTGTTCTTTTAGGGTTGATATGAAGCATCATGAAATATTCATTGTTGGGATTTAATGACCGTTGGATTTCGTTAGCTCAAGCTCCTTTATATATAGTGGCAGACTCCTCCCCTCTTGTTATCCTGATTTTGTTCTTCAGAGCTGCAAGTGTCATTTGGTTATGTAAAGATAATAATGTCGAATACCATTAATATTTTTTGATTTTAGGAGTTTTCGATTCGGGAAGGGAAAAGGTATGTTGATGACACATAGTCATTATTTGTTTTATAGTCGTGCTCAAGTAGGGAGAGTTTTGTGAAAAATGTTTCGTCATCGAAGAGTGTTGATAGGGACAAGGTCCACAATGCTGCTTCACCGAATAACGTTGATGTGCTTGTCCCGATCAGTAGAACCATCTCATTTGTTGAAAGGACTTCTAATTATTGGGAAGAAAAGTCTCCATGATTCCTAGGGCAAAGTATATCAGAGCTTAGACATGTTTATTGCATCTGAAGATGTTAACTATATATCTTGGGTGGTCGCGTAGCTATTCTCTTGTGTTCGGTCGATGGATGTGGTTGGGTTATGTTAAGTGTCCGTGGAGAGGGAATGACCAAGGTTCTTTATCTTGTATTTCCTACATGTGTTTTCAAATTACTTCAACGTTATTCTTTTTTAGAGCTTCGAACTCTCTTGTTAACTCTACAATCATAGTATTATGTTCCACTTGTCCATATTCTTCCTCCTTTATCGGTCTGTCATTACTTATCATTTTTCGGGTGGTTACCAAGGATATCAATTTTTACTCGGTCTCGTAGTAGGTGTCAAAATGTTCTTACAAAGTCAAGTATCACCCTTTAACTCCTTGGTTCTTCCTAGTTCTGCTTGGTCTTCTTGGGTTTCTCAAAGTTGGAGTTGTCAATCTTTTAGGTGTTCTTAGATGGTACCTACACAAGGCACTCTAACACTCAAGTCAATTATGGGTCTAAGACAAGGTTGTAATAAATGCTAGTTAAAAGGTTCTAACTATCTTACCTAAACCCAATATTTATCACGTCCTTTGTGGGCTTTTATCTTTTATTACTTGTCATCTTTCAGGTGGTTACCATGGAGATCAATTTATACTCGGTCTCGCGGTAGGTGTCAAAATGTTCTTACAAAGTCAAGTATCACCTTTAACTCCTTGGTTCTTCCTAATTCTGCTTGGTCTTCTTGGGTTTCTCAAAGTTGGAGTTGTCAAACCTGAGACAAGGTTGTAATAAATGCTAGTTAAAAGGTTCTAACTACCTTACCTAAACCCAATATTTATCATGTCCTTTGTGGGCTTTTATCTTTTAGTAGGCCTAATTGTGGTTCAATCACTCAATAACCTTCATTATGGGAGTAAATTGAGATTTTTGCCTTAATCCTAATGTTTGGTTGAATTGTTGGTACTAGTTATCGGTTTTTGATAATGTACTTGGTTCATTGTCGTAATGTGCTCAGGACCAACAACCCATGGTTCTCATTCTTTTGTGATGCTTCTAGTTATGACATGTGAAATGTCTTAAGATTATTGAAGAATATATTAATGTAAATTAGATTTTTTATTCTGATGACACAAAATCTATTACTGGTTATGTTTTTACTTTGGGTGGAGTGCAAAATCATGGAAATCTGCTAATAAATTGTTATTTCACAACGTACCATGGAAGTAGAGATTATTGTTTTAGATACTACTACTGAGGCAAAATATGTTGTTGACTAAAGTACACTAACTTATTGGAATAAATGTTATGTCTCATCCCTATGACAATGTATATTATACATTGTGGCAATAATAAGGTTGAAGTATGTGTATTATTATGTTTATTTTTAAATACATCTTAAATCAAATGACAATTATTGTAAGGGTGCGAGTTTTAG
The DNA here is from genome assembly GCF_037176805.1 of Vigna unguiculata. NCBI lineage: Eukaryota > Viridiplantae > Streptophyta > Magnoliopsida > Fabales > Fabaceae > Vigna > Vigna unguiculata. The sequence goes on along the minus strand of NC_140795.1, from coordinate 48,589,352 downwards.
CTAATGAGTGCCATGGTGGGATCGTCATTATCAAACATGGACAAGTATTTAAGTGACACTCGTGAAATAAGATATGTGCACAAAGTCCTAATATGCAACCACTAATTATAACCTAAAATGAACACCAATATTATATATTATTTACTAAAAAATTCGATTACAAGAAATATAACTCAAGACAATCAAGTCTTTACACTTTCTTATCTAAAAGTTTATAAGCACTAGATATAAAGCTCAAATATATGAAAGATTCCTTATTCTAAAATACAATATTTTTATTTTAAAGTATTGTATATTTAGTTTTATTTTTATTTTTTAAAATATGTGTAAAATTTTTAGAAATGTTTAATATAATTTAAAAAATAAATAAATAAACTAACTAATTATTAATTTTATGGATAAATGTTATTTATAAATGAATATTTTTTAATTTTGTTATTATTTACTCTCTTATACTTATAAATAGAGCTTATATGAAAAAAATACATAATAAATAGTGAAGCTAATATAAAAGTGTTTTATGTCTTCTTCTATTCTATATTGTCTTTTAAAATATTGGTATTTATTATTATTATTATTATTATTATTATTCATGTTAATGTTATTATTATTTAAGAAATAACTAATGATATAATAGGAATGACATAATCTCCTTGGAAGTACATACAAAACAAACCTATATAAGACTTACTTAAGTACGATGTATAACTTCAAATCCTCGTACAGAAATTTTCTTTACCTATTCCAGTTTGAAGTGTCAGTGTCATCATGCACACAAAAATGTTGTTTTCTTTTCTTACCTACGAGAACATGCAACGAAACACACAAAGTTCTTATTCTTTTCTTCCACCATGCACCAAATTTAAAATCCCTTTCTTTCCTTCTCCTTCTTCTTCTTCTTCTCTCTCTGCAACTTCACTACAAAACCACAAACTCCAACGTAGTTAATTTCTCAAAAGCATCATCACCATTTATTCATTCATTCATCAACAATCTCCAACGTTTCACACACCAAAATGCACCACAACGACCACATACCCGTTCACCACGTCCATGGTCCGAACCCGAAACCCATGAAACTGAACCGGCACCGCTCGGTCCGCTACTACGTCCATCGGGTCCACGAAAGCCTCACAACGCGGGTCTCCAAAATGATCTGCGCCACCTTCTTGGGCCTCCTTTTCATTTTGGGCCTCATCGCCTTCATCCTCTGGCTCAGTCTCCGGCCCCACAGGCCCAGGTTTCACATCCACGAGTTCAACATGCCCGTCCTGGCCCAAAATTCTGGGTTCCAAAACGCCGTCGTAACGTTCAAGGTGTCCGCGCGAAACGCCAACCAGAACATCGGGGTTAACTATGAGTCCATGGATGGAGCGGTTTTTTATCGGGACCAAAAAATCGGGTACACGCCGTTACTCTCTCCGTTTTATCAAGAGCCCAAGAACACGACGGAGGTGGACGGCGAACTTAGCGGCGCCTCGTTGACCGTTAGTAGTGAGCGGTGGTCGGAGTTCCAGAGCGATAGGGCTGACGGTAGCGTGGTGTTCCGCTTGGAATTGACGTCTGTGATCAGATTCAAGATTTCGTCGTGGAAGAGCGAGCGCCACACGATGCACGCCAACTGTAATGTGGGAGTGGGATCCGACGGTTCCCTCTTGACCAATTTCAAGGACAAGAGGTGCCCCGTTTATTTCTCCTGAGGTTAATTAAGAAAATGAGAAATACTTTTTTCACTAATTTCTTTTTACTCTAATTAATTTATTCTTTATTTTTTTTTTATCAACTTATTTTTATGATCTAAGTTTTTATTTTTTAAAAGAAATTATTGTTATCTTGTATCGTGTTATATGTTTAAATGTTAAATATGTTTGTAGTGTTAGCACGAGGAGTTGGCTGATTGAAAACTAAAAGGTTGAATGGTTGCTTTTAAGAAAATGCTTAAATATGATTTTGGTTCTTAAATAAATTTGATTAAAATAACTAAATTCATATATTTTAGAAAGTGAAAGACATTAATTTAAAGTTTTGAAATAGATCAATTTCAAAATTTATTAAAAATTAAAGGATCAAAATATTTTTTACCCTTAAGAAAATCAAGGTATCTGTGTGAAAAAAAAAAATCTTAAAAGTTAGTAATAGAATGATAGAAAGTTTTGATTATTCTTTTGTAGGAGTCTTGTTTGAATTAACAAAAATTATTAAAAAAGAAACAGATGAATAATTAAAAACAATTATACTGATCGGATTATTTAAGAATTTACATTTAGTTTATCAAACAACTTTATTTAAATTACTAAACAATTTATAAGAAACTCTTATAAAAACTAAACTTAAAAATTTTCACAATACATCTTAAAAACTTTTTTAAGATGCAAAAAATAATATAAGAGAGTGAAATTATCAATTGTCTAATAAACACACCGTACAATGGTATAAACTACATATTAAAAAAACACAAAAGAAAACAAGAAATTCTATTACTTGAATTTGTGACCATTGTTATATTAAATGTTCACCTATAATTTTGAAGAACCTTAACTTCTTGGATTTGAAAGAAATTTGAAAGATTTATAAAATGTTCTTGATCTCAGCACTCTAAACCTTTTTTTTACACGTTTTAAGAATTATTACTTTAAAGAAAGCTTTCTTTTCTTTTAAAACTAATTATTGATTTCAAAATTTGATTGCAATTGCTTAAATTAACTGATTATATTAAAAGCCTAATCAATTAATTTGTTCAACATCATTTTCAAAAACCATTTTCTACCATATTAATCGATTAGCTATTAGACCTATTCAATTAAATGCGAGAGGAGTGATTTTAACAAAAACACTTATATGGATTAGATTTTAAATTTAATCAATTAAATATGAATGGCTTCTTTTACTTGATTTTTCTTTGTAGAGACTTAATCGTTTAGTCATTTACCCTAATTGATTAATTGCGAAAGACATTATACTTTGAAGCTTTGTTTGATTTAATGAAAATCTAATTAACCATTTTTAAAAGTATATTGTTTCAAGCCTTTATCTATTTAATTTATTTATGAAAAACATGTTTATCCTTCGATATCAATAGAAGATTCTTTAACAAGGTTTTATACGATGTTTACTAAAACATCATATAACAGCAAAACAAAACTGAGAATTGATAATAAGTTAGCATCTGGTCTTTAAATTTAGATACAAAATTGAAATTTAATTTTTATAAAAATTTAATATATTTTTATTTTTAAACTTTAAAAATAATAAATATAATTTTTTTAATCCAAACAAGAATTTGAGAATCAAAATTTGGAACAATGAAAAGTTTTAAGTATATTTAACATTTTTATAATTTTCTTATATTTATGTTAACATAGTAAGATGCTGAAAAAAAAAGTTACTCACCTTCATGACCCATCTAAAGCTTATCACTGTGTGTGTGACTCACCTTCAAGCCAAAAGAAACTCACTGGCATGAATGGTGATATATATATGCCACAGTTTCCTTAATCTAAAAGTATTAGAAATGCAATCATCCAAAAAAAAAATGGAAATGCATTAAATAGAGAATATCGCCTTACCCTTGAGATTTTATTTTCTTATAAATGAACAGAGTAATCAATCAGGACTGAAATGTTACATTGTTAATCCAAATTTCTAGTTTACAAAAATTGTAATAATCCAAATTTTTAGAACTATGTCCGTGAGATCTTCAAACACAAACATGTATACCTTTTGGAAAGTCTTCTTAATTGTGGTTCCCCTAAACCAAAATTAAGGTGGCTTTCCAATAATACCTACAGAAATTATTTATCCTGGTTTGATGGCACCTGATCGGTAAATAGAGAGGGCCATGAAGAGGTAGAATGAGCCAGGGATGTCTTCAATGTTTATGCATTCTTATAATGAAATCATCTTCACTGACTCTCGTCTAAGGTACCCACAACGCATTTCTCCAACAGGAATTCAGCATTAACCCAAGCATGGTATTTATCTGATTCAAGAATTAAGAAAACAGAAACTTTGTATATTGTGGGAACAGATGAACATGTTCAAGGCAGGGTAGCAGCAAAGCTACTTGAAACATAGCATGAGCATGAACCAAAAAAAAACAAAAAATAACCAGTATATAATTGGAATGACATAATCCCCCTTGCAACTAACTACTTGTAAACCTATATAAGACTTACTTGAGTATGATATATAAAAACATTTAAAAACCTAATGTTGCTATGATATTGAAAGGTACAAAAATCTTGGATTATTTTGTATCACTATCTCAACGCCCAAATATCTTATAAATGGGATTCTTAGCATTTAGGAAATTAAGAATCGCCTCTTCTCACCTAACAGCTCTCAAGTAGTTAAATTTATTTCTAGGATGTGAAGTTGTGCAAGCTAAAAAATGCAGATAATATAAACTTCGAGTAACTTCAAATCCTTATACAGAATAAGATATAGTAAAATATGTTAGAAACCCACTAGTTCATCATCAACCATAATATTTCTCAAGTTAGAAGCCTTTATCTAGCATGTCCGGTGCAATTGATTCACAGAAAACAGTTCACGGAGTAAAAATCAACATCTAAATGAAAAGAAAATGAAATTTATCCAATGGTAAAATTAAATTATAAGCGAGTAAGAGACAGAAATAAAGGATACTGAATAATGATGTGCAATCTTTTCCTACTGCCTTCATCAACATATCAACACCTGCAAGATTTTCCTACTTTGTAACAATATGACTTTCAGGTAATATTATCATTTTTTTTAAGAAATTTTTAGTTTTAATGAAACCAGTAATAGGAACTGTAAAAGCTAAAAGTGAACTTGCTAATTGAGTTGATAGCTGTACCTCCAGGGTGAAACTTCATATATGGAGATATATTGTAAACACGACCTTTTAATACAGTCCACATGTCACCTTCTGTTTTGTGTTTTCGAACTTCATCCATAGAAATAAGTCTCTTGTTTGATTGCCCTTTCAAACCTAGCAGAAGATAGATCAGGTTGAAAAATTGCATCACCGCTTATTCTTAAAGGTAACAACAAATAAGTGATAACAAAAAATTCTGTATGAGAACCTGCAAGGTCTGGATGAGTTCGGGTGAGCTTGAGCCAGTCCATTTGACTATAGCCTTTTTCAAAGGGAACTTTGGCTCGAACCGTTGGCTTCTTTGCAGAATTCTTCTCTTCTGGCAACTTCGACGACAAATTGTTATCCTTACTTGTTATGGATTTTGAGGTAGATTGACGGGATTGATTTGGCTGACTTGAAGTTGTGTTAGTAACAGTGAAAGACAAAGAACCAACACTAGCCTCCCTAGGGTTGGAATCCTTGGATAAACCACCCTTCCACAAAAAACCACCATCCTGACTAGTACTAGTTGCATTTGAAGATTCTTCTTTAATAGAAATATCAGCAACATCTGAAGCAAGTTTGTTGGTTTCAAGATCAACAGGTGCACCGACCTGTACACACATGGTATGAATTACATTAGATTCATGCACCATCATTAAGAGAAAGTCTTAAGTGTGTACGTGCTAAATAAATAAACATAAAACAAAATGGGCATTCATGCATGTTACCTGACAAAATGTGAAATCATTATCGATATCCATCCTACAGTGAGTGCTGCAGATAAGATTACGTTTTAGTAGCTGCAACTGAAATTTGCAATAACGAAAAGTCATATTAAGTTAATATATTACATGATCATAGCATCTAATTCTAGGTATTTATTACCTCTTTCTTCTTCCTATCAAAATTTCTTCCTACTCTTTGCCCCTGCCCCTGTGGACATACATACAACTCAATAACCATACATTAATTAATACTATTTTCTGGAGAGGTGTAAAAGACAATCAAATTGAAACATCCACTCTCTTGATTGGCACCATAAGCAAAATGATTCACGATTACAACTTTCACCATAAACAAGGTTTTTCATGTTTCTTATAATGCTAATAACTCTTTGAACACAATGATAAGTTATAATACGCTTATTTATTGACTAAACCTTACTGATCTAACCTCACTCTTTAATTTTGTAGTTAAAAACAGATATTAAGAATGGATTTAGAATATGTTTGGGAATGAATAAAATTTAATTTAATTAGTATGTTATTTATATATCATACTAATTCAAATGAATGGATTCTGGTTGACAGAATGTGAAGGAGCAAAGGATGTTTCCTAAAACAGTGGCATGGAATGTGAAGGTGGGTGGGAAAAAGAGGGTGTGAAGGGCCAAGCTTGAATGGACCAACCAACCATTTATATAACTGTTTGTTGACCATTTATATAACAAAGAGTGTATTTTTATTTATATTACGATCCATTAAAAATTTAACTGGTGTACTTTCTCTGAAGAATCACATTGACATAACCACGCAGATGCTATTCATATACATATTGAATACCAAAAGAACAGCACTTTTTGTACCATTTTACTGGGGTTGATTTGATGAATGTAGGAGGATATTGTGTAATGTTTATCTCAGAAGGAAGATATCACAATGGTTAGAGCAGAGCAGGGCAGGGCAGTTAAGATCCATGTATTCAATCTGAAGCAGAAAATAACAAACACATGCCACACAAATCCTAAACACTTTTGGAGGAAGGTGCTGTTTAATCTGATCTTCTAAGTTAAAATCTGCTTTAGGCATGTATTCCTTGGTTTACTGCTAGAGAAGAACAGAATCAGAAACTGAGATTCTTTCATTGAATGATTAAGCTCAATTATTCTTGATTATTTTATGCATTGACTAAAGCATCACACTCAAGATTATCGAACTCGCGGGTTGACTCGTAAACCCGTACGAGTCTGCGAGTCATGACACTGTTGACGAGTTAACTCGCATATAAACTCGTTATTTGTCAAACTCGGAGTAAACTCGGATTTAACTCGTTGACTCGTACCAGACTCGTGAGTTTGAGAACGAGTTACCGAGTTCAAAAACGGGATGAAATGACAGAAAAACATGTCGTTGGCATTCAGATTTTAAGCCCAAATTAAAACCCCAACGACTCAAATCGAAAATCCAATTGTAAGCAGAGATCGAAGCCCAAATCCCAAATGGAAAACCCTAATCGAACGTTGACCTATTTCGTGATTTCGAGTTTGATCTTCATCACCTTCGACGCCGTAGCTCCGCTCGTCCACGTCGCAGTTCCGATCGCTTCGCGTCGCAGCTCCGTCGGGTCTCTGGTTCAGCGGCGTCACTGCTCCCTTTTCTTTTCCCTCTTTCGTTGTTCCCTCATGCGTATGTATTCCCTTCTTCTCTTTCTCCTTTTACTAAACATTATATCTTGCTTTTATTTTTCCATTTCATTTTTTTTATTTTTCTGACTTTCGTGTTTGCTGCTGTTACGCGTATATATATATATATATATATATATATATATATATATATATATATATATATATATATATATATATATATATATATATATATTTGCCTTAATTTCTTTTAAAATGTTCGTTTATCTTATATGTTGAAGTCGTGTTTTAATATTTTAATTTATTTATTACATAAATATATCTTTTAATGCATTTTTTTATAAAATACATATTTTATTTTATATTTGTATATTCTTTAATAATACTAGCACATACACAGGTGCGATACATTTTTTATATATGAATGATAGTATGTTAATACGTGATAATAATATAATGTTATTAAGTTAATATATAAAATAAATTTATATTTACTAAAAATGAAGTGAATAAATAGAAAAGAGAAACCCTAGATAAACAAAAAAAATTATAAAAAATAAGTAAAAATAATTATTAATTTTAAAAAATTTAATAAATAATTATATTGGAAAGGGTAAAATCGGTATTATAAAATGTGGATATAAAAGAGGAAATGTTTTTTATATATTGTTATATATATATATATATATATATATATATATATATATATATATATATATATATATATTATGTAGTTTTGTTTTTTTATTTTATTTATTGTATTTATGGTTTTTTAGAAAAATAAATAATTTTATTTTAGTCGATTGAAACTGGTTTACAATGTCTGGAAGTGGGATTGGGATTGGGACGACTTCAAATTCTTGTGATCTCAATGTTAATGCATCTTCACTTGCTAGACCTTCTAGACCTATAAGTAAAAAGGCTATTGGAGCCAAAAAGTTGAAGTTATTTATGTTTTGTGTTTTGTATTAATTAATATGTTTGTTGTAATTTGAACTTATATAACAATCATGTGTGTTGAACTAAGTTATTTTACAATTATTGAACTACTGATTACTATTTGCATTAATGTGTGGTGATTAAATTCTAAATTGATATGATATTATATACAATTTTTCATACGAAGTAGGGGTGTAGTAGACTCTTACGAGTCTACGAGTCGAGTCTACGAATCGAGTCTATGAAGCTCTCACGAATTTAAATAGACTATCGAGTTTGATAACCTTGATCACACTACGACCTCTAATATTCCCATATGCAAATTACAAAACCATATTCTTCAAAATCAAGAACTGAAACAAACATAAATTCGTAATTTCTGCGTAATCTTAAGCAATTACCAGCCTGATTGAAGGAAAATCGTCGCTCCCAAGCTTTTTCGTGGATTAGGGTTTGCCTAAAAACAACAACACATCACATAGAGAATCGAATGAAAGAAAGAAATGCATAAACCACTTGAAGGAGAATCGCGAACTATTACCAAACGACTTCAACGAAAAATCGCTTCAAGGAGAATAGCAGCAAATTGGTAGTCCTTAAGTCATAATGTATGGTAAAAGGAAGGAAAAAAAAAGGTTGGTATTTTTTTCTTTTTCATTTTCCAAAATCATCACATCACTTATTTTTAATTTTTACTTTTGTTTAAAAGCAACAAGTTTCAAAATATACATCGATCAGATTGTGAGTTTTTATTGCAATTTTACCCTATCATGTTAAATTCAGTTTATTAAAGTTGCAGATTATTATAATTAATAGATGAAAATTATTTTAAAAAATTGTAGACTAAAATTTTAAAAAAAATTAAGAAAATAAAATTGTAAAAAAATGATAAACTAAAGTTGCAAATTTTATCATGAGCAAGATAAAATTTAATTCTTACTTGTTTAATTAGTTCTTACTTGTTTATAATCTTTAAATAATACATAAATTCATTTTTAAATAATTTAATCAATTTAAATTTTAGAAAAACAAAAAAATATATAATTGTATTTTGTAAAACTCTTTTTCTTTTCTTTTAAAACTCAAGCTATCTTAGAAGGTCACATATTGTCTTGTCTTTCTTTCTCTTGTCTCTCTTAAAAGAGTTTTTTCCTACAACCTCAATCATTTCTCTCAATTTTCTTACTCAAATCTCATCCTTTTTTATCAGATGATCAGGTTACGATCACCGCAAATAACTCCTCAAGTCTACCGATTATTTCTTCCATTTGAGTAAGTTAAATTTTTTGCCTCCTTTAATGTCCAATATGTCTTTGCCTTGCATGTGATATTTCTTGGATTGCATGTGTTCCTAGAGTCTTTGATATAACTCTTTGTTAATTAATGGTTCTTATGGTTCAGTCTGATCGTTTTTATGTTGTCTCTAGGTTGAGATAGAACATTATTGAAGTAGAAGGCATTCTGAGATTTTTAGAGCTGTTTGGGGGTTCTTTTAAAGGTAAGGGAAACTAATGTTTGTATTCTGACTTTGATCTTTGCTTGAATTGTTGGTTGTATGTTAATTCTTGTTTAAAATTTGAAGTATTTAATGTATGGTAATTTTTTGTCAAGATTTGTAATTGAAATATGTGTTTAATTGAATGGATTAGGATATCATCTTGTATGAAATTTTGATTTCAATGGTCGATTGCTAGTTGGTAGTGGTTTTTTATCTATGATAGAATGGACATGGAAAAATTAGCCAATTTGGGATTGTAAAAAATGTGTTGTGGTGTTGTCTTGGTTTAAATGGAGGGTTGTTAGAGTGAAATTCTATTTTCTGAGTTAAATTGTTTTCACCACAACTATGTGACGAGAATGACAAGAGGCCATAATCTAAGGGTTTTACCTTGACCAAAGATAGTGAAAGGACTAACATTGTGTGTACTAGGGTAAAACTCATTAACAATGATTATGCAGAAATATAGAAATCATCACAAGTACAAAAACCACCAAGAATCATACATCAATGTCTGTATTTTGATAATTAACTCTAGAATTGTCTTTGTGTTAATGAATATATAATATTGTTTGGTGTGGTGTGTTTAAATTGTTGAATTGAAATTTGTATTGAATATATATATGTTATTTCCTTTTTACAAATTAGTTTATCCTTCATAGTGTCTTGTTTGTTTTGTGTGTTTTGTTTTATTATTTTGTAATGATCACCTTATTTAATGTGAGCATGCAAGGTTAAATGCATTTTTTGTCATAAATAATTTTAAAATAAAACCTGAATAAGTAATTGACACGTCTAAATTATATAATTTTTAACATTTTAGATAATTATGTTAACATTTTATATACATATTTTGGACTATCTCTTTTATATTATTAAATATGAAATATCTTATTTTGTAGTATACTGATATTGAGATTAGATCTTACACCATTATAACAAATGTAATATAATATATTAATAACAAATTATTATATGTATTTAATTAAATAAGTGAACTAATTAAACTAAAAGAAGAGTTTTTAATCTCCCAATTTATTTTGCAGTTTAAACTAAATAAATAGGATTTTGAATAAAGGTCATACAGCAATATCATAGGCCAGTGGGACAGAACCAGAAATAAAGTCGAGGGTGATAATTTCATTCAACAATTTTATACATGAATATATAAATTAAATTTTGTATGGAATATCCAAAATATTATAATTACAAACATAGTATTTTGAGTGTGAGATGCCATATTACTCATTTTATAATGAAGTTATAAAATTACAATGATTACTCATTTTATAATGAAGTTATAAAATTACAATGAGATGTGTTATTTTCTATATGATAATGGTTAAAAACTACCTATCGTAGTAACTTTTAAGTTTATTATAGAAATGTACTAAAAGAAATTTTAAATGAAAAAGCCGGTGTTTATTTTTCTCAAGGCTATAGTGATATTTTAAATTATGTTTAAATATTACAATCAATGTCCTAAACTATAAAGAAAAAAAGAATATAGTATAATACAAAAAATGACAGAAAATAGAGAAAATTGTGTTCTAAACCTCAAACAATCAATCCTACCTATAACGTTCATGATTGAATTACAATATTGAGAAAAGTCAATAAGCAACATTTTTAATTCATAAATGAAATCGCATAGTAAAAAAATTTTGGATCATAAGTAATAATTTTAAAATAAAATTATCTTTCTAATAAAAAATAAAACAAGAATATTAATATCGTATTATTATTATTATTATTATTATGTCAAAACATATACACAAACGCTACATTCAACTTTTTCTTTTAATGATTATAAAAACAAGTCGAGGGACAATACAAATTAAAGCACAAGAGAATAAAATGGGAGCAAGATGAGTCGATTCCCTTGGTGGCAGTGGGTTAGGTGGAAAAATACAACAATTTAGTTATAGTTTCTAAATAATGTGTCTATATGAGAACGAAGAACCCAACTAGATACAAAGTCGAGTTTCACGAAAACAAGAAAAAAGGCAGAATATCCGGTTCATCTATGCCTCATTTCCAGGCTTTCAACAAAGCCCTCAAAATATACATTTGCCATGAATTTTACTATCAGATCCTAAATTGTCCATGTCTGTCCAATCAACAATGCCCTTCCACTGACGTAAGTAGTGGATCAAAACAACATTAACATATATTTGTATATATATGTAAATGGTCAGAGGATAACCAAAATCCTAATCACCACCTTGACCTATCATTCCATCTTCCTCTGGAATCATCCCTTCCTCCACCTCTCCACCTCCCCACTCTTTTGGAGGACTGCGTGCACGCTGCCGTGGTGGGGAGGATTGACCTTGTCCCATCATCGATCGATGAAAACTGTGAACTGGGGATCGTTCACGAACTGCTGCGGTCCTTTCCTGTCTATAGGGGCTAGGACTGCGGCTTCGATCTCTGTTAGAGCTCTTATTGCGATCACTATCACCCCCCCATCCACCACGTTCCATCATTGACTTGTGAAAGCTGCTTTGCGAATGTTGAGGTAGTGCAGCAGCCCTGTCAGGGCTACGACTACGTTCACGGTTGACGCTTTTGTAGCGATCACTCCATTTAGATCCCTTTTCTGGACTCGGACCCCGATCATTCCTGTCACACAATAACGAACTTGTAACCATTTCATCAAAACATGTAGATTAGTATTAAGAATCCTCTGTCAAAATTAAGAAAATATTCTAGCATAATCAAATATCATTAACAATGAACAAAACAACAAACCTCTGAGAATCATAGTCAAAACCACGGCCTCCTCTGCCAGAAGAAGCAGTCCCCCTAGATCCATAATTTGAATCACTACCTCTTCCACCGTATCCTCCATAGTCACCCCTTCCACCATATCCTGAGTCGTTATTCCTTCCACCGTATCCAGAATCACCGCGTCCACCTCTTCCACCAGAACCCCATCGTCTGGATCTTCCCATCCCACTACCACCACGCGATGACATATCACGAAGTTCTGGAGGTACTTTCTGATTTGCACCTTCCAAAACTTTGATGAGATCTGAAGCATATTTTGCATCCTGGTCACCAAAGAAAGTGTAAGCTAGCCCAGTGGCTCCAGCCCTCCCAGTCCTTCCAATCCTATGAACATAGTCTTCAACTCCTGTTGGGAAGTCGTAATTGACAACCACCCTGCAAAATATTTATGGACACTGTCAAATAATACGAACACTTCTCCTAGACAAATTCCCTACAGTGGGTAAAGAACACATTTTCATATTATATTGGCTCCAGAATAAGAAAAAAGTATAATAAAAGTAAATTAACAACCTAATGTCCTTGATATCCAGTCCCCGGGCAGCAACATCTGTAGCTACAAGAACAGGTGACCTCCCAGTTCGAAACTGACTCAACACGTGATCCCTCTCAGCCTGGGATTTATCCCCATGTATAGCAGCAGCTCCAAACTGACGTGTCAGAGTACGAGCAAGTTGATCACACATTTTCTTGGTAGAACAGAAAATAATTATCTTTGATCCTTGATCCTGTGACCTTAAAATATTTTCCAGACGTCTCTGTTTCTCCATCAGGGGCAACACTTCAACATGCTGACATCATACCAGACAACACATAATTCAGTCTATAGTAATCATTAAAACATCAATACACTGTCTAAAATAAAAATAGCATATAATGTAATGAAAAGGTTATCAAAGATACAAGCAAGAAAAAAATCCATTGCACCCAAATGTATTAGTAGGCAGAAAGCAAACCTGAGTAATGGACTTGTTAGCAACCAGCTCGTCCACATTGCCAATGTTCACCTGGACAGGTTTGACCAGTAGATCAGCTGCTATTTTCCTAACCTCCTTTGGCCAAGTTGCAGTAAACATGAGTGTTTGCCTGCGATTAGGCACCTCATTAACAATTTTCCTAATTTGAGGTTCGAAGCCCATATCCAGCATCCGGTCTGCCTCATCTAGCACCAGGTAAGAGACCTGATGAAGACTAATTCTTCTCATCTCAAGAATATCATTCAAGCGACCAGGAGTGGCTACCACAATATCTGCTCCCCGATCAATGTCTCTGAGTTGAGGACCCTTGGGTGCTCCTCCATACAAACACTGGTAAAAAAAGGAGTAAATATATAGCAGTAAATGCAGAAGGTTTATTTCTTTAGCTATCGTCGTGATAGTGTCATACATGTTTCAGACAACCAATGTATTTCCTACACTACTCATCACGCAAGTAATAAAAAAATCATTTTTATCAACCTAGACAATTGAACTGACACCTCCATGCAGAAAAAATATACACTGATATTACTTAAACATATCATTTCCTAAATTTTATAACTGAAAACTATTCGTGCTATCCCCGTTTATGAATCCCACAACTACCATGTATGTTTGTTTAAATGAAATATACAGAATGAAATAACACATTTTAAGAAGAATATGATAAAAAAGCATGATAAACTATTACAAAAGGAAATTCAATAAAGGATACTACAAGCAATATTTGTTTCACACTCTCAAATTTGAGTGAAACAATAATTTTCAGAGGTTTTTCATGCTGATGCTTGAAAGTAGAAGAAAGATAATGGGATAAAAATGAGAACAATTACTTACTGCACAAGAAATTCTTGAAGATTTCCCAAACTTCACAGCCTCATCTTGTATTTGTGTCGCCAACTCCCTTGTTGGTGAAAGTACCAATGCAGTGGGGCCCATTTTGGAGTTATTACCACAGCGCTTGAGGTGAACAAATGCGGGCATTAAATATCCCAAGGTTTTCCCTGAGCCTGTTTTTGCAATGGCAACTATATCTCTACTTTGAAGAGCAATGGGCCATGACTGTGCCTGGATTGGAGTTGGGGCTGAGAAACCAGCATTTTGTACCTAAAAAAAGGAAAATCCAGGAGATTGGTTTTCTTTGTAACTTATAGAGGAGTTAATGCCGGAAGAAGCATCATCCCTCATATGCAAGCCACCAATGCTTGCTGATGCAAGGTAGCGCATGAGGAGGCCTCTTCTTCCGTACAAGACCAAGTGGCAGACTGAATCATGACCAACAGCAGTCCCAGCCACGAACTTGGATGATTCGGAAAGCCCTTCCAAAAACTTGGTCCACCATAAAGGGCGCTCCAAAGTCCAAACTAAATGCTAGCCCCACAAAAGAGGGCACCACACCGTACGACATTAGCTCCTCCCCAGGAGCAAATATCGCACCTACGACAAAAAAAAAGTAAAGATGGCAAAAAAATTATGAGCCTGAAACTTAGAAATTGAAGCTTCAGGAATCAGATACTTGCACAAGGAAAAATTGGGTCAGATACCTATGGAAGCTGGGTACCCGCCTAACTGCCACTATTGAAGATAGATAAGAAAATAACAACAGAGAACAAAAGTTGATACCTCTCTCAAAACCTCCGGTGGAAAGCCAGTAGAAGACCCAAATGAAGTAAGAGGTGGTGGCACATTGTCTCCCTAGAAAAAATATTAAAGACACTCAATTTTACTGTAATTGAAACGAAATCTAAAAGTAGCAAATAGCAATCAATTATATGGAATTTTCCAAACATAATCTAGAAACATTTGATATAAAAACTTGTGTCGCCCAAGTAAAGTGTATGGTAAGTAACTATAATAAAATAAACAAATGTACAAATCATGAAACAATAATGTAACATAATTATTAGCCATGAAACTATAAAATATATGCTTACAGTCACAGTTATTTCATGCCGACTTCGATAAGACTCGGGAGATAGCACAGCCGCAGCATCCGATGCCCCCTGACCTTTGACAGAATAACTAGCATTGGCAGCAGCATTCGTTCCAGTTGGCACACTATGGGAACTGTAACTTCCACCTTTGGAACTCTAATAGATGACAATAGACACAAATAATTAGCCCCACAAATAAACTATGACTAAGAAAATAAAGAGTTTATTTTCAGCATCACATTCCTTTTCCCTCTCTACCCAACATAATGTATTATTCATTTGCTAGACAAATGTAATGCCCAAACGTGTTCAAATAAGGAAAAACACAGAATAGGATTGTTCAATTCATGAATTTATTGTTTTAGTACAACGCATACTAGATTCGTCCCATTCCCCAATTGTAGTCATCTTCATATGGATATCATAACTAGTGATTTGAAATTAATTAAAAAATTGATTAAAACGTCACCGTTACAAGACCACAACCAGATTGCATAAACCTATATATAACTAACTACACATAAAAAACTTCTGTGGCACAAGTCATGTTGAAAACAATATGCAGCTTGCAACTTCCATCTAGAAAACTATATGCAACTAGCAACTTCCATCTAGAAAACTATATGCAACTAGCAACAAACTACATAATAAAATGTCAAAAAGCAAGAATAAAGTTATGGGTTGAAACCTGATTATTCCGTGATCCAGCTTCATTTGATCCACCACTGCCATTTCTATCATACCTATCACTGAAATCAGGACTACGACCACGTTGCGACCCTTGAGACGCATGTTGAACCTGGACAGAAGAGCTAGGCACTGAAGAGGACTTTGGTGGGGCAGCTGAGCTCGAGGGCCTCTCATACTGGGTGACATTGGTCTCGGGATTCCAAAAGTAAAGATACCCCGTCTTGCCATCCACAAGTCCCTTCCATGGTTTAGGGAGTGTCGGATCTGGTGGGGCATACCGCGGACCCATTGAAGAGGCAGTTGCTGTGGCGGCCATAGCAAGGAAAACCCGCAATACAATTCTAACACCACAAAAACAATATAACAATTCAGTACTACCCTATCCAGAAAATATAAATAATAAAACTAATTATTAATAACTCACGATTAAAATATAATAACTGCTCAATAAAAACTGTAAGACCGATTCCATTCCTTTAACCTCTAACCGTCACACTAGCAACTTTCATTTATTAACCAATTCAAATATTCATCCGAAAACCTAAATCTCGTAATCCCAGCGAATCTAGAATCGAATGATTAAGTTAACAAACCCTAGTCTACACCTAATACCATTTACAGCTAAGAATTCTCACCACAAACCAAAACAAACCCTTAAAGTAAAACTCCGAAGCTGTACAAATAAAATTGTATCCGAGAAAATCAAATCTGGCGGAAGCAATCGCATGCAGCATAAATCTGATTCCGTAAACAAAGCCCTAGATTCAATCAAACCGCAAGCAGAGTTCCTAAACGAACACAACCTACTCAGATCTGGTCAGCTACGGAATGCTGCATACAACAGCACAAAATTGACCTAGAAAATTGGAAGTGAAAAAAAAAATGAAACAAGTCGAATCGTGTTATACCGAAGGAGGAGCGAGAAGTAACCGTCGATTCCACGAACTACGACGGTGTCTCTCTCTGAGATTTGAACTCGAATTCGGGTCGCTAGGCTCGCGTCGCTTCGAAAACGCAACGAGGGTGGGAAGGAGAGGAGAAAGTAGAAGAAATGAAAATGGTTATTTATACAAAACAGAGGAAGTGAAAGGGTTGGGTGTTGGGTTAATGTTAGGTTTGGCGTGTGACCATGGTTAGGAATTTGAACTGTAATTCTTGACCATGGTTAAGTGACATGAACCACCGAGTTATTTAAGAATAAAGCATTATTTAAAAAACAAAACAAAATACACATTTTAAATGATTCTTTCAAAATATCATTATTACTAACGATAAGCTGATGTCACAAAGAAATTAAAGAAATTGACAAAAGAATAAAATAAATATCACTCGAAATTAAAAATCAACAAAAAATGTCTAACATTTTATAATATGTTTTGATAAAAAAAATTAATAGGGTAATTTATGTTTTCAAAATTTTGAAAAATGTAATAATAAAATAATTTATTTAATAAAGAATTATAAAATAAATTGAAATTTTATAATTTAAGTCATTTAAAGAGATAAACTGTGAATTGAAAGTTTTCTTATTTTCAAATTAATATTTTATTCTTTGTAATTTTGTTTTAATTCAATTTTTAGTTTTAGATATAATAGATTTAACCAAGACATTGTTCAAATAATTATTTTTTACTTAACACTGACTTGATTTTTTTTTATGTCAATAGAAGTTATTTTGGTATTTAAGTTATTAGAAAAAACTTAAACAATTTTTACTTCTTAGTCGATGTTAATTAGAGTTATTTTTTTATGTATTATTTTTTTTAGTGAAGTAATTATTTTAATTCATGTCTGTCGTGATTAATTATTTTTCAATGTTTTTTATAATCAGTTGAAATATTATTTCTTATTAATGATTTTAAGTTTTTCTTTTTAATATTAAATAAATAAAAACTTTCAGCCAATAATAATTAGGATTTTTTTTTTACTAATAACAAGTAGAAAAATTTCCGGTGCACATTAATGAAAGAAGTTGGAAAAAAAATCCTTAACCAACTATCAGATAAAAAAAATGAAGAACTTTGATTTGATTAAAAATGATATCAACTATAAAACATAATTAATTTTGATTTTTTTAATTTTCAATAATTATTTATATTTATATATTGTTATATTTAATAATAATTGAAATATTTTATCCAAATAAGAAAAATATTTTTTTGTTAAATTTTAATTTTCTTAATCAAAAAAAATATATCAACTCCAATTTAATATTTTTTATGAATTATGAAATTCATATTCCAAACACAAAATTAAGCATAATATTTCTCTTCAAACATGACTTATATACTAAAAGAGATTAATTTTGTTATCTAAATTTGGTCCATATAAAAATTACACTCATTGATATCTTTGTTCAATAAGAGCATATTGGGTTTGGTCTCAAAAATATTAAAAAAAAAAAAACTAACATTCTAAGTATTAAATCACTATTTATTTGTCCAAGATTCATTTTAAAATAGATAAATATAGTTAAATTTATAGATCTTAGTTTTGTTACTATTATTCACAACTGAATTTTTATATCAGAAACATTAATGGATGCTAATTATATAAGCTAGGATTGGTTTGACACATGAGTAGTAGTTAAAAAGTAATACATTTTAAAAATTAGAATCATAATTTTTGTATTTAGGAACTAAGTTCTTAAATAAACTCATTTATTACCCTTAAACAAAATGTCATTTATGCAAAAATGACATTCTAAAACATAATTATATGATATAAGATCCAATGACTGTTTTCTAATTAAAGACACTATATCTTGACATTTTGACATTTGCCTCCATTTATTAACTTTGAAATGGACTAATAAACAAACAAGTTATTACAATTTTAATAATTACAAAATGTTTTTCTTCTTATTGTTTTCTCCCTTACAAAATGTGAAATTCTAATGCAATTCCTGTTTTTTTTTTCTATTTGTATACTTAAAATGTTGCCATCAACATGCTACCTCTTAAGTTTTTTTTTTTTCTTTTAGAATGAATTAATAACCTTTGAGATTGACTATTCAATCACCTTTAATATTGATTATTTTAGATTCAAATTTAGTATACTCCAAAATCTTAATATTATAACGATAAATGTTAGTAGGGATGTTCTAGAAAATCAACTTTAGAGAATAATTTGAACAATAATTCCATAATGAATGAAAATATACTCCAAATTCTCATTCCATAAGAATAAGTAACATTACAAATATTTCAAAAAATCATTTATATGATTAAATTAAAAAGTAATGTTGATTTCAATTTAGTGCTCTTCTCTCATTTTTAATTTTCTATTATATATTTATTTTTTAAAATTATTTACGACCTCATATACTTTCTATGATGGGCGTTTCTTTTTCCTTTCTTTCATATTCATCTTTAAGTAAGATACCATAATAATTATAAGACCTTACAAATTATTTAATTGAGATAAAGCTTTTATAAGATACACTCTAATATTTTATTATTAAAAAGTTTTATTATAAATATAAATCAGTTAAATAAACCTCATTTTATAAAAGTTATTATCTCTCTAAAAGAGTATCTTTCTCACGTTCTCTATTTTCTCTCTAAAGTTTGTAACTCCTTACTCATCCTTTTGAAGATTAGAGTGTAATATAGAACTCTTGGAAAAGAGACCTACACTTCTATCTTATTGTTTTATTACACAAAGGAATTCCTTCTTTTACGCCTTTTAGAGTCGTTTGGGTTTTGTTATGCATGTGACGAGTTTAGGGTTGCATGTATGGTTCAGGAGCTATTGAGGATTTTGTGTTCAATTAGTATTATTAGAGTATGATCGAATTGTTCTATCTTCTTTGTATAAATATTGTTTATATTTGTGATTAGGGGTACTTAGTGTCAAAGGACCTTTGTTGTGTTGTTGTGTTTGGTATAAATATATGATGGGATTCACTTGAATTTTATATGTGATTTGAAACTGGTTTGAAGAATTGTACATTTTGTTTGGCTAAATGGTTGGTGTTATTTGAGATGCATATGTGAAAGCGTGAATTGTTGCCATTTTCATCTCAATAATTGATAAAATGAACTTCATTGGTTTCAAGTGGTGTAATTGACAAGTTTTTTTACTATAAGTTGTGAAGAGGAAAGGAAAATACAATTTGAAACCTAAAGAAATAGATTTGTCATTCACTTGAGTTATTTATAACTTTGTTTCACTTGGTATCAAAGATTCTTTTTGTCTTTGTAGAATTGGGATTTGTTTGTTGATAAAAACTTCTTTACGAGACCTTTGATTGATTAGATTTGACACTTTTTGAGCTAGGAGATTGATATATTATAACCATATGAAGTTTATCAGGTGGGAAATAACTTAAGAAGAGTCAAATTGTTCAATTAAATCTCAAAGAGAAAGTTTAAGTTTTTGATGCACCATCAAGCACCTCTGCAATGCCGTTGAATGCCACTTGGACAATGACCTCTGACTTAATTGGCATTGGGCGGAATTTGTGTATTGTTGGAGGTCACAAAGTTTGTGAATTCACTGACTTGTGGGCGTTGGGCACCATCAAGGGTCATCAAGCGCTACCTTCTATTCTAAACTCATGGGAGCTCCAACAATGTTCTCACTCAACATGCCATGGACACGTTGTGCACTAAAGGGTAGCTCTGGGTGCCATATAACTAATGTTGGGCACAACTCTTCCAGAGACACCTTTGTTTGAGTTGCGTTGAACAGAGGTTTAAGGTGCTAGGAAAAAGTTAGATATCTTCTATAGATTGTTTAGACTTGATAAGATGTATATCTTCTATGAATTATTTAGACTTGAATAAGTTGTTGTCTGATATGTTAATTTTTATATAAGTTTAGAGGAGTAAAAGGAATCTTAAAATGTTAAAATTAATAATTAAATTTTGAAAAAATATTATATTAATCATTATTGAAACAAGTTTATGATAAATTTTTTTATAAAATATCTCATAGTTTGATAGAAACAAATTAAATATGTTGTTTTTTATATAAAATAATGTTAATTATGGAGTCTTGTGCTAGGATGCTCCGACACGGCGTCTGAGCCACGCTTCCCCGTTTCGGAGGCGCACCGAACACGGACACTCGCCGGAAGCGCACACGACGCGGTGTCGGACGTTGTTTTTTGGGCCGGACACGACCTTCTCTCTGGACGCGGAAAAGACACGTTGCGGTGCTGCAAAAAGGTGGAATGTGGACACAGTTGCAGAGTTGAAACCGTTTACGTTGCAGGCAAATTAACGGAGAAGAGAAGACAGAAGATAGGAAAGGGAAAATTAAGCAAAAGAAAAAGAAAAATCTGAAAAGAAAACATTATCATATTCTTATCAATTTAATAATTTAGTTATTTTATATGAAATTTGTTTTAATTTTACGGATCCCCAAATAAATCTGTTCAGTTATCACATTTTCACTTTATCTAAAATTTTCTTCCTTCTTAATATAATATTTTATTTAAAGAGATTTTAATTTGTTTTATCAGTATATAATATATTATATTATAATTAATTTTAATCTATAACATCTTTCACTTTTTTATATGTAAATAAATATAAATAAATTACTAGATAAATGTTCCGTATTTCAAATAAATATAAATAAATTACTTTATATAAAAAATAAAAAATAAAGATAAATATATAAATAATCTTTAAAAATCTTAATAAATTATATAGAATTAAAACTAAAAATTTTAACAAAATAATCTTCAAATATATCTATTTGAATATCTTTATATTTTATGTTTTAATAATAAAAACCTTATACATGTCCTATAAATACATAACGAGACTTACACAATATACAAAGAAAAAAGAAATCAGTTAGAGGTAAAAGAAAGAAACGTTGAGATTTAGTGAGCGAAACACATAGTCATTGCAAGAAAGCTCTTGGATGAAGAAGGAAGAAGGAAGAAGCTCGGATAGAAGAATAAGAAGAGATATATTTTGAGCAGGAGAAAATAGTAAATACTGAGAAGAAGAAGTGTGTAGAAAAATGTAAGTACTCTCTATGTCTCTTCTCCTTCTATCTATTAAATTCTTTGCCTTCTATATTAAATGTTATCCACACACTCTTTTCCTTCTACTTATTAAATCCATCCATTAAATGCTAATAATTTAACTTTTTTAATACTTAATGTCATTCTATGCATCCATCATATTTGCTATAACTTATACATGTGAGGGTACTATGTTCCTTGTTCTTTTTACAATATAAAATAATTTAATAATTTAACATTACTTTAAAAATATATTATATTATAAATAATTATATTTTATATTATGATTAGATTATACATGATACTTTATTAGTTTTTAATTTCAGATTTTAATACATATGCGTTACATAATTTTAATTTATTTTATAATTTAAATTATAAACATAAAATTATAAGTTTTATATTTTGAATTTAATTTTATAAATATATTATGTATAAAAATTATTTAAATTATATACTTTTGTTTTATTTTTAAATTTTAAATATTAAGTAAATTTTGTATTTTCAATTTATTTTATTATAGGAAATTAAGATGAGTAGACTTAATCAAGCTATTGAACAAGAAGATGAAACAACACCTCTTTGGAGATATTTTACAAAGATAAGAAAAACTCCCGGTGGTGGAAACTATATGGTCAACTGTACTTTGTGTGATTTTGAATTTAATGGATCTTACACTCGAGTGAGAGCTCATCTCTTAAAAATTAAGGGAGAAGGGGTTAGAGTTTGTCCAAAGGTGAATCCGACAAAACTTGATGAGCTTAAAAGATTGGATAATGAAGCAACTTTGAAAATTGAAAATTCAAAGAAGAAAAAGGTTTCTCTACCACCTGTATCTGAGGAAAGAAAGCAAACAAGCAGTGGTGGTGTTCACCAAAAACTCAAGGGTCCTCTAGAAGCTTCTTTCAACATTCAAGCTAGAGATGCTCTTGATTGTGAAATTGCAAGGATGTTTTATTCTTCAGGATTAGCATTTCATCTCGCAAGAAGTCCTTATTATAGGAGTGTCTTTTCTTACGCTGCCAATACTTCTAACCTTAGTGGATATGTACCACCATCATAGAATAAATTGAGAGGTCCACTGCTTGATAAAGAAAGAGCTCATGTAGAAAATCTTCTGCAACCTATAAAGAGTTCATGGAAGCCAAAAGGTGTGACAATTGTTAGCGATGGATGGAGCGACCCTCAAAGAAGACCTCTTATCAATTTTATGGCTATCAATGAGAGTGGACCAATGTTTTTGAAAGCAATGGATGGATCTGGTGAGACAAAAGACAAGGATTTTATTGCCAAACACATGAGAGATGTAATTATGGAAGTTGGACCAAAAAACGTGGTACAAATTATCACAGACAATGCAGCAGAATGTAAGGCAGCAAGTATGATCATAGAATCAGAATTTTCTTCAATCTATTGGACTCCTTGTGTAGTGCACACCTTGAATCTTGCATTGAAAAA
Organism: Vigna unguiculata; assembly: GCF_037176805.1. Taxonomy (NCBI): domain Eukaryota; kingdom Viridiplantae; phylum Streptophyta; class Magnoliopsida; order Fabales; family Fabaceae; genus Vigna; species Vigna unguiculata. Next base: position 48,565,869 of record NC_140795.1, on the reverse strand, counting down.
TATTTGTGCGGCAAAAAATACAGAAAGAAATAGTGATCTTTATGAAGAATTTTATTGGATCTCACAAATTGCTGATGATGCTACATTTATTAAAAACTTCATTATGGGGCACTCTATGAGATTATCAATGTTTAATAACTTCAATTCATGTAAGTTTCTTTCTGTTGCTCCAACGAGATTTGCTTCAACCATTATCATGCTTAAAAGATTTAGAAGCTTGAAAAGAGGACTCCAAGAGATGGTAATTAGTAATGAATGGTCTAATTACAAAAAGGATAATGTTGATAATGCACGAACAGTCAAAGAAACTTGATTGAATGATAATTGGTGGATGAAGGTTGACTATATACTTGCTTTTACTGCCCCTATTTATGATGTTATCAGAAAAACAGATACGGATATGACTACTCTTCATTTAGTGTATGAGATGTGGGATTCAATGATTGAAGATGTGAGGAAGATCATATACCAACATGAAGGAAAGGCACAGGTTGAACATTTATCTTTTTTTGAGGCAGTAAACTCAGTATTAATTGATCGTTGGACTAAGAGTAGCACATCTCTTCATTGTCTTGCTCATTCTTTAAATCCAAGGTAAGTATACTATTAAATTATTTTATTATTATATATTTTTTGTATATGTCTTATCTATAATATATAATATTATGTTAATTTATGCTTATGTTCTTTAATACTGTAGATATTATAGTGATGAATGGTTAAGTGAAGATTCACAAAGAGTTACCCCACATAAAGATGCATAACTTACTCATGAAAGGAAAAAATGTTTTATGAAGTACTTTGATGATGTGGATGAAAGGAGGCAAGCAAATCTAGAGTTTGCAAACTTTTCAAATGAAAGAGAAGATTTTGCAGATCCGGACGCTATAAGGGATAGAACTAAAATGGATGCAAAATCATGGTGGATTATTCATGGATCTCAGGCACCAATACTTCAAAAAATAGCTCTTAAGCTACTTGGACAACCTTCTTCTTCTTCTTGTTGTGAAAGGAATTGGAGTACCTACTCTTTTATACATTCTTTGAAAAGAAATAAGATGACTCCCAAAAGGGTGAAAGATTTAGTATTTATCCATAGTAATCTCCGTCTTCTCTCAAGAAACTCCTCAAAGTACAAAGAAGAGGAAACTAAATTGTGGGATATTGGAGGAGATGACTTTTCATTGGAAGACAGCGGAATTCTTCAGATTGCTAGCCTATCTCTTGATGAACCAGAATTAGAAGAAGCATTTTTCAATGAAGATGAACAAATATGAGAGTTAAACATCATGATTTACTTACGTTTTTTTTTGTTTTTCTTTTGCTAGACTTTGTTTCTTTTATAATTGTTTATCTTGATTTCTATTAGATCATGAAGTATAATTGGTGGATTGTTTTTTATATAAATATTAATTTTCAATTTTTTAGACTATGAATTGTAATTGTTATATATATATATATATATATATATATATATATATACATACATATATATATATATACATATATATATATATACATATATATATATATATACATATATATATATATATACATATATATATATATATATATGTGTGGGTGTGTGCGTGCGTGGGTGTGTGTGGGTGTGTGGGTGTGTGTGTGTGTGTGTGTGTGTGTGTGTGGGTGTGGGTGGGTGGGTGGGTGGGTACGTGCGTGTGTGGGTGTGTGTGGGTGTGTGTGTGGGGGTGTGTGTGTGTGTGTGTGTGTGTGTCCGTGTCGTGTGTCGTGTCCGTGTTCGTGTCTGGGCTTCATAAGTCTTGTGACCCTACATATACTAGCATCTCAAAATTAACATGCAAAAACATTAAAGAGATGTAAAAAAAAAATACAACTAAATCAAACCTATGTCCAACAAAAAAATTAACATACTCGCCAATGTTACAACCAATCCAAATCTAAAGTTTTGGAGGCTATATCTATATGAGAAAAAATTAACCTCAAAGCAATTGGTAAATCATTAAACCAAAAGAAATTAAATTTATTTTGAATAAATAAATCAACAAATGTATCGACACATGGATTTTTTTCAAAAAGACACAAGAAATTTTGAGTTCAAAGGTCTTGTGATCCGTATTGCATTTAATCCATCTTCTCTTGAGATACAAAAGAGAAAGTTGAATGTCAAAAAATACTTGATAAACTAAAAAATCACTCTCTAACCAAACATATTTCAATTCGTCAAATAAAGAAATATCAATAGAAAAAATAACAAAAACTAATTTGACATGTAGATATTTTTTTAATGCCTAAATAAATAAATAAAAAATCTTCCAATATTATCATCACAACTTCCTTTAAATATTTTTCTACCACCATGTTAAGGACAACTCCTTTCAACACCCTCTATGTTAATCAATCCAACCAACCTTAGTATCTTCCAAAAGACCTATTTAATCCGAAATTCCCTCCTTAATTCTAATTTGAATATATATAAAAAAAATCAAATAAAAAAATTCAGTCAAGTCATTACTCATGTTTTTCTTAGAAACATTTCTTATCAATCTAATATAGTCATGCATCATATGAATTGTCATATATGTAAAGTCATATATCAGAAACGGTCAAAATTTCTCATTCTCAAAAATGATCCATACAATATATGTTCCAATGGCTAACACTACATAACAAACTCAAAATGTCATGGTTAGACATGAAAATAAAACATGAAAAAACGCCTCAAAGCCAAGTCTAGAAACTTATAACAATAGAACATTAAAAGAGAAAAAACATCAAAACAATTGTCTTCTTACTCACCTAAATATATTGCATTTAAAGACTTTGATCAAGAAATCACATATCAAAGACTTCTTTTATGCCAATTTGTGTACTGGATTTTACTTTCTTGAAAAAAGAAGTTAATAAAAAGTTAAGTTATGGATACTTCAAAGAATTATCGCAGTATTTTATTTTAAAGAGAAGTGTGAAAAAAAAATACTCACGGGAAAGAAAATGGAATAGTGAAGAACTTCAACAAAATTATATAGTAAGAAACTAAGAATCAGGACATCACTGAATTAAAATCAACATTAATGTAAATGGAAACATTTAAATATTTACTGTTTTTTACCATTTTGGTTTATTAAGAGAAACATTTAAAAGAGCTAATTCCATACATATAGGGCATAGGTTACAAAACCGTATTAGAATTCATTCTATAATACTCTGTTTGAAAGATGGTTAAATTTGTTCAAATCATAATACATAAGATTTGAATTTGAATTATTTATACTGTTCGACAAATTTTCGTTTTAATGTTAAGTCAAATACTATTATGAAACGCACTTGAAATGTCAAATAAACTTAATAAAATATGATTAAAATGACTAAATTCACGTATTTCGAAAGATAAAAAACTTAATTGATTCAAAATTTCAAAATAAACTAATTTCAAAATTCACTGAAAATTAAGAAATAAAAACATACTTAACCCTACGTAATAACAAAGAATTCAATTCAACATAAATTACAATTCATTCACAAACAAATATTGATTGCATGCGAACTTGTACTTTTGTAGAAACTCAAGATATTCTAGGGGCTTAAATCCAAAACAAACCACTCAACAGTACAATAGACACAAAACAAACAAGAGAGCATCTCATCTCAGTGAGCACAGTCAAAAACAGATCCTTTTGAGGTCAAATTCCAACACAAGACCAATAAGTAACTGGTGAAACCCAGTTGCTGCTAACAAAAGTCATGATTATCATAACCAGAAAATGGAAAAGTGAAACATGGCAAGAATCATCTAGTACTGTACCCACAAAGGGATAAGAAAAACAATAACCTGAAATGAGAGATTTTAAGATAAATGTTTTATTTGAAAGTGTTGCATTGCTTTGGCAACAAAAATGGGGTGAGAAAAGTAACTGTCTCTAATATTTCAGGTTGCATACCAAGATCCTAAAAGTTTGGATTAAATACAAAACGGGAGATGGAGAAAAATCATCGATGTTTGGCTGTCAAATTTTTCACCAAGTCCAGAATCCTAAAGTAATCAAAGAACAGAGAGGATTCTTTTCCCTCCAGTCCATCCCTGCTGACCCTGTTGCTACCAGCCAGGTTATTACAAGGACTGCCACCAACAACGAGATCAAAGCCTCCAAAAGTGCTCATCAGCTGCTCCAAACGATCACCATCTAGCTCCCTTACATCGTCCATGTCATACAAATTACCTTTCTGATTTGTTTGCTCCCACCAACTTCTAACAATATTCCTATTCACTTCTGATTTTTCAACAGACACTACATTCTTGAGAGGGATGCCGAGCCGATGAAGAGCTACCTCTGCCCCACCAATTCCAGAAAAGAGAGAAAGAAGATTGATACCATCAGGATACATCTCTTTCAGAACTGACAAATGGTATGCCACAGTGTCAACCTGAAATGAACTGAACCCATAAGGAAAGAGAAATTTACATAGAAACATAGATGCATTAACCACTACTTTCACACAATCCATTAAGAAGTTCCATATAAAAGAAAACTTGCTGAAACCGCATAAGTAGCGTTCTGTCAAAATACCAATCTTTTAATGGAGGAAAGATGTTATTTATATATAAATCCTTTTTAACACGTTCATTCTATTCCTTCTATTCTTTTGTTCTTCCTCTACCTGATGACTCTAGAAGTTGAAACATTGCTAGATAATTCCAAGGACAATTATATTTCTTTATGACAGTAAATACATCCAGAAAGATCTTTGTGGATGCGCCATTATTATAAAAGAGTGAGAATTATCATACCTGGAACGAATTGCCAAGTGACTTGTATCTGTCAGTCCTACTTATTCCACCTCCCCTGGTGTGGTTCCTTGGGAAGCCTAACAGGGTTTCAACTTCATCAGGCTCAAGAGGAGCAACTTTATTCCTTCCAACCCAAACCAGATTCCATTTCCGACATTGATCAATAACGTACTTTTGTACATGTTCAGGGGGATCTCCAGCATGGTTTTCTAAAGCTTTCCTAATTCTTTCCGTTAGTTTTGCACTGCCAATACATGTTTGCAAACAATTAAGTTTGGTCCTTGGGTCCCATGAGGGCCACCACTTCCTTGTTAGGGGGAAAGCCTCATGTATTGTACGCGGTGGAAGTGGTAGAAGTGGGAACCTATTTTGGATGGGTAGGTTGTGAATATAGCCCCTTTTCCTGGCTGCCGCACAGAAAAACTTTGAATCCACAAATTCTGGCTCCACATCATACAAAAATCTAGAAATTGTTTGCCAAACACCTTTTGGTGCTAAGGCCACATTCTCATAATAGAAGTAAGGAGGACCAATGGCATCTTCCGGAATCCTTCTGTGTGTAATGAAGCTTGACTCTGTAGGTACACCAAATCCAATCATTGGGTTTGGAAGATGAAGAGCTTCCTCCTCATCTTCATTGATGATTTTCTTCTCACATCCCCTAGGCTTTTTCCTTCCCAACACTTCACAATCATACAATCTTCGTTTATTGGATTTAGTATAGTCATTGTACTGTAGCTGCAAAAATAACAATAAAATAATTGGTATGTGACAAATAAATGAGGGGGTAGACAGCAACAGATAAATGATGTTACATAATTTCAAGGAAAAATTACAGAATAATATATACGCATATGCATTGAATGTCTAGTTTATTCATCACAAAATACCAATATGGCAATATGCTACGTTGCTACCTTTTCTTCAGGCGGTAGAAGAGCATCTTCAGCCTTTGCTAGCTGAGCAACATCTATAAAATCTACCAATTCTTCAAGTGAAGACTTTCGACCTGTAACATTTCATTAGAAAAATGAGACAACAAAATAGACGGTGAAAAAGTTCATTCAACAAGACATTTTGGAAAGTTGGACACACAAGCAAACAAAGAGGCCATGAAAGGTTATTAACTTACTATTATCATTATGGTGGTTGACCATGTTAATTTGATTAATATGGTTTATGGCAGAATAGCAGCATTCATCTTCTATTAGCTTATTTATACAAAGTTGAACAATCTTATAGTGGCCTTCTTTTTTTGCATAGTCCCCCTCGCACAGGTCAGCCCAGTTTTGCGGTAAAGTGATACCTCCAATTGAGACTCCATGTCCAAGCCGGGAAGGAAACCATAGATCTTTGTTAAGGGACCAAGAGCCAGACCCTTGACATTGGTTAAGGGATTCTTAAGTGCCAAACTGCTTGTGCTAACAACTTTTGGTTATGGTGGCCTTCTTTAGACATAATTATATATAACACATGACCTACAGATGTTACTTCTCCATGTAAATCCTAATTATAGTGTTAGCAACTAAACAATCACATTTTTTTCTTGGTTTGACTAAAAGTAATTGCAGTATATTCATAAGGTAACTGGACAAGAAGATTTTCTTTATCTATTAGAGATACAATAACGGTGGTTCCAAACTGATATGAATCTGTCCCTAACGTGGACATTGGAACAGATAATCTCCGGCGAACTATTATGCCTTGATGTTCTGTGTATTGTATTGAGTATACAATTATATTAAATGCGGATTGATATGCATTCAGCAGGTAGGACTCAACTGGGAGATTATAAAAGTTAGAGAATGAGGAAACTCCATCATGGTTTACTATGTGAAATAGAGTGATGGCGTGGTATTGGTTCATTAAAAAGATTCCTACTATAACTTCAAAACCATTAGAGGTCTTCTGCTTTGTTCTTGGGAATTACAATATGAAGAGTTCGTCAAGAAAAGCTTTAACAGGTTCATTTTAGCAATGACGATAACTTGTGCTTGGAGTGCATATAAAATATCCAACAACTGGGAACCAATATCAACACTTAAACCTCAGAAAACAAATATATTCTTTATTTGTCTAATGGCTCAACTGCACAAGGGGCATAAATCCATGTGCTTAAGATCAATAAAAGTTAGCGAGTGATTCATACAAGTAACAAATATAAAGTACAATAATTCTCTCATTTTTTGCAGAAATAACAAGCCAGTAACCCACACCAATATACAAATGGAAGCAAAACACACCTAATCTTTCAATGGCAATTATAGCCTCCTCCAACTTGTACCCCATTTTCACCAAAGTCTGTAATGTATCATCGTTCTGAGAAGAAGATTTTGCAATTTCCTGCAAAAATATAAAATGAGCAAGCTGTATCTTATCATACAGAAACTATTCCTAATTCCTATATTGTTTCCTAGCATAAGCAATTACAGACCTACCCCATAAATAAATGTTTGTAAAATCAAGTGGAAGCATGATGAAAATTCATTTTTAGTAGGAAAATGAAATTGTACAGGCCCCTGTGGTGTCACATGTTTGAAAATGATTACATGTCTAATTGCGTGTCCTATAGAACTAGGAGAAACCATCCAAGTAGATGACACTAAAGGCAAAAATTAACAAGATATAAAATGAATCAAATCGTACAAACTCTAAAAAATAAACGTCTAAACATAGAGCAGAGATTACTTCATCATCAGAAAAAATATCAGTGTCTGACAAATCATCCCAAGAGCTCCCTGCATTTTCTGAAGAAGAAGGATCCCGCTCAATACGCTGCTGTGGCTGGGGAGAACTTTCTAGAGCCTGCAAATATGAAAATAAAATGCACCAAGATAACTGTAACATGAACAGCCAAAATAATACAGGATGCAAACGATATATCAATGAAGCAAGGAAGAAATCTATAAGAAATCAGAAAGCAAAAAACAAAACAAAGTAGAAGAGGTGAAGGGTGAAAAAAAGGAGCAATTATATGCACAAAGAAACCACAGACCACACATTGCAGTTGGTAAACATCATTGTCATTATAGGGTGATCTAGCTGCTCATTTAACCCCATCCTATCTTCTGCAACTCGAGCCAAGAACAAATTAAGAGAAGAAAAATTGCAATCATTTCAGAGTTTCTTGGCCAGAAAGTCCCATAACCAGTTCCAAAAGAAACTTGTATTAAAAGAAGAAATAAATTCTTGACAAAATATTCTATTAAGAGAGAAAGGAAAATAAATGGGAGGATAGAGGTTAATACAATAAACTCTTTAATCTTCAATTAATTTTTAAACAATGGAATGAGTACTGGAAGCCAACAAAGAAAGATGAATAACTTTTAATAAAAGCTTACTCCGATCTTTAATAACTATAAGTTTTAATATAACTTTTTCTCCACATCTACGTTTTTAATAAAGAATTGGAACGAATCTTAACAATATGGAAATGTAACTGTATTAATTTAGTAAATATAAGGTATGACGACTACAGTAGAGAAATTCCTTAAAATTCAATAATAGCTCAAGGACTTGTTAAAATATCACCTCACCTTGTATGACAGAAGTTCTTCAAGTAGTTTATCTTCGCTTTCCTCACCTGGAAGTTCATCAGGCAATATTATTTGTGAACTTTATGAATCAAATCTATGTTTAAATAGAGTGAAGCAATGTTTTTACCATATTCCTGAATTACTTTAGAAACCATCTCTCTAGAAAATCCCATGCCAATGAAGTGGTTGAATACCTTGGAATTAGCTGAAACTGCAGACGAGCTTGCCTTGAGGGGTAGAGAATAGACATTAGTAGCTAAAAACTCTATTTCCTTTGCGCAATGTTATTTCTACATACATGTTCACAAGAATGTATTCTTTTCATTGGGTTTAAAATATGCTTAATTGAATGCGTAATTAGAAAAACCATAAAGTTAGTAAAGAAAATGAATAGTTTCTGATAAGCACCCAAGTACTTTGGGAACCCTCCCTAAAGACCTAGCTGTCAAAGGAGGAGAACTGAACAGTTAAATACTTCATAAAAAATTCCATACCATTCTGCAATGGACTAAGCACCCCATAATACCCAAGTCCTAATCAGAATCCCTTTAACGATAGCAAACATAGATCTCATAAAAAATAGAAAATGCAAAGAATCCAACATATTTTGTGTGTGCAATAAAATAGAGGAAGTGACACTACCAAAAGAAATGTAACAGCTTGTGAGTATTTGAAAGTAAAGTTATAAACCCTCTAATTATAAGATACACTAAGGTTACCCAAATCAAGGAGGGAATGCAAAATCAGTAAATAAACCCACATAACAGCAATAGAAAAGAAGAAACTGATTCATGAAGAACTAGCTACGATGAAATGAGAAACATAAGCAGTAATGACAGCCTTTGCCAACTAAGTGAGGTTGCTTCAATAGATCGAAAGACACAATGCTCTATGGCGAAAAAGTGAAAAATTAATACATGTATGAATTCCACAAAACCTAAGTTGTAAAATAGATATTATATTATACATGAAAAAAAAAATATACGGTTTCTGAAGAATTTTTTCCTCGTTGACCTGCGAGATCAGCTTATCATTTTGGTTTATCATATCAACAACATCTGCAATGAGAAAAGCCTAAAAAAGCTTACCTCTCCAGACCCGGTAACGGCATCTCCATTAGGAACAGTTAAACATGAAGATGAAGACTGATAGTTCTCAATTTCAAGCTCATCTTCAGTGTTCCAATCAAAATTATCACTCTCCACAGCGGAATCATCCCCACCCTGCAATAATTGTTCAGAAAGAGAAGCAAAAGCTAAGAAGCAAGAAAAAGTGAGAGAAAAGTTTTTCAGAGCTACATATGCTCCCAAAAAAACCTAAACGTGTAGTAGTTAATGACAAGTAAAACGTACCATCTTCAATCTCTCAGCTTGGCAGAATACAGGTATTTTAGCTGCCCAAGCACAGAAGTAACAGAATTAGTTTGAGTGAATAACTCCTTATCAGTTGTATTCTGTTAGTTTCTTATTTACAGCTGTCTGTCAAACTCAGCCCATTAGAAATGCTGCTGTAGCTTATACATAGTTGCTGAAAACAGAAGTCATCAATTGCACAAAACTCAGTATAATCAATACAGAATTCTCCTTTCCTTATACCTTTTTTGTTTTTCTTAATAATTAGTATCAACCAAACCTAATCACATTTAGGAATACCAGTCAAACCAAACTATTTACCAGGATTCATGAACTCAATTCACTGAAAAACCAATTGAACTGGACTAGTTTTCAAGACATAGAGATCTTCAGCATGCAAGCACAAGCCAGTACTAGTCAATCTAAACAGCTTAAAACTGTGGGAGGAAAACTAGGATTCACCAAAACTCCGAACAGCTAATTCTAAGAGGTAATACTACTAGCCATTGCTAAAATAAAAGGACCATTAACTATAACCAAGAACAACACTATACACTAATTACAACATCATATAACCCATGCAGCCAACCTTACCCACTGGAATAAGGTTTCTTCAGTTTCTCTAGTATATAATCTAGTTCAACATCCATCTAATTCGACAATATGTAACCCCTCCTCCATGGGACAAAGTGATTGTTTTGTTACCGTTCAAGTACTATTTTTTCAATTAATTAATTGTTTCATTTCCACTTTTTCTAATGTTAAGAAATAGACTTTATGTTTAACTCGACCTTACAAAAAACTGGCTTCTTTTTTTAATGTTAAGAAATAGACTTTAACTTTAACTCGATCTTACAAAAAACTGGCTTCTTTTTTTAATGTTAAGAAATAGACTTTAACTTTAACTCGATCTCACATAAAACTGGCTTATAAAGTGAGATTTACACAAGTGAGATTTCCACGTGACTTTTTCAAATTGATCAAGACAGTGAGACTAAATTTCTTAAAGTCAAAATGTAAACTGCACATGATAAGAGACATTTCTTTCAGTACATTTCACAATAACTGAAAACCACACAAGCAGTAGGATCGAGCAGCGTGGACACATTTCAACATCTTTAAGGGCCAATTTCTTCTTACATACTCCGAGACCGTGTTCACAGAAAACCATGCTCCTCCATAGCATGAATCACAAAGCAATGTTAACCCACTAAATATTTCAAAGACAACATTTTTCAATCCTGTAACACATTTAATTGTCAAATCACTTTGTCACTCGTAGTAGTGATAATGATCTAACCCACCTCAAATAAAATTGACTTCAGTGGAAGATTCGTGTGGTTGATCAGAAATACCCACCTTTAATGGTACTAAAAGGTGAATATTGGTACCATAAAATCCCCAAAAACAATACAACGAAAGCTCCGGAAAAACATGGAAACAAATTTCACCCATTTTTTCCTTGCAAAACAGAAACTTTTCAAGGGAATCAATAACTCTTCTTAACTAACTAACCAAACACACCCACACAAAAAAAAAAAAAAACATGTCAAACCCTAGAAAACAAGTTTGATCACCGATTGAAAAACAAGAAACAGTTGCAGAATCACTACCCGTCCGAGAATGCAGAACCCAGAATGCACTTCCACAGGTTCAGCTCTGCATAAAACAAACAAAGAACAAAAAGAAAGAAAAGATATATATTCAAAACAGATTCAACTCATACACTTACACAATCAAAGAGAAAGGAAAAGAAAAAGGAGAAATTTCAAAACCATTCTTCGTGCAAGAAAGAAGAAAAGCTAGCGGTGCTGATGCATGCAAGGAGAGAACAAAGACACAGAAGGGAAAAAGAGCTTTTTGAAGAACACAGACTGGGTCAGATTCTGAATGAGACTTACAATGCCAAATTATCATCATGAACAATGCAACAACACCAACATGGAGAAGCTTTTCCCCCACTCGCACATTTTCGTTCTATGTTCCACTCTCCCACGAGAGATGTTATCAGAAATCAAACGGTGGTGAAGGACACATGAATATCATAGAATTAAACTACACGTGTCCTGTTTTAAACCGTTTGATTCCGTAACAATTCTAAAATTGGTGTGACTTTATTTTATATATTTCCGTCAAGCAAAAGTGACATAAGAAACAACAATGAAACATGAGTGATGCGCGAGTATGATTCACTCATCATACTCGAGAGAGTGGCGTAAGTGATAAAGAAGAATCTCTTCTTTTTCACTTATTTAATCTAAAATATTAAATATTTATTAATTACAATACGAGTTTCAAAAGTAATATTTTACTTTTTCTGAATTTTGATATTTTTCTTTTACATGAATTTTAATTTAAAATGTTATATAATAAAATTGAAGTTTTAAAATGGTTCTTCAACGTCAGTGACAGTTTAATATTAGCTTTTATGAAAGTTATTATGCACTAATGTTTATTTGTATTTTAAAATTTATTTTTTTCTTAAATATCTTAAATTTCATATATATATATATATATATAATTATATTATGAACATTTTAACTTTAATAAATTTAATATTTAACATAAATCTTATTTTTATACATAAATAATATTAATACTTATTTTTTATTGTTAATTTACATTTATGATAACATAAATGTGATTTGTTACTTCTATATAAAAAAATTAAAAACAAAAATATTATTTTAACATAGAGTAAAAGAATAAATACTTATTTTGATTGTTAATTTACATTTATGATATCATAAATTTTACTTGTTACTTCTAGTATAGGAATTAAAAGTAAAAATATTGTTTTAAATATATCAATTAATGAGTTTGAAGTATATTTATCTAGTGTTTACTTGAATTTAAAGTTATAATAATTATGGCGATTATCCAAACATCATATTTAATTTCTTTTACTGTTTCGATTATATTCTTCGAGTTACTTATTTTAGAATAACTATTTATTACCAGTTAAAGATTATTTGTTTTCTACGTTTTTATTTTTATTTTTTTAACTTTATTTGTTTTTAATATTACTTTTTTTCTTTTTCATTTCTCTTAACATTGTTATAAATTTGTAATACATGATTTGTTATTTTACATGAATGTGTCTAGAAATATTACACTTGTACTTTGGTTTATCTTACAATTCAATCTATATATTATTTTATTTTTATATTCCCTTGATTAAAAGGTGTGTGGGTACAAAAATGTACAGAACCAATATTCTGATTTAATTCATTCTTCTCCTTCAGCCTGATCCATCTTTATTTAATTTTGTTTTCATTTCTCACGAACCAACACATATTAATATAATACAAAGGCTTAACTATTTATTTGGTATTTACTTTGGTCGAAAAGTTTCTTGGTTCATATAACTTTTTATTTCAATTGGATCTCAATTCTTATCAAATTATCTCAACGAGATCTTTTTTAATAAAACAACTTTGTTCCTCTTTTAATTACGATCAAATATTATATTAATATTTATTAATAAATGTTATTAGTTAATTTTAATCTTATAGAAAAAATGGATTAATAATATATTGAAAAAATGGATTAATAATATATTAGTTTTAAATATTTATTCTTATGCACATTTATATTTAATTAGTTTTAATTTTATAAAAAAGTATAAATTAACAAAATATGAATTAATAATATACAATAATATGAATTTGTTTTCTAAAGAAAAAGTTACACTAGTTTTAACTGACATTTTTATTATATTAAAATGTCATTTTCTATATAATGTATAGTAGTATGATAGGTATTATGGTGGTTCATCTTAAGCTATCATATTAAATTTTTTGACCACAAAATTTATAATATTTTTGAAAACATAATACATATAAATAATGACAGTTAAAAGTAATGTAATGTAGCAAAATGATTGTCGCAATTTATATAATTTTTGGTAGTGACAATGGTAAGGCCTTTATCCATTTTTCTTACAAGTTTCACATAAAGCTCAATTTTGTCAATTTACTAGTATAAAATAAACAAGAGGAGATACTTGGAAAACTTAGAGAGGGAGATGGTGTTGAAAGGTGGTGGTGGAGAAGAGAAGAAAAAGTGGTGGAAAATGGAGGATGTTAGGGAAGGTGGAGGGAGAAGAAAAAAAAAATCAAAATTTGACACGTATTTACTTTCTAAACGGTGTTAACATCTATCTAATATAAATGATCATATGGAGCTTCTTTTAAAAAATAAAATTGAGAACTTAATTGAGAACAAAATTGATGCACATGTGCGATACAAGTATTAGATACGACACGGATCTGGTATAATAATTCGTCTTATTTTAAAAAATATAGGATACCACATATTTTTCCTACAATAATTATTTATATTAAATATGTTATTATAATTTATTTTAAACCATTCTATAATTAACAAATTATTAATAATTATTATCTAAATTATTGTATGCTAAATATATTAAACTAAAAATATACTTTTTTTAAAAAGTATATGAGTAACAATATTTTAAACTATTGTCGTGTGGTATAATAGTTAAGTTATTGTGTTTTTTGAATTCTGTAATACATATAAATATTTAGTTTTATAGTTTAAAAATTTCAAACTATTGTAATATTGTATTAGTTGTTAACAACTTGGTATTAATATTTTAAAATTTAACTTGTATCTTGAAATTATTTTTATTTATTACAATCATTATTTGTAAATTTAATTTAAAGAAAAACTGAATGATAATTAATAAATTAAATAATATTTTTATGCTGGTAATTAATATTAAAGAAAGAAAGATTAAAAGCGATAAAATAATTTTTTTTAATAAATTAAAGAAAATTTGATAATTAAATCTATGTTTACATGTTGTTAATATAAAGATAGTAATAATGTAAAAAAAACATGTGAACAAGTGATACAAGAATTTTATGAAATTAGCAAATTTGAATTTGAAGCCATTGAAACAATTTTTAGATACACGGATAAGGTGCATGTGTATGTGCATCAGATTGAACCAACTTCATACATATGAGAAGAAAAATAATAATCAAGCCTACAAAATATGGAAAATTATTTTTTGACAATTATTTTATGACAAATTTGATAAAGTTTTTATAAATAGAATTAAATAATTTTTTTTATTTTTTAATCAAAATAAAGTAATAAAATAGTATCTTCTTTTATCTAAAGAGTTGTCAATTTTGTGTGTGTCAAACTATCATTTTTCATAAAATAATGGGTTATATATCGACAGATAATTTTGAGGAAGTCAAAATAATATATTTAAAGTTTATAATATTTAATTATTATCACTAACATAATAAAAATGAATACATGATTTAGTATAATTATAATTATAATAGAAATCACACATATACAAATAATTATTCTTTTTTTCAAATTTATTGATTCATTAATAATTGAATAAGAACTAAAATTTTTAACTATTTCTTTTTACAATATGCATACTAACACATTCCAAATAATTAACATGAAATTCCCCACGTTCGTATAATCAAACGATATGATTATTTGTATCATGCTTTGGAATAAGTATAGAAGTTGAATTTGTCTTGTTTTTATTGTTAAAATCGCTTATAGTTTATCACTTTTAAAAATAAATTTATTATTTTATTCTTCATCAATATATCTTTTTTTTTTAAGTTTAAGATTAAAACAATAATTTATCATAATTTAATAATAAAAAAAAGAATTTAAGAGCTACTAAAAGAGAAATATATGATAATCAAGTTCTAATTAAAAGACAGTTATGAAAAAACACATAATACAATACTTGTTGTCTCATATCCATCAAAAATGAATATAACAAACTCATGAGATAAGAAAATAATGATAACTACTAAGAAAATATACTGGTATCAAGTAAGACAAGAGTTATCTTTTTCTTAAAAAATTAAAGAAAACAAAGTATAAATGAAAACAAAAATAATGAAGTTATATCCAACTTATTTTTTTGAAACAAAAACAAAACATACATGAGAGTGTGAGATAAATATAATTTATGAAAAACTCAAAAATAAAATGAGAAACAAAATAAAAATATCTTAATAAATATTTTTATTTTTCATCACATTTAATTTTATGTTTTATTATTTATTTACATTAAATATTAGATTCCATAAAATAAATAAAAATATATCTAATTTAACTTCTATCAATTTTCAATATATGTTGTATGTAATTAAAAAATAAATAAAATAGAAAATATCTTTTATATATATATATATATATATATATATATATATAATATAATATAAAAAAATAAAAAATTTGGGAGAGTGGTAGCCACCCGTCCCAAGAAACTCCGTGGCTGGATGTATGATTTAATATACATTAGAATATAGGTTGATAATGTATGATTTATGTGTATACTTAAATATGTCAAATTTTGTCTGGGTGATTTTTTATTTTTTTTAGAAAGGTAGTAAATAAGAAGGTGTGAAAAAAATGTTTATTCATAAAAGGAAAGAAATTAATTAATTTTTTAATTTTATATCAAAGAAAAAAATTAAAATGGGAAAATTCTTTCATTTTATTTTAAAAAAATGATGACAAAAACAAATAGAAAATGCAAAAAAGACAGTCCAACTCATTTTTTTAATATTCGTCGCACCCTAGAGTTACTCATGCAACCTCCACACTTTTTATTTCAATTATAATTAAATCTCATATTTTACGTATACATAGATTTTTTTTTTCTCACTGTTTAAGTATTGGACCTTTATTTTATCTTTTTAAACCACTTGTTTTAGGCTTTTCATACGCTATCACACTTACTTTTTGCCGCACAACTTTTTCACACATACACTATTTTTTCTAAAGAATAATAAATATATTAAAAAGTAATAAAAATGTATAATTAATACTAAAATGAAAAATAGTTTTCTTTTCTTATTTTGTTGGGTCTAGTAGTTAGCGATGCGTAACACTCTTTACTAAATAATTTAAAAAGGTTTTTAAAGATTAAAGAAATCAAATCAACACTTCAACAAATAGTTTTTAAGAATTGTGTGATCGTGATTGTCATTGAAATACATACATAAGAATGAAGTCGATCATTGTTAGGTTCACAAAAAGAAATTTCAAATTATTTTTTAAAATTACATAAATCTTAATTTTTCATTTTTAATAGAAATACATATAAGTGATGTTAATCCTTGTTAGACTTTTTTTAAAAAAAAAAATTTTGTTCATTGTGCACTATTCTCTTTTTTTTTTTAGAGAAATATAAATATTTTGAAAAAAATTATATTTCTTTTTTTTTCATATTCAATTAAAGATTTCATCTTTGGACAAAAGTTGTAGGGTACCAATGCATCAAGAAAATTAGATATATTGGTTTAACTAATAATCCAAATTTTAAACTAATTTTTGTTCTACCAAACTATATTTAACTGAACTCCACTAAACTATTTTTTGTTCAACTATTTTTTCTATCATTTTTCCTTTCCTACCTATAATTAATACAAATAATTTTATAACAAAAGGAAAGGAAATATGAAATGAATATTAAAAAGAAAAAAAGGCATATAGGTGTAATAAATTCTTTAATGAAAATACTATTCATACTAAAAGTTTTTTTACAAAAGCATATCATATCTACCAATCAATCTAAAAGTTGCGCGGATTCACGATTTAACTTACATATAATATAACGCGATTGAAAAGAAGAAAATAAAAAATTATAATTCAGTGAGTAATTACTTAATTGAAGTTCTTCGATTTTTATTATATATTATTCAAATTTTAAGGTTAAATTAATTTATTTGTCTTTGTATTTGTCAAGTAATGTCAAATTGGTCCTTTATTTTTATTTTTTCAATTTGATTCTTATTTTTTAAAAATGATTCAATTTAATCTTGGTCGTTAGTTTGACAAAACGATATTAAAGTTAACGACACGTGTCAATTTGTGATTTTTTATTTTTTTATTTTTCACACATGTCACTTAAAAATTGTACAATATGTCAAAATGATTTAATTTGATTCTTATATTTATTTTCAGTTTTAATTTAGTTTCAATTTTTATAAAAATTGAACAATATTGTCCCTTTTTAAATTAACACTCAATTTACATTTCTAAAGTTATTTCTATAAATATTTAATAAAAATGTCAATTTTTGTAAGAATATCATCATAAGATTTATACAAAAAAAAAATTGAATATCAATTTAAGAATGGACAATATTGTTTCATTTTTACCTAAATTGAGACTAGATTGAAACAAAAAACAAATATAAGAACCAAATTGAATTATTCTGATACGTGACACAACTGCAAGTGACATGTGGAAAAAACAAAAAGAAATTAAAAGAAACACAAATTGACACATGACGTTGACTTTGACATTGTTTAATCAAAATTAACAGTAAGAATCAAATTGAATCATTTTTAAAAATACAAAATCCAAATTAAGAAAAAAAATTGAAAGAAATAGAATTACCAAAAAATAATTTGATTTTTTTAAATATAATATAGTGCCGTTAATTTAGATTAATTTTGCTCACCCCAATCTTAAGTAATGTTCTTGAATTTCGTGCGATTTTATTATTCACATAACTATGTAACATGTTAATATACATTTCTGTTAGTGTGAGTTAACAGTTTTATAACCAAATCAACCACTGGACACTAAAAAGTACAAAAAAAACTCCAAAAATAAACTAAAAGTTAAATTCTGAAATAGTTGATTAAAGAAAAAAATATTTAGCCCACTAAAATATTAATGCATATAACTTTGTTTTAAAGTATCATCACGTGAAAACTATATGGTTTTGATTTCATAGTTTGTCTTACGTATGTACTTCACATGTCGTATAAGTTAAAAGGAGGATTTGAAGTTCGGAAACTTTTAATGTTTTTTTAACATTGTAAAGCTTACAATTTGTACAATCATTTTTGTTTTTTGGTTTATTTATTTTCTATAAACAGAGATTTGTGGCGTAGAAGCATAGATTGATGTGTTGTGTTTGGTGCAGGTGCAGTTAACAACGAAATTAGTAAAATAAAAAAATTATTCAAATCATGTGCATGTGAGATATGAACAAGAATATAGAAGATGACAGAAAATGATGATAAGGGGACATGCATATACACTATGTAAGTATTTTTTTTTTCTTGCAAAAACTTTGATTTCATAGAAGTGTGAAATCAAAGGAAGTATAATTTAAAAAATATTGTTAGAATTAATCTTGAACTAAAAGTATTAAATGTGATAAAACACATTAGTTTTGTATTTAGATATTTTAGATTAGATTCATTGATATTTGTTCTTTTATGAGTATTACATGACTCAATTTTCTTAAATAATAAAAATGTAATTATAAGAAAATATTAGGATTAAATATATTTTTGGTCCCTTAACTTTCAGTATATTTTTTATTTAGTCCATTTTGAACCTTTGAACCAATTTAGTCTTTCATCTTTTGAAATACGTAGATTTACTCCTTTTAATTAAATTTTGTTAAGTTTATTTGACATTTCAAGCGCGTTTCTTAATAGTATTTGATTTAACATTAAAGCAAAAATGTGTCAAATAATATAAACAACTCAAATACAATCTTAGAATGCTTACAAAACATAAAATAAACCTAACGAAATTTGATTAAAATGACTAAATTCACGTATTTCGATATATAAATGACTAAATTGGTCAAAAATTTTGAAATGAACTAATTTCAAAATTCATTGAAAGTTAAGAAATCAAAAATATATTTAACCCAAAATATTATAATAGAACTGACCAGTCAGATTTTGCAATAAAATTTTAATAATTAATGTTTATATCTATGACATGATTATAAAGAAATTATGTTTTTGGGTTTAAGATAATAATTAATAGTTAATTTATAAAATTAACTAAATAATGGCATGTCTCAAATAGTGAAATTTAAATAATATTTTAAAAGCCTCAAATAGTCTTCAGCCGATCCTAAGATTAGTGGTGTAGAAATTAAGATTAAGTGCTTTTGATTTTGACATTAATTGGTTGTTGTTTTTTTTTATTGTTAGAATCTTCTGCTTTTGGAATTTGACTTGTACCAGACAAACTTCCAGATTTTGTTCATATCAGAAGGGTATAGAGGTTGATTAGAAGTTAATTTGTCTCTTAAACAAGAAATTACAAAACTAATATAATACATCACAATCATTGTAACACGTATTCTTACTTTTGATTTATAAAGTCTTGGATATTGATTACTATCATTAATAAATTTTAATTATTTTTCTTAAATTAATGATGTGAGATTTTGAGCACTGTCATCTAGTCTTAGGGATGGGATTTTAATTTAAAAAACCAGGATTTATATGACTTTTATCTCTTAATCTTAATTAGAGATTTGTTTTATTATATCTAAATGTTTGACATATATAAATTGGTTTTTTCTCTTAAACAGATGAAAAATGATTTTGACAGAAAAAAAAAAAAAACAGAACAAACATATATGAATACATGAAACATATCTATTAGTTATAAACGCCCAATTTATAAAAAAAAAAATTACTAAAGTAACAAAGTTTAATTCAACTTATTTTAATAAATACAATAAAAAGTCACATAAAAAAATATTTGTAATATTCACTTTTAAATAGTTGGAAGGTTCAAAATTATAATTTATTCGTATTTCAACAATATAAATATATAAATGTTTGACATCATCACAAAATTTAAGATAATCAATTTATGGTTTTTTTATATATATAATGTCTAACTTTTTCATTTTTATTTCAATATGAATTTAGATTCAAATTTGAATTATTATTATTATAAATACATACAAAATTAGGATTAATTATTAAATTTAATAAGAATGATTATCATAATGATGTTAATAAAATGGGATGATAAGATTAAGTTAAATGAAAATTTAAATTTAAAAAATGTGCAATTTGGAACCTATTAATTTAAAGATGAAATGAGACGCCATTTCACCACCATTTGAAGCATGACAATGATATAAATATATCTTAAACCTTTCACATTAAATAATTTGCATATACATATATGTGATATAACTTCAAAGCCAAGTAAGAACCCAAATCCTCATAAGAAGTAAGTCATGAATTTGAAACTCACATGTCCAAGTCATTGCCAATGAACCAATAGCTATCACGCTACATTGAGTGAATCAAAGGTACTTTAAGTTAAGAATTTTATTAAAAAAGATATAATTTATTTAAGAAACTGGTATTTCATAACTTATTTTGTAGTCTTGAAGATACTTATCATAATCGTATATTTCATTATTAGAATACAAAAAATTATACTTTGATTTTCATTTTTTATTTTCATCATTTATTTTTTGATGTAGCTTAGTGTGTTGTATCATTGATTCTTTAAAAAAAAATAGTGGTACATTAATCAATGATCCACACTAACTCACATGAAAATTAATGATGTGTGTCAAAAACTAGGAGTTATAGTATCATTATACTTAGAATAATATGACTCAAAGCATTTGGACTACTTTAATTTATACCATGAGATGAACTCCAAATGACTTAATTAATTATCTTATAATTCATTAAAGAATGTGTTTTTTAGTATCATTAATATAAAACATATGATTTAATACTTTTCTTTTTCTTTTTTCACCCTTTTTCATTAAAAAAAATGGAAATTCATCAAACGTAAATAGTTAAACACTTAAACCCCCTATTTCACTACTTTATTTGTCAAATCAATTATTCAATATATGTACTACAATTTCCTACTCAGTGTACCTTATAAAATCAAAAGTCTATTCTTCTTACATGGCTAAGTATTTTAATTTACAAGACTTATGCTTAAATTATTTTATCTATTTTTAGTTTAAATATCTTACATTAAACACTGTATATCGTTTATATTATGTATATAAAGTATTTTTTTTTGCTATTAATTTGATAAAAATCATATTCAGAAATTCACAAATTAATTCAGCTTGAATTTTTAATTTATAACACTTTAATGTCAATTAATGTAACCCTGGTCACTGGTAAAAAAGCCTAAACATATGGCACTGATTTGATGTCGAAGAATAGCTTCTGATAACATGGATGATGGCGTGATAACTCTTTGTGATTAAAAATTGATTTCTATTTCTCTAGATGATTTATTCTAATATTTTCTGCAAAGTTATGCTTGACTTTGACTTTTAAATTTTCATTTAAATATTCTTTCGTGGGAAATTAATTTTACCAAGTTAAAAAGTCATTTATTAGTGTGTGAACTTGCTATTTTGAAACTTGAAAGTATTGGGAGGTCTGCATCAGATCTAGTAACATCAATTAAGAAAGTTAGTTAATATCATTCAATTACACTAATTCATATAAAAAAAAAATCCAATCTACATCAAACTCAAATTTATCTACTACACTTCAAAGTATTATTAGTTTAAAAACTTTAGTTTCAATATAATTATTTTTTGTTATTATAATTTATCATTATTTAAGAATTTTTTTAGTTATATTTGTATTTCCAAAAATTAAAACAAAATTTCGTGAAATTATGTATAGAAATTACGAAGATAGAATAAATATAAAAAAGATGAGTATTTGACAAGTTTAGCCAGATAAATGCAACCAATTTAGTAATCAGAAACTTCTCGAACTATATAAAGTTGTTTCAATGTCAATCCTTGAAAGTAGCATTATTAAACGTTAATCACATTCTGTTTATGAGTTAAACACTTGGCACAGTTTTCAAATCATCAAGCATATCCTTGACTTTGTGTCTCTGTTCATAGAACATAGAACATCATTAAGAATATAAATGTTTCATGTGACTAACCAAAATTCCAAATGTATACTCAAAACATATATAACCGAAGTAGTTTTGAAGTAATTTAGTATGCACGCATTGTGTCACACAAAATTCTAACTTTAGGTTATAATTAATGTTGCCAAATTCTACTTTAGGTTATAGTTAATGTTGGCTTAAACCCTAAATAATCATAAATTTGCAGTGTTTGTTTACACCATTTTCTTAAGATTTGTGTAGAGAATAGAGAAGAGAGAAGAGAAAGTGGATAAGAGAGTAACATCAATCAATTAATTTTGAATGACACAAGCAAAGACAGAGATGTGAATAGAAGAAAAAAAGTGTATGGAAAACTTTTTTAGCATGTGATTATGTTTATCATATATAAATTTTATGTCCAATTTGAAGACAAAATTAACCATGCATCATACTTCATTTTATTCATGATTCATAATGAGCGTATTTTTTTTTACTTTTTATTAAAACAAAAACTAATAATTTTAAATAATAAAAAATTAAATAAACTTATTTTTTTCAACCCAATACTTATTTATCACATCATTAGATTTCACTATAAATTTTGATATCTCTAATTTTTTTTTATTATTTGTCATTACATGAAATACTATTAAAATAAAAAATAATAATTACTAAATATAAGAATTACACCATTTTTTTAATAAAATACACTTTATAAAACATAATATAAAAAAAAATCTAAATAAATATATAAAATATAGATATAAAACATTACGAACAAAAATTAAACTAACTAATTTTTCCTTACAAAAAATATGGTAAATTTATTTATTATATCATTCACTTAATTTATTATTATTATTTATTTTCTCTTTACCTACCCAAACGAAACGTAACATATTTGAGATTAAGAAGAAAAAATAAATAAATGAAATAATATATCTAATTGTGTTGAAACACGAGCTCACATGCGCCGTCACTTTCACAGACTTCACTTTGCCGTTTTGGTTGCCGCCTTCTATGGCTTCACTAAACACCAATTTCGTGCGTAATTTCTTCCAAATTTATGTCTTTCATTTTCTTTAAATATTGTGAAATATGTATATTATTTAAATAAGAGACAAGTAAATATAATCATATGACTGAATCTAACATATATTTTTTATATTTAATTAAACATATTATATATTTCAAACGAATTAATTTAATATTTAAATGTTATATATCTCTTAAATATTATGATATATATTGAAATTGACTATGGCTAAATGTTGTAATGTTATATTCATAAATACAACATTTATATTGAATGAAACAATTAGAAACATAAGTTGGATATAGATTATACAAATAAGTAACTAAAATTGAGATTAAATTACACGTTTAATAATTAGTTTGGAGTCTATTTATATACATATATTGATATCTAGCAACCCATAAGATATTTAGAATGCAAAAAGTGAAGCTCGTTTTTTATCATTTGATGTAATTAGAAACTTTATTCACATTAAAATAAATTACATGTACCATTTCTATTTTAAAATCACAATAAAAAGATATCATAATTTGAACTAAAAAACCATGCAAATTACGAATGAAAACAAAAATGAAGCATCCATGATAATGATCACACATTAAATATCACAATTCACCTAAAGTATCATGATTAATTATAATTTGATACCCTCCTCCATTTTTTTTAAAACTTTATGAATCATAAACATGTTTCAACCACGAAAAATGAATTATATTATAATATCTAGGATTTAGATGGAAAAAACGAATACAAAAACAATTGCATGTTTATCCCATTGTACACGTTTAATAAAATTAAAGATACCACATTTAAAAAAAAAATCATCATATCCCATTCTATTTTATTTTATTGGAATGTGATTTGGCTTTGTTGTTGTTCATGAAAAACATTTTATAGCGATATTGTCGCATGAAATGTTGTTTAATAATTGAAGAACCCTAAATGACCTAATCACAAGAGTGCAAATCTTTGACCTAAACCACATATCATCATTGCAAGGTTCCTTGCCATTTAACCAACCACAAATTGAAAAAATGAATCATAATTTCAACAAGAAATAATAAACACTATATATACTAATAAAAATTTCATATTTTCTGTCAATTTTATTTTGAAAATTTTTTCGTAGGAAATACTTATAAATTTTGTTGTAAAAAGAAATTGCTACCAATTTTCTTCCAAAATATTTTGTATAAAATCTTTTTGCAAATAATTTTGTAAAAAATACTTGCAAATTTTATAATTTTGTAGGAAATGATTACCCATGAAAGAATTAAATTTTTTAGAAAAAATGGCAGAAAAAAGTTTTTTCTTACAAATTTTTTAACATATTTATAAGAAAAATTTCATGTAATATGAAAATTTCTAGTAGTGATATAAGATAAGAACAAATTTGTATTAATTATTGTCAACTAAATTAACTAAAATAAGAGAAAGCTAATTCATTGCTTGAAATCCAGGGTTGGTAACAATTAATTTATTATTATTATTATTTTGCATAAAACTAATTATTTAGTTTTTTCTTCATACCCCAAAGGTGTGAATGTACTTGAAAGCAAAAACAAAATAAAAGAAGATTTAAATATGTTTTTTTTTCTTTTTAAAATATTGTTGCATTTTGTTTCTGATCCTTAATAAACATCAAATAATTTTTCAAAAACAGAACAAAAAAATATGACTATTTTTAAAAAACTTGTAAGATGAGTCCGTGAGTGCAGCATTTGAAATATAAAAAGAAAAACATCATTGATTAAATTTCTCAAGTTTCGTCATACGTATGTCATAGGATTGAATTCATATTTTTTTGTATTCTATTTAAGATGTGCTATTTTTTAATTACAATAACAAGAATTAAGGATTTTATTTTTATTTTTTTGAAATTTGAGTCTTTGGTATGGCCCTCCACAACGTGCTACTAAGATTCAACCCTAATTGTTAGGGTTAAAATTCATCCATTTTCGAAGCTTTAAGTTCGTGAACCTCCACATATCGTGTTAATGGGTGTAATATATAACATGTACAATTAGGTCAAAAGTTTGATTCTGATAACTAACGACTTTAACGTGAATAGTGTAAATAAACCACACGAAATGCTTGAGTTTAATAATTATTTTTAATTTTATATTTCAAATATTAAATCACAAATATATATAATGAAATTTAATATATATATATATATATATATATATATAGAGAGAGAGAGAGAGAGAGAGAGAGAGAGAGAGAGAGAGATTCCACTAAATTACTAATAATTTATTACTTTTTCTTTATCTTAACTTTAGAATTAAAATTTTGAACAATTTCAATAAGAAAATTGTAATATATATGTAAATAAATTATAAATTTTGTCTTGTTAAATAATTTTATAAGATTAAATTAAATTTATAATCCATTTTCTAAGATAATATTAATTTATCAAAATTATTTCATAAAGATGATATCGTGTCTTTAAATAAAAAGTTTATTAAAATTTAATCTTAAAAAATATAATTGAAATCTACCCATCACTATATAACTTTTAATATAAAAAAATAAATAAAAAAATGGAAGAAAGATATAAATAATTTGTTAGCTTTCTTGTATGTATTTAATTTAATTACAACTAATAACTTTTTTAAATAAGATGAGGAGTTATTTGTATATCAATAATGATGCTATATTCACATAGACTTTTATAACGAGGAACAATCAAAATTTTGATTAAGAATTAAAAACAACGTTCGTAGAAAGAAAACATTTGTAAACCCGAATAATTTTTTGAAAAATAACAATGATAGTTTGATTACTAAATTTTGACAACTTTTTTTTGTAACATGAGGTGCCATCTTTTAAATAGTTTTGAAATATTAAGAATGAGAAAATAAAAAAATGAAAAACTATTTAAAAAATGACACCTAAGATTATAAGAAAAAGTTGTCAAAAATTTATCAGTCAAAAAATCATTTTCCTGAAAAAATATGAAATTTTATTACAAAAGAAAAAACTATTGCAATTAAATTCTAGTATTGTCCATAACCTGTGAACTGGTCACGATTTGATACTGTTTGTCTCGTGTGCAATGCAAGTGTCACAATTTTTTTCTCCCTATAAATAGAGCTTCAATTTCCCGCTATGCGAATTGCAGAAAATCTCTTATTCTCTTCAAACCATCTTCTTCTTCACCTTCTCACTCTGCATCTCTGTTTTCTCTTTCAAAAATGAAGAACATGAACACGAAAATGAATATGAATCCAAAGATCATCGCATTGATCATCGCAATTGCATTCTCTGTGTGGTCTTCAAGCTGCACTGCCACACGTGTCAGCCATTGGAGGAAACTCAAAGCAGCTTCTTCTACTTTTAATGTGTTGGACTATGGTGCCAAAGGTGATGGTCATGCAGATGATACAAAGGTGATTGATTTTTCAATTCAAACGAGTTGTTCATTGGTTTCCCAAATGAATTCATTTTCACCGTTGTTTTCCATTGTCAGAGATTGATAAAAACAAAGTTAAATATGATTTTGGTCCTTTAAATTCAAGTGAATTTTGAAATTAGTTTCATTTTGAAACTTTATACTAATTTAGTCATTTATCTTTAAAAATTTGTGAATTTAGTCATTTTTATCAAATTTTGTTAAACTTTTTTGACATTTTAAACGTATTTTATAATAATATTTGAGTTAACATTGAAATGAAAATGTGTCAATTGGTGTAAATAATTAAAATACTACCATGAAATGCGCTTGAAACGTTAAATAAACTTAATAAAAATTGGTTAAAAAGATTAAATTTACACATTTTAAAAATAAAAGACTAAATTGATCAAAATTTTTGAAGAAAAACTAATATCAAATTTGACTGAAACTTTAAAAACTAAAAACATATTTAATCCTAAAAATAATTTACCTTAAAAAGAAATAAATTTTAAGCTTAATTGAGCTTTAAAAACCATCTTTAAGGTAAAGTTTACGATTAACTTTTCCGTTTCTGAGTATTAAACTGGTACCATACAAAAATTTATGCAGGCCTTTGAAGGAGCATGGGAAGCTGCTTGTAAGGTGGAGGGTTCAACAATGGTGGTTCCATCTGGTTCTGTATTTTTGGTGAAACCAGTCTCTTTCTCTGGTCCTAACTGTGAGCCAAACATTGTTTTTCAGGTTAAGACATTATCCTTCTTCTTCTTCTTCCCATTTTTCTCTCTGATACAAGACAAACACCAATTTCTTTTTTAGGTTAAGAGTGTTGAAAGTGTATTTCTGAATCACCTTTTATGATTTATGAGACACAACTTATTATATATTTACTAATGGCAATTGGTTATAAAAACACTTGCAGTTAGATGGAAAAATCATTGCACCTACAAGCTCTGCAGCTTGGGGCTCTGGTACCCTGCAATGGCTTGAATTTTCAAAGCTTAAAAAGATCACAATAAGAGGTAAAGGTGTCATTGATGGCCAAGGTTCTGTTTGGTGGAATGACTCACCCACTTCCACACAAGTGAAGCTGGAAAGCAGTGGAAGACTTCCAAGCACAAAACCAACAGTAAGATTAATCTTCCATCATTAAAAAACTATCCTTTCTTTCTATCCAAATTATTAGTACAAGTTTAAGTGAGTTTAAGTCCTACATTGAATAGAAATTGTTCCAATCCCAAGTCCGATCATAAAATTATAGTCAATCACCATACATATAAGGTAGCGTCCGTGTTTTGGAGTGTATGCTTCATTATGATTTTGTCTTTAAGAGACGCCTTTATAGTCAATCACCATGCACATAATTGTCTGTATTTTTGAGCCCGTTACGATTTTGTCTTTAAGAGACGCCTTTATAATCAATTACCATGCATACAAGGTATTGTCTATTTTGAAGCGTGGTGCTCCGTCACAGCTTTGTCTTTAAGAGACATCTCAGAAGGTGAGAGGAGAAAGGGTATATAAACCGTCTTAAGTCTCCACTTTTAAGCAATACGAGACTATTAAACGTGATAAGAAAAAAATATTAAACATCTTACAAGAAAGGATATCTATAAACCTATAAATTTCTAATATAGATTGAAACTAAACATCTTAATATTGTATTTTCCTAATAAATTTCTCTTAAAAAACTAACATTGTCATGTGTTGTGTTAATTAGGCCCTGAGGTTCTATGGAAGTGATGGTGTAACAGTGACAGGAATAACAATTCAGAACAGCCAACAGACCCATCTGAAGTTTGATTCAAGCACAAACGTTCAAGTGTTTGATATAAAGGTTTCGTCACCTGGTGATAGCCCCAACACTGATGGAATTCATCTGCAGAACTCACAAAATGTGGTCATCTACAGCACCACACTTGCTTGTGGTAAGCATGCATCTATGGTTCTAAAATATAATAAAAAATCTCAAAAAACCATCATTTTCATCATACTTGTATCAACAGGTTTCAAACACTGATGTCACAAACAATGTTTCATCCCGTGATGAATGAAAGTTTTGATCCTAAAATGGGTCCATAGTCTCAACTTGTGTCAGTCACAATCCAATACTATAACTTCTAACTACCATTCTCTGAGACCAACAGCATATATAATATTACAAACACTATCTCTTCTCGTGAATGACAAAAAAGTAAACAATATAGTTTCCCAATTGTTCATGCTATTAGACCAGCAAAATCAAATAAAGGAAAATACTAATAATATAATAGGGATACACTAAAAATATGGTGTATGGTGTTATATTGTGCATAAATTTCTCCAAACGTTATATTGTGCATAAATTTCTCCAAACTTTGGAAAGAAAAAGTTTGAAGTGTGAAACATGGTGAAGAACTGGTTGATGAGTAAAATCTGTGATGTTAAACTGTGCAGGTGATGACTGCATATCGATTCAAACTGGTTGCTCAGACGTATATGTTCACAACGTGAATTGTGGACCTGGCCATGGAATCAGTATCGGAAGCCTTGGCAAAGAGAACACCAAAGCCTGTGTTAGAAACATCACTGTTCGAGATGTCACTATCCAGAACACCCTCACTGGTGTTAGAATCAAAACATGGCAGGTACTCATCACATATCCTCAACCTCTCTCTTCCTCGCGGGCTTGAAACCATCGTTAATTTCACGTTGATTAAAGATAAGATGAATGTACAGTATAACAAGTTTTATCTTACATTTGATTTTGTTAGAAGTCCCATACGGATTAGAAGATAAGATGAATGTACAGTATAACAAGTTTTATCTTACATTTGATTTTGTTAGAAGTCCCATACGGATTAGAAATAAGACAATTTCATAAGTGGGGTACAAACCTTACCTTACATGCCGGTTTAATGGGCTTGAGTTAGACTTAAAACTTACTTCTAACATGGTATCAGAGCTAGGTTAGAGTCTATCGTAGTGAACTTTCTTGAACATTCTGTTCCACCTATTATCGAACCGCTAATGAACTACCCATTAATTTCTAGTCCCACGCACCACGGTCCCTGTCAAGCCAAGTCCCACATCCTCTCATCATCATTTGGTCTCAAGTAAAACCAATTTAAAGTTTGATGGTCTCAAGTAAAACCAATTTAAAGTATATAAAAGTCAGTGCAAACCTCACTTTAAAAATCGAATTTCTTCGAACTCAATCGAGTAATTTTGAATGTGAAACCAAATATATGCATATTGATGGAAGGTTAACTGAAAATTGTTGATGTTTTTCCATTTACAGGGTGGCTCTGGATCGGTCCAAAACATCATGTTCTCAAACGTTCAAGTTTCTGGAGTTGAAACTCCAATCTCCATTGACCAATACTATTGTGATGGTGGGAAGTGCAGGAATGAATCATCAGCAGTGGCAGTGTCAGGGATACATTACATGAACATAAAAGGAACATACACAAAAGAGCCAATTTATTTTGCATGCAGTGATAGCTTACCATGCACTGGCATAACCCTAGACACCATTCAGCTACAATCATCTCAAAACCCTAACAATCTACCCTTTTGTTGGGAAGCATTTGGAGAATTGAAGACCAAAACAGTCCCTCCTGTTCAATGTCTTCAGAGAGGAAACCCTTCAAAATCAGGATTTGCTTCCAACATTGATTCTTGCTGATCATTTATGTTAATTAGGGTTACATAGATTCATATAATACATCATAGAAAGTTGTTGTTAGTGGTTGCTTTACCATGATATATATGTTAAAAGTAGTTCGTATTCTTGTATTATATGTAATTTGGGGTGAGGATTTAGAAGCCAAATATATATTTAGATTAAAAAGTTTATGATGTAGAAAAAAATGTGTTTAGCCATATATCAATTATATAATAAATTTTCACATCTATATTTGTTTTTTCTGATATTAAGAACTTATATTTGTTCCAAGTTGTGCATTATTGACTCATCTTAGTTTAGAATATTCTAAGCTTAAGATTATTTGTGAAGTTGATTTTATCAAGATAATTAAGATATCCTTGATTTAATCTCAACTTGAATAAGTTTCACATTATTATTTATTTGATATATATCTATTTTAAATTTAAGACAAAATGTGATTTTTTCCGTATCATTATTAGTATTAAATTTTTCATCATTGTAAGATATATTTCTTTATCAGCTTCATTATTATTGATCCATCCATTTAGCCTTTGTTACCCGAATTTCAAGTGCAAGTAAAAAGAATGGTGAATTGTACGACCGCGTTTTGACTAAGATTCCGTGCGACGCCGTATTGAAGACTCTTGTCATGAAATAACACTGCGAAGAAGACTCAACTCCCTCTCTCTTTCTGTCATTCTCCGAGAACAAAAATATCTCGCTCCAACTCTTCTCTTGGGAATCGAGAAGAGGTAAACAAATTTATCTTTCTCTGATTCAATTCTTTTCGACTTCTCTCTCAATTTATTTTCATGCAACAAACAACTTTTCTGTTCCGATTGTCTGGTTTGTTATTAATTAGCTTTCAATTGAGTATGATAACTGCTATTTCCGTATCTGATTCAAATTTGTGTGTTGTTGGCGATGGATTTGTGCGATTGGTTGTGTGGTTTGGACAGCGAACTGGAGTGAGAGACAGAGACGATGGGGTTGTCTTTCACGAAGCTGTTCAGTAGGTTGTTCGCGAAGAAGGAAATGAGGATTCTGATGGTAGGTCTCGATGCTGCTGGTAAGACAACCATCTTGTACAAGCTCAAGCTTGGAGAAATCGTCACCACTATCCCCACTATCGGTAATTTCACTATCGGTTTTCCTTTTTAATAGATGCTCCATGTAACATGCTTCTTTTACTTTTTTTGGTTGTACTTGGTGTTATATTTATAATCCACTACTAGTATTAGTATCAGTAGTAGTAATAACAGTAGCAGTAGTAAGATTTGAATCCATGCAACTAGATGTCCGCACTCACTGTTTGGTAAATGGTTGTCCCTGAAGGAGAACACAGTGGAAAACTAAAGAAAATTAATTAGAATTGTGCATATCAGGCACCAAGAATTTATTATACAACTTGGCATACTGTTTGTTATTTTTGAGTATGTGAAAATTTGAACTCTTACAGAAGCTGATGAATGGCCAGGGGTGATATTTGTGTTATTATTTTTTGTTATGGGAATTGCTGGAGAATATAGGATCACTAGTGATATGACTAAATTAATTTAAAGCATACAAGTGATGGATAGCTCACACCTTCCAAGTCTGTATTCTAGTATTGATGTAGCTCTAAACCCAAAGTTTAAGGTGGTAACAGACTATCCTAATGACTGTTGGTGGGCTTATTGGGCCGTCATTGGACCACTTGCAAATGTCCTGTCTTGCAAACTTGATACTCTTGAGATGTCCATTTCTCAGTGTGAGGGTCCTTAGAGATCCTAATTTATTGAATTAATTTTCACTTATTAATTTATTTAGTATGATATTTCTGGCACTTGTGCAATGATATTATTAATGTGGAAATTTAAACATTATGAGTTGGGTTTGCTAGAGCAGTATTTCCTCTTATGATTGTACAAGTATAAATTGCTAAATTAGAGCCACATTTTTCTTTGTAGGATTTAATGTTGAGACTGTGGAGTACAAGAACATCAGCTTCACTGTGTGGGATGTTGGTGGTCAGGACAAGGTAAAACTGCACTTTCTGTCTCTTTCTGCTTGTTTGTTCCTATTGTAATTGTAACAAGAGCTAGTATAGTCATGCATGGCTATGACTCTCAATCCTAAAGAGTCTTTCATGTTATACTTCCTGGCTCTGTTCAAGGCTTTTATTTGCATGATCTCCACCTGGTTTGATTGATCTATGGAGTTGAGGACTCTGTGAATTTGCTACTAGATATTATATTTCTTACGAAGGTTTGGTTGGGGAAGTGGATTAGCTTTTCTTAAGCCTCTCTCCTGTATATTGCTATATAAATTGATTAATGTGATGAATTTACTGCTAAATTATTCTTTTTTGGAATCACTGATGGACCTGTTAGTGTCTCATGTTGCTTATTCAATTTTTACTTTTTTCTATTATAAGGGTTTATGTATTTTTTCTATAACTCTAGTTGCTATATGCAGATTCGTCCACTATGGAGGCATTATTTCCAGAACACTCAGGGTCTCATTTTTGTGGTTGATAGCAATGATAGAGATCGAGTGGTTGAGGCAAGGGATGAGTTGCACAGGATGCTGAATGAGGTATATTGTATAGGCATGCTACTTTCACTCACATATATCCTGATTTCTGATAGAGCACCTGTGATAAATTGATAGAAATTTTAATAAATCACATCGAAATATAACTGTCTGCGTTGTCCCTCAGTTACATGCACCAATACTTTCATTTGAGTCACGTATCCGTGTCCGACACGTATCCGTGTCCGATACTTTATGATACTTTATTGATACTTTATTGATACTTATTAATGAATTATCTAATTTATAAAGTCGTAGTACACTACGAGAAATTTTTTGAATAATGACAAATTTTAGTGACAACAAATATTAAATATTTAGTCACTATACAGTGACCAATTTAGGTACCTATTCAAAAACTAAAAATGATTGACAGCTAAAATAGTTCCAAACAATTATAATTGATCTTTACATTGATAATTAAAATAGTTTTTTTATTATGAATTGGTTTCTAAATTAGTTACTAACATTATCCACCAATGTTTTGACTACCAAAATAATTGGTTTCTAAATTGTCTACTAGCATTAGCTACTAACAATGATATATTTATTATGTTTTTAAGAATTATTGTACAATTTTCAATATTTATATATCACATATCTATCACATATCGTATCCTATTATTTTCAAAATAAACGTATTAACGTATCGGATATGTGTCGTATTCGATACACGTATCAGATACGTATCGAATTCGATACACGTATCGTATCCGTGCATCATGACAGATACTGTTCTCTGCTCTGAATTTAGAATTATAATGCACATGGCTTCCTTATCACACGCTACTCCTATATTAAACAAATAAAATAATTGCCACAGGGCATAACTGCTCATAAATGCCCCTATTACACCCTTTTCCATCTCATCTTTGTTATCTATCCTTTTATGACTTTAGTAGTTTTGTGTTCTTACTGATTTTGTTTCACGATGTTTAAGTCTTTGTTATAGGGCTTTTTTTTTTGCATTTTGGGGTCTATTTGAAGTGAAATTTCTATAAATGGGTTCGTTCAATTTTTCTTTTGCAAAAAAGGTTAAGTCGTCAGGGTGAGGGACTAGTTGCAGGTGAAATCATCCTCCACTCAGCCGATTTCTTTAATTTTTTTTTCAAAAGCCAATGTCGTCCTTACAGAGGACGTCTTGTGTTGGGGAAAAGTGAAGTCGTCCTCTAACATATGACGACTTCACTATTTCATTTTTTTTTCAATTTTTTTCCGTAATTAATGAATTTTGATTAATTTTTAGTTTAAACTTATTGGAAGAATAAATGGTAAAAAAAAATTAATGGAATAAAAAAATATTAAATTAATATATTTTAACATTGATTAATAATTAAAATACCACAATTAAGTTAGTAGAAAATTATCTGTGTCCTCCAGTTCCACATGGAGGTCGTCTTCTGGGTCTAGTTGGTCGTGTTTGTGGTTGTTGTTGGTGTGGTTCATCATGATCATCATCTTCATGTTGATGACTTTGAGAAAATTGGAGATGGTGAACCGTTGTTTGGGGGGTTTGAGAAGGCATTGGCGGAGGATAAAATGACATTGATGATGAAGATCCTGGATAATAGGCAGATGGTGGGGTCATGGCTGAAGTGCCAAACATATGTGATGGACCAGCACCATAACTTGACTGATGTGGGAAGAAACCGTACGGGGAAGGGACATGCTGGAATTGGGTGTTTGATGAGTTGCCAAACTGAGGGTGTGAATGTCCAAACATTTGGCTGTGACCCATAGACGAGTGTCCAAAAAATTGTTGGGGATGATGTATAAAATCTGGAGAAGACCCGACATGGCTAGTGTAGGGTTGTGAAGCAGGTTGGGAAGGTTCTTGTGACATATCATACGGTAAAATAAATAGCAAGGTCATTGCCATGAATAAGTACGCATAATAACCAAATGTACAACATTGTAGCAAAACTAACCTCATCGTCGGAAGATTCAGTATTTGGAGATATATAGTGGATAGTGTGGTTTATGTACCATTGCATGTAGGGTGTTTCATCACGCAAATGGTTGTTTCCACTAAACGGTGTAGCTTGAATGACCCGATTTTGTTAGTCATTCCAAATTGCAATCCACTGGTGATGATGTGCCACCTAATCTCTTTCATTTCTCCCCTCAAGGCATCCTTGTGGACTTAATCCAGGTTAATCGGGTTAGGCAGGATGTTTTGTCTTAATCCAAATTGACGCATGACCTTATCCGCATGATGGATTTCGATTGTCGTAAAACAAATTACAAGGACTGTTGCTTTAGCCACTGCATGGATGTCAACCACAATCAACCGACGAACTTCGTTTTGAATGTAAGGTCTCCACAAGAACTGAAACAAATTTGTAGACATTAGTTTCAAATTTAGAAAAAAAAAAATTTCAATTAACTTAATTATTACCTGTCTTGTACGAATTTGATCAAATTTCAAGCGAAATTCACTAACTGAATTGGAACCAACATTTCTCCGATCCGCTTGGTTCATCCACCTAAAAAGTGTATGAATTTCAAGTAAGTTAAATTACAAGGCAAGCACAAGCAAAAAAAAATAGTTAAGTTAAAAGTTAGATTTTACCTTCTGCAATGAGGAAACCATCCCCATAAGCCACTTCCTCATCACTTAAAGGCTCAAGTTGTAGTCCTCTCCCAAGTCCAACATTATAACAAAATCATGCATCCACCAATATTTTCTTGGCTTAGGTGAATGCCATGATCTAGGCCACAATATAAACAGGACAAAACTGTAAACCCCCAACTATAATTGCTGACTACATTCAAGTCAGCTAGCTTAAGTAGATACATCACATGTACCTTAGTAGCAGACGTGTTTGGCATTAAAATGCTTCCAATCAATGTTAGTATGTACGCTCTCAGATATTGAGCAATAACATTGTTGTTTGCATACTGTGGAAGTTGTTGGAAAGTACTATTTAACCAAGAAACTCTAATAGAATTTCCTCTTATCACCGTGGGTGGTGGAATTACCCCCAAATGTTCATGGAAGGTCGAGAATATGTCTTCCACCGTGGTGGGACCAGTGACCACATCTTCATCTATCAGTAGGCCAAGGAGGATTGCCACATCGTCTAATGTCACAGTGGTCTCTCCATGTGGGAATTAGAATGTGTGAGTTTTTGTCCTCCACCTTTCTAATAAGGAAGTGATTAGAAGGTGGTTGACATCCATGTCTGAAATATACAAGGTGTGTCCAAATTTAGCTTGTTCAATTAAATATTTCACATGCGGATCAATTAAATCTTGGTCATTTAGAATCCAGACTCCAACTCGTCTGGGTCTGAGAACTCGTTCGTTGCCTTCCCATAAGTCCTTTGTAATATGTTCATGTTGAAGGCGAAGTAGTGACATATCTGGGGAAGGCGTAAGTTGTTAGCCATGCTTAAAAAAAATGGGTGAAAGGAAATTAGAGTAAGACGAAAATATTAATTATAAAGATCATAATTATTGACTAAAATCTGATGTGCAAAATAAAACTTAAAAAAATGCAAACCTTGAAAATAGTAGCAACGAAGTTGGTGAAGAAGTGTTTCTAGAAAATCAGTGTACAATGAAGCAACCCAAACAAAGATTTAATTGATCTGCGTCTGAAATATTTAATTGAACATGCTGGATTTGGACACACCTTGTATATTCGAGACATGGATGTCAACCACCTTCTAATCACTTCCTTATTAGAAAGGTGGAGGAAAGAAACTCACACATTCCACTTCTCACATGGAGAGACCACTGTGACATTAGAGGATGTGGCAGTCCTTCTTGGCCTACTGATAGATGGAGATGTGGTCACCAATGCCACCACGGTGGAAGACATATTCTCGACCTTCCATGAACATCTAGGGGTAATTCCACCACCGACGGTGATAAAAGGAAACTCAATTAGAGTTTCTTGGTTAAATAGTACTTTCCAACAACTTCCACATAATGCAAACAACAATGTTATTGCTCAATATGCAAGAGCGTACATACTAACATTGATTGGAAGCATTTTAATGCCAGACATGTCTGCTGCTAAGGTACATGTGATGTATCTACTTAAACTAGCTGACTTGAATGTAGTCAGCAATTATAGTTGGGGGTTTACAGTTTTGGCCTGTTTATATTGTGGCCTAGATCATGGCATTCACCTAAGCCAAGAAAATATTGGTGGATGGATGATTTGTTACAATGTTGGGCTTGGGAGATGATTACTTCTATAGCTCCACAACTTGAGCCTTTAAGTGATGAGGAAGTAGCCGATAAGGATGGTTTCCCCATATGCAGAAGGTAAAAGCTAATTTTTAACTTAACTATTTTTTTTGCCTGTGCTTGCCTTGTAATTATACTTACTTGAAATTCATACACTTTTTAAGTGGATGAACCAAGCGGATCGGAAAAATGTTGGTTCCAATTTAGTTAATGAATTTCGCTTGAAATTTGATCAAATTCGTACAAGACAGGTAATAATTAAGTTAATTGAAATATATTTTTTTCTAAATTTAAAACTAATGTTTACAAATTTATTTCAGTTCTTGTGGAGGCCTTGCATTCAAAACAAAGTTCGTCGGTTGATTGTGGTTGACATCTATGCAGTGGCTAGAGCAACACTCCCTGTAATTTGCTTTGCGATAGTCGAAATCCATCATGCGGATAGGGTCGGCGTGAATTTGGATTAAGAAAAAACATCCCGCATAACCCGATTAACCTGGATCAAGTCCACAAGGATGCCTTGAGGGGGAGAAATGAAAGAGATTGGGTGGCACATCATCACCAGTGGATTGCAATTTGGAATGACCGACAGAATTTGGTCATTCAAGGTACACCGTTTAGCGGAAACAACCATTTGCGTGATGAAACACCCTACATGCAGTGGTACATAAACCACACTATCCGCTATATATCTCCAAATACTGAATCTTCCGATGATGAAGTCAGTTTTACTACAATGTTGTGCATCTTTTTATCATGCGTACTTATTCATGACAATGACCTAGCTATTTATTTTACAGTATGATATGTCACAAGAACCTTCCCAACGTGCTTCACAACCCTACATTGGCCATGTTGGGTCTTCTCCAGATTTTATACATCATCCCCAACAATTTTTTGGACACTCGTTTATGGGTCACGGTCAAATGTTTGGACATTCACATCCTCAGTTTGGCAACTCATCAAACACCCAATGCCAACATGTCCCTTCCTTGTACGGTTTCTTACTGCATCAGTCAGGTTATGGTGCTGGTTCATCATAGATGTTTGGCACTTTAGCCATGGCACCACTATCTGCCTGTTATCCAGGATCTTTATCATCAATGTCATTCTATCCTCCACCAATGTTTTCTCAAACCCCCCAAACAACGCTTCACCATCCCCAATTTTCTCAAAGTCATCAACATGAAGATGATGAACCACATCAACAACAACCACCAACCAGACCCAGAAGACGACCTCCATGTAGAACTGGAGGACATAAATAATTTTCTACTAACTTAATTGTGGTATTTTAATTATTAATCAATGTTAAAATATATTAATTTAATGTTTATTTTTATTGCATTATTTTTTTTTACTATTTATTCGTCCAATAAGTTTAAACTAAAAATTAATCAAAATCCATTAATTACGAAAAAAAATTGTAAAAAAAAAAAATGAAAAAGTTAAGTCATTATGTTAGAGAGGACGACTTCATTTTTTTTCCCAACACAAAATGTCCTATGTAAGGACGACATGGCTTTTGAGAAAATAATTAAAGAAACCGGCCGGATGGAGTCCCCCACCCTAAAATCTTAACCCTTTTTTACAAAAAAAAAAAAATTGAACCTATTTATACAAATTTTACTTTAAATAGACCCAAAAATAAAAGAAAAAGGCCCATATCAGGGGAAGAAGGAGTCTTATTAGTAAGTGTGTTATCTAGAAATTTGTCCATACTTTTCTATATTGCTTTTTTGTGGTTAGACTAAGATATAATTTTTGCCCATTGTGAGCTGTACATAGGAATAATTTCCCTTTGATGATTTGATATATATTCCCTCCCGCAAAAGTGTGGCTTCCCATTCACAAGGATTTAGGGAGCTTCAGAGGTTTGGTCTACTCTTATATGCTTTGTTTTTTTTTTTCTTTTCATTGATTGTTTTTCCAACATTGTCAGTTTTTCCGATCTCTATCTAAAGCCCTAAGACTAGCCACACTACCTCTTATTAAAAGTATTTTAGTCTTGACTCGTGAGTGTTTATCATCTACAAATTAACATTTCTTCTCAATTTTTCTGTGAAGTCTGACAATTTCTTGTAGTGGCAGCTAACCATATTTTTTAGTTTTCTTCAGAGGTGTTTAAGTTTTTTCTTTTTTTAAAAGCCAAAAAGAGAAAACACAAAAAAAGAAGGAATGAAAGGTGTTTTACTTTTTATATTAATTTATGCATTGATTTGGGACTTTCTTAATTATGATTTTTTTACCTCAAAAGAAGATCTGTAGATTTGATGGATGTAATTCGATTGCTCTGTTGCAATACTGACTTATTGACCTTAAATTTCTTGTTGTTATTGTTCAACAACCTTCCGTTGTCCAAAAATATTCCTGCCCTGTTGCTTTTCTATTGCAATATATAAGAAGCCAGCCCTGCAGCTTTCTCGGTGCAATAATATAAATAAAAAATTATAATGATATTTTGACTACTTTCTCTTACAATATGAAGTGTCATCTCTTATGTGGTTTTGGAATATTGAGAACGAGAAAATGAAAAAATAGAAAATCAATTAAAAAAATAACACATAAGATTGTAAGAGAAAGTTGTCAAAATTTAGTAGTCAAAAAATCATTTTTCATAAAAAATCTGTCCTACAATCGCTACATTCTAGATGATGTCCAATCCTATAGGTGAGAGAGAGGGTGTTGAGATCCGACATCAACTATAGATGTGAAGTAGAGCTTATAAAAAGTTGAGCAAGGCCATATGAATTAGATTTTGGGTTTATGACCCAACCCAAATTGAAGACAGTGTAAGCAATGGATTTTGGGATTAAATGACGTGACAGTATACTGGAAATTTATTAAGGTGACTTTTGAATCTTGATGGTGATTTCGTTTCAGGATGAACTTAGAGATGCTGTTTTGCTTGTTTTTGCCAACAAGCAAGATCTTCCTAATGCAATGAATGCTGCAGAAATAACCGACAAGCTTGGTCTTCATTCACTCCGTCAACGCCACTGGTATGATGAAGATATGGTCCTTATCTAAAAGATTCCATTGATAATACTGATGATTTGAATTTTCTTGCATATATGTGAGAGGAACACGAACACTGGTTGATTAGTCTCTAACTTCAGTGCAATATTTAATTTGACCAAAGAGATTTGAATGTGTGAGCAACCCCTTCTCATTAAATGGCTTGATTTATTTCAGGTATATCCAGAGCACTTGTGCAACTTCTGGAGAGGGTCTCTATGAGGGTCTGGAGTGGCTTTCCAACAACATTGCCAGCAAGGTAAGTCTTGATGCTGTAGCTCTAATTAAAATGTTATTGTTAGGATGACACCATGTGCATGATTTGGTTTGTTGTCTTTTATAATTGCCTTCCCATGTGGTTATTTTTGGAACATTATTGATGTTTAAGTATGTAAATATTTGAAAGGGAAAAAATGAATATATATTTCGGGTGGTTAAGTTTCCAATTTTTTGTGTTCAAATACAAACCTCTAGACAAAAAAGTTACATTAAAACAGAGTTCAATTAATTTTTAAATCAGATTTTAAACACTTCTATTTTTATTTAAGATTTTTTTTTAGTTTTTAAGATTATTTTATAAAACAGATTTTAAAAATAATATTTTAGATATATAGAAGAGGGATAAGATGAGTGTCTAAGGAAGAATACGAGAAATAAAAAACTGAGTAGAAAACCTAACAGCTACAAGTTTGTATGTTTTTCTTTGTTTATTTTAGGGTCAACTATATCTTTGGTTCTTCAATTTTAATTGTAATTTGAAATTAGTCCCTTCTCAAAATTTTTGACTAATTTAGTTCTTCATCTGTAAAAATATATGAATTTAGTCCTTTTAACCAAATTTTGTTAAGTTTATCTAACGTTTCAAGTGTATCTCATAATAACGTATTTCATGATAGTATTTGAATTGTTTACACTGTTTGACACATTTTAACTTCAATGTTAACTCAAATATTATCATAAAATGCCTTTAAAATGTCAAATAAATTTAATAAAATTTGGTAAAAATGATTAAATCCATGCATTTTTAAAGATGAAGGATTAAATTGGTATAAAGTTTCGAAGATGGACTAATTATAAAATTCACTACAACTTAAGGGATAAAAACATATTTAATCCTTTATTTTAAGTACCGAAAATAGTTTGAAACTGTCTGCAAACTGGTTTTTAGATTTAAATTTTTTCGAAACGTAAAATTAACTACTAAATCGAACAATATTGATCCAAGTAATGTGTAAATAGAAAAATCTGTTTTGCTACAAAACTGTCTTTGATTGCTTTCAAGATGGGAGAAGCTCTGGTTAAATCGTTAATAGCTTGTGTATGTTATCTTATATTTTATATTTGATAACTTACCAAAATTTCGTGATTTCTTAGGCGTGAGACATTTGAAAAAACTTGGTTTTGTCTTGAGATTTCATGCTAGTCTGGCGGTTCTTGGAGAAAGATGCTTATGTTTTATATGGTTAAGGTTGTA
Organism: Vigna unguiculata; assembly: GCF_037176805.1. Lineage (NCBI taxonomy): Eukaryota > Viridiplantae > Streptophyta > Magnoliopsida > Fabales > Fabaceae > Vigna > Vigna unguiculata. Next base: position 48,524,163 of record NC_140795.1, on the reverse strand, counting down.
ATAGCTGAACACTTATTGTAAGTATTGTATTTTGTGTTAACTTGGTTTTGTATGAATGTTTAAATTAGATAATACTTTTAGCTATAATAATTGGAACTTTTGTTTGTGTTTTGTTAGTTTCATCATCGATTGGAATATTTTCATTGAGTTTTTTCGAATTCAAATTCTCTACTGATATTTTTTTGTACTCTGAACATTAAAGATATATTGTGTTAGTATTTTAAATATTTTTTTAATATATCCTAAAATATCAAAATTAGTGATAATCGGTGTATTATAAAGACACAGTAAAAGAGTAGCACAATAAAAATCAACAGAAAATTCAAATTCGGTTTTTTCATGGGTATTGCTGTTGGTGATGTTATTGAATCAGCATTAGAAAATCGCACACTTTTGGTATTAAAATATCAAATTCTCTCCGTTCAAAGTAGTTGGATATTATAATTTATAATTAATATGCAATTACATTTGTGATCCAATAAAAAACAGTAAAAATTTCGCATGTTATTTTGACATTTTTTTTAACTGTTCAGTTAATGCCAAGTTGGATTAATTAATAAGCATTGACATTTTAACTTGTTTCTAGATTAGCTCAATGAAATATAATAAAATACCCAAGCCTTGTTTCTTCCATAAATAATATAATTTTTTTGTGAGGTTTAAATGTTGACAATTCGATATTATTTAATATCATTTTAATGGATTAAAATTTAAATGAATAATTGATTTCAAATGAGTGATTAATTAAAATACTAAAGGAGATATTAATTTATTTAAGGATTTAATGTTTAGAAATAATTATATCTCAAATGGAAACAATCAAAATGAAATTAAATAAGAAATGTTAATTTATTTGCGAAAAAAAATCATTTAAAATGCTAATTAATTCAATATGGAATATCCATTCAATTTTATAGAAATAATTTAATATAAAATTTATTTTATCAAAGTAATGCAATTTTAAATGGATTTTGTTTTGAAAGGCCAGAATTCATTAAAAAGGGGACACATGTCAATTAAGAATGATTGTGAAAATAATTAAGATGCCATTCGAAATACTGGTTATTTTAATATGAAATACCATTTAAATTACTGCCCTTAAAATTATCATTTATTATTTCACTATATTTTTTTAATTAGTACAACGTTTATACTATTTTTATTTTCGATAAATATTTGTCCTCAAACAAAAATTACAAAAATTACAAAAAAATTAAATAAAAAACCTAAAATAGATTAAACAAAATATATATTTTCTCAACAAAATAAAAATCAAAACATCATGTATTTTTTTTTGTTAAGTTCCATATATTAATTAATTTTACTTATATTTTTAATTTCTTCAGTAAAATATATTTTTCACTACTTTGTTTCCTCAACAATAACTTAAATAATTATATTGCATAATAAAGCAAAAAATTTAGTCATGTCAAATTGTTGAGGCTTGCATAAATAGATAGAGATGGTACTTTCTTTAGAATGATAATTTTGTGGAAGAAAGTAGAAAACAGTACCATACAGCTAAGGCAATCTCTTGTGTTGTGGATGAATATGATTTGTCTCTTTCTCTCCAAAAGAATAATTCTGACAAAGAAATTTAAGATAAAGAAATGATAGACCCTACCCTATTCAAACATCTTTATTCTTTTCTTCATATTAGATTGGGTTGCAGAAATTTAAGAGTGCCTTTGCACATGACATGTTTGATTTGAAATTGTGGTTTTTATTTTAAATCACTTTGCATGTGTAATTTTAGCCTAATGGATTTCCTAACCTAGTTTTTAACACTATTCTAAAACAATGATCAAGTGACTTGTACCTAGAAGGGAAGTGAAAGGGATTCAATCTACTTCAACAAGTTTTAGGAAAACAACATACAAATTTCCATATAAAAATGTTAGAAAAAGGTTATTAAGGAAATAAATTCAAGTTAAAATAGATTTGATTGATTTTGTATATACATGACATTGATAAGAAAGTCTATATATTGTTAGAATTTTTTATGTTCTATGGATTCATTATTATAATAAAATATATTTAGATATTATAAATATTATAGATAATTAGTTATTTATTTAATTTTTAGATATTATAAATATTATAATTTTTTTTTCTATTTAGCTTATTAATATGTTTCGTTATTACATATAGTTAATTTTTTTTAGCAAACCATACATTTTAATTTAATGAATAATTTCATTTCTTTCTTTCTTTTTTTTAAGTATGATATTAAAAGTGACTCTTTCTCATTTTTTTTTTATTAATGTCATAGATGAAAACTTTTTTGTTTCATAGATCAATTTTCTTATGTGGAAAGACCTAAACAATTCAATAGTTGAGAGAAAATATCAACATCTATTGAATTTGACTTTAATTTTATTTTTTCAATCCTAGTTGCCAATTCAATTAACATGGTTTTCTATTCGGTAGTACAACAATAATCATCTTACCGGATTCTATATAGATCCAAACCTGATTATCACTCATTAGAAGTTTTTGGATGTTTGACTTATGCAACAACTTTGTCTTCCTTTAGAAACAAAAGTTACTCCTCATATCATTTCCTGCATTTTTGTTGGTTATCCTATAGGCTAGAAGGAATACAAATTGTACAACCTAAAGACCAAACAACTTTTTATTTCAAGGGATATTGTATTTTGTAAAACATTTTTTCTTCTAATAAGAAAATGACTTCTAGAAAAATTTTCTCTTTCATTTATGATATGATAATTCTTTTTGTCCATTAGTAATAAATTGTCTTCATAGATATTTTTGTTATACATCACTTTAGTGAGCCTCATGATGCATATGAAACATCAATGTCCAATATTGATGATTTTGAATTCTTTGTTTTTGAGATCATCTAGAGTATCTAAGAACCCTCTTATTTGTCTTGATTATTTAGGATCTAGCAACTCAGACCCTTATCTCATTTGGAGTTTTTATTCTCTAAACAAACTCATTCAAAAGTATAAAACTTTCATCTATCAAATTTTCATCACTTATGAGCCTTAGTTATATCATCAAGTAGTTCCTTGCCCATAATGGAGATATGCCATGGCTCAAGAAATTAAAACTTTGGAAGATAATGACAATTGGCTTTTAGTTCATATACCGAAAGACAAACATTGCATAGGATACAAATGGACTTTTAAATTTGATGGTTTAGTTGACATATACAAAACTCAGTTGGTAGACAAAGGTTGCACAAAACATACTAGAATTGATTTTTCAGACACTTTCTCACCAATGGCTAAACTTCTATAAAAGTCTTATTAGCCGTTATTGCTGGAAAAGTTAGAACCTATAACAATTATATATCAACAATGTATTCTTAAATTGTGAGTTATTTGAAGAAGTATACATGAATATTCTCTAAGGTTACATAACAAGAAAAAAAAATGATTAGTTTGCAAGTTGAATAAATCTATATATCACTGAGGTAAACTTCTAGACAATGGTTTTGCAAGTTCTCTTCAACCTGACTGCAACATGGTTTAACACAGTCCAATAATGATTACTCTCTATTTACTCATGGTTTTGGTTATTTATTGGTCATTTTTTTGGTCTATGTAGACAACATCATAACAAACCCTAATTCTTCTAGTGTTAGTAAGCTACAATTGACATTAAAGATTATTAGTTCTTTTAAATATAATACAGGTATGAAAATTGCCAAATCTAGTAAGGGTGTCTCTTTTAGTTAGAGAAGGTATATTTTATCTTTGCTTGATGATAATGATCTTTTAGGTAGTAAACCAACTACATTACACGTGAATTTCAATTTGAAACTTATCCTCAATGATGATGACCTTATTGAGGACCCCTGTTTGTATAGAAGATTAATTGGGAGACTTGTGTACTTGACCATTTCCAGGTCAGACATTACTTTTATAGTTTGCAAGCTTAGTCGATACATGCAAATTAACCATGCATTTAGCCACATTCTATCACATGTTACAATACTTGAAGTCCATTCCTGGTCAAGGTCTGTTTAAAAAACTTTATCTTTTAGCATATATTGATTCAAATTAGGGCATTTGTTTAGATACAATAAAAATAACAAGTGGTTATGTTGTACTTAATGATTCTCTAATTTCTTGGAAGTTTGTCAAGAAAGGTATTTTGTTCAAGTTTTCAACGGAATCAAAATATTGTGTTTTATGTTCAATGTTAAGTGAAGTAGTTTAACTACAATGGTTACTCAAATATTTTTAAATTTCAATTGACACAACTATACTCTTTTGCGACTACAAATTTTTCATGTACCTTACTTCTAACCCCTCTTACCATGAGAGGTCCAAATATATAGAAATTGATTGTCACTTTATTCGTGAATATGTTCAAAAACAACTATTGACTTTCATTCATTCCAGAACTAAGCATTAAATAGATTATATATTCACAATTTTGTTACCATCTTCAATCATTTCATTGGCAAGTTAGGAGTCATCAACATTTATTCTCTAATATGTTTGTCTTGAAAAGTCAATGTCCGCTAGAGATAAGACTAATTTATAATATATAAGCAACAAGCCTCATCCTAGAGAACCAATTTAGTGTGGTTCAGTTAAAAATAAATATCACTACCTTAATATGATATCAAAATCTAATATGGTATCAAAGTGATTTAAAGCCTATATTAGTCTAGATTTGGACCTATTGTACCAATTGCTATTATGCTTATTTTAATTTGCACACTTTATATCCTTAGCATGAAATGATGTGTTGAAAATTCTACATTAACAAAAGATAAAGCTAATTTACAATATATAAATTAAAATAAACCTTATTAAATCAATTTTGTAAAGCTAAATTAGACTTAATAGATGCACTATTTTTGAACTAATGTGGCTTTTAGTTTAGTTTATGTTAATCACTCCTATTATAAAATAATATATAAGAAATGGGATGAAATATTTTATTAAACTGATATTTAACTAGTGCAAATTAACTGTTTGAACTTTTATCTAAGATTTAGCAATATAGTGCAATATAAAATCAATTAGACTTTATGTATTAAATGATCACATTTCTTTTTTTAGGATCTTAATCTCATTTAAAGTACATATGTAAGTATATATATATATATATATATATATATATATATATATATATATATATATATATATATATATATATAATGGAAAAAGAATACAATATTTATAACATACATTTTTTAAAATTTCTTTTCATATATACCTTAATATAATTATTTGCTCTCTCATCAAAACATAATTATAAATACAACAAAGTAAAAAATAAACAACTAATTGAAACTTTAACATATGAAAAAATAATATCAATGCATCTTTATATAATGAGTTTACCAAAGACAATTAATTCAATTAACAATACATTATACATACATAGGTACTAGTATTAAAGGGTTTTCTTAAAATTATTTTAATTTTTTTGGGGGTGAACATGCTTCAACCAATGCACCTTCTAATCACTTTGGCTGTTTTTTCTCCTCTAATATCATGTTCGCATTCATTTAAGGGACCACTTAAAAAATTTAATTAACTAAAATTTAAAAGAGATATATGTAAACAAAATTGAATATTCAATTATAATTTAATTAACTAAAATGTCTTTATTCAAAATAAAGGGACTAGAATTGGAATTAAGCAAAATAGAGGATTAATATTGCACTTAGACCTAATTTAAACATAAAATACAAATATTCGTTTATGACTGCAATATTGAATGGATTTGTAAGATTATAATTATGAAGTTTTATAAGTACTATTATGTCCTTTTCTAATTGACGTGAAGATTATCCATTTGACACGTATTACATCACTGCTACCCACCTAGAACATGATCCAATAATAGATAAAAATAAATAAATTGTGATATTACTACATTAAAATTCTAATTGAAGAATTATAATTCAAATGTCAAGTTTGAACCTTTATGTTCTTAAACGAATAATACACAATTTAGGGTTTTCTTTAGAGATAAATTTTAAAATAAATAAAGAATTGAAAGTTTATAATTAAACTATAAATGTTTTTTATTTAATGTTTTTAAGATTTTATTGTCTTTTTAGTTATGATTAGTAAAGTTATTTAAAGTTATATGATTGAAGAGGTGAGAGGGATAAATCAAGATAATCAATCATATTTTTAATTGAATTTTTTTATCATGAATTTAGTTTATACATTACTAAAAATACTTATATTTTCTGCTAATTTTGTTTCGTAATTTTTTTAGAAAATACCTATAAATTTTGTTGTGATTTTTTTTTTGCAAGAAATTGCTATCAATTTTTTTGCAAAATATTTTGTATGAAACACTTTTCGCAACAAATTTTGTAAGAAATATTTGTGAATTTTATAATTTTGTAGAAAATAATTACCCATAAAGAAATTATCTGTCAATTAAGATTCTTAGAAAAAATGACAGAAAAAACTTTTTATTGCAAATTTCTTTAACAAATTTGTAAAAAAATTCCATGTAATAGGAAGAATTCTAGTAGTGATAGTTTACGTGGGTTTCTTAGTAAAGAAAATTGCTCCTCTAACTTAGATATTTAAGTATGTGGAAACATAATTATGTTTAGAAAGTATATATAATGGTTATATGTAGGCAAGAAAAGTTAGTTTCAGTGTTTATTAATTGAAAAGTTCTAAATTTTTGTTGCAAAATCAGTGCAAAAGTATATATAACCATTGCAAAAGTATATATAGGAGAGCTCGATTTCCCCAAATTTTTTTTATATATGTTTTATATATTTTAAAGGTATATTTATATATTATTATACTATTTATATTAAGTTTAGGAAAATTTATTTTAACTTTATTTATATACCTTTATTGTATATAAAATATAATAAAAAAATGGATGAATATTGGTTAATAAAAGGAATCATGGTTTTGTCTTTGATTATAATAAGATTATTTTTCGGTAAGTCATCAAGGAAGTATGAGAGTAAATAAGAGTAAACAGAAAAATAAAGAGATAAATCGGGAATGAAAATGAGATGATAGAGAGATTGAGGAAGATATTATCACAATATATTCTATTATGATTTATATATCTTAAGGGTATGTTTTTTTTATTACGATGTTTCTTTTAAATTAAGTTTTTTTCAAATTAGTATGAATCTTAATTATGATTTTAGGAATTTTCTTATGAAATTGGCATGAACCCTACTTATATTTTTTTATCCAAATTATTATATAACCCTAAATTGTGAAATTTAAAGATTTTGTATTTTCTACTGCAGATAGTATAATTTTGTAAATTTTATGGATGTATCTTGCATTGCATTACGAATTATGTTGTACATAACGAATTAATTGGATAGTCTTGAATTGGAATAAAAATTAGAATATCTCTATTACGTAAACTCAATGAATTAGAGAAATTAGAAATTGAAAAGTACATACGTGAATCACTCTTTAAAAATAATTTAAGTAGAAGAAATGAATAATTTTTTTTATTTAATTAAAAAATTTTATATAAAAAATAATAATTTGACGCTCCTATTTTTTGTTTTGTCCAAGCTCCCTATATTAAAGTTTGTATAGGTGAGGTACTAAAATAAGACAAATGGTAGTCTTCTTGAACATCATGCTTAAGAGGAGTTATTCAAAATGTGTCAGCAGATATTCTCTGTTGACTTTCCTTTGATGTATGAGTTCATGCATAATATATCTATATTATGTATGTAATTGACAAAATGATAATTTAATTGGTTTGACTTGTGAATTTATAGTTTTTCTGAATTTAAATTAAGTTTGTTATGATAATATATTTTGATTATTTAACTTTGTACGTAATAATTTGTCATGACTGTACTGTATAGAAGAATATATGGATATACAATTTAATTTGTCATAACATTAACTTTGTATGAAAGGTATTAAAGAATAATTTAAATTCTCATTTTGAAAATATATGTGTTAGAAGTGGGCTTTAAGTCTAACTCAACCCCACAGCCTTATCTCTAGTCAATCCACACCCCCTCACGTTGATGTATATTCATCTCGTACGTGAGACCAAAAATTAATGGGTGTGGGTGATCTATTAGCGGTCCGATATCATGTTAGAAGTAGAATTTAAGCCTAACTCAACCCCACAAACACTGCTTATGAGGTGAGGATTGCACCAATTTATATATTGTGGATTAGTCTTATCTCTAGTCGATGTAAGACTTTCAACAATATGTATTTATATATATATATATATATATATATATATATATATATATATTTGTTATATTTAATTTAAAAAAGAAAACTAAGATTAGGATTGTTAGAGTACCTTTTCCTCGCTATTATCGTAATTAAAGTGCATAAGATTAGAAAGTTAAGATGTAGAATTAAAGTGACTTAACATAATTATAGAGCCACTTGCATTTACTTCACTCCAAGAAGGTAGGTGAAGGCTTCAATGTGCTACATTTGTCTTTGTTTTGCTCCATTCAATCAATCTCTTCTTGAAGTTAATTATAAATAATATTATGATTAAATCAATCTTTTAAATCATCCATTTTAATATAACTTTTTTATGATTTATATAATACAATCATTTATATATAAATTTTAGAGTATAATTTCTATTTATCATCAAAATAGGAAATACAATATTTTTGAATTCATTCTTTTATAAAAATGTTAAAACTGTGTAATTATCCACAAGATAAAAAATTTGATTTAGAGCAGTATTATCTGTTTTAATTAATTTTTAAATTTCAAAATATATGTTATATCAGATTAAAAGTATATTTCAATTTTAGATATTAAACTGCATTTTAATATTATCATAATTTAATTTCAACCACTTATAATTTGATAAGTCATAATAAACTGGCATACCTTAACTCATTGAGTTATTTCTGTGACATTATTTTTTTTGCATAATTTGAAAAGTGTTATATAACTTCAATTTTTTTATTGAGGTGAAAACTATATCATTCAATGAAATCCATTTTTATTCATAAATTTCATTTTTATTTAAAAGTATCCATACATTAGTTAGCATTTCAATCCTTGCTAATGTACAATATAAATTGCTTTATCCCATAATTTAAATACATAAATCAATTTCACTTCACTATTTTTTTAGTGAAACAAATTAATTTATTAATTTAATTTGGAAAATAATAACACAATTTTGTAATCCACACCATGTGAGCTAGCTACCACCATTGATGAGTAATTAAGTAAGTTATTAGCCACAAATATATGTGTGGTTGGGAGGAATAATTAAATAATAATATCTTTGGAAAGATCTTTATTAGTTGTGTGACATGTGAGTGGTAATTAAGAACCCTAAATAAAGGAGACACTCCAAAGTCCAATACTTTTCTAGCCACTAATTCCATGTTGTATTCTTCTTTTCAAGCCTTTATTTAACGTTTCATAAAGGAATCAACAACATTTCCAAGTTAAGCAACCAGATAATGCACTGTTGCTACACTCTTCTTCTTTTAAAGGAATTCCAATCTTAATGCATTCATTCATAACACCCTTTTTAACAAATCTCATACTCATCACTAAATAACTTGCTAACAACAAATATTATACAATTTCATTCCCAAATTATTATCAAAAATTATGTTCAACAAACGATACGCAAATATATATATATATATATATATATATATATATATATATATGTGAAAGTTATGTTACAGTCCAGTGTAGTGTTAAGAACTGAATTTTAAGTTCAACTCAATTTTACAAAACTAGCTTGTAAAGTGATGTTTGCATTTATTTATATATTCTAAGTTGACCTTAATTTTAGTCGATGAGAGACTTTCAACACACCCCCTTACATCGATATATATATATATATATATATATATATATATATATATATATATATATATATATATATATATATATCTCAAATGTGAGACTGAACATTAATGGGTGACCTGATAACGATCTAATAACAGATGAAACAATAGACTCAACAAATATCACTAGAATGTACTCTAACACATGACTCTGATCATACCATGTTAAAACTTTGACTTTAAACCTAGTTCAATCTTATCAAATTATCTGTACTTTCAACATGTAAAATTTCGTATGACAAACACTTTACTTGCCTCTTGTTGCAATTGACATTTTCTATGAGTTTCACAAAGTACAACAACTAAATCCTATATAATTTACTTCAAGAACAAAATAAATTTTTTTACAATAGATCGAAGACGAAAAATATATTTAATTTTTTTAAAGTTAGAGTGAATACTTCTGATAACATAACTATTAAAATTGACCTCAATGATTTTTGAAGTTTTATTATATCTATTTTGTAATTTTCTTAAAAGTGATATATTTTTGAGATTTGTATATTTAAAATTAGAATTGTGTGACATAAAGTATATGTATTCCTAATTAAAACTATTCATCATAAGAAAATAGAAATAGAATATTAATGGATGATGTGCATGTGGAGTGTGTTGAATGATGTGAATATATGAAAAGCCATAACATGGATTTGCCAAAGTAGCAATGCTTTTATGCAACTTTCATTGGTGTCTGAACTTAAAAATGCTAGTTGGTGAGAAAAATTAACGAAGAAGACCAATTGATTTCATCACATTATGAGTCTATGGCTTCACTTCCTTCAAGTTAGGAATTTGTCACTTTTAATAAAGAGATCTATTATTTTAGTCTAAACCATCCATCATGAAGCAATCTCTTTGCTTATTAGGGTCACATACTAATAATCATAAATACACTTAAATAATCAAACAAAATTATTATTTTTAAATACTTTCTACAATTTTATCTGCACATGGCAAGTACAAGTGACATAGCTCACACCACTCGTACTTAAACCAAAATTTTTAATTCATTAAGTATTTAATTAATTCAAAGAAAAATTAAATTAAATATATACTTAAAACATATATTAAATAGTTAAAACTTATTTAAACATTAACATTAATTTTAGCTAAAGCAGTAACAAGATGTGCAAAAATAAGAAGTTGAGTTAAATTATGGGTTTTTGAAAATAAACTAGAATTACTAAGAAATTAAAGACCAAAATAGCATATAGAACTGAAAGAGAACCAAAACTGATTCTACTTAAAAATTTTGGATTATCTTGTAAGCAATCCTAACCACAATTTATAAATTGCATTTTGGTACTTTTGCTTAATTTCATTCTATACTTTAAAAAGCAAAAGAAAAGTTTTTCCTTCATAAATTTTCATGGAGCAATAATGAAAAGAATAAAGGGTAATGACAATTATGTTGGGAGCTTTGTATATTATGGATATCTTTTAATGTAAAAAAATTATATATATATATATATATATATATATATATATATATATATATATGTATTACTGTGTAAATTTGTTTTTCAATTTTATCTTTTAAAATATATATTTTCTAAATTAAAATAATTATTTTATGAATATTATCTTTTAAGTGATTATTGTTTAAATTGATTTTTTTTATTTGACCATATTTTAAAATTTAATTATTTTTTAAATATTAACTAAAAAAAATTACTTATAATAAAATTATAAAAGTGATTTATATTTTGTTTTATAATTATAATAATAATTTTAATACTTTTAGTATCATAAAAAAGTAAATATATATGCACTTAGCATATGTATTTTCATAGTATATATAATTTGTTTACACGTGTCACTTCATAATTGTGCCACGTGTCAAAGTGTGACACGTGGCACAAATGTGAAGTGACACGTGTAAAAAATAAACAAATTTAAAAAAATATTAAAAAATTCAAAAAATATTTAAAAAATTCATAAAAAAACATAAATTGAACGTGGCGTTAACTTTAACATCGTCTAGTCAAAGTTAACGGTGATGACCAAATTGAGTTATCTTTAAAAAAAATGAGGACCAAAGTGAGATAACAAAAAACTTGAGAACCAAACTGAAATTTCATGACAAATAAAAGAACTAAAAAAGTAATTTAACGTTTATTTTATGATATACAAATATAAAAGGTGTAATTTTAAAATCGACGAAAAGTTATTTAAATAAAAATATCATTTATTGCGATCGTGTCAAAATGCAAAGTTAAAAAGAAAAGTACATATGCAACCTATTTTATGGCTTATATATTTTTATTGTTGGATTATTATACACTCATGAGTTAACCCATTATTCACATTTTATTTTTCTCAAATACATTTCCACAAAATTTGTTTCATGAACTAATAAAAATGGATTTTTTGTAATATAACAATTAATGACGAAAAGTAATGATTAAAAAATACATTGATTGAAAAGTAAATTATATATATTCATTGAAGAGAAAAGAACATGAAAGATGATCAATTCTTTTACATAATTTAGAAATATTTATAAAAACTCTCAAATTTTAATTATAAGCTTACACGATAGTAAGATAGACCAATTTAAATAAGTTTTAGGTTTTAATATGATTGGTTTTTCTTTTTGAGTATCCAATAAAAAGGTTTATTTTTAGTATTTAATAAATTAAACATTTCAGTTCTTATTTATTAAGTTGAAATATGTTTTATATAAGTTTAAATGAAAGTAATATTATTAAGTCTTTTCTAAAAAACAATAAATATTTTACTTTGATGAATAATAAAATATGGAAAAGATAAAAGTAAAAAAAAAAAATGCACATGTATCACTTTTACATATAAAACTTGCAAAAATAAGGGAAGGTTTAAAAACAAGATATTGATAGCCATTAAAATGATATATATACCAGTTATGAATAATAACACCATAACAAGACTTTAAAGTAAATTTAAAATAAATAATTTTTTATATGTAATATTTAATAAGAATATTATGAAAAAAAAAGTAATGGAAATTTAAGTTGCGTCACCATAATCTCTTTTTTATTGTCAAAAATCACGTTAACTTATGAGAGTGTTTAACTCAAACAAAAAATATAAATGACACAAGAAAAAAAAGTGTGAAAATATATCTCATGAATGTTATAGATACATAAAATAATGTTAGAGTAAAATTAAATATGCACAATGAAATTAAATTAAATTATAATTAATTTAGTAGTAATGGAACAAATCATGTTAAGATATATTATCATTTTTAAACTATAATTATAAGATTATTCATAGAGATGTGAATTTGGCCTAGTTCATAGGGTTTGGCCTCGGTCCATCCCGTCCGGATCATCGATTCTGTTGGTCCTGTTCGGATCGCTTCACTTGATCTTTTACTCTAACTTAAAGTTGTATTTTTAGAGGGATCTAAGCCACTTCAGTCCTGACTCTAACCCAAACTAAAAGAGAATTTTGGAGACTGAAACTTTTGTTTTGACCTCTCATTTGAGGTCCATAAAAAAGGGTTTAACGAAGAGTGAGTCAAGACCGATTCATAAACTAGGGACCAAATTGACATTTCTAATTACTCTTGTCCTATTTAAAAGATAAAAAGATTTCTTACTAAAAAAATTTCAAATTCATAAAAAAAGAAAAAAAAAATCACGAAGACGTTTTTATGCAGAACTGTATCTACCCCTAAAAAGTATAAATAGATAGAACATGTACACACATATGCATAACAAAAAGATATGCATAAATCATTATATATAGATCTCAAATAACTAATGGTAACTTAAATTTTCGTAAACAATTGTTACTTAAACTTCTCACATCACACAAAACATAAGTAGTTTTACAAAATTGAATGTATCCTAATTTTTGTGATTTTTCTTACTCATTCATTCTACATATGTAATTATTTAATTGATAATTTGTAAAAGATACTTCAACACTTAAATTAGTATTCGATTTAGTCATATATAATAAATATAAATAATAATTCATATTAATCAAGTAATTCTAATTTGGAGGAACCGATTAATAAATAGGCTTATAATATTTAAAAGCAAAATGCATTATTGAATATGACTAATCTAAGAATTTGATGGGGAAAACAACAACAAACAATATACCAGAGAATGCAGCGGATATAATTTCCCCTAATTTGCAAGAATCTATGAGGAGCAATAATCAAAGAGCAGCAATAATAAATCACCAAAAGCACAAATAAAGGCACCAATATATTTAAGGTGGAAAACCCCTCAAATTAAGGGTAAAAACCACGAGTCGTCCAGACTAAAGAAATAGCTCCACTATGATCAACAAGAGTACAAAAGAGTCTTAATCAATAGCACAAATTAGTGCCAACACCCAACCAAATAACAAAGTAACAAAGCTTTCAAATAGAGAAGAACAAGAGAGGAAAACCTTTACAAATCACTGCTGCAGTGCGAAATTAATATCTCCCAACTCAGTCCTTGTATCAAAGATCCGACCGGTCAGAATGAAGAGCAATGAGTTCCGAACCTGCTGTAAAAATTTCAGTCCAATCCAACGGTGAACGAATCCGCAGCGCTGAATTTACTGCGACAGCTCTATGAAAAACGTGAACAGAATTTTCCTCTACCTCTCCCTCTATGTGTTAGGGCTTTGAGTGTATTCTGACTCTATTGTTCTGCCTCTCTCTTTATTTTATAGCCTCCTCTCCACTAGGTTAAGTGAGACACGGACTTCTCAAATCTTGGGCCTTTTCTCCATATAGGAAGGGAGCCTAATACCCAACAGAATTATACCTGTGTAAGCACACACCTAAATTATAGTTATAAAATTTTAATTTTATTTTTAATCATAAATAACTCTCACATATTATTTCATCAATTAAAGTCATATTATCTCATCACATAATACAAAAACACATTTTTGAAAAAAAAAATGAAATCTTAAAATTCAAATGAGCATAATTTATACGAATCTTATTCTCAAACAATGATCATAAATTAGATCAATTTCAATCTTATGATCACACAAAAATTTATGTAAACAAGATTCAAATATCTTAAAAATCACAATTACATAATATATAAATATACAATAGTTGATATTACTTGGGAAAATTTTCATGATAGAAATGTTATAACCTTTAAATCACATATAATATAATTTTGGTGAAGCTTAAGTTTTCTCTTCGTAATACTAATAAACATTCATACATTAAATGTGATAAAAATATGCATATCCACGGATATTCGTAGATAAAATCTGTGATAGATAGTTGATACTAGTGAATAGTGAGTATTTTAATACCCGTTTATAAACGGATCGAGTGTAGGTATCATACTATTTGTATATGTGGATATCCGTTACCTTCAAAAAAATAAAATTAAAATTTAATCTATGTTTTATTAAGTTAAATTTATTTAAAATTAAAATTTAATTTATATTTTATTAGATTAGATTAAATTAAATTTAAATTTAAATTATATGTAATTTAATTTATATTTAATTTTATATTTTTTTGTAATTTTATTTTAAAATATTATAAAATATTTTTTTAAATATTCGCGGGTATCACGGATACATGCGGGTTTTAAAATACTCACATGTATTTTTTAAACGGACACCATACAAGTAGACAAATGGATAGGGTACATTTTTTTTGTTATGGGTAGGCACTACTCGTACTTAACCTTGTCATCCTTACCTTACATTCTATATTTGTGTGACACAATACTTCAAAATACTAATCACTAACCTAAAAATTACTTTTCATGTTCCATAGGTGTTCTCTATCCTAAGGTTTATCTAAAATGTAAAATATTGAACAAATGCAAGATGAAAGGGAGAAAACATGACCTATATTTATACACTCATGAATAACCTAGGAATGGACTTGAACTTCTAAAGATAAAGTCCACCTCACTCCCAAAATATTTTATCCTCGTATGTTCAACATTATTTTATTATATAAATAATTCACTTTTATTTTATTCTCTAAATTTAATTGAATATTTTTAAACAAGACAAATAAATAACTAAATTACTACTATTCAATGAAAATATAGGTTTTTATGATAAAAGAAATAAGTCAAGTGATCGAAAGACAAATCTAAAATTATTTCAAAACATCAAATTAAAAAGAGTTAACAAAATAGTAGAAAAAAATGAAAATAAATGTTTATTGAACCAACATTAAAGAGAACAATTGATTCATCCTAAGTTCCTAAACCAACATTATAATTCATTAAGTATTCAACTTGAAAATAATAATTTATTGAATACTCACAAAAAAAAAAAAATCAAGCATATGAATTAGAACTTATTTAAACTTAATTTAATTCAAAATTTGCATCTCGTAAATCATATATGTAAGGCCCCATTTTATTCCTGCCCTAAAGTTAGTGGGCTGCCCCTAAGTGGGCCTAAGGGTTGGCCCAGTGTATATAAACCCTGCTACGTTGCCCTAATGGGAGGTCTGTGTTTTCCCTTTCTGAACCAGCCGTCGCTCCGCCCCTTCGTACCGCTAGAGCTCTGCTAGGGTTGCCCTGAGGTCCTCCTCGAGCTAGCTCAAAGCTCAAGTCCTACTTCTTGCACGACGTAAGTGACCCTAAAACATACCGTCTTCGCCTCCCTTCTTCGTATTCCACTGTTTAATGTTGGTTGATGACTCTGTTCTTCCTTTTGTGCCACTGTTCCACCAGTTCCTGATCCGTCTCCCGAACTGCTGTGCTTCAGGGCCCAATGTCGAGGTCTGTGCGAACCCTTTTCCAGGTACGGGAAGTTAGGGTTCCAGTATTTTAGGTGTTGTCTTGGCTGTTCTTGAGTGAGTTAATGATTTCATGAATGAATCCTTCGTTTTGGTGTGATTAAATGCTTGTTATGCCTGGTTGATTGGATATGCATGACTGTTACAGTGAAGAACAGTGACGAGACCTGTAAATCTCGCCCAAGCGAGTCAATCTCGCCTAGGCGAGATGAAACAGGGAGCTCGCCTAAGTTTTTTGCACGAAACGTCGCCCGGGCGGCTCGCTCAACTTTTGAGCGAGCAGGCAACTCGCCCAAGCGAGAGGGATCTCGCTTAAGCGAGATCCCGTGTTGCCCATGCCCTTGTTTTTGGCGCTCTCACCTAGGTGAGGGGGAGGCTCGCCTGAGCGAGCACGTCTCGCCTGAGCGAGACCCCTCAGCCTGAGCGAGATGCTGGGCGAGACTGTGCTATAATTTGGACGTTTGATGTTTCCCGAGTGATCTGTTTTGATTGGGTATGATTGTGTGATGATGGACGTGTATATAATGGAGTATGAGATATATTTCTGGCATGATTCATGAATTGTGAATGAATGGGTTGGTATGAGACTTAACGTGTGAAATGAATGAATGCGTTGGAACTAAAGGGATACATGATTAATATGAGATGAGACCCCAGACTCATTGGGGTGGTGATGATCAGAGGTATGGACTTGAGAGGTGATGCATATGAGGATGTTAATTCCAAGGGTGGATATGGGATTGAAAAACATGATTTAATATTCTCTTATCGATGAATTATGAATGTTGGTCCGTGTCAGCGTGTAATTCCTTGGGGGTCTCTAGGTGAGACCTCCGGGGTCGCGCTTCAGTGGTCGGGACGTAATTCCATGGCCCCTGCTAGTGGGTGTTCATGGTGGTGCCCCATCTGTATAACTAGGTAAGGATTCAAGGTAAGGTTGCATCCTGACGCTCCGAGGAGTCAGTTAGTCTCACTTAGAGCGGACTGACTCTTGTGGTGGGAGTAGCAGGAGGCCTGAAACTCACTAAGGGCTAACCTTGTGGTGGGAGAGATTTGTTTCATTGCAACACTGGTAATACATGGCTCAGGATTCGAGCAGCTCAGGTTCGAGCAGGGGTACCCACACAAGTGCAAGCATCCGCTGAATCCGACCAAGTTATACGTATCCGGATGAGTCGAGTCGAGTCGTAGTGTATTGAATGAAGAGTCATAACCTGTTTGGTTGCTATGTGGATGAGATAGTAAAAATACATTTGATTGCATGTTGAATATGTTGATTGGCTCTAGCTTACCCGTTTTGTTGCATGTTTGTGATGTATGTGGCTGTTCTTCTTGCGATGATCATCAACTTGGTTGATGGGAGCAGATGGGCGAGGTCCTCGTGGTCAGCAAGGGAGTGGTGATCCAGCAGCTTAGCCATCCGGGCTAGAATTCGAACGTCTTTCTTTCATGTTTCTTTAGGGCTATGGCCCCTGTATTTGTTGTTACCGGATTTGTAAACTCTTAGTCAAACTGTTTATCCTGCTTTTGTTGGCATCGTGGTGTGCCTGGTTTTGTAGGGGTGACGTTATGAACCCCAGGACTGCATTGTCGATTTATCTATGTGTGACGTGTCCTTTAATTTTACGTATTAAATTAAATGGGACGTTACATTTATGGTATCAGAGCAGTTCGTCCTTAGGATGACCTGAGGTTGTGGGTTTGTCGTGCTTTGCGGGCGTAAGTAGTCATGTCTAGTCGAGTTTGTCAGTGAAACCAAAAGTTTAGGAACAAAAAACGCCTTGATAGAGTAATGAGGGTGCACACTCATGACTAGATTAAAGGTTGTTTTCCTTTCTTAATTCTGATGGTTCGGGGAAATAGGGGCGACAGACAAAAAGGGGTTCGTTGTCTGTAAGTGATAGATTGTTGCTGGGTATGATCTAGTTTGTCTTGGCTGCGCCTCTGTGCTTTGTGTTTAGTGTTTACGGAGATAAGAGAATTGAGATTTAACGTCTTGGACTAATAAGCTGGAGAATATGCTAGAGTTCCCAAAATAAAGATACTACTAGTTTTCTAAAGGGAGTGAATCAAAAGGGTAATAACACTAAGGGGTATCAGTGCATGCAAGTGCCACGTCGTTTGAGGAAATCAAGCTGATTCTACACCCCGACGATGGTGGGGTTCCGAATTATGAAAATGCATACGGTGTTAGATGGAGTGTCATTGAATATAGTCATATGGTCACATCTAGTGCTTCTTGGAGTGGTGTAAGAGGAACAATTGGCAAATCTGAGGTTGCTAAAAGTGGAGGAATTGCTTAGCGACAAGAAAGGTAAGAGAGGAGGAGACTGGGAAGTGCAAAAGATGGCAAACCTCTAGTGAGAGGCTGAGATGGATAAGGGTTACTGATCAGTCAGGAAAGATGACGTTCCTAAGTAGGGAAAGGAACAATTGATGGGTAGGGAAGAAATGGCATAAGGGATTCATACCAGGATTAATAGTCAGTAGGTAATGATGGGTATTTTCAAATTTGTGAGTGGGATGCTTCAAGGGGAAAATAGTTCCCACGAGTAGGACATCTGACCCTGGGTATAAAGTGAAGGGTTTCACGTACTAGAAGAAGGGGCAAGCCTTTAAAGGGTTATTCTTGTATGGAAGGACAACCCAACTGATGTCATCACACAATGATGGGGGAAATAAGGAGGGAAGTTCTGAGTGGTTTGCATGGTGTCTACAATGGTTGATGCTAAAGTGGTTAGCACGAATAAATCTCATACAGAGATGTGTCATACGAAGAGATGCTTGGACTAAGGGCCGATTTTCTTGGAATCGTGTACTCCTTGATGTCGTCGGTATGGTAGATGAGTGATGGTTGTCTTTAAGAAAGGACTGAAGTTGAGACGATGGTTTCGCCAAAATTGCGACCAAGTGGAGACCCGCTCGAGGGTATGGTGCCTTCGGGGTGATCAAAGTATTTGAATTTAAATCCGATATGAATTATGCGATGTTGGGACGTAGTCTCAAGGGTGAATCAGTTGTTTTCTCAATCTCATCCTGATGAGCTGGACAACCCACGAGGTGGTGTTCTTGGATTAAAAAGAGATGATTCAATGGTGGCGGTTGAGGTATGGACCAAGCTAAATAGTGGGGACAAAGCTTCACGTGAATCAAAGACATCTGACGAGGGAAAGTGGATGATAGACGAAGAGGATCTCAGTGGAAAAGGAGTTATGGACGTACTGTGGGACAAGTACCAGAGTTTTGACCTTGGTGTGATAAAATTCCCCTTTGCATTGGTGCCTGAAGAGGAAACTTGAGACAATAGTCCCTAATGGAATGGTTTCTACAGCGAGTCTGAAATAAACACGGAGGTAAAGGAGATGTCGGAGGAGTAGTGGCTTATGCTGAGTACGACCACAATGATGACAGCAGATTTGGTGAACATCAGAGGAAAGGTAGTGGTGGAATAGATTGTTCAAGGGAAAACGTTAGATAAGGAAGGATTGACTTTTCGGACCTATGGTTGTATAGAGTGGAAAACATGATGGAGGTAAGGCAATCCCAAACATGTTAGCTGTGTCGTCAAGGTTTAACGGCGAGTATCCAAGTGCGAACAGAGTCTTTAAAATGTGCAAGAAAGGGTATTGACAAAGGATGAAGTGCCTAACAGGACGCATAGTTAGGAAGGGTGGATGCAATGTTGCGAAAATGAGACGCTAAGACTATAAAGAGGTGAGTCCAAAGGATTTTACAAGTTGCATAGAAGTTTTGAAAGAAGGTTTCTCGGTGATGATTGATTCCTTGTCACGGCAGACATGAAAGGGGCATCATTTGGAGTAAACAAATGAGTGGCCTTTTGTGGTGATCAGAGTAGCGCAGCGAGATTATGGCAAGTGATACTTATGAGGGGTAAAAGGTGTGTGGAAAGAACTATCTTACTTATGAACAACAAATGTGTCGTTCTTATGAGTATCAGTTAAGGATGTTCAGTTACCAGTTAAAGTTGGAATTATGAAGTTGCTCAAAGAAAGTTGTGCAAGAGAAGTAGGGGATGGTTTGAGTTATGATTTCAAGTTAGGGTGCCAACTTGGAAGTGAGGACGTGAGAGTAGATGTTTAGCCAGAGAAGGGAATTGAAGATCCTTGATTTGACGAAGTAAGAGTGAGAGTTGGTTGAGAACCATAAGTGTTTGGGTTGGGAAGAGAATGGGTGAGGGGATTTCATTAGTCTCGTCATCTTACTAGCACTAGTGAACCTCTCAACAAGGTTGAGAAAAGCCAAATCGGAATATATCAGTTTGAGGTGTATCGTGGAGTTACGTGGTACGAACCAGACTAGAAATTTGAAGTCAATGGAAGTTATGGTTCTGGGGTTTTGTGGAATGTTGCCTATAAGTTAGGGGGGATTAAAGATGAAGATAGGATGCTGATGCGACATGGTGAAGAAAGCAGTTGAAGGTTTAAATGAGAAGAAGATGTAGGAGTTTCAATATACATAAAAGTGGTCAAAAGTGTTGATGGTGTGGCAGTAGGCCAACACTCAAGAGTGATCAAGTCAGTGAAGTGATGCATAAAGGAGTGAACAAGATGATGTGAAGTGATAACGAGTGTGCCTTGGTTGGAGACTTAAGGTCATCTGAGAAGTTGATAAAAACCTACAAGGGGTAGCAGAGAGCAAATAGAAAATGAGTCAGTATGTTAGATACAAGTTAGTGGGGCATGCATGGACGAGCATTCGGATTTTAAGGCCGGAGGATTTGGAGTGCTTCGAGAGTAGTGACTGATTTAATCTACATAGTTGGGCACCTATCGCTTAGCACAGAGGAAAAGTTTCCAATGACTATAGGTGTGGGAGTCGTTGTATATGTCGTGTTTGAGTAGTGGTTTCCAGAGGAGATAAGGAGAACATAGCTCCTTCCTATCTCATCGATGAATTTTCGAGGTCGAAAATTTTCTTGTTGGGGAGAATGTAAGGCCCCATTTTATTCCTGCCCTAAAGTTAGTGGGCTGCCCCTAAGTGGGCCTAAGGGTTGGCCCAGTGTATATAAACCCTGCTACGTTGCCCTAATGGGAGGTCTGTGTTTTCCCTTTCTGAACCAGCCGTCGCTCCGCCCCTTCGTACCGCTAGAGCTCTGCTAGGGTTGCCCTGAGGTCCTCCTCGAGCTAGCTCAAAGCTCAAGTCCTACTTCCTGCACGACGTAAGTGACCCTAAAACATACCGTCTTCGCCTCCCTTCTTCGTATTCCACTGTTTAATGTTGGTTGATGACTCTGTTCTTCCTTTTGTGCCACTGTTCCACCAGTTCCTGATCCGTCTCCCGAACTGCTGTGCTTCGGGGCCCAATGTCGAGGTCTGTGCGAACCCTTTTCCAGGTACGGGAAGTTAGGGTTCCAGTATTTTAGGTGTTGTCTTGGCTGTTCTTGAGTGAGTTAATGATTTCATGAATGAATCCTTCGTTTTGGTGTGATTAAATGCTTGTTATGCCTGGTTGATTGGATATGCATGACTGTTACAGTGAAGAACAGTGACGAGACCTGTAAATCTCGCCCAAGCAAGTCAATCTCGCCTAGGCGAGATGAAACAGGGAGCTCGCCTAAGTTTTTTGCGCGAAACGTCGCCCGGGCGGCTCGCTCAACTTTTGAGCGAGCAGGCAACTCGCCCAAGCGAGAGGGATCTCGCTTAAGCGAGATCCCGTGTTGCCCATGCCCTTGTTTTTGGCGCTCTCACCTAGGTGAGGGGGAGGCTCGCCTGAGCGAGCACGTCTCGCCTGAGCGAGACCCCTCAGCCTGAGCGAGATGCTGGGCGAGACTGTGCTATAATTTGGACGTTTGATGTTTCCCGAGTGATCTGTTTTGATTGGGTATGATTGTGTGATGATGGACGTGTATATAATGGAGTATGAGATATATTTCTGGCATGATTCATGAATTGTGAATGAATGGGTTGGTATGAGACTTAACGTGTGAAATGAATGAATGCGTTGGAACTAAAGGGATACATGATTAATATGAGATGAGACCCCAGACTCATTGGGGTGGTGATGATCAGAGGTATGGACTTGAGAGGTGATGCATATGAGGATGTTAATTCCAAGGGTGGATATGGGATTGAAAAACATGATTTAATATTCTCTTATCGATGAATTATGAATGTTGGTCCGTGTCAGCGTGTAATTCCTTGGGGGTCTCTAGGTGAGACCTCCGGGGTCGCGCTTCAGTGGTCGGGACGTAATTCCATGGCCCCTGCTAGTGGGTGTTCATGGTGGTGCCCCATCTGTATAACTAGGTAAGGATTCAAGGTAAGGTTGCATCCTGACGCTCCGAGGAGTCAGTTAGTCTCACTTAGAGCGGACTGACTCTTGTGGTGGGAGTAGCAGGAGGCCTGAAACTCACTAAGGGCTAACCTTGTGGTGGGAGAGATTTGTTTCATTGCAACACTGGTAATACATGGCTCAGGATTCGAGCAGCTCAGGTTCGAGCAGGGGTACCCACACAAGTGCAAGCATCCGCTGAATCCGACCAAGTTATACGTATCCGGATGAGTCGAGTCGAGTCGTAGTGTATTGAATGAAGAGTCATAACCTGTTTGGTTGCTATGTGGATGAGATAGTAAAAATACATTTGATTGCATGTTGAATATGTTGATTGGCTCTAGCTTACCCGTTTTGTTGCATGTTTGTGATGTATGTGGCTGTTCTTCTTGCGATGATCATCAACTTGGTTGATGGGAGCAGATGGGCGAGGTCCTCGTGGTCAGCAAGGGAGTGGTGATCCAGCAGCTTAGCCATCCGGGCTAGAATTCGAACGTCTTTCTTTCATGTTTCTTTAGGGCTATGGCCCCTGTATTTGTTGTTACCGGATTTGTAAACTCTTAGTCAAACTGTTTATCCTGCTTTTGTTGGCATCGTGGTGTGCCTGGTTTTGTAGGGGTGACGTTATGAACCCCAGGACTGCATTGTCGATTTATCTATGTGTGACGTGTCCTTTAATTTTACGTATTAAATTAAATGGGACGTTACAATATATAAAAAGTGTCATTATTAAAAATCACTTAAAATGTACTTTGATTTTAGAAAAAAAAAAACATATACAAAATAAACTCTTAAAATATTTAAAATAATAAGTATCCCTTGATGTATTTTTGTAGTTGTTCAATTTTAATAATTAATAATTGTAATAAAATGGTTTGATTGATAAATGGCATATCATACATAATGTTTAAATCATGTATTTGATAACGTATATAACAATTTAAATTGATCTTCCTTTACTTGAAATATTATTTAACTATGGATAAAATCTTAAATATTATTTTTAATTGATGTTGATTAAGATCATTTTTGTAAACAATAATGAAAATTTTAATAATAATTATTTCTCTATTATCGGCAAACATTTATAAGATTGTTGTTTAGCTGATACCAATTGGTTTTTTTTATCAATGTTAATAAAATTATTTTTCAAATAATATAAGTGTTTTTAAATGACATCCATATGAATTATTTTCTAAGCAATATTATTGCGATTGCTTATCTCTTGTTAGAGGTTAGACTTCTTTCTCAATTTATGTTTGTTAGATTTTCTCAATGAATGATCAGTGTGGTTTTTAAAGCTGAAAGTAATTATTTTTTGTTGATATTTGAGAAGTTAAATAGTAATTTTTGTATTTAATATTTTTATATTGGTTGTAATTGAAATATTTAATTTAATAAATTTTGTTGCCTCCATATAAAAAATATTTTAAAAAATAAACAATTTAAATTCAATATACTTTTTAATTTATTAAAAACAGTAAAATTTTCTATCCATGCACAGGTTAAGTCTAAAAGCAAGTTTTATATTAAGTTTTCTATTTATGTTCAAGATAAGTGCATGTCCAATACATGTTTCGTATTAATGGTAGCAAAAAAAAATTAAATTTTAAGAGTTGAAACGATTTAGGTCAAAAGTTGAATCAAGTTAGTCTTAATAGAAGATCGATCAAGTTGGTTCTGGTTGAAACTTAACTCGAGTCGATCTTGGTTGAAAGTCAAGTTGAAATTATGCGATCGTAGGTTGACATAGTCGATCTCGAGACCTAAGTTGACATGAGTCAGTCTCGGTCAAAGATTGATCCGAATCAACTGTCGTAAGAGGTCTGTCATAGTTGAAGGTCAACTTATGTTAACCACAGCAAAAATCGGTCCATGGTGAAGGTTAGACCTAAGTAGTCTCATCCTAAGACCGGAACAAATTAGTCAAACTGATGGGTTGAATCAAGTCGGCTTGACTCATATCTAATAGACTTAAAAGTTAGGTATATTAGATCAATTTAAATTGGATTGAAAAAAAAGAGAGGTGCAAATCTAATTGATCTGATTAAAATAAATTTGGATTATAAATCTAATCTATTTTATTACCTATATCGAATCTATACTAAATTTTAAAAAATTCAATCCATTTCTACCCTTATTTTATATAAAAGTATTCAAATGAAGTTGGTATTGGTATCCATTTGCATAAAAACAGTTACTTAATAAATAATGCACAACTAATAGACTTAAATAGACTTTGTTTAGATTGTTGGTTGTGCGTGTCAGATATAAAAAGGTTCATATTCAAAGTTTTAACCAAAAATACAAATTCCTACTCATATAGGTTATAGGTTAGATAAGTGGATTATGGATTTTTAATAAAAAATCCAACTATAATTATCGGTAAGTTTTCAAGAAAATTATACATTTTATTTTCATTTAATATATTTATTTTTGTTGATAAAAAAATACATTTTGAATAATTGAAATTCCTTGAGATAGTAAAACAATTTTACTAAGATTATAATGATTGAAAATTAGACGTAAATTCAAGAAGCTTCAAGTCGTCGAAAGTTATTGACCTTTTTATTTCTTAATCTTTCACTTATTTTCTTTTTATTTTTTACTTTGTATTTTTTTTTCTATATTTTTCTGTAAAGCTTTTTCAGCGTTAGTAAAATGGTCATAACTTTTTTCATATAAACGGACAATTAGAATACTACACCTTTTCTTTATCCTATATAGAGATGTCAAAATGGGTTTCAATCCGTGAGCCAATCCGGCTCACCACGGGTTCGAGCCGGGTTGGGTTGAGAAAAATTTAACTTTTTCAGAAGTGGGTTGAACTCAACCCGGCTCACTTAACCCACGGGTTCGAGCCGGGTTGAAGGTGGGTTGGCCCACTTAACCCACCAACATTTTTTTACAATTTTTTTTTTATTTTTTTTTTAAATTTTCTTTTAATTTTTTTAAAATTATTTACTACTCCAATTATATTTGTTCACAATTTCATATTTTTAAATGCTAGAATGTTGCTTAATTATATTTGAATTATTTGAATGTTTAATTAATTTGATTGTCAAGTTATATATATGTTGATACTTTAATCTTTAACTATAATCTTTATAGTAAATTACTCAAGTAACTGTTTTATAAACAATTTTTTCTAAATTAGCATGAAAAAAATGTATAGTTTTTTTTATTTATATTTTGTTGAATAGCATGACAGAAAATTTGTAATATTAGTCATGCTTTCTTAGACTAATGGATACTTTCTTGGAAATAATTCTTCATATATTGGTGGTGAGCATGATCAAAACATTGGTTCTTGATTTTACTATGATTCTCATCTCATGAGTTACTTAAAAATTTATTTAAATATTTGAATAACAAAAAAAATAAATAAATAATTTTTTTAGGTGGGTTGGTGAGCCAACCAACTTAACCCACCAACCCGTGGTGGGTTGAGCCGGGTTACAAAATTTCTGGCTCACCAGAAAGTGAGCCGGGTTGGGTTCACTCATTTTGAACCCGGCTCGTGGTGAGCCAACCCGTGTGAGCTGGGTTGGCTCACTTTGACATGTCTAATCCTCTAGCCACTTTTTTTTTTTTAATACCAACATTTAATGTACAACAAGAAGAAAAAAAAAAGTAGTTCCTCAACGGTTGCCATCAATATAAAGAGAAAATGAGAATAGTGAATGAGATCTTCTTACAATTGCTTTTGCACGAATGTTTTCTCTGATAATTCTAAGTCTGAAATTCTTTGATTCTAGTGGATGCTACCTAACCTTAAAGTTTCTCGCACTTAGCTTTTACACAGTTTTTTTTTTATTCATACTTATTGTTTTAAATCTCTATTTTCTTAGAATCATCTTATAATCTCCAAAACTTTATTTGGTTTATGAAAATTGAAGATAATTATTATTAAAAGATACTTGACACTACAATAGAAAATTCTTGATTAATGAATAATTTTAGTGACAAAAAATAATTAACCATTATAGTGATAAATTTAAATAATAATTTATAAATTAAAAATTATTGGTAAATAAAATAGTTCAAAAAATTATAATTGGTCTCTAAATTGGTAACTAAAATAGTTTCTATTATGAATTGGTATCCAAATTGATCACTAACATTAGCTACCAATGTTTTAGCTACCAAAAAAATTGATCTCTAATTAGGAAATTGGTTTTTAAACACATTTTTAGTCACAAAAATTGGTTATTATTTGATAATTTTGTTGTAGTGTGAAACAAACTATCTTTGGTATAAATGAAGTGATTCTAGTTAAGAGTTAATTAGTAAAGATATTGTTCAATATACATTACGGTTCTTATTCCAACTGTAGCTTATACTATCTTAGTAATTTCAAAAATGTTAATAATGCATATTTGTATTAGTGTTATGAAAAGATTGACCTAGTCCTAAGAGATTAGTTAATATGAATATTTGTATTTCTCTTTATCTTTATATTATATGTGTCGATCGATATATAGTCGAGTGGATTTGGATATAATTGATTGATCTGTTTTCTCTTCATCTGGTCGGTCAATTATATTCAACTTCGTTCAGTTGTACTAGTCGACACATATAGTACATAGCCCCCCAAGCCTTAAAGGTAGTTGGAGACCGAAAGCGAAAAGAGTTTGAACACCAATTGTCTAGAAAAATATGACCGTTGGTGATGGGTGGATGCGTCATTTCGTGAGCTGTGTTGATGCTTCGCGAATCATGTTGTTAGTGTTGAATATGAAACATCGAGTCCCCTCAGCCGTTGAAGGACGTTTGGTCTGACGATCCAGTTGGTGCCACATGTCCTCCATGTTTTCTATAAATAGGGGTCCATTGTCCCTGTCATTTTCACAACTTTCCTTCGCACAACCTTTCTCAGACCACTCGACTTCTCATTCATTCTTAATTAAGGTAATAAATAATGTACGCTATTGAAGTTTTCACCTCGAGAGAGTCCTCTGGTTGAGAAAGCAAGGGATACGCAGACAACACTTCGTCCTCGTCGCTCGAGATGTCTTCAGGATATCATAGACCTTAAGCAAAGTTATTTTAGGTGTTTAAATATGAAAAACTTGTTATATGTGTGGATAAGGAGGCAGAGTACATGACAAGGTTTATAAGTGGTGGAGTCTCAACTATGGAGTGTTATATTCATGTTCTTTTAATAAACCAACGTGGTTTTCATGCAATTTTTCAACAAACTTTCAACAATTTTAGTGATAAAAGTTGCAAACCATCTCATATATTTTTTCTGCCAAATAATGCAAACCTTCTCATATAAATTCTTTGGACAAAATTGCAAACTCTATAATAATAACAATTACCTAAGTCTCTCATTGAGTTATTTTGATAACTCCAAATCTTAATTCTTATAGTACTTTTTTGCTACTCTCTTCTTTATATTACTCAATGTTGGACTTTAGTGAATATTCACTTGATAACAAACATATATTTTCTTCATCTAAAGTCTCACATGTTCTGAAACAAACATTTTACATACTACCAACATATTTGTTTGAATCACTCTCATCACTAAGGATCTACATGACTCATTAACAACGATGATCTTTTTCTATCATCAATTATCCCTGCTTTGCACATCAGACTCATTGTCGACAATTTCCATATTACCAAACCAGACCCTAACCATATATGCATTAATGAAGTCCTTGCATAAAAAGAATCATCACGCCTAATCTTTCTCCAAAGGCACAACACACAATGTTGATTCTGATAAGCATGTCAAAATGCTCATCTTCCTCCTTTGATTAAAACATAAGTTGTGATACCACTCTTTGGAGCCACGCCATAGAAAAATAATTTCTTCAAACAAAAGTACACCCGCAAGTATAAATTTAAATAAAAATACACAATAGATTTTACATGGTTAAACACCTCAAAACCTACATCCATAAATACTTAAAAAATATTATTACTCAACTTTGTAATTAACTACCCGAGTCCTCCATTGATTTTTGGTCACAACTTAAGAATTAACTCTTTATTTTTTATAGTATTTTTCTATTACTCTCTTCTTCATATTCTTCAATGTGGCACTTTGATAAATACCCACTTTAGAACCAACAATACCATATACACAGTAACAAAAACCCTACATGCAATAAAAATTGAAAAAACAATTTCATATTTTAGTAAAAAAAAACTCAAATTAAAATTGTAATTAGACAATATTAATCTAAAGTCAAATATTTCTATAGTGTGATCCCTCAACAAAAGAAAGGAAAAAAAATGCTTAAAAGACTTATAAAAAAATCAAATTAATAATTATAAAATGTATATCTTACAATCGTAACATCAAAATCATAAATGTGAAATTGTCCAAACATGTTAAAATCAACCAACCATAACCATGAGTCATTTCAGTATAAAAAACAATTATGTCATTTAAAAATGAGTTAGTAATAAACATAATTTGTAAATTTTACTTATCAAAATTTAGATAAAATAGAAATATAGGTTAACGTATTCTAACTCATCTCAAAAACAATACACTAGTATAAATATTATATTTAACTAAGTCATATAGACTACAATTTTAAGAAAAACGTGATCTATAAAATTGTAGTGACATTTTTTGTAATTTCTCGTAAGGTATAGACTATGATTCTATGTAAAATTTCTAGTTCATATTATGATAATGAGAATATAGATCACGATTCTTTGAAAGAAGTCTAAAGTATAACTATACTATTTTTTTATCATTTCAAATGATATACTTTCCATTTTCTACCATAAACAATCATATAAATGGTAAGTAAGAGCTTAAAAGGAACACTTATAAATTGTTAATTAACACTTTAACAATTATTTTTGAAAAAAGTAATCAAGCAAAATGATGTTTATAGAACCTCCAAAAAAAAAAAAACAGATATATTCAAACTCCTATCCTACATACTTTTTTCTTCCACTTGGTCTCTCTATATTTCTTATATATAGATTTCTAGGGCTATAATTAATTTTTCATACTTTAAAGGACTTGAAGGTTACCTTCTTCCATTATCCATAAAACTTGTGATACTTGAACTAAATGTCGTAACTTTCTTTCCTCTTTTGAAAAAATGTACAACACACACCACATGCTTCTGATGCATATGCTTTTATATATGTCTTGGGAGGACGATGATCCAAGGGTCACTAGTGTCTAATAAGTTATTGTTTATCTCACAAACCCTAAATAGTCATTTTTTTTTTGCAATATATATTAATTATTGTGATATTCATGCATGTATATATATATACTCATATGATGAACATGGTTAGGCCACAAAACCTAGGGTTAATACAAAGGACAATGCATTATTATAATAAATTATAATCTTAAAATTAATTATCCTCTATTTAAACCCTCCAACACTCATTATGATTTCCACGTCTTCTCTTCTTCTTCTTATTCTCTCTCTCTCTCTCTTTCTCTCTCTCTCTTATGTTGTGCATATGTACAAAATAATGGACAAAAAACCATGCAACTCATCATCTCATGATCCTGAAGTGAGAAAGGGACCATGGACCATGGAAGAAGACTTGATCTTGATCAACTATATTGCAAATCATGGTGAAGGTGTTTGGAACTCTCTAGCCAAAGCTTCTGGTAAAAACATGTTAATTATTATTATTATTATTATTATTTGTGTGTTTCGTATAAACCCTAGCTAGGGTTAGGGTTAATTAGATTTCATCATGGTGATGTATGAATCTTTGTGTAGGTCTTAAAAGAACTGGAAAAAGTTGTCGACTTCGTTGGCTAAACTACCTTCGTCCTGATGTTAGAAGAGGGAACATTACAACAGAAGAACAGCTTTTGATCTTTGAGCTTCATGCAAAGTGGGGTAATAGGTGAATATATATATAAAATATACATATATACTAAGTGCACATTTTCAACTTTCTATATATCTGAATCTTGGTATGAGAGGTATGTTACTTTAATCCCCAAAATGAAAATAAACTTTCTCCTACAATATATATTGAAAGATAGAAGAAGGTGTTGACTCTACTCTAACATGTAATTGATTAAAAAGTTTATCATTTTTTTATGGGCATCATTTCTAAATCAGAAGAGTTTATCTTTGAATAAAAAGTGAAAAAAAAATTAATGGATGATTTTCAAGCATTTGAAAGTGTTGTAAGAGCATGTCAAGAAAATAATTAGCAGGGTCATGGAAGATTATTAGAGTGGGAGAGATCTACTTTGTTCATGGTTTTGAATTAGCCAAGAAAAAGATTGGAACACATGGGGAGTTTGTAAAATTTAGGTTAAAAAGAATATTCCTATTTTAAATCCTTTTGGAATTTTCAAAATGGATTTTACTCATATATGAAAGAAATTAGTTTTTTTTTCCTTAAAGATGCATTTTTTTCTGTATACAACATGACCCACATGCATGCATGTGTTTGGGAGGTGAAGGGATTTTGAGATCTTGAAGAAGAAGAGAATGAAGTTTTTCAAAAAGTAACTTAAATAAAAGTTATTGTTTATCATTATTATTTTAATTCTTAATTTAAATTTCAAATATAAATTACCTGAAAATAAAAAAGTGAAACAACGTTGTAGAAGATGATAAGGTATAAGGAATTAAGGACACAGTACGCTATAAAACAGTTACTGTTCTTAAACAAAAGTATACGAACGGGGATAGATGGGGTGCCTTAACTCAAGTATAAAATTGATGAATTTTAAATATAGTTTAAGAGATGGGAATTAAATGAATAATTAAACTTTTACTTATTATTTTTTATGATACAATATAAATTAAAAATAGTATAAGAGATATAACTCCCCTTATGCATTATGTGTAGAGAGGAGAAAATTAAGATGAATAAAAGATAACTGAAAATATATAAGAAGTTAAAAGTGTTTGATTGAAAAGAAATAGAGAAAAAAAAAATTAATAGAAGTATATTGAAAAACATTAGAGTAAATATTATTATTTTTCTTCACATCAAATCATTTTCAAGGACCCTTCTTCCTATTAGACAAAAATATGAGCTTGGTTGTAGTAAATAAACCCTAAAAAATAGACATTTTAAAATATTTATTGTAAAATAAAAGAGTGAATCAAGAATTTTAGAAAATATAGATAAAAAACCCTAAACTTTGATAGTGCACAACTTAACCCTAGTACCTTTCCCACCCTTAGTACTTCTTCCCATCCAAGAAAAAAAATATTTGACAAGAAAAAGTCATAAATATTATTATCCCTTGTAGTTGGGATAACAAAGGAGGCACGAATTTAAGACACGTGGCTTTTCTTGGGCAAAGAAAAATGAAGTAATTAAAATAAGTTTGAAAATAGGAAAAGTCTTGGTGGACACCAAATTTTAGGTAGCACTACTCTTTTTGTTTGGTAGGAAAAAAGGAACTATAAAAATGGTGAATGAAAATATAGGAGAAAGAAAGCAAAATTTTCAAAACTTTTTTTCATTGAAAATAAATAGGAAAAAAAAAAGATGAATATGAAAAAAGTGGAAATTAATTAACTCTATCTTATTTTATTTTACTTTTCATTCAATCATACAACTACCATCATTCATAATCTTTTCTCTCTATCTCTTAAAGAGGGTAAGGATCTAAAAGAAATGAAAGTATCATAGATGATATAATATAATAGAAATAAATAATGGAGTTTTTTTTATACATAGAAGTGTACATAAATATCATGAATAGCAAAGTAGAGGGAAAAATTTATGAGGTGAATGTGAGGAAAAAAAAACCTTGAAAATTTGTATATTGGTATATATATATATATATATATATATATATATATATATATATATATATATATATATATATATATATATATATATATATATATATATATATATATATATATATATATATATATATATATATATATATATATAACACAACAGAAAACATTTTTATTCTAATAGAAACTATATACAAAATATGAGAAACTTAAGAATGTTTGAATCGAAGAACACTATTTTTACCTGGGGACTTGCATTGAGAAATTTGGTTTTGGTGTTCTGAGATCCCATGTTGTTGTTGCAAAGCAAATGCATCATTCCAAAGGGAGATTGAGGAACTTATAGCCAAACTCTTTTATAAGTGAGACTCAAAATTCATCGATCACTTTTATTCTCAACCAAGGAACATGGTCTCAAATATAGACACGTGAAAAATGCAGGAAAAACAGACATGTGACATTTATTTAATGTTGGTGTCTGTTTTTTATTATATTTTATTATTACCCATATATAAAACGTGACAACTTTCAATATCAGTGTAACTTTATTATAACATTCCTTTTACCCCCAATTCTAGTTTGTGTTCTCACCATCTCATCAAATTTCAATTATCTAACTTGTTTTTTTTTTTTTTTTTAAGGTGGTCCAAAATTGCAAAGCATCTTCCAGGAAGAACTGACAATGAGATTAAGAACTTTTGGAGAACCAGAATCCAGAAGCACATGAAGCAAACTGAGAATTCACAGCAACAGGGTAATAACAGTAATATTTCAGAGACAAATGATCATCATCATCAACATCAACAACATCATCAACATCATCATCATCAACCAAGCTCTAGCACAAGCCTTGCATCAAACATGGCACTGCAAATTGAGTCTTACTCCACACCCTCATATCAAGAAACTTTGGAGCCATTTCCATCACAGTTCCCTCCAATCACTGATCAATCAAGTTCCTGCACCAATCACAACATCAACACCCACACCAACTATTGGAACATAGAGGATTTGTGGTCTATGCAATTGCTCAATGGAGATTGAACCTACATGCATATGCATACATAAATCATATATATATATATGATATATATATCTATAACTATATTTATATTTATATATGTATACCTAAGTTGTTATTGTGTCATCAGGCTTAACTAATAACATCATTAGGCAAGTTTATGTGGTGTTACCATGCATTTGATGTGAGTCGAGGATTAAGTTACTTATATGTGGATTGAAGTATATTTATATATGTAGGAACTTTTATATTTATATATATAATATGTGCATTATTGTATGATTATCGTAAATAATTATGGTAGGTGTACCATATAAGATGTGTTTGAGGTTTACAAACTTTGAATAATATGGCAAGCTCGTGTTGTAGTAAATATTCCTAGTATGAATTATGTTATTTGTCTCAGCTTTATGGAGCTTAAGTTCAACCTAATCAGTTAGCATATATAAATTTTACTTATAAATAGGATTCTCCCACCTAATTTTATTTTTACAAAGAAATTAATTTTTCAATTGTACTTATTTTTCTTCATGATTAATTTAAGGGTTAAATGTACTTTTAGTCTCTAAATTTAGACGGGAGATTAAAATTCATTCATGTCTCAAATTTGGATACGTTTTGGTTCTTACATTTTAAAAACGAATGAATATAGTCATTTTAATTCAGCGGTGTTAACTTCTTTTACGTATTAAATGATGTTCCAAACTTGTATTTGAGTTGCTTATACCATTTAACATATTTTAGTTATTTTAGTTCAAATATCAACCAAGAACATTGTTTAATACATAAAAAAAATTAATGTTATTTGGTTAAAATGATTATATCAATTCATTTTTAAAGTGTGAGAATAAAAATATATCAAAGTTTGAAATAATAATGAATTACAAATTGACATTTAAATGTAAAGACTAAAATCATATTTAACTCTTGATTTAATCGGTTGAATGTTATGTTTCACGGCACACCTAATGGATTGAAACCTTTATTATTTTTCATTTTTTTTTCTGCTTCTCTCAAATAAAATCGTATTTCTTCCATCTACACTATACAATTTTGGATCAATAAAAAAAAATATGTTAACTAGTATTGAAGAAAAAAAAAATAGTATGAAATGAGTTTGTTGATGAATGGTGTAATTTCCCTTGTAGAATACGTAAGGAGGTGTACGTGATTCAAGCTTTTTGATGATTCACATAAATGGAAAGACAACGAAGCCAACATCAACATGAACTTGCATTTCCATTTTAGAAAAAGAAAATTGTCATCATCACACTGCCTAACTGAACCTAAAAGAAATCTAACACTTCGCAAAATCACAACCACTAACTCATTTCGATCGGTTTTATGATGTGTTTCGATCATAGATAAGGTCTTAGATTCTTGTTTCAAACCAGTGTTCATGAGTTCACACCACATTCACACACATATACATATATGTGCTTGTATGTATATCATGGCCATGCAAGACATTGGACTTCGACGTAAACCTAATTCTCGACAAGGAGTGCATGGTTGAAAAGTCTTCACGTGCCCCCTCTTAAATTATCTACCTGTTCAAATAACATTCATACCATATAATTATTTAATCAATTTGCATCCTTTATAAAAAAAGGTGTAATAGAAAGAAGCAAAGTTAAAAACTGTGTCTCACTTTGGTTTAAAAGTAAATCAATTTTTGGATATAACTTGCTTTTTCAAGTGTTTTTCTAAGGTGTGGTTTGATCTAACCTATTAAGTGTGTTTTTAAAAAGTTAGTAAATTTGTTGTATTTCTTAAATGACGTGTAAATTTATTTTTTAATAATTTTATAATTGTATATTTTATATATCCTCAATAATTAAGAAAGGTGATGAATTTTTAATATATGTTTTAGTTTAATTTAATAATGTAATAATATAAAATTAATGTATTTATATATTTACTTAAAAAGGCTCTTCCAATGAACTAAAACCTATCTTTTTAAATTAAACAGTCTTTCATAGAAATATATATTTGACTTTATTTCTTTGAAAATGTTTGTTCTCACCTAAATTTGAATATTTCAAGTCATAGTTATATGGAATAAGTGACCTATTTTAACCTCTATTAATAGATAAGAAAATAAAAAATGGAAGATTCCTAACAAATACTACTATTATCAATAGCAATTTTATACAATATGACATAATAATGTGGTTGTCTTATACATCTACACTATTTCTCTTGGATCATGATCTTGGAGAAAAAGGGATATGTAGTTTACTTGTCATTTGTGAACACCAAGTTAGGCAAATGACAACATTAGAATATGGTAGATTTACAATTGATGTAATGACACACTTTAATTTTGATTTAGCTTCCAACATATATATTCAGACAAAGGGAAAAAGAGGGTCACTAGAAACTATCTTATAAAGGAAAGAATTAGGGCAAGTTACTTGTGGGGTTATAACTTTGGCATGTGTTTTTTGTGAAAAAAAAAAAAAAAAAAACCCTTTTCTCCATATCCAAAGGAAAACTCACATGTGAAGGATAAAGATCACTCATGTTTGGGGTCGGCCACTTAAAAAAGGATCACCAATTTAATATGAGACAAGTGCATTTTTAAGTTCTAATTAGGATAAATAACTTATTGTTTTTTTTAATTATATTATATATTAAGTTAATTTCTTGATTTTTGTTTACGTGCTGGAAACACCTTTTTGACCTTATAAACAATTTTTTTAATAGTTTATGGTTTTTTAGACTACCTTTAATTAATGTTTTCTAAAATTCTATAACTTTTAATAATTCATATTTATTTATTTTTCTTTATCAAATTAGTGTTTCACCTTTTTCAAATACTAAAATTCAACATAATGAAAATATGACGTTTATTTAAGTGTGGAGTTTTTATATGGCTACAATATTTTAACACAATATATGTAGATAATAATGGAATAATGCCATACCAAAGTATTATTTTATTAAATATAAATAGTAGAATTAAATAATCAATTTATGAACAAAAATGAACAGTTATAAATACTTTAAAGTGTATTTTTCAATGAATTAAATATGATGTTAAGTTATACCAAAATATACTTATGTTTATTGTTTTGTATTTATTAGTTACTTCAACCAATAATTAGTTTTTCAGATTGGAATATTAAAATAGATTTCAACCCCGAAATCCAATTTATCACAAAGTTGGATTGGATCAGAAAAAAAAAAATCAATTTTTTAAAATGTAAGTTATATTGGATCCGACTCATTTAATTTACAAGTTAAACAAAGTTAAGCTGGTTTGAAGGTGGATTAACCTATAACCTACCAACAATCATTTATTAGTATTTATCATTTTTTTCATAAGTTTTTTTATATAATTATTTACTACTAATTGTATAGATTGATAATTTGATATTTATAAATTATTAGAATGTTATTGAATAATGTTTTAATAGTTTGGATGTTAAATTTATTTATTTGTCAAGGTATGATATTCTACTTATTATGTAACTCGTATGAAACATATCTAGCTAATTGTAATAAGACATCTATATAAAGAATATATATATATATATATATATATATATATATATATATATATATATATATATATATATATATATATATATATATATATATATAAACAAGTGTAACTCTCAGGTGGAAGAAGGAACACTTTAATTCTTATGTTCAAGTTGTATGTTCCTCTTTTGTATCCTATTCTTCACAATTTTCAACAAAATATTAAATAATTTTATATACTCGAAATTATTAAATGAAATACATTTTATAACACCTCATTATCTTTTTAACTCTTTCCCTTCTATTTGCGGGTTTTGAAGTTAGACTCTTGCCAATCTTTGTTTTCTTCAATCAATTTATCAACATCAACTCTTTCTTTCCCATCCATGGAATAGAGAAGGCTATTATGATTGAATCTAGTTCTTGTTGGAGTCACTTGCATTATTAATGTCATAGAACCTTATAAACGTAAATTTGTTTCCCTATTTGTCAAGTCTCCTAGCAATGAAAACTTCAAAAACTTGTCCCCATCTTTGAAAATTTATCTATCTATCATACTCTTCAAAATTTATTGGAAAATGAGAAAAGAAATATGTTGTTGTTATGCCTCCCTCTGAATTCCACCTTGAGCACCTAGCGAGAAATCTTAGTTCACCATTTTAGCATGTTCTAGACATTAATGACAACTGAGATGAGTGTTGTGTTTTGTTTATTGAATATACATATATTGTCAAATCACTAATTGAATAGCTTAAATGAGTTTAACAAACATTAAATTTTTTAGATTACTATTAAAAGGTATTTTACAATAGTTTACCTTTTTTAACTCACTTTTTTTATTTTACAGGTTTCAAACCTATGTACTTAAATTGATAAGGAGTAATCCAAACCGTCAAACAACTTAGGTGACCCCTAATAAGAAGTCTACAAAAACAATTTTGCCTTATATTTAATTGTGTGTGTGGACCACCTGCGTGACTTAGGTGAAATGTAATGAAACGTCTACAATACATTAAATGATTTTGTCTTACTCTTAATTATACAAAAAAAAATTCAAGATTACTTTATAAAAGGTATTTTGGAATACCTCATTATGATTTTAGGAGTCACTGTACGAGTTCGAACCTAAGTGTTTAAATTGGTAAGAAGTGATTCTAACCATCAAACTACTAAGGTGACCCGTACTAAAAAGTCTATAATGTATACAATTATTTCATATTCCTCTTAATAATAGAAATCAACCATTTCAAAAATCTAATTAGTAATAAATTCTGTACAAAATTAAGATTAATTTTCATAATATAACCTATTTAATTATATTACATTTTTAATATTTTTGTATGGTAATTATTTGTTTTTTTATCAAAGTAGTGTTTCACCGTTTTTTAATAAAATTCTTATTTTATGTTTTCAAAATTACTTTATAAAAGTTATTTTGGAATACCTCGTTATGTTTTGTAGGCATTGGTAAAGGTAGCAATTCATACTTATTAAATTTAACAAATCTTATATTAAGTAAAATCTAAATAACTTTTTACAATATCTTTTAAAGTCTAGGAACATGAAAAAGTTTTAAATATAACTAGTCTTAGATTCGTACATACGGCGTCGTGGTGGTTTGATTTTTTAAATTCGTTAATTTAAAGTATGGATTAGCTAGAATAGTGAATTTAGTATATTAATATTAAGAAAGATGTATCGATACATATTTTACATTAGCAATATATTTAAAATGATTATAATTGGTTTGGAGTAGTGTTTTAAACTATTATCAACAAATTACATTTAAAATAGTTATAATGTATTTTTTTTTATCGGCAAAGAATTAAATTAAATTAATATAGAGTATTTGAGGGGTGCTCTAACCCATTTACAAAAAGATGAGAATGCAGTACATCTCTAAAACTTGTCAAAACAACGATAAAAACTTTCACGTACAAAAGCTAAGACTCTCCTAGAAATTGGGCATAAAATATATAACTTAGGGGCCTTCGAACAACATCTAAGCAACATTCTTGGAAAGGAAATAGAGCTTGAGTAGGCGCCAATAACATACTATGCTACTACAATAATCTGGGAGACCAATTAAAACTGGACTTTCAATGCAAGAGATATGCCTTCCCAACATCAAGCTGTGTAGGAATCTTAAGATTAGTCACCCACATCGCACCTTCCCCGGCCAGTCTACTAGATTACATAGAAAGTGAATACTAAACCAAGTATGCATGGTTCGTTGTGCTCCCGAGACAATGTTCTCTTGGTTGTTACGAAGTAACCAAAGAAGTGTGTATGATCACTGATGAAGAACTCATTGCTTTAGACATGGGAATCCCTTTCATGCTCACCTGACAACTTAAACACATAAAGCATCATATCATAGAGATTTTAAACACACAATAGGAGCGAAGTACCAGTCACTATATGAAAACTTTACCGAAGAAATTTTATGTTTCAACCAAGCCCAAGCGTTAACTTGAGCAAGACTAAAAATTTCTTCAGTGTCAACTTTCTTTTGCTTAAAGATCACCTCATTCCTATGTCTCTAAATTTCCCCAACTATAGCCAGCCACATTCCTTTCCACACTATGTTTTGCCTAGTGTTCAAGCTACTCATATGAAAGTGTTGAAAGTGTATCCTAGCTTGGTTGTGATGCACTGAACTCACCCCTATCCAGCTATCATTCATTTTCCACACCTTTTGAGACATTGTACAAGAGAAAAATAGGTGTGATGCACTCTCTTCACAATCTAAGCATAACTCACATAAAGAATGTTGTAATTGGACCCCCTTCACCGATAATTTATCCTTTGTCGGTAACTTATCCAAGAGTAGCCTCCACCCAAATAGTTGTGCCTTCGGAATCACTCTTATACTCCATAACTCTGTGAACACCTTGTCGCTTTACCCTTCGGAGCTACCCATCAACTTCATATATGTAGACCTTACAGTATATGCTCCTTCTGCGGTTTCCTTCCAACTCCAAGTATCCAGATTCCCTTTCCTAAATGTACGGCTATTAATTAGTTGATAGCGTTGTGCTTCCATAGCTTGCTCCCAAACAATTCTTTGTCTCCTCCAAACCAATTCCCAAGCCCATGTGTTGTCGACCCAATGTCCTACTCTTGCTATGGGACTTTGTTTACTTTCTGAGATTAGGTATAACCTATGGAACCTCGAGCTAAGTGGTGCATCCCCTACCCAAAGATCTTCCCAAAACAGTACTTTGTCCCCTTCTCCTATTACCCAATCTTTACAGTTTTCAAACCATGCTCCTTGTGTTGCGCTTCAACAAATCTTATGGATGTCTTTCCACCACCTTGAAGCAGACTTCGGGATGACAATTTCATTAAAGTTCCTCCATGACCCATATTTTGATTCTAGCACCTCTCTCCACAGGCCTTTGTCTTCCATGCCTAATCTCCACTTCCATTTAGCTAGAAGTGCTCTATTGAAGTTCCTAATTTCTCTTATTCCCAAACCTCCTTCCTCCTTTGGTTTGCATATGTTTTCCCATCGAACCCATGTTATTTTCCTATTCTCAAAGCTCCAACCCCATAGAAAGTTCCTTTGGATTTTCTTTAACTCATC
The DNA here is from genome assembly GCF_037176805.1 of Vigna unguiculata. Classification (NCBI taxonomy): domain Eukaryota; kingdom Viridiplantae; phylum Streptophyta; class Magnoliopsida; order Fabales; family Fabaceae; genus Vigna; species Vigna unguiculata. The sequence goes on along the minus strand of NC_140795.1, from coordinate 48,483,504 downwards.
ACATACGCATTTAGGTGCTTTAAAGAAGGATAGATAGTACAACGGTAGTGCTGATATTACTGATTTGATAAGGCAAACCCGACCAGCCATAGACAAAAGTTTACCTTTCCAACTTGATAGCCTACTTCTGACTTTGCAGACAATTGTTTGCCAAAAATGTTTCTTCCTTGGGTCCCCCCAATTAGTAACCCTAGGTACAAAAATGGGATTTTCATATGCTTACAGTTCAGAATGCTAGAGAGGTTGTTTAAATGAATGGCGTCTAGACCTAGCCCCCCAATTCTAGTTTTGCAGAAGTTAACCTTAAGACCAGACACCAATTCAAAATATCTTAAAATGGCTTTTATTACATAGGCGCTACGAGTAGTTGCATAAAACATGAATAACGTGTCATCAGCGAACTGTAATAACCCCTCTTTAGTCCCTTGAGTACCTACTTGAACTCCACAATACAGACCTTTCTTGACAACTTGTCTTACTAGCCCTGCTAAGCCCTCTACTACAATGAGAAATAGGAATGGTGCCATAGGGTCCCCTTGTTTAAGACCCCTAGTTGGGACAAACTCTTTGGTAGGGGTTCCATTCACCAGTACCGACACAGAGGATGATTCCATACATTCCTTGATCCATCGAATCCACTTTTGGCAAAACCTGAGTCTAGCCATCATGTCGTATAAGAAGTCCCAGCTTACCGAATCATAAGCTTTTTCATAATCAACCTTGACTATAGCTAGTCTCTTTTTTGGGTCCTGTATTCTTCCAATGTTTCATTGGCTACCAGTATACTATCCATAAGACCTCTTCCTGTAATGAACGCAGATTGAGAGTAGTCAGTGATCTTAGGTAGTACCCTCTTAAATCTGTTTGCAAGAATCTTTGATATTATCTTGTACACACATCCCACCAACGATATTGGCCTATAGTCTTCCACTCCTAAGGGGATTTGTTTCTTGGGTACCAGAGCTATAAAGGAGGCATTACAACCTTTTGGTATTTTACCAGTACTATGGAACCATTTTATCGCTTGACACACATCATTCTTCAAGGTAGCCTAATTTTGTTTTATGAAACAAAAATTAAATCCATCCATAACGAAAAGATATAAATAGAACAAATGTTATAATACAATTAATTTAATCATTATATATAGATATAAGTAAGTAACATTTAAATAAAAGATAGACTATATAGCATAATAGGCTTAATAATTATTTATACTTCAATCTAATTAAAATTGAAGTTTTAGAATTTTTTGTTGTTAAGAAGTAAAGTTATGGATCTAATAATGAAATTTTTATCAATAATAATATTATAATTTCTTATTATATACTTCTTACATATTTTGTTAATAGATTACTTTACAATTATTTACAAATAATAATACGATTTATTAATAGATATAATGAAAGATGGAATAACAACACATTATATTTTTTAATGAATTACTTTAAAATTAATTACAAATATTCTTATGTATTGTGTCATATGGACTAACATATTGTATTAGACAATTGATTACTTTAATTTGTTTAAAGATAATATTATAATTATAATTATATGTTGCTTATGTACTGTTGAATAAGACATTTTATATTGATTCATGGTTGATATTCTTTGTTGTCCATTGAATTAGTATTTGGAAGCTTCTTTTGCTCATGCTACTCTGGATCCAAGGAGGAAATCATATTATATGGTTAACAGTAACGTAATTTGTTCATCATGTGAAATCAAATGGCAAGTAGAAGGAGTACCGAATGTTATCTTACATTTGGCAAGAAGAAATTTTGTAATGAGAATGGATACAAAGCTGGAGATGTTATGAAATTTGGCATTGCTGGGGAGAAGACAAAATATATCAATGTAATTTGTGTTTGAATTTGTTGTAGTAGTTTGAACTTGTTCTGTTCTTGAACATTAGTATTTCTATTTCTTTTATGTGCTCATTGACATGAACTCATGTTTTGTAACCGAACCATGTTTTGTTGCTTCTAATTATTGTGAATATTATCTATATTTTTTTCAATATTGTGATATAAAATGTGTAATACTATGTCATTAAAATGATTTAATTGTGGATTTTTGTGGGAACAAATTTGTGAATAAATATATAAAGAATTGTGATTATTATATATTCTAAACTTTATGTATACCACAAAATAAAACATTTTTAGTATTATTATATATCAAAATTAAATTAAATCACAAAATATTAAATTTGTTTAATGATATATATCGATTAACATGAATTAGCTTTGTATTATTCCTTAGTATGTATTTCAAATTACATATATGATATACCATGTATAACAATCAATTTAGTTACAATTATATGTTTCAAAATTACAAAATATAATATTTAAATAGTGGTACTTTTGTTAATTATTGAAAAGAAGTATTTGTTTTCCCATCTATCATGTCTCTTAGCAATGAAAATTTCATAAACTCGTCCCACCATCTTTGGAAAATTGTCTACATATCATACTCTTCATAATTAGTTGGAAAATGAGAAAAGAAGTATGTAGTTGTTATGCCTCCCTCTAGATTCCATCTTAAGCACCTAGGAGAAATCTTAGTTCTCCATTGTAGCAAGCTTTAGACATTAATGACGACCAAGATAAGTGTTGTGCATTGTTTATTGAATATAAATATATTGTCAAATAATAACCATTGAATAGCTTAACTGAGTTTAAAAAACATTAAATATTTTAGATTGCTATAAAAAGGTATTTTAAAATAGTTTACCTTTTTTTAACTCACTTTCTTTGTTTCATAGGTTTAAAACCTAAGTAGTCCAATTGATAAGGAGTGATCTAAACCATCAAACTACTTAGGTGACCCATACTAAGAAGTCTACAAAATGATTTTGCCTTAGAGACTTAACTGTGTGTGTGCACGCATGACTTAGGTGACATGAAACGAAACGTCTACAATACATTAAATGATTTTGTCTTACTCTTAACTATAAAAAAATGCTTTTAGATTACTTTATAAAAGGTATTTTGGAATACCTCATTATGATTTTAGAACTCTCTCTACGGGTTCGAACCTAAGTGTTTAGATTGGTAAGAAGTGATTCTGACCATCAAACTACTAAGGTGACCCGTACTAAGAAATCTACAATGTATACAATTATTTCATATTTCTTTTAATAAAATAAATTAACCATTCCAAAAATGTAATTAATAGTAAATTCTATACAAAATTTTTTATTACTTTTCATAATATAACCTTAGTTATATTACATTTTTATTATTTTTGTATGGTAATTATTTATTTATTTTTATCAAAGTAGTGTTTCAACGTCTTTTAAGAAAATTCTTATTTTATGTTTTCAAGATTACTTTATAAAAATTATTTTGGAATACCTCATTATGTTTTGTAGGCCCTTGTAGAGGTAATGATTCATCCTTATTAAATTTAACAAATTTTATATCAAGTAAAATTTAAATAATTTTTTTACAATATCTTAAAGGTCTAGGGACGTGAAAAAGTTTTAAATATTATATAAATGTAATAAGTAATTAAACCACATACATAAAGAATAAAAAAAGTTAAATCTTAGACTACATAAACAAGGAATGAAAGACCATTCAACAAAATAGAAACAAAATCCCCCCCCCCCCCCCCATTTTTCTTTAAACCTATATCTAAGATTCAAACTTAATAAGTTTTATAATCCTATGACAATAAACTCATGTTGTCCAAAAGTGTTATTATTCCTATGCACACACAAAGATCATATTATAGTGAATAATACATTGTTCAACTTTGACTCATTCCTTTAAGAAGATAGGTATGTTGAAGGAAGTGTATGGTACTTTCCTTATGTAACATATGTAACACACATAAAATATCTGGTCAATTATAATAAGACATTTTGATATTATATGACGATATATATCATCAGAACAAGAGTAACTCTCATTCTAAGACCAAGTGACAAAAGGGTCATGCTGATTTTCCTTATGTAAGTTGCATATTTATCTTCATCAAAATTTTCTATATTTATATCGTTTTTTATATTAGTTTTCTAACAAAATAAGGTAATGTTATACATATAATGGTTTGAATATGAAGGTCATTCATTACAAAAAAAAATTATAAACTACTTCATAATACAAATCATTGTCTTGTTTAGTTGAAACTATTAAAAATAAGATACAAACACTTGAAAATATGAAGAGAAATATACAACATACAATATAAAAATCAATGTCTTCCTTTTGTCACATAGCTTTAACATAGCTTTAGAACGGGAGTTACACCTCTTCTTCTTATATATGTTCTCATATAGTATTTGGATTTTTTAATATAATTGATTAGATATTCCAAGCATGTTAGATAAGAAAAGTATCACATATTTCCTTTAACATCTTCTGAAAGGAAAAAGAGTCAAAGTTTCATGGAAAATGATTTGATTTACTATAATATGGTCTATGTGCCTACATAGGAATATTACTTTCTAACATGAGTTAAATTGTTACATGATTATAAAACTTATTGAGCCTAAATCTTGGATGTGGATTTCAACAATAATAAAGGATTTTTTCCCCTATTTTGTTGAATGATCTTTCAATCCTTAATAGCCTTATATTTAACTTTTCTTCTTGATGGAGTACTATTTGCATTTATGTTATATTTAAAGTTATTTTTTAGCTAATTAGAAGAAGAAAAAAAAACAGATGTCGTCACTTGTTATTCTTTCATTGCAAGACAACTCAAGTAATACATAATTAAATTCATGATGTGTTGCTATGTTTAATTTTATTGAGAGTACAAATTTTAAACTTTTCATACCCCACTCTACCTTCACCTAAAGCATAAAAAATACTACATAAAAGTTATTTAGAATCACCTTAATCTAAGATTTGTTAAATTTCATATGGATGGATTCCTACATCTACAAGTATCTTTTACGAAGATAATGACTTCATTGGAGGATTTGTGGCACTTATTTGTATTACTAGGTTAAATCATTTTATTTGTCCCTATTTTTTGTAGGAAAGTCTCAAATAGGTCCCCTTTTTGTGTCTCAATTTGGTCCATAATTTGGAGAAACAGATACAATCAAACCTTTTCCATTAAATTTGCTAAATCAGTGTTTGGAGATGATCAGGTGGACATCTATAATGGATACATGTCATTTTATTTTCAAATGCATTGCAACAAATGTGTCAATAGGTGTCAATTAATTTCCCCTCTTTCGTTGAAGCCCTAAATTAGTGGTTCTTCATCCTGGTTATTCATCTTGGTTCTTCTTCCACGTTCTGTTGGAGTAGGTGAGTTATGTTGTTGTGTCATTCTTATTCATCTTGCAATGTAATGGTTGAGGGATGCAATTGTGGAGATAAATTAGTTTTGAGAACTGCAAACACTGCTAAGAATAGGGGAAACAATTTTTTGACTACCCTAAGTACAAGGTAAGATACATGGAAGCTATGTTATTTCTACTTTTGTTTTTGAAAACAAGTCATTGTTGGATATTGAAGGTCTCTTTGTTGTTTTTTGCACAAAGTTGAAGTGAAGATGTTGGTTGCAATTACTTCAAATGGTGCAGCGAAGATGGGATTCAAAAAAAGAGGAACCACTATGAAGTGCAAACGAAGGGATGGTACTTTAATGAAGAGTGAAGAAAGGATGGTGATAGGAAGATCATATGTAATTTGGAGAAATCTGTTAAGATTTTATAAAAATGGATTAAGGTATTGATAAAGATTGTTTCTATTGTTTATATCATTAATGTAATTGTACTTTCAATGTTGATGACAAATTCATGATGTGTTGTAACAATGTTATTGATTGTACTTAGTTAAGTTAAATTAAATGTAGTTAGTATTTAAAGTTTACGATGTAGAATTTTATTATGTAATGTTAGTGTCTTGTTTTATGTAATCTTTTTAAATGAATTAAAGAATTTGTGAAGTTTGAAACAGTTTATATCGTGACAAAAACAATGAAAATGGTAAAATGAAAGAAGCAATATTGGTCAATTTTGATCTACTAAATTACCAAAAACCTGATTGATAATAAGAAGTAATAATGTGGAACAACACTTCATAAATACATGACAAGAAGGCATGGTCCACCACTTAAGAAGAAATATTATGATATGTCTTTCAAAGTTCACACAACTTTTACAAAAAGTACATAATAAAACAACATTTCCAGCTTCAAAACATGTCATTGACAAGTCATGCTTTCCAAATTCGTGCCATTCTAACATCGAGTTTGAGAGTCATGTGCGATCTACCTCATGATGGGCTTTGTGGTGGAAGAATTATGACACAAGGCTGTGATAGTTGACTAAATTGTGTTGATAGCACAAATGGTTCGGTAACCTGTGTTGCTTCTGTTGGTGGCACAATTGGTTGGGATGTAGGTTGGTGTGGTTGTTAGGATGATTGGGTAACCTATACTATTTTTGTCAGTGGCACAACTGGTTGGAATGATTTAGTAGCTTGGTGTGGTGGTTGGGAATATTCAACAACTTCGAATTGAGGATTTTGTTCAAATGATGTCATTGAGTTTAGGTGTGCCTGATATGCTTGGCCAAAAACTTCTTTTGTGTCCAATTTCCCTACAAATGTGACATCTTTTGTGTAACCCCGCTTTTGGTAGTTATGTTTCATCTTTCCTTAACTCCAATGTTCCAATCTTCTTTTCATCTTTGATCTTCTTAGTAATATCCTTTTACCTAGGGGTAACATATCAAGATATGTTGTAATTTCCCACACTTTCTAATCGTTGATAGGATATATTAATTACGTGTAGACTTCTTCATATGTGGATTTCCTAAACCAATTAGAGATTAAGTCTTCTCTATTTATATTTAGAAACTTCATTTTAGCTAGGGAATGATAACATGAAATTTCACTTATACTCCATTTCTTGCAGGTGCATGATGTTTAATCTATATTCACCACAAACTTCTCCCTAATGTGTTAGACGTGTCTAACTTCAAATAACTTATTTGTTGATCAGTTGTGAGGATACAGAAAATAGTAATAAGTAAACAGTAATAAAAAACAATAAGAAAAAACCTAGTAATAAATTAAGACCATAATACCTAGGAATTCAATATTTGGTTAAGTCTAACTCTTTTCAGAGTCTGGTCATAATTTTAAGACAGATGGATCCTGAATATGACTGTATCTTTAATTTGTTTGTTGCCCATCTCTTCATCATGTAAAGTCGAATGTTCTCCAACATGTTTATGATAGGCTTAGTCCTTGTATGAAGCAGTACATTATTGAAGGTCTTAGACATGTTGTTAACCAACGTATCATATTGAGTTGTTGTCATGAACTTTGATCTAGACCAATATCTATTTCAAGCAATTAGTGACGTATTAAAAAACTTGTTATGGAATATTAACATTCATGATAACATAAATTCAATGATAAGTTATAAATACTAACCTTGGGGAAATAGCCATCAAGTGTTTAAATGTCTCCTCGTTTACCTATTTTATGTTTCTCATTTTCATCTCCCATGATTGTGGTGTGTCTCTATTGTTGCCTTCCATATTAGACGCTTGAGATTTTTACCAGGGAATCTCTTCCTAAAATTGGCATACAAGTGCCTTGCATAGAATCTTTGATCTACTCTTGGTAGAAGTTCTTGTATAGTTGCCAGTAGGCCCTGTGGTTTCAATTGAATAAAATGTAGTTAGACCCTATGTTATGATATGGAACTTAATATAAAGAAGATATAAATTATAGGTAGGTATTATTACCTTTGATTTGATATAATAGTACATGATGCACACAATGCAACACAACCAAGGTCGTTAATCAATAGCTCCAAAAATCAGCTCTGTGAATCCTTATTCTCAACCTTAACAATAGCATATGCAAGAGGCAACAATTGCTCATTAGCATCTCGTCCAATAGTTGTTAACAACTCTCTTCCGTACTTGCCTTTCAAGAAAGCTCCATCTAATCTGATTATTGGCCTACATAACTAGAGAAAAAAAAGAGAGAAAAACTAGAGAGAAATTTAAGTTTGTAGTGAATTTATATTTAAAATATGAAGCGGTTAAAATTATGTTGTAATTTTCAAATATAGCTTAAAATCTTTTGGATGATTTTTCCAGTGTAATGTTGTAAGAAATGTTTTAGCAGAAATTATGACAACAAAGGAAGAAAGATAATATTGAATGCATCTTATTTTATTTTATTTTTATAAAAACATATATAAATTATAAACATGAATAAACCAAAACACTATATGTGACATAAGATCATTCTTAAACCAAAAAACCTTGTATAAAATATAAAATAATAAATAAGTGAAGAAAAGATTCAATAGCAAAGACATGTTGAAATTTTGAAGTTTTTATTCATGACTAAAAATAAAAATTTCAACAAATTAAGGGTAAAAGAACAAGAAACCAATAAATCTAAAATATATTTTCACATGACAATTTTTAAATTTTAGACGCTATAATTCAGATTATATTTTGAATTATGTGATCTCATTCAAATGCATGGAGTAATCATAAAGATGGAGGGAGAATGGGCTTTTTTCTTATTGGGTCAATTATTGTTTGGGTATCAATGTTTAAATCATATATTATTTTAGCCCAAATTTAAAAAAACAAAATCGTTATTGTCAGGCTTCAGTCTTGCTTAAGCTTTTACTTCCTGCACTCTATCAATTTCTTTCTTCTTAAATTTTGGAAATGACCATTTTATGTAAAAGGGGCTTTCGAAATACATTTTATGCAAACTTTTCAGAATTTTTGAAATAAGATTGTAGATGTTTTGTTAGAATGTATTAAATATATTTCAGAAATTAATCTTTTGAAAGGTGTTTTTAGAATGACTAAAATTACATTTTTGGTATTTCATCCTTATAATCTAGAGTAAAATTGTTTTTTTTTCTCAATTTAAATAATTAAACTACTTTAGTTTCTGCAACTTCTAATTTAAAAATAGCTTTTAAACCTAAATAAATACTTTTTGATGTTAACAAATATTGTTCCATGAGTTGTTAGCCTTTGTAACAAGTAAGCCTTCAAATTATTATGTTTGTTTATAAAAAAGTATTTAAAAAATATAGATGTTACATCCTATTTTTAGAAGACAAATAATTCGATATATATTTGATAGTTGACATCATGTTTTATTTTATTTATTTTTTATTTTTTATGTTTTATTTTATTTTATTTTTGGATTTTATTTGATATTTTAGGTTTTATTCAACAAAAGTGGAAGAGATAAATTTTTGGGTTACATTCTACAATTAAAAGTTAGGAGATTTGAAAAATATACAATATGAAATTTTCAAAGATTAATATATATATATATATATATATATATATATATATATATATATATATATATGTATGAAGAATTATCTATTATAATTTATTAAAATATAAAATCAAGTTCAAATTTTAGACTCAATCCAATTATGAAAATCTATAAATTGAGGATCTAACATATGTCAAAACACATTCGGAGAATAAACCTTATATCTATAAGGTAGAATGACATTCTAAAGGATGGAGACATCCAATTTCATCGTCAGTGTTCAATCATAAGATCGTAATACGGATCATAAATTTCACATCCTATTATATATATATATATATATATATATAATTATTCGATTTTACTAGTAGTAGAAATTAATTCAATTTTATTTTTTAAAATTTTAAATGACATGTACGAAAATAATTAATATAATAAAATATATAAAATGTGAAAATTCGAAAAGAATTAAAATAAAATAAAAAAATAAATCAAAAAAAGTAGTTTGTTGTTAGTTTTCATAAATAATATTAATATAAATTTTTTTTATAAAAAAAATAATAAATAGTATGGTTATTATGTTTTTATACGATAAGAAATAAATACTAACGTTATAATTAATAAAAACTAAACATTATTATGCTTTGGGTCTATAAATAATTATGACTGCAAATTTGGAAAATTACAATTGTATTAAATTTTAATTGGAAAGTGTTGTGGTGTGTTGCAGTTGTATTTTAATTGTATTAAATTTTTTACGAGAAATAATAAATACAAACGCTATAATTAATAAATAATAAACGGTATAATGCTTTGGGTCTATAAATAATTGTGACTGCAAATTTGTAAAATTACAACTGTATTAAATTTTAATTGAAAGTGTTGTGGTATGTTGAAGCTATAATTTTATTAAATTTTATACGAGAAGTAATTAATACTAACATTATAATTAATAAATACTAAATATTATTATGTTTTGGGTCTATAAATAATTGTGGTTGCAAATTTGGAAAAGTATAATTGTATTAAATTTTAATTGGAAAGTGGTGTGGTGTGTTGCAACTGTATTTTAATTGTATTAATTTTTTATTGAGAAATGAATTTTAATTAATATTTAATTTAATTAGGTGAGAAGGGGTTATGTGAGTGACAACACGTATAATAATGTAAACTTTTAATTATTCACCAAAGAATGTAAATGGGTAGTGCAACAAAAATTTTGAAAAACAAATGATGATTTACACGATTTTATGATTTTGTTCAACGATCCTATCAATCCTACTGTATTACGATTATGCATGGGATCGATTTTGACTACCATGTCTAGGAATAGCTAACTTCCTAATTCATGGGATTGAGTGTTATGTATTCTTAATTCTCCGTGAATTCTGCATTCAACATATTTCTTTTTCATAATCTGTTAGGTTTTTTAACTCGCTTTCTTTGTTTTATAGGTTTCAAACATAAGTAGTTCAATTGATAAGGAGTAATCCAAACTATCAAACTACTTAGGTGACCCGTAATAAGAATTCTACAAAATGATTTCGCCTTAAACTTAAGTGTGTGTGTGTGTGTGCGCGCGTGCGCGTGACTTAGGTGACATGTAACGAAACGTCTACAATACACTAAATGATTTTGTCTTACTCTTAACTATACAAAAAAAAAATCAAGATTACTTTATAAAAGGTATTTTGGATGACCTCATTATGATTTTAGGAGTCTTTGTACGAGTTCAAACCTAAGTGTTTAAATTGGTAAGAAGTGATTCTGACTATCAAACTACTAAGGTGACCCGTACTAAAAAGTCTACGTATATACAATTATTTCATATTCCTCTTAATAATATAAATCAACCATTTCAAAAATCTAATTAGTAATAAATTCTATACAAAATTAAGATTAATTTTCATAATATAACCTATTTAATTATATTACATTTTTATTATTTTTGTATGGTAATTATTTATTTTTTATCAAAGTAGTGTTTCACCGTTTTTTAATAACATTATTATTTTATGTTTTCAAGATTACTTTATAAAAGTCATTTTGGAATACCCGTCCTATTGACATCCCTACTTGGAACCCACTAATTTGAGTGTGTCCGACTGTCCAAAAGTGGCGTCCAACATCCCCAAGTTGGTGGCCATTGTCTTAGTGTAACGGAGCCCGATGGTGTATTGGTACCCATAACTTTTTTTTTTTTAGTTTGGACTGAGTAATTTGGCACTCTTGAGTTAATGCTCACTTAATAAACCTCATAATACTTTAAAATTCTAGTTCTTGGCTTAAGAGTGTCAAATTAGTTCAATTTAAATATTTTGCAAAAATAAATTCCTAACTACATACAACAACTAAGACTTTTCATGCTTATTGCACCAAAACGTGTTGAAATCTTTTATCTCAGCCAATATCATCAACCTCACAATTTCAATTCTCATTCCAATCCTAATATCAAATTAGACATACGAAGACAAATTCTACATTCAACAATACTTATCATATAAAACCCTAAATCCAATACACAACAGAAACATGAAATCATAAATCAATCCTATTTTCAGTAGCAACTACTATAAAAAATCTCAATTTGGTCATTCAACCACAATTTTAAGTTGTAGATTCAACAATCAAAATAAGTACTCAAATAATAACTAAAATTAGTTTTCATCACCTTAGCCAAAAACATTTTCCTCAAACAATGATTCTCTTAAATACCAAAATCGCACATGATCCCATAAACAAACAGGAAAAGCCATGATTAGAATTCTAAGATACCATTAAGATCATATAGCAATAGAGAGTCACCAAAGAGCAACCTTAGTCACGTGCATGGCTTTAGAGCCACATCACTCTAGGGTTCAAAACCTAAAAAATGGCACAATTGTGACTTACTCTATTTGACTATTTGATCGGGTGCTTGCGTAAAGTTCCTCACAAATATTACAATTGCGGTTCTTGATTGCTAAAAAAATGAAGAACAAGTGAGATAAGTTAGGAAGAGTTTAAAAAGTTTGATTGTAAAAAAACGGTGATTCGATAAAAATGAACTCTAGTAATTAAAACATTTATATAACTTAACCACTTTAAAATATTAATTAAAATATTGTAGTGTTGTATTTTTAATAAAACCATTCATACTCTTATATCCTTTTACAGGCATCACATAAATTAAAATATATTTTTTTCTTCAATTCAAAAAGTAAAAGTGATTTTTTTCCTTCCTAATTTTAAAGACTTGAAGTATAATTAAACTTTTTAAAAATTTGTAGATGTTGAAATTTCATGATGCCTTAGATACATTTGAAAACTAATTTCTGAAATATAAAGCATTGAATATATTGTAGAAATTAATTTTTCAGATTTATTAAATGGGGTTCTTCAATGTTCAAAAATTTAACTAACCTTTAAGAGTTATTGACTAAAATGAGGTACAGTGTAGGAGAGGGAATTTGATATTAAAAATAAAATGATATTTTCCTCAATATAATACATCTTTCTCCAACATATTCACACGCATCAATAAAAATACATAACTCATTTTTTTTTTTACCAATATATCAAATTAACCTTAATTATTTCCAATTTAAAAAATCTCACTGCCAATTAATACAATATGTATTATATATTACATAAAATTATAAAATGTTTTTTAAAAAAAGTCGATAATTTATTTTAAAACACGTCTTATAACAAATATCATTTGTTAAAATAAAAGTAAAATGTAAAAAGAAAATAAAAGACCCTTTCCTAGATGAGGAGATATAAAATAAGAAAAGAAATAAAAATAATTTAGTATTTTAATAAACAAAAACTTTTTTCCAATGGAATCGAAAGGGCTTATTTATAAGGGTTAAATATGTTTTTGGTCCCTCAAGTTTCAGCGAAATTTGGAATTAGTCCCTCATCAAAACTTTTGACCAATTTAGTCCTTCATCTTTTAAAATGTGTGAATTTAGTCATTTTAATCAAATTTTGTTAAGTTTATCTGACGTTTCAAGCGCATTTCATGATAGTATTTAAATTATTTACATTGTTTGACATATTTTTGCTTCAATGTTAACTTAAATACTATCATAAAATGTGTTTGAAACGTCAAATAAACTTAACAAAATTTGGTTAAAAGGACTAAATTCATGCATTTTAAAAGATGAAGGACTAAATTAGTATAAAGTTTTGATGAGGGACTAATTCCAAAATTCACTGAAACTTGAGGGACCAAAAACATATTTAACCCTATTTATAATAGACATAGATGCACATATGGTATTGAATATAATATTATATAACAAAATTAAAATTAAACAAATCAGGCAGGGCATTTGGTCTAGTGGTATGATTCTCGCTTTGGGTGCGAGAGGTCCCGAGTTCGATTCTCGGAATGCCCCAAATTTTTTTTTTTCATTTTTTTTATTATCATACTTTTAGGTTTTCAATTTGCATTTTAATTCATGAATTATTTTATTGCTAAGTCTTGCACTAACCCATTTTTGCTAAAAAAGTTAAAAAGTTGGTAGGACTTGGTTGAATTTCAGTGCTGAATTTAATGCCATTTAATTGTTGTATTTTCGAGTCATGAATTTCAACAAATTCTTTTGTTTTGGTTCTTTTACAACATAATAAAGGGAATATGAATGGTGAGTTACTTATAAAACAAAAAGTTAAAGTTATTTAAAAGTCAAATTTATGTGTATAAGCTATATGTCAAACTTTATGATTTTGAAAAAGTTTACTATTGAAGTATGTTTAGATGACATAAAATTTAGGATCTTGAATCATAAAAAATATATATTTTATCTTAGGAACATTAACAACTAAATAAAATATTAATAAAGTATGGGTGTTAAAAGAATGTTAAATGAAAGAAGATTGCAATAACGTAAGAGTGATGTGATAAAAGACGAAGACGAAAATATAAATAAATATTTTATTGGTGACTGAAATGAAAAGAAAAAGAATTAAGGGTTAAAAGTAAAAATTCAAAAGTTTAAAGCTTCGAGCCAAAAAATAATGCACTTGTGAATCCTTATATGCAATTATACAATGATCATTTGTGGCTTAACAAATAAAATCAAAATGTTAAATACAAATTTACGGGGGACTAAAGTAGAAAAGAAAGATAAAAACATAATTCAGAAATTTATTTGGGCCAAAAGTTTGTTTAATCATTAAATCAATGGTAATTTTGTTTTGCAAATTCAATCTCACATGTTTTTATCTTTTATTTTATTTTCAAAACGAGAAGAAAATTTGTTTCCATGGGATCAACTAAAACTTTCATTCCTTCCTTATTTATTACTTTAATCTGTAATAGTTAAATAATATGAAAATTGAGAAAAAAAAAATCTTGTTATGGTTGATTAAAGATGAAATACCAAAAAAAGAAAATCTACATAAATAATAAAGAAATAAAAATACACATATAAAGAGTGAAAGTAGGGTATTAAGATAATACCTAAATTAATCATTTCATTACACTTTTTGTTTTTCTCTCCGCCGCTGAGTTGCTCTCATCTTTTCACGCATTTGTTTCGTATTCAGGTAAATAAACTTTTTTTGTTGATCTTGTCTCTAATAATCTATTACCTCATAATCTTTTACTCTTTTTTTATTTATTTCATACTTGATTTTGATGAACCCTAAATTATTTCTCTTAATTTGTTAATTTTTTATTGATTTGAGTTCTATATATCATAATTGATTGTCTTTCTCTAATTTTTTGTAATGGTTATATATAATCAATTTTTGTTGGCGATATATTTGGATTATAGTTATAAGTTAGGGATAATATACTACTGTTAACTTTTATCCCTTCTTACTATATTTTTTTTCTTAGTGAATTAAAAAATCTTAGAATAAATTTTAGTATTTTTTTTTTCTTTATAATTAACAACCTACAAATTCACTTTATTTTTTTGTTATTTCTCTCTTCCTTCTGTATCTACTTCTTTGTGTTTCATAAAATTTAGTTAGGTGAGAAATTAATATTAGAGGATATAAATATAGTACATAAGGAAAAAATACAATATGTTTGGTTAGGATAAAATCATTGAATAAGAACAAGTGGGTTTGACATATAATGTGTGATGCTGTGGAAATTGCATAGTAATTTGGTTTTATGTGAGTGGTTAGATAAAAAGATAGGAGAAACACTAGATTGTAATTAAAAAAATTTAATTTTTTTTCTTCTTTTTTTCTCGAGTTTGTTTTTTTTTTTCATTGTTAAATTGAACAAATTTCTACACATATATTTAGTTTATTCTTTCTAATAAAACAAAACATATATAACAATTCAATAAAGTAAACTACTTTCTTTCATCTCTTTCTTTTCTTTAGTTGGAATGCCACCTAACATAACATCAATTATCTAAATTAATCAGGGTGAAATATATTTTTATCCATTATGTGTTTTACTAAAATTTTATTTTGGCTCATATGATTTTTAATAAAATTCATTTATTTTAATGTATCAAATTTGTTTCATTGTTATCTTTTTAAAATAGTTATCATTTATGACAAATAAATGAGTATTTATAACATTCTCTATAAAGTAATCTAGTGAAAAAAATACATCATCTTCTTGTTGGATAAAATGATGCACAATTCTCCGACTATTATATCAAACACATGAGTTAATGCGAGCTCAACCCTCGCACTTGTCGAAGACCTTTGAGCTCCATCTTGTAAGAGCAAATATGAAAACATTGTGCACTTGTTGTTGCCGTGTATCACCAACTCTGCAATGCACCTATAACTCCAACCACCACGAGCTCCACCTCGTTGAAAAACAAAGACGCTAACCATCACGGGTCAGCCACCACACCAGGTCTTGTCGTCCAACGGAAACCACGAGAGCAAATCCACAAACTCAGCAACTACCAGACCTCCAAGTGAACACCAAGCAATCCCAGGTCCATGAGATACATCGCACGGACAACCAGAGTAGATTTGTAAACAACAAAGAACCCCATCCACGAACCAGTTGCAAATTCACCAACACGATGCTGACACTATCCTTCTATCAAATTTCTCATTGCGACTTCAACAACTAAGGATGATTTTCCAACAAGGAATTAATATTTTCTAATGTGGAAGATCAGACTAAGCTCCAACCATAGAAGGATACACACAAATAACTCTTGATACCACTTGTTGAGAAAAACTCATCAATTAAAAATATTATCGTCTTTACCCCCAAAAATCACCTTATGAACACAGAAATAAGATAAACACAAGGATACACACAAATATAACATGAAAAATTCAAATACGGGAAAAAGATCACAGGCGTTGTCCAAAGACAATTGGAGAATAATCACTATGTGCAAATTTTTACAACACGCACAAACTACACTCTTGACTCTTTAAAGTACATTCACACTTTCCAAAGCAAAAATTTAACTATATCTCATATCACCATACTACAAGAGTATAAGAAAAATCAAACATTAACTCAAAGTGTCTTTGACTAAACATCATGTACTTAGATCTATTATATAGTCACTATTACTCACTTCCTAACAATGTGAAACTTTTCAAGATGTATTATTTTCATCGGCCTAAAAAATCTACATAAAAATTAACAAATTCAACGCTTCATTTGTGTCTCAAATAGGTGTTAATATCTCTTGATTGACTTCATACTTGTAGTTGTACTTCACATATAGGCATAAAGTATCTTTGTTATTAACATCCATTTCTTTTACTAATGACACTAAGTTTAACATACATTGTAAAGAATGTTTTAATATGCCTTGTCATAATTTTCATTAAAATTCTCAACTTTACTTTTATGCTTATTAAATGATCTTACAAATTAAATAATGAATTTGTGTCTTGTATGTTAAAGTAGCTTATTTGAAACATCCACATTTAGTTGCTTAATACTATAATGTTTATATGTTTGTTGAATGGATAATAGGTACATGTATTTTAATTGTCGGTTTGTTGATACGGTAAAATGTAACCCACAAATATAAGTTACTCACAAGTTATTATTAATAAATTTTATTCAAGCATTTTTTTTAGACCTATGAAATTGTAATTCTTTTTAAGAAGATTATATTTTTTAAAACTTATATTATGTGATAAAACGAATTTAAATATTTAAGAAAATCAAATAT
Organism: Vigna unguiculata; assembly: GCF_037176805.1. NCBI lineage: Eukaryota > Viridiplantae > Streptophyta > Magnoliopsida > Fabales > Fabaceae > Vigna > Vigna unguiculata. The sequence goes on along the minus strand of NC_140795.1, from coordinate 48,466,127 downwards.
TTGTTCATTAATATTTGATTATATAATTTTATTTGAATTATACATTGAAATTATTATTTTTATATGAGTTTAATTTTAAAATTCTAATTTAAGATTAAAAAATATTTATAAATATTCATGAGTATTTATGTATATAAAAAAAAATTGTTTTTGATATCTGACTTGTACCTAAAGTAACAAAATAACTTTTATAAATGGAATAGGGAAAAAATAAATACCCATACTAATGTCTTTGATCAATTTATCTTTAAATGATATTAATTAAGAATGACAAAAAAAAACTTTTATATGGGTATTGTTTGTTTTAATTATCAACTTATTTCTAATCTATAACATATTGTTAGTGATTTCTTTTTTGAATACATTTTTATAGCAGGCAATCAAAATAAATAAAGAAAACAATAATAATTGATAATTATTTAAAATACAACTTTATAAATTTATAATTTTTATTTATATTTATGAAATCAATTTTTTTTCAAGACGGTTAATTTATTTAAATTTACATTTTAGGGAAAACCTATTTATCCCAATAATTTACAATACAACTTTATTCATACTTTAAGATTTTCGTTTAAGTTTCTCTTTTGAAAAAGAAACCTTAAATAATTTTATCAAACGTCTTAAACTGATAAAAATGATCTCTTTCGTTAGGAGAATTCTGAGATAAAAAAATGACAAAAAAACAAAAATAAAGATTTTGAAGAGACAAAACATTGAAACAAGTCTTAGTAAAATAAAAACAAGGAAACAAATTTGATCAAGGTAATTTCATCTTACAAAATAACCAATTTTTTCACATTCCCTTTGTGTGAGGACAAAGATGGCGTGAAAATAAAGCGTGTAGTGTTTTTGTTATGTACTCTCGCGAGTTTCTCTCTCTCTCTCTCTGAACGCAACACAGCACACCATGAAACGTTAAAATATCATTCTGGTTCTGTGACAAAGACAATCTCATCCCTCACTCATTCCACCATCTGTAATATTTCGTTGAGTCTTGTGCAGCAATAATGAAAATCAACAGTACCAAGAAAGAAAAAAAAATTGGCAATGAACTTAATCTGTCACCATCTCGAGAATCCTCGATATTTTCAAACACATTCCATAACTAGAAAATTTCCCTCTCTACTATTTCTCTCTCACTCTACTTAATAATGTAGCTTTCATTGCAGTACTAGTACTTTTTTTAAATTACTTGATTATTTCTATTTGTTGAAGGATAAAGTTTCAATATTTATATATGTATTTTTCAAATTTATAATACCCCACAATTTCATTCTTCTTTCTCAGGTCAATACGGTATTAAGGATTCTTCAGGTATTCTCTTCTCTTTGTATTTATTGTCCGTTCTTTTGATCATATAAAAAAAATTACTACACTAAAGGTTTTACTGTTTTTTTTTTCCTTGTCTGTTCCTTTTGTTGTTTGGTAATAATTTATTGTTGTTTTTCTTTAGTGGGTATTGTTCTTGCTTCTAAGTTCTAAATCCCCATTTTGAGTTATTTTCATTCTTTCTTTCATTTCTTGTAACCTAAAGCCCTAGAAATGTGAGTGTGTAGAAATGTGGACGTGTGATGATTGCGGTTTTTTTTTTTTTAACATGTCTTTTGGTGTTCTTTTTTTCAGAGTAGGTTGATTTTTGTCGAGAAAAATTTGATCTTTTTCAAATGGGCACGGATGAAAGCGACAGCATGGCACCAGGTTCATCTCCTGTGCAAGAAAGTGTGAGCGTGGTTCGAGGTTCAGAGCAGGCGAAGGAGGTTGGGGAAGTTGTTGGGGGTTTGAGAAGTGAGGAGGGGTGCGGTGGGGTTGCTGTGAATGGGGGTGGGTTTTCTAGCATTGAAAACCAAGGTTTGGGTGATGAAGGGGTTGTTGTTAACGTTGTCAATAATAGTAATGTATTGGAGGCCAAGGTTTCGGTTGTGAGTGGAAATGATTGTCAAGTTTTGACTGATTCTGAGGTGAATGGGATGTCCCCTTGGCTGGGAATGCAAGAAAGTGATATGAGCACAGTGTTTTCTGGTGACGGAACTGAGAAGCTGGATTATGATTATGCATCTGAGAAGATGGACTATATGTTTGCTTCTGAGATGGAAGAGACTGCTGTTTTGAGTTTGGATGGATCGGTTGGGGATGGTGGAGAGCATGGAAGTGAAGGAGGCAAGAGTGGTGAGGAAGGAAAATATGAAGCTTGTGATGCCGATAATGTCACTCTTGCTTCGGAGAGTAGAGTTGCAGAAGTTCCTGTTTTGAGTGGGGATAGTGTGGTAGAGGCTGGTGCTGAACACACAATAGAGAGGAAGGAAGGTGAAGACTGTGATGGGAACATAGGGGTGGCAGCTGCTGTCATGAGTGTGCAAAGTTTGTTAGGGGTTGATGGTGATGACAGAAGAGAAGAGGATAAAAGTGAAGAGGGAGGTAAAGATGAAGATTGTGATGGGAATGATGTGATTACTACTTCTGAGAGTGGACCAGTAGAAGCTGCTGTTTTGATTGTGGATAGGTCAGTAGGAGTTGGCAAAGATGTAAGAGAAGAAGATATCGGTGGAGAGGAAGATGGTGATGGGAATGTTGTGACTGTGACTTCTGATAGTAGGGTAGCAGAAGCTGCTGTTTCGGGTGTGGATGCTTTTGTGGGACTTGGCAAGGAAGATAGAAGAGAAAAGGGTATCAGTGAAGAGGAAGGTGGAGACCAAGACCGTGATGGGAATGTTGTGACCATTTCTTCTGAGAGTAGAGTAGCAGAAGCTGCTGTTTTGAGTGTTGATAGTTTTGTAGGAATTGGAGGGCAAGAAAGAAGAGAAGAGAATATACGTGAAGAGGAGGGCAAAGATGAAGACATTGTTGCTGTTGCTTCCGAGAGTAAAGCTGCAGAAGCTGATGCTTTAAGGGTGGATAATTTGATAAATGTTGGTGGGGAAGATACATCAGGTGAAGACCGTGATGGGAATATTCTGACTCTTGCTTCTCAGAGTGAAGTTGCAAAAGCTGCTGATCTTAGTGGGGATAGTGTGGTAGCTATCGGTGTGAATGACAAAACAGTGGAGGAGTGTGAAGACGGAGGAAAGAAAGCAGAATGTGGTGGGAACATTGTGAATATTACTTCTGAGAATGGAGTAGAAGATGCTGCTGTTTTGAGTGTGGATGGTTCAAAAGTGGTTGGTGTTGGCAGTGAAGAAGTAGAAAAAGACAAAGATTGTTCTGAGAACATTGTGACTGTAGAGGTTCCAATTGCAGAGACAAGTGAGAACATGGATGTGGATGTGGAGGAGTTGAGTGATGAAGGGTATGGTTATGCTGTTGGTGATTTTGTTTGGGGTCAAGCTGAGAGCCAACTTTGGTGGCCTGGCCGGATTTATGACCCATCTGATGCATCCGACGCTGCATTGAAGCTGAAACAAAAGAACAGACTTCTGGTTGCCTACTTTGGGCATGGAACCTTTGCGTGGTGTCATCCATCACAGTTAAAGCGTTTTGAGGATAGCTTTGATGATATGGTTAAACAGAGTAGCTGCATCGATTTCACCAATGCAGTGCAAGAAGCTGCAAGTGAAGTCGGAAGGCTTCTTTCTATGAAGCTGAGTCGTTTAGTCGTTGACAAGAAAACAGGTTCTGAATCTGAATCTGAATCTAAATCTACTCTCCTACAGGGGAAAAATTCTGGAATCAAGGAAGGTGTTGTTGTACCAGAAACTGGCATAGATAGACTTTTATATAGTCAATTTGAGCCAGCAGAATTACTTTCTCATGTGAATCGAATTGCACGAATTATTGATAGTGGTAGTAGTATTATGGAGCTGGAGATCTTAAAGGCTAGACTTTCTGCATATTATCTGTCAAAAGGGCATAGATTACCTGATTTTATGGATACCCAGCTGGTGCATGGAGTTGAAGATAGTCTAATGGATGAAACAGTTGCTGTAGAGAACATTAAAAGTACCGTGGAAGCCCCGACTCAAGGACCATTTGATGAACTGGGTCATTCTCCAGGGCTTTCAGGGAACATATCGAACCATGTTAGAAAGCAGAAAAGCATTGCTGAGATTATGAGGGAGGACAAAGATGTTATGGTGGAAGCAATTGGCTCAAATGGTGGAAAGAAGAGAAAAGGTGGTGAGGATGGTGTGTCATCTAAACCTGTTCAGAAGAAAAAAGAGTTGCTGCTTCTAGACACTGATGAAGATGTGTCGAGTGCTGAACATTCTGCCAAGGAAAACAGTGGTAGCATTGGCTCATGGATGCAGTCAAAGGAGAAGAAAGAAGTTTCAGATGAAGGGAAGAGCGAAGAACGAAGCAGGAAGAGTGGTTTGTCTAGAGAAAGGAAGAAAAGTAAGTACTTGTCCCCTCCTTTCACTGCTCCAATCAGGGGGCAAAGAGAGGAAAGTATTGAAGCAGAATCCATTACAGTATCCAGAAAAGTTAAAGCATCTCAGACAAGTGCAGTGGCTGCTGTTCTGCAATATCCTCCAGTTTATATGGGGAGGTTTTTTGATAGCTCAAGTTACCAAACTGAAGAAGATGATGGGAAAATGGTTATTGATCCAAAGAAAATCCAAGGTCATGTGGAGGAAGTTCTGTTCCAAGTCCGTAATGCAGCTATTAGTCCTCAAATTCGTAGGGAAGGCACTTCTCTTGACCAATTTGTTGACTTCACTTTTGCATTCAGAAGTTCATTATATTCTGAAGGATCTTTACGTGATGTGTACGAGAAGAATGAGCCTGGAAGGAAAAGAAAGAAGCCAGAATCTGAAGAATCACTGAAACAAAAATCTGGTACAAAGAAGAAAAGAAAGGAAAGTGGTTCAGGTAAGAAGGATGCTGCTGGTGAAAATGCTGAAGGTGCTGTTCTTGTTGTTTCATTTTGCCCAGGAACATCTACGCCTTCAAGATCTGAACTTATCTCAGTGTATAGTAAGTTTGGAGCTCTGAATGAAGCAGAAACAGATATGTTCTGCAATGACTACACAGCTAGAGTGTGCTTCCTGAGAACCTTTGATGCTGAAAATGCATTCAACCATTCTAAAAGCAATAACCCTTTTGGATCTTCTGATGTAACTTTTCAGCTCGAGTATTACTCTGAAGGATCAAAGTCTGAACAAGATGGTGAAAAATCAAAGAACACACCTTTGCTAGCAGCTACACCACCATCGGTTGGTGAAGCATCGAGATTGATCTTTATCCAGAAGAAGCTTCAGGGTCTGACTTTGATTCTTGAAGCATCATCAGGTGACAAATCTCCCGATTTGATGGCTAAACTACAGAGTGAGGTGAAGGCTCTTCTGGAGGATGTCAACCAAATGGTTGAAGCTTCTCTGTTTTAGTCATTATTTAGCAATGATTAGGGTAGGTTTTGTGACAATATGCCCTTCTTTTTTGGTTTTGTCGTTGTCTGAGGCCCCTTTTTGGTTGACCTTGGCCTAGCTTTATTTGACATAAAGTTAGTTGGTATAGTTTGATGCGGGTCATGACATTTGGTATTAATTTTATGGACATCGACATCTTTAGACTTTTCATTCTCATGGTAGTAATAATCAAACAGCTTTTTACTTATAAAAAGGTTATTCTATTCCGTTCTGATTATTTTCGTTTGGTTCGACACTTTTTATGAAGTGTGTTGGTAATTGATAGAAGCTTCGAATGTTCTGATGCAAAATTTTCATCAGATTCTTAAGCTGCTATTTAAAACCCAACCATCTCTATCTATCTATATCATATTTTAACAATGTTTTGTAATAAAAAGTCGAGACACGTGAAGTGAAGTGCAATGTTGCTTTTACACAATTCCTTGAAGAAAAAGATTATGGTTTTGGTAAAATAATGCCTGCATAACATTTAACAGCGATATAATAACAGCATCCAACTTACAGAATTACAAACACTTATGAACACAACATAGAAGATAAAAGGAACAAAGGGCAAAGAAGCACCAAAAGTAGGTTTTTCTGTTGTTGTTTCCACTACTTAATCTTGAATGGTATTCCATTTTTTTTTCTTATAACCAAATACGCAATGGTAATCTATCTTCAATGTCTGGTGTATCAAAATATCAGTCATCAACAGGGTCCTGGGGAGTTTCATCAGGTTTGCGTTTGATAGTAAGCACAGGGCATTCAGCATGCTTCCAACAAAATTCACTCACAGTGCCAACAAAAACCCTGCAGAAGACGTTAAACATAATTCCTCAACAACACATCTCAAACTAAATTAAATTCTAGGAACTTTAATGCACTCCAAATCTCAGCATTTTTAACAAATAAGCAATTGGGGCATACTTTTGAAAAGGGCCAAGACCTCGGCTACCCACAACCAGAAAATCTGGCCTTAGTCGTGTCACTTCATGACATATTACTTCTTTGGGATCACCCTGCATTATCCATGCTTGGCAGACCACCTATAAATACAACAAAGTTTAGCATGCGGAGAAGAGTGTTATAAATAGATCTAGTACATAATAAATTTCATCCCTGAAGTTGTAATCTCTTCTTAAATTATCCCTAAAGTAAAATAAACAACTCAAGTAATCCTAAAAGTACTAAAAAGCATGCTAAATATTGGGTTTTGAACCGTAAAATACATTAATTAAGGGACTAAAGTGATGAATAAAAGGGATTACTTAAATAGCAATTACTGAAGAAAAAGAGTATTAATTCAAAGACAAAGTTGATAGTTTATTCATTATCATGCACACCGTCACTGAATAAAATAAATTTAAGTAATATCTAATCAGATTTGATCATTTTTTAGGTCATCATATGTTCATGATTGGATGCGTGCCTAAACATATTTTACAGTGATAATTTGAAACCTATTTCACTTAGCATGTGATCTAAGAAAGAAGACAGGGACTAGATCATTCGGGAGTTCAATAGAAAACCATTACCCCAATTTCATGACACCTATTGACAAAGTATTCCAGCAGATGAATCCCTCTAATTCTATCTCTCTGGTTCATGTTCCTAAAATCTTCAGGTGATGCGTATATACTGTCTGTGTCATCAAAACCTAGAAAAAAAAAAAAGAGAGAATAAAAACAGCAGCACCATCAGATTACACGCTCCTTTCACTTCTCCTAGTACAACAAAACATAAACACCCCACTTCATTAGCTGCAAATTCAAAGAAAAAGGATCAAACAAATCACAAAACACCACCAATTATCATCATAGCATTCTCGAACTCAATCTATACTCAGTAAAATAAGGGCACAATCCTTTTCCTTTTTCAAATCACACATAAAAATAGTTAGAGCTAGAAATCAACATTTGATGAATGAAAACATCGTTCCTTTTAATCTATCCCGCCCAAGAAATAATCACGGCCAAGTCAGGTAGAACCATTATGTTTTCTTTTTCTGAATAATTAACATCAATTTTTTTTGTAGGAAACTCAGTTTCGTAGAACCAAAACTTGAGTTACTTTTTGCAAACTCAAGTTTACAAATTTTAATCCAAACTTACACTAAAAACTACAAGTAGATGATTTTAACTAAATACTCACATGATCGGTCCTAAGTTGAAGAATTGATTTTGAGTTAAAAACACTTTAATTAGCTTTCACATTCAAAAAAGAATATTTTATATTGAGTTTTACTACTAACCTAAAAATTAAAACAAATCACACACTTAACAATCAATCTCACTCAAAATCAAATTAGCAAAGGTTCAATTTCACCAATATTGGACCCACTCTAACAGAAATTCTAGGAATCACTTAAATCGAACCACCACTAACGTAACAATCTTCACACAATCAGCAAAGAACAATTAAAAAATAGAGAGGGTGAGAGAGAGAACCATCTTCATCAGGAACTTGAACGTGAAGAAAGAAAAGGTTGAACGCAGAAACGTTGTTACGAACAATCTTGTTGATGGTCCATTCGAAAGCCCCTCTGCTGCTGATCGAAGGGTGAGGGTAACCCTTGATGCTCGACTCGTTCACCGCCACCATCACCCGAGTCACCTCGTCCCCCATCTCTGAGTCAACTCGCTTCAACTCACTTCAACTCGCTTCGCTCTCTCCTTCTACTTTGACCTCGCGCTTATATTGAACGACCACAGAGGCGCCAGCGTGATTAACCACCCCTGCGCAGGGTAGTCAATTTCTATCCGATTTCGCTAAACTGCGCGCGGACCCTACTTCAAACACGGTGCGTCGTTTTCTTGTACGAGTGATAGTGGGCCCTGAGTCCTGGGCCACGAGTCGTGCTGTCCTTTCTTTTATTCCTGGGCCGGGGCCCGAAACATCGAGAACAGAGCAAAACGACAACTTTCACAAAATCACATGCAAAGAGTTAAAAGGAGATAAATTTTTCATGTTTTTTCATAAAATACTACCTCCTTTTAATTTTTAAAACCTAAATATTAATAGTTCATTTTTATAAATTAATTCCACTTTATGATTTAAAAAATTAAACCATGATAAAAAAATAAATGCATAACAAATAGTTGCTACTATTTTATAGAAAAATAACATATTCAACGCAAATATTTAAAATGTTTTCTTTGACAGAAAATAAGTTTAACACGTTTACGTTAACCATCGTTGAGCATATCCACGTGCATGTTGTATTATAATAATACAATACTTTGCGTCTAATATAAAAGTCAAATTAATTATTTTAAAAATTTAATTAAAGTACCCTTGTTTGTATTATCATAAAGTCACAGTGTTTTATAAAACCATAAGTTTATGATAATTGTTTTGAAAATTATATCCAAAATAATTTCTAGTCATGTAAAAAATGTAATAAAGTCCTTATACTTGTTGTATTAATAGTTAAATTTACATTCTTATTACTTAAATTTTTTATACACACATCTAACAAATACATCGCGTATTTGGACATTATTTCCCTGTTCTATTTATTAATAACAAAAACAATTTCCTATAAAACTACCATTTATTGATTATATTTTGCTATCTGCAAAACCTCTCCTTGTAATAACCAAAATTAACATAACCATGTATTTTTATGAATAATAAAAATGAAAATGTGATTTCTTTAGTTATAAAAATTTATTAAGTTAATTATCATACTATATAAATTAAAAATTACAAAAAAAAAACGATTATTTTATTGATAGATTTCATAAAACTGTATGCCTGTTGTTTTTACTTTTGTTACTATAAAAATTAGGTATTTTTAAGAGTTAAAAAGTTAACTTTTCTATGAGAAAATGTGGGAGAGATTATTGTACTGAAAAACATGTTGAAAGGAATCCAATGAAGTATTTATATTTCGAATATTGTACTATGTTGATATTATTATTCCAAGATGGGATTTAATTTGGTGTTGGGATCTAACATAGATCAAAAAGAACATAAATTTATAATATATTAATGGTCGAATATGTTTGTTATTCCTTAACTTTAAGTAAAAATTAGAATTACTCCATCTTTCAAATTTTAACCCAATTTAATCCTTTAACTTTAGAATCCCTAAAATTTAGTTCTTTCAACCAAATTGTGTTAAGTTTATTTAACGTTTCAAATGACAATTCATGATAGCATTTGAGTTGTATACACAGATTGACACATTTCTGTTTCAATGTTTATCATGAAACACGTTTAAAACGTCAAATAAACTTAATAAAATTTGGTTAAAATGACTAAATTCACGCATTTATAAATTTAGGAGACTAAATTAGGCCAAAGTTTTAAAGAGTGACTAATTCCAATTTTCACTATAAGTTAAGAGACCAAAGACATATTTAATCATATTATTAATCGATGTAAAGTTCAATCCTTAAAATAAGAACAGAGTCATATAAAATTCATCATAATAAAATTTGTTGTTTGTTAGACTTATTATGTTATTCGTTATCAAATTATTATTGTACCACTCATTGATGTATAGTCTTATGTTATATATATATATATATATATATATATATATATATATATATATATATATATATATATATATATATATATATATATATATATATATATATATATAAGTAAATTCAAATCACATCTTACAAATTTGTTTTGTAAAATTGAATTAAGTTTAAAGTTCAGTTTTTAAAATTTGGTGTCTTATTGTAAGTAAGAAGCTTCTTGATATTAAACCAAACTTCAAAATTGAGTTTGATACTAAACAAATTGTGGAGCATTTTTTGTTTTTTAGAAGAAAAACCTTTAAAGTAATTTATAAGAATTTGAGGGCTCTCATACCATGTTAAAAGTGAATTTTAAGCCTAACTCAATTCCATAAAATTAACTTGTAAGATGAGGATTGCACCTACTTATATATTGTAAATTGGTCTTATCTCTAGTCGATATAAAACTTCCAACTGTTAAATAAATTGTCTTGAAAACATTGTGGTAAAAGTTGAAAGAAGTAAAAAACATTGTACATATGACTAGGAAGAGCATTGGTTGTTGGTTGAGATTATTGAAGAGTGTGCAAGATGGTGGAGAAGGATGTGGCATGGGGCCAATAGGAGAACATAGGTTTAGGGTTGTGTTGTTAAGGACCAAACATTGTTCTGACTTGTACATCACTTGTCTTTGACAAGGTGCCTCCTTGACTCAAAATCTGGGACATCCTAATTTCCATTTTGAGTTCTAGACATGCCCTCTTCAAAAAAACATCCCAGTACATTACCTTATTTTCTCCCCCTTTTTACTATGTTGCCCCCAATAATTTAATGCATTACTGTATCATCTTCTCAGTAAGAGACAGCTACAGAATCATTTTTCTCCTTCAATTTTTACTTTCTCAAGAGGAAAAAAATAAATATGAATCATTTCTTCAATTCTTGTCATTATATCCCTCTTTACCATAATCTCAATTTCTTATTAATGTTAACTTTCACAATTCATTCACAAGAAACTTTAGCTTCAATATAAAAATTCATGCTAAACTTTATCAAGGGAAAATCAAATTCATGCCAAACTTGATCATGGGAAAATGAGATTCGGCATATAATCCATTTGGGATATTGAAAAACTCTACCTTTTTTCTTTTTTCTTGACAAGTTTGGTTATTTTGAAGAATACATTTACACATTAAAATTTTGTCTAGAAAAGAATCAAGATTTGGGTTGATTTTGCAAATTTACTAGATTACAAACTTATATTTTGATAAGTAAAGATGATTTAACAGATATACAACACCAACAAATCATGAATTTAAATTTATATAAAAAATTAACACCAAATTTAATTCAAAATATTGACTACAAATTATAGGTATTTTTTTAAATGATATCCAACTTTCTCATCTTTAAAATCGCACCGCTGAACGTATTTAAAGTTAACTTTATAAACCTTATCCAAAGATGCACTAAAAAGGGTATAATACCATGCAAATACTAATACCATTTATAGATAAAGCATTGCATTGAAAAATAAAATATATTTCCAAAAGTTTGCAATGAGTGAATAGAGAAGGTTAAACTACACCTAACACATGGAACATATATGCAACAGTTGACTTGACAGGTCTCACTCCAAATTTTATTGGATCTCATCCCAAATACAATCTCAATTAGACTGCAAAACAAAGTGTGTCTCAAAAAAGACCTAATTGTACTACTTACAAAATGTTACATCGCCCTTTGTTCTAAAGATCCCATGCACAAAACCAAGACAACAATGTATAGACAAAGGTCACGGATCAAAGTTAAAAAAAAAAAAACACCTGTCTTCAATACAATCCCTAATAATTCATTCATTCAAATTCAATCAAGTAGGTGGAAGAAGACATGTACAATAACATCATTTTTTCAACCTCCCAAAAATTAGGGCAAAATCAACCTTTTTCTCCCTTTTAGTTCTTCAAAACAAGTTCATCATCTCTTTCCAACTCTTCCACCTCCTTCATCACATTAACATGCAAAACAGATACACTTTTTGTGGAAAAAACAAACACCTAATATCATTCTGAGAGACTAAAAGGAAATTTTTTATATATTTATATATATTTATATATATAAAAAGATGAAACTTTTGTTTAATCCTAAAACTGAAATTTACCATACTAATCATCATGTGAGGAAGAAACCCTTCCAAAATCCAAATGGCCAATCTGATAAAGCTCTCTCCAAACTTTCTCTGCATCAAAACCAGCATTGACAGTGACACTATCCATATCAGAACCAGAAACATTCTTCTTCTTCACTTTTTCTTCTTCTTCATCATCATCATCATCTTCATGATCATCATCATATTCATACCCCTTTTTCTTGTTCTTGTTCTTCTTCTTCTTTCCCAACCTCAAACACTTTCTCCCCACAAGAAAAGGCCCTTTCACAAGAGCAAGAACACAGCAATGCAACACAGCACAGGGACAGCAACACACTGCAACACAATCTGCTACATACCCGCCACAGCTTGACCCGCAATGCTTACCCGAACACCTTATCATTTCTCCACCACCCTCCTCCTCCTCCTCCACGAACCTGCCACGTGGCTTCTTCTCCACGCCATCGTTCTTCTTCTTCTTCTTTTTCTCCTCACCATGATTACTCTTCTTCTTCTTCATTCTCAATGTGTTGTTCTTCCTCTTCCACCCTGCAATGCAATGCAAGAAACAAGAAACAAGAAACAAGAAACCCCTTTTATGTGTTGTTATTCACCCACTCAACAGTTCCACAGTGTATAATATTATTCTCAATACATTACCATCACCATATATATTTCTTCTATCTGTCTCGTTATTCATTGGCTGTGTACTTATATTTATATATCTATATGTGTATGTGTGTGTATGTACGTATTGCATACATGAGCCAGCTACATTGATCTTCATGCATTTAATATATTATATTTTATTGTTTGTTTAGATTTCCAAAAAAAAAGGGTAAAATTCTTGTGGTTTCATTTAATTTGGTGATTTAAATAGAATACACTTTGACGCTGTGATCCACTCACATATACCATTTGTTTGACTTTTACAATGACTACTTTAAATTTATACCAACATTTTTTTTTTATTTTTTATAATATAAAATTTGTTCAGACTGTTATTTAACTATAATACAAAACATGTAATACAAGATGATGATGTCAACAGTACTACACAATTTTATTCATTCTTTTTGAACATATTGTTTATTTTTTAATGGATTATTAGAATTCATATTTGAATAAAAAAAAACTTTTATTAAATTTTAACTACTAGTAAAAAGAATATTAAAAAAACGCATTGCTGCCAAACATAATTATTAATATGGCCATGTTAATTAGAACTTTTTTTTTATCATTACCATTTTCAGAAAAGAAAAATTAAAATAAAATGACTTTTTCAAAAATTGTAATAAGTTACTTTGTAGAAACCTTCTCATGCCAATTTTTCTGAAATATTTAGTTTTTTTAAGTCTACACAATTTTATTTCATTATTTTCTTCATCTGTAAGTGCTTATAAATATACATTCAATTAAATCTCTAAAAAATAAAAGAAAAATACATTTGAATATGATAAAATTTATATGAGTCCACCATAGAAATCACATCATTAATAAGATGGAGAGGTTGGTGCATTTGTGCTATATTTAGTGAAACATGCAGAGGGTGGAAAATAGTTGAGTAGTGTTATTGGTTTAAGGATACAGTGACTTGGTACTTGTGTTTGTGTGAACCTGTGTTGCACAGTTTCTTTGAATAATACTCTTCACCCTTTGAATAATCTTCACAAATGGAACTTCTTTATCCATGTTTACCATTTTCAAACAAAAAGTTTAAGCATTTTTTTTCTTCTTCTTAAACTCTTCATTAGGGCTTGGTATAATTACTAATAAAAATAGTTAACTTTATGCATAAAAATGTGTTAGAATGAAATACTATAAAGTTACCTATAAATCAACTTGGATAAGATAATTTTAATTCAAAATGAACTTTTAATTCTAAAAATGCAATGTTTTTTATTGTCTAATAGATTACAAATATTTTAAACCACTTGATTCAGTGCACATCTTCCCATTCAGAATATTATAGCACCACTCAAGTGCCTCAATGAATGTAGTCAATTAAATGGAGTAAAAATTGCTACTTCCAAAGTTAACTCAATTAAAGGAATAGAGTCAGAACAGCACAATTTTTTTTTTTACACTCAAAATTCAAACATGGGATTTTTCTTGAAAAATATATGGTCCAAACTCTTATCCTCTTTAGACTACCTTATAAAAGAAATCAATCTCAATATCATGAAAATTATTTATTCTATAAAAATGTAAGAAAAAATGTGCAATATATTCTTTAAAAAACAAATTAAAAGTGCATGATGAGCATTTTAACTTTTGGGTGAGTGAAACTTTTTGCTCTAGGTGAAAAATAGGGAATTTCACCTCTGTTGTGCACTTGTTATAGCCATTGCAGGTACAGAAGAAAAAAAAATGGAATCAATTCTTTAATAATGTGGTTTTTTCTACACAGATGAAACACAATAATGAATATATTACTTGTTGAAATAATTTTATTAAAACAATATCATTCCAAATATTGGTGTAAATAAATTAAAAAAAAAACTCATTTCAAAAACTAAAGGGATTAATCAATTTAATTTTTTTGAAATACCTAAAGTTATTTAAGAATGTATGAAATGAAATAGATGAAAAGGGTAAAGTAGGAAAATCACTGTGGTGATAACATGTTTTTACCTAAAATAAAAAAGTTATACTTTATGTGATTGTGATGAAACAGAACAATTAATTTATCTCTCATTCCTATTTTGGTTTGAGTTTGAAACTGCTACTCTTGTCTATATGCACTGTGCAGGCTCTTGTTTTATGCCCTACTATTTTTTATTATTATTTTATTATTATTATAAAGCATCTTGAATGATTCATATTAAGAGTATACAGAAGGAAACAAAAAAAAAAAATTGAATTTTTCATGTCCAACTGAAACTTAATGTGAATGGAAATGGCAGAGAGAAAGGTAAAATCCCATCAATTTCCTAATTCTTGAAAGGTCACTCACTTTCTTTTTGCTTTGAGATTAGAATCAGAAGGGAAAAATAAGAAACCCTAGTCAACATGTGTGACATATATATATGTTATACAAAAATTGCAATTTGAAATAAAGTATTTGAAAAAATAAAATAAAAGCATCATGTTAGAGATGAAAAAATGTATTTAACAAAAAGAAGAAGAAAAAAAAAAGGATTTGTATATGGTTTAAGATAATGTTTCTTAGAAGACAAAAACACTTTAACTGGCACAAAGATTCTCATTCACGTGGATTCTTGATCTAGAACAATATTATAAATATATTAGAAGTGCAAAGTGATGACCATTATTGATCTAAACTAATAACATATTTATAAAAATGTGAAAAAAAAAAATGTTTCTTTTACTTACTTGTTTTTGTTTCAGTTCATGTATAATTGCTGTTGTGAGATTTTTGAGTAATTAGTATAAATGTTTTACTTAAATAAGAAAGTTTACTTAAAAGATTGAATTAATTCATTTAACTTATTGCTATGAATGGGTCTGTATGTAAGAGGATATTGATGATTTTTTAAGACATGTTAAAAATTAATTGATCTGGTGAAATGTATTGAAGGTTACTAATTAACAACATCGTTTGTTTATTTATTTATTTAATTAATGCATATCATTTATAAGTTTATAACATGATCAATGTTGATGACATCATAATTATTATATATCAAAATATCATGCTTAAATTTTTGAATATAATTGTAAACTCACGAATTTCCTAAGGGATATTAGCAAGCATATCTACATTCTTCTAAGTTATTTACTCAAAATAATAAATCAAATGCAATTGGTATTAATTATTTTTTAGCTTAATTGGTGAGACTAATTATTTTTTATGGAATTCATGAGTATAGTTTATGAAGGGTTTGTTTTTTTATTTTTTTGAGCTAAGAATTGATATTTATAATTTACTCATAGGATGTTGGGTTTTGAGTAATAAAATTAATGAAAAATAACTAGTTAAAGAGATTACGTGAATTAAATAGTATAAAAATATATTTCGAATTTAACCCAAGTTGAAGAGTTCAATATAGTTGTTTAGAAGTATTGAAGTTTAAAAGTGAATTGAATTGTTATACATGCATTTTGGAATGTAAAAAGAAAAAAAAAAGTTTAAATTATGGTTTAAAACTAATAGAAAGGTTAAATTTGATTAGTTTGCAATGATATATATTGAAAGATGCATTCAAATTAAATTTCTAACTTAATTTGGTTTGGGTGAGAAGATACATTCACTCAACTGATGCATGTGTATGTTCAAATATAAAAAAAAAAAAATAATTTAATTGGGAATTTTATTTCACTTAACTATCATTATTTCAAATATATATATAAAAAAAAGAGCAGATCTACTGGCTGCAAATGAATATCTATCTAACCATATTAATTCTAATATTACTATGATTAAATTAAATATTTACATGTTTCGTATATTCAGTAAATTTATTTTTATATTTATAGTTTGTGAAATTCAAAAGTAATCCAGTTTTAGTTTCCAGATGAAAAAGATGATTCAATCTTTTGATTTCAAAACAATATTAATTATAATAATAGCTTCAAACTCTTATTTAGTAATTGAAAATGGTTTTAAAAATTAACTTTAAACCTCTAAATCTAGTATTGAACACCAGAAGATCATTTTTCTAATAAAAATCGAAATTATTTCAAATCTTAGAACTTAAAACATAATTGATTTTTATCTTTATCATTTTGAGACAATAATGTATGTTATATTGTTATCTGATCTTAAATAATTTTAAAGTTTATTAAATCAAAATTAATAAATTTAAAGTTTGAAGCATTAAAAATATATTTAAATTTCTATATAGAAAATAGCACCATTGGCCCCAATTCTACACACTATCAAGTAATAATTTGACAGTAACAGTAGGTTGAGTGTGACATTCTAGCCACTGCTATAACCAATAATTTTCTCTTTCAGAGAAGCTATAATTGTTTACACAAGTGGATGATTTTTATATAATAAATATGTTTTGTTTTTTTTTATCTTTTTATCACAATACTATTTTTAAATAACAAATTACCTTTTTATATAAAAATAAATATATGTAATTGTATTAATATAAAAATGCTACGTCAAATCTTTGTAAAACAACTCATAAAACCAATCATATTGTAAATACTCTATTTAATTTAATTGCAGTCAACGATTATCTTGCTGTGCCAAGAAATGTTATGTGAAAGCATGTTTAGATAAATTTCTTGATAAGAATGTGGTAGAGAGAATAATAATGAGTAAAAAATATAATTAGTTTATATAATTTTTTTTCAAAATCTTATTTTAACATAAGTATAAGTTTAATTAAATTTGTAAAACAATAATACATTTTTTACTAAGATTTATATATATATATATATATATATATATATATATATATATATATATATATATATTATATTTCTTATCATTTTTAAATCATTTTTTTTCTGAAAACACAAAAACCAGACTCTATAGCAGAATGTTACTTGTTATGCTTTCTGGAGATAAATTTTCAGTTTTATGAGATTAAAACAGAAATTTTACAAATTTAATTAATCTCAACATTTTAAATTAAAAAAATAAAATATAAGAGATACTAGATTATAGAAAAGGTTTTTCTCAAACAGTTCATAAGTAAAAATCCAAACAAATCTATGACTTTTAAAAAGTAAATATATAAAAATCAACAAACTTATATTATACACTTTAATCTATAGTTGACAGTATAAAATTTTACACTCACATCACAATTTTCTCAACAGAACATATTATATATAATAAATAACTATAACATTAATGCAGTATTTAATAAAAGACATGTTGCAATCCACTCTCTCCAAAACCTAAACCAAAACCAGAAGAACAGAAACTCCTTCTTCTTCACACATTATTCTAATCATACACTCATTGCCAAGAATCAAGATTGGTGAAGATTGAGAAATTAAAAGTTTCACATGCAAAGCATTGCAGTGAAGAAGGGAAATGAATGAAGATCCAAAATGCAAATACAAGGTATTAATTGTTGGGAAAAACTATGTTCGTGTATATATCAATGGAGATCCACTTTCAAATTTCATCAAGCAGATTTCAACTGAAAACAGCAGAAGCAAGGTTTGCATGCGTGTTTTGAAGTGAAGACATTGAAGCTAAAACTAAAGCAGCAGATAGAAAAAAAATGCAGTGCTGAAGAACAGTGAAATTGAACTAATAAAAAACTTGAAATGATTAACAGAAAGAAGAGGTGAAGAAAGTTGTTGTAGTTACCTCAGAGAAAGAACGAGATTATTGGCTTCTTCAAGTTAAGCTCGAAATTTGGTTCTGAATCTTCTGCTTGATCTGGTGAGTGATATATAAGAAAAACCATGGATTTGATGCAGAAAGAAACCATGTTTATTATCTCAGAGAGGAATCTCCTTTCTCTCTCTCTGTGATGGTAGTTTATAATTTATTTTTATGGTAGTCTGAAACACTTTGTTTAATTAAAGGGTAAACCTATTTTATAATCATCAAAGCTCAGATGAACAGTGTAACTTATAACTGTGTAGAAAAACTGTCTCAGAGAAGGAGAGTGTGATGAAGAGTTCCAATGAGAGGGAATTATATATATATATATATATATATATATATATATATATATATATATATATATATATTTTTTTTTTTTTTTCTTCGGTGAGACTCTGATCATATCATATAGTTTGATTTTCTTACCACTTACCTGACCAATACTGAGGCACGTGAGAGCCAGAATGCACGTGCCCCCACATTGTCTGCTTTTTCTTTTGCTTCTTTTTTGGGTTTTCCATGTATCTCTTTTTAAGACAACTCCATTTAAGGCATTAAATTGGACATTTCTTTTAAGGAAGATTCAAATTTTGTTCACTGTGCTATGATAAAAAAATTTCTCTTCTGTTGGACTTAACTGTCTTGGGTTACAGTAGACATGAGTTTTTTATTTGAATTTATCGGTTTGAGTTATAAGGAGATGCAAAACCTAAAAGTGATAACTTTATAATATTCAAATAGTGTTGATGGAAAAAAGTTGTGTTTAGAGTGTCACTTTGTAGAGCTTATCAATGGACACAAAATGGGTTGATTGTAGTTATATTTCTGCATATTCACCCATTGAATGCATTTTAGACAACTGTATACTTATTAAGATCCTACAACTAAGGTTTTGAATTTATGTTTTATTGAAAATCCAAGTGATTTTAATTCATATATCGAGTAAATATGAAAAAATTGAGTACAAAAAATTCATAAATTTATTGGTTTTGGATTGGAAATAATGTCGATCCTTTATATGTGAGTTTGACTCATGTATTATATTTTTCCGGTAATCTTACCTTGAAAAACCTAGTGGTATAGAGATGGTGGTTATGTTGGTGCCTAGTTTAGACAAAGTCTTGTATCAAAGGTTTTTTTACGGAGAATCATGTAAGAATAAAGATTTATAAATTTATTTTCTTAAAATTTTGGGTTGAGGCGATTCTTCATTGAAATATCTATGTATAAAGTTATAGAAATATAAATCCATTTTGATTTGATGGTTCTAATTACTCAATGCACAAATGTATATGCATTATTTGGACCAACTTATTCATAAAACTTTACCTTTGTTGATATCAAAAAGTTATAAAAGAAAAAAATAATTTTTAAAGTTCTGTTGAAATAAATTTGTTTTTTTAACAGCAATAACAAATAAAATAAAGAGAGGCAATACAGTTGCCTCAACCCATATACAAAAGTCAAAAGAAGAGAGAAAAGAAAAAGAAGGTCCAAGAATCGACATCCTCATGAACACCTCCCCTCTAAAGGTAATTAAGAAAAAACTCCATGAGAGATGTTGCAAAGATACACTTCCATAAGCAAGAACATAGCCTAAAAAATTGACAATCCTAATAAAAATATGAACGTAATTAAAAAATATCAAGAGAACAAGTATCAAGGCATTATCTTAGCGTCTCCTCCTCCCATAAAAATTCCTCCAGTTCCACCAAGAGCCTGCACCTGGTAAACAAATGCATAAAGCAAAAAAGGTGTTGTTTTGTGACAACCCTTGACTATTAGTGAAAACTCAAAAATTAATTGGATAGAGCACCATAGGCTTTTGCCTATGTTAAATGGACAATATGCATGAAAAATGACATAAACACCAAGCTGAATAACAAAAAGTTGTTGTTGGGTACTTATTTGTGATTTAAGCCCATGCTTTAATATGGGCTAACATAAAAACCTCTTCTACATCAACTAATGCATTTCTAAACATAACATCATTTCTATGGGTCCAAATACCCGAAACGATAGCCACTCACATACATCACCAAGCTTGATTAAGTTTGTTACTAATTCTATTAAGTCAAGCTGACCAAAATGTATTTTTTCACTATTGTGATAAACAGAAGGTCGTCATATCCATGAGTCACAAATGTGTGTTGCCACCTTGCAATTAAAAAAGAGATGACTTGTAGTTTCAAAAGTATTATGACAGAAAACACATGTGCTTCTTCCCAAGAGTATTTCCCTATTAAGTAAATTGTCTCTAGTGGCCACTTTATTAATGAGTAGTCTCCATGCCAAAAATTGAGCAAATGACAATGTTTTATGATAGAGGATTATCCCAAGATTTCGTACGAGAAGAACTTGAAGACGAACCTTTATAATTTAAAGGACCTATGACAAGACGAAGGAGCAAAATATTGGAAGATCAAATCTAGTCAAGGCTTCTGATGCTACAAGTAATAAAAAATTCAAAGGATATGAAGATCATGACTTGGAGCACATTTGAAGGATAGTTTTTAGGAAAATTAACTTATATTTTTAGACTTTGAGTTTTCTTTTAGAAATTAATTATGTTCTATGTTTTTGGACTTTGGACTTTCTTTTATAAATTAGTTTATGTTTTTATGTTTTGGGCTTGGGCATTCTTATAGGGTTCTCAAGTTTTCTTAAACTGATGTGTCTATATATAGAGGTACCAAAAACTAATGTAGACATTTTTAGTCATATATTGAATTTGATTTCATTAAAGAGAGGATTTTCTTTGTTATTGGCTTAGGCCTCCGGTTCTTATCAAAAATTAAGAACATAGCCTAAGCCATAAGCAAAAACATAGCCTAAAAAACTGATAATCCTAATAAAAATATGAACGTAATTAAAAAAATATATCAGAACAAGTATCAAGGCATTATCTACGCGTCTCCTCCTCCCATAAAAATTCATCCAGTTCCACCAAGAGCCTGCATTTGGTAAACAAATGCATAAAGCAAAAAATGTGTTGTTTTGTGACAACCCTTGATTATTAGTGAAAACTCAAAAATTAATTTGATAAAGCACCATAGGCTACGTTTTGCCTGTGTTAAATGGACAATATGCATGAAAAAGGACATAAATATTTAAAGGGTACTTTCATTATACCACAATTCAAAATGGTAGAGAATCTTTGGACCATACTAACATGTACTCCTAAGCTTTCTATCTTACTTTTCTTAAAATTAACCTTCAGACTAGATGCAATTTTGAAACATCTAAGCATACTCTTTATGACCATTATATTTTATGTTTTTGCTTTGCAAACAAATATAGTATCATCTGCAAATTGAAACATGCTTACTTACTGGAATCTTTTTCTGGCCCACCTTAATCCTATCCATCAATCCTTTGCTCTCAGTCTATCTAACAACATCAGTCAATCCTTGAAATGAGAAGTCCAGCAAAAATAACAAACTCCAACATGGTTATGTTCTAACAAAAAAATATGACAAAAAGAAAGAAAATACATATTACCGGTGAACATAAAGAAATAAAGATAACAAAGAAATAAAAATCTTGATGTTATATTACCCTGGTTGAAAAATAGAGTTGTATATGTCTCCATGATTGAAAGGATCTTCATATATGTGAGTTGGACTTATATCTCATTGATGTTGTATTTTCTTTCAGTAATCCTACCTTAAAAGACCTGGTAGTATAGAGATAATAATTATTGTTGGTGCCGAGTTTAGACAAAATCTTATATCAAATGTCTTCCTGACAAAGAGTTATCATGTAAGAATAAAGATCAGTAAACTCATTTTCTTTAAAGTTTTGAGTTGGAGAAGATTCTCCATTAAAATACCGACGTTTGAAGTTATAAAAGTGTAAATCCATTTTGATTTTGATGGTTCAAAATCATACTTGATACATAAATGTATATGCATTATTTGGAAAATTTTATCTTTGTTGATATCAAAAAGTGGTGTAAAAAAAGCATATTTATATAAAAAAATATTTTTTAAAGTTATGATGAAGTTACAGTTGTTGATATCAATTTCATTTATAATAAAAAAATAATATTTTATATAAATTATATTTTTTTTAACAAATTAATGATGTTTACAAAAGCTAAGCAAATTATGGCGGTACAGAAAGCAAAAGCCTCGGTAGAAAAGACCTAAACAAATTGTGATGGGCCTTATTTGAGAACCCAAACCCAATGAGTTGAGAAGAGAAGAGAACAGACCTAATTTTTTGATTTTACAATCGGATTCTTCTGTTTCTCTGGGTGTGGGCGTTTCTCAGTTGCAGCAACTGTGAAGCGACAGAGAAGATAATCGTAGAGAAGAAGGAAGGGTTGAGGCTATGGCGGCGCATCATGGGGAACCGGCGAAGCTGCGGTGGGGCGAGCTGGAGGAGGACGACGGCGAGGATCTGGACTTCCTCCTCCCGCCGCGACAGGTCATAGGGCCCGACGACAACGGCATAAAGAAGGTCATCGAGTACAAGTTCGACGACGACGGCAACAAGGTCAAGATCACCACCACCACGCGCACCCGCAAACTCGCCAACGCGCGTCTCAGCAAACGTGCCGTCGAGCGTCGCTCCTGGCCCAAATTCGGCGACGCCGTTCATGAAGACGTCGGCAGCCGCCTCACCATGGTCTCCACCGAAGAGATCCTCCTCGAACGCCCTAAACCTCTTGGTAATACCTCTCCCCGGAATCCACCTTTCATTACCGTTTTCATTACAATTTCTCTGTTTTCTTTCCTAATTACACTGTGGTAATGTCTGTGATAATTAGCCGTTCGAGAAAATGCATTAACTGCAATTACATTGAGTCACCTCTTTCTGTTCGAAAATTCTGGAATGGCCTTCAGAATTGATCATGATTTGTAGCATGTGTTTAAACTTCTAATTTGATTTTCCGAAACTGACATCTGCACACTTACTTTTAGAGAGGTTGGACATCATGAAAACTTAACAAGAAAGGAAAATGTCTCTCTCAGTTTATTCTATTTTTTTTATTTCAAATCACTTATATCTTGAACAAATTTCATAACCCAGTAGATTTTGAATGAGAAATTGATTGCTGAAACTGTAAACCAAATTTAGGGAAATAGTTTTAACACAAGAAAAAAACAACGTGAAAAAGAATTAGAATTGCTCTAAATTACTATGTTCTTAAAATCCTCTGTTTATGCATGAGAGTGAAGACTTTAACTTGAGATCAGTAGTGAGTTTAGTGTAGGTATCTATCTACATATCTTTTATGTAGTTATAGGATTGTTATAGAGTAGGATAATTGGATTGATCTATGATCAGTATTTAACTACTGTGTTTCTGTGATTGTTATCAGGCTCCAAAACAGAGGAGCCAAAGACTGCTGGGGACCCCTTGGCTCAATTCCAGAAAGGTGCTGTTCTGATGGTGTGTAGGACATGTGGGAAGAAAGGTGATCACTGGACCTCAAGGTGTCCATACAAGGATCTTGCCCCACCATCTGAGGGATTCGTGGATAAGCCTGCAACATTAGATGCTGCAGCAGCAACAGGTGGTGCAACCAAGGGAGCCTACGTGCCTCCTGGTATGAGGGCAGGGGCTGAGAGGAGTGGTGGATCTGATATGCGGCGGAGGAACGATGAGAACTCTGTGAGGGTAACCAACCTCTCTGAAGACACAAGAGAGCCTGATTTGCTGGAGCTGTTCCGTCCTTTTGGTCCTGTGAGCAGAGTTTATGTTGCCATTGATCAGAAGACCAGCATGAGCAGGGGCTTTGGCTTTGTTAACTTTGTCAACAGGGAAGATGCGCAGAGAGCTATCACCAAACTCAATGGGTATGGTTACGACAATCTCATACTTAGAGTTGAATGGGCAACCCCAAGGGCAAACTAGAGTATGATGTTTTTGTGCTTTTCCCCATTCTTGTGTTTTGAAGGTGCATCTATTTTTGTAGTAAGTATTGTACTTGATTCCTTTGAGAGGATTTGCCATTTAAAAGTATAGATTTGAGATCTTAATTTGGTTATTGATAATGAGGTATTGTCATACCCTTCTTCTACATCTATAAGGTATTTTGAAACTAAAAATGGTTGATCTTTCTTGGCTTAGGTTGAGTCCATCTACACCATTTTTTTACTGATTAATAATAAGTTGGATAAAAAACGTATTAACTTACTGGTTTTGACATTATTTGTACTCATTAAGTACTATTAGTTAATAAGAATAATCGAGATATTGAAAATGTAAAACTATTAGAATATCATTATTAATAAAAAGATATTCTTTAAATAATTTATTATGATTTTTTCTTCTAAATTTGATCTCCCTTGATAATTTTATTGTATTCTTTTGAACTAACCCTTCAGATAAAAGTTCATGAATATTTATGTTCATGCGTTAACAGCTTTAATTGTGATGGATATAAATAAATTAAGGATTTCCTTTGAAAAAGTATATTTAAGCTATTCATTTTGCGGTTTTAATATTTTTAATACATTTTATCAAATTCAAAATGAATCTTAAATATTCATTAAATTAATTTTTTAAATTTTAAATAGTACTTATTATTTTAATATATACTTGAATATAGGATGACTACAAAATTTATATTAATTCAATATATCATATAAAAAACCTTAGTTGTTATGTAATATGTCGAACATCTTAATCCATATTACGTATTGTGTTGGTTGACTAATCAATTAATTATATATAATATAAATTTTCAAAAATTTTAAACTTTGGAAAATGTATTTTTCGCAACCTCTTCTCTTACCTTGAAATTTTAATGGTATTAATTGTAAATTATAGATTAATTTAAAGGTTATTTTAATCTAACTATTTTTTTCTCTTTCATTTAATAGTTCTTTGAACTAATTATTAAACCTCTTAAATATTATAAATTTTTATATCAATATTTTAAAATTAATCTCGTTTTTGAAACACATACCATATTAACTTTGCTTTTAAGTATTTTTCACGAAGTATGTCCTAATTTCAAGTACACATTTATAATAACCACCACAAGAGAATCAAAGTTTAGAATTTGAAGTTGAAATATACAATTTATTAATATGTTGAGGCTAATCTAAAGGAACATTTGACAACATTAATCAAATAATTTAAGACTAAGAATGTTTTCTTTTTAAGACACAATTCTATGTTAGTTGGAATGAAGACAAAAGTTGTTAGTAGTTATGTTAAGTAGTCACTTTGGTGTATCTTTTGTTTCTTTTCCAATCTTACTTTTTCTCCTTCATCTCAATTTCTTACTTTATTTTATTTTTTAAATGAATTACGCTCACCAAAAAGTCAAAACAATAAAATGGCACGATTTTATTCTCTCTAGATTGATCTGCAAATAGTTTTCTGAACTAGAATTTCTTGTGTTGGACACCCTAAAATAATAGTTAAACAAGTAACAATTTTATTTTTTTAATTATGATTTATTGTCTCTTTATTCAAAGATTGAACAAAAATTTCTCCAAAGAATTTATAAAATTGTAATTTGTTTCAACCATTTATTTTTTATTTTTTTTATCTCATTATCCTTAGAAACTAAAGTATTAACAAATCACAGTTTAAGGCACTACCAACATAGGACCTACCAAATTTTGAACTTCATAATCCATCATTTTTCTTTTCTGGTGCAACATAGGACCTACCAACTGTCACATTGTTGAAACTGCTAACAATTTGAATTGTTGCCTTTCACTTCTAACATGCTAAAATTTTTAGTTGATACTTCAAACCTTCCTCTGCATGTTGATTTTAGTTTCTAGTATGAAGAAAATTTCATTTAATTCAGATTGAAAACTAATATTAACTGATTCAAATGTTACTATTTATTATTAAAAATGCAGTGGTGGCCAAGTTCAGAAGTCAGAAAAATTGCCTGATTTGGCATACAGTTGAATAGAATTATATATTATAATTAAACCATAAATGAATACAAACATTACTAATCACTGAATACACTATATAACATGCCTCATCTATTTTTCTCATCTAATTATGCCTAAGGCAAACCATAAATAAATAAATAAACCAACCAACAAAACCAACTTTTCCAGAAAACATAATAACATTATTTCATCTGATATTCACTGTAACACCTGAGTGGCCTTGACATGAGTCTGCATAACTTCTCATTAGACAGTTCAAATCTTCGTACAGAACTGTTTGATGCTTCTCCACATATCTTTTCCTTAGGCATTCCAATCTCCTTGGCCAAATTCTCTGCCCCACTTTGTGAATCTATTACTTTATCAAAGCAAATGTATCTACCAGAAGCATTGTTGTTCATTGCCTTCAACACACTTGCATGAGCTTCTGCCAGTTTTGTCACATCCACAGTTGCTAGCAGACCAAGAGAATACATTTCTTGACCACCTACATTAGAAATTTAAAGGTTTTAGATTCCATTATGCTTGATTCCATCTTCAAATCAATAGAAATCTGAAGATTGTTAATATAGAAATAAATGTGGAAACCCAAAACCAGAAAAAAATCATGACCGTTGTCTAATTATAACCAAAGAATAATATTATTTGAAAATTTGTTCAACATATAGACCATTCTCAGATACTTTTTAACTTCAAGTATACTCATACTCTAACTTATCCTAAGTGATGTAATTATCGTAAGAATTTTCAAAATGTATTATTTTTATGAGCCTAACGATATATAACTTAGATCCTAACATCTGAAGGTAATATACACTTTACATGAAAAATGAGATATGAGTTATCATAATATTAGTTAAGGTAAGTTTGATTAAACTCAGAAACTTGACAGCAAATGGTACAAGAAATTGGACCACTTGTTTTGGTCAATAGTAGCACCTTTGAGGTAAGCAATTGTTGCTGTTGGATTCCTGTGACAAAATTGAGGACCTGTAATTAGAGCAGGGCAAATGGTAGTGAGTTTCAAACCCTTCTCATTGGCTATTCTCCAAGCAGCTTTCTCTGCTCTCATCTTCCCCAGTGCATACCAGAGCTGCCATACAAATTCAAAGCACAAAGCAGGGTCATTAATGATGATTTTTCACTTACATAAACATGTTAGATGATATAAAAAAAAAAAAAAAAGTAAGAAAATATCATTGTGCAGAGTTTACCTTCTTTTCTATGCAGAATGATTCACTGCTCCAAGAGCCATGATTAATAACTGGGGTGAGGTCTGATTGTGCAGTGTCTTGCCACACACAAGCTGCTAGTGAGGAAGTGAACACACATCTCTTTATTGAAGGTGTTCTTGCACATGCTTCCATCACATTCTCAGCAACTCTAACTTCAATCTCAGCCATGGATTTCTAGAAACCAGACAAAAACAATTGCTCAGACATTATACAGTAATTTTTATTCCAGGTATTGTTAACAACAGTTCCTTAATGGTGTTTACATGAATGTAGCTCATTCTGATTTCAGAAACTTTTCTAAATGTTGCTTAATGTCATTTCAAATCAGTGTTTAAGCCAGATTAGGGATAAAAAAAGTATGAAAACTTTTTTATCTTTCTAACTAACAAAGTGTTGTGAAATGAACATTTGTTCAATCATGCAGATGAACTTCTGTAACACTTTTTATTGTACAATAAGTTGTTCATCCATTGATTGGTGTTCATGATGCCACCTAAGTAAAAGGGTTTTTCCCAAAGAGCAATTATTTGTCAATGAGACAGGTTTCTGGACATTCCAGGTAAGTAGGTGAGGTGTCACAGTTAGAAGGGTAAACAAAAAATTAATCAATCAAATTGCAGATTTTTCAAAAATGGAAAGACTGAAATCACATGAACAAAGTAACAGACACTAAAATTACACACAGTAAAAACACCAGTTTGCAGAATAAAAATTTAATTAATCTAAAGTAATAAATTTAAAACCCTAATTACTGGAGAAAAAAGTGTTCTTACTGTGTATCCAGAAAGACCTGCAGGATCTGTGAATGCAGAGGTGTGAAAAACTCCACGACAGCCCTGAAATGCGTTCTCCAACCCATCAATGTCAGTTAGCTTTGCCATTATTGCTTCCAACTTTCCCTCTGCACTTTTCTCAATTTCCTTCACTTTCTCCATCTCCTCTGCACAAATCAACCAACCATTCTTAACTACTACCATCATCTACAACAACATTCACTCAACAATAGAATAAATATCAATTCTTTCTTCCTCACTCACTTTCTGTACCATTATTGTTGCTGCATTTACTGTGATGTTGATTGCTATTGGTGTTTCTGTATAATAATTGTTGATTCTTTTTTTAACTGTGTTCTTCATTCATAAAAAAACCAAAAATGTGACCTAATTAAAGGTATCTGAGTAAGGTACAATAATGTGAATGGGTTTTGGTTAAACTTTCATATGTTGAGATCATTTTAGAAAATTAATGGTTGAGTTTTTGTTAAAGAAATTTATTTTAGTAAATATATAAAATATTTTTTACTTTCTTTCAAATATTTTAATTTTTGATTTTGTTGTTAGTGTTGCGTGATTAATGAATTAAAAGATAACAGTCACAGAATTTCACTAATAACTAAATAAATCAAGATATTTAGAAATAAAAAATAAAAAATGCATTACTCAATAAAATACCAATTTTCAATTGAAATTTATTTAAACATACTTAAATTAATAAAATGTTTAAACTTAATTAAGTCTAACCTATATTAATAAACGCATCAAACACATTGAAAAAAAAAAGACTTTTTATGCATTTTAATTTTTCTAAACAAATTCATTTTACCCTTACACACCATTTACCTTAAAAATTACGATTAAATTACCAAATATATATAATTTTAGTTTTTTTTTTTTAGTTTTTATGCATATCATTTTAAATCTTCTTAAATTTCCATCATCGAAATTCATAAAACTTAAAATATAAAACACATAGAGAAAGTACAACTCCTGTTAATTTTTTTTTTTTGAAAAAAAAATAGTCATTTAAAACATTTAATATGTCAAATCATAATTGCTGTCAAAAAATATATCACATCACATCCTATGAACATGCATCTAATTATTGTGGGCCGTGGAGATTAATATAAATATGGGTCATACCAATTATATAGATTAATATAGTTTGTTATGGGTTTATTATCATATTAATTAATAGAGATTATATATAGAATAACAAATTATTTATTTGGAGCATCATATTTTAATTAAACTCCAATTATATTAATATAATTCTCCCCATAAATTAATGGAGGAAAAAGAACGTGTTTTTTTTTTATTCCATAAATTCTTGCAGCACTCTTTGGTTTGTGACCATACACGATACACTTTACTACACCACAATAAACAAAATGCTATATATAATGACATTGAATATATATATATATATATATATATATATATATATATATATATATATATATATATATATATATATATAACTAAAATAAACCAACACAATTTTTTTTTAAAAAGTAGAGATTGAAATTGGTCAAATTTTTTATTAAAAATTAAAAAATATATATAAGGAAAGTTTGAAGGAAAATAAATAAAAAACCACTAGAAAAAAATAATAAGTTGAATAATAACATTATATATTGAGTTTGGTGTTTGGCAAATTGCCATATACGACTTTTTCCTTATTCAAAATTTGCACACTAGACTAATCTATGTGTACATCTTATGAATCATCAAATATAATAAACATATAAAAAAGTTGACATTTTTAAATATATAGAATAACATTATCTAGCAACTACTCTTGATAAAATTCTTTAATGATTAAACATTGATTTTGTTCTTTAAAAGGTCAATATACTAACTAATATGTTTTATATTACCCGAATATTTAATAAAAAAAAATTATACACAAGAAAATCAAAATTTCAAACACTTTTTACATTAAAATTTTAATAATAAAAAAAACTATTTCACCTTCATTAAACTGAATATTTATTCCTTTTGTTTGTTATTGAATGACCCATGGACATGAAATTGCCAACTATGCACACTTTTCCATCACACAACACAACTTTGTCGTGCGGAAACAAACACACCAAATCATCATCGACGCAACAAGTTTGAATAGTCGAAACTTAAAAAAAATAATTTTTAATAATTAAATTTTTACAACTTTCTTAATCATAAATGTTACTTTTTAAATAGTTTTCAATTTTTTTTTCTTGTTTCTAATATTTCAAAATTATTTAAAAAATAACATTTCATACAATAAAAAAAATTATCAAAATTTAATAGTCAAAATATTTGTCTCAAATTTACTTAAATTTAATAAAACAACAAATATCCTAAAATTTTTGTAAACAAATAATTAATCAAAATGCATCTCACGAGTCGAGTTAACTAACCTTCACGGAACTCTCTCATGGCAGAAGAATCAACTGATTTTTTTAACAAATCATTTTTTAAATCCAAAGGGTTTTCATTTTCACACAAAAAACGAGTTCAGAAACTATCTAGTTTGGATTATTAGAGAATAATTAACGAATAAATAAAACGTTTTTGCAACAAAAAGTTTGGAAAATACGAATTAGGTGTTGAATTTTTTTACAAAGATCATGTTTTCTTAATCTCTTCCCCTGTTTCTCTCACAAGAACTACCCAGTTAAAAATTTCAGCTTCAAAACTTTAAATTTTCTCTAAAACTTTAATCAAATGAATCTCACCCAATAAACAAAACCCAGTTCAAGAAAGAACCAACACATGTATGCACCTAACAATCTTATCATAACCTTTTTTTAGCTTATTCTACCAACCTTCATGAACGAAAAAGAAGCATTTTTTCTGAGTTTTTAATTCGATTTTTGAAGTGTTCATGGTTGAATCAAAGTGTTTATGGAAAAGGAAACGAAAGTTGATGAAAAGTTTACCTGGATTTTCCACTGTGATCCGAAGAGAGTAACCCAATTGCAAGAGATGGTTGACCAAGGCAAGTCCAACATAAGAAACACCACTTGTAACACATAACAATGTTCCTTTTTCATCACCATCTTCATAATAAGAAGAAACCAGGTGGTGGTTTCTTCCTCCTTCATCGTCTTTTCCGGCGGCCGCCACCAATTTCCGGCAAAAGGCCTCCGTCTCCACCTTCTCACTCTCCCATGTGCACATAACACCCATTATATTTAGACCAAAGTATAATATAAGATATGGTAAGATATAATATAAGGTGATGAAGATTTATATGAAATCTAGGGAAAGGAATTTGATGAAGTTGAGGATGATTTTAGGGTTTTGTTGAATATGGAAATGAATGAAAATGGTGGAAATTTATAGAGGATTTAGTCCAAAGGTCAAGTGAGAGACTTGGTTGTGCTACTTTATCGTCAAAGTCCATCAAGGTGGGTATGCTATCAAGTAATAATAATAATAATAATAAATAATAGTAATATATATAGTAATAAGTTTAATTAATCGGATGTTACCTACATTCATCTCGATATATCAGTTTAATACCTCTTTTTAAAAGTGTGTTAATTGAGTCTCAATTTTTGAAAAAATATTTCAATTAGATTCTTCCCAACAAAAAAATTATTAACACCGTTAACGGTATTGATATTTAAAATGACTTATAAAATTAAGTATTGATACTTATATTAAAACTTAGTGGTAAAAGTCATCAATTAAGTTTACGGCTTTAGTAATTTTGAAGTTAACGGCTTTAGTAATTTTTTTTCTGAAAGAAAGCTGATTAAAACACTTTTTCAAAAGTTGAAACTAGATTGACACACTTTTAAAAGCGGATATCAAACTGACACATATAAATAAAAAAGGTATCATCCAACTGATTAAACCTATAATAATAATAATTATTATTATTAATAGTAAAAGTTGTAAAAGTTGTTAGATTTAAAGGAAGAACAGACTAAGAAACTAAAAGGAACAAACCAGGAAGTTTACATATTAGACCTTGTTTTGTATTGGATATTATTTTATTACTTGGCTTCTTTATGTTAGTGCACATAAGAGGACTTTGTTTTTAAATATTTTTTAACGAAAAGCGTATTAGGGCATTTAACACTTAAGTATTATAAAAAAAATGTTCCTATTAGAATATATTGATGTGACGTAAAAAAATCTTAAAATTAAAAATGTTTTTCAATCGTGAAAATGTCTCAGATTATTAATATTCTGATTTGTAAAATCTTTGTATTATAGTAAAATTTGACAAGGAAATGACACGGTTATAGATAAATAAGAGTTCGTAATAAAATTATTGTATTAGAAATGAGTTCGTGTATCACATTTTATTGTACTGTGTATGTTTATTATTTAACTGTTTTTTTTTTCATTAAAAAACCATTGTTATTTTCGAATCTTATCATGTAAATTATTGTTATACATTTTGTCGTTTTTTATTTTATTTTTAGGAGAACATCATAAACTAGTTTTTGATCCATGCTTAGCAAAGGTCGTTGTTTTTTTATATATATTTATATTAAAAATTAATGTAAATGTTATTATTTTAAAATAAATATTTTATTTAAATAATTATATTTAAGTTTATAATAGTGAATAGTTAAAATTATAATATTTAAATAATTAATCATAGAAATTTTTATTTACAAATTAATTAAAAATAAATAATATTATTTTAATATTAATATTTTATGTTAAAATAACATATTATAAAAAGTACAATTGAGAATCAATACTTATAATATTAATTGATTATAATAATAATAATAATAATAATAATAATAATGATGATGGACATGTCTTAATGTTGCACTGCACTTAAAATTAAAATGAAAGAAAATAAACAACCAAACCATAAAAAAAACAAAAAGTAAAAGTAATTAAAATATGATCTATAGAATAAAGAAGATAAACTATAGAAATATTGTAAAATAAATTATCTCGTAAAAATAACAGTTTGATATGAATTCATTTATACTGAATGATAAGTTTAATATAATAAGTGATTAGAGATATATAGCTATAAGATTAAAATTTCGAATTATACACTTTAGTTAACTATTATATTATTTGTTAATAATAATAATAATAATAACAATAATAATAATATTAATAATAATAATAATGTTAATGTCAATGTCAATGCTAATCTAATAATAATAATATTAACATTAATAATAATAATAATAATAATACATTACTAAAAATTCTCATCATGAGATTTTTCTTGTAAATTTATTAAAAAAATTTATGCGAAGAAATTTTTTCTGTCATTTTTTCCAAGAATCTTAATCAGTATGTATTTTCTTTGTAGGTAATTATTTCCTAAAAGATTTGTTGCGAAAAGTGTTTTATCTAAAATATTTTGCAACAAAATTTTTATAACAAAATTTGTAAGTATTTTTTTAAAAAAATTCAAATTAAAATTGACAAAAAATATAAGTTTTTTTTAGTAGTAATATCATTAATAATAATAATAATACTAATATTATTATTAATACTAATATTACTAATATTGATGTTAATATTAATTTAAATAATAATATGATTTTATAGAAAATATGCAAATAAGTTAAAAATGATCTCGTAGAGAAGTAGAAATGATGTACAAAATATAAGTAAAATGTAGACATACCGAAAAAAAATATTATAAAAACAAAATATTTTAGTTAAATGAAATGATTTAACTTGTCTTTTTTGTTGTTGGTAGCAAAATTATGATAAAGAAATGATTTGTTAATAAACAATAATAATAATGTCAATATCTTAATAATACTAATATTACTTATAATAATAAAACTAATATCAATAATAATATTAATATTATTAATATTAAAGTTAATATTAATTCAAATAATAATATTGTGACATAAAAAATACGTAAGAAATTGAACTATGGTTATGTAGAAAATGAAAATGAAATGTATTTACAAAATAAAAGTAAAATGTAGATGTACAAATTTAAATCATACAAAAAATATTAAAAGATATTGACATATGAATTTAAAGATATTCTTTTAATGATAAAATTAAAATAAATAAAAAGTAGATTTTAATATGATTTTTTTTTGTGCTGAATTAAAAAATGCACATAATAATTTATTAGTGATGTGTTATATAATTAAAATTTTGGAATATACTTTAAATTAAATTTTATATTAAATAAAATATTTTACGTTATTTTTTGTTATTAGCAAATTTATGACTTGTGAATTATTTGTTACTTATAATAATAATAATACTAATATTACTATTAATACTAATATTATTAATATTAATGATAATATTAATTCAAATAATAATATGATCTCATAAAAAATATGTAAGTAATTTAAATATGATATCGTAAAAAATAGAAGTAAAATGTAAACATGTTATGAAATATAAATAAAATGTATTATAGAAAAAAAATGTTTTAACTTGCTTTCTTCTAATATTGTTTGTAAATTTATGATATAAGAATTATTTGCTAAAAATAATAATAACAATAATAGTAATGTTAATATTATTAATGTTAATAATAATACTAATATTATCACTACTAATAAAAATATCAATAACAACATTCATACTAATACTAATATTACTAATATTACTGTTAATATTAATTCCAATAATAATATGATCTGGTAGGAAATATGTAAGTAATTGAAATATGTTTATGTAAAAAATCAAAATAAAATGTATGTACAAAATAATAGTAAAATGTAGAAAATATATAAATAATCTCGTAGAAAAAAAAAACATGAGGTTAATGTTTGAATTTATAGATAGAAGTACATGAAGAGATATAGACAGATATAAATATAATGAAAGATATTGGCAAAGAGAATCAAATATATATTTTTATAAATAATAAATCTTAAAATTAAAAAATAACATTTGAATATGAATTTATTTATACTAAATTATAAAATTGAGTTGATGAGGGATGCATAATTATATGGTTAAAATTTTGAATTAGACATTCTAGTTAATTATTATACTATGATTTTAAAGAAAATATATAAAGTAATTAAAATATGATCTCGTAATAAATATAATGTACATACAAAATAAAATAAATATATGTATATGGTGAAATATGAATGATTCCATACAAAATAAAAATAACACTGAATTTCTTTGTGTTAAATTATAAAATTAACATAATTATTTATAATGATGTTTATATAATTCTTAACCAAAAATCACTTTTATAAATCCATAGAAAACATTTCACCACCAAATATATAGTAAAACTTCTAGAGACCTAATAAATTAAGAAATCCAGTAAAAACATTGATAAAAGAAAACTTCTTAAAAGAAACTAAAAGAAAGAAGAAAAAGGAAAAAAAAAATAGCCTAGTCCAAAGAGTTTCACAATACATTCATAAAAGATAAATCCATTATAGTTCATATATTTCTTTTTCTAATAAATTTAATCGTACATTTAAAATAGTTCAATAAAGAGTTGGTTATTAAAATTAGCTTTTGTCTTTTACCCTATTTATACAAACATAAAGTACAGAAAACAAATACAAATTTGTCTTTTATGCTTTGTAAAACATTTCTTATATGTTTGGATTAATTTACGTAACAAAATTTCCTAACATTTTTTGAGAAAACACCAAGTATAGTGTGGGTCACCGTTCCTTTAATTCTTGAAGTTCAAAATTCGTTACAACTTCTATTAATTAATTAATATAGCTTTAATAGTTTTACCTAAAATATTACCTTTATTGATGTATGTATTATACGTTAGTTTGGTGATTTTATTCGGTTTATTGAAATTAAATTACTCTAGATGTATTATTTAAATATTCTTATATATTAATGGTTGTATAATGGTACCATACACTACTAGAAATTCTCATATTTCATAAGATTTTTCTTACAAATTTGTTAAACAAATTTATAAGAATTTTTATTTTGTTAAAAATCTTAATTGACAGGTAATTCTTTCGTGAGTAATTATTTCCTACAAAATTATATCATTTGTAAGTATTTCTTACAAAATTTGTTATGAAAAGTGTTTTATACAAAAGTATTTGCAAAAAAATTAGTAGCAATTTCTTGCAAATTTTTTTTTCACAACAAACTTTGTATGTATTTCTTACTAAAAAATTTTCAAAACAAAATTAACAGGAAATATGAGTTTTATTTAATAGTGATGATAAATGATATCATATACCCAACTATTTAAAAATTTGGTTAAGATAAGTTTTGGATAATTTTAATATTATATTATAAAATAGATAAATCTAACTTAATTTTACAAAATTATCTAAGTGAGGATTACATTTATTAATATATCGCAAATTATTACTCAATATGAGATCTCTAATAACAGTTCAAATTTAATGTATCCCAATTTAATTAAATTATATATTTTAGTTATGTTGAATGATTAAAGTTACTTCTTTTTATCACAATTTGATTAAAAACTTAAAAGAAATGGAATATTCCAAGTTTAATTATTTTATTTTATATATACTTTTAATTTCGATTGATCACCTATTTTTTGCTGAGAGAGAGAGAAAGTTTATTAAATTTTGTACGACTCTTTAGTTTGGGTAAAGATTATAACACATCATCTTCCATTTTTTTCAATAATCAATATTAATTATATACCAAACTCTATGAAAAAAAGTAGAAAAACCTAAAGAGAGGGGTTCTTTGTATGTGCCATGAAAGTAGAAAACTGGTTTAACAAACCCTATCAAAAACTGAGAATTAATCATCAAAATCAAAGTTCTGTTTTAGTCAATACACATTCACTTCTTTTAGGGTATATATGTTTTCCTTTAGGGGGGAAAAACAAAAATATAAAAAATAAAAAAAGTGAAAGAAAAAAAACAGTATAAATTAGGTTATTTTAGTGAAACCAAAATGAAAGGGAACACATATCTTACAATTTTAGTTGTTAGAAGGTGAAAGGAAATATAGAAAAATCTATAAGTTGCCTCTATTCATGTGGAGTTTCAATCTATTGAATATATGATTAAATTATTTTATAGAAAACGTTATTAAATTTTGTGAATTCAGAGAAATCATATTACTCACTAGAAAGAATATTATATTTGGAAAGATTAAAATTGTAGATTCTAACAGTTAAAAACGATACTGTACCCTAACAATTTATATTACTAATTGTTTATTTATTTCAATTTTTGTTTGTTTTTGTTTCGTGCTATCTTTCAAAACATAAGACGGATTGAAAGTAATATACAACTTTGCAATTAAAAAAAAAACACAAATAAACATATTCAAATAAACTCTCCACCGATTAAAATATATATATATATATATATATATTTTTTTTTTGAATTAGTCTTATATCTAGTTAATATGAAATTTTCAACATATTCTTTTTATTAAGGTAAAATTTAATTCAATCCTACAAAATTAATTTGTAACCTAATTTTCACGTTTAATTTTGTTAATATAATTATTTAGATTACTAAGTGAAGTGACTCGTTTTAGTCAACTAATAATCTATTTCAATCTATTTCCATAAATTAGCTGACAAGACGTTAGACATACGTGTTCACTCTTATGTCGATCTAATTGTATTATAATTTATAATAATAATAATAATAATTATTATTATTATTATTATTAATCATAAGAAGCATCTTTTTTGGCTTTTGCAAAGAAAAGAAGAAGAAATGTTTAAAATTGTTATATGTGTCTCTTTCTTTCATTATGATGGACTTTAATAATTCTCGTAGGCTTGGCTTTGATTGAAGGATGAGAATGGAAAGTGATAAAATCACGTGCAGAGTTTATAGCTACCACCATGGACCACTGTATACAAAAAAAATAAAATTAATGTGTTTAAATTTCAATGGTTTAGTAGTATTTTTTTACATATATATTTATAGTAGTGATCAACATTTATTTATTTATTTATTGTTTAGTGTGAACTTTATATTTTTTAAAAACATGTTATATAGGTGTTAGTATAAACAGGGATAAGTTAACTAATACAATCACTCACTTTTATTAAGTGTATTATTCAATGTCAAGAACAAAATATGAGGAATGGTGTTATTCTTAATATGAAAAATCATTTGACTTTTAAAATAAAAACTACGTTGAGTTAAATATAAATACAAAAAATATTGAATCATCGTCGCAATATAAAAATAAAAAAAATGTTATTGAACTAACTTAAATATATATATACTTTTTTTGCTATAAAATTTGAAAAAAAAGAACTTAATTTTCTAATTCGAAGATTAAATTTTGCATATGTTCTTTAAGTTGAAGTCAAAATGTTTTATGTGCCACAATTCACGATAAAATGATTTTCATCGTGAATTACATGAATTAGGATACCAAAATAATATACAAGGTTCGGTGCACAAATCTTCAGGGTTGAGTTACCCCAAAATATATATATATATATATATATATATATATATATATATATATATATATATATATATATTTTAATTTTATATGTAAGTTTTGAAAACAAAAAAAAAATGTTAAAAGGATAATGATGGAGTTTCATTAGTAAATCACATTAATTTAGAAGGATAAACTATCTAAAAGTTAATATGATAATATAATAAAATAATTTCATGTGTAATTCATTGTAATAACAAAATTATTCTAATTTTGTTCTATACTTCATTCATCATATATGCATGTACATATGCATATATCTTTACAGATCACATATATGAATGTATCCAACAAAAGTATATTTTTCCAAAGAATATCTATTGATATCTTCGTGAATTGAATATTTTTTTTTTTCATAAATCTATTTAAGTGTATTTTAATTTTGTGAATTTAAAATAAATTTAAGGTATTACAAATCTGGAACTCTTAATGTTTTAGATATGTAATAAATTTCTTTTTTCAACATTCTCATAAGGTTTAATATATATGATATAAACACTTGATAAAGTCATAACATATTTATTATTATAGATTTTATTTTTAATACACAAATATCATCTTAGATTCATCATGAATTTAAATATGAATTTGTATATGTATGTCATTTAAATCATATAATATAACACATTAATCCAACAAATTAAATGATTTCATATACAAAAGAGAATATATATGCAAAATATACCTTGGAGCAAACGATAGTAATGGTTATTATTAAAAGTAATAAATAGTTTTATTTTATTTTGTGTGTAATGCGTTGCAACACTACCTGACGCAACAGCGTACCAAACACGACTTTGACCATTTTTTTTTATATATTTACTTATTGGCACAGTTGAATGCTTTCTCAGTCAATCTTCTAAATAATCCAAATCGTGTTCTCTTTTAATAACATGTTTGGATCAGAATTTACACGTAGGATAGAGATGGTATAAACAAAAATCTGATTAAAAATATAATGTTTTAATAATATTTAACAAGTTGCAGTGGTGAGATCAAATACAATATTTCTTCATATCAAGATTTATATTTAAGATAGAGCTGATAATAATAGAAAAAACCTTACAATTATTGATTATATTGAAATGAATATTTTATAATTTTTTAACGAGATATTTCATAATAATATGAATTTTGAAGTTTTTACAAATAAAAGTCTAGACAGTTTCTATAAATATTTTTCAGCACTTCTTGTTGTGTTTATTAAGTGTATAGGTTAAGTAAATAAATAATCATAAAAAAATACGTTTATATTAAGTATTTAAATATAGTTTATTTTTATTTAAGCATCTTACCAATTAATCTTTCTGTCGTCAATTATTGGATTAATTTTTTCTTCTTTTATTTCTTTCAAGTAATTGATCAACTTGTACTTCATAAGAGAATTGGCGAGATAAAACTAAAATGACACAAGTTAATCAGTGAGTTATTTTTTTAAATGGTTTAAATGATTTAAGAATATATGATAAAAATATGTTTTAAGTCTAACTCAACCTCACAAAACCAGCTTGTAAAGTGAGTTTGCACCTCACTTATATATTATGAAATTGTATTATCTCTAGTCGATATAAGACTTCCAACATATCCCCTCACGTTGGTGGACCGATAGCAAGTGTATACTATGAAATTGTCTTATCTATAATCGATGTGGGACTTCCAACACACCCTCTCATACGGGTGGTGCGGTAGCTGCCCGATAGCGGGTGAAACAGAATGTCCAAAAAATCTCGTTAGGATAGATTATTTTTAAATAATGACTCTGATATCATGTTAGAAATGGATTTTAAGCCTAACTCGACTTCACAAAATCGACTTGTAAAATGAAAATGAAATTTGCACTTCACTTATATATTATAAATTGACCTTATCTCTAGTCGATAGGACTTCCAAATATATATATATATATATATATATATATATATATATATATATATATATATATTAAAATAAGAAAAATGTGTTTGGTAGTATGTGTTTTTACTTTGATTGTGGATTCATGCAAAGAATCTCCTGAAGGGGTAAATAGTTATATTTTATTACATTAAAATAATGGAAGATGCCATGTTACAGAGATGGTTCCAAAAAGTGGGACCATGTGTTTTTACATTTTGTGCTAAAAAATCTATTTTTTAAGATCTACTTTATAAAAAGTAACTCTAATCATCAACTATATCTTAAGTCTATGGTAAAGAAGATCGAGTCTTCGGCTTTTAATTTTACTTATGGTGTTGTTCCGATTCTTAAGTCTTCTGTAATAATAATCATAATAATAATATGATTAGGGTTAACATGATGAAAATTTCAAATAAATAATAATTATGTTAAATACTTTTCATCTCTTATGATGTCTAATCAAGAAGAAAAAATCGTGAGAGAACTTAGGTTCAAAATAGCCAATAATTCGAATATTTGAAGATTCTATAATATTTTGAGTTTCTACCATCTTTAGTATTTTTAGTTAAATTTTGATATTCATATTTATATATAAAAAATATAAAGAGAATTGTATACAATTTTTTTTAATTTTATTTTTTTAATAATTTTTATTTTAAACTAAACTAATTATATTTTCATTTTCATTTTTTAAATGACCACTAATCTAAATTTAATTATTTTATAAATTACAACAATTCTTTTATCATTTCATCTTTTTAATAATATTTTTTTAAATCTAAACAATTGTTTATAATTAAAAACTATTTAATAATAAAAATTATACAAATTACATTTTTATAATGTATATTATTATATAAAGAAGATATGTTTATATTGTTTTCAATTTTATGACATTTTTTCAACTATTTTTAAACATTTAACCATTTTATAACATTAAATAAATAAAAATTATCTATAATCAAAATTTTAAAAAATATTTATATTTATTTTTACAATTATAATTTCATCATATTTTTAATTATTATAAAAAAGTAAACACACGCGTGTTTTCACTAGTGTAGTATAATTTAGATAATTTTTTTAAAATATGAAACTAAGAGTTCAAAACATATAATTATAGTAGAAGAATAAATGTTAATATTTAGAAAAATAAATTGTTTGAAGATTATGTTCTTCAAAATTTTACATTAATTAAAATAAGACTAAATTATAATTTATAAGTAGAACTTAATTGTGATTTTATAATTCAATATATTAAAGTTTTGATATTAAAGTGTAACCTAGTTAGGTTTATTGGAATTGTTATACCATCTACTGTATCCTATTCTTATTAGATACAAATATTTAATATTTGAAATTGTAATAAACAAATTCACAACAAATATAAATAAAGTCAAATTATAATTTCGTAACAATTTTTATCTTATAAATTAATTTTGTGAGATTAAATTAGATATCAACTTACTAAAAAATAATAAATTATGTTTCTAATTACTAGAAATGGTTAAATATGTTTTTGGTCCCTTAACTTTTAGTGAATTTTGGAATTAGTTCATTTCGAAACTTTAGACCAATTTAGCCGTTCATCTCTCGAAATACGTAGATTTAGTCATTTTAATCAAATTTTGTTAAGTTTATTTGACATTTCAAACGTGTTTCATAATAGTATTTGACTTAACATTAAAGTAAAAACTGTGTCAAACAATATAAACAACTCAAATACAAT
This sequence comes from Vigna unguiculata, assembly GCF_037176805.1. Taxonomy (NCBI): domain Eukaryota; kingdom Viridiplantae; phylum Streptophyta; class Magnoliopsida; order Fabales; family Fabaceae; genus Vigna; species Vigna unguiculata. Next base: position 48,424,012 of record NC_140795.1, on the reverse strand, counting down.
CTTGAAATGCGAACGAAACATCAAATAAACCTAACAAAATTTGATTAAAATGACTAAATTCACGTATTTCGAAAGATGAAGAGCTAAATTAGTTCAAAGTTTTAAAATGGACTAATTTCAAAATTTACTGAAAATTAAGGGACCAAAAACATATTTAACCCTACTAGAAATTAAAATGAATTTAATTTTAGTTTTATAATTAAAAAAATCAATCTCTAAGGTTCAATTGTATTTTTAAAAATTTATTTTCCTAACTAAAAATAGATATAAAAAAATGTTTTTGGTTCTTTGAGTTCTTTAGTGGACCAAAACATAATTAGTTTAACATATTACAAAATCAATGTTATTAAAGAAGAGATGGAGGAACAACACTAATATTTAATATTAGTGTGTGTGTGATTTTTTTCTATTAACACCAAATAGTTGATAATTGACATTGTAGATAATGACAAAAAAAGAATACTATTTTTAATCCAAAGTGACAAAAAAGGTGAAAATTAATGAATTCCAAAGAGAAAAATTTTGTTGACGATGATAACGCAAAGAAAATTCCAAAGTGGACTAAAAGGCAATAATATCTGGAAAAAAGAAATCTAAGTATATAAGATGCAATGAATATTATTTGATAATGCAAAGGTGACATTGAAAGTTGAGACTTTTGTGCTCATTTTTTGCTACAAATTCTTCATGTTACTATCTTTGTTTTCTTTTTAGGGTTGTTTTATTTTACTATTAAGTTCTACAATGTTGCTATTTGTTTTCTGTTTAGGGTTGTTATTATTTAACTTAATTACAATTTTTATATTCCTTTAATACAAGAAGAATGAATAATAGAATAACTTGTTTTGTGTGCTAATATGAATATGTGAAACCATTTTTTAAAGTGTCAATTTAATTTAAATTAATTATGTCTAAGATTTAAATGATTTAATTGTGTATTAAGGGTATGTATGTGATATATGTGAATTAGTTTTAGGTTATATAGAAGGTGATGGTTATGTTTAAGTTAAGAAGTGAGAATAGTAATTATGTTTTTTTTTTCTCACAATCTCTATTACTTTCAAAAATTAACTTTATTAGTATTAATTCATTTAGAGTTCGCATTGTTCCCCATTAATATTATCAGAGGTATAAATAAAAAAAAAAGAAGAAGGAATGATATGTCAATAAAAAAGTAAAATTAATTTTGATTTTATAAGTTATTCTTTTACACAAAACTTATTATTATGAGACAATGGACATATACTTTTAACTAGCAATAATACAATTAGGCATATAATTGAGAAAGAAAAAGACTACTATTTCACCAAATACTAATGAATAATTCTAATGCTTTCTATTTAGTAACATTATTGAAAAAATACATGTTGTTTTAAAATAAATATAAAAACCTATAAAGACATTTCCTTTAAACAGATAAAGTTTTTTTTTTTTTCATGAAAATTTTAACTAAAAGGTGAAAGTTTAATTATAGTTGAGTATTCAAAAGATGCTTTTATTCAAACATAGAATGATTATAGTCTAATCTTGTAACCATCTTCTCCAACATATTTTACCATTGAATAAACGTTTTTAGAAAAACAAATAAGAAAAGAAAAAAAAAATCGAACATCCAGTTATCTATAATTGTTTTCTTTTTTCTTAAAAATAAAAACTTAAAGAGAATTTCTATAAATTAAGTTAGAATATATTTGAAAAAGTTTCTCATAAGGAAACAAAACTTTCTTCATATGCTAAACTTAACTTATCTATTAGCTAATTTATAAAAGGTCCTTTATATAACCTTTTTAAATTCTTATTTTAATATGTGCATAAATTAATTTTAACTTACACATAAACTCGTTTTATTCATATTTAAATATGCTTTTATACACAAATTAATCCCAACTAATAATTTTATTTTTATTTTTTCATGTATAATAAGTGTTCTAGAAGAATTATGTTGAAACACACTCTAATCAACTTTCAAACTCGTCTATTCCACACATTTGACCATTGCACTCAGTTTCACAAAGAAATCGTGCTATTTTGGTTTTAGGTGGAAACAATAATAAATATAGATAAAAAAAATGTAAATATAACTTTATATTATTTGCACCCAAAATTAGAAGAATTTATTAGTCAATTTTCTTAAATCATTTTATTATTATTATATTTTTTTTACATCCCTAATATACTCTATTAATATTTTTAAGGATTAAATATATTTTTAATCCTTCAACTTTTAGTAAAAATTGGAACTAGTTCCTTTTGAAAACCTTAAACCAATTAAGTTTCTTATTTTTAGAAATATATAAATTTAGTCCTTTTAACCGAATTTGATTAAGTTTATTTGACGTTTGGAATACATTTTATTATAGTATTTTAGTTTGTCTATATTTTTTAACACATATTCGCTTCAATATTAGTTGAGAAAAGCGTAAACTTAAAAATTTGGTTTGAAGAATTAAATCCACACATTTATAAAGATAAGGGACTAAATTGGTTTAAGGTTCCCAAGAGGAATTAATTACAATTTTCACTGAAGGACCAAAAACATATTTAACTCCATTTTTAATAATAAAACTCTTGAGTCTCAATAAATATACTAAATCAATCATTATAAAATAAAACATTATATATAATTAGTTTTTAATTAACAAATATTAAACCATAATGTGTCAAAAAATGTTATTTACATTTCTGTCGTACAAATATCATTACTAAAGTCTTCACTTCTAAACTAATACATTCAACAAGAAATATTTTAATAAGTGTAATTTGTTCACCACATAATCACAGTTCAAATATTTTTTAATTGTCTATAATAATTAATAGTGTATACAAATTTTTAACCCTTTTTTCTTTTTGTATTTATTAATCAACCTTTTAGTTTCCATGGTTTACAACTTATGCATAATGAAAAATCATGATATATTTTTTTTAATAAAATTTATACACTATACATCACTAGAAACATTAACCTTTCATATAGAAAGACAATTTAAAATTTAATAATCATATATCATTCTACAAAATGACGTATATAAAAAAACATGAAAGATAAAACCAAATTCATAAAAATACACAACCCTACCAAAGAAAAAAAACTATTCATAGGAGGTAGAAGTTGATATTTATTACCAAATTATTTAATTTTATTTATTATTTTTCTTATCATATAAAAAGAATGTGCAAATAAACATATAATAGATATATTTTATCGTAAGCTTTCTACACTTCTAAAGCATCTACGTTGAAGATTATAATACTACTCATTATGTTATTATAATCAAAAGTGTAAGTTTAAAACATATATCTTATAAAATATTTTCATTAAAATGTACTAAAATGACATAAAATTCAAAACCATAACTCTTAAATAAAACATTAGATTATAAAAATAAAATTATATCTATCTTAAAAACATAAATAAATGAAAAAACCTTCCCAATAAGTTAAATGTAACAACCAAGTTCAAAAAGTGTTATAGCACAGTGCAATCCAAAAAAAATAAATCAAAATTTTATATTATAACTCTTGGAATGAAGACAATCGATCACTTGTTGTCATTATCCATTACATTTTTCTCTTACAGAGAAAAATATATCACAATTAAGCCACGCTGCAAAGACACATTCAGTGAAGAAAAAAATATCTAAGTCACAATTTCAAAAATCACAAAAATAAGTAACAAATATCTCTTTATACACATAAATTTCAACTGCAGTTTATATGAAAAAATACAATCCACTGGGAGAATTTATTGTCAGTAATATAAATAAAAATTTGAATTTCCATCAACCATTGGAATTTTACACTTGAACACTAGCCATTTCAGCCAGCATTCTGTGTATGTGTTTGGTTGTCAGGTGATATATGAACTTATTGAAACACAAGGCAGAGATTGCTACATCACTGCTGAGCTATGTAGTTATATGCATTCATGGGAACTCTGATGAGTAAATTTTAGGTAGAATAAGAGAAAATGAGAAGTTTAAATTACATGATATCATCATCCCAATCTCAATAAATTACATTTTACAGGCGACTTAAGGAATAGCATCTCAAAATTAGTGTCTGCCGCAAACAAAAGTTCACACCACACATGGTAATACAATTGAGACGTTCTTCCATCCCTCAAGCACCTTGCAAATCATCTTTGAATGTTGTTATCAATGAACGTCAGGTGTTGTCTAAATATCAGTTAAACCATCATAACGTCCATAGACTTCTTCACTTCTCCATTTTGTTAATCATACTGCTCAACTGTTTCTCTAACTGCAAACCAGACAGAAGGTGTTAGACCATGACTTCACTGCTGACTTCCAAATACCAAATTTTCAGAAAGCAAATGTGTGATAAGGTAATCCATGGTTGATCCTTGAGAGACTAAGGAACATCTTGGTAAGTAACATGCAGCTTTGGTAATAAATTAGTGCTTTCAAAATTTATGAATTATACGGATGTAGGTACAAGTCTTGGCACAAAAAAGGTAGCAGTCTTGGTAGGTTTTAATAAATTTACCATCCTTGGAACTAGTAGGAGTTTAATGTACTAATACTGCCTAAAACATGTTCCTATCACCTCGTGAACATGGTAATGGTAATAGGAGAGGTCTAATAACAGGTGAAACAATAGACTCAACAAATTTTACTAGTTGTATTAGAAGGTAGACTACAAGCTTAACTTAAGCTTAGTAGGTGGGATTTGCACCCACCTACTTATATAATATATATTTGGTCATATCTCTAGTGAATGTGGGATACTCTAATTGGACTTTGAATTTTGATATTGTTTGCCCAAGTCCCCCGTCATGTAGTATGGGGAGCTTGGTTAAGCATTTAAGTGTTGGATTGTCCCCTTTAATAGCTATTGAGGATGAGTTCCCCAAGTCATTGGATACGTTGTCTCAAAAAAGGCTACCCTCTTAGGGACAGTTTTATGATAAGGGTATGAGAATTAGGAAAGTCTAAGTATAGCTGGGTTACTGAAGTGCTTGGATACTTATCATAATTACAATTTTAGGTCCAATAATGGAATTCTAATATGAATAAAACTAATATTTTTCGATTTCTAATAATTAACTTATGAATTACAATTTTTAACCCCATCCTAATCTCATGTCAATGCACAGTTTCAATATGCCCCTAAACAGAGGCAACCAATTGTTCAATGGGAACAATGGTTGTTACCTGGATAGATTGTAAATTTAGAATTTACTTTGCAAAGGCAATGGGTACGGAATTTGAATAGAAATATATTGAAGAAAAAACAAAAATGTGAGGTGTGAACGATTGAAACTAAAACATGGCATAAACAAATAGTTTGAGATGAAATAGAAGAGTAGGATGGACCAAGATTAAAATATACCTGAACATTTTTCATCTTTTGTCTTTGTAATTCCTCAACAAGGCTTCCAATGCTGACATAGGAGTTGAAAATAAGATGTACATTGAATTTAAGTTTCAAAGATTAAAGAATAAAAAATTCAGTTGTATCATGTACCTCTGTTGGAGTTGAACCACCTGAAAATGCAGCTCCTTCTCCCTGTTTGTTGCAGGTACCTGCAAGTTGTACAAATATGAAACCATTTAACACAACAGTACGAAAATAGCAAACTACAGCAAAATCTAAAAGATTACTTTTTTATTGTCTTTCTGCTTAATCCTTTACTTCATTCTTAAATTCATATCCGAACCGTGTCAACCACAGTTCCAAAATTCAACGTGTCATATTCCTTTAATATTTTTTATGGGTCTAATCATGGTCAAGAAGGTCTGCTACAGCAAGGGGAAAGAGGACGAGGATAAGTTTAGAAATAGGATGTCAATGCAAAACGGATTTGAGAAAAAGAAAACAGCAATCAAACACCTTTTGTTGGATATGTGAGCTCGTGTAAATCTGGTGTAAATCTGGAGTCAACGTAAGAAAGATGGCCATTTATGCAGTTTGTAATTTTAGTACCAATGTACTATTAAACTTTATGAGAGTGGCTTGTGACTAGATTGATTATGAAGTAGAAATATTGAATCATTGTTGTGTTATAAGTATTATGCCATACAAGGTTGTTAAACTCAAGAAGGATTGTAAGATTCTTACCCAAAATGCAACAACCGGATATTTACTCCATGAATATGCTTAAATATTGTAGAGATCTTTATATTTTTATAATAGTATAGTAGAAAAAAAAACTTCCCATTTTATTTAGGCCCAACAGCCACTCTAACCCAAATGACAACAGAAACCCTATTTTCATTCTCATTTTCCAGCGACAGGTGAAGACGGCTCCTGTGGAAAAATGCTCAGACAGTGGCAAACAAAGAAGATCCCCAGAGATGAAGCAGAGTCAGAAGGGAGTAGGGTCACACATGGGGGAGAAAGAATTTTGGAAAGAATACATTCAGTTTGTCACCCATTGTCTCTCCCTGAATTTATTGTTCATGGAAGATCAAGATCCTACTACAATACCGCTCATGAATGAAACCGGTCATGATTCACAGCACGCGATACTGTTTAGCACAAAAGATTGCGCAATTTCTTGATATGACTTATAATTTTAACAACGGTGGTGTTATGCAAATAAATCATTAATAGTTTTTTAAAGTAAACTCTTATAAGATTCAACCAGTCATTTGAATATAAACTGATAATTTGCATAGACTCTCCAATTTGACAACGTTAAGCACGCTAATCACTTGGATAGTTTTGGGTTGGATGTTGCCACGAAGGGCAGAGAAATTGTCCTTCTGGGGTATTTTAGTCTCCCAAATTTCCAAACTTTCTCCACATTCCCCTTGGATAATGCTTCTCATCATTAAAGAAAAAGTATGACGAGAAAAATTTGTACCAGAGTAATTTACCTGCAAACTATCAACTGCCCCTGCCTCCACTGGTTCTGCATTTTTACCTGTAACAAGTTAAAAAAGTAAAAGTAAACAAACTGAATTGCCAGATATTTTAAGGGGAAACACACACAGAAGCATTACCAGAAGACTGCTCTGCATACTTTATTAATTTTATAATCTCTTCCTGGCAAAACCCATTGGAAAATAAGGTTATGATATATACTTGTCAAGTGTAAAAACGATAGAAAACTAAGAAATTCAACAAAAAAATACCCTTTGCAAACCATTCTGTTGCAAGATGCACTGAAGCGATGGAAGAATGGCACCAGCCATGAAATTTTGATTTGGTGGACTGGTAGGACTGACAACTGGGCCAGAAGCATTGTTTGAAGGACCCTAAATGAGGAAAAGAAAAGGCAATGGTTACAAAGCCATTGCGTAAAACATAAATCACCAAGTTCCATCTTGGTAATTAATGAAATCCACCATTCAAGCAGACAAATTCAACCAAAATTGTTATAATCACAAATTAGCAAAGGTACAATCTTTAATAAACAGTATAATGTGCATATAATGACTCTAGCAGATCAAACCAGAAATTAACAAGATCCATAACTCATATATGATGGCATTATTTGAAGATTCACCATACACAAGAAAAATGACAATACACACTCATTTCACAAACTCTTCAATATAAGGTGAATTTCATGTTGGTCCCACTAGTTAATATAAATAAGACGTTACCACCCACGAGATTTAGTGGGTTCCATATTACTTTCACCCAATAATGAAGTGCCAAAAAAACTGCTTTACTAATCTCTACAAAGAAATCTTCATCATGGATAAAAGTAATAGGTAAAAATATCTGCCATTTGATACAGACCATTGGATTGAGATCAGCCGATGTGACCTTAAACCGCCCCCTACGCTGGACAAACGCTCCATCTGATGGGTCATCAACTGTGCACAACAAAAAAAAAAAAACAAAGAAAAAATATATACAAGTCATTTTTCAATGCATTTAATTTTAGATAAAATAAAAATCTAGCTGGAACAGAAGAAAGAAAACTATAAAGTTTATCAAAATACACCTAAACCCTAAACCCTAAACCCTAAACCCTAAACCCTAAACCCTAAACCCTAAACCCTAAACCCTAAACCCTAAACCCTAAACCCTAAACTATAAAGCAGACTAAGAAGATACACCTACCCAATGGAAGGTTGTTGGTATCTCTCTTCTGTCGATATTGCAATGGTCCACTGTGATTCCTCTCCGAAGAATACTTTGTTTGTAGGTAATCCCTTTTAAGAAAAGCAGAACATATGATAGCACATTGCAAACCAAATATGCAGCAATAGTAGAGTAACAAGAATGTCTACTAGAAAAATAAAATATCACAATTCTCTCGATCTCAGATCATTATAAAACCAAGCTTTCAACATATACCAAATTTTCATAAATTATTAGTAATCATGTTTCATTTCCTAATGCAACCAGTGCAACTGCAAGTATGATAAACAAAACCCAAAATATAAAAGTGATGAAGACAAGCACAAAACAAAGTGACAGACATTGCACAGCATGTGTAGCTATAAATTTTGGACAATTCAGTTTGCTCAGATCCTTTTGAAAAAAATACTTCATTTCCAAGAAACTGATTTTGAATGAGAAGTTCTAATAACTGGTCCAGAAGAAAATGGAGAAGAAAAATAATGAAGCTACAAACAATTGTTGTAACAATGAAAAATTACCTGTCCCCATCAGTAACAACCTTTTTGGGAAAAAGAAAATTATCAGGTAGCAAAGAACCACTCGGAAACTTTTTTTGCTGATTGTTGGCGTTTTGTTGTAATGAAGAACTTGGCCCAGAACTTTCATTTCCATAATCCTGATCCAGATCTCTTGGACTGTTGTTATTAACGTCATCCTCACACATATCAAAACATCCTCTGCATGATTTACATATAAATAAGATCAAATGTTCTATAATTAAAAATGCATTGTTATTTGCTAAACTATAACATAATTGTAGAAAATGCTAGGAAGAATTTCAACTGGTCACCAAAAGAATACTGATTTGAATATTCAATTATACATGCCATTTGCCACATCCAAAATTTCTCTTTAATTCTTAATTAGACAAAAAAAAGGTAATATAAACAAGTATATCATTCTATATTTTTATTAATAAATGGAGAACTGAATCTAAAAGAATATTATTGCTTAAACTTCTACATACATCATATAGTAAGATTTAATGAATTGATTTGAGATAAAGTGATAGCAAAGGGCTCAGTTTGCACATTATAACTATTTTACATAAATAATTACTAAACATAAAACGAACAACCTGATTTCTAACATACAACCAACAGTGTTTCAGCTTGCAATACAAGTTCCCACATAAGTGGAAACACATATGATATCATAACCCAAATTTCAAACACATCGCTAACACTTGAAAATTTAAAAAAAAAGAAAGAAGATGAAAGGGAAAGACCGAGAAGATAAACATACTTAAGTGCTTGAAGAGGTTTACTAGGAAATGAAGCAAGCGAACCCTCCAAATCCTGAAGATTATTAAATCCATCCTGAAATATGGATATGGTGTAAATCCTGTCCAGTATACTTAAACAAAAAGGTTTATAGTTCAAAAAAGCACAAGGTAAAATAAGCATTAGATCACTTTTGGACAATAACAGTACCTCCTTGTTCTGAATGGGTGCATCATCTGAATGATTAGCTGTTACAGATGATAACGTCTCTGCAGAATCCCTGAAGTCATCCGATCTGACTTTTTCCTTCTTATCCTTTTGTGGCTCATCTACATTAGGTATGTCATCATCTTGAATCTGTTGACAAAAGAAAAATGTTTTACAAAAAGATAACAATGTCCAACAATGCTTAAGTTTCCAACCTAATTAAAAAGAATAAATAAATAAGACAAAGTAGGAAGGTAAAATTACTTACAAGAGCAGCTTGACTTTTTAAATCTTCCAGGTTAAAATTCCAGGCACTAATTCCTCGAATATATTCTTTCTGTACGTACAATACAACACAACACAGACACAATGATACAGTAAAGTGACATAATGAGAAATTGTACTCATAAAACATCACCTTGCATAAACAGTCACAGAAGCAATCATTTACACGCATAACTTAAAACAAACCTACCTGAGATAACTGATCCTTATCCTCATAAAGAGCCTTGTTCTGCACCAATAAATCTGCCTCTTTAGCCTGTTACACAAGCAAGAGAAATGATAACAAAAACCCAAATAATTTATACATAAAACAGGGGAATTTGCAAATGAACAGCAAACCTTCAGCGATCTAAAACGATCTCCTAAAGGAGCCAGCCCTTCTAGAATGGTGCGAGCAAGATATTTGCTAGCGCGTGCATGTTTGAAAAAGTGGTGCTTTAAAAGCTTTTCTGAACTTGGACGCTTTTTTGGGTCTTTTACTAAGCAGGTGGCAACCAACTCCTTGAAAGCCTAAAAAGAGATGAGGAAAAGTTTAGATATAAAAAAAGAATACAAGTAATAGATGCTACGAACTACAAAGTGCTTTAGTAAACAACACAAACCTTTGAAAATCTCTTGTCTCTTTCATAATCAAGACCTGGAGGGGCATTTTGTAAAGTCATAAGCAAAACCTGCATCCAGAAAATAAGTGAAAAAATTCAACCATGAGCTCACAGAAACAGAGACATGCAGCTGATAGGCAATTGCAAATATTCGAAGACAAGAAATTACTTTCATAGGTGGATACTTGGAAAATGGGGCATGACCATGAGCAAGTTCAAGTGCTGTTATACCAAATGACCATATATCTGCTCTGTTCACAGAAAAAAAAAAATAGAGAACCCAGCAGAGTGTAAGATATCAGGAACCAAAAGGATAACAATAACAAAAGTATTAATTGTGCATACTAGGGAAGAAAAGAATAGAAAACACTTACTTAAAATCATATCCATGTAATTGCTGCATGACTTCAGGAGCCATCCTGTGGAAATAAAGACAATCCATAGCTTCAATAATCATTCACATGATAGTAACCAGACGAAGAACAACAATAAAGGAGGGTTAATACCAGCAAGGTGTTCCAACAAAAGTGTTTCTTGAACGTTGCCTGTCTCCAGTATCAAACATACATGCTGACACTCCAAAGTCAGCTAGTTTGACTGCACCATTAGAATCAAGCAGAATATTTCCCGCCTGCACAGTTGCAAATATTTAAAAGAGGAGAAAAAGAACAGAAAACCAACAAACATGAGGAAACGGGAAAGATAAAAATAAGATATAGTTGTTGAGTTCAGCTACAGCTTTACAAGCACCACAAAAGAAGAAAACCAAAATCTCAGATTCAATGCATTAATGCTATTTAGTTTAAGATTAAGAAATCTAGCTTTAAGATTCTCAATTTTCAATATCACAAGGGTGCATAGGTTTTAAAAAATAAGAGGGCAGATAGCTAATGCATCACACCTTAACATCTCTATGTATGTGACCATGGGCATGAAGATAAACAAGAGCTTTGAGAACTTCATGCAATAAAGTAGCAATAACAGGCTCTTCAAAACCTTCCGGATAGGCAGATTTCATTATATGGAGGCAAGAACCCCCAGCCATGTATGGCATTACAACCCATAGATTGTGTCCAGTAGTAAAAGAGCAATGTGCCTGTAAAACATTTGGATGATCAATCAAGCTCATGGTCTGTACCTCTCTTCGAATGCCATCCTGCACAATTTGCAGAAGTATCAATAAGAATGTATCCAATATGACAGATATGGAATATAGTCACATAGATGAATAGACAAATAATTATCAAACAATGAATTAGAGATTGAATAAAATTATCCTTGAATTAAAGCAAATAATGCAACCCACATAATTCAACAGACTTAAAGAGTGAACAAGGGAGGAGACAAATACATAAATTAGCACCAAACAATGTAATGAATAGTGATGGTTGAAATCATTCTTTCATAATATCATTAGCCCCCGAAACCAAGTATGAAGGAACTAACAGCACAATTTAACTAAAAGGAATGTGATGTGAAATTGAAAAAATGTCTACATACCAAATCATTATTGCACTTCTCTAGATCGAGAACCTTGATTGCAACTATCTCGTTGAGAGGAACACAAAGAGCCCTGTATACAGAGGCACTAACGCCTTCACCAACTTCTTCATATAACTTGTAATCTTCTGCATTAAGAGGGAATCTTTTTTCCAAAACATGCTCCATTTTTCTTCTTATAACATAACATCAATATGTTTATTATTAAATGCACCACCCGAAAAAATTTGGTCACATACTGAAGTGGTGAAATCAATGTTATAATACTTCCAGGTTGGTAGCATTTGCCGTTTTCTCAAACCAAACTAGAAAGTGCATCCAACAACTTTACAGGGATGCTCTTTTATCCACAACCAAAATGCTCCTTTCAACACTGATAATGCTGTAAGTAACTGATAATCGCTCTAATTCAATTTTAATTAGTATTGCCAATCTTGAATTTTGAGATGTCTGCCTACTTTTTATTCAGCAAGGTGTAACAAATTAAACAGACACTATAACATATTACACAACTAAAACAGCACGAGATAAGAACCAGAGGAATCCATTTAGCACTGCACGCGGATAGGAAGGAGAAGAGGGAATCACGTCAATCTCCAATATCTGCAGCAATGGTGACAACGAAAAATTCACTACTCAAGAAAATTAAACAATTCTCCCTACAAATTAAAAAATATTACAGAACAGAATTAGAAGTGAGATCCACACTTGCAATAATACCACAAAGATGATATCCATCATATATCTTTGCATATATATGCAATGCAAGTATCATGAACTAGCAATCTAAAGATTAAGGTACTAGGTGAAGACACATGAATGGATTCATAATATATCTCTAACATGCATCCTCAATCAAGAGCTACTAAATGATGCACAGGCCTACTTAACTTGTCTTAAATTTAACTTTTCATTAGAAGAATGAGTCTGACAAGAATAAAACCTTAGACCACTAAGAGAAAAACAATTATGAAAATCAGAAAATTAATTTCAACTGTTAAAATAAAAGTAATGTTTTTACCTCGCTTATTTAGGGCTTCAATTTTCTTTAAAAGGAGATTTTGATCCAAAAAGAATTTTTGAAAGAGCATATTTTTTTAATGAATAAAACATAAAAGAGTGAGCTTTAAAAGCTCTAACTTCAGAAACTCTTGACTTCAACTCCTCTATTTCAAATCAAGAACACATTATCCTTGAAACTTTAACTTAAAAGTAATCTTTAATCTCAAAGAATTATAAAATTACCAAACAGACTACTTTATTTCATGTGGTTTTGCTACCATTAAAACTCTTTATTTCTAGATGATAGGTTATGGCTCAAATCAAATGTCTACTTTTGGGAGAAGATTACTGGTTTAGATATGCATGGCACTATCAATATTCTTTTTTATTTTTTGCCTATTTACTTTGTTCTTTGCTCTTACATTATGGAAGATTCCTCATGCTTTAATTAAAAAGAAAAAAGATCCTTAAACTTTAAAGCTCCGAGTCCTAGCCTAGGCAACTTCCATGATTAAGGCAGTAAAATAGACTCAGATTCATTTAACCACCTCAACATACACAAGGCAAAACCAAAATAATCCAGCTCCTTATCCATCACTCATTACCAACAAATAAATGTAACTTGTTTAATTTATCCTTTGTAAAGTCAGTAGCAGTAGCTAGAAACAAACCTTTGGCAGTTCAATCACATGTCAGTTCTGTTGGGTGCTTAAATACATCACCAATTGCCAACATAAAACAGGACCAGTATGCCATTGGGAATTCCAACCTAAAACACAAGATTTATCAAAGTCTTTTCCTAATGCCAATGGAATATGTTTCAATCCAAAATATATGATAAAGATTTCTTGCACATTCTTTAGTGCTGCTGAACGAATTTCCGCAGCATATAAAATTCAACACCACCCCTCCCTCCCTCTCAAAATCCACTGCTCATAGGGAAGCAGATGGTTCAAGGTATGGACATCCTTCTTCCCAATTCAAACAGTATTTCAGTAAGCTTAGGACTCAAGCCTTAAAAATGCTAAGTCATCTGAATTCTTTTTGCTTCCAAAAATCTAATAAGACATTATTCACCTCTGCAAGACCTGATAACTAAAATAATAACTGAGCCAGAGAAAAACCCACCTTTCAATGTGTTAGTAAATTTCTCTTTTTTATTAAAAGAGAAAAGTAAGTCCTTAAAACATGAAAGCTCATTGACCTCCAAGTAAAGGAAATTTCCCAAGACTGGGCCAGCAAAATAGATTATAAGATTCAGGTAATCTCCTCAACATACAAGCAGAAGCAACGTTAAAATCATCCAGCTGTACATCCATCCCTCTCTGACAACAAATAAATATAATTTGTTTAATGCATGATGCAGCCTTTGTAATGTCAGAGTCATTATAATTTAAAACTTCAGCAGTTCAACCACACTAGTCTTGTTAGTTGCTAAAGTACATCTCCAACTGCCAACACAATAAAGCCTATGCCATGGCCAATTCCAGCATACAACACAAGATTCATCATAAGGGGCTTTTCCTAATGGAATTTTCTTGATCGAAAACATTAGATACAAATTTTCTTGTACATCCTTTAGTGCTGTAATGGACTAGCTAGCAGCATATAAAATTCTACAACAAATTCCCCTTTCCTCTCAAAGTCCTCTCACGGGGTAATAAATAATATCAATGCATAAGGTACACACCACACACTTCACAATATAACCAACACTTCAGCAATGCTTTGCTGTTAGCACTCAAGCCTTGAAAAGCTAAGGGCTTTAGATACAATTAACCATTATAGATCACATAACACTTGTAAGTATACCCTCTTCCTATCCACAAGCCATTACTCTTGCAATAAATTGAGCTACAAAAAATCCAGCCTTCTATGTTTGTCATTATTTACCTAACAAGGACTGCTATTATCAATGCACAAACTTCATTCCCGTGCAGAATTTATTCCTCTATTCTCAAATATCTATCCACCTAAAAATCAGTAAATGGAAGAAGATTATTTATGCTTCCAATGGACTTCTTTGTATGTACTCAAAACACCATAATCATGGAACTCCAAGCTAGTCATCCAAAGCTTGATATGGTTCATTTGAGTAATTAAGTGATGACATTCGTAGAAACTCATTAATAAACACCACCAAATTTGAAAGCAGAAAGAAAATTAACAAGGAATTTAAGGACAACATGGGGAGATTGAGGTGTGTGTTCATATAGATAATTTTCTGAGATAGAAATATCATTTATCCTCAATAATTAGGCAGAGAAATTCCATGCATGTTATATATTAAGAAAACCTAAGCAAATCAAAGCAACAAATATAGTAGGTATGGCTTACATAAAAATGGGTGAATACACCGCAATCCAAGCTTCTCCAGTTAGGTAAAATTTGATCTAGCTAAATTTGGGCTTCTCTTTTCCTCAAAAGGAGCATTTGGAGCAAACGAATTTTAGAAATATAAATGTTCAAAGAGCAACTTATTTAAGTGAAGAAACAGTTAAAAGAATGAGCATTTAAGAAACTGGTTTTACATGCAGTTTAATTTTAAATTAAAACTCTGGGCTTCTACTTCAACTTTAAAGTTGCTTTTATGCTCCACAAAGGTTAAAACACTAACCATACAAATATATTTCTCGTATAAACTATGCTTTCCTTGAGGGTGGGTAATAGATTCCAGTTTTGGGATGACTTGGGTAGAAAATCAGCTCTTGATATATGCTTACACACATCTCTCTTGTCTTTCCCCCAAACAATGAGTTAGAAGTTAGAAAAATGATTTGCATGAAACCATGATTACTCCCTAGAAGAGTCCACGGATCAATTATTTGATATGGGCTAGAACTTGGAAGATAATATATGGAACCAAGGAGACCTAGATCAATTGTACTTTAGTTTTTCAATAGTCCTTTCCAGAAACTCAAAGCTCCACCTAACATCACATCTTGTATCTGGTTGGTTACAGGAATAGAATTATTTCAATTAACATGTTGCAAGTTTTTAGGCCACATACAGCTCTTTCCTCTCATATGCAAGTTATGGTGCCTACTTAGGATCCATTCCACATTTATACTTCCAATGCTCAGCCACTGTTTCTGTATGGAATTCCTTGATTTGCCGTCTATTATTTCAGACATATGCTAAATCCCTGGACCTATACTCGACAATTAGCTTTCAATATTGTGGTAAACAAAAAGGAGAAGCTCAGGGCACAAGGTGTGTACATCCTTCTCTCCCCAATAGATAAAGCACTTCAAAAAGCTTAGTTCTCCTTTTATAAAGGAGAGACAAAAAACAATTTCCTTGAAAAGTTAAGATTTAAGAGCTCCTGGACCTCTGAGCCAAGAAAGCTTCCCATGATTGATCCAGAAAATAGATTTTAAGATTCAAGTAATACCCAGCATACAAAATGAAGGAAAACTAAAATAAACCAGCCATGCCCATCCATTACTCCATTGCAACAAATAAATGTAAGTTGTTTAATCCATGCTTTGTAAGGTCAGAGTCAATAATAGAAATAAACCTTCACCGCCTCAACCACACATCAATTTTCTAGTTGCTTAATTACACCCCCAATTGCAAACACAGCATTGCCCGTAACATGGACAATTCCAACCTATAACATAAGATTTATAGTAAGGCCTTTTCCTAATAGAATCTGCTGAACTTAACACTAGATAAGGAATTCAGTTTGTTGTATATCCTCTAGTGCTGCAATGGATTTCCGACCAGCATATAACATTCAACAACAAATCCCCCCACCCTCCCACTCAAAATCCTCCTCCCACAGGGAACAAATGATATCAGGCCATAAGGTACAGACTGCAGACTTCCTACCTATACAAACAACATTGCAGCATGTTTGGCCGATAGCACTACAGCTTTGAAGAGCATAATTTTTTAGATCCCACAAAAATTAGACAGATCCATAAACACATCAAAGTATACCCTCTTCCTCACTCCAAGCCACGGCTACTACGATAAACTGATCCACGGAAAAATCCACCTTTTTTCTCTGTCTGTCATTATTTACTTCAACAAGACCTACCATTATTATCTACCCAAGAATTTCATTTCCATGCAAAATCTATTTCACCATTCCCAAATCCTAGACTTGCATTAACTCAGATACACAACCCAGTGAAGTCAACCGATGCAAAATCCAACAATTAAGACAGTGCCTAGTAAAGCACCAAATCCAATCCCCAGTCTTAATAAAAAAAAAAAAAAAAAAAAAAAAAAAACATCTTTCAAAGATTTTCAACATCTATTAGCACTTCAGCTGCAACAGAATCATGAAATTCAACAAAAGCAAACAACCCACAGGCATTTTGATCAACACAATTCACCGATAAAAGCAAGAACAAACATTATGGCTGCCACGAAAAGGGAACAAAAGAGAATTCCCCCTTAGTAAATGATAAAAAAAAAAAAAGGAACATTCAAGAGAGGTAAACGACAGATTAAGCAGAGAGAGAAAATCCGTGAATTGAAATTAGAGTTGGGAATTGACGAACCTAGGGTTTCCAGTGCGAAGAAGAAAGAGCGTTTACTTGAATCTGACCAAGTCAGAATGATAACAACAACAAATGAGAAATCGAGTAGTCACCAAAATTCAATTGCTCCTCTGATCAACCAAAGGAACCACCATGGATGGATTGCTTTGTGTTCCCTTTTCTCCAATTTCACATCAGAACTCTCTCTTTCACTCTCTCTGTTTTTCTGAGTTTGCTTCGGTTTCTGTGCCACAACACAACAACACAACGCACACTTCAACCTCGATTCAATCTCAGTACTGATGACTGGTCTCTCTTGTTTTCGGACACAATTTAAACAAATTCAAGAAAATGAAAAACCATGGGAATAATTATGAGACACAGTGCTTCTCCTCTTTTATACTGCTACTCTTCCAAATTCACAACACTGATCAAATTAAGTAATGCTAATTACTACCATTATATATAATTAATTCTTCATTCATTTTTTTTCAACCCTATTTCTAATCAATAATCAACGTGTTTTTTGCATTAATAGTAAATTAAATGACTAATTAATTAAACATATAAAAGGTATATGAAGAAGTTACATATTTTATTTTATTTTTTAAAATTAATTATAGTTTTCATAAAACAGAAACAAGTATGAAATTTAAAATATTAATTATATTTTGGGTTAAATATGTTTTTTGTCATTTAACTTTTAGCGAATTTTAGAATTAGTCTATTTTGAAACGTTGAACCAATTTAGTTTTTTATTTTTTGAAATATGTGGATTTAGTCATTTTAATCAAATTTTGTTATGTTAGTTGTATGTTTCGTACGTATTTCAAGATTGTAGTTGAGTTATTTATAATGTTTGACATAGTGTTGCTTTAGTGATAAGTTAAATACTATTATAAAACACGCTTTAAAAGTCAAATAAATTTAATAAAATTGGATTAAAATGACTAAATCCATATATTTCAAAGATGGATGACTAAATTAGTCTAAAATTTCGAAATAGACTAATTCTAAAATTCACCAAAAATTAAGAGATAAAAAACATATTTAACCCTTATATTTTTTAGTATTTTTTAAAAAATGAAAATAGATTACATGTTTCTTAAAAATTGCCTATACTATATTATTTTTTATTTATTTTCGTTCATTTTAATTAAAAATTCTTAGGTCTGAAAATGATTATTATAATTTGAAATTTATAAAAAGAAACAGAAATATAATTTGATTTTAATATATATGAAAAAAATTTGAGAAAAAATAAACTAATAAAGACTGAAGTAAGGTCCACCAGGAGATTTTCAATTGAAGTAGGTGAATTTATCGGACTCTTTTTTATTTTATCGCCAAATTCTCGTGTCTCTTGAAACTCCTAATAAAATAAATAACATCCACTGACATAAAGTTGTTTCACTTTAATTAATGCAATTAAATAAGTTTTAAATACAAAGTTTAAAGTAATTGTAGTATTAAATTTCAGATTTAAATACAGAGATTAAAACAAAAGTGGTATTAAATTTGAGTCTTAAATATAAAGTTTAAATTGGTGGAATTTTTTTATCTTGTAGTACAGTTTAAGAATTTTTTTATACAAATTATAAATAGTTTTATTAAAATAATTATAACGTTTTAATGTATACGTTATTTAATAATTAATGAATTTATTTATTAATAATGTCATAAATTAATATATGATAAGTATGATTTTATTGAATTAAAATAATAGATTAGTGAAAATACAAATGTAACATCCCAATCTCAGCAGCTTAAAACTAATAAAAATAGGGAGTTTCATCATAGTTTCAAAACAGATAATCCAGTGTACCCAATATATTACTACAGTCTTACAGAAGGTATGACTAAACTAATAAACTCTATACTACCGACAACTGCTAAAGTTTCCACTGAAAACCTCCTCTTCAACACTAACACGATGGCTCTTCATCCTCCAGAAATGTCCTTGACACTGTAATCATATCTGCTCCCATCGAATAGGTGATCATCGCAAAAGGAAACATACAACACAAGACAGGAACACAAAAAGCAAGGGTAAGCTAATCTGATTAAGGAATCATGCAGTTCAATTATAAACAGAAACCATGCAATCTTTCTCATTATCACCAGAATCATATAGACCACCATAACACATATACATGACTCTAGACTTAATATCCGGATTATGTAAGCGATATCGGATCTCTTGGTGGCTTGCACCTGCGACGGTTCCCAAACTCTGCAGAGTTTGGACACAAGGGGTTATCACCCAACCACTCCCAGGGTAAGTCCCATCACCTCTATGGCGGATCGGGTCCATAGACCAGGACCTCCTGCTACTCCCCCAGACGTAATTCATCATACTCTACATGAGTCTTAATGGTTATTAGGAGCGTCAGGATACCAACCAAAACTGAGTCCTTATGTCCTTACATACATTAAAACATTCCTCTTAGAATTTCCCTTGAAATCCTAGTTCAACCACTTCTTATCATATTCCAACTTCATGCAATTTCACCACACATATTACCAGTCATAACAATTCATGCATATCATAACTAAGTTCATATTTTAACATTCAAACATAGCTTCATCCATTAGAAACAAAGAAATAACACTCAACTGCAGGAGTTCTCGCCCAAGCTAGAAGGTCTCGCCTAGGCAAAAAGGCTCTCTCGCTTAAGCGAGTCATTTTCGCCTGAGCGAGGCTCAAAACAGAGAACAACCCAAACTTTGGCCGAATTCTCACTCAGGCTAAGCTGTCTCGCTTAGACGAGAGTGACTATCGCTCAAGCGAGACTGGCTCACCTAGGCGAGATCTCGCGCAGAAACAGGGGATGAGTTTCTGGTGTTTTCGCTCAGGCGAGAGCTACTCGCTTAGGCAAAAATACCAGATTCCCAATCTGTTCTCACATGCAACAACAAAGAAATCTAGCACAATCCAATCATACACTCAATTACGCAATTCAAGCACTCATACAACAATCAATCATGCAATTCAAAGTCATCAGAATGATTTCTAGATGAAATTCAAGTAAAACAGTTAGCTTCCCTTACCTGTTATCCTGTTTAGATAACTTTATAAACGTCAACGCCTTAAAAACGTCAACATCTCTAACTCCACAGGATGCTCTATCTACACATAGAAACATCACAAGAACGATCAAGACATACCGTTATGATCACTGATCAGCAGAGACTCATACTGATGATTAAAACGTCGCATTCAAGCAGAAGAGGGTCTGCATGCAACAGAAAATAGAAAAAGACTAAAATAAAGAGCGGAAACTCAACTTACGCGAACGGAGAAACTGATCGGTCCAATTTGAAGAGCTTGCCGAGAGGATCAATCCTACGGTCTCGGTTCTTCAATCAGACGACCAGAGAGACAAAACCTCTAGAGAGAAGTTAGATAACTCTAGAAAAGTGATTTCTAGAGAGATGGTGTGTTTTATAATAATGAAACTCGTTTATAACAATTCTATTTATACTAAAACCTTTTAATATTAAAATAATCGAGTCTCACTATTTTTAAACCACTATCACTTTTAAAACGCCATTTTCTAGGGTCTTACATAGTGCAACTGGTGACATCTCTTTTGTTGAGAGGGTGTTAAAGGTCAGGTTTGGGGTTCGATACCCACTGACAACAACATGCCTTACGAAGTGGGGGACACTTGGAGCGATGGATTGGAGTGTATTAGGCTGCAGACCTGACATGACCCTCTTGATTAGGGGGTGTTATAACAAATGTCTACATGCCTGCATGAGTTCATTCTTTTCTTATTATAATACAAATATATATATATATATATATATATATATATTATAATTAATGAAATAAAAAAATTTATTTATATTTATAAAAATAATTACTTTTATGATTTTATCATTTCCAGTTTTTTATGATAAAATAAATAATTAAGTTTAAAAAAATTACAAAATTGAAAAAATAAAATTTATAAGAGTAAACAGATACAAAAATTATTACAAAGAAGAATTTTATATATATATATATATATATATATATATATATATATATATATATATATATATATATACACACGTGTGTGTATAGATTATTGATTTGAAAAAATTGAATATTAAAATTATAAAAGAAATTACAAAAATACAAAGATTTTAGTTTATATTAATAGTAGTAATTCTAAAAGGGAAAGGAACAAGTGACCTCATAAAGAATATACCCGAAAAAAAAGTTATATTCAAACAAGTATACGTATACCACAAGAAAATGTTTAAACATATTGTAAACATGTATATTCTCTCATTTTTCTTAAATATCATTTAATATATTTTATAAAAAATAAAAAATAATTAAATTTTCAGGTTTAATAAAATATTTATAAAATTGTATATTTTACTCCTTCTATTTCTACGTTACAATAAATATATATAAACTAATTAAAAGCTGAAAGATAAGACAGAAATACCACTATAATAATTCATATTTTCTTTAAAATTTAAAGATAATAGTTAAATTAAATTAAAGAAAGTATCACACTTATATCGTATGAATTTTACAGACATATAAAAATATCAATGGGACGAGTAAGATTAACATCAATTTTTAATTATAAATTTAAATAAAAATACAATACATAACATTTATAAATTTTAAACAAAGTATAAATAATTTATTTAAATAGTATTGAATTACAGTTTATAAATAAATAAATATTTTTTAAAATCAATCGATACAAAATAACTCATTCAAAATCAATGTGCTAATATTTTAATCATTTTAAAAAAATTAATTTAAATTACAGTATAGCAGATACAAGTATCTATCTACGAATACAGATACTATGATACTCGTACTTGCCCCATTAACATATAGATATACAAAATATTTGTACCCGCATAAATATCTATTTTCAATAATCATTTCCTAATGGTTGTGGGTTTTTCGGATATCCGTGGATTTGTTTTACATCCATATATATATATGTTAATTGTTTTTTGTTGTTATCCTATCATTATTTACGTAAGCAATTTGTGGCATAAAATATGGTGTTGATTGTGAAGTTGATGTATTTATGGCATCATTATTATTGGATCTCTATTATTCAAGTAAGCATGTTGAAACATAGGAGAAGCATTAGGTGATGACCAAACAAAACATGTCTACTCATTCATATGTCTCTGTCTCACCTGCACTGTGTTTTTAGGCTTTTTGTTTAGTCAATAGTTCAACTCCCAAAAACTAATAAAAATAACTTAAGTACAATCACATCACATGTTCAAAAAAATTGTTAATAGTCATTTTATATGTAAAAACCAAGAGAAGATGACATGTTTCTCTATGCTTTACTTGTTTTGATTAGAATTATAGTGAATTGATGAATATATAAATACTTTCTTTAATTGTTACCAAAAAAATTATTGTTTGGTGGAAATATTTCACTATCTATGTGTCTTTCCAATTTCAAATATATTCTTCCTTAAATTCAACCTTTTATTATACAAAACTTTATAACAATGATATATCACACTAAGGTTATGGTTTTCTAGATTCTGACTTTTCCTTTATGATATCATTTGTCATTTTCAAAGTTGCTTCCTATATAGAGGTAGGATTTATAATGTCATTATCTAAGAAATTATTTTAACTTTTGAGAGGAGGAGGTGTTGGTGGTGTTAAAATATACTTGGAAAAAATGTATATGAGAATGTTTGTGATGAATATGTTTTGAGAAAGTTTAAGTTGTTTTAATCATGCTTCAATACATCTTGTCTAGAAAAATATTTTTTGTTTGTTTTAATATAATAAAATTATTCTATTTTAGTTCTTATGTATATTTTTTTTTACCAATAATATAGTAGGTATTTATTTAAAGATTTTAGAAAGTTAAATTTTATCAATAGAAGTTAATTTAGTGTTTAAAAAATTGTATATTTATTATGTACTTTTTAAATATATGTATTTTCCTTCCTAAATAAGACCATGTTGGCATCACTATAAATTATGACATTTCAATTATGTTTATAACTTCATTTTTACCTTCTTCTTACTTATTTATAAGGAAAAAAAATGCATATATTAAAAGAACCAAATAACTAGACTAAATAACTGAAATAAAAAAGGTTACACATCATTTATTAGAAATAAAGAACTTTAAGAAAGGTACAAAATAGAATATAGTTTATTTTTATATTTAAAAAAAATTATAATTAGAAGGTTAAATAGTATAGGTAAATTACTAACACAAGATACATGAATTTATATAAATTACTAGCACAAGATATATAATACTAGTGTAAACATATATATCATCGAGTTGTGTGTTCGATTTTTTGAATATTTTGTATTATATTATAAATTAATAATATACGCTAATTAAGTTAATATATAAGAGAAAAATAATGAGAGTAGTAAGAAGTAACTGAATGTTAGTGGTAGAACTACAAATATAATAAAGAAACAAAAGAGATAAAAAGAAAAAGAGAAACATGTGATAATTTTATGCAAAATATTTCAAAATAACGATTATTTATAAGAGATCACAATTATATATATTTTTAAATTATTTAATAGTTATATTATTACGGGTAAAATGAGAATAAAAATTATATATATAATTAAAATAACTTTATCCTTTAGTATAACATTAAATATATATTTTCTTGATAACATTAAAACATAGGCTTAAATGTGAGGTTTTAATTAATTAAACTTTCACTCTTCCTATTTTCTATCGGACCTGAGACACTGACATTTATGAATAACATTAAATGATATTTATGATAATAATTAAGTATTTGTATTTTATTCTCAGTGGGAGCACATGGTTTTTGATCCTACATTTTTATGATACCAGATTTAATATTTCAAATTACAAAAAATAGTTTATATTGGAGTCGATATCTTTGCATTCAAATAAATAATTTGCTCCAAGTTCTGTCATAAAAGAATTTAAATCTATAAACATGACAATCGAAAATAAAAACTCTTTAAATTTAAAGATTTAAACATGATAGTCAGATTTTAAAATTAAATATTATTCGATTAGACGTTAGAAATTTAACATCCAATTTCGTGAAAAAAAATCGTTTTTTTTCACAATTAAGAAATAAATTTTAAATTTAACTTAATTTCACAAAATTATAAAAAATATGGTTTACCTCCTCTAATTTATTATAAAATCGTCTTATTATATTAATGTGGGATTCCGAGACTTTCAATATAATAATTTGAAAAAGATATATCAATGTAAAAGTTTTTATTTCAAAAAATCATCATTGATTGACTTTTCAAAGAAAATATTATAAACAAAAGTTTAAACAAATCTGTTCTGCTTTTAATTATTTATTAGGTTTCGGAAATAGTTTTTTTTTTATCGGATACATTTTTAGAAAATATCATTTTAGAAACTTCTTTTTATTATTTTCGGTGTAAGAAGAAATTATGAAGTTCAAAAGGAAAACAAGTCTACAAAATTGATTTTCTAGTATTTTTTTATTGTGAACCAAAAGTTTTCCTCTTCAAAAAGGCTAAAAGGCCCAATAAGCAAGTCTAAGAGAAGTCTTTCAAACGATGCTCATTGTCGCACCATCTTTTTACTTTTTAATTTTTTTAACTACACTAGTTTTCTTTTTTTTTTCTTTTTAAAATTAAAAAAAAAAAACTATCCCTGTTTAGATAAAATGGATGAGTCGATGTTTCTCTTTTTTGGAAGCAGGTGTGATTTACAAAACATTTCGGAATTAAAATTCTGAGAAAATGTTTGATATATTCCAAAATTTAAACTTAAAAAAGTAATTATGGAAGGTTATTTAGATGAGTTTTGATATTTAATTCTATAAGGATTTTTTAATCATTTTAAAAATTTAAATTCTAAAAGATTAGAAACGTATTCCTGAAAAATGTAATCACGTTTTGTTATGCGTAGGAATAATTTATGAGTAAAATTATAAAATGATTTAGGTATGGTGTAACGTACAAAGGAAAATATGGTATAAAATTTAATTTCTCTTTTATATTAAAAAATATTGGGTTAAATATGTTTTTGGTATCTTAAGTTCAAGTTTCAGTGAATGTTGGAATTAGTCCATCTTCGAAATTTTATACCAATTTTAGTCATTCATATTTAGAAATGCGTGAATTTAGTCATTTTTACCGAATTTTGTTAAGTTTATTTAACATTTCAAACGCATTTTATGAAAATATTTGAGTTAACATTAAAGCGAAAATGTGTCAAATGGTGTAAACAATTCAAATACTATCATGAAATGCGATCGAAACGTCAGATAAACCTAACAAAAATTGGTTAAAAAGATTAAATTCACACATTTTTAAAGATGAATGACTAAATTAGTCAAAAATTTTAAAGATGAACTAATTCTAAATTTCAATAAAACTTATGGAACTAAAAATATTTTATATTAAATTGTTTTAAAAAGTGTTGTTAAGACTAACTAAAATAAGTGAAGGCAATTGGGCCTGTAAAAAGAAGCCCGTGTTTAACAAGAAACTGAGAACATTTTCTTTCTTCATTTCTTCCATATATATATATATATATATATATATATATATATATATATATATATATATATATATATATATATATTATTTCACCCTAATGATTATTATGTAGCTACTAAAATTTTTGTCGATTATTTAAATAAATATTTAACTCCTTTTGAAATATGTTGATTACCTCTAATATTATGTTGTTTCAAATAGATTATGAAACATTCTACCCAAAAAAATATTCTAGATTTATTGTTTTATATGTTTGTATTTATTATTTTAATATAGTTTAAAAAATAAAATTTCCAATTATTTTTTAAAATCATATTATAAATTATACCATTTAAAACTGTATTTCATATTGTAGGTTTCGCAATTTAGAACATTTCTAAATTATATTATTAAAATAATCTAATACGTATTTTAGATTTTGAATTTTGTAATCTAAAACTGTATTCCAGATTTTATTATTTGATATTTTAAATCATAGAATCTGAAGTTGTATATTTCATATTTTATAGTTCAGAACTATAATACAAATTATATAATTTAAAATATAGTTTTCAATTAGTTAAGAAGTATTACAAAAGTGGTATACCAAATATAACATTTAATAGTTTTTCACGCTATCAAACAAAATATTATATTATGATCAAGCATAGCAGATAGTAGAATTGACAGTTATATATATATATATATATATATATATATATATATATATATATATATATATAAGTATATAAGGCTGGTACAATTATGCAAAAGAAAATCTTGGAAGGCAAGAGTAGATACATAAAAAGGGCCTACACTACTCATCAAGTTAAAACTCCACAAAGATTTGGCCCAAAACTACTATGGCAGTGAGTAAGGGTCAATTCCTGCTCTGAAGGGGGGCATCATCATCTGGATTAGGCTCTGCTCACACCGACGGTAGGTGATCATTGCAAAGGAGAACACACAAGGACAAACAACATAAACAAAAGGGGTAAGCTAATTGAAATAAGAGAAAATAAAGCAAAACACAACATAACATCATTCATAATACAAAGTTCAATAGTTAAAATTCTAGACTCGATATCCGGATTGTGTAAGCGACATTGGAGCTCTTGGTGGCTTGCACCTGTAACGATTCCCAGACTCTGCAGAGTCTGGACACAAGGAGTTATCACCCGACCGTTCCCAGGGTAAGTCCCCTTCGCGTCTAGGACTGGATCAAGTCCAAAGACTAGGACCTCCTGCTACTCCTCACGACATAATCCATTCTACTCTATTTGAGCGTGAATGATTATTGGAGTTTCAGGATACCAACCAATATGGATTCCACACATCCTTACACACACTAACAATTCACATGAATTTCCCTTGAAATTCCATTTCAGCCACCACTCTATATACTCATATTCTTCTAGTTTCATCACACAATACATTAATAATGACCTTTCAAGCATATAAGAACTTCCTTGCACAGAACCACATTAAAACATATCATTTTTCTCTCTAAAACAAAAGCTGAGGTGCCCCACTGCAGTGACTCTCGCTTAAGCTAGACAACCTAGCCCAGACGAGAAGCCATCTCGCTTAGGCGAGGCTCGAACAGTGGCAAGGGTTAAAAACTGGGCGAACTCTCGCTCAGGCTAAACTGGCTCGCTTAGACGATAGTGTCTCTCGCTTAAGCGACTCCAGCTCGCCTAGGCGAGACTTTGCTCAGTATCAGGGGTGGGTCTTTTTGGTAGTCTCGCTTAGGCGAGAACCACCCGCCTAGGCGAAAATACCAGATCATCCCACTGTTTTCACATGCAATAACACTGATTTTAGGGCAACAATGATCATACACTCACACATGCATTTCAAGCAATCAATTCAGCACACCAACTTCATACAAAACATGATTCACGACTTAAATGAGAAGAATTTTGGTTAGCTTCCCTTACCTTTTTTAAAATCACCACAAGCAAGACTTTATCACAAGGGCACCTCAATTCCTCAACCTAAGGGGCTGAAAATCATAAACTCAGAGTGAGTACAAGACCCTAATTCAGTTTTGGTAAGCATTGAACTCCAGAAATTCCAAAATTGGAGAGAATTAAGGAAAACCGAAATTGACTTACCGGAAGGGGAAGATGACTCAGCTAGAGGAGGAGTTCTTCTCCTGGTTCCGGGTCCAGCAGCTGTAACAGAGGGGAGGAGTGATTAGAAAGGGGAAAAATTGAGCTCTTTTTAGAGAGAAGGCTGTGTAGTTGGTTCAGAGAGAAAGAAGATAGTGATGGTGGAGGGTGATTCTGTGATATGAGTAGGAGAAGAGAGTGTATAGAGAGGGGAGAGATAGTGGGTTCTCACACCAAACAAATTTTCTATTATGGAGATAATAAATAATAATAATAATAATAATAATAAATAATTAAATTGTTAAGTGAGAAATAACCATATTTATTGAGATAGGTAATAACTTTTTTATGATGAAGTTTATTCTTATATATTATTAGTCTAACAATTTTTACATATATTAATAGATAATTAATTTAGTAAATGCTAACCCAACTACTTTCATAGCATAATCTCTAAATTCATAAAATTATAGGAAATCATTACATGAATAAAAATTACAAAGTATAAAACGATTGGAAATTTAACTTAGTCTAAATTTCACACCAAGTAGAAATAAGGAAGTGGATTAAATATGTTTTTGGTACCTTAACTTTCACTAAAAATTAGAATTGGTCTCTCTTCGAAATTTTGGTCCAATTTAGTTCCTTAACTTTAGAACTACGTGAATTAAGTCCTTCTAAGTTTATTGACATTTTAAACGCGTTTCATGATAGTATTTGAATTGTTTACACTGTTTAAAATATTTTAGCTTCAATGTTAACTAAAAAACTATCGCATTTGAAAAGTGAAAAAAATTTAACAAAATTTGGTTAAGTAAGAAGGCTAAATCCCCACAATTCTAAAGTTGAAGGAATAAATTGGGCCAAAGTTTTAATGAGAAATTTATTCTAATTTTTACTTAAAGTTAAACGACAAAAACATATTTAATCTTAAGAAAGTTAAACTACATATCAAAACTCATAAATTCACATTAGTACAGATAAGGCCTATACTAATATAGGTCAGAATCGATAACTATATTTGTGCAGAAAATTTCAAAATGTCACCGTATTTTGAAACACTTCAGCTTTTTTTTAAACCAAAGTATGTAAGTCGATTTTAAAAGTATTTTTTGCACTATTGTCATTACTTTAAGACGTTGAATTGAATATGATATTAAGTTCCGCATATGAAAAAAATGTTAGAAATCCAACTGTAAGGTTAATTTCCTCCTAATCTAATTGGTGTTATATATTCTTGACTAATCTTTCTTAGGAGACCAATCAAAACCACTATTGTTGAATGTAAGATTTCATTAACTTCAACCTAAAAGCACAATTCCAAATTGTTTATTTCTTTCAAAATGCAAAACTACAACCTACATATAATAAAAAACACTTCTTTTTTTCTTTCCTTTTATTTCCCTACAAAGAAAGGCGTGAGATCCACGTTTTAGATGAAAAGGCAGACCCAATAATCTTGTTGTTGGTCGAAAATCTTGTCACCATAGCTTCCACATCATCCAAACAAAACTTCCATGGTTGGAAGTATTGGAAAGCCACTTCTCAAGACTTTTGCATCAAAATGAGTTACGAATCCACATTTTACAAAGTGGAGTGCATTATACGTTTCCAAATTGGAACTAATGTGTCCAAAACTAGTTGCATTTTTGTCACAATCAATAGAGTCTTCAATAGTACCTCTCAACAATGGAATTTTCTCTTCTTTTTCTCAAGAGTAGTAATTACTATGCTGTTGCTTTCAATCATCAACATCTTTATCCAAATTTCAATGCATAGTTTTTTTTAGTTCAATTCAATAATGTGGATAGTTACACTATGAATTGTATTATTTCCATTTTTCTTTTGTTAGAGTCAACTTTACTTTCACACACTTTACAACTTCTTTTAACTTCACAAGTAAAAAGAAAGGTATTAAATTTTTTGTCTTTCTAGAAATAGATTATTCATATGTACGCGCATTTTAAAATATGAATAATGATATTTTAACTTACTTTTTTTTGATCCACTTTTAATCCATCACTGTCACCCTTAGATCATCTATTTTGATTTTTCGTAATGATGTAATGTAATAATCTAAAGATAATTGAAATGGTAGGTTAAAAGTGGGTTAATACGTCATTATTCTTAAGATATTTTCACACTTTTTATGTGAAAAAAAAGTGATCAAAGGTTTCTGATTATTAGATGTTGCATTTTTTTTATACTATGAGCATATAGTTAATGAAATCATTCAAATTTGAAATTGATTTAAGCTTCTAATGATATAGGTGCTATCGTGTTTGATTTTTGCTAATGATAAAAGAATGATGTTATAAAAAATATATGTGAAAAGGTACTTATATATTAAAATGTAAAATAAGAAAACAATTTATTTATACAGAAGGAAGGCATTTCATATATTGTATACTTTTTTATTTATTTATTCATTGATTTAACGTTTAATATTTTTTTAAGAAAAAAAAATACTATGTCATGGTAACATATTTGTTAAATAAGGTTGTAATAATAATTAAATTAAAATCATACCATTGAAATCAATGTCTCAAGAAAAGAAAAAAAATGAATAGCAAATTTAAATTGCAACAATAATATATATGGAAATGAAGAATAATAAAGTTGTTAAGGGATGCTCTCGTAGAACCACATATGCAATTTTTATTAAAACCATTGTTATATCATAAATATATATATATATATATATATATATATATATATATATATATATATATATATATTCTCTCTTCAATCTTAATCTAATTTTCATTCTATATTTTCTTATTTTTCTCTTTATTTGTCATAAGATAAATTTATCACATATATTCTTTATTTTTAACTGTAGATTTTTTAAAATGGTGAAAACAAATAAGTAGAAAAATAACAAAAAACTAAAATTTCAAATAAAGAATTAAGAAAAGCCAAAATTACTATTCAGAAAAGAAAATGATTGTTGAACTTGCAATTCAGCACAAAAATTTCAAACTTTTTCTTAACCTATTTTTCATGTGTATGTGACTTATCTCTTAAATCAATGAATGCCATGAAAACTTTTCCAACCAAAGTCATTGCTATACAACTAATTTCATATTTATGTACTTTAAGGTTTGAAATTCGAAATCTAGACTTTACGACACAATCATGATGGAAAAACGTTCCATTCTAAAACAAGTTCGTATACTACGTATTCATGTTGCTCAAGGAAATCATGTAACTCAATCTAAAACAACTATTTTAACATTTTAATTATTAATTATTAATTATTGATGTTATTGTTATTATTATTATTATTAAATAAATATATGTATGTTAACTACACATTATTATAAAAATGTAAAATATATTTAAGCAATGACATTTTTTAAATTATTGGTAAATAATTAATTAAAATTGTAGTCTATACTGTCTTGAATAGACTACTTTTTTATTTGAATCGTATTATGTATTGTCTTGAATAGTTTAATCTATTTCATTTTTGTTTTGCTTGCAAAAGTCACTATTGAATGTAAACTTTTTCTCCTTCGTCACAAAAGATGAGTTGTTCCTCTCTTCTTCTTCTTCTTACTTTGGCTTGGTACACTTCATTATCCTCTTATTAGGTTCATGTCTCGTTCCTTTTCATTATCATCTTCCTTCATTTGTATTTCTCACTAATACAAAAAAGTGATACTACACTAGTTATTTATCTCCTATTACATAGGTTATTTCACTGGTGTTGTATCAGGCGAAGGGAGATATTACATCGGTTAATGTATGAACCGATGTAATATCTCTTGGTCATGTACAAATCGTGTATATTACATTGGTTAGTGTATGAATCGTGTAATAAGCCTATTTTTTTTTTAAATATAGGATTTGTTTTTTGGCTTATCCAATAACCTGCAACATACCAATACATTCAAGATTTCATACAATTCAAAGTGTACTATTATATATATATAGTAAATTACCAAAGAATATCAAAACTATTATGCTAAAGGTTAAGACTACAAAATACTTAAACATCTAAATAAAACATTCCTAATGGCTATGAAAACTAATAGAAAGTAATTTTAATAAAAAAAACAAATAATTCTTTTACTACAATTTTCAAATAAATAGTTGTTAAAATTCAAAATTACTTTTCTCTCTTGTGATTGGTTATAGTATTAATAGCTAGTGATAAATTTCAAATTTGACAATTTTTACAAGAAACATTATTACTAAATAGAAAGATCCAATAGAGAGAAAACCAATAATACAAGTAAAACTTGTATGAATTAGAAAATTTACACACTTTTTTAGTATTAAGAAAATAATCTAAAAAAGTGTATTTAAGAGCAAGGATTTGGTCCATGAAGGGTGAATGGAATGTGATATTATGCAATAATTAGTATAATGTGATTTTGAAAAAGAAAGAGGTGTGCATGTTTATCCACCACAAAAAAAATTCCAACCACCTCACTTTAGACACATTCCTAAACATTTGAACCACCCAATAATCCATTTGAGCCCACGATCATTGACTTCTTAGCCATAGCCAAATGCGTTTCCATATACCCAACTTTAATTATTGTTGCCAAAATTCTACTCTAATTTCTACAATATATAACAACTTTAGTGAATTGTATTGTCATTGAAGCTTTTTAGGATTAGACTAATTTTTTTTATAAATTCTATATAAATCTCATTTATTTTAAGAATACATTCATTGTTAACTTTTTTGTTTATTACATGTGTACCAAACTTTCATTACTTAAAAAAAAAATATTTTTTGTCAATTTAGTTTTTTAAATTTTTTAGTAAGAAATACTTATAAATTTATTATGAAAAATATTTTTTAATTGGTACTAATTTTTTGTAAAAAATATTTTGTATAAAACACTTTTCTCATCGAATTTCGTAAGAAATATTTATAAATTTTATAATTTTATAAAAAATAATTATATATGAAGGAATTATATGTTAATTAAAATTTTTGAAAAAAATATAAAAAAAGTCTTTTCTTATAAATATACTTTTTAAATCTTATAAAATATGAAAAATTTTATTAGTGTTTTGGAAATATTATACTTATATCTCTTGTTGAGAATACATCGGTAATATGGTGAAAGAAAAGTTGGGACCATTATTTACATTTTGAGCTATTACCCTCATTTAAAAATTTGAAGATTCACATGAGATTTTCAATGGATCAGTTCTTTGCCGATATTAATATTTATTATTCGTAATTAGCACTTTGTTTCACACAAAAAAATCTCGAATGTTGATAATCTTTTGATACACCTATAAATGATGAAATAATATAATTTCACATATTATTGAAATATATCTTATGTATAAAATTTTATTTAGCAAACTATCTTGAAAATTTCATTATTATTGCATGAACATGATAAAAATCAATTTACAAATAATACGATTAGCCTAAATTGTCAATTATAATAACAACCTAAATTATAATTTATAATTTGTATATATTCCTTATCAACAAATAAGCAAATGCCCGATCTACAATTTGTATAAAATTATATTGTATTATAATTGAACGAAAATTAATCATAATATATATGATTGATTTACTATACTTTGAAGGCTTTCTATATTTTCTTATATAAAATTTAAAATTGATAAATGCTATGAAATAAGTTCTC
Organism: Vigna unguiculata; assembly: GCF_037176805.1. NCBI lineage: Eukaryota > Viridiplantae > Streptophyta > Magnoliopsida > Fabales > Fabaceae > Vigna > Vigna unguiculata. Next base: position 48,390,377 of record NC_140795.1, on the reverse strand, counting down.
ATAAAAAAACACGAAATTGTTTAAAACAAAATAACAAGCCTTTCCAATTTATAAAATGGTTGTATAACCAACCTTTGGTTCATATAGGTGTGACAATGTTTTATTTATAAATGTTTTATTTATAAGCCTGCGTATAATTACATAAAGGAATTTATTTTGTTAAAAATTCAAGTGTAAGTCTAAATTTTATATTGAGTAAAAGTAAGAAAGTGAAATATCATATAAGCATCAAGACCCATAAACCCATTATCTTAAAATTTTGGATTAAGAATGATATCAATCTCTTATGTGTAAATTTATGTTATGTTTCATTAGTGTTATATCTATCCAATGACCCTCTCTCAAAAGATTTAATAATTTTTTTTTTCTCTTTGTGTCACATGGGGAATATACACTTTCCCCTTAAGAGAGGAATAACTTGTGCTAACTACATAACCAAAGAATACAAAACATTTTAGAGACCAAAATGTTTGAAAACCAAAAACGACACGCCACACAAAATTCTTCTTATTAACATGATTTGAAGCAAGACATCATGCACAGCACAATGTGTGTTCCAAGGTTTCAAACTTGTGTCACTTTATAGAATATATCTATCAATAATTTCAATCATGTTCATTTAATATTATACTTTTCATGCTTCTAAAAATGAACAAAATTCTTCAATATTATCTCTATTTTCTCTCTTTCTACCATACCATATATATTATTCATTAAATTATGGATAAATACCACGTCTCTGTCTATCCATAATGTAATAAGAAAATGTCATTTTCCTCTCTATTATTTCTTTCACTTTTGCAATATAAACAAGCAACCATATAAATATGCACATTAATTTCTTTATACAGAAAGAAAATAAATGGCCAACCATTGAAGTGTAACAAGCACTGTATTATTATTATTTTTTTCGTCTTTTCTCGATTATATATTCTTTTCATTTTTTTTTTGCTACTTTTCATCAATTATATCATAAATTAATTTCAGTAATTATTATTAATCTAACATAATAAAATTTTACCATTAATGTTGATACACAAATAATGAAAAAAATAATAATAAGGAGGAGGAGGGTCTGTGACAGGTTTACTTGTACGTTGTAGGGTTTGACACGTTTTACTACAACCCTAATTTATGCTGACGTGGCCCTACATGTAAAGTGGGTCATATGTACACGTGGCTCTCTTATCACCACATTTACTGCCTAGTACCTTCATCATATTTATTGTTTATTAAATTTCATCGTTTCAATGAATACATTTTGAAAAAGAAATTCGGAAAAGAGAAAATGAAAAGAAAAAATTTAAGAAAAATGGAAGTGTTTCATATGAGAGAAATATAAATGGAAGTGAAGAATATAAGAGATAAAATTGTACTAAATAAATAACTTGGTATATAACATTGTAAAAAATCATTAAATAATTAATTTATGAAAATTAATGAATTATTATATTGACTAAATTAAACATTATTTTATAAATTAAAAATTATTAATATCTAAAATAATATTTATTATTAATAAAAACTTATAATTAATTTATAGATTAGAGTTTAAATTAATTTCTCACAATTATTTTATTATTATTATATTTTAATTAATTTCTAATTAATTAGAATTTAAGATATAGATTTAATTAGAAATTAATTTGAAATTTAATAATAGAACATGAAAATAATATTAAGTTCAACGAAACACAATAACCAAAGTGACAAATTCCAGGACGGCAAAATGTCTTGTCTACACATCTAATGAGCAAATGGGTCAATAGCATCATGAACTTAAAGCTGAATGATGCAAACCCTACTTTTTATAATAACAATAATAATTTAACATCTAAGAAAAATAAACCGTCAAGTCAACATAACTTACTCTAATAATATAATAATATATGATTTTAAATTAATTAAAATTTATAATAAAGAATTAACTTATTAATTATCAAGTGACAATTGTTTTATTTAAGAATATATCAAAATATCTTTATTTTGTAATAGTATATACATGTATTAATATAAATTTTAGAATTAAATATGTTTTTGATTCATTAGTTTTTATGCAAAAGTTGAAATTAGTTTCTCTTCGAAACTTTATAAATGTTAGGATTTTAGTTATTTTAAATTAATTTTATCAAGTTTATTTGACGTTTTGTTTCAAATGCATTCTATGATAACATCTGAGTTGTTTATATTGTTTGATATATTTTCACTTCAATAATATAGTCAAAAAACATGTTTAAAACGTTAAACACATTTTATAATAGTATTTGTGTTATTTATATTATTTGACACTTTTTTACTTCAATATTAATAAAATTTATTTTGATTAGTAATATTATAAAGGCCGGTAAGTAAAACTAAAGATGTTAGCTCATATAGTTAGATGGATAAATAATTTAAACATTCAAAATATTTAAATACTATCGAATATTTAAAAAAACTTAAAAATGTTCATTTATTTAACTAAAAGAAATAAATAATCATAATAAAAAAATATATAAAAAATTAATATTGATAAATCGTATATAAATCTACTTTAAATTACTTAACCTACAAATAAGAAAAATTAAGAAAAATGAGTTAAAGTCACATTTAAAATAATATACTTTTTTTTCAATTTAATCGAACTTAAATACATATTCGGTTAAATTAGATAACTATTTGAATATATTACAAAGAAAACATGATAGTCAAACTTGCATATTGTTTTTAAGGTTAGGTTATATATATATATATATATATATATATATATATATATATATATATATATATATATATATATATATTTTCTTAATTTTAAGAAAATTGGAATTGTTCTTCTTTTAAACTCTGACCTAATTTAGTCTACCGACTTTAGAAATATATAAATTTAGTTTTTTTAACAAAATTTTATTAAATTTATTTGACGTTTCAAACACGTTTCATGATAGCTTCTTAGGTAATGTTGAAGCGAAAATGTGTCAAACTGTATAAACAATTCAAATATTATCATGAAATCTGATTGAAACGTTAAATAAACTTAACAAAATCTGGTTGAAAATGACTAAATTCACACAGTTCTAAAGTTGAGAAACTAAATTGAACCAAAGTTTCAAAAATGACTAATTTCAAATTTCACTTAAAGTTAAGAAACATAAACATATTTAACCCATTTTTTTTTATGATTTCATGAATTATAATAAAAGTCAATGTCAAAAATTAAAAAATTACAAAAATACGTATATAAGCAATTGATCTTATATATAAATTAAGAATATATAACATGTGTATCTAGATTCCTTGAACACATCTAGTATGTAATGTAGAGAATAAAAGGATAACCATTGGTGTTTGTTTGAGAGAAAGGTGGCCATGATGGGGCTGATAGCATGTGTCATGCCATGTTTGGGAATTTTCCAACCCTATTCAAAGGTACCAACTGCCAAGTTGCCCTCAATTTTAGGACAGGACCACATGTCACCATTACTACTTACTCTCCTCCTCAATTCTTACACACATAATAACTCTATTCTTATTTCTCTATAATACAACACTTATATCAAAAAATGGATTTTTTATGAATTTTTATATCAAAAAATGATATTTTATGAAGGTTTTATATCATGGTTTAATCCCAAATGCTTATGTTTAATTTTTTATTTTATTTTATATACCTTCTACTATTTTTCTATATGACCATGAATGCAATGCTTACTTAACTTTATGAAGGTTGTGTTGTGTTGTTGTGATTTAGGTCTAGGGTAGGTCCCACCGGAGAAATTCCTTATCTCTTTAAACTATTATATAGTATGAAAAGCTTATATTATATTGTGATTAATTATGTCTTAATCCAACTACTAACTATAAAGTATAGCAAACTTCATACCTAAAATACAATGAAAAGTTAAACCTCGTCTGAAAAAGTGAAGAGATATGAAAAAAATATTAAAAATATTAATCGTGAAAAATGAAAAAAAAAAATCTTTTCAAAAGTATATAATAAAAATGGAAAAGCTCTGCCACAATATCCACGGGAAAGTTAAAGCAAAAATAATTGCTGGCTAGGTGTTATTAACGTCATACTTTTTAAAATACTTTTATTCCAAAAGTCTACCCTAATTTAAAAAAATCGCTTAAGTTTCTAAAGTTTTAGATGAATCTTGTTTTGCCTTTTATTTTTCTTAAAACTTTTTAGTCCTTTAAATTTGAAAAAAAAAGCATTTTTAACTTTTAAATACTAAATCTAAAGAACTGAACTATAAAACATAAATATACTTAAGAATATATAATTTTAGAGTAAGCTTTGGTTTAATTAGAGAGTGAAAAAAAAGATAGACAAATAAAGTAAAGAGTAAAATTATTGAAATTAAGAAAAAGCAGTAAAAATGAAAGAAATATTTTATAAATGTGATAAAATAAAAAATATATTATGTTAATTATAAGATTCACTAAATAACAAATAGTGTTTTTAGAAAATTATACACATTTAAAAAATTATACGAGAAGGAGATTCAATGAAATTGTCTATTATTTTTTCTTTTTATCAACTTATTTCATTTCTTTTTTGAGGAGTGAAGTGGAGCAAGAATTCACAGTTCCCTTTTCATGTAAATCTGCATAAATCAGTATAAACAGCTAGAAATGTTTTCTTCAAATTCATTGTGTTACATCTACAATAAATTCTGAAAGTTTTCCTTTTGATTTCTAATATTTTCTTTACATATATATATATATATATATATTTATTTATTTATGTTGGATATTGGAGTAGGAAGCAGCAAATGACAAGGGTTTAATTTGATTTCCCAACATATTAATGGAAGAAGATGCAGAGGCACATGCCCTAGACTTGTGAGGTTGTGCAGGGTCACATGCCCTTAACTTGTCATGGTAACTTTTGGAAGTTTCTATTCATATCCAAACGTTATCACTTTGCATGTCCATTTCCAGTTTTCTTTCTTCATGGCTGGGATGATGGTGACTCCTTTTCTTGTTTCTTACTACTGTAGGAATCAACATGCCATTGTTATGATTTTACAAATCAAGAGACAAAATTATATTTTCATTAATAAAACACAGACCAAAGAATAATTTAACCAAGCAGTAAAGTAAATAAAAATATACCATTGGAATAAGGTTCTGTCTCTCTCTGAGTTTCTTGATTAAGAGTATTTATTAATAGAATTTGGAAAAGATATGATGATAAAATTGTTGAAATAATAATAAGAAAAATGAGAAAAAGTAGAATGAAGGCAATAAAATATATTGAAAAAGTAGAATGAAGGCACTAAAATATATTAACCAGAGGAGATGAGTGAGAGTTTGTGACAGAGGACAAGGAAGAAGTATCTATCTGTATCATCAGGGTTTGTTGTTGTCAATGTAACAACACGTGTTACAAAGCAACAAACAAAAACGTCAAAAAGTGTTTGTGGATTGCACCAACTTTTCCATCTAAGTGCTACTCTTCTTCATGCAAACAAAGGGTACACTATACTATTATACTGTTTCTATTATTGTCATTATTTTTTTATTCAGTATTATTCACCTGTTTTTCGGTCTACTTATTTTTATTTTTGTCATGTTTTCTTTGGTGAATGAATCGAAGCGAAAGACAGTAAATTTTAGCAGAATACTAAACTAATAGTAATGACCAGCTCGGTAGTCGGTTCTATCAATGTTTCTCTGTCTCTCTCATTTGTTTGCTTTTAGAAGCGGCAAAGTTAACTGCTACTCATACCAAGCTCTTACTTTTTGATCCTTTCTCTCTCTCTCTCTCTCTCTCTCTCTCTCTCTCTCTTTCTTTGTTTCTCTCTCCACAAACAGTTTGGTTGGACTTGCAAGGAAGAGACATCTGCAGCTTCCATTGAGGGGAAGGAATTCCCAAAGTTTTACCTTAAGGGGTTTTCAAATTTCAGAGCACACTTTTTCTAGCTCATTTTGGCTGTGATTGTGGCTTTGTGTTCTTGTTTGAAGGGATCAAAGCTTGTTTGCTTTTTTTTTCTCTGTTTCCATTGTTTTATCTTTGACTTGCCATGTTGGGTGGTTCTTGTCATATTAATTGAGTGTAGACATTTTTAGGTGAAGGGGTTGGCCTAATTTTCATTATTTTTATTATTATTTTTAAAATTTCTGGCCTTGTTCTTTGGTGCTTTCATTCTGCTCATAGAAGGTGAGGATCAAAATCTGTGCTTGACGGGGTTATGAATGATGGGTGCTTCTTTGATCCCTTGGAGAAGTAGAGGAATAACTGGGTTTTGTGTGTGAAGAGAAAAGACTTACACACTTACACAATTAGACACCCCATTTGGAAAATGCCGGGAGGGAGAAGCAAAAGGAGGATACATTTCAGCAAACTGTACAGTTTTTCTTGTTTGAAATCTCCTTTCAGAGATGGCCATTCCCAAATTGGGCAGAAAGGGTACTCCAGGGTCGTGTACTGCAATGATCCAGATAACCCTGAAGCAGTTCAGTTGAGTTATGGAGGCAATTATGTTTCAACAACCAAGTATACAGCTTTTAATTTTATCCCCAAGTCTTTGTTTGAGCAGTTCAGAAGGGTTGCAAATATCTACTTTCTCATTGTTGCGTGTGTTTCATTTAGTCCATTGGCACCTTTTACTGCTCTGAGTATTGTTGCTCCTTTGCTGGTTGTGATTGGAGCTACTATGGCCAAGGAAGCTGTGGAAGATTGGAGGAGGAGAAAACAGGTATTAGTTTTCTGTTTTTGGTATAATGAAAGTTATGAATTAATAGAAAAACGAGAGTAATTTTCCCCTTACTGGTTACTATAGATGATCAACGAGTAGGTTCCTTATCTTACAATGCTCTAATGTTAGAAAATTATTATATTTGAATTCTCCTTTGTTTCTGGAAAGTGGAAAAAAGGGGTATTGCAAAACTCTCCTTTATCTTTGAACATATGTAGTATAATATAATTCTTGTACATGTCAATTTGTGTTTGATAATTTTCATCTTTCTTGATTCTTAAAAAGACAATTCAATTCTACGAGATGATTCTGATGCACACTATTATTATGTCATGTAATTAAGTTCTGCTATATGCCTATGTAACTTGTTTAGCCTTTTTTGAATATTCTTTTCTCTTAGTCATTTGCTTAGGATGTACTTGACTTTTTGTGTTCTGTTGAGTCACCCTTTTGGTTGATTTCTTTTAAATCTTTGTGTTTTCTGGAAAGCTTTTTCCCCCATTGATGTACCCTACATATCATTCATGTATTTCTTCAGGATGTAGAGGCAAACAACAGAAAGGTTCAGGTATATGGTAGAAATTATACATTTACGGAGACTAGATGGAAGAAACTCCGTGTTGGTGATATCATTAAAGTGTACAAGGATGAATACTTTCCTGCTGATCTTCTTTTGCTTTCATCAAGCTATGGTGATGGGGTTTGTTATGTCGAGACTATGAATCTTGATGGAGAAACTAATCTAAAATTAAAGCATGCTTTGGAGGTGACAGTTCATCTTCATGATGAAAAATCTCTACAAAAGTTTAGGGCTGTGGTTAAATGTGAGGATCCCAATGAAAATCTGTACTCATTTATTGGAACTTTACAACATGATGGTAAAGAATATCCTCTTTCCTTGCAGCAGATCTTGTTAAGAGATTCTAAGTTGAAAAACACTGATTTTATCTATGGCATTGTTATCTTTACCGGCCATGATACGAAAGTTATGCAGAATTCGACCGATCCTCCGTCCAAGAGAAGCAAAATTGAGAGGAAAATGGATAAGATAATCTACATCCTCTTCAGTACCTTGGTTTTGATATCCTTTATTGGTTCTGTCTTTTTTGGTATTGAGACCAAAAGGGATATTAGTGGTGGAAGGTATAGAAGATGGTATCTTCGTCCGGACAATGCAACTGTGTTCTATGATCCCAGAAGGGCAACACTTGCTGCTCTCCTTCATTTTTTGACTGCCATTATGTTGTATGGATATCTAATTCCGATATCACTTTACGTGTCCATAGAAATTGTGAAAGTTCTGCAGAGCATTTTCATCAACCAAGACCAAGAAATGTATTATGAAGAATCTGATAGGCCGGCTCATGCACGCACGTCTAATTTGAATGAAGAACTTGGCCAGGTTGATACAATATTGAGTGACAAAACTGGTACTTTGACATGTAACTCAATGGAGTTTGTGAAATGTTCAATAGGGGGCATTGCATATGGTCGTGGTATGACAGAAGTGGAGAAGGCACTTGCTAGGAGAGGAAAAGGTGGGGAATCTGATGATGATGGTGGATCATCTGATTTCTTGGGCCAGAGTAATGAGTCAGTTGATTCTCTGCATCCAGTTAAGGGCTTTAATTTTAGAGACGAGCGCATAGTGAACGGACAATGGGTTAATGAACCATATCCAGATTTCATACAGAAATTCTTCCGAGTTTTAGCTATTTGTCACACAGCTATTCCAGATGAAGATAAAGAGTCCGGAGAAATTTCCTATGAGGCCGAGTCACCAGATGAAGCAGCTTTTGTCATAGCAGCAAGGGAGCTCGGTTTTGAGTTTTTTGCAAGGACACAAACAAGCATATCATTGCACGAATTGAATTATGAAACTGGAAAAAAGGTTGACAGGTTGGCTAGCTCCTTTTACCATGTCTGTTTTAGTTATACATATCTGCCTCATTTTCTGATATGTTCGCCACAATGTTGGTGGTCAAAGTTATCATCTCAGATTAGATTATATAGTTTTCATTTAATAGAGTAGTTCAGCTTCTGTTGTCAACAAAGTTTTATCAGGATTCTCACTAAAACAAAATTATAGCAGGATTTTCAAAGTTTTGGTTTGCCATTCCGTTTACATCTTCATATATCTATTCAACTGATTTCATTGCATATAAGACCCATAAAAGAAAAATTCAATTATGAATTTTCTGTTGTTGGATGATAAAAGTTATAGTTGTAGGGAAATTTCCCTTTCTGCAAAAGCACATGTAAAGGTAAAGATTCTCAGAAAGTGTCTGTGTTTCTGTTTTTAGGATGAAAGATTGAGGGGAATAATTAAATCCTTTCTTGTTTGGAAGAACATTGGCTGAAAAAGGATAATAGTAAAGGTCGTAAGATTCAATATCTTGAAAAAGAGAAGCAAAACAAATGTAAACAAAATTTACCAACTATAAGAAAATCATTTTTATCACATGTGTGTGAATTGTTGAAAACCTCTTAGTACCTATATTCAATTCCTATGAATAGAAGAATCATCTATAACTCTTACTAAGAGAAAATTCTACTTGAAAATTTATAAATTATTTGATTCATATACTGCCATTGAGTGGTATACATTTCTAGTTTGTATTCTTTGTCTTTATTTCTGATAAATTCTGTCAATAGATTTGGACCTGTTTGATACATCTGGTCCGCGCAGAGAGACCAATTTAAGAAGCTTTGAACAAGTCTTTTCATATCATATTATAATTTTGTTGCATTTTCATATTTTAAAAAATCTGTTTTTAATTTACTGTTCGTTGGTTTAATTTTTGACTAGTAGAGTGTACCAGCTTCTGCATGTCTTGGAGTTCAGCAGTTCCCGCAAAAGAATGTCAGTGATAGTGAGGAATGTGGAAAACCAATTATTGCTTCTAAGCAAGGGTGCAGACAGGTTTCAATTATTATCCCATGCTTTTTGAATAATGGAGTTGTTAATAGTAAGTTGCATGTAGTTACATCAAATTGTGTATTTTGCTGCATATATTCAGTGTAATGTTTGAAAGGCTCTCAAAAGATGGAAGACAGTTTGAGGTTGAAACCAGGGATCATATCAAAAGGTACGCCGAGGCTGGTTTAAGAACCCTTGTAGTCACATACCGTGAACTTGATGAAGAAGAGTATAAGTTATGGGATAAGGAGTTTTCAAAGGTCAAAACTTCTGTAACAGAAGACCGAGATGCACTTGTGGATGCAGCTGCTGACAAGATGGAAAGAGATTTGATACTTCTCGGTGCTACTGCAGTTGAGGATAGACTGCAAAAGGGGGTAAGTACAAAGTTTTTAATCTTCCTAATTCTAATTATGCAAGTCTTTGCAAGGCAAGTTTCCAACAATTATATACCCCGTGAGAACAAAATAGAAGTTTCTGACAAAAATTGAACTTTGGCTTCAGACATAGACCACAAAAACAGGGAAAAAAATGAGGTACTAAACACCTTTGTTCTTGATTAGTTAATAGAGCTTATTCGACATGGAAATACAGGTTCCTGAGTGTATTGAAAAGCTTGCACGGGCAAAAATCAAGTTATGGGTATTGACTGGAGACAAGATGGAAACTGCTGTCAACATAGGGTACATTAGCATGGCTTGTTCTAGATTCTTTCTATGAGAAGGTTGTGTAAAATTGAACTTATTTTCCACCCTTTTCTTTGTACAGGTATGCTTGCAGTTTACTTAGAAAGGACATGAAAAAGATAGTGATCACTCTTGATTCCTCAGATATCCTATACTTGGAAAAACAAGGGGACAAACAGGCTCTAGCAAAGGTACACGGCCTTAGAATTTTTTTGGAATTTAATTTTCTCTCACTATTGTAGATCTTTGATACAAAAATTTCTTAGGCTTCTCTTGAAAGCATTAAGAAGCAAATTGGAGAAGGAATCTCACAAATCAACTCTGCAAAGGAGAGTTCTAATGCAAATAAAGGAAGTTCTTCTGGGTTTGGCTTGATAATCGATGGGAAGTCCTTGGATTATTCTCTTAGCAAGAATTTGGAAAGGTCCTTCTTTGAGCTTGCCATTAGTTGTGCTTCTGTCATATGTTGTCGATCTTCACCCAAACAGAAAGCTCGTGTGAGTACTATGGGTGTGCAATTTGAATTTCTGTCATATAAATAATATACATTCATTGAGTAGTTGAGTATAATCATAGCTTAGGTTGTTAAAATATTATAATCATGTCAAACAAAAAAATATGCAGGTTACAAGGTTGGTAAAATTGGGAACGGGGAAGACAACATTGTCCATTGGTGATGGGGCAAATGATGTTGGCATGCTTCAGGAGGCCGATATTGGAGTTGGTATTAGTGGTGCGGAAGGGATGCAGGTAATGTTAAAGCCATTAATTGTTTCCATCAGGCTTGTTAGGATAAACGTCTATCTTTCAGAAACTGTGTTCAGGTGCCAAATCCCATGAATATGTTTAAGGCAATCAAATTGCCATGTAGATAGTGCCTAAACTCATAAAATTCAGCATTGTGAAGGAAGTTGGTTTTAATTTTCTACATTGGATTTGGTGATCGGTGGGGTGATCTTATTACTCAGTCTTTGGATTGAACACTTTTTATGAACTCTGAAACAAGTTGGGTTTGACATCTATTCATTACCTCAAGGAAAAATATTCTTAAAAGGCATCTAGTTTAATTGGTTATCTTGCCCATTACTTTCCATACAATGACTTCCCTTTCTTTTTTTCACGTCTAGAATAATACCCAATACCCCAAAGGTGTTTAATAACTTGTAAGGTTAGAATTTGAGTGGTTTTGTACTTAGTTTTTAACATAATTGTGTTCCCTATCATATTAGCATTGATGATTATCTACTGAATTTTTCTAGTACCTTTTCTCTGTTTTTAAATCTAATAAGGAAAGAAATCCAGAACTTTAATTTCTGCAGAGGCAAAGGAAATGAAAACTTCACTGTTTCATATCCATGGGAAACTCATAAGCTTTATATGAAAGTAACTGTATTGCCTAATAACTACCCACTGAAGTCATTGTTTAAAACTACATCACAATCACAAGAAGAACAAATAAAAAGTAAACCATCACCAAATAACGAGTAATAGGTATATAAAAACATTTGTTTTAGTAACAACTACTCAAAACCAGCAATCCTACAAACATCATTAACATTTTTGAATGTACATGCCAATTTTTGAATGATAAGCTAATGATGAATTGAGTTTGAATGACAGGGTCCCAATTTCTGATATTTGTGAATAAATGTTGACTGCAGGCTGTAATGGCAAGTGATTTTGCTATAGCTCAATTCCGGTTTCTGGAACGTCTTTTGTTGGTACATGGGCATTGGTGTTATCGCCGTATATCAATGATGGTAAAACCATGTATCCATCTATGTCTCACACTTAAAGATTTAGTGTTCACCTATTCAATTGTTTCACAGTCCAACTTTAGTTCCTCAATGTTCTGAAGTAACAGAAAAGAGGGAATAACAGAATTCAAGAAATAACAATGGATAGAAAAGAAACTTTATTTCATTACTTGAAAACTGAGTTTTACAAAAAGTTCTAGTTGCTTCTTATATAGATGAGTAGATTGGTTTAGTCCCCAGATGAAAAAGATCTCACAATTTTCTGTCTGCTATGTAAGAATGCATGTGTTTGGGAATGCATTAAACCATATCACACTTGTTTAGATTAAAAATTAGGCAACTTTGTCCAAAAAATTGCTGCTGATATCTTGTTGAATTCTTTTATGCAGATATGCTATTTTTTCTATAAAAACATTGCATTTGGATTTACCCTTTTTTGGTTTGAGGCATATGCTTCTTTCTCTGGTCAAGCTGCTTACAATGATTGGTACATGTCATTTTACAATGTCTTCTTCACTTCACTTCCAGTAATCGCTCTAGGTGTTTTTGATCAGGATGTTTCTGCCAAACTTTGCCTAAAGGTACTATATTGTCTTTTTTCTTTTTTTATTAAATTTGCTTTTGTATGTATTAAAGAATATCGAAGAACCAGAAGATAGACATATACGATTCTCCTTATAAGACAGGAACTGTATACTTTTTTGCTCTATGGGATCTTTATATTACCAGTTTGTCTTGGAGCTTTTGAGTTGAATACATAATTTATAATTAGTATATGTTCACACTAGAGTTTATATTCATTATTTCATTTTGTAAAAGTCTTGTCTCTGCCTTAAGGCGATGGAAAAAGGAGTTTGCTAGCAGTGATGTTCCTACATTCACTCAAAATATGCCATTACTGATTTGGATGCTTTTTGACATTTTTAAAGATGTTTTTCTCTAGTTTCTCTGTGTCTGAATACATCTGCTTTGTAGAGTTCTTCCTAAAGCGTTATCTCTGAATGCCTTGGATTACTGTGTCTGAATTACTGTGTAAAATTCTAATGCTATTGTTTGGCTGACATGTGTAGTGATTTCTTCTGTGGTTCTTGATTATAAATAATGATTAGTTCTTGTCTATATTCCAGTATCCCTTTCTATATCTAGAGGGAGTAGAAGACACCCTGTTCAGCTGGCCCCGGATTCTTGGGTGGATGTTGAATGGAGTTCTTAGTTCTTTAGTGATCTTCTTCTTAACCACTAATTCTGTGTTGAATCAAGCCTTCAGAAGAGATGGTAAGGTGGTTGATTTTGAAATACTTGGGGTGACAATGTATACATGTGTGGTGTGGACTGTGAATTGCCAAATGGCACTATCCATCAATTACTTTACTTGGATACAACATTTTTTTATATGGGGCAGCATCGCCTTCTGGTATGTATTTGTGTTGGTCTATGGCTACCTCTCTCCAGAAATATCCACAACATCTTACATGGTTTTTGTGGAAGCATGTGCTCCCAGTGGTTTGTATTGGCTAGTGACCCTTTTGGTTGTTGTGTGTGTGTTGCTACCCTATTTCTGCTATAGGTCTTTCCAAAGTCGGTTTCTGCCAATGTACCATGATATTATACAGAGAGAACAAGTAGAAGGCATTGAAATTGGCTTATCTGATGATGAGTTACCTAAACAGGTCCAGGGAAAACTAATACACCTCAGAGAGAGATTGAAGCAAAGGGAGTTGTGAGATGTGAATGCTTATAAACATACATTCTTAAACCTTGAAATTCTTAGACCTTGAAATTGTATTTGATTTCTTGCTAAGTTGGGGAAGGGCATGGAAGTAGTGAGAATTGCCAATAGCTTTTAATTTTTTTCCCTTTTGGGCTTTCATTTGTTTATAAGATTAGGAGAGGAGAATTTGTGTAGCAGTGACCTGATGTAGATTAGTTATGTAAAGTTTGAGTATTTGTTGTACCGAAAACGGTCTTTGTATTTGTTAATGGAAGAAGCAATAGATCTTTTACCATATATTTTATATACAAATGATCTTTATTCATGGCTGAGATACGGATAAAGAAATGATCTTTGATTGGCTTTACTTCTCAAACAGACAATAACCATTCATCTATACTTTCCATTGTGGGCATGGGTGGGTTGGGTAAGACCACACTCGTCCAAAATGTATATAATGATCCAAAGAATGAAGAGGCTAAATGTGATATCAGAGCTTGGGTCTATGTTTTTGATCAATGTTTTGACAGAAACAAAAACTATTCCTGAGAAAATCACTAAATCTGAAAATGATAGCGAAGACCTAGAAATTCTAAAGGAATTAGAGCAAATAGTAGGTCTTGATAAAGTATTAATATAAAATAGTAGGTCTTGATAAAGGAAGTGAGAGAAGAGATGATAAAGGTATTAGGGCAAATAGTAGGTCTTGATAAAAAAAAAGGAAATTGACAAAGTTATGATTATTGAAAATAAGATAAGGAAAGTATTTTATTTAGTTTATTATATTTTATTAGAATTGTTTTACATTTATTAAAACAAAAAAATATCTTTGATGCCACCTAATTAACATATGAAGTAAAAACAACATTCGACCAATTTATGTTGATTTCTTATGTATCGACATAAACGAGAAAATTTATGTTTAGTTGTTTAACATTCGACCAAAATTATATCGCTTAGGTTGATCCATAAGCGATTATAAGTTTCTTCTTATTTATATATCCACATGTTTTCTTCTCATTCTCACTAAAGAAAATGTTGAAACGCTCTTCCGACTTAGGGTTTCATCTCTGATGAGGAAAAGGTGGTGGTTTGGTGATACTGTTTGAACGGTCTTCTTCTTCAGTGGTGGTGCATCTCATGAAGAGTACTTTTGTCTAATCTGTTTCGTCGTTAATGTTTGTTTACTAAAGTTTCTATTTTTATTTAACCATGACTTTACTAAAGACCACATATTCATTTCATTGTAATTTTTTATTGGATGCATTACTTTTTACGTCGATCCTCGTGAGGAATTGATTTATGTCGATCATTGGTAGCCGTCGATGTGAAAGCTTGTCTTTTGAAGAGGATCTCAAAGATCTGAAAGAATGAACTAAGCTCAATGCTAGATAACCGACACTCTTAAAAAGACATTAATAAGAATTTCTACAATACATCTCCTTGTTCAAGAAAGGACATTGTTGCAACTACAAGAAAGCAGGTGTTGAACCCTTTATCGCATTCAGATTCAGATTCAAACAACATTTGAAGTTACGCTTAAGGTGGTATAGGATCAACCGAGGTATCAATATGAGGAAACATGATTCAAGTAGTTGATTGTATAAGTCTGGCCGAGAATGAAATGCAAATATTGTGGGGTTTTTAAAGCAAGAAAGTGTAAATGAAAATTAAAACTAAAAGGGCTATCCTAAACCATGAAATAGGAACAAAGAACTGCGCTAAAAACAATATCTGAAAAACACATGAACGCAGAGTTAAAATGCATGACAGCAAAGTGAGTAAAGTTGCAAACCAATGTGAGAATGAATTAGAGTGGCAAGAATTGACTAATGAAAACATATAAAGCAATGAAAAGGGGAATGCAACTTGAAACAACAATGGAAAGCACGAAAAACAGTGAGTAACCATGAAAAAACAAAAAGTGTTCGATGAAATGTCTGAGTGGAAGTGAAAACTTGACAAAACTGAAGGATAAAATGCCTGAACGAAACTAAGATATGAAATAGATTATGACAACAATTGGAACACTTGAATCAATACATCAATGTAATTAATGACTTCAGAATCAGAAAACTAAACTAAAACAACAAACTGAAACCAGTAAACAAAGTTAGACAGCAAACTAAATGAAACTAGTGAGTAGTGTATGTGACTGAAAAATAGACATCGTGAAGATTGATATGTAAAACTGAATTAAGAGGCAATAAAATGGTTTGAATCATGAACGCAACATGCAATTTAGTCTAGAATCGTACTAATTGTAAATTAAAACCGAGAATTGATACTAAGAACAAGTACAGAATTAGATTTCTAAAATGGGGAAAACTAACTAAACTAATAAACCTAACTTTCTAAAATGGGGTAAAAACTGAAATATGCAATCAAAAATGGAATTAAAGTATGAACAAGATTCAAATGATGAAACTAAACTTAAACAAAGCATAGAACTGTAAAATGAATTCAGAAACTGAAATCTAATATGCAGAAACAGTGGTAAAATCTGAAAATGAAAGATCAACTATATTAACTACCATACCTATATTAACTACCATAACTATTACCTACCATGATGAACAAATGAGAACTCTGAATTGAAATGTGAATTATGCAATGGAAACACAAATCGAATCATGAAAACAGATTAGGGACTAAGTTAACCGGTTCAGCATTTTACAAGTTGTTCTTCAATGATTGCTTAAAACTGCTGAACTCCAATTCTCTTTACCACATCTGCTGTCAACATCTTTAAATGACAGGTTACGGCCACCACCGTATTCTTCAAAAAAATCGTATATCAAGATATCGTCCTCATAACCAATTTAATACCTAATTAGTATGTACTTAAAAAAAATAATATCAAATAGATGTCAGGTCCCACTTTCGAGTTAGTCAATGAAACAATATTTAAAAAAATTAGCTTACTATTTGTAAATAAGAGTGGAACTAACTTGAGACCTTGTAAAATAATAAGAGGTCCCTGCATATGCTAAAGATGCAAAGAAAAACTAATAAACCAAATCTTGGATAATTAAAAGTTACTCACTGCATATCCTAAACTAGCTTAAGATGGCCAAGTAAGTGAATAAAGAAAGGATGAGAATTAGTACATGAATATGAGATAATTGATGCAGAAAAGATATTTACTTTTTTATATTTTAAAGTTAGAGAATATCCAAACAATTATAGTTTCCTTCGCCCATTTAAAGTTTTGGTTTCAAAATACTGTATACCAAGTCAGATGTCAGTGCTGATTCTTATTGTGAGACATTCATGGATTACAGCTGTGAACATTTTTGTGATCAGAAAGACTCAACAATTATTGCTTCACTGGGCCCACAGCTAGGATTTCATAATTTCATTCATCACAACGTTGAATGGATATTCTGCTGTTCACATCTTATATTGCTCAATCATAACATCAGTATAGCATCCCTGCACTGAATCCCTGTTGTAAACTCCATCTCAAATCTCACACTTCCATTCATCATTCAATCCATTTCCAACTCCTACCATGGCAGCAGAAGTTGTTGGTGGTGCTCTTCTTTCCGCTTTTCTTCAGGTTGCATTCGACAGGCTGGCTTCTCCTCAATTCGTAGATTTCTTTCGTGGAAGAAAACTTGATGAGAAGCTGCTCGGCAATTTGAACATCATGCTGCACTCCATCAATGCTCTTGCTGATGATGCAGAACATAAACAGTTCACAGATCCACACGTCAAAGCATGGCTTCTTTCTGTCAAGGAGGCTGTCCTTGATGCAGAGGATCTCTTGGGTGAAATAGATTATGAACTCACCAGATGCCAAGTGGAAGCTGGATCCGAACCTCAAACCTTCACTTACAAGGTATCTACCTTCTTCAACTCTACTTTCAGTTCATTTAACAAGAAAATTGAATCAGAGATGAAAGAAGTCCTAGAAAAACTAAAATATCTTGAACAGCAAAAGGATGCTCTTGGTTTGAAAAACGGTACTTCTTATTCTGATAGTAAGGTGTCACAGAAATTGCCATCTTCTTCTTTGGTGGTTGAAAGTATTATCTATGGCAGAGATGCAGACAAAGAAATTATCTTTAATTGGCTCAGATCTGAAACCGACAATCATAACCATCCATCTATATTTTCCATTGTGGGCATGGGTGGATTGGGTAAGACCACACTCGCCCAACATGTATACCATGACCCAAAGATGGAGGAGGCTAAGTTTGATATCAGAGCTTGGGTTTGTGTTTCCGATCATTTTGATGTTTTGACAGTGACAAAAAAAATTCTTGAGACAATCACTAAATCTAAAGATGATAGCAGAGACCTAGAAATGGTTCATGGAAGATTGAAAGAAAAAGTATCTGGAAAGAAATTTTTTCTTGTTTTGGATGATGTTTGGAACGAAAGGCGAGAAGAATGGGAGGCTGTGCAAACTCCTCTTAGCTATGGGGCTCCAGGAAGTAAAATTCTTGTCACAGCACGTGCTGAGAAAGTTGCTTCTAACATGAGGTCTAAAGTGCATCTCCTGAGGGAATTACGAGGGGATGAATGTTGGAATGTTTTTAAAGAGCATGCATTAAAAGATGATGATCTTGAATTGAATGATGATCTAAAGGAGATTGGTAGAAGGATAGTTGAGAAGTGCAAAGGATTACCCCTTGCTTTGAAAACAATTGGAAGTCTTCTCCGAACAAAGTCATCCATTTCATATTGGAAAAGCTTATTGGAAAACGACATATGGGACTTACCAACAAAAGATGAAATTATCCCTGCTCTATTATTGAGTTATCAGCACCTTCCTTCTCATCTCAAGCGATGCTTTGCTTATTGTGCATTGTTTCCGAAAGATTATGAATTTGACAAGAAGGAATTAATTTTGTTGTGGATGGCTGAAGGTTTTCTTCATCACTCTCAACAAATCAATAATGTAGAAGAAATTGGTGAACAGTATTTTGAAGATCTACTAACGAGGTCATTCTTTCTTCAATCAAGCATCAAAACACGTTTCTCTATGCATGACCTTCTGAATGATTTGGCAAAATATGTTTGTGCAAACTTCTGTTTCAGATTCAAATTTGATAAAGGAAATTTTGTACCCAACACAACCCGTCATTTTTCATTTAGATTGGAAGACGCAAGATGTTTTGATGGTTTAGGGAGCTTAACTGATGCTAAAAGAATGCGTTCATTTCTTCCAATTAGAGAAACTGCAACTAAATCTTACCATTATAAGCTTCCTTGTCAATTCAAGACTTTGATACATGAATTGTTCTCCAAGTTGAATTTTTTACGCGTATTATCTTTGGATGGATATTCCGATCTAAGAGAGGTACCTGATTCTGTTGGTGATCTTAAACATCTTCATTCGTTAGACCTTTCGCGTACTTACATCCAAAAACTACCTGAGTCAATCAGTGTGCTCTATAACTTGCTAATACTGAAGTTGAACGGTTGTTCATATCTGGAGGAATTGCCCTCAAATTTGCATAAACTCACCAAATTGCATTGTCTGGAATTTGAAGATACAAAAGTGACAAAGATGCCATTGAATTTTGAAGAATTGAAGAATCTTCATGTATTGAATATGTTTTTGGTCGATAGAAATGGTGAGTCCAGTGTTAAGCAGCTAGGAGGACTCAATCTTCATGGAAAGCTATCAATTAATGAGGTGCAGAATATTGTGAATCCTTTAGATGCATTAGAGGCAAATTTGAAAGATAAACACCTTGTGGAGCTACAGTTAGATTGGAAGTCGAACCATGTCTGTGATGATTCAGAGAAAGAAAAGAAAGTACTTGAGAATCTACAACCATCCAAACACTTGGAACAGTTGTCAATCAAGAACTATGGTGGTACACAACTCCCAAGTTGGGTCTTCAATAATTCATTATCAAATTTGGTGTTCTTACGTTTGAAGAGCTGTAAGTATTGCGTATGTTTGCCTTCCCTTGGACTTTTGTCATCTTTGAAAACCCTTGAGATTATAGGGCTTAAAGGAATATCGAGCATTGGTGTTGAATTTTATGGGAGCAACTCTTCGTTCATGTCCTTGGAAACATTGAATTTCATCGACATGAAGGAATGGGAAGAATGGGAATGTAAAACTACTTCTTTTCCACGTCTTCAACATCTTTTTGTGAATAGATGTCCCAAGCTGAAAGGTCTATCAAACCAACTTCTTCATTTAAAGCATCTAGTTATTTGTTACTGTGATAAGCTCATCATTAGCGAGACCAACATGGACACACGATCGCTTGAATTCCTGAAATTGAATTCATGTCCACTTGTGAGTATTCCCACTACGCATTACAATTTACTTAAAGAAATGTCAATTGACGATGGCTGTGACTCTCTTACAACCTTTTCGCTAGATTTCTTTCCAAATCTCTGTTATCTTTATTTGAGAAGATGTCGAAACCTACAAAGAATTTCACAGGAGGACACTCATAATCATCTCCAGAGAATGACAATTGCGGTATGCCCTCAATTTGAATCATTTCCTAGTGAAGGGTTATCTGCTCCGCAACTAGTCAGTTTTGAAATTTTTGGAGCGCAGAATTTGAAGTTGTTGCCAAAACACATGCAAGTCCTGCTTCCTTCTCTAAATCAACTATGGATAATTGATTGTCCACAAGTGGAGATGCCTCCGGATGGAGGGTTGCCATCAAATGTTAAACTTATGTATCTTTCAAATGTTAAACTTATGGCCTCCATGAGAGTGAACTTGGATAACACTTTGCAAATTGGAAAGCTGGACGTGGAGTGCTTTCCGGACGAAGGTTTGTTGCCACGCTCTCTCACCACTCTACTAATTACTGAGAGCCCCAATCTTAAAAGGCTAAACTATAAGGGTCTCTGCCACCTCTCCTCTCTCACACTTAATGGGTGCACCAACCTTGAATGCTTACCAGAGGAAGGTATACCCAAATCCATCTCTTCTCTTTCAATCTGGGATTGTCCATTGCTCCAAAAACGTTGTCAGAATCCAGAAGGCAAAGACTGGGAAAAGATTGCTCACATTGAACAACTGAGAGTTGGGAAATGGAAATAAGACAAAGAAGTTCAAAATTAGATGTGCATACTTGTCTTTTCTCTGTCTCTTCTACAGCTGCTAATTCTCCACAATATTTCTCTACCTTTTCCATTACACTTTTCTATAGTCGCAAATATTTCTCTCGATAGTATGAGTTTGGCAATCAAACACTTTTTTAGAAGTTGCTTCTTGTTATTGTTATATGTTATTGCTCTTGAACAAAATTAGGAATTAAGTTGCAAATATCATTATAGATTTGTTCATTCAAAAATTGTAAAAGTAATAACATTTTATAGTAATTTTCTATTATTTTGTTGCTCTGCTAATTTTATATTGAAACAGTTTGCTCTATATTGAATCAGTTTGTTAACGAAAACTACAATTTAAAATTTATTAATATATCTCATTGTGGTGATTGATTTATAGACATTCAATTTGAGTTAATCTTTTATCAAATTATTTTACTTTTTAAATGTTTTTGTTTATATAAGTTAACTTAACTTTATTTTTTTTGTTTGGATAAATTACGTAAATCAAACAGATTATTTAAATATCAAAGAATAGTTGATAATTCAAAATGCACTAATCCAAAAAACACATTTTATAGCTTAAATTTTATACCTGTTCTAATTTTTCAGATATAAAAAAGAGATGGTAGTAAAAATGTTGATAACTTTTAAACCAGTTTTAATTCCAACCGGTTTAAAACTCTTAAAAAGAAACATTTAATAACTATTATACTTAAAACCGTTATAGAAATAAAATGTGACCGCAATTTAATAATAATAAAAGTTATTCCACACCGTTTAGTTCCTGTAACGATATAGAAGTGAAATGTACTCTTCGGTCTTTTCCGCTTCTCGCATTCCCTGCTTCAAAGCAATTCTTTTTGACAAAGTCAGGTCTTCCCATTGTCTTGCGATTTTCCTTCTTCCTCTCGCGCACTCTCGCTGACGTTCTCGTCGCCATTGGTGGTGCTCGTGATGCATTCCCTTCTTCCTCTCGCGCATTGTCACTGACTGTTCCCGTCGTTGTTGGTGGTGCTCGTGACGTATTCCCTTCTTCCTCTCATGCTCTCGCATTCTGCTATGGTGGTGGTCTCTGATTGCCGGTAAAAGTTTATCCTCGTTTAGGGTTTTGGCAACGCAAAACTCCCCTTCGATGACCAATACTCGTCTCTCTGACCACCATCACCACGTGTTCCATGAAAACCCTCCCCTTGAAACGTTAAATCTCTTAGCCTAGAAGAACACGGCCAATCCGTGACTTATTATTGACTAATATTGGAAGTTAGAAGGGTGAATGTGTGTTGAATAGGGTTGGGGATTTTTTATGGAAAAAAAATTAGAAGCTCGTAAAAAGTAGCAGAAGAACGGAATGGCTCCGATGAAGGTTCAACCAGTTGCAATCAACATTGATTCTAAAGGTGAAGAACGTAGTGGTGGTTGGTGGTTGGGAACAAGTTGGTGTTGAAATTGTGGCTGAAATGGTTGTCCATGACATCTCGAGTTTATCCAACGAAGGTAATCTATGGAGCTGCTAAATTTTTTTTATTCAATAATGATACCGAAGCCACTATGAGTGCTTCAGTTAAAATTTGGCAAATGAATTTTGCATTCAATAGTTGTGCTTTACTAATTCTTGTGTTATTTTAGAAGTTGAAGGTTGGTGGCATTTTCAAATACTTATGTCCCTTTTTTCATCTACTATTTATCGCATTGCAGGAGCTTAACCATGAAATAAATATTGAGATGTTATTAATGTGTGGCAGTTTGTTATATTATTTTTTGTATTGGAATGAATATTTTGTGCTAGCCCTACATTCTAATTTCTATCACTAAAGGTTTTAAACTAACACTCAGTGACCTTGTGGCAGAGATTTATAAATCAGTGCCTTCCAATGTATGATTTGAGTTGGAAAAAACATGTTGCTTCTTGAAAACAGTACTTATGAGTGGTGAGACAAATGTTACTTACTTTCATATTTCTGCTAATTAGGAGAATAATCTTACATGAATGAATTGTTTTCATTCCTCTGTGTCTATGATTTTGATCAACAAGGCAGGGTTTGTGCATGCTATATATTTTGTGACTATTTTATCTTTTGAAAGGGGTTTTCATCACCTAAAATGAGCTTTATTCTTTTGTTGATTCCTTTCTTACAATTATTATGAAAGTAACTCTAAAGTTTCCTCTAGGCAATTGATCACAACACGTGCAAGATTTTTTACAAGATGTTGAACAAAGGTGTCTTTGATGTTATTAATGAATGCATTTCAACCGGCAAGAAAGTATGTGATGTACTAGGAGCTTTTATTTCCTTTTTTTTTCTCTCAATCTTATGATTTGTAGAGGAGCTATGTATTAAAGTTGTTAGAAAACATTCAGGAAACAATTAGAGTTACTTTGTCTAGTTGGTGAACATTGCAAAAGTGATATTGTTTCTTCAACAACTGATCATGTGTATAATTAATTGTTTTTATAATCAAATATAACCATAACCAGTTCCTATGGGTAAAAAATTATTCAATAATGATTTTAAGAAACATTGTTGCGGTGTGGCTTAAAATATTTATTTTTGCAAGTGACTTGATATTGCTGTCTTATTTGATCAAATGTTGACTCCTCTGTTGAATACTTTTGGTTATTGAAAATGTGTTCTTGTCTCAGGATGGAGTGATGGAGACTGCTAAAGATCTCAAAGGGCAAAGAAACATGGAAATATGGTCAAAATTTTAATCTGTCTTACACATTTTCTTTAGGTTTATATTGCTTATGCTTACATCTTTTTACTTACATGTTGAACATGTGAATGGATTCATCATGATAGATTGAACCGAGTTATGAGATAACTTAGTGATAAAGTTGAAAGGGAGAGTGAGAATGAGAGTGAGGTTATGCGTTTAATTTTTCTTACTAACACTTACGAGTTATAAGATTGTTTTTTATAAGGTTGTTTTTGTAGGTTTAGAAGAGATTGGAATATACAGAAACAACTTTTTACCAATTAAACAGCAGCCAGATAATCAAATTTCGATAATGAAAGCAGCAGAGAGTTTGGTCCAATCTGGTTCTGCTTGCTTGCTTCGGAAGAGAAGTGAGATTACGTTTGATGGCCTATTTAACATTGATAATCATATTAATTTTTGAATATCTAACCTTTGAATTTTCTTATACAGTCAAGGACTTGCACCACTGCCTCAACTATCTTCGTGTTACCTACGGGTCAAGTGAGTTCTATATTCCTATTTCCTGTTGAGTTTTTTTGTTGGCTGGTTTTTTAGTGCTTGAATTTCCGAAAGTTTTGGCCTTCTTTCTTGGATGCTTGCAATAGGTTTCATTGAATCAGAGCTCGAAGGAATTGACTCATTTTTGTTACCATCAGTTTTGTGACTACGGTTGTCGATTTCGACCATACCAACCTCAGGGTCATCGTCCTTAGAGTGCACAGGTACTGAAGTCGCACCATTTTCTTGCATGGTGGAATTATTACGGGACTTGCGTTTTCTTCCAGCTCCCACCATGCTATTTACTGGCTCAAACATTTTAGCCTTTTCTTTCCTTAACTCAGTGTTTGGTTTTGAAGGATTGTGCATATCACAGGAAATAGTCATGTGCTAAAACACAAATGTGAAGATCATTTGAACAAAAGGTCAAAATAACATTAGCTTCCCTAAAAGGAGAGGCACACTGAGGATTAAGAAAGAAGAACCTGATAAAGATTACATGATAAGAAAAAATGTGTAACCTTTACCGGAATTCTGATTTTGAGAGTTCCACTGGAAGTTTCAACTCGAGGCTGATCACCCTCTATCTTTTCTTTTCCTGAAGGTTGTGCAGGGCAGATAAATTTTATTCTTGCCGCAGCTTTCGCTCTTCTAGCGGATCCAATTCTAGCACCTTCTTCCCCAAATTCAGCCTCACCCTGCTTTTCATCTTCCTTTGCATCTTCCACTTTATCAAGTTTGGGAGATGAAAGATCTGCTTCTTTTCTAAAACCAGATTTGGATATTTCTCTATTGGGTTGTGATGACAAAACTAAATTCTTCTTTATTTTTTCTACCAATTTATCGCCAGGTTCCTCATCATTATAATCTTGAAGTGGGAAAATTTTGTCCCTTAAATCTTGCTTACGAGTATCTGACCTGTTCATCCCAAAACAGCATAGAAGTCAGGCAAAATACAGGAAAACTCAAAGGACTAGGAGAAAAAGAAAACAACAAGATTTTCAACCATCAAATAGAAATAAGAGCAGGGAAAAAGAAGAAGCAAAATTGATCACATCAATTTTCTTTCATAGTGCATGCATTGATTCAAACAATCAGATATCTCATTCACCAGTTACAAACAACCTTACTTTTTGGTAGATCCCTGTATGGTTGGTTCCACACTGAAGATCAAGTAATTTCATGGAAAATAAATTTGTTTTAACAATACAATCATATAGTGATGATTCAAATTACAACGCATGATAGAATGATGTGAGACCAGCAACTGAAACAGAGAGAATATTAGAACAATCTGCCAGCACTATATGGAAGTACCATGTTCATTGTGACTACCTTAATTTGTCGAGTGGAGAACATCACAGCTTGGACAGCCACAGCCCGTACCTTGTATCAGAGAATTGTTCGAGATTGGATAATTAAATCACTTTCAAGTGCTCCATGCACTAGCCAGGGCCTTCTTCAGGTTGGGCTTATCTATTTCGTTGTTGAAAACCAATATTTTATGTTTTTGTAGTTACCTTGTCATCATCATCACCATCACCATCATATTCTCCACAATATGGAGGGCATGCTGTGATATGTCGTTTCTTGTATGACCATAATTGTAAGTTTATTTGAAAATTAAAATTCAAATATGTTTTTTAAAGTGTCAAACGCACGATGATCTTTTACTTGGGTTTATTGTCATTCTCTGCTCAAAAAAGTAACTTCATAGAAAATTTAAGGTTTGATTTTGTGCTTCTGCTTCTTCTGTTGAAATTCCTTTGATTTTGATTATTACTTACTTTCTAATGCATATATATATATATATATATATATAAATATATATTGGTGACAGTGTAATATATATATATATATATATATATATATATATATATATATATATATATATATATATATTGGTGACAGTGTAATTATATCTTTATTTTTATGAAGTCCTCACCAGTTTCTCTTTACACTATGTGTGTATGTATTTCACATCAGAATAAACTTTGTAAAGCAAATACTTGGCAAAGAGCACAGCCCACAATTGATGTTGTTTTACTTTTATCTGAGATAAAAATTGGCATTGGGAAAAATGAATGGCCAATACAAACAGCAAATATTCTTGCAGTAATGGCTGCGACAGCTACGCTTCCGGGGCAAACTTAAAAGTATCTGAGTCTTTTAACTTAGATGTTATCAGTACTGGTTAGTGTAACCAAGCTGCAGCGACAGTTAAGTGCAACCATGCTGGAGAAATTGCTGGAATGAGAAGGTTGTATAACAGCATTGGTGGATTTCAATCTGGTGTTGCACCTCCTGGTGGTCTTGGACTTGGAGCTGGACTTCAGAGAATTATATCGAAAGCTTTTCCTCAGCACCCACAAGTTGAGGATGACTCTTTTAATGGAATGTTGCTTAATAAGTTTGTGCGTTTACTTCAGCAGTTTGTCAACGTAGCAGAGAAAGGTGGGGAAGTGGTCAGATCTGAATTTCGTGATACTTGCTCTCAGGCCACAATGCTGCTTTTGTCACATTCGGTAAACATTTCTTGCTGCTGCATATATCATCTGATTATGCTAATGCAGACTAAAGTTTAGGTTAGAAAAATAAATACAAATACACTTTATTTAAAATCTCTGCTTTTGTTATTTTTTGAAGGAAAATATGGTTGTGCTGCCTCTTATCTTAAAGATGTAGCTTTATCTTTGGACAAGTTGCGGGAAGGCTATGTTGAGGTGTGTCTAATCACTACAGTAGTATTCCTCTGATGCTAGAATGGTTTTTGTACTTAGAACCTTTAACAAATGTCCTATACATTATGATGATGGGATGCTATAGTATACGGTTTCTAATTTGGTTACTTGTCTAGAAGAGGACACTTTTTAAAACACACTTTTGAGTGCATTTTATTAGGGAGATTAATTACAAATTTTTCTGTTCCTTTCATTTGTGTGTTCTATTTATTCTAGTTTTTATCTAATAAATTTGAACCAATAATATAATTTTTATCTATTAGAAATGTGATCAGTATTATATTTCATATAAAATTTAGATTGTATTTTATGTGAATATTAGATTGAATGAAATTTGTTGTTTGGATGTTTTGGATAATTATTACCTGTTTTGTATGTGGTAATAAGCAAAAACAAACTTTTCATTAAAAAATGAAAAATCACTTTTTATACCGGTTTAAGTCAGAAGGGGTATGAAAGGTGGAACTTTTTATACCGGTTATAGAACAAATATAGAAAGTTGAAACTTTTTATACCGCTTATATCTATACCGATTCTACAACCGGTATAAAACACTTTTCTTAACCGGTATAAAAAGGTTTTTTTGCACTAGTGATGATATTCTATAATCATTCTTGGTTAAAGTTCTTTTTTTTTTTCCGAGGTTTGTTAAGATATTTTCGATTAATATTGTCGAAGCTTTTATCCATTGAAGTAGATCCAAATTGTTTTCTCAATCGAGGCTAATTTTCCAACATTGTTAGTTGGATTTTTTTGTTTTGTCGACATTGACTAAAGCAATCCTAGTTAAGGTTAATAAAAATTTTCAAGTTAACATTTAAAAAAAAATCCTAAACATTATTGTCAGAAAAATAACATTTTTAAGGACTACTAATAAATTATATT
Source organism: Vigna unguiculata (assembly GCF_037176805.1). Classification (NCBI taxonomy): domain Eukaryota; kingdom Viridiplantae; phylum Streptophyta; class Magnoliopsida; order Fabales; family Fabaceae; genus Vigna; species Vigna unguiculata. The sequence continues at coordinate 48,362,749 of NC_140795.1, read as the reverse complement.
ATATAAATATATATTTTTATATTTTTATTTATTTTTATAATTTGTTGTTAGTTAAAAGGATGAAATAGTAGATTTATAAAAATTAATTATTTAATTTTGATATGCATAAACATATACATAAATGCCAGAGACACGTGTACTTTATCATTGATCAAGTACATCACTGACTCAGTAGCATAGTCAATTGAAGCTGTAGCTACTGCAACAAGATTGCAGAATGTCCTTAAATCAATTTGGCTGAACAATTATTTATCTTAAATTTGTTTAATTTCTCACATTTTTAGTCCAAAACATGCAGCTAGCTATGATGGCAATTAACATTGTGACAATTTCTTCACATCTGTTTAATGTTGACAGGTTGAGACCATTCCTTCACAGGTACTACTTTGTGACTGTTCGTAGTTCATGTGTTATATTTTGCAACCGAGTCGTAACCTTTTACACAAAAACTTTAAGACAATGATGTTATGGGTCTTTATTTTTATATAGTGTTTAACTTTGTCTATTATATCCAATGTGAGACTTTGATTCACACTTGGACTATTTCCAACAATCTTCTTCCAAGAGTGAGTCCACTTTTTTTTTTTTTTTCTTTTTCATATGATATATTTTTCTTTAGGTATAAGTGACCCCTGGTTTACACCAAAATCTTAAGGCAATGATGTTATGAGTCTTTATTTTTATAAGTGTTTAATTTTGTCCATTCTATCTAATGTGAGACTTTGACTCACACTTGGATTATTCCTAACTTGGATTATTCCTAACACGAATCACTATAGTTCTTCACCTTGAGTTGTATCTTGATTTTTCAACTCTTTCATCCATGTGTTCTTAGCCATTGATGTGGGTAAAAGCACTTATGAAAGAAAGTATAATTTTTATTATGAAATTTACTCTTAAAGTAGCAACAACAAATAACCTAGAGTTAAATAATTAGAAGGGAGAAAAAGTATTCAGAGAAGGAAAGATAAATAAGCAGATAGGAAATATCACTAATAAAAAAAAACTTTTTATGTTTGTTATTGTTGACATCAGAGAAATGTCTGACGTTATTACCTGTGTTATAAATTGATATTGGAGGTATCATCAAATGTAATTTTAAGTCGAACGTGGTCTGTAATACACTTAAATTAATGTTTGTTCTCTAAGGAACCAAAATAAAATTTGGAGCCAATTTAAATAAAAAAGGGCAGAATTTTACGTATGTTAGGACATTAATAGAAGTAAAATTCCGTCAAATGTTGCTCTAATCGACATAATTTTACGTCTGTTAAAACAAATGTCAAATTCTTTCTTTTTTTATGTTTTACTTACATTTGTCAATTAACCAAATCTGATGATAATCAGAAAGTCACAACGCAGAATATATATTTCAAAACAAAAATTATGGTAATACAAAATGTAGATTTCATAATCTAAAATTCTTTCTTCAACGTTTTAATCTAAACTAAATATGATAATAATCTTAAAGCTAAACCTAACTCCAATTTTGGAGGAGAAATGTTGCCCACTCTTTTCTTATTTGCTGCATTGCCCCATGTGAAATAGATGATCAATTCTTGAGGGACTAAAGTGAGTAAAGTCGCAAAAATTAATGAGAATGAATTAGAGTGGCAAGAATTGACTAATGAAAACATATAAAGCAATGAAAATGAGAATGTAACATGCAACAACAATGGAAAGCACGAAAAACAGTGAGTTACTATGAAAAATAAAAAGTGTTTGATGGAATGTCCGAGTGAAAATGAAAACCGGACAAAACTGTTTGATAAAATGCCTGAACGAAACTGAAATATTAAATGAATTATGAGAGCAATTGGAACACACTTTAATCAATACAACAATGTAATGAGCTACTTTAGAACCATAAAACTAAACTAAAACAACAAATTGAAACCAAGAAACAAAATTAGACAGCAAACTGAAATGAAAACAGTGAGTAGTGTATGCGACTGAAAACTAAATTATGAAGATTGATAAGAAAAACTGAATTAAGATGCAATAAAATGGTTTGAATCATGGACGCAACATGCAATGTAGTCTAGAAACATACTAATTGAAAACTATAACCGAGAATTGATACTAAGAACAAGTGCAGAATTAGATTTTTAAGATGGGGAAAACTAACTAAACTAATAAACCTAACTTTCTAAAATGGGGTAAAAACTGAAATATGCAATCAAAACTGGAATTAAAGCCATGAACAAGATTCAAATGATGAAACTAAACTTAAATAATGCATAAAATTGTAAAATGAATTCAGAAACTGAAATCTAATATGCAGAACCAGTGCTAAAATCTGAAAATGAAAGATCAACTATATTAACTACCATAACTATATTACCTACCATGATGAACAAATGAGAACTCTGAATTGAAATGTGAATTATGAAATGGAAACACAAGTTGAATCATGAAAACAGATTAGGGACCAATTTAACCGGTTCAGCATTTTACAAGTTGTTCTTCAATGATTGCTTAAAACTGCTGAACTCCAATTCTCTGCACCATACAGCTGCTGTCACCTTTTTTTTTTCTTTTTTCTGAAAATCCTAATATCAACAAAAATAAATTACTAAAAAAAATCTAACTGTTAGAATGCAAAATTAAAAAAGATTTAGAAAAACTAATATTTATTGAAGGAAAACCAAATCTGTCCTTAAACAAAGAAATAAAAGCAAAAGGTCTAAAAAAAGTATAATTAGTCTAGAAAAGTATGAACAAATGGAGACTTATCAGCAGGTTATTAAAAAGGAATTAAAGTTCATGATGTATAAAGAGATAATTGTTTCCTGTGTTCATTGTAATATTACAGCAGGGTCTGAGGCTGTAAAATTCTACAACATATCATATAGATAAATCAAAATATCATGAAAACCATCGATACCACTTATTTAAATTAACAATCTTAGAGGAAGTAAGATGAGATTCAATTAGCGGTTCAATCTTGATCTACTAAACAAATAATTCTTGGGAAATGTTTTTGTAAGATGGTCACTTCAACTCTCCAAATCTTATACACTCATGATGTCTTTACATCATGTTATCATGACTTTATTAACTAAGAACAGAGATGGGAAAGGACATAATATGCTTACTATTAAACCAAATTGAAAAAATGATAAAAAAGAGGCGAAGAAGTACTAATAAATTAAATCTCGGCTAATTAGAAATTACTGACTAAACATCTACTGAACTAGCTTAATTACCTCATGATAGTCAATTAAGTGAATAAATAGAGGATGAGAATTAGTACATCAAAATAAATTTGCATGAATATAAGATAAAGCAGAAAAGATATTTACTTTTATATAAAGTTTTGGTTTCAAAATACGATATACCAAGTCAGATGTCACTACTGCTTTATAATCAGACAAGTTTTGCTTTATATTCATGGATTACAGCTGTGAGCAATTTGTCTGATTCGAAAGACTCAACTATTATTGCTTCACGGGGACTCAACTTTCCCTCCATTCACAATTTCATACTTTACAACCTTTGAATGAATATTACTACTCACATTTATAATGGCGAATCAAACTTATCGAATGTTTGAACTGTCCATTCGTAATCTAAAGAGAACTGTGGAACAAAGCTGAGAAAAATTGCGATAAAAGAAAATGATGTTCCACTATCCTTAAAGTCAAGTCATCGTCGTAAAATAGCCACATACTCGTTTCATCGGTATAGCATCCCTGCACTTGGATTTCAAATTACACACTTCCATTCACCATTCACTCCATTTCCAACTCTTACGATGGCAGCAGAACTTGTTAGTGGTGCTCTTCTTTCTGCTTTTCTTCAGGTTGCATTCGAAAAGCTGGCTTCTACTCAGTTTGCTGATTTCTTTCGCGGCAGAAAACTTGATGAGAAGCTTCTCGGCAATTTGAACATCATGCTGCACTCCATCAATGCTCTCGCTCATGATGCAGAACAAAAACAGTTCACAGATCCACACATTAAAGCATGGCTTTTTTCTGTCAAAGAGGCTGTCTTTGATGCAGAGGATATCTTGGATGAAATAGACTATGAAATCACCAGATGCAAAGTGGAAGCTGAATCTGAACCTCAAACCTTTACTTACAAGGTATCAAATTTCTTCACCTCTACTTTCAGTTCGTTTAACAAGAAAATTGATTCAGGACTGAAAGAAGTGGTAGAAAAACTAGAATATCTTGCCAAGCAAAAGGGTGCTCTTGGTTTGAAAGAGGGTACTTATTCTGATGATAGATCACGTAGTAAAGTGTCACAGAAATTGCCATCATCTTCTTTGGTGGTTGAAACTGTTATTTTTGGCAGGGATGCGGACAAAGAAATGATCTTTAATTGGCTCACATCTGAAACCGACAATCATAACCATCCATCAATACTTTCTATTGTGGGAATGGGTGGGTTGGGTAAGACCACACTCGTCCAACATGTATACAATGACCCAAAGATGGAGGAGGCTAAATTTGAAATCAGAGCTTGGGTTTGTGTTTCCGATCATTTTGATGTTTTGACAGTGACAAAAACAATTCTTGAGGCAATCACTAAATCTAAAGATGATAGCAGAGACCTAGAAATGGTTCATGGAAGATTGAAAGAAAAAGTATCTGGAAAGAGATTTCTTCTTGTTTTAGATGATGTTTGGAACGAAAGGCGAGAAGAATGGGAGGCTGTGCAGACTCCTCTTAGCTATGGGGCACCAGGAAGTAGAATTCTTGTGACAACACGTGGTGAGAAAGTTGCTTCTAACATGATGTCTGAAGTGCATAGGCTAAAGCAATTAGAAGAAGAGGAATGTTGGAAACTTTTTAAAAAGCATGCACTAAAAGATGATGATCATGAATTGAATGATGAGAAAAAGGAGATTGGTAGAAGGATAGTTGAGAAGTGCAAAGGATTACCCCTTGCTCTGAAAACAATTGGAAGTCTTCTCCGCACAAAGCCATCCATTTCAGATTGGCAAAGCGTATTGGAAAGCGACATATGGGACTTACCCAAAGAAGTTGAAATTATCCCTGCTTTGCTATTGAGCTATCAACACCTTCCTTCTCATCTCAAGATGTGCTTTGTTTATTGTGCCTTATTCTCCAAAGATTATGAGTTTGACAAGAAGGAATTAATTTTGTTGTGGATGGCTGAAAATTTTCTCCATTACTCTCCAAAGAGCAACAATCTAGAAGAAATTGGTGAACAATATTTTGATGATCTACTAACGAGGTCTTTCTTTCTTCAATCAAGCTTTAAAATGCGATTCACCATGCATGACCTTATGAATGATTTGGCAAAATATGTTTGTGGAGACTTCTGTTTCAGGTTGAAATTTGATAAAGGAAATTGTATACCCAAAACATCCCGTCATTTCTCATTATCATTCCTTGACACAGAATACTTTGATGCTTTAGGGAGTTTAACTGATGCTGAAAGATTGCGTTCATTTCTTCCACTTACAAGTAACGCTTTCTATGAGAATCTTCCTTGTCAATTCAAGGTTTTGACACATGAATTGTTCTCCAAGTTGAAGTTTTTACGCGTCTTATCTTTGCATGGATATTCTGATCTAAAAGAGGTCCCTGATTCTGTTGGTAATCTTAAACATCTTCGTTCGATAGACCTTTCCTGTACTTTGATACAAAAACTACCCGACTCAATATGTTTGCTTTATAACTTGCTAATACTGAAGTTGAACCATTGTTTTTACGTGGAGGAATTGCCTTCAAATTTGCATAAACTCACAAAATTGCGTTGCCTGGAATTTGAAAATACAAAAGTGACAAAGATGCCTATGCATTTTGGAGAATTGAAAAACCTCCGTGTACTGAATATGTATTGTGTTGATAGAATTAGTGAGTTTAGTACTAAGCAACTAGGAGGACTCAATCTTTATGGAAGGCTATCAATTAATGATGTGCAGAATATTGTGAATCCTCTGGATGCATTGGATGCAAATTTGAAAAATCAACACCTTGTGGAGCTTGAGTTAAAATGGAATGCGAATCACATCCCCGATGATCCAAGGAAAGAAGAGAAAGTGCTTGAGAATCTACAACCTCCCAAACACTTAGAACATTTGTCAATAGAGAACTATGGTGGTACACAATTCCCAAGTTGGGTATTTGATAACTCATTATCAAATTTGGTGTTTTTACATTTGGAGAACTGTAAGTATTGTCTATGGTTGCCTCCCTTGGGACTTTTGTCATCTCTGAAGTCCCTCGAGATTACGGGGCTTGATGGAATAGTGAGCATCGGTGCTGAATTTTATGGGAGCGACTCTTCTTCATTCAGGTCCTTGGAAACATTGAAATTCTACAACATGAAAGAATGGGAAGAATGGGAATGTAAAACGACTTCTTTTCCACGACTTCAACATCTTTCTATCGATAAATGCCGCAAGTTGAAAGGTCTGCCAGAACATCATCTTCATTTAAAGGAACTGTTTATCAAGTCCTGTGATAAGGTCATCATTAGTGGAAACAACATGGACACATCGTCGCTTCAAGTATTGAGTTTTTATTCATGCCCACTTGTAAATGTTCCTATCACCCATTACCATCTCCTTGAAGAAATGAGGATTGGCAATGGTTGTGACTCTCTTACAATCTTTCAGCTTGATTTCTTTCCAAGGCTTCGTTTACTTAAATTGAAAAGGTGCCAAAACTTACAGAGAATTTCACAGGAGCAGACTCATAATCATCTCAAGGAACTAACAATTGTTGAATGCCCTCAATTTGAATCCTTTCCCAATGAAGGATTATCTACTCCGCAACTACAAAAGATTAAAATCCGAGGAGATGAGAATCTGAAGTTGTTGCCAAAATGCATGCAAATCCTGCTTCCGTCTCTCGGTGAACTGCGAGTAATTGAGTGTCCAAAAGTGGAGATGTTTCCAGATGGAGGTTTGCCATCAAATATAAAAGATGTGTCTCTTTCAAGTTTCAAACTTATCGCCACCCTGAGAGAGAACTTGGATGCCAACACATGTCTTGAAAGCTTGTGTATTGAAAATGTAGATGTGGAGTCTTTTCCTGATGATGTTTTGCTGCCACACTCAATTACTGTTCTAAGAATCTCTGATTGTCCAAATCTTAAGAAGATGGATTACAAGGGTCTCTGCCACCTCTCCTCTCTCAGACTTTTTGATTGCCCCAACCTTCGATGCTTACCAGAGGAGGGTTTGCCCAAATCCATGTCTTCTCTCTCAATCTGGAACTGTCCATTGCTCGAACCTCGTTGTCGGAGGAATCCAAAAGCCCAAGACTACTGGAATAAGATTTCTCACATTGAAGAGTTGAGAATTGGGCACAGTGATGAAGTGGAAGTTTAAAAGTTTTGAACAATATCAGCAAGTATGTTACAAAGATTTATTGATCAAGAAATTGTAAACAAAAATTACTTTAGTATTTTTTTTTATTAATTTGTTGCTCTGCTAAATTTCATGTTAAATCAATTTATTATTCTAAACTAATCTCAGTTAGCTAGAACTATAATTTAAAATTTATTATATCTAATATTTCTCATTGTGGTGATTTTGCTTTAGAATTTAGTATTCATAAGTTCAATTTTATTTCTACGAAAAATTCCTTGTTAAAAAAAAAAAATCAAGACGTTCAATTTGAACGTCTGTCATCTCATATTGTGTTATTTTTTAATGTTACTTTTAGATAATTTGATTTAAATTCATTAGATTTTCATTTTTTTTGTCTGGTTAAAATATTTCAATTACCACTAATTTGAAAAAATTATTTAAATATAAAAAAATTGTTAATGATTTAAAATATTAATAGTGATTATTTTTTTCAGCCGTTTGATGTTTTTTTTTGTCAAAGTTTGTTAAGATAATTTCTTCTAATATTGACCTTTTCTCTATAAACATAAATCGAAATTGTTTTCATTGAAGATAACCAATTTTTTTTTTTTTTTTTATCAATGGCAGGTGTGAGAACCCTCCCTCGCTGCCACCCACTTCACAGAAAACAGCACACTCTCCCCTTGCACTCTTTTCCTTCTCTATTTCTTTCTCTGCCTTCTCTCTACCCGAAAACATTTTAATTCACATCCAAAAGTCCGAAATCCTTCCCACTGTTATAGAATTCAGACCTGAGGCTAGATCAAGACCACTTCCTCAAGCTGAGCCTTCCCTCCCTACGCATAAGTCAATATGTATTCCTCCCTTGTCTTCCAATTTTCGAATTTTAGGTATTTCTGTCTTTCTAAGTTGAGGTAGGGTTTGTTCTTACACTTGGCAATTGTAATTTAGTGCCTTAGGTTGTGAGATTGAGGTGTCCCCTTTGTTGAAAGAGTCCTTACTTGTGGAAATTTCAAAGGTATGGGGAGCTAGCGATTTTTACTCAAATTTGTATAACAATCTGTTTTGATGAGTCTGAATTGCATGTTTAAGTGTTGAAAATGATGTTTGAATTGCATGATTTTAGTATGTGTTGATTTTGTGAAGAATCTGGACTCTTGCATGTGGGAACAGGTTCGTAATCTGGTATTTTCGTCTGGGCGAGTGGCTCTCGCCTGAGCGAAAACACCAGAAAACCCACCCATGTTCCTGCGCGAAGTCTCGCCTAGGCGAGCTGAGGTCGCTTAAGCAAGAGCCACCCTCGTTTAAGCGAACCAGCTTAGCCTGAGCGAGAGTTCGCCCATGTTTTTAATTTTTGCCACTGCTAGAGCCTCGCCCAGGCGAGATTGACTCGCCTAAGCGAGACGACCTCTCGCCTAGGCTAGATTGTCTAGCTTGAGCGAGGGCCATTGCAGTGGGTTGCTTGAAGTCCTGTTTTAAGGAGTGAAGTTATATGTAAAATTGTAATTTTGTGCAGTTAATCTCCTATATGTTTGAAATGTCATTATAAATGTAGTGAGTGGTGAAAATTTGATGAATATGAATTATGAGGAGTTGTGGTTGAAATGGAATTTCAAGGGAAATTCATGTGAGCTTGTTAGTGTGTGTAAGGACATGAGGAATCCGTATTGGTTGGTATCCTGAAACTCCAATAATCATTCACGTTCATGTAGAGTAGGATGGATTATGCCGTGAGGAGTAGCAAGAGGTCCTAGTCTTTAGACTTGATCAAGTCTTAGACGCGAAGGGGACTTACCCTGTGAGTGGTTGGGTGATAACCCCTTGTGTCCAAACTCTGCAGAGTTTGGGAACCTTCACAGGTGCAAGCCACCAAGAGCTCCAATGTCTCTTACACAATCCGAATATCGAGTCTAGAATTATATATAATTGAGATATGTTTTTGTGAATGATAACTATGATATGAATTGTATGATTTCTCTTAATTTCAGTTAGCTCACCTTTCTTGTTTATGTATGTTTTTCCTTGTGCTCTCTCTTTGCAATGATCACCTGTTGTTGGTGTGAGCAGAGCCGAATCCAGATGAAGATGCCCCTCTCCTTAATAGGAGTTGACTGGTCACATAGAGGTTCCGTGGTAGTCTTTTTGGGTTAAATACCATGGGGTTTTGAGATGTATAGTTTATGTTTTGTGTACCTATGTTTGTCATTAGGAATTCATTGGATTGTTTTTGGATGACTGTATCAGCTGTATACACTTATATATGACTGTTCTTCTTACTATCTGCTATGCTTGATCATAATATAATGTTTTATTTGATAGCATGAAAAACTATTAAATGGGATGTTACATTTTGGTATCAGAGCAGTAGTTCCTTTAGGGTCTGTAGGTGTGTGCTTGCTTGGTTTCTATTGTGTGTTTTCGTAGTGTTTTGGGTAGTTGTGGTATCTATTAGCTAGACTGATGGTTCCTCTTTTTGTGTGGTCAGAGCTGTGGCACCTAGGCCTCCTCCTCCTCCTCTTCCAAACCCGGAGAGTTCTCATTTGGTAGGAACAATTGAGGCGATGATAGCAGCCATGCAACATCAGAACACTAACATGGTAAATCAGCACAACCTAGCCTTGCAGCAGATGGAGTCTGCTAGGCTAGCAGCGGAGGCGACTCAACAGAGGCATTTGGAAGCCCTGCATCAGATAGGGGAGAATCGTTTTGCAGCGGGATCTTCCCAAGCTCCACCACCACGAGTACAAGAGTGGAGTTTGGAGGATTTTCTTCAACATCATTCATCCCGCTTCGATGGTAAGACTAGCCCGGATGAGGCAGACCAGTGGATGAGAGACATGGAGCGGATTTATGATGCTAAGAGGTGCCCAGTAGAGAATAGGTTGGCATATTCTGAGTATCTGCTTGCCGGAGAGGTCGTTCATTGGTGGTCTAGTATGAAGATGATGCTAGAAGACAGCAGGGAACCTGTCACTTGGGAGTTGTTCAAGAAGAAGTTTTATGCTGAGTACTTCCCAAATAGTGTGAGGTACGCCAAAGAGGTGGAGTTTTTGCAGCTGATGCAAGGAGAGATGTCAGTGTCAGAATATGCTGAAAAGTTTAAGCATCTGGGCAGATTCCACACCTTGAGGATGGCTGAGGATTGGCAGTGTAGGAAGTTTGAGAACGAGTTGAGAGGTGATCTCAAACTCATGGTGGCCCCCCTCTCTATCAAGGAATTCCCTGCCTTGGTGGAGAAAGCAAGGGTAATGGAGAAGTTGAAAGCTGAGGTTGATGCTTAGCCGCGATCGCAGCAGAAGGTGGAAGGACCATCTGGGTCCGTGAGCAGGCGAGAGGATAGGAGGAAACCATACTCTAGACCTCAGCCTTAGGAGCCTAGGAGATTCTCACATCAACCACATCAGTCTCAATCTTCCAGGCCGCAATGTTATCATTGTGGAGGGCCCCACATGAAGAATGCTTGCCCTCAACTGGTAGGCAAGAGGACTTGTCACAGGTGTGGCCAGGAGGGTCACTTTATTAGGGAGTGCCCCACCAGTAGGAGTACAGTTTCTAGGCCTCCGACACAGTCTCAGTTGCACCAGGCGAGGGGAGGTGTAAGGCCTCAGGCAGCTGGCCGGGTGTACGCCATGACGGGTACAGAGGCAGACAGATCAGGAATTGTTGTTGTTTAACTGCCCCAGCCTCCAATGTTTATCAAAGGAGGCCTGCCGGAATCCATTTCAGAACTTAAAATTGTTGGTTGTCCATTGCTTGAACAGTGTGGTCGGAAACCAAAAGGCTAAGACTGGGAAAAGATTGCTCACTTGTAAAATAGTGATTGAAGATGTGAGACATGAACTTGAAGTTTGAAATCACACATCAGGTAGTTGTTTGAAGTTTGAACCTTTTGAAATACAATCTTGGGCTATTGCCATATACTTCAGATCAAGTTACTGATTTCCATTAGTCACTTTGTTTCCAATTCATAGGATGGCAGCATAATTTGTTGGTGGTTGACAAGCTGGCTTCCCCTAAAGTTTTTAGACTTGTTTTGTGGAAGAAAACTTGATACGAAGATACTGGGAAACTTGCACATCACACTGCACTCCATCAAAGATCCACGCTATAAAACATGGCTTTTTGATGTCAAAGAGGTCATGTTTGATGCAGAGGATCTCTGGGATGAAAGAGACTATCAACTCACCATATGCAAAGTGGAAGCTGAATCTCAACTTCTAACTTTCATTTATAAGGCATCAAATTTCTTCAACTCCACTTTCAGTTCATTTAACAAGAAAGACTAGAATATCTTGCAAGGCAAAAGGGTGCACCTGGTTTCAAAGAATGTAGTTATTCTGGTGCTGAATCAAGTATTAAATTGTCACAGAAATTGCCGTCAACTTCTTATGGAGGGGTTGTTCTGTGTTCCATGTGTTCTCTATGTAAAAAAATGAAGAATCAATTCACCATCTATTTTTTTGAGTGTAATACTGCTGTTTATCTTTGGTATTGCCTGCAGGGGATTTTTTATTTCAAATCCCCTCTCTGGCAATCTTTTATATTCAAACAGTCACCTCTTTTACTCTTAATATCAGAATTCAGCTCAAGCAATTCACAATTTGAACTCATTCTCGCACTGTCAATTCATTTACTACTTAATACCGATTTATGTTAAAAGTATGTATACATTGTTAAAAATAAATTGTATTGCTACTATGCCTTATTGAAAATGACCTGGCTTACTGTCACTATAAAAATTAGTCAATATGATAAATGCATTTATATAAATTAATTAAAGATTAGATGCAGAGTAAAGGTACATACGTAATAAAAAAATAATTAACATTTTTTTGAATTTTGAAAACAATATATAAGTTAAATTATAAATATTTCAAAATATGTAACAATTAAAAAAAAAAAGAAAGAGAGTATCAATTCAGACGCGATTGTTTCTCAAATTGGTTTCCTAAACTTCATGTTAAATACCTTAATACTTTGATCATGTATCATCACATATGAGAATAGAACATCTCATATTACTTAATTAAGAAGAGCGACATATTAACCCTCTAAGAAACTTTGAAAAATCAACAAACTCATCAATTATTGCTTCATTGCTTCATTGGGATACACATTTCCTACACTCACCACTCCCTATTTACACACTTTAAATTCATCAAAACCGTTGAATGCGTATCCAACTCCTCACATTTTTATACGGGTCATTCAAACTCCTCCTATATTTCAACCATCCATTTTTAATCGCACGATGACCCAACCTGTAAATGCAACGGATCATTATGGCTCAGAAAATTTGCAAAAGACTTAAAAGCTATTGGTTGGGTATTGATGTTAGTGGTTGAGTATTGATGTTCACTGCTTTAAAGTCTTGATAAAATAGCTAACTACTCATTTCATTTCATCACTATAGCATCCCTGCACTGAATCATTGTGAAATCATCAAACACTTTTCGTTAATCATTCACTTTCTTTCCTTACCATGGCAGCAGAACTCGTTGGTGGTGCTCTTCTTTCTGCTTTTCTTCAGGTTGCCTTCGACAGGCTGGCTTCTCCTCAAGTTTTACAGTTCTTTCGTGGAAGAAAACTTGACGAGAAGCTGCTTAGCAATCTGAACACCATGCTGCACTCCATCAATGTTCTCGCTGATGATGCTGAACAAAAACAGTTCAGAAATCCACACATAAAAGCTTGGCTTTTTGCTGTCAAAGATGTAGTCTTCGATGCAGAGGATCTCTTGAAGGAAATAGAGTATGAACTCACCAGATGCCAAGTGGAAGCTCGATCAGACCCACAAACCCTTACTTCCAAGGTATCAAATTTCTTCAACTCTACTTTCACTTCATTTAACAAGAAAATTGAATCAGAGATAAGAGATGTCCTAGAGAAACTAGAATATCTTGCAAAGCAAAAGGGTGCTCTCGGTTTGAAAGAGGGTATTTACTCTGGTGATGGATCAGGTAGCAAAGAGTCACATAAATTGCCATCTTCTTCTTTAGTGGTTGAAAGTGTTATTTATGGCAGAGATGCAGACATCTGAAACTGAGAATCATGACCAGCCATCAATACTTTCCATTGTGGGAATGGGTGGGTTGGGTAAGACCACACTCGCCCAACATGTATACAATGACCCAAAGATAGAGGAGGCTAAATTTGATATCAGAGCTTGGGTTTGTGTTTCCGACCATTTTGATGTTTTGATAGTTACAAAAACAATTCTTGAGTCAATCACTAAATCTAAAGATGATAGCGGAGACCTGGAAATGGTTCATGGAAGATTGAAAGAAAAAATATCAGGAAGGAAATTTCTTCTTGTTTTGGATGATATTTGGAACGAAAGACGAGAAGAATGGGAAGCTGTCGAACTCCTCTTAGTTATGGGGCACCAGGAAGTAGAATTCTTGTCACATCACGTGGTGAGAAAGTTGCTTCTAACATGATGTCTGAAGTGCATAGGCTAAAGCAATTAGAAGAAGAGGAATGTTGGGAACTTTTTAAAAAGCATGCACTAAAAGATGATGATCATGAATTGAATAATGAGAAAAAGATGATTGACAGAAGGATAGTTGAGAAGTGCAAAGGATTACCCCTTGCTCTAAAAACAATTGGAAGTCTACTCCGCACAAAGTCATCCATTTCAGATTGGCAAAAGGTATTGGAAAGCGACATATGGGACTTACCGAAAGAAGTTGAAATTATGCCTGCTCTACTACTGAGTTATCAACACCTTCCTTCTCATCTCAAGAGGTGCTTTGCTTATTGTGCATTATTTCCAAAAGATTATGAATTTGACAAGAACGAATTAATTTTGTTGTGGATGGCTGAAGATTTTCTTCATCACTCTAAACAGATCAAGAATGTACAAGAAATTGGTGAACAATATTTCGACGATCTATTAACAAGGTCCTTCTTTCTTCAATTAAGCTCTGAAATGCGACAAATCAAGAATGTAACAAGGTCCTTCTTTATTGAATCAAGCTTTGAAAGGCGATTCGTCATGCATGACCTTTTGAATGATTTGGCAAAATATGTTTGTGCAGACTTCTGTTTCAGGTTGAAATTTGATAAAGGAAATATACCCAATACAACCCGTCATTTTTCATTTTCATTCGGTGACGTAGGATATTTTGATGGTTTAGGGAGTTTAACAGATGCTAAAAGACTGCGTTCATTTCATTCACTTACAAGTGGCTGTTTCTATGAATTCAATCCTTGCCAATTCAATATTTTGGTACATGAATTGTTCTCCAAGTTCAAGTTTTTACGCGTCTTATCTTTGAAGGGATATGCTGAGCTTAGTGAGGTCCCTAATTCTGTTGGTGATCTTAAAAATCTCTGTTCGATAGACCTTTCGTATACTCATATACAAAAGCTACCTGACTCAATATGTTTGCTCTATAACTTGCTAATAATGAAGATGAACTTTTGTTCTTTTCTGGAGGAATTACCTTCAAATTTTCATAAGCTCACCAAATTGAATTGTTTGGAATTTAAAGATACAAAAGTGACAAAGATGCCAATGCATTTTGGAGAATTGAAGAATCTTCAAGTACTGAGTACGTTTTGTATTGACAGAGATAGCGAGGTCATCAATATTAAGCAACTAGGAGGACTCAATCTTCATGGAAGGCTATCAATTAATGAGGTGCAGAATATTGTGAATCCTCTGGATGCATTGGAAGCAAATTTGAAAAATCAACTCCTTGTGGAGCTTGAGTTAAAATGGAATGAGAATCACATCCCCAATGATCCAAGGAAAGAAAAGAAAGTGCTTGAGAATCTACAACCTCCCAATCACTTGGAAGATTTGTCAATAGAGAACTATGGTGGTACAGAATTCCCAAGTTGGGTATTTGATAACTCATTATCAAATTTGGTGCTTTTACATTTGGAGAACTGTAAGTATTGTCTATGGTTGCCTCCCTTTGGACTTTTGTCATCTCTGAAGTCCCTCGAGATTATGGGGCTTGAAGGAATAGTGAGCATTGGTGCTGAATTTTATGGGAGCGACTCTTCTTCATTCAGGTCCTTGGAAACATTGAAATTCTACAACATGAAGGAATTGGAAGAATGGGAATGTAAAACTACTTCTTTTCCACGTCTTCAAAATCTTCATATCTATCTTTGTCACAAGCTTAAAGGTCTGCCAAATCAACTTCTTCATTTAAAGAATCTAGATATTGGTTGCTGTGATAAGCTCGTAATTAGCATAAACAAAATGTTCGCATCATCGCTTCAACTCTTGACTGTTGTGAATATGCCCAGTACTAATTATGATTTTCTTGAAGCAATGGAGATTAATAGTGACTGCGTTCATTTTACCATCTTTCCGCTAGATTTCTTTCCAAACCTCCGTGTACTTCGATTGAGTTGGTGCCAAAACCTAAAAGGAGTGTCACAGGAGCATGCTCATAATCATCTCAAGGTACTAGGAATTGGAGATTGTCCTCAATTTGAATCATTTCCCAGTGAAGGATTATCTGCGCCGTGGCTACAAATACTTTCAATTCGAGGAGCGGAGAATTTGGAGTTGATGCCAAAACGTATGCAATTCCTACTCCCCTCTCTTACTAATTTGGTGATAATTGATTGTCCAAAAGTGGAGATGTTCCCAGATGAAGGATTGCCATCAAATTTAAAAACTATGTCTCTTTCGAGCTTAAAACTTATCGCCTCCCTGAGAGACACATTGGGGTCCAATACATGTCTTGAACGCTTGATTGTTGAAAAGTTGGATGTGGAGTCTTTTCCCGGTGAAGTTTTGTTGCCACGCTCTCTCACCACTCTAATCATCTTTTTTTGCCCAAATCTTAAAAAGCTTGACTACAAGGGTCTACGTGACATCTGTGTCAAATATTATGAATTTCCCAACCTTCATCAGAGAAAATTAGAAAGTTCTTAGTTACAAATACTTCACTCTTTTATCAGCACTTACTAAACAACAGTTGCCTTTAAAGGAGACGGTGAGACGAGTTTTAATGGATTACTTGTTAATTGACAACAATATAACTTTGTTTAGGAAATCAAACATTTTTTTATAAGCTGCCTCTTGCTGTTCTTATCTGTTATTGCTTTTGAAAAATATTAGTAAGTATGTTGCAAATATCATTATGGATTTATTGATTAAAAAGATCTACTATTAATCACTTTAGTATTTTTTTTATTGTTTTGTTGCTCTGCTAAATTTTATATTGAATCACTGTGTTCAATATTGAAACAGTTATGTGATATGGATTATTTATATACTTAATCGATTAAATCCGAAAACAACTGATAAACTGATAAAATTTGAGCCTTGAAATTTTCTTAGAACAGGGTCCAATGCAGGCATGCCATTGTCAAATTTTATTTTCCTTAAGAATTCTAGACTGTTGAGTATTTTAATTTTCCATCTTGACTCTTCGTGTATTGATCTATTATTCTTCCTGAGACTGACTTGTAAATTTTTATTTGTAATTCAAGAGTATTACCGAGTCGGGGATGTGCTTACACAAGTTTCTTGCAATGGCTTCCAATGTCTTCTTCACTTCAAGTGATCGCTCTAGGCATCTTCTATCATGTTGTTTCCGCAAAATTTTGTCTTAAGGTATTAATTTTTTATTAATTATTAAAATTGCTTTTGTCTGTATTAAAGATTTCTTAAGGTACAAAATCTTAATGTTGTGTAAAATTAAACTTATTTTCCACCTTTTCTTTGTACAGGTATGCTTGCAGTTTACTTAGAAAAGACATGAAAAAGATAGTGATCACTCTTTGCTCCTCATATATCCTAGGAAAAACAAGGGGACAAGCAGGCTCTAGCAAAGGTACATGGCCTTGGAATTTTTTGGAATTTAATTTTCTCTTACTATTGTAGATCTTTTGATACAAAAATTTCTTAACTAGGCTTCTCTTTGAAAGCATTAAGAAGCAAATTGGAGAAGGAATCTCACAAATGTACCATGATATTATACAGAGAAAACAAGTAGAAGGGATTCAAATTGGCATATCTGATGATGAGTTACCTAAACAGGTCCAAGGAAAACTAGTACACCTGAGAGAGAGATTGAAGCAAAGGGAGTTATGAAATGTAAATGCTTCTAAACATACATTCTTAGACCCTTTAAATTGTATTTGATTTTTTGCTGAACTGGGAAAGGGAATTTAACTAGTGAGAATTGCCAATAGCTTTTAATTTTGTTTTCTTATTGTGTTTCCATTTGTTTATAAAATTAGTGGAGGAGAATTTGTGCAAGTGACCTGATATTGATTAGCTATGTAAAGATTGAGTATTTGTTGTACCGAGAATGGTCCTTGTATTTGTTAATGGAAGAAACAATAGATCTTTTACAATATATTTTATACCTAAATCTTCTTTATTATTATCTAATGGAAGTTCCAAAAACAACTAGAAACATGACATACCTGTGTATGTCAATGCGGTTCAAACTGGTGTATAATAAATACATGTCGGAAGAAAGAAAGTTTAGTATATTATGGAAATGAAGCCAAGAAATCATGTCTCCCTTTTTCATTTCAAATCATCTATCTGGAAATCTTCTATATTCAAACAGTCATCTCTTTTACTCTTAATATGAGAATTCAGCTCAAGCAATTCACAATTTGAACTCATTGTCGCACTGTCAATTGATTTACTACTTAATACTGATTTATGTTAAAAGTGTGTATACATTGTTAAAAGAAATTGTATTGCTAGTATGCCTTATAGACAAATGACCTGGCTTAATTTGCATCTATAAAACTTTAAGTTAGGCTAAATGCATTTATATAAATTAATTAAAGATTAGATGCAGAGTAAAGGTACATATGTAATAAAAAAATAATTAACATTTTTTTGAATTTTGAAAAAAATACATAAAAATTATAAATATTTCAAATATGTAACAATTTAAAAAAGAAAAACAGAGAGTATCTATCAGTTGAGATGTGATTGTTTGAAAATCAGCACAGCAGATATAAAGAAATAAGACCCTTCCCTTCTTCATACATTATTTCCTAAATATAAAAGCAAAATGATGCCCTCAAGTTTTATAATCTGTAGAAAATTTTGAACACATGCTAATAAATTTGTGTTGGTTTAGAGTGTAATTAGATATTATTTATACTGCTATAAGTGGAACATAGTACGAGTATAAGTATCAATACGAAATAGAAACTTAGAATTCATCAATAAACATGTATAAGAACTTGTTCTTGATATCAGAAGTTTTAAGCACCTAAAGCAGGAAGAGGACTAAATAATACAATTCTATGTTTCATAAGTTATAAACAGCTAAGTCAATTAAATCTCTAGTTCATATACGTGTCAAAAATCAGAAAAGTTGCTTTGTCAGGAAGACTTAAAAGCTATTGGTTGAGTATTAATGTTCAGTGTTCTTAAAGTCAAGTCACCGTTCTTGAGAAAATACCTAACTACTCATTTCATCACCATAGCAGCTCCCTGCACTGAATCATTGTGGAATCACACACTTCCGTCTTACCATGGCAGCAGAACTTCTTGGTGGTGCTCTTCTTTCTGCTTTCGTTAATGTTGCATTTGACAGGTTGGCTTCTTTTGAAGTTTTAGACTTCTTTCGTAGAAGAAAACTTGATGAGAGCCTGCTCAGCAATTTGAACATCATGCTGCACTCCATCAATTCTCTTACTGATGATGCAGAACAAAAGCAGTTCAGAGATCCACACGTCAAAGCATGGCTTTTTGCTGTGAACGAGGCTGTCTTTGATACAGAGGATCTCTTGGATGAAAAAGACTATCAACTCATCAAATGCAAAGTGGAAGCTGAATCTGCACATCAAAACTTGACTTACAAGGTATCCAATTTCTTTGATTCTACTTTCAGTTCATTTAACAAGAAAATTAACTCGGGAATGAAAGAAGTCACAAAAAAACTAGAATATCTTGCAAAGCAAAAGGATGCTCTTGGCCTGAAAAAGTGTACTTACTCTGGGCATGGATCAGATAGTAAAATGCCACAGAAATTGCAATCATCTTCTTTGGTGGCTGAAAGTGTTATTTATGGCAGAGATGCGGACAAAGAAATCACAGATGAAAAGGATGACAGTAGAGACCTACAAAAGGTTCACAAAAAACTGAAAGAAAAATTGTCAGGACAGAAATTTCTTCTTGTTTTGGATGATGTTTGGAACGAAAGACAAGAAGAATGGGAAGCTGTGCGAACTCCTCTGGGTTATGGGGCTCCAGGAAGTAGAATTATTGTGACAACACGTGGGGAGAAAGTTGCTTCTAATATGAGGTCTAAAGTGCATCGCTTAAAACAATTAGAAAAGGATGAATGCTGGAAAGTTTTTGTAAAGCAAGCACTAAAAGATGATGAGAAAAAGGAGATTGGTAGAAGGATAGTTGAGAAGTGCAAAGGATTACCTCTTGCTTTGAAAACAATCGGAAGTCTTCTCTGGACAAAGTCAGCAATTTCATTTTGGAAAAACGTATTGGAGAGTGACATATGGGGGCATTTTTGTATTTCAGGGTCCATTTGACCTTAAATTTGTAAAATAGGGTCTGTTAATTTTTTTTTTGTCAAATAGGGTTAAGTCGTAAGGGTAGGGGATGACATTACAAATGAAGTCGTCCTCCACCCCACCGGTTTCTTTTTTTTTTTTCAAAAAAGCAAAACCGTCTTATATAAGAACAGTTTCTGTTTACATGGGAAGTGAAGTCGCTCTCTTAAGTAACGACTTCACTTTTCTTTTCTTTTCTTATATTTCTTTTTAACATAAACATCATGTCTGTGAGGAGCCTTAATTGCAAGGCTAAGAATCTTCACACTTGGCTCTAGAGTTTCTGAATTATTCACCATACATATAAAAGTTAGGCGCTGAAAATGGAGGAAAAAGTTTCAACCATATATAGATTCAATTGTTCGTTGGATTTCGTAAAATGAAATCATGTTTTGTGTATAATCCATTAAACTTACACATTTGCATTACCAAATAATTACAAATTAATGATAATCATGATTCTTCACTGTAAAATCATCAACAGTATCAACGTTAACAACTGACATGAAAAAATGAGATATTCGAGACGCCAAAAAGGACATGGATTTTTTTATTGCTTTTTTTTTTTTCACAAATGTGGAAAAATGACACATTTCTTAGCTTTTACTACTGTGATTCATACGTGTACGATCAGAATCACGAAAAGAAAAAAAGAAAAGAAACCGCAAAAAAAAAAGGAAAAGTGAAGTCGTCATGTAGAAAGACGACTTTACTTTCCACGTAAAGAGAAACCGTTATCTCATAAGACGACTTTGTTATTTTAAAATAAAAAAAAGAAAACCGGTTGGGTGGAGGAGGACTTCACTTGTAATGTCGTCCCCCATCCTGACGACTTAACCCTGTTCGATAAAAAAAAATTCGATGGATCCAATTTTACAAATTTAACATCAAATGAACCCTATTTTACAAAAAAGCCTTACTTAAGAGAGCGACTTCACTTGCCATGTAAACAGAAACCGTTCTTATATAAGACGGTTTTGCTTTTTTGAAAAAAAAAATAGAAACCGGTGGGGTGGAGGACGACTTCACTTGTAATGTCGTCCCCCACCCTAACGACTTGACCCTATTTGACAAAAAAAAATTTAACAGACCCTATTTTACAAATTTAAGGTCAAATGGACCCTCAAATACAAAAATGCCTCTTAATGATCTGAAAATAATTGATTGTCCACAAGTGGAGATGTTCCCAGATGGAGGTTTGCCATCAAATGTAAACAAGTGTCTCTTTCAAGTTCAAAACTTATTGCCTCTCTAAGAGAGAACTTGGATGCCAACACATCTCTTTTCTGGTTGTGTATTAAAAAGGTTGATGTGGAGTCTTTTCCTCTTGAAGTTTTGCCCAAAATTACTTTTCTACAAATCTCCAATTGCCCAAATCTCAAAAAGATGAAGTACAAGGGTCTCTGCCATATCTCATGTCTCTTACTTGAGCATTGCCCCAACCTTCAATGCTTACCAGAGGATGGTCTACCCAAATCCATCTTTCATCTTTCTATCAAGGGTTGTCCGTTATTGAAAAAGCGTTATCAGAATCCAAAAGGTGAAGACCGAAAAAAGATCTCTCACATTAAAAACTTGGGAATTTGGTATTAAGAAGTTCAAAACTAGATGTGTCGCAATTCCATTTGTCTTTATCAGGTGCTAATTCTCCATCTTTTCCATTACAATTTTCTTAGTTGCAAATATTTCACTGCGTAATCGCCATTTACTAAAACAACTGAAACACTTAGTAATAAGGAGATGGTGAGATGAGTTTCAATGGATGATTTTGTTACTTGACAATAATATACTTGAGATCAAATTACTGATTTCCATTAGTCACTTTGTTTCCAATTCATAGGATGGCAGCAGAATTTGTTGGTGGTTGACAAGCTGGCTTCTCCTAAAGTTTTTAGACTTGTTTTGTGGAAGAAAACTTGATAAGAAGCTACTGGGAAACTTGCACATCACACTGCACTCCATCAAAGATCCACGCTATAAAACATGGCTTTTTGATGTCAAAGAGGTCATGTTTGATGCAGAGGATCTCTGGGATGAAAGAGACTATCAACTCACCATATGCAAAGTGGAAGCTGAATCTCAACTTCTAACTTTCATTTATAAGGCATCAAATTTCTTCAACTCCACTTTCAGTTCATTTAACAAGAAAAACTAGAATATCTTGCAAGGCAAAAGGGTGCACCTGGTTTCAAAGAATGTAGTTATTCTGGTGCTGAATCAAGTATTAAATTGTCACAGAAATTGCCGTCAACTTCTTATGGTTATGGAGGGGCTGTTTTGTGTTCCATGTGTTCTCTTTGTAAAAAAATGAAGAATCAATTCACCATCTATTTTTTTTGAGTGTAATACTGCTGTTTATCTTTGGTATTGCCTGCAGGGGATTTTTTCTTATGTGTATTGGTTGAATTCAATTCCGGGTAGTGCTCTAATAAAACTTGTGTGATTAGAAGCTTTGACTTACACTACTTGGATGATTTGCCAAAGAACTATGACAGATTTCAGAGAATCATTTCACAGCAAACAGCTGTTCAAAATATGAGAGGGTTAGTGAGTTTGATTGTTAACTCTTCCAGCAAACATATGCACAATGATATAAAGCAATTTTGCTTCTGAAATTTTTTGACGTCAATTCTAGCCGGGTAAAGGTACAACTACTATACAAGTTCTTTGCCAATTTCCTGATATATATATATATATAGATTGGGTTAACGTGATCACAGATAGTTCTTGAAACTTTTTATCAAACATTTCTCAGAAAGGAAACTTATTCTTCCTTCTATTAATCTATTTAGATGACAATGATTGTTGTAGGGTTGTTGAAGTATAATTGTTATTTAAAGAGAAGCTTGTTTCTTAGTTCAAGATGAAGAAACTTGAAAAATTAAAATACTTCAATATCTTATTTATCTTCTCAAAGAATGAAAAATTGATTACAAGGCCTCTAGAACTCATACAGAACAAAGTCATAGAACTGAGAATGATAACTCTATCAAAATAAAGGTTCATATTACATGTTTGTAGAGAAGCTCAGTTATTTAGGTCACACAAGATACAAGATAAGACATAGTGTGCTTTGAGTGTGGTCAATCATTTCCTGCATAATCAAGAGAGCAACATTTAAAAGCTATGAATAGAATACTTCACTATTTAAATATTTTAATAAGACAAATCAATAATTATCAATATTGTCTGTTTTCAAATTCGTGTTTGATAAGATAAAAAAAAATAAAAACATCTGTTTCTACAATGTTGTTAAGTAAAGTGCATCGCCTAATGCACTTACAGTAAGATCATTGCTAGGGTGTTTTTGCAAAACATGCATTGCAAAATCTCTGTTTTTAATTTCTGCATTTTTGATTGTAGTACCTTTTCTCTGTTTTTAATTTCTGCAGAGGCAGAGGGAATGAAAACATCACCGTTTCATTTTCATGGGAAACTAATAAGGTTTATATAAAAGTAACTATATTGCCTTATACCTAATCACTGAACGGTTTAAAACTATACCACAATCGTAAGAAGAACAAATAAAAAGTAACCATCACCAAATAACAATAATAGGTATATCAAAATCTCATCTCGTAATCTAATTTAATTCTTAATTAGTGTCCAAATAAAAAAATAATACCAAATCAGTGTTAAGTGGAGTCAGTCAATGAAATAATATTTAAAATTTTACCCGAATATTTTTAACAATTAAACAAATTATCAGAAAGACATTATTGCTTCACTGGGCCCACAATCCTCTCTCCATTCAGAATTTCATGCTTTCATTCATCACAGCCGTTTGAATGAATATCGAACAGCTCACATTTTATGATGATGAATAAAACTTATAAAATGTTTGAGCCGCCCATTCCTAATCTAACGAGAATTGTGAAACAAAGCTGAGAAAATTTGCGATAAAAGAAAATGATGTTCCACTATCCTTAAAGTCAAGTCTTAGTCGTAAAATAGCCACATACTTGTTTCATCGGTATAGCCTCCCTGCACTTGGATTTCAAATTACACACTTCCATTCACCATTCACTCCAATCTGTTCCAACTCCTACTATGGCAGCAGAAGTTGTTGGTGGTGCTCTTCTTTCCGCTTTTCTTCAGGTTGCATTCGACAGGCTGGCTTCTCCTCAATTCGTAGATTTCTTTCGTGGAAGAAAACTTGATGAGAAGCTGCTCCGCAATTTGAACATCATGCTGCACTCCATCAATGCTCTTGCTGATGATGCAGAACAGAAACAGTTCACAGATCCACACGTCAAAGCATGGCTTCTTTCTGTCAAGGAGGCTGTCTTTGATGCAGAGGATCTCTTGGGTGAAATAGATTATGAACTCACCAGATGCCAAGTGGAAGCTGAATCCCAACCTCAAACCTTCACTTACAAGGTATCAAACTTCTTCAACCCTACTTTCAGTTCATTTAACAAGAAAATTGAATCAGAGATGAAAGAAGTCCTAGAACAACTAAAATATCTTGAACAGCAAAAGGATGCTCTTGGTTTGAAAAACGGTACTTCTTATTCTGATAGTAAGGTGTCACAGAAATTGCCATCATCTTCTTTGGTGGTTGAAAGTATTATCTATGGCAGAGATGCAGACAAAGAAATTATCTTTAATTGGCTCAGATCTGAAACCGACAATGATAACCATCCATCTATATTTTCCATTGTGGGCATGGGTGGATTGGGTAAGACCACACTCGCCCATCATGTGTACCGTGACCCAAAGATGGAGGAGGCTAAATTTGATATCAGAGCTTGGGTTTGTGTTTCCGATCATTTTGATGTTTTCACAGTGACAAAAACAATTCTTGAGGCAATCACTAACTCTAAAGATGATAGCGGGAACCTAGAAATGGTTCATGGAAGATTGAAAGACCAAATATCAGGAAGGAAATTTCTTCTTGTTTTAGATGATGTTTGGAACGAAGGAGGAGAAGAATGGGAAGCTGTTCGAACTCCTCTTAGCTATGGGGCTGCAGGAAGTAAAATTCTTGTCACAGCACGTGCTGAGAAAGTTGCGTCTAACATGAGATCTAAAGTGCATCGCCTAAAGCAATTAGAAGACGACGAATCCTGGAATGTTTTTAAAAAACAAGCACTAAAAGATGATGATCTTGAATTGAATGATGAGAAAGAGGAGATTGGTAGAAGGATAGTTGAGAAGTGCAAAGGATTACCTCTTGCTTTGAAAGCAATCGGATGTCTTCTCCGCACAAAGTCATCCATTTCATATTGGAAGAGTGTATTGGAAAACGACATATGGGACTTGCCGAAAGAAGTGAAAATTATCCCTGCTCTATTACTGAGTTATCAACACCTTCCTTCTCATCTCAAGCGATGCTTTGCTTATTGTGCATTGTTTCCGAAAGATAGTGAATTTGACAAGAAGGAATTAATTTTGTTGTGGATGGCTGAAGGTTTTCTCCATCACTGTCAACAAATCAATAATGTAGAAGAAATTGGTGAACAGTATTTCAATGATTTACTAACGAGGTCTTTCTTTCTTCAATCAGATTTCAAAACCTATTTCTCCATGCATGACCTTCTGAATGATTTGGCAAAATATGTTTGTGCAGATTTTTGTTTCAGGTTGAAATTTGATAAAGGAAACTGCATCCCCAAAACAACCCGTCATTTTACATTTGCATTCAATGACGTAGAATGTTTTGATGGTTTTGGGAGTTTAACTGATGCTAAAAGACTGCGTTCTTTTTTTCCATCTGAAGAATTCGGGGGAAGAAATATTGATTATTATCCTTTGCAATTCAAGATTTTGGTACATGAATTGTTTTCCAACTTTAAGTTTTTACGTGTCTTATCGTTGAATGCATATTCTGAGCTTAGAGAAGTCCCTGATTCTGTTGGTGATCTTAAACATCTCCATTCTTTAGACCTTTCGAGAACTGGGATACAAAAGTTACCCGAATCAACATGTTTGCTCTATAACTTGCTAATCTTGAAGTTGAACTATTGTTCAAGTCTGGAGGAGTTGCCCTTAAATTTGCATAAACTCACCAAATTGCATTGTCTTGAATTTGAAAATACAAAAGTAACAAAGATGCCAATGCATTTTGGAGAGTTGAAGAATCTTCAAGTACTCAGTCCGGTTTTTATCGATAAAAATAAGGAGTTTAGTACTAAGCTTCTAGGATGCCTCAATCTTCATGGAAGACTATCAATTAATGAGGTGCAAAATATTGTAAATCCTCTAGATGCATTAGAAGCAAATCTGAAAAATAAAGATCTTGTGGATTTAGAGTTAAAATGGGAGTCAGACCATATCCCTGATGATCCAAGGAAAGAAAAGAAAGTATTGGAGAATCTACAACCTTCCAAAATCGTGGAATATTTGTCAATAAAGAACTATGGTGGTACAGAATTCCCAAGTTGGGTATTTGATAATTCATTATCAAATTTGGTGTTCTTAAGGCTGGAGGACTGTAAATATTGTTTGTGTTTGCCTCCCCTTGGACTATTGTCATCTCTGAAGACCCTTGAGATTATTGGATTTGATGGAATAGTGAGCATTGGTGATGAATTTTATGGGAATAGCTCTTCTTCGTTTACATCTTTGGAAAGTTTGACATTTTCAAAGATGAAGGAATTGGAAGAATGTGAACGTAAGACTGCTGCTTTTCCACGTCTTAAAACTCTCTCGGTGTATCAATGTCCCAAGCTAAAAGGTCTGCCAGATCAACTTGTTTATGTAAAGAATCTTTATATAATTGACAGCATGGAAGCATCGTGCCTCGAAAGGTGTGAGCATACTGTATCTCATAATTCACTTGAAGCCTTGACCTTTTTTGTTTTTCCAATTATGAATATTTCAATGAGTCGTAGCTTTGATCTGCTTGAACATATTCGCTTTGGCAGTTGTGATTCTCTAACAACCTTTCCACTCGATTTCTTCCCAAACCTTAAGTCTCTTTTCCTGCTTGAGTGTCGTAACCTACAAATTATTTCACAGAAGCACACTCATAATCATCTCATGTTTTTGACAATTTCCTGTTGCTCACGATTTGAATCATTTCCTAGTGAAGGGGTATCTGCTCCGCGGCTACGGATAATTCGAATTAATGGAGCGGATAATTTGAAGTTGTTGCCAAAACGGATGCAAATCCTGCTTCCGTCTCTTAATGTACTACAAATAATGAATTGTCCAAAAGTGGAGATGTTCCCAGACGAAGGTTTGCCACCAAATGTAAAAGATGTGTCTCTTTCAAGTTTCAAACTTATGGCCTCCCTAAGACAGACCTTGGGTACCAACACATGTCTTCAGAGCTTGTCTATTGAAAATATGGATGTGAAGTTTTTTCCCGATGAAATTTTGCTACCACACTCTATCACTTCTCTACGAATCAATAACTTCCCAAATCTTAAAAAGATGCATTACAAGGGTCTCTGCCACCTCTCTTCTCTCACACTTCATGCTTGTCCCAACCTCCAATGCTTACCGGAGGATGGTCTCCCCAAATCCATCTCCTCTCTTGAAATCTGGAACTGTCCATTGTTGGAACAACGTTGTCAGAATCCTGAAGGCCAAGACTGGAAAAAGATTGCTCACATCGAAAAACTAAGTGTTCGCTCAAAATTTTAAAGTTAGATGAGCAATAATTCCCGTTTCTCTGCCTCTTCAATAGGTGTTGATACTCTATACTATCTCTCTACCTTTTCAATTACAATCTTGTTAATTTACATTGTTGTGCTATTACATTCATCACTTTGTCTAATGATTTCTTTTGTTAATTGTTTATTGTTAATTTTTAAACTAATGATTTAATTGGAAGCCGGTATCTGGTGCTAATCGTATTATCTCTGTACAGCATTCCTATCTGAATCTGGAGGGAGCAGAAGACACCCTCCCTCA
Source organism: Vigna unguiculata (assembly GCF_037176805.1). NCBI lineage: Eukaryota > Viridiplantae > Streptophyta > Magnoliopsida > Fabales > Fabaceae > Vigna > Vigna unguiculata. Next base: position 48,335,073 of record NC_140795.1, on the reverse strand, counting down.
TCGGCTGACCTTGATTCTAAGCTGCACACCGAAAAGAGTAAGTAGTTGTTTAGGGATATTGTTCTTGAAACAAACGCAATTGTGAAAATGCAATTACTTTTAAACTTCCTTTTCTTGGGACTTGAACTTGTATTTGTTTTCGCCTTGTTGAATTTATATCCTCAACTGGTCTGTTCTGTGTTATTTTTTTCAATTGTGCTTTCAAAATACACTGATGACTAATACCCGTGTCTTTAATGATCCACACAGGAAGAGAAAAAAAAAGAAAAACTGGACTCAGTTTTGGAGAGTGACATTAAAGCAGTGAGCATTACAATAATAGCTTTTACTTCATAGCTACAATTTTCTTCCCCCAACTTTTCGTTTATTTATGAAATTTGTAGAGGCAGGATTTGATGTAGTTGTCAGAAAACATGTAAAGTTTGTGTAATTGTTGAACCGTAAAAAGCGTACGTGTTTGTTATTGGAAACAGCATTAGATATTTTACAATATATTTTAGATAAATGATTTCTACATAAATATCTAGATTCCCCCTTTGATGTAGTTTTCACATGGCAGAATAAAACAAAACCATTGTCTCCTCTTCAGGTTTCTGCCCTGCATGGATTTTACTTGATATCAGAAGAAAGAAATGCTGTCTTATGTGAATATTCAAAACAAAGGAAGCATATATAGAAGAGAGTCATCACATATAGTATTGCCTTATTACTAATCACTGAACGGTTTAAAACTATACCACAATCGTAAGAAGAACAAATAAAAAGTAACAATCACCAAATAACAATCATAGGTATATAAAAACATTTGATTTAGTAACAACTACTTCACGTCATAGGTATATATATATATATATATATATATATATATATATATATATATATTATATTATATTTTCAAGTGATATAAAATTTTGGTTTCAAAATACTGTCAACCAAGAAAGATGATAGCTGACTAGTATTGTTAAGTTTTGGAAAATATGACATAGCCAACGCCCCTTAGAGGTTTTGATTTTATTATATGATATTTTGTAGTTATATTTTGGTCATTATCTTTTCTCATATCATGTTTTTATTATAAAGGATTATTGCAAGAAATTTAAAATAAAATAAGGAGAGAAAAATTTGCTAGTGTATATATCACATCAACTAAAACCTTTGATGAGATACAAGATGAAGTGAAGAAGTTAGACTAATTGCATAACTAGTCTATTGATGGTTTACTTATTTTAGAATAATCTTTCTTGTTTTACACTGTAGAGAATACAGAATTTTTATGGAAGAGAGTCATCACATATAGAAAACATTATCATATGACACCTAAGTTTAACAATGACGAGGAAATTAAAAGAATCATTCTACAATAATCTCAATCATTATCTCTAAATTTATAATAGTTTTATTTGAATCACAAAAATAATATTTTTTTTCAATCAAACTACCTTTATGAGGAAAACAGAAAAATAGGAGAAAACTAACCTAAGCTACTAAGAGGTGAATTCATATAACATTTATTTCTTTATTTTGTTTTTATATAATTTATTAGCTAATTATGTAAATTTTATTATGGAAGATATCTTTTTTTTTATCTAGGAAATTAAAAGATCGTAAGGTTAAAGTGGAGTTGGAGCCATGAGTTGGTGTTTCGCATTGGGTAGAAATAAACAATATGTTAGGAGAAAACACTCATAAACCAATCGAAATTGGTGTCTTAATTTCTTGTAAGAGTTTTCACATGATTTGTAACACTCGATTTTTGTTGCTTTCCTATTGTGCATATCTACATGAATAATCTTATCTCTAATTATTACTATAAAAAAATTGTCTCACTTTATTTAAATCTCAAATAAAAAGGAAACTTCATGTCTTACGTCTACAATATAATTTGACAAAAATCGAAAATAAATAACAATAAAATCTGTGAGACGACCTAAAACGTCAATCGGTCTTATTCAACTCTCACTCTTGATTATTAATTATTGTGCATCTTTCTCTACACACATGCAATTATCTATTTCTGTATAAGGTACAATCGATCATCGCAAGGAGATACAATAATGCAAGTGTCAACCTGATTTCGTTCGGACAAATAGAGATTATTAGAAAAAGAAAAATCAACAAAAAATTGGTTTTTATTGTTAATAAATAAAAGGTTCTTAAAAAAAACTAATTTGCGTTTTTGGATTTAAAAATATAAAAAGATTAAAAAGTTAATTAAGAAAATTAAAGAATAAGAAAAATCATTTTACAAATAAAGTATAAAGGAAAAACAAACAAAATAAATAAAATAGTTTTCAAAACAAGAAAATAGGAGAAAAGAGGAGTATGGCTGAGCTTTTGTTAGGCCTAACTATCTTAAAAGAAAGAATTTTTTGACTTCCTCACACCCCTCTAGATTTTCTATGTATAGTAGACATACAAAACCCTCCCAATCACGTGACAGAAAACCCCAAGCTCTCCACCTCATTGTTTGAAAATCTGCATGTGACTACGTCATGTGCAATGTCCTCTTGTTTGGGAAACAATCGATCAGATATGTTTGTGGAGATATATACTTCAACTTAGAAGTTGATAAAGCACTATCTATACCAGAAAGGGCTCCTCATTTTTCATTCGCAATCAATGACGTTAAGTATTTTGACAGTTTATATGATGCGAAAAGCAATGACGTTAAGTACATTGCCCCAAGCTCAAAGGGCTGCCAAACCAACTTCTTCACGTAAAGCAAATAATTATCTGTGAATGTGAAAGGTTCACCATTGGCGGACACAACACGGATTCATCAACCCTGGAAAGGATAGGGGATACCATAAATAATAATTCTCTTGAAGTGTTACACATTTATTCTTGTCTGTACATGAATATTCCATTGAGACTTCGCTACAATTTACTTGTAACACTGGATATAGATGGAGGCTTTGACTCTCCAATGACCTTCCCTCTAGATTTCTTCCCAAAACTCTGTTCACTCAAACTCAGGTGTTGTAATCTGATGAAGTGGAGTTGTGCTCTGATGGAGGTTTGCCATCAAATCTAAATACCATGGATCTCTCAGACTGGGAAAAGATTGCTCACTCGAAAACATAGAGATTGAAGATGTCGGACATGAACTTGAAGTTTGAAATCGGTAGTTTTTTGAAGTTTGAACCTTTTGAAATACAATGTTGGGCTATTGTTTCCAATTCATAGGATGGCAGCAGAATTTGTTGGTGGTTGACAAGCTGGTTTCCCCTAAAGTTTTTAGACTTATTTTGTGGAAGAAAACTTGCTAAGAAGCTACTGGGAAACTTGCACATCACACTGCACTCCATCAAAGGTCCACGCTAGAAAACATGGCTTTTTGATGTCAAAGAGGTCATGTTTGATGCAGAGGATCTCTGGGATGAAAGAGACTATCAACTCACCAGATGCACAGTGGAAGCTGAATTTCAACTTATAACTTCCATTTATAAGGCATCAAATTTCTTCAACTCCACTTTCAGTTCATTTATCAAGAAAAACTAGAATATCTTGCAAGGCAAAAGGGTCCACCTTTTCTTTGTACAGGTATGCTTGCAGTTTACTTAGAAAAGACATGAAAAAGATAGTGATCACTCTTGATTCCTCATATATCCTATACTTGGAAAAACAAGGGGACAAGCAGGCTCTAGCAAAGGTACATGACCTTATAATTTTTTGGAATTTAATTTTCTCTTACTATATTGTAGATCTTTTGATACAAAACTTTCTTAATTAGGCTTCTCTTTGAAAGCATTGAGAAGCAAATTGGCGAAGGAATCTCACTAATGTACCATGATATTATACAGAGAAAACAAGTAGAAGGGATTCAAATTGGCATATCTGATGATGAGTTACCTAAACAGGTCCAAGGAAAACTAGTACACCTGAGAGAGATTGAAGCAAAGGGAGTTATGAAATGTAAATGCTTCTAAACATACATTCTTAGACCCTTTAAATTGTATTTGATTTCTTGGTGAACTGGGAAGGGAATTTAAGTAGTGAGAATTGCCAATAATTTTTAATTTTTTTTCCTTATTGGGTTTCCATTTATTTATAAAATTAGGAGAGGAGAATTTGTGTAGCAGTGACATAAATTAACTATGTAAAAATTGAGTATTTGTTGAACCGAAAACGGTCATTGTATTTGTTAATGATAGAAAGAAAGAAAGAAATACATGTTGGAAGAAAGAAAGTTTAGTATATTATGGAAATGAAGTCATGTCTCCCTGTTTCATTTCAAATCACCTATCTGGAAATCTTCTATATTCAAAAATTCACCTCTTTTACTCTTAATATGAGAATTCAGCTCAAGCAATTCACAATTTGAACTCATTGTCGCACTGTCAATTAATTTACTACTTAATATTGTTCACGTTAAAAGTGTGTATACATTGTTAAAAGAAATTGTATTGCTAGTATGCCTTATAGACAAATGACCTGGCTTAATTTGCATCTATAAAAATTTGAGTCAGGCTAAATGCATTTATATAAATTAATAAAAAACAATTAACATTTTTTTTTTAATTTTGAAAACAATACATAAGTTAAATTATAAATATTGCAAATATGTAACAATTTAAAAAAGAAAAACAGAGTATCATTGAGACGTTGTTGTTTGAAAATCAGCACAGCGGATATAAAGAAATAAGACCCTTCCCTTCTTCATACATTATTTCCTAAATATAAAAGCAAAATGATGCATACTATGACTATGATAAAGGATGCCCTCAAGTTTTATAATCTGTAGAAAATTGTGAACATTAAATAATGATCTTATTATTGCAAAATGTTTTTATCCTTTTTTTTTCTTTTATCTTATTTTTCATTATGAAGTATGTTTGAGATACTAAATTAATAAATTTAAAAAAAAAACTTAAATTAGAAATAACTAAATAATACAATTCTATGTTTCATAAGTTATAAACCAGCTAAGTCAATTTAATCTCTAGTTCATATACGTGTCAAAAATCAGAAAAGTTGCTTTGTCAGGAAGACTTAAAAGCTATTGGTTGAGTATTAATGTTCACTGTTCTTAAAGTCAAGTCACCGTTCTTGAGAAAATACCTAACTACTCATTTCATCACCATAGCAGCTCCCTGCACTGAATCATTGTGGAATCACACACTTCCGTCTTACCATGGCAGCAGAACTTGTTGGTGGTGCTCTTCTTTCTGCTTTCGTTAATGTTGCATTTGACAGGTTGGCTTCTTTTGAAGTTTTAGACTTCTTTCGTAGAAGAAAACTTGATGAGAACCTGCTCAGCAATTTGAACATCATGTTGCACTCCATCAATTCTCTCGCTGATGATGCAGAACAAAAGCAGTTCAGAGATCCACACGTCAAAGCATGGCTTTTTGCTGTCAACGAGGCTGTCTTTGATGCAGAGGATCTCTTGGATGAAATAGACTATCAACTCATCAAATGCAAAGTGGAAGCTGAATCAGCACCTCAAAACTTGACTTACAAGGTATCCAATTTCTTTGATTCTACTTTCAGTTCATTTAACAAGAAAATTAACTCCGGAATGAAAGAAGTCACAAAAAATCTAGAATATCTTGAAAAGCAAAAGGATGCTCTTGGCCTGAAAAAGTGTACTTACTCTGGGCATGGATCAGGTAGTAAAATGCCACAGAAATTGCAATCATCTTCTTTGGTGGCTGAAAGTGTTATTTATGGCAGAGATGCTGACAAAGAAATGATCTTAAATTGGCTCGGATCTGAAATCGACAATCATATCCATCCATCAATACTTTCCATCGTGGGCATGGGTGGGTTGGGTAAGACCATACTTGCCCAACATGTGTACAATGACCCAAGGATCGACGATGCAATGTTTGATATCAAACTTTGGGTCTGTGTTTCGGATGATTTTGATGTTTTGACTGTGACAAAAGCAATTCTTGAGGAAATCACAGATGAAAAGGATGACAGTAGAGACCTACAAAAGATTCACAAAAAACTGAAAGAAAAATTGTCCGGACGGAAATTTCTTCTTGTTTTGGATGATGTTTGGAACGAAAGACAAGAAGAATGGGAAGCTGTGCGAACTCCTCTTGGTTATGGGGCTCCAGGAAGTAGAATTATTGTGACAACACGTGGGGAGAAAGTTGCTTCTAATATGAGGTCTAAAGTGCATCGCTTAAAACAATTAGAAAAGGATGAATGCTGGAAAGTTTTTGTAAAGCAAGCACTAAAAGATGATGAACTTGAATTAAATGATGAGAAAAAGGAGATATTTTTTGGGTATTGAGGTGGCACAGTCCAATGATGGTATTGTTATATCTCAAAGAAAGTATGCCATGGATATTCTGGAGGAAACTGGATTGATGAGTTCAAAGTTTGTTGATACACCCATGGATCCTAATACTAAACTTCTACCAAATCAGGGGGAGCCTATATCTGATCCTGAGCAGTATAGACGATTGGTTGGGAAATTGAATTATCTTACCGTTACTCGTCCTGACATTTCCTTTGCAGTCAGTGTGGTAAGCCAATTTCTTAATTCTCCATGTGAAGATCATTGGAATGCAGTCATTCGCATCTTGAAGTATATTAAAAAATCTCCTGGAAAAGGATTGTTATATGGTTCTAATAACCATACAAGAGTTGTTTGCTATTCAGATGCTGATTGGGCAGGATCTCCTTCTGATAGAAGATCTACATCTGGGTATTGTGTCTTCATTGGTGGTAACTTGATCTCGTGGAAAAGTAAGAAACAGAGTGTTGTAGCAAGATCTAGTGCAGAAGCAGAATATAGAGCTATGGCCTCAGCTGCCTGTGAACTTGTTTGGCTCAAGCAATTGCTTCAAGAGTTACAATTTGGAGATATTACTCACACACTTGTGTGTGACAATCAGGCTGCCCTTCATATTAGCTCTAATCCTGTCTTTCATGAGAGGACTAAACACATTGAGATTGATTGTCATTTCGTTCGGGAAAAGGTTATGTCTGGAGACATCAAGACTGAGTTTGTTAACTCAAGTGATCAGTTAGCAGATATTTTTACGAAGTCTTTACGGGGGCCTAGAACTGATTATATTTGTAACAAGCTTGGCACATACGATTTGTATGCTCCAGCTTGAGGGGGAGTGTTAGATATAGTTTGATATTATTAAGATATTGTTAGATATTGATAACTACAATATCAAACAATATCTTCTATTTAATCTTTTTTTTTTCAGTTACTCTTTTTACTTGTACCTCTCTCTATTATAAATAGATTACCCTATGTGTGGTTTATACACAAGGGAGATTAATCTCAATCCCTATCTTCTTTATTCTCAACAACTTCAATTAAGTAGGTGCCAAAACTTAAGAAGAGTTTCACAGGAGGAGCACGCTCATAATCATCTCAAGGTACTAAGAATTAGTGAATGCCCTCAATTTGAATCATTTCCCAGTGAAGGATTATCTGCGCCGTGGCTACAAATAATTTCAATTCGAGGAGCGGGGAATTTGAAGTTGATGCCAAAACGTATGCAAATCCTACTCCCATCTCTTACTGAGTTGGAGATAATTGATTGCCCAAAAGTAGAGATGTTCCCAGATGAAGGATTGCCATCAAATTTGAAAAAGATGTCTCTTTCGAGCTTAAAACTTATCACCTCGCTTAGAGACACATTGGATGCCAATACATGTCTTGAAAGCTTGATTGTTGAAAAGTTGGAGGTGGAGTCTTTTCCCGGTGAAGTTTTGTTGCCACACTCTCTCACCACTCTAGACATCCTTTTTTGCTGAAATCTTAAAAAGCTTGACTACAAGGGTCTATGTCACATCTCCTCTGTCACATATTATGGATGTCCCAACCTTCATCAAAGAAAATTACAAAGTTCTTAGTTACAAATACTTCACTCTGTTATCGGCACTTACTAAACAACAGATGCCTTTAGAGGAGAAGGTGAGACGAGTTTTAATGGATTACTTGTTAATTGACAACAATATAACTTCTTTTGGAAATCAACCATTTTTTTTATAAGCTGTCTCTTGCTGTTCTTATCTGTTATTGCTTTTGAAAAATATTAGTAAGTATGCTGCAAATATCATTATGGATTTATTGATCAAAAAAATCTACTATTAATCACTTTAGTATTTTTTTTTTATTGTTTTGTTGCTCTGCTAAATTTTATATTGAGTCACTGTGTTCTATATTGAAACAGTTATGTAATATGGATTATTTATATACTTAATCGATTAAATCCGAAAACGATTGATAAACTGATAAAATTTGAACCTTCAAATTTTCTTAGAACAGGGTCCAATGCAGTCATGCCATTGTCAAATTTTATTTTCCTTAAGAACTCTAGGCGGTTGAATATTTTAATTTTCCTTCTTGACTCTTCGTGTATTGGTCTATTATTCTTCCTGAGACTGACTTGTAAATTTTTATTTGTAATTCAAGAGTATTACCGAGTCTGGCATGTGCTTACACAAGTTTCTTACAATGGCTTCCAATGTCTTCTTCACTTCAAGTGATCGCTCTAGGCATCTTCTATCATGTTGTTTCTGCAAAATTTTGTCTTAAGGTACAAAATTTTAGTAATTATTAAAATTTCTTTTGTCTGTATTAAAGATTGCTTAAGGTACAAAATCTTAAGGTTGTGTAAAATTGAACTTATTTTCCACCCTTTTCTTTGTACAGGTATGCTTGCAGTTTACTTAGAAAAGACATGAAAAAGATAGTGATCACTCTTGATTCCTCATATATCCTATACTAGGAAAAACAAAGGGACAAGCAGGCTCTAGCAAAGGTACACGGCCTTAGCATATTTTTGGAATTTAATTTTCTTTCACTATTGTAGATCTTTGATACAAAAATTTCTTAGGCTTCTCTTGAAAGCATCAAGAAGCAAATTGGAGAAGGAATCTCACAAATTAACTCTGCAAAAGAGAGTTGTAATGCAAATAAAGGAAGTTCTTCTGGGTTTGGCTTGATAATCGATGGGAAGTCCTTAGATTATTCGCTTAACAAGAATTTGGAAAGGTCCTTCTTTGAGCTTGCCACTAATTGTGCATCTGTCATATGTTGTCGATCTTCACCCAAACAAAAAGCTCGTGTGAGTAGTACTATGGTTGTTGTGTGTGTGCTGCTACCCTATTTCTCCTTTAGCTCTTTCTAAAGTCGCCACCGCTTTCTGCCAACGTACCATGATATTATACAAAGAGAAAACTAGTAGAAGGGATTCAAATTGGTTTATCTGATGATGAGTTACCTAAACAGGTCCAAGGAAACTAATACACCTGAGAGAGATTGAAATTGTAAATGCTTCTAGACATATATTCTTAGACCTTTGAAATTGTATTTGATTTCTCTTTTTCTCTTAGGTTTCCATTTGTTTATAAGATTAGGAGAGGAGAATTTGTGTAGCAGTCACGTGATGTACCGAAAATGGTACTTGTATTTGTTAATGGAAGAAGCAATAGAAGCAATTTACAATATAGTCTACATATAAATGATCTTTATTATCTGATGCAAGTTCCAAAAACAACTAGAAACATGATACCTCTGTAAAGTGAGATTCATGATATTAATGTCAACTACAATACTATATAATAATAGTTCAATATCAGTACATGACCTTTCTTTTACATGTTCCAAGATAAAGAGAGTTTGATTTTGAAATTGGTGTATGGTAAACACATGTTGCAAGAAAGAAAGTTTATTATCTCATGGAGATGAAACTGTGTCAAAATTTTGTAGGATGAGATAGTTGTAGCAGAATGTTCTTCTCTAAGAAATTATTATCAAGGTATCCACATAAGCATACGTGTTGATAGTTAAGATAAAAAGAAATCAAAGAAGTATGAATAAAAAACTCAACAATATAACGAACATTAATTACACACTTCCATTCACAATTCACTCCATTTCCAACTCTTACGATGGCAGCAGAAGTTGTTGGTGGTGCTCTTCTTTCCGCTTTTCTTCAGGTTGCATTCGACAAGCTGGCATCTACTCAGTTTGTTGATTTCTTTCGCGGCAGAAAACTTGATGAGAAGATTCTCGGCAATTTGAACATCATGCTGCACTCCATCAATGCTCTCGCTCATGATGCTGAACAAAAACAGTTCACAGATCCACACATTAAAGCCTGGCTTTTTTCTGTCAAAGAGGTTGTCTTTGATACAGACGATCTCTTGGTTGAAATAGATTATGAAATCACCAGATGCCAAGTGGAAGCTGAATCCCAACATCAAACCTTTACTCATAAGGTATCAAATTTCTTCAACTCTACTAAAAGATAACCATCTTGAATTGAATGATGAGAAAAAGGAGATTGGTAGAAGGATAGTTGAGAAGTGCAAAGGATTACCTCTTGCTTTGAAAACAATTGGAAGTCTTCTCTGCACAAGGTCATCCATTTTAGATTGGCAAAGTGTATTGGAAAGTGATATATGGGACTTACCGAAAGAGGTTCAAATAATCCCAGCTCTATTATTGAGTTATCAACACCTTCCTTCTCACCTCAAGAGGTGCTTTGCTTATTGTGCTCTATTTCCAAAAGATTATGAGTTTGACAAGAAGAAATTAATTTTGTGGTGGATGGCCGAAGGTTTTGTTGACAAACAAGTCTCTTTGGATAAACACTTTTTGTATTCAGATTTGTTGTGTATTGAAATGAAGCACTACATGGTTCTTTTATAGGCCTTTGGACATGACTCTTCAACTACATTCATTAAATATAACTACTACCTAACTCACAATTAATACAACAACTTCCAACTACCCACATTTAAGTTTACCTAACACCAACTACCCACATTTAAGTTTACCTAACAAAATCCTCCCGTAAACTTAAATGATCTTCTTGTCCTTCATTCCGAGTATCATCTTATTGTTCTCAAACAAAGAGGATGGCAGCGACTTTGTAAACATATCTGCAGCTTGTGCTCGACTTTCGACGTGCTCCAACTCTACATTTCCTTCTTTCACTTGTTCTCGGATGAAGTGAAATTGAACATCAATGTGCTTGATTCTCTCATGATTGACCGGGTTCTTTGCCAATTCAATGGCCGACTTGTTATCAACTCGGATCACAATCCCCTTTTCTTGCTTAATTTCCAGTTTGCTTAGAAGCTTTCTAAGCCAAACTACATAGCAAACACTCCAGGATGCTGCAACGTACTCTGCTTCACATGTTGACAGTGTTACAATGGGCTGTTTCTTTGAAAGCCAGGTGAACGCCGTGCTCCCCATGAAGAATACATATCCAGACGTGCTTTTCCGGTCATCGACATCTCCACACCAATCACTGTTTGAGTAGCCGACTAGTCGGTAATCATCCGTCCTAGTATACATTAGACTAAGTGACACAGTTCCTCTCACATACCTTAGAATTCTCTTTAGGGCCTTCCAATGAGTATACCTCGGTTCCTCCATATATCGACTTGTTATTCCAACACTCAGCATTAAATTTGGTCTGGTATTTGTAAGATACCTGAGACTTCCAATCAGACTTCGGTATTTGCTCGCATCAACTCGGTCTCCATCTGCATACTTAGAAAGTTTTGTGCCCAATTCTATAGAGGTGGAAACCGGGTTGCAACTCGTCATCTTGAACTTAAACTACTTCTTTTCCACGTCTTCAACATCTTTTTGTGAATAGATGTCCCAAGCTGAAAGGTCTATCAAACCAACTTCTTCATTTAAAGCATCTAGTTATTTGTTACTGTGATAAGCTCATCATTAGCGAGACCAACATGGACACACGATCGCTTGAATTCCTGAAATTGAATTCATGTCCACTTGTGAGTATTCCCACTACGCATTACAATTTACTTAAAGAAATGTCAATTGACGATGGCTGTGACTCTCTTACAACCTTTTCGCTAGATTTCTTTCCAAATCTCTGTTATCTTTATTTGAGAAGATGTCGAAACCTACAAAGAATTTCACAGGAGGACACTCATAATCATCTCCAGAGAATGACAATTGCGGTATGCCCTCAATTTGAATCATTTCCTAGTGAAGGGTTATCTGCTCCGCAACTAGTCAGTTTTGAAATTTTTGGAGCGCAGAATTTGAAGTTGTTGCCAAAACACATGCAAGTCCTGCTTCCTTCTCTAAATCAACTATGGATAATTGATTGTCCACAAGTGGAGATGCCTCCGGATGGAGGGTTGCCATCAAATGTTAAACTTATGTATCTTTCAAATGTTAAACTTATGGCCTCCATGAGAGTGAACTTGGATAACACTTTGCAAATTGGAAAGCTGGACGTGGAGTGCTTTCCGGACGAAGGTTTGTTGCCACGCTCTCTCACCACTCTACTAATTACTGAGAGCCCCAATCTTAAAAGGCTAAACTATAAGGGTCTCTGCCACCTCTCCTCTCTCACACTTAATGGGTGCACCAACCTTGAATGCTTACCAGAGGAAGGTATACCCAAATCCATCTCTTCTCTTTCAATCTGGGATTGTCCATTGCTCCAAAAACGTTGTCAGAATCCAGAAGGCAAAGACTGGGAAAAGATTGCTCACATTGAACAACTGAGAGTTGGGAAATGGAAATAAGACAAAGAAGTTCAAAATTAGATGTGCATACTTGTCTTTTCTCTGTCTCTTCTACAGCTGCTAATTCTCCACAATATTTCTCTACCTTTTCCATTACACTTTTCTATAGTCGCAAATATTTCTCTCGATAGTATGAGTTTGGCAATCAAACACTTTTTTAGAAGTTGCTTCTTGTTATTGTTATATGTTATTGCTCTTGAACAAAATTAGGAATTAAGTTGCAAATATCATTATAGATTTGTTCATTCAAAAATTGTAAAAGTAATAACATTTTATAGTAATTTTCTATTATTTTGTTGCTCTGCTAATTTTATATTGAAACAGTTTGCTCTATATTGAATCAGTTTGTTAACGAAAACTACAATTTAAAATTTATTAATATATCTCATTGTGGTGATTGATTTATAGACATTCAATTTGAGTTAATCTTTTATCAAATTATTTTACTTTTTAAATGTTTTTGTTTATATAAGTTAACTTAACTTTATTTTTTTTGTTTGGATAAATTACGTAAATCAAACAGATTATTTAAATATCAAAGAATAGTTGATAATTCAAAATGCACTAATCCAAAAAACACATTTTATAGCTTAAATTTTATACCTGTTCTAATTTTTCAGATATAAAAAAGAGATGGTAGTAAAAATGTTGATAACTTTTAAACCAGTTTTAATTCCAACCGGTTTAAAACTCTTAAAAAGAAACATTTAATAACTATTATACTTAAAACCGTTATAGAAATAAAATGTGACCGCAATTTAATAATAATAAAAGTTATTCCACACCGTTTAGTTCCTGTAACGATATAGAAGTGAAATGTACTCTTCGGTCTTTTCCGCTTCTCGCATTCCCTGCTTCAAAGCAATTCTTTTTGACAAAGTCAGGTCTTCCCATTGTCTTGCGATTTTCCTTCTTCCTCTCGCGCACTCTCGCTGACGTTCTCGTCGCCATTGGTGGTGCTCGTGATGCATTCCCTTCTTCCTCTCGCGCATTGTCACTGACTGTTCCCGTCGTTGTTGGTGGTGCTCGTGACGTATTCCCTTCTTCCTCTCATGCTCTCGCATTCTGCTATGGTGGTGGTCTCTGATTGCCGGTAAAAGTTTATCCTCGTTTAGGGTTTTGGCAACGCAAAACTCCCCTTCGATGACCAATACTCGTCTCTCTGACCACCATCACCACGTGTTCCATGAAAACCCTCCCCTTGAAACGTTAAATCTCTTAGCCTAGAAGAACACGGCCAATCCGTGACTTATTATTGACTAATATTGGAAGTTAGAAGGGTGAATGTGTGTTGAATAGGGTTGGGGATTTTTTATGGAAAAAAAATTAGAAGCTCGTAAAAAGTAGCAGAAGAACGGAATGGCTCCGATGAAGGTTCAACCAGTTGCAATCAACATTGATTCTAAAGGTGAAGAACGTAGTGGTGGTTGGTGGTTGGGAACAAGTTGGTGTTGAAATTGTGGCTGAAATGGTTGTCCATGACATCTCGAGTTTATCCAACGAAGGTAATCTATGGAGCTGCTAAATTTTTTTTATTCAATAATGATACCGAAGCCACTATGAGTGCTTCAGTTAAAATTTGGCAAATGAATTTTGCATTCAATAGTTGTGCTTTACTAATTCTTGTGTTATTTTAGAAGTTGAAGGTTGGTGGCATTTTCAAATACTTATGTCCCTTTTTTCATCTACTATTTATCGCATTGCAGGAGCTTAACCATGAAATAAATATTGAGATGTTATTAATGTGTGGCAGTTTGTTATATTATTTTTTGTATTGGAATGAATATTTTGTGCTAGCCCTACATTCTAATTTCTATCACTAAAGGTTTTAAACTAACACTCAGTGACCTTGTGGCAGAGATTTATAAATCAGTGCCTTCCAATGTATGATTTGAGTTGGAAAAAACATGTTGCTTCTTGAAAACAGTACTTATGAGTGGTGAGACAAATGTTACTTACTTTCATATTTCTGCTAATTAGGAGAATAATCTTACATGAATGAATTGTTTTCATTCCTCTGTGTCTATGATTTTGATCAACAAGGCAGGGTTTGTGCATGCTATATATTTTGTGACTATTTTATCTTTTGAAAGGGGTTTTCATCACCTAAAATGAGCTTTATTCTTTTGTTGATTCCTTTCTTACAATTATTATGAAAGTAACTCTAAAGTTTCCTCTAGGCAATTGATCACAACACGTGCAAGATTTTTTACAAGATGTTGAACAAAGGTGTCTTTGATGTTATTAATGAATGCATTTCAACCGGCAAGAAAGTATGTGATGTACTAGGAGCTTTTATTTCCTTTTTTTTTCTCTCAATCTTATGATTTGTAGAGGAGCTATGTATTAAAGTTGTTAGAAAACATTCAGGAAACAATTAGAGTTACTTTGTCTAGTTGGTGAACATTGCAAAAGTGATATTGTTTCTTCAACAACTGATCATGTGTATAATTAATTGTTTTTATAATCAAATATAACCATAACCAGTTCCTATGGGTAAAAAATTATTCAATAATGATTTTAAGAAACATTGTTGCGGTGTGGCTTAAAATATTTATTTTTGCAAGTGACTTGATATTGCTGTCTTATTTGATCAAATGTTGACTCCTCTGTTGAATACTTTTGGTTATTGAAAATGTGTTCTTGTCTCAGGATGGAGTGATGGAGACTGCTAAAGATCTCAAAGGGCAAAGAAACATGGAAATATGGTCAAAATTTTAATCTGTCTTACACATTTTCTTTAGGTTTATATTGCTTATGCTTACATCTTTTTACTTACATGTTGAACATGTGAATGGATTCATCATGATAGATTGAACCGAGTTATGAGATAACTTAGTGATAAAGTTGAAAGGGAGAGTGAGAATGAGAGTGAGGTTATGCGTTTAATTTTTCTTACTAACACTTACGAGTTATAAGATTGTTTTTTATAAGGTTGTTTTTGTAGGTTTAGAAGAGATTGGAATATACAGAAACAACTTTTTACCAATTAAACAGCAGCTAGATAATCAAATTTCGATAATGAAAGCAGCAGAGAGTTTGGTCCAATCTGGTTCTGCTTGCTTGCTTCGGAAGAGAAGTGAGATTACGTTTGATGGCCTATTTAACATTGATAATCATATTAATTTTTGAATATCTAACCTTTGAATTTTCTTATACAGTCAAGGACTTGCACCACTGCCTCAACTATCTTCGTGTTACCTACGGGTCAAGTGAGTTCTATATTCCTATTTCCTGTTGAGTTTTTTTGTTGGCTGGTTTTTTAGTGCTTGAATTTCCGAAAGTTTTGGCCTTCTTTCTTGGATGCTTGCAATAGGTTTCATTGAATCAGAGCTCGAAGGAATTGACTCATTTTTGTTACCATCAGTTTTGTGACTACGGTTGTCGATTTCGACCATACCAACCTCAGGGTCATCGTCCTTAGAGTGCACAGGTACTGAAGTCGCACCATTTTCTTGCATGGTGGAATTATTACGGGACTTGCGTTTTCTTCCAGCTCCCACCATGCTATTTACTGGCTCAAACATTTTAGCCTTTTCTTTCCTTAACTCAGTGTTTGGTTTTGAAGGATTGTGCATATCACAGGAAATAGTCATGTGCTAAAACACAAATGTGAAGATCATTTGAACAAAAGGTCAAAATAACATTAGCTTCCCTAAAAGGAGAGGCACACTGAGGATTAAGAAAGAAGAACCTGATAAAGATTACATGATAAGAAAAAATGTGTAACCTTTACCGGAATTCTGATTTTGAGAGTTCCACTGGAAGTTTCAACTCGAGGCTGATCACCCTCTATCTTTTCTTTTCCTGAAGGTTGTGCAGGGCAGATAAATTTTATTCTTGCCGCAGCTTTCGCTCTTCTAGCGGATCCAATTCTAGCACCTTCTTCCCCAAATTCAGCCTCACCCTGCTTTTCATCTTCCTTTGCATCTTCCACTTTATCAAGTTTGGGAGATGAAAGATCTGCTTCTTTTCTAAAACCAGATTTGGATATTTCTCTATTGGGTTGTGATGACAAAACTAAATTCTTCTTTATTTTTTCTACCAATTTATCGCCAGGTTCCTCATCATTATAATCTTGAAGTGGGAAAATTTTGTCCCTTAAATCTTGCTTACGAGTATCTGACCTGTTCATCCCAAAACAGCATAGAAGTCAGGCAAAATACAGGAAAACTCAAAGGACTAGGAGAAAAAGAAAACAACAAGATTTTCAACCATCAAATAGAAATAAGAGCAGGGAAAAAGAAGAAGCAAAATTGATCACATCAATTTTCTTTCATAGTGCATGCATTGATTCAAACAATCAGATATCTCATTCACCAGTTACAAACAACCTTACTTTTTGGTAGATCCCTGTATGGTTGGTTCCACACTGAAGATCAAGTAATTTCATGGAAAATAAATTTGTTTTAACAATACAATCATATAGTGATGATTCAAATTACAACGCATGATAGAATGATGTGAGACCAGCAACTGAAACAGAGAGAATATTAGAACAATCTGCCAGCACTATATGGAAGTACCATGTTCATTGTAACTACCTTAATTTGTCGAGTGGAGAACATCACAGCTTGGACAGCCACAGCCCGTACCTTGTATCAGAGAATTGTTCGAGATTGGATAATTAAATCACTTTCAAGTGCTCCATGCACTAGCCAGGGCCTTCTTCAGGTTGGGCTTATCTATTTCGTTGTTGAAAACCAATATTTTATGTTTTTGTAGTTACCTTGTCATCATCATCACCATCACCATCATATTCTCCACAATATGGAGGGCATGCTGTGATATGTCGTTTCTTGTATGACCATAATTGTAAGTTTATTTGAAAATTAAAATTCAAATATGTTTTTTAAAGTGTCAAACGCACGATGATCTTTTACTTGGGTTTATTGTCATTCTCTGCTCAAAAAAGTAACTTCATAGAAAATTTAAGGTTTGATTTTGTGCTTCTGCTTCTTCTGTTGAAATTCCTTTGATTTTGATTATTACTTACTTTCTAATGCATATATATATATATATATAAATATATATTGGTGACAGTGTAATATATATATATATATATATATATATATATATATATATATATATATATATATATATATATATATATATTGGTGACAGTGTAATTATATCTTTATTTTTATGAAGTCCTCACCAGTTTCTCTTTACACTATGTGTGTATGTATTTCACATCAGAATAAACTTTGTAAAGCAAATACTTGGCAAAGAGCACAGCCCACAATTGATGTTGTTTTACTTTTATCTGAGATAAAAATTGGCATTGGGAAAAATGAATGGCCAATACAAACAGCAAATATTCTTGCAGTAATGGCTGCGACAGCTACGCTTCCGGGGCAAACTTAAAAGTATCTGAGTCTTTTAACTTAGATGTTATCAGTACTGGTTAGTGTAACCAAGCTGCAGCGACAGTTAAGTGCAACCATGCTGGAGAAATTGCTGGAATGAGAAGGTTGTATAACAGCATTGGTGGATTTCAATCTGGTGTTGCACCTCCTGGTGGTCTTGGACTTGGAGCTGGACTTCAGAGAATTATATCGAAAGCTTTTCCTCAGCACCCACAAGTTGAGGATGACTCTTTTAATGGAATGTTGCTTAATAAGTTTGTGCGTTTACTTCAGCAGTTTGTCAACGTAGCAGAGAAAGGTGGGGAAGTGGTCAGATCTGAATTTCGTGATACTTGCTCTCAGGCCACAGTGCTGCTTTTGTCACATTCGGTAAACATTTCTTGCTGCTGCATATATCATCTGATTATGCTAATGCAGACTAAAGTTTAGGTTAGAAAAATAAATACAAATACACTTTATTTAAAATCTCTGCTTTTGTTATTTTTTGAAGGAAAATATGGTTGTGCTGCCTCTTATCTTAAAGATGTAGCTTTATCTTTGGACAAGTTGCGGGAAGGCTATGTTGAGGTGTGTCTAATCACTACAGTAGTATTCCTCTGATGCTAGAATGGTTTTTGTACTTAGAACCTTTAACAAATGTCCTATACATTATGATGATGGGATGCTATAGTATACGGTTTCTAATTTGGTTACTTGTCTAGAAGAGGACACTTTTTAAAACACACTTTTGAGTGCATTTTATTAGGGAGATTAATTACAAATTTTTCTGTTCCTTTCATTTGTGTGTTCTATTTATTCTAGTTTTTATCTAATAAATTTGAACCAATAATATAATTTTTATCTATTAGAAATGTGATCAGTATTATATTTCATATAAAATTTAGATTGTATTTTATGTGAATATTAGATTGAATGAAATTTGTTGTTTGGATGTTTTGGATAATTATTACCTGTTTTGTATGTGGTAATAAGCAAAAACAAACTTTTCATTAAAAAATGAAAAATCACTTTTTATACCGGTTTAAGTCAGAAGGGGTATGAAAGGTGGAACTTTTTATACCGGTTATAGAACAAATATAGAAAGTTGAAACTTTTTATACCGCTTATATCTATACCGATTCTACAACCGGTATAAAACACTTTTCTTAACCGGTATAAAAAGGTTTTTTTGCACTAGTGATGATATTCTATAATCATTCTTGGTTAAAGTTCTTTTTTTTTTTCCGAGGTTTGTTAAGATATTTTCGATTAATATTGTCGAAGCTTTTATCCATTGAAGTAGATCCAAATTGTTTTCTCAATCGAGGCTAATTTTCCAACATTGTTAGTTGGATTTTTTTGTTTTGTCGACATTGACTAAAGCAATCCTAGTTAAGGTTAATAAAAATTTTCAAGTTAACATTTAAAAAAAAATCCTAAACATTATTGTCAGAAAAATAACATTTTTAAGGACTACTAATAAATTATATTATATAAATATATATTTTTATATTTTTATTTATTTTTATAATTTGTTGTTAGTTAAAAGGATGAAATAGTAGATTTATAAAAATTAATTATTTAATTTTGATATGCATAAACATATACATAAATGCCAGAGACACGTGTACTTTATCATTGATCAAGTACATCACTGACTCAGTAGCATAGTCAATTGAAGCTGTAGCTACTGCAACAAGATTGCAGAATGTCCTTAAATCAATTTGGCTGAACAATTATTTATCTTAAATTTGTTTAATTTCTCACATTTTTAGTCCAAAACATGCAGCTAGCTATGATGGCAATTAACATTGTGACAATTTCTTCACATCTGTTTAATGTTGACAGGTTGAGACCATTCCTTCACAGGTACTACTTTGTGACTGTTCGTAGTTCATGTGTTATATTTTGCAACCGAGTCGTAACCTTTTACACAAAAACTTTAAGACAATGATGTTATGGGTCTTTATTTTTATATAGTGTTTAACTTTGTCTATTATATCCAATGTGAGACTTTGATTCACACTTGGACTATTTCCAACAATCTTCTTCCAAGAGTGAGTCCACTTTTTTTTTTTTTTCTTTTTCATATGATATATTTTTCTTTAGGTATAAGTGACCCCTGGTTTACACCAAAATCTTAAGGCAATGATGTTATGAGTCTTTATTTTTATAAGTGTTTAATTTTGTCCATTCTATCTAATGTGAGACTTTGACTCACACTTGGATTATTCCTAACTTGGATTATTCCTAACACGAATCACTATAGTTCTTCACCTTGAGTTGTATCTTGATTTTTCAACTCTTTCATCCATGTGTTCTTAGCCATTGATGTGGGTAAAAGCACTTATGAAAGAAAGTATAATTTTTATTATGAAATTTACTCTTAAAGTAGCAACAACAAATAACCTAGAGTTAAATAATTAGAAGGGAGAAAAAGTATTCAGAGAAGGAAAGATAAATAAGCAGATAGGAAATATCACTAATAAAAAAAAACTTTTTATGTTTGTTATTGTTGACATCAGAGAAATGTCTGACGTTATTACCTGTGTTATAAATTGATATTGGAGGTATCATCAAATGTAATTTTAAGTCGAACGTGGTCTGTAATACACTTAAATTAATGTTTGTTCTCTAAGGAACCAAAATAAAATTTGGAGCCAATTTAAATAAAAAAGGGCAGAATTTTACGTATGTTAGGACATTAATAGAAGTAAAATTCCGTCAAATGTTGCTCTAATCGACATAATTTTACGTCTGTTAAAACAAATGTCAAATTCTTTCTTTTTTTATGTTTTACTTACATTTGTCAATTAACCAAATCTGATGATAATCAGAAAGTCACAACGCAGAATATATATTTCAAAACAAAAATTATGGTAATACAAAATGTAGATTTCATAATCTAAAATTCTTTCTTCAACGTTTTAATCTAAACTAAATATGATAATAATCTTAAAGCTAAACCTAACTCCAATTTTGGAGGAGAAATGTTGCCCACTCTTTTCTTATTTGCTGCATTGCCCCATGTGAAATAGATGATCAATTCTTGAGGGACTAAAGTGAGTAAAGTCGCAAAAATTAATGAGAATGAATTAGAGTGGCAAGAATTGACTAATGAAAACATATAAAGCAATGAAAATGAGAATGTAACATGCAACAACAATGGAAAGCACGAAAAACAGTGAGTTACTATGAAAAATAAAAAGTGTTTGATGGAATGTCCGAGTGAAAATGAAAACCGGACAAAACTGTTTGATAAAATGCCTGAACGAAACTGAAATATTAAATGAATTATGAGAGCAATTGGAACACACTTTAATCAATACAACAATGTAATGAGCTACTTTAGAACCATAAAACTAAACTAAAACAACAAATTGAAACCAAGAAACAAAATTAGACAGCAAACTGAAATGAAAACAGTGAGTAGTGTATGCGACTGAAAACTAAATTATGAAGATTGATAAGAAAAACTGAATTAAGATGCAATAAAATGGTTTGAATCATGGACGCAACATGCAATGTAGTCTAGAAACATACTAATTGAAAACTATAACCGAGAATTGATACTAAGAACAAGTGCAGAATTAGATTTTTAAGATGGGGAAAACTAACTAAACTAATAAACCTAACTTTCTAAAATGGGGTAAAAACTGAAATATGCAATCAAAACTGGAATTAAAGCCATGAACAAGATTCAAATGATGAAACTAAACTTAAATAATGCATAAAATTGTAAAATGAATTCAGAAACTGAAATCTAATATGCAGAACCAGTGCTAAAATCTGAAAATGAAAGATCAACTATATTAACTACCATAACTATATTACCTACCATGATGAACAAATGAGAACTCTGAATTGAAATGTGAATTATGAAATGGAAACACAAGTTGAATCATGAAAACAGATTAGGGACCAATTTAACCGGTTCAGCATTTTACAAGTTGTTCTTCAATGATTGCTTAAAACTGCTGAACTCCAATTCTCTGCACCATACAGCTGCTGTCACCTTTTTTTTTTCTTTTTTCTGAAAATCCTAATATCAACAAAAATAAATTACTAAAAAAAATCTAACTGTTAGAATGCAAAATTAAAAAAGATTTAGAAAAACTAATATTTATTGAAGGAAAACCAAATCTGTCCTTAAACAAAGAAATAAAAGCAAAAGGTCTAAAAAAAGTATAATTAGTCTAGAAAAGTATGAACAAATGGAGACTTATCAGCAGGTTATTAAAAAGGAATTAAAGTTCATGATGTATAAAGAGATAATTGTTTCCTGTGTTCATTGTAATATTACAGCAGGGTCTGAGGCTGTAAAATTCTACAACATATCATATAGATAAATCAAAATATCATGAAAACCATCGATACCACTTATTTAAATTAACAATCTTAGAGGAAGTAAGATGAGATTCAATTAGCGGTTCAATCTTGATCTACTAAACAAATAATTCTTGGGAAATGTTTTTGTAAGATGGTCACTTCAACTCTCCAAATCTTATACACTCATGATGTCTTTACATCATGTTATCATGACTTTATTAACTAAGAACAGAGATGGGAAAGGACATAATATGCTTACTATTAAACCAAATTGAAAAAATGATAAAAAAGAGGCGAAGAAGTACTAATAAATTAAATCTCGGCTAATTAGAAATTACTGACTAAACATCTACTGAACTAGCTTAATTACCTCATGATAGTCAATTAAGTGAATAAATAGAGGATGAGAATTAGTACATCAAAATAAATTTGCATGAATATAAGATAAAGCAGAAAAGATATTTACTTTTATATAAAGTTTTGGTTTCAAAATACGATATACCAAGTCAGATGTCACTACTGCTTTATAATCAGACAAGTTTTGCTTTATATTCATGGATTACAGCTGTGAGCAATTTGTCTGATTCGAAAGACTCAACTATTATTGCTTCACGGGGACTCAACTTTCCCTCCATTCACAATTTCATACTTTACAACCTTTGAATGAATATTACTACTCACATTTATAATGGCGAATCAAACTTATCGAATGTTTGAACTGTCCATTCGTAATCTAAAGAGAACTGTGGAACAAAGCTGAGAAAAATTGCGATAAAAGAAAATGATGTTCCACTATCCTTAAAGTCAAGTCATCGTCGTAAAATAGCCACATACTCGTTTCATCGGTATAGCATCCCTGCACTTGGATTTCAAATTACACACTTCCATTCACCATTCACTCCATTTCCAACTCTTACGATGGCAGCAGAACTTGTTAGTGGTGCTCTTCTTTCTGCTTTTCTTCAGGTTGCATTCGAAAAGCTGGCTTCTACTCAGTTTGCTGATTTCTTTCGCGGCAGAAAACTTGATGAGAAGCTTCTCGGCAATTTGAACATCATGCTGCACTCCATCAATGCTCTCGCTCATGATGCAGAACAAAAACAGTTCACAGATCCACACATTAAAGCATGGCTTTTTTCTGTCAAAGAGGCTGTCTTTGATGCAGAGGATATCTTGGATGAAATAGACTATGAAATCACCAGATGCAAAGTGGAAGCTGAATCTGAACCTCAAACCTTTACTTACAAGGTATCAAATTTCTTCACCTCTACTTTCAGTTCGTTTAACAAGAAAATTGATTCAGGACTGAAAGAAGTGGTAGAAAAACTAGAATATCTTGCCAAGCAAAAGGGTGCTCTTGGTTTGAAAGAGGGTACTTATTCTGATGATAGATCACGTAGTAAAGTGTCACAGAAATTGCCATCATCTTCTTTGGTGGTTGAAACTGTTATTTTTGGCAGGGATGCGGACAAAGAAATGATCTTTAATTGGCTCACATCTGAAACCGACAATCATAACCATCCATCAATACTTTCTATTGTGGGAATGGGTGGGTTGGGTAAGACCACACTCGTCCAACATGTATACAATGACCCAAAGATGGAGGAGGCTAAATTTGAAATCAGAGCTTGGGTTTGTGTTTCCGATCATTTTGATGTTTTGACAGTGACAAAAACAATTCTTGAGGCAATCACTAAATCTAAAGATGATAGCAGAGACCTAGAAATGGTTCATGGAAGATTGAAAGAAAAAGTATCTGGAAAGAGATTTCTTCTTGTTTTAGATGATGTTTGGAACGAAAGGCGAGAAGAATGGGAGGCTGTGCAGACTCCTCTTAGCTATGGGGCACCAGGAAGTAGAATTCTTGTGACAACACGTGGTGAGAAAGTTGCTTCTAACATGATGTCTGAAGTGCATAGGCTAAAGCAATTAGAAGAAGAGGAATGTTGGAAACTTTTTAAAAAGCATGCACTAAAAGATGATGATCATGAATTGAATGATGAGAAAAAGGAGATTGGTAGAAGGATAGTTGAGAAGTGCAAAGGATTACCCCTTGCTCTGAAAACAATTGGAAGTCTTCTCCGCACAAAGCCATCCATTTCAGATTGGCAAAGCGTATTGGAAAGCGACATATGGGACTTACCCAAAGAAGTTGAAATTATCCCTGCTTTGCTATTGAGCTATCAACACCTTCCTTCTCATCTCAAGATGTGCTTTGTTTATTGTGCCTTATTCTCCAAAGATTATGAGTTTGACAAGAAGGAATTAATTTTGTTGTGGATGGCTGAAAATTTTCTCCATTACTCTCCAAAGAGCAACAATCTAGAAGAAATTGGTGAACAATATTTTGATGATCTACTAACGAGGTCTTTCTTTCTTCAATCAAGCTTTAAAATGCGATTCACCATGCATGACCTTATGAATGATTTGGCAAAATATGTTTGTGGAGACTTCTGTTTCAGGTTGAAATTTGATAAAGGAAATTGTATACCCAAAACATCCCGTCATTTCTCATTATCATTCCTTGACACAGAATACTTTGATGCTTTAGGGAGTTTAACTGATGCTGAAAGATTGCGTTCATTTCTTCCACTTACAAGTAACGCTTTCTATGAGAATCTTCCTTGTCAATTCAAGGTTTTGACACATGAATTGTTCTCCAAGTTGAAGTTTTTACGCGTCTTATCTTTGCATGGATATTCTGATCTAAAAGAGGTCCCTGATTCTGTTGGTAATCTTAAACATCTTCGTTCGATAGACCTTTCCTGTACTTTGATACAAAAACTACCCGACTCAATATGTTTGCTTTATAACTTGCTAATACTGAAGTTGAACCATTGTTTTTACGTGGAGGAATTGCCTTCAAATTTGCATAAACTCACAAAATTGCGTTGCCTGGAATTTGAAAATACAAAAGTGACAAAGATGCCTATGCATTTTGGAGAATTGAAAAACCTCCGTGTACTGAATATGTATTGTGTTGATAGAATTAGTGAGTTTAGTACTAAGCAACTAGGAGGACTCAATCTTTATGGAAGGCTATCAATTAATGATGTGCAGAATATTGTGAATCCTCTGGATGCATTGGATGCAAATTTGAAAAATCAACACCTTGTGGAGCTTGAGTTAAAATGGAATGCGAATCACATCCCCGATGATCCAAGGAAAGAAGAGAAAGTGCTTGAGAATCTACAACCTCCCAAACACTTAGAACATTTGTCAATAGAGAACTATGGTGGTACACAATTCCCAAGTTGGGTATTTGATAACTCATTATCAAATTTGGTGTTTTTACATTTGGAGAACTGTAAGTATTGTCTATGGTTGCCTCCCTTGGGACTTTTGTCATCTCTGAAGTCCCTCGAGATTACGGGGCTTGATGGAATAGTGAGCATCGGTGCTGAATTTTATGGGAGCGACTCTTCTTCATTCAGGTCCTTGGAAACATTGAAATTCTACAACATGAAAGAATGGGAAGAATGGGAATGTAAAACGACTTCTTTTCCACGACTTCAACATCTTTCTATCGATAAATGCCGCAAGTTGAAAGGTCTGCCAGAACATCATCTTCATTTAAAGGAACTGTTTATCAAGTCCTGTGATAAGGTCATCATTAGTGGAAACAACATGGACACATCGTCGCTTCAAGTATTGAGTTTTTATTCATGCCCACTTGTAAATGTTCCTATCACCCATTACCATCTCCTTGAAGAAATGAGGATTGGCAATGGTTGTGACTCTCTTACAATCTTTCAGCTTGATTTCTTTCCAAGGCTTCGTTTACTTAAATTGAAAAGGTGCCAAAACTTACAGAGAATTTCACAGGAGCAGACTCATAATCATCTCAAGGAACTAACAATTGTTGAATGCCCTCAATTTGAATCCTTTCCCAATGAAGGATTATCTACTCCGCAACTACAAAAGATTAAAATCCGAGGAGATGAGAATCTGAAGTTGTTGCCAAAATGCATGCAAATCCTGCTTCCGTCTCTCGGTGAACTGCGAGTAATTGAGTGTCCAAAAGTGGAGATGTTTCCAGATGGAGGTTTGCCATCAAATATAAAAGATGTGTCTCTTTCAAGTTTCAAACTTATCGCCACCCTGAGAGAGAACTTGGATGCCAACACATGTCTTGAAAGCTTGTGTATTGAAAATGTAGATGTGGAGTCTTTTCCTGATGATGTTTTGCTGCCACACTCAATTACTGTTCTAAGAATCTCTGATTGTCCAAATCTTAAGAAGATGGATTACAAGGGTCTCTGCCACCTCTCCTCTCTCAGACTTTTTGATTGCCCCAACCTTCGATGCTTACCAGAGGAGGGTTTGCCCAAATCCATGTCTTCTCTCTCAATCTGGAACTGTCCATTGCTCGAACCTCGTTGTCGGAGGAATCCAAAAGCCCAAGACTACTGGAATAAGATTTCTCACATTGAAGAGTTGAGAATTGGGCACAGTGATGAAGTGGAAGTTTAAAAGTTTTGAACAATATCAGCAAGTATGTTACAAAGATTTATTGATCAAGAAATTGTAAACAAAAATTACTTTAGTATTTTTTTTTATTAATTTGTTGCTCTGCTAAATTTCATGTTAAATCAATTTATTATTCTAAACTAATCTCAGTTAGCTAGAACTATAATTTAAAATTTATTATATCTAATATTTCTCATTGTGGTGATTTTGCTTTAGAATTTAGTATTCATAAGTTCAATTTTATTTCTACGAAAAATTCCTTGTTAAAAAAAAAAAATCAAGACGTTCAATTTGAACGTCTGTCATCTCATATTGTGTTATTTTTTAATGTTACTTTTAGATAATTTGATTTAAATTCATTAGATTTTCATTTTTTTTGTCTGGTTAAAATATTTCAATTACCACTAATTTGAAAAAATTATTTAAATATAAAAAAATTGTTAATAATTTAAAATATTAATAGTGATTATTTTTTTCAGCCGTTTGATGTTTTTTTTTGTCAAAGTTTGTTAAGATAATTTCTTCTAATATTGACCTTTTCTCTATAAACATAAATCGAAATTGTTTTCATTGAAGATAACCAATTTTTTTTTTTTTTTATCAATGGCAGGTGTGAGAACCCTCCCTCGCTGCCACCCACTTCACAGAAAACAGCACACTCTCCCCTTGCACTCTTTTCCTTCTCTATTTCTTTCTCTGCCTTCTCTCTACCCGAAAACATTTTAATTCACATCCAAAAGTCCGAAATCCTTCCCACTGTTATAGAATTCAGACCTGAGGCTAGATCAAGACCACTTCCTCAAGCTGAGCCTTCCCTCCCTACGCATAAGTCAATATGTATTCCTCCCTTGTCTTCCAATTTTCGAATTTTAGGTATTTCTGTCTTTCTAAGTTGAGGTAGGGTTTGTTCTTACACTTGGCAATTGTAATTTAGTGCCTTAGGTTGTGAGATTGAGGTGTCCCCTTTGTTGAAAGAGTCCTTACTTGTGGAAATTTCAAAGGTATGGGGAGCTAGCGATTTTTACTCAAATTTGTATAACAATCTGTTTTGATGAGTCTGAATTGCATGTTTAAGTGTTGAAAATGATGTTTGAATTGCATGATTTTAGTATGTGTTGATTTTGTGAAGAATCTGGACTCTTGCATGTGGGAACAGGTTCGTAATCTGGTATTTTCGTCTGGGCGAGTGGCTCTCGCCTGAGCGAAAACACCAGAAAACCCACCCATGTTCCTGCGCGAAGTCTCGCCTAGGCGAGCTGAGGTCGCTTAAGCAAGAGCCACCCTCGTTTAAGCGAACCAGCTTAGCCTGAGCGAGAGTTCGCCCATGTTTTTAATTTTTGCCACTGCTAGAGCCTCGCCCAGGCGAGATTGACTCGCCTAAGCGAGACGACCTCTCGCCTAGGCTAGATTGTCTAGCTTGAGCGAGGGCCATTGCAGTGGGTTGCTTGAAGTCCTGTTTTAAGGAGTGAAGTTATATGTAAAATTGTAATTTTGTGCAGTTAATCTCCTATATGTTTGAAATGTCATTATAAATGTAGTGAGTGGTGAAAATTTGATGAATATGAATTATGAGGAGTTGTGGTTGAAATGGAATTTCAAGGGAAATTCATGTGAGCTTGTTAGTGTGTGTAAGGACATGAGGAATCCGTATTGGTTGGTATCCTGAAACTCCAATAATCATTCACGTTCATGTAGAGTAGGATGGATTATGCCGTGAGGAGTAGCAAGAGGTCCTAGTCTTTAGACTTGATCAAGTCTTAGACGCGAAGGGGACTTACCCTGTGAGTGGTTGGGTGATAACCCCTTGTGTCCAAACTCTGCAGAGTTTGGGAACCTTCACAGGTGCAAGCCACCAAGAGCTCCAATGTCTCTTACACAATCCGAATATCGAGTCTAGAATTATATATAATTGAGATATGTTTTTGTGAATGATAACTATGATATGAATTGTATGATTTCTCTTAATTTCAGTTAGCTCACCTTTCTTGTTTATGTATGTTTTTCCTTGTGCTCTCTCTTTGCAATGATCACCTGTTGTTGGTGTGAGCAGAGCCGAATCCAGATGAAGATGCCCCTCTCCTTAATAGGAGTTGACTGGTCACATAGAGGTTCCGTGGTAGTCTTTTTGGGTTAAATACCATGGGGTTTTGAGATGTATAGTTTATGTTTTGTGTACCTATGTTTGTCATTAGGAATTCATTGGATTGTTTTTGGATGACTGTATCAGCTGTATACACTTATATATGACTGTTCTTCTTACTATCTGCTATGCTTGATCATAATATAATGTTTTATTTGATAGCATGAAAAACTATTAAATGGGATGTTACATTTTGGTATCAGAGCAGTAGTTCCTTTAGGGTCTGTAGGTGTGTGCTTGCTTGGTTTCTATTGTGTGTTTTCGTAGTGTTTTGGGTAGTTGTGGTATCTATTAGCTAGACTGATGGTTCCTCTTTTTGTGTGGTCAGAGCTGTGGCACCTAGGCCTCCTCCTCCTCCTCTTCCAAACCCGGAGAGTTCTCATTTGGTAGGAACAATTGAGGCGATGATAGCAGCCATGCAACATCAGAACACTAACATGGTAAATCAGCACAACCTAGCCTTGCAGCAGATGGAGTCTGCTAGGCTAGCAGCGGAGGCGACTCAACAGAGGCATTTGGAAGCCCTGCATCAGATAGGGGAGAATCGTTTTGCAGCGGGATCTTCCCAAGCTCCACCACCACGAGTACAAGAGTGGAGTTTGGAGGATTTTCTTCAACATCATTCATCCCGCTTCGATGGTAAGACTAGCCCGGATGAGGCAGACCAGTGGATGAGAGACATGGAGCGGATTTATGATGCTAAGAGGTGCCCAGTAGAGAATAGGTTGGCATATTCTGAGTATCTGCTTGCCGGAGAGGTCGTTCATTGGTGGTCTAGTATGAAGATGATGCTAGAAGACAGCAGGGAACCTGTCACTTGGGAGTTGTTCAAGAAGAAGTTTTATGCTGAGTACTTCCCAAATAGTGTGAGGTACGCCAAAGAGGTGGAGTTTTTGCAGCTGATGCAAGGAGAGATGTCAGTGTCAGAATATGCTGAAAAGTTTAAGCATCTGGGCAGATTCCACACCTTGAGGATGGCTGAGGATTGGCAGTGTAGGAAGTTTGAGAACGAGTTGAGAGGTGATCTCAAACTCATGGTGGCCCCCCTCTCTATCAAGGAATTCCCTGCCTTGGTGGAGAAAGCAAGGGTAATGGAGAAGTTGAAAGCTGAGGTTGATGCTTAGCCGCGATCGCAGCAGAAGGTGGAAGGACCATCTGGGTCCGTGAGCAGGCGAGAGGATAGGAGGAAACCATACTCTAGACCTCAGCCTTAGGAGCCTAGGAGATTCTCACATCAACCACATCAGTCTCAATCTTCCAGGCCGCAATGTTATCATTGTGGAGGGCCCCACATGAAGAATGCTTGCCCTCAACTGGTAGGCAAGAGGACTTGTCACAGGTGTGGCCAGGAGGGTCACTTTATTAGGGAGTGCCCCACCAGTAGGAGTACAGTTTCTAGGCCTCCGACACAGTCTCAGTTGCACCAGGCGAGGGGAGGTGTAAGGCCTCAGGCAGCTGGCCGGGTGTACGCCATGACGGGTACAGAGGCAGACAGATCAGGAATTGTTGTTGTTTAACTGCCCCAGCCTCCAATGTTTATCAAAGGAGGCCTGCCGGAATCCATTTCAGAACTTAAAATTGTTGGTTGTCCATTGCTTGAACAGTGTGGTCGGAAACCAAAAGGCTAAGACTGGGAAAAGATTGCTCACTTGTAAAATAGTGATTGAAGATGTGAGACATGAACTTGAAGTTTGAAATCACACATCAGGTAGTTGTTTGAAGTTTGAACCTTTTGAAATACAATCTTGGGCTATTGCCATATACTTCAGATCAAGTTACTGATTTCCATTAGTCACTTTGTTTCCAATTCATAGGATGGCAGCATAATTTGTTGGTGGTTGACAAGCTGGCTTCCCCTAAAGTTTTTAGACTTGTTTTGTGGAAGAAAACTTGATACGAAGCTACTGGGAAACTTGCACATCACACTGCACTCCATCAAAGATCCACGCTATAAAACATGGCTTTTTGATGTCAAAGAGGTCATGTTTGATGCAGAGGATCTCTGGGATGAAAGAGACTATCAACTCACCATATGCAAAGTGGAAGCTGAATCTCAACTTCTAACTTTCATTTATAAGGCATCAAATTTCTTCAACTCCACTTTCAGTTCATTTAACAAGAAAGACTAGAATATCTTGCAAGGCAAAAGGGTGCACCTGGTTTCAAAGAATGTAGTTATTCTGGTGCTGAATCAAGTATTAAATTGTCACAGAAATTGCCGTCAACTTCTTATGGAGGGGTTGTTCTGTGTTCCATGTGTTCTCTATGTAAAAAAATGAAGAATCAATTCACCATCTATTTTTTTGAGTGTAATACTGCTGTTTATCTTTGGTATTGCCTGCAGGGGATTTTTTATTTCAAATCCCCTCTCTGGCAATCTTTTATATTCAAACAGTCACCTCTTTTACTCTTAATATCAGAATTCAGCTCAAGCAATTCACAATTTGAACTCATTCTCGCACTGTCAATTCATTTACTACTTAATACCGATTTATGTTAAAAGTATGTATACATTGTTAAAAATAAATTGTATTGCTACTATGCCTTATTGAAAATGACCTGGCTTACTGTCACTATAAAAATTAGTCAATATGATAAATGCATTTATATAAATTAATTAAAGATTAGATGCAGAGTAAAGGTACATACGTAATAAAAAAATAATTAACATTTTTTTGAATTTTGAAAACAATATATAAGTTAAATTATAAATATTTCAAAATATGTAACAATTAAAAAAAAAAAGAAAGAGAGTATCAATTCAGACGCGATTGTTTCTCAAATTGGTTTCCTAAACTTCATGTTAAATACCTTAATACTTTGATCATGTATCATCACATATGAGAATAGAACATCTCATATTACTTAATTAAGAAGAGCGACATATTAACCCTCTAAGAAACTTTGAAAAATCAACAAACTCATCAATTATTGCTTCATTGCTTCATTGGGATACACATTTCCTACACTCACCACTCCCTATTTACACACTTTAAATTCATCAAAACCGTTGAATGCGTATCCAACTCCTCACATTTTTATACGGGTCATTCAAACTCCTCCTATATTTCAACCATCCATTTTTAATCGCACGATGACCCAACCTGTAAATGCAACGGATCATTATGGCTCAGAAAATTTGCAAAAGACTTAAAAGCTATTGGTTGGGTATTGATGTTAGTGGTTGAGTATTGATGTTCACTGCTTTAAAGTCTTGATAAAATAGCTAACTACTCATTTCATTTCATCACTATAGCATCCCTGCACTGAATCATTGTGAAATCATCAAACACTTTTCGTTAATCATTCACTTTCTTTCCTTACCATGGCAGCAGAACTCGTTGGTGGTGCTCTTCTTTCTGCTTTTCTTCAGGTTGCCTTCGACAGGCTGGCTTCTCCTCAAGTTTTACAGTTCTTTCGTGGAAGAAAACTTGACGAGAAGCTGCTTAGCAATCTGAACACCATGCTGCACTCCATCAATGTTCTCGCTGATGATGCTGAACAAAAACAGTTCAGAAATCCACACATAAAAGCTTGGCTTTTTGCTGTCAAAGATGTAGTCTTCGATGCAGAGGATCTCTTGAAGGAAATAGAGTATGAACTCACCAGATGCCAAGTGGAAGCTCGATCAGACCCACAAACCCTTACTTCCAAGGTATCAAATTTCTTCAACTCTACTTTCACTTCATTTAACAAGAAAATTGAATCAGAGATAAGAGATGTCCTAGAGAAACTAGAATATCTTGCAAAGCAAAAGGGTGCTCTCGGTTTGAAAGAGGGTATTTACTCTGGTGATGGATCAGGTAGCAAAGAGTCACATAAATTGCCATCTTCTTCTTTAGTGGTTGAAAGTGTTATTTATGGCAGAGATGCAGACATCTGAAACTGAGAATCATGACCAGCCATCAATACTTTCCATTGTGGGAATGGGTGGGTTGGGTAAGACCACACTCGCCCAACATGTATACAATGACCCAAAGATAGAGGAGGCTAAATTTGATATCAGAGCTTGGGTTTGTGTTTCCGACCATTTTGATGTTTTGATAGTTACAAAAACAATTCTTGAGTCAATCACTAAATCTAAAGATGATAGCGGAGACCTGGAAATGGTTCATGGAAGATTGAAAGAAAAAATATCAGGAAGGAAATTTCTTCTTGTTTTGGATGATATTTGGAACGAAAGACGAGAAGAATGGGAAGCTGTCGAACTCCTCTTAGTTATGGGGCACCAGGAAGTAGAATTCTTGTCACATCACGTGGTGAGAAAGTTGCTTCTAACATGATGTCTGAAGTGCATAGGCTAAAGCAATTAGAAGAAGAGGAATGTTGGGAACTTTTTAAAAAGCATGCACTAAAAGATGATGATCATGAATTGAATAATGAGAAAAAGATGATTGACAGAAGGATAGTTGAGAAGTGCAAAGGATTACCCCTTGCTCTAAAAACAATTGGAAGTCTACTCCGCACAAAGTCATCCATTTCAGATTGGCAAAAGGTATTGGAAAGCGACATATGGGACTTACCGAAAGAAGTTGAAATTATGCCTGCTCTACTACTGAGTTATCAACACCTTCCTTCTCATCTCAAGAGGTGCTTTGCTTATTGTGCATTATTTCCAAAAGATTATGAATTTGACAAGAACGAATTAATTTTGTTGTGGATGGCTGAAGATTTTCTTCATCACTCTAAACAGATCAAGAATGTACAAGAAATTGGTGAACAATATTTCGACGATCTATTAACAAGGTCCTTCTTTCTTCAATTAAGCTCTGAAATGCGACAAATCAAGAATGTAACAAGGTCCTTCTTTATTGAATCAAGCTTTGAAAGGCGATTCGTCATGCATGACCTTTTGAATGATTTGGCAAAATATGTTTGTGCAGACTTCTGTTTCAGGTTGAAATTTGATAAAGGAAATATACCCAATACAACCCGTCATTTTTCATTTTCATTCGGTGACGTAGGATATTTTGATGGTTTAGGGAGTTTAACAGATGCTAAAAGACTGCGTTCATTTCATTCACTTACAAGTGGCTGTTTCTATGAATTCAATCCTTGCCAATTCAATATTTTGGTACATGAATTGTTCTCCAAGTTCAAGTTTTTACGCGTCTTATCTTTGAAGGGATATGCTGAGCTTAGTGAGGTCCCTAATTCTGTTGGTGATCTTAAAAATCTCTGTTCGATAGACCTTTCGTATACTCATATACAAAAGCTACCTGACTCAATATGTTTGCTCTATAACTTGCTAATAATGAAGATGAACTTTTGTTCTTTTCTGGAGGAATTACCTTCAAATTTTCATAAGCTCACCAAATTGAATTGTTTGGAATTTAAAGATACAAAAGTGACAAAGATGCCAATGCATTTTGGAGAATTGAAGAATCTTCAAGTACTGAGTACGTTTTGTATTGACAGAGATAGCGAGGTCATCAATATTAAGCAACTAGGAGGACTCAATCTTCATGGAAGGCTATCAATTAATGAGGTGCAGAATATTGTGAATCCTCTGGATGCATTGGAAGCAAATTTGAAAAATCAACTCCTTGTGGAGCTTGAGTTAAAATGGAATGAGAATCACATCCCCAATGATCCAAGGAAAGAAAAGAAAGTGCTTGAGAATCTACAACCTCCCAATCACTTGGAAGATTTGTCAATAGAGAACTATGGTGGTACAGAATTCCCAAGTTGGGTATTTGATAACTCATTATCAAATTTGGTGCTTTTACATTTGGAGAACTGTAAGTATTGTCTATGGTTGCCTCCCTTTGGACTTTTGTCATCTCTGAAGTCCCTCGAGATTATGGGGCTTGAAGGAATAGTGAGCATTGGTGCTGAATTTTATGGGAGCGACTCTTCTTCATTCAGGTCCTTGGAAACATTGAAATTCTACAACATGAAGGAATTGGAAGAATGGGAATGTAAAACTACTTCTTTTCCACGTCTTCAAAATCTTCATATCTATCTTTGTCACAAGCTTAAAGGTCTGCCAAATCAACTTCTTCATTTAAAGAATCTAGATATTGGTTGCTGTGATAAGCTCGTAATTAGCATAAACAAAATGTTCGCATCATCGCTTCAACTCTTGACTGTTGTGAATATGCCCAGTACTAATTATGATTTTCTTGAAGCAATGGAGATTAATAGTGACTGCGTTCATTTTACCATCTTTCCGCTAGATTTCTTTCCAAACCTCCGTGTACTTCGATTGAGTTGGTGCCAAAACCTAAAAGGAGTGTCACAGGAGCATGCTCATAATCATCTCAAGGTACTAGGAATTGGAGATTGTCCTCAATTTGAATCATTTCCCAGTGAAGGATTATCTGCGCCGTGGCTACAAATACTTTCAATTCGAGGAGCGGAGAATTTGGAGTTGATGCCAAAACGTATGCAATTCCTACTCCCCTCTCTTACTGATTTGGTGATAATTGATTGTCCAAAAGTGGAGATGTTCCCAGATGAAGGATTGCCATCAAATTTAAAAACTATGTCTCTTTCGAGCTTAAAACTTATCGCCTCCCTGAGAGACACATTGGGGTCCAATACATGTCTTGAACGCTTGATTGTTGAAAAGTTGGATGTGGAGTCTTTTCCCGGTGAAGTTTTGTTGCCACGCTCTCTCACCACTCTAATCATCTTTTTTTGCCCAAATCTTAAAAAGCTTGACTACAAGGGTCTACGTGACATCTGTGTCAAATATTATGAATTTCCCAACCTTCATCAGAGAAAATTAGAAAGTTCTTAGTTACAAATACTTCACTCTTTTATCAGCACTTACTAAACAACAGTTGCCTTTAAAGGAGACGGTGAGACGAGTTTTAATGGATTACTTGTTAATTGACAACAATATAACTTTGTTTAGGAAATCAAACATTTTTTTATAAGCTGCCTCTTGCTGTTCTTATCTGTTATTGCTTTTGAAAAATATTAGTAAGTATGTTGCAAATATCATTATGGATTTATTGATTAAAAAGATCTACTATTAATCACTTTAGTATTTTTTTTATTGTTTTGTTGCTCTGCTAAATTTTATATTGAATCACTGTGTTCAATATTGAAACAGTTATGTGATATGGATTATTTATATACTTAATCGATTAAATCCGAAAACAACTGATAAACTGATAAAATTTGAGCCTTGAAATTTTCTTAGAACAGGGTCCAATGCAGGCATGCCATTGTCAAATTTTATTTTCCTTAAGAATTCTAGACTGTTGAGTATTTTAATTTTCCATCTTGACTCTTCGTGTATTGATCTATTATTCTTCCTGAGACTGACTTGTAAATTTTTATTTGTAATTCAAGAGTATTACCGAGTCGGGGATGTGCTTACACAAGTTTCTTGCAATGGCTTCCAATGTCTTCTTCACTTCAAGTGATCGCTCTAGGCATCTTCTATCATGTTGTTTCCGCAAAATTTTGTCTTAAGGTATTAATTTTTTATTAATTATTAAAATTGCTTTTGTCTGTATTAAAGATTTCTTAAGGTACAAAATCTTAATGTTGTGTAAAATTAAACTTATTTTCCACCTTTTCTTTGTACAGGTATGCTTGCAGTTTACTTAGAAAAGACATGAAAAAGATAGTGATCACTCTTTGCTCCTCATATATCCTAGGAAAAACAAGGGGACAAGCAGGCTCTAGCAAAGGTACATGGCCTTGGAATTTTTTGGAATTTAATTTTCTCTTACTATTGTAGATCTTTTGATACAAAAATTTCTTAACTAGGCTTCTCTTTGAAAGCATTAAGAAGCAAATTGGAGAAGGAATCTCACAAATGTACCATGATATTATACAGAGAAAACAAGTAGAAGGGATTCAAATTGGCATATCTGATGATGAGTTACCTAAACAGGTCCAAGGAAAACTAGTACACCTGAGAGAGAGATTGAAGCAAAGGGAGTTATGAAATGTAAATGCTTCTAAACATACATTCTTAGACCCTTTAAATTGTATTTGATTTTTTGCTGAACTGGGAAAGGGAATTTAACTAGTGAGAATTGCCAATAGCTTTTAATTTTGTTTTCTTATTGTGTTTCCATTTGTTTATAAAATTAGTGGAGGAGAATTTGTGCAAGTGACCTGATATTGATTAGCTATGTAAAGATTGAGTATTTGTTGTACCGAGAATGGTCCTTGTATTT
The DNA here is from genome assembly GCF_037176805.1 of Vigna unguiculata. Taxonomy (NCBI): domain Eukaryota; kingdom Viridiplantae; phylum Streptophyta; class Magnoliopsida; order Fabales; family Fabaceae; genus Vigna; species Vigna unguiculata. The sequence goes on along the minus strand of NC_140795.1, from coordinate 48,298,135 downwards.
GTTAATGGAAGAAACAATAGATCTTTTACAATATATTTTATACCTAAATCTTCTTTATTATTATCTAATGGAAGTTCCAAAAACAACTAGAAACATGACATACCTGTGTATGTCAATGCGGTTCAAACTGGTGTATAATAAATACATGTCGGAAGAAAGAAAGTTTAGTATATTATGGAAATGAAGCCAAGAAATCATGTCTCCCTTTTTCATTTCAAATCATCTATCTGGAAATCTTCTATATTCAAACAGTCATCTCTTTTACTCTTAATATGAGAATTCAGCTCAAGCAATTCACAATTTGAACTCATTGTCGCACTGTCAATTGATTTACTACTTAATACTGATTTATGTTAAAAGTGTGTATACATTGTTAAAAGAAATTGTATTGCTAGTATGCCTTATAGACAAATGACCTGGCTTAATTTGCATCTATAAAACTTTAAGTTAGGCTAAATGCATTTATATAAATTAATTAAAGATTAGATGCAGAGTAAAGGTACATATGTAATAAAAAAATAATTAACATTTTTTTGAATTTTGAAAAAAATACATAAAAATTATAAATATTTCAAATATGTAACAATTTAAAAAAGAAAAACAGAGAGTATCTATCAGTTGAGATGTGATTGTTTGAAAATCAGCACAGCAGATATAAAGAAATAAGACCCTTCCCTTCTTCATACATTATTTCCTAAATATAAAAGCAAAATGATGCCCTCAAGTTTTATAATCTGTAGAAAATTTTGAACACATGCTAATAAATTTGTGTTGGTTTAGAGTGTAATTAGATATTATTTATACTGCTATAAGTGGAACATAGTACGAGTATAAGTATCAATACGAAATAGAAACTTAGAATTCATCAATAAACATGTATAAGAACTTGTTCTTGATATCAGAAGTTTTAAGCACCTAAAGCAGGAAGAGGACTAAATAATACAATTCTATGTTTCATAAGTTATAAACAGCTAAGTCAATTAAATCTCTAGTTCATATACGTGTCAAAAATCAGAAAAGTTGCTTTGTCAGGAAGACTTAAAAGCTATTGGTTGAGTATTAATGTTCAGTGTTCTTAAAGTCAAGTCACCGTTCTTGAGAAAATACCTAACTACTCATTTCATCACCATAGCAGCTCCCTGCACTGAATCATTGTGGAATCACACACTTCCGTCTTACCATGGCAGCAGAACTTCTTGGTGGTGCTCTTCTTTCTGCTTTCGTTAATGTTGCATTTGACAGGTTGGCTTCTTTTGAAGTTTTAGACTTCTTTCGTAGAAGAAAACTTGATGAGAGCCTGCTCAGCAATTTGAACATCATGCTGCACTCCATCAATTCTCTTACTGATGATGCAGAACAAAAGCAGTTCAGAGATCCACACGTCAAAGCATGGCTTTTTGCTGTGAACGAGGCTGTCTTTGATACAGAGGATCTCTTGGATGAAAAAGACTATCAACTCATCAAATGCAAAGTGGAAGCTGAATCTGCACATCAAAACTTGACTTACAAGGTATCCAATTTCTTTGATTCTACTTTCAGTTCATTTAACAAGAAAATTAACTCGGGAATGAAAGAAGTCACAAAAAAACTAGAATATCTTGCAAAGCAAAAGGATGCTCTTGGCCTGAAAAAGTGTACTTACTCTGGGCATGGATCAGATAGTAAAATGCCACAGAAATTGCAATCATCTTCTTTGGTGGCTGAAAGTGTTATTTATGGCAGAGATGCGGACAAAGAAATCACAGATGAAAAGGATGACAGTAGAGACCTACAAAAGGTTCACAAAAAACTGAAAGAAAAATTGTCAGGACAGAAATTTCTTCTTGTTTTGGATGATGTTTGGAACGAAAGACAAGAAGAATGGGAAGCTGTGCGAACTCCTCTGGGTTATGGGGCTCCAGGAAGTAGAATTATTGTGACAACACGTGGGGAGAAAGTTGCTTCTAATATGAGGTCTAAAGTGCATCGCTTAAAACAATTAGAAAAGGATGAATGCTGGAAAGTTTTTGTAAAGCAAGCACTAAAAGATGATGAGAAAAAGGAGATTGGTAGAAGGATAGTTGAGAAGTGCAAAGGATTACCTCTTGCTTTGAAAACAATCGGAAGTCTTCTTTGGACAAAGTCAGCAATTTCATTTTGGAAAAACGTATTGGAGAGTGACATATGGGGGCATTTTTGTATTTCAGGGTCCATTTGACCTTAAATTTGTAAAATAGGGTCTGTTAATTTTTTTTTGTCAAATAGGGTTAAGTCGTAAGGGTAGGGGATGACATTACAAATGAAGTCGTCCTCCACCCCACCGGTTTCTTTTTTTTTTTTCAAAAAAGCAAAACCGTCTTATATAAGAACAGTTTCTGTTTACATGGGAAGTGAAGTCGCTCTCTTAAGTAACGACTTCACTTTTCTTTTCTTTTCTTATATTTCTTTTTAACATAAACATCATGTCTGTGAGGAGCCTTAATTGCAAGGCTAAGAATCTTCACACTTGGCTCTAGAGTTTCTGAATTATTCACCATACATATAAAAGTTAGGCGCTGAAAATGGAGGAAAAAGTTTCAACCATATATAGATTCAATTGTTCGTTGGATTTCGTAAAATGAAATCATGTTTTGTGTATAATCCATTAAACTTACACATTTGCATTACCAAATAATTACAAATTAATGATAATCATGATTCTTCACTGTAAAATCATCAACAGTATCAACGTTAACAACTGACATGAAAAAATGAGATATTCGAGACGCCAAAAAGGACATGGATTTTTTTATTGCTTTTTTTTTTTCACAAATGTGGAAAAATGACACATTTCTTAGCTTTTACTACTGTGATTCATACGTGTACGATCAGAATCACGAAAAGAAAAAAAGAAAAGAAACCGCAAAAAAAAAAGGAAAAGTGAAGTCGTCATGTAGAAAGACGACTTTACTTTCCACGTAAAGAGAAACCGTTATCTCATAAGACGACTTTGTTATTTTAAAATAAAAAAAAGAAAACCGGTTGGGTGGAGGAGGACTTCACTTGTAATGTCGTCCCCCATCCTGACGACTTAACCCTGTTCGATAAAAAAAAATTCGATGGATCCAATTTTACAAATTTAACATCAAATGAACCCTATTTTACAAAAAAGCCTTACTTAAGAGAGCGACTTCACTTGCCATGTAAACAGAAACCGTTCTTATATAAGACGGTTTTGCTTTTTTGAAAAAAAAAATAGAAACCGGTGGGGTGGAGGACGACTTCACTTGTAATGTCGTCCCCCACCCTAACGACTTGACCCTATTTGACAAAAAAAAATTTAACAGACCCTATTTTACAAATTTAAGGTCAAATGGACCCTCAAATACAAAAATGCCTCTTAATGATCTGAAAATAATTGATTGTCCACAAGTGGAGATGTTCCCAGATGGAGGTTTGCCATCAAATGTAAACAAGTGTCTCTTTCAAGTTCAAAACTTATTGCCTCTCTAAGAGAGAACTTGGATGCCAACACATCTCTTTTCTGGTTGTGTATTAAAAAGGTTGATGTGGAGTCTTTTCCTCTTGAAGTTTTGCCCAAAATTACTTTTCTACAAATCTCCAATTGCCCAAATCTCAAAAAGATGAAGTACAAGGGTCTCTGCCATATCTCATGTCTCTTACTTGAGCATTGCCCCAACCTTCAATGCTTACCAGAGGATGGTCTACCCAAATCCATCTTTCATCTTTCTATCAAGGGTTGTCCGTTATTGAAAAAGCGTTATCAGAATCCAAAAGGTGAAGACCGAAAAAAGATCTCTCACATTAAAAACTTGGGAATTTGGTATTAAGAAGTTCAAAACTAGATGTGTCGCAATTCCATTTGTCTTTATCAGGTGCTAATTCTCCATCTTTTCCATTACAATTTTCTTAGTTGCAAATATTTCACTGCGTAATCGCCATTTACTAAAACAACTGAAACACTTAGTAATAAGGAGATGGTGAGATGAGTTTCAATGGATGATTTTGTTACTTGACAATAATATACTTGAGATCAAATTACTGATTTCCATTAGTCACTTTGTTTCCAATTCATAGGATGGCAGCAGAATTTGTTGGTGGTTGACAAGCTGGCTTCTCCTAAAGTTTTTAGACTTGTTTTGTGGAAGAAAACTTGATAAGAAGCTACTGGGAAACTTGCACATCACACTGCACTCCATCAAAGATCCACGCTATAAAACATGGCTTTTTGATGTCAAAGAGGTCATGTTTGATGCAGAGGATCTCTGGGATGAAAGAGACTATCAACTCACCATATGCAAAGTGGAAGCTGAATCTCAACTTCTAACTTTCATTTATAAGGCATCAAATTTCTTCAACTCCACTTTCAGTTCATTTAACAAGAAAAACTAGAATATCTTGCAAGGCAAAAGGGTGCACCTGGTTTCAAAGAATGTAGTTATTCTGGTGCTGAATCAAGTATTAAATTGTCACAGAAATTGCCGTCAACTTCTTATGGTTATGGAGGGGCTGTTTTGTGTTCCATGTGTTCTCTTTGTAAAAAAATGAAGAATCAATTCACCATCTATTTTTTTTGAGTGTAATACTGCTGTTTATCTTTGGTATTGCCTGCAGGGGATTTTTTCTTATGTGTATTGGTTGAATTCAATTCCGGGTAGTGCTCTAATAAAACTTGTGTGATTAGAAGCTTTGACTTACACTACTTGGATGATTTGCCAAAGAACTATGACAGATTTCAGAGAATCATTTCACAGCAAACAGCTGTTCAAAATATGAGAGGGTTAGTGAGTTTGATTGTTAACTCTTCCAGCAAACATATGCACAATGATATAAAGCAATTTTGCTTCTGAAATTTTTTGACGTCAATTCTAGCCGGGTAAAGGTACAACTACTATACAAGTTCTTTGCCAATTTCCTGATATATATATATATATAGATTGGGTTAACGTGATCACAGATAGTTCTTGAAACTTTTTATCAAACATTTCTCAGAAAGGAAACTTATTCTTCCTTCTATTAATCTATTTAGATGACAATGATTGTTGTAGGGTTGTTGAAGTATAATTGTTATTTAAAGAGAAGCTTGTTTCTTAGTTCAAGATGAAGAAACTTGAAAAATTAAAATACTTCAATATCTTATTTATCTTCTCAAAGAATGAAAAATTGATTACAAGGCCTCTAGAACTCATACAGAACAAAGTCATAGAACTGAGAATGATAACTCTATCAAAATAAAGGTTCATATTACATGTTTGTAGAGAAGCTCAGTTATTTAGGTCACACAAGATACAAGATAAGACATAGTGTGCTTTGAGTGTGGTCAATCATTTCCTGCATAATCAAGAGAGCAACATTTAAAAGCTATGAATAGAATACTTCACTATTTAAATATTTTAATAAGACAAATCAATAATTATCAATATTGTCTGTTTTCAAATTCGTGTTTGATAAGATAAAAAAAAATAAAAACATCTGTTTCTACAATGTTGTTAAGTAAAGTGCATCGCCTAATGCACTTACAGTAAGATCATTGCTAGGGTGTTTTTGCAAAACATGCATTGCAAAATCTCTGTTTTTAATTTCTGCATTTTTGATTGTAGTACCTTTTCTCTGTTTTTAATTTCTGCAGAGGCAGAGGGAATGAAAACATCACCGTTTCATTTTCATGGGAAACTAATAAGGTTTATATAAAAGTAACTATATTGCCTTATACCTAATCACTGAACGGTTTAAAACTATACCACAATCGTAAGAAGAACAAATAAAAAGTAACCATCACCAAATAACAATAATAGGTATATCAAAATCTCATCTCGTAATCTAATTTAATTCTTAATTAGTGTCCAAATAAAAAAATAATACCAAATCAGTGTTAAGTGGAGTCAGTCAATGAAATAATATTTAAAATTTTACCCGAATATTTTTAACAATTAAACAAATTATCAGAAAGACATTATTGCTTCACTGGGCCCACAATCCTCTCTCCATTCAGAATTTCATGCTTTCATTCATCACAGCCGTTTGAATGAATATCGAACAGCTCACATTTTATGATGATGAATAAAACTTATAAAATGTTTGAGCCGCCCATTCCTAATCTAACGAGAATTGTGAAACAAAGCTGAGAAAATTTGCGATAAAAGAAAATGATGTTCCACTATCCTTAAAGTCAAGTCTTAGTCGTAAAATAGCCACATACTTGTTTCATCGGTATAGCCTCCCTGCACTTGGATTTCAAATTACACACTTCCATTCACCATTCACTCCAATCTGTTCCAACTCCTACTATGGCAGCAGAAGTTGTTGGTGGTGCTCTTCTTTCCGCTTTTCTTCAGGTTGCATTCGACAGGCTGGCTTCTCCTCAATTCGTAGATTTCTTTCGTGGAAGAAAACTTGATGAGAAGCTGCTCCGCAATTTGAACATCATGCTGCACTCCATCAATGCTCTTGCTGATGATGCAGAACAGAAACAGTTCACAGATCCACACGTCAAAGCATGGCTTCTTTCTGTCAAGGAGGCTGTCTTTGATGCAGAGGATCTCTTGGGTGAAATAGATTATGAACTCACCAGATGCCAAGTGGAAGCTGAATCCCAACCTCAAACCTTCACTTACAAGGTATCAAACTTCTTCAACCCTACTTTCAGTTCATTTAACAAGAAAATTGAATCAGAGATGAAAGAAGTCCTAGAACAACTAAAATATCTTGAACAGCAAAAGGATGCTCTTGGTTTGAAAAACGGTACTTCTTATTCTGATAGTAAGGTGTCACAGAAATTGCCATCATCTTCTTTGGTGGTTGAAAGTATTATCTATGGCAGAGATGCAGACAAAGAAATTATCTTTAATTGGCTCAGATCTGAAACCGACAATGATAACCATCCATCTATATTTTCCATTGTGGGCATGGGTGGATTGGGTAAGACCACACTCGCCCATCATGTGTACCGTGACCCAAAGATGGAGGAGGCTAAATTTGATATCAGAGCTTGGGTTTGTGTTTCCGATCATTTTGATGTTTTCACAGTGACAAAAACAATTCTTGAGGCAATCACTAACTCTAAAGATGATAGCGGGAACCTAGAAATGGTTCATGGAAGATTGAAAGACCAAATATCAGGAAGGAAATTTCTTCTTGTTTTAGATGATGTTTGGAACGAAGGAGGAGAAGAATGGGAAGCTGTTCGAACTCCTCTTAGCTATGGGGCTGCAGGAAGTAAAATTCTTGTCACAGCACGTGCTGAGAAAGTTGCGTCTAACATGAGATCTAAAGTGCATCGCCTAAAGCAATTAGAAGACGACGAATCCTGGAATGTTTTTAAAAAACAAGCACTAAAAGATGATGATCTTGAATTGAATGATGAGAAAGAGGAGATTGGTAGAAGGATAGTTGAGAAGTGCAAAGGATTACCTCTTGCTTTGAAAGCAATCGGATGTCTTCTCCGCACAAAGTCATCCATTTCATATTGGAAGAGTGTATTGGAAAACGACATATGGGACTTGCCGAAAGAAGTGAAAATTATCCCTGCTCTATTACTGAGTTATCAACACCTTCCTTCTCATCTCAAGCGATGCTTTGCTTATTGTGCATTGTTTCCGAAAGATAGTGAATTTGACAAGAAGGAATTAATTTTGTTGTGGATGGCTGAAGGTTTTCTCCATCACTCTCAACAAATCAATAATGTAGAAGAAATTGGTGAACAGTATTTCAATGATTTACTAACGAGGTCTTTCTTTCTTCAATCAGATTTCAAAACCTATTTCTCCATGCATGACCTTCTGAATGATTTGGCAAAATATGTTTGTGCAGATTTTTGTTTCAGGTTGAAATTTGATAAAGGAAACTGCATCCCCAAAACAACCCGTCATTTTACATTTGCATTCAATGACGTAGAATGTTTTGATGGTTTTGGGAGTTTAACTGATGCTAAAAGACTGCGTTCTTTTTTTCCATCTGAAGAATTCGGGGGAAGAAATATTGATTATTATCCTTTGCAATTCAAGATTTTGGTACATGAATTGTTTTCCAACTTTAAGTTTTTACGTGTCTTATCGTTGAATGCATATTCTGAGCTTAGAGAAGTCCCTGATTCTGTTGGTGATCTTAAACATCTCCATTCTTTAGACCTTTCGAGAACTGGGATACAAAAGTTACCCGAATCAACATGTTTGCTCTATAACTTGCTAATCTTGAAGTTGAACTATTGTTCAAGTCTGGAGGAGTTGCCCTTAAATTTGCATAAACTCACCAAATTGCATTGTCTTGAATTTGAAAATACAAAAGTAACAAAGATGCCAATGCATTTTGGAGAGTTGAAGAATCTTCAAGTACTCAGTCCGGTTTTTATCGATAAAAATAAGGAGTTTAGTACTAAGCTTCTAGGATGCCTCAATCTTCATGGAAGACTATCAATTAATGAGGTGCAAAATATTGTAAATCCTCTAGATGCATTAGAAGCAAATCTGAAAAATAAAGATCTTGTGGATTTAGAGTTAAAATGGGAGTCAGACCATATCCCTGATGATCCAAGGAAAGAAAAGAAAGTATTGGAGAATCTACAACCTTCCAAAATCGTGGAATATTTGTCAATAAAGAACTATGGTGGTACAGAATTCCCAAGTTGGGTATTTGATAATTCATTATCAAATTTGGTGTTCTTAAGGCTGGAGGACTGTAAATATTGTTTGTGTTTGCCTCCCCTTGGACTATTGTCATCTCTGAAGACCCTTGAGATTATTGGATTTGATGGAATAGTGAGCATTGGTGATGAATTTTATGGGAATAGCTCTTCTTCGTTTACATCTTTGGAAAGTTTGACATTTTCAAAGATGAAGGAATTGGAAGAATGTGAACGTAAGACTGCTGCTTTTCCACGTCTTAAAACTCTCTCGGTGTATCAATGTCCCAAGCTAAAAGGTCTGCCAGATCAACTTGTTTATGTAAAGAATCTTTATATAATTGACAGCATGGAAGCATCGTGCCTCGAAAGGTGTGAGCATACTGTATCTCATAATTCACTTGAAGCCTTGACCTTTTTTGTTTTTCCAATTATGAATATTTCAATGAGTCGTAGCTTTGATCTGCTTGAACATATTCGCTTTGGCAGTTGTGATTCTCTAACAACCTTTCCACTCGATTTCTTCCCAAACCTTAAGTCTCTTTTCCTGCTTGAGTGTCGTAACCTACAAATTATTTCACAGAAGCACACTCATAATCATCTCATGTTTTTGACAATTTCCTGTTGCTCACGATTTGAATCATTTCCTAGTGAAGGGGTATCTGCTCCGCGGCTACGGATAATTCGAATTAATGGAGCGGATAATTTGAAGTTGTTGCCAAAACGGATGCAAATCCTGCTTCCGTCTCTTAATGTACTACAAATAATGAATTGTCCAAAAGTGGAGATGTTCCCAGACGAAGGTTTGCCACCAAATGTAAAAGATGTGTCTCTTTCAAGTTTCAAACTTATGGCCTCCCTAAGACAGACCTTGGGTACCAACACATGTCTTCAGAGCTTGTCTATTGAAAATATGGATGTGAAGTTTTTTCCCGATGAAATTTTGCTACCACACTCTATCACTTCTCTACGAATCAATAACTTCCCAAATCTTAAAAAGATGCATTACAAGGGTCTCTGCCACCTCTCTTCTCTCACACTTCATGCTTGTCCCAACCTCCAATGCTTACCGGAGGATGGTCTCCCCAAATCCATCTCCTCTCTTGAAATCTGGAACTGTCCATTGTTGGAACAACGTTGTCAGAATCCTGAAGGCCAAGACTGGAAAAAGATTGCTCACATCGAAAAACTAAGTGTTCGCTCAAAATTTTAAAGTTAGATGAGCAATAATTCCCGTTTCTCTGCCTCTTCAATAGGTGTTGATACTCTATACTATCTCTCTACCTTTTCAATTACAATCTTGTTAATTTACATTGTTGTGCTATTACATTCATCACTTTGTCTAATGATTTCTTTTGTTAATTGTTTATTGTTAATTTTTAAACTAATGATTTAATTGGAAGCCGGTATCTGGTGCTAATCGTATTATCTCTGTACAGCATTCCTATCTGAATCTGGAGGGAGCAGAAGACACCCTCCCTCATCGGCTGACCTTGATTCTAAGCTGCACACCGAAAAGAGTAAGTAGTTGTTTAGGGATATTGTTCTTGAAACAAACGCAATTGTGAAAATGCAATTACTTTTAAACTTCCTTTTCTTGGGACTTGAACTTGTATTTGTTTTCGCCTTGTTGAATTTATATCCTCAACTGGTCTGTTCTGTGTTATTTTTTTCAATTGTGCTTTCAAAATACACTGATGACTAATACCCGTGTCTTTAATGATCCACACAGGAAGAGAAAAAAAAAGAAAAACTGGACTCAGTTTTGGAGAGTGACATTAAAGCAGTGAGCATTACAATAATAGCTTTTACTTCATAGCTACAATTTTCTTCCCCCAACTTTTCGTTTATTTATGAAATTTGTAGAGGCAGGATTTGATGTAGTTGTCAGAAAACATGTAAAGTTTGTGTAATTGTTGAACCGTAAAAAGCGTACGTGTTTGTTATTGGAAACAGCATTAGATATTTTACAATATATTTTAGATAAATGATTTCTACATAAATATCTAGATTCCCCCTTTGATGTAGTTTTCACATGGCAGAATAAAACAAAACCATTGTCTCCTCTTCAGGTTTCTGCCCTGCATGGATTTTACTTGATATCAGAAGAAAGAAATGCTGTCTTATGTGAATATTCAAAACAAAGGAAGCATATATAGAAGAGAGTCATCACATATAGTATTGCCTTATTACTAATCACTGAACGGTTTAAAACTATACCACAATCGTAAGAAGAACAAATAAAAAGTAACAATCACCAAATAACAATCATAGGTATATAAAAACATTTGATTTAGTAACAACTACTTCACGTCATAGGTATATATATATATATATATATATATATATATATATATATATATATATATATATATATATATATATATATTATATTATATTTTCAAGTGATATAAAATTTTGGTTTCAAAATACTGTCAACCAAGAAAGATGATAGCTGACTAGTATTGTTAAGTTTTGGAAAATATGACATAGCCAACGCCCCTTAGAGGTTTTGATTTTATTATATGATATTTTGTAGTTATATTTTGGTCATTATCTTTTCTCATATCATGTTTTTATTATAAAGGATTATTGCAAGAAATTTAAAATAAAATAAGGAGAGAAAAATTTGCTAGTGTATATATCACATCAACTAAAACCTTTGATGAGATACAAGATGAAGTGAAGAAGTTAGACTAATTGCATAACTAGTCTATTGATGGTTTACTTATTTTAGAATAATCTTTCTTGTTTTACACTGTAGAGAATACAGAATTTTTATGGAAGAGAGTCATCACATATAGAAAACATTATCATATGACACCTAAGTTTAACAATGACGAGGAAATTAAAAGAATCATTCTACAATAATCTCAATCATTATCTCTAAATTTATAATAGTTTTATTTGAATCACAAAAATAATATTTTTTTTCAATCAAACTACCTTTATGAGGAAAACAGAAAAATAGGAGAAAACTAACCTAAGCTACTAAGAGGTGAATTCATATAACATTTATTTCTTTATTTTGTTTTTATATAATTTATTAGCTAATTATGTAAATTTTATTATGGAAGATATCTTTTTTTTTATCTAGGAAATTAAAAGATCGTAAGGTTAAAGTGGAGTTGGAGCCATGAGTTGGTGTTTCGCATTGGGTAGAAATAAACAATATGTTAGGAGAAAACACTCATAAACCAATCGAAATTGGTGTCTTAATTTCTTGTAAGAGTTTTCACATGATTTGTAACACTCGATTTTTGTTGCTTTCCTATTGTGCATATCTACATGAATAATCTTATCTCTAATTATTACTATAAAAAAATTGTCTCACTTTATTTAAATCTCAAATAAAAAGGAAACTTCATGTCTTACGTCTACAATATAATTTGACAAAAATCGAAAATAAATAACAATAAAATCTGTGAGACGACCTAAAACGTCAATCGGTCTTATTCAACTCTCACTCTTGATTATTAATTATTGTGCATCTTTCTCTACACACATGCAATTATCTATTTCTGTATAAGGTACAATCGATCATCGCAAGGAGATACAATAATGCAAGTGTCAACCTGATTTCGTTCGGACAAATAGAGATTATTAGAAAAAGAAAAATCAACAAAAAATTGGTTTTTATTGTTAATAAATAAAAGGTTCTTAAAAAAAACTAATTTGCGTTTTTGGATTTAAAAATATAAAAAGATTAAAAAGTTAATTAAGAAAATTAAAGAATAAGAAAAATCATTTTACAAATAAAGTATAAAGGAAAAACAAACAAAATAAATAAAATAGTTTTCAAAACAAGAAAATAGGAGAAAAGAGGAGTATGGCTGAGCTTTTGTTAGGCCTAACTATCTTAAAAGAAAGAATTTTTTGACTTCCTCACACCCCTCTAGATTTTCTATGTATAGTAGACATACAAAACCCTCCCAATCACGTGACAGAAAACCCCAAGCTCTCCACCTCATTGTTTGAAAATCTGCATGTGACTACGTCATGTGCAATGTCCTCTTGTTTGGGAAACAATCGATCAGATATGTTTGTGGAGATATATACTTCAACTTAGAAGTTGATAAAGCACTATCTATACCAGAAAGGGCTCCTCATTTTTCATTCGCAATCAATGACGTTAAGTATTTTGACAGTTTATATGATGCGAAAAGCAATGACGTTAAGTACATTGCCCCAAGCTCAAAGGGCTGCCAAACCAACTTCTTCACGTAAAGCAAATAATTATCTGTGAATGTGAAAGGTTCACCATTGGCGGACACAACACGGATTCATCAACCCTGGAAAGGATAGGGGATACCATAAATAATAATTCTCTTGAAGTGTTACACATTTATTCTTGTCTGTACATGAATATTCCATTGAGACTTCGCTACAATTTACTTGTAACACTGGATATAGATGGAGGCTTTGACTCTCCAATGACCTTCCCTCTAGATTTCTTCCCAAAACTCTGTTCACTCAAACTCAGGTGTTGTAATCTGATGAAGTGGAGTTGTGCTCTGATGGAGGTTTGCCATCAAATCTAAATACCATGGATCTCTCAGACTGGGAAAAGATTGCTCACTCGAAAACATAGAGATTGAAGATGTCGGACATGAACTTGAAGTTTGAAATCGGTAGTTTTTTGAAGTTTGAACCTTTTGAAATACAATGTTGGGCTATTGTTTCCAATTCATAGGATGGCAGCAGAATTTGTTGGTGGTTGACAAGCTGGTTTCCCCTAAAGTTTTTAGACTTATTTTGTGGAAGAAAACTTGCTAAGAAGCTACTGGGAAACTTGCACATCACACTGCACTCCATCAAAGGTCCACGCTAGAAAACATGGCTTTTTGATGTCAAAGAGGTCATGTTTGATGCAGAGGATCTCTGGGATGAAAGAGACTATCAACTCACCAGATGCACAGTGGAAGCTGAATTTCAACTTATAACTTCCATTTATAAGGCATCAAATTTCTTCAACTCCACTTTCAGTTCATTTATCAAGAAAAACTAGAATATCTTGCAAGGCAAAAGGGTCCACCTTTTCTTTGTACAGGTATGCTTGCAGTTTACTTAGAAAAGACATGAAAAAGATAGTGATCACTCTTGATTCCTCATATATCCTATACTTGGAAAAACAAGGGGACAAGCAGGCTCTAGCAAAGGTACATGACCTTATAATTTTTTGGAATTTAATTTTCTCTTACTATATTGTAGATCTTTTGATACAAAACTTTCTTAATTAGGCTTCTCTTTGAAAGCATTGAGAAGCAAATTGGCGAAGGAATCTCACTAATGTACCATGATATTATACAGAGAAAACAAGTAGAAGGGATTCAAATTGGCATATCTGATGATGAGTTACCTAAACAGGTCCAAGGAAAACTAGTACACCTGAGAGAGATTGAAGCAAAGGGAGTTATGAAATGTAAATGCTTCTAAACATACATTCTTAGACCCTTTAAATTGTATTTGATTTCTTGGTGAACTGGGAAGGGAATTTAAGTAGTGAGAATTGCCAATAATTTTTAATTTTTTTTCCTTATTGGGTTTCCATTTATTTATAAAATTAGGAGAGGAGAATTTGTGTAGCAGTGACATAAATTAACTATGTAAAAATTGAGTATTTGTTGAACCGAAAACGGTCATTGTATTTGTTAATGATAGAAAGAAAGAAAGAAATACATGTTGGAAGAAAGAAAGTTTAGTATATTATGGAAATGAAGTCATGTCTCCCTGTTTCATTTCAAATCACCTATCTGGAAATCTTCTATATTCAAAAATTCACCTCTTTTACTCTTAATATGAGAATTCAGCTCAAGCAATTCACAATTTGAACTCATTGTCGCACTGTCAATTAATTTACTACTTAATATTGTTCACGTTAAAAGTGTGTATACATTGTTAAAAGAAATTGTATTGCTAGTATGCCTTATAGACAAATGACCTGGCTTAATTTGCATCTATAAAAATTTGAGTCAGGCTAAATGCATTTATATAAATTAATAAAAAACAATTAACATTTTTTTTTTAATTTTGAAAACAATACATAAGTTAAATTATAAATATTGCAAATATGTAACAATTTAAAAAAGAAAAACAGAGTATCATTGAGACGTTGTTGTTTGAAAATCAGCACAGCGGATATAAAGAAATAAGACCCTTCCCTTCTTCATACATTATTTCCTAAATATAAAAGCAAAATGATGCATACTATGACTATGATAAAGGATGCCCTCAAGTTTTATAATCTGTAGAAAATTGTGAACATTAAATAATGATCTTATTATTGCAAAATGTTTTTATCCTTTTTTTTTCTTTTATCTTATTTTTCATTATGAAGTATGTTTGAGATACTAAATTAATAAATTTAAAAAAAAAACTTAAATTAGAAATAACTAAATAATACAATTCTATGTTTCATAAGTTATAAACCAGCTAAGTCAATTTAATCTCTAGTTCATATACGTGTCAAAAATCAGAAAAGTTGCTTTGTCAGGAAGACTTAAAAGCTATTGGTTGAGTATTAATGTTCACTGTTCTTAAAGTCAAGTCACCGTTCTTGAGAAAATACCTAACTACTCATTTCATCACCATAGCAGCTCCCTGCACTGAATCATTGTGGAATCACACACTTCCGTCTTACCATGGCAGCAGAACTTGTTGGTGGTGCTCTTCTTTCTGCTTTCGTTAATGTTGCATTTGACAGGTTGGCTTCTTTTGAAGTTTTAGACTTCTTTCGTAGAAGAAAACTTGATGAGAACCTGCTCAGCAATTTGAACATCATGTTGCACTCCATCAATTCTCTCGCTGATGATGCAGAACAAAAGCAGTTCAGAGATCCACACGTCAAAGCATGGCTTTTTGCTGTCAACGAGGCTGTCTTTGATGCAGAGGATCTCTTGGATGAAATAGACTATCAACTCATCAAATGCAAAGTGGAAGCTGAATCAGCACCTCAAAACTTGACTTACAAGGTATCCAATTTCTTTGATTCTACTTTCAGTTCATTTAACAAGAAAATTAACTCCGGAATGAAAGAAGTCACAAAAAATCTAGAATATCTTGAAAAGCAAAAGGATGCTCTTGGCCTGAAAAAGTGTACTTACTCTGGGCATGGATCAGGTAGTAAAATGCCACAGAAATTGCAATCATCTTCTTTGGTGGCTGAAAGTGTTATTTATGGCAGAGATGCTGACAAAGAAATGATCTTAAATTGGCTCGGATCTGAAATCGACAATCATATCCATCCATCAATACTTTCCATCGTGGGCATGGGTGGGTTGGGTAAGACCATACTTGCCCAACATGTGTACAATGACCCAAGGATCGACGATGCAATGTTTGATATCAAACTTTGGGTCTGTGTTTCGGATGATTTTGATGTTTTGACTGTGACAAAAGCAATTCTTGAGGAAATCACAGATGAAAAGGATGACAGTAGAGACCTACAAAAGATTCACAAAAAACTGAAAGAAAAATTGTCCGGACGGAAATTTCTTCTTGTTTTGGATGATGTTTGGAACGAAAGACAAGAAGAATGGGAAGCTGTGCGAACTCCTCTTGGTTATGGGGCTCCAGGAAGTAGAATTATTGTGACAACACGTGGGGAGAAAGTTGCTTCTAATATGAGGTCTAAAGTGCATCGCTTAAAACAATTAGAAAAGGATGAATGCTGGAAAGTTTTTGTAAAGCAAGCACTAAAAGATGATGAACTTGAATTAAATGATGAGAAAAAGGAGATATTTTTTGGGTATTGAGGTGGCACAGTCCAATGATGGTATTGTTATATCTCAAAGAAAGTATGCCATGGATATTCTGGAGGAAACTGGATTGATGAGTTCAAAGTTTGTTGATACACCCATGGATCCTAATACTAAACTTCTACCAAATCAGGGGGAGCCTATATCTGATCCTGAGCAGTATAGACGATTGGTTGGGAAATTGAATTATCTTACCGTTACTCGTCCTGACATTTCCTTTGCAGTCAGTGTGGTAAGCCAATTTCTTAATTCTCCATGTGAAGATCATTGGAATGCAGTCATTCGCATCTTGAAGTATATTAAAAAATCTCCTGGAAAAGGATTGTTATATGGTTCTAATAACCATACAAGAGTTGTTTGCTATTCAGATGCTGATTGGGCAGGATCTCCTTCTGATAGAAGATCTACATCTGGGTATTGTGTCTTCATTGGTGGTAACTTGATCTCGTGGAAAAGTAAGAAACAGAGTGTTGTAGCAAGATCTAGTGCAGAAGCAGAATATAGAGCTATGGCCTCAGCTGCCTGTGAACTTGTTTGGCTCAAGCAATTGCTTCAAGAGTTACAATTTGGAGATATTACTCACACACTTGTGTGTGACAATCAGGCTGCCCTTCATATTAGCTCTAATCCTGTCTTTCATGAGAGGACTAAACACATTGAGATTGATTGTCATTTCGTTCGGGAAAAGGTTATGTCTGGAGACATCAAGACTGAGTTTGTTAACTCAAGTGATCAGTTAGCAGATATTTTTACGAAGTCTTTACGGGGGCCTAGAACTGATTATATTTGTAACAAGCTTGGCACATACGATTTGTATGCTCCAGCTTGAGGGGGAGTGTTAGATATAGTTTGATATTATTAAGATATTGTTAGATATTGATAACTACAATATCAAACAATATCTTCTATTTAATCTTTTTTTTTTCAGTTACTCTTTTTACTTGTACCTCTCTCTATTATAAATAGATTACCCTATGTGTGGTTTATACACAAGGGAGATTAATCTCAATCCCTATCTTCTTTATTCTCAACAACTTCAATTAAGTAGGTGCCAAAACTTAAGAAGAGTTTCACAGGAGGAGCACGCTCATAATCATCTCAAGGTACTAAGAATTAGTGAATGCCCTCAATTTGAATCATTTCCCAGTGAAGGATTATCTGCGCCGTGGCTACAAATAATTTCAATTCGAGGAGCGGGGAATTTGAAGTTGATGCCAAAACGTATGCAAATCCTACTCCCATCTCTTACTGAGTTGGAGATAATTGATTGCCCAAAAGTAGAGATGTTCCCAGATGAAGGATTGCCATCAAATTTGAAAAAGATGTCTCTTTCGAGCTTAAAACTTATCACCTCGCTTAGAGACACATTGGATGCCAATACATGTCTTGAAAGCTTGATTGTTGAAAAGTTGGAGGTGGAGTCTTTTCCCGGTGAAGTTTTGTTGCCACACTCTCTCACCACTCTAGACATCCTTTTTTGCTGAAATCTTAAAAAGCTTGACTACAAGGGTCTATGTCACATCTCCTCTGTCACATATTATGGATGTCCCAACCTTCATCAAAGAAAATTACAAAGTTCTTAGTTACAAATACTTCACTCTGTTATCGGCACTTACTAAACAACAGATGCCTTTAGAGGAGAAGGTGAGACGAGTTTTAATGGATTACTTGTTAATTGACAACAATATAACTTCTTTTGGAAATCAACCATTTTTTTTATAAGCTGTCTCTTGCTGTTCTTATCTGTTATTGCTTTTGAAAAATATTAGTAAGTATGCTGCAAATATCATTATGGATTTATTGATCAAAAAAATCTACTATTAATCACTTTAGTATTTTTTTTTTATTGTTTTGTTGCTCTGCTAAATTTTATATTGAGTCACTGTGTTCTATATTGAAACAGTTATGTAATATGGATTATTTATATACTTAATCGATTAAATCCGAAAACGATTGATAAACTGATAAAATTTGAACCTTCAAATTTTCTTAGAACAGGGTCCAATGCAGTCATGCCATTGTCAAATTTTATTTTCCTTAAGAACTCTAGGCGGTTGAATATTTTAATTTTCCTTCTTGACTCTTCGTGTATTGGTCTATTATTCTTCCTGAGACTGACTTGTAAATTTTTATTTGTAATTCAAGAGTATTACCGAGTCTGGCATGTGCTTACACAAGTTTCTTACAATGGCTTCCAATGTCTTCTTCACTTCAAGTGATCGCTCTAGGCATCTTCTATCATGTTGTTTCTGCAAAATTTTGTCTTAAGGTACAAAATTTTAGTAATTATTAAAATTTCTTTTGTCTGTATTAAAGATTGCTTAAGGTACAAAATCTTAAGGTTGTGTAAAATTGAACTTATTTTCCACCCTTTTCTTTGTACAGGTATGCTTGCAGTTTACTTAGAAAAGACATGAAAAAGATAGTGATCACTCTTGATTCCTCATATATCCTATACTAGGAAAAACAAAGGGACAAGCAGGCTCTAGCAAAGGTACACGGCCTTAGCATATTTTTGGAATTTAATTTTCTTTCACTATTGTAGATCTTTGATACAAAAATTTCTTAGGCTTCTCTTGAAAGCATCAAGAAGCAAATTGGAGAAGGAATCTCACAAATTAACTCTGCAAAAGAGAGTTGTAATGCAAATAAAGGAAGTTCTTCTGGGTTTGGCTTGATAATCGATGGGAAGTCCTTAGATTATTCGCTTAACAAGAATTTGGAAAGGTCCTTCTTTGAGCTTGCCACTAATTGTGCATCTGTCATATGTTGTCGATCTTCACCCAAACAAAAAGCTCGTGTGAGTAGTACTATGGTTGTTGTGTGTGTGCTGCTACCCTATTTCTCCTTTAGCTCTTTCTAAAGTCGCCACCGCTTTCTGCCAACGTACCATGATATTATACAAAGAGAAAACTAGTAGAAGGGATTCAAATTGGTTTATCTGATGATGAGTTACCTAAACAGGTCCAAGGAAACTAATACACCTGAGAGAGATTGAAATTGTAAATGCTTCTAGACATATATTCTTAGACCTTTGAAATTGTATTTGATTTCTCTTTTTCTCTTAGGTTTCCATTTGTTTATAAGATTAGGAGAGGAGAATTTGTGTAGCAGTCACGTGATGTACCGAAAATGGTACTTGTATTTGTTAATGGAAGAAGCAATAGAAGCAATTTACAATATAGTCTACATATAAATGATCTTTATTATCTGATGCAAGTTCCAAAAACAACTAGAAACATGATACCTCTGTAAAGTGAGATTCATGATATTAATGTCAACTACAATACTATATAATAATAGTTCAATATCAGTACATGACCTTTCTTTTACATGTTCCAAGATAAAGAGAGTTTGATTTTGAAATTGGTGTATGGTAAACACATGTTGCAAGAAAGAAAGTTTATTATCTCATGGAGATGAAACTGTGTCAAAATTTTGTAGGATGAGATAGTTGTAGCAGAATGTTCTTCTCTAAGAAATTATTATCAAGGTATCCACATAAGCATACGTGTTGATAGTTAAGATAAAAAGAAATCAAAGAAGTATGAATAAAAAACTCAACAATATAACGAACATTAATTACACACTTCCATTCACAATTCACTCCATTTCCAACTCTTACGATGGCAGCAGAAGTTGTTGGTGGTGCTCTTCTTTCCGCTTTTCTTCAGGTTGCATTCGACAAGCTGGCATCTACTCAGTTTGTTGATTTCTTTCGCGGCAGAAAACTTGATGAGAAGATTCTCGGCAATTTGAACATCATGCTGCACTCCATCAATGCTCTCGCTCATGATGCTGAACAAAAACAGTTCACAGATCCACACATTAAAGCCTGGCTTTTTTCTGTCAAAGAGGTTGTCTTTGATACAGACGATCTCTTGGTTGAAATAGATTATGAAATCACCAGATGCCAAGTGGAAGCTGAATCCCAACATCAAACCTTTACTCATAAGGTATCAAATTTCTTCAACTCTACTAAAAGATAACCATCTTGAATTGAATGATGAGAAAAAGGAGATTGGTAGAAGGATAGTTGAGAAGTGCAAAGGATTACCTCTTGCTTTGAAAACAATTGGAAGTCTTCTCTGCACAAGGTCATCCATTTTAGATTGGCAAAGTGTATTGGAAAGTGATATATGGGACTTACCGAAAGAGGTTCAAATAATCCCAGCTCTATTATTGAGTTATCAACACCTTCCTTCTCACCTCAAGAGGTGCTTTGCTTATTGTGCTCTATTTCCAAAAGATTATGAGTTTGACAAGAAGAAATTAATTTTGTGGTGGATGGCCGAAGGTTTTGTTGACAAACAAGTCTCTTTGGATAAACACTTTTTGTATTCAGATTTGTTGTGTATTGAAATGAAGCACTACATGGTTCTTTTATAGGCCTTTGGACATGACTCTTCAACTACATTCATTAAATATAACTACTACCTAACTCACAATTAATACAACAACTTCCAACTACCCACATTTAAGTTTACCTAACACCAACTACCCACATTTAAGTTTACCTAACAAAATCCTCCCGTAAACTTAAATGATCTTCTTGTCCTTCATTCCGAGTATCATCTTATTGTTCTCAAACAAAGAGGATGGCAGCGACTTTGTAAACATATCTGCAGCTTGTGCTCGACTTTCGACGTGCTCCAACTCTACATTTCCTTCTTTCACTTGTTCTCGGATGAAGTGAAATTGAACATCAATGTGCTTGATTCTCTCATGATTGACCGGGTTCTTTGCCAATTCAATGGCCGACTTGTTATCAACTCGGATCACAATCCCCTTTTCTTGCTTAATTTCCAGTTTGCTTAGAAGCTTTCTAAGCCAAACTACATAGCAAACACTCCAGGATGCTGCAACGTACTCTGCTTCACATGTTGACAGTGTTACAATGGGCTGTTTCTTTGAAAGCCAGGTGAACGCCGTGCTCCCCATGAAGAATACATATCCAGACGTGCTTTTCCGGTCATCGACATCTCCACACCAATCACTGTTTGAGTAGCCGACTAGTCGGTAATCATCCGTCCTAGTATACATTAGACTAAGTGACACAGTTCCTCTCACATACCTTAGAATTCTCTTTAGGGCCTTCCAATGAGTATACCTCGGTTCCTCCATATATCGACTTGTTATTCCAACACTCAGCATTAAATTTGGTCTGGTATTTGTAAGATACCTGAGACTTCCAATCAGACTTCGGTATTTGCTCGCATCAACTCGGTCTCCATCTGCATACTTAGAAAGTTTTGTGCCCAATTCTATAGAGGTGGAAACCGGGTTGCAACTCGTCATCTTGAACTTAAACTACTTCTTTTCCACGTCTTCAACATCTTTTTGTGAATAGATGTCCCAAGCTGAAAGGTCTATCAAACCAACTTCTTCATTTAAAGCATCTAGTTATTTGTTACTGTGATAAGCTCATCATTAGCGAGACCAACATGGACACACGATCGCTTGAATTCCTGAAATTGAATTCATGTCCACTTGTGAGTATTCCCACTACGCATTACAATTTACTTAAAGAAATGTCAATTGACGATGGCTGTGACTCTCTTACAACCTTTTCGCTAGATTTCTTTCCAAATCTCTGTTATCTTTATTTGAGAAGATGTCGAAACCTACAAAGAATTTCACAGGAGGACACTCATAATCATCTCCAGAGAATGACAATTGCGGTATGCCCTCAATTTGAATCATTTCCTAGTGAAGGGTTATCTGCTCCGCAACTAGTCAGTTTTGAAATTTTTGGAGCGCAGAATTTGAAGTTGTTGCCAAAACACATGCAAGTCCTGCTTCCTTCTCTAAATCAACTATGGATAATTGATTGTCCACAAGTGGAGATGCCTCCGGATGGAGGGTTGCCATCAAATGTTAAACTTATGTATCTTTCAAATGTTAAACTTATGGCCTCCATGAGAGTGAACTTGGATAACACTTTGCAAATTGGAAAGCTGGACGTGGAGTGCTTTCCGGACGAAGGTTTGTTGCCACGCTCTCTCACCACTCTACTAATTACTGAGAGCCCCAATCTTAAAAGGCTAAACTATAAGGGTCTCTGCCACCTCTCCTCTCTCACACTTAATGGGTGCACCAACCTTGAATGCTTACCAGAGGAAGGTATACCCAAATCCATCTCTTCTCTTTCAATCTGGGATTGTCCATTGCTCCAAAAACGTTGTCAGAATCCAGAAGGCAAAGACTGGGAAAAGATTGCTCACATTGAACAACTGAGAGTTGGGAAATGGAAATAAGACAAAGAAGTTCAAAATTAGATGTGCATACTTGTCTTTTCTCTGTCTCTTCTACAGCTGCTAATTCTCCACAATATTTCTCTACCTTTTCCATTACACTTTTCTATAGTCGCAAATATTTCTCTCGATAGTATGAGTTTGGCAATCAAACACTTTTTTAGAAGTTGCTTCTTGTTATTGTTATATGTTATTGCTCTTGAACAAAATTAGGAATTAAGTTGCAAATATCATTATAGATTTGTTCATTCAAAAATTGTAAAAGTAATAACATTTTATAGTAATTTTCTATTATTTTGTTGCTCTGCTAATTTTATATTGAAACAGTTTGCTCTATATTGAATCAGTTTGTTAACGAAAACTACAATTTAAAATTTATTAATATATCTCATTGTGGTGATTGATTTATAGACATTCAATTTGAGTTAATCTTTTATCAAATTATTTTACTTTTTAAATGTTTTTGTTTATATAAGTTAACTTAACTTTATTTTTTTTGTTTGGATAAATTACGTAAATCAAACAGATTATTTAAATATCAAAGAATAGTTGATAATTCAAAATGCACTAATCCAAAAAACACATTTTATAGCTTAAATTTTATACCTGTTCTAATTTTTCAGATATAAAAAAGAGATGGTAGTAAAAATGTTGATAACTTTTAAACCAGTTTTAATTCCAACCGGTTTAAAACTCTTAAAAAGAAACATTTAATAACTATTATACTTAAAACCGTTATAGAAATAAAATGTGACCGCAATTTAATAATAATAAAAGTTATTCCACACCGTTTAGTTCCTGTAACGATATAGAAGTGAAATGTACTCTTCGGTCTTTTCCGCTTCTCGCATTCCCTGCTTCAAAGCAATTCTTTTTGACAAAGTCAGGTCTTCCCATTGTCTTGCGATTTTCCTTCTTCCTCTCGCGCACTCTCGCTGACGTTCTCGTCGCCATTGGTGGTGCTCGTGATGCATTCCCTTCTTCCTCTCGCGCATTGTCACTGACTGTTCCCGTCGTTGTTGGTGGTGCTCGTGACGTATTCCCTTCTTCCTCTCATGCTCTCGCATTCTGCTATGGTGGTGGTCTCTGATTGCCGGTAAAAGTTTATCCTCGTTTAGGGTTTTGGCAACGCAAAACTCCCCTTCGATGACCAATACTCGTCTCTCTGACCACCATCACCACGTGTTCCATGAAAACCCTCCCCTTGAAACGTTAAATCTCTTAGCCTAGAAGAACACGGCCAATCCGTGACTTATTATTGACTAATATTGGAAGTTAGAAGGGTGAATGTGTGTTGAATAGGGTTGGGGATTTTTTATGGAAAAAAAATTAGAAGCTCGTAAAAAGTAGCAGAAGAACGGAATGGCTCCGATGAAGGTTCAACCAGTTGCAATCAACATTGATTCTAAAGGTGAAGAACGTAGTGGTGGTTGGTGGTTGGGAACAAGTTGGTGTTGAAATTGTGGCTGAAATGGTTGTCCATGACATCTCGAGTTTATCCAACGAAGGTAATCTATGGAGCTGCTAAATTTTTTTTATTCAATAATGATACCGAAGCCACTATGAGTGCTTCAGTTAAAATTTGGCAAATGAATTTTGCATTCAATAGTTGTGCTTTACTAATTCTTGTGTTATTTTAGAAGTTGAAGGTTGGTGGCATTTTCAAATACTTATGTCCCTTTTTTCATCTACTATTTATCGCATTGCAGGAGCTTAACCATGAAATAAATATTGAGATGTTATTAATGTGTGGCAGTTTGTTATATTATTTTTTGTATTGGAATGAATATTTTGTGCTAGCCCTACATTCTAATTTCTATCACTAAAGGTTTTAAACTAACACTCAGTGACCTTGTGGCAGAGATTTATAAATCAGTGCCTTCCAATGTATGATTTGAGTTGGAAAAAACATGTTGCTTCTTGAAAACAGTACTTATGAGTGGTGAGACAAATGTTACTTACTTTCATATTTCTGCTAATTAGGAGAATAATCTTACATGAATGAATTGTTTTCATTCCTCTGTGTCTATGATTTTGATCAACAAGGCAGGGTTTGTGCATGCTATATATTTTGTGACTATTTTATCTTTTGAAAGGGGTTTTCATCACCTAAAATGAGCTTTATTCTTTTGTTGATTCCTTTCTTACAATTATTATGAAAGTAACTCTAAAGTTTCCTCTAGGCAATTGATCACAACACGTGCAAGATTTTTTACAAGATGTTGAACAAAGGTGTCTTTGATGTTATTAATGAATGCATTTCAACCGGCAAGAAAGTATGTGATGTACTAGGAGCTTTTATTTCCTTTTTTTTTCTCTCAATCTTATGATTTGTAGAGGAGCTATGTATTAAAGTTGTTAGAAAACATTCAGGAAACAATTAGAGTTACTTTGTCTAGTTGGTGAACATTGCAAAAGTGATATTGTTTCTTCAACAACGGATCATGTGTATAATTAATTGTTTTTATAATCAAATATAACCATAACCAGTTCCTATGGGTAAAAAATTATTCAATAATGATTTTAAGAAACATTGTTGCGGTGTGGCTTAAAATATTTATTTTTGCAAGTGACTTGATATTGCTGTCTTATTTGATCAAATGTTGACTCCTCTGTTGAATACTTTTGGTTATTGAAAATGTGTTCTTGTCTCAGGATGGAGTGATGGAGACTGCTAAAGATCTCAAAGGGCAAAGAAACATGGAAATATGGTCAAAATTTTAATCTGTCTTACACATTTTCTTTAGGTTTATATTGCTTATGCTTACATCTTTTTACTTACATGTTGAACATGTGAATGGATTCATCATGATAGATTGAACCGAGTTATGAGATAACTTAGTGATAAAGTTGAAAGGGAGAGTGAGAATGAGAGTGAGGTTATGCGTTTAATTTTTCTTACTAACACTTACGAGTTATAAGATTGTTTTTTATAAGGTTGTTTTTGTAGGTTTAGAAGAGATTGGAATATACAGAAACAACTTTTTACCAATTAAACAGCAGCTAGATAATCAAATTTCGATAATGAAAGCAGCAGAGAGTTTGGTCCAATCTGGTTCTGCTTGCTTGCTTCGGAAGAGAAGTGAGATTACGTTTGATGGCCTATTTAACATTGATAATCATATTAATTTTTGAATATCTAACCTTTGAATTTTCTTATACAGTCAAGGACTTGCACCACTGCCTCAACTATCTTCGTGTTACCTACGGGTCAAGTGAGTTCTATATTCCTATTTCCTGTTGAGTTTTTTTGTTGGCTGGTTTTTTAGTGCTTGAATTTCCGAAAGTTTTGGCCTTCTTTCTTGGATGCTTGCAATAGGTTTCATTGAATCAGAGCTCGAAGGAATTGACTCATTTT
Source organism: Vigna unguiculata (assembly GCF_037176805.1). Classification (NCBI taxonomy): domain Eukaryota; kingdom Viridiplantae; phylum Streptophyta; class Magnoliopsida; order Fabales; family Fabaceae; genus Vigna; species Vigna unguiculata. The sequence goes on along the minus strand of NC_140795.1, from coordinate 48,272,170 downwards.
TGTTACCATCAGTTTTGTGACTACGGTTGTCGATTTCGACCATACCAACCTCAGGGTCATCGTCCTTAGAGTGCACAGGTACTGAAGTCGCACCATTTTCTTGCATGGTGGAATTATTACGGGACTTGCGTTTTCTTCCAGCTCCCACCATGCTATTTACTGGCTCAAACATTTTAGCCTTTTCTTTCCTTAACTCAGTGTTTGGTTTTGAAGGATTGTGCATATCACAGGAAATAGTCATGTGCTAAAACACAAATGTGAAGATCATTTGAACAAAAGGTCAAAATAACATTAGCTTCCCTAAAAGGAGAGGCACACTGAGGATTAAGAAAGAAGAACCTGATAAAGATTACATGATAAGAAAAAATGTGTAACCTTTACCGGAATTCTGATTTTGAGAGTTCCACTGGAAGTTTCAACTCGAGGCTGATCACCCTCTATCTTTTCTTTTCCTGAAGGTTGTGCAGGGCAGATAAATTTTATTCTTGCCGCAGCTTTCGCTCTTCTAGCGGATCCAATTCTAGCACCTTCTTCCCCAAATTCAGCCTCACCCTGCTTTTCATCTTCCTTTGCATCTTCCACTTTATCAAGTTTGGGAGATGAAAGATCTGCTTCTTTTCTAAAACCAGATTTGGATATTTCTCTATTGGGTTGTGATGACAAAACTAAATTCTTCTTTATTTTTTCTACCAATTTATCGCCAGGTTCCTCATCATTATAATCTTGAAGTGGGAAAATTTTGTCCCTTAAATCTTGCTTACGAGTATCTGACCTGTTCATCCCAAAACAGCATAGAAGTCAGGCAAAATACAGGAAAACTCAAAGGACTAGGAGAAAAAGAAAACAACAAGATTTTCAACCATCAAATAGAAATAAGAGCAGGGAAAAAGAAGAAGCAAAATTGATCACATCAATTTTCTTTCATAGTGCATGCATTGATTCAAACAATCAGATATCTCATTCACCAGTTACAAACAACCTTACTTTTTGGTAGATCCCTGTATGGTTGGTTCCACACTGAAGATCAAGTAATTTCATGGAAAATAAATTTGTTTTAACAATACAATCATATAGTGATGATTCAAATTACAACGCATGATAGAATGATGTGAGACCAGCAACTGAAACAGAGAGAATATTAGAACAATCTGCCAGCACTATATGGAAGTACCATGTTCATTGTGACTACCTTAATTTGTCGAGTGGAGAACATCACAGCTTGGACAGCCACAGCCCGTACCTTGTATCAGAGAATTGTTCGAGATTGGATAATTAAATCACTTTCAAGTGCTCCATGCACTAGCCAGGGCCTTCTTCAGGTTGGGCTTATCTATTTCGTTGTTGAAAACCAATATTTTATGTTTTTGTAGTTACCTTGTCATCATCATCACCATCACCATCATATTCTCCACAATATGGAGGGCATGCTGTGATATGTCGTTTCTTGTATGACCATAATTGTAAGTTTATTTGAAAATTAAAATTCAAATATGTTTTTTAAAGTGTCAAACGCACGATGATCTTTTACTTGGGTTTATTGTCATTCTCTGCTCAAAAAAGTAACTTCATAGAAAATTTAAGGTTTGATTTTGTGCTTCTGCTTCTTCTGTTGAAATTCCTTTGATTTTGATTATTACTTACTTTCTAATGCATATATATATATATATATATAAATATATATTGGTGACAGTGTAATATATATATATATATATATATATATATATATATATATATATATATATATATATATATATATATATATTGGTGACAGTGTAATTATATCTTTATTTTTATGAAGTCCTCACCAGTTTCTCTTTACACTATGTGTGTATGTATTTCACATCAGAATAAACTTTGTAAAGCAAATACTTGGCAAAGAGCACAGCCCACAATTGATGTTGTTTTACTTTTATCTGAGATAAAAATTGGCATTGGGAAAAATGAATGGCCAATACAAACAGCAAATATTCTTGCAGTAATGGCTGCGACAGCTACGCTTCCGGGGCAAACTTAAAAGTATCTGAGTCTTTTAACTTAGATGTTATCAGTACTGGTTAGTGTAACCAAGCTGCAGCGACAGTTAAGTGCAACCATGCTGGAGAAATTGCTGGAATGAGAAGGTTGTATAACAGCATTGGTGGATTTCAATCTGGTGTTGCACCTCCTGGTGGTCTTGGACTTGGAGCTGGACTTCAGAGAATTATATCGAAAGCTTTTCCTCAGCACCCACAAGTTGAGGATGACTCTTTTAATGGAATGTTGCTTAATAAGTTTGTGCGTTTACTTCAGCAGTTTGTCAACGTAGCAGAGAAAGGTGGGGAAGTGGTCAGATCTGAATTTCGTGATACTTGCTCTCAGGCCACAGTGCTGCTTTTGTCACATTCGGTAAACATTTCTTGCTGCTGCATATATCATCTGATTATGCTAATGCAGACTAAAGTTTAGGTTAGAAAAATAAATACAAATACACTTTATTTAAAATCTCTGCTTTTGTTATTTTTTGAAGGAAAATATGGTTGTGCTGCCTCTTATCTTAAAGATGTAGCTTTATCTTTGGACAAGTTGCGGGAAGGCTATGTTGAGGTGTGTCTAATCACTACAGTAGTATTCCTCTGATGCTAGAATGGTTTTTGTACTTAGAACCTTTAACAAATGTCCTATACATTATGATGATGGGATGCTATAGTATACGGTTTCTAATTTGGTTACTTGTCTAGAAGAGGACACTTTTTAAAACACACTTTTGAGTGCATTTTATTAGGGAGATTAATTACAAATTTTTCTGTTCCTTTCATTTGTGTGTTCTATTTATTCTAGTTTTTATCTAATAAATTTGAACCAATAATATAATTTTTATCTATTAGAAATGTGATCAGTATTATATTTCATATAAAATTTAGATTGTATTTTATGTGAATATTAGATTGAATGAAATTTGTTGTTTGGATGTTTTGGATAATTATTACCTGTTTTGTATGTGGTAATAAGCAAAAACAAACTTTTCATTAAAAAATGAAAAATCACTTTTTATACCGGTTTAAGTCAGAAGGGGTATGAAAGGTGGAACTTTTTATACCGGTTATAGAACAAATATAGAAAGTTGAAACTTTTTATACCGCTTATATCTATACCGATTCTACAACCGGTATAAAACACTTTTCTTAACCGGTATAAAAAGGTTTTTTTGCACTAGTGATGATATTCTATAATCATTCTTGGTTAAAGTTCTTTTTTTTTTTCCGAGGTTTGTTAAGATATTTTCGATTAATATTGTCGAAGCTTTTATCCATTGAAGTAGATCCAAATTGTTTTCTCAATCGAGGCTAATTTTCCAACATTGTTAGTTGGATTTTTTTGTTTTGTCGACATTGACTAAAGCAATCCTAGTTAAGGTTAATAAAAATTTTCAAGTTAACATTTAAAAAAAAATCCTAAACATTATTGTCAGAAAAATAACATTTTTAAGGACTACTAATAAATTATATTATATAAATATATATTTTTATATTTTTATTTATTTTTATAATTTGTTGTTAGTTAAAAGGATGAAATAGTAGATTTATAAAAATTAATTATTTAATTTTGATATGCATAAACATATACATAAATGCCAGAGACACGTGTACTTTATCATTGATCAAGTACATCACTGACTCAGTAGCATAGTCAATTGAAGCTGTAGCTACTGCAACAAGATTGCAGAATGTCCTTAAATCAATTTGGCTGAACAATTATTTATCTTAAATTTGTTTAATTTCTCACATTTTTAGTCCAAAACATGCAGCTAGCTATGATGGCAATTAACATTGTGACAATTTCTTCACATCTGTTTAATGTTGACAGGTTGAGACCATTCCTTCACAGGTACTACTTTGTGACTGTTCGTAGTTCATGTGTTATATTTTGCAACCGAGTCGTAACCTTTTACACAAAAACTTTAAGACAATGATGTTATGGGTCTTTATTTTTATATAGTGTTTAACTTTGTCTATTATATCCAATGTGAGACTTTGATTCACACTTGGACTATTTCCAACAATCTTCTTCCAAGAGTGAGTCCACTTTTTTTTTTTTTTTCTTTTTCATATGATATATTTTTCTTTAGGTATAAGTGACCCCTGGTTTACACCAAAATCTTAAGGCAATGATGTTATGAGTCTTTATTTTTATAAGTGTTTAATTTTGTCCATTCTATCTAATGTGAGACTTTGACTCACACTTGGATTATTCCTAACTTGGATTATTCCTAACACGAATCACTATAGTTCTTCACCTTGAGTTGTATCTTGATTTTTCAACTCTTTCATCCATGTGTTCTTAGCCATTGATGTGGGTAAAAGCACTTATGAAAGAAAGTATAATTTTTATTATGAAATTTACTCTTAAAGTAGCAACAACAAATAACCTAGAGTTAAATAATTAGAAGGGAGAAAAAGTATTCAGAGAAGGAAAGATAAATAAGCAGATAGGAAATATCACTAATAAAAAAAAACTTTTTATGTTTGTTATTGTTGACATCAGAGAAATGTCTGACGTTATTACCTGTGTTATAAATTGATATTGGAGGTATCATCAAATGTAATTTTAAGTCGAACGTGGTCTGTAATACACTTAAATTAATGTTTGTTCTCTAAGGAACCAAAATAAAATTTGGAGCCAATTTAAATAAAAAAGGGCAGAATTTTACGTATGTTAGGACATTAATAGAAGTAAAATTCCGTCAAATGTTGCTCTAATCGACATAATTTTACGTCTGTTAAAACAAATGTCAAATTCTTTCTTTTTTTATGTTTTACTTACATTTGTCAATTAACCAAATCTGATGATAATCAGAAAGTCACAACGCAGAATATATATTTCAAAACAAAAATTATGGTAATACAAAATGTAGATTTCATAATCTAAAATTCTTTCTTCAACGTTTTAATCTAAACTAAATATGATAATAATCTTAAAGCTAAACCTAACTCCAATTTTGGAGGAGAAATGTTGCCCACTCTTTTCTTATTTGCTGCATTGCCCCATGTGAAATAGATGATCAATTCTTGAGGGACTAAAGTGAGTAAAGTCGCAAAAATTAATGAGAATGAATTAGAGTGGCAAGAATTGACTAATGAAAACATATAAAGCAATGAAAATGAGAATGTAACATGCAACAACAATGGAAAGCACGAAAAACAGTGAGTTACTATGAAAAATAAAAAGTGTTTGATGGAATGTCCGAGTGAAAATGAAAACCGGACAAAACTGTTTGATAAAATGCCTGAACGAAACTGAAATATTAAATGAATTATGAGAGCAATTGGAACACACTTTAATCAATACAACAATGTAATGAGCTACTTTAGAACCATAAAACTAAACTAAAACAACAAATTGAAACCAAGAAACAAAATTAGACAGCAAACTGAAATGAAAACAGTGAGTAGTGTATGCGACTGAAAACTAAATTATGAAGATTGATAAGAAAAACTGAATTAAGATGCAATAAAATGGTTTGAATCATGGACGCAACATGCAATGTAGTCTAGAAACATACTAATTGAAAACTATAACCGAGAATTGATACTAAGAACAAGTGCAGAATTAGATTTTTAAGATGGGGAAAACTAACTAAACTAATAAACCTAACTTTCTAAAATGGGGTAAAAACTGAAATATGCAATCAAAACTGGAATTAAAGCCATGAACAAGATTCAAATGATGAAACTAAACTTAAATAATGCATAAAATTGTAAAATGAATTCAGAAACTGAAATCTAATATGCAGAACCAGTGCTAAAATCTGAAAATGAAAGATCAACTATATTAACTACCATAACTATATTACCTACCATGATGAACAAATGAGAACTCTGAATTGAAATGTGAATTATGAAATGGAAACACAAGTTGAATCATGAAAACAGATTAGGGACCAATTTAACCGGTTCAGCATTTTACAAGTTGTTCTTCAATGATTGCTTAAAACTGCTGAACTCCAATTCTCTGCACCATACAGCTGCTGTCACCTTTTTTTTTTCTTTTTTCTGAAAATCCTAATATCAACAAAAATAAATTACTAAAAAAAATCTAACTGTTAGAATGCAAAATTAAAAAAGATTTAGAAAAACTAATATTTATTGAAGGAAAACCAAATCTGTCCTTAAACAAAGAAATAAAAGCAAAAGGTCTAAAAAAAGTATAATTAGTCTAGAAAAGTATGAACAAATGGAGACTTATCAGCAGGTTATTAAAAAGGAATTAAAGTTCATGATGTATAAAGAGATAATTGTTTCCTGTGTTCATTGTAATATTACAGCAGGGTCTGAGGCTGTAAAATTCTACAACATATCATATAGATAAATCAAAATATCATGAAAACCATCGATACCACTTATTTAAATTAACAATCTTAGAGGAAGTAAGATGAGATTCAATTAGCGGTTCAATCTTGATCTACTAAACAAATAATTCTTGGGAAATGTTTTTGTAAGATGGTCACTTCAACTCTCCAAATCTTATACACTCATGATGTCTTTACATCATGTTATCATGACTTTATTAACTAAGAACAGAGATGGGAAAGGACATAATATGCTTACTATTAAACCAAATTGAAAAAATGATAAAAAAGAGGCGAAGAAGTACTAATAAATTAAATCTCGGCTAATTAGAAATTACTGACTAAACATCTACTGAACTAGCTTAATTACCTCATGATAGTCAATTAAGTGAATAAATAGAGGATGAGAATTAGTACATCAAAATAAATTTGCATGAATATAAGATAAAGCAGAAAAGATATTTACTTTTATATAAAGTTTTGGTTTCAAAATACGATATACCAAGTCAGATGTCACTACTGCTTTATAATCAGACAAGTTTTGCTTTATATTCATGGATTACAGCTGTGAGCAATTTGTCTGATTCGAAAGACTCAACTATTATTGCTTCACGGGGACTCAACTTTCCCTCCATTCACAATTTCATACTTTACAACCTTTGAATGAATATTACTACTCACATTTATAATGGCGAATCAAACTTATCGAATGTTTGAACTGTCCATTCGTAATCTAAAGAGAACTGTGGAACAAAGCTGAGAAAAATTGCGATAAAAGAAAATGATGTTCCACTATCCTTAAAGTCAAGTCATCGTCGTAAAATAGCCACATACTCGTTTCATCGGTATAGCATCCCTGCACTTGGATTTCAAATTACACACTTCCATTCACCATTCACTCCATTTCCAACTCTTACGATGGCAGCAGAACTTGTTAGTGGTGCTCTTCTTTCTGCTTTTCTTCAGGTTGCATTCGAAAAGCTGGCTTCTACTCAGTTTGCTGATTTCTTTCGCGGCAGAAAACTTGATGAGAAGCTTCTCGGCAATTTGAACATCATGCTGCACTCCATCAATGCTCTCGCTCATGATGCAGAACAAAAACAGTTCACAGATCCACACATTAAAGCATGGCTTTTTTCTGTCAAAGAGGCTGTCTTTGATGCAGAGGATATCTTGGATGAAATAGACTATGAAATCACCAGATGCAAAGTGGAAGCTGAATCTGAACCTCAAACCTTTACTTACAAGGTATCAAATTTCTTCACCTCTACTTTCAGTTCGTTTAACAAGAAAATTGATTCAGGACTGAAAGAAGTGGTAGAAAAACTAGAATATCTTGCCAAGCAAAAGGGTGCTCTTGGTTTGAAAGAGGGTACTTATTCTGATGATAGATCACGTAGTAAAGTGTCACAGAAATTGCCATCATCTTCTTTGGTGGTTGAAACTGTTATTTTTGGCAGGGATGCGGACAAAGAAATGATCTTTAATTGGCTCACATCTGAAACCGACAATCATAACCATCCATCAATACTTTCTATTGTGGGAATGGGTGGGTTGGGTAAGACCACACTCGTCCAACATGTATACAATGACCCAAAGATGGAGGAGGCTAAATTTGAAATCAGAGCTTGGGTTTGTGTTTCCGATCATTTTGATGTTTTGACAGTGACAAAAACAATTCTTGAGGCAATCACTAAATCTAAAGATGATAGCAGAGACCTAGAAATGGTTCATGGAAGATTGAAAGAAAAAGTATCTGGAAAGAGATTTCTTCTTGTTTTAGATGATGTTTGGAACGAAAGGCGAGAAGAATGGGAGGCTGTGCAGACTCCTCTTAGCTATGGGGCACCAGGAAGTAGAATTCTTGTGACAACACGTGGTGAGAAAGTTGCTTCTAACATGATGTCTGAAGTGCATAGGCTAAAGCAATTAGAAGAAGAGGAATGTTGGAAACTTTTTAAAAAGCATGCACTAAAAGATGATGATCATGAATTGAATGATGAGAAAAAGGAGATTGGTAGAAGGATAGTTGAGAAGTGCAAAGGATTACCCCTTGCTCTGAAAACAATTGGAAGTCTTCTCCGCACAAAGCCATCCATTTCAGATTGGCAAAGCGTATTGGAAAGCGACATATGGGACTTACCCAAAGAAGTTGAAATTATCCCTGCTTTGCTATTGAGCTATCAACACCTTCCTTCTCATCTCAAGATGTGCTTTGTTTATTGTGCCTTATTCTCCAAAGATTATGAGTTTGACAAGAAGGAATTAATTTTGTTGTGGATGGCTGAAAATTTTCTCCATTACTCTCCAAAGAGCAACAATCTAGAAGAAATTGGTGAACAATATTTTGATGATCTACTAACGAGGTCTTTCTTTCTTCAATCAAGCTTTAAAATGCGATTCACCATGCATGACCTTATGAATGATTTGGCAAAATATGTTTGTGGAGACTTCTGTTTCAGGTTGAAATTTGATAAAGGAAATTGTATACCCAAAACATCCCGTCATTTCTCATTATCATTCCTTGACACAGAATACTTTGATGCTTTAGGGAGTTTAACTGATGCTGAAAGATTGCGTTCATTTCTTCCACTTACAAGTAACGCTTTCTATGAGAATCTTCCTTGTCAATTCAAGGTTTTGACACATGAATTGTTCTCCAAGTTGAAGTTTTTACGCGTCTTATCTTTGCATGGATATTCTGATCTAAAAGAGGTCCCTGATTCTGTTGGTAATCTTAAACATCTTCGTTCGATAGACCTTTCCTGTACTTTGATACAAAAACTACCCGACTCAATATGTTTGCTTTATAACTTGCTAATACTGAAGTTGAACCATTGTTTTTACGTGGAGGAATTGCCTTCAAATTTGCATAAACTCACAAAATTGCGTTGCCTGGAATTTGAAAATACAAAAGTGACAAAGATGCCTATGCATTTTGGAGAATTGAAAAACCTCCGTGTACTGAATATGTATTGTGTTGATAGAATTAGTGAGTTTAGTACTAAGCAACTAGGAGGACTCAATCTTTATGGAAGGCTATCAATTAATGATGTGCAGAATATTGTGAATCCTCTGGATGCATTGGATGCAAATTTGAAAAATCAACACCTTGTGGAGCTTGAGTTAAAATGGAATGCGAATCACATCCCCGATGATCCAAGGAAAGAAGAGAAAGTGCTTGAGAATCTACAACCTCCCAAACACTTAGAACATTTGTCAATAGAGAACTATGGTGGTACACAATTCCCAAGTTGGGTATTTGATAACTCATTATCAAATTTGGTGTTTTTACATTTGGAGAACTGTAAGTATTGTCTATGGTTGCCTCCCTTGGGACTTTTGTCATCTCTGAAGTCCCTCGAGATTACGGGGCTTGATGGAATAGTGAGCATCGGTGCTGAATTTTATGGGAGCGACTCTTCTTCATTCAGGTCCTTGGAAACATTGAAATTCTACAACATGAAAGAATGGGAAGAATGGGAATGTAAAACGACTTCTTTTCCACGACTTCAACATCTTTCTATCGATAAATGCCGCAAGTTGAAAGGTCTGCCAGAACATCATCTTCATTTAAAGGAACTGTTTATCAAGTCCTGTGATAAGGTCATCATTAGTGGAAACAACATGGACACATCGTCGCTTCAAGTATTGAGTTTTTATTCATGCCCACTTGTAAATGTTCCTATCACCCATTACCATCTCCTTGAAGAAATGAGGATTGGCAATGGTTGTGACTCTCTTACAATCTTTCAGCTTGATTTCTTTCCAAGGCTTCGTTTACTTAAATTGAAAAGGTGCCAAAACTTACAGAGAATTTCACAGGAGCAGACTCATAATCATCTCAAGGAACTAACAATTGTTGAATGCCCTCAATTTGAATCCTTTCCCAATGAAGGATTATCTACTCCGCAACTACAAAAGATTAAAATCCGAGGAGATGAGAATCTGAAGTTGTTGCCAAAATGCATGCAAATCCTGCTTCCGTCTCTCGGTGAACTGCGAGTAATTGAGTGTCCAAAAGTGGAGATGTTTCCAGATGGAGGTTTGCCATCAAATATAAAAGATGTGTCTCTTTCAAGTTTCAAACTTATCGCCACCCTGAGAGAGAACTTGGATGCCAACACATGTCTTGAAAGCTTGTGTATTGAAAATGTAGATGTGGAGTCTTTTCCTGATGATGTTTTGCTGCCACACTCAATTACTGTTCTAAGAATCTCTGATTGTCCAAATCTTAAGAAGATGGATTACAAGGGTCTCTGCCACCTCTCCTCTCTCAGACTTTTTGATTGCCCCAACCTTCGATGCTTACCAGAGGAGGGTTTGCCCAAATCCATGTCTTCTCTCTCAATCTGGAACTGTCCATTGCTCGAACCTCGTTGTCGGAGGAATCCAAAAGCCCAAGACTACTGGAATAAGATTTCTCACATTGAAGAGTTGAGAATTGGGCACAGTGATGAAGTGGAAGTTTAAAAGTTTTGAACAATATCAGCAAGTATGTTACAAAGATTTATTGATCAAGAAATTGTAAACAAAAATTACTTTAGTATTTTTTTTTATTAATTTGTTGCTCTGCTAAATTTCATGTTAAATCAATTTATTATTCTAAACTAATCTCAGTTAGCTAGAACTATAATTTAAAATTTATTATATCTAATATTTCTCATTGTGGTGATTTTGCTTTAGAATTTAGTATTCATAAGTTCAATTTTATTTCTACGAAAAATTCCTTGTTAAAAAAAAAAAATCAAGACGTTCAATTTGAACGTCTGTCATCTCATATTGTGTTATTTTTTAATGTTACTTTTAGATAATTTGATTTAAATTCATTAGATTTTCATTTTTTTTGTCTGGTTAAAATATTTCAATTACCACTAATTTGAAAAAATTATTTAAATATAAAAAAATTGTTAATAATTTAAAATATTAATAGTGATTATTTTTTTCAGCCGTTTGATGTTTTTTTTTGTCAAAGTTTGTTAAGATAATTTCTTCTAATATTGACCTTTTCTCTATAAACATAAATCGAAATTGTTTTCATTGAAGATAACCAATTTTTTTTTTTTTTTTTATCAATGGCAGGTGTGAGAACCCTCCCTCGCTGCCACCCACTTCACAGAAAACAGCACACTCTCCCCTTGCACTCTTTTCCTTCTCTATTTCTTTCTCTGCCTTCTCTCTACCCGAAAACATTTTAATTCACATCCAAAAGTCCGAAATCCTTCCCACTGTTATAGAATTCAGACCTGAGGCTAGATCAAGACCACTTCCTCAAGCTGAGCCTTCCCTCCCTACGCATAAGTCAATATGTATTCCTCCCTTGTCTTCCAATTTTCGAATTTTAGGTATTTCTGTCTTTCTAAGTTGAGGTAGGGTTTGTTCTTACACTTGGCAATTGTAATTTAGTGCCTTAGGTTGTGAGATTGAGGTGTCCCCTTTGTTGAAAGAGTCCTTACTTGTGGAAATTTCAAAGGTATGGGGAGCTAGCGATTTTTACTCAAATTTGTATAACAATCTGTTTTGATGAGTCTGAATTGCATGTTTAAGTGTTGAAAATGATGTTTGAATTGCATGATTTTAGTATGTGTTGATTTTGTGAAGAATCTGGACTCTTGCATGTGGGAACAGGTTCGTAATCTGGTATTTTCGTCTGGGCGAGTGGCTCTCGCCTGAGCGAAAACACCAGAAAACCCACCCATGTTCCTGCGCGAAGTCTCGCCTAGGCGAGCTGAGGTCGCTTAAGCAAGAGCCACCCTCGTTTAAGCGAACCAGCTTAGCCTGAGCGAGAGTTCGCCCATGTTTTTAATTTTTGCCACTGCTAGAGCCTCGCCCAGGCGAGATTGACTCGCCTAAGCGAGACGACCTCTCGCCTAGGCTAGATTGTCTAGCTTGAGCGAGGGCCATTGCAGTGGGTTGCTTGAAGTCCTGTTTTAAGGAGTGAAGTTATATGTAAAATTGTAATTTTGTGCAGTTAATCTCCTATATGTTTGAAATGTCATTATAAATGTAGTGAGTGGTGAAAATTTGATGAATATGAATTATGAGGAGTTGTGGTTGAAATGGAATTTCAAGGGAAATTCATGTGAGCTTGTTAGTGTGTGTAAGGACATGAGGAATCCGTATTGGTTGGTATCCTGAAACTCCAATAATCATTCACGTTCATGTAGAGTAGGATGGATTATGCCGTGAGGAGTAGCAAGAGGTCCTAGTCTTTAGACTTGATCAAGTCTTAGACGCGAAGGGGACTTACCCTGTGAGTGGTTGGGTGATAACCCCTTGTGTCCAAACTCTGCAGAGTTTGGGAACCTTCACAGGTGCAAGCCACCAAGAGCTCCAATGTCTCTTACACAATCCGAATATCGAGTCTAGAATTATATATAATTGAGATATGTTTTTGTGAATGATAACTATGATATGAATTGTATGATTTCTCTTAATTTCAGTTAGCTCACCTTTCTTGTTTATGTATGTTTTTCCTTGTGCTCTCTCTTTGCAATGATCACCTATTGTTGGTGTGAGCAGAGCCGAATCCAGATGAAGATGCCCCTCTCCTTAATAGGAGTTGACTGGTCACATAGAGGTTCCGTGGTAGTCTTTTTGGGTTAAATACCATGGGGTTTTGAGATGTATAGTTTATGTTTTGTGTACCTATGTTTGTCATTAGGAATTCATTGGATTGTTTTTGGATGACTGTATCAGCTGTATACACTTATATATGACTGTTCTTCTTACTATCTGCTATGCTTGATCATAATATAATGTTTTATTTGATAGCATGAAAAACTATTAAATGGGATGTTACATTTTGGTATCAGAGCAGTAGTTCCTTTAGGGTCTGTAGGTGTGTGCTTGCTTGGTTTCTATTGTGTGTTTTCGTAGTGTTTTGGGTAGTTGTGGTATCTATTAGCTAGACTGATGGTTCCTCTTTTTGTGTGGTCAGAGCTGTGGCACCTAGGCCTCCTCCTCCTCCTCTTCCAAACCCGGAGAGTTCTCATTTGGTAGGAACAATTGAGGCGATGATAGCAGCCATGCAACATCAGAACACTAACATGGTAAATCAGCACAACCTAGCCTTGCAGCAGATGGAGTCTGCTAGGCTAGCAGCGGAGGCGACTCAACAGAGGCATTTGGAAGCCCTGCATCAGATAGGGGAGAATCGTTTTGCAGCGGGATCTTCCCAAGCTCCACCACCACGAGTACAAGAGTGGAGTTTGGAGGATTTTCTTCAACATCATTCATCCCGCTTCGATGGTAAGACTAGCCCGGATGAGGCAGACCAGTGGATGAGAGACATGGAGCGGATTTATGATGCTAAGAGGTGCCCAGTAGAGAATAGGTTGGCATATTCTGAGTATCTGCTTGCCGGAGAGGTCGTTCATTGGTGGTCTAGTATGAAGATGATGCTAGAAGACAGCAGGGAACCTGTCACTTGGGAGTTGTTCAAGAAGAAGTTTTATGCTGAGTACTTCCCAAATAGTGTGAGGTACGCCAAAGAGGTGGAGTTTTTGCAGCTGATGCAAGGAGAGATGTCAGTGTCAGAATATGCTGAAAAGTTTAAGCATCTGGGCAGATTCCACACCTTGAGGATGGCTGAGGATTGGCAGTGTAGGAAGTTTGAGAACGAGTTGAGAGGTGATCTCAAACTCATGGTGGCCCCCCTCTCTATCAAGGAATTCCCTGCCTTGGTGGAGAAAGCAAGGGTAATGGAGAAGTTGAAAGCTGAGGTTGATGCTTAGCCGCGATCGCAGCAGAAGGTGGAAGGACCATCTGGGTCCGTGAGCAGGCGAGAGGATAGGAGGAAACCATACTCTAGACCTCAGCCTTAGGAGCCTAGGAGATTCTCACATCAACCACATCAGTCTCAATCTTCCAGGCCGCAATGTTATCATTGTGGAGGGCCCCACATGAAGAATGCTTGCCCTCAACTGGTAGGCAAGAGGACTTGTCACAGGTGTGGCCAGGAGGGTCACTTTATTAGGGAGTGCCCCACCAGTAGGAGTACAGTTTCTAGGCCTCCGACACAGTCTCAGTTGCACCAGGCGAGGGGAGGTGTAAGGCCTCAGGCAGCTGGCCGGGTGTACGCCATGACGGGTACAGAGGCAGACAGATCAGGAATTGTTGTTGTTTAACTGCCCCAGCCTCCAATGTTTATCAAAGGAGGCCTGCCGGAATCCATTTCAGAACTTAAAATTGTTGGTTGTCCATTGCTTGAACAGTGTGGTCGGAAACCAAAAGGCTAAGACTGGGAAAAGATTGCTCACTTGTAAAATAGTGATTGAAGATGTGAGACATGAACTTGAAGTTTGAAATCACACATCAGGTAGTTGTTTGAAGTTTGAACCTTTTGAAATACAATCTTGGGCTATTGCCATATACTTCAGATCAAGTTACTGATTTCCATTAGTCACTTTGTTTCCAATTCATAGGATGGCAGCATAATTTGTTGGTGGTTGACAAGCTGGCTTCCCCTAAAGTTTTTAGACTTGTTTTGTGGAAGAAAACTTGATACGAAGCTACTGGGAAACTTGCACATCACACTGCACTCCATCAAAGATCCACGCTATAAAACATGGCTTTTTGATGTCAAAGAGGTCATGTTTGATGCAGAGGATCTCTGGGATGAAAGAGACTATCAACTCACCATATGCAAAGTGGAAGCTGAATCTCAACTTCTAACTTTCATTTATAAGGCATCAAATTTCTTCAACTCCACTTTCAGTTCATTTAACAAGAAAGACTAGAATATCTTGCAAGGCAAAAGGGTGCACCTGGTTTCAAAGAATGTAGTTATTCTGGTGCTGAATCAAGTATTAAATTGTCACAGAAATTGCCGTCAACTTCTTATGGAGGGGTTGTTCTGTGTTCCATGTGTTCTCTATGTAAAAAAATGAAGAATCAATTCACCATCTATTTTTTTGAGTGTAATACTGCTGTTTATCTTTGGTATTGCCTGCAGGGGATTTTTTATTTCAAATCCCCTCTCTGGCAATCTTTTATATTCAAACAGTCACCTCTTTTACTCTTAATATCAGAATTCAGCTCAAGCAATTCACAATTTGAACTCATTCTCGCACTGTCAATTCATTTACTACTTAATACCGATTTATGTTAAAAGTATGTATACATTGTTAAAAATAAATTGTATTGCTACTATGCCTTATTGAAAATGACCTGGCTTACTGTCACTATAAAAATTAGTCAATATGATAAATGCATTTATATAAATTAATTAAAGATTAGATGCAGAGTAAAGGTACATACGTAATAAAAAAATAATTAACATTTTTTTGAATTTTGAAAACAATATATAAGTTAAATTATAAATATTTCAAAATATGTAACAATTAAAAAAAAAAAGAAAGAGAGTATCAATTCAGACGCGATTGTTTCTCAAATTGGTTTCCTAAACTTCATGTTAAATACCTTAATACTTTGATCATGTATCATCACATATGAGAATAGAACATCTCATATTACTTAATTAAGAAGAGCGACATATTAACCCTCTAAGAAACTTTGAAAAATCAACAAACTCATCAATTATTGCTTCATTGCTTCATTGGGATACACATTTCCTACACTCACCACTCCCTATTTACACACTTTAAATTCATCAAAACCGTTGAATGCGTATCCAACTCCTCACATTTTTATACGGGTCATTCAAACTCCTCCTATATTTCAACCATCCATTTTTAATCGCACGATGACCCAACCTGTAAATGCAACGGATCATTATGGCTCAGAAAATTTGCAAAAGACTTAAAAGCTATTGGTTGGGTATTGATGTTAGTGGTTGAGTATTGATGTTCACTGCTTTAAAGTCTTGATAAAATAGCTAACTACTCATTTCATTTCATCACTATAGCATCCCTGCACTGAATCATTGTGAAATCATCAAACACTTTTCGTTAATCATTCACTTTCTTTCCTTACCATGGCAGCAGAACTCGTTGGTGGTGCTCTTCTTTCTGCTTTTCTTCAGGTTGCCTTCGACAGGCTGGCTTCTCCTCAAGTTTTACAGTTCTTTCGTGGAAGAAAACTTGACGAGAAGCTGCTTAGCAATCTGAACACCATGCTGCACTCCATCAATGTTCTCGCTGATGATGCTGAACAAAAACAGTTCAGAAATCCACACATAAAAGCTTGGCTTTTTGCTGTCAAAGATGTAGTCTTCGATGCAGAGGATCTCTTGAAGGAAATAGAGTATGAACTCACCAGATGCCAAGTGGAAGCTCGATCAGACCCACAAACCCTTACTTCCAAGGTATCAAATTTCTTCAACTCTACTTTCACTTCATTTAACAAGAAAATTGAATCAGAGATAAGAGATGTCCTAGAGAAACTAGAATATCTTGCAAAGCAAAAGGGTGCTCTCGGTTTGAAAGAGGGTATTTACTCTGGTGATGGATCAGGTAGCAAAGAGTCACATAAATTGCCATCTTCTTCTTTAGTGGTTGAAAGTGTTATTTATGGCAGAGATGCAGACATCTGAAACTGAGAATCATGACCAGCCATCAATACTTTCCATTGTGGGAATGGGTGGGTTGGGTAAGACCACACTCGCCCAACATGTATACAATGACCCAAAGATAGAGGAGGCTAAATTTGATATCAGAGCTTGGGTTTGTGTTTCCGACCATTTTGATGTTTTGATAGTTACAAAAACAATTCTTGAGTCAATCACTAAATCTAAAGATGATAGCGGAGACCTGGAAATGGTTCATGGAAGATTGAAAGAAAAAATATCAGGAAGGAAATTTCTTCTTGTTTTGGATGATATTTGGAACGAAAGACGAGAAGAATGGGAAGCTGTCGAACTCCTCTTAGTTATGGGGCACCAGGAAGTAGAATTCTTGTCACATCACGTGGTGAGAAAGTTGCTTCTAACATGATGTCTGAAGTGCATAGGCTAAAGCAATTAGAAGAAGAGGAATGTTGGGAACTTTTTAAAAAGCATGCACTAAAAGATGATGATCATGAATTGAATAATGAGAAAAAGATGATTGACAGAAGGATAGTTGAGAAGTGCAAAGGATTACCCCTTGCTCTAAAAACAATTGGAAGTCTACTCCGCACAAAGTCATCCATTTCAGATTGGCAAAAGGTATTGGAAAGCGACATATGGGACTTACCGAAAGAAGTTGAAATTATGCCTGCTCTACTACTGAGTTATCAACACCTTCCTTCTCATCTCAAGAGGTGCTTTGCTTATTGTGCATTATTTCCAAAAGATTATGAATTTGACAAGAACGAATTAATTTTGTTGTGGATGGCTGAAGATTTTCTTCATCACTCTAAACAGATCAAGAATGTACAAGAAATTGGTGAACAATATTTCGACGATCTATTAACAAGGTCCTTCTTTCTTCAATTAAGCTCTGAAATGCGACAAATCAAGAATGTAACAAGGTCCTTCTTTATTGAATCAAGCTTTGAAAGGCGATTCGTCATGCATGACCTTTTGAATGATTTGGCAAAATATGTTTGTGCAGACTTCTGTTTCAGGTTGAAATTTGATAAAGGAAATATACCCAATACAACCCGTCATTTTTCATTTTCATTCAGTGACGTAGGATATTTTGATGGTTTAGGGAGTTTAACAGATGCTAAAAGACTGCGTTCATTTCATTCACTTACAAGTGGCTGTTTCTATGAATTCAATCCTTGCCAATTCAATATTTTGGTACATGAATTGTTCTCCAAGTTCAAGTTTTTACGCGTCTTATCTTTGAAGGGATATGCTGAGCTTAGTGAGGTCCCTAATTCTGTTGGTGATCTTAAAAATCTCTGTTCGATAGACCTTTCGTATACTCATATACAAAAGCTACCTGACTCAATATGTTTGCTCTATAACTTGCTAATAATGAAGATGAACTTTTGTTCTTTTCTGGAGGAATTACCTTCAAATTTTCATAAGCTCACCAAATTGAATTGTTTGGAATTTAAAGATACAAAAGTGACAAAGATGCCAATGCATTTTGGAGAATTGAAGAATCTTCAAGTACTGAGTACGTTTTGTATTGACAGAGATAGCGAGGTCATCAATATTAAGCAACTAGGAGGACTCAATCTTCATGGAAGGCTATCAATTAATGAGGTGCAGAATATTGTGAATCCTCTGGATGCATTGGAAGCAAATTTGAAAAATCAACTCCTTGTGGAGCTTGAGTTAAAATGGAATGAGAATCACATCCCCAATGATCCAAGGAAAGAAAAGAAAGTGCTTGAGAATCTACAACCTCCCAATCACTTGGAAGATTTGTCAATAGAGAACTATGGTGGTACAGAATTCCCAAGTTGGGTATTTGATAACTCATTATCAAATTTGGTGCTTTTACATTTGGAGAACTGTAAGTATTGTCTATGGTTGCCTCCCTTTGGACTTTTGTCATCTCTGAAGTCCCTCGAGATTATGGGGCTTGAAGGAATAGTGAGCATTGGTGCTGAATTTTATGGGAGCGACTCTTCTTCATTCAGGTCCTTGGAAACATTGAAATTCTACAACATGAAGGAATTGGAAGAATGGGAATGTAAAACTACTTCTTTTCCACGTCTTCAAAATCTTCATATCTATCTTTGTCACAAGCTTAAAGGTCTGCCAAATCAACTTCTTCATTTAAAGAATCTAGATATTGGTTGCTGTGATAAGCTCGTAATTAGCATAAACAAAATGTTCGCATCATCGCTTCAACTCTTGACTGTTGTGAATATGCCCAGTACTAATTATGATTTTCTTGAAGCAATGGAGATTAATAGTGACTGCGTTCATTTTACCATCTTTCCGCTAGATTTCTTTCCAAACCTCCGTGTACTTCGATTGAGTTGGTGCCAAAACCTAAAAGGAGTGTCACAGGAGCATGCTCATAATCATCTCAAGGTACTAGGAATTGGAGATTGTCCTCAATTTGAATCATTTCCCAGTGAAGGATTATCTGCGCCGTGGCTACAAATACTTTCAATTCGAGGAGCGGAGAATTTGGAGTTGATGCCAAAACGTATGCAATTCCTACTCCCCTCTCTTACTGATTTGGTGATAATTGATTGTCCAAAAGTGGAGATGTTCCCAGATGAAGGATTGCCATCAAATTTAAAAACTATGTCTCTTTCGAGCTTAAAACTTATCGCCTCCCTGAGAGACACATTGGGGTCCAATACATGTCTTGAACGCTTGATTGTTGAAAAGTTGGATGTGGAGTCTTTTCCCGGTGAAGTTTTGTTGCCACGCTCTCTCACCACTCTAATCATCTTTTTTTGCCCAAATCTTAAAAAGCTTGACTACAAGGGTCTACGTGACATCTGTGTCAAATATTATGAATTTCCCAACCTTCATCAGAGAAAATTAGAAAGTTCTTAGTTACAAATACTTCACTCTTTTATCAGCACTTACTAAACAACAGTTGCCTTTAAAGGAGACGGTGAGACGAGTTTTAATGGATTACTTGTTAATTGACAACAATATAACTTTGTTTAGGAAATCAAACATTTTTTTATAAGCTGCCTCTTGCTGTTCTTATCTGTTATTGCTTTTGAAAAATATTAGTAAGTATGTTGCAAATATCATTATGGATTTATTGATTAAAAAGATCTACTATTAATCACTTTAGTATTTTTTTTATTGTTTTGTTGCTCTGCTAAATTTTATATTGAATCACTGTGTTCAATATTGAAACAGTTATGTGATATGGATTATTTATATACTTAATCGATTAAATCCGAAAACAACTGATAAACTGATAAAATTTGAGCCTTGAAATTTTCTTAGAACAGGGTCCAATGCAGGCATGCCATTGTCAAATTTTATTTTCCTTAAGAATTCTAGACTGTTGAGTATTTTAATTTTCCATCTTGACTCTTCGTGTATTGATCTATTATTCTTCCTGAGACTGACTTGTAAATTTTTATTTGTAATTCAAGAGTATTACCGAGTCGGGGATGTGCTTACACAAGTTTCTTGCAATGGCTTCCAATGTCTTCTTCACTTCAAGTGATCGCTCTAGGCATCTTCTATCATGTTGTTTCCGCAAAATTTTGTCTTAAGGTATTAATTTTTTATTAATTATTAAAATTGCTTTTGTCTGTATTAAAGATTTCTTAAGGTACAAAATCTTAATGTTGTGTAAAATTAAACTTATTTTCCACCTTTTCTTTGTACAGGTATGCTTGCAGTTTACTTAGAAAAGACATGAAAAAGATAGTGATCACTCTTTGCTCCTCATATATCCTAGGAAAAACAAGGGGACAAGCAGGCTCTAGCAAAGGTACATGGCCTTGGAATTTTTTGGAATTTAATTTTCTCTTACTATTGTAGATCTTTTGATACAAAAATTTCTTAACTAGGCTTCTCTTTGAAAGCATTAAGAAGCAAATTGGAGAAGGAATCTCACAAATGTACCATGATATTATACAGAGAAAACAAGTAGAAGGGATTCAAATTGGCATATCTGATGATGAGTTACCTAAACAGGTCCAAGGAAAACTAGTACACCTGAGAGAGAGATTGAAGCAAAGGGAGTTATGAAATGTAAATGCTTCTAAACATACATTCTTAGACCCTTTAAATTGTATTTGATTTTTTGCTGAACTGGGAAAGGGAATTTAACTAGTGAGAATTGCCAATAGCTTTTAATTTTGTTTTCTTATTGTGTTTCCATTTGTTTATAAAATTAGTGGAGGAGAATTTGTGCAAGTGACCTGATATTGATTAGCTATGTAAAGATTGAGTATTTGTTGTACCGAGAATGGTCCTTGTATTTGTTAATGGAAGAAACAATAGATCTTTTACAATATATTTTATACCTAAATCTTCTTTATTATTATCTAATGGAAGTTCCAAAAACAACTAGAAACATGACATACCTGTGTATGTCAATGCGGTTCAAACTGGTGTATAATAAATACATGTCGGAAGAAAGAAAGTTTAGTATATTATGGAAATGAAGCCAAGAAATCATGTCTCCCTTTTTCATTTCAAATCATCTATCTGGAAATCTTCTATATTCAAACAGTCATCTCTTTTACTCTTAATATGAGAATTCAGCTCAAGCAATTCACAATTTGAACTCATTGTCGCACTGTCAATTGATTTACTACTTAATACTGATTTATGTTAAAAGTGTGTATACATTGTTAAAAGAAATTGTATTGCTAGTATGCCTTATAGACAAATGACCTGGCTTAATTTGCATCTATAAAACTTTAAGTTAGGCTAAATGCATTTATATAAATTAATTAAAGATTAGATGCAGAGTAAAGGTACATATGTAATAAAAAAATAATTAACATTTTTTTGAATTTTGAAAAAAATACATAAAAATTATAAATATTTCAAATATGTAACAATTTAAAAAAGAAAAACAGAGAGTATCTATCAGTTGAGATGTGATTGTTTGAAAATCAGCACAGCAGATATAAAGAAATAAGACCCTTCCCTTCTTCATACATTATTTCCTAAATATAAAAGCAAAATGATGCCCTCAAGTTTTATAATCTGTAGAAAATTTTGAACACATGCTAATAAATTTGTGTTGGTTTAGAGTGTAATTAGATATTATTTATACTGCTATAAGTGGAACATAGTACGAGTATAAGTATCAATACGAAATAGAAACTTAGAATTCATCAATAAACATGTATAAGAACTTGTTCTTGATATCAGAAGTTTTAAGCACCTAAAGCAGGAAGAGGACTAAATAATACAATTCTATGTTTCATAAGTTATAAACAGCTAAGTCAATTAAATCTCTAGTTCATATACGTGTCAAAAATCAGAAAAGTTGCTTTGTCAGGAAGACTTAAAAGCTATTGGTTGAGTATTAATGTTCAGTGTTCTTAAAGTCAAGTCACCGTTCTTGAGAAAATACCTAACTACTCATTTCATCACCATAGCAGCTCCCTGCACTGAATCATTGTGGAATCACACACTTCCGTCTTACCATGGCAGCAGAACTTCTTGGTGGTGCTCTTCTTTCTGCTTTCGTTAATGTTGCATTTGACAGGTTGGCTTCTTTTGAAGTTTTAGACTTCTTTCGTAGAAGAAAACTTGATGAGAGCCTGCTCAGCAATTTGAACATCATGCTGCACTCCATCAATTCTCTTACTGATGATGCAGAACAAAAGCAGTTCAGAGATCCACACGTCAAAGCATGGCTTTTTGCTGTGAACGAGGCTGTCTTTGATACAGAGGATCTCTTGGATGAAAAAGACTATCAACTCATCAAATGCAAAGTGGAAGCTGAATCTGCACATCAAAACTTGACTTACAAGGTATCCAATTTCTTTGATTCTACTTTCAGTTCATTTAACAAGAAAATTAACTCGGGAATGAAAGAAGTCACAAAAAAACTAGAATATCTTGCAAAGCAAAAGGATGCTCTTGGCCTGAAAAAGTGTACTTACTCTGGGCATGGATCAGATAGTAAAATGCCACAGAAATTGCAATCATCTTCTTTGGTGGCTGAAAGTGTTATTTATGGCAGAGATGCGGACAAAGAAATCACAGATGAAAAGGATGACAGTAGAGACCTACAAAAGGTTCACAAAAAACTGAAAGAAAAATTGTCAGGACAGAAATTTCTTCTTGTTTTGGATGATGTTTGGAACGAAAGACAAGAAGAATGGGAAGCTGTGCGAACTCCTCTGGGTTATGGGGCTCCAGGAAGTAGAATTATTGTGACAACACGTGGGGAGAAAGTTGCTTCTAATATGAGGTCTAAAGTGCATCGCTTAAAACAATTAGAAAAGGATGAATGCTGGAAAGTTTTTGTAAAGCAAGCACTAAAAGATGATGAGAAAAAGGAGATTGGTAGAAGGATAGTTGAGAAGTGCAAAGGATTACCTCTTGCTTTGAAAACAATCGGAAGTCTTCTCTGGACAAAGTCAGCAATTTCATTTTGGAAAAACGTATTGGAGAGTGACATATGGGGGCATTTTTGTATTTCAGGGTCCATTTGACCTTAAATTTGTAAAATAGGGTCTGTTAATTTTTTTTTTGTCAAATAGGGTTAAGTCGTAAGGGTAGGGGATGACATTACAAATGAAGTCGTCCTCCACCCCACCGGTTTCTTTTTTTTTTTTCAAAAAAGCAAAACCGTCTTATATAAGAACAGTTTCTGTTTACATGGGAAGTGAAGTCGCTCTCTTAAGTAACGACTTCACTTTTCTTTTCTTTTCTTATATTTCTTTTTAACATAAACATCATGTCTGTGAGGAGCCTTAATTGCAAGGCTAAGAATCTTCACACTTGGCTCTAGAGTTTCTGAATTATTCACCATACATATAAAAGTTAGGCGCTGAAAATGGAGGAAAAAGTTTCAACCATATATAGATTCAATTGTTCGTTGGATTTCGTAAAATGAAATCATGTTTTGTGTATAATCCATTAAACTTACACATTTGCATTACCAAATAATTACAAATTAATGATAATCATGATTCTTCACTGTAAAATCATCAACAGTATCAACGTTAACAACTGACATGAAAAAATGAGATATTCGAGACGCCAAAAAGGACATGGATTTTTTTATTGCTTTTTTTTTTTCACAAATGTGGAAAAATGACACATTTCTTAGCTTTTACTACTGTGATTCATACGTGTACGATCAGAATCACGAAAAGAAAAAAAGAAAAGAAACCGCAAAAAAAAAAGGAAAAGTGAAGTCGTCATGTAGAAAGACGACTTTACTTTCCACGTAAAGAGAAACCGTTATCTCATAAGACGACTTTGTTATTTTAAAATAAAAAAAAGAAAACCGGTTGGGTGGAGGAGGACTTCACTTGTAATGTCGTCCCCCATCCTGACGACTTAACCCTGTTCGATAAAAAAAAATTCGATGGATCCAATTTTACAAATTTAACATCAAATGAACCCTATTTTACAAAAAAGCCTTACTTAAGAGAGCGACTTCACTTGCCATGTAAACAGAAACCGTTCTTATATAAGACGGTTTTGCTTTTTTGAAAAAAAAAATAGAAACCGGTGGGGTGGAGGACGACTTCACTTGTAATGTCGTCCCCCACCCTAACGACTTGACCCTATTTGACAAAAAAAAATTTAACAGACCCTATTTTACAAATTTAAGGTCAAATGGACCCTCAAATACAAAAATGCCTCTTAATGATCTGAAAATAATTGATTGTCCACAAGTGGAGATGTTCCCAGATGGAGGTTTGCCATCAAATGTAAACAAGTGTCTCTTTCAAGTTCAAAACTTATTGCCTCTCTAAGAGAGAACTTGGATGCCAACACATCTCTTTTCTGGTTGTGTATTAAAAAGGTTGATGTGGAGTCTTTTCCTCTTGAAGTTTTGCCCAAAATTACTTTTCTACAAATCTCCAATTGCCCAAATCTCAAAAAGATGAAGTACAAGGGTCTCTGCCATATCTCATGTCTCTTACTTGAGCATTGCCCCAACCTTCAATGCTTACCAGAGGATGGTCTACCCAAATCCATCTTTCATCTTTCTATCAAGGGTTGTCCGTTATTGAAAAAGCGTTATCAGAATCCAAAAGGTGAAGACCGAAAAAAGATCTCTCACATTAAAAACTTGGGAATTTGGTATTAAGAAGTTCAAAACTAGATGTGTCGCAATTCCATTTGTCTTTATCAGGTGCTAATTCTCCATCTTTTCCATTACAATTTTCTTAGTTGCAAATATTTCACTGCGTAATCGCCATTTACTAAAACAACTGAAACACTTAGTAATAAGGAGATGGTGAGATGAGTTTCAATGGATGATTTTGTTACTTGACAATAATATACTTGAGATCAAATTACTGATTTCCATTAGTCACTTTGTTTCCAATTCATAGGATGGCAGCAGAATTTGTTGGTGGTTGACAAGCTGGCTTCTCCTAAAGTTTTTAGACTTGTTTTGTGGAAGAAAACTTGATAAGAAGCTACTGGGAAACTTGCACATCACACTGCACTCCATCAAAGATCCACGCTATAAAACATGGCTTTTTGATGTCAAAGAGGTCATGTTTGATGCAGAGGATCTCTGGGATGAAAGAGACTATCAACTCACCATATGCAAAGTGGAAGCTGAATCTCAACTTCTAACTTTCATTTATAAGGCATCAAATTTCTTCAACTCCACTTTCAGTTCATTTAACAAGAAAAACTAGAATATCTTGCAAGGCAAAAGGGTGCACCTGGTTTCAAAGAATGTAGTTATTCTGGTGCTGAATCAAGTATTAAATTGTCACAGAAATTGCCGTCAACTTCTTATGGTTATGGAGGGGCTGTTTTGTGTTCCATGTGTTCTCTTTGTAAAAAAATGAAGAATCAATTCACCATCTATTTTTTTTGAGTGTAATACTGCTGTTTATCTTTGGTATTGCCTGCAGGGGATTTTTTCTTATGTGTATTGGTTGAATTCAATTCCGGGTAGTGCTCTAATAAAACTTGTGTGATTAGAAGCTTTGACTTACACTACTTGGATGATTTGCCAAAGAACTATGACAGATTTCAGAGAATCATTTCACAGCAAACAGCTGTTCAAAATATGAGAGGGTTAGTGAGTTTGATTGTTAACTCTTCCAGCAAACATATGCACAATGATATAAAGCAATTTTGCTTCTGAAATTTTTTGACGTCAATTCTAGCCGGGTAAAGGTACAACTACTATACAAGTTCTTTGCCAATTTCCTGATATATATATATATATAGATTGGGTTAACGTGATCACAGATAGTTCTTGAAACTTTTTATCAAACATTTCTCAGAAAGGAAACTTATTCTTCCTTCTATTAATCTATTTAGATGACAATGATTGTTGTAGGGTTGTTGAAGTATAATTGTTATTTAAAGAGAAGCTTGTTTCTTAGTTCAAGATGAAGAAACTTGAAAAATTAAAATACTTCAATATCTTATTTATCTTCTCAAAGAATGAAAAATTGATTACAAGGCCTCTAGAACTCATACAGAACAAAGTCATAGAACTGAGAATGATAACTCTATCAAAATAAAGGTTCATATTACATGTTTGTAGAGAAGCTCAGTTATTTAGGTCACACAAGATACAAGATAAGACATAGTGTGCTTTGAGTGTGGTCAATCATTTCCTGCATAATCAAGAGAGCAACATTTAAAAGCTATGAATAGAATACTTCACTATTTAAATATTTTAATAAGACAAATCAATAATTATCAATATTGTCTGTTTTCAAATTCGTGTTTGATAAGATAAAAAAAAATAAAAACATCTGTTTCTACAATGTTGTTAAGTAAAGTGCATCGCCTAATGCACTTACAGTAAGATCATTGCTAGGGTGTTTTTGCAAAACATGCATTGCAAAATCTCTGTTTTTAATTTCTGCATTTTTGATTGTAGTACCTTTTCTCTGTTTTTAATTTCTGCAGAGGCAGAGGGAATGAAAACATCACCGTTTCATTTTCATGGGAAACTAATAAGGTTTATATAAAAGTAACTATATTGCCTTATACCTAATCACTGAACGGTTTAAAACTATACCACAATCGTAAGAAGAACAAATAAAAAGTAACCATCACCAAATAACAATAATAGGTATATCAAAATCTCATCTCGTAATCTAATTTAATTCTTAATTAGTGTCCAAATAAAAAAATAATACCAAATCAGTGTTAAGTGGAGTCAGTCAATGAAATAATATTTAAAATTTTACCCGAATATTTTTAACAATTAAACAAATTATCAGAAAGACATTATTGCTTCACTGGGCCCACAATCCTCTCTCCATTCAGAATTTCATGCTTTCATTCATCACAGCCGTTTGAATGAATATCGAACAGCTCACATTTTATGATGATGAATAAAACTTATAAAATGTTTGAGCCGCCCATTCCTAATCTAACGAGAATTGTGAAACAAAGCTGAGAAAATTTGCGATAAAAGAAAATGATGTTCCACTATCCTTAAAGTCAAGTCTTAGTCGTAAAATAGCCACATACTTGTTTCATCGGTATAGCCTCCCTGCACTTGGATTTCAAATTACACACTTCCATTCACCATTCACTCCAATCTGTTCCAACTCCTACTATGGCAGCAGAAGTTGTTGGTGGTGCTCTTCTTTCCGCTTTTCTTCAGGTTGCATTCGACAGGCTGGCTTCTCCTCAATTCGTAGATTTCTTTCGTGGAAGAAAACTTGATGAGAAGCTGCTCCGCAATTTGAACATCATGCTGCACTCCATCAATGCTCTTGCTGATGATGCAGAACAGAAACAGTTCACAGATCCACACGTCAAAGCATGGCTTCTTTCTGTCAAGGAGGCTGTCTTTGATGCAGAGGATCTCTTGGGTGAAATAGATTATGAACTCACCAGATGCCAAGTGGAAGCTGAATCCCAACCTCAAACCTTCACTTACAAGGTATCAAACTTCTTCAACCCTACTTTCAGTTCATTTAACAAGAAAATTGAATCAGAGATGAAAGAAGTCCTAGAACAACTAAAATATCTTGAACAGCAAAAGGATGCTCTTGGTTTGAAAAACGGTACTTCTTATTCTGATAGTAAGGTGTCACAGAAATTGCCATCATCTTCTTTGGTGGTTGAAAGTATTATCTATGGCAGAGATGCAGACAAAGAAATTATCTTTAATTGGCTCAGATCTGAAACCGACAATGATAACCATCCATCTATATTTTCCATTGTGGGCATGGGTGGATTGGGTAAGACCACACTCGCCCATCATGTGTACCGTGACCCAAAGATGGAGGAGGCTAAATTTGATATCAGAGCTTGGGTTTGTGTTTCCGATCATTTTGATGTTTTCACAGTGACAAAAACAATTCTTGAGGCAATCACAAACTCTAAAGATGATAGCGGGAACCTAGAAATGGTTCATGGAAGATTGAAAGACCAAATATCAGGAAGGAAATTTCTTCTTGTTTTAGATGATGTTTGGAACGAAGGAGGAGAAGAATGGGAAGCTGTTCGAACTCCTCTTAGCTATGGGGCTGCAGGAAGTAAAATTCTTGTCACAGCACGTGCTGAGAAAGTTGCGTCTAACATGAGATCTAAAGTGCATCGCCTAAAGCAATTAGAAGACGACGAATCCTGGAATGTTTTTAAAAAACAAGCACTAAAAGATGATGATCTTGAATTGAATGATGAGAAAGAGGAGATTGGTAGAAGGATAGTTGAGAAGTGCAAAGGATTACCTCTTGCTTTGAAAGCAATCGGATGTCTTCTCCGCACAAAGTCATCCATTTCATATTGGAAGAGTGTATTGGAAAACGACATATGGGACTTGCCGAAAGAAGTGAAAATTATCCCTGCTCTATTACTGAGTTATCAACACCTTCCTTCTCATCTCAAGCGATGCTTTGCTTATTGTGCATTGTTTCCGAAAGATAGTGAATTTGACAAGAAGGAATTAATTTTGTTGTGGATGGCTGAAGGTTTTCTCCATCACTCTCAACAAATCAATAATGTAGAAGAAATTGGTGAACAGTATTTCAATGATTTACTAACGAGGTCTTTCTTTCTTCAATCAGATTTCAAAACCTATTTCTCCATGCATGACCTTCTGAATGATTTGGCAAAATATGTTTGTGCAGATTTTTGTTTCAGGTTGAAATTTGATAAAGGAAACTGCATCCCCAAAACAACCCGTCATTTTACATTTGCATTCAATGACGTAGAATGTTTTGATGGTTTTGGGAGTTTAACTGATGCTAAAAGACTGCGTTCTTTTTTTCCATCTGAAGAATTCGGGGGAAGAAATATTGATTATTATCCTTTGCAATTCAAGATTTTGGTACATGAATTGTTTTCCAACTTTAAGTTTTTACGTGTCTTATCGTTGAATGCATATTCTGAGCTTAGAGAAGTCCCTGATTCTGTTGGTGATCTTAAACATCTCCATTCTTTAGACCTTTCGAGAACTGGGATACAAAAGTTACCCGAATCAACATGTTTGCTCTATAACTTGCTAATCTTGAAGTTGAACTATTGTTCAAGTCTGGAGGAGTTGCCCTTAAATTTGCATAAACTCACCAAATTGCATTGTCTTGAATTTGAAAATACAAAAGTAACAAAGATGCCAATGCATTTTGGAGAGTTGAAGAATCTTCAAGTACTCAGTCCGGTTTTTATCGATAAAAATAAGGAGTTTAGTACTAAGCTTCTAGGATGCCTCAATCTTCATGGAAGACTATCAATTAATGAGGTGCAAAATATTGTAAATCCTCTAGATGCATTAGAAGCAAATCTGAAAAATAAAGATCTTGTGGATTTAGAGTTAAAATGGGAGTCAGACCATATCCCTGATGATCCAAGGAAAGAAAAGAAAGTATTGGAGAATCTACAACCTTCCAAAATCGTGGAATATTTGTCAATAAAGAACTATGGTGGTACAGAATTCCCAAGTTGGGTATTTGATAATTCATTATCAAATTTGGTGTTCTTAAGGCTGGAGGACTGTAAATATTGTTTGTGTTTGCCTCCCCTTGGACTATTGTCATCTCTGAAGACCCTTGAGATTATTGGATTTGATGGAATAGTGAGCATTGGTGATGAATTTTATGGGAATAGCTCTTCTTCGTTTACATCTTTGGAAAGTTTGACATTTTCAAAGATGAAGGAATTGGAAGAATGTGAACGTAAGACTGCTGCTTTTCCACGTCTTAAAACTCTCTCGGTGTATCAATGTCCCAAGCTAAAAGGTCTGCCAGATCAACTTGTTTATGTAAAGAATCTTTATATAATTGACAGCATGGAAGCATCGTGCCTCGAAAGGTGTGAGCATACTGTATCTCATAATTCACTTGAAGCCTTGACCTTTTTTGTTTTTCCAATTATGAATATTTCAATGAGTCGTAGCTTTGATCTGCTTGAACATATTCGCTTTGGCAGTTGTGATTCTCTAACAACCTTTCCACTCGATTTCTTCCCAAACCTTAAGTCTCTTTTCCTGCTTGAGTGTCGTAACCTACAAATTATTTCACAGAAGCACACTCATAATCATCTCATGTTTTTGACAATTTCCTGTTGCTCACGATTTGAATCATTTCCTAGTGAAGGGGTATCTGCTCCGCGGCTACGGATAATTCGAATTAATGGAGCGGATAATTTGAAGTTGTTGCCAAAACGGATGCAAATCCTGCTTCCGTCTCTTAATGTACTACAAATAATGAATTGTCCAAAAGTGGAGATGTTCCCAGACGAAGGTTTGCCACCAAATGTAAAAGATGTGTCTCTTTCAAGTTTCAAACTTATGGCCTCCCTAAGACAGACCTTGGGTACCAACACATGTCTTCAGAGCTTGTCTATTGAAAATATGGATGTGAAGTTTTTTCCCGATGAAATTTTGCTACCACACTCTATCACTTCTCTACGAATCAATAACTTCCCAAATCTTAAAAAGATGCATTACAAGGGTCTCTGCCACCTCTCTTCTCTCACACTTCATGCTTGTCCCAACCTCCAATGCTTACCGGAGGATGGTCTCCCCAAATCCATCTCCTCTCTTGAAATCTGGAACTGTCCATTGTTGGAACAACGTTGTCAGAATCCTGAAGGCCAAGACTGGAAAAAGATTGCTCACATCGAAAAACTAAGTGTTCGCTCAAAATTTTAAAGTTAGATGAGCAATAATTCCCGTTTCTCTGCCTCTTCAATAGGTGTTGATACTCTATACTATCTCTCTACCTTTTCAATTACAATCTTGTTAATTTACATTGTTGTGCTATTACATTCATCACTTTGTCTAATGATTTCTTTTGTTAATTGTTTATTGTTAATTTTTAAACTAATGATTTAATTGGAAGCCGGTATCTGGTGCTAATCGTATTATCTCTGTACAGCATTCCTATCTGAATCTGGAGGGAGCAGAAGACACCCTCCCTCATCGGCTGACCTTGATTCTAAGCTGCACACCGAAAAGAGTAAGTAGTTGTTTAGGGATATTGTTCTTGAAACAAACGCAATTGTGAAAATGCAATTACTTTTAAACTTCCTTTTCTTGGGACTTGAACTTGTATTTGTTTTCGCCTTGTTGAATTTATATCCTCAACTGGTCTGTTCTGTGTTATTTTTTTCAATTGTGCTTTCAAAATACACTGATGACTAATACCCGTGTCTTTAATGATCCACACAGGAAGAGAAAAAAAAAGAAAAACTGGACTCAGTTTTGGAGAGTGACATTAAAGCAGTGAGCATTACAATAATAGCTTTTACTTCATAGCTACAATTTTCTTCCCCCAACTTTTCGTTTATTTATGAAATTTGTAGAGGCAGGATTTGATGTAGTTGTCAGAAAACATGTAAAGTTTGTGTAATTGTTGAACCGTAAAAAGCGTACGTGTTTGTTATTGGAAACAGCATTAGATATTTTACAATATATTTTAGATAAATGATTTCTACATAAATATCTAGATTCCCCCTTTGATGTAGTTTTCACATGGCAGAATAAAACAAAACCATTGTCTCCTCTTCAGGTTTCTGCCCTGCATGGATTTTACTTGATATCAGAAGAAAGAAATGCTGTCTTATGTGAATATTCAAAACAAAGGAAGCATATATAGAAGAGAGTCATCACATATAGTATTGCCTTATTACTAATCACTGAACGGTTTAAAACTATACCACAATCGTAAGAAGAACAAATAAAAAGTAACAATCACCAAATAACAATCATAGGTATATAAAAACATTTGATTTAGTAACAACTACTTCACGTCATAGGTATATATATATATATATATATATATATATATATATATATATATATATATATATATATATATATATATATATATATATATATATATATATTATATTATATTTTCAAGTGATATAAAATTTTGGTTTCAAAATACTGTCAACCAAGAAAGATGATAGCTGACTAGTATTGTTAAGTTTTGGAAAATATGACATAGCCAACGCCCCTTAGAGGTTTTGATTTTATTATATGATATTTTGTAGTTATATTTTGGTCATTATCTTTTCTCATATCATGTTTTTATTATAAAGGATTATTGCAAGAAATTTAAAATAAAATAAGGAGAGAAAAATTTGCTAGTGTATATATCACATCAACTAAAACCTTTGATGAGATACAAGATGAAGTGAAGAAGTTAGACTAATTGCATAACTAGTCTATTGATGGTTTACTTATTTTAGAATAATCTTTCTTGTTTTACACTGTAGAGAATACAGAATTTTTATGGAAGAGAGTCATCACATATAGAAAACATTATCATATGACACCTAAGTTTAACAATGACGAGGAAATTAAAAGAATCATTCTACAATAATCTCAATCATTATCTCTAAATTTATAATAGTTTTATTTGAATCACAAAAATAATATTTTTTTTCAATCAAACTACCTTTATGAGGAAAACAGAAAAATAGGAGAAAACTAACCTAAGCTACTAAGAGGTGAATTCATATAACATTTATTTCTTTATTTTGTTTTTATATAATTTATTAGCTAATTATGTAAATTTTATTATGGAAGATATCTTTTTTTTTATCTAGGAAATTAAAAGATCGTAAGGTTAAAGTGGAGTTGGAGCCATGAGTTGGTGTTTCGCATTGGGTAGAAATAAACAATATGTTAGGAGAAAACACTCATAAACCAATCGAAATTGGTGTCTTAATTTCTTGTAAGAGTTTTCACATGATTTGTAACACTCGATTTTTGTTGCTTTCCTATTGTGCATATCTACATGAATAATCTTATCTCTAATTATTACTATAAAAAAATTGTCTCACTTTATTTAAATCTCAAATAAAAAGGAAACTTCATGTCTTACGTCTACAATATAATTTGACAAAAATCGAAAATAAATAACAATAAAATCTGTGAGACGACCTAAAACGTCAATCGGTCTTATTCAACTCTCACTCTTGATTATTAATTATTGTGCATCTTTCTCTACACACATGCAATTATCTATTTCTGTATAAGGTACAATCGATCATCGCAAGGAGATACAATAATGCAAGTGTCAACCTGATTTCGTTCGGACAAATAGAGATTATTAGAAAAAGAAAAATCAACAAAAAATTGGTTTTTATTGTTAATAAATAAAAGGTTCTTAAAAAAAACTAATTTGCGTTTTTGGATTTAAAAATATAAAAAGATTAAAAAGTTAATTAAGAAAATTAAAGAATAAGAAAAATCATTTTACAAATAAAGTATAAAGGAAAAACAAACAAAATAAATAAAATAGTTTTCAAAACAAGAAAATAGGAGAAAAGAGGAGTATGGCTGAGCTTTTGTTAGGCCTAACTATCTTAAAAGAAAGAATTTTTTGACTTCCTCACACCCCTCTAGATTTTCTATGTATAGTAGACATACAAAACCCTCCCAATCACGTGACAGAAAACCCCAAGCTCTCCACCTCATTGTTTGAAAATCTGCATGTGACTACGTCATGTGCAATGTCCTCTTGTTTGGGAAACAATCGATCAGATATGTTTGTGGAGATATATACTTCAACTTAGAAGTTGATAAAGCACTATCTATACCAGAAAGGGCTCCTCATTTTTCATTCGCAATCAATGACGTTAAGTATTTTGACAGTTTATATGATGCGAAAAGCAATGACGTTAAGTACATTGCCCCAAGCTCAAAGGGCTGCCAAACCAACTTCTTCACGTAAAGCAAATAATTATCTGTGAATGTGAAAGGTTCACCATTGGCGGACACAACACGGATTCATCAACCCTGGAAAGGATAGGGGATACCATAAATAATAATTCTCTTGAAGTGTTACACATTTATTCTTGTCTGTACATGAATATTCCATTGAGACTTCGCTACAATTTACTTGTAACACTGGATATAGATGGAGGCTTTGACTCTCCAATGACCTTCCCTCTAGATTTCTTCCCAAAACTCTGTTCACTCAAACTCAGGTGTTGTAATCTGATGAAGTGGAGTTGTGCTCTGATGGAGGTTTGCCATCAAATCTAAATACCATGGATCTCTCAGACTGGGAAAAGATTGCTCACTCGAAAACATAGAGATTGAAGATGTCGGACATGAACTTGAAGTTTGAAATCGGTAGTTTTTTGAAGTTTGAACCTTTTGAAATACAATGTTGGGCTATTGTTTCCAATTCATAGGATGGCAGCAGAATTTGTTGGTGGTTGACAAGCTGGTTTCCCCTAAAGTTTTTAGACTTATTTTGTGGAAGAAAACTTGCTAAGAAGCTACTGGGAAACTTGCACATCACACTGCACTCCATCAAAGGTCCACGCTAGAAAACATGGCTTTTTGATGTCAAAGAGGTCATGTTTGATGCAGAGGATCTCTGGGATGAAAGAGACTATCAACTCACCAGATGCACAGTGGAAGCTGAATTTCAACTTATAACTTCCATTTATAAGGCATCAAATTTCTTCAACTCCACTTTCAGTTCATTTATCAAGAAAAACTAGAATATCTTGCAAGGCAAAAGGGTCCACCTTTTCTTTGTACAGGTATGCTTGCAGTTTACTTAGAAAAGACATGAAAAAGATAGTGATCACTCTTGATTCCTCATATATCCTATACTTGGAAAAACAAGGGGACAAGCAGGCTCTAGCAAAGGTACATGACCTTATAATTTTTTGGAATTTAATTTTCTCTTACTATATTGTAGATCTTTTGATACAAAACTTTCTTAATTAGGCTTCTCTTTGAAAGCATTGAGAAGCAAATTGGCGAAGGAATCTCACTAATGTACCATGATATTATACAGAGAAAACAAGTAGAAGGGATTCAAATTGGCATATCTGATGATGAGTTACCTAAACAGGTCCAAGGAAAACTAGTACACCTGAGAGAGATTGAAGCAAAGGGAGTTATGAAATGTAAATGCTTCTAAACATACATTCTTAGACCCTTTAAATTGTATTTGATTTCTTGGTGAACTGGGAAGGGAATTTAAGTAGTGAGAATTGCCAATAATTTTTAATTTTTTTTCCTTATTGGGTTTCCATTTATTTATAAAATTAGGAGAGGAGAATTTGTGTAGCAGTGACATAAATTAACTATGTAAAAATTGAGTATTTGTTGAACCGAAAACGGTCATTGTATTTGTTAATGATAGAAAGAAAGAAAGAAATACATGTTGGAAGAAAGAAAGTTTAGTATATTATGGAAATGAAGTCATGTCTCCCTGTTTCATTTCAAATCACCTATCTGGAAATCTTCTATATTCAAAAATTCACCTCTTTTACTCTTAATATGAGAATTCAGCTCAAGCAATTCACAATTTGAACTCATTGTCGCACTGTCAATTAATTTACTACTTAATATTGTTCACGTTAAAAGTGTGTATACATTGTTAAAAGAAATTGTATTGCTAGTATGCCTTATAGACAAATGACCTGGCTTAATTTGCATCTATAAAAATTTGAGTCAGGCTAAATGCATTTATATAAATTAATAAAAAACAATTAACATTTTTTTTTTAATTTTGAAAACAATACATAAGTTAAATTATAAATATTGCAAATATGTAACAATTTAAAAAAGAAAAACAGAGTATCATTGAGACGTTGTTGTTTGAAAATCAGCACAGCGGATATAAAGAAATAAGACCCTTCCCTTCTTCATACATTATTTCCTAAATATAAAAGCAAAATGATGCATACTATGACTATGATAAAGGATGCCCTCAAGTTTTATAATCTGTAGAAAATTGTGAACATTAAATAATGATCTTATTATTGCAAAATGTTTTTATCCTTTTTTTTTCTTTTATCTTATTTTTCATTATGAAGTATGTTTGAGATACTAAATTAATAAATTTAAAAAAAAAAACTTAAATTAGAAATAACTAAATAATACAATTCTATGTTTCATAAGTTATAAACCAGCTAAGTCAATTTAATCTCTAGTTCATATACGTGTCAAAAATCAGAAAAGTTGCTTTGTCAGGAAGACTTAAAAGCTATTGGTTGAGTATTAATGTTCACTGTTCTTAAAGTCAAGTCACCGTTCTTGATAAAATACCTAACTACTCATTTCATCACCATAGCAGCTCCCTGCACTGAATCATTGTGGAATCACACACTTCCGTCTTACCATGGCAGCAGAACTTGTTGGTGGTGCTCTTCTTTCTGCTTTCGTTAATGTTGCATTTGACAGGTTGGCTTCTTTTGAAGTTTTAGACTTCTTTCGTAGAAGAAAACTTGATGAGAACCTGCTCAGCAATTTGAACATCATGTTGCACTCCATCAATTCTCTCGCTGATGATGCAGAACAAAAGCAGTTCAGAGATCCACACGTCAAAGCATGGCTTTTTGCTGTCAACGAGGCTGTCTTTGATGCAGAGGATCTCTTGGATGAAATAGACTATCAACTCATCAAATGCAAAGTGGAAGCTGAATCAGCACCTCAAAACTTGACTTACAAGGTATCCAATTTCTTTGATTCTACTTTCAGTTCATTTAACAAGAAAATTAACTCCGGAATGAAAGAAGTCACAAAAAATCTAGAATATCTTGAAAAGCAAAAGGATGCTCTTGGCCTGAAAAAGTGTACTTACTCTGGGCATGGATCAGGTAGTAAAATGCCACAGAAATTGCAATCATCTTCTTTGGTGGCTGAAAGTGTTATTTATGGCAGAGATGCTGACAAAGAAATGATCTTAAATTGGCTCGGATCTGAAATCGACAATCATATCCATCCATCAATACTTTCCATCGTGGGCATGGGTGGGTTGGGTAAGACCATACTTGCCCAACATGTGTACAATGACCCAAGGATCGACGATGCAATGTTTGATATCAAACTTTGGGTCTGTGTTTCGGATGATTTTGATGTTTTGACTGTGACAAAAGCAATTCTTGAGGAAATCACAGATGAAAAGGATGACAGTAGAGACCTACAAAAGATTCACAAAAAACTGAAAGAAAAATTGTCCGGACGGAAATTTCTTCTTGTTTTGGATGATGTTTGGAACGAAAGACAAGAAGAATGGGAAGCTGTGCGAACTCCTCTTGGTTATGGGGCTCCAGGAAGTAGAATTATTGTGACAACACGTGGGGAGAAAGTTGCTTCTAATATGAGGTCTAAAGTGCATCGCTTAAAACAATTAGAAAAGGATGAATGCTGGAAAGTTTTTGTAAAGCAAGCACTAAAAGATGATGAACTTGAATTAAATGATGAGAAAAAGGAGATATTTTTTGGGTATTGAGGTGGCACAGTCCAATGATGGTATTGTTATATCTCAAAGAAAGTATGCCATGGATATTCTGGAGGAAACTGGATTGATGAGTTCAAAGTTTGTTGATACACCCATGGATCCTAATACTAAACTTCTACCAAATCAGGGGGAGCCTATATCTGATCCTGAGCAGTATAGACGATTGGTTGGGAAATTGAATTATCTTACCGTTACTCGTCCTGACATTTCCTTTGCAGTCAGTGTGGTAAGCCAATTTCTTAATTCTCCATGTGAAGATCATTGGAATGCAGTCATTCGCATCTTGAAGTATATTAAAAAATCTCCTGGAAAAGGATTGTTATATGGTTCTAATAACCATACAAGAGTTGTTTGCTATTCAGATGCTGATTGGGCAGGATCTCCTTCTGATAGAAGATCTACATCTGGGTATTGTGTCTTCATTGGTGGTAACTTGATCTCGTGGAAAAGTAAGAAACAGAGTGTTGTAGCAAGATCTAGTGCAGAAGCAGAATATAGAGCTATGGCCTCAGCTGCCTGTGAACTTGTTTGGCTCAAGCAATTGCTTCAAGAGTTACAATTTGGAGATATTACTCACACACTTGTGTGTGACAATCAGGCTGCCCTTCATATTAGCTCTAATCCTGTCTTTCATGAGAGGACTAAACACATTGAGATTGATTGTCATTTCGTTCGGGAAAAGGTTATGTCTGGAGACATCAAGACTGAGTTTGTTAACTCAAGTGATCAGTTAGCAGATATTTTTACGAAGTCTTTACGGGGGCCTAGAACTGATTATATTTGTAACAAGCTTGGCACATACGATTTGTATGCTCCAGCTTGAGGGGGAGTGTTAGATATAGTTTGATATTATTAAGATATTGTTAGATATTGATAACTACAATATCAAACAATATCTTCTATTTAATCTTTTTTTTTCAGTTACTCTTTTTACTTGTACCTCTCTCTATTATAAATAGATTACCCTATGTGTGGTTTATACACAAGGGAGATTAATCTCAATCCTTATCTTCTTTATTCTCAACAACTTCAATTAAGTAGGTGCCAAAACTTAAGAAGAGTTTCACAGGAGGAGCACGCTCATAATCATCTCAAGGTACTAAGAATTAGTGAATGCCCTCAATTTGAATCATTTCCCAGTGAAGGATTATCTGCGCCGTGGCTACAAATAATTTCAATTCGAGGAGCGGGGAATTTGAAGTTGATGCCAAAACGTATGCAAATCCTACTCCCATCTCTTACTGAGTTGGAGATAATTGATTGCCCAAAAGTAGAGATGTTCCCAGATGAAGGATTGCCATCAAATTTGAAAAAGATGTCTCTTTCGAGCTTAAAACTTATCACCTCGCTTAGAGACACATTGGATGCCAATACATGTCTTGAAAGCTTGATTGTTGAAAAGTTGGAGGTGGAGTCTTTTCCCGGTGAAGTTTTGTTGCCACACTCTCTCACCACTCTAGACATCCTTTTTTGCTGAAATCTTAAAAAGCTTGACTACAAGGGTCTATGTCACATCTCCTCTGTCACATATTATGGATGTCCCAACCTTCATCAAAGAAAATTACAAAGTTCTTAGTTACAAATACTTCACTCTGTTATCGGCACTTACTAAACAACAGATGCCTTTAGAGGAGAAGGTGAGACGAGTTTTAATGGATTACTTGTTAATTGACAACAATATAACTTCTTTTGGAAATCAACCATTTTTTTTATAAGCTGTCTCTTGCTGTTCTTATCTGTTATTGCTTTTGAAAAATATTAGTAAGTATGCTGCAAATATCATTATGGATTTATTGATCAAAAAAATCTACTATTAATCACTTTAGTATTTTTTTTTTATTGTTTTGTTGCTCTGCTAAATTTTATATTGAGTCACTGTGTTCTATATTGAAACAGTTATGTAATATGGATTATTTATATACTTAATCGATTAAATCCGAAAACGACTGATAAACTGATAAAATTTGAACCTTCAATTTTTCTTAGAACAGGGTCCAATGCAGTCATGCCATTGTCAAATTTTATTTTCCTTAAGAACTCTAGGCGGTTGAATATTTTAATTTTCCTTCTTGACTCTTCGTGTATTGGTCTATTATTCTTCCTGAGACTGACTTGTAAATTTTTATTTGTAATTCAAGAGTATTACCGAGTCTGGCATGTGCTTACACAAGTTTCTTACAATGGCTTCCAATGTCTTCTTCACTTCCAGTGATCGCTCTAGGCATCTTCTATCATGTTGTTTCTGCAAAATTTTGTCTTAAGGTACAAAATTTTAGTAATTATTAAAATTTCTTTTGTCTGTATTAAAGATTGCTTAAGGTACAAAATCTTAAGGTTGTGTAAAATTGAACTTATTTTCCACCCTTTTCTTTGTACAGGTATGCTTGCAGTTTACTTAGAAAAGACATGAAAAAGATAGTGATCACTCTTGATTCCTCATATATCCTATACTAGGAAAAACAAAGGGACAAGCAGGCTCTAGCAAAGGTACACGGCCTTAGCATATTTTTGGAATTTAATTTTCTTTCACTATTGTAGATCTTTGATACAAAAATTTCTTAGGCTTCTCTTGAAAGCATCAAGAAGCAAATTGGAGAAGGAATCTCACAAATTAACTCTGCAAAAGAGAGTTGTAATGCAAATAAAGGAAGTTCTTCTGGGTTTGGCTTGATAATCGATGGGAAGTCCTTAGATTATTCGCTTAACAAGAATTTGGAAAG
Organism: Vigna unguiculata; assembly: GCF_037176805.1. Lineage (NCBI taxonomy): Eukaryota > Viridiplantae > Streptophyta > Magnoliopsida > Fabales > Fabaceae > Vigna > Vigna unguiculata. The sequence continues at coordinate 48,231,988 of NC_140795.1, read as the reverse complement.
GTCCTTCTTTGAGCTTGCCACTAATTGTGCATCTGTCATATGTTGTCGATCTTCACCCAAACAAAAAGCTCGTGTGAGTAGTACTATGGTTGTTGTGTGTGTGCTGCTACCCTATTTCTCCTTTAGCTCTTTCTAAAGTCGCCACCGCTTTCTGCCAACGTACCATGATATTATACAAAGAGAAAACTAGTAGAAGGGATTCAAATTGGTTTATCTGATGATGAGTTACCTAAACAGGTCCAAGGAAACTAATACACCTGAGAGAGATTGAAATTGTAAATGCTTCTAGACATATATTCTTAGACCTTTGAAATTGTATTTGATTTCTCTTTTTCTCTTAGGTTTCCATTTGTTTATAAGATTAGGAGAGGAGAATTTGTGTAGCAGTCACGTGATGTACCGAAAATGGTACTTGTATTTGTTAATGGAAGAAGCAATAGAAGCAATTTACAATATAGTCTACATATAAATGATCTTTATTATCTGATGCAAGTTCCAAAAACAACTAGAAACATGATACCTCTGTAAAGTGAGATTCATGATATTAATGTCAACTACAATACTATATAATAATAGTTCAATATCAGTACATGACCTTTCTTTTACATGTTCCAAGATAAAGAGAGTTTGATTTTGAAATTGGTGTATGGTAAACACATGTTGCAAGAAAGAAAGTTTATTATCTCATGGAGATGAAACTGTGTCAAAATTTTGTAGGATGAGATAGTTGTAGCAGAATGTTCTTCTCTAAGAAATTATTATCAAGGTATCCACATAAGCATACGTGTTGATAGTTAAGATAAAAAGAAATCAAAGAAGTATGAATAAAAAACTCAACAATATAACGAACATTAATTACACACTTCCATTCACAATTCACTCCATTTCCAACTCTTACGATGGCAGCAGAAGTTGTTGGTGGTGCTCTTCTTTCCGCTTTTCTTCAGGTTGCATTCGACAAGCTGGCATCTACTCAGTTTGTTGATTTCTTTCGCGGCAGAAAACTTGATGAGAAGATTCTCGGCAATTTGAACATCATGCTGCACTCCATCAATGCTCTCGCTCATGATGCTGAACAAAAACAGTTCACAGATCCACACATTAAAGCCTGGCTTTTTTCTGTCAAAGAGGTTGTCTTTGATACAGACGATCTCTTGGTTGAAATAGATTATGAAATCACCAGATGCCAAGTGGAAGCTGAATCCCAACATCAAACCTTTACTCATAAGGTATCAAATTTCTTCAACTCTACTAAAAGATAACCATCTTGAATTGAATGATGAGAAAAAGGAGATTGGTAGAAGGATAGTTGAGAAGTGCAAAGGATTACCTCTTGCTTTGAAAACAATTGGAAGTCTTCTCTGCACAAGGTCATCCATTTTAGATTGGCAAAGTGTATTGGAAAGTGATATATGGGACTTACCGAAAGAGGTTCAAATAATCCCAGCTCTATTATTGAGTTATCAACACCTTCCTTCTCACCTCAAGAGGTGCTTTGCTTATTGTGCTCTATTTCCAAAAGATTATGAGTTTGACAAGAAGAAATTAATTTTGTGGTGGATGGCCGAAGGTTTTGTTGACAAACAAGTCTCTTTGGATAAACACTTTTTGTATTCAGATTTGTTGTGTATTGAAATGAAGCACTACATGGTTCTTTTATAGGCCTTTGGACATGACTCTTCAACTACATTCATTAAATATAACTACTACCTAACTCACAATTAATACAACAACTTCCAACTACCCACATTTAAGTTTACCTAACACCAACTACCCACATTTAAGTTTACCTAACAAAATCCTCCCGTAAACTTAAATGATCTTCTTGTCCTTCATTCCGAGTATCATCTTATTGTTCTCAAACAAAGAGGATGGCAGCGACTTTGTAAACATATCTGCAGCTTGTGCTCGACTTTCGACGTGCTCCAACTCTACATTTCCTTCTTTCACTTGTTCTCGGATGAAGTGAAATTGAACATCAATGTGCTTGATTCTCTCATGATTGACCGGGTTCTTTGCCAATTCAATGGCCGACTTGTTATCAACTCGGATCACAATCCCCTTTTCTTGCTTAATTTCCAGTTTGCTTAGAAGCTTTCTAAGCCAAACTACATAGCAAACACTCCAGGATGCTGCAACGTACTCTGCTTCACATGTTGACAGTGTTACAATGGGCTGTTTCTTTGAAAGCCAGGTGAACGCCGTGCTCCCCATGAAGAATACATATCCAGACGTGCTTTTCCGGTCATCGACATCTCCACACCAATCACTGTTTGAGTAGCCGACTAGTCGGTAATCATCCGTCCTAGTATACATTAGACTAAGTGACACAGTTCCTCTCACATACCTTAGAATTCTCTTTAGGGCCTTCCAATGAGTATACCTCGGTTCCTCCATATATCGACTTGTTATTCCAACACTCAGCATTAAATTTGGTCTGGTATTTGTAAGATACCTGAGACTTCCAATCAGACTTCGGTATTTGCTCGCATCAACTCGGTCTCCATCTGCATACTTAGAAAGTTTTGTGCCCAATTCTATAGAGGTGGAAACCGGGTTGCAACTCGTCATCTTGAACTTAAACTACTTCTTTTCCACGTCTTCAACATCTTTTTGTGAATAGATGTCCCAAGCTGAAAGGTCTATCAAACCAACTTCTTCATTTAAAGCATCTAGTTATTTGTTACTGTGATAAGCTCATCATTAGCGAGACCAACATGGACACACGATCGCTTGAATTCCTGAAATTGAATTCATGTCCACTTGTGAGTATTCCCACTACGCATTACAATTTACTTAAAGAAATGTCAATTGACGATGGCTGTGACTCTCTTACAACCTTTTCGCTAGATTTCTTTCCAAATCTCTGTTATCTTTATTTGAGAAGATGTCGAAACCTACAAAGAATTTCACAGGAGGACACTCATAATCATCTCCAGAGAATGACAATTGCGGTATGCCCTCAATTTGAATCATTTCCTAGTGAAGGGTTATCTGCTCCGCAACTAGTCAGTTTTGAAATTTTTGGAGCGCAGAATTTGAAGTTGTTGCCAAAACACATGCAAGTCCTGCTTCCTTCTCTAAATCAACTATGGATAATTGATTGTCCACAAGTGGAGATGCCTCCGGATGGAGGGTTGCCATCAAATGTTAAACTTATGTATCTTTCAAATGTTAAACTTATGGCCTCCATGAGAGTGAACTTGGATAACACTTTGCAAATTGGAAAGCTGGACGTGGAGTGCTTTCCGGACGAAGGTTTGTTGCCACGCTCTCTCACCACTCTACTAATTACTGAGAGCCCCAATCTTAAAAGGCTAAACTATAAGGGTCTCTGCCACCTCTCCTCTCTCACACTTAATGGGTGCACCAACCTTGAATGCTTACCAGAGGAAGGTATACCCAAATCCATCTCTTCTCTTTCAATCTGGGATTGTCCATTGCTCCAAAAACGTTGTCAGAATCCAGAAGGCAAAGACTGGGAAAAGATTGCTCACATTGAACAACTGAGAGTTGGGAAATGGAAATAAGACAAAGAAGTTCAAAATTAGATGTGCATACTTGTCTTTTCTCTGTCTCTTCTACAGCTGCTAATTCTCCACAATATTTCTCTACCTTTTCCATTACACTTTTCTATAGTCGCAAATATTTCTCTCGATAGTATGAGTTTGGCAATCAAACACTTTTTTAGAAGTTGCTTCTTGTTATTGTTATATGTTATTGCTCTTGAACAAAATTAGGAATTAAGTTGCAAATATCATTATAGATTTGTTCATTCAAAAATTGTAAAAGTAATAACATTTTATAGTAATTTTCTATTATTTTGTTGCTCTGCTAATTTTATATTGAAACAGTTTGCTCTATATTGAATCAGTTTGTTAACGAAAACTACAATTTAAAATTTATTAATATATCTCATTGTGGTGATTGATTTATAGACATTCAATTTGAGTTAATCTTTTATCAAATTATTTTACTTTTTAAATGTTTTTGTTTATATAAGTTAACTTAACTTTATTTTTTTTGTTTGGATAAATTACGTAAATCAAACAGATTATTTAAATATCAAAGAATAGTTGATAATTCAAAATGCACTAATCCAAAAAACACATTTTATAGCTTAAATTTTATACCTGTTCTAATTTTTCAGATATAAAAAAGAGATGGTAGTAAAAATGTTGATAACTTTTAAACCAGTTTTAATTCCAACCGGTTTAAAACTCTTAAAAAGAAACATTTAATAACTATTATACTTAAAACCGTTATAGAAATAAAATGTGACCGCAATTTAATAATAATAAAAGTTATTCCACACCGTTTAGTTCCTGTAACGATATAGAAGTGAAATGTACTCTTCGGTCTTTTCCGCTTCTCGCATTCCCTGCTTCAAAGCAATTCTTTTTGACAAAGTCAGGTCTTCCCATTGTCTTGCGATTTTCCTTCTTCCTCTCGCGCACTCTCGCTGACGTTCTCGTCGCCATTGGTGGTGCTCGTGATGCATTCCCTTCTTCCTCTCGCGCATTGTCACTGACTGTTCCCGTCGTTGTTGGTGGTGCTCGTGACGTATTCCCTTCTTCCTCTCATGCTCTCGCATTCTGCTATGGTGGTGGTCTCTGATTGCCGGTAAAAGTTTATCCTCGTTTAGGGTTTTGGCAACGCAAAACTCCCCTTCGATGACCAATACTCGTCTCTCTGACCACCATCACCACGTGTTCCATGAAAACCCTCCCCTTGAAACGTTAAATCTCTTAGCCTAGAAGAACACGGCCAATCCGTGACTTATTATTGACTAATATTGGAAGTTAGAAGGGTGAATGTGTGTTGAATAGGGTTGGGGATTTTTTATGGAAAAAAAATTAGAAGCTCGTAAAAAGTAGCAGAAGAACGGAATGGCTCCGATGAAGGTTCAACCAGTTGCAATCAACATTGATTCTAAAGGTGAAGAACGTAGTGGTGGTTGGTGGTTGGGAACAAGTTGGTGTTGAAATTGTGGCTGAAATGGTTGTCCATGACATCTCGAGTTTATCCAACGAAGGTAATCTATGGAGCTGCTAAATTTTTTTTATTCAATAATGATACCGAAGCCACTATGAGTGCTTCAGTTAAAATTTGGCAAATGAATTTTGCATTCAATAGTTGTGCTTTACTAATTCTTGTGTTATTTTAGAAGTTGAAGGTTGGTGGCATTTTCAAATACTTATGTCCCTTTTTTCATCTACTATTTATCGCATTGTAGGAGCTTAACCATGAAATAAATATTGAGATGTTATTAATGTGTGGCAGTTTGTTATATTATTTTTTGTATTGGAATGAATATTTTGTGCTAGCCCTACATTCTAATTTCTATCACTAAAGGTTTTAAACTAACACTCAGTGACCTTGTGGCAGAGATTTATAAATCAGTGCCTTCCAATGTATGATTTGAGTTGGAAAAAACATGTTGCTTCTTGAAAACAGTACTTATGAGTGGTGAGACAAATGTTACTTACTTTCATATTTCTGCTAATTAGGAGAATAATCTTACATGAATGAATTGTTTTCATTCCTCTGTGTCTATGATTTTGATCAACAAGGCAGGGTTTGTGCATGCTATATATTTTGTGACTATTTTATCTTTTGAAAGGGGTTTTCATCACCTAAAATGAGCTTTATTCTTTTGTTGATTCCTTTCTTACAATTATTATGAAAGTAACTCTAAAGTTTCCTCTAGGCAATTGATCACAACACGTGCAAGATTTTTTACAAGATGTTGAACAAAGGTGTCTTTGATGTTATTAATGAATGCATTTCAACCGGCAAGAAAGTATGTGATGTACTAGGAGCTTTTATTTCCTTTTTTTTTCTCTCAATCTTATGATTTGTAGAGGAGCTATGTATTAAAGTTGTTAGAAAACATTCAGGAAACAATTAGAGTTACTTTGTCTAGTTGGTGAACATTGCAAAAGTGATATTGTTTCTTCAACAACTGATCATGTGTATAATTAATTGTTTTTATAATCAAATATAACCATAACCAGTTCCTATGGGTAAAAAATTATTCAATAATGATTTTAAGAAACATTGTTGCGGTGTGGCTTAAAATATTTATTTTTGCAAGTGACTTGATATTGCTGTCTTATTTGATCAAATGTTGACTCCTCTGTTGAATACTTTTGGTTATTGAAAATGTGTTCTTGTCTCAGGATGGAGTGATGGAGACTGCTAAAGATCTCAAAGGGCAAAGAAACATGGAAATATGGTCAAAATTTTAATCTGTCTTACACATTTTCTTTAGGTTTATATTGCTTATGCTTACATCTTTTTACTTACATGTTGAACATGTGAATGGATTCATCATGATAGATTGAACCGAGTTATGAGATAACTTAGTGATAAAGTTGAAAGGGAGAGTGAGAATGAGAGTGAGGTTATGCGTTTAATTTTTCTTACTAACACTTACGAGTTATAAGATTGTTTTTTATAAGGTTGTTTTTGTAGGTTTAGAAGAGATTGGAATATACAGAAACAACTTTTTACCAATTAAACAGCAGCCAGATAATCAAATTTCGATAATGAAAGCAGCAGAGAGTTTGGTCCAATCTGGTTCTGCTTGCTTGCTTCGGAAGAGAAGTGAGATTACGTTTGATGGCCTATTTAACATTGATAATCATATTAATTTTTGAATATCTAACCTTTGAATTTTCTTATACAGTCAAGGACTTGCACCACTGCCTCAACTATCTTCGTGTTACCTACGGGTCAAGTGAGTTCTATATTCCTATTTCCTGTTGAGTTTTTTTGTTGGCTGGTTTTTTAGTGCTTGAATTTCCGAAAGTTTTGGCCTTCTTTCTTGGATGCTTGCAATAGGTTTCATTGAATCAGAGCTCGAAGGAATTGACTCATTTTTGTTACCATCAGTTTTGTGACTACGGTTGTCGATTTCGACCATACCAACCTCAGGGTCATCGTCCTTAGAGTGCACAGGTACTGAAGTCGCACCATTTTCTTGCATGGTGGAATTATTACGGGACTTGCGTTTTCTTCCAGCTCCCACCATGCTATTTATTGGCTCAAACATTTTAGCCTTTTCTTTCCTTAACTCAGTGTTTGGTTTTGAAGGATTGTGCATATCACAGGAAATAGTCATGTGCTAAAACACAAATGTGAAGATCATTTGAACAAAAGGTCAAAATAACATTAGCTTCCCTAAAAGGAGAGGCACACTGAGGATTAAGAAAGAAGAACCTGATAAAGATTACATGATAAGAAAAAATGTGTAACCTTTACCGGAATTCTGATTTTGAGAGTTCCACTGGAAGTTTCAACTCGAGGCTGATCACCCTCTATCTTTTCTTTTCCTGAAGGTTGTGCAGGGCAGATAAATTTTATTCTTGCCGCAGCTTTCGCTCTTCTAGCGGATCCAATTCTAGCACCTTCTTCCCCAAATTCAGCCTCACCCTGCTTTTCATCTTCCTTTGCATCTTCCACTTTATCAAGTTTGGGAGATGAAAGATCTGCTTCTTTTCTAAAACCAGATTTGGATATTTCTCTATTGGGTTGTGATGACAAAACTAAATTCTTCTTTATTTTTTCTACCAATTTATCGCCAGGTTCCTCATCATTATAATCTTGAAGTGGGAAAATTTTGTCCCTTAAATCTTGCTTACGAGTATCTGACCTGTTCATCCCAAAACAGCATAGAAGTCAGGCAAAATACAGGAAAACTCAAAGGACTAGGAGAAAAAGAAAACAACAAGATTTTCAACCATCAAATAGAAATAAGAGCAGGGAAAAAGAAGAAGCAAAATTGATCACATCAATTTTCTTTCATAGTGCATGCATTGATTCAAACAATCAGATATCTCATTCACCAGTTACAAACAACCTTACTTTTTGGTAGATCCCTGTATGGTTGGTTCCACACTGAAGATCAAGTAATTTCATGGAAAATAAATTTGTTTTAACAATACAATCATATAGTGATGATTCAAATTACAACGCATGATAGAATGATGTGAGACCAGCAACTGAAACAGAGAGAATATTAGAACAATCTGCCAGCACTATATGGAAGTACCATGTTCATTGTGACTACCTTAATTTGTCGAGTGGAGAACATCACAGCTTGGACAGCCACAGCCCGTACCTTGTATCAGAGAATTGTTCGAGATTGGATAATTAAATCACTTTCAAGTGCTCCATGCACTAGCCAGGGCCTTCTTCAGGTTGGGCTTATCTATTTCGTTGTTGAAAACCAATATTTTATGTTTTTGTAGTTACCTTGTCATCATCATCACCATCACCATCATATTCTCCACAATATGGAGGGCATGCTGTGATATGTCGTTTCTTGTATGACCATAATTGTAAGTTTATTTGAAAATTAAAATTCAAATATGTTTTTTAAAGTGTCAAACGCACGATGATCTTTTACTTGGGTTTATTGTCATTCTCTGCTCAAAAAAGTAACTTCATAGAAAATTTAAGGTTTGATTTTGTGCTTCTGCTTCTTCTGTTGAAATTCCTTTGATTTTGATTATTACTTACTTTCTAATGCATATATATATATATATAAATATATATTGGTGACAGTGTAATATATATATATATATATATATATATATATATATATATATATATATATATATATATATATATATATATATATATTGGTGACAGTGTAATTATATCTTTATTTTTATGAAGTCCTCACCAGTTTCTCTTTACACTATGTGTGTATGTATTTCACATCAGAATAAACTTTGTAAAGCAAATACTTGGCAAAGAGCACAGCCCACAATTGATGTTGTTTTACTTTTATCTGAGATAAAAATTGGCATTGGGAAAAATGAATGGCCAATACAAACAGCAAATATTCTTGCAGTAATGGCTGCGACAGCTACGCTTCCGGGGCAAACTTAAAAGTATCTGAGTCTTTTAACTTAGATGTTATCAGTACTGGTTAGTGTAACCAAGCTGCAGCGACAGTTAAGTGCAACCATGCTGGAGAAATTGCTGGAATGAGAAGGTTGTATAACAGCATTGGTGGATTTCAATCTGGTGTTGCACCTCCTGGTGGTCTTGGACTTGGAGCTGGACTTCAGAGAATTATATCGAAAGCTTTTCCTCAGCACCCACAAGTTGAGGATGACTCTTTTAATGGAATGTTGCTTAATAAGTTTGTGCGTTTACTTCAGCAGTTTGTCAACGTAGCAGAGAAAGGTGGGGAAGTGGTCAGATCTGAATTTCGTGATACTTGCTCTCAGGCCACAGTGCTGCTTTTGTCACATTCGGTAAACATTTCTTGCTGCTGCATATATCATCTGATTATGCTAATGCAGACTAAAGTTTAGGTTAGAAAAATAAATACAAATACACTTTATTTAAAATCTCTGCTTTTGTTATTTTTTGAAGGAAAATATGGTTGTGCTACCTCTTATCTTAAAGATGTAGCTTTATCTTTGGACAAGTTGCGGGAAGGCTATGTTGAGGTGTGTCTAATCACTACAGTAGTATTCCTCTGATGCTAGAATGGTTTTTGTACTTAGAACCTTTAACAAATGTCCTATACATTATGATGATGGGATGCTATAGTATACGGTTTCTAATTTGGTTACTTGTCTAGAAGAGGACACTTTTTAAAACACACTTTTGAGTGCATTTTATTAGGGAGATTAATTACAAATTTTTCTGTTCCTTTCATTTGTGTGTTCTATTTATTCTAGTTTTTATCTAATAAATTTGAACCAATAATATAATTTTTATCTATTAGAAATGTGATCAGTATTATATTTCATATAAAATTTAGATTGTATTTTATGTGAATATTAGATTGAATGAAATTTGTTGTTTGGATGTTTTGGATAATTATTACCTGTTTTGTATGTGGTAATAAGCAAAAACAAACTTTTCATTAAAAAATGAAAAATCACTTTTTATACCGGTTTAAGTCAGAAGGGGTATGAAAGGTGGAACTTTTTATACCGGTTATAGAACAAATATAGAAAGTTGAAACTTTTTATACCGCTTATATCTATACCGATTCTACAACCGGTATAAAACACTTTTCTTAACCGGTATAAAAAGGTTTTTTTGCACTAGTGATGATATTCTATAATCATTCTTGGTTAAAGTTCTTTTTTTTTTTCCGAGGTTTGTTAAGATATTTTCGATTAATATTGTCGAAGCTTTTATCCATTGAAGTAGATCCAAATTGTTTTCTCAATCGAGGCTAATTTTCCAACATTGTTAGTTGGATTTTTTTGTTTTGTCGACATTGACTAAAGCAATCCTAGTTAAGGTTAATAAAAATTTTCAAGTTAACATTTAAAAAAAAATCCTAAACATTATTGTCAGAAAAATAACATTTTTAAGGACTACTAATAAATTATATTATATAAATATATATTTTTATATTTTTATTTATTTTTATAATTTGTTGTTAGTTAAAAGGATGAAATAGTAGATTTATAAAAATTAATTATTTAATTTTGATATGCATAAACATATACATAAATGCCAGAGACACGTGTACTTTATCATTGATCAAGTACATCACTGACTCAGTAGCATAGTCAATTGAAGCTGTAGCTACTGCAACAAGATTGCAGAATGTCCTTAAATCAATTTGGCTGAACAATTATTTATCTTAAATTTGTTTAATTTCTCACATTTTTAGTCCAAAACATGCAGCTAGCTATGATGGCAATTAACATTGTGACAATTTCTTCACATCTGTTTAATGTTGACAGGTTGAGACCATTCCTTCACAGGTACTACTTTGTGACTGTTCGTAGTTCATGTGTTATATTTTGCAACCGAGTCGTAACCTTTTACACAAAAACTTTAAGACAATGATGTTATGGGTCTTTATTTTTATATAGTGTTTAACTTTGTCTATTATATCCAATGTGAGACTTTGATTCACACTTGGACTATTTCCAACAATCTTCTTCCAAGAGTGAGTCCACTTTTTTTTTTTTTTTCTTTTTCATATGATATATTTTTCTTTAGGTATAAGTGACCCCTGGTTTACACCAAAATCTTAAGGCAATGATGTTATGAGTCTTTATTTTTATAAGTGTTTAATTTTGTCCATTCTATCTAATGTGAGACTTTGACTCACACTTGGATTATTCCTAACTTGGATTATTCCTAACACGAATCACTATAGTTCTTCACCTTGAGTTGTATCTTGATTTTTCAACTCTTTCATCCATGTGTTCTTAGCCATTGATGTGGGTAAAAGCACTTATGAAAGAAAGTATAATTTTTATTATGAAATTTACTCTTAAAGTAGCAACAACAAATAACCTAGAGTTAAATAATTAGAAGGGAGAAAAAGTATTCAGAGAAGGAAAGATAAATAAGCAGATAGGAAATATCACTAATAAAAAAAAACTTTTTATGTTTGTTATTGTTGACATCAGAGAAATGTCTGACGTTATTACCTGTGTTATAAATTGATATTGGAGGTATCATCAAATGTAATTTTAAGTCGAACGTGGTCTGTAATACACTTAAATTAATGTTTGTTCTCTAAGGAACCAAAATAAAATTTGGAGCCAATTTAAATAAAAAAGGGCAGAATTTTACGTATGTTAGGACATTAATAGAAGTAAAATTCCGTCAAATGTTGCTCTAATCGACATAATTTTACGTCTGTTAAAACAAATGTCAAATTCTTTCTTTTTTTATGTTTTACTTACATTTGTCAATTAACCAAATCTGATGATAATCAGAAAGTCACAACGCAGAATATATATTTCAAAACAAAAATTATGGTAATACAAAATGTAGATTTCATAATCTAAAATTCTTTCTTCAACGTTTTAATCTAAACTAAATATGATAATAATCTTAAAGCTAAACCTAACTCCAATTTTGGAGGAGAAATGTTGCCCACTCTTTTCTTATTTGCTGCATTGCCCCATGTGAAATAGATGATCAATTCTTGAGGGACTAAAGTGAGTAAAGTCGCAAAAATTAATGAGAATGAATTAGAGTGGCAAGAATTGACTAATGAAAACATATAAAGCAATGAAAATGAGAATGTAACATGCAACAACAATGGAAAGCACGAAAAACAGTGAGTTACTATGAAAAATAAAAAGTGTTTGATGGAATGTCCGAGTGAAAATGAAAACCGGACAAAACTGTTTGATAAAATGCCTGAACGAAACTGAAATATTAAATGAATTATGAGAGCAATTGGAACACACTTTAATCAATACAACAATGTAATGAGCTACTTTAGAACCATAAAACTAAACTAAAACAACAAATTGAAACCAAGAAACAAAATTAGACAGCAAACTGAAATGAAAACAGTGAGTAGTGTATGCGACTGAAAACTAAATTATGAAGATTGATAAGAAAAACTGAATTAAGATGCAATAAAATGGTTTGAATCATGGACGCAACATGCAATGTAGTCTAGAAACATACTAATTGAAAACTATAACCGAGAATTGATACTAAGAACAAGTGCAGAATTAGATTTTTAAGATGGGGAAAACTAACTAAACTAATAAACCTAACTTTCTAAAATGGGGTAAAAACTGAAATATGCAATCAAAACTGGAATTAAAGCCATGAACAAGATTCAAATGATGAAACTAAACTTAAATAATGCATAAAATTGTAAAATGAATTCAGAAACTGAAATCTAATATGCAGAACCAGTGCTAAAATCTGAAAATGAAAGATCAACTATATTAACTACCATAACTATATTACCTACCATGATGAACAAATGAGAACTCTGAATTGAAATGTGAATTATGAAATGGAAACACAAGTTGAATCATGAAAACAGATTAGGGACCAATTTAACCGGTTCAGCATTTTACAAGTTGTTCTTCAATGATTGCTTAAAACTGCTGAACTCCAATTCTCTGCACCATACAGCTGCTGTCACCTTTTTTTTTTCTTTTTTCTGAAAATCCTAATATCAACAAAAATAAATTACTAAAAAAAATCTAACTGTTAGAATGCAAAATTAAAAAAGATTTAGAAAAACTAATATTTATTGAAGGAAAACCAAATCTGTCCTTAAACAAAGAAATAAAAGCAAAAGGTCTAAAAAAAGTATAATTAGTCTAGAAAAGTATGAACAAATGGAGACTTATCAGCAGGTTATTAAAAAGGAATTAAAGTTCATGATGTATAAAGAGATAATTGTTTCCTGTGTTCATTGTAATATTACAGCAGGGTCTGAGGCTGTAAAATTCTACAACATATCATATAGATAAATCAAAATATCATGAAAACCATCGATACCACTTATTTAAATTAACAATCTTAGAGGAAGTAAGATGAGATTCAATTAGCGGTTCAATCTTGATCTACTAAACAAATAATTCTTGGGAAATGTTTTTGTAAGATGGTCACTTCAACTCTCCAAATCTTATACACTCATGATGTCTTTACATCATGTTATCATGACTTTATTAACTAAGAACAGAGATGGGAAAGGACATAATATGCTTACTATTAAACCAAATTGAAAAAATGATAAAAAAGAGGCGAAGAAGTACTAATAAATTAAATCTCGGCTAATTAGAAATTACTGACTAAACATCTACTGAACTAGCTTAATTACCTCATGATAGTCAATTAAGTGAATAAATAGAGGATGAGAATTAGTACATCAAAATAAATTTGCATGAATATAAGATAAAGCAGAAAAGATATTTACTTTTATATAAAGTTTTGGTTTCAAAATACGATATACCAAGTCAGATGTCACTACTGCTTTATAATCAGACAAGTTTTGCTTTATATTCATGGATTACAGCTGTGAGCAATTTGTCTGATTCGAAAGACTCAACTATTATTGCTTCACGGGGACTCAACTTTCCCTCCATTCACAATTTCATACTTTACAACCTTTGAATGAATATTACTACTCACATTTATAATGGCGAATCAAACTTATCGAATGTTTGAACTGTCCATTCGTAATCTAAAGAGAACTGTGGAACAAAGCTGAGAAAAATTGCGATAAAAGAAAATGATGTTCCACTATCCTTAAAGTCAAGTCATCGTCGTAAAATAGCCACATACTCGTTTCATCGGTATAGCATCCCTGCACTTGGATTTCAAATTACACACTTCCATTCACCATTCACTCCATTTCCAACTCTTACGATGGCAGCAGAACTTGTTAGTGGTGCTCTTCTTTCTGCTTTTCTTCAGGTTGCATTCGAAAAGCTGGCTTCTACTCAGTTTGCTGATTTCTTTCGCGGCAGAAAACTTGATGAGAAGCTTCTCGGCAATTTGAACATCATGCTGCACTCCATCAATGCTCTCGCTCATGATGCAGAACAAAAACAGTTCACAGATCCACACATTAAAGCATGGCTTTTTTCTGTCAAAGAGGCTGTCTTTGATGCAGAGGATATCTTGGATGAAATAGACTATGAAATCACCAGATGCAAAGTGGAAGCTGAATCTGAACCTCAAACCTTTACTTACAAGGTATCAAATTTCTTCACCTCTACTTTCAGTTCGTTTAACAAGAAAATTGATTCAGGACTGAAAGAAGTGGTAGAAAAACTAGAATATCTTGCCAAGCAAAAGGGTGCTCTTGGTTTGAAAGAGGGTACTTATTCTGATGATAGATCACGTAGTAAAGTGTCACAGAAATTGCCATCATCTTCTTTGGTGGTTGAAACTGTTATTTTTGGCAGGGATGCGGACAAAGAAATGATCTTTAATTGGCTCACATCTGAAACCGACAATCATAACCATCCATCAATACTTTCTATTGTGGGAATGGGTGGGTTGGGTAAGACCACACTCGTCCAACATGTATACAATGACCCAAAGATGGAGGAGGCTAAATTTGAAATCAGAGCTTGGGTTTGTGTTTCCGATCATTTTGATGTTTTGACAGTGACAAAAACAATTCTTGAGGCAATCACTAAATCTAAAGATGATAGCAGAGACCTAGAAATGGTTCATGGAAGATTGAAAGAAAAAGTATCTGGAAAGAGATTTCTTCTTGTTTTAGATGATGTTTGGAACGAAAGGCGAGAAGAATGGGAGGCTGTGCAGACTCCTCTTAGCTATGGGGCACCAGGAAGTAGAATTCTTGTGACAACACGTGGTGAGAAAGTTGCTTCTAACATGATGTCTGAAGTGCATAGGCTAAAGCAATTAGAAGAAGAGGAATGTTGGAAACTTTTTAAAAAGCATGCACTAAAAGATGATGATCATGAATTGAATGATGAGAAAAAGGAGATTGGTAGAAGGATAGTTGAGAAGTGCAAAGGATTACCCCTTGCTCTGAAAACAATTGGAAGTCTTCTCCGCACAAAGCCATCCATTTCAGATTGGCAAAGCGTATTGGAAAGCGACATATGGGACTTACCCAAAGAAGTTGAAATTATCCCTGCTTTGCTATTGAGCTATCAACACCTTCCTTCTCATCTCAAGATGTGCTTTGTTTATTGTGCCTTATTCTCCAAAGATTATGAGTTTGACAAGAAGGAATTAATTTTGTTGTGGATGGCTGAAAATTTTCTCCATTACTCTCCAAAGAGCAACAATCTAGAAGAAATTGGTGAACAATATTTTGATGATCTACTAACGAGGTCTTTCTTTCTTCAATCAAGCTTTAAAATGCGATTCACCATGCATGACCTTATGAATGATTTGGCAAAATATGTTTGTGGAGACTTCTGTTTCAGGTTGAAATTTGATAAAGGAAATTGTATACCCAAAACATCCCGTCATTTCTCATTATCATTCCTTGACACAGAATACTTTGATGCTTTAGGGAGTTTAACTGATGCTGAAAGATTGCGTTCATTTCTTCCACTTACAAGTAACGCTTTCTATGAGAATCTTCCTTGTCAATTCAAGGTTTTGACACATGAATTGTTCTCCAAGTTGAAGTTTTTACGCGTCTTATCTTTGCATGGATATTCTGATCTAAAAGAGGTCCCTGATTCTGTTGGTAATCTTAAACATCTTCGTTCGATAGACCTTTCCTGTACTTTGATACAAAAACTACCCGACTCAATATGTTTGCTTTATAACTTGCTAATACTGAAGTTGAACCATTGTTTTTACGTGGAGGAATTGCCTTCAAATTTGCATAAACTCACAAAATTGCGTTGCCTGGAATTTGAAAATACAAAAGTGACAAAGATGCCTATGCATTTTGGAGAATTGAAAAACCTCCGTGTACTGAATATGTATTGTGTTGATAGAATTAGTGAGTTTAGTACTAAGCAACTAGGAGGACTCAATCTTTATGGAAGGCTATCAATTAATGATGTGCAGAATATTGTGAATCCTCTGGATGCATTGGATGCAAATTTGAAAAATCAACACCTTGTGGAGCTTGAGTTAAAATGGAATGCGAATCACATCCCCGATGATCCAAGGAAAGAAGAGAAAGTGCTTGAGAATCTACAACCTCCCAAACACTTAGAACATTTGTCAATAGAGAACTATGGTGGTACACAATTCCCAAGTTGGGTATTTGATAACTCATTATCAAATTTGGTGTTTTTACATTTGGAGAACTGTAAGTATTGTCTATGGTTGCCTCCCTTGGGACTTTTGTCATCTCTGAAGTCCCTCGAGATTACGGGGCTTGATGGAATAGTGAGCATCGGTGCTGAATTTTATGGGAGCGACTCTTCTTCATTCAGGTCCTTGGAAACATTGAAATTCTACAACATGAAAGAATGGGAAGAATGGGAATGTAAAACGACTTCTTTTCCACGACTTCAACATCTTTCTATCGATAAATGCCGCAAGTTGAAAGGTCTGCCAGAACATCATCTTCATTTAAAGGAACTGTTTATCAAGTCCTGTGATAAGGTCATCATTAGTGGAAACAACATGGACACATCGTCGCTTCAAGTATTGAGTTTTTATTCATGCCCACTTGTAAATGTTCCTATCACCCATTACCATCTCCTTGAAGAAATGAGGATTGGCAATGGTTGTGACTCTCTTACAATCTTTCAGCTTGATTTCTTTCCAAGGCTTCGTTTACTTAAATTGAAAAGGTGCCAAAACTTACAGAGAATTTCACAGGAGCAGACTCATAATCATCTCAAGGAACTAACAATTGTTGAATGCCCTCAATTTGAATCCTTTCCCAATGAAGGATTATCTACTCCGCAACTACAAAAGATTAAAATCCGAGGAGATGAGAATCTGAAGTTGTTGCCAAAATGCATGCAAATCCTGCTTCCGTCTCTCGGTGAACTGCGAGTAATTGAGTGTCCAAAAGTGGAGATGTTTCCAGATGGAGGTTTGCCATCAAATATAAAAGATGTGTCTCTTTCAAGTTTCAAACTTATCGCCACCCTGAGAGAGAACTTGGATGCCAACACATGTCTTGAAAGCTTGTGTATTGAAAATGTAGATGTGGAGTCTTTTCCTGATGATGTTTTGCTGCCACACTCAATTACTGTTCTAAGAATCTCTGATTGTCCAAATCTTAAGAAGATGGATTACAAGGGTCTCTGCCACCTCTCCTCTCTCAGACTTTTTGATTGCCCCAACCTTCGATGCTTACCAGAGGAGGGTTTGCCCAAATCCATGTCTTCTCTCTCAATCTGGAACTGTCCATTGCTCGAACCTCGTTGTCGGAGGAATCCAAAAGCCCAAGACTACTGGAATAAGATTTCTCACATTGAAGAGTTGAGAATTGGGCACAGTGATGAAGTGGAAGTTTAAAAGTTTTGAACAATATCAGCAAGTATGTTACAAAGATTTATTGATCAAGAAATTGTAAACAAAAATTACTTTAGTATTTTTTTTTATTAATTTGTTGCTCTGCTAAATTTCATGTTAAATCAATTTATTATTCTAAACTAATCTCAGTTAGCTAGAACTATAATTTAAAATTTATTATATCTAATATTTCTCATTGTGGTGATTTTGCTTTAGAATTTAGTATTCATAAGTTCAATTTTATTTCTACGAAAAATTCCTTGTTAAAAAAAAAAAATCAAGACGTTCAATTTGAACGTCTGTCATCTCATATTGTGTTATTTTTTAATGTTACTTTTAGATAATTTGATTTAAATTCATTAGATTTTCATTTTTTTTGTCTGGTTAAAATATTTCAATTACCACTAATTTGAAAAAATTATTTAAATATAAAAAAATTGTTAATAATTTAAAATATTAATAGTGATTATTTTTTTCAGCCGTTTGATGTTTTTTTTTGTCAAAGTTTGTTAAGATAATTTCTTCTAATATTGACCTTTTCTCTATAAACATAAATCGAAATTGTTTTCATTGAAGATAACCAATTTTTTTTTTTTTTTTTATCAATGGCAGGTGTGAGAACCCTCCCTCGCTGCCACCCACTTCACAGAAAACAGCACACTCTCCCCTTGCACTCTTTTCCTTCTCTATTTCTTTCTCTGCCTTCTCTCTACCCGAAAACATTTTAATTCACATCCAAAAGTCCGAAATCCTTCCCACTGTTATAGAATTCAGACCTGAGGCTAGATCAAGACCACTTCCTCAAGCTGAGCCTTCCCTCCCTACGCATAAGTCAATATGTATTCCTCCCTTGTCTTCCAATTTTCGAATTTTAGGTATTTCTGTCTTTCTAAGTTGAGGTAGGGTTTGTTCTTACACTTGGCAATTGTAATTTAGTGCCTTAGGTTGTGAGATTGAGGTGTCCCCTTTGTTGAAAGAGTCCTTACTTGTGGAAATTTCAAAGGTATGGGGAGCTAGCGATTTTTACTCAAATTTGTATAACAATCTGTTTTGATGAGTCTGAATTGCATGTTTAAGTGTTGAAAATGATGTTTGAATTGCATGATTTTAGTATGTGTTGATTTTGTGAAGAATCTGGACTCTTGCATGTGGGAACAGGTTCGTAATCTGGTATTTTCGTCTGGGCGAGTGGCTCTCGCCTGAGCGAAAACACCAGAAAACCCACCCATGTTCCTGCGCGAAGTCTCGCCTAGGCGAGCTGAGGTCGCTTAAGCAAGAGCCACCCTCGTTTAAGCGAACCAGCTTAGCCTGAGCGAGAGTTCGCCCATGTTTTTAATTTTTGCCACTGCTAGAGCCTCGCCCAGGCGAGATTGACTCGCCTAAGCGAGACGACCTCTCGCCTAGGCTAGATTGTCTAGCTTGAGCGAGGGCCATTGCAGTGGGTTGCTTGAAGTCCTGTTTTAAGGAGTGAAGTTATATGTAAAATTGTAATTTTGTGCAGTTAATCTCCTATATGTTTGAAATGTCATTATAAATGTAGTGAGTGGTGAAAATTTGATGAATATGAATTATGAGGAGTTGTGGTTGAAATGGAATTTCAAGGGAAATTCATGTGAGCTTGTTAGTGTGTGTAAGGACATGAGGAATCCGTATTGGTTGGTATCCTGAAACTCCAATAATCATTCACGTTCATGTAGAGTAGGATGGATTATGCCGTGAGGAGTAGCAAGAGGTCCTAGTCTTTAGACTTGATCAAGTCTTAGACGCGAAGGGGACTTACCCTGTGAGTGGTTGGGTGATAACCCCTTGTGTCCAAACTCTGCAGAGTTTGGGAACCTTCACAGGTGCAAGCCACCAAGAGCTCCAATGTCTCTTACACAATCCGAATATCGAGTCTAGAATTATATATAATTGAGATATGTTTTTGTGAATGATAACTATGATATGAATTGTATGATTTCTCTTAATTTCAGTTAGCTCACCTTTCTTGTTTATGTATGTTTTTCCTTGTGCTCTCTCTTTGCAATGATCACCTGTTGTTGGTGTGAGCAGAGCCGAATCCAGATGAAGATGCCCCTCTCCTTAATAGGAGTTGACTGGTCACATAGAGGTTCCGTGGTAGTCTTTTTGGGTTAAATACCATGGGGTTTTGAGATGTATAGTTTATGTTTTGTGTACCTATGTTTGTCATTAGGAATTCATTGGATTGTTTTTGGATGACTGTATCAGCTGTATACACTTATATATGACTGTTCTTCTTACTATCTGCTATGCTTGATCATAATATAATGTTTTATTTGATAGCATGAAAAACTATTAAATGGGATGTTACATTTTGGTATCAGAGCAGTAGTTCCTTTAGGGTCTGTAGGTGTGTGCTTGCTTGGTTTCTATTGTGTGTTTTCGTAGTGTTTTGGGTAGTTGTGGTATCTATTAGCTAGACTGATGGTTCCTCTTTTTGTGTGGTCAGAGCTGTGGCACCTAGGCCTCCTCCTCCTCCTCTTCCAAACCCGGAGAGTTCTCATTTGGTAGGAACAATTGAGGCGATGATAGCAGCCATGCAACATCAGAACACTAACATGGTAAATCAGCACAACCTAGCCTTGCAGCAGATGGAGTCTGCTAGGCTAGCAGCGGAGGCGACTCAACAGAGGCATTTGGAAGCCCTGCATCAGATAGGGGAGAATCGTTTTGCAGCGGGATCTTCCCAAGCTCCACCACCACGAGTACAAGAGTGGAGTTTGGAGGATTTTCTTCAACATCATTCATCCCGCTTCGATGGTAAGACTAGCCCGGATGAGGCAGACCAGTGGATGAGAGACATGGAGCGGATTTATGATGCTAAGAGGTGCCCAGTAGAGAATAGGTTCGCATATTCTGAGTATCTGCTTGCCGGAGAGGTCGTTCATTGGTGGTCTAGTATGAAGATGATGCTAGAAGACAGCAGGGAACCTGTCACTTGGGAGTTGTTCAAGAAGAAGTTTTATGCTGAGTACTTCCCAAATAGTGTGAGGTACGCCAAAGAGGTGGAGTTTTTGCAGCTGATGCAAGGAGAGATGTCAGTGTCAGAATATGCTGAAAAGTTTAAGCATCTGGGCAGATTCCACACCTTGAGGATGGCTGAGGATTGGCAGTGTAGGAAGTTTGAGAACGAGTTGAGAGGTGATCTCAAACTCATGGTGGCCCCCCTCTCTATCAAGGAATTCCCTGCCTTGGTGGAGAAAGCAAGGGTAATGGAGAAGTTGAAAGCTGAGGTTGATGCTTAGCCGCGATCGCAGCAGAAGGTGGAAGGACCATCTGGGTCCGTGAGCAGGCGAGAGGATAGGAGGAAACCATACTCTAGACCTCAGCCTTAGGAGCCTAGGAGATTCTCACATCAACCACATCAGTCTCAATCTTCCAGGCCGCAATGTTATCATTGTGGAGGGCCCCACATGAAGAATGCTTGCCCTCAACTGGTAGGCAAGAGGACTTGTCACAGGTGTGGCCAGGAGGGTCACTTTATTAGGGAGTGCCCCACCAGTAGGAGTACAGTTTCTAGGCCTCCGACACAGTCTCAGTTGCACCAGGCGAGGGGAGGTGTAAGGCCTCAGGCAGCTGGCCGGGTGTACGCCATGACGGGTACAGAGGCAGACAGATCAGGAATTGTTGTTGTTTAACTGCCCCAGCCTCCAATGTTTATCAAAGGAGGCCTGCCGGAATCCATTTCAGAACTTAAAATTGTTGGTTGTCCATTGCTTGAACAGTGTGGTCGGAAACCAAAAGGCTAAGACTGGGAAAAGATTGCTCACTTGTAAAATAGTGATTGAAGATGTGAGACATGAACTTGAAGTTTGAAATCACACATCAGGTAGTTGTTTGAAGTTTGAACCTTTTGAAATACAATCTTGGGCTATTGCCATATACTTCAGATCAAGTTACTGATTTCCATTAGTCACTTTGTTTCCAATTCATAGGATGGCAGCATAATTTGTTGGTGGTTGACAAGCTGGCTTCCCCTAAAGTTTTTAGACTTGTTTTGTGGAAGAAAACTTGATACGAAGATACTGGGAAACTTGCACATCACACTGCACTCCATCAAAGATCCACGCTATAAAACATGGCTTTTTGATGTCAAAGAGGTCATGTTTGATGCAGAGGATCTCTGGGATGAAAGAGACTATCAACTCACCATATGCAAAGTGGAAGCTGAATCTCAACTTCTAACTTTCATTTATAAGGCATCAAATTTCTTCAACTCCACTTTCAGTTCATTTAACAAGAAAGACTAGAATATCTTGCAAGGCAAAAGGGTGCACCTGGTTTCAAAGAATGTAGTTATTCTGGTGCTGAATCAAGTATTAAATTGTCACAGAAATTGCCGTCAACTTCTTATGGAGGGGTTGTTCTGTGTTCCATGTGTTCTCTATGTAAAAAAATGAAGAATCAATTCACCATCTATTTTTTTGAGTGTAATACTGCTGTTTATCTTTGGTATTGCCTGCAGGGGATTTTTTATTTCAAATCCCCTCTCTGGCAATCTTTTATATTCAAACAGTCACCTCTTTTACTCTTAATATCAGAATTCAGCTCAAGCAATTCACAATTTGAACTCATTCTCGCACTGTCAATTCATTTACTACTTAATACCGATTTATGTTAAAAGTATGTATACATTGTTAAAAATAAATTGTATTGCTACTATGCCTTATTGAAAATGACCTGGCTTACTGTCACTATAAAAATTAGTCAATATGATAAATGCATTTATATAAATTAATTAAAGATTAGATGCAGAGTAAAGGTACATACGTAATAAAAAAATAATTAACATTTTTTTGAATTTTGAAAACAATATATAAGTTAAATTATAAATATTTCAAAATATGTAACAATTAAAAAAAAAAAGAAAGAGAGTATCAATTCAGACGCGATTGTTTCTCAAATTGGTTTCCTAAACTTCATGTTAAATACCTTAATACTTTGATCATGTATCATCACATATGAGAATAGAACATCTCATATTACTTAATTAAGAAGAGCGACATATTAACCCTCTAAGAAACTTTGAAAAATCAACAAACTCATCAATTATTGCTTCATTGCTTCATTGGGATACACATTTCCTACACTCACCACTCCCTATTTACACACTTTAAATTCATCAAAACCGTTGAATGCGTATCCAACTCCTCACATTTTTATACGGGTCATTCAAACTCCTCCTATATTTCAACCATCCATTTTTAATCGCACGATGACCCAACCTGTAAATGCAACGGATCATTATGGCTCAGAAAATTTGCAAAAGACTTAAAAGCTATTGGTTGGGTATTGATGTTAGTGGTTGAGTATTGATGTTCACTGCTTTAAAGTCTTGATAAAATAGCTAACTACTCATTTCATTTCATCACTATAGCATCCCTGCACTGAATCATTGTGAAATCATCAAACACTTTTCGTTAATCATTCACTTTCTTTCCTTACCATGGCAGCAGAACTCGTTGGTGGTGCTCTTCTTTCTGCTTTTCTTCAGGTTGCCTTCGACAGGCTGGCTTCTCCTCAAGTTTTACAGTTCTTTCGTGGAAGAAAACTTGACGAGAAGCTGCTTAGCAATCTGAACACCATGCTGCACTCCATCAATGTTCTCGCTGATGATGCTGAACAAAAACAGTTCAGAAATCCACACATAAAAGCTTGGCTTTTTGCTGTCAAAGATGTAGTCTTCGATGCAGAGGATCTCTTGAAGGAAATAGAGTATGAACTCACCAGATGCCAAGTGGAAGCTCGATCAGACCCACAAACCCTTACTTCCAAGGTATCAAATTTCTTCAACTCTACTTTCACTTCATTTAACAAGAAAATTGAATCAGAGATAAGAGATGTCCTAGAGAAACTAGAATATCTTGCAAAGCAAAAGGGTGCTCTCGGTTTGAAAGAGGGTATTTACTCTGGTGATGGATCAGGTAGCAAAGAGTCACATAAATTGCCATCTTCTTCTTTAGTGGTTGAAAGTGTTATTTATGGCAGAGATGCAGACATCTGAAACTGAGAATCATGACCAGCCATCAATACTTTCCATTGTGGGAATGGGTGGGTTGGGTAAGACCACACTCGCCCAACATGTATACAATGACCCAAAGATAGAGGAGGCTAAATTTGATATCAGAGCTTGGGTTTGTGTTTCCGACCATTTTGATGTTTTGATAGTTACAAAAACAATTCTTGAGTCAATCACTAAATCTAAAGATGATAGCGGAGACCTGGAAATGGTTCATGGAAGATTGAAAGAAAAAATATCAGGAAGGAAATTTCTTCTTGTTTTGGATGATATTTGGAACGAAAGACGAGAAGAATGGGAAGCTGTCGAACTCCTCTTAGTTATGGGGCACCAGGAAGTAGAATTCTTGTCACATCACGTGGTGAGAAAGTTGCTTCTAACATGATGTCTGAAGTGCATAGGCTAAAGCAATTAGAAGAAGAGGAATGTTGGGAACTTTTTAAAAAGCATGCACTAAAAGATGATGATCATGAATTGAATAATGAGAAAAAGATGATTGACAGAAGGATAGTTGAGAAGTGCAAAGGATTACCCCTTGCTCTAAAAACAATTGGAAGTCTACTCCGCACAAAGTCATCCATTTCAGATTGGCAAAAGGTATTGGAAAGCGACATATGGGACTTACCGAAAGAAGTTGAAATTATGCCTGCTCTACTACTGAGTTATCAACACCTTCCTTCTCATCTCAAGAGGTGCTTTGCTTATTGTGCATTATTTCCAAAAGATTATGAATTTGACAAGAACGAATTAATTTTGTTGTGGATGGCTGAAGATTTTCTTCATCACTCTAAACAGATCAAGAATGTACAAGAAATTGGTGAACAATATTTCGACGATCTATTAACAAGGTCCTTCTTTCTTCAATTAAGCTCTGAAATGCGACAAATCAAGAATGTAACAAGGTCCTTCTTTATTGAATCAAGCTTTGAAAGGCGATTCGTCATGCATGACCTTTTGAATGATTTGGCAAAATATGTTTGTGCAGACTTCTGTTTCAGGTTGAAATTTGATAAAGGAAATATACCCAATACAACCCGTCATTTTTCATTTTCATTCGGTGACGTAGGATATTTTGATGGTTTAGGGAGTTTAACAGATGCTAAAAGACTGCGTTCATTTCATTCACTTACAAGTGGCTGTTTCTATGAATTCAATCCTTGCCAATTCAATATTTTGGTACATGAATTGTTCTCCAAGTTCAAGTTTTTACGCGTCTTATCTTTGAAGGGATATGCTGAGCTTAGTGAGGTCCCTAATTCTGTTGGTGATCTTAAAAATCTCTGTTCGATAGACCTTTCGTATACTCATATACAAAAGCTACCTGACTCAATATGTTTGCTCTATAACTTGCTAATAATGAAGATGAACTTTTGTTCTTTTCTGGAGGAATTACCTTCAAATTTTCATAAGCTCACCAAATTGAATTGTTTGGAATTTAAAGATACAAAAGTGACAAAGATGCCAATGCATTTTGGAGAATTGAAGAATCTTCAAGTACTGAGTACGTTTTGTATTGACAGAGATAGCGAGGTCATCAATATTAAGCAACTAGGAGGACTCAATCTTCATGGAAGGCTATCAATTAATGAGGTGCAGAATATTGTGAATCCTCTGGATGCATTGGAAGCAAATTTGAAAAATCAACTCCTTGTGGAGCTTGAGTTAAAATGGAATGAGAATCACATCCCCAATGATCCAAGGAAAGAAAAGAAAGTGCTTGAGAATCTACAACCTCCCAATCACTTGGAAGATTTGTCAATAGAGAACTATGGTGGTACAGAATTCCCAAGTTGGGTATTTGATAACTCATTATCAAATTTGGTGCTTTTACATTTGGAGAACTGTAAGTATTGTCTATGGTTGCCTCCCTTGGGACTTTTGTCATCTCTGAAGTCCCTCGAGATTATGGGGCTTGAAGGAATAGTGAGCATTGGTGCTGAATTTTATGGGAGCGACTCTTCTTCATTCAGGTCCTTGGAAACATTGAAATTCTACAACATGAAGGAATTGGAAGAATGGGAATGTAAAACTACTTCTTTTCCACGTCTTCAAAATCTTCATATCTATCTTTGTCACAAGCTTAAAGGTCTGCCAAATCAACTTCTTCATTTAAAGAATCTAGATATTGGTTGCTGTGATAAGCTCGTAATTAGCATAAACAAAATGTTCGCATCATCGCTTCAACTCTTGACTGTTGTGAATATGCCCAGTACTAATTATGATTTTCTTGAAGCAATGGAGATTAATAGTGACTGCGTTCATTTTACCATCTTTCCGCTAGATTTCTTTCCAAACCTCCGTGTACTTCGATTGAGTTGGTGCCAAAACCTAAAAGGAGTGTCACAGGAGCATGCTCATAATCATCTCAAGGTACTAGGAATTGGAGATTGTCCTCAATTTGAATCATTTCCCAGTGAAGGATTATCTGCGCCGTGGCTACAAATACTTTCAATTCGAGGAGCGGAGAATTTGGAGTTGATGCCAAAACGTATGCAATTCCTACTCCCCTCTCTTACTGATTTGGTGATAATTGATTGTCCAAAAGTGGAGATGTTCCCAGATGAAGGATTGCCATCAAATTTAAAAACTATGTCTCTTTCGAGCTTAAAACTTATCGCCTCCCTGAGAGACACATTGGGGTCCAATACATGTCTTGAACGCTTGATTGTTGAAAAGTTGGATGTGGAGTCTTTTCCCGGTGAAGTTTTGTTGCCACGCTCTCTCACCACTCTAATCATCTTTTTTTGCCCAAATCTTAAAAAGCTTGACTACAAGGGTCTACGTGACATCTGTGTCAAATATTATGAATTTCCCAACCTTCATCAGAGAAAATTAGAAAGTTCTTAGTTACAAATACTTCACTCTTTTATCAGCACTTACTAAACAACAGTTGCCTTTAAAGGAGACGGTGAGACGAGTTTTAATGGATTACTTGTTAATTGACAACAATATAACTTTGTTTAGGAAATCAAACATTTTTTTATAAGCTGCCTCTTGCTGTTCTTATCTGTTATTGCTTTTGAAAAATATTAGTAAGTATGTTGCAAATATCATTATGGATTTATTGATTAAAAAGATCTACTATTAATCACTTTAGTATTTTTTTTATTGTTTTGTTGCTCTGCTAAATTTTATATTGAATCACTGTGTTCAATATTGAAACAGTTATGTGATATGGATTATTTATATACTTAATCGATTAAATCCGAAAACAACTGATAAACTGATAAAATTTGAGCCTTGAAATTTTCTTAGAACAGGGTCCAATGCAGGCATGCCATTGTCAAATTTTATTTTCCTTAAGAATTCTAGACTGTTGAGTATTTTAATTTTCCATCTTGACTCTTCGTGTATTGATCTATTATTCTTCCTGAGACTGACTTGTAAATTTTTATTTGTAATTCAAGAGTATTACCGAGTCGGGGATGTGCTTACACAAGTTTCTTGCAATGGCTTCCAATGTCTTCTTCACTTCAAGTGATCGCTCTAGGCATCTTCTATCATGTTGTTTCCGCAAAATTTTGTCTTAAGGTATTAATTTTTTATTAATTATTAAAATTGCTTTTGTCTGTATTAAAGATTTCTTAAGGTACAAAATCTTAATGTTGTGTAAAATTAAACTTATTTTCCACCTTTTCTTTGTACAGGTATGCTTGCAGTTTACTTAGAAAAGACATGAAAAAGATAGTGATCACTCTTTGCTCCTCATATATCCTAGGAAAAACAAGGGGACAAGCAGGCTCTAGCAAAGGTACATGGCCTTGGAATTTTTTGGAATTTAATTTTCTCTTACTATTGTAGATCTTTTGATACAAAAATTTCTTAACTAGGCTTCTCTTTGAAAGCATTAAGAAGCAAATTGGAGAAGGAATCTCACAAATGTACCATGATATTATACAGAGAAAACAAGTAGAAGGGATTCAAATTGGCATATCTGATGATGAGTTACCTAAACAGGTCCAAGGAAAACTAGTACACCTGAGAGAGAGATTGAAGCAAAGGGAGTTATGAAATGTAAATGCTTCTAAACATACATTCTTAGACCCTTTAAATTGTATTTGATTTTTTGCTGAACTGGGAAAGGGAATTTAACTAGTGAGAATTGCCAATAGCTTTTAATTTTGTTTTCTTATTGTGTTTCCATTTGTTTATAAAATTAGTGGAGGAGAATTTGTGCAAGTGACCTGATATTGATTAGCTATGTAAAGATTGAGTATTTGTTGTACCGAGAATGGTCCTTGTATTTGTTAATGGAAGAAACAATAGATCTTTTACAATATATTTTATACCTAAATCTTCTTTATTATTATCTAATGGAAGTTCCAAAAACAACTAGAAACATGACATACCTGTGTATGTCAATGCGGTTCAAACTGGTGTATAATAAATACATGTCGGAAGAAAGAAAGTTTAGTATATTATGGAAATGAAGCCAAGAAATCATGTCTCCCTTTTTCATTTCAAATCATCTATCTGGAAATCTTCTATATTCAAACAGTCATCTCTTTTACTCTTAATATGAGAATTCAGCTCAAGCAATTCACAATTTGAACTCATTGTCGCACTGTCAATTGATTTACTACTTAATACTGATTTATGTTAAAAGTGTGTATACATTGTTAAAAGAAATTGTATTGCTAGTATGCCTTATAGACAAATGACCTGGCTTAATTTGCATCTATAAAACTTTAAGTTAGGCTAAATGCATTTATATAAATTAATTAAAGATTAGATGCAGAGTAAAGGTACATATGTAATAAAAAAATAATTAACATTTTTTTGAATTTTGAAAAAAATACATAAAAATTATAAATATTTCAAATATGTAACAATTTAAAAAAGAAAAACAGAGAGTATCTATCAGTTGAGATGTGATTGTTTGAAAATCAGCACAGCAGATATAAAGAAATAAGACCCTTCCCTTCTTCATACATTATTTCCTAAATATAAAAGCAAAATGATGCCCTCAAGTTTTATAATCTGTAGAAAATTTTGAACACATGCTAATAAATTTGTGTTGGTTTAGAGTGTAATTAGATATTATTTATACTGCTATAAGTGGAACATAGTACGAGTATAAGTATCAATACGAAATAGAAACTTAGAATTCATCAATAAACATGTATAAGAACTTGTTCTTGATATCAGAAGTTTTAAGCACCTAAAGCAGGAAGAGGACTAAATAATACAATTCTATGTTTCATAAGTTATAAACAGCTAAGTCAATTAAATCTCTAGTTCATATACGTGTCAAAAATCAGAAAAGTTGCTTTGTCAGGAAGACTTAAAAGCTATTGGTTGAGTATTAATGTTCAGTGTTCTTAAAGTCAAGTCACCGTTCTTGAGAAAATACCTAACTACTCATTTCATCACCATAGCAGCTCCCTGCACTGAATCATTGTGGAATCACACACTTCCGTCTTACCATGGCAGCAGAACTTCTTGGTGGTGCTCTTCTTTCTGCTTTCGTTAATGTTGCATTTGACAGGTTGGCTTCTTTTGAAGTTTTAGACTTCTTTCGTAGAAGAAAACTTGATGAGAGCCTGCTCAGCAATTTGAACATCATGCTGCACTCCATCAATTCTCTTACTGATGATGCAGAACAAAAGCAGTTCAGAGATCCACACGTCAAAGCATGGCTTTTTGCTGTGAACGAGGCTGTCTTTGATACAGAGGATCTCTTGGATGAAAAAGACTATCAACTCATCAAATGCAAAGTGGAAGCTGAATCTGCACATCAAAACTTGACTTACAAGGTATCCAATTTCTTTGATTCTACTTTCAGTTCATTTAACAAGAAAATTAACTCGGGAATGAAAGAAGTCACAAAAAAACTAGAATATCTTGCAAAGCAAAAGGATGCTCTTGGCCTGAAAAAGTGTACTTACTCTGGGCATGGATCAGATAGTAAAATGCCACAGAAATTGCAATCATCTTCTTTGGTGGCTGAAAGTGTTATTTATGGCAGAGATGCGGACAAAGAAATCACAGATGAAAAGGATGACAGTAGAGACCTACAAAAGGTTCACAAAAAACTGAAAGAAAAATTGTCAGGACAGAAATTTCTTCTTGTTTTGGATGATGTTTGGAACGAAAGACAAGAAGAATGGGAAGCTGTGCGAACTCCTCTGGGTTATGGGGCTCCAGGAAGTAGAATTATTGTGACAACACGTGGGGAGAAAGTTGCTTCTAATATGAGGTCTAAAGTGCATCGCTTAAAACAATTAGAAAAGGATGAATGCTGGAAAGTTTTTGTAAAGCAAGCACTAAAAGATGATGAGAAAAAGGAGATTGGTAGAAGGATAGTTGAGAAGTGCAAAGGATTACCTCTTGCTTTGAAAACAATCGGAAGTCTTCTCTGGACAAAGTCAGCAATTTCATTTTGGAAAAACGTATTGGAGAGTGACATATGGGGGCATTTTTGTATTTCAGGGTCCATTTGACCTTAAATTTGTAAAATAGGGTCTGTTAATTTTTTTTTTGTCAAATAGGGTTAAGTCGTAAGGGTAGGGGATGACATTACAAATGAAGTCGTCCTCCACCCCACCGGTTTCTTTTTTTTTTTTCAAAAAAGCAAAACCGTCTTATATAAGAACAGTTTCTGTTTACATGGGAAGTGAAGTCGCTCTCTTAAGTAACGACTTCACTTTTCTTTTCTTTTCTTATATTTCTTTTTAACATAAACATCATGTCTGTGAGGAGCCTTAATTGCAAGGCTAAGAATCTTCACACTTGGCTCTAGAGTTTCTGAATTATTCACCATACATATAAAAGTTAGGCGCTGAAAATGGAGGAAAAAGTTTCAACCATATATAGATTCAATTGTTCGTTGGATTTCGTAAAATGAAATCATGTTTTGTGTATAATCCATTAAACTTACACATTTGCATTACCAAATAATTACAAATTAATGATAATCATGATTCTTCACTGTAAAATCATCAACAGTATCAACGTTAACAACTGACATGAAAAAATGAGATATTCGAGACGCCAAAAAGGACATGGATTTTTTTATTGCTTTTTTTTTTTCACAAATGTGGAAAAATGACACATTTCTTAGCTTTTACTACTGTGATTCATACGTGTACGATCAGAATCACGAAAAGAAAAAAAGAAAAGAAACCGCAAAAAAAAAAGGAAAAGTGAAGTCGTCATGTAGAAAGACGACTTTACTTTCCACGTAAAGAGAAACCGTTATCTCATAAGACGACTTTGTTATTTTAAAATAAAAAAAAGAAAACCGGTTGGGTGGAGGAGGACTTCACTTGTAATGTCGTCCCCCATCCTGACGACTTAACCCTGTTCGATAAAAAAAAATTCGATGGATCCAATTTTACAAATTTAACATCAAATGAACCCTATTTTACAAAAAAGCCTTACTTAAGAGAGCGACTTCACTTGCCATGTAAACAGAAACCGTTCTTATATAAGACGGTTTTGCTTTTTTGAAAAAAAAAATAGAAACCGGTGGGGTGGAGGACGACTTCACTTGTAATGTCGTCCCCCACCCTAACGACTTGACCCTATTTGACAAAAAAAAATTTAACAGACCCTATTTTACAAATTTAAGGTCAAATGGACCCTCAAATACAAAAATGCCTCTTAATGATCTGAAAATAATTGATTGTCCACAAGTGGAGATGTTCCCAGATGGAGGTTTGCCATCAAATGTAAACAAGTGTCTCTTTCAAGTTCAAAACTTATTGCCTCTCTAAGAGAGAACTTGGATGCCAACACATCTCTTTTCTGGTTGTGTATTAAAAAGGTTGATGTGGAGTCTTTTCCTCTTGAAGTTTTGCCCAAAATTACTTTTCTACAAATCTCCAATTGCCCAAATCTCAAAAAGATGAAGTACAAGGGTCTCTGCCATATCTCATGTCTCTTACTTGAGCATTGCCCCAACCTTCAATGCTTACCAGAGGATGGTCTACCCAAATCCATCTTTCATCTTTCTATCAAGGGTTGTCCGTTATTGAAAAAGCGTTATCAGAATCCAAAAGGTGAAGACCGAAAAAAGATCTCTCACATTAAAAACTTGGGAATTTGGTATTAAGAAGTTCAAAACTAGATGTGTCGCAATTCCATTTGTCTTTATCAGGTGCTAATTCTCCATCTTTTCCATTACAATTTTCTTAGTTGCAAATATTTCACTGCGTAATCGCCATTTACTAAAACAACTGAAACACTTAGTAATAAGGAGATGGTGAGATGAGTTTCAATGGATGATTTTGTTACTTGACAATAATATACTTGAGATCAAATTACTGATTTCCATTAGTCACTTTGTTTCCAATTCATAGGATGGCAGCAGAATTTGTTGGTGGTTGACAAGCTGGCTTCTCCTAAAGTTTTTAGACTTGTTTTGTGGAAGAAAACTTGATAAGAAGCTACTGGGAAACTTGCACATCACACTGCACTCCATCAAAGATCCACGCTATAAAACATGGCTTTTTGATGTCAAAGAGGTCATGTTTGATGCAGAGGATCTCTGGGATGAAAGAGACTATCAACTCACCATATGCAAAGTGGAAGCTGAATCTCAACTTCTAACTTTCATTTATAAGGCATCAAATTTCTTCAACTCCACTTTCAGTTCATTTAACAAGAAAAACTAGAATATCTTGCAAGGCAAAAGGGTGCACCTGGTTTCAAAGAATGTAGTTATTCTGGTGCTGAATCAAGTATTAAATTGTCACAGAAATTGCCGTCAACTTCTTATGGTTA
This sequence comes from Vigna unguiculata, assembly GCF_037176805.1. NCBI lineage: Eukaryota > Viridiplantae > Streptophyta > Magnoliopsida > Fabales > Fabaceae > Vigna > Vigna unguiculata. The sequence continues at coordinate 48,199,539 of NC_140795.1, read as the reverse complement.
TGGAGGGGCTGTTTTGTGTTCCATGTGTTCTCTTTGTAAAAAAATGAAGAATCAATTCACCATCTATTTTTTTTGAGTGTAATACTGCTGTTTATCTTTGGTATTGCCTGCAGGGGATTTTTTCTTATGTGTATTGGTTGAATTCAATTCCGGGTAGTGCTCTAATAAAACTTGTGTGATTAGAAGCTTTGACTTACACTACTTGGATGATTTGCCAAAGAACTATGACAGATTTCAGAGAATCATTTCACAGCAAACAGCTGTTCAAAATATGAGAGGGTTAGTGAGTTTGATTGTTAACTCTTCCAGCAAACATATGCACAATGATATAAAGCAATTTTGCTTCTGAAATTTTTTGACGTCAATTCTAGCCGGGTAAAGGTACAACTACTATACAAGTTCTTTGCCAATTTCCTGATATATATATATATATAGATTGGGTTAACGTGATCACAGATAGTTCTTGAAACTTTTTATCAAACATTTCTCAGAAAGGAAACTTATTCTTCCTTCTATTAATCTATTTAGATGACAATGATTGTTGTAGGGTTGTTGAAGTATAATTGTTATTTAAAGAGAAGCTTGTTTCTTAGTTCAAGATGAAGAAACTTGAAAAATTAAAATACTTCAATATCTTATTTATCTTCTCAAAGAATGAAAAATTGATTACAAGGCCTCTAGAACTCATACAGAACAAAGTCATAGAACTGAGAATGATAACTCTATCAAAATAAAGGTTCATATTACATGTTTGTAGAGAAGCTCAGTTATTTAGGTCACACAAGATACAAGATAAGACATAGTGTGCTTTGAGTGTGGTCAATCATTTCCTGCATAATCAAGAGAGCAACATTTAAAAGCTATGAATAGAATACTTCACTATTTAAATATTTTAATAAGACAAATCAATAATTATCAATATTGTCTGTTTTCAAATTCGTGTTTGATAAGATAAAAAAAAATAAAAACATCTGTTTCTACAATGTTGTTAAGTAAAGTGCATCGCCTAATGCACTTACAGTAAGATCATTGCTAGGGTGTTTTTGCAAAACATGCATTGCAAAATCTCTGTTTTTAATTTCTGCATTTTTGATTGTAGTACCTTTTCTCTGTTTTTAATTTCTGCAGAGGCAGAGGGAATGAAAACATCACCGTTTCATTTTCATGGGAAACTAATAAGGTTTATATAAAAGTAACTATATTGCCTTATACCTAATCACTGAACGGTTTAAAACTATACCACAATCGTAAGAAGAACAAATAAAAAGTAACCATCACCAAATAACAATAATAGGTATATCAAAATCTCATCTCGTAATCTAATTTAATTCTTAATTAGTGTCCAAATAAAAAAATAATACCAAATCAGTGTTAAGTGGAGTCAGTCAATGAAATAATATTTAAAATTTTACCCGAATATTTTTAACAATTAAACAAATTATCAGAAAGACATTATTGCTTCACTGGGCCCACAATCCTCTCTCCATTCAGAATTTCATGCTTTCATTCATCACAGCCGTTTGAATGAATATCGAACAGCTCACATTTTATGATGATGAATAAAACTTATAAAATGTTTGAGCCGCCCATTCCTAATCTAACGAGAATTGTGAAACAAAGCTGAGAAAATTTGCGATAAAAGAAAATGATGTTCCACTATCCTTAAAGTCAAGTCTTAGTCGTAAAATAGCCACATACTTGTTTCATCGGTATAGCCTCCCTGCACTTGGATTTCAAATTACACACTTCCATTCACCATTCACTCCAATCTGTTCCAACTCCTACTATGGCAGCAGAAGTTGTTGGTGGTGCTCTTCTTTCCGCTTTTCTTCAGGTTGCATTCGACAGGCTGGCTTCTCCTCAATTCGTAGATTTCTTTCGTGGAAGAAAACTTGATGAGAAGCTGCTCCGCAATTTGAACATCATGCTGCACTCCATCAATGCTCTTGCTGATGATGCAGAACAGAAACAGTTCACAGATCCACACGTCAAAGCATGGCTTCTTTCTGTCAAGGAGGCTGTCTTTGATGCAGAGGATCTCTTGGGTGAAATAGATTATGAACTCACCAGATGCCAAGTGGAAGCTGAATCCCAACCTCAAACCTTCACTTACAAGGTATCAAACTTCTTCAACCCTACTTTCAGTTCATTTAACAAGAAAATTGAATCAGAGATGAAAGAAGTCCTAGAACAACTAAAATATCTTGAACAGCAAAAGGATGCTCTTGGTTTGAAAAACGGTACTTCTTATTCTGATAGTAAGGTGTCACAGAAATTGCCATCATCTTCTTTGGTGGTTGAAAGTATTATCTATGGCAGAGATGCAGACAAAGAAATTATCTTTAATTGGCTCAGATCTGAAACCGACAATGATAACCATCCATCTATATTTTCCATTGTGGGCATGGGTGGATTGGGTAAGACCACACTCGCCCATCATGTGTACCGTGACCCAAAGATGGAGGAGGCTAAATTTGATATCAGAGCTTGGGTTTGTGTTTCCGATCATTTTGATGTTTTCACAGTGACAAAAACAATTCTTGAGGCAATCACTAACTCTAAAGATGATAGCGGGAACCTAGAAATGGTTCATGGAAGATTGAAAGACCAAATATCAGGAAGGAAATTTCTTCTTGTTTTAGATGATGTTTGGAACGAAGGAGGAGAAGAATGGGAAGCTGTTCGAACTCCTCTTAGCTATGGGGCTGCAGGAAGTAAAATTCTTGTCACAGCACGTGCTGAGAAAGTTGCGTCTAACATGAGATCTAAAGTGCATCGCCTAAAGCAATTAGAAGACGACGAATCCTGGAATGTTTTTAAAAAACAAGCACTAAAAGATGATGATCTTGAATTGAATGATGAGAAAGAGGAGATTGGTAGAAGGATAGTTGAGAAGTGCAAAGGATTACCTCTTGCTTTGAAAGCAATCGGATGTCTTCTCCGCACAAAGTCATCCATTTCATATTGGAAGAGTGTATTGGAAAACGACATATGGGACTTGCCGAAAGAAGTGAAAATTATCCCTGCTCTATTACTGAGTTATCAACACCTTCCTTCTCATCTCAAGCGATGCTTTGCTTATTGTGCATTGTTTCCGAAAGATAGTGAATTTGACAAGAAGGAATTAATTTTGTTGTGGATGGCTGAAGGTTTTCTCCATCACTCTCAACAAATCAATAATGTAGAAGAAATTGGTGAACAGTATTTCAATGATTTACTAACGAGGTCTTTCTTTCTTCAATCAGATTTCAAAACCTATTTCTCCATGCATGACCTTCTGAATGATTTGGCAAAATATGTTTGTGCAGATTTTTGTTTCAGGTTGAAATTTGATAAAGGAAACTGCATCCCCAAAACAACCCGTCATTTTACATTTGCATTCAATGACGTAGAATGTTTTGATGGTTTTGGGAGTTTAACTGATGCTAAAAGACTGCGTTCTTTTTTTCCATCTGAAGAATTCGGGGGAAGAAATATTGATTATTATCCTTTGCAATTCAAGATTTTGGTACATGAATTGTTTTCCAACTTTAAGTTTTTACGTGTCTTATCGTTGAATGCATATTCTGAGCTTAGAGAAGTCCCTGATTCTGTTGGTGATCTTAAACATCTCCATTCTTTAGACCTTTCGAGAACTGGGATACAAAAGTTACCCGAATCAACATGTTTGCTCTATAACTTGCTAATCTTGAAGTTGAACTATTGTTCAAGTCTGGAGGAGTTGCCCTTAAATTTGCATAAACTCACCAAATTGCATTGTCTTGAATTTGAAAATACAAAAGTAACAAAGATGCCAATGCATTTTGGAGAGTTGAAGAATCTTCAAGTACTCAGTCCGGTTTTTATCGATAAAAATAAGGAGTTTAGTACTAAGCTTCTAGGATGCCTCAATCTTCATGGAAGACTATCAATTAATGAGGTGCAAAATATTGTAAATCCTCTAGATGCATTAGAAGCAAATCTGAAAAATAAAGATCTTGTGGATTTAGAGTTAAAATGGGAGTCAGACCATATCCCTGATGATCCAAGGAAAGAAAAGAAAGTATTGGAGAATCTACAACCTTCCAAAATCGTGGAATATTTGTCAATAAAGAACTATGGTGGTACAGAATTCCCAAGTTGGGTATTTGATAATTCATTATCAAATTTGGTGTTCTTAAGGCTGGAGGACTGTAAATATTGTTTGTGTTTGCCTCCCCTTGGACTATTGTCATCTCTGAAGACCCTTGAGATTATTGGATTTGATGGAATAGTGAGCATTGGTGATGAATTTTATGGGAATAGCTCTTCTTCGTTTACATCTTTGGAAAGTTTGACATTTTCAAAGATGAAGGAATTGGAAGAATGTGAACGTAAGACTGCTGCTTTTCCACGTCTTAAAACTCTCTCGGTGTATCAATGTCCCAAGCTAAAAGGTCTGCCAGATCAACTTGTTTATGTAAAGAATCTTTATATAATTGACAGCATGGAAGCATCGTGCCTCGAAAGGTGTGAGCATACTGTATCTCATAATTCACTTGAAGCCTTGACCTTTTTTGTTTTTCCAATTATGAATATTTCAATGAGTCGTAGCTTTGATCTGCTTGAACATATTCGCTTTGGCAGTTGTGATTCTCTAACAACCTTTCCACTCGATTTCTTCCCAAACCTTAAGTCTCTTTTCCTGCTTGAGTGTCGTAACCTACAAATTATTTCACAGAAGCACACTCATAATCATCTCATGTTTTTGACAATTTCCTGTTGCTCACGATTTGAATCATTTCCTAGTGAAGGGGTATCTGCTCCGCGGCTACGGATAATTCGAATTAATGGAGCGGATAATTTGAAGTTGTTGCCAAAACGGATGCAAATCCTGCTTCCGTCTCTTAATGTACTACAAATAATGAATTGTCCAAAAGTGGAGATGTTCCCAGACGAAGGTTTGCCACCAAATGTAAAAGATGTGTCTCTTTCAAGTTTCAAACTTATGGCCTCCCTAAGACAGACCTTGGGTACCAACACATGTCTTCAGAGCTTGTCTATTGAAAATATGGATGTGAAGTTTTTTCCCGATGAAATTTTGCTACCACACTCTATCACTTCTCTACGAATCAATAACTTCCCAAATCTTAAAAAGATGCATTACAAGGGTCTCTGCCACCTCTCTTCTCTCACACTTCATGCTTGTCCCAACCTCCAATGCTTACCGGAGGATGGTCTCCCCAAATCCATCTCCTCTCTTGAAATCTGGAACTGTCCATTGTTGGAACAACGTTGTCAGAATCCTGAAGGCCAAGACTGGAAAAAGATTGCTCACATCGAAAAACTAAGTGTTCGCTCAAAATTTTAAAGTTAGATGAGCAATAATTCCCGTTTCTCTGCCTCTTCAATAGGTGTTGATACTCTATACTATCTCTCTACCTTTTCAATTACAATCTTGTTAATTTACATTGTTGTGCTATTACATTCATCACTTTGTCTAATGATTTCTTTTGTTAATTGTTTATTGTTAATTTTTAAACTAATGATTTAATTGGAAGCCGGTATCTGGTGCTAATCGTATTATCTCTGTACAGCATTCCTATCTGAATCTGGAGGGAGCAGAAGACACCCTCCCTCATCGGCTGACCTTGATTCTAAGCTGCACACCGAAAAGAGTAAGTAGTTGTTTAGGGATATTGTTCTTGAAACAAACGCAATTGTGAAAATGCAATTACTTTTAAACTTCCTTTTCTTGGGACTTGAACTTGTATTTGTTTTCGCCTTGTTGAATTTATATCCTCAACTGGTCTGTTCTGTGTTATTTTTTTCAATTGTGCTTTCAAAATACACTGATGACTAATACCCGTGTCTTTAATGATCCACACAGGAAGAGAAAAAAAAAGAAAAACTGGACTCAGTTTTGGAGAGTGACATTAAAGCAGTGAGCATTACAATAATAGCTTTTACTTCATAGCTACAATTTTCTTCCCCCAACTTTTCGTTTATTTATGAAATTTGTAGAGGCAGGATTTGATGTAGTTGTCAGAAAACATGTAAAGTTTGTGTAATTGTTGAACCGTAAAAAGCGTACGTGTTTGTTATTGGAAACAGCATTAGATATTTTACAATATATTTTAGATAAATGATTTCTACATAAATATCTAGATTCCCCCTTTGATGTAGTTTTCACATGGCAGAATAAAACAAAACCATTGTCTCCTCTTCAGGTTTCTGCCCTGCATGGATTTTACTTGATATCAGAAGAAAGAAATGCTGTCTTATGTGAATATTCAAAACAAAGGAAGCATATATAGAAGAGAGTCATCACATATAGTATTGCCTTATTACTAATCACTGAACGGTTTAAAACTATACCACAATCGTAAGAAGAACAAATAAAAAGTAACAATCACCAAATAACAATCATAGGTATATAAAAACATTTGATTTAGTAACAACTACTTCACGTCATAGGTATATATATATATATATATATATATATATATATATATATATATATATATATATATTATATTATATTTTCAAGTGATATAAAATTTTGGTTTCAAAATACTGTCAACCAAGAAAGATGATAGCTGACTAGTATTGTTAAGTTTTGGAAAATATGACATAGCCAACGCCCCTTAGAGGTTTTGATTTTATTATATGATATTTTGTAGTTATATTTTGGTCATTATCTTTTCTCATATCATGTTTTTATTATAAAGGATTATTGCAAGAAATTTAAAATAAAATAAGGAGAGAAAAATTTGCTAGTGTATATATCACATCAACTAAAACCTTTGATGAGATACAAGATGAAGTGAAGAAGTTAGACTAATTGCATAACTAGTCTATTGATGGTTTACTTATTTTAGAATAATCTTTCTTGTTTTACACTGTAGAGAATACAGAATTTTTATGGAAGAGAGTCATCACATATAGAAAACATTATCATATGACACCTAAGTTTAACAATGACGAGGAAATTAAAAGAATCATTCTACAATAATCTCAATCATTATCTCTAAATTTATAATAGTTTTATTTGAATCACAAAAATAATATTTTTTTTCAATCAAACTACCTTTATGAGGAAAACAGAAAAATAGGAGAAAACTAACCTAAGCTACTAAGAGGTGAATTCATATAACATTTATTTCTTTATTTTGTTTTTATATAATTTATTAGCTAATTATGTAAATTTTATTATGGAAGATATCTTTTTTTTTATCTAGGAAATTAAAAGATCGTAAGGTTAAAGTGGAGTTGGAGCCATGAGTTGGTGTTTCGCATTGGGTAGAAATAAACAATATGTTAGGAGAAAACACTCATAAACCAATCGAAATTGGTGTCTTAATTTCTTGTAAGAGTTTTCACATGATTTGTAACACTCGATTTTTGTTGCTTTCCTATTGTGCATATCTACATGAATAATCTTATCTCTAATTATTACTATAAAAAAATTGTCTCACTTTATTTAAATCTCAAATAAAAAGGAAACTTCATGTCTTACGTCTACAATATAATTTGACAAAAATCGAAAATAAATAACAATAAAATCTGTGAGACGACCTAAAACGTCAATCGGTCTTATTCAACTCTCACTCTTGATTATTAATTATTGTGCATCTTTCTCTACACACATGCAATTATCTATTTCTGTATAAGGTACAATCGATCATCGCAAGGAGATACAATAATGCAAGTGTCAACCTGATTTCGTTCGGACAAATAGAGATTATTAGAAAAAGAAAAATCAACAAAAAATTGGTTTTTATTGTTAATAAATAAAAGGTTCTTAAAAAAAACTAATTTGCGTTTTTGGATTTAAAAATATAAAAAGATTAAAAAGTTAATTAAGAAAATTAAAGAATAAGAAAAATCATTTTACAAATAAAGTATAAAGGAAAAACAAACAAAATAAATAAAATAGTTTTCAAAACAAGAAAATAGGAGAAAAGAGGAGTATGGCTGAGCTTTTGTTAGGCCTAACTATCTTAAAAGAAAGAATTTTTTGACTTCCTCACACCCCTCTAGATTTTCTATGTATAGTAGACATACAAAACCCTCCCAATCACGTGACAGAAAACCCCAAGCTCTCCACCTCATTGTTTGAAAATCTGCATGTGACTACGTCATGTGCAATGTCCTCTTGTTTGGGAAACAATCGATCAGATATGTTTGTGGAGATATATACTTCAACTTAGAAGTTGATAAAGCACTATCTATACCAGAAAGGGCTCCTCATTTTTCATTCGCAATCAATGACGTTAAGTATTTTGACAGTTTATATGATGCGAAAAGCAATGACGTTAAGTACATTGCCCCAAGCTCAAAGGGCTGCCAAACCAACTTCTTCACGTAAAGCAAATAATTATCTGTGAATGTGAAAGGTTCACCATTGGCGGACACAACACGGATTCATCAACCCTGGAAAGGATAGGGGATACCATAAATAATAATTCTCTTGAAGTGTTACACATTTATTCTTGTCTGTACATGAATATTCCATTGAGACTTCGCTACAATTTACTTGTAACACTGGATATAGATGGAGGCTTTGACTCTCCAATGACCTTCCCTCTAGATTTCTTCCCAAAACTCTGTTCACTCAAACTCAGGTGTTGTAATCTGATGAAGTGGAGTTGTGCTCTGATGGAGGTTTGCCATCAAATCTAAATACCATGGATCTCTCAGACTGGGAAAAGATTGCTCACTCGAAAACATAGAGATTGAAGATGTCGGACATGAACTTGAAGTTTGAAATCGGTAGTTTTTTGAAGTTTGAACCTTTTGAAATACAATGTTGGGCTATTGTTTCCAATTCATAGGATGGCAGCAGAATTTGTTGGTGGTTGACAAGCTGGTTTCCCCTAAAGTTTTTAGACTTATTTTGTGGAAGAAAACTTGCTAAGAAGCTACTGGGAAACTTGCACATCACACTGCACTCCATCAAAGGTCCACGCTAGAAAACATGGCTTTTTGATGTCAAAGAGGTCATGTTTGATGCAGAGGATCTCTGGGATGAAAGAGACTATCAACTCACCAGATGCACAGTGGAAGCTGAATTTCAACTTATAACTTCCATTTATAAGGCATCAAATTTCTTCAACTCCACTTTCAGTTCATTTATCAAGAAAAACTAGAATATCTTGCAAGGCAAAAGGGTCCACCTTTTCTTTGTACAGGTATGCTTGCAGTTTACTTAGAAAAGACATGAAAAAGATAGTGATCACTCTTGATTCCTCATATATCCTATACTTGGAAAAACAAGGGGACAAGCAGGCTCTAGCAAAGGTACATGACCTTATAATTTTTTGGAATTTAATTTTCTCTTACTATATTGTAGATCTTTTGATACAAAACTTTCTTAATTAGGCTTCTCTTTGAAAGCATTGAGAAGCAAATTGGCGAAGGAATCTCACTAATGTACCATGATATTATACAGAGAAAACAAGTAGAAGGGATTCAAATTGGCATATCTGATGATGAGTTACCTAAACAGGTCCAAGGAAAACTAGTACACCTGAGAGAGATTGAAGCAAAGGGAGTTATGAAATGTAAATGCTTCTAAACATACATTCTTAGACCCTTTAAATTGTATTTGATTTCTTGGTGAACTGGGAAGGGAATTTAAGTAGTGAGAATTGCCAATAATTTTTAATTTTTTTTCCTTATTGGGTTTCCATTTATTTATAAAATTAGGAGAGGAGAATTTGTGTAGCAGTGACATAAATTAACTATGTAAAAATTGAGTATTTGTTGAACCGAAAACGGTCATTGTATTTGTTAATGATAGAAAGAAAGAAAGAAATACATGTTGGAAGAAAGAAAGTTTAGTATATTATGGAAATGAAGTCATGTCTCCCTGTTTCATTTCAAATCACCTATCTGGAAATCTTCTATATTCAAAAATTCACCTCTTTTACTCTTAATATGAGAATTCAGCTCAAGCAATTCACAATTTGAACTCATTGTCGCACTGTCAATTAATTTACTACTTAATATTGTTCACGTTAAAAGTGTGTATACATTGTTAAAAGAAATTGTATTGCTAGTATGCCTTATAGACAAATGACCTGGCTTAATTTGCATCTATAAAAATTTGAGTCAGGCTAAATGCATTTATATAAATTAATAAAAAACAATTAACATTTTTTTTTTAATTTTGAAAACAATACATAAGTTAAATTATAAATATTGCAAATATGTAACAATTTAAAAAAGAAAAACAGAGTATCATTGAGACGTTGTTGTTTGAAAATCAGCACAGCGGATATAAAGAAATAAGACCCTTCCCTTCTTCATACATTATTTCCTAAATATAAAAGCAAAATGATGCATACTATGACTATGATAAAGGATGCCCTCAAGTTTTATAATCTGTAGAAAATTGTGAACATTAAATAATGATCTTATTATTGCAAAATGTTTTTATCCTTTTTTTTTCTTTTATCTTATTTTTCATTATGAAGTATGTTTGAGATACTAAATTAATAAATTTAAAAAAAAAACTTAAATTAGAAATAACTAAATAATACAATTCTATGTTTCATAAGTTATAAACCAGCTAAGTCAATTTAATCTCTAGTTCATATACGTGTCAAAAATCAGAAAAGTTGCTTTGTCAGGAAGACTTAAAAGCTATTGGTTGAGTATTAATGTTCACTGTTCTTAAAGTCAAGTCACCGTTCTTGAGAAAATACCTAACTACTCATTTCATCACCATAGCAGCTCCCTGCACTGAATCATTGTGGAATCACACACTTCCGTCTTACCATGGCAGCAGAACTTGTTGGTGGTGCTCTTCTTTCTGCTTTCGTTAATGTTGCATTTGACAGGTTGGCTTCTTTTGAAGTTTTAGACTTCTTTCGTAGAAGAAAACTTGATGAGAACCTGCTCAGCAATTTGAACATCATGTTGCACTCCATCAATTCTCTCGCTGATGATGCAGAACAAAAGCAGTTCAGAGATCCACACGTCAAAGCATGGCTTTTTGCTGTCAACGAGGCTGTCTTTGATGCAGAGGATCTCTTGGATGAAATAGACTATCAACTCATCAAATGCAAAGTGGAAGCTGAATCAGCACCTCAAAACTTGACTTACAAGGTATCCAATTTCTTTGATTCTACTTTCAGTTCATTTAACAAGAAAATTAACTCCGGAATGAAAGAAGTCACAAAAAATCTAGAATATCTTGAAAAGCAAAAGGATGCTCTTGGCCTGAAAAAGTGTACTTACTCTGGGCATGGATCAGGTAGTAAAATGCCACAGAAATTGCAATCATCTTCTTTGGTGGCTGAAAGTGTTATTTATGGCAGAGATGCTGACAAAGAAATGATCTTAAATTGGCTCGGATCTGAAATCGACAATCATATCCATCCATCAATACTTTCCATCGTGGGCATGGGTGGGTTGGGTAAGACCATACTTGCCCAACATGTGTACAATGACCCAAGGATCGACGATGCAATGTTTGATATCAAACTTTGGGTCTGTGTTTCGGATGATTTTGATGTTTTGACTGTGACAAAAGCAATTCTTGAGGAAATCACAGATGAAAAGGATGACAGTAGAGACCTACAAAAGATTCACAAAAAACTGAAAGAAAAATTGTCCGGACGGAAATTTCTTCTTGTTTTGGATGATGTTTGGAACGAAAGACAAGAAGAATGGGAAGCTGTGCGAACTCCTCTTGGTTATGGGGCTCCAGGAAGTAGAATTATTGTGACAACACGTGGGGAGAAAGTTGCTTCTAATATGAGGTCTAAAGTGCATCGCTTAAAACAATTAGAAAAGGATGAATGCTGGAAAGTTTTTGTAAAGCAAGCACTAAAAGATGATGAACTTGAATTAAATGATGAGAAAAAGGAGATATTTTTTGGGTATTGAGGTGGCACAGTCCAATGATGGTATTGTTATATCTCAAAGAAAGTATGCCATGGATATTCTGGAGGAAACTGGATTGATGAGTTCAAAGTTTGTTGATACACCCATGGATCCTAATACTAAACTTCTACCAAATCAGGGGGAGCCTATATCTGATCCTGAGCAGTATAGACGATTGGTTGGGAAATTGAATTATCTTACCGTTACTCGTCCTGACATTTCCTTTGCAGTCAGTGTGGTAAGCCAATTTCTTAATTCTCCATGTGAAGATCATTGGAATGCAGTCATTCGCATCTTGAAGTATATTAAAAAATCTCCTGGAAAAGGATTGTTATATGGTTCTAATAACCATACAAGAGTTGTTTGCTATTCAGATGCTGATTGGGCAGGATCTCCTTCTGATAGAAGATCTACATCTGGGTATTGTGTCTTCATTGGTGGTAACTTGATCTCGTGGAAAAGTAAGAAACAGAGTGTTGTAGCAAGATCTAGTGCAGAAGCAGAATATAGAGCTATGGCCTCAGCTGCCTGTGAACTTGTTTGGCTCAAGCAATTGCTTCAAGAGTTACAATTTGGAGATATTACTCACACACTTGTGTGTGACAATCAGGCTGCCCTTCATATTAGCTCTAATCCTGTCTTTCATGAGAGGACTAAACACATTGAGATTGATTGTCATTTCGTTCGGGAAAAGGTTATGTCTGGAGACATCAAGACTGAGTTTGTTAACTCAAGTGATCAGTTAGCAGATATTTTTACGAAGTCTTTACGGGGGCCTAGAACTGATTATATTTGTAACAAGCTTGGCACATACGATTTGTATGCTCCAGCTTGAGGGGGAGTGTTAGATATAGTTTGATATTATTAAGATATTGTTAGATATTGATAACTACAATATCAAACAATATCTTCTATTTAATCTTTTTTTTTTCAGTTACTCTTTTTACTTGTACCTCTCTCTATTATAAATAGATTACCCTATGTGTGGTTTATACACAAGGGAGATTAATCTCAATCCCTATCTTCTTTATTCTCAACAACTTCAATTAAGTAGGTGCCAAAACTTAAGAAGAGTTTCACAGGAGGAGCACGCTCATAATCATCTCAAGGTACTAAGAATTAGTGAATGCCCTCAATTTGAATCATTTCCCAGTGAAGGATTATCTGCGCCGTGGCTACAAATAATTTCAATTCGAGGAGCGGGGAATTTGAAGTTGATGCCAAAACGTATGCAAATCCTACTCCCATCTCTTACTGAGTTGGAGATAATTGATTGCCCAAAAGTAGAGATGTTCCCAGATGAAGGATTGCCATCAAATTTGAAAAAGATGTCTCTTTCGAGCTTAAAACTTATCACCTCGCTTAGAGACACATTGGATGCCAATACATGTCTTGAAAGCTTGATTGTTGAAAAGTTGGAGGTGGAGTCTTTTCCCGGTGAAGTTTTGTTGCCACACTCTCTCACCACTCTAGACATCCTTTTTTGCTGAAATCTTAAAAAGCTTGACTACAAGGGTCTATGTCACATCTCCTCTGTCACATATTATGGATGTCCCAACCTTCATCAAAGAAAATTACAAAGTTCTTAGTTACAAATACTTCACTCTGTTATCGGCACTTACTAAACAACAGATGCCTTTAGAGGAGAAGGTGAGACGAGTTTTAATGGATTACTTGTTAATTGACAACAATATAACTTCTTTTGGAAATCAACCATTTTTTTTATAAGCTGTCTCTTGCTGTTCTTATCTGTTATTGCTTTTGAAAAATATTAGTAAGTATGCTGCAAATATCATTATGGATTTATTGATCAAAAAAATCTACTATTAATCACTTTAGTATTTTTTTTTTATTGTTTTGTTGCTCTGCTAAATTTTATATTGAGTCACTGTGTTCTATATTGAAACAGTTATGTAATATGGATTATTTATATACTTAATCGATTAAATCCGAAAACGATTGATAAACTGATAAAATTTGAACCTTCAAATTTTCTTAGAACAGGGTCCAATGCAGTCATGCCATTGTCAAATTTTATTTTCCTTAAGAACTCTAGGCGGTTGAATATTTTAATTTTCCTTCTTGACTCTTCGTGTATTGGTCTATTATTCTTCCTGAGACTGACTTGTAAATTTTTATTTGTAATTCAAGAGTATTACCGAGTCTGGCATGTGCTTACACAAGTTTCTTACAATGGCTTCCAATGTCTTCTTCACTTCAAGTGATCGCTCTAGGCATCTTCTATCATGTTGTTTCTGCAAAATTTTGTCTTAAGGTACAAAATTTTAGTAATTATTAAAATTTCTTTTGTCTGTATTAAAGATTGCTTAAGGTACAAAATCTTAAGGTTGTGTAAAATTGAACTTATTTTCCACCCTTTTCTTTGTACAGGTATGCTTGCAGTTTACTTAGAAAAGACATGAAAAAGATAGTGATCACTCTTGATTCCTCATATATCCTATACTAGGAAAAACAAAGGGACAAGCAGGCTCTAGCAAAGGTACACGGCCTTAGCATATTTTTGGAATTTAATTTTCTTTCACTATTGTAGATCTTTGATACAAAAATTTCTTAGGCTTCTCTTGAAAGCATCAAGAAGCAAATTGGAGAAGGAATCTCACAAATTAACTCTGCAAAAGAGAGTTGTAATGCAAATAAAGGAAGTTCTTCTGGGTTTGGCTTGATAATCGATGGGAAGTCCTTAGATTATTCGCTTAACAAGAATTTGGAAAGGTCCTTCTTTGAGCTTGCCACTAATTGTGCATCTGTCATATGTTGTCGATCTTCACCCAAACAAAAAGCTCGTGTGAGTAGTACTATGGTTGTTGTGTGTGTGCTGCTACCCTATTTCTCCTTTAGCTCTTTCTAAAGTCGCCACCGCTTTCTGCCAACGTACCATGATATTATACAAAGAGAAAACTAGTAGAAGGGATTCAAATTGGTTTATCTGATGATGAGTTACCTAAACAGGTCCAAGGAAACTAATACACCTGAGAGAGATTGAAATTGTAAATGCTTCTAGACATATATTCTTAGACCTTTGAAATTGTATTTGATTTCTCTTTTTCTCTTAGGTTTCCATTTGTTTATAAGATTAGGAGAGGAGAATTTGTGTAGCAGTCACGTGATGTACCGAAAATGGTACTTGTATTTGTTAATGGAAGAAGCAATAGAAGCAATTTACAA
The DNA here is from genome assembly GCF_037176805.1 of Vigna unguiculata. Lineage (NCBI taxonomy): Eukaryota > Viridiplantae > Streptophyta > Magnoliopsida > Fabales > Fabaceae > Vigna > Vigna unguiculata. Next base: position 48,184,500 of record NC_140795.1, on the reverse strand, counting down.
TATAGTCTACATATAAATGATCTTTATTATCTGATGCAAGTTCCAAAAACAACTAGAAACATGATACCTCTGTAAAGTGAGATTCATGATATTAATGTCAACTACAATACTATATAATAATAGTTCAATATCAGTACATGACCTTTCTTTTACATGTTCCAAGATAAAGAGAGTTTGATTTTGAAATTGGTGTATGGTAAACACATGTTGCAAGAAAGAAAGTTTATTATCTCATGGAGATGAAACTGTGTCAAAATTTTGTAGGATGAGATAGTTGTAGCAGAATGTTCTTCTCTAAGAAATTATTATCAAGGTATCCACATAAGCATACGTGTTGATAGTTAAGATAAAAAGAAATCAAAGAAGTATGAATAAAAAACTCAACAATATAACGAACATTAATTACACACTTCCATTCACAATTCACTCCATTTCCAACTCTTACGATGGCAGCAGAAGTTGTTGGTGGTGCTCTTCTTTCCGCTTTTCTTCAGGTTGCATTCGACAAGCTGGCATCTACTCAGTTTGTTGATTTCTTTCGCGGCAGAAAACTTGATGAGAAGATTCTCGGCAATTTGAACATCATGCTGCACTCCATCAATGCTCTCGCTCATGATGCTGAACAAAAACAGTTCACAGATCCACACATTAAAGCCTGGCTTTTTTCTGTCAAAGAGGTTGTCTTTGATACAGACGATCTCTTGGTTGAAATAGATTATGAAATCACCAGATGCCAAGTGGAAGCTGAATCCCAACATCAAACCTTTACTCATAAGGTATCAAATTTCTTCAACTCTACTAAAAGATAACCATCTTGAATTGAATGATGAGAAAAAGGAGATTGGTAGAAGGATAGTTGAGAAGTGCAAAGGATTACCTCTTGCTTTGAAAACAATTGGAAGTCTTCTCTGCACAAGGTCATCCATTTTAGATTGGCAAAGTGTATTGGAAAGTGATATATGGGACTTACCGAAAGAGGTTCAAATAATCCCAGCTCTATTATTGAGTTATCAACACCTTCCTTCTCACCTCAAGAGGTGCTTTGCTTATTGTGCTCTATTTCCAAAAGATTATGAGTTTGACAAGAAGAAATTAATTTTGTGGTGGATGGCCGAAGGTTTTGTTGACAAACAAGTCTCTTTGGATAAACACTTTTTGTATTCAGATTTGTTGTGTATTGAAATGAAGCACTACATGGTTCTTTTATAGGCCTTTGGACATGACTCTTCAACTACATTCATTAAATATAACTACTACCTAACTCACAATTAATACAACAACTTCCAACTACCCACATTTAAGTTTACCTAACACCAACTACCCACATTTAAGTTTACCTAACAAAATCCTCCCGTAAACTTAAATGATCTTCTTGTCCTTCATTCCGAGTATCATCTTATTGTTCTCAAACAAAGAGGATGGCAGCGACTTTGTAAACATATCTGCAGCTTGTGCTCGACTTTCGACGTGCTCCAACTCTACATTTCCTTCTTTCACTTGTTCTCGGATGAAGTGAAATTGAACATCAATGTGCTTGATTCTCTCATGATTGACCGGGTTCTTTGCCAATTCAATGGCCGACTTGTTATCAACTCGGATCACAATCCCCTTTTCTTGCTTAATTTCCAGTTTGCTTAGAAGCTTTCTAAGCCAAACTACATAGCAAACACTCCAGGATGCTGCAACGTACTCTGCTTCACATGTTGACAGTGTTACAATGGGCTGTTTCTTTGAAAGCCAGGTGAACGCCGTGCTCCCCATGAAGAATACATATCCAGACGTGCTTTTCCGGTCATCGACATCTCCACACCAATCACTGTTTGAGTAGCCGACTAGTCGGTAATCATCCGTCCTAGTATACATTAGACTAAGTGACACAGTTCCTCTCACATACCTTAGAATTCTCTTTAGGGCCTTCCAATGAGTATACCTCGGTTCCTCCATATATCGACTTGTTATTCCAACACTCAGCATTAAATTTGGTCTGGTATTTGTAAGATACCTGAGACTTCCAATCAGACTTCGGTATTTGCTCGCATCAACTCGGTCTGCATCTGCATACTTAGAAAGTTTTGTGCCCAATTCTATAGAGGTGGAAACCGGGTTGCAACTCGTCATCTTGAACTTAAACTACTTCTTTTCCACGTCTTCAACATCTTTTTGTGAATAGATGTCCCAAGCTGAAAGGTCTATCAAACCAACTTCTTCATTTAAAGCATCTAGTTATTTGTTACTGTGATAAGCTCATCATTAGCGAGACCAACATGGACACACGATCGCTTGAATTCCTGAAATTGAATTCATGTCCACTTGTGAGTATTCCCACTACGCATTACAATTTACTTAAAGAAATGTCAATTGACGATGGCTGTGACTCTCTTACAACCTTTTCGCTAGATTTCTTTCCAAATCTCTGTTATCTTTATTTGAGAAGATGTCGAAACCTACAAAGAATTTCACAGGAGGACACTCATAATCATCTCCAGAGAATGACAATTGCGGTATGCCCTCAATTTGAATCATTTCCTAGTGAAGGGTTATCTGCTCCGCAACTAGTCAGTTTTGAAATTTTTGGAGCGCAGAATTTGAAGTTGTTGCCAAAACACATGCAAGTCCTGCTTCCTTCTCTAAATCAACTATGGATAATTGATTGTCCACAAGTGGAGATGCCTCCGGATGGAGGGTTGCCATCAAATGTTAAACTTATGTATCTTTCAAATGTTAAACTTATGGCCTCCATGAGAGTGAACTTGGATAACACTTTGCAAATTGGAAAGCTGGACGTGGAGTGCTTTCCGGACGAAGGTTTGTTGCCACGCTCTCTCACCACTCTACTAATTACTGAGAGCCCCAATCTTAAAAGGCTAAACTATAAGGGTCTCTGCCACCTCTCCTCTCTCACACTTAATGGGTGCACCAACCTTGAATGCTTACCAGAGGAAGGTATACCCAAATCCATCTCTTCTCTTTCAATCTGGGATTGTCCATTGCTCCAAAAACGTTGTCAGAATCCAGAAGGCAAAGACTGGGAAAAGATTGCTCACATTGAACAACTGAGAGTTGGGAAATGGAAATAAGACAAAGAAGTTCAAAATTAGATGTGCATACTTGTCTTTTCTCTGTCTCTTCTACAGCTGCTAATTCTCCACAATATTTCTCTACCTTTTCCATTACACTTTTCTATAGTCGCAAATATTTCTCTCGATAGTATGAGTTTGGCAATCAAACACTTTTTTAGAAGTTGCTTCTTGTTATTGTTATATGTTATTGCTCTTGAACAAAATTAGGAATTAAGTTGCAAATATCATTATAGATTTGTTCATTCAAAAATTGTAAAAGTAATAACATTTTATAGTAATTTTCTATTATTTTGTTGCTCTGCTAATTTTATATTGAAACAGTTTGCTCTATATTGAATCAGTTTGTTAACGAAAACTACAATTTAAAATTTATTAATATATCTCATTGTGGTGATTGATTTATAGACATTCAATTTGAGTTAATCTTTTATCAAATTATTTTACTTTTTAAATGTTTTTGTTTATATAAGTTAACTTAACTTTATTTTTTTTGTTTGGATAAATTACGTAAATCAAACAGATTATTTAAATATCAAAGAATAGTTGATAATTCAAAATGCACTAATCCAAAAAACACATTTTATAGCTTAAATTTTATACCTGTTCTAATTTTTCAGATATAAAAAAGAGATGGTAGTAAAAATGTTGATAACTTTTAAACCAGTTTTAATTCCAACCGGTTTAAAACTCTTAAAAAGAAACATTTAATAACTATTATACTTAAAACCGTTATAGAAATAAAATGTGACCGCAATTTAATAATAATAAAAGTTATTCCACACCGTTTAGTTCCTGTAACGATATAGAAGTGAAATGTACTCTTCGGTCTTTTCCGCTTCTCGCATTCCCTGCTTCAAAGCAATTCTTTTTGACAAAGTCAGGTCTTCCCATTGTCTTGCGATTTTCCTTCTTCCTCTCGCGCACTCTCGCTGACGTTCTCGTCGCCATTGGTGGTGCTCGTGATGCATTCCCTTCTTCCTCTCGCGCATTGTCACTGACTGTTCCCGTCGTTGTTGGTGGTGCTCGTGACGTATTCCCTTCTTCCTCTCATGCTCTCGCATTCTGCTATGGTGGTGGTCTCTGATTGCCGGTAAAAGTTTATCCTCGTTTAGGGTTTTGGCAACGCAAAACTCCCCTTCGATGACCAATACTCGTCTCTCTGACCACCATCACCACGTGTTCCATGAAAACCCTCCCCTTGAAACGTTAAATCTCTTAGCCTAGAAGAACACGGCCAATCCGTGACTTATTATTGACTAATATTGGAAGTTAGAAGGGTGAATGTGTGTTGAATAGGGTTGGGGATTTTTTATGGAAAAAAAATTAGAAGCTCGTAAAAAGTAGCAGAAGAACGGAATGGCTCCGATGAAGGTTCAACCAGTTGCAATCAACATTGATTCTAAAGGTGAAGAACGTAGTGGTGGTTGGTGGTTGGGAACAAGTTGGTGTTGAAATTGTGGCTGAAATGGTTGTCCATGACATCTCGAGTTTATCCAACGAAGGTAATCTATGGAGCTGCTAAATTTTTTTTATTCAATAATGATACCGAAGCCACTATGAGTGCTTCAGTTAAAATTTGGCAAATGAATTTTGCATTCAATAGTTGTGCTTTACTAATTCTTGTGTTATTTTAGAAGTTGAAGGTTGGTGGCATTTTCAAATACTTATGTCCCTTTTTTCATCTACTATTTATCGCATTGCAGGAGCTTAACCATGAAATAAATATTGAGATGTTATTAATGTGTGGCAGTTTGTTATATTATTTTTTGTATTGGAATGAATATTTTGTGCTAGCCCTACATTCTAATTTCTATCACTAAAGGTTTTAAACTAACACTCAGTGACCTTGTGGCAGAGATTTATAAATCAGTGCCTTCCAATGTATGATTTGAGTTGGAAAAAACATGTTGCTTCTTGAAAACAGTACTTATGAGTGGTGAGACAAATGTTACTTACTTTCATATTTCTGCTAATTAGGAGAATAATCTTACATGAATGAATTGTTTTCATTCCTCTGTGTCTATGATTTTGATCAACAAGGCAGGGTTTGTGCATGCTATATATTTTGTGACTATTTTATCTTTTGAAAGGGGTTTTCATCACCTAAAATGAGCTTTATTCTTTTGTTGATTCCTTTCTTACAATTATTATGAAAGTAACTCTAAAGTTTCCTCTAGGCAATTGATCACAACACGTGCAAGATTTTTTACAAGATGTTGAACAAAGGTGTCTTTGATGTTATTAATGAATGCATTTCAACCGGCAAGAAAGTATGTGATGTACTAGGAGCTTTTATTTCCTTTTTTTTTCTCTCAATCTTATGATTTGTAGAGGAGCTATGTATTAAAGTTGTTAGAAAACATTCAGGAAACAATTAGAGTTACTTTGTCTAGTTGGTGAACATTGCAAAAGTGATATTGTTTCTTCAACAACTGATCATGTGTATAATTAATTGTTTTTATAATCAAATATAACCATAACCAGTTCCTATGGGTAAAAAATTATTCAATAATGATTTTAAGAAACATTGTTGCGGTGTGGCTTAAAATATTTATTTTTGCAAGTGACTTGATATTGCTGTCTTATTTGATCAAATGTTGACTCCTCTGTTGAATACTTTTGGTTATTGAAAATGTGTTCTTGTCTCAGGATGGAGTGATGGAGACTGCTAAAGATCTCAAAGGGCAAAGAAACATGGAAATATGGTCAAAATTTTAATCTGTCTTACACATTTTCTTTAGGTTTATATTGCTTATGCTTACATCTTTTTACTTACATGTTGAACATGTGAATGGATTCATCATGATAGATTGAACCGAGTTATGAGATAACTTAGTGATAAAGTTGAAAGGGAGAGTGAGAATGAGAGTGAGGTTATGCGTTTAATTTTTCTTACTAACACTTACGAGTTATAAGATTGTTTTTTATAAGGTTGTTTTTGTAGGTTTAGAAGAGATTGGAATATACAGAAACAACTTTTTACCAATTAAACAGCAGCTAGATAATCAAATTTCGATAATGAAAGCAGCAGAGAGTTTGGTCCAATCTGGTTCTGCTTGCTTGCTTCGGAAGAGAAGTGAGATTACGTTTGATGGCCTATTTAACATTGATAATCATATTAATTTTTGAATATCTAACCTTTGAATTTTCTTATACAGTCAAGGACTTGCACCACTGCCTCAACTATCTTCGTGTTACCTACGGGTCAAGTGAGTTCTATATTCCTATTTCCTGTTGAGTTTTTTTGTTGGCTGGTTTTTTAGTGCTTGAATTTCCGAAAGTTTTGGCCTTCTTTCTTGGATGCTTGCAATAGGTTTCATTGAATCAGAGCTCGAAGGAATTGACTCATTTTTGTTACCATCAGTTTTGTGACTACGGTTGTCGATTTCGACCATACCAACCTCAGGGTCATCGTCCTTAGAGTGCACAGGTACTGAAGTCGCACCATTTTCTTGCATGGTGGAATTATTACGGGACTTGCGTTTTCTTCCAGCTCCCACCATGCTATTTACTGGCTCAAACATTTTAGCCTTTTCTTTCCTTAACTCAGTGTTTGGTTTTGAAGGATTGTGCATATCACAGGAAATAGTCATGTGCTAAAACACAAATGTGAAGATCATTTGAACAAAAGGTCAAAATAACATTAGCTTCCCTAAAAGGAGAGGCACACTGAGGATTAAGAAAGAAGAACCTGATAAAGATTACATGATAAGAAAAAATGTGTAACCTTTACCGGAATTCTGATTTTGAGAGTTCCACTGGAAGTTTCAACTCGAGGCTGATCACCCTCTATCTTTTCTTTTCCTGAAGGTTGTGCAGGGCAGATAAATTTTATTCTTGCCGCAGCTTTCGCTCTTCTAGCGGATCCAATTCTAGCACCTTCTTCCCCAAATTCAGCCTCACCCTGCTTTTCATCTTCCTTTGCATCTTCCACTTTATCAAGTTTGGGAGATGAAAGATCTGCTTCTTTTCTAAAACCAGATTTGGATATTTCTCTATTGGGTTGTGATGACAAAACTAAATTCTTCTTTATTTTTTCTACCAATTTATCGCCAGGTTCCTCATCATTATAATCTTGAAGTGGGAAAATTTTGTCCCTTAAATCTTGCTTACGAGTATCTGACCTGTTCATCCCAAAACAGCATAGAAGTCAGGCAAAATACAGGAAAACTCAAAGGACTAGGAGAAAAAGAAAACAACAAGATTTTCAACCATCAAATAGAAATAAGAGCAGGGAAAAAGAAGAAGCAAAATTGATCACATCAATTTTCTTTCATAGTGCATGCATTGATTCAAACAATCAGATATCTCATTCACCAGTTACAAACAACCTTACTTTTTGGTAGATCCCTGTATGGTTGGTTCCACACTGAAGATCAAGTAATTTCATGGAAAATAAATTTGTTTTAACAATACAATCATATAGTGATGATTCAAATTACAACGCATGATAGAATGATGTGAGACCAGCAACTGAAACAGAGAGAATATTAGAACAATCTGCCAGCACTATATGGAAGTACCATGTTCATTGTAACTACCTTAATTTGTCGAGTGGAGAACATCACAGCTTGGACAGCCACAGCCCGTACCTTGTATCAGAGAATTGTTCGAGATTGGATAATTAAATCACTTTCAAGTGCTCCATGCACTAGCCAGGGCCTTCTTCAGGTTGGGCTTATCTATTTCGTTGTTGAAAACCAATATTTTATGTTTTTGTAGTTACCTTGTCATCATCATCACCATCACCATCATATTCTCCACAATATGGAGGGCATGCTGTGATATGTCGTTTCTTGTATGACCATAATTGTAAGTTTATTTGAAAATTAAAATTCAAATATGTTTTTTAAAGTGTCAAACGCACGATGATCTTTTACTTGGGTTTATTGTCATTCTCTGCTCAAAAAAGTAACTTCATAGAAAATTTAAGGTTTGATTTTGTGCTTCTGCTTCTTCTGTTGAAATTCCTTTGATTTTGATTATTACTTACTTTCTAATGCATATATATATATATATATATATAAATATATATTGGTGACAGTGTAATATATATATATATATATATATATATATATATATATATATATATATATATATATATATATATATATATATATATATATATATATATATTGGTGACAGTGTAATTATATCTTTATTTTTATGAAGTCCTCACCAGTTTCTCTTTACACTATGTGTGTATGTATTTCACATCAGAATAAACTTTGTAAAGCAAATACTTGGCAAAGAGCACAGCCCACAATTGATGTTGTTTTACTTTTATCTGAGATAAAAATTGGCATTGGGAAAAATGAATGGCCAATACAAACAGCAAATATTCTTGCAGTAATGGCTGCGACAGCTACGCTTCCGGGGCAAACTTAAAAGTATCTGAGTCTTTTAACTTAGATGTTATCAGTACTGGTTAGTGTAACCAAGCTGCAGCGACAGTTAAGTGCAACCATGCTGGAGAAATTGCTGGAATGAGAAGGTTGTATAACAGCATTGGTGGATTTCAATCTGGTGTTGCACCTCCTGGTGGTCTTGGACTTGGAGCTGGACTTCAGAGAATTATATCGAAAGCTTTTCCTCAGCACCCACAAGTTGAGGATGACTCTTTTAATGGAATGTTGCTTAATAAGTTTGTGCGTTTACTTCAGCAGTTTGTCAACGTAGCAGAGAAAGGTGGGGAAGTGGTCAGATCTGAATTTCGTGATACTTGCTCTCAGGCCACAGTGCTGCTTTTGTCACATTCGGTAAACATTTCTTGCTGCTGCATATATCATCTGATTATGCTAATGCAGACTAAAGTTTAGGTTAGAAAAATAAATACAAATACACTTTATTTAAAATCTCTGCTTTTGTTATTTTTTGAAGGAAAATATGGTTGTGCTGCCTCTTATCTTAAAGATGTAGCTTTATCTTTGGACAAGTTGCGGGAAGGCTATGTTGAGGTGTGTCTAATCACTACAGTAGTATTCCTCTGATGCTAGAATGGTTTTTGTACTTAGAACCTTTAACAAATGTCCTATACATTATGATGATGGGATGCTATAGTATACGGTTTCTAATTTGGTTACTTGTCTAGAAGAGGACACTTTTTAAAACACACTTTTGAGTGCATTTTATTAGGGAGATTAATTACAAATTTTTCTGTTCCTTTCATTTGTGTGTTCTATTTATTCTAGTTTTTATCTAATAAATTTGAACCAATAATATAATTTTTATCTATTAGAAATGTGATCAGTATTATATTTCATATAAAATTTAGATTGTATTTTATGTGAATATTAGATTGAATGAAATTTGTTGTTTGGATGTTTTGGATAATTATTACCTGTTTTGTATGTGGTAATAAGCAAAAACAAACTTTTCATTAAAAAATGAAAAATCACTTTTTATACCGGTTTAAGTCAGAAGGGGTATGAAAGGTGGAACTTTTTATACCGGTTATAGAACAAATATAGAAAGTTGAAACTTTTTATACCGCTTATATCTATACCGATTCTACAACCGGTATAAAACACTTTTCTTAACCGGTATAAAAAGGTTTTTTTGCACTAGTGATGATATTCTATAATCATTCTTGGTTAAAGTTCTTTTTTTTTTTCCGAGGTTTGTTAAGATATTTTCGATTAATATTGTCGAAGCTTTTATCCATTGAAGTAGATCCAAATTGTTTTCTCAATCGAGGCTAATTTTCCAACATTGTTAGTTGGATTTTTTTGTTTTGTCGACATTGACTAAAGCAATCCTAGTTAAGGTTAATAAAAATTTTCAAGTTAACATTTAAAAAAAAATCCTAAACATTATTGTCAGAAAAATAACATTTTTAAGGACTACTAATAAATTATATTATATAAATATATATTTTTATATTTTTATTTATTTTTATAATTTGTTGTTAGTTAAAAGGATGAAATAGTAGATTTATAAAAATTAATTATTTAATTTTGATATGCATAAACATATACATAAATGCCAGAGACACGTGTACTTTATCATTGATCAAGTACATCACTGACTCAGTAGCATAGTCAATTGAAGCTGTAGCTACTGCAACAAGATTGCAGAATGTCCTTAAATCAATTTGGCTGAACAATTATTTATCTTAAATTTGTTTAATTTCTCACATTTTTAGTCCAAAACATGCAGCTAGCTATGATGGCAATTAACATTGTGACAATTTCTTCACATCTGTTTAATGTTGACAGGTTGAGACCATTCCTTCACAGGTACTACTTTGTGACTGTTCGTAGTTCATGTGTTATATTTTGCAACCGAGTCGTAACCTTTTACACAAAAACTTTAAGACAATGATGTTATGGGTCTTTATTTTTATATAGTGTTTAACTTTGTCTATTATATCCAATGTGAGACTTTGATTCACACTTGGACTATTTCCAACAATCTTCTTCCAAGAGTGAGTCCACTTTTTTTTTTTTTTTCTTTTTCATATGATATATTTTTCTTTAGGTATAAGTGACCCCTGGTTTACACCAAAATCTTAAGGCAATGATGTTATGAGTCTTTATTTTTATAAGTGTTTAATTTTGTCCATTCTATCTAATGTGAGACTTTGACTCACACTTGGATTATTCCTAACTTGGATTATTCCTAACACGAATCACTATAGTTCTTCACCTTGAGTTGTATCTTGATTTTTCAACTCTTTCATCCATGTGTTCTTAGCCATTGATGTGGGTAAAAGCACTTATGAAAGAAAGTATAATTTTTATTATGAAATTTACTCTTAAAGTAGCAACAACAAATAACCTAGAGTTAAATAATTAGAAGGGAGAAAAAGTATTCAGAGAAGGAAAGATAAATAAGCAGATAGGAAATATCACTAATAAAAAAAAACTTTTTATGTTTGTTATTGTTGACATCAGAGAAATGTCTGACGTTATTACCTGTGTTATAAATTGATATTGGAGGTATCATCAAATGTAATTTTAAGTCGAACGTGGTCTGTAATACACTTAAATTAATGTTTGTTCTCTAAGGAACCAAAATAAAATTTGGAGCCAATTTAAATAAAAAAGGGCAGAATTTTACGTATGTTAGGACATTAATAGAAGTAAAATTCCGTCAAATGTTGCTCTAATCGACATAATTTTACGTCTGTTAAAACAAATGTCAAATTCTTTCTTTTTTTATGTTTTACTTACATTTGTCAATTAACCAAATCTGATGATAATCAGAAAGTCACAACGCAGAATATATATTTCAAAACAAAAATTATGGTAATACAAAATGTAGATTTCATAATCTAAAATTCTTTCTTCAACGTTTTAATCTAAACTAAATATGATAATAATCTTAAAGCTAAACCTAACTCCAATTTTGGAGGAGAAATGTTGCCCACTCTTTTCTTATTTGCTGCATTGCCCCATGTGAAATAGATGATCAATTCTTGAGGGACTAAAGTGAGTAAAGTCGCAAAAATTAATGAGAATGAATTAGAGTGGCAAGAATTGACTAATGAAAACATATAAAGCAATGAAAATGAGAATGTAACATGCAACAACAATGGAAAGCACGAAAAACAGTGAGTTACTATGAAAAATAAAAAGTGTTTGATGGAATGTCCGAGTGAAAATGAAAACCGGACAAAACTGTTTGATAAAATGCCTGAACGAAACTGAAATATTAAATGAATTATGAGAGCAATTGGAACACACTTTAATCAATACAACAATGTAATGAGCTACTTTAGAACCATAAAACTAAACTAAAACAACAAATTGAAACCAAGAAACAAAATTAGACAGCAAACTGAAATGAAAACAGTGAGTAGTGTATGCGACTGAAAACTAAATTATGAAGATTGATAAGAAAAACTGAATTAAGATGCAATAAAATGGTTTGAATCATGGACGCAACATGCAATGTAGTCTAGAAACATACTAATTGAAAACTATAACCGAGAATTGATACTAAGAACAAGTGCAGAATTAGATTTTTAAGATGGGGAAAACTAACTAAACTAATAAACCTAACTTTCTAAAATGGGGTAAAAACTGAAATATGCAATCAAAACTGGAATTAAAGCCATGAACAAGATTCAAATGATGAAACTAAACTTAAATAATGCATAAAATTGTAAAATGAATTCAGAAACTGAAATCTAATATGCAGAACCAGTGCTAAAATCTGAAAATGAAAGATCAACTATATTAACTACCATAACTATATTACCTACCATGATGAACAAATGAGAACTCTGAATTGAAATGTGAATTATGAAATGGAAACACAAGTTGAATCATGAAAACAGATTAGGGACCAATTTAACCGGTTCAGCATTTTACAAGTTGTTCTTCAATGATTGCTTAAAACTGCTGAACTCCAATTCTCTGCACCATACAGCTGCTGTCACCTTTTTTTTTTCTTTTTTCTGAAAATCCTAATATCAACAAAAATAAATTACTAAAAAAAATCTAACTGTTAGAATGCAAAATTAAAAAAGATTTAGAAAAACTAATATTTATTGAAGGAAAACCAAATCTGTCCTTAAACAAAGAAATAAAAGCAAAAGGTCTAAAAAAAGTATAATTAGTCTAGAAAAGTATGAACAAATGGAGACTTATCAGCAGGTTATTAAAAAGGAATTAAAGTTCATGATGTATAAAGAGATAATTGTTTCCTGTGTTCATTGTAATATTACAGCAGGGTCTGAGGCTGTAAAATTCTACAACATATCATATAGATAAATCAAAATATCATGAAAACCATCGATACCACTTATTTAAATTAACAATCTTAGAGGAAGTAAGATGAGATTCAATTAGCGGTTCAATCTTGATCTACTAAACAAATAATTCTTGGGAAATGTTTTTGTAAGATGGTCACTTCAACTCTCCAAATCTTATACACTCATGATGTCTTTACATCATGTTATCATGACTTTATTAACTAAGAACAGAGATGGGAAAGGACATAATATGCTTACTATTAAACCAAATTGAAAAAATGATAAAAAAGAGGCGAAGAAGTACTAATAAATTAAATCTCGGCTAATTAGAAATTACTGACTAAACATCTACTGAACTAGCTTAATTACCTCATGATAGTCAATTAAGTGAATAAATAGAGGATGAGAATTAGTACATCAAAATAAATTTGCATGAATATAAGATAAAGCAGAAAAGATATTTACTTTTATATAAAGTTTTGGTTTCAAAATACGATATACCAAGTCAGATGTCACTACTGCTTTATAATCAGACAAGTTTTGCTTTATATTCATGGATTACAGCTGTGAGCAATTTGTCTGATTCGAAAGACTCAACTATTATTGCTTCACGGGGACTCAACTTTCCCTCCATTCACAATTTCATACTTTACAACCTTTGAATGAATATTACTACTCACATTTATAATGGCGAATCAAACTTATCGAATGTTTGAACTGTCCATTCGTAATCTAAAGAGAACTGTGGAACAAAGCTGAGAAAAATTGCGATAAAAGAAAATGATGTTCCACTATCCTTAAAGTCAAGTCATCGTCGTAAAATAGCCACATACTCGTTTCATCGGTATAGCATCCCTGCACTTGGATTTCAAATTACACACTTCCATTCACCATTCACTCCATTTCCAACTCTTACGATGGCAGCAGAACTTGTTAGTGGTGCTCTTCTTTCTGCTTTTCTTCAGGTTGCATTCGAAAAGCTGGCTTCTACTCAGTTTGCTGATTTCTTTCGCGGCAGAAAACTTGATGAGAAGCTTCTCGGCAATTTGAACATCATGCTGCACTCCATCAATGCTCTCGCTCATGATGCAGAACAAAAACAGTTCACAGATCCACACATTAAAGCATGGCTTTTTTCTGTCAAAGAGGCTGTCTTTGATGCAGAGGATATCTTGGATGAAATAGACTATGAAATCACCAGATGCAAAGTGGAAGCTGAATCTGAACCTCAAACCTTTACTTACAAGGTATCAAATTTCTTCACCTCTACTTTCAGTTCGTTTAACAAGAAAATTGATTCAGGACTGAAAGAAGTGGTAGAAAAACTAGAATATCTTGCCAAGCAAAAGGGTGCTCTTGGTTTGAAAGAGGGTACTTATTCTGATGATAGATCACGTAGTAAAGTGTCACAGAAATTGCCATCATCTTCTTTGGTGGTTGAAACTGTTATTTTTGGCAGGGATGCGGACAAAGAAATGATCTTTAATTGGCTCACATCTGAAACCGACAATCATAACCATCCATCAATACTTTCTATTGTGGGAATGGGTGGGTTGGGTAAGACCACACTCGTCCAACATGTATACAATGACCCAAAGATGGAGGAGGCTAAATTTGAAATCAGAGCTTGGGTTTGTGTTTCCGATCATTTTGATGTTTTGACAGTGACAAAAACAATTCTTGAGGCAATCACTAAATCTAAAGATGATAGCAGAGACCTAGAAATGGTTCATGGAAGATTGAAAGAAAAAGTATCTGGAAAGAGATTTCTTCTTGTTTTAGATGATGTTTGGAACGAAAGGCGAGAAGAATGGGAGGCTGTGCAGACTCCTCTTAGCTATGGGGCACCAGGAAGTAGAATTCTTGTGACAACACGTGGTGAGAAAGTTGCTTCTAACATGATGTCTGAAGTGCATAGGCTAAAGCAATTAGAAGAAGAGGAATGTTGGAAACTTTTTAAAAAGCATGCACTAAAAGATGATGATCATGAATTGAATGATGAGAAAAAGGAGATTGGTAGAAGGATAGTTGAGAAGTGCAAAGGATTACCCCTTGCTCTGAAAACAATTGGAAGTCTTCTCCGCACAAAGCCATCCATTTCAGATTGGCAAAGCGTATTGGAAAGCGACATATGGGACTTACCCAAAGAAGTTGAAATTATCCCTGCTTTGCTATTGAGCTATCAACACCTTCCTTCTCATCTCAAGATGTGCTTTGTTTATTGTGCCTTATTCTCCAAAGATTATGAGTTTGACAAGAAGGAATTAATTTTGTTGTGGATGGCTGAAAATTTTCTCCATTACTCTCCAAAGAGCAACAATCTAGAAGAAATTGGTGAACAATATTTTGATGATCTACTAACGAGGTCTTTCTTTCTTCAATCAAGCTTTAAAATGCGATTCACCATGCATGACCTTATGAATGATTTGGCAAAATATGTTTGTGGAGACTTCTGTTTCAGGTTGAAATTTGATAAAGGAAATTGTATACCCAAAACATCCCGTCATTTCTCATTATCATTCCTTGACACAGAATACTTTGATGCTTTAGGGAGTTTAACTGATGCTGAAAGATTGCGTTCATTTCTTCCACTTACAAGTAACGCTTTCTATGAGAATCTTCCTTGTCAATTCAAGGTTTTGACACATGAATTGTTCTCCAAGTTGAAGTTTTTACGCGTCTTATCTTTGCATGGATATTCTGATCTAAAAGAGGTCCCTGATTCTGTTGGTAATCTTAAACATCTTCGTTCGATAGACCTTTCCTGTACTTTGATACAAAAACTACCCGACTCAATATGTTTGCTTTATAACTTGCTAATACTGAAGTTGAACCATTGTTTTTACGTGGAGGAATTGCCTTCAAATTTGCATAAACTCACAAAATTGCGTTGCCTGGAATTTGAAAATACAAAAGTGACAAAGATGCCTATGCATTTTGGAGAATTGAAAAACCTCCGTGTACTGAATATGTATTGTGTTGATAGAATTAGTGAGTTTAGTACTAAGCAACTAGGAGGACTCAATCTTTATGGAAGGCTATCAATTAATGATGTGCAGAATATTGTGAATCCTCTGGATGCATTGGATGCAAATTTGAAAAATCAACACCTTGTGGAGCTTGAGTTAAAATGGAATGCGAATCACATCCCCGATGATCCAAGGAAAGAAGAGAAAGTGCTTGAGAATCTACAACCTCCCAAACACTTAGAACATTTGTCAATAGAGAACTATGGTGGTACACAATTCCCAAGTTGGGTATTTGATAACTCATTATCAAATTTGGTGTTTTTACATTTGGAGAACTGTAAGTATTGTCTATGGTTGCCTCCCTTGGGACTTTTGTCATCTCTGAAGTCCCTCGAGATTACGGGGCTTGATGGAATAGTGAGCATCGGTGCTGAATTTTATGGGAGCGACTCTTCTTCATTCAGGTCCTTGGAAACATTGAAATTCTACAACATGAAAGAATGGGAAGAATGGGAATGTAAAACGACTTCTTTTCCACGACTTCAACATCTTTCTATCGATAAATGCCGCAAGTTGAAAGGTCTGCCAGAACATCATCTTCATTTAAAGGAACTGTTTATCAAGTCCTGTGATAAGGTCATCATTAGTGGAAACAACATGGACACATCGTCGCTTCAAGTATTGAGTTTTTATTCATGCCCACTTGTAAATGTTCCTATCACCCATTACCATCTCCTTGAAGAAATGAGGATTGGCAATGGTTGTGACTCTCTTACAATCTTTCAGCTTGATTTCTTTCCAAGGCTTCGTTTACTTAAATTGAAAAGGTGCCAAAACTTACAGAGAATTTCACAGGAGCAGACTCATAATCATCTCAAGGAACTAACAATTGTTGAATGCCCTCAATTTGAATCCTTTCCCAATGAAGGATTATCTACTCCGCAACTACAAAAGATTAAAATCCGAGGAGATGAGAATCTGAAGTTGTTGCCAAAATGCATGCAAATCCTGCTTCCGTCTCTCGGTGAACTGCGAGTAATTGAGTGTCCAAAAGTGGAGATGTTTCCAGATGGAGGTTTGCCATCAAATATAAAAGATGTGTCTCTTTCAAGTTTCAAACTTATCGCCACCCTGAGAGAGAACTTGGATGCCAACACATGTCTTGAAAGCTTGTGTATTGAAAATGTAGATGTGGAGTCTTTTCCTGATGATGTTTTGCTGCCACACTCAATTACTGTTCTAAGAATCTCTGATTGTCCAAATCTTAAGAAGATGGATTACAAGGGTCTCTGCCACCTCTCCTCTCTCAGACTTTTTGATTGCCCCAACCTTCGATGCTTACCAGAGGAGGGTTTGCCCAAATCCATGTCTTCTCTCTCAATCTGGAACTGTCCATTGCTCGAACCTCGTTGTCGGAGGAATCCAAAAGCCCAAGACTACTGGAATAAGATTTCTCACATTGAAGAGTTGAGAATTGGGCACAGTGATGAAGTGGAAGTTTAAAAGTTTTGAACAATATCAGCAAGTATGTTACAAAGATTTATTGATCAAGAAATTGTAAACAAAAATTACTTTAGTATTTTTTTTTATTAATTTGTTGCTCTGCTAAATTTCATGTTAAATCAATTTATTATTCTAAACTAATCTCAGTTAGCTAGAACTATAATTTAAAATTTATTATATCTAATATTTCTCATTGTGGTGATTTTGCTTTAGAATTTAGTATTCATAAGTTCAATTTTATTTCTACGAAAAATTCCTTGTTAAAAAAAAAAAATCAAGACGTTCAATTTGAACGTCTGTCATCTCATATTGTGTTATTTTTTAATGTTACTTTTAGATAATTTGATTTAAATTCATTAGATTTTCATTTTTTTTGTCTGGTTAAAATATTTCAATTACCACTAATTTGAAAAAATTATTTAAATATAAAAAAATTGTTAATAATTTAAAATATTAATAGTGATTATTTTTTTCAGCCGTTTGATGTTTTTTTTTGTCAAAGTTTGTTAAGATAATTTCTTCTAATATTGACCTTTTCTCTATAAACATAAATCGAAATTGTTTTCATTGAAGATAACCAATTTTTTTTTTTTTTTATCAATGGCAGGTGTGAGAACCCTCCCTCGCTGCCACCCACTTCACAGAAAACAGCACACTCTCCCCTTGCACTCTTTTCCTTCTCTATTTCTTTCTCTGCCTTCTCTCTACCCGAAAACATTTTAATTCACATCCAAAAGTCCGAAATCCTTCCCACTGTTATAGAATTCAGACCTGAGGCTAGATCAAGACCACTTCCTCAAGCTGAGCCTTCCCTCCCTACGCATAAGTCAATATGTATTCCTCCCTTGTCTTCCAATTTTCGAATTTTAGGTATTTCTGTCTTTCTAAGTTGAGGTAGGGTTTGTTCTTACACTTGGCAATTGTAATTTAGTGCCTTAGGTTGTGAGATTGAGGTGTCCCCTTTGTTGAAAGAGTCCTTACTTGTGGAAATTTCAAAGGTATGGGGAGCTAGCGATTTTTACTCAAATTTGTATAACAATCTGTTTTGATGAGTCTGAATTGCATGTTTAAGTGTTGAAAATGATGTTTGAATTGCATGATTTTAGTATGTGTTGATTTTGTGAAGAATCTGGACTCTTGCATGTGGGAACAGGTTCGTAATCTGGTATTTTCGTCTGGGCGAGTGGCTCTCGCCTGAGCGAAAACACCAGAAAACCCACCCATGTTCCTGCGCGAAGTCTCGCCTAGGCGAGCTGAGGTCGCTTAAGCAAGAGCCACCCTCGTTTAAGCGAACCAGCTTAGCCTGAGCGAGAGTTCGCCCATGTTTTTAATTTTTGCCACTGCTAGAGCCTCGCCCAGGCGAGATTGACTCGCCTAAGCGAGACGACCTCTCGCCTAGGCTAGATTGTCTAGCTTGAGCGAGGGCCATTGCAGTGGGTTGCTTGAAGTCCTGTTTTAAGGAGTGAAGTTATATGTAAAATTGTAATTTTGTGCAGTTAATCTCCTATATGTTTGAAATGTCATTATAAATGTAGTGAGTGGTGAAAATTTGATGAATATGAATTATGAGGAGTTGTGGTTGAAATGGAATTTCAAGGGAAATTCATGTGAGCTTGTTAGTGTGTGTAAGGACATGAGGAATCCGTATTGGTTGGTATCCTGAAACTCCAATAATCATTCACGTTCATGTAGAGTAGGATGGATTATGCCGTGAGGAGTAGCAAGAGGTCCTAGTCTTTAGACTTGATCAAGTCTTAGACGCGAAGGGGACTTACCCTGTGAGTGGTTGGGTGATAACCCCTTGTGTCCAAACTCTGCAGAGTTTGGGAACCTTCACAGGTGCAAGCCACCAAGAGCTCCAATGTCTCTTACACAATCCGAATATCGAGTCTAGAATTATATATAATTGAGATATGTTTTTGTGAATGATAACTATGATATGAATTGTATGATTTCTCTTAATTTCAGTTAGCTCACCTTTCTTGTTTATGTATGTTTTTCCTTGTGCTCTCTCTTTGCAATGATCACCTGTTGTTGGTGTGAGCAGAGCCGAATCCAGATGAAGATGCCCCTCTCCTTAATAGGAGTTGACTGGTCACATAGAGGTTCCGTGGTAGTCTTTTTGGGTTAAATACCATGGGGTTTTGAGATGTATAGTTTATGTTTTGTGTACCTATGTTTGTCATTAGGAATTCATTGGATTGTTTTTGGATGACTGTATCAGCTGTATACACTTATATATGACTGTTCTTCTTACTATCTGCTATGCTTGATCATAATATAATGTTTTATTTGATAGCATGAAAAACTATTAAATGGGATGTTACATTTTGGTATCAGAGCAGTAGTTCCTTTAGGGTCTGTAGGTGTGTGCTTGCTTGGTTTCTATTGTGTGTTTTCGTAGTGTTTTGGGTAGTTGTGGTATCTATTAGCTAGACTGATGGTTCCTCTTTTTGTGTGGTCAGAGCTGTGGCACCTAGGCCTCCTCCTCCTCCTCTTCCAAACCCGGAGAGTTCTCATTTGGTAGGAACAATTGAGGCGATGATAGCAGCCATGCAACATCAGAACACTAACATGGTAAATCAGCACAACCTAGCCTTGCAGCAGATGGAGTCTGCTAGGCTAGCAGCGGAGGCGACTCAACAGAGGCATTTGGAAGCCCTGCATCAGATAGGGGAGAATCGTTTTGCAGCGGGATCTTCCCAAGCTCCACCACCACGAGTACAAGAGTGGAGTTTGGAGGATTTTCTTCAACATCATTCATCCCGCTTCGATGGTAAGACTAGCCCGGATGAGGCAGACCAGTGGATGAGAGACATGGAGCGGATTTATGATGCTAAGAGGTGCCCAGTAGAGAATAGGTTGGCATATTCTGAGTATCTGCTTGCCGGAGAGGTCGTTCATTGGTGGTCTAGTATGAAGATGATGCTAGAAGACAGCAGGGAACCTGTCACTTGGGAGTTGTTCAAGAAGAAGTTTTATGCTGAGTACTTCCCAAATAGTGTGAGGTACGCCAAAGAGGTGGAGTTTTTGCAGCTGATGCAAGGAGAGATGTCAGTGTCAGAATATGCTGAAAAGTTTAAGCATCTGGGCAGATTCCACACCTTGAGGATGGCTGAGGATTGGCAGTGTAGGAAGTTTGAGAACGAGTTGAGAGGTGATCTCAAACTCATGGTGGCCCCCCTCTCTATCAAGGAATTCCCTGCCTTGGTGGAGAAAGCAAGGGTAATGGAGAAGTTGAAAGCTGAGGTTGATGCTTAGCCGCGATCGCAGCAGAAGGTGGAAGGACCATCTGGGTCCGTGAGCAGGCGAGAGGATAGGAGGAAACCATACTCTAGACCTCAGCCTTAGGAGCCTAGGAGATTCTCACATCAACCACATCAGTCTCAATCTTCCAGGCCGCAATGTTATCATTGTGGAGGGCCCCACATGAAGAATGCTTGCCCTCAACTGGTAGGCAAGAGGACTTGTCACAGGTGTGGCCAGGAGGGTCACTTTATTAGGGAGTGCCCCACCAGTAGGAGTACAGTTTCTAGGCCTCCGACACAGTCTCAGTTGCACCAGGCGAGGGGAGGTGTAAGGCCTCAGGCAGCTGGCCGGGTGTACGCCATGACGGGTACAGAGGCAGACAGATCAGGAATTGTTGTTGTTTAACTGCCCCAGCCTCCAATGTTTATCAAAGGAGGCCTGCCGGAATCCATTTCAGAACTTAAAATTGTTGGTTGTCCATTGCTTGAACAGTGTGGTCGGAAACCAAAAGGCTAAGACTGGGAAAAGATTGCTCACTTGTAAAATAGTGATTGAAGATGTGAGACATGAACTTGAAGTTTGAAATCACACATCAGGTAGTTGTTTGAAGTTTGAACCTTTTGAAATACAATCTTGGGCTATTGCCATATACTTCAGATCAAGTTACTGATTTCCATTAGTCACTTTGTTTCCAATTCATAGGATGGCAGCATAATTTGTTGGTGGTTGACAAGCTGGCTTCCCCTAAAGTTTTTAGACTTGTTTTGTGGAAGAAAACTTGATACGAAGCTACTGGGAAACTTGCACATCACACTGCACTCCATCAAAGATCCACGCTATAAAACATGGCTTTTTGATGTCAAAGAGGTCATGTTTGATGCAGAGGATCTCTGGGATGAAAGAGACTATCAACTCACCATATGCAAAGTGGAAGCTGAATCTCAACTTCTAACTTTCATTTATAAGGCATCAAATTTCTTCAACTCCACTTTCAGTTCATTTAACAAGAAAGACTAGAATATCTTGCAAGGCAAAAGGGTGCACCTGGTTTCAAAGAATGTAGTTATTCTGGTGCTGAATCAAGTATTAAATTGTCACAGAAATTGCCGTCAACTTCTTATGGAGGGGTTGTTCTGTGTTCCATGTGTTCTCTATGTAAAAAAATGAAGAATCAATTCACCATCTATTTTTTTGAGTGTAATACTGCTGTTTATCTTTGGTATTGCCTGCAGGGGATTTTTTATTTCAAATCCCCTCTCTGGCAATCTTTTATATTCAAACAGTCACCTCTTTTACTCTTAATATCAGAATTCAGCTCAAGCAATTCACAATTTGAACTCATTCTCGCACTGTCAATTCATTTACTACTTAATACCGATTTATGTTAAAAGTATGTATACATTGTTAAAAATAAATTGTATTGCTACTATGCCTTATTGAAAATGACCTGGCTTACTGTCACTATAAAAATTAGTCAATATGATAAATGCATTTATATAAATTAATTAAAGATTAGATGCAGAGTAAAGGTACATACGTAATAAAAAAATAATTAACATTTTTTTGAATTTTGAAAACAATATATAAGTTAAATTATAAATATTTCAAAATATGTAACAATTAAAAAAAAAAAGAAAGAGAGTATCAATTCAGACGCGATTGTTTCTCAAATTGGTTTCCTAAACTTCATGTTAAATACCTTAATACTTTGATCATGTATCATCACATATGAGAATAGAACATCTCATATTACTTAATTAAGAAGAGCGACATATTAACCCTCTAAGAAACTTTGAAAAATCAACAAACTCATCAATTATTGCTTCATTGCTTCATTGGGATACACATTTCCTACACTCACCACTCCCTATTTACACACTTTAAATTCATCAAAACCGTTGAATGCGTATCCAACTCCTCACATTTTTATACGGGTCATTCAAACTCCTCCTATATTTCAACCATCCATTTTTAATCGCACGATGACCCAACCTGTAAATGCAACGGATCATTATGGCTCAGAAAATTTGCAAAAGACTTAAAAGCTATTGGTTGGGTATTGATGTTAGTGGTTGAGTATTGATGTTCACTGCTTTAAAGTCTTGATAAAATAGCTAACTACTCATTTCATTTCATCACTATAGCATCCCTGCACTGAATCATTGTGAAATCATCAAACACTTTTCGTTAATCATTCACTTTCTTTCCTTACCATGGCAGCAGAACTCGTTGGTGGTGCTCTTCTTTCTGCTTTTCTTCAGGTTGCCTTCGACAGGCTGGCTTCTCCTCAAGTTTTACAGTTCTTTCGTGGAAGAAAACTTGACGAGAAGCTGCTTAGCAATCTGAACACCATGCTGCACTCCATCAATGTTCTCGCTGATGATGCTGAACAAAAACAGTTCAGAAATCCACACATAAAAGCTTGGCTTTTTGCTGTCAAAGATGTAGTCTTCGATGCAGAGGATCTCTTGAAGGAAATAGAGTATGAACTCACCAGATGCCAAGTGGAAGCTCGATCAGACCCACAAACCCTTACTTCCAAGGTATCAAATTTCTTCAACTCTACTTTCACTTCATTTAACAAGAAAATTGAATCAGAGATAAGAGATGTCCTAGAGAAACTAGAATATCTTGCAAAGCAAAAGGGTGCTCTCGGTTTGAAAGAGGGTATTTACTCTGGTGATGGATCAGGTAGCAAAGAGTCACATAAATTGCCATCTTCTTCTTTAGTGGTTGAAAGTGTTATTTATGGCAGAGATGCAGACATCTGAAACTGAGAATCATGACCAGCCATCAATACTTTCCATTGTGGGAATGGGTGGGTTGGGTAAGACCACACTCGCCCAACATGTATACAATGACCCAAAGATAGAGGAGGCTAAATTTGATATCAGAGCTTGGGTTTGTGTTTCCGACCATTTTGATGTTTTGATAGTTACAAAAACAATTCTTGAGTCAATCACTAAATCTAAAGATGATAGCGGAGACCTGGAAATGGTTCATGGAAGATTGAAAGAAAAAATATCAGGAAGGAAATTTCTTCTTGTTTTGGATGATATTTGGAACGAAAGACGAGAAGAATGGGAAGCTGTCGAACTCCTCTTAGTTATGGGGCACCAGGAAGTAGAATTCTTGTCACATCACGTGGTGAGAAAGTTGCTTCTAACATGATGTCTGAAGTGCATAGGCTAAAGCAATTAGAAGAAGAGGAATGTTGGGAACTTTTTAAAAAGCATGCACTAAAAGATGATGATCATGAATTGAATAATGAGAAAAAGATGATTGACAGAAGGATAGTTGAGAAGTGCAAAGGATTACCCCTTGCTCTAAAAACAATTGGAAGTCTACTCCGCACAAAGTCATCCATTTCAGATTGGCAAAAGGTATTGGAAAGCGACATATGGGACTTACCGAAAGAAGTTGAAATTATGCCTGCTCTACTACTGAGTTATCAACACCTTCCTTCTCATCTCAAGAGGTGCTTTGCTTATTGTGCATTATTTCCAAAAGATTATGAATTTGACAAGAACGAATTAATTTTGTTGTGGATGGCTGAAGATTTTCTTCATCACTCTAAACAGATCAAGAATGTACAAGAAATTGGTGAACAATATTTCGACGATCTATTAACAAGGTCCTTCTTTCTTCAATTAAGCTCTGAAATGCGACAAATCAAGAATGTAACAAGGTCCTTCTTTATTGAATCAAGCTTTGAAAGGCGATTCGTCATGCATGACCTTTTGAATGATTTGGCAAAATATGTTTGTGCAGACTTCTGTTTCAGGTTGAAATTTGATAAAGGAAATATACCCAATACAACCCGTCATTTTTCATTTTCATTCGGTGACGTAGGATATTTTGATGGTTTAGGGAGTTTAACAGATGCTAAAAGACTGCGTTCATTTCATTCACTTACAAGTGGCTGTTTCTATGAATTCAATCCTTGCCAATTCAATATTTTGGTACATGAATTGTTCTCCAAGTTCAAGTTTTTACGCGTCTTATCTTTGAAGGGATATGCTGAGCTTAGTGAGGTCCCTAATTCTGTTGGTGATCTTAAAAATCTCTGTTCGATAGACCTTTCGTATACTCATATACAAAAGCTACCTGACTCAATATGTTTGCTCTATAACTTGCTAATAATGAAGATGAACTTTTGTTCTTTTCTGGAGGAATTACCTTCAAATTTTCATAAGCTCACCAAATTGAATTGTTTGGAATTTAAAGATACAAAAGTGACAAAGATGCCAATGCATTTTGGAGAATTGAAGAATCTTCAAGTACTGAGTACGTTTTGTATTGACAGAGATAGCGAGGTCATCAATATTAAGCAACTAGGAGGACTCAATCTTCATGGAAGGCTATCAATTAATGAGGTGCAGAATATTGTGAATCCTCTGGATGCATTGGAAGCAAATTTGAAAAATCAACTCCTTGTGGAGCTTGAGTTAAAATGGAATGAGAATCACATCCCCAATGATCCAAGGAAAGAAAAGAAAGTGCTTGAGAATCTACAACCTCCCAATCACTTGGAAGATTTGTCAATAGAGAACTATGGTGGTACAGAATTCCCAAGTTGGGTATTTGATAACTCATTATCAAATTTGGTGCTTTTACATTTGGAGAACTGTAAGTATTGTCTATGGTTGCCTCCCTTTGGACTTTTGTCATCTCTGAAGTCCCTCGAGATTATGGGGCTTGAAGGAATAGTGAGCATTGGTGCTGAATTTTATGGGAGCGACTCTTCTTCATTCAGGTCCTTGGAAACATTGAAATTCTACAACATGAAGGAATTGGAAGAATGGGAATGTAAAACTACTTCTTTTCCACGTCTTCAAAATCTTCATATCTATCTTTGTCACAAGCTTAAAGGTCTGCCAAATCAACTTCTTCATTTAAAGAATCTAGATATTGGTTGCTGTGATAAGCTCGTAATTAGCATAAACAAAATGTTCGCATCATCGCTTCAACTCTTGACTGTTGTGAATATGCCCAGTACTAATTATGATTTTCTTGAAGCAATGGAGATTAATAGTGACTGCGTTCATTTTACCATCTTTCCGCTAGATTTCTTTCCAAACCTCCGTGTACTTCGATTGAGTTGGTGCCAAAACCTAAAAGGAGTGTCACAGGAGCATGCTCATAATCATCTCAAGGTACTAGGAATTGGAGATTGTCCTCAATTTGAATCATTTCCCAGTGAAGGATTATCTGCGCCGTGGCTACAAATACTTTCAATTCGAGGAGCGGAGAATTTGGAGTTGATGCCAAAACGTATGCAATTCCTACTCCCCTCTCTTACTGATTTGGTGATAATTGATTGTCCAAAAGTGGAGATGTTCCCAGATGAAGGATTGCCATCAAATTTAAAAACTATGTCTCTTTCGAGCTTAAAACTTATCGCCTCCCTGAGAGACACATTGGGGTCCAATACATGTCTTGAACGCTTGATTGTTGAAAAGTTGGATGTGGAGTCTTTTCCCGGTGAAGTTTTGTTGCCACGCTCTCTCACCACTCTAATCATCTTTTTTTGCCCAAATCTTAAAAAGCTTGACTACAAGGGTCTACGTGACATCTGTGTCAAATATTATGAATTTCCCAACCTTCATCAGAGAAAATTAGAAAGTTCTTAGTTACAAATACTTCACTCTTTTATCAGCACTTACTAAACAACAGTTGCCTTTAAAGGAGACGGTGAGACGAGTTTTAATGGATTACTTGTTAATTGACAACAATATAACTTTGTTTAGGAAATCAAACATTTTTTTATAAGCTGCCTCTTGCTGTTCTTATCTGTTATTGCTTTTGAAAAATATTAGTAAGTATGTTGCAAATATCATTATGGATTTATTGATTAAAAAGATCTACTATTAATCACTTTAGTATTTTTTTTATTGTTTTGTTGCTCTGCTAAATTTTATATTGAATCACTGTGTTCAATATTGAAACAGTTATGTGATATGGATTATTTATATACTTAATCGATTAAATCCGAAAACAACTGATAAACTGATAAAATTTGAGCCTTGAAATTTTCTTAGAACAGGGTCCAATGCAGGCATGCCATTGTCAAATTTTATTTTCCTTAAGAATTCTAGACTGTTGAGTATTTTAATTTTCCATCTTGACTCTTCGTGTATTGATCTATTATTCTTCCTGAGACTGACTTGTAAATTTTTATTTGTAATTCAAGAGTATTACCGAGTCGGGGATGTGCTTACACAAGTTTCTTGCAATGGCTTCCAATGTCTTCTTCACTTCAAGTGATCGCTCTAGGCATCTTCTATCATGTTGTTTCCGCAAAATTTTGTCTTAAGGTATTAATTTTTTATTAATTATTAAAATTGCTTTTGTCTGTATTAAAGATTTCTTAAGGTACAAAATCTTAATGTTGTGTAAAATTAAACTTATTTTCCACCTTTTCTTTGTACAGGTATGCTTGCAGTTTACTTAGAAAAGACATGAAAAAGATAGTGATCACTCTTTGCTCCTCATATATCCTAGGAAAAACAAGGGGACAAGCAGGCTCTAGCAAAGGTACATGGCCTTGGAATTTTTTGGAATTTAATTTTCTCTTACTATTGTAGATCTTTTGATACAAAAATTTCTTAACTAGGCTTCTCTTTGAAAGCATTAAGAAGCAAATTGGAGAAGGAATCTCACAAATGTACCATGATATTATACAGAGAAAACAAGTAGAAGGGATTCAAATTGGCATATCTGATGATGAGTTACCTAAACAGGTCCAAGGAAAACTAGTACACCTGAGAGAGAGATTGAAGCAAAGGGAGTTATGAAATGTAAATGCTTCTAAACATACATTCTTAGACCCTTTAAATTGTATTTGATTTTTTGCTGAACTGGGAAAGGGAATTTAACTAGTGAGAATTGCCAATAGCTTTTAATTTTGTTTTCTTATTGTGTTTCCATTTGTTTATAAAATTAGTGGAGGAGAATTTGTGCAAGTGACCTGATATTGATTAGCTATGTAAAGATTGAGTATTTGTTGTACCGAGAATGGTCCTTGTATTTGTTAATGGAAGAAACAATAGATCTTTTACAATATATTTTATACCTAAATCTTCTTTATTATTATCTAATGGAAGTTCCAAAAACAACTAGAAACATGACATACCTGTGTATGTCAATGCGGTTCAAACTGGTGTATAATAAATACATGTCGGAAGAAAGAAAGTTTAGTATATTATGGAAATGAAGCCAAGAAATCATGTCTCCCTTTTTCATTTCAAATCATCTATCTGGAAATCTTCTATATTCAAACAGTCATCTCTTTTACTCTTAATATGAGAATTCAGCTCAAGCAATTCACAATTTGAACTCATTGTCGCACTGTCAATTGATTTACTACTTAATACTGATTTATGTTAAAAGTGTGTATACATTGTTAAAAGAAATTGTATTGCTAGTATGCCTTATAGACAAATGACCTGGCTTAATTTGCATCTATAAAACTTTAAGTTAGGCTAAATGCATTTATATAAATTAATTAAAGATTAGATGCAGAGTAAAGGTACATATGTAATAAAAAAATAATTAACATTTTTTTGAATTTTGAAAAAAATACATAAAAATTATAAATATTTCAAATATGTAACAATTTAAAAAAGAAAAACAGAGAGTATCTATCAGTTGAGATGTGATTGTTTGAAAATCAGCACAGCAGATATAAAGAAATAAGACCCTTCCCTTCTTCATACATTATTTCCTAAATATAAAAGCAAAATGATGCCCTCAAGTTTTATAATCTGTAGAAAATTTTGAACACATGCTAATAAATTTGTGTTGGTTTAGAGTGTAATTAGATATTATTTATACTGCTATAAGTGGAACATAGTACGAGTATAAGTATCAATACGAAATAGAAACTTAGAATTCATCAATAAACATGTATAAGAACTTGTTCTTGATATCAGAAGTTTTAAGCACCTAAAGCAGGAAGAGGACTAAATAATACAATTCTATGTTTCATAAGTTATAAACAGCTAAGTCAATTAAATCTCTAGTTCATATACGTGTCAAAAATCAGAAAAGTTGCTTTGTCAGGAAGACTTAAAAGCTATTGGTTGAGTATTAATGTTCAGTGTTCTTAAAGTCAAGTCACCGTTCTTGAGAAAATACCTAACTACTCATTTCATCACCATAGCAGCTCCCTGCACTGAATCATTGTGGAATCACACACTTCCGTCTTACCATGGCAGCAGAACTTCTTGGTGGTGCTCTTCTTTCTGCTTTCGTTAATGTTGCATTTGACAGGTTGGCTTCTTTTGAAGTTTTAGACTTCTTTCGTAGAAGAAAACTTGATGAGAGCCTGCTCAGCAATTTGAACATCATGCTGCACTCCATCAATTCTCTTACTGATGATGCAGAACAAAAGCAGTTCAGAGATCCACACGTCAAAGCATGGCTTTTTGCTGTGAACGAGGCTGTCTTTGATACAGAGGATCTCTTGGATGAAAAAGACTATCAACTCATCAAATGCAAAGTGGAAGCTGAATCTGCACATCAAAACTTGACTTACAAGGTATCCAATTTCTTTGATTCTACTTTCAGTTCATTTAACAAGAAAATTAACTCGGGAATGAAAGAAGTCACAAAAAAACTAGAATATCTTGCAAAGCAAAAGGATGCTCTTGGCCTGAAAAAGTGTACTTACTCTGGGCATGGATCAGATAGTAAAATGCCACAGAAATTGCAATCATCTTCTTTGGTGGCTGAAAGTGTTATTTATGGCAGAGATGCGGACAAAGAAATCACAGATGAAAAGGATGACAGTAGAGACCTACAAAAGGTTCACAAAAAACTGAAAGAAAAATTGTCAGGACAGAAATTTCTTCTTGTTTTGGATGATGTTTGGAACGAAAGACAAGAAGAATGGGAAGCTGTGCGAACTCCTCTGGGTTATGGGGCTCCAGGAAGTAGAATTATTGTGACAACACGTGGGGAGAAAGTTGCTTCTAATATGAGGTCTAAAGTGCATCGCTTAAAACAATTAGAAAAGGATGAATGCTGGAAAGTTTTTGTAAAGCAAGCACTAAAAGATGATGAGAAAAAGGAGATTGGTAGAAGGATAGTTGAGAAGTGCAAAGGATTACCTCTTGCTTTGAAAACAATCGGAAGTCTTCTCTGGACAAAGTCAGCAATTTCATTTTGGAAAAACGTATTGGAGAGTGACATATGGGGGCATTTTTGTATTTCAGGGTCCATTTGACCTTAAATTTGTAAAATAGGGTCTGTTAATTTTTTTTTGTCAAATAGGGTTAAGTCGTAAGGGTAGGGGATGACATTACAAATGAAGTCGTCCTCCACCCCACCGGTTTCTTTTTTTTTTTTCAAAAAAGCAAAACCGTCTTATATAAGAACAGTTTCTGTTTACATGGGAAGTGAAGTCGCTCTCTTAAGTAACGACTTCACTTTTCTTTTCTTTTCTTATATTTCTTTTTAACATAAACATCATGTCTGTGAGGAGCCTTAATTGCAAGGCTAAGAATCTTCACACTTGGCTCTAGAGTTTCTGAATTATTCACCATACATATAAAAGTTAGGCGCTGAAAATGGAGGAAAAAGTTTCAACCATATATAGATTCAATTGTTCGTTGGATTTCGTAAAATGAAATCATGTTTTGTGTATAATCCATTAAACTTACACATTTGCATTACCAAATAATTACAAATTAATGATAATCATGATTCTTCACTGTAAAATCATCAACAGTATCAACGTTAACAACTGACATGAAAAAATGAGATATTCGAGACGCCAAAAAGGACATGGATTTTTTTATTGCTTTTTTTTTTTCACAAATGTGGAAAAATGACACATTTCTTAGCTTTTACTACTGTGATTCATACGTGTACGATCAGAATCACGAAAAGAAAAAAAGAAAAGAAACCGCAAAAAAAAAAGGAAAAGTGAAGTCGTCATGTAGAAAGACGACTTTACTTTCCACGTAAAGAGAAACCGTTATCTCATAAGACGACTTTGTTATTTTAAAATAAAAAAAAGAAAACCGGTTGGGTGGAGGAGGACTTCACTTGTAATGTCGTCCCCCATCCTGACGACTTAACCCTGTTCGATAAAAAAAAATTCGATGGATCCAATTTTACAAATTTAACATCAAATGAACCCTATTTTACAAAAAAGCCTTACTTAAGAGAGCGACTTCACTTGCCATGTAAACAGAAACCGTTCTTATATAAGACGGTTTTGCTTTTTTGAAAAAAAAAATAGAAACCGGTGGGGTGGAGGACGACTTCACTTGTAATGTCGTCCCCCACCCTAACGACTTGACCCTATTTGACAAAAAAAAATTTAACAGACCCTATTTTACAAATTTAAGGTCAAATGGACCCTCAAATACAAAAATGCCTCTTAATGATCTGAAAATAATTGATTGTCCACAAGTGGAGATGTTCCCAGATGGAGGTTTGCCATCAAATGTAAACAAGTGTCTCTTTCAAGTTCAAAACTTATTGCCTCTCTAAGAGAGAACTTGGATGCCAACACATCTCTTTTCTGGTTGTGTATTAAAAAGGTTGATGTGGAGTCTTTTCCTCTTGAAGTTTTGCCCAAAATTACTTTTCTACAAATCTCCAATTGCCCAAATCTCAAAAAGATGAAGTACAAGGGTCTCTGCCATATCTCATGTCTCTTACTTGAGCATTGCCCCAACCTTCAATGCTTACCAGAGGATGGTCTACCCAAATCCATCTTTCATCTTTCTATCAAGGGTTGTCCGTTATTGAAAAAGCGTTATCAGAATCCAAAAGGTGAAGACCGAAAAAAGATCTCTCACATTAAAAACTTGGGAATTTGGTATTAAGAAGTTCAAAACTAGATGTGTCGCAATTCCATTTGTCTTTATCAGGTGCTAATTCTCCATCTTTTCCATTACAATTTTCTTAGTTGCAAATATTTCACTGCGTAATCGCCATTTACTAAAACAACTGAAACACTTAGTAATAAGGAGATGGTGAGATGAGTTTCAATGGATGATTTTGTTACTTGACAATAATATACTTGAGATCAAATTACTGATTTCCATTAGTCACTTTGTTTCCAATTCATAGGATGGCAGCAGAATTTGTTGGTGGTTGACAAGCTGGCTTCTCCTAAAGTTTTTAGACTTGTTTTGTGGAAGAAAACTTGATAAGAAGCTACTGGGAAACTTGCACATCACACTGCACTCCATCAAAGATCCACGCTATAAAACATGGCTTTTTGATGTCAAAGAGGTCATGTTTGATGCAGAGGATCTCTGGGATGAAAGAGACTATCAACTCACCATATGCAAAGTGGAAGCTGAATCTCAACTTCTAACTTTCATTTATAAGGCATCAAATTTCTTCAACTCCACTTTCAGTTCATTTAACAAGAAAAACTAGAATATCTTGCAAGGCAAAAGGGTGCACCTGGTTTCAAAGAATGTAGTTATTCTGGTGCTGAATCAAGTATTAAATTGTCACAGAAATTGCCGTCAACTTCTTATGGTTATGGAGGGGCTGTTTTGTGTTCCATGTGTTCTCTTTGTAAAAAAATGAAGAATCAATTCACCATCTATTTTTTTTGAGTGTAATACTGCTGTTTATCTTTGGTATTGCCTGCAGGGGATTTTTTCTTATGTGTATTGGTTGAATTCAATTCCGGGTAGTGCTCTAATAAAACTTGTGTGATTAGAAGCTTTGACTTACACTACTTGGATGATTTGCCAAAGAACTATGACAGATTTCAGAGAATCATTTCACAGCAAACAGCTGTTCAAAATATGAGAGGGTTAGTGAGTTTGATTGTTAACTCTTCCAGCAAACATATGCACAATGATATAAAGCAATTTTGCTTCTGAAATTTTTTGACGTCAATTCTAGCCGGGTAAAGGTACAACTACTATACAAGTTCTTTGCCAATTTCCTGATATATATATATATATAGATTGGGTTAACGTGATCACAGATAGTTCTTGAAACTTTTTATCAAACATTTCTCAGAAAGGAAACTTATTCTTCCTTCTATTAATCTATTTAGATGACAATGATTGTTGTAGGGTTGTTGAAGTATAATTGTTATTTAAAGAGAAGCTTGTTTCTTAGTTCAAGATGAAGAAACTTGAAAAATTAAAATACTTCAATATCTTATTTATCTTCTCAAAGAATGAAAAATTGATTACAAGGCCTCTAGAACTCATACAGAACAAAGTCATAGAACTGAGAATGATAACTCTATCAAAATAAAGGTTCATATTACATGTTTGTAGAGAAGCTCAGTTATTTAGGTCACACAAGATACAAGATAAGACATAGTGTGCTTTGAGTGTGGTCAATCATTTCCTGCATAATCAAGAGAGCAACATTTAAAAGCTATGAATAGAATACTTCACTATTTAAATATTTTAATAAGACAAATCAATAATTATCAATATTGTCTGTTTTCAAATTCGTGTTTGATAAGATAAAAAAAAATAAAAACATCTGTTTCTACAATGTTGTTAAGTAAAGTGCATCGCCTAATGCACTTACAGTAAGATCATTGCTAGGGTGTTTTTGCAAAACATGCATTGCAAAATCTCTGTTTTTAATTTCTGCATTTTTGATTGTAGTACCTTTTCTCTGTTTTTAATTTCTGCAGAGGCAGAGGGAATGAAAACATCACCGTTTCATTTTCATGGGAAACTAATAAGGTTTATATAAAAGTAACTATATTGCCTTATACCTAATCACTGAACGGTTTAAAACTATACCACAATCGTAAGAAGAACAAATAAAAAGTAACCATCACCAAATAACAATAATAGGTATATCAAAATCTCATCTCGTAATCTAATTTAATTCTTAATTAGTGTCCAAATAAAAAAATAATACCAAATCAGTGTTAAGTGGAGTCAGTCAATGAAATAATATTTAAAATTTTACCCGAATATTTTTAACAATTAAACAAATTATCAGAAAGACATTATTGCTTCACTGGGCCCACAATCCTCTCTCCATTCAGAATTTCATGCTTTCATTCATCACAGCCGTTTGAATGAATATCGAACAGCTCACATTTTATGATGATGAATAAAACTTATAAAATGTTTGAGCCGCCCATTCCTAATCTAACGAGAATTGTGAAACAAAGCTGAGAAAATTTGCGATAAAAGAAAATGATGTTCCACTATCCTTAAAGTCAAGTCTTAGTCGTAAAATAGCCACATACTTGTTTCATCGGTATAGCCTCCCTGCACTTGGATTTCAAATTACACACTTCCATTCACCATTCACTCCAATCTGTTCCAACTCCTACTATGGCAGCAGAAGTTGTTGGTGGTGCTCTTCTTTCCGCTTTTCTTCAGGTTGCATTCGACAGGCTGGCTTCTCCTCAATTCGTAGATTTCTTTCGTGGAAGAAAACTTGATGAGAAGCTGCTCCGCAATTTGAACATCATGCTGCACTCCATCAATGCTCTTGCTGATGATGCAGAACAGAAACAGTTCACAGATCCACACGTCAAAGCATGGCTTCTTTCTGTCAAGGAGGCTGTCTTTGATGCAGAGGATCTCTTGGGTGAAATAGATTATGAACTCACCAGATGCCAAGTGGAAGCTGAATCCCAACCTCAAACCTTCACTTACAAGGTATCAAACTTCTTCAACCCTACTTTCAGTTCATTTAACAAGAAAATTGAATCAGAGATGAAAGAAGTCCTAGAACAACTAAAATATCTTGAACAGCAAAAGGATGCTCTTGGTTTGAAAAACGGTACTTCTTATTCTGATAGTAAGGTGTCACAGAAATTGCCATCATCTTCTTTGGTGGTTGAAAGTATTATCTATGGCAGAGATGCAGACAAAGAAATTATCTTTAATTGGCTCAGATCTGAAACCGACAATGATAACCATCCATCTATATTTTCCATTGTGGGCATGGGTGGATTGGGTAAGACCACACTCGCCCATCATGTGTACCGTGACCCAAAGATGGAGGAGGCTAAATTTGATATCAGAGCTTGGGTTTGTGTTTCCGATCATTTTGATGTTTTCACAGTGACAAAAACAATTCTTGAGGCAATCACTAACTCTAAAGATGATAGCGGGAACCTAGAAATGGTTCATGGAAGATTGAAAGACCAAATATCAGGAAGGAAATTTCTTCTTGTTTTAGATGATGTTTGGAACGAAGGAGGAGAAGAATGGGAAGCTGTTCGAACTCCTCTTAGCTATGGGGCTGCAGGAAGTAAAATTCTTGTCACAGCACGTGCTGAGAAAGTTGCGTCTAACATGAGATCTAAAGTGCATCGCCTAAAGCAATTAGAAGACGACGAATCCTGGAATGTTTTTAAAAAACAAGCACTAAAAGATGATGATCTTGAATTGAATGATGAGAAAGAGGAGATTGGTAGAAGGATAGTTGAGAAGTGCAAAGGATTACCTCTTGCTTTGAAAGCAATCGGATGTCTTCTCCGCACAAAGTCATCCATTTCATATTGGAAGAGTGTATTGGAAAACGACATATGGGACTTGCCGAAAGAAGTGAAAATTATCCCTGCTCTATTACTGAGTTATCAACACCTTCCTTCTCATCTCAAGCGATGCTTTGCTTATTGTGCATTGTTTCCGAAAGATAGTGAATTTGACAAGAAGGAATTAATTTTGTTGTGGATGGCTGAAGGTTTTCTCCATCACTCTCAACAAATCAATAATGTAGAAGAAATTGGTGAACAGTATTTCAATGATTTACTAACGAGGTCTTTCTTTCTTCAATCAGATTTCAAAACCTATTTCTCCATGCATGACCTTCTGAATGATTTGGCAAAATATGTTTGTGCAGATTTTTGTTTCAGGTTGAAATTTGATAAAGGAAACTGCATCCCCAAAACAACCCGTCATTTTACATTTGCATTCAATGACGTAGAATGTTTTGATGGTTTTGGGAGTTTAACTGATGCTAAAAGACTGCGTTCTTTTTTTCCATCTGAAGAATTCGGGGGAAGAAATATTGATTATTATCCTTTGCAATTCAAGATTTTGGTACATGAATTGTTTTCCAACTTTAAGTTTTTACGTGTCTTATCGTTGAATGCATATTCTGAGCTTAGAGAAGTCCCTGATTCTGTTGGTGATCTTAAACATCTCCATTCTTTAGACCTTTCGAGAACTGGGATACAAAAGTTACCCGAATCAACATGTTTGCTCTATAACTTGCTAATCTTGAAGTTGAACTATTGTTCAAGTCTGGAGGAGTTGCCCTTAAATTTGCATAAACTCACCAAATTGCATTGTCTTGAATTTGAAAATACAAAAGTAACAAAGATGCCAATGCATTTTGGAGAGTTGAAGAATCTTCAAGTACTCAGTCCGGTTTTTATCGATAAAAATAAGGAGTTTAGTACTAAGCTTCTAGGATGCCTCAATCTTCATGGAAGACTATCAATTAATGAGGTGCAAAATATTGTAAATCCTCTAGATGCATTAGAAGCAAATCTGAAAAATAAAGATCTTGTGGATTTAGAGTTAAAATGGGAGTCAGACCATATCCCTGATGATCCAAGGAAAGAAAAGAAAGTATTGGAGAATCTACAACCTTCCAAAATCGTGGAATATTTGTCAATAAAGAACTATGGTGGTACAGAATTCCCAAGTTGGGTATTTGATAATTCATTATCAAATTTGGTGTTCTTAAGGCTGGAGGACTGTAAATATTGTTTGTGTTTGCCTCCCCTTGGACTATTGTCATCTCTGAAGACCCTTGAGATTATTGGATTTGATGGAATAGTGAGCATTGGTGATGAATTTTATGGGAATAGCTCTTCTTCGTTTACATCTTTGGAAAGTTTGACATTTTCAAAGATGAAGGAATTGGAAGAATGTGAACGTAAGACTGCTGCTTTTCTACGTCTTAAAACTCTCTCGGTGTATCAATGTCCCAAGCTAAAAGGTCTGCCAGATCAACTTGTTTATGTAAAGAATCTTTATATAATTGACAGCATGGAAGCATCGTGCCTCGAAAGGTGTGAGCATACTGTATCTCATAATTCACTTGAAGCCTTGACCTTTTTTGTTTTTCCAATTATGAATATTTCAATGAGTCGTAGCTTTGATCTGCTTGAACATATTCGCATCTTTGGCAGTTGTGATTCTCTAACAACCTTTCCACTCGATTTCTTCCCAAACCTTAAGTCTCTTTTCCTGCTTGAGTGTCGTAACCTACAAATTATTTCACAGAAGCACACTCATAATCATCTCATGTTTTTGACAATTTCCTGTTGCTCACGATTTGAATCATTTCCTAGTGAAGGGGTATCTGCTCCGCGGCTACGGATAATTCGAATTAATGGAGCGGATAATTTGAAGTTGTTGCCAAAACGGATGCAAATCCTGCTTCCGTCTCTTAATGTACTACAAATAATGAATTGTCCAAAAGTGGAGATGTTCCCAGACGAAGGTTTGCCACCAAATGTAAAAGATGTGTCTCTTTCAAGTTTCAAACTTATGGCCTCCCTAAGACAGACCTTGGGTACCAACACATGTCTTCAGAGCTTGTCTATTGAAAATATGGATGTGAAGTTTTTTCCCGATGAAATTTTGCTACCACACTCTATCACTTCTCTACGAATCAATAACTTCCCAAATCTTAAAAAGATGCATTACAAGGGTCTCTGCCACCTCTCTTCTCTCACACTTCATGCTTGTCCCAACCTCCAATGCTTACCGGAGGATGGTCTCCCCAAATCCATCTCCTCTCTTGAAATCTGGAACTGTCCATTGTTGGAACAACGTTGTCAGAATCCTGAAGGCCAAGACTGGAAAAAGATTGCTCACATCGAAAAACTAAGTGTTCGCTCAAAATTTTAAAGTTAGATGAGCAATAATTCCCGTTTCTCTGCCTCTTCAATAGGTGTTGATACTCTATACTATCTCTCTACCTTTTCAATTACAATCTTGTTAATTTACATTGTTGTGCTATTACATTCATCACTTTGTCTAATGATTTCTTTTGTTAATTGTTTATTGTTAATTTTTAAACTAATGATTTAATTGGAAGCCGGTATCTGGTGCTAATCGTATTATCTCTGTACAGCATTCCTATCTGAATCTGGAGGGAGCAGAAGACACCCTCCCTCATCGGCTGACCTTGATTCTAAGCTGCACACCGAAAAGAGTAAGTAGTTGTTTAGGGATATTGTTCTTGAAACAAACGCAATTGTGAAAATGCAATTACTTTTAAACTTCCTTTTCTTGGGACTTGAACTTGTATTTGTTTTCGCCTTGTTGAATTTATATCCTCAACTGGTCTGTTCTGTGTTATTTTTTTCAATTGTGCTTTCAAAATACACTGATGACTAATACCCGTGTCTTTAATGATCCACACAGGAAGAGAAAAAAAAAGAAAAACTGGACTCAGTTTTGGAGAGTGACATTAAAGCAGTGAGCATTACAATAATAGCTTTTACTTCATAGCTACAATTTTCTTCCCCCAACTTTTCGTTTATTTATGAAATTTGTAGAGGCAGGATTTGATGTAGTTGTCAGAAAACATGTAAAGTTTGTGTAATTGTTGAACCGTAAAAAGCGTACGTGTTTGTTATTGGAAACAGCATTAGATATTTTACAATATATTTTAGATAAATGATTTCTACATAAATATCTAGATTCCCCCTTTGATGTAGTTTTCACATGGCAGAATAAAACAAAACCATTGTCTCCTCTTCAGGTTTCTGCCCTGCATGGATTTTACTTGATATCAGAAGAAAGAAATGCTGTCTTATGTGAATATTCAAAACAAAGGAAGCATATATAGAAGAGAGTCATCACATATAGTATTGCCTTATTACTAATCACTGAACGGTTTAAAACTATACCACAATCGTAAGAAGAACAAATAAAAAGTAACAATCACCAAATAACAATCATAGGTATATAAAAACATTTGATTTAGTAACAACTACTTCACGTCATAGGTATATATATATATATATATATATATATATATATATATATTATATTATATTTTCAAGTGATATAAAATTTTGGTTTCAAAATACTGTCAACCAAGAAAGATGATAGCTGACTAGTATTGTTAAGTTTTGGAAAATATGACATAGCCAACGCCCCTTAGAGGTTTTGATTTTATTATATGATATTTTGTAGTTATATTTTGGTCATTATCTTTTCTCATATCATGTTTTTATTATAAAGGATTATTGCAAGAAATTTAAAATAAAATAAGGAGAGAAAAATTTGCTAGTGTATATATCACATCAACTAAAACCTTTGATGAGATACAAGATGAAGTGAAGAAGTTAGACTAATTGCATAACTAGTCTATTGATGGTTTACTTATTTTAGAATAATCTTTCTTGTTTTACACTGTAGAGAATACAGAATTTTTATGGAAGAGAGTCATCACATATAGAAAACATTATCATATGACACCTAAGTTTAACAATGACGAGGAAATTAAAAGAATCATTCTACAATAATCTCAATCATTATCTCTAAATTTATAATAGTTTTATTTGAATCACAAAAATAATATTTTTTTTCAATCAAACTACCTTTATGAGGAAAACAGAAAAATAGGAGAAAACTAACCTAAGCTACTAAGAGGTGAATTCATATAACATTTATTTCTTTATTTTGTTTTTATATAATTTATTAGCTAATTATGTAAATTTTATTATGGAAGATATCTTTTTTTTTATCTAGGAAATTAAAAGATCGTAAGGTTAAAGTGGAGTTGGAGCCATGAGTTGGTGTTTCGCATTGGGTAGAAATAAACAATATGTTAGGAGAAAACACTCATAAACCAATCGAAATTGGTGTCTTAATTTCTTGTAAGAGTTTTCACATGATTTGTAACACTCGATTTTTGTTGCTTTCCTATTGTGCATATCTACATGAATAATCTTATCTCTAATTATTACTATAAAAAAATTGTCTCACTTTATTTAAATCTCAAATAAAAAGGAAACTTCATGTCTTACGTCTACAATATAATTTGACAAAAATCGAAAATAAATAACAATAAAATCTGTGAGACGACCTAAAACGTCAATCGGTCTTATTCAACTCTCACTCTTGATTATTAATTATTGTGCATCTTTCTCTACACACATGCAATTATCTATTTCTGTATAAGGTACAATCGATCATCGCAAGGAGATACAATAATGCAAGTGTCAACCTGATTTCGTTCGGACAAATAGAGATTATTAGAAAAAGAAAAATCAACAAAAAATTGGTTTTTATTGTTAATAAATAAAAGGTTCTTAAAAAAAACTAATTTGCGTTTTTGGATTTAAAAATATAAAAAGATTAAAAAGTTAATTAAGAAAATTAAAGAATAAGAAAAATCATTTTACAAATAAAGTATAAAGGAAAAACAAACAAAATAAATAAAATAGTTTTCAAAACAAGAAAATAGGAGAAAAGAGGAGTATGGCTGAGCTTTTGTTAGGCCTAACTATCTTAAAAGAAAGAATTTTTTGACTTCCTCACACCCCTCTAGATTTTCTATGTATAGTAGACATACAAAACCCTCCCAATCACGTGACAGAAAACCCCAAGCTCTCCACCTCATTGTTTGAAAATCTGCATGTGACTACGTCATGTGCAATGTCCTCTTGTTTGGGAAACAATCGATCAGATATGTTTGTGGAGATATATACTTCAACTTAGAAGTTGATAAAGCACTATCTATACCAGAAAGGGCTCCTCATTTTTCATTCGCAATCAATGACGTTAAGTATTTTGACAGTTTATATGATGCGAAAAGCAATGACGTTAAGTACATTGCCCCAAGCTCAAAGGGCTGCCAAACCAACTTCTTCACGTAAAGCAAATAATTATCTGTGAATGTGAAAGGTTCACCATTGGCGGACACAACACGGATTCATCAACCCTGGAAAGGATAGGGGATACCATAAATAATAATTCTCTTGAAGTGTTACACATTTATTCTTGTCTGTACATGAATATTCCATTGAGACTTCGCTACAATTTACTTGTAACACTGGATATAGATGGAGGCTTTGACTCTCCAATGACCTTCCCTCTAGATTTCTTCCCAAAACTCTGTTCACTCAAACTCAGGTGTTGTAATCTGATGAAGTGGAGTTGTGCTCTGATGGAGGTTTGCCATCAAATCTAAATACCATGGATCTCTCAGACTGGGAAAAGATTGCTCACTCGAAAACATAGAGATTGAAGATGTCGGACATGAACTTGAAGTTTGAAATCGGTAGTTTTTTGAAGTTTGAACCTTTTGAAATACAATGTTGGGCTATTGTTTCCAATTCATAGGATGGCAGCAGAATTTGTTGGTGGTTGACAAGCTGGTTTCCCCTAAAGTTTTTAGACTTATTTTGTGGAAGAAAACTTGCTAAGAAGCTACTGGGAAACTTGCACATCACACTGCACTCCATCAAAGGTCCACGCTAGAAAACATGGCTTTTTGATGTCAAAGAGGTCATGTTTGATGCAGAGGATCTCTGGGATGAAAGAGACTATCAACTCATCAGATGCACAGTGGAAGCTGAATTTCAACTTATAACTTCCATTTATAAGGCATCAAATTTCTTCAACTCCACTTTCAGTTCATTTATCAAGAAAAACTAGAATATCTTGCAAGGCAAAAGGGTCCACCTTTTCTTTGTACAGGTATGCTTGCAGTTTACTTAGAAAAGACATGAAAAAGATAGTGATCACTCTTGATTCCTCATATATCCTATACTTGGAAAAACAAGGGGACAAGCAGGCTCTAGCAAAGGTACATGACCTTATAATTTTTTGGAATTTAATTTTCTCTTACTATATTGTAGATCTTTTGATACAAAACTTTCTTAATTAGGCTTCTCTTTGAAAGCATTGAGAAGCAAATTGGCGAAGGAATCTCACTAATGTACCATGATATTATACAGAGAAAACAAGTAGAAGGGATTCAAATTGGCATATCTGATGATGAGTTACCTAAACAGGTCCAAGGAAAACTAGTACACCTGAGAGAGATTGAAGCAAAGGGAGTTATGAAATGTAAATGCTTCTAAACATACATTCTTAGACCCTTTAAATTGTATTTGATTTCTTGGTGAACTGGGAAGGGAATTTAAGTAGTGAGAATTGCCAATAATTTTTAATTTTTTTTCCTTATTGGGTTTCCATTTATTTATAAAATTAGGAGAGGAGAATTTGTGTAGCAGTGACATAAATTAACTATGTAAAAATTGAGTATTTGTTGAACCGAAAACGGTCATTGTATTTGTTAATGATAGAAAGAAAGAAAGAAATACATGTTGGAAGAAAGAAAGTTTAGTATATTATGGAAATGAAGTCATGTCTCCCTGTTTCATTTCAAATCACCTATCTGGAAATCTTCTATATTCAAAAATTCACCTCTTTTACTCTTAATATGAGAATTCAGCTCAAGCAATTCACAATTTGAACTCATTGTCGCACTGTCAATTAATTTACTACTTAATATTGTTCACGTTAAAAGTGTGTATACATTGTTAAAAGAAATTGTATTGCTAGTATGCCTTATAGACAAATGACCTGGCTTAATTTGCATCTATAAAAATTTGAGTCAGGCTAAATGCATTTATATAAATTAATAAAAAACAATTAACATTTTTTTTTTTAATTTTGAAAACAATACATAAGTTAAATTATAAATATTGCAAATATGTAACAATTTAAAAAAGAAAAACAGAGTATCATTGAGACGTTGTTGTTTGAAAATCAGCACAGCGGATATAAAGAAATAAGACCCTTCCCTTCTTCATACATTATTTCCTAAATATAAAAGCAAAATGATGCATACTATGACTATGATAAAGGATGCCCTCAAGTTTTATAATCTGTAGAAAATTGTGAACATTAAATAATGATCTTATTATTGCAAAATGTTTTTATCCTTTTTTTTTCTTTTATCTTATTTTTCATTATGAAGTATGTTTGAGATACTAAATTAATAAATTTAAAAAAAAAAACTTAAATTAGAAATAACTAAATAATACAATTCTATGTTTCATAAGTTATAAACCAGCTAAGTCAATTTAATCTCTAGTTCATATACGTGTCAAAAATCAGAAAAGTTGCTTTGTCAGGAAGACTTAAAAGCTATTGGTTGAGTATTAATGTTCACTGTTCTTAAAGTCAAGTCACCGTTCTTGATAAAATACCTAACTACTCATTTCATCACCATAGCAGCTCCCTGCACTGAATCATTGTGGAATCACACACTTCCGTCTTACCATGGCAGCAGAACTTGTTGGTGGTGCTCTTCTTTCTGCTTTCGTTAATGTTGCATTTGACAGGTTGGCTTCTTTTGAAGTTTTAGACTTCTTTCGTAGAAGAAAACTTGATGAGAACCTGCTCAGCAATTTGAACATCATGTTGCACTCCATCAATTCTCTCGCTGATGATGCAGAACAAAAGCAGTTCAGAGATCCACACGTCAAAGCATGGCTTTTTGCTGTCAACGAGGCTGTCTTTGATGCAGAGGATCTCTTGGATGAAATAGACTATCAACTCATCAAATGCAAAGTGGAAGCTGAATCAGCACCTCAAAACTTGACTTACAAGGTATCCAATTTCTTTGATTCTACTTTCAGTTCATTTAACAAGAAAATTAACTCCGGAATGAAAGAAGTCACAAAAAATCTAGAATATCTTGAAAAGCAAAAGGATGCTCTTGGCCTGAAAAAGTGTACTTACTCTGGGCATGGATCAGGTAGTAAAATGCCACAGAAATTGCAATCATCTTCTTTGGTGGCTGAAAGTGTTATTTATGGCAGAGATGCTGACAAAGAAATGATCTTAAATTGGCTCGGATCTGAAATCGACAATCATATCCATCCATCAATACTTTCCATCGTGGGCATGGGTGGGTTGGGTAAGACCATACTTGCCCAACATGTGTACAATGACCCAAGGATCGACGATGCAATGTTTGATATCAAACTTTGGGTCTGTGTTTCGGATGATTTTGATGTTTTGACTGTGACAAAAGCAATTCTTGAGGAAATCACAGATGAAAAGGATGACAGTAGAGACCTACAAAAGATTCACAAAAAACTGAAAGAAAAATTGTCCGGACGGAAATTTCTTCTTGTTTTGGATGATGTTTGGAACGAAAGACAAGAAGAATGGGAAGCTGTGCGAACTCCTCTTGGTTATGGGGCTCCAGGAAGTAGAATTATTGTGACAACACGTGGGGAGAAAGTTGCTTCTAATATGAGGTCTAAAGTGCATCGCTTAAAACAATTAGAAAAGGATGAATGCTGGAAAGTTTTTGTAAAGCAAGCACTAAAAGATGATGAACTTGAATTAAATGATGAGAAAAAGGAGATATTTTTTGGGTATTGAGGTGGCACAGTCCAATGATGGTATTGTTATATCTCAAAGAAAGTATGCCATGGATATTCTGGAGGAAACTGGATTGATGAGTTCAAAGTTTGTTGATACACCCATGGATCCTAATACTAAACTTCTACCAAATCAGGGGGAGCCTATATCTGATCCTGAGCAGTATAGACGATTGGTTGGGAAATTGAATTATCTTACCGTTACTCGTCCTGACATTTCCTTTGCAGTCAGTGTGGTAAGCCAATTTCTTAATTCTCCATGTGAAGATCATTGGAATGCAGTCATTCGCATCTTGAAGTATATTAAAAAATCTCCTGGAAAAGGATTGTTATATGGTTCTAATAACCATACAAGAGTTGTTTGCTATTCAGATGCTGATTGGGCAGGATCTCCTTCTGATAGAAGATCTACATCTGGGTATTGTGTCTTCATTGGTGGTAACTTGATCTCGTGGAAAAGTAAGAAACAGAGTGTTGTAGCAAGATCTAGTGCAGAAGCAGAATATAGAGCTATGGCCT
Organism: Vigna unguiculata; assembly: GCF_037176805.1. Classification (NCBI taxonomy): domain Eukaryota; kingdom Viridiplantae; phylum Streptophyta; class Magnoliopsida; order Fabales; family Fabaceae; genus Vigna; species Vigna unguiculata. The sequence goes on along the minus strand of NC_140795.1, from coordinate 48,140,124 downwards.
CAGCTGCCTGTGAACTTGTTTGGCTCAAGCAATTGCTTCAAGAGTTACAATTTGGAGATATTACTCACACACTTGTGTGTGACAATCAGGCTGCCCTTCATATTAGCTCTAATCCTGTCTTTCATGAGAGGACTAAACACATTGAGATTGATTGTCATTTCGTTCGGGAAAAGGTTATGTCTGGAGACATCAAGACTGAGTTTGTTAACTCAAGTGATCAGTTAGCAGATATTTTTACGAAGTCTTTACGGGGGCCTAGAACTGATTATATTTGTAACAAGCTTGGCACATACGATTTGTATGCTCCAGCTTGAGGGGGAGTGTTAGATATAGTTTGATATTATTAAGATATTGTTAGATATTGATAACTACAATATCAAACAATATCTTCTATTTAATCTTTTTTTTTCAGTTACTCTTTTTACTTGTACCTCTCTCTATTATAAATAGATTACCCTATGTGTGGTTTATACACAAGGGAGATTAATCTCAATCCTTATCTTCTTTATTCTCAACAACTTCAATTAAGTAGGTGCCAAAACTTAAGAAGAGTTTCACAGGAGGAGCACGCTCATAATCATCTCAAGGTACTAAGAATTAGTGAATGCCCTCAATTTGAATCATTTCCCAGTGAAGGATTATCTGCGCCGTGGCTACAAATAATTTCAATTCGAGGAGCGGGGAATTTGAAGTTGATGCCAAAACGTATGCAAATCCTACTCCCATCTCTTACTGAGTTGGAGATAATTGATTGCCCAAAAGTAGAGATGTTCCCAGATGAAGGATTGCCATCAAATTTGAAAAAGATGTCTCTTTCGAGCTTAAAACTTATCACCTCGCTTAGAGACACATTGGATGCCAATACATGTCTTGAAAGCTTGATTGTTGAAAAGTTGGAGGTGGAGTCTTTTCCCGGTGAAGTTTTGTTGCCACACTCTCTCACCACTCTAGACATCCTTTTTTGCTGAAATCTTAAAAAGCTTGACTACAAGGGTCTATGTCACATCTCCTCTGTCACATATTATGGATGTCCCAACCTTCATCAAAGAAAATTACAAAGTTCTTAGTTACAAATACTTCACTCTGTTATCGGCACTTACTAAACAACAGATGCCTTTAGAGGAGAAGGTGAGACGAGTTTTAATGGATTACTTGTTAATTGACAACAATATAACTTCTTTTGGAAATCAACCATTTTTTTTATAAGCTGTCTCTTGCTGTTCTTATCTGTTATTGCTTTTGAAAAATATTAGTAAGTATGCTGCAAATATCATTATGGATTTATTGATCAAAAAAATCTACTATTAATCACTTTAGTATTTTTTTTTTATTGTTTTGTTGCTCTGCTAAATTTTATATTGAGTCACTGTGTTCTATATTGAAACAGTTATGTAATATGGATTATTTATATACTTAATCGATTAAATCCGAAAACGACTGATAAACTGATAAAATTTGAACCTTCAATTTTTCTTAGAACAGGGTCCAATGCAGTCATGCCATTGTCAAATTTTATTTTCCTTAAGAACTCTAGGCGGTTGAATATTTTAATTTTCCTTCTTGACTCTTCGTGTATTGGTCTATTATTCTTCCTGAGACTGACTTGTAAATTTTTATTTGTAATTCAAGAGTATTACCGAGTCTGGCATGTGCTTACACAAGTTTCTTACAATGGCTTCCAATGTCTTCTTCACTTCAAGTGATCGCTCTAGGCATCTTCTATCATGTTGTTTCTGCAAAATTTTGTCTTAAGGTACAAAATTTTAGTAATTATTAAAATTTCTTTTGTCTGTATTAAAGATTGCTTAAGGTACAAAATCTTAAGGTTGTGTAAAATTGAACTTATTTTCCACCCTTTTCTTTGTACAGGTATGCTTGCAGTTTACTTAGAAAAGACATGAAAAAGATAGTGATCACTCTTGATTCCTCATATATCCTATACTAGGAAAAACAAAGGGACAAGCAGGCTCTAGCAAAGGTACACGGCCTTAGCATATTTTTGGAATTTAATTTTCTTTCACTATTGTAGATCTTTGATACAAAAATTTCTTAGGCTTCTCTTGAAAGCATCAAGAAGCAAATTGGAGAAGGAATCTCACAAATTAACTCTGCAAAAGAGAGTTGTAATGCAAATAAAGGAAGTTCTTCTGGGTTTGGCTTGATAATCGATGGGAAGTCCTTAGATTATTCGCTTAACAAGAATTTGGAAAGGTCCTTCTTTGAGCTTGCCACTAATTGTGCATCTGTCATATGTTGTCGATCTTCACCCAAACAAAAAGCTCGTGTGAGTAGTACTATGGTTGTTGTGTGTGTGCTGCTACCCTATTTCTCCTTTAGCTCTTTCTAAAGTCGCCACCGCTTTCTGCCAACGTACCATGATATTATACAAAGAGAAAACTAGTAGAAGGGATTCAAATTGGTTTATCTGATGATGAGTTACCTAAACAGGTCCAAGGAAACTAATACACCTGAGAGAGATTGAAATTGTAAATGCTTCTAGACATATATTCTTAGACCTTTGAAATTGTATTTGATTTCTCTTTTTCTCTTAGGTTTCCATTTGTTTATAAGATTAGGAGAGGAGAATTTGTGTAGCAGTCACGTGATGTACCGAAAATGGTACTTGTATTTGTTAATGGAAGAAGCAATAGAAGCAATTTACAATATAGTCTACATATAAATGATCTTTATTATCTGATGCAAGTTCCAAAAACAACTAGAAACATGATACCTCTGTAAAGTGAGATTCATGATATTAATGTCAACTACAATACTATATAATAATAGTTCAATATCAGTACATGACCTTTCTTTTACATGTTCCAAGATAAAGAGAGTTTGATTTTGAAATTGGTGTATGGTAAACACATGTTGCAAGAAAGAAAGTTTATTATCTCATGGAGATGAAACTGTGTCAAAATTTTGTAGGATGAGATAGTTGTAGCAGAATGTTCTTCTCTAAGAAATTATTATCAAGGTATCCACATAAGCATACGTGTTGATAGTTAAGATAAAAAGAAATCAAAGAAGTATGAATAAAAAACTCAACAATATAACGAACATTAATTACACACTTCCATTCACAATTCACTCCATTTCCAACTCTTACGATGGCAGCAGAAGTTGTTGGTGGTGCTCTTCTTTCCGCTTTTCTTCAGGTTGCATTCGACAAGCTGGCATCTACTCAGTTTGTTGATTTCTTTCGCGGCAGAAAACTTGATGAGAAGATTCTCGGCAATTTGAACATCATGCTGCACTCCATCAATGCTCTCGCTCATGATGCTGAACAAAAACAGTTCACAGATCCACACATTAAAGCCTGGCTTTTTTCTGTCAAAGAGGTTGTCTTTGATACAGACGATCTCTTGGTTGAAATAGATTATGAAATCACCAGATGCCAAGTGGAAGCTGAATCCCAACATCAAACCTTTACTCATAAGGTATCAAATTTCTTCAACTCTACTAAAAGATAACCATCTTGAATTGAATGATGAGAAAAAGGAGATTGGTAGAAGGATAGTTGAGAAGTGCAAAGGATTACCTCTTGCTTTGAAAACAATTGGAAGTCTTCTCTGCACAAGGTCATCCATTTTAGATTGGCAAAGTGTATTGGAAAGTGATATATGGGACTTACCGAAAGAGGTTCAAATAATCCCAGCTCTATTATTGAGTTATCAACACCTTCCTTCTCACCTCAAGAGGTGCTTTGCTTATTGTGCTCTATTTCCAAAAGATTATGAGTTTGACAAGAAGAAATTAATTTTGTGGTGGATGGCCGAAGGTTTTGTTGACAAACAAGTCTCTTTGGATAAACACTTTTTGTATTCAGATTTGTTGTGTATTGAAATGAAGCACTACATGGTTCTTTTATAGGCCTTTGGACATGACTCTTCAACTACATTCATTAAATATAACTACTACCTAACTCACAATTAATACAACAACTTCCAACTACCCACATTTAAGTTTACCTAACACCAACTACCCACATTTAAGTTTACCTAACAAAATCCTCCCGTAAACTTAAATGATCTTCTTGTCCTTCATTCCGAGTATCATCTTATTGTTCTCAAACAAAGAGGATGGCAGCGACTTTGTAAACATATCTGCAGCTTGTGCTCGACTTTCGACGTGCTCCAACTCTACATTTCCTTCTTTCACTTGTTCTCGGATGAAGTGAAATTGAACATCAATGTGCTTGATTCTCTCATGATTGACCGGGTTCTTTGCCAATTCAATGGCCGACTTGTTATCAACTCGGATCACAATCCCCTTTTCTTGCTTAATTTCCAGTTTGCTTAGAAGCTTTCTAAGCCAAACTACATAGCAAACACTCCAGGATGCTGCAACGTACTCTGCTTCACATGTTGACAGTGTTACAATGGGCTGTTTCTTTGAAAGCCAGGTGAACGCCGTGCTCCCCATGAAGAATACATATCCAGACGTGCTTTTCCGGTCATCGACATCTCCACACCAATCACTGTTTGAGTAGCCGACTAGTCGGTAATCATCCGTCCTAGTATACATTAGACTAAGTGACACAGTTCCTCTCACATACCTTAGAATTCTCTTTAGGGCCTTCCAATGAGTATACCTCGGTTCCTCCATATATCGACTTGTTATTCCAACACTCAGCATTAAATTTGGTCTGGTATTTGTAAGATACCTGAGACTTCCAATCAGACTTCGGTATTTGCTCGCATCAACTCGGTCTCCATCTGCATACTTAGAAAGTTTTGTGCCCAATTCTATAGAGGTGGAAACCGGGTTGCAACTCGTCATCTTGAACTTAAACTACTTCTTTTCCACGTCTTCAACATCTTTTTGTGAATAGATGTCCCAAGCTGAAAGGTCTATCAAACCAACTTCTTCATTTAAAGCATCTAGTTATTTGTTACTGTGATAAGCTCATCATTAGCGAGACCAACATGGACACACGATCGCTTGAATTCCTGAAATTGAATTCATGTCCACTTGTGAGTATTCCCACTACGCATTACAATTTACTTAAAGAAATGTCAATTGACGATGGCTGTGACTCTCTTACAACCTTTTCGCTAGATTTCTTTCCAAATCTCTGTTATCTTTATTTGAGAAGATGTCGAAACCTACAAAGAATTTCACAGGAGGACACTCATAATCATCTCCAGAGAATGACAATTGCGGTATGCCCTCAATTTGAATCATTTCCTAGTGAAGGGTTATCTGCTCCGCAACTAGTCAGTTTTGAAATTTTTGGAGCGCAGAATTTGAAGTTGTTGCCAAAACACATGCAAGTCCTGCTTCCTTCTCTAAATCAACTATGGATAATTGATTGTCCACAAGTGGAGATGCCTCCGGATGGAGGGTTGCCATCAAATGTTAAACTTATGTATCTTTCAAATGTTAAACTTATGGCCTCCATGAGAGTGAACTTGGATAACACTTTGCAAATTGGAAAGCTGGACGTGGAGTGCTTTCCGGACGAAGGTTTGTTGCCACGCTCTCTCACCACTCTACTAATTACTGAGAGCCCCAATCTTAAAAGGCTAAACTATAAGGGTCTCTGCCACCTCTCCTCTCTCACACTTAATGGGTGCACCAACCTTGAATGCTTACCAGAGGAAGGTATACCCAAATCCATCTCTTCTCTTTCAATCTGGGATTGTCCATTGCTCCAAAAACGTTGTCAGAATCCAGAAGGCAAAGACTGGGAAAAGATTGCTCACATTGAACAACTGAGAGTTGGGAAATGGAAATAAGACAAAGAAGTTCAAAATTAGATGTGCATACTTGTCTTTTCTCTGTCTCTTCTACAGCTGCTAATTCTCCACAATATTTCTCTACCTTTTCCATTACACTTTTCTATAGTCGCAAATATTTCTCTCGATAGTATGAGTTTGGCAATCAAACACTTTTTTAGAAGTTGCTTCTTGTTATTGTTATATGTTATTGCTCTTGAACAAAATTAGGAATTAAGTTGCAAATATCATTATAGATTTGTTCATTCAAAAATTGTAAAAGTAATAACATTTTATAGTAATTTTCTATTATTTTGTTGCTCTGCTAATTTTATATTGAAACAGTTTGCTCTATATTGAATCAGTTTGTTAACGAAAACTACAATTTAAAATTTATTAATATATCTCATTGTGGTGATTGATTTATAGACATTCAATTTGAGTTAATCTTTTATCAAATTATTTTACTTTTTAAATGTTTTTGTTTATATAAGTTAACTTAACTTTATTTTTTTTGTTTGGATAAATTACGTAAATCAAACAGATTATTTAAATATCAAAGAATAGTTGATAATTCAAAATGCACTAATCCAAAAAACACATTTTATAGCTTAAATTTTATACCTGTTCTAATTTTTCAGATATAAAAAAGAGATGGTAGTAAAAATGTTGATAACTTTTAAACCAGTTTTAATTCCAACCGGTTTAAAACTCTTAAAAAGAAACATTTAATAACTATTATACTTAAAACCGTTATAGAAATAAAATGTGACCGCAATTTAATAATAATAAAAGTTATTCCACACCGTTTAGTTCCTGTAACGATATAGAAGTGAAATGTACTCTTCGGTCTTTTCCGCTTCTCGCATTCCCTGCTTCAAAGCAATTCTTTTTGACAAAGTCAGGTCTTCCCATTGTCTTGCGATTTTCCTTCTTCCTCTCGCGCACTCTCGCTGACGTTCTCGTCGCCATTGGTGGTGCTCGTGATGCATTCCCTTCTTCCTCTCGCGCATTGTCACTGACTGTTCCCGTCGTTGTTGGTGGTGCTCGTGACGTATTCCCTTCTTCCTCTCATGCTCTCGCATTCTGCTATGGTGGTGGTCTCTGATTGCCGGTAAAAGTTTATCCTCGTTTAGGGTTTTGGCAACGCAAAACTCCCCTTCGATGACCAATACTCGTCTCTCTGACCACCATCACCACGTGTTCCATGAAAACCCTCCCCTTGAAACGTTAAATCTCTTAGCCTAGAAGAACACGGCCAATCCGTGACTTATTATTGACTAATATTGGAAGTTAGAAGGGTGAATGTGTGTTGAATAGGGTTGGGGATTTTTTATGGAAAAAAAATTAGAAGCTCGTAAAAAGTAGCAGAAGAACGGAATGGCTCCGATGAAGGTTCAACCAGTTGCAATCAACATTGATTCTAAAGGTGAAGAACGTAGTGGTGGTTGGTGGTTGGGAACAAGTTGGTGTTGAAATTGTGGCTGAAATGGTTGTCCATGACATCTCGAGTTTATCCAACGAAGGTAATCTATGGAGCTGCTAAATTTTTTTTATTCAATAATGATACCGAAGCCACTATGAGTGCTTCAGTTAAAATTTGGCAAATGAATTTTGCATTCAATAGTTGTGCTTTACTAATTCTTGTGTTATTTTAGAAGTTGAAGGTTGGTGGCATTTTCAAATACTTATGTCCCTTTTTTCATCTACTATTTATCGCATTGCAGGAGCTTAACCATGAAATAAATATTGAGATGTTATTAATGTGTGGCAGTTTGTTATATTATTTTTTGTATTGGAATGAATATTTTGTGCTAGCCCTACATTCTAATTTCTATCACTAAAGGTTTTAAACTAACACTCAGTGACCTTGTGGCAGAGATTTATAAATCAGTGCCTTCCAATGTATGATTTGAGTTGGAAAAAACATGTTGCTTCTTGAAAACAGTACTTATGAGTGGTGAGACAAATGTTACTTACTTTCATATTTCTGCTAATTAGGAGAATAATCTTACATGAATGAATTGTTTTCATTCCTCTGTGTCTATGATTTTGATCAACAAGGCAGGGTTTGTGCATGCTATATATTTTGTGACTATTTTATCTTTTGAAAGGGGTTTTCATCACCTAAAATGAGCTTTATTCTTTTGTTGATTCCTTTCTTACAATTATTATGAAAGTAACTCTAAAGTTTCCTCTAGGCAATTGATCACAACACGTGCAAGATTTTTTACAAGATGTTGAACAAAGGTGTCTTTGATGTTATTAATGAATGCATTTCAACCGGCAAGAAAGTATGTGATGTACTAGGAGCTTTTATTTCCTTTTTTTTTCTCTCAATCTTATGATTTGTAGAGGAGCTATGTATTAAAGTTGTTAGAAAACATTCAGGAAACAATTAGAGTTACTTTGTCTAGTTGGTGAACATTGCAAAAGTGATATTGTTTCTTCAACAACTGATCATGTGTATAATTAATTGTTTTTATAATCAAATATAACCATAACCAGTTCCTATGGGTAAAAAATTATTCAATAATGATTTTAAGAAACATTGTTGCGGTGTGGCTTAAAATATTTATTTTTGCAAGTGACTTGATATTGCTGTCTTATTTGATCAAATGTTGACTCCTCTGTTGAATACTTTTGGTTATTGAAAATGTGTTCTTGTCTCAGGATGGAGTGATGGAGACTGCTAAAGATCTCAAAGGGCAAAGAAACATGGAAATATGGTCAAAATTTTAATCTGTCTTACACATTTTCTTTAGGTTTATATTGCTTATGCTTACATCTTTTTACTTACATGTTGAACATGTGAATGGATTCATCATGATAGATTGAACCGAGTTATGAGATAACTTAGTGATAAAGTTGAAAGGGAGAGTGAGAATGAGAGTGAGGTTATGCGTTTAATTTTTCTTACTAACACTTACGAGTTATAAGATTGTTTTTTATAAGGTTGTTTTTGTAGGTTTAGAAGAGATTGGAATATACAGAAACAACTTTTTACCAATTAAACAGCAGCCAGATAATCAAATTTCGATAATGAAAGCAGCAGAGAGTTTGGTCCAATCTGGTTCTGCTTGCTTGCTTCGGAAGAGAAGTGAGATTACGTTTGATGGCCTATTTAACATTGATAATCATATTAATTTTTGAATATCTAACCTTTGAATTTTCTTATACAGTCAAGGACTTGCACCACTGCCTCAACTATCTTCGTGTTACCTACGGGTCAAGTGAGTTCTATATTCCTATTTCCTGTTGAGTTTTTTTGTTGGCTGGTTTTTTAGTGCTTGAATTTCCGAAAGTTTTGGCCTTCTTTCTTGGATGCTTGCAATAGGTTTCATTGAATCAGAGCTCGAAGGAATTGACTCATTTTTGTTACCATCAGTTTTGTGACTACGGTTGTCGATTTCGACCATACCAACCTCAGGGTCATCGTCCTTAGAGTGCACAGGTACTGAAGTCGCACCATTTTCTTGCATGGTGGAATTATTACGGGACTTGCGTTTTCTTCCAGCTCCCACCATGCTATTTACTGGCTCAAACATTTTAGCCTTTTCTTTCCTTAACTCAGTGTTTGGTTTTGAAGGATTGTGCATATCACAGGAAATAGTCATGTGCTAAAACACAAATGTGAAGATCATTTGAACAAAAGGTCAAAATAACATTAGCTTCCCTAAAAGGAGAGGCACACTGAGGATTAAGAAAGAAGAACCTGATAAAGATTACATGATAAGAAAAAATGTGTAACCTTTACCGGAATTCTGATTTTGAGAGTTCCACTGGAAGTTTCAACTCGAGGCTGATCACCCTCTATCTTTTCTTTTCCTGAAGGTTGTGCAGGGCAGATAAATTTTATTCTTGCCGCAGCTTTCGCTCTTCTAGCGGATCCAATTCTAGCACCTTCTTCCCCAAATTCAGCCTCACCCTGCTTTTCATCTTCCTTTGCATCTTCCACTTTATCAAGTTTGGGAGATGAAAGATCTGCTTCTTTTCTAAAACCAGATTTGGATATTTCTCTATTGGGTTGTGATGACAAAACTAAATTCTTCTTTATTTTTTCTACCAATTTATCGCCAGGTTCCTCATCATTATAATCTTGAAGTGGGAAAATTTTGTCCCTTAAATCTTGCTTACGAGTATCTGACCTGTTCATCCCAAAACAGCATAGAAGTCAGGCAAAATACAGGAAAACTCAAAGGACTAGGAGAAAAAGAAAACAACAAGATTTTCAACCATCAAATAGAAATAAGAGCAGGGAAAAAGAAGAAGCAAAATTGATCACATCAATTTTCTTTCATAGTGCATGCATTGATTCAAACAATCAGATATCTCATTCACCAGTTACAAACAACCTTACTTTTTGGTAGATCCCTGTATGGTTGGTTCCACACTGAAGATCAAGTAATTTCATGGAAAATAAATTTGTTTTAACAATACAATCATATAGTGATGATTCAAATTACAACGCATGATAGAATGATGTGAGACCAGCAACTGAAACAGAGAGAATATTAGAACAATCTGCCAGCACTATATGGAAGTACCATGTTCATTGTAACTACCTTAATTTGTCGAGTGGAGAACATCACAGCTTGGACAGCCACAGCCCGTACCTTGTATCAGAGAATTGTTCGAGATTGGATAATTAAATCACTTTCAAGTGCTCCATGCACTAGCCAGGGCCTTCTTCAGGTTGGGCTTATCTATTTCGTTGTTGAAAACCAATATTTTATGTTTTTGTAGTTACCTTGTCATCATCATCACCATCACCATCATATTCTCCACAATATGGAGGGCATGCTGTGATATGTCGTTTCTTGTATGACCATAATTGTAAGTTTATTTGAAAATTAAAATTCAAATATGTTTTTTAAAGTGTCAAACGCACGATGATCTTTTACTTGGGTTTATTGTCATTCTCTGCTCAAAAAAGTAACTTCATAGAAAATTTAAGGTTTGATTTTGTGCTTCTGCTTCTTCTGTTGAAATTCCTTTGATTTTGATTATTACTTACTTTCTAATGCATATATATATATATATATATAAATATATATTGGTGACAGTGTAATTATATCTTTATTTTTATGAAGTCCTCACCAGTTTCTCTTTACACTATGTGTGTATGTATTTCACATCAGAATAAACTTTGTAAAGCAAATACTTGGCAAAGAGCACAGCCCACAATTGATGTTGTTTTACTTTTATCTGAGATAAAAATTGGCATTGGGAAAAATGAATGGCCAATACAAACAGCAAATATTCTTGCAGTAATGGCTGCGACAGCTACGCTTCCGGGGCAAACTTAAAAGTATCTGAGTCTTTTAACTTAGATGTTATCAGTACTGGTTAGTGTAACCAAGCTGCAGCGACAGTTAAGTGCAACCATGCTGGAGAAATTGCTGGAATGAGAAGGTTGTATAACAGCATTGGTGGATTTCAATCTGGTGTTGCACCTCCTGGTGGTCTTGGACTTGGAGCTGGACTTCAGAGAATTATATCGAAAGCTTTTCCTCAGCACCCACAAGTTGAGGATGACTCTTTTAATGGAATGTTGCTTAATAAGTTTGTGCGTTTACTTCAGCAGTTTGTCAACGTAGCAGAGAAAGGTGGGGAAGTGGTCAGATCTGAATTTCGTGATACTTGCTCTCAGGCCACAGTGCTGCTTTTGTCACATTCGGTAAACATTTCTTGCTGCTGCATATATCATCTGATTATGCTAATGCAGACTAAAGTTTAGGTTAGAAAAATAAATACAAATACACTTTATTTAAAATCTCTGCTTTTGTTATTTTTTGAAGGAAAATATGGTTGTGCTGCCTCTTATCTTAAAGATGTAGCTTTATCTTTGGACAAGTTGCGGGAAGGCTATGTTGAGGTGTGTCTAATCACTACAGTAGTATTCCTCTGATGCTAGAATGGTTTTTGTACTTAGAACCTTTAACAAATGTCCTATACATTATGATGATGGGATGCTATAGTATACGGTTTCTAATTTGGTTACTTGTCTAGAAGAGGACACTTTTTAAAACACACTTTTGAGTGCATTTTATTAGGGAGATTAATTACAAATTTTTCTGTTCCTTTCATTTGTGTGTTCTATTTATTCTAGTTTTTATCTAATAAATTTGAACCAATAATATAATTTTTATCTATTAGAAATGTGATCAGTATTATATTTCATATAAAATTTAGATTGTATTTTATGTGAATATTAGATTGAATGAAATTTGTTGTTTGGATGTTTTGGATAATTATTACCTGTTTTGTATGTGGTAATAAGCAAAAACAAACTTTTCATTAAAAAATGAAAAATCACTTTTTATACCGGTTTAAGTCAGAAGGGGTATGAAAGGTGGAACTTTTTATACCGGTTATAGAACAAATATAGAAAGTTGAAACTTTTTATACCGCTTATATCTATACCGATTCTACAACCGGTATAAAACACTTTTCTTAACCGGTATAAAAAGGTTTTTTTGCACTAGTGATGATATTCTATAATCATTCTTGGTTAAAGTTCTTTTTTTTTTTCCGAGGTTTGTTAAGATATTTTCGATTAATATTGTCGAAGCTTTTATCCATTGAAGTAGATCCAAATTGTTTTCTCAATCGAGGCTAATTTTCCAACATTGTTAGTTGGATTTTTTTGTTTTGTCGACATTGACTAAAGCAATCCTAGTTAAGGTTAATAAAAATTTTCAAGTTAACATTTAAAAAAAAATCCTAAACATTATTGTCAGAAAAATAACATTTTTAAGGACTACTAATAAATTATATTATATAAATATATATTTTTATATTTTTATTTATTTTTATAATTTGTTGTTAGTTAAAAGGATGAAATAGTAGATTTATAAAAATTAATTATTTAATTTTGATATGCATAAACATATACATAAATGCCAGAGACACGTGTACTTTATCATTGATCAAGTACATCACTGACTCAGTAGCATAGTCAATTGAAGCTGTAGCTACTGCAACAAGATTGCAGAATGTCCTTAAATCAATTTGGCTGAACAATTATTTATCTTAAATTTGTTTAATTTCTCACATTTTTAGTCCAAAACATGCAGCTAGCTATGATGGCAATTAACATTGTGACAATTTCTTCACATCTGTTTAATGTTGACAGGTTGAGACCATTCCTTCACAGGTACTACTTTGTGACTGTTCGTAGTTCATGTGTTATATTTTGCAACCGAGTCGTAACCTTTTACACAAAAACTTAAGACAATGATGTTATGGGTCTTTATTTTTATATAGTGTTTAACTTTGTCTATTATATCCAATGTGAGACTTTGATTCACACTTGGACTATTTCCAACAATCTTCTTCCAAGAGTGAGTCCACTTTTTTTTTTTTTTTCTTTTTCATATGATATATTTTTCTTTAGGTATAAGTGACCCCTGGTTTACACCAAAATCTTAAGGCAATGATGTTATGAGTCTTTATTTTTATAAGTGTTTAATTTTGTCCATTCTATCTAATGTGAGACTTTGACTCACACTTGGATTATTCCTAACTTGGATTATTCCTAACACGAATCACTATAGTTCTTCACCTTGAGTTGTATCTTGATTTTTCAACTCTTTCATCCATGTGTTCTTAGCCATTGATGTGGGTAAAAGCACTTATGAAAGAAAGTATAATTTTTATTATGAAATTTACTCTTAAAGTAGCAACAACAAATAACCTAGAGTTAAATAATTAGAAGGGAGAAAAAGTATTCAGAGAAGGAAAGATAAATAAGCAGATAGGAAATATCACTAATAAAAAAAAACTTTTTATGTTTGTTATTGTTGACATCAGAGAAATGTCTGACGTTATTACCTGTGTTATAAATTGATATTGGAGGTATCATCAAATGTAATTTTAAGTCGAACGTGGTCTGTAATACACTTAAATTAATGTTTGTTCTCTAAGGAACCAAAATAAAATTTGGAGCCAATTTAAATAAAAAAGGGCAGAATTTTACGTATGTTAGGACATTAATAGAAGTAAAATTCCGTCAAATGTTGCTCTAATCGACATAATTTTACGTCTGTTAAAACAAATGTCAAATTCTTTCTTTTTTTATGTTTTACTTACATTTGTCAATTAACCAAATCTGATGATAATCAGAAAGTCACAACGCAGAATATATATTTCAAAACAAAAATTATGGTAATACAAAATGTAGATTTCATAATCTAAAATTCTTTCTTCAACGTTTTAATCTAAACTAAATATGATAATAATCTTAAAGCTAAACCTAACTCCAATTTTGGAGGAGAAATGTTGCCCACTCTTTTCTTATTTGCTGCATTGCCCCATGTGAAATAGATGATCAATTCTTGAGGGACTAAAGTGAGTAAAGTCGTAAAAATTAATGAGAATGAATTAGAGTGGCAAGAATTGACTAATGAAAACATATAAAGCAATGAAAATGAGAATGTAACATGCAACAACAATGGAAAGCACGAAAAACAGTGAGTTACTATGAAAAATAAAAAGTGTTTGATGGAATGTCCGAGTGAAAATGAAAACCGGACAAAACTGTTTGATAAAATGCCTGAACGAAACTGAAATATTAAATGAATTATGAGAGCAATTGGAACACACTTTAATCAATACAACAATGTAATGAGCTACTTTAGAACCATAAAACTAAACTAAAACAACAAATTGAAACCAAGAAACAAAATTAGACAGCAAACTGAAATGAAAACAGTGAGTAGTGTATGCGACTGAAAACTAAATTATGAAGATTGATAAGAAAAACTGAATTAAGATGCAATAAAATGGTTTGAATCATGGACGCAACATGCAATGTAGTCTAGAAACATACTAATTGAAAACTATAACCGAGAATTGATACTAAGAACAAGTGCAGAATTAGATTTTTAAGATGGGGAAAACTAACTAAACTAATAAACCTAACTTTCTAAAATGGGGTAAAAACTGAAATATGCAATCAAAACTGGAATTAAAGCCATGAACAAGATTCAAATGATGAAACTAAACTTAAATAATGCATAAAATTGTAAAATGAATTCAGAAACTGAAATCTAATATGCAGAACCAGTGCTAAAATCTGAAAATGAAAGATCAACTATATTAACTACCATAACTATATTACCTACCATGATGAACAAATGAGAACTCTGAATTGAAATGTGAATTATGAAATGGAAACACAAGTTGAATCATGAAAACAGATTAGGGACCAATTTAACCGGTTCAGCATTTTACAAGTTGTTCTTCAATGATTGCTTAAAACTGCTGAACTCCAATTCTCTGCACCATACAGCTGCTGTCACCTTTTTTTTTTCTTTTTTCTGAAAATCCTAATATCAACAAAAATAAATTACTAAAAAAAATCTAACTGTTAGAATGCAAAATTAAAAAAGATTTAGAAAAACTAATATTTATTGAAGGAAAACCAAATCTGTCCTTAAACAAAGAAATAAAAGCAAAAGGTCTAAAAAAAGTATAATTAGTCTAGAAAAGTATGAACAAATGGAGACTTATCAGCAGGTTATTAAAAAGGAATTAAAGTTCATGATGTATAAAGAGATAATTGTTTCCTGTGTTCATTGTAATATTACAGCAGGGTCTGAGGCTGTAAAATTCTACAACATATCATATAGATAAATCAAAATATCATGAAAACCATCGATACCACTTATTTAAATTAACAATCTTAGAGGAAGTAAGATGAGATTCAATTAGCGGTTCAATCTTGATCTACTAAACAAATAATTCTTGGGAAATGTTTTTGTAAGATGGTCACTTCAACTCTCCAAATCTTATACACTCATGATGTCTTTACATCATGTTATCATGACTTTATTAACTAAGAACAGAGATGGGAAAGGACATAATATGCTTACTATTAAACCAAATTGAAAAAATGATAAAAAAGAGGCGAAGAAGTACTAATAAATTAAATCTCGGCTAATTAGAAATTACTGACTAAACATCTACTGAACTAGCTTAATTACCTCATGATAGTCAATTAAGTGAATAAATAGAGGATGAGAATTAGTACATCAAAATAAATTTGCATGAATATAAGATAAAGCAGAAAAGATATTTACTTTTATATAAAGTTTTGGTTTCAAAATACGATATACCAAGTCAGATGTCACTACTGCTTTATAATCAGACAAGTTTTGCTTTATATTCATGGATTACAGCTGTGAGCAATTTGTCTGATTCGAAAGACTCAACTATTATTGCTTCACGGGGACTCAACTTTCCCTCCATTCACAATTTCATACTTTACAACCTTTGAATGAATATTACTACTCACATTTATAATGGCGAATCAAACTTATCGAATGTTTGAACTGTCCATTCGTAATCTAAAGAGAACTGTGGAACAAAGCTGAGAAAAATTGCGATAAAAGAAAATGATGTTCCACTATCCTTAAAGTCAAGTCATCGTCGTAAAATAGCCACATACTCGTTTCATCGGTATAGCATCCCTGCACTTGGATTTCAAATTACACACTTCCATTCACCATTCACTCCATTTCCAACTCTTACGATGGCAGCAGAACTTGTTAGTGGTGCTCTTCTTTCTGCTTTTCTTCAGGTTGCATTCGAAAAGCTGGCTTCTACTCAGTTTGCTGATTTCTTTCGCGGCAGAAAACTTGATGAGAAGCTTCTCGGCAATTTGAACATCATGCTGCACTCCATCAATGCTCTCGCTCATGATGCAGAACAAAAACAGTTCACAGATCCACACATTAAAGCATGGCTTTTTTCTGTCAAAGAGGCTGTCTTTGATGCAGAGGATATCTTGGATGAAATAGACTATGAAATCACCAGATGCAAAGTGGAAGCTGAATCTGAACCTCAAACCTTTACTTACAAGGTATCAAATTTCTTCACCTCTACTTTCAGTTCGTTTAACAAGAAAATTGATTCAGGACTGAAAGAAGTGGTAGAAAAACTAGAATATCTTGCCAAGCAAAAGGGTGCTCTTGGTTTGAAAGAGGGTACTTATTCTGATGATAGATCACGTAGTAAAGTGTCACAGAAATTGCCATCATCTTCTTTGGTGGTTGAAACTGTTATTTTTGGCAGGGATGCGGACAAAGAAATGATCTTTAATTGGCTCACATCTGAAACCGACAATCATAACCATCCATCAATACTTTCTATTGTGGGAATGGGTGGGTTGGGTAAGACCACACTCGTCCAACATGTATACAATGACCCAAAGATGGAGGAGGCTAAATTTGAAATCAGAGCTTGGGTTTGTGTTTCCGATCATTTTGATGTTTTGACAGTGACAAAAACAATTCTTGAGGCAATCACTAAATCTAAAGATGATAGCAGAGACCTAGAAATGGTTCATGGAAGATTGAAAGAAAAAGTATCTGGAAAGAGATTTCTTCTTGTTTTAGATGATGTTTGGAACGAAAGGCGAGAAGAATGGGAGGCTGTGCAGACTCCTCTTAGCTATGGGGCACCAGGAAGTAGAATTCTTGTGACAACACGTGGTGAGAAAGTTGCTTCTAACATGATGTCTGAAGTGCATAGGCTAAAGCAATTAGAAGAAGAGGAATGTTGGAAACTTTTTAAAAAGCATGCACTAAAAGATGATGATCATGAATTGAATGATGAGAAAAAGGAGATTGGTAGAAGGATAGTTGAGAAGTGCAAAGGATTACCCCTTGCTCTGAAAACAATTGGAAGTCTTCTCCGCACAAAGCCATCCATTTCAGATTGGCAAAGCGTATTGGAAAGCGACATATGGGACTTACCCAAAGAAGTTGAAATTATCCCTGCTTTGCTATTGAGCTATCAACACCTTCCTTCTCATCTCAAGATGTGCTTTGTTTATTGTGCCTTATTCTCCAAAGATTATGAGTTTGACAAGAAGGAATTAATTTTGTTGTGGATGGCTGAAAATTTTCTCCATTACTCTCCAAAGAGCAACAATCTAGAAGAAATTGGTGAACAATATTTTGATGATCTACTAACGAGGTCTTTCTTTCTTCAATCAAGCTTTAAAATGCGATTCACCATGCATGACCTTATGAATGATTTGGCAAAATATGTTTGTGGAGACTTCTGTTTCAGGTTGAAATTTGATAAAGGAAATTGTATACCCAAAACATCCCGTCATTTCTCATTATCATTCCTTGACACAGAATACTTTGATGCTTTAGGGAGTTTAACTGATGCTGAAAGATTGCGTTCATTTCTTCCACTTACAAGTAACGCTTTCTATGAGAATCTTCCTTGTCAATTCAAGGTTTTGACACATGAATTGTTCTCCAAGTTGAAGTTTTTACGCGTCTTATCTTTGCATGGATATTCTGATCTAAAAGAGGTCCCTGATTCTGTTGGTAATCTTAAACATCTTCGTTCGATAGACCTTTCCTGTACTTTGATACAAAAACTACCCGACTCAATATGTTTGCTTTATAACTTGCTAATACTGAAGTTGAACCATTGTTTTTACGTGGAGGAATTGCCTTCAAATTTGCATAAACTCACAAAATTGCGTTGCCTGGAATTTGAAAATACAAAAGTGACAAAGATGCCTATGCATTTTGGAGAATTGAAAAACCTCCGTGTACTGAATATGTATTGTGTTGATAGAATTAGTGAGTTTAGTACTAAGCAACTAGGAGGACTCAATCTTTATGGAAGGCTATCAATTAATGATGTGCAGAATATTGTGAATCCTCTGGATGCATTGGATGCAAATTTGAAAAATCAACACCTTGTGGAGCTTGAGTTAAAATGGAATGCGAATCACATCCCCGATGATCCAAGGAAAGAAGAGAAAGTGCTTGAGAATCTACAACCTCCCAAACACTTAGAACATTTGTCAATAGAGAACTATGGTGGTACACAATTCCCAAGTTGGGTATTTGATAACTCATTATCAAATTTGGTGTTTTTACATTTGGAGAACTGTAAGTATTGTCTATGGTTGCCTCCCTTGGGACTTTTGTCATCTCTGAAGTCCCTCGAGATTACGGGGCTTGATGGAATAGTGAGCATCGGTGCTGAATTTTATGGGAGCGACTCTTCTTCATTCAGGTCCTTGGAAACATTGAAATTCTACAACATGAAAGAATGGGAAGAATGGGAATGTAAAACGACTTCTTTTCCACGACTTCAACATCTTTCTATCGATAAATGCCACAAGTTGAAAGGTCTGCCAGAACATCATCTTCATTTAAAGGAACTGTTTATCAAGTCCTGTGATAAGGTCATCATTAGTGGAAACAACATGGACACATCGTCGCTTCAAGTATTGAGTTTTTATTCATGCCCACTTGTAAATGTTCCTATCACCCATTACCATCTCCTTGAAGAAATGAGGATTGGCAATGGTTGTGACTCTCTTACAATCTTTCAGCTTGATTTCTTTCCAAGGCTTCGTTTACTTAAATTGAAAAGGTGCCAAAACTTACAGAGAATTTCACAGGAGCAGACTCATAATCATCTCAAGGAACTAACAATTGTTGAATGCCCTCAATTTGAATCCTTTCCCAATGAAGGATTATCTACTCCGCAACTACAAAAGATTAAAATCCGAGGAGATGAGAATCTGAAGTTGTTGCCAAAATGCATGCAAATCCTGCTTCCGTCTCTCGGTGAACTGCGAGTAATTGAGTGTCCAAAAGTGGAGATGTTTCCAGATGGAGGTTTGCCATCAAATATAAAAGATGTGTCTCTTTCAAGTTTCAAACTTATCGCCACCCTGAGAGAGAACTTGGATGCCAACACATGTCTTGAAAGCTTGTGTATTGAAAATGTAGATGTGGAGTCTTTTCCTGATGATGTTTTGCTGCCACACTCAATTACTGTTCTAAGAATCTCTGATTGTCCAAATCTTAAGAAGATGGATTACAAGGGTCTCTGCCACCTCTCCTCTCTCAGACTTTTTGATTGCCCCAACCTTCGATGCTTACCAGAGGAGGGTTTGCCCAAATCCATGTCTTCTCTCTCAATCTGGAACTGTCCATTGCTCGAACCTCGTTGTCGGAGGAATCCAAAAGCCCAAGACTACTGGAATAAGATTTCTCACATTGAAGAGTTGAGAATTGGGCACAGTGATGAAGTGGAAGTTTAAAAGTTTTGAACAATATCAGCAAGTATGTTACAAAGATTTATTGATCAAGAAATTGTAAACAAAAATTACTTTAGTATTTTTTTTTATTAATTTGTTGCTCTGCTAAATTTCATGTTAAATCAATTTATTATTCTAAACTAATCTCAGTTAGCTAGAACTATAATTTAAAATTTATTATATCTAATATTTCTCATTGTGGTGATTTTGCTTTAGAATTTAGTATTCATAAGTTCAATTTTATTTCTACGAAAAATTCCTTGTTAAAAAAAAAAAATCAAGACGTTCAATTTGAACGTCTGTCATCTCATATTGTGTTATTTTTTAATGTTACTTTTAGATAATTTGATTTAAATTCATTAGATTTTCATTTTTTTTGTCTGGTTAAAATATTTCAATTACCACTAATTTGAAAAAATTATTTAAATATAAAAAAATTGTTAATAATTTAAAATATTAATAGTGATTATTTTTTTCAGCCGTTTGATGTTTTTTTTTGTCAAAGTTTGTTAAGATAATTTCTTCTAATATTGACCTTTTCTCTATAAACATAAATCGAAATTGTTTTCATTGAAGATAACCAATTTTTTTTTTTTTTTTTATCAATGGCAGGTGTGAGAACCCTCCCTCGCTGCCACCCACTTCACAGAAAACAGCACACTCTCCCCTTGCACTCTTTTCCTTCTCTATTTCTTTCTCTGCCTTCTCTCTACCCGAAAACATTTTAATTCACATCCAAAAGTCCGAAATCCTTCCCACTGTTATAGAATTCAGACCTGAGGCTAGATCAAGACCACTTCCTCAAGCTGAGCCTTCCCTCCCTACGCATAAGTCAATATGTATTCCTCCCTTGTCTTCCAATTTTCGAATTTTAGGTATTTCTGTCTTTCTAAGTTGAGGTAGGGTTTGTTCTTACACTTGGCAATTGTAATTTAGTGCCTTAGGTTGTGAGATTGAGGTGTCCCCTTTGTTGAAAGAGTCCTTACTTGTGGAAATTTCAAAGGTATGGGGAGCTAGCGATTTTTACTCAAATTTGTATAACAATCTGTTTTGATGAGTCTGAATTGCATGTTTAAGTGTTGAAAATGATGTTTGAATTGCATGATTTTAGTATGTGTTGATTTTGTGAAGAATCTGGACTCTTGCATGTGGGAACAGGTTCGTAATCTGGTATTTTCGTCTGGGCGAGTGGCTCTCGCCTGAGCGAAAACACCAGAAAACCCACCCATGTTCCTGCGCGAAGTCTCGCCTAGGCGAGCTGAGGTCGCTTAAGCAAGAGCCACCCTCGTTTAAGCGAACCAGCTTAGCCTGAGCGAGAGTTCGCCCATGTTTTTAATTTTTGCCACTGCTAGAGCCTCGCCCAGGCGAGATTGACTCGCCTAAGCGAGACGACCTCTCGCCTAGGCTAGATTGTCTAGCTTGAGCGAGGGCCATTGCAGTGGGTTGCTTGAAGTCCTGTTTTAAGGAGTGAAGTTATATGTAAAATTGTAATTTTGTGCAGTTAATCTCCTATATGTTTGAAATGTCATTATAAATGTAGTGAGTGGTGAAAATTTGATGAATATGAATTATGAGGAGTTGTGGTTGAAATGGAATTTCAAGGGAAATTCATGTGAGCTTGTTAGTGTGTGTAAGGACATGAGGAATCCGTATTGGTTGGTATCCTGAAACTCCAATAATCATTCACGTTCATGTAGAGTAGGATGGATTATGCCGTGAGGAGTAGCAAGAGGTCCTAGTCTTTAGACTTGATCAAGTCTTAGACGCGAAGGGGACTTACCCTGTGAGTGGTTGGGTGATAACCCCTTGTGTCCAAACTCTGCAGAGTTTGGGAACCTTCACAGGTGCAAGCCACCAAGAGCTCCAATGTCTCTTACACAATCCGAATATCGAGTCTAGAATTATATATAATTGAGATATGTTTTTGTGAATGATAACTATGATATGAATTGTATGATTTCTCTTAATTTCAGTTAGCTCACCTTTCTTGTTTATGTATGTTTTTCCTTGTGCTCTCTCTTTGCAATGATCACCTGTTGTTGGTGTGAGCAGAGCCGAATCCAGATGAAGATGCCCCTCTCCTTAATAGGAGTTGACTGGTCACATAGAGGTTCCGTGGTAGTCTTTTTGGGTTAAATACCATGGGGTTTTGAGATGTATAGTTTATGTTTTGTGTACCTATGTTTGTCATTAGGAATTCATTGGATTGTTTTTGGATGACTGTATCAGCTGTATACACTTATATATGACTGTTCTTCTTACTATCTGCTATGCTTGATCATAATATAATGTTTTATTTGATAGCATGAAAAACTATTAAATGGGATGTTACATTTTGGTATCAGAGCAGTAGTTCCTTTAGGGTCTGTAGGTGTGTGCTTGCTTGGTTTCTATTGTGTGTTTTCGTAGTGTTTTGGGTAGTTGTGGTATCTATTAGCTAGACTGATGGTTCCTCTTTTTGTGTGGTCAGAGCTGTGGCACCTAGGCCTCCTCCTCCTCCTCTTCCAAACCCGGAGAGTTCTCATTTGGTAGGAACAATTGAGGCGATGATAGCAGCCATGCAACATCAGAACACTAACATGGTAAATCAGCACAACCTAGCCTTGCAGCAGATGGAGTCTGCTAGGCTAGCAGCGGAGGCGACTCAACAGAGGCATTTGGAAGCCCTGCATCAGATAGGGGAGAATCGTTTTGCAGCGGGATCTTCCCAAGCTCCACCACCACGAGTACAAGAGTGGAGTTTGGAGGATTTTCTTCAACATCATTCATCCCGCTTCGATGGTAAGACTAGCCCGGATGAGGCAGACCAGTGGATGAGAGACATGGAGCGGATTTATGATGCTAAGAGGTGCCCAGTAGAGAATAGGTTGGCATATTCTGAGTATCTGCTTGCCGGAGAGGTCGTTCATTGGTGGTCTAGTATGAAGATGATGCTAGAAGACAGCAGGGAACCTGTCACTTGGGAGTTGTTCAAGAAGAAGTTTTATGCTGAGTACTTCCCAAATAGTGTGAGGTACGCCAAAGAGGTGGAGTTTTTGCAGCTGATGCAAGGAGAGATGTCAGTGTCAGAATATGCTGAAAAGTTTAAGCATCTGGGCAGATTCCACACCTTGAGGATGGCTGAGGATTGGCAGTGTAGGAAGTTTGAGAACGAGTTGAGAGGTGATCTCAAACTCATGGTGGCCCCCCTCTCTATCAAGGAATTCCCTGCCTTGGTGGAGAAAGCAAGGGTAATGGAGAAGTTGAAAGCTGAGGTTGATGCTTAGCCGCGATCGCAGCAGAAGGTGGAAGGACCATCTGGGTCCGTGAGCAGGCGAGAGGATAGGAGGAAACCATACTCTAGACCTCAGCCTTAGGAGCCTAGGAGATTCTCACATCAACCACATCAGTCTCAATCTTCCAGGCCGCAATGTTATCATTGTGGAGGGCCCCACATGAAGAATGCTTGCCCTCAACTGGTAGGCAAGAGGACTTGTCACAGGTGTGGCCAGGAGGGTCACTTTATTAGGGAGTGCCCCACCAGTAGGAGTACAGTTTCTAGGCCTCCGACACAGTCTCAGTTGCACCAGGCGAGGGGAGGTGTAAGGCCTCAGGCAGCTGGCCGGGTGTACGCCATGACGGGTACAGAGGCAGACAGATCAGGAATTGTTGTTGTTTAACTGCCCCAGCCTCCAATGTTTATCAAAGGAGGCCTGCCGGAATCCATTTCAGAACTTAAAATTGTTGGTTGTCCATTGCTTGAACAGTGTGGTCGGAAACCAAAAGGCTAAGACTGGGAAAAGATTGCTCACTTGTAAAATAGTGATTGAAGATGTGAGACATGAACTTGAAGTTTGAAATCACACATCAGGTAGTTGTTTGAAGTTTGAACCTTTTGAAATACAATCTTGGGCTATTGCCATATACTTCAGATCAAGTTACTGATTTCCATTAGTCACTTTGTTTCCAATTCATAGGATGGCAGCATAATTTGTTGGTGGTTGACAAGCTGGCTTCCCCTAAAGTTTTTAGACTTGTTTTGTGGAAGAAAACTTGATACGAAGATACTGGGAAACTTGCACATCACACTGCACTCCATCAAAGATCCACGCTATAAAACATGGCTTTTTGATGTCAAAGAGGTCATGTTTGATGCAGAGGATCTCTGGGATGAAAGAGACTATCAACTCACCATATGCAAAGTGGAAGCTGAATCTCAACTTCTAACTTTCATTTATAAGGCATCAAATTTCTTCAACTCCACTTTCAGTTCATTTAACAAGAAAGACTAGAATATCTTGCAAGGCAAAAGGGTGCACCTGGTTTCAAAGAATGTAGTTATTCTGGTGCTGAATCAAGTATTAAATTGTCACAGAAATTGCCGTCAACTTCTTATGGAGGGGTTGTTCTGTGTTCCATGTGTTCTCTATGTAAAAAAATGAAGAATCAATTCACCATCTATTTTTTTGAGTGTAATACTGCTGTTTATCTTTGGTATTGCCTGCAGGGGATTTTTTATTTCAAATCCCCTCTCTGGCAATCTTTTATATTCAAACAGTCACCTCTTTTACTCTTAATATCAGAATTCAGCTCAAGCAATTCACAATTTGAACTCATTCTCGCACTGTCAATTCATTTACTACTTAATACCGATTTATGTTAAAAGTATGTATACATTGTTAAAAATAAATTGTATTGCTACTATGCCTTATTGAAAATGACCTGGCTTACTGTCACTATAAAAATTAGTCAATATGATAAATGCATTTATATAAATTAATTAAAGATTAGATGCAGAGTAAAGGTACATACGTAATAAAAAAATAATTAACATTTTTTTGAATTTTGAAAACAATATATAAGTTAAATTATAAATATTTCAAAATATGTAACAATTAAAAAAAAAAAGAAAGAGAGTATCAATTCAGACGCGATTGTTTCTCAAATTGGTTTCCTAAACTTCATGTTAAATACCTTAATACTTTGATCATGTATCATCACATATGAGAATAGAACATCTCATATTACTTAATTAAGAAGAGCGACATATTAACCCTCTAAGAAACTTTGAAAAATCAACAAACTCATCAATTATTGCTTCATTGCTTCATTGGGATACACATTTCCTACACTCACCACTCCCTATTTACACACTTTAAATTCATCAAAACCGTTGAATGCGTATCCAACTCCTCACATTTTTATACGGGTCATTCAAACTCCTCCTATATTTCAACCATCCATTTTTAATCGCACGATGACCCAACCTGTAAATGCAACGGATCATTATGGCTCAGAAAATTTGCAAAAGACTTAAAAGCTATTGGTTGGGTATTGATGTTAGTGGTTGAGTATTGATGTTCACTGCTTTAAAGTCTTGATAAAATAGCTAACTACTCATTTCATTTCATCACTATAGCATCCCTGCACTGAATCATTGTGAAATCATCAAACACTTTTCGTTAATCATTCACTTTCTTTCCTTACCATGGCAGCAGAACTCGTTGGTGGTGCTCTTCTTTCTGCTTTTCTTCAGGTTGCCTTCGACAGGCTGGCTTCTCCTCAAGTTTTACAGTTCTTTCGTGGAAGAAAACTTGACGAGAAGCTGCTTAGCAATCTGAACACCATGCTGCACTCCATCAATGTTCTCGCTGATGATGCTGAACAAAAACAGTTCAGAAATCCACACATAAAAGCTTGGCTTTTTGCTGTCAAAGATGTAGTCTTCGATGCAGAGGATCTCTTGAAGGAAATAGAGTATGAACTCACCAGATGCCAAGTGGAAGCTCGATCAGACCCACAAACCCTTACTTCCAAGGTATCAAATTTCTTCAACTCTACTTTCACTTCATTTAACAAGAAAATTGAATCAGAGATAAGAGATGTCCTAGAGAAACTAGAATATCTTGCATAGCAAAAGGGTGCTCTCGGTTTGAAAGAGGGTATTTACTCTGGTGATGGATCAGGTAGCAAAGAGTCACATAAATTGCCATCTTCTTCTTTAGTGGTTGAAAGTGTTATTTATGGCAGAGATGCAGACATCTGAAACTGAGAATCATGACCAGCCATCAATACTTTCCATTGTGGGAATGGGTGGGTTGGGTAAGACCACACTCGCCCAACATGTATACAATGACCCAAAGATAGAGGAGGCTAAATTTGATATCAGAGCTTGGGTTTGTGTTTCCGACCATTTTGATGTTTTGATAGTTACAAAAACAATTCTTGAGTCAATCACTAAATCTAAAGATGATAGCGGAGACCTGGAAATGGTTCATGGAAGATTGAAAGAAAAAATATCAGGAAGGAAATTTCTTCTTGTTTTGGATGATATTTGGAACGAAAGACGAGAAGAATGGGAAGCTGTCGAACTCCTCTTAGTTATGGGGCACCAGGAAGTAGAATTCTTGTCACATCACGTGGTGAGAAAGTTGCTTCTAACATGATGTCTGAAGTGCATAGGCTAAAGCAATTAGAAGAAGAGGAATGTTGGGAACTTTTTAAAAAGCATGCACTAAAAGATGATGATCATGAATTGAATAATGAGAAAAAGATGATTGACAGAAGGATAGTTGAGAAGTGCAAAGGATTACCCCTTGCTCTAAAAACAATTGGAAGTCTACTCCGCACAAAGTCATCCATTTCAGATTGGCAAAAGGTATTG
Organism: Vigna unguiculata; assembly: GCF_037176805.1. Classification (NCBI taxonomy): domain Eukaryota; kingdom Viridiplantae; phylum Streptophyta; class Magnoliopsida; order Fabales; family Fabaceae; genus Vigna; species Vigna unguiculata. Next base: position 48,113,672 of record NC_140795.1, on the reverse strand, counting down.
GAAAGCGACATATGGGACTTACCGAAAGAAGTTGAAATTATGCCTGCTCTACTACTGAGTTATCAACACCTTCCTTCTCATCTCAAGAGGTGCTTTGCTTATTGTGCATTATTTCCAAAAGATTATGAATTTGACAAGAACGAATTAATTTTGTTGTGGATGGCTGAAGATTTTCTTCATCACTCTAAACAGATCAAGAATGTACAAGAAATTGGTGAACAATATTTCGACGATCTATTAACAAGGTCCTTCTTTCTTCAATTAAGCTCTGAAATGCGACAAATCAAGAATGTAACAAGGTCCTTCTTTATTGAATCAAGCTTTGAAAGGCGATTCGTCATGCATGACCTTTTGAATGATTTGGCAAAATATGTTTGTGCAGACTTCTGTTTCAGGTTGAAATTTGATAAAGGAAATATACCCAATACAACCCGTCATTTTTCATTTTCATTCGGTGACGTAGGATATTTTGATGGTTTAGGGAGTTTAACAGATGCTAAAAGACTGCGTTCATTTCATTCACTTACAAGTGGCTGTTTCTATGAATTCAATCCTTGCCAATTCAATATTTTGGTACATGAATTGTTCTCCAAGTTCAAGTTTTTACGCGTCTTATCTTTGAAGGGATATGCTGAGCTTAGTGAGGTCCCTAATTCTGTTGGTGATCTTAAAAATCTCTGTTCGATAGACCTTTCGTATACTCATATACAAAAGCTACCTGACTCAATATGTTTGCTCTATAACTTGCTAATAATGAAGATGAACTTTTGTTCTTTTCTGGAGGAATTACCTTCAAATTTTCATAAGCTCACCAAATTGAATTGTTTGGAATTTAAAGATACAAAAGTGACAAAGATGCCAATGCATTTTGGAGAATTGAAGAATCTTCAAGTACTGAGTACGTTTTGTATTGACAGAGATAGCGAGGTCATCAATATTAAGCAACTAGGAGGACTCAATCTTCATGGAAGGCTATCAATTAATGAGGTGCAGAATATTGTGAATCCTCTGGATGCATTGGAAGCAAATTTGAAAAATCAACTCCTTGTGGAGCTTGAGTTAAAATGGAATGAGAATCACATCCCCAATGATCCAAGGAAAGAAAAGAAAGTGCTTGAGAATCTACAACCTCCCAATCACTTGGAAGATTTGTCAATAGAGAACTATGGTGGTACAGAATTCCCAAGTTGGGTATTTGATAACTCATTATCAAATTTGGTGCTTTTACATTTGGAGAACTGTAAGTATTGTCTATGGTTGCCTCCCTTTGGACTTTTGTCATCTCTGAAGTCCCTCGAGATTATGGGGCTTGAAGGAATAGTGAGCATTGGTGCTGAATTTTATGGGAGCGACTCTTCTTCATTCAGGTCCTTGGAAACATTGAAATTCTACAACATGAAGGAATTGGAAGAATGGGAATGTAAAACTACTTCTTTTCCACGTCTTCAAAATCTTCATATCTATCTTTGTCACAAGCTTAAAGGTCTGCCAAATCAACTTCTTCATTTAAAGAATCTAGATATTGGTTGCTGTGATAAGCTCGTAATTAGCATAAACAAAATGTTCGCATCATCGCTTCAACTCTTGACTATTGTGAATATGCCCAGTACTAATTATGATTTTCTTGAAGCAATGGAGATTAATAGTGACTGCGTTCATTTTACCATCTTTCCGCTAGATTTCTTTCCAAACCTCCGTGTACTTCGATTGAGTTGGTGCCAAAACCTAAAAGGAGTGTCACAGGAGCATGCTCATAATCATCTCAAGGTACTAGGAATTGGAGATTGTCCTCAATTTGAATCATTTCCCAGTGAAGGATTATCTGCGCCGTGGCTACAAATACTTTCAATTCGAGGAGCGGAGAATTTGGAGTTGATGCCAAAACGTATGCAATTCCTACTCCCCTCTCTTACTGATTTGGTGATAATTGATTGTCCAAAAGTGGAGATGTTCCCAGATGAAGGATTGCCATCAAATTTAAAAACTATGTCTCTTTCGAGCTTAAAACTTATCGCCTCCCTGAGAGACACATTGGGGTCCAATACATGTCTTGAACGCTTGATTGTTGAAAAGTTGGATGTGGAGTCTTTTCCCGGTGAAGTTTTGTTGCCACGCTCTCTCACCACTCTAATCATCTTTTTTTGCCCAAATCTTAAAAAGCTTGACTACAAGGGTCTACGTGACATCTGTGTCAAATATTATGAATTTCCCAACCTTCATCAGAGAAAATTAGAAAGTTCTTAGTTACAAATACTTCACTCTTTTATCAGCACTTACTAAACAACAGTTGCCTTTAAAGGAGACGGTGAGACGAGTTTTAATGGATTACTTGTTAATTGACAACAATATAACTTTGTTTAGGAAATCAAACATTTTTTTATAAGCTGCCTCTTGCTGTTCTTATCTGTTATTGCTTTTGAAAAATATTAGTAAGTATGTTGCAAATATCATTATGGATTTATTGATTAAAAAGATCTACTATTAATCACTTTAGTATTTTTTTTATTGTTTTGTTGCTCTGCTAAATTTTATATTGAATCACTGTGTTCAATATTGAAACAGTTATGTGATATGGATTATTTATATACTTAATCGATTAAATCCGAAAACAACTGATAAACTGATAAAATTTGAGCCTTGAAATTTTCTTAGAACAGGGTCCAATGCAGGCATGCCATTGTCAAATTTTATTTTCCTTAAGAATTCTAGACTGTTGAGTATTTTAATTTTCCATCTTGACTCTTCGTGTATTGATCTATTATTCTTCCTGAGACTGACTTGTAAATTTTTATTTGTAATTCAAGAGTATTACCGAGTCGGGGATGTGCTTACACAAGTTTCTTGCAATGGCTTCCAATGTCTTCTTCACTTCAAGTGATCGCTCTAGGCATCTTCTATCATGTTGTTTCCGCAAAATTTTGTCTTAAGGTATTAATTTTTTATTAATTATTAAAATTGCTTTTGTCTGTATTAAAGATTTCTTAAGGTACAAAATCTTAATGTTGTGTAAAATTAAACTTATTTTCCACCTTTTCTTTGTACAGGTATGCTTGCAGTTTACTTAGAAAAGACATGAAAAAGATAGTGATCACTCTTTGCTCCTCATATATCCTAGGAAAAACAAGGGGACAAGCAGGCTCTAGCAAAGGTACATGGCCTTGGAATTTTTTGGAATTTAATTTTCTCTTACTATTGTAGATCTTTTGATACAAAAATTTCTTAACTAGGCTTCTCTTTGAAAGCATTAAGAAGCAAATTGGAGAAGGAATCTCACAAATGTACCATGATATTATACAGAGAAAACAAGTAGAAGGGATTCAAATTGGCATATCTGATGATGAGTTACCTAAACAGGTCCAAGGAAAACTAGTACACCTGAGAGAGAGATTGAAGCAAAGGGAGTTATGAAATGTAAATGCTTCTAAACATACATTCTTAGACCCTTTAAATTGTATTTGATTTTTTGCTGAACTGGGAAAGGGAATTTAACTAGTGAGAATTGCCAATAGCTTTTAATTTTGTTTTCTTATTGTGTTTCCATTTGTTTATAAAATTAGTGGAGGAGAATTTGTGCAAGTGACCTGATATTGATTAGCTATGTAAAGATTGAGTATTTGTTGTACCGAGAATGGTCCTTGTATTTGTTAATGGAAGAAACAATAGATCTTTTACAATATATTTTATACCTAAATCTTCTTTATTATTATCTAATGGAAGTTCCAAAAACAACTAGAAACATGACATACCTGTGTATGTCAATGCGGTTCAAACTGGTGTATAATAAATACATGTCGGAAGAAAGAAAGTTTAGTATATTATGGAAATGAAGCCAAGAAATCATGTCTCCCTTTTTCATTTCAAATCATCTATCTGGAAATCTTCTATATTCAAACAGTCATCTCTTTTACTCTTAATATGAGAATTCAGCTCAAGCAATTCACAATTTGAACTCATTGTCGCACTGTCAATTGATTTACTACTTAATACTGATTTATGTTAAAAGTGTGTATACATTGTTAAAAGAAATTGTATTGCTAGTATGCCTTATAGACAAATGACCTGGCTTAATTTGCATCTATAAAACTTTAAGTTAGGCTAAATGCATTTATATAAATTAATTAAAGATTAGATGCAGAGTAAAGGTACATATGTAATAAAAAAATAATTAACATTTTTTTGAATTTTGAAAAAAATACATAAAAATTATAAATATTTCAAATATGTAACAATTTAAAAAAGAAAAACAGAGAGTATCTATCAGTTGAGATGTGATTGTTTGAAAATCAGCACAGCAGATATAAAGAAATAAGACCCTTCCCTTCTTCATACATTATTTCCTAAATATAAAAGCAAAATGATGCCCTCAAGTTTTATAATCTGTAGAAAATTTTGAACACATGCTAATAAATTTGTGTTGGTTTAGAGTGTAATTAGATATTATTTATACTGCTATAAGTGGAACATAGTACGAGTATAAGTATCAATACGAAATAGAAACTTAGAATTCATCAATAAACATGTATAAGAACTTGTTCTTGATATCAGAAGTTTTAAGCACCTAAAGCAGGAAGAGGACTAAATAATACAATTCTATGTTTCATAAGTTATAAACAGCTAAGTCAATTAAATCTCTAGTTCATATACGTGTCAAAAATCAGAAAAGTTGCTTTGTCAGGAAGACTTAAAAGCTATTGGTTGAGTATTAATGTTCAGTGTTCTTAAAGTCAAGTCACCGTTCTTGAGAAAATACCTAACTACTCATTTCATCACCATAGCAGCTCCCTGCACTGAATCATTGTGGAATCACACACTTCCGTCTTACCATGGCAGCAGAACTTCTTGGTGGTGCTCTTCTTTCTGCTTTCGTTAATGTTGCATTTGACAGGTTGGCTTCTTTTGAAGTTTTAGACTTCTTTCGTAGAAGAAAACTTGATGAGAGCCTGCTCAGCAATTTGAACATCATGCTGCACTCCATCAATTCTCTTACTGATGATGCAGAACAAAAGCAGTTCAGAGATCCACACGTCAAAGCATGGCTTTTTGCTGTGAACGAGGCTGTCTTTGATACAGAGGATCTCTTGGATGAAAAAGACTATCAACTCATCAAATGCAAAGTGGAAGCTGAATCTGCACATCAAAACTTGACTTACAAGGTATCCAATTTCTTTGATTCTACTTTCAGTTCATTTAACAAGAAAATTAACTCGGGAATGAAAGAAGTCACAAAAAAACTAGAATATCTTGCAAAGCAAAAGGATGCTCTTGGCCTGAAAAAGTGTACTTACTCTGGGCATGGATCAGATAGTAAAATGCCACAGAAATTGCAATCATCTTCTTTGGTGGCTGAAAGTGTTATTTATGGCAGAGATGCGGACAAAGAAATCACAGATGAAAAGGATGACAGTAGAGACCTACAAAAGGTTCACAAAAAACTGAAAGAAAAATTGTCAGGACAGAAATTTCTTCTTGTTTTGGATGATGTTTGGAACGAAAGACAAGAAGAATGGGAAGCTGTGCGAACTCCTCTGGGTTATGGGGCTCCAGGAAGTAGAATTATTGTGACAACACGTGGGGAGAAAGTTGCTTCTAATATGAGGTCTAAAGTGCATCGCTTAAAACAATTAGAAAAGGATGAATGCTGGAAAGTTTTTGTAAAGCAAGCACTAAAAGATGATGAGAAAAAGGAGATTGGTAGAAGGATAGTTGAGAAGTGCAAAGGATTACCTCTTGCTTTGAAAACAATCGGAAGTCTTCTCTGGACAAAGTCAGCAATTTCATTTTGGAAAAACGTATTGGAGAGTGACATATGGGGGCATTTTTGTATTTCAGGGTCCATTTGACCTTAAATTTGTAAAATAGGGTCTGTTAATTTTTTTTTTGTCAAATAGGGTTAAGTCGTAAGGGTAGGGGATGACATTACAAATGAAGTCGTCCTCCACCCCACCGGTTTCTTTTTTTTTTTTCAAAAAAGCAAAACCGTCTTATATAAGAACAGTTTCTGTTTACATGGGAAGTGAAGTCGCTCTCTTAAGTAACGACTTCACTTTTCTTTTCTTTTCTTATATTTCTTTTTAACATAAACATCATGTCTGTGAGGAGCCTTAATTGCAAGGCTAAGAATCTTCACACTTGGCTCTAGAGTTTCTGAATTATTCACCATACATATAAAAGTTAGGCGCTGAAAATGGAGGAAAAAGTTTCAACCATATATAGATTCAATTGTTCGTTGGATTTCGTAAAATGAAATCATGTTTTGTGTATAATCCATTAAACTTACACATTTGCATTACCAAATAATTACAAATTAATGATAATCATGATTCTTCACTGTAAAATCATCAACAGTATCAACGTTAACAACTGACATGAAAAAATGAGATATTCGAGACGCCAAAAAGGACATGGATTTTTTTATTGCTTTTTTTTTTTCACAAATGTGGAAAAATGACACATTTCTTAGCTTTTACTACTGTGATTCATACGTGTACGATCAGAATCACGAAAAGAAAAAAAGAAAAGAAACCGCAAAAAAAAAAGGAAAAGTGAAGTCGTCATGTAGAAAGACGACTTTACTTTCCACGTAAAGAGAAACCGTTATCTCATAAGACGACTTTGTTATTTTAAAATAAAAAAAAGAAAACCGGTTGGGTGGAGGAGGACTTCACTTGTAATGTCGTCCCCCATCCTGACGACTTAACCCTGTTCGATAAAAAAAAATTCGATGGATCCAATTTTACAAATTTAACATCAAATGAACCCTATTTTACAAAAAAGCCTTACTTAAGAGAGCGACTTCACTTGCCATGTAAACAGAAACCGTTCTTATATAAGACGGTTTTGCTTTTTTGAAAAAAAAAATAGAAACCGGTGGGGTGGAGGACGACTTCACTTGTAATGTCGTCCCCCACCCTAACGACTTGACCCTATTTGACAAAAAAAAATTTAACAGACCCTATTTTACAAATTTAAGGTCAAATGGACCCTCAAATACAAAAATGCCTCTTAATGATCTGAAAATAATTGATTGTCCACAAGTGGAGATGTTCCCAGATGGAGGTTTGCCATCAAATGTAAACAAGTGTCTCTTTCAAGTTCAAAACTTATTGCCTCTCTAAGAGAGAACTTGGATGCCAACACATCTCTTTTCTGGTTGTGTATTAAAAAGGTTGATGTGGAGTCTTTTCCTCTTGAAGTTTTGCCCAAAATTACTTTTCTACAAATCTCCAATTGCCCAAATCTCAAAAAGATGAAGTACAAGGGTCTCTGCCATATCTCATGTCTCTTACTTGAGCATTGCCCCAACCTTCAATGCTTACCAGAGGATGGTCTACCCAAATCCATCTTTCATCTTTCTATCAAGGGTTGTCCGTTATTGAAAAAGCGTTATCAGAATCCAAAAGGTGAAGACCGAAAAAAGATCTCTCACATTAAAAACTTGGGAATTTGGTATTAAGAAGTTCAAAACTAGATGTGTCGCAATTCCATTTGTCTTTATCAGGTGCTAATTCTCCATCTTTTCCATTACAATTTTCTTAGTTGCAAATATTTCACTGCGTAATCGCCATTTACTAAAACAACTGAAACACTTAGTAATAAGGAGATGGTGAGATGAGTTTCAATGGATGATTTTGTTACTTGACAATAATATACTTGAGATCAAATTACTGATTTCCATTAGTCACTTTGTTTCCAATTCATAGGATGGCAGCAGAATTTGTTGGTGGTTGACAAGCTGGCTTCTCCTAAAGTTTTTAGACTTGTTTTGTGGAAGAAAACTTGATAAGAAGCTACTGGGAAACTTGCACATCACACTGCACTCCATCAAAGATCCACGCTATAAAACATGGCTTTTTGATGTCAAAGAGGTCATGTTTGATGCAGAGGATCTCTGGGATGAAAGAGACTATCAACTCACCATATGCAAAGTGGAAGCTGAATCTCAACTTCTAACTTTCATTTATAAGGCATCAAATTTCTTCAACTCCACTTTCAGTTCATTTAACAAGAAAAACTAGAATATCTTGCAAGGCAAAAGGGTGCACCTGGTTTCAAAGAATGTAGTTATTCTGGTGCTGAATCAAGTATTAAATTGTCACAGAAATTGCCGTCAACTTCTTATGGTTATGGAGGGGCTGTTTTGTGTTCCATGTGTTCTCTTTGTAAAAAAATGAAGAATCAATTCACCATCTATTTTTTTTGAGTGTAATACTGCTGTTTATCTTTGGTATTGCCTGCAGGGGATTTTTTCTTATGTGTATTGGTTGAATTCAATTCCGGGTAGTGCTCTAATAAAACTTGTGTGATTAGAAGCTTTGACTTACACTACTTGGATGATTTGCCAAAGAACTATGACAGATTTCAGAGAATCATTTCACAGCAAACAGCTGTTCAAAATATGAGAGGGTTAGTGAGTTTGATTGTTAACTCTTCCAGCAAACATATGCACAATGATATAAAGCAATTTTGCTTCTGAAATTTTTTGACGTCAATTCTAGCCGGGTAAAGGTACAACTACTATACAAGTTCTTTGCCAATTTCCTGATATATATATATATATAGATTGGGTTAACGTGATCACAGATAGTTCTTGAAACTTTTTATCAAACATTTCTCAGAAAGGAAACTTATTCTTCCTTCTATTAATCTATTTAGATGACAATGATTGTTGTAGGGTTGTTGAAGTATAATTGTTATTTAAAGAGAAGCTTGTTTCTTAGTTCAAGATGAAGAAACTTGAAAAATTAAAATACTTCAATATCTTATTTATCTTCTCAAAGAATGAAAAATTGATTACAAGGCCTCTAGAACTCATACAGAACAAAGTCATAGAACTGAGAATGATAACTCTATCAAAATAAAGGTTCATATTACATGTTTGTAGAGAAGCTCAGTTATTTAGGTCACACAAGATACAAGATAAGACATAGTGTGCTTTGAGTGTGGTCAATCATTTCCTGCATAATCAAGAGAGCAACATTTAAAAGCTATGAATAGAATACTTCACTATTTAAATATTTTAATAAGACAAATCAATAATTATCAATATTGTCTGTTTTCAAATTCGTGTTTGATAAGATAAAAAAAAATAAAAACATCTGTTTCTACAATGTTGTTAAGTAAAGTGCATCGCCTAATGCACTTACAGTAAGATCATTGCTAGGGTGTTTTTGCAAAACATGCATTGCAAAATCTCTGTTTTTAATTTCTGCATTTTTGATTGTAGTACCTTTTCTCTGTTTTTAATTTCTGCAGAGGCAGAGGGAATGAAAACATCACCGTTTCATTTTCATGGGAAACTAATAAGGTTTATATAAAAGTAACTATATTGCCTTATACCTAATCACTGAACGGTTTAAAACTATACCACAATCGTAAGAAGAACAAATAAAAAGTAACCATCACCAAATAACAATAATAGGTATATCAAAATCTCATCTCGTAATCTAATTTAATTCTTAATTAGTGTCCAAATAAAAAAATAATACCAAATCAGTGTTAAGTGGAGTCAGTCAATGAAATAATATTTAAAATTTTACCCGAATATTTTTAACAATTAAACAAATTATCAGAAAGACATTATTGCTTCACTGGGCCCACAATCCTCTCTCCATTCAGAATTTCATGCTTTCATTCATCACAGCCGTTTGAATGAATATCGAACAGCTCACATTTTATGATGATGAATAAAACTTATAAAATGTTTGAGCCGCCCATTCCTAATCTAACGAGAATTGTGAAACAAAGCTGAGAAAATTTGCGATAAAAGAAAATGATGTTCCACTATCCTTAAAGTCAAGTCTTAGTCGTAAAATAGCCACATACTTGTTTCATCGGTATAGCCTCCCTGCACTTGGATTTCAAATTACACACTTCCATTCACCATTCACTCCAATCTGTTCCAACTCCTACTATGGCAGCAGAAGTTGTTGGTGGTGCTCTTCTTTCCGCTTTTCTTCAGGTTGCATTCGACAGGCTGGCTTCTCCTCAATTCGTAGATTTCTTTCGTGGAAGAAAACTTGATGAGAAGCTGCTCCGCAATTTGAACATCATGCTGCACTCCATCAATGCTCTTGCTGATGATGCAGAACAGAAACAGTTCACAGATCCACACGTCAAAGCATGGCTTCTTTCTGTCAAGGAGGCTGTCTTTGATGCAGAGGATCTCTTGGGTGAAATAGATTATGAACTCACCAGATGCCAAGTGGAAGCTGAATCCCAACCTCAAACCTTCACTTACAAGGTATCAAACTTCTTCAACCCTACTTTCAGTTCATTTAACAAGAAAATTGAATCAGAGATGAAAGAAGTCCTAGAACAACTAAAATATCTTGAACAGCAAAAGGATGCTCTTGGTTTGAAAAACGGTACTTCTTATTCTGATAGTAAGGTGTCACAGAAATTGCCATCATCTTCTTTGGTGGTTGAAAGTATTATCTATGGCAGAGATGCAGACAAAGAAATTATCTTTAATTGGCTCAGATCTGAAACCGACAATGATAACCATCCATCTATATTTTCCATTGTGGGCATGGGTGGATTGGGTAAGACCACACTCGCCCATCATGTGTACCGTGACCCAAAGATGGAGGAGGCTAAATTTGATATCAGAGCTTGGGTTTGTGTTTCCGATCATTTTGATGTTTTCACAGTGACAAAAACAATTCTTGAGGCAATCACTAACTCTAAAGATGATAGCGGGAACCTAGAAATGGTTCATGGAAGATTGAAAGACCAAATATCAGGAAGGAAATTTCTTCTTGTTTTAGATGATGTTTGGAACGAAGGAGGAGAAGAATGGGAAGCTGTTCGAACTCCTCTTAGCTATGGGGCTGCAGGAAGTAAAATTCTTGTCACAGCACGTGCTGAGAAAGTTGCGTCTAACATGAGATCTAAAGTGCATCGCCTAAAGCAATTAGAAGACGACGAATCCTGGAATGTTTTTAAAAAACAAGCACTAAAAGATGATGATCTTGAATTGAATGATGAGAAAGAGGAGATTGGTAGAAGGATAGTTGAGAAGTGCAAAGGATTACCTCTTGCTTTGAAAGCAATCGGATGTCTTCTCCGCACAAAGTCATCCATTTCATATTGGAAGAGTGTATTGGAAAACGACATATGGGACTTGCCGAAAGAAGTGAAAATTATCCCTGCTCTATTACTGAGTTATCAACACCTTCCTTCTCATCTCAAGCGATGCTTTGCTTATTGTGCATTGTTTCCGAAAGATAGTGAATTTGACAAGAAGGAATTAATTTTGTTGTGGATGGCTGAAGGTTTTCTCCATCACTCTCAACAAATCAATAATGTAGAAGAAATTGGTGAACAGTATTTCAATGATTTACTAACGAGGTCTTTCTTTCTTCAATCAGATTTCAAAACCTATTTCTCCATGCATGACCTTCTGAATGATTTGGCAAAATATGTTTGTGCAGATTTTTGTTTCAGGTTGAAATTTGATAAAGGAAACTGCATCCCCAAAACAACCCGTCATTTTACATTTGCATTCAATGACGTAGAATGTTTTGATGGTTTTGGGAGTTTAACTGATGCTAAAAGACTGCGTTCTTTTTTTCCATCTGAAGAATTCGGGGGAAGAAATATTGATTATTATCCTTTGCAATTCAAGATTTTGGTACATGAATTGTTTTCCAACTTTAAGTTTTTACGTGTCTTATCGTTGAATGCATATTCTGAGCTTAGAGAAGTCCCTGATTCTGTTGGTGATCTTAAACATCTCCATTCTTTAGACCTTTCGAGAACTGGGATACAAAAGTTACCCGAATCAACATGTTTGCTCTATAACTTGCTAATCTTGAAGTTGAACTATTGTTCAAGTCTGGAGGAGTTGCCCTTAAATTTGCATAAACTCACCAAATTGCATTGTCTTGAATTTGAAAATACAAAAGTAACAAAGATGCCAATGCATTTTGGAGAGTTGAAGAATCTTCAAGTACTCAGTCCGGTTTTTATCGATAAAAATAAGGAGTTTAGTACTAAGCTTCTAGGATGCCTCAATCTTCATGGAAGACTATCAATTAATGAGGTGCAAAATATTGTAAATCCTCTAGATGCATTAGAAGCAAATCTGAAAAATAAAGATCTTGTGGATTTAGAGTTAAAATGGGAGTCAGACCATATCCCTGATGATCCAAGGAAAGAAAAGAAAGTATTGGAGAATCTACAACCTTCCAAAATCGTGGAATATTTGTCAATAAAGAACTATGGTGGTACAGAATTCCCAAGTTGGGTATTTGATAATTCATTATCAAATTTGGTGTTCTTAAGGCTGGAGGACTGTAAATATTGTTTGTGTTTGCCTCCCCTTGGACTATTGTCATCTCTGAAGACCCTTGAGATTATTGGATTTGATGGAATAGTGAGCATTGGTGATGAATTTTATGGGAATAGCTCTTCTTCGTTTACATCTTTGGAAAGTTTGACATTTTCAAAGATGAAGGAATTGGAAGAATGTGAACGTAAGACTGCTGCTTTTCCACGTCTTAAAACTCTCTCGGTGTATCAATGTCCCAAGCTAAAAGGTCTGCCAGATCAACTTGTTTATGTAAAGAATCTTTATATAATTGACAGCATGGAAGCATCGTGCCTCGAAAGGTGTGAGCATACTGTATCTCATAATTCACTTGAAGCCTTGACCTTTTTTGTTTTTCCAATTATGAATATTTCAATGAGTCGTAGCTTTGATCTGCTTGAACATATTCGCATCTTTGGCAGTTGTGATTCTCTAACAACCTTTCCACTCGATTTCTTCCCAAACCTTAAGTCTCTTTTCCTGCTTGAGTGTCGTAACCTACAAATTATTTCACAGAAGCACACTCATAATCATCTCATGTTTTTGACAATTTCCTGTTGCTCACGATTTGAATCATTTCCTAGTGAAGGGGTATCTGCTCCGCGGCTACGGATAATTCGAATTAATGGAGCGGATAATTTGAAGTTGTTGCCAAAACGGATGCAAATCCTGCTTCCGTCTCTTAATGTACTACAAATAATGAATTGTCCAAAAGTGGAGATGTTCCCAGACGAAGGTTTGCCACCAAATGTAAAAGATGTGTCTCTTTCAAGTTTCAAACTTATGGCCTCCCTAAGACAGACCTTGGGTACCAACACATGTCTTCAGAGCTTGTCTATTGAAAATATGGATGTGAAGTTTTTTCCCGATGAAATTTTGCTACCACACTCTATCACTTCTCTACGAATCAATAACTTCCCAAATCTTAAAAAGATGCATTACAAGGGTCTCTGCCACCTCTCTTCTCTCACACTTCATGCTTGTCCCAACCTCCAATGCTTACCGGAGGATGGTCTCCCCAAATCCATCTCCTCTCTTGAAATCTGGAACTGTCCATTGTTGGAACAACGTTGTCAGAATCCTGAAGGCCAAGACTGGAAAAAGATTGCTCACATCGAAAAACTAAGTGTTCGCTCAAAATTTTAAAGTTAGATGAGCAATAATTCCCGTTTCTCTGCCTCTTCAATAGGTGTTGATACTCTATACTATCTCTCTACCTTTTCAATTACAATCTTGTTAATTTACATTGTTGTGCTATTACATTCATCACTTTGTCTAATGATTTCTTTTGTTAATTGTTTATTGTTAATTTTTAAACTAATGATTTAATTGGAAGCCGGTATCTGGTGCTAATCGTATTATCTCTGTACAGCATTCCTATCTGAATCTGGAGGGAGCAGAAGACACCCTCCCTCATCGGCTGACCTTGATTCTAAGCTGCACACCGAAAAGAGTAAGTAGTTGTTTAGGGATATTGTTCTTGAAACAAACGCAATTGTGAAAATGCAATTACTTTTAAACTTCCTTTTCTTGGGACTTGAACTTGTATTTGTTTTCGCCTTGTTGAATTTATATCCTCAACTGGTCTGTTCTGTGTTATTTTTTTCAATTGTGCTTTCAAAATACACTGATGACTAATACCCGTGTCTTTAATGATCCACACAGGAAGAGAAAAAAAAAGAAAAACTGGACTCAGTTTTGGAGAGTGACATTAAAGCAGTGAGCATTACAATAATAGCTTTTACTTCATAGCTACAATTTTCTTCCCCCAACTTTTCGTTTATTTATGAAATTTGTAGAGGCAGGATTTGATGTAGTTGTCAGAAAACATGTAAAGTTTGTGTAATTGTTGAACCGTAAAAAGCGTACGTGTTTGTTATTGGAAACAGCATTAGATATTTTACAATATATTTTAGATAAATGATTTCTACATAAATATCTAGATTCCCCCTTTGATGTAGTTTTCACATGGCAGAATAAAACAAAACCATTGTCTCCTCTTCAGGTTTCTGCCCTGCATGGATTTTACTTGATATCAGAAGAAAGAAATGCTGTCTTATGTGAATATTCAAAACAAAGGAAGCATATATAGAAGAGAGTCATCACATATAGTATTGCCTTATTACTAATCACTGAACGGTTTAAAACTATACCACAATCGTAAGAAGAACAAATAAAAAGTAACAATCACCAAATAACAATCATAGGTATATAAAAACATTTGATTTAGTAACAACTACTTCACGTCATAGGTATATATATATATATATATATATATATATATATATATATATATATATATATATATATATATATATATATATATATATATATATATATATATATTATATTATATTTTCAAGTGATATAAAATTTTGGTTTCAAAATACTGTCAACCAAGAAAGATGATAGCTGACTAGTATTGTTAAGTTTTGGAAAATATGACATAGCCAACGCCCCTTAGAGGTTTTGATTTTATTATATGATATTTTGTAGTTATATTTTGGTCATTATCTTTTCTCATATCATGTTTTTATTATAAAGGATTATTGCAAGAAATTTAAAATAAAATAAGGAGAGAAAAATTTGCTAGTGTATATATCACATCAACTAAAACCTTTGATGAGATACAAGATGAAGTGAAGAAGTTAGACTAATTGCATAACTAGTCTATTGATGGTTTACTTATTTTAGAATAGTCTTTCTTGTTTTACACTGTAGAGAATACAGAATTTTTATGGAAGAGAGTCATCACATATAGAAAACATTATCATATGACACCTAAGTTTAACAATGACGAGGAAATTAAAAGAATCATTCTACAATAATCTCAATCATTATCTCTAAATTTATAATAGTTTTATTTGAATCACAAAAATAATATTTTTTTTCAATCAAACTACCTTTATGAGGAAAACAGAAAAATAGGAGAAAACTAACCTAAGCTACTAAGAGGTGAATTCATATAACATTTATTTCTTTATTTTGTTTTTATATAATTTATTAGCTAATTATGTAAATTTTATTATGGAAGATATCTTTTTTTTTATCTAGGAAATTAAAAGATCGTAAGGTTAAAGTGGAGTTGGAGCCATGAGTTGGTGTTTCGCATTGGGTAGAAATAAACAATATGTTAGGAGAAAACACTCATAAACCAATCGAAATTGGTGTCTTAATTTCTTGTAAGAGTTTTCACATGATTTGTAACACTCGATTTTTGTTGCTTTCCTATTGTGCATATCTACATGAATAATCTTATCTCTAATTATTACTATAAAAAAATTGTCTCACTTTATTTAAATCTCAAATAAAAAGGAAACTTCATGTCTTACGTCTACAATATAATTTGACAAAAATCGAAAATAAATAACAATAAAATCTGTGAGACGACCTAAAACGTCAATCGGTCTTATTCAACTCTCACTCTTGATTATTAATTATTGTGCATCTTTCTCTACACACATGCAATTATCTATTTCTGTATAAGGTACAATCGATCATCGCAAGGAGATACAATAATGCAAGTGTCAACCTGATTTCGTTCGGACAAATAGAGATTATTAGAAAAAGAAAAATCAACAAAAAATTGGTTTTTATTGTTAATAAATAAAAGGTTCTTAAAAAAAACTAATTTGCGTTTTTGGATTTAAAAATATAAAAAGATTAAAAAGTTAATTAAGAAAATTAAAGAATAAGAAAAATCATTTTACAAATAAAGTATAAAGGAAAAACAAACAAAATAAATAAAATAGTTTTCAAAACAAGAAAATAGGAGAAAAGAGGAGTATGGCTGAGCTTTTGTTAGGCCTAACTATCTTAAAAGAAAGAATTTTTTGACTTCCTCACACCCCTCTAGATTTTCTATGTATAGTAGACATACAAAACCCTCCCAATCACGTGACAGAAAACCCCAAGCTCTCCACCTCATTGTTTGAAAATCTGCATGTGACTACGTCATGTGCAATGTCCTCTTGTTTGGGAAACAATCGATCAGATATGTTTGTGGAGATATATACTTCAACTTAGAAGTTGATAAAGCACTATCTATACCAGAAAGGGCTCCTCATTTTTCATTCGCAATCAATGACGTTAAGTATTTTGACAGTTTATATGATGCGAAAAGCAATGACGTTAAGTACATTGCCCCAAGCTCAAAGGGCTGCCAAACCAACTTCTTCACGTAAAGCAAATAATTATCTGTGAATGTGAAAGGTTCACCATTGGCGGACACAACACGGATTCATCAACCCTGGAAAGGATAGGGGATACCATAAATAATAATTCTCTTGAAGTGTTACACATTTATTCTTGTCTGTACATGAATATTCCATTGAGACTTCGCTACAATTTACTTGTAACACTGGATATAGATGGAGGCTTTGACTCTCCAATGACCTTCCCTCTAGATTTCTTCCCAAAACTCTGTTCACTCAAACTCAGGTGTTGTAATCTGATGAAGTGGAGTTGTGCTCTGATGGAGGTTTGCCATCAAATCTAAATACCATGGATCTCTCAGACTGGGAAAAGATTGCTCACTCGAAAACATAGAGATTGAAGATGTCGGACATGAACTTGAAGTTTGAAATCGGTAGTTTTTTGAAGTTTGAACCTTTTGAAATACAATGTTGGGCTATTGTTTCCAATTCATAGGATGGCAGCAGAATTTGTTGGTGGTTGACAAGCTGGTTTCCCCTAAAGTTTTTAGACTTATTTTGTGGAAGAAAACTTGCTAAGAAGCTACTGGGAAACTTGCACATCACACTGCACTCCATCAAAGGTCCACGCTAGAAAACATGGCTTTTTGATGTCAAAGAGGTCATGTTTGATGCAGAGGATCTCTGGGATGAAAGAGACTATCAACTCACCAGATGCACAGTGGAAGCTGAATTTCAACTTATAACTTCCATTTATAAGGCATCAAATTTCTTCAACTCCACTTTCAGTTCATTTATCAAGAAAAACTAGAATATCTTGCAAGGCAAAAGGGTCCACCTTTTCTTTGTACAGGTATGCTTGCAGTTTACTTAGAAAAGACATGAAAAAGATAGTGATCACTCTTGATTCCTCATATATCCTATACTTGGAAAAACAAGGGGACAAGCAGGCTCTAGCAAAGGTACATGACCTTATAATTTTTTGGAATTTAATTTTCTCTTACTATATTGTAGATCTTTTGATACAAAACTTTCTTAATTAGGCTTCTCTTTGAAAGCATTGAGAAGCAAATTGGCGAAGGAATCTCACTAATGTACCATGATATTATACAGAGAAAACAAGTAGAAGGGATTCAAATTGGCATATCTGATGATGAGTTACCTAAACAGGTCCAAGGAAAACTAGTACACCTGAGAGAGATTGAAGCAAAGGGAGTTATGAAATGTAAATGCTTCTAAACATACATTCTTAGACCCTTTAAATTGTATTTGATTTCTTGGTGAACTGGGAAGGGAATTTAAGTAGTGAGAATTGCCAATAATTTTTAATTTTTTTTCCTTATTGGGTTTCCATTTATTTATAAAATTAGGAGAGGAGAATTTGTGTAGCAGTGACATAAATTAACTATGTAAAAATTGAGTATTTGTTGAACCGAAAACGGTCATTGTATTTGTTAATGATAGAAAGAAAGAAAGAAATACATGTTGGAAGAAAGAAAGTTTAGTATATTATGGAAATGAAGTCATGTCTCCCTGTTTCATTTCAAATCACCTATCTGGAAATCTTCTATATTCAAAAATTCACCTCTTTTACTCTTAATATGAGAATTCAGCTCAAGCAATTCACAATTTGAACTCATTGTCGCACTGTCAATTAATTTACTACTTAATATTGTTCACGTTAAAAGTGTGTATACATTGTTAAAAGAAATTGTATTGCTAGTATGCCTTATAGACAAATGACCTGGCTTAATTTGCATCTATAAAAATTTGAGTCAGGCTAAATGCATTTATATAAATTAATAAAAAACAATTAACATTTTTTTTTTAATTTTGAAAACAATACATAAGTTAAATTATAAATATTGCAAATATGTAACAATTTAAAAAAGAAAAACAGAGTATCATTGAGACGTTGTTGTTTGAAAATCAGCACAGCGGATATAAAGAAATAAGACCCTTCCCTTCTTCATACATTATTTCCTAAATATAAAAGCAAAATGATGCATACTATGACTATGATAAAGGATGCCCTCAAGTTTTATAATCTGTAGAAAATTGTGAACATTAAATAATGATCTTATTATTGCAAAATGTTTTTATCCTTTTTTTTTCTTTTATCTTATTTTTCATTATGAAGTATGTTTGAGATACTAAATTAATAAATAAAAAAAAACTTAAATTAGAAATAACTAAATAATACAATTCTATGTTTCATAAGTTATAAACCAGCTAAGTCAATTTAATCTCTAGTTCATATACGTGTCAAAAATCAGAAAAGTTGCTTTGTCAGGAAGACTTAAAAGCTATTGGTTGAGTATTAATGTTCACTGTTCTTAAAGTCAAGTCACCGTTCTTGATAAAATACCTAACTACTCATTTCATCACCATAGCAGCTCCCTGCACTGAATCATTGTGGAATCACACACTTCCGTCTTACCATGGCAGCAGAACTTGTTGGTGGTGCTCTTCTTTCTGCTTTCGTTAATGTTGCATTTGACAGGTTGGCTTCTTTTGAAGTTTTAGACTTCTTTCGTAGAAGAAAACTTGATGAGAACCTGCTCAGCAATTTGAACATCATGTTGCACTCCATCAATTCTCTCGCTGATGATGCAGAACAAAAGCAGTTCAGAGATCCACACGTCAAAGCATGGCTTTTTGCTGTCAACGAGGCTGTCTTTGATGCAGAGGATCTCTTGGATGAAATAGACTATCAACTCATCAAATGCAAAGTGGAAGCTGAATCAGCACCTCAAAACTTGACTTACAAGGTATCCAATTTCTTTGATTCTACTTTCAGTTCATTTAACAAGAAAATTAACTCCGGAATGAAAGAAGTCACAAAAAATCTAGAATATCTTGAAAAGCAAAAGGATGCTCTTGGCCTGAAAAAGTGTACTTACTCTGGGCATGGATCAGGTAGTAAAATGCCACAGAAATTGCAATCATCTTCTTTGGTGGCTGAAAGTGTTATTTATGGCAGAGATGCTGACAAAGAAATGATCTTAAATTGGCTCGGATCTGAAATCGACAATCATATCCATCCATCAATACTTTCCATCGTGGGCATGGGTGGGTTGGGTAAGACCATACTTGCCCAACATGTGTACAATGACCCAAGGATCGACGATGCAATGTTTGATATCAAACTTTGGGTCTGTGTTTCGGATGATTTTGATGTTTTGACTGTGACAAAAGCAATTCTTGAGGAAATCACAGATGAAAAGGATGACAGTAGAGACCTACAAAAGATTCACAAAAAACTGAAAGAAAAATTGTCCGGACGGAAATTTCTTCTTGTTTTGGATGATGTTTGGAACGAAAGACAAGAAGAATGGGAAGCTGTGCGAACTCCTCTTGGTTATGGGGCTCCAGGAAGTAGAATTATTGTGACAACACGTGGGGAGAAAGTTGCTTCTAATATGAGGTCTAAAGTGCATCGCTTAAAACAATTAGAAAAGGATGAATGCTGGAAAGTTTTTGTAAAGCAAGCACTAAAAGATGATGAACTTGAATTAAATGATGAGAAAAAGGAGATATTTTTTGGGTATTGAGGTGGCACAGTCCAATGATGGTATTGTTATATCTCAAAGAAAGTATGCCATGGATATTCTGGAGGAAACTGGATTGATGAGTTCAAAGTTTGTTGATACACCCATGGATCCTAATACTAAACTTCTACCAAATCAGGGGGAGCCTATATCTGATCCTGAGCAGTATAGACGATTGGTTGGGAAATTGAATTATCTTACCGTTACTCGTCCTGACATTTCCTTTGCAGTCAGTGTGGTAAGCCAATTTCTTAATTCTCCATGTGAAGATCATTGGAATGCAGTCATTCGCATCTTGAAGTATATTAAAAAATCTCCTGGAAAAGGATTGTTATATGGTTCTAATAACCATACAAGAGTTGTTTGCTATTCAGATGCTGATTGGGCAGGATCTCCTTCTGATAGAAGATCTACATCTGGGTATTGTGTCTTCATTGGTGGTAACTTGATCTCGTGGAAAAGTAAGAAACAGAGTGTTGTAGCAAGATCTAGTGCAGAAGCAGAATATAGAGCTATGGCCTCAGCTGCCTGTGAACTTGTTTGGCTCAAGCAATTGCTTCAAGAGTTACAATTTGGAGATATTACTCACACACTTGTGTGTGACAATCAGGCTGCCCTTCATATTAGCTCTAATCCTGTCTTTCATGAGAGGACTAAACACATTGAGATTGATTGTCATTTCGTTCGGGAAAAGGTTATGTCTGGAGACATCAAGACTGAGTTTGTTAACTCAAGTGATCAGTTAGCAGATATTTTTACGAAGTCTTTACGGGGGCCTAGAACTGATTATATTTGTAACAAGCTTGGCACATACGATTTGTATGCTCCAGCTTGAGGGGGAGTGTTAGATATAGTTTGATATTATTAAGATATTGTTAGATATTGATAACTACAATATCAAACAATATCTTCTATTTAATCTTTTTTTTTCAGTTACTCTTTTTACTTGTACCTCTCTCTATTATAAATAGATTACCCTATGTGTGGTTTATACACAAGGGAGATTAATCTCAATCCCTATCTTCTTTATTCTCAACAACTTCAATTAAGTAGGTGCCAAAACTTAAGAAGAGTTTCACAGGAGGAGCACGCTCATAATCATCTCAAGGTACTAAGAATTAGTGAATGCCCTCAATTTGAATCATTTCCCAGTGAAGGATTATCTGCGCCGTGGCTACAAATAATTTCAATTCGAGGAGCGGGGAATTTGAAGTTGATGCCAAAACGTATGCAAATCCTACTCCCATCTCTTACTGAGTTGGAGATAATTGATTGCCCAAAAGTAGAGATGTTCCCAGATGAAGGATTGCCATCAAATTTGAAAAAGATGTCTCTTTCGAGCTTAAAACTTATCACCTCGCTTAGAGACACATTGGATGCCAATACATGTCTTGAAAGCTTGATTGTTGAAAAGTTGGAGGTGGAGTCTTTTCCCGGTGAAGTTTTGTTGCCACACTCTCTCACCACTCTAGACATCCTTTTTTGCTGAAATCTTAAAAAGCTTGACTACAAGGGTCTATGTCACATCTCCTCTGTCACATATTATGGATGTCCCAACCTTCATCAAAGAAAATTACAAAGTTCTTAGTTACAAATACTTCACTCTGTTATCGGCACTTACTAAACAACAGATGCCTTTAGAGGAGAAGGTGAGACGAGTTTTAATGGATTACTTGTTAATTGACAACAATATAACTTCTTTTGGAAATCAACCATTTTTTTTATAAGCTGTCTCTTGCTGTTCTTATCTGTTATTGCTTTTGAAAAATATTAGTAAGTATGCTGCAAATATCATTATGGATTTATTGATCAAAAAAATCTACTATTAATCACTTTAGTATTTTTTTTTTATTGTTTTGTTGCTCTGCTAAATTTTATATTGAGTCACTGTGTTCTATATTGAAACAGTTATGTAATATGGATTATTTATATACTTAATCGATTAAATCCGAAAACGACTGATAAACTGATAAAATTTGAACCTTCAATTTTTCTTAGAACAGGGTCCAATGCAGTCATGCCATTGTCAAATTTTATTTTCCTTAAGAACTCTAGGCGGTTGAATATTTTAATTTTCCTTCTTGACTCTTCGTGTATTGGTCTATTATTCTTCCTGAGACTGACTTGTAAATTTTTATTTGTAATTCAAGAGTATTACCGAGTCTGGCATGTGCTTACACAAGTTTCTTACAATGGCTTCCAATGTCTTCTTCACTTCAAGTGATCGCTCTAGGCATCTTCTATCATGTTGTTTCTGCAAAATTTTGTCTTAAGGTACAAAATTTTAGTAATTATTAAAATTTCTTTTGTCTGTATTAAAGATTGCTTAAGGTACAAAATCTTAAGGTTGTGTAAAATTGAACTTATTTTCCACCCTTTTCTTTGTACAGGTATGCTTGCAGTTTACTTAGAAAAGACATGAAAAAGATAGTGATCACTCTTGATTCCTCATATATCCTATACTAGGAAAAACAAAGGGACAAGCAGGCTCTAGCAAAGGTACACGGCCTTAGCATATTTTTGGAATTTAATTTTCTTTCACTATTGTAGATCTTTGATACAAAAATTTCTTAGGCTTCTCTTGAAAGCATCAAGAAGCAAATTGGAGAAGGAATCTCACAAATTAACTCTGCAAAAGAGAGTTGTAATGCAAATAAAGGAAGTTCTTCTGGGTTTGGCTTGATAATCGATGGGAAGTCCTTAGATTATTCGCTTAACAAGAATTTGGAAAGGTCCTTCTTTGAGCTTGCCACTAATTGTGCATCTGTCATATGTTGTCGATCTTCACCCAAACAAAAAGCTCGTGTGAGTAGTACTATGGTTGTTGTGTGTGTGCTGCTACCCTATTTCTCCTTTAGCTCTTTCTAAAGTCGCCACCGCTTTCTGCCAACGTACCATGATATTATACAAAGAGAAAACTAGTAGAAGGGATTCAAATTGGTTTATCTGATGATGAGTTACCTAAACAGGTCCAAGGAAACTAATACACCTGAGAGAGATTGAAATTGTAAATGCTTCTAGACATATATTCTTAGACCTTTGAAATTGTATTTGATTTCTCTTTTTCTCTTAGGTTTCCATTTGTTTATAAGATTAGGAGAGGAGAATTTGTGTAGCAGTCACGTGATGTACCGAAAATGGTACTTGTATTTGTTAATGGAAGAAGCAATAGAAGCAATTTACAATATAGTCTACATATAAATGATCTTTATTATCTGATGCAAGTTCCAAAAACAACTAGAAACATGATACCTCTGTAAAGTGAGATTCATGATATTAATGTCAACTACAATACTATATAATAATAGTTCAATATCAGTACATGACCTTTCTTTTACATGTTCCAAGATAAAGAGAGTTTGATTTTGAAATTGGTGTATGGTAAACACATGTTGCAAGAAAGAAAGTTTATTATCTCATGGAGATGAAACTGTGTCAAAATTTTGTAGGATGAGATAGTTGTAGCAGAATGTTCTTCTCTAAGAAATTATTATCAAGGTATCCACATAAGCATACGTGTTGATAGTTAAGATAAAAAGAAATCAAAGAAGTATGAATAAAAAACTCAACAATATAACGAACATTAATTACACACTTCCATTCACAATTCACTCCATTTCCAACTCTTACGATGGCAGCAGAAGTTGTTGGTGGTGCTCTTCTTTCCGCTTTTCTTCAGGTTGCATTCGACAAGCTGGCATCTACTCAGTTTGTTGATTTCTTTCGCGGCAGAAAACTTGATGAGAAGATTCTCGGCAATTTGAACATCATGCTGCACTCCATCAATGCTCTCGCTCATGATGCTGAACAAAAACAGTTCACAGATCCACACATTAAAGCCTGGCTTTTTTCTGTCAAAGAGGTTGTCTTTGATACAGACGATCTCTTGGTTGAAATAGATTATGAAATCACCAGATGCCAAGTGGAAGCTGAATCCCAACATCAAACCTTTACTCATAAGGTATCAAATTTCTTCAACTCTACTAAAAGATAACCATCTTGAATTGAATGATGAGAAAAAGGAGATTGGTAGAAGGATAGTTGAGAAGTGCAAAGGATTACCTCTTGCTTTGAAAACAATTGGAAGTCTTCTCTGCACAAGGTCATCCATTTTAGATTGGCAAAGTGTATTGGAAAGTGATATATGGGACTTACCGAAAGAGGTTCAAATAATCCCAGCTCTATTATTGAGTTATCAACACCTTCCTTCTCACCTCAAGAGGTGCTTTGCTTATTGTGCTCTATTTCCAAAAGATTATGAGTTTGACAAGAAGAAATTAATTTTGTGGTGGATGGCCGAAGGTTTTGTTGACAAACAAGTCTCTTTGGATAAACACTTTTTGTATTCAGATTTGTTGTGTATTGAAATGAAGCACTACATGGTTCTTTTATAGGCCTTTGGACATGACTCTTCAACTACATTCATTAAATATAACTACTACCTAACTCACAATTAATACAACAACTTCCAACTACCCACATTTAAGTTTACCTAACACCAACTACCCACATTTAAGTTTACCTAACAAAATCCTCCCGTAAACTTAAATGATCTTCTTGTCCTTCATTCCGAGTATCATCTTATTGTTCTCAAACAAAGAGGATGGCAGCGACTTTGTAAACATATCTGCAGCTTGTGCTCGACTTTCGACGTGCTCCAACTCTACATTTCCTTCTTTCACTTGTTCTCGGATGAAGTGAAATTGAACATCAATGTGCTTGATTCTCTCATGATTGACCGGGTTCTTTGCCAATTCAATGGCCGACTTGTTATCAACTCGGATCACAATCCCCTTTTCTTGCTTAATTTCCAGTTTGCTTAGAAGCTTTCTAAGCCAAACTACATAGCAAACACTCCAGGATGCTGCAACGTACTCTGCTTCACATGTTGACAGTGTTACAATGGGCTGTTTCTTTGAAAGCCAGGTGAACGCCGTGCTCCCCATGAAGAATACATATCCAGACGTGCTTTTCCGGTCATCGACATCTCCACACCAATCACTGTTTGAGTAGCCGACTAGTCGGTAATCATCCGTCCTAGTATACATTAGACTAAGTGACACAGTTCCTCTCACATACCTTAGAATTCTCTTTAGGGCCTTCCAATGAGTATACCTCGGTTCCTCCATATATCGACTTGTTATTCCAACACTCAGCATTAAATTTGGTCTGGTATTTGTAAGATACCTGAGACTTCCAATCAGACTTCGGTATTTGCTCGCATCAACTCGGTCTCCATCTGCATACTTAGAAAGTTTTGTGCCCAATTCTATAGAGGTGGAAACCGGGTTGCAACTCGTCATCTTGAACTTAAACTACTTCTTTTCCACGTCTTCAACATCTTTTTGTGAATAGATGTCCCAAGCTGAAAGGTCTATCAAACCAACTTCTTCATTTAAAGCATCTAGTTATTTGTTACTGTGATAAGCTCATCATTAGCGAGACCAACATGGACACACGATCGCTTGAATTCCTGAAATTGAATTCATGTCCACTTGTGAGTATTCCCACTACGCATTACAATTTACTTAAAGAAATGTCAATTGACGATGGCTGTGACTCTCTTACAACCTTTTCGCTAGATTTCTTTCCAAATCTCTGTTATCTTTATTTGAGAAGATGTCGAAACCTACAAAGAATTTCACAGGAGGACACTCATAATCATCTCCAGAGAATGACAATTGCGGTATGCCCTCAATTTGAATCATTTCCTAGTGAAGGGTTATCTGCTCCGCAACTAGTCAGTTTTGAAATTTTTGGAGCGCAGAATTTGAAGTTGTTGCCAAAACACATGCAAGTCCTGCTTCCTTCTCTAAATCAACTATGGATAATTGATTGTCCACAAGTGGAGATGCCTCCGGATGGAGGGTTGCCATCAAATGTTAAACTTATGTATCTTTCAAATGTTAAACTTATGGCCTCCATGAGAGTGAACTTGGATAACACTTTGCAAATTGGAAAGCTGGACGTGGAGTGCTTTCCGGACGAAGGTTTGTTGCCACGCTCTCTCACCACTCTACTAATTACTGAGAGCCCCAATCTTAAAAGGCTAAACTATAAGGGTCTCTGCCACCTCTCCTCTCTCACACTTAATGGGTGCACCAACCTTGAATGCTTACCAGAGGAAGGTATACCCAAATCCATCTCTTCTCTTTCAATCTGGGATTGTCCATTGCTCCAAAAACGTTGTCAGAATCCAGAAGGCAAAGACTGGGAAAAGATTGCTCACATTGAACAACTGAGAGTTGGGAAATGGAAATAAGACAAAGAAGTTCAAAATTAGATGTGCATACTTGTCTTTTCTCTGTCTCTTCTACAGCTGCTAATTCTCCACAATATTTCTCTACCTTTTCCATTACACTTTTCTATAGTCGCAAATATTTCTCTCGATAGTATGAGTTTGGCAATCAAACACTTTTTTAGAAGTTGCTTCTTGTTATTGTTATATGTTATTGCTCTTGAACAAAATTAGGAATTAAGTTGCAAATATCATTATAGATTTGTTCATTCAAAAATTGTAAAAGTAATAACATTTTATAGTAATTTTCTATTATTTTGTTGCTCTGCTAATTTTATATTGAAACAGTTTGCTCTATATTGAATCAGTTTGTTAACGAAAACTACAATTTAAAATTTATTAATATATCTCATTGTGGTGATTGATTTATAGACATTCAATTTGAGTTAATCTTTTATCAAATTATTTTACTTTTTAAATGTTTTTGTTTATATAAGTTAACTTAACTTTATTTTTTTTGTTTGGATAAATTACGTAAATCAAACAGATTATTTAAATATCAAAGAATAGTTGATAATTCAAAATGATATTCTATAATCATTCTTGGTTAAAGTTCTTTTTTTTTTTCCGAGGTTTGTTAAGATATTTTCGATTAATATTGTCGAAGCTTTTATCCATTGAAGTAGATCCAAATTGTTTTCTCAATCGAGGCTAATTTTCCAACATTGTTAGTTGGATTTTTTTGTTTTGTCGACATTGACTAAAGCAATCCTAGTTAAGGTTAATAAAAATTTTCAAGTTAACATTTAAAAAAAAATCCTAAACATTATTGTCAGAAAAATAACATTTTTAAGGACTACTAATAAATTATATTATATAAATATATATTTTTATATTTTTATTTATTTTTATAATTTGTTGTTAGTTAAAAGGATGAAATAGTAGATTTATAAAAATTAATTATTTAATTTTGATATGCATAAACATATACATAAATGCCAGAGACACGTGTACTTTATCATTGATCAAGTACATCACTGACTCAGTAGCATAGTCAATTGAAGCTGTAGCTACTGCAACAAGATTGCAGAATGTCCTTAAATCAATTTGGCTGAACAATTATTTATCTTAAATTTGTTTAATTTCTCACATTTTTAGTCCAAAACATGCAGCTAGCTATGATGGCAATTAACATTGTGACAATTTCTTCACATCTGTTTAATGTTGACAGGTTGAGACCATTCCTTCACAGGTACTACTTTGTGACTGTTCGTAGTTCATGTGTTATATTTTGCAACCGAGTCGTAACCTTTTACACAAAAACTTTAAGACAATGATGTTATGGGTCTTTATTTTTATATAGTGTTTAACTTTGTCTATTATATCCAATGTGAGACTTTGATTCACACTTGGACTATTTCCAACAATCTTCTTCCAAGAGTGAGTCCACTTTTTTTTTTTTTTTCTTTTTCATATGATATATTTTTCTTTAGGTATAAGTGACCCCTGGTTTACACCAAAATCTTAAGGCAATGATGTTATGAGTCTTTATTTTTATAAGTGTTTAATTTTGTCCATTCTATCTAATGTGAGACTTTGACTCACACTTGGATTATTCCTAACTTGGATTATTCCTAACACGAATCACTATAGTTCTTCACCTTGAGTTGTATCTTGATTTTTCAACTCTTTCATCCATGTGTTCTTAGCCATTGATGTGGGTAAAAGCACTTATGAAAGAAAGTATAATTTTTATTATGAAATTTACTCTTAAAGTAGCAACAACAAATAACCTAGAGTTAAATAATTAGAAGGGAGAAAAAGTATTCAGAGAAGGAAAGATAAATAAGCAGATAGGAAATATCACTAATAAAAAAAAACTTTTTATGTTTGTTATTGTTGACATCAGAGAAATGTCTGACGTTATTACCTGTGTTATAAATTGATATTGGAGGTATCATCAAATGTAATTTTAAGTCGAACGTGGTCTGTAATACACTTAAATTAATGTTTGTTCTCTAAGGAACCAAAATAAAATTTGGAGCCAATTTAAATAAAAAAGGGCAGAATTTTACGTATGTTAGGACATTAATAGAAGTAAAATTCCGTCAAATGTTGCTCTAATCGACATAATTTTACGTCTGTTAAAACAAATGTCAAATTCTTTCTTTTTTTATGTTTTACTTACATTTGTCAATTAACCAAATCTGATGATAATCAGAAAGTCACAACGCAGAATATATATTTCAAAACAAAAATTATGGTAATACAAAATGTAGATTTCATAATCTAAAATTCTTTCTTCAACGTTTTAATCTAAACTAAATATGATAATAATCTTAAAGCTAAACCTAACTCCAATTTTGGAGGAGAAATGTTGCCCACTCTTTTCTTATTTGCTGCATTGCCCCATGTGAAATAGATGATCAATTCTTGAGGGACTAAAGTGAGTAAAGTCGCAAAAATTAATGAGAATGAATTAGAGTGGCAAGAATTGACTAATGAAAACATATAAAGCAATGAAAATGAGAATGTAACATGCAACAACAATGGAAAGCACGAAAAACAGTGAGTTACTATGAAAAATAAAAAGTGTTTGATGGAATGTCCGAGTGAAAATGAAAACCGGACAAAACTGTTTGATAAAATGCCTGAACGAAACTGAAATATTAAATGAATTATGAGAGCAATTGGAACACACTTTAATCAATACAACAATGTAATGAGCTACTTTAGAACCATAAAACTAAACTAAAACAACAAATTGAAACCAAGAAACAAAATTAGACAGCAAACTGAAATGAAAACAGTGAGTAGTGTATGCGACTGAAAACTAAATTATGAAGATTGATAAGAAAAACTGAATTAAGATGCAATAAAATGGTTTGAATCATGGACGCAACATGCAATGTAGTCTAGAAACATACTAATTGAAAACTATAACCGAGAATTGATACTAAGAACAAGTGCAGAATTAGATTTTTAAGATGGGGAAAACTAACTAAACTAATAAACCTAACTTTCTAAAATGGGGTAAAAACTGAAATATGCAATCAAAACTGGAATTAAAGCCATGAACAAGATTCAAATGATGAAACTAAACTTAAATAATGCATAAAATTGTAAAATGAATTCAGAAACTGAAATCTAATATGCAGAACCAGTGCTAAAATCTGAAAATGAAAGATCAACTATATTAACTACCATAACTATATTACCTACCATGATGAACAAATGAGAACTCTGAATTGAAATGTGAATTATGAAATGGAAACACAAGTTGAATCATGAAAACAGATTAGGGACCAATTTAACCGGTTCAGCATTTTACAAGTTGTTCTTCAATGATTGCTTAAAACTGCTGAACTCCAATTCTCTGCACCATACAGCTGCTGTCACCTTTTTTTTTTCTTTTTTCTGAAAATCCTAATATCAACAAAAATAAATTACTAAAAAAAATCTAACTGTTAGAATGCAAAATTAAAAAAGATTTAGAAAAACTAATATTTATTGAAGGAAAACCAAATCTGTCCTTAAACAAAGAAATAAAAGCAAAAGGTCTAAAAAAAGTATAATTAGTCTAGAAAAGTATGAACAAATGGAGACTTATCAGCAGGTTATTAAAAAGGAATTAAAGTTCATGATGTATAAAGAGATAATTGTTTCCTGTGTTCATTGTAATATTACAGCAGGGTCTGAGGCTGTAAAATTCTACAACATATCATATAGATAAATCAAAATATCATGAAAACCATCGATACCACTTATTTAAATTAACAATCTTAGAGGAAGTAAGATGAGATTCAATTAGCGGTTCAATCTTGATCTACTAAACAAATAATTCTTGGGAAATGTTTTTGTAAGATGGTCACTTCAACTCTCCAAATCTTATACACTCATGATGTCTTTACATCATGTTATCATGACTTTATTAACTAAGAACAGAGATGGGAAAGGACATAATATGCTTACTATTAAACCAAATTGAAAAAATGATAAAAAAGAGGCGAAGAAGTACTAATAAATTAAATCTCGGCTAATTAGAAATTACTGACTAAACATCTACTGAACTAGCTTAATTACCTCATGATAGTCAATTAAGTGAATAAATAGAGGATGAGAATTAGTACATCAAAATAAATTTGCATGAATATAAGATAAAGCAGAAAAGATATTTACTTTTATATAAAGTTTTGGTTTCAAAATACGATATACCAAGTCAGATGTCACTACTGCTTTATAATCAGACAAGTTTTGCTTTATATTCATGGATTACAGCTGTGAGCAATTTGTCTGATTCGAAAGACTCAACTATTATTGCTTCACGGGGACTCAACTTTCCCTCCATTCACAATTTCATACTTTACAACCTTTGAATGAATATTACTACTCACATTTATAATGGCGAATCAAACTTATCGAATGTTTGAACTGTCCATTCGTAATCTAAAGAGAACTGTGGAACAAAGCTGAGAAAAATTGCGATAAAAGAAAATGATGTTCCACTATCCTTAAAGTCAAGTCATCGTCGTAAAATAGCCACATACTCGTTTCATCGGTATAGCATCCCTGCACTTGGATTTCAAATTACACACTTCCATTCACCATTCACTCCATTTCCAACTCTTACGATGGCAGCAGAACTTGTTAGTGGTGCTCTTCTTTCTGCTTTTCTTCAGGTTGCATTCGAAAAGCTGGCTTCTACTCAGTTTGCTGATTTCTTTCGCGGCAGAAAACTTGATGAGAAGCTTCTCGGCAATTTGAACATCATGCTGCACTCCATCAATGCTCTCGCTCATGATGCAGAACAAAAACAGTTCACAGATCCACACATTAAAGCATGGCTTTTTTCTGTCAAAGAGGCTGTCTTTGATGCAGAGGATATCTTGGATGAAATAGACTATGAAATCACCAGATGCAAAGTGGAAGCTGAATCTGAACCTCAAACCTTTACTTACAAGGTATCAAATTTCTTCACCTCTACTTTCAGTTCGTTTAACAAGAAAATTGATTCAGGACTGAAAGAAGTGGTAGAAAAACTAGAATATCTTGCCAAGCAAAAGGGTGCTCTTGGTTTGAAAGAGGGTACTTATTCTGATGATAGATCACGTAGTAAAGTGTCACAGAAATTGCCATCATCTTCTTTGGTGGTTGAAACTGTTATTTTTGGCAGGGATGCGGACAAAGAAATGATCTTTAATTGGCTCACATCTGAAACCGACAATCATAACCATCCATCAATACTTTCTATTGTGGGAATGGGTGGGTTGGGTAAGACCACACTCGTCCAACATGTATACAATGACCCAAAGATGGAGGAGGCTAAATTTGAAATCAGAGCTTGGGTTTGTGTTTCCGATCATTTTGATGTTTTGACAGTGACAAAAACAATTCTTGAGGCAATCACTAAATCTAAAGATGATAGCAGAGACCTAGAAATGGTTCATGGAAGATTGAAAGAAAAAGTATCTGGAAAGAGATTTCTTCTTGTTTTAGATGATGTTTGGAACGAAAGGCGAGAAGAATGGGAGGCTGTGCAGACTCCTCTTAGCTATGGGGCACCAGGAAGTAGAATTCTTGTGACAACACGTGGTGAGAAAGTTGCTTCTAACATGATGTCTGAAGTGCATAGGCTAAAGCAATTAGAAGAAGAGGAATGTTGGAAACTTTTTAAAAAGCATGCACTAAAAGATGATGATCATGAATTGAATGATGAGAAAAAGGAGATTGGTAGAAGGATAGTTGAGAAGTGCAAAGGATTACCCCTTGCTCTGAAAACAATTGGAAGTCTTCTCCGCACAAAGCCATCCATTTCAGATTGGCAAAGCGTATTGGAAAGCGACATATGGGACTTACCCAAAGAAGTTGAAATTATCCCTGCTTTGCTATTGAGCTATCAACACCTTCCTTCTCATCTCAAGATGTGCTTTGTTTATTGTGCCTTATTCTCCAAAGATTATGAGTTTGACAAGAAGGAATTAATTTTGTTGTGGATGGCTGAAAATTTTCTCCATTACTCTCCAAAGAGCAACAATCTAGAAGAAATTGGTGAACAATATTTTGATGATCTACTAACGAGGTCTTTCTTTCTTCAATCAAGCTTTAAAATGCGATTCACCATGCATGACCTTATGAATGATTTGGCAAAATATGTTTGTGGAGACTTCTGTTTCAGGTTGAAATTTGATAAAGGAAATTGTATACCCAAAACATCCCGTCATTTCTCATTATCATTCCTTGACACAGAATACTTTGATGCTTTAGGGAGTTTAACTGATGCTGAAAGATTGCGTTCATTTCTTCCACTTACAAGTAACGCTTTCTATGAGAATCTTCCTTGTCAATTCAAGGTTTTGACACATGAATTGTTCTCCAAGTTGAAGTTTTTACGCGTCTTATCTTTGCATGGATATTCTGATCTAAAAGAGGTCCCTGATTCTGTTGGTAATCTTAAACATCTTCGTTCGATAGACCTTTCCTGTACTTTGATACAAAAACTACCCGACTCAATATGTTTGCTTTATAACTTGCTAATACTGAAGTTGAACCATTGTTTTTACGTGGAGGAATTGCCTTCAAATTTGCATAAACTCACAAAATTGCGTTGCCTGGAATTTGAAAATACAAAAGTGACAAAGATGCCTATGCATTTTGGAGAATTGAAAAACCTCCGTGTACTGAATATGTATTGTGTTGATAGAATTAGTGAGTTTAGTACTAAGCAACTAGGAGGACTCAATCTTTATGGAAGGCTATCAATTAATGATGTGCAGAATATTGTGAATCCTCTGGATGCATTGGATGCAAATTTGAAAAATCAACACCTTGTGGAGCTTGAGTTAAAATGGAATGCGAATCACATCCCCGATGATCCAAGGAAAGAAGAGAAAGTGCTTGAGAATCTACAACCTCCCAAACACTTAGAACATTTGTCAATAGAGAACTATGGTGGTACACAATTCCCAAGTTGGGTATTTGATAACTCATTATCAAATTTGGTGTTTTTACATTTGGAGAACTGTAAGTATTGTCTATGGTTGCCTCCCTTGGGACTTTTGTCATCTCTGAAGTCCCTCGAGATTACGGGGCTTGATGGAATAGTGAGCATCGGTGCTGAATTTTATGGGAGCGACTCTTCTTCATTCAGGTCCTTGGAAACATTGAAATTCTACAACATGAAAGAATGGGAAGAATGGGAATGTAAAACGACTTCTTTTCCACGACTTCAACATCTTTCTATCGATAAATGCCGCAAGTTGAAAGGTCTGCCAGAACATCATCTTCATTTAAAGGAACTGTTTATCAAGTCCTGTGATAAGGTCATCATTAGTGGAAACAACATGGACACATCGTCGCTTCAAGTATTGAGTTTTTATTCATGCCCACTTGTAAATGTTCCTATCACCCATTACCATCTCCTTGAAGAAATGAGGATTGGCAATGGTTGTGACTCTCTTACAATCTTTCAGCTTGATTTCTTTCCAAGGCTTCGTTTACTTAAATTGAAAAGGTGCCAAAACTTACAGAGAATTTCACAGGAGCAGACTCATAATCATCTCAAGGAACTAACAATTGTTGAATGCCCTCAATTTGAATCCTTTCCCAATGAAGGATTATCTACTCCGCAACTACAAAAGATTAAAATCCGAGGAGATGAGAATCTGAAGTTGTTGCCAAAATGCATGCAAATCCTGCTTCCGTCTCTCGGTGAACTGCGAGTAATTGAGTGTCCAAAAGTGGAGATGTTTCCAGATGGAGGTTTGCCATCAAATATAAAAGATGTGTCTCTTTCAAGTTTCAAACTTATCGCCACCCTGAGAGAGAACTTGGATGCCAACACATGTCTTGAAAGCTTGTGTATTGAAAATGTAGATGTGGAGTCTTTTCCTGATGATGTTTTGCTGCCACACTCAATTACTGTTCTAAGAATCTCTGATTGTCCAAATCTTAAGAAGATGGATTACAAGGGTCTCTGCCACCTCTCCTCTCTCAGACTTTTTGATTGCCCCAACCTTCGATGCTTACCAGAGGAGGGTTTGCCCAAATCCATGTCTTCTCTCTCAATCTGGAACTGTCCATTGCTCGAACCTCGTTGTCGGAGGAATCCAAAAGCCCAAGACTACTGGAATAAGATTTCTCACATTGAAGAGTTGAGAATTGGGCACAGTGATGAAGTGGAAGTTTAAAAGTTTTGAACAATATCAGCAAGTATGTTACAAAGATTTAGTGATCAAGAAATTGTAAACAAAAATTACTTTAGTATTTTTTTTTTATTAATTTGTTGCTCTGC
Source organism: Vigna unguiculata (assembly GCF_037176805.1). NCBI lineage: Eukaryota > Viridiplantae > Streptophyta > Magnoliopsida > Fabales > Fabaceae > Vigna > Vigna unguiculata. The sequence goes on along the minus strand of NC_140795.1, from coordinate 48,079,129 downwards.
TAATTTCATGTTGAATCAATTTATTATTCTAAACTACTCTCAGTTAGTTAGAACTATAATTTAAAATTTATTATATCTAATATTTCTCATTGTGGTGATTTTGCTTTAGAATTTAGTATTCATAAGTTCAATTTTATTTCTACGAAAAATTCCTTGTTAAAAAAAAAAAAATCAAGACGTTCAATTTGAACTTCTGTCATCTCAAATTGTGTTATTTTTTAATGTTACTTTTAGATAATTTGATTTAAATTCATTAGATTTTCATTTTTTTTGTCTGGTTAAAATATTTCAATTACCACTAATTTGAAAAAATTATTTAAATATAAAAAAATTGTTAATAATTTAAAATATTAATAGTGATTATTTTTTTCAGCCGTTTGATGTTTTTTTTTTGTCAAAGTTTGTTAAGATAATTTCTTCTAATATTGACCTTTTCTCTATAAACATAAATCGAAATTGTTTTCATTGAAGATAACCATTTTTTTTTATCAATGGCAGGTGTGAGAACCCTCCCTCTCTGCCACCCACTTCACAGAAAATAGCACACTCTCCCCTTGCACTCTTTTCCTTCTCTATTTCTTTCTCTACCTTCTCTCTACCCGAAAACATTTTAATTCACATCCAAAAGTCTGAAATCCTTCTCACTGTTATAGAATTCAGACTTGAGGCTAGATCAAGACCACTTCCTCAAGCTGAGTCTTCCCTCCCTACGCGTAAGTCAATTTGTATTCCTCCCTTGTCTTCCAATTTTCAAATTTTAGGTATTTCTATCTTTCTGAGTTGAGGTAGGGTTTGTTCTTACACTTGGCAATTGTAATTTAGTGCCTTAGGTTGTGAGATTGAGGTGTCCCCTTTGTTGAAAGAGTCCTTGCTTGTGGAAATTTCAAAGATAAGGGGAGCTAACGATTTTTACTCAAATTCGTATAACAATCTGTTTTGATGAGTCTGAATTGCATGTTTAAGTGTTGAAAATGATGTTTGAATTGCATGATTTTGGTATGTGTTGATTTTGTGAAGAATTTGGACTCTTGCATGTGGGAACAGGTTCGTAATCTGGTATTTTCGTCAGGGCGAGTGGCTCTCGCCTGAGCAAAAATACTAGAAAACCCACCCATGTTCCTGCGCGAAGTCTCGCCTAGGCGAGCTGAGGTCGCTTAAGCAAGAGCCACCCTTGTCTAAGCGAACTAGCTTAGCCTGAGCGAGAGTTCGCCCAGGTTTTTAATTTTTGCCATTGTTAGAGCCTCGCCCAGGCGAGATTGACTCGCCTAAGCGAGACGACCTCTCGCCTAGGCTAGATTGTCTAGCTTGAGCGAGGGCCACTGCAGTGGGTTGCTTGCAGTCCTGTTTTAAGGAGTGAAGTTATATGTAAAATTGTAATTTTGTGCAGTTAATCTCCTATATGTTTGAAATGTCATTATAAATGTAGTGAGTGGTGAAAATTTGATGAATATGAATTATGAGGAGTTGTGGTTGAAATGGAATTTCAAGGGAAATTCATGTGAGCTTGTTAGTGTGTGTAAGGACATGAGGAATTCGTATTGGTTGGTATCCTGAAACTCCAATAATCATCCATGTTCATGTAGAGTAGGATGGATTATGCCGTGAGGAGTAGCAGGAGGTCCTAGTCTTTGGACTTGATCAAGTCTTAGACGCGAAGGGGACTTATCCTGTGAGTGGTTGGGTGATAATCCCTTGTGTCCAAACTCTGTAGAGTTTGGGAACCTTCACAGGTGCAAGCCACCAAGAGCTCCAATGTCTCTTACACAATCTGAATATCGAGTCTAGAATTATATATAATTGAGATATGTTTTTGTGAATGATAACTATGATATGAATTGTATGATTTCTCTTAATTTCAGTTAGCTCACCCTTTTTGTTTATGTATGTTTTTCCTTGTGCTCTCTCTTTGCAATGATCACCTGTTGTTGGTGTGAGCAAAGCCGAATCCAGATGAAGATGCCCCTCTCCTTAATAGGAGTTGATCGGTCGCATAGAGGTTCCGTGGTAGTCTTTTGGGGTTAAATACCATGGGGTTTTGAGATGTATAGTTTATGTTTTGTGTACCTATGTTTGTCATCAAGAATTCATTGGATTGTTTTTGGATGACTGTATCAGCTGTATACACTTATATATGACTGTTCTTCTTACTATCTGCTATGCTTGATCATAATATAATGTTTTATTTGATAGCATGAAAAACTATTAAATGGGATGTTACATTTTGGTATCAGAGCAGTAGTTCCTTTAGGGTCTGTAGGTGTGTGCTTGCTTGGTTTCTATTGTGTGTTTTCGTAGTGTTTTGGGTAGTTGTGGTATCTATTAGCTAGACTGATGGTTCCTCTTTTTGTGTGGTCAGAGCTATGGCACCTAGGCCTCCTCCTCCTCCTCTTCCAAACCCGGATAGTTCTCATTTGGTAGGAACAATTGAGGCGATGATAGCAGCCATGCAACTGCAGAACACTAACATGGTAAATCAGCACAACCTAGCCTTGCAGCAGATGGAGTCTGCTAGGCTAGCAGCGAAGGCGACTTAGCAGAGGCATTTGGAAGCCCTGCATCAGATAGGGGAGAATCGTTTTGCAGCGGGATCTTCCCAAGCTCCACCACCACGAGTACAAGAGTGGAGTTTGGAGGATTTTCTTCAACATCATTCATCCCGCTTCGATGGTAAGACTAGCCCGGATGAGGCAGACCAGTGGATGAGAGACATGGAGCGGATTTATGATGCTAAGAGGTGCCCAACAGTGAATAGGCTGGCATATTCTGAGTATCTGCTTGCCGGAGAGGTCGTTCATTGGTGGTCTAGTATGAAGATGATGCTAGAAGATAGCAGAGAACCTGTCACTTGGGAGTTGTTCAAGAAGAAGTTTTATGCTGAGTACTTCCCAAATAGTGTGAGGTACGCTAAAGAGGTGGAGGTTTTGCAGCTGATGCAAGGAGAGATGTCAGTGTCAGAATATGCTGAAAAGTTTAAGCATCTGGGCAGATTCCACACCTTGAGGATGGTTGAGGATTGGCAGTGTAGGAAGTTTGAGAACGAGTTGAGAGGTGATCTCAAAATCATGGTGGGCCCCCTCTCTATCAAGGAATTCCTTGCCTTGGTGGAGAAAGCAAGGGTAATGGAGAAGCTGAAAGCTGAGGTTGATGCTTAGCAGCGATCGCAGCAGAAGGTGGGAGGACCATCTGGGTCCGTGAGCAGGCGAGAGGATAGGAGGAAACCATACTCTAGGCCTCAGCCTCAGGAGCCTAGGAGATTCTCACATAACCACATCAGTCTCAATCTTCCAGGCCGCAGTGTTATCATTGTGGAGGGCCCCACATGAAGAATGCTTGCCCTCAACTGGTAGGCAAGAGGACTTGTCACAGGTGTGGCCAGGAGGGTCACTTTATTAGGGAGTGCCCCACCAATAGGAGTGCAGTTTCTAGGCCTCCGACATAGTCTCAGTTGCACCAGGCGAGGGGAGGTGTAAGGCCTCAGGCAGCTGGCCGGGTGTACGCCATGATAGGTACAGAGGCAGACAGATCAGGAATTGTTGTTGTTTAACTACCCCAGCCTCCAATGTTTACCAAAGGAGGGCCTGCCGGAATCCATTTCAGAACTTAAAATTGTTGGTTGTCCATTGCTTGAACAGTGTGGTCGGAAACCAAAAGGCTAAGATTGGGAAAAGATTGCTCACTTGTAAAATAGTTATTGAAGATGTGAGACATGAACTTGAAGTTTGAAATCACACATCAGGTAGTTGTTTGAAGTTTGAACCTTTTGAAATACAATCTTGGGCTATTGCCATATACTTCAGATCAAATTACTGACTTCCATTAGTCACTTTGTTTCCAATTCATAGGATGGCAGCAGAATTTGTTGGTGGTTGACAAGCTGGCTTCCCCTAAAGTTTATAGACTTGTTTTGTGGAAGAAAACTTGATAAGAAGCTACAGGGAAACTTGCACATCACACTGCACTCCATCAAAGATCCACGCTATAAAACATGGCTTTTTGATGTCAAAGAGGTCATGTTTGATGCAGAGGATCTCTGGGATGAAAGAGACTATCAACTCACCATATGCAAAGTGGAAGCTGAATCTCAACTTCTAACTTTCATTTATAAGGCATCAAATTTCTTCAACTCCACTTTCAGTTCATTTAACAAGAAAGACTAGAATATCTTGCAAGGCAAAAGGGTGCACCTGGTTTCAAAGAATGTAGTTATTCTGGTGCTGAATCAAGTATTAAATTGTCACAGAAATTGCCGTCAACTTCTTATGGAGGGGTTGTTCTGTGTTCCATGTGTTCTCTATGTAAAAAAATGAAGAATCAATTCACCATCTATTTTTTGAGTGTAATACTGCTGTTTATCTTTGGTATTGCCTGCAGGGGATTTTTTATTTCAAATCCCCTCTCTGGCAATCTTTTATATTCAAACAGTCACCTCTTTTACTCTTAATATCAGAATTCAGCTCAAGCAATTCACAATTTGAACTCATTCTCGCACTGTCAATTCATTTACTACTTAATACCGATTTATGTTAAAAGTATGTATACATTGTTAAAAATAAATTGTATTGCTACTATGCCTTATTGAAAATGACCTGGCTTACTGTCACTATAAAAATTAGTCAATGATAAATGCATTTATATAAATTAATTAAAGATTAGATGCAGAGTAAAGGTACATACGTAATAAAAAAATAATTAACATTTTTTTGAATTTTGAAAACAATATATAAGTTAAATTATAAATATTTCAAAATATGTAACAATTAAAAAAAAAGAAGAAAGAGAGTATCAATTCAGACGCGATTGTTTCTCAAATTGGTTTCCTAAACTTCATGTTAAATACCTTAATACTTGATCATGTATCATCACATATGAGAATAGAACATCTCATATTACTTAATTAAGAAGAGCGACATATTAACCCTCTAAGAAACTTTGAAAAATCAAACTTTGAAAAATCAACTGTGAAACTCATCAATTATTGCTTCATTGCTTCATTGGGATACACATTTCCTACACTCACCACTCCCTATTTACACACTTTAAATTCATCAAAACCGTTGAATGCGTATCCAACTCCTCACATTTTTATACGGGTCATTCAAACTCCTCCTATATTTCAACCATCCATTTTTAATCGCACGATGACCCAACCTGTAAATGCAACGGATCATTATGGCTCAGAAAATTTGCAAAAGACTTAAAAGCTATTGGTTGGGTATTGATGTTAGTGGTTGAGTATTGATGTTCACTGCTCTTAAAGTCAAGTCACAGCTCTTGATAAAATAGCTAACTACTCATTTCATTTCATCACTATAGCATCCCTGCACTGAATCATCGTGAATCATCAAACACTTTCGTTAATCATTCACTTTCTTTCCTTACCATGGCAGCAGAAGTCGTTGGTGGTGCTTTTCTTTCTGCTTTTCTTCAGGTTGCCTTCGAAAGGCTGGCTTCTCCTCAAGTTTTACAGTTCTTTCGTGGAAGAAAACTTCATGAGAAGCTGCTTAGCAACCTGAACATCATGCTGCACTCAATCAATGTTCTCGCTGATGATGCTGAACAAAAACAGTTCAGAAATCCACACATCAAAGCTTGGCTTTTTGCTGTCAAAGATGTTGTCTTCGATGCAGAGGATCTCTTGAAGGAAATAGAGTATGAACTCACCAGATGCCAAGTGGAAGCTCGATCAGACCCACAAACCCTTACTTCCAAGGTATCAAATTTCTTCAACTCTACTTTCACTTCATTTAACAAGAAAATTGAATCAGAGATGAGAGATGTCCTAGAAAAACTAGAATATCTTGCAAAGCAAAAGGGTGCTCTCGGTTTGAAAGAGGGTATTTACTCTGGTGATGGATCAGGTAGCAAAGAGCCACAGAAATTGCAATCATCCTCTTTGGTGGTTGAAAGTGTTATTTATGGAAGAGATGCAGACAAAGAAATGATTTTAAATTGGCTCACATCTGAAACTGAGAATCATGAACATCCTTCAGTACTTTCCATTGTGGGAATGGGTGGGTTGGGTAAGACCACACTCGCCCAACATGTATACAATGACCCAAAGATAGAGGAGGCTAAATTTGATATCAGAGCTTGGGTTTGTGTTTCCGATCATTTTGATGTTTTGATAGTGACAAAAACAATTCTTGAGGCAATCACTAAATCTAAAGATGATAGCAGAGACCTGGAAATGGCTCATGGAAGATTGAAAGAAAAAATATCAGGAAGGAAATTTCTTCTTGTTTTGGATGATGTTTGGAACGAAAGACGAGAAGAATGGGAAGCTGTGCGAACTCCTCTTAGTTATGGGGCACCAGGAAGTAGAATTCTTGTCACAACACGTGGTGAGAAAGTTGCTTCTAACATGATGTCTGAAGTGCATAGGCTAAAGCAATTAGAAGAAGAGGATGAATGCTGGAAAGTTTTTAAGAACCATGCACTAAAAGATGATGATCATGAATTGAATGATGAGAAAAAGAAGATTGGTAGAAGGATAGTTGGGAAGTGCAAAGGATTACCCCTTGCTCTGAAAACAATTGGAAGTCTTCTCCGCACAAAGTCATCAATTTCAGATTGGCAAAGCGTATTGGAAAGCGACATATGGGACTTACCGAAAGAAGTTGAAATTATGCCTGCTCTACTATTGAGTTATCAACACCTTCCTTCTCATCTCAAGAGGTGCTTTGCTTATTGTGCATTATTTCCAAAAAATTATGAATTTGACAAGAAGGAATTAATTTTGTTGTGGATGGCTGAAGATTTTCTTCATCACTCTAAAAATATCAAGAGTGTGCAAGAAATTGGTGAACAATATTTCGACGATCTATTAACAAGGTCCTTCTTTCTTCAATTAAGCTATGAAATGCGACAAATCAAGAATGTACGAGAAATTAGTAAACAAAGTTTCCCTGATCCATTAACGAGGTCCTTCTTTACTGAATCAAGCTTTGAAATGCGATTTGTCATGCATGACCTTCTCAATGATTTGGCAAAATATGTTTGTGCAGACTTTTGTTTCAGGTTGAAATTTGATAAAGGAAATTGTATACCCAATACAACCCGTCATTTCTCATTTTCATTCGGTGACGTAGAATATTTTGATAGTTTAGGGAGTTTAACAGATGCTAAAAGACTGCGTTCATTTCATTCAATTACAAATAACTGTACCTATAAATTCAATCCTTGCCAATTCAATATTTTGGTACATGAATTGTTCTCCAAGTTCAAGTTTTTACGCGTCTTATCTTTGAACGGATATGCTGAGCTTAGTGAGGTCCCTAATTCTGTTGGTGATCTTAAACATCTCTGTTCGATAGACCTTTCGTATACTCATATACAAAAACTACCTGTCTCAATAGGTCTCCTCTATAACTTGCAGATACTGAAGTTGAACTTTTGTTCTTTTCTAGAGGAATTACCTTCAAATTTGTGTAAGCTCACGAAATTGAATTGTTTGGAATTTAAAGACACAAAAGTGACAAAGATGCCAATTCATTTTGGAGAATTGAAGAATCTTCAAGTACTGAGTACGTTTTGTGTTGATAGAGATAACAAGGTCATCAATATTAAGCAACTAGGAGGACTCAATCTTCATGGAAGGCTATCAATTAATGATGTGCAGAATATTGTGAATCATCTGGATGCATTGGAAGCAAATTTGAAAAATCAACACCTTGTGGAGCTTGAGTTAAAATGGAATGCGAATCACATCCCCGATGATCCAAGGAAAGAAGAGAAAGTGCTTGAGAATCTACAACCTCCCAAACACTTTGAACTTTTGTCAATAGAGAACTATGGTGGTACAGAATTCCCATGTTGGGTATTTGATAATTCATTATCAAAATTGGTGTCCTTGTGGTTGAATGACTGTAAATATTGCCTATGTTTGCCTCCCTTTGGACTTTTGTCATCTCTGAAGCACCTCGAGATTGGAGGGCTTGATGGAATAGTGAGCATTGGTGCTGAATTTTGTGGCAGCAACTCTTCTTCATTCAAATCTTTGGAAAAATTGGAATTCTACAACATGAAGGAATGGGAAAAATGGGAATGTAAAACTACTTCTTTTCCACGTCTTCAAAATCTTCATATCTATCATTGTCGCAAGCTTAAAGGTCTGCCAGAGCAACTTCTTTATTTAAAGAGTCTAGATATTAATAACTGTGATAAGCTCGTAATTAGCGTAAACAACATGTTCACGTCGTCGCTTCAACTCTTTAGTATTATTTCATCTCCACTTGTGAATATTCCTATGATCCATTATGATTTTCTTGAAGCAATGGAGATCAATAGTGATTGCGACTCTCTTACCATCTTTCCGCTAGATCTCTTTCCAAAGCTCTATTTAGTTCAATTAAGTTGTTGCCAAAACTTAACAAGAGTTTCACAGGAGGAGCATGCTCATAATCATCTCAAGGTACTAAGAATTAGCGAATGCCCTCAATTTGAATCATTTCCCAGTGAAGGATTATCTGCACCGTGGCTACAAATAATTCTAATTCGAGGAGCGGAGAATTTGAAGTTGATGCCAAAACGTATGCAAATCCTACTCCCCTCTCTTACTGAGTTGGAGATAATTGATTGTCCAAATGTGGAGATGTGATAAGTTATATATATTTTTCATATACGGTTATGGGCATGGTTATGGCATATGGTTATTGGGAGATTATGGTTCTATATGGTTATATGACATTAGTCTTACACATATAAGACCTTAGACACCACTTTAACCCCAAAACCTTAAGGCAATGTTGTTATGGGTCTTTATTCTTATATAGTGTTTAACTTTGTCTTTTCTATCCAATGTGGGACTTTTTGACTCACACTTGGACTATTCCCAACATCTCCCCTCAAGGGTGAGTCCCTTGTTTTTTTCTTTTTTTCATATGGTATATTTCCCTTCAGGTGTGTATGAGTGACCCCTTTGGTTATGGTTATGCGGTCAGTCACTCCGAACCATCGGCTCTGATACCACTGATAAGTTATATATATTTTTCATATACGGTTATGGGCATGGTTATGGCATATGGTTATTGGGAGATTATGGTTCTATATGGTTATATGACATTAGTCTTACACATATAAGACCTTGGACACCACTTTAACCCCAAAACCTTAAGGCAATGTTGTTATGGGTCTTTATTCTTATATAGTGTTTAACTTTGTCTTTTCTATCCAATGTGGGACTTTTTGACTCACACTTGGACTATTCCCAACAAGATGTTCCCAGATGAAGGATTGCCATCAAATTTGAAAAAGATGTCTCTTTCGAGCTTAAAACTTATCGCCTCCCTTAGAGACACATTGGATGCGAATACATGTCTCGAAAGCTTGATTGTTGAAAATTTGGAGGTGGAGGCTTTTCCCGGTGAAGTTTTGTTGCCACGCTCTCTCACCACTCTACACATCCTTTTTTGCCCAAATCTTAAAAAGCTTGACTACAAGGGTCTATCTCACATCTCCTCTGTCATATATTTTGGATGTCCCAACCTTCATCAAAGAAAATTAGAAAGTTCTTAGTTACAAATACTTCACTCTGTTATCGGCACTTACTAAACAACAGTTGCCTTTAAAGGAGACGGTGAGACGAGTTTTAATGGATTACTTATTAATTGACAACAATATAACTTTGTTTTGGAAATCAAACATTTTTTTATAAGCTGCCTCTTGCTGTTCTTATCTGTTATTGCTTTTGAAAAATATTAGTAAGTATGTTGCAAATATCATTATGGATTTATTGATTAAAAAAATCTACTATTAATCACTTTAGTATTTTTTTTATTGTTTTGTTGCTCTGCTAAATTTTATATTGAATCACTGTGTTCAATATTGAAACAGTTATGTAATATGGATTATTTATATACTTAATCGATTAAATCCGAAAACAACTGATAAACTGATAAAATTTGAGCCTTCAAATTTTCTTAGAACAGGGTCCAATGCAGGCATGCCATTGTCAAATTTTATTTTCCTTAAGAATTCTAGACTGTTGAATATTTTAATTTTCCTTCTTGACTATTGATCTATTATTCTTTCTGAGACTGACTTGTAAATTTTTATTTGTAATTCAAGAGTATTACCGAGTCTGGCATGTGCTTACACAAGTTTCTTACAATGGCTTCCAATGTCTTCTTCACTTCAAGTGATCGCTCTAGGCATCTTCTATCATGTTGTTTCTGCAAAATTTTGTCTTAAGGTACAAAATTTTATTAATTATTAAAATTTCTTTTGTCTGTATTAAAGATTGCTTAAGGTACAAAATCTTAAGGTTGTGTAAAATTGAACTTATTTTCCACCCTTTTCTTTGTACAGGTATGCTTGCAGTTTACTTAGAAAAGACATGAAAAAGATAGTGATCACTCTTGATTCCTCATATATCCTATACTTGGAAAAACAAAGGGACAAGCAGGCTCTAGCAAAGGTACACGGCCTTAGCATATTTTTGGAATTTAATATTCTTTCACTATTGTAGATCTTTGATACAAAAATTTCTTAGGCTTCTCTTGAAAGCATTAAGAAGCAAATCGGAGAAGGAATCTCACAAATTAACTCTGCAAAAGAGAGTTGTAATGCAAATAAAGGAAGTTCTTCTGGGTTTGGCTTGATAATCGATGGGAAGTCCTTAGATTATTCGCTTAACAAGAATTTGGAAAGGTCCTTCTTTGAGCTTGCCACTAATTGTGCTTCTGTCATATGTTGTCGATCTTCACCCAAACAAAAAGCTCGTGTGAGTACTATGGTTGTTGTGTGTGTGCTGCTACCCTATTTCTCCTTTAGCTCTTTCCAAAGTCGCTTTCTACCAATGTACCATGATATTACACAAAAAGAAAACAAGTAGAAGGGATTCAAATTGGCTTATCTGATGATGAGTTACCTAAACAGGTCCAAGGAAACTAATACACCTGAGAGAGATTGAAGCAAAGGGAGTTATGAAATGTAAATGCTTCTAAACATATATGCTTAGAGCTTTGAAATTGTATTTGATTTCTCTTTTTCTCTTGGGTTTCCATTTGTTTATAAGATTAGGAGAGGATAATTTGTGTAGGAGTCACGTGATGTAGATTAGGTAGATAAAGCTTAAGTATTTGTTGTACCGAAAATAGTCCTTGTATTTGTTAATGGAAGAAGCAACAGAAGCAATTTACAATATAATTTACATATAAATGATCTTTATTATTATCTGATGCAAGTTCCAAAAACAACTAGAAACATGATACCTCTGTAAAGTGAGGTTCATGATATTAATGTCAACTACAATACTATATAATAATAGTTCAATATCAGTATATGACCTTTCTTTTACATGTTCCAAGATAAAGAGGGTTTGATTTTGAAATTGGTGTATGGTAAACACATGTTGCAAGGAAGAAAGTTTATTATCTCATGGAGATGAAACTGTGTCAAAATTTTGTAGGATGAGATAATTGTAGCAGAATGTTCTTCTCTAAGAAATTATTATCAAGGCATCCACACAAGCATAGGTGTTGATAATTAAGATAAAGGAAATCAAAGAAGTACAAAAAAAAAACTCAACAATATAACGAACACTTGAATAAGAGTGATATACTATATAATTCTACATTCGTCACAAGACCTCTTCCCTTCCTAACAAAACACCGGGGTACATAAACATGCATCAATCCAAAATGATTACAGATACTAATTTTCTCAACTTGGCCATCTAAAAGATTGAACTAAGCTCAATGCTAGATAACTGACACTCTTAAAAAGACATTAATAAGAATTTCTATAATACATCCCCATGTTAAGAAAGGACATTGATGCAATTACAAGAAAGCAAGTGTTGAACCCTTTATCGCGTTCAGATTCAAACAAAATCCGATGTTACCCCCTAATGTGGTATAGGGTCAACCAAGGTATCAATCCAAGAAAACATGATTCAAGTAGTTGATTGTATAAGTCTGTCAGAGAATGAAATGCAAAGATTGTAGGGTTTTTAAAACAAGAAAGTGTAAATGACAATTAAAACTAAAAGGGCTATCCTAAAGCATGACATAGGCACAAAGAACTACGCTAAAAACAATATCAGAAAAACACATGAATGCAGAGTTAAAATGCATGACAGCAAAGTGAGTAATGTTGCAAAATTCAATGAGAATGAATTAGAGTAGCAAGAATTGACTAATGAAAACATATAAAGCAATGAAAAGGGGAATTTAACATGAAACAACAATGGAAAGCACGAAAAAAAGTGAGTTACTATGAAAAACAAAAGTGTTTGATGGAATGTCTGAGTGAAAATGAAAACTGGACAAAACTGTTTGATGAAATGCCTGAACGAAACTGAAATATGAAATGGATTATGAGAGCAATTGGAACACACTTTAACCAATACAAAAATGTAATAAACGACTTTAGAATCAGAAAACTAAACTAAAACAACAAATTGAAACCAAGAAACAAAATGAGACAGCAAACTGAAACGAAAACAGTGAGTAGTGTATGCGACTGAAAACTAAATTATGAAGATTGATAAGCAAAACTTTATTAAGATGCAATAAAATGATTTGAATCATGGACGCAACATGCAATGTAGTCTAGAAACATACTAATTGAAAACTATAACCAAAAATTGATACTAAGAACAAGTGCAGATTAGATTTCTAAAATGGTGAAAACTAACTAAACTAATTAACCTAACTTTCTAAAATGTGGTAAAAACTGAAATTTGCTATCAAAACTGGAACTAAAGCCATGAACCAGATTCAAATGATGAAAGTAAACTTAAACAACAAGATTCAACATTTTTACAAGTTATTCTTCAATGATTGCTCAAAACTGCTCAACTCCAATTCTCTGCAGCACAGTTGCTATCAACATCTTTATTCAACTCCAAGTATTTTCTTTTTATTTTCTGAAAATCCTAAAATGAAACAAATATAAAATTCTAACAAAAATCTAACTAAGAATACCAAATTAACAAAGACTTAGAAAAACTACTGTTTATTGAAGGAAAACCGAATATTAATCTAGAAAAACATGAACAAATGGAGGCTTATCAGCAGCTTTTTCAAAAGGACTTAAAAGTTCATGATGTATAAAGAGATAATGGTTTCCTGTCTTCATTGTAAAAATAATATCAAATAGATGTTATAGGTCTCACTCTCGAGTTAGTCGATGAAACAATATTTAAAAAAATTAGCGTACTATTTGTAAATAAAAGTGGAACTAACTTAAGACCTTATAAAATAATAAGATTAAAGTGAAACAATTGTAAATAAAGAGATGAAAATTACTGTTAAACCAAATTAAGAAAATGTTAAATAATGGAACAAAGAAAGACTAATAAACCAAATCTTGCCTAATTAAAAATTACTCACTGAATACGCTAAACTAGCTTAAGATAGGCAATTAAGTGAATAAAGAAAGGATGAGAATTAGTACATGAATATATGATAATTGATGCAGAAAAGATATTTACTTTTTTATATTTTCAAGTTAGAGAATATCCAAACAATTATAGTTTCCTTCTCCCATTTAAAGTTTTGGTTTCAAAATCTATATACCAACAAGATATCACTGCTGATTTGTTATTGTGAGACAACCATTCATGGATTACAGCTGTGAACATTATTCTTATCAGAAAGATTCAACAATTACTGCTTCACTGGAGCCCACAGCTAGGATTTCATAATTTCATTCATCACAACGTTGAATGGATATTCAACTGCTCACATCTTATATTGCTCAATCATAACATCAGTATAGCATCCCTGCACTGAATCCCTGTTGTAAACTTCCATCTCAAATCTCACACTTCCATTCATCATTCAATCCATTTCCAACTCCTACCATGGCAGCAGAAGTTGTTGGTGGTGCTCTTCTTTCGGCCTTTCTTCAGGTTGCATTCGACAGGCTGGCTTCTCCTCAATTCGTAGATTTCTTTCGTGGAAGAAAACTTGATGAGAAGCTGCTCGGCAATTTGAACATCATGCTGCACTCCATCAATGCTCTTGCTGATGATGCAGAACAGAAACAGTTCACAGATCCACACGTCAAAGCATGGCTTCTTTCTGTCAAGGAGGCTGTCTTTGATGCAGAGGATCTCTTGGGTGAAATAGATTATGAACTCACCAGATGCCAAGTGGAAGTTGGATCTGAACCTCAAACCTTTACTGACAAGGTATCAAATTTCTTCAACTCTACTTTCAGTTCATTTAACAAGAAAATTGAATCAGAGATGAAAGAAGTCCTAGAAAAACTAAAATATCTTGAACAGCAAAAGGATGCTCTTGGTTTGAAAAACGGTACTTCTTATTCTGATAATAAGGTGTCACAGAAGTTGCCATCATCTTCTTTGGTGGTTGAAAGTATTATCTATGGCAGAGATGCAGACAAAGAAATTATCTTTAATTGGCTCAGATCTGAAACCGACAATCATAACCATCCATCTATATTTTCCATTGTGGGCATGGGTGGATTGGGTAAGACCACACTCGCCCATCATGTGTACTGTGACCCAAAGATGGAGGAGGCTAAATTTGATATCATAGCTTGGGTTTGTGTTTCCGATCATTTTGATGTTTTGACAGTGACAAAAACAATTCTTGAGGCAATCACTAAATCTAAAGATGATAGCGGGGACCTAGAAATGGTTCATGGAAGATTGAAAGACCAAATATCAGGAAGGAAATTTCTTCTTGTTTTAGATGATGTTTGGAACGAAGGAGGAGAAGAATGGGAAGCTGTTCGAACTCCTCTTAGCTATGGGGCTGCAGGAAGTAAAATTCTTGTCACAGCACGTGCTGAGAAAGTTGCTTCTAACATGAGGTCAAAAGTGCATCTCCTGAGGGAATTACGAGGGGATGAATGCTGGAATGTTTTTAAAAAACATGCATTAAGAGATGATGATCATGAATTGAATGATGAGAAAGAGGAGATTGGTAGAAGGATAGTTGAGAAATGCAAAGGATTACCTCTTGCTTTGAAAACAATTGGAAGTCTTCTCTGCAAAGAGTCATCCATTTCATATTGGAAGAGGGTTTTGGAAAACGACATATGGGAGTTGCCGAAAGAAGTGAAAATTATCCCTGCTCTATTACTGAGTTATCAACACCTTCCTTCTCATCTCAAGCGATGCTTTGCTTATTGTGCATTGTTTCCGAAAGATTATGAATTTGACAAGAAGGAATTAATTTTGTTGTGGATGGCTGAAGGTTTTCTCCATCACTCTCAACAAATCAATAATGTAGAAGAAATTGGTGAACAATATTTCAATGATTTACTGACGAGGTCTTTCTTTCTTCAATCAGATTTCAAAACCCATTTCTCCATGCATGACCTTCTGAATGATTTGGCAAAATATGTTTGTGCAGATTTTTGTTTCAGGATGAAATTTGATAAAGGAAAATGCATCCCCAAAACAACCCATCATTTTTCATTTGCTCTCTGTGACGTAAAATATTTTGATGGGTTTGGGAGTTTAACTGATGCTAAAAGACTGCGATCTTTTTTTCCATATAAAGAATTTGGGAGAAGATATAATGATCTTTATCCTTTGCAATTCAAGATTTTGGTACATGAATTGTTTTCCAACTTTAAATTTTTACGTGTATTATCTTTGGATCAATATTATGAGCTTAGAGAAGTCCCTGATTCTGTTGGTGATCTTAAACATCTCCATTCTTTAGACCTTTCGAGAACTAGGATACAAAAATTACCCGAATCAACATGTTTGCTCTATAACTTGCTAATCTTGAAGTTGAACTATTGTTCAATGCTGGAAGAGTTGCCCTCAAATTTACATAAACTCACCAAATTGTGTTTCCTGGAATTTGAAAATACAAAAGTGACAGAGATGCCAATACGTTTTGGAGAGTTGAAGAATCTTCAAGTACTCAGTGCGGTTTTTGTTGATAAAAATAACGAGTTCAGTACTAAGCATCTAGGATGGCTCAATCTTCATGGAGGACTATCAATTAATGAGGTGCAAAATATTGTAAATCCTGTAGATGCATTAGAAGCAAATCTGAAAAATAAAAATCTTGTGAAGTTAGAGTTAAAATGGAAGTCAGACTACATCCCTGATGATCCAAGGAAAGAAAAGAAAGTATTGGAGAATCTACAACCTTCCAAAAACGTGGAACATTTGTCAATAGAGAACTATGGTGGTACAGAATTCCCAAGTTGGGTATTTGATAATTCATTATCAAATTTGGTGTTCTTAAAGCTAGAGGACTGTAAATATTGTTTGTGTTTGCCTCCCCTTGGACTATTGTCATCTCTGGAGACCCTTGAGATTATTGGATTTGATGGAATAGTGAGCATTGGTGATGAATTTTATGGGAATAGCTCTTCTTCATTTACATCTTTGGAAAGATTGACATTTTCAAACATGAAGGAATTGGAGGAATGTGAACGTAAGACTGCTGCTTTTCCACGTCTTGAATTTCTCAAGGTGTATCAATGTCCCAAGCTAAAAGGTCTGCCAGATCAACTTGTTAAGGTAAAGTATCTTGATATATGTGGCAGCATGAAAGCATCGTGCCTTGAAAGGTGTGAGCATACTGTATCTCATAATTCACTTGAAGACTTGAACTTTTGTGATTTTCTAATTATGAATATTCCAATGAGTTGTAGCTTTGATCTGCTTGAACAAATTGGGATCATTAGCAGTTGTGTTTCTCTAACAACCTTTCCACTAGATTTCTTTCCAAACCTTGAGTCTCTTTTCCTGCTTGAGTGTCGTAACCTACAAATTATTTCACAGAAGCACACTCATAATCGTCTCATGCATTTGACAATTGTCAGTTGCTCACGATTTGAATCATTTCCTAGTGAAGGGGTATCTGCTCCGCGGCTACGGATAATTCAAATTGATGGAGCGGATAATTTGAAGTTGTTGCCAAAACGGATGCAAATCCTGCTTCCGTCTCTTAGTTTGTTACAGATAAATAAATGTCCAAAAGTGGAGATGTTCCCAGACGAAGGTTTGCCACCAAATGTAAAAGATGTGTCTCTTTCAAGTTTCAAACTTATGGCCTCCCTGAGAGAGACCTTGGGTACCAACACATGTCTGGAAAGCTTGTGTATTGAAAATATAGATGTGGAGTTTTTTCCCGATGAAGTTTTGCTACCACACTCTATCACTTCTCTACGAATCAATAACTTCCCAAATCTTAAAAAGATGCATTACAAGGGTCTCTGCCACCTCTCTTCTCTCACACTTCATGCTTGTCCCAACCTCCAATGCTTACCGGAGGATGGTCTCCCCAAATCCATCTCCTCTCTTGAAATCTGGAACTGTCCATTGTTGGAACAACGTTGTCAGAATCCTGAAGGCCAAGACTGGAAAAAGATTGCTCACATCGAAAAACTAAGTGTTCGCTCAAAATTTTAAAGTTAGATGAGCAATAATTCCCGTTTCTCTGCCTCTTCAATAGGTGTTGATACTCTATACTATCTCTCTACCTTTTCAATTACAATCTTGTTAATTTACATTGTTGTGCTATTACATTCATCACTTTGTCTAATGATTTCTTTTGTTAATTGTTTATTGTTAATTTTTAAACTAATGATTTAATTGGAAGCCGATATCTGGTGCTAATCGTATTATCTCTGTACAGCATTCCTATCTGAATCTGGAGGGAGCAGAAGACACCCTCCCTCATCGGCTGACCCTTGATTCTAAGCTGCACACCGAAAAGAGTAAGTAGTTGTTTAGGGATATTGTTCTTGAAACAAACGCAATTGTGAAAATGCAATTACTTTTAAACTTCCTTTTCTTGGAACTTGAACTTGTATTTGTTTTCGTCTTGTTGAATTTATATCCTCAACTGGTCTGTTCTGTGTTATTTTTTTTACTGTACTTTCAAAATACACTGATGACTAATACCCGTGTCTTTAATGATCCACACAGGAAGAGAAAAAAAAGAAAAACTGGACTCAGTTTTGGAGAGTGACATTAAAGAAGTGAGCATTACAATAATAGCTTTTACTTCATAGCCGGATTTTATGTAGTTGTCAGAAAACATGTAAAGTTTGTGTAATTGTTGAACCGTAAAACGCGTACGTGTTTGTTATTGGAAACAACATTAGATATTTTACAATATATTTTAGATAAATGATTTCTACATAAATATCTAGATTCCCCCTTTGATGTAGTATACACATGGCAGAATAAAACAAAACCATTGTCTCCTCTTCAAGTTTCTTCAAGTTTCTGCCCTGCATGGATTTTACTTGATATCAGAAGAAAGAAATGCTGTCTTATGTGAATATTCAAAACAAAGGAAGCATATATAGAAGAGAGTCATCACATCTAGAAAACATTATCATATGACACCTAAGTTTAAGAATGACGAGGAAAATAAAAGAATCATTCTACCATAATCTCCATCATTATCTCTAAATTCTTGTGTTCCCTATCATATCAGCACTCATGATTATCTACTGCATTTTTCTCTGTTTTTAATTTCTGCAGAGGCAAAGGGAATGAAAACATCACTGTTTCATTTTCTTGGGAAACTAATAAGCTTTATATAAAAGAAACTGTATTGCCTTATGACTAATCACTGAACGGTTTAAAACTATACCACAATCGTAAGAAGAACAAATAAAAAGTAACCATCACCAAATAACAATCATAGGTATATAAAAACATTTGATTTAGTAACAACTACTTCACGTCAGCAATCCTAACACATCATTAACATTTCTGAATGTACATGCCAATTTATGTATGAGAAGGTAATGATGAATTGAGTTTGAATGACTGTGTCCCAGTTCCTGATATTTGTATAAAAATGTTGTCTACATTAAATCACAATATTTGTATAAAAGGTTATTTGCCGAATTTATAAAATACGTTTTATTTCACTGAAGTAAACATTTACTAATATTTATTAAAGTAAATGTTACAAAAAGATAACATTTTCATAATGTTGTCTCTATATAAAAGAATTACTTATAACCTAATCTTGGCTAATTAAAAGTTACTCACTGCATGCACTAAACTCTTTATATACTAAACTGACTTAATTATCTTATGATAATAAATCACTACAAAAAAAAATATTTGATTACTGACTAATTTTAGAAATAAAAAATAATTATTCACTATAATGATTAATTTATAAACCAATTTATAAACTAAAAATTATTGGTAACGAAAATAATTTCTAAATTAGTCACCATAACCAAAAAATTGATATTTAAATTTGTTATTTTAAAAACCAATTTAGATACTAATTTTTTTGGTAACTAACGATAGAGACCATTCACTATATAGTGACCAATTTAGAAATTATTTTAAGTACCAATAATTTTTAATTTATAAATTATTATCTAAATTAGTCACTACAGTGACTAATTATTTTTTTGTCACTAAAATTTATCACTTGTAAAATATTTTCTTGTAATGAATTGAGTCAATAAAAAGAATGAGAATTAGTACACCGCATAAATATAATATAATTGATGCAAAATATATATATATATATATATATATATATATATATATATATATATATTATATTTTCAAGTGATAGAATATCCAATTAAAGTTTACTATGTCCATATAAAATTTTTGTTTCAAAATACTGTCAACCAAGAAAGATGATAGCTGACTAGTATTGTTAAGTTTTGGAAACATGACAGCCAACGTCCTTTAGAGGTTTTGATTTTATTATATGATATTTTGTAGTTATATTTTGCTCATTATCTTTTCTCCTATCATGTTTTTATTATAAGGGATTATTGCAAGAAATTTAAAATAAAATAAGGAGAGAAAATTTTGCTACTTTATTAACTAAAACATTTGATGAGATACAAGATGAAGTGAAGAAGTTAGACTAATTGCATAACTAGTCTATTGATGGTTTACTTATTTTAGAATAGTCTTTCTTGTTTTACACGATAGAACATTATCATATGACACCAAAGTTTAAGAATGGCGATAAAACTAAAAGAATTCATTCTACCATAATCTCAATCACTATCTCTAAATTTATAATAGTTTTATTTGAATCACAAGAATAATTTTTTCTTTTTTCAATCAAACTACCTTTATGAGGAAAACAGAAAAATAGGAGAAAACTAACCTAAGCTACTAAGAGGTGAATTCAAATAACATGTATTTATTTATTTTGTTTTTATATAATTTATTAGCTAATTACGTAAATTTGATTATGGAAGATATCCTATTTTTTTTTTATCTAGGAAATAAAAAGATCATAAGGTTAAAGTGGAGTTGGAGCCATGAGTTGGTGTTTCGCATTGGGTATAAATAAACAACATGTTAAGAGAAAAGACTCATAAACCAAGAAACCAGTGTCTATAGGTTATGCATCGAAGGTGGTGTCTTGATTTCTTGTAAGAGTTTTCATATGATTTGTAACACTCAATGTTTGTGCTTTCCTATTGTGGATATCTACATGAATAATCTTATCTCTAATAATTACTATAAAAAAGTTGTCTCACTTTATTTAAATCTCAAATAAAAAAGGAAACTTCATATCTTACGTCTACAATATAAAATTGAAAATAAATAATAAAATCTGTAAGAGGACCTAGACATCAATTGATCTTACCCAACTCTCATTCCTTGTTATTGTGCATCTTTCTCTATACATATGCATCTTTCAAAGTTCTAAAAGTAGGATTTTAATCCATAAAATGTACATATTAAATGGTGGATAATAGCTCCTCCATGTATATTTTCACTTGCACATAGCCACTACATTTCGTCTAGTTTCGGGAAACTTTATTTTCTACTCATTTGAAGAGTTTAAACGAGACAGGAAAATGGTAGGTGAAAGGAATAATCTCAATGTTCTGTTCTGTTCTTCTTATGGTCTTACTATTCTCTACTATGTATGTACGCACTTATAACACACACACACACACACATATATATTCTTCACCACTAATTCTGTGTTGAACCTTCATTTTAGTGACAAACACAATGCAGTCATGTCGCTGTCAAATTTTATTTGCTTTAATATTCAGAACTTTAGACTGTTAAATATTTTAATTTTCCTTTTTCTCATACTTCTTGATCCTTCATGTATTGATCTGTCATTCTTCCTGAGCCTGAATTAATATGTCTTTATCAAAGAATTTTTTTCCTCTGTGTAAAATGTTAATCACAAACAATCATAGTTCTATCCAATCCAATGCATCAAAGACTATGTCATGTTCTTATAATTCAGCATTCTGTAATTACAACAACCAAGACAAATGGACTTTTCCCTGAGTACTCATTTCAACGAAAACTTGACCACATAGATAAGGGAGAAAGCTGTATGCCAAATAAATAAATTACACCACGTTCCAACAGGCACTGTTCCAAGCCATTGTCATAACCTGCGATTGAAATTACTCATTTCCATTCATCCACTCCATTTCCTATTCCTACCATGGCAGCAGCATGCGTTGGTGGTGCTTTTCTTTCTGCTTTTCTGCAGGTTGCATTTCACAGGGTAACCTCTCCTAAACTTCTACACTTCTTTCGTGGAAGAAAGCTTGATCAAGCACTCCTCACAAAACTCAACATCAACGATTGGAATCATGTTTTGTCATGCATGACCTTCTCAACGATTTCGCAAAATATGTTTGTGGAGATATATACTTCAACTTAGAAGTTGATAGAGCACTATCTGTACCAGAAAGGGCTCGTCATTTTTCATTTGCAATCAATGACGTTAAGTATTTTGACACTTTATATGATGCGAAAAGGTTGCGCACATTTATTCCACTTCCAACATTTATAAAATTGTCCCCTCTAAACGATCCATGGCAATGCAAGGTTTCATTTCATGAGTTGTTCTCCAAGTTTAAGTTCATACACACCTTATCTTTGCTATGTTGCTCTGGCCTCCTAGAGGTGCCTGACTCGACAGGTGATCTTAAACATCTACGTTCTTTAGACCTTTCCTGTACTGACATAAGAAAACTACCCGATTCAAGTTGTTTGCTCTATAACTTGCAAATACTAAAGCTTAACCATTGTCTCCTTTTGAAGGAGTTGCCTTCGAATGTGTACAAACTCAGCAATTTAGTATTAAAGAATTGAAGAACTTGAAATGATTGCCTAAACGCATGGATATCCTCCTTCCATCTCTTACAGACATACGAATATTAGATTGTCCACAGGTGGAGTTGTGCTCTGATGGAGGTTTGCCATCAAATCTAAATACCATGGATCTCTCAGACTGCTCCAAATTTATGGCCTCAATGAAAATGGCTTTGGGAGCCAACAACTCTGTAGAAGTGTTGTCTGTTCAAAAATTGGATGTGGAGTCTTTTCCTGATGAAGGTTTCTTGCCTTTCTCTCTTACGTCTCTACAAATCAGTAACTGTTCAGATCTTAAAAACCAAAAGGCTAAGGCTGGGAAAAGATTGCACACTTGAAAACATAGTGATTGAAGCTGTGAGACATGAACTTGAAGTTTGAAATCACACATCATGTAGTTGTTTGAAGTTTGAACCTTTTGAAATACAATAGTGGGCTATTGCCATATACTTCAGATCAAATTACTGACTTCCATTAGTCACTTTGTTTCCAATTCATAGGATGGCAGCAGAATTTGTTGGTGGTTGACAAGCTGGCTTCCCCTAAAGTTTATAGACTTGTTTTGTGGAAGAAAACTTGATAAGAAGCTACTGGGAAACTTGCACATCACACTGCACTCCATCAAAGATCCACGAGAAAAAACTGTAAATGAAAGTTTTTGTCTCATATATATGAATTGCTGGAAAAATATCGTACACATCGATATGAAAAGAAACTATTTGATATGTGAAGACATAATTTAATGTATTTTCCTATTATTTTAGCTCAGTGGTAGAGCGCGCCCCTGATAATTGCATCGTTGTGCCTGGACTGTGAGGGCTCTCAGCCACATG
Source organism: Vigna unguiculata (assembly GCF_037176805.1). Classification (NCBI taxonomy): domain Eukaryota; kingdom Viridiplantae; phylum Streptophyta; class Magnoliopsida; order Fabales; family Fabaceae; genus Vigna; species Vigna unguiculata. Next base: position 48,056,269 of record NC_140795.1, on the reverse strand, counting down.
GATAGTTTAATGTGCTCATCGGCTCCTAACCCTGAGATGTGGATCATCCAAGGCACATTAGCATGGCGTACTTCTCCTGTTTGAACCGGGGTTTGAAACCAAACTTATCCTTAGAAGGATAGATGGGACGATTCAGGTGAGATCCAATTTAGATCCAACCTTCTCTTCACTCATTTCACTGCAAAACAGCTGTTCAAAATATGAGAGGGTTAGTGAGTTTGATTGTTAACTCTTCCAGCAAACATATGCACAATGATATAAAGCAATTTTGCTTCTGAAATTTTTTGACATCAATACTATACAAGTTCTTTGGCAATTTCCTGATATATATAGATTGGGTTAACGTTATCACAAATAGTTCTTGAAACTTTTTATCAAACATTTCTCAGAAAGGAAACTTATTCTTCTATTAATCTATGTAGATGACAATGATTGTTGTAGGGGTGTTGAAGTATAATTGTTATTTAAAGAGAAGCTTGTTTCTTAGTTCAAGATGAAGAAACTTGAAAAATTAAAATACTTCAATATGTTATTTATCTTCTCAAAGAATGAAAAATTGATTACAGGGCCTCTAGAACTCATACAGAACAAAGTCATAGAACTGAGAATGATAACTCTATCAAAATAAAGGTCCATATTACATGTTTGTAGAGAAGCTCAGTTATTTAGGTCACACAAGATAAAACATAGTGTGTTTTGAGTGTGGTCAATCATTTCCTGCATAATCAAGAGAGCAACATTTAAAAGCTATGAATAGAATACTTCCATATTTAAATATTTTAATAAGACAAATCAATAATTATCAATATTGTCTGTTTTCAAATTCGTGTTTGATAAGATAAAAAAAAATAAAAACATCTGTTTCTACAATGTTGTTAAGTAAAGTGCATCGCCTAATGCACTTACAGTAAGATCATTGCTGAGGTGTTTTTGCAAAACATGCATTGCAAAACATGCATTGCAAAATCTCTGTTTTTAATTTCTGCATTTTTTATTGTAGTACCTTTTCTCTGTTTTTAATTTCTGCAGAGGCAGAGGGAATGAAAACATCACTGTTTCATTTTCATGGGAAACTAATAAGGTTTATATAAAAGTAACTATATTGCCTTATACCTAATCACTGAACGGTTTAAAACTATACCACAATCGTAAGAAGAACAAATAAAAAGTAACCATCACCAAATAACAATAATAGGTATATCAAAATCTCATCTCGTAATCTAATTTAATTCTTAATTAGTGTCCAAATAATAAAATAATACCAAATCAGTGTTAAGTGGAGTCAGTCAATGAAATAATATTTAAAATTTTACCCCAATATTCTTAATAATTAAACAAATTATCAGAAAGACATTATTGCTTGACTGGGCCCACAATCCTCTCTCCATTCAGAATTTCATGCTTTCATTCATCACAGCCGTTTGAATGAATATCGAACAGCTCACATTTTATGATGATGAATAAAACTTATCAAATTTGGAGCCGCCCATTCCTAATCTAACGAGAATTGTGAAACAAAGCTGAGAAAATTTGCGATCAAAGAAAATGATGTTCCACTATCCTTAAAGTCAAGTCTTCGTAGTAAAAAGGCCAACTACTCATTTCATCGGTATAGCATCCCTGTTGTAAACTTCCTTCTCAAATCTCACACTTCCATTCATCATTCAATCCATTTCCAACTCCTACCATGGCAGCAGAAGTTGTTGGTGGTGCTCTTCTTTCCGCTTTTCTTCAGGTTGCATTCGACAGGCTGGCTTCTCCTCAATTCGTAGATTTCTTTCGTGGAAGAAAACTTGATGAGAAGCTGCTCGGCAATTTGAACATCATGCTGCACTCCATCAATGCTCTTGCTGATGATGCAGAACAGAAACAGTTCAGAGATCCACACGTCAAAGCATGGCTTCTTTCTGTCAAGGATGCTGTCCTTGATGCAGAGGATCTCTTGGGTGAAATAGATTATGAACTCACCAGATGCCAAGTGGAAGCTGGATCTGAACCTCAAACCTTTACTGACAAGGTATCTACCTTCTTCAACTCTACTTTCAGTTCATTTAACAAGAAAATTGAATCAGAGATGAAAGAAGTCCTAGAAAAACTAAAATATCTTGAACAGCAAAAGGATGCTCTTGGTTTGAAAAACGGTACTTCTTATTCTGATAGTAAGGTGTCACAGAAATTGCCATCATCTTCTTTGGTGGTTGAAAGTATTATCTATGGCAGAGATGCAGACAAAGAAATTATCTTTAATTGGCTCAGATCTGAAACCGACAATCATAACCATCCATCTATATTTTCCATTGTGGGCATGGGTGGATTGGGTAAGACCACACTCGCCCATCATGTGTACTGTGACCCAAAGATGGAGGAGGCTAAATTTGATATCAAAGCTTGGGTTTGTGTTTCCGATCATTTTGATGTTTTGACAGTGACAAAAACAATTCTTGAGGCAATCACTAACTCTAAAGATGATAGCGGGAACCTAGAAATGGTTCATGGAAGATTGAAAGACAAAATATCAGGAAGGAAATTTCTTCTTGTTTTAGATGATGTTTGGAACGAAGGAGGAGAAGAATGGGAAGCTGTTCGAACTCCTCTTAGCTATGGGGCTCCAGGAAGTAAAATTCTTGTCACAGCACGTGCCGAGAAAGTTGCTTCTAACATGAGATCTAAAGTGCATCGCCTAAAGCAATTAGAAGACGACGAATCCTGGAATGTTTTTAAAAAACAAGCACTAAAAGATGATGATCTTGAATTGAACGATGAGAAAAAGAAGATTGGTAGAAGGATAGTTGAGAAGTGCAAAGGATTACCTCTTGCTTTGAAAACAATTGGAAGTCTTCTCCGCACAAAGTCATCCATTTCATATTGGAAGAGTGTATTGGAAAACGACATATGGGACTTGCCGAAAGAAGTGAAAATTATCCCTGCTCTATTACTGAGTTATCAACACCTTCCTTCTCATCTCAAGCGATGCTTTGCTTATTGTGCATTGTTTCCGAAAGATTATGTATTTGACAAGAAGGAATTAATTTTGTTGTGGATGGCTGAAGGTTTTCTCCATCACTCTCAACAAATCAATAATGTAGAAGAAATTGGTGAACAATATTTCGAAGATCTACTAATGAGGTCATTCTTTCTTCAATCAAGCATCAAAACACGTTTCTCTATGCATGACCTTCTGAATGATTTGGCAAAATATGTTTGTGCAGATTTTTGTTTCAGGTTGAAATTTGATAAAGGAAACTGCGTCCCCAAAACAACCCGTCATTTTTCATTTGCATTCGATGACGTAGAATGTTTTGATGGTTTTGGGAGTTTAACTGATGCTCAAAGACTGCGTTCTTTTTTTCCATATAAAGAATTTGGGAGAAGATATAATGATTATTATCCTTTGCAATTCAAGATTTTGGTACATGAATTGTTTTCCAACTTTAAGTTTTTACGTGTATTATCTTTGGATCAATATTCTGAGCTTAGAGAAGTCCCTGATTCCATCGGTGATCTTAAACATCTCCATTCCTTAGATCTTTCGGGAACTGGGATACAAAAACTACCTGACTCAACATGTTTGCTCTATAACTTGCTAATCTTGAAGGTTGAACTATTGTTCAAATTTGGAGGAGTTGCCCTTAAATTTGCATAAACTCACCAAATTGCGTTGTCTTGAATTTGAAAATACAAAAGTGACAAAGATGCCAATGCATTTTGGAGAGTTGAAGAATCTTCAAGTACTCAACACGGTCATTTTCGATAGAAATAACGAGTTCAAAAGTAAGCATCTAGGAGGGCTCAATCTTCATGGAAGACTATCAATTAATGAGGTGCAAAATATTGAAAATCCTTTTGATGCATTAGAAGCAAATATGAAGAATAAAGATCTTGTGGAGTTAGAGTTAAAATGGGAGTCAGACCATATCCCTGATGATCCAAGGAAAGAAAAGAAAGTATTGGAGAATCTACAACCTTCCAAAAACGTGGAACATTTGTCAATAGAGAACTATGGTGGTACAGAATTCCCAAGTTGGGTATTTGATAATTCATTATCAAATTTGGTGTTCTTAAAGCTAGAGGACTGTAAATATTGTTTGTGTTTGCCTCCCCTTGGACTATTGTCATCTCTGAAGACCCTTGAGATTATTGGATTTGATGGAATAGTGAGCATTGGTGATGAATTTTATGGGAATAGCTCTTCTTCGTTTACATCTTTGGAAAGTTTGAAATTTTCAAAGATGAAGGAATTGGAAGAATGTGAACGTAAGACTGCTGCTTTTCCACGTCTTAAAACTCTCTCGGTGTATCAATGTCCCAAGCTAAAAGGTCTGCCAGATCAACTTGTTAATGTAAAGAATCTTTCTATAATTTACAGCATGGAAGCATCGTGCCTCGAAAGGTGTGAGCATACTGTATCTCATAATTCACTTGAAGCCTTGACCTTTTTTGTTTTTCCAATTATGAATATTTCAATGAGTCGTAGCTTTGATCTGCTTGAACAAATTCGCATCTTTGGCAGTTGTGATTCTTTAACAACCTTTCCACTCGATTTCTTCCCAAACCTTAAGGATCTTTCATTGTTTTCCTGTCGTAACCTACAAATGATTTCACAGGATCACACTCATACTAGTCTCGAGATTTTGTCAATTCGCAGTTGCTCACGATTTGACTCATTTCCTAGTGAAGGTTTATCTGCTCCGCAGCTATGGACAATTGATATTGATGGAGCGGAGAATTTGAAGTTGTTGCCAAAACGCATCAGAATCCTGCTTCCGTCTCTTTATGTACTAAACATAATTAATTGTCCAAAAGTGGAGATGTTCCCAGACGGAGGTTTGCCACCATATGTAGAACAAGTGTCTCTTTCAAGTTTCAAACTTATAGCCTCCCTAAAAGAGACCTTGGGTACCAACACATGTCTTCAAAGCTTGTCTATTAAAAATATGGATGTGGAGTTTTTTCCCGATGAAGTTTTGCTACCACACTCTATCACTTCTCTAAAAATCTGTCGCTGCCCAAATCTTAAAAAGATGGAGTACAAGGGTCTCTGCCACCTCTCCTATCTCAAACTTTCTGACTGTCCCAACCTCCAATGCTTACCGGAGGATGGTCTCCCCAAATCCATCTCCTCTCTTAAAATCTGGAACTGTCCATTGTTGGAACAACGTTGTCAGAATCCCGAAGGCCAAGACTGGAACAAGATTGCTCACATTGAAGACCTAATTGTTCGCTCATAAGTTTAAAATTAGATGTGCAATAATTCCCGTTTGTCTGCCTCTTCAACAGGTGTTGATACTCTACACTATCTCTCTACCTTTTCAATTACAATCTTGTTAGGCGTGAATATTTGACTACGTAAATGTAATTTACATTCTTTTGCTAATACATTTATCACTTTATCTAATGATTTCTTTTGTTAGTTGTTGATTGTTAATTTTTAAACTAATGATTTAATTGGAAGCCGATTTCTGGTGCTAATCGTATTATCTTTTTACAGCATTCCGATCTGAATATGAAGGGAGCAGAAGACACCCTCCCTCATCGGTTGGCCCTTGACTTGATTCTAAGCTGGACACTGAACAGAGTAAGTAGTATTTTAGGGATATTCTTCTTGAAACAAACACAATTCTGAAAATGCAAGTGCTTTTAAATTTCCTTTTCTTGGGACTTGAACTTGTATCTGTTTCATCTTGTTAAATCTAAATTCTCTACTAATTTTTTTTTGTATTTTTTGTCAGTTGTACTTTCAACATACACCGATAATCACTAATATTTCAAAAATAGTGTGTTTTTAATGTTTAACAAAGGACAGAAAAATTGAACTCAGTTTTGGAGAGTGGCATTAAAACAGTGAGCATTACAGTAATAGCTTTTACTTGTTACGTTACAATTTTCTTCCCCAACTTTCCATTTATTTACGAAATTTGCAGAGGCAGGATTTTATGTATGTCATAAAACATATAAAGCTTGTGTAATTGTTGAACTGTAAAATGCGTACGTGTTTATTATTGGAAACAACATTAGATATTTTACAATGTATTTTAGATAAATGATCTCTACATAAATATCTGGATTACCCCTTTGATGTAGCATACACATGACAGCATAAAACAAAACCATTGTCTCCTCATCAAGTTTCTGCCCTGTATGGATTTTACTTGCTATCAGAACAAAGAAATGTTATACTTAAGTTGGAGGAATCATAAATGTAAATAAATAGAAGGAAAAACTATTTTTTCACAACAGAAACACTCAATTTTAAAGGAGATGATCATATGAGTTTAATGGATTATTTGATAAGTGACAATGATATAATTTTTTTTTTCCAAATCAAACATTTCTCTAGAAGTTGTGTTTGGCTATTGTTATTGCGTTTCAGAAACATTAGTAATTATGTTCTGTATATCATTATAGATTTATTGATTAAAAAATTAAAAAAAAAAATCACTTTAGTATTTTATTATTATTAATTTGTTGCTCTGCTAAATTTTATATTGAATCAATTTATTCTAAATCTTCGGTGAACGAAAACTATAATTTGAAATTTATTATATCTAATGTTTCTCAGTGTGGTGATTGCTTTATAATGTATTACTCACAAATTCAATTTAGGACGATAGAAAATTTCACTATTACTAAACATCAAAGATATTGAATTTGAGCTTATCTCGTTTCGATTTCTTAAAATATTTTGTTTAGATAAACCAATTCAAATTGATTCAATTTGAATTTTTTTAATAAATCATTTCAATTTTTATTTAGTGCAAAAAATATTTAAATATCAAAGAATTCTCAATAATTCAAAATATTAATATCAATGATATCTTGTATCTTTTTTTTCAAGTTTATTAAAATATTTTTAAATAATAATGATGATGTTTGTTTTCTATTGTAGATGACCAAATTACTTAGGTTGACATCAATCGACATTAATTTTTTTAACATTGTTAGTAGGATTTTCTTTTATCGGCTTTTCGATCGATATTAGCAGGAAAATTTCTCAATTGATATTGGCCAAAATAGTCCTAATGAAGGTTGATTGAAAATTTCCATGTCAACATTTGAAAAAATATTCTAAAAATTATAGATAAAGACTAATATATTTGTGAAAACCAATAATAAACTATATATATGATTTATTATTTATTTATTTTCTATGTTAGTTAAAAAATGGAATAGTAGATTTATTAAAATTAATTGTGTAAGAAAATATAAATATTTTTAGAGGAGAAATAAAGTTGACATATGTTGTATTGCATTAATAACGATTAAAAAGTATTTAAACAATTAATAACAACCTCTCATAATTGTTGATTTATAGTGAACTTTTATCATTCGGCTTTATATCTTGTTTCTAATAATTTGTAATAACATCTTAGGCTGAAAAATGATATTTGTAAAATAATGCTGTTTTTTTTCCTGTGTCATATATATATATATATATATATATATATATATATATATATATATATATATATATATATATATATATATATATATATATATTGTACCGTCCAGGGAATGGCCGACCTCAACGTGCTCATCAGAATTCTGACTTGATAAATATTTTTCATAAAACAACGAGTGTTAGTCATAGGCCGAGGTGACGAGCATTTAGGCCGAGGTGGCCGAGGTGACGAGCATTTGGGCCGAGGTGGCCGAGGTAACGAGCACTTGGGCTGAGGTGGCCGAGGTAACGAGCACTTGGGCCGAGGTGGCCGAGGTAACGAGCACTTGGGCCGAGGTGGCCGAGGTAACGAGCACTTGGGCCGAGGTGGCCGAGGTGACGAGCAAATATCACTGGATTTTAGGAATAACCACCCACATGCGAGATTTCAGGAAAGAATAGTGGAGAAGTGGGTAGGTTGGTTAGCTAAAGATTTGGCATTAAAATAGCAGTTTAAAGACTGAAGGACTCTATATATATATATAAGGGATTAAGGAAAAATGGGGGTGAACTCAGGAGTGAGAGAGAAAATTATTGTTCTGGTTTGGTCATCATTCCTAGACCGGAACATTGGCGCCCACCGTGGGGCCCGATAAAACGAGGTCCCAACCACAATAACGTAAAAAAAGCACGATGATAAAGTACTCCACGAAAAGCATCTACGGCGGAGTTGGCAACGTAGAAGAGACGACAGAGGTCTTTTGATTCTCGACAACAAGGGCTCGTGATGATCTCTGATGAGGTTTTAGCGGTCGCAGTCTTGACGAAACTAAATGGAGAGGTGAGCTTTAGGCCGACCTCGAGCAAGAAGGGGTTCAACATCAGTCAGCCTAAAATCACCCACACAAGCACGATGCTAGACAGAGAGGTAGGCTCTGGACCGACCTCGCTACGAGCGAGTTGAAGCCTCAGTACGCTGAGAGTTGGCCGACCTGACCGACCTCGCTACGAGCGAGTTGAAGCCTCAGTACGCTGAGAGCTCTCCTTGGTCCGACCTCGCTACGAGCGAGTTGAAGCCTCAGTACGCTGAGAGCTCTCCTCGGTCCGAACTCGCTACGAGCGAGTTGAAGCCTCAGTACGCTGAGAGTTGGCCGACCCGACCGACCTCGCTACGAGCGACTTGAAGCCTCAGTACGCTGAGAGCTCTCCTCGGTCCGACCTCGCTACGAGCGAGTTGAAGCCTCACTACGCTGAGAGCTCTCCTCGGTCCGACCTCGCTACGAGCGAGTTGAAGCCTCAGTACCCTGAGAGCTGGCCGACCTAACCGACCTCGCTACGAGCGAGTTGAAGCCTCAGTACGCTGAGGGCTGGCCGACCTGACCGACCTCGCCACGAGCGAGTTGATGCCTCAGTACGCTGAGGGCTCTCCTCGATCCGACCTCGCTATGAGCGAGAGAATACCCCAGTACGCTGAGGACTCAACTCGGATCCGACCTCGCTACGAGCGAGAGAATACCTCAGTACGCTGAGGACTCAACTTGATCCGACCTCGCTACGAGCGAGAGAATACCTCAGTAAGTTGAGGACTCAACTCGGATCTGACCTCGCTATGAGCGAGAGAATACCTCAGTACGCTGAGGACTCAACTTGATCCGACCTCGCTACAAGCGAGAGAATATCTCAGTACGCTGAGGACTCAACTCGGCTCTGACCTCGCTACGAGCGAGAGAATACCTCAGTACGCTGAGGACTCAACTTGATCCGACCTCGCTACGAGCGAGAGAATATCTCAGTACGCTGAGGACTCAACTCGGATCCGACCTCGCTACGAGCGAGAGAATACCTCAGTACGCTGAGGATTCAACTTGATTCGACCTCGCTACGAGCGAGAGAATACCTCAGTATGCTGAGAACTCAACTTAATCATTTTATCTTACTTGTGTCAGTACGCTGAGAACTCAACTTAATCATTTTATTTTACTTGTCTTATGTTGAGGTCTCCCTAAGGCCGACCTCAGCTCGATCATTTTATATATTACTTGTCTTATGCTGAGGTTTCCCTCAGGCCGACCTCAGTTTAATCATTTTTATCTCGAGGTCTCCCTTGGGCCGACCTCAGGTTGATCATCTTGTGTTCTTTTGAGGTTCCTTCAAGCTGACCTCAACTTAATCATTTTACTTATCTTATGTTGAGGTCTCCCTCAGGTCGACCTCATATGGTGAGGTCTCCCTTAGGCCGACCTCAGCTTGATCATTTTACTTATTTTATGTCGAGGTCTCCTTCGGACCGATCTCAGCTTTATCATGTTATATATTTACTTGTCCTATACTAGAATATGTGGACGGTTTATGACAACCTTTCATCCCAGCAAGTTGAGGACTCAAGGTTGGAGGACTGTGTACCGTCCAGGGAATGGCCGACCTCAACGTGCTCATCAGAATTCTGACTTGATAAATATTTTTCATAAAACAACGAGTGTTAGTCATAGGCCGAGGTGACGAGCATTTAGGCCGAGGTGGCCGAGGTGACGAGCATTTGGGCCGAGGTGGCTAAGGTAACGAGCACTTGGGCTGAGGTGGCCGAGGTAACGAGCACTTGGGCCGAGGTGGCCGAGGTAACGAGCACTTGGGCCGAGGTGGCCGAGGTAACGAGCACTTGGGCCGAGGTGGCCGAGGTGACGAGCAAATATCACTGGATTTTAGGAATAACCACCCACATGCGAGATTTCAGGAAAGAATAGTGGAGAAGTGGGTAGGTTGGTTAGCTAAAGATTTGGCATTAAAATAGCAGTTTAAAGACTGAAGGACTCTATATATATATATATATATATATAAGGGATTAAGGAAAAATGGGGGTGAACTCAGGAGTGAGAGAGAAAATTATTGTTCTGGTTTGGTCATCATTCCTAGACCGGAACATATATATATATATATATATATATATATATATATTTTGTTTTTAACATTTCCTTAATCAAAAGTACGAGTCTATATGCTATCAAGACAGTACGTAGAAGTTGACATTTGAGGTTGCTTCTCTAGTTAACATCCCATTTGTATCGTTTATTAAAATCTAAATTAAAATAAAAACTGTACCGTCCAGGGAATGGCCGACCTCAACGTGCTCATCAGAATTCTGACTTGATAAATATTTTTCATAAAACAACGAGTGTTAGTCATAGGCCGAGGTGACGAGCATTTAGGCCGAGGTGGCCGACGTGACGAGCATTTGGGCCGAGGTGGCCGAGGTAACGAGCACTTGGGCTGAGGTGGCCGAGGTAACGAGCACTTGGGCCGAGGTGGCCGAGGTAACGAGCACTTGGGCCGAGGTGGCCGAGGTAACGAGCACTTGGGCCGAGGTGGCCGAGGTGACGAGCAAATATCACTGGATTTTAGGAATAACCACCCACATGCGAGATTTCAGGAAAGAATAGTGGAGAAGTGGGTAGGTTGGTTAGCTAAAGATTTGGCATTAAAATAGCAGTTTAAAGACTGAAGGACTCTATATATATATATAAGGGATTAAGGAAAAATGGGGGTGAACTCAGGAGTGAGAGAGAAAATTATTGTTCTGGTTTGGTCATCATTCCTAGACCGGAACATTGGCGCCCACCGTGGGGCCCGATAAAACGAGGTCCCAACCACAATAACGTAAAAAAAGCACGATGATAAAGTACTCCACGAAAAGCATCTACGGCGGAGTTGGCAACGTAGAAGAGACGACAGAGGTCTTTTGATTCTCGACAACAAGGGCTCGTGATGATCTCTGATGAGGTTTTAGCGGTCGCAGTCTTGACGAAACTAAATGGAGAGGTGAGCTTTAGGCCGACCTCGAGCAAGAAGGGGTTCAACATCAGTCAGCCTAAAATCACCCACACAAGCACGATGCTAGACAGAGAGGTAGGCTCTGGACCGACCTCGCTACGAGCGAGTTGAAGCCTCAGTACGCTGAGAGTTGGCCGACCTGACCGACCTCGCTACGAGCGAGTTGAAGCCTCAGTACGCTGAGAGCTCTCCTTGGTCCGACCTCGCTACGAGCGAGTTGAAGCCTCAGTACGCTGAGAGCTCTCCTCGGTCCGAACTCGCTACGAGCGAGTTGAAGCCTCAGTACGCTGAGAGTTGGCCGACCCGACCGACCTCGCTACGAGCGACTTGAAGCCTCAGTACGCTGAGAGCTCTCCTCGGTCCGACCTCGCTACGAGCGAGTTGAAGCCTCACTACGCTGAGAGCTCTCCTCGGTCCGACCTCGCTACGAGCGAGTTGAAGCCTCAGTACCCTGAGAGCTGGCCGACCTAACCGACCTCGCTACGAGCGAGTTGAAGCCTCAGTACGCTGAGGGCTGGCCGACCTGACCGACCTCGCCACGAGCGAGTTGATGCCTCAGTACGCTGAGGGCTCTCCTCGATCCGACCTCGCTATGAGCGAGAGAATACCCCAGTACGCTGAGGACTCAACTCGGATCCGACCTCGCTACGAGCGAGAGAATACCTCAGTACGCTGAGGACTCAACTTGATCCGACCTCGCTACGAGCGAGAGAATACCTCAGTAAGTTGAGGACTCAACTCGGATCTGACCTCGCTATGAGCGAGAGAATACCTCAGTACGCTGAGGACTCAACTTGATCCGACCTCGCTACAAGCGAGAGAATATCTCAGTACGCTGAGGACTCAACTCGGCTCTGACCTCGCTACGAGCGAGAGAATACCTCAGTACGCTGAGGACTCAACTTGATCCGACCTCGCTACGAGCGAGAGAATATCTCAGTACGCTGAGGACTCAACTCGGATCCGACCTCGCTACGAGCGAGAGAATACCTCAGTACGCTGAGGATTCAACTTGATTCGACCTCGCTACGAGCGAGAGAATACCTCAGTATGCTGAGAACTCAACTTAATCATTTTATCTTACTTGTGTCAGTACGCTGAGAACTCAACTTAATCATTTTATTTTACTTGTCTTATGTTGAGGTCTCCCTAAGGCCGACCTCAGCTCGATCATTTTATATATTACTTGTCTTATGCTGAGGTTTCCCTCAGGCCGACCTCAGTTTAATCATTTTTATCTCGAGGTCTCCCTTGGGCCGACCTCAGGTTGATCATCTTGTGTTCTTTTGAGGTTCCTTCAAGCTGACCTCAACTTAATCATTTTACTTATCTTATGTTGAGGTCTCCCTCAGGTCGACCTCATATGGTGAGGTCTCCCTTAGGCCGACCTCAGCTTGATCATTTTACTTATTTTATGTCGAGGTCTCCTTCGGACCGATCTCAGCTTTATCATGTTATATATTTACTTGTCCTATACTAGAATATGTGGACGGTTTATGACAACCTTTCATCCCAGCAAGTTGAGGACTCAAGGTTGGAGGACTGTGTACCGTCCAGGGAATGGCCGACCTCAACGTGCTCATCAGAATTCTGACTTGATAAATATTTTTCATAAAACAACGAGTGTTAGTCATAGGCCGAGGTGACGAGCATTTAGGCCGAGGTGGCCGAGGTGACGAGCATTTGGGCCGAGGTGGCCGAGGTAACGAGCACTTGGGCTGAGGTGGCCGAGGTAACGAGCACTTGGGCCGAGGTGGCCGAGGTAACGAGCACTTGGGCCGAGGTGGCCGAGGTAACGAGCACTTGGGCCGAGGTGGCCGAGGTGACGAGCAAATATCACTGGATTTTAGGAATAACCACCCACATGCGAGATTTCAGGAAAGAATAGTGGAGAAGTGGGTAGGTTGGTTAGCTAAAGATTTGGCATTAAAATAGCAGTTTAAAGACTGAAGGACTCTATATATATATATAAGGGATTAAGGAAAAAAGGGGGGTGAACTCAGGAGTGAGAGAGAAAATTATTGTTCTGGTTTGGTCATCATTCCTAGACCGGAACAAAAACTTATTCCAGTTTTATTAAAAATCTCAATAAACAAAACCATTAAACCATTGCTTTATAACCATAAACTTTATTAAAAAAAAAATATAAGACTAAATTATTATCTTAAATCAATCTTTCTTGCACTATGCATTTTTCTCCATATATGCATAATTATTTGTTATAATATAAAATACGATGATCACATATGAGAATCAAACTCACTAAAATAGATGACTGAATTAACATATAAATATCAAAACATCATCATCATTTCTTTTGGTCACTAATTTAGAAATTAATATACGTGGTAGCAAAAACTTTCATAACTATTTTTTGTTGATTAATTTCTTTTGATAGCTAAATTTTAGAAATCAATTTAGAATTAAATTATAATATTTTATTTATAATAATGATTCTATTAGTAATAAATAGTATTTTTTTTATATAAATTAGTATCTAAATTGATCATTCAATTAATGAACTATTTTTAGTAATTGAAGTAACTAACTATTTTTTGTCTTTGAAGTAATTAACTATTTTTTGTTACTATAATTAATTATTAATGAAACATTTCCTCAGTGACAATTAACAATTTTTTCCACATATTTCGTTTCTACTATTTTACCTTTTAATTTCTTTTCTTTTTTATAAATATAAAAGTTAACTTTTTTTTTAATAACTATAAACTTGGTGGAAGTGGTGTTAAAAAATATTTTCCCAAAAGAAAATCCAGTTTCTCTCGCCTAAATGGTTTAGAAGTATATCCATACTTCTTACCAAACACCCACAATTGAAGTGTCTAAGAAAGTCTGAAAAATGAAACGAAAAAGAATTAGCTACTAATCTATCTGATTAACTTATAAAGAGTAACACAATATTCCTTAAGAGAATTCTCTAAAAATATTTCCAAAGAGCTACTCTCTCTAAAGCATTCATGGAATACAAAGGTTTGTAGTATTCGGAAGTGTCAACTATTATTGTTTCGCTGGGGGCCTTTAGCCTCTCGGGATACAGATTTCCTACACTAAGGACTAAATTATTGTTTCACACTTTAAATTCATCAAAACCGTTGAATGCGTATCCAATTGCTCACATTTATATGGGTCATTCAAACTCCTCCTATATTTCAACCATCCATTTCTAATCGCACGATCACGGTTTACGACTGATCCAACCTGTGAATGCAACGGATCATTATGACTCAGAAAATTTGCAAAAGACTTAAAAGCTATTGGTTGGATAGAGTATTGATGTTCACTGCTCTTAAAGTCTTGATAAAATAGCTAACTACTCATTTCATTTCATCACTATAGCATCCCTGCACTGAATCATTGTGAAATCATCACACACTTCCATTACTTCTTCACTCCCTTCCCATACCATGGCAGCAGAACTTGTTGGTGGAGCTCTTCTTTCGGCATTTCTACAGGTTGCATTTGACAGGTTGGCTTCTCCTAAAGTTGTAGACTTCTTTCGTGGAAGAAAACTTGATGAGAAGCTGTTGGGCAAATTGCATATCACGCTGCACTCCATCAATTCTCTAGCTGATGATGCAGAACAAAAGCAGTTCAGAGATCCCTACGTCAAAGCATGGCTTCTTGCTGTCAACGACGCTGTCTTTGATGCAGAGGTTCTCTTGGATGAAATTGACTATGAACTCATCAAATGCAACGTGGAAGCTGAATCTGCGCCTCAAAGCTTGACTTCCAAGGTATCCAATTTCTTCGATTCTACTTTCCGTTCATTTAACAAGAAAATTAACTCGGGGATGAGAGAAGTCACAGAAAAACTAGAATATCTTGCAAAGCAAAAGGGTGCTCTTGGCCTGAAAAAGTGTAGTTATTCTGGTGATGGACCAGATACTAAAGTGCCACAAAAATTGCCATCATCTTCTTTGGTGGTTGAAAGTGTTATTTACGGCAGAGATGCGGACAAAGAAATTATCTTTAATTGGCTCACTTCGGAAACTGACAATCATAACCATCTATCTATACTTTCCATTGTGGGCATGGGTGGATTAGGTAAGACCACACTCGCCCAACATCTGTACAATGACCCAAAGATCGATGATGCAAAATTTGATATCAAAGCCTGGGTATGTGTTTCAGATCATTTTGATGTTTTGACAGTGACAAAAACAATTCTCGAGTCAATCGCTGATAAAAAAGATGATAGTGGAACCTTAAACATGGTTCACAAAAATCTGAAAGAAAAATTGTCAGGGAAGAAATTTCTTCTTGTTTTGGATGATGTTTGGAACGAAAAACGAGAAGAATGGGAGGTTGTGCAAACTCCTCTTAACTACGGGGCTCCAGGAAGTAGAATTCTTGTCACAACACGTGCTGAGAAAGTTGCTTCTAACATGAGATCTAAAGTGCATCACCTAAAGCAATTAGAAAAGGATGAATGCTGGAAAGTTTTTAAAAAGCATGCACTAAAAGATGATGATCTTGAATTGAATGATGAGAAAAAGAAGATTGGTAGAAGCATAGTTGAGAAATGCAAAGGATTACCTCTCGCTTTGAAAACAATTGGATGCCTTCTCTACACAAAAGCATCCATTTCAGATTGGAAAAGCGTATTGGAAAGTGACATATGGAACTTACCAAAAGAACTTGGAATTATCCCTGCTCTGCTTTTGAGTTATCAGCACCTTCCTTCTCACCTTAAGAGGTGTTTTGCTTATTGTGCATTATTTCCCAAAGATTATGAATTTGATAAGAAGGAGTTAATTTTATTATGGATGGCTGAAGATTTTCTCTGTCACTCTCAACATATCGAGAATGTAGAAGAAGTTGGTGAACAATATTTCGATGATCTATTAACAAGGTCTTTTTTTCTTCGGTCAAGCATTGAAATGCGATTTGTCATGCACGACCTTTTGAATGATTTGGCGAAATATGTTTGTGGAAACTTCTGTTTCATGTTCAAATTTGATAAAGGAGACCGTATACCCGAAACAACCCGTCATTTTTCATTTTTAATTGATAATGAAGTATGATGATGGTATGTGGAGTTTAATTGATGCTAAAAGACTGCGTTCATTTATGCCAATTACAAATAAGATAAATGACAGTTTTCCTTGTGAATTGATTCTGATTGATGAATTGTTCTCTAAGTTCAAGTTTTTGCGCGTCTTATCATTGAGTGGATATGTTGATCTTATTACAGAGGTTCCTGATTCTGTCAGTGCTCTTAAACATCTTCGTTCGTTAGACCTTTCATATACTGATATACAAAAGCTACCTGACTCAATATGTTTGCTCTTTAACTTACTAATATTGAAGTTGAACGGTTGTTTATATCTGGAGGAGTTGCCCTCAAATATACATAAACTCACCAAATTACAGTGTCTGGAATTTGAAGATACAAAGGTGACAAAGATGCCGATGCATTTTGGAGAATTGAAGAATCTTCATTTACTGGATGCGTTTCGTGTCCATAGTGAGTCCAGTATTAAGCAGTTGGGAGGACTCAATCTTCATGGGAGCCTATCAATTTATCAAGTGCAAAATATTGTTAATCCTTTGGATGCACTAGAGGCAAATTTGAAAGATAAACACCTTGTGGAGTTAGGGTTAATATGGAATTCAAATCATGTCCCTAATGATGCAAGGGAAGAAAAAGAAGTGCTTGAGAATCTCCAACCTTCCATTCACTTGGAGCATTTGTCAATCTGGAGCTATCACGGTATAGAATTTCCAAGTTGGTTATTTGATAATTCATTATCTAATTTGGTGTTCTTAAGACTGAATAACTGTAAAAATTGTCTATGTTTGCCTTCCCTTGGAGAATTGTCATCTCTGAAGAACCTCGAGATTGAAGGGCTTTGATGGAATAGTGAGCATTGGTGTTAGTGATGGATTTTATGGGAGCAACTCTTCTTCCTTTGCGTCCATGGAAAGACTAAGCTTCAGGAACATGAAGGAATGGGAAGAATGGGAATGTAAAACTACTTCTTTTCCACGTCTTCAATATCTTTTTGTGGATCAATGTTGTAAACTGAAAGGTCTGCCAGAGCAACTTATTCATTTAAAGAATATATTTATTGGTGGCTGTGATGAGCTCACAATTAGCGTAAACAACATGGACACATCGTCGCTTCAGTTCTTGAATATTAATTCATGTCCACGTGTAAATATTCCTATTACTGCTTTCAATTCCCTTGAAGTAATGAGGATTACTCATGGCTGCCCCTCTCTTATAATCTTTCCGCTAGATTTCTTTCCAAAGCTCCGTACACTTCTACTGTTCCACTGTCAAAACCTACAAAGAATTTCACAGGAAGAGACTCATAATCATCTCAAGGAACTACAATATGTTGCCCTCAATTTGAGTCATTTCCCAGTGAAGGATTATCTGCACGGTGGCTACAAAAAATCGAAATTAAAGCAGCGCCAAATTTGAAATTGTTGCCAAAACGTATGCACACCCTACTTCCATCTCTTAGTAGTCTGGAGATAACTTATTGTCCACAAGTGGAGATGTTTGAAGAAGGAAGTTTGCCATCAAATTTAAAAGAGGTGTCTCTTTCAAGTTTCAGACTTATAACCTCCCTGAGAGAGGCTTTGGGTGCCAAGCCTTGTCTTGAAAGGTTGTATGTTGAAAATGTGGATACGGAGTATTTTCCCGATGAAGGTTTGTTGCCACCCTCTCTTACCTTTCTAAGAATCTTTAATTGCCCAAATCTCAAAAAGTTGGACTACAAGGGTCTCTCTCACCTCTCCTCTCTCACAATTATTCGATGCTTCAACCTTCAATGCTTACCAGAAGAGGGTTTGCCCAAATCCATCTCTTTTCTTGAAATCCGGTCGTGTCCATTAATCAGTGAGCGTTATCAGAATCCACAAGACCAAGACTGGAAAAAGATTGCTCACATTAAAGAACCGATTATTGTATAATTCTCCAATATCTCTGTCCAAACATTTATAAAAAACATCAAATAAACTTGATAGAGAATCTGTACTACTTTGTTTTCTATTTTGATGTGAGTGATGAAAGTCTATATATAATACTATTTTATTTATCTTTATCACATTGCTTCTTTTTTTTTTTTTTGGATATTGCAAAACTTATGGATGGCTACTTGTGTGTTGACATCCCCATATCAATACATTACAGTTGATTGTTGTGTACTTACTGTTTGAAGTTATTTCAACTATTTTCTTGTTGTTAATTAGAGGTACAGTGAATGGATTTTATTTTTCATGCACCCATGTCACTTTATGACTCTACACCATTGTTTTGGTTAATTAAATTATTAAATATATTTAATTAAATACATTAAATTACAATTGTATAACTTGTTTTGGATATACCTTGATAAGTTTAATTCTTTTATGTTTTTAGTTTAGATATTAATTGAATTCAGTATTGACATAATTTTGATTTATTAAATGAAATGTTATTTGTAAATTTTATTAAGAAAACATATTTTATTTCACTAAAGAAAACGATTTGGTAACATTTATTGATTTTTACAAAATATTTATATTGGTCGCAGTTTTGATAATGTTACCTCTGTAAAAAAATACGTTACCAAAAAATTTTAATAACAATTTTAAAATGTTACCTTTTATTAAAAAAATGTTACAAAATTTCCAGCACCGCTATTATAATATTATATTTTTCTCTGTGAAAAAAAAGTCATTAAATTTCTTAATAACATTTCTAAAACAGTTTCATTTCTACTAAAAAAAATATTACTAAAAGATTTAGTTAACATATTTTTAAATGTTTCTACTAAGACGTCAAAATGTTGTCAGATATTATTAATAACATAAGTACGTTTTGAGAACTTAGAAAATAATATTTTAGAATTGATAAGGTGCTTAAATTAATGAATACTAAAATATAAATAGAAATCTTATAAACAAGTTTCATTAGTTATAAGTGTCTTATTTTTCTAAAAATCCTTTATTCTATAGTCCTCTCTCTCAATTTCTCACTCCTCCTGTGTTCATTTGTCTGACGATCATCAAAGACCACTAGGGTGACCCCTGAGACAAGTTCCCTAATTCTGCCCGATCAATTTCTCCAACAAAGTAAGTTATGTTCTACTCTTGTCTCTTGCTCAATTTAGATCTTTGGTGCATGCAAGAGATTTCCACTCGTATGTGTCATCTGAGTTTTATTCATGTTTTTTCCTTGATCAATGGTTCTGATGATGTTCCCTAATTATGTTCTTGTTGTTCTTAGGTTGAGTTGTGGTCTCTGTTAGGTTTAAAAAGCGGTTTGATACTCGCTTTGGGTGGTCTGTGTTGTTTCACAGGTAAGGAAAGCTAGTTGTATTATTTTAAAATTCAAACATGTCAGAATTATAAAGCGTATGATTGTATTTATTTTGATATATGAGTTGCAAAATGAGAAATGTTTTGTGAAAGCTATGAAAATTAGATTATCTTTCTTGAGAATAATTAATGTTTTAATTGTGCATCTGAGATAAATTGATATTGGTATTCATGATGAATTTTTGTTTTGGTATCTAGTACGGTTGTTGGGAGGTTTGGCCTGATTTTCGTAATGTAGAATTATACAGCAAACAAGTTCTACATAATTATGCACACTCGTTAGACGAGCCATTACTCGCTGGATGAGCCATTACTCGTTGGGTGAGCCATTACTCACTGAGCGAGTTTTCAAGTCAAAAGCTCCCAAACTTTGGAAGTCGCTAGGCGATGCTACTCGTTGGGCGAGTTTCAAAGTCATAGGCTTTCTGACTTTGAAGTCGTTGAATGAGTAGTTCTCACTGGGTGAATTATTTAAAATATTTTCTGCTGGAGTCCCAGCCCAACGAGTTTAGGCGAGCCATTTTATCGCTGGTCAAAAAGGACAATTTCACACTTTTAGGTCAGCGAGAGGATGTGCTCGATGAGCGAGTAGATCACAACCTTAACATTTACTTACTGAGTTATTTGAGAAAGCTTTTGACTATTATGAATGTTTAGTTTGAGAAATGATTGATGAATGAGTATGTAATAATACTAATTCAAGGACAATTAGTAGTGGTTGTTGTAGTGTAAGCATTGATGTGAGAGTTCAGTTGGAAGTTATCTTAATGCTCTAATGACCATCAATTTCTCAAGTAGAGAAGGATAAGACATGTAGTGAGAGGAGCATGAGGTCCTAGTTTTTGGATTTTACCTTGTGTGTGATACTATCTACGGCTCCGTAGAGTACTAGATGCCACCACAAGTGCATAACTTACTAGGACTCGACATCAATGCTTGTATCCGGATTAATGGGGTCTTAGTTTTAGATACCTGTATGCAATGGGGGAACTTGGACAAAAAATGTAGGGGGGTCAAATTAGATTTGTTATATATAATTTTTCTTTAGAAGAAAAACTCTTCATTTTTTCTCTCAATTTCCTCTCCTTAAAACAAACACACATAATAGGAGAATTCAAAAAAATATTACTATCATTCGCTATTATATCATAATACCAAACCATGAATACCATTTTAGATAAGTCATTCGTATCTCATCAATTTGATTTGGTGATATTGTCAAATTTGATGTCGTTTTTCCCAGATCACGTTCTAATGAATTTTTAAATTCATGATATGTAACTCTGAGAACTTTAGAGATTTGTTTTTTATTGTCTTAAATTCTTAGTTCTTATTAAATTTCTCAAGTTTAGTTATCTTTATCACAAACCTTCCTCCTTGAAAAAGAGGAATCAATGTTTTTACTTTTTATCATAATCTTTCTAATATAAATTTATCATCTCTTGCCTATTTAGAAAAAATAAAATTTATATTCACAAATCACAATTATCACAATGCAAAATATAACAAAACTCATACTACTTTAATTAAATAAGCAATATTGTATAAATTCAAAACTTAAAAAAAAATACCACAGGTAGCGAAAAACACAAAATCCCTAAATTTCATAATTAAGGGTTATAATAATTTAGGAAAAAATATTATTAGGGTTTATACCAATTTCATAAAAGAATCCCTAAAATCATAATTAGGGTTTATATTAATTTGGGATAAACTTAATTTGGAAGAAACATCATAAAAAGAATCATAAACTAACATACATAAACCATAATAAGATACTAACTTTGATTTGTGAAAGATCATGCAAGAATGTATACACAATCTCAATCTATGTGTTTCCACACTCTATTTCCTAATTTATCTCTTTGTATTTATCTCTCTTCACACACTTTCATGATAATTTACATGGTGGAAAGATCTTATAGTCAGAAAAAAAAACTAATCTCTTTTATAAATTAATGTCTCCATTAAAACTTTTTATTTATCTTTTATTATATTTTTTCATAATATAATCTTAATATAAATAATATATAATATAATTTTAAAAAATATATAAATATATGTAAAAATATTTCAAAAAAAAAGAAATGGGGGAGCCGTGGCTGCCCCTGTCATCACCTAGTTCCGCCAATGCTTGTATGTAAATAGTTGATTGTTTGTGTATAACTTAACTATTGTATTGTGAGTTAATGTGTTTTTTTTTTTAAATTCATTAGCTTACCCTTACTCCTGTGTTTTGTTTCCTTTGGTGTCTATTTTTTTTTTTTAGCAATAATCACCTGATTGGTGTGAGCAGTTGGAGATCTTGGAATTGGATTATAAGCATTGACATGAGAGTTCAATTGGAAGTTATCCTGATACTCTAATGACCATCAATTTCTCAAGTAGAGAAGGATGAGGCATGTGGTGAGAGAAACATGAGGTCCTAGCCTTGAAATTTTACCTTGATCAGAGGTTTTAACGGACTAACCTTGTGTGTGGTACTGTATACCCACTCTGTAGAGCACTGGATGCAATAATCACTTGATTGGTGTGAGCAGTTAAAGATTTTGAAGCTGAATTAGAGCAAGGAGAAGGAGATGTCGCTGTATAGTTATATCTAGATTTTCTGGTGTTAGATCCTAGTTTTCTTTTTGAAAAATCTTTGATAGTTATATTTATACTTTATTTTGTATTTCAATTGATCTACGTTGGGATGAGTGTAATATGAGATTTATGTATTAACTTTTATGTTTTGATTTTATTAATTATGTAAATGTTTTGTTTGTTAATTTATACCGTTAACTCGGATGTTACAACAAGTATTTTATCTCATATTACTAAATCACATCAATAAAAGTTGATTAAATGTTATCAATATTTAGTAATAATTTTGATGATTTAGTAACATTTTCCATTAACTATTGTGCCAAGATTGTTGGAGAAAGTGCAACGTGAACTGAATCTATTTAGGGGATTTTCAGTTTGCTGCATGTGGTTTAAAACTGGATGGTCGTGTTATTCGAGAGATTCAACGTTGAGTAGATCCCAGTTTCACACCACACACATATATATCATTTTTTAACTTCTTTGATGACAATATAGAATTAATATATAATTCTATTATGTTATCTTTCATACATGCTTTCCAGTAACTTCTACTAAATTCAAACAAAGCAATAAATATTACAAAGTGTCCTAAAATCACAAATCTATACAATTAGTTATTAATAGGACAACGATACTTCAACTCATTTTTTTACTCACTTTTAATTCATATCATTAAATCATTACATCACATCACTAAAAAAAATTAAAATAGATAATTTAATAATGATCAAAGTAGTGTGTTAAAACTAAATAAAAATAGTGAGTTAAAATATCATTTTCCTTATTCAAAACAAACAAAACTGTTGCAAGAATATTTTCATCACACTGATACACATTGATGAGACACCATACCATTTTTCAAACAATTGCAAAGTTACACTAAGTTTATGAAATAAAATAAATGTATAATCAGGATAATGATATTTTGACTATTTTTTTTATTCATTTTTAATTCACCATTTTAATCACTTTTTAATTATTACATCACAATATTAAATAAAATTAAAATAGATAATTGAAAAGTGATTGGAGTACTTGGTCAAATGTGGATCAAAATATCATTATCCAATTAACAAATTGCAAAAAAAAATAAATTAAAATCATGTACAAACAAGATGTAGAATATTAAAAGATTTTTATATGATTGACTCATGAAGTTTTAACATATAATAAACTCTTATTCAGGGGCAGAGCATTGTAGGGGCGGGGAGGGGCATGGCCCCCCAAGATTTTTTTTTAAATTAAATATATTTTGAAACTTTTGAATTTTTTTTAAAATTTTTAAAATTATAGGTAATGTATTTTATAAATAGATAAATGATGAAAATTAAATTGTTTTTATTTTATTTCTTTTATAAAATATAACCAAAATTAATGTTAATAGATAATAAAACATAAAATTAAATATATAAAGAATAAAAATATTTAAGTTTAATTAATCTTTTGGTAACTATTTTTATCTAAAAATGTCAAGTTAGTCATCAAGTTTTTTCTAGTCTCAATTTGATATTGACTTTTAAAAAATTGATGTAATTTGATCATTCTCGTTAAATTTATTGAAGCGGATGAAGGATTTTCATCAAGATTGATAATGAGATTATGTTAATTACATCAACAAAACAAACTATCTTTATTTACAACTTTAATTTTAATGAAGAAGCATTGATCTATTTCAATAAATTTAATGAAAATAACCAAATTGCATCAGTTTTTCAAAATTCAAAACCAAATTGAAACTAAACAAAATTGGAGAACCAACTTAAGATTTCTGAACTAAAACAATAACCAAAAGAATAACTAAACCAAATATTTATTAAGATATTTTTTATGTCCTTTCTTATTGTCTTGTTAGTTTTACAAAAATTGTACTCATTTCTCACTGTCATATTTGTTTTAAAGAAAAAAGGTAATTATTTTTTCTCTCATTTCTCATTTGTCTTATTTCTTTTTTGAAGAAAAGAAAAATAATTATCTTTTATCTTACTTGATAATGAAATATTAATTTAATACTTAACATTGTTTCTTTTATCTCATGAACCTTTGATATATTCATTTTTTATGAATATAGAAGAAAAAATAATATATTATGTGTTTTTTCATAATCGATTTTTAATTGTGACTTAACTATACTATATTTTTTCTTTAATATATAAAATTCTCAATTCTTTTTAGTAAGGTATGATAAATTATTTTAATAATATTTTAAAAAATAGGTATATTGATGAATAATAAAAGAATAAATTCATTATTCAAAAGTGATAAAAGTGAAACTATTGGTGGAGATGGAAACAAGATAGATTATATTTTTCACAACATTATACTAAAGATTAAATTATTCGGTTAGAGAAACCAATTTTTAAAACATTATTAATAATCCAATAATGGTTAAATAATTATATTATTTTGGCCCTTCTAAATTTTATGATTAAGATCCACCACTACTCATACCGGACTTGGTCATTCTACTGAACTTTGGAATTATGTTTATAAATTACGTAATTACTTGTTGATTACAATAGTTTTTTCTATAAACATAATTACTTCTCGATTACAGTTGTATTTGATTTGGAATCCTATGTTATTTTTTATAATTTTTAGGAGTTGAACCCAGATTTATTGTAAATGAACCGCAGGATTTGCATATTTTTTAATTAGGCTCGTAGACCTTATATTAGAGACCAAATTGCTTTATGGTTTTGTAAAATTAAGGTTTAGGTAAGAGCTTGCCCAAAATCAAAGATCATAAATCAATTATTTTTTCTATTTTCGCTTTTGATATTAAATAACGAAAAAGGATCAATTAAGGGGTTCAACATCAAACAACACAAATTGAATTCTTGCACTCATCGTTAGCTAATTTGAGTTTGTTCTTTTTTTCCTAATATTGGAATCTAATATCTAGAGAACTATAATTTTCAAATTGTTTGAGTGTTTGAGTATGTGGATCGATATATTGATTTCGATTTTTAATTTTGCTTCCCAATTTACGTTTTGCATACTTAAATCCTAAAGCCCCAATTTTAATTGGAAGAAAAAAAAATTAAATACAATTTATTACGTGTACTATAATAATTGACCAAGATCTGTGCTACATAATTTAAAGTACCTTAACATCTTTTTATGCTAATTGGTGAACCTTATTTAGCACAATTTATTTATTTATTTTTATATAAAATTCCATCTTAGAGCTTATAGCTCATAAAATGGGGATATATAAAAGATAGAAAACAGAAAGAACAAGGGAAAGCATAAGATACATACATCTATTTAGCACAGGTTGAGCTACAAATGTTATTAGAGATAAACAAATAAGGAAAAAGAAAAATGTAACAGTTGCCTTTTAATTTTTTTTCCTTTTTTATAAATATAAAAGTTAACTTTTTTTTTTTTTAATAACTAAATACCTGGTGGAAGTGGTGTAATTATTGTTTCACACATTAAATTCATCAAAACCGTTGAATGCGTATCCAACCGCTCAAATTTAGATGAGATTGAATCAAACTCATCCTATATTTCAACCATCCATTCTTAATCGGACAATCACGGTTTACCAGTGACTTAACCTTCGATTCCAACGGATCATTAAGTTACAAAGCTCATGTTTTTATTATAAAGGATTGTTGCAAGAAAATTAAAATAAAATAAGGAGAGAAAAATTTGCTAGTGTATATATCACATCAACTAAAACCTTTGATCAAATACAAGATGAAGTGAAGAAGTTAAACTAATTGCATAACTAGTCTATTGATGGTTTACTTATTTTAGAATAATCTTTCTTGTTTTACACGATAGAGAATGAAAAATTTTGATGGAAGAGAGTCATCACATATAGAAAACATTATCATATGACACCTAAGTTTAAGAATGACGAGGAAATTAAAAGAATCATTCTACCATAATCTCAATCATTATCTCTAAATTTATAATAGTTTTATTTGAATCACAAATTTTTTTTTTTTTTCAATCAAAATACCTTTATGAGGAAAACAGAAAAAATAGGAGAACACTAACCTAAGCTACTAAGAGGTGAATTCATATAACATTTATTTCTTTTATTTTGTTTTTATATAATTTATTAGCTAATTACGTAAATTTGATTATGGAAGATATCCTATTTTTATTTTATCTAGGAAATTAAAAGATCATAAGGTTAAAGTGGTGTTGGAGCCATGAGTTGGTGTTTCACCTTGGGTATAAATAAACAATATGTTAGGAGAAAAGACTGTTCCAACAACTCTGTAGAAGTGTTGTCTGTTAAAAAATTGGATGTGGAGTCTTTTCCTGATGAAGCTTTCTTGCCTTTCTCTCTTACTTCTCTACAAATCAGTAACTGTTCAGATCTTTAAAATCAAAAGGCTAAGACTGGGTCAAGATTGCTCACTTGAAAACATAGTGATTGAAGATGTGAGACATGAACTTGAAGTTTGAAATCACACATCAGGTAGTTGTTTGAAGTTTGAACCTTTTGAAATACAATCTTGGGCTATTGCCAAATACTTCAGATCAAATTACCGATTTCCATTAGTCACTTTGTTTCCAATTCATAGGATGGCAGCAGAATTTGTTGGTGGTTGACAAGCTGGTTTCCCCTAAAGTTTTTAGACTTATTTTGCGGAAGAAAACTTGCTAATAAGCTACTGGGAAACTTGCACATCACACTGCACTCCATCAAAGATCCACGCTAGAAAACATGGCTTTTTGATGTCAAAGAGGTCATGTTTGATGCAGAGGACCTCTGGGATGAAAGAGACTATCAACTCACCAGATGCAAAGTGGAAGCTGAATCTCAACTTCTAACTTTCATTTATAAGGCATCAAATTTCTTCAACTCCACTTTCAGTTCATTTAACAAGAAAAACTAGAATATCTTGCAAGGCAAAAGGGCGCACTTGGTTTGAAAGAATGTAGTTATTCTGGTGCTGAATCAAGTATTAAATTGTCACAGAAATTGCCGTCAACTTCTTATGGAGGGGCTGTTCTGTGTTCCATGTGTTCTCTATGTAAAAAAATGAAGAATCAATTCACCATCTATTTTTTTTAGTGTAATACTGCTGTTTATCTTTGGTTGAATTCAATTCCGGGTAGTGCTCTAATAAAACTTGTGTGATTAGGAGCTTTGACTTACACTACTTGGATGATTTGCCAAAGAACTATGACAGATTTTAGAGAATCATTTCACAGCAAACAGCTTTTCAAAATATGAGAGGGTTAGTGAGTTTGATTGTTAACTCTTCCAGCAAACGTATGCACAATGATATAAAGCAATTTTGCTTCTGAAATTTTTTGACATCAATTCTAGCCGGGTAAAGGTACAACTACTATACAAGTTCTTTGCCAATTTCCTGATATATATAGATTGGGTTAACGTGATCACCGATAGTTCTTGAAACTTTTTATCAATCATTTCTCAGAAAGGAAACTTATTCTTCTATTAATCTATGTAGATGACAATGATTGTTGTAGGGGTGTTGAAGTATAATTGTTATTTATAGAGAAGCTTGTTTCTTAGTTCAAGATGAAGAAACTTGAAAAATTAAAATACTTCAATATGTTATTTATCTTCTTAAAGAATGAAAAATTGATTACAAGGCCTCTAGAACTCATACAGAACAAAGTCATAGAACTGAGAATGATGACTCTATCAAAATAAAGGTCCATATTACTTGTTTGTAGTGAAGCTCAGTTATTTAGGTCACACAAGATGAGACATAGTGTGCTTTGAGTGTGGTCAATCATTTCATGCATACTCAAGAGAACAACATTTACAGGTTATGAATAGAATACTTCAATATTTAAATATTTTAATAAGACAAATCAATATTTTATCAAAGCAAATTGGATAATGGGTCTTATTATTGCCCAGATTTACATTCAATTTTTTTTTCTTTTATCTTATTTTTTAATATGAAACATGTTTGAGATACTAAATTAATAATTTGTAAAAAAAATAAAAGTACTCAAATTATTACAAAAAACTAAATGATACAATTCTATGTTTCATAAGTTATAATTAGCTAATCATGGGCCAATTTAAGCTCTAGTTCATATACGTGCTTTATGGACTACAAATTGTTGGGTTTTTCTCAAATGGGTTACCTATCTTCATGTTAAATACCTTAATTACCTGCTTTCCCTCAATACTTGATTATGTACCATTACATATGAAATCATCTCATATTACTTTATTAAAAATACCGACAAATTACTTTATTACATATGGCACTACCACAATTCACGTATTGTCTGTTTTCAAATTCGTGTTTGATAAGGTATGATGAATTGAGTTAGAATGACTGTGTCCCAGTTTCTGATATTTGTATAAAAATGTTGTCTACATTAAATCACAATACTACATTACTTGAAATAAACAAAACCTTGTTTGAACAATATTTTAATCACACGACACCATTACTCATTGGAACAATCACGACAACATTATTCAAATAATTGCAACGAAGTGCACTAATCCAAGACATGCCAGCTATCGACCACCACCGTATTCTTCCAAAATCGCATATCAAAATCTCATCTCGCAAATAATATTTAAAATTTTACCGACTATCTTTTAACAATTAAAAAAATGATCAGAAAGACATTATTGCTTCACTGGGCCCACAATCCTCTCTCCATTCAGAATTTCATCCTTTCATTCATCACAGTCGTTGAATGAATATCGAACAGCTCACATTTTATAATGATGAATAAAACTTATCAAATGTTTGAGCCGTCCATTCCTAATCTAACGAGAAAATTTGCGATCAAAGAAAATGATGTTCCACTATCCTTAAAGTCAAGTCCCCGTCGTAAATTACCCACTTCCATTTCCAACTCTTACGATGGCAGCAGAAGTTGTTGGTGGTGCTCTTCTTTCTGCTTTTCTTCAGGTTGCATTCGACAGGCTAGCCTCTCCTCAATTTGTAGACTTCTTTCGTGGGAGAAAACTTGATGAGAAGTTGCTCGACAATTTGAACATCATGTTGCACTCCATTAATGCTCTCGCTGATGATGCAGAACAAAAGCAGTTCAGAGATCCACACGTCAAAGCATGGCTTTTTGCTGTCAAAGAGGCTGTCTTTGATGCAGAGGATCTCTTGGGGGAAATAGACTATGAACTCACCAGATGCCAAGTGGAAGCTGGATCTGAACCTCAAACCTTTACTTACAAGGTATCTAACTTCGTAAACTCTACCTTCAGTTCGTTTAACAAGAAAATTGAATCAGAGATGAAAGAAGTCCTAGAAAAACTAGAATATCTTGCAAAGCAAAAGAGTGCTCTTGGTTTGAAAGAGGGTATTTATTCTGGCAATACATCAGGTAGTACAGTGTGACAGAAATTGCCATCATCTTCTTTGGTGGTTGAAACTGTTATTTTATTTATGGCAGAGATGACGACAAAGAAATGATCCTTAATTGGCTCACATCTGAAATAGACAATCATAACCATCCATCAATACTTTCCATTGTAGGCATGGGTGGGTTGGGTAAGACCACACTCGCCCAACATGTATACAATGACCCAAAGATAGAGGAGGCTAAATTTGATATCAGAGCTTGGGTTTGTGTTTCCGATCATTTTGATGTTTTGACTGTGACAAAAACAATTCTTGGGGCAATCACTAAGTCTAAAGATGATAGTGGAGACTTAGAAATGGTTCATGGAAGATTAAAAGAAAAAGTATCAGGAAAGAAATTTCTTCTTGTTTTGGATGATATCTGGAATGAAAGACGTGAAGAATGGGAAGTTGTGCGAACTCCTCTCAACTATGGGGCTCCAGGAAGTAAAATTCTTGTGACAACACGTGGTGAGAAAGTTGCTTCTATCATGAGGTCTAAAGTGCACCGTCTAAAGCATCTAGAAGAGGATGAATGCTGGAAAGTTTTTGAGAATCAAGCACTAAAAGATAACGATCTTGAATTGAATGATGAGAAAAAGGAGATTGGTAGAAGGATAGTTGAGAAATGCAAAGGATTACCTCTTGCTTTGAAAACAATTGGAAGTCTTTTTCGAACAAATTTATCTACCTCAGATTGGAAAAGCATATTGGAAAGCGACATATGGGACTTACCAAAAGAAGTTGAAATTATCCCCGCACTACTATTGAGTTATCAAAACCTTCCTTCTCATCTGAAAAGGTGCTTTGCTTATTGTGCCTTGTTCCCTAAAGATTATGAGTTTGAAAAGGAGGACTTAATTTTGTTGTGGATGGCCGAAAATTTTCTATACTGCCCTCGACAAGTCAGACATCCAGAAGAAGTTGGTGAACAATACTTTAATGATCTATTCTCAAGGTCTTTCTTTCAACAATCAAATAGGCGTTTCGTCATGCATGACTTTATGAACGATTTGGCAAAATATGTTTGTGGTGACATTTGTTTCAGGTTGAAATTTGATAAAGGGAAATGTATACCTAAAACAACTCGTCATTTTTCATTTTCATACTTTGACGTCGTTGACTTTGATGGTTTGGAGAGTTTAAGTGATGCTAAAAGACTGCGTTCGCTTATTCCAATGGTAAAGAGTAATTATCCTTGGACATTCAAGATTTCGATACATGATTTGTATTCCAAGCTTAAGTTTTTACGCGTCTTATCCTTCCATCTTTGTATGGGACTTACAGAGCTACCAGATTCATTAGGTGATCTTAAACATCTTCATTCGTTAGACCTTTCATATACTATCATACAGAAACTACCTGATTCAACATGTTTGCTTTATAATTTGCTAGTACTGAAGTTGAATTATTGTTCAAGTCTGACGGAGTTGCCCTCAAATTTGCATAAACTCACCAAATTGCGTTGCTTGGAATTTGAGAAGACAAAAGTGACAAAGATGCCAATACACTTTGGAGAATTGAAGAATCTTCAAATATTGAATATGTTTTTCATTGATAGAAATAGTGAACTTGGCATTAAGCAGTTAGGAGGACTCAATCTTCATGGAGGACTATCAATTAATGAGGTGCAGAATATTGCGAATCCTTTGAATGCATTAGAAGCAAATTTGAAAACTAAAAACCTTGTGAAGTTAGAGTTAAAATGGAATTCGAATTACATGGCCGATGATGGTCCAAGAAAAGAAATCAAAGTGCTTGAGAATCTACAACCCTCAAATCAATTGGAGCATTTGTCAATCAGGAGCTATTGTGGTACAGAATTTCCAAGTTGGGTATTCGATAATTCATTATCAAATCTAGTGTTCTTACAGTTGGAGGACTGCAAATGTTGTCTGTGTTTGCCTCCCCTTGGACTACTGTCATCTTTGAAGACCCTCGAGATTAAAGGGCTTGATGGAATAGTAAGCATTGGTGCTGAATTTTGTGGGAGTAATTCTTCTTCGTTCACGTCCTTGGAAACATTGAAATTCTACAACATGAAGGAATGGGAAGACTGGGAATGTAAAACTGCGTCTTTTCCACGTCTTCAACATCTTTATGTGGATCGATGTCCGAAGCTGAAAGGTCTACCGGACCAACTTCTTTATTTAAAGGAACTAATTATTTTTTTTTGTGATAAGCTCATAATTGGTGTAAACAGCATGATCACATCGTCGCTTCAATTCTTGAGAATTTATTCATGTCCCCTAGTGAGTATTCCTGTTACCCATCACGATTTTCTTGAGAAAGTGATGATCGAAGGTGGTTGCGACTCTCTTACAAACTTTCGACTAGATTTATTTCCGAAGCTCAGTTTACTTCATTTTACAAGGTGCAGAAACTTACAACGAATTTCAGAAGACCACACTCATAATCATCTCAAGGAAATGATAATTAGAGAATGCTCTCAGTTCGAATCATTTCCTATTGAAGGTTTATCTGCTCCGCACCTACAGAGAATTCATATTTCTGGAGTCGAGAATTTGAAATCGTTGCCAGAACGCATGCAAATCTTGCTCCCGTCTCTTAATAAACTGTTGATAATTGAGTGTCCACAAGTGGAGATGTTCCCAGATGGAGGTTTGCCATCAAATGTAAAAGAAGTGTCTCTTTCAAGTTTAAAACTTATGACCTCCATGATAGAGACCTTGGATGCCAACACATGTCTTGAAAGCTTGTCTATTCGAAATGTTGATGTGGAGTGTTTTCCAGACGAAGGTTTCCTGCCACGCTCTCTCACCTCTCTAGTGATACAGAATTTCCCCAATCTTAAGAGATTGGATTATAAGGGTCTATGCCACTTGTCCTCCCTCACAATTTTTGACTGCCCCAGTCTTGAATGCTTACCAGAAGAGGGTCTGCCAAAATCCATCTCTTCTCTTGGTATCTCCGGTTGTCCATTGCTCAAACCGCGTTGTCGTTGTCGTTGTCATAATCCAGAAGGCGAAGATTGGGGAAAGATTGCTCATATTCAATACCTTCGGATTGACTGATAAGATGAATCACAGGTTCAGAATCATATCTACACAATTCTCATTTGTCTGTCTCGGAGTTATCTAATTGTTTTTGTTTGATGCTATGTTTCTTTTGTTAAGCTTTATTAAGATATGCTTAACTGATATTGACGAGGTTATTTTTCTCTTGATATGGATCAAAATTGTTTTCAGACGAAGATGATCCAATTAGTTAGGCTGACATCATTCCATATTACTTTTCTAACATCGTTAATTAATATGATTTTCTTTTTTGGTCTTTTAGATGGATATTAATGACCAATTAAGATTTAACTAGTAGTGTACCATAATCCCAGAAAGAATGTGAATAGAACCCAAGTATCCAATCAAGCTTCAAAGTTCAAACCTAAGATTGATTATGTGATTTGTTTTTCTGAACCCAGCAAGGCAGAAACAAAAGCAATATGAAAAATGAAAGTAGATCTCTTTGGTCTTGCTTAGGTAACAGCTTGGGTATGGATGAAATATAAAATCCCATTTGTAAGGTTCTCATACAGTGATTGGTATCTTTCTTCCTATGTTTGTTTAAAATCTTTTTGATAGTAACTCTTGTGTGTCTAAGTGTGACAAGTAAACTATTTGCAGGACTTTCAGATGAAGGGACCAAGTTAATCAAAGAACACAACTGAGAGTGATCTTTAAACTCCATGTGGGGTCTATCTGACTATGACTTTTCTCTTCCTAGGAGCTGGAAAATTTGCCAAAACGTTTATAATAGGAAGTGGGAAGTCTGATTTTTTGAATGTAATGTAATTCTTAGGTGTGGCATGATATATGGTGTATACACATCTTGTTTTATTGTTTGTGGACCACGTAGCAGCAACTGGAGCATTTTGCTACGCTTTTATTGCTTTATTGTTTTAGGTTGTAACCATTTGGGTTTTGTTTTGTTGAGGCTATGATGTCAACCTTCGGCATTTATGTGTACAGTTTATGCATATTTATATAAGGGTTAGGGTACTTCTTAAGTACTCTCCTTAATTATGTTTATTCTTTGTTAATAAAAAAAAAATTATCATCTCATTTATCATTCATGTATATTCAAAACAAACAAAGAAAATTAATTTGAAGGAATGGAAAAAAGCAATATAAAGAAAAGGGATTTTTTTTTTCTTAAAAAATGTGCAATTTTTCCATCACCTTTGGAAAAAAGCTAGAAATTTCACTGAAATTTCACTGTTTGATAAAATGCCTGAACGAAACTGAAATATGATATGAGAGAAATTGGAACACACTTTAATCAATACAACAATGTAATAAACGACTTCAGAATCATAAAACTAAACTAAAACAACAAATTGAAACCAAGAAATAAAATTAGACAGCAAACTGAAACGAAAACAGTGAGTAGTGACGATTGATAAGCAACACTGAATTAAGATGCAATAAAATGGTTTGAATCATGGACGCAACATGCAATGAAGTCTAGAAACATACTAATTGAAAACTATAACCGAGAATTGATACTAAGAACAAGTGCAGAATTAGATTTTTAAGATGGGGAAAACTAACTAAACTAATACACCTAACTTTCTAAAATGGGCTAAAAACTGAAATATGCAATCAAAACTGGAATTAAAGCCATGAACAAGATTCAAATGATGAAACTAAACTTAAACAATGCATAAAACTGTAAAATGAATTCAGAAACTGAAATCTAATATGCAGAACCGGTTCTAAAATCTGAAAATGAAAGATCAACTATATTAACTACCATAACTATATTACCTACCGTGCTGAACAAATGAGAACTCTGAATTGAAATGTGAATTATGCAATGGAAACACAAATTGAATCATGAAAACAGATTAGGGACTAAGTTAACAGGTTCAGCATTTTACAAATTGTTCTTCAATGATTGCTTAAAACTGCTGAACTCCAATTCTCTGCACCACAGCTGCTGTCAACATCTTTATTCAACTCCAAAGATTATTCTCAGCTGCAGCTTTTTTTTTTTGTTTATGAAAATCCTAAAATCAACAAATATAAAATACTAAAAAAAAAACTAACTGTTAGAATGCCAAATTAAAAAAGATTTAGAAAAACTAATATTTATTGAAGGAAAACCAAATCTGTCCTTAAAAAAAGAAATAAAAGCAAAAGGTCTAAAAAAAAGTATAATTAGTCTAGAAAAGAGTGAACAAATGGAGACTTATCAGCAGGTTATTAAAAAGGACTTAAAGTTCATGATGTATAAAGAGATAATTGTTTCCTGTGTTCATTGTAATATTACAGCAGGGTCATGAGGCTGTAAAATTCTACAACATATCATATAGATAAATCAAAATATCATGAAAACCATCGATACCACTTATTTAAATTAACAATCTTAGAGGAAGTAAGATGGGATTCAATTAGCAGCTCAATCTTGATCTACTAAACAAATAATTCTTGGGAAATGTTTTTGTAAGATGGTGACTTCAACTCTCCAAATCTTATACACTCATAATGTCTTTACATCATGTTATCATGACTTTATTAACTAAGAACAGAGATATGAAAGGACGTAATACGCTTACTATTAAACCAAATTGAAAAAATGATAAAAAAGAGGCGAAGAAATACTAATAAATTAAATCTCGGCTAATTAGAAATTACTGACTACATCTACTAAAATAGCTTAAGTACCTCATGATAGCCAATTAAGTGAATAAATGTAGGATGAGAATTAGTACATCAAAATAAATTTGCATGAATATAAGATCATTGAAGAAGAAAAGATATTTACTTTTATATAAAGTTTCGGTTTCAAAATACGATATACCAAGTCAGATGTCACTACTGCTTTATAATCAGACAAGTTTTGCTTTATATTCATGGATTACAGCTGTGAGCAATTTTTGTGATTCGAAAGACTCAACTGTTATTGCTTCACGGGGACTCAACTTTCTCTCCATTCACAATTTCATACTTTACGACCTTTGAATGAATATAACTACTCACATTTATAATGGCGAATCAAACTTATCGAATGTTTGAACCGTCCATTCGTAATCTAAAGAGAACTGTGGAACAAAGCTGAGAAAAATTGCGATAAAAGAAAATGATGTTCCACTATCCTTAAAGTCAAGTCATCGTCGTAAAATAGCCAACTACTCATTTTATCGGTATAGCATCCCTGTCGTAAACTTCAATTTCAAATTACACACTTCCATTCACCATTCACTCCATTTCCAACTCTTACCATGGCAGCAGAACTTGTTGGTGGTGCTCTTCTTTCTGCTTTTCTTCAGGTCGCATTCGAAAAGCTGGCTTCTACTCAGTTTGCTGATTTCTTTCGCGGCAGAAAACTTGATGAGAAGCTTCTCGGCAATTTGAACATCATGCTGCACTCCATCAATGCTCTCGCTCATGATGCAGAACAAAAACAGTTCACAGATCCACACATTAAAGCATGGCTTTTTTCTGTCAAAGAGGCTGTCTTTGATGCAGAGGATATCTTGGATGAAATAGACTATGAAATCACCAGATGCAAAGTGGAAGCTGAATCTGAACCTCAAACCTTTACTTACAAGGTATCAAATTTCTTCACCTCTACTTTCAGTTCATTTAACAAGAAAATTGATTCAGGACTGAAAGAAGTGCTAGAAAAACTAGAATATCTTGCCAAGCAAAAGGGTGCTCTTGGTTTGAAAGAGGGTACTTATTCTGATGATAGATCACGTAGTAAAGTGTCACAGAAATTGCCATCATCTTCTTTGGTGGTTGAAACTGTTATTTATGGCAGGGATGCGGACAAAGAAATGATCTTTAATTGGCTCACATCTGAAACCGACAATCATAACCATCCATCAATACTTTCTATTGTGGGAATGGGTGGGTTGGGTAAGACCACACTCGCCCAACATGTATACAATGACCCAAAGATACAGGAGGCTAAATTTGAAATCAGAGCTTGGGTTTGTGTTTCCGATCATTTTGATGTTTTGACAGTGACAAAAACAATTCTTGAGGCAATCACAAAATCTAAAGATGATAGCAGAGACCTAGAAATGGTTCATGGAAGATTGAAAGAAAAAGTATCTGGAAAGAGATTTCTTCTTGTTTTAGATGATGTTTGGAACGAAAGGCGAGAAGAATGGGAGGCTGTGCAGACTCCTCTTAGCTATGGGGCACCAGGAAGTAGAATTCTTGTGACAACACGTGGTGAGAAAGTTGCTTCTAACATGATGTCTGAAGTGCATAGGCTAAAGCAATTAGAAGAAGAGGAATGTTGGAAACTTTTTAAAAAGCATGCACTAAAAGATGATGATCATGAATTGAATGATGAGAAAAATAAGATTGGTAGAAGGATAGTTGAGAAGTGCAAAGGATTACCCCTTGCTCTGAAAACAATTGGAAGTCTTCTCCGCACAAAGCCATCCATTTCAGATTGGCAAAGCGTATTGGAAAGCGACATATGGGACTTACCCAAAGAAGTTGAAATTATCCCTGCTTTGCTATTGAGCTATCAACACCTTCCTTCTCATCTCAAGATGTGCTTTGCTTATTGTGCCTTATTCCCCAAAGATTATGAGTTTGACAAGAAGGAATTAATTTTGTTGTGGATGGCTGAAAATTTTCTCCATTACTCTCCAAAGAGCAACAATCTAGAAGAAATTGGTGAACAATATTTTGATGATCTACTAACGAGGTCTTTCTTTCTTCAATCAAGCTTTAAAATGCGATTCACCATGCATGACCTTTTGAATGATTTGGCAAAATATGTTTGTGGAGACTTCTGTTTCAGGTTGAAATTTGATAAAGGAAATTGTATACCCAAAACATCTCGTCATTTCTCATTATCATTCCTTGACACAGAATACTTTGATGCTTTAGGGAGTTTAACTGATGCTGAAAGATTGCGTTCATTTCTTCCACTTACAAGTAACGCTTTCTATGAGAATCTTCCTTGTCAATTCAAGGTTTTGACACATGAATTGTTCTCCAAGTTGAAGTTTTTACGCGTCTTATCTTTGAAAGGATATTCTGATCTAAAAGAGGTCCCTGCTTCTCTTGGTAATCTTAAACATCTTCGTTCGATAGACCTTTCCTGTACTTTGATACAAAAACTACCCGACTCAATATGTTTGCTCTATAACTTGCTAATACTGAAGTTAAACTATTGTTTTTATGTGGAGGAATTGCCTTCAAATTTGCATAAACTCACAAAATTGCGTTGCCTGGAATTTGAAAAAACAAAAGTGACAAAGATGCCTATGCATTTAGGAGAATTGAAAAACCTCCGTGTACTGAATATGTATTGTGTTGATAGAAATAGTGAGTTTAGTACTAAGCAACTAGGAGGACTCAATCTTCATGGAAGGCTATCAATTAATGATGTGCAGAATATTGTGAATCCTCTGGATGCATTGGATGCAAATTTGAAAAATCAACACCTTGTGGAGCTAGAGTTAAAATGGAATGCAAATCACATCCCCGATGATCCAAGGAAAGAAAAGAAAGTGCTTGAGAATCTACAACCTCCCAAACACTTGGAACATTTGTCAATAGAGAACTATGGTGGTACAGAATTCCCAAGTTGGGTATTTGATAACTCATTATCAAATTTGGTGCTTTTACATTTGGAGAACTGTAAGTATTGTCTATGGTTGCCTCCCTTGGGACTTTTGTCATCTCTGAAGTCCCTCGAGATTACGGGGCTTGATGGAATAGTGAGCATCGGTGCTGAATTTTATGGGAGCGACTCTTCTTCATTCAGGTCCTTGGAAACATTGAAATTCTACAACATGAAAGAATGGGAAGAATGGGAATGTAAAACGACTTCTTTTCCACGTCTTCAACATCTTTTTATCGATAAATGTCCCAAGCTGAAGAGTCTGCCAGAACATCATCTTCATTTAAAGGAACTGTTTATCAAGTCCTGTGATAAGGTCATCATTAGTGGAAACAACATGGACACATCGTCTCTTCAAGTCTTGAGTTTTTATTCATGCCCACTTGTAAATGTTCCTATCACCCATTACCATTTCCTTGAAGAAATGAGGATTGGCAATGGTTGTGACTCTCTTACAATTTTTCAGCTTGATTTTTTTCCAAGGCTTCGTTTACTTAAATTGAAAACACTACACCATTTAGTAGCTACAGTAACATTTACTCAGCTACATTTTTAAAAAATGTTACTATAGATATAATATAGTTACATTTTCTTAAAATTGTTACTACAAAGAATATTAATATTAATATTGTAACGTTTTTAAAAAATGTCACTATAGATAATTACACATTTTCTATTTTAGTAACATTTTTATTTTCATAACTATTAAAAATGTTACTATACATTAATTTTCTAAATTATAATAATGTTTTCTAAATAAAAATTATTATAAGTTATATTTTAAATAAAAGTTATTATAAATTATTAATTTATATTAATAATTATATAATAATATTTTTAAATAAACACTACAAAGAATTAAATTTTACTAGCCAATTCTGTGTTAGATTTTTTTTTTTCGTTTTATCATTCTGTGTAACCGTAAAAAATAATTTAATTGTATAATTGATTTTAATCTACGAAAAAATTAATTTAGGTTACCATTTGCTCCCCCTTTCGTTTTATCTCTCATGCTTTGAAGGTATTCTACACCAGAAGCTAGGATAAAATCTTCTTGATCTAGGGTTCGAGACAGAACTTCATGTGAATATGGGCGTCAGTATTCTCACTGGTTCCGGCATTGTTGCCTAGCGTCACGCTCCGTTGATTGCTGCGAGAAAGGTGTTCGTGATCGTTGCATTGTTCAACAACCCAAACCTCTGAATCAGGTAAAGATTCTAGTGCATCTCGACGATTTAAGCAATTTCTAGCTGCATACGAGGTTTGTAGACGCAAATAAATTATTTGTATAGGTGATTTTATTCCTGATCAATTTCAAAATACGAAGTAGAGGACTTTAAATGTATAAGCTAATTTCTGTTTTGTACAGGATCTGGGTGTTCTTCTCTTGGAGTGGGTGCATTCTCTGAAAATGGACCTTTTAGACCAAATGGGAAAGTTTGATTCCTTGATTGAATGTGCGTTTTCTCTGTGGCGAAAGGTTTTCATTTGTTTTGGTTATTAGGTTTATTTGGGAGAAGGGTATTATGCAGAGAGAACTTCGAAGCAAACTGTTGAGATTTTGCAGTGAAGAGGGAAGTCCTTGGATGCGGAGGTTGATTCCCTTGAGGCTAATATCAAGGACCTTGAAGCAGAGGCTTCGTTTTTCAATGCCACAGCTTCTCAAGTAGCGGTGAGGGTTCACTTCTTTGTTTCATTCTTCACTTTGATGATAATATGAATTTGATTTGTGTTTAGGCAGTTTTGACGGTGACTTCTGTATTTTGTTTTAGAAATAGGTGGTGGTTTGATTGTTATAACCATTTAGACCATGTTAGAATAAGTTTATGTGAAATTTTTTACCATTCTTCTTAAACTCTGTATTTATGTTTTCGATTTTATGATAAATAAATTGCAGAGCCACTTACAGTTCTTTTTCCATTTCACACACTTATGTCCAAGCTATTAGCTTTCAGATACTACTTATGCTTATTCAAATAACTTTTATATTTGAAATCAGTCATGTATATTCTAATATAGTGTTGAGTACTAATCTCCCATGCTTTTGTTGAAATCAGTCATGTTGTGAATTTTTGGAGTTCTATTAGGAATCAATTTTTGAGTTAGTTTTTAGTCATTTTT
This sequence comes from Vigna unguiculata, assembly GCF_037176805.1. NCBI lineage: Eukaryota > Viridiplantae > Streptophyta > Magnoliopsida > Fabales > Fabaceae > Vigna > Vigna unguiculata. Next base: position 48,016,081 of record NC_140795.1, on the reverse strand, counting down.
AGTCCATTAAAACTTGTTTAGATAATTTTTTTTACTTATTTACTTTCTGTTTTAATACAGTCCTTAGTATTAGCCTACTTTTAGAGTCCTTTTTAGGTCCTGATTAGTGAAATTTTTAGTTTCTTGTAGAATTCTGGTTATGAGTTGATTTTTAGCTATCTTTAGTTATTTTAAACTTGCATGAGTAGACTTTACCTTTGTTAATTTTAAAATTTAAATAAGTTATATAAAGTAGTTCAAAACCACTTAATGAGTCCACACACTCTTTATAAGTGTGCCTTTGTGTTGGTTTATGTAGTTGAAATTGAAATTAGTATTGTTCGTGAGCATTGTTTCTTTTTTATTATTCAACAGGTCCTAGATGTGTTCTTTCGTGTGTGCCAAAGGTGGAAGGCCTTTGTCTAAGCAAGGCTTCACTTGTTGCATTGCCATAGGAGATTAAGGACTTTTGTTCTTTCCATGGTTATCCTCCCTCTCTTTTAGATGTTTTTGGTTAATCTTTTGGTTTCTGAACTCTGATCATTTAGCTTTGGTTGCTTAAATAAATGTAATATGTATCGGCTAATATGATGGCGTTGGGGCTGTGGTTTTTGTCCTGCTCAATCACGTGTGAAATTTTCTATTATTTTTAGTAACATTTTTAACATTTAGCCTTTTTATTAAGAAAAAGTTACTAAAACTTTCTAGTAACATTTTTATAATGTCACTTTTCTATAAAAAAATGTTACTATAAACTTTTAGTAACATTTTAAAAATGTTACATTTTTATTAAAAGAATGTTACTTAAAATCTTTAGTAACATTTATGTAAATGTCTCTATTAATAAGTATAAATGTTACAAAAAATCAATAGTAACATGGGGAATACGTAACATGTGATAAAATGTTACTAAATTCTATTAATAACATTTTTCATGATTTAGTAACATTTTTTTAGTGTTATTGTACATTATATATCTAGTAAAGGTGCCAAAACTTACAGAGAATTTCACAGGAGCAGACTCATAATCATCTCAAGGAACTAACAATTGTTGAATGCCCTCAATTTGAATCCTTTCCCAATGAAGGATTATCTACTCCGCAACTACAAAAGATTAAAATCCGAGGAGATGAGAATCTGAAGTTGTTGCCAAAATGCATGCAAATCCTGCTTCCGTCTCTCGGTGAACTGCGAGTAATTGAGTCTCCAAAAGTGGAGATGTTTCCAGATGGAGGTTTGCCATCAAATATAAAACATGTGTCTCTTTCAAGTTTCAAACTTATCGCCACCCTGAGAGAGAACTTGGATGCCAACACATGTCTTGAAAGCTTGTGTATTGAAAATGTAGATGTGGAGTCTTTTCTTGATGATGTTTTGCTGCCACACTCAATTACTGTTCTAAGAATCTCTGATTGTCCAAATCTTAAGAAGATGGATTACAAGGGTCTCTGCCACCTCTCCTCTCTCAGACTTTTTGATTGCCCCAACCTTCGATGCTTACCAGAGGAGGGTTTGCCCAAATCCATGTCTTCTCTCTCAATCTGGAACTGTCCATTGCTCGAACCTCGTTGTCGGAGGAATCCAAAAGCCCAAGACTGGAATAAGATTTCTCACATTGAAGAGTTGAGAATTGGGCACAGTGATGAAGTGGAAGTTTAAAAGTTTTGAACAATATCAGCAAGTATGTTACAAAGATTTAGTGATCAAGAAATTGTAAACAAAAATTACTTTAGTATTTTTTTTTATTAATTTGTTGCTCTGCTAAATTTCATGTTGAATCAATTTATTATTCTAAACTACTCTCAGTTAGCTAGAACTATAATTTAAAATTTATTATATCTAATATTTCTCATTGTGGTGATTTTGCTTTAGAAGTTGTTATTCACAAGTTCAATTTATTTCTACGAAACTTTCATTGTTAAAAAAAAAATCAAGACGTTCAATTTGAACTTATGTCATCTCAAATTGTGTATTATTTTTTAATGTTACTTTTAGATAATTTGATTTAAATTCATTAGATTTTCATTTTTTTGTTTGGTTAGAATATTTCAATTACCACTAATTGGAAAAAAATATTTAAATATAAAAAAATTGTTAATAATTTAAAATATTAATATTGATTATTTTTTCAGCCGTTTGATTAATTTTTTTGTCAAAGTTTGTTAAGATAATTTCTACTAATATTGACCTTTTCTCTATAAGCATAAATCGAAATTGTTTTCATTGAAGATAACCCAATTTTTTTTTATCAATGGCAGGAGATAAGTTTTCCGATTGATATTGGCAGAAACAGTTCATTCCATTACAGAATTTCAGGATATACCATAGTTTTTTTGTAATTGATTATGCCCTTCATAATTGATTACAATAAATATACCCTACACAATTTTAAGTTGAAAATCGTCTTGACTATTTTAGAACTAATAATTTGAAATCAATTAGGACACAATTTTAAGTTGAGAATCGTCTTGGCTATTTTAGAGCTAATAATTTGAAATCAACTAGGTAGACACCATTCCTTCGAATGAAATCATGTGGAGCGGCACAGTTTGTCCAATTTCAATTTTTTTTTTTAAAATTTACTCCTTTTATGTAATTATGAAGACAGATTTGCTTAGATTAGGAAAAAAAAACTTAATATTAGAATTCAGCTCAAGCAATTCACAATTTCAACTCATTGTCGCACTGTCAATTGATTTACTACTTGATACTGAATTATGTTAAAAAGAAATTGTATTGCTACTATATGCCTTATAGACAAATGACCTGCCTTACTGTGACTAAAAAAATTTAAGTCATCCTAAAATGCATTTATATAAATTAATTAAAGATTAAAAGTACATATGTAATAAAAAATTATTAACATTTTTTCGAATTTTGAAAACAATATATAAGAAATTATAAATATTTCAAATATGTAACAATTAAAAAAATAAAGAGAGTATCAATTCAGACGGGATTGTTTCTCAAATTGGTTTCCTAATCTTCATGTTAAATACCTTCATACGTGATTATGTACCATCACCGATGAGAATAGAGCATCTCATATTACTTAATTAAGAAGACCGACATATTATGTACCATCACCAATGTGAATGCAACGGATCATTATGGCTCAGAAAATTTGCTTTTTAAGAAAGACTTTAAAGCTATTGGTTGGGTAGAGTACTGATGTTCACTGCTCTTAAAGTAAAGTCACCGCTCTTGATAAAATAGCTAACTACTCATTTCATCACTATAGCATCCCTGCACTGAATCATTGTGAAATCATCACACACTTTCGTTAATCATTCACTTTCTTTCCTTACCATGGCAGCAGAACTCGTTGGTGGTGCTCTTCTTTCTGCTTTTCTTCAGGTTACCTTCGACAGGCTGGCTTCTCCTCAAGTTGTACAGTTCTTTCGTGGAAGAAAACTTGATGAGAACCTGCTTAGCAACCTGAACATCATGCTGCACTCAATCAATGCTCTCGCTGATGATGCTGAACAAAAACAGTTCAGAAATCCACACATCAAAGCTTGGCTTTTTGCTGTCAAAGATGTTGTCTTCGATGCAGAGGATCTCTTGAAGGAAATAGAGTATGAACTCACCAGATGCCAAGTGGAAGCTGGATCAGACCCACAAACCCTTACTTCCAAGGTATCAAATTTCTTCAACTCTACTTTCACTTCATTTAACAAGAAAATTGAATCAGAGATAAGAGAAGTCCTAGAAAAACTAGAATATCTAGCAAAGCAAAAGGGTGCTCTTGGTTTGAAAGAGGGTATTTACTCTGGTGATAGTTCAGGTAGCAAAGAGCCACAGAAATTGCCATCTTCTTCTTTGGTGGTTGAAAGTCTTATTTATGGCAGAGATGCAGACAAAAAAATGATTTTAAATTGGCTCACATCTGAAACTGAGAATCATGACCAGCCATCAATACTTTCCATTGTGGGAATGGGTGGGTTGGGTAAGACCACACTCGCCCAACATGTATACAATGACCCAAAGATAGAGGAGGCTAAATTTGATATCAGAGCTTGGGTTTGTGTTTCCGACCATTTTGATGTTTTGATAGTGACAAAAACAATTCTTGAGGCAATCACTAAATCTAAAGATGATAGCGGGAACCTAGAAATGGTTCATGGAAGATTGAAAGAAAAAATATCAGGAAGGAAATTTCTTCTTGTTTTGGATGATGTTTGGAACGAAAGACAAGAAGAATGGGAAGCTGTGCGAACTCCTCTTAGTTATGGGGCACCAGGAAGTAGAATTCTTGTGACAACACGTGGTGAGAAAGTTGCTTCTAACATGATGTCTGAAGTGCATAGGCTAAAGCAATTAGAAGAAGAGGAATGTTGGAAACTTTTTAAAAAGCATGCACTAAAAGATGATGATAATGAATTGAATGATGAGAAAAAGAAGATTGGTAGAAGGATAGTTGATAAGTGCAAAGGATTACCCCTTGCTCTGAAAACAATTGGAAGTCTTCTCCGCACAAAGTCATCCATTTCAGATTGGCAAAGTGTATTGGAAAGCGACATATGGGACTTACCGAAAGAAGTTGAAATTATGCCTGCTCTACTATTGAGTTATCAACACCTTCCTTCGCATCTCAAGAGGTGTTTTGCTTATTGTGCATTATTTCCAAAAGATTATGAATTTGACAAGAAGGAATTAATTTTGTTGTGGATGGCTGAAGATTTTCTTCATCACTCTAAACAGATCAAGAATGTACAAGAAATTGGTGAACAATATTTCGACGATCTATTAACGAGGTCCTTCTTTCTTGAATCAAGCTTTGAAATGCGATTTGTCATGCATGACCTTCTCAATGATTTGGCAAAATATGTTTGTGCAGACTTCTGTTTCAGGTTCAAATTTGATAAAGGAAATATACCCGATACAACCCGTCATTTTTCATTTTCATTCGATGACGTAGAATATTTTGATGATTTAGGGAGTTTAATTGATGCTAAAAGACTGCGTTCATTTCATTCAATTACAAATGACTGTAGCTATGACTTCAATCCTTGTCAATTCAATATTTTGGTACATGAGTTGTTCTCCAAGTTCAAGTTTTTACGCGTCTTATCTTTGAACGGATATTCTCAGCTTAGTGAGGTCCCTAATTCTGTTGGTGATCTTAAACATCTCTGTTCGATAGACCTTTCGTATACTCATATACAAAAACTACCTGATTCGATATGTTTGCTCTATAACTTGCTAATAATGAAGATGAACTTTTGTTCTTTTCTGGAGGAATTACCTTCAAATTTGCATAAGCTCACCAAATTGAATTGTTTGGAATTTGAACATACAAATGTTAGAAAGATGCCAATGCATTTTGGAGAATTGAAGAATCTTCAAGTACTAAGTACGTTTTGTGTTGATAGAGATAGCAAGGTGATCAATATTAAGCAACTTGGAGGACTCAATCTTCATGGAAGGCTATCAATTAATGAGGTGCAGAATATTGTTAATCCTTTGGATGCATTAGAAGCAAATTTGAAAAATCAATACCTTGTGGAGCTTAAGTTAAAATGGAATTTGAATCATATCCCCGATGATCCAAGGAAGGAAAAGAAAGTGCTTGAGAACCTACAACCTCCCAAACACTTGGAACTTTTGTCAATAGAGAACTATGGTGGTACACAATTCCCATGTTGGGTATTTGATAATTCATTATCAAAATTGGTGTCCTTGTGGTTGAATGACTGTAAATATTGCCTATGTTTGCCTCCCTTTGGACTTTTGTCATCTCTGAAGAACCTCGAGATTGGAGGGCTTGATGGAATAGTGAGCATTGGTGCTGAATTTTGTGGCAGCAACTCTTCTTCATTCAAATCTTTGGAAAAATTGGGATTCTACAACATGAAGGAATGGGAAGAATGGGAATGTAAAACTACTTCTTTTCCACGTCTTCAAAATCTATCTATCTACAAATGTCCCAAGCTGAAAGGTCTGCCAGAGCAACTTCTTTATTTAAAGAGTCTAGATATTAATAACTGTGATAAGCTCGTAATTAGTGTAAACAACATGTTCACATCGTCACTTCAACTCTTGAGTGTTATTCTATGCCCACTTGTGAATATTCCTATGATCCATTACGATTTTCTTGAAGCAATGGAGATTAATAGTGACTGCGACTCTCTCACCATCTTTCCACTAGATTTCTTTCCAAAGCTCCATTTACTTCAATTAAGTAGGTGCCAAAACTTAAGAAGAGTTTCACAGGAGGAGCACGCTCATAATCATCTCAAGGTATTAAGAATTAGTGAATGCCCTCAATTTGAATCATTTCCCAGTGAAGGATTAGCTGCGCCGTGGCTACAAATAATTTCAATTCGAGGAGCGGAGAATTTGAAGTTGATGCCAAAACATATGCAAATCCTACTCCCATCTCTTACTGAGTTGGAGATAATTGATTGTCCAAAAGTGGAGATGTTCCCAGATGAAGGATTGCCATCAAATTTGAAAAAGATGTCTCTTTCGAGCTTAAAACTTATCGCCTCCCTAAGAGACACATTGGATGCCAATACATGTCTTGAAAGCTTGATTGTTGAAAAGTTGGAGGTGGAGTCTTTTCCCGGTGAAGTTTTGTTGCCACGCTCTCTCATCACTCTACACATCCTTTTTTGCCCAAATCTTAAGAAGCTTGACTACAAGAGTCTATGTCACATCTCCTCTCTCTCATATTATGGATGTCCCAACCTTCATCAAAGAAAATAGTTGCCTTTAAAGGAGACGGTGAGACGAGTTTTAATGGATTACTTGTTAATGCACAATAATATAACTTTGTTTTGGAAATCAAACATTTTTTTATAAGCTGCCTCTTGCTGTTCTTATCTGTTTTTGCTTTTGAAAAATATTAATAAGTATGTTGCAAATATTATGGATTTATTGATTAAAAAAATCTACTATTAATCACTTTAGTATTTTTTTTATTGTTTTGTTGCTCTGCTAAATTTTATATTGAATCACTGTGTTCAATATTGAAACAGTTATGTGATATGGATTATTTATATACTTAATCGATTAAATCTGAAAACAACTGATAAACTGATAAAATTTGAGCCTTCAAATTTTCTTAGAACAGGGTCCAATGCAGTCACGCCATTGTCAAATTCTATTTTCCTTAAGAACTCTAGGCTGTTGAATATTTTAATTTTCCTTCTTGACTCTTCGTGTATTGATCTATTATTCTTCCTGAGACTGACTTGTAAATTTTTATTTGTCATTCAAGAGTATTACCGAGTTTAGGATGTGCTTACACGAGTTTCTTGCAATGGCTTCCAATGTCTTCTTCACTTCAAGTGATCGCTCTAGGCATCTTCTATCATGTTGTTTTTGCAAAATTTTGTCTTAAGGTACAAAATTTTATTAATTATTAAAATTTCTTTTGTCTGTATTAAAGATTGCTTAAGGTACAAAATCTTAAGGTTGTGTAAAATTGAACTTATTTTCCACCCTTTTCTTTGTACAGGTATGCTTGCAGTTTACTTAGAAAAGACATGGAAAAGATAGTGATCACTCTTATACTTGGAAAAACAAAGGGACAAGCAGGCTCTAGCAAAGGTACACGGCCTTAGCATATTTTTGGAATTTAATTTTCTTTCTTTATTATAGATCTTTGATACAAAAATTGCTTAGGCTTTTCTTGAAAGCATTAAGAAGCAAATCGGAGAAGGAATCTCACAAATTAACTCTGCAAAAGAGAGTTCTAATGCAAATGAAGGAAGTTCTTCTGGATTTGGCTTGATAATCGATGGGAAGTCCTTAGATTATTCGCTTAACAAGAATTTGGAAAGGTCCTTCTTTGAGCTTGCCACTAATTGTGCTTCTGTCATATGTTGTCGATCTTCACCCAAACAAAAAGCTCGTGTGAGTACTATGGTGGTTGTGTGTGTGCTGCTACCCTATTTCTCCTTTAGCTCTTTCTAAGGTCGCCATCGTTTTCTGCCAATGTACCATGATATTGTACAAAGAGAAAACTAGTAGAAGGGATTCAAATTGGTTTATCTGATGATGAGTTACCTAAACAGGTCCAATGAAACTAATACACCTGAGAGAGATTGAAGCAAAGGGAGTTATGAAATGTAAATGCTTCTAAACATATATTCTTAGAGCTTTGAAATTGTATTTGATTTCTCTTTTTCTCTTGGGTTTCCATTTGTTTATAAGATTAGGAGAGGAGAATTTGTGTAGCAGTCACGTGATGTATATAAGGTAGGTAAAAGTTAAGTATTTGTTGTACCGAAAATGGTCCTTAATGGAAGAAGCAATATAAGCAATTTACAGTATAATTTACATATAAATGATCTTTATTATCTGATGCAAGTTCCAAAAACAACTAGAAACATGATACCTCTGTAAAGTGAGGTTCATGATATTAATGTTAACTACAATACTATATAATAATAGTTCAATATCAGTACATGACCTTTCTTTTACATGTTCCAAGATAAACATGGTTTGATTTTGAAATTGGTGTATGGTAAACACATGTTGCAAGAAAGAAAGTTTATTATCTCACGGAGATGAAACTGTGTCAAAATTTTGTAGGATGAGATAGTTGTAGCAGATTGTTCTTCTCTAAGAAATTATTATCAAGGCATCCACATAAGCATAGGTGTTGATAGTTAAGATAAAAGGAAATCTAAGAAGTATGAATAAAAAACTCAACAATATAAATAAACACTTGAATAAGAGTGTCATACTATATAATTCTACATTCGTCACAAGACCTCTTCCCTTCCTAACAAAACGCCAGGGTACATAAACATGCATCAATCCAAATTAAATACAAACACTAATTTTCTCAACTCTGCCATCTGAAAGATTGAACTGAGCTCAATGCTAGATAATTGGCACTCTAAAAAAGACATTAATAAGAATTTCTATAATACATCCCCATGTTAAGAAAGGACATTGATGCAATTTCAAGAAAGCAAGTGTTGAACCCTTTATCGCGTTCAGATTCAAACAAAATCCGATGTTACTGCCTAATGTGGTATAGGGTCAACCAAGGTATCAATCCAAGAAAGTTGATTGTATAAGTCTGTCAGAGAATGAAATGCATAGATTGTGGGGTTTTTAAAACAATAAAGTGTAAATGACAATTAAAAGTAAAAGGGCTATCCTAAATCATGACATATAGGCACAAAGAACTGCGCTAAAAACAATATCAGAAAAACACATGAATGCAGAGTTAAAATGCATGACAGCAAAGTGAGTAATGTTGCAAAATTCAATGAGAATGAATTAGAGTGGCAAGAATTGACTAATGAACATATAAAGCAATGAAAAGGGGAATTTAACATGAAACAACAATGGAAAGCACGAAAAACAGTGAGTTACTATGAAAAAAATTGTTTGATGGAATGTCTTAGTGAAAATGAAAACTGGACAAAACTGTTTGATAAAATGCCTGAACGAAACTGAAATATGAAATGGATTATGATAGAAATTGGAACACACTTTAATCAATACAACAATGTAATAAGCGACTTTAGAATCAGAAAACTAAACTAAAACAACAAATTGAAACCAAGAAACAAAATTAGACAGCAAACTGAAACGAAAACAGTGAGTAGTGTATGCGACTGAAAACTAAATTATGAAGATTGATAAGCAAAACTGAATTAAGATGCAATAAAATGTTTTGAATCATGGACGCAACATGCAATGTAGTCTAGAAACATACTAATTTAAAACTATAACCAAGAATTGATACTAAGAACAAGTGCAGAATTAGATTTCTAAAATGGGGAAAACTAACTAAACTAATTAATCTAACTTTCTAAAATGGGGAAAAAACTGAAATATGCTATCAAAACTGGTACTAAAGTCATGAACAAGATTCAAATGATGAAAACAAACTTAAACAATGCATAGAACTGTAAAATGAATTCAGAAACTGAAATCTAATAGGCAGAACCAGTGCTAAAATCTGAAAATGAACGATCAACTATATTAACTACCATAACTATATTACCTACCATGATGAACAAATGAGAACTGTGAGTTCAAATGTGAATTATGCATTGGAAACACAAATTGAATCACGAAAACAGATTAGGGACTAAGTCTGAATGAAAAACAGCATTAGGAGAAAACTAAAAACTAAGACTAGTACTAATACTGTTTTTGAATATGAGAACTGTGTGTTTTTTAAGGTTCAACATTTTTACAAGTTATTCTTTAATGATGGCTCAAAACTGCTCAACTCCAATTCTCTGCACCTCAGTTGCTGTAACATCTTTATTCAACTCCAAATATTTTTCTCAGTTGCACCTCGTTTTTTTATTTATTTTCTGAAAATCCTAAAATCAAACAAATATAAAATTCTAACAAAAATCTAACTAAGAATGCCAAATTAACAAAGACTTAGAACATCCATTCATGGATTACAGCTGTCAAAATAGTGTATACCAATTTCTTATTGTGAGTCATCCATTCATGGATTACAGCTGTGAACATTTTTATGATCAGAAAGACTCAACAATTATTGCTTTACTGGGGCCCACAACCCTCTTCCAATATTAGGATTTCATACTTTCATTCATCACAACCGTCGAACATTCACACATTCAACTGTTCAAAATTTCATTCATTCATGCTGTTGCATTTGATATGTTGGCTTCAATTTTTTTAGTATTATAAACGAATTTTTTATTTACAGGTCTTGTATTTTAATAATAAATTATTCAAACATCACTTTTCCTAACTATCTTTTAGTTCCTTACAAAACACAAGATAATAAATTTTTATTGCATTATACCATTAGGGACCAACGACCTTTTTGGATACACATTTCCTACCCTCAGCATTTTATACCATTCAACGCACCAAAACCATAGAATATAGAACTCATGATTTATGTCTTAATCAAACATATAAAATATGTATCCAGTGTTTGAATCGTGCACTCCTAATCCAACCATCGCTCTTTATGATTGGCTCAATGTGTGAATGCAACGAATAATTGTGGAATTAAGCATTTAAGAAAGACTGAAATGTGATGTTGTTTGAGAGTAGCCATCAAAGAAAACGATGTTCCACCATCCTTAAAGTCAACTCATCCTTTCTAATATACTTTACTACTCATCCTATCAATAGATATACCATCCTGCACTGAATCCTTGTCACAAACTGCATTTCAAATAACTGATTTTCATTCTTCCCATTATTTTACATTTCCTACCATGGCAGCAGAACTTGTTGGTGGTTCTCTTCTTTCTGCTTTCGTTAATGTTGCATTTGACAGGCTGGCTTCTTTTGAAGTTTTAGACTTCTTTCGTAGAAGAAAACTTGATGAGAAGCTGCTCAGCAATTTGAACATCATGCTGCACTCCATCAATGCTCTCGCTGATGATGCAGAACAAAAGCAGTTCACATATCCACACGTCAAAGCATGGCTTTTCGCTGTCAAAGAGGCTGTCTTTGATGCAGAGGATCTCTTGAATGAAATAGACTATGAGCTCACCAGATGCCAAGTGGAAGCTGAAATCGAACCTCAAACCATTACTTACAAGGTATCAAATTTCTTCAATGCTACTTTTAGTTCATTTAACAAAAAAATTGACTCTGGGTTGAAAGAAGTCCTAGAAAAATTAGAATATCTTGCAAGGCAAAAGGTGCTCTTGATTTGAAAGAGTGTACTTTTGCCGGTGATGGATCAGGTAGCAAAGAGCCACAGAAAATGCCATCATCTTCTTTGGTGGTTGAAAGTGTTATTTATGGCAGAGATGCAGACAAAGAAATGATTTTAAAATGGCTCACATCTGAAACTGAGAATCATGACCAGCCATCAATACTTTCTATTGTAGGAATGGGTGGGTTGGGTAAGACCACACTTGCCCAACATGTCTACAATGACACAAAACTGGAGGAGGCTAAATTTGATATCACAGCTTGGGTTTGTGTTTCTGATCATTTTAATGTTTTGACAGTGACAAAAACAATTCTTGAGGCAGTCACTAAATCTAAAGATGATAGCGCAAACCTACAAATGGTTCATGAAAGATTGAAAGACAAAATATCAGGAAAGAAATTTTTTCTTGTTTTGGATGATGTTTGGAACGAAAGGCAAGAAAAGTGGGAAGCTGTGCGAACTCCTCTTAGCTGTGGGGCTCCAGGAAGTAGAATTCTTGTGACAACACGTGGTGAGAAAGTTGCTTCTATCATGAGGTCTAAAGTGCAACGCCTAAAACAATTAGGAAAGGATATATGCTGGAATGTTTTTGAAAAACACGCATTAAGAGATGATGATCTTGAATTGAATGATGAAAAAAAGGAGATTGGTAGAAGGATAGTTGAGAAATGCAAAGGATTACCTCTAGCCTTGAAAACAATTGGAAGTCTTCTTCGCACAAAGTCAGATTGGAAAAGCATATTGGAAAGCGACATATGGGACTTACCGAAAGAAGTTGAAATTATGCCTGCTCTACTATTGAGTTATCAACACCTTCCTTCTCATCTCAAGAGGTGCTTTGCTTATTGTGCATTGTTTCCAAAAGATTATGAATTTGACAAGAAGGAATTAATTTTGTTGTGGATAGCTCAAGATTTTCTCCATTGCTCTCAACAGAGCAACAATCTAGAAGAAATTGGTGAACAATATTTCAATGATTTACTAACGAGGTCTTTCTTTCTTCAATCAGATTTCAAAACTTGTTTCTCCATGCATGACCTTCTGAATGATTTGGCAAAATATGTTTGTGCAGACTTCTGTTTCAGGTTGAAATTTGATAAAGGAAACTGCATACCCAAAACAACCCGCCATTTTTCATTTGCATTCTGTGACGTAAAATATTTTGATGGGTTTAGGAGTTTAACTGATGCCAAAAGACTGCGTTCTTTTTTTCCATATAAAGAAATTTGGAGAAGTGATTTTGATCATTATCCTCGACAATTCAGGATTTTGGTACATGAAATTATTTTCCAACTTTAAGTTTTTACGTGTCTTATCTTTGGATCAATATTCTGAGCTTAGGGAAGTCCCTGATTCTATTGGTGATCTTAAACATCTCAATTCTTTAGATCTTTCAAGAACTGGGATACAAAAACTGCCTAACTCAACATGTTTGCTCTATAACTTGCTAATTTTGAAGTTGAACTATTGTTCAAGTCTGGAGGAGTTGCCCTTAGATTTGCATAAACTTACCAAATTACGTTGTCTTGAATTTAAATATACAAAAGTGACAAAGATGCCAATGCATTTTGGAGAGTTGAAGAATCTTCAAGTACTCAGTGCGGTTTTTGTCGATAAAAATAACGAGTTCAGTACTAAGCATCTAGGAGGGCTCAATCTTCATGGAGGACTATCAATTAATGAGGTGCAAAATATTATAAATCCTCTGGATGCATTAGAAGCAAATCTGAAAAATAAAGATCTTGTGAAGTTAGAGTTAAAATGGAAGTCAAACTACATCCCTAATGATCCAAGGAAAGAAAAGAAAGTATTGGAGAATCTACAACCTTCCAAAAACGTGAAACATTTGTCAATCAAGAGCTATGGTGGTACACAATTCCCAAGATGGGTATTTGATAATTCATTATCAAATTTGGTGTCCTTAAGGCTGGAGGACTGTAAATATTGTTTGTGTTTGCCTCCCCTTGGACTATTGTCATCTCTGAAGACCCTTGAGATTAGAGGCTTAGATGGAATAGTGAGCATTGGTGTTGAATTTTATGGGAATAGCTCTTCTTCGTTTGCATCTTTGGAAAGATTGACATTTTCAAAGATGAAAGAATTGGAAGAATGTGAACGTAAGACTGCTGCTTTTCCACGTCTTGAAACTCTCACTGTGTATCAATGTCCCAAGCTGAAAGGTCTGCCAGATCAACTTGTTAATGTAAAGTATCTTGATATAAGTGGCAGCATGAAAGCATCGTGCCTTGAAAGGTCTGAGCATACTGTATCTCATAATTCACTTAAAGACTTGAACTTTTGTGCTTTTCCAATTATGAATATTCCAATGGGTCGTAGCTATGATTTGCTTGTAAAGATTGAGATCACTAGCAGTTGTGATTCTCTAACAACCTTTCCACTAGATTTCTTCCCAAACCTTAAAGATCTTTTATTGTATTTCTGTCGTAACCTACAAATTATTTCACAGAAGCACACTCATAATCGTCTCAAGCATTTGACAATATTCGGTTGCTCTCGATTTGACTCATTTCCTAGTGAAGGTTTATCTGCTCCGCGGCTACAGATAATTGGTATTTATAGAGCGGAGAATTTGAAGTTGTTGCCAAAACGGATGCAAATCCTGCTTCCGTCTCTTATTTTGCTACAGATAATGGATTGTCCAAAAGTGGAGATGTTCCCAGACGGAGGTTTGCCACCAAATGTAGAAGATGTGTCTCTTTCAAGTTTCAAACTTATGGCCTCTCTAAGAGAGACCTTGGGTACCAACACATGTCTTCAAAGCTTGTCTATTGAAAATATGGATGTGGAGTTTTTTCCCGATGAAGTTTTGCTACCACACTCTATCACTTCTCTACGAATCTATGATTGCCCAAATCTTAAAAAGATGCATTATAAGGGTCTCTGCCACCTCTCCTCTCTCACACTTTCTAGCTGCCCCAACCTCCAATGCTTACCAGAGGATGGTCTCCCCAAATCCATCTCCTCTCTTGAAATCTGCAACTGTCCATTGTTGGAACAACGTTGTCAGAATCCTGAAGGCCAAGACCGGATAAAGATTGCTCACATTCAAAAACTAAGTGTTCGCTCAGAAGTTTAAAATTAGATGAGCAATAATTCCCGTTTGTCTGCCTCTTCAGCAGGTGTTGATACTCTACACTATCTCTCTACCTTTTCAATTACAATCTTGTTAGGCGCAAATATTTGACTGTGTATAATGGAATTTACATTGTTGTGCTAATACATTCATCACTTTGTCTAATGATTTCTTTTGTTAGTTATTGATTGATAATTTGTAAACTAATGATTTAATTGGAAGCCGATATCTGGTGCTAATCGTATTTATCTCTGTACAGCATTCCTATCTGAATCTAGAGGGAGCAGAAGACACCCTCATTGGGGATTGGCATTAAAACAGTGGGCATTACAATAATAGCTTTTACTTCTTACGCTACAATTTTCTTCCCCCAACTTTCCATTTATTTACGAAATTTGCAGAGGCAGGATTTTACGTAGTTGTCAGAAAACATGTAAAGTTTGTGTAATTGTTGAACTATCAAACGCATACGTGTTTATTATTGGAAACAACATTAGATATTTTACAATATATTTTAGATAAATGATCTCTACATAAATATCTAGATTCCCCTTGATGTAGCATACACATGACACAGCATAAAACAAAACCATTGTCTCCTCATCAAGTTTCTGCCCTGCATGGATTTTACTTGCTATCAGAAGAAAGAAATGTTGTCTTGTGCGATTAATATTCAAAACAAAGGACGCATATATACTTAAGTTGGAGAATCATAAATCTAAATAAATAGAAGGCAAAACCACTTTTCCACAAATATGCCACATGATTATTGTTAAGTTTTTGAAATATGACACAGCCAACTCCCTTTAGAGGTTTTGATTTTATTATATGATATTTTGTAGTTGTATTTTTGTTATTATCTTTTCTCATATCATGTTTTTATTATAAAGGATTGTTGCAAGAAAATTACAATAAAATAAGGAGAGAAAAATTTGCTAGTGTATATATCACATCAACTAAAACCTTTGATCAAATACAAGATGAAGTGAAGAAGTTAAACTAATTGCATAACTAGTCTATTGATGGTTTACTTATTTTAGAATAATCTTTCTTGTTTTACACGATAGAGAATGAAAAATTTTGATGGAAGAGAGTCATCACATATATAGAAAACATTATCATATGACACCTAAGTTTAACAATGACGAGGAAATTAAAAGAATCATTCTACCATAATCTCAATCACTATCTCTAAATTTATAATAGTTTTATTTGAATCACAAAATTTTATTTTTTTTTCAATCAAACTACCTTTATGAGAAAAACAGAAAAATAGGAGAACACTAACCTAAGCTACTAAGAGGTGAAGTCATATAACATTTATTTCTTTTATTTTGTTTTTATATAATTTATTAGCTAATTACGTAAATTTTATTATGGAAGATATCCTTTTTTTTTTATCTAGGAAATTAAAAGATCATAAGGTTGAAGTGGTGTTGGAGCCATGAGTTGGTGTTTCGCGTTGGGTATAAATAAACAATATATTAGGAGAAAAGACTCACAAGCTCAATACCTATAGGTTATGAATTGAAGATGGTGTTTTGATTTCTTGTAAGAGTTTTCACATGGTTTGTAACACTCAACTTTTTTGTCTTTCCAATGGTGCATAGCTACACGTTTAATTCTATCTCTAATGATTACTATAAAAAAATTGTCTCACTTTATTTAAATCACAAATAAAAAAGAAAGGTTCATGTATTACATCCGGGTAAAATGTAATTTGATAAAATTGAAAATAAATAATAATAAAATCTTTATAAGACTGTCCAAGCATCAACTGGTTTTGTTCAACTCTCACTCCTCGTTGTTGTGCATCTTTCTTTACACCTATACGATCATATGTTTCTGTATAAGATATGATTGTCACAAGTGGAAACTACAAAGGTAAGGAAAAGCTAAAAATTCAACATAAAACATCAATCTTGAAAACAAATTCACAAATTATTTAAAATATCCGAAAACATTTGAAAATATATAAACTTTTTTTCGAGAAACATTTTCTTCATTAAAAGTAAAAAATATGAAAGTTTATCAAATAGACTCTAATGAAAAGTGTTCGAAGAGAAGTGAGTCACAACAGAAAAACTTATAAATCTTGTCCTTTTTTAGCAAGAATTTTATCTAGGTAACTTTCACACATCTTATTTCTAATTAAAAAAATGAAACTCGCTCCAAAAAACACAACGAATTTTAACAAAATCCAAAATTTTAGAATTTAAAAATCAAAAGTAGTAAATCAAATACATAGAAGAAGTTTTCTTGAATTTATAGGGTTCATATAAGATGGCTAAAAGTTTTTAATATATGTCCTTCAATATTTTCTTAATTCAGCATATCTTTTTATTACGATTCTCTCTATAATAATTTTTGTTATGGTGTAAAAAATTTACCTACTATTTTCCAAAATGACATCATATTTTAATTTTATAATAAATAATTTAACAGTATTTATGGAGTGCTGTTAAACATTTTTATTAATAACATTTTATAATTTCCTCTATTAAAATATATTACAAAAGGATTTTAGTAACATTTCAATTATGCAACATTTTTAAACAAAAATTCTAAAAACTTTAATAAAGAATGATGTGTTTCTATAGGATAAAATTATTAAATACTTTTAAGTAATATGTTAAGGATACTACTTTTCTAAACTGAAAGTTCATCAGTTTGACACCAACATCTCAACTAGTAAGTCTGAGATTGAAAAGACAAAGGAAAATCCAGGAAGTTGTAAATAAGCTTCAACAGCACTAGAGGTTTTATACTCAGAAAAACAAACCAAGAAGAACGAAACACTTCTGTTGTTTACACAACCAAACAATTAGAAGAACTTGAAGAGAAAAGATTGAGTCTTTCCTGAGGTTTTTTCTTTTGATGTAATTTTTATTTGAATCATTCCACAGATAAGTTCCTGAATGTAAATAAGTGTGAAACCTCTTCACATTTAAAACTTTTCTAATTCATAAAGACATTAAAAAATGATTTCAAATTTCAACTGTAGAATCAAGGATCATTAATTTATTTCACCTTATTGTCAAAAATGCATTCAGGGATTACAACAATGAACATCTTTCTTATCAGAAAGACAACAATTATTGCTATACCAGGCCCTCAAAACTCTCTCCGGACAGATTTTTCGCTCTCGGTCATAGTCTATTCTAACAAAATTTGATGATTGTCGATCTATTGTTCTACCCGTTGTTGGACCGTTATTGGATGCAATCCCACCATCGAAGTCGTGCATCATAGTGTGTAGTGCTGCTGGATTGCCTCGATGTCAAGGCCTTTGAGCTTCACAACAGACTCAACATGACCCTTGAGGGTGTGAAGCTCCCTGAGCCTGGCAACTTCGGCACGCTTCTTGGCCTGTTCTGCAAGCTCAGACAGCTCCCTGTAGTTGTTTCTCTCATTCAACATATCATGAACAGCTTGAGGTGGATTCAAGCCATGCAATGTACGTTGAGCTGCAGCCCACTGCGCTTCTCTTTCTCCCTTTCCATAATCGTTCTTTGAGGTGAAAGCAACCCTATTCTCAGTGATATTGTTCCAAGCCTTTCCGGTTAAACTGTATCGGACGATGAACTTGAGAATATCCATTGGAATATAGGTGATGATGCTGTAGAGCCAAATCACACCAGCCCAACCCCATCCAATGCCTTTAATCTTTGCAAATTCCCAGTCTGCATACACTGCTATGACCGTCGCAATCAGCTGCGCTATAAGAAAAGCAACGACAAGAAGCACACCGGGGCGTTCAATGTAAGACCAGCTCCTCGACCGTGTCACAAAAATGAGTGCCTGACTCACAATGCTCACCTGAAGATAAATAGCCGCCGTGAGCTCGCCGTGGTTTTCCCTGATGGATCTCACTCCGAATTTTTCTGTGAAAAAGTCAGATGCATATGCAGCCCAGAAGAATACAACAGTCATGACAGCTAGGTAGGCACCGAGAACAATGCCGGTGATGAAAATCTCTCTCAACTTCCATGAATCTGGAAGTGGAGATGGCTGGACCCTGTCCTTGGAAATGGTCATGATGGTGCCATCGTTGAGAATGGCAATGATCAAAACCATGAAGGGTGAGAAGTCAAACTTCCAGATGAGAGCAAGGAGCAAGAAGCCTAACACCACTCTGATGGTGATGGAAACAGCATATATGGTGTAGTTCTTCATCCTTTGGAAGATGGCTCTGCTTGTCAACACAGCACTCACGATCACACTCAAACCAGGCTCGGTGAGAACTATGTCGGATGCACTTCGAGCTGCGTCGGTTGCATCAGCAACAGCGATACCAATATCTGCTTTTTTGAGTGCAGGAGCATCGTTCACGCCATCTCCTGTCATCCCACAAATGTGTTTCCTGTCCTGGAGTCTCTTCACAATCTCGTACTTGTGCTCGGGGAAGACACCGGCAAAGCCGTCAGCTTTCTCAATGAGTTCATCAATGGGAAGTGCAGCGATGGACTCATCCTTATGCTGACCCAGGAGTGATGAGGAAGGATACATGTTGCTTCCCATGCCAAGTCTGCGACCAGTTTCCTTGCCGATGGCTAGCTGATCGCCGGTGATCATCTTAACGTTAACTCCGAGATGGAGGGCGCGCCTTATGGTCTCGGCACTGTCATGCCTTGGTGGGTCAAAAAGTGGCAACAGACCCACGAACTGCCATGGTCCTCCGGGACTCTCCTTTGTCTTCTCAGGCACCTCTTGTTTGCACACAGCAAGCGAGCGAAGACCGCGATCGGCGAATTTACCGATGATCCCCAAAGCCTTCTTCTTCACGTCTTCCCGGAGGTTGCAGAGCTCGATAATCTGTTCCGGTGCACCTTTGCTCACTCTGCACCACTTACCTTCACTGTCAATGTATGTTATGGCTGTGCGCTTGTCCACTGGGTTAAAGGGCAGAAAATGCACCTCTGTGATGCCATCTCTCGCCTCTTTTGGATCACCCAACATTCCAACTATGCAAGTATCAATAGCATCCTGGTTTTCAATTCTGGAGGCTCTAGCTCCAAGCAAAATCACCGTATCCTTGTCGGCATCACGTGAGAAAACCTCAATCAAAGACTTGTCCACTGTAAGCTTGTTGAGTGTGAGAGTGCCGGTCTTGTCACTGCACAGAACATCCATCCCAGCCATCTCCTCAATGGCCGTCATCCTCTTGGTGATGGCACCTTGCTCGGAGAGCCTGTGGGAACCGATCGCCATTGTTACTGACAACACTGTAGGCATGGCAATGGGAATCCCTCCGATGAGAAGGACCAAAAGGTTGTTGATTCCACTCCTGTACTTGCGGTGCTGGATTGGATACATCACCACAATTTCAATGATCATCCCCACAGCAATGGAGCAGATGCAGAAATTTCCAATCGCCGTCAACACCTTCTGGAAATGCCCGACTTGGTTGGTGCTGTCGACAAGGTGTGCAGCCTTACCGAAGAAGGTATGAACCCCGGTGGCGATCACAACTGCTTCAATCTCTCCCTGCTTCACCGTCGACCCGGAGAAGACTTCATCGCCGGGGCTCCTGGTAACAGGCAATGACTCACCGGTGAGTGCAGATTGATCAATCTTGAGGGAATCACCTTCCAAGAGACGAGCATCGGCGGGGATGATGTCTCCCAGTTTGACGCTGATTATATCTCCCGGTACCAGAATGCAAGCCTCCACTTCAGACCATTTCCCGTCTCTCAGAACCTTGGCTTTGGGAGCAAGGCCTGCCATGAGTGCGGCGGCGGCGTTGCCGGCGTTGTTTTCTTCGATGAAACTGATGGTGGAGTTGATAACCAGCAACACCACGATTCCGACAAAGTCTTCCCAATCCGGGGGCTCACCCCCTCCGTTTGCCAATCCAATGGCCATGATGGCTGCGGCTTCCATCACCCATGAGAGAGGGTTCCACATAAACCCCAAGAACTTAAGGATTTTGCTTTCCTCCTTTTCTTCCAACTTGTTTGGTCCAAAAACTTGCAACCTCTTTTCGCCTTCCTCATTGGTGAGGCCTTCCTTCGTACAGTTCAGTTCGCGGAAGACTTCATCGACAGGAATCCGTTCCAGATCCACTGTCTCTTTTTTGATATCTTCGAGACCTCCCATGTTGTTGTTGTTGTTAAGCTAAAGAGAGAAAGAAGATGGTTGCTTGAGAAAGATAGTGTCACAGATGGCTATATATACACAAGGATGGCAGTTTGTGAGTGAGAGTTTCTCTCTACAGTTATTCTAAAATCACTCCTTCCCACTCATTCACTAACTAACTTGCTCTCTTTACTCTATATTGCTCGATCAAACTCGTTTCAGTTGATTTAACTAGAAAATTGGATCAAGAAGTATTTAAAGTTTTTATTAATATGTAAAAATATTACTGAAAGTCATTCTTGACAAAAATATATATATTTAACAAAATGTTACTGAATTATGTTAATGACATTTTTTCTAGTTTTACCAAATGTCATGTATCTGGTATATATGAGAGGAGGAGAAACTTTGATAAAATATAAATATTTGGTATCGCACTTCTAAAGTTTTGGAATACCTTAAAACATTTTTTTTAAATATTTGATAAATACAAATAGTGGATGATTGACAACTTCAAAAGAAAACGATGTTCCACTATCGTTAAAGTCAACTCTTCGTCGTAAAAAAGCCAACTCATTTCATGAGTATTATATATCATCCCCGCACTGAATCATTGTGGATCGTAAACTGCACTTGAAATCACACACTTTCGTTAATCATTCACTTTCCTTTCCTTACCATGGCAGCAGAACTCGTTGGTGGTGCTCTTCTTTCGGCTTTTCTTCGGGTTGCATTCGACAGGCTAGCTTCTCCTCAATTTGTAGACTTCTTTCGTGGAAGAAAACTTGATGAGAAGCTGCTCGACAATTTGAAAATCATGTTGCACTCCATCAATGCTCTCGCTGATGATGCAGAGCATAAACAGTTCACACATCCACACGTGAAAGCGTGGCTTTTTTCTGTCAAAGAGGCTGTCTTTGATGCAGAGGATCTCTTGGAGGAAATAGATTATGAACTCACCAGATGCCAAGTGGAAGCTGAATCCCAACCTCAAACCTTTTCTTACAAGGTATCAAATTTCTTCAACTCTACTTTCAGTTCGTTTAACAAGAAAATTGAATCAGGGATGAAAGAAGTCCTAGAAAAACTAGAATATCTTGCAAAGCAAAAGGGTCCTCTTGGTTTGAAAGAAAGTACTTATCCTGGTGATGGATCAGCTAGTAAAGTGTCACACAAATTGCCGTCAACTTCTTTGGTGGTTGAAAGTGTTATTTATGGCAGAGATGCAGACAAAGAAATTATCTTTAATTGGCTCACATCTGAAAGTGGGAACCATCCATCAATACTTTCCATTGTGGGCATGGGTGGGTTGGGTAAGACCACAATCGCCCAACATGTATACAATGACCCACAGATGGAGGCTAAATTTGATATCAGAGCTTGGGTTTGTGTTTCCGATCATTTTGATGTTTTTACAGTGACAAAAACAATTCTTGAGGCAATCACTAAATCTAAAGATGATAGCAGAGACCTAGAAATGGTTCATGGCAGATTGAAAGAAAAAATATCAGGAAAGAAACTTCTTCTTGTTTTGGATGATGTTTGGAACGAAAGACGAGAAGAATGGGAAGTTGTGCGAACTCCTCTTAGCTATGGGGCTCTAGGAAGTAGAATTCTTGTCACAACCCGTAGCGAGAAAGTTGCTTCCAACATGAGGTCTAAAGTGCATCACCTAAAGCAATTAGAGGAGGATGAATGTTGGAAAGTTTTTGAAAAACAAGCACTAAAAGATAATGATCTTGAATTGAATGATGAGAAAAAGGAGATTGGTAGAAGGATAGTTGAGAATTGCAAAGGATTACCTCTTGCTTTGAAAACAATTGGAAGTCTTCTTCGCACAAAGTCAGATTGGAAAAGCATATTGGAAAGCGACATATGGGACTTACCAAAAGAAGTTGAAATTATCCCTGCTCTACTATTGAGTTATCATCACCTTCCTTCTCATCTAAAAAGATGCTTTGCTTATTGTTCATTATTTCCGAAAGATTATGAGTTTGAGAAGAAGGAATTAGTTTTGTTGTGGATGGCTGAAGATTTTCTCCACCACTCTCCACAGATAAAAAGTGTAGAAGAAATTGGTGAGCAATATTTTGATGATCTATTAACGAGGTCTTTCTTTCTTCAATCTAGCTTTAAAATGCGATTCGTCATGCATGACCTTCTGAATGATTTAGCAAAATATGTTTGTGGAGACTTATGTTTCAGGTTGAAATTTGACAAAGGAAACTTTATACCCAAAACAACCCGTCATTTTTCATTTGCATCTGATGATGTGCTATATTTTGATGATTTAGGGAATTTAACTGATGCTAAAAGACTACGTTCATTTCTTTCGATTACAAATAAAACATACAATGTCGGTGTTCCTTGTCAATTCAAGACTTTGATAGATGAATTGTTCTCGAAGTTCAAGTTTTTACACGTCTTATCTTTGTATGGATATTCTGGGCTTACAAAGGTCCCTGATTCTGTTGGTGACCTTAAACAACTCCGTTCGTTAGACCTTTCATACACTTGGATACAGAAACTACCTGACTCAATATGTTTTCTCTATAACTTATTGATACTGAAGTTGAACTATTGTTCAGTTCTTGAGGAATTGCCCTCAAGTTTGCATAAACTCACCAAATTGCGTTGCCTGGAATTTGAAGATACAAGAGTGACAAAGATGCCAATGCATTTTGGAGAATTAAAGAATCTTCATGTATTGAATACATTTTGTGTCGATAGAAATAGTGCTTCCAGTACTAAGCAACTAGGAGGACTCGGTCTTCATGAAAAACTATCAATTAATGAGGTGCAAAATATTGTGAATCCTTCGGATGCATTAGAAGCAAATTTGAAAAATAAAGACCTTGTGGAGCTGGAGTTAAAATGGAATTCGAATCACATCCCTGATGATGCAAGGAAAGAAAAGAAAGTGCTTGAAAATCTACAACCTCCCAAAAACTTGAAGCATTTGTCAATCATTAGCTATTGTGGTACACAATTTCCAAGTTGGGTATTTGATAATTCGTTATCAAATTTGGTGTTCTTACTGTTGGAGGACTGTAAATTTTGTTTATGTCTGCCTCCATTTGGACTACTGCCATCTCTGAAGACCCTTGTGATCAGAGGGTTTGACGGAATAGTGAGCATTGGTGATGAATTTTGTGGGAGTAACTCTTCTTCGTTCTCTTCCTTGGAAATATTGGTATTTTACAACATGGAGGAATGGGAAGAATGGGAATGTAAAACTACTTCTTTTCCACGACTTCAACATCTTTCTATCGATAAATGTCGCAAGTTGAAAGGTCTGCCAGAGAATTTTTTGCATTTAAAGAAACTAAATATTCATTATTGTGATATGCTCGTGATTAGCTTAAACAGCATGGTCACATCTTCACTTCAACTCTTGAGCATTCATTCATGTCCACTTGTGAATATTCCTCTTACCCATTGTGATTTCCTTGAAGAAGTGACAATTGATAATGGTTGCGACTCTCTTACAACCTTTCAGCTAAAATTCTTTCCGAAGCTCCGTTTACTTCATCTGAAAGAGTGCCAAAACCTACGAAGAATTTCACAGGAGCACGCTCATGATCATCTCAAGGAAATATCAATCTATGATTGCCCTCAATTTGAATCATTTCCCGATGAAGGATTATCTGCACCGTGGCTACTAAAAATTGCAATTCGCGAAGCAAAGAATTTGAAGTTGTTGCCAAAACGCATGCAGATCCTGCTTCCATCTCTTGTTGAACTGCGGATAATTGATTGTCCACTGCTGGAGATGTTTCCAGACGGCGGAGGTTTGCCGTCAAATGTAAAACATGTGTATCTTTTCCGATGCTCAAAACTTATTGCCTCCATGAGAGGGACTTGGGATGCAAACACATGTCTTGAAAGGTTTTGGGTTAACATGGTCGACGTGGAGTGTTTTCCCGATGAAGGTTTGGTGCCACACTCTGTTACTTGTCTAAGAATCAGTGAATGCCCGAATCTCAGAAAGTTGAACTACAAAGGTCTCTACCACCTCTCTTCTCTCACACTTTTTGATTGCCCCAACCTACAATGCTTACCAGAGGAAGGTCTACCCAAATCCATCACTTCTCTTACAATCTTGGACTGTTCATTGCTCCAACCGCGTTGCCAGAATCCAAAAGCCGAAGACTGGGAAAAGATTGCTCACATTGAAAACCTAAAAGTTGGCCAATAAGACGAAGCAGAAGTTCAAAACATGTGTCGAATTCCCATTTATCTCTCTCTTCTAGAGGTACTAATTCTACCTTTTCAAAATTTGAAAGAACATATTTTTTTTTTACTTTTGACATTTTCTTCCTGTAACTTAAATTTTGACCTTTTTCTTATAACCTGAAGATAATATATTTTAAGTGATTTTAAAATATAAAAAATAAAAATTTATTTAAAAAATATCATATCAAATTATAAAAGAAATTTGTAAAAATTTAATTATTAAAAAGTTATTTTCCTTACAATTTTAGTTGCAAATGTTTCACTCTATGATTGACTTTTACTAAGAATAGGATAGGAACACTGAGTTTTAAAGGAGTGATAAGATAAGTTTTAAATGGAGTATTTTAACAATAATACAATTCTTTTCCAAACATCATAGATCCATTTATTACAAATATGTAAAAATAATCACTTTAGTATTATTGTATATACTAAATTTTATATTGAATCACTTAACGATAACAATAATTTGAAATTTATTATACCTAATATCTCTCATTATGTGATTTAGTATTTATTATTTAGAAATTCAATTGATTTATAGGGTAATTTCACTATTAATAAAACCTCCTACACATTGAATTTGAATTGAATTGATTTCTTCTCAAATTTTTCATTTTCTCAAAAAAAAATTTGTTTCAAAGTTTGTTAAAATATTTTCCATAAGTGTTCAATTTACTTGTTATTATATCTACGTCTCTCAATTTTTGATTAGATTTTGATAAATTATTTTTTATTATAAAACCTTTTTTTAAATAGATATATTGCTGAAGAATAAAAGAATAAAATGATTGTTTTAAAATGATAAAAGGATCCAATTGAAGTATGATAATAAGAATCCAATTGTTGAATTAAAAGAATCATTTCTTAATATTCAAATAATTACATGTAGGTGAGAAGTTTCATATTAACCCTTTAGAACATATACAAATATTCAGTATATTATTTTGACTCATCCAAAACTTATAGTTAAAATCCACCACTCTTTAAAAACATGTGATTTTGAATGTTTCAAGATTGATATGAAATATAAGAGAAGTGTTGGTTATTTGACAAAGGTACCAAAGTCAATTGTAATATAATAATTCTACTAGCAAACGAGTTGGATATTGTAATTCGTCTTGTCTTAGGTAAATTCCTACCACTTTAATTTTAAACATAAAAAAATAAAAAATAAAAGTTGGTGGACCATGATGAGCTAGCCTGCCAAACTAGTGGACTAGACAAGCCTTACTACAATGGGTTGGCGGCTTAGAAGCTCTAACCTTTCCATTTTTTCTTGATGGATCGATGCATTTGGTCTCTTTTAACATTCCTACCTCTTTTACTAAAAAGATATTATTAAAAGATTTTAGTAATTTCTTAAAATGTTTTTATTAATATGAAAAATGTTACTAAAAGTTATTCTTCGCAATTAGCGGATATAGCGAGTATGCATCATCCTCTTGAAGTCCTGAGAATTCATTCATGCCCAAATATGAATATTCCCATGATCAAATTACAACTTCCTTGAAAAAAATGATGATCGATGATGGATGATGGTTGTGACTCTCTTACAATGTTTTATATGTTTTACACAATGATTTCTTATTTCAACCAGAAAACAGCATTCAAGTTGTTTGCGAGCATTGAATATAACTTCCACTTTTTATTCCTTTGATTTCATCTGTATACTAAAAAAATGTTACGGTTCATAGGCTGGACTAAGGAGTGAGTATGGGTCGAATCCAGCAAGTGGAAAACTGTAAATTAGTTCTGGGCCGATCCAGCCATAGACGCTTCAATCAGGCCCCATACATCTAAAAAGGCCGCCATACGATAACTTTTGGGTTTTTCTTCCTGCACTCCCTATTTTCATTCCTACACCCCCAACTATTTTATAATTCTCCTGCTACCCTTTTGGTTTATAATTACCAGCTTTCAAAAATTGGAGTTATGAACTTTCAAAAATTGGAGTTATGAACTTTCAAAAAGCCAGTGTTACCAGCTTTCAGGATCAGGTGTTATCGATTTTCAGAAATTGAAATACCGAATTTCATTTTTGGGTGTCGACTACAAAAATATTTAGTTTATAATTTATTTTTATTTTTTTGAAGGGCATAATGATCTTCTCAATCAAACTTGGAGGTATAGAAAGAAAAATTGGGGCTGCAGGAAGAAAATTCCTAACTTTTCCACTCCCAGTTTGGGACGGTTGTAACAAAAACTACCGATTCTGAAACTTATTTTAATAAAATTTATTATTTATTTAAATTTCTACTATTAGATTGTTATCAAAGCATACGTAAATATTTAGTTTTATACTCCAAATACAATTGTAGTTAAATGATAGAAAAGAATTAGAAAATAATAGCATAAACAATGCAATAAAAAATGAATGTGCACTTGTGTTAAGGGTTGTAATATTTGTCGGAGATAAAATGTGAACTAAAAATATAAAGTAAATTTATAATTTATAAATAGATATAAATCTTAATTTTCAAACTGATTCTAGAAGATGTTCATTTTTTAAAATAATATCAAAATTATCCATAACTTATTTTAACAAAAATTATTGTATATTTAAAGTTATCATAGGTTATTAAATCACACATAAATAATACTCAAAATGTATAAGCTTGAGACTCAAGTACTCCCCCATGTCAGTGATGATGTTTCTTAGTGTTACAATTTTACAGAAAAGAGAATAGCAAGAGTGGGTTAGTATGGAGAGAAGATAAAGGCTGCATGGAAAGGTGTGTCATTATTAATTCCTGTGTATGTGCTGTCTCATGCAGCCATCATCCATTGAAGGTAAGAAAAACATTATGGTGGCCAATTAATATAAGCAATCATTTAATATATAATTTATACCTATCCACACAACCCACTAATTTCATATGCTTGACCTAATTTTTTTTTTGGCTGCTCATTAGAAACTTATTATTATCTAACTTTTCTAAATAGGATTGTTAAGAAAATTTCACGTTGTTTAAGGCAATTTATAAACTTTAAAATCAATAGACTATACTACTTAAATGAAAATAATAACATATATAACAATATTATTCGTAGTTTATTTTTCATATGGATTATGGTTATATGGTCGATTGTGATTTTACATTTATGATATTGGTTTTACACACATTTAAGGTATTTAACATCAATTTATTCTCAATATCTTAAGACAATACTTCTTACACTTCAACTATTTCCAACAATTACTGTTAGGTTTATAGAGGAGGAAGGGAAGAACAATTACCAATGAGACCTGAGTCCAACTACCAAAAATCTTAAGACAATAGGTTTATGGGTCTTTATTTTTATACAATACTCTACTCTCTCATTTCTAATAAATATGCAACTTAAACTCATACTTGGATTCCTAACAATTACTACTATTACTTATATTGAGCTTTCACTATAATATTATTTGAAAATTGTAGATTTATTTGTTTATCTAAAAGTTTAGAATAAATTATACTTACAAATAATTAGAAATATATTTGTAATATTATTTAACGGATCCAACTAAAAAGTAGAAGAAGTTCAAATAGATTTTCATGTGAGGTCATACTTCTAGAAAGGTGATGCTTTAATCAAGTAAACCGGCTTGACTTGGGGCATTAGTTTTAGGATTAAGGTTATATAATGAGCACTAATGCCATGAAACTAAAAGAGAAAGATTGAGTTTTAAGATTTAGGAGTTCAATTTGCAAGGTGATAATCATTGTTCATTGTTTTGTGATCTAATTAGTGAGTGAGGGAATGGCTGCATGCACGTGGGGATTCTCCATCATAGACTATAGATATGTATCTTATTATTATTATTATTCAATATATTACTTTTTCTTAGGGTAAATTAGTGTATGATTAAGTGCTTTCTAGAAGAAAATCTTTAGACCCCATCAAAGATTTTTCTTTTTGAAAAAAAAAAGGTAACTTTATAGTTGTCAAATTAATAACAAGAATGCATCGATGTGAATTACTATTTTACTAAACATTCAATCATGATAGGGATGTGAAGAATTTTTTTTTCAATGGGAAAACAAAAATTAAAACAAGAGGAATGACAAAATGGGGTTGTACCCAAAATTTGTTGTGTAAAATTTATTTAGTTTTGCTTTTTTTTATTATTAAGGGGTGTACTTTAAGTCTGACTCAATCTCACAGAACCAGTTTATAAGGTGAGTTATATTCAGTTATGTATTATTAAATCGTTTTATTTCTAGTCAATGTAAGACTTTCAATATTTACAAAAACTTTTAAAAGAAAAAAAAAAGTTTTTTAAACAAAAAATAATTTATACGTATTAATTTGTAAGTTTTCACAAATAACTTTTTCGAATTTTTGTTTTTTATTGTATAGAAAATTTCGTTGACTTATGTTCAAAATCCAACGTTAGTGTAAATTAAAAATTATAATAATAAATTGTTTGCAAATTTTGTCAAACTCTTATCTCACTTCAAATGATGAAAATGGTAGTGTTGTCCAATTATTTAAAGTGAAGGTGATTTGAAATTGTCATACTAGGTAATTAAAAAAAGTATACATTAATAAAATCTCAATCTAGTTTATACTTAGTTTGATGAGAGACTTTTTCTTAATGATGTAGAAATTTATATATATCTTAAACATTCTAATGTGAAAGCTAAATTCTAGGTCTGTAATTTTATTTTTATTTCTTAAAACTTGTAGGTTAGGTGGGTACTTATTTACAATATTATGGTATTATGTCAAATCATAAAGTTAATTAAGAAATCATCTCTTAAGAAATCTTATAATGTCCTTATCATGCATCTACCTCTAGGCTTTTTTTTTTTTGTGCATGGAAAATGTAATATTTAATCTATTTAATTGTTTCTGACTTTTCAAGAACACCAGTCCTGTGCTTAATAATTAATTGTAACAGTATTTCAAAGATTTGTAGAAGGAAATCAATCTTTACCAAAACCTGAAAATGTCCCCTATTTTTATTTCACATTCTATAATATATTTTGTGTGTTTCTAACGTTATTTTTAGTTGGAATAGAACTATAAAGTCAGAAGAAAAATCAGGGATTCAATTTTATAAATAAATAAAAAAACTAAAAAAAAGAGTATATTGTGATAAGTTATGCTGAACATTTATTTGAAGAAATCTCTTGTTCTGAATTAAACCGAGAAAAAAAAAAGGCAGTTTTCCTATTAGAACGAAATTAAATTATTAGAGCAAAGATTAATTTTTTATTAAAAATGTATAAATTGAGCTTTTATGAATTAATTATTTGAATTTGATTTATTTAAATTCTCAATTAATTGTTTTTACTTAATCAAGATTGTATATATATATATATATATATATATATATATATATATATATATATATATATATATAATATTGCTTAGTTTTGTATATTCAAATGTTTGAGTACGAAATTCATAAATTGAAAAAAAAAACTATAAACAACCTAAATAAGACAATCGATTTTTTTTAAATGAATTCCTATTTTGATAAATTATTTTTTTAGTTTCCAACTAAGATTTTTTCCTCAATTACTGAAATAAACAAATTAAGTTTGAACTTGATATTTTAAGTTTTAACTGTGTGTATATACACACAGACATTCAAAATATATGAAAACATCTCCTTCAAGTTTATTGGGCAAGTGATAGCTAGTTGCTGCATTATTCAATTATTCGGTTTCTTCCTAATTAGGGTTTTGATTTGTGAGCTTAATCCATATTATATAATGATAAAAATGCCAACATGTTGTGCTTAATAATAAAATAATATATTATTCTTTCCCATTCATCAAGATGATGAGACTATACTTCTTTTTCTTAATGTAAAAACTATTCTTAAAGATATACATAGATCGTTGGACTACAGATATATATAAAATTTCTTCTAGACAAAGTCCATGCCTATGGGCACATTCATTAATTCTAGAATAAATCAATGAAGACTTAAAATCAAACACTTTCAAACTCCATTAAGCTTTTGGAAAAATGGTGGAAAGTGGTAACTTCCTCCCTTGTTAGTCATCATTGCATGCACCCAATTGTTTAGACTAACTTTTCCACTTACCCAATATTCTTGGGTCACGCAGATTTTTCTTATTTTTTTATTATTAGGGTTTAAGTAATATCTGAGTAAAATATTAGTTGTTTCGGATATAGGGATTTAGCACCTATCTAAAAATATTTAGTCTTTATTTTTTTTTCGTTGTAGTTTTTACCGTTTGTCTTCCTTTCTCTAGCTCTCGTTCGATTTCCTTTTGTTTTTTTTCGTTCGGTTATTCAGATGATTGAGGTATCTGTCAATAAGGCTCGATGCTTAAGTCAGTTCAAGTTCGTTCGAATGAATGTAAATAATGTTGTAATAGATGCAAAGTAAAAGTTGTTACCAACTTACCTTGAGCCTCTATTTATAGTATTTGATATGGCCTGTGATTAGGATTTTCTTAATTACGATCAAATTGCTTTTTAAACTTAATTACTGACTTGTATTATCTTAATTTGAAGATTTTGGTTTTATCGTGCCTGCTCGACCGACGAACCGTTCATGCTGTCGAAGCCACCATATTTAACAAAGTTCCATCGCTCGGTTCATGGACTCCCTAAAATCATTTCGGAGAAATTGTCACATTAACAACCCATGAGATTATCCGTCTGTAATGGATGGTCTTCGACCACTTATCCTTGGTTCGACCGACCGAGGGTCTAACTAGAGGTGTTGATAGATCATACGGTATATTAGTTAATAATTAATTGCAAAATGGAAGAAAGAGATGGCATTTTACACGAAAAAACATCATCAAACTAACCTAATTGTGTTCGTGAATCATGGAATGTGAAACACATGAACAGCTAATTAACTCCTACTTAAAGCATGTCGATCGTTTTCATATTAGAAATCATTTCATTTTAAGCAATTCAATTAATTTTATTAATACAAGTTTTTATTAATAAGTTTCTTAACTGAAAACAAATTAATATATATCTTTCTTTCTTCAACATTTCATATTCCCCTCTTATACTCAATATAAATGTTAAGAACTTACGTGGAATAGTCGATTGCATTAACAACTCTTTGATTCTAACGATATTCTATAATCACATGTAACACATAAAAATAATATTTTATTGATAAGAAAATGATGTAATATCCACTCAAATACATTAATAAGAGTTTCTCTTTCATTATTTTATATAAAAAAATGTAGATCTCTATAATATTTTAATAAAAAATGGATAAGTTTTAATTATATTAATTAATCACGTTTCTTTCTTCTAAAGAACGTGAAAGAATATAAATATTTCTTTGAAAAGTTAGACGCAATACATTTTAAAATGAAATATTTAGATATTTACATCACAGATCACTTTTCTTGTTTGGTAGAAAAAACAAAAGTCACTTTTTTTTTCTTTAGAATTAAAAAAAAAAAGATAAACGCACTTTCATTATATCAGTCAAATTGTGTGCGCACAACTGAAGCAACTTTTCTAGAACTGAAATGGCTGCTACCTTTTTAGGTTATATGTATCAAAACCAGCTGAGAATAATTAATTTAAAATCGATTGAATTAGAAGCGTTGAGTGTAAAATTATATGCTCAAAATTTGATAAATATAAAACTGTGTATAACTTTCTATGAACAAATATTATATTAATTAATTAATTGCAGCTTTAATCTTTTTATTATTTTTTAATTATTAAAAAAATGAAAGAATTAACGTGTTCTATTATAGTAAGATCAAATCAAAGAATAAAAAAAATGTAGGTATAAAGCTAGGTAAATTAACACGTACTTTTTTTATTAGTTATAAGTTAGTTAAATAAGTTTCATTGTCTCCTGTGATTATCCTCATGCGTTTTAAATTATTATTGACTTTTTATAATTGATATATTATCAAATAATTTTTAATTACTCACTCTCACAATTGTATTAATTATTCTCCTACACATATATCTAAATACCCTTTACAATTATAATATCATCACATAATATATAAATATTTACATATTTAGGTAAAACTCAACCTCAAGTTTGTGGACAAGGATTCTCAATGCCAACTTGATAATAGGTTAATCAAACATTGTCTTTTATGATATAAAAGCAATAATATTTGGTTCACTAATTAAAATTGAGTATGTTTGGCTAACAATTTATGAGTGTGGAGTATGTCAATACACATAATTAACAAACATAATTTATCAAATATATTAACAAAATAGGAACATTAACTTTTTTGCCATTTTCATGTGTCATACGTAAGCCAACACAAAAATTATAGGTAATTATCACAGTTATATGTCTTTCTAGAGAGAAACAGTTAGCACACAATCCACATAGGTATGAAAAACATTACAAGACAAAACAAGGTTTGTTGCTATGTGAAACAAACATATATGCGTTTATATATTACTTTCTCCTTACGTTACTAGCTATCTTTAACTTCAAACTTTAACCAATGAAATAGAAAAATAGTATCAGCATTTATTATATTAATAATCATCACTTTGGTTTTGGCATATTTAATAATTAATGAATTACGTCTCTTTAAAATGCGCTAATTATAAAATTATTATTACTATTTTACTTATATTAATTTTTGTTGGTAGGAATATTTACATTATAATGAAATAGCAAATTAAAATAAAAATTTAAATAAGACAACTTTTTGTATTCTGGACGAGAGACTTTCTTCCTTTCCAAAAATTTAAATAGATACAAACTTAGAAGACAGTTGTTTGACGACAAAATAAAGAAAAATAAATAAAAATAAAAAAAGGGTTTTGTTTTGTCATTATGTATAGAAACATCATGCATGAAGTGAAAATGTAAACATGTTCCATATGGTCGTTGGTCAACAGAGGTGTGTACCAACCAGCCCAAATAAAGTAACATCTAAATAATTAAAATTCATTACAATTTTTTTTTTTTAATTTTAGGAATATGTTTAGGGCGATGAAAATAATGAAACAATCTTTATTAAAAAGTTCATTTATTAGTCAGTTCTATTTTTTAATTTTTTTTTTCGAAAATGAGAAACCAAAGATAATGTTTAGAGAAAAAACAAACCCCAAATTGTTGGTGACTGTTTGTATCTGCATCTTCTTGAGTGTGTATAAATAGCACCAAACTCAGTCTCATGCTTCTTGGAAGAGAACAAAATAATCTAATTGATTAAAGGAAAAAAAAAAAGAGAGAGAGAGAAAGAAGAACATGCAGAAAGAAGAAGAACACGAGAGTGTGGAGGAGTGGTTGGTGTGTCCAAGCTTCAGCGCGTATTCCTCCAACAGGCTCGACGATATCGCGGATCAGGTCACGCGAAATGATGATCGCTTCGACCAAAACGACACCGATTTCGAGTTCGTCGCGTTTCGTAAGGTCGCCGACGGTGTCTTCCTCGAAGCGGTGGCGGAGGCCGAAATTCAGACGTTTCCGATCTTCCACCGCGATCTTGCCGCCGCCGATGCGGATAGCGGCAGCAGAGGTCGAGATTCCGGCGAGGCGGCGATTCAGAGTACGCTAGGGAAGCTTCTGCTGGAAGAATCGACGTCGTGCTCGTCGTCGGAGGTGGACGACGAGCTGGAGAATGTTCCGCCGGAGACGTACTGCGTGTGGACGCCGAAACCTTCTCCGGTGTCGACGCCGTGTCGGAAGAGCAAATCCACGGGATCGTCGTCGTCGAAGCGGTGGAAGCTTCTGGATTTGTTGCGGCGGAGCAACAGCGAGGGGAAGGAGTCGGCGGTGTTCCTGACGCCGTCGGTGAATTCGGCGAAGAAGAAGGGAGTGAAACCGGAGAACGGAAAGAAAATTGTTGCGAGTGGCAGAGACGGTAAGATGTTTCCGACGATTGCGGCGATTGGCGGCGGTGGAAAGAGGTTTCCGGCTATTGCAGCGGTGTCGGCGCACGAAGCGCTTTATGTGAGGAACAGAGAGATGCGGAGAGAGGATAAGAGAAGGTCGTATTTGCCCTATCGACAGGATTTGGTTGGGTTCTGTGTCAATCTCAACACCATGGGCAAGGCCTTCCCTCTCCTTTCTTAGATTTTTTTTTTTTTTTGCCAATTCTATACAAAAAAAAAAATTAAGCTAAATTAAATGGAGTGAAATATCTTAGGGTGAAATTATGATAGTTAAAATATAGTGTAACAGTGTAAAAGTTGATAAGATGAAAATTATGAGGTATCAGACGTCACTTATCACAGAGATTGTGATATGAGGAAAAAGTTTGAGATGTGTTAGTTGTCTGTGAGACGATGTTATGGCAGAAGATCTTAGGTTTGATTTAGGGTAATATTGTAGAATTTGTGGTAGTAAAATATTCATCATGATTAAAGAATATTTTTCCATCAAAATTTGAAATCTAAAGATGGGTTATAGTTTTTCGAACATAACTAACATTAAGAGAAAAAGTGAATTACTAACATAACTGAGTGGGAGTTGTAGTTTGACTACATTTGATCTCAACGAAGAAAAGTTCAGTTACTTCATGATTTTACATTGGGGAAAGAAAGAAAGAAAGAAGAAAAAGATGTTCAATGGATTCTTCATAGCTTTCAAGAAGTGCTTCCTCTTTAAGCTCTTAGCTTTGTCATTGTTTTCACTTTATCTCCCATTGACTCCCTTTTAGATTTCAAAAGGAAACATATTTATATGTTGTTGTTTTACGAAAAAAAATGTTCGTAAATGCATAATTTCACGTATCAAATTTATGATGATTGTCAAGAATCTCCCTTGTTAACCAAAACTTTTGTCTAATGAATTTACTTCGTTCACAAGTTTTTATTTCTTTTCATTGGTTTGATCGCTCCTTATAATCAAAGTGAATAATGATTTTCAACTACGTTTTTTTTTCTTATAATAAATTTTTAAAAATTAAGCTAAAAGTCTAAGTAAGAATGAAAGGTCTCATTAAAATTCAACCCAATTATGTTAATTAAAGAAGTAAATTAGACAAGTAATAGGTCTTTTATCCTAATTACATTTGTCCAATCATGTGAGCTTGTGCCTTTGCTTTAAAAAGAACAAATCTAGTATTATGTTAATTTTAAAGGATTGTTTGTGCATGGTTATAACATATAACTATAATTAATATTCATTAGAGAGAATAAAACTAAAAGTTTTGAAGTTTGTTTCATTCGAGAAAGAGAAGGTTTAAGGTTTAGGTGTCGTGCATATAAGAAACAAAGATGGATCAACTTGATGTAAGGTTGTTCCAATAGATTTTATGTTTATGGGATAAAATGTCTTTGAATTAAAAGTTATTTCTCAAGGGTATATAAGTCTAGTAGGATTGTAAAAGAACAAGATAAAAATAGTGATTATTAATGTCTTATCATTCTTAGAGTATGAACAAAAATAAATATTTTTATGGGAGGAGTTAAAAAGTATGAAAAGTAATAATAATATTCAAATCACTGACAAAAAAAAAGTGATGTCTATTCTAGATTAGACGTAAATTAAAAAGATATAAATTTTATGTCGATTATTGACCAGCATACATAAATTAGTAACATATTAAAAAGAAACCAACATCCACATGTCGTACAATAGTTACAACTCACAAACTGCTGAAGACCTCGCTGAAAAGACTGCACAGCCACGATGCACCTTGCCATTAGTTGTAGATTGAAGAATGCACACATCAAAACAACAATTCTCCACCATGTCAACACTTCCATAAACTCGAATACCCTTCCCTAGCACAACTCCATCCAAATCCAATGTGGTAACAGGCCAAAGTCACCAAAGTAACAAATCTCCACCATGGCAGCACCTTCATTAATGTGAATACCCTTCCCCAACATTGTTCCACCCAAATCCAGTGCAGTAGCACGCCGAAGCCACCATTGCACCTTCAACGCATTAGCTACCACATTACGAACACCATCTATTGGAGTACCTCCATTAAAGTGAAGAAGGAGGGAAGGAGGTGTTTTGCCAACATTGCTATTAGGTTCTGTTTGTGAGAGGGATTCGTGAGAATGAAAATTTAAGAAAGGGATTATAAAAAAAAAAATGTTTGTTGGTCATCATCAAACATAAATGAAGGCTTTTACATTTGATGCCTACACATTATATGTAAATTTACATTTCTTCTTGAGAATTAGACGTAAATTTACATTTGATATGTATGCATCAGATATAAAAGTTCCAATTTTACGTCTGATCATGCCCATTGGACTTAAGTAATGTCAGTTTATTTACAAAAATACCACCACGTATTTTTTAAATTTGTTACTTGATGGTCAAACATAAATACAACGACGTAGAAGGCTATTTTTTGTGGTAGTGAGTATGATGTCTTATAAGAAATTTTAATAGTATTAGGTTTGGGAGTGAAATAAGTGAGAAAAATAGTAGAAATTGAGGACAAAGGGAAGAAGAAGAATTAATAAATTCTTTATAGATATGAAATTAAACATATATTTATGATTGAGAGAAAACTTACTTGATATCAACTAAATAATAGGATAAAAGGTAGATTAAAGAGATTCCTGGTCACAAATACTGGTTGAAGCAATGAAAGGGAAGTGTGATATACATGTTAAACATAAACATATAAGATGATTTTCTTTCAATGAAGTCCTTACTTGGGAATCCAGGCTATTCTAGGACTATGGATGGTTAGTTTGAAGATAAGAATTTTAAACTAATTGTAAAGCATATATGAAAAACCCACATGTTGAGAGTATGGAAGGTTATGTGCTATAACTAAAAAGTATCAAGATAAAGTTATGTGCTATAACTAAAAAGTATCAAGATAAATTTGAGGGAATGGAATAAAAACCACATTGGAAATCTTAATAACAACTACAAGCAAATTGTGAACTAGAGGAGTTAAACAAAAAGAAAGATGAAATCATTTTCTTGGAAGAAGTGATTTTGAGGATGAACTTTATTCTCTTTGCACCTTGACTAGAAAGTTTGTTCTAATACTTCTAATAATCTTACATCTTACATCGTTTACAATTTAAAATTAGAAGTTAAATGAGAGAGAAATAAAAATATAATTAAAAAAACACAAATCACACATAGATAAATAACAATATAGATTCAAAGATAATATATATATATATATATATATATATATATATTATATCTTTTATTTATAAAAGAGAAACATTATGACATCATAATTGTATAAGTTTTATGTTTATAAAAAGTGTATTGATTTCTGTTTTGATTTGGTTCGTGCGTTCTATAAATATTTGATTTTTTATTTATTTCTTACTTATATTAAAAACACATAAAAATGATATTGGTAATATTTATCTTTATCCAATATCTAGCCTAAATAAAGACAAATTCTAAGGCAAAGAAGTGTAACACAAGGTTATACAATAACACCAGATATTGAAAAATCAAGAAAAAGTATTATGAATTATATAATGTATTAAACGCATTATAATATATCAATAACTTATGTTTCATGGATATACTATTTATTTCACTCCAACACATTATAGTCCGTCTTAAAAAAAAGTTTTAGTTTTAATTGATCATTCTTTCATTAATCAAACATATATAATCCAACAATAAAAAGAAAAGTAGTTGGTTCAATTAATAGATCCAAGTTTAAACTATTTAAAACATATATAATTAAAAATATATAATTATTAATAAAGTGGATGAATAATTTTTCATATTTAGATTAAAGAAAATAAACTAATTAAAAATTGTTGTATTAGTGGGTCAAATATATAGAAGAATTGAACCTCCCAAACCATTAAAATGTGGATGCTAAAAGACTATATATTATGATGAAAATGAAGAAGATGAGAATGGAAAAGAAAAAAAGATAGAAAGTGAAAAAGTAAGTGAAGCATTAAAGAATTTTCAAGGAAGCAGAAAAAGAACTTATACATATTAAATGCAATGATGAAAATGTTGACTATGAACATAAAGAAACATAAATGAATAGGTGATAAATAGCCTTCTATGCTACCTTCTTTGGAGGTGATGTTGCTTTAATCTTTATGAGTGATTCATTTTATATCTTCAAGTATTGGTCAACAAAGAAAAAAAAAATCAAATTCACCTCAAAACATAAAAGTGTAAACTTTTGAATGCTTCTTGAATTTGTTGCATTGACCATATAAATAGTTACACTTTACATAAAATTGTAAAGTACATGAAATGAGATGTAATGTGGTGAATAACTATTTTGATTGAGATTTTTTAGGAGTTTCTTCTTTCTTTTTTTATTGAAAATGCTTTCAAGAGTAATGTAAGCTTTAATGGGGTGTGTTTAGAACTTTTTTCATGAGAGAATTTTCCTATATTGGTTTTAATATTTTGCCCTTTTAATACATGTTTTTTTTTTTTTTAACTTTGGGTTTTAAATAAAATTATAATCTTCTGGAAGTTAAATTAAAGATAATCTAAATTGTATTATATAATAATATAATCATTTATAAAAAAATATTAATATAATTTATACATTTAAAATATCTTTTTTGTAAATTTTAATTATGACTTAGGTTTATATTTTCAAAAGCATTTTACTTATCTAGTGTATTGTATTTGCTAATCACAGTAACATTTATCCATATTACAAATTTTAGTACAAACAGTTTTAATAATATAGACAATTATACGAACACGTTTTAAAAGTATTTATTTCAGTTTCAGTTTATGAAGAAACAAAAAAATTGTTCTTATCAAACGTATTTTAAATAAAAAGTTTCACTTTCTAGTAAAAAGAATACTTTTGAAAATGTTTTTTTTTTTATAAAAGAAATTCATTAAAGTTTTTATCTATATAACAATTTATGATTAAATAATAGTCTATAAGTATTCATAGTAAATGCACTATTTACTTAAATTTGAATACATTAACGATGCAAAGAATATTTTACATTATTATTATTATTATCTAATCATAAATTATGACATAATTAAAAGTTGTTATATCTTTTACACTAATTATTTAAAAGCTACGTTTTAAATTATTTAACAAGAAAAAAATATTTATGGTGGTACAAAAATTACTGAAAAAAGAAATTCATATTAGCAGTATCAAATAAAACATGTTCATGTAAATCGAGAAAATTAGTCACTCTTTGTTATTTTCTTATATGTTTTTTAAGTTGTGAAAACTGTCTGGGCAGCTTGGCTTGTTTGGGCCAATTGCTTAACATATTGTGTTATTGGATATGTTTTTCCACACCCCATGATTCTTATACCTCCATGCATGCAATATTAAAAGACAAAAATACCTTTCTTAGGTATTTTTTATGAATTTTTTTCATATACTAATTTAATTAATTTACATATATTATTAAAAAATTTGATATTTATGAACATGTAAAAAGAAAATCTTTCCGTATTCTTTTATGGCACCTCTATAATTTGTTAGAAGAGAAGCTATAATGTCCATGTGAGTTCTATTTATTTCATTAGGAACGTAATTTTATTTTTTAAATTGTATAATTTAAAATTTTCTTAAAACATTTTAAAGCCTAGTAAAAAAAAACCTATGATTTTGTTCATATTAGTGAACCTATAATCACCCAGCGGTGACACAGTCTCCAACTACAAACTATTACGTTACACACATCACAAGATGATGACATATATACGAAATATGAAAATAATGTCTCTTTCTGTATAAATGTTTTTTTTTTCATATTTCTTAAATTACAATTTTAAAAAATATATAAATTTTTAATTTGGTGCTACGTGTTAATTCGGAGTAAAACTTGATTTAGATCATTTA
Organism: Vigna unguiculata; assembly: GCF_037176805.1. Lineage (NCBI taxonomy): Eukaryota > Viridiplantae > Streptophyta > Magnoliopsida > Fabales > Fabaceae > Vigna > Vigna unguiculata. The sequence goes on along the minus strand of NC_140795.1, from coordinate 47,975,364 downwards.
TGTAAGATCCTACGGTTAAATCTTATGAATAGAAAAAAATGTTTAAATATAATTTTCGTTAACGAATAACCTCATTCTTTCATGAAAATTAATCACAAAAAAATATTAATGATATAATTATTAAAAAATTGAAAATGATAATACAAGACAATTAATTTTTGTTTGTACACATTTAGTTGGAGTCAGTTGAAAAATTAAATATCAAATAATTAATAGAACTAACATGTTGTATTCGTTTATTGTTTTCTCCGAAATTGAATTCAAGTAACCATGTTTGGCCTAAGTAAGTGTTCATGTCAAACTTGAATAATGATTACAAAATTCGCATCTTCTTAAGAGAAGATACATTGTACCTAAAGTTATAACTTTTCTAATGTTAACCATAAATAATTAAATTACTTTTTACAAATAAATTATATTTTTCATTATATTGTTAATCCTGAAATTTGTAATGAATCCAAAATTTGTCTTTCCAAACACAAAAACTTCATTTTAATCTGTCCAATTTGAAAAAAGAAATAAAAATAAAAAACATTTTTAACTTTATTAAAAAATATAAAATATAATTACTCAAAAGTATTTTTATCCATAAAAAACAAGATTGAAGTTGTAAAAAAGAATGTTATAAATATACTTTTCTATCATCACTTAGACTTTTCTTTGTTATTGTACCAATTTTTTTTACATTAATAACTTAAATTTTCAATTTTCGACTAATATTTTTTTTTTCCAACAAGCTTTTGTCTTCACTCGTGTAAACCGTGGAAGTAGGACATGAAAGAAATGTTGACATAATATCATCATATTGCACATTAAATGTTGACATAAAAAAATCAAATGACAAAATTCATAATTATTGAGTTTAATATATAACAACCAAAGTTTGTCATCACCCATTTGATGAACCAATTCAAAAACCTTCTTCTCTCTTTTGCTCTAACCTTTGCACCAATCTCTTCTAAAACCAAAACTCCCCTTCACCACTTTCAATTTGTTCACATTCATCTCTCAAATTTCATTACAATGACCAAAAAGCATTTCTACCATGGAGTTTGGTCAATGATTCTGGTGCAGCCTTGGATGAGAAGAATGTATGGTAATATCTCTTCTCTCTTAATCTTTCTTTTACACTTAGATTATAGTTGCACAAGAGTGTTTTTAAAGAATTTGGATTCCCTGTTGGATTTTTTTGTGTTGTTCCTCTACTGTGCTTTTATAATACTCTGATCACCACTATTTTTGACGTTTCAAAATATATTAAAAAGATATTTAAAATATCAATACAGTGTATGTTTAATGTTCAGCAGAGGACAATACCAAAACAACCAGTGAAGAATCTGAACTCGTTTTTAAATTAGTAGGATTCAATTATTAATCATTGCTTTTTTGTGTTACATTGCTATAAATACATTGTTTAAGAAATCAATGTCATAAAACATTCATCATAACTCTATAGAAATGTATTAGAATGTAAATCACACCGAAAGTGCATTAATAACATTTCTAACCAAAACTTTCTCTTTTTCTTCTATAACTAAGCATTGGAGGATGTTACGGAATATAAGAAGAGATATTGGTTTATAAGTTTAAGTTTCACATTAAAATATAAGAAATTTAAGTATTATCCAAGAAAAGAATTCATAAATTTGTTTTATAAATTTTTTGAGTTGAGAATGATAATAATCTCTCTTATGTGAATTGAATTTAAATAACATTTATGCAATTTATTATGAATTCTCTTAAGAAACATATTAAAGTAAAAAAGAAATTAGTATATTGTGCAATGAATGTTTTATAAGTCTAATGGGTATTTATGACATGTTAGCTTTCACATTTTCATACAATGTATATTAGTATATTTGATATTTCACAAAATCTTTTCTTTTTTTTCTTGGTTTCAACATTAACCCTTTTAATTATATATAAAAATATTGCACTACTAATTCTCGTACTTTGCGTCAAACATGTTCTTTTGAAAACCTTTTACATCATATCCACTACAAGAGATGTTAAAACCCAGAAAAATTTCTGCAACATAACAAAACTTGAAATGATGAATTCAAATTATTTTGAAATGCTTGCTGAATATGATAAAAATGGCTGCATATGTGTGAGTTCATATATAGTTGTATACCATTTTAAGCTTTTGCATGTGCATATATAAACCCAACAGAAACAACACAGTTACAGTATTTAGATGCAGAGCCACAAATTGAAGGTTGAAGGATAGGGTTTTATCTATTAGGTCCACCACTTGCTTTATCTGCTTCCTCACATATCAACCATAGGTTTACCAATGGATAGAAAAGACCCTCAAAAAGATATATTTAATAATTAATTCCCAACTTTTTCAATCCTTGAATCTTCTTCCACTTATTTAATGCTATAAAACTGTGCATTTATTCTTTTATTTATTTACCTCAAATATTTGTTCTATTCTTTTTTTTTTTCAATTTTGGCCTTGGATTAAAACAAGAGATTTATTATTCACTGTGTCTATCATATATAATATGGTAAATATATATGATTCAAAATGTATGGTAAATATGATTCCTAACCATAATTGATAAAATTATTTGAAAATTAAAAAAATTAAGAAATAAAATTATTAAATAAAAAGTCAGACTTACCATAGAATGTGTGATTTTCAATAAATTATTAGAATGTCCAAAATAATGTGCCTGTTGCATTTTTTTTTTATGATTAAAGTTTTACTTAGTTCATTGTTAGTAAAAATGAGGTTTTCTTGGACATTATTTTGTTTTTTAAAATTGATGCAGAGTTTATAATCTCACTTACTACACTACTAAAAATTCTTTTATTACATAGAAAATTTTCTTACAAATTTGTTAAAAAAATTTGTAAGAAAAGGTTTTTTCCTGTTATCTTTTTTAAGAATTTAATTGACAGGTAATTTCTTCGTGGGTAATTATTTCCTACAAAATTATAAAATTTGAAAATATTTTCTATAAAATTTGTTGCAAAAAGTGTTTTATACAGAATATTTTGCAAAAAAATTGATAGCAATTTTCTTCAATTTTTTTCATAACAAAATTTACAAATATTTTTTTAAAAAATAAAAAATAAAAGTAACAGAAAATATGAGTTTTTTAGTACTGCAGTTTAAAATAGCTAATATACTTGCAATTGAAAGAAAAGGAAAATGAATTTGAGTCGCATTTAGGTCAGTAAAGTAATGTAAAGAAACCAAAACTACTGTTTTTTCACATTTGTATATTAATCTCTAAACTCAGAAAACAAAATAAGAGATTACAGTCTCATTATTAGTTAAAAAGGTATGAAAACTATAATTAAAAGCAGAAAAAAAAAAGCATATTCCTTTTACTTAGTGAATTATTGGATTCGAGGTTTCATGTAGAATGATTCAACGTTTCACTGAGTGAGAAGATTGCACTACACTGTATAAAACTATGTATATCTGTCATAAATGGAAAGAATATTGATCCACACTTGCAGGAAAAGCAGTGAATAGAAAAAACGTAGTTACTGCAATTGCAACTAAGCATGCAGTGTTTCGTCCCTTTCAAATGGGGTACAAATAGTTACATTTTTCACCCTACGTGGCAACATGGCATTGCGTGCATGTCATGACACAAAAATTGAAAGGAGACACAATGTGCCCTACAGCCATAAACTGTGGAATTAAGTCCCTAGGAAATGCCCACTACCACACTTTGTTTTTTCATTTTATCTGAAAAATGCAGACCCTCATAAGAATTAACGTGAATCTCATAGATAATATCTACAAAACAATGTTATGGTCCATAGCTGACAAAGTGCTAATTAATCAAGCACCTCAGAAATCAAGAAAACAAATTTTAATTACAAGTGCATGCGCACTTAATAAAATCTATGGCCATTTTTTTGTGTGTCTGTGAAGGTGAATGGCAAAAGGGGTTGGCTGGTGTGTGTGATCCAAAGTGAGAAAGGGTTATGGTCATTCTCTCATAGTTAATCTCCAACATTCAAACCTCATCTACAAGGATAGGAATGAAGCTCTGGTTTGTTTGGCTTTCGTTTTCATTATCTGCCAAAGGTCACATAAAATGGGGATACCCTATTGACTTGCCACACCAGATTGCTTCAAAGGGCTATATAGCATAAAGTTTTTAGTCCTCATTGCACAATGTCGACCTCTTCCATAAACGGTTGGTGCCTCTCTTCAATCTCCCCAGCCAAAACCTCCCTTAAGAAGGCCACATTGCGACCTTCAGTCTTTGCAACACTCACCACCACTCCTTCTTCTCCTTCTTCTTCCTCTTCTTTCCCTTCTCTCATTCAAGACAAGCCTGTCTTTGCTGCACCTTCCCACATCATCACCCCAACTGTGGTATATACACTACTCTTTCATCATTCATGCATTCATGTTTATCAGATATATACATCAGTTGTGTGTTGGAAGTCCCACGTCGACTGACGGTAATGTCAATTTAGAGTATACATGTAGGTGCAAACCACATTTTACCGGCCGGTTTTATAAGATTGACTTAAACTTAAAGTCCACATCTAAACATGGTATCAAAACTATGAGTTTGAGTGTATTATTAATGTCTAGTATCTTGCACGAGGTGTGTCGAAAGAAAGTACAAACTTTGTAAGTTGATTTTGTAGTGTTGAGTTAGGTTTAATTGTTAAACTAGTTATTTATCATGCATGACAGTTTATGGTTATAGTTAGAGTACACTTCAAAATTTACACTATTGCTGCATGAATAAATACTTGGTTGCTTTTGTTTTTGTATGCTTCTCTTCTGTATAGTTTTCAAATTGTAAGAGACTCAATGTGTGTCGGTGGTTATTCGTTAGAGTTTAACTTTTCTACCTAGTTAGTGTGAAAAAAACATTTCTTGAATCAAACAATCAGACATCATTAAAGTCAACCAACTTACGCAGTTCATCATGATGTAAAATTTCTGTTGCATGGATTATTTACTGTTATGTTTTTGTTTGCTTTAAAATTTAAAGGTGTGGTGTTTAAAGTTTAGTTTTCACGTGGAACACCGTTTCATCTTTCTTTGGTATCTACCACATATACACATTGGTAGCTTGGTTAGGTGACAGAGACAGGTGTGTGGCATGGATTTGTTCATGAACTATACTGTCATGTGTCAGCATCCACCACCATAAAATTTATTTTATCAGAAAGAAAATTCGCACAAAAAAATTAGAACAACATATAACATGAATTAGCGTTGCATTGATGAAGTGTGTGTTAGTTGGAGGATTCTAAGGCCAATAAAGAAGCAAATCCAAACTACTATATATATATATAGAAGAAAAAGTCCATTCGAAATTAAACAGCTTTCCCAACCAAGTTAGCAACTAATTAATCCTCTGACAGTGTAAAACCAATTTTCCACTTTTCTAAGGTTTGACACTATTTCCTTACAAAGATGTTTGAATTCTGAATATTATTTCCACTTTGTTACTAATTAGTTTTTTTTTTTTTTTTCTCTTTCAACTGACATGTATTTATTTATTTATTTTTGGAGAGAGAGGATATGGCAAAGGACTATGAGCAAGCTATTGAAGAACTCCAGAAATTGTTGAAGTGAGTCTCAACCAGAGTCTAAGATGTGAAACTTATATAACTAAAAAGTATGCAAATTTTGAAGTATGTGTCTTCCATGCAAATTGACTTGTGTTGAAATGCAGGGAGAAGACTGAACTGAAGGCCACAGCAGCAGAAAAAGTGGAGCAGATAACAGCTTCACTTGGGACATCATCTTCTGATGGAATCCCTTCATCAGAAGCCTCTGACAGGATCAAAAGTGGTTTCCTTTACTTCAAGAAGGAGAAATATGAGTTAGTCATCATCACTATATATATTATCACCTTGTTTTCACTATTTTACCTTTCTTTTATCTTAATCTTTCTCTCATTCCTATAATTGTTGTTCTATTATCATTCCTCAGCAAGAACCCAGCTTTGTATGGTGAACTTGCCAAAGGCCAGAGCCCCAAGGTACCTTTTTCTGTTGTTTTCATGAGTTTAATTTCTACACACAAGTAAAAAATTTAAACTCAACCAACTCATTACATACTTCTTCTCAGAGTCCAGACTCTCTTGGTACCAGACTCTCTTGGTACCGTCCTCTGATAAACATTAAAAATACATTATATTGGTACTTTAAAAATCTTTTTAATATATTTTAAAACTTCAAAATTAGTAGTCATCGATGTATTTTGAAAACACGACAGAAGAACAACACAAAAAAACACAACACAGAATCCAAATTTCTTCTTCTATACTTAAACATGAGTAAAAAGATTACACATAAATGGACTTAAATATAAGTGAATTCAAGCTAACTTGACTCTATTTAATGTGATTATTTGTTACAAAAAGGAATAATATTTTGTACTTTATGTGTTTGTTTTTTCAGTTTATGGTATTTGCTTGCTCAGACTCAAGAGTGTGCCCATCCCATGTGCTAGATTTCCAACCTGGTGAGGCTTTTGTGGTCAGAAATGTTGCTAACATTGTCCCACCATATGACCAAGTATGATTCCAACACAGAAAAAAAAAAATTCCTATTGACATGTCTTAACACAAAAGTCCTCAAACTTAAATTGTTTTACTCTGTTGTGTACCAGTCAAAATACTCTGGAACTGGGGCAGCCATTGAATATGCTGTTTTGCATCTCAAGGTATGTTACCAATCATTGGAAGATAAATTACATGCACATAATTTCAGGCACAGTGTCCTCTCTGTGTTACTGATATGAAAATTAATAATGGTGAGAAAATGTCAAGAATTTTTAATCCATCTGATTTTTCTACAGGTGTCCAACATTGTGGTCATTGGACACAGTGCTTGTGGTGGTATCAAGGGGCTTTTATCTTTCCCATTTGATGGAACCTACTCTACGTAAGCCATTTTTTTTTTCTGCATAAAAATTACACTTTTTCAATTATAATTTTGTACACAAAATTAATTCACCTACTTCTTAATTCTTAGAACATCATGAAATTCAACATTCCACATTAAACAGTGTATGTACAAACAAAGGCAAAATAAGATGGTTTCAAAACTTACTCTATTATATGAAAATTTATGTTTACCTTTCTGTAGATTTATTTGATTTACAAAGAGTTTCACATGACTCAATGAGAAAATTTACTTTTGATTTGTTGTATTCAGTGATTTTATTGAGGAGTGGGTCAAAGTTGGCTTACCTGCAAAGGCAAAGGTGAAGACACAGCATGGGGATGCACCTTTTGCTGAGTTGTGCACACACTGTGAGAAGGTAAGGAACATTAGTATAAAGTGCAATGATTTAACAGTCTAGATTCTCTACTGGATTTTTTGGTTCTGTGTCCTCTGTTGAGCATTAACAATACACTGTATCAATTAGTGTATTTTAACGACACAACAGAGGAACAGTAAAAAAACCTAGCAGAGAATCCAAATTCATGATTTAGAAGCAAACTAAAGGGATGCTTACAAGTTAAAAATTGGAATGATGTGCAGGAAGCTGTTAATGTTTCCCTTGGAAACCTGCTAACCTACCCATTTGTGAGAGATGGCTTGGTGAACAAAACATTGGCTCTGAAAGGAGGATACTATGACTTTGTTAAGGGATCTTTTGAACTCTGGAGCCTTAACTTTGGCCTTGCAAACTCTTTCTCCGTATGAACATCAACCATTATCAATGACCTCATCTTGGTTCCCTAAGTATTCTCCTATCTAAAATGTACTCTGTAATTGCCCTTGTTATATATAACGTGCATGTGCTGAATTTTCTAATAAAAAGTCATTGAGATTCTCCATAGATCACTCTCTCACTCCCTCTCCAAATTGAAGTTCTTCTTCAAGTAAGAAAAATGTAATGTTTTATGGTCTTTCACCACTGCATTTTTCTTCTTTGTTAGGTTAAAGATGTGGCCACCATTCTGCATTGGAAGCTATAGGCCATGCTTAGAGGTCGTGTGTCTGCAATGAAGAGGCCTAGCCACCTTCACCATATGATATTTTATAACTATATATATGAAACTATGAACTGCGTTTATGCATGTCGGAAAATCTTCTTTTAATAAGAGTTGGAAATCCTCTTGTGTAACAAAATTTTCTCTGTTCAACCTTCATCTTTCTCTATGCACAAAATCATGAGAGGTGAGAGAAATCAATCTCAGTTAATTACACTATTCTCTCTGTCATAAAATAACTTCAGTTTAAAGTTTTTAATATACAATTAAAACAACAATAAATATGTCTGTGTATCTGAGAGCAACATAACAAAATGGCAGAAAGTGAAATTGTAACTACATTAGAAGGATATACAATAAAGATCAATAAATTTCAATTTTCTTATGTTGTTGAGTATGAGATGGATAATAATAATAATTATACGAGTGGAATAATTTTAAAACTGATAGAAAAACCGAAGGAAAAAAAAGTGATATTATTAACCGAACTTGTATTGAAATTTGGCAGAAGAAGCAGTGTTAACATCTACATATGTGGATAATTAAGTCATTTTTCCATTTTAATGAGAAAAGCTCTTCTGGTTTTTGTTAATTAATTATGACGTTCATCCTCTTTATTTATTTATTTATGTTTTGCAATTATGCCCAAAAAGGAAGTCCAATCTTAAAACGTGAAAAGTTTTGGGTATAAGATTCTCATAGTGCTACGTTATTCTATTGTAGCTTGTTAATGTTTTGCTACAAGGTGTTCAAAATCTGTAAAATATCGTCACTGAGATGAAATTTCCATAAAGTTGTGCAAATTTAGATATCTTCATAGATTTCATAGCTAAGTCTTCTTACAAGAATTCAAAGAAACATTGATTTAAGAGTTTAAAAGAGAAGCAACCAGTAGAGTTCTTTATTGGCATTGTACTTGTTTGCCTAAAATCTGGTATTAATTAATGATTCATAGAATTCTTGATGTAACAAAATCACTTTAATTTTTGTGGTCATAGACCCAATACCATTGGACATTAATGATCGTTTAAATTTTTGTAGTGTTAGAGTGAATTCCATTGGGTCCAGATCGGTAAAGTTCAGATCGATAAAATATCGATATGATATTTACCGATCTGGTAGACATTTTATAAGAGATTATACAGGAGAGACGAGAGAGTTCAACAAGAACAAGATATACTGGTGTTAGGAAAAACGCAGATCACTCTTTTACTGTTATGGTTGATAGGATTTTACCTTTTGACTGTAATAATTTTAAATCACAATAAACTTTTAGTAATGAAAGATAATATAATTAAGAAACAACATCAATAGTGATACCATTGAACAAGTGTGGGTGGATAAATTTCTCAAAAAACTTCACAAACCACTTCCAAAATTGTTGTATGATATATGTTACACTCCCAAAGTACTACACTTTGGCAACCAAAATATGTTCCTCTGCAATTGATCTTCTGGTGTTTTTGATTTGATTGTGACACCAACCTTGAGGAGTCATTTCCCTTCAAATATAACCCAAGGCCTCAACACTTCTTCTCCTCCTCCTCATGTGATCTACTACTATGTAGATATCTTTCCTCCTTCCTCTCTTCATCATTGTTACCCAAGCACTCTCCTCCTTCAGAGAGTTTCTTCTTCTTGATTTCTTGCAGCATGTCTTTAATCTTCTTTATGTTTTTCAGCTTGTCTTCTATAATAGCCAGCTTCACCTCTGCACTCACCTTTTCTTGAGCGATGGCCCAATTCTCCAAAGCACGGCTTTCCATGACTCACCCTCGATTTTTCCGGCAGGTCGGACCAATTTGTTAGGAACTAAGAATCGAAACGAGAAAGAAAAGAAGAGTTCTTTTATTGAATAGATTGAAAAGAATAAAAATTAGGAGAGCACTCTCTCCTCCAAGGGTTTCCCCTTCACTTTCTTCCCCCTCTCCTTTCCTTCGTTTCTGTTTATATCTGACTAACGCCTCAAATAACTAACTCTTAACTAATTTCTCTTCTCCATTGTTGGGTGGAAAAGAGCCACTGAATTGATGTTTTGCAGATGTGTGATCCCAGTTAAACCTCAACCGGATTTTCCGAGAAGGACCGGTTCAAAGAAGGAAAATAGTGGTTTAGACTCAAATTTATCAAATAGATCCACTTGAAATTTTCCAATTGACTTATTTTATCTGATGAGAAACTAAAAATATTTCAGTACCTTAAATTATGTTCTGTGAGACTAAATTTATAATTAAGTTTGAGAGGTGGATAATTTTCCTTTTAAATTATGGGAAACTAAAATCATGTTTGTTTCAAATTTCAAAGTCTAAAAGCATAATAAAGAGAATGTTTAATTAGTTCGATGGTACACGCTTTTATTTAAATTAATCAGTTTAATACCCACTTTTAAAATATGTCAGTTAAATCCTAAATTTTGAAAATATACTTCAATTAAGTCTTTTTCAGCAAAAAAATTTTACATCGTAACAATATTGATGTTCAAAATAACTTACAAAATTAAATATTGATATTTATATCAAAATTTAGTGATAAAAGTAATAAATTAAGTTAATAATTTTAGTAAATTTTGTCTACCTGATTAAGACACTCATTTAAAAATTAGGATTAAATTAATACATTTTTAAAAACAGATACCAAACTGACACATCTGAAAGTCACATCCGACTAATTAGACATAAAGAAAAAGATTACTTACGTTATTTTGATTTTACATTCGAGGTTATAAACAGTGAAAACATTCAGTGTGTAATGTATGTCTTTAAGATATTTTTTTTTCTGCTTTAATTGAAAGCTTTGTGGTCTCTGTGACACGTACTAAAAAAAAAAAAATGAAAGGAAATAAAAACCATTTCAGCAAAATAGAATAAGATGTGACACAATGAGCATACCCCTTGTATGAAATTGTATGGGGGCAAAATAGACGAGGCAAATTATAATATGTTTAACAGTGAGGAAGTAAAAAGATGATGAGCTGTGAATTTCATAGTGTATATATATAATTATATATATGTACAATTGGAGCTGTTTATGAAGCAAGATAGAACTAAAGAATACCCATAAAACAGCTTCATTCACTCCATGGCAATGGCATGTGAAATGTATATATACATGCAGTATAGGATGGATGAGTTGCATTGCATATCATCATGATTCATCAGGTTTTGGCTCCAGAATAACAGGGATCTTCTCCTTGTGATCACCTCTCAAAACCTCCACAATCACCTGAATATCAACACCATTAACCATTAAACTAGGAAAATAAAGCAGCTTCAAATTGATACAAGTTTAATCAGCATCATACCTTTTCACCTACTTTACACTGGTCAAGAATTCTGTACAAATCACTTCCATTAGTGACCTTCTTGTCATTCACAGATGTTATGATGTCACCTAAAATCAGTCTACCATACGAGTCACGCTTTGTTGATTGCAGGCCCTGAAAACTACAAATTAGCCCGGCTCCATAGAAAAATTGTAATTTAGTAAACTAAGATGAAGCAATACAATATTAGTTTTAATATGTGATAATGAATCTTAGAACGTGTTAGCAGCATTAACTTTTTCAGTGACTAGCATTAAGGAGTGACTTTTAAGTCTAACTCAACCTTACAAAATCGACTTGTAAGTTGAGATTTGCATCTACTTATATACTATAAAATTGTTTTATTTTTAGTCGATGTGAGACTTCAGAACTAAAGAGTTCAAGTTTATATTAACATGAAATTTGGTAATGAATTTCCTGTTTCATATAAAAATAATCTATGCTCAAACTTACTGCTTTCCCAGCAGGACCATTGGCAGGAGCATCTAAGACAAGAACTCCACTTACACCCAACTGTTCCACAGACTGATCTGGAGCAAACTTGATCCCTAAAATAGGTCTTGTAACCTTCCCAAACTTCACCAATTGGTCAACAATACCATTTACCTGAATATATAGAACAACAAGCACATTAGCAAGTTCATTCAGAGGATTTCCATGTTTCCATCAAAAGTTGTCCCCAGAAGAAAGAATTGGATGCATAAATTAAAAACAGGTCCAAAGTAAGAACTAACAGTGTCCACTGGAATAGAAAATCCAACACCAGAGGATGCTCCAGATGGAGAATATATGGCTGTATTTATCCCAATGAGGTTTCCAGAACTGTCTAATAGAGGCCCTCCACTGTTACCAGGATTAATTGCTGCATCTGTCTGTATAACATCTTGAATTGGACGACCAGTTGCAGCAGAACTGATTTCTCGCCTAAGTCCACTATTGAAGAAGTAAGTATGTCTCAGTGAAACACCATAAAAGAAATTTGCAATACAGTGCATGTCATCTTGAAAACTACCCCAGAAAGTGACAATGGGAACAAGAAGACAGCAGTTGCTACTTCTAGACTCCTAAATATAAAAGGTTTGATTCACAAATGTATAATCTGGCACGAGGAAATAAAAAAGAATAGCAAAGTAGAAACTTTTTTTCTATGTAATGGGAGTTGCATCAAAATATTCACTTCACAGTTTTAAGTTTTCATACCTGATAACCCCAGTTGTGAGTGTGTGATCTAGTCCAAACTGCAAGATAAGAATGAGGAATCATATTGCCATATTCAAGAAGAGTTTACCGTCTCAATCATCAACAAAAAACAACATTTGAGCCATGAATACAGCTCCATAAAGCTGTTTGGCAGCAATTACAAGGTACAAACCATGACAATTTACAAATTTAGTAATTTTCTTCTTATCTTTCAAAAACAAGTCTGCCTTTACATCACAGGCATTCATAACTCACATCTCCAATGCATTTTTTAACAGGAGCAGGAAATGCTGACTAAATAATTATATAATTATGCAAACTACATGCTAGATTGAATGAGACAACTGTTAAAAGTATGATTTAGGTAGAACAAAATCTACTTGCTTATAAAAATTCTAGCTACGTGCTTTATATGGGAAAATTCATAGATAATGAGTATTTACAACACAATATGCATTGATCGGTATGGACAACTCACCGGGTTCCCAATGGCATAAACTTTCTGACCAACAAGCAAGTCAGCAGAGACCCCAATAGGTATAGGTCTGAGCTTGTCTCTTGGTGCCTCAACACGCAGCACAGCAACATCCTTGTCTTGGTCAAAACCAACAACTTTGGCATCATAAGTTGACTGGTCAGCTAGAGTGACCCTGCACATAACTAGCATCTCTTTGAATAGGAGTAATCACTTCACTGAATTCACTTCTCAATCTATCACCAAACTTTCTATGTTATGAATTCACTTATCAATGCCAGGAAAAGTTGCAATGCAAACACACTCATACATGTTGAAGGAGGTGTAAATGTACAAAGTTACACATAATTATCACCTCCCTTTTGTTTTAATACAAGGTTACTTATACACCCTCTGTCCCTGATTACAATACATTAATTATTGTTTTACCAAAATATCCTTAAAAATACTAGTTCACAAATAAATAATAAATTTTATGAATTGTCTCTTTCTCTCTTATCAAGATAGAAGAATTGGAGGTTAAGTTTTAACATTTAAGGCTTCACTCTCTCTCAATTCATTAATTGTTCAAGGGAAAGTTTGACCAAACTTTACAATTACTGCCAACTTAATGTCACTAACTAACTTAACCAACTTTCTTAATAATTGTGAGTTAGTCATCAAAGTTTCATATTTAGGGACGGTGGGAGTATAATTCGTTTAGCAATATGTCACGTTGCACATAATATTAAAATATTTGGCCGCATAACTAAAAAGTTCCGATCTGTCAGCATAATACCACTGAAAGGTCAAAACCAGACTAGAAGCGGCGGAAAAGAAAAGGTACAAGCCTGAGAAACTGGATCAAAAGATGCCAAAACTAAAAAGAATTTAATTAAAATACACTGATAGGATAAAAAAGAATTCCCATATATATGGTAAGATTGTTGCCTTTTGTAATAATTATTTTAAAAAGGATATCTAGAATGTTTTTTTATTGGCTAACAGTGTACTTTACACTGACCGTGCAAGAAAATTAACCCAAAAAAAAAAATTCATTAGAAAACAAAGACATTGTAAAGTTTATTCTTGCTGTGTCATCCAATTACAAATTCTCATATACAGTAAGATTATTTAACTACTTTAAAGATCATATTTAGGGTGATTCATATTTAGTTAAAATTGTAAAAACGAATACATTGACAATTCATACATAACAAACTCTAATATTTAGTAAAGGTCATTCTTTCCCTGTTATCCAATTACAAATTCTCAAATTTAGTAAAATTGCTAAACACTCAAAATACCATATCCAGGAGGGTTTTTCATTAGTTGAAATTGAAAAAAAAAAAGATCTATACATTGACCACTTATAAAAAAACAAAATTATCAAAAGAAAAAGAATACCCACTTGAGATCAGAAGCACCACGAATAACGTGATAATTGGTCACAATATGACCATCCTTATCCCAAACAAAGCCAGACCCAGATCCCTGAGGAACCTCCAAGACGTCGAGCGTGAATGCATCCTGCCTAAACACAACACCCCAAGTTGAGAAACCCAAAGAGAAAGCAGAAGGGTCAAGGAAAAACCATGCAAAGACAAATTTTGAAGAGGATCGAGAAGAGGGGTAGCTACTTGACAGCAAGGTTGGTTATGTAGACAACAGAGGGAGTGTTCTCTTGGAAGAGGCGAACGGTGGCGAGTTCGTCGGACTGGAGCTTCCGCGGCGAGGTGACAACGAAGGCAGCGGCGGAGTCGGCGTTGGAAAGGAGGAGAGTGAAGGAGAGGGCGAGGGAAGTGCAGAGAAGGAGAAGGGGTTTGGGAATGGAGAGTTTGGGTAAAAGGGGTATTGTGAGTTTTGGTGATGGAAGACGAAGGAGGAAGAGATTGGGAGTGTGAAGATGAAAGGGTTTGGAAAGGTGAATTGTGGTGGTGGGTTTGATGGTTGAAGAACGAAAGAGTGAAGAAGAAGGAGAATGGAAGCGTGTGGAAATGAGTGAACAAGTGGCCATGGTTTTTGGTTGGACAGAGGATTTGTGTCTGTTTATGGTGAATGGTTGGATCAGTTTCGGGTCTGGTCTAGTGTTGGCAGTGTGTGTGAAGGAGCTTCGGTTAAATAATAATTTATCATTATTTGGCTAAATATTTTGGATCAATTATGAAATTTGTTTGAAGAAATTCTGAAAATTAAGATTAATTTTTGAAATTAGTCATTCTTGCCTCACATGTTATGGTTATTAAGTGGATCTTGTCTTATTACATAAAATAAAAGCATGCATAAAATTATCCTTTTCTTGCTAAAACACAACTTTATATATTGTAAAAATGAAAATTATTGAAAGAATCAATATTGCTATAATAACTTTTTTTTTTAATATACTTGTAAAGATTTTTTTTTTAATGCTGAAAGTACTTGTAATCTTGATACATATATAGATAGATTATTAGAAAACCAAAACAAAGATTTTGGAGATTGTTTGAAGGAGAAGTGAGACTTTTTCTTTCCCTTTTCTAATGAAGGAGATTTACGTTTTACATCTCAATAATTTCTTCGTTTTTTCTGTTTCTTCCTTTCCCCGCAGTGGTAAAATTGACCTTTAAAATTCCTATATTGTCTACAAAATGTCATGTAAAATACAATAAAAAGTTTCACAATTACACACTTTTAAGACATTTTAGAAAACATATATTCTAGGATAATGATTCGGAATGCATCTCAGATTATATAATTTGAAATTAATTTTTACTTATTCGTTACTATTTTTTCAAAGTAGTTCATAGTAAGAATTTTCAGAATGATATTTTTTAAACAAACTAAAATTTATTCTAAAATATTCTTTCCCAAATTATATTTATAAAGTAATCAATCTTTGATTTATAAAAAAATGTTATTTTACAAATATAATTCTAGGAAAATAATTCGAAAATAAATCCAAAATCTTTCATAAATTTCTTTACATAATAATAAAAGTTTCGAAATGAACAATGTAAAGCATATAAAAAAAGGTTAAATATTTCTTTTTCCTAAATTTGAATGAATTTAAGATTAGTCTCTCTTCGAAATTTTATATCAATTTAGTCATTTATTTTTAAAAATGCGTGAATTTAGTCCTTTTTACCAAATTTTGTTAAGTTTATTTGACATTTTAAACGCATTTTATGATAATATTTTAGTTAACATTGAAGAAAAAATGTGTCAAATGATGTAAACAATTCAAATACTATCATAAAATGCGCTTGAAACTTGATAAACTTAATAACATTTGATGAAAAGGACTAAATTCACGCATTTTTAAAAAGACTAAATTGATCAAAACTTTTGAAGAGAAATTAATTTCAAATTTCACTTAAACTTAAAGTATCAATTACATATTTAATCCTAAAAAATAATAAAAAAATTTGTCAATCCGTATAAAAATGAAATGAGAAATTACGGATTTACGTAAAGGTAAAAAGCCCCGAGACTTTTCAAGCAAAGCGGTTCAAAACTCAAAAGCAGCTCTGTTTGCATTTATGTAGCCTTAACTCTCTTGCCCCTTTATTTTAATACTTTCTTTTGACAAAAGTAAGTAGTCTTCTGAAAACTAGTTTCAAAAACCTAATTTTGAAAATTGCAACCTATCACTGCTAATTACATTTTAGAAACTAATTTACTTAAGATAATTATATTTCACTGCATTATAGAAAATAGTTCTCATAATCTATTAAAACAAAACTACATTATGTTTCTATGATGCATTAAAACATAATTACATGACAAAACAAGAAACTGGCGGAAAGGTAAATTGGAAATGTGAAACTTTCATTCTAGATTTACCTTTCCATTATAAAAGGTGAGGGTTGATATTTTTGGGATGCATTCATGAAGAAGAGGCCCAAAATCGAACAGAAGCAAGATGTATCATAAAAATTTTAGCATTTGGTAGATATTATATAGTTAATGTTTGGATGAACTCTTCTACACTAATTCTCATGAAAGCAATTTCACTGGCCATTCTTAAATAAGAATGGTGTTCTTAGCCGCAGAAGAAAAAAATAAAGCTAACAAGAAATTACAAAATTTTATCAGTAGGTCGTAATTCTTTAGGTAAGCCATCAAAATGCCCAGCGTCTATGTCAGATTTAAACATAGGTCGCTTTCCTGTTTCCCAGACAATGCCCTCTGCTAAGTGCTCCTTGCTTGGCGTGAGCATCACAAAATTGGGATCAGCTCTTTGATAACTGTAAACAAGCAAAAGTGAAGGTGCAAATTTACCAGTGTAAGATACAAATTTTGAAAGAGTACGTTGATTCTATTCCACCAGCTGAATGATACAATAATATTTTAATATCTGAATCAAGACAATAAAGATAAATGAAACGAACCTGGCTTCTCTGAGGCTCTCACTTTGGATGCCAAATCCGTATTGCATTTTACCATCACCACGATCTCTAGTGGCTACATACAGAATAACAGGACATTCTCAGCACTTCAATCATCCAGTACCAGGATTATTGATCGTACTTTATTTAGAATCAACCCCCAACCCACTCTCCCAGAAAAAAAAAAAGGCTGAAAGAAAGGAGCAGGATAAAGAACTGAGGCAAGATTGAGTAGAACTATCACTCAAGACACCTGAAATACTGATAGTGAAAGAAGGTTTCCACCATGACTTGAATGCAAGTGCCACAGATGAGCTACGAGGTCCAGCCTTTGCCTGAAAAGATGAGAAACAATCCACTTAGATGCATCATATATAATCTATATAAATCTGCATAACATTGCATCGGTTTTCTACCTTCAGCAAGAAATTTTTATTAGCCTGCCAGGATGCACCTATTTGAAAGCTGGCGTCTGAGATATTGCTTGCTGCTATGGCTTCATCAACACTGACACAGAAAATTAGATTGTACCACATTGGTTCGACTGCAATAAGTTTGAATATATCTGTTAGTTTAGAGCTAAAAAGAATACCTTGTTAGTAACTCAAACCCAAAGTCAATGTAGTTAGTAATTCCAACAACAGAATTCTCTTCAAAAGGGTTCTTCACCTGTTCAAATCAAGTTTATGACTTTCAGTATAATATATTGATTCAACAAGAAATTATATCTACCAGTTTACTACAACTCAAAAAAAGAAAACTCAAGTGAGGGTAAATTTTAACAAGAATAAATAAGTAACAATGGAATTCTATAAGCATTACGGTATCTAATCACGAGGAAAATGTATCCAAATATAACTAAAAATAGGCCCAGGTCTTGAGTAAACAATCTTCTGATTCAAAAAATCTTTTTATGCAGTGACCTCAAATCAGAAACATAAGAAAACTTAAGTACTGTTGGTATCCCAAGGCTAACCGTTCAGTCTTGCAAACTAGTAAAGAAAAAGGGAAAATCAATTACATGTACGGCACTAAAAAGATCAGATACATGTACAGATTTCTTAGAAAACCAAGGAAAACCCATTAGTGTGTAAAAAGAGATGCGACTAACTTCCATAAATCTAGACATCACTGTGTTTGCAAAAATGAATACTAATATGAAGATAGAGAACCACTCAGAAGACAGTGGAATGAAAGAGAGCAAAGACAGAAGAACATACCCTTCTTTGAACAACCATGTGTTGATAGAATGAGGCAATAAACTGCAGATTATTTAGACTTTGAAATTTCAGTACAAATGCTTCACAAAATATCAATCAGAACTACACAAATCATAGGTTAGGACAGACAAATCTCAAGGTGCATCTAATATCAGCGGTTTAGAACAAAACTTAAGACTGATGCTGAATTACTAATGATTAGGGAAATTCTTAAACATCAATTTCTTACAATTCACAAAACTTTCCATTTTAATAACATGTCACACTATTATATTACCATCTAACGAAATTATCATAAGAATTGATTAGATGCAAAACTTAACCAATTTATGTATGTGGACAAACCTGAGAGCTTTTGACAAGCTCAAGGTTGAAATTGAAGGATGGACACAATGGGCTGCCTGATCCAATACCATAGCCCAAAGCACAACTCCAGTTCTTTAAATTTGAAAACTTGGCTTTTCGTTCTAAAAAAAACACAGGTTAGTATGCATGTATCATATCCTTATCGCATTCAAATGAATACAATTTAGATAAATATGTTTCTAGAGTTCAGGATTTTGGGATTATTTGGGTTCATCAATAAAAACCAAATTACTAAAACTAAAATTTAATAAAGCATGAATTCAAGTTATCCAATCCTATTAGAAATGTAGGAAGGAAAAAGAGAAATTGACAAAAAAAAAAACATAGATGCAAACAATTTTATTGAATCCCAATAATAGGTGAAAGAATCCTTCTTCGCAAGTTTCTTTTTCATACAAATGTCTAATTGTTTGAGTGAATCCTTCGATCCTTATTCTCCATATTTATCTAATTGATCCCCTTCAACTAACTAACCACTCTAACTTCCCCTAACTGTCGTTGCTCTACTGTGACCATCTCTAATTGCTTAGATCTTTTTCACTCTGTCCATTGCTCCACCTTTCATGGATGTAGTTGGAACTGTACATTCATGCGCAAATACACGTACACTTGGAGGTAAACACATAATTCAGGTATTGTGCAGGTTCCATTATAAAATCTAAATATAATGCAAACGCTCAACATTAATAAATTAACATACTGACTAGAATATTGATGCAACAATGTCAACTTTCTGATGAATGCAAGATAGTACTTTTCCACTTTGGCCTATCATTTACTAACAAAATACAAAAGCAAACATCTTTAGGTCAATATATTCAACGAAAATCAAGTTCAAAACAGCATATGACAATAACTACCAGAAAGATAACCAGAGTCCAATATCTATGCCATAGAGAAACCAAAAAATAAAAAATTAATTTAAAAACCCAGTGATGTAGTAATTTTAATTAGAAAAAATCAACACACAAAGAAATATTTCTAAAGGAATAAAATATGTGTCGTTCTTACTTTGTGGTTCAAACTGCACCCCAGCAGTCACCCTTCCCATCTTGCTTACCAACCATGCACTTTTTGGAAATTCGTCTTTCACTGCAATGTACGATAGTGACACAGCAAAGTTTATTTCTATTGTTTCTTCAAGTGATCATAAACCAATATTTGCAAAAATATATAACAAAATTCAAAATACAGTGATCACGGAAAAATAATTAAAACTTCAAATGCCAGATGAAAAGGCACTACTTATGTATAAATCTCATATATTTCTTACAAACAAATTTTAAGCAAGAATATTTAATACATATATAATAAATAAGGCGAATGCTAACCAGTCTAACTAATTAAGGATGTCAAAAGTGGCAAGTTTTTATTACCGTGCTTTCCTATAAAAACTGTTTTTTATTGAAACCTTAATTAGTCTATTTAGAGCACTGGTTGACAAGATCCTAATTAAAAGCATGTTTAGAAAAATATATGATGGTGATCAGCTTTTGAAAAAAGAAGGAAAAAAATCAATTTTATTAGTTGTTAGAAGCTAGAAAGTGTAGCTTATTAAAAAAAGAATATGTAAAAGAAATATATCATACAAGCACTTTTATTCAAAACTTATTCATTCGCACCCTAAATATGCTCAAAGCTCATTTGCAAAAACCAGGGACCTACAGGCAAAAGGCATAAGTGTGACTCCAAAGGATAGATTTCCAGAACCATATCTCATCCCCATCAGGCCATAATCTTGGGAGCTTACTCTGTAGAATTGATCAACTTTGTCAACATTGTATATTGCAATCCATGTCGGACGTGCATGCTACAATAAGATCCTAAGTACCTAACACATGTTTCTGCCACCATCATCAAACAAAAACACACCTTTTCCTCAATAGTAAAGGGAACACTCCAAAAGCCCCAAATCCATATTTGGGATAGTAAGCACACGATCTCATCTGCAAAATCCTGAATATACAGACCACACAACATTCATAATTCCAAATAGATACATTGTGCATTTTAGGATCAAGGACGCCAGGGAAAGAGAAGGGAGTGTAAATTTATTTAAAGTGAAAACTAGTAGAGCTATACAGAACAAGGAATGCTAGTAAAACTTTCAATACATGCTCTATTAGTAGATTTCGTTTTACCCCCATCAAATAACCTTGATCCACACCCTATTTAGTGGGATCCATATTTCAGTCACCTAATAATAAGAGAGTGCCCAGAAGAATAATTACTAACATTTATACATATAGTATTTTTATTATAAGATAGTTGTAGTTATTTAAATGAATTTAAATATTATTCTTCAATGAAAATTAGAGTTTCACCTCAGTACCCGATGCTGACCTTAGGTATCGACCTTCATTGTACTATTAGTTACAGAGCTAAATCCCCGATTCTCATTGGACAGCAATGCCAAAATAAATTAACCAACTGAATCTGAGTATTTTCATTCATGATAAATACTTTCCCTATTCCTTTCGATCTAAAAAACTCAGTCTCATGTTTGAAGTGAAAAAAAAACAAATTTGTTTTACTTCCATTTCCCAAACAAATCCTCAGAATTCATTCAAGTTAGAGTTACTTACGGATCAGATGTGGATACATAAAGGTCCATAAACGTATGAGGATCGTTAACATCACTGCATGCCCAATAAAAAACACAAACAATTCAAGTTACTCAACAAATTGCAGAACAGGAAGACAACAAAAAAAAATCCAAACAAACTAGGTTTTTTAAAAATGGTCCCAGAAATGCAATTCGACCAAAGTGTCATCAATGTAATTCTCTTAAAAGTAGATTTCAATCTTACAAAACCAGCTTGTAAGATTGAGAATTTCCTATCACTAATCCATCTAAAACTTCCAATACACTCCTTTATGTCATTTATGTCATGGATGAGTCTTGAAGTTTGCAGAGTTAGTATCGTAATATGTTGTAATGAAGTTTATTAGACATATTAGTCCTGTGCTCCATGTATCCAGTCCTTAGCACACGAAGGAAGTACACATATATATGAGGATAATTTTCATCTTATAAGGATCAATTTGATCTTGTAAGGCTAAGTTAAGTAAAACTTATATACAAAATCTACGAGTAATTATAGTGACATCAGTTGCATTCATACACAATAGTAAGGAACGCCACAAAACAACATTTGTCCGCTGTTTCCCACATTATAAAGAAATGCAACAAAACTGCGACTGTGACAATTTAGAGAAGAAAACCTTTGCCAGCGAAACAACGCATCTCCCATGATGCTGTCGTGGGGCTTACGATCGAGAGGACCTGTAACCTAAACATGTCACAGCAACAGTAAATAAACAAGTTTTTTTTTTTTTTTTCAGTTTCCGTATTGCACAAGTTTTCTGAATCTAAAGAGAGGTGAGAGAGAAGGCGGGAGAAGATACAGTGGCTATGAGATCGACGTGAGGATCGTCGATTGGTTTGAGCATTAGTCGCGTGCTGAAGTGCCTGGCCGGGTGGAAATAGTCTGTGAAGAGCGAGGCGAGGGCGATCTTTCCAAAAGCGACGTCGTAGGCGGAGTGAAGCATGCGGTTGCGCGCGGCCATGGGAGGGAAGTCGAAGAGCGGAGGGACCAGCACCACCTGCGGCGGTGGCTTGGGTTCTCTCGAGAACAACCAATTCCACATCGCTGTTTTAGGTTTCGATTCGAGGAGCGAACGAATGAGTATGGTGGAGTGAAAGAAAATCGACAAGGAGAAGAACAAGAAGTAGGTTCTACGAAGAATGTCATCAGGTATCGGTTGTCGCGCGCGCCATTTTCGCACCACCGCGACTACAATGGTGACCCTGACGCTTTCAACTTCGAATGTGCATTTACCACATTGCCCCCTACGGGTCTTTTTTAGTTTGGTTAAACAAACATCACCACGCGTCTTATTTTGCTTTTCTATTAAGAAAATAAATATAAAACTATTATATTTAAATAAAAAAATGTATTTACATCATTATATTTAAATGTTATGATAATGTAAAATTATATATATAACATTTAAATAATAAATTTGATAAAATAAAATATTAAATAACTAATTATCAATATTTTTCTAATAAATTATTTAAAAATAAATATTATTATTTTAGTATTGATTTGTTTATAGTAAAATAATAGATTATAAAAAATACAGTTAATAATATCAATATTAATAATAAATATGAATTGTATTAATAATAATAAATTGTATTAATAATAATTATGAAGATACAGTTAATAATTATAGGGGCACAACAAGCAAGAGTTTTGGGAGCAAAGTTGGGTTTGCCTAATTCCTGCACATCCACAATTACTAATTGCACCCCACCTTAGTGGAAAAAGACTAAAATTAACACTGCGTCATATCATTGTTACCATCATTTCATTGTCACTTCATCATTGTCAGAAGAAAAAGAGAGGAAAAATGTTGCAAAGAGAAAAAAAAAAGGATAGGGAAAAATATTCATTCTAGAATAGCTTGTTCCAGAAAATTCATTTTAAAAAATTTATTCGGAAAGATATTATGTGTTTTAGAAAGTCTATTCTGAAAGTTGTATTCCAAAATATTATTCCATTCATAAGGAATTTTATTTCACAAAATTGTTCTAAAAAATTTATTACATAAATCCCAAAATACTTGTTCCAGAAATTTTCCATAATATACATTCTGAAAGTCTTTGATGGAAGGTAAAATAGTCTTTTGAAAATTTGGACAGTGCGTGAAAAAAAGTATCGGGGTGCAGAAAGTAAACACCTAAGTGGGGAAGGAAAATGTCATAAGAAAACTTTTTTTTCCAACCTTATTTTTATATTTTTCTAAAAGTATTATTTAGTAAAATTCCATTTTAAGAAGTATTTATCGGTATAATAAACATTCGTTTAAGTTCGTACTTTAACTTTGAATGTATAAGATAATCTTAATCAGGACTAGAACTTATAAATATCAGATATGTTACAGAAAAAATTTTTATTTTATTTTATTCATATTTTCTCTATAATATATATATATATATAATAAAATATAAAATTAAATGATCTTACATGATTTTTTAAAATAATTATAAAATTATTATTCCACAAATTTAAGTGAGATGTAAATTAAATAAATATACACTTAAGCGAACGTTTATTTAATAAAATTTCTAACATTTTAAAAAGTATTTATGGAAATATGTTTGAAAATTAGTAATTATGAAAATATTAACTTGTTGATGTCACTTTTGTAAGTCATGATTTTCTTTCCACTCTCAAAAGCTGAATAATTAAATCAAAATTGTGGGAAATGCGAAACACAAGGTGAAGTAGTCACAAGTTAATGGCAAGTTTTAAATAAAATTATATTTAGGGTTAGACATTCAATGAACTTCGAAGCAAATGTATCTCTGACAAGTTTTGTTGAAAGTGTTAGTTTGGAAACATGATTGTCATGGGATGTAACATTCCTTTATATAAGTGCTAAATAAGATTTTATTTTTTCTAAATAATTTTTGTTATGAAACATATTTTGATATAAAATAGGTTTTTTAAGAAATAGTAAGATTATTTGAGAATCTTATGTTTTTGTTTTCCTTCACATGGAAATATCCTATATAATCACACAAACATTTAGGTGACTATAAGCTTATAATCATCCAACACACTTTCTAGCATATTCTTTTTAATATTTTCTTATTAGTTAAAA
Organism: Vigna unguiculata; assembly: GCF_037176805.1. Taxonomy (NCBI): domain Eukaryota; kingdom Viridiplantae; phylum Streptophyta; class Magnoliopsida; order Fabales; family Fabaceae; genus Vigna; species Vigna unguiculata. The sequence goes on along the minus strand of NC_140795.1, from coordinate 47,950,810 downwards.
ATTATTAAAAACGAAAACTATAAAAACTGATTATTAAATAATATGTAAAACTGATAAATTCTTATAATATTTTACCAATAAAAATTATGATAGAAAAATCGGCATATATTCTTAATATTTATCTGCCTACAAATATATTTAACATAAATCATAATTTTAAGAAATAAAAATTAGGTTATAGTAGGACTTTTCCTGTATTTCGTAGGATATTTCTTTTTAATATTTCGTATAATTTTATTAAATTCATTAAAAGAAATTGTGAAAATTCATTTTATGAAATAGTGTAATGAAGATTTTTTATGACAATTATAATAAGTTTTTTTTGTTGATTACACTTAATATAGAAATTTTTCACTTTCTATGATGGATCAAGACACAAAGTAAACTTTCTATGACGTTGACGATATTGATGCTAGCACCTTGACTACATTGTTCAAGTTTCAATGGAGCAATCTCAACTTCTTCAAACACATAGACCACTCTCAAACCTCGATATTGTCTTCTTCGCTAGTGCGAGCAAGTTTAGCTTCATCACCCACAATATCACGCAAACGCTACTCTCGCTTAGCATTTGCTCTGCCTTCCTGTCGTGAGATCTATGTACTCCATAGCAATATTAGGGGGTACTCACCAACCAAGAGATGTTTGTACTCCTCAGCAAGTAAACACCACCGAGGAGTAGGGGTGGCAAAACGAGCCAGGCTACCTGTTTTGGCATGGCCCGTATATGGCCCGTCAAACATAAACGAGTCAATAATCACAACCCGTCCCATATAGGACGGGCTAACGGACCGGGTTGGGTTGGCCCGTCCACTTTTTTTTTAATTTTTTTAAAAGTTTTTTTAATTTGTTTTCAAAATTTTTAAATTTTTTTATATATACTTATAAATTATTATTAAAGACATATTTAATCAAATAAAATACTTTTTAAACTTTTAATTGATTAGTTAATGTTTTTAATTAGATAAGTTAAAATAATTATTAAATTTACATATTAAATTATTCAATTATAATTAATAATTGAAACTTAATTTGTAGGTGTTAATGATTTAAATTACAACATTATTATATATTTACACATTTAAAAAATATAATATAAAAAATTAATCTTTTTATTACTTTTATTTTATTTTAGTTTTTTAAAATGGGTCAACGGGCCATAACGGACTGGTTCGTCAAGTTGATGGGCTGGATGGGACGGGCCAGAATGGGCTGACGAGTTGAAATCTTCAACCCAACCTGTCCCTTTTAACACAGGCTGACTGGCTGGCCCGTTGGATCCAACCCGTTTTGCCACCCCTACCAATGAGCTCTTCTGTCTGGTACCTTGTACGAGGCAAAGGATGCACTCCTAATCGCGTTCACCTTCATCAAAGGTAACACACTACGTGGTCATGCATTTGGCTCTATAGAGAAAGAGCTTTGCCTGCTCAACATTGTGTCGTTGACACCTACTGCCATTCAAATGATTTTGGGGACACCGTGACCATCATGCTCATAGAGGCGAGAAGTCTCACCAAGGAGTACAATACAAACCATCCTGCCGACAAGATCATGAAAAGTTCATCTTCAAGGTCCTTTTTCTATTCTTCTATAAAGCATTTGCTTTCCTATAATTTATCGTTGTCTAATTTAAATTTGAATTAGAGGGTGAGAAGTGATATGAGACAGAGAAAATGACACCCAAAAACATGTTTATTATGCTGGTTCAAATTATAGTTGGCATAGTAAGTAAAACTATCACTTAAAACTCTTACTATGGTGGTTTAGTTACAACCAACATAAAAACCACATTATTACAAGAATGTTACCACACATTGTGACAGATAAATTACAATTAACATAATAAATCATTATAAAATAAAAAAATACCTATAGCAGAAATTTTTTACGTACTTTTGTTCTTTCTTATAAATAAAATTAGGAATAATATTTCTTTTCTAAATATTTAACATAGTTATACTCACACACATCAATAACATGGTTACTTCAAACAATAATTTGAGTTCACTTTATTAATTCAAACAAGGTTAAATTACACTATATTTTCTTTTTTCATACTAGATTGATTGTGCTTTTAATTTAAGAAATAAAATTGATTAATGTTTGAAATTATTAATAAAATGCCAATTATTTTATTCTTAATTTATCGCTTTAAAGTATATTAAAATTAAAATTTTTAATATATACAATAATGCTTTTTGAAAGAGTGAAATTATGACGATGACAATATATATTTGATCATACCTCCTAAATAGGGTTATACATTCTTACAAAATATCTATCAATTTTATTGAAAATTATTTTTCTTATGAAGAATCTAATACCTTCTTAATAAAGCACGTGTTATTCTAATCATATTCTTTTCATATATGACATCGAAACCCTAATTTTGTATAAGTGGTGGCCAAGTTGCCAACTCCCATTTGTCTTGTTCTTGAGTGTCACCATTGAAGAAAAAAAAGAAGAATGCTTCTTTCACTATCGAATACAATTCTTTTTCTTCCAAATTCCAATTCTAATGGGTAGTGCTCACTTTTTCATCAAAAAGGGTTATACTATGTTCTTTCTCAACCCCAAAGGTCAAACAAATATATAATATTAAAAAAGTTTATAATTTTATTTTAATGAAACAATTCAAATATTTTTATTTTCTAACACTTTTATCTTTTTATAACCTATCAGATATATTACTTTTTGTTTAGTAAACTTTCACTTATGGTCTTTAATTAAACTTGGTCTAATTAATTGAGAATCGAATTCTTTTATTAAATTTTTTGAGTCATCAAATTTTATTTAATAAGATATTAAAAGAAGTAAAATATAAACTAAATAGTTAGTACATAAACTAAATAACTAGTCTATATATTGATAATTATTATCATCCATCACAAGCTATGGATAAATTTATTAATTTTACGATAACAACTTTGAAATTTGTACCTATTTTAAGTTTTGAATTGTGACAATACATTTAGTTTCAAGAGACTGATCTGATTTTAATCTGGTTTGAATGGAATTGAGATAGAAATTTATATAATAAAAATTAAGCTTAACTCTTTATTCTTTAATTAGACATTTCATTTTTTAAATATTATTGTTTTTTAAATTTTATTATCTTATCGTCATGTTTTTTGTTTTTAATTTTACGCATAACGTGTTATGAATTTTTGTTCAAATGACGTATTTTGGATATTCACTTGTTGCAAATTGGCTTTATTTTTTAAAATCATTTTCCTTTATTAACATGTCACATGCATATATTGTTACACGTTGGTAAATATAAATAAATGACAAAATTCTGAAAAAATATGATAAATTTCATGAATTAATAATAGTAATAATGATGAGATAAAGTAAATTATTAGAAAAGTATTAAATCACCAGTTATTTACCTGATATCAATCTTGATAAACTAAGTATTAATAATCCTACAATGTTAAATAATAACGACCTTTATTTTTCATGACATTGGACTCAAGTATTATTTTTCTTAGATATTATAAATTTGACTTAAATAACAGGTTTTTTATTTTTTATTTTTGTTTTGAATAGCTAACACTGTAGAAGAAAAAAAAGGTATCCAATAAATTATTAAATTTTGGTTTAAGTCCAACATAACTTTATATTTTATTTTTAGTTTTATTATTCTATTGACTCTCTTAATTAATTTGAAATATTTTTAGATTTTTCTTTTGATTTACTACTTCTTTTATTATAACAATTGTTTGGCATCATATTATAACTTATACTCTATGTTAATTAATGCATGTTACGTAGTAACATTCTATTTTATCAACATTTTAAACTATAGACAAATTTCAATTTAATGAACACATAGTTAATCCAAAGAGAAAAGAAACTTTATATATATATATATATATATATATATATATATATATATATATATATATATATATATATATATAGAGGGATAGAGGGGAAAGAAGGAAGCGAGTCTTATTTAATTCTATAATTGTTTAATAATGTCTGCATGGAATTTAATGAATAAAAAATAGAAAAGTTAAAATAAACAAAAAAAGGACCACAAAGTGAATAACCATTTATTCTATGTTTTTATTCTTGAGTCAAGGAACAAGCTAAAGTTCTAGAAGTACCTTGGGTTTTGCATTGTGTATATATTTATTTCTTATTTTGGTTTCTGCAAAGCAACGCGACCCAGATTGTACTTTTCTTGTTTTCTTCTGACTCTAACAAGGTACACTAATATGCTATGTCTCCACGTTAACCGTTAAATTTCACTATCATCATGAAAACGTGAACACTAGCTGCTGTGTTATCTTTGGTTTTCATCCTCTTGTCTTCTTCTCAAATAAACAATTTCTTAACCAAAAGATTGTGTTTTTCTGTGTGTTCTTTAGGTGGGCATCATTTGTTTTTTTATATGCTGCTAAACCCATTTCTCTCTTTTAGCCTCGCCCTCTGAAAAATTTGTTCTTTTGTTGTTTCTAAAATCTGAATTTTTCTTACTCTGTTGGAAGTTTTGTATCATATTTCACTTTTTCTCTGACTCCCACCGTCTGGGATGAGGAAAAGAAAGAGGGGATTTTTAGTTTGTTTTTTGAGTGGATTTTCCGTATTTTACATTATTTTGAAGCGTTTATTTATCATGTAAGAGTTTGCATGTGCTAAGTTTAGAATTTGGTTCTGCATGTATAGTTCATGGTTGTTAATAAGATTTGGAGCATGATCAGTGTTTACATTGTGTTGGAATGTTAAAGGGTGTGGTGTTGTATCCTTTGTTATCTTTGTTGTGTAGTGTCAATGGTTTTTTACCAAGTGTTGTTAATGGTTTCATCTGATCACATTTTCCTCTCTCAAAGTAAAGTGATCATTTGTTACTGATTGCTGCGGCAAATGTGTATAACGCCAAAAATGAAGAGTGAAGAATTTTTGTTTGTAGTGTTCTTTAATTCTATATCTTTCTGCTTTTCATATGCAGTCGCGTACTTGTATTGCAATGGCGACTTGTATACCTGCTGGAAGTGGCACGCTCCAATTTACAGTGACAAACTGCAAAGGAAACAGTTGTAGAAAGACTGCTTTAGTTTCTGATGCACCAATCGCACGATTCTTACGAAAAGATCTTTCATGGTAAAGATTTCAATCCAGAATTTGTATTAATAGTTTTTGAAGTCTAAAAATACAATTCCTGTTTGCTTCTCTAGTGCTAATTGTTGGATGAAGTTTTATATGTTTTTTATAACATCGTATAATTTTTAGTTGCAGTTGTAGTGTTTGCTTATTGTTCTGTATCTTGCTTTGATTGAATGCCTAAACAAAAGCACCTATTTTATTTGACAGAGTCTAAATTTGTTTTTGATGAAAATTTACCTGTTTGAACAAGATCATTTAGTCAAGTTATCATGACGTTTTGTACTTTGTAGCAATTGCACATTATTTACTTAAATGTTTGAAACCAAAAGTTGTGGGAGCTGGCTACAAACCTATCTATCAGTAAAGGAAAAGTTGTAGTAGTATTATTCATTGATTAACTATGTATACTTAAGTGTTTTGAAGTAGCCTCTGGAAGTTTGCTCATAAACACTAAAAGAAAGTGGATGTTCACTTTCTGCTTCATTCTTAGCTGAATTAATGATTTTCCATTGTTTTGGGGTGCAAAATTTTAGGTCTAAGGCAGTATCCAAGGTCCCTCAGACCCACAGATGTGCATTTTCTGCAGCTTCACTAGGAAAGAATCATAAACTCTTCAAAGTCATTTCCTCTTGCAAGGTAGATGGTCACACACGATGCTTTGACTTTTCTGTTATTGGGAGTGGGATTGCTGGCCTCCGCTATGCACTTGAAGTTGCAAAATATGGATCTGTTGCAGTGATAACCAAGGCTGAGTCTCATGAATGCAATACTAATTATGCTCAAGGTGGTATTAGTGCTGTGTTATGCCCTTCAGATTCTGTGGAGAGTCACATGAAGGACACCATTGTGGCTGGGGCATATCTTTGTGATGAGGAAAGCGTCCGAGTATGTTCTGGTCCTATTAAATTTGCATTGTGAATTATTCTTACTACCTGATCTGTCCCGGTTGGTTGAACACTGAGCCAATTTCATCTGAAATTCTTAGTATGTTTTAAGGAGAATGGTTTTGTCAACTGAATTTTTTGTTTTTTCAAAGTATATTTCCATTTGCTGGCAGTAATGTTGCGTACTAACAAAATTACACAATCTGGGAGTTTCCAATTTAAATTTGAACTGCAATCTATTTACTTGGTCCCTTCTTGGCAATTGCTAAGCACTGAATATAGTGATTCCTTAATTTATGTAACTAATAAGCATTCTGCCTGATTTCCTAGGATTGAACATGTAAGAATTGTCATGTTTAGTTGTTCAATAATGAATTACTATATGTTCTATGACTACTGAATTGAACAATTTATTAATTTTGATTCTTTCTTCTAGGTTGTCTGCACTGAAGGACCTGAAAGAGTCAAAGAGCTAATTGCTATGGGTGCATCGTTTGACCATGGGGAAGATGGTAACTTGCATCTAATGAGGGAGGGAGGTCATTCACATCATAGAATTGTTCATGCTGCTGATATGACTGGGAAGGAGATTGAACGTGCTCTACTGGAGGCTGTTATCAACAATCCTAATATTTTTGTGTTTGAACACCATTTTGCTATTGATCTTCTTACCTGTCAGGTTTGTTATTTCTGGGATTATATTACTCTCCCTTATATTAAATGTTTTGTATCATTCATGGTGTCGCTAGTGAACAAATGTGCTGGCTTTTTAAAATTTAAAGTTCGAGGGTTTTTGTTCTTTTGAAATTTTCATTTCCAAATTTGATCTTTAGAGCATTTTGAATGTTTTGATGTCTTCACTAACCAAAGCATTCCGCTGGTGCTGCAGGATGGATCTGATATAATTTGTCTAGGTGTTGACACACTGAATACTAAAACTCTGGAGGTGGGAGCAGAAGTTATTTGTGATCTTTTGAGAAGAAAATAGTTGCCATCAATGAATATGTTTTCTAAAATTTAATTTTTTTAGCTTGTAGGTGATAAGATTTCTTTCAAAGGTGACCTTACTTGCATCTGGTGGAGCTGGACATATTTATCCCAAAACTACAAATCCTCTGGTAGTCCTCTCTTTTAAGGAATTGAATTCTCTCTTCTATTTTACTATTTAATGATTGGTTCATTTTCTATTTTAAGTATTTAAGAAAACAATCATGGTGAAAATTGAAATATTCTAGCATGAGTTCATAATGCAGTTTTGTTCTAATAGCTAAACCAGTTATGATTATAAAATAGTACCTCGAGTTAGAAAGAACTGAAAGTAAAGGATTCCTTATTACAGTTACTAACTCATTCATAATGTCATCAACTTACTTGGATGATACACTATAATTTTATAATGAATGATTAAGGTATAAATAAAGATCAATCTGCAATAATACAGTATACTTGAAACTAAAAGTGCTGTGTTTTAAATTATCTGTTCTTAGTGTTCAAAGTATTGTAATGAATCATCTCATTTTTTTGCACCCCATAGGTGTTGTTCTGTTTGTTGTATAACTTGCATTATGATACCCTTATTTGCATGTTAATTTGAATTACTTTTTCTAATTACAGGTAGCAACTGGAGATGGGATTGCCATGGCACACCGAGCTCAAGCTGTGATATCCAACATGGAGTGAGTAAATTATTTCAAAACTATGAATATTTACTGTTTAATGAATATCTCAGACCAATAATAGGAAATAAACAGAATGTGTCACAGTTTAAGGATATCTATGACAAGTCTTAGTTTAATTTTGATGATATGAGGGCTTTCATAATCATAATCAATGTAGTTACTGCTCAATGAGAGTTATATGAGCAACATAATTGATAATTGCCTCCGGTGTAAGCTGCAAATTATCTGGCCATGTGTACCATAAAGCTTATCAGCATTGTATATCCTTTTTTCATTCTTGTGACAGGTTTGTGCAGTTCCATCCAACTGCCTTAGCTGATGAAGGGCTTCCTATTAAACCAACCAAGCTTAGGGAAAAAGCGTTTCTGATATCCGAAGCCGTCAGAGGCGATGGAGGCATCCTTTACAATTTAAGCATGGAAAGATTTATGCTGATGTACGATGAGAGGGCAGAGCTTGCTCCAAGGGATGTTGTGGCCAGAAGCATTGATGACCAACTGAAAAAGCGTGGTGAGAAGTATGTTCTTCTTGACATAAGTCACAAACCAAAGGAGGAAATTCTCTCCCATTTTCCTAACATTTCTGCTACGTGTCTCCAACATGGCTTGGACATAACTCGCCATCCAATTCCGGTAGTTCCGGCTGCTCATTACATGTGTGGAGGAGTTCAAGCCGGTCTCCAAGGAGAGACCAATGTGAAAGCTCTGTATGTGGCTGGTGAGGTTGCATGCACAGGTTTGCACGGAGCAAACAGGCTTGCTAGCAACTCATTGCTTGAGGCACTGGTTTTTGCAAGAAGAGCCGTGCAGCCCTCAGTTGATTGCATGAAGAGCTCTAACCTTGATCTGACTGCATCAAACTTGTGGCCTAGACCTACTGTGCCTTTGTCCAATATCACTGACAAGATCTTGTCAATGACAAAGGAATCAAGGACAGAATTGCAAACCATCATGTGGAACTATGTTGGAATTGTTCGATCCACCATGAGACTAGAGACAGCCAAGCAAAAAATCGGTAAATTGGAGACTAAATGGGAGGAGTGCTTGTTTCAGCATGGATGGAAACCAACAATGGCTGGCCTTGAGATCTGTGAGATGAGAAACCTCTTTTGCTGTGCAAAGCTGGTGATCAACAGTGCCCTTTCTAGGCATGAGAGCAGAGGATTGCATTACACAGTTGATTTTCCTCATCTGGAAGAAAGCAAGAGACTTCCAACAATCATTTTTCCAAGTTCAACTGTAAACAGTACATGGAGTTCTCGACAATTACACAAACAGCATCAAATTGTGTCACAACACATATAAATAGGTAGGTCTAATTGAAATAAGAACCTTAAGTGAATAATGTCTTATCTCCCTCTCTTATAGTTTTCTGATTTTTACTTACTTACACTCATTGTTTAACTATAGCAAGAGATGTATTTCCTATAAGTAATTTGCATCAGTTTCAGTTGCAATCAAATCACAGAAATACTGAATACTAATTTTTGGTTCTTATATGCTATCATGTTTCTCTACATGCATATTGTTCATTCACAAGAAACATTAGGAGGTAATTAATACTATACATACACAATTCGGTTATGACTTAATCTATATAACTTATGTTACATTTTTTTTTTCTTATAACCAAGAACTGTCAGAATTTTCAAGTGACACCCCTGCATGCAATACAAGAGAGATAATTATAAAGAATAGATGTTTTGTTACTAACTCAAGCATAAGGTATGTAAAATTTAAAGGATTAAATATGTTTTTGGTCTCTCAAGTCTCAGTGAAATTTGAAATTAGTCCTGCATCGAAATTTTTGACCAATTTAGTCTTTCATCTTTAGAAATGCGTGGATTTAGTCATTTTAATCAAATTTTGTTAAGTTTATTTGAAGTTTCAAACACGTTTTATGATAATATTTGAGTTAGTATTTAAACGAAAATGGGTTAAATAATGTAAACAATTCAAATATTATTATGAAATGTGTTTGAAATGTTAGATAAACTTAACAAAAAAATCGGGTTAAAAGTACTAAATCCATACATTTCTAAAGATGAAGGACTAAATTGATCAAAAGTTTTAGGACTAAATTGGTCAAAAGTTTTGAAGATGAATCAATTCCAAATTTCATTGAGGGATCAAAAATATATTTAACCCAAATTTAAATAACACGATAATAACACATGTAAAAAATTGAATAGTAAAATATGCGAAAAATAAAAATAAAAACTTGATGGTAAAATGTGCGTAAAAAATTTAAATAATAAATTTTACTAAGGACAATATTTGAGTTATAAAATGTATGAAAAAAAGTAAATAATAAAATTTGTTAAAAGTAATAATTGAGTAGTAAAACGTGAGCTTCTTTTATATGTAAGAAACTCCAGCCCAATATGTATGAAACTCCAGCCCAAACACTGTGCGATTTTGTAGAACTCCTGACCATTTATTTTTGGCATTTCCTCTTCTTCGTGTGATGGGCTAAATTATGCATTATGGACTAATTTGAAATATAATTTATATATTGGATAATTAAAAATAGTCTTCTTTTTATGATTCAATTCAAAATATTGTTTTTGATCACCAAATCTGAAATTATGTTTGAATGGCATAATGTTGTTTTTGTTAATATAATTCTATTTCTAATATAATAATATTTACTGTTAAAAGAATTTTATAGTATATGTTGTTGGATAAGATAATTTAAGAAAGTAATTCATTTATTCATTTGGTGAATTTGAATTTTTGAAGTGAAGTAACTTGTTTGGATAATGAAATTAAAAAAAATTAAAATTAAGAAATTTTTAAAAAGTTATTAAAAATAATTAAAATAATAGAATTTAAAATTAATTCAAGAAAAAATGGAAATTGAAATTTCACAAGTTGTAAAAATGTTCATTGGCCACGATAATAAAAGTTCATAAGTCCAAAAAGTCGACTCATATTGACCTTCAGTTTGAGTTGAAGGTTAGATGAGTGGGTCCGGGTCGAAGGTCGAATTAAGTCAGCTTAGATCGGAAGTTCAAATCAATTAACCTTAGTTGAAGGCCGAAACGAGTCAATCTGAATCAAATTAATTTGAATTGGCCCAAATCGATTCGACTCAAATTGAATCGACTCAAATTAGGTCGAATTGACTTATCAACTTTAACCAAAAGTCAAGACTAATTGTCTCCACTTGAAAGTCGAGTTAAGTTAATTTGAACTCAAAAATAAAATTGGATTTGTTTTAAAATAAAAGTTAAATTGTTTTCTTAAAAAAAATTGAAATCTAAAATATTTTAATTAATTATTTAAAAAATAAAAAATTTCCAAGTAATTAAAAAACTATTGTATTTTAATTTATTAGAATTATTGAAATTTTTTATCCAAATACAATTTAAAAATACTATTTCCTATTACATTCATGTAGAACCTGCTAGTATTTCTACATCCTTTTATCTAACATGAAAATTATTGAAAGATCTAGTTTATTGGGAATATAAAAAATGTGAAGTTGATATGAATAGTTTGAAAGTTGGTCTAAATTGTATAATAATATATAATATATATTTGAAATTATGTAATCTTATTTGAAATTATATAATCTAAAATTTAGCCTAAATTATATATTATTTAAATATTTTGGATTATTTAATTCAAAATACATCTACATATATATTAATTAATTTTTATATCATGAGAATGAGAAGTGGAATAAATAACTTGATGTTCTCAAACATCTTGTGTGGCCCATTTCTTCACTGAACTCATGCACAGAATCTCTGATCACCGTTGATGCTGCTGTCTCACACTTCACCTTCAATCATTCATTCTTATCCTTCACTCTCAAGTTGTGAATCAATTTGATCATACTTCTCACTAAAGAAACACAAGTTAACAATAAAATTCCTTTAATTACCTTTCAATACACTGATTAAGGTAATATACAAAATTTAATAATTAGGTTCAATTATTTATTTTATCTTTATAATTATTTTAATTTTAAATTCACCCTAGATTTAGTCTTTATATATAGGAAAAGTTTAAGTTTTAATCTTTTACAAAATAACAAAGTGTTAGTTTCACATGTATACAAGTTCATTTTTTGTTGCTATTCCTAATATTAGAAGGCATTTTTGACATTAATAAACTATTACAAAAGCTGTGCAAAAAGTCATACTGAAATTTGAACTCTTAAAAGACAAAATATATAAAATGGATAGACCAAAAAAAAAAAAAAAATTAATCTTAAAGCTGTATGATAAACTTCAAATGCTTTGCAATGATGACACCAAAAAGTCATTCATTTTGACACTAATATATCACAAAAAGTAAGAAGTGTACTGTAGATACTTCTAAATTGATTAAAAATGTAACTTCTAATTCAAGAATCTGTCATATATATATATATATATATATATATATATATATATATATATATATATATATATATATATATATATATACTCTTAATAGCATTCATAAAATGATCACTCTCTTACAGAGGTTGCTTGTGGATTTTCTTTTCATTTCAGCAATGATAAAACAGGAAAAAGTCTATTTTCACTTTCAAACATGAACAGAAATATTACCCAAAGCAAGAGAGAGAACATGAACTATGCACAGTGATAAATAAAAATGAAATAAAAATAATACAGTGACATGAGAACAAAGTTTATACATTTACATGATACAATAATTTAGGTTTGAAAAAGTTTATATCTCACTAATCGATTTTTAGTTTGAACACTTAATACAGATTTTCTCAAAACGGAAAATCAATGGAACACAGAACGAACTTAAACCAATAATGTACTCTGTTATCCAACTATAAACTACAACATAAAATAAATTATATAAAAGATGATAAAAAATTAGAAGTATTGAGCAATATTTTTAATGAAAATGAGTTATTAATAAAGTTGATAATCTTGTTATAGTTATAGAAAAAAACTGCTATGATGAATTTATCGAATGTTTTACACCATAAGACTGCATATACTTACTGTCATGCCACAACCCTATGAGCAAATAACTTTTTTTAGAAAATATATATTGTCGGTGATATAAATCTCTCTTGTTCAGAGTTAGCATGGAATAGTCATTGCCTCACTGGAGTCTGAGAAGGGTTCTTCATGATCCTATTTATTGAGTTGAAAAGGACCACTTTTCTGAAACAACTTGCAGAGATTGTTACCACCACAGCACAACCATGAATTGTAGGAATCTGATTTATGCAATTGGGTTATTCAATCTGTGTGTGACAAGTACACTCATTCAAGTCTCATTTGGGAAAGCCTCAAACTTCAGCAGATGTTGGTTCCCAGCAATTTACAACTTTGGGGATTCAAATTCTGACACAGGAGCTGTTTCTGCAGCATTCACTGGAGTGAAGCCTCCCAATGGCATAAGCTTCTTTGGAAGCCTCTCAGGAAGGGCTTCTGATGGCCGTCTCATCATAGATTACATTAGTAAGTAAGCAAACATAGTCGATATACTGTATTTTTCGAGTCCAGATTTTTTACTGAGTTTTTGTTATTACCCTTTGTTGAGCATCAAAAGTATACTATATGGGTATTTTTAGAAAGCAGTAAAGTAGAGAATTTAAATTCGTATTTTTCCTTTAACAGATAATGCACTTAACCCTTCTTTGATACAAGCACACATACAGTTGGAGATTGTTTAACATGTTTTGAAAACGTTTCCTACAAGTGTTAGTGTCCCGAAAATGTATGACATAGTGTAAGTCTTATATTTTTTAGCTTTGTACTGACATAGTGTAAGTTTTATATTTTTTAGCTTTGTACTGACATACTCTTACTTGTTGTATGTGCTTTTTATTTAGTATGTATCAATTAAAAAGCGACCCTTTTCACTCATCTGTGATGAGATCATTGTAATCCTATTGACTACTCAATTATTGGACTATGCAAGTTCTGCATTTCTTATGTGCATCACTTTTTTGTGTGTGGATATATGTAGCTGAAGAGTTGAAGCTGCCATACCTGAGTGCATATTTGGACTCAGTTGGATCAAATTACAGACATGGTGCAAACTTTGCAGTTGGAGGCTCTTCCATTCGGCCTGGTGGTTATAGTCCATTCCCTCTTGGCCTTCAAGTAGATCAGTTTCTACGGTTCAAGTCTCGCACCAACATTCTCTTCAATCAGCTTTCTGACAACAGTTGGTTTCTTTTCCACCCTGCATTTTCTTTCATTTTTTTGTGATTTTGTTAGCATGATAGACTAATGTCCGTAGATATTGTTTCCAAGTTCAAACAAGAATTCTGAACATCAACAGAAATCTTATTTCACATGGATTACACAACATCATTAACATCAGTAGAAGACTAATCTTTAGAGATATTGTTTAGTAAGGAATCTTTCCTAAAAACCTCCTCTAGTGGGTCTCATTGTCCCTCTCTTTGCATACTAAACCGTACAATATATTTTCCTCACTTGTGCTTCCACAAACCTTCTTCTGCACACATTGAAACCATCTTTACCAATTTTTTGACCTCTTTTCTTCAATTGGTGTCATAACAATATTTCTTTTGGAATAGTTTAAGTCTGAGTCTAAGTCTCAGATCGGTAAAAATAACAAAGTTATACACCATATATATATATATATATAAGGAAAACCCACAAACCTATTGTCTTGACCTACAAACCTAATGTCTTAGGTATTGGATTAAAAGTGTTGTCAGTTTAACTCAGGTGATATTTATGTAATCTCTTCCTAGTGAACCCCTCAAGAACAGGCCCATCATTTCTTCATGTTCAATCCCTTTTACAGTCTATCCTTTCTTGTGTAGCCACACATTCATCTTAATGTTTCTGACTGCTTCCACCTTAATAATGTTGATTCTTAACCTGTGGTAACAGTGAAACTTGAACCCGTGTGATGTTTCCAGGGACAGAGACACCTTTCAAAAGTAGTCTTCCAAGGCCTGAGGACTTTTCCAGGGCCCTATACACATTTGATATTGGACAAAATGATCTTGCCTTTGGTCTTCAGCACACTTCACAGGAACAAGTTATCAAGTCAATTCCTGACATTTTGAGCCAGTTCTTCCAAGCAGTGCAGGTAAGCAGCCCCCAAAGCATTATTGACACTATCAGTTATAACAGAGCAATAAAAGTTGGTTCTGGAACTAACACTTGTAATGGCTACATTTCAGCAACTATATTATGAAGGGGCAAGAGTGTTCTGGATTCATAACACTGGTCCAATTGGATGCTTGCCCTACAGTTACATTTATTATGAGCCCAAGAAGGGTAACATTGATGCAAATGGCTGTGTGAAACCTCAGAATGATCTCGCTCAGAAATTTAACAGGCAGCTCAAGGACCAAGTGTTTCAGATAAGGAGAAAGTTCCCACTTGCCAAATTTACGTATGTTGATGTTTACACTGCTAAATATGAACTAATCAGCAATGCAAGGAGCCAAGGTAATGTTTAAGTCTTCAAAGTCACATAATTTAGGGAAAGACAATGTTTTTGTTCTTATTTTTTTATTTCAATTTGGTTTCTTTAAGAAATTTTCACCATGGTTCTTAAAATATTTCTTTTAGATCAAACTTGGTCAACTAGGTGATATATGCCAACCCTTGAGAGATGTGTCACTCTGTATCTATCTGTCACATTAGTCCAATATGATGTTACTGCAAAAAACTGATAGAAAAACTATTTTGGTTTAACATAAACACTTTAAGGAACTAAAAGAAAACATTTCAAACAAATTGAAAAGAGAAGTTGGGAGATTGAAGATATATTTTAGCCTTTTGTTCTCAACTTATCATTGTTCAATTAACTTCTATGCTTGATTTATGACAGGTTTTATGAGTCCGTTGGAGTTCTGTTGTGGCAGTTACTATGGCTACCACATAAACTGTGGGAAGAAAGCCATAGTAAATGGAACAGTATATGGCAATCCATGCAAAAATCCTTCTCAACATGTTAGTTGGGATGGCATACACTACTCTGAGGCTGCAAATCAATGGGTTTCTAAGAGAATTCTCTATGGCTCCTTCTCTGACCCACCAATTCCAATTGGGCAAGCATGTTTCTGAGCACAGTTCATCTGTTACTAGCTAGCTACTCATATTGAGATATAGAACCATACATTATTGGGGGCTTCACTCTTCACATTGTTATTTCAATAAACAAGGAATTTGTGTAAGAACAATTTGAATGGCATGCACATAACAGTGCCTAATTTATGTTGTGGAAAAAGCTAGTGTAGCTTAGTTTCATGTGAGGTCACACTGCAACGGCTCAACTACCAGAAAATGTTCATATGTCTAAAGGATTGGAATTTGGAAGAGATAATTTGTTGTTCATCCAACCAATATATTTGGATTTTAGTACAGTGCAGGTCCCTTATACAGTTCAGTCCAAAAAGCCTTCTTGACCCAACTGTTTCATCATTTTCACCAAGTTACTCCTAAGTGATATATATTTATTAAAGAACTGTCCTTCAAATACATTACTTTATACATAAACCAAATAAAAAACTTGTTGAAATATATCTGATGTGACAAACACAAATATAATTTTAGAAGTTTTTAATTTTATGTTAGCAATGTTAGAAAAGTAATGATATGATGTAACAGGTAAACAATTAATGTGTATGTTACCTAAACGTGAGAGTTACTCCATCAACTACTACAGTACTACCACGAAAAACAATGCATGTCCTCTACCATTTAACAAATCATTTAAAGATTTAAGAACAAAAATGAATAGTTCAGATAACAGTACAATTATCTGATCTAAAGCCCTATTAATTTCTCAGAAAACATTATCGTTAGATAATATCAGAATGATCTAAATCCTAAAAACTGGTCAAGACGTGCATTACAATGTAAGCATAAGATTTTGATGTATGATGTCAACTACAACAACGGTTCTGCTGTCTGCAGTGTCATATTCATGCTTGTCACGTTCATAAGACCCTTGAATGTAACATTGGAACTTAAAAATACGGTTGCATTGAATCTAAAACGTGGTTAGAAGCAACTGAATTTTCTAATGGGACGTTTGATGTAGCAGTAGCAGCAGTGGTGAAAATTGAGTTTCAACATCTATTTGTATTATACATGGAATTTTGAATTTCCGCCATTTATGAATTCAATTACACAAAGAAAATTATGAATAACCGAAATTTCTCCTTTTCACTATAGAAAATAGCATATATGAAGTAACTTCTGTGAACATCCTTTGGTAACAAACAATTGGACAGTGGAACCTACTTCCACTTTGTTATTGTTTCCTGGGCAAATTAGAAAACAATGATCAAAATGAGTAAATGTATTTTATATACAGTGACATGTTTATAGGACCCTGATGCCATTGCTTTTCATGAGCTGAGAGTTGCTGTCAAGAAGGGTTTCCAATGATCTTCTTGATCTCCTGTTCCTGGCCCTGCCTGCTTCTTTCAACAACTCTTCCAACCTACGTTTCTCATCATCCACATCAGGGTTTGCTGTTCCAAGTTTCTCCTCTCTCATGCCAACAACATACTCCAAAATTTCAATGGCATCATCCACTCTGCAAAAACATCACAAAATGAACAAGAAATGTCATCAAGTTATCTAATCACAAACTTCCATATATGGTAACTATTAAGTTTGTGGATTCTTACAATAACCACCTTAAAAATCATGCAAACGATTACTTCTGATTGATTGATAGTGTAACATATTTTAAACTAACAAAGCATAATTCTTTACACTAACAAAGCATAAAAATTAAACTCTTTTCAAATCAGAATAACAAGACCAGTAGAGAGAGTGAATATGTTACCTTCCCATTGCATCATAGGTTCCTGCTAGATTGCTACAGACTCCTAAGGTGTCTGGATGATATGGACCATACTCTTTTTCCAATATAGTCCTGGCCTCTTCAAACAGATCTGCTGCTTCATTTATAGCATAACACTGCACACAGGCTAGCCCCATTTGGTTCAAAGCAATCCCAAACAAAGCAGTTTTTTTCTCTCCGGTGGCGCGAAATTTGGCAATGGCACTTTTGAAGATGTTGTAAGAGTCAGAAAAGTTCCCCAGCATGTAATACATAACCCCCATTTGGGCCTCAATTCCTGCAACAGTGCTTTGTTGACCAGGAGCATTGGCATAGATCTTCAAGGCCTTTTTGAGTAACTTCAACCCCTTTTCCAAATCATTTATGGATTGATAGATGGCAGCAACATCTATCAGACCACTAGCAATCTCTTCTGAGGAGATCCCGGGCTTGATCTTCCCAAAAATTCTGAGTGCATTTTCACAGTAAGACTTAGCCTCCTTGAACTTCCCTATCTTGTTGTAAAGATCAGCCAATCTGACATAGACCGAAGCAACTGTGGGATGATTCTCTCCTTTGGTTGATTTGAACACAGTGAGTGCTTTCTGATAAGAAAACACTGCCTCATCATAGCGAGCCAATGCTAAATAGGCATCACCAATGCTGCAATCCACTGAAGCCACATCTGCTTCATGGCCATTTGCAGCCATAGCCATGCTTGCCAAAACATAATGCTCTAGAGCAGCCTCATAATCACCCTTTGAGTCACAGATAAGCCCCATTAGTCTCCTATCTGCTGCTTCCTCAATGGAAGCAGGAGCCCCATTTCCCCTGTGAATATCAAGAGCCATTTGACACAGTTTCTCAGCATCATCAAACTGCAGTGCCTGAACATGTGCCTCAGCCACATACCGGCACGTCTCACCGAATCTTGGGTCTGTTTCCCCCAAAACCTGACCTTGAATCTCAAGACCTGCTGTGTAAAACAGCAGAGAATTCTCAATCTGACCCATCATTGCATATGTGTCACCCAATTGCATGCATCCTGCAAACTTAGCCAGTGCATGATCTTGGCCATCCTCCAACACAGGAATATCAATGGAACGCTCAAGAATGGGAATGGCCTCATTATACTGTCCTAAATTACAGTATATCGTTGCCAAGACATGCAAGCACATGACCATATCTAAACTTGGTTTCCCATCCGAACAAATCTCGAATGATTTCAAAGCTCTAAGAGCCAAATCGCGAGCTTTTCGTGGATTCTCACCTGAGGAAATCATGTCTCTTGTTTGCTTGAGCAAAAATGGTCCCAAGTCAGGATTGTCTAACCCTGCAGCAATACGCTCCTCAATCTCCTTCATACCAAGGTTCCTCCTATGCTTCCTGATGTGGTAAACACCATTTGCTTTTCTGACACCCTTTTCATTCCTCCTTGGAGTTGGCTTGGATGATCCTTCAATGACCCTGGTGGTTGGAGAAGATTGGCTGTTATTATCCTTGTTTGAAGGTTCCTTGCCACGTGACACAACATCTTTCTCAGGTGTTGAGCCACTAGCATTAGCATTGCCGTTGAAATCCTCTTTGTTCTCTGTAACCACCACCTCCTTTGTAATCTCCAAATCCACAATATCTCCCACTAGATGGCCCAGTTCTGAATCAATCCTAGACTCACCATCATAGGAGTAGAAACTGGCCCTGGAAGGTGAGTGATCAGAGCTCCTCATTTCACACACATTATGATACAATTGCTCAATTGAAGTATCCACCACCCCATCAATAGCCAAATCAATTGAATCACTCTGAATGCTTCTTGGACTCAGTGTACTCCTTGGTGATGCTTGTTGAGCAAAGTTATCCTTACGGGGAGTATAACTCCCGCTAGGTTCCTCTGCTGCACTATTTACATTGAATTCATCCATAGCGAAACCAGGCATTGAATGAGCACAATAATCAACACCTCACCTAAAATCAATAAGCCAAAAAAGAAGGAAGTTAGAAACTGTTCAAAACAGGAAAACAAAAACCAGAGTTTGCAATGCAACAACGTTTGGGGTCTCGTACAAAATCAAGAGCCAATTTTCACTTTTCAGGTGCAGACCCCAAAGCCAATGATGATTTCACGGGTGCCAATAATATTTCAGTAAAAAGAATGCTCCTGTCTTAGCAGAAACAGAAAAAAAAAGAACCAAAAGTAAAAGGGAAATGAATCAAACTTTATAACCCATTACAGCAAACCAAAAAGAGAATAAAGAAAAGCCAAAAGCATCTAATTATATTCCATCTGGTTGATTGCGTGACATTGCTTCTTCCCAGATGCTACATATTCACATCACATCACAATTCACAACACAGCACAAAAAACGTATTCTGAAATTCCATCAATGTCAGTGATCAAACTCAGCACAACAAAGTAATGTGAAAGAACAAACACAATCAAGAATCAAACATTTTTTGCTGCAAATACCAGAAAGCAATGAAAATTCAGCACCAGACTTCTCATTGAGGATAACATACAAACAACAAAAGGGTGTGTCATGTGTGATGCAAGGCATTAAACACAGAACCAAAGCAAAACAACACAATCGAGACAATGAATAGGTTGTTTGTGTTTGTGTTACTATTACCTTTAGCTCTCTCCAAAGAATTTAAGCCAAAATTTTCCAAACTCCCTTGTATGGGTGTTATGCTATGTACAGATTAAGAGATATGGGTCAACATAGCTGTATCATTTGTATTGGCATGCATTTATATATGTGCATGTGGGGTGTGGAACAAGAGGGGTGTCAGGTAATGCAATTTTGAGGACATGTGAAGGGCAAAATGGGGATTGAGTTAGAATTATTGAGTTTTTGTAGATAATATTATGCATTATGATGTGTAAGAGTTGTACTTGCTCCTCAGAGTTGGAATGTTGAAGCAAAACCAAGAAGGTGACCTCTCTCCCACTCTTTCCCTTCATCTTCAACTTCAACTGCTTTATTATTCTCATAAAAGAATCCATAACTTTTCAAAGTATCAATTAAGGATTTTGCCAGATAGATAGATATGAATATATATACATGCATTATCTATTATCAATTAATGATTGTTTTTCTTAGTTGAAAAGAAATAGCTCAATTAGCAGGATCCAGAGCTAAATTAGACATGAAAAATAAATAATATGAATCATTGTTCCTTGAGCCTGAATTGATTATCACGATGTTTGGCATCAAAGTCAACTATATTATTGATCATATTGATAACATCCAAATATTTATTGTAAGAATAAATGGTCAATAAATATCTGATAATTTGCATCCAGAAAAAAAAAATAATAAAATCTTTATATCAAATCAGTAAACGTAAAAGTGTCTGAAACCATCAAGTATACCAATCAATTCAATTATAATGAAAATATTCTAACTTTTGCAGTTTTAAATTTAAGTATTTGATATACAACTGTGGTATATATTTAAAATGAGAATTTTATTTATACAGTAATTTATTCAAGTTAAAAGAAAATATATACGTGGTCTTTTTTTTCTGGTATCTTAATCTCAATCTTTTATATATATATATATATATATATATATATATATATATTACATTTTAAATAACAGAAATTATTTCTTGAAAGTAGCTTAAATTATTTTGCATGGACCTTTAATAAATTATTATAGAGTCAAATTTATTGAAAATTTTAGAACTTTCTTTTTATTTTAAGAAAAAGATTGTTTGGTTGACTTTTAAGACATGGATTTTCTGTTTAAAATTTAGTAGATATTTTCTTATGGAGATTTACTATCCATATTTCGTCATCATTCAAAAATGAAAAAGACACAAGAATTATAACTTATTTATTTATTTATGGGTTATATATATTATTAATTTATTTATTTATTTATGTATTGGAGTTGCAGTTGAAACGTAAGAAGCATAGGTGGCGGTATTAACGGCTTTTGGAAGCGAAAAGACCAGGGACAACGGGGAATAGTAAAGTCACTGGGCGGTTTCGTGTGAGAGTGAAAGTTGGAGAGGAAAGTGACACGTGTCGAAAGTTAAAGCAATGATTGGTTGGTTTTGGAGGAATGTGAGCGTCCACGTGGACCACATTTCCAGCTGGTAACTGGTAAGCAGCAGTGATGGACCCTTCATACCAAGCCGCCAACGTGGGCCGGGCCCGGGCCCACGGGCCTACTTCCCAAAAGTTACATATTCCCTGATGAATATGTCTTTTTCTTTTTGTATTTCATCCACTTTGAACACAACAAGATTGCATTGTTATTAGAATTTAATTTGTTTTTATCTATTTTCATAAAATAATATTCATAAATTAGTTTTTAAGGAAAATATAGTACATCATGAAAGTTATTGAAATATGAAGATGGATAGATACCTATAATCATTATTCTTTACTCCAATAACTAGTTAATTTGGCGAGATTCAATTAAGTGAAAAAAACTATAAACAATATTAAAAATGTTAAGAATAATTTTGTAAAAATACTATAAATTAATGGCAAAGTTAATGTCAAATCAAATTAACAACTTTTCTTAAAGGTTATGAAACAGTGGACACATGTTTTGAAGTATTTAGTGATTGATGACTTTTTATATGAAGACCTAATTGTTTAGTGGAGACCCTCTTTTTTCAATCACTTTTTATGTGAATATTTAAGGTATTGCATAGTTAGGATTTAAGTATATATATTTAATATAAAATATAAAATTATAGGTTGTTATACATTGTGAATTTGCTAATTTTTATAATGAAAATAAATAATACATTGATATTATGAAGTTTTAAATTATCACTAGAAAATGGTCATAGAATTTAATTTTCATGATAATGATCTTATAAATAGTATAAAATGACTTGTATTAATTGATAGTGTAAAATTTTTAAAATTGAAATACATGACTATTAATATCTTATTTTATATTTTAGTCTTGATTAAGGGTGTAAAAACATTTAAACTCAAAATTTATTGATAGTGATATAATTAAATAAATCTTTATTTTTGGTCCTTAAAATTGTAAATTAAATTACCAAGAGTTTACATGCATTCGATTTCACTTTAAAAAACGTTTATCAAACAATATATAACCTATCGCATAAATAATTTTTTAATGACATTTTTTTTATTTAGGAGATTCCAACTTAAATATTATTTTTAATTGCCGGACCCCGCTGTGTTCGTACTAAACTAAACATTTACAAGTATTTAATACGATTCTCTATACATGCAAATAAGAAAAATGAGAAAAGAATATGAATATTTAAATTTTAGTTGAGAATTGTTGAAAAGGATGAAACAAGTCAAGAGTTGTGGATTTTGTGTTGACAGGTAGATAACGTGTTTTGAACATGTTTTTTTTAATAGTTTGTGTTTCTTTCATTTAAAAATGTTCAATGACATTAAAGTTTACAAACGTAAGATTTTGTTTATGAAGTGTAAAGGGAAAAAGTTTTATGAACCTACATACATTAAGAGACAACTGGATGATTCACTTCGAATTTAACGTTTTTTTAAGATGAAAATTATTATTGTCATAATTTGTGTTTTGAAACAGAATTGTAAAAGTAAAAAAAAAAATTGAACTAAACTTTTGTTCTAATCATTTATAAACATTTTAATTTACCATATTTTAATTGTGTCAAAATAATTAAGTATAAATTAAGGATGATAATGTGGTACGGACTAACTTATAATAAAAAGTGCGAAGCAAGATGAGTATTTTAGCCCGTTGCCTCGCTTAGACATGTCTTACTTAACCTGGGACCCACGTGAGTTAACAGACGGGTCATCCCACACAGTTCACATTGACTTAAATATCTGGCAACAACAAAATACAATACATCGTGTGTGTTTCTTATAAGCAAGTTGCTCATTATAGTTTTTTCTCTAGTTCATTCAAAAGCAACTCTATTGTTCGCGTTTCTTTCCTTGTTCTAATCTAGATATAAATCATTTTTATTTTCAACATACTTGTACTTAAAAATTAGGAACTATACAATTTGAATATTACTTTTTTTTAAGAAATAAGCTTATAGAATTTTTTGTTTCTAATAATTTAATTAAATAAGAATGAGGTTATTAAAATCTTACACCTTGGTGAAAAAAATACAAAATAAATAATTTCTCATGCAGGTTGCAAGTCGGCTCGCAAACTTGCGGGCCAAACATTATATAGGTGGGTCAAAGAAATTAGCCTGCACTTTTTATGCAAGGAGGGCCAACCAAGTCCATTTTTTTGCGGGCCAAATGCAAGATGGGCCAAAACAGGACCACATGCCTGCATTGCCATCCCAATCATAAATGTATGTGTGTGTCTTGTAAGAACTCTAAAATTAGAGACATTCTATTTCATGAGTTCCAAGTAGATAAATAAAACATACATAAACAATTCATTAAAATGTGCAGTTATTAAAGTTGGTAAAAATGGAGTTAATCCATACATAACCTTAATATCAACTTAAAAAGATATGACTTAACAAATATAAAAGGTTTATGTACATTAGAAATAAAACTCCAAAAACTCATTAAACCTCCAACTTGAACAACACTCATATGGTCTTTTCATCTCACCTGCAAACATTTCTGCTCACGCCATCATAAGGGTTATTGTAAAAGAGACATGACAATAACCCCAACAAGAAAAAGGATAAGCTAATAATAATTTTAAATATACATATATTTTACATTTATATAATAAACAATCCTTATTACTTGCAACCAAAAACACACATTCTCTAGAAAAATAAGCCAGATACATGATATATTATTCTAGACTCAATATTTCGATTTATGCATTGACTTGGACAAAAGAAACCTTACACTTGACATAAAACATCTTAGTGGATTATAGCAAAGGCCTTGGTTTCACTTGCCTTACCAACCGATCAAATTTCTCTTGACATGGTAAGTTAACCTATGGCTTTGCCAAAAGAAAAATCATACCCTTAATCTCGCTATAAGTACCTCCTTCAACTCTCACCACCTAGATTACATTACTCTATATGAGTTTGAAAGTCTAGTAGAGTTCAAGATGACTTCTGACCAACATGTATCCCTAGTCATTGCATATAATACTAAATTAACAAGGATTTACATTTCACTTTTATAAGCATACAAACATACAATTCAATACTTTCCATCTTTCCATTCCATTCCTTCACTTTCATACTCATAACAACATTACCATTCCCTAACACAATTTCTCAGCAAGTTTCTATCAATCCAAGTTTAAAATTCATCAATAAGAACTAACAGACCTGCTTAGTGTGGCCAATTACTCTCTTAACAAGTTCCTCTGGAAGGACACTCACTTAGTAACTAAATGTTATACACAACAAGCTAAGCACTATAACAAAATATAGATTTATTCGTCTAGTGCAAGTAGACTCACCCAGTGAGGCCTTCTCCCTTGAATCTTTGCCAAACTTGAATTTGGATTTTGCTTAGCAAGAGTTTGCTTGTCCATTGAGCAAGCCTCCCATGACTATTTTCCAAACCCAATTTTGGCACTTGCTCAGCGAGTCTTCATAACGCACACCAACAAATATGCTTTGCAGACAGTACCAAACAACCATATAATTCAATTAATGATTCATTCTCATTATCAACACACCTATTGCATTCAAATCAACTATTATCAACCATAGATAACAATTAAGCAAATTAAATCCAAGATTTTCATCTCAACATTCCTTTTTACACATATCACAGATTTCCTATTAGATACTTTACTCATATCAATTCAAATTAGTCCAAACAATATCCAACGATTTAAATCAAATTAACAGTGTACCAACCAATCAAAACACAATTCAAAGCACAATAAATTAGAATTAACTTTCCTTACCTTGGTTAAACAACCATTTTTTCCTCAAAGATGCTCTTTAGAGATCTATACAACACAAGATCACCTAACTAACCAATACAAATCCCAATTAGAGAAATAAGCATATCATCAAGATCATAGAATAAAGATTCACCAAGAGAAATACGTTTGAGCCACATGCATAGCCCTATAGCTGAAATGCAACCCAAAGATCTAAACTACCTCAAAGAGAGCAAAAAGAGAACTTACTTTATTCAACTCTTTGATCTAATGGTTGCGTAGAGCTTCTCGCTATAATAATCCTAATGTTCTTAATCTTCAAGAAGATGAAGATTGGAGTCACAAACCTAAGAGAGAGTATAGAGAGAAAGTAAAGCAAAAAGGGTTCTAGAGAAATAGTGATTTTACAAAAATCAACTTAAGTTATTAAAAATTTATTTATAGTTTAAATTTTTTATTAATATTAGAATGTTCTCTTTTTAAACCACCACCCCTCACATACCTTTTTCTCTAAGTTCTCACATTTCTAATATTTGATATCATTTAGGAGGTAAAGTAAAAACTGATTACATACATTTTGTTATCTTCTCTCGTCAAAATTTTAACAAAATTGTAATTAAATCATCAAAGTTAAAATTTGAAATAGTTTAGGAGTTAAAATGAAAAATTATCGATAATTTATATACATAATTATCTTTTCACCCATCAAGACACTCTTTAAGAACGATAAAATCATACCGAAATCAATGAGTTTTAGATAATATTATCTTAATAATATTTGTATCACGTATGTTCAAGAACAATATTAATTAATCAAAGACTAACTAAGATAACGGATCATGTCATTCAGGTAAAAAATCCATAAACATAATATTATCATGGAGAGTTGATGTCTTTGCAAAATATATTCAACTCTATATTATTAAAATTTATTGTCTCTTTTGTATTATATATATATATATATATATATATATATTTATATATATAACAACATATTTATCTTTTATTTAAGATTTTAAATATCTTTATTGAATTTTTCCTTATATTATTTTTTCTCAACTTATTAAATATCTATGTTAAAAAATTTTAGGTAAATAATTGTTACTTACGTATTTCATTTTAAGTATAATAAGAAAAAATAATCTTAATATAAATTTTGTTAATTTTATTTAAACTTCATTGAACACATTTAATCTTTATTTAACATATGTTTAAATTAGAAGGAAAATTAACATTTATGCTATTAACTTTGAATAGAAATTTTCATCCTTCTATCTTTTTTTTTTTGTTTCAAATTATTAATGGTTTTCTAAATTAATTTTCTTTAATAAATACCAGTTGAAAGACATGTGTGTTCCTTTTCTTTATTAATAAGTAAAAATAATAAAATTATTATTATTTTATTATACAATTAAATATAAATATTTTTTATAATTTTATTGTAAATATTTTTTATTTTTTTTGTAGATAATTTTGTAAATTTTAAAAAAAAAATCAATTTAAAAAAAGTTGTTCAAAAGATAAAATTAAAAAAACAAAAGTAAACATCGAAAAAGAAAATCTCTTCGGTATATAGATACATTACAATTATTAAAAACCACACAAATGTTATCATCTTATTCATCCATTAACACCTTTCCAACTACCTAAATTAAAATTGTTAATTTTTCTTACTATGCTAAAAATAAAATATATTATTATTTATTATAGCAAACAAACTATTTATCTTTTCTTTTGTTTTTTATATAGTTTTAAGACTGCAATATTTTCATGATTTCAAGGGATGCTTTAACTAAAAATAAAATATATTATTGTTTATTATGTTTAGTGAAAATATAAAAAAACATATTATTAATTTCATGTTAGTTTATTGTTGGTTTTAGTAAAAATAAATAACTTGTATTTAATAACAATTTGAGTGTTCCAAAAATGATGAGTGCTACACCATTATGGCTAAGAAAAAATTTCTCCTAACTAAGAAATAAAAATAACTTAGAAAGATTGAAGGATCTTCTCTAAAAACTTTGCACAAAATTCACATTAATAATTGAAATCATTGGTTCAAATCATATACACTAAAATAGGAGTTCATCTCCAATTGTATGAATGGCCAAACCACCTAATTATAACCTAATTGACTATATATATACATTACATTCCATAATACTCCAAACCATATTATAAAAAAGAAAGAAAAAATATTTTCCAAACCCAACACATAACAACCTTGTCTCTCAATTATAGAAAGCCATTTATAATTTTTCTTTATTTCATCATATTTATATAATTAGTTTATAAGGAAGTGAATCCATGCAAAGTCAAAGGAACCAAATCAAGACAAAATTGGGGAAACACCAAACCTTGTGATCCTGAAACAAATTTTTAAAATAATATTTTAGTAAAGTTTGTTTTATATCTCCTTTGATATTTAATTCAAACAGTTTTTATTTTTCAAAAGGATTATTTTAAGCATCTTATTATTGTTTTTTACAATCACTGAATTATTATAGCCTCTCACACTAACATTTATCTTAAAATAAATAAAGAGGGCCAAATCTCACCTGTTATAAAAAATAAAATAAATAAAAGGATACATATATTTTTGCTTTTATTTTTTTAAATGTTATACATATCTCTCAACTAAGTTTTTTTTAATCTAATAAAAATCAAATATTCATTTGAGTGACTAATATTTTCAACAAATATTATTTAGAAGAAGATATATCTAAATATTAAATCTCTAATTACGACATTGCCAATCAAATACACTATAAGATGTTCCCAAAATCATCAATAATACAATATCTGTCCAAATCAGTTTCATTATCAGACATTTTTTATCTTCTCACTTCACATACTTTATCTTTGTCAATCATTATCCAGGAACAAATTAAACATAAAATAATCAATATTTTAAAGAAATTGAAAACAGCATCTTGTTTTTTTTAAAAATTTAAAACAACAGTGACCATGAAACTAAACAATATACAACTTGAAATCAAATTTACCCTGAGAAACTTACTCTACTAAAAATTCTCATATTACATGAGAATTTTCTTACAAATTTGTTAAAAAAAATTGCAAGAAAAAACTTTTTTCTATTATTTTTTTAAAAATTTTAATTGGCAGATAATTTCTTCATGAATAATTATTTTCTACAAAATTATAAAATTTACAAGTATTTTCTACAAAATTTGTTACAAAAAGTATTTTATACAAAAAAATTGGTAAAAATTTTCTACAACTCTTTTTTCATAACAAAATTTATAAATATTTCCTAAAACAAATTTCAAAACAAAATTGACCAGAAAATATAAATTTTTTTAGTAGTACTAAATACATTTTACTCATTATTTTTATATTGGTTGGGATTATTAATTAGTGGAAAAGAAAGATCACAGGTGAATTAGCAACTAATTCACAAAGAACTTTAAGTGGCCCCCATTAGGGTTAGGGCACAGACATGAATGTTAATTTAAATGAAGTTAAATAAAGACAAAGAAAACACCACCAGACATGAGAGGAATCTTCTGGTACTTTTATTTATTTTTTTATATGATAACGGTATTTTTTTAATTCTTTTTTGAATGAGTTGTGATCTTAAAGAAATAAACAAGGGTATGAAGAAGCAAAGAGGTTATTGTTTCTGGTGATGTATAATTTTTGATAGGGAAGTAGACGTAGGATCCACCATTTCCATGACAGGGAATCTTAAAAATGATATACCAACAAACAATCTTTCATTTTCTTCTTCATTTTTTAACCTAAATTTTTTCCCTCTCTTTAATGGGATGCTTCCTCCATAACCACTATACCAAACAACACTATACTACGGCCTCTATTATACCTACTCAATTTTGTGAGAGAAACTTAGCAATGAAAAAATCTTTACAAAAAACAAAGTATATAAGTTAGAGATTATTTGTATTAATATGTGTTGCATTAAATATTACGAGGTAGAGTTTGTTGTGATAATAATTTTATATATCACTTGCGGTTTATCAAAATTTAGTTGTATACAAAATTCTTTACAAATACAACTATTTATATCTATATATATATAAAGAGATTCTCTCTTTTGTGTCCACATTTCAAAATACTAATTTTACCCTTTAAGATAAATTTTTTATTAAATTTTTGAAAATTGATCATTACTTTTACAAGTCTTTTATAAAACGGTCTATATGTACTTTTTTTTTTATTTATCAACGGTTATTTTTTTTATCTTTTCTTATTAATTTCATTTTAATTTTAATTCTTAATAAATATATTTTTATTTTATATATTAACTTAATAACATTACAATATCATTATCTACTAATATAATATCACACATATTAAAAAATGCGTACACACAGACACGATAGCGTTTGTCTTTACGCTAGTTGTCATATAAAAGGAGTTTCTTAAAAATTTTTGAGGGATAAAGTCATCCAAAATTGTAATATATATATATATATATATATATATATATATATATATATATATATATATATATATATATATATATATACCTTCACCAATATCGTTGTCAGTCAAACTTCAAGACCTGTCATAATAATAAAATAAATTGAATTTCTTCGACTACATAGAAATGACAACCAATTTATTAGGTCATTTTACTATTTTAATCTGCAGTTTAAAGAATGAGACTCAAATCATGCATAATTGATCCAAATATCTGTGTAGAGAGTCCGTGTATACAAAAAATACTTGTCAAAATAGAAGGAAGAAATAGAGAAATTAGTTTTTAAAATTCTATGTTCTTAAAATTATTATTTATTTAGTTCTTAATAAAGAGTGTTATTAATTATTATTATTATTATGCAATGCAATAAATCGACTTACCATTTTTTGCCTTATGGCCCAACTAGCCCATTTCAATGTCTTAGGCCGAAAACCTTCAACATATTTTTGTTTTTCTGTATATGTTTGGTATATTTAATTGGGCCTAGTTTACAGTAGGCCCAAGACATGGAGTGATTTGCCAAAACATTGCGATGGTTCAATTAAAGGCAAAATAAAAATTTAATACTTTCTTTTTCAGAAAATAAAACATAATATATTAATTCAAAATTAATATCTTACGATTGATTTTAGTTTTTTAAAAAAATTTAACCAATATATTTATTTTTGAGATCAATCATTGAAGTTGGTTTGACCTCATCTAATCAACAAGGTCTTCCCTTCAAACACAACCATTATCAATAATAGCAAGGTTATTACTTTGTATACATAAACATAGCTAACTCAGTACACACTTTCAAAAGTTCATCACCATTAACATTAACCATAACAACATCATGAGTTTGTGATAAGTTATGGTCATAGAATGGGATAAATAACCACTTTTCCTGTGGCTCTTGAAGTTTCTAAATAGGAAATGGCTTCAATAAGCTGAGAAAAAGGCAATGGAGTCTTGGGATCAAGTATAGGCTTCACTTGACCACTCTCAAAGTAAGGTCTCAGTTTCTCTAAGTTTGATCCTTTTGATGTTAGTGCAAAAAAGATTGCTTGTGGATATCCAGGTGGCACTATTGTCACAACTTTTCCACCTTCTTTAATGGCCTTAAAGGCTCTATCAGTTTGCCCTATAATATATATACACAAGTTTTTGTTTTTGGTAAGCAATTAGGGTTCATGAGAACCAATAAAGATAACATTCATTGGTTCAAAAGTCTCACCTACTGCATCATACACCAGATCATATTTTTCTGGAAGATCTTCAAAGTTGTACTTTGTGTAATCAATAGGAAAGTCAACTCCTATCTCCCTCAGAAGTTCAAGTTTTCCTGTGCTTGCGGTTGCTGCTATCTTAGATGCCTTATAAACATGTTTGGCAAGCTGCAAAACCAAAACAAACACATAGCAATTCACCATCTTAGAAAAGATGATCAGATAAGTTTTTGGACACAGATTAATCATATCATAAAGTAATAGATATTTTACATTAATGTCACAATAATGAAAAAATAAGAGTTAAATATATTTTTAATCTTTAAATTTAGATATGAAATTGAAATTTGTTATCATTTTAAATTTTGATATATTTTGATTTCTAATCTTAAAAATTGAATAAATGTTAGTTATTTTAGTCCAATGATATTAACTTTTTTTACGTGTTAAGGGGTTTTAATCTGACATTTCAGTTATAAAACGTGTCAAATAATGTAAACAACTCAAATACTAATTAGAAATATTATTTCGCACCTCAAAACAAGTTTTACGCAATTAAATTAGAAAAATTATATCTATTCATGTTTAAAGTTTGATCAATCTGTATCAAAGTTTGAGATATAAACGTAAAAATAAGGGTTAAATTTGTTATTGTTCTAAATTTTGATTTATTTTAATTTCTAAACTTAGTAATTAAATGAATATTAATCATTTTAATTCAATAATACTAACTTTTTTTTACATATTAAAGGAGATTTTAGTTTGACATTTTAATTAGAATGTATCAAATAGGATTTAATTCAAATGTCAATAAGAAAAATCATTTTACATGTAAAAAAATATTGAGTTAGAAGAAATTTACTTATGAATTTAGAGAGTAAAAACATATTTATTCTAAAATCCTTTTAAACAAAATTTGGATATGATTTTGGCAGCAAAAATATATGTTAAGATGTACCTGAATGGCATAGCTTCCAACTCCACCAGCTCCTCCCAAAACAAGAACAGATTTGCCAGCAGAAAACTGGGCATGCTCAAAACCTTCAAGAGCAGTCTCAAGTGCCAAAGGAATGCTAGCAGCTTCAATGAAGCTTAGATTGGAAGGTTTATGAGCCAATAGTTTCTCTTCTGCAACAGTATACTCTGACAAAGTGCCAAGAATCTTGAGATTCGACAACCCTTCCTCGTTGATGTCACCATATACTTCATCTCCAACCTTAAATTTCCTTACTTCTCCTCCCACTTTCACCACTGTGCCAGCAACATCAAAACCAGGCACAATCTTCTCACACCATTAACAAAGTTTTAGACATTGAAAGTTTTAGAATGTTTTATAAGGAGGAATGAAATGAAATATCAGAAAAGAAAAAGTGGAGGTGTGTGTACATACAGGTAGATAAGGGTCAGTATCCTTGAACTCCCCATGCATCCTCTTGTAATCAACTGGATTAAGGGATACTGCTATGACCTTGATGAGAACTTGATCATGTTTGAGTTGTGGTAAGGGCCAATTAGGATCAAACTTTAGAACATCAGAAGGTCTACCATGTTCAGAGTAGTACCAAGCTTTTGTGTGGGTTGGAATAGTAGAATCAGTGCTTGATTCAGCTTCTGCCATGATAGATCTTTGTTTGTAGTGATTAGCAAGAGATTAGGGAGAGATTAAGAGAATAAGGAGTTATGAAGATGAAGAGCACAGAGGCAAAATTTATAGGTCCTAATTTGATGGAAAATTAGAATCTCATATCATATATAGAATATTCATGCATATTCTGGTTAGAGAATTTGTATTCTTGTATTTGAAATTTTTGTGATTTTCTTTAAACTAGTTTCGTATTTGGGTAGCTCTCTACTTAAAAATTAGTGCAGGACAAGGATGATATTTTTCGTTTGGAAAAAAAGAAGAAAGAATAAAACTCTATACTTTTTTCAATGAACAAGCATTCATTTTTAGCACTTAGTAATTGAATAACATATATATGAAAAGCTTTATGTTGGATGATCATATTTTAGTTAATTTAAAATATATAGCAGCCGGACAAAAAGGTATCTTAATTGTTTAGTGCCCATCAATTACCTACCCATTTTTTTAATATGAAAATAGTGATATTAGCCTCCACATTATTTAAATACGTGATTTGTTATAGGAACATGATATTATAGGCAGCGATTTTTTTGAGTGAAAAAGTGATATTTAAAGTAAGTAAAAGTATTTTGACTTCGTTTGATGTGAGTTTAGGCTTACTTAAGTGGGACAGTAATTTGTTTCATAAGACGCATTTGGACGGGTTTGTTTGAAGTCTTACATCGACTAGAGATAAAACCAAACCACAATATATAAGTGGATGCAATCCTTATCTTACAAGTCGGTTTTGTGGGGTTGAGTTAGGTTTAAAGTGCACTTCTAACATGGTATCACAGTCAAGTTAGAGGCTATCCTAGCGAGCTTTCTTGGACATTCTGTTCCACCTGATATCAGGCCGCTAACAGACCTACTAATTTCTTGTCCCACACACGCGATGAATATACCTCGGCGTGAGGGGGTGTGTTGGAAGTCCCACATCGACTAGAGATAAGACCAATTCACGATATATAATTAGGTGCAATCCTCACTTTACATGCCGGTTTTGTGAGAAATGGCTTAAGTTATATTTAGAAAATGTGCAGAAGATAATGAAACATTTCAAAGGTGAAAAGTTTTAATATTTCTTAATTATAGAGTTATGTATTTAGAGAAGTCCAACTAAAAGAAGGTGATGCATATATTATTCATATAAGATTTGAACTCAATTAATACACAGATGGAACAAATTACATGAAACATGGTAAAAGACAGACACAAACCTTAACTATAAGGAGTGCATAAACACAATACATTTATATCAATTGGGTATGGGATAAACAACCAGTTTTCCAATGGCTCTTGAAGTTTGTAAGTAGGAATAGGCTTCAGCAAGGTGAGAAAATGGCACTGGAGTCTTTGGATCAAGTAATGGCTTCACTTGACCATTCTCAAAGTAAGGTCTTAACTTGTCCAAAATGGAGCCTTTAGAAGTTAACACAAAGAAAATGGCTGGTGGAAGTCCAGGAGGTATTATTGTCACAGCTTTCCCACCTTCCTTCACTGCCTTCAGAGCTCTATCAGGTTCTCCTGTGTTTCATCTTTTCATCATCAAACAATGCTTCCATTCACAGATATATATACAAAGTGAATGAACTATTAAAAAACAACACAATAGTGTCAAATAATTTCTGGTTTAAAGAACTGACCTATTGTGTCGTACACTACATCAAACTTTTCTGTTAAGTCTTCGATGTTCTCCTTTGTGTAATCTATTGCCCAATCAGCTCCCAACTTTCTTAGAAGTTCCAATTTTCCAGTGCTAGAAGTTGCTGCTATCTTTGATGCACCATAAAGATGCTTCGCAAGCTACAACCAAATATTTACATTGAAAAGATATGTTATGAGATCTCCTATAATGTTAACCAAAGACAAATTCATTCACACTTTTCAAAATTAACCATAACCAGCACAGTTTTTCCTATAGTTCAGAAACAAATTTTAAGCATTTTAAGTTCAACTCAATCTTAAAACCTTTTCATGTTGGGATATCTACATTTCAAATGTAAAACTAAACATTAATTAGTAATTTGATAGCATTATGATAATGCAATATATACATTTTGAATGTAAAACTAAACATTAATTAGTAATTTAATAGTGATCCGATAACAGATGGAACAATAAACTTACAAACAACAATTTTCATTAAAATAATCTCAATTCTTGATTCTTATACTATATTAAAAATATATTTTTAATCTAATTCAACATGATAAAACCGAACAATCATAATCAAGATTCTTTTCCAATCTTCTTCATTATAGTTTGTCAGAATGCTTATGTGGGTGTATGCATGAGAAGACTTACTATTTATATATTTGATTTCATATATATATATATATATATATATATAGATAGATATAGATACATACCTGAATAACAAAGTGACCAACTCCACCGGCTCCTCCAACAACAAGAATAGATTTTCCAGCAGAAAACTCAGCCCGTTCAAGGCCTTCATAAGCAGTTTCTAATGCTGCAGGAATGGCAGCAGCTTCAATGAAGCTTAGATTTGGTGGCTTCAGAGCTAATAGCCTCTCTTCGGCAATGGTATACTCAGACAAAGTTCCAAGAGCCTTTAGGTTTGTTACTCCTTCCTCGTTGATATCACCATACACTTCATCACCAACCTTCAGTTTATGCACTTCTCTTCCCACACTCACCACCACACCAGCAACATCAAACCCAGGAACAGTCTTCTCAATAGCCACACAATTAAAAACAAAGTTATATTGTTTAGTATCCCAAACAATTAATCATGAAGAAACTGTAAGAGATTGAATGTTAAATGATGACTTACAGGTAAATGAGGGTCATAATCCTTGTACAAGCCGTTCATCCTCTTGTAATCAATGGGATTAAGGGATGCTGCAAGCACCTTGATGAGGACTTGATCATCTTTGAGTTGTGGTAATGGCCAATTATGATCCAATTTCAGAACATCTGGGCTACCATGTTCAGAGTAGTACCAAGCTTTTGTGTGGGTTGGGATAACAGGATCAGTGCTTGATGCATCTTCTGCCATGTTGGATGAATATATAAACTAAGAAGAGGTAGTAATAATAATAAGGATTTAGATGAAGATGAAGAGCATGAAGGGATATATTTATAGGATCTGGTTTGAAGGAAAATCAGTATTAATTGGGATTTTTAATCATGTGAGACTTCAGTTTGATTTCCTCTTTGCATGTTTTTCATTTCTTAATCACCATGTGGGGTATCCTTTTCTCATGCATTCAAATTTTAGTCAAATAGACTTAGCTCTGTATTCTTTGAAATTTTCTTAAAGTAATAATTAGTTATCAATTATTACCAACATATATATATATATATATATATATATATATATATATATATATATATATATTGTTTTTTCTTCTTTTTTTCTGCACGTCATGCATGATGTGGTTTTGCATTCAACTTTTTCATCCTCGCAATAAACTAAGCCCTAACTTTGAGTAGAATAGGTCAACTCTTCGTTGAATAAATTCTGTAAAGCAACAATTTTTGTTTATCGCTGCCATATATATGTTTCTTTCTGCATGTCATGCATGATGTATACCATTTTTGTTTTGCAATCGACTTTTTTTAAGGGTTAATTGAATTATTCATATCATGTCACCAGTCAACGAGGGATTTAATCAGAGGAATATACTTTATATAATTTTATTTGTTTGTCTTGAGATTTTTTTTATTTGTTTACTGATAAATGGCAAAGGATGGAGGAGACGAAAACGACAAAAACCATGAAGATAGTAGGGTTGAGAAAAAATATGTTATAGCATCGATCTAGCCAACACTTAGTATGTGATTTAACAAAATATGTTATACTGCGTAATTATGTAAATTGAAAAACGGGGGAAATTTAACAAAATGAACAAAAAGGGGGTGTGAAAATGAAGACCCAAGATGGATTATTGGGCTCGGGGTTCACGCACTGGAACCAGATGGGCCTCTGTTCATCTTCGCAGTGAAGCAGAGATTCATACTGCCACCACAAGACTTATTTAAATTGAAGCGATTTTAAAAATGTTGTGTTTTCTAAATCAACAAAATTAGTTTATTTATTTTTATTTAAATTTTTTTATTTTAAAAATTATTTATGCAAAAATTATAATTGAAGTATATAGTTATTTTTATTTAACTTTTAATGAAAAACATAACCAACCGTTTCTTTTAAAATGTCATTTTGATAAAAAAAAAGTACTAATTTTAGTTTTTATGTAATAATGAGTATATATCTGTTGTGTATCTTTTTTTATTATTAGTTTTTTTTATCATTATTATTATATATTTAAATTTTTTTATTTATAAATATAAATACAACTCGTCAGTATGTGATTTTTTTTTTAATTTAGGAGTTTTTAATACAAAAAGTCATAACGGACCTATTTCATAAAAAAAGGTATTTAGTATTTTTTTTCATTGATTAATCATATTGCGAAGTAATTACTTATTTGGTAGAAGTTAATATGTTAGCATTTTTTTTAGGTTAATTAAAGTGACTTTTTAAGGAATTTTTTAATTAAAGTGATCTATATTCACCATATGGGTTAAATCCTAAGTTTTGTATCTACCTAGTTTACAGAATAGTTTCAGTCGATAACACTAATCCCACTGTTACAATTAAGAGGATAAAAAATAGAAGTAACATTGAAGCTAGTGACATGATTTTCAATAAAATAATGGTGTATTTATTGTATCGAAGTGGATTTATTGTATTGATATTGATGATCCAAATTGATATATACAAGAGTTTCCTTATACAAATTAACGTACTCACATGTGCGATAGTATGTATATATAAATATAGATAATATTATATTATAAGTAATGATAATATAATATTATTAAATTAATATATAAAATAAAATTATATTTATTAAATAAAGCAAAATATATAAAAAAAGATGAGAGAATAATTGTTGATAAATAGAAAAAAAGAGAAAAACAGATATAGACGACTTTATAAAAAAGTTTATAAAAATAACGGTCAATTTTTAAAAATTTTATAAATAATTATATTTTAAAGAGTAAAATTAGTATTTTAAAATGTGGACAGGGAATCTTCTTTATATATTATTATAGATAACCTACTTAAAATTGTATACTTCAAGATAATGTAATAAAATAATAAAATAATAAATTAAAATAATAAATAATAATTATAATAATAAAATTATATTATTATAATTTTTTGTTATGATTTAATACCATTGAATAACTTGTCAACGTAAGAATTATTTGATATATTTTTAGTTAATAATAATTTAAGTAATAATATGCAAATTACTATTTATAGGAAAATGTATTTAAAATTTATTCTTACAAATTCCTTTTACTAATTTTAATTTTACTTTATTTTATTTTTTAAAATCATAAATAACAAATTTAATTTTATTTTAATATAATTTTCACTACATATGTTTAAATTTATATCATATTTCTCTATAAAGATAATTTGGTAATCATCTATTTTTATAAATTAAAACATTTTTTTAATCTATCAAACATACTCATCATTAAGAAACTCCCACAAACTTTTTCTTGAGATCCCTTCATCCATCTTTTCAAATCCCCTAATCCAAACAACATTACAATATCCTTTCCATTTCCTCAAATTCATTTACTCACTCCCCTCCCCTCCCAAACTTTTTTAATTTCTTTTTGCTTTTTCAATTTTTTAAATTATATGTGTTTAAATTTTTTTAATTTATATGTATCGTTTAAATTAGGTAGTAGTATATTGAAAAATTGATAAAAATTAAATTAAGTATTTTTTTTTTTTATTTTATAAAGTACAATATTTAATGTTAATAAATAGTAAAACATAAAATTAAATATAATAAAAAAAATTATTAAGATAATTTTCATTGTTTTCCTGTAATCTTTTGAGTTTTTCATATTTTGTACTCGTCTCTCACCTTTATCTAATTTCTTTTGTTATCGAAGAAAAAAACAAGTTAAATAGAGACTCATTTGTTGGTAGGGGGAGCTACTTCACCTATAAATGAAGAATGGTTTTGATTATGTTTTTGGATTAAAATAGATAATAGTTTTGGTCTAGTTAGGTTGTGCATTAGGCTAATAGTTTGTCTTTATCATATGTAAATCAAGCCTGCACCAGGTTGTGAATTAGGCCTGCATTGTGCTGAAATGGACCATTACACTCTTGCTTGTGCAAACATGAATGGTTAGCTGTTTAACTAATGGATTAGCTGTGAGTATTGCACTAAGGCAGTGAAAATACACTCACGATAATCGATTAGGTAAATTGCTAATCCATTAATGACAGCAGAGAAGTCTGTATAAAAGCTGTTTTTAAAATCTGTTTTAAGCCTGGAGAAAAATTGATAGATCACAGAGATTCTTTCTGAAAGACAGCCTTCTAAGAAACACAGAGATATTGAGCCTTCTGGAAGATCATTCAAGTGCAGATCCAAGAAGATTGATAGTTGATTCTACCATGATGGGTCTTGCTTGAATCAAGGAGCATATTGTTAAATTTGCACAACATAGGTGTATTCGTTTCTTGATTCTATTTATTATATTTCTGATTACAGTTACTTCTTTGTGTGAAGTGTAGGTCTAGGTGCAATTGCGTGGATGCATTGCTCCTAGGAGGAGTTCTTGATTGGTAAATCAAGTTCTTGGGTTTTTAGGGTCTAGAATTATATAGGTGTTCTTGTAATTCTTGGATCCTATCCGTGTTAGTGGAATCCTCCTAAGTGAGTTACTTAGGAGAAGACTGGATGTAGATTCATCTTGAATCGAACCAATATAAATTGTTGTGTATTGCTTCTTTCTCTTCTCTCACAATCTTTCTTGATTAAGTTAAAACAGTCCATTAACCCAAAACTGCAAAATTGATTAATTGAGGTTTAAAACTTAAAGACTTCGTCAAGATTTACCTTAAACCAAAGAAAAGATCATTAATCAAGATCCCTTCTTGGTTAAGATAAGTAGACAGATCTAGTTTTAACAATTGTTATTTTTGACTCCATTTTTTTATATCTTTTCTTTCATTTTTAAAGAAAAAAAAAGTAACTTTCTCTTGTCTCACTTGGTAGTAAAATACTTGTTTAATATTTAGCACTATTTTTTATCTCATGACATTTTGTATATTATTTTTTATGAATATAGAAGAGTAAGTAATGTATTATGTGACTTTTTATAGACAATTTTTGGTGGACTTGATCATTATAATTTTTTGTAGTAGTTATGTCTCTCAATTTTTGATTAGATTATGATAAATTATATTTTAGTCTTAAACTTGTTTTTCAAATAAGTATATTGATGAAAAACAAAAGAATAAATTTATTTTTTAAAATTGATAAAAGAAAAATGAAGATCAAAACATGACAATATCATTGCTCATAACAATAAAATGAAACAATGTTATGACTTTTAACAAAAATAGTTAAAAAATTTAGTTATTATTAAATTATTTGATAAGTTTAAAAATATGAAAAACTGATAAACAATCTTTTAAATATTTATAATTTTTTTATAATTATAACTATACTAAATTATGTATTTATTTTATTAAAAAAATAAATAACAATAATATTAAATATATAAATTTTAAATATATTATTTTGACTCTTTAATAAGCCTATGTTAACTATTTGAAAAAGTCATATATAAACAATCCTCGATGCTTATTTTCTCTCTGCCAATCCTGATCGATACAAAAAGATCAGCAAAGTTTTCCATCAATGAATGTTCAGTTCAGAGGAATAGTATCATTAGCTAGGATAATAGATGATTTAATTCAACTAATAAATTATTTAATTTGAACAAAATATTTCAAAATTATAAATTTTAATAATTTAAAAAAAAATCTATAATTCATTTACTTCAATTCAATATAATGAAAAGAGAGTTGGATTTAATTGAGTGTAATAAAAAAAATACCAGATTCCATTAAATCTAATTTTTATGGAGTTGAATGATAGATTTATTTAAAATTTAACCCCACCCCACCTACCATATTCATTCTTAAGAGAAGTTAACAAGATAGTTGAACATCACATCATAAAACTTGCAAACAAAATCATCTATGAAACTTGAATTTGACGATAATGATTAAAAGATGAGTTCATCTTTTTTGTGGTCTTTTATGCTCAAGGGATGGGATGTATCACCACTTTTCCAATGGCTCTGTTAGTCTTCAAATATGCAAATGCCTCCACAGCCTGAGAAAACGAAAATGGACTTTTAGGATCCAATATTGGCTTCACCTTCCCACTCTCCAAATAAGGTTCTAGTTTCTCCAATACAGTACCATCCGAAATGCGCATTACGAAGATAGCAGAAGAACTTCCACGTGCTGCTACTGTCACAAATTTTCCACCTTCCTTAACAGCCTTCGATGCTCTATCGATCTCACTCTGCCCTGAATTTGGAATCATTCGTACACAACAACTTTTCAATAATGTTACTGCACAAAATCTGACACACGTACAATAATTTATACAACATTGTTTTTTTTTATCTATCTGTGTATTGTTGCAGCATATTCATTGTACACGACAAAAACATAGGTTCAGAGTTTCAATGTCTCACCTACTGTATCGTACACCACATCAAACTTTTCTTCCAGCTCTTCAAGCTCCCCCTTTGTATAATCAATGGCTAAGTCTGCTCCCAAGTTCCTTAACAAATCCAGTTTCCCAGTACTCGCTGTGGCTGCAACCTTTGATGCCCCAAAAACCTGCTTCGCTAGCTGCATCATCAAACACATATATTAGAATACCCAATTACTCAGTTTGATTAAAAATGTTTTTACTAACCAAAGATGATTAAATATAGTATATGAAACCTGAATAACAAGGGATCCAACTCCACCAGCACCTCCAAGAACAAGAACAGATTTGCCAGCAGAAAACTCAACTCTTTCAAGTCCTTGATAAGCAGTGATGATGGCTAAAGGAAGGGATGCAGCTTCAGCAAAGCTCAAATTGGAAGGTTTGTGAGCCAATACTTTTTCTTCAACAGCAGTATACTCTGCCAAAGATCCAACACTTTTTGGATTGTTTATAGGATTCTCATTGATGTCACCATAAACCTCATCACCAACCTTGAATTTCTTCACTTCACTTCCCACTCTCACCACCACACCAGCAACATCATACCCCGGAACAGTCTTAATTCATTTCCAGCACCAAATTCAAGATTTAACATTGCAAAACGAGAAAAGAAGATATTATTCAATGACACAAAATGAAAATTCACGTACGATTACATAAGATAAAATGAAATCCTTACGGGCAAGGGAGAGTCGGTGTTCTTGAAAAAGCCAAGAGCTCTCTTATAATCCACAGGATTAAGGGCTGCAGCAACAACCTTAATGAGCACCTCGTCTTCCTTGATCTGTGGTG
The DNA here is from genome assembly GCF_037176805.1 of Vigna unguiculata. Taxonomy (NCBI): domain Eukaryota; kingdom Viridiplantae; phylum Streptophyta; class Magnoliopsida; order Fabales; family Fabaceae; genus Vigna; species Vigna unguiculata. The sequence continues at coordinate 47,908,844 of NC_140795.1, read as the reverse complement.
TAGGTATGTTGGATTCAAATTTCAGAGTCTCTTCTATGTTTCCATATTCTGAGTAAACCCAAGCTTTTATGTGTGATGGAATAGTAGGAGTACTCGCCATTGTATGAGTGGTTTGAAGGGAAAAAGAGTAAGAGGATGATAGAACTGAGTTTTGTGGATACCAATGATGTTGCAAGTTGCAACACCAACCATTCCTCTATATATAAAGAAAGAAAAATATTCATGTACAGTTGTCACCACTTGGTTCTCTTCTGCTTTCTTCTTTGTCAATGGCCATGAATTTTGTTGACAAACTATGCAAGAGTTCATGATGACGATTTTCTGGGAAGGTTCATGATGTTATGTACAGCATCTGCAATCAATGACTATATTCATCATTTTGTAAGAACTTTTTTGTTGAAATATAAATGTGATGGGTTTGAGGTATAATTTTTTTTTAATGTTATTAAAACTAAAAGAAAATTAATTTAGTAAAATAATTAAATTAGTGTTTTAATTTTTTAAAAATTGGAATACAAAATAAAATATTATAAAATATAATATAGATTTTATACTATTTTGTGATAATATAAAACTTGTTTAAGATGGTTTTAAAAATTATGTAAATAAGTGATATCTATTTTTGAGTAAATTACACCTTATTATCCGATGTAAATGTTACCTAACACTTAATCCTCCTTTATTTGACCCCATTAATTGTTTTTTTCTTAAGTTTAAAGTGGAAAAATATTTAATGCGAGAAAATTAAGGTCGATCAATAATGCTACGGATTTAAGGTTCTTTACATAAAAAAATTTTAAAAAATAATGATGTTTTGATTACTGAATTTTGATGATTTTATTTAATATTATGAGGTTTCATAAATAATTTTAAAATATCGAAAATAAAATAATAAAAAATTACTTCAAAAATATTGTCTAAGATAAATTTGTCAAAACTTAATAATAAAAAATAATTTTCCAAAATTGAAAAACGTGCAAGTGACTTGATACGTAAATAAAATGTGCAAGTGTGTTGACCTACTTATGTAAAATTGTAAGAGTTTAATTTTTGTTTTTCAGTAATTTAAATTGTTAAACTATTTATAACTTGGGTAGCACAGTGTTTAGCTTGAATATATATGAATTAATTACTTGATGAACATAATACAAGAGTCTTGTGAGAAGTTGGTCTCTGCTTCAAATTAAATATCTATTGATTAACTGAAGAATAAGTCAGTAAATTTAAATATAAGATAAGATAAAAAGAAATTGAGATACGATAAAATTAAAATGAATTTAAATTTTATTGAATGCTTAATAATAATAATAATAAATTACTAATGTTATGATAGTTGGCGATGTAGATGGTAAAAAAGAAAATTAAAAAAATAAAATAATAGTAATAGTATTGACATTATGGAATTGAAGTGTCAAAATTTTATTAGGATAAGTGACGGTAAAATACGATAATATAACAACTAAATTGATAATTTTTTATATAATTTGAGTTGATATACTTTAAATAAATTTGAAATAAACAAATAGAAAAATAGAAAGTTACTTTAGAAAGTTACTTAAAGACGGTGCAAAATCTGATTAATAATAATAAAAATGATAATAGTAGTAACATAATGGCTCTTAGTAGTAATGTAATGATTGTTGTAATAAGGAAACAAATGGTAACCATAAAGGTGCTGAAAAGTGATAGGGTTAACAATAGTGATGATGGTAAATAAGAAATTATAATAACAATAATAATATATATTAACAAAATATATATATATATATATATATATATATATATATATATATATATATATATATATATATATATATATATGTTAGGAATCCTATTTAGGATAACAAGATGTTGAATCGCTATCGATAGTATTTAATTATTAATCATTTAAAAGAACCCATCTCATTATTCATTGTTGGCAAACAATATTTGTGAATTTTTTTATGTCCTTAATTTAGATATTTTTATATTTTATTCTCTTAAAATTAAATAAAGTTATCTAAAATTTAAATAAAAATTTAATCTGAAAGTAGAATTTAAATCAAATTACTCAATTTTCTAAAAACCAAATTTAAATACATTGTGCTAAAATATAAATTTAAAAAATAATCTTTTAAAATATAAATATAGGATCAAATAAAAAAATAAAAATATATATGAAGTCAAATTATAAAGAATTTTTTAATTATAAATATTTTTTTTATTGATAATTTGTTAATAAATTGGTAATAAGTATTTGTAATTAGATACATGATATTAATTCCTTCCGTAAGAAAATAGAAGTAAGTATGTAATTAAATATCCATATATTCCCATATATTTATTAAAAACATCTTCTTAATTAGTATTGTTAAGATTTTTTTTTTCATCTCTACCAATACCAAATAAATGATTAAAATATGTTCTATCCTACTATATTGCCTCTTGTTTAAACTCTAAGGACTTATTCAATGAAAAGAAAAAGAAAAAAGGTATTTTGAAAAACTATCTTAAACAACTATTTATTGAACCTTTTTGATATACAAAATATAAATAATTTTTTGAAATAAAATAATAATATACATCGTTGCATTGATTGTATAAAATAACAAAAAGTTGTCGACCTCACACACTAGAAACTAAAAATGTAAAAATTAATTAAAATTTATGTTTGAATATCAAAGGATGGAAGAGGGATGAAATTTAAACCATTTTAGCTCGATTTCTAAATTATGTGAGAGCGGTAATAACAATTTTTTCTCCTATTTTTAATACAGAAATTAAAATAACTTTTCTAAGCACAGAGATAGAAGAGTAACTAAAAATTAAATTCATATAAAAAGAAGCAAATATTTGGTTGTACGTTGTATTAACAGAGTAAGCAAAAGACAATATTATACTGCATAATGTTACAGATCATTATTTGACAAAACAGAATAATTAATGCAGGAAATTCCAAAGTGTAGTTAAAAAGAGATCAGGAGATCCAACACCAATGAGACCTGAACACAATCACATAAGGTATTGACACCATTCTCAATTCAAAGTCTTAAGGCAATGTATTTATAAGTTTTTATTCTTATACAGTATTTCACTTTCTTATTTTTAGTTAATGTGAAACTTAGACTCAGACTTGGATTCTTAACACCGTTAACGTTAAGAGAAAGCACAAGAGATATTATAGTACATAATGTTCAGATCATTATTTGACAAAACAGAATACCACATGCAGGAAGTTCCAAAGTGTAGTTATAAGTTTACAACACAGATAACAACCATTGATATCTCTAAGAGATTTATCACAACACAGACACTGAAATAGGAAATACATGCATGCATGCATATTATGGAATGGGATATATAACCACTTTCCCAGTAGCTCTGTTAGTCTTCAAATATGAAAATGCTTCCACTGTCTCAGAAAATGGAAAAGGACTCTTAGGATCCAACATTGCCTTCACCTTTCCACTCTCCAAGTAAGGTCTCAGTTTCTGCAACAAATCTCCATCAGAAGTCAGCAAGAAAGGTATAGCTGGTGGAGTTGCAGGTGCCAATATTGTCACAACTTTACCACCTTCTTTAACACCCTTCAATGCCCTTTCACTTTCTCCTGTGTTAATATCATAATATATTCTGTTAAAAGTCCTACTACTTTGTAATATATAAGTGGGTGAAAATCGATAAACTCATCTCATAATATATAATTGGAATGTGGAATGCAAATCTTATCTTACAAATGAAGGGTCAACAATATTATGTTAACAAATTGATCATGTAAAGAAATTGAACACTGAAGATGAATCCAAATAACTTACCTACTGCATCGTACACCACATCAAACTTCTCTGCAAGTTCTTCAAAGTTCTCTTTTGTGTAGTCTATAGGCAAGTCTGCTCCCAAGTTTCTCAACAATTCCAGTTTTCCAGTACTAGCAGTAGCTGCTATCTTTGATGCACCAAACACATGTTTGGCGATCTATCTCATGAAACACACATTCACATTCAGCATACAATGTTATACTGATCAGTACAAAGAAGAAAACAGGTTTTTTTACAGGAATGGGACAACTTTGTCCTTTAATTACAAACATGGGATAGTTACTAATAAATTATATGACAGAGGCAGGAGTTTGAACGTAAGTCGTCACGTACACGACTTTTTCATAAAGTTTCAAAAATGTTATGACAACTTCTTTGTAATTATATTAGACTGAACTCATCATTGGCGGTGATAGTTTCTCTTGTAAATAATATTTAATCAAGGTCGTCAACCTCAATGACGACTTCGCTTTTAAAATTTTTAAGAAATTATTTTCCTACGTAACAACTTCACTTTAAACACTTTAAATCTAGTCCCATCTGCAAGATATGTTCTCTGTCATATAATTTATTAGCCAACTATCCATTTTTTATAATTAAGGGCAAAGTTATCCCATTCCTATAAAAAAACCAAAATATGATCATAAGAACAATTTTTTTTTTTTTTAAATTAGAAACCTGAATAACAAGGGATCCAACTCCACCAGCACCTCCAAGAACAAGAATAGATTTGCCAGAAGAAAACTCAACTCTTTCAAGTCCTTGATAAGCAGTGATGATGGCTAAAGGAAGGGATGCAGCTTCTGCAAAGCTCAAATTGGAGGGTTTGTGAGCCAATACTTTCTCTTCAACTGCAGTATACTCAGCCAAAGAGCCAATACTCTTTGGATGGTCCAGAGTAATCTCATTGATGTCACCATAAACTTCATCTCCAACCTCAAATTTCTTCACTTGATTTCCCACTTTCACCACCACACCAGCAACATCGTACCCTGGTGCAGTCTTCTCACCACAAAACGATGAAAAAAACGAGATTAAAAAACAACAAAAACTGTTATGCTATAATTAATAAGACAGGGTTAAGAAAAACATATATAGTTACTGGTAAAGGAGAATCAATGTCCTTGAAATCACCAAGAGCTCTCTTATAATCTACTGGATTAATGGCTGCAGCCACAACTTTGATGAGCACTTGATTTTCCATGAGGTGTGGTGTAGGCACATTAGGATCAAACTTGAGAACCTCTTCTATGTTTCCATATTCAGAGTAGATCCAAGCTTTCATGTGAGATGGAATACTTGTCATGGTGTTGTGAAGAATCGATAAGAAGATCCTTTGAGAGTGTTTGTTTGGAGTGAATGAGATGAAAAGAACTGAATGATGAGGATGGGAAGATTATGCAAAACACTATGCTATTTATAGCATACAATAACTATTTTTCATGATTTATATTTTATGAAAACTGCATACATTATTCTCTTTTGTTATGCCGAGTGATGATTTGTGTCATGACATCATCACATTTCAGAATTAAAGAAACGAAGAACCATTTTCCTCTTTACCTTCTTTGTTTGCTATGTTTTAGGACAACATAGACGATTTTCCAGCAAGATTCGTGATGTTTTGCCCATCTTCTTTGACGGATCAGTGTTCTTGGATGTGGTGAAGTTGATAAATAAAGAACAATGATATTTGTACATCTTTGAATTGCAAAAAATTGTTCATCACTGCATTTTTCTTTATTTCTCTTTCTATTCTGATCGTATATATTATTATATTTATATCATTTTTTTACTAACTTTTATTTCTGTGGGATATATTAAACAAGATAAAGTGCGTTCAATAAAATTGATGTATTTTCATTTTTTTCTAATTAGATTTCTCAGAGAAATATTATATATTTCTAACATAAATGTAAAAATTAATACTACGTACTTTTAACTTAAAATTTTAATATTTATATATATATATATATATATATATATTATCTTTTTTAGTAAATTCTCTCGAGAAAAAATCATAAAAAACAGTTTAAGAAAAGAAAGTATATAATAAGATGCATGTATAATGTTACGTAAGGTATGACGCATGAAGAGAGGAGTCAATGTCAATGTCTGAATGATGGTTGGTGACGATAATTGCTTTATCCTTATTATGTTCATTTCTATCGAAAAACATAAAAAAGTTCTGTTACGTCAAATAACAACAGAGAAAATAGAAAAGTCAACGTTAAATATGTTAAATATATGATTTCGTTATTTAATTTCGAATTAAAATTAAAATTAGTCTTTTTTAAGATTTTAACTTTATTAATTTTTTAAATTTTTAAATTATATAAATTTAATTATTTTAATTAAATTTTATTACATTTATTTAATATTTAGATACGTTTTTTAGTTAATATTAAATTAAAGATATATTAAATATGATAAATAATTTAGATAAATATTATTATCAAATATGTTTGAAATATAAAATAAATTAAAAAAATTAAATTTACGTCATTTTAAAATTGAAGAATTAAATTGGATAAAAAATTAAAAAATAAGCTAATTCTAATTTTCAAAAGAATCAACAAAATTTATTTAACCCAAAACTTTATCTGCTTAAGATTTTATAGAATACCTTTTTAAGAAGCAAATAGAAATATAAAAATAAGATAAATATAGAAATAATTGTATGCGTGAGCCTATTAGGGTGTGCAAAGGGAGCCATGCCCCACAAACCTTTTTCCCCAATTTTTTCTCAGTAAAATTAATATAATATAGAAATAAATAAATCTTTTTAATTTTATGGTGTTTTATAAATTTAGCATCTTCAAAATTTGTATTCATTTATTTCAAGGTAAATATATTTTTGTTATTTAATTTTTAATAAAAATTAAAATTAGTTTTTCTTTAAATTTTTGAAATATGTAAATTTAATTATTTTAATTAAATTTTGTAAAATTTATTGTCAAACTTTAAAAAATTTTGATTTTAATCATTTTTAATTAAATTTTATTAAATTTATTTAATGTTTAATTCTGAATTTGAATTTCTCACAAAACAAATCCGTCATGAAATACCCTTCGACATGATTTCCAAAGATCATGAAAACACTGAACTACAACACATACTAAGAAAAATATCACCTGAAATGTGACCGTTTTACAATGAAAAACCTACATATAATCACCTATTTTATGAATCTTAAACCCTTCTGTTCAAACAAGATGACATGTAAAATTTTCAAGAAAATTTTTCTTCTGTTTTTTAGAAAAACTTAAACACGTTTCTTTTCAAATCAATTTGAAATAGTTTTATGATTACTAACTAATATGTTCTTCATATAATCTAAAAACCATTATGTTTTAACTTAATCCATTGTTTTTTTAAATATAATTAATTATGTAAATGTGAAAATTTTTAAATCCCTTAATATAATCGATTATTACCTTAAATAATAAATTATTTCTAAAACATATGAAAACCAGTTTTCATCAAGATAATCATTATTTGAAATAATCATTTATATACTTAATTATTATGTTAAAAAGGAAAAAAAATAATTTTCAACACATTTTGACAACATTAAAATAATAATAAGTAATGGAAAGATAAATTATCAAAAAGAGGTTCATATATCATCAAAATCATTATCAAATTGACACATCATTCTTTATTGACACCTATTATAAGTTTATAAATTTTTATTTTTTAATAAAATTAATTAATAGCATAGTACATGTTAAAACATATTAAAAAATATGTTTTATTTAAGGATTAAATATTATGATCGTAAAAAAATAATGATTATGTTATTATCACTTTTGTGAATTGATACTGATGTTAGTATCATATTATTAATAAAAAATAATTAACGAAAAAACTTTATTCTATAAACTACTTGAACCTGTTCAACTGCTTTCAATTTTTTTCAACTTAATGACTTTATGCTATTTCACCTTTTTTCATATAAATAGCAGATAATTTTAATTTATAAATGAATGTTTATTTTACATTTTCCCCTGCCAATGGCCTACAATTCTAATGATTAAAAAAAAGTCCATCAAAGAGCAAGCAAAAGTATATAAATAAATAACCCTTCATATCATGAGAACCATATTAAATTAAGGGTATGTTTTTAATCCTTGAACTTTGACCTAAAATTGAAATTCGTCCTTGGTCGAAACTTTGATAAATTTTGGTACCTAAACTTTCAAAATGAATGAATATAATTCTTTTAACCCAATTTTGTTAACTTTTATTTAGGTTTCGAACGCATTTCTCAATAAATATTGAGCTAAGAATGTGTCAAATGACATAAACAGTTGAAAATTGAGTTAAAAGGACTCTATTCATTCATTTTTAAAGTTTGAGTAAGGACCAAAATTTATCAAAGTTTTGACCAAGGACGAATTCCAATTTTTTACTACAGTTCAGGAACTAAAAACGTACTTAACCCTTAAATTAATAACAGATATCAAGTTACTAATATAGTACTAAAGACTTTAGAATGATTTTACTATATATGATGCTCTCTTACTAACATTGGTTGTTTTTTCATGTAAACACTTCACTTCACATAGTTTGGTTCTTCTGTGCCTATTATAAAAAGTATATTCATAAAACAACTAAAAAAGGATTATAGATATATATAGTTATGTTTGGCTTTTCAATTCATCTGTGAAACAGAAAGCAACATGGTTAGATTTTATAATGAAGCCTTTCTTTTCCTGGCAAAATTTTTGAGTGCTCCAGCAGCATTTGAAGAAGTGGCTGGAATGATGGCTTTCCGAATCACAGAGACATTCCTAACAGTGTTAACAGCATGTCCTGCACTTGCCAACACATGCTCAGTAGCCTCTCCTGCTTCTTCCCCAAACCTGTTGCCAAACCACCCATTTTACCTAAGGTTACATTTATATATCCACAACATAGGTGTTAATCATAGGGTGTGTTTGTTTTTCTATTTAAACTGTTCAAAACTAAAAGGTTCAAGGTGTAGTTAAGTCATCATCACAATGGAGAAAAAGTCTTGTCCAAGTTACTTAGAGTTCAATTTCAGGCATAAATATTATCAATATGTGGTTCAACAATAAATTTTGGCTATTTTATTTCAAGAAACATAATAATAATAGTAATATTACCGGTTTGAAACCATTCTGGTTGCAGCTTTGGAGGTGGCAGAAAAGGTTTGTTTTTCAGCAGCTTCAGCTGCTTCAAAGACTCTTTCTGCCATTAAAAACAGAGATCAAGTTGATGGTGCTTGTTTAAAAGAATGAGATAAGCTTCATAAGTAGTGTATCCAATACAACAACAATAAGGTTGGTATATGAGAAGTGTTACTTACTGACTGAATCAAGGGAAGCCAATGGCACCTCTCTAGGGAGCATCTTTAGGAATGCCTGTCCTGGTTGGGATTTAAGCACACGCGTCATCATTGATCCACTCATTGTTGCAACACCATCAAGCAAAGATTTGGTTAAGTTTTCTGTCATGTTTGTCAGCTCTCTAACACTAGATTGCAAACATGAAAAGTAATCCAACTTAGTTTGTAATTGTACATATATGAAAATGAAAAGTTCTTATAGTCAATACTCTAATCCTTAAACATGAACTCATTACATAGTATAACTCAATCTCATCACATGTTTCAATACCGTTTGAGGTTTTCGTTCATTCCACTGTTCTTTGTGGCATCATTCCTCTTGTTCATACTTTGTCTGACCATGTTAGCATTGTTCTTTTCCGCAGCACTATTCAGGATCGCTTCCCCTATTTTTTGGACCTGCTTTTCTTAACAGGTTTTTGATGAAAAGCATAATGATTTATTTGTTTCTTTTCAAATGAGGGGAAAAACAACAAAGCATATACCTCAGTTTATTCTAATTTGTAACCACATAGTTTGATGTGTTTATCTATCTCTATCTCTAATACATTTCAAATTCTTCCTCTTTTTTCTTCCTTAACTATAAATTGTTGGATGATAAACATTTCCCTTATAAAACCAAGGTTTTTCTTCTAAGAGGAACAAACAGTTTAGTAACTAAAACATCTCATACCAGAAAGTTTCTCTTTTTTGACAATCATCTCTAAGCCAAGCTGTTGACTGAGAATCTCATACTTCATTATTTTCATAAACAAGGACCTTGATGCACCATACTCACAACTAAGAATTCTCACATTCAATCTGACTTTAACACAACATAGTCGGTGTTTCAATCTCACTCAATCTTCCTAACATCAAAATTTCATATTGTAAGAACTAAGGAGTAATATAAGAGAAACACCAAAAGATTTCATATTCTAACACAACATAGACAATGTTTTTTTCATTGAATGAAAAAAGTTGCATTGACTTATGCTATCAACCTACTTTTAAACTGAACCCATTTAAACATAAATCATTTCAATTCAAAATCATTTTTAACCATAATGAAAAGAAAAACCAGTAAAGTGCCGGTGTTATTCAACAGATAAACCAAACCTGGTTGGTGTAAGCATTGCTGCACATGAAGATACCCTTAACGATCTGACCAGTTCCTCCTGCAATGGCCCTGGCAAGAAAGTGGTTGTAATCCTTAACCCTTGGGGCAAAATCCTCCCAATCAAGATCACTCTTATTGCTCCTTTCCAACCAAGAAAAGCAACAATGATCCTTCAGAAAAGAATCCAGCATCCTCATGATCCCATAACACTGTTCCGGAAAGGTCACACCATAGCTCAGAGGCTCACCACCGTCTTTCACAGGCAGAGAGAAGAGATAGTGAAGATCATCCACCTTCACCACTGGCTCGTCCTTTGTCAAGGGCCACTGAAAACTGCTTCCGACTTTTATGACTGTTGCCAGTGCCACGTTCTGCTCCATGACCCTCATGATTGTGAAGTGCCCTTGAGCCAGTTCAAGGGCTTCTCCTTCTCCCATCAGATGAACTTTGCATCCTGGGATCTGTAGCACAAGTTCTTGGGTGGGAGTTTTGGGTTTCTGCAACTCTTGAAAACCCATCTCTGTTTTTCGTCTGTTTGCCATGTTCTTTCTTTGGGTCCTTTTTCTTTTCACTGTCTGTATTCAAAATCTATTACCAATAAATATATATTTTATTTATTGATAATAAATTACCCATCTCAGTTTAGTTAATTAATTAGTAATTAGTTTTCCATAAACTTTCTTTTACCACACGAGTTTGAATCGCACATGATCCTCCATCTCACGTTTTTGCTTTTTCTCTAGCACCATATTATACCGACTCAAACATCGAGGCGACCCAATTTCTTATCATTTTTCCTCCACTTTCAATTCTTTGCTTTTTTACTATTATGTTTAATCAATTTCATACAGATTAAAGATAAGAAAGGCTTAAAGTATTTAATAAGTAAATTTTAATTTATAAATCAATTTTGTAAGATTAACATTTAGATTTAAAATTTATTTTTCAAAATGATATTGATATAATTTGATATGTATTTTAATAACATTCATTGTTTGTTACGTATTATTAAAAAATTAGTTATCATTGGATTCAATGCATCACTCTATCAAATCACTATTAATATAGGAGTGATCGTAAATCTCATCTTACAATGTTGTTTTTGTAGAATTAAATTAAACATAAAATATATTTTTTAAGAATTCATTTTATTATCTCATTTGTTAGAAATTTTTGTTTTGTATTATTGAATTAGATTTAAAATTTACTTTTTAACATAGAATTAGCTTCACTCAAAACTTATTATAATAACATATGTTGTTTGTTGTGCTATAAAAATATGTTATTTGTCAAGTCTATCGTGTGACATGTTATCAAACCATCATTAATATTTAATAAACTCGAGATATATGTGACATGTGAGTTAGATATTCATATCAACTAGAAATAAACGAGTTTATAATATATATATATATATATATATATATATATATATATATATATATATATATATATATATATATATATATATATATATAAAAGTGTAAATTTCATCTTATAAATAAATTTTATAAAATTAAATATTAAACTTAAAATCTACATCTTAATAATTCATTTCATTATCTTATTTGTTAGAAATTTCGTTTGTTATCGGGTTAATGGTGGATGTTTGGTAGATTTTCAAAATAATTCCTATTACTTATGTGATATTCTCAAAAGAATAAGTTTTATCTAAAGATATTGTTTGCTGGTCTATAAAATGAAAGACTTGTTTTGGAATTTCTTTGGTTAGTTGATGTTCATTTTTATGTAACGGGTAAGACAGTGATCTCCCAAAATAATATATTGTTCTAGTTTGAATTTTTTCTTTTTTTCTATTCGAACTAAACATAACATTGCACACTCAAAGCTAAGTATTTATTTGTGCGTACAACAAATATTTACTTAAATTCGTATTTTGAGACATAATTGGGATGCAGACTTATAAAATTTTAATAGTTATATTATAATATGAAATATTATAAATCATATAATTACATTATGAAGAAATAGTATAAGTGTTGAAAATTTGTAAAAATTGTGAAAATATGAGAAATATAAAATATACGATAAATATAATATATATGTTACAAGAGAAACTTCTTATTTTATTTTATTCATATACGTAACAAAATATAAAGTCAAATAATTCTTGTGAATTTTTTTTTAAAATAAAGTCATAAAATTATTGATCTGAGAATTTTTTCTTTTCAAATGCAAATTTAAACGAAACACATACTTAAATAAATACAGACTTAAAGTAATGTTTAATGTATATAAGTTTTTAGTGAGAGAATGCGTGCATGCATGCCAATTTCTCTACTCTTATAAGAGTTATTTTGGATATTTTCCATTTCTGCGTCACTTTATGATAAAACTCTTAGAAATTGTTACGATAAAACTCTTAGAAATCTCTTGTTATAAAACTCTTAGAAATTGTTACGATAAAACTCTTAGAAATCTGTTGTTATTGTCAGATTTTAAAAGTAAGACAAAAGTAAAATTTAGTATAAACATTTTGATATTAATCAATTTGAAGTTGGTTAAATTAATAATCGTGTCTCTATGTAAAATTAAATAAATGTACATTTACTTTTATAATTAGCTTAATGTGTTCAAATCGCGTTATACTAATTAGTTTAATGCCATTATGAAAAATTCAACTTAAAAGCAAACACCTAAAACCTGTTAAATATTTTGTAATTAATTTTACATTCAAAATCAATTCTTCAACCTATGAACATTTACTTCTAATCACGTTAAATGATAAGGTGATTATGAGAAATTGAATTTTGAAACCAGAAGCTGTAATGTTGAATAGTCTGTGAGAAACTTGTGTGTTCCTCTGCTCCCGTATACAAAACTGAAACGTGCTAGTAGAATTTCATTTCCTTCTTAAACCAGAAAGCAGAAAAAAAAAAAAAAGATCTCACCATAACTTTTGAAAAGCATTTGATTATCCAGAAGTGATATAAAACTTCATCAATGTTCACACATGCAGCTGTTTTTGTGTACAAGACACTTCATGAGAATATGTATATAATTATGATATAGAGCAATAAACTAGTTGAATCTGCAGAAGATGAAAGCTGAAACAATAGAAGTAGATGCAAAGACCACAAACGCAATGAAGGATAAAGCAACGGATGCCTTGGCAATTTCCAAGAACTTGTCTCCATCTGAAACTTCCTTTGACCAATAATGTGCTGTGGTCGCAGCCGAAGATGATGCTGATAATACAAGATATGCCATCACCTGAAATTTTTCAACCCATCCAACACCTTTATTAATTACTATGTCATCAAATATATGCCATCATCATCCATGAATCCCTGATAATAATTTACCTGATCCATAGCAAAGTTGAGGTAAGCACGTAGTTTGGGATTCATTGTGTGTCGTTTAGTGATGAAGTACTTCCCTAGATCAAATATTTGTAATGCTGAATACACAAATCCAATCCCATTCACTGATAAGCAGTACCTGATACACAATCACACCCAAAGATTACCAAAACCTAATGCCAGTTGCACTAAACTGAAGCAACAATGATAATAAAATTACGGGGTTAAAACTTATTTGGTCCCTCAACTTTAAGTGAATTTTGAAATTAGTCCATTTTGAAACTTAAGACTAATTTAGTTTTTTATATTTCGAAATACGTGAATTTAATCCTATTAATCAAATTTTGTTAAGTTTATTTGACATTTTAAACGCGTTTCATAACCGAATTTGACTTAATATTAAAGCAAAAATGTGTCAAACAGTATAAACAACTCAAATATATTCTTGAGATGCGTAGAAAATATCAAATAAACTTAACAAAATTTGATTAAAAGCACTAAATCCATATATTTCGAAAGATGAAAAACTAAATTGGTTCAAAATTTTGAAATGAACTAATTCCAGAATTCACATAAAGTTAAGAAAGTTAAGAGACAAAAACATATTTAACCCTAAAATTACGTGAAAGCTTTCATTTGATACACTCAAAAACCCCATTACTTGATTAATGTGATAGATAATTGAAGACATATACTTAAGCAAAAATACAATAATATGAGTGTGTTTTTGTGTGAATGGGAGAGAGACTAGAGTGGAACTTACTTGAATTCCTCAAGATCATACCAATGTAATTCATCAGAGTCTAGTTGAGTCGTTGCTGGTGTTTCAACGGTGAAAGTATACCACGTGTCTGGTGGAGACTCGTTCCATCTTTTCGACGGTGCTTTACGCACCTTTTTCTTTCTATCAGAAGCCAACACAGAGAACGCTATCTTGCAGAACACAAAAGCAGCAATTCTGAGACACAGCAGAACAATGTACCACTTACTCACTTTCTTCTTCGACACTCCATCCTCGTCACCATTGTTATTAGCATGATGACGTGCACCTTCTTCAACGTTTTCCACAGCCATCACTGACACACTCTTCACAGTTTTATTCACTGCCTCCTTCACAACCTTGATGGCATCGTCGCTGATGGACTGAGAGTGGCTCGCCGCCACTATCTGAAGGTCACCGTCGCTGAAAGAGTGGTTGCTGTGGGAGTTGTTGAAGGAGTCTTGAAGGGTCGGAGCTGAAGGAGGTTTTGAGATTGAGTGGTGGTGGTTGTGGTTGTGGCGGTGGTGGCTTTGTTCTTTCTTCTTTGAGGGTTTTAATTCTTCTTCTTCCTCTGTCTTCTCTGAGTGCCTTTTCATTCTGTCACCTTTCTTTTCTTGAGATGGAGCTTCACTTTTGGTTGTGGGCATGGTGAATGTGTTTTCAAGAGTGCTTTTCAGATTAATTACAACACTTTCTTCACTCAAAATGCTTGTTGTATGATTGATCATAAATATATATATATATCCCACTTTGGGAGTTGATGGTAATTATCTAGGAATGGAATATGATATTGTGATTTATTTTGTTAAGCTTATTTTTTTAAGTGGTTTAGTATAACGTATTCATTTTTTTTGAAAAAAAAAATATTAGTATATTAATAATGACTCACACTAAATAATATTAAAAAATAAAAAGTAAAAATTAAAAAATGGAAATAATAATATCATTATCTAATTATTTAACCTATCAAACTACCAATCATGTATACTTCGGTTTTTAGTATATATATTTTGATGATCTGATAATTATATGGTATTTTGAAAAGATTAATTGTATGACTAAAATATTAGTATAAAGTTTTGTAAGGTTGATCCAATTTAATTATTGATCTTGAATATGTCAAATAATCAAAGAGAAATGGTTTTGTTGTTTATATATGATGTTAAAAAGTACAGTTAGGTAGAGGGTTTAATTGTGTGATTATATTATTTATTTTGATAATAATAATTGGTGAATGGAATGAAATAAAAATTGATTAAATCGTTCTTATTTCATTAAGCATATACAAATTTATCTCAAAAATAAATTTAAAGATTTTAAGAACAGGAAAGAATGAGATAAAAGTTTTCTCTTCAAACTCAATGATATATGTTTTTTTTTTTTATGTTTAGTTATAAAATAAATTATGTAATTATGCAATTTTTAACATTATTTTAGAAATTTAGCTATTTAAGTTTTCTTCTAACACACTTAATAATTATATTTTCAAATTATACGTATTTGAACTCTCTTTTTATAACTAATAAAATCTAACTCGTTTTGTATTCATTCTATATTTTTTTTACTGAAACTTCAAGGGCCTTAAATCTATCTAGAAACTAGTCAAGAATTACTCAAAAATAATATTGAATAGAACTACCATTTTCTAATCTGACCTTTGGAATAAGTGAAATTGCATAAAAGCATATGCATGCCATTTTTGCATAAAATATTAGTTAAACTTAAGCCGGCCCTTAATTAAATCATTAATGTGCCCTTCCATTAAAATGCTATTTGTACCTCTAACAAGTAATTAAACAATAATGCTGCTTTGCTTTCTTTTCTTTTCTTCTTCACAGTTTGCAAATCAAACACCATTCCACAGACACAAGAATGACAATTTTAGTTTATAAAAAAATAAGGGTCACGATTTAAGAATTTTAATTATACAATAAATTAGATAATGAAATTTTAATTTCAGCTCTAAAAGAATTCAAACATCATCTTCAAAAATTTTATATCCAATTCCTTCTTCTAAAGGTACACCAATTATTGCAACAGTTTCTACCATAACTATGGTCATAAGTAAGAGCCAAAATCTGAAGTTGACATTTTGAGTGATGAAGCCAACGAAATTGTGATTGAGAAATGTGTAATTTTATTTTCAAGTGCCTTTTCTTCTGCTTCAAACTTTCAAACTTATGGGTTCTACGAAATGTTAGTTTATATTATTGATTCTAAACTTTGTAGCATAACTATAAGTCACAAGTAAGGGATCAAATTTATTGTTTATGCCATGAACTCCATAATATTGGACCACTAGGTCAACTATCTATCTAATAGAATTGTGTTTAGGGTAGAATTTTGGAAATATTTAACCTAAACGTAACTTTTGATCTCATTGTAAATTTAATATATTTGGGATGAAATACGATTTTCGTTCTTCCAAAATTTTAAATGTTTGTTTTTGTTACTCTAAGACTTTTGGTACATTCAGATCTTTCAAAAATGAAAAATGTTTTGATCTCTGGACTAATGGTGATGTGAATGTGGAGGACGTAAACGAGAATACATAAAAAGTTTTAATTTTTTTTTAACAAGAATCAGTGTTATTGGCAATTAAGAAAGATACAATTATTTCATATCATTTATCTCCATGTCTCTCAAACTAAAATTCTTTTGTTTCTCTTAACACAAAATACTTTACCAACAATTAATCCTATCAAAATATTATACGTATCTACCCATTTTTATCCACTTGAAAACACGATAACCATATATTGTTATCGTTCACAATACCACATTTTAGTTTTGAAGGATCTAAATAAAATATTTAGGAACGAAAAATGAAACTTTAGGATTTTATAATCACGAAAAACATATTTTACCTCAAAATTTGTTTTTATCATGATCTAAGTTACAAAGTGAATCGATTAAGCTTCGAGAAATCTAGAAAAAGAACCTCGAGACTAGGACGATCACTTTGATTTAATGAACATGAAATGTATTTGTTTATCAGTGAACTCGAAAAGGCAAGGAAGTAGCAGAAGGAGAAAAATTAAATAGTAAACGTATTTGTGTACTCTTTTCTGCATATAAAAAGGATCTAAACGATTGAGCTTTTAATTAATGAGAAATAAATCAATAAAACACAGTCACGAAACAATGGATTGGATGAGTTCACAACACTCAGACCGTATGGTGATTTCTTCTTTTGAACACAACACAGTAGACATCAATTTGTCTTCTATGAAACTACATATCAAATTATCAATAATCATCAAAACCCAGACACAAAATCCGAGCAATCCAGTGCCCTTTTACACTTATATGCAATGTTCCAATGAATTTATTTTACATTGCATCAATTGCTGAATATCCATAATGGGGGAAAGTCAATATTCCACAATCATGGATCCCAGAAATTCCTGTGCAACAGCTCCAGTAGGGTAGCTATTTAACAACACTGATTTTACATTGTACAGATAGATAAGCTGTGGGTAGCTAAAGACCAGATCAGTGGTCATGACTCAGTAAAGAAGAATTCATGAGCTTCACGATATCGTTCCAAGACAACATTAAAAAGGGGATGGATAGGTTCTAATAGATTAGAGTAGGGGCCCAGTACTAGCTTAGGAAGAGGTGGAGAATCCGGGTGCTTTGACCAGCTATATTGGCACAATGAGAGCCCACTCAAACAGTAACATGTGTGATAATGATCTCTACGTTTACCTGGTTTGTCTCTCAGTCCACCTTCTTGCTCCTACATCATGTAAAATAGAAATGCAAATTTTAAAAAGAAATGTAGTAATGGAAGTGGAAAGGTAGAATTGGTTGAAGAAAGGATATCAGTCAAATGTCAAAAAATGGAGGATGGTCTAATCAGCAAAAAATATCAGTTACCAAAAGCTTAAACTTCGTTTTTCAACCGTAGGAAAATGAAGTCAACTAATTCAATACCCTTTTTGTTTTGGCAAAATATCAAATGATTCAACTAAGATTTTGGTTGTGTTAAAGTTCACACGGATATTTAAAATCTCTAACTGTCATCCGTCTGTGGACGTTTACAGAACAAATGTAAGACCGATCAAAATTTCAAATGTTCAAATTAGTGGACCAGATGAAAACATACAAAATTGAATTCTCATTTCAGGCTTTCAAGGACTCGGCAAGGCATATTTAAGCGACAAATTAGAAATCTGAGGATTTAAGATACCAAACAAGTGGATAAACTGCAGACCTGGGCACACAAGAGAATATATTGCTGTAAAGCAATACTGTGAAAGAGTGGTTCTTGTGCTCTCCACTCATTAATAAATTTATAAGCAATGTTTCTATAATCAGTTGAGCCAGATTCAGTAGTACCTGCGAGAATTAGAATTTAAAGAAGTATTAATATCATGAGAAATGAAATTAGAAAGAATGTAAATATTAAAGTCATGCATACCATAGCAAGTTGCATGAGTAGAGGTTCCATCCAAACTTTCTTTATCTTTAGATACATTAGATATATTAAAAATCTGCGAGGTCTCTTCCATTTGTTTGTCGATAATTGAATATAATCTTTGCAATAGTGCAACAGCACCTCCCTGATTACATTCAAGTTTCAATTCAACTATATTCCAAAGGTTGATTTATAAAGTGTAAAATGTCAATCACCTGCCAAAAGGAATAGCATCCATCCACTAATTTATTTGTTCTTCCCTGGAATCCACATTCCTTACCTTGCCGGCATACCACCCAGTCCTAATGCAAAGCCACAGATGATTAAATCATTAACATCAAATGTGGGCAGCTTCAAAGGTTCACATGAATAATTGGAAGCTAATAAATAGGAAGGAAACAATTCTCTTACAATTAACCGAGGCAGGTCCAAGCGACTAGCCTCGCCAATCAGAATCATTGCAGCTAATCCACAGAAGGTGTACCTAATAAACAAATTGCCAAAAATAAGAATGTTTTGCATACCTCCTTTCGGTTTTATTTAATTCCACCTATATTGGTGAAGAGGTATAATAATAGGAAGGGAGGGTGTGAGGGAACGAGTATGATACATACCCGCCATGAGCCTCAGAACCAGGCTCACCTCCAATGCCACCCTCATATGTTTGACAGCTGCAGAAAAGCACCAGATTATAAGGCATCTGTTTACATAACTTTACATGACAATTATACAAGTAATTAATTATGGAGAATGTTAACAATTGTCAATGTAAAGAAAAAATTGTACGGATAGTGTTACCAGTTCACTACTACTGTGATTTCCAATGCAACCCCACCACGATTTACAATGAAATTCCATTTATATATTATGGATAATGTTAAAAATTGCATTTAAGAGACTCCAGTTAAAAAATAAAAAAGTAGAAAATTATTGATAGGTGATGTGCTACTACTGTGATTTCCAATGTACCCCCACCATGATTTTGAACAAAAATTTCTTTTTCTTGATTCCTTAACCAGTATTCTAAAGGCATTCAATAGTAGAACCCATTAATTATTTCATTTTGAGCTGACCATTGAACTGATAAAGCCACGGATATATGGATGAGTAATTAGCCATCTAAATAATGTTTAATATAACAATTGCCAAAGGCATTTTAAAGCATTAAAATGTGGAGAGAATTTGGTAACCATGGGCATAACATACCACTGTCATCATTGTGACTACTCGGACTTTCATATTTCAAACAATACAAGTGTCAATCCATTTAAGGCAAGAAACAGTTAAGGAAGTAATCATAAAATAGTTTTCTTAATGCTATAATCCATTTAGAGCACCAAAAGAATGGAAAATGGAGAAAATTCAGTAATAACATTTTGTCTAATGCAGCTTCCAATTAGTAGCAGTGGCTGTACTTGAAATCACATAGGAGGCCACACATAATTAATGAAGAAAAACAGTTTGCTTCAATGCAAGCATATTTTGAATGCTTGCGAATTAATCTTAAGGAAAAAAAAGTCACGAATTTAAGTTGTAAGAAGTTTCTATGCTATACATTTCCCTCCAAGCTGGAAACATATAGATAGACTTAGCGCCAAAATTGAAGTTATTGCTAAGCTAACCTTAAAATGTAGTCTCCAACATTCTGGATCAGCTCATCATCCAAAATGTTCACAATACTTGCAACCTGTATCCAACAAGATTAATTATGTCAGCATATATACTGTTTTATACCAGATCTAACATTAAAAGGCCCCTACCACAACAAAGATAATGTATGCCATAATGGCAGTACAAAGGTCTTATTTAGCCAATTGCTTGTTTTTTAGCACTGTCATTCTGCCTTGGTAATATACTATCTAAGCCACATCTAATAAAATGAAATGTCCATTGACATAAGAACTATTAGGTATAGTTATATACAGAGTAAAATCGCATTCACACACACAAGCACATGGTAAATAAAGGGAGAGATACCAACTTACAGAGATTGCAGTGTAGCAAGCTCGAACATCAATTTCTCCATCATCATGCATCCTGAATAAAGTATTTGATGATTGAAAAGAAAAGATTGATTAGAAAAATAAGGGTTCACAAACAACTCTGCATGTCTCAACAACAAAGAGAATAAACTGCATTAAAGAAATGCTTTCAAAAAGCAGATGAATTCACACCCTTCAGACAAGTGTGCGGTGGCAGATTGGTTTCTGCACAACACGGGCTCCACAAACACAAGAAAATAAAATATGTCACCATTCATAGGTGTGAATGGTGGTGCATTGCATTTGTGCAGAGAGCAAATACATGGAATTGTAAGCCACAAAAAGTTATATCCTACTCTATGAAAGATTTAAAGAATAGCTATCATCAGATATAATTAAAAAGGGGTACATGATATCAGTATAATTTCTTATTTTTAATTGAAGTGACAGAGATGTATAAGATATCAAACCTGAACCCCCCATTTGGCTGCTTCATCCTTCGCAGAAACCCATGCAATTTATCTCTGAGGATAATATGTTCAAAGTACCAAACCAATCAGTTCCACACAAATAAAAACTAGCTCCGTCAAATAAATAATGGAACATAATATGATAAAAAAACTTGCGTTGAGCACATAAACTGACCACCTATTAATTGATGCCAGGGATTTCTGACCACCCAAAGTAATAAGTGTATTAACTGCAGCATAAGTTGTGGCAATATGAGGCATCTGTAGAGAACATTCCAAGGATATAAATAATTCATTACTCTTCTCCAACACTAAAGAATAGAAGTAGAACCTAAACATAAACTCCCTTTGTAATGTTCTCTTTACCTTTGCAAAAGCACAAGCAATATACTATACGTAGTTATAGAAGCATATTTTACATCATAGCTAACCACAATTAGTTTTCTATTGCATTAGAGTGGAAGCAAGAGACAATAAGATGAAGTGTTAGAAAGGGGAGAAGGAGAAGGTAAGAATAAAATTCAATGAAACCATAGCTCAGTAATGAAGTAGAAATCAACAAAAGATAAGAATAGTCACTTGCTTGGCCTGGTCCTCCAGCATATCCACCTTCTGGATCCTGTTAGTATACAAAGAAGAAATCTATAAGGGGGTAGAAACGGGACGGAATGGGAAAAAAGTGGTCAGCCAAGAAACTCGGTCTTAAATCACAAGATTTTAAAACTTATAAGAATCAGGTAGGTCATGTTTGGTACATATATCAACAAAATCGTAAAAAGTCCAAAATATTCCTGCCTTGTAAAACAAAAACAAATGGTTTAGACTCGGTAATACACTGTGGTATAGTGCATAATAGTAATTTTTCAGCCATAAGTATACATACATGATATATCCAGCATCCAACGTAAGCAGGCAATGAAATGGGTAGACAGACAATCAATAGTAAAGAGAAAACTAAGAAAACATATTAATTGCATACATCAAACTCATCCATCTAAGATCAAGGTTTTATGGTTCTAGGAAATTAATACTATAATTATGTTGTAAATTTGTAACTATTAGCAAAAACATAACTGAAAAATGAAAGCAAAGAATAAACCAAACACCAGCTCATTTTTTACATCAACTGTCTACTCCTATATTAAAAATTAGAATTAGAATACACCAGTTGGAAAGTGAAGTTCTCACACTCCGGTTCTCTCAGATAGACATTATCAATACTTTCATACTTCTCTCCTACGGAAAGAATTTCACACACTGGTCTCCTTCTATACCATGTCAAACTACTCCCAACGGCTCAAACCACTCTCCCGCTGTATATTACCATTTGATATGTATATCCGAAATTTGATATTTTTAACCATATATCCCTTTCAATCTATGATATTTTTCCTCTCTGCATAGAATTTCATTAGTCTCTTTAAAGAAATAGTAACTCGTTAAGAACAACTTTACTTGTTTATAATTATGAATTTTGTTTGCAATTTAATTAATATAGAAAGAAAACAGTTTTATGTTTGCAATTTAATTTATATATAAAACTTGTATCTTTGGTCACCAAAAATACTAGTTTACAATTTACAAATAATAGAAGAGAAAAAAAAAAGCAATGCAAGGAAAATAAGAATCAGAGTCACAGTCGAAAACCTGACAACGGTTAAGAAATTCGATAGTGTTATCTTCGAGTTCATCTTCGACGGATTCTCCCAATAAAGCAATGGAGTGGAAGATCCAGTAGCACAGCCACGGTCGACTGCATAACCGCAACGTTTAATTCAATTGAAATAAAAGAAATTGCGATACCAACAGCACAACAAAACACAGAGAGAGAGAGAGAGAGTTACTTTGAGTCCAATACGGAAAACGCGGAACTGAGGTGGCGAAGTCCTTTGGAGAGATACTGAACGTGATTATCGCGTTGCAGCTCCAACCTGAGGAGAGAAGAAGAAAAAAACGCTGAGAAAAAGAAAATCAAAACGTAGAATGAAGAGAATAGAAGAGATATTGCAGTGAATGACATACATGAGGGTTTGAGCGTTGGGAGGAATGGTGGCGAAGAGGTGGTAAATCTGAAACACCTGTGATTCTACCATCCATTGGTCCCGCTGCGTCACCGTCGGACACGGTGGCGCCGCCTCTGTCGCCGGCGGATTCGTCTCTTTTTCGCTCACTTCACTCATGGTATCGCCAGAAACTGAAAGAAGTGACTGAAGGCAACGCTCCTTCATTTTGCTTTTTCCATATTGGGCTTCCTGGCCCGTAACTAGTTACTATTTTAGCCCAACTTATACGGATCAAAGCCCAAACTAGGCTCGCCTCAAGTAGCTTCTTTTGGTACCTAAACATTTTTCTCCCAAACTCAATATTTTATTATAAGAAAATAATAAGTTTATTAACTCTTATTTTAAATTGAAAGAGAAATTTGTATTTAAATGAGTTTTGAATATTAAACAATATAAGATAATTGAATATGCTTGAGCAATAATTATATTAAAAGTTATATGAGCAATTGATACCTCAAACATCATCAATCTTCCAATCTTATACAAGAAAAAAAAAAATCAGTCTTTTATTATTATCCTTGCTCTTTTCTGTTTTTAATTGGTTTAGTACAAATAGTGATATTGCTTCTATAAGATTGATAAATTTAAAAATAATGTTAATAAGAATTGATCATCAAAGCTTGGTCCATTTTTTATTGATTAATTTCCAATCACTCGTTTGTTATCCAATACATACTAAGTTTCTTGCAGTGCAAGTAGCACATCCAAATTTGAAAACACAAAATCAACAATACACGGAACATTGAGAGTGTTCCTTACACTTTTATTTCTTTTATCAATTCAAAGACAAAGCAGAAACATTGTGCAATTAGAGTGCTCTCTAGATCATTATTTTCTCGTATGTTAGCCTTAAAAATGGAAGTTCCTAAGGCCACGTTAACACATTCATACTTCATCGATATTGGCTTGCGAGTTGACCCTCCTTCACAATGTAGTTTTGTTGAGGAAAGTCTTCACCCCTGAAGTGCCTATCCAACATGTCTTTCACACCAGCAGCATAACGTAGCTGCACAAGTTTCATTATTATGAATATCAGTGTTACATTACACGGAGTGAAAGAACTTAATCAAGTACTATAAGTACCTGTGCATCTATGGTTGTGCCAGAAATATGAGGAGTCATGGCATGGTTTGGCATGAACCGCCATGGATGATCCTTTGGAGCTGGTTGCACTGGCCAAACATCCCCACCATAACCTATACAAACATCGATTGTTCATCACAAAAATCATTTCTTGTGATTTTCTCATCGCTGTTTCAGATCACTTATTTTACTCCTAATGAGAAGTGAAATCTAAAAACTTGTGTTGTTGGGTCAAACCATATATAAATGGTTTTGAATCATAACAAATTATGGTATTCTTTTGCTTAAAATTATGGTTTTAGAGTTACCTGCAACATGGCCACTGGTGCAAGCATCAGCAATTGCCTGGGTATCCATAATTGCCCCTCGAGCATTGTTAACAATCACCACACCCTTCTTGCACTTAGCAATTCTGTTTTTGTCAAACAATCCTCTGAAACACACAAAACTTTGCTCACTACTCATCTCTACCCTCAAACAATCTGAATATTAACAAACCATGGAATATACATAATATACATGATACAAACCAAAACACCTTTCATTCTTATGTTCTGATAGCTATGATATGAATGAATCCTTGTGAAAGTTACAGAAATTATACACACCATGAGATTTGAAGTGTAAAATCAAAGGAGGATTTTGAGTAATTGAGATAGAAAAAGTATACCTTGTCTGCTCAGTGAGAGGCATGTTGATAACAATCACATCACACTTTGGAAGCATGGCATCAAGATCCTCCTCAAACTTTGCTCCAATCTCTTTCTCCAATTCAGTGTTCATCCTAAGTCTATCATAGTACAAAAGATTACAGTTAAAAGGTTTCAACCTCTGCAGCAAAAGTTTCCCAATTCTTCCAGCACCAACAGTTCCTATTGTTTTGCCTTCAAGATCATAAGCTCTGTGTGCAATGCCAGCGACATTCCATTCCCCATTAACAGCTTGATGATACCCTGGCAAGAAATTCCTCACCAGAACAAGGATTCTCAGGAGTTCATCCTCGGCAACCGAAACCACATTGCTTCCTGTTACCTCTGCCACAGTTAAACCAGCAGCAGCAGCAGCGTTGAGATCGACGTGATCAGAACCGATTCCAGCAGTCAAAAGCAGCTCTAGATTCTTGGCTTTCTTTATTCTCTCAGCAGTGACATATGCAGGATGAAACGGAGTAGATATGATGATATGTGCATCGGGTAGGTGCTTATCAAGTTCTGCATCAAGGTAACACATAAACCCAACAATTTATAGCCATTGATTTTACTGTGATGATTATTCTTCTGATACCCTTGTTTGGAAAATTACTCAGGACATGTTTTCTGACAATAATATTACATAAATTTAGAGAATTTAAACATAGCAAGATACTAACCAGAATTGGGTCCTTCTTTGTCGTCAGTGACAATATACTGATGACCCAGTGATTCAAGCCACTCACGAATACCCAATGCTCCTTCAACACATCCCACAAAATTGGGATTCAACTTAGCATACTCATTCCCTTTGTAGAACACCCCCACAATCTTCTTCCTCTCAGCAGGAGCCTATTCTCAACCATAGGGAAAAAAAAATACATTCACAGTCATGCATAAACAAAAGTCGAAGAACTAAATACCATTCATGATCCTGCTTAAGAAAAATTGATCATGGTCATCATCAGAATGAATAATTTAGTATTTTTACTTTGATAAAAAAATAAAATTGTGCCAGTGATTAAAATCGATGGTGAGCTTCCGATCCAACTACAGGAACATAATGGAAAAGAATTGTTTTGGAGAAACATGAATTTTTTTCGATGAATAAAAAGTGAAAGAAAGAAGATGAAGATAATTTGAAGCTTATTTACATGAAGGTTTCTGGAGGAGGAAAGGAGAGAGCGAATGGCAGAGGAAGCAGCACTTTTCATGGCCATGGTTATGATGGAAACGTAATTCAGGGAAAAAAAACTGAAATTGTAAGAACAGAGAACAGAGAAAAGAGAGAAAAAGAAGTGTGTGAAAAGATAGAGTGGTGTGTGAGGTTTATATAGAACAAGAAAAAAGTAAGAAAATGACAGAGAGAAAGAAAATATCTGCAGACACAACAGTACGACGATGAAAACACACTTACCTAAGCAGGGCAACTAGGGAAGGGAAGAACTAACATATGCAGCAGCCTTTACTTTTGTATATGTCTGTATGTAATAAAATCTAATTATTTTATAACTTTTGTCAATTAAAAGAATATATAACTTTTTAAAAAATAGAATCTCAGAAAAAATTCAAGAAATGTAAGTTACACAATCTCTCTCTATTGCACGTTTTCTATTCTCACGTTCTCACTTTCATGAGCAGTGTGTTTGGATCAACTGTTGCAATCATTGTGGGGGCATTCCACTGTTTGCATTCACAATAAATGATGTAGTGTTTCATTATCTAAAAGTTACGACTAATGTGAAATGTTTTATTTAACTAATGTAAAACTAAAGTGTAGTAATTGGGACATTTTGTTTAATCGACCTATGTTTCGTGAAATGCATGGTATTGTTTTTCAGGTGACACCTTCATATGTTTCTCAATCTAATGATAGAACTAAGAAAAAAAAAATTATTTAATACGGTGAATATTATGTTTATATTAAATATTCGTTTAAGTTCACATTTTAATTTTTTTAATTTTGAGAGTTTGGTGTAAATTTAAATGAGATGCTAACTTATTAAATTTTGATAATCATGTTACAATATAAGATATTATAAGTCATATAACATTATAAAATATTATGAGTGTTTAAAATTTTTAAAATTTGTGAAAATATGAGAAATATAAGATATATTATAGATATAAGAAATATATTACAAAAAGAAAAACTTATTATTCAATTTTATTCATATTGTCTCCATATATATATATATATATATATATATATATATATATATATATATATATATATATATATATATATATATATATAATATAAAGTAAGATAGTTTCACCTTATTTTTTCTGAAAGTAAATTCATGAAATTATTGATTCAAAAGTTCTCTTTTTCAAATGCAGATTTTGACAAAATGCGAATTTAAGTAAATGTCTAATGTATAAGTTTTGATTTTTTTTTTAAATATATGTGGAGTAAAACTTTGTATTTTATTTGTGATATTCTTAATAAAATTTCTTAGAGAGATTCTAATAAAATTTTCTATGTAGAGAGAAAATATAATCATATTTGAAATATTTAAAGTATTATTTATTGTAAAAGTTAACATTTCTCTTAATGAGAAAAGAAAAACAGAGTCTAAAATTATTGATGAGATTTTAATGAGCCTATTCATTGATTATTGGATATTAAATTTAGAAGTAATTGAAATTTTCAATAACATCATTATGGAATTTAGAAAAATTATTTTCTTTAAAAAAATCCTTTAAAGCAAAATGAATAAAACTAATAGTGATATTTCTAGTTTTGTTTTATCTTTTGGTGTTAATGATAATAAAAACGTTGAACTTGAATCTATAATTCTAAGCTTGTTGCCTTGTACAAGCTTGATGCTGACCTAGATAACTCGCGGTCCGTACGGACTTGTGATAAGATACAAGCTTGATCTTGACTTGTATAGCGGTCTACACGGGCTTGTGATGAGGTGGGGTGGGTTGGTCCACTAGTTCATAATATTTTTTTCTAAATGAAAAACTAATATTTTTTTCTAAATGAAAAACTAATGAATAGGTATTTTTTTAAGTGGATGACGTACATTAACATAAAATTGATGGGTGTTTTCTTTTATTGCAATTTCTAAAGTTTCATTTTAAAAACACATTATCATTTGATTCATTATGTATTAGATTGAAAAACTTTTAAATTGGGTCATTGGATTCATGGTACAGATAAAAAAGTGTTAAATTAGGTCACAATTGAATGCACTGTGCAACAATTTATTTTTTAAATTCATGATATAACAGAAATACGGGCCAACCTGCATGCCATAACGAATGTGAGGCGGACCATAGTTTTCAACCTATTTTTGCACAATAGAACGGGTTAGCTCGCCTCACATTTTGTGGGGTGGGTCTAAACATGTTGAGCTGCATTACCATCCATAATTATTACATATTTACATTTTTAAAAAATATAATATAGAAAAGTTATTTTTTAAAATTATTTTTTATTTTAATTTTTAAATTAAAAATAAAAAAGTAGACTAACAGGCTGGGGCAGACTGACCCGTCTTTGGCCTGCCAATTTGTCAGGTTAACAAGTCTGGCCAAAATGGACTAAGAGGTTTAAACTTTAACCTAGCCCACCTTTTTTGAAACTAACTCGTTGGACCTAATCCGTTTTGACACCCCTAATTTATACTGACATGAATGAATACAAATTACATGAGTTATAAAGAATGAAGTCCCTCTTATAATCTTACAAAGTAGATCATGGATAACAAAAGAGGACAAGGAATCAAGAAAACAACAAGTAATGAAAAAAACAAACTTGATGCAATTATAATGTCAACAAATGTGCTCCACAAGTCTCAAGGAACATGTGCCAAAAAGTAGAAGCAATTTTATCTTTTCCTTCATAGATCATCAACTTTCATCTTATTTGCAACATCTCTCACAAGAAAATTAAGGAGCGAGAGACTTACCTCTTTTTCATCGCATATCTTCCATTCAAAACTTACAACTTGCTTTAGGACATTGTAATTATTTTTGTTTCATACTTTGAAACATAAAATTGTGATAGACTTTAAAATTTGAGGTGAATAATATTTTGGATGTAATAATTAACTCTAAAAGTATTAATTAACTCTAATTAACTCTACACTATATTGTTATTTCTTGTTGCACAATCTTCTTTAGTGAGAAACTGCATCAAAATATTAGAATTTGCTACAAAACATTAAACTTTATGCAATTTAATCACCGCTCTCCATAGAAGAAATTTTGCATCATTCAATTTCTCAAAAATCAGATGAAACGAAGAAGTAGTAGAGATGAAAACACAAACTTTTAAGATAACTCCATTAATAAATCTTTCAAGTTATGCATACCGTAATAGAAAAGAAGATAAAGGAAGAAAAAGATGTATTGAATCTTATTATATTGAAAGAAAAGAAAATTATTCTTACATAAAAGATTGTCAAAGTAGCCTTAAAATTTAACATTTGAATTCAACAACATTAATTTTGAAATGCAAAAACAAAAAACGAATTGAAGAAAAAAGTTTTAGCTAGTGAGAGTAACCAATTGACCTATAACAAGTATATGATACACGTGAAGGTTCTCATAGACAATTTCTTTGTGAAAGAGAATATCAATTTCCACTTGTTTAGTTTTGGAGTGATGACATGGATTATGAGTGGCTGCGACAACAATTTGATTGTCATATATATTACAAAAGCTCGAAAAGTCAATAATTCAACAAGAAGTGTTTGAATCCAAGTGATTTCAACAAGAACACTTACCAAACAACAATAGTCAACTTCAGTGAAAGATCTAGCAACAACAAAATATTTATTTTATCACCAAAAGATCAAATTTAGATATCAAAATAAACCGTTAAGATAGAACATCAATCATCATTAGGATCGAGTGCTTACCACTTGACCAAAAGTTATAGCTATTAGTCAGGATACAACTTTTATTACTTAAAAATGTAACACAAATCTAAATATAACGATTTATTCGATCGTGATCTGACCCACTTAACCTCTGTTACGTAATAATTAATGTCATCTGCAATACATCAAAACTAAAGGCTCAATAAAAACTAAAGGCTCAATAAAAACTTTAATGAAAAACGTTGCAAAGAAGAAGCAACCTGCAACCTGAAGACGATTAACAGAACTTTTAAGTATCTCAAGATTTGTAATTTATACAACTTTTTTTTTAATTAAAAGTAAACAACAAATTTATTTTTCCCAGAAATTACCACCCTTTTCTAATTTCTCTTCTTTTTAATTTATACATAATATTTCATATTCTTTAACCAACATAACTCTACCTTTCACCAATTTCTCACGTGATACTTTATCCTTCTTGTCCTTTTTCTAAATGTCTTTCCCTCTATCACATCGAAGGCTTAGAATGTCACAAAAGAGATAATTTGTACAAAGAAAAATTAGAGTAACTGTTATATCAAAACTTTTTAATTTTAGCTCCTATTATTTTATAAATATGTAATTTTAAATATAATATTAGTTACAAATTTGTTTTTTCATTTTTTTAAACTAACATTTTTTAATGTAATGCAATATATAATCACTTACAAGAATTTATACAAGTAGGTAAGTGATAACAATACTAATTACTTACTCATTTACATAAGATATCTGTAATGTATTTAGAGTTAATTTTAATACATATTATTCTTTTATACTATATCATATATATATATATATATATATTTTAATAGTTTAATAATATGTTAATGATAGACTAAAATGAATTAATTATAAACACTTGAAAGATTAAATATTTAATGAAAACTTTATATAAAAAAAACAAAGTTACAATATGATTGGAATTAAAGTATAAAACTGAATTTAAGCCTTAGTTTAATCTTCTGAATATTAGTAAAATATAAAATCATATCGAAAAACTGATGAAGTAGTCAAGCACGTCTCTGTCACATCAAGTGACTCCACTAACAGACACAACTCAGCCACCGACAGCTTCGTCTCTTTTTACGATCTACCATTTATAATTGTCTAATTATATAAAAATTATAATAAATCATTTGAATGATTATGTTTTTGATTTTCTAAAATTCGGAATAAAGGTTTTTATTCTTTAAACTTGAAAAAAAAAACTTCATTATAATTTCTGAAATTTTAAAAATAGAATTTTAATCACCTAATACTAAATTTTGAAAACTGCAATAACATTAGACTTTTAAAAACTTAAACCATATTATTCTAAAAGATTAAAGATTACATCTTTTTTTAACTTTATGATTGTCGTGATAGTGGCTATCAGTAAATGGTAAATATAGTTATTTATTTTGTCGCTGGTTTGATGAATCATATTATCATTAAAAAGATATTTTTGTACACCGACAATTTTTTCTTATAATTTTAAGTGTTATTTTTTAAATACTTTTTAATTTTTTTCATTTTTAATATTTTAAAATTATTTAAAAGATGTGATCGTATATATTAAACAAATATTTAAAATTTAATAGTAAAAATATTATTATTATTATTATTATTAAGATTAAATATGGTATTGATCTCTTAATTTTTAGTGAATTTTGGAATTAGTTTGAAACTTTAGACCAATTTAGTCTTTCATCTTTTAAAATATGTGGATTTAGTCATTTTAATCAAATTTTGGTAAGTTTATTTAACATTTCAAACACATTTTATAATAGTATTTGACTTAATATTAAAACAAAAATGTGTCAAACAAGATAAATGACTGAAATATAATTTTGAAATGGCTACGAACCATCAAATAAACTTACTAAAATTTGATTAAAATAACTAAATCCGAGTATTTTAAAAAATAAAAAACTAAATTAGTCCAAAACGTTAAAGTAGATTAATTCCAAAATTTACTTAAATACACGACTTATTTTGAAGGAGTAAATATGTGAACTTTGGATTGTAGCTCTTTACATAGTAATGATTATGTGAATGTGGGGTAACAGAGGCTATCATAATGAAGACTTTGGTGATATCAATTCATGTAGAAAAGATTTGATGCTTCAGTGGTGCCTTTTACAAGTGTCACCATTGCAGAGGACACTCATAATGCTTCATGATACCCACGTTAGAATTATGAAATTGGCAAAAAAAGTTTTGTAACTTGCTTTGCTATCTTGCATTGATTGGATCACTCTTTGTGCCCGTGTTAATGCATCTTTAACAAATGCTTAAGGACTTAGTTTTGAGTTGAATCATTCTTGCTTCATGTTTTCAAAATTGTTAAACATGGAAGCTTAATTTTCTGCATTTCGTGGTAAAAGGTTACTGAACAAGGTTTGTGTTCTATTCTTCTGCGATTCAGTATTATGTAACATAACTATAGTTGAAAATGAAAGCAAAGTTGGCACGTAAGTTGAAAGGTACACACGTGTTTGAGAAAGACAGAACATAATGGCTGCTGCTTACGTTAGTTCATCCCTTCCCTAGATGCTCTGTCTTAGTATGTATGTCTTCATCTTCCTACTCTTGTGTCTGCGGATATTATATTATTTTTTGTTTCTCTGTTATTTTCTTTGTTTATTTTGTTCTATATAAACATCACACACTGCTCTATTTTTTCACACAGTTCTCTTTCTCTCTTTTCTCTATTCTCTGTTCTTAAAAATTTCATCACCATGGCCATGAAAAGTGCTGCTTCCTCCGCCGTTCGCTCTCTGCTTTCTTCCTCCTCTTCTACCTTTTCAAGAAACCTTCATGTAAGCGAGCTTCCAAATATCTTCATCTTCTTTATTACAGTTTTTTTTGTTTAAAAAACCTTGTAATTCTTCAACTTTTGATTGTGCATGACCGTGATTGATATTGTTTTTTTTTTTTCTCTTGAGAATAGGCCCAGGGTGAGAGGAAGAAGATTGTGGGAGTGTTCTATAAAGGGGGTGAGTATGCTAAATCGAATCCCAATTTCGTGGGATGTGTTGAAGGAGCATTGGGTATTCGTGAGTGGTTGGAATCAAAGGGTCATCAATATATTGTCACTGACGACAAAGAAGGACCCAATTCTGGTTAGTATCTTGCTATGTTGAAATTCTCTAAATTTATGTAATTTTATTGTCAGAAAACATGTCCTGAGTAATTTTCCAAACAAGGGTATCAGAATAATCATCACAGTAAAATCAATGGTTATAAACTGTTGGGTTTATGTGTTACCTTGATGCAGAACTTGATAAACACCTACCCGATGCACATATCATCATATCTACTCCGTTTCATCCTGCATATGTCACTGCTGAGAGAATAAAGAAAGCCAAGAATCTAGAGCTGCTTTTGACTGCTGGAATCGGTTCTGATCACGTCGATCTCAACGCTGCTGCTGCTGCTGGTTTAACTGTGGCAGAGGTAACAGGAAGCAATGTGGTTTCGGTTGCCGAGGATGAACTCCTGAGAATCCTTGTTCTGGTGAGGAATTTCTTGCCAGGGTATCATCAAGCTGTTAATGGGGAATGGAATGTCGCTGGCATTGCACACAGAGCTTATGATCTTGAAGGCAAGACAATCGGAACTGTTGGTGCTGGACGAATTGGGAAACTTTTGCTGCAGAGGTTGAAACCTTTTAACTGTAATCTTTTGTACTATGATAGACTTAGGATGAACACTGAATTGGAGAAAGAGATTGGAGCAAAGTTTGAGGAGGATCTTGATGCCATGCTTCCAAAGTGTGATGTGATTGTTATCAACATGCCTCTCACTGAGCAGACAAGGTATACTTTTTCTATCTCAATTACTCAAAATCCTCCTTTGATTTTACACTTAAAATCTCATGGTGTGTATAATTTCTGTAACTTTCACAAGGATTCATTCATATCATAGCTATCAGAAGATAAGAATGAAAGGTGTTTTGGTTTGTATTATGTATATTATGTATATTCCATGGTTTGTTAATATTGAGATTGTTTGAGGCTAGAGATGAGTAGTGAGCAAAGTTTTGTGTGTTTCAGAGGATTGTTTGACAAACACAGAATTGCTAAGTGCAAGAAGGGTGTGGTGATTGTTAACAATGCTCGAGGGGCAATTATGGATACCCAGGCAATTGCTGATGCTTGCACCAGTGGCCATGTTGCAGGTAACTCTAAACCATAATTTTAAGTAAAAGAATACCATAATTTGTTATGATTCAAAAACCATTTATATATATGGTTTAACCCAACAACAAAAGTTTTTGGATTTACTTCTCATTAGGAGTAAAATAAGTGATCTGAATGAAACAGCGATGAGAAAATCACAAGAAATGATTTTTGTGATGAACAATCGATGTTTGTATAGGTTATGGTGGGGATGTTTGGCCAGTGCAACCAGCTCCAAAGGATCATCCATGGCGGTTCATGCCAAACCATGCCATGACTCCTCATATTTCTGGCACCACCATAGATGCACAGGTACTTATAGTACTTGATTAAGTTCTTTCAGTCTGTGTAATGTAACACTGATATTCATAATAATGAAACTTGTGCAGCTACGTTATGCTGCTGGTGTGAAAGACATGTTGGATAGGCACTTCAGGGGTGAAGACTTTCCAGAACAAAACTACATTGTGAAGGAAGGTCAACTTGCAAGCCAATATCGATGAAGTATGAATGTGGTGTTAGAAACTTCCATTTTCAAAGCCAAGGAATGAGAAAAATAAACATCTAGAGTGAACTCTAATTATATGAAGTACTTGCTTTGTTGAATTTGAACTTGTCTGTAATAAATCTAATTAAGAAATAAAATAATGAACACTGTTGAAAAACTTGCTATCAAATTTGATAGTTATATTGTCTATCATATACATATATGATTAAGTGTGACAAAAAATACAATTTGTTCGAAAAAAAATTGTGGATGTAAGTTTGAGTTATTTGACCGTTGCCGTATTGCTTATAATATTTGAATGTAAGGACTGTAAACGGTAAATAGAAACAAAAGGGAATTGATAATAATTATTCTGTTTCTCGTGGACTAAAATTTGGATTTGAACAAAAGTTAGATATTAAAACGTATTAAATACTTAATTATTTATGGTAACGTATTAACATAATTAATTTAAGTCTTGTATCACTTTTTTAACCGTTATTAACATTAAAAAATTATTTATTTAAAAAATGTAAAACTTAACAATGTTAATAAATGTGAAGCATAGAAAGGACAACAAAATTGTAACATTAGATCAATATTAACGATCATAACATAGATAAACATTTTAAAAAAATTCATTACACTTTAGTAATAATTAAATGATATTTTATCACAAGTTTTTTTCTCTTATTATGGCACTCGTCCCTGTAAATTGACATAACAATGTACATGTACATGTATTCCACTTAATGCTAACAAAGTTCACGACCAAAAAGTTAAATAAAAATGTGTTTGCAAACACTTGATAACTTAGGGTATATTTCTTGTCCATATCGAATTGTTTCATTAATTGTTTATAGTTATGTCTATTCATGCAGATTAGTATGCATAAGTATTTTCATATATTGTTATTTTAGATTTTAAAGTGATGTCAAAATAATAGGAGTTTAATTATGTGAAATATTAATTTGGTAATGTTGAAGTTTTTTATATTTGCTTGTTTAGAAAATAATAGTCTTTTATCCAACTTTATCATACCAAATTTCCAAATGTGATAAATTACTTTTTTTTCCCTTTTTCACTCTAAATTATTTTGAGAAATTATACTCTTATATCATAATAAAAAAATACTTCATATCAATCACAAAAACTTGCAGTTGTAATTAGTATTTAACATTATTTTTCTACTTTGTTTACAAACTAAACAACACTTTAAGAGAATTAATTTGAAATCATATTTTTGATCTGTAACATTCATTCAAAGGCACATACATAACTTTTATTCTCTAAATTTTACAACCTTTTTCCTAAGTTTTAAATGGTTACATTATATTATAAATACCCTTTGAAATGTCCAATTGAATTTATTTCGACACACATCCACTTAACTAATGTCATATACTACTAAATATAATTTTTTTAATTATCAAAAAATAAAATAAAATACGACAAAAAAAAAAAGTAAAATAAAAATTCAACCATTTATACATCTGCATACATATTTAAGACTTATTGAAACGGATAAAAAATTAAAATTAGAAAATGATAAGGATAGAGGACTAGGGCTGACTAAGAGAAACAAAAGAGTGGCACGTGGGAACTAACTAGGCACACGTGTGTAACAGTGAAGAAATTGAAAGGAGAACAGAATACAGAGAATCAAGAGAGCAAAGGTTGCAACCGGTGATTTCTTCTTCCCTCTCCAACTTTTCACCTTTCTACTCTTTCATCTTTCAATTCTTTTTTTTTTCTTCATCTTCTTATTATTCTTATTTATTTTATCACAACAGTAATAATTAATTGCTATTTAAAATTCGTGCAGTGAATCAATTTCTTTTTGAGACAAATCATCATGGCCATGAGACGCGCTGCTGGTTCTTCTGCAATTCACTCTCTGTTTTCTTCCACCTTCTCCAGAAACCTTCATGTAAGTAAATCCGATTAATTTTTATCTGTAGATTTTATTTATATTCTTTTCTTAATTGATTTCTGAAACTCGTGATTCTGTGTTAACTGTGCTTTTTTAGCATTTTTGTTCTTGTTCTTGCATAACGGAGGTGAGATCTGGCTTTTCTGGTTGTTGTTTGTGTGTTGCATGCGTGAACCATCACCATCTCGTGATGCTAAAGTTTGTTTCTCACAATGTGATGTGTGTCTGTGATTGGTTCACTTTCCATCAGAAGTACACGCGTTTGGATTTCCGATACCATCAAACTTTTGTGCTGGATGGATTTTTTCACAGTAAATATCCTCACTGGATAGTTTTGAGAAATATTTTCCATCTTCGTCTTTTTCATAGAGCAGAATATATAAGTTGTGAAATAATATTATAATTTAAATTATAAACATTCGTTAAGTTCTATTTATTAATTTATAATTCAATAATTTAGTATATCTTAATTTATCTCATTAAAGATATTAATTAATTAATTAATTTAATGTAATTTATTTTTAAAAGTTACATATAAAAATATGAAAAAAACTGACAAGTCAGGAATCATAATCCAGTGTCTGACAGATCAGTCTCTCCTGGTCTGTATTAGACTGTCGTAACTTGTATTAGGTGGACCACAGACCAAAAACCAATAGGATTTGCATAACCCCACATCTTTTCATCTAAATATTAAACAAACTATTATATTAATCATGCAATTTTTATTGGAAGACTTTTATATTATCAATCAACTAATAAAAGGTATGAATGATGATTTTTAAAATAATTATTATAGTGGATTTGTATGATATAATATATTTTTATTAGATAAAAGTGTGAAACTATTTTATATAAAAGTTACTTTTATAATTATAAAATGTGATCTTTTTATATATTGTTAACGCTTTATTTTGTACGTTTTGAATGTAAACTTTACTTTGTTTTTAATTTATTATTTTCAATTTTAATTTATAAAAACTGTCACCATATTTTTTATTTTTAATGTTTTCTGTTAAAACATTTATATACAAAGAACCTCTGAAAATATATTTATCTCTTTTTTATTTTCAAAACTAATATTTAAAAATTGAAAATTGATTAAAAATAATGTAACACTTTGAAAATTCCTAGTAAAAAAAACACAAAATAGAAAGACAAAATAAAGGGGTCTAAATCAATTATTACAGTGTGACAAACCATAATTTGACTTCATCTCTGCAGGAAAGGCAGCAGCACTAATGGATTTAAAATTTATTAAACATTCTTAAATAAAAAGATGCATTTCCAGATTTTTATGTTTTTAAATAAATACCACTCAATAACAGTTGTATAAAAAAAATATTATTCTCATTTGTCTTCATTATTTATGTCAGCAATTTTAATTTTTGTCTATGTATTTTGCTGAGGCCAAGGTGAAACTTGGTCATCATGCATAGGCTTAGACACCGTGGCTGATCTACGTGTCATGACCAAGCAGCTCAACTTTTCTATATAACACACTCTTCTTCTCTCCCACAGACACACCCCAGCAAGAAATCTTTCACTTGCATCTCTTCTTTATTCTCCTTTGCATCATTTGTATTGTTATTCTGTTTTAAACTTCTCTCTCAGCCATGAGTGATAACACACAAGAATACCTAGTTGAAGTCCAGACAACAACAACTCAAGAAACCGTTCTTACCCCACTCGACAATGTTGTCACCCCACTCGACAACACATCCTCAAAAAATGTATGTTAGTGAATGTTTAATTATTTATGCTGCTGACCATGATTAATTTTGCTCATGCAACATCATGACTTTCATCCTTCAACTCTGTTTATGCATGTCTGTGATTGATTTATTTACTTTTCCCTTTGATTGAGAATAGGTGTCAGGTGAAAAGAAGAAGATTGTGGGGGTGTTCTACAAGGGGAACGAGTATGCAAAACTGAATCCTGATTTTGTGGGGTGTGTTGAAGGAGCATTGGGTATACGCCAGTGGCTGGAGTCCCAGGGTCATCAGTATATTGTCACTGATGACAAAGAAGGACCAGATTCTGGTTAGTAACTTGCTAATCGATTCAAGTTTATATATCTTGAGATTTGAGTGTTGCTTGATGAATCAGTCCTGACCAATTTCCATGTGTTATTATTATTAAAAATATGGTTATGTATCATGTGAAGATAAGATGTCTGATAATTTTTTCTCAAACATCATCATAATCAACACCATGATATGGTGGAAGGTAAATGTAGTTATCTCTTAAAGTTTGTAATTTGTTGAACTTATTGTTGTTTATTGTTTTTTCTGTTGCAGAACTTGAGAGAAATATTCCTGATGCACATGTTATCATTTCTACTCCATTTCACCCTGCCTATGTCACTGCTGAAAGAATAAAGAAAGCCAAAAATTTAGAGTTGCTTTTGACTGCTGGCATTGGTTCAGATCACATTGATCTGAAGGCTGCAGCTGCAGCTGGTATAACTGTGGCAGAGGTCACAGGAAGCAATGTGGTGTCAGTTGCTGAGGATGAACTCATGAGAATCCTCATTCTGATTAGGAATTTCCTTCCAGGGTACCATCAGGCTGTTAATGGGGAATGGAATGTTGCTGGCATTGCTCACAGAGCTTATGATCTTGAAGGCAAGACAGTAGGAACCGTAGGTGCTGGACGAATTGGGAAGCTTTTGCTCCAAAGGTTGAAACCTTTTAACTGTAATCTTCTGTATTTTGATCGGATCAGGATGGAACCTGGATTGGAGAAAGAGATTGGAGCAAAGTTTGAGGAGGACCTTGATGCCATGCTTCCAAAGTGTGATGTTATTGTTATCAACACACCTCTTACTGAGCAGACAAGGTATACTTTCAATATCTCAGTCAATACTAAAATCATTTCTCTCTTGAATGCTATTCGTTGAAACATAAGATCTGTATGAATATTCAAATTGTGACAGTGATTTTTGTGATACAGGGGATTGTTTGACAAAGATAAAATTTCCAAGTGCAAGAAAGGTGTCCTGATTGTTAACAATGCTAGAGGTGCTATTATGGATACCCAAGCAGTTGCTGATGCTTGTTCAAATGGCCATGTGGCAGGTAATGCTAAAACCAGCACATAAAAAAAATATTTAGAGTAGCAAAACAAGAAAACTAGTATTGTAAGTTGATGATATTCTAACACATTCATGGTTCTTATGTTATATGTGTATATAATATCAAATTATGAACATTGTTTTAATTACTTATGTTACTCTGGAAAGTGGAAAGTAAGTTGTTCTCTTCTTCCCTAAGTGAAAATCTTTTGGGGATAGTCATTCATGTCAATATTATCTGAAAAGATCTGAAATGCAGACAATTTAAATTGCGGTTTGTTACTATTTCATGTTGAATTGTCATCTGTAATTAAACTTTGAATCCCTTTTTCCAAATCTCTTACTTGTACAGGTTACAGTGGTGATGTTTGGTTCCCACAACCAGCTCCAAAGGATCATCCATGGCGCTACATGCCAAACCATGCCATGACTCCTCATGTTTCTGGCACTACCATAGATGCACAGGTATTTTAACTTTTGTCCATAGCATTAGCTTATCCTTTTGTGTTCTTTCACTTGGCTAACACTAAATGATAATAAACCAAACTTGTGCAGCTACGTTATGCTGCTGGTGTGAAAGACATGCTTGATAGGCACTTTAAGGGTGAAGACTTTCCAGAACAGAACTACATTGTGAAGGAGGGTCAACTTGCAAGCCAATATCGGTGAAGGGTATCAATGTGGCCTTAGAAACTTCCATTTCTAAGGCTAACAGCGGAAGAACAAATAAAGATTCAGAGAGCACTTTGATTTTGCTATGTACTTGTTTTGTTGAATTTGAACTCCTTTAATTAATCTCAGAAATAAAATTGCAAGGAACTCTATGTAGTTCCATGCATGGATCTTTTGTTTTTCGAATTTAAATGTGCTTCTTGAAATTAGGACTTATTTGCATGATGCAGTAGAATAAAAATCCTGTTGGTCTTTTATGTTTAATATTTATTATCTTAAACATAGTTTTACCAATACTCTCTGTTTTAAAGTTTCAAATAAGTTTTAAAACAATACACTCTCAGCAAAATCATTAATTATTTGAATATATTGAAAATTGAAGATCATATTATCTTTTTTATATATTTTATATTTGACATTTAATAGCAACAATAATAATAAGTTTAACAACATCACTATGACACAGAAAATCAAAGAGAGTTATCATTTCAATTAATACTATTAAATAAATTAATTATAGTTTTACATGTTTGCCATAAATGCTTGATAAGATTTGTTTTAGTAAATATTTTGAAGTAATTTATCTTTAACTACTGTTTAATATTTATTGATATTTGGTACTGTATGTTTCTATGATATTGCCGTAAGTAAAGTACTCTTCTCATTTGTTAATCTTATTTCATAATGCTTTTGTAAAATTCCTAATTTGGGTTATGAATTTTTTTTACTTGATATATATATATATATATATATATATATATATATATATATATATATATAATGAATTATTTATATATCATTTGTTTACAAGATATGTAATGCCATGAAACCTTTTTATGGCTTACCATATAAAACATAGATTAATGGACATAAAATTGTTAAACTTAATGCATTGCATGTTGTTTCAATTATAAATGTTTGAGTGCTAATTATGCAATTCTATCAAATAAAAAAAAAGAGTTTTCTATTTTGGAATAAATATAGCCTTTGTACACAATTTAAAAAATATCTATATCAAATTGATACAAAACAAGAAAGAAGGTGATTTGATTAGTTGATCTTTTAAAATGATTAGAACATGCTTTGATTAAAAAAATCACTTGGTTCTGATAACCACTTCACTTTTGTGAATTAGGCAACACTCTTTTCCTTATTAGTTTGGTACATTAAAATTTGTAGAAGTGCTTTTCAAACTCTATCAAACACAAGAAAATTTCATGTGTTATAAAACCCATCCTTAGATCCCTCTTTTTATCACATTCTTAAACAACAACAAAAAAAAAATGGGAGAAGAAAGAATAAATGGTGCATCAATATTATTGATGTGCATGTTGGTGATTTACTTTGAAATGGTTGATGGAAGTTGTTTTTGGCAGGAGATGAAGGTGGATGGACCTTTTAACTAAGGGTGTAAATATGGGTTGTATCATACGAGTCAATCCACCGTACACCAAAACAGGTGAGTAGGGTTGATATTTATAACCCATAATTCGTTTGAACACGATTTACCTGTCAAATTGATGGACCAGTTTGTCTTTGATAAGCGGACTCATTTTTTTCAGTTTTTTATTTTTTAAAATTAAAAAAATAAATAAAAATTAAATTTTTTATATTATATTTTTGTAAAAATATAAATATGTATATTACTATAATTTAAATCATTAACATTTATAAATTAAGTTTCAATTATCAGTTATATATAATAGAGTAATTTAACAAGTAAATGTAATAATTATTTTAACTTATCTAATTAAAAATATTAATTAATCAACCAAAAGCTTAAAAAAATATTTATATGAGTAAATATGCTTTAAAGATGTATTTATAAGTATATATACAAACAAATTTTAAAAAATAAAAATTAAAAACCAATTTATATTCTTCCAAGAATTATAATTTTTGACCTATTTTTTGGTGTCAGACCAACCTAATTTGACTAATTTTTGACGAGTCAAGGACAAATTGAATCAAAACAATGAACTATTTTGCCACTCGTACCTTTAACGTCACTAATTGCCTAATGAAAAACAATTTAGGGTTGGAGATTATCATATATAAATTTTATTGTTCAATGTTTTTTTTTTTCTGTCTGTTTTATTGTCAAATTTCTAATTTTTACATGTTTTACTTCAGTCAATTTTGGTCTTTTTATACATTTTATCATCATAGTAAAAAAAAATATTGTTTTGAAAAAAGTAAAAAAAAAAAGTGATAAAACAACATCAACTTTTATTTATACACGCCAATAATATATCCTATGAATAAAATGCGTAAAAGTTTTAAGAGTATGATGATAAAATGCATTTAAGTGATACAACTTATGTTTAATAGTTATTTTGTTTTAATAATTACGACAATTTTTAAAATTTTCTATTTATTTTTAATGTCTATAATTTAGTTTTTATAAATTCAAAAGCAAAATTAAATTATTTAATTGATAAAAAACTAAATTAACAACATCTAAAATATACAAAAAAAATGAAATTATAATAATTATTGATAAAAACGGTGAGAATTTAGAAAATAGTCTAAAAGCATAGACAATTTAAAATATAACATTATAATATTTTAATAATAAAATGTTTACACTATAAATAGATTTTCTATTAGGTGAACATCATTTTATAAGAATCACCCTCTCTTTAAACTTTATTTTAAAACTTTTCTCTATCATCTTTCTAGATTTTTTTACCTCGATCCTCATCCATTTGAAGTTCAAAGGTAGTAGAAGTGTTCCTATAGTGAAAAACTTTCCATATCCACCCGAGTAGTATATATCTATATTTAAAATTATCATTAGTTTATCCGTGATCTGTTTGGTGTTTTTGTTTGTATCTCTCTTTTGCAATGATTGTTATATTAATATTATAAGCAAATGAATTTTTGTCATTGAATTTTTGTATGATATACATGAATGTAGTGTATTATGTAGTACTATTTTTCTATTTTGGCACTAAGT
The DNA here is from genome assembly GCF_037176805.1 of Vigna unguiculata. Classification (NCBI taxonomy): domain Eukaryota; kingdom Viridiplantae; phylum Streptophyta; class Magnoliopsida; order Fabales; family Fabaceae; genus Vigna; species Vigna unguiculata. The sequence goes on along the minus strand of NC_140795.1, from coordinate 47,865,610 downwards.
CATGTAAAGACTATCTTCTTTTTGAAAAACTTTGACACTATGCATTCTAATTACACCTTATACATATAGTTATATGTCTTTACATCTATCTGCCAGGTTTGCTCAATTCCTATAGGGTATTAACTCTAGAGATAGAAGTTCCTTGGAGTTGTTACAAAAACTATAGTTATATTCATGTATAGTTATATTATTTGCTGAATATAAATTAAAATTTGTGTTTAAAAAAATTAATAGTATAAATATATCTTACAATATTTATTATATAATTATCTATAAATATTATTTAATATTTAAATAATTAAAATTTATATATTAAAACTTAAATTGTAAATCATTAAAAAATAAATAAATATCACAGTAGATAATAATTTCAATAAACTTATAATATTATATTTAATTATTATAAACAGTATTTATTATAAGGTCAATATTATATATATAAATATATTCAATTATAATATTATTATACTTAAATTTGAAAAGTATTAGGATGTAATTATATCCAATATAAAATAAAGTGAGAAAAAAAATTTTTGGTGTGTTTGTTCTTAAGCCAGGAAGATTCATTTATACTTTCATTTTTTATATTATTAGATCCATGGTAATGAAAAGAGAAGAAAGAAAATTTGTAAAGGAGATATTAATTACTTTTTTAAAAATTAATTTAGGTGTATCTATCTATTATGTGATTAATTTCAACAATCGGTTTAAAATAAAATAAAAGGATAGGTTTAGGAATATGCACATGTATAATATGGATAGATAAATATGTATAATTAGTAGCTAAATCAAATATTATTGAAGGAAGATGAATCAAAAGACAACAGAAAAGTGTTATGATCATAAATTTATTTTAGGTATGAAAAACTAATTAAGTGTTTAATTTGGGATTTCATCTTCCACTCCTGTTTTTCGGATTTGAATTTTGAGTCCTCTTTTACAGTCATCTTTGACACTGGAAATGAAATGAATTGGTCCCAAAGTAGGAAGTTGAATTTGATCATGTCCTGTTCTATAAACTCTTGAGTATCTTAGATCTTTCGGAACTGTGCATGTTTCGTATCCTTTCTTATCCACAAACACCACGTTGTGCTCAGAAGGTTTGTAATTGAAAACTGCACATACAACAACAATTCTTCTAAAACAAAATATTACATCAAAGATAATCACTTCTAAAAAGTAATTGTGTAATAAGCTCTTTCATCATGATTCTACTAATGAAACAAAAGCTAAGTAGAAGATTCATTTCTACTTGGTTATGATAATTTGACATACTTTGTTTTGACAAAAGTTTTACTAACACAAAAAAATATCTTTTATATTCGACACTTTCTTTTATATGTTTGGTTTGGTTCAGGTTAAGGTCAGACATAATAAGTATGCGATGTGTATAACTAAATGTAAAAAACAAGATTTACGTCTGACCCTAGGATGTTAGTCTGATCTTAGGATATCAGACGTAAGCAATTGATAACTTATTTACAAGTTTATTATTGATTATTTTTATGTCTAATTCTAGTGGGTCAGATGTAAAATCTCAGACATAAATATTAACATATACAATTTTTTTTCTTTCTAAATTACATCAAACCTTTCCATTGTGTATTCCGTCAAGAATCTGTCAACATGCTAATAATACAGAATTCATCTATTCATCCATGTTCACTGTATTTTTTTGTTTTTCTGATAAGAAAAAAAAAACTATAATATATAAATTTGATAAACACATTAATATAATATGTAGAGAAAAAGTACTAACCAAGCACATCACCAGAAGTAATGGTCTTGCCCTTAGGCCAATCAGTAACATTAAAGGTCCAACATATATCTTCTGAACATGAACCATCTTTTTTCCCAACCGCAAATGTTCTTGCATGAACCATATCAGACAAAACCAGCAACATACCTAAAACTATCATCACTGCAACAATGTTTCTTCCCTCACCCATTTTCTTTCAGATGTGTTATGACCAATGTAAGTTCAAGGGTTTTATAGTTGCTGAGACTCAATTGCTGTATGTTTCAATGTTATGGACATTAAAAAATCGACTTGAATACTGATATTATTCATAAACATAGCTTATAAATATTATTCAATGAAAATAAATGTTATTTCCAGTTTCTTTTTTACAGATTCCAGATTTGGTCAATCGTAATAATCTTATTAATAACTGAAGTTTTAGTAATAACAATAGTAATAAAAAAAATTAAAAAGAATTGATGATCTATCAATTTTTTCTTTCTGATTTATTCTTAATTAATATTTTTATTAAAAGGTCCATTAACTTTGTTCCCATTATTTTTTTTTTTAAAGAAAAAGACATATTGTCCCCTCTAATATAACAATATCTTGCATTTGATTCCACCACTTTCTTTTATATATATAAATAATATGATATAAATAATGACACTTTAAGAAAAAATATGTGGTAATTAGAAGCATTCGTCTTTATAATAACTGTGATTTTTTTTTGTTATAAATAAAAATAGATGTAGTATTTGTATTTTAAAAAAATGGTATATTTATTGTTATTTATATGCCTTAAAGAATTTTAAATTGCATTCATTGGGATGGGATAACAATATTGCATTCATTTTGTAAAAGAAGATTAATTATATTTTTGTTAATGAACATTTTCATATATATATATATATATATATATATAGATATAAAATAATTATTTTATTATTAGTAGTACTATTATTACAATTTATTAGTGATATTATAATTAATAAATAATAATCTAAAGATGATATACGATTTGCTGTCATCTTTTAACTGATAATTTTATCTTCCAATAAATAAAATATAATTTAATAAAATAAACGATTAAGTAATGTTTTTATAGAAATAATTAACAATTTTTTTTTTGTAAATAATGATTACATAACTGTTTGAATACTAATTTAAAAGTGTGTAGATATATATTTTTTAAATTATATTATTTTTTATTATATATTATTTTTGAATCGATTACTTATAAAAATAATATAATTATATATATATATATATGTTATAGAAATGTAAATATACAGATGGTTTTGGCATGTTTATACATTTTTTGCGAGTAAATAAATACTTTTTTTTAAGTTAATATAACTAGTTTATAGATTTTATGTATGTATTTTCACCATGTGTTAAATTTTGTAACTAATATTTAGTGTATTTTTTTCTCTTTTTACCATTAAAAAAATAATTAAATAATATTTAATTTTATAAATTATATTTTTCATTTTTTATCAGTTTTTTGAACCCTTTATTTTATAAATTATTCACTAGGTGTAATTGTTTTTGTTATTATGTATGTATTTTTACTAGGTGTTAATTTTTTTAACTAATATTTAGTGTATTGTTTTCTCTTTCACCATTAAAATAATAATTAAATAATATTTTATTTTGTAAATGATTTTTTTTGTACATTTTTATCGCTTTTTGTGTACCTTTTATTTTATAAATTATTCACTAGGTATAAATTTTTTTATTTTATTTTTTCTATGTATGTATTTTCACTAGGTTGTAACTAATATTTAGTGTAATTTTTTCTCTTTTTACAATTAAAATAATAATTAAATAATAATTATTTTATAAATGATTTTTTATACATTTTTTTACCACTTTCTTTACCTTTTATTTTATAAATTATTTCCCAAGTATAAATTTAATAATAACTTCGTATTATTAGTTAACAAATAAAAAAATTTGTATTTTAGTGACCAGAATAAATCTATAACTATATATAAATGGGATTCCCTCTTTTGTGTCCACATTTCATAATTTCAACTTTACCTTTTACAATTTAATTATTTATTAAATTTTTAAAAATTAACGGTTACTTTTACAAGTATTTATAAAACTATTTACTTATTTCCTTCTTCTTCTTTTTTTCTACTATTCATCAACAGTTATTTTTCTCATATTTTCTTCATACATTTCACTTTAATTTTTATAAATATACTTTTATTTTGTTCATTAACTTAATAATATTACAATATCATCAATTATTAATATAATTCAAAAAATGCGTACACACATGCGAGCGTGATGCGTGTGTTTATGCTAGTAAATTATAATTATTTTGCAAACCAAAATTTGAGAGAATAGTTGTACAGTATTAGTTTTGTATCAGCATTGCTACAATCAAAGACTAAAACTGAAGTTGACAACCACATACATGTCAAGAACAGTTTTGTAACATCACCATCATCAAAACACACAAATTGAGAATCACAAATGCCATCATTTTATTACGTATATATACATCAAAGAAATCAAATGCTACATTATGCTGGAATGATCGCAATTTTGGTTCCTTTCTCACAGAGTCGATTAATACTACAAATGTAGTAACTTGGTCCTTCTGGAACTTGAATATAATCATGTCCTGTCCGATACACTATTCGATTTTTTCCAGGATTACATGTTCTGTATCCTTCCTCGTCCACCACAGTCACATCACGAGTATTGAAATCATAATTGAATACTGCAATTACAAATCAATCAAATCAAGAGGAACAGAATGTCAAAAAAAAATTCGTTAGGATAGGATATAACTTGATTGATTTTGATATTATATTAGAAGCAAGTTTTAAGTTTAACTCAATCTCACAAAACTGATTTGGAAGATAAAATTTGCACCTCACTTATATATTATAAATTGGTCTTTATATCTATAAATTGGTCTTTATATCTGATCGAGGTGGGACTTCCGACATAAAAACATAACATAAATAATATAAAAAAATTCAGAAAAATATCTGGACTCGTATGTAACGAAGGAGATGATACTAACCCAGAATATCACCAGCTTTAATGGTCTTGTTTTTAGGCCAATCAGTGATTCCATTGGCCCAACATACATCTTGTAAGCATATACCATCATTTCTCCCAACATAAAACAGTTTTGCATAAACCACCTCTGTCGAAACCACCAACATAGCAAGAACAACCACCATTGTTACTGCAAAACTGTGTCTTCTCTCACCCATTTTGTAATAAGGTTGATGCAAGATGTGATTCAAACACAGAACCAGGTAGCAGTTTTATAGGTGCAGAGGCTTCAATTGCTGTTAATGTTTGAATATTTTTGTGAGTTAACCACCTTTCTCTCTCTGTGTTTATTGTCTGCATTAAATAATTGGGTTGAATCGTTTTAATAATAAACATTGCTATTGATCATTATTCAATGAAAATAAATACTCCTTCCAGTTTCTTTTTTTACTGCACCGGTTTTGCTCCATGGTAATAATCATAAATATATCATAATAATCATGTTTTAAGAATGAGAATAATATTTATTAATAAGAACAGGTTTACCCATGCAATATATAAAGTACAGGATAATAGCTATGATAATTAATACATTAAAAAGAAAACAAATAGCAATCCATGCATAATATAAAGTTATATATATATATGAAGGTCAGGCGAGTAAATTATTATAAATATATAATTAATAAACAATTGTCATATTAGTATGTAAATACAAAAAAATTAAAATTTTCTAATTTTCAAGATTTATAACTTTTCAAAACTAGTTGAAGTTGGTTTAATTTAATTGTTAGAAAAAAACAGTTTTAAGTTAATGACCGAAGTTTTATCATAAAATATTTATTGTTTCTAGTAAATAAATCAAATTAAATCAATATCTTTTATCTAGGTATTAAGTTTTTTATTGCTCCTTACCCATTGTGTATAACCCATTTATTTGTTACAAATATGCTTCTTTTTCAAGATTTAACTTACTATTATAGAAAAATAATGAAATCCTATTATCGAAGCATTTTATCTTCCAAGAACATTTTTAAAATGGAGTATTAGTGAAGCATTTCCCCCATAGTTGTGGCAAGAAAATAACAGCAGATAATGGAAAATTAACAGTAATTAGTGGAGTTTGATTCAATATTATAATATAGATATGGACCGGACGCAGTACATCTAATTGTATACGAGTATGCTCTCTATTTTTTTTTTAATTTGTTGAATTATATAATATTTATGCTTTTTTTTATAAACATGTATATTTATAAATAATTTTTGTTGCCAAAAAATAGTTTAAATATATGATGAATTGGTTAGAATTTGTATTTAACCTAATTAATCCATATAATATAAAGGATTACATTAAACATCATTACTTAGTATTGTCAAGGAGAGTAATATTTTTTATTTTATAAATTATTCTCTCTTAATTGATATTGAAACACGTTACAATTTGAATTCTTATACCTCGTTAAAACATTGAAACTATATATATATATATATATATATATATATATATATATATATATATATATATATATATATATATATAACGGACTTTAATTAGGTGAATAAGAGTAAATATCAAAAGTTAAGATAGCTGCATCAGTTTCTTATAGGAATAACTCACTTATCAAATCCTTTGAGAAGTTTTATTTTTGCATTGAATTGATGTGTATGGTTTAGGGTTTGTATTTCCCATATTTTGAATTGAAACAACTTGTGTAATGGTATCACTTATCAGTTACTATTTGTAGTAATAGTATGAAGTGTTTTTTTGGTTTCATTTTTATTTTTATTCTGTTTAAAAAATATTTATTAAGTGTTTTTATATCAGATATAACTTTTATAATTTTATTTTGAATTCATTTATAATATATGATTTAGTATTTAAGCTTTTCTTTACAAAGTAAAGTTGTTGTTTTTATAATCTTTTAATAAATAAGATATTTGAGAATAAGTTTGCTATTAGTTTTATTATTACTTTAATACTTTTAGCTGAACATTTTTATAAGATTCATGTACTTTTCTTTTTTGTTGTTGATGTTTTCAAAATAAAATAAATTATTTATTTTAGTTTTCTATTTGAAATGTACAATTTTAAAACGTTTGACATATTTAATTTAAGATTTATTGTAATGTTTATGTTAAAATAGATATACTACACCGGAAACTGATAATTTATTGTATCAGAGAGGGTAATATTTAATATGTAACAGAATACATAAAAATAGCACCCGTGGCTGAAACTAAAAGTACTGTGTTTCCTAAAGATTAGGATTTATTCCAACTGAAAATACTCTAACAAATTATAATAAAAAACCTTTTCATTCTCTCCCTTAAACTAATTACTTTACTTTAGTCAAATCTAGCATTCCCATCTTCTTTCTGAGTTTCTCGAAAGCTTCCAACTTTAAGGCTTTAGTCATCACATATGCAACCTGCTCTTGAGTTCTACAGTGCACCAATTCAATTTCACCATCTTTCACAACTTTAATATGCTTGCTTCGACCATGCATTACTGGGTTTTTGGAAAGCTTAATTGTTGAACTATTATCGCACATAATAACAGTGCTACTCAAAACTCTTCTTATCCACATTGCTTGACAAGCACTAGCAGTAGTGGCAACAAATTTTGCCTTTTGAAAGAGTAACGATTGGTTGCTTTTTGGACATCCACAACACTGCCCCTGAACTTAACAAGAAAACATAACTAGAAGTACTTTTAGAATCGTCCTCATCTCCTGCATAGTCAGAATCTGTGAATTCAAGCAGTTCTTCTTTTCCTCCCTTCTTGTAGAATATCCCATAGCTAGAAGTACCTTTTAAATACCTTAATATTCTTTTACCAGCTTGCAAGTGTAACTCTGTTGGTTTTGACATATAAATGCTAATGAGACTCACACTGAACAGTATATCTGGCGCTGTTAAATACATTAAGCTTCCTACAATTTGCTTGAAATAAGTATCATCCACAGTCACCCCATCAACAACCTTATTCATCTTAATGCCAAGAACAATAGGACTCTTCACAGGTTTACTCTCAGACATTCCAAATTTCATCAAAATATCATTTGCATATTTCCTTTAGAACATAAAAATACCTTCTGGTTTTTGCAAGATCTCAATACCAAGGAAAAATCTCATCTTTCCTAAGTCAGTCATGTCAAAAGCTTGCATCATAGAATTTTTAAATTTAATCATCATACCTGTATCGTTACCCGTATAGATAAAATCATCAACATAAATGCTGATAATTAGGATATTTCCACCACTGCTTCTTTTGATGAAGAGAGTCTGTTCACTTGGACATTTTTGAAAACCATTTTTCATAAAATGTGATTTTATACAACTGAACCAAGCTCTTGGTGCCTACCTTAGACCATACAAAGCTTTATGTAGCTTGTAAACCATGTGTTCTTTCCCTTTCTTGACGTATCCCTTTGGTTGCTGTATGTACACATTTTCATTGAGTTCTCCATGCAGAAATACATATTTCACATCTAACTGAAAGATATCCCATCCTTCACAAGCTGCAAGTGCTAGTATCAATCTTAATGTGTCCATTCGTGCAACAGGGGCAAATACTTCAGAAAAATTGATTCCATGCTGTTGAGAGTATACCCTTTAGCCACCAATCTTGCTTTGTGCTTATCCACTTCACCATCTTCATTCAGTTTTATCTTAAAGAGCCATTTGACCCCAATTATTTTCGCTCTAGTTGGCAGATCCATTAGCTCCCAAGTTTGGTTCTTTTCAATTGATTGGATTTCACTGTCCATAGCCTTTCTCCATTTCTCATGCTTAACAGCTTCCTCAAACTGAGTTGGATCGTCACCCAAAACATCTTGTATCAGATAAGCCTCAGCTTCTTCTTCACTCAACCCTTCACCAGTTACGAATCCCTCCATCCAAGTCGGCTTTCTTCTTTCTCTCCCTTGAATCACACACTCTTGCGAATGTTCTTATTCATTTATGCCTTCATCAGCATGTTCACTACCACTGTTGACATTTTCTTCAAAGTCGTCATCCGCACATTTGTACTCCTCCTCACTTTCATCAGTATGGAAATCATCTTCACCCCACACCAGTTTGGTGTTTATTTGTTCTTCATAATTTGAACCCCAGTCCCAACTCTTCTCCTCCTCGAACATGACATCTTTACTAACTACAATTTTTTTTTTGTTTTAGTGTCAAACAAACGATAAACCTTTGATTCATTGCTAACTCTTAACATAATACAAGGAAAACTCTTATCATCCAATTTACCTCTTTTTGCCCCTGGTATGTGTACATGTGCCACACAACCCCACACTCGAAGGTGCTTCCCTAAAGGCTTGATTCCACTCTAAGCTTCTTGAGGAGTGATGTTCCTTACAACATGAGTTGGGCATCAATTCAATAGATAAAATGCCCAATTGACAGCTTCTATCCAAAATGTTTTGGGAACACGTTTGGCAGAAAGTAAACAACGCATGTTCATGACGGTTCTATTTTTGCGTTCAACTACTCCGTTTTGGTATGGTGTATAAGCTGTGGTAAGTTGCCTTTTGATTCTGTTTGCTTCACAAAATGATTTAAACTCAAGTGAGTTAAATTCTCCTCCTCTATCTGTTCGTCCTCTATCTGTTCGTAGGCATTCAATGGATGCTTCAACTTCCTTTTCCACCAATTTCTTATAGGACTTGAAGAAATCCAAAGCTTCTGATTTTTCTAAAAGTAGATAGACCCAACTTTTATGACTGTAATCATCTATAAAGCTTAAGAAATACCGTTTTCCACTATTTGAGATGGGTTGTATAGGGCCACATATGTCTGCATGAACGAGTTCCAAGACCTTGCTAGCACACCATTCACTTGCTTTAGGAATTGGATTACGATGTTGTTTTCCAGCAAAACAGTTAGTACAAGTGATATTTGATGCTTCAAGTTGAGGCAACCCATGTACCATGTGTCGTTGTTGGAGAGTTTTCAAACCTTTGTAATGTAAGTAGCCATACCTTTGATGCCAAAGGTAAGTGAGATCAGAGGAAGTGTGTAAACACTCTCCAAGGGTGGAGAGTTCATTGAAAAGAATAAACATACGATTTGTACTCATGTTGGTGTGCACAATCAAGCCTTTAGTCAAATGATAGATGTTGCATGTCCCATTTTGTATGAGGATGACAAGACCTTTTTCTTGCACAAGAGATTTTTCTGAAGCTCTGGGACATAGTATACGTCACTTATGAGAAAAGTAGTACCATTGAATTTTAATCTAACACTTCCTGTTCCAACTACTTTCATTCGAGAATTGTTTCCACATTTGAAAACATGTTGAGTGTCAGCCTTTATTTCAGCAAACATACCTTTGTCTCCACACATATGATTAGAACATCCTAAGTCCAAAAACCAAGCATCGTTCCTTATGACTCCATTTTCTGTCGTAGCCATCAACAAAAGCTCTTCCTCTTCATCTAATTTTGCATAATTTGCTTCTTTGTTCCACTGGGACATTCATATTGAAAGTGGCCCAAGTTGTGTCCACGACCTCGGGTGGTTCCTCTTCCTCTTCTGCTTTTTGACGCGAGGACTTGCTCATCTTTGACTCTTTTGAACTTTTGTTCATGGACCACAAGGGAACTTTGTAGTTCATCAATGGACATTACTTTCGTGTCCTGAGATTCTTCAATTGAGACAACAATGTAGGTGAATCTTGTTGTCAAGGTTCGAAGTATTTTCTCCACTATCTTTGAGTCAGGCATATCCTCACCATTACTTCTCATTTTGTTTGCTACTGTCATTACTCTTTCAAAATATTCTGTGATAGTTTCTGTTTCAATCATTTCAAGCACCTCAAATTCCCTCTGCAATGCATTTAGCATGGATGTTTTTGACTCGAGCATTGCCTCCAAATTTTTTTTCAAGGACTCCCAAACAATCTGGGTCGTGCTCCGATCCAGGATTTGTTCGAAAATGGATCGATCAATGACCCTAAACAAATAGTGCTTGACTTTGTAATCCTCAGTTCTGGACTGCTCTAATTTTTCTGACTGTTCCGCACTTAGAACAGTGCCTTCAATGGGCTCTTCAACACCATTTTTGATCACTTTCCAGAGACCCTTTGCACGAAGGAGGTTCTCCATTAACTCACTCCAATGGTCATAATGTTGACCATCAAAATAAGGATTTTTTTTTTGAAAGTTTATCATTGTTCATCTTCGTAGGTGACTTTACTTTTCAAGGAAACTGCAGCTTAAATATATCTATCTGGCCCAGTGGGAGACTCTGACACCAAATGTTAAAATAAATATACTACACTGGAAATTGATAATTTATTGAATCAGAGAAGGTAATATTTAATATGTAACAGAATACATAAAAATAGCACCCATAAGCGACGTGCCCAGGGACTGAAACAAAAAAGTAACGTGCTTCCTAAATATTAGGATTTATTCCAAGTGAAAATACTCTAACAAATTATAATAAAATCCCTTTTCAATTTAACATGAAAATTATATAAAAAGAAAAGAAAAGTTAGATAAACTTTTATGTAATTTATTAGAAAGAATATATATATATATATATATATATATATATATATATATATATATATATATATATATATGTCATGAAGATAGTTATTAAACATTCAACAATGAAAAATAAATATTCCTTGCGATTTTTTTTTTACTCTTGGTAATAATCATAAATAGTGTTAGTTACGTGATTACAATAATATAGTAATAACAACAAATTTACATACAATATCATAGATAATATAACAAATTTATATGAAATATATCATAATATATAGTTTAATTAATAAATATAGAATAATTAATGTTTCTGATAAATAGTTAAATTAAATCAATATGTTTGCTCTATGTATTATTTTTACCAGTGTGTCTATTATTAGTTAGTTTCAAATGTGCATCATATTTACAGGATTTCACAGTACTATCTTAGAAAAATAGGACCACAATGGAATTATTTCTATTCTCTAGCATTTTATGTTACAACAACAGCAATAAAATAGAAAATACCATTAACAATGGTTAGAGAATAACCACAGAAAAAATTATTGAAAGAAACAATAAAATGTTTGATTCAGTTAAATATAAATTAGGTACTGGCTGGCCTAAAATGAGACCGTGAATCTTTATATTTTGTATAATGTATTACATTTAATTGTGTATTGTGTACTAACATGCTCTCTAATTTTTTTAAATCAATTTGTTGAATTATAAACATATTTAAGCCAATTTTTTTTATAAACATGTATATTAACATATTTAATTTAGAAATAAATTCATTTAGTAGTAACAACTTAGTAGTTAATGTTTAATGACCAATTTCCTTTGATAAATAAAATTTTGGTAACCAAATTTTAAAAATTAATTTAACGATTAATTATAATTTTTTAACTATAACAATATATGAAGAGATACCTTTCTGTGTCTACATTTCATATTTTCACTTTTACCATTAATATATTTTATAAATAGATTATCTTTAAACCTTATTTAAAAAATTCTTCTAAAAACTTCTTTTATCTTAACAATTATTTTAAAAACATCTTTTATATATATATATATATATTTTTTTTTTCTAATTAACATCTAACAATTATTTTAAAAATTAATTATATATTCTTTATTAATCTTAACTGAAATCTTTATAAAAATTAAAAAATGCTACAGAATTCGCTAATTCATAATATTGACAATTTTAGTAACCAAATCATTATTTATTTTACAAATTAGTAAATACAGTGATTAGTAATTTTGGTCACTAAAATAAGACATTTGCTTAAAAGCATGATGGGGTTTACAAGAATTTATCATTAATCCCGTTAATCAATGTAATGCGAAGATTACATCCAACATTATCATCTTTTAAACCATGTAAAATTCTAGTTCTGATACCATAAAATAACTAGAATCAATAATTACCTCAAAATAAATACCGGAAAGTAAATTTTGATTCTTTTCCAATGAATCTCTTTACATTAAGCATGGTTCATAGAATTAAAAATCCTAAAGAATGAACAACATTAGAAAGGCTTATGATACACATTTGTTCATCGGCAAAGTAAAAAGTATAACATTGATTACAAACTACAGCATCTCATCCACAGAAAATTTTCAATACACCTTTCTTAAATACTTACCCTTTTAATAAAGATCATTGCACATATTACAAATGTGAAGTTTGAATTACAAAAACAACACAGAATTTTGAAACTTCAAAGTGTTTCATGTCCAAAACAATCCTTAACCGTATCCAAAAGAAAGTGTACAAATATCTGATCTCTTTATGAAGGAGAATAATTCTCTTATCATATTAATCTTTCCCCCAAAAATGCAGATTTTCATGGTTCTTAGATATTTTGCATTCTCCATAACATATCTTGCAAATTGAAACTCATCTACAGAACCACTGTATCCTTTAAGACAGCAGGATTTAAGGTGTGATGAAATGCATGCAGAAACACTTTGTTGGTATGGCCGAACATCTTCTTCTTTATAGCTTGCTACAAATAATTCAGGATTGATCTGATAACAGCAATCACAACAAAATAAATTAATATTAATGTTTGAAGAAAAGATAACAACAAAATTCATACTTGAAAAGCTTAAATCATTGAACCTTGTTAATGCAAATGACAAGAGTTTGAAGCTTAGGACAATGCTTGAGCACTCTCAAAACCCCAGGCCAATCCTCCCTAAATCGCACAATCAATTGAAGTTCAACTAAATTCAGAAAGTCAATATCCAAGTTTCGTGGACATATCTGCAAGACATATAAAATAATATCCAAACATCAGAAATTCCTTAAGAAAATAAGACAATGATACTATCATTCTTATCTTTTACTCTCTGAGATGGTTGATATAGTTTAACGTGGATCACTCATTATATCTTTTTCTTTAAAAGAATCAATGACCCACACTAAATCACATTAGAAAGTAAATTATGAGACTGAAAATATAATTTTCCTACTAATAACAACAATCCTTACCGGCGGCATTACCCAATCGATGAACAAAACTTCAACATTCTTAACAGTTTCCAATGGAAGTAAATGTTCATCGATGCTGGCTCTGACCAACTTGGGCAATCTGACGAACGTTCCTTTACTTTCACAAACCATATTCTTGACCTCCAAGTCCTCAAGATTAGGACACCCAGAAAGAAGCTGTGAAAGATTGAGATCTTCCGATACAGTAACAAAATCAAAATGCAAGATTTTAAGCGAGGGCAAATCGACAAAGGAAATTTCGCTCAGTGTTATATGAGCCAATCTGAGAACTACAAGAGTTTTGCAGGTAAACACGACCGAGGGCATGACCATTTGCGAATCCAGATTGAGGTCGATGTGTTGAACTCTACCAAATCCACTCACTGCAGTCTTAATCGACTTTGAGGTGAAGTTGTTGAAAATATCAGCACAAGTTGAAGTAGAATGAAATATAGAGCGACACCTGAGGCGAAATCTATGGAGGGGTTGGTTTCTGTCACGCCAAACCAGAAAAGAGGACATTGAGAAGAGAAAACGATAGTAGTCAACTTCGTAGGTGTCAATACTTCTGCCATGGTAGCCGAAATCGAAATCGAAAGAGTGAACAGAACGCCATAGAAGGTTCCAGCGCTTGGAGAGAACACTGGTTGCAACAACTTGTTGAGATGGAAGAAAAGATAGAATGTAACAGAGGATGTCGTTCGGAAAATTGCTGATGATATCAGCCATGATTGAGAATATCAAAAGTGTACACAACCTACTTCGGTTACTTATAGGAACAGGGATAACTCACCACCCAATTCCAATATATACAGAATTCCCTATATATTAACAAATATTTTTAAGATATTTATATTTCATATCTTATGAAATAACAACTTATTAATTTTAGAATATTTTCAAAATAATTGATTATCTAAAATATGTATATAAAAGATATTATAATATAATAAATAATTATATAATATTTTTATAATATAATAATCGATTTTATATATATATATATATATATATATATATATATATATATATATTAAAGTAACCTAATCTGTTTAAGAATCTTTGTGTTGTATTTCTACTAGTATACACAACTTATTTTATGGTATTATTATTAGTAATAAGTAGTCTCAATACTTTTATTTTTTTGTTTTTTAATATTAATTTATTAAATTCAAAATTAAGTTATATTTAAGAAGAAGTTGAGAAAATAAAAGAAGGAACTTCTAGTAGTAAAAATATTAGATCAATTTAATATGTTATTATCTCTTATTATTTTTTATTGGGGCTGCTCTGTTATATATGTAATCTTATAGTATAATTGTTGTTTGCAATGTAAGGCATAATTGTAAGTTAACAATAAAATTTAAGTGACTTCGAAATTTATGATTACGAAATTAGTTGTATAAAATTAAGTACGTAGTTGGTAATTATCTTTTATTTTTAAAAAATTAGTTACATTGTATATTACATATTGTATTATATTCTGATAGATTAGTTTTATTTAATAATTGATATAGGTAATTATTTACATGAGTGTATGGAAACTAGTACTTCATAGTAGTTTATTATGAACATCATTATTTAGTATATAGTCAACCCTCTTTGAATGATTAAAAATATTAAATAAAAAAAATTGATTTAACAAATATAAAAATAATAAGATTTAAAATATATTAAAAAAAATTATAAATACAAATAAATTCTATATTATAAAAATATGTTATCATTTTAAGAAAGAATGCTGTAATTTAATATATTTAAAAAAATATAAAATAATAACAATAATTTAAAATGGAGATATTTATTTTTATTGAAATGAATTTTTATACATTCATAGTAATATATATATATATATATATATATATATATATATATATATATATATTGCATTAAATATTTTAAGTGGAAAAGTTATACAATATAGTTGATAAGAATCATTGTAGTAGAAGAAAACACGTTTACTTAAAATTATAAAAGTTATTACAAAATATTTACTTTCTTCTAATGAATAATACAATTGTTAAATGAAAAGATGATACTTTCTTCTCACAGGCATTACCCATATATTGACAAAACTTCAGCATTCTTTTACCAGATATTTGTCCAAATAAGTTTACAATAGATATTTAAGTGCTTTTAATATCTATATTTGTTTTTAGATGATTTCTCAAAAAAGGTTATATGTTTTCTTTTCAGTTGCATAGGAGTTATTGTAATTAAATGATGTGGAAAATTTCAACTAAGATTGTTGAATCAAAAGTCTGAGACAGAAGAAAGCAAAGAAATATGATAAGACATTGTACTACATAAAAAGAAAATGGTATAATTACTGATTTGGTATCCCAATTTTTTTGTTAAGTTCAATTTGGTACCTAAGCTTTTGATATGTTCAATTTAGTACCCTAATCTTCTAAAGAGATTCAAGCCATACAGGACACGTGTCAAACCATGAAATTTTTATTTTTATTTAGAAAAAGTTATTGTAACATGTATATATAAATTGTAATTAAGCTTATTTACTAATTTGGTCTCAAATGGAAGAGGACAAAATTGGATCATTTTAAAAGATTGGAGTACTATATTGAACCAAAAATTTAAATTGGGTACTAAATTGAAAACAACTATTACACTGTCACGTGTCATGATTTGTAAGCTGCCACGTGGCACAATGATAAACTGACATGTGACAGTTTTTAAATTTTTTGAAAAAAACATAATTTTTTTTGAAAAAAAAATTAAAAATTTTATGACTTGACACGTGTCCTGTACGGACGGACACGGTGTTAATTCCAACTTAACAAAGATGACTAAATTGAATCTCTTTATAAAATTAGGATACTAAATTAAACAAACCAAAAGTTTGGGTACCAAATTAAACTTAACGAAAAAGCTGGAGTACCAAATGAGTAATTATACCAAAGAAAATTGTTCAAACTTTGCTTAATACAAAAGGGACAAGGAGTGACAAACATTGATTAGCTGAAGAAATGAAGTTTAAATCGGTAAACATGTCCACCTTCTTGCAGTTTCTAACGGAAACACAAACAAAAAGAAACTTTCTCTAACTATTCAAATGAAAGTGTAAAAGAATTTGAGGTCTTCTCGCATGAGGATAAATCTCTTATCATATCAAGTTTTTCCTCATCATTAGCATCAATGTCCGCGCATATTTTCATGGTCCTTAAATACTTTGCATTCTGCATAATAGATCTTGCAAACTGAAACTCATCTATAGTACCCTTGTAATTTTCAAGCCGACATGTTTTGAGGTATAACGAAATGCATTGAGGAACAGGTTGTGAGCATGGCCAAACTTCTCCCTCATGGCTTTCATCAGATGAATAAATATAGTCCTGATAAAACAATCAGAAAATATATTAACACTAATGTTTGAAGATAACGAGAAAATCCATACCTGAAAAGTTTTAAATCATTAAACCTTATAAATGTAAAGAGCGAGAGTTTGAAGCTTTGGACAATGCTTGAGTATTTCCAAGACCTCAAGCGGCCATTCCACAGTATACTCCAAAGTGTTCAATTCAAGTTGAACTAAATTGTGAAAGCAAAAATTCCGGTTTTCTTGAAATATCTGAAGGACACACAAAATTAATACCCAAACATTAGAAATCCCTTTTTCTCAGAAATGAAAAGTAATAACAAAAAAAACCCACAGGCATTCTTAACAATTACCCAATCTATGAACAAAACTTGAACATTCTTAACAATTTCCGTTGGAACTAACGCATCGATGTTGGCTCTGATCAACTTGGGCAATCTGTTGAACTTACTCTCATGACAGATATATGTATATTTGACTACCAAGTCCTCAAGATTAGGACTCCGAGAAAAAAGCTTTGAAAGATCTATAGCTATAACTTCTGAGTGTAAGTAATTAACATAATTCAAATGCAAAATTTTAAGTGAGGGCAACTCAAAAAGGTGAATACTTTCCACTATCAAAAATGCCAATTTGAGAACTACAAGAGTTTTGCAGCTAAACACCACAGATAGCAACACATTCATCGACACCAGACTAAAGTCCATATGTTGAACTCTACCACTCATTGCAGCCTTGACCCAAGGCACGATATATGTAGGATCATAAGAGTTAAAGAAACAATTGACGCGAAATCTATGGATGGGTTGATCAGTATCACGACAAAGCAAAAAAGAGTCCACCGACTTAAGAAAATGAGTGTCGTCATCAAATTCTTGGTCATAATCAAAGAGGTCTTCATAGTGGAAATCGAAAGAGGGAACTGAACGCCATAGAAGATTCCAGCGTTTGCAGAGAATACTGGTTACAACAACTTGTTTGGTTGGAACAAAAGATAAAATGTATAGAAGGATATCATCGGGAAAATTACTGATCATATCGGCCATGGTTGAGAAAATCAAAAGCCTACGCACTGTTTCAGTTTCTTATAGGACACAACATATCAAATCGTTTGAGAATAATTTATTTTTTGCATTGGAATTGATGTGCATCGGAAACCTAAACCTAAACGTTGGAAAGGGTAAGGAATAACCTAGGTTTGTATTTCCCACAATCTGGGTTGAAATTTAAACAACTTATGTCATTAAACTAAATATGGTTGAGAATTAAATTAATTGATTTTTTATTTTTTTATAAAACATGTTTTTAATTTTAATGAATAGTAAAATATAAACTAAATATATTAAATAATAAAATTATTAAAATGTATTTTTATTGTTTATTTTTTACTTTTTGAGTTATTTACAGTTTTTGTTCCGTTCTAATTCTCTCATGTTTCAAAGAAAAAAAAAAAGTTAAGCATAAACTTTTTATCCTGTTTTCATTTGTCATCTGTTTTGTTTCATTCTTGATAAAAAAAAATATATTCTGTTATACTTGATTGTAAAATATTACTTTCATGGTACACATTTTTTTTATTTGATGAAACTTTTTGTATAGTGACATATGCATGGATGAGAAAGACAACTCGTGGTTTAGTCCAGTGAAAAAAAAAAGGGTTCTAAATTAGCTTTATTTTGTGTCTATGATAACATTTCACATCAATCTAAAGTGGTTTAATGACTATATTTTGACTTAATTTAGTCTTGAAAATTAAATGTTTTTTTGCAACTGATTTCGTTAGCATCACCCCTAGCGAACCTATAAAATCGCGGAATTATTGTGCATGCCATGAGAAACATAAACATTGGCAAGAGAAAAGGAAAAAACTAGGGTTGTATTACCCCTCGATTGAAACAAACTCATGTAATCTTATAATGCATAGATATAATACTTCTATCATAATACATATATAATACATATATGATATGTCAATATATTTATTTTAAAAATAATAAAATATGATATATGATATATGCATATTATAAAATGTACACAACTTTTGGAAAATATGATAAATATATTATTATTATTATGTGAATCCAAATTAAAATTAAATGTATTGAATGTTTTTAACATAAAAATTTATAAATTATTGTTATCATAAAAGTTTATATATTAGATACTTCATTGATAAGTATCGGTAAACTATCTTAAGATATCAGATACGAATATGTGTTGATTACAATTACATGACACAAATTAAAGTATAGATGCATCATAATTTATTACTTATATGTATTGTTATAATATTATTTTATTTTATTTTAAATTGAAATTGCAATATTGTAAGATATGATGTAAGATTAATAAAAAAATATATATATACAACAATTGAAAATGAGATAAGTTTAATTAAAACCATCCAAAAATAAAAGATGGATTAAAGAACATATTTATTCTCACACACTTGATACAATCGAGTCGAGACTCTTATATTTGTAATATTTTTTTTCAGTCTGAGTTATATAAACTTATTTTTGTTTTGACTTTTTTGGCTAAACATTTTTATAAGATTCGTGTAGTTTTTTTTTTTTGGTTATTGATGTTTTCAAAATTAAAAAATATATTTTTATTTTTTTTATTTATAGCTTTCTATTTGAAATATGTGATTTTAAATTTTTTGTAATATTTAATGTAATATATTTTTTGTAATGTTTAACATGAATTTTATATAAAAAGAAGTGAAAAGAAAAGTTTGATATTCCGTGTAGTTTTTTTCCTTAGTCATGGTAATAAAACTCTTGGTTGGTCCTTGTTTTTTGTTTGTTTTTAAAATCTTAATTGGTGTTTAGATTTTGATTTAAGTAACGTGATAGTAATAATGTCATTTGTTAGTATCACATTATTAACCTAGTCTCAATTTAGTATACAAACAAACGGTTTCTTAGAAAACTACCATTTTTGAAAAAAAGAATAACATTATGATATGTATAAGGTATATTTGTAGGCATCAAAATATTATAAAATATCTTATAGTTAATATACTATGAAATAATAACTTACTGATAGATCTTATAATATTTTTATGATATTTTGATACAATAAGTGATTATGTAATAAAATATATACATTGATTATACAATATTTTTAAAAAAAATATTCAACTATCTTTTCAGTTATCGAATATGTTTAATATAATTGTTTAACTTTAATTTAGAAATTTTATAAGTACAATATCCTACCATAGATAAGGGATTGAAAATAACAAAGGATTTCATCCGAAAGACTTACGATGATATCAGCCATGATTGAGAATATTGCAGTTTTTTTTTATCAGTAAAAAATAAATATAATTAGAAAAGAGTATTTTTGTATTACTCTAACCGTTTTAAAAAAAATAATAACACCTGAGTATACGTGATACAAAAGTTTGATATCACAGTCCCATTACTACTTAGTATCTTATAGGAATAATTCATCCTAACGAACATACAAAAGACTTTCCAATTCAAAACCAATTGAAACTAACATAATATATATCGGAACGAACTGAAGAAACTTTTATACACTCAAGAATTTGGAATTTATTTAATCTTTCTAATAACCACAAAATATGAAATACATTGTTTTTTGTTTTTTTAGTTGTCGTAAATAAAATATCAGACTTTAAAAGAATCTTTTAAAATAATTTCTATAACAATATTAATTTTATATATCAATATTTACCTTATTTGGTTCGTAATTTTTAAGTACTAAATATTTCTTATAATAACAATTTTCATAGCAAATATGAATATTTTTCTTGATAATTCTCCAACAGATTATGTTTTAAATAAAATAAATAAATAATAATAAACTTTTATATCTCTGATAATAAATTTTTAAAAGTTAACATCATTTATTAATTTTTCCAATTATTATCTTTTGAGTCTTACAATCACAAATCCTAATTGAATTATTTTTTTAAGCATAAAATATAATTACGAAACTAGATACTAGATATAAAAACCAAATTTCATAAACAATTATGGACAAAAGAAATAATATATAACAGACTTTAATTAGGTGAAGAAAAGTGGATTAATTTGATAAAAAAAAATCAACATATTCTAAAAAGAATAAAGGAAAGAGAAACAAAAAGAAAGCAGCAGCTACAACCTTAATATTCAAATGAGAGTGTACAAGCTGAACTCTTCATGCATGAGGATAAATATCTTACAATATTTAGTGTCTCCCTATCAAAATTATCATTATCAGAGCAGATTTTCATGTTCCGTAGATATTTTGCATTCTCCGCAATGAATCTTGCAAATCGTAACTCATCTTTCGAACCTCTGAAATTTTTAAGATGACAGGTTTTAAGGTGTGTTGAAATACATGCAGGAACAGATTTTGGATATGGCCAAATTGATCCTTCATACTTTTGATGTCGAGAACCAATTCTGACCTGATAACAACAATCATAAAACTAGTTTATAATGAAAACACAGTAAAAAAAATAACACAAAAAAATTCAACAGAAAACCTAAATTCCATTGTAGATCGCTGCCTATTAATACTAATGAATGCAAAAGGACAACGACTAAAATTCATACTTGAAAGACTTAAATCATCGAACCTTTTCACAACCAATGGCAAGAGTTTGAAGCTTGGGACAATGGTTGAGCATTTTCAAGACATCATCCCAGTTGATATGAAACGACATATAATCTAATTGAAGTTGAAGTAAATTATGAAAGTCAAAGAGCAGGTCTTTTTGACGTCTCTGCAAGAGATCAAAAAATAGTATCAAAACATCATAAATATCTCTTTATCCCTCGAAAATGCAAAGTGAAAAAAACAAGCAAATGCAGACAGACATTACCAAACTTATGAACAAAACTTCAACATTCTTAACGATTTCCAATGAAACAATATCACCATGGACGTTGGCTCTAACCAGCTTGGGACATCCGTCGAACTTTTCCTCAGGAAAGAGAAACGTGGACTTGGCTTCCAATACTTCAAGGTTAGGACTCACAGAAAGAAGCTGCATAAGATCTACACGTTTGAAGGAGATAACAAAATCCAAATGCAAGATTTTGAGCACCGGCAAATCAACAAAGGAAATATCTTCCACTCCTATGTTGGTCAATTTCAGAACTACAAGAGTTTTGCAGTTAAACACCAGAGACTGCATGCAACAACTCATATCGAGATCAAGGTGTTGAACTCTAGCGCTTTCACTAAGTGCAATCTGTTGGGAATAGTTTAAGTGTGAGTTAAAGTTTCACGTTAAATAAAATAGACAAAGTTAAATACTATATAAAAATAAAAGACCCATAATATCATTGCCTTAAGATTTTGGTGTAAAACTGGTATAAAACTACAATCTGTCAATAACCATGATCATAACTCAAATGACTATAACCAAAACATATGAAAAAGAATGTATAACCCAACAGAACCTGAATCCATCTCTGGATGCTTTCGGTATGAGGAAAGGTAGGATCATAATAACAGTGGGAGACACAACTGAGGCGAAATCTATGGAGGGGTTGATCTCTGTCACGCCTAAGCAAAAAAGAGTCCACTGAGTGAAGGAAATTAGTGTAGGCCTCTTTGCCTTTGTCATGATCAATATTATAATCTGTTGGGAAATCATCGAAATCGAAAGAGGTTACTGAACGCCATAGAAGGTACCAACGTTTAGAGAGAACACTGGTTGCAACAACTTGTTTGGTTGGAAGAAAAGATAAAATGTATAAAAGTATATCATCGGAAAAGTTACTGATCATATCAGCCATGGTTGAGAATATCAAAAGTGTAGACACCTCCTCCTCATTTAGTTACTTATTTATAGGAATAACTCAAGATTGTAAGGATTCACCCTGGTTTCCAACAACTTGTTTGGTTGGTGTAGAAAAGATAAAATGTACAAAAGAATGTAATCTGAAATAATATATTATGAAATAATATATTATGAAATAATAACTTATTGTTAGATTTTATAATATTTTTAAGATATTTTGATACAATAATAAGTTATTATATAATAGAATATATACATCGATTATACAATATTTTTAAAAAATAATATTCAACTCTCTTTAAATTATCAAATATTTAACTTATTATTAGATATAACTATTATTTTATTTTGTATTAATTTATGATTTATGATATATGATTTACTATTTAAACTTTTCTACACAAAGTAAAGCTGTTTTTTTCTGTTTTTTTATCCTTTAACAAATAAGATATGTGAGAACAAATCTGCTATTAGTTTTATTAATACGTTCATACTTTTATATTATATTACTTGTTTTAAATATTATACTATATATATTTATTGTAAGATTATACAAAATATACAACAATTGAAAATGAGATAAATATAAATAAAACCATTTATCAAAAAAAAAATGGATTAATATTTTTTTTCTGTTTCGGTCCTTAATATAAAGTTATTTTTTTTGTTGATATTTTTAGCTAAACATTTTTATAAGATTCGTGTAGTTTTTTTTTGTTTGTTTTGTTTTCAAAATTTAAAAAGAATTATTTTTATTTTTTGTAGTTTTGTATTTGAAATGTATGATTTTAAAGTTCTTGTAATATTTAATGTAATGTTTAACATGAATTTTATATAAAAAGAAAGGAAAAGAAAAGTTATATATATTCTTGCAGTTTCTTTTTCTTGGTCATGGTATGAATATGTAGTTTCGAAATTACAATAATATCTAATAATAAGAACAATTTTACATACAAATTCAAAGATAATATAACAAATTAGCACTCCGTGTAGAATGTAATTTATATCAAATTCAGAGATAAGTTATAATTATATAATTGAGTAAATTACAGTAAAAAATAATTTTGATGAAATAATTAATGGTAACAGAATTTATTAACCTATTTTTGGCAGACCTGAAAAGGTAGAGTTTCCGTGGTGAGATTCGGAATTTGATCGCACGTTATATTTGTCTACCTCAAATTCGGAGACTATTTGATCAAATCCAGTATGGATAATTAATAAATATTAATTTTTTATTTTTTTAAAATTAATATTAAAAAACTAAACTTCTATATCTAACCATTTTTTACTGTTACGAACAAATCCAGTATTTAACTTTTCTATATCCATTTTTACTCTACTCTAGGTGTCAGATACTCTTTACAGAGTGTGTATACCTATTATCAGTTGGTTCCATATGTGCATAATATTTCGCAGTTATCCTCATTAATCCATGTAATGTAAATGATTACATTAAACATCATTACTTAGTGGGTAATACTGTCATGAGTAATTTGTTTTTCTTTTATAATAATTACCTCTCAATTTATATTGAAACACTATATTGAAATGTTATCGTTGAATACTATTGATATTGCAGATTGCAAATGTGGAATTTGAATTCCTAGATCAACACAGAAATATTGAAACTTCGGTGTTTGATGAACAATTTTGGACATAACGTGACGAACTTTCATTAGGGGAAGAAGAGTAGATTAATTTGATAAAGATGTCAACTTTCTTGCGATACTAATGGAAAGACAATCATCTGTTATGGCAACTCTGTGGTTCTTAAGACAGGAAGATCCTCTGTTTATCATAATAGTGCAGGAATGCATTTTAGTCCGTTTGAACTCATTGGACTTAATAATAAATGTAATAAGGTGTGACGATGTATGTGGCTGGCTATGGTTTGGTACATTTTGAATCATAGAAAATAAGTATTCAACTATTACTTCCTCTTACTCCTTATTCTTACTGGTGTCTATGTCCAATCACATGCCTACTCATTCTTTAAATGTCTACTCATCCTTTAAATAAGCAAAACAAGAAATGGTGAATGATGCTCTGAGTTTCATCATTTAACAGACAAGGGTTGATACAAAACAACACCTTTTTCCAGTGTTTTCAAGCTTGCTATTACAGGTTCGTCTTTGAAAGTGGAAAGAAGTATTTTATGCCATCTTTTGAAGGAAAAGAATATACTCACATTTAGAACACAAATGTCAATAATCATGTTCTTAAGGTTTTAGTCCCGAAGGTTGATACTGTGGAAGCTTTGATGTAAAAGTCCATGTTATTCAGTCGGGAAGTTCTTTCTGGTTGGGTTTGTGGTTGTTAATTTTTTTGTTAAGTGTGAACCTTTATCCTTTGTTCTGTCTATTGACGTATTTACTAACATGTTCTTTTTTTTTTTCTTTTCTTTTTGTATAAGGGTTGGGGCAATCCTATTGCCCCTTGATACCTCAACTACAAGCAATGATGTTGTTAAAACCAACCTTTTTGAAAGGTTTTGCCGGTTAGTTGGTTAATTTTTACTTGGATAACAATTGCCTATCATTTGCCAAGGTTATAACTATGCCTCTGAACTGGTAATGTTTTATGGGCTAGTAGAAAAAGTTTATCTTTTGTTGCAATAGCTTATGTTTGTTTTGGTGACTATCCTATTTTGTATGACCATGTTGTCACACTTTTCTATCTCTCTCAACTAGTTGTGTATTTTTTGTAAAAGGGTTAGAGCACCCCTTAAGTGCTCCTCTATAATTTATTTATTCTTTATTGATTAAAAAAAATATTATTGCTGATAAAAAAAACCTAATGGAAAGACAAACAAAAAGAAGCAAGTTGTTACAGCTCTAACCTTAACTATTCAAATTTATCATACCACGTTTTTTCTCATGATTGTAGGTGCAGATTTTTATTTTTACGGTTTGTGAGTGTCTGATAAAATGCAAATAAGAGAAAACTTGCAAAAATAATCTCTTAATTGAGATTATCTTAACTAAATTATTTTATTGAGGTGAAATATCTTTTAAAATAAAGAGAACATAATAGAAACTCAAAAAAATCCAGAAAGAACTTATTAAAAATATTAAAAATATTTGTATCACTCAATGAATATATGAAGATTATGAGGGCTAATTAGATGCTAGAATAGCAACAAATTCCAGCAAGTGTACTTTTTGCCAAGATGGTAACGGGAAGACTTCTTTTTTCTTTTCTTGCTCTCGTCATGGGGAGGATACTACCAGCCATGTTGATAATTTTTTTTAGAAAATTATAATTTAAAAAAAAAACATGAATGAAAATATTTATTCATTCTATTTTTGAAAACAAAAAACATGAATGAAAATCTTTATTAATTGTATTAATAATGGATTTATTTGAGATGTAGTGATAAGTGGTCCTTTTAAACAATGTCACATTAATCATGATTATCAATTTTCAGACATGAAACAAAAGTCTGAGACAGAAGAAAGCAGAGAAATATGATAAGATAGTGTACTACACGGAAAGACAATTCTTCAAACTTTGCTTGATGGAAGAGTGCTGCATGAACAATTCAGGACAAGAGGGATAATGTGTGCCAACATTCTTACAATACTAAAAGAAAGACAAACAAAAAAGAAACCTTAACTATTCCAATGAAAGCTTGCAAGTATCTGAACTCTTCACGCATGAGGATAAATCTCTTATCATATCAAGTTTTTCCTCAGGAGTAGAATCTCTGTTCACGCGTATTTTCATAGTCCTTAAATACTCTGCATTCTGCATAATAGATCTTGCAAACTGAAACTCATCTATACAACCCTTGTAATTTACAAGCCGACAGGTTTTGAGGTATAACGAAATGCATTGAGGAACAGGTTGCGGGTATGGCCAAACTTCTCCCTCATGGCTTTCATCAGATGAATAAATATGGTCCTGATAACAACAATCAGAAAATATATTAACACTAACGTTTGAAGGTAACGAGAAAATCCATACCTGAAAAGTTTTAAATCGTTAAACCTTGTTATAAATGTAAAGAGCGAGAGTTTGAAGCTTTGGACAATGCTTTAGTATTTCCAAGACCTCAAGAGGCCATTCCTCAGTATGCTGCAAAGTCTTCAATTCAAGTTGAACTAAATTGTGAAAGCAAGAATCCAGGTCTCCTTGAAATATCTGAAGGACACACAAAATTAATACCCAAACATTAGAAATCCCCTTTTTTTTTCTCAGAAATGGAAAGTAATAAGAAAAAAAACCCACAGGCATTACCCAATCTATGAACAAAACTTCAACATTCTTAACAATTTCCATTGGAACAAACTCTGCTTGGATGTTGGCTCTGACCAACTTGGGCAATCTGTTGAACTTACTTTCATGACAGATATATGTATTTTCGGCTTCCAAGTCCTCAAGATTAGGACTCCCAGCAAAAAGCTGTGAAAGATGTATACCTTCTGAGGAATAAACATGATACAAATGCAAGATTTTAAGTAAGGGCAATTCAAAAAAGTGAATATCTTCCACTTTCAAAAATTCCAATTTGAGCACTACAAGAGTTTTGCAGCTAAACACCACAGATGGCAAGACATTCCACAGAAGCTTAAAGTGGAGATGTTCAACTCTACCACTTATTGCAGCCCTAACCCATTTATCGGTACTTGCAGGATCATACAAGCGAGCATCACAATTGAGGGAAAATCTACGGAGGGGTTGGTCCAAATCACGCAAATGCATAAATGAGTACACTGAGTGAAGAAAGTGATTGTAGCTCTCTTCTTCTTTGTGCCAATGATAATCATCACTGTATACAAAATCGAAAGAGGGAACTGAACGCCATAGAAGATTCCAGCGTTTGCAGAGAATAGTGGTTGCAACAACTTGTTTGGTTGGAAGAAAAGATAAAATGTATAGAAGGATTTCATCTGGAATACTACTAATGATATCAGCCATGGTTGAGAATATCAAAAGTATCCACGACTGCTTCAGTTTTATATAGGAATAACTCATCGCCCATTTATCAAATCTTTTGAGAATACTTTATTTTTGCATTGGAATTGATCGTAAACGTGGGGTAAAAGGAAAAGGTTAGGTTATATTTCCCATATTTTTGCATGGGAAATGATGTGCATGCAATTTTTAGTAACACTAATTTGTACCACTAACTCATATTAGTTGTATAACATTAATTGCGTAGTTGATAATTATCTTTTATTTTTAAAAATGAGTTATTTTATTGTATATTAAATATTGTATTGGATTTTCATAAATTAATTTTATTTAACGAATGAGATAGGTAATTTATTTGAGTGTGTAAAAGTTAGTATTTTTAATAGTAATGTATGAGTATCATTATTAGTATCGTAAAAACTCAATTTTGTTTAGATAATTAAAATATTAAAAAAAATGAAAGGAAATTGATTTAAAAAATAATAAGATACTTGTTTGGATTTTGAAAAATAACGAAATCGAAAGAGAGAACTGATTTTTTTTTTTACAAGTGCAATTTACTTATCTAATTCCAAAAGTGGTGCAAGTTTTAAAAAAATTTCACCAAGGAAAAGTCATGCCAAAATGATACGACTTTACTATGAAGAAGTTGTGTCAAAATAGGAAGACTTTTGTTAATCAGACTTTAAGTCGTGTCAAAATAGTAAGACTTTTCTATAAAAGTAAAGTTGTGTCGTTATCATACGACTTTCATTAAATGCTTAAACAAAGTCGTGTCATATTGACACAACTTCAGTCTTGTAATTTTAATGAAGAAGTCGACTGAAGACGACTCGACTTTTGTAAGTTTCTTTTTAAATTATTTTTTTCACTTTTAAAATTTTCATGAAGAAGTCATTAGAAGACAAAACGATTTTAGTGTCACCATATTAGTAAATGGTAAAAATGATTTTGTTTTTATTTAGTTAAATAATAAAAATGAAATAATAAGGCATAGTCACAAAATTTGAAATATAATTAGTGAAATTTTTTTATTAAGATTTGTTCATCACAAAATGACGTAAAAGTTATCTATGAGACCCTATGCCACAAGGAGGCATTCTTCTTTGTCATCTAAGTCTAATTTGAGGTAGCTGAGGTGGATCGTCATCATCATTATCTTCATGTTATTGTGTTTGGTTGACATCTTCCGACATTTGTGACTTTTCATTGCATCAACTTTGTCTACTTTAATTTGAATATTGTCATCCACTAATTATTAAGATGTTTGATTTCATGTACTTTTTAATAAGGAAATCTTCTTCTTCTTTTTTTCATGTGCATATTTACTTTATTCTCCTATTAATTACTCAACTAATTTTTTAATTTTTTTTTTAAAAATTAATAGTAACAATTAAGAACATGAAAAAAAAAATTATTGAAGTCGTGTCGTCTTCAGACGACTTCTAAATTAAAAGTACATGAGTGAAGTCGTTAATATGTCATAACTTTGCTTACTTTTATAGGAAACTTTTATCATTTTGACAGACTTCAAGTTTGATTAGAATAAGTCTTATTATTTTCACATGACTTTTGTAAGGCCCAGTTTTCAGTCCTGAAGTTTTAAGGGCTGCCTTTAAGCTATTGGGCCTAAGGGCTGGCCCAAAGGATAAAACCACCCAAAAGTCTGCCCTAATTCATTCATTCTACACTTTCAGAATTTGCTCCCTTGGTGCTTCCAGCCGCAGCCATCACTCCATTAGGGTTTCGACGTTTAACCAGATTCAAGCCTAGCTCAACCTCATTCTACTCACGTAAGTATTCCCTAACGCATAGCTTCCAATCTCTGGTCTTATTTTGTGGCCAATGTTAATGTTCCCATAACAAACCCACTGCTATTCTTTTTCCAGCTCCATAATCCCCTCCTACAGCTGTGGTATTCCTCTATTCGACATCAAGGTCTTGTGCTAGATTATTCCCAGGTAAGGGAAGCTAGAACCTACTCACGTATTTCATTTTTCCTACTGTTTTTGCTGTTGTGCTAAGATTCTAGGGTTGATATGAGGTTCTGAATGCTTGAAATGTTTTAGTGTGTTGGTTTGGATTGGTATGAATGGTTGTCGCAGGAAAACAGTGGCGAGATCGGATAATCTCGCCCAAGCGAGCCTGTCTCGCCTAGGCGACTCGCTTAGACCTTTTTACGCGAGGGTCGCTCAGGCGACCAGCTCAGTTTTGAGCGAGCGTGCGTCTCGCTCAGGCGAGAGGAGTCTCGCCTAAACGAGAATGTACAGAGGTCACTATTATGTGTGTCGAGCTCTCGCCTGGGCGAAGGGAGCTCGCCTGAGCGAGAGTCCTTCTCGCTTGAGCGAGACCCTCCAGTCTGAGCGAAGAGCTGGGCGATGATGCGTTCTGAGTTGGTTTTCTCTTTGTTCTTGGATGGTTAGCATGTGATTGATTGGGTTATTGTATAATGGCACGATGGGGGTGATTATGCCTGCTTAGGAGAGCGTTATATGTGGTGGATTGTGAGTTTGGCATGATCTTTATATGAATTATACATGAGGGGTTGGGTATATATATATATATATATATATATATATATATATATATATATATATATATATATATATATATATATATATATATATATATATATATATATATATGGTCACAAATTTGACATGAGCAACGATGGACATTGATGGTTGGTAATCTAGTGGCATGGTATTGGTATGAGAGGAAGCACTTTACTCATGGTTGGGAATAACGAGTTGGTATGGATTCATTATATGATAAATGAGGGTTGGTTACAGATGTTGGTGTGAGGTTCCTATGCATGATATATGTATTTGTTACTTGGCTGTTTGTATATGTTTGGTATTGGTCAGTACGTAATTCCTTGAAGTCTCTAGGTGAGACTTCATGGTCGTGCTTCAGTGGTCAGGACGTAATTCCATGGCCCCTGTTAGTGGGTGTCCATGGTGGTGCCCCATCTATATAACTTGGTAAGGATTCAAGGTAAGGAGTGCATCCTGACACTTTAAGGATTCAGTTAGTCTCACTTAGAGCGGACTGACTCATCTGGTGAGAGTAGCAGGAGGCCTAAAACTCATTAAGGGCTAACCTTGTGTGTGAGGGAATTGATCCATTGTAACACTTGTAACACATAACTCAGGGGTGAGCAGAGGTATTCACCATAAGTGCAAGCATCCGTTGAATCTGACCAGGTTATATGTATCCGAATGAGTTGAGTCGAGTCGTAGTATATTGATTTGTAAGGTTATAACATGCTTGGGTGATGTACGTATATTGGACTGCGAAAGTATATCTGAATGCATTGATGAAATCTTTACGGCTCTAGCTTACCCTGTTTGCTTGTTTGATTGTCTTGTATGTTGTTCTTCTACTTTTGTGATGATCATCAACTTGTTGATATGAGCAGATGCAAGAAGCACTCGAGGTCAACCGGGAAGAGATGATTCCGCTGCATAGTCTATTTAGGTTAGACACCATGTTTTGTTCGTGCTTTTTGTTAGGGTTATGGCCCATGTATTGCTTTACCCTTTTATACTCTATCTTTTTCTGCTAGCCTTTAGTTCTTGTATTTGGTATGTTTTGGCATCGTGGTGTGCCTCAAATTTTGTAAGGAGTAAGGTTTAAACTCCTGGACTGTGTTAATACTTTATTTTGTGCGACGCTTCCTTTAATTATTTTTATTAATTAAATGAGACGTTACAACTTCTTCATATAAAATAAAAAATTATTCGTTATTAAAATATTTATTATTATGAATAAAAAATTATAATTGATCGCTAAATTAATCACTGATTAACTAGAGACTAATTTTAGAAACCAATATAGAAATCAATTATATTTTTTTATACATAATAGTAACTATTGTAATAAAAAAAAATTATTTTGTAGTTGTGAAAAAAATAATTGATGGAATAGAAAAAATGAGAAGATAGTGTAATTCGAAAGTAATAATTGAAAGAAGTGTATTTTGTAATTTATTTGTGTTGTATTCATCAAATGTCGATATACATCAGTATTTATAGATCCTGTTACATCATCATGACAATTCTTGATTTTTATCTCCTATTTTAGACTTTTTTTCATTATTCTATAATTTTTATGACATTTCAATACTTTTTATATTAGATTCCTCTTAATTATACCCCTTCACTCACTGCAGATCCATGTTAATTCTTATAGGATCATTAAAGGTAGAGAGCATCTGAGAAGAAATCTATGGAGGGGTTGGTCTCTATCACGAGAATCCAAAAAAGAATGATTTCTTCTGGAAAACTATTGATTATATCAGCCATGCTTCCTAATATCAAAAGAAATATAATAATATTTTGATCACTTTTATTTGATTTATTTGTAATTTATCATTCCAATAAATTTTAATTCATTAAATATCTATGACATCACATAATTTATTCAAATATTTTTTTAACGATTCTTAAAAATTATTTATTTATCCGAACACAATAAGACATTAACAACAGTGTCATCTTTATTTAGATTTTACTTCATAATATAAAAATTTGATTTGACGTTTTTATATTATCAAAGTTAAAGATAAAAAAAATAGAAACACTAATTTTTTGATGTTAAAATTTTTTATTATTTGTTAAATCAATTTCTTTTTACTTTATTTAATATTTTAAATTATTCCAACAAATAGTGTTGACTACTTACTATGAAGTACCGATCTTTATACACTCATGTAAATAAGTTAACTATTTCAATGATTGAGTGAAACTAATTTATCAGCATGTATACAATATAACTAATTTTTCAAAAAAAAAAAAGATAATTAACAATTAATTTTATACAACTAAATATAGTTTGTACCTGTGCAATGCATATTATTTTTCTAACTATTTAATATTTCATAATAAAAATATTTACATATTAACATATTAAATTGATCTAATGCGGAATCTGGGAAATACAATATAGAGATTCTCCAATGTTAAAGTAAATCAATCAGAATTTAAACAATATATTAACCATATTTGGTTAAGCTATGATAATCAAATATTATGTTTTAAAGATATTATATAATTAATTATTATACTATAATATTTTATATATACTAAATAATTAATTATCATATATATTAAAAGTATAACAATATTATTATATCGTAATTAAGGTATTAACCTATCAATATTTTAGAAATATTATCAAAATATTTGAGATATATGTGATAATATCTTGGGGTAGTAAGCGGTGAGTTGTTCCTATAATAAGAAACTGAAACAGAAACAGGTGTTAGGGTTTTGATTTTCCATACAAATCTGAAGAAAGTGTGTACACTTTTCATATTCTAAACCATGGCCGATTTAATCAGCAGTATTCCAGATGAAATCCTTTTATACATTTTATCTTTTCTTCCAACCAAACAAGTTGTTGCAACCAGTGTTCTCTCAAAGCGTTGGAACCCTCTTTGGCGTTCGGTTCCCTCTTTCGATTTCTCTATCGGTTATGAAAACCGCAAAGAGGCCTACGATCACTTTCACTCAGTGTCCTCTTTTCTGCGTTCGCGTGATAGAGATCAACCCCTTCTCAGATTTCGCCTCAATTATTTTTTCAACTGTTTTGATCCTACCATTCGTTATAGTTACAGAACAATTCGTCATACTGAAAGCATCATCAAGACACGGATTGAGGATGCAGTGAGTGGAAGTGCAAGAGTTCAACACCTCGACCTCAGTTTGGATCTATACATCGTCATGCCCTCTGTGGTGTTTACCTTCAAAACTCTTGTATTTCTGAAATTGGCCAATATGACAGTGGAAAATATCCCCTTTGTTGATTTTCCCATGGTTAAAATCTTGCATTTGAATCGTGTGCTCTTCTCAGAAGGTATAGATCTTTCACAGCTTCTCTCTGGGTGCCCTAATCTTGAGGATTTGGAAGTCAAAAGTATACTTATCAATGCTGAATTAAAGTTCAGCAGATTGTCCACCTTGGGCAACATGGCTGCAAAATTTGTTCCATTCGAAATCGTCAAGAATGTTAAAGTTTTGTGCACAGATTTGGTAATGCACGTGAGATTTGTTTGTTATTATACTTTCTATTCTTGAGGAGAAAAAGGCGTATTTGTGATGATATTGTTTTTGTATGCATCTCTTGCAGTTCCGTCAGCAAGATTGGATTTATGAGTTTCAGAATTTAGTTCAACTTAAATTGGATTACCTGTATATTCAGAACAATTGGGTTGAGTTCTTGGAAACGCTGAGGCGTTGTCCCAAGCTTCAAACTCTTGCAATTGGTTGTATTGGGAAGGTTTGATGATTTAAGCCTTAGAAGTATATGAATTTTCTTGTTATCTTTTCTTCAAACATTATTATTAATATAGTTTTATGATTGTTGTTAACAGATAAGTTTTGGTTCATCTGCGCAAGGCCATGAAGAAGCAGTGTTGCCAGACCCACAATCTGTTCCTGCATGCATCTTATCACACCTCAAAACCTGTAGTCTTGGATGTTACAGGGGTTCGATAGATGAGTTTCTATTTGCAGGATACATCATGGAGAATGCAAAATATTTAAGGACCATGAAAATCAAAATTTCCTCTTACAATGATAGGGAGAAACTAAATATGATAAGAGATTTATCTTCATGCAAGAGGAGTTCAGATACTTGTAAACTATCATTTGATAATTAGGGTTGAATAGTTAAGTTTTCTTTTTGTTTGTTTTTTCATTAGTATATATAGTAGATGTTGACATGTTTATCTATGAAAGTTTGTGACACATTATCCCTCTTGTCAAGAATTAATTGTTTATGAACACTCTGAGATTTAATCTTTGTAATCTGCAGTACGAATAGTATTCAGTGATAACGTTTCAAAATTTCAATTTAGAGGTAATTATTATCGAAATAAAAAAATATTATTCATCACGACAGTATTTATGCACTAAGTAAATCCATTATATTATATGGATTAATGAGGTTAACTACTTATTCTAACCGGTAAACTATTTTTTTGCAACAAAAAATTATATATTAATACACATTTCTGTTTATAAAACAAACTGGTACAAATAATTTTAATTTAACAAATGAAAAAAAAAATAGAGATCGTGGTAGTACACAAATAAATAAATTTAATATATTATTGCGACTTCAGCTCTTTACTGACCGGGTCTACTTCTAAAAAAGGAGTAACGAGTCTTAGAATCTTCTAAAATTAAAGCAATTCTCCAAATGTCCCAAGAGTTATTAAGAGGTGGAATTAGTTATTTTAATATAGTTTTATTCAATTTATTTGACATTTTAAGCGTGTTTTATAATAATATTTGACTTAACATTAAAACAAAAATGTGTCAAACAGTATAAACAACTCATACAATCCTGAAATGAGTAGGAAATATCAAATAAATTTAACAAAATTACATTAAAATGACTAATTTAACGTATTTTGAGAGATGAAAGACTAAATTGATCTAAACCTTCGAAATAGAGTAATTCCGATTTTTTATTTGACTTTTAGTTTCTCTCTTTCTGATGCCCTAAATCAGTAGGAGGTGACGAGCATGTTTATTTTTCCGCTGCCAAGTAGTGGCGCTGTCCGTACCACAACCATCGCAACCTGTGTGATGTTGGTATTTTTTTTCAATTCAGAAACCAAATTAGCTTCTCGCAATGTTCTTTCCACTAAATTAGAATTTTCTTATACATAAAAAAATCTATATTAATTAGAATCACAATGTTTTATCCTCTTATGTATATTATTTTTGATAAAAAATTAAATGAAGTCAATTTTTTCACTCTATCTATTAGATGTTTTATTGCTCTTTACCCATTATGTGTAACTATTATTAGTTGTTTCATATATGTGCATCGTTTTTCAAGATGTCACTGTTTACTATAACAGAAACATAGAACCATATTGGAATTCTATTCTCAAGCTTTTTTGGTTACAACAGCAATAAAAAAAAGGGTTCTTCTGCAATGGATTTCTTTACGCTGTTCATAGACCTTAGAATCCTAAAGAATGAACAGTATAAGCAGATATAATATCATCACGTTATAAAGGCTTACGATAATTTTTTTCATCTGCAAATAAACAATCTCCTCAGATGCATTACAAATTATACTTCATCTCATCGACTGAAATTCTTCATTATACCTTAACTAAATTCTTCAACTTTCAATAAAGATCAGTGCTTATTGCAGATGTAAAGGTTGAATTCTTGAAACAACACAATCTTAAAATTTCAAAGTGAGTCAAAAATTTCTGGACAAAATGGATAATGTGTGACAAAATTTCATTAGGTGAAGAAATGTAGATTAAAATGGTAAACATGTCTACATTCTTGCAGTTTCTAACGGAAAGACAAACAAAAGAAAATTTCACTAACTATTTAAATGAAAGTGTGCAAGAATCTGAGCTCTTATCGCATGAGGATAAATCTCTTATTATATCAAATTTCTTCTCATGGCTAGCATCACCGTCAGTGCAGATTTTCATGGTCCGTAGATATTTTGCATTCTCCAAAATATATCTTGCAAATAGAAACTCATCTACAGAACCACTGTAACTTTTAAGACAACATGTTTTAAGGTGTGATGAAATGCATGCCGGAACACTTTGTGGATATGGCCAAGCATATTCTCCAGAGCCTCCTAAAAATAATGCAGAAAAGAACTGATAACAACAAACATATAAAAATTATATTAATACTAATGTTAGAAGAAAAGATAACAAGGAAATTCATACTTGAAAAGCTTAAATAATTAAACCTTATAAATGCAAATGACAAGACTTTGAAGATTGGGACAATGCTTGAGCAATTTCAAGACCCAAAGCCAATCCTCGTTCGCCTGCAAATCCAATTCAAGTTGAACTAAATTTTGAAAGTCAAAATCCAGGTCCAGGTTCCGTTGATATACCTGCAAGAGATACAAAATGATATCAAAACATAAAAATCCCCCTTTTTTTTCCTTTGAGATAGAGAGTAATAAGAAACAAATCCCACATGCATTACCCAATTTAAGAGCAAAACTTCAACATCCTTGACAATTTCCAATGGAAGTAAGTTTTCATTGATGCTGGCTCTAACCAACTTGGTCAAACGGTTAAACTTTCCTTTAGTTTCACAAGCCAAACCCATGACTTCCAAGTCCTCAAGATTAGGACACCCAGAGAGAATCTGTGAAAGATCCAGATATCTTGGTAAACTAACAGAGTTCAAGTACAAGATTTTAAGCAAGGGCAAATCAACAGAGGAAAAATCTTCCACTGTTATCGAATTCAACTTGAGAACTACAAGAGATTTGCAGCTAAACACAGATGGCATTACAATGTCCCGATCACAATTAAGGTCGAGGTGTTGAACTCTTCCACTCACTGCAGCCGTAATCCATGTCTTGATACATATGGTTTGGTCAAGGGTAGAGTCAAATGTTAGGCAAAATCTATGGAGGGGTTGCTCTCTATCACGCGAAAGCAGAAAAGAGTCCACCAATTGAAGAAAATGAGTGCATGCCTCTTTGTATTTGTCATGATTGTAGTCGAAATGGAAAGAGGGAACTGAACGCCATAGAAGGATCCAGCGCTTGGAGAGAACACTGGTTGCAACTACCTCTTTGGTTGGAAGAGAAGATAAAATGTCACAAAGGATTGAGTCTGGCAAACTGCTGATCCTATCAGCCATGGTTGAGAATATCTGATTGGTACACAGCTGCTTCAGTTTCTTATAGAACAAATCCTTTGATAAGAATTTACTTTTTGCATTGGATTTGATGCGCATGCCATGAGAACCTAAGCCTTGGGAAGTGAAAAGAAACAACTAGGGTTGTATTTCCCAGCAGAGAAACCCGAACTCTTGTTCCCATATTCTGCATTTAAACAACTCATCTAATGATATTATTTATTAGTATAGTACCTGGTCTCAAATTGAAAAAATATTTGAGTTATATTTTAGACGTCGTTGAGGAAACAAAACAATTAATTTTTTTTTAAAAAAACAGTAAAAGTAATGTAAATATTAAATCATTTAATACTATCTCTTATTATTGGAGTTATGTTGTTATATATAATCTTCTAATAGTATGTTAAGTATTTGGTATGTTTTGGCAAAATTAATTTATAATTTTCATATTAGTTGCATAAAATTAAGTGCGTAGTTGGTAATTATCTTTTCTTTTTTAAAAATTAGTTATATTGTATGTTAAATATCGTATTGTATTGTATTATGCTAAATTAGTTTTATTTCAAGATTGAAATGAGGAATTTATTTAAATTAGAACTTCTCCAAAAAAAAATTAAACAAATCTATCATATAAAGATAAAGTTTCAAGAAGCATGGAGAAAAATTAAACTATGTATGGTAATCAAGGTCATATTAAACAAGATTGTTCTTTTTTTTTTAACTACGAAAGACAAGTTTGGAGAGAAGACGTAAGCAAACAAATATCATCAAAAGATAAAATCATGTAATACTACATGGGAAAGCAACACTTCCACCTCTTCAAGTAGTTCAATTAAAAATAAAGAAAAATAAATCGATCTTTGCTTGATGTCTAATACTGAGTAATGAGTAAAATTTATTTTTAAATTGTTAATAAATATTTGTGTTAAATAGTTTAGTAAAGTTTGTATTTGTTTAATAGAAGCTAACTTTATTTATTTTTAATATTCATATACATTTAAGTCGACATATGTTGAGCGGATGTTAACCATAAAAAAATGTTAGCATCAATTTAGTGATAATAATCTTATTTAATTTGAATATTTTATTTTATTAAGTTATCGTTACCCTATAGTGAACGTTAAATATAAAATAAAATTGAAATAAATAAAGATAATATTGATTTAATTAGCGGACACTAATCTTATATATTTTTAAATTTTATTTATTTAAGTTAGCTTTCGTTAAATGGATGCTAAATATTAAGAAAAAAAAACTAAAATAAACAACAAGGTAATTTGCTAATAGGTAAGATCCCTGGGCCTAGGTAATTATTACCTACAAATTTTTATCGTAAGTAATTCATAGTCAATTCACAATTTGTTTACAGATTTTATCTATTATCTACGGATCTCGGTTGAACCTTATTACATTTTTTTTCTAATAACATTAGTGCGGGATTAGTGGAGTAATCTCATTTATTTTATATATATATATATATATATATATATATATATATATATATATATATATATATATATATATTTAAGTTATAATTTGTGGGTTATAGGTTAAACTAAAGCCTATATATCTAGTTGTATGAGTATGGATTTTGAATTTTTCGATGAATCGAAGTCTATATTCATGATATAGGCTTTGCTTCTTTTGAAGCCTATACTCATAAGTATATGCTTCAGTTATTCTTGAACTGTTATCTAGAGTTACATAGATATTTTTAAAGATGTCAATGTGTCATTATAGACTTCAGTTTTATACAGAACAGAAGCCTCATCTAATGTTGTCAAGAGAGAAAGCATTCCACCATTGTCTTTGGTGTATTGAGTAGAGGCTCGGAAGGAGATTATTAAGACTCTGCTAGGTGTTCCAAACTCATAGTAACATAATCCTCCAAAGGTAGTTGTTAAGGTTTGATCAAATAATTGTGTTTGGTTGAATGAATTAGCTGTACATGAATTGCTTGATTTAAATATTTGAATTTAGTTCTTCTGCTTTCATTTTTTCAAATATACTAGCTTACCCTTTGTTTTGTGAATTTTTTTTCTTTTTTTTCCAGTATAGTCATGCATTAAACAAGAGAAGGGGATACTACACATGAGAAACCTAGAAGTGGTGAGGAATAGAGTAGCTGTGAGCAACTATAGTTGTGTTGCTTGTTTTATTACATGTTATTCCTCTATTTTTATTTTAAAAGCTTTTACTTTTCAAATATTTTATATTAATACTATTTGATGAATAATGTAATATATTTATATGGTCATACTTGTGTAGAAGAAAGGATGAAATACTCTGAATTAGTAAAAAGATTTAGGTTTTATTTTATTTTTGACCAAAAATGTTAAGTTGATTTACTAATTAAGTTTGTATTTTACCTTTTAACTTATTCCAATTCGAAGATCTTTATAGGGCAGATTAATAAATTTAAAGGCACTACTACAACAGAGAGTATTAATGAAGCCATTTCTCAATATTTGTGGCATGTAAATATGCTCTATTTTCTTAATTTTTTCAATTATAAACACAATTATACAACATTTTATAAACAATTATAAACACAATTATACAACATTTCAATAGCTCATCTGCAGAACCCTTGTAACCTTCAAGACAGCAGGTTTTGAGGTGTAATGAAATGCATGCAGGAACAGTTTCGGGGAATTGCCAAACTACTTCTTCATGGCCTTCATCGTCAGATGAATACAAAACCTGATAAAAACAATCATAAAACTATATTAATACTAATGTTTGAATAAACGACAACAACAAAAATCATACTTTGAATCATCAAACCTTATTAGGAATGTAAATGGCGAGAGTTTGAAGCTTTGGACAATGCTTAAGCACTTCCAAGACACCAAACCAATCCTTGCTATGTCCCAAAGTCAATTTAAGTTGAACTAAATTCTGAAACTCAAAATCCAGTTTTTGGTGATTTATCTGTAAGAGATACAAATTGATATCAAAACACTAGAAATCCCCCATTCTCTTAGAAATGGAAAGTAATAACAAAGAAATCTAACAGGCATTACCCAATCTATGAATAAAACTTCAACATCCTTAACAATTTCCAATGGAAAATGTTCATCAATGCTTGCCCTAACCAACTTGGGCAATCTGTTAAACTTTCCTTTAGTTTCACAGGATACATCCTTAGCTTCCAAGTCCTCAAGATTAGGACACGCAGAGAGAAGCTGCGAGAGATCTAAATCTCCTGATAAACTAACAGAAAACAAGTGCAAGATCTTAAGCAAGGGAAAATCAACAGAGGGAATATCTAGCACTCTTGTGAAGGCCAATTTGAGAACTACAAGAGTTTTGCAGCTAAACACCACAGATGGCAACACATTCATCGACATCAGACTAAAGTCCATATGTTGAACTCTACCACTCATTGCAGCATTGACCGAAGTCAGGATATCTGTAGGATCATAAACGTTAGAGAAACAACTGAAGCGAAATCTATGGATGGGTTGGTCTCTATTGCGAGAAAGCAAAAAAGAGTTCACCGACTCAAGAAAATCATAGTAGTCATTAAAGTCTTTGTCACAATCAAAGAGGTCTCCAACATAGTCGAAATGGAAAGAGGGAACTGAACGCCATAGATGGATCCAGCGCTTGGAGAGAACACTGGTTGCAACTACTTCTTTTGTTGGAAGAGAAGATAGAATGTCACAAAGGATTGAGTCTGGCAAACTGCTGATCCTATCAGCCAGAGAATATCTTATGTGAAGATAGCTGCTTCAGTTTCTTATAGAATAATCAAATCCTTTGATAAGAATTTACGTTTGCATTGGATTTGAGGCGCATGCCATGAGAACCTAAGCGTTGGGAAGTGAAACGAAACACCTAGGGTTGTATTTCCCATATTTTGAATTGAAACAACTTAAGTAATGGTATCACTTATCACCTATTAAACACTGCCACTGATATTACTCAATGAAAATAAATGCTCCTTTCAGTTTTTTTTTTACTGCACCAGTTTTGGTTCATGGTAATAATCATAAATACTCATAGATGTATCATAATAATCATGTTTTAAAAATTAGAATACCAAAAGTGTACACAGCTGTTTCAGTTTCTTATAAGAACAACTCACTGCTCAACGTATCAAATCATTTGAGAAGGCTTTAATTTGGCATTGGAATTGATGTGGATGCCATTTAGAACCTAAGCTTCGGAAGTGAAAGGAATAACCGACGGTTGTATTTCCCATATTCTGCATTGAAACAACTTGCGTGATTAAATACTTATCAATAATAACTAGTCTGAATACTTTCTTTTTTTAGTATTAGTTTATTAAATTAAAAGATCATTGCATATGTGAAGTTTTGATTACAATAACAACACAGAATTTTGAAACTTCAAAGTGTAACCAATTCTGGACAAACCCGATAATGTGTGGCACACTTTCATTTCGTGAAGAAAAGCAGATTAATTTGACAAACATGTCCACATTCTTGCAGTTACTAACAAAAAAGGCAAAGAAAAAGAAACATTCCTTAACTATTCAAATGAAAGTGTACAAATACTTCATGCATGAGGATAACTCTCTTGCCAAATCAAGTTTTTCTCCAAGAGTATTATTATCAGCATCACTGCCAGTGCAGATTTTCATTGTCCGCAGATATTTTGCATTCTTTAAAGGACAAATAAAGAAACATTTTCTTCTACGGCCTTAGAATATCAGAGGTGTACATAACTGCTTCAGTTTCTTATAGGAACAACTCACTATCTAACATATCAAATCCTTTGAGAAGAGTTTATTTTGCATTGAAATTGATGTCATGCCATGAGAACCTTTGGGAAGTGAAAGGAAAAATCTAGGGTTGTATTTCCCATATCCTGAATTGAAACGACTATACTGTGTTTTTTTAATATTAGCTTATTACTTTAAAAAATACATGAGTTATATTTTAGACGTTGAGGAAACAAACAGTGAATGTTTTAAAGAACGGTAAAAGTAGTGTAAATATTAAACCATTGAATAAGTTACTATCTCTTAATCAATTTAATAAATTACTAATTATATATAATCTTCTAATTGTTGGTGTCTCAAATATGAGGTATAATTGTAAAGTTGACAGTAACATTGATGTACTTGGTATATTTTCAGTAAAATTTATTTATAATTTCGATATTAGTTGTACAAAATTAAGTGCGTAGTTGTTAACTATCTTTTATGTTTCAAAAATTAGTTATATTGTATATTAAACATTGTATTGTATTGTATTATGATTATGATAAATAAGTCTAATTTAATGATTGAAATATGGAATTTATTTACA
Organism: Vigna unguiculata; assembly: GCF_037176805.1. Lineage (NCBI taxonomy): Eukaryota > Viridiplantae > Streptophyta > Magnoliopsida > Fabales > Fabaceae > Vigna > Vigna unguiculata. Next base: position 47,822,880 of record NC_140795.1, on the reverse strand, counting down.
TGACTGTACAAAAACTAGTACTTTCAATAGTAATTTATGAATATCATTAGTGCTCCTACATATATAATCTTATAATTGTTGGTGTGTGCAATATAAGGTATAATAGTATTAAAATTGACAATAAAATTGTTTTGTAATTTTTTTTGAAAAAATTAATTTGTAATACTATTTGAATATTAGTACTGTAACACTGTTAGGATATTATAATTGAATTCTGCAGTTTGGGGTTTAACATTAAGCCAATAACATTTTAAGAAGAATTTCTCAAATTTGAAGTTAAAAAAGTATTAATATATTTGAATAATTTATTTATTTCAATTATCTATTTTACCATTAATGAAAATTCATTTTTATATATGTCATTATATGCAAACGATTTATTTTTTTAATATATATACTTCTTTTGTAATTTTACTTTTTAACAAATCATATGTTTTAAATTAAAATAATTATCATACTAATTATCATTTTCTGAATGGCGCACATTTTTTTGTTGGCCCTATAGTTTAACAATATGATATGCTGATTAGAAATTGTGGTTAACATCATTAATCCATAAAATGTAAAGGATTACATTACCTTAAACATCATTTCTTAGTAGGTAAATGCTGTCTTAGCGAGTAATATTTTCTGATAATAAATACCTCAAAATTGATATATATTTAAGTTTTGTCATTAAAAATTATTGATACTTAATATTAATACTGCATAAACAATTCTGGTCAAAAGGAAAAAAAGTGTTTAAACTATCATTAGGTGAAGATAAATAGATTAATTTGATAAACATAACAACATTCTCACAACACTAAGGCACAAGACAACAACAAGAAGAAAGCAGCAGTTACTGCTCAAAACTTAACTATTCAAGTTTAAAACTATTCTGGCATGAGGATAAAACGGGAGCAAACTTTCATGGTCTGTAAATATTTTGCATTCTCCTCAATATACCTTTCAAATTGAAGCTCATATGCAGAAACCTTGAAACATTCAAGACAGCAGGTTTTGAGGTGTAATGAAATGCATGCAGGAACAGTTTCTGGGTATTGCCAAACTACTTCTTCATGGCCTTCATCATCAGAAAAATAAAAAAACTGATAAAAACAATCATAAAACTATATTAATACTAATGCTTCAATAAACGACAACAAAAAAAAAAAACATACTTTGAATCATCAAACCTGATTAGAAATGTAAATGGCGAGAGTTTGAAGCTTTGGGCAATGCTTGAGCACTTCCAAGACCCCAAACAAATCCTCGTTAAGTGCAAAACTCAATTTAAGTTGAACTAAATTCTGAAACTCAAAATCCAGGTTTGGGTGATATATCTGCAAGAGATACAAATTGATATATTATCTTATTCTCTTAGAAATAGAAAGTAATAACAAAGAAATCTAACAGGCATTACCCAATCTATGATTAAAACTTCAACATTCTTAATAATTTCCAATGGAAAATATTTATCGATGCTTGCTCTAACCAACTTGGGCAATCTGTTAAACTTTCCTTTAGTTTGGTTGGAAGAGAAGATAGAATGTGGCAAAGGATATCATCTGGAAAACTACTGATCATATCAACCATGGTTGGGAATAGTACTACTCAGTTGTTTCAGTTTCTTATAGGAATAGATAACTCAGGGCACAACATATCAAATCGTTTGAGAATAATTTATTTGTTGCATTGGAATATAGAAAAATGAAAAAAATAAAAATATGTCACATAAGATAATAAAAGAAAATTATTCAAATTAAATTGTTAAAAAATTATTTTTCTTTAAAAATTTGGATATGTGCCACACATAAATAACACAACGTTCTTGCATTTTAGAAAGCCACGTATCACAAAAATTAAAAGTAATAAAATTTTCTACTTTTAGTTAAATTTTTGTATGCTGCTTTTTGTGTTAGATAAAAAAATTTCGTACTTTGTATGATTTCATTTGTATATTATATAGATAGATGTGACATCTTTAGGTTTAATCTACTTTAGGATTTCTTTTCAATTTGACTTTAAATTTCGTAAATTTTATTTAATTAGGTTATTTTTGTTAATTCTGTCATATTAGTTAACAGAACCGTGTCCAACATGGACTGTTACTGTGATATGATGCATTGTTGAATGATGTGTAGGTTAAGGGTTAGAAATTGGTCAAAATTAGGTTTAGAATTTCATTGAAGATACCATAAATTATAAGAAATTACGATAATATATATTTATAAGAACAAATTTACATACAATATAAAGATAATATAACATTTTCATATAAAATAAAACATATTGATAATAAATTACAATAAACAAAGCATTAACATTTATATGAAAGTCAAAGGTAAATTATTATAGGTATAATTACTAATTTGGTACCCTTATTTTTTGGTTAAGTTTAATTTAGTACCTATACTTTTGGTTTCTTCAATTTAGTATCCAAATTATTTAAAAAGATTCAATTTGGTCATCTCCGTTAAGTTGACATTAACACCGTGTCCGTACAGGACACGTGTCAAGCCATGAAATTTTTATTTTTTTTATTTTTTTTAAAGTTTTTTTTTTCAAAAAATTTAAAAATTGTCACGTGTCAGTTTATCATCGTGCCACGTGACAGCTTACATTCATGACACGTGGCAGTGGTAATAATTGTATTCAATTTAGTACCCCAATTTAAATTTTTAATTCAATTTAGTACCCTATTTTTTTAAAATGATTTAATCTCGTCCTTTTTAATTTGAGACCAAATTAGTAATTAAGTTTAATTATAACTTATATATACATGATAAAATAATTGTTTTGAATTTATACATCAAATTGCTACACCTAAATATTCAAATTATTTTATTTTTTGCAAGTGTAAAAAATTTCATGTGTAAAAAATTATAAAGGTTAAAATATAAAAAAATAAAATAATTGAAGTATTTAGGTGAAATAATTTGATGTATATATTAGAAAAAGTTATTGTAACATATATAAATAAGTTGTAATTAAGCTTATTTACTAATTTGGTCTCAAATTGGAGAGGACGAAATTGGATCATTTTAAAAAAATTGGATACTAAATTGAACCAAAAATTTAGACTAGGGTACTAAATTGAAAACAACTATTACCATTGCCATGTGTCATGATTGTAAGCTGCACGTGGCACGATGATAAACTGACACATGGCAGTTTTTAAAATTTTAAAAAAAAATATATTTTTTTAAAAATAAAAAATAAAAATAAAAATTTCATGGCTTGACACGTGTCTTGTACGGACACGATGTTAACTCCAACTTAACGGAGATGACCAAATTGAATCTCTTTAGATAATTGGGTACTAAATTGAACAAACCAAAAGTTTTGGTACCAAATTGAACTTAACAAAAAATTAGGGTACCAAATCGGTAATTATACCATTATTATAATATAAATAACTGAATGAATTAAAATAAAAATAATCGATAATATAATTCTTAACAATATACAAATATTATAAATATAATCATTTCATTTTCTTTAAATTAAAATTAAAAAATTACACCTCACAAAACCGAATTTTACTATTTTGAACAAATCCATTCTTTAAATTAATGACCATAAACTTTTCATTGGTCAAATTTCCAAGGCTTAAATATGGTCCTATTTTTGTTGTTTTTATTCAATTTGGTCCCTATTTTCGTTTTGTGTTTAATTAGGTTTTCATTTTCTTTAAATTGTGGTCAATTTGGTCCTTTACACTAATGGTGTTTAAATAGTTAACGTTTTTTAACAGTACATGTCATGTCACGTGTCAGTTCCTGGTTTTTTTAATTTTTTAATTTTTTTCTAAATTAAAATTTTTTTAATTTAAAAAAAATTACGTGTCAAGTCACAATTGTGCCACGTGTCAATGCTAGTGCCACATGTCAGTTTGTGATAGTATTATTTTTTTTGTTCAATTTAGTCCATATATTTGTTATTTTTGTTCAATTCTGCTAGTTATTGATACTCAAATAGAGGAAAATGGTTAGATGTGAGAATAGTAGGAGGTCTTGTCATGAGAATGACTTCATCTTTCTTATGACATAAAGAACTAACCCTGTGTGTGGTAGCTCGGGGAGAGCACCTCAAGAGAGTAAGTTGTATCACCACAGGTGCAAGACTTCACTAATCTGACTCTATAGTACGTATCCGCAGTGGCGGATCTTGACTAAGATTTCTGGGGGAGCCAAAATATTATACCTAGAATTTATATATTTAATATTTTTGTCACTCATTCACTTAAAATTAATACATAATTTAATAGTTATAACTATAACAGAAAATACACATATCTAAATGATTGTCATTCGTTTTTTCATATTTTTTAACTTATCAAATAATTGAATCATAACTACATTTTTCAGCTATTTTTTTTCCAATGTAAATAATCATATTATATGTAAAATATTCATTTTCCATTTTACTAATGTGCACATATCAATTCAAAAGTCATCACAAACTTTCACTTATGCGATGAGCAACCTTATTGTCTTGTCCTCATCTTACCTTTTTTTTTTTTATCAATTTTAAAAATTGAATTTATTCTTTTATTTTTTATCAATATACCTATCTATAAAACAAGTTTAGGACCAATTTCTTTTATTATAATATAATAAAAAATTGAGAGACATAATTACTAAAAAAAAGTATGATGATCGAGTTACAATTAAAAATCCTCTATAAAAAATCACATAATACATTACTTGCTCTTCTATATTCATAAAAAATGGATATACAAAAGGGTAATGAGATAAAAAAAATGGCTAAATATTAAACAATTATTGCACTACCAAGTGAGACAAAATAAATAATAAGTTTCTGTTTAACTTTTTTTTATTCAATAATAGAAGAAAGAAGAAATCAGGTAAGGATGAGAGATGAGTACAATACGTAAAAGAACTCAAAAAACAATGTGAAGAGAAAATAAAAATTATCTTAACAATTTTATTTTATTATATTCAATTTTATATTGTACTATTTATTAACATTAAATGTTGTACTTTATAAAAGAAATAAAAAATACCTAATTTAATTTTCATTAATTTTCGATACACTATTATCTAATTTAATGAAATAATTATAATTTAAAAAATATAATTTAAAAGTTCTAAGAGTATATAATTTAAAAAAATTTTAAAAAGTAGGAGGGGGTTCGTGGCCCCGCCTGCCCCATTGTGGCTCCGCCGCTGCCTATCCGGATAAATCGAGTCTAGTTGGATTGAATTAAATATGTTCTATGGAGTTTGTGCGAATAAATGAAAAGTTTTGTATGTGCAAAAAGGAAATAGTATTTCATTATAACTGAAATATTTTATGTAGTTAGCCTACCGTCTTTGTTTTTCTGTCTATTTGTTGTTGTCTTCCTCCTTTGCTATGGTTACTATTATGAAAATTATCAACTACGCACTTAATTTTATACAATTAATATGACAATTATAAATTTATTTTGCCAAAAACATACCAAATACTTCACAGAATATATATATATATATATATATATATATATATAACAACATAACTCCAATAATAAGAGATAGTATTAAATGATTTGATATTTACATTACTTTTACTGTTTTTAAAAAAAAAAATTAAAAGTTTTGTTTCCTCAACGATGTCTATAACTCAAATATTTTTTTTCAATTTATAAGAATATTTACACTACTTTTTTCTATTTGAGACCAGGTACTACTAATAAATAATATCATTACATGAGATGTTTCAATTCAGAATATGGGAATTACAAGAGTTCGGGTTTTCCTGCTGGGAAATACAACCCTAGGTGTTTCGTTTCACTTCCCAAGGCTTAGGTTCTCATGGCATGCGCATCAAATCCAATGCAAAAGTAAATTCTTATCAAAGGATTTGATACCTTAGTCAGTGAGTTGTTCTATAAGAAACTGAAGCAGCTATGTAACCTTGAGCTATTCTCAACCATGGCTGATAGGATCAGCAGTTTGCCGGACTCAATCCTGTGTGACATTCTATCTTCTCTTCCAACAAAAGAAGTAGTTGCAACCAGTGTTCTCTCCAAGCGCTGGATCCATCTATGGCGTTCAGTTCCCTCTTTCTATTTCGACTACAATCCCATATACTCCTGTGATTATGACAAATACAAAGAGGCATACACTCATTTTCTTCAATCGGTGGACTCTTTTCTGCTTTCGCGTGATAGAGAGCAACCCCTCCATAGATTTCGCCTCACATTTCACTGTACCCTTGAACACACCCTATCTATCAAGACATGGATTACGGCTGCAGTGAGTGGAAGAGTTCGACACCTCGACATCTATTGTCATCGGGGCATTGTCATGCCAACTGTGTTTAGCTGCAAAACTCTTGTAGTTCTCAAGTTGAATTTGATAACAGTGGAAGATTTTTCCTTTGCTGATTTACCCTTGCTTAAAATCTTGTACTTGAACTCTGTTAGTTTACCAAGATATCTGGATCTTTCACAGATTCTCTCTGGGTGTCCTAATCTTGAGGACTTGGAAGTCATGGATTTGGCTTGCGAAACTAAAGGAAAGTTTAACCGTTTGACAAAGTTGGTTAGAGCCAGCATCCATGAAATCTTACTTCCACTGGAAATTTTCAAGGATGTTGAAGTTTTGTTCTTCGATGGGGTAATGCATGTGAGATTTGTTTCTTATTACTCTCCATTTCGAAGGAAAAAAAGGATTTCTTATGTTTTGATATCATTTTGTATGTCTTGCAGATGTATCAACGGAACGTGGACCTGGATTTTGACTTTCAAAATTTAGTTCAACTTGAATTGGTTTTGCATGCGAACGAGGATTGGCTTCGGGTCTTGAAAGTGCTCGAACATTGTCCCAAACTTCAAAGTCTTGTCATTTGCGTTTTTAAGGTTTAATGATTTAAGCTTTTCAAGTATGAATTTCCTTATTATCTTTTCTTCAAACATAAGTATTAATATAGTTTTTATTTTTGTTGTTTTCAGATCTTTCTTCCAATATTTTTAGCAGGCTATGAACAATATGCTTGGCCATATCCACAAACTGTTCCTGCGTGCATTTCATCACACCTTAAAACCTGTTGTCTCAAAAAGTATAGTGGTTCTATAGATGAGTTTCAATTTGCAAGATATATTTTGGAGAATGCGAAATATCTACGTACCATGAAAATATGCAGTATTGGGGAAAAAATTGATATGATAAGAGAGTTATCCTCATGCATGAAGAGCTCAAATACTTGTACACTTGATTTTGAATAGTGCAGGATTGTTTCTTTTTGTTTGTCTTTTTGTTGGTAACTGCAAGTATGTGGACATGTTTGTCAATTAGTCAAGTCTACTTTTCTTCACCAAATGAAAGTTTGTCACAATTTATCGGTTTTTGTTGTCTTGTTAATGAAAATTTATTGTCGTTTTTGGAATTCAAAGTTCATATTTGTAATATCTAATGATCTTCATTAAATTAGGAAAGGAATATTGAAGAATTTCCGTGGAAGACAGTAATTTGTAATCAATGTGATAATATTTTTTATTTGCCGATGAAGAAAAATTTATCATAAGCATTTATAAAGCGGAAGATATTATATGGATTCTTGCTTGTACTTTTCATTCTAGAGGATTTTAAATTGTATATGAACAATGAATCAATGTGAAGATATTCTTTGCACACCTCTTCACCGCCATCGCTCTCACACACCTTCAATCCCCTCAGGTCCTTCATCGGTCACCACGGAATCGCTAGCTTTGCCAAATCCAATGACCACATCGTTCCACAAAGTGATCTGCATACTCTCGAGTCTAAGAACAGTGCGATTAGAAGAAGCCCGCCTCTAGGCGACATAGCGATTCCTAGCATTGAGCCATCGATCTCCGGAAGCCATGTTCGTTGTGGAAACCAATCGATGAAACACATGGTTCATGATCAATGAATCTACTCTGGATCCAAGACACTTCCAGGAGAGGCAATATTTTTTTTATTTGGGTTCTTTTGATATTACTAATTATATGTATTCTTATTTTATAATTGTTGGTGTGCAATATTTTTTTATTAACAAAAGTAAATATATTAAATAAGGGTAATTGTAGTATATTTGTTAGACCTAGGTTATGATAGGGAATTTGAACAAAACACAAAAGTCACAGAGGATATGATATTAACGGGGCAAGCGCGGTTAATATTGTTGAATAAGTATTTGTCATATATATATATATATATATATATATATATATATATATATATATACGTTATATATGTATTAGTTATATAGGTACCTGTATATTTCTTTTAAAATTTACGAATATTTGTGAGTATTTATAAAAATAAATTTAATATTTAATAACATATTTTAACTATAAATTTAAATAAAATTACAATATATAACATTTATAAATTTTATTATTACTTAGTTCAATTTAATTTTCGAATTGTTTAAAAGAGTTCAATTTAATTTTCTTTATTAGATTGGAGTTAACACTGTATCCATACAGAACAAGTGTCAAGATGTGAAAATTTTTAATTTTTTTTCTAAAAATTTATAATTTGTCACATGTTAGGTTACTCGTGTCACATGGCAGTTTACAGTCGTAACACGTGACAATGATAATAGTTATTTTCAATTTAGGTCCTCTATTTAAAGTTTTGGTTCAATTTAGTACACATATTATTTAAAACCGATCCAATTTTATTTTTTCTAATTTAAGATCAAATTAGTCAATAAATTTAATTATAACTTATATATACATGTTAAATTTTTTGTTTTTTAATTTATACATCAAATCATTACACTTAAATATTCAAATTATTTTATTTTTTACATTAAATTTTAGTGATAAAAAATGTTATACTTATATAAAACAATATAGTTATCCACTTTTTTTTTTTTCAAAATAGAATAACATTGTCTCTCTCCAATTCAAGACCAAATCTATTATTTGTATAAATGTTATACTAATATTTTTTTATTAAAAATAATTTTTAACATATTATATTATTGTATATTATTAACCCATATTTTGTCAATGTGAGCACTAAATTTTAATATAAATATTACTACTTAATTTTTTAAAAATATTTATATTTAATTAGTTTTAATCTTATAAAAAATATATTATAAAAATATATTTCAATTATTAAAAAAATCCTAACAAAATTGAATTAAAGACACAAGTAAGAACTAAATTGAAATAATGATATACAGATAGGGATTAAATTGAAATCAGAACAATGACATTTGGTATACGTGTGTCACGTGTCACAATAGGAACTTGACACGTGGCAATAAAAAACTTTTGTAAAAAAAATTAAAAAATATAAAAAATCAGAGAGTGACACATGGCGTGTCATTAACCGCGTTAATTATTTTGTCCAAAACAACCTAATTGAAGCACTTTTCAAAAATAGGGACGCAATTGACATTTTTTCAACAACGAGTACCAAATTAACATACCCCTACTAAAATGAGTACCATCCATATCCAAGTAATTAAACCAAATATCAAATACAGCTGGAACATTGGCTACTACATTAGGGAACATTTGTAACTGGATATTTTGTTGAGCTAGTAAGTTTCTTCCTAACAATTCTGTTGAATTAGATTAGTTTCTTTTTTTTTTTTTATTTTAAAGTTTGTTATAATAAATGTTGAACTCGTGTAAATAATGAATAGTAGGATTGGGATGTAGAATTTTTTTTTGTAATAAATAAGTAAATAAAGAATAATTTTAAATAAAATAGATAATTAAAATATTGGTTATCATATGAATGAAAAATAATTAATAAATATTTTAGAATTTTTAAAAATTTAAAATATATTTTAAACATTTTTTTGACAATTTTTACTTATTAAAGTATGATATATTTTGTAGTGATTTTTAACTATCAAATTATGATATATTTTTTGACAAATTTAGATACCAATATACAAAGTAAAAGATTATTGATAACTAAAATAGTTATTATAAATAAAAAATTATAATTGGTGTCTAAATTTATTTCTAAATTTAGCTATCAGGGTCTTAGCTACCAAAGGAGATTGGTTACTAAACATTAGTTACTAAGTTTTTTTTACCAAATAAATTAGTCTCTAATCAATTAGTGATAAATGTAATGACCAATTATAAATTAATGTAGTGACCAATTATAAATTTTTAATCATAATAATAACTATTTTAGTAATCAATAATTTTAAATTTTTAAATTGGTATCTAAATTTTTAACAACTTTTGATCATTAAAATTACTTATTAATGGGACATTTTCTTTTAGTGAATAAGAATGAATTTTATATCGATTTTTAGCCGCTACTATTTTCCTTGTTTACAACAATATCGACGTTTAAAATATTTTTGACAACAATAATTGTTTTTGACTTGTGTAGTTTTGACGGTTATTTTAATAGTCAAAAATTTAAATTGTGATGATTTCACTCCTAAAATTTGTATTTTAAACTTCACAACTATATTTTTTTTGCAGTGATAGTTTATGTATTAAGAAAACCATTTCTTAGAAACAGAATAAAAAATAAAAAAGGTATAAAAATAATTAAACAACAACAGGAAAGAATAAAATTATATAGATACTAGCGAACACACAAGCGCTGTCGCGCATGTGTATTTGCATTTTTTAATTTTCAAGAAATTAGAGATTAATAACAAATATAAAATTTTTAAAATAGTTGTTAAATATAAATTAAAAAAAAAGATATGTAAAAAAAAATTTAAATAATTATTTAAGACAAAAGAGAGGAATGATTAAAAGAAAAATAAGATATTGTAAAAAGAAAAATGATTAAAAGTAAATTATTTATAAAATAATTAATTTTTAAAATAACTAAAGATAAAACGGGTATTATGAAATGTGGACATAAAAAGAGGAATCCTCTTTATTGTTATAGATGTAAAAAGAAAATTTAAATAATGATTTAAGTCAAAAGAGAAGAATGATTAAAAGAAAAATAAGATATGTAAAAAGAAAAATGATTAAAAGTAAATCATTTATAAAATAATTAATTTTTAAAATAACTAAGGGTAAAACGGGTATTATGAAATGTAGACACAAAAAGAGGAATCTCTATAAAATAGATATAGATTTATAACAATATATAAAGAGGATGATTCCCCCTATTTTTTTCATATTTCATAATATCAATTTTATCCTTTAAAATATAATTATTTATTAATTTTTTTAAAATTAATGGTTATTTTTACTTATTTTCTATAAAATTGTTTTTCTTTTTTTCTTCTTTTTTTAATTCATCAACAATTAATTTCTCTATTCATTTCACTTTATTTTTAATAAATATAAATTTATTTTACATATTGACTTAATAACATTATACTATTATCACATATTAACACTATTAACATATTATCATTCATATCTAAAAAAAAATGTATGCACACATACGCTATTGTGCCTGGGCACTAGTATATATTAAAAGGTGTTATTTTGAAAAGGTTTTGTTAGTTTAAAATTTAGTTATATATCCCAAAATTGGTGTATTTTGAATATTTTGCTCATCGTAAAAAGAAGTTTGAATTCCATAAACATTACAAAATTTTGAAACTTCAGAGTGCTCCTAAACAGTTCTGGACAATAAAAATGATGAAGGGTCCTCTGATTAGGTGAAGAAAGCAGAATAATTTGATAAACCTGTACACATTCTTGCAGTTTCTCACATAAACACAAACAAAAAGAAACAATTCTCCTTAACTATTTAATTGAGAGTGTACAGGTATTTGAGCTCTTCATGCATGAGGATAATTCTTTTATCATATAAAGTATTTTGTCATCAGTAACATTACTCTCAGGGCAGATTTGAATTTTCATGGTGCGTAAATATTTTGCATTCTGCAGAATATATCTTGCAAACTGAATCTCATCGATAGACCCCTCGTAAATTCCAAAATCACAGGTTTTAAGGTACATTGAAATGCACTGTGGGATCGGTTGTAGGCCTGGCAAAACTGCTCCTTCATCATTTTTCTGATAACAACAATCATAGAATAATCATAGAGTTATATTAATGGTAATATTTGAAGAAAATAATATAAAAACAAAACTCATACCTGAAAAAGCTCAAATCGGTAAGACTTAAAAATGCCGAGCACAAGATTTTGAAGCTTGGGACAATGCCTTAGCACTTCCAATACCTCAAGCCATTCTTTCCTATACACAAAATTTATTTCTAATTGAACTAAATTCTCTAAATCAAAACCGAGTTTCAGTGGACAAAGCTGCAAGAGATCGAAAATAATGTCAAAACATCGTAAATCTTTTTTTTTTTCTCTTTTTAATAGAAAATAGAAAGTAGGCTTAAATAGTCATTTGATCCTAATTTTGGCCAAACTTTTCCAATTTGGTCCTACTTTTAAAATTGTTTTCAATTTGATATTACATTTCCTTAATTTCATTCAATTAGACAATCTTAAATCACAAAATTAAACAAACCCTACCTCCGCGATGAAGATATGCAAATCCTCCGAGACAAAATCTTCACATAATGAAAAACAATCTTTGATGGTGGGTCACACAAAACCTCTAAAATCTCAAATTCAAAGAAATTCTCAAATTCTAATCAATCCCTAAACCTAATTCGACAAATTATAAACCCTAAAACTCTCTAATTAAAATTAGAAGGTCAGCATAGTAAAATAACGGTTACATCATTGAAGAGAGTGTTCCATGTCACTATTGATCACGTTGCTTTAACTATTTAGACAGGATTAAGAAAAAGAATCTAATAAAATAAAATTAATGAAATGTAAGACCAAATTGAAAACAATTTTAAAATGAGGACTAAACTGAAAAGAATTGATCAAAACTATGATCAAATGACTATTTAAATCTAGAAAGTAAAAACAAGCAAATATCAGGAGCATTACCGGATATATGATCAAATCTTCAACATTTTGAACAATTTCCAATGGAAACAAATGTCCAAGAGTCCTGACTCTGACCAATTTGGGCAATCGGTTGAACTTTACTTTAGAAGGATCAAAATTTATATTCTTGACTTCCAAGTCCTCAACATTAGGACTCCCAGAAAGAAGCAGCGAAAGACCTACATCTTCTGAAAACAAAACAGTATTCAAATGCAAGATTTTGAGCAAGGGCAAATCGACGCAGGAAATATCTTTCACTGTTACATAGCCCAATTTGAGAACCACAAGAGTTTTGCATCTGAACACCATCGAAGGCATGACAATCTTCTGATCCAGATTGAGGTCGAGGTGTTGAACCCTATTTCTTCCAGTCACTGCATACTCGATCCATTCCTCAATCCATGTCGAGATCGAGGTCTTGATGCCTACAGTGTTCATAAGAAACGTAGAGCCACATCTGAGGCGAAATTTGTGGAGGGATCGGTTTGAATCACGCGAAAGCAGAAAAGAAAACACTGAGTGAAAAAAGTGATAGCAGTCTTCTATGTGGTTTTTGTCATAATCCATACGGTAGGAGAAATCGAAGGAGGGAACCGAACGAAAAAGAAGGTTCCAGCGTTTGGAGAGAACGGTGGTTGCAACAACTTGTTTTGTGGGAAGAAAAGATAAAATGTATAAAAGGATATCATCTGGAATACTACTGATCATGTCAGCCATGGTTTACGATACCAGGATTGAAGACACTTGCTTCAGCTTTTTATAGAAATAATTCACTGCTCAAAATATTATAAAATATCTTCGATATAATATATCTATAGTTAATATATAATAAGATAATAGCTACTTATTATATTATTAGATTTTAAGAATGTTAAATTTTGTGATATGATAGTTAGTTATATAATATCTGTGAAAATAATACTTCACTATATTTTAGTTATCAAATTTGTTTATCTATAATTTTGGAACTTTATAATTACAATATTCTAGGGGAGAGGATCTTACATAAATGTTTGGGTTAAATATATTTTGGATCCTTCAAGTTTTAGTAAATTTTGTAATTAGTTTAATTTTAAAATTTTATACTAATTTAGTCCTTTCTCTTTAAAGATGCGTGAATTTAGATTTTCTTACTAGATTTTGTTAAGTTTATTTGACAATTTATGATAATATTTGAGTTAACATTGAAACGAAATTGTGTCAAACGGTGCAAACAATTTAAATACTATCATAAAATACGCTTGAAACGTGAGATAAACTTAACAAAATTTGGTTAAAAATATTAAATTCACACATTTTTTAGAAATGAAGGACTAAATTGGTTAAAATTTTTGAAAAATAACTAATTCTAAACTTCACTAAAATACGAGAGACTAAAAACATATTTAACCCTAAATTTTTTATACAAAATTCAGATAATTCTCATTTTATATTATTTAAGTATTATACATATTTTTTAAATTCATGCTAATTTGAGCATCGTAGAGATATATGATAAAATCTGATAAAGGCAATATAAAATTATTTCAGAAGAAGGCTTTACATGCCGCGAGAATATAGACGTTAGAAATTGAATGGGAAAACCGAGGGTTGTATTTTAGAACAATTTATCTATACCAATATATAAAGGGATTCCTTTTTTGCGTCCACATTTCAAAATACTGATTTTACCTTTTAAATATAATAATTTATTAAATTTTTTAAAATTGACCGTTATTTTTACAGGCTTTTTCTAAAATCCGCTATTTCTCATTCTTCTTTTTTTTCTTTATTTATTAATGATTATTCTGTCATCTGTTCTAATATATTTCATTTTATTTTCAATAAATATAATTTTAGTTTATATATTAACTTAATAACATTACAGCACCTACTGATATAATATCCTGCATATTTAAAAAATATATACAGATAGCCACGATAGTGCCTTTGTATATGCTAGTAATAATAATATACTTTTACTTTTATGTTTTTTTAATATTAATTTATTAAATTAAAAAAAGATTGAGTTATATTTTAGATCCAGTTAGGAAACAACACAATGATTTATTTTTGTCTTCTAAAAGTAGTTATTAGATTAATTTAATATGTTACTATCTCTTATTATTTTTCGTTGGGGCTGTTTTTCTTATTACTAGTTATATGTAATCTTCTATAATTGTTGTCAATAAATATTTTCCTTATCGATAACATTTAAGTACTTGGTATATTTGTGGTAAAATAAATTTATGATTTCAAAATCAGTTGTATAAAATTAAGTGCGTTGGTGATTATCTTTTATTTTTAAAAAACTTACTTATATTGTATATACAATATTGTATTGTATTCTGATAAATCAGATTATTTAATGATTGAAATAGGTAATTTATTTACATGAGTGAGTGTACAAAGACTAGTACTTCATAATAATTAAAAATATTAAATCAAATAAAAAGTAATTGATTTAAAAAATATAAAATATATTAAAAAATAAAAAAATATGTTTTCATTTTAACAAAGAATGTTGTAATTTTAAGTATATAAAAATAAAATAAAATAATATCCGTAATTTAAAATAGAGATATTTATTTCATTGAAAAGAACTTAGTAATATATATATATATATATATATATATATATATATATATATATATATATATATATATATATATAATTGATATATTTATCTATTATATATATATATATATATATATATATATATTATTTTTATGTAATTATATTTTATTATATTTTTATAATAATATTAATAATGGATAATAGAAATATAAAAATAATAATAATAATTGTGACGTCCCATTTTAATATATTACACTACTAAATAAAATATCACACAGTTATAATAATGAGAAGCACTCAGATGAACATAAACGTAGAAAAGGTAAATGTTACAGTCATCCGGAATTTCTTAAAAGGAAACTTAGGCATACAACCATGCCATAAGAAAACACAATTTAAAAGTTTAACAGTCTTGCAAAAAGGTTGTCCTCAAGGCAACTAATACAAAAGGCCTCATGGCCATGAAACTGATCCTAAGGTCTTCAAGTTAATAAAATCTAGACTGCACCGTTGTTGCCCCCAGATCCATCCCGAACATGCCTTCCATCTGCTCCCACCAGTAAGGTGATCATCGCAAAAGAGAAAATATAACAGAAACAACACAAAATGCAAGGGTAAGCTAGTGTAACTTGAAACTAATCATAGTTTAAACGAATAAGTGCATAAACGTTCCCAGGCATACAACACAGAGACACATAAGTCATGTTATGGCAAACAAGCAAGACACTATGACTCAATTATCTGGATACATATATTAAGATCGGATTCACTGGACGCTTGCACTTGTGGTGGCCTCTACTGCTCTGCAGAGCCATTGCCAATGGGTTTCACCCTGCCACACACAAGGTTAGCCTTTAAGCGTCTAAGGCCATTATCCTGCCAAAGACTAGGGCCTCCCGCTACTCTCACCACTTGGGTCAGATTGCTCTACCTGAGACTCACTGACCCTTTAGAGTTTCGGGATGCGGTCCTTACTTGAATCCATATCTTAATATATACACTACACGCCACCACGAGGTCTCCCTACGAGACCCATGGAATTACGCCTATCACACCAAATTTATGTTTCATACCATAACCACCACCTTTCTCTTGAACATCCAATTCTCATACAAGTTCTCAACCAACCAACCAAACAAAATCCATGTGTTATTCGTGCCAACATACCAACTTTTAGTTCATAAGATTCAAACAACCATATATATATATATATATATATATATTCACATGCTTTAGGTTTTGAAAGAAAGGGGTAAATAAATAAATCACACAATTCACCCATCAAACAAAGAGGAAAACAGAATTGGAACCACCCGCTGCAGTAGCCTCGCTCAAGCTAGGAGTCGTCGCCTAGGCGAGAGAAGTTGTCTCGCTCAGGCGACTGACTCTCGCTTAGGCGAGCCTACAACAGTGGGTCATTGGAAGATTCACGATCTCTCGCTCAGGCGACGCTGTCTCGCCTGAGCGAGCTGGCCTGTCGCTCAAAACGTGGTCCCTTGCCTGAGCGAGTGCTCGAGGCAGAACCAGGGTGAGCATTCTGATACTCTCGCCTAGGCGAGACGAGCTCGCTTGGGCGAGAATAGCAGAGTTCACCACTGTCAACCCACATGCAGTGGCGGAAACAGCTCAGATCCACTCCCAAATACACATGCAACTCCATTTCATTCAACAAAAGCACACTATGCATGTATATAAACATAAAAACGACCAAAACAGCCAAGAATAGTTCGAGATCGATGAATCTAGCTTCCCTTACCTTGCTTAGATGATAACAACACGACACTCACCCGCAACAGAAATACCACGGCTCCAAGAACTATATTAGAGAGCTGAAACAGAAAGATTCGTACAACATGAAGTTAAGAGACTGAGCCCTATCTTAACCAACGTGCTTAAACAGTGGAGGGAGGGGAAGAAAGTAGACCAAAGGCTCTAGAGTTCGACTTACCAGGAAGTACAGGGTCGATCTTTGCTACCTCAGGGTGGAAGAAGACTGTGCCCTAACAGAGCCTTGCTGAAGGATAGAGTGTTTGAGGAAGAGGGCAGCTCTGAAAAACAGAAGAGTGGACAATGAGTGAGTTGGAAGGGTATAGGGTCCTACTGAAGGGCTGGCCTTGGGCCTCCGAAAA
This sequence comes from Vigna unguiculata, assembly GCF_037176805.1. Taxonomy (NCBI): domain Eukaryota; kingdom Viridiplantae; phylum Streptophyta; class Magnoliopsida; order Fabales; family Fabaceae; genus Vigna; species Vigna unguiculata. Next base: position 47,805,358 of record NC_140795.1, on the reverse strand, counting down.
GGCCAGGCCCAAACTCTATATCACTGAAAAAAGGGCTTACAATAATAATAATAATAATAAGGTTTTTTTTTACTAAATGTAAAGTATCATTATATTATATACCTCAAAATATTATAAAATATTTTTAATATTAGATTTTATTATATTTTTAAGATATTTTGATATAATAATTTTTTAATATATGTAAAATATTACAATATAATAATTAATTAAATGGTACTTTTTAAAAATAATACTCTACTTTAGTTAAAGATAGTAGAGTTTTATTTTTATAGGATAACAAATTTATTTAATATATTTGTTTATTTATAGTTTATGAACCTTATAAATATAATATACTATTATATGGTAGAGATTGAATTCTGACATAATACAAATATATTAAATAAATTTGTTTATAAATATAATATACTATTATAAGGGAAAGATTGAATTTTGACATAATACAAAATTTGTACAAATTTCATTCAACATTATTAATGCATTATACATAATTTTTAAATTCTTATTAATTAAACATAAAAGAAATATCATTACAAAAATACTTATAAATAGTGACGAACGACTAATAATAATTAGTAACTTATTAGTAATAATTAGTCTCGATACTTTTATTTTTATGTTTTTTTAAATTTAATTTATTAAATTAAAAAAAGGGTTATAATTTAAAACAAGTTGAGGAAACAAAACAATCTTTTTTTTTCGTAGTGGAAATATTAGATTAATTTAATATGTTATTACCTCTTATTATTTTTTTATTGGCACTATTTTGTTGTATGTTAACATTAAGTAGTAATTAGTAATATATATATATATATATATATATATATATATATATATATATATATATATATATATATATATATATATATATATATATATATTCTTTAATTATTTTAATTGGGAAAGTTATACAATTATATTTGATAAGAATAATTATATTAGATGACAATTTTTTTAATTAAAATTATTAAAGTAGTTACAAAATATGTACTTTCTTCTAATGAATAATAAAATTTATAAATATATCTACGATAAATATAAGAAAAGAAGGTTAAAGAAAATTTACATTTTTATCCATGCTTATTTTATTAACAAATGTTCCATAATTTTTTTTCATTTTTGACATTATTAATTTTTTTTGTCGCATATTGTATTATTTTATAATTATGAATTATTTGATCATTTAATAAATTATTAAATAATGACTTATATTTAAAGTATTAATTTTTTTTACATACTATATTTTTTACTTCTAATTTTATTCTTTTATAATTTTTTTTTCATTTAATAAGATTAAATTTGAAAAATAAATTTTACTTTTATTTCTTAAATAATGTTTTTTAAAAATATACAAATTGTCTACACAAGCCATATAAAAAGTTAATATATATTTATTAATAATAAAAATTATTTATATTGTGATATATAAATTTACTATATACTATAAATATATAAAAAAAAATACAGGGATGCGTTTTTTTTTTGTCAGTAAAGAATTAAATTAAATTAAAGAGAGCACTTAAGGGGTGCTCTAACCCTTATACAAACAATCATGAACAAAATGATGCTCTTACATATCTTTACATTCCAACAAAACAAAATTTTTAGCCTGAACCAAACTCACATGTACCATCTTTATGACTCTCAAACATAGATTTGCATCTCCAGCAGATAGAATTTCCAACCAGGACTTGATTTACAATCATAAGGGAAGAGCAATATGTAAGCATCCCTTTATTTAAGCTTAATACTTCCTACAAAACCAGCTCAACCACGTTTTAATTGTTGTCATAGTAACCTTGCGCTGCATCAAGTCACTAATTCTGGCCTTTTTATGACTACAATCAGCCCCCTCACACTGTGCTTATGTGCGTTGCTCCATTGCAGAGAACATGATAGCCATATAACAGAATATGAGATTGCAACAATGAAAAGAGGTCTTTCTTACAGAAGGAAGAAGTATTTGCCATTGATAGTGGCTCCACTATGAGCCTCCTCCTCGAACAGTTGGCTCATATATTGTAATTCATTCCTGATGACCAGCCTCCCGGCCATGCATACCGCAACCACTGGTAGCTTCCAATCTACCTTCTGCAGTTCCAGCCTTGATACTGGTTTATATTACCTTCGTTCACAGCACTGCCTCTTTAAAAAGTCCTTGTATCATATATATGGATCTCCTTCAACCCTGCACTTTCTTTCCTATTACACATAGGCACACAAAATTATCATGTCACATAGATTTTAAGCAAGTTATAGGCGATATGTACCATTCACTATAAGAGAACTTCACAGCTGGAATCTTGTGTTTCATCCATACCCAAGCTGCCACTTGAGCATAACTAAAGATTTCTATAGGATCAACTTTTCTATGCTTGAAAATTACCCCATTCCTATGATTCCAGATTTCCCCTATAATAGCTAGCCACATTCCTCGCCAAGCTAAATTTTGTCTACTATTGAGGTCAAAAAGATGAAAGTGTTGAAAGTTGACCCTAGCTTTTACATGGTGCACATTACTCACCCCAACCAACTATCACACATATTCCATACCTTTTGGGACACCTTACATGAGAAAAATAAATGGTCAACGGTCTCCTCGTGCTCACTACACAAATCACAAAGGCTATGTTGTAATTGGACCCCCCTTACTTGTAAATTAGTCTTAGTTGGTAGTCTATCCAGAAATACCCTCCAGCCTAGTATTTGAGCCTTTGGAGTTACCCTTGTGCTCCACAACATTTTGAACTCTTCATTCTCTTCTTCTTCATTAGTTCTTTGCAATGTGTTATAGGCTGACTTGACCGAAAATACCCCATCGTCACTTTCTTTCCATTTCCAAGTATCCGGATAACCCTTATAGAATCGAGGAGCATTAATAACAAGGAGGAGTTGTTCCTCCATAGTTGACTCCCAATTAAATCTAGGTCTCCTCCAAGTTAGGTCCCAAGTCCATACGTTATCCTCCCAGTGTCCAACATCCCCGATAACCATATCTCTACACTCTGATAACGAGTATAGCCTATGGAACCTACATTTAAGTGTTGCTTCCCCTATCCAATTATCTTCCCAAAACTTCACTTTTCTCCCTTCTCCTACCACCCATTCAAAGCTTTTGTCAAACCAAAGTCCTTGTGTCGTACTCCCGCACACTTTATTAATGTCTTTCCACCACCTTGAGGCAAACCTTGATATGTTAGGGTCATTGAGGTTCCTCCATGATCCATACTTTGACTCTATAACCTGTTTCCATAAGCCATTATCCTCTGTTCCTAATCTCCATTTCCATTTGACTAAAAGTGCAGTGTTAAAATTCTGAATGTCTCTTATTCCCAAGCCCCCTACCTCCTTTGTTTTGCATATAATTTCCCATTTAACCCATGCTATTTTCCTAACTTCCGATCCCCAACCCCAAAGGAAATTTCTTTGAATGTATATCCTCTCTCGTGTAAATGTATATCTGTTACTGTCTCTTGTGTACATGTCAATTTTGTGCTTCTTGCCATACAGTGCTAAAAGAGCACCCTGTGCTACTTCTGCAATGCATGCTCCCAAATAATAATAAAAATATATGAGATGTTTATCTTCTTTTACTTATACTTTCCGAAAGTGTGCGAGTGTTTGAGGAACAAAGGCTTAGAAACTCGAGTCCAGTTTTTTTTTAGTTTTTTTTTCTATTGTCTTCTGGACATTAAAAACACACTCGATATTAAATATTTTTTTGATATATTTTAAAATGTTAAAATCAGTAATAATTAGTGTATTATAAAAATACAGTAGAGAAATAGTACACAAAAAAATCAACAGAAAATCCAAATTCCACTCTACCTACCTGCCATGGAGTCAAGTTCTATTAGTTATGTGTTTTGTTCCTGTAATAATAATTGTAATAATAGTCTAGAAAATGTAAAATACTGAAAAAGGCGAAAAAATTACATTTTTGTCGTGAAAGCAAATATACAAGTGCAGAACGCATTACTCAATTTAGAAAAGATAAAGATGAAATTTGCAACTTACATTCCATTTATAAGAGTTAAATTCCTTTGGAATAGGATATGAACCACACACAAGTGTTATCCAACCTTTTGGAATTTTGATTGCCGCAGAATAATTGCTAATAAAACATAATTTTTTATAGTGATAGTTTCTTGATACAATTTTACTTAAATGTATTACAAATTACCACAACATTATTTACTAATAATAAGTTGAAGTATATACTCTTATAAAACTTACTACAGTTGTTATGCATAGAAAAGGGCTAGAAAATTAGGCATAGATAAAGCCTGCTTGGGGTAGTTATTTTAATATAGGATACAACTTGTTCAGTGAAGTTTTTTTAACGCATGATACAACCTGTTCATTATAGTTTTTGTAATGCAAGATGCATTCGGTTCTATGTAGATTTTGTACCACATAATATCATCTGTTGAATGTAGTTTTTGTAATTTTTGAAGTAATTTTTGTATCATAGAATACAATTTGTTTAGTGTATTTTTTGTAACGCAATATACAATCTGCTTACTCAATGTAAATGATGTAAATTTATGCATGATATAACTCGTTCGATGTAATTTTTGTAACACAAGATATAATTTGCTCCTAACCTAATTGGAATTATTTTGTAGTTTTCAAATTCCTTCTCATTTGATTTACAAAGTCTTAGAATTTCTTCTCACCTGTGAGTATCCAGATTTCTTCTCATCTACATATTAGTCATAGAATTTCTTTTCACTGGCATTTTACAAGTGAGTCTTTTTATTTTTCTCAATTATATTTTACAAGTGAGTCTTCATGTTTCTTCTTAACCCTTCTAACAAAATATCTTAACTCTTCGTACATTTGAAGACTTGCTTTACGTTTGAAAGATATTCTTAGGAGATTGATTACTCCTTTTTTAGAAGTAGACCCGGTCAGTAAAGAGATGAAGTTGCAATAATATATTACGTTTATTTATTTGAGTACTACCACGCTCTCTATTTTTTCTTTTTAATTTGTTGAATTATAAAATTATTTGTACCAATATCTCATGAGTTATTAAAAACTTAATTATATTAAATCTATATACATATAATAATATATTTATGTTCCCATAATATATTATATTTAAATATCGTTGAAGTATTATTTTATAATATTATATTATTTCTTAAAAAAATTGTTTAATATTTTCTTAACTAAAATATTATTCACCAAATCTTATTTCTTAAAAAAATTAAAATAAAATAAATATTTTAAAATATAACTACCAAACCTTTTTATTTTTTACCTAAAATTAATCATATTTATATATTATCCTAATTATTAAAATTTCTAGGACATCACATAATTTAATCAAACATTTTTTAAACTTTTTTTAAAAGCTATTCAGTTATCCGAACACAATAAAATGTTGAGAGCTATCCATCTTTACTTATATTTTATTTGATAATATGATAATTTGGTTTGATGTTTTTATATTATCAAAGTGAAAGATAAAAAAAAAAGATAAAAACACTAATTTTTTGGGTTTTAAATTTTTTTATTATTTGTTAAATCAATTTCTTTTTATTTTATTTAATATTTTAAATTATTCAAACAAATAGTGTTAACTACACTAAATAATGATGTTCATAACTTACTATGAAGTACCAATCTTTATACACTCATGTAAATAAGTTAACTATTTCAATGATTAAGTGAAACTAATTTATCAGCATGCAACATGAGGAAGTGTTATGTGTCAAAAAGTTATTATTTGCGCTTCTTAATTTGTTAGATTTATAGATTATAGAGATAGATTATAAATTTCTACTTTGTTACATTTATAGATTTTAAAATCATTAATTTATTTTACCAGAAATATACAAAGTACTTGAATTTCAATGTTAACTTACAAGTATACCTCATATTGCACACAACAAATAGAAAATTATATATAATTAGTAATAACAGCTCCAATAAAATATAAGAAGAGATAATAACATATTAAATTGATTTAATGTAGAATATGGGAAATACAATATAGAGATTCTCCGTAAATCAATATGATAATTAAGTATTAACCTATCAATATTTTAGAGATATTATCAAAATATTTGAGATATATTTGATAATATCTTGGGGTAGTAAGCTGTGAGTTGTTCCTATAATAAGAAACTGAAGCAGGTGTTAGGGTTTTGATTTTCTATACAAAACTGAAGAAAGTGTGTACACTTTTCATATTCTAAACCATGGCCGATCTGATCAGCAGTATTCCAGATGAAATCCTTTTACACATTTTATCTTCTCTTCCAACCAAAGAAGTTGTTGCAACCAGTGTTCTCTCAAAGCGCTGGAACCCTCTTTGGCGTTCAGTTCCCTCTTTCGATTTCTCTATTGGTAATGAAAACCGCAGAGAGGCCTACGATCACTTTCACTCAGTGTCCTCTTTTCTGCGTTCGCGTGATAGAGATCAACCCTTCCTCAGATTTCGCCTCAGTTATTTTTTCAACTGTTTTGATCCTACCATTCGTTATAGTTATAGAGCCATTCATGATACTGAAAGCATCATCAAGACACAGATTGAGGATGCAGTGAGTGGAAGTGCAAGAGTTCAACACCTCGACCTCTGTTTGGATCTTTACATTGTCATGCCCTCTGTGGTGTTTACCTTCAAAACTCTTGTATTTCTGAAATTGGCCAATATAACAGTGGAAAATATACCCTTTGTTGATTTTCCCATGGTTAAAATCTTGCATTTGAATCGTGTGCACTTCTCAGAAGGTATAGATATTTCACAGCTTCTCTCTGGGTGCCCTAATCTTGAGGACTTGGAAGTCAAAAGTATACTTATCAATGCTGAATTAAAGTTCAGCAGATTGTCCACCTTGGGCAACATGGCTGCAAAATTTTTGCCATTCGAAATTGTGAAGAATGTTAAAGTTTTGTCCACAGATGTGGTAATGCACGTGAGATTTGTTTGTTATTACTTTGTATTCTTAAGGAGAAAAAGGCATTTCTGATGATATTGTTTTTGTATCTCTTGCAGTTCCGTTCGCATGATTGGATTTATGAGTTTCAGAATCTAGTTCAACTTAAATTGGATTACCTGTATATTCAGAATAATTGGGTTGAGTTCTTGGAAACGCTGAGGCATTGTCCCATGCTTCAAACTCTTGCAATTGGTTATATTGGGAAGGTTTGATGATTTAAGCTTGGAAGTATATGAATTTTCTTGTTATCTTTTCTTCAAACATTATTATTAATATAGTTTTATGATTGTTGTTAACAGATCGGTTTTGGTTCATCTGCGCAAGGCCATGAAGAAGCAGTGTTGCCAGACCCACAATCTGTTCCTGCATGCATCTTATCACACCTTAAAACCTGTAGTATTGGATGTTTCAGGGGTTCGATGGATGAGTTTCTATTTGCAAGATACATTATGCAGAATGCAAAATATTTAAGGACCATGAAAATCAAAATTTTGTCTTACAATGGGGAGAAACCAGATATGATAAGAGATTTATCCTCATGCAAAAAGAGTTCAGACACTTGTAAACTATCATTTGATAATTAGTATTCAATAGTTAAGGTTTCTTTTTGTTTGTTTTTTCATTAGTATATATAGTAGATGTTGACATGTTTTTCAAACTATGAAAGTTTGTGACATATTATCCCTCTTGTCCATAATTATTTGTTTATGAACACTCTGAGGTTTAATCTTTGTAATTTGCCCTAAGAATACCTGGGGTGTGGCTAAAGAGTTCGAGAGACCTAAAACAAATTTGAAAAATGAGGTCTTTTATTTAAAATTTATTTCTTCTTCTCAATTCTCAATTTTTTCACAAACATGTAGAGTTTATTTCAGATTAATCATTAATACAAATAATTAAAAATATTATTGCTTTTCTCACCTCAATAGTAATTTTTTTTTCTCTAAACTTGAATTATCTTTCTACAGAAAATTCAACTTTTAACTTTGAAATATGTTTCAATTAATTTATTATCCACAAAAAACTAAATCATAATCTAACTAATAGTTTTATAAAAAAATTCCAGTTCCTCGTCAAGATATATGCAAGAAAAAAAAAAACTCCCAAAACATGTAAATCGAAAAGTACCAAGAAACAAAATTAGAAAAAAGAAAAGCATTTCTAATTTTAATACAAATCCAAAACAGAATAAAATAACGACAACACAAATAGAAAAGAAAAACATAGTAACTAGAGATGATGATAAAAATTGGTACACACGGACATTATGATATTCAATTTGGCAAAAGTTATAAAAAATGACTCTTAGAGAAGAAGGAAGTAACAAGAGATAAAAGTCACTCAGAGATAAAAGGATAAAAAAATAAAATAAAATAAATTTTAGAATGATTATAATGGAATAAATATAACTAATCATTATCTCCCTTCCGTAAACAAAATTATAATTTACTAAATAAGTATTTTACCCCATTAATTATCATTTTTAATACTAATAAAAATTATAAGACATTAAATTTAATTAAATTTTATTCTCAAACATCAACTTATAATTAATTGAATAGAGCTATATTAGTAATAAAATAATTTTTTGAGACTTTTTTGTTAAACATAATTTTATAATTATTTTAATAGAGGTATATTAGTATAAAAGAATTAAAGTTTTTTTTTAAATAATTTTATAATTAATTTAATAGTTAGTAGTAAAAAAAATTATTTGAAACCTTCACTAGTGCAGTGAGGGCTTTTGGCCCCGGTTACTTTCGTGATTCTGCCTCGGTTTTAGAACCGAGGCATATTGGGGCGAGGCCAAAAGGCACCTCCTTTTGGCCTCGGTTATCACCCGAGGCCATAACGTCTGTTTTCTGCCTCGGGTCTGAAAGAACCGAAGCCATAGCGTCTGTTTCGTCTTCGCAGTGGTGGCTATGGCTTCTGCTGCTGTTCTGGCTCATTCTCGCTCACCGTTGCAGTGGTGATGATGACGCGCTGTTGTAGTGGTTTCTGCTGTTTCGCATGGATCTGTGTGGTGCGAAATTGCACGTCTGGTGAAGATGACTCGCGCTCCCATGGTGGTGTTGTGTGAGGATGCGCTGGTTTCATTGCAGGTGCTGATGGCAGGTCACGGTGGTGCGAGGTGTTGCCATGGTTGTCACTGGTTCTGTTGCAGAGAACACAATGCATTGTGAGGTCCGTGAATGGTGCAGCTGCGGTGGTGGTGGTGGCAGCAAAGTTCGCGCAGAGTTTTCGAACTGACCCGCATCGGGAGGTGATTTGCAATCGGTGAACCTGGACAGCGCGACGGAGGCGACGACGCACGACTATTGATGGCAGATGCTGGTCGGCGACGGAGGCGGAGCGTGATGGTGGTGGTAGAGCGAAGAAATTCGCGCAGAGAGAAGAGAGTTTGGGAGACGATGAATAGTAGTTAGGGTTCGCGAATTGGGAATTTTAACAGACTTTATGGCCTCGGTTCAATTAATAACCGAGGCCAAAAGCCCCATTTACTGCCTCGGTCCTTAAAGAACCGAGGCCAAAAGCCTGATGCTGACTTTATGGCCTCGGTTCAATTAATAACCGAGGCCAAAAGCGCCATTTACTGCCTCGGTCTTTAAAGAACCGAGGCCAAAAGCCTGATGCTGGTGGCATTTTTGAAAATTTGAAAACTAGGTTGCCTTATATGCTTCGGTTCATTTGTAACCGAGGCCTAAAGCCCCCTTTATTGCCTCGATCCTTAAAGACCCGAGGCCAAAAGCCTGACGAAATTGCAAAAATGCCACCACCTCCTTATAGGCTTCGGTTCAGCTGTAACCAAGGCCTATAAGGCGAAGTAAAATGTCAAATCTGCACTAGTGCTTATTTTTTAAAAGATTTAGAGTGAGTGTTTTACCTACTTTATCCTTGAGTCAATATGAAAAGAATATTCGATAATAACGTCTCAAAACTTCAATTTAGAGGTAATTATTATCAAAATAAAAAAATGTTATTCATCACGATAGTATTTATGCACTAAGTAAATCCGTTGTATTATATGGATTGAGGTTAACTACTGATTCTAACCTCGTCGTACTGTTAAACTATTTTTTGGCAACAAAATGTTATATATTAATACACATTTTTGTTTATAAAAAAATTGGTACAAATAATTTTATAATTCAACAAATTAAAAAAACTGAGAGCGTGCAGTACACAAATAAATAAATGTCACAAATAAATAAATGTGATATATTATTGCTACTTCAGCTCTTTCCTGACCGGGTCTACTTCTAAAAAGAAGTAACCAATCTCCTAAAAATCTTCCAAAGCAAGCCTCCATATGTACGAAGAGGAGTCTGAAAATAAATAAGATATTCTTTTAGAAGAATTGAGGGGTGAGAAGAAATTTGAAGACTCACTTGTCAAATATAGGTGAGAAAAATATAATGAAGACTCACTTGTCAAATATAGGTGAGAAAAATATAAGATTCACTTGTAAAAAGCTAGTGAGAAGAAATCCGAAGATTAATTTGTAAAATGTAGGTGAGAAAATATGAATACTCACTTGTAAAATGCAGGTGAGAAAGAATCCAAAGACTCACTGATAAAATGCAGGTGAGAAGAAATCCGAAGACTCACTCGTAAAATGCATGTGAGAAGAAATCTGAAGACTCACTTGTAAAATGCAGGTAAAAATAAATCCAAAGACTCGCTTGTAAAATGCAAATGAGAAGAAATCTAAAAACTTAGTTGTAAAATGGAAGTGAGAAGAAATATGAAGACTCACTTGTAAAATACAGGTGAGAAGAGATTTGAAGACTCACTTGTAAAATTAAATGAGAAGGAATTCGAAGACTACAAAATAATTCAAGTTAGGTTGGGAGCAGACTAGATCCTACGTTACAAAAACTACACTTAGCATATTGTATCCGACGTTATTTGCCATTTTTTTTAAGAGTTTTATTTCACAAGTAATTATTTTGTGGATAATTATTTCTTACAAACTATTAAATTTGCAAGTATTTCTTACAAAATTTTATTCGAAAAATGTTTTGTACAAAATCTTTTTCAAAAAAATTCACAGCAATTTCTTGCAAATTATTTTCTATATTAAAATTTGTAAGTATTTCTTAAATTTTTTTAAAAAATAAAATTAATTGGAAATATGTATTTATTTTTTGTAATTTCTAAATCACTTGAAAATCTTGGATTTGAATACTAAAATTGAATGCTTAAACTCTCATCCAATTTGCTTTACTTACGACTATAATTTAACAGAAACCAATTTTTACTCCTAAGACATTTGAGGCACAAAAATATTATGATAAACTCGTTAAGATTTTCGTAACAAATTTGTTTTATAAACAGAAATGTGTATTAATATATAATTTTTTGTTGCAAAAAAGTAGTGTAAGTAATTAACCTCATTAATCCATATAATATAAAGGATTTACTTAGTGCATAAATACTGCCATGATGAATAATATTTTTTTTTTATTTCGATAACAATTACCTCTAAATTGACATTTTGAAACGTTATCACTGAATACTATTCGTACTGCAGATTACAAAGATTAAACATCAGAGTGTTCATAAACAATTAATTCTTGACATGAGGGATAATGTGTCACAAACTTTCATAGTTTGATAAACATGTCAACATCTACTATATATACTAATGAAAAAACAAACAAAAAGAAACCTTAACTATGCAATCCTAATTATCAAATGATAGTTTAAAAGTGTCTGAACTCTTCTTGCATGACGATAATTCTCTTATCATATCTGGTTTCTCCCCATTGTAAGAGTAAATTTTGATTTTCATAGTCCTTAAATATTTTGCATTCTGCATGATGTATCTTGCAAATAGAAACTCATCCATCGAACCCCTGTAACATCCAAGACTACAGGTTTGAAGGTGTGATGAGATGCAGGCAGGAACAGATTGTGGGTCTGGCAACATTCCTTCTTCATGGCCTCGCCCAGATGAACCAAAACTGATCTGTTAACAACAATCATAAAACTATATTAATAATAATGTTTGAAGAAAAAGATAACAAGAAAATTCCTATACTTCCAAGGCTTAAATCATCAAACCTTCCCAACACAACCAATTGCAAGAGTTTGAAGCATGGGACAATGCCTCAGCGTTTCCAAGAACTCAACCCAATTGTTCTGAATATACAGGTAATCCAATTTAAGTTGAACTAGATTCTGAAACTCATAAATCCAATCTTGCTGACGGAACTGCAAGAGATACATACAAAAACAATATCATCGGAAATGCCTTTTTCTCCTTAAGAATAGAAAGTAATAACAAACAAATCTCACGTGCATTACCAAATCTGTGGACAAAACTTTAACATTCTTCACAATTTCCAATGGAAAAAATTTTGCATTGCCCAAGGTGGAGAATCTGCTGAACTTTAATTCAGCATTGATAAGTATACATTTGACTTCCAAGTCCTCAAGATTAGGGCACCCAGAGAGAAGCTGTGAAATATCTATACCTTCTGAGAAGAGCACACGATTCAAATGCAAGATTTTAAGCATGGGAAAATCAACAAAGGGGATATTTTCCACTGTTATATTGGCCAATTTCAGAAATACAAGAGTTTTGAAGGTAAACACCACAGAGGGCATGACGATGTATAGATCCAAACAGAGGTCGAGGTGTTGAACTCTTGTATTTCAACTCACTGCATCCTCAATCCGTGTCTTGATCATGCTTTCAGTATCACGGATGGCTCTATAACTATAATGAACGGTAGGATTAAAACAGTTGATAAAATAATTGAGGCGAAATCTGAGGAGGGGTTGATCTCTATCACGCGAACGCAGAAAAGAGTACACCGAGTGAAAGTGATCGCAGGCCTCTTCGCGGTTTTCATAACAAATAGAGAAATCGAAAGAGGGAACTGAACGCCAAAGAGGGTTCCAACGCTTTGAGAGAACACTGGTTGCAACAACTTGTTTGGTTGGAAGAGAAGATAAAATGTATAAAAGAATATCATCTGGAATACTGCTGATCAAATCGGCCATGGTTTAGAATATGAGAAGTGTACACACTTTCTTCAGTTTTGTATAGAAAATCAAAACCCTAACACCTGCTTCAATTTCTTATTATAGGAACAACTCACCGCTTACAATCTCCAAGATATTACCAAATATATCTCAAATATTTTGATAATATCTCTAAAATATTTATAGATTAATACCTTGATTACGATATAATAATAATATTGGTATACTTTTGATATATATAATAATTAATTATTTAGTATATAAAAAATATTATAATATAATAATTGATTATATAATATCTTTAAAACATAATATATATATTTGTGTAACAATCCATTTAATTTAATAAACTAAATCAAAGAAAGCATCACACTAAATAATATCTTACGCAGTCTCGGAGTTTAAACACAACTCCTTACAACCCAATGCACACAAAGAAACAAGTTATAAAGTTTAATAGAATTATATAGAAATCTAAAAGACACCCTAGTACATGGGCCATAACCCTAAAAAAAAAGCTCAACAAGAACATGAAGTCCAACCCAAGTAGACTATGCAGTGGAATCATCTCTATGTTGACTACGAGTACCTCTCGCATATGCTCCCATAAATAAATTGATGATCATCGCAAGGGTAGAAGAACAACATACAAAGTAATCAAACAAGCAAAGGGTAACCTACAGCCAAAAAGATTTTGTCACGTAAATAGATATACTTTCACAGTTCAACAAACATCATCCAAGCATGTTATGACCTTCCAAATCAATACACTAAGACTCAACTCGACTCATCCGGATACATATAATCTGGTCGAATTCAGCGAATGCTTGCAGTTGTGGTGGATACCTCTGCTCACCCCCGAGCTAAGTGTTACAAGTGTTACAATGTTTCAAATCCCCACACACAAGGTTAGCCCTTAAATGAGTTTCAAGTCTCCTACTACTCTTACCACAAGAGTCGGTATGCTCTAAGTAAGACTAACTAACCCCTTAGAGTGTCAGGATGCAACCTTACCTTGAATCATTACCAAACTGTACAGATGGGGCACCACCATATACTCCCACTAACAGGGGCCACAAAATTATGTCCCGATCACTGAAGCACAACCCTGAAACCCCACCTAGAGATCTCAAGGAATTACGCACTGGCCATCGACCAATCATGCTCAAACAATCGAATAATATTTATCATGCAGATAATCTCAGGCCAACCTTTATAAACCATACTCGTTCATATTCAAATGTAGAATCATGATGGGGAAAACAATAACATAAACAATATACCAGAGAATGCAGTGAATATAATTTCCCCTAACTTGCAAGAATCTATGAGGAGCAATGATCAAAGAGTAGAAATAATAAATCACCAAAGACACAAATAAAGGCACCAAGATTTTAACGTGGAAAACCCCTCAAATCAAGGGTAAAAACCACGAGTCGTCCAGACCAAAGAAATAGCTCCACTATGATCAACAAGAGTACAAAAGAGTCTCAATCAATAGCACAAATTAGTGTCAACACCCAACCAAATAACAAAGCAATAAAGCTTTCAAAATAGAGAAGAACAAGAGAGGAAAACCTATAATATCATTGCTGCAATTCGAAATTAATATCTCGCAACTCAGACCTCGTATCAACGATCCAACCGGTTAGAATGAAAAGCAATGAGTTCCGAACCTGTTGTAAAATTTTAACCCGATCCAACGGTGAACGAATCCGCAGTGCCAAATTTACAGTGACAGCTATGTGAAAAACGTGAACAAAATTTTCCCTTTACCTCTCCTCCATGTGTTAGGGCTTTCAGTGTGTTCTGACGCTATTGTTTTCCCTCTATTTATTTTATAGGCCCCTCTCCACTAGGTTAAGTGAGACATGGGCTTCTCAAGTTTTAGGCTTTTTCTCCACATAGGAAGGGAGCCTAATACCCAACAAATCTCCCCCTCACAACTATGTGGAGATGACCGCCAAACAGGCGATCTCACAACAAACTTCAAACTTCCTTCTTGGCAAACTTTATTAAATAGCTCGAAGTGGACTTTCTGGAATCAATGTCCCCAGCCATATCTGAGTTTGAGTAACCCATCAAAGGAGGTTTATCACCTCCAAAACAAAGCTTCATATCAATTGTACCATGAAGATACCTCAAAATCTATTTCACAGCATTTCAATGCTCTCTATCTAGGTTTGACAAAAATTGACTTACTGCACCAACAACATGTGCAATATCTGGTCTTGTACACACCATCGCATACATCAAACTGCCCACCGCAAATGCATAAGGAACTCTACTCATATTGGTCTTCTCAACTTCATTTGAAGGACTCTGTTTAACACTCAGTTTAAAATGAGTAGCAAGAGGAGTGCTCACAGCTTTAGCATTTTCCATGTGGAATCTCTGCAACACCTTCCTAATGTATTGCTCTTGTGATAGATAAATCTTCTTTTCTCTCCTATCACGTGAGATATGTATGCCAAGAATCCTTTTAGTAGCTCCCAAGTCTTTCATGGCAAAAGACTCACCAAGTGTCTTCTTTAACCTGTCAATTCTGGAAATATCTTTCCCAACAATAAGCATGTCATCAACATATAATAACAGGATAATAAAGTCATCATTAGAAAAACTTTTAACAAAGACACAATGATCAGAAGTAGTCTTCTTGTAACCTTGCTCACACATAAAAGACTCAAACTTCTTATACCACTGCCTTGGAGCATGCTTCAAACCGTATAGACTCTTCCTTAGCCTACACACATAATCTTCCTTACCTTAACAAGAAAACCATCAGGTTGCTTCATGTATATCTCTTCCTCCAAATTACCATGAAGGAAAGTTGTCTTCACATCCATCTGCTCAACCTCCAAATCAAGAGTAGCAGCTAAACTTAGCACAGTTCTGATGGATGACATTTTCACCATAGGTGAGAAAATATCATTGAAATCAACACCCTTTTTCTGTCTGAAACCTTTCACCACTAATCTGGCCTTGTACCTTGGAAGTGTAGAATTTGAATCTTGTTTCACCATGAAAATCCACCTAGTTTCCAATGCCCTTTTGCCCTTAGGCAATTTTACCAAGTCGTAAGTGTGATTGTCATGCAAGGATTTCATCTCATCTTGCATTGCATCCAGCCACTATTTCTTCTCTTCACCATCCAAAGCCTCTTCAAAATACTCAGGTTCTCCACCGTCAGTCAATGTTATGTACTTATCACAATAATACCTTGTAGAAGGTTGTTTCTGTGTATTAGACCTCCTGAGTTGGACTTGAGGTGATTCAGGTATATCACCAAGATCATCATCATCATGTTCCTCTTTAGCATCGTCAATTGGAACCTCTACTCCACTTCCAACCTGTTGATCATCAACATCACCATGTTGCTCATTGTCTTGAGCTTCCGTTTCAACATTCTCCAAATTGTGAGCGGGCAACCTCATCGAATTACCATCAGTGAGATTACTATCTTTCTCGGGTGTGGTCTTCTCCACCTTATCAATGTCTTCAATGGTCTGGTCTTCCATGAATTGTACATCACGGCTTCTAACAAGCTTCTTCTCAACAGGATCATAAAACTTGTAGCCAAATTCATCCTCACCATAGCCAATAAAGATACATTGCCTTGTCTTTTTATCTAACTTGGATCTTTCATCCTTAGGAACATGAACAAATGCCCTGCAACCAAAGACATGCAAATGATCATAGCTAACATTCTTACCAAACCAAATTTTGTCTGGCACCTCAGTATTCAAAGCAATTGCGGGACTGAGATTAATAACATGTACAACTGCAAGCAATGCCTCTCCCCAAAAGTGCTTAGGCAAATTTGCTTCCGAAAGCATACATGTAACCCTTTCAACCAAGGTCATGTTCATCCTCTCTGCTAGACCATTCAACTAAGGATTTTTAGGAGGAGTCTTCTCGTGTCTAATACCATGCAGTCTGTAATAAACATTAAAGGGTCCACGGTACTCACCACCATTATCACTATGAATGCATTTCAGCTTCTTGCCTGATTGCCTCTCAACCATAGCATGAAATTCCTTAAACTTTTCAAGTACTTGATCTTTCCGCTGAAGAGCATAAACCCATAGCTTCCTGGAATAATCATCAATAAAAGTAACAAAGTAAAGTGCACCACTAAAAGACTTTACCTTTAATGGGCCACAAACATCAGAATGCACCAATTCAAGCAATTCTAACTTCCTTGAGGGAGGATGCTTCTTAAAAGATACTCGGGTTTGTTTACCAACCATGCAATAAGAACATTTCTCCAATGCATTCCTCAATCCCATAAGCACATCCTTTTTAGCTAAGCAGTTAAGCCCTTTCTCACTTATATGACTAAGCCTCTGGTGCCATAAAGATGCCTCCATATACATAGCATTCACACTGTCTTTAGCAACCAAAGCTTTAGTCCAATACAATTTAGATTATTTCTCCCCTCTAGCCATAACCAAGTTACCTTTAGTGAGCTTCCATTTACTAGAACCAAAGTGATTATCATAACCACAATCATCAAGCAACTGCACAGAGATTAAATTAAAACGGACATCCAGAGCATGTTTGACTCCTTTAAGCAACAAATGCACTCCCATATTGGTTTGCAGGCAAACATCACCAACACCAATCACTTTAGACTCACCATCATTACCCATCTTCAACACTCCAAAATCACCAGAAGTGTAAGATGTGAAGAACTCCTTCCTAGGTGTAACATGCAGTGTAGCACTACTATCAATAATCCATATGCTCTCATAAGATACAAGATTAACAAACTCAAAGTCACGAAGAAGAACAAGATCACCATCTGTAGCAGTAGTGACAAGATCATCATCATCATGGTCATTCTCTCTCTGCTTGCCTTTCTTGTCTTTGTTCTCCTTTTTCCACTTAAAACAATATTTCTGAATGTGCCTAGTTTTATGACAAAAATGGCACTCTAAATTCTTGTATCTTGACTTGGACTTGCTCCTACTCTTCTCTCTACCACTTTTATGTTCCTTTTTTTTACTTCTCCCCATACCTTTTGTAACAAGCATCTCAGACTGAGATGAAGAACCATGTGTCTTCCTTCTCATCTCTTTATTAAGAGCACCACTCTTTGCCATCTGAAAAGAAACAACACCATTCGAGGCAGAGTTCGTAATTGAAACCCGAAATACCTCCCAAGACTCTGGTAGAGTATTAAGCAACCATAATCCCATAACTTCGTCATCAAACTTTATGCCCATTCCTGACAATTGATCTAGGAGCCCTTGAAACTCATTTAAGTGATCAGAAATAGAAGAATTCTCCCTGTACCTCAAATTCATGAAGCAATTTAACAAATATAATTTATTATTGCCCGACTTATAAGCATACAAAGACTCAATCTTCTCCGACAAAGCTCTGGCATGTGTCTCATTAGCAATATGATTATAAACATTATCTTTAACATATTGCCGAATAAAACCACATACCTGTTGGTGCTCAAAGTCCCATTCTTCTTCAGACATAAAATATGGCTTCTGTTTAGTAAAGACCGGAAGATGCAATTTCATGACAAACAATAAATCTTTCATCTCGCCCTTCCACAAATGATAATTTGTACCATTCAAAACAACCATCTTTGCATTTGCCTCCATCATTCAAGCAAGTAAATATAGCCCAACCAAGAGCTTTGATGTCACTCTGATGGGGAAAACAATAACACAAACAATATACTAGAGAATACAACGGATATAATTTCCCCTAACTTGCAAGAATCTATGAGGAGCAATAATCAAAGAGCAACAATAATAAATCACCAAAGACATAAATATAGGCACCAAGATTTTAACGTGGAAAACCCCTCAAATCAAGGGTAAAAACCACGAGTCCTCCAGACCAAAGAAATAGCTCCACTATGATCAACAAGAATACAAAAGAGTCTCAATCAATAGCACAAATTAGTGCCAACACTCAACCAAATAACAAAGCAACAAAGCTTTCAAAATAGAGAAGAACAAGAGAGGAAAACCTATAATATCACTACTGCAATGCGAAATTAATATCTCCCAACTCAGACCTTGTATCAACTATCCGACCGGTCAGAATGAAGACCAATGAGTTCCAAACCCGCTGTAAAAATTTCAACTTGATCCAACGGTGAACGAATCCGCAGTGCCGAATTTACGGTGACAGCTCTGTGAAAAACGTGAACAGAATTTTCCCTCTACCTCTCCCTCTATGTGTTAGGGCTTTCAGTGTGTTCTGACTCTATTGTTCTGCCTCTATTGTTCTGTCTCTATTTATTTTATAGGCCCCTCTCCACTAGGTTAAGTGAGACATGAGCTTCTCAAGTTTTGGGTCTTTTCTCCACATAGGAAGGGAGCCCAATACCCAACAAATCAATACCAACTCATCCTTCCCGAAGCACGAATAGTGATTTGTATTTCCATATCATAACCATGTCTCTTTGATACCAACTATCTCATTTAAATCTCATTCCAAGTTCATACCAAAACCATTCATTCAATTCAATAACCACAAATTTCCATGCATTTCACAAGCCTCATACTTTAAATAGAGTAGATCCATACATCAAACAGTCCATAACTACCAAATAGAGAAAAACAGTGTGGCCTGCAGCAGGTCTCGCTCAAGCCAGAGGCCTTCACTCAAGCGAGGGGAGTGCCCTCGCTCAAGCTGCAGGCTCTCGCTTAGGCGAGACTGCGATAGAGGGCCTGGGAAGTTTCGCGAAAGCTCGTTTAGGCGAGGCCATCTCGCCTGACGAGATGGTATTTCGTTCAAAACACAACTCGCTTGCCTGAGCGAGTATTCGAGCAAAACTCATGGGCAAGGTACTGCTACTCTCGCTTAGGCGAGATGAGCTCGTCTGGGCGAAAATAACAGTTTCCTCCCACTATTCGACGCCTACAACCCAGAAAACAACACACTCCCATACAAATCATTCAGACACCATTACATACACATCCCATATTATTTTACGCACGAAACAGATGGAACAAACCACACACTTCAAATACAGAAAAATGGTCTAGCTTCCCTTACGTGGAAAGGGTTAGCCAAACAACTCTGACACTGAAGCGAATGTGTACGAGCACTCCCGGAGCAGATTTAAGATCTGAGGAACCCTAAAAAATATAAGGCATGAGATTAATTACACAGAGCGCTAAAGGGAAACATGAAGAACTAAACCATGGATGAAGGTTAAGGGTTCGTGAACAACTTACGTGGTAGAACGAGGCCAAACTGACTCAGATCTGACTAGCAGAGGTTTGTAGCTGCTCTAAGAAGGAATGGAGGAACTGTCTCTGCAAAGTGAAAGAGGAAGCATTAGGCCAGACTTAGGATCTGTTTTCCCTTTGGGCCAGCCCTTAGACCCAATAGTGTGGGGCAGCCTTTAAGAAATAAAAGGGCAGAAAAAAATGGGCTTTACAATTTGATTATCATATCTTAACCAAATATAGTTAATATATTTATTTATTTGTAACTACATTACTCCTCACTTATATATCATACATATTGTTTAAATTCTAATTGATTTACTTCAACGTTGGAGAATCTCTATATTGTATTTCCCATATTCCGCATTAGATCAATTTAATATGTTATTATCTCTTCTTATATTTTATTGGAGTTGTTTTGTTATTACTAATTATATATAATCTTCTATTTGTTGTGTGCAATATGAGGTATACTTGTAAGTTAACATTGAAATTTCAAGTACTTCGTATAGTTCTGGTAAAATAAATTAATGATTTTAAAATCTATAAATGTAACAAATTAAGAAGCACAAATAATAACTTTTTGACACATAACACTTCCTCATGTTGCATGCTGATAAATTAGTTTCACTTAATCATTGAAATAGTTAACTTATTTACATGAGTGTATAAAGATTGGTACTTCATAGTGAATTATGAACATCATTATTTAGTGTAGTCAACACTATTTGTTTGAATAATTTAAAATATTAAATAAAATAAAAAGAAATTGATTTAACAAATAATAAAAAAATTTAAAACTCAAAAATTAGTGTTTTTATCTTTTGTTATCTTTCACTTTGATAATATAAAAACATCAAATCAAATTATCATACTATCAAGTAAAATATAAGTAAAGAGGAGCAACACTCAACATGTTTTATTGTGTTCGGATATGTAAATAGCTTTTAAAAAAAGTTTAAAAAATATATGATTAAATTGTGTGATGTCCTAGAAATTTTAATAATTAGGATAAATATAAATATCATTAATTTTAAGTAAAAAATAAAAAGGTTTGGTAGTTTCATTTTAAAATATTTATTTTATTTTAATTTTTTTTAAGAAATAAGATTTGGTGAATAATATTTTAGTTAATAAAATGTTAAACAATTTTTTTAAGAAATAATATAATATTATAAAATAATACTTCAACGATATTTAAATATAATATATTATGGGAACATAAATATATAATTATATGTATATAGATATAATATAATTAAGTTTTTAATAACTATGAGATATGAGGTAATATTTGTTACGAAAATCTTAACGAGTTTATCATAATTGTCATAAGTAAAGTAGATTGGACGAGAGCTGAAGCATTCAATATTAATTTCAATTACTTTTATTTTTAAAAAAAATTGTAGGAAATAATTACAAATTTTGGTATAGAAAATAATTTGTAAGAAATTGTTGTGAATTTTTTGCAAAATATTTTTCGAATAAAATTTTGTAAGAAATACTTGCAAATAGTTTGTAGGAAATAATTATCCACAAAATAAATACCTGTCAAATAAAACTCTTAGAAGATATGGCAAATAACGTAGGATACAATATGCTAAGTGTAGTTTTTGTTACAAAGGATACAACTTGCTCGATGTAGGTTTAATAACGTAGGATACAACCTGCTATGTATAGGTTTTGTAACCCAGGATACAACATCCGTAGTCGGTGTAGTTTTTGTAATGTAGGAGGTCTACTCAGTGTAGTTTTTTCTAACACATGATATAGCCTGCTCGGTGTAGTTTTCTTAATGCAAGATACAACCTTCTCAGTGTAGGTTTTTTTAACATAAGATACAACCTGCTTGGTGTAGTTTTTGTAACGCATGATACAACCTTTTCATTATAGTAGTTTTTGTAATACATGATGCAACCTGTTCATTATAGTTTTTGTAATACATGATGCAACCTGCTAGATGTAGATTTTGTAATGCATGATACAACCTGCTCGATGTAGTTTTTGTAATACTGGATACAACCTCCTCGAAGTAGTTTTTGTAACACAGGATACAACTTGCTTAGTGTACTTTTTGTAATGCAGGATACAATCTGCTCGATGTAGATTTTGTAACGTATGATACAACCTTCTCGATGTAATTTTGGTAACATAGGATCCAGTCTGCTCCCAACCTAACTGGAATTATTTTGTAGTCTTCGAGTTTCTTCTCACCTGCATTTTACAAGTGAGTCTTCAAATTTCTTCTCACTTCCATTTTACAAGTGAGTCTTTGGATTTCTTCTCATTTGCATTTTACAAGCGAGTCTTTGGATTTATTCTTATCTACATTTACATGTGAGTCTTCGGATTTATTCTCACATGCATTTTACAAGCGAGTCTTCAGATTTCTTCTCTTGCATTTTATGAGTGAGTCTTCGGATTTCTTCTCACTTACATTTTACAAGCCAGTCTTTAGATGTATTCTCACATGCATTTTATCAGTGAGTCTTCAAATTCCTTCTCACATGCATTTTACAAGTGAGTATTCAAATTTCTTATCACCTACATTTTACAAGTTAGTCTTCGGGTTTCTTCTCACTAACGTTTTACGAGTGTTCTTATTTTTCTTATCTATATTTTACAAGTGAGTCTTCAAATTTCTTCTCACCCTTCTATTCTTCTAAAAGAATATCTTATTTATTTTCAGACTCTTCGTACATATGTAGGCTTGCTTTACTTTTGGAATATTTTTAGGAGATTGGTTACTTTTTTTAGAAGTAGACCCGGTCAGGAAAGAGCTGAAGTAGCAATAATATATCACATTTATTTATTAGTGTACTAAACGCTCTCTATTTTTTTAATTTGCTGAATTATAAAATTATTTGTACCAATTTTTTTATATACAAAAATGTGTATTAATATATAACTTTTTGTTGCCAAAAAATAGTTTAACAGTACGACGAGGTTAGAATAAGTAGTTAACCTCATTAATCCATATAATATAACGGATTTACTTAGTGCATAAATACTATCGTGATGAATAACATTTGTTTTTTATTTTGATAATAATTACCTCTAGATTGAAGTTTTGAAACGTTATCATTTAATATTCTTCAATATTTCGAAGAGGAGGTGAAATTTTTCTACAAAACTATTAGATTAGGATTTAGTTTTTTTATGGATAATAGATTAATTGAAGCATATTTCAAAGTTAAAGTTGGATTTTATGTAGAAAGATAATTCAAATTTAGAGAAAACAAAATTACTAATGAGATAAGAAAAACAATAATTTTTTAATTATTTATATTAATGATTAATCTGAAATAAACTCTACAGGTTTATGAAAAAATTGAGAAGGAAAAAAAGACTTGAGATTTCAAGATACTACAAATCTACTATATATCGAGTTTACTTTCTTGACAACCAGAACCAGGTTGTATTGTTTTAACTCATTCATTTTATATGTTTATCTTGAGTAGTGTTTTATATATTATAATTTTTATTTCATTTATATATATATATATATATATATATATATATATGTCAAATATAAAATTTGAATCAGGCGGTTCAAAATTCCAATAGAAGAGAATAATTGAGGCTTTAATTGTATCACATAAAAGAGCTATGAATAAACTTATCAAAAGAGATAAGAAAAATGAATTAGAAAATACAAGTGGGTGTTGTTTGAATGAACAAGATAATAATAACATAGATATAGGCAGTGGCGGAGGTTTGTGTAGACAGCCCCCCAAAAATTTTGAATTTTTTTTATATTATTAGTATTTTGATTTTTTTTTTATATTATAGATATATATTAGAAGATATATTACAAATTAATGATGATTAAATTAAACATTTTATTATAGATATTAGAAAATATATTACAAATTAATGATGATTAAATCAAATATTTTATTTCTTTTATAAACACAATAATTAATGTTAATAAATAATAAAATATAAAATTAAACAATAAAAAATAAAAATATTTATCAATATATTTTTTATTATTTTTTTCATTATGACTTGAGTTTTTTACAAATTGTTCTCATCTCTCATTCTCACCTGTTTTCTTTTATTTTTGAAGAGAAAAAAAATCTATTATTTTTGCTCTTATTTCTTCTTTGTTCTCTTCCATTCTCGAGAAATTCTCGAGAAAGAAAAGAAGAAGGTAATTTGTATTGTGTGTTTTTTATAATTAGATTTTAAGTGTAGTTTGATTATCATCGAATATTCTTTTAGCAATCTTTTAGATATGTGTGATTTCTGTTTTAGTTATCATTATACTAAATTATGTATTCATTTTTATTGTTTAGTGACAATTAAATGTATAAATTTTGGATGTATTATTTTGACTCCCTCAACAATGTTGGTGAAAATCCGCCACTCGATATAAATAAATGCAACAATAGAGAAAGAGAAATAGTTAGTGATAAAGATAATTTTGATTTTCAAATTCAGGGTAACAAAGAAAAAATTAAGAGACTAAATGATGATCGTACAAAAGTATATATTATCCAATTTGTTTCAAATAAATTTGTTTTAAATTTCCCAAACTTTTTAGCCACTCCATACTCCATGAGTATTCGTACCGCAAATTACAAAGATTAAACCTCAAGTGTTCATAAACAATAAATTCTGAACAAGAGGTTAATGTGTCACAAACTTTCATAGTTTAAATAAACATGTCAACATCTACTATATATACTAATGGAAAGACAACTAAAAAGAAACCTTAATTATTCCATAGTAATTACCAAATGAAAGTTTACAAGTATCTGAACTCTTCATGCACGAGGATAAATCTCTTATCATATTTTGTTTCTCCCCATTGTAAGAGTAAATATTGATTTTCATGGTCCTTAAATATTTTGCATTCTGCATAATGTATCTTGCAAATAGAAACTCATCCATCGAACCCCTGTAACATCCAAGAGTACAGGTTTTAAGGTGTGATGAGATGCATGCAGGAACAGATTGTGGGTCTGGCAACACTGCTTCTTCATGGCCTTGCCCAGATGAACCAAAACTTACCTGTTAACAACAAACATAAAACAATATTAATAATAATGTTTGAAGAAAAAGATAACAAGAAAATTCATATATATACTTCCAAGGCTTAAAGCATCAAACCTTCCCAACACAACCAATTGCAAGAGTTTGAAGCATGGGACAATGCCTCAGCGTTTCCAAGAACTCAACCCAATTGTTCTGAATATACAGGTAATCCAATTTAAGTTGAACTAGATTCTGAAACTCATAAATCCAATCATGCGAACGGAACTGCAAGAGATACAAAAACAATATCATCAGAAATGCCTTTTTCTCCTTAAGAATACAAAGTAATAACAAACAAATCTCACGTGCATTACCAAATCTATGGACAAAACTTTAACATTCTTCACAATTTCGAATGGCAAAAATTTTGCAGCCATGTTGCCCAGGTTTGTCAAACTGCTGACCTTTAATTCAGCATTGATAAGTATACATTTGACTTCCAAGTCCTCAAGATTAGGGCACCCAGAGAGAAGCTGTGAAATATCTATACCTTCTGAGAAGAGCACACGATTCAAATGCAAGATTTTAAGCATGGGAAAATCAACAAAGGGGATATTTTCCACTGTTATATTGGCCAATTTCAGAAATACAAGAGTTTTGAAGGTAAACACCACAGAGGGCATGACGATGTATAGATCCAAACAGAGGTCGAGGTGTTGAACTCTTGTATTTCAACTCACTGCATCCTCAATCCGTGTCTTGATCATGCTTTCAGTATCACGGATGGCTCTATAACTATAATGAACGGTAGGATTAAAACAGTTGATAAAATAATTGAGGCGAAATCTGAGGAGGGGTTGATCTCTATCACGCGAACGCAGAAAAGAGTACACCGAGTGAAAGTGATCGCAGGCCTCTTCGCGGTTTTCATAACAAATAGAGAAATCGAAAGAGGGAACTGAACGCCAAAGAGGGTTCCAACGCTTTGAGAGAACACTGGTTGCAACAACTTGTTTGGTTGGAAGAGAAGATAAAATGTATAAAAGAATATCATCTGGAATACTGCTGATCAAATCGGCCATGGTTTAGAATATGGGAAGTGTACACACTTTCTTCAGTTTTGTATAGAAAATCAAAACCCTAACACCTGCTTCAGTTTCTTATTATAGGAACAATTCACTGCTTACAATCTCCAAGATATTATCAAATATATCTCAAATATTTTGATAATATCTCTAAAATATTGATAGATTAATACCTTAATCACGATATAATAATAATATTGGTATACTTTTGATATATATAATAATTAATTATTTAGTATATAAAAAATATTATAATATAATAATTGATAATTGATTATATACTATTTTTAAAACATAATATTTGATTATCATCGCTTAACCAAATATGGTTAATATATTTATTTATTTGTAACTACATTATTCCTTACTTTTATATCTTAAATTCTGATTGATTTACTTGAATGTCGGAGAATCTCTATATTGTATTTCCCATATTTCGCATTAGATCAATTTAATATGTTATTATCTCTTCTTATATTTTATTGGAGCTGTTTTGTTATTACTAATTATTTATAATCTTCTATTTGTTGTGATTTTAAAATTCAAGTACTTCGTATATTTCTGGTAAAATAAATTAATGATTTTAAAATCTATAAATGTAACAAATTAGAAATTTATAATCTATCTATAATCTATAAATCTAAAAAATTAAGAAGCACAAATAATAACTTTTTAACTCATAACACTTCCTCATGTTGCATGCTGATAAATTAGTTTCACTTAATCATTGAAATAGTTAACTTATTTACATGAGTGTATAAAGATTGGTACTTCATAGTAAGTTATGAACAACATAGAATGCAACCTGCTAAGTATAGTTTTTGTAACCCAGGATACAACATACTCAGTGTAGTTTTTTAATGTAGGAGGACTACTCGGTGTAGTTTTTTTTTTTTTTAACGCTGCTTAGTATAGTTTCTGCTATATGTTGATTTTGTAACGCATGATACAACATGCTCGAGGTAGTTTTTGTCATACTAGATACAATCTCCCCAAAGTAGTTTTTGTAACACAGCATACAACTTGCTTTGTGTACTTTTTGTAATGCAGCCGTATGCTCGAGTTAGATTTTGTAACATATGATACCAATGGCGGATCTTCACCAAAAGATTTGGGAGAGCCAAAATAATATAAAGTAATATACTCAAAATTTATATATTTAATATTATTATGACTAATTCAATAAAAATGAATACATAATCTAGTACATTTATAATTATCAAAGAAATTACACATATCTAAAGGAATGTCTATCGTTTTTTCATATTTTTGAACTTATAGTAATTGAATTATAATTAAATTTTTCAGTTAACTTTTTTCGATGTAAATAACCATATTATCTGCAAAATATTCATCTTCCATTTTATTAACATGCATTTGATTAAAAAAATATTCACAAGCTTTCATTTCATTTTTATGCAATAAATAACCATATTATCATGTTTTCATCTTCACCAGTAGTTTCTCTATCAATATTAAAAAATAAATTTATTCTTTTGTTTTTCATTAATATACCTATTTAAAAAATAAGTTTAAGACTAAAAAATTGAGAGAATAATTACTAAAAAAAACTATAATAATCAAGTTACAATTAAAAATCGACTATGAAAAATCGCAGTACATTGTTTCTTCTTCTATATTAATAAAAAATAAATATACAAAAAGGTCATGAGATAAAAAATAATGTTAAATGTTAAATAAATAGTTCACTATCAAGTGAGACAAGAGACAATTACCTTATTTATTTATTTAATAATGGAAGAAAAATATGAAAAAATGAGGATACAAATATTAAGTTTATGTCTTTTTTTTAGTAATAAAAGAAAATAAATAAACATGAAAGAAGAATACAACATATGAAAAATTCAAAAGACAATGAGAGAGAAAATAAAAAATATCTTAATAATTTTGTTTCTTTATATATTTAATTTTATATTTTATTATTTATTATTTATTATTGCACTTTATAAAATAAATAAAAAAATACTTAATTTAATTTTTATTAATTTTGAATATAATATTATTTAATTTTAAAAACATAAAAATAGTTTTAGAAAAATAAAAATAATTTTAAAAATTTATATAATTTAAAAAAAATTAAATACAAAATAGTGAAAAAAAATAAAAAAAATTTGGGGGAGGGGGGGCCGAGACCCTCGCCTGCCCCTTGCATCCTCCGCCACTGTATGATACAACCTTCTCAATGTAATTGTTGTAACGTAGGATCCCGTCTGCTCCTAGCCTAACTGATTATTTTGTAGTCTTCGAATTCCTTCTCATTTAATTTTATAAGTGAGTCTTCGAATTTCTTCTCACATGCATCTTACAAGTGAGTCTTCAAATTTCTTCTCACTTCCATTTTAGAAGTGAGTCTTATTTCTTCTTAAAATTTGCAATTTACAAGCAAGTCTTTTGATTTATTCTTACCTACATTTTACCAGTGAGCCTTTGGATTTCTTCTCACATGCACTTTACATGTGAGTCTTGAGATTTATTCTCACATGTATTTTACAAGCGAGTCTTCGAATTTCTTCTCATATGTATTTTGCAAGTGAGTTTTCAAATTTTTTCTCACTTGCATTTTACAAGTGAGTCTTCGGATTTCTTCTCACTTGCATTTTACAAGTGAGTATTCAGATTTCTTATCACCTACATTTTACAAATTAGTCTTCGAGTTTCTTCTCACTGGCGTTTTATTAGTGAGTCTTCTTATTTTTCTCACCTATATTTTACAAGTGAGTCTTCGAATTTCTTCTCACCGTTCGATTCTTCTAAAAGAATATCTTATTTATTTTCAGACTCTTCATACATATGGAGGCTTGCTTTACTTTTGGAAGATTTTTAGGAGATTGGTTACTTTTTTGTAGAAGTAGATCCGGTCAGGAAAGAGCTGAAGTCGCAATAATATATCACATTTATTTATTTGTGTACTAAACGCTCTCTATTTTTTTTAATTTGTTGAATTATAAAATTCTTTGTACCAATTTTTTATAAACAAAAATGTGTATTAATATATAAAACACTCACTCTAAATCTTTAAAAAAATAAGGTCTCAAATAATTTCTTTTACTACTAACTATTAAATTAATTATAAAATTATTTTTAAGAAAAAAAACTTTAATTTTTTTATACTAATATACCTCTATTAAAATAATTATAAAATTATGTTTAACAAAAAAGGTCTCAAAAAATTATTTTATTACTAATATAGCTCTATTCAATTAATTATAAGTTGATGTTTGAGAATAAAATTTAATTAAATTTAATGTCTTATAATTTTTATTAGTATTAAAAATGATAATTAATGGGTAAAACACTTATTTAGTAAATTATAATTTTTTTTACGATAGGGAGATAATGATTAGTTATATTATTATAATCATTCTGAAATTTATTTTATTTTCTTTTTTTATCCTTTTATCTCTGAGTTACTTTTGTCTCTCGTTACTTCCTTCTTCTCTAAGAGTCATTTTTTATAAGTTTTGCCAAATTGAATATCATAATGTCCGTGTGTACCAATTTTTATCCTCATCTCTAGTTACTATGTTTTTCTTTTCTATTTGTGTTGTCGTTATTTTATTCTGTTTTGGAATTGTATTAAAATTAGAAATGCGTTTCTTTTTTCCAATTTTGTTTTTTGGTACTTTTCGATTTACATGTTTTGGGAGTTTTTTTTTTTTGTATATATCTTTACGAGGAACTGGAATTTTTTTACAAAATTATTAGTTAGATTATGATTTAGTTTTTTGTGGATAATAGATTAATTGAAACATATTTCAAAGTTAAAGTTGAATTTTCTTCTGTAGAAAGATAATTCAAGTTTAGAGAAAAAAAAAATTACTATTGAGGTGAGAAAAGTAATAATATTTTTAATTATTTGTATTAATGATTAATCTGAAATAAACTCTACATGTTTGTGAAAAAATGGAGAATTGAGAAGAAGAAATAAATTTTAAATAAAAGACCTCATTTTTCAAATTTGTTTTAGGTCTCTCGAACTCTTTAGCCACACCCTAGGTATTCTTAGGGCAAATTACAAAGATTAAACCTCAGAGTGTTCATAAACAAATAATTATGGACAAGAGGGATAATATGTCACAAACTTTCATAGTTTGAAAAACATGTCAACATCTACTATATATACTAATGAAAAAACAAACAAAAAGAAACCTTAACTATTGAATACTAATTTACTCTTACAGGGGTTCGATGGATGAGTTTCTATTTGCAAGATACATCATGCAGAATGCAAAATATTTAAGGACTATGAAAATCAAAATTTACTCTTACAATGGGGAGAAACCAGATATGATAAGAGAATTATCGTCATGCAAGAAGAGTTCAGACACTTTTAAACTATCATTTGATAATTAGGATTGCATAGTTAAGGTTTCTTTTTGTTTGTTTTTTCATTAGTATATATAGTAGATGTTGACATGTTTATCAAACTATGAAAGTTTGTGACACATTATCCCTCATGTCAAGAATTAATTGTTTATGAACACTCTGATGTTTAATCTTTGTAATCTGCAGTACGAATAGTATTCAGTGATAACGTTTCAAAATGTCAATTTAGAGGTAATTGTTATCGAAATAAAAAAAAAATATTATTCATCATGGCAGTATTTATGCACTAAGTAAATCCTTTATATTATATGGATTAATGAGGTTAATTACTTACACTACTTTTTTGCAACAAAAAATTATATATTAATACACATTTCTGTTTATAAAACAAATTTGTTACGAAAATCTTAACGAGTTTATCATAATATTTTTGTGCCTCAAATGTCTTAGGAGTAAAAATTGGTTTCTGTTAAATTATAGTCGTAAGTAAAGCAAATTGGATGAGAGTTTAAGCATTCAATTTTAGTATTCAAATCCAAGATTTTCAAGTGATTTAGAAATTACAAAAAATAAATACATATTTCCAATTAATTTTATTTTTTAAAAAAATTTAAGAAATACTTACAAATTTTAATATAGAAAATAATTTGCAAGAAATTGCTGTGAATTTTTTTGAAAAAGATTTTGTACAAAACATTTTTCGAATAAAATTTTGTAAGAAATACTTGCAAATTTAATAGTTTGTAAGAAATAATTATCCACAAAATAATTACTTGTGAAATAAAACTCTTAAAAAAAATGGCAAATAACGTCGGATACAATATGCTAAGTGTAGTTTTTGTAACGTAGGATCTAGTCTGCTCCCAACCTAACTTGAATTATTTTGTAGTCTTCGAATTCCTTCTCATTTAATTTTACAAGTGAGTCTTCAAATCTCTTCTCACCTGTATTTTACAAGTGAGTCTTCATATTTCTTCTCACTTCCATTTTACAACTAAGTTTTTAGATTTCTTCTCATTTGCATTTTACAAGCGAGTCTTTGGATTTATTTTTACCTGCATTTTACAAGTGAGTCTTCAGATTTCTTCTCACATGCATTTTACGAGTGAGTCTTCGGATTTCTTCTCACCTGCATTTTATCAGTGAGTCTTTGGATTCTTTCTCACCTGCATTTTACAAGTGAGTATTCATATTTTCTCACCTACATTTTACAAATTAATCTTCGGATTTCTTCTCACTAGCTTTTTACAAGTGAATCTTATATTTTTCTCACCTATATTTGACAAGTGAGTCTTCATTATATTTTTCTCACCTATATTTGACAAGTGAGTCTTCAAATTTCTTCTCACCCCTCAATTCTTCTAAAAGAATATCTTATTTATTTTCAGACTCCTCTTCGTACATATGGAGGCTTGCTTTGGAAGATTTTTAGGAGATTGGTTACTTCTTTTTAGAAGTAGACCCGGTCAGGAAAGAGCTGAAGTAGCAATAATATATCACATTTATTTATTTGTGACATTTATTTATTTGTGTACTGCACGCTCTCAGTTTTTTTAATTTGTTGAATTATAAAATTATTTGTACCAATTTTTTTATAAACAAAAATGTGTATTAATATATAACATTTTGTTGCCAAAAAATAGTTTAACAGTACGACGAGGTTAGAATCAGTAGTTAACCTCAATCCATATAATACAACGGATTTACTTAGTGCATAAATACTATCGTGATGAATAACATTTTTTTATTTTGATAATAATTACCTCTAAATTGAAGTTTTGAGACGTTATTATCGAATATTCTTTTCATATTGACTCAAGGATAAAGTAGGTAAAACACTCACTCTAAATCTTTTAAAAAATAAGCACTAGTGCAGATTTGACATTTTACTTCGCCTTATAGGCCTTGGTTACAGCTGAACCGAAGCCTATAAGGAGGTGGTGGCATTTTTGCAATTTCGTCAGGCTTTTGGCCTCGGGTCTTTAAGGATCGAGGCAATAAAGGGGGCTTTAGGCCTCGGTTACAAATGAACCGAAGCATATAAGGCAACCTAGTTTTCAAATTTTCAAAAATGCCACCAGCATCAGGCTTTTGGCCTCGGTTCTTTAAAGACCGAGGCAGTAAATGGCGCTTTTGGCCTCGGTTATTAATTGAACCGAGGCCATAAAGTCAGCATCAGGCTTTTGGCCTCGGTTCTTTAAGGACCGAGGCAGTAAATGGGGCTTTTGGCCTCGGTTATTAATTGAACCGAGGCCATAAAGTCTGTTAAAATTCCCAATTCGCGAACCCTAACTACTATTCATCGTCTCCCAAACTCTCTTCTCTCTGCGCGAATTTCTTCGCTCTACCACCACCATCACGCTCCGCCTCCGTCGCCGACCAGCATCTGCCATCAATAGTCGTGCGTCGTCGCCTCCGTCGCGCTGTCCAGGTTCACCGATTGCAAATCACCTCCCGATGCGGGTCAGTTCGAAAACTCTGCGCGAACTTTGCTGCCACCACCACCACCGCAGCTGCACCATTCACGGACCTCACAATGCATTGTGTTCTCTGCAACAGAACCAGTGACAACCATGGCAACACCTCGCACCACCGTGACCTGCCATCAGCACCTGCAATGAAACCAGCGCATCCTCACACAACACCACCATGGGAGCGCGAGTCATCTTCACCAGACGTGCAATTTCGCACCACACAGATCCATGCGAAACAGCAGAAACCACTACAACAGCGCGTCATCATCACCACTGCAACGGTGAGCGAGAATGAGCCAGAACAGCAGCAGAAGCCATAGCCACCACTGCGAAGACGAAACAGACGCTATGGCTTCGGTTCTTTCAGACCCGAGGCAGAAAACAGACGTTATGGCCTCGGGTGATAACCGAGGCCAAAAGGAGGTGCCTTTTGGCCTCGCCCCAATATGCCTCGGTTCTAAAACCGAGGCAGAATCACGAAAGTAACCGGGGCCAAAAGCCCTCACTGCACTAGTGAAGGTTTCAAATAATTTTTTTTACTACTAACTATTAAATTAATTATAAAATTATTTAAAAAAAACTTTAATTCTTTTATACTAATATACCTCTATTAAAATAATTATAAAATTATGTTTAACAAAAAAGTCTCAAAAAATTATTTTATTACTAATATAGCTCTATTCAATTAATTATAAGTTGATGTTTGAGAATAAAATTTAATTAAATTTAATGTCTTATAATTTTTATTAGTATTAAAAATGATAATTAATGGGGTAAAATACTTATTTAGTAAATTATAATTTTGTTTACGGAAGGGAGATAATGATTAGTTATATTTATTCCATTATAATCATTCTAAAATTTATTTTATTTTATTTTTTTATCCTTTTATCTCTGAGTGACTTTTATCTCTTGTTACTTCCTTCTTCTCTAAGAGTCATTTTTTATAACTTTTGCCAAATTGAATATCATAATGTCCGTGTGTACCAATTTTTATCATCATCTCTAGTTACTATGTTTTTCTTTTCTATTTGTGTTGTCGTTATTTTATTCTGTTTTGGATTTGTATTAAAATTAGAAATGCTTTTCTTTTTTCTAATTTTGTTTCTTGGTACTTTTCGATTTACATGTTTTGGGAGTTTTTTTTTTTCTTGCATATATCTTGACGAGGAACTGGAATTTTTTTATAAAACTATTAGTTAGATTATGATTTAGTTTTTTGTGGATAATAAATTAATTGAAACATATTTCAAAGTTAAAAGTTGAATTTTCTGTAGAAAGATAATTCAAGTTTAGAGAAAAAAAAATTACTATTGAGGTGAGAAAAGCAATAATATTTTTAATTATTTGTATTAATGATTAATCTGAAATAAACTCTACATGTTTGTGAAAAAATTGAGAATTGAGAAGAAGAAATAAATTTTAAATAAAAGACCTCATTTTTCAAATTTGTTTTAGGTCTCTCGAACTCTTTAGCCACACCCCAGGTATTCTTAGGGCAAATTACAAAGATTAAACCTCAGAGTGTTCATAAACAAATAATTATGGACAAGAGGGATAATATGTCACAAACTTTCATAGTTTGAAAAACATGTCAACATCTACTATATATACTAATGAAAAAACAAACAAAAAGAAACCTTAACTATTGAATACTAATTATCAAATGATAGTTTACAAGTGTCTGAACTCTTTTTGCATGAGGATAAATCTCTTATCATATCTGGTTTCTCCCCATTGTAAGACAAAATTTTGATTTTCATGGTCCTTAAATATTTTGCATTCTGCATAATGTATCTTGCAAATAGAAACTCATCCATCGAACCCCTGAAACATCCAATACTACAGGTTTTAAGGTGTGATAAGATGCATGCAGGAACAGATTGTGGGTCTGGCAACACTGCTTCTTCATGGCCTTGCGCAGATGAACCAAAACCGATCTGTTAACAACAATCATAAAACTATATTAATAATAATGTTTGAAGAAAAGATAACAAGAAAATTCATATACTTCCAAGCTTAAATCATCAAACCTTCCCAATATAACCAATTGCAAGAGTTTGAAGCATGGGACAATGCCTCAGCGTTTCCAAGAACTCAACCCAATTATTCTGAATATACAGGTAATCCAATTTAAGTTGAACTAGATTCTGAAACTCATAAATCCAATCATGCGAACGGAACTGCAAGAGATACAAAAACAATATCATCAGAAATGCCTTTTTCTCCTTAAGAATACAAAGTAATAACAAACAAATCTCACGTGCATTACCACATCTGTGGACAAAACTTTAACATTCTTCACAATTTCGAATGGCAAAAATTTTGCAGCCATGTTGCCCAAGGTGGACAATCTGCTGAACTTTAATTCAGCATTGATAAGTATACTTTTGACTTCCAAGTCCTCAAGATTAGGGCACCCAGAGAGAAGCTGTGAAATATCTATACCTTCTGAGAAGTGCACACGATTCAAATGCAAGATTTTAACCATGGGAAAATCAACAAAGGGTATATTTTCCACTGTTATATTGGCCAATTTCAGAAATACAAGAGTTTTGAAGGTAAACACCACAGAGGGCATGACAATGTAAAGATCCAAACAGAGGTCGAGGTGTTGAACTCTTGCACTTCCACTCACTGCATCCTCAATCTGTGTCTTGATGATGCTTTCAGTATCA
The DNA here is from genome assembly GCF_037176805.1 of Vigna unguiculata. NCBI lineage: Eukaryota > Viridiplantae > Streptophyta > Magnoliopsida > Fabales > Fabaceae > Vigna > Vigna unguiculata. The sequence goes on along the minus strand of NC_140795.1, from coordinate 47,769,636 downwards.
TGAATGGCTCTATAACTATAACGAATGGTAGGATCAAAACAGTTGAAAAAATAACTGAGGCGAAATCTGAGGAAGGGTTGATCTCTATCACGCGAACGCAGAAAAGAGGACACTGAGTGAAAGTGATCGTAGGCCTCTCTGCGGTTTTCATTACCAATAGAGAAATCGAAAGAGGGAACTGAACGCCAAAGAGGGTTCCAGCGCTTTGAGAGAACACTGGTTGCAACAACTTCTTTGGTTGGAAGAGAAGATAAAATGTGTAAAAGGATTTCATCTGGAATACTGCTGATCAGATCGGCCATGGTTTAGAATATGAAAAGTGTACACACTTTCTTCAGTTTTGTATAGAAAATCAAAACCCTAACACCTGCTTCAGTTTCTTATTATAGGAACAACTCACAGCTTACTACCCCAAGATATTATCAAATATATCTCAAATATTTTGATAATATCTCTAAAATATTGATAGGTTAATACTTAATTATCATATAATAATATTGTTATACTTTTAATATATATATATATATATATATATATATATAATAGTTAATTATTTAGTATATATAAAGTATTATACTATAATAATTGATTATATAATATCTTTTAAAACATAATATTTGATTATCATAGCTTAACATATGGTTAATATATTTATTTATTTTTAACTACATTACTCCTCACTTGTATATGATACATATTGTTTGAATTCTGATTGATTTACTTCAACGTTGGAGAATCTCTGTATTGTATTTCCCATATTCCGCATTAAATCAATTTAATATGTTATTATCTCTTCTTATATTTTATTGGAGCTGTTTTGTTATTACTAATTATATATAATCTTCTATTTGTTGTGTGCAATATGAGGTATACTTGTAAGTTAACATTGAAATTCAAGTACTTCGTATATTTCTGGTAAAATAAATTAATGATTTAAAAATCTATAAATGTAACAAATTAGAAATTTATAATCTATCTCTATAATCTATAAATCTAACAAATTAAGAAGCACAAATAATAACTTTTTGACACATAACACTTCCTCATGTTGCATGCTGATAAATTAGTTTCACTTAATCATTCAAATAGTTAACTTATTTACATGAGTGTATAAAGATTGGTACTTCATAGTAAGTTATGAACATCATTATTTAGTGTAGTCAACACTATTTGTTTGAATAATTTAATATAAAAGAAAAAGAAATTGATTTAACAAATAATAAAAAAATTTAAATCCAAAAAAAATAGTGTTTTTATTTTTTATTATCTTTTACTTTGATAATATAAAAACATCAAAATAAATTATCATATTATCAAATAAAATATAAGTAAAGAGGGACGTTTGGATAACTAAATCGCTTTTAAAAAAAGTTTAAAAAATATATGATTAAATTATGCGATGTTGTAGAAATTTGAATAATTAGGATAATATATAAATATGATTAATTTTAAGTAAAAAAAAAGGTCTGGTAATTGTATTTTAAAATATTTATTTTATTTTAATTTTTTTTTAAATAAGATTTCGTGAATAATATTTTAGTTAAGAAAATATTAAACATTTTTTTTAAAGAATAATATAATATAAAATAATACTTCAACGATATTTAAATATAATATATTATGGGAACATAAATATATTATTATATGTATATAGATATAATATAATTAAGTTTTTAATAACTCATGAGATATTGGTACAAATAATTTTATAATTCAACAAATTAAAAAAAATAGAGAGCTAGTACACAAATAAATAAATGTAATATATTATTGCAACTTCATATCTTTACTGATCGGGTCTACTTCTAAAATTAAGGAGTAATCAATCTCTTAATAATCTTTCAAACGTAAAGCAAGTCTTCAAATGTACGAAGAGTCCAAAAATAAATAAGATATTTTGTTAGAAGAACCAAAGGGTAATAAGAAATATGAACACTCAATTGTAAAATATAGGTGAGAAAAAGAAGAAGACTCATTTGTAAAATTTCATTGAGAAGAAATCAGAATATTCACTTGTAAAATGTAAACGAGAAGAAATTCTAAGACTTTGTAAAATCAAATGAGATGGAATTTGAAGACTACAAAATAATTCCATTTAGGTTGGGAGTAACCTATATCTTGTGTTACAAAAATTACATCAAACAAGTTGTATCATGCATTATAAAATTTACATCATCTACATCAAGCAAGAGATACAAAAAGTACACTAAACAGGTTGTATCCTGTGTTACAAAAATTACTTTGAGAAAGTTGTATCCTGCATTACAAAATTTATATTGAACAAATTGCATCCTGTATTACAAAAACTATAATGAACATGTTGTATCATGTGTTACAAAAACTACGCCAAGTAGGCTTTATCTATGCCTAGTTTTCTTGCCCTTTTTCTATGCATAACAACTGTGGTATAAGTTTTATAAAAGTATGTACTTCAACTTATTATTAGTAAATAATTTTGTGGTAATTTGTAATACATTTAAGTAAAATTGTATCAAGAAACTATCACTATAAAAAAATTATGTTGTATTAGCACTTATTCTGTGGCAATCAAATAATTCCAAAAGGTTGGATAACACTTGTCAAGCTTCATTTTTACCTTTTCTGAATTGAGTCATGCATTCTGCACTTGTATATTTGCTTTCACTACAAAAATGTTGGTATTTGTAAATTTGTTTGTTTTGTGAGCATATTTGAAATGGTTTGTCCATGAACACCTTTTTATTTCTAAAAGCCTTTGTTCCTCAAACACTCGCACACTTTCGGAAACTATAAGTAAAAGAAGATAAAAATCTTATATATTTGTAGGGTTAAATATATTTTTGGTCTTTTAATTTTTAGTAAATTTTGGAATTAGTCTATTTTGAAAATTTGGACTAATTTAGTCTTTCGTTTTTCGAAATACTTAAATTTAGTCATTTTAATCAAATTTTGTTAGGTTTACTTGATGTTTCGTACATATTTAATGATTGTATTTGAGTTATTTATAATGTTTGATACATTTTTGCTTTAATATTAAATCAAATATTCTTATAAAACGCGAATGAAATGTCAAATAAACTTAACAAAATTTGATTAACAGAACTAAATCGACGTATTTCGAAAGATAAATGATTAAATTGGTCCAAAATTTTGAAATGAACTATTAAAAAAAACAAAAACATATTTAACCCATATTTTCATTAATAATTTGGGAACATCCATTGCAGAAGTAGCACAATACTTTGTAGCAGAGTATGGCAAGAAGCACAAAATTGACATGTATGCACGAGAGACAGTAACAGATCTACATATACACGAGAGAGAGGACAAACGCATCCCTGTATCTTCTTTTCTTGTATTTATAGTATATAGTAAATTTATATATCACAATATAAATAATTTGTATTATTAATAAATATATATTAATTTTTTATATGGTTGTGTAGACAATTTGTATATTTTAAAAAATATTATTTAAGAAATAAAAGTAAAATTTATTTTTCAAATTTAATCTTATTAAATGAAATAAATTATAAAAGAACAAAATTAGAAGTAAAAAAAAATAGTATGTAATAAAAATTAATACTTTAAATATATAAGTTATTATTTAATAATTTATTAAATGATCAAATAATTCATAATTATAAAAGAATACAATATGCCACAAAAAAATTAATAATGTCAAATAAAAAAAATTATGGAACATTTGTTAATAAAATAAGCATGGATAAAAATGTAAATAAATTTTATATATATATATATATATATATATATATATATATATATATATATATATATATATATATTAATAATAACTACTTAAATGTTATTGTTAACTTACAACAAATATAGAAGATTACATATAACGAGTAACAACAAAATACAGGCAATAAAAAATAATAAGAGGTAATAATAACATATTAAATTAATCTAATATTTCCTCAACTTGTTCTAAATTATAACTATAAAACCCACTTTTATTAAGTAAGGACTGCCACACGGTTGGGTTTAAAGGGCTGATCCATAGGGTGTCAAGGCCCCTAAAGCAGTCAAGGTCCCTCAATTGCAAGTCATTCTAATATGCGCAGTTTTAGTAAAATTGACTTTCCCGACTCATTAACCGTTGGATTGAGCTCAAATTTTGACATGTGATTCATAACATGCTGACCGGTTAGATCGTCGATTAGATGTTTGTAGATTGATAAATATGTCACGCATTACTGCAATGATTGGTTTTGTGATAATGAATTTTATTGGGAATTTTGGTGTAAGAATTATGGTTATGGGTTGTGCTTGATTGTATGGAATTGCAAGTACTTAAATGTTTACACTCATTTATTTGGGATGAATACTATTTTGTGATATATGTATGTCTTGGTATGCATTTATAAAGTATGAGATGAATGAATTTGCATGAGTGATGTGATTCACCGATTGTGAATGATGAACTTGGATAAATCTTGGCATGCGATTTCAATGAAATGGTTGGTTATATATGTGGTCATGAATTCGGTATGAACAATAATGTTACATTGATGGCATGGTATTGGTATGAGGTGAAGTTCTATATCCCCGAATTGAGAAGAATGGGAAGGTATGAAATCAACATGGAATATGAATGAGGATGGGTTACAAAGGATGACGTGAGGTGTGCTAAATGCATTATCAATATTATTTGCTGATAGTACTTAGTGGTCAGAACGTAATTCTATGGCCCCTATTAGTGGATGTCCATGGTAGTGCCCCATCTATATAACTTGGGTAAAGTAACATATATATATATATATATATATATATATATATATATATTGGACTGTGAAGGATTTCATCTGAAATACTGCTTATCAGATCGGCCATGGTTTAGAATATGAAAAGTGTACACACTTCCTTCAGTTTAACACCTGCTTCAGTTTCTTATTATAGGAACAAGTCACCGCTTACTACCTCCAAGATATTATCAAATATATGTCAAATATTTTGATAATATCTCTAAAATATTGATATTAATACCTAATTACGATATAATAATATTATTATTATACTTTTGATATATATAATAATTAATAATTAATTATTTAGTATATAAAAAATATTATAATATAATAATTGATTATATACTATCTTTAAAACATAATATTTGATTATCGTATCTTAACCAAATATGGTTATCGGTTAATATATTTATTTATTTGTAACTACATTACTGCTCACTTATATATCATACATATTTGTTAAATTATGATTGATTTACTTGAACGTTTTGAGAATCTCTGCATTGTATTTCCCATATTCCGCATTAGATCAATTTAATATGTTATTATCTCTTCTTATATTTGATTTGTTTTGTTATTACTAATTATATATAATCTTCTATTTGTTTTGATTTTAAAATTCAAGTACTTCGTATATTTCTGGTAAAATAAATTAATGATTTTAAAATCTATAAATGTAACAAATTAGAAATTTATAATTTATCTATAATCTATAAATCTAACAAATTAAGAAGCACAAATAATAACTTTTTGACACATAACACTTCCTCATGTTGCATGCTGATATATCACTTAATCATTGAAATAGTTAACTTATTTACATGAGTGGATGAAGCTTGGTACTTCATAGTAAGTTATGAACATCATTATTTAGTGTAGTCAACACTATTTGTTTGAATAATTTAAAACATTAAATAAAATAAAAAGAAATTGATTTAACAAATAATAAAAAGTTTTAAAACCCAAAAAATTATAGCTTTTATCTTTCGTTATTCCTCACATTGATAATATAAAAACATCAAATCAAATTACGAAATTATCAAATAAAATATAAATAAAGAGGAACAATTGTAAATGTTTATTGTGTTCGGATAAATAAATAGCTTTTAAAAAAATTTAAAAAAAGATTTGATTAAATTATGTGATGTCCTAGAAATTTTAATAATTAGGATAATATATAAATATGATTAATTTTAAGTAAAAAATAAAAAGGTTTGGTAGTTATATTTTAAAATATTTATTTTATTTTAATTTCTTTTAAGAAATAAGATTTGGTGAATAATATTTTAGTTACGAAAATATTCAACAATTTTTTTAAGAAATAATATATATTATAAAGTAATACTTCAACGATATTTAAATATAATATATTATGGGAACATAAATACATTATTATATGTATATAGATATAATATATTTTTTTAATAACTCATGAGATATGTGGTAATATTTGTTACAAAAATCTTAACGAGTTTATAATAATATTTTGTGTCTCAAATGTCTTAGGAGTAAAATTGGTTTCTTAGGTTAAATTATAGTCACAAGTAAAGCAAATCGGATGAGTTGAAGCATTCAAATATTTTAGTATTCAAATCCAAAATTTTCAAGTGGTTTTGACATTATTAAAAAAACACATATTTTCAATTAATTCTTTTTTTTTTTAAATTAGAAAATACTTGCAAATTTTGGTATAAAAAATAATTTGTAAGAAATTGCTGCGAATTTTTTTGTAAAATATTTTGTACAAAACATTTTTTGAATAGAACTTTGTAAGAAATACTTGAAATTTTAATATTTTGTAGGAAATAATTATCCACAAAATAATTATCTGCCAAATAAAACTCTTAGAAGAAATGGCAAATAACATAGGATACAATCTATTAAGTGTAGTTTTTGTAACACAGGATACAACTTGCTCGATGTAGGTTTTATAACGTAGGATACAACCTGCTAAGTATTGTTTTTGTAACCCGAGATACAACCTGCCAAATTTAGATTTTGTAATGCGGGATACAACATGCTCAATGTAGTTTTTGTAATGTAGGAGGACTACTCAGTGTAGGTTTTTTTAACACATGATACAGCCTGCTCGGTGTAGTATTTTTAACGCAAGATACAGATTGCTCGGTGTAGTTTTTTTAACATAGGATACAACCTCCTTGGTGCAGCTTTTGTAACGCATGATACAACCTGTTCATTATAGTTTTTGTAATGCATGATGCAACCTGCTAGATGTAGATTTTGTAACACATGATACAGTCTGCTCAATGTAGTTTTTGTAATATTGGATACAACCTCCTTGAAGTAGCTTTTGTAACACAGAATACAACCTGCTTAGTGTACTTTTTGTAATGTAGGACATAGTCTGCTCGATGTAGATTTTGTAACGTATGCTACAACCTTCTCAATGTAATTTTTGTAATGTAGGATCCAGTCTGCTCCCAACCTAACTGGAATTATTTTGTAGTCTTCGAATTCCTTCTCATTTAATTTTACAAGTGAGTCTTCGAATTTCTTCTCACCTACATTTTACAAGTGAATCTTCAGATTTCTTGATTTCTTCTCACTTCCATTTTACAAGTGAGTCTTTGGATTTCTTCTCACTTCCATTTTACAAGTGAGTCTTTGGATTTATTTTATCTGCATTTTACCAGTGAGCCTTTGGATTTCTTCTCACATGCACTTTACATGTGAGTCTTCGGATTTATTCTCACATGCATTATACAAGCGAGTCTTCAGATTTCTTCTCATATATATTTTATAAGTGAGTATTCAGATTTCTTCTCACTTGTATTTTACGAGTGAGTCTTCGATTTCTTCTCACCTGCATCTTACAAACTAGTCTTCAGATTTATTCTCACATGCATTTTATCATTGAGTCTTCGAATTCCTTCTCACCTGCATTTTCTTGGATTTCTTCTCACTAATGTTTTACAAATGAGTCTTCTTATTTTTCTCACCTATGTTTTACAAGTGAATCTTTGAATTTATTCCAACTCTTCATTAGACTCTTCTAAAAAATATCTTATTTATTTTCAGACTCTACATACATATGGAGGCTTGCTTTACTTTTGGAAGATTTTCAAGGAGATTGGTTACTTTTTTTTAGAAGTAGATCCGGTCAGGAAAGAGCTGAAGTCGCAATAATATATCACATTTATTTATTTGTGTACTACACGCTCTATTTTTTTAATTTGTTGAATTATAAAATTATTTGTACCAACTTTTTTATAAACAAAAATGTGTATTAATATATAACTTTTTGTTGCCAAAAAATAGTTTAACAGTACGACAAGGTTAGAATAAGTAGTTAACCTCATTAATCCATATAATATAACGGATTTACTTAGTGCATAAATACTGTCGTTATGAATAACATTTTTTTTTATTTTGATAATAATTACCTCTAAATTGACGTTTTGAAACGTTATCACTAAATATTCTTCTTAGGATCCGACTCAAGGTTAAAGTAAGCGAAACACCAGCTTACGCCTTTAGGAGAAGGTCTCAAATAATTATTTTTACTACTAACTATTAAATTAATTATAAAATTATTTTTAAGAAAAAAAACCTTAATTTTTTTTATTAATATATTTCTATTAAATTAATTATAAAGTTATGTTTAAGAAAAAAGCTTCAAAAAATTATTTTTTTATTAATATAGCTCTATTAAATTAATTATAAGTTGATGTTTTAGAATAAAATTTAATTAAATTATTATTAATGTCTTATAATATTAATTGGTATTAAAAATAATAATTAATTAGATAAAATCCTTATTTAGTAAATTATAATTTTGTTTACCATAGAGAATGATTAATTATCTTTATTCAATTATAATCTGGATTTTATTTTATTTTCTTTTTTTATTCTTTTATATCTCAGTAACTTTTGTCTCTCGATACTTCCTTCTTTTCTAAAAGTTATTTTTTATAGATTTTGCCAAATTATATTTATTGAATCTCATATTGTTTGTGTGTACCAATTCTCATCCTCATCTCTAGTTAGTATTTCTTTTCTATTTATGTTGTTGTTATTTTTATTTTATTTTGGATTTTTATTAGAATTATAAATGCGTTTCTTTTTCCCAATTTTGTTTTTTTGGTACTTTTTGATTTACTGTTTTGGGATTTTTTTGCTTATATCTTGACTTGACGAGGAACTGGAATTTTACTACAAAATTATTAGTTAGATTAGGGTTTAGTTTTTTTATGGATAATAGATTAATTGAAACATATTTCAAAGTTAAAGTTGGATTTTCTGTACAAAGATAATTCAAGTTTAGAGAAAAAAAAATTACTATTGAGGTGAGAAAAATAATATTTTTTTTTTACTTATTTGTATTAATGATTAATCGGAAATAAACTCTGCAGGTTTGTGGAAAAATTGAGAAGTAGAAAAAGACTTGAGATTTCAAGATACTACACCTGAACCAGGTTGTATTGTTTTAACTTATTCGTCTTATATGTTTATCTTCAGTAGTGTTTTATATATTATAATTTTTTATTTCATATAAAAATATATAGATATGTGAAATATAAAATTTGAATCAGACTATTCAAAATTTTAATAGAAGAGAATAATTGAGGCTTTAATTGTATCACGTAAAAGAGTTATGAATAAACATATCAAAATAGATAAGAAAAATAAACTAGAAGATACAAGTAGATGATGTTTGAATGAACAAGATAATAATAACATAGATATAGGTGAAAAAGAAATGTTAAATAAAATTAATTATCACAATTTAATAAATAATTTTGCATCAAAAAAATTTGAAAAATAAAATAAAAGATTTCATTTTTTTTAAATTTGTTTTAGGTATCACAGACTCTTTAGCTGCTTCCTAGGTATTCTTAGTGCAAATTACAAAGATTAAACCTCAGTTTTCATAAGCAATTAATTCTGGACAAGAGGATAATGTGTTACAAACTTTCATAGTTTTTGATAAACATGTCAACATCTACTATATATACTAATGAAAAAAAAAAAACCTTAATTATTCAATAGTAATTATGAAATGATAGTTTACAAGTATCTGAACTCTTCATGCATGAGGATAAATCTCTTATCATATTTAGTTTCTCCCCATTGTAAGAGAAAATTTTGATTTTCATGGTCCTTAAATATTTTGCATTCTGCATAATGTATCTCGCAAATAGAAGCTCATCTATCGAACCCCTGTAACATTCAAGAGTACAGGTTTTAAGGTGTGATGAGATGCATGCAGGAACAGATTGTGGGTCTGGCAACACTGCTTCTTCATGGCCTTCAGCAGATGAACCAAAAGTTATCTGTGAACAACAATCATAAAACTATATTAATAACAAATTTGAAGAAAAGATAACGAGAAAACTCATATACTTCCAAGGATTAAATCATCAAACCTTATCAATATAACCAATTGCAAGAGTTTGAAGCATGGGACAATGCCTCAGCGTTTCCAACAACTCAACCCAATTATTCTTAATATACAGGTTATCCAATTTAAGTTGAACTAAATTCTGAAAGTCAAAAATCCATTCTTGCTGACGGAACTGCAAGAGATACAAAAACAATATCATCAGAAATATGCCTTTTTCTCCTTAAGAATAGAAAGTAATAACAAACAAATCTCACGTGCATTACCATATCTGAGGACAAAACTTTAACATTCTTCACAATTTCGAATGGAAAAAGCTTTGCAGCCATGTTGATCAAGTTGTACAATCTGCTGAACTTTCTTTCACCATGGATAAGTATATGTTTGACTTCCAAGTCCTCAAGATTAGGGCACCCAGAGAGAAGCTGTGAAAGATCTAGACCTTTTGAGAAGAGCACACAATTCAAATGCAAGATTTTAAGCATGGGAAAATCAACAAAGGGGATATTTTTCACTGTTATATTGGCCAATTTCAGAAATACAAGAGTTTTGAAGGTAAACACCACAGAGGGCATGACGATGTATAGATCCAAACTGAGGTCGAGGTGTTGAATTCTTGCACTTCCACTCACTGCATCCTCAATCCGTTTCTTGATGATGCTTTCAGTATCACGAATGGCGCTATAACTATAACGAATGGTAGGATCAAAAGAGTTGAAAAAATAATTGAGGCGAAATCTGAGGAGGGGTTGGTCTCTATCACGCGAACGCAAAAAAGAGAACACTGAGTGGAAAAATTGATCGTAGGTCTCTTTGCGGTTTTCATTACCAATACAGAAATCGAAAGAGGGAACTGAACGCCATAGAAGATTCCAGCGTTTGCAGAGAACACTGGTTGCAACAACTTGTTTGGTTGGAAGAAAAGATAAAATGTATAAAAGTATATCAGCGGAAAAGTTACTGATCATATCAGCCATGGTTTAGAATATCAAAAGTTTACACAGTGTCTAGTTTTGTATAGAAAATTAAAAGCCTACACACCTGGTTCAGTTTCTTATTATAGGAATAACTCACCGCTTAATCTATCTTTACTACTTTCAAGATATTATCAAATGTATCTCAAATATTTTGATAATATCTCTAAAACATTGATAGGTTAATACCTTAATTACCATATAATAATTATTGTTATATTTTTAATACATATAATATTATAATATAATAATTGATTATATAATATCTTTAAAACATAATATTTGATTATCTTAGATTAACCAAATATGTTTAATATATTTATTTATTTGTAACTATATTACTCCTTACTTATATATCATACATATTGTTTAAATTCTGATTGATTTACTTCAGATATGAACAACATTATTTAGTGTATTCAACACTATTTGTTTGAATAGTTTAAAATATTAAATAAAATAAAAAGAAATTGATTTAACAAATAATAAAAAAATTTAAAATCAAAAAAATTAGTGCTTTTATCTTTTGTTATCTTTCACTTTGATAATATAAAAACACTAAACCAAATTATCATATTATCAAATAAAATCTAAGTAGAGAGGGATAATTGTTAACGTGTTAATGTGTGTGGTGTTATTGTGTTTGGTTAAATAGATAGCTTTTAAAAAACGTTTAAAAAATATTTGATTAAATTATGTGATGTCCTAGAAATTTTAATAATTAGGATAATATATAAATATGATTAAATATTTTAAGTGAAAGATAAAAAGGGTTGGTAGTTATATTTTAAAATTTTTATTTTATTTTAAAATATTTTTTAAGAAATAAGATTTGGTGAATAATATTTTAGTTAAGAAAATATTAAACAAATTTTTTAAGAGATAATATAATATTATAAAATAATACTTTAACGATATTTATTATAATATATTATATGGGAACATAAGTATATTATTATATCTATAACTATATATAAAGGGGATTCCCTCTTTTGTGTCCACATTTCATAATTCCAATTTTACCCTTTACAATTTAATTATTTATTAAATTTTTAAAAATTAACGGTTAATTTTACAAGTTTTTATAAAACTATTTATTTATCTCCTTTTTCTTTTTTCTCATACTATTCATCAACAATTATTTTTTTCATATTTTCTCCATACATTTCACTTTAATTTTTATAAATATACTTTTATTTTGTTCATTAACTTAATAACATTACAATATCATTAATTATAAATATAATTCGAAAAATGCGTACATGTATCGCGCCTGTGTTTACACTAGTGTATATAGATATAATATAATTAAGTTTTTAATAACTCATGAGATATGAGGTAATATTTGTTACTAAAATTTTAATGAGTTTATCATAATACTTTTTGTGCATCAAATGTCGTAAGAGGTAAAATTCGTTTGTAGGTTAAATTATAGTCATAAGTAAAGCAAACTGGATGAGAGTTTAGACGTTACTAAAAACCATATATTTTCTATTAATTTTATTTTAAAAATAAAATTTTATGAAATATTTATAAATTTTGTTATAAAAAAATAATTTACAAGAAATTGTGGAAATTTTTTTTGAAAAATATTTTGTACAAAACATTTTTCACATAAAATTTTATAAGAAATATTTGCAAATTTAATAATTTTATAGAAAATAATTATCCAATTATCTACTAAATAAAACTCTCATAAGAAATGGCAAATAAAAAATTACTTCTTGCAAAATTTTATAACAAATTTCCAAGAAACTCCCATGAAATATAGAAAATTCTTGTAGTAAGAGGGTGAAACATGTGAGTTTTTTTTGAAGGAGTGACATGAATTAGTTAAAGATTAAAATTAGCTAGATTAAACTTTAGAATATCCATGTGGGTGGCTAACTACTTTAGCTATTTTAATTGTCTCAACATGTTTTAACTTATTTAAATTAGTTTTTGTATCTTATTTGTTAATTTGTGAATATATATCGAATTTTTGGTGTATTGTTTTTGTGTGATAAACCTTGGATGGGCAGGGGATAATTGCTAACATGTTTATGTGTATGGTGACTCAACTAAAGATGGTGCATTGTACCAGTATCTAATGGTGAGCTTCATCTAGATCAATCCCTAGGAAAGTGGTGGAAAGTTGTAGCTGTAAGCTTCGCCTATAAGACTCCTAGAAAGCAGTGAAAGTGGAATGGTTGTGAGAGAGTAAGGGAAGTGGAGCGGTTATTGGTGAGTTGTGTGCGAGAGTTACAACCCAATTTTTTGACGCTGAAATCACTGGTGGTGGTAATGTTCATATGATAATATGTTTTCTTTTAAGTGTTGAGTGAGATGGCAACAACAAATTTTGTGTTTGTTTGTATGATCTGTTGTTTTATGTTTTCCTTGTCGAAAAGTGTATTTAAACGTATAATGTGGTGAACATTACTGTTATGACAACTATTGTTTGCATTAGCTAACAATTCTATTTTGGAAGTTGTGGTTTTCACCTGCGATGGTCATATTTTTATATGGAAGCAAATGATACTAAAAGGGTTGAGAAGGATGCACAGTAGATATGAGAGTTGTAGGGATAGTTGTGCAGCAGTTTGATAACGTTGTTTTCTACTTTATATTGGTGTTAAGTTTCGTGAATAAAATCAACTTCTCCACAACTTTTATCTTGTTTAATCCTCAAGTCTATGTTGTTTTTGCATTTTGTATTTTAATTGTTTTATGATTTTTTACTTCTAATATCTATTATGAGTGTGTGAAATAAGTAAATTGGAAGCAATTCTGATGGAGGAAAACAAGTTGAAACTCAAGGAAGCATGATTAGACAAGAAAGACTGATTTTTAGACAAATACTCTTGTCGGGGGCACTAGAATTGTGCCCAACACTACAAACATAGAGAAATGACTCACCTAATAGGTATATATTGCTTTAGACCACCCCCGGAAGTCCAAAAAACCACCAATGTGTGTTAGGCTGACTCGTTGGGTGAACTGGTGGCTTGTTGGGCGAAAATAACAGCATAAAACTGCAGTATTCGAGTCGCTTAACAAAAATATGACTCGCCTAGTAAGTTACAAGTTAGAGAGCGTCGATTTTAAGCCTCGCTAGGCGAGAATGAAGCCGTTGGGCAAGAATGTCGACCTTGATACGCGAATATGGTTATTTAATCATGTTTCTACGAGAGTCTTAGGGCATTCCTCATTTTGCATGAATATAAACACCTTGGGTGCTTTGGGAAAGGCTCTTAGAGGCTGTTAGGGGTGTTGGAAAACTCTCCCTTCCTCTTCTTGGGTCTCCTTCTTCATCGATGGAGGTTTTACCCCTTTTGGGTTGGAGAGGATGATGGGCTACAAAATTGGAGGTAGAGATGCGAATGGGAGGCGCAATTGAAGCATGGAGCTGTTGTCAAGAACCTTGGGAGAGGTATTGCTTCTATTTGATTGTTCTAATATGTTCCCAATTCTTCAATTTTATAAAACCCTAGGTTCTCCACCATGGACTGCAATTTCTATTTGTTGAGATTAGATCTAAAACATTGAATTCTTGTGTAAAATTGTGTTGTTAATATATATATGCTTTTCCAATTCAAGTTAATATTTGATTTCCATGTTTAATGCTTGATGTGAATTATTCTCATGCTTGATTTGTGATTCTTAAGGTGTTGGAAAATATCTTTAGAATGTAGACTTGAAATTGAATACCTAATGGATACTTGTATATAAGAATAGAACTTGGTTCATTAGTAATCTTAGACTCTTAAAGTTGATGCATGATTTTACTTATCGAAGATTCAAGGGATTGAAACTTGATGAGTGATCATAGGCTCAAAGACTCTAAGAATAGGATTTGAGTAATTTAGAATGTGGAATTGAGATAATTTAGAATGCATGAGAATGAAGTACTTGAAGTCTAATCTTGACAAATTGTAAATACACTCTGTCAATTTCTTGTTGCATACCAACAGTTTGATAAAATACCAAAAATAGTTTCTTAATGTTTTTATGAACTTTATTATCTATTTGAGTTGTGAATTACAAAAGTTTTCATGGAAGAAAACGATTTATTACTTATTACGTGTGATTGGTGCACTTGTCGTTTTTCACTGACATAATTGTCTTAGTCTTTTCTTTTAAAAGAAGATTCTTTTGTTAGTTTGACAAATTTATATTCTTGAAACAACGAAATATGTATTTTTTTTTTGTAGTTGACAAATTAAGATGTTTTCTGTTAATTTAAATTTCGTATATCTTCGCAATAAGTAAGAAGTAATATCACCCTAGTCGGGTGTTACAAATTCTGAAAGTATATAAGCAACAAAAAAATCAAATAAAATTTAACAACTAAAATAATGTTAAAAGAAAAAAGAAAAATAATAGTAAAGAAATGCTTATTAGTTTTGAACATTTCCACCTCTTTATTTTATTTTCATACTTTATTTTCATAATGGATTGACAGTCCAATTCAGTTTATATCCACTTTTTTTTTAGTTTGTGGACTCTTTTTCAACAAATGGGTTAACATCTCAATGTTCTTTTTTACGTTCCTCACCCCTTTACAATTACTTTCCACACCACCCTTAAATCCATCCACTCTTTGGGCTGTGTTTATTTCTTCCTGCACCTCATGATCCTCCTGCATGCACCCCATCCCCTTCAATTAATTGTTTAGTTTTCCTCGTTGCACCCACACTACTTGCTGTGCACTTCCATACTTTTATTTTCAATTTTTCCCTTTCTCTCCCATTAAACTCTACACTTTATACATAAATCCCTATTTTTTTTTCTTTTCATTTTCTTTCTCACGTTGTGGTCTTTGTTTCATTTTTTTAACATTTGTTTTAGGTTTGATTTCACTTCTACTCCCCTTACTTTTAGCATCTACTTTCTAAAATAATAAAAATATTAAAATTGAAAACTAAAAATAATGAAAATAGTTTTAGAAAATGATAAAATTTGAAAATTGAAAAATAATATTGTTTTTTTCTCCTTTGTTGTTTGACCTTTCACCTGACATTCATTTTCAGATAATTTAAAAAATTTAAAGATATCTAAAAGTCTTGAAAAAATTAAAAATCAACGTATTTATTTTCAAATAATTTTTTCACCGAGAACTACATGAATCCTCAATCTTTTAATATAAATAAAAATACGTAGGAACGATAATTAATTATTATTAAATATATTTTTTCTCAAAACATATTTTGTTTCTTGGAATAGTTTTTTTTTTGGAAAAAGAAATATTTTGAAAAATGAATGCATATTTAGTTAAAGGTATAGATGAAACCCAACGAATGATGATAGGAAAATTGGGGTTTGTGAAGGTGATGTTGTGCTTGAATTAAGTGAATCTCAGATTTTCTTATAATTGTTTGCTAAAATTGGTTTGATTTTTTCCCTTTTAACATATTCAAATTTAAGTATATATGTTAGTTGTTTTTGTGTGGCATTAGTTGCGTTGAAGATCTATAGGACAAAGTAATCAAGTTATTGTCAATATACTTCAACTACATAAATCATCAACTTCATCCTTAAAAGCGTTATTTATTGGTGTTTCAATTTTTAGCCTAAGTTTATAGTTTGAAATACATGTAGTTAGGAAATAAAAATTTTGGAATAATTTAATCATATTCTTGAGTTTGTCATTCTCCTAGAATTATCAATGCTATTATAACAGAGATATTATTTTTCTTGTCCTGCAATGATAGATATAAAGCATTTCATACACAATACTATTTTTATAAATATATACACGATAATAAATGTCCTGATCATCACTAACATAATTTTAAAAGTTTTGGACTGAAAAACTTTACTTTGATATAATTTGATTAGAAGTAGTGACTTTGGCGACTATAAAATCTTTTTATAAATTTAATTTGTGAAAAATTTTAGTAAAAGAAATGAAAATTTAAATATTTTAGGTAAAAATTTAACAATTGCACCACATTTATTTAATTTTAACTCGAGAAAACAAAAAGAACAAAATTACATAGTTCAAATTAAATAACTACAATTGTGATTAAACTTTTTGCTAAAGATTCAATGCAACTAATATAAGCATATTCTATTTGGTAGAGTACTAACGCAGATATTCATAACATGTAAAATTAAACAATTTAAACTAATATACCTTCTCGATAATATATAAAGTTTTCAATGATTTTACACATATTTGAAAGATCCTCTTAACTATATCACATATGCTTCTCTGTTTCTCAAATTGGTACCACTTCAATGCAACTGATATGAGCATATTCTAACAGTAACTACATGAAATTTCTCTGTTTTCAAGAAGTCATGACCCCAACATTCAATATGGATCTGAAAAATAAGAGAATGTGTGATCTATGATGACTGTCAATTTTTCTGTGAGTAAACCAAAAGTCAAAAGCAGCTTAGTTTCTGAAATATAATGTCATATTGTGCAGTGGAAATCACAGGCATTGTTAAGTCTCACTATTTTGTTGAAGGAATTGAAGGTCTTTCATTTGTATTTCAACAGCTTCTTTTGATAGAGGTTTGAGTTCTGAAACAAAATCATCATCATCATCAACACCAGCTGCAACTTTCTCTGCCCTTGATCACATCACGGTGAACTGTTGGAAATTCATATGATACGTAAACGATTTATAACAAAAAAATGAGAAACATTAACAAATAATTTCTCAATGATTTGCATTAAACATCATGATCTTATACTAATTCTGATACCATGAAATTGCTAGAATTCTGGACAAAACCGATTATGTGCGGCAAATCATTTGGTGAAGAAAAGCACGTTAATTTGACAAGCATGTCCACATTCTTGCAGTTACTAACAGAAAGGCAAACAAAAAGAAACAAACAATACTTAACTATTCAAATGTAAGTGAACAAGTATCTGAGCTCTTCATGCAGGAGGATAATTCTCTTTTCATATGAAGTTTTTCTCTAAAAGTATAATCGGATTCACTGTCAATGCAGATTTTCATGGTCCGTAGATATTTTGCATTCTCCATAATGTAACTTGCAAATTGAATCTCATCTACAGAACCACTGTAATATTTAAGAGAACAGGTTTTAAGGTGTGATGAAATGCATGCAGGAACAGATTGTGGATATGGCCAAACTACTTCTTCATGTCCTCCCAAAGCTGTATCAAAACTGCTCTGATAACAACAATCACAAAAACTAAATTAATACTAATGTTTGAAGAAAAGATGAAAAAATAAAATCATAACTGAAAAGCTTAAATCAAACCTTATAAATGCAAATGACCAGGGTTTGAAGTTTGGGACAATGCTCGAGCACTTCCAAGACCCCAAGCCAATCCTTGCTAAGCTCCAATATCAATTCAAGTTGAACTAAGTTCAGAAAGTCAAAATCCAGGATTTGTTGATATTTCTGCAAGAGATACAAAATGAAGTCAAAAACATAAGAAATTTCCTTCGAAATGGGAAGTATTATTTCAAACAAATATCACCGGCATTACCGAATCCAAGAACAAAATTTCAACATCCTTAACAACTTCCAATGGAAGTAAATCTTCATGGATGTTGGCTCTAACCAACTTGGGCAATCTGGGAAACTTTCCTTTAGGTTTAGAAATCAAATTCTTGACTTCCAAGTCCTCAAGATTAGGACACCCAGAGAGAAACTGTGAAAGATCTAGACCTTCGGAAGAACAAATACGATTCAAATGCAAGATCTTAAGCAAGGGCAAGTCAACAGAGAAAGTATTTTCCACTTGTATGAAAGTCAACTTAAGCACGACAAGAGTTTTGCAGGTAAACACCACAGAAGGCAAGACAAAACCCCAATCCAAATAGAGATCGAGGTGTTGAACTCTGCTGCTTCCACTCACTGCAGCAGTAATCCATGTCTGGATACTTACGGTGCGACCATAGGTGGAGTCAGATCTGAGGCGAAATCTATGGAGGGGTTGGTATCTATCACGCCAGAGCAAGAATGAGTCAACGGAGCGAAGAAAATCGGAGTAGGCTTCTTTGTCTTTGTCATAATCAAAGAGGTTTCCGTCGTAGTGGAAATCGAAGAAGGGAATCGAACGCCATAGAAGGTTCCAGCGCTTGGAGAGAACACTGGTTGCAACTACTTGTTTGGTTGGGAGAAAAGATAAGATGTGACAAAGGATTTCGTCTGGAAAACTACTAATGATATCGGCCATGGTTAAGAGAATCACAAAGCTGTTTCAGTTCAGTTCTCACCGCGCAACAACATATCAAATTGTTTGAGAAGAATTTGTTTTTGCTATTAGAATCGATGTGGATGCAGAAGAACCATAGCACCGGGAAGTGGAAGGAAAAACTGTCACGTGGAAATCATGAATTATTAATTATTGGTCCCACATGGATTAATCTTGGAATCAAGAGAAAGAATAGCAAGGTGCAGGAAAGCCTTTTTCCCAACAACCAAAATCACTGTAACTGAAACCTTGTAGTAAGAGGAAACAATGCAGTGTCGAGAAAAACCGAAGCAAAACAGTGTAAATATTGGGTTAAACGTGTTTTTTTTAAAGTAAATCTTAGAATTAGTTAATTTTAAAATTATAAATTAATTTATTATTTTATTTATTTAAGTTTTTAATTAAATTTTATTAGATTTATTTGATGTTTCGTATTTATTTTAAGATTGATCGTATTTGAGTTGTTTATACTATTTAACACATTTTTGTTTTAAGTTAAATATTATTATGAAACGCGTTTGGAATGTCAAATAAATTTAACAAAATTTGATTCAAATGACTAAATTCACATATTTTAAAAGATAAAAAATTAAATTAATTTAAAATTTCAAAATAGACTAATTCTAAAATTAACTTAAAGTTAAGAATAAAAACATATTTAATCCTAAATATTAATTTTTTTAATATGGTACTATCTTTTATTGTTGGAGTTATTTTGTTATAACTAATTATGTATAATCTTATAATTGTAGATGTATGTAATATAAGGTATAATTGTATTAAAATTGACAATAATGTTGAACTATTTTGTATATTTTTTTGGTAAAATTAATTTGTAATACTATTTCGATATTAGTTCTATAAAATTATGTGTGTGGTTCGAAATTTAAAAATTACTTATTTCGTGTGTGTGTATATATATATATATATATATATATATATATATATATATATATATATATTGTATTGTAGTTTAATAAATTATATTTTATGTTATGATTGAAATAAAAAAGTTATTTACATGAGTGTATAAAATTTAGTACTTTTAATAATAATTTATTGAAATAATTATTTAGTATTTATATGGTTAAACAATTTAGAACTGTAGTTTAGATGGTTTTGTAATATAATTATGGCAATTGTGGGACAGAGTGGATTATAGAATTGTAAATTTAGTGTTTTTATGTCTTCAGCTTTATTGACTGTGTCCGATGGGGATATTGTTGCATGCAATGTGTTGTTGTAGATGAAGTCCAATGTGTTTATTGTTGCATTTTTTATAAAACAGATCATTTAATCTTAATAAACAATAAAATATAAAATTAATTTAAGTAGATCTGTTAATTGCATATTATAGATATGTTAATTGCATGTTGTGCGGCATCATGGGCGAATCATCATGGAACTAAATTAATTGAATTTTTAATTTGTTTTATAACACACGTCATTTAGTCTTAATAAATAATAAAATGTAAAACTAATTTAAGTAGATCTGTTAATCGCATGTTGTAGATGTGTTAGTTGCATGTTGTGCGGCATCATGGACGAGAATATATGGGAATTAAATTTAGTTGAAATTTTTTTTTTTTACAAACATGTTATTTAATTTTAGTAATAGTAAAATATAAAATTAAATATATTAAATAACAAAATTATTATGATGTTTTTTTTCTTTTCTTTACTTTTTGAGTTATTTAGATTTTGTCTTCGTTTCTATTTTTTTTTTCGTATGCTTTTTATGAAAAAAAGGGAAGAAAGTTAAGTATAAATTTGTTATTCTGTTTCACTTCTTATCAGTCTTATTTTGTTCTTGTTGAACAAAATATATTTTTTCTTGTATTAGTTAATAGTAAAATTTTACTTTTATGGCATATATTATTTTTTACAGTTAAATATATTTTTAATCTCTTAATTTTCTGTAAAAAGATAGAATTAGTCTCTTTTCGAAACTTTAGTTCAATTTAGTTTCTTAACTTTAGAAATATATGGATTTAATTATTGTAATCAAATTTTGTTATATTTATTTGACATTTCAAACATGTTGCATGATAACATTTAAATTGTTTATACTGTTTGACATTTTTTCATTTCAATGTTAGTTGAGAAATACATTTGAAACATTAAATAAACTTAACAAAATTTGGTTAAAATGACTAAATTCATGCATTTATAAAAATAAGGAATTAAGTTAGTCTAAAGTTTCAAAGAATGACTAATTCTAATTTTCACAGTTAATCAAGAGACAAAAAACACATTTAACCATTTTTTTAATCTCATGAGTCTTTTTGTATAGTAATTTTTTATGAACATAAGATTAACTGTTATTTGTTCTTACATAATGTGTTTTTACTTCTGGTAGTTTATTTTTTAAAATATTTAACTTTTCTTAAAAAATATATTAATGAAGAATAAAAAAATATTTAAAGGTAATAAAAGAGAAACCACGAGTGAAAATAAACATAACACAAATTCATCTTCTTCATCTATTTTGAAGCATGATATTAATAATATAATTGTTCAATTAGATGAGTCATTTCTCAATATTTAAAGAATTACAAGTGAAGAGTTTTAAAATAATTCTTTAGAACGTGATTTAGGACAACCAAAAATATTCAATTGGTCAAAGAGATGAAGTTAGAGCTTATTTAAAATGGAATTTGTATCAAACACAACTTCAAAACTATTTTTTTTTTTTTTAAATATCTAAAAAGATTTTAATACTAAATTATGTATTATATTATATTAATAACAATGATTAAACATATAAATTTTGAATATATTATTTTAGCTATTAAAAATATTGTTCATCAAAATTTTTCATTAGTTGACATTAGTTGTGTCGAAAATATATGGGAAAGACCAATAAATTTAAAAACAAGAATTTCAATGGGTTAGGGTTTAGACAGTGAATTAAAAAATGCGAGGTTATAACAAGTTTATTTGTATGACAAATTTATTGATATTTGGATGTTTTATATCTCATTTGTTAGGTTGACACCTTTCTTCAGGTGAACAAATAGAAAAATTTAGATTAAATTATTTTTTGGTCCTCATTTTTGTATAGAAATATGTATTTAGTCTCTCATTTTTTATTAGTCTTAATTTGGTCCCTATTTTGAAAATTTTTTATGCAATCAAATCATTTCCATTAGTACTACAGTAATAATGTTAAAGAGATGTCACGTATCAGTCTACGGTGTTTTTGATTTTTTTTTTTAATTTTTATTTGTTTTTTTTAATTTGTTAAAAAAATTAGAAATTTGTCATGTGTCAAGCTGATTCGTGCCACATGGCAGAGATAGCTGATGTGACAATAACAATGTCACGTGTCATTGTCACGTTAGATGTTATCTTCTCATTCTCAATTTGGTCCTTGTATTCTTATTTTGTCTCAATTTAGTCTTAATCTTTTGTAAAAATTGAGCAATTTTTTCCTCTAACCAAATTTAATTTTTCATATAAATAGTATACAAATATTTTTATTAAATATTTTAAAAGGATTAAGTTTATTTAAACTTATAGTTTATATTGAACTTTATTTAAAATTGTTTTAAAGTATTAAAATTAAAAAATTTATTAAATATTTTTAACAATATTAAATTTATTTAAATTTATATTTTGCATTGAACTGTATTTAAATTTGTTTAAAAGTTTTTAATAGAAAATAATACTAATAGAAAAAAATTCAAATAATTATATTGATATTTTATTACATCATACTTGAATATTATTTTTTTATTTAAATATATATTGCAAATAGTAGTATATTTTTAAGATGTGAAAAGTTCAATAATTTCTATACAAATGTTTGAATTTATATAAAAATAACAATGATATAAATTCATATGTAAAATTTTAAAATAATTTTAAACAATTTTATAACAATTTAAAACAAATAAATTTAAAATTTGAAAATAATTTTAAATAAAGTTGATGAGAAATACAAATTTAAATAAACTTAGTTTTGTTAAAAATATATGATAAAAATATCAATTTGAATAAAAATATCAAATTTAATAAAAATATTCGTATAACATTTATATAAAAATTAATTTTTGTTTTGATTTAGTTAGGGACATAATTACAAATTTTATACAAAAATTGGAAATAATTTGAAATCAAATAAAAATACAAATATCAAATTAAAATCGAGATAGACACTTGATTACTGTTGTTGCGCATCACACCATCACAATCAAGTGATACGACGTCAGTTTGAGATGTGACAAATTTAAATTTTTTGTCATTTAAATAGAATAAAACTACATTAATAATTATTAGATCATATTTTATTTATTATCACAATTAATTATAAATTTTTATAAAATTAAATATATATTAATTATCTTTAATTAATTTCTTTAAGATACCAATGAACAAGACTCCTTTTTAAACTGAATTGAAATTGAAACTGAAACGTCCCTTGAGTACTTGTTATTGTAACTTTTACGCTGTGTTCGTTTAAAGGAGAGAAACTTTGCGAGGAAAGAAATCAAAATGAATGTGATGTTTGCTGGAGGGTATGTGTGCAGATGGCAGAGCGAGTATGCTACCATTCCATCACATTTGTTAATCGCAGGTTATATGCGAAGATTTGGTGGGATTGGATTGGAGTATTACATATTTACCCTTGTCATCTCTCTCTCACGTGCCTCACTGCAACCATGTCGCGGAGAAAACCAGATCCCATGTGTGAAGGATTCGATCCCATTGTGCTGGATCAGATACGCTGGATAGGTGGATCGGATATGTTGGATTGTGGATCGGATACGTGCTCAGGCTGGATCGGATACGTGCTGAGGCTGGATCGAATACGATTGGGTTGGATCGGATACCATTTGAGTGGATTGGATACTAGTGTGTGGATCAGATATGGTGTGTTTTGGGTCCTTTTCATATCCGCTCTTCCTCCATGCTTGGTTTGCTAATGTTTGATATATATATATATATATATATATATATATATATATATATATATATATATATATATATATATTTTATATTTTTTTATTAATTTTTTTTAGTTTCATTTGTTGTGTTTAAAAAAATTAAGAAATTAATTTACAATACTAATTTAACTAAAGGCTAAATGGTAATTTGATTATTACTTCTATTAAAATATATTTTTTAATCTATCACATCAATCAAATCTTTCCTAAACTTTCATAAAAATTACTTCTAAATTTACTTACTATCACTTCTAAATCTCTTAAAAAAAACAACACAAATTTTAATTTTAAATCAACTCAAACCCATCCTATCTTTCTCTCAATTACTCTTCTCCAAGTAAAGACAACATTAAGATTTTGGTTTATCAGAGTTCTTTTAAATGTTCGTGTCTGGTAGTACAAGTCCTTTCATCTCTTCAACTTTGCTGGCCTAAAAGACCAACTACTTCATATTGATTCTGATAACGTAATGATTTCACCGCTGTCAAATAAGTTTTCTTCACAGAACTTATTTAAACACAGTAAAATATGAATTATTTTCATATTAATTATATTAATAATTATTAATTAATTAGCACGAGAATTAGCATAATAAACAATTAAGCACAGTCAAACATTAAAGATTCATCAACAAATATTATTATTGTTATTATTATACGATACAAAATAGCTAAAAGTAATATATTATTTCATGTTAAGTTATACAAAATATATTTTGCCTAATATAAATTGATTATTTAGTGGTAATGGAATATTTAACAGATAATCATGAAAGCAAATTGTAGGCGTTCCGAAGAGACAATACGCCTAATAAGATTGTTTGCCATCTAAATTAGATACTTCGTATTAATTCTGAAAATGTAATGATTTCACAACAAATAAGTTTATTTCAAAAAGAGGTTCTGAAAAGATAAGACATCTAATAAATATTATTTGTCTCCAAAATCAGATACATTGATTCTGAAAAAGTAATGATTTCACAACTATCAAATAAGTTTACTTCATAGCAAGGTTCTAAAAAGATAAGACATCTAATAAATATTATTCGTTTTCAAAATCAGATACTTTGTATTGATTCTGAAAACGTAATGATTTCACAACTATCAAATAAGTTTACTTCATAAAGAGATTTCGAGAAGATTAAACATCTAATAAATATTATTTGCCTCCACAATCAGGTACTTCACGTTGATTCTGAAAACGTAATGATTTCACAACTATCAAATAAATTTACTTCATGGAGAGGTTCTGAAAAGATAAGACATCTAATAAATATTATTCGTCTCTAAGATCATATACTTTGTATTAATTCTGAAAACGTAACGATTTCACAACTATCAAATAAATTTACTTCATAAAGAGATATCGAAAAGATAAGACATCTAATAAATATTATTCGCCTCCAAAATCAGATACTTCGTGTTGATTATGAAAACGTAATAATTTCATAATTATCAAATAAGATTATTTTGTAAAGCTTATTTAAACACCATAAAATATAAAATATGAATTATATTTTTATTAATTATATTAATAATTACTCAGTATCAAAATTAGCATTATTAACGATTAAGTTAAAGATTAATCAGCAAATATTATTATTATTATTATCACCAATATTATTATTATTATTAAAATAATATATTATTTCATTATATTTTGTCTAATATAAATTGATTATTTAGTGGTAATAGAATATTTTGTTTTTAAAAATATTAAATAGATATAAGATAAAAATATGAATGTAATTATAAAACATAATTTTTTTACAATTCAACATTAGTTTATTTCATTGTTAAATATCATGATAGCTACATATGTTTTATATTTTCTTTTTACATCAAAACTTAAATAGATAGGTATATATATGGAAACTTTAAACTTTCTGGAAATGCTTATGAACATATTAAAGTTTATTGGACTGAAATTGATATTTGATGATCAAAATTTGAATTTGAATTCTGCGGACCAATAATTGTGTAATAATTTGAATTAAATATTTTGTTTTTTAAATATTATATATATATATATATATATATATATATATATATATATATATATATATATATATTATGGGGAATGACTCATGTCAAAGATAATAGATCGACATTGATACATAAATCACAATGAATGACATTTCAAAGGCACACCCACACGCTAAGTTTTTCATTTGTTTTTCTAATATTTCTAAGCAAGAATGTTCCAAGTAGGGATGTTAACAAGGCGGGTAGAGTACGGGTAGTAGTTCCCCTGTATCTTATCCAGTGGATAAATATTTGTTCCGTACCTGTATCCATATCCGTCGGGTATCCATTGTGCGGATATCCGCCTATTTTTTTCATATCCACATATATCCGCGGGTATTTACAAAATTATTTAAAAAATAAATATTTAATTATAAATTCAAATAAAATAAAATAAAATAAAATACATCACTGTCATAAATTTTAAATAACGTTCAAGTAAACTGAAGTTGATACAAGTCCAAATATTTGTAAAAGTAAATATAAAATGACGTTCAACACAATGGAAATTCTTTAATTAGTGTTTTGATTAACAAACTACTCTCTCCAATTGGTTCCTAAAAAATAAACAAAATAAGCAAATAATAAATCTCAATTGCCACGTGTCAAGTATTCTTATTTTTATTCCATCATTTGACAACAAGCATATCATAAACGTCATTGTCTATATAAGGTTTTATGTATATGCCAATTTCAAAGAAAAGAGAAAAATGTTAAGAGGTGTAAGTTTAGCGAGTATCATAGTATCTTTACCCGTGGATACTCGTACCTACTCCGTTAACATGCAGGTATCAAAAATATATATATTCGCCGGTAGCGGGTATCCACTTTTAATATCTGTTTTATACCCGTTGCGAGTTTTATCTACAAATACCTACGGGTACGAATTTTTTTGACATTCTTAATCCCATGACAGGCATGAGGTTATTAGCAAAGTTTTTTTGCCAATGTAGTAAGTTTTTGAGACAGAAAATTGTGATGATATAGACTAAGGCAATAGAAAATGTTAGCTATGCCAATATATATTAATCTCGTTAGTCCGTGTAACATAAAGGATTACATTCAACATTATCAGCTTAAACCATGTAAAATTCTAATTCTGATACCATAAACTTCCTAGAACTAACAATTACCTCAAAATAGATACCAACAGTGGATTAATTTGTCAAACATGTCCATATACTTCTCTTACCAACGGAAAGATAAACAAAAGTAACCATCCTTAACTATTCAAATGAAAGTGTACAAGTATCTGAGCCCTTCCTGCACGATGATAATTGTCTTCTCATATAAAGTTTTTTTCCAAGAGTATAATCGGCATCACTGTCAGTGCAGATTTTCATGGTCTGTAGATAGTTTGCTTTCTCCAAAATATATCTTGCAAATTGAAACTCCTCTATAGAACCATGATATTCTTCAAGACAACATGTCTTAAGGTGTAATGAAACGCATACAGGATCAGGTTGTGGTGGCGGAATTACTCCTTCACGGTCTACTAAATAGAATACGGTCTGATAACAACAATCATAAAAATCAAATTAATACTATTAAAGTATAATGCAAATTCTAGAACAATCTAGAAAAATTTAAGATAGAGTTATTGAAATGTAATGAAACTTCTAGAATATTGGAGAAAAGTTTAGGATAGAAAAAAAATCAAGAACATTCTATTATATAGAAAAATCTAGAACTATTTACTCAAGTTCTAGCTAGAAATTTCTAGAATAATCTATGGGTCTATAAATACCCCATGTATCCTACCATTAGCAACATGAAAAACAAAATAACACAACATCCAATACAACTATTCTCAACTACAAGATACACTTCTCCAACTACTACTTTCACACTCTACTATCTACACATTTTCTCTATCGCTTCTTCGACCGTCCCCTTCACAACCTCAAAATACTAACAAATACTAATGTTTGAAGAAAAGACAACGACAAAATTCATACTTGAAAAGCTGAAATCATTAAACCTTATCCATGCAAATGACAAGACTTAGAAGCTTGGGACAATGGTTGAGCACTTCAAAGACCCGAAGCCAATCCTTTTTATGCTGCAAAATCATTTCAAGTTGAACTAAATTCTCAAAGTCAAAATCCAGGTTCGGTTGATATCTCTGCAAGAGATGCAAAATGATATCAAAACATCAGAAATCCTTTTTATTTTTTTTCCTTCGAAATGGAAAGCAATATCAAACATATCTCAGTGGCGTTACCCAATCCATATCCAAAACCAAGAACAAAACTTCAACATCCTTAACAACTTCTAAAGGAAGTGAATTTTCATGGATGGTGGCACTAACCAACTTGGGCAAACTGATGAACTTTTCTTTATTTTGGACATCAGTTTCATAAATCAAACCCTCCACTTTCAAGTCCTCGAGATTAGGACACCCAGAGAGAAGCAGTGAAAGATTTAGACCTTCTGATAAACGAACAGAATTCAAATGCAAGATTTTAGGAAAGGGCAAATCAACAAAGGATATATCTTCCAATGTTACTAACTTCAACTTGAGAACTACAACAGTTTTGCAGCTAAACACCACAGATGGCATGACAACGTTCCAATCACAACAGAGGGCGAGGTGTTGAACTCTACCGCTTCCACTCACTGCAGCCCTAATCCATTTGTTGATACTTACAGTGTGATCAAAGAGAGAGTTAGATTTGAGGCGAAATCTATGGATGGGTTCGTCTCTGTCACGCCTAAGCAAGAAGGAGTCCACCGACTGAAGAAAATGAGAGCATGCCTCTTTGTCTTTGTCATAATCAAAGTGGTCTCCGTCATAGTCGAAATCGAAAGAGGGAACTGAACGCCATAGAAGGTACCAGCGCTTGGAGAGAACACTGGTTGCAACTACTTCTTTGGTTGGAAGAGAAGATAGAATGTCACACAGGATTGAGTCTGGCAAACTACTGATACAATCAACCATGGTTGAGAATATCGAAAGAGAACACAGATGCTTCAGTTTCTTATCGGAGAAAAACCGAAGGCAAAGCAAGGTGTGGATTGGTGTTCTTGGAACAAGACGAAGAGCAGAGAAAAACCATACAGCGAAAAAGAAAAAACCATAGTGTGTGGGTTTAAAGACTGTGTTTTCTAAATTGTGGCTTTTATACGTGACGACGATCACGATGGTTTGGCAATTTTTTTTTTAAAAAATTTGATAAAGTTTACTTTTTAATATATTTAATTTTCTATTCTAAATTATATCAAACATTACTTTTTCTCTGTTACTAGGTTTTGACTCGTGCTCATGCACGAGTCTTTTATTTTTTCTTTTTACTTAGAAATGATATCTATACTAATAATTTATTGAATTATATTTGCTTGTTAAGTAACTTTATTATTTAATTATAGTTTAATATTGATATAATCAGAACAAATTGTAAAACTAATTAAGGATCTTTAAGATTTATAATTCTCACACGATAAATTATAATAGAGCACTAACCTTGATCCATGAGAGATCCTGTGAATATGCGTTCTTCAAATTTATAATCTTGTGTGCTCTTCAACCACCGTTTCCCAATCTATCTCTTTGCCTTTCTTTCTCTTCTCACACGTTCTTGATGGGTTACAGTGAAAAGAACCTTATGGCCAGAGACAGAACCCCAATTCTTTTTATAAACCAACGTCCATCAAGTTGGTTTTTATTTTATCTTTATCTTTATTTTATTATCACTTCCCATAATAATAACCAATAAGTCTCTATATTTATTAAATCACAATTGGACCCATCATAATATTTCAAATGAGTCACTAATAGAATTAATTCGTCAATTAATTCTAACATTCTCCCACTTGACTCATACGATGTCATAACATTATGTGATTTAATACATAAACATAATGCGCAATAAAAGACCTTGCATAAATTGGTTCCATCATTATTCATAATTAAAGATACAGAAATAATAAGAGTCATGGCGGTCACACATCATTTGATCGACATGATCCCTTCCATGTACTACTATATCATCCCTTTCTCCTTAATATGACCTTAAAAACGAGAAGTCCATAATGGGTTCAAACACAATGTCATTTTACAAAGCAATAACATAACATAATTTGTTTTCTTCATCATAATTTGCATGCATAAACATAAAGAAGAAAACACAGATTTCAGAAATTTATACATTAGGGAGCTCAAAGTGTCACATCAACATTAAAAACATTAACATTCAACATTTAACATTCACTAGTAGACATAATGCCCATATTCTTTACATGACCAGCATACAATTTGGGCGGTAACCCTTTTGTTAAAGGGTCAGCAATCATAAGATCTGTGCTAATATGTTCTATTGACACTTTACGTTTCTGAACTTCTTCTTTAACGGCAAAGTATTTCAATTCCATATGTTTAGCACCTTTAGAATACTTGTCGTTTTTAGAAAAGAAGACTGCTGCGGAATTATCACAATAAATTTTCAGCGGCTTGGAAATACTGTCGACTACTCCAAGTCCTGAAATAAAGTTCCGCAACCAATTAGCCTGAACTGTGGCCTCAAAGCATGCCACAAATTCAGCTTCCATGGTGGATGCAGCAATGACAGACTGCTTCGCACTTTTCCATGAAATCGCTCCTCCGGCTAAAAGATACACATAACCAAATGTAGACTTTCTTGTATCCACGCAGCCGGCAAAGTCTGAATCTGTATAACCTATCACCTCAAGGTGATCAGATTTTCTATAAGTAAGCATGTGATTCTTTGTTCCTTGTAGGTATCTTAAAACTTTCTTTGCAGCTTTCCAATGCTCCAGACCTGGATTACTTTGGTATCTACCAAGCATACCAACTGCAAAGCTAATATCTGGCCTCGTACAGGTTTGAGCATACATCAAACTCCCAACAACAGATGCATAAGGGATATTTTCCATCTGTTTCCGTTCCAAATCATTCTTTGGACATTGCATGAGACTAAACTTGTCTCCTTTCTGTATTGGAACAGGAGATGCTGAACATTTATCCATTCTGAATCTCTCTAAAACTTTATTAATATATGCATTCTGAGACAAACCTAACAATCCTTGTGATCTGTCACGAAATATTTCTATTCCTATCACATAGTATGCCTCACCCATATCTTTCATTTCAAAGTTATTAGAGAGAAACCTCTTAGTCTCACTTAATAGACCAAGATCATTCGTCGCAAGCAAGATATCATCAACATACAGAATCAGAAATATAAACTTACTCCCACTAACCTTCAGATATATACACCGATCAACGGTGTTTTCCTTAAATCCAAAGGACACAATAGTATCATTGAACTTAAGATACCATTGTCGAGAAGCTTGTTTAAGTCCATATATCGATCTCTTAAGTTTACACACCATGTGCTCCTTTCCTTCTTCAGCGAACCCCACCGGTTGGTCCATATAGACATCCTCTTCTAAATCCCCATTCAGAAAAGCAGTTTTAACATCCATTTGATGCAACTCAAGATCATAATGAGCTACTAATGCCATGATAATTCTAAAAGAGTCTTTCTTAGAAACAGGCGAAAAAGTTTCCTTATAGTCAACGCCATCTTTTTGAGTAAAACCTTTGGCAACAAGACGGGCCTTGTAACGTTCAATATTGCCTTGAGAATCACGCTTAGTCTTAAAGACCCATTTACACCCAACTCTCTTGCATCCTTCTGGCAATTCCACAAGGTCCCATACGTCATTATGTGCCATTGATTTAAGCTCATCTTTCATGGCATCTAACCACTTATCAGAATTATCACCATTAATGGCTTCTGAAAAAGAAATTGGATCATTATCAATACTTAAGTCATTTTCTGACTCTTGTAGATAAACCACATAATCATTCGAAATAGCAGACTTTCTATCTCTGTGAGATCTTCTTAATACTATTTCTTGTGGTTGTTCTACTATTGGTTCATTGTTAACCTCGGGATCATTAATTTGTTGTTCTTCTTGATTGTTGTGAGTTTCTACAACATGTGGAACAACAACTCTTGATAAAGAAGTACTAGTTATAGGAACTTGTACTCTAACTTCTTTAATCTCCACATTTCGTGAAGCTTCACTCCCACTGGTTTCGCCATTTTCAATGAACCGAGCATTTCCAGTTTCAACGATTCTAGTACTATGGGTAGGACAGTAAAACATGTACCCCTTTGACTTTTCTGGATAACCAATGAAAAATCCACTGATTGTTCTTTCATCCAGTTTCTTTTCTTGCGGATTGTATATTCTTACTTCTGCCTGACAACCCCAAACATGCAGGTGTCTCAAACTAGGTTTTCTATTCGTCCATAACTCAAAAGGAGTTTTTTGAACAACTTTACTAGGAACTCTGTTCAACAAATACATGGCAGTCTTTAAAGCATACATCCACAATGATACAGGTAAACATGAATTACTTAACATACTCCTAACCATATCCATTAAGGTTCGATTACGCCTTTCTGATACACCATTTTGTTGTGGTGTGTCTGGCATTGTGTATTGAGCACAAATACCACGTTTCTCAAGGAACTTAGCAAACGGACCAGGGTGTTGTCCACTTTCATCATATCTTCCATAATACTCACCACCTCTATCAGACCTTACGATTTTCACCTTTCTGTCTAATTGCCTTTCCACTTCATTTATATAAACTTCCAAGGCATTTACTGACTGAGATTTCTCATGCAGTAAATAGACATGTCCATAACGCGAAAAATCATCAATAAAGGTGATGAAGTACTTCTCTTTATTGAAAGAATTTACATCAAACGGACCACATATATCGGTGTGTATGATTTCAAGAAGCTGAGTGCTTCTCGTGGCTCCTTTCTTTGTGTGTTTAGTTTGTTTGCCTTTAATACAATCCACACACACATTCAGATCAGTAAAATCTAAATCCGGAAGGATTTCATTCTTTACTAATCTTTGCATTCTTTCTTTGGAAATATGTCCCAAACGTTTATGCCACAAGTAAGCAGATTGTTCATCCACTAAACTACGTTTAGTGCCAACATTGTGATGCAAAGTCATAAGAGTTTCAGCATATAAATTATCCAAATTCAATTTATATAAACCATCATAAAGTGTACCAGATCCAATCATAAAAGTACGCTTAAACAAACTGAAACAACCATTCCCAAACTTAAAAGAATATCCAGCAATATCAAGCTTAGACAAAGAAATTAAATTCCTAGTGATACTAGGTACATAAAAAGTATCCATAAGGTCTAAGTGATATCCAGTGTCGAGGATTAGACGATAAGTCCCGACCGCTTCCACTGGAACTTTCTCTTTATTGCCCATGAAGACAAACTTCTCATTTGGGTTTATGGTTCGGGTTGTAAGAAATCCCTGCATCACATTAGAAACATGAGTCGTACATCCAGAATCAATCCACCACGTATTATGGGGAACTTCAGTTAAGTTTGATTCAAAACATACATAAGCATTATGCTCACCTTTCTTTTCGAACCAAGCCTTACGCTTTATGCAGTCCTTCTGGAAATGTCCAGACTTCCCGCAGAAATGACATTTGTCATTTTTCTTCTGGATTTTGGTTGAGGACTCGTCAATCTTCAGTGGTCCTTTACCCTTTCCATGTTTCTTAGCAACTTTCTTTCCAACAGCTCCTTGATTCTTCACATATTGAATAGAGTGGCTTCCTAAGTTCTTCAGTCGGGTCTCCTCCTGAACTAGCATACTGTGCAATTCATGCACATTCCACTTGTCTTTCATGGTGTTATAGTTCATCTGGAACGGACCATACTCAGACGGTAATGAGTTCAGAATGAACTGCACGAGAAAACCTTCATCCACTGCCATTCCTAAAGACTTAAGTCTTGCTGCGATATTTGTCATCTCGATCACATGCTCATGCATAGTACGCGAACCGTCAAACTTCATAGTGGTCAACGTACTCATCAGTGTCCCAACGAGAAACTTATCAGTAGTTTGGGAGCGCTCTTCCACAAATTTCATAAATTCTTTTGCGTCATCAGTTTTGGGAAGAGCTGACTTTATATTACTTGCTATGCTCATTCTCATAAACATTAAGCTAAGTCTATTTGATCTTACCCAGGCTTTGTAATGGGCTTTCTCTTCATTGCTACTAGCATCCGTGATAGCAGCCGGCTTTTCAACTAGAAGAGCTAGATCAAGATCCAACACACCTAAGTGAAATTGGACTTGCTCACTCCAGTCAGGGAAATTCAACCCATTAAAGACTGGAACAGACGAAGCAAGCGCGTGTAAAGATACCGGAACAGAGACTGCAATTAACACATGCCTAACATTAATGCTTTGAGTCATAAAACTAAACGTAAAAACAGATTCAGATATAAACAATCATTCTATGCATACTAATGTTCTCCTTTGGGAGATCCACTAATACATAAACATAAACATAATGATGCTAATCACATTATAACATTATTGATAATTAAAATATGCATCAACTAGAATCACCTACTACCTTTGGGTATATAAATAAAACTAGTGACGCATACAAAATTATCTACAATCATGTTCATTAATTATGAGAACAATTAATCAACCTTTGGGCGATCCTTAAATGTCTTATAATTAATGAATTTTAATTAACCCATAAATTTAATTATTCATAATTTAGCATTCATACTATGGGTAATTAAAATAAAAAACATTAATAATTTGAAATCATATAAACTTTAAAATTTTGGCCACTTTGGTGACTAACAAAATTTATCATACTTAATTCCAAATAAATAAATAAATATACATTTAATTGCTATAGACTTTATATAGCATCCTCATTAATTTTAATTTAACAATAACAAACATAAATATTATTACAAATTAAAATAAAATTATTAATTATTTATATAAATAAAATAATTAATATTAATTTATTGGTGACATAAACCAATAAAAATATTAAACTTTAATTTAATCTTGATTAACCATGTTTCACGGTAATAGTACTTGTTCACATAGTACTTTTATGCCATTATCACATTATGTTCCAATTTTCACACATTCAGTGCTTCATTTTAAACGGTCCCGATTTTTAAGCCTTTCATTCAATGCCACTCACTCCACATTCACATGCATTGGAACGGTTTTTTTTTATTTTTTTATTATTCAACGCCAAAAATTTAAAACATGTTACTGTAAAAACACAAACAATTCCGGTTAATGGCAGCACAATAAGATTCAGTTTCAACAGCGAAAAACAATTCTCGTTTTCAACCATGACATTCGCATTCAATTTTAAAGCAGCGGAAAACTTAAATAACCCTTCAAACTTTAATTTAGGGTTCATAAAAAAAAATTGGAAACGAACATCATAAGAGGAGAATCATAAATCCTACAACCATGCTCTGATACCACATGTAAAACTAATTAAGGATCTTTAAGATTTATAATTCTCACACATAATAGAGCACTAACCTTGATCCATGAGAGATCCTGTGAATATGCGTTCTTCAAATTTATAATCTTGTGTGCTCTTCAACCACCGTTTCCCAATCTATCTCTTTGCCTTTCTTTCTCTTCTCACACGTTCTTAATAGGTTACAGTGAAAAGAACCTTATGGTCAGAGACAGAACCCCAATTCTTTTTATAAACCAACGTCCATCAAGTTGGTTTTTATTTTATCTTTATCTTTATTTTATTATCACTTTCCATAATAATAACCAATAAGTCTCTATATTTATTAAATCACAATTGGACCCATCATAATATTTCAAATGAGTCACTAATAGAATTAATTCGTCAATTAATTCTAACACAAATATCTTTTAACAGCCGTAAAATGTCTTTTCTCTCATCAGAATAAATTTATTGGGTTGTGTAAAAGTTAATTTATAAGTAAATTTAGTGGGTTTTGAAGAGAGTAGAGAGTTGTTTGTTTCTGGCTTCATTACACAAAAGGTGATCCTTTTCTGGAAAATAGAGATGTCTTCTTCTTTAGGAGCTAGGAGATATAGTTTCAAGAATTTTTTTCAGAATTTGATTTTCATATTATATCTCGGTGAGGTAAGTTAAAATATTCTTCATTTTACTTAATGGTCTTGTTATTCATTTATTTTTTTTTCCTGTAAATCGATCTTTTCCCTGATATAAATTTCAGTTACTGTTAAAGTATTTTTATATTTCAGAGATATTTTTGTTTTGTGTAAGAATTTTTTTTTTTATTGCATGTAATATATTCTAGTGATTTTTTTTAAATGTGTTTAGGAATATATTTCTTTTGAAGAAGGTTTTATGGTTGAATGGGGATCTAAATTGTCAATTGGAACAAACTACTTTATTGATCAAATGGGAAATGTTTTTTATATAGATTTTGAAAAAGGGTTGATTAGGAACATATTGTTTCGTATATCGTTTGATTTTGAAGAATTCTATAATCTGGATGACGTGCATTATATATGTACTATGTTTTGTGGAGATCGTTATTTTTTAATAAGGATTTTTAATATGGGTTTGGATGAAATCCAATAACCCGGCTTAGCAAGTGTTGTTGTTGCTAAGGAGAATTTGGTATGGTCTCGATTTTTTTCTTCATTGAAGGTGAAGTTATGTCGAACAAAGGTTAGTTTTTCAAATTGTTTTTTATGAACTATTTCTTATTGTATGTATTTATTTGCTATGAATGTAATTATGAATTTTTTGCTCAAAACAGTTATTTGTCAAACTAGATACGTTTTTTTACATATTTGGGAAGAAGAAGGTCCTAAATGGTAGGTATATGGAGTTGATTGATCAAACTATGAAGAGGTTTAAGTTTCTGTATTTTGTAAAGCCTAGTGGTAGGCTTCACTTAAGTGGTGTTTTCGAGAATGTGTTCTTGAATAGAATATTTTGTTTAGAAGGTATGAAATTGAATTATACTCGTGGTACATGATCTTTTTCTGGTGTTATGAATTATCCTACAAACATAATTGAGAATGACACTGATGTTTCATTGATTAAACAATTAAGTTTTTATTAATAAAATTTTATTAAAAAATAACTTTTCTTATCAATATTTCATAGAAATATTATGCTGAATAAAAAAACAAGTTAGAATTGTATTTTCCAAGTTATGTAATGGTATTACTTATTAGTAATAATTAGTCTCAATACTTTTATTTTGTCTTTTTCCTAATGTTATTACTTATTAGTAATAATTAGTCTCAATACTTTTATTTTGTTTTCTTTTTCTAAAATTAGTTTATTAAATTAAAAAAAAAGTGAGTTATATTTTAGGCGTTGAGAAACAAAACAATGAAATATTTTTTAAAACTGTAAAAGTAGTGCAAAAATTAAATCATTTAATATGTTACTATCTCCCATTATTGGGGTTATTTTGTTGTTATTAATTATATATAATCTTATAATTCTCGGTGTATGAAATGTAAGGTATAATTGTATTAAAATTGACTTGTGTTGTTATTTTGTATTTTTTTGGTAAAATTAATCCGTAATACTACTTCGAAATTATATAAAATTAAGTTTGTGATTCCAAATTGTCTTTAATTTTTAAAAGAATAGCTATTTTGTATATTAACTATTGTATTTTACTTTAATAATTAAATTATATTTCATGTAATGATTCAAATAAGAATTTTTTTTACACGAGTGTATAAAATTGAGTACTTTTAATAGTATTTATGAAAACAATTATTTAGTACCTATATGCATGGTTGAAACAATTTAGAACTGTAATTAGATGGTTTTGTAATATTTGATATAATTAGAGTGATGTAATAAATTATGTGGTGATGCAAAAGGAGTATGAAATTTTGGAAAAAAAGTAATAAAATCGTAAATTTAGAGTTTTATGTATTCAGTTTTATTGAGTACGTGTTCACTTCGGATATTGTTGCATGCAATGTGTTGTTTTTGTGTCCATGATGATAGGAAAATATAGACTATGATATAAAATGTTTTTATAAATTTATTTGAGAAAACTTTGAGTTTGAGTAAAAGAGGGGAAAGTTTAAATATTTTAGGTAAAAAAAAAAAAAAATTGGACCATATTTATTTAAAATTAAATATCTAAAAGTATGATTAAACTTTTTTACTGAAGATTCAATGTAACTGATATAAGCATATTTTCTGTTTGGCAGTATTAACACAATAGATATTTATAATATGTAAAATATAACAATTTAAAGTAATATAGTTTTTCAATAATATATAAAGTTTTAAAAGATTTTATACACATTACAAGTTATCTCAAATTGGTATAACTTGTAATGTGATACCAATTTGTTTTATCACTTGTATGGTGAGTAACATTTTTTTTTTATTTTGATAATGATAATATATACCTATATCGAAATATTGAAACGTTATCACTGAATAGTATCCATATTGCAAATAACCAGAGTTTGAAGCTTGGGACAATGCTTCAGCGATTCCAATAGCTCAAGCCAATTCTTAATATAATGCAAATTCATTTTAAGTTGAACTAAATTCTGAAAGCCAGAAACCAGGTCTTGTTGACATATCTGCAAGAGATACAACATAATATCAAAACATCAGAAATCCTTTTTTTTTAAGAATGGAAAGTAATAACAAACAAATCTCAGAGACATTAACCAATTTGTGGATAAAAGTTCAACCTTCGTCGGAAGAGAAGATAAAATGTCACAAAGGATTGAGTCTGGAAAACCACTAATCCTATCAGCCATGATTCACAATATCCAAAACATATAAAATCTTTTGAGAAGGCTTTATTTTCGCATTGGAATTGATGAATTGATGTGCATGCTGCCATGAGAACCTAAACGTTGGCAAGTGAAACGAATAGCCGCGGGTTGTATTTCCAATATTTTGCATTCATAAATTATGTTACGGTATTACTTATTACTAATAAATAACCAATCATATCATTTTTTTTTTTAAGAACTGTAAAAGTCGTGGAAATATTAAATCAATTTAATACGTTATTATCTCTAGCTTTTTTTTTTTTTTTTAATTGGGGCTGTTTTGTTATTACTAATTATATGTAATCTTCTATAATTGTGTGTGATATAAGGTATAATGGTAAACGGGATGTTAAAGCGGATCAGGTACGTTGGGCTCGCCGGTCCATCAAGAAAAGTGCAGATCGAGTTGGAATTTCTAATCCGTTGTAATTCGGCTCGCCTAGTCTACCAGTTTAACGGATCAAAACGGGTCAGTCCGCCTTGGTCCGTCAATCCGTTTTTTTTTTGTAATTTTTTTAAAAATTTTTTATATTTAAAATTAAAAACAATTAAAAAATAATATTTTTATATTATATAAATTAATTTATATATATAAAATAGATTTCTAAACATAAATTTTAAAAAAGTTAAAAAATAATTAAAAAAAATAGACGAACCAGCCCGTCCTAAAACGGGATGAGTTGTAATATCCAGCTCATTTATTGGTGACGGACCAGCTTGACCCGACCCGTTTTTTGGCATGCCACAGGCGAGTCAGGCTGACCCGTTTTTTCACTGGTAAAGTTGACAATAAAATTTAAGTATTTGATATGTTTGTTGTAAAATTAATTTATAATTTATAAATTAATTGTATAAGATTAAATGCGTAGTTGGTAATTATATATATATTTTTAAAGGATTATAATATTTTGACAAATATTTTTTTTAACAAAATTTGTTTTTTTAACACACATCAAACATTTTTCTTTCCTGTCCAAATCACATCAAACTTTTTTTTCATTTATTAAGGTATTATCACGTGTACTTTGTAAAAAATTTGTAAACAATTTGTCGATAAAACTTTTTAAAACATAATTTTCCTTTTCTAGATTAGTTATATTGTATATTAAATATTGTATTGTATTATATTCTCATAAGTTAGTTTTATTTCATGATTTAAATAGATTAGTGTATAAAAACTAGTCCTTTTAATAGTCATTTATGAATATCAGTATTCAGTATCGTCAACACTGAAGTTTGTTTTGTTGCCCTGGCACACAAGGACCATTGTCTTTAAAGCTCTGTTTTCTTATGATGTCCATACAAATCAAGGTATGCTCTTAGTTATCACGTATGCTTCTCTGTTTCTCAAATTGGTATCACTTGCAAAGTGAGGAAATTAGTTACATGTCCTTGCATCATATGAAATAAACATCTTCCATACTTCAAGAGGGGAGTTGAATGAAAGAACTATATCAGAACACTTCAAGAGTTTAGAAACCAAAATACCCTTTTGCAGACATGAGTTACTACTACTTTCACCATCTATTCTGCTGGCAGTAACTACATGAAATTTCTGTGTTCAAAAAGTCATGACCCCAACATTCAACATGGATCTCAAAAATAAGAGAATGTGATCTATGATGTCTGTCATTTTTTCTGTGAGTAAACCAAGAGGCTAAAGCAGCGTAGTTTCTGAAATATAATTTCATATTATGCAGTGGAAATCACAGGCTTCACCACATTGTTAAGTCTCACTATTTTGTTGAAGGAACTGAAGGTCTTTCATTTGTATTTCAACGGCTTCTTTTGATAGAGGTTTGAGTTCTGAAACAAAACCATCATCAACACCAGCAGCTATTTTCTCTGCCTTGTCTTTCACAAGTCGCTGGATCACATCGCGCTGAACTGTTGGAAAAACAGCACCAAGCATTGCTGTGAGCAGTCTCTCATCTTCTTCCTCCACAGCATCCCTTTCAAAGCAACACACGTAGATTGCATCAAGAGCCTTCCCAGCTCGAACCTCCATTGCTATAGCAGGAGGGTCAGCCTTTAGCTTTGCCCTTCTCTACATTGTTGGATGAAGTTGTATAGAGTTGTTAGGGTAATACCATATACATAAAACTTAGCTTCAGCATAATCAAAGCACCAAGCATATAGCCTATAGGCATAAAAAGCAAGCATATCATTCACACATCTTAGAATTGTTTTTCCTCTTCTATACAGTTGATGATATATTATACAGTAGTTGTCACAACACAAGATGAATGAAACTTTATCTGGATTTGTCATCACCCATTGAAAGGTTACTTTAAGAACATACTAATATTAGACCATTCCTATTAGTTACAAGTATGCATCTTTACTGTGTCAATATTGTTGTCTTGATATAGATTTAGGCAAGAGAAAATGTTACCTTTGGCAATGTAACACATGTTAATGATTCCACAAACAAGAGAACAACGAGAAATAAGCCTTACAGAAAACATTGAATAACTAATATTATCAGTTATCAGCACTTTCCTTAAAAAGTACTTAAACAATAGTACTTCATGTCCATAGTTTAGACTTTAGATAACATAATTTGGAACGACTAAGTCAATTAATGCAAACTGGTAGAGTTCTTCTTCAAATGCAGCATAATATCAGAACTAAATAACCTTCTAAGACGGATACACCAAAATTAGTATAAGTTAAAACTAAGTGAGATGGGGACTAACCTCTTTTGCCTCACTCATCAAGGACATGAAGTTCTGTTCCTCAAATTCAATGTCATTTGAGATCCTAAGCCTAGAGACCCCTTCTAGAATATCCTCAGTTTTGAGAAGACCTGCGCCAACAGCTGCTAGCCAACAGCATAACAGAACATAGAGTGGATCCCCTGCCTGTACACAACAAACCATTATCAAGTTACACATCCATTCCCCTTTAGCTCACCAAAACCAAAACCAAAACCAATTGTTACCACAAAACAATGCTAAGAACAAAGTTAGAAAAGAAAAAACAAAAGATTAATCAACCTCATTAATATTCAATTTGAACTAAACATTTCACCAGTCTTCAACAATGTAAACTCATAAAAGATTGAGTTCTGAGCAGGAAATCTAGCTCTTTAAATTTAACCATAAAACCCAGTTAGTCTATGTAATAAAGCATTGCCTTAAACATCATCATAGGTTACATAGTTTAACTTCTAATTCCAATTCTTATTAGGGCATAACAACACTAAAAACTGAATATTGGTAGCCCTTTCCGTTGTCGACTCTCAAGGCTTAAATAACATACCAAATAGTTTATTCTACTCAATGTAAAAGTCTTAACGCAAATCAATCTATGATTCCATGATAGTGAATATTTCTACATTTTTTACACAACAAAATTACATTGTTAGTGCATATACTTATCAAAATGAAAGTCTTGAACGACCCAATCCTGATCAATTACAAAGACATGATTTTGACAGCACCATGCAATGAACCACACAAATTAGATCAAAGGGTGTGAGGAGAAGGATTGGTTGGTGACTCACCCTTCCTCGTCGGTCTTGGAACTCGTAGAAGGCAGTGGAATCAGCCTGTGAGCACTTGTTCCCAACGCGCCTTCTGAACTCAGCAAAGTCCACGAGGTCGTCGCCGACGCCACCCTCGTCGCTGAAGATCCTGGCAATGAGACCCACCACAGGGAGTGCCCCGATGACCCTGTTGGCGAAACTGCCCAAGGAATTGGAGTTCTCCATGTAAGCTTTGACACTGAAGTGTTTGACTCTTGAAGTGGGCTTGGTGGTGGTGCGGTGAGCATGGTGGTGGTGGTGGTGACGGCGGAGGGAGGAGAGGGTGAAGAAGTGGGAAGAGAAAGGTGAGAGAGTTGAAGTGGACTTTAAAACCACCATGGTTGGGGGGAAGAAGAAGGAAGGGGTTAAGGTGGTTGGGTTTGAGGTTCTTGGCCTCACGTTTATATATGTTATCCACTTTGCTCTCTTCTTCTCATTTCCTCTTCATAGTTTATTTATAAATTAAGAATAAATAAATAAAAATTGCATGATAAAAAAATCAAATATACCACACTGTTTTCTAAAAATACAAGAGATTAAGATTGTAATTTCTCTTATAACTTTCGTTCTCTATTTTTTTATTATTTACTGTGATAATAATTGTGTGTAAAAATTCTCTTAGCTTCATTATTATTCAC
This sequence comes from Vigna unguiculata, assembly GCF_037176805.1. Classification (NCBI taxonomy): domain Eukaryota; kingdom Viridiplantae; phylum Streptophyta; class Magnoliopsida; order Fabales; family Fabaceae; genus Vigna; species Vigna unguiculata. The sequence continues at coordinate 47,726,588 of NC_140795.1, read as the reverse complement.
ACTAATTATTTATAATAAAAGTAAAATACTTTTGTGAGTTTTATTATTAATGATATCTTATTTGATACTTTGCTTGTGTTGTTATGTTTGATTTACTTCACCGTGCTTCGTTTTCATGCAATTAGAATTAAACACGTGTTATTGTTTTTGATTTTATTTAAAATAATTATCCGTGTCTATTTTGTGAATCTGTTCAGTTAAAGGTTTTCTTTTTTGAAGGAATGTTTCACTTAAATTTAAAATCTTTATTTTTGTATGAATTGGACAGAATTATTTATTACACACTTTTACGAATTAGAAAATTCCTTCTATTCCTAAATATTACATATATCTCTTTCTATTTTTTTATATTTATTATGATTAAATTCCTCTTTGACATTGAAATTTAAAATCATACAAATACTGGGAAAAAAATAGAGCAAAACTTCGTATATTTAAAATAATAAGTATTAGTATTTTCAAATTATTGTAAAAACCAGTAAAAAAAATATTTTCAACAACTGATAGTCAAACTAATGCATTACAATTTATTGTATTATATGTTTTTAAAAATATTTTTATGTTTATGAATAATTTGAATGATCACCCTTCAATTAATTTCCACAACAGGAACTAAAATGATTAATTTTTTTATATGTCAAATTTATCATTTGTTTATTATTCCTTCTGTATTTTAGTATTCTTTTTCACCACAGAAAATAAAATAATTAATTTTTGTACTTTTTTTTATTAAAGATGTTTCTCTTCTAATCTTCAATCAAGTTGGCGTTCCCAATCATGTCTCTTTTTAAAGTGAGTGATAAATATTTTATCATTCAATTGAGAATGATAAACATTTTACCATTCAGTTATTTAATAATCTTGATTTTTTTTATTATTGTGAAAGGTTTTAAATGTGACGTGTTCATAAAATAGGAGATAGTTTACATGAAACAGTATACAAGTTTTTCTTAAGAAGGATCTTTAATAAATGTCAACCTATTCCTTCTCTGCTTGGGTTGTAGTTTTCTTTATTCGGAGTTTTAGAAAACTATTGATTTTTATTCCTTCTCTACCAATTATTTCTTGAGATAAGGTAAGTTTTTTCATTCTAGTTCTTTCGAACCTTAAATATGTTTTCTTCCTTTTATGGGTTCTCTTTGAAATGCATGTGGGTTTTCTTCGCTCTCATGAACTCTAAGTGTGTTAATAAATCCAACTATATCACTATATCATTAATTTGATCCTTTTGTGGGTATAGATAAGTGTTGGGTGGTAGGTGGAAGTTTTGGAAAGTGGTGGAAAGCTTAATTAAGAGTATTTTGTAAGGTGGGGGAACCTGAAACCTAACTAATTGCATGTTAAAATTCGTTTTGAATGTTTGGTATATAAAATTGTGATTGTTTGCATGGAACTAAGAAATAGTGTTAGGAATTAAGTGTTGAAATGTGGATAATACCCAAACAGGTTGAATGTGATTGATTGACATGTTCTTTTGCAGGTGAAATTGAGTAATTGAAATTTTAGTTGTTTTGGGTGTGGAAAATTGAATGTGATATTCTGGAAATATAATTTGAGTTCAAAATGGGATTTGATTTGGGTATAAACATGTTGTTTTGCTTGAGATGGTATTTATTGTGGTCTGTGCAAATTTGATGAATTGGGTTGAAAAATTGGTTCTTAATTATGATTGGAAAAAGTTTTATTGAAATGGAAAAAAATTAGAAAACAGTAGATTAAACCAATTATACAAATCAATTCACCAATTATACAAATCAATTCTTTGTTCGGCTGATACTAAGAACCATCAAGAATCATGCACTAATGCTTAGATTTCGATAATTGAGTTTAAAGAGTTTATGATAGCAAAAACTATCAAAAATCATGCATCAATGCTTAAATTTAGATAATTGAGTCTAGAGAGTTTGTGATTGTATGTTTGATTTTTTCTAAGAATGTTTGAAATACCCTACTTTATGATAAAATCAATTTAATTGTTATATGTTTATTTCTTTTATAAACTAGCTTACCCTCTATTGTGTTTGTTGTTTTTCTTTTGTAATTATCATCTTTACTAGTGTGAGCAGATGAGGAAATGATTGTGGATTTATCTTAGGAGAAAAGATGTTGATGCAACTGCATAGATATATGATTGTGAGAGCTAGGTTTAACTTTTATCTTTTGAAAGTGGTTGTAGTTATGTGGTTAGCTTTTATTTTGGATAATTATAATAATTATGTGTTTGTTTCTAACTCTTTGTGGGTGGATTATCAGTTATGTGAAATTTCATTTAGTAGTATTGCACTGTTAAATTGAATGTTACAAAAGTTGGTTGCAATTATTTTTGAATTAGCATAATCAAAATTTGATGTTAGACTGTGTTTCCTTTGTTAATAAGTGTTTTTTTTCTAATGTCAACATTGTGCCTTTTTATTAATTTAGAGTTATTTTTTTGTTGATGTCATTTTTTTTATCAGTGTCACTATTTTTTGTTTTATGAGCATTTAAATGTTAGACAATTTATTACAAACTACACGTTTATAATTTACGGGTCTTTGATTAGTTGGAAAACTTCTCTCCAACTAACAATGACTTTTTTATCACAAAGACAAAATACATGTGTTTTTTGATGATTTAGTCTCGATCTATTTCCTACTATTGTTCACAACTAAATCAACTCAATGTGATTTTGTTTTTCAAGGTCAACAAATACTTTTTTTTTTATCTAACTAGGGTGTTTTCATGTGTAAGTGTCGATGGAAAAAAATATATTGATGTAAAGGTTGCTAATTTTACGAACCAATTTCCCCTAAACATTCAACGAATTCGATATCTTTCTTACTTAGATTTCAATAAGAATCTCGTGCATAACAAGTTTGTATTATGTTTCTTTTCATTTTTTGTTAAAGATGGAAGTGGAAACACAGTGATAGTAGATGATGTGTGAGGTAAACAATGTACAAACCCAAAGTGGTAGGTGTGATGATAAGAGAAATTGTAATCAAATAAGAAGAACACTAAAGTAAATTGTAAAAAAGTAAATTACCAAGGAAAGTAAAAGAACTTGTAATACAAATCAATGAAAGCGATAACCCAAATTGCAACAACCAACATTGAATTGACCATTTGTTCTATTCGTTACATTTCTCATAATGTATGTATTGTTCCACAATTTGTCACTTTCATAAAATAAAAAACACTTTTTTTTATATATTTTCCAACTCTTCCTAGACAATTACAAGATTTGAATTTAAATTTTGAATCAGTTACATGTTAAACCTATAATTACCTTAAAACTACCCTTAGTAGTTTTGGAGTCCATGTGGCTTGAGTAGTTGATATCCATTAAGTTTTTCAAAGTAGATATTGCTTTTGTCTTCTCGATTTACTTTTTTTTTTTATTTTAATCGATAATTGTTCTATGATTTTCTTTCTTCCTTGATCGACGTTCTAACATGGGTTAATAACCTGCTTCAAGCGAGTTACAAGTTTGTCTTATGGTGTCCTTCACTTACACCATATATGTAAAATATAAAGTGTGGGGCATTTTGTTTTTTGTTCTCCTTATAAGGCTTGGCCTTCGGTCGATCAAGCAATATAAGGCTTGATCATTAATTGATTGAGTGATTAAGGCTTGACCTTCGATTGATTGCACAAGACATATTCCACTAGCTTTTAGTCCCACAACGACTCTTGACATTGGTGAAAATGACTACAGAAAATATATGGTTGAAGGGTGAGATTTACTAAAGGAAGTATACATATTTGTGATAGTTTAAGTGCAATATATTTGACTAAAGAACATGGGTAAAACAAGACATATTGATGTTAGATGTAATTTTCTTCATATTACACTCACGAGAGAATTGAAGTAAAGACAATCAACACCAATGACAATCTTCCAAATATTTTTATAGAGCTACTTCATGACCAAATTGTTTGGTTTAGTTAAATGTAAATTACTACTAGTAATTGGAGAAGAAAGATGTATTCCAAGATAGAATTTATAAATTTTTGTTTTTTTAACTTCTTTTAAGCGTGTTTTATAATTTTTTTGTTAGAGTGTCTAATTATATAAACATACTATGACTAACTCAAAATATTTTGCAACCACTTATAAGAAAAGTCTCTACTTATTAGATACATATCAAAGTATAATAACAATACTTCTAAATTCTTAATTGTAAATATACGAAATATTATTTCATATTTATTTTAAGGTTAAATATGTTTTTAGTTTTTAAATTTGATGATAAATTTAGAGTTTGTCATGTTTTAAATTTAGATATATTTTGGTTCCTAAACATTAAAAATGAATAAATATAATATTTTTAACGCAAGTGCATGAAATTATTTTAACATATTATATAATGTTTTAGGTTGACGTTTGATATGTTTACATCATTTGACACGGTTCGACTCAAATGGTAGTCTGAAATACTATTTAACAACTAACAAAATATAACATTGTTCGATTAAAATGACTACATTAATTCAATTTTAAAATTTGAGATAAAAATATATCAAAACCTTTTTAAAAAAAAAAATTAATTTTACATCCAAATTAAAAAACTAAAAACACATTTAACCATTTATTTTATTATTGTTTTAACGAATTTTGTTTCGTTGTATTACTCCAAAGCCCAATTCAACACTATCTATACAATAAAATCAACTTTAAAAATATTAAAAACTAAGAGACTTCTTGTTAATACGCAAAGGAAAACATATAAAGGTTGATATATCATAAAAAAAAAAAACGTAAAAAATAATATTGTTTTCTTACAAATTCTAAAAAACATCATTTACATCTTTTAATTTTCTACATATCTGGTCAACAAACCAGCAGACTTGTTATGAATAATGAAATATATAAAATTTAAAAAATATAATAAAATATATGAGCAAATTTATTCATAAAATCCAAACAAATATAAACTATTAATGGAACATTAAGATTTTGAATTAAACCTAATGAAAGTTAAGGTCACACTTTTAATTCTATCTATATGAGCAAACAAACGAGTCTTTCTTTGTTGAAGCAGATATCGTTCAATTTACTCTTTCACTAGTCTTTCTTTTTCTTTTTCTTTTTGTTAAATAGTAAAATACTAGTCTCAACAAGCACGTGCATATTCTTCATTTTCAAGCACTGTGTTAATTTTTAATAACAAATTGTGTAACGAACATGCGTTTTTTGTTTACAGAGTGTAACAACCAAGCTTTTTTATGACACGTGCGAACCATTATTCCAATTTTAAATAAGTTGTCAGAAAAAAAATTCCAGAAGGTTACATCTCATCTGGCACAATAAAAAATTTATTTTATTGGAAATGTAATTTGTAAGTAAAGTATCCAACAAATTAGGGATACACAAATAAAAATGCATTAAGAAGGTTTAGTTTGATAAAAACAAATATTTATTTTATGAAAAAAAATGATGTTTTGGTAATAATATAATTATTTAACAATTGTTTTTATTTTAAATATATTAATTAGTTTTACAGTATAAATAGTGGTAGTCATTAATTTAAATTTGAAAGTTGAGATTCTAAAGACAGAGAGAAGGTGAATTGATAGTGTGGAGTTGATAACGGAAGAAGAAAGGAGGGAAGATATGGGGGCATATAGCCACATCGACGGTTCGTTGCCACCACCTTCCTACGCCGTCGTTTCAGGCCAAGATCCCAGGTTCTGCAAGCACGTTCACGACAACGTCCATGGCAACATTTATATCGATCCTGTAATTTCCAACGACAGTTGAATCGATTCTTTTCGTTTCTTGAATCTTATTTTCCTGTAGCTACGAAGAAACTGAAGCATACTGTTATTATTTTTTAATTAATCTGATTTGTTTTTTGCGTTTTGTTCGGTTTTGCAGCTTAGTTTGAAGTTCATAGATACTGAGCAGTTTCAGAGGCGAGTTTGAAACGTTTTTTGTTGTTCTGTGAGACGGTTCATTTCCACATCCTTGTTATGTTCTGTTTATTAATTTTTTGGTTTTGCTTTGTTTGTTTATGTTGCAGGCTTCGCGAGTTGAAGCAATTAGGTGAGTTAATCGTCGTTTCTTGAATCCAATTATAAGAGAGTTGTTTAGAAATTAGTAGCTGCTTGAAATTGAAATTAAATGCACTTACATACTTATTCTTGGCAGGGTCTTTAATGCATTTTATTTTCCTTTTGAACTCACAAATAATATTTTTGCTTTTAGATTCTTGAATTGTTGTGTCAATGGTGGGGGGATACGTGGCATGAAAGACCTTACTGCTTGGGATTTATGTAGGAAATTAGGTTAGAGTGGGACCAAGATTTTCAAGGGTTGTTGTGGTCATGGTGTCGTTGTGATGCTTTACATTTGAGGACATTGCAGGCAAATATGGCTAATGCAGCCACGGTTGTGGTCCTGGTGAGTCAAAAAAGACCTTGAAATTGTGGCCAAATTTGCAGTGTTGTACCATTTTTAAGAACCATGAGTGGAGTATATTTTTGAACGTTCCCGGCATCCGTTTGTTTAGTGATAATTTTAATTTGTTTGTTTTGTTGTGTTAGTTCTTGAAAAACTATCAAATACTTAGTTGGACTGCTATGCTATTTTGTTTTAAATTCTAGGTATCCATAGGCAAGAGGATTTTTAATGTCCGCTAGCTGGGGAATTTCGTGGGAAAGTTGGTTTTACTGCTTTGGGCTGTCAAATGTACTTTGTGAAGTATGCCAAGATCTTTGTCTTAAGTTCAATTTAAAATAATACCGCAAGAAGATGCATTTATTGGTCATCAATACTCATTTCTCATGTGTGTCATGAAATGTTTTGAGTACTTTTAATGAGTTTTACTTGCAGGAAAAGAGTACCATGCATGTATATAGTAAAACAGGTTTTGGAGTTTTGGAAGTTCATTTATACTTGCTGTATAGCTTAGTTCTGATATTGAAATGACACTATGTTCAAGAGTATAGCTTGACAATTTGGTATAGGTAAACTGCTTTTGCTTTTAAATAAGATTATTATACACAATTGCATGTGAATCTGTTAGTATGTGTGTGGGTATTTTGAAATTATTATATGCCAGTTTATAGTATGTTGAAAGTCCCACGAAGGTATATGTTGCATACATGAGATGAAACACAAATTGAATTTTAACGGAAACTTGAATATTTTATTATGCATTTTATGTTATGACATAACTAACACAAGGATGTCCATTATTTGATTCCCTGCTGACCACTGGCTGTAATAAATCTATTTCTATAGATAAAAAATTTGCCCTTGTAATGTAATAGAATATATCGAGGATTCTGTGAAATATTCATTTGGTCTCTCAGAAGATAATGAGTTTATTTCTTTGGTTACAAGGTAGTTCCTGTCATTTTCATGTAACCTGTAGTAGGAAGACAGTAGTTGTGAAATGTAATTTTTAAAATGCTGCTTCAAACGCTGTCATGCCATTGGTGCTCACATGGCTTGATATCCCCTTTTGAATATTCAGTATGTTTAATCTCTCCAATAAATCAATTTGTTTTTATGTTTCAGGTTTTACGAACATGGTTTATCCAGGGGCTGTGCATTCCAGATTTGAGCATTCTCTTGGCGTGTATTGGCTAGCTGGTCAATGTGTGGAAAAGCTTCATACTTATCAGGTATAAAATTTTATTTAAGTATTTTATAATTTTAAAGGTAAGGTCTTTCTGACAGGATGTTAATCTGTGTTTATGATCATGCAGGGCGTGGAGCTTGATATTGATAGATTTGATATTCAAACAGTGAAGCTTGCAGGTATGTCATGTTTCATGGAACTGCCATTGATTTTAATCCAATATAATTTCTTAATAATTTTTACTGCGGATGCCTTATTTTCTGTAGGACTTCTGCATGATGTGGGTCATGGTCCTTTCAGTCACTTGTTTGAACGGGAGTTTCTTCCCCTAGTTATCAATGGTTCTGATTGGTAATCTTATTTTTACCATTTTTATACAATTTTGCATTTAATGATCTAATTTATTTCATTTTTCTCTGTATTTTGGCCTTGTAATGTTTAGAAAAGTTATACTTTTGTCAGTAAATTCCTTAGTTGAGATATTATGTTTTATCTGATTTTTTTTTTTTAAAATCATTTTATGACCATAATTCATTTAATTCGTGTCATTTTTTATGTTGTAGGTCTCATGAACAAATGTCGGTCAATATGGTCGATTATATTGTTGACGAACACCGTATTGATGTTGACTCCCAGATGATAAAAAGGGTCAAGGTAAAGCTACTGCTTACCATTGTTCTTTTCCTGCATTAGATTAAGTGTCTTCAGATTTTGAGCATCACTTCCTTAACCATCATAAACGTTATGTCTGATAAATTAACAAAGTTGTCGGGTAAGTAATAAATTGGGTGATTAGGCAGTGTAGACCTGGAAACAACTTTCTTCTAGTTTAGAAGCACTGTAATTCCTCTAAACGTAATATATATATATATATATATATATATATATATATATATATATATATATATATATGTATGTGTATGTATATATGTATTGAACGTGCAGATAGCCAAGGTACATGTTGAAAATATTTGCCTTCTTTGTTCAATAGTTGCCATCAGTAGGAAATGTGTGTTCAAGCTCTGCCGTAGACTTCTTCAAAACATATTTAGAAGGTTGTCTAACATCCATTTTCCCCTCCCCACTTCTGTGTCTGGATATACTAATTTGAAAGAGCAATTACGCGGGTTTATGTTCTCAAATATTTGTTTACTTATTCTGTATTAGAAGCATATTGCATCTCTCATATAAATGGAAAGTAGAAAGTGGTTTGCATCTTCATTCTCCTAAGTAAGTCATTAATGTTGGCAGGATATGATACTGGCAAGCTCTGAATCTGCTCCTCCAAGGGTAAAGTTTTTAATTTATTCTATTTTATATTTTCTATTCTCTAGGCTTATTAAAAATTTTGATGGATGATTTTGTTTATTCTTACCAAAGTTATTTGTTACCCGTGTGTCCTTTTTCTTTTATATTTTTTCCCCAATTGTTTGTTATTTAGAGCTCAAGTGGGAAAAGTTTCTTGTATGATATTGTTGCAAATGGGCGAAATGGAATTGATGTTGACAAGTAAGTAAACAGAAAATTTAACAGTCAAATCTGGTTTATTGATCCTGTTTACATTCTCTCTTTCATGTATTCTTTGAGTTATGCCATACTGTAATACTTTGTGGAAACTATTGCTTTGCAGATTTGATTATATTGCCCGTGACTGTAGAGCTTGTGGTCTAGGATGTAATTTTGAATTTCAAAGGTTTCATGAATTTCTTCAAAATGACTTAATTCTTATCAGTAGTTTGATAATTTTTAGCTGGAAAGTAAACTTAAATAAAGGTCATGTATCACTTCTAGCATCTTAAATTTTAATTTACCTACAGGTTATTGGAGACAATGTGGGTTTTGGATGATGAAATTTGTTATCGTGCTAAGGACTGTTAGTGTCATTCCTCAAAACATTTTTTCATAATACACTTCTGATTTTCCTATCAATTGTGTTTCTAATTGTTCCTTGCTCTTGGGTGTGCAATTTGCTAGACCTTACCATCCACAAAATGTTTGCCACTCGTGCTGATCTGTATAGAACAGTTTATACACATCCAAAAGTGAAGGTATGTAGTTATTTTGTTTGGAAGATTATTTTATTTTAGGTAGATGTAGACCACTCCCTTTCACCGATTTTTCCGTCTATTTAATATCCATAGACTTACCGGTCTCGTTTTTACAGTTTCTAATCCCATCTTGATGTTTTCAGGCAATTGAGCTTATGATAGTTGATGCACTTGTTCACGCTAATAGTTATTTGGAGATTTCATCTAACATACATGATCCTTCTCAGTACTGGAAGGTTACAAGGGCTTCTTACTAATGAGCTTGTGTTAAAAACATTTATTCAATGCTCTTTTTAATAATAAAATGTAGTTTACTTAAAAAATGCAGCTGGATGACACAATAGTTAAAACTATCGAGACAAGTGCAAGTCAAGAACTAAAGGAGGCCAGGGAGTTGATCTTGCGGATTCGAAGGAGGAATTTGTACCAGGCATGTTTTTAACCTGTTGCTTTTCTGTGATAGTTATCATTACCTGCTGCAATCACCTATTAGGTAGTGGTATTTTCTCAAGCTGTTTGACACGAATTCTGTGTAAACTTGTGTGGATGTGTCTAAATTTACATTACATTGGTCTAAAATGTTTGTGTGATTAACAATTTTGCATTTATTAAATTTTGTATTTAGTATTATAGAATCTAAGGATGAATTTTGTTGTGCAGTTTTGTAATGAGTACCCTGTACCAAAAGATATGCTGGACAATTTTAAGAAGGTCACTGCTCAAGATATTGTTTGCTCTCAGGTCTTCAATCTGGTTAACCCTTATCATTTGCAAATCATATCTAATATTTATTTTTTCTCTTCATTGAGAAAGTTCATTTTTTTTATGTCATTTGGCAGAAGAGTGGTGGAGTTACACTGAAAGAGGAGGATTTAGCTGTTTGTAATGTCAAAATTGATTTGACTCGCGGAAAGCATAATCCCCTGGAGAGGTATAGAGTGAAGAATAATCATGCTAGCTGAATATAGACCTTTATTTTGTTTTAGTTTCCTAATATGTTGTCCTAATTTATTATTTTTTCTCTTTTTGGTGCATGTTTCTGTGGCAGTATCCACTTTTTCAAGGTACATCGACAAACCTACCTACCTATCTTTTTATCAAAATATTTCTTTAATCTTATATTTTAATTGGTTTTTCCAGTGTCTATATTGTATTAGTGGATGATGTCTTCTTTTTTCGCATTAGTAAACCCTCTTACCTTGTGCAGTTTGACAGTTCCTGTGCTAATTAGTTTTAGTTTAAACTGTTTTTTATTACTTCTGTTGGGATACTGGGTTTCAATTGTTGGAAATTATTGACATATTTAAAGTAGCTTCGTCCTTATCATTGGTGTTTAATTTGGAATTTGAATTATGCTAGTTGTATTGAGTTTCCTTGTTCAATAATGTATTCAGGATTATGAAAGCAATGAGAAATTTACAATACCTGATGAGCGCGTAAGCCACTTGCTACCCACATCTTACCAAGATATGATAGTTAAGGTGTACGCCAAAAAGCCAGAACTGGTTAGTTTATCCTATGCTTGTTTGAACTTCTTTCCTTTACACATTCATGTTGGCTTCACTAACCTTGCTTTGTGCAATCCTATAGGTGCAGGCAATTTCAGAGGCTTTTGAAAATTTTCAATTGAAAACATATGGGATAAAAGCACAGGCACATGCAACACCACAGAAGAAACGACGTTACAATCCAATTCTATGAGGGAAAATGTATCATTACAATGATGCTATATTTTTTTTTTCCCTTTATTCTGTCTCACCCTTTTTTGGTATACTTACATATTCCACAATGAAATATAGTGTAAGTCCATAGAGAAAATGGGACACACTCTGAAGCTTGTACTAGAGTTAACACATCAAAAAAATCAATTACATATATGGCAGTGGTTAATTGCAACAGTTTCATGTAGCTGTATTTGGCAGTGAGAGCAATATTTTCTTGTCACTGCTAGTTGGCAGTCTCAAGTTGCAAATGTTTCTGAAATCTCATGTTGATGACAAATTGGTCCACTCTTCATGGATGAGAATGCATCTATAGTCTCTACCCTTTTAAGGCTACTAACCACTAAGCATTCATTGTGTACTACAATTGTGTCCAGTTGGAAGAAAAAGTCATCTAATTAACTTAATTTCATGTAGGACAAATCCTTTCTTGGATAAAACTGATCGTGGGATTTGACCCCAAGGCCAGGAAATAATGCTCGATTGCCAAGTTGACTCCTTATGGCAGAAAAATCTAAAAGCATATGCGTCTCGTGACAAAGAAAATTTGTGGTGTTAAAGCTAGTAAGTCATAACCCACGGTGCTTATCTTGATAGCTTAACACATTTCATGCGTAAATCACTGATGTGATTTTTGGTGAATTTTTCCTTTTTAAATCATATGAACTATGAATACAGAGTTTGCTTTAACCTGTAATAATGCCATCAAAGAGTCGAAACAAACAAGAATCAAGTACACATATTACTAAAGAAATGTTTTGTTAAACTAGCTATTGATGTGGCAATTCCTAAACAGAAAAATAAATAGGAACAAAAGAGGCTAACAAAATTTATTCAGATATTTAAAGCAAAAAATGTGAAAAAATTGAAAACCCAAAATGGTATTAAATCAAACTTTTTCCTATGACTTTCTTTTGGATCCATTGTGTGTGTTGGGAAGAGGCACCCTAATTTTAGTTTTTGATGGTTATGCCTCTGAGATCACGGGTGTTACTACTTGCTGCTGATAGCTCTTAATAAAAATCTCGAGCATTTTGCGATTCAGTTGAAACTTGGCCTCGTGATTCATGACTATGTTGAGACTTCTGAGACATCTTTTTGGTCACATTAAAGTCCAAAGTTGGCATTCACGGGTAAGCATTAAGCACATCATCATACAAACTGCAATGTTGCTTACCCTTTTGATTCATTGCAAAGCAAATGCCTAAAACTCCTTATTTCCTTTTTAGTATTTTCTTTTTGAATAAAACTTCACGCACACACATGAGACTTGTCATACAAACATATACTCCACTATTTATTAACATTTAAAATTTTGTTGAAATTCTAGATGTCGGTGATGTTTGATGTGAGTGTTCAATAAGTTCAATATGCCATAGCACCCTATTTACCCTTCTTAAATTTGGAATAGATATCTAGAATTGGATATTATTTATTTATTTATTTAGTGATTGGTGAAGATAAATCAAGTCCAGCCTGTATCCTAAATTATGATAACGTGTTAACTTTTTTGTACTCATGATTCCAAAGTGTTAACACCGACTACAAACATCGTGATCATTGAAAATTTGAAAGCATCTCAAAGGGAAGCGAATTCAACAGAAATCATTGGTTTTGATTCACCCTTATAAGTTTGATATTTCATTTTTCAGTCACATATGGTGATGTGATGATCCTACGTTATGTAGATGCCCATTGAAAATTAGTTTGATTCTTCCATTTGCACCTTCTTGAGCTTATGTTATCTCACAAGAATGAACTTTTTTTTTTGTTTATTTTTATTTCTCCTATGGGGTAACATAGAATATCACATTTGATGGCCAAAACTCACTTTCTTAGTTATGTTCACTTTTTTTTTTTTCGCATTTTAAATTTCTCATGCTTTTGTTGGAACAAAGTATATGAAAATTCAAGTGTAACCTTCCCCAGATGATCACCAGTTATAGGTTGTCACTGAAATTCTCTTTGAGCCCAAAGAAGCATTTTTTTCCTTTATTGGAAGAAGTATTAAACAAGCCAATACTAGTGAGACATTTGGTTTGTACTAAGCCATGCAGGAAGTCAAATTGACATTAATGGTGAGAAAATAGTCCAGGAAGAACGAATTATGAGAATTCATTTCAATGATGACTACAACAGGAAGAAGAAGAAGCAAAAACACTTTTTTTTTTCTCTTGTCACTTGAATGCATGCATGGATGTCTCACCAAGAAATTTCTTATTGACCACCATAACGAGTTTGGCCAAATGCATATTGTTTTGGAGTTTGTTTTATCCCTTTGATATTAAGGTTTGGTTTATCTGAAATTTGAAATAAATATGATTTTGATTCTCTATTTTTTAAGCATTTAATCTTTTAAATTAAAAAAAATACATTTAAAACAGTTTAATACATTAAAAATGTGTTTTTAAAACTCGTTTGGTTCTTTAAATATTTAGAAAATAAGAATGCATGTTTTCAAATTTTTAAACTAAAATATATATTTTTAAAATTCAAGGAATCAAAACAGAAAATCATAAACTAGATACACAGTTCTTTTATTTCAATTTTTATTTTCTCTTTGATGATGATTAATTCATTAGTCTTGCCTCAACCAATATTCCACACATTTACTATAAAGCAAATAATAACATATTTATAAATTTTAATTTAATTATAACTTTCATTTATAATAAAATTGATGCTTTTAATGATGATTAAATTCAAAGTTATGTTTATCATCATACTAGCCACAAGAGTAATTATTTTATACTCGTAATAAGAAGAATTAATTTTTTTGATTTATTCTCGAAAAAAAATTATCCAAAGACATAATTTATGATTTATTTTAAATGGATGCATGAAGAGGCACACAGGTGAACATGAAACTTCTCTAAAACTTCATTCCCTTTGTACTTAAAAATTGCTAATCATTCATCTATATTTTTTAAAATAAATAAATAAATAAATTGTTATGGTTCTGTCTGACATGCCTTGTTTTTATCTAACAATTTCCATACATTGCTTATTTTTACCACTAGCATTAAATTTTGCTTGACTATTTTGTATGGCATTAATTTCATATAATTACTATTTATTACTTTTCTTTAATTTTCATTATATCAAAATTACTTGTTATATATAGTTTTCTCATCTTTTTTATTTCTTTCTCTCCTTTGTTTTTCCTATTTAGATGAATATCCATATATCATTCTACTAAATTAGATTATTTTCAATTATCTTCAGTGTCTCGTTAACCATATAAATCAAACAACGTGAAAAATGTAAGAAAATAACTCATTTCGGGTATCAAAGTAGTCCTAAATAATTATTTTAATGATTAAACGATCATCCTCTCTCTATCATGAACCTAATCCATTGGTTTCTCTACAATTTTGCTGCTACTGTCTTATTGTTTATATTGGATAAATTATATGTTGATTCGACATGTCACAAACCAATAAGAAAAAAACAAAAGCAAAACTCTGTTTTGTCCCTGTATGATGGTCAGAGTGTAAATTAATGAAACCATCACCTTCACCAAATTAAAAATTATGTGATATGAAGGGTTGGACTCATCTAAGTGATGCTACCTACAATGGTGGACAAATAATCATATTTATTAAACATTAAACATGTGATTAACAATTTAATATTGCAAATTGAAATTTATATTTTTTAAATATAAGGTATTGTTTTAATCTTTGTTTATCTTTTTATAAGGCTTTTTTTAGTTATCTCTTGCTTTAATGATTTATTTTACTCAAAAAGATAATGATTTTTACATTAATAATTTTATAATGGTTAAAAGATATTAGATTTGCATTTAAATTAAAATATAAGTTTCTGAACCATGTATATCAGTTACAAATATCATACATTCAAGAAACAAGTTTGCATCCTAAAAATAAATTTTAATATTTCAAAAACTTAATCTCCAAAATTTAATTAGGATGTACTCTTATTTTTCTCCAAAACAACAACTTTATCAAGCATAGGAGTCTTAAGAGTGAGATTTTTTTTTTATCCAACTCATCAATATTATATTGTTGAAAAGTTATAATATTTTGTAAGTATGTAATGAAAAGTTTAATTTCATTATCTTTGTACATGAAAGAGTATATATTAAGAAATCTCAATACATATGTTAGCATTAAAAAAAAATTCTCTAACTCTAAACATAGATATGTTACAAAAAATGAATGATGATGACAAGAAGTTACACAATTGCCTTTGTGACAAAGTGACTCCTTTAACTGTTTGCATGATCACCCATTGATGAAGCCAAACAACTTGTCTGAAAGGGATGGGAACATGTAAAGGTGCAATAACCGTGAATGCCATCAATGAAAAATAAAAATAGAAGAAAATGAAAAAGGAAACAGAAAAACAAAGACACACCAAACAAGAGAGAGCCACAGAGACGCACAGAAAGAGATCTTTGGTTTCAATAAATTAGAAGAAGTTGAAGGTTTTGATAATCGGAGGGAACCAAAGTGGGGCAGAAACACACGTCGTGTTCAGGCAAAATCCATGTGCCCACATGGATGATTGAGAGAGAGAGAGAGAGTGAGTGAGTAAGGGTGAGAGAGTGTTATATTTAGGACCTCAACATCACCACAGGTATAACAGCAGCAGCACCTGCAGTGGCAGCATAAACATACACAGTAGTAGAAGAGGAGAGACACGAGAGACCCACCAAGGAAATTTTGTTCAAGACCAGAACTTGGTCATAAAGTTTGCATCTTTTGATGATTTTAAGTGGCACGAGGTTCAAAGTCCATAGTGGGGTGTGGTGAATTTTATTTTGGAGCGGGGGAGGAAGAGAAGAGGTGAGAGAGATGAAGAAGAGTGAGAGTGGGGGGTATGTGAGAGCGGATCAGATAGATCTGAAGAGCTTGGATGAGCAGCTTCAGAGGCATCTTAGTAGAGCATGGACTATGGAGAAGAACAAGGAGAAGGAGGAAGAGGAGGTTGAAGGAAGGTCCACAAGAAGCAGACAAGAATGGGAGATTGACCCCTCTAAGCTTGTCATCAAGACTGTCATTGCCCGTGGCACTTTTGGCACAGTTCATCGTGGGATTTATGATGGACAAGATGTTGCAGGTAGTACACTCTCTTGTTTTGGTCTCATACTTGAAGTGTTTTGAGTTTTCGTTTGATGTTTGTCTCTTTGTTTTATTATGTAACTGACCAAGTCTAGAAAGAAAGAGGAAAAAAAATTATGCATGGTTTGTTTTTCCCTCCCTTTCTTGCACTGTATTGTTTAACACCACGCCCATGTGCAAGGGGGAAGTTTTATTCACTTATGGAAGTTCATGCAGATGCAGTTGGTGCTTTTAAGGTGTACTTGCATAATGTGCACATGCTCCCAAACTGTAGGTTTTTTGGTTTTTAGGCCTTCTTCTTTTGTGATTGTCAAGGTTTCATTTCATAGGCAAGTGCATTATCTACGATGTCTTGCTTGACTTTCAATGGGAGTGTTATGAAGGGTTCGAAAGAGTTGTTCAATCTTATGTATTATTTGGTCTGCAGATCCACTGTTTAAGTTTTATTTTGCATGTTCCTTGTGATTTCGTTTTACTTGTACCTTTGCAATCAAGCAAGCAACAACTTTTGGTTGAACATGACTCTCTGTTCTGCTGTTTTTTGTTTCCCCAAGTTCTTTGAGAAGGCATCTTAGCTGATAGTGTTTGGTTAGCCATAACTGCCTAGCATTGAAACTTTGTGGATCAGGATTTGCACAATCCGTGATTCACAAGATTGAGTACCCTTTACTCCTTTTCTTTTTGTTTTCCCTGGAATTCACAAGATCTAGTTGACTTGACAGTTATGTGCATGAACTTTAGTGTTTATTTCTTTTTCAACTTTCTTGTGTTCTTGGTTATTACTGTTGTGCCCCTTATTTTACCACCATGGGGTTGTATAAGGATTTAAAAAAGCAAAAGGGTTTAAGTTGATTGGTTTTTATGTTGCCACACACATTTCTCGTTCATACAATATTCTTCTAGTCGTAGCCAGTTACAGGAGCTCTTCTCGTGAGAGTTAAAATCATCAGTGATGGCAATGCCTTTTTGAGATTTCATGATTGCCATGATGATAACAATATGCTAAACTTTATTATCTTTTACAGTTCCTGGATGCTAAACCTGTTCACCCTGCATAAATTTAGATGAATGAACAGTTTAACTTGTGAATGTGCATGCATGCTCTCCTGCTTCCATAACTTGCAATCAATCTTCCATTTTGTTTTTCTCAGTTAAGCTCCTTGACTGGGGAGAAGAGGGACATCGATCAGATGCTGAAATAGCTTCTTTGAGAGCGGCGTTTACTCAAGAAGTTGCCGTTTGGCACAAGCTTGACCATCCTAATGTAACCAAGGTAATATTGCTCCTTCATTCTTCACTTGCCTTAATCATGTTTGTCCTTTATCTTGTGCTGTGGGAACGGGTAACTCCCTTTAACAGGTGGTATAAGTTCTGTTACTTGCTACTTAGTCAAAAGATGATGAACAAGATGAAAGGGAGAAGATAAATGATGATGAAGATCTTGAGATTTAATGTGTTACTTGAGGCTAATATTGGACTATGTTCAAGCTGGAAATGTGGTAAAACATTCTAGGACTACAACATTGCCAGAATCTCAAATAAATTCTCTTAAGATTTATTTTCTGTTTTGTCTCTAATATGTTGGGGCATGGGAAAAGGATTAAGTGGTAGTTGGGTGGGTGCATTAAGATCTGCACCAAGGGGAAAAACCTGTGCAAGTGTACAGGGCAGTAATTTGGTCTGGTCTTCAGGTTCCCCCACAAGTAATGCATGAAATTTTCATCATAATTTCAAACATTTATGTGAGAATCTGCTTATTCATTCTTACTGTCAAATCTATTTTGCAGTTTATTGGGGCAACAATGGGAACATCAGAGCTACAGTTACAAACAGAAAATGGTCATATAGGCATGCCAAGTAATGTTTGTTGTGTTGTTGTTGAATATTGTCCTGGAGGCGCTCTGAAGACTTATCTTATTAAAAACCGAAGAAGGAAGCTGGCTTTTAAAGTGGTTGTTCAACTGGCTCTTGACCTTGCAAGAGGGTCCAATCTTTTTGCCTTATCTGTGTCATATAAGCTCAAAAGAATAAGCTTTTTTTTTAAGCCTGAAAAATCTTTATTATTTACTTTACAGGTTGAGCTATCTCCACACAAAGAAGATTGTCCACAGAGATGTTAAAACAGAAAATATGCTTCTGGACAAGACACGAACCTTGAAAATAGCTGATTTTGGAGTGGCTCGGATTGAGGCTTCCAATCCTCATGACATGACAGGTGAAACCGGAACCCTTGGTTACATGGCTCCTGAGGTATATGCTCCAATTCCTTTCAAAACATCTCTCTTGTGCATTGTACTTTTGGGATTTGTTTCAAACACTCATTAATGTCTAATTCGTGACTCTGCATAGACAAATTTTTTGAACTCTTAGACGTGTTGAATGTGGTCAAATCTGTTGTCTAACTAATTGTGAAAGAATTGAGATGATCATTCTGCTCTTAGAAATATAGTGAAAATTCACTAAAACAAGTTCTTCATTAAAGTATTTACCATTTTTGGAAAAATAAGACATTGCATTGTTCTATTACTGTCTATACTTTTATCAGGCATTCCTTTGTTTTATAATTCAGCCATCAATTATGTATATCTCCATGTTCGTTTTGATACATAAGTACTGGAAGAAATCTCTACATCAGAAGGTCCCATTTACAATTAATGACATCTTGAACTTCAGCATATTATCACTAATCTTCAGATATTTACAGCATCTAGCACAAACATTGTTTTTCTTTTTCCTGAAAGTATTCTAATGACGAGTCTCTTCAATACGAGCCATTCATTTAACTGTAATTGACAGTTCACTCTCTTTAAACACACAAGCCTTGGCATATATTCTGCTTATGTTACAATCATAAATGGTTTGGTTTTGCATAAGTAATCCATGTTTTGTTGGAATAGTAACAGATGTTGTATCTATGAAAATCTTACCTGAAGAAATTGAGCAGGTTCTAAATGGTAATCCATACAATAGAAAGTGTGACGTGTACAGTTTCGGCATATGCTTATGGGAGATATACTGCTGTGACATGCCATATCCAGACCTTAGCTTCTCCGAAGTGACGTCAGCTGTAGTACGGCAGGTATATGAAATAAGGACATTTACCTCTGACAACTGATGTTTTCAAAATCCAAAGTCTGATTCCTACTCATGATATTAAATAAGGGCATTTTTGTTCAGATTCAAATATACTATTTTTTTACTTCCATTATACATTCCTTAATCCATGTGCTTTAACCTTAAACATCATATAGTTATGGGAAAGAGTAGTAGTATTTGCTAACAATCACCGACTTGGACAATTGTTAGTTTGTTTGCAAATGGTCTCATACAATCATATCTGATGTTTATGCATTAGTAAAGTAACTATTCCAACATGTTTTATGCATACAATTGTTAACTAGAATCTTTGTGGAACTGCAGAATCTGAGGCCAGAGATTCCACGATGTTGTCCTAGCTCTCTGGCAAATGTGATGAAAAGATGCTGGGATGCGAATCCTGACAAGAGGCCAGAGATGGATGAAGTGGTGTCCATGTTGGAAGCTATTGACACTTCAAAGGGTGGAGGTATGATCCCTCTTGATCAGCCTCAGGGTTGTTTATGTTTTCGGAGCTATCGAGGACCTTGAAAGATTTTTCACTGTCGAGGAAATCGATTATGGAGGGATGATATACAGCATTCTGGAAAATCAGTTTGTATTTTATTTCATTGAAGGAATAGGGAAGAAGGAAGACTCAGGATGGAATGCATACACAAAAACTGTGAAGGCCATAGTTAATGATGAGCTCTGCAATTACTTGTTACTTTGTTGGGCTATAATTTTTGTAAAGCTAATTGTGCTCTCTCCTCATTGCACCCATTTTTATGATATTTTCTATGTAAGTTGTACACTTGACAGTAGTAGCATGGATTGTTCCAACACTAATATCAAAGTCCTGAGGGGTCATTTGATGTCCTTTGAGCTTACAAGTGATCTGTTTTGGGAAAGATCTGCTCATGTGCAGAAAGACACCTATAATAAATATATGGAATAAATATACAATTTGGCTGTAAAACATGTATCTGTTGAGATTGAGGAAGCTTTTTGTTTATCCAATTCACATTTTAAGTGGTACAATCTTACATGATATTTTAATTATAAAGAATCTCATGTGAGAATATCTGATTCCCTTCAGAATGGTAAGCTATATATCGACAGTTATGAACATATGATAAGAAAGAAGTTTCAGAACTTTGCTTATAATCTTCAGATCGAAAAGGTTTTTAATTCTTTTCGAAGTCTTAGATATACTATAGATAAAGTTAATTTAAAATGTATAAGTATATGCAAATTTGGTTTTATAAATTGATTTTGTAGGTTTGAGTTAGATTTAAATTTTTTTTTAATAAATTGTATAAAAAACAAAGTAGTTGATCTAATTTTTACAAACATTATCTGAAGGTAACCATCTTCTCAAATCAAGTTTCTGCTTTAAATTATCTGTGACTCTGATCATCTAAAATGTTCGTTAATGGGGTCACTTCCCCTGAAACTCTGCTATGTATAAAAGATCCTTCATTTGAAATTCTGATTGAGATGTACATGAAGAATTCTCTTGTTCTACAACTGTTTCTGATAGGTTAATGATATCTTCTTCCATTTTATTTATTACCCTGCAAAACAACAGAACTAGAGACTAGGGAAGTTCAGTATACCTTCTTTTGGGTTACAGCTTCAGAAGAAACTTCATCTAATAAGGGACCCCTTTTGAATCAGCTCTGCATCACTAGGTCATGCTTCAACTGCATAAATATGGCTGATTTCAAATGTTGCAAGCAACTTCTGCTCAAAGATTCTTTCCATGGTCGAAGCTCACAACGACAGGTATAGAAAATCGCATAAATATAAGCAAAGAGAGTAGCTCCACTGCACATTCTTGGCCATATCTGATGTTGGAGGTGAGGAAGAAAACTGTTGGGAAAACAATGACCTTCACATACTCGTAAAATTCGGAATACAAGTTGGATGATGCAACATCCACCACAAAAGAAAGATGCTTTGTTCTCTTAAGATTTTCTTTTCCTTGCTGAATGTGTGAAAGAGAATCTTTGATAAAATGTTGTTGTACAGTGTTGTCTTCAATCCTTTAAACAAATTCCCATAATATTAGTGGAAGAATATTTCCACTTTCGAGCAGAAAATAATACATCGATATTTCAGACGTGATAAAAGAAGGAAAATACTGTACAGAAACTCAGACAAAGAACCTTTGATCAAAACCGTTGTTGAGTTGCATAAGTTTTTAATATTGCCCAAGTCTAATGATTGATGTAATGTAATGATGGTACAAAGAATTATGTGAAGTTCTTCATAAATGTGTATATTTATGTAGCGTTATTACTCAGGTAAATATAACCATGACAAGGTTTTTGGTCTAAAATGATAATGAGTGTTGATCCATTCATAGTTGATGTTTGTGTTCAAAGTAAACAAATAAAATAATTCCACAACTTCCTCATTGAACAATCATAATTTTATTGATGAATTGGTGGAATGAAAGTTACAAGCCGGGGTGGTGAATAGTCTTAAAACATAATAAAATCTCAAGCTGTTGAACTGAATGCTAGGTTCTAGTAAAATGAATATTTGCTTTTCTGATAACAATGAGAAACTTAAGAGAGTAAACTTTCCACAGTAGAGCCTGCACTCCTGAATAGCCTTGAAGCAAGTGACAACAAACACTCATGTGGTATTTGTAGAAAAAAGCACAGAAAGTTTCACTAGCCAGCAATCTTGTAGCTTGGATTCACCAAATTATCAAGGCCAGAAACTACTTGAATAGATTCTATGACATCACCAACTTTGAGGTCTGCCAAGAAATCCTCGTTTTCTGTTACATAGCCAAAGACAGCATACCGACCATCCAATATATTGGCATTACTAGGAGTTAGCTCACTTTCTTTCAATAGCCAAAATATCTGGCTAGAGGCAGAGTTGTTCTCAAATTCCTATTCAACAAAATAAAAGGTGTAAGTAAAAGCTAGAAAAGAATATTAGCATGCTTAAAGAACAGCCATGTCAAAGACTGATTCTCACATCTCTTGCCATTGCCATTGTACCGAAAGCATTAAATGGAAGCTTTGTTTGAGCCTTGTATAGACCAAGCTCCTGTCCAAACAGATTATTGCCAACAGCAAATAAGAAAGTTTTCAACCTTGAGACGGTTAAAGGAACATGTTTGGAAGTATAAAATAAAGTTACAAAGTGAAACTTCATCCAAGAAAATAATACTAGTAAAAATACTTATTTCTTCTGATCATACAATGAGGTCTTTGATACAAATGTGCAAAAGTACACATGCCCCAAGAGTGATAAACAGGTGAAGATTACCTCTAAAGTTGCCCCATAAACAGGTGCCTTTTCGCCATTCACCGTAATTTCTAATGGTATTGTCCTGGTTTTCTCTGTACTTGGATCAATGAAACCCTCAGCAGGGCCTTCAGGATCACCAGTTTGGACGACAAACCCATCCGCTGCATAAAATTAAGACTATCTTGGTGAATTTAAACTATATGAGAGAGTTTCTACAAATTAAGCTCATATATAGACTAATTTTAGTTTACAACAAAGTTCATTTCATTTTTTCTTTTTATTCTTTTTTCTCTTAGAAGTTTTTGTGCAGAAATTTGTCCATACACACCCATACAAAATTATAGATATCAAGATCATTCAGCTACCATGACATAAGATGAAATCCAGCCAATTCATTCTCATAAAGAATTAATAATATATATGTATACATCCTTCCTTATCATTTCCTGTTGTGCAATGAGAGAAACTGGTGTACCTACTATTTATTTCTAAAACATAGCTAGAGAAGGCCTAAAAGATTATTTACCAAACCAGCTATAGCTGAAAGGGAAATCACAAGAAAAAATGCATGTCCAATAGAAGTCATATTTGTTACCTCTCTGGATTTCCATGCCATCATAGAAGTGCCTTTGAACCAAGTCAATGAAATTTCCAGAAGTTACAGGGGCATTGTAACCATCAAGAACAATGTGGAAAACGCATTCTTCCAGATTTGGATTGTCTTTAATCTTGACCTTCATATCCACTGCTGCTCTCCCCTTCAATAAGGGCATATTTTGGTATTCCTCGGGCACTTCAAATGGGAAGCCATCAACCATGTCTTCTTCAACACTGCAGAAATGCAATGCCCCAGGAACATCTCAGCTGCAGTCAATGAAAGGTTCTATATGAGAAAAGTCTTTCTCAAGAAGGTTAATTTTCTAAGTCCTCCTCAATTTTCCACTGTTATGAGGAGGACTCAATTTTTGCCAACATCTGAGTTTGGACTGAGTTTGTACTCAAAAACAGATCAAACTTATGAGGTTTTACAACCAAATCAATCTAGAGGAATCGTGCTAAAATGGTTGCAAATCTAGTATGCAATACCAGGTTGTCCAAATGAATGTTTTTCAATGGCTACCTGACTAACTAAACATGACACTTTGCAGTACAGTAGTTAGTCAGACCTTTAGATTTTAGGCACAGTTAGGATATAGACAAGTGGTGATCTACTGGTTGTACCAATAGTGCGGCTCTCGGACTACATTGATGTATGACAAGGTTAAATTGCTTTGCCACATCGGTTTAAGGTAAAGCCTACTTGTATCATTGAAGCAACTAACCCTTAATTCTGTCAGTTCCTAAGGAACATGAAGTGCTTTATATTGTCATAGCACACACCTATCCATTTTTCTGCAATTCTAATAATAGCAGAGTCTCAGATTCTTAATGATTAGCAGATAGAACGGACACTTAGAGAAATACATCATGACAGAGTTATAACATTTCAGGAATCCACCAATCCGTCTTTCATTATTCCAAGGAAGAAGAAAAAAAATATCCTGTTCTTATTGAGCACGTGTATGGAAGGATAAAGGTCTTTCTGTGGTTCACATAAGTGATTTTGAATTGAGATGCTTACCCTCCAACATATTGAAGAAGCTCTTTCTGTTTTGGTGCAACTGCATCTCGATTCCTATCCTGTACTATCAGTTCAAGCTCATCAATACCAGCTTCCAGCTTACTAAGCAGTTCAACTCCATGTTCTTTCTTTGACTCGGCTAAACCAGATATAATTAAACTCTTCCCTTGCTTGAGAGATCGAGATGCCTGTCTCACATTCTACATTCCATGTAAAGTAAATCAGCTTCAATCCCTAAGGGAAATGAAACACAAAAATCCAAAGCACAAGCTGCATACACAATCAACTTCTACAGATTGAAGAATAAGAATCTTTAAATCTTATGTCTTACTCTTTCCACAGAGTCAAGTGCCTTGACTCCAGCAATCTTGAGACTCTCTGTGATATCTTCAAGTGGCTTTTGTACTTCTCTAATGGCCTTGTTATCAATAGGAAGAGCATATCTCAACAATGCCCCAGGGTCCTTAATTGGAGGTCCAGATATCAAAACAGACAGATCAGAGAACACAGAGTTCGCTGCTTGAGCATTGGTAGGCCACCCCAATGTAGGAACTCCTGTTATTAACCCAACCGCCAGTGCTATAGATATAGCACACTTCTTGAAGGAAAATGACTTCTCATTCTGCACCAAAATACAACACAATAAGCTTTGGGGCTGCAATTCCACATTGCAGCAATCTAAAGTTACATCGTAAGCATAAGAACACAAGGTCGAGAGAAAACAAATAAAGTACATAAACTCTTTCTAATTGAAAAGAACACAAAAGCAAAATAAGTTCACACAGATAACAACTTAGAAATTTATCAAAACATGTATTCCCAAATATTCAGTATATACAATTATCACTGTAGATAAAGGCAAAGTGATTAACTAGTTGAAAAAACACTATTATTTTTCTATCAATGCTTATCTCTGGACCGAAACACTTGACTCAAGTAACTTAAGTGCATTTGGGGCAAATGTAAATCCCAAATATTCACTTTCTCAGGTATAATAGCAGCAGAGAAATTTGAACCTTTGAAACTGCTTATCTTTCACACTGTAATGTATAGAGCTTACACTCTCTTTCCCTTGTGAAATGCACTTCTACAAGTTTCCTTCTTTTAAGAAAATTAATTGTATTCAAACATGAGATGAACAAGAAAAGTAAAATGCTGATTGGGAACCCACCAAATATCCTCCCCAGATGAGCATAATCACCGTTCATGACAAACAAAGAGCATCTACAATCACAAGATCAAATTTTGAAGAGACTTACAAGGTTGTCCTGAACTTCAGAATGATGGGATGGTTGGTTAGAGCAACGAGCATTGAAACCTCGGAGTCCTCGAAGTGGGTAGGACAAACGGCCAGAGTGTGTGGTGTTGGAATTGAACCATTTGGGAGTGAGGGAAACACAGTAGTGGCAGGGGATAATGGCTGCCATTGAAATGATGCCAACAAAAACTTCAGAGAACAAATTTCATGTGACACAAAATTGTAGAGAAAGAGACAGACAATGAAAAGCAGTTAGTTTGATAAGGTTTTAGGCAAACTTTGAGGTTTGTGTTGTATAAGGGATGGTTGCAAAAAGGGTCACCTTTGAATGAAATCCATCATCCATTCATCTTGATCCTTCTTTGGATAAGATAACATAGCATTGGGTCCCTTGCAAAGGACACATTTCCTTTCACGTAAATAGTTTTTAACATTTCATTTTTTTCTTTACTTTTCTTGAAAAGTTAGGTAAACATTTAAATTGAAACCGCCCTTCCCAACTTTTCTTTTTCTTGAAAAGTTAGGTAAAAATTTAAAGTAGAACTCTGAGAAATTAAAGACGGGGCAATTTTATTAAAGAAAAAAAAAAGAATAATTTTGAGGAAAATGTAACTAAAATCATTGTTTGGGAATTAACTATAATCTTTGTCTCCTTCTCATCACTGTAAGCTAATCATTTGTGGGATAATACAGTAGAGCTTTTAACTTAAAACGAGCTTTTAAGAAAAAAAAACGAAACATATTTTCTTTTATTTTAAAAATTTCAATTTTAAAATAAATTTCTAAAATTATATAAGAGAAACATATCCTGAAAAATATTATCCTAACAAGACTTAAAACATTAGCCACACCTAGTTTGAAAAAACAATTATCAAAAGTGTAACACTTGTTTTTACATACGTTTGAAAATATACACGAAATGTGAATTTTGAAAATATATAAACAACTTTTTTCAAATAAAACTATATAACTCAAAAAATGGAAATATATATATATATATATATATATATATATATATATATATATATATATTGAATTTTAGACAGCGATTGAAAGATAAATCCTTTAATTGCTTAAACCACACTAGTTTAGATTTTTGACTGAAACTGGTTTTAGTTTGGGTTGAATATGTAAAAGCAAATCTTAAGAGAACGCTAGGGATAATTTATTTTTAGCAAAAAAAGAAAAAAATGAAATACTTAAGGAAATTTATGATTAAAAGCTCTTATTTATCATATTAGCAGTTTCTTCATTATTTCAATATCCATAATTTCTACCAACATCCAAGAAGGTTAAAATGGGTTGCGAACCATGATAAGTATGCTAAAATGAGTGAGGGGGTTTCTTGCGGCACCCCAAATATTTCTTATGCAGCTCCAAAGATGTATGCTCTTCCATTTATGTTCTTGAAAAATTAATTAAATAAAAAAATTGAATTAGATAAACGTAATAATTAAACAATTATGAAGTGGCGGAAATAGTTGACTGCCTGAATTAATTGACAGTAGTGTTTGTATATGTACTGCTACACCCCATCTTCTTGCACTTTCACTTCCACTTGCACCCCCTCTTCTTTCACTTTCTGTTCCACTTGCAGTAAAAGAACTTTTGTTGCTGGCTGAAGTGTGAATTTTGCAATTCAGGATCCACTGGTATTTCATCACTTTGCTTCATTTCTTCTAAAAAAAATGTACGCATAAGTTTATGTTTGAGGTAAATGTTAGGTGAAAAAACAAACGGAGCTGGGTTTTTAATGTTCTACGCATGTTATAGAAGTCGTTTTTCATCTATTAGCCAATACGGAAGTTGACTTCCGTAAGACAATAAAAAAAATCATACTTCTGGAAGTGTCTGTGTAAAACGAAAGTGAAGTTATTTTTCCCCATATACAAAAGTTGACTTCCAGAACATAATGAAAAAATTTCAACTTCCGAAAGTAGACATCTGGAAGTGTCCCTGTAAAACGGAAGTGGATTGCCAGTACGGAAGTGAAGTTTTTTTTCGAGTCTTACAAAAGTGAACTTCCGGTCTTTAAAAGAAGTTAGTTTTTTGCAATTACGGAAGTGGACATCCGGACATGAAATTTAACGGATGTCGACTTCCGGTGAGTAGATGTTTTTTCTTCCGAAAGTGGTAAGTTACTTTTGTTTCATTGGAAGTTGCCACATGCTTACGGAAGTCAAC
This sequence comes from Vigna unguiculata, assembly GCF_037176805.1. Classification (NCBI taxonomy): domain Eukaryota; kingdom Viridiplantae; phylum Streptophyta; class Magnoliopsida; order Fabales; family Fabaceae; genus Vigna; species Vigna unguiculata. The sequence continues at coordinate 47,698,747 of NC_140795.1, read as the reverse complement.
TTCCGGTGATATTTTTTGCACACCTACGGAAGTCCACTTCCGGGCACAAAACTTACGGAAGTCACTAAATCACTATCTCTTCTTGCGGAAGTTACTTCCAATTACGGAAGTCATTTCCAACTATGGAAGTCAACAATTACAATCACGGAAATCACACCTACAGAAATCACCACCACTACGGAAGTCAGTTTTAATTACGGAAGTCAGTTTTAATTACGGAAGTCGACTTTCAGTATTGATGGCTTACGGAAGTCGACTTTCGGTTGTTCTATTTTCATGCTATTCACAGTGATCTATGGAAGTCCACTTCCGAAACTTGTTTTTGTCTACAAAAGTTCACTTCAATCATTTTATGGCTTACGAAAGTCGACTTCCGAAATTAAATCACTTGCGGAAGTCGACTTTCGGTTTGTGGTTTATGTTTCACTCATAGATCTATACTCCAATCAACATAAAAAATGTTTATACCTATATATGCATGACAAACATGGCAGCAACAACACAAAAAAAGGAAAAACTAGAAAGGGATATGATTACTCATACAGGAATGGCGAAGGGAAGAAGGAGACCAAATAAAAAAAATAGTGAGGAGTGTGGCTTGAGGGGCGACCTTAGAGAGTGAGGAGAGTGAGGCAAAGGATTTGGGGTCAGGTGAGGACGACAGCTAGGTTTAGGTTAAAAGAAAGTGGTGAGTAATTTTTATTAAATAAGAGAGATAAGTGAGAGAAGTGACTGATTTAAAATTTTAAAATGGTCAAAGGGCAATTTTGGATTTTAAGAAAAAATTAGAGGTGCAAATGAAATATTGGGGGTGTAGGAAGAAAACCCCAACGGGTGAACTTAGTTAAAAAAATTATTTTTTTAATTTGTTTGATCTATGATGCACTGATACTTCAACTTGGGTCACGTATCCGTGTCCGATACTTTAACAATACTTATCAATGAAGTATCTACTTTATAAAATCATAATACACTACAATAAAATCTTTGAATAGTGAACAATTTTAGTGACAAAAAATAATTAGTCACTATATAGTAACCAAACTGACAATTAGAATAGTTTCAAAAAATTATAATTAGTCTCTAAATTGATAATTAAAATAATTTCAATTATGAATTGGTTTTTAAATTAGTCACTAACATTAGCTACCAAGTTTGGCTACCAAAATAATTGGTCTCTAATTAGGAATTTTGGATTCACATATTAATAATGATATATTTATTATATTTATAAAAATTATTATACATTTTCAATATTCATATATCACGTATCGATACGTGTATGTGTATCGTAGGTTTTGATTAAATGTTTCGGTAAAACCATGAAATAATATAAAAAAAATGATAAAAATTAAAATGATATCATTCATTATAAATGTTTACGGAGACGAATAATTTGTAACTTGTAGTATTAATATTGATTAATTATATATAATTTGAATTAAAGAAGGTGGTAAATGGCCATAGACCATAAATAGCAAACTTCATTAGTTTTGCTCTTTATATATTTTTATCGATCAATATTGTTTTATCTATATGATAAATTAAGAATTTCAAAATAATAAAGTAATTATATTACCTAATAATAATGGTGACATACGTATTGAAAAATATTATATAAATTTGAAATGTTAAAAAATTTTGTATTTTAAAAAATAAATGTAATTGTTATTTTATCATAAATATAAAAAATATGTGCCTATTTTTAAAAATTAAACAAAGTGTGATTATTTAAAAGATTAAACATATTAAATAGTACAAATATTATTCTTCGGAACTTATTAGGAATTAATTAGTTAATTATGATTGTCGACAAAATCATCCAACGAGTATATATGAAGTTCTTAATTGGTACTGAAAGAACTATTTCTTTTAAAAAATAATTTTTTTTACTAATTTATTGAAGATTTCCAAAATAATAAAAAGGGTTAAGTATGTTTTTAGTCCCCGAACTTTGACTTTGAAAGAACTATTTCTTTTAAAAAATAATTTTTTTTACTAATTTATTGAAGATTTCCAAAATAATAAAAAGGGTTAAGTATGTTTTTAGTCCCCGAACTTTGACTCAAAATTGGAATTCGTCACTATCTGAAACTTCGATATATTTTGGTCCCTAAACTTTAGAAATGAAAGAATATAGTCCTTTTAAGCCAATTATATTAACTTTTTTTGACATGTCGAACGCTTTTTATATTAGTATTGAAGTTTTTTTAGACTATTTGACACATTCTTGATTCAATATCTACTGAGAAATATGTTTGACACTTCAAAAAAAGTTAACGTAATTGAGTTAAAATGACTATATTCATTTATTTTTAAAGTTTAGGGACCAAAATATATCGAAGGTTCGGACAAGGACGAATTTCAATTTTGGGTCAAAGTTCAGTGACTAAAAACATACTTAACCCTAATAAAAATTATAAAATTTGTATGGTTAAAACCTATTTAAAAATTGTTATCTCTAATCATAAATAAACATGAAGTAATTAGCCTTTACTTGTTAAAAAATAGTTAAAAGTTAATGATGACATATTTCATTAAGTAAGTGATGTAATAAAAGCAAAGAAGATGTAAAAGATCTCAAACTTACCTTCTCTACTTTAAATACTTAATAAGGTATGCTACACATTATCATTAACTTTACCATCTCAAATATAATTTTGGAATTTGAAAAGTAATGAAATTTATTTTTCTAAGAAAGAAGAAATTTATTATAGGAAAATAATGCATGAATGATAGGATAATGAAAGAGGAAGCATTGTGTGAGTGAGTAAAAAAAATAAGGGTTTTATTTTATAGTTTTTCTGTCAAGATATTTGAATATCTTAGCTTTTAAAAGATAATTAACTTAAGTTTTATTATTAATTTTAGTTGTATTGTTAAAAGTTAACAATAATAATAATTATCCTCTTCTCATCAATCTATCAAACTTATCTTCTATTTTTAACGGATACAGTTTTGAGATTACATAAACACAAAAGTGTTTTTTTTTTTCACACAAAAAACTAACGTAGGTATTTTTGTAAATTAAAAATAAAAAATATTTTTGAAACTATAATTTAATCCATTATAGGTTGGAGGGAAGGGAAGGCAAACTTTATTTATTAATTTGATTTTTAAGGTTAATTTAGGTTTAATTTTACTATTTTAATATATTATTTAATAGTATATTCAAAATTTATTAAAGCTGATATTTGAATCTATTGTATTACATAATTCAAAAAATTTTAAACTCTTCATATTCATATTAAAATATCTTAAACATAGCATAAATATAAAGAATGCGATAGTAATTATAATAAGTTCCAATAAGGATAGTAATTGTAATTAGACATAGCATACAAAGAATGCAAGACACATGTCATGCCCTTTATCTACAAACATATAGAAAGGAAAACAATCATATTTAAATGAAAACTTTTGATTATAATTAATAATATAATCTTATATATACACACACACACATAAAATCAAACCTCTACACAACCATCGCATAATTGAAATTAAATATTATTTAAAACACAACGAACATTATTAAATTCACATTAATGAAAAATAAAATTATGATATTAAATATAATTATATTTAATCAAATATATTATTTCCGATTAATATTATTAAGAGATTATGTTTCACTACTTCTCACAATACTGGATAATAGTACTCATCTTTCATTATAATGATCGGGTGATTCTTTATATTATAGTACATTATTAATAATCACGATCTCTCTAATATATAGATATAATTAATATTTATTCACCAGCAACAAATTTATATTATAAATTAAGGTTAAGAAATACATTATATATATATATATATATAACACATCTATAAATAATATAAAATAATTAAAGATGAGGTTAAAAATATTCCATTAAATAATAATAATAATAAATAAATAATTAAATATGGTATTGATACATTTTATAATAAGAACGATTGTAAACAATCCAGAGATGTCTCGTTTTCTTTACCTAAATTAAAAAAAAAAACTTAATGCAATATGATTCAAAATTTAATCACGCACTTAATTTTTCTTCTTCTTTTATATGTTTTCCTTGAATATGTTTATTTTCTATTGAGAAAATAATTACTATACGAAAATTATAAAACAATAATTAATTTCAAAGACCAAAATAATTAGTTTTTATATTGATTAAGTTAAATACTATTTTACAAATTAAAAATATTTTATTAAATTAGAGTCTAAATTAATCTTTAATATTATTTTAAACTATTTTAATTAGTTCCTATTGTTATCGATTTTAAATTAATCTCTAATTCTAAATTAGAGATTAATTTCTGAATAGCTAAAATTTTATTAACTAAATATCAGAGACGCTCTAATTTCTAAACTAATTATAATTAATAATATTTAGTTTATAAAATATATAAGTAGAAAATTTATCATGATTACTTTGTTATTACATGAACTTGTTTTGTAATTAAATTTTAGATTTTATTTAGTTATAAATTAGTATAGTGCATACTTTTATTTATTTTTTATATCAATCAATATTGTATTATCTATACGATAAATTAAGAATTTAGAAATAATAAAGTAATTATATTACCTAATAATGATGATGATGTATTGAAAAGTATTATGTTATAAATTTGAAATGTTACAAAATTTGTATTTAAAAAAATAAATAAATGTAATTGTTATTTTATTGTAAATAAAAAAAAGATATGTCTCTATCTTTAAAAATTAAAGAAAATGTTGATCGTGTAAAAGATTAAACATATTAAATAGTACCGATATTATTCTTCGGAACTTATTAGGAATTAATTAGAGTAACTATGATAGTCGACAAAATCATCCAACGAGTATATTAAGTTCTTTTACTGAAAGAACTATTTCTTTTAAAAAATTATTGAATTAGGAAGTCGTTAAAGCTTTGAAAATAATTACGTCTAATTTCGAAAATGAAATGTATATGTATCAAATTTGAGAATAGGTAGCCTTGTGATGAACTAAAAAAAAGTTGTATAATTGTGTTTTTTATTTTTCTTGGATCGAAAACTGTTTTGTATGAACTTTAATAACTTGTCAGGAATTAAAGAAATATGTAAATAGTCTATAGAATATGTATAGGGATATTCATTGGTTTTATTTTTATTGTTTTACATCTATTATTAAGATTGCACAAAGTTTGTGCAATCTTCTAACAAATTCTTAACTGTGGAATAATAAAGAGTGTTAAAAACAAAAATAAGATAAGTCATTTATTGTAGATTTCCAAAATAACAAAAATTAGAAAATCTGTATGTTAAAACCTATTTAAAAATTATTCTCTCTATATAAATAATTTACAATGATGAATTAATTAGTCTTTACTTTTAAAAAAAATTAAAAGATTAAAAGTTAATCATTACATTATTTTATTAGGTAATTGATCAGTAGAAGCATAGACGAGGTAAAAGATCTTAAGCTTGGATATATAATGACCAGATAGGACAAATTATTTTTGGACAAATTTTATTTTGACAAACTTGATAAATTTTTTATAAATAAAATTAAATAGATTATTTTTTATTTAAAAAAAATAAAATAGTAAAATGGTTTTTTTTTCATCTAAATAGGTAATTTGTCAATGCTAAAAAAATATTTGTCAAAATATTATATTTTCCGAAAAATAGAGAAATAATTGAAGCAACATCATAGGATAATGATATTTTGACTACTAAATTTTGACAATTTTTTATTACAACATGAATTATCATCTTCTAAGTGGTTTTGGAATATTGAGAACGAGAAAATAAAAAAATAAATAAAAAACCACTTAAGAAATAATACCTAAAGTAGTGAAAAAATCATTGTCCTTGTATATATCGTTTGAATCTATAGTGGTTTAAAATGAAACGCATATAAAAGCACAAGTGATATATACGAAACACGTAAAAATATAAATGAAAAGAAAAAAAATCAAGCTTCAAGATCTCGGGGGCGTTGAGAGAGTTGAACCTCAGTTGTGTTATCATCATTGTTTTCTCCTCTCCAACAGTAGGAAGCATACAAGATGAGCTGAACCAGTCCAGAGACTACGCCAATGCTGTTACTGATCTGCAACAATGGTAACAACATTATTTCATTCAAGAACTAAAATAAACAGAAATGAAAAATGAAAAGTGAAAAGTGAAGTAACTAATTACCAGAACATAGATGTCGAAGGGGTGGATAAGAGCATATGTGGTCCAGCACACACCATTAAGAAAGTTCGCCAGAGATAGCCAGAATGGCATGTATTTCACACTCTTCGTTTTTATAACCTTAGCCTGATCATTTATTTATATATATACCAACACCATTATGAGTTTTCGAAAGAAAAGTTACTTTATCACGTAAAAAAATAACTTTTTAACTCTAATTCAATCTAAACAAATTGACGTGGAATGGAACTTTTAAATACGTGATGATGTAATCGTAGAGATTGAAGACTCACTATGATTGTAAGAGGAGAAACATACATCATCACATTGAAGACATCGCAGACGATGCCAACAATCAACGACCTTCGCTTGGAGCCATGCAGTGCCAGCATTGTTATGAGAATAATTGTAGCAAAGAAAATAGCCTCGCTCAGAAGTAAAATCGACACCTTTTTCTGAAGTAAGAGAAGAGAGATGCGTAAGCATGAAAATTTGTAAAGAATTTGAATCAATCATTAATATTAATTTTTAAGAAATTGATTGTAGGAGAAGTGCATGAATATACCCGTCCTTTGTTGGTTGCATAGATGAGAAATATAGCAAGATAGACGAACTCGATCACAAGTCCAACGCTGTTGATGGTCACCACCAAAAGACTGTTTGGGTGCACAAATGGCATTCCATACAACACCCAAAACGCACAGTTCAATACCGTAGCTATGTAAGGATCAGGCTTGAACTCCTCCACCGACTTCTGCTTTATAATTTTGTAGAATGTTGGGCTGCAATTCATTCAAATAATTAACCTATATATAATTTTTTTTAAATTATACTAATAAAAAAGTATATTTTAGGGATCGGAGTAAATGCAGGAAAAGTAAGATTGATTACGCTGGTGAGAAGAACAAGCCGAAGGAGATGACATTTCCTGAAGAAGAAAAAAAAATTGATCAGGACGTCAAAAAAAGACTGTATGATATGCATACGATAAACCACAAAGTTTTCATACATAAATCGATTAAACAACAAAATTCATGCATAAAAAACTACACAGAAATGGCAAGCATTAATTGAAACTGAAGTTCAAGTTCTCCTTGCTAGAATCAAGCTCTCCCGCGCAAACGAAGCGAAATGCGACCGATCCACGATGTAAATCAAAAGTTGAACAGAAAAAAAATAAAAATAAAAATATTAAGAAGCAGATGCTTGTTCAAAATTTGGAGTTGCAGCTTGGAAGAGAGACGAACCTATGATGCCGATGATGTTGCGAGCTACTGAAGCGCTCACCATTTTCGAAAGCAACGCAGAAAACACGGAGAAATGGAGAGAAGGAAATAGAAACACAATGCGTTTTTCGTGAGTGAGGTTTGACACAGAAATGAAGGAAAGAGGGTTTTTTGTTTTATAGAGTTTTTCTGCGAAGAAGAAAGGGTTTTAAAAGATAATTAAGATAAATTTTATTATTAAAGTATTTTATTATACATAATTAATTTTAGTTGTATTGTTAAAACTTAACAATTATAATAATTTTCCTCTTCTCATTAAATCTATCTGACTTATCTTCTTCTATTTTTAACAGATACAGTTTCATTCTCAACCGAAACAGTTTCACAAAACTGTTTTTTGTTTTTCATACAAAAATAAATAAAAAATATATATTTAGTGTCGTTATTTTGAAATTATAATTTAATTCATTATAGGTTAGAGGAAAGACAAATTTGACTTATTAATTTGATTTTAAGGTTAATTTAGGTTTAATTTGACTATTTTAATATAATATTAGAGTTATTAAAAATGTATTATAAGATATATATTTGAATTTATTGTATTACTTGAGTTATTGATTCTCGTTTGACAAAACGTATTAAAACCTCACATTTAAAAGTAAGATTAATTTATATTATATAAACGGAAACACATTTTATCTTATTAAATTGTTTATTTTATTTTAATAAAACTAAGTTAAATTTAATTTAATTATAAATAAATTAAAATGAAAGAAATAAAAATTCATATTGAATGAAGAGTTTCTAAAATTTATTTAATTGAGAACATGTTTTTAAAAGTTTAATAACTTTTACAAAATTATATTATCCATGTAATTGGATGTTATGGTTTCCTAATTCACAAGGACAAAATTATAACCCTTGACAATTTATTGACGAGTTACAAAAATCAAATTGAAGAATGATTCAAACCATAATATCATGTGAGTCTAATATGTCTATCTAGGATTAAGAGCTACATTATTTATAAAATTTAAATTTAATTTATTATATGTGTATATCGAATAGTAAAAATAATTAGAGTTTTTTTTTTCTCTGCTTTTTTCATCTTATCATTCCATGGCATATTATCTCACCTTACGTACATAACTGACTTTTAAAAGTATAATTTTAAAGTAAATAATAGTTATTTAATTAATTTATAAATTAGTTTCAAAGATTTAATTTTACCGATAAAATATTTTAAAAGTTTTTAATCTATAAATTAAAACCCAGTTATTTTTTGGGTTATGTTTTATTTAATTTATATTTTTCTTACAATTTAAATTTGTTTTATTATCATTTATTTTAATTTTATATAAATATTAATTATTACACTATTTTCCATTTTTGTTGAGTTAGTTATTTTAGATAATTAATTATATTTTAATATTTTAAAAACATTAGATAATAAATTATTATATCATGTCTTGAAGATACAATAAAATATAATAATCAGTTATTATATTTTATTTAATATATTAAAGATATTTCATAATAATATTGGAATATATTTTAAGTTTAAGTCAACTAAAAATAAACAAATAAAATCTACATTAATTTCTATATTACTTTTCTATTATATTTTTAATTATTTGGTCAATATACTTTCTCACACAATAAAAAGTTTAAAATTTTAGGTTAAATATGTTTTTTATCCCTTAACTTTGAGTGAATTTTGAAATTAGTCTATCTCGAAATTTTGACCAATTTAGTCATTCATCTCTCGAATTCGAAATACGAGGATTTAGTTCTTTTAATCAAATTTTATTAAATTTATTTTACATTTTAAACTCGTTTTATGATAGTATTTAACTTAACATTAAAGCAAAAATGTGTCAAACAGTATAAACAACTCAAATACAATACTGAAATGCATACAAAACATCAAATAAACATAATAAAATTTGATTAAAAGAACTAAATCCACGTATTTCAAAAGATAAATGACTAAATTGGTCCAAAGTTTTCGAAATTGACTAATTCCAAAATTCACTAAAAGTTAAGGGACCAACAACATATTTAACCCAAATTTTTAAATAAAGTAACTAATATTTATTACATTATTTCATTTGATTAAGCATAATAAAAATTATAAAGAAAATAAACACTCTAAAGTAAAATAACTAATATTTTTATTAAATTATTTTATATAAAGATTCCATATTAGATATCCTATCAATTTATCTTATATAAAAAAATTATGCACAAAAAAAATTATAAACAAATTCAATGTAATAATAATTTAAATGAAAAAAAACTCTAAAAAGTAAAACTAAAGCGTATTCATTACTTATTTTAATAAAAGGACTTATCCAAATAAATATTAAAAAAATACAATTAAAAAATAAATTTAATAAAACTAATTATTTTAAAAAATTATACTTATAATTACAAAAAAAAATCTAAAAAACATAAATTTTATTTTTTAATAAATTTTATATAATTATATCATTTACTGTGAATTTAAATTTAAGGTTTAATTATATTTTAATTTCTTGATAAATTTATGAATTTTTAATTGAATTTTATATAAATTATTTAATAAATTAATTTTGTGGTATATTGAATACTCAATAAATTCAATTTTTTCAATTGAGTTTTCGCACACTTAAGTTGTTATCTTAATGGAAAAATTGAAGCTCTTAAGTGGTTGATGTGGTTACTATCTTGTTTTGTCATGTCACCTTAGCATATCATTTTATTATTTAAAATTTTTTTATTTTACAATTTTATAAATTATAATTTTATAATTGTGTAATTACATAATTATATAACTTTATAATTTTAATATTTTAATTCAAAGTTGTATAATTATAAAATTATGATTTTTTTAAATATAAAATTATGACATATTTTCAAATTTTATTCAAAATAATAAAATCATAATTTTATAATTATATAATTTTAAATTAAAATAATAAAATTATTTGTCCAAAGGTTTGATGCAAGGTTTTTTTTCTCTCTCATAAATAATGAAAAATTCATTTGGTTAAATAAAAGTATTATATGAAAAAATTTGTATAAATTTTATGGATATAAGTAGTAATGTATTATTTTTATTGAAAAATTTATTAATTATATGATATTGCTATGCAATAAGACTTTTATTTTAACATTGTTCGGAATCCAATAAACTATCTCTCCCAAGATAGGAGTATATAAGATTTTTCAAAAATAAAGTTGTTATAATTTTATGAAATATAAAATTATAATATACTTTTATTTTTTATTCAAATAATAAAATCATAATTTAATAATTATACAATTTTAAATTATAATAAAAGTAAAAATTATAAACTTATAGAATTATAAATCACAAATTATAAAATTTTAAATTTTAAAATTTTAAAGTGATAAAATGACATGTGATACTCAACAAAGAGATATATGACATAACAAATAATAATTACATAAGCTTCTTAATAGAAAAAATTAACAACGGACATCCAATTTAACAAAATAAATTTATTAGTACTAAATAGATCACAAAAATTTATTAGTGACTCAATTAATTGAAAATTCTCAAATTTAGCATGCACTCAAAAATAATTAAACTAAATTTATATATTTTATTAAAATTTTAATTTTATGTTTGGATAATTACTGTTTATTGTAATAATAGTTATATTACATTTTTAATTCTATTTATTATAAAAAAAATGGATGCATCGCAATTTGAAAACATATTCTTTAGCTAGTAATAAACTTAATTTTCTAACAGCGTAGTTAGTAATGTTTTTTTTTTTTTCTAAAACCTTGTTATTATTGTTTATGATACTAACATTTTATAACATAGAATTGATATTTATAAATTAAATATTTTAAAAAATTATTTAGGTTTATCTTATATTTAAATATATTATTATTTGGAATAAAGGTGCTGTTACCAAATTACAGGTTGAGCCTGGTGTTGGTATGTTTCAATGGTCCAATTAGGACCATTTAAACTTGTGATGTCTCAATTGCATGACTATTTCTTTCAGCACCCCATAATTTCTAACCGAACCTCATACTTCTTAAAATGACTATTTTATTATTCATAAACATGATTTCTTAATTACATGGAAAACACATAAAACACATACAAATGGAGAGAATGAAGTAACAAAACAATGAGCTTTCTGTGACCTTTGCGTGAGTGAGATTTGACACAGAAACAAAAGAAGAAGAGTTTTTGTTTTATAGATTTTGTTATCAAAGATAAAGTTTTGAAAGATAATTAAATTAAGTACTATGATACTTTTGATAAAATTTCTTTTATAAAAACTTTGACAAAATTTATTTTTCAAGACACACATTAAGTTTGTTATTAAAATATTTTATTATAGGTTGTATTGTTAAAAGTTAACAATAATAATAATTATTCCTTTCTCATCAAATCTATCAAATTTCTTCTATTTTTCACATATACGTTTCTGAAACTTTTTTTAAGTAAGAATATATTTAATCAATATATCGGGGAAAGACGAATTTTACTTATTAATTTGATTTTAAGGTTAATTTAGGTTTAATTTTACTATTTTTATATAATATTAAAGTTATTCAAAATTTATTATAAGATATTTGAATTTATTGACTAGTGCAGAATAGACTTTTTAGAGCGTCTTATATGTTTAAGTTCATGTGTAAACGAGACATATAAAGACATGGTGACACATTTGTAATTTTTTTAAATTTTTATGCTTCGATTGTACTTAGAATTGAGACAAACTCTATAAAATTTTATTCTTTCTGTTGCTTTGAAATTTTTAAACTAATGGCAGAGTTTTGTGCCTCAAGTCACATCCCTTCGTTGGTGGTTTCACATTTTTTATTCTGATATGGAGGTGAAGAGAGATTGTTTTTCATTACCGGCAAGATGAATGGAGGCATCATGAAGTTGTTTCGGTGTGATGCGGTGGTAGAAGATGGTGATAACGACACACTGGCGGCATTTAAGGTTTGAAAGGTGGCTAGAGTTTCTGTTTTGAAAGAAGGATGAAGATGATGATGTAACACACTATGGTTGGTGCAGGTGTGTGTACAAGGATTATGGCTACATGTCATGTTGTTATTGGTTCAAAAAATACATTTTTTTATTTGTTATGCTCATTAGGTCTCGGTTCCCTTCAAAACCAAGACACTAACCCTTGCATATGCCTCAGTTTATAACCGATGCATAAACAAATTCTTTTTTACTTCGTCAACATATGTCTCAGGTATAAAACCTAAGTCAAAAGACCAAAATAATCGCGGCATGATCTCTTTCCTACACTAATGTATATTACTTGAAAATATTTAAAAGTAAAATTACTTTAAACCGGAACAAATTTAAGTTCTAAGTTTTAATTATACGTCCATTTAAGAATTACATTATTTTATAAAATTTAAATTTAATTTATTATATGTATATATTATATACTAAACATAATTACAGTTTTTTTTTCTCCATTTTTCTTTCATTTTATCATTACATATCATGTTATCTCACCTTATGTACATAACTGACTTCTAAAAGTAGATTTTTAAAGTAAATAAACTAGTTATTTAATCAAATTATAAATTAGTCTCACTAATTTAAAATTACACATAAAATATTTTTTAAAGATTTTAATCTATAAATTAAAAACCAGTTATTTTTTTAGTTATATTTGATGTAATTTATAATATTTTTACAATTTAAATTTGTTTTATTTAATTTATATAGATATTAATAATTATACTATTTTCAATTTTTGTTGACTTAATTTATAAGTTTTTAAATAATTAGTCGTAATATCTTAAAGATCTTAAATAATTAATTATTATATCATATCAGAATGTATTATTTATTAATATCTCATAGATATTTTATAATGTTAGAATATATACAGCTGTTATATTAATTTAAGAAATTAAATTTAAGTCAATCTTATATAAAAAAAAAACAACCTGCGATATTTGCATTAATTTATATATTATTATTGGGTCATATTTCTAACCTTTTGGTCATATTTCATACTATGTGAAATATCCAATTTACTTCATCACTACAAAAAAATTAACATTTTAAAATAAAGTAACTATTATTTTATTACATTATTCATCTAATTAAGCAAATGAAAATTATAAAAAAAAAATTATAAAGTAAAATAACTAATATTTTATTAAATCATCTTACATAAAGATTTAGCATAACAAAAATTATTAAAAATTTCAATGTAATAATAATTTAAATGATTTTTTTAATTATATAAAAAATAAAAATAAAACATAAAATTACTCATTTAAATAAAACGACTTATCCAAATAAATGTTAAAAAATGCAATTAAAAATAAATAGATGTACTAAAATACAAATTTAATTACAAACTTTTTTTTCTTTTTTTAATCTCTAGATCTCTTCTAATAAACACACATGTAAACCACTACCTAAGAACGGCTTAAAACTAGTTATTTAAAAAAGAAAGTAATACTCATAATTATAAAATAACTTTTTTCCTAAAAAATTAAATTTTATTTATTAATAAAATTTATTATATAATTATGTGAATTTACATTTATTAAGTAGTTCATCATTATCAAATATAATATATTTATAAACTGAAGTTTATCAATTAACAAATTACTTATCTGCTATCAATTAGCTTATAAATTCTTAACTATCATATAAATTAGTTTTGCTAAAGATACCCTATAGCCAAATTAATTATATAACTTTTAAAATCAAATTTAACTGTGAGTTCAGTTGTTTCATGAAGTATTTACACATTTGACAGTTCCAAAACTTGAAAATAAAATCCAAAGTAAATCTTAGCATTAAGCATGCATATATATTATAAAAGCAAACATTCTATATGTCTACTCATAAATCTGTTTCTTGCATTTGAAACTGAAGAGGCAGAAAGAAGTATAAGGTGAAGAAGGAGTAAACAGAAAATAAAAGAAAAAGAAGTTATGAATGCATATTGATGTGTAATCACACTGCCACTGTTCCATTTAGGTTGGAGAGCTGAACCCCAGAGGGTTTCAAATTAAGATCACTATCATCATCTTTTTCACTCTTGCAGGAACAGTAACATGCGTATAACATTAGCTGAACTAGTCCCGAGATTGCTCCAATACCGTTGCTGATCTGAAATAGTTTGCAGAGGTAAGGGCAAAAATGAAAAACATTAATAATGATACACAGTAATTGTTTACATATGCATGCCAATGATAGTGGACATTTTAGATAGTATTCTTAACATTATTTTTATCTGAATCTTTCGACTTTCTTACCACATCCAATTTATTATAAAAAATTAAAAAATAAAGCCAACTGAATTCATTGTGAAATAAGAAAGGAGTGTATATAAGGGAAGAATGAAAATAATAATAATAATAATTAATGGGTTTGGGCTAAATGTTAATAAAAATGTAAAGATTTGGTCTTATTTAAAAGCTTTAAATTGAAAGTGGTGTTTATTTCTTTAATAGGGGAAGAGTACATTGTCAAATATTTAAAACAAAAGAAAATAATATTAATACTAAAGATAATTATGGGAGAAAAATATAAATTTTGGACAAATTTCTTTTTATTGACTAAATGAACTATTTTGTCTTCGATATGAATCGATCCGCTTTATTTATGGTAATTAAATTAATTTAAGTCCGTAATCCCTTAAATAGATTGCTTCTGTAATCAGATTTTTTCTATTCACATGTCATGATTTAAATATTTTCCAACCAATTTTTTTTGTCCGTACCCCAGACATAATAATTTTGATTCCTTAACTACTTGTTTAAGACCCTGAATTCATTCTCACTCAAACCAACCCATTTGGGATGATTCACCGGAAATAGAAACAATAAGAGGACAACAAGGTGAGAAGTGAAGTTGCTATTTACCAGCACAAAAAGGTCAAAGGGGTGGATGAGAGCGTATGTTGTCCAACACAGACCATTAAGGAAGTTAGCCACAGAGAGCCAAAATGGCATGTATTTCACACTCTTAGTTTTTATAACCTTTGCCTGTTTCATCATGCATACAAAGACTATGGTGTGAAAAATGTTATAAATTAACTAGTATGTATAAGCTATGTGATATATAGAAACTTATTAAATATAGAAGACTTACCATAACTGTGAGAGGAGAGACATACATCATAACATTGAAGATATCAGAGAGAATACCAACCACTAATGACCTTTTCTTTGTGCCATGCAGTGCCAGCATTGTTACAAGAGCAACGGCAGCAAAGAAGATAAGCTCGATGAGAAGGAAAATCAGTACCTTCTTCTGAAGTTAGGGAAGAGACAGTTAGTGTTACTGAGAATATTCAATTTCAAAGGTAATGAAATATGGCAGAACATTTGAAAAGAACAAAAGTTTCTTTGATCTTGCAAATCTCTTTAAACTAAACATATGCTATTGATTTGGCAGGTATGAGTGTTTTGGAGTTAGTTCTAGAATATGCAGTACAACCAATAAAAATCTATCACTTATTAACAATTAACAAACCAAATCGATTTTAACCCAACTTTTGCATACACAATATATATTTAAGTTCCAATGAGTGGTTACCCCAATATTTGTCCGTGAGAGGACTATTTGAAAACCACAGTGAGATGATTGATACATAGTTGAAAGATGAGTACAAAAGAGTCAAAAAGAGAGCTAAGTATAGGTGATTCTAGACATTATACGAAGAGAAAAGGGTATTAAAGTGGGACCATGTTATATAATGAAAATGTTGAAATGAATGCGCATAATGAGAGGGAAAAGTTACGCACCCGCCCTTTGTTGTTGGCATACATATAATATATGGTCAGATAGAAAAACTCGAACACAAGCCCAACACTATTGATAGAGAGAACTAAAATGCTGTTAGGATGCACAAAAGGCATTCCATAGAACACCCAAAAAGCACAATTCAGAACCGTTGCTATGTAAGGATCAGGCTTGAACTCTTCCACGCTCTTCTTCTTCACTATTCCATAGAAAGTTGGTCTGCACTTCATTTCAAAACCAATCAAAATTTCTAATAACTCCAATTCTGATTAGATGATAATGCAAAATTTTATCAATTCCTCTGTTAATGTATAAATTATTTATTTCGAAAAGCGACATAAATTAGACTAATTACTGAAAACGACATGTAACAAGTGACGAAGAAAAAAAAGGAAAACAGAGCAAAGAAGAAGAACAAGTGTTTACGTACGCAGGTGAGAAGAACAGGCCAAAGGAGATGACATTGCCTGCACAGAAGAACACGATCATGCTAAACCGTTTAAAATTTGTTTTCGTCATTATTACTTTTTTGTAATTTACACTTCAAGCATAACTAAGTACATTTACGAAGAGAATGGTTAAAATTAATTATGAGCAAGTTCAAGTTCAGTAGATGCTTCCAATCAATAACATTATATTCCAAATCGATTGACTAAAACGATTACCGTAAAAGCAACACAAAAAATTGATGTTAAGATTGAGAGATTGAAAAATTGAGAAAAAGAAGAACCTATTATTCCGACGACGTTACGAGCAATTGCAGGGTTCACCATTCTCAGTTTTTATTTTTTTTTTCCTTTTCTGCAGAGAGAATTAATAATGCAACAGAAAATCACAGAATGGAAGAGAGAGTGAGAAAGAGAAAGAGAAAAAGAGAATGCATGAGGTTGGGAACCGGTACCAGCCAGAGACAGCTACATATACTTACCTACTAGAACTTTCATTTTATATTTCTGGAAAAATACATATTCAAAGAAATAAAAATTACATGAAATTGAGTTATTTTTAACCCAAGGTTGAATTTCAATCTTATCATTAATTATGAATGAAATCCATGATTATTTTAGGTACTAATGACACATTAGGATTAGGAAGAGGGAAAGAGAGAGACAGCCAGGGATTATTCATATAGTCAGCACTGTAAACATGTTATGCACAATTAATGATTATTCGTATTTTTTTAGTTTTCATAAAAATTAATAATGCATTAAATGAATTATTTTAAATTAACGAAACAATAGTTTTGCGTTTTTATTTTTTGATTTTCATATAAATTTTAAGATTAGTAATATTTATTTCTAAAATATGTAATTAATTTTTAAAATAGTTATTAAATAAAAGAATTGTTAAAAATAAAATAGGTTTTTAAAATAATAATTAAAAATAAATTATTTATAAAATAATTAATTTTTAAAATAAAAATTAATATTTTAAAAAAAGTATACTAATAAATAAATAATTTTTAAAATAACAATTAAAAGTAAAACTAAGAAAAGTGAAATATAGACATAAAAGTAGCAATTATCTTTCTTTATATTATGAAAAACACGTCATTATATTTTTTAATTTTTATAAAAATTTGAATTAAGATCGATAAAAGTAAATAATTAATTTTAAAATAGTTATTAAATATAAAATTAGGAAAATAAAATATGTAAAAAAAATGTTTGTATAATAATTATAAAAGACAAAATATTTTTTAAAAAAATATTAAAGATAAACTATTTATAAAATAATTAATTTTTAAAATAATAATTTAGAGTAGGACAAATTTTTTTTTATATGGTTATAAATAATTCAGTTACATTTAAATATGACTATTATATATGCATATGCATGTAAAATGTTTTTCTTTGTTTCTCATTTCTTTTTTGAAATTAGTATTTGTACTGTTTTTAAAGAAATATTTAGTCAGATTTTCCATTTTTTTTACTAGATTGTTTCGGTCAATACATGCAGTGTTAGATTTCAATGAGATATTTATGTATCTCTTCATTTTACTTTATGTGTAGTTCAAGTTTTTTTTTTTTTTTAAATCAAATTATTTGTGATTATGTACAGTAATCATAATTATATAAACATTAAATACTAAAATAAATTATTTTATCCTTAGTAGTGAATACAATAATTGGAGGAGAATATTGGTCACCTTCATTACAAGTTATAGCTAATTGGACGAGAAAGCAAATTAATGTCTTAATTATTTATAAAAATGTGTATTATGAAGTCTTGTTATAGAAAGATGTAATAATTATTTTTTAAAATATATGAGAGGAAAATGTGAAATATTTTGTAAAAGTTTTTCTTTTTAACGTTGAGGAAATAATATATAGAATAGCATATTACTATTCAATTGCAATCTATAAATACATAATCGAGTGGTTTATTTTTATCACAACTTTATATATATATATATATATATATATATATATATATATATATATATATAATTACGTGTATTTATATAATAATTACAGGTTGTGAATTTTTAATTCTTAACATACTTTGTATTATTTGTTGATTATTTGGTCTCCTATGAATATATCATTTTGCTCAAGCATATGTTTTGATACATGAAAGAGATCTTCTAAATCCCAAAAGTTAACTAGAAGATGAAAAAAAAAACTGAGATTAATAATTTCATACTAACTGAGATTATTTTTTTTTACACTCAATACATATTACTATCGTGAACTATGTATAATGATTTACCGAATGATTAATTTTTGTTCATTAACTTTTTTCTTTTAATTTGAATGAGAAAATCTTTAAAGAAAAGATTAAATGAAACACAGATAATAAGACACATGTTAGCTAACTTGATAATAAACATGAATAATAATACGTTGACTTTTTAAATTTTCCAAACATTTAAAATATAACACAATTAAATGAAATTAAGATATTTACTGAAAAGTAAACATAATTAAGAATTTTAATTATGCAATATCTTTGAAAGAACGTGACTGTGTTTTAATTTAACATTAAATATTAAAAAAAGTATTTAAAACTTGCCACTAAATTATCTTCTTTCTTGAATTGGTTTTATATATATTAGGGAAGTTATCACATTTACAATAATAGAAAATAATGGATAAAATTAAAAATTTAATAATTGTGGATAATTTAGTACATATTATGAAAAGATATTAATGGAAATAACAATGACATGCCAAAACTGTGTGAAAAGCAAAAGTCATGCACCAAAGAATAATTACTAAAACTAATATATAAGTATTAATTGTTATAGATTAAATATATATTAAAATCTAATAAAAAATATTTCTTTTCTTGGCTTAATTTTATGAAGTTCTAACGAATAATAGCAAACATGTTCTACCCCTTCCGCCTGTTACAGTCAAACTTCTACTTTATTTAATATTAGGAAAGAACAGAAAGAATCACAAATTAGGTACACAAAAATTTATGGGATTAAATATGTATTTTTATCTTTCAAGATTTGGAATTAGTGTTTTTTTAAATTTTTGACCAATTTAGTTATTTATATGTAGAGATGTGTAGATTTAATCATTTTAATCAAATTTTGTTAAGTTTAATTAATATTTTAAACGCATTTTAAGATAATATTTAGTTAACATTAAAGAAAAAATATGTAAAATGGGATATACAATTCAAATACTATCATGAAATGTATTTGAAATGTTAAATAAACTTAAAAATATTTGATTAAAAGGATTAAATTCACGTATTTCTAAAAATAAAAATTAAATTAATTAAAAACTTTGAAAAGGATTAATTCTAAATTTCAATGAACTTGAATTACAAAGAAAATATTTAATCCTAATTTATTTGATGTATTGAGTATCTAAAAATATGAATTCGGTGGGTTTTGTTTTTGCTTATAAAGATAAAGTTATATCTTTGTTATAGATAAGAGCAACCTAGGTATGCTTCATCTTTATCTGTCCATGACAATTTATTTGTGTTGAATTTGGCTATTACAAGCCACAGAAAATATTTTCTTTTTACCAGAAGAGAACATAGAAAATTATTTTAATATTTTTATATAAAATGATAATATATTATTTGAAGTTAAAGTTGTGAAAAAAAAAAAAAGTAGTGAACTGATAAAGATGTTTTAGGAAGGGGTAACTCATACTAATTATCATGACTTGATGGGCAGAAAGTAACTTTGTCTCTTACAAGTTTTTCATGGATCAAATAGTGAAAATGTTTTTTTTTTTTATATTAAGTTTATTATTTTTAAAAAGAAATAAAAATATAAAGTTAAATAGGTGATGATAATGTTCAGACTATAAGTTTAGCTTCTTCTAGACTTTCGTGTTTGGTTTGTGGGATCCAGTCTAACTGATCTAATCCTTTTAAGTAATAATTTCAATAACTACTTTTAAGACTTAATATAATTTTCTTGATGTAAACTATTTTTAAAACATTATCATAAAATTAATTTTTCTTTGCATGCTTAATTAATCTCATTTTTCTATCTTTACTTTTATTTTGTATTTAAAAGAATTTAATTTCAACTAATATAACATATCATAAGTTCATTATGGTAATATATATTAAATATATGCATTTCAATAAGTCTATATAAGTTGTCATAGGTTTTGACTTTTAAAGGATGTTATACCTTTTTAAAGGTTACATCTTTTGTCTTTGCAAGAAAAATGTAAAAGTTAGTTAATTATTATTGTATTTTGTCACTAAAAGTATCAATAAATTAAGAGAAGAAAGTGTGCTTATTCGATTTCTTAAGTTAATTTCTAAGATATGTAAGACTTATAAATATACTAGAATATTATATAATTGATTAAAAGATTTTTAAATATGATTTTTAAAATAATTACTATAACAAGAAAAAAAAAACATTACCATGTATAAGAAATACAAATTTGGCAATTATACAAAAATACTTATTATGGATAAATTCTAACTAAGTTCTATTATATATAGATAAAATGAAATATGAAACATGAAAGTGTTGTATGCGAAAATTTAAGCCAAAAGGAGAATTTAAATATTTTATTATTGAAATTTATAAAAAATATATAATATATATAAAATAAATATATTCTTCATTTATTTAAAATTTTTTTAAGAAAAACTTCTAACTTTTTACGTTTCTAAATTTAGAGAGTATGAATTAGAAATGGCATAACATATGACAGTCTAATTCGATTTTTTGTTTTTAGTAAGTTTTTTCCTTTCTCTTATATCCCTATTTTTTTTCTTGTACATGTAGTTTGGATTTGCAAGTAAAATTTGAATTGAATAAATAAATTTCTACTAGTCTGCATTCATAATAATGCTTAATGTCTAGTTCGTGATTTAGCTTCTCTCTAAAAGTTAAAACTTTAGGATAATAAATATATTAAAATACTTAAGTGATTTTAATTCAATTTAAACTACATCACTCAAATAATAAATAATGGACGAGTTATAATATATTAACACTTTAGTGATAATTAATATTTTTTTAAAGTTGAACCCATAATCTCTCGCACCCTCTCTTTCAACTTACTATTTAATCACCTTATAATTCTTTAATGACAATTAAATGTTAGAGCAAGAAAAATAAACTAACACTTTAGTGACATAGATATATTACACTATGTTAAATGAATTACTGTGACATGAATATTTAAAAATAAAATAAGATTAAGTTTTTAAGGAATAATAGATGTATAATTAATAATAAATCACATTAGTATAATTTATGAAGAATCACAAATGTGTAAGAAGATAAAATTATATATATATATATATATATATATATATATATATATATATATATATATATATATATATATATTTTGATATAGTATAAATATTGAATTACTTTAAGAATTATAAAATTTCAAGTTCCACTAATATCCTAATAATAATAATATTGAAAGAACGGCATCATGATGAGAAACTGACTGGGATTTATGATAATTGTACAATATTAATAAAATATTTAAGTCTCATGTGGTTTTCGAAAGTTATCCTATTAATAATCTAGGTTGCCTAACTATTAAGTAAATCATTAAATGAAAAATAGTTTAAAGCGTTGGTCGTGGGTGTTCAATATTTTAGAAGTTGTTTATATTTATATAGATAATATTGAGTTGATAAATATTCAAAATGAATATTATTAATTCAAATTATTGGAATGACAAATTATTATACATATTAATTTATTTTTGTTTTTCTAAATGTTATTTGTTTTGTTGTTTGATTTAATAGTGTTTTATAATACAAATAGATGATGTCACACTACTATTATAGATATAAAAAATATAGGTGGGGATTGTTTCATATATCCATATCATATGTTTTTTATTATCTTAAATATAATATATTTGATTTTTTTTTTAAATATTATTGATAAATAGTAGACATGCTCGTAAATCTTTTAATGTTCAATCTGAGAAAGTTAAAAAGGACGCCAACGAAAATGATGGTTACCTGTGGTTAAGTTCTTTCATATATTTTATAATTGACGATTTACACAAAAATAAATAATAGAGTTGTTGAGTATATTAAAATTTTGTGAGTTCATATTTTAAAAATCTCATGAGATATATTCGTACCTGTGTTATTATTTTCAAAATAAAATTACAAACGAGTTATAAATAAAATGGATTTGAAAGACAACAACCATATAGTTTATTTTATTAGTGAAAATATGTAATTTGTAGAGTGATTATTTTTCTAAAACGCAAAGAATTAATTGCATTACTCAAAGTAGAAAAGAGGAACCTTAAATTATTAGTTACATTAAATGAAGATGGGGCTCAAAAATAACATCTTTGAGTCACGTGACTCTCGTTTTAGAGCCCACCTATTTCAACTTTTTCTTATCTTAAAGTGTTATATTTATTTTGGAAAAAAATCACTTTCATACTTTACTATAATTTTTACACTTAAACGACACTTAAATATTTAATCTTCAGAAAATATTTTCTTAGTTTTAATTTAAAAAGTATCATCTTTTAAAATAACTTTTTTAATAATTGCAACTAGAAAAAAGAATTTCTAAAATTTCTAAAACATAAAACAATTTCTTTATCATAATTTGATTTAACTTCTGTGCATAAGTTGATTTAACTTATAGAATAAATTTAATACGTTTTACATTTTTATTTTATTATCTTATAAGTAGAGATAAGAATAGACTATTTCGTACATCCCAATAACCTAATCTATACCAAATCCAAACCAAAATTTTCAAACAAAAAAAAAAACATCGTAAAACTGTTAACAAAGCTTATACAGTTAATATATATATATATATATATATATATATATATATATATATTTCAATAAATATTTGATATAAGTATAAATATTATATTAAATTTGTTATTGTTATTGTATATGAAAATATATATTTATTTGTATTTTTAAATATTAAATATGTTGGCTTATGTAATTTTTCACATACATCAATAAATTTATGACTTATCTAGGAGAAGTTTTATACTTATTGTACATGTTATCACAAACATGTCAATCATACTTTAAAAATATTTTCATATAAACTTGATTTTTATAAAAATATCATATAATTTATTTTTCCTCTATATTGGTATAGAATTATCACAAAATAGACATTCAAATAAACTTGTAAAATACCAAATTATTCGTTAATTAACACATACGTACATGGGAGAAAGAATTATACGTAGACGAAGATTAAGTTTTCCTTTTAGAGATAGTGACTCGTGGTCAACATTTTCAACGAGACAAAGGTCTTCAGAATTATGCTCGAGGAGAAAACAATACATGGCTATGAGGAACAAAAAATATATTTCCTCCTAAAAACACCCTTAAAATAAAAGTAAGAAAAAAATAATTATATAATTTATGGTAGGTCAAAAAAAATTTCATTTCTTGGTTACAGCAATGAAAGATTCTTCGGTTACTACATCATCTTCATGGCCAAGATTCTTTGTCTCCATTAACCCAAAAAACAAACAGAAAATAGTAGCAATGTAAAGTGTAAATGTAAGCACACACTAAAATGAGAGAGAAGAAGGAGAAGAAAATGGAACACACCTTTTCTCGAGTGTTGTTTCTCTCTGCTATAAAGTTCTGTGCTGAGCTGAGAAATGTTTGAAAGAGGTTATGGATGATCATACAGAAACATTCCAAATGTATTTATAAGCAAATCGGTCAGTGCAAAGTGTTAGAAGAAGGTATTTAAACCTAATCTCTAGCTGTCCGATAGTGGGTGAAACAGAATACAAAAGTTTATTAAGATAGATTATAACTTCTCCGATACTATGTTAGAAGTGGAGTTTAAATCTAACTCAATCTCCCACAAAATTAAGGATTGCACTCACCTGTATATTATGAATTAGTCTTATCTCTAATTATGGAACTTTTGATCCAAAATCCAAAGAGTTAAGGAAATGAAGAAGTGCATAAATAAATGAAATGAAATGAAATGTAGC
The DNA here is from genome assembly GCF_037176805.1 of Vigna unguiculata. NCBI lineage: Eukaryota > Viridiplantae > Streptophyta > Magnoliopsida > Fabales > Fabaceae > Vigna > Vigna unguiculata. The sequence continues at coordinate 47,674,169 of NC_140795.1, read as the reverse complement.
TGGCTAGAATAGTTACCGCAGCAAAAGTAATTCACCAATAAAATGAGGTAAAATTAATGGAGAAAGAGATTAGTCTATGAGCTTCTGATTACTACAAAGACGTGGCCATTGTAAGAGAAGTGGGATGATGCAAATTGGTGTTGCTTGCACAGAACAGAAATGGTTTTATTTTATTATTAAAATTTTTGTAGCTTAGGATGCTGCTAGCTACTCATGATTGGGATAAGAGATGAGAGCATGAGTTGAACCTTGGAAGGGTGGGTTTTAAGCTTTGTTTGTTTTCAAAATATTGAATCCATTATTAGTTTGGAAAACATTATTTATTTATGGTTAGTTAGTCTATATCATAATTAGATTATGCTAAAATTAATAATAGGATTAAATATGATTTTGGTCCCTTAAGTTTAAGTGAATTTTAGAATTAGTCTATTTCAAAATTTTGGACCAATTTAGTCCTTCATCTCTCGAAATACGTGGATTTAGTCCTTTTAATCAGATTTTGTTAGATTTATTTGATATTTCGTACGCATTTCAGGATTGTATTTGAGTTGTTTATACTGTTTGACACATTTTTGTTTTGATGTTAAATCAAATACTATTATAAAACGTGCTTGAAATGTCAAATTTGATTAAAAAGATTAAATTCACGTATTTCGAAAGATGAAGGACTAAATTGGTTCAAAGTTTCGAAATGGACTAATTTCAAACTTCACTGAAAATTAAGGGACCAAAAACATGTTTAACCCTTACTAATAATAACCGAAATATTGTTGAAAATATATAATTGAACTATAATAAATTATCAATTTGTTGAAATATTTAATCTTTAATTTTCTGATAATCTCTACATAGAAGTAAAATTTGTAACCTGACTATGCGCTATGAAAAGAAGTGATTAAGGCAGCCTAATTCAGCCTAATTCATGAGAAAAGAATAAAGACTTAATTAATGAGCAACAGAAGATCCATTCGAATAAAGAGAAAAAACAGTAATACGCACACCAAAAGTTAGAGAAGCAAATAAGCATTTGCCAAATGAAGCGAGAGAGAAGACACAAAATCAAATGTTTGATGAAAAATTGAAGTGGCATAAACTGTAGGGTATGTGGTGTGGCAGAGTAATTATGGTGTATTTTGACTCTCTTTGTTTTGGTAGTTGCTTTCATTGATCATGAAGCAATGTGTTAGTTTTCCATTTGCTATAACCTTATAATAATACTCACAAGAACTTAAGGTGTAGAAGAGATGGAACGTGAAGGACATAATGGGTCATGCATGTGTCTAGATTCTAGAAGCTACATTACATGGTGGGGTGTATGGTGGAGTCGTGAAGCCATTGTTTCCATGGATTTGGAAATTTTGCATATAACAAGATGCATACAACAAACAATGATTCAAAAGTTGGGTTCACTACTTGCCAATAAATGGCTACATAGATGAACCCTACTCAATAAATTGCTTCTGCCACCTAACTTGGGGTCCATGAATTTATATGAATTTTACAGGTATTATAAATCTTACGTCTAAATTTATACTATATAAGTCGTACAAATATCGTATTATAAATTATTTTTATAAGGTTGAATTAGGTCTCGTTATACGTGTATATGTCTCTATGAATGTGTTGAAAAAATTATATCAACTAGAAATGAGATAAATTTATATTATATAAAATGGATACAAACTCATTGTTTCTTTCGAGAGAGGATCACTGGAGATATACAACACTAATGAAACATGAGTTCAACTCACATAAGGGTTATTGACATCACTCTTAATCCAAAACCTTAAAGTGATGAGTCTTCATCCTTATATGGTGCTCAACTTTCTTAGTTTTACTCAATGTAGAACTTAAACTCACACTTAGATTTTCAACATAAAGAAATTATATTGACTAGAGATAAGACAAATTTATATAATATAAAATGGATATAAACATCATCTATAAGTTAATTTTGTAAAATTAAGTTAAATTTCATATCTATTTTTTTAAATGTGACAGTGGTTTACGTTTTGAAATTGATATTAAAAAGTTGTCTTTTTGGATTTTGAGTTCATTCGGTATTAGGTTTTAAATCTGGCCATGTGATCCATGAAAGAAAAATTCAATTTGGAATCTATCTCAAGGTGTATTGTATCTTGTTGTAGAACAAAAGTTGTGGTTCTTTATGTTATTCCAATAGTTAGGGTATAAAATATAGAAGTAGGGTTTAAACAGTTTTACACCATATAAAGTACAAAATATTGAATTATGATGTGTTATATTGATTGCTATTGTAATAAATAATTCATTGTTAATTAATATATAATTTCTAAGGCAATACTTGAAAAAATTTAAAAACTTTGAGCTTAATGACATTTTTCTTAAAAGAACTGTATTAGATATTCTATCACTCAACTATATAATATATAATTGTTTTTAATTATTCTCGAAGGTTGTCTGGAGCATTTTAAATTTATCGTCACACATTTTACTGGACTGTTTAATTTAAATTATAAAAAGAGTAATAATGAAGTATCAGAAAACAAAGTTTAAAAAATAAACATAATGTATTATTATTATTATCATCATCATTATTATTATTATTGTAATATATGTAGTTCATTCCAGTTCAAGACTTCTATTTCTTCTTCCAAATTGGTTTGTGATAGAATGGTATGAAGCCGATGATTATCATTTCCCTCTATTTGGAAACAATAAAATAGAAATTTCCGTCAATTTTAAAATAAAACCTATAAAACACTAAAAATTTTTAATTTTATTATATATATACCGCCACGTGGCTGGTTATGGTCATATTCCGTGATAGTGTTTTCAATTTAGTCTTCTTACTTTTTAAAAGTTCTAATTTGATTTGAGAAAAAATTAATAAATAAGTTTAATTATAACTTATGTATACATGTTAAAATATTTTTTTATTAAAATTCATACATCAAATCACTCAATATAAATATTGAAATTGTTTTATTTTCTGAGTATTTAGGTTGAGTAATTTGATGTATAAAATAATTTGAGTTGTTAGGTGGAGTGATTTGATATATACATTCTAAAAATTATTTTAACATATAAAAAGTGAGAAAAAAAAAATTAGGAATAAAAAAATTTATCATCTTTAAATTTATATCTTTAGATTAAAAAATAATTCACAGTTTATATTCAATAAGAAAAACGCACACGAACTTAGAATATATAACTAAGTGTGAAATAAATTGACATTAACTTAAATAAATATGAAATAAGTTGACGCAAACTTAAATAAATATAAATGTTAAAAATAAATGAGCTTAAAGTTCACCAAGTCGTTAACTTTATTTATTTTAGTCCTTCTAACTTAACCTCTTCTTAAGAGAAAATAACTTAAATAAATAAAATACTAAAAATAAATAAAGGTAGTATATGTTGAACTGACATTAATCTTATTTATTTTTATCTTTTATTTTAATACTTTAATTTTTCTTTTATGATTAGCATCTACTTAGTCGACACTAATTTAAATAAATATAAATATTAAAAATAAATCATGTTAGAGTTTGCTAAGTTGACCATAGCCTCGTTCTTGTTTGTTTTAATTTTTTTTTTACATTTAGTGTCCACTTAACCAACACTAATTTAGATAAATAAAATACTAAAATAAATAAGGCTAACATCACGCCCCCGTTCAAACTCTGGTTCGGATCATCACCGTCTAAAATTTGACTAGGTAGGCCCACATCCAAATTTGATTGAGTCGGCCCCAGCTGAAATTCGGTTGTGTCTAGGGATGTTAACGAGGCGGGTAGGCTACATGTAGTACCTCCCTTGTACCCTACCCGCTGAATAAATATATGCCCTGTACCCGTATCCATATTCGTCGGGTATCCATTATATGGGTACTAGCATAAATTTTTAATATCCATGGATACCCGCGGGTATTTACAAAAAAATAAAAATACATATTTAACAACATATTTTAATGGTAAATTCAAATAAAATACAATACATAACATTCATAAATTTTAAACAAAATCCAAATAACTCATTTAAATAATATTGAATGACAGTTTACAAATAAATGAATGTTTTTTAAAACTAATTGATAAAAAATAACTCATTCAAAATCAATATATTAATATTTTAATCATGTTTCAACTATTTTTTTAACTTAAATTATAGTATAGCGGATACAGGTATCCACGGGTACGGATACTATGATACCTGTACCCGTCCCATTAACATGCGGGTATTAAAAATACCCATACCCGTTACCCACAGACATCCATTTCCTACCCATTGCGGGTTTTATCCATGGATACCCGTGGATATGGATTTTTTTGACATCCCTAGTTGTGTTGAACCCGAAAGAAATTCAACCAAATTGATCATGACCAAAATTCAATCGAGTTCGACTTTGTCAAAATTCAGTGGAGACGGCCCTAGCCAAATTTCGGCTGAGTTAAACCTGACCAAAATTCGGCCAAGTCGACCCAAAATAAAGCTTGGTCGGGACGACCCCAATCGAAATTCAACTGAGTTAGCTCCAACAGAAATTCGACCAAGTTGGCCACGAATAAAATTCAACCGAGTAGGCCCATACCAAAATTCGACAGAGTTGAACCTGTTCAAAATTTGACTGAGTTAGCCCTAGTAAAGAATAGATCGAGTCAGACTCGGTCGAAATTCAACTAAGAAGGCCCACGTCGAAATTCATCCAAGTCATCCATGGCTAAAATTTGGTCGAGTGAGACTCTACCAAAATTTGGCTGAGTCGATCCAAGTCAAAATTCGAGCGAGTCAGCCCCAACAAAAGTTCAGCCAATTCAGCATTAACCGAGTCAGCCCTTGCCGAAATTTGTACGAATCGGCTAAGCTCAAACTTTGGTCGAGTCAACGCAAGTCAAAATTCAATCAAGTCGGTCTCACCTGAAATTCAACTGAGTCATCCTTTGCAGAAATTCACCCGAGTCAGCCAGGGATGGAATTTGATCGAGTCATCATCCGCCAAAATTTGACAAAGTTAGCCCGGGACAAAATTTGGTCGAGACAGTCCTCGCTAAAATTTGGTCCAGTTAGCTCCTACAAAAATTTAATCGAGTCGGCATGGGCCAAAATTCGTTCACGTCAAACTAGGTCAAAGGCTCGACCAAAAGTCAATCGAGTTGACCCCGTAAGAAGATCGGCCAAGTTGGTCTCGATTGAAGTTCAACCGAGTTAGTTTCTGGCGAAGGTCGGTCGAGTCGGTTCTTAGCAGAGGTCGGTTGAGTCAGCTTCGGCCAAAGGTCAAGCCGAGTTGACCAAGACCTAAAGTCAAGCTAAGTTAATCTAAGCTGAAGGATCAAATTGAGTCAACATAAGATAAAAGGTCGAACCGACTCAACCCAACTAATATCTAATTGACTTAATATAGTAGATCAATCTCATTGAATTTAATCTTGTTGATTAAGTGAATTAAATGTAGTTTTAATCTAATTTAAATTAAATTAAAAAAACAAATTTAGTTAATTTAGTTGAAATGAATCTAGATTTTAATCCATATCCATTTTAACTGGATCAGGTAAATTTGAATTATAGATCAATTTCATTTTATTACATTAAATTAAATATTGAAAAATTCAATCGATGTCCATCCTTAATTTCTTTAATAAATATATTAACATGTATTTCCTTAATAAATCAGGGCATTACAATTTTTTTTTCTTTCCCCACTTAATTGTAACCAAATGAAACCGTAAAAAGAAAAGAAGAAAAGCATAACATGACTACTTTTGTCTACATCATGACTTTCAACTTATTTTTTACACTTTCGCATCATTTGTTACGTTTTTCATTTCTCTTGTTTCCAAATCTATCATCATAATTCATCAATTTTGGGTGTGGAATATATCATTGATGAAACCAAACACCATTGACTTGAAACAATATTCTTTTGCACGTACAAGCTTAAAGATGTAACTTTTTCACTCATAACTTTATCAACAGTCAACAAAAGAAGAAACATGTGGCTTGAAATTCTCACAAACTTTAACTCTTCTTCACCATTGCTTTCACTTTCCATTTAAGGGGAGGGATTCATCTGATTTTCAGTGTCTGCCAAAATCTACATCATTATAAAGTGACACTTGACAATTACGTAACAAATCATAATATGTGATTGGAATCCAAGTTCAAAAATCATTGGTAGAAGAAGTTTATGTTTTATCAGTGCATGTAAATTTTAATTTCTATGTATGATTTGTGTTTGATATGTTTAGATTTGATTGGTGTACTTAGATTTGACTTAAATATAAATTGTTTATGTTGGATTAATTAATATTCCAATATTAATTTATATCACGCGCGTCTACTTTGGAGTATTTTCTGATGTAAAAAGTAAAAAAATATGCTATGTAAAAAGTTTTCCTATGATGATAAATACATAATTTTAAAGTTTAATTTTCATATATTAAATTTGAGTTTAATATATTCAAGAGTGGTTCTTATAAATACTAAGAAACATAGTATGCAATTGAAAAATATAAGAGAAGACCAGGTTATTTTAGACATTTTTATGCTTTATATAATAATTAAAAAATATATATTATATGAGAACCTAGAAAATAATATTTTAGAATTGATAGAATGCTTAAAATAGTTGATACTCAATTATTTTAATATTAAACTACTAAAATATATATAGAAATTTTATAAACGAGTTTCATTAGTTATAAACGTTCAATTTCTTTAAAAATATTTTCTCTAGAACCCTTTTTCTTTTCTCTATATTTCTCACTTATATCTTCATCGATTTGATGATAAGAGGCCGCTAGGGTGACCCTTGAGGCAAGCTTTCTAATTGTTTGATCAATTTCTCAAGCAGAACAAGTTGATTTTCTACTATTTCCTCTTGTGTAGTTAAATTTATATACATATGGGGATTTTCAAATCACATGTGTTATCCGAGTTTCCTTCAGGTTTTTCCAATGATCAATGATTCTGATGATGTTTCCTGATCATGTTTTTGTTATTCCTAGGTTGAATTGTGGACTCTATTGGTTTGAAAGTTGGGTTGTCGGCTTTGTTTGACAGGTAAGGAAAGCTAATTTCACTATTTTAATTCATGAACATGTTAGGATTGTAAACTTTGTAATGATATTGTGATTGATTGTGGTATCTGAGATGAAAAAATAGTACTTGATTTGTGAAAGCTAATGAATCTAAATTCTAAACGATGTTGTGTGAAAATGTTGATGTTTAGTATTGTAATTGAAGTCAATTGGTATAAATGTTTGGCATACACTTGATTGTGAATTGTGTTAAGTATCTTGGAGGTCTTGAGGAAAATTTAGAAATGCTCTTGGAAATTCATAATTTATATTAAATAGAATTATGCAGACTTGTTAGCGGAGTTTCATGATTTGGAGGTCGTTGGGCGAGCCTTCACTCACTTGGTGATTAAATTGAAAATTTTTCTCTAAAGCTTTAGTGAAGCACTTGTTGAATGATGTTCGCTTAGTGAGTAGATCAATACATGATTTGGATATTTGTTGATTTTAATATAAAAGTTTTGTAACTTGCTAGGAATGATTTGTATATTATATGATTTTTAGATGTGAAGATACTAATTCAAGAATGATTAGTAAGAACCGTAGTAATGTATGCATTAATGTGGGGATAGTTTTTAAGATTGTTTACTTTTATTTTTATTTTCATGAGATATTAGTAACCTTTATATGTGTAACATGCCATCTTTTATTTCACTTCAAAATTTCAATAATACTAATCATGATAAAAAAGATGTAATAGTCATGTTTCATTGATGATTTTAACAGTTCAGTTATTTAATTACACAGAGAGGTGTCGAAGGAAATCAATGTTTTCCTTTGAAGGTAAAAAAGTTAATGAAAAATAAGTTAGGAAAAACAATTAATAAAGAAACTAGAAATAAACTACAATATTTTTTATTTTTTAAAACTTTTTACAAATTAAAAAAAAATAAGTGGAGAAATTAATTTCATAGAATTACTGTGAGACCTGTTATTTTTATCATTTCTTATCATTTTTTTACCGCTTTATTTACCAAATTACCATTAAGGGTGAGAGTAAATAACACTACCCTAATTAGTTTAGTATCTTTTTTAGGTTAGTGAACTGGGCTTTGAACGTTATTTTTGGACACATCAGGCCCATTATATTCACCCATGTTTGTTCTTTACACCTACACTTTTATGTATGTTTTTGTTTTTAGTTACGTATCTTATAGAAATCCTGACAAGAAATACGACGAAAACAAAATTTATTGTCTATTTGGGTCGGTTATTTTCAAAATACACAACACAAACATATTTTGTGTAGTTTGAGACACAATTGAAAAATTATTTTTATTGAAAATGTTGTCAAAATGCCCATTTAGTACCTGCTTCATACTCTTATGTAGTTTGGACACAACGGAAATTTTATTTTTTTAATATCGATTACATGCGAGAAAAAGAAAACAAGTGATATATTCTCAAGGAAGTTTAAATAGAAATTCACAATAAATAAAATAAATTATGGTCACTTCCAAAAATTCCGGAAAGCTTGGGCTGAAAGATTCCAAAATAGATAATTTAGATGTCACTTTTGCAGAGGATAAAATGGTCCTCTTAAAATTTACGGGGTGTGTCAATAAATTTTAGGTTGCAGGAAGAAAAGCCTCAATGAACCCCAAACCCACTTTTGGCCCAAAAATGCAAGTTCAACTTTGACAACAATACAAAGAGTACTAACAAAAAAGGCCCAGCATCTCAATCCTCGGGAAGGCAAAATTCACAACAAAATAATTAGTTAGAAACAAGATGGACAATTAAGACCGAAAATAATAAAATAATGCAAAATTGAAACTAAATTCATAAAAATTAGGGTTAAATATGTTTTTGGTCCCTTAAGTTTAAGTGAATTTTGGAATTAGTCCTTCTTTGAAATTTTATATCAATTTAGTCCTTTATTTTTAGAAATGTGTGAATTTAGTCATTCTTACCAAAATTTGTTAAGTTTATTTGACATTTTAAACGCATTTTATGATAATATTTGAGTTAACATTGAAGCGAAAATGTGTCAAACGGTATAAATAATTCAAATACTATCATGATATGCGCTTGAAACATCAGATAAACTTAACAAAATTTGGTTAAAATGACTAAATTCACGCATTTTTAAATATGAAAGACTAAATTGGTAAAAAAATTTAAAAAAAAACTAATTTCAAATTTCACTTAAGCTTAAAAAAAAAACGTATTTAATCCTAAAAATTAAATACCAAAGTCACAAAAAAAAAAAACACAAACACCAAAATCACACACAAACAAAGCAATAAAAGGGAGATCAAAATTGCATTAGAAAAAATAATAACATTGCGAATAAATATCCAAAAGCAAAATTTCTTTTCCAATTAGTGTGTCATAATCATGTACTTGTTTTTCCGTTTTGTGGTTCTAAAATACAATATTGTTCCTGTTTTGGGATGGGACATGTCAATTGAATTGTTTCATCAAAGCTACAAACTTTTTTGAAAACAGAAAAACTTTTGACTCTTCATCATGGCTATGAGACACTTCTCTCAACATTCATGGATCTTCTAACATGAACTAACTTAGATCACTTTCTTTACTCATTACCCATTTTTAAATTTACTATTTTTATATATAAAAAAAGTAAATAAATATAGATATAAGCTCAGGTGGGAGAATTTTTTTAATCTTTAGTTAGTATTTTGATGTTGATAGTCTTTATTTAATTTTATGGAACCAAAAGCAAATACTTTATTCAACAAAAAATAGATTCTTTTTCTATTGTTCATAGAATACTATTACACAAATTACACAACAATAGTTATTGCTGAAGAAAAAAAGTGTAAAAATGTTTACATTGATAATTTTACCTTATGTATATATATACAAGAGAGAATGTTTTTAATCATTTTATTTAATGCTTATTTGAACTAAAGTCTATAATTGTTGTGAACAATTCTAAAAATTAATAATTTATATTATTATATTAACTTGTTCCGATAGTTTTGCCTCCTGTTCAAACAATCTAATTACAAGAATAAGGGTAATGTTCCACTTTAATTAAGCAAAAATAATGAAAGCAACATAATCTTTTATTTTATGTTTATTTTTTGTGATAAAAGGAAATTGACTTTTGAGTAGTTAAATTCCTTTACCAATTACTTTCCAGCTACAAGCAACAATATTCAGTATAATAAAATAGTGAGTGGGAAAAGATTCTAAGATCACAAAGGGCTACATTAATTAATTAGTACTAATCTTGATCATGTTATAATTTCTTTGTATTAAAGTTACAAAGTGGATGGTCCTCTCACCCATAGAGTGAGTGGTGATGGGAAGAGTTAGTAGCACAACATTGAAATTTGAATAATATATTCAATTTTTAAATATATAGTTTGATGGGTTTGTCAATAAATCCAAAAACTAGAAGAGTATATAATTTTATTTTATATCTATGTGAAAATTGTGTATCATGCATGTGTCACATCCCTAAAAGAACACAAAGGTGGTAGCACTAAAACTTTTTCACCATGATGATCACAATTTTTATGAGCCATACATTTAGTAACAGTTGCCAACACTTGATGGAAAAACATATCTAAAAGTATTGTTCTTTCTTTGCTTCCTTTATTAGCTTTTTTTTATTATTATTTATTTTGCATTTCCCACTTCCTTCACCCTTCATTTTTTTTTTCAATTTTTTTTAAGTTTCAGCAACAATTCCTCCTCATCCTCCATTCAACTTTTTCTAAAGCTAAAAGGGAAAACATGGAAAGAAAAATGTCCAATACCATTGCTGCATTGCATTTAGACCCTCAACTTAGGGTTGAAGGAATTAAAAAAAAAAATAGAAAGAGAGAACAAAAGGGATTTTGATTTGTTCTTTTACTTGTATAGTATTTATGGAAAAAGTAGAATGATCCTTTTTTACTTACTACACCCCCTTTTTGAATGTGAACATGTTTTTTATGTTACAAAAAGTGGCACTTCCATTGTTCATAGATAAAATCAGAAAAAACCCACCATTAGAGGAAGAAGAAGAAGAAGAAGAAATTTGAAATTTATTGAGCTATATTTAGGTGTTGTTTTATAAGAAAATGTTGAAATGATTTGTAGACCTAATTACCCTATGATGTATGTTGTTTCTTGTTTTCATCAATCATTTTTATTTAAATAATTGTCTTAAAAGTGCAACCTAGTGGGAAGTTTTTAAATCAGGTGTGTGATCTCAATGAAAATAGGAGTTTCTTTGTTTAATGGGACAACATTGAGTCCAGATTCTTGACTGGTTTTTTGATGTTGTCATCTGCTGAACATTAAAAATACATTGTGTTAGTATTTTAAATATCTTTTTAATATATTTTAAAACGTTAAAATTAGTAATAATAGGTGTATTATGAAAGTATAATAGAAAAACAGCACAAAAATACTAACAGAAAATCCAAATTCGGACAATATTTTTTTAATCCTTCATTAGATACAAAAGAACATCATAAGTTATTCACATCAAAAGTTTAATAACATATATCCATTGTTTTATCTAAAGTGTATCAAGATATGAATTTTATCAATGATTTTAATTATCTTAAAACTATTCTAGGGTTAAATATTTTTGATTGATAAAATAAAGAAAGGGTTGAGTGTGGCACAACACAAGCAAAGGGAGGGTAGTGCCTTAAGCCAAGTGTCCTAAAAGAAAATGAGTTGGGTTTGTTTTTGTGGGTGAATGAACTATCAAACACTTCTATCGGATAGAAACTTTTCCCGAGGGATTTATTCCCCCATCAAATATTCATTGGCACTACCATTTATTTTTTGTTTTATTTTGTTAGGGTGATGCTAGAGGCTGCTTAAGAAATCTTATGCTTTTTTTCTTCTAGGGTTTCATGGAACTTCCTCATAGATAGAGACACCACTACGAGTTCAACAGGGTAAAACAATTATTTAATAAAGAAGGTTTAATCGTTGAGTAATATATGAAAATAATAATAATATCAAATTAATTTTTTATAAAAATATTAAGAGATGAATTTTAAATCTAAATGAATCATACAAAATTAGCTTATAAGGTTAAACTTGTACTCATTCCAATATTATGAATTAACTTTATATTTTTAGTTGACTTAAGATTTTTAAACACACTTTCTTCTCATCGAGACATGTATATCTCAAATTTGAAATCAAATATTTACAAATAATTTAAGTGTAACACGATAGATTTGATAAACAATAAATTTTGTCAATATAGATTTTGGATGTCTTTTATATCATATAAAAACGTAAACTTTTAAATCAGATTGTAAGAAGATATTTGTATTCACTTATTTTATCTTATCTCTAGTTAATGAAAAATTTCATTAGGATAAAGAAAAAATTAAGAATGATCATAACTATATATATTAATTATTCTCTTTTATTAACTAGAATAACTTCAAATCTTCTGTTAATTATATGGGATAAACATAATTGTCGCAATGACATGAAAACTTCTGTTCTAGAAAATTGGTAAAGATGTTTTTAGAGAACGTGGTTTGTGACATGTATATATACATTGAAATTAGGTATAGGTTAATATCTAGGGTTCATAAGCTTAGATTAAGGGTAGGTAATAATTGTCCCATTGTTAATTTGAGAAAGTTTAATAAAGATTATGCGTACACGTTATATACAAATGTTTAAAAAGAAAAAAAGGTAGACTTTTAACCTAATGCTTGTGTCATTCCTTCACATGTGAGGCTAGCCGTTTTGGAAAACAAGTATAGATAATTATTTTAAATTATTGTGAAATAAATATATTATAATTTCTTCATATTGAAAAGAAGAATCAATATATTATTTTTTATAACATCATATTTAATTTGTTATAAATTATTGTGAAATAAATATTTGAATACATATGAATATGTGTTAATATATATAAAGGCATGAAGACAAATTTCATATTTAATAACTACTGAAAACAAGAATAAATATAATTTTTCATATTAAAGATAAATATATTCAAACTCACACTTATTATGTTTTCATATTTATTCCAACATTTCTTATAACAATTAAATAAGAGACTATGAGTTATACTATTCAATAACTCAGTTTATTTACTCCAGCATTTCGTAGTAATTATGTAAGAGACTATTTATAGTTATATTACTGAATAACTCAGTCTATTTCTTCAAGTAGAGTGAAAAATAAATATGAAGTTTTTAATGAAATAAATTATTCATGACAATCTATTACTCACCTATTATAATTTGAATAAATTATTTGAGTATTTCTTAATTCATGACAATCTATGATAATCTATTAAATGTAACGATACGTCTCATTAGTATCAGTCAGACGTAAAAAAACCAGATTTACATCTAATCATAAGGCGCCAGACGTAAGCAATTGATAATTTAATTACAAGTTTATCACTGATCATTTTTTATGTCTGATTCTAGTTAATCAAACGTAAAATCGCATATGTAATATGTCTTTTTTGTGTTAGTGGTAATATATTTCTCAACCAAATGTGTTGGCTTGTTCCTTTTTAACTACATTAAGGCATTGGAGAATATGTTTTAAACTTGGAGATTGATTATCACATCAAAGATTGAAAACTTAGGATTTTATTTTTTATATATATATATAACTAATGTTTTACCCCCACATCGTGGTCTTGGGTCCATCTTGCTTGAAAGATAAAAAAAAAAAAAAAGGAGAGAGAGAGAAATATTATAAGGTGGAAAATGAAGAATAATATATTGTTTGAAGTTATACATTAATTGTCACATGTTTGAAGGTGGGAGCTAAGTGGTATCAAGCGTAAGAAAGAAAGTGATGAAGTGTTCCCTTGATTCCATTCAAAAGATGCTTAGAAGATGAGAATATAGTATATAATATATTGTTGAAATTTGAGTAACTTGGTTATACCTTCTTTCCAAAGAAAGATTCTTTTAAACTTTTGTTATCCAAAGATAAACTAAAGAATACATAACATTTTTTTTAAGGATTAAATATGTATTTATCTATTAATTTTCAGTAAAAATTAGAACTAGTTCCTATTTGAAATTTTGGTCTAATTTAGTTTTTCAACTGTAAAAATGTATGAATTTTAGTCCATTTAACCAAATTTTCTTAAGTTTATTTGATATTTCAAACGTGTTTCATAATAGTATTTGAATTGTTTACACTTTTAACACATTTTTGTTAGTTAAGAAATATGTTTAAAACATGACATAAACTTAACAAAATTTGGTTAAAATAACTAAATTCACATATTTCTAAAGATTAAGATAAAATTAATTCAAAATTTTGAAGATGAACTTATTCTAATTTTCAATACAAACTAAGAAACTAAAAATATATTTAACTTTTTTTTAAGATATATCTTCGTTCTCCAAAATTGAAATTGTGATATTATTTAGGTATGTTTACATAAATTTGTTTATATCGACCTTTAGCAGAAAAAAAAAATTGAAGGAAAAAGGAAATTCTGTGAGAGAGCTCTTATAAAAAACACAAATCTCTTGTTTAAAAGTTTTAAGTGAAAGGTGCTGTGATAATCTTTTATATGAGTTGACCAGTAACTTATTGGTGTTAAATCTTTTGAACAAATTTTTTCTAATAACTCACATAGATTAACTTTAATTAACTACTTGCTCAATGAAAATAATTCTCTTATATATTGATTACATTTTTTTTTCTTTTTTCTTTTTTTTCAATTTTTAATTTTTTTCATGAAGAAATTTATCGAAACATACTCTAAATGATTAACTTAACCCATTTTATTTTACAAGTATCGAATTTTTACAAAACATGTTTATAGGACAATACTAGTTTAATAGGACAAAAGAGAAAAATCAATAACTTTATAAGTTTTTTTTTTAGGGAAAAAGTATTAAAAGGCTGAAAAGGAAAAAAAAAAGTAGTAGTAGTAATGAAGTAGTAATGTTCTTAATATGAGAGGAAGAATTGAACTATATTAGTAAATTGTTAATTTGAAAGGAAACATCATGAATGAAAAGATATATATATATATTCGATGTTATAAGACATAAGTTTAAATCCCTAATTAGAAAAATAAAAATTAAAAAAAACTTAATAAGTAATATTATTTATTATTATGATGATTTTAATTATGCCATATCTTCCATGTGTACATTTGCACATGCTTCTAACCTTCAAAATTAATATATGTCACACCACAAATACAATCCCTTTTAATTAATATTTTTTTATCAATCTATTAATTAATAATTATTTAGTGTAGTCTTACACAACCATAACTTTTGCTATAAGAAGTAAAGTCATTGTGAAAGAAGACAGAGACATCAACTATCGTGTAATGAATTTGTGGCCTTATTCTTTCAAAGACAGAAAAAATAAATTAAATTTCACCAAATGGACATGTATGTGTAAGATGATTTTGATGTTTAATTTTTTTAATTATTTATATATAGAATACGTCAAATCCTTTAGTTTATGTATAAATTAATGCAAAAATTAAGCCTTTTTATTAATTAACTTAATCTTTTTAAATTCTGTACCCATTCTCCTACTTATTACACTGGGTTTAAGGTTTTTATATTATCTCACATAGTTGACTCAAATATTTTATGCTTACATTAATGAAAAATAAGAATGATTTTGCATTTTATTCATACAAGAGTTTCATAATATCTATTATGAATGACACTTTATGTAGTTGGTGATATTAATTGTTACTTTATTGTGAGAAATAACTATAGAACATGTTTTTCTCATTTTGTACATTTTTTTTGGTGGTTTAATTGTGTTTTTTTTTTTCTTTTGAAGAATTATAGTTAAACACGTCAATTAGAAATAAAATGATTTTGTATTATATTATAAATTATTTTTGTGAGATTGAATTAAGTTTAAAGTCCATTTTTAACCAAATAATTTTAATCTTCTAAATTTAAATGATTTCCCAAATAAGTTTATGATTTGAATTATTCACTTTTAATTTTCCCACTCAAGTTATCAAGTATTATATAGTTGAGATTACTTTCAAGAAATCGATTTTTTTTTTTTGTTGATAAATTTTTATTCTTTAAACTAAATGTATCATTTATAATTATTTTCTTAATGGATGGTGAGTGGTGAGTATGAAAAAAATGTTAAATTTAGTTGATATAAATAAGATAATAAATAAATAATTAATAAACACAATATATTTAATTATTTATAATATTTTTATGAGTTTTCATTTAGGTACACACAATTTGTCTTGATACTTAATTAGCATGTAATAATCTTATGATTTACCTAAAACATATATCTTAATATAGAACAAAGATGTCAAAGAGCTTCATAACTTTTGAAAAATTTGAACTAAAGAATTTATATAGGATGAAAAATGCACGAAAGAAAATTTCGTTGTCTTTAACTAACATCACCTTATAATGTTATTCATTCATTATAAAATCATATCTTAGTTAACAGAAAAAAAATGCCACTATGAAAAACTAAATTAGTGTAATTAAAATTTAGAAAACCAAAGTTGTACTTCATAGTTAGAATATAGCTTCGAACATACATAATTGAAATTTAGAGATTGAATCACAAAATTACATTCCCAAAATCCAAAATTTTAATTAAGCATTTGAGCCTTTAGAAATTTAGAAAACTTCATGTTCTTCAGTTTGCACCAAATCGCCATTCTTCATTTGTTTCTCTTAATTGTTCCAAAAATTTTCACAACACGTATATCACATACTTGATAAATTTATTATTATTTTTTTAAAGTACAAAAATTTTCATAATAATTTGTAAACATGAAAATTTGAAATCAGTATATTTTTTTAGTATATTAACAGTTTAATTCAGATAAAAAATAGTTTAATTTTTTTTAACTCTCAGATATTTTAAAAACAACATTGTAAACAAAAAAAATTTAAACTTCAAAACATATCAAGTAATTAATTCTAACTATGTTATCTTATAAACATGACAGAGAATTTTTTTCTTTTATATACAAAATAATTCGTCTAGTAAACGGTTAAAAAATTCACACCGACCGTAAATAATTGTAATATATAAGTACGACAAACTAAATTTGAATTATTTGATGAATCTTTTATATCCTTTTATACTATAATTTTAAAATATACTAATTTTAATAAAAAATACTAAAAAATTAATAAAAAATATATTAAATTTATATATATAAAATAATTAAAGTATGAATCAAAATCCAACATCAAATAAAATAAACATTATATAAAATAAAAAATTCATAACTTTATTATCTTAAAATTTTAAGATAAAAACAATATTAAATATGCTATAATCATAACCTATACGACTATAATATATAAATCAATAAATATATATATATATAAACCTAAAATAGATTAAGCGTGTTGAAGTAATATTTGGAATGTGATGCGAATAGAATAGTATGGGAAATACGCGTGCCATTTCAACGTCTTTCTGAGAAGGTCGCAAGCACCACCGTAATGCACAAGTTACGAATATTATTCTTATTTACAATCTTTTTATTATTATTATTTTTACTACAACCATTTTTCACCAATCATATAATATAATACATATATATGCTACGCTGTTTCTACGCAATATATGAGACAGAGACTAATGAAAAAAAACAATAGTTGAGATGTGAAGTAACATTCAAATCCAATCCATCACTCATTTTCTTTCATTTATGGTGCCTCCACTCTTATTTACTTAACCTTATCACATTTCAATCATTTTTTTTTTCAACAACAAATCAAATACTTACACACTTTATTCTTTTTTTAATCATTTAAAGTTTTTTTTTCTTCTCTATTCTTTTTAAAAGTACCATAATATTATAGAGTATATAATAAAAGAAAGGTTGTTTGACACTATTTTAATGACCATTCGATAATTCTTATAAATATAAAATAGTTTTAACAAAAGTTAATTTTTATATTTTTAAAAAGAAGAGAAAGTGAATAGTAATGAAAAATAGTATCAGATGATAATAAAAAAATATGGTATCAGAATATCGGTGTATATATAATAATTTGTCTGACTGGATTTTTTTCATGAATATTTTCCAATAATGAGATTTTGAATGCATTGCATAGACCCATATGTTATGTTATGTACATAATAAGGATGTGGGATGCCACCTTATCCAAATACAAATCTCCATTTTTTTAGTCATGTTGCTATCATGCATGGAACTCTATCTGGCTACCCATTCTTTATTTTTCACCATTCATTATCTTAAATAGAAAAAAAAATAACTTTCTTCAATTTTTATTTTCAATTGAACTCATTTACTAAAATAAAACTAATTATATTTGTGTCCTTTATCTTATTTATCTTATTTACATTATTGGATCACTTAGTCCTTATAATATAGGATTTAAACTATTTTTTTATTTATTAATGTTTGTTCTATTATATTCACTTTCATGAAAACTACAAAACTGAATTTATATTCAAACTAAAACATATATAAACGTTGTGAAAATCATATGAAAACTGAATTCCAGAAACATAAATTGAAAACCACATTTTTTGTAAATTGATATAAATTGAATAAATAAAAACCTAAAACAAGTTTCTTTCGAGATAAAAATGTATAATTTAGTTTTATATTTTCATCACTTTATTTATTTTTATACGATATAATCCCTTTTATTATATCAATGTTAATTAACGTCATTTCTCTCATGTTGTTCATATAATTGGACAATAAATAAATAAAAAGAATAAATAATTCTATTAGCATATATTAATTTATCATCGCCTAGATGTTAATATTAATCTAACCAAAAATATCATATTGGGTTGAAAATAAATTTTAAGTCTAACTCAATTCTTACAAACTGATTTGTAAGATAAAATTTACATTCAGTTATATATTATAAAATTGTCTTATCTTTAATAAACTTTTAATATATTGAGGTTTTTTTTTAGTATAACATCATATTCAATAAAAAGAACATATTGAATCATTAATATAAAAAAAAAGTAAAGGTGAAAGGTAATATTAAACCTATAATTTAATAGGTAAATTATTAATAGATGAGAATAAGAGGGGTTCAATGGATGAGGGTGGTGTTTTGAAAAGGTAAAGAAATGAAGATGTATTAAAATGGTGGTTAAGTGTCTGCCATTGTTGTTCCCCAGCAAATTTATGTCACTGCTTCATCTTTCGACTACAACACCATTTAAATATACATTGTTAAACACATTAATATATCTTAGGCTATCCATCACCACATGCTTCATCATACATAATCTACAATTTATAAATGAAATATCTCAACTTAAATTTTATGGATAGAAAAAAAATATATAATCATAATGTAAATTTTCACCAAAAATTAGAAATTAAATTTGGGAAGTTCATCACTCATGCATAAAACTAGTAAGTAGATTCGTTATAATATTATTTTCTACATGTCATAAATGTAAATTTTGAGTGTTATAAGCTTCAATAATAAATATTTTATTACAATAACTTGTACATGTTTTGTTTAAGTAAAATTGTATTTGGATTTTTAATTTTCATAAAATATTTACATGCATTAAAAGTTGTTGGTTCTATGGAAGTATTTATCAAGTTTCACCTTATTATAACGAGAAAGAAGAAAAAAAAAATATATATATATATATATATATATATATATATATATATATATATATTATAAAAGTAAAGAGTTTATCTAAGAGTTCTAAGTACAGCTCACTAAGAGTTTTAAGTACAAGATGTATAGGAAATTTGGATAATTGTGTATAATGAAAATTTTATATTTTTTGTCAAAAAGAGAAAATTCAAGAAAGTTTTTAAGTTTTACTAGGAAAATTATACAAGAAAGTTTGTAGCAAAGGAAAAAAAAAAATACAACTTAAAACAATGATACTTATTGAGTATTCATAAATGTAAATCTTTATGCTAAATGATATTATATTTATTGTATGTTTTTATTTAGTCTCTTATTTATATAATTTTGTTTTTATTTTAAAATGACTCTACAAAAATATTATTTTCCTATTACATAATTTCCAACAAAATTTAATAATTTAAATAACAAGAATAAAAAAGAAACACTTTTACATCAAAAGCAATTCTATCATTCAATAAGTTAATGAGTTTAACAAACAAAAACATTACCAAAATGAATATCTTTTTATTGTATGTGAACAGAAATTATAAAAATACGTTATAAGGAATGTGATGTTGGAAGTCCCGTATCGACTAGAGATAAGACCAATTCACAATATATAAATAGGTCTAATCCTTATTTTACAAGCCTGTAAACCCCAGTTCTGTAGAGTTGAATTAGATTTAAAACACATTTCTAACGTGTGATAAAATAAAAGTTTAGAAAAAGTAAATTAAAAACATTATCTAATGATTCTTATCACAAAAATAGAGCTAAAAAAATGGAAAATGATTTTGAGATGTTGAAGAAACCCCACCATGTGGTTGACAACGGAAAGCACTTGGCTTTTAAGTGTCTAATTGGATCTTCCATTCATAGTTTAATTACAGACACTGTTTATGATGCGTTGGAGATGTTGGCTCTGTTCAGAGCAGAGACCAATTTCCAAATTTCAACAACAAACACAACCATGTGCCCAACCATTTTTTGATTCCACTCCAATCTATTTTCATTTTATTAATCTACAAAACTCTCTAACACAACAATTTCTTAGTATGGCCAAATTTAAGAAACCAGAGAGCCAAATCAATAACAGTTTCTTCTTTAAAAATGGAAATGTTTTTTTCTTTTTTTCAGCGTATTTGAGACCGAATGATCCCTGTGTTTTTTCTCTTTTACCATGTTGTGATGAAAGGGTCCATCGTTTTGCTCAATAATCAATGTATAACTGAATTGGAAAACAAAACTTCGAAGAAATGTAATGACTTTTTTTTTTTTCTGTTCATTTGATGCAAACTTTTGTGACATGACAAAAGTAGGTTTCATATTCTGGCTTTTTCAGTTTCCAAGTGATGATGCTTTTGGGATCTTGAACATGGTGTCTATCATCTATCATCCTAAGATAGCCATCTAAATTTTCTCTGCAACCATGATTTCCACATGGAACTATAAAAGATGACACTCAAATATTTGAGGTTGAGAAATTGGATGGTAGTTCTTGCTAAAACAAGTTATTCTCTTTTCTCCTTTTTCATGAGATCAAACTACACAGAAAAAGTTACTTTACAACTAAAATTGGTTAAAATACTCTATTGATATTCGTTTTTATCAAAAATTTCAATTGAGTCTTAAAATTCTTTTTAATCTCAGTTAGGTTCATATTTTTGAAAATACGTAACAATTAAGTCCATTCTGTTAGTATGCATCAATTTTATAATGATATTTTTATTAAACAATTAACCATTAACAATTAAACAAGTATAAAACAATTAACACCGTTATTACCATACTAACGAAATGTACCTAATTGTTACGCATTTTCATTAAAACTAAAAAAAGTTTTAGGACCTAATTAAGATTGTTGAACAAAAATATTTTAACCATTAAAATTTTGGGGACGGATTTACTTTTCCTCAAGAAAAATCTCAATTTTAATGATTTTTCATATATTGAATGATAACTTCAATTTAAATATAAAAAAAAAACTAGTTGAAAGTTTAAATTACGTGACTTTTGGAAAAAAAAAAACTCAATCCCTTCACTAAAATTTTAAAATGTAGATTTTTAGCATTTTGAATACACATTTAGTTAAACTATCAATTGAAGTTGTGTAAAAAAGTTAGCACGTATTTTTTAAAAACAATGACATGTTTAAAAAAAATTACCAAAATTAAACAAAAATAAATAAATTGAGATTAAATGAGTAATTAAGAAAAAAAAACTATAACATGTGATTATATATGTATGCATTATTAAAAAAAAATTGTAATAAAGGGTAATTTAGTCTTTTAAGAAGGAAGAAAGCACTATAAAGAGCGGTGGCCATGGTTCGGACAACTTTAGTCGCAGAAGACACTCAAAACGACACAGTGCGTTGACGACACAGACAAACGCAAAAAAGAGGTTCGCCGGCAAATATTTCTCCGGCGACTCCGACGACGGTGTTTGCGGTTTTTCTTGGACCCGAAACTGAGGCCAGAAAAGGACGAACTTGGGTGGTGGGTAGGATCTGGCGGTGTATGATGGGATCTTGCATATGCCCGTTGGAGACTCCGGCGAGGTTGCTTTGGACCACAAGCTTCTTCCGTCATAAGCTTATGATCTTCTAATAATTCCCACACCAAAGAAAAAACTCAGCAACAACATCAACAACAACGACCCTTCTAAATTTTCAAACAAGATTCTAGTAAAACAGAGTAAAACGCAAAGAACAAACACAAACACACAAAAAAAAAACACACTTTTTAAGTACTAATCTCTTTCTCTCGCTGGAAAGTGTTTCCGGCGGTGGTGAGTGACCGAAGTGCCATGGAGTCTGGACGGCTTTTCTTTGATGCCTGTGCTTCACGCGGGAACACCAACATGCTCTTCCTCGGCAACACTGAACTTGCTTTCCGAGGTCATTTTCTTTCTCTCCTTGCTTTGATCTACTTAGTTTTCTCTTGATAATACCCTTTTTTTGTATTGAAAATTTGGATTTGAATGGTATGTTATGGAGTAGTTTTTGTTTGTGTTTGTTATGGCTTACTTTGTTCTGAAGTACTTTGGTGTTGTTCTTCCTTCGAAAGTGGAATCTTGCCTCATCAATTTATGGTATGACTCATTATTGACAAGATTGTCAATACAATTGAATTTTACCTCTGTAATTTATGTTGATCTTCAGTATAAATTATCTTGATCAAACTTTAATTTTGATTGAAGAAAAGTATTAAAAAACACCTAAAGAAACCGCATCCAAGTTTTTGTGCTTCTAAAATTGATGTGTTTGGCTGCTGGGGAGTTAGGAACAGAAAGATGGTTCTGGTTAAAGAAAATTAAAGCTTAAAAAAGCATGATTCGATTTGGGTTTCTTCATTGTGTATCGAAATTGGGGTGAGAGTGACAGATAAAGAAATAAAATTTCAATTTTTTATTTTGTGTGTGTGAATTATTATGTTGTGACATGGATAGTGTGTTGAGACATGAAAGAGAGTTAATTGATGAGGTTTTGGTTTTGGGACTGAAATGGAAGCAGGGAGATCGATGATGAGCTTGGAGGAAGCCTCAAAGAGGCGACCTTTCTTCACCTCACCGGATGAACTGTATGATGAGGAGTATTATGAGAAGCAGATGCCGGAGAAGAAGCATCGCCTCAGTTCTGAACAGGTTGGCCGGTGGCTTCCAATTTGAAATTCAAAGTAGTTATTGTAATGAATAGCTTGAACTTTGAATGAATTGCTTTGAGTTTGGCTTGTAAATTTAATACAGTAATTTACTTTCTTGGTTTTTGAGATTAATATATATATTGTTGCATCCAAAAGTGTGACATAAAATATTATAATGTTATGACACTCTTGTGTGATTGATGGTTAGGTCCATCTGTTGGAGAAGAGCTTTGAGGAAGAGAACAAACTGGAGCCTGAGAGGAAGACCCAGTTGGCCAAGAAGCTGGGATTGCAACCCAGGCAGGTAGCTGTGTGGTTTCAGAACCGCAGGGCTCGATGGAAGACCAAACAGCTTGAAAGGGATTTTGATGTTCTCAAGTCTTCATACGATACCCTACTTGCATCCTATGATTCACTTATGAAGGAGAATGAGAAACTCAAATCTGAGGTACATTTATGCATGTATAAAATATTGGAAAAGCGGTAAAATCAATGTTATCCGGGCAAGGGTGTGTTGAGATTTTTCAATTTAGATTTAGTTGCTCGTATATGCAATGGTTACTTACAGCTATGGGTGAATAGAGCAGAATAGAATATAAATTGTCTGTCAACAGTTGTGGGGGTGCATAGTATAGAATTAGTGGCTTCACAATCAGAACTCCATCATAGCATAGCATAGGGAAACAAGTCGACACTTCACATAGAAGATGATTGGTAGCTATCCAGAAAGGGCCCTACACATGAGATTCGACACTATAATAATCACAAACTACCAAGAGTAGCATCTGTTCTGAACCCCACCTCGTTTGCAAAGAAGCCACTTTCAGAGTAACTATGCGAATATACCTCTGTAGATTTCTCAAAATATGCTTTAAGACCCCCTTTTGTGAAAGGGACTGATGAACTTTAAAAAATAAAAAAAAAAGGAGTATGCAAGCAAGGCCATAAACTAATTAACAAGTGGACTTTTTTTAAAGTGTGGTCGATTGAATATCTTAATGACATGTTGACTATTCTGCAGGTGGTATCCTTAAATGAGAAGCTTCAAGTTCAAGCAAAAGAGGTGCCTGAGGAACCATTGTATGACAAGAAAGTTGATCCACTTCCAGTAGAAGATATAGCTTCAATTTTCAGCACAAGGGTGGAGGACCACCAGAGTAGTGGGTCTGTTGGAAGTGCAGTGGTGGACGAGGGTAGTCCACAGCTGGTCGTTGACAGTGTTGATTCACACTTTCCAGCCGACAACCCTGGTGGATGTGTGGGCCCAGTTGAAAGAGTTCAGTCAGAGGAGGAGGATGGCAGTGATGATGGGAGGAGTTACATGGATGTGTTTGTGGTATCTGAAACTGAGAACCAAAACCATGAGGAAGGAGAGGGATTGGTTTGGTGGACCAATATGTATTATGTTGGATAAATGATAATGCAGCAGCAGACATGAAATTAGATGCATAATTAAGAGAAGGTAATCATAATATTGAATAATTAGATGTATGGTGTGGGCAAGGAGGAAAAAGTAAACGCCCGGGTGGCTTGGACCCTAGGAGTTGGAGTGTCCTTAAGCCAAGTTTAATAAATAAAGTCTAGTAGTAATTTGGTCAATGATGTCAAGTTTGGGTTAATGGTTGTACTTCCAAAACTACAGTAAGTTTATTGCATGTTCAAGTATAAAAACATACTTAATTAGTAAGTCCATACATAGATTTTAAGTTTACTTCTTTTTACCCTCCTGAATCCTCAATTTTCGAAAACCATTTGGATAAGATAATCCAGAATCACATCGGGGGTGAGGCCCACAACAGTAGCAAACAGCACAAACTGTCAACTTTTCATCAGATAGTATTATTTTCACACCATAATCATGGTAACCAATTACCAATGTGTATATTTACTAATTTTACAGCAACTTCATGTATTCAAAACATAGACAACAAAGTGTTCAGAAAGGTGGCGAGGTATGGATGAGATTTTTTTTTCTTAAATCTTTTATATAAAATGTACAATCTAATCCAACACCATCCAGAGTCCAATCTTCTGGTTGAGACCGGAGACTTGCAATTAACAGAAAAAACTACAAGGATCAACTTCAATTTCTCACTAGTCAGTACGAATTTGTTTGGAAGATACGTTGGAGGCTTCCAGCACTATATTTGCTGAAAGTAACAATAAGTACATGCAACTTAATTACACAGAAATATCATAATTAACAAGAACTCAAATTGATCTAAAGATCATAATCAAGCAAACAATGATTTGCAGAAATCACTAAGTTTACCTCACGAACACACCCAAGTAACTTACCTAAATCGGCTTCCACAATTTGGTATAACGGACACAGTAACCACGCTATGAAAGTGGTATCCAGCTTCCTCCACCCCACAATTGTCACTGACACCTCCATAATGAGGGAATGGACTTTCTGTTTCTGAAATATGAATCAGAATACTAGGAGGAAGGTGTCACAAGTAAATTGAGGGATATAGATAGAAAAATCCATGCAAGTGCTACCTCGGCACGTGCAATGCACATGACGTAATACCAGAAATCATTAACTACCAGATACCCCACGGCAGTGCTATAACAATGTAACCCCCAAACTGTAACTAAATACTTATTTTTATGCTAAAGCAGTGAAGGAGGGGGTCAAATATTAGTGTGTATACATTAACCCCAACACACGACTAGAAGATTATAGGAATTACGCATATAAAAAAAATCAAGAAGATCACGCACGACGCAAGCACAAAGCAGATGGAAAAAAGGCTTTGATTCCAATAATTCCCCCTGCATTCTAACACATCTGCAGATGCCCAGGAACAAAATCAAGGGCATGCGTGTGCAGGACCTTTGCTGGGGTGGGGTGAGAGAAAAAGTATAAAGAATGAAATATTGCCTACAACTGCTCAACTTAACATTTTCTGACTTCTTTCCCATCCTTTTCTTTTTTTTTACTACTTTCCTCCTATTCCTTTACAATAATTCCATTTGTATACATATATGGATCAGACTCTGCTAGAAAAATGAAAAATGGTTCT
Source organism: Vigna unguiculata (assembly GCF_037176805.1). Taxonomy (NCBI): domain Eukaryota; kingdom Viridiplantae; phylum Streptophyta; class Magnoliopsida; order Fabales; family Fabaceae; genus Vigna; species Vigna unguiculata. Next base: position 47,647,878 of record NC_140795.1, on the reverse strand, counting down.
TCTCGCTATGGAGCAGCCGACTGGACATGTGCAGCAGAAATACAATTTCAAAATTGGACGCATCCTTACAATTCCCTCATACTGGTGCCCTCACTGAAAGCAGATAATGCTACAAATTCTGCTTAGCCAAAAAAAGGCATCCGAGTTAGCAGGTCAGCTTTACCTATATGTACAAGCAGGCAAGAGACACCAGCAGCTGTGGCTGCCCCATTTTACAGCCTTAGGTTTGCCCAATGAACCAGTCATACCAGTGGATGATCACATCACATCACAGAAGACTGACCAGATATCTGATTTTCTGAAATACAAGAAATATAAGATCAACCATCTGATTCCTTCCTTTTCCTGTTTGACTTCCGGCTTCCTTTGGATTTCTCTGCATCCACATTCATCGGTGGTCTCATCTCTGCTGTGCCAGAAGGTTCAGAGCTGTCAGTAAAACTAGAATTGGGCGTTTTCTCGTATATAATGGCTAAATCAAGAGAGTATATGCGAAGGGCAAGGGAAGGCAAAGTAGAAGATTTCGCAGCAGCTGAGAATGATGACCAGTACCACCAGTCATTCCTCAAGTACTCCGTCTTAATCATATCTTCTAAGGTAAACGTCGCCTGAATCATCTGAGAAAAAGGAAGGAACCTCTATTAACAAACATAAATTCATATAATCATTAACCTGCTTGAACTACAAATATAGTATAAAAATATTAACAGCTTTTTTTCACTGATTTCAGAGCTAAAGCAAAGTGGCATTAGTAAGTCCACAAATTGTTTTCTAGGGTAAATGTCGCACGAATCATCTGAGAAAAAGGAAGGAACCTCAATTAACAAACACCAGTGGAATGTTTCCACTTTTTTTATGCGAATGTTTCCATTTTTTTATGGCAAAAATTTTATTAAACTATAACATGATTTTTAATTATTGAAATAAAAAATAGTGTTATTTTAATTTATAAAAATTATTTTATAGTTTATAAATATTTTTTATAATTTGTTTCTTGTGTAAATGGTTTTTTATTTTGAATAATCATTTGAATTCAAAAAAATAGTTACTAAAAGGGTAGAACTGAAAAAAAATGTGTACACCAAAAGGGTGAATCCCCTTTGGTAATAGCATAGATATAAATGAATTCATATAATCACTAACCTGCTTGAACTACAAATATAGTATAAAATATATTAACAGCATTTTTTTCACTGATATCGGATTTAAAGCAAAAGTGTCATTTGTAAGTCCACAAATTATTTTCTATCAATAATAAAGACATTTCAGTCAGGTAAATAGCAGTAGAGAAACTAAACGAATGAGAAACATATGGAGTTGCAATGCCTGTTAATAAAGAACTGTATATTCTAGAGCCACGGATATAAGACAAACCTCGTATATAGTCTCTGCAGATTTCACAAATGCACGCCAAGCCTGTCTTCTGTCAGACTCCGCCTTTGATGGTCTCAGAGCAAATGCCGGGAGTGCAGCATCCATATCAAGCAGATTAATCTTCAGTTGCCTCAAAATGTGAGAAACCTTTCCAACTAATGGTTTCAATGACGACAAAGGAACCACACAGCAGCCATCTCCCATATCTGAAGCAGGACCACAAAAAGAGAATTTCCCATCTCTTTGTTCTCCCGAGGATGATTTAATGGATTTATTGATTTCGTTGGCAGCTAACCTACCGGTAGAAATGCTTGAATTATGGTCAAGACATGCACCAGCTCCATCAGTGTTTCCCTGAGAACCCCAGCTTTCCGTTGGTTTGGACAAAACACCAATAATGTCATCCTTTGGAGTTGGGAATTGTGCATACTCGCTAACAAAAGAAGATACAGAAGGAACAAAGGATGGGATACCATCTGAACCAATAAGACCGATTTCTTTGACAAGTTCCTTGTTGGAATCACTTGTCTCAAACTTGGAACATATATCTTCAAAACTAAATGGGCATGTGGACTCTTCATTTGAAAATTTAATCAATCTTGAGCTAAGCTTAGAACCACCACCAACTTTGGCTCCAGCTGTTTCTGCATCAGCTCTGAATTTCTCTCTTGAGGTATCGCATCTTAAGTTCCCTTTTCCTTTAGAAGATCCAATTTTGTTCCTATTCTTCTCTGCAACCGGAAGACCTGCATTACACTTGCCATCATTGTGTCCATCAAATTCAACATCACTCAAAACAGTTTTGTGACAATATGTGCAGTGTCTCCTATAGGGCCATATGGGTTCTAGGCACTCACACCTAAACAACTTTTCATCATTAGTTGTTCTGGACTTTTTATTTTGCTTCTTCCACGTCTCAATATCCCATTCAAAGAAGGGACCGTATTTCTTTTCCAGCAAGGAAGTCGCCTTTGTAACAAGAGAGTTAGATATTGTTTTCTCTCTATTTCTGGGAATTGAAACAGCTCCTTGGTCCTCAACCTGCTCTTCAGTCTGTGCATTAAGAAACTCTTGGAATCTTGATCTTGGCCCCTGCATAATGGAATCTTTCAGTTCCCTTTCTTTAGGGTCATTATCGTCCAGCCAACCTAAGAGCTCTTCAATTTCAGCATCAGTTTCATAAGCAATCCATGGTGAACTATTGGCCAAAGCATTTCTAAGCTGAGACATGAAAGGAGGGGAATCCTTCTCAGTTAGTGAACAATTCTGCAGAACAGAAAACTTGTCCACGTAGTCTCTACTGAATGACATTCCTTTTCCATGGAGCAGTGCAGCACTTGCATCAACAACTATACGTGAATGTCCTCCAGGCAAAGTTGAAGCCCAATACAATCGACCGATGGAATCAATGCCCAAAAATTCCCGGCGAACAGAGAGCCTCAGCAGCTGTGATACTACATTAGTTATGGAGTCCTGCAATAGTGAAATATCACGCTTGATGGCACTGAGCTCAAGGTGATAGGGGTCTGACTCATTCAAAGCCATATGTGAAGCATCAACTGACACCCCATCTTGCTGGCATGTCACAGGTGTAGACATGTCCCTTCCCTCGCATTTCTGGTGGTTACCATGGGCATGAGCTGCTCCAACAGAACCATTGATTTCTTGAGACATATTTGGAGATGGAAAAGATTTGGGAGATTTATCAGTACATTGAGACTCCACAGCACCAGAGACATTTCTAAATTGTCCCTCTACATCTAAGGAATTCAAATTTTGGCTATCGGAATCTGAGTTTGTTACAGATATGCTTTTATCTACACTATCAAACCTATACTTCTCTTTAGTTGTCTCTTCTGAAGGCAGACTATCAACAAATACCCCAAAATTACTAGGATTGTCAACTGCAGTATGTGGCTGGACCAGACATTTAGTAGTATTTGACAACGAAGTAGTAACCCCTTCTCTAAGACCAACTTCTCCAGCAGTATTTAATGAGGAAGTATCAATTTTAGCTGCTTTTGTGGACAAAACGTCCTCTCTGGTTTTCAGGTTTTTCCACTCTACAGAATGTGCACGCAATTTTTGATGTAACTCAGCAGACAACTCTGCACATTGCTCAAGGTGCTGGCGTATCAAGGAAGAGTTAAGCAACTCATCACATAAAAATTTGAGAAGGAATGTTCTCTGCACCCATTTAAAAATAAAAACTAATCAAACACAAACACAGAAAAAAGTTCTACAGTTTCAGAAATACATTATCAATCATAACTCAAGTTGCTAACCACGGGGCAATTTATGCTTCAAGCATATGACAATGTGCTAAAAAAATGGAGCCTTTGCCTGTAAAAGCAATATTTTGATGGGAAACCTTTTATACACATACAAGAAAATGAGCAATGCCAAAAGTAATCAAGTAACAAATGAAAATCTTGCAACTATAACTCAGGATAAGATATCGTTAGTTCAAGATAGAGTCCCATTAAGATTAATTTTCAGATCATAACAGAATAGGAAGCACATACCAGCACCCTGCAATTACCAACCAAAACTCTTTCCAGAAAGGTTGCACAAATATAAAGTTCAAAAATAAGACAATTATGTCATTCTACCATTCAGTATACAACCCCATTAAGATTCATTTTCAGATCATAACAGAATAGGAAGCAAATACCAGCACCCTGCAATTACCAACAAAACTCCAGAAAGATACCACAAATATGAAGTTTAAAAATAAGACAATTATGTCATTCAACCTAGAATGTTTATATGATTTAGCTATATTGTAAACAAAAGGTAACAAGTAGATGTGCATCAACTAACCTCGGCCAGGCTGTGCTCCCAGTATTCTTTTTCTTCAATTACAGCTGATAAATGAGTAAGGGATTCCAAGTAAAGAGAATTAACTTCACCCTGGAATTTTTTACTTCGGCGTTTGCCAATAACCTGTGTTGGTTCTGTAACATCTTGAGTTGCATGTTTACCATCAACACAGGAAGGACAATACCAGTTTCCCTCTGGGATCCTTGCGAGGGGAGGGTTTAAGCAATATGTATGATACTCAGCATCACAAGTATCACATAGTAAAACACTATCATCATCCCTATCAATGCCACATACTTTACAGACTCCCTCGTCCCAAGGGGCCTTTGGAGTCTCTTTCATTGACTCAATAAAATCATCAACTTCCTTTCTCATTTCTGCAGTTAAGCATTCCAGTTTAGCATACTCCATAAGTTTTTGGACATTCATGACAACCTGTACCCAAGGAGAACATTAAATTTTTTATTAACAAGAAAGCACAAGAGAAAATTTACAGAAGTAGACACAAACAGGCTACCAACCTCCTCATTGTATAATGATTCAAAGTTTTGGGATAATTTTTCAGCCAATTCGAGTAAATCAGGTTGATCCCCAAAAGCAACACGAACATTGTTCCACAGCTGCACCATCAAATCAACAGTTTAGTGCCTCCACACAAGTCACAAAAGAGCATTGTAAGAATGACTCGGCATCCACTAGAAAACATATTAGAGAACAGTAAATGAAGAAGAGCATGAGGAAATCAATCATGATGCCCCTTGAGCCAGAGACTATAATGGTGCACACGCAACCATAAAAGTGTATTTGCAATAATCTTTACAGAGAAACAAAATGGATCTATATGGTGGTAGTAATCTAAAGTTAAAACAAAATAGAAGAGCGCTTCAACAAGCAATCAGAGTTTGATAACAAACTGACCTCCCGAACATCCTCAAGAAAAGCTTCATGAGATCCACAATAAGCTCCAGCAGCTAGTCTAAGGTCAATAGTGCGGAAGTCAAGAGGGCGAGCCACCATGGCTGGAGATCCAAGAAGCCCCTCATCATCATTATCTGAAGAATTTATCAATTTTCTTCCCAGCAAATTGCAAAAGACCTTTGAATCATCTGCAGCAGCAGCACGCCGTAATACAGTGCGACATCGTTTCATTATAATGTCAGAAATTGATATAACAATCTTCCTTTTCTGTCCTTTACTGGGATTTGATTGCAGTCCTTCACCAGCAACATCAGCCAACACTGAAAGAACTGCTTTCTGTTTTTAAACAAGAATAATGTTCAATTAAGATTCATGTTTCCTTAACCAAAAAGAATAAACGTTTATTTTAACCAGATGATCTACCATACCAGATAGTAACATCGAAAATAACATTTCAGTTTTGTCATTATACATTGAGAGTAAGAAACTGTGTGGGTTTGTCTTGCATGTTGTAATAGGTAATATTAACAAGGGGGTAAACTGAAATAAATACAGTTTTACATTACACATGGTTGAAACTATAAACTATAAGATGGCTTGCATGGTAAAACAGAGGATAATGCACCGGAAAATTAGAAACACCAACAATAACTCAAGCAAACTCTATGGTGAAACTATCACACCAGTGCAAGTAGTAGCAGATAGTTCCTGGATCATTGAATTCTATGAAAAATATTTTTTGGTCAGATATCTGATCTAATGGTCAAGAAACTTTCATACTAACAGTTTTATCATTGCAACATGTCAATATCACACTAAATGAGAGGTGCCACTGAGAAGCACCTTTGTTGGTCCAGAAGCATTGCCCTTGTACACTTCCTTACTGATTGAATGTTCCAATTTTTTCTTTGCCCATTCTGGTGGATCCTTACCCAGAGCATCATAAACACACTTTCTTATTCGAGTGCCTACATTTGTTGGTAGCTTTCTGACAGGTTCTAGCATTTGAGCCCATTCAGGAACATTACCATCATTTGTCAAATTTTTGTCAGAAGCACCCTTTGCATCAGACTCTTCTTCTTCCATAGTTAGTACATCACTTTCTCTGCTCAAAGAACCAAAAATTTTCTTTGTAGCCTCTGCAAGCAGCTGGAGCAAGAGGAAAAAAAATCAGTGTTACTTCTATCATTCTTTTCAGATTGACAACTTAAGTTGTAGTCTAGAAAAGTTTAACCAGCAGCAAGATATAAAATCTTAAGACATATGACATAAGAAAAACACTTTGAAAAGAAAACTGAATTGCCATTAGCTAGATTAAACAAATTCTCCATCCATGTCATGAAAAGGCCGAGTAAAGGAATAAACTTGAAAGTGGCCATTAGACCCCAATCCAAAGTATCAAGTTCTGAGTGGTAAAAAAGAATATCGCCTGGGCTGAAAATACCACCAATCAGGTAAACTTCCAGAAATTGTTACATCTAAAGTGATTGTCTTGTAATATAATACCGTGTTTTTGAAACCATGAAATCCTGTAACTCAGAATTTAGCCCAAATGCCAAATAAAATTACATCAAGGTCCCCCATACTAATAATGTGAAGCAAATGGGTAAGCAGTATCTAAATATTAGCCAGAACCAAGATATAACTGATGCTCACCTGTGCATCTGCTTCCATTCCAGCCACACCAGTAAGAGAGCCACACAGCAAACCACCATCACCTCGTAAGCAGCGAAATACTTTACCACTTTCCCGGGCAGTAATTTCTGCAGACTCAAGGTTGCCGTCCATTGTTAAAAAAGACAAGATATATCTGCGAGCTAATTCTGGCCAGGTCAATTCATTAATAGGAAGCATATTCAGTTTGGTTCGTTTAGCAGGAAGACCACTATCCATATCTTTCTTTCTTCCCCGTCTTGTTCGTGTTTCTCCAGGTTCAGAATTTGGATCCACCAGCACAGCCACCTTTGATAGCAATTCACCTATTAGCACTCTCAGCAGTGAATTATGAGCCTTGGTCAAAGTTACACCAAAGCATCTGGCGTAAGTGAAAGATGCGAGCTTAACTTGAGCAGCCTCTTTCATTGCTTCAGTTTCCATTTGAATAAATGCATGAGAACTTTCCATGGAACCTGATGGACCAGTATCACCTCCTGGTGACAATAATGATGTGCAATTACCATCAGTTCCTTGGGAAATTAAAACTTCACTTTCGTCCACGTCCCTCTCAGATTTCTCAAGAAAATCCAATCCATCAAACCAAGGGTTAATTAGTTCTTTCTCAAGCTCATCCAATGGCAATGGTTCTTTCAAGTCCAGAACTTCGTTAAATCGCTCTAAAAGTTCCCAAGCCTGGAAGACAAAAGCAGAAAACGTAAAGACTATATCATAGCAAATAAAAATAAAGCCAACAAATGAAAAAGCCTAACAAAAATTTCAGATTCACAGTGGCATGAAACAAAAATACCTGAAAAATGTCACCAATGAGCTCACCCGGTGCTCTAGAGCATAATGGCTTCCCAAGTGGTGGACGACGACCTTCCTTAAAGCCTTTTTTAGTCAAACTTGCCTTTTTAGACCTCCTGTATAAACCTTGAACTGTTTCTTCCTTATATTTTGACCCATCTCTCCATTCAACCACTAAGAAACCATTTTCTACTGTTGGCAATGACGAGCTGTTATCTCTACAATTTAAGAGTTCATACTGCAGAGATTCAACACCAGGAAGCTGTTCCAATACTTCTTGAACAAATTCAACATCCAATCCAAACCTATCCTGCTCCAACCATTTTCTCAAAGCCTCAGAGATACCTTCCAGATCACTGTCTGCATAAATTACATCTGGGATGCCAACTGAACCGAGGGAACCACAAAATTTATCCAATGCATCACTTTTTACATTCCCTAAATCCCATTGATTTAAGCATGTTTCATTCTTAACATGGTTACAATAGAACTTGAGAGTTCCTTTCTGTTTGTAGAAATCCTTGCAAGAATTAACTAACTTCTGAGAAATAACTCTCCATGCAGAGCATGATGACCGCTCTTCCACACAAAATTCACCAATTCCATCATTAAACTCATCAGCTAAAGAATTCATAGCATTATCTTGAACTGAACCAGTCGCAGGGCCCAATGCATCTGGTGTATGAGTATCCTTAATTGAGAAGTTTGCAGAGCAACTTAGGACATCATTTTCAGTTGGTACACAAGGGTCTTGAAGCATCATCTGGATATTATCACCATCATCCAAATCCATACTACCATTAGTTTTTCCCTCGCCTTCATTGGCTTGACTTGCAATTTGACAACATTTTGACAATGAAAGGATGGTTGACCCAACTGGAACAGGAAATTCTGAACAGGAACACCTTCGGATCCTAAATATAGGTCCAGAATCACCACCCTCCAAAATTTCACATGTAAAAAGAGAACCAGTAATCTTGTCATGCCAACAAGATTTATAACCTACAGGACAAATAAGATTGACATCATAATACGATGGTCTCACATCAACTTTCCCCAATGAGAGAACAAAGAAGTCCTTGAACTGTAGAGGGAGTTCATCCTGAAATATAAAACAATAGAAAAATTAGGAAGAAATAGTAAATTTCAGATTCACTATATAATAATTGCCCCTAAATTCTGAGTTATATTGGGAAAAAACTAATAGTAAGAAACCAGCTTCACAAAAAAATGTGGAAATAATATAGATTCACATACCTCAAATTGCTGAGGGAAGGAGTGTCCATCCTCTTTTCTTCCACTTTCATAGGGTTTTACAACATTCCCCCTAGTACTAGCACATTCCACATTTAAACCTTCAGAAGAAGGATCCTTACAATTACTATTCATCATTGTTCCCCGTTTTTCCACAAAACCATTGACTACTGGAGATCTTGTTGACTTTTTTTTCCTAGATAGAGAACCACTTAAAGACACAAGAGACCTCTCATTTCTTATTTCAGATTCAACGGTATTGAAGCCAGACATTAGACCCAAATAACAAGCTACTTCATACACAGAATCAAATATCTTTCCATCGGGTGCACAGTAAACTGCATATAGTTCAGAGCTGCTCACTGATTGTCTAAATTCCACTCGCCAACCCTCCTCTAGTACACCGCGTCTTTCAGATATAAAATCTCTAAGAGCCTGCAAAAATATCTCATTTGGACTCCGAGATGGTATTATAATAGCCGTATTGTTACTACTACTACGAATTCTAAGAGGGAAATCTGTACATACCTCCTCAAATTTTCTAGTAATTGATTGAGTATGATTCAATATATCAGCATGTGTCAAACCTCCAGAAGCCTTTTGGAAGCCAGTAGCATTTCCATTGTAAAAGTTTGAATACGTCAGAGGGGCACCAAATGGACTGGCACCAAAATAATTGTCACCAAGAGTGTGCTTTCTAAGATAAAAATAAACAAAAAAAGTAACCAGATAAAACAACTCGGATCAGGAGGCATAAAGTATTGCATCAATAAATAAAAAGACATAGATGGAAATAATACAAGGATTACAACAATGTACACTAAATATTCATCAGGCAGGCTTCAAAAAACATATCAGTAATTCAGTGTTTAAACAAACATGAGTACATGACACCCAAAAAGTAATCATATGAAACCGGCTTTAAAAAATGAGGAAAAATAGTCCTTTAAAGTGTGAAGAAACATGGGTAAGGGGTAACCTTTTCTGGAATGGTAAGAAAGAAGGGTTTCAAATCCTATTACATTTCTGAAGCAAAAAGCCATAAGAAAGAGTTTGAGAAATTACAATTTCAACCAAAAAAACAACTAAACAATGTTGTTTGGGGTGTAAAAATGGGTTTTTTCAAGCCTATATCACGGTAGCACCACTATTGTGACCACAATGTCAGCTATAGAAAATCACTCTGCTATCAGAATCTCACTGCAGCCCAAGGCCACTCCACTCTGACATACTACAATACTGACAACTGTATTTTGCAATGGCGATTCTGGTACCTTCAAAGAACTAGCAGTGTTTTTGGAAAAACTATATGAAAACATGTATTAAGATTTTCCGTGTGAAAGCAAAACTTCTAAATGCCAGTATAGCATCGAGAATTGAAATGAGAATTTGACTGATTAATTCTGAGTTTTAAGTTTGGAAACCCTAAATAAAATGATAAAGCCATTTCAAAATTCCATGTAATTACAAAATAACTAGCCCAAACATTTTCTTAATATTAACCAACACCCTAAAATTGCCAATACCACATCTAGGAATTAAAATCATTAATAACCAGAAAAGAATATTAATTGAGAGAAAAAAGCACAGCAAGAAAGGAAACATAAGGTAACCATCCAAACAGAACACTGAAAGAAAGAAAACAAAAAATTGTCGTACTAAAAAATAGAACAGAACATAGAACCCTCTTTGACATGAACATAAAAGATTTCAAAGGATGTGAACAGAGTAAACACGACAGAACAGTGTGCCAGAGTTCCACCATAGTTGGCCAAAAACTCCACCGGACCGCAATGGGTTGGCCAGAAACACAGCAAAGAATTCTAAGTCAGCATCAGAAAGAGGAGAATACGAGAAAAGTGTATTATTTAAGCCTTTGGAAGGGGAGAGTAACAAAAATAGGCTTATACTCTAGTAAAATATAATGGGGAATTATTTCAGTGCCAAACGACATCGTTGAAAGGGCCAGAAAAGGGGTTTTCATACTTGGAAAGAATAGCAGCTGAGCTGGCAGCACACAACAACTCTGACACTGAACTACTGCCCTCAAGGCCTCAAAGAAACGGCATGGGGCTGTGCTGTGGCACCACTATAACAGCCCAATCACACACTATTGAAAACCGCAGAATTTATTACTCTAAACCAATTTAAGCTCAAAAAGAAATTGGAATCACAATTATGAACTATAATTTCAATTCCGTCACCCAAACTAATCTTACCATTAAATGTCCACAATATCTTACTTGAATTCCTATTTTGTATTAACACAGCCTCTTCCAATTAACAAAGGAACAATAATAGCATTGGACATTCCTTTCTGATTACATTTGCACCATATTGTCCAACAAATATTACACCAAAGATGACCAAAAAAAACAACGAAGAAGTGCATTTTATTAACGTATTTACCGCATTCAAAAATTCAGTGGGGAGACTGTGGGATACTTGAAATTTGTTTGGTAGTGTATTAATTTAGTTGTTCCTGAAGTTTTTTTGGAACCACAAAAATGAAAACGTGGCGGTGGCGGCAACTATGCAATTATAACAAAAGGTTGAAAACCATATAAGCCAAAAGCTCATAGCTCAACTGGCACCGCCTCTAGGGAGATGCGACGACAAAGGAAGGGGTTCGATTCTCCTCGCATTGTGTAGGTAATTGCTTCTATTTTATACTAAATATAATGAGCATTGTTATTTATCAAAAATAATTAAAGAACAGCTAACTAGGTAGAATTCATTAAATACATAGAAAATCAAAGAAGAAAAAGGTGATTTTCAATGTAACCGCTCACACTTGCATATCCTACCACCTATCATACCTCAATTTTCAGAATTTCACAAAACATCTTATAGACATTAGCGCTTTCCAAGAAGGAGTGAAAAAACTAAACTAACTTAACAAATATTTTCTAAACTTCAAAAACCCGAAAACATAGATGAAGGAGATGGGTCAGTTTCAGAAAGCAAATGTTGCAATTTAGAGAATGCAGTTTGTTAAGTTCAGGTAAGCATTTGATCCAACTATAAAAATCAGAGTCAAGGTCATGAATTTGATATCCAAAAGAACACTTGTTGAAGGAAGGAGAGATTGTTGTGCCGTGCATCAATCATCTTGTGGCAAAGATTTGGTGGATCAAGTCTCAATTGAATCATTGTACTCGGATTGTTATGCTCATAAAGTGTCCTGAGGTACATTAAGTGTTTTGTGACAGAGATTGGATGGGTGGAGTCACAATTAAATCGTGTAGTTTGAGCTAATACACCCTTAAGTCAAACAAATTGTATTCTAATTATCAGGTATAGTTTTTTACCTATTGGTAAGTGTTCCATCCAACAATTACAATCTTAGCTATTTGCGATTTCAGGTACAAGACAAGGCATAAGGATTCTAAGACATTGCAGACTAAATAGTGACTTTAACAACATTGGTACTATTTCCTTTCTTTAGAGGGAGGAGGGTTGGAAATTTGTTTGGTAGTGTTTTAATTAGAATGTTCTTGAGAAGATATCAAATCATTTTTGGAAGCGGAAAGTTGAAAATACAGCAGCAACTGGAGTCGGCACCAGATGCAATGCCGCACCTATTAACAATGTGGGCAGTTCAATCCCCTAGGTCACCTATTCTCCCCATGCAGAACGTGTTTTTGCTTCTTTTTAATACCATAAACAAAGTGCGTCGCCACTCACATAAAATAAAACAGTTATCTGAGGTTTACCACCAAAAGAATACATTCACATACATAGCTTCAAAGAAAAAAGTGATTTTTTTAACTTACTACTCACAGTCACATATTCTACCATCTACCATATATTACCAGCCAACTAACTAGCCCAGTTTCCCAAAATCACTACACTCTTTTTAAAAAAGACACCATTTTTTGTAAAGAAATAAAAAACAAGACTCCTAACCTAACACACTCTCCAAATTTCGAAAACCTAATAACACAATAAAAACACGTTCTCAGCACAACAACCAGACGCCAAACCACCCACATTGATCTCACCACACTCAAAACCTCTTCCTTCTTTCAAACTAACTCATTCCCAACAACCTCACTGAAAAACCCCTCAAGAGGATTTAGCTTCACACCACACCGTAGTGCACGCACAGCTAGCTGAAAACACGAGACAATAAACATACATTTCACAGTACATAACAATGACAAGAGAAAGAGAGCTCGATAGTTTTTTCCGTACCTCAAATCCTGCGCGTCTCCGTCGCCGACGCCTTCGCCTTCGGCTTCGCTCGGTGGCGGAGCGTTGATATCAAGAAGCTGCTTCACTCCCAACGGCCAGCGCTTGCTCTTCACTCCAGAGGCGACGCACTCGCCACAGACCCACTCCTCGAGGCTCGCGGCCTGGCGCCCTCCGCCGCGAATTCCGGCGCAGGCGAGGTGGAAGCCACGCTCGCAGCCGTCGCACACGACGAGGTGGTGGTGGCTCCCGGCGGCGGCGGGGCAGGGCTTGGAGCAGGCAGCGCAAGGAGCGAGGCCTCCACTGGGGAGAGCAGCGGGGCCTCCCGGCGGCGGCCCGGGGTTCTCGTGATATGTGCGGACGACGTCGGTGACGGAGTCCGGTAGGGTTTCGGCGAACAAGGAGGAAGGCGAAGGGATCTCGTTCAGGTCGATTCCGAGGCCTGCGCGAGCGTCCTGGTGGTGGTTGTTGTGCTGGGGCGGCGGCGGCGGCGGCGCGTTAAGGTTGCGGTCGCCGCCGGTGGAATCGGGTAGCTCCATGATCATCGGAGAGTCGGCGCTGAGTCACACGGCAGCGAGTTAGGGCTTTGAGTTTGAACCATTGTGCTTCCGATTTCGGAGTAAATCGTTCTTGGAAAGAGATCGAAGGCAGGAAGTGAGATTGGAGCGTCGAGAAGAGAGAGAAAGAGCGTAGAGAGAGAAACGTGAGAAAAAGAAAAGGGAAAGACAGGGATGGGACCGTATCTGTATTGTAAACTCGTAAATCTCTTTCTCAGTTTCTATTCCCCTTTTCTTTTTTTTTGCTATCTTCAACTGCGAAACCTTAACCTCGTGCTTATTTATTACAATAATCAATAATAAATGACAAAAACAATGAAATAAAGCACAGATCTCATAAAACATTTTAGGGTTTATACCTTTTTTATCATGAGTGTTATTTTGATCAACATACAAGAGTATGAGTCTTGTTAAAATCAAATCTCACAAAATTAAGTGAATATTTATAAAGATATATAAGTTGTCACATATTTTCCATTAGTGAAAAAGAAAAATGCATATTTCAAACCTTTTATTAATTGAAAAAATTGTTTGCATGTTTAGTTTGGTACGAAATGGTAAGAATATTGTAAGCACGCCAATTCTACTTCAATAAACATGGATATCATACCTATCAAGTTTTTAACTTCACAGCAAGAAAAAATTATTTGGATCAGCACGTGATATTGCAAAATTTCCATGCATGTTAGGATTGTTAAGAAAAAAAAATTACACCGTGTGTGAATATTATGGATGTTATAATTATTAAATCTTTTTTGGGAGGAAGAAGGCTTAAATGTCTATTTCAATGCATACTATGATTTATTTATTTATTTTTTAGAATAAATTGTTAACGTATGAAGTGGTCTCATTTAAGTTTATTGAGTTAGGGATTAAGTGGTTAAGTATAAATTAATCTATCATGATTTATTAATATGGTTTTTATTTTATGAATTATTTTATTGAAATATCGATTTAAAATTATTTTATCATGTATATTTACAATTATCTATTGTTGTATTAATATCGTGTTTGAATATATTAGAGTAGAAAGAAACTTAATTGTGATTTTATTGTCTATTTGTTTAGTTTGGTTGACAGTTGCATGAATGCATGAAGAAACGAGAGTTTTATCACATCTTGCATCTTCTCATGTAAATGTGATGAAAAATATTAAAAAGAAATGTGATATTTTATAACATTTTTTTTTAATTTTTCACATGTAGTGATAAGTTTTTATAATGATTCATGTCCATCAAAAAATCATGGTTGAAGACAAAAGATTATGTAAATGCATAACGTTTTTCATATGTAAGAACATATAATGACATTTGTTCTTCAATTACAAATCAATGTATGATGAGTATTGTTAGAACTGATACTTGCATGATCAATGCATGCACATGCAAAGTAAATCCCAAACGAGTATAATCTTTTTTGTATCTTATAAATCAATACATGAGGAGTACTTTTAGGATCGTTACGTGCATGGTCAATGCATGCACATGCAAAGTAAATCTCGGACAAGCATTTATTTTTTTTTTGTATATAATGGTCTGTGACGGTTTTTGTATATAATTGTCGGATTGTTATAATTAAGTTAATCGTATCGGTATCGTAACAATTATTATAAATGGATTATTATAAATGTGCTTATGTGAAGAAGAAAACAAAAATAATCTATTATTAAAAAAATAATCATATTAATTATACTCATTTATATATAATTAAATATAAAAAGAATCTATATCAATTATATATTTTTACATAAAGTTAATTGTGATTGTTTTTTTTTTCTCTCTCTTATCATTTACCTTACTTAAGTTATAAATCTCTCATAAATTTTATTTTCAAATTAGTCCTTATTAGATTTTTTTGATGGATATTTATCTCTCTTTTTTTTTTTTACTTTTTAATCGAGTTTATGTTGTTTAGGTTTTCATTAATTAGATAAAGTGGTCATTATATTATCTCGTCATTTTATTTCATCTAAGAAGCGAGAAATTTTTATATTGATATAAAAGATTAGTACAGTTAATCACGTATTCTTCTCCATTTTTGCTTTAAATGTTGTTTTATATAATATACTACACTTGATCACAACACTTCCACTACTAAATATTTTCATATTATTATAAATCAATGCATGATGAGTATTTTTAGAACTGTTACTTGCATGGTCAATGCATGCACATGCAAAGTAAATCTCAAACGAGTATGTTCTTTTTTTTTTGTATATAATGGTCTATGACGGTTTTTATATATAATCGTCGGGTCGGTTTGTTATAATTAAGTTAATCATATCGTAACAATTATTATAAACATGCTTATGTGAAGAAGAAAACAAGTAGCATTTACTTGACCTGTCCCTGTTTGAACAGCCTCAGTTAATCCTGTTTTTCTTTGATAAGAATCAATACGATCTTTATAAGGTTCTTCTTCCGAATGAAATTCAATGGGATCCAGGGAAACCATGTAATTTATTATTAAGAAAATAATCATATTAATTATACTCATTTATATATAACTAAATATAAAAAGGTTCCATATCAATTATATATTTTTTACATAAAGTTAATTAAAATTAATTGTGATTGTTTTTTCTCTCTCTTATCATTTAACTTACTTAAATTATAAATCTCTCGTAAATTTTGTTTTCAATTGAGTCCCTGTATTAAATTTTCTTAATGCATATTTATCTTTCTTTTATTTACTTTTTAATCAAATTTATGCTATTTAGGTTTTCATTAATTAGATAAAGTGGTTATTATATTATCTCGTCATTTTATTTCATCTAAGAATCGAGAAATTTGTATATTGATATAAAATATTAGTACAGTTAACCACGTAATCTTCTCTATTTTTGCTTTATATAATATGTTGCACTTGATCACAACACTTTCACTACTAAAAATTCTCATATTACATGGGATTTTTTTTGTAAATTTGTTAAAAAAATTGCAAGAATTTTTTTTTTTGCTATTTCTCCTAAAAATCTTAATTGACAAGTAATTTTTTCATAAGTAATTATTTTTTGCAACATTATAAAATTCGTAAGTATTTCCTATAAAATTTTTTGTAAAAAGTGTTTTACACAAAATATTTTGCAAGAAAAATGAAGCAATTTTCTGAATTTTTTTTTCATAACAAAATTTATAAACATTTCTTACGAAAAAAATTTGAAAACAAAATTGAGAAAATATAATTTTTTTAGTAATGTTCAATATTTTAATATATGAAGATAAAAAAATATGAAACAATCATCCAATTAATAAAAAAAAAGCAAAATTAATTAGAAAATATAAAATTTTAAATATTCAGTGAACTAAAAATATTATAATCAAAAATGAAAAAAGTCAAATTTATGATAAACTTAAAATATATTTAAACTATAATGTATCATTATCCATAAGCTTAACAAATTTAATTTGGATTCATCTTTCACACGAGGTTCGGTAGATATATAATTTATTTATTTTTATTGAAAACACCAACTCACGGAACTTTAATGTTTCTATTCCATGTATGGAAAAATGTATACTCTTTGTAATTAATTATTTAAATTTATTAAATTAAAATTCTAATATAATTTTTAATTTTGTAAACATATTAATTTAATAATTAATTCCCTTTCAATTTTAAATGTTATTTCTTATTAAAATTAAAGTATTAACATTTTGATAATTTATAATATTATTCAGTTACTTCTTTTTCATGTCAATCAAATTTATCATCAACTTTTGAATCATTAATTATATTTCCATCATTTTATTATAAAATAGAAACAAATAAATAAGTGTTAATATATTCTTTAAATATTATAATTGTTATGTTTTGATTTTATCTCTGAATGCATTTATTGGATAAGTGTTTACACTTAATTTAGTTTTGTGAAAATTCAAAATTTGAGAAAGAGTTGAAAAAAATGGAGGTAAATTAAATTAGGAATTTATTTGAGGAAATTTCACATTAACATTTTTAGGAAGAAAAGTAAAACATTTAGGAAGAAAAATATTTTTAGGGGCCTATGAAAAAACACTTCTAGGAAGAAAAATAAAATATAAATATTTTTATGAGTGAATAATATTGTGAATTTTGTAAAAGTGATTCTTATTAATTTATCAAAAATAATATCTTTTAAAATAGTGTGTAAAAGTAATTTTTATTAATTTATCAAGAATCTTATTTTAAATTGTGTACGAGACCCCATTTTTATTTAAGGTGAGAGACTGTTTTCTGGTAATGTGTGAAAGGACACGTGTCAGCCATGTGGCCATTTATTCATATGCTTCTCTTTTTATGTTTTTTTGTTTCGTTTTCTGACAGACAGGGACTAATAATCACTTCGTAACAAAATAAAGAAAACGGTCTAATAAAAAAAATGGAATAAATAATTTTAAAATGGTTACTTAATTACTTTTATTGACACTTTATTAATTTCACAATAATTATATTAAAAAGTTTGTAGACAATAATTGTTTAACAGTTATCTTAACGGCCGTTGTTTTATAAGTTGCCAGTTTTTTTTCTCTTTTAACTGCAACGACAATTTCTATGTATTTTTTTTTCAAAATAATACGTTTTAAAACCAAAATTAAATAGATTCATTAAATCATTATTTTTTAAATAAATATTTTTTTATTTTATTACTTTTATAAAATGATTAAAAAAATAAAGAATATTAAAATTAATTTTAAAATAATTAAAATAATTTGTCATGACAATGTCAGCATCAGGGTAGAATACTAGATGGGTTTATGAAACACGTATATTGTACTATATCATTTGTCGCATCTGCTGTCCCATGGTAATAACCTTGCATAAGTCACATAAGAAAATTTTCTCTTTATATGGACATTGGTAGTTGGAAGGGAAATCAATCGGACTAATCTTGTTAGAATCACATGATCAAGGCCTTAAAAGACAATGTCCCTTTACCATATTCTCACTTGATTACTGATATCTTTGATCAATTTCATATTCCTCTTGAAGATGAACCCTTTGTGAAGCATAATAAAAGGATTTTCAAAATTGGCGCTGAAGTTATTAACTCTTTTGATTTTGTCAAAAACATTCATGGTTAGTGGGTTCATAAACGTGACTTTGATGGTTAGCCTATTCATGAAGCCTATTCATGATGAGCGCACATCATCTCCACCACTTCAGGTTATTCAAGATCTTTCCTTTGTTATGTTGAATAACATTATGCATGAGATATGTGATCTTCGTGCTTTTGTTGGTACTCGATTTGACAATCTAGATTCTCGAATTGGTCGACTTGAGGAAGACATAGGTCATGTGCACCACCATTTTCCCCCATCTTAAATCCATATTATGTAAATGTTTATGAGCTTTTTATTTTTCTTTTCATGGACCTTGTAATTCAGAATATGTCATTTTATTTGGACCATATTCACAGTCATCGTTATATTAATTACTTTTGTGTTTATGTACTCCTTCCTTTTATATTTGTTATGTTCACAAATAGTTTGACTTAGTCGCCACATCGAATTTTGAGTTAGACTTGAAGTTACTCAACATATATACATTTTATACTTAATTATGAAAATAAACAACTTAATAACAATAAAATATACATTACATAATAATTTAACCTAATTAATTACAACTTTCGTCATATGTAAAACATTAATCACGCTTGCTACCACTATTTTGATCAGATTGACAATGTAATTAATAAAATAACGTCAAAATCTCTTTGGTAATCAATTACATTAAGTGTATAATCGATTACAAAAATCCAACACAACAACTTAGCCTTTCATAATAGATTACACCAACAAAATTGTCTACCCCCTCACACGATTTATGGGTGAAATGCGCGCTGACTTGTTGACCAACGAAAAACGTTAGGGGGTGCACAATTTCTTCATGCTGAAATCGTGTGGAGGCTACACGCTGGTTTAGGTATTGTTTTTTTTGTTATTGATGTTTGGTTTATCAAAATGTGATTTATAGTGGTATTAGGTAGTTGTTTGTGTGGAGCTCCAATTCACCACTTTCTATAACTATTGAGAGAGTGCATGACAGTATTGGAGTGGCAAATGGGGCCACCTCTACTATAACTCACTGCTTTGTGATTTTAAATCTAGCACTCGACGATACTAATAGGGTATCAAGCACTACATAAAAAAGATCCACATTCTTTGATTTTTTTTATACTAAGTTACCAAATTGGATTGTCTAGATTATCTTCATTCTTCCTTTCATTTATTTATTAGTTTATAGATTACATTTCATCGTCAGACGGACCAATTTGAGAATCCCAGTATATAAAATCAAATTACACAATTTCACCAATTTTGTCTAATCAATTCAATCATTCATTTTCAAATATACTCATTCAATTCAACACAATTATCAATCAATCCTACAATCCCACTCTATCAACTTGATTTGCATGCAATTTATAACGTCACAAAGCAATGTTAACAATTCATACAAGATTACAATTACACAAAATATTTTTTCTTATTTTGGCTTATGCTACTAGAGCTTTCAAAATACTCCTTCAATAGCTCTCTTCATAGGTAAACTTTATTTATACAAATGAACTTTAGATCAATGATCTCAACATATTACAAAATGATGAACACACAGATAATTAGTTTAAGTATAATTTAGTCACATGCAAGGAAAATGACATATTTATTCTATAAAAAGGTAAAAAAAAACTTACTCTATTCATGATTACGATCGAATAGAGTGGTAGGATTCTTTACGGTGAGTCTACTAGTAGTCTCTAATTGAATAATTGATAAAAAATGAGTTATATCTATCAGAAAGAATGTAAAAGATCAAAAGAAATAATTTTTAGAAAAATAATAAAGTTTTATAAAATAAAGTTAAAAATAAAATAAAAATTTATAAATTAATATTTAATAAAATATTTAAGTATCATTTTGTTAAAAACTCTGCATCGAAATATTCATTTTCTAGGTCTTCATAATTTTAATATATATTTCAAAAACACAAATTTCTCGATGTTCAATATTTTTCTTTTTCATTTTAAGCAACTCACAATTTTTGCGACTAAAAGACTATATTAAATTAATAATTTTATTAACAGAAAGTTATTATGAAAACTCTTAGTAATAATATTTCTAATACTATATTTTGTTAAAATAATGCTTAAAAACATTAGCTATGTTTTAGAATTATTTTCTTAAATACACAGGTCATTTTAGACTATTTTTATTTGATTAAAAAAATAAGTAAAGTTCGAAAAAAATCTTATTAAAGATTGCATACGATTAAGATTCCAATAATTCAATATTTGATTGATTATACTAATCTTTAACGTCAACTTTTTTTATTATATTTTTAGTGTTATTATTAATTAATAAGAGGAAAATGAATAGTGGTAATTTATGAAGATCCCCTTTTAAAACAATATACACAAGGGATATAACAATTTTTTATATTATATTTTTCAATATATTTTTTTGTTTTACATTTTGTATTTTGTTATTGAAAATGTTATGTCGTGACGAAAATTCTATTAACTTAAAAATTGTACTCATTAAGTTTTTTAAAACATAATAAGTACTTAATCACACAATCATGTTATTTTAAAACTACATAACATCACTTCTTGTATATAACACAAACTTGTTTTTTTTTTTGTTGTTGTATATTTTGTCCAAATGCACAAATAAAAAAAAAAACATTTTTATTGTACGACGCCTTAAAATAAATTGATATATTAGAAGGATGAAAATCACAATAATAAGGACTTAAATTTCTTTTACATTGACCACAGATAAATAAAAAAATTTAGGGGAAAAAGTCTAGAATATAAATATACTTCAACAAAACATATCTAAATTATATAAATAGTGGATTTTTTTTTCTTTATTGTAATAACACAAAATAATAAACTTATAAATATAAAAATAAATAAAATAAGTTTGAAAGAGACCGAAAAAGAAGTTAAATTGTAAGTTGAACATCCTTATTAACAAAATATTAACAAATAACGATTACAACTTAATTATAAAATAAATAAATATAAATATTAAATAATTTTTACAACTTGATTATAGATAAATATTATTTATTTTTTATATGTTATTTATTTATTTAATTTAAAAAATAGTTAAATAAAAAAAAAGATTAAATTTGAAAAAAATGGGTTTAAGGTAAAAGTGAAAATAATATGGACACAGAAAAAGAGGACAGATAATATTATTATCTTATGGTTTTAATAACAATTAAGGGGTGTTAATGACATTTAAAATGTTTTTTTTTTTTTTTACCTTGTAAGTGATGTTATTAGCAGAATCCGTTTGAAACGGATTACAGAATCCGTTTCACAATTTTATGAAATGGAATTCGTATTCCGTTTTTCAAATTTTTTCCAAAATGGATTACGTAATCCGTTTCAAGATGGAGTGAAACGGATGACAAAATGCGTTTCATAAAAATTCCGTGTTGTTTGTTTTAAACGGAATATGGAAGCTGTTTCATACTTTGGGGGTGCAGAGAAGTTGGCGACACAATAAATAAAATTTATTGTGTGACTATCCACTTTCACCTGTATATTAATGAAGGATATAATAGTAAAATTTGGGAGTGCATAAGAGATTTTGGAGGTACAGGGAGATTTTGGAGGTACAGGGAGAAGCGCCCACTCACATTGGTTAGGTTGTTGGACTTTCTCCTCTTGATTTCCTACTCTTACTACCTGCACCCCTGTACTAAATTAAACAACACCATTTTTACCGTTGAGTAGAAAAAAGAAGAAACGAGAGAAGTTCGTTTTGAGAAAAAAACTTATTCCGTAAAAACTCATTCCAAAATATATTACGTATCATTTTAGAAAAAATATTCTAAAAAGTTGATTTTGAAAGTTATTATCTACGTACCAGAAACTTGTTTCGGAATATATTTCATATGCTTTTAAATTTTTTTTCTAAAATTTCTATTTGAAATCCTATTTTAAAAAGTGTTACGAAAATTTATTTCCGCATGTCCTCGAAATTCTGAAAAGTTTACTCTTAAAGATTATCATAATAAATAATCCAAAAATCACTATTATAAAAATTAATTTTGTAATTTTGAAAATTATGGGGGTATAATTAGAAATTATGGTGTGCATGAAGAAAAGGCATGAAAAGCATTGTGAACTTATTAACAAAATGTGTATTGTTGATCACGAAAAGGAATATCAATAAACTATTCTTATTTTTATTTGTTAAAGGAAGTGGGATTTTTGTGCATATAAAAAATATGTGAGATGTATTTTGTTAGGGGAAAATTTTAAAATATAAACTAAAATTGGGAAAGATCACATAAGCAAAATCTACTAAAAAGGGCTAGTCACCTATATAAAAATATTTTTTTTTTATGTATTAATTAACTTGAGTTGGAAAGATCTTTCAACTTGCATTAAATTTGAATTTATGTCATTCCAAGTTATTTAGTTTTTAAAAATTTATATTTTATATTTTTTTAATGTTTTATCTATATAAGATAATTCAAATTTTTTTATTTCAATGAAATATTTCAATTATCATGGAATACAAAAAACTGTGACTTTAATACTGTAGACATAAAAAAAAAAACCACTTAAAACTTCAAAGAAAAACCTGATTGATATTATCGAAAAATAGTTTTATTGATATTAGTTGAGAAAAATCTCTGAATTCAAAAAATAAATTCACCTACATTTATAGATAAATAATCCAATAATATCAACCAAAACATAATTTATATGAATGCTGGCTAAATTATATTGACTCTTGTAACCAGAAAATAATTTTATTTACATCAATAATTTCTTTTTCATTAACACATGTAAACACATAGTCATTTCAACATTAGTCAATAGAACCTTAATTATTATCCCTCAGTCAAAAATAACTATGCTATTCATGCATTGAACACATAAAATACATTGATGTGAGTATATTAAATTAAATATATTTTAAACATAAAAATCAGTTTCAATCAATATATTTGAAAAAATCATAGAAGAGATAACACAAAATAATCTAACAAAAAAAATTCAAATTTAATTAAAGGTCGTGCTAACCAGTCCTCTAAGGACACTGGTTAAAGATAGTTAATATAGAATTCTACAAAAGTTAATAATTAAGTGTGATATTAACTAAAATCTGACATAACAACTATTAATGCAATTTTATTTTAATTAAATGATAAAAATGTCCATAAATATTATATATGTGTGTTTAATATTTTATTTAACGCTCATCAATACAAATTAAAAGACAATTAAACAATAAAATAAATATATTTTAATGTTGTTAAAAATTAAATATATTTAAACATAAAAAAGTTTAAATTAACTGAAAAATTAGGAAAAAAAAATAGTGTTGAATATCTAAAGTTATAAAAAAAGAAAAATTAAAGTATCAATTTAAATAGAGACTTTAAAAATTTCAAAGTCCTTGTTTTGTGTCAAAAAATTATTATCTAAAAATTAAAAGGGTATTTTTGTCTTTAAAAAATATGTAAATGTATTTATATTATTTTAATTAATATATTTAATTATTTTAATTTTCAATGTAAAAATAATGATTTCTTAATGCACATTAATGATTTCTTAACCGGTGTCGGACACTGGTTAGTATTTTCCTTTGATTAATTCAAACTTAAAAATTTAATAGTTGAATTAATTAACTCTTTATATAATTTTTTGGATGAAGTAATTTCCTTTTTAAGTATTATCCCATATCTCATTGTAATAGGAAAAGATGGTATATATTGCCAAAGCCAACTACAAAGAAAGAAAAAGAGAAAGTAAAGAGAAAAAGGGAAAGAAGATAAAGAGGAAAAGTCTGAAAGGGCAAGCTAACCGTGATTTTTTGTATCCACTTGTAAAAACTGGTTACTTTCCCACCCACTCCATCAACATTCCACACTCACCTAATACACAAAAGACAAATAAAAAGGGAAAAAAACAAAAAAACCCATGCTGATTGATGATGTTAAACTATGTCCTTAAGTTCTTATAAACCAAATTCCCAACTTCATCAAACAAAGAAACTTGTGTTTCTATGACAAAACCACCTCACTTTTTTTTGTGCTACAATTCTACTTTTCATGGCTTTTTTTTGGTACCTGCATCAACTTGCTCAGCATTTGTTTCACACATGCATACATAGGAAATGGATTCACTAGAATGTTGTCAATGTTATCTAGCATCTAATACATAACATCATGAATCCATCCATGTTCAGAAAATTTTTCAGTTTTTACAACCAAGCGTATGGATCAATTGACATGGAATTGTTCCAACTTAATCTGTTGTTTCTGAATTTGAGTCTTCAATATGCAAGTGTCAGATACTAAGTGGGAGAGTTTTATCATTCATTCTGATCCTACCTAGTTCCAGCAAGATTGTTTTCTGTGGACAATACTAGTAGTCTCTGCAAAAAAACTAGGATTTCCATTTAAGCATTAGAGTGTAATAATGTCAGTTATTATAACAGTGGTGCTGATATTTGTGGGATTTGTGGTGCTGATCATATTTCATGTTTGTATTTCGGAGAGACTCTCTAGGAGAGGATCTATGGTTGAGAGGGGTGCAAATGGGGGAAGAAGCATGTCCATGGACGAGTTGGAGAAGCTTCCATGTTATGATTATGTTGCCAAAGGCAACACAAGTAGCCCTGTGGATTGTGCAGTTTGCTTGGAGAGCCTCATCACTGGAGATAAGTGCAGATTGTTACCTATGTGCAAGCACAGTTTTCATGTTCAATGTGTGGACACATGGCTTCTTAAGACACCCTTTTGTCCAATTTGCAGGTCTAATGCTAATTCTCATAGTGGAAACCAAGTTACAGGTAACAGTGACTACTTGGTAGCACCAAATAGTCAGCAACATGACAACATGGTGGTTTTGGTATAGCTGAGAGAAAACCTAGAAAATGTTCAGTCAACAAATGTTGTCATGGAAAATCCAACATTAGGAAGTCATAACTTGGTCAGAGAGGAGTAGAATCAAGAGAAGACCAAGAACAGATTCAACTGAAATCAGATATCAGCTACCATTTTGCTTCATGCTGAAGAATTTGCAACTTTGTGAAGGGTAGCTCAAAAAATGAACATTGTTGAGATATTTGAATGATGAACAACTAGTCTTCTAGTATTATCATAGTTATTATGATTTTTGCTCCATTTGGTTGTGATCAAGTTTGTTTTCATTGTCCCTTTTGAATCACAAGTACTTCGTTAATTGCTTGGTAGATTATTGAACACTTAAACTGATGTAGAACTTTCTCAATGAAAATAATTTCTGTTCCTACTCTTTAAGTGATACTGCCATTCAGAGACAATACATTTTAGTAACTCTTTTAACAAGTAAAATACTCATAAATACCATGATTGAATGGTAACTTAACTTTGATTGAAAAATAATGCCACTAACATTGATAATATTATAATTTGGGACGAGAGCAAACACAAAACATTAGTTGATTAATGTTTTTCACTTCACACTTCTCTGATAAAATACACTTCCTTTGTCTCAAATCATATCTCAAATTATACAAAAATTAACTGCTCTCTTAACAACATTTCACCAAAATACTACTTATTTTACAACTGCGGTATAATTTTCTAGTAATGACAATTTAGCACATCATGCAATATGGGAAGTGTATATTCATTTGTCTTTATGTTGCAGATAAATCAAACGTAAAAAAACTTTCTCCAATGAATTGAAAACACAATGGTCCAATGGATACAAAAACGTCTATAACATTCTTAACTGAAAGGAACTTTGAATGTGTATATGTAAAACGCTAAGAAACTAACACATGGAAACATGAATGTGCAAACTTGTTAACATAAGCATGATTGGCACACGATTCAGGACCTTCTCCCTTCATCCCCGTTCTTCCCTCTCCTCTCCAAGATGAACAACTTGTGAGTAGAAAACAAAGGGGTCTTAAAGCATCATCATCTACTGTTCTTTTTTGACAGCCTGGGAAGATTGCTGAGCATCCCCTGTAGGCTGATTAATGCTAGCTTTGGCCTCAGCAACAAATTTAGGATCAGGCTCGTGTTTATCAGCAGGTTCTCTCATTGCCAAATATATGTAAAATGCTATGACTACATTGACAGATATGACAGCAAGAAATCCACTCACTAGTGTCACAGAGTAAGGGGACAAATTGGATGCTCCTGTTACAAACAAGGAAACACAGTAAAGTTAAGGTTGTAGTTCTGCAATTTCCATTCTATTTTTCTATTGGGTCTTATTCACAACCGGTTGGGAAACATTAAAGGAATGAAATGAAAATAATTGAATCAGAATGCAGTAAATTTTCCAGTACCTCAATGCTTGAGGTTAGGCAATTGTGGCATGTCCAAGTCAAAAGTAATTTCCCTTACTTTTCAGACCATAGATAAGGATTTGAATTAAACGTAAATCTCCATTATAATATTATATTACTAACGTTAGAAAATAACCTCCATAAAGCAGCAAATTATCTTCCTGTACAACACCATATACATATACTATACATGGGCAAAACTGCACATTTCCTTAGAGGCTAGGTATATATGTATAGAGATAAAACTTTGCAGATGATTTGAGAAAGGCAAATTTAATGCCAGTCATTACCTTTAAAAAAAATCTACACTTCTCACTACTCAGCAGCAATCAATTTATCAGCCAAATCTACTATGTTTCAAAATTTATTTCCAAAACAATTGTTTCAAAGATAAAAACAGAAACAGCTTGGAGATGTTGTTTCATCATCTTCTATTTTCTTTAAGTGCTCTATTCAAGTAGTCAGAGGACAAACTTTTAGAAAACAGAACCGTGCTAAAAAGACAAACACTTCCAAATGAAATATGGGACAAACAGATTTTAGAAAACAAAAACCACTTTCCAAAATAGTAACCAAACAAGGCTCAATTCTCTAATTTTCAGTTTTTGACAATAATAGAAGTGTTTAATTTCTACGGAAGACCCAATGCTCTTTTTCTTACATCATCAACAAAAATCATGATAGAAACTACTTTTGAGATAATTATTGTTAAAGCCAACGAAAAAAACCATACATGACAGTTTGTGATTGGATGGCGCTGAGCAATGTGAGTGCATACAGTATTTACTCAAAAAACTAAAAGAAGTAAAAGATCATCTCTTCAACAAGAAAGCAGAACAAATAAAAAAAAAACTAACAAAAAGTTGGTTTGAAATAATAAGAAACTCTTTCATTTGTCCTTCAAATGAATTCACTAATTCTACCAGTCAAGCTGAAAGATAGATAGAATAATAGAAGATATAAAGCAGCCATACCACAGTACCAACAAACACCTCCTCAAAACAACAACAACCACCCATTAAAAGCTCAACTACATTAGAATCTTACCAGGAAGCATGTTGTGATTGAAAGCATATAATATTGCAATAGGGATTGCCCACATGAACATTGACGCAACGAAAAACTTCTGAAACACTCTCATTTTTGCCTCAAATTCCTACAAAAAAAGGTAAAAAATTTGTTTAATATTCGTAACCTCTATTTCTTTTAATATTTACTGAACATTATTATCACTATGCTTCCAACTGATAAATACTTTTCTAATTAAATCTCATATTTATCATCATTTGATAAATACTGATAAGTGGATAAAAGCTATAACCTTTGAATCCGAGGTAACCCTTTTCTCCCATTCTCATGCCTAGTAACGAACTGTAGTTGAAAGCTATAACCGCTGAATCCGAGATGAGTCTACCTTAAAAACGGTAAAACTGATAAATTTAACACATTAACTAAATACAAATTCTTAAATTTTGAGTCTTCAACACAACTCTTAAACTCCGACGACTTAAAAGTTTCCACACCCTCGAACCTAGTTAATTCGCAAGCAGAATATTTTTTGTGTTGGGTCGTGTAAACTCGAGCAAACTCGCTCAAACTCTGTCAAATCGCGAGTTTAGAGTGGATTCAGCGAGCTCAGTTGGACACTACCCAACAAAAAAAGCAAAAAACGACAGTGGAATTGTTTGTTTCTAGGTCACGATTAATGCAGGACGCACCTTGGTAACAATTCCGAGGTCACGTGTTCTCTCTTGCAACTCTATGTGCTTTTGGGGTGTTGATGTTGTGTTCTTCTATCGCAGGAACAGATCTATGTTGGTGTCTTTCTCAGGTCGTTTTGCGTTTCGACCTTCTCCCTGCGATCTTTGCTCTCTGGTTTCCTCTCTCTTCCGGTTTCATAGACAGGACTACAAATTATTGGGTTGGGCCTCACTTTAAGTCCAACAACCTTTTTTTTTAAAATTTTTTTTTCCAAAGAATCTGTCACATTGAACCGGGTTGAAACCATCCATCCAAATGTAACCCGAAGTTACATTTCCTCCATGATTGTGAAATGGCTTCCAAGAGCTTGAAGCTATCGAATTATCCACGCTTCTTCTGCAAATTCAATTTCAACCCTTTAACCCCTCAACGCTTTTCACGCCTAAACAGCACCAGAGGGAAAAACTCCATAGGTTTGAGGCAGTACCCCCCAGAGCTCGTTAGAAGCTTCTCGGCTGCACATTTTCATCATGGCAACTCCACCCAAAAGAAAGGTCATGGACAACCTCACTATCTTGATGAGTCTCAGGTACTCTTGCTGAAAGTTTTCATTTTTCTCATTTGGGCAAGGGCTTTTGCTATGTTAGATGAAATGGGTATTGTCCAAAATTGCTTGTTGTTCAAAAAGTGTTGTCTTGGGTTCATTATGATGTAGAAATTTAAAATTTTAGTGTAATATTCAAATTGTTATAATTAGCTTTTGGAGAAGTAAATAAGGATTATAGAGCGAAACCAACTTTCCTACAAATCAAATCAAAATTAGTTTATGGATTAACTTATTTGTAAAAGCTATGACAGATAAGTTTTTTCTTCAAAATACATTATGTTAAGATTTTCTTTTTACTTGTGTTGCTTAGGCGGAGAGAGTAAGGGGAATCATGGTTAAAGCAAAGACAACAATAATGTTCTACAAGCGTAGCATAAGTGGTGGTGATTGTAGTGTAGGAAAGGAGTCACCTACATTTTCAGAAAATCCTATTGGCAGTCCTGAGTCATGTTCAGAGATCAAAGTTGATGTGGACACACTCACAAGAATCATCAACGACCACCCTTTCCCATTGCAACCCCTTCACCCTACACTCCTCCACCTCCTCCCTCCTTCCTCTTTCTCTACTTCCCTTGTGGAAAATGTTCTCGGCCGGTTGTTTGCTTCACATTCTAATGGTCTCAAGGCCTTGGAGTTCTTCAACTACTGCCTCATCCATTCCCATTCACTCATAAGTCCTGATTCACTCAACATGACCCTCCACATCCTTGCACGGATGCGTTATTTTGACAAAACATGGGTCCTATTGCGGGACATTGCAAGAAGTCACCCTTCTTTGCTCACCCTTAAGTCAATGAACATTGTGCTCTCCAAAATCGCCAAATTCCAGTCCTTTGAAGACACCCTTGATGGGTTTAGAAGGATGGAAGATGAAGTGTTTGTTGGCAGGGAATTTGGCACTGAAGAGTTCAATGTGCTTCTTAAAGCATTTTGTACACAGAGGCAAATGAAGGAAGCCAGGTCCGTGTTTGCGAAGCTTGTGCCACGGTTTACTCCTAATACCAAGTCCATGAATATTCTGCTCCTGGGGTTCAAAGAATCAGGTGATGTTACTTCTGTTGAGCTTTTCTATCACGAAATGGTTAGGCGCGGTTTTAGTCCGGATGGAGTGACATTTAATGTTAGGATTGATTCTTACTGCAAGAAAGGTTGTTTTGCTGATGCTTTGAGACTTCTGGAGGAGATGGAGGGGAGAAATATTGTCCCTACAATTGAAACTATAACTACTTTGATTCATGGAGCAGGGTTGGTTCGAAATTTAGGCAAGGCATGGCAGTTTTTTAATGAGATTCCTTCAAGAAACTTGGTTGCCGACACTGGTGCTTATAATGCTTTGGTTACTGCTTTGGTTAGAAATAGATATATTGAATCTGCTTTGTCCTTGGTGGATGAGATGGCTGAAAAACACATCGAGCTAGATGGTGTCACTTACCATACAATGTTCTTAGGATTGATGAGATCAAGAGGGATTGAAGGTGTTAGTGAGCTTTACCAGAAGATGACTCAAAGGGGTTTTGTTCCAAAAACAAGGACAGTTGTAATGCTGATGAAATTTTTCTGTCAAAATTATCAACTTGATTTAAGTGTAGGTCTATGGAAGTACCTGGTGGAGAAAGGTTACTGTCCCCATGCTCATGCTTTAGATCTTCTGGTCACTGGGTTGTGTGCAAGGGGTTTGGTGCATGATGCTTTTGAGTGCTCCAAACAAATGTTGGAGAGAGGAAGATATATGAGTAGTGCATCATTTCTGATGCTGGAGAGGTTTTTGTTGCAGGCAGGTGACATGGACAAGTTGAAGCAGCTTGACCAGATGATTAAAAAATTGCAGAGTGTCTTACCACCGTCTAGAGGAAACACTACTGGTATTTCTACCTCTAGGGTTATAGCGTAGCATCATTTAGGCTAATAGGAAGTCATATGAAGCTTTAGATACAGGCACCATGCATCCTGAACTTGCACCTACTGGAATCATGCTTACTGAACAAGTTGGCTATGTTGTAAATGGCATGCAGCAAACCAAAGAGACTTGTGTTAGTGATACTGCTTACCATTCTCAGAGTGTCAAAGAGCCTCTTCCAGGTATAGCCATTATCTTGTACTTTCCATCTTCAAGCATTGATTTGTTAGCATTTTTATAGAAAACTATTAAATTATTCGTTTGGTTCTTGGAATCTCTTGAATCGTGTATACCTCATTTGCATTTGCAGCAGTTGTAGGTGCTAGATAATGGAATTAATGAAAATAGAACGAGTTCATTTCATTGCTTGACCATTTATTACTTTCCTGTAAAAAATAAATCATCAAACTTACGTGTTATTACATTTTGTTCTTGATTTCTTCATGTGTAAGAGAATGTTATTTTTTAGTTTCTATAAATGCATTTCTTGATCGCAAATGACTTGTTTTCAAATTATTTGATAATTTTAAACTCCAAACTTATGGTGTTCTCTGGATTTTACCCAGTTGATGATGGATCTAAATTTTGAAGCACCATATTACGGGTCAGAAAAGCTGACATGCAATGATGACAGTTTCTATTACAAAAGACTATAGTTCTGTTATAGGCCTGAGGTTTAGGTCTTGTATAATGGCTGTATTTCTTTGGCACTTATATATTAGTTTTGACTAATTTTACTCCAAGGAGAGTATTCTGAAGAAGCATTTGATATTACTCTCAAACTAGCTCTATCATGTACATCTCTGAACCAACAACGTCCATGCATGGCACAGATTTTCAAAAAACGGAGGAAGGCTTCTTACAGAAACTCCAGCAGACAATATTTCTAATTCATAAAAGTGTTATTAATGAGATCCCTTTTACAATCAGAGTTATGGGACATTGTTTTGCATTTTTAAGAGAATTTTCTGTACATGATTTATAACACATTTTTTTATTTATTTATATTCTTTGATTACTTGAACCTTAGAAATACATGTATTAATTTCATTTAATGTTTAAAAACAATGGCATTAGGAATACTTTGGCAAATTCAATGCTGGTTCTTTTTCTTATCAATAAGAGACGCATAAAAAGAGTCTGAATTGACACTACGATCACGGTTAACAGAATGTTCAGGATGAAGAGCTGATGAAGAACAAATATATTTGACACACTTGAGCACCAAGCATGTGGGTATTGCAGAAGTTGTAACCTTTCGGTATTTTGTAGTGAGGGGAGATAAGCTAAAGAAATTCCAAGCCATAGAGTCCTGCATCCATTATCTTTCAATGTATGTTTGCAAATTCTAAACTCATCAACAAATGCACTTCAATTAGACAAATGATGATCTAACCAATTCAGTTTCTCGTTTCTATCTTCCAGCCAATTGAAGCGCGATTTAGTTCTGATTTCTCTGTCTAGCCTAATTTGGAGCACACTGAACTGAAGCATTTAGTCAAACACCTAGGCTATGTTAAGAGTGGAGATAAGTGACAACAGAACTTGTTGAAGCATTTAGTCGAACACGTAGGCTATGTAAACACTGGAGGGTGTAATCAGTAATTTGAATCAATTGTGTATTGGTTGTCTCTGTGTCTGCATATAAAAAAGTAAACTCTACTAAATGATTTATACATACCATAAATTTTCAAACACTAATACGCATAAAGATTTTAATGGAAGTTTCATATGTAAACACACATAGGGATGCTAAACGGAAGGGAACTTTTTGTAGTGAAATGATACTTGGTGGAAGGTGCCCTATTATTTTTTGGTACCCTTTAATTAAATAAGAATGGCAACAATAAAAAATATAATACACTTGATAATAAAAAAACATGAGAGAACTTATAAGGTATAAATAATTTATAAAGAAAACAAACAAACTAAGTGACCCTGAAGGGCTACACAGCCTATTGAAGTTAACAGTTCCAGATAGGAGCTTCAACAAGAATCATGGTGATCCGTTAAGTACTTTGAAGTATTGATTTAAAGCATTTATCAGCAAAGTACGCACAAACAACCATTCTTTGATTACTTGAACCTTAAAAGTACATGTATTAATTTCATTTACTGTTTAAAAACAATGGCATTAGGAATACTT
Source organism: Vigna unguiculata (assembly GCF_037176805.1). Lineage (NCBI taxonomy): Eukaryota > Viridiplantae > Streptophyta > Magnoliopsida > Fabales > Fabaceae > Vigna > Vigna unguiculata. The sequence continues at coordinate 47,614,640 of NC_140795.1, read as the reverse complement.
TGGCAAATTCAATGCCTTAGGAATGCTCCATGAAAGATGCAGCATTGGTGGTTCTTTTTCTTAGACAAGACATCATGAACAAAAACACTTAGGTAGTGGAAAACTAGAGCCATGCAGGATTCTTCAGAGCAGTGACAGAAGCTTTAACTTGAAGGTAGCTTCTAAGGCTGTAGATTCCCCTTACTTTTCCTTGACCACTCATTTTATATCCACCAAAAGGTATTGCTGCATCAAACACATCATAGCAGTTGATCCATACTGTTCCAACTCGCAATGCCCTCATCAAGGTATTGGCAGTGTCTATATTCCGAGTATAAACTCCAGCAGCCAGGCCATAATGAGTTGCATTGGCCCTTCTTATCACCTCCTCTAGATCCCTGTCGTTTATTTCATAACACAGAATGAGAAGAGTTTAAGATGAGTAACTACTGAAGAATGTGCCAAGTACACGGGAGCGGATTCAGTGACTTTTTTAAAGTCACGTAACTTTAGTTCATTTTCATCTCTTACGTGCCTTCAAAAAGTCATTGAATCCGTTCCCTGATTACACACATGATAACACTTTTAGCATGAACCAATGACTACTAGCATACTTGAATTTCAGGATAGATTGTACCGGACCGAATATCTCATCTTTTGCTATCAACATGTCGTCCTATATATTAAGAAACAGAGTCATTTACTTCTACTTTTGGAACTATGTTATCACTTGTCTAGAAATTGAACCATTATTAATTGGAACTGTCATGCCTGAACATTTGAGAAAACAGTTGGTTCGATGTAGTAGCCTTTTGAGCCAACTCTTTGACCACCAGATTCCAGTGTAGCACCACTTTCAATGCCTGATCTTATGTATTTCAGGATCTTCTCGAATTGTGCAAAATCAATCTGAAACATCAATGTCATCATCATCCTTTAAGATGCCAGCCATAAGTTGAAGAAAACTAATTGAAGATTTCTGTTGAATTGATTATGAATGAGCAAAAGTTATGTGGTTTTTCTTGTTTGAACCAAATTTTGTCTTTGATTTATGGTTCATTCTGAAAGGTTCATAGATACCTGAGGACCTTGCTCAACCCCACTTTTAAAAGGGTCTCCAACTACACGTTTAGTAGCACGAGCTTTAGCCTTTTCCACAAATTCATCATATATGCTTTCATGAACAAATGTGCGAGAACCAGCACAACAACATTGCCCCTATACAGAAGCAAAACAAAATAGTTTGAAATATATTGGAACAGTAGCAATACATTCTTTAAAATACTATTTTAAAGACCCTCTTTACTATTTGTTGACATTTATTAAAAACTGCAAGTTTTATTTGAAGTAGATTGTGTTATGATTCCTAATGATGAAATTAGGATAATCAAACCTGATTAAAGAATAATGCAGAATGTGCCGCTTCAACAGCTGCATCAATATCAGCATCCTTGCAGACAATGAATGGAGATTTTCCACCCAGCTCCAGAGTTACTGGCTTCAGGTTACTGCGTGCTGAGAGTTCTAATACCCTTCTACCTGTCTCAGAGGATCCTGTGAAAGCAAGCTACAAAAACAAAATCAACCAATTTTTATTTTACTATTAACTATTAGGCCATATAGGCATAAATTGATGCATATATGTATTATAGAGACAATTAGCAGAGTAAATTATAAACTAAAATGTGTTTTACTTTTACAAGTCCTAAAGATCTGATCAAAATTGGTTTTAGTTCCTACTAAAAACAATGTTTTGGTTCTCATGATTCTAAAATGTAGTGGGTTTTGTCCATAATTCTATACTTTATTTTGATTTTACCATAAACAAATTTACCACATTTCATAAAGAAAATTCTACATGTAGGTGTTGAGTAGAAAATGGGGTGTTTCTGTTCAACACCCTTTCATAAATACAAAAGACCAAAACTATCATTTTTGAAGTAAAGGAACTGTAAACAATGTTAACCAAATCATAAGATACTTAAACACACAGAATTACTCCACTAAATACCCTTTTTTTGAAGTTTCAAGAGAATCATTCCACTAAATGTTCTAAAGTACCTTGTCAACATCCATATGAGTACACAGAGCTGCACCAGCAGTAGGACCAAAGCCACTGATAACATTCAGAACTCCAGGAGGAAGTCCTGCCTATTGCATCAAATCCATCAGTGAGAACAATTACAAAAAGCATAGGCACAAACAACATCACAATCTTTTTGTTGTTAGCAATTTTGGAATTGCATCATTTGGTTCATTTCACATTGAAGCTATTAACTACCTTTGTTAAAGGATTTTGTGTTCTTGTACGAACGGGTTAACAAATCCCTTAACAAATGCCCCTCTTTCAGAGGTTGGGACCTGATAGCCCGGTGAATTTGAAACTCCCCCTTTGTTGGAGTAGGTTCCTCTCCAAGGTTCGAATTCGAGCCACTGGGTTCGTTGCAAGGTTCTGATATCATTGTTACGAAAAGGTTAATCCGTTCGTACAAGGACACAAAATCCCTTAACAACCTTGAGGACTAATTAGTAAGTGTGACAATCATAACATTAAAGACTTGTTCACATTCTCTATAAACGGAAGAGGTTATCCTTTTTTTTCTCTTGATTTCATTTTAGCTGAGATGAGGTTATTGATGCAGTATTGTGAAATGATAAGAACTGATAAATACTCTTGAAGAAATCCTTTTCTTGTAGAATCTTATTGATTTTGACTTCACTATTCCCTAAAAGGAAACTGAGATATAAGACTTTTTAATCATATCCATGTGTAATTTCAAACCCAACCCAGCAAGAACATAATGAAACATTTATAGGTATGCTATAAGACTACCTCAAGAAATAGCTTTGACACATAAATGGCAGAAAGTGGTGTCTGTTCTGCAGTTTTCATTACAACTGTATTACCACAAGCTAATGCAGGTGCAACCTTCCATGAAAAAATAAGAAGTGGGAAATTCCAAGGAACAATCTGCCCTGCTACTCCAATAGGTTCATGCAAGGTTTGAACATGGTATGATCCATCAGCTGGAACTGTTAAACCATGAATTTTATCCGCCCAACCTGAAAAAAACATAAAAGATGCCAAAGAATGTCAACTTGTCATACAATACTATAACTACATGATGTAAAAATGTTTAGACTTTAAACTTAACCCCATAAAATCGGCTTGTAAGGTGAGATTTGCACTTACTTATATATTATGAGGTCAGGTTTGCATCCACTTATATGATATATTGTGAATTGGTTTTATCTTTAATTAATGTGAGACTTCTGACAAAAAAACTCGAAGATAATACAGTTACCTGCATAATATCGGAACAAGCGTACCACCATAGGTATTTCAACATTTGCAGCCTGTTCATAAGGCTTCCCACTATCCCATGTTTCAATTGCTGCAACTTCATCATTGTGTTTCTCCAATATATCAGCACAACGCAAAATTATTCGTGATCTTTCCTAGAGGAGTTCATCAAAGATGATGGACAAAATTGTCGCACATAAAAACCATGTATGTAGCATTCTTGTAGCCCAAAGGAAAAACTACAGCACCAAAACACTTCCATATACTGAAATTTATAGAACAAATTAGGATTAAACAATGATGTATTACATAAGCTGTCATCTTTGGCCATGGTCCCTCATCAAAAGCCTTGCGAGCTGCACGTACAGCGCGATTTACGTCTTCAACATCCGCTTCGGCTACATTGGCAATTGTATCTCCAGTCCTAGGATCATTGGTTGGAAAAGTTTTTCCTGACAGAACAAAAGTTGCTAAAAATTATGTTTTTGTAGCATAGATTGAATGTTTCATATCAATGTTTTAAGTACATAAATGTAGGATATATTAACCAGAAGCTGCATCAACAAACATTCCATCAATCAGAAGCTGATTATGTTCAATTTGCACTGGTGGCTTGCTAGGCTCTATATCAGCAGCAACAGAGGCACCAGTTCCACTTAAACTTCTATGCCAGAGACAACATAGACCTGCAAATTTAGTCAATAGTGTAAAAACCAAAAGGGAGAAAAAAAAAAGTTCAAAAATCAAAACTTTCTTTCATTTTTTAAGTCGTTTTCTCCAATGCAATTTATAAAGAGTATATTCACCCCTTTCCCATATATCATATCAGCACAGAACACAGGGTGGTTTTCATTATTTCAGTTTTTTGTGCACATTATAAAAAGGAGAGATAGTAGTATACCTAAGCAACGTTTAGTGGTTGAGACAAAAGAAGAAGAAGAAGAAGAAGAAGACACATTATGCAGAGTGGAAAGAATTCTAGAAGCCATGATCTACTTTGCATGAAGACTTTGAATGTTGAAGATTTTTTTCCCTTTCTTTGTGATCCTGCACACAGATTTCTAGCACCATAAAATCTGAAACTAAATTCTCAGCACCTTTTTTTATAAGTGCTTAGTGAAGTGTTTGTATCTGCCGGTAAGCATTTCATAAGGATTATGATGCCCGGATATGGGAATGGCCACGGATATAATACGGATACGGACAACAAGATACGGCTAAATTGAAAAAATATAGGATACGGGATACGGTGTGTATATGTGTATATGCATGTTAAGTTTATAATTGTCAACTAATATATTGTCAACTAACACAAAAATGAATTTAATCTATCTATCTAATATCCAATATACAAAAAGTAGTGATAGTATAAGATTTGTTTTTTATTTTAATTGTCAAAATCATGTCAAAAATAAAAAAATATTTTTCAAAATACACATAATGTGTCCTACGAGTATCGTACGATACGAGTGTCGGATACATATCAAACACAGGACACACCATTTATGAGACGTGTCGGAAGAGAAGGTGGAGAGAACAAAAAATTACAAGTACTTAGCACTATCCTGTTACCATTAATGTAAAAGTGCATCAGTTCTATTAGCCATGTGAATCAAAATTATGAGTGAATCAGGAACAAGTTGAAAGAGACATTGTAACCGAAATGTAATAATGATAGCAGCCATAATAGTTCACCTTACTTATATGTGATGTAGGAAAATGATAATCACCACCCCATGTTGGCTTCAAAAAAGGGAAAGACAAAAAGAAAGTGTAATAATGTGATAATATCATAATGTGTAATGTTGTGAAAAATTGCGAAAGAGTGAAACTACTATTGCTAGAAAATGTAAGAGACAAGCAAAAGAAAACAAATAATATTGTTCGATCAAGAAGAGAAAAAAAAATGAAGTAAATATGATTTAAGTTTGGCAGTTCCTTCATGCACCTCCAAATTTTCTTCTTGAATCTAAGAAGTTTTGTTCTCTTATTTTTGTAGATCTCGAATCTGGAAATGGCGTTTGGATTGTACAGTTAATGACTTTCAGATTGTAAACACGTAAGTTAAAAATGACTTTCGATTGTGCAATTCGAAATTTATTTAATTATTTTTTTCTAAAAAAATTATTTTCAGATTATACAATTGAAAAGGATAAAATAGGAAAAAAATTATAGGGTGCAGGAAGAAAGTTTTGGAAGTGCAGGAAGAAACTGTCTTTAAGTTTTCAAGGCCCAAATGTTTTTTCTACCGATAGAAAAATGGAAGACAGCTTAGTTTTTTTCTTAAATATGTAAAATGTGTTTGAAAGAGTTTTAATATCAAATTTACATTTTTTTTTACATTAAGAAAAAATTGAAAACGTTAAATAAATTATAAGTTTAATTACCTTTTTAGTATCAGTATTTGTTTATTAATTTGGTTCTATGGTTGATAGAAATTTCAATCAGGTTTCTCAATGTTTTTTTTTTAAATGTAATAACACGATTACTTTTCATCCGATAAGTAGTAAAATATTTAACATCAACCTATAATAACGGTAAAGGGTTGTTTAAAGACTATATATTTTTAACCCAAAAAAAAATTTAAGTACAAAGTCCAAATATGTAAAAATTGAAATAACGAAAAAGAAACTATCATAGTTTGAGTTTAAGTTGTTGGGCCGTAGTTTGGGTCAAAAAGGATTTCTTTTTGTATAAAAAAGTGAGGGGTAAACTTAGCAAACAATTGGTGGTAATAGATGCACTGTCGTGGTTTCTCTTATCTTCTCCCTCTACACCTTCATTTCTCACGCCATTGCCATTGTTGTGCGTCCTATACGTGTGCTGGGTGGTGGTGATGGATCACAAGCTATGATGTACAAATACGATATGTGTATTAGATACGATACGTATCTGATACGTCGATACGTTTATTTTCAAAATGATAAGATATGATACCTGATAGATACATGATACATGAATATTGAAAAGTATATAATAATTCTTACAAACAACTAAATATATGATTGTTAATGTGTAAATCTAAATTTCCTAATTAGAAACCAATTATTTTAGTAGCCAAAACTTGGTAGTTAATGTTAGTGACCAATTTAAAAACCAATTCATAATTGAAACTATTTTAATTATTAATTTAGAGACTAATTATAATTTTTTTGAACTATTTTAGTTTTCAATTTGGTCACTATATAGTGACTAATTATTTTTTCACTAAAATTTGTCACTATTCAAAGATTTTATTGTATTATACTATGATTTTATAAATAAGATACTTTATTATAAGTATCGATAAACTATACAGTGACTAATTATTTTTTCACTAAATTTGTCATTATTTAAAGATTTTATTGTATTGTACTATGATTTTATAAATTAGATATTTTATTGATAAGTATCACTAAAGTATTAAACACGATACGTGTCAAACATGGATACATGACTCATGTTGAAGTATTGGTGCATCATAGATGACAACAGTTGCGAATGAACGGGGAGAGTGAAGAAAGTCATATGACCAAACTGAAAAAAAGTTAAAATATATTATTAACCAAAGGGTAAAATCGACATTGAAAACCTTAGGGGTACAGAAAGAAATAAATGGGGTGCAGGAAGTAGCAGCCATGAAGGATGTGGGCCATACTTGGGCCATTGATCCATTTACTAAGTTAGAGGTAGGACCATATTTTTTTTCAAGCCATTCAAATTCCAAAATGTATTCAATGATTCCATATCAATATGCACACGTGATCTTATTCTTCTCATTTTTTTTAATTTTTTTTTTTATATTTGGGTTGATTCATTGAGTTTTGGCAGCATTCTATTTGTATTACATGCCACAAAGGTCTAGAAAGAGACAATTTTGTTGAAACAGAGAAGGAAAAACAATATCATTAAATATTTAATGTAGTTTTGTATCATAAATTTGAATTTGAGACCACTAATTAATCAAATTAAGAATATCCTTTTCTATCATAATTATTATTTTAGTAGAGGGATGTGCTACCAATTTAGTAGGACTCAGGTAAATATCAACATACAAATTATGAGAGTGACTATAAGTGTTATTATTATTAGCATTTATGATGTAATAATTGAGAGTTAAGGATAAAAAATTTAATTTGAGAATTAATTGAGAAATTGCATTGTACATGAGAAGAACGAGTTCTTAACTTATTGGGGGCAACCTAGAGAAAGTGGAGGAATCGAAATGAGGGAAGTTTGATTTGAAAAACGTGTGAAAGTAGTTGATGTAACAGAGAACCAATTTCATGGGTATTGCAAAATCTGTGCAAATTGCATTAAATTCAGCTCACCTAACTACTCTTTCATTAGGGATGACAAATTAATCCTTTCTTTTCCAAAATCCTTGTATCTTGTACTGTTGGGTTGTGAAATAATCAATTATTTAAACAGGATGAAGATAGGTATTTATAGAAAAAAAAATCAGTTTTTATTTTTTAGATATAGGTCAAAATTTGAACTAGGTTAGAAATCAGTTGATTCATAATCTATTAATAATAATTTTTTTAATTCTTTTATCATATTATGCTGATTATTACGATGAACCGATATAATATATGTATTTTAAAATAAAAATATTATAATAAATTTGTATTTTATTATAAAATTGTCATTGTTCTCACCTATTATGATAGTTCTAGAAAATTTTATCCTATCTATAATTCAACCGATGCATTACTTGTTATGACGAATTATTTATAATTATCATAATAAATTATTATAAAATTTAACTTTTTACATTATGAAAATAAGTTAAATTGAGCTTACTCACTTTTAAGTAAATCCATGATGATTCAATTTGAATGAGTCCGATTAACTCATTTTAACATCTATTTAATCTTTTTTTTTTTCAAATTATTAAAACACTTTTAATTTTTAAACAAATTATATTAATTTTTTTGTTATTTTTTTTCAATTTATTTACAAACCACACATTTTACTATTTACTTCTTTCATAATTATTTAACTTTTACTTAATTATAATTTATTTCTTAATATTTAATATTAAAAAATGTATATCTTTTAATATAATATAATTTTTAAAAATATTTAATTAATACTTAAAATAATAAAAATATATATAAAATATATTTATATTGTAATAGGGATAAGATAAAGCAAAAATTTGATATATTGAAATACAAAAATAAATATGAACTTTTCCAAAATCGTTGACATTTAATATCCTTCCACTTCTACAGAATACTTCATATCTATCCATAAGTGCAATATTTTTGTGTCACTTAAAATATATATATATTTTTTTTAAGTTCATTAATTTTCCTGAGCTAGAAAAATAGAAGAATATAAAAAAAAAATAGAGTGGTTTAATTAAATTTGGAGAGTGCATAGATAAGGTGAAATGCAGGTTTGAATTGAATAGGGAGCAGTAGCAGCAGCATATGAGCAGGTTGTCAGATCGTGCAAGAAGCTTCAATGTCTCTCTTTTCCATCCCTACCCTATCAAATGCCCTTAATTAATCCAAATCTCCATCATTATGCACACAATAATATAACCTATATCCTATATATTTACCTCCAAATATAGATCTACAAAACACAATATTTAAGGAAGCATCACAAATACAAGAGAATCCATCATCGTCATGAGTATCAAATATTTTATAACTTTTTACATAATTAAATATATTTTTTCTCTAATTCTAAATTGTGATCTAACTTCATAAATTTTAAAAATGTTTATATTTAAGTTTTTTTTAACTAATTTTTTTAAAATTTATTTTACATTTCAAACGTGTTTTATAATAATTTTTTAACTAACATTAGAATATAAATATATTAGAATATAAATATATCAAACTATATATACAACTTGTGAAATACATTTGAAATGTTAAATAAAATTAACAAAAATATATTTAACCCTTTTTATATGTGCATGATATATTGATTAATAATATATTTTTTTATTTTTTTAAAGGACTCGTATCGGTTAAAAATAAAATCAATTTAATATATAAGTAAATACACATTTTATCTTATAAGTTAATTTTAAAATGTTAAATTAGATTTAAAGTGTTCTTCTAAACATTATATTAAAACTGATATATTCTAACAAAATTTGTTATTTTCTAAATTTATTATTTCATCCTCGGATCGTTCATTAATATATAATTCTATTTCTTAACATACTTAAATTTATTTATGCATTGTCTTCTTTGAATTTTGGAAGTCTCAAACTTCTCTTACATTTTTTTTCTTTGTTAATTTGTTTTTCTCTATCTGAGATAATTCATGTGGAGCATTATGGATATAGTAAAAACATGTGTGAAAAGTATCTTGTTTTGTTGATGTTGATTGTACCCGTATTTGTAGGGTATAGTTTCCTTGTCCTTTGGCATATCTATACTTAAAGGATAGGGGCACCTTATTTTCCCAATCAGTGTCCCATGGAAGCTTATAAATATCTAAAACCTAACAGGTCAATATTAACATTGTAATTGCATTGAATTTTTAATGTCGTATGATTTCTTTGAAATTCCTATAACTGTTTTTAAGATTTATAGAAAAAAAAATCTAAAAATAAGCTTTTTATTTATTTATTTATTTTAATTGTTGGGTAACTAAATAATTTATGTTTTGAAATTTGACGTGACACCTAATGTTCAAAAAACTTAAAATGAGATATTCCAAATCCTTTTTATGTATTAAAGAAACAAAATATGGGATCTGCTTAGTTAATAACTCAAATTTCATGAAAGAGAAAGAGAGAATTTTGTTTATACTATAACATGTGGCCAGAATTAGAATACAATCCTGAATTTCGGGTTACATTCATATTTTTTAATTAATACAAAGACAAGTGTCATAGTGTCAACAAAATTTTTAAGATTCATTTAAATCATAATAAATTAATCAATTCATTGTATATATAGACAAAATTAGTTTCAATTCAACAAAAGCACATACATAATAAAGAATTAGACTAAAATTATATTATTTTTTTTTTGAAAATTGAAACCTGAATTTGAAATGTAATACAAGAAGAAACAAAAACTTGAGAACAACATGAGAAGAAAATTCAAAAGAGATAATTGAACAATAGTATATATATTAAAGCTGTTAAAATAGGTTGAACCTACTGCGAGTCAATTTGGTTTATCACGGATTTGGATCAGGTTGAGTTGAAATTTTTTTACAAATTTCAATATGGATTGATTTTTGACCATACTCAGCTAGAACCTGGCTCATCCGAGTTGAGCTCGCAATGAGCTGGGTTGGCTTACCAACCCGCAAATAAAGGATTATTCAAGTATTTTTTGTTAAGTTGAGCTTTGTATTTGGGTCATGCTAAGTTATTTTTTTAGTCAACACATAGATAATTTGTATTTTTGTGATTTTAGTTTGTATTTGGATTGTATTAAAGTTTATTTAGATTTTAATTAGAATTATAATATAGTTTGACTGAAAAAATAAATAAAAAAATTGTATTTTTTTTTAATTAAGTGAGTTCGTGAACCAATCCGTTTAACCCACCAACCCGCGGTGGGTCAAATCGAGTTTAAATTTTTTTAGCTCGTTAATAAATGAGCCGGGTTGAATTGACTCACTAAAAGATCGAGCCGGATCAGATCGGATTAACTGTTTCCATAGCTGTAATATATATATATATATATATATATATATATATATATATATATATATATATATATATATATATTCTTGCTATATTTAAATGAAAATAGTCGGCACAATGTGACGATTAATAGCCGACGATTCGTTGAATTGAATTATAATAATTAATTAATACTAATTAAGTATAATAATTGAAGTGAAGAAAGCTAAGCAAATGAACGTGTTTAGTGTCAGAAAATCGACAAGGTGTTAAGATTGAAATTAATAGTTTGATTTGGAAAATAGTGTGGAAAGAAAAGAACTCACTGCACTGTTACTTTCACTGGAGACCAGTTTCTTTGTATAGCAATTATAGAAATCAATGATTCATTAAATAAATTAGTGGAATCTGACTGCCTTCATAATCTTAATTATCATATTAAACCGGAATTTTAGGTCTTCCTTCATTTCAGTGGAATACATCATATAGATAGAGACCATGTATTATATAACCAGTCAAAATAAAGAAATTAATAATTTTTTTATTATATAGCTTTAGTAAAATAGCAAATTTTCTCAATAAATTCATTGTTTTTATCTTTGGATTATTGTCGTGATTGAACAATTCACAAATATGCGGTACTTATAGTTAATTAAGATTGGTGTAATTTATGCAAGATCAAATTAGAAACAAAATGTAGAAAAAATAATGTAACTAATTAAGACCAAAGCATTCATATATAATAATCAAACGGACTGTGTAAAAAGTTGAAATATTTTAATATATTTTATAAAATTAAAAAACAAAATAACTTATAATTTAATTTAAAACTACACACAATTTTTTTCATGAAATTTGATTTTAGATCCAAATATATTATACAAAACCATCTTATGAATGTTTGTTATAGGAGTTAAATATGTTTCTGTTCTTTGAATTTTTTGAGAAATTTTGAAATTAGTTTATTTTTGAAATTTTAACTCATCTTAGTTTCTACAATTTGAAAATACATAAATTTAGTTATTTTAATTAAATTTTGTTAAGTATATTTGACGTTTCAAACATGTTTCATGATAACATTAACTTGTTTATATCGTTTAACACATTTCCGCTTCAATATTAACTAAAACACGTTTGAAATGTCAAATAAATTCAATAAAATTTGATTAAATTGACTAAATTTACATATTTATATAATTTAAAGATAAAAATGGATAAAATTTTGAAAATAAACTAAATAAACTAATTCTAATAGAAGTAGATTTTAACACTTAGAATCAATGATAACCATGACCAAATTTTGCATGTGCAATTATGCATAAACTAGAAAAAGTTTCATGAATTTGGTTATGGGGATTGAATGTGTAGTTTGAGATGATGATGATGATGATGATGATGGCATCAATCTTGCACCATATAAGATTCCCAAAGAGATTCAAAAATTTAGCGTAGTGAAATGATGATCATGCCAAATGCTGTCTATGTCTAATGCAGTGCCATGGTACCCTTTTTGGGCTCAAAAAAGCCCGTGTGGGCCCCACTATTAATTTGTGCCCTAAACAACCACTTTCAACTGCTGTTGTACTGTTCTTCACGATGTGACCCTCTTTGCTTAACGTTCATAACTTGCCACCTTAATTAATTACCACATATTATGCATCCACCAAAACAAATCAAAGATCAAATTATAACATCAATCAAATTGGATGCGTCATTGTTCATTGGATTGGTTAATGAATCGATGAATTTGAAGTGACACAGTGAAATTGGGACATAAAACTCTATATTATAATTTTTTTTCATTGAAAATGGTCTATGATAATTCAAGTATTCAGTGATATCAATTATCTTGTAATAGAAGTCAAATGGACTGAATTACAATCAAATCGTGACGTTTAAATTTGTGTTACAATTTTAATTAAAAAGAGTTATACCTTAATTAATAACTATAATTTTTTATCTAGTGATGCACACTCGATAAGTATGTTAAACTTGAGAAAAACTTAATTATAATATTTTGAACTAATGAATGAAACAAATCAAAGGGCCTTGTTTAATTCAACAGCATAAAACTTTCTAAGTAGTGAATATAATATATTAGTATTACTACATTTGTGCACATAAGAGCATGCAAGAACACAGGCACATGCATAAAATATTGTAGAAACTTTATTATAAATTATTAAGATAAAGATTGGATTGAAGTTTTGTTAAATGAATCCGATCGGATCAAATTTTTGATGAATCAAAATAAATTAGTAATTGTTTTATCTAGTTTATTATAATTTTAAAAAAATATTATTTGATTGATCCACTTTGTCCAACTAAGGACACACAACCCACCATAGATCACACATAATAAAACTTGGTGAGTGATCTCTTAAGTGTCAATTCTTTAAGACTACATGCTCTAGACAATTAATATATTTTTTTTAATTACTTAAGTATGTGAATACTCTTAAAAGGACTTATTTCCATTCAAATTGTTAAATTCTAACATACCAAATTAAGCAATGTTTTAAACTTTCTTTTTTTTTTTGTATACGGTTTCTTTGCTTGTTTTGTTTAAGATAGCACCCACCGTGTAAATTGTATTTGATTTTCTTGTCTCTTGTTCTCTGCTTTACACATAAATATAAAATGGAATCCATTTGGGAAGTGGGAAGAAAAGTGATTAGAATTTAAGGGTCAAAAGAAAGCAAAAAGAAGGAAAAGGGGGGTTTGCTTTTGAAGTTGAAAATTGATAAGAGAAAGTGATAAATGGAAAAAAAAAAAGAAGATTTTATAAGAAGGAAAGATATGTGGTTTTGTATGAAAATAAAGTTAAATACAAATTTAAGATTCACATTTAAATTCTTAGACTCTTTGCCCATTTAATTTAGTGGTTAAATGATCTAGTAAACTCTTAAAAAGTGAACTTTAAGTTTAAATTTATTTTATAAATGAGAAATGATAATTTGACAGTTTTTTTCGACAAATTTTAACAAACATTGACAAATAACCATTTATGGTAAAAAAAGTCCTAAAATTTTATTATTTTATTTTTGTAACTCCATAAAAAAAATTAAAAATTACTCTATTTAGCAATTTTGTCAACAAAATATTTGTCGAAAAATTATTCTCCTTTTATAAAACTATTTTATAAGGTGGGGTCTACACCAACTTATATATTGTAAATATGTCTTATCTTTATCAAGTGACACGATAAATCCAACAAAAAATAAATATTGTTAGGATAGATTTTGAACAACTTTGATACCACCTTAAGGGAATGTCTAACTTGATTTTCAACCTTATAAAAACAATTTATAGAATGAAGTTTTGCACCCATTATATACAATAAATACTAACATAAACTAAGTCGTCCAATAATCAAGCAGGTAGGGTAGACCAAATAAAACTCACACTTAGAATACTAACAAATCTAAAATGATTTGAAAATTCAAAACACCAAACCAAATTCATACGTAATCAAATCCTTCCAAAAAAAAAAAACTTGAGATAGGGCATGACTATTGAGAAGTTTTAAAGGACAAAGGGAAAGAAAGTGAAGTGGTCACCCTAACATAAAAGCAAGCCATGGGGAGGCCCATTTGTCGTAATTGTTTTGTACAAAACTCTTTGGCCACTTTCCAACAATAAAGCCACTTGTCCCAATTCTTTCCACGTTCACAAGTTACCCCTATTCAAGGATAAGAGTGAATGCTCTTTAGGGTCACTTTCACTTATCTCCCACTTTATCACACAATATTCATAACCATGACTTTTCTTATCAATTATCATCTCCAAAGTCTCTTATAATAATATACCACAATTATTAAACCCCCATTCAAACATAATCGGAAGGAAAAATGATATTATGACTCCCATTTGTTGATTCATGTTCTTTACTTCTTGACGTGGTGTAGTGTAGACCATTGATTAATATATTAAAGTTTTTTCTCTGAAAGAATCAATGACTCACACTAAACCACAAAAATAAAGAATGAGAGTCGAAAAAATAGAAGTCATGGTATAATTTTCTAATAAAAAAACATTGCATGCCTAATACTTTAATTGAAGTAGGTGGTTCGATAACCGGTGCAAGTTTTCTTCTTTCTTAATGTTTCATAATAGACAATAAAAATTGTATTCTATTTCAATGTCAAAGACCTAAAGTGTATTTCCAAGGAACTTAGTGGTCAAACATCTATTTTAAATTATTGAGCCATGGTTAATTGCTAACAAACTATTAACACATAAAAGCTAAATTAATAGGTTAAGATAAAAGGGAAAAAAACACACACACACACAAAAGATAGTCACTACAAGCTATATATAGGGTTTTTGGGTGTGTGGTTCCATCACACTCGCACGTTGCTTTCTTCACAAATAGCTTGTGGGTTAAACTTCTGGAGGCTTCTTACGTGTGAGTGTGAAAAAATTCGTACGTGTGCCGTGTGCTATGCATTTCAACTTTTAGTTGTGAGAAAAAACTGATGATTTGAATGCTTTGATTTGTTGTACGTGATTGTTGGTTCAACGCTGGTTAAAATCCCGTTCAACAAAACTACCAAGGTTTGACGTGTTATTGAAAGCATTGATTAAATAATATTTATTATATGCTTAAAATTATCATATAAAAAAGATTAAATACGTTTTTGGTCTCTTAACTTTCAGTGAATTTTGGAATTAGTCCATCTCCAAACTTTAGACCAATTTAGTCTTTTATGTTTCGAAATACGTGAATTTAGTCATTTTAATCAAATTTTATTAGATTTATTTGATGTTTCGTATACATTTCAGGATTGTATTTGGATTGTTTACGGTGTTTGACACATTTTTTATTTAATATTAAGTCAAATATTATTATGAAACGCACTTGAAATGTCAAATAAACTTAACAAAATTTGATTAAAAGAACTAAATCCACGTATTTTGAAAAATGGATGTTTAAATTGGTCCAAAATTTCGAAATAGACTAATTTTAAGATTTACTGAAAGTTAAAAGACCAAAAACATAAAACATTGTATATGGGTTTTATGTTCCGATTGAAATCATTTGAAAAAACTTTACTAAGAGATGAAATCAATTTTAAATAGATAGAAAAATTTGCATCATAAACTAGCTTCTAGTTGAAAATTAGTTTTTAGTTGAAAAACTGTTTTTAATTGATAAGCTAGTTTTTTTTAAAAAAGGTAATCCAATAAATACTAAAGACAGTACACTAATTAATTTCCTTTATAAAATATAAGTATAATAAATAAAAAGAAACTAAAGATATTAAGAAAATATATTAAAATATAAGGGATAGGGAAGACAATTAAACAAACTACAAGTTACACAAGCTATAAGTTTAGCTCAAGTAAAATAAAAACACCTAAAATAAATTAGATACTTATCAAACATTTTTTATGTTAGTCAAATTAACTTATAAGTTCATAGTTAGTTTATCGGTCTAACGAAACACACTTATAAAGGATAAAAAAATTTATAAAAAAATTATATACATTCACTATTTATTTCATTATAAATATTATCTATTTAGATATTCTCTTCATGATTTTCTCTAAAATAAAAGTACACCTAAATTTTATTTTATTGTTTTCAATTTTTTGACCAGAGAAGTATTTTTAATGGGTTTTATCACTATACTTGTGTTTTTATTTTTTATTTCTATTTTTTTAAAAATATTTGCATAGAAAGCACCGAAAATATTTCTTATTCATCTATTTTCTGTATAGATTTTTGACATAAAAAATTATAAAGAAGTGAAAAATGAAAGTAACAAATCAAAACACAAACACTTTTTGTTGCTGCAATTGCTGAAAACATTTAATACTTGAGTAAATGCAGTTCTTGAAGACATGAAAACATCTGAATGGATTTTACGCGTTCATGGCAGAAATTTCGAGAAGAGACACAATAAATTTTGAAAACGTGAAGCTAAAATACAAATTTATTTATACACCTGGTTTCTTCATTCATCACACTCTATTGCAGAAAATTATTATGCTCTTTGTCCCCATTTGTAAGATATTATGCTCTATGTCCTTATTTGTGAGATTATTTCAGAAAAATGGTTGTCTTCTTATAAGATCTTTTTGTAATTCAACCATATATTTATTATTGATTTTAAACCATTTTAGATCAACTGATTTATTTTCACCAGAAAAAAATTTATAAATTTTTTAAACGAACGATATTGAGTTTTTTTTTTTTAATTTGATTTGAAAATATAAATATTTTTAATACATGTTAAGAATCTTAAATTTAAATATAAAAAAAAATGTCAACCGAATAATATACTGATGTATAGCATAAAAAAAGTCTTACATGTAAGACCTTGAGTGTTAGGATTAAAAAACTAATTCTCATTCTTAATCAAATATAACAAATTATTTTTTTGAGTTGAAAGAAATTAAAGAACAAGTAAAAATTTATAAACAATATAAGTCATGTGCTTTTAGTTTTATCGTACTTGAGTTGTGTATATACGAGATACGTGGCAAGATCATGAGAATATATTTGTAGGTCATGATGAAATTGACATATCTACATATATAAATGATAAATAAATTTATTTGTGGGTACTCTCTAAACTCGTTTTGTTTTAAAGAATTTTTTTTTGCGTTGATTGAGTATGAGTATGAACATGGATATGTGTATAAGTAATATTCAACTTTTTCAATTGAGAATGAAGATGTACATATCCATTTTGTCATTGTCCCTATACCCACCATAATATTAATCCTTGTCTATCGCCATCCCATTTAAATTATTAAAATACTAATAGCCTATTAAGTAATTATACACACACACTATACATTATCTATTTTTTATTTCTTCTAATTGTTTAGCTTGTGATAAAATTCATTTGCATCTCCATGATGTTTTTCTTCTTATCATAATCTTTATACAATTATGTTTAATTGATGTATCTCAATTAAATATTTTTTATTTATCACATTTGAATATTTTTACAATTTTTTAATACTTTTAGTTATTGTATATTTAATTTTCACATCAGAATGTTTAACACTATCCATTTAAGTGTTCAATAGCATAAATCTTTTATTTATTAAAAAATTATTTAACGATCTATCAAATTGTTTTCATTTGATGATTTTTTTAATATTTTTATTTGTTGTTTATTTTGATTATGTAGAATATTGTTTTGATATTTTTTATATAATTATTTTTATTTTCTAATTTATTATCATACATGTAAATTTATCACTGTAATCATATAAATAATTTTTATTTACTATAATATAATAATTCAATGTAATTGTCATGAATATTTTTTTATCACCATAGTTAAAGTTCAAAAGATGAAAGATATATGTTAAATTTCAATTATTATTAGTTTAATCTTTATTTTTTTATGTGATTTTGATCAAATGATGTATTATAATTTTTATTAATATACACAAAATGATATTTCATTAAAATTTAAAAATTGAAGTAAACATACATTTAAAATATTTTTTTAACTTAAATTGTTTTCCTTTTATATTTATATATATATTTTTTTAAATTTTATCAACTAGGTAACTTTAATGTTTGTAAATTTAATAAATGTTTAAGACAAATATTTGATACCCGTTATGGTTGGGTCTAGTGATGTGGATGAATTTTGTTCTCTGGGTGGGGATAGGACCCGAAATCGTCCCATTGTCATCCCTATCCACATATGACTATTATATTAGGCTGTTATGAAATAATGACATATAAATACATCATCTATGCAAGGACACAATAACTATATAACTGAAAAAACATCATTACGAGTAACTGTCGAGCTTAATGACACATTAAAGCCTCTTTACTAGGTATGACAAATAAACACATCACCAATTCAATGACACAACGACTATATAACTGAAAAACATCATTATAAGTAACTGTCAAGCTTAATGACACATTAAAGTCTATTTACTAATCAGGTAGGTATAACCTTAAAATAAAATTGGTGATAAAACTTAAAAATGGTGATATTATTTGATAAGAAAAAAAAAAACTTAGGATAAGACTCTCATATTAAAAATGACCAAAATACTCATTAATATCAAAGTCTCACTCCATTATTTTACTTTTAAACAAGATAAAAGATAATTTAACTCATTTCATTTATGGATATGAATATGGATGACAACAGGTCACTCGAACACGAGTAGCGCCTACCCGTTACATGACCTAGACAAAAATCCAACATGTTACCTGCTCAATTACTCATTTAAAGAATACCTGTATCCATAGATATTGGTAGATATTTAAGAAAAGATACTTTATAAATTTTCTAAATAAAATTACAAAACAATATAAAATATAAAATAAATTAAATTAAATATAAATTTAATTTTAATTTTAATTTTTTATGGGTAACATATATATGTGAGTACGAATAATATGATTCCCACCTAACTCGTTTATAGATGGATATTACCAACGGGTAATAGATACTCGCAGATACCAACTATTCGTAACAAATTTTATCCGTCGATATGAGTTGAAATACTTGCATAATTAGTTACTACAATAGTAAATTTTAATGTAATTAACTTATTTAATTTATATATAAATTTAAATTTTTATTAAGAATAAAGATAATTATATATATATATATATATATATATTAAATTCAATTATGAGATGAGAGAGTAATTTTGAGAAGGATCAATTAAAAGTTTATGATATTCAACTTTCATATGGAAGCATCATATTCTTTTTGAAACTCCTAGAGTTCTAACTTTGTCAAATGAGAACAAAAATGGCATTAAATTCTCCATACAAATCTTCATATATATGGTTGATTCCAAATCTTCTATTTACTTTCTACGTAAAGATAATGAAATTATTACCTTAGTTTTCTATTTGAGTATCAACAAGTTTGAATTCAAACAGGTAAAAAGGACAAAAATCTTTATTTGTGCTCCATTGAAGAATAAGGTATAGCTTCTTTCTTCTTATCTCTATACAATTTTATGATGCGATTCCATAGATATCTAGAGGAATAAGGTGCAATATAGCTTTACATTGTAATAACAAAAAAATTGAGTTAAAGATGTTGATTAATTATGTGGGTGAAAACAAATTAATTAAAAGGCTCAATGATCATAAGAAATGATAGGAATTGAAATAAAAGTGAATTTGATTGTTAATTTTAGATTCTTGAGAATAAAAAAAAATCTACCTAACAATAGATAGAAATAAATGTTCTATTATCATAAGTTCTTATATAATTTTAATATTATTTTTGTAATTAAATGAAATTAATGTAAAATACACTTTATCTACTTTGTAATTTTCTTTTTAAAGAAAATCATGTACCATTATCATTACACCAAAGTAAAAAGATCCTATAAATTAGTGGCACTTGTATACATATACTAAAATTTCTAGAGTATTAAAAGAAAGTAATGAATATTTGTTAAATTTATTGAAAAAATAAGTTAATATATCTAAAATTGATTTTTTGCCATTTAAAAATAAACACTCAACTAAAAATACATGTTCCTTGCAATCAGACTTGTTACTAAAGGGGGAAAGGTTTTATTAGAAATAAAATATTGATTGAAAATTAGTATTTTTGTTTAACGAAAAAAGATCTCAATTTTAACAAATTCTATGACTTAGGTTTAGTAAACGTACGAGATTAAAAGTGGTTTACACAATGCATACTATAAAAAGCTAATTTTGTTAAACAATAGTTTACACAATTACATTTTTTATTTTGCTAAGCTAATTTTGTCTTTTATCTTTTTTTCAAAGGTAAAATATTTAATTAAAAATAAAGCATAAATATAATGCCATTATTAAAAGAAATAATATAAAATTTAAAAAACATGATAAATGATAATTTTTATTGAAATATTAACGGTATAAGACTAAAAATTATTAATATAAGCTCAAACACCAATCAGATAGTATTGCAAACAAGGAAGTAATAAATTCATATTCATAAGTACTTTTATTTTACCGAAATAAGTTATTATTTTTCTATATGTGCATAATTAAAACCATTAAAAATATACTTCCTCTATTTTCATACCTGTAAAATGCTAAATTTTATTTGTTTATCATTTTAAAAGTTGAACAATAAGATAACAATAACTATTATAATCACAATTTCTTTCGTTATTATCTTTTGCATTTATTTTATTTAAACTTCCAACACATATTCTGAGAGAGATAACGGTAAGGAAATGTTAAAATAAGAGAGTAGAAAGACAATATTTATTAAAAGCAGTAGACAAAAGAAAACCAAGAAGCTATGGAAAAATGTTTTTTCTTTTTATCGGCAGCTATGGAAAAATGTTAATTATGCTTTTAATTTATATAAAATAATTTTAAAAATAAAATTTAATTAACACCTTTGAAATTTAAATAAATCAATGGAGTTTATATTTTCAATAACATTATTTCATTAATAAAATCCAAACTCAAAATTAATTAATATAATGAAATTCAATATTAACTTAGCAACATGGTGTTGGTGTATATACTAGGTTTTTTAGATTAAATATGTTTTTAGTTTCTTAACTTTCGGTTAATTTTGGAATTAGTTCATTTTAAAATTTTGGACCAATTTAGTCTTTATTTTTTTAAATATGTGAATTTAGTCATTTTAATCAAATTTTGTTAGATTTATTTGATGTTTCGTCCCATCTAAGAATTGTATTCAAGTTGTTTATATTGTTTGACACATTTTTGTTTGAATGTTAAGTCAAATACTATTATGAAATGCACTTGAAATGTCAAATAAACTTAACAAAATTTGATTAAAAGAACTAAATTCACGTATTTCAAAAGATAAAACACTAGATTGACTCAAAGTTTTGAAATAAACTAATTCTAAAATTCACTAAAATTCAAGAGAGAAAAAAAAAAATATATATATATATATATATATATATATATATATTTTTTTTTTTTTTTACTTTTTGAATCATTCAGGCTGTTCTGGTTTCACCAAATAGGGACAAGAGTAAATGATAATAAAAAGTTATAAATGTTAGGGTTATTTTGTAAAAAACATGCAATGATTTTTTTTTTTATGAGTATGAATGAGTAAGCCATTTTTGTCCGATGATGAAAACTGTCACATTTACTGCATATTGGTGAAGATTGTTAATGCTGCTATCCCCTGTTAAAGAATCTCTCTCATGTGAACAATTATATAGCATTCTAGTTAAATAATACAAATTTCGTTAATTTTTGTAAGATTCAAACAAAGTTTAAAGTGTTATTTGTAATATAAAAAAGTTAGATATAATTTTATGATAATAGTTGTTTGAGTTTTGAAAAGTATGAGTAATCTTTGAAACACTGATAAGTATAATCTCTCTTTGTGTCTCAATAATAGAAGTAGTTGTCCACTTCAGATTTCGTTCAACAACACCCAAAATATTCTCCTACGTATAAAATCTCAACAACAAGAGATTAGATAAGAAAAACAAAAAACATAATGGTACCTTATTTACACAGAAACCATAAACTCACCTTCTCCACTAACCTTCACTACCACACAACAAAGAAGCAAACAAAAAACACCTTCCTTCTCTTTCTCTGTTTCTCCTACACATAAAAACACACTCCACCACTCACGCATTATTCTAATCTACTTTTTCTGAACTAATCCTTCACTCCACCAACACCAACACCAACACACCTTCTTCCTAGTCACACCACCGCTTCTAAACTAAAAACTCCTTTGTTGCTTGTGTTTCGTGTTTGTTCTTCTTTTGTCTGCATTTGTCCCTCTTGATTTGAGCCACAACACACCCTTTTTCATAAATAACAATATTAAAATACCAACAAAAAGAGGGTGGTGGGAGAAGAAAAGTGGCGAGGATTATTACACTGTACCATTACCAAAGCCACTTTTTGTCTCTTGAAATTTTTTTGTAAAGCTTTTTCCTTTTTCTTTTTCATTGACTTGTTGATTCAAGAGGGGTTTTCTTCATCCTTTATCAAGCTCAAGAAATCATGGTTGTTGCTGTGTAGTTAGTTCTCACAAAATCCCATCCCATCATGGATCTTGAGTCTGTTATCCATAGGAACACAATTAAGGTAAAATACTGTTGTTGGATAAGAAAATATGTTTCATAATGTTTGGTTTCATCATGGTAATGGTGATGTGATATGTGCAGGAAGAATCATGGAAGACAGTG
The DNA here is from genome assembly GCF_037176805.1 of Vigna unguiculata. Lineage (NCBI taxonomy): Eukaryota > Viridiplantae > Streptophyta > Magnoliopsida > Fabales > Fabaceae > Vigna > Vigna unguiculata. The sequence goes on along the minus strand of NC_140795.1, from coordinate 47,591,607 downwards.
TTAACTTTGGCTTATCAGAGCTTGGGGGTTGTGTATGGAGACTTGAGCACTTCCCCACTTTACGTTTACAAAAGCACTTTTGCTGAGGATATTCAGCATTCAGATACCAATGAAGAAATCTATGGGGTGTTGTCTTTTGTTTTCTGGACGCTCACACTGATTCCACTGCTCAAGTATGTGTTCATTGTGCTGAGAGCTGATGACAATGGTGAGGGAGGCACGTTTGCTCTCTACTCCTTGCTCTGCCGCCACGCCCGTGTTAGCTTGTTGCCTAACACTCAGCTTGCAGATGAGGACTTAACCGAGTACACCATAGACAATGGAACTGTTCCCATCAACAAGAAAAATGTTGGTTTGGGGTTGAAGAGCTTGTTGGAGAAACACAGGGTGCTGCAAAGGGTGCTGCTTGTTCTGGCCCTGATAGGAACCTGCATGGTTATTGGGGATGGTGTGCTCACACCAGCAATTTCTGGTATTTCTGATCATGATACTCTGTGAATTTGGCTGCAAACAAGGTTTTGAATTAAGGGCATATACTTGATATAGCAAGAAATTGCTGCGAAATGCAGCAATTGCAGTCACAATAGTGCAAAAATTTTGACATTATTGGCTGAAATTGCAGTTTTTTAAAACCTTGGTTGTGAGTAGTGTACATACGAATCTTGGTCACTAACTTTTGTGTGATTTTTGGTCATTCTGCAGTTTTTTCTGCTGTGTCAGGGTTGGAGCTTTCCATGTCTAAAGAACAGCACAGATGTAAGTTTCTTTATGAACACAAAAAACTGATTTCCGTTCACAGATTCTCTTGTTGCCCTTTTGTTTCTCTTCTATCTTCTTCTCCATGAACTTTTAAGGGAGTACGGCACTCACAAAAATCTCAAGATTTCATACAAACGTTTTCTGGGTCAATAGTTAAATGAGTGTATACACCAAAAGAAGAGAGGGAGAGAAAGAGTTTTTGAACAACAGTATCAAAATCCTTAAAATTTAGAATTTCTCAACTTTTAATGCAGTTTTAGTAATCCATACTTTGTGCTCTGAGGAAGGGTTATTTACAGCTAAGCAACAAGTCTTTGGGGATAATTGAATTCTATTGGAGAAAGTTGTCCTTTTTTCTTGTTCTCATTTTTTTAATATGCAGTAAAGATTCTTTATTCAGTTACCAATTTTTTTATTGCAGATACTATATATCTAGCTTACAATTGCAGATAACACTGGTAAAACGTTTTGAATTTGTTCCCCGGAATTTTTCTTTGATGAGTAGTAGGTCTGAAATCGGTTGGTATCCTGAACAAATCAATCTCGGGAATATGTTCCCACAACAATCTAGAAATTTAGAATAATTCTCGTTTTGTGTACCATTTTGAAATATTTGATACTGCAGTTATCTTAGCTGGCTGTGCATTACGTTGGAATGGTAGGAATTTTGCCCCCTCAATGGCATATATGCTATAAAGATATTAGTTAATAGTGAAAGGATTCTAGTTGGGCATCACACAGATTTGTTTAATGAGTGAATAAGATCTGATTTGAACCATCACAGCACCTCCAATTAGTGGACAAAAAATGGAGAACCAAAAGACAAGTGCATGCACAATTGTAGGTCCTGATAAATAAAGATCAGAGGAAATTTCTTCGCCTTGATCAAAGCCAAGTCACTGTCTTGGTAAACTTCTATTTGAATACGTAACTGTTACTAAAATGATAAAAAGTACACATGAAAAGCATGGTTAAGAAATGCAAAGCCTAACCCCACTAGTCATAGGTTTTATGTATAAAATAGTAGTTCCCTGGTAAAGTTGGACTCTCAAGAGGTTATGATATGAAGCATTATGGTTTGGATGAGACTTCAACAAATCCCTGTAGAATAATCTAGAATAGTTGGTTGATGGTGTCTGATTGGATACAAAATTAGGTATGGCCAATGGCCACTATTTGACTGGTCATGAACAGTGTCTGCAATTCCACTATTAGTAATAAATAATGGTTATCTATGGCATCCCAATTAAACCTAATTCTGTCAACTTCAAAGAGTTGAAGCTGTTGAAATACCAGAGTGAAGTCACCCAATCTTACTCTTTAATCTTGACCTCACTTTTGTCTCCTTGGATAATTTGACATCTGTATCATATTCTAGTATTCAGTAAAAAAATCTTTTGAATCACTGTGACAACAACTTTAGTAACTAGTAATTGTCATCAAATGTTTATTAGCTTCTCTTACCAGAAGTAATTTTGCTACAGTCTAATAATAACACCTGGCTTGATAGACCCACTTGATGAATTATTTACCAGGAAATTACCACTTGAAAGTTAATTAATATGCATTTTAAAACACTAATCAGTCTCAGATTCTAAGAAATCACATACACTTATAGTAATTTGATGGCTGGTGTTATTTTTTTAAGCACAGAACCTCATAAAACTACTAAAATCCCTTGTCACTGTATTCATCATACTGAGTTCCTAGTGTTCATAGATACATAATCTTCAACAAGCATTAAAACTAGAAAATTTCAATGTGCTGTATTTTTCCTCTTCCAGTATTACACTGGAGCTAATTATTGGTTAATGGTTATGCAGATGTGGAGGTTCCAGTTGCTTGTGTAATACTGGTGTTTTTGTTTGCTCTTCAACATTATGGCACTCACCGTGTGGGAAGTCTCTTTGCACCTGTTGTCCTGACCTGGCTACTTTGCATCAGTGCTATTGGTATTTATAACATCTTCCATTGGAATCCACATGTCTATGAAGCTCTCTCCCCATATTACATGTTCAAATTTCTGAAAAAGACTCAAAAGGGAGGATGGATGTCTTTGGGTGGAATTCTACTTTGTATAACTGGTATGGAGCAAATTTGTTTACTAAACTGTTGTGTGCTTGATATATTATGTATATCTTTCTGATATTATACTCTCTGTGTTCCAGGTTCAGAAGCCATGTATGCCGACTTAGGACACTTTTCACAATTGTCAATTAAGGTACACGAATGTTGCATTATTGTAGTTTTACTCTATTATTAGGTAAATTTGATTTATGTGAAGAGCTGTGATCAGAGTTTTCACTTTTTGAATTTGATTGTATCCTGTCCAAAACGAAACTATGGTTGCAGAAATGTAGAAAGAGTGCAAGGAGTGTTTCATTGTTTATTTGATCTTAATGACATCTAATGTTTCAAACACAGTAATTATACATTTACTCATAACATTTTGGTATATTGAGTGAGACAGAACCAACTTCTTTAATTTAAGGTCAGAAGTTAAAAATGCAGCATCAACAAGATTTCAAAGAAGCAAAGATTTATCTTCTGAAAAGGACTCTTTACCTTCATTGAGCTGTGTGTGCTTGCTCCACACAGCTTATTCATCCTGGGTTATGTTTATTGTTAACACCATCCAATACTAAACACGCTTGAACCTTATGATAACCTTTCTACTAGTTTTCATTTTCATTTTTATTTCATACATAGAGGAATTCCTCTGCATTATGGACAACTAAATTAAATTGGACTTTCTTTTTAACAATTGATAATTGAGTTTCAATGCATATAGATGCATCGTTCATGGATATCATGTTTTTGGTAGATGGTTACTTAATAATTTTAACAAAAATTCATTAACTTGCAGATTGCATTCACCTTTTTGGTGTACCCTTCCTTGATCCTAGCATATATGGGACAAGCTGCATATCTTTCAAAGCATCATTCCCTTGAAACTGACTATCGAATTGGGTTCTATGTATCAGTACCTGGTAAGTTCTTTTGATCTTCTCTAAGAAACACATATCCAAAACAAAACTAGTGTTTACTTTGCTGCTTAGCTTACTTTTCTTTTCTCCCTTTTCAGTAAAACTTAGATGGCCTGTTCTTGCAATAGCCATACTTCAAGCTGTGGTTGGAAGTCAAGCTGTCATCACAGGGACTTTCTCAATAATCAAACAATGTTCTGCTTTGGGATGTTTCCCCAAAGTCAAAATCATCCACACATCATCCAAGACTCATGGCCAGATTTACATTCCTGAGATCAACTGGAGTTTGATGCTGCTTTGCCTGGCTATTACAGTTGGATTTAGAGATACTAAACGCATGGGAAATGCAGCAGGTACTCTACCTCTCCTTGATTATCTTCATGATGCTTATGAGTATGATAGCTTAAATTTGAACATTGGCAGAACTATTTCTAAATGATCATTGTTATATTTGAAATTTTTTAAGAGTAAATAATGTATGTGCTGATCTTTGCATTGTCAAACTGTGTTTTTAAGTATTTTGTTTTCTTTGCTTTAACAGGCTTGGCTGTCATAACTGTCATGCTGGTGACTACTTGCTTAATGTCTCTAGTTATAGTCTTATGTTGGCACAAAAACATTTTGCTGGCAATTTGCTTCATATTGTTCTTTGGCTCCATTGAAGCACTCTATTTTTCAGCATCCTTGATCAAGTTCCTTGAGGGGGCTTGGGTCCCCATTGCCCTCTCCCTCATCTTTCTCATTTCCATGTATGTGTGGCACTATGGCACAATAAAGAAGTATGAGTTTGATGTTCAGAACAAGGTTCCAATCAACTGGCTCCTCAGTTTAGGCCCCACTCTAGGCATTGTCAGAGTCAAGGGAATTGGCCTCATACACACTGAGCTTGTGTCTGGGATCCCAGCCATTTTCTCCCACTTTGTGACCAATCTCCCAGCCTTCCACCAAGTTGTTATCTTCCTCTGCATCAAGTCTGTCCAAGTGCCACATGTCAGACCAGAAGAAAGGTTCTTGGTGGGTAGAGTTGGCCCAAAGGAGTATAGGCTTTACAGGTGCATAGCCAGGTATGGCTACCGAGACATTCACAAGGATGACATGGAGTTTGAGAAGGATCTTGTGTGCAGCATAGCAGAATTCATCAGATCAGACACCTCAGAATATGGCCTAGGATTTGGAAGTTTTGAGGAGGACACAAAGATGACAGTTGTTGGGACATCAGCATCAAACATAGATGGTTCAATAAGGATGTCTGAAGAAGATTCTCAAATGGAAGGCCCCTCAGAATTGATGGAAGTTAAGCCTTCTCCTGAGAAAGTGAGAAAGAGAGTGAGGTTTGTTGTGCCAGACAGTCCACAGATTGATTTTGAAACAAGAGAAGAGTTGCTTGAGCTAATGGAAGCAAAAGAAGCTGGAATGGCATTCATTCTGAGTCACTCATATGTTAGAGCAAAAAGTGGATCAAGCTGGTTGAAAAAAGTTGTCATCAATTATGGATATGATTTCTTAAGGAGAAACTCTAGAGGACCAACTTATGCTTTAAGCATACCTCATGCATCTACCTTAGAGGTAGGCATGATCTACCATGTATGAATGAGTTTTTGGCTATAGTTTAGTTTTGTGACTAGTGATATATTCTATGGTAGCTCAACCTTACACATAGTGATGATAAATGGTGGCATTTTGTATAGTGACACCCTTCTGCAAGGTTCTTGACAAGTGCTGTCGACCTGTTATATTCACCTCTGGTTTTGTAATTTTCTTGGTACATAAATAAGCTGTCTGTAGGGACTGGTTCCTTTTTTGTCTTTTTGCTCGACCATGAATCTCAAGTATAGATCATGTTCAAGATTTCAATAGTACTGTAACTACTCCTTCATGAAAAAAGAGTTAATATCTTTTGGTAGTTTGGTAGGGTGTAGCTCCAAATATGACACAGTTTTGTCTTACTTTCCATAACTTTTATAAATTTTAATAATAGTTCTTATTACCAGTTACTGATGATGTGACATGTGTTTATGACGACATGACATGTGTGTGACAATTGATATCTCATGTATTATCTGATATTGATGACTTATAAAGAGTCTGTTTATGAACACTGTTTCTAAACATCCCTGTTCTGAGAAATCAAAGGGATATATATAAACTTGATGAATGGTATACCAGTAAAAAGAAAATAGAATGAATCAATCACTTGATATATGAAGTGTGAACACATTTATGATTTATATTCATGTCTTCATATTTCAAATTTTAAAAGGACAAATTTTACTATTTCAAACTGTCCATCATCAAATAATTTTAGATTGATATCAAAGTCATGAATTTTATCTTAAAAAAAAAATTGTTATTAAATAAAGTTTATCCCTTTGCAACTTTTACATTGTGTACACAAGTCATATTTAATATATTTATACAGAGACACTTTCATTTCTTAAATCTTATTTTATGTTACTATTTAAAAAGTACTCTTATTTTTTTTTTTTTATGTGTAAACATTATTTTCAATAAATATAATCCGAAGGTAATTTAAGAACAATATTGTACCTAACGCGGGTAACGAATACAAATACATTTGATAGGGCTTTTAACATTTTCTTTTTCAAAGAAAGGATAGTGAACACTTAGAATCTTAAGGAAATTTGGGAATCTTAAGAAAGATGATGTTCTTCGTTTCTTAGGTTTTTTTCTCTTTATCTTTTTCTTTGTGTGCAAATCTATCATTTCTCAATTTCTTTGAAAACTTTTGCTTTGTATTTTCTGTCTCTCTTCTTACTACTTGTTCTCTTGGCAAACAAAGAAAACATTAGAAAGATTTAATATAAATTACTTCAAACAAATAAATTATCTTCCAAGTTTGTGGGCAATCTATAAACTTTAGAAAATGTGAGAAATAATTTATTGTCTAAATATTTCAGATTACATATATTTTGGTTACAACACTGGGCAATGGAATCTATAATTCTGCATGTGCTGCTCTAAATTCATTCAAAATGATGATGATGATGATACACCAAAAAGCTTCACTTTCATGATTGGTAATAGTTACAAGAAGCGTAACTTGGACGATACTTGACTGAGAAAAGAAGTGGAGTTTCTATTTTGACCACTAAAGACAACAAAAATGAAAATCAGATTCGAAGAACTTGCAAAAGAAAATTCCTACACTGAAAGCACACACATAATTCAAAAGCATCAACCTGTTCTTAGTATTCAATATGAAATCTAAACCAAAGAAGCACATAGCAAGGTGACATGTATTCATGCAACACAATTGAAAAGAAAAGAAAAGAAAAAAGAAAAAAAGGGAAGTTATCTCTTGCTTAGGTGTTTGTGATTAGTTTAATAGTTCACACAGTATTCAGTAGTATTGGATCCATAACTTGACCTTTATTTCGTGTTAACTTACACTTATTGTTTAGGAATAATACTATAGCTTCACAGCAACGCAATGAAACGAAACAAATTTAGGAGTATGTAACGGTTTGTGCATTGGTTTAAGACAATAATAATGCTTTATAAGTCATGTGCATGGTTTGAAATCACTTTGAGGGAACATTCACAAACATTGGAGTTTGAACTCTGATCGTGATATATCAAATCTCGTGAAGCCCTATCCTAAGTAGTCTTGAATCTTGAGCTATTGTTTCAGTGAGTAATATAGTAAATATAGTAAAATCAACTCCTAAACAATATATATACACGTTAAATATTTGAACAAAATGTTGGTGAGTTATTTGAAGTTTCCCTTGGGAGAGGAGCCAAAGTGGAAATGGGAAACTTACACTATAATACAATAAACGCAAGGTTTGTGGAACCACCTTGTCGAGTATTGTTATAAAGACACGACAATCTAAGACAGAAATCCATATGATTCCATCTCACTATCAGTTCTAAATTCTGTCTCCTGTGTCTCTCTGACATGTCTCTGTCACCACTACAAGTCTTGTTTGTTTCTCTATCTTCCTAATCCTTACTTTCTTTTCTGAAAAGGCTGGGGAATCATTTCATTTCATGTGAAGAAGAATTGAGAATTGCACTGTGGTTAGTTTTCTCTTCTCAAAATGCATAGCCTGTTATATTAGACATTGCATTATGTGTCATGTGGGAGCATTTCACAATAACTGAGGCAAGAGAAGAATGAGTAGGAGTTGTTCTGTGCTGCTTTTTGCTTTTGTACTTGTGCTTTGTCTCTTCTCTCCAACTTCAGCCACACCACCTCCTGCTAGTGAGTGCAACAAGCTCTTCAGTCTAAACCATGTTCAATTTTCTTCCCATTTGAGTTTTCTTGCTCATGAGTTTAATTTCATGTGACATGCAGAAGTTGTTACTGGTGTTGTTTCCAATGTGGTTTCTGCTCTTCTTAAATGGCTATGGTCACTGAGTGTAAAGTCCACAACCAAACCTGGTAGAGGTAAACATCTACTTTAAGTTCACTTCTTAATATATAGCTAGTTCTTGCACAAAAATTACTTTTAACTTAGGCATAAGTTAAGAGAAGTTAATTTCATATATAAAAAGTATTAGTACGTGTTCGGCTATTAGAAATCATCATCTTTAGTCTTTTCAAAGTCCATGAGTTTATCATACACACACACACACATATATATATATATATATATAACAACTTATGATTAAGTGATAGTGTATAAATTTTTCACATTGTGTATGCATACACTATTGTATATTCAAATTGCTAACATATTGGTCTTTCTTGGTTAAATTTATCAGTACAGCACAGTCGTTCCATGGTTAAATTTGAGAGTGACTACAATGTGGAAACAATATTTGATGGAAGTAAGCTTGGAATTGAGCCACACTCAGTGCAAATGTCTCCAAATGGTGAATTTCTTGTACTGGATTCTGAGAACAGCAACATCTACAAGATCTCTGGTTCAATGTCCAGACGTAAGTTTTCTTTGCTGAAATCGTCTAAGCTTCACTATACCCTTTTTTTCAAATACCTTCCTCTTTGGTTTTTCTTGGTTGGCTTATAGAAGATGGAAGTACTTTAGCTTTGTTGCTTCATTATTCCAAAATATTAGATTCAAAATTCAGGCACTGTTCTTTAAGAATGTGTGTTGTTTGAGTTTTTTCTTGTTCATAAACTTTGCTTCATTCCCGGGACATCTTTTGATTCTACTAGGCTGTTTATAAGGATTCTTGACGAACTTTTGTTAAGCAGAAGCTTCCTTTTTTAAGGTACAACGTACCTTTAGTCACCCAAAACAAAGCATAATATGCCTGCACATTCTTTTACTTTCAAATGAATAAAAAAGATGCACAGAATAAAAAAAGTACAAATCTTGAAACACAACTCTATTCTAGCTTCCTTACCCCACTATAGTCCTTTACCTTTTTGTTGGTTCTTCTTTCTTCATAACATCTAAATGTCACATCCATTATAACTTGAGCTTCTTTTAAAATAAGCCAAACCTTTAAAAAAAGTCTAGCTGATTGAAAATTTGAAAAGAAATTCTACTCACTTTATTGGTGACATATTATAGCTAATTTGGTGTATGCATTTTATTATGTTTGATTCTATCCTAATGAATGGATAAATCACAGATAGCAGACCCAAATTGCTTGCTGGATCTTCAGAAGGGTACATTGGACACATAGATGGGAGGCCTAGAGAAGCTAGAATGAACCACCCTAAAGGGCTTGCAGTGGATGACAGAGGGAATATTTACATAGCAGACACATTGAATATGGCCATCAGAAAAATCAGTGATGAAGGTATACACACAAAATTCCTTGGACTCTCATGCTGCTTAAGAATGAATGAATAAACCAATATGCTGAAATTCTCAAAATACAAGAACATGTATGTTTACATAATTTTACCATTCTTAAGCTCCCAATGGATTCCATCTTTCTATACTGTCATGATGCGATAAATTATTGCATTCTTCATAGACTGTGATTCTGGCAGTTGGAAGTCTCATATCAATTAGAAATAAAGCCAATTAGAATATATATATATATATATATATATATATATATATATATATATATATATATATATATAGGTGTAAATCTCATTTTACAAGTCGATTTTGTGAAGTTGAGTTAAGTTTAAAGTCCAATTCTTAATATATGACTGAATTTTCTTAATATGCTCAACTTTATGGCATGCATTTTGTGCAGGGGTTACCACCATTGCAGGTGGAAAATGGGGCCATGCAGGAGGCCATGTTGATGGTCCAAGTGAGGATGCAAAGTTTTCAAATGACTTTGATGTGGTTTATGTTGGTAGTAGCTGCTCTCTTTTGGTGGTGGATAGAGGAAACCATGCAATTCGAGAGATTCAACTCCACCAAGATGACTGTACTACTTATGAGGAACATGAGTACTATAGTTTCAACTTAGGTATGATTTCTTGTAATATCATCTCCTTTATCTATCTTTATCCTTTTACAATCTTAGAGCATGTTGATCTTGAAAAGTTATGCATTAAAATTATAGGAATTGCTGTGCTTGTTGCTGCTGGATTCTTTGGCTACATGTTAGCATTGCTGCAATGGAGGGTGAGGGCTATGTTTTCTTCTCCTGCTGTAAGTTATTTACTTCTGCAGCATGTTTTCTGAATCATTTTATCATAAACTGTGAAACATCATAATCTATTTCATTTTCAGGATCCAAGGGCCCCTTCAAGGAGCAAAGGAGCGCCATTTTCTGCACAGCAAATGCAAAGGCCTCCACCTTCTGCAACAACTAAGTCATTCAGGCCTCCTTTGATTCCAAATGAAGATGAATTTGAGAAACAAGATGAGGGTTTCTTTGTTTCTCTTGGAAGACTATTTCTGAACTCTGGCTCATGCATGAGTGAAATTTTGGGTGGGTTGTTCACAGGATCCAAAAGGAAACCACTGCAATACAATCAGTATCAGCAGCAGTATCAGTATGGTAACAGACATCCTAGTACATGGCCCATGCAAGAGAGTTTTGTCATTCCTGATGAAGATGAACCTCCTTCCATAGAAACCAGAACACCAACAACTAGGGAAACCTACCCTATCATCACCAAAGAGCTTGAAAAACCACAGCACTTAAAGCCAGGTAGAGGTTACTTGAACAACAACAGGTGGGAGGGTGGTGATGACTATGAAGAACATCATCATCATCAACAACATCAACAACTCCAACAACTCCAACATCAACAACAACTTCATCAGCCTCTTCAACATCATCAACAACAGCATCATCCCAAGTTGCAACAACAGCAGCAGCAGCAGCAGCAACAGGTCAAACTCAAACACCAGCACCAAGTTCACACACGTTATTCTTCCACCCCTCAAGGCTATTATGAGCAAAACTGTGAGACGAATGAGATTGTGTTTGGTGCAGTTCAAGAGCATGATGGAAGGCGTGAAGCCATGGTGATAAAGGCTGTGGATTATGGGGATCCAAAGTTTAGTCACCACAATATTCGCCCCAGATTAAACTATGTTGGTTACTCCCATGGTTATTGAAAATATCAGTGATGATTTCATTGCATCAAAGTGATTGAACTCGTGAACTTTTCTAAGAACATGAAGTCACAAATCAAAATTACAAGGGAAAGAAACAGAGAGAGGACTCACTAGTCCTCGAAAGTTTCTTATGAGTGAATGTTGTAACTGAGATGAGTATCGATGCCTCAATGTAAAATTGAAAACACTTTTTCGTGGAGATTTTTTAACCATAGTGTAATTTCAAAAAATCATCATAGTGGTCAAATTTAGAAAAAACTTACACTAATAAGAATTTAAAATTTAGAATTTAGGATTTTGATTTGAGATTAGGGTTTGACATCTTTAAAATCATTAGAGGTTTTTTCTTCTCGAATATCCATCGTTACTAACTGCACGTCATATTGTAAGAAAAACATTGTAATTAGCTTCTATGATCATGTTGTTGTGCAATCGTCGTTCAACCTCCATATTCTATTGCAAATGAAAAAGGAAAAGAGATAGTTAATTTTAAAAAAAAACTTCAAAATCAGAAAATTTGTTGTAAGAAATATCATATATATTTTAGAAATTCTGATTTGAAAACTTGCTTAAGAATAAGTTTCATATATTCGGAAAAAATTAAGTTTAATTATTCATTTGATTCTTCTTTTCATCTAAAAATGTTAAGTTGATATTTAATTTTTTTTAGTCTTAATTTGATCATAATTTGTAAAAATTAATACAATTTGGTCCTAATTTTTTTAAATTCATGCAATTTGATTTTTTTTTAAATTTTTTTAAACAGATTAAGGATTTTTCAGTAAAATTACAGCTGTTAATAAAGATAGTTTGTTTTATCAGTGTAATTAACATATCATAATGTCAAATTTAATAAAAATATTTGATTTGTTTCAAAAAATTTAACAAAAATAATGAAATTACATATATTTTATCGAAAATAAAAAACAAATAAGTAATTAAACCAAAAATCTATTATAGAAATCCTATTCTAAAAATCATGTTTCAATAATTCTTGAAAAGCTTATTGTAGAAGATTTCGAAAACAGTACTATGAAAGTCACCTTTAAGAAGGGTCAAATGGCCATTGTAAAAATTTTAAATGTGTAATTACAAATTGTGAGGTTGCAAGAAAAATAAACCATTGATAGATGATTTATGGGATTGGTCCACACAAAATTATTTGTTTTGCAATCTCTAATGAAGGGAATTTCTTCTAGCATCTTATATTTTCTAAATTTTGAATTATATCCCTTCTGAAATTAATAAAAAAGGACATAGTATGATTTTTTTGTGTATTTTAATTATAATTTTGGATTCTACAACCCATACATATTTTGGATTGTAAATTCGTAATGTAAATTTATATTTTGGATTCAACAATTCATAGTACAAATTTGGAAGATAATCCATTATACAAATTATATTTTGGATTGTACAATTCGTATTTCAAATTTGAAAAACAAACAAGAATATAAATTGCATTCTAGATTGTACAATTCGTAATACAAATTTACATTATGAATTGTACAATCGTTAATGCAAATTCAGAAGATAATCTAGAATACGAAATGTATTTTAGATTGTATAATTCATATAATAAATTTACATTCCATATTATACAATTCATAATACAAATTTATAAGATAATCCAAAATATAAATTTAAAAAATAACATGCGATGCACATTTTTTAATAAGGGATAATTAAGTCATTTCACTAAGATTAAAGGGTGAAAAAGGTCATATTCATATACTTAATGTTAAGATATAGGCTTTATAAGAAACTCATTAAATTTATTAAAAAAAGACACTAAATTTTTAAAATTAAAATTTATATAAATGAAAATAATTATAAATATTTTATATTTGTCATTGAATCAAAAGTTTAGTGTTAAATCAGTGAAAACAAAAGTACAGTATCATTAATTAGAACAAGGCACTATTTATTTACTTAAAAAGGGTAAAAAGGATGCTCTAATAAATAACAAAATAATCCAAAAAAAAATTATATTGATTTTTATTTTTTTATAAAATATAATATTTAATATTAATAAATAATAAAATAAAAAATTAAACATAATAAAAAATAATAAAATTTATTGAGATATTTTTTTTATTCTCTCACTTTAAATTTCTCACGTATTTTTTATTCTATTCATTTATTACTCTTGCATGTCTTCTTTTATTTTTTGTTTTAAAAAATAAATAGAAAATTAGACTTAAATTCATTCTCTCGCTCTTAGTTCTCATTTATTCTCTTTTAAGATAAAAAAAATGTAACTCTTTCCTTTCTCTTGATTGAAAAATATTAGTTTGATATTTAGTTTTTTTTTTCATCTTATGAATTTTTTGTATATTTATTTTTTTATGAATATAAAAAATGTAATATATGTTTTTTCATAACCATTTCTTAAATGTGACCTTATTATTACTTTTTTAGTAATTACATCTCTTAATTTTTTATTACATTTTGATAAATTATTTTTTAGTCTTAATTTTTTTTAATAGGTATATTGATGAAAAATAAAAAAATAAATTCATTTTTTTAAAAGTAATAAAAGGGAAGATACCCTTGAAGATAAAAATAATACAAATTTACTTCTTCACCTATTTCAAGCATGATAATAGGAATTCAATTGTTGAATTAGAGAACCATTTCTTATGATTCAAAAATGAATTATAAGTGAAAAGTTTCATATTAATTCTTTTGAATTATAGGCGGAATATTTCATATTAATTATTTGGAAGGAACTTACTATAAGTAAACGTTTTCAAATATGAGAATATCCCGGAAAAGAGATGAAATTAGAAAAACCTTTTTAAAATAAGTTTCATATCAAATACAATTTCAAAATTATAACTTTTTTTTTAAGAAAAAACATACAAGAATTTCAATACAAAATTATATAGACTTTTGTTATATTAGTAATAGTAATTAAATATATAAAACTTGAGTATATTATTTTGGTTCATTCAAACTTTTTTGTAAAGATCCCACTGAGTTCGTGGATACCTGCATGCTGACACACAAGTTAGTAAAGGTCGAATACATGATTTATACATTACGTATATGTTTTTTTTTTCATATACCTCTTAGCTTGAGGTTTATATTAAGGGTCTTGCTAATCAGTGCCCTTAGGGCACTGGTTAAGGATAATTAATATACATTGGATCCCACAAAAGTACATAGATAAGTGTAAAATTAAATAAAATCTAACCTAATAACCATTAATGCAACTTTATTTTTTTTAAAGGACAAAAATACCCATAAATCTTGTACATGTGTATTTAATGTTTTATTTAATATTCAGAAATAAAAGTTAAAAACTAATTAAATAATAAAATAACTATATTTTAATGTTGCTAAAAATTAAATATAAGAAAGCTTAAATTAACAGAAAAAATAGTGTTAAACATCTACAAATTAAAAACAAAAAACAACATAAGAAAGTATAAATTAACAGAAAAACAAACAAAAAAATTTAGTGTTAAATATCTAAAAATGTTACAACAAAAAATGAACAATTAAAGTATCAATTTGAGACTTGATTAAATTTTTCTTCTTCTTTTTAGCAGAGACCTTAACAATTCTAAAGTCCTTGTTTTGTAACAGTAAGTTATTGTCTAAAAAATTAAAAGGGTATTTTTGTCTTTATAATATTTATTATGTGCATTTATACTATTTTAATTACTGTATTTAATTATTTCAACTTTCAATATAAAAATGATGATACCAAAACACATTTATTATTCCTTAACCATTACCCTTAGGGCACTGGTTAGCATTCTCCTTATATTAATTATCTTTGGAAACATTTTTATTCCCCCATAAGTGCTAATGAATGTCTTATGGTAATTGTCGTATGTTTAAACAAGTCTATTGCCAAGGCTAGTCAATGTATCATATATCTACTAACAAGCTGATCAAGAGATACTCAACACTGTAAAAGTAAATAGGTTGAGATATATTCAACCTTAGATAAATACTTAGGCTTATACCTTACTCCCCAAATCGAGATATACTCAACCCTTTATACATACTTAAGCTCACCTAGCTCCCTAGGTCGAAATATACTCGATCCATAAACACTAAGACTCACCTAGTCCCAGACCAAGATTAACTCAGTCCTACAATATATATAATTGAATAATATATTGGATATAAGATATAATATGTTAATTTTTACTCCTATATGTAAATATTATGTAACTCATAAATATATATTTGAGATAAATAAACATATTATTTTTAAATTTATTATATATATATATATATATATATATATATTATCAGTAAAGAATTTTAATTAAATGGAATATTTGGGATACTTCAACCCATATACAATGTATTAAAAACTAATACCCAACTTTAATATTTGCATTACATCTATGTTTTATATATATATATATATATATATATATATATATATATATATAACACTAATAGTTTATAGGATAATTAAATATGAAACTACGATATATAGTTGCATCCAAGCTCAATAATGATTACTTTTGATTTGTACATAAAAATATATGAAAATGATAATAAAATACTCCACTAGTCTATAGTAAAATACTAACTATGATATCATATATACTTGAATAATAGCTACATAGTGATTAGTTTTGGATTTGGCATGCGAATTCATATTATTGGCTGATTTTCTTGTAATCACAGCTGTGCATGTACTAAAATATGTATTTAATTATTGCTCAATGATCTTAATTTATGTTGATGATTAATGTTTGACATATATTTTTATTAATTAGGTTGATGATTAATCTGTAATATGTATAATTAAATTAGAACATGCAGCGCAATCAAACCCCTAAGCTACACAAGAATCTCACTAAATCATCAATACACACTATGAATCTATGAAAACTATATTAAATAGATGGGTTTCGTTAATAATTTGTAAGCTACCGTTAACAAATATTTAAAGGGTTAAATATGTTTTTGGTCCTTAACTTTCAACTTTCAGTAAATTTTGAAATTAATTCATTTCGAAAATTTAAATCAATTTAGTCTTTCATATATCTAAATACGTAGATTTAATCATTTTAATCAAATTTTGTTAAGTTTATTTGACATTTCAAGCGCGTTTTATAATAGTATTTGACTTAATATTAAAACAAAAATGTCTTAAACAATATAAACAACTCAAATACAATTTGAGAATATGAGATGCTTACAAATCATCAAATAGATCTAACAAAATTATAATAATTAACCCATATTTAAATATCAATCTTTATGATTGTAATAATTAATTAAATGTTTTTTTTTTCACAAAATATATTTTAACTCTCGTTGATTATATCGTGGATCTATATATATAAAAAAATGCTCGTTGATTCCAATCAACCCATCAATTATATCTATATCTTTATATATCTATGTATGTGTGTGAGTGAAAATTAAGCAATCGATAAACAGTGTAGAAACATACATATAATATAATGAACTAAAAATAAAAAGAGGAATATCTTAACATCGAAGTTTGTTTTTTGGACATTATAATAATTAGTGACATTTTTTTTATTTTTCCACCAACCTTCTTCTTTAGTCGCATTATATGTAATATTTTTTAAGGTCCTTGTAAAATTAAAACATATTCGTGATAAGGAAATTAAGATTATACTTGGTGCTTTATTTTGTTCACGAGTGGAAGAGTATTCTTTTGTTTGATACGTAAAATTATAGATATACCATTATTCCCTTTCAGACATGGGTCCCTACGAAGAAAACTATGGTAATTTCTTTCTACAAATTAAGATAAAATATAATTAGAAAAAAAAATCATGCCTATTGCAACAATTAATTAGCTATATAATTATGTATACAATTTATTAATCATATAATTAAAATAAATAAAATTATACAATGAAATGAATGTGTGTGAATAGTATTATAGTTTAATTTTGATCTATTGTATTATTTGCGTATTTATTTGTTACTTAATATTGTTAAGGAAAGTCTATTGTCTTTGAAAAGAGATATTTAATTCTTCATTAAGCAATTATATAAAGGTCAAAACATCTGTAAATAATTTTTATCAAAGTACGTCTATAAACTTAATCAACATAGAAGGAACCATTTTTTATCACTATGCATATTATTTTCAATTTTATACGAGTTAAATTTGAAAGAAAAAGGAAATAAAAAAGAAAAGGAGATGGGAAAGACAAGAAAATGGTTAAATATGTTTTTGATCTCTTAACTTTCAAAAAATTTTGAATTTAATCCATTTCGAAACTTTTGACTAATTTAGTCATTTATCTTTCGAAATATGTGGATTTATTCCTTTTGGTCAAATTTTGTTAGATTTGTTTAATGTTTCGTACGCGTTTCAGAATTGTAATTGAATTGTTTATACTATTTGACACATTTTTACTTTAATGTTAAGTCAAATACTATTTTCAACTAATAATTCAAGAACACATTTTCTTGACTTTTTTCCATGGTTAATTATATCTTATGAGATGAACCTCTTTTGTTATTATTTTATATGTCTCTTCAATTAAAAAATAAAACATTAAAAGTATATCGCTTTTTAATATTCCACTCTCTCTTAATAAGTTTTAGCAAATGTAACAGAAAATGATTGACAAAAAAGTTTAAAAGCTCTACAAAATTTTCAACTTAAAAACGATAAAAGAAAAACTTTAGATGTAACAGGAGACAAAACTTAAAAAAAAAAAAAATATTGTGTCATAACAAAATATGATATATTATAACTTATAAAAGATAAAAGAAAAACTTTAGATGTAACAGTAGAAAAAACTTAAAATAAAAAAAATAATTGGTGTCATAACAAAATATGATATATTATAAAAATAGATAAACATTGTTTTTCTTTAATTTATTGTACAGTATTATGATAAAAAGTTATTGTAAATATAATGGTGATAATATACAGGTAACAATGACAATAATAATAATAAATTATGATAATAATATCAATCATAATAGTTATTATGATAAGTGTGGTGATAATAATAACTATAATAAGTACCAAAAATACTAATGAAAGAAACATCGTAATTAATATTTTTAATAGCAATAATAATAATAATAATAATAATAATAATAAATAACAGTAGTAAAAATAACAAGAACACATGTGATGATTAGTATATTATTTAATTATAATTGTAAAAGTAATAATAAAACAATACAAGTGACAATAATATAAAAATTATTATAATTATAAAAATAGTAAAAGTGATAATAAAAGTTTTGACAATAATAAATAGTTGGTGTATGGTGTAATGATGGCAGTGAAAACAATATATATGATAATGGTGACATCAATGACAGTAGTAGTAAAGCGATTAGAAGATTAATAACAATAATCATTATGCTCTTGAGTAGTTGATTACTAAAAGTATAATTATATAAAAGTAACTTTGTTAGGATATATGGTTAAAGATAATTAATATATATTAAATTTTGTAAAAATTTATATAATATTTAATAAATTTTAATTTAATAGTTATTAATGTAATTTTATTTTATTTAAAAAATAAAAATATCTTGACATATATTGTATGATTGTGTTTAATATTTATTTAGTATTTAATTATAAAAGTTAAAAAATAATTAAATAATAAAATAATATATTTTAATGTTATTAAAAGTTGAAATATAATAAGAATAAAAAATTAAAATTAAAATAAAAATTAGCAAAAAATTTGTATTAAACATCTTAAAAGTTAATAAGAAAGAATTACGGTATCAATTTAAAATTTTATTGAATTATTTTTTTCTAACTTGATAACCTTTATGCAACATCGTCATGATAATTTGACAAAATCTCTTGTATTATAAAACAATAATATTTTAATGTATGAAATTATTAATTATAAATATATAAATTTAATAATATAAAAAAAATTAATTATCTCAACTTTTAGTAGAGATCTTAAATATTCTAAAGTATTTATTTTGTATGAAAGTTATTCAAAAGTTTGAAAGAACAATTTTAAATTTGTATTATTTTAATTAATAGATTTAACTATTTTAACTTTCAATATAATATAAAAGAGTAAAATTAATAAGCATTAATTATTGGTCATTGTTTTCCATTCTCCAAAAGTATAACGGAAATCTATGTTAATTCTTGACCTAGTTGCTCTTTCAAGATAAAAAAATACACGCTAATAAGAAAACAAATAATGAAAGAATTTTCTGAATATATTAAATGATTGATTATGAAGTAATCTTATTATATCCTTGTTATTAAACAAACTCGAAATTAAAAGAAAATTGTTTATTATCATATTCATTATAAATTCATCATATTAAAAAGTTTAAAATTATTTTTTTAAACATTTATATAATTAGTTGTAGAGATATTAAAATGAGTTTCGACACATACATTAATGGGTTTATTATGAATATAAATTTGAGTTAGTTTGGATTGACTACAAATTAATTTTTAAATATGGATCATGGTTGACATAGTTCATTTAGTATGCAAGTTAAATGGATTTGAGTTATGTTGAAGATGCATTGATCAATAACCTATCAACAACTTTTTATTAATTTTTTTGTCATTTTTTTGCACAATTTTTATTATAATTATTTACAAATTTCTATTATCTTGGTTGAAAATTTAATATTGTTAAATACTAAAATGTTATTCAATGATGTTTGAATATTTTGAATGTTTAATTTATGTTTGTCAAATTATATAAGTTGACTCTTTAATTTTTAATTACTATTCTTATAATAATGTTTGATAAAATGTGTGAACTTTTTTATTGTATTGTTAAAAATTAATGAATCAATCCATTTTAATTGTAATGTAAAAAGTATATAAAATAAACAAATATTCTTAAGTCAGTAACATTTTATTAACTCATTTTTAACTCGACTTGAGTAAGAACACTTATTCTTATTTATAAACTTCAATTTAAAATAGAGTATGACTCTTTTATAAAATCTTAATTCATAAATTCTATTTAATTTTAGATGAGGATATTACTAATTTTTCACAAAGGAGAGAAACCATTAATAAATATTTGGTTAAAAACCTTTTTATCCCAAATTTTGTCTAGTTTTGTCAAATTAGTCATAATTTTTTTTTCAAATAGATTCCAATTTTCGTCAATTTTGTTCAATTTGATATTTTTTTGTTAACACCATGTAAATCATTGACAATACTAAATAGTGACAATCACGTATCACTTCATATTTTTTTTTTTAATTTTTTTTAAATGTATACATGTCAATTCAGCAACATGTCATGTGTCAGGATCAATGTTTTATATTCATTTTAGTTTTTATATTTGTTATTTTTGTTCAATTTAGTCATAATTTTGTTTAAAATTGAAAATTTTGTCTCTCTCAAACTTGAGACCAAATTTAATTTTTATATACAAATTATAATGATGTAAATTTGAATATATTTAATAAAAATATTTAACAAAAATGAGAATGTTAATATAAAAATTGGATTTGGTCTCAATTTGCAGAGGGACAAAATTGGTTTATGTTAAAAAAAATGGGACTAAATTGAACAAAAATAACAAATATATGAACAAAATTAAATATAAAACATTAACTTTCACACGTGGCATGTTGTTGGGTTGACATATGGACATTTAAACAAAAATTAAAAAAAGTTAAAAAAATTTAAAAAATTTAAAAGATCACGAAGTAACACGTGACAGTCATTGTTGTTCATGACCGATAACGATTTAGCAAGAAATGACCAAATTAAATAAAAATTGACGAAAATTAGAATTTATTTGAATACAAAAATAAAATTAAAAGTGATTTGATAAAATTTGACGATATAGAACAAAAAAGTATTTTAACCTAAATATTTATAAGAGATGAAAAAACATTAATGACAAATAATTTTCAAAGTATTATTATTATCAATTAATCGTGATAAATTTAACAATCAAGACTTATAAATAAAAATAGGGTAAGTAAATAATGTACATTATCATCCTAAAACTAATGAGAAACCATTCTTAATACATTTTTTAATGTAAAAAATCTAATTAATTATTAATATAATGTATAACACGCTATTTTCAGTGCACTTTTTAACGTGAAGTAAGATTGGTGCAAAGTCGCAAAGTACATTTATTTTATTTAATACCTATCTCTCTTCATTTAGTAAGCTTTGACCAGTAAACACAATACATTACTAACACTTTAAAAAGTAATTATCCCAAAATATAATAATCTTATGATATTCTGTAATAATTGTTTATAACTGAAATTACAGAAGGATGGTAGAACTAATGTCTTTATACACATGTGTAATACAAAAACCAGAGCATGTGTAATATAAAAACCAGAGCAAATATTATCTATTAATTAATTAACTAATTAGTTAATTAATTAATCAAAACTGTTTCAGTGATAAGAAGACGAGAACCGGCATTTCCCTGTGTAAGTTACTACGCACCCGTTACTGATAAAAGCGGAAATTCCGCGATTCTGTTACACTCTCAGAACCGTCACACTATTTATTCTTTCATTCACTCATTTCACGGAGAGAAACCACCGAATCAACACGCAAACCATTTCTCTACGGTGACGATGACAGTATTATCGCCGGCGACCGCCGCCGAATCCGGCCAAGACGCTGTGCGGATCGCGGTCGCCAACCGACGCTGCATGTTCCTCTGCCTGCCGTGCTTCCCTTCCGAAACGTCGTCGTCGACGTGGTGGCAGGATCTGCTGTCTCCGGCGAACAAGGAACGGTGGTGGTACCGGCGGTGGAGGACTGTGAGGGACTGGAAAACCTTCGTTCGCCGCTTCAACAACAACTACAGCAGGAACCACTCCAAACGGCACGGCTCCTTCCGCTACGATCCGCTCAGCTACGCACTAAACTTCGACGACGGAACCGCTGCCGAAGACGACGGTCACTGCTACAAAGGCTTCTCCGAGCGCTTCGCCTCCGTTCCGCAACCGGAGAAATCTTCCGCGTACTCGAGCGAGGAGCACGCGCCACCGGTTTCGAAGCTCGAGAAATGAGGCAGCGCTGACGGCGCTGAGACCGAACGCGCCGTGTTGTTAATAGTTAGGTTTTTTCTCTTTCATTTTTTGTTTTATTTTGTTGTATATTAAGAAAATTAGGAAGAAAACAAAACGAGCATCATAATAATACGTTTATATGTTTTCAAAATTAACTTTAACTGTATTTAATTTTATATTGCTTTTTCGATTATAATACTTGTTTCTATTTTGTCTTGATTAATTTTCTTTCGCTAATTAGTGTGTATGCAAGTTTATCTTAAGGAATATGAAAACCTCTTCATTACAAATTTCATTGAAAAATTTTCCAGCCATTGAGATAGAACGCATTATTCATTTTATTTTTGATTATTTAAAATTATTCTGAATTATAGAAATATATAAATTTTGGAATTGTTGACCATTGAAATTGGTGCGATGCCCAAAGCAAAATGTGGGAATGTGAACGCCCCAAATTGCTTTGACTTTATTCCTTGAGATCATGTGATGGGAACATTCATGCATA
Source organism: Vigna unguiculata (assembly GCF_037176805.1). Taxonomy (NCBI): domain Eukaryota; kingdom Viridiplantae; phylum Streptophyta; class Magnoliopsida; order Fabales; family Fabaceae; genus Vigna; species Vigna unguiculata. Next base: position 47,568,892 of record NC_140795.1, on the reverse strand, counting down.
CAGCAAATTCGGTGGCAGCAGCATGGACCACTAACACTTGAATAGCTATATGTGTTTGTGTGAAATCAAGTGAATGTTCTGTTCATTCAAAACCAGTCAATGGTAGTGTGAGTGTGAGAGTTCATCATTCATTTCATTTCCCTTTCTACCCAAAATCTTGTCGTGCCCAGTTTCACTTTCTTCCTATATTCTCCCATTTTCTTTCTCCCTCGTTACTTTTTATCTTCCCACTCAATATTCCATCACCTTTTCTCTTTTTCAAACCCTGTCATCACTTTTTTTTTTCTCTCTCCTCTTTCCCCCTACAGCAGAGTCAACTCTAGTGAATCTCCCACGAGAAACCCAAGACTGTAATGTTTTCCTCAAACATTTCACAACTAAATAAATAGGACTGAGAGTTCAAGATGAATCTACTTGGATTCGATTTGATTGAACTTTTTAAATTGAATAATCTTTTAATCAAAAGTCAAACTAAGTCACACCCCAAATATCTCTGTTAGATGGTGTAATGCTTAATATATATAAAGATTAAACTTTTTTTTCCATAAATGAAATAAAAGGTAATTCTGCTCTAAAATATATATAGTAGAAGTTTGATTCGTTTACTAAATTTAGAAATAAAATTTTATTAAAGGTCAGAAATCTATTTCGAGTTTGTTTAGAGAAAAGATAAAACAGTTTTTTTTTTTTTTATAAATTAAAACTAATTAGTATGAGTCTGTTTGAGAAGAAAAATACAAAGAAAATAAAATAAAACGGTATGTTTTTATAAATTAAAACTAATTTATGTATTTGAATAAAAAAGCGGAGAAATTGTAAGAATTAATTTTTACAAATTCTTATTTTTCTCTCCTACATGTGGTTACGAAGAAATTCATCTAGATCGCACAAATACAACATTGAACATGTTTTGATGTTATTGAATCATTGTTATGAAAACGGTTTGGTTGTAATGATGAGACTGATAATCACTTATTCACTCGGTTTATAATTAATATAACAAATATATATAATAAAATCTTACATAAATTTAAGATAATATGTTCTATAATTTAATTTTCAAATTATCATCATAGTAAATAATTAATATTCAAATTAAAATTCTTAATAACAACACAAATCCATAAATAAAAAAGTCAACAGTATAACTTCATAAATAAGTTTAAAGATATAATTTTAAAAGAAAAAAATTAAAAAATCTTACCCTGAATTCTCTGGAAGGTCATAGACATTGTTTTGTATAAACGGTCAGGCTTCAACCGAATAGACATTGACAAAATAAAAAATACCGACAAAAGAAAAATAATTAAAATAAAAAATATAACACAATATAAAAGTATAAGAGAATATTAGAGAGACACAATAATATAATCGCAAAAGATTTAAACCAATGAAATTTTACCTCTTACCATGTTAAGACTTTATAGTTTCGCTTACAATAAATAATATTAAGTTTTATTAAGGTAATAATATATTTTTGGATTAAATATGTTTTTGTCTTTAACATTGAAATTAGTCCATTGAAACTTTGATTTAATTTAGTCCTCCACTTTTAAAAAAGTTTGTATTTAGTCATTTTTAACCAAATTATATTAATTTTATTTAACGTTTTAAACACGTCTCAGGATAACATTTGAGTTGTTTACACCGTTTAACACATATTTCGTTTTAATGTTAACTAAGAAGCTGTCTTGAAATGCATTTGAAACATCAAATAAACTTAACAATGTTTGGTTAAAAGGACTAAATCCAAACATTTATAAAATTGAATGACTAAATTATTTCAAAGTTTGGAAAAGAGACTAATTTCAATTTTCATAATATTATAAGATATCTACATACTAAATTTTCGTGACAATTATTACCTTAGTCATAAACTTAGTATTAACATAACACTTTAGTATTTGAACCTATCAAATAATGGTCCTAACACATTTAAAAATTAAATAATATATATGTGATAAAAAAATTTAACATCCTTGTCATGTGAATTTTAAATAGAACAATGGTATTTTGGCACCATTATTTTTATTTTTTTTACAACCATTTCGTAATTATTTACTTTCTCTTTCTTCTAAAAACATAAAAGTTAACTTTTGTTAAAACTATTTTACCCTTGTGCAAGTTGTCAAATGGTCGTCAAATGATGTGAAACAACATTTTTCCTTTTAAATATTCTAAGTCCAACGTTTGTTTTCTTCTCTTTTTTAAGAAGCTTTGGTCTTAGTGATTGTTGATGGAGTGCATTGATTGGTTTTGATAGTTCATGTATTCTTACTTTCTTTCATCCTTTATCTAATCTCAACTAATAAATCAAAACCCATTTATTTTTACATCTACAAAAAAGTCGATTTTGTAGCACCAAAATAGGCCAAATCTAGAACTAATTCTAGAACTCAAAACCAAAACCTACACTAAATCCTATACTTAAGCTGGATTTTCCTATCTAAAACTAGAATCTATAAAAACTAACAATCTACACTATAACCAACCAACACTTAGAAAAACTAAAAATTAACCATCTAGGCCAAGAATAACTAAAATTAAGATTTTATCATAATTAGGCTTTACACGAGTTAGAATAATGTTTTTATTGAATTCCCTTGGGGTGGAATGAAGATTAAAACTTGAAAACAAAAAGTCAACTTAAAGTTAAATTTTTAGCACCAAAATAGACCAAATCTGAATTTTCTCATTACTGCATGAATTTCCATGCTTTCCATGCTGCTAATGTGCATTGCAGAATAGTATAGTTAAAAATTACCACTTCCTTTAGTTTCCAAAAACTAGTTTGAGAACCGGAGTTCAAACTCAAAAAGTCAAAAAGTCAACTTACAGATCAACTATGCATCTTTAGTCATTTTGAGCATTGGTTCAAATTTGCACATTTGTTAAATTTCTTTCTTGATCAACCTCTACTTTCCTTCATTTCACCGAATTAGAGTTGTTAAATTGCACCAATGTCATATAACACAAGTTAGTATGCTAGTTCCCTAAAAAAACCAAAACTAGGTTAACTAATTAGTATAAAACTAATGAAGACAAAAAAAAATATTGCACATGCACAAACTGGTTTTTAAATGTTCAAATAGTCTAAAATGTTGGTATAATAGCTGTTGGTGTTTTATTAAGCAAATTTTATATCGGTGGATGAAACATGAGATGTTATAATTTAACTAGTTCTTTCATATTTACTAATTGTATTTTGATTCTTTTTTAACGTGCAGTTGTAAACTTTTATTAGACACAAATCAGTGTCTTCAAAGTTGAGGTAAGATGAATATATGTATACTTTTAGTTGTATGAACAAAATCATATATAGTGTATAAAAAATTACATATTGTATACAAAATCATATATTGCATACAAAATCATAAATTGATATTTAATAAATCCATAACACATGTAACCTATTCTACAAATGGGACCATAATATATTTTATGATCGTTGTCAGTCACATATTTTGATAATTTCAATTCGATCCCTCGTCTAATCATAATATTATTTTAGGTTATCTTCACAATAAACTTTCATAACAATTACTCCCTCAGTCACAGTCAGACTTAACATTAATAAAATCCTTTATTATTTTAACCAATCAGATAATAACCTTAACAAGAATATATATGTGACTCTCAAAAATTTTAACATCTTATCTTGTGAATTTTAGATATGTTTGTTCAGGAATAGTGTTTATATATTCATAATGGTTCCTAAAAGAATCATTACATAAAATAATTAAAATAGCTAGATGAGTAATGCCTATGTATTACGAAATTAAAATAAAATAATTTATATTGATGAAGAAAGTTATTTTACAACAATTTGCATATCTAGATTTGAGATCATTTTACTAACCTCAGCTATAAAAAAAGATAATTAACATTCACCTAACATACTTGTTCTGGAAACCAGAAGAGAGAGTTATTGATATTAGAAAGTGATTTATTTCAGCTTTGTTTCATTAATTAACGAGTTTGTTTCATGTTGTCTCACTTTTGTAGGAGGTCTTGCTGAGAAAACTCTTCTTGTTGGGTTTTCCCATGAAGAAGAGCAATAACACATTCTTAGAATAAAGATATAAATAATAATAAAATAATTGTTTAAACATTCACAAAGGAGACACTGGAGTTTCGACTTGTTTTTTATGTATAACCGTAATTCTTTTCGAGTTGCAGCAATTTTGAGGTCTATATCACCCAAATGGTCTTTCAAGTTCTTAGAAAAATTAAAATGAATACGTGTTTTATGATAGTATTGAAATTATTTTTATCATTTAATACATTTTTTGTTCAATATCGGTTAAGAAATACGTAATGCATTCGATCTCTCAAAATAAATTTAAAAAATAAATTTCCGTAATTAGATTAAAAGGATTATATTCATTTAATTTTTAAAGTTTAGGAATCAAAATGTATCAAAATTTCATACAAGTACAAATTTCAATTTTAGGTCAAAATTCAAAAATAAAAACATATTTGTTTTAATAAATTATTGATTAAATGTTTTTAAATTTATAAGGTAATAAAATTTAATCAATCTTTGGCTAAGTAATAATTAACATTTTTATAGTAATTTGACATTTATGCATCTACATCTACATGTGACTTAAAAGTTAATAACAGTAGAAAGGACGCGCTCTGCAAGTGCGTGAAGTTAAAATTTTGATCTAGGGTGGTTGACAACATGAATCGACAGCATGAACAGTTGTCCTCTGACCGCAGAATCTTGGAGCCAACCTATATATGCTACCCCACTCACTTCTTCCATCACAATTCTTTTATCTACAACAAATTTTATAACTCATCCCTAATATAAAAAAAACAAGAAATGGAGTAAATATGCTGATAAAACATTAAAAATTAAAAAATATAATAATTATAATTTTAAACTTCATTTTGAATCTCAATCTCTTATGGTTAGTTTTCTTTGAATCTTGATCTCTTGTTATTAATTTTTTTTTTTTTTTAAAATCTACATCTATTAAAGACTGAGATAATTTTATAATATACGAATAAAATACAAACCTCGTCTTACACAATAGTTTTATGTGATTGAATTAAAATTAAAATCTACTTCTAATATTGATTAATTTATAAAGTTGTTCTTTTTTCTTGTCTCAGTAGCATAATGAATCGGTGGATTCAAATGTCATGTTGATCAACTATAAATTATTGTAGAAAATCTAAAATAGCATATGTGATTTATGAGGATGCATTTTATATTAGTATATACTATTCTAGGTGAGCGTGTAGAGCCCTAATATTTATTTTCTTTGTTTGAAGGGTTAATTAATGCATTGAGATTGAAGACATTTCACTTCACATGAGAGTACACTCTTTTGAAAGTTGACATTGTATCAATTATTTATTTCCAACCCCATAACAAAACTAAATTCTTTTTTTAAGGAAACAAGTTAAAGTCTCAAGCAAGATGTCCCCCACCACAACCAAACATGACATAAAAAGGTACTAATTAATTGTTATTGAAAATGGTGAGTTTCTTCTTAATTGGGTTAATTAGGTTTGTGCCACTTTGATTTGCTTTCTATGTCCATTTCACCCTTTCTTTTTAACCTATTTTTTCTCTTTATGCCAACACCTTTTTCTTTTCAAAGTTTGATAGTGTAGTATTCTTTAATATTTCCATTTTTTTTTATTATTTCCCATCACCTAAAGATAGTTCATTTCCTTCTCACTTGTAATCAACCAAAGTTCTTGCTTTATATTTATTTTAGTTCAAAAATTATTGAAACTCTTACCTCAACTAAAGATAAGACCAACTCATAATATATATCTAACTCATAATATATAACTGAAGTACAAACCTCACTTTACAAGTCAGTTTTATGATTTTGAGTTAAATTTTAAATCTACTTCTAACATAGTATCATAACCATTATTTTAAAAAAAGCCTATCCTATTGAAATTTCCATTCCACCCGATATCGAGCTCCTAATAAATCACCCACTAATTTTTTATCTTTTCTGCTGTGTTCATTATTTCAAATAAAACTGACTAAAAAGAAAGATCCCAATTAAAAATTACTAATGAATACTTGAACATCAATATAAAAAAAAATTAGACAAGCGGAACTAATAGATAGCAGCATCAATGAGCACACTTGCAAATCCATCCAATATCATTTTGTCAGTGAACTAATTTGGGACTAATTGATAGTGATTATGATTGATATAATACAAACCTGACTTTAATTACAAAATGGAAACATGAGAAGTGCAAAATGGCCCCACACGGTTGAACCACACCACACCAAATTTTTTTGAATCAAAACTCATCAAAAGGAAAAAAGATTCTATGACACCAGCTTGTATGGATCCCACTGGCAGTACTCAACTGCCATAAAGATCTTCAAAGAAGATAAGAAAAGAAAAAGAAGAAAAGTTTGCATTCACATTCACTCACATTTCACCCTCTCTCTCACACAAGGTAACTGCAAGGCCAGATAATAAAGAACAATAGCTTAGACAAAGCCAAAAGCCTTCAAAAGCAAAGAAAGCAAGTGCACTTGCCACAAGTCATGATCAATTAGACACATTGATAGCAAGTGAACAATGACACAGAAAGAGACAAGTCTGGTTTTGAAACAGGCTAGAATCCACAAACAAATTCAATAATCAATTACTGTAGATCTGTCCGTTGTTAATTATTATGACAAAAACGATACAATTTTTTTGTTGGACTTTGCATAATCACATAACCTGAGATCAACATTCACCATGGCAAATCTAAGGATTTAAATGGACATTGAATGAAGTTACAGATGATAACTGAGATCAAATTATGATCACAGAGGCCCCAAAACTCTTCTGGATGTGACTGTAATTAGTAGTTGCATCAAACTAAAGACTCATGAGATCTGTTTGATAAAAGAAAGAAAAAGAAAGAAAAGAAAGAGAAGTAGTATTTCTTATATGTACCATGAAATCGTAATACATCAATAGTATGGCACAATCAGTCATCACAGTCAAAATTAGCACACCAAAAAAATGTTTGGAAATGGGGGGAGATAGCTTTAACCAATGGATTGAAACGAATTCAAGAGAACTAAGAAGAAAAAAAAGAAAAACATGTGGATACCTTTCAAGTTTCAAACCCCTTCTGTTTCCCTCCTCCTTTGAAAATCTGTGTTTAGAAAAGATGGCACTGGCATGGCCATTTGAGCATCCAAAGAAGAAGGTAATTTCCCCTTCTTTGGCCACAACCAGATTTTTGACACAGAAAAGCTGTCACCTTTACTGACACTACTAATCTTCTTTGCTTCCACATCCCCCTCCACTGAAAACTTGCCATCATCATGGTCCATTCCTTTGGTGAGAAGCCTTGTGTTTTGACCTTTATCAATTTCATGGTTTAAGGCCACCCTGAGTTCTGAATTGCCAACCACATATTGGTAAGACCCCATTGAGTAGCACCTTCTTGCATCCAAATTACTGCTACTTGTCTCTCCCACTTCTCTCTCCCCACCCTCCACACTCAGCTTCTTGAATTTCCCAAGCCTCACAGGGAAAACCCCTTTCTCAACACTTTCTTCAGCCACCACTGTTTTCTGTCTGGTACTACTGAATCCACTCTCCCCATTCCCTTCATCCTCCCTGAGATCATCAAAATCAAATATAGGGTTCTCAATGGAAAACCCCTGAGTGAGAAGCGTTCCTCTGCAAAGAGGGCATGTGGAGTTTGACAGAAGCCATGTGTCTATGCAACTGATGTGAAAAGCATGGCTGCACATAGGCAACAACCTCAGCTTATCCTTCTCAGAAAACTCACACAAACAAACAGCACAGTCAAAGGGCTCTTTCAGCCCAACAATCTCCTTGTACTGAAACACAGGAAGAGCATCGATGAAAGCTTGATCCAAGCCAGAGTCGTGGAGATGGAAGAGCTGCTGCAGCTGCCGCTGGAGTGCATCAGATGTGGAGATTTCTGGGTGTCTGTTGGATTGAGCAGATGCAGAAGAAGATGGGTACTTTATGAGAAATCTAACAAGCAGGTGGAGGACACCAGAGATGAAAAACAAAACAGCAAGAACCACTATGATGAAGAGAACCGCAGGACTAATTCTAGTGCCAGATGATGCTGTTGTTGCTGTTGTTGCTGTTGAAGGTGGTGAATCTTTGTGGAAAGCAGCACCGGGAGGGTAAGGAGGTGAAGAAGATGAAGAGAGAAGTGGTGGTGAGTAGCTCAAGTAACCATCTTTCTGCTGGATTTGATGCTTAACCCATGCCATCTTCAAATGGGTATGGTCCAAAACCAACAACCTAGGATACATCATACATCATACATCATACATGCTTTCTGACATCTCATCTCATCGCATCAAAGCTCACAGATCACAAAGATGTTCCTCACCCAACACAATCATAGTCACATCTTGACACCTTAAACACTTCAAATGTTTTAGTTCGCACTCAACCTTGGGACACAAACATACAAAGAAGTGAAGTACATGCATCTAGAAGTGCACTCTCACATTCAAAATAGTGATGAAGGAATGATTTTGTTTGCCCCTTTTGTTTTTTCACACGGTGTGTTGAACTGAACTCACCTAACTCGCATAAGGGGTGGTGCTTTCCTTGAAAGCTTCACCTTCTTGTGATGTTTTGAAGGTAGAAGAAGAGGAAAAAGTGAAATGTGAAGGTGTTTGTAAATGGCTGTTTCTGTGTTGTGTTTTGATCCAAATTGGAGAAGTTGGTATGTGGTGAGAGAGAAGGAAAGAATCCAAAGGGTGAAAGTGGCAGCAGTTCCCGAAGTGCGAGGTAAAAGATCATAGATTGAAACACGCGAATTCTAATCCCACTGCCTAAATTCGCGCGTGCAAAATCAGTATCATGAGAGACAGATTAAATAAATTAAAAATCGTCTATTTCAAAATTAGACACATGAAAAATATTGAATGTTTTTTATCTATTTTTAATTTATTATTTTAATTACTTTTAATGATTTATTTTAATATTTTTTAGTGATATAATGTAACAATACAAAAGTGTTTGAGATAATGACTTAAAAATAAATAAAAAAAGTGAGTCAAAATTTTATTATTTAAATATAAGATTAAATATATTTTTGTCTTTTAATTCGGTGAAAATTGAAAATAGTCTATTTTTGAAATTTTGAACTAATTTAGTCCTCTAATTTTGAAAATGCGTGTATTTAATTTTTTTAACAATTTTTTTAAAGTTTTTTTTGATATTTTAAACATTTTTATGATAATATTTGAGTTGTTTGTATCATGTAACTAATTTTTGCCTCAATATTTATTAAAAAACGCGTTTAAAACATTAAATACACTAAACAAAATTTGGTTAACACGATAAAATTTACCCATTTTTCAAAGATGGAAGACTAAATTGGTTCAAAATTTTGAAGAATGACTAATTTTCACTAAAAATTGAGGACCAAAAAATATATTTAACCCTTAAAAATATATAACTTTTGTAAATTTTTTTTTTCAAAGTTGACTTACGAAATATGATATGTAGATGATAAAGTAATCATGTAAAATGATTTTACATAGTCTGTATAAAAAATTAAATATATTTTAATACATATATAGCGAAGAGTTTTGGAGTGAAAGTATAAATACAAATTTTAAAATAACTTTTTATAAAAGTCAATAATCCTACCTTTGCATAAAAATTTATACATGATGAAATCATAATACAACAAACATTTGTGTTATTCGTGCATTTTAATTAATTTTAAACACAACTCTTTGATTTCTCTTTCACTTTTTTTTTTTTTTACATTTCTAAACAAATAAACAGATGTTTTTGAAAATATAAAATTATATATCACTCTCAATAGTATTTACGACAAATAATTACTATACCTTGACTAATATAATATTTTAAAATGCATTAAAGAAATTAATGAACAAGAAATGAGTTCACCATCGAAACAAGGTCTTTTTGTTTTTTGTTTTAATTTTAGAGTTATGGATGTAGATTTGGGATTAATCTAATTTGATTGTTTAACTTATTTACTAGTTTGTTTAAATGTAATACTTCAGAAAAATAATAATTATATTAAATTAAAAAAATCCCTGTTCCTTTGGACAATTAATAAAAAAATTCTAACACTAACTCCGATATAAAACCTTACATTAATGAATTTATAACTGCTTTTCTTTTAGTTCAACTTTTTATTTTTATTTAATATAGGATTTATAAATTTATATTTGAATTTCCAACACCAAATATCTAAATGTATCAATTGAGCACATAAATCTAAATTATTTTAGACTTTTCTTAACTTCTTTAAGTTTTATAATCTTATGTTATGAAATTCCACTACTCTATAACTTAATGCTGTGTAATTTTATAAATTTTTGCTATATATTTCTTTTGACATTATTCATTTTCTTTTTTATCATTTAATTGAGTGACTCGATGACTCACTCAAAATGTAAAATTGATCAAAACATTGTAATTTTAAAATTCAATATAAACATTTAATATTAATTTTCACACCAAAGAAATAACATCCATTCATTTAGATTTCAATCTCTTCTAATTCTAAACCAATCCAACTCTTACCTATCTCTATCTAAATGAAAAAAGAAAAAAAAAAGTTCACAATATGCAACAAGTATGAATATAGGGATCAACTTCATAATTATTATAGTTTTAGTCTTTTACAGGAGAGGCTTGTTAATTATTTTAAGGGGTTTCTTTGTGGAGAAAGAATCGTATAACTTTTTTAAGGATTAAATATGTTTTTGTTTTTCAATTTTCAGTGAAATTTAGAATTAGTTTTTTTTTTTTTAACTTTTGATCATTCATCTTTAAAAATATGTGAATTTAGTCTTTTTAACCAAATTTTGTTAAGTTTATCTAACGTTTCAAGTGCATCTCATTATAGTATTTGAATTGTTTACACTGTTGGACACATTTTCGCTTCAATGTTAACTCAAATATTATCATAAAATGCGTTTAAAATGTCAAATAAAATTAACAAAATTTGATAAGAAAGACTAAATCCACGCATTTCTAAAGATGAATGACTAAATTGGTATAAAGTTTCGAAGATGGATGAATTTCAAAATTCACTGAAACTTGAGGGACCAAAAACATATTTATTTATTTTATTATATAACCTTTAATACTTTCATTTTTACAAGAGTTCTTGTTTTTGGTTTAATAATTATACTTCCATTAGTTTGTCATGTTGAAGTTAAAGGTAAAAATATCTCACTCTAAGTTGAATTATATGGCTAATGATTGACTTTAACAAAATCTCAAAAGTGACAAGGTGGTTAACTCCATCCAACCAAAATCTAATTGTCAACTAAATGGTTTTGATTTGGTTCATATTAAAGATCCTTTTCGTTATTAGGTTACATGTTATTATCATTGTGATATGCCACACTTATTTGGCTAGGCAAAAGCAAATGGGAATGACTTTCAATTATATATTTGGATTAGCGTCCACAAACTTCATATTTTAATATTTTTCATTTTCATTTTACCTAAAAAATTATTAGACTAGTTTTTAATATAACAATCAAAGAAAAATTCGGATAAAGAAAATACTCAACCATTTTATTTTGTAATTATCTTCTTAACCTTAATTTGAAGCAAAACATTAAACTAATGCACGTTGATGCATAATTCAATTTTACAAAAATTAATTTGTAAAATAAAAATCTCACGTTTATATATTACAATTTAACCATAATTTTAGTTGATTTTGAATATCCAGCACATCCTTACATCGATAGCTAAAGATTCAAATATAAGATTAAATATTTGTATGTGGTTTAACAAGAATTCAACAATGACAACATAATAATTACAAATAAATTAGACTAAAATAAATTTAAAAAAAAAATATTTTAGTAAATTGGTTTATGTCTAACTCTATTACAAAATCAATTTATAATATAAAATTTTCAACGAACAGGATCATAATTTTATTGAAACTATTAAGAAGTGGATTTTAAGTCTAATTCAACCACATAAAACCAATTTATATGATATGGTTTGTACTCACTTATATAGTATAAAATTGTTTCATTTCTAGTCGATGTGACACTTCGAATAATATCATCCCAAATATTTTTTATTTACTAATAAAAAAGAAATTTAATCATATTTCGAATCAGATATTCAACATTATAAAATTATATTTCTCTCTAAAATGAAAATCTAAACATGATCTAAGTCCTCCAATAAGATAATCTTATAGTAGGAAGTATTAACCGGCTTGATTATTGTCTTTTTCCTCTCTAACCTTTGCTTAAAATCAACATTTTATGGAAAGTTTCTACTCATGGTGTTGCTTACAAGAAACATGTTATTTGGACATGCATATAGGATAAAACAGTGCTTCTTTCAAATCTTAAAAAGTTGGGTTAAGACTTTTAAGGCAATTACAAATGTTGATATTGGATCATTATCAATGAATAGGAGTAGAATTCTTAGTGTGTAGAATAAGGATTTTACGCAACATGGTGCACCAGTGCCTTAAGTTTCTCTCCACTAAATGTTCCATCTTACCTAAATTCCACATGCAAGTTAACTAACCATGGTTGGGGTAACTATCTATGTTTCTTGCACTATGAAACTAAGAATAAAGTAACCCTTCAAAAGTTTATTTCTTCTATTTATTAACTTTATGATGTTTGTTTTCTCATTGAAAATATATAATACAGAAAAGATTTAACTCTTTCAATTAAACTAGTGCGTTGTTGATTGTAAAGATAGATATCCCACATCAATAATAAATTAAATTAAATTATAACATATATATATATATATATATATATATATATATAAGTATGTGTAAATATAATTTTATAAATGATCTTTGACAATTTTTTGTTCTGTTTTATTGAATTCTAATAGATTTCTTTTCAAGTAAAATTAGAGCTGTCAAAATAGATAATCCGGTCCGACTCGGCTCGATCCACCACCGGTTGATGATTTAGTGAGCCAATCCAACCCGACTCACTTTTTAACAAACCAAAAAATTTGAACCCGGTCCAGCCCACCACGGGTTGGCAGGTTAAACGGATTGGCTCATAATTCGTTTATTTTTTTATAATTTTTTTATTTTTTTTCAGTCAAAACTAAATTATAATTCTAATAAAAATCTAAATAAACTTTAATACAATCTAAATACAAGCCAAAATAAAAAAATATAAATTATTTATGTGTTGGCTAAAAACAACAACCTAATACGACCCAAAAATAACCCTTTTATTTGCGGGTTGGTGAGCCAACCCGGCTCACCACGGATTCAATCCGGGTGAGCCGGATTCTAAATGAGTTGGGTAAAAAATTAACTCGTATTAAAATTTGTAAAAATTTTCAACCAAACTCGTAATAAACTGGATTGTCTCACGGATTCCAACCTATTTGACATAAGTAAAATCATAAAACTTTTTTGGTGAATATAAATTTTAATTTTATTCAAAAAAACTTAATTTTTCTAACTGTAATCCAAACACACTCATAGTTCACTGTACCTAAGAAATTCATGAACTAGAGGAATACGATGATAAGGGAGACCCAATCCTAAAGAGAATAAAGCAATCCTTATCAAAAATATCATTCAAGTCCCATTTCAAAAATATATTCTATAATAAAATATTTTTAAATTCGAAAATATCTTCCAAACGCTTAATCTGAAAAGTAAAATAATACATTTTAAATATTATATTTTAGAAGATATTTTTGAATCTTAAAATATCTTTTAGAGTATTTAATCTAAAATAGAAAAATATTATTCGAACTAGATATTCTGGAATGAATTTCCAAATCCAAATAATGACTTTCGAAAAACCTAATTCAAAATTAAAAAAAAAAAATTGAATTTAGTGTTTTGAAACACCTTTCCAGCTACGAAAATATCTATTGAAACACATATTTTCTTATAATTTTTGAATTGGATGTTCTAAAAATTATTTTATAAATATGAAAATATCTTCCAGAACAGCCAATCCGAAAAAAAAAATAAAAAAGGAAGTCAAGGAATATTTATCATAATTTTGATGGGATACAGGAAAGAAAAAGGGAAGTGGTGGAAAGAAATCCAGGATACACTTGATGGGCCACTAAGTATGGGTTAGGCCCCAAGCAAGTAGTTCTTTTCCACTCATCTCTAATAAGAGTTTCAATAAACTTTCTGGAAAATTTATTCAGTAATACTAAAAAATATTTATTTATGAAGAACTGTGTAATTTTACATTTTCAACAATTTTCAGGTACCGTCATTTGACCAACCGTTGTAGAAAAAAATTATTGCCAAACTTTATATATATTACATGTCATATAATATATATGGAGAAATTAAAATAATATTTAAGTATATATTACATGTCATATAATCTTTTAAACCATAAAAATTGTATCTATAACAAATATAAAAAAATATAATTCTTTGTGTCCATATTTTCTTTTTTCAATTTTATTTTTAATTATTATTTTAAAAATTATTTATTTTATATTTAATTGTTACTCTGATTTTTTTTTGTTTTTAATAATTATTTTAATTTTTTTGTACATTTTATTTTTTAAAATTTATATTTAATAATTATTTTAAAAATTAATTATATATTTTCTAATGATTTTAACTTAAATTTTTGTGAAAATTAAAAATACGAATACACGAATGCAATAAAACTCGTGTTTTCGTTAGTAAATAATAAAGTAAATTAAAATTATGGGATTTATCTATAACTATATGTAAAGAGATTCCTTTTTTTTTCCACATTTTATAATTTCAATTTTATTCTTTATAATTTAATTATTTATTAAATTTTTAAAAATTACTTATCTCCTTCTTTTCTCTCTTACTATTCATAACAATTATTTTTTTTATATTTTCTCCATACATTTTATTTTATTTATTAACTTAATAACATTACAATATTATTAATTATTAATATAATTTAAAAAATGCGTACACATATGCGATATTGCTGTTTACGCTAATGATTAATAAAAGAAAAGTTAGAAGTTAATCATAAAATTTGTTAATGAGAATAGTACGATATTTATAAAAATAACAAATAGTTAAAACATAAATTTTAAGATTAAGAAAATTTGTTGAATTTTTTGGTTTGTAAAAACGACACATAAGAGAAAGAGAGAAGTACTTTCCCAAGAACTGTATCCAAAATAGTCGAATTTTCTTTTCCTTGTCGCATTCCCCTCTTTTCAGAATCTTTCGTCACTTTCCTATAAATAGCGTGCTTCACCTCTCGCTGATTTTTCTATTTCTATTCTATACTGCTGTTACAAATATGTTATGAAATATGAATTATGATGTTCTACAATGCAAAGAATTATATTTCTTAATTTTTTTTGAGAAAAGAATACTATTTTATTAAGAAGAAGAAAAAAAAAAGAATTTTTAAGATGCCATTTTTTAAGATTAATTTCTATATTTTTCTGTCCAGAGAGATGAAAAACGTTTGCATAATTAAAAACAATATAATCCACTGATGATAACTTTATCTTTTTGTAGCATAAATCTTACAAATGATAATCCTTGTCACAAGCACACTGGGTAAAGAATTCAAAGATGATTTTTTTAATTGAAATAAAACAAAATTTATGATTTTTTAATACACAATCACATGATTTAAAAAAGAAAAACCTATTGGTAGGTTCTTAATTCCTAAACCAGGCCATTCATTACAAAAACCCAATAAATTTAATGCCATCATCATCTTCAATAATGGTGACTTTGAAACACATACCTATAACTTCATACACAATCCAAAACAAGAACACCAAAACCAAGGTCTGAGCTTTTGTGAATCCAAAGGGATGGCAAGAGAATGGTCCTTTTACAGAGATTTTCTGCCAATTTTGGTGCTTCTTGGCACCGAATGCAATGACATGGGTTTACTCACACTCTTCAAAGTAGCCTCACTGCAAGGATTGAACAGCTATGTCTTTGTGGCCTATGCTTATACTGTTGCAACCACTGTGCTTCTTCCAATCACTTTTTTCCACAGAAGGTATGCAATTGTTTGTAGCAAATCATCATCATCAATGATCATTATTTATCTTGAACTTATGTTTGAAGGATTTCATTTTATCAGTTATTGAAGGATACAAGTATTGTTTTTTATGTCTCTTTGCAGATCAAGAGTGGTTCCTCCACTGAGTTTCTCCACAGTATCCAAAATAGTTCTTCTTGGGGTGATAGGGTAAAGGAACTTACCTCACTGGAATTTTTCAACTTTTCAAAGCCTTTTAATATGAGTTTTGTCACTGTTGCTGTTAGTTAGTTGTGGTCCAAGGATTCTCAGAAAAACATTTGATGATTTTTATGATGATTTGTTCTGTTCTTGTTTTGTAATATGATGATGGCCATGTGTTGCAGAAGTTCATCTCAGATACTGGGTTATGCAGGAATCAGCTATAGTTCTCCAGCTCTTGCTTCTTCAATTGGAAATCTGGTGCCTGCTTTCACCTTCATCCTTGCTGTGATGTGCAGGTTCACTATCCTTGCTTTATTATTGTATTTTGCAATTTTTTTTTTTGGAACTATTTTATTAACTTTTGTCCCACTTGAGGGTATTTTGCTATATTTTATGCAACGTAAACAACTAGAAATAATTTCATAGTCTGTCATTTTTTCATTAAAGAAAAGAGTCTCTGTCATATGCTTTCTTTTCTTGCACGCATATCTTAAATAAAGCTAAGCATATTAGTTAGTGTGTGAAAGTGTCATGGTCAACTTAGAACCCCACCAATTTATTCAATATTCTCATATTGGTGACTATGAACCAATGTTTCAATCTCCTGTTAGTACAAAGACTGATTAAAGAAACCCAAGATTTTAGTGTCCAGATTTTCTTCTGGTTACTGGTTTTTTAGTGTTGTCCTCTGTTGAATATAAAAAAATCATTATGTTGATATACAAAATCAATAGTCGTCATTATTTTTAGGGTTAAATATGTTTTTGTTCTCTTAATTTTTAGTGAATTTTGGAATTAGTCCATTTCGAAATTTTGGACCAATTTAGTCCTTCATCTTTCGAAATATATGGATTTAGTCCTTCTAATCAAATTTTGTTAAGTTTATTTGACATTTCAAGCACGTTTCATAATAGTATTTGATTTAATATTAAAACAAAAATGTATCAAACAATATAAATAACTCAGATACAATCCTGAAATGCGTATGAAACATCAAATAAACTTAACAAAATTTGATTAAAATGACTAAATCCACGTATTTCGAAAGATGAAAGACTAAATTGATCCAAAGTTTCAAAATGGACTAATTCCAAAATTCACTGAAAGTTAAGAGATCAAAAATATATTTAACCCTTATTTTTAAGACATAACAGAGTAACAACGCAGAAAAAACCAGCATAGAATCCAAATTCAAGATTTTGTCTTCAAAGCGAACAACTACATATTTTATTTGCTTCCAAAGCTAACGTTTCTTTGGTGACCAAAGTTTCTACTTCTGACACCATTAACTAGTACCAAAGTTCATTATAGGTGATCTTATTTCATCAAATCTATTGTGGGAATTAAGCTGAATGTGATCTTTAAAGAAAATGGTTGTGAAGTGATAGTAAGTTGATGATATTAACGACTAGGAATGAATATCTAAGTCTTCTTTTGTAGACTTATTTTTGTTTTCTGTTTTCCTCTTATTATGACTGCATTTAAGGATGGAAAAGTTAGCTGCTAAAAGTAGGAGTAGTCAAGCTAAGGTAATGGGAAGCATAATATCAATATCAGGTGCATTTGTATTGACTTTCTACAAAGGACCATCAATCTTCAATGCTCACAAACATGTTTCCTTGTCACCTCAAGATCCAATTAACTTTCTTAAATCAGAGGATGCTAGCTGGGCCACTGGTGGCATTCTGCTCATAGCTGATTACATTCTGACTTCAGTATGGTACATTTTAGAGGTAGGTTCAAGGTTTTCTGAACAAAGAGGTATAATTTAGAAATTAAAGTGGATAAATTATGATGGTTTATAAGATCATAAACGGTAGAATTTAGTTCATTTGCAAACTTTAGCGAATCCACATTATTTTTTAAGTGGTTAAGTATGTTTTTAGTTCCTAAACTTAGAGGTGAAATTGTAATTCATCTTTCTTCCAAATTTTAAAAATGAATAAATATAATCATTTTAGCTCAACAAAGTTAACTTCTGTTTACGTGTTAGACGGTGTTTTTAGCTGGCATTTGAGTTGTAACGTGTCAATGATGTAAACAACTTAAATGCCAGCATGAAACACCGTTTAACATTTAAAAAAGTTAACGTCGTTATATCTATTAATTTTTAAAGCTTGAGTACCAAAATATATTAAAATTTGAAACAGACGAATTTCAATTTCGCATTTAGGTTTAGGGACTAAAAACATACTTAACCTTTTATATAAATACATCTCTTGCTACTTTATATGGAAATCCTTACTCCTAACATATTTTAACTCCTTTGCAGGAGGATATCTTGAGAGTGTTCCCGGAGGAACTTACTCTAGTCTTGTTTTACAATGTCACTGCCACAATATTCACTGCAACTGTAGGTTTACTTGCTGTGCCAAATGCTAGTGCTTGGAAAATAGGTCTAAATGTTTCACTGATCTCTATTGTTAGCTCAGTAAGTATCATGCAAATTTTTGTTTCTCTTTGATCAGAAAGATACACCTTCCTTTGCTTGTGTAGTTTATTGATGATTTTTCTTTTTTTGTGCATTTAGGGACTATTTGGAAAGTTAATGAGCAATGTAATTTATGCCTGGACACTGAATTTAAAGGGGGCTGTCTTTGTAACATCCTTGAGGCCACTTCAAATTGTGATTGCAGTTGCAATGGGTGTTGTGTTCCTTAATGATACTCTGTACATTGGAAGGTATGATACTACTTCAATTTTGTTACTTATCTTGTCACTCCCCAAATACCCCAATCTGAAAATGGAACAATGCAGGGTAGGTTCTTTTTTAGGCAATTTTCTTGATGATTTGTGATTTTCTATTGATGGTTAATAATCGGACTTTAAATCTAACTCAATCGTATCAAATCGACTCTAAGTTAATCTTATCTGTAATCGATGTGGGACTTCCAATACTGACAGAAGACCATTTCAATGAGATATTATCATTAAAATTCATTATGAGATACTATCAGTTCTTTTTAATACTGATACAACATTGACATATACATAGTACAATTTAATGACAGTTTGTTGATATGTTCATTTGTGTACATTTTTTCTGTCTGCATTTTGCAGCGTAGTTGGAGCAATAATAGTATCAATTGGCCTTTATGTTGTATTGTGGGGCAAGGCAACAGAAGAGATAGAGGAAATTGTTGGTGGCTTGGAATCACCAACTGCAGAGAATGTTCCTCTCTTGCAAAACCAGAGAACTGAAACATCAGAAAAGAATGTTTAAAACAAAAATACAATCTCTTCTCACAGTTAACATCACAGAAAAACCATTAAAAAAAAATAAAACCATTTTCTTGTCATAGAACAACAAGAGTACATAGTTCCATTGTCCCCCAAGATGATTCTGAGATGCTTCTACCTATTGTTTCCCTCTAAGTGAAGTAAATGAAAGATTTTCAGTGTTAACACAGTTGCTGTTACTTGTGATGTAGGTACTGTGGTTTGTCATAGAATCGAACCTACACGGTTCTTTACACAGAGAAGTTGTAACTTTTATTCAAGTGGTTTATTGGAAAAACTGACAGTGACATCTCTCCGTAAACATGTCAGATAACTACATGAATGTATTTGAACATGGTGTGGTATAATTGACAGGTAACTACACTGCCTAAACACATGGGTCAAGTATTAGATCAATTTTTGTGTGTATGGAAAAAACCTATTGGTAAATATCAATCCTCAAATGGAGTTTAATCTTTCAAGAACTTCATAAAAAAGGAATGGTTTTTTTCCAAATGATCATAACTGGAACTGGAGTTGCTGTGAAACCTTTTCAATATCTCAGGTTTTTCGTGTGGTAAATCAAAAGGCTGGTGGAAGTACTTCAGAAAAGATTGCAAAGGTTGATAAATATTGAAAGCAATAATATACTGTAGTAGTGGTAAAATTGGCTAATGAATTGAGACTATTTACTTGGTGTCTAAATATGCTTCGAGCATAATTGTCTAATGCCGTGTTTGGCTGATGCAGAATCAAAGAGACAGCAACTTAGCACAAGAATGAGTTGAGTTGAGTATCCAAATGGTTTACTCAATATAATTGTGCCAAGGTGGTCCTCTTTGAAAGTGTTCCTTACTAGTATTAGTCCTTATTGACCTATAAAATATAATCATATATCAGGTCAAGTTATAAAAGGTTAAATCGAGTTAGACTCATATAAAAGAAGATGAAGTTGAGTTTGGCCCATCTCATGCAAGGTTAGGTCAAGTTGGGTCCAAGCAATACAAGGCTGGATTGGGTTTAATCCAAGACAAGTTAGACTAGGCCACGTCAAAGTCAAGCTAGGTTAGGTCAAACTCAAGTGAACTTAAGTTGAGTTGCATCCCGTCTTAAGTCGGATCGAGCCTAAGTCGTGTTCGGTTAGGTCAGACCTAAATTGGCCTAAGTCAAGTTAGGCCAAGGTAAGATTGACATGAAAGGGGCTTAGGTCTATTGAGTCTAATTGGACTCACGTCAAGTTAAGTTTCGTCAGGTAAAGTCTTGTTAAGTCTAGTAAGATCAAGTCAAACATGGTTGAAGTTGGGTCAATTCAACGAGGTCCAGTTCGAACTAGTTGGGTTGAGGCGACCCAAGTCATATTCATATCAAGCCATCTTGACTCCAAGAATTAGCTTGAATCCAAGTCGAGTTAAGTTAATCTGGATTTACGTTCAACCAAGTTGACCTAGATCCACATCATACTGAGTTCAATCAAGTCTAAGTTGAGCTCAGTAGTTCACGTCAAGCCAAGTCAAATATGAATTTAAATATGATTTTGAATATTATACTAATTAGATTTAATAATTTAAATTGAACTGAGAAAAAAGATATAATTTAATTTAACCTAATTAGAATATATATAATTTTTAAATTCAATATATTTTGATAGATTTGGATTAGATCCATTTGAATTTTATTTTAAAAAATACAATCACCTTTAACATAGTGGTTAAGTGTTTACTTCCTTTTTAGATATATCATTACGCATTTCCCAATCCTTTTGTGAAAATTTAAAATATACCGACTGGCTTCAGAAAATTTTTCTATAGTTATATATAAAACATTGTTAGAAAATGTGTAGAGTTGTATCCTCATAACTTTATGTTGAAATTGCATTTTCTATTCTGAAATGTTCCTTCCAAATTGCAACCAACTCCCTTCTTTATTTCTGTTATCTGTATCATGGTCCAATATTTTGTTGGCAAGACGCCAAGAGTTTAGAAACCAGTCCCTATCACTTTCTTCTTCATTTATTCATAATTTAACTACTCTTTGCACCTTTGTTTTATAAAAATTATAGGATAGTAGTGTGGGTGACTCACACTATTTCATTCATTTCTTAAAATAAAAAATAATTTGTACTTATTTTAATATTTAATGAGCGTGATATTTTTGTTTTATTAAGTTTATTTGATGTTTATTTAAGTTGTTTATACTGTTTAATACATTTTTGCTTTAATATTAAGTTAATTACTATTATGAAACATGTTTGAAATGTCAAATAAACTTAACAAAGTCTGATTAAAAGGACTAAATCCACATTTTTCGAAAGATGAATGACTAAATTAGTCCAAAATTTTGATATAGACTAATTCTAAAATTCACTTAAAGTTAAAGGACTAAAAACATATTCAATCCTTTTTTTAATAGTTCAAATATTAATTACTTAATCAATAAACTAGAGATATTTTAATAATTTAAAATACTGAGTGTTGGAATGGAAACATACAAATATGTATGTTCATTTTTTTCTCATACCTAGTTTAAAAATTAAATATTACCACTATTTATACACAATCAATGTACAAGTTCTTTCTCAAAATCATGACAAATCCATATAATAACTGCGAAGAAGTTTTTTTTTTTTTTTCTTTCTGCAAACAATCTAAGTAAAAAGTAAATTTGATCGTAGTTTTTCAAATATCTGAATTTGAACTATTTTTCTTTTTCAAATTCTAAATTCTTAAGAGGTTAGTTTTTGTTTTTTTTTAAATTGTTTTTATCGAGTTTGGATTTTGGATCTGTAAGATATGTGGCAAAATTTCGATAGTACCTTTAAAGACAGGTGAGTTCATAAAATGAAAAAAGTTACTTGCAAAAGATTTTTTGAAAAAACTTAAATAAATAACAATATTAGATATATGTTTAAAGTATAAGTAAGAGTTTTTAAATGGTACTTAATAATCGAACTCCTTATATTGAAATCAGAAAAATATGACAATTGTATCCAAAATATACCAAAAATAATAATAAATAACCATCTTATAAGTAAAAGTTCACAACAACTATATGACTTTGAATGTTTATGAGAACTTTAATGATACATTAAAGTATAATTTGATAGAAGACTCAAAACATTAATAAATACTTAGTGAAAACTATATAACTTTAATGATGCATTAAAGTCTAATTTGTCAGAAGACTGAAAACATAAATCTTTAGTTTTTTTTTTCTTTTTCTCAACTCATTCAAATAGATCGAGGGATATGTCAAGTTAAACTTAAAATGGTGCACATTTTGACACATGAAATGAGAATAGTTTTTGTTTACATATGAAGCAAGAGTATTCTCGATGATTATGACATGAAGGATAAACATAAACCACAATTTAATAATAATTGCATTAATTTTTTTGAAAAAGGAAAAAAAAATCTCTTTATCACTTTCTCCTTTTTTTTTTATTGGAAAGAAAAGAATTTCAAAAGAATGGGGAAGGAAGGAATTTTGGCGGATGCATGTATAGGTCCCTCTCTATGCCTTGTTCTTTTCTGCTATCAAGAATATAACAAATTGCAAAATAATATATATTTCTACTTTTATATCCACACCATTTTTTTCTCTTTTGTCTTTTCTATCATATATCAAAATAATTGTGAGAGTGTGAAGTGGGATAACACCTTTACTCTTTGATGATACGATGGAGGGAATAGTAGAGAGAGAAGAAATAGAAAAAGATATTAATATAAAAGAAAAGAAGAAAAATAAATGATAAATATTGTGAGAATAGATTGAAGATAAAGGAAGAGAAAATGGATGAAAAGGACTGATTATTAGGTTGAGGAAGGAAAATATGAGAAAAGAAGATCTCACATTTTGAGAAAGAAAATATAATAGAATTTAGTGCAAGTTTGGTTCTAAAGTGATATAAAGTTTGGTTCTAAAGTGATATAAAATTGATTATAATTAATTTTCTAACGCAAAATCATAGTTTTCCAAAATCAATTAATAAGTATAAATTTCATGTTAAATGAAAAATAACTAATTATTAATTCTATGTCGGAGGATTGATTCGACCAAAATAAATTCTTCGACGTTGAACTAAATAATTCTTTAGAAAATGAAATAACCAAATAATTTCTTACAAAATGAAATAAGTAAATATTTTATTTTTCTTAAAACACTAAGTAAATAATTATTTTATTTTATTTATTTTTTTATTTCAATATTTTCCATAATTTCTACTTTCGAATATATTTTTCCAAAAAAATCTCATGTAGACCTAATGTTGAACAAAAAATATCCAAACATATTACTTTATCATTTCTTTCTTTCTGTCTTGCTGTCTCCATTTGGTGAGTTGATATTTCCCGCTCATATTCCAAAAATAAATGACCCCATAAACCTACTTTAGCATTTCACATTTTATATCCAATTTAATAGTTAATAAAGAAACTATTGAACAGTGAAATTGAAGGAAACTTTATCTTCATTTTGTACTTTCTAATGATGTTGTGGAGCCATGTCCTATTTGCTAATGGACTCCTTTTAGAAAGTGGCACACAAAGTAAAAAAATATTAATTATGTACTAAACTACAAAAAAAGAAAAATAAAACTAACCACTCACACTGGATTGTGATGAAGTATCTAAGATACTGGAACAATGAATAATTTAATTAAAACTAATAAATAATTGTCATGTAATTATAGGTCTGTAACTGTATAGCCTTATACCAATATATGAATTTTAATAGTTATTTATAATTTTAGAAAAATAATGTTGGGTACCAAATAAACATAATAATTCACAATCAAAATAAAAGATTAAAAAAAACAATAATAACAATAAATAATAATGTAATTTTATTACAAGAAATGAAATTGTAATATTGTTCTATCTAATTCAAAAAATAAAACAATAACACTACCTCCCCTCGAAGATAAAAAAAAAATTACACAAAAGAATCTTAAAAAGAAACTAATTTTACTTCATAAATTTTTCTTTAAAATACTAAACTAATAAAAAATATTTTAACTTCTTTTATGACATAAATAAATAAACATCCATATAAAACTTCTCCTTTCAAAAATATAAAACTGTAGATGTTCAGTACTCTCTACTTCATATGGAAATTTGGCTCTGGTTGTGAAGGTAAATCTAAATCTATTTTTTTATAGAACATTGAAAATGGATAAAGAACTTTACTTAATTTCAAACTAAATATGTGTATGGTAGGCAATTAAAAGACCAGAATATGTAGGGATCCTAATTTCAATAATTAAAAACTGTTATTAAAAATAAAAATCCAAACAAAAAAAATCAACCATAGAAAACTGTTCACATTTTCATGACAGTATCTAATTTGATTAGGATAAATCATTACTAATTTTTTTAAATATTTAATATAATTACATATTACAAACTGATATATATATATATATATATATATATATTTCTTTAAGTCTTTTTCATATCAAATTAAAATTAAAAATAATATTAAAATGATTTCTTTTAATTCAAGAAACAGTTGGCAAGATATATTCATTTCAATTTTCAAGTTTTCTAAGACTAGTATATGTAAGAGATAATTAAAGTCATAAACTAAATTAATCAAATTTTAAAAATTTTCATGAATAAGTTAATCAAATGCCACAAAAAGTTCTGAAGAAAGAAATTATAGCATATAAAGTGCAAATTGTCCTCATTAGTAGATAGATTGTGTCTGTGTGTGTCTCAAAGACTGAATCAAATACTGAAACTATGGATAGAAGGTACTGTTACAAGGATCTGCTTCCTCTGGTGGTTCTTGTTGCCAATGAATGCAATAACACAGCTTTGTTCACTCTCTTCAAAGCAGCCACACTGCAAGGAATGAGTAGCTATGTCTTTGTTTCCTATGCCTATTCCTTGGCCTTTCTTGTTCTTCTTCCTATCACTTTTCTCTACAGAAGGTTTGATGCAAATCTCACACTCACTATGTTTCTCAGCTCCCAACACTGAATTCACACTTCAATCATTCCTTCTCATGTCTCTTTGCAGATCAAGAGTGGTTCCTCCTCTCAATTTTTCCATCTTATCCAAAATTGCTCTTCTGGGACTCATAGGGTGTGTAAAGGGCACCACAAATGTTACAGCTTTTTAGGTTTAGTTTTTTTATCTTTCTCTTTGTTGTGCTGCTAACTTTTGGATTCTGATGCAGGTGTTCATCTCAGATTCTGGGGTATGTTGGGATCAGTTATAGTTCTCCCACACTTTCCTCTGCAATCAGCAACCTCACTCCTGCTTTCACCTTCATACTTGCTGTCATTTGCAGGTTCATTTTCATGTCTTGAATAGTATATTTCACAGTTTTTAAAGCAATTGGATTAACTTTCATTCAGTTGGATCATCAGGGATGATAAATTTGTTCACTTTTAAAGTAATTTAGTTTAAAAATCATACCTTTTCAATAGTCTATGGTTGTGAAACCAACCCTAGATTCAAAAATAAATCCCATTTCCACTACCATTCTGGTTGCCACTTTTCTACCTGTGTTCAAGTTTTATGAGCTTATAATCAAGAAAGGAAAATTTTGGTTGCAACCAGTTTTTACTTTACTTACAGACACATTCTTTTGTTTTTTCTTGTCAATTTACCACCACAATTTAAGGATGGAAAAGATTGCCATAAGAAGTAGAACTACCCAAGCTAAGATTTGGGGCAGCATTATATCGATATCAGGTGCATTTATTGTGACTTTCTGCAAAGGCCAATCGATCATCTTCGCTGATAATTCGCCTTCAATTCAACTTTCACAATCAAATGCCATTCTTGCTTCAGTAGATAGAAATTGGGCCTTTGGTGGTCTTCTGCTCACAGCTTGCAATATATTGCTTACTATATGGTTCGTTTTTCAGGTATGCATTTTTGTTGTTGCATATTATGGAAATGAGTAAATCACCCATTTGATCCTTGAAGTGTTACTTTCTCATCTAAATGGTTCTTAAAGTAAAACAGGACAAAACTTAGATGCAGTGTTTTAGGTGTTATTCTACTCAGAATTAGAGTTTCGCGAATTTGGATTCTCTGTTGTGTTTTTATATGTTGTTCCACGGTTATGTCTTCAAAATATAGCGATGAACATTGATTTTGATGCTTTAAAATATATTAAAAGAAATTGAAAACATACCAACATTAGTGTATTTTTAATGTTCAGTAGAGGACAATGCCAAAAAACTCAACGGAGAATCTGGACTCGAGTTTCGTTTCTCTAATTTAGTATTATTGAGATGAAACTCCAAATCTATCTGGAAAACAATACCTATTACTGTATATAAGTTTTGTACTAAAACAAATTACATAAATTGTTTCAGAACAGAAGTGTTAAAAATCACTGTAAGTAGTTTCATACATACTAAAAAACATTCAAACTAGTCCCTGAATTGTACCAGAACACAGTAACTTAGGAGCTAAACTAATCAATATTCAATACTTCAGAGTTCAGACATTATTAAATAGTTTTATTACTTCAGGAAGCATTTACAAAGAGAGGATAATAGTTCAAGGAAGAAATTGGGGTTTACTTGTATGGAAATAATCATTATGGTAGTACTCATAATTTTAAATTCTGATATTCAATTTTACAGGTTGAAATCTTGAAGGAGTTCCCGGATGAACTAACTATGGTGTTCTTTTACAACTTGTATGCAGCCATTGTAGCTTCAATTGTAGGTTTAATTGCGGAGAAAAATTCAAGTGCATGGAAAATAAGACCAGACATATCCCTGATATCTATTGTTTGCACTGTAAGACAACCCTGAAAAATGATCCTGCACTTTCACCTTAAAATACAGTGTGGTTAATATGATTTGTTGATGATGATGCATTTTGTAATTAGGGAATATTTAACAAGTTCTTGAGTAGTGCAATCTATGCCTGGGGAATACACTTGAAGGGGCCTGTATATGTAGCAATGTTCAAGCCTCTCTCAATTGTTATTGCAGTTGCCATGGGTGTTATGTTCCTTGGTGATACTCTATATGTTGGAAGGTTAGTGTTGCAACTTTCACATTTTGATTCTTCTCTAGAACACAGTGAAGTAATTAGGCAAATGCATATGGATAAAGCAATTGCTAAGAAAATTATTTCACTATCAGAAAACTCACTCTGTTTCTTACTTATCTAGACAATGATCCCTAATGGAAAGTTTGTAGCTTCCAATGAAACTAAGCTACTCCTTTAGTCCAAAACTGGTACTTCAATAGAGAGATCATATAATTTTTAAAATATGTGGGGTATGCTTGTACAAGCTTCTGTATGAACATTTCTAAGACAAAAATTTAAGAAGAAAAAATGAAATAAGTTTACTTATAGAAGTTAAAATAAGTTTATGTATAAGCTAATTTGTAGAAGGGTTAAATATATTTTTAGTCCCTAAACTTTGATGTAAAATTGGAATTTGTTTGTATCCCAAACTTTGATATAGTATGGTCCTCAAACTTTAAAAATGAATAGATATGTAGTCATCTTAACCTAACTGTGTTCAATTTTTTTAATGTGTCAATAATGTTTCAGGCTGGTGTTTGAGCTATTTACGCCTTTTGACATGATTCAGCTCAAATGTCAGCCTAGAATGTTGTTTAACAAAGAAAAACTTTAATGTTGTTGAGTTAAGAGGATTATATCATTCATTTTTAAAGTTTAGAGACAAAAATGTATCAAAGTTTTAGATAGGAACAAACTTTAATTTAGCGTCCGAGTTTACGGACTACAAACATATTTAACCTTTGTAAAAACTTTCTCCTATGTTGTCTCTAAATTATGATTTTGAACTTACGCATAAGGAAATGTTGTTTATGGAGAAACTTATTTTACTTTTTGTTCTTATTTTTCTCTCCAAGAAGTATTATTTATAGAGAAACTTGTCCAAATATATCAGTCATGTGACCTTGTTTTCTTGTTCATCCTTCACTCTTCTGATGCATTTTTGACATAAAATAAACTAAGCAATTTGAGTGATATATAGTATGTTGCATATCATTGTTCTTGCATTTTGCAGTTTGATTGGAGGCACAGTAATATCAATTGGGTTTTATACTGTGATGTGGGGCAAAGCAACTGAACAGAAGGAAGAGGAGGAAGATGTTGGTAGCCAGGAATCACCAATCACTGAGAATGTTCCTCTCTTGCAAACCTATGAAACTGTAAATTCTACAAAGAAAACAGATGCAAGAGTATAATACAAGACAGAATCACTTGCTACTGAGAAATCAGAGTGTTATAAAACTGTAAATTCCATATAGAAAATTTTAAAAAGTTGTACAAAATTTTGGAGTTTTGTGTTATTTAGTATGAAATATAATTATGTTTAGGATCTAACATTTAACGTTAGAAGATAACCAATGGTGGTAAATATGATTATATGATTGACTATCAGACAATATTTTGCTCTATTATTATATTTCAAGAGTGGGATGAAATAATAAACATAAAATCCATTTGATGGATTGGTGAAAAAAAAATGCTTTATTGTATAAGTCTAAAACTTCTTTTATAATTTTTAACTTTATTTCAATTTTTTTAATAACAAGTTAATTTGTCATTCTGGCCATACCATATTTCTAAACCAAGCTATCATTACTCCATTTTATTTTCAATGGTTAGGTTGATGATGAAATAGATTGAAACAAGTTTAATTGACTTATTTTATCATCTTGATTTAAATAAAGATTACTTGTTGAATATTATCGCATACATGTTTAATGTTTAACTTACATTTTTTCTACTCTTTTACATAACCACTGATTCCCACTCGGCACATAGGACATCAACACCTATTTATGCAGTTCAATTATTACCGAACATATTTTATCACTTATAACCAACTGAGGTCATTAATCATCCAAAATTACATTTATTTATCCAAACATACATGTTCTTTATTACGGGATTTACTTCCTCCACCTCATTGATGAGCAAATATGTATTTGCATTCATGCATTATACATTTGGATTTGTACATTATTTGTGTAAACGGATGTTTTAAGATGTGTAATCATAGTTTGGAAGGAGTTGGTGTTAAAAGTGAGAAATTCAAAACAACAAGTTCCACATGTGATTGACGGATTTTTTCATAACTTGTGGATTCGACCTAGAGTGCAAAACTCAAAACAGCAAGTTCCACAAGTGTTTGGTAGATTTTTTCACAACTTGTGGATTTAACTCCAAAATATAGAATGCAAACCAGTGAGTTTCATAGGTGGCTTGTGGATTTTGTCATAATCTGTAAATTTTTTAGTAAACAATTTTAATATTACGTGGATTGACACAAATTTAAAACGAAAAAACAAAAAGGAAAGAAAGGGGAAGCGGTTATGAGAGAGATGTAACCACCTCAATAAAAGGAGGAAACCTAGAGAGATAAAAAGGAAGAAACGAGACTACACGGGGCTCTCTTCATCATCTTTTTCTTCTTCTTCTTTGGTAGTTTTTAGTTTTTTGGCATTTTTTTACATTATGCAGAATTAATTTTCCCTTTTTGTTGGAGGATTGATGTATTACTCTTGATTATAATTTCTACTCTTCATGTTTAATGTTTGGTTAATGTGATTTATCTCAGTGTTTTGTTTATGGTTCTATTGTTTATTCTATGAGCAATTCACAATTGGGAGATCAGGGGTAAAATAACTCTAAATAAACTCAAGTCGATAATTATATTTCTTGCATAAATTGAAATGAATGAAATTCTACGGGATAAAATATGAAATCAATCTTCTGAGAATTTTATCTTAATTAAAGTTTTTTTTATAATTTTATGTTTGGTATTCTATTAGATAGTATTTATTTAAAAATTACTTTAATTAAAAATCTAGTATTCTAACGAGTTCAATTTCGGAGGACGTGATCTTAGTACTACGTTAACGATGGATGCACTATCTTCTTATCACTCATCAGTTTTAAAATCAAAACACTTGTAAACGAATGACAAATCTGTTTAAATTTGTGAAATCATTGCTTGCGGATATAAATAAAATTAATATAATCATCAATAAGATTAGTAAACGCTATGTAAGAATAATATAATTAATAACTTATATTGTGAGGATTTTCAGATTTTGTGATACTGGGTGGCTCAATATAGACAGTGACATAAATTGATGTGTAACTTCCATATTGTTTGGTCAGAGCTTATAAGTTACAAGTCTCATGTTAGCAGTTATGTCACCCAAATAAATATGTTTTATACTTAATTATACATTTTATTGCGTAGTTATTATTATTATTATTATTATTATTATACTTTGTTTATTATTTTTTATATTTTATCTTAAAATTTCAAAATTTTCAAATTTAAATATCTGGTGATTTTAACGAATAACAATGTATCATAAAAAAAGTTAAAAGTAAAATAAAATTACTTTTAAAACGATGTCATTTTGATTTTTATATATATTTTTACGAAATATCTTCCCTTTAATAAAAAAAATGTAATGAATGAAAATAAAAAAAAAATTCATAAAGAAAGTTTAGAGATAAAATTAATTTTAAAATGCTAAGATTTAACGATATAAAACTCAGAAACTAAAGTCAAAATACAGTGTAAATGTTCATTTCTACCAGAACTTTGAGAGAGAAAATTAAGAAAAGACAATGTAATGACCTTTTGAAATTAGTTTATACAAGCTAAAAATAATAATTTAAAGAATTCTTATAAGAAAATTTTTATACATTATTTTATGTATAAATTAATTTAATTTATAATAAACTTTTTTTGTTTAATATATGAAATTCTTCTGAAAATAAAATAGAAAAATTGTGTGACTAACTTTAAAAAAAACAGCATACTCAAAATTCATATTATGAATATAAATAGTCTTAAATTACAAGTTCAAAACATTTTATTTACTTGTTTTGTTTGTGTCCCTTGAAAGAAATTAGGGTTAATTTTTTAGTTTGAAAAAAATTGGAAATGTTTTATATATCTACATTTGTTACGTAGCCTTATGATGCACAAATACGACACGTGTGTATCGGATATAATACGTGTTCGATATGTCGATACATTTATTCTTAAAATAATAAGATACAATACGTGATAGATATGCGATATATGAATATTGAAAATTATATAGTAATTCTTAAAAATATAGTAAATATATGATTTTTTTTTGTGCGAATCTAAATTAAAATTACATGTATTAAAGTTGTCAACATAAAATATATAAATTATTGTCATCATAAAAGTACTATTACAAGAAAACTCTTAAACAATGACCGATTTTAGTAATAAAAAATACGTTAGAGACCAATTTTGTAATTAGAGATCAATTTAGAGACTAATTATTTTGGTAGCCAAAACCTGGTAACTAATGTTAAGGACTGATTTATAAACCAATTATTTTAGTTGCTAAAACCTTGATAGCTAATGTTGGTGACCAATTTAGAAATCAATTTATAATTGAAACTCTTAATTATCAATTTAGAGATCAATTATAATTTTTTAGAACTATTTTAGTTGTCGATTTGATTACTAAATAGTGACTAATTATATTTTGTCACTATTCAAAGATTTTCTTGTAGTGCACTACAACTTTATATATTAAATATTTTATTGATAAGTATTGATAAAATATCCTAAAATATTGGACACGATACGTATTAGAAACGAATACATGACCTAAATTGAAATATCGGTACATCATAGCTAATATTACTTCTGTAATCAATTTTCATTTTCGTGATATTAATCACAAATGAAAATGGTTGCTCTATTTGTAATTTTATTATTTTTGTTCGTATATTTATGCATGTGTCAAATCAGTTATTATTTAAGCCGGCTGACTTTTTATGATTTGATTTTTTTTCGTATGCTCAAATTAAACGTTTTGAAAATTGGAAACGTTTTTGCTTTGTTATCAAATTTACAAATTTTATAATTGAAGCAATATACATATTTGTCTTTTGCGATAACTTGTGTGGTATGCACACAAACCATTTGCACCAAAAATATTTTATTGCAAAAATTTTATTAGATTGATTTCTTCCTATTAATTTATTTATTATGCTAACTACTTTTTTTCTCTCTTTTTTTAGCCAAAATATTTGGATATAATACATCTAAAAAAAGATTAAAATTATTTTTAATCTGAATTCTCTATTAGTTTTTTTTTTTTTTGCATTATCTTACTACTAAATTTTCAAATTATATAAAACTGTATTAAAAATATGTTTAATATGTTAAAATTAGAATTTAAGACACGATAAACAATTAGGAAAGACTCTCTGGAGTCAAACAACTTATTGCAATATTGACTAAAGTTATTTTGGTTGTTAAACATTAGCTAAAACAATCAAAAAGAAAAAAATATATTAAAAATCATAGAAATAATATTTTTTTTTGCATCTAATAAAAAATATTTTTTTCATTTCTTAATCATCTGAGGGCACTAATTAAAGTCGTGGATTATTTACTGATAAATTTAGGTTTTTTGCTAAGTTTAAAGATATACTTGCAATTTTGTTTTTACAGAATGATATAATTATAAAAACTTTTTTATGTATTTAGTCAAATTTGACGGGTTTTCATTTTCTCTATTCACGTTTTTGTATAAAACAATTCTTTTCACGCTTTGTATTTAATTTAATAATGATTTTCGCATTATTGATCTAATACACTTCTTTTGTAAAATAAATAATGGACGTTGATGGCACGTTTTTAAATTTGATTCGCTGCATATTTATTCCTGAAGGAAAAAAAAAATCTATACACTATTATTCAATTTGATCTGATAACATTATCTAAATAACACTTTCGTACAATTAAAGAAAAAAATAAACATGTCTTTATGGAAACTTGATTACTTTCAACTACTTGATAATGTATCGTCTAACACCTATGTTCATAATTAATGAGACAAGCAACTAACAACTAATCTGATAGTATGTGTCATTACGAGTATTTTTAAAATGGAGAATGCTAACAGGTGTCTAAAAATATAAATTAAGAATATTAATTTATGGATTAAATATGTTTTTGGTTCCTCAAGTTTCAGCGAAATTTGGAATTAGTCTCTCATCAAAACTTTTGACTAATTTAGTCTTTCATCTCTCAAAATGCGTTAATTTAGTCCTTTTAACCAAATTTTGTTAAGTTTATTTGACGTTTCGAACGCATTTCACGATAATATTTAAGTTAACATTGAAGCAAAAATGTGTCAAACAATATAA
The DNA here is from genome assembly GCF_037176805.1 of Vigna unguiculata. NCBI lineage: Eukaryota > Viridiplantae > Streptophyta > Magnoliopsida > Fabales > Fabaceae > Vigna > Vigna unguiculata. The sequence goes on along the minus strand of NC_140795.1, from coordinate 47,535,310 downwards.
ATAATTTAAATACTATCATGAAATGCGCTTGAAATGTCAGATAAACTTAACAAAATTTGGTTAAAAGGACTAAATTCACGCATTTTGAGAGATGAAAAACTAAATTGGTCAAAAGTTTTGCTGAGGGACTAAACCCAAATTTCGCTCAAACTTGAGGGACTAAAAACATATTTAACCCTTAATTTATATTAATTATTTTTTTATATTAAAAATTGAAATATTTAAATATATTAATTAAAGTATATAAATACATATAATAAATTTTAAAAATATAAAAGTATTTTTTTTAAATTTTTAAATAATAATATACTGATATAGAAAAATAATTTTAAAATTTTCAAGGTCTCTATTAAAATGAAAAAGAAAATATTTCTAATGACACTTTAAGAATATCTCAAAATTTAAGTTTTATGAAAACAATAAATCTTTTGAATAATAATAAATTTTGATTTATATATCGATTAAAAATATATTTAACATTTGAAAATTAACTTATATCTTCTTTTTGTAGAAATTTATTTTAAAATTAATTCTTTTACATTTAACACTTTCTTATATACTGTTTACACTAACAAAAAAATAAATATTGTTTTTTTCTGAAATGGTGATTCCGCAGCCAGTGATGGAATATTCTTCGCGATCTTGACACATTCATTTGCCTCACTTCGCAGCCCCACGTGTCGTATTGGAAAACTCTTTCATCAAACACACTTTTGATAAAAAGAAATTTGATGAATTTCAATAACCTTTTAACTAAAATCATAATATATTTAAAATATCTTTTAAAAGAGTATATTAATGATATTTCTTTTTTTTAAGTGGAGGGAAATATTTAGAGAATAGAAGAATGTTAATAATGCACTTTTATTGTTTCAATACACTTTTGCAATGCATTTTTTCATTCACCGATAAAATATATTAAAATTATAATACAATAACAATACTATTTAAAACAAAATATTATAGAGTATATTAATAGATAATGATATTTTAATCTTTTTTTTTACCCACTTTTAACTTACCACTCCAATCACTTTTTAATTATTTATTTTAATTTTTTTAGTGATGTGATAATTTAAGAGTAATTGAAATCATAATTTAAAAATATGTCAAAAAAAATGAGTTAAAATGTCATTATTTTTAATACTATTATCCTAAAGTGGCGAGAGATTATAAATGTAAATATCACATTTTTTAATACAGTATTTATAGTTATTTTCTATAATAGGTTAAAACTTATTAAAAGCTATAATATTATAAGTGATAACGGTATAGCTTTATAATTTTAATAAACTCTAACCACTAAAAATATTATATATTAGATAAAAATTTTCAGAATGTTATTGCCAGCAATGTAAGTTAAGATAGTTAGAATAAACTAAACAGTCATTAATTTATGAGTTTTGAAATTAGGATTGAATTACACTTAAAATTAAAACGAGATTATGATTAGAATTATAAGAATTCATAAGATCGTAAATCATAGATTTTAATTTCCTTAATAAAAATAAAATAAATTTTTTTGTCAATAGTTTATCAGAATTAGTTTGCAAAATTAATCAACTCCTTACTATCATAAGATCATAACAGTAAGATTTAAGAAGCGTAAAAAGTTTTCTTTTATTTAATTAGGTTTTATTTTAATTGATTGAAATTTATTCAACCAGGTAAGTCAGATAAAAAGTAACCCCTTTATTTTTAATTGAATTTGAATTTAAAAGTAAAAAAATTAAACTTTAATTGTATTTATTTTTAATTTAATGGTGTTGCGACAAGTAATACATACGTGATAATATCTCTTTGATTGTATTAAATTTTATTTGAATTTAATATATTCACCTAAGAGGTGAACATGTGATACAACAACAAAAAAAAAACGATAATTTACAAAATTTTACAATTTTGTTTGAGAATTTAACTGATATAACCGATTATACATGTGATTCAAATTGTAAATACGATGTAAAATCATAAATATTATGATTTTACTATTTAAATACCGATTTTAATTATTGGGCTATAATTTATTTTTACCTTACATAATTGCCCTTGTAACAAATTATTTAAGGTTAATCCATATTAAAATTATGTTTTTTTTTTTCGAATAAAATTATCTAAATTAATTTAAGTTTAATTTTTTTATTTAGACGAAGTAATTTAGTTGCAATAAATATGAAAGTTATCATTAAATAGTACTAATAATAGTAGTTGAAAAAATTAATATATATTGATAAAGAAATTACCAGTTAACTTTAATAAAAAAATTCATTAACATTGAACAAGAAAACTATAACAAATATTAATGAAAAATATAATTATAACTTATATCTATATGTAAATAGCCTCAATACTATAAACTAAAAGATAATTTTATGATCATCATTGATTTAAAGATCTTGATTTATATAAACGTAAAAAACAGTCACGGAATAACTTTCGTCTAGTTTCTAGAAAAGTCCCTTGTTTTTTTTAATCAATTATAACGATAAACTTACGTTCATCAAATAATTTCACTTTCCCATCATAACATAAACAAAGTTGAAAATAACGTGCGAAAAAAAGAGTCCCCAATTAGAATATTATTAAATGACAACTTTGATAAGCAAGAAATATTAGGAAGATACACTTATACATTTGGTATATCATAGAAGCATGCTACTCAGAATTAAAAAATTTGTCAATCATATATTTGGTCATATCGTATCAAAATCAAATATTTTTAGTCGTGAATTTCTAAATAAAAATACATAACTTTCCATATCAATTATATATATATATATATATATATATATATATATATATATATATATATATATATATATATATATATATATATATATATGATTGAACTAGAATCGTAACTTCTCAATGAAAGGTGCTTGTGTCTCATTTTTTGTGTACTTAGTTCTTCTTTTGGCTCAATTTTTCGGTTTAATTTGTCTTTAAATGTTGTTTGATAAGTTATAGAAATGGTTAAATAGGTTTTTGGTTTCTTAACTCTTAGTGAATCTTGGAATTAGTTCATTTCAACACTTTAAAATAATTTAGTCTTTTATCTTTCGAAACATATGGATTTAGTCATTTTAATCAAATTTTGTTAGGTTTATTTGATGTTTCGTACCGTAATATGTGAATTTAGTCTTTTTAATCAAATTTTGTTAAGTTTATTTGATGTTTCGTACCATTTCAGGATTGTATTTGAGTTGTTTATATAATTTGACACATTTTTGCTTTAATGTTAAGTCAAACACTATTATGAAACACCCTTGAAATGTCAAATAAACTTAACAAAATTTGATTAAAAGGACTAAATCCACATATTTTAAAAGATGAAGCACTAAATTGGTCCAAAGTTTCGAAATGGATTAATTCCTTATAGAAAGTTAAAAGGACCAAAAGATATTTAACCCTAATGTATATTTATAAATCATCTTTACTTTTCATTAAATAAACCTAATATTTTTTAGTCAACCAAAATAAATATAAATGTCATTTTTTATTTATATCAATGAGAATTTATTATGATATTTTTATTCATATCACTATGAAGTTCATTATGGTGTAAAATAGATTTTGGTAAAAAATAATAATCAATTCTGTTAAAAATACTAATATTTGTTTTTTCTTTGGCGCAAGTATATTTCTCCGAAACAATTATATTAAAAACACTATTGAATATTAAAATTTGTACCCTCCTTTCAAAGAAAATTCAAATTACATTAATCTCACAACTTACCCCTTTTGATTATTTGATCGTTAGCGTCATTTGTTTATCGAGATCAATCACTTTTAATTAGTTCAACTTGCATTAAAATAAATTGAGTCTCTAATCTAAACTAAATCAATCCCATTATGGCTAGATTATATTATGATCGATTCATCCAGTTTATTATTAATAATTCCATAATCAAAGTTTAAAAAATAAAATAAGAATTTAACTATGGGATGTGCACATGTGTGTGTGACTTGGAAGAATGATTTTTTTTTTTTTTTCAATTCAACGTACAATAATCGTAATATTTTTATTTGAATTGATCGAAGTTATCAAATTAATTAATTTGGTGACCACTTTGCCCCTTTTGTACTGCTAGCGTGTAATTTCCATAGATGTTTGTGAGTTGACTGTTTCCTAGCCTTCGTTCTTGACTTTAACGTTTTTTTTTTTTGTTTTTTTTCTGCTATAAAAACTTGCTTCTTTTTATCACTATTCCACAATTATATGTTTTAACGATTATTTTTTCTCTTAATATTAAGAATATTTTTAATAGTTTTATAATATTTTTTTCAAGTATATATTATAAATGATACGTTAATTATAGATAACATATTAATATAAAAATAGTTTTATAAAATTGAATAAAAAATTCCATCAAACAATCATTATTGTTATAATAAAATTATGATCTTTGCTGCTCTAATCAATGATTAAACAATTCCCCACAAATCTTTAATCTTTATCTTGTGTTTTCTTTTTGTCATGTATCTTGTTCGTTTAAAATTAAATTATAAACATAACATTATTAGCTCGTGGTTTTAAAAACAAAATATTATAAATTACTTCATATGTTACTTTTCATTTGTTTTAGTTTTTATATAAAACAAATACATTTTATTCATTAGCTTATCTGTTACCGTTTATGTTAAAGATCTATAACTATATATATAAAGAAAATATTTTTGTTTCACTTTTCTATTTTTTCACTTTTATCTTTTAATATCTTTTTAAATTTAAATAATTATTTATAATAAAAAGATATTTTCAATTTTATCATAATAACTACTTTTTAAAATTTAAATAATAATTCATAATAAAAAAATTCTTTACACAATATTATTTATAATCTTTTTTATTTCAATAATTAAATTTATTTTATCAAAAAAATATTTACAAATACTACTTACAACTAAAAATTATTTTATCTATAGGTATATTATAACTATATATATAACTATATATACACTTTACGTTTTCAATTTTACTCATTTTATAACTTTTAAAATTTGAAAAATTCTTAGATATTTAAAAAAAAAATGTATACACACACGCCTTCGCTGGTAAGGATTAAAGCGACAATATTTGTCAAATAGATATAAAGACCAAAATGTTAGAATTTTAGTGTGCAGCCATTAAAATGAGAAGTAAACAGAACAAAAGTGGCAGTAAATATATGACCAAATCTAGTGTCTTGGAAGTTTTCAAAAGCAAGAGATGAAGACATAATTTTTTCCGTGTAGAATTAATAAAAAAAGATGGAATATTTGTTTCATAAAAAGAATAAATGAAAATGGCATTAATGCAAGGATTACGTTTTTCATTTAACCACTTTTAAACAACGACGTTCATTGACTACAATGTTGTAGTAATATCGGGGTTCATTCACTATGCAAACTGGGTACATAGTTTTGTATAATGCTTAAATTAATATATATAAATAAAAATATTTATTCATAAAAAAAAATGATGTTCGTTTTACTGTAAAAGAGAGAAAAAGAATATTAAAACCTGATGAGAAAGAAGATTAGAGGAAATGAGAAGGAAATGTAAGTCATCAAAATTCTTTTTGTAACATTTTCCTCAGAAAAAGACAAGCAAATAGTTGTTTTTCGATTACCACGTTAGGGTTTTGACTATGTGGTGAGTTCAGCCTCAGCCACGGTACAAAATTGAAAGTCAAACTTTAAGAGCCTATAAATACAAATGCAACCTTAGAAAACAATACACATTCATTAATTCTATCTTTGCTTTGTACATCATCTAGGAAACATGTGGTCTGTGATAACGGATCCCATCAGAAACCTTTTTGCAAATGTTCTTCACCACTTCATCCACAAAGACTTCCATGAAGCAGTGGCCAAAATGACCATAATAGATGCTTTTCTCTTCATTGTATGCACACAATTCCCTCTACATCATATTAGCATAACATGAATATTTGTTACTTTAGTGTTATGACATCATCTATATTCATTACCTAGTAGGTTTTGAAAGCATGAATTAATTATCAGAACTTTCATTAAGTTGTGATAATCATGAAATGACTATGTTTTCTGCAGATTGTTCATTCCATTGACAAGCTGGGGATATGGCCACGCTTACCTGTTTTCTTAGGGCTATTGTATCTTGCTATTAGACGTCACCTTCACCAAGAATACAACCTCTTCAACGTTGGAACAACACCAACCGGGGTTAGGTTTAACCCTTCAGATTTTCCTTACAGAACAGCTGATGGAAAATATAATGATCCTTTCAATGAAGTTGTTGGCAGTGAAGGCACTTTCTTTGGCAGAAACATGCTCCCTGTTGATCAGAAGAAAAAGGTCCACAATCATATATATATATTATATATAAAGCTAGTTATAGAATTTCATAAAATATCAGTTTCTTTTACTACAAGTTGAACTTACAATTTCACTTTCAGTTTTTTTGTTGACTTGTTCTTATATTATTTTGTTCCTGTGTTGATGGTGAATTTGAAGGCATGGTTTTTTGTTTTTGTGCAGCTATTGAAGCCTGATCCAATGGTAGTAGCCACAAAACTACTATCCAGGAGGACATACAAAGACACGGGGAAGCAATTCAATGTGATTGCAGCTTCTTGGATTCAGTTTATGATTCACGATTGGATCGATCATCTTGAGGATACCAAACAGGTCCTAAATCTATGACACTGTAACTTATTTCTAAAGCTTATTTCAATATCACTTTTAAATGTCACATATAAAACAATATATATATATATATATATATATATATTTATTTATGTGATAGCTGCACATAATATATGAAGAAGATATTTAATATGTTTATGGGATTTTGATACATATATGCAGATTGAACTCACTGCACCAAAAGAAGTTGCAAGTCAATGCCCTCTAAAATCTTTCAAATTCCTCAAAACTAAGGAAATTCCCACTGGATTCTTTGAGATCAAATCTGGATCATCAAACATTCGAACACCTTGGTGGTAAGATTTCTACTTCACATGAGCCAAAAGTTGAAACTTAATTTTATCAAAGAAAAAGAGAAGAAGATAACTTAGATGAAAAGAAAAGTGGAAGTTTAATTTTAAAAATACAACTTGTGTAATGGTTGGCTTCTGGGTGCAGACGTACATGCATGCACAATGTTCAATGTGTGGGGCACGATAATAAATATTAATAACAGTTCGGAGGCTTCAAAGGGCGGCGAAAGTTTTGTGATTTGGTTAGAGTTAGGTTGTCTTACACATGTGTACATATCCTTAGTGGGGTGGTTTTATAACAGTGATGCTTCTATTTGGTTTCAAGTGTACTTTTCAAGTTTATCAACACAATTTGTTGCTAATGAAAAAGAAAAATGACGTTTTCATAAAGAAATATAAAAAAAAAAAAAACTACTTAAAAGTAGCATATGAAAGTTATAGATGTTTAATAGTTGCATGGATTTGGTTGGTGAAATAGGGATGCAAGTGCTGTGTATGGAAGCAATGGAGAAGTTTTGCAGAAAGTGAGGACTTTCAAAGATGGAAAGGTAAAGATATCAAAGAATGGAAACCTTCTGCATAACGAAAATGGAACAGCAATTGCAGGTGACATCCGCAACAGTTGGGCTGGTGTTTCAACTCTGCAATCCCTTTTCATTCAAGAACACAACGCAGTTTGTGATTCTCTCAAGGTATAATGATCATAAATTTCATCATGGAAAAAAAACATTAACCAATCTTATTAATGAAGAGAAAACACTAACTAAATACCTGTTTTTCATTGCAATCTTTCAGAAATATTACCCTCATTTGAATGATGAAGAACTTTATCGCCATGCAAGATTGGTGACTTCAGCTGTGATCGCAAAGGTTCACACCATTGATTGGACTGTGGAGCTTCTTAAAACCGATACTCTACTTGCAGGGATGCGTGCAAATTGGTAAGCCTCTCAGCACCACACAATTTTCTCACCGTTTTTTTTATTTATATTGAAAATGTAAAACAATTTATTTATGTTTTTTTGAAATTATTGTTTGTATTTCAGGTATGGGCTACTGGGGAAGAAATTTAAGGATACATTTGGACATGTTGGTGGATCCATCTTGGGAGGATTTGTTGGTATGAAGAAGCCAGAAAATCATGGAGTCTCATACTCTTTAACTGAAGAATTTGTGAGTGTCTATAGAATGCACTCACTCCTACCTGATAACCTGCAACTGAGAGACATATCTGCAACTCCTGGCCCAAACAAATCACCACCAGTAATCAAAGAGTATGATTATAAAATCTTATATCATAGTCAATGACTGAACTATTATAAATGGTTAATGACAAAAGTTTCTCCATTTGGTATTGCAGAATCCCTATGAAAAACTTGATTGGACTACCAGGAGAGAAAACATTAACAGAAATAGGAGTTGAAAGACAACTTGTATCAATGGGTCACCAAGCTTGTGGGGCATTAGAGCTTTGGAATTATCCACAGTTCCTAAGAGATCTTGTACCACAGAACGTGGATGGCACAGAAAGATCTGAACATGTGGACCTAGCTGCTCTTGAAAGTAAGATATTTATATAGAAGTTTATGTATAGTTTTAATCTTAAGATATATACTATATATAGTTATGAACCCTAAAATTATGATGCAGTTTATAGGGATAGGGAAAGGAATGTGGCTAGATACAACCAGTTTAGGAGGGCATTACTGTTGATACCAATCACAAAGTGGGAAGATCTAACTGATGACAATGAAGCGATTGAAGTGTTGGAAGAGGTATATGGAGATGATGTTGAAGAACTTGATCTACTTGTAGGTCTCATGGCAGAGAAGAAAATAAAGGGTTTTGCAATCAGTGAGACAGCTTTTGTAATATTCCTCCTTATGGCAAGCAGGTAAAAGGAATAAAAATCGAAATACTAATTAATATGTTTGTTATAAAATGTTTCTTTAAGAAAAACATATGTAGAAGTTCTTAATTCTAAAGGATTCATTGAGTGTTTTAAAGTGTAATTTTTGGAGATTTGTGAAGTGATTTTGAAAGGGAGATTAATTATAACAATGAATGAAACTTTTTTTGTCAATTTGCAGGAGGCTAGAAGCTGATAGGTTCTTCACGAGCAACTATAATGAAGAAACATACACTAAAAAGGGACTTGAATGGGTGAACACAACTGAGAGTTTGAAAGATGTGATTGATCGTCACTATCCTGAAATGACACACAAGTGGTTGAACTCTTCTAGTGCTTTCTCAGTTTGGGATTCACTCCCAAACTCACCCAATCATGTTCCTCTTTACCTTCGTGTTCCTCATTGATGCAATTTCGATATTATGTGTTTTATTGGGATCTATCTTTTGTTAAGTTTGGATTAATATGTATATTTATATCTTGTAAAATACTATGTTTTGACCTATGTGTATTCTGTCTTAGTTCAATGTATTTGAATTTATTAGTGATTATGACAACATGATGAGAAATTCTAAATTTATACAGTGCAACCGAAAACTTTGTTTACATATGCTTTTATTATTATAATAATTCTAATCCACTTTTATCATAATAAGCACTAGAAAAAATATTGATTTGACCAAAGCCAAATAGAACAAAGTTGTGGATTGTGATCTCCGATGAGCAAAGTGAAGCTGTGGGTGTGATCTTCGTCGTGGGTGTCGTTGCCGTAGTTGCTGGAGTCGCTGCTGAGGGAGGGAAGAATTTGTCTTGCATTTTGTTCTCTTTGCGCGTCGTGTGGGTGTGGGTTTTGTGTTGCTCTAGTAGAAGAAGAAGAAGAAGAAGAGCAACAAAGGTCGTATGAGTTGTTTGTTTAGGTTGTTATGACCAAAGAAGAAGATGAACGAAGGTGAGACTTTGTGTTTTGGTTGAAGAAGAAGAAGAGCAAAGTTGAAGAGAGGAAGATAAAGGTCTGTTGAGTGAAGAATGAGAAACACCAAAGGAAACGATCTATCGGGTTGACCCGTCTTATAACCCGACGGGGTTGGTGGGTCAGACGGATGGGTTGAACGGGTTGAGAAATGAAATCCAGCACCCTTTTTCTTTAGCGGGTCAGTTCAGCGAGCTAAACTCGTTTTAACATTCCTATTTTTAAATTTCACCAAATCAATTTTATTTCGTATCAAAATCAAATCTTTTTAGCGGTGCATTAATAAAAGTAATGGATTTTAAGTTGTTATTAAGCATAGAATAAATTTCCATATTAAGTATATATATGTATTCATATGTATTCATGTGTATGTATGATTGAACTAGAATTATAACTTCTCAATGAAAGGTGTATGTGTGTCATTTTTCGTGTACCTTTGTTCTTCTTTTGGCTCAATTTTCCTGTTTAATTTGTCTTTAGATGTTGTTTGATAAGTTATAGAAATAAAGTATATTTATAAATCATCTTTACTTTTCATTAAGTAAACATAATATTTTTTAGTCAACCAAAATAAATATAAATGTCATTTTTATTTATATCAATAGAAAATTTATTATGATTTTTCTAACTTCCAACTATTTGATTCTTATTTTGTACTTCCTAATGTGATTTAGTGTGGAACATTGATTAATATACCTATATCTTTTCCTTTAAAAGAATCAATGCTCAATACTATCTACCTCAAGGAGTACAAAATAGGAGTCAAATTGTGAAAGTTAAAATATCATTGTCCTTTTATTTATATCAATAGGAAGTTCATTATGATATTTTTATTTATATCAATTGGAAGTTAATTACGATATTGGTGTACATTAGTTTTTGCTAAAAAGTTTTTTTTTTTTTGTTGGCAAAAATATGTATACATATATAATAGAGTATTTGGGATACTCTAACCCTTATACACACATGCTTATAAGATTACCAAAATACATAATATGCATATGAAAGACCTTAAAGTTTATACTTAAGCAAAAAGTTTACGAAAATTTTCCTCATGCCTATCAAAACTACCACAAACTATAGTATATAACCAGACAACCTACTAAGAGGAGAATACAACACATTGATCTACTAAGATACTAAAGCAGAACACAAATCCTCCACTAAAAGCTCACTTCACAAAATTTGCCTTCATACACATGCCTATATAGAGCTTTCCATCTTATTTAAACACCTACAAGAACTTTCTTAATGACCCTGGCATGAATGATGTTGCGTCCATGAAAGGTATCCATAAGTGAATCTTCCTTGGTAGAAACTGAACACTACACCTATAACAAAACAAAGCATTCTAGACCACAAAGTCTAGGTGATAAATCATAGATATCCCTTTACAAATACCATGTTAATCTTCCTAACTCACGAATGCCCTATTCCTCTCCCATGCTACACCTTTTAATGTAAAATCATCTATCGCAACCTAAATCACGATGGGACGGCGATATAAAAATAAATTGGTTTGGAAAAAGATATTAGAGTCACCACCATGATTTATTCTAAAAAACTATGGAAAACCATCAAGATGAAACAAAGTCCATGAAAAACAGATTTTGGAATCGGAAGTCAGTTACGCGTAAGGAATGTACTAGCACCCTACAACGTTTGTCCAAGGGCGACACCTTTAGTTAAATTTGCACAAAAGATGTGTTTATTTTATAATATTTATTTTCCCCCTAATAAATTGAACAAATATATTTTTTTAATAAAAAGGACCCGACAAGGGTTAACTTTTGTCCTACGTATTCTCATTAAAAATGAGAAATCAAAACTACGTAATTCTTTGTAAAAAAAAGTTTGATTAAATTATTTAATTTTTGAAAGTTGTCATTTTTCATTTTTCAAAATGAGTGTCATGTGACGCGTGTGGCCGAGTTGACACCAAAAACATCTTTTATATTTTTGTGTTTTCGAAGAGGTATCGTGCGACGCGAAAGATTCATAAGACACCAAAACATTTCTATGGTTTGTATATTTTGAAAAGGAGTGTCGTGCAACGCGAGCGGTCGATTAGACACCAAAACTATTTTTATAATTTTTGTATTTTAAAAACGAAGTGTCATGCGACGTGAGCGGTCCATTAGACACTAAAAGAAAAAATAAAGAAAAAAATTTTAAATTTTTATGTATTCTTATTTTTATCATTTTTTAAGATTATTTTAATTTTTATTTCAATTTAAAATATTGCTATTTTTTAAGAAGTAATGTGATTGAAATATGAGATTTAATTAGAAAAAGGGTAAAATTAAAAATAGAAAATGAGTGTGCATACGTGGGTATAATGAAAAAATTTACTACACAAATGAAAATGAGGTGCACATAGGAAAAGGACGTGGTACAAGAAGTACATAAGTCCACTAACAAAATTAAAGAAGTGAAGAAGAGAAAATGCAAGTATAGGAAGTAAAAGCAATAAACATGAAACAAAAAATGCAAAGGGGTCGGGATTATTACATTCGAGAATCCATGAAAAAAGAATAAATAAATTAAATGCCCAATTATTAAACAAATTTGAGAGGTATGAAAATCAAATTATGTGAGGTGCACGAAGTGATTTAAATCTGCCACTGTTCTTATGGGGCCAAGTTGTAATCCGTAAATCTGCTGAAGTACTCGGATATCTGATCTCTAGCTGTCTTCTCTCACTTCAGTCGGGTATAGAAAGCGGCGCAGGGGGACCTACAAAAGACACTCTGATGCTTAAGTTAGCACTGGTGATGTCAAAACCTTCAGAGAATATATTAATGCCTAATCAATGCATGGGATAACGTGCTATATATACTATTTTACCTGTGGGTCCTACCTGCAGTGGGCTTTGGAGGCCCAAATACCTATTTACCTTTCTTGGGGTCCACTGGTATGGGGCGAAAATACCAACGAGCTCCTGAGGTTTGTTATGCAATGAGTGTTGGCTATGAGTATGGGTGATAAGTTCCCTCTTTAGTATGGGGAACTCGGCATTCGGTCATGTGGATCTGAGGGGTTGGTTACTTGGTGCTAGCTTGGCTAGCTTAGGTTGTTGCCGCTGGGTGGGGGTCGTCTGGTTTGTGATCTGGGAGGTCCTAGGCGTTTTGGTGCGCGGGAATTGGTACTCAGCCTAGGGAGTTTGATGGTGGTCGTGTACCGCTAACATCCTTATCCTTGGAGGTGCTCTTAGTGCGCGGGGCTTGGCCCTCGGCTTAGGGAGTTTGATGGCGACCGTACACCGCTAACATCTTTGTCTTTGGAGGTGTTCTTAGTGCGCGGGGCTCGACCCTCGGCCTAGAGAGTTTGATGGTGGTCGCGCACCGCTAACATCCTTGGGAAAATAGCCTTGGTTAGGTTGCGTGTCGTGTGTCACGTGCATCTGAAGTGTGACTGGTAATGAGAAAAATTACTACACAAATGAAAATGAGGTGCACATAAGAAAAGGACGTGATACAAGAAGTACATAAGTCCACTAACAAAATTAAAGAAGTGAAGCAGAGAAAATGCAAGTATGTAAAAGCAATAAACATGAAACAAAAAATACAAAGGGGTCGAGATTATTAGATTCGAGAATCCATGAAAAAAAGAATAAATAAATTAAATGACCCGATTATTAAACAAATTTGAGAGGTATGAAAATTAAATTATGTGAGGTGCACGATGTGATTTAAATCTGCCACCTTCTCATTAATTCCTCAAAAATTAAAACAATGCTTCTCCTTTATTCTCATCTTCCACCTCACGACAGTTCTCCACCATGCGCGACTATCAACCACAAACATCAAACGGCCACCATCATCGTGCCACCCCCAATGGCAGTGCTGGCCATCACTCTTCCCCTCTCAGTCGCGCAACACATAATGGCACAACCCTTATTCGCGTCGTCTCCGCCTGGCCAACACCGTGCCACTCCGACGCCGTCAAGCCATTGTCGTCCGCGCTGCCGCGACATTCGAACCACGTCGCCATCTCTTATCAACAACCAAACCTCTTCACGGTGACCAGCCACCACATGCTTTCGAACCATCTGCTTCATCGTCACATTGACAGTAGCATCAGAACGTGCCACCAAAGTCCATCAAATCGGAGGAACCGCTGTTTCACCAAGACCGCGGCGGCACTGCTGCAACGGAAATTGAAAAACACTATTCTATCACTCCAAAACGGCGTTAGCACCGTTCTAATCGTGAGCGCCCTAAGATTCCTCTTCGTGCGGTGGCCCAAACCATAAAGAAAACCACACTCTAAACTCCCTCTATTTCAGGCTCCTGTAACCCAATCTTTCCTTCCCATTCAATTTTATTTTTGTTCTTATCAGTGATCATTTGTAATTGTAATAAAAAAAGGAAGAAACTGAAGCATTGTATACTGGCTTTTTAATTCAAAGTGGGAACAAGAATTCACAACATACCCTCACTGCGATTCTTCGATTCTCTTGCTGCACTGCTTCTATGTTTTGATTTTTTTATGCCCTCTGTTTTGGTTCTACCGGTTACTGTTTTTAATTTGTGCTTTCCAAAATTGGATGCGATAGAGGTTTTAATGTGTTGACTGTCGTTTGTATGAAGAATGATTGAATTGTTTTGCATAGAAGTTGTGTAAATGGATGAAGAGGGAGATTGATGATGGATTAATGTGTTACTAAGAAGATCCTCACGTAAATTAAAGAAACCTTTTTTAAAGATTTTATTATTGTTAATTTTTTTAGATAATTTAATTTTATTTTTTTTAATTAACACTTATTTTTCAATTTTTTATTTAATATTTTTATTATTTATTTATTTTATTTTTTAAAATAATTTTTTAAAAATTTATATGATTTATAATTTTTAATACGTGTTTTTGAAAAATTGAAATAAAATAAAAGTTAGAAAATATAAATTTTAAAAAAAATAAAAAATGTTTAAAATTGATTTAATTTTACTTACGGAAGTCAACTTCCGTAATGTTTTTTGATTTTCGGAAGTCGACTTCCGGTAATGTTTTTTGATTTTTGGAAGTCGACTTCCGGTAATGATTTTTGATTTCTGGAAGTCGACTTCCGGTGATATATTTTGATTTTCGGAAGTTGACTTCCGGCGATACATTTTGACTTCCGGAAGTATTTTTGAGGTATGATGTCCGTGAGTTTTCTTAAATGGTCAAAGAGTATTTGGAGAATTTAAAAAAATTTTGGAGGTGCAGAAGAAATACTTGGAGGTGTAGGAAGAAGGACCCTTGCCTCTTTTGTGATGCTGGTGTGTGATTTCCATAGATGTTGTGAGTTGACTGTTCATGCATGTGTTCCTAGCCTTCGATCTTGACTTCAACATCTTTTGTTTTTGTTTCTGCTATAAAAGTTTGCTTTTTTTTTTTATCACTATTCCACAATTACATGTTTTAACGGTTATTTTTCCTCTTAATATTAAGAATATTTTTAATAGTTTTATAATAATTTTTTTAAGTATATATTATAAAAGATACGCTAATTATAGATAAATATTAATATATTAATATAAAGATAGTTTTATAAAGTTGAATAAGAAATAAAATTCACTTTTTAACCGGTAAAAAAATATATGTTACACACGGCTTGAGGAATTACATTAGTTTTTTCAAAAATCGGGATCAAATTGAGACTAAAAAAATTGGAGGACCAACTTAACATTTTTAAACCAAGACATGAATCAAAAGAGTAATTAAACCAAATATTTATTAACATAATTTTTATTTTCCTTTTTATTTTCTTTTTAATTTTTCACAGATTGTAATAATCTCTCACTCTCATATGTCTTCTTTTTGTTTTTAAAGAAAAAAAGTTAGACATAAACTCGTTATATTTCTCATTTATCCTCTTCCTTTCCCGTCTCTTGTCTTACTTGATAATGAAAACATTATTTTTTTATTTCATAAGCTTTTTGTATAGTTTTTTTATGAATATAGAAAAAAATAGTGTATTATGTATTAATAATAATTAATATATTTTTCTTTTAATAATTACATGTCTCAATTTTTTATTAAATTATGATCAATTATTTTTTAGTATTATTTACAAAAAAGGTATATTGATAAATAATGAAAGAATAAATTAATCGTTTAAGAGTGATGAAAATGAAATTATTGATTAAAACAATATAGATTCTACCTCTTCACATATTTTGAAGCATTATACTAATGATAAAAAATGTTCAGTTAAAGAAGTCATTTTTTGAAGCATTATACTAATGATTGAATCTAATGATCTCAAAATTATATTATTTTGGCCCCTCCGACGCTTTTGGTCAAGATCCGCCACTGATGAGGATGTATATATCCCCGCGATAATACCCGTCCCCGCCACATCTCCCTTCGTATTTAAATTATTAAAATATTAATTAATTAACTATATATATATATATATATGTATATATACTTTCTATTTTCATTTCTTCTAATTATTTGGTTTGTCATGAAATCCATTTGCATCTCCAATATATTTTTCATCTTATCATAACCTTTATGTAATTATGTTAAAATGATGCATGTCAATTAAAAAAAATTATGTCTCACATTTGATTATTTCTATTATTTTTTAATATTTTTATTCATTATATATTTTCCTTTAACATGAGAATGTTTAATACTCTCAATTTAATTGTTTAATAGCATAAACCTTTCATTTACTAGTAATAAAAAAATTATTTACTTACTATTATTCATTTTTGTTTCATTTGAAGAACTCTTTTGTTTCGCTAAAACAATTTTCGTTATTTCTCAACCATTGAGTATATATGTTAATATTTGAAAACATTTCTTAAATTTCTAAGGTATTTTTCATCTTATCATATCCTTAATTATACATTTGTTTTTCTTTATGTGATTTCTTTCAATAGTCTCTCAAATTGTTTTTAAGACACACATTTGTTAATTTTTTTATATTTTTATTTGCTGTTTATTTTCATCATGTAGAATACTATTTCGATATATTTTATCTAATTATTTTTTATTTTCTAACTTATTATCAATCATACTGTAATTTTTTCACTATAAATAAAGAACTTTTATTTACTGCAATAAAAATTTAATGTAATTGCCATGAATATTTTTTTATCACCATCCAACATATATTGGAGTTCAAAAGATACAGGATCTATGTCAAAAATTTATTATTATGTTTATTATTTGTTCTTTGCATCATTTTGATCAAGTGACGTATTATAACTTTTATTAGTGTATACAAAAGAGATTTATTAGAATTTAAAAAATTGAAGTAAACAAACATTTAAAATGTATTTTAATTTGAATATTCGTTTCCTTTTATATTTTTTTAAAATATTTTTAAATTTTATCAACTAGGTTTCATTAATGTTTGTAAATTTAGTAAATATTTTAGTTCTCATCAAATTTTATTTGGTATTATAATCTAAAATGTAAACAATTATAATTTATTTTAAAGTATTTGATATCGAACAAACAATCATTCTCCTAATATTGAATATTTGATAATATTATGTTTCATTTACATAATTTTTTATTGTTTTATAAAAATTAATTAAAATTAATATTGAAATATAAGAAAACGGGTACGAGTATGGGTACAAGATTATATACGTTACCTGGTGGGGATGGAGATGAGAGAAAAATTCGATACCCGTTGGATTTGGGTATGTGGATGTTGATGAATTTTTTCTACGAATATAAATATGAAAGAGCGAAACCCATCCTCACTTCGTCCCGTTGACATCCCTACCTCCCACCTTTATATATTGGAAACAACTATATATATATTTTTTCCTAAATATAATTAACATAAAATTATTTTCAAATGCATTGTTTTTTCATACCATTAATTTATAAGGAGACATCCACTCGTCTCCGATGAAGGTTATGTCATTATATATTGGTTAAAATAACTTATTGAATTATTAGTTATGTCATTAAATATAATCCCTACTTAAACTATTTTATTCGATGAGTATCTCTTAAATAAAGTTTAAATTTATAATATTATTAATTAAAATGAACCCATTAAACTATTTTTATTAATCTTAATGATTTAAAATTATTGTTATTTGTAGTACACGAGCAAGACTTAATGAGTGGATTCCATTATTTTTTATCAAACGTAAATGAGATTAAAATATAGTAATGAATTAGGTGTTTATTCATCTAAAACCATTAGAAAAGACGAAATAAAAGAGAACACGAGCGATGATGATTAAGTCAACTTTTCTGATATGTGTTAAACGTGAGACATTTAAAAAAAGAGTGTATACTTTGTATATGTATTGACAATCACAGATTGTCGTAGGTATTGGTCTCTAAGGATGTTACAAATGGATGTACACCACACAAAACACGCTTGTCTGTTTTTCCATCACGTCCTTATTTCTGCATGCATACATGAAGCCACCCTCTTTTCATTCCTTCTCAACCCTGAGACAGAGAGAAACATCCAACAATAACACTCCTCTGGATCCTCCGGAGGGAATACTTTTTCTTCCACCTGTTCCTCCCACAACGAGACCTAGGGATTCACCTAGGCTCGTAATTCAAGTCAGTATTTTTCTTTCTGTTTTTCCCTTCTGCAGATCAAATATATATATTGTGCACTTTTATTTATGAAATGAATCTCATCATGGTTGCATGATTCATAGATAACATTGTTTTTTGTAAACATATGTGATCAAAGATTCAAGTTTTGTGGAAAAGCATTGGTTGGAAGTCCATCACAATCCATTATTTAGATATCATTACCACACCAAATGTCTTGATTCACAATTTTCTGCAATATTAAGGATTGTGATGAATCCACAATCCTTACCAACCCATCATTTAAATTAAAAAGTGTTTGCAAAGAATTTAAGAGAAGATTGTGATATATGGTGTTCAATGTCAGGAATAACAATGATGTCTATCGATTTAACCTCAGTTTGATTTTATATATATATATATATATATATATATATATATATATATATATATATATATATATATGTTCTAACACTGAATTCAATTATTTAAATCATGGTTTATGTGGCTGGTGTAGGCATTAATTGAAATCTTTAACTGGGTTTTTTTATGCATCTAAGTTGTTTGATACAGATGCTCAACCAACAAAATTATGGAAGTCCTTTATTTCATAGTGCTTAAGAAAAATGAATCTCCAAACTTTCATCTATTTTCATCTCAAGATATATTATAAGTTTTGGAAGTTTGTGATTTGATGATCTAATTTTTTTTGCATCAGAAATGGTACCTTTTGGAGGAGTCATTAGTGATATCAAAGGAAGGGCTGCTTGCTACAAACATGATTGGACCAGTGCATTATTTTCTGGGATTAAGTAATTCTTGTTTATTAAGTACCCTTTAGTTTCATATTGATGAGACTTTTTTCCCCCTTTTTACTTTTCACTTTTATCTGTGCTTAATTTTGATTTGTGATTCTCTGAGTAATATGTTAGGATACTGGCTCCAACTTTCTACATATTCTTCGCTTCAGCTCTTCCTGTTATTGCTTTTGGAGAGCAACTTAACAGGGATACAGGTAAAACATTTCTTCAACAATATGTAGTTACTTTCAGTGGTCAATGCTATGCTTTTTGTTCCATAACCAAGCATCCATATCATGTTTTTATAGGTGGAAGCTTAAGTACAGTTGAAACACTGGCATCAACTGCTATTTGTGGAATTATCCAATCAATATTTGGTGGTCAGCCTATGTTGATTTTGGGAGTTGCTGAACCAACTGTTATAATGTACACTATTCTGTATCAGTTCTGCATAAAAAGTCCAGATCTTGGCGTTGGGATGTTTCTGCCTTGGGCTGGATGGTATGTATCTATCTATGATGCTTGAATATCATGCACAAATATGATACCACCATATGATTATATATTCTAAATACATGTATAAGATATACATATGTACATAAATTCATATCAATCATATCTTACTAGACATCACTATGAATAAAAGAAAAACTGTGAATCATTTGTGTATCACAAGTAATAGTATCATATTGTTATACATACTTTATGATTCATATGTTGGTATATTATGTATATACGTACATATCAGTAAAGTATTAAAAGTTATCCTTATTTATGTGAAACAAATCAAATAATCGATGCTTCGTAGTTATATGTTAGACATTTTGGTTTTACCATGTTCTTAGTTTTTGAACTACATTATGTTCACTTGTGTTTCAGGGTTTGTGTGTGGACAGCTATCATGCTGATTTTGCTTGCAACTTTCAATGCCTGCACAGTTATCACGAAGTTCACAAGACTCGCAGAGGAGTTATTTGGCATGTTAATCACTGTCCTTTTCTTCCAAGAGGCTATAAGGGTACATTGCCGACCCTTGGAAGCAAAATAGAATGTTAATTCTGCACTTCACGATCTAACCAAAAAATCATGTGATCCTCAGGGAGTCAAGGGTGAGTTCGAGACACCCATATCTGAACATGCTTCTGCAGAGGATCATCAATTCCAATGGCTGTATATAAACGGACTACTTGCAGTCATTTTTTCTTTTGGAATACTTCTCACTGCCATGGTCAGCAGAAGAGCAAGAACATGGAGATATGGAACAGGCAAGTGGCTCCAAATATCTGCATATATACTGTCAGATATCGTTGTTTGTGATATCATTAGATATTGTTAGTTACATTATTATGTGTTAGTTTTAGATGTAACAGGGATAAAATCATCTCTTTGTACTTTCCTATATATAAATGCATAACCCTACATGTTCAACCCAGGATTCATTCATACGAGGCCATGTTCAAAGTTTTAAACTTTTCATGTAAGATTTGGGGACATTTGGAAGAACTTTGCCATAAGAATTTCTATAGAAGAAAAGAAAGTGAAAAAGGGTTATTTCTGTGAAGTAACCTATCTTAAAGTAAATTTAGTGTTTGAAGTGCTTCTCTTGTTTTCTTTTCTAGAAGTGTTTGTGGAGAAACTCTTCCAAACATGCCAATGATTTATATTTTTTTTTTCACTTTTTTTTATCTTCTTTGTGGCATTCAATGCAGGGTGGATGAGAGCTATTGTTGCAGATTATGGGATTCCATTGATGGTTCTGCTTTGGACTGGACTATCCTATACTGTACCCAACAAAGTTCCATCTTCTGTTCCTAGAAGGCTGGTTTGTCCACTTCCTTGGGAACCTGCTTCTCTCTATCACTGGACAGTGATAATGGTATTATTACCCATATTATGTGCTTTTTCTTATCTTCTAGTGAAACAGAACATGTCCTTCTTTCATGCTAGAATTAGTTTTAGTCCTTACGTTTTTGAAATGGTCAACATTGTATACTATAATTAGTAATTTTATGTCAAACATGTTCTAGAAAACATATAATATGGTTGATGATGGCAAAGTGCAGGATATGGGAAAGGTACCGGTGCTTTACATCTTTGCAGCAATTATTCCAGCTATTATGGTAGCAGGTTTATACTTCTTTGATCACACTGTAGCTTCTAAGATGGCTCAACAGAAGGAATATAATCTTCAAAAACCAAGTGCTTATCACTATGATATGTTCCTTCTTGGTATAATGGTATACCATTTTCTGCAAAACCTTGCAACCTCAAACATCACTTTGTTAACTCCACTAATCAGTTCTCTGACATATCTATATCATTTTCATGTGTAGACTCTGATTTGTGGTTTACTTGGCCTTCCTCCATCAAATGGAGTCCTTCCTCAGTCCCCCATGCATACAAAGAGTTTGGCAGTTCTCAGGAGGCAGGTAAGTATCATCTTAGTTTTACATCAAGACCCTTAAGCCTAAAACACTAACTATAATATATTCTTATATAATTACTGTATCAATTTGTAGATGATCCGAAAGAAGGTGGTAAAAAGTGCCCAGGATTGCATTAGGCAACAAGGAACCGGCACTGAATTATATGGAGCGATGGAAGCTGTGTTTGTAGAAATGGATTCTGAACCAAGTGTTAAGTATTGCTGACTTGATACTACTTATATGTGCCTATTTGTTCAAATCCAACAGCAGTTTGATAGACATTTTGAATTTGGTCCAGACTAAAGACTTGAACGATTTGAAGGAGGCTGTAATGCAATCTTCTGATAGTAATGGAGAAACGCCTGCATTTGATCCTGAGAAACACATTGATGCCTACATACCAGAACGTGTTAATGAACAAAGAATGAGTAACTTCTTGCAGTCTCTCCTGGTTGGCCTATCAATTTTTGCCGTTTCTATCATCAAAATGATACCCACTTCAGTTCTGTGGGGATATTTTGCATACATGGCTATTGATAGTCTGCCAGGAAATCAATTCTGGGAAAGAATATTGCTTCTCTTCATTGCACCAAGCCGGCGCAGCAAGTAAGTATCCCTAAAGTTTCAAGAGAAATTCTGTTATCCGGGAAAATTTAAGGATTTTGGTACTGTTGTTAAGGCACTCTCTCCCTCTCTATCTCTCTTGGTGTTCTCAAACTCATTCAAACTGGTCCAGTACCAAAAACCTTAGATTTCTAAGGGTAACTAGACCACTCAACTCAAGTTTTAGTCTATAAATAATGGTTTTGAAATAGATATATTGCTTCATGGTATTCAAAGCTTTCTTTATTGCTGGGTTTCAAGTGTGAATCTAAGTTTTACATTGGATAAAAATGGTCCCTATATAAAAAATCTTCCTAGCAAGGATTCCATGTAAGCGTGTCCCGTTAAGTTGAATGGTGGTATGAAACGATACAAAAAAAGGTACTCGTGGTTAGGAATGATTCTGATGGAGTGTGTACCAATGTGAAAGGGGCTTACCCTTGAAGGAGAGATTGTTGGATTTAAAGTGTGAGTCTAAATTCCACACGGGATAAAAAGGAGAAAGTTGAGCAAGTTAGGAAAGTTAGAAGACCTATAAATCCATTGTCTTAATGTTTTGGATTAGAAGTGGTGTTAATTCCTTACTTGGGTTAGGCTGATGTACCCATCATTTCCTTGTGGTGGAAATACTCGTTTGTAGCAGAATTGATAATCTGGCCTTAGTGTACAAAATGTAGTTAGCATTTTCACAAGGGTGCATAGTGTAGTAGGTCTTTCATTTTTCCCTTGGTGTCCAATCATTGTTATTTTCATATAGTACAAGAAGCTAATAACATTTTAAATTTTGTGATTGCTCTAATGTGAGTACTTTTTGGCAGAATTTTGGAAAGTCCTCATGCCTCGTTTGTGGAATCAGTGCCATTCAAGACCATAGCCTTGTTCACAGTCTTGCAGTGTGTGTACTTTTTAGTATGTTATGGAGTGCAATTGATACCTATAGGAGGAATACTTTTCCCATTACCTTTCTTCCTTCTCATACCCATAAGAGAGTACTTGCTTCCCCGCATATTCAAGCCTGCTGATCTTCAAGAACTAGATGCTGCTGAGTATGAGGAAATTCTTGGAGTTCCAAATGAGGTATGTCTTGTGCTCAACAATGTAGTTATATGTTTGTACACAATAATTTCAAATCCAAACCTTTTAACAATCTTCAAAACTGTTTGATCAGATCAAAGATCCAAGTGAGGATGACAACAACGCAGAGATATTGGATGAGATAACAACTTACAGAGGAGAATTAAAGCATAGAACTGTAAGCCAAAGGAAAAACAGAAGCTTCAATGAAGACAAGCAATAGACAGATATGTATGCATAAGGTATTCATGATAACATGCTGATAAGAGGCAGAAAACCTGACCTTTTTTCTTCGCAAATGATGAAAATTGAGTTTAAAATATACAAGTTTGGTTTGTTCAAATTCATCTTTGTTGAGTTTTATGGGACCTATCAAGTGAAACTTCATCTTAAATGTGACTATAAATTTGTCTGATGTATACAACCATACTTATATCACCAAAACTAAAACTTAGCTTGTAATCAAATGACTCTGTAAAAATGTCATCCACATTTCTTTTCATCTGACTATTCAAATCTGATAAACAGTCTATATTTATAGTTTTCATTTCACAAGAGAGTTCTGACTGACTACATAACCCTTTACCCTTTAAGGGTTTGAATAAATATATGCAGATATAGTGTTTGTTTTATTGTTTATCTTTGAATGATGAGTTATAGTGTCTAAACATGGAATGGTGTTGGACAGGTTCAGCAGCTTGAAAAAAAATGATGAGTCTCTCTCCATTGGCATGTTGAAACGGGCTTAGTATGACTATAATCATGAATGGAATCCTCTAGATAATTGTGAAGTCAACAAAAGTTGAAGACATACAATGTATGGAAACATAATCAGAAGAAATATGAAATGCAAATTGGAAAGAAAAAATTTTGAACTTTGATTATTTGGCCTCAATATTGTTACAAGGAAACTACATATAATTAGCTTGTTTTGTTGAAGGATCATTTTTCCTTCATTAATTGGTTACAAAGTTCTGAAAATAAATAGATTCAGCACTTGTTTTCAAGTGAAAATATAGACAATGTCTTATTTATTTATATATATATATATATATATATATATATATATATATATATATATATGTATGTATGTATGTGATGTATGTGTTCACGGGGCACTTTGAGGATTTTGTAAGCATTCTTTGACCCAAGGTTGTAGATGTAGTGAGCGTTGCATGTTAATTTTGTAGCAAAGATTTTGACAAAAAAATGATTTCATATTAGTATTTGGGAAACATAGAAGGTTAGATTTTTTTTAGGTATGATCATGTATTTTGACATCTAAGCTGAACTAATATAAAAAAAAAAATTGAATTTATTAGTTTAAGTAATGGATCATCATAAAAAAGATGAATATTCACACATAGTAACTTACAATAATTTGTTTAATTATTATCATAATGTGTATATATATTTTTTTTAATTAGGATTTGTTATCTCATGTGCAATTTCAATGGATAAATTTTTTCTGAACCCAATTCGTGACTCTATTTGTAATTTGTCCTACTTTGTGCCACATTTACACTCTCTCGGTTCTTATGTAACCTATTGTATTCCATCAAGTATAGCTACCTTCACTTCTCCATTTATGTTTTTATTTTGATTAGGATTTTTAAAATTTTTTAATTTAAAAAAATAGATTTAAAAAATGGTTGAATTAGAGGTTAATTTTTTTTAAAAAAAATAGATTTAGTATTGTGTTTTTAGTTATTTTAAGTGTTATTTGGAAAAATAAAAAAATAAATGTTACTTTATTTTATTTTTAAATTTGTTGAGTTAAAAATAGATATAGTATTGTGTATTAAGTTATTTTAGGTATAATTTGGAAATATAAAAAGTAAATTTAATTTTTTTTTTGAATTTGTTAAGTAACTTTTTTTATAATAGTGATTTTGGAAAAAAACTTTATGAATTATAATAGAGGTAATAAAAGTAAAAATAATTAATATATAATGTTTGAGGTGGTGTTGTACTATTTATTTTTTTTGTTTATTGAATATTTAAAATTAAAAAAGTATGTGGAAGTACAAATTTATATATATATATATATATATATATATATATATATATGTATATTTTACTTTGATTTATTTATAAGAATTTTATTGGTCAAGTGTTTATTTTTTTACACAAATAAATAATGTAAAATTCATCTGTATATGGTGAAATAAAATAGTAGCTATTAACTTCAAAATATAAAGTTAGAATTTTTTTTTAAAATATCCTAATAAATAATCGACCAAAAATTTGGTTGAAATTAATTAGTTTTATTTTAACTTGAAATTTTGTTTTTGTAATATATGTGTTTTTTAGTTGAAATTTATAAAGTATAATTGAACATAAAATATATTTATTTAATGAAAGACATTACAAGTACCATAATTGACATAATTATAAATAAAATTGACATAATTGGACTTTCACCGTGGAACTTGACACCATCTTCACATTGCATCATTTGACCATTGAAAAACAAGGCTCCAAGGAAGGAATTTGAATAGTTCTTTTGGGTGTTGATGCCAAAGTGTTCCATGTCAGACATTTGGATGTGTTGATCTTTTGATAGTGGTTTTTTTATGCAATACCAGAGTACACTAACTTGGTTTTGAAGTTTTTGTATTTATAGGGGAAGTAGTTGTGGGTCTTGGTATGGATTCAAATTAGGTGTATAGGACCCAGTATCCCAATAAAGCTGATACATCTTTTCATAGTGGCAGAGTGCATCTTAGCCCATTAATATGTAATGTGAATCAGGGCATGCATTGTAAGACTACTTACCTTTTACAATTCAAGCTAGTAAAAAACTTGGCACGGTATCCCAATGAAGTTGATACGTCTTGTCATAGTTTCAGCATGCATGTGATACCATTAATGGTTACACTGTGTATGACCATGTGTTCACGTATTTGTCAGCTTTTGAAGTGGTCAAATTATGTATTTTTATTGGCACACTATCCCAATATCATTGACAAGTCTTAACGGTTATTCCACAATTCCACAAATTATGTATTTTTTATCACTATTCCACAATTACATGTTTTAACGGTTATTTTTCCTCTTAATATTAAGAATATTTTTAATAGTTTTATAATAATTTTTTTAAGTATATATTATAAATGATACGCTAATTATAGATAAATATTTGATTGATTACTATTCGGTATATTCCATTTACTATAGAAGTTCCCAGAGAATTCATTAGAGGAATATTTCCAACAAAAATAGTTTGTTTTTGTATATCTTTACTACTTTTCCAAATTAATCCCGCGGATATATATAATTCAGCAGAATATGTAAGTGATTCATATACAACATCTTTTTCGCTTTTTCGTTTATCAAGGGTTCTAATAATTGATATGTTTCGACAAATAATTGAAATTCAATTTCTTGATCTGTATCCTCAATTTTTGGAAACTTAAAAAGCCCTTCTGTTAAGCCCCGATCAATGAACCTACAAAACCCTTCAAATTGTATCTAATTCAATCCAGGTAATGTAGACATTTCTTCATTTTCACTCCCAAGCATTTTCAATTTCCCCGTGAATTTTATCGAAAAATATTCCACGATTTGCTGTCATGCTTCATCAAATCACATGAATCCATTTAGCAATACTGGAATTTCTATTCTTTATACTGAATTACATGAAATCTTACCTAATCCCGTGTATCAAATATTTCTTAGTGTATGAAATACCTATTATGAAAAGAGAAAGAAATATTAGAATTTGATACTCAACTTCGAAGGAATTTGCAACAAAACAAACAGATAGAATCGAAATTCTAATCTAAAAAAGGATTGGAAATTTCTACAGGCATTTCAATATTTTTTTTAGGAATATAAAAAAATGCATTTCATTTCTATCATTATTATGATATTACATATTCAAATTCAATTGGATACAAAAATAAATCCATTCGAAATTGTCAAGAAAAGATATATTTTGAAGTGAAGTATTTTGGAGAGAATTGGGGAGAATATGATTAGAGTATGTTATGTGTAATGTAATAAGGCTTGTATTTTTGAAACATGCATATATTTAACTGCAACTATAGATCTGTCTCTAACTTTATTGCAGTCATATTTGTTCAGGATAACAAACACATAACATGTTGTGTGAATTTTTACAAATTTTCTATTGAAAATTGTAAAAAAAGGATAAGCACGATAATTTCTTGAAAATACCGTATAGTATTGGTATTCTATATCTATATAGATATGGATAAGATACTCGATTAGATAATATCTGTGTAACAGATCAAATTGATATTCTAGGATTTACATATATTGAAAGTTGCTGTTATAATTAGAATGAACAAAGTAAAAAAAAAAAGCAATATTGATTGGTTATGTATCAATTTTTATTTTTTGATCTCATTAAGAAAAAAACAAATTTCTATTCAAATATTCAAGAATAATTCATAAAAGAATAGTTAACAGTTGCGATTTGTCTCAAGATTGTTTTTCAATTTTTCAATAGAAAGAAAAGGGGGGAGTATTCTCAAAAACTTCATATCTATATTTTTATTGGCGGCATGACCGAGTGGTAAGGCGGGGGACTGCAAATCTTTTTTCCCCAGTTCAAATCCGGGTGTCTCCTGATCGATAAGAAACTGTAAATGAAAGATTATATTACGTTTTTTTAGAAAACTTTTTTTCCAACAGAAGCAAGCGAGGGAAAAGGAGTCTTGAGAATTGCGTTTGATTCGAAATTATAAGCATCAGTAGCTTAAAAAATGTTGTAAATATTTTTGTCTCGAATTCAAGGAAAGATTCTAGTAGTGAAAAGGAATCCATAAATTTAGAAATGATAGTTCGTTCACTAGACAACTATTGTAGTGCCTGTCTCTTGGCTGGGTCTTTTATTAGATTGGATTAAGAATAAGTCGGATAGGAAAGTCCATTTTTAGGTAGAGAAAAGGCAGAAGAAAAACCTTCTATACAGACTAATTTAAAATTTATGAGTGCTTCCACATTTTATCAATATTATTTAGATCAATTCTATTTAATAACTTTAATTTAGCTAATTAGCTTTCGTAATATTCAAAAAAAGTATTCTTTAGATTTTCATATTCTATATTCTAATAAAATTAAAAAGTTTTGATTCTAAAATCGAATAGAAAAGAAAAAAAGTTTTTTTAATTAATTTAGAGAACGAATTGGGAGACATTTAAGGGACTATTTCAAATAGAAAGAAGAGTATAAGTATGCAAATGAATCTGTCTTGATTCTTTTTTTATGAAATCCTTAAGGAAATGATAAAAGAGAAATCTTAATATTCCCACCTGGTAGTAACATTCATTGACTTATAACTTCCTATAATTTTTTTTATGTTTAATGTTTTATGATTTTACTAAAAATAATCAAAAAAAAATTTTTAGATGTTCTCATAACTAATAAATAGAATTAATTCTTGTTTTTCGTGAATGATGTTAGCCCAGAGTCCTTTTTTTGACTCTGTAATAGCAATTCCACTATTATAGTATTTTTAGCGAATAATACAAAGAAAAAGAATAGAATAAAAAATTTGAAACAATAATGAAATGGTTCCTTCATATTTATAGAGATAGGAGACAAAATTTACATGGATATAGTAAGTATTGCTTGGGCTGCTTTAATGGTAGTTTTTTCATTTTCCCTTTCCCTCGTAGTATGGGGAAGAAGTGGGCTATAGGGATACTAAAAGTTGAGTTAAGGGATCCAAGTAACCTTGTTTATTTCTACCTGAATTTTTGAATTTCGAAACTATTGAATGAAAATATTTCATTTAAACTAATACTAATTAATTGAGTTCAAATAGAAAATCTATCTTGATTCTATTATATTTTAGTAGTGTAATGTATTCTATGTATCTTATAGGAATTGAAAATACTCTTTCAATCAAACAAATATTTTCATTATTCCCATATTCCTATTTTGAGAAAAACAAGGGAATCAAAAAGAAGAAGAAATGGATTCCTATTCCAATCAAATTTTTCTTAAAATTTCTATTTCGATGAACTGACGCTTAACCTGGTTATATATATATATATATATATATATATATATATATATATATATATATATATATATATGGAAAATGGCGGACCGTGTAATAACCATTCCTGTTTTTTTATCCCTTTTTTTTCCTAAGATACCGAAATTGTTTGTAAAAAGAATCTGAAAAAAAAAAATTGGACGCAATTCTCAGATAGTAGAAATCAAATTGATTTCTACTATCTGAAAATTACGTCCAACACTGCTTCTATGTTTTGATTTTTTTTATGCCTCTGTTTTGGTTCTACCGGTTTCTGTTTTTAATTTGTACTTTCCAAAATTGGATGCGATAGAGGTTTTAATGTGTTGACTGTCGTTTGTATGAAGAATGATTGAATTGTTTTGCATAGAAGTTGTGTAAATGGATGCAGAGGGAGATTGATGATGGATTAATGTGTTACTGAGAAGATCCTCACGTAAATTAAAGAAACCTTTTTTAAAGATTTTATTATTGTTAATTTTTTTAGATAATTTATTTTTATTCTTTTTAATTAACACTTATTTTTTGTTATTTTTAAAAATATTTTTATTCATCCGGACGAAATTGAGTGTTGACATCACCTTATGGTAAAAATTTCTCAAGACTAAGTACATTCCTACTTTCTAAGATTCCAACAACCTAAGTGCGTGATGGGTATATGAAAAGGTTACATTTACATTTTTATGTTTCAACCATGCACATGCTTTCATTTGGGCCATACTCAAGATTTCATCTGGATCTGGTAATAATGAATAAATGACTTATGCTCTCTTCATGCTTACCACACATAGCACAATTATCGTTGTTTAGGATGACCCCCTCTATGTCTTAAATTAACCTTTGTGAGTATTCCATTTAAAATAACCCACCACATAAAAAAACTTCGTAGAAGGGATAATATTTACTCTCTAAAGGTAATTGAAGTTGATATGCAACATTTGCTTCTTGTAGCTTTTGATATGCTGATATAATAGTATAAACCTTATCTTCACCATCATTCCACATCCAACAATCATTTATTACCCTAGCAAGAATTATCTTATGAATGTCTTTTAAGAACATTTGAATTTGAGGTCTCTCCCATTCAAACTATTCTCTTCTCCAAGCCAAATTTCATTCCATTTGTCGATGTCTCATTTCCCACATTCACTTATTGTTTGTTCTTTCTTATTAGAGTTGACATATGTTAGGAATCCAAGTGTGATTCTAAGTCTCACATTGGCTAGAAATGAGAAAGTGAAGCACTATATAAGAATAAAGACCCATAAACCTATTGTCTTAAGGTTTTGGGTTGAGAGTGGTGTCAGTACCTTATGTGGTTATGCTCAGGTCTTATTGGTGTTGTATCTCCCTAGTTAAACCCCCTCCTTATAAACCCTAACAGCATATAACCTAGGATAAAATTCTTTAAGTGATTTATCACCTGCCCATGTGTCTTCCAAAAATAAAATCCTAGTTCTAGATCCCACTTTCCAATACACACTCTTTTCAAATAATGTTTGTCCTCACTAGAATCACAAATTTTTTTTAAATCTTTCCACAATTTAGATTCTCTTTGATCATTCTTTTTACATATCCTTCAGACTTTTTCAAGACCCATACTTAGATCAATTATCAATTCTATTGAAACATTGTTAACTGAATATTTCTTTCCGACATAATATATTTCATATATAAAATGATATTAATCGCATATTAAAAATACTAATATTTATTGTTTATTTGGCGCAAGTATATTTCTTGGAAATAATTATATTAAAAACACTACTGATTATTAAAATTTGTACACACTTTCAAAGAAAATTCAAATTACATTCTAATCTCACAAATTACCCTTTTAGAAGAAATATATGTATCGTTTTATTTGATCGTTAGCGTCATTTGTTTATCGAGATCAATCACTTTTAATTAGTTCAACTTGCATTAAAATAAATTGAGTCTCTAATCTAAACTAAATCAATCCCATTATGGCTAGATTATATTATGACCGAGTCTTCAGTTTATTATTAATAATGCCATAATCAAAGTTTAAAAAATAAAATAAGAATTTAACTATGAGATGTGCACATGTGTGTGACTTGAAGAATGAATATTTTATTTTGACTTCGAAGAATGAATTTTTCTTTTTCAATTCCACGTTGAATAATCTTAATATTTTTTATTTGAATTCATCAAAGTTATCGAATAACTAGTTTGGTGACCACTTTGCCCTTTTGTAATGCTAGTGTGTGATTTCCATAGATGTTGTGAGTTGACTGTTCATGCATGTGTTCCTAGCCTTCGATCTTGACTTCAACATCTTTTGTTTTTGTTTCTGCTATAAAAGTTTGCTTTTTTTTTATCACTATTCCACAATTACATGTTTTAACGGTTACTTTTTCTCTTAATATTAAGAATATTTTTAATATTTTTATAATAATTTTTTCAAGCATATATTATAAATGATACGTTAATTATAAATAAATATTAATATATTAATATAAAGATAATTTTATAAAATTGAATTAGAATTAAAAATCACTTTTTAACAAGTAAAAAATAATATGTTACTTGAGGTGAAATTTATCATTAATCTTTTTTACACTTTTGTTTATAATTAAAAAAAAATTGCTTACACATAAACAGTTTTTTCAAGTATAAATATATAAGTTCTTAAATTATATGGAGCAAGAAACATAGAAATGGTTAAACCAGGGATCTTACCTACCGGTACCTGTTAATAATTAATATACATTGAATTCTAAAAAAAATACATAAATAAATATAATAATAAATAAAATCTGACCTAATAATTATTCATGCAATTTTATTTTATTTAAAAAATAAAATTTTTAAAAAATATTATATAAGTATGTTTAATATTTTATTTAATACGTATAAAAATTAAAAACCAATTAAATAATAAAATAATTATATTTTAACGTCGCAAAAAAATAAATATAATTAAGTATAAGAAAGTTTAAATTAAAAAAAACCAACAAAAAATAATATTAAACATGTAAAAGTTTAAAAAAATTTAAATTAAGAAAAAAATCGATAAAAAAAAAGTGTTAAATATCAAAAATTTAAAAAAAAAATTAAAATATCAATTTGAGATTTTATTAATTTTTTTTTATTTTTTAGTATAAATCTTAAAAGTTTTAAAGTCTTTATTTTGTATTTATAATTTAAAAAATAGTTTTGTTTTTATAAAATTTGTTATATATATTTATAATATTTTAATTACTATACCAATTATTTCAAATTTTAATATAAAATTCATGATACCAGAACACATTAAATGTTCGTTAATAAGTAACTTAGATACTGATCAGCATGGTCCTAACAAACATCACTAATAGTATGTTTTTTTATTAATGTTTATACGGAATTCAATGCATCACAACAGATGGAGTGATAAAAAATTGATAAAGTTCATTATATTTATAATACAATTATGATCAATGATTAAACAATTCCCCGCTAATATTTATCTTGTGTTTTTTACTTTGTGTCAGGTATCTTTTTCATTTAAAATTAAATTATAAACATAACATTATTAGCCAACGTTGCCAATCAAATAATGGATAAAATACTGCAACCCACTCCTTATTATTATCCTCGTAGTTTTAAAAACAATTATAAATTACTTAATGTGTTACTTTTCATTCACGTTTATGTTATGATCTATAACTATATTATATGTTACTTTTCATTTGTTTTAGTTTTTATATAAAAAAAATACATTTCATTCATCGGTTTATCACGTTTATGTTATGATCTGTATCTTCTTTATATATATATATATATCTATAACTATATATAAAGGGGATTCCCTCTTTTGTGTCCACATTTCATAATTCCAACTTTACCCTTTATAATTTAATTATTTATTAAATTTTTAAAATTTAACGGTTACTTTTACAAGTTTTTATAAAATTATTTACTTATCTCCTTTTTCTTTTTTTCTCTTACTATTCATCAACAGTTATTTTTCTCTTATTTTCTCCGTACATTTTATTTTATTTTTTATAAATATACTTTTATTTTGTTATTTTGTTTATTAAATTAATAACATTACAATATCATCAATTATTAATATAATTCAAAAAATGCGTACACACAGGCGCGATAGCGCCTGTGTTTACACTAGTATATATATATATATATATATATATATATATATATATATATATATATATATATATATATAAAGAAGATAGTTATTTTTGTGTCCTCTCTTTTATTTTTTTAATTTTATCTTTTAATAATTTTATTTTTAAATTTAAATAATTATTGATAATAAAAAGTATTTTTTTAGTTTTATCATAATAACTACTTTTTTAAATATAAAGAAGATAGTTTTTTGTGTGTCCTCTTTTATTTTTTTCAATTTTATCTTTTAATATTTCTTTTATAAATTTAAATAATTATTTATAAAAAATTATTTTTTAGTTTTATTATAATAACTACTTTTTTTAAAATTTAAATAATAATTTATAATTAAAAAAATTCTTTACATATAGTTAAAATAATACTTACACTTTATGTTAAAAAAATTCTTTACATATAGTTAAAAAAATTTAAATAATACTTATAGTTAAAATTTATTTTATCTATAGATATATCTATAACTATATACACTTTATGTTTCTTTCAATTTTACTCATTTAATTACTATTTTTAAAATATAAAAAATTTATAGATATTTAAAAAAAAATTATACACACCTGCCTGCGCGGGTAAGGATTAAAGCGAAAATGATTTGTCAAATAAATATAAAGACGAAAATGTTAGAATTTTATTGAGCCATTAAAATGAGAAGTAAACTGAAAACCAAATCTAGTCTCTTGGAAGTTTTCAAAAGCAAGAGATAAAGACTATTAAAACCGTTCATTGAATACAATAATGTTGTAGTAAAATCTGGGTTCATATTCAATACAAACTCTGGGTACATAGTTTTGTATAATAATTAATATATATATATATAAATACAAATACTTTGTTCATAAAAAAAATGATGATGTTCGTTTTACT
Source organism: Vigna unguiculata (assembly GCF_037176805.1). Lineage (NCBI taxonomy): Eukaryota > Viridiplantae > Streptophyta > Magnoliopsida > Fabales > Fabaceae > Vigna > Vigna unguiculata. The sequence continues at coordinate 47,501,023 of NC_140795.1, read as the reverse complement.
ATAAAAGAGAGAAAAAAGAATATTAAAACCTGATGACAAAGAAGATTAGAGGAAATGAGAACGAAATGTAAGTAATCAAAGGTCGTTTTCTAACATTTTCCTCAGAAAAAGACAAGCAAATAGTTGTTTTTCGATGATTACCACGTTAGGGTTTTGAACATGTGGTGAGTTCAGCCTCAGCAACGGAAGCCAAACTTTAAGAGCCTATAAATACAAGGCAACCTTAGAAAACTATACACATTCATTAATTCTATCTTTGCTTTGTACATCATCTAGGAAACATGAAGTTTGGGATAACGGATCTCATCAGAAACGTTTTTTCAAATGTTCTTCACCTCTTCATCCACGATGACTTCCATGAAGCAGTGGCCAAAATGACCATAATAGATGCTTTTCTCTTCTTTGTATATACCCAATTCCCTCTACATCTTATCATCATTACATGAATATTTGTTACTTTAGTGTTATGACATCATCTATATTCATTACCTAGTAGGTTTTCACAGCATAATTATCAGGGTTTTGAGTAGTGATAATCATGAAATGGGTATGTTTTCTGCAGATTGTTCATTCCATTGACAAGCTGGGGATATGGCCACGCTTACCTGTTTTCTTAGGGCTATTTTATCTTGCTACTAGACGTCACCTTCACCAAGAATACAACCTCTTCAACGTTGGAACAACACCAACTGGGGTTAGGTTTAACCCTTCAGATTATCCATACAGAACAGATGATGGAAAATATAATGATCCTTTCAATGCAAATGCTGGCAGTGACGGCACTTTCTTTGGCAGAAACATGCTCCCTGTTGCTCAGAAGGAAAAGGTCCACAATCATATATATATAAAGCTAGTTATAGAACTTCATAAAATATAAGTTTTGTTTTTACTACTAGATGAACTTATAATTTCAGTTTATGAGTATTATATAATAGTTTGTTGACTTGTTCTTGTATGATTTTGTTCCAGTGATGATGGTGAATTTTGAAAGTTTTTTATATGTGCAGCTATCGAAGCTATCGAAGCCTGATCCAATGGTGGTAGCAACAAAACTACTAGCCAGGAAGAAATACAAGGACACGGGGAAGCAATTCAATGTGATTGCAGCTTCTTGGATTCAGTTTATGATTCACGATTGGGTCGATCATCTTGAGGATACCGAACAGGTCCTAAATCTATGACAGTTTCTAAAACTTATTTCAATATTATTACTTTTAAATGTCATATATAAAACAATTTATATATATATAAATATTTCATTTATTTATGAGATTTTGATACATATATGCAGATTGAACTCACTGCACCAAAAGAATTTGCAAGCCAATGCCCTCTAAATTCTTTCAAATTCTTCAAAACTAAGGAAAGTCCCACTGGATTCTTTGAGATCCAATCCGGATCATCAAACATTCGAACACCTTGGTGGTAAGATTTCTACTTTACATGAGCCAAAAGTTAAAAGTTAATTTTATCAAAGAAAAAAAGAAGAAGATAACTTAGATGAAAAGAGGAGAAGAAGTTAAATTTAAAAAATGCAACTTGTGTAATGGTTGGATTTTGGGTGCAGACGTACATGCATGCATGCACAATGTTCAATGTGTCGGGGAACGTATCCGTAATAAAATAAATAATAAATATTAATATCAGTTCGGAGGCCTCAAAGGGCGGCGAAAGTTGTCATTTTTTTTAATTTTTTTTCAAAAAAATTAAAAAACTGTCACGTGTCAGTTTATCATCGTGCCACGTGGCAGCTTACAAGCATGACACGTGGCAGTGTAATAGTTATTTTCAATTTAGTACCCCAATTTAAATTTTTGGTTCAATTTAGTACCCAAATTTTTTAAAATGATCCAATTTCGTCCTTTCCTATTTGAGACCAAATTAGTAAATAAGCTTAATTATAATTTATATAAACATGTTAAAATAATTGTTTTGAATTTATATCTCAAATCACTACACCTAAATATTCAAATTATTTTATTTTTTACAAGTGTAAAAAATTTTATGTATAAAAAATTACAAAGGTTAAAATGAAAAAAATAAAATAATTTAAGTATTTAGGTGAAATGATTTGATGTATATATATTATAAAAAGTTATTGTAACATGTATATATAGGTTGTAATTAAGCTTATTTACTAATTTGGTCTCAAATGGAAGATGACGAAATTGAATGATTTTAAAAAATTGGGGTACTAAATTGAACAAAAAATTTAAATTGGGGTACTAAATTGAAAACAACTATTACACTGCCACGTGTCATGCTTGTAAGCTGCCACGTGGCACGATGATAAACTGACACGTGGCAGTTTTTTTTAATTTTTTGAAAAAAATTAATTTTTTGAAAAAAATTAAAAAAAATAAAAATTTCATGGCTTAACACGTGTCCTGTACGGACACGGTGTTAACTCCAACTTAACGGAGAGGACCAAATTGAACCTCTTTAGAAAATTGGGGTACCAAATTGAATATTCCTAAAGTTCGGGTACCACATTGAACTTTCCAAAAAAGTTTGGGTACCAAATGTGTATTTATACCTATAAATTACTATAAACTTTCTTTGCTTATTATCTTTGTCACGTATTCAATTAATTAAATTAATTTTAAATATTAAATTAATGAAATAAAACTCCAACAAACATATATCATTAAAACATTAATGAGATTACAACTGTACCTACCAATATATTTCTGAATGTTATTCATCATGAAATTTATTGTCAAATAAGAAAATTTTATTTTTGCAGAGTCACTAGTACTAGAAACTATATTTTACACGGGTTATTTTTACCCATTACATCGGTTAAATTGTCGATGTGGATACCAACAATGTAGAAAATGTATGACATATTACATCAATTAATAACCAATGTGAAAACACTAAAACACTAAAAAAATAAAATAAAGAGTAATAGTTATATTCTAAAAGAACTTATTTTTTTAATTAGCAAAATATTTGTTAAATATTTGTTATTCTTTATATGTATTTAAATAGTTTAATCATAATATGTTAACTAATGTCACTTCTTCAACGCATCAGTTTTCTTGCTTCAATTATCTATCACAACATGCATTCATGAGTTTTCATGATATATAATTTCATGTATAATCTTTCTTTCTTTTAGTTGGAACGGTTATATTAATAATTATATTGATAATTTATTTTCATTAATTTTGTCTTGATAATTGATTTTTAATGATATAGACAAATAATACAATGATATTTCGTTTTATAATTACTATTTTGGTAAGAACAATAATTGTAGTGAAGTGATATATAAACCAATAGAAATAGAAAAGAAAGAAAGAGATATAAGCTAATTTTTGGGGAACAATCTTTCTTTTACTTTTTCTTTCTTCTTCCCCCAGAAATTTGTCACGAGCACTACACGTGGGCACCATCACTCATAATGAGAGACCATACATGACTTCTCATCATTACACTCTAAGGCCCTTTCAATTTTCTCTTCTTATAACGTACAGATCCACTCCATTTTCACTCTTCGTACACTCCACCATCAAGGTTCGTCTCCGCAGTGCTGTGTATGGAAGCAATGGAGAAGTTTTAGCGAAAGTGAGGACTTCCCAAGATGGAAAGATAAAGATATCAAGTGATGGAAACCTTCTGCATAACGAAAATGGAACAGCAATTGCAGGTGACATCCGCAACAGTTGGGCTGGTGTTTCAACTCTGCAATCCCTTTTCATTCAAGAACACAACGCAGTTTGTGATTCTCTCAAGGTATAATGATCATAAATTTCATCATGGAAAAAAAACATTAACCAATCTTATTAATGAAGAGAAAACACTAACTAAATATACCTGTTTTTCATTGCAATCTTTCAGAAAAATTACCCTGATATGAATGACGAAGAACTTTATCGCCATGCGAGATTGGTGACTTCAGCTGTGATTGCAAAGGTTCACACCATTGATTGGACTGTGGAGCTTCTTAAAACTGATACTCTACTTGCAGGGATGCGTGGCAATTGGTAAGCCTCTCAGCACCACACAATTTTCTCACTGTTTTTTTTAATTTGTATTGAAAATGTAAAAGAATTTATTTGTATTGTTTTTGAAATTATTGTTTATATTTCAGGTATGGGCTATTGGGGAAGAAGTTTAAGGAAACATTTGGACATGTTGGTGGATCCATCTTGGGAGGATTAGTTGGTTTGAAGAAGCCAGAAAATCATGGTGTCCCATACTCTTTAACCGAAGAATTTGTGAGTGTCTATAGAATGCACCCACTCCTACCTGATAAGCTGCAACTGAGAGACATATCTGCAACTCCTGGCCCAAACAAATCTCTACCAGTAATCGAAGAGTATGACTATAAAATCTTATCATAGTCAATGACTACTGAACTGTTATAAATGCTTAATGACAAAAGTTTTTCCATTTGGTATTGTAGAATCCCTATGAAAGACTTGATTGGACTAACAGGAGAGAAGAAATTAAAAGAAATAGGAGTTGAAAGACAACTTGTGTCTATGGGTCACCAAGCTTGTGGGGCGTTAGAGCTTTGGAATTATCCACAGTTCCTAAGAGACCTTGTACCACAGAACGTGGATGGCACAGAAAGGCCTGAACATGTGGACCTAGCTGCTCTTGAAAGTAAGATATATCTAAAAGTTTGTGTATAGTTTTAATCTTAACGTTGACCACCGATTTACTGACAGATTGATAATATTAATTTAACCCTAAAATTATGATGCAGTTTACAGGGATAGGGAAAGGAATGTGCCTAGATACAACCAGTTTAGGAGGGCATTACTATTGATACCTATCACAAAGTGGAAAGATCTAACTGATGAGAAAGAAGCAATTGAAGTATTGAAAGAGGTATATGGAGATGATGTTGAAGAACTTGATCTACTTGTTGGTCTCATGGCAGAGAAGAAAATCAAGGGTTTTGCAATCAGTGAGACAGCTTTTATAATATTCCTCCTTATGGCAAGCAGGTAAAAAGAATAAAATTCAAAATACCAATATGTTTGTTAGAAAATGTTTCTTCAATGAAAATTAATTATAACAACAATGAGTTTTACTTTTTTGTCCATTGCAGGAGGCTAGAAGCTGATAGGTTCTTCACGAGCAACTATAATGAAGAAACATACACTAAAAAGGGACTTGAATGGGTGAATACAACTGAGAGTTTGAAAGATGTGATTGATCGTCACTATCCTGAAATGACACACAAGTGGTTGAACTCTTCTAGTGCTTTCTCAGTTTGGGATTCACGTCCGAACCCACCCAATCATGTTCCTCTTTACCTTCGTTTTCCTCGTTAAATGCAATTTCGATATTTATGTGTTTGAGTTTGTTAGTGAGTACTCTAGTTTGTTTGAATCTTGAAGTCTTCAAGAACAGAATAAAAGTGTACCCAATTATGTCTTTTTAAAGTGTGTTTATTAATTTCACTTGTTGATGTTCTAGTCTATTTAAAACTTCTTGAAATTTGATCAAGTAATATTCTTGTCTTAGTTAACTAGGTTTCCTATATTTTAAAGGGGATTATTTTTACTAATTTATAATTTTATTACACATACAAAGAAGACACATAAAAATATTATTACTTTCTTTTATTAACTCAAATGTATACATTCATTCGTTATTAATTATATATAGTCATTAAGCTTTTATAAACAACCTCTATCTAATGAACTATTTTAAATAAAAAATATTAATGTAAAAAGAAAATACGCACTTACTTTAAAAAGTGTTACAAGAAGTTATAAATAAAAGTTATAATCTAAAAATAAACGTTATTAAATCAGTTTATGGAGAGGTAAACAATTTACATTTATTTTCAATGGAATAAAACAATCTAAAGTTATTATATTCGATCATAAAATCCTCGAGAAACCATATTTTATAAACCAACCCCTTTGTAGACATCCACCAGAAAAATGAGAAGTGTTATTCTAATTGATTATGTGGTATTTTTTCATGAACACGACGAAAATAATGGAATGAAGGAAGATGACCCAATAAACTTCCATCAAGCTAAACAAGATTCAAACTCAAAAAAGTTGATTGAAGAAATGAATATGTTCATATAAGACAACAAGGTTTGAGAACTTGTCATAATGTGTCAAACTCATTGTTTGCAAATGGACGTTTAAGACCAAGTGAGATTACAAAGGTAACGTAGAAAGGTATAAGGTTCGTTTATGGCTAGGGGATATACCAAAAAAGAAGATATTGGCTTAAAGAGATTTTGTCTTCAATTTCACCGAAAGACTCTTTTAGAACAATCGCAACTCTTGTTGTTTATTATGATTTAGAGCTCCATTAAATGGATATCAAGATAGAGTTTCTCAATGGCCACATTGATGAAAAAAAATCTATCTGGTGCAACTAGAAAACCTTGTATCAAAGTAGTGAAAAACATGATTTTATGACAGCTTATTATTATGACGGTTCTAATCCACCACTAATATATTATTTTAGGCTTTTTACGTCTATGGTAGGTCACACGTAACATCGGGAGACGTAAATGTACGTGTGTTGCGTTTATGATAGACGTAAATTTACGTCTGTTACAAAAGTAACAAACATAATTTTTTTTTTTTTTCAAATCTACATCAAATTTGTTCGTCTTCTCCTCCTTCGCTTCTTCCTTTTTCTCCTTCTCCTTGTTCTCCCTTTTCTTTTCTTCTTCTTCTTCTTTCTCTCATTCTTCTTCTTCACATTATAATGTAAAATTACACAAACCTAACACATCTAATATAAACCAAATTTTATGAGAGAAAACATAGAAGAAAAATGCAAAAATCAAGCTTTTGGTATGGAGAAACACCACTGTAGTTCTCGTAGTCACTATAGTTGGGTGAAAATACTTTCGTCGTCGCTCCTCTTGGAAGGAGACCCATTGTCGTGTCGCTGTTGTACTTGGAGCAAACACTGTTTCTGCCATCACATAGCAGTGTCCTTCACCGCCTATGCACAAAATGGGAGGGTTTCAACGTTTCGGGAAAAAAAAGGGAGAACCACGTAAATGGAGGTACACAAAAAATGGAATCAAAGAAAAAACAAACCTTTGAAATTGCTTGATAATGTCGTCACCTATGCGCACCACGAAAACCATAAAAAATTAACCCTTTAACACAGTCGAAGCCACAGGAGAAGAAGATCTGAAATATAAATTTTAGCGTTTACGTCTGATGCCCTATTGTCAGACGTAAATTTATGTGTGACTTTACCCAGTCAGATGTAAATTTATGTCTGACCATAAGGCGTCAAACATAAATTTACGTGTAACCTTATGCAATCAGATGTAAACTGCGATATTTACGTCTGACTCTAGGACGCCAGACGTAAAAAATTGATCACTTGTTTACAAGTTTGCCACCGGTCATTTTTAATATCTGATTCTTCTATATTAAACGTAAATTCATAGACGTTAATCGTTTATTTTGTGTTAGTGCACCTATCATGATAAGTGACATAATAATGTTTTTGTAATATCTGCAAAACACACTGTGACAATTGTAATTTGTCTGTCATAATAAATGACATTGTGACACTTTTATAATAATTTACACATTTATTGTGTCAATTATGACTACAAATGTTATAGTAAGATTTTAAGTAATAGTGATATGTCATGTATATTTTTAACTATCATAATAGAGTTAAATTTTATTTTTAATTAAAATGGTCTAATATTAATATATATATATATATATATATATATATTTTTTATTGAAGTCGCATGGTCAGCACGACTTCAACACTTTATTTTCATAATTTTATATTTAACCTTTCAAAATTTTAAGTAATTTATATTAATAAAATAATTCAAAAAATTAATAAAATAAATAGTTTATTAATGTTGTAATTAATTTGTAATATTTTAATTAGCTTGATTGAATATAATTATTTATATTAACAGAATCAATAAATTAAAAATTTTATTATAATAAGACTAAATATAATTCTTAAGCGATATCAAAAAATTTAATTGAGTGAGCAAATAAAAAATACAAAAATATGCATCATTGTTTATATTGTTTATATGTACAATTTCTTTGGTTATACATCCTTTTTAATCTTCCTAACATTCTTACTAATATAAATTAGGTATAAATACACATTTGGTATCCAAACTTTTTCGGAAAGTTCAATGTGATACCTGAACTTTAGGAATGTTCAATTTGGTACCCCAATTTTCTAAAGAGGTTCAATTTGGTCCTCTATGTTAAGTTGGAGTTAACACCGTGTCCGTACAGGACACGTGTCAAGCCATGAAATTTCTTTTTTTTTTTAATTTTTTTTCAAAAAAATTAAAAAACTGTCACGTGTCAGTTTATCATCGTGCCACGTGGCAGCTTACAAGCATGACACGTGGCAGTGTAATAGTTATTTTCAATTTAGTACCCCAATTTAAATTTTTGGTTCAATTTAGTACCCAAATTTTTTAAAATGATCCAATTTCGTCCTTTCCTATTTGAGACCAAATTAGTAAATAAGCTTAATTATAATTTATATAAACATGTTAAAATAATTGTTTTGAATTTATATCTCAAATCACTACACCTAAATATTCAAATTATTTTATTTTTTACAAGTGTAAAAAATTTTATGTATAAAAAATTACAAAGGTTAAAATGAAAAAAATAAAATAATTTAAGTATTTAGGTGAAATGATTTGATGTATATATATTATAAAAAGTTATTGTAACATGTATATATAGGTTGTAATTAAGCTTATTTACTAATTTGGTCTCAAATGGAAGATGACGAAATTGAATGATTTTAAAAAATTGGGGTACTAAATTGAACAAAAAATTTAAATTGGGGTACTAAATTGAAAACAACTATTACACTGCCACGTGTCATGCTTGTAAGCTGCCACGTGGCACGATGATAAACTGACACGTGGCAGTTTTTTTTAATTTTTTGAAAAAAATTAATTTTTTGAAAAAAATTAAAAAAAATAAAAATTTCATGGCTTAACACGTGTCCTGTACGGACACGGTGTTAACTCCAACTTAACGGAGAGGACCAAATTGAACCTCTTTAGAAAATTGGGGTACCAAATTGAATATTCCTAAAGTTCGGGTACCACATTGAACTTTCCAAAAAAGTTTGGGTACCAAATGTGTATTTATACCTATAAATTACTATAAACTTTCTTTGCTTATTATCTTTGTCACGTATTCAATTAATTAAATTAATTTTAAATATTAAATTAATGAAATAAAACTCCAACAAACATATATCATTAAAACATTAATGAGATTACAACTGTACCTACCAATATATTTCTGAATGTTATTCATCATGAAATTTATTGTCAAATAAGAAAATTTTATTTTTGCAGAGTCACTAGTACTAGAAACTATATTTTACACGGGTTATTTTTACCCATTACATCGGTTAAATTGTCGATGTGGATACCAACAATGTAGAAAATGTATGACATATTACATCAATTAATAACCAATGTGAAAACAATAAAACACTAAAAAAATAAAATAAAGAGTAATAGTTATATTCTAAAAGAACTTATTTTTTTAATTAGCAAAATATTTGTTAAATATTTGTTATTCTTTATATGTATTTAAATAGTTTAATCATAATATGTTAACTAATGTCACTTCTTCAACGCATCAGTTTTCTTGCTTCAATTATCTATCACAACATGCATTCATGAGTTTTCATGATATATAATTTCATGTATAATCTTTCTTTCTTTTAGTTGGAACGGTTATATTAATAATTATATTGATAATTTATTTTCATTAATTTTGTCTTGATAATTGATTTTTAATGATATAGACAAATAATACAATGATATTTCGTTTTATAATTACTATTTTGGTAAGAACAATAATTGTAGTGAAGTGATATATAAACCAATAGAAATAGAAAAGAAAGAAAGAGATATAAGCTAATTTTTGGGGAACAATCTTTCTTTTACTTTTTCTTTCTTCTTCCCCCAGAAATTTGTCACGAGCACTACACGTGGGCACCATCACTCATAATGAGAGACCATACATGACTTCTCATCATTACACTCTAAGGCCCTTTCAATTTTCTCTTCTTATAACGTACAGATCCACTCCATTTTCACTCTTCGTACACTCCACCATCAAGGTTCGTCTCCGCAGTGCTGTGTATGGAAGCAATGGAGAAGTTTTAGCGAAAGTGAGGACTTCCCAAGATGGAAAGATAAAGATATCAAGTGATGGAAACCTTCTGCATAACGAAAATGGAACAGCAATTGCAGGTGACATCCGCAACAGTTGGGCTGGTGTTTCAACTCTGCAATCCCTTTTCATTCAAGAACACAACGCAGTTTGTGATTCTCTCAAGGTATAATGATCATAAATTTCATCATGGAAAAAAAACATTAACCAATCTTATTAATGAAGAGAAAACACTAACTAAATATACCTGTTTTTCATTGCAATCTTTCAGAAAAATTACCCTGATATGAATGACGAAGAACTTTATCGCCATGCGAGATTGGTGACTTCAGCTGTGATTGCAAAGGTTCACACCATTGATTGGACTGTGGAGCTTCTTAAAACTGATACTCTACTTGCAGGGATGCGTGGCAATTGGTAAGCCTCTCAGCACCACACAATTTTCTCACTGTTTTTTTTAATTTGTATTGAAAATGTAAAAGAATTTATTTGTATTTTTTTTGAAATTATTGTTTATATTTCAGGTATGGGCTATTGGGGAAGAAGTTTAAGGAAACATTTGGACATGTTGGTGGATCCATCTTGGGAGGATTAGTTGGTTTGAAGAAGCCAGAAAATCATGGTGTCCCATACTCTTTAACCGAAGAATTTGTGAGTGTCTATAGAATGCACCCACTCCTACCTGATAAGCTGCAACTGAGAGACATATCTGCAACTCCTGGCCCAAACAAATCTCTACCAGTAATCGAAGAGTATGACTATAAAATCTTATCATAGTCAATGACTACTGAACTGTTATAAATGCTTAATGACAAAAGTTTTTACATTTGGTTAATTAGCAAAATATTTGTTAAATATTTGTTATTCTTTATATGTATTTAAATAGTTTAATCATAATATGTTAACTAATGTCACTTCTTCAACGCATCAGTTTTCTTGCTTCAATTGTCTGTCACAACATGCATTCATGAGTTTTCACTATAATTTCATCATGTATAATCTTTCTTTTATTGATAATTTATTTTCATTAGTTATGTCTTGATAATTGATTTTTAATGATATAAACAAATAATACAACAATATTTCGTTTTATAATTACTATTTTGGTAAGGACAATAATTATAGTGAAGTGATATATAAAATAATAGAAATAGAAAGAAAGAAAGAGATATAAGCTAATTTTGGGAGAACAATCTTTCTTTTACTTTTTCTTTCTTCTTCCCGCAATTGTGAAATTTGTCACCGGCACAACACATGGGCACCATCACTCATAATACATGACTTCTCATCTTTACAATCTAATACCTTTTCAGTTTTCTCTTCTTATAATGTATCCAGGATCCACTCCATTTTCACTCTTCATACACTCCACCATCAAGGTTCGTCTTCTCCGCACCGCCTAACCCTTGCCGGAGTGCCTCTACCGTTCTCAGGTAAGCCCGATCCTCTCCTGGCCTTGCTCTCTATCAAATTCACTGCTTACCATTTTGTTTCATAATTTTTGGATGGATATGATTTTAGTTGGTACATGTTTTTATGATTCTGTGAGTTTTATTTGGAATCGGAGGAAGCCTATTTTGAATGTTGGTGACGTGACCAGTTTTCAATGGAAGGATGCTTTTGGTTGTTGGAGTGAGGTTCTGGAAAATCATTGATTATTTGTTCATTATGGATTGTACCGGTTGCGTTTTTCTGAGTTCATTTTTGTGGTGCGTGTGACTTTGCTAGGAGATCTCTTATTAATCCTTTAAGTCACGGTTCTACTTGATACTGATCTCGCATATAAGAAACATCATTTGACTCTTACGATTTAAACATCATTTTCGATATGATTATGACACTGTATACACTATAATGTACAATATGTATAGTATTTATGTATATTAGGATGACTATAAACACTCTTTGTGTTCTATATTAAATCTTAGATATTTTGTAATTTTAATTATTATATACGAGGAGTTGTTTTCATGGATATATATATATTTTTAAGATACTTTCAAGAATTAATTAAAAAAATTTAATAATATTTTTTTAATTTAAAACAACGAACAAAGTATGTCTTGCTCATGCTTTGGAAGCATGAACTATGTTTATGATTGATTAGGATCTTTATAAGGATTCATCCTATGTCTAAAAGTTGAAAAAATCATAAGTTGAAATTATTTATACTTTAAAATTAAATCGATAATATATATTCAATTTGAATATTATGAAAGTAAGTAATGAAATGGTGGGAAAAAAAATGTTGATAGTTTTTTATTTTGATACCAAATTATAGTAAAACATTTAGGAATAAAATTTTGTTCAATTAACAAATTACAAAATTTAAAAACACTCATTTGTTAAGTTTGTTTAATTAGCTCTAAAAAAATACACGAGATTATAAATAAAGATCAATAGTTAATTCATTTTCCATTAGCATTCCATCATAATGACTAACTTCATTTTTTCTTTTATAATGTTGTTTTTACTACATGGTATTACTAGAGGATTTAATTATTGGAAGATTGCAAAAACTTGGCCACTATAATTCTGTCATAAAAGTCTCTTTATAATTACAAAAACAAAATCAATAAAGTTTATTATACATGGTTTATAACCATCCAACAATTTCTTCTCATGACACTCTAATTGTAAATCTAATAAACTATTAGAAAATTTTGACATAAAGTTTTCATTTAAATTTTATATATACAATAATATTTTAATATAATACTGAAAATATGATATATATTTTTTATGTGAGAGTATATATATCATACTCACCACCTTATAAAATAAAAAGGTATCATTTTTCCAATATCATATCAAAATATTATTGTATTTATAAATTTAAATGAAAACATTATGTCAGAATTTTCTAATAATTTATTAAATTTATAATTAGAATGTCGTGAGAAGAGATTGTTAGATGGTCATAAACCATGTATAATAGACTTTATTGATTTTGTTTTTGTAGTCATAAAAAGACTTTTGTTACAGAATCTTGGTGGCCAAATTTTTACACTCTTTTGATGATCAAATCCTTTGGTAGAACCATCAAATAAAAAAAAAACATTATGAAAGAAAAATGAAGTTATTCACTATTCATGGAGAATAAATGAATTATTAATAGCTATTTATAGTCTCATACATCTTGTAAGAGCTAATTAAACAAATTTAAACAGTGAACGTTTTTACATTTTGATTTTTTTTTTAATTAAACAAAATTTTATTCTAAAATGTGTTACTATAATTTATATCAAAATAAAAAAAAAAAAAACATTGAACTATATGTTTTTCTCCCATTTCATTAGGAATTATATCTTTTTCTCACATTTCATTTGGAACTTTCTTAATTACAAAATATCTGACACTTATTTTTATAGCTATCCTAATATACCCAAATACTATACATCTCATATATTTAGTAATTTTAATTATTATATACAAAGACTTTGTTTTCATGGATATATATATATATATATATATATATATATATATATATATATATATATATATATATATATATATATTTAACATGTTTTCAATAATTAATTAAAAAATTTCATTAATATTGTTTTACTTTAAAACAAAGAACAAAGTATATGTCTTGCTCATGCTTTGGAAGCATGAACTATGTATACGATTGATCAGGATCTATATAAGGATTCATCCTATATCTAAAAGTTAAAAAAAATCATAAGTTAAAATTATTTATACTTTAAAATTAAATCGATAATATATATATATATATATATATATATATATATATATATATATTCAATTTGAAAATTAAGAAAATAACCAATGAAATGTGGGAAAAAATTATTGTTGATAGTTTTTTATTTTGATTTAAATTATACTAAAACATTTTAGAATAAAATTTGTTTCGATTAACAAATTACAAAATTTAATAAAACTCATTTGTAAGTTTGGTTAATTAGCTCTAAAAAAATACATGAGACTATAAATAGAGATCAATACTTCATTCATTCTCCATGAACATTCAATCATAATGAATGACTTCATTTTTGTTTTTATAATTGTTTCCTTATTATATAGTATTATTAGAGGATTTGATTATTGGAAGATTGCATAAACTTGGTCACCAGGATTCTATTATGAAAGTCTCTTCATGACTACAAAAACAAAAGTAATAGAGTTTACTATACATAGTTTATGACCGTCCAACAATTTATTCTCACAACCATTTAGCTAAAAATCTAATAAACTATTAGACAATTCAGTCATAATGTTTTCATTTAAATTTATGAATACAGTAATATTTTGATATGTTATTGGAAAGATGATACCCTTTACTTTACAAGGTGTTGAGTACAATATAAATAATAGGAAATAGAAAAATGATATTATGACTCCCAATTTTTAATTCCTATCTTTTATTTTTTGACGTGACTTAGTGTGGACTATTGATTCTTTCGAAAAAAAAGAGAATAGTATATTAATCGATGTTTCATACTAAGTCACATAAAAGAGTAAGTAATAAGAGTAAAAAAAATAGGAGTCGTAATATCATTCATATCACTTGAATTAGACATGGAGGACTCTAAAACTTATATTCTGTGACCACAACAAATATTTTATTGCAATTTAGTTGCTATATAAATAAATGTTAATATACGCTAATTTGTGACCACTATTAGGTGGTTATATCAGTCATATATTTCCAACCAACTTTTTCTGTTGCAATTGAGATGATATGATTTATATCATACTCTCACGTAAAATAAAATGTATCATCTTTTCAATATCATATCAAAGTACTATTATATTCATAAATTTAAATGGAAATTTTACATCAAATTCTCTGGTAGTTTATTAGGTTTATAATTAGATGGTTGTGGAGAAAAAAAATTTCATGGTCATAAATCATGTATAGTGAACTTTATTGATTTTGCTTTTGTTGTAGTGATAGATTTTTGTAATATAATTTTGTTGACCAAGTTTGTGCAATTTTCCAGTGATCGAATCCTTAGTAGATTATATAATAAGAAAAACATTATGAAAATAAAAGTGAAATTATTTATTTAAATCGATTTAATGTTCATATAGAATAAATGAAATGTTGATTTATAATCTCATATCTTGTAAGAGCTAATTAAACATGCTTAACAAATGAACATCATTAAATTTTGTAATTTATTAATTAAAAAAATTGTTCTAGAATGTGTTACTATAATTTGTATCAAAATAAAAGAAAAAAAAAACTATGAAGTATATTGTTTCTCACATTTCATATGTGACTTTCTTAATATTCAAATTGAATATGTGTATATATTATCATTATAAATTATAAATAATTTCAACTTATGTATTTTTTTTAAATTGGTAGACATAGAAAGAATGCTAATAAAGACTCTGATCAATAATAAAGATAACTCATGCAACATGGAAGACATATATCTTGTTCTTTGTCAAAAAGTAAAACTATATTATTAAAAACTTTTAATTAATTCATGGAATTATGCTAAATTTATATCTATGAAAACCAATCCTAGTGAATAATGATTGAAATTACAAAATATCTGAGAATTAATTTAAAACACAAGGAACATTATTAAATTCATACCAATGAAAAATAAAATTATAATTGCATTTAATCAAATATACAAATTATTGAACATTAATATTAAGAGACTTTACCAAGTTCAAAGCTTCTTCAAATCACGTTGACAACAGCTTAGTCCCAGCCAAGTGCAACTGGTTCGAATTGCTCACTGCACATAATATCACTACACACAAAATAATCCACGTTAGACTCTCAAGTGAATTGTATTATCACATATAATAGAACCTAAAAACACTAATTGAAAAGGTGATATGCACATTAAAAATTGGCTTAGACTAATTAAGATAATTAGAGAAAAATTAACAAAATCACAAACTAAAATTTACTTTAGAATTAAGAATTCTTGAGTAAATTTGATTAAATGCAATTATTAATGTTTATGTTCAATAATTAGTATATTTGATTAAATGTAACTATAATTCTTTTTCATTGGCATGAATTTAACAAATTCCTTGTGTTCTAAATTAAATCTCACTTTGTAATTTCAATTATTATGTAGGAAGGCTGATTGTTAGGATATAAATTTAACATTCTTCTATGACTTAATTAAAAGTTTTTAATAATATTGTTTTACTTTTTGACAAAGAACAAGGCATATGTCTCTCAACTTTGTTTATGATTGATTAGAGTCTTTATTATAATTTATGTTATGTCTAAGAATTTATAAAAAAAAAAAAATCATCCGTTAAAATTATGTTAATAATATATATATATATATATATATATATATATATATATATATATATATATATATATATATATATATATATATACTTCTAAGTTGATGGTTTGTTTGTCCACTTTAGAGTAAGACTATGTCACGGTTTTGTCCTTAATAGACATCTCGGTGGGTGGAAGGAGGAAGGGTATTTAAAACGTCTTAGGCCTCGACTTTTTAGCGATGTAAGACTATTGGGTGTGATACGCTCAAAAGCGGACAGTACCTTGTGAATGCGATGATTGTTTTTAACGATGTTGCCGAAAGGACTTGGGTCGGGTCAGAACAATAATTTGTTATGTTGATACAAATTATAGTAGCACATTCTAGAATGAAATTTTGTTCAATTAACAAATTACAAAATTTAATAAAGCTTATTTATTAAGTTTGTTTAATTAGTTTTTGCAAGATATATGAGATTATAAATAGAGATCAATAGTGTGTTTATTCTCTATGAATATTAAATCGTAATAAATAATTTTATTTTTACTTAATTTTTTTTATTACATTGTATTACTAGAAGATTTGGTCATTGAAAAATTGCACAAACTTGACCATCAAGATCCTATTATGAAAATCTCTCCATGACAACAAAAGCAAAATCAATAAAGTTCATTATATATGGTTTATGATCATCTAACAATTTCTTCTCACGATTATCTAATTATAAATCTAATAACTTATTGAGAATTTTGGTGTAAAGTTTTCATTTAAATTTACGAATACAATAATATTTTGCCATGATATTGGAAAAATGATATATTTAATTTTATAAAGTGGTAAGTACGATATAAATAATATCACTAGAATTAAAAATGGAGGACTCTAAAACTCCGAGATTCTCCCGTCACAAAATTTTCAGTTACTAATTCAGTCACTATATAAATAAATGTTAATATACACTAATGCAATTGGTAGTTCGGTCACTAATTTGTGACCATTATTAGGTGGTTATTTCAATCATAATTTTTGACCAATTTTTTCTCTTGTAATTGAGATTATATGATTTATGTCATATTCACCATGTAAATTAAAAGGTATAATCTTTCCAATATCATTTCAAAATACTATTATATTCATAAATTTAAATAGAAACTTTACATCATAATTCTCTAATTGTTTATTATATTTATAATTAGATGGTTATGTGATGAAATTGGTTGGATTGTCATAGACCATCTATAGTTAAATTTATTGATTTTTCTTTTATTGTCCCGGAGAGATTTTTATAATAGAATCTTGGCGGTCAAGTTTGTACAATCTTTCAATGATCAAATTATGTAATACGAAAGCAAAGATGAAGTTATTCAATTTTTCATGAAAAATAAATGAATTCTTGATATTTATTTATAGTCTCAAATGAGCTAATTAAACAAGTTTAAAAAATGAACTTTATTACATTTTGATTTTATTAATTAAACAAAATTTTATTCTCAAATGTGTTACTATAATTTCAAATAAAAAAAAACTTTGAAACAACATTTCATCGATAAATTTCTTAATAATCAAATTGCGAACCCTAGGTATAATTGGGTGTTTGATGAAGTAGCATCCTACGCGTCTGAGTATCAATCTCTGGTGAAACTTTCTGAGTTGATACCAACGTTTAAGTTCTGTCTGAAGGGTTTGATTGCCCTACCTTACTCGTAGAGTGACAAGGTGTTTTTGTGTTTCTCATATAAGGATGGGGTAGATACCTATGTTTACGAGTTCTTTCAGGAGTTCAACGTGTCGTTTCCCTTGTTTGAATTTGAGGTCAATCTTTTGAGCACAACATCCGTGGCGTCGAGCCAGTTGCACCCTAACAGTTGGGGTTTTGTCAAGGCGTCGAGAAGGCTATGGGAATTGAGCTAATCCAGTAACTTCCATGACCCTTGGAAGTTAAGCAACTATTGTATGTTCTTGACGCTAGGACCCTGATGCGTATTTTGAGGGTAAGGCTGGTGGTTGAGTTATGGCCCGGTTTGGTATTATGTTTTGTAATTGTAGTTTCTAATTTTGTGTGTTGATGTTTGATTTGTGTTTGTGTAGAGATCATGTTGTCGATGGGTTTTGATTACAAGGGGTGGAAGGTCGTGAATGTGAAGAATGAGGGACAAGTCGCTGGCAGCCTTCAAATCCGCCAAGCCAGCCCTCAACCAATCCAGCTCAACCAACCCAGCCGGCAAGAATGATTCCACCTCTTTTTTCTTTAGTAGCTGTTCGGAGACTGCCAAGACCTTGTCCAGCCGACCCTTCTCCCCTTCAGTCGGCCCAGTCACTTAACTAATCATGCCTTTCTAAAGACATTACAAGAAAATTCTCATTTAAAAACTAATTTTAGAAATAAAAATAGTTAATACCACCAATTTAGATAGCGGTTTATAAAATTATAAATATAAATTATTGAACTGGAAAAAGATATGAAATAGAGAGTAAATTTCAAATTTTTACTTTTTTCTTATGTGAAATTTAAAACTTAAATAATTAATTTACTCTTATAAATTAGTTCTATTTTTGTAAATTTTCGATCCTAATTAATGTATAAATTATTCTCTAAAATTTTCTAACAGAAAGGATTTTGGTTATTTCATCACATTCTATACCTCGCGAATATATAAGGCAATTGCTTCTTGCACCCCGCAAATTTCAACCTGCACCAATCAAACGTTACCGTTTTGAAATTTAAACCAATTTCTTTCTTTCTTTTTCTTCTTCGCCTGATCTTTCCGCTTAGTGCTCCGCTCTCGCTTCCCCTTTCTGGCGTTTCTGTTGGATCACCGGTGACAAGCATTGCGGTTGACCATCGTTACCACCACCACTAAGGTAAGAACTTGTTTTCACTTTCCGAAATTTAACCGGATTATGAATTCTGGAACTCATCCACCTCTATTCCGGAATGCACTTTTACGCTTCCGAATTCACTCTCTTTCTCACACTGCTTTCCACTGCTCCACGTCTCTGTTCCACCGCCACAGTTACCGATCACACTCCCACTCAATCAATACTGCAACCTCACTAAGCTCACACTTATCTAATTTTAAAGATATTTTTATGGATTGCGTCTTTCATTTAACCATTTTTAACAATTTTGTTCATTTTCCTATAAAGCAGAGAAAAATAATATTAAAACCTGATCAACAGAGAAAGAATATTAGAAGCAATGAGAGAGAAATGCAGGACAAAGATGGTATGGAAGTAATCAAAATTATTTTTGTTATATGATGAAATTTTGTAACATTCTCCACACAAAAGGACAAGCAAATAGTGCTGAGTTCAGCCTCAGCCACGATGCATAATTGAAAGTAAAACTTTAAGAGCCTATAAATACAAATGCAACCTTAGAAAACTATACACATTCATTAATTATATCTTCTGGCAAACATGTGGTCTGTGATAACGGGTCCCATCAGAAACATTTTCTCAAATGTTCTTTACAAGTTCATCTACAAAGACTTCCATGAAGCAGTGGCCAAAATGGCCATGATAGATGCTTTTCTCTTCATTGTATACAATTCCCTCTACATCTTATCATCATAACATTAATTGTTGTTACTTTAGTGACAGTATCATATCATCTGTATTCAATGCATTTGTGAGGGTTTTGAGTCTGTTTTATGCAGATTGTTCATTCCATTGACAAGCTGGGGATATGGCCTCGTCTACCTGTTTTGTTAGGGCTATTGTATCTGGCTATTAGACGTCACCTTCACCAAGAGTACAACCTCTTTAACGTTGGAACAACACCAACGGTGGTTAGGTTCAATGAAGTTGCTGGCAGCCAAGGCACTTTCTTTGGCAGAAATATGCTCCCTGTTGATCAGAAGAAAAAGGTCCACAATCAATCATATACATACATAAAGCTAGTTAATGAATTTCATAAAATATCAGCTTTTTTACCACTAGGTGAACTTGTAGTTTCATTTGTTTCATTTTATGAGTGTTAGTTTGTTGAGTTCTTACATAACTTTGTTCCTGTGATGTTGAAGGCATAGTTTTGTGTGTGTGCAGCTATTGAAGCCTGATCCAACGGTGGTAGCCACAAAACTACTAGCCAGGAGGAAATACAAGGACACAGGGAAGCAATTCAATGTGATTGCAGCTTCTTGGATTCAGTTTATGATTCACGATTGGATCGATCATCTTGAGGATACCAAACAGGTCCTAAATCTATGACCCTGTAACCAATTTCTAAAACTTATTTCAATATTACTTTTAAATGTCAAATATAAAACAATTTATATTTGTCCATTAAAAAATATATTTGTGTGATAACTGCACATAATGAGCTTTTTTGTTGAGATATACAGAAGAAGATATTTAATCTGTTCACGGAATTGTGATACATATATGTAGATTGAACTCACTGCACCAAAAGAAGTTTCAAGCCAATGCCCTCTAAAATCTTTCAAATTCTTCAAGACTAAGGAAATTCCTACTGTTCCCACTGGATTCTATGAGATCAAATCCGGATCATTAAACATTCGAACACCTTGGTGGTTAGATTTCTGCTACACTTTGCCTGAGAAAAAGTTAAAAGTTAATGTTGATAAGTTTATCATTCATACTTCTTATGACTAGCTTAATTTCAGAAAAATCAGTTTTTAAAATGCGGATCAGATCTCACCTATATATTATGGTTTTGACAGTGATGGCTATATTGTGATTCAAGTGTACTTTTTAAGTTTATCAACACAATGAGTTGCTAAATAAAGAAAAAAAAAGACATTTCCATTAAGTGTGGATTTCGTTGGTGCAATAGGGATGCAAGTGTTGTGTATGGAAGCAATGGAGAAGTTTTACAGAAAGTGAGGACTTTCAAAGATGGAAAGGTAAAGATATCAAAGGATGGAAACCTTGTGCATAACGAAAATGGAACAGCAGTTGCAGGTGACGTCCGCAACAGTTGGGCTGGTGTTTCAACTCTGCAGTCCCTTTTCATTCAAGAACACAATGCAGTTTGTGATTCTCTCAAGGTATAATAATCACAAATTTCATCATGGATAAAAGAATGACCAATCTTATTTTAAACTTTAAAAACAAAACTCATTACTGAAAAGAAGATGCTAACTTATTGCACTCTTTCAGAAATATTACCCTGATCTGAATGATGAAGAACTTTATCGCCATGCAAGATTGGTGACTTCAGCTGTGATCGCAAAGATTCACACCATTGATTGGACTGTGGAGCTTCTTAAAACCGATACTCTACTCGCAGGGATGCGTATCAATTGGTAAGCCTCTCAACACCACACAATTTCTCACACAGTTTATCTACTGAAATAATACTTTAAGCTGTTTTTTTTAATTTATAAATGAAGTGTAATTTATTTCTAATTTTTTTGAAATTATTGTTTATTTTTGAGGTATGGGTTGTTGGGGAAGAAGTTTAAGGATACATTTGGACATGTTGGTGGGTCCATCCTGGGAGGTTTTGTTGGTATGAAGAAGCCAGAAAATCATGGTGTCAAATACTCTTTGACAGAAGAATTTGTGAGTGTCTATAGAATGCACTCACTCCTGCCTGATAACCTGCAACTGAGAGACATATCTGCAACTCCAGGGCCAAACAAATCTCCACCAGTAATCAAAGAGTAAGATAATAAAATCATACCCAGACCTTTCTTTTCCCCAAAATATTATCTGTTTCTATTTATAATAATAAGAATTCTTAAACTAATTTACACCACTTAAATTGATATTGAATTCTTCAGTAACTTATATTGTTTTTCAGAATTGTTCTTATTTTTTAGATTAATCATTTCTCTTTCCGTTTAGGGTGTGTTTAATAGCTATAAAGTTAGATTATCTCAAAATTTTAGGCATTTTAATATCTCAATAATAAATGTTTAATGACAAACTTTCTCCATTTGGTATCATAGAATCCCTATGAAAAACTTGATTGGACTACCAGGAGAGAAGACATTATCAGAAATAGGAGTTGCAATACAGCTTGTGTCAATGGGTCACCAAGCTTGTGGGGCATTAGAGCTTTGGAATTATCCAGAATGGCTTAGAGATCTTGTACCACAGAACGTGGATGGTACAGAAAGGTCTGAACTTGTGGACCTAGCTGCTCTTGAAAGTAAGATATATATAAAAGTTTATGTATAGTTTTAATCTTAAGATATATATATATATACTATATTTAGTTATTAACCCTAAAATTATGATGCAGTTTACAGGGATAGAGAAAGGAATGTGCCTAGATACAACCAGTTTAGGAGGGCATTACTATTGATACCTATCACAAAGTGGGAAGATCTAACTGATGACAAGGAAGCAATTGAAGTATTGGAAGAGGTATATGGAGATGATGTTGAAGAACTTGATCTACTTGTAGGTCTCATGGCAGAGAAGAAAATAAAGGGTTTTGCAATCAGTGAGACAGCTTTTGTAATATTCCTCCTTATGGCAAGCAGGTAAAAAGAATAAAATCGAAATACTAATATGTCTGTTGTAAAATGTTTCTTCAAGAAAAATTGATTATAACAACAATGAGTGAAACTTTTTTGTCGATTTGCAGGAGGCTAGAAGCTGATAGGTTCTTCACAAGCAACTATAATGAAGAAACATACACTAAAAAGGGACTTGAATGGGTGAACACAACTGAGAGTTTGAAAGATGTGATTGATCGTCACTATCCTGAAATGACACACAAATGGCTGAACTCTTCTAGTGCTTTCTCCGTTTGGGATTCACTCCCAAACTCACCCAATCATGTTCCTCTTTACCTTCGTGTTCCTCATTGATGCAATTTCGATATTTATGTGTTCTATTTAGATCTATCTTTTGTTAAGTTCGAATTAATATGTGTGTATCTTGTCTGGCACTTATTTCGACCTATGTGTATTCAGTCTTAGTTCAATGTATTTGAGTTTATGTGTGTACGCGTAGTTGTGTCATTGTAAAGTATGTTTATTTATTTCTTTTGTTAAATTCTAGCCTATCAAAGCTTATTGAAATTTGCTTAAAATAATAAAATACTTGTCGATTTTTTTGGTTAGTTAACTAGGTTTTATATTTTTTAAATGGAATTATTTTGCGTGTCTAATTTACAATTTTATACCACATTCGAAGAACATACACAAAAATATTATTACTTTATTTTTTTAACTCAAAATGTGATTGACAAAAGTAACAAAAGAGTTATAGTTCCCATTTTGTAAAAAAAAATGCAATTTTAGAAATTTAGAAATTTGAGTTTTTTTATACTACTGTTAATTTACCATTCCCATCATGCTTCAATTATTTATTTTCCCATCATTCTATAATGTGTGATGATCTAAAAGTAATTGAAGTGGTAAATTAAAAGTGGATCAAAGTCAAAATATCATTATTTTTTTCAAATTCACATGAAAGTCATTATTTTTGTAATGTAAATTGTATTTCATTTTGGAATTATTATTATTATTTATTTTATTGTCATTTTTTCATTGGACTTGGGGCACCAATATTCAAATCTTAGTTGTTTATATTCTTTTATACAAAAGTTAAACATTTTAAATGAACTATTTGAATTAAGGAATCGCCAAAGTGATTTTTCTTAAACTTATTGTTAGTAAGAAATATTAAACGATTGTATTTATGTTTATCTATGGGGAGTATTAATTTGTCTAAAAGAAATAAAAAAAATAAAAAGTGTCAAAGATTTTCATACAAAAATTAAAAGTATTTTGAAAAAAAAAAAGGAAACAGGTGCTCTAAATCTTCAGACAGAGTTTGATTTCCATGACCTGTACAACATATTACATCAATTAATAGCTAATGTGAAAATACTAAAAAACAGTAAAAAGATTGTAAGAGTAATAATTATATTTTAAATGAACTTATTTTTTAATTAGCAATATATTTTGTTGGATATTTATTATTCTTTATATGCATCTAAATAGTTTAATCATAAAATCTAAACTAACGTCACTTTTTCAACGCATCAATTTTCTTACTTCAATTGTCTGTCACAATATACATTCATGAGTTTCGTGAGTAGAGTACTTCTTTTAATCTTAAAGAAAATCTCACTACATCCTAATCCTTAACTTTGAGATTGCCATGTGCTCCTTAGGCCTTCTTCTCTTCTTCGTTTTCCTCTTCCTCCTGATCAAGACATTTTATTCTTGTTACTCTGACTTTAAAATTTAACCATATATTAACATAAATAAATCATATATTAACATAATACTACATATTTAAATCATGTTTAATGTATATTGAAGTTCCAACTAGTTAAATATGTTACCTTGATTTAGCTAGCATCTAGATTATTAGAAGATTTGAGATCTTTAGAATTAGAATCGGAGGGGTGAAACATAAAACTTTTAGTTATTTAGTTATTAGAAATTTCCACTAGTCGAACATGTTACGTTTATTTAGCGGACATCTAGATTATTAGTTGATTTGGTGGTTGAAGCATTATATTTAGCGACCAAAAATTTAGTTCTTAATTTGATCACTATACAAATAAATATCATCGTATACTAATTTGATAGTTATTTTAGTCACTAATTTGCGATTATCACTATTCGATGGCTATTTCAATCACAATTTGCGATTAATTTTTTTAATTAATTTTTTTAATTACGATTGAGATGATATAATTTATATTGTACTCACACACCACGGAAAATAAAATGTATCTCCTTTTCAATATCATATCAAAATAATATTATATTCATAATTTTATGTGGAAACTTTACTTAAGAATTCGGAAGTAGTTTATTATATTTACAATTAAATGGCCATGGGAAGAAATTGTTGGATAGTCACAGACCTTGTATAGTGAACTTTAATAATTTTTCATAACAGGGATTTTCATAATAGAATTTGGGTGGTCAAGTTTGTGCAATCTTCCAATAATCAAATATTCTAGTAGTACCATGTAATAAGAAAAACATTATGAAAACAAAAATGAAGTTATTCATTATGATTGAATCAGTGACAGATTTTGACCAGAAAGTTTGAAAGGATCAGAATAATATACTCAAAATTTATATATTTAGTCATCGTCACTAATATAACAAAAGTATATATAATCTAATATTGAAATTTTCTTGAATGTTTCTCCTTAGAAAAATCATAGTTTTGAAGATGTATTTAATATAGAACCCATTTTAAATAAATTTTTCTAATTTCATCTCTTTCACTCATTAGATACTCTTATACTTGAGAACATTTTTCCTGGTATAAGTTCAAAAGACTTAATATGAAACTCATCATCTATCACTATTCGAATCTAAAGAAATGGTTGGTCTAATTCAACAATTGGATCCTTAATATTATGCTTGAAAGTATGTAAAGAAGTCATCTATTTTGTTTTCATTTGCATGGATATCTTCCCTTTTATTACTTAAAAAAATGAATTTATTATTTTATTTTTCATCAATATACCTATTTAAAAAAAATTTAAGACTAAAAGAAATTTATCAAAATTTAATAAAAAATAGAGACATAATTACTAAAATAAATATATGTGATAATCAAGTCATAACTAAAAAATAGTTGTAAAAAATATATAATATATAACTTTTTCTTCTATACTTGTAAAAAAAATAAATATACAAAAAAATTATGAGAAAAAAAATATATTAACTATTAAACTAATATTTTACTATCAAGGGATAAAAGATATTTATCTTTTTTATCTTAAGAATAAAAGAGAACATATAAAAGATGAGAGCAGAAAGAATGAATTTGTGTTTAACTTATTATTTTAAAAAATAAAAAAAAAATATTTTAAAATGAAAGATATATAGAATATGTGAGAAACTTAGAAGACATTAAAAATATCTAATATTTTTTTTATTCTTTATTATATTTAATTTTATATTTTATTATTCATTTAAATTTAATATTATACTTCTTTATAAAAAAAACTATCTAATTTAATTTCCATCAAAAGTTAAAAATTTTGGAGATATACTTTTAGAAAAATTTAAAACTTTTGGAAGGGTCATGACACCATATAGCCAAACTAAAATCTGCCCTTGAATTTTAGAATGTTCTTAGAAATTGAATGACCTATGAATTTTATTTATAGTCTCATGTATCTTTTAATTAAACAAACTTAGAAAATAAACTTTATTAAACTTAATAATTTATTAATTGAACAAAATATTATTTTAGAATTTGTTACTATAATTTGTATAAAAGAAACTATCAACAAACTTTTCTCCACATTTCATTAGCGACTTTCTTAATATTCAAATTGAATATATATATATATATATATATATATATTTATATATATATATTTATATATATAACAATATATAAAGAGGATTCATCTTTTTTGTCTACATTTTAAAATATCAATTTTATCCTTTAAATATAATAATTTATCAAATTTTTAAAAATTGACCGTTATTTTTACAGGTTTTTTCTAAAATCAACTATCTCTCATTCTTTCCTTTTTTCTTTATTTATCAATGATTATTCTATCATCTGTTCTAATATATTTCATTCTATTTTTAATAAATATTATTTTAGTTTATATATTAACTTATTAACATCACAATATTATTACCTATAATATAATGCATCTTTACAAAATCATACACACAGACGTAATAGCGTCTGTATTTATGTAATATATATATATATATATTATTAATTACATTTTAATGTATAAATAATTTTCATTTATGAATTTCTTTTAATTCTTGGACATATAATTGAATGCTAATAAATACCTTCATTAATCGTAAACATAACTCATATCTGCAAAGCATGAGAGACATGTGTCTTGTTCCCGTCAAAAAATGGAACAATATTATTGAAATTTTTTTAATTAATTCATGGAAGTATGTTAAATTTATATCCATGAAAACCCATCCTATATAATTAAAATTAAAAAATATCTAAGCCTTAATTTAGAACACAAAAAGAACATTATTAAATTCATAGCAATGAAAAATAAAATTATAATTATAATTACATTAAATCAAATATACTAATTATCGAACATTAATATTAAGAGATTATAATTTTTTACTAGGTTTTAACTAATTAAAAATACAATTTAACAACCGAATTTACCGATTAAAAAAAAGTTCATCACAAATCGTGAACGAAAAAACTTTTTCATTTGTAATGTAAAAATTTGACTTACATTTAAATTCCCAATAATTCCAAACTCAAAAAGAATTACATAATAGTTTATATTAGCAAATAATTTTTTTTATTTAATCCACTATTTATAAAAAAATATTAATATTATGCATGTATATTTAATTTTTTGTGTGTGTGTAAAATGCAAAACAAGTAACACTACAAATAATTGAATAAGAAAAATCTGAGTACCTGTGGAAGGGTGTGAAGAGTCAGAAAGAAAAATCCCATTCCTCTTTCTTCTTATCTTCTTCTTCTTTCTTATTGGATTTGCAATCTGTGGTGAAATCTGGGATCTGCGTGAGTTTGAGAGAGAGAGATCGGAGTTAGGTTAATCGGAATCGAAGAGCGTTTCAATGTCGGAAGGGTTCGCGATCGAACTGTACTTGGATCCGGCGTTGGAGAATCAGGTGCTGAAGGCGTGGAACATTCTCGCGCGCCGACAAATCACCACTCACCTCATCGAGATGGAGTCGCGCCCTCACATAACGCTCTTCTCCGCCCCCTTTCTAGAACCTTCCAAGCTCGAATCGCTTCTCAGAACCTTCGCATCCAAGCACGATCCTCTCTTTCTCTCCTTCTCCTCCGTCGGCACCTTCCCCAACCACGCCGACAACCTCCTCTTCCTGGCGCCCACGCCCTCCCTCTCCCTCCTCCAATTCCAGTCCCACCTCTGCGACGCCATCAGAAAAGAAGGTATTGAGATCTCCGACGACTTCGCCTTCAATTCCTGGATACCTTACTGCTCGGTTGCACACCATGTCCCCAAAAACAGAATGCCCGAGGCTTTCTCTCTTTTGCGGGAACTCAAACTGCCGGTTTCCGGTTACGCTACGGAAATCGCACTCGTGCAGTTCTCTCCGGTTCGTGAACTCTTCTCCTCTGTGCTCGGTAATAATGTAGAATCCTGACCTAAGGTTATGCCTAAGTACACCGCAGTTGCTAGTTTTTTTTTTTATTTGTTTGTTAATGTTAAGTTAGTGATATTGTATTAGATTATTAACTGCGTTTGATTGTTTCGAACTGAGAATGGCTTGGGAGGGTTTTGGTTCCTCCTGAAATTCTCTTGCTGTAATGATTTATGGTGTTAGGTAACACCAAATTCGATAGATGAACTTTGTGAATTTATCTCTGCTATTTGCTCCCTTGTTGATTTGGTTTTGGTGAGTTTTAATTTTTCTTTCTCTGAGGAATAGTTTGATATGGAAATTAATGTTGATGGTGAGTTTCAAATGGATTGGTAATGTGTCTGAGGTGGAATGCTGAATTGTTAGAAATGTGGTGGAAGACTTTGGGAACTTGGTAGAGATTATTGTAGGGCTGAGACGCTGTGAAATAAAGGTTGAGGTACATATGAAATGTAGTATGAGGATTTACTCTTGAGAATTTTGAATATGCTCTGAATAGAGGTTTTAAATTGTGATCATGGTTGCAGTTTTGTTGTAATGTTTGACATTTCGGAAAATGACGGACAGGTTCAGCCACAGTTATGGTGTTGTCGTGTGCTGAATGTGTTTATTTTTATCTTAGTATTAATTTGATGGATGGAACATGGTGGTGTTTTTCTCTTGGTTGCTCCCTTGTTTATAGGGTTAGTTTGACTAGATTCTTCATTCTTTTGTGTCTGCAAAATGCCTTATGCGATTGATCTGTTTGGTATAGTTTGATTAGTTGGGTTGGGTAAAAAAACTGAAATTGGATGGAAGTAGTTGCTAGGCCTGAGTGATACCATTTTATAGTTTTTGATCCTTTTTGACGTATGTGGTCTGTTCTGTATGATGATCTATACTATATATATTAATTGATGCATGTTTCCCGCCGGATATGAATTCGTGGCCAATGTTACTTGAATACATGAATTCACTATAATTCAATTAGTTAACGTAATTTACTTGGACACCTTACAAGCTTTTTTTGAAGGAATTTTTGGCTTTTATGCTCAACCAACTGTTGTAAAGTAGATCATGTTTATCTTAGTTCACTAACATTAGTCTTCAATAAGGATGAATATTTCTTGTGCAGTTAGATATACCATTTGGTTTTTTTTTTTTGTTTATCTTTTGGGCAAATGAGAAACAAGCTGAGTAAAATCTTCATGGATTCCTATAGTAAATTAGCGGATAAACTAAGCTCTAGTTTAGTGTTTTATTTGTTTATGTGAGTCCTATTAATTTTCAAATGAGGATTCATTAAAGTCCGACCTTCATTAATGCTTTGTTTGGATTAAAAATGTGAGTGGAAAGGATGAGAAACGAGGAGGGAGAAAGGAGGAACCAAGGTTTTTGGATTAAGGGTTGTAAATGAATTTGAGTAAAAAATTTATATTATGTGATTGGTGTGATTGAAAGAAAAAAAAAATTTAGTTTGTATTTTAATTTTAATAATATTATATAAGTTATTTATTTTATTACAATAAATACAAAACGTAAATATTAATAAAAAAATACTAAAATATAATAGTTTAATTTTAATATAATAGCTATTCCCATAAACGAACGCAAATCTGACCGCCATTGATGCTCAACTATTTTGAAACTCTTTAGCTACCGAGTGTAAATATAAAATCAACCAATTGAAGATCAAGAAATCACTGCAATAAGCCAATAGTAAGTGCCTATCATCCTAGAGCCTCACAACACCAAACAGAATAGACACATTAATCTCAATTTACAGACAAAACCTCTGAATTATACCATTTTGCCTAACTTCATCCACAAAACAAAGGAGATCGATTCCATTTATATCAATTCTCCCAAATTAAGATGTTGTACTTCATTATCAACAAGCTAGTTTAACAATAATTAATTGCAACAAAACAATTTTAAATCGAACCAAGTACTCTACTCCAACGACTATCCTTTACAGTAAACCATCAAATAAAGAAATACATAGCTCTGTATTCTTGTGAAAAGTATACACAATCAAATGCCTAAAGAAACAGAACTCAAATTTTTATGCCTTAAACCTTTTCATAAAAAAATATAAAAAAAAATTGAGTTGAACTTCTCCGCATTCAAATCAATTTATGAACTTAATTATAAAATTATTTTAGCTCATGCAGAAGAAAAACACAATTCATTACTTACTTATTTCCTTATTATCCTATAATTGTTTGGGAGGAGTTTATCCAATCAGAACATGAGAAAAATCATAGAATAAACGTCTTTTAGTGAGAGCATGTTCATTGCATAAATCATACTCAGGATTATTAGGATCACGATTTTAAAACCTGAACTTATAAGACCTCTCCATTAGAGTTTGCTAACATGACATAAAATAATACAACATATAAGACCTTGGATTATAAAAAAAATAATATATATATATATATATATATATATATATATATATATATATATATATATTTATCTCTTGCTCATGTTTGAATAATTTTTATTAATCTGTAATCTTTTGCTCTGTGAACAAGTTTTTGGACAAATGTTAACTTTTAATTTTTGTCCTACCATTATGTGGTGCCTTTACTTTTTTCTTTGTATATTTGGATGACTACTTTAAACCTCTTACTCTTTAAGTTTTAAATCTCGTACTCTTTAAGTATTATAAAATATGCAATATTTTATTTAATTAAATTTATCTATTAAATTGGATGTTAGGAGACTTCGAAATATAGAATGAAGCATTCTTAAATGAAAAATAAAAAATAAAAATAGGTATCTATAACTTAATTGTTATTATTACTTTAATCACCTGTACGTGTGTTAAATTATCACTCAAAAAGTCTCATAGTTTTTGTAATTTTGACGAAATTAAGTGACAAATTGCAACTTCACCTACTGATCTTGGATTAATTACTCATTTTATTTGTATAATTGAACAAATTCTCTCTCTTAGTTTATCATGTTAATTTTAATGCCTTTTAATTCTTAGAAATTTAAACCGTAGAAGCTAAAAAACATTAAAAACATTGACCAAACATAAACTAAAGAAAATGATATTTGAGTACAGAAAGTAAAAAGAAAAGATTATATAATTATAAAACTAAATGAATAATTAAAGTTTAAATTTTATTTTTTCCAAGAATTACAAGAACAACCTCCTAACTATTTCCTATTTCCAGCCCCAACTCGAATCACACTAATTAAAGCAACTCAACAATTTTAGAATCTCTCTCTTGTCTATCATCTCCTCCGCAGGCAAACTTCAAAGTATTGTCGTGTGTTAGGAATAAAGTAAATCATAAGCTAAGTTAAACCTATAAAATTCAGCTAAGAACACGTTTATACGAGTTTTAGCATATGAGCTTCAATTAGAGAAAAACAATAAAACCAGCAAAAAATTTAGAAAAAAATTATATGAAAAAATTTATACACACAAAGTAAAGCATCAGGTTATTCTAGTATAATGGAGAAACTTGTTTCACCCAGAAACTACAATCTAGTGTTAAAGAAAAGAGTTCAGGAATCTACATTGTTGCTGAGCACAAAGGAGAAGAGTTCACGAACCGGAGAGAACTGCACGAGTGCGATTTCCGTAGCGTAACCGGAAACCGGCAGTTTGAGTTCCCGCAAAAGAGAGAAAGCCTCGGGCATTCTGTTTTTGGGGACATGGTGTGCAACCGAGCAGTAAGGTATCCAGGAATTGAAGGCGAAGTCGTCGGAGATCTCAATACCTTCTTTTCTGATGGCGTCGCAGAGGTGGGACTGGAATTGGAGGAGGGAGAGGGAGGGCGTGGGCGCCAGGAAGAGGAGGTTGTCGGCGTGGTTGGGGAAGGTGCCGACGGAGGAGAAGGAGAGAAAGAGAGGATCGTGCTTGGATGCGAAGGTTCTGAGAAGCGATTCGAGCTTGGAAGGTTCTAGAAAGGGGGCGGAGAAGAGCGTTATGTGAGGGCGCGACTCCATCTCGATGAGGTGAGTGGTGATTTGTCGGCGCGCGAGAATGTTCCACGCCTTCAGCACCTGATTCTCCAACGCCGGATCCAAGTACAGTTCGATCGCGAATCCTTCCGCCATTGAAACACTCTCCGATTCCACTTCACCTAATTCCGATCTCTCTCCCAAACTCACGCACGCTAACCACAGATTGCAAATCCAAGAAGAAGAACGATATCAAGAACAAGAAGAAGAGAAAGAACTTCTTTATAACGTGCGTCTTACTGAGGAATGAGAGAGTAAGGGTTTTGGAGTAGAACGTTGCGATTACGTTTGCGTTAGGTTTGAATGCGTGAAACTGTGCCACTATGGCTGAATCGTATAAAAAAAAAAACAGAGAAAAAAAAAAGACTTAATTCTGCCAATAAAATGTTTATTGTTTCCGTCTTTTCCTTTTTTACAATTATTTCTTAAATTTTAAACTCATGAATCTTGAATTTTTTGTACTCATAAAAGCATATAAAATATTTATTTCAAAAATTAAAAAAAAAATAAAAATGATACACTGTCTTACACAGAAATTGGCCCACTCTATACCCTCTGTTATGGTCACTCACAATCCTTAACTACAGCTAGCACCCACATACAAATCGCTGCAACTGGAACCACATTTCAGAACTAGTGCTGATAAGTATAATTAATGACACTAACAAAATCTATGATCTGTGTATGCATCTGTGATGATGAAAAATATGGTAACTAAATCTGATGAAGATGATGAGAAGCTGAAACTTTTTTGATGACAGCAAGCAACAACTCACTCCACATATCAACAGGCCCAGGCATGCACCAGTGAGTGCAATCATTGTAACCCTTCATCCACTTGTTCCCCCAATGCTCCCCAGGGTGACCGTCAGGTCTCATTAGCATGGCTCTCGCAACATCCACAACCTCAAACCTACCACCACCTTCGCTCCTCGCTCTCTCAAACTCCTCCATCTGAACATTCCTCAATTGCCAATCAAACGCCCCAAAATCCACCTCGCTCTCACTCCTCGGCCCCGTCCTGTTACAGTACCCTCCGGTGTTCCAAAACCCGTTCTCAAAGTGCGCCGCCGCAAAACTCCTCATCACCGTCACCATCCCTCTTCTTCTGCACTCCCTGCACCCACTGATATGCCTGAACGCTGTTCTCAGCGCTTTTCTGAGGGGGAAGTCGACGTTGTAGGCCGTGACGTTGGGTTCGTTGCAGTAGACGCAGCCTACTTGTTTTCCAGCTTCGTGCAGACGCATCCCTCGGAAAAACCAGTGTCCGTCAGAGATCACTGCGTAGTCTAAGTTGGGAAGCTCTTTGGCCCAGTCACTGTCTACCTTGTCCAGCTGCATGTCGAACACGCTGGTGCCTGTGCCGTTCGCCATTCTCTCCTCGCCTTCCACCAGGAACCTGCTCCACAACATCATCAGCGTGAAGTTGTGGATCGGGAAATACCATTTCCGGAACCTGTCTTCTGAGTCCTTGTACATGTCCTTTGGAACTTCACTCTGCAAGGTTTTCAACAAAATTGTCACACCTCTAAGAAAAATTATTCTTTTCACTCTCTATTTTTTATCATACGGAGAATAATATTTTGACCTCCAGAATTCTATTTCGTAGTAGAATATGTGATTTAATGCTGGTCATTTTGAGAGAAAAAAGATACTGATATATCAATCAATATTTTACGCTAAATTATATCAGAAAATACAAAATGAAAATCAAATTATAGTGATTTTTTTTTTCTTATTTTCAATTTTTATTCCTGATTTAACATGAATAATTAATTTAAAAAAATAATAATACATTAATCGATAATTTATATTAAATCACGTTCAAAAAGTAAAATATTAAAATAAAAAATAAAATATCATTGTACTTAGAATAATCACACTTTTGATCTTTCGATTTTTTTATAAAAAAATACTTAAATAATAATTAATTTTAGTATTATAATAACGAATTTTTAATGTTAATTTATAAAATAAAAAACAATTAATCAACTTTTGATATTTATTAAAATAATTATTACTATAAATAAAAATTATATTTATCACTAAATAAGTTTCAATGTAGATGCTTCTTTATAGATTAACTAGGATTTCTTTCTTCATATCAAACACGTCATGGGAAGAATATGCAATTTCTGTTTTCAACTATTGATGTCATGCTACTGATATTGACATAACATTATGTGATTGACTTTTCAAATTAAAAAAAAAAAAAACAGTAACAGTAAAAAATATTATTTCTGATAAAGGTGTAGTTTTTTTTATATGCTATTATAAATGTTCATGTAGATTTGAAGATATAAAACAATTGGGAAAAAATGCAATTTTTTGCTAATTAAAGAACATTCAGACTATATCAGAAATAGTAGTGTGAAAGTTATTAATTGCAAGTATGAAAATGTACTATATAAGTGTGAAATTTTCTCTTTTCAAAATATACCAACAACAACTACAAAGAAGTAAAAAAAAAAAAAATTCAATATATTCAAAACTAGCAAATTTAGTGGAAAACGAAAGTTAAAAAAGTAAAGTGATTGAATTAACATGTATGATAAAACTAACCATTAAACAAGCAAAAGTGAGTAAAATGATTTACAACAACATAAATGCAGGAAAAATGGTGAAACATATTAAGAATTAAAATGAAAATAAATGAGTTTGAAAAACAAAAATACTAGGAGGTAAAATAATTTCATGTAAGTCTCATAAAATGACATCAAGGTACAATGACAGAAAATTACTTAAAAATCCTTTCAAATACATTATTTTCTACACCATCAATCACGTACATCAATTCAGATGAAAATAGTCTAGTTTAATTATTAGTCTCAATTTAAGGAGAGAGTTTAGGAATTTATTTTTCCCATAGTATGATAATATTATAATATTTTGTAGAAAATAACATTCTTTTTCTAAGTTAATTTTTAAAATAGTCCTTTTTTGAAAAGTTTGGTCGACCTATAGTAGTGTAAAAAAAAGGTTTTCAATTATAGTAATTTTTTCTAAGTGAAGCATATTTTGATCTTCCCTCTAATTTAGTTTACAAGAATCACATTCTCCTTTGTATGGAAGCAAAGAATTATGCTACTCAACGTGTAAAAAGGAACCATTCACTAAGTAATGGAACTGATATAACTTCAAATTCAATCATACAATTTAGTTTTGTTTACTTGGATATAGAATAAAAGTTAAAGGTTCAAGTTATAATTTAAATCAATTATTTAAGTTAATGTGATAAATATATATTCATTTTTAATGTATTAGCAATAATTATCATTTAATAATAATAATAATCATTCAAATAAACTATTGTACTTGTGTGTATGCATTTTTTAAATATGTGTGATATTATATTTAGTAGGTGATAATATTGTAATATTATTAAGTTAATATATAAAGTAAAATTATATTTATTAAAAATAAAGTGAAATATATCAGAACAGATGAAAGAATAACCATAGATAAATAGAATAAGAGAAAAAGCAGAAATAGCCGATTTTATATAAAGTTGGTAAAAATAACGGTCAATTTTTTAAAATTTAATAAATTATTATATTTAAAGGGTAAAATTGGTATTTTAAAATGTGGACACAAAAAGAAATCCCCTTTATATATTACTAGTGTAAACACAGGCGCTATCGCGCCTGTGTGTACGCATTTTTTGAATTATATTAATAATTGATGATATTGTAATGTTATTAATTTAATAAACAAAATAACAAAATAAAAGTATATTTATAAAAAATAAAATAAAATGTACGGAGAAAATAAGAGAAAAATAACTGTTGATGAATAGTAAGAGAAAAAAAGAAAAAGGAGATAAGTAAATAATTTTATAAAAACTTGTAAAAGTAACCGTTAAATTTTAAAAATTTAATAAATAATTAAATTATAAAGGGTAAAGTTGGAATTATGAAATGTGGACACAAAAGAGGAATCCCCTTTATATATAGTTATAGATTATAGATATGTAAAATGACTACTAAAAACATAATTCATTTAGTAATTGATAAGAAAATTCATAAATCAAAATTAAAGAAAACAAATTAATAAATTTATTAATGATAAAAAAATATATTAATTATCCAATTAATACTAATTCTTTATAAGAAAAGCTTCCTAATAGTTGGGCAAAATTATCAATAACAACACCAAAAAAGTCTTAAATTTCAGCAAATAGAACAGAATTTTCTGTAATTAATTACTATTAGACACTAACCTGTGACAAGAGGCAGAGAAGCGATTCCACGTGGTTTCGAGACACAGAGTCACCAATGAAAGCCATTGTTTTGCCATGAACAATCTGAAAGAAGGTTTTGGGATCAAACCTTGGAAGCTCACATTCATCAGGTTTCCATCTCCAATTCAGAAAATCAGAGTCCTTTCTGCCATGTCTGAAACAGTTTTTGCTATCAGGGATTGTAGGGCAACTTGAATTGGTGTAATAGCTTGATGACCCTCCCAATGCCTGCACCCAATGACCCTTAGAAAGGTCACATGGTTTCTGTTCTGCCCCAAAAAATAAAGAACACAAATTTATGTAATGTCATAAACTCAGACCCATAAAATCAAGTTAACAGACAAAAGGGTGGCGATCAAAATCCATGATCATGATCAAGGTTTTAAATTACACCAATTTCGTCCCATTGTTTGATTTTAACCAAAATTTTAAGAAAAATGAAAACTTTTAAGAGGTTACAGTTGTGGGGCATAAGAACTCTATAATGGCGGGACGAAATCATGGTTGTGGACCCTTTTTTGAAACCTGAACATGATTATGATGGTGAGTGGGATCATGTTTGGGATATACCCATTGGTGGTTGGGATGATGATGATGATGATGATGATGATGATGATGACTGTGTTGTGATGATGGCATCATGTTGTTGGTTTTGTGAATGATTTTCAAAGAGGTCATGGCCTTGTTGGGGCATGAAGGTGGAAGGGTTGGGATTGTGGAGGAAGAAGAGACAGAAAATTGAAGCCATTAAGAGAGAGGACAAGACAAAAGGCACACCCTTGCCTAAGGTCAGACCCAGAAATTTCTCTCTTTTGATATGATTATTATGATGATGCTTGTCCTGAAACATCGTACTAGATGTCTTCATGGTTTTCTCCAACATCCCTCTGACACTTTACACACAGAGAGAGAAAGGGGAGAAAATTGTGGGGTCTGGTGTGGTTCAATGTGAGAGAAGAAAAGCATGAGACACCAGAATCAAAATCATCATAACCATAATAATGATAATAATAATAATAATCAGAGAAAATTTTGGTGTTATAAACTTTGTGTAGTTGTGACTGTTACGATATGACAGAAAAAAATAAGGTTGTGATGTAACTGCAATGGTGAAACTTAGGTTACGAGAATGTTTTTTTATGCTATACCATTTTTACACACTCTACTGATCTGGAAAAACCAAGATAGAAATAGAAATATTTACAAAATTATTTTTTTTGGACACCATATATTAGTTTTCCTCCAAAAATTTACTATTTTATTGTCTAACAGCCATATTTTTTTATGCTGTATTAAAAAATAATTTAATTACGCAAAGAATTATATTAATTGTCATTAATTTTTTATTGTCATATATACATCAAGATCGTTTTGAATAATTAATTACTTTAAAAATCATTTTTGTAAGATTAATTCTAATTGAACAAAAGTATAAAAAAACGTTAAACATATATAGAATTGACTGGTGATATATTAATGTGTTAAAATTCATTAATTACTCAATAGATGTTTCCTTCTGGATTTTAAACTGGGATATTATTATATGGGGTAAAAGAATATTTTTACTGTCATTTATAGAATTTATTAACTATGATGAGTCTGTGTATGGAAATAAATTGACCAGTGTTAATTAGTGGTATGATTTTTTCATTTTTGACATGAGAAACAAAATTTTTGGTGTGAAACAAGTAAGTATTAGAAAATTTGATGAGAGTTGATGGTGTCCCTGATAAGGATGGTGCAGGAAAGTAAGGTATTAGAAAAGTAGTTTATCTTATGGAAAATGATCTTTTAACTACTAAATTTTGACAACTTTCTTTTATAATTTTAGGTATCATTTTTTAAGTGATTTTTTATTTTTTATCTTTTTTATTTTCAATCATTTAAAACCACTTAAAAGATAATACATCATGTTATAAGAGAAAGTTGTCAAAATTTAGTATTCAAAATATTATTCTTTTTATTTTATTTGTTAGAATTTTAAGAAGTGTTTGTGGAAGAGCACAATACTTGTGAAAGAGAAAGCATGGCATGCAATGAAAAGTGGTACTTTTATTTTTGTCAGAAGATAACATGAAGGGTGGAATGTGACAGATGTCAAGGTAGAAGTTAAGCAGTGCATGTGATCGTGTTGGAGGTGTGGACCATTTTTCATTGACACAAACCCTAATTTTGCGCCACAATTGTTACACTCTTTTTGCAGCTGAGGTTGTGTTGTTGGTGGAGAGTGAATATGGTCATGGATCAGTGTAATGTAAGGTCATGTGACAGAGGTGGTGGATCAAGAGTTTGA
Organism: Vigna unguiculata; assembly: GCF_037176805.1. Lineage (NCBI taxonomy): Eukaryota > Viridiplantae > Streptophyta > Magnoliopsida > Fabales > Fabaceae > Vigna > Vigna unguiculata. The sequence goes on along the minus strand of NC_140795.1, from coordinate 47,462,078 downwards.
CCCGTCTTTTGTGGAACATGGTTGGTGAAAATTCAATCACTAGTTATTAGTGTTATTACACATCAAATTTGTGTAAAAAGTGAATAGTGATAAATATAGATAAAATATAACGACTAAATTTTATAATTTCTTCTTCTTATAATTTAGAATAACATTTTTTAAGTAATTTTTAAATATAAAAAAATTAAAATTAAAAAATTAGAAAGTCACTTAGAAAATATCATCTGACATTATAAAACATAATTATCAAAATTTAATTGTTAAAAAATTATTTTTCTAAAATAAAAGGAGTGATGAAATAAACTTGCTCAAGTTAGCATGGTGATGGGAGAAAATTGAGTAGTGTAGATAATACATAAAGCATTTGAGCTTTGTTTAAACTTTGTTATTGGTTAGAAAAAGGAAAAAAGATGAATAAAAGAAAAATACTCCTTTCATCTTTTGTATGGTTTAAGGTCTTTCGGGTAAAACAATAAATATAATAGAGAAATTTACTTAAAGAAAAATTTATAAGATTTTCTGTTTTATTATTTTTATTTTTACATAAAAATGAAAAAGACATACATAAATTAATTGAGAATTAAGTAAAGAATAAAAGTATAAAGGCTTAAATACCTTTTTGGTCCTCATTTTCGTAGTGTTTGTTGCGGATGGTCCTCATTTTGACAGAAGGTTTTAAATGGTCCTCATTTTTACAGAATGTTTAAAATGGTCCTCATTTTTACAGAATGTTTAAAATGGTCCTCATCTTCGCAATTCGTGTTTTATTTGGTCTTTTTCTGTAATGCCGTTTAAATCATTAACGGAGCATTGTACAGCTGACACGGTTTGTATTAGGGTGTGTTACGTGTACTGTACAGGTGAGGATAAATAAGTGAGCTAGGGTTTTGGTAAGGAATGTTTGGGCAGTTTGTGAGTTTTGGCAATCTTGTTCCTCCATTCCCAATTGGTGTTGCTGCAATTTTCTTCTTCCAACAATCCCATTATATAGGTATGTTACGGTCCCAATCTTCGTGCACTGTTGGTGGTTCAACGAGAAATGGATTAACCCCTAGTTGTAGCTGCGGAGAGATGGCAGCTTTGAGGATGGCAAGAACTCCAAAGAATATTGGTAGAAAATTTTGGGTACAATCTGTTTTTATTTTTGTGTTAATAATAGATTGGTTTTAATTTTTGGTTTATTGATTTACAGAGTGGTGGTTCCAATAATGTGGGCTGCAACTTTTTCAAATGGTGGTGTTGATGAAAAGGATATCATCATGACACAAATGAGGCGATTAATGATTTGGAGAAGTCATTAAAGGTTGCTGAGAAGAAGCTACAATTAGTAATAAGGTTCTTGTGTTGTTATTGTATTATTCGTACTTTTATTGTGTGTAATCTTTTAAAGTCCAATCTATTTTGTACTATTGTTAAATGAAAAAATAAATTAGTTTGATTATGTTGATATTAGTTTAATCTGAAGTAAGTGATATTGATATAAGCTTAGAAAAAAATAAATTGATCTAAGTCTGGAAGAAGTTAAATTCATAACGTTAATTCATCCTCATCAAAATGCACTACATCAATGTTTGGCAAAAGTGAAACTGAACAAAGTTTAAGGAAAGTCAAAATGCAGTACATCAATAATGGATTCTACATCAGAAATTCCAAAAAATAACTAAGACGTTTGTAGCTGCTATCATGACCTCCTCCTAATTTGTAATTTCATCCTAAACTGCTGAGATGGTTCTTCTGGTGTTGGTAGTGGTGCTGCTTGACTCTCCACTTCATTCCTTTGTGATTGAGTTGTTTGAGTTTTAGCAGTTGGTGCATTCTCAGCAGTTTGTGCATTCTCAGCAGTGTAGGCATCTGGTGTAGTCTTAGTAGGTAATTTAGAAACCATGCAGAATCACAACCATTGAATGACAAATAAACTCCAAGATAGAATTACGAAAACCCTAACCCACGAGCAATTACAACCCAGAAAACCCTAAACTCACTTACCTCATTGATGATGATTAATTGGAAAATTGAAATGAAGAGCGCAACTGCAATCCAATGATGAAATGGTCAGTATTAGTTGTTTCCTATGCAAATCCGAGCTCAAGAAAGACGAAGATAAAGAGATTTCTCTAATTGCAAAATTTTCCCTAAATTGAAAAATTAACGTTAATTGTTAATTAGCCACATGTACAGTAACACACCCTAATACAAATTGTGCCACATGTAGAATGTTCCGTTAATGATTTAAACGGCGTTACAGACAAGGACTAAATAAAACATGGACTGTGAAAATGAGGACCATTTTAAACATTCTGTCAAAATGAAGAACATCCACAACTAACACTACAAAAATTAGGAAAAAAAAGGTATTTAAGTCAAGTATAAAAGACCAAAGGGATTTTATTTTTAGAATCACGGTTACCTAAAATAAATAAAAGTTACATATATTTGTAAGTATAATTTAGTATAATTTTTACAATTTTTTTTATAAAAGTTAAATCATCATAATTATGTAATTATTCGATGGAATAATAGTACGAAGGTTTATTCTCTTGTGAGCGTATTCATCGGAGTTGTAGAAAATTGGTATACAATCGTACAATTTATTAAATGCATTGTATAATAATACAGTTGTAAAAAATAATTTCGTGAGAACGCGTTGAATTGACGTTGAAGATGAGAGTTACTGTTGGTCCATTGATTTAAATCAACGAACGTAATTTCTTCACTAAAACACATCATGCATGAAGATATAGCTTAAATGTTTCCTTTTATCAGTTTCTGATTAGAAATAAAAGATTTATCGATATTTGCAGAATAAATGTCAGCAATCAAGACCACAGATAAATGATAACATTATTTACAAGGATAAAAAATATTTGTGTTCAATATAGAATGGGATCACTAAACAAGCTTAAACTCTCCAAAACTGTGTTTTCATTAAAAAAGAAGTTATAATAACATTCAATTTGTTCTATAGCAAGAAAAAAAAATCAATTCTCACACTCTTAGAACAAAAAACAAACACACCCCTCACAGAAAATATAAGACTTTAATTATTTACATAAACACTTTTTCCTTATTCCATGGTAAAAAATTAATTTGGTCAAAAAGTAATTAAAACAAACACGTATGGTGAGAATTTGAAATGATATTAAGATCTTTAGAGCTTAGTTGTGAGAGTAAACAAACAGAAGAACCTTCATCTTTCTTGTTTTTTGAGAGAATTGAATTAAGGTATCATTTTTCAGAGAAACAGAGAAGAGATTTTAATTTGAAAGCAGAGTAAGTACACAAAATTGAAGTTTCCTTTCCCACTCAGTGGATGGTGACATCGCAGAAGTAGTCAGAAGTCAAAAGCTTTCCTTAAAAAGAGTATGGTACGAGGCTTGAGGCAGCATTTAATGTGAACTTTATCTCACGTTAATAATAGTAATACAACTAATAGCTATTGAGTAAGAATGAACTGAAAGTTATCGATTTTCCAGTAGCCAAGCAAGATCAGAATAATTGTACACAATGCTCACCAACTTGTTGCTAATTCAAAACAAAGAAATTAATCCAATCCCTTAACTCATCACTCTTATTCGAGATTGGTTACTCAAAAGTAAGTTACTGATTATATCACTATTTCCAAATTCTGACAAACAAGTGCTCATACCAAACATATTGAAACTGACTCTAAAATTTTCAACCAAATTGTTGACCCAATGCACTGAAATGTCGAATTGTATGAACAACATCCAAAATCACGATGAACTATTTGAGCTTTAGCTTTTACAACAACTTTCTTACAGCAACAAGGTATGCCACTAAAACTGGTTTCGTATTTCCTACGGTCCAGAGAGCACTTGTGTTCATAACATAAACACTTAATTTTAAATAACTAAGCGACTAAGATAAAAGAATTGTACACTTGGCAAACGAGAAATTCTTGCTGGAAGGAGGGCGAATGAATCATATCTTCTGTAGGCATATATGATGCCTGGCTGTGCTGACTTAGTTGTGCAATTCATTTTTTTCAAGGATAACTACTGTAACAAGAGTTAACGAATCACGAATTTATGTTGCAGCTAAGAACATCAAGGCATTGCCCATACAATAAAAGGAAGAATTCAAAGAAACTCTATAAACAAATTCTAGATATGATACCAAAAAAAGAAAACGACGCAAGTGCAGGGCGATAACAAATAGAGGGAAGAGACACATAGGCCATGGTGGCTAACCTGTGCATATATCAATAACCAGAATGTGAAAGTGACAAAATTCGAAAGTCAAGACTACAGCAATAACTATATATGTAACAAAAGTTGGAAAAAAAATGATTTAAAGACAAACTGGCCTCAAGCCTAGCCAGTTCATACATCCAATCCTCTCCTTCCAAATGCTCGAGAATGGATTGGGGTCGGTGCTGTCGCAGAACAGTCACAGTCAAACACTTGATGCCAATTTCTCTGATTCTAAGCGGCGGCATTATCACACCTGCTGTTTCAGTTAGATATCTACACAGGAAAAACTTATCTGCAAGCGACAATCTGGGAGCAGATTCATACAAAACAACTGCATCAGAGGATCTGGATCGCTTTATCAAGTCAGAAATGAAGCGGCACATCAGCAGCACGGGTACCATCTCTGCTCTTTGTCCATGGCTCAACACTCAAGTATCTCCAATTTATCAGACATTTTCCTTAATAGCTGCACCAGAACAGATACAAATTCAATACATTACAAATTAAGGAAATTGCATAGCAAAAATACATCAGTATAACAAACAAATAAAGACAGATATTTGGCGCATGCATAGAGAACTATTCTTTTTAACAAAATATGCTAAGATTCAAAAATACAAAATGAAAGATTATAGCACATTTAAAAACGCCAAATACAAGGCAAACTCATGGACCAAGAGAGCTAATAGAGCTAATAGGGCCGCAGAAACATGAAATAACATCCAATTTCAGCCAAGAAAATGCAGAAAAAAGGATTAGGAGGACAGAAGGCATAAAAGTGGCTAACCTCTTGAACATTTGTGTTGACGAACCATGACACTATTGCCGTGAGTGTTGCTTATAACCGAATCTTTCAGCATCCCAACCACCATCAGGCTCTTTTCTTTTCAATGCAGCAGCCCCTGCCATCTGAAACATCTTCAAGTGGTCCTCAATTGAGGGTTGTGGGTTCGGGACAGACATTTGCCTCAATCCTGAGGGCAATCTTTCGTCCCTCCGTTCTGTATCTGCTACACCAGGGCCTGAATTAAGATCCAGACTTTGACTTCCCCATTTTCTGCTGTCAGGTATCACATTACTAGTACCACCTGGAAGACTCATGACATATGGACGAGGATATGTGGATGAAACGACACCACCAGGCCCCACTGGCTGTGTAGGCATGGTAGGAAAACATAGCCCGCCCACATTCGACGAATCCATAAATGCATTTGAACCAGAAAAGGAGTTTGAGGATAATGGAAAATTGGTTTCAAATGGAAATCCAGGATATGGAAAAGCTGTAGTGGACGGATAAGCAACAGCCGGTGAGGATGAAAGTACTGATCCCCTGTAGATTTCAGGACCAAAAGGTGTGCTACCTGTTGGACCCATTATTCGTTGTGCCCCGGCACCAGTAACATAACTCTGCTCCCCTCTACCAGATAGAAGTGGCGGGACAGTAATTGCAGAATAGGAATTGCCAGGAGGAAACCATGCAGAATAATTTCCATATTCAGCACTGTTTGTTCTCGTGCTATGAACAGCACTTGGAAACGGCACAGAATTTTTCATCTGCTGACTACGTATAGGGACTTCACTACCAACTTCTTCAAGGCCAGGCCCGTTATTTAAGTCAAAGTCTCTTGAGACACTTCCACCATTAGACAACCCACTAGACAATGACGGCTTGCTTGGTAAAGCAGGAATATCCAGTTTGCTTATAGAGAAAGTACCAATTTCAGGAGTCTCATCAACTCTGTTTAAATCGAGATCAAGACCCACACTACGATCATGCGGTCCAGAATCTAAAGAACCATGTGAACCAACATCTTCAAAACATCTCTCATCTGCCACATTCAAGTCAAAATCTAAGGGGGGGCGATTTTGTTTGATAGAAGTGACATCAACAGAAGTAATATCATTAGTAGAGGACTGCATCTCAGTATTTTTCCTAGGTTCAGCTGGTCGAAATGCACTGGTAGCGGCAGATCCTTTCCATCCAAGCTCCCCCTTGATCCTCAATGGGTTTTCTGGTGGAACAACCGGCCCTTTAGCAGCGGATGCAACAGTAATTGAAGGGTGGAAGCCACCAGAGATGGACGAAATAGGAAAAGGCAACGGGCAAGGAACATGAACTGCAGATGATGTGATAGGATCATCCTGTCTGGCAATCTCCCCTTGGCTTACATCATCAACAGGAAAGCCTTCATTTAAATCAAAGTCAAGTTTTACAGCTGCATCAGCACCAGCTGTAGAGCATGCATGCCTCTCTCCTGAAACTTCAGACGGGTTTGCATCAAGCTTTTGCTCACATGATTTGGACACTTCACTCTCTGTCCTAGCCATTGCTTGTAAATCTGGCTGAACTGATGAACCAGAACACTGACCAATGGTTTCTTTTCTGCCCATATTAACTTCAGCACATTCATTAGAATCATCTGGAGCAGAAGAATCCTGCTCGATAGGTCTTACATCAGGCTCAATCACAACTGACTTCATGTCATCGGCACTTTCATCCTTGGGTACAATTAAAGCATTGCCAGAAGCAGGTGACTCCTTTTTTAAATATGCAGACTCACAGTTTTCAGCAATTGGAGAGGCCTTTTGCACTAGTATTCCAGTACCTGTTGCTTTCTCCACACTAATCTGGTTCTCATTATCCACCACACCTGAAGTTAACTCCGGCTGCTTTTCACCAGATACGTTTTCTGACTCAACATTTGTAACAGGTTTTGAAACCAACATTTTCTCATCCTCAATGATCTCCTCACTCATGTGATCAACCTTCTGATCATCATCCAAGGAGGAGGCCCTTGGCATTAATTTAGAGTCTGAAACTTCAGCGTCTGCATTACTCTCCTTTTTTGCTGTCAGTATAGTAACAGAAGTATCTTCTTTGGTTTCGGTCCGTAAGCATGGACCTTCAACATTTTGTGACAAATTTGTAGGGGAGACATTTATATGAGTGTCATGGGATGAAATGGTTTCACCATCCCCTGAAAAATCACGTGACAGAGTCATGGCAGGATGCCTCAACTCATTCTTTATCTGCAATGAATCAACTGTATTCAAAGGATGCTCCCCTGTAGCCCTACCATTCAACTCCGAAAGAGTGCGAACAGCTGCTTCACCAGAATGCTTTAACTTCAAATCATTGCCTGAGCACATTTCATCTGCTGCAGGAGACTTTCTCTCAGGGGATGCCACAGGTGACGCATTTTCAGATCTGGATATTTCCCCAGCAGCCACAGTGGCTAGTAGGTTCATCCCATCGTCTCCATGGGAAACGGATGAACTTGCTTCAGAAAACTTTACACAGCTTTCAACTAACGCATTCATGGGGCTTAAAGAAGCATCATAAGTCTGCCCTGATCTGGAAACAAACCCAGATGGCAAACTAGTTGGCTTTGATGTTTCTAATACCTTATCACTATCTTCATTTGCCCTGCTTCGCTCATCAACTATTGGAGTACCCTTACCTTCATCACCAATCAAAGCATCATTAGCATCACAAGCCTCATTCATCATATTTGACACATGGGTCAGTAAACACTCGGCCTTAGTTTTCACTCTTCTGTCCTGATTATCATTCCGGTCAGCAGGAGATGAAGCTTTGCTGCTCGTTGTAGCTGGTTCTTCAAAAGAGCCCCCGCTAGCTCCCCTTGAAGGACTGCGACCGGTGTTTGGCAACCTAAGAATCAGTCGCTGGTTATTCCCTTGATCGGCAAGGGCCTGGTCAATTGATTTTTCATGGGATGCTCGAGTTGGTGATACTTTCTCAGAAGGTGAATTTCTGGTTGCGTGTTTTGCAGAGTTGTGCTCCTTTTGACCTACCGCGGTACCAGCCCCCCCATGTACGCCATTGCTTGACTTGCGAGTTCGAGATGTACAACCATGAATTTTACTTCCACTCATTGACACTGCAGTAGAGCTCTTTGCATCTTCCCTGCAAGAACCAATAGTCTTAGCATGTTCACTAGAACAAGTTATACTGTTATTTTGAGATTGACTAGAACTGCTGCTCCTCTCCTCTTTGATAGGTGTCAGAGGTAGATCTGACGTTGCAGCAACAAAGAATTTACTGTTTTGATCTTTTGAGTTCACGCCTGCTGGGGTAGTCGATGATTTAGTAGAGGCAGGAGATGAAGACTTCGACAAAGCTTCTCCAGAACTTAACTTAGATTGGGAACTTTTAGATAATGAGGGTTGAATTGCGGAGCTCTTCACAACGTTATCAGAGGATCCGCCTGTTTTCCTATTTCCAACATGAGGAGACTCCGAGTTTGCTGGCTTTGCTGGCCAAGAAACAGCACGGTTTGAACCAGACTTTGAATCATTCATGTTCATTTCAGCTTCCACACGCCTCTTCCATGTGTCCACTAAACTCCGGGCTTTCCTCTGAATTTCAGCATTCTTGTGCGTGCGTAAATGATTGACAGACTTACCAACATTACAGGTCTGCAGTGCATGAAGGTTCACAGGAAGCTTATCCAATGCACGCAGTAAAGCTAACAAAAAATCATCAACAGACTTGTCACTTTCTTTGGGATTTCCATCACCAATTTTTCCCTTATGGACCTCCTGCAGCCATTCATCCAATACAGGTAAACCCCTAAGCTGTACAAACCAGCCCAGACAGTCGTACCGGTCTGTAAGTGCAATTACATCAACAAGCATTATCCGCCCAGGTAAATCAATCTTTTTATCAGCACTGTCAGGCTGCATAAGCTGTACCAGTTTTTCAACTCCTTCAAAGTCCACAAGCCCACCTTTATCAGTTATTTTAGCAATCTCGGACTTTAACATGCTCTCCGGTCTAAACTGACCAGAATCTCCATCTTCTATCTTAAATAACCGCTCCTTTTTAGATGAATCAGAACCCTGATCACCCCGCTCTCTCTTTTTACCCTTACCCTGTGCACCAAACGAAGAACTATTTTGTATATTGTCAGAACCAGATTTCAAAGACTGTGTTGATGCTGGACCATTCAAGGGTTTTGGAGAACGGCCTCCTGACTGCACAGCCCCATGCATTTCTAGTTTTGTCTTGTCTAATAGCTGGTTAACTTCTTCCTGTTGTTCCTGAATTCATCAACAGACCAAAAATGTATAAATAAATCATTATATACAAAATTATGACAAAACGATATTTATAAGAAAACTAACATTAAGGTAGTCCTTATCAGTTAGCCACCATAAACAGTTGTTCTCAATGTCATAAACTCGTCGACAGACAAATGCGGATATCCCTGAAGGAAGTTCAACACCTTTACGAAGAAATGCGACTTTACACGGATGGAGTAATGATGCAGCAGGTGTTTCATCCTTGTGAAAGGAGTAAAAAACTTCGTTCGGTGCAGCTTCCAGCACAATTCCTTTAGCGAGTTTTAAATCAGCAGGTCGGTAAAGCCAATGTACTTCTAAACTTGGACTTTCTTGTTTATCATAAGATAACTTGCGAATTATTCCAATAAAAGGAGGGGAGTCCCTAGGTGGCTTGAAGAGTGCACAATCACCGGCGCGAATCTTGCGTCCATCCTACAATGATTATGTACAGTGATTAAATAACCAAAATCTACAAATATTCAAGCAAAAGACAATGGTTATTTATAGAAATATATTATGAACGTAGATGCAAATAAAATTAAGAGAAGAAAGAATCTCAATGCATAACAATATCAGATAACACAACAAGGATTTGGTTATCAAATGCAGACAGCAACAATTACAACCCACAAGAGGATCAAAAATAGGAATTTGCCACAATCATATATATGGAGAAATTTAGAATCAGATACCATTATGAATACAATTTACACTCAGGATTTACAAAGAAGAATTCAATATAACTTTTGTCACTCAAATGTTATTATTAATATATTAATACATTCAATAACATAGTAGAGCAGTGAATTCCATAAAGGCAGAACCATCCTGTAGATTTCAACCCAAAATACCAGTAATTAAAAATAATGTAGCAAACAATAAATAAAACCATTAAAATACAGGTAGACAGCAAGCTTTGAAAAAATAAAAATAAAGATCAGGAAGAGAAAGATAACATTTTCCCCAAATCAGTAACAGCTTGGCAAGAGCCCAACAACAGCTTCCTAATCTCAATCTTTCACACACACATGTATTCTCTAGTATAAAAAAAAAAAAGAAAACAAATCAATAAAAACCCACAACTCATCAAGACTAAGATCGAAAACAACGAGGACACAACCGATTAAAAACTTTTTAGTAACAAAACTAAAAAATTAGGTCAAACCAGACAAAACACGATCACAAAGGAGATTACCGAGCTTTTTCAATTAAAATCACAACTACACTTTTTTAATTAAAAAATTTTGACATAATCCAAACAATCAAAAAGGACCTGGAGAGGAAATTGATCGAAAACACAGTGAAAAACTAATAACGGTTTAGATTTATATATATATATTTATATATATACTTTGCATATAAATTGAGACGGTGAAGAATCGATGGCTACAGTGGTCGCGTTAGCAGGTACAGGCCACATGTGCCGATTGTGTTTCCACTGGTCACCACCACACCCATGCATAATCCTCCATCTTCCGTGTCGATCCCAGCTTCGCCCCTGAAAAGAAACATCAATTCGAAACCGAATTCCCACGCCTCGTCTTCGAAACCCTAGATTTGGAACCACCACTGAAGGGGGAAACCCTAGATCAAGAACGACATCGCAGATCTCCTCCTCCAATCCGCCTTCGGCGAGGTAGTAAAAGGGGATTTTAGGGCTCGGTTACGCACGTTCCCAATGATCGGCTACAGAAAGGGAAAGGGTTCTTCTTCGCGTTACAGATCGAGCGATCGCTCTGGAAACTACGGAAATCCAGAGATTTTGTGCGAAGGAATAGCGAGATGAGAGAGAAAGTGAAAGACAGAGAAATCGCGAGAAGAGAGAGAAAGGGTTGGGTGAAGAGGGTGTTGCGCTTCACTCACGCGAAACGGTGAGATTTTGTTGAAAGAAAATTTGGGAGAAAAATTTTAGAGAGGATGAGAGAGAAAAGAAGAAGAAGAGAATACGAGAAAGGTAGAAAAATAAAAATAAATAATTATAAAATGGAAATTATATATTTTGATTGATTGATGTCTACGATTCCACACAGTCTAAAACGACGACGTGGATATGCTAAACGATACCGTTTATGGACACATGTGTATCTGTATCTTCCTTTCAAACTTTCCTTCTCGCTTTTCGTAAAATAATGTAGTGTGTAATACATAATATAATTCATTATAATTACCTATACCATTAATAATAAAAATATATATAAAAATTATTTATTTTATAATATTAATTTTATAAAAGTTATTTTATAATATAATTAACTTTTTATTATAATACAAACAAGTGAACTCACATGCATTGCTGTGTTTCTACTAATCAATAATAATAATTAAATAGATAATAATTCACTACAAAAATTTATAATATTTATTATTCATCACAAATACAAATAAAATTAATTTCTGATAGTGAATTGAATATTCCTTACACAGTAAAAGTACTTTTTATTCTCTATTTATAGAAGGTTATCATAATTTATTTTTACAATTAAATACAAAGATTAAAAAAATATATAAGTTGTTACATCTACAACAAAGTTATAATTTTTTTATTTTAAGGAAAAAACAAATTTGTATACTTGTAATGTTTTATAAAAGGAAATTATTTTAATATCTAATATTACTTTTTCATATACATAAATAAAATAGTGAATATATGTATGTTTTAAGATGTAGTAATATTTTTAATTTATAAACTCAATTGGAAGCATGGTATAATATCTTTCTCTTCAATAAATGTATTTGTTTGTAATTAACATTGCAGCTACTTCTTTGCATGACATAGGAGTCTTTGTTTGATGTATATGGAGTAGCAAATGATGGCCCCTCTTCAATTATCTTCTGATTATTCTATATTTTCATAATAGATTACTGTAATTAATTAATTAATTAATTAATTAATTTCCTATTATTTAGGAGGGTTTGTTGAATGAAATATTTTTAGAAATAAAGATGTTGAACATTTATTCTCATGTTTGTTAAAAGAATTTTATTTTAGATTCTCCTGTATACACGCAGTTTTTATTCTGGTGTTAATGAGTTACGATTCTAAGCAAATATGGGAAGTTGTTTTGTTACATATCTCATTATACTTTTACCTTTTTTTAGTTTAATTGTTTTAAAATTTAGAAAATATTTACTAAAATATAAAAAAAAATGAACAAAATATATTGTAAACATGTTTAAGAAATTATTCTTTATTTTATATTTTATCATGATATTAATAGGAGTTTTAATATAGTTTTGTTGGCAACAATGTCACGCAAATGACTACAGTGACCAAAATATTGATGGTTTCCCAAACAACTTGATATACTAATTATGTAATATATGTTTATTAAGTGTGTGAATATATGTATAATAAAATATATTTTTTTTAAACTTAAGATTTATATGATTTTATATAAATTTGTCAAAAGCACAACAAATAAACAGACTACAAACTCTTCCGTATTCTTCGAATACTGTCAACCTATATGTAACCTAATTTACCCTCTATAGAGTATAATAATAGTATTTTATTATAACAAAATAAAAATACAGATAAATTAACTTAAACATAAGTACATTTTCATATTTACAATATCAACACATTTTTATCATCAATTATTATGAATGATTAGCGGTTACTATTATAAATTATTATACAAAGAAATTACATCGATGAGTCAAAAAAAATATTAACACAAATAAAAAATACTAACATTACACTGTTTCTTTACAAAATGAAGAAAAAAACGTTTATATATTTTCTATTATGAATAAAATCTTAATTCGTCACATACGTTGATATTTGATTAATAATTATAATTAAATAAAAATAGCAAAACAATAATTAAAATAACCTAATATAAATTTTAATAAATGTAAAATAATTTGTTTTAATATGTTATTTTAAAAAGTTGTTTTTTTATTTCTTAAATTTTAAAATAACTTTTATTTTTATTATAATTTATATTTTAAAATTATGTTTATATTAAATTGTTTTAAAAAAATTACTTTTTAAATACATTTTAAAAAATTATTTTATAACACAAATCACATCTATTACAAATTTCTTATTTTTGTTTCTCTTAATCTAAATAACTTCTTTTTTTTACTTTCTTTCTTTTTCTTTTTTGTTTTTTTACTCTTTTCATTCCATTCAAACAATTAAAAATAATTTGGACTTTGTTGTGATGTCAAATTACATTTCTAAAGAGGAAGCAAAAGAAGAAACAAAGTGGTTTGATTAAAACTATGATTTGTGTAAGTGGTTTAATTTCTACAAAGTATTATTTTCTTTTCCGCTTTGGGTAGTTTGCAAAGAGAAATTTTCTTAGTGTAGGATTGGATATTTAAAGATTTTCTTGGAATCTTGTTAAATTTCTAAAGGTGTTCAATGAAGGTTTTTGCTAGGAAGAATGTTATTTTGAGGCAAGGAGAATTAATCATTGCATTAATAAATAGATTACTAATTTAAATATGTAAATATTGTTGTAGTTGATTTTTTTTTACGTGTAAAGTGTATATGATATTAAAAATATGCATGGAAACAATTATCAATGTAGTTGACATGTTGGACAGATCAGAGTAAATTTTTGGTGTTATTTTTGTTGTGAAGTTTCCTATAAGTTGAAAAATGTTACTCTTAGGTGCAATACCCCAACTGACTCAAACAGAATCTCCAAGTTTGCACTGCATATCATAACACATAGTGTCATCTCCACTTTCTTTGGCGCCTGGTGGCAAACAAGGTGTCGTCAGGCAGTGCATCCAGTTTTGGGTAAAAGCCCAGAATCCTCTTGCACCTATGAATCCTAAAATCACAATTATCCCACATTCCATCAATTTTTCAATCAATACACTCCAATCATTTGCTTAAGTTCACAATCATTACATTAGGTTTCAAATACACTTAATTTTATTGCCTTTTTCCATGCAAGTTATATCCAACCCTAAACCCCCAAATTTGTAAACCCTAATGTTCATATATATACCAATACTCGTTCAATAAGAAAAGTCCAGAATTCACAAAACACCACAAAACGAGCTATGGCAGTCTGTCATGCCATCAGGCGGTTTCTGGCATAAACTTAGAAAGTGAGTTGTAGTAAAATAATTAGATTAAACACAAATGGAATCAACATGACTAGAACCTAAGTTATTTCATAAGAACCAAGTATTCTCAACCACTTGAACTAGTATTATTCTTTATCATAACGTCATGCATTAAATGTCATAAAGATTTCATTCACGCATTTATATTAAATAATTATTTATTTAATTATTTAATTTTCTCAGGTTTTACAAAAGGCACTGTGAAGAAGATGAGAAAGGGTCTCTGTTATGGGCGTCTAATGAAAGAGTGTCAAGCGATCTTGGATAGTTCTTGCTATTGTTTCTCTGTATGATGGTTTCAAAGAAGAAAGGAAAGACATGAAAGCATGGGAAAATAGATTTTAGGGTTTCAATGAAAGATTTAAAGTGGAGAAAAGGGGCTACAGAGAACAAGAACGAAAAAGATGAGCGTTACTAGGAAACTCTACAAGAAATATGAGAGGGAGAGGAAGCTAGCGTTTTTTCTCTTAAAAAGATGGGTCGGGACAAGTATTCTCAAATATTGTTTTCCTGACCCGTATACGACCACTTATACTTGTTTTAACCATTTTAAATTATCCAGTTATACCTGAATTCATACCAAACTAACCGCCCACCTACTTTTTTGTTCGGTTTGGTCGGGTGTGTTCGGTTTAAGCTTTTATACTCACCCTTACCTAGAATCGTCACTAATTCAATCGTCATTATAAGTTTAAACAATTGATAATGGGTGAAATAAATCATTGTCCTTTGGTATCAAACAAGTTGGTAAGTAACGGTGACTTCATTGAATAGTTCTTTTTTAGGCTTGAATATATATTTGATCCATATTTTTGTTGTTTTTATTCAATTTAGTCATCATTTCTGTCAAATTTTAGTCAATTTGATTATTTTTACTTACACTTTTAAAATAGTTAATGTTATTTAATAGTACATGTCATGTGTCAGCTCTTTTTTTATTTTTTTTAGTTTTTTTAATTTCAAAAAAATTATTCATGTGTAATGCCATAATTGTATCACGTGTCATTTTGTGGTTGTGTTATTTTTTTGTTCAATTTAGTCTATATATTTGTTATTTTTGTTCAAATTAGTCTCTATATTTGTTATTTTTGTTCATTTTTATCCAAATTTTAGTTAAAATGAATCAATTTTGTCCCTTTAAAATTGATACCAAATTTAATATCTTTTATAGAAATTATACTATTTTTTTAAGTGAAATTTTTATTAATTGTTTCTAAATTCAATTATAAATTGTGAAATTTAATTATAAATTGAATATAATTCTTAAATTTAATTATTAAACAGAATAAAATTATTTAAAATATTATTAGAATACAATTATTAAATATTTGCTTCTGATATTTATATTCTAAAATACCGATTCTTTTAAAATTGATATTTTAAAAATATTTCAAATATTAGAAATATTTTAGAAAAGTAAAATAATATTTATAAAATAAATATTTAAATATAAAATATTTTAGAGTTTAATATCTAAAATGCAATAAAGATATTAAATATTTTAAATTTAAATGTCAATTTTACAAATGTTAATATATATTTTTAAAACATTTAATAATTATATTTTAATAATATTTTAAATAATTATATTCTATTTAACAATTGAATCTAAGAATTATATTCAATTTACAATTAAATATAATAATTTATAATTGATTTTAAAAAATAATTAATAATAATGTCAATTTCAAAAATAAATATATAATATTTATAAAAAATTAAATTTGGTCTCAACTTGAAAAAGAAAAAATTGTTCCATTTTAACAAAAACTAATAGTAAATTGAACAAAAAAGATGAATATAAAGACTAAATTAAACAAAAATAACAAATATTTAGGCTAAATTGAACAAAAAAAATAATAATACAACCACAAACTAATACGTGGTAGTATAATTGACAGGTTGTACAATTGTGACTTGACATGTGAACAATTTTTTTGAAATTAAACAAATAAAATAAATAAATAAATAAAGAGGAGTTGACATGTGGCATGTACTGTTAAAAAACGTTAACTATTTAAACACCGTTAGTAAAAAAGGACCAAATTAACCAATTTTTGAAAATGGGGACCTAATTGAACGTAAAACGGAAATGAGGATTAAAATGAACAAACACAATGAAAATATGAACCAAATGTGTATTTAAGCCTTCTTTTTAACATTAGTGGTTTAGTGAGCAACTGGAAGCGACAACACTTAGAGTGGTAATGACTAGTGGCGACAACTCTGAATGGGTCAACGACTACGAGCTTCAACAACGATTGCACAAAGACTAACGAGGTAGGAAACCACTCCTTGCAAATGCACCACGTACAAAAGCAACAACCTTAACAACAAGATGACTCTAAAGCCTTGGTGGTACAATGACCGGCAAGCTTGAAGTTGCGATGTGTGGCGAGCTTGAAGGGGCAACATGATGAAGAGAAAATGGGAAAGAAGAAAAGGAATAAGTTACGCGAAAAGCGAAAACACAACATGAGCGAAAAAGTGAAAAAAATGTTTAAAAAATGCATAACTTTTAATGACTATTGACCATATAATTGTTGTCGTATGTAAGACATTTAATAATTATTCTCAATAGAATCTTCATCGTTTATCTATACTGGACTTTTAATTACGGTTCACAGTCAATCGTCGTTAAAAATCTTCACAATCATTACAGTATTGTCACAGCGTCATTTTTTATGAGGGTACACTACAAAAATTCTAAATTTTAATTGGGGTTTATTAGGAGGGGTTAAAATAACCTCAAGTAAATTACACTTGTAACAATGGTTTTTCAAACCCTTGAAAAGTATTAGAGGTTTTAAAATAACCTCAAGTAAATTACACTCATAACAAGGGGTTTTCAAACCCTTGATAAGTAACAAAGGTTTTTTAAATGACCCTCACATTGAAAAGTAACCCTTGAAAAATTGTATTTCCCTCTCACATATTCACAGTACCACCTTTTTCAACTTTTCGAATAGCCTTTCGTCTTGCTTTTGTGACCTATTCATTCTCTTCTCTTGCCTGTGTGAGCTAACAGAGTCCCCATTACTTCATTTCTCAATCTCAGTTAACAAGCTTGTGTTTGCCCTCTCTAAATCTCAATAAAAGTTCTTTCGTTTTGCCCTCTCCCAATACTAGCTTCCAATCCCTCTGGATTTCTCTTTACAAATCTTCATTGGTGAATCGCAACTTCAAATTGGTAATGACTTTCAATTTTTTTTCTCTTAGTTTTCCTCTTTCACCCAAATTTGTTATGCTTTGTGTGATTGCAAGTTCAGTGGCTCTAGTTTGTGCGTTGCAGGTTTGGTCGTTCGTGTTGTTTCTCAGTTGCGTCACGTGTTCACAATTGCTTCGCATGTTTGGTACTTGACCTAACCTAAAGCTATTACCAAAATTGAACAATAGATGTGTGCGTAGATGATATGTTTGTGATTTCCTTAGGTTTGTCATTCTCACTGAGTGTTATGGTCTATTTGGATTTTGGATATAATTAGAGCGTATGAAATGAGAGAAGAGGAGTGAGAGAGTGACCAACTAAACAGACGCAAAAACAAAAGCAAAAGAAGTTGGGGGAAGCAAAGTAATGTTGCACTTTTCAAATAATCTTTTTTTTTTAAATTAAGTTTAGGAGTTAAAATAATACTCCTCTAAGTTGGATTTGGATGCACCTTCAGCCTGTGTACTCCTTAACATACATAAACCTAGCTCCACTCACTAATTCTTTTATTGCTTCCTCAACAGTCACCTACACCTCATTCTAATTAAATTAAATTTGATTTATAGGTATCAAGTTTGCGAATTAGCTGTTAGTGACTGGTTGGTCTCTGCTTTCTCTTTTTTTTCTAGCTTGAAACTCCATCTCTTCACGTTTAGCTGAATAAAAAGACATATTGTATTATATTTAAAGCTTGAAACTGGAATTTCAAGTTCACTAAATCAAGGAAAAAAACTAGATGTTAGCATTTATATTTCAGAAATGATGGTATTTTAATGACTTCAGGTCATGGACGTTCACTGCAACAAGATAAATGGGCTTTAAATTTGATTAATAATGAACCTGCTCTTGGAAACACTATCAACAGAGTTTTTGAAGCAATAAATATTTTTTCCTTAGTGTTTTCACTCTATTTTAGGTTCACACTTTTATGAGTAGAATATTCTTAAGGAAATCATTCCTTCTTAATTATGTGCATAGGGGACATTAAGAGAAAACATATGACATTAGAACTTGTTTGAACACTTTTTTTCTAATTTCCTCTTTATAATCGTAGATGGTAGAATATACAAAGAATAAGCATGCCACTTTTTCAAACATTAAAACATTATTATTCCATTAATGCGTTTAGTATATTTATAATCTCATATATATATATATATATATATATATATATATATATATATATATATATTGTGTGTGTATGTATGTGTGCGCTCCTATGCTTGCATCCTCTATTCAAGAAAAAAACCCCAAAACTAAAATTTAACTATGTTATTCTCGTATCTGAAGCAGTGTCTTCACCGCAGAAATAATCATGTAACTTTTTCTCTCTTATTTTCTTACAGTAATAGCACATAATTTGTCATGAATAATCATCAAATATAGTGTTTCTGATGTATTGATACACTTCCATTTGGATTTTGATAACTTTCATAGCAAACTTTTGGTTAGTGTGTTCATATATTGTTCAGATGCATTGCTCATAGAGATGTTTTATGTTGAATTGATCTGATGAGTCTGGTGTTATATGTGGAGGTCCTTGGTGTGATTTCTTTAATTCTGATATTGGGATCAGTGAATGTGAAGGTAGCAGAAAGTAGGGTTCACAGTGAATTGGCGAAAACTAAATATTTTGTCATCAATTGCAGAAAACACAGTACAAGTTTGAAAGATTTTGGAGGAGTTGGTGATGGGAAAACATCAAACTCATTTGGCCACATGAAATCTCTTAAATTCTTGTAAGCACGTTTATGTTAATTGACCAAATTAAAAACATAAACTATACACATTTTATTGAATCAAATAATTCTGAATTTAGCTTTATTTATGTTGATATAAATGGTTGACCAACAACGAGTTGTCAAGATAAATTCCATGCAAGGATTTTTTTCAAGTCTCCTTTTCTCTTCGTTATTGTGAATTACTAGTTACATGTTTGATTATTACTAACGTATTGCATGCAGGCATACCTTCCAAGTGTAATGCCAAAGCCACTTCTTAAGTACATAGAAGAAGAACTAGAGAGTTTAAGAGGGGATGGAAGAGTTGCAAGAGTGGGACATGGTGTATGACTATGCATACTACAATGATTTGAGTGATCCACATAAGAGTGCAAAGTATGCTGGTCCAGTTCTCAGAAAGTCCACTGAATATCCATACCCTCGAAGGGGAAGAATTGGTAGTTAACATTGAATTGTGCTTCTTCTAGTTAGTTAACATTGGAGGCTGATGTACCCATGCACACACTTGAATTTTACTTACGGTCACTTATTATTTGGTTAAGACTTAATTGTATTCAATAATAATTATGAATAAAATGTGCACCTTTAATGCTTACATACTTAAGATTTATCTTAACTCGTATTGTGTTGTTGATGCAAAACTGGTTTAATAAAATCTTATTATAAAATGTTTAGACAATCTAATACAATATAATATAGATCACGTGAAGGCAACAACAGGGGTTTTAAAAACCTCAGGCAATGGTGGGGGTTTTAAAAACCCCAAGCAGTAATGGAGGTTTCAAAAACTCCATATAATAGCAGGGGTTTCAAAAACCCCAAGCAGTAGCGGAGGTTCAAAACCCCAAGTAAGTTGCACTTTTTCAAGGGTTGCTAAAAACCCCCGGTAACCTGTTAGCTACGCGAGCTCTTCCAGGGGAATTATAAACCCCTGGTAAAGCCATTAATGGGGGTTAAACCCCCAGAAACACCAAATATAACCCCACTAAAAGCAATTATTTTTGTAATAGTCCTATAAGTGTCTTTAATATATATATATATATATATATATATATATATATATATATATATATATATATATATATATATATATGTGTGTGTGTGTGTGTGTGTGTGTGTGTGTGTGTGTGTACAAAAACATAAAAGAAAAACAAATTTTCATTTACTTAAAATCAAAGTAAAAAGATAAAATGATAGATGTCTCATTCCCTTACCTTAGTTATGGAAGATATACTTTTGAAGATGATCTTTGTATTTTATTTTTCTTCTCTTTCTTTTCTCACACTTGCAAAAACTCTCTGCTTCTCCTCCCTCTCTTTCTTTTTTTTTTTCTTCACTGTCTCTCTTTCTTTCCCCCATTTGATTCACTTCATCCATATTTATACTACATTTTGTAATGATTACACTTAGTTTAAATTGCACTATCTCATTTCTGTTTCAATTCTTCCTTGGTTTAGTTTAGTTTGTTAAAGATTGGCCTATCAAGATTTTTTTTTTGTTTATCCAATCTGTCTTTAATATTAACCTATCATGGCATTAATTGTGATTTGCCATTTTGACAGTGCATGTACATGAATTGTGACGTGGCGGTGGAGATTCAATCTAAAAAAAATTCTTTTGTTTACCTTATCATAATATATAAAGTGTCTATACATATATCATAAAGGTTCAATTTAGAGAAGACTATAAATATTATTTTTATTTTTATTTTTATATTATTATTATTATAATAAAGGCAAAACATATGTTTTTCGGAAACTAAAATGTAGCTATAATGTTATAAGTATTATAACTTATTTTATTATTGAAGTATATTATTTTGTAGTAATATTTTTATTATTTTAATTACAAACACTTAAATTTTGATTTCTTGAATAATTATAATTTTTATATCATATGTTCAAAATTTATTATACTAGTTACAATACCTATGAAAAATAATGTATCATAAACTTTTAGGTATTGACACACCGAAAACACTATGGTACAAATTTTGAGATGTTACAATTCTCCCCTACTAAAAGAAATTTCATCCTCGAAATTATTATTTTTTTAAATAAATAAGGGTAAAGGTTTGTTATTTTCTCTTCTAATTCCCATGTAATATCTCCATTAGCTTCATTTCACAAGACCTTCACTAGAGGGATCTGTCTGCCTCTCAATTCTTTGACCTTCTTGTCCATAATCTGTACATGTATTGCGTCAAATGTAAGGTTATTCTTTAATTGTACTGTATCAGGTCTTATCACATGAGTTGGATCAAAAATATATTTTCTTAATTGAGACACATGAAAGACAGTATGAAGGTTGGAAAGGAACGGAGGTAAGCAAATTTGATAAACAACAAGACCTATTTTTCTAAGAATTTGGTAAGGGCCAATAAACTGGGGAGTGAGTTTCTTTGATTTCATCACTCTACCAATTCCAGTGGTTGGTGTTACTTTCAAGAATACATGATCGTCTTCTTGAAATTCAAGAGGTCGTCTTTTCTTGTTAGCATAACTTGAAATTCAGAATTTGTCCCTGATCATTTTGATTTTCTCTGTTGTCTGTTGAATCATGTCAGGACCTAATACTAAATTCTCACCGGTCTCAAACCAACACAAAGGTGTTCTACATTTCCTTCCATATAATGCCTCATAGGGTGTCATACCTATGCTGTAATGGAAACTATTGTTATAGGTGAACTCAATCAAAGGCAGGCATCGATCCCAACTATTAGAATTTTCTAACACACAAGCTCTCAGCAAATCTTCCAAAGATTGAATGGTTCTTTCAGATTGTCCATCAGTTTGGGGATGATAAGCTGAGCTAAGGTGAAGCTTGGTACCTAAAGCTTGATGTAAACTTCCTCAAAATTTTGAAGTAAATCTAGGGTCCCTATCAAATATAATACTTATTGGAACTCCATGTAACCTAACAATTTCTCTTATGTATAATTCAGTCAATTTTTCCAATGAATACCTAATGTTAATGGGTAAGAAATGAGTAGACTTTGTTAACCTATCCACCATAATCCATATGGAATCAAATTTTTGAATGGTTCGTGGGAGGCCAACTACAAAATCCATTGTTATACTATCCCATTTCCATTCAGGTATATCTAAGGATTGTAGCATTCCTGCTGGATTTTGGTGTTCTATTTTAGCTTTTTGACAAACTAGACATTTTGCTACATATTGTGCCACTTCCTTTTTCATTTTGGGCCACCAAAACATTTTCTTGAGATCTTGATACATTTTTGTTGTGCCCGGATGTATGCTTAATTTGCTTTTATGTGCTTCCTCTAGAATCATTTCCTTAATTTCCTCATTATTGGGTACACACATCCTGTCCTTAAATCTCAAAGTTCTGGTTTTATCTATGCCAAAATTCTCCCCACCCTTTTGACCTATCAAATTCTTTTTCTTATTAATGAACTCATCACTTTCTTGTGCCTCATGGATTTGCTTTTGTAAATTGTTAGTGATCTGAATGGAGTTTAATTGCATTTTATCATGGATTAGGGTGACCGACAAATTCATGTCTCTAAATTTTTCTAACAAATTCATTTCATGAATCATTAGTGAAGAGACATGTAAAGATTTTCTGCTTAAAGCATCTGCCACTACATTTGCCTTTCCTGGATGGTAATGTAATTCAAAATCATAGTCTTTTAGAAATTCCATCCATCTCCTTTGTCTCATATTTAATTCCTTTTGGTCAAAGAAGTATTTGAGACTCTTATGATCACTAAAAACTTTGAACTTACCACCATAAACATAATGTCTCCAAATCTTAAGTGCAAAAACAATGGCAGCTAGTTCCAAATCCTGGGTTGGGTAATTTTCTCATGTGTTCTTAATTGTCTAGAAGCATATGCCACTACCATTCTATCTTGCATAAGAACACAACTTAATCCCATTTTGGAAGCATCACAAAATATAACAAATTGCCCAGTAGAATCAGGTAATGCTAAAACAAGAGAAGTGGTTAATCTTCTCTTGAGTTCTTGAAAACTATTCTCACATTTCTCTGTCCACACAAAAGATTGGCCATTTTTGGTGAGTTGTGTTAAAGGCATAGCTATTTTAGAAAATCCCTCAATATGTTTATTTTTATTTGTCTGGGGTCTAAAATACTTTGGTTTGATATTTTGGTTGTTCTCAAAATCTTCCAAAAATCTACACTTGTGAATAAGCGTAGGAATATCAGCAATTTCTAGTATTCCTACTGCTTTTCTATATTCATCCCTAAGTCCATTTTCAAATTTTATACAATTCATCTTTTCCTCTGGGTGATAAAAGAAAGTAGAGTATTTTCCTAACTTTTCAAACTTGGAAGCATATTTCCCTACTGTCATACTTCCTTGCTTTAACTGCATAAACTCTATTTCTTTTGCTCTCCTCACATCATTAGGGAAATATTTTTCTAAAAACTTTGTTCTAAATACATCCCAGGTAATAATTATTCTTCCTCCTTCAAGTAATCTCCTGGTACCATCCCACCAATATTCAACTTCTCCTATTAACATAAATACAACATAATTCACCTTTTAGTTGTCAGCATAGTTCATCACTCGAAATATTTTCTCCATCTCCTTAATCCATAATTCAGCTTTTTCTGGATCATATCCTCCAGAAAATTGTGGGGTTTTTTTCTCTCCTAAATTCAGCTAAACATTGTGATTAAGGGTTTCCTTCAGGTCTTCGATTCCTTATCAGAGCAGCAGCCATGTCTCTGATAGTTTGCATTGCTTCAGTTAATTCATGGTTCCTCCTATTGTTTGCCATTTGTAATCATATGAGTTAGTAAAAAAATAATGAGCACATTTCACAGATCTCACATGAAACGTTGCTCTGATACCATCTAATGTGACGATAATTTTTTTTTTAATTAATAGTATTATAATCTACTTATAAATTTTAAAGGCAAAATCATACTTAAAATATTCCCATATATATATATATATATATATATATATATATATATATATATATACACACACAATATTGTACACACACAATACTGTATGCATCCTATATCTACACTGTTTAGTACATCTTATATCTCCTACACTAGAAGAGGAAGAAGTGTTATTTATTTACAGTTTCCCCCTCATATACGGGTTATCAAATAAGTGAAGGGAAAAAGTTATGGATAGGGTTCACTTGGACTGTTGGGGGTAAATAGAAGGTAACTCCGATTTGTCCTTCGATGACAATTGACGCGTTTGAAGCAGAGAGAAAAGTAATGGTAGAGTTTCTCGTTCCCTGAAATGTTACAAAATTATTTACTGCATTGGTTTGTCATGCATTTCTCGGAAAAACAGCCACAATGTCGACGAAGAAGGGATCAGGCATGTTGGGAGCAACCATTTATGATAAGGTTATAAAATTTTGTTTTTTACACACAATAAAAAAAAATAGGGAAGTGAGACAAATATCACATAAAAAAATACAGTATATCATAATAAGATAAAACGAAATGAAAATTCTCCCAAGTCCATAAAACTGGATTTTATTATACTTTATAAAGATATTGATTAATTTTGTAGTGACTAGTCAGGATAAATGAGCTCATGGCCAACAACGTAACTCAAGAACATCTCATCTTGAGTAATACTAACTCGTTTAAATCCCCAAGGTCATACCTCCAACTACAATAATCAAATATTTATTTATCATAAATTTTATTTCAATATTAAACCATATAATTATATAAATAAATAAATAGGATCAATGGATAATAATAAATATAAATAAATAAAAAGGACCAGTACGTAACTGGAGATAAATATAAATAAGTAAATGAGAGTAAATATAAATTGAATAAATAGGACCAGTGCACAACTAGGGATGAATATAAATAAATAAATAGGAATGGGAACTAAATATAAATTAGAATGAGGTTAGGGACACCTCACTTAGGGTAAATATAGAGATAAAAATAATTATGAATAGATAAAAAAATAATCAAAGTAAAAAGATAAAATGATAGATGTCTCCTTCCTTTACCTTAGCTATGGAAGATATACTTTTGAAGACGATCTTTGTATTTTATTTTTCTTCTCTTTCTTTTCTCACACTTGCAAAGACTCTCTGCTTGTCCTCCCTCTCTTTTTTTTTTCTTCATTGTCTCTCTTTCTTTCCCCCCTTTGATTCACTTCATCCATATTTATACTACATTTTGTAATGATTACACTTAGTTTAAATTGCATTGTCTTGTTTCTGTTTCAATTCTTCTCTGGTTTAGTTTAGTTTGTTAAAGATTGGCCTATCAAGATTATTTTTTTTGTTTATCGAATCTGACGTTAATATTAACCTATCATGGCATTAATTGTGATTTGCCATTTTGACAGTGCATGTACATGAATTGTGACGTGACAGTGGAGATTCAATCTAAAAACAATTTTTTTGTTTACCTTATCATAATATATAAAGTGTTTATACATATATCATAAAGGTTGAATTTGGAGAAGACTATAAATATTTTATTATTATTATTATTATTATATTATTATTATAATAAAGGCAAAACATATGTTTTTTGGAAACTGAAATGTAGCTATAATGTTATAAGTATTATAACTTATTTTATTATTGAAGTATATTATTTTGTAGTAATATTTTTATTATTTTAATTGCAAACACTTAAATTTTGATTTCTTGAATAATTTAATTTTTATATCATATGTTCAAAATTTATTATACTAGTCACAATACCTATGAAAAATAATGTATCATACACTTTTAGGTATTAACACACTTATGGTACAAATTTTGAGATGTTACAGAATCTATTCAATTAAAATAATGAGATTTTACAGCTGTTTATATATATATATATATATATATATATATATATATATATATATATATATTTAAATTACTATTTCACTTTTTATACAATTACTTTTACATACTTATACACTTAAATGTTTTATTACCGTGACTTATATTTATACACTTAAAAATTATAATTCTAAATGTAATGTAAACTAAATTTAGCATAGTGTAATACAAATTTTAATATGTAAAATAATTAATTTTAAAATTACTATATCATTAGTTATTCAATTAAGTTGTTTTAAGCAATATGAAGATTATTATGTCACAAATTATTAATTTTTTTATTTCTTTCCAAAATCTCTTTTAATAAAATATATATTATAAACAAAATTTAATATAATACAATACAAATTTTAATATAAATAATTATTTCTAAAATTACTAATACCAAATT
Organism: Vigna unguiculata; assembly: GCF_037176805.1. Classification (NCBI taxonomy): domain Eukaryota; kingdom Viridiplantae; phylum Streptophyta; class Magnoliopsida; order Fabales; family Fabaceae; genus Vigna; species Vigna unguiculata. The sequence goes on along the minus strand of NC_140795.1, from coordinate 47,435,511 downwards.
AATATTATTAAATTATAACAAATATTTATTATTAATATCAACTAAATTATTCTTAATAAAAGTATCTTAATAATTACATGTAAAATATTTAAACAAAATTAATAAATAAATCATGAATCACCTGTGCCAACAGGTTCAAAACTAGTTAATAAAAAAATTATAACTAATTTATGAATTGGAGTATAAATTAGTCTCTACACTGTACGATCGTCCGTCACGGATGAACCTCGTAGTAGACGCTAAGGCGACCAACCCATCGGAGTCTTAGCTTTGAGCACACTATATTCGCTACCTGTCGGTCAGACGGACTAAACACTCCCTCCGCTTTCATCTTCATTTGAATGTTGTCTCCATCTTCATAGAGACTCTCACCTTTAAAGGGCAACCCGTCAGGCCGTGCGACCTCCGGTCGATCGGCCAAATGGGAACCTTGACCAGTCAATCAGATTAATTAAGATAAAACAAGTCAGTAATCAAAATTAAAAAGCCATTGGGCCATGATTAAGGAGCCCTAATCACAGGCCCAAACTGGAAACTATAAATAGGGGCCTAAGGTAGGTTGGTGAGAATCTTTAATTCACATTTATTACAGCAGTTACGATTATCTACCGATCGGTCTTAACTGACTTAAGTATCTCGGAACCTTTTAGACAGGTACACCGATCGAGGAATAAGGAAGATTGTGTGGAACAGAGGATACGACAAGCTACATAAGAAGAAAGCTGAGGAGAAAAAGGTAATTTAAGTGTTGATTTTAGGTGTTTGGTCCCTACACTCAAAACAATCTCTAATATTAGTTATTAAAGTTTTAGTCACTTAAAATTATTTGATTTTAGTTATCCAAAAGTTTCATATATGCATTGTACAAAAATTAAAATGATAGAAATGTTTTGGAATTAAATAATTAGATTTATATTTACTAATTGTAATTATTTTTAAAAAGTGATAATTAGCTTTTAGAAATTTCAAACTTTTAAAATGACCATAAATACTGTTTTGAGAATATTTGGAGTTAAATTAAACATTATAATTCATTATTAATAACTACTGGAATCACATAATCGTTATTAATGACTAGTAGAATCACACGATGAAAATAATATTACAATAATAATTATTAAAATGAAAATAGTAATTATTAAATTACAATTTGCATAGTTTTATTAGAGGTAACTTTTTTTTAATAAGCGGATAGTTAGAAAAAGGGTTACTTAAAAAAATAGTAAAAATTTATGTACGGGAAAAAACACTAAAATGATTTTATTAATATTATAGATAGTTTTTGAAATACTATTCATATAAATTTATTCATATAATGTGATATGATTCGAAAGATAAATGTAATTTTGATATTTTTTTATATAAGGAATAGGTTATATGAGAATTTTTTTGCAAATTTGTTAATAAAATTTGCAAGAAAAGACTTTTTCCTATTATTTTTTTTAAGAATTTTAATTGGTAGGTAATTCCTTTGTGGATAATTATTTTCTACAAAATTATAAAATTCACAAGTATTTCTTATAAAATTTGTTGCAAAAAATGTTTTATACAAAATATTTTTCAAAAAAATTGACAGTAATTTCCTACAATTTTTTTTCATAACAAAATTTATAAATATTTTCTAAAAAAAATCAAAAAAAGATTGACAGGAATATAAATTTTTTAGTAGTATATATTAATTTTGATATCACTCATGAATATTATGAGGAATGTTGAATAGAATATGCAACACCAATATCAACACACAAGATATTAATATTACGTTTAACCTAAAATTTAAAAACGATGAATTTATAAGTTTTTTTTTTATATTGTATTCAAATCTCATATTTTTACTCCAAAACTTAAAATTACATTAGTGACAATTTATTTAAGAAATTATATATGGTCGAGATAGAATGAAGGTAAATTGCACTAAGATGAAAATATTTAAAAAACAATTATAGAAAACCTTTTTCTAAATACAAATTATGATTTTAGAAATTACGGGAAGTGTATATTTAGAATTCTACAACTTATAATAATAGATATTACCCTTCGTGTACCATGACTTGTATAATATATTAATAGATTGCAATGATCGTGTAAGTCTTTATTATTTTAGGAATTGAAGGAAGGTTTTGCCAAAAAAAAAATTCTAAATTTATATTATACTTTCTGATAACAAGTGTGTTCAGAACTAATATAAAAAGTTATGAAGAGTCAAATTAATCCCAATAATTGTGAATGATCAAACCAATTGCAACAAATATAAAAGTTGATCAAACTAAAATTTAACAAAATAAAATTGAAAAATCACATATACATGGTTGAGTTAATTTTTTTAGTTTTGTTCTAAAAAATCAAATCAAACTAAACTAAAATGCACATTATATTTACATTGATTTTACTTAATGGTTGTTTAATGTTATATGTTATTTAAAGTTTGTAATAGTTATAGTTGGTTATTTATATTATGGTTCTTATTTATAAGATATTTGTAAGATGTGACGTACTTCTTTTAAATTGTAATCAAGTGGCACATTGTACTTTTCTTAGTGAAAAGAAAGTGTACGAGTGTTGCTAGAAATATTGTTAAATGTGGATTGGTGCACAGTTTATTATTACGTACTAAAAGAGATTTGTTCATGCTATTATAATATCTTATTTGAATAAAATTTAATAAAAGTAATAGTTTGTTCTTATAAATATTAGAAAATAGTATTTAAAGTTAAAAAAGAATGGTAGTTGTATTTTAAGTTAAAAAGTTATATATAAAAGTTAAAATAACTATTTTCATTTTTATAAAAATCATCAATTTTTAAGGTTTAAAACCTGTATTTTATTGTTAGATGATTTAGGTCATTATTTTTTATAAGGACTATCAAAATTAAGGATGGAAAAAAAAATTTGTATTCACGGATAAAACTTGCAACGAGTAGGAAATGAATATTGAAGATGAATATTGGCGGGTAACAGGTATGAATATTTTTTATACCCACATGTTAACATGGCAGGTACAAGTATCATAGTATTCGTACCGATGAATATATGTATCCGCTATACTATAATTTAAATTAAAAAAAATATTAAAACATTAACACATTGATTTTGAATGTGTTATTTTTTATCAATTGGTTTTAAAAAAATCTTCATTTATTTGTAAATTGTCATTCAACACTATTTAAATGAGTTATTTTTACTTTATTTGAAATTTATAAAGGTTATGCATTGTATTTTTATTTGATTTTATGGTTAAATTTTTTTATTAAATATTAAAATTTTCTTTTGTAAATATCCGCAGATATTAAAAAAAATATGAGTAAGATATGAGAAAACTACTACCCGTACCCTACGTGTCGTGTTGACATCCCTGATCATAATCCAAAAAATAGTCAATAACAAACCTAACTTAACTAATATCAAAATATGATAGTATAAATTTATAATAATATACATATTTATTTAAAAGTTTTTTTTAAAATAAATTTGGATTTCTCATCTTACCAAGTTCATTATCTTTTTTAAAAGTCTTTTTTTAAAGAACAACGTGTTTTTTGAAAGTTAACATTGAAATGTGAGTAAGGTTATAACGGCACGAAAGAAAGTAGTAGAATGATTTAGGAACATATTAAAAAGTAAATCATTGATGTTGTGTTGTTGAAAATTTGATTAGATTTTAGATGTTAATGAAATATATGAAAGATTGGATAATTTGAGTATTAACTTACATAAATTGTAGATACGTTGAACTAGTATAAAAATCTATTTTATGGTGGATTAATTATTTTCATGAGAATAATATGTATAGATTTTTTTTTCAAGTTTATCCTTTTTAAAAAAATAAAGCTAGTTTTGAAATGGATTTAACATGTTTTTGACAAGCTTGAGACAATTTGGACCAATATAATCATGTGTTGGAATATAATCAATATGGAAATGACTACAAACATATTTTTTCATATTCCCAATCTTTAGTCAATATCCAATTGTTGAAAAATGAATATTAGAAGTACTATAGTTTAATGAATATAAAAAATGCATAATGACTTTTCCTTTTCTCCTCTCTTTCTTCATTTAATCAAATGAAGCATAATAAACTTGAAGAGACCTCAAACCAACAAAACTTATAATTTATTTGGCTTTGATCATGTAAAATATATAACTTCAATTCGTAACAATTTCAATTTAGAATCACATTCATCGTTTACCAAGTAATCTCTCATTTAAGTTTAAAATATATAAATATTTACTTTAATTCTTTTTTTTTTCAAATACAAGATATTGTCGAGTTTAGCTCCTAATCAGACATATCTTCTCGATACAATCTCAATTTTAAAACATTCACAAATTGATACAATCTTATTTGATTCTTTAGAAAAAAAAAACACACACATACATATAATATAAAACTATGGATTCTTTTATTGTGAGACACCTTCTAGACATATATCAAACTTAACGAAAAAAATATATTTATCTTTACATTTTTTTTATTTAAATAGTTTTTTCCCTTATAATTTAATATGTAAACAATGTTAATAAAATACTAATAGTGGTAAGTTATTTTATTCTTTATAGTCTTAATTACTCGATTCTAGTTAACATACTTAAAAAATAGATAATTGAATCATAATAAAAAACTAAATCAAAAGATATATATTATTAAAGTCAAAAAATATTTATGGTAATAGATTTTTTCTCTAAATAACATGTGTATCGTAGAAGAATGTGTAAGTTAAACATGAGAGATAAGCAAAGAAGATCGTAAAATTATTATATTACATGTAATTTTTTACATAACATCTAAATTGTGCATATTTTAACAAATGAATTTTAAATTTAATTCAATCTTATAAAATTATCTAGATATTTGTATTTATATTTTATAAATCTATCTTACGACTAATTAATGTGAAATTTCTAAACATTTTTTTATGTTGAAATATATATAAAATAATGATATTTAAACTTAATTTTAATCTACTATTTTAATTACCTTTTAATTATTTATTTTAATTCTTTTAGTAATATGATATAATAAATTAAAAATAATTAAAATGATAAGTTAAAAATAAATAAAAAATGGATTAAAATAACACTGAGATTAAAGAATAATGTAACCTCATTAATTCACACTGCCATTTTATTTGTTCAAATTTAACTTTCACTCCCACCACCCATTCATCTTCACCGTATAGTTAAATAGAGTTTGGTTGCAAATTTATTTAAATCCTCTTCTATTTTTTCTCATCTAATACAATAACTTTATTACAGTATATTCGGGGAGGCATAGAGTACGGTTTTTTAAAATGTATAATATTATATTAGTAGGTGATAATAATGTAATGTTTTTAAGTTAATATATTAGAAAAGATGAGATAATAACTGTTGATAAATAGAGACAAAAAAAAATAAACAGAGATAAACAATTTTTTAAAAAAACTTGTAAAAATAACAGTCAATTTTCAAAGATGTAATAAATAATTATATTTTAAAGGGTAAATTTGATATTTTGAAATGTGGAGACAAAAAAGGAAATTCTCTTTATACATTGTTATAGATTTTTTTTTCAAACCTAGTAGTCTATTATCTTAAAATTGATAAATATTTCAAACATTTTATATGAGTTTTTAAAATACACAAAATAAAAATCATAACAAAACATCATCGTAGTTAAATATGTTATTAAATAACAACACAAACTTATTTCAATTAAAATTTGAGGAAAATTAAGAATAGACTTACGGTGTATATGTATTAACAAATTATGACAAATAATTCTCTCAATTTTTTCAATAAGATATTTTGATATTTAATACAAATCATCAGTGTTTAACTATTTATATTAATTCTCAAATGGGAAACATAGACGGTTCAAATGTGTTCATGTATACAATACTTAATTTAAATAAAATTAGTTCAACAAAAGCAAATAATATCATGCAAACATTTTACTATATATATTATTCCTACAATCAATCTAAACTATAATATCCCTTTTAATCTCCCTACAATACATTTTACAATTTTCCTATAATTTAGTCTTTACAATTTTAAACAAACCACGACTAATTTATTAAGTCGCTCTTAGAAACTAACATAATTAATTAGTCCATATAAATTTTAATATTACTAAATTTTAAATTACAGCTTTTAACATTTATAATAACATTAGTCATTTATATTAAATCAATTTTAACAATTAATTTCAATATTTCAAACTTGTAAAAATTAAACAAAAAATAAATAAATATCAACAAAAATAATTTAATGGATACATTCATACATTGTGTGGTGATTGAAGTCTAAAAAATAACTACGATTTCAATTTGAAGAAGAAAATAGTGATCTAGAAAACGAATAACCGAGACGAATGTTCACCTACAAATACTTCAAGCAAAATAAACATCTCGAATAAATCACAGACAGAAAAAGAACGGCCAAACGAAATTAAACTATAAATCACCTTATTGTCGTCATGAAAAAAAAAATTCAAAATAAATCACATTACTCATCAAATGTAAGATAAAAAGATACTAATACAAAATTTAAATAGTTTCACAAAATATTAAAGATAAAAAAATTTAAAAAATTACAAAATTATCATTGTATATCATATTTTTTTTTTAAAAAAACAAAGTGGGTGAAATAAGTGACATAATTAAATTCTTCTTTTTTTTAAATTAATAAATAAATATTAAGATCAAGCGATTATCATTAGACTAAAATTATAATTTTTATTTAATTATAAAGATTATAATTGAATTATAATCTTTATAATTTTTCTGTATGGCCAATTGTATGACTAAAAGCTATAGATGATACACAACTCTTCTTTTTACTTGAGAGTATAAAAGTCTAAGCATAACAATTTAATTATAATCCGATCACTTGATGTAAGACCCAATAGTTTCTGCCCTAAATTAAAAGGGTTGTCCCATGTGAGTTGAGCCTAAGGGTTGGCCCAAAGGGAAACAAACCCTAAGTCTGCCCTAAACCTCATTCCTCTCACTTTGTTGAAACATATTTCCTAACCCCCTTTGAGTAGCTGTCACCCTCTCCGATAGGGTTCAGCCTTGGAGCTTCGTCGCACTTGTTCGAGCCAGTTTCATTCCACCTCGCTAAACCGCTCTAGGAGCTGCTGCCTTTCTCTGTTTACACCCAAGAACCCAACTGTTGGCCCTTTTCCAGGTAAGGGAAGCTATAACCCTCTGGTTGTGTGATGCGTTTTCTGTGGTTGTGTGTTTGTATCGTGATTGTTTGAGATTTGCATGTTATTGTGAACGTATGAGATGGTTGGAAATATTATTGGGTGCGAATGTATAATTGATGCAGGTTGAACAGTGGCGTAGTCTATTGATCTCGCCCAAGCGACTTGATCTTGCCTAGGCGAGACTTGCAGAGAACCAACCTCAGCTCGCACTCGAGCTCTCGCTCAGGCGGAGGGTCTTAGTTTTGAGCGAGGTGTTATCTCGCTCAGGCGAGAGACGGTCGCCTAAGCGAGCTTGCGTGGGGGTTCGAGGATGGGTCACTATAGTTGCAGCCCAGGCGAGGGGCCTTACTTTTGGGCGAGGAGCGGGCTCGCTCAGGCGAGGAAGGACTCGCCTAAGTGAGTACGCGAGAAACACCCGTTCGCCTCTGTCGCGATCTCGCCTAAGCGAGGGCTTGTCGCTTAAGCGAGAGAACCCCTCTCACCTGAGCGAGGGCCTCTAGCCTAAGCGAGGGTTGGGCAAGAGAATGTGGGGGTACTATTCGGAATCCTTATTTGAGGTATTAAATACATGCTTGGTTATATTGCTATGTTAAAATATGAAATGAATGAGTATACATGAAATGCGAGGGCGTATGAGTTGTGATTTATGAGCTCTAACTTGATGTGAGTATGATATATGTATGAGATGATTCATGGAATTGAAATGATGAGTTTGGTATGAGTTCGACATGAGACATGAAATGGTTGGTATCAATGTGGCATGATAATGATATGAGACGGAGTTCCATATTCATAGTTCGAGAATAATAAGTTGGTATGGTTTGGCTGGGAATACGAAAGAGGTGAATTATGAGAAACTGTATGTGATGTATATGTATATATGTGTGTATGTATGTTGAATCCGTTTGATTGATTAAGAATGTTGGTCCGTGTCAGTGCGTAATTCCTTGGGATCTCTAGGTGAGATTTTCAGGGTCGTGCTTCAGTGGTCGGGACGTAATCCCATGGCCCCTGTTAGTGGGTGTCCATGGTGGTGCCCCATCTGTATAACTAGGTAAGGATTCAAGGTAAGGTTGCATCCTGACACTCTAAGGAATCAGTTAGTCTCACCTAGAGCGGATTGACTCCTGTGGTGAGAGAAGCAGGAGGCTTGAAATTCATTAAGGACTAACCTTGTGGTGAGGGAAAATTGATTCATTGTAACACCTGTAACACATAGCTCGGGGGTGAGCAGCTCGGGGGTGAGCAGAGGTATCCACCACATGTGCAAGCATCCGTTGAATCCGACCAGGTTATACGTATCCGGATGAGTCGAGTCGAGTCGTAGTGTATTGATTTGGAATGCCATAACATGTTTGGGTGATGTATGTATGTGGGACTGTGATCGTAGATATGATTCATTGATGAAATCTTTATGGCTCTACCTTACCCTGTCTGCTTGTTTGATTGTCTTGTATGTTGGTCTTCTACTTTTGCGATGATCATCAACTTGTTGATATGAGCAGATGCGAGAAGCACTCGAGGTCAACCAGGAAGAGATGATTCCGCTGCATAGTCCATTTGTGTTGGACATCGCATTTTGTGGGGCTTCGTTAGGGCTATGATCCATGTTTTGCTTGCTCTTTAATACTCTACCTTTACCTGTTAGACTCTTCAATTGATTTACTGTTGGCATCGTGGTGTACCTAATTTTGTAGGGGTCGTGTTTAAGACCCCAGATTTGCACTGTTACACTTTTTATATATGACGTTTCTTTTAATTACGCTTATAATTAAATAGGACGTTACATTTGAGTCTGTTACATAATAATTAATATTATATGTAACAATAAAGCTAGTTATATCTCCCGATATTTTTGTGAGTAGAGTATGAGAAAATGGAAGTGATGGCAATATGATTTAATATTTTAAATTTGATTTTGATGATGTATGATGTGTGAGAATGAAAGTAATTTTAGAAATGGTAATGGAGAAAAGAGAGTGAAGGTGGTCACATGGTTTGTCTTTTCCTTGTTTGGTGTTTATGATATGGTTGACACAGTTGTTTGTGCTTTCAGACTTTTGAGAAACCCCATAAGGAAGAGAAACCGTCCAAGCCCCACGGGTCTTTGATGTTGATGCATTCATTGTCTTTTTCTTTTCTTTTATTCAATATCTTTTTCCAGATTAAGACATCATAATATTATTATTATTACTATGTTTTAATTCTTAATCATCACATATAAACCCTCTCTAACCCTAAATCACATATAATAACAATTTTCTTACATTCTTTATAATATAATGTATGAAAAAAAAATGTCGGATGGTAGTTACAAAGAAAAGTGGATGATGATGGCCACATCTTCATGTCATGTGGGTTACCTGTTATGATGGTGACTCATGTTAATGATAGTCCATTCATTTTAACAGAGAAAAAAAATTTAATCTCATTCTATTTGATAAGGAATATATATTAGTTACATCCTAGGTACCATATGAATTTTTCTTCTTCTTAATTATCATTATTAATCAATTTTTCTCCTTTGATTTTTCAGAAGGGTGTTATTTTTTTCACTATTCATTAGTTGCTTTTCAAAAGGGCAATATCCTTTTTTGGGCTAATTATTTTCGAACCAGTATGTCACAGATTAGAAAATAATAGCTGAATATGAAATATGTAATCCAGTGATTATCTTTTAGAAAAAAAATAAAATAAATAAATTAATTGATGTATGTTTATGATTCAATAAATTCTGTTTATTTTTGAAAACTAAAACAAACATTTGGATTTATTTTGTCTTTAAAGTGTTTCGGCCTGTAAAACCTATATATATATATATATATATATATATATATATATATATAAAAGTAACTAATGTTGCACTGAATGTATAGTACTTTAAAGAATTAAATATTATGAAACCATTTTATTATTAACTCATAATTTTCAAGGACCAATTTAAAATTATGTTGTATTTTTTATTAAGTTGTAAAAATTTAAAAATCGATTTATTATTAAACAATATAATAAGTTATAATTGTCAATCTTTATATATATATATATATATATATATATATAATATTTTTAAAGATTAAATTATCTCAGGTTATACATTAGAAACCAGATGAATAACTTATTCAGAGGGTAATTACTGAGTTGTAAGATGTTATGAATAAGAAAATTAATTTATTTTCATCACAGAAAAAACACAACACGAAAGTCACTTCTTTTTTTTTTTTTAAGAAAATTGTTCCTGTGTCTTTATTCTTTCAAATCTAATCAAAATAATATCAATTTATTTGAATCTCGATATTCAACCAAATGAAGCATCAAATTTTTTCTAGGGGTTTGAGTCTTTATTTTTGTTTTACATATTGAAAATAACCTTAAATTCCTATACACCCAAAAGCTAGATATCTTCAATAAATCATAATTTTTTATATACATATTTTTCAATTAATTTATTGTTATATCTTTTAAAAATTAAAATTTAATTATTATCTCAACTAAAACTTCTTTTGTCTTTCACAATTTAATACAGATTTGAATTTTTCATTGAAGTCTTCTGTATGATTTTCATGTTATATATTCAAAATACACTCCGAACACTAATTTTGATATTTTAAAATATATTATTTTTTTAAAATATAAATATTAATATATTTTTAATGTTTCGCATCACAGAAAATATTTTTTAGATACAAAATTATGGAAAATTTTCAAACTCTAAAACAAACAATATACTTCGATTCAAATACATCAATCGATCACAACCATAACATCTCAGAACTTAAAATCAAATACATCAAACTTGATATCAGCTTAAATATACTTATTCAAACATTAATTTAAAAAATTGACATTTGGACTACCTAGTTTCACTCTTACATTAAAGTGAGTATTTTATTTTTCTTAAAATATTGGAAACTCCCTTTCTACATTTCAAAGGTTGTTTGATGGTTTTTCAATAATAAATTAGACACCAAAAAAAAAGAAAAAAAAATGAAGTCCAGAAATTAAAAAAAAAAAAAAATTGACATGAATACCAAAAGAACTTGAATAGTGTGGAAAAATGTGAGCAAAAACTTGTGATATAATGAATGGTCTTTTTCATTGCAATAAAGTTGTGGTATAATGCAAGGTTTGGGTCACAATCTGGTAGTTTCATGTGATGCATGATGGCCAGCATTTTCAGAATTTCAAAGTCTCATCAGATTAGTTAATCAACAATCCAATAAGACAAAAGGGAGAGAGTGAGAAAATCCTGCATGCTTCATTCATTTCAAATTACACGTCTCTTTTTCTCTCTTCTTCCGATTCTTTATTTTATTTAGATAGTGATATTTTGACTACTAAATTTTAATAATTTTTTTTTTATAATATGAGGTGTTATTTTTTAAGTAAATAAAAAATTATTTAGAAAATGATACCTAAAGTTATAAGTGAAAGTTGTCAAAAATTAGTAGTCAAAAATCATTTTTCATTTTCATTTTTATTTTTCCTCATAAAATAATGATTATTTCCAATACGTATAGCCGCACAATTTTCCTTGAATCATCTATCTTGTGCCAAACAAAAACGTGAACATCACAAATTTTGTATCTTGAATTGGTGACCGGGGCAAATCAGCATAACTCACCTTAATTAGTCAAATAATTCACATCAAAATTTAGCTGTAGCTGACTATGTCAAGTAATGTGCAAAATATTCTTTGTTCATAATTAATAAAACGCTTCCTTAGGGATTAAGAGTCAAACCATCAAACACAACCACTACAAGAATCATGATATATTAATAAGTAACTTAAGTGATTTTAAATTATTCTGATACTATATTAAAATATAAACTAAGTTTAATCGAAAAACAGACCATATAATAGGTTTAATAAACAATAAATATTGTTAAGATAGATTTAGATCACTCTGATAATATCTTAAACCTCACAAATTTGGTTTGTAAAAGAATATTTGTATTCATTTATATACTGTAAATTCATATTTTATCTCTAATCGATATGTGATTTCCAATACACATCTCATGTGGATGCATACACATTTATTGAAGATAATACTAAACATTAATAGTTGTTCGATGGATGACATGATAAGTCTAAAAAACAATAAATATTGTTAAGATAGAATTTGTGTGATTCTGATACCATCTTAAAAATGTGAACTTTAAACTTAATTCAATATTAAAAAACCTACTTATTAAAAAAAGTTTGTATTTAATTATATACAATAAATTCAGCTTATAAGGTGAAGTTTATATCTACCTAAATATTATAAATTTATTTATTTTCTATTGATATAAGATGTCAACAATTACTTATATCTCTGATTGATCTAAAATTTCCAATTCATCCAAGCATAAATTTATGTTTAACCAGGGATTTATTTCTTGTTTATGTTAAATACTAAAAAAAAAAATGAGTTTTTGTTTGTAATAATCGTGCAATGTTTGACAGGTTTGTTAAGATAAACTTATATTTCTTTGATGTCATCTTAAACTTCACAAAATTGACTTGTAAAAAAAAGATTTGTATCTAATTATGCATTATAGATTTGGCTTGTAAGTACGATTTGCATATATTTATACACAGTAAATTCATTTTATTTATAGTTGATGTGTGATCTCTAATACACATCTCATGCTAATGCATAACATATCAAGCATAAGACTAGACATTGATAGATGATTAATCGTTGTCCGATGGGTGACATGATAGGTATAAGAAACAATAAACCTTGCTAAGATAAAGTTTGGATGGTTCTGATACCATCTTAAAAAGTGAACTTTAAACCTAACTCAATATTAAAAAATCAATTTATAAAAATAAATTTGTATTTAATTATATACAATAAATTCAGCCTATGAGATGAAGTTTATATCTACTTAAATATCGTAAACTTATTTATTTTCCATTGATATAAGATATCAATAATTATTTTTATCTATGATCGATCTAGAATTTCTAATTCATCCAATAACCATGGATTTATTTCTTGTTTATGTTAAATACTAAAAAAATGAGTTTCTGTTTATAATAATGGTGCAATGTTTGACAGGTTTGTTACCTGTAAACTGAAGATAAAAAAATTGGAAGTGTAGGGACATTTTAAATTTGAAGTGAATTGTATCACTTGGCAATGTGAACATGAATTATATTTTATTGAATGGAAAAAAAACGATGAGTGTGAAAGTGGTAATTAAGATGAGGTGGTGATGTGAGGGAACAAAATTTGAAGTTGGATGGGTGCGTGTTTGAGTTTACAAAGAACACAAAAAAGATGGTGAGAGTGAAAACGAAAGATTTTGGCCTGCAAATCACAACAAATATTAATAAACAAATCTTAATCATCATGCATCATTTTGTTTTAACACAGTTATACTAAATAGATTTTATAACATACTTCAAATTTGTTAAATTTTAATCTTTTTAGATAGTATATTTTTACAAGATTAAATATTTTAATTAAACAAAATTTAAATATTAAATAATTATTAATAAATATTAATATTGACCATTCTTTTTAGTTCATCTTGATTTACGTAAGCCAAAATATAATAAGTTTTTTTAGATGATATTCATGATTTTTGTTTTTTCAATTCGATTGAGATTATCTTTAAAAGAAAACAAAGTGCGAAAAATTTAATTTTTTTTATGAAAAAAGTTATAGTTCTGTAATTAAAACAAACTTGAAATTCCAAGATCTTGAATATGAACCCTATCGATAAAAAGAAAAAAAAAATGTAGTTAAAAAGAAGAGATCATGTCAAAAGTGATGACCCAAATTCTTCCACAAGCATGGAGAGAAGTGATAAAAAAAATATTGTACACAGTGTTCTGCTTTTGATGCCTTCTTCTTCCTTTACCAAAAGAAAATAATATATATATATATATATATATATATATATATATATATATATATATATATATTGATGCATGTCTCTTTCAACAACTTGTTTTTTGTTTTAGGGATGTTCCTAAAGTCAGTTGTTGCCCCCTTCAGGAGCGGTGGCTGATGGGTTTGGGCCCGGTTGGTGGGCCAGCCAAGGAGTTCATTTGCCACTTGTCTCTTTGTGTGAGGGCCCACAGGCCCAGATGGTCTTCTTCCACCTCTCTCTTTTTCTGCTTTTTCTTTTGCCTTTTTCTCAGCATTCCTCAGACTTATGAGCACATATGTTACATGATATTGCACAATCATGATAATGTGGTTTTGTCACTTTTTGGAATGTGTCTCATACGCTATAGTCTTTTCACTTACCATCTTCTGTATTGGATGCTCACGGTGGGGTCTCAAAAAGTGACTCAAAACCAACCAAAATCAAAAACCATAGCATAATAATAATGGTAATAATGGTGTTGATAATGGCCACTTTGGTGGGGATCTTGATGGAATTGATAAGATAAGATACACGAATGTGTGCCACTGCCACTACTGCTCAATCATTGTAATGAACAAAGGGGGAAGCAGTGAAAAACTTTCCTTTGGGTGAAACACCTTTCAAGTTCTCTCTTCAAACAAAGGTCAGTGTCAAGATCTGTTTTTTATTGTCAAAAGTTGCTCATTTCAAGTCTTGCTTTTGGACTTGTTAATTTCCTCATGAAATTGGTAGGTTTTGGTGTTTAACCATCATGGTTGTGATGGTAAAGCAATAAAGGGTTTGTTCACTTTGATACACAGTTCTATGAATCAGGGATGAAGGAGTGATTATATATATCAGCTTGTGTTCTGGGATTATGTAAGGTAAGATGTTGTGGTTTTTCATTTGGCTGGTGTGGTTTTGTTGCTAGTTTTCTGTTTTAGTACAATCCATCAAGACAATGAATTGAAGAATGATATTCATACACTGGTTTGGTGCTAGTTTCTTGATCTAATCAAGAGATTGGCTTCATTTAGCGTATGCTATTACACAAACATAGACATGAGCATTCAATAACTCTTCACCAAATGCTTAAATGAAACTGTTTTCTTTCAACCATGTTACATGATATTGGTTCACTGGTTAGGTTTGTAATTTATGTTGTTTGAAAGCTTTAATCTGCTGAATAGGCAATGTCAGAAGTTTTCCAACACTCCAAAGTCTGATAGATTCTGTTGTGTTGTGTTATGTTGTGACTCTTCAGTCTCTGTACTGTTGTTGATATTAGGTTGTTTTGTTGAATATTGAATATGCACTCAAGGTTGTAATAGCTACGTCAAAATGACTTCATATTTGTTTCTTTCTCCTTTTATTTGGCTAATTAGTCTATCCAAGACTTTAATTTCTGAAGTCCATGCACCCTTTCAAATTCACATGCCTACTTCATCGAATTTGTGGAACAAGTAATCATTAACAGCTTTGCTTAAAGTCCAATTTCAAATTGTAAATAAAGTCAGCATTCAGCAAAGTTTTATTCTCTATGTTCACATTACTTTATTCTATGAACTTTTCAAAATCCCTCCAAACACGATCAACCTGGTACATAGTTTGTTTGACTGTCCATGATATTTTCTGGTGCATCTGAAAGAACACTGCAATGAATGAACTTTGACCACTGAGTCAAGTCAGAAACCATCAGCTTCCTATGAATCACTATTGGTCTGACTGCATAGCCTTTTTCTACTTTGAATTTGGTGACAACTATTTGTTGCTTTGGCTTTAAACTTCAAATTGAAATCAGTTCTGGAAAAATTGAACATGATCCAAACAGGATCCGGAAGAAAAGCATGAAAATTTTCATCTGGGGTGATTCTCATATATCACTGTATAATTGAAAAACAAAGGACAATGTACTTTTTGTAAAAGGAAAAATTGCAGGTATCATATAGAGGGACAATAGTCTTCATGGTGTTTTTTGTAGGCTCCTGCTCAGAATCACGCAAAAGAGCTGCACGGATTTTTTTTCATTGTTGATGTGAAAGAAATGTACCTCACAATGTACTGATCCTCATATAAAAGGGGTGAAACACTGATTCCAAGTGAAAATAAAGGGCAGTACCAGTTAATGGTTGGTGCATAATTGTTGCAGTGAAAGTGAAAATGTGACTAAAATATATCACATTGAATGAAGATGAACATATTGAGCAATTTATAAATAGTTTAGACTCATACTTCAAATGTGTTTGGTTATGCAGCTAAATGTAATTTACCTTCTCTTAGACATACAACTCTAATCACCAAATTGTGAAACTTTTTGCTGTTTCCAAAGATTTTACAGCAAACAGACAAAAACTTAATGTCTTGTGGTTTTAAGGAATGATATTTTGACAATTTTCATTTTATGTTCAACTACTTCACAACCTTACTATAATAATATGGATATGTGTAAGGAAAATAGTGTTTAAACTTTATTATTATATTAATGTAAGAGGGTTGTGTATTCGATTGAACATGGAAAAAAAAGTTTTCACAGCATCATTTTCATATGGTTTCTGTTAAGGTTTTGAAGGCATTATTTTCACTTAAGTGAGGAAAGTTGGATCATTTTGTTGATTTGGAATTACTGATGGTGATAATAATTCTACTTCTACATACTGAGTAAAACGTTTTAGTTAATCCAAAAGTCGATGCAAAAACAGGTTTTGTCATGGGATGATGCAACTGCAGTTGTACACTTATACTGTATTTTCAGTGCTGACAGGTTCAGAACATTTGTATGTAGCTTTGAACACACGTACTACAACAGTATGGAACTGTAGTACCTAATAGCTCATAGGAAATTTCTTCCTAAAATGTGTTTCTGTATCTGATTTAACCTGGATTGGTTCACCATGTGTCATTGATAAATGAAGTAAACCAGTGGAACATGAATAGAAACTTTTAGTGGAAAAAGAGAATCTAGTGACTAAAAGTTCTCAAAATTTGATTGCATAAGTAGAACCTTTTAGGGCAAGCTTCAGTTAAATCTGAAGGGAGCAAAATATGTGAATAACAGAAGTTACAAAGAATAATATGTGCATAACTGATTTGAGCTAAATCATTGTTTCTGCATTTCCATAATCATAAATAATACTGAGCAGAAAAATATAATGCTGCATTGGAATTCACAAACATTGGTGGTAGGTAAGCTTATTACCATGGTTTTGTAATCATGTTACCGACCACAAAGACCTGAAAACAGTGGTTTTGGCAGCAAAAGTCACTTTCAATTAGTGCTAAATCCCAAGGTTGATGTGCAGAAAAAGACTTCTCAGGGAATGGATAACTGGCCAAATCTGACCCAAACAGCATCTCATCAAGTTTCAATGTCATCCTCCTCAATTTTTGTACACTTTCCCATTTTGTGAATGGACATATTTTGATACACTTCTGAAAGAGTGATTGTAGAAAGAAAAATTCATATGTAAATTATGTTTATTTTATTGAAAAATTTATTTTATTACATTTTAGGAAGTATTTTTGGAGTTACTTCAACATAAGTGGTAATGTTTCTTTTTATGTTACTGAGTAAGTTACAGTGGTTCCCTTTTGACGTATATGGATAAAAAGAACTAATTTCTTTTTTGATGTTGTTTTATCTCTGATTACGTGGAATGTTGAAGCAAGCTAGTTTGATTACCCTAATTAGAGGTGAATTACAATATAACACATTATAAATAGTAAATAAGTAATAGATTTAAAATATATTAAATATTTTAATCTAATATTTAAAGATAACTTTTATATAATTGACTTAGATGGTGGATGGGGATAGTTTCTTGTCTCCACTTATTAAACCTATTTATTTGAAAACAAAAATGACTAAATTTTATTTTATGTGAATCTGTAAAAAAGACTGAGTTAAGGAGTAAAATATGCTTTTCATCCTTATAAAATTACAAATGTTTGCTTTTCGTCTCTCTAAAATTTTTAGGATTTCAAATCCATTAATTACTTGTATGATAAAATATAGCGTTTGATCTTATAAAATTATTCTTCACCCTTCAAAAATTTGTAGTACTTTGTAGGTCTTCAAAATTGTAAACGTATTATTTTTTATCCTTCATAAAAATTTAGTACTTTTTTGATTTTCAAAATTATAAATGTATCATCGTTGTTAATAGAGATGAAGCCCAATAATGATTTTCAGCATTTAATTTATTATCTGCAAAAAAAAAAATTGACTATACGAAAATTTATGTAAAATAAATAATTAATTATGTTGAAAAGATGATAAACTATATTAAATGGATAATTAATTACATTAAGTTTATAAATATATAATCAATCATGCAAAGTAAATAATTATATTAAAGCAAATAATTAATCAAATATTAAAGGTCATTAACAGATTTTGGCTCTATCAATAAAATAACACATTTAAAAATATGAAAAATCTAAAATATTAAAAATTTAAAAGGACTAAAAGCAAACATGTTTAAATTTATAATAATGGATTTCAACATTATCGATATCAACAACACATTTATAATTTTAGAGAACCTACAAGTTTTAGAAAAGAAAAACAAACAATTGTAATTTTCTAAGGAACATTTTACCCTAAATTAATTGTATAGATATTAAATTAATGTGTGTGATACAAGCTTATACACGTGTTGCAAATTTGAGAAGTATGAGCTGCCATAACCTTTTACCCTCTGGTTCTATTGTTAAACTCAAATATCCAATTCCATCCATGGAATCAACAAGATTCTATGCCATTGCAACCATTTCTTTCACTAAGATGGAAAGCAATGGCTTTAATAAAAGGTTCCTGAATAACATAATTCATTCCAGTTCAAAAGAAGAGTTAAGATTTACATGTTAACGAGGATAGACCTATATAGATTACAAGTACCAGATGAAATGCTTATGTATTATGGAAACATTGGCAACACCACAAGGTTACAAGGTTATGGTTTTTTCCTAAGAGCTAATGCCAAAAGATAGCAGAGGACCGAATCAACAGATGATAATGCAACAATAAGCAACGCAACCAGGATAAGAGTCAGAACCGCTGTCCTCAGCTGCAAAGGATTAATATAAGCATGTAATCATTCAATACATTTCACAAATTATAAAATGAAGGGTTAAATACGATTTTGGTCCCTCAAGTTTCAGCAAAATTTGAAATTAGTCCCGCTTCAAAACTTTTGATCAATTTAGTCCTTCATCTTTAAAAATGCGTGAATTTAGTCTTTTTAACCAAATTTTGTTAAGTTTATCTAACGTTTCAAGCACATTTCATGATAGTATTTGAATTGTTTACACCGTTTGACACATTTTCGCTTTAATATTAACTCAAATATTATAATAAAATGCATTTAAAATGAAAAATAAACTTAACAAAATTTAGTAAAAATGACTAAATTCACACATTTATAAAGATGAAAGACTAAATTGGTATAAAGTTTCGAAGAGGGACTAATTCCAAAATTCAATGAAACTTAAGAGACCAAAAACATATTTAATCCTAAATGAAATAGAAACCGCAAATAATGAACTAATTGGCGTACCGTACTGCTAAAACTTGGCCACTCCACGTATTTCAGCTGGCTAGGTTGCTCAGCCAAAAATACAAACAAATATTTTAGCCCCCTGGAAACAAAGAGATAGTTACTAGAAATACGGTTGTATTTTTTCAATAACATTCAAAGGTGAATTCTACTGGTCTTTAATGAAAGTAAAAATAGTTTCAGTTCATGCAGGTAAAAACAGTATTTCATTAGGTTAATGCAGTTTAATGACAGGTTAAACTTTAACAAATACCATATGACATCCTTGATCAATGATAGCAAAAAGGGCTCTTCAGGCAAGCCGTCATCATAGGTTATATGATGATCATTCCTTGCAGCATGGATAAAAAATTTGTTGCAACTATGGTTTGCATGTTTTTCTCTCTTTTGTATGCTAAAAGTCTGCAAACAGAAAAGCATGTAATCTAAAACCACAGTTACCACTAGAAACACATGCACAAACACATAAATTGAAGGAGATTTAAACTAGATGAGAGAGATAAGTAATAACAACCGTTTGGGGTGTTAGAGAAACATCTCTGTGACAAGCAACTCTCGCTGCCAACTTTGATGGCAAAAAAGGAGCACCTCGGTGAAGGAAAGCTGCAATATATCAAGAAATATAAAGCTAAACAGGGAGTGAATAAAGTACGACTTAGAAGATACCGATGTAGGCAGAAAAAACCTGAATAGTTCAGTGGCAACGTGGAAAGAATCACCATTTTGAGACTCAATATTTCCTAAACAATCGTGACCAATCCGAAGAGGAGAAACCTGAGGAAACCAACGTGGTTATTAAAGGTTTATACATAGCACTTAATCTCAGTGTCAATATATTTTTGTCTTCATGTTTCTTGCTTTATAAGCAAGAATCTTAACAGTTGACAGAAAAGTAGCCACTGCATATAAAAAAATAAAACGAATAAACAGTAGACATGCATCAAGCAGATGTGAAAAGAAATCAAAACAAATAAGGCTCTGATCTTTTGAATATATTGATATCTATTGAAATTGATTCATCAATCAAAGCGTCTTACACTTAAATTTCTCAAGACTCCATTATACAGAAACCTAGAATTAAAACTGTTAATTCTTGCATAGGATGCAAAAAAGATATGAGCGTATGGCTTCGGAAAAGTTGTCAAGCATGAAGAGAGATCACACATATGTCAAATGTATCACTAATCTTTTTTTTACTGATGTTTTTCTACAAATCATTTTTCCATGAAAACACAGCCAAAAATCATCACGAGTCAATGTACAGACTGAGCAAATAATACCAAACACAAGTTATCATTCATCCTTTGATTGTTATTTCAACTAATAACAAATTTGAAAAGATTGGAGAGATGAGGACAACTGAAAGTACACTGAAAAAGACAAACCATTAAATTCTAGATGAACAGAAAATAGGAAAAAATAACCACATGGAAAGAGTTCCTCAAAACCATCATACTTCTTTCTTCGCTAAAAGACTTAGGAAATATCTTTGACTAGTCATCTGCTTTCTTCACCAAATAGATTAGAAATTCAAATAAGTTTGTGGTTGAAAGCATTACATCAGGAGACTGTACAAGTATACATAAAAACTCTATGCAATAAGAAACCAAGATCTGTTAATGTACAATAATCATTTCAAACATCATCATCCAAGCCCAGACAATTACACTGAATGATACAACAAGGCAAATCAACCAAAGAATTCTATATCATTTAACAGTTTCAAAGAGTAATGGAGAAGATCATCCAGAATTTCATCCTATCACTATTTCACTAATCCACTAAAATGGAATCTTTCAGGATATTGTCAAAAAGCGTTAGTTGCAATCTAATTTTTGTATTTTGTGTTATCAAGTTTCAAGTCAGCCTCGGTAAATTACTTGGACTCACTTTTTCATTAGTAAAACAGCATAAGATTTCACCAAATAATAATAAATAAAATATTAAAGAGAGTGTCAAAGAATGTATTATTACATTTCTCTAGCTCCCAATTTTGTAGATTGGACTACACATACACTTTCTTTTGTAAAGGAATGAAATGATGAAGCTATACATATATCCTATTGCTACTTATTGCCATAGATGACAATGAGCATCAGACACGAGACAACGTTTTCAGTTAATGTTCAGCAAAACACAACTATATTTAATATAAAATAGTTACTATCTTGCTTGAATATTGAAAATCCTACCTTAGTTTCTGTTTTTTCTTGCACTCTATCATGTGGCCTAAGTAACTTAGACTCAGTCTAGTTGTAACATCTAATTAGCTGCTACTACCTTTGAGAAAAAAGGTGGTGTCATATTGTCAAATACTTGGGGTGACAATGTGTGTCGGCTCAGTCCGTTTAGGCCCGTCTTGCATTTGACCCACAAAATGCGGGTTAAGTTAGCTCACCTTACTTTAGAAATGTGGGCTCAACTTCTGGTCCGCCCCGCATAGATTCTGGCTTGCAGGCCTGTGGGCTAGTCTGCGTTAGCCTAATATATGTGTTTGATGTTAAGACATACTGAACTTATGTTTAGGAGGATGTGATGTGAATTGGAGTAGGATATATGCCTTCTAAATGACACATCAATGCGAGCTATCTAGTGGTACTCCACACTTACTTGCATTCCTGCAACTTTATAATAATAAAAAGGTGTCAAATTCTAGCACACATTGGATTCACTTATGGAACCTACGCATCAACAATTCATCATTTGTTCATTATGGAAACTTCAAATATTTTATATAAATTCAACAAGTTAATAGGTAACGAATTTATCAAAGTGGTAGTAATGTATACATCCCGGTACAGACACTGTATCATCCAAGTTACACCCTTTGCAAAGAAAAATGCATATCCCAAACCATGTCCTACAGAGCAACTGGATTGGATTCACTTCTCACTAAATTACCACACATCACTGGTCACTCCAATTCACAAAACAAAATAATAGATAGCCCTCTTATTTCCTATTTAATTATGCACAAATAAAACCAATACAAAGGCCAAGGACAGAACAATATGCCTGAACCAAGAGCTCCGTTGTTGTCACTGGTGAGGATGGAACAAACACAAGATCTGTGTGTCACCAGTAAGGATGAAAAAAACCCAAGCTGCTGGGGGACTTAGCTTTGGACTCCAACTGATTGAGAGAAAAGAACTGAACACGCTCGCAACAAGCAGGACATTGGTTTAGGAATTTCAGTTTTTCTAGAACAAGATAAATAAAGAGACGCAGGCTGCACGCTGACCCGCCCCAAAACCATACGGGCTGCAGGTAATGCAGGTTGGGCCAATGCGGACTAGCAGACTTAAATACTAAGCCAGTCCCGCCCATTTTGCCATGATGATTAAAATTGATTAAACCCAGGAGAAAAACGACCTAGGCGGCTTATTGTTCAATGCACCAGCAATTCGATCCAACCTATATGTATCTAAGCAGAAAAAAATATTCTAGAAAGGTGGTCTTCACCTTGTTTTCTGCTTTTGTTACTTACATACGGTTTCTTTTCAACCATACTTCCTAATATTAGAATGATGATTATAACAAAGTCCCCCTTTCTCTATCTTATCTTATCTCTTTTCTTGTCATTTTATGAACCCTGAACTGCTTCCTATAAGGAAACTCAAATCAATAAAATAGAGAGAAAGAAATGGTGCAAAGACAGCAGGGGAAGAGTCAAAGATAAAAGGCATTCTTAGCTACTTCAGTAAATTATGGACAGTCACATGATACATTTATTAGATCTGATAGTGAATTATTTTGGTGAATAGAGCTTGTATATATAACTTTTTTTAGGAAACCGAACACGCTTTGTTGGAGTAGCATAGACATTGTGCTCTACATATCTCTTCACCGCCTTCTTTTCTTACAATATTCTTCCTGTCATTCTTGAAATTTTGATTGGAACAACCACAATGCAAAAGTTTAATATCCAATGCGTACAACGATATCCCAGGAGAAGTTGAGAATGAGGCCGACAATGAGGAAAGTAGCTTAGACCACAGCAGTTGTTGCCAATGATGAGATGGTCACGGCTCACGACAGAAACCAGAAAGAAAAATATAGGCATTTATTAGAGAAGAGAAGGTTACCAACCTACTATCTTAGCTTCACTTTCTAAACACCAAATTCTACCACCTGTCAGCATTAGTAAATTTCTATTTTGTTGATAAAACAATTAGTTAATTTCTACCCCAATGCAGTTAAGACCCAATGTATCCATAATAACAATTCGACATACTATTCTGTGATCATACGGAGGATGGATACTTGTTCAGATGGCCATCCTTTAGCTGTTATACTCCTATACATATACGTACATGCCATTATTATTTTCACTATTTAGACAGGATAGTTAACAATGGCCTCAGAATTCCTCAAGCACCTTTTTTTTTGCATTATTTATTCTTGAAAATACTAAACAATAAAAGGGAAAAGAGGAATTCAACAGCATGAGTAATTAATTAACAAAGCCACCTAATGATAGCAACAGCAACAAATGCGGATTCAGCAAAGAAAAAATGCACATGTTATTTGGAATCTAGTTTATGAACGAAGTAACATAATTTTTAAAGAATAATCAAGCAAATGCTGATAAAAATCTGAGTCAAGAAGCAATAGACCACCCCATACGACTTTCACAAACAGAACCTATACAATACTCAGGGCTTCATGTGTCACTAAAAACGCGGAGAAATGCAGTGACCATAAAGAGTCAAGCATACTTGAGAATTATGAACCACCATTGATACTTGTAATGACTATAACTCAACAGTTCAGACCTTTTATCAAACAAGTTATGAGCAGAAACTATTAGCAGAAGATTGAGTCAAGGGTTATCCACGAGATAAAAAAAAAAATTCAATACGGAAAGAATGGTGGCGGAAAATACCTGACGGTGGCCGGGGAACGTATTCAGAGAACGACGACGGAGAAACCTGTTCTACCACTCGTGTTCTGCGTTTCACCGGGTACAGTTGGGGAACAAAGAAAATGACTTGGAATTTAAAATTTTGATGTGCTTATTTTTAACAATTCTACTGAAAAAGTTATTTCCAAGAAGGGTATGGGTTATATTTAAATTATAGGTTATTTTGTTCCCTAGTTTTGTTACTTAATTTTATTCTTAATTTTAATTATTCATGATTTAATTTTTTACATAATTTTTATCTCCTAATTTTAAATTATCGGTAATTTAATCAAATTACAACCGATAGTAACTCCCCACACCAGGGTTACTCTTTTTAATTTTTACGTTTCCATATTTTCACTCTTTTGTTTAAAGTAGAAATAACTATTAATGAAAAACTAAAAAATAAACAAAGTTATGTGTAATTGACAGTTAAAGATTGAAATTGTGTATAAAAATTCAAAAACCAAAATGACAGAATTTATAAATATATAGAGATCAAAATTCTAATTAAGTATAAATGGTAATAAACTTTGATAGTCGTATAGTTATTGATTACGAAAGTAACGATTAAAATTTTCATCATTTATATTTGATTAAACAAAGTTTATTAGTAACAATCAGTGACAATTCATCTGCTATGCTATGCATATGCATGTTCATTTTTTTCATAGTAATAAAATTATTATTATTATAATTATAAAAGTAAATTTAAATAATTTTGTTGTAGGTAGTTTTTTTTTTTTTGTAAATAACCTTTTTGTTATAAATAGTTATTTTAGTTTAAAAGAATAGTTAAATTTAAAAAGAATGGTTAAAATAAAAAAATGGTTAAATCTAAAAAAAAAAGTGATTGAAATTAATAAAATAATTTTTTTTAATTTTAAAAAGCAAAATGTAGGGTAAAATTTAAAAAACATGTATAAGTAACTGTCATTATTTTTCAAAATTTACAATGGATTTACTAAGGAATCGTGGTTGATTCTCAATTATTGACTTTTAATAATAGTTTTGAGTCAACCATCATTAAAAAAATTATATTCTACTACACTAGTTTAGTTCTTTGCATTCTTGTAACAATGTTTAATGTTTATGGAGTTTATTCTTTCGACTAATCTATCTTCTCAAGTTGTAACGTATATCTCTCATAACTCAGTTTATGTTTAATATTCATATTTTTTTAAGTTGGATTAAACATTATTAAGTATTGAAAAGAAAATACAAGAAATCATATGAAAAATAAATTGATAAATATATTTTCTTTATAATTTGGGTTAGATAAAATGTGGTAAACTTGTGGATTATTGATTAGTGATGAAACTTCCCATTTTACCCAACATATTGTATTGGGTATCTTAGATCCCATCTTCTGGCACTGCATAGGGAAACCAAAAAGTGTCATTTGAATGACATTAATTGTTTGATTTCTTAACATTCACATCAATTATGATAATTAATTGCTACACATCTTAAGATCTTAATTTATATTTCTTTGAGATCGATATGTGTGCTATAACAATAATAAATAATAATATTAATTAAAAAAAAATGCACCATCAATCTACCTGTGTTAGCTGTCCCTTAATATTTTTCCAAGCTAAGACCATAGTTTATCAACATCTTTATCTTTTGCATCAATTTGTGTGCAAGTAAAAATCCAGTGAGTTGCTCTCATCTTTCAACCACCAATATTATTTTATATCTCTTGCTGAAAATGAAAGAGTCATGTTTATCTATTAATCCGATAAGACGAAAACAGAATATCAAGAAATCTCACTAACTTAATAATTTTAATTTTATGTTAGAAGTATATTTTAAACCTAATTTAACTCCATAAAATTAGTTTGTAAGATGAGATTTGCACTTCACTTACATATTATAAAATTATTTTATTTTTAGTTAATATGGAACTTTCAACAAATCTCTTAAATATAATATTACAAAGTTAAATATTAGTAGACATGATGTTAGGTAAATTTTACGTAGAAAATTTATATTATAATTTTCATTTTTTAACTCTCTGACATTGTTTAATGTGAAGAATTGATTATTCTTTTAAAAATAGTAGTTGTACATTAATCAATGATTCATACTAAGTTACGTCAGAAAGTAAAAGATGAAGTCGAAAAATGAAGTCATAATATCATTATCCTTTTATATAATAATAATTTTACTGTGATTTTCATATGTTGTAAATATATATATATATATATATATATATATATATGAAATTGTAGATAAAATTACTGATTATGAAGACCAGGAAACAGTTGTAGGTTTGGCATTAAAGGTTGATGAAGAAAAAGACTTGTGAAGGAATATAAATCAAACTTCCTTGTCATCTACCCACTACACGTGACCTTTCTCACTCTAAAGTAATTTTGAAATTTTGATGGAGAGCAAATCTTACGAATTATAGAAACTAGTTAAAAAATACATGCATAAATAACAAGTTTTTTTAATAGATTGAGTTTAAATAAGATTTAAATCACTATGATTGAGTTTTGGAATAGATTGAGATAATTCAAGCTTTTCATTTTTTTTGCCTCATAACCAATATGAAATATTGGGAGTGTCTCATCCTTTATAAAAAGTTGTTGTTCTAAATATAGATATAGCATATAAGCCGAACCAACTATATGGTCATATTTTGATTGATAAAAGATCTATTAATAAAAGAAATATAAAATCCTAATAAAATGAGAGAAAGTTGGAAAACAGCTCCGAAAATCACAATTACAAAACTATGCAAAATTCAGTAAAAAAAAATGTGAAACATAAAACTCAACGATATCAATGAACTCAAAATTTCTCTTTTGGTTTGGTTCTGATTTGCTTTGTCAAAAATTTCGATACACTAAAAATAAGGTGAATTTACAGTATAAAAATAAGAGTTAAATATGTTTTTTTTTCCTTTAATTTTCAGTGAATTTTGAAATTAGTTCATTTTAAAATTTTAGACCAATTTAGTCATTTATCTTTCGAAATACGTGAATTTAATTCTTTTAATCAAATTTTGTTAACTTTATTTGATATTTCAAGCGCGTTTCATAACGGTATTTGACTTAACATTAAAGCACAAATGTGTCAAATAATATAAATAACTCAAATACAATCCTGAAATGCATACAAAACATCAAATAAACTTAATAAAATTTGATTAAAAGGACTAAATCCACATATTTCGAAAGATGGAGAACCAAACTGGTCCAAAGTTTCGAAATTGACTAATTCCAAAATTTACTAAAAGTTAAGAGACCAAAAACATATTTAACCCTAAAAATAAGTGTAAATCTCACTTTATTAGTTAATTTTGTAAGTTTGAGTTAGGTTTAGTTCACTTCTTAAAATAGTAATAGATCATCTAAAAAAATATTTGTTAGACGTATTGTATCACCCGCTATCAGATTAATATCAGACAATTTATAAATATCCAATTTCATGCTCAGAATGTATATTGGTGTAAAAAGTGTGTTGAAAATCTTACATTAACTAAAAATAAAATAAATTTACAAATAGATGGAAACATTACCTTACAAAATAATAATTTTGTAAGACTGGATAAGATTTAAAGTTATTTTTTTGAGATTATTAAGTCGAAAGGGTAAAGACATGTTTAAACAAATGAAGCAGTTTGAGATGAAGGAGTCCACACATAAATTCTATAACACAGGCAGTTTGGAATTTATGCATGGTGATGGTTGAATCGAAGTGTTATTGAAAATTTTGAATGGTGTGGAATATTATGCATGATATGATTAGCGACAGAATGTGAGTGAGGATGGTGAAGCTGGTGATGCATCACCTCTGAGACAACATGGGAGAGGGTGTTGTCCGGTGATCAGGGTGCATTCATGTTCAAACTTCAATAGTATTTTGTAACACTTTCTGCATTTGGCACCTAGCATGTTACCTTTGTCCAACATATCTAATGCCACTGTGGATTGAGGTTAATAATGAGACATGTGGGTTATGTTTCAAGACACACAGTGTGGCTCCTTTTCATCCCTCATTCAACGTCTTTCTTAACATTAATAATAAGGGATTCAGAATCACATTTTCCTAATTAATTTCAGTTTACAAAGCTCTGTTTGTTTTATTTTAATCGTCTCAAACAAAACATTTTTAACTATTTTAAAAAGTTTATATAGAAAGAGGATTTGATACAATTTAATCTATACTAAATATATATAGTTGCGTATACTGACCAATAATTTTGGGAGAGTCAAAATAATATATTCAAAATTCAAAATTTATATATTTAATTATTATCACTAATACGATAAAGAAAAATGAATATATAATTTAGCATAATTGTACCTATAAAAGAAATCACACATATACAAATTGTCCTTCGTTCTTTCAGATTTTTGAACTCATTGAATCAAAACTAAAATTTTTAACTATTTTTTTTCCGATGTAAATAGAAACATGTTCCAAAAAATTAATATAAAACATGTTCTCTAATTGAAAAATATAATCATTTGTATCATGATTCGGGATACTTTAAGATAAGATATTAAATTTGAATTGTTTTCATCATTACTGATAACTTTCTTTTTATCCGTATAGCTCCGCCAATATATATATATATAACTTAGGGGTTTTAGTACTAAATTTTAACGTAATATTAAAATTTGTCTATCCGAAACTTTGATATATTTTGGTTCTTAAACTTTAGAAGTAAATTTGTATATACAGTTTTTTTAAACGCATTTTCATGTGACATTGAAGCGGGAATGTGTCAAACCGCGTAAACAATTCAAATACTAACATGAAATTTGTTAGGTGACATTGAAGCAAGAATGTGTCAAATAATGTAAACAACTCAATATTAGTATGAAACGAGTTTGACACGTAAAAAAAAAATTAATTAGGTTAAAAAAATTATATTCATTCATTTTTAAAGTTTAGGACAAAAAATGTATTAAAATTTTGAATAGAAACAATTTCAATTTTGCATATATGGAATTGATATGGAAATAAATACTTACAATAAAGAACATTCTTTAATAAATCGTCTTCTACTTTCTTCTATTAATTTAACTGTTTGATTTTTTAACAGATTGTCTGTTGTGAATGATATAGTGTGTATTATAAAATAAGTAATAATTAGGTTAATTACCTATATTAGTCTGATATAAAATATTAAAATGTACAAGAGAAAACATGTTTTAATGGTCTAAAAAGGTTTTATTGTAAGTTATCATTTACCATAATTTCCCAACTTTCATTTTAAACATCATGACTCCTGAGATATGTCAATGGTGCTCACTAATGCTATCAGAGTGTTTCAAAAACCCTAGAAACAATCATGAAAAAGGATTTTGAAATGAAGTTAATATTTAAGATAATCATATATAGGAATTTTTCATATGTGGAACACATGGTCTTGAGGGGTATGAAAGTGATTGCAAATGACAAGAACTTCATTTTTATTTCTGGTCCTACAGTGTTATGATGGAAACCTCTAAGTCATTAAAATAGATAAAGACATGTCACCGTATATTGTTATATTATAATATCTGTTACTATTATTTTCTTTATTTCTTTATTTTATTTTATTTTTCCTCTTTCAAATGTTAACTAAAAGGGTGTTAATATAATTATTATCATAATGAAAATAAATTATGAAAACATGAAGAGTAGAATTATAATAAAATACATATACAAAAAATAGTTATAAAATGAGATATGTATTTTTTTCATCAATTATTATAATTATATGGTAAACAAAAGTATATAAGGAATGTAAAGATATAAAAAATAAAACAAATAAAAAAATATTTACACGAAAAATAGTTGCCAAAATTAACCTCTATTATTGTTATAATATATATATATATATATATATATATATATATATAATATTATTTCAGTAAAAAAAAGTTCCCTCAAATTGTACTCACATTTGTCTTTGAATTTTATGAATTTATTGTCATAAATTTATTTTTTTAGTATGTTTAAAATAAGTCAACGATAACAATATTTTGATTACATTTTTTTAATTTTCTAAAAGAGCATTTTAATGAAAAATCATGATATTCTAAATTCTATAATAAATAATATCTCAAATGCATATATATATTTGACCTATTTGAACAATACTGTAGAAGATTTCCACAAACATAAACACAAAGAATTGCATGCATCCAATTTTCGGTGCTTTCTTTTAACAGTGAAATTAATTATTAGATATAAATACTTACCAATAAACAAAGACAGAAAACCTAATTTCTAAACATCAACTTTCTCTCAGTTTCCTTCTTTTCGTTCGGAAGTCATTATCTTACAATAAAAGAAATTATATTTTCAGTATCAAAGATAATTTATAATCATTTCAAAAACATGTCAAATATATTTAACTATAACATCAATACATATTGTCAAAAATAGTAATAATAAATTAATTCTAGAGCATCTATTTTCTTCTCAACCAGATTTATTCCATATCTAAAATAAGATTAATAGAATCTGAGTTAAACATATATGTTTATCATAATTCGTACAATTTTTATCAAAGTTATTTGTACATTTTCTCATCATAATTTTGGATTATTGTTTTCTGAGTTTTTAGTGTTAATTTTGATATTTTAAAATACATCAAATTTTGTTTAATATATGAACATCAGTTTATTTTAAAAGTATATATAAATAACACAACAAATTCAACAAACGACTTTCACTCGTATCAATACATATATACAAAATGTCCACAACTTTATAATATTGATGAAAACAATTCCAACACTTAGTTTTTTTATAAAAAAAGTTGGTAAATTTTTCATAATTTTGTTGTAAAATCACACTATATGTATATAGATATAGAATTAACTGAAACCTAAGATCAGTTTACACAAAAAAAAAAAAAAAATGAGAGAGTCAACACTTAAGTACATGGGTTTCCATCAAATAATTGGAGTTAGATTCATTAGACCACATGCATGATTGGAAACTGTGATTTGATTCGCAACATGAATCAATCCAAATAATTAAGAAGAAAAGGTTTAAATATTCATATCACTTTACTTTTTGTGAGAACAAAATCGAAATTATATCGGTATCTTGTTTTTATCTAACTACAAGTATCTAGGGTTTCCACAAATTCTCATCAATCCTAAATTTCTAATATCTAACTAATTTCTCTACAAAGCAATCTTCATCTTGATAGTATTGAATCCAATACATAATTTTACGAAAAATTCATAAATAAATCGAGAACAAATTCATATTAAGATATCATTATATCACTTTTAACTTAAAATCTTTAAATAATTTAAATAAAATTACGTTAAGTATTATTGTTGGAAGTTGCAAGCCTCACCTTATAAGTCTATTTTATGGGGTTGTCGGTCCCACGGTGGGTACCAATGTTCCGATACCGATCCAAGTTCGTCCAGCAGTCATCGTTAGGAATAATCATCGCGTTCTCGAGGTATTGTCGACTTTGAAACATTTGAGCTCCGTCACGGTTTTGTCTTTAAAAGACACATCGAATGATGAAGAAATGTAAGAGTATTTAAACTTCGCTTGACCTCGACTCTAAACGACGTGGAACTTATTGGGTATACCGAAACAATATATATATATATATATATATATATATATATATATATATATATATATATATATATATATATATATATATATATATATATATATATATATAAAGGGTTTGGATGAATGAAAGAGAAAAATTAAATAATGCAATGGATTGATGTGGACAGCCATAACCAGGGTAGGTGATCACATGGGAGTTTTTTGTAAGGATTCTAACATCACATGACTGTGCTGAACTCAACCACCAAGACAACAAATCCCGTTGTATGTGCCCATATTATTCTGTGTTTCTTCACCATTTTCACTTTCTTGTGGGGTTTTCTCCATCGACTGTGCTTGCATATATTGCAATCACCCAATCAAATAAACACTTCCAGACCCAGATGTG
The DNA here is from genome assembly GCF_037176805.1 of Vigna unguiculata. NCBI lineage: Eukaryota > Viridiplantae > Streptophyta > Magnoliopsida > Fabales > Fabaceae > Vigna > Vigna unguiculata. The sequence continues at coordinate 47,403,061 of NC_140795.1, read as the reverse complement.
TTCTTTCTCACCACCTTTCACTCATCAACTCAAAACATTGAGTACATGGTGCCTAGTGTTAAGGTTGTTCATAGGATTGGGACAACTTTGTCTGTACCTCTGTCTAATATACCAGATTCTCACTTTGTAAATTAAGATAATTTTTTTTTTGTATGAACTTCTTGAAAAAAAAAAAAACTAAATCAGATTTTTTAAAACAAATGTATGATTTAAGTGTACAACTTTTCTTGTGTAATATTTTTTAATTTATGAAGAAAAGTCATTTTATATTTTTTGTATGTTTTTTTTTTATCAATTTATCAAAAGAAGATCTTATATTAATTAGGATACCATAAAGATGGGATAGATAGAATCAAGTTGTTTTGTTAATATGATATATTAATTATTAAATTACAAAATTACATATAAGACATGACTAGCAAAACTCATATTTCTTTCTGATTTTGTTTTGAATTTTTTTTTTGAAAATACTTATAAGTTTTGTTATGAAAAAAAGTTTGTAAGAAATTATTGTTAATTTTTTTGTAAAATATTTTATAAAATATTTTATATAAAATACTTTTTACAATAAATTTGGTAAGAAATACTTACGAACTTTATAATTTTATAGGAAATAATTATCTACGAAAAATTATCTGTTAGTTAAGATTCTTAGAAAAAATAGTAGAAAAAAGTCATTTCTTGCAAATTTTTTTAACAAATTTTGCAAGAAAAATCTTATATAATATGAGAATTTTTAGTAGTGAAAATAAGAATATACATATACATTTTAAAGAATAAATAATATTGTATAGAATATTATTTTAATTATAAACAAAAAAAATTGTATCATGCATATAAAATTGTTTCAAATTATAATTTTTAAAGATATATAGCATAAACTATATTCAAATTATTCAAAACATATAAAATTCATCCTTAAAATATTTGGTTCTGATTTCTTAAATTGGTGAAAAAATTCTTAGAAACTGGTGGGTATAAACACCACTCCTTGAGTACTTTGTTTCTAAAAAGGTCTTGTTCTTCTTTGTCTCCTTAAATGATGAACTTGTGACCAGGTTGCACCATCAAAATCTTATTTCGTATGAGAAAAAAAAAACAATTTGTCCATGTTTTTTGGATTTAGCTTTTGTTCTAGTTGTTGCTCCTCTGTGTGTTTTTTAGCCACTAATTTGGATATGGTACCATTGTTGTTTTGGATATTATGGTAAAAACAGTTATTAAATTAGTTAACTTGTTATTATGGCTTCACAGATAAAGAAACAAAGGGAGGGTTTGGCAAAAAGAAAAATAATCCATTAATTGGTGATGAAAAATAAGTTAATAAATGATGACATTATTAAAGTGACACAATGAAAAATATAAAGTTAGCATAATTTGAATAATTGGTGAAATGAGAATATTGTGAGTTCAACTTGTTCATTAATATTTGAAAGATATAAAATTAGTTTAATAATTTGAAAAAGAAAATGTGAAAAATTGTAAGTTTAATCTCCGTTATCAAATAAGTGTTTGTAAATATTTATTTTCATTTTAATCCTCGTAAATAGGGATGTCAACTGGGCGGATAGGGTACGGGTAGTAGTTCCCCCGTACCCTACCCACCGAATAAATATTTGTCCCGTACCCGTATTCATATCTGTCGGGTATCCGTTTATTTTTTTCATATCCACGGGTACCCGCGGGTATTTACAAAAATATTTTAAAAAATAATTATTTAACTATAATTAGTGCTTGGATCAACAAGTCCCCTTTCTCTGATTGATTCTTGAAAAACAAACAAATAAAAAATCACTACCAATTTATATTGTAGTTTATTTTTGAATAAAATATTAAAGAAATTACTAACTTTATCAATGTCCACCTCTTGCAACATTGTATAAAGTTGCATGTTGTCCGATTTTAATCTAAAAGAGCCTTAAAATATAAGGAGTTCAATAAAAATTGCTAACAATCACTTAATTAAAATATCTAAGTAAAAGTGTTAATTTCATTATCTTCCATGTTAGTCCATAACCAGTCTTAAAGACACATCAATGTCTCCACAGTATATAAAAATAATTTACTCATTTGTGGAGTAAAAATCTGATCACCATTATTGAATGAAGACTCGTAATATTTTTACTAATATATATATATATATATATATATATATATATATATATATATATATATTAGTAAAAACATATATGTATATATATATATATGTATATATATATATGTATATATATATATATGTATATATATATACATATACATATGTATATATGTATATATATACATATATATATATATGTATATATATGTATATATATACATATATACATATGTATATGTATATATATATATACATATATATATATGTATGTATATATATACATATACATACATATATACATATGTATATGTATATGTATATATATACATATATATATATATATATATATAATTTTTCTGAATTAAAGTTTTTATTAATATAATGAAGACTTATAATGTTTTGACTCATTTGTGGGGTAATATTTTTTCTAAATTAAAGTTTAGCGGATACGGGTATTCAAGGGTACGGATACTATGATACTTGTACCTGCCCCATTAACATGCGGGTATCAAAAATACTTATATCTGTGGGTAGCGGGTATCCATTTTTAATATTCATTTCCTACCCGTTACGAGTTTTATCCACGGATACCCGCAGATATGGATTTTTTTGACATCCCTACTCATAAATATGTCGATTTTGTATTAGTCTCTATAAATATTAATTATTTTATTTTACTTTGTGTAAATGTGTCATTTTTTGTTTTGATGTTCATTCAAATTCAAGTGTCGGATGAAAGTCAATAAAAGTAATTATTTATTTATTTACCTTAAAATAAAAACAATAAGTCAAACAGTTTGATGGTAAAGAGTCAACAAGCGGTATATATAAAAACAGTTTAATCTTAAAGAATATATTATTTATTTACCTTAAAATAAATCTTAGAAGAAAAATAGTAAGTCAAACATTTAAGGAATAAAATAAAAAGTATTTCATAGAGACTGAATTTAGGATGTGTTCATTTTATATAAAGACATTATCTTACCTGTTTTTATATGATTTAATTTTAAAATATACCACCTTTGTTCTCGTTTATAAAATAAAAAACACATTTTTAAATATAAACGAATTTTAACTACTTTAAATTATTTAATGACATTTTTAATTATTTTGTTTTAACTGATATTTAACTTTTTGGTTGCATGTATTTTCTTTTTTCTGTAACGTCCCATTTAATTTAATACGTAAAATTAAAGGACACGTCACACATAGATAAATCGACAATGCAGTCCTGGGGTTCATAACGTCACCCCTACAAAACCAGGCACACCGCGATGCCAACAAAAGCAGGATAAGCAGTTTGACTAAGAGTTTACAAATCCGGTAACAACAAATACAGGGGCCATAGCCCTAAAGAAACATGAAAGAAAGACGTTCGAATTCTAGCCCGGATGGCTAAGCTGCTGGATCACCACTCCCTTGCTGACCACGAGGACCTCGCCCATCTGCTCCCATCAACCAAGTTGATGATCATCGCAAGAAGAACAGCCACATACATCACAAACATGCAACAAAACGGGTAAGCTAGAGCCAATCAACATATTCAACATGCAATCAAATGTATTTTTACTATCTCATCCACATAGCAACCAAACAGGTTATGACTCTTCATTCAATACACTACGACTCGACTCGACTCATCCGGATACGTATAACTTGGTCGGATTCAGCGGATGCTTGCACTTGTGTGGGTACCCCTGCTCGAACCTGAGCTGCTCGATCCTGAGCCATGTATTACCAGTGTTGCAATGAAACAAATCTCTCCCACCACAAGGTTAGCCCTTAGTGAGTTTCAGGCCTCCTGCTACTCCCACCACAAGAGTCAGTCCGCTCTAAGTGAGACTAACTGACTCCTCGGAGCGTCAGGATACAACCTTACCTTGAATCCTTACCTAGTTATACAGATGAGGCACCACCATGAACACCCACTAGCAGGGGCCATGGAATTACGTCCCGACCACTGAAGCGCGACCCCGGAGGTCTCACCTAGAGACCCCCAAGGAATTACACGCTGACACGGACCAACATTCATAATTCATCGATAAGAGAATATTAAATCATGTTTTTCAATCCCATATCCACCCTTGGAATTAACATCCTCATATGCATCACCTCTCAAGTCCATACCTCTGATCATCACCACCCCAATGAGTCTGGGGTCTCATCTCATATTAATCATGTATCCCTTTAGTTCCAACGCATTCATTCATTTCACACGTTAAGTCTCATACCAACCCATTCATTCACAATTCATGAATCATGCCAGAAATATATCTCATACTCCATTATATACACGTCCATCATCACACAATCATACCCAATCAAAACAGATCACTCGGGAAACATCAAACGTCCAAATTATAGCACAGTCTCGCCCAGCATCTCGCTCAGGCTGAGGGGTCTCGCTCAGGCGAGACGTGCTCGCTCAGGCGAGCCTCCCCCTCGCCTAGGCGAGAGCGCCAAAAACAAGGGCATGGGCAACACGGGATCTCGCTTAAGCGAGATCCCTCTCGCTTGGGCGAGTTGCCTGCTCGCTCAAAAGTTGAGCGAGCCGCCCGGGCGACGTTTCGCGCAAAAAACTTAGGCGAGCTCCCTGTTTCATCTCGCCTAGGCGAGATTGACTCGCTTGGGCGAGATTTACAGGTCTCGTCACTGTTCTTCACTGTAACAGTCATGCATATCCAATCAACCAGGCATAACAAGCATTTAATCACACCAAAACGAAGGATTCATTTATGAAATCATTAACTCACTCAAGAACAGCCAAGACAACACCTAAAATACTGGAACCCTAACTTCCCGTACCTGGAAAAGGGTTCGCACAGACCTCGACATTGGGCCCCGAAGCACAGCAGTTCGGGAGACGGATCAGGAACTGGTGGAACAGTGGCACAAAAGGAAGAACAGAGTCATCAACCAACATTAAACAGTGGAATACGAAGAAGGGAGGCGAAGACGGCATGTTTTAGGGTCACTTACGTCGTGCAGGAAGTAGGACTTGAGCTTTGAGCTAGCTCGAGGAGGACCTCAGGGCAACCCTAGCAGAGCTCTAGCGGTACGAAGGGGCGGAGCGACGACTGGTTCAGAAAGGAAAAACACAGACCTCCCATTAGGGCAACGTAGCAGGGTTTATATACACTGGGCCAACCCTTAGGCCCACTTAGGGGCAGCCCACTAACTTTAGGACAGGAATAAAATGGGGCCTTACATTTTCTATTTGATGAGAAAAGCATTTTAGTTTAAAATAATAACAAAAACTTTAGACTTAATGTATTTAGTGTTTTCCGCGCGAGGTTAATTCTTTTTATTATGCAATAAGTTTCAAGACATGCGTTTCGTTGACTGTGAGAATGTATTTTTTTATTATATTCTAAAGTAATATAATTTCAATAAAATATATAATTTTATAAAACAATTATTTTTAAGTAAAAAAATTACATACTTGCTTTTTATATAAATTAAAGTTGTGTATTTACTTGTTTCGTTAAATAAATACATTACTTTTATTTATTTTTAAATTAAAAATTATTCAAAACAACATTAAGAAAAGTTTATTCTTTTATATAACGGTATAGATAAACAAGATGGTAAGTGTACTAATAAATTTTATTATCAATATAAAAAGATAAATTCATTTTTTTATGTAATATTATCTAATTATTTTTTATTTATTCAAAATATATTAAAGTAAGGGTCTCTTAATCCGTGTTTAAGAATATTGTTTAAGTGCAATAATCATTAAATTTTATAAGATTCATGGTTAATGATAATATTAAATGAATTATGATCTTAATAATTATTAATATAATTTTATTTTATTTAGAGAATAAAATTATTATAAATATTATACAAATGTAATTGATAATTTATTTATTATGTAAAAAAATTAAAATTAAATGATAAAATAACTATATCTTAATATTATTAAAAAATAAAATATAATTAAAAAAATTAAATTAACAGAAAATTGATAAAAAAATTAATATTATATTATTTGTATTACAAACAATGATTTATTTTCTGTTAATTATATTTTTACCTTTAATTATATTGTAATTTTTAGTAACATAATATTGTAATATTAATAAAAAAAATTAAGTATATATGTATAATACTTGTAAATATTTTTGTCTTTCTAAATAAAGTAAAACTGCACTAATAACCATTAAGATCATAATTTATTTAATATTATAGTTAATTATAGAATTTACATAATTTAATATTTATTAATTGTACTTTAAATAGTATTTAAGTGTACTGGTTAGCATTATTTTTAAAGTAATTAGTGTATAACAATATAGAACTTTCAACTTCTTCTCATCTAATCGTGTATTTATTTTATTTTAAATTACTAGAAGAAAATATTATTAAATTAAAAAAATATATTTATCATTTGATTACTTTTATTTAATTTTTAAAACACGTTATATAAGTTTACAGTTACTTTTATTTAAATTTAAAAACATATTATCATTTGTAGAGTTATAAGATTAATTGAGTTATAAGATTAATTCAATGATAAAGATGGAAAATAGTAAAATAAATCATGGATTCAATTTCTTTCGATAGAAATTATAAAATTGACTTATGAGTAAAAATGGAGGGAAGAGTGAGAGATGTTAAAATAAATCTTCTTAAAATGGAAAGGTTAAGATTATAAAATTGAAGAGTGACAGAGATGAAAGAAATAATGAGAGTTATAAGATTAATTTGGTAGTAAACATTTATTTTTCTTAAAATAATCTTATAAAAAAATAATAAGTCAACTATCTCATTACATAATTTAATAACTCACATTTGCTGGTAAAAAAAAAAAAAAAACCTTTATATTTTATTTGTTTTAATTTCCTTAAAAGTTGTAATAAAGTATGAAAAATAAACTTGTGAGTTAAAATGCTATTAGGGTAGTTGAAAATTGTATTTGAATAAACATTTTAGAAAATAAGTTATATAACACATATAAAGAAAATCTATAAATATGCAAAAAAGAAAAAATATGTACAGAGTAACATCTTTAATTAATGTGGTGGAGAGAGATAATAAAATATTATTATTATGAATTCTACCCTTTTACAAATTTTACTTCTTAGGGGTAAAAAATGGACTGAAGAAATTTGAGTTTCAATTTTCTTAAACATTCTTAATATTATTACTAAAGAAAACGAGTATCTTTATGGGTTTACTTTTACTAGCATTTAGATTTTTAATTATTTTAAATATTGATTAAATAAGTTTATAATTAAAAATAAAAAATTATAATAAAACAAATATAATATTATTTTAACATCAAAATAGACTTACCTTTTTTAATGTAAAATATTAGGAAAAAACTATCATTTTTTAAATATCAAATTAAAGTATAAAATAATAATTGAAAAATGGTTAAATAATTATAGAAAACAATAAAAATAACTAAATGTGTTGATTTAATGAAATTAAGGTTTACATTTTCAAAGAAACTAATTATTTGAATCAAATTACAAAGAAAAAATATAAATGTGTAATCAAAATTATAATCATAATAGAAAATATCTTAAAAGAAATAAATATCAAAGAAGTTAGAAGTCAAATTAGTAAGAGATAATATGTTTTTTTTTAATGAAACAAAATTCTTTAAATGAGGTGAGAGTAAAACATTTCAAGTTGTGATCAAATATTCTATTGTGATCAAAACAAAATAATAAATTTAAATATTAAAAAGAAGTCAAACTAATATAAAAACTATTTGATTAATCAAAATTGAAACCTTTTTTTTCTTAAAACAGAAAATGATTTTAGAAGTTTTGATAAGCAAAAAATGGTCCATTTAAAATTTGCTTACCTTTATCAATTTAAAAAAATAGAATAATTGAAAAAAGTTAATTATATAAAAAAAATATAAACTAACAATAAATATTTTTTTTATATTACTTAATCAATAATAAGTTTTAAAACAATTTTAAATAAACACAAAATGATATGTATATAGACAGTGACGGAGATTAGATAAAAAATTTAGGAGCGTCAAATTAAATTTGTTATATATAATTTTTTTAGTTAATTTTTTTTTTATTTTTTCTCTTCATTTCTCTGACTTAAAACAAACACACATAATAGTAAAATTTAAAAAAAAATGACTATCATTCGTTATTATATCATGCTATTATATCATGATATAAATCATGAATACCATTTTGATAAGCCCTTCGTACCTAATCAATTTGATTTGGTGGGCATTGTCAAATTTGAGGATGTTTTTCCCAGATCGTGTTCTAATGAATTGTTAAATTTATTATATGTAACCCTATGAAATTTAGAGATTTATTTTTCATTATCTTGAATTTTTGGTTTTGATGAAATTTCTTAAGTTTAGTTAATGTAGATGCTTTTTTTTTCATCTTTATCACAAACCTTCCCCTTTCCAAAAAAAAAAAAATTCTTTTACTCTTTATCATAATCTTTCTAATATAAATTTATCACCTCTCACCTATTTAGAAAAAAATAAATTTTGTATTCACAAATCACAATTATCACAATGCAAAACATAACAAAATTCATATAACTTTAATTAAATAAGCAACATAAAATCCCTAAATTTCATAATTAAGGGTTATAATAATTTGGAAAAATTTATAATTAAGGTTCATACAAATTTCATAAAACAATCTCTAAAATTAAAATTAGGATTTATACTCATTTGGAATAAACTTAATTTGGGAGAAACATCCTAAAAAGAATCGTAAACATATATAAATTATAATAAGATACTGACCTTGATATGTGAGAGATCATCCGATAATGTATACTTCAATTTCAATTTATGTGTTCCTCAATCTCTATTTTCTAATCTATTTCTTTGTATTTATTTTTTTTCACACATTTTCATGATAATTTACATTATAGAAAGTTCTTATAGATAGAAAAAAAATTGTAATCTCTTTTATAAATCAATGTCTCTATTAAACTTTTTATTTTATTTTTTATTATAATTTTTTATAATATAAATTTAATATAAATAATATATAAATATAATTTTAAAAAATAAATAAATATATATAAAAAATAAATTTCAAAAATTTTGGGGAGCCTGTCATGGATTAGGTCTGCCGTTGTATATCACTTTAAAAATTAAATGTTATTTATACTCATATATGATTAAGGTAGAAAATTCCATTAAAATTTTTCAATACTACCAATATTATTAATTATGAATTATCTTATCCATTTTAAACATACACACTTCATTAGTTAGTAGAGTTACTGGACACAAAAAGGTTTTTACATTCCTTTGATATTATTTTTTTTTACCTTTTTTTCTATTTATCTTTTATGAATATAAAATTACAATTTTGTTATGACTATTTTATATCTACAGTGAATTGTCAAAGCCTAGTTATTGATAAAAAAATATTTTTCCAAAATTTTGAATATTATTAATGTTATTATAGATTATCTTATCCATTTTTAAGGTAGACAGATACGTTATTAGAGACAAAAATCTTTGTTCTCAAACTACTTTTTAGACTTTCATTATTTTTCTTTTAAACTATTCTAACTGCCCACTACCTTTACATAGTCAATTCCTTTATTTCTTTTCAATATAGCTTTTCTTTTTATATATTTAACCTTTGAACATTTTTTTTCTTTTAATTAGACTTTTATTTTAAAAAAAATAAATTATAATGATTCCAACGTTTTACTATTGGTTGAATATCGTACCTAACCTAAGCAACTCATAACCAAGACCGCGTGATAACTAATTCCACCGACACACTTTTCAAACCAAACCATGTCACAGTCTAATGTTTTCACTGGAAACATATGAAAAAAAAAAACACGTTTATATGACTGTTTTTGTAAAAATAAAAACTTTTAAGTTTTCAAAATTCTACAATCCAATAGTTCTACTTTATGCCAAACATTAAAATCAATTTCTTAGTGGGGACCTAAGATACTTAGATCAGTGAGAATTTGTTTATTTATAATAATAACAACTAATTAATATTATTGTATAATAGACAATAACTTCTATTTTTTTGTTTTCATCCTTTATTCTCTAATGTGATTTAATAGTGATTTATTAATTAATATAACACTATTTTTTTTGTTAATTATATTTTTCGTCTTTCAATTATTGCTAATTTTTTATTTTCATCCTCTATTTAAAGGTCGCACTATTTTAGTTTCTGACGTTTGAAATTCCATGCAATTTAAAATATCAATAACTAAAATAGTGCAAACTTTAGATAGAGGACGAAAAAAAAAAATAGCAATAGTTGAGAGATAAAAAATATAATTAATTTTTTTTCTTTAAAAAAATCAATAATTTACACTAAACTAGGAGAATAAAATAAGAATAAGAAATAAAATTTATATTATCATTGTCCATTATAATGTTAATTAATTGTTATTATTACAAATAAACAAATTCTATATAATATATATATATATATATATATATATATATATATATATATATATATATATATATATATATATATATATATATATATATATATATATATAAACTTCTATATTTATATTAACATATTAGTATATCATTTGATGATGATGTTAATATATCTAAATTTAGAAGCTGCAGAAAATGAAATTGTGCAGCATCATTCTGAACAAATTGATGGAAACTTTACATTAGTAGTGGATACTACACATGCTTTATAATATAGTTCAAACATTTTATTTTCAACAGATTTTTTGTCTCATATATAGGAAGCTTTAACAAGTATTTAGAAAAAAAAAATCCAGTTAAAATTAGTAAAATAAAACTAAATTAGTTAATCTCATGTTTGGCAGTGTATCTATTGATTTTTTAATTAATACAAAATTATTATTAATGTTTATATTTAACTATATAGGTATATTCCTTATGGATTATACTAATATCCAAAACTGACTCATCTGGTGAATTCTGCTCGCATTGCAGATTCTTTTATGCTTCTATTTCTTAAAGAAGGTTTTTATTATAAATATTTTGAATCGAAATTTTTCATTTTATTTTATTAAAATTGACTACTGCTATTATTATAATTTTTGTTAAGATTAATTATGGGTGAAAGTTAAAATATTTTTTTATTCTAATAATATGATAGAACACATTATTCTATTTGTTCTCATTAATTTTTATTGGGTGTGAATTGGTTTTATTAAAATAGGAGTTGAAGACTCCATTTTTGTCAACTTGTTCTTGGTTGTTTTTGACTATATATCAAATTAAACCCTTAAACACGGCACAGATAAAGGCACAATTTTTATTTTTTTTTCTTTTCTCAATTTGTCATATATGACTACTATGGATGATCTGGCTTCACTTTATGTCTTATCAACAAAAATAATATAAACATAGATACATTGCACACAACTATTTAAGACATATAATATTTGATAATTCAAATTCAAATAACACAAAAAGATAATAATAATAAAATCTCAAAAGGTTAGAATTCGTCAGAAAATTCTGAAATTAGTCCATTTTAAAATTTTAGACTAATTTAGTTATTTTTTTTTAAAATACGTAAAATTAGTTATTTTAATTAAATTTTATTAAATTTATTTGACATTTTAAACACGTTTTATAATAATATTTAACTTACCATTAAAATAAAAATGAAATGTGTCAAAGAACATAAATAACTCAAATATAATCCTGAAATGCGTACCAAACATCATATAAACCTATCAAAGTTTTATTAAAAATATTAAATTCACGTATTTCGATAAATAAAGGACTAAATTGATCCAAACTTTTAAAATAAACTAATTTCAAAATTCATTGAAAATTAATGGACAAAAACATATTTAATCATAAAATTCTTAACAATGTAATGATCGATAATAATTTATAATTTAGTAAATAGTTGATAATGCAATCCACCAATCTCATAATAAATAATTTTCTAGGCTGAATCATTAAAAAAGGCTAATAATTGAGAAACAAATATTTTGTGCACAATCATATTTAGTTATGAATTTAATAGACGTCAGTGTAGTGAACAAATCACACAATTTTTCTATGATTGTTAAGATCATTATTACAAAATTAACAATTTTTCAGGAAAGTTAAATTTTTATGCACTAATTTATGCTTATCAATTAGTAGAAATTAATAAACTTACTTTATATAACATATTATGATTGTATTTCTTTATATTTTGAGTGTATGTACTATCTTTTTTTTCTTTCTAAAGTTAGTTTATGCATATAAGATAATTTGTACAACTGTTTAAATTATAAATTAACCATTGAAAAATATTATTGTCTAAATATAAAAAGTAAATTACACAGAACAAAATAATCTTATGCTGTCATCTAATCACATCTAATCACACGTTTTTGTCTATATATGTTAAATTTAAATTTGTAATAATAAGTTCATAACACATATCAATGTTTATTTATGTAAACTTTTTCCACATTAAAAACATTATTTACAAAACATCTTGCGATTGTGTTGTCCAGTTTTGACCTTTCAAAATCTTACAATGTACTGTCAAATTATTTTATATAATTTCTCTTCACATAGTTGACTAACTTCAATTACCTTATTCTTCACTTTATCTATTTATTGAGGATGTAAACAATTTTAATAAAATCATACCATAAAAAGACATGTATTCATTGTTTTATTTATGGAAATTTCAAATGATAAAATAGCAAAAACCCAATTCACTACCTCTAATCAAGGATTTTTCTTTCCATTATGATCCATAAGATTTTAACCTGATTAAAGTCTAATGTCCCCAAAATCAAGAATTTGTTAAAAGGAATTAATACCATGGATAAATATTTATTATTAAGTTAAAGTTATAAATGTTTATTTGAGTAAAAATTAGAATTAGTGTTTCTCGAAAACTTTGAATTAATTCGGTCCTTTATTTGTAAAAATATGTGGATTTAGTTTTTTAAACAAAATTTTGTTAAATTTATTTGAAATTTTAAACTCGTTTCTCAACTAACATGTATCAAGATAGTGTAAACAAACTAAAATATTATAATAAAATGGGTTTAAAACATCAAATAAACTTAACAAAATTTAGTTAAAAAAATTAAATTTATACATTTAAATAATTGAAAGATTAAATTAGTTTAAAATTTTTAAGATGAATAATTTCAATTTTCACTTTAAATCGATATCAGCAACGTATTTAACCGTATTATTTATAATAAATCATAAATAATATTAATATTATGATGATGATGCGAAAAGAGAAGGAAAGAGGGTGGTGAGGGAAATTTCTGTGGTGATTCGTTTACAGCAGACAACGAGCATTTCCCTCTGGTGTGATCTGCACTTTAGCTGTATCTTATTGTCACAATGAGAGGAAAAAAGTTTCTGGTGTGATTGAGGTGTAACTCGTTATGGTGTGGTTCTTTACGTGTCTACTGAACATTGCTCAACGTGCCAGCCTGTTCTTTCACCTTCCTTACCTCAAATTCTTCAAATTTAACCATTCAAATGAGACACATCCAAAGAATAAAGAGAGTACAATTTATTCTTGTTCTCAAGTTTCACCCCATGATAAAAAAATCATATTTTTAAGCTATGGTTGTTACTATGAACACTATTAATACCTAGTTTAAGCCCCTCAAAGTGTCTTTCTCTGCTAAACTCTAAACTCAGAATTTATCAGAAGCTCTGAGATTTGCTTGAGAAAGCAAACAACAGAGGAAAAAGTCTCATCTGGGAATGACCCTTTTGAGTTTTTTGTTTTTTGATTTTGATACATTCTTGATGTTGAGGGAAGGTATCTCTGATTGATTGATTAGCTTCAACTGTGATTGGTGAGCGAGCATTAACCCTTTTCCCAAAATCTTATTTTTTTTTCTTCTCTTTCCCGAGAACTTACACGGAATTGAGAGAAAAAGAGAGTGATGGCACCAAATTCTGCTGTAACAACAGCTGAGAAATCCAGCACCAACAACTACACCTTGTTGCAAGTTCATGATTCTGACTCTCCCATGTTCCCAGAGAAGCAGAAAGCCACGAGCCGCAAGCAGTTCACGTGGTTTCTTCTCCTTAAACTCCACAGAGTTATGACATGTTTGTCGTGGTTGACCAATGGTCTCAAATCCACTGTTGCTTTGGTGAAGAAGCGCGTTTCACTGGCTGACATGAGCGACGAGGGTCCTAAGAGTAGAGGGAGGTTGTACAGGTTCATCAAGGTCTTTCTTGCTCTCTCAATTGGAGGCTTGGTGATAGAGATCATTGCTCATTTCAACCGATGGAACTTGCACATGATTCATCCTTGGGAGGTTCAGGGTCTGCTGCAATGGTCTTATATGGCTTGGCTCTCTTTCAGGGAAGACTATGTTGCTCCTCTTGTTCTGCTTGTTTCCAAGTTCTGCATTGTGCTCTTCTTGATTCAGTCTCTGGATCGCCTTGTTCTTTGCATCGGATGCTTCTGGATCAAGTACAAGAAGTTGAAGCCAACCATTGATGCAGATGCTTGTGATGTTGAGGACCCCTCAAACTTTCCAATGGTTCTTGTTCAGATTCCCATGTGCAATGAGAGAGAGGTAACCGAATCAATGCTTCTACTTGCTGAATATGATAAACATTTTGGTTAAGACTATGATTATGATTATGTCTGGCTTAAATTTGAAAATTAGAATATCCTTATGATTTGTACTTAAGCAAACTAGTTCAGGCTCATGATTTCCCAGTTTTACTTGAGAATCTGAATCATTATTTTTGTTGTTTTTTATGTGATTAAGGCTTATTCCCAGCCAATTGGTGCTGCTGCTCAACTTGATTGTTGTTGTTTTTTATCTGATTAAGGTTTATTCCCAATCCATTGGTGCTGTTGCTCAACTCGATTGGCCAAAAGACAGAATCTTGATTCAAGTGCTAGATGATTCGGATGATGGAAATTTACAGATGCTCATCAAAGAGGAGGTTGCTTCTTGGAAAGAGAAAGGGGTCAACATTGTGTACAGGCACAGATTGATTAGAACTGGGTATAAAGCTGGGAATCTTAAGTCTGCAATGTCATGTGACTATGTTAAAGACTACGAATTTGTGGCAATTTTTGATGCAGATTTTCAGCCCAATCCTGATTTCCTCAAACTAACCATTCCACATTTCAAGGTAGGCACTGATGATACTTTAACCCTCATAAGGACAAAGGAAAAAAGTGTTCTAGGTATGGTCTAAAGTGTAAACAAGTGATAAATTAATTCATGATTCATTTTTTCAGGGAAAACCTGACTTGGGGCTGGTCCAGGCTAGATGGTCCTTTGTGAACAAAGATGAGAATCTACTGACAAGGCTCCAGAACATTAACCTGTGCTTTCACTTTGAGGTGGAACAACAGGTTAATGGCTATTTCTTGAATTTCTTTGGGTTCAATGGAACAGCTGGAGTTTGGAGGATAAAGGCTTTGGAGGAATCAGGAGGGTGGTTGGAGAGGACCACAGTTGAAGACATGGACATAGCTGTCCGAGCTCATCTGAATGGATGGAAGTTTATCTTCCTTAATGATGTCAAAGTTCTATGTGAATTACCAGAGTCTTATGAAGCTTATAAGAAACAACAACATCGTTGGCACTCTGGTCCAATGCAGCTTTTCAGACTGTGCCTTCCTGCAATATTAACTTCCAAGGTATTCTTACTTTTCCCTTCTTTTTCAAGACTTTAATTTCTATTGAACATTTGTGTAAAAATTATACTGTCAGACCAGTGACGGATCTCAGACCAGTGACGGATCTAAGACCCTAAGTCAATGAAGCAAGTCAAATAGTATATTTGTACACTCTCAATTACACACAGATCTATCATAGAACAGCGGGGGCTCAAGGGCTCAAATATATAAGACTAGGAGGGACAAAATAAAATTTGTTAGATACTTAGTACTAATTTTAACAAAACCAGGGTTGCACCTGCACCACACTCTCGTGTACACATAGGTCTGTCACTGTGTCATTAGCATGACTTTTGAAGTAGCTATATGAAAAATAAACAAACGTATCATATATGATTGATTGTAATTGGATGATGAGAGTGAAAAAATAAGTGCCTACACTATTTACTCAATGTTTATATATCATATGTTCGTAATTCTGAGTTCTTATTTGATTTTGTTCTATGCAGATATCAGTCTGGAAGAAGTCTAATTTGATATTTCTGTTCTTCCTATTGAGGAAACTTATACTTCCCTTCTACTCATTCACCTTGTTTTGCATCATACTACCCTTGACTATGTTCATCCCTGAGTCTGAACTACCCCTTTGGGTGATATGTTATGTCCCCATTTTCATGTCTTTCTTGAACATCCTTCCAGCCCCAAAATCTGTCCCTTTCCTAGTTCCTTATCTTCTGTTTGAGAACACCATGTCAGTCACAAAGTTCAATGCCATGATTTCTGGACTTTTCCAGCTAGGAAGTGCCTATGAGTGGGTAGTGACAAAGAAGACAGGGAGATCCTCTGAGTCAGATTTGTTAGCCTTGGCTGAGAGAGAATCAAAGTCTTCAAATGAAGAAAAGATTCTCAGAAGACACTCAGAGTCTGGCTTGGAACTGTTAGGAAAACTCAAGCAATCAGAAGAAGTCCCTTCAAAGAAAAAAAGAAACAGACTCTACAGGAAGGAGCTTGCACTTGCACTTCTTTTGCTCACAGCATCTGCAAGAAGCCTTATGTCAGCACATGGTGTTCACTTCTACTTTTTGCTCTTCCAAGGATTGTCATTTCTCGTAATGGGTTTGGACTTGATCGGTGAACAAGTTAGCTGAATGAAACAAAGATTGCAAATTTTTTTCACTTGTGTTTTACATCAATACTTGGTTGAGTCCAGATTTCAGTTGAAGTTGTTCTTCAAGACACAATCGTAAGATTACATAGCAGCTGCCAAGAAATGAGATATAGAGTAAAGTTGATTGTTCCATATAAAGAACAATAATAAGCATTGAGGATCATGATATCATAGACAAACAAAATTAAATTTTTTTATTTCTTTTCCCAAGACTTTGTCAGGGAGTGGTGATTTATTGGCTTGTTGTGGATTTTCACTTATGTAAAGCTTTAGGATCATTGAGAGAATCTTGTTGGAACATAACTGTATTTATTATCTTTCAGAACAGATTGTGGAATGAGTAACATTTTCTCTCCATTGCATCTGTTATTATTAACAGTGTACATTAAACTCCCACCTTTTTGCAAATTGTGTTCTGAAATATAATCTGTTATTGATAACATGAAGTACATTCTTTGAAGTTAATTACACTTTTTAGGTGATGTCATTGTAAAGAACATAATCAACCTTGATAAAGAAAATTTTATCAAATGATACACTTCTTTTTAGATTATGTGTGATGAATAGATTCTAGGAAAGTTTATCCAATAATACATTTCGAACTTGGTGTTTCTAAAAGTTTATAATAATTATTTTAATAATGGTTTATACATTACGTAATTCAAAACTAACAATGAACTTTCAAAATTATATTTTAAATATTAGATTATATAAGGAGCTTTATAAATCGGAATATATTTTAGATTATGTAATTTAAAGTTGTATTTCTTGTTTTGTACTATACCATCTTAAATATAATTTGATTAAAACTTGTAATTTATAACTATATTTTAAAGTTACATGATTTATAATTTATTTTGGAATTGATTATTATTTTTTATATAAGAAAGTAAGGAGTGGAGAGAGAAAATGTCAAGTTCAACTTGTCTTCAAAATTAAACCAAGTTTAGGGTTTTTCTTTTTGTTAAAAAAAAAAATTCAATATTGGGCTTAAAATCTTGATTGATATGGGCTTATAGATCCAGTAGGAGTCCACTAGAAGTTAACACTTAAATGGGCCTTAATGTACAATTGGGTCTTACGTTTTTGTTCCGAACACCTACACTGTGCTACGCATGACATAGTACATGGTTGATCACTAGAACTTTTTGGTTGACATGGTTTCTCACTCTGTCGCTGTTACTCAACATAACGTCACGTCAAAATAAAAAAAAACAGGAAGTTTGAAATTGTGCCTTTTCAAATTCTTGGTAATTTGGAAGTGGTTCATTCTGCAACTGGGTTTCTTTGTTCACTGTATAATGTTTTGCTTCAAATTTTGGGGTTATCTGTTCGCACGATGTTTTTTTTTCTCTGCTAAAAATCATACCTTTGTGAATGTGAATAGTTGCAGTGTTGTTGCAATGTCCGAGGAGGAGAAAGATGCTTTCTATGTTGTAAAGAAAGGGGACGTTGTTGGCATTTACAAGTCTTTGAGTGACATCCAACAGTTACTTACGTCTTCTGTATGTCATCTCCCCACCTTGTTACTTTCTTTCATGTTGCATTGTTTTCGTCTTTGGTATTTTTCTGCATTTGGGTAGGGGCGCATTTCTAAGCCTCTGTGTTTTGTAGTTTGGAAATTTAGGCTTTGAATTATTATTGATTCTAAGAACTGTTATCTGTTTTCTAAAATTTGTTTGTCTCTTGAGTACATTTTTGTTTCCTAAAAGTTTTATTTTCTTGTTGGATAGAGCACTTGAAGAAAGTAGTTCAGGAGGATGAGAAAACTTGGCTTTTTTTTTTTTTTGTTTAACAGTGGTTTTAGAAACAATTTTCATAACTTCATAGGTTTTGGATTAGAAATTGATTGTTGACTTGAGTGGAATTGTTTTATGGAGTAGTTTTTAAATCAGTAGTTAGAAGAGAATCAAACAAGGCCTAATTCTTTACGCTGAATATGCATTATATTTCTGGGTTTGGTTTTTTATTTCTTGAGTTCCAGCAAGTTTTTGTTTTTTATTTTTATGTTTTGATTACTATAGAAGTTGGGGGTATTCTTATTTGAGTATTTGCGTTCTCCATGCAGGTATCTAGTGACTCTCTAAGTATTTACAAAGGGTATTCTTTACCTCAGGAAACTGAGGAATACCTTGCTGCACATGGGCTTAAGGGAGCCCCGTATTCTATTAGTGCTGCTGATGTGAATGAGGGGCTATTTGGAAGCCTTCTTGCTTGTCCTTATCAGGTTTCAGGAACCCTTCTTATTTCCGTTGTTCTGTAATACTCGAAAATTTTCCTTGTGTATGGGGTGAAAACCATTTTTTGTGATATTGTTAACTTGAACTTTTTGTTGAAACTTTTATTTCGTTGCATTTTATGTTGGATGGTAATTTTGTCATGAATTCATTTTTTTAACTGTAGAGTTTAAGGACTTCTAAAGGTTTTTTAAGGTCATGTTTTTTACTAGGTAGTTAAACTTGAGGTTGTATCACGAATAGTATATTTTACTTTGGATTTCGTAGGGAGAAGAAGAGATGTACACTAGAGGTTATGAGTTTCTTAATTTTACATTTAATTGGGTACCCAATGGATGTTTGTAAGTAACAAGTGCCTTAATTGGGTTTTATTTTAATCAACTAAAAATCAAGGGTATTTTTTCTGTACTATTCACCTTCTTGGTTTAATGCGTTTCAATTAAAATAAAATGCAATTAAGACTCTTGTAACTTACAAACATCTCTACTCTCCATGTAGCTTGCATTGTGTGCAAGTGCATCTTTTCACCCAAATCCAATTAAATGTAAACTTAAGAATTTATGATTTGTGTTACGATTTTATGATTTTGTTAACCTCTCGGAATCCTACTCATAATTTTGATTTTAACTACTTTATTTTGATTTTAACTACCTTGGTTGCAATTGAAAAAAGTTTGACTTCAAGAGGAGATGGGCTTTTTTTGCAGGATCCATATTCTGCTGGAGGAAGAACTTTTGACATGAGTTCCTCATCAAGGAACTTGCGAGGAGCTATTCAGCCTGACACTGGCGTAAGTTATCAACGATTCCACATCCTTGAACAGGAAATTGCACTTAAATTCCTCAAGAAACGCTATAGATTTAAGTGAAGCACATATTTGGAGCTAGGATTGAAAATGGGTTAAGTCAAACTGAACTTAGCACAGCTCAACTCAATAAGATTTGGTTTGATTCAAACTCGAGTTGAGTTTTATAAGAACCAAGTTTTTCAACTCAAGTTGGGTTTACTTAAGTTCATGAACTATTTGGTTAGGTCCACCAATTTGTAAAACTTGCACTTTTTGTGCAAAAATGGCAGTTGAAACTGAAATGACTTTGTTTGGTTAGGGACTATCATAACCAGTGCTTACAATGTCAAGGACTGGAGTTGGGAATTACTTACATAAATATCATAATGTTTACTTATGTACTCTTTTAAAAATTTAACATATGGTTGCTAGTTATCATAATGTTTGCTAGTTAGTCATGAACCAGACAAATTTGAATAGTATTTTGCTCAAGTTTAGTTAATTTAACTAATGAGCTTAATTTAACTAGTTCTTTTCCTTTCTTGTGCAGAAGCTAGCTGGATCATCTTCATTCCGAACAAATTCACAGTCAGATCATGCACTAGGTGGATCCCAAGCAAAGTTGTCTACTTCTGTAAGCCTGTTTGATTATGTTTTGCATTGCTAATTGCTAATATTGGCATTCACACTCTACATCATCATAGAAGTGCCTGTACATACTATACTTTACAAATGTCCACACAATTTATACTTTACTTGGTAATGTGTTTTGTAATTGGTGACTATTTCAGCTTCATAGCAATTCTTTGATTTTATTTCTTTCTAATTTATCTGCAAGTGATAATAAATATGTATGTTCTTGTAGTTATAAGATTGAAACATACTTAAGTTTTTGCTGTTTTATTTAACTCCTTTTCAGGCATTCATAGGCTTCTTAATTTATTGTTCATGCTACTCTAAAATTTCAAGCATTCTATACTATCATTAATTCATGCATGCCTGAAAGTAACGATCTTGTAACTATACAGTGACGATGAAATCTTGCTTGTCTTTTGTAGCTTTCGTGCACCCTTCATTTTGATGGTGCTTCCAAAGGAAATCCTGGACCAGCTGGTGCAGGAGCTGTACTGCGTGATGGGAACAAGGTCTCTACTATCTGCGAAAATTCTTGTGGTTATTTGTTATACTTTTTTACAGAATATAGCTAACTATTAGGTCTCTGCTTAGGTCTATCGATTGCGTGAAGGAGTGGGAACTCAAACAAATAATGTTGCTGAATATCGAAGTTTAATACTAGGATTGAAATGTGCCCTTAAGAAAGGATATAAGCACATTGTTGTCCAAGGAGACTCTCTTCTTGTCTGCAACCAGGTTTGTTATATTTTTAGTACTTGTCAAAATTTCCCCTTTTGTTCTCTACCACGTTATCCTGTGTTTCAGTACTGAAATAGCGTCTGGATGGTGATAAAAGAAAATTACTTTAACTATTAAATAAATATCTTGCACACACATTTGAAATTTGAAGTAACAAGTATAGTTCCTAACAATGAAAGGTTCTTTGGATTCATGAAGTCATTCCTTCCTAATGGTCTGATAATTGAGTTGAATTGGGATTTACCAACAATTGCTCTTTAGTTTATATACATTTCGTGACCAGTTCACCTTCTTATACGATTGACTTTGCAACAGATTCAAGGTTTATGGAAAATCAAACACCCGAATATGGCTTCCTTGTGCAGTGAGGCCAAGGAGTTGAAGAATAAGTTTCTTTCATTCAAGATCAGTCATGTTCTTAGGGTAGTACTTTATCATGTGCTGTATATTTAGAATTTACTTGCAACTTTACAAGTTAGAAACTTATTCTTCAATTGATGTTTTAGGAATATAACTCTGAAGCTGATGCTCAAGCAAACCAGGCCATAAATCTCAAAGGTTAGTCTCAAGGCTCTTCCCTGTAAAACTTTAAAGTTTTGCTATAAGGTAGAATAAACCATTAACCTCTTACTTAGCCTTGTATAAATTTTATTTTTGTGTCTGGTTCCTAAACTTTGCAGCTGGTGAAGTTCAAGAAGATTGCCAATTGCTTTAATTGCGTTCTAGCTGTTGGTGACCTTTTTCTGTACAGAGGCAATGTCTTAGGTACAGTGGACTTGGGAAACTGCATGCCACTGATGAAGTACTGTTGGAAATTTTGTTGGTCAATGTGCTATGACATGATTCAGCTTCTGTTTGTTTTTTAAGATGGATTTGAGAAACTGGATTTGTGTGAATTTTAAAGGAAAAGAGAAGTGAATGTGAAATTGCTTAAGATGGTGTTGCCTCATATAATGTAATAAAGTCTTGTAAGTAAATTTTTGCGTTTTTTGTGTTTGAGTCTGATTATTTTCTGTCTTAATTCACTTGTTATATTGAAATTAGGTAGGATCATTTGAGTAATTGAAAACTTAAATAGTGTTATATTGAGATCAGGTAGGATCATAGAGATAATTGTTCAGTACTACTACTTAAAATTCTTTAGAGTATTAAAATATAAGTGGTTTATAATTTTATTTAAGGTTCAACTATATTTTCAGTTTCTGAAATTTGGAATGAATCCATCTTTCGAAAGTTAAAATAATCTTAATTTCTTAAATTTGAAAGAAATGTGTTTTTAATTTATTAATATTAAATTTGAGAGATTAAATTGTTTTTTAAAACCATTGTAGACCTCAAACAGTCAATTTAAAAGATTTTTTCTTAATTTAAGAGACTAAAATATTCTATAAAACAATGGGAAACCAAAATCAGATTCATTTTCAGATTTTATGAAGTAAAAACATAATAAGTTTTATAACCATATGAATTATTAAATTGATCCGACATTTTTTCTTTCATTCTCGACATTATTATCTACAAGCAACCATATTTTCTTTTTCTTTTTCTTTTTCTTTCTTCTACCAATAAATCTAATTTGGATTCATAAACGACGGTATCGAAAAAGTTGGGCTAAAAAGTTAAAATTTAAACCATAATTGAAAACTACTGGTTTTTAAGATTTCGTTACTTAAATTTTTTCTTTTTTAAAGATTATATTTTTTGTTTCTTCAAATATTGGTTTCTGAAAATAAAAATCTGAGTAAATAAAATACAGAAACTAATGAAAAATGTGAAGAAAAAAAATTTAGGTGAGTAAACATTATTGATGTTAAAATATTTATAAATGTATAAAAAATAAAAAAACATTAAACAATTATTAGTTTTTTTATGTGTTGTAATACAAGGTTGTTTTCTGGTTTGGATAAATAGATAGATATAGATAGGGTGCGAAATAAGAACAGGAACTTCTCTTTTCTGAGACTGTGTTTGAAAATGGCGACACTGTTCTCATCTTTCTCTCTGCACTCCATTCGCCCCTCTTCTTCAACACTCCCTTCTTCTTCATCTTCTTCTCCCTCCTTTGTCTTTTGCAGCTTCCCCTTGCGCACTCGCAGTTCGTCTCTGAAGGCACGAACGATTAAGAAGCGCGTGGTGAAGGCAGTGGAAGAAGAAACCCAGCAAGAAGAACTCAACGCTGATGAGAGTGAAGAACCATCATCCTCGGAACAGCAACCTGTTGTGGTTCCAGTTTCCCCATCAGACACTCTCACCATGTTCTTTCAGGTACAACAATGTGTTTTTGTCAATGTGGCTTTGGATTGAAGTTTTCATGAATTTTGCTCACTTACCCAAGTCACAAATTTTGATCTTTTTTCAACCCAATGACTCGATCAGTGTCATTTTCCTGCAATTGGGGTGTTAAAATTATAAGGGGATTGCATCAAATTTGAACATGGATAGGACAAGCTGTGTCTTTGCAAATCTAGACTGGACCAAGTCGTGTAAATTAGAATAAATAACCACACTAATCTCATATAGCGTGAAAAGAACCAAACTTTATGAAAGATATAACATCATTGTGTTAGTCCCAACAAATGAAGATTAGTACTTAAGACGTTGATATATGCATTTCTTTGTTCAAATTAGTCCGAGTTAACAGTCAATGAAGTGAAATATATATTTAAGGATCAGTAGGGAGGGTAATTTCCATGTCCTAAGAGTGTTGGAAGGCAAGAATTGATTTAACCACTCACTTATTTTAGTTGGTTTCATTTTGTCTCTTCATTCACAGAAGGAACCCTAGTTTTGACTTGAAAATGTTTTTATAATGGTTAAACAACCTTGGTTGTACTTATTATATAAGCAGTTTCTATAATAACTCATTTGCTGCAATGATATTTTCGATTCAAGTTGCTTAACTTTAAAACCAGCATAAGCTCCTGGATCAGAGTTGTTCCAACGTGTTTGACACAATATCATTCAAAGCGTAGATTGATGGTTATTCAATAACTAACCTTAGTGCCCTCCCATCTCGGGCCAATGAACTAAGGCCTAAAATATTTCTCACACTAATCAACATTTTAGCTGTCGAAATCTATAACAGATTAGATATCATAGCTTTAAGTCGTAGTTTCTAGTGTTTTAGAATTATTTTTTCCCCTTAAAAAGTTGTGCAATTGGATCTTAAAGTAGATACATTTTCTGTTTGTAATTGTATCACTTTTCTTGAGACTGACTGTGTACTTTATGCATATATTAAGGCAGAGGGAACATTGAGTGAATCAGCTATTCCTGCTTTAACCAAAGCTTTAGAGGTATCTCTATGATCTTTTGAATCTTTTATTTTTCTCAATTGCTTCAATGTGAGTGTAAACTTGATGTAAATAACTTTGGTGACGTGTATCTTCATATGTTTTCCCATGCTGTTATTTTTCCATTGGTTCCTTAATGAACATAGCAGCAACAATTCCTATGATTCATGTCCTTGTTTTATTAAAATCATTCCTCTGAAACATATCATGTCATTGTCTCTGGGAAACTTTTCTTGTTATCCTTAACACTTGGTTATCATGGTTTCACTGTACATTAGGACACAGAAGGTGTTACTGATTTGAAGGTTCAGCTTTCTGAGGGACTTGCAATTTTAGAGGTATGCTTCAAGCACTTCAATGGAATTGTCAATTGCCACAAAGCTTAATTTTTTAAAGGATGAACTCCAACATGAGTTAAACTAATTTTCTTACAGGCTTGGTTGGCACCATAATAGAATTGAAAATTTGAAAATAGTAATGCCAGAGTTGAATTGTTGAGACACATCCTATTCCTGAATCCTAATACCTTGCCATTAAGCATTTTTTTTTTTTTTTGTAGAATATGTCAATCTATTAAGTAAACATCCTTGAATGAGTTTAGTTTTTGTGCAATGTCATTAATGGCTTTGTGTTATGGTTCAGTTGAAGAAACAGACAACTGTTCAAGCTACAGGTGTGGCTTCTGGTCTGGTAGAAACCATACAAGGTTCAGGCTTTAAATTGCAGACATTAAATCTTAGTTTTGAAGATGAAGAAGTTGCAGTTGCCTAGACTAAATGTGTTGGTGTAATAGCAATAGTTTCAGGGAATTTTTTTTAGGGAAGTCATCTGTTCACACTTACCTGAGTAGAGCTTCCAACAAACATTTTGGTTTGTATAGATCTGACTATTGTTGTTGGTTAACTTTCCTCTTCGTCCTTATTATTATTGTTGTTGCATTGCAACATGTTATCTTCTTGTCAGAAGAAACACCGAGAAAATTTGATACCAATGAGTTATGATACTATCTTTGTTAGTTGTAATTATTATTTTCTTAAAAGTGAAAGATTTCTTCTTAATGAAATCCTGTGGAAGTGAGATTAGGAATCTCCACGCACACACTTTTAGAACAGAAAAGTTAAAAAAGAAAAAGTTAAATATATTCATAGTTCCTAAATTTGGTTTAGAATATACTTCTTTTAACTCAATTTTTTTTACGTATTAAATAGCATTTTAAATTGTATATATCTATTTTTTCCATTGCAATTATTGTTTTTAGTTATTGTTATTGTCTGTTGGCAATCACAATGTATTGGCATAGATGAGTTTAGTTTCTTTCCTAGTGGAATGTTTGCTAAAAAGCTTTTCAACCACTCAATCTCACTATTAGTCATTTCGACAGCAACAAACTCAATTCTTATTGTTGATCTTGTAATAATTGTTTGTTTGGTTGATCTCTATGTAATCACACCATTCCAAGTGTGAATACATAATCACTAGTGAATTTTGTCTTTTATGAATCAGAGATCCAATTAGCATCATCATATCCTTCTAGTATAGTAGGAAATCCTCTATATTTAATGGTATAATCCATTAAACTTCTTAGGTATTTCATAAGTCTTGCAACTGCATCCCAATGCTCTTAATTTGGGCTTTGAGTGTACATATGCAATAAGTTCCCAATTATCTAGGTATACTAAGATTGAGAAATAAACTATCCTCTATTTTTCTTTAATTTAGAGTTAGCATCATAAGGGGTACTCATAATATTCAAACTTCTTAAGAAGTTTCTCAATGTATTGTTCTTGGGGTAGTAATATACTATCTCCTTTCCTTATGATTATAACACCTAAAATCACATTGACTTCACTTATCTCTTTCATTTCAAATTTAGATCCTAGAAACAATTTAGTTATAGAATATATTAATGCATGTACCAAATATTAGCATGACATACAAACATATAATGCCACAATCACAAATTTTACATTTAGAGTATACACATTTTTCAGCATCATTAGGTGAAAAACCATCACAAAGTAAGACACTTTCTAGTTTTTCATGCTACTGTTTTGGTGCTTGTTTCAACCTGTACAAAATTTTTGAAAGTTTGCACATTTTATTTTCTTGACCAGGAACAACACACTCTTGAGGTTGAGTCATATAAATTTCTCCCTCTAATTCACCATCTAAAAATGCGGTTGTAACATCCATCTGATGTATAGAGCTAACAATACTCAAATAGAGGAAATCCTAGTCATAGGGGCACCTTTAGAACTTTTAGTGAAAACTAAAATTAGTTTCTCTTTAAAATTTTGTCCTAATCTAGTTTCAAATTTAGAAATGTATAAATTTGATCTTTTTAATCAAATTTTGTTAAATTTAATTGATATTTCAAATGCATTTAATGATATAAGTCAATGTTATTTATCCTATTTGACATCATTCATTTCATATTAATCACAAAAATGTATTTAAAATATTAAATAAATTTAACAAAATTTAATTAAAAAAATATATTTACGTACCTCTAAATATTTGCAAGTTTCGGCTAATTTAAAATTTCACTCAAACTAACTATATTTAGTTCAAAAATAAACTAGTTGTTCTACTATATTTTATTTTCCACACCGGAAAGAATCATGACTATTCTTAACTTTAAAAATTGATCGTACAATACTCATTACTGTAACCATTCTGCTGTGATTTAATTGTATCCACAACAAATTTCATTTAATGCATTAACTGCAGTGCTGTAAAGACCACTCTTGGTCCAGTGATAAATATGCAAGTAGTACTGGGACATTATATTCTATAAATAAATGTCAGTAATTTAACTTTTTATATTAATTAAAATTACAAAATTATGTGGTTCTTATTCTCGAGTTTAATTGTTAAAAAAGTAGTAATAGTTAAAAAAAAAAAAAATTTCCCTTCAAAACGTGAGTTTGACTTTAACAATTTTCTGTTCGATGTTAATATAAATGTGTGATATAATTTGAGAAATGATGATTAAATTTATATTATCTTTATAAGCTTTAATTCAATTTTGTATGGGTTAGTTTTTGTTTTTCCGTTGAAGGAAGATAGTAGTGTTTAAGTTGAGAGATGATAAAAATAAATATAGATGGTGTGGTTAGTAAACAATTTGGACCTTGAAGAGGTGGGTTAGAGATTTAAATAGATTCCAAACAAATGGGGGTAGACATAGTAAGAGCATGAGGTGCTCTTAGTAAATTGAAATTGTAAGTTTTCTTCTATTATGTCTTTTTGTTCTATTTTTTTTTTCTCGTTTCTCTTTATTAAAAAACTCATTATTTTTGGTTCTATGTTAGGAGAGTCGAATAGCTACCGAAGAGAAAATTTAGAGGGTCAACTTTAAGAATGGTTATAGGTATATTTTTTTTATTAGTTTTTCTACCCGTACAATAAACAATGAGTGATATATAATGATATTTATGATGAAAAAATGACGTATTTTTAATTTGTGAAGTGTATGATGTATAAAAATATTGTGTCATCCATGTTATGTAATCAATGGACAACATAATCAAAAAGAAATTAGTGTTTACAAAAATATGATAAACATTGAATACCATTTTGATTGGTGGACAAAAGGTATTTCATCCCTCATAACGTGTAATTTGAATAAGACAACCACCATGATTAGGATGATATGTAATTTTCATCATTGTAGTTAATTTCAGTAAATTTATCTATATTTGAACAATTGAATAAGTTGAAATAAGAATCACAAATATTGACTAACATACTTAGAATATCTTTTTTGTTAAAGAGTTTCAAAAATTTCTTTGTAGACAACGTTTTTAGTTTTTTTTTTCTCGCTTCTCTCTATAAAAAACAAACTCACTATTTTTCATTCTATGTTAGTAGAGTCAAGTAACAAGTGAAGAAAAAATTTAGAGGACCAACTTTAAGAATGGTTTAAGGTGTCTCTTTAAAATGTCTATTTCTCCTTTTTAAGTTAAAGAATAACTTACAATTTTGAAGATGTAGTAAGGTGAGGATCAAGTATGACTATTTAGATTCTTGATTAAGGTAAATAGTTCATTTCCTGCTTGGTGTTTTGCAAAAGGGAGATATTGTTGGTGTAAAGTTTGATATTTGGAGACTTAGTGAAATCTTAGTTGAATCTTTTAAAATTTATAAAGAAGAGTTGTTAAGTAAACACATTATCTCTAGATAAGGAAAGTTAACATTAGTATTAATTAATTGAATGATTATTTAGATGTGTGGTGTGGCTATTGAATTTATATGCACTTAGTAACTTATATGTTAATCTTTGCATATAAAAGGTTGGAATGATGTAAAGGATATACAATATTGTTTATTGGTATAATCTTATTACCAATATAATTGAAATTTTTTAAATCATAAGTGTTAAATGATAAGTCGCATTCTTCATTGTTTGTGATATATGCTTTCTAAGTTGATATTACTTAAGCAATAACATATCACTTAAGTGACACTCAAACAACGAGTTATGATTACATGCACCACTCACTCTTTCTCAAACATCGTCACATATGCTCAAATGATGACTTGAAGCTCAAGAGAAATTGAGACAATTCTCTCTCATTAGTGTAAATGATGCTCAAGCATTTAGTCTTGACAGTGATGTATGACTTTCTGAAACATATGAGAACATAGAGTTACATGTCAATGCTCAAACAATATCATGATCGCTAAAACATTAGTGAACAATGCATCTTTTGCTTTTGAAACTTGCTGTGTATGATGAAACAAGTGCATCGTTCAAATGTTACAAGGACGTTCACGCGATGAGTAATTAAGTGAAGAGTGAGCGTATGAGTAAAAAAAAACAAAATCAATCTTATTTCTTAGAGTTGTATCCCTTAAATAACATAGGAATGACAATGAAGGAGTTTTATGGACTATTTTAGTTACAATCCATATTTTAAAATATCTAAATATATTTTTGTAAACGAATATATTTATAACAATTAAATAATACATTATAATATAACGTATTTCAGTTTATTTTTTATTACTACCCAACAATATTTGATTAATCTATTATCTTAATTTGCTGGTTCATACAAATTCAAGTTTTGTAATTATATTCATTTCAACCGGTGTATTATATTTTGTTAAATGATAAATTTCTCTTGAACAATTGTGTATTCATAACAAACTTTCATTTACTCCATCTATGTCCGCCTTCCAAAACATTAAGTTCAACAAATTTCATTTTTATGTTTTTATTAATGAATACAAACATTTATATACATGAAAAAGAAATAAATCCACCTTTAGTTACCCTTATTTGTTACAATGAATAATGAGTAGTTAATTTCACTTGACATTCTAATATTATTGTGAGGAAAAAGACGAGATGAGAAGCGATAAAGCATCACTCAAAAGTGATTTTGGAAAAGTTGAGTTAAAATAACATTATTTGCAATGAATTAGGTTTCATAAACACCAAATTATGCTAAAAAAAATGGCCCCTAGGTTTGACTTGTCTAACAATTGGGGTCATGTTCCTTTTATTCATAGACACCAAACTTTTTATGAAATAAAATTGTGTCTGCAAACTTGCTTTGGATCATGGTCTGCATGGACCCATGTGAGACCTTCACCATAATACAACAAATTCTAACACATCTCAATCAGTTCACACACACCTTCCTCAATGTTATAAGTTTTTCTACATCATTTGAACAATTAAAAATACAATTATAATAATACATGTTTGATTCAATATTAACTGACAAACATGTTTAAAACATCAAATAAACTTTAAAAAAATTGGTTTAAAGGACTAAATCTACGTATTTCTAAAAACAAAAGATTAAATTGGTTTAAAATTTTTAAGAGGGACTAATTTTAATTTTCACTAAAAGTTGAAGGACCAATAAGATATTTAACTCTATTATTTTTAAAGAATAGTAATGATAATTATTATTAGGGTTAAAGATAGATTTAATTACTGAGATGGTACCCACTTTGATAGAGGTGTGTCAATCTGGTACCCATTTTTAAAAAAGTGTTAACAACTTTAGTCAACTACACTTTTTCAAAAATTAAGATACAATTGACACTTTTTTAAAACTGAATAACAAATTAAGACACATTTACTAAAATGGGTATAATCTGAATAATTAAACTTTACTTAAAAAAAATTATGATGATGAGTAGATGGTGAAGGGGAGTATGGCCCAATGAAATGAAAGTGAAGATTTGGTAATGTGGTTGTGATGTCCCATCATGGAAGTGCTAGGTTGGCAATGGGTCTTCCAACAAGGACTTACTGAAAAAGGAAGATAAATAAATAGCTCCATTTTTTGGACATGTGTTATGTTTTACAATATACTGTTAATAATAATATTCTTTCATCATAACCTTCGGAATCCTATGGTAACCTTCTCCACGTGCCAACCACTCTCGCACAAAACAAATCAAAATAAATAAAAATAAAAATCCCCATTGTCTATCGAAAACAATTTAATTGTAATTTACTCCTATATGCTATCACCTCGTAATAAAGATAAGATTTTTTTTTGCCTTCAATTTTAATATATGGTTAGTTTTTATTTCAAGTATTCAAAAAAATTATAGATTTCTAGTTGAAGTATCCGAAAGAAATTTATCTGTATTTTATTTTTATTCATATCAGTTTTGAGTGTTAACTGATATTTTCAAAGAGAGATTCAAATCCATGAATTACATTTTATTTTTGGAATTGCATAGAATTACCCTTTTGATATGATAGTGTTTTATTATCTTAAAATGATGCCAAATAAATATGTAGTGGAAGGTGAAGGAAAATAGTAGAAGATAAATTCAATTCAAAATGAAGGATAAATTAAATTTTGATAAGTAATACTTTCAAATAACATTAACATCAAGAAGAAACCAAATTAGTTTTATTTAATAAATATTATAATTCAATTGAGATTAATATATATATATATATATATATATATATATATATATATATATATATATATATATAGGAACCAAAATTAAATTATAGATATAAATGTATGGATTAATTCGTAATTAAATTTAATTTTTTTAATATTTTAAGAATATTGTTCGTCAAAACTTGTTAGATACTAATCTAACTTGATGGAAATAAAAATAAGGTTAAACAAAATTGAGTTGAAGTAGTATTTGAATAAAGTTTTGCTCCATGGTAAATTAACCTGTTCAATAAATAAACAAAAACTAATTACATATTATTTGATCTTAAATAGTGTACAATTCTTATTTTGTCTAAATTAGTTGTAGAAAATAAGTGTAGAAGTGAGATGTAGTTGAAAATGTAGGATATATAATTAAGAAACATTAAAATATGAACCCTAAATTTGACTGCAAAAAACATGTCGACCATTCCCATTGAGAATTTGTTGGACAGTGCACGTGATGTCACATGCCCTACTTCCAACGTTTGGTGATGTTACACCCTTACTCTACAAGATTAAGTAACATGTTTCACAACCACCGTATCTAGTGATAGATACATGTGTTTCACTCGTATTTATTTACCATTTTCCTAACAATTAATAAAATAAATAATTTTTTTTCTGAACCCTTTCCTCCTTCAGAATTACTATATTAAAAGTTTAAGTTAAACATAATATACATTATTCTAAAGTATGTAAGAGAAATGTTAGAAATATATTTGTATCTGGATTGGTTTAATACAATATCTTTCATTATTTAATTTTTCCAAAATCGCAATTTTGGAGTCTCATAACTTATTTAACGAGGCTCTCTTCTATTTTTGTCCTTTTTATTTAATTTTAATCAATAAAATATCCTGGTACATTTTCTACATCTTCACACTTTCTACTATCTTGATTTTATGCCTTTTTTATGTAAAAAGAAACAAGAAAAAGAAGACTTTTATGCCTTTTCCACTGCAACTTTCGTGTTTGCGGTAAAATAAAAACAAAGGGTTGATATTTTCATAAGAAATAGACAATGGAGAAAAGGTTGATTTTTCTTTTTCATATATGATAAAAGGTATGATAGTTTAGTTTCTTATTCATTACTTGAAAATTAAAAATTTTGGTGCAATTTTCACGAACTTTTTCTCTTCTATCTCTCTTCCTGTAATTCGAATTTATTTATTTATTATTATCTGGTTATTTAAAATTGAATATCTCGTTATCTGCTTATTAGTTATTGATTTTGTTTATAATAGTTATTTATTAAAATAATATCATTTTTCAAACTAATTTAAATAAATTCTTAAACCATTTAATCTTTCTCGTCATATCTTCTTTAACTTTAAGAGACTTTCATTACAGGTTAAAAATAGATTTTGAGTCTAATTCAATTCCACTTATATACTATGAAATGGTTTTATCGTCAAGATATATACATCTCCTTTAATTTTAAGAGACTTTCATCACAGGTTAAAAGTAGATTTTGAGTCTAATTCAACTTCACCTATATACTATGAAATGGCCTTATCGTCATGATATATACGTCTCATACATGAATTTAGAGTTGAGTTTTAAATTTAGTTAACCTCACAAAACTGGCTTGTAAGGTAAGATTTATATACTATGAAATTTCACTTATATACTATGAAATTGTTTTATTTCTAGTTTATGTGGATCTTATCTGTGATCAATATGGACTTCCAATACCGCATTTTATCATTTTAAAAATATTCTTTAAATTTTACCTCATAAAATCCGTTATAACTTTTTTATTTTCACTGCAACCTTTTATAACTTAACAAATTAATTAATTATAAATAAGTATAGTTAACTCCGATGATAATTTATTCATATTAAATTTAAGACTTTAACCAACATTGTAATTGGACATATATCTACAAATTAATATCCACAAATCGGACATATATCTACAAATTAAATATTATATATTATAAATTTAGTTGAATTATTAATTTTTTTAAAGCAGGGATGAAAAACATTCTTTTTTTTTACTGAAAAAGTAGGCATTGATAATAAAAAGACAAATGTGTCAACTTACGTGTCTTTTACTTCAAGTTTACAGCTTGTACGTAATAATAGCATGGATAGAATTTAAACACAATAACAAATCTGTAATTATTAATTAAAATCAATATAACTGTATTATTAGTTATTATTGACTTAATAATATGATAAATTCTAATTAAAAATAATATAATGTCTAATATTTTGTAATAGTTATATCACCGAGCACATAAGAAACACTTAAGCTTTATGATAAAAAAATATAATGAATAATAAAAATTAAAGGTCTGCATAAATATATTTTTTTATATTTTTAAAAATTTTAATATATTTGACAAAAATTGTCAAACTAAAAAACTATGAACAATTTTTATCCGGTGAAAACTTTTAACTATAATTAACATAAATTTATTACCATTTCCCTTCAATTTTGGTTCTGATAATTATGAATTTAAATACATAATAATAATAATATATAACTTTCTAAAATTAGTTTTTTAAATAGTACAAACAAAACAATGTAACTTAAAATCTAGGTTTAAATACATTTTTTTTCTATATACTTTGACAAAGGAAGCAACTTTTATTTCTATAAAATTTCAATTACATATTTAGTTTTCTAATATTTTAAAATTAAGAAATTTTATTTCACTCTTAATATATAAATTAACTATTTTATATATATATATATATATATATATATATATATATATATATATATATATATATATATATATATATATATATATATTGAATAGTTCTTGATACAAATAAACAAATTTTTAAGCTATATATTCTCGTTTAATTATAATTATTAATAAATGATATTTTCAAAAATAAATTTTTTTCTTTCTAATTTATTAATAACAAAAATAGATTCTTCCCACGTATAAAAAATAATTCCAACGGCTCTTATTACTATAATTACTCCAATCACAATCTTTTATATTAAATATTTAAGCTATATATATATATATATATATATATATATATATATATATATATATATATATATATATATATATATATATATATATATATATATATATATCCACACACGCGCATCAAAATAAGACATTAAAATTAATCTTTAAACCTACTATTAATACTTCACTTTGATTAGTAATTGATACTGTTATTATTTAGGACTGTGTAACATTTTTAAACGAATAGAACATACTAATATTGAATAAAAAAATGCTTTATATGAAAAAAATTGAAAAATGAAATCGCAACTAAAATTTAATAGAAGCAAAAGATGACGAATTCATGAAACTACACAACCAAAACGTGATTTTAAGCTTTTTTATCTAACATGCTCGTACATTAATTTTAGGGTTAAATATATTTTTGGTTTCTTAACTTTCAGTGAATTTTGGAATTAGTTTATTTCGAAGTTATGAATTAATTTAGTCATTTATTTTTCGAAGTACATAAATTTAGTCTTTTTAATCAAATTTCGTTAGGTTTATTTGATGTTTCGTATGCATTTCAGAATTGTATTTGAGTTATTTATATTGTTTGACACATTTTTGTTTTAATATTAAGT
Organism: Vigna unguiculata; assembly: GCF_037176805.1. Classification (NCBI taxonomy): domain Eukaryota; kingdom Viridiplantae; phylum Streptophyta; class Magnoliopsida; order Fabales; family Fabaceae; genus Vigna; species Vigna unguiculata. The sequence goes on along the minus strand of NC_140795.1, from coordinate 47,368,033 downwards.
CAGATACTATATTAAAACGTGTTTGAAATGTCAAATAAACTTAACAAAATTTGATTGATTAAAAGGACTAAATTTACATATTTCGAAAAATAAATGACTAAATTGGTCCAAAATTTTAAAATAGACTAATTTCCAAATTTACTAAAAATTAAGGGACAAAAAACATATTTAACTCTTAATTTTATATGAAACACAGAATTATTAAAATATCAGTTTACAACTAATTCAAACACTTTAAATGTATCGAACAATTTTAATCTAACTATATTAGCGATATCATAAGATTTCCTATCGTCATTCCACAGTTTTAAAATAAATTTATTATTTTTGAATAATGTTGAATAATGACTACGTTGTAAATAAATCACAGCTAATATAAATTCCAGCTGTTTCACATTATGCGACATTATATGATTTTTTTTTAAATGATTATACTTTTATTTAACATTTTATTCTGATACTGACACATCGACGAAGATAACGCAATCTGAAGAATAGAGCACGACTACCGAGAACCCCAGCGTTGTCTTTTAACCTTTATGATAATTGCAATCTCTGCAATACGATTATTTATTTAAATAAAAGGTTAAATATATTTTTTAATTCTTAATTTTTTTATAAATTTTAAAATTAATTTATTTTAAAATTTTGAATTTATTTAATTTATTATTTTTTAAAATATATAAATTTAATTATTTTAATTAAATTTTATTAAATTTATTTAATATTTTAAATGGAATTTATAATAATATCTGATTTAATATTAAAGTAAAAATGTATTAAATAATATAAATAATTTAAATATAATTTTGAGATGTATATAAAATATTAAATTAATCTAATAAAATTTGATTAAAAGGATTAAATTCATGTATTTCGAATAATCAAGGATTAAATTAATCAAAAATTTTAAATTGTACTAATTTCAAAATTTATTAAAAGTTAAGAGATAAAAAACATATTTAACTCTTAAATAAAAAACTTAAGAGGTTGAGTTTTTAATTTCAAAACTCTGTAGGGCTAAAATAAATTCCAAAAAATGTTAGTTTTTAAAATTAATAAAATTAGTTGAAAATTTTTAAATATTGATTTTAATTATTTCTTATAATTTAGTTTTTAATATATGACAATATTAGAAACAGTTTTTATACAGTGAAAAATAAACACTATATAATTTAATTCAGCACCATTTTTTAGTTATATTTGTATTTGTTATCTATATTTGTTTAAATGTGAATAATATGAATGGTGTGAGATAAAATTTCAACCCGTTACTGAAAAGAATTTATCTAACAGATCTAAACGAGTGCGTGTATTGCTAAACTTTATTATCCAATTCAATTTTTATGAATATAAAGAAAAATTAAAAAAAATTATATTTATTAATTTATTTTAAATTGATAATATTATTAAAATATTAAATCTCGATTATTTTAATATTAAAACGTTTAAACAGATTATCAATGTCTTAACTATGATCAAACAACTTATGAAAAACAATCCAAATTGAAAAAATACATGAAGCATTGATATTCTCAAAGCATAAAAGCACGCTAGCATAAATACAAAGTAACAGTCTCATTTCAAACTTTACAATTTTGTTATATCTTCATCTTTCATATGATTTACACGTCAAAATAACTTAAATATGTTTTTAATTTAATATCAATAAGTTATAATTTTGATTGCTGTAAGAAATTTGTATTTAATTCACGTAAAATTGAAAATGATCACAACTTTTATATTTTTTTATTTATAATACTAACTAATTGTGTAGACAACTATTTCAAAAAACACATATTACTGTTATATATAACATTCACTTATATCATTTAAAAAAAATCTTAAAATGTGTAATATAAATGTTATTAATTTATTTTAAAATAAATATTGCGAAATGAAAACAATTAAGAATTTTGAAGGAACAAAATTTTAAGGATTATTAAATAATTTTTTTATCTCTTAACTTTCACTCAAAAATAGAATTAATTCATTTTTGAAATTTTAGTTCAATTTAATCTCTCAATTCTAAAAATGCATTTTATTTAGTTTATTTGACGTTTCAAATACGTTTCATTATAGTATTTGAGTTGTTAATATCATTTAACACATTTTTGCTTCAATGTTAGCTGAAAAATGTGTTTAAAACATCAAATAAACTTAACCAAATTTAGTTAAAAGGATTAAATCTACATATTTTTAAAGGTGGAAGGCTAAATTGGACAAATTTTTTTAAAAGAGACTAATTTTGATTTTATCTAAAAGTTAAAAGACAAAAATATATTTAACCCAAAATTAAAAGACAACTTTTTATAAAAACTAAAATTATATTTACACAAGAATTAAGAAACAATACTCTTAAGTTTGATAAGGATAAAAAATATAAGGATTAAATATGTTTTTAATTCTTCAACTTGTAGTGAAAATTGGAACTAGTCACCTCATAAACTTTAAACCAATTTAGTCTCTCATCTTTATAAATGCGCGGATTTAGTCATTCAAACCAAATTTTGTTAAGTTTATTTGACGTTTCAAACGTGTTTCTCAACTAACATTGAAGCAAACATGTGTCAGACGATATAAATAAACTAAAATGCTATAATGAAATGTGAAATAAACTTAATAAAATTTGATTAAAATGACTAAATTTACGTATTTATAGAATTGAGAGATTAAATTGGTTTAAAATTTTTAAAAGAGACTAATTTTAATTTTTAATAAAAATTGAAAGATGAAAAATATATTTAACCCAAAAATATAGAAATCAAAGTTTTTTATATGAAAAATATTTAAGTTTTTTTATTTAATAAAAAAATGAGACATTTAAAGCGAAACTGGATGTGTATAGCTGTTATCCTCTTTATATAAAGTTGACTCTAAAAATGGTGAGAAAGGAATGATAAAATAATGGGTCACACTGTCCTTCCTTTTCAGTCACATCCCTACATCTTATGTATGAGCTGTCACCACACCAGGTACCTTATGGACTTTACTTTCCTACACAACCACATAAATCATAAAAAATAAATGTTTAGGTGAAAATAAATCAGTAAAAGAATAATTGTTTATTGTATAATGTTATTTAATAATAAAAATGCAACCATAATGGACTATAGGTATCATATAATTAATTATGATAATTAAAGAACACTTCTTTATTTTGTCATCAGATGGGTCAGTCATTAACTAGAGTTATATTTCAACGTTTTTCTTAGATTTAATTATACATATGATCTTTATTTTTGATGAAAAGTGTAAGTTGGTCTTTTTAATATTTTTTTTTCTCAATTTGATCTTAATTTTTAAAAATTAATTTAATTTATATTTTTTTAAAATTAAAACTAAATTAAAATAACAATTTAATATTTTTCGATAAAAATAGAACAAAAAATAATTAGAGTGAAATCAACTCAAGTTTTTTCGACAAATGATTTTTTTTTATAAAGTTTAGACAATAGACTCTATAACTTGAACAAGTTTTTTTTCCTATTAAATTTGTAAAGGCATTTGTTGTTGCACTTCAAAAATATTTTTATAAAACAAAATATATTATTTAATAATTAATAAATTAAATGATTTAATATTTAAAAAATGTAAAATATTAGTTAATATTGATGTTTTTGATGCTAGTTTTATTTAATAATTTTTATTCACATGAGTTATGTTTCGTATTTAAGGTTTAAATATGTTTTTTGTCTTTCAATTTTCAGTAAAAATTAAACTTATTCTCTCTTGAAAACCTTCAACCAATTTAGTCTCTCATATTTAGAAATGCATGATTTAATTATTTAAATCCAATTTTTACTAAAAATTGGAGGACTAAAAACAAACACAATATTTAATGGATATATTACTTCATCTATATGATTTTTTGAATAATATTGATTTGGTTGGATTTGAACAAATAGAAAATAATATATAAGTTAATTTGTTTAGAGTGTCGAGTTATCTTATTTTATTATTATTTCATTTTAACTATATAATTGATTATGTCGTGATTATAATAGATTATGTTGAAAGGAGGAGTTACTTCAACACATATGAAGATGGTTTTGATGATGTCCAAGACTACACTTCATGTGCATTACCAGTTTAGAATTAGTCCTGTTTTAGTTAGGCTGTGCATTAGGCTGTTAGTATGAAATATCATATCTAAATCAAGTCTGCATTAAGTTGTAATTAACCATCACACTCTTGCTTGTACAATCATGAATTGATTAGCTGTTTAACTAATGGATTAGCTGTGAGTACTGCACTAAGGCAGTGAAAATACACTCATGATAATCGATTAGGTAAATTCCTAATCCATTAATGACAACAGAGAACTCTATATAAAAGTTGTTTTATGAAATTTGTTTTAGTCGGGAAAAAAGTTACAAATCACTGAAAAACATTCTGAGAAACAGCCCTCTGAGATTCATAGAGTTCTTAAGCATTCTTGAAGATCATTCAAGTGAAGATTCAAAGAGATTGATGGTTGATTCTACCTTGATGGGTCTAGCTTGAATCTAGGAGCAAATTGACAAATCTGCACAACAATAGGTGTATTCGTTTCTTGATTCTTTTTATTGTATTTCTGATTACAATTGCTTCATTGTGTGAAGTGTAGGCCTAGGTGCAATTGCGTGGATGCATTGCTCCTAGGGGGGGTTCTTGATTGGTAGATCAAGTTCTTGGGTTTTAGGTTATAGAATTATATAGGTGTTCTTGTAATTCTTGGATCCTAATTGTATTAGTGGAATCCTCCTAAGTGGGTTTACTTAGGAGAAGACTGGACGTAGATTCATCTTGAATCGAACCAGTATAAACTGTTGTGTCTTGATTTATCTCTTCTCTTACAATCTTTCTTAATTGCATTAAACAGTCCATTAACACAGAACTGCGAAATTGATTAAATGGGTTATAAGACTTAAAAGATTCTTTCAAGATTTCACTTAACCAAGTGAAAGACTCATTAATCAATTCTGATCCCTTTCTAGGTTGAACTATTAGACAGATATATTATTAACAGATTATTTATTTTTTCCCGCTATTATACTGTTCTTAAACCTCTATTTTATGCTAAGGTTATTTTAAATTAATCTTTTTTTCTTTTATTTTCTTCCATGTTCATTTTCAATAAAAAACACAACAAACCTACCTCTAGATTGTAAAAGTTTTTTTTTTCACTTTATGCAAGGTACTCATTTTTTATTGTTCAAATTAATTTATAATTTAAAATTTAAGATTTAGAATTTAAGGTTTAATTGGTCAAACGACCTTCAAGATTGAAAACTCTTCAATTTGTTTTTTTTTTATCATATACCTTCTATTTTATATTGGTGCCAATTTTAATTTTTATATATCAATAAATGGCTTTCATGTATTAGATTAAGTGCAAATAAATGTATGCATCATATTCATTGTGTCTTTAAAGAAACGTAGATCATTTTAAAAATTGTTTTAAAAAGATATTAATTGATAACATAATCTATTATATTTTAAATTACAAAAGTGTTACATTAACCAATAATAAATTACTTCATTGATGGTTATATTAAATAATCTAATGTATTATATTAAGAGGCTTGCTCAACTATATGTCTCAAATATGAAGTTGGTCTGAAATAAAAGCATTCACACATAATTCATTATGACCTAAATAATTGATTATATTATTTTTCTTATATTCTTATAATAAATTAACAATAATGCAGTCAATTATACCTCATAATAATAATTATATTTATTAAAATAAGTTTTACTACTAAAAATTTTTATATTACATTTGCAAATTTGTTAAAAAAAATTGTAATTTTTTTTCTGTCATTTATTCTAAGAATCTTAATTCATAGGTAATTCCTTCGCGGATAATTATTTCCTTCAAAATTTGTTGCAAAAAGTATTTTATACAAAATATTTTACAAAAAAATTGGTAGTAATTTCTTGCAAAAATTTTCTTACAACAAAATTTGTAAATATTTCCTACGAAAAAAATTTCAAAACAAAATTGATAAAAAAATATGAATTTTTTTAGTAGTGTTTGGTATAATTTTTTTTTAAGTTTCAAAAATAATCAATTAAACAATTACAAACACACGACTTCTAAGAACTTTCCAAAAACATAAAATTAAACTTTTGATCATTACTCTTATAAAAGTTTTGAAGCATTTGGTTAATTATTCTAACTTTTTCTTCTATTCTTCATATTTTTTTACATTATTTTATTTTGATTGTGCTTGTAGTTTCTTGTTAGACATCTTTTTTATTAAATACTTTATTTTATTTTGATTGCGCTCGTTAGACATCTCTTTTATTAAATACTTTATTTTATTAACATATTTAAGTAGTTAAAACTTATTTTTAGAGGTAGAGTTTAAGTCTAATTCAACTCCATAAAATTGGTTTATAAGGTGAGATTTACACCTCACTTATATAATATGAAATTGTCTAATCTCTGACCAAGGTGGAACTTCTAACACTAATAAACGTTTTTATTATAGTATAGGTTTCATCACATTGTATCATACCGTAATATCACGAGTCTAACTAAATTAGTTGATTAGAATACGTGAGTAATTGTAAATTTTCTAACATAAACTAAGTTTCTATGGATAACAATTAATAACCCCACCTTTAATATTGTGAAGAATAACAATTGCATTAGTTTGACTAGTTGGTTGTCAAACCAAGATTTCGTCATAACTTATGTCATTAACTTTGGACTTGTGTTCTCTATAGGTTGTGGATTGACTCAATTTCTCAAATACATAATCTGCATTGATTAGTGGTAACACACACTCTCATAATAAGAACTCTGCATTAAGATAATGCTACTTGCACAGACACAATGTTAGAGGCACGTGGGTCGAAGCTGTTTGAGTCAGTGTAACTTGGTGACAGCTAGGTATTAATTCTCCCACCATAATCATATAACCTAAACAAAAATTTAACAATATTTCTCTGCTTTGTGCCTCTAAGATATGATTTGTTTCGTTGGTATTTTGTTTGGAAAAGGTTTTTGTAGTGTTTGCTGAGAGATTCATGACAGAAGAAAATTGAGAAATTTTCATCACTCACAATACAACATAACATAACATAGCATTCAATCTATAATCTCAAAATAATAAACATACGAAATTTCTTCACTTGTACATTATACATTGTTAAACCTTATTCAGAATTTGAGACAAATGTTTAAACCAGCAAAAAAATATATTACAAAATTTTATTTACAACACTCTTCAGACCTAAAACGTGTTTTTCTGCTACCGTGCCTAACTTTTTCTCTTGACCTCTATATAATACACCAAGAACCAGTTCTTTCTTAACACTGTCCAACAAGCTCTACACTCTTCTTCCCACATTTCTGGTCCCTGCTCCAGAAATGGCTTCCAATTCCATTTTTCTTCTAGCCATTTTTCTAGTGGTTACCTCAAAGGTACACACTCTTTGAAGTGTTTTTGTTCCTTCAACTGTTTCTGCTTCAACATGAACAACTCACCTTCATGTTCTTGTGCAGGTTTTTTCTCATGAAGAAGATCTTAAGACAGTGGTATGCTCACTCACTCACTCACTCACTCAAACTTTTCCTTTTAGTTTTGTTTGGTTTCTCTACATCCTTGCTTTAAAAGGTTTTCTTTTTGAAATTGTTTTTGTCGTTATTAGTATGATTTGTTTATTATCTTTCATTAAGAGTGTCTAATCTAGCTACCTTATTGTCAAGTTCAGATTTTGACCAATTTATTGATTTTGTTTGTCCTTTTAAAAGATTGAGTTGACAACAAAATGTGATTTATAGAGCTGTCTACACACATACCACAAAAAAGCACAATTTGTTTAGATCATTAAGGAAGATGGAGAAACAGTTAAAAAAGCAGCACACTATTTTTTCAATTTCTCATGACTTTCTCTTCTTCTTTAACAATGACAATCTCTGCATTGACACAGATACAGAAGATATTTTAAACTAACCAAGAAAACATATATTCTTTAGTAGCACAGATTACATGTATGGTTGGAGACTCCTTGAAACTCTGAAAGAAGATATTTCAGTTTTTACTGTGTAAACTGAGAAGGAAATAAAGAGTTAGATCCAGGTTCAGTTGGTCTCAACAGAAATCAAAAAGCACTTAAACAATGTTTGATTTTAAGTCTGAGAGACTCTAACCACAGTTTAGAGACTTACTATTGTTTTGAGACACCATAACTTTCAATAGTATGTGTCTACATTATAATTTTAACTGAAAAGTAGCTCTGTAAAAGCAAGTCTTGATTTGTTTTTGAAAACCATGTTTTCATACATAATTTTGAGTCAAACTTAAGTACCAAAACTTTCTTCAATTATACACTTAATCTTTGTGTTGTGTCACAACTTTTAAGGTGAATGCATCAGTGTTTGCACATTAGCATATGTATAAATGAATACTGTTGTTGAGAAAGTTGAACATGGCATTTGGCATAGGTGAACTATGTAAGTTCTAAAGTTTCTGCACCTTCACCTGCACCACCACTGAAGGCACCAACTCCTTCCCCTCCAGGGCCAGTGACCACACCAAGTCCAACCACACCCCCTGCTAAGGTACCCCCTCCTCAGTCCCCAACAGTGAAGCCACCAGCTCCAGCACCACCACAAGTGAAGCCACCAGCTCCAACACCACCACAAGTGAAGCCACCAACACCAGCACCACCACAAGTGAAGCCACCAACACCAGCACCACCACAAGTGAAGCCACCAACACCAGCACCCCCAGTGGTTTACCCTCCTCCTCCTCCATCTCCAATAGTGAAGTCAATTAAGGGTATGTCTCTAAGAACTTCTCTACAGTGCCTATTGTAATTGAATGATATGATTTTTGCCACTTTTTTTAATGTATTTTGGTCAGTGTACTTTCAACTGACATGGATTAAAATTGGTTAAATATGTTTAAGAATAACAACACAAGCTATCTTATGTTTGTAATTATATATTAGTCTGAAGTACTTGTCAAATTTGGTTATGGAAAAACCTGATCTGAATGTGAGTCAATCTCTGATCTCATGATGCATGTGAGAGAAGAGAAGAGAACCTTTGTTTGTTAATGTGACATTCTCTTTAAATGCTAACTGAGATACACCGAAGGAATAATAACTGAAGGCTTTTTCTCTGCATTTTTTTCTTTTCAGATTGTCTTCCACTGTGTGATGGTAGGTGCCAATTGCACTCAAGGAAGAAATTTTGTTTGAGGGCATGCGTGACCTGTTGCTACCGTTGCAGATGTGTTCCTCCTGGAACTTATGGCAACAGAGAAAAGTGTGGCAAATGCTACACTGATATGTTGACTCATGGCAACAAATACAAGTGCCCGTAGAATCCTCCACCTATTATTTAGTAGCACCTAAGTTTTTCTTTTTCTTTCAAGTTATCAAGTTTGAATGCATGGATGAGTATGTGGTTTGATCAAGTTGCTGGTGTACTTAATAACCATCATAAATTATACAAGTGTTGATCCATTGGTTCAGCACTATTTTGTGCTGTCTATAGGATCAGTGTGGTCCATGAAATATCATATGATTAATATGAGGAAGTATTTTGGTGTACTCATTTGAGAATTATAATTTCTTGCGGTGATATCTTTAATGCAGATTTGAGAACTGCATAATTAATTTGAAGGTGACCCTTTTGAAGATTTTGATTCCTTTTTGGGCACATCTTTTTGAGATGTTATGAGGTGGGTGATACATCCTTTACTTGTCCTTTTGTTGGCATTGATTCAAGCATGGGGACGCCAATAATAAATCACGCCTATCTACCATTCTCAGAATGCTTTGATTGAACTGCATTGAAAAAAGCATATCACAGAGTAATGCCTTAGGTTAAAGCTCTAGATTTCAATTGCAGTAGCTTGAGCTATAAATGGTAACTTTCTTGGTTGTGACATTGGAACAAACAGGTTATAAGCAAGTTACCTAGGAAGTAACGGTGGTTTATTTGAAGCAAAAAAAGTGAACAATTTTTTCCCAAAAGTGAAGAGCGACCCTTGTCATAGATGCTTATAAAAAATGCTTTAATAATTTTTTATAAAGTTATTGAAATAAACAATTGATTTAAATTTTTAATTTGTTTGTTTTTCAAAAAGCTATAATTGAAGATTTTTTAAATAATTTTTGCGTGTTATAAAATATTTTTCGTCTTTTATACTTTCGTAACGTAGAAACACAGCCTTTTTAGATTTTGATTTCTTCTTGAACCAGCATATTTTCTTACGGACATCTGAAAGTAGGAAAATTTTCCCTTTATCTTTGAAAAATGATTTTTGAATTTTAAAATCTAAGATGTTCTTTTGCATAAAAAAATATATTTTGAATTATACCATTCGAAAGTTATTTTTAACTTTTAAATTCTGTAATTTGAAAGTTTATTTTGAATCAAAAATCTTTTTACTTCTTGAAAAAAAAAACTTAAAAGAAAATTTATTCATTTTTGAAATCATTTAAAAAAAGCTTTTAGTTTGCACAACGTAGAAATAATTTCTTAATAAAAAAAAGTTTGCATTGTGAAGGTTCAAAGTATGTTTGAAACTGGTTATTTTTTTAAGTGTTATTTTAATGAAAAATGAGTTTTTGAAAAAAAATATAGACAAACTTAGATAAACTTTTTATAAATAGTATTAACATAGATTATTTTTTATTTTTAATTGAAATGAAGTAATAAAAATAACACTTTTTTTTTATCTAAATAAGTAGTTTGTCAAATTTTATTAAAATATCATTTTTCTATTTTAATTATGTAATTTGAAAGTATTTTTTCACATTACATATTCCCAAAAACATTTTTTTTTATGTAAAAAAATGACTTCCGAAATTCAAAACACTTTTTTTCTTAAGTCCATTCATAATACAACATTTAAAGAAGGGGTGGCGATGGTAAGGAGACAGTTTGGTCTTTTAATCACTTCCATATGAGTGCACACGAAAACTATGGGTGCAAAAAGAAATGACATTTTATATTTTGGTCTTGAAAGTTCTAGACTTAAATGGGTCATAAGGCCCAATTTTAATGTAAAGCAGATGGGTCTCTCTCTAAACTCGTCGATGAAGATTTGTGCCTATCTTAATTTCGAGTTTTTTGGATATATTTTGAAAACACGTTTTAAAAAAATAACAAAAAAATTTAAAATTAATTTATGTATGGATTAACTTGTACATACTTTTTATATTGTTTCTTAAAGATTACTTTTAATTTACACTTTCTTAATTTTAATTTACAAAAAAAAAAAATTAAATTTTTTTATATTTTTCTCTCTATATGAGAAAAGCTTACATAAAGACCCTTCATAACATATATCTCGTACAAAAGTTTTCAAATAATATATTAATAAAAATATCTTAAATTTTAGTGGGTGATGGCAAAAAGTCTACCTACTTTTTTTTTTACCATATATTTTGATATCTTAACTCATTAGAGAGATATATAATAAAATATATTTGGAAGTGATGCAACCATATGGTGATACCATGGTATATAAATATTTTAGGTCACAATATTCTCAATGGAATTTATTTAGGATTTTTAATCTTTAAAAATAATTAACATTAATCAACAAGGTGACACTATAATTAGTGACATTTTCTCACTAAACTAAGAATTATATCAAGTGAATTAGAAAATCACAAGCTTGACCCTATATATTGTATTTGTGATCATAAATGTTCTTAGATGTTTAACTCCAATAACTAAGCGTTTCTTCTAACTATATTTAAAACTACAATTTATTAAAAGTTATAAATTGAAGTGAGGTTCATTAAATAAGTAATGAAACTAATAAAAGTTTATAGTTTATAATTAAGTTTTATCTGATCATTAAAAATAATCATTTCCAAATCTTAAAGCTTGCATAATTACAGTCTCAATCAATAGCATATAATTTCTCCTTTCTCTTTACAGTGCGTAAAAAAAAAAAAAAAGTTTAAAATCGAATGTGAACACACGACATATCCGAGAACATCTCTCTCAGACTTATTTGTTTAATGAGGTAATGTTGACGCGCTTCGTTGACCTTCTTCTTTACTTGCCAGTGGATCTTCCACGCAGTTTCCACTATTCACTTTCTTTTAAGTTTCACAATTTTCATTCATCTTCAACTCAATTCTCCTCTTCTTACTCACACAACCACCATGAATCTTACTCAATCGTATGTCACAACTTAACTCTTCCTGCACTCAATTTGTTTGTTGGGTTTTGTTTTTTTGTTTCAAAAGTCATAAACTTGAAACACTTGAATTGAATCCTATGTAACCAACATGTTTGTTTGTTTGCTTGTTTGTGTCTGATTAACTTTGAGTTATGAACTTGTTGTGGTTGCAGATTTAACAGTGGAATTGTGCAAGCACCCTTTGTCACAAGCTCTTCTCTTCTTTCAAAAACATGGGATGCTATCTCCTCACGTGATGAAGATGTGGTTCCCCACGGGGGTAGGGGATTGTTCTGGAAAGTTCGGGAGGAATCGGATTTGACGATTGTGGTGTTTGAGGTCAGGAATGATTTTGATCCTCAGCAGAAATTGGTTTCTTCTTCTTATCTCAAGGAGAACAATAACTTCCACCGCTTTGAGTTTCTATGTACCAAGAAAATTCCAGAGTTCTCTGTTAATGAGTCTGCAGTTTCGCTAGTCATTGACAATCTTGAGAAGCTTGATGAGTTGAAGTCCAAGGTACATCTTCTCCTTCTTCCCCTTTCATTATTTTTGTGGTTTCTATTTGAAAAATTGCAATCTGAAACACAATAGATTGATTAAGACATTACATTTCTTATGTGGCCTGCATGATTTGTAGTCTAAGCTCTAGAGTGAGTCATTGTGAATTTCTGTTCTGTCATTTTTTACTTTTCTTTGAAAACTAAAAATAACTTTTGAAAGTTGAAATCAAACTCACTTTGTTTCTTTTATTTGCTTAGAATTTATTGTTCTTCCTATGTGAGTGAGTCCTTGTAACAATGGTAATACTGATGCAGATTAATAGCTCCCATCCCTTGATTGTTACTGGACATGGTGTTGGAGGAGCAATAGCTTCTCTCTTTACTGTGTTGCTGTTAGATAGAATTGGTTCAGGAAAGAAACGTCCTCTCTGCATCACCTTTGGTTCTCCCCTTATTGGTGACAAAAAGTTGCAAGAAGCTATATGGAGTTCATCCTTTCTACATGTTGTCTCTTGCAAAGACTCACTTCCCAAGAAGTTGAATCCCCACCCAAGTGCTTACATACCTTTTGGGATATTTCTCTTCTGTTCTGATACAGGTGCTACTTGTTTTGAGAACCCCGAGTCTGTTTTGGAGCTTCTTGTGAGCTCAATCGGTGATCAAAGTCAAGGTTTTGAGGTCGCAGATTATGGAAAACTTGTCCGAAATCTCAATCGTAAAGCAATTTGCAAGGACTTTACCCCACGGGGACTGAACTTGACAAATTCTACTTCACTGAACGCAAGTATCTATTTGCAGTTGTGTGCAGCACTGGGATTGACATCTGATATGCAGGTACCTGAATATGTTTCAAGTTCTAAACCGCTTGCATTTAGAGTAAGAACAGAACTTATAAGCAATACTATGAGGGCAAATTTCTTATTAAATTAAGAGTTTCAACTTGATAATATATGATGACATAATTTGGTGAGCAAATTAGTCTTGTCTGTAACTAGACTATAATTTGGTAGCAAATTTTTTCATAAGATCTGATCGAAATTTGATTTTACAGGAGATACAACACCAGAAGATTGATATAAATGCTTTGGCAACAAAGCTGGAAACACTGGAGAAAAAATTCATGTTCCAGAAGAAGGAGAAATTTGATCCATCCAAGAGATTGAATATGAAGAAGATAGAGATGGCAAAACTTGAATGGTACAAGAAGCATTGTAAAAGTCTAGGTATTGGGTACTATGACTGCTTCAAAAAGGCCGTCTCAACAATTGACCAAGATGCTGTTCAGTGGCAGAGAGAGCTCAGAATCTACTGGAGTAAGATGGTTGAAGAGGCAGAGATGAAACCTCAGACAGAAGCTGCAGCTTTTCGTACTCGCTGGCTTTTTGCTGGAACTAACTTCAGGAGAATGGTTGAGCCCCTAGACATTGCTGAATACTATGCAAATGGTCTTCGTAAGGACTATGAGGCTAAAGGAAGGTCTAGACATTATATAGTGTTGGAGAAGTGGCTGGAAGAAGATAAGAAACAAAAAAGTGATTCAAACGGCAACACTAGAAAGAATGTGGAATTGATTTTAACCATTGACTCTTGCTTTTGGGCAAAACTTGAAGAGGCTCTCCTTTTGTGTGGACAGTTGGAGAATTTGAAAGAGAATGAAGAGGTAAAAGGGAAGTTGGTTGACTTTGAGAAGTATGTTTATGAATCACTGAAAAGGTATGAAGTGTCACCAGAAATTTTCTTGAAAGGAAGCAGTTACATGAGTTGGTGGAATAAGTATAAAAGATTTGCTGATAATCATAGACTAGCAAGCTTCATGAGCAATCCTCAGCATTTTGATCAGTATACTGAGGGAGCCTATTTCTTCTCCTGAAGAATTTAGGGTTTAGGGTTTAGGGTTCATGAGCAATCATAGACTAGCGAATGCAAAGTGTGGTTGGCTGTACAATAAATTATGATTTAATCATTCTGCATTTCCTTTGTTGATTTTGGTAGGGATCTTTGTTTTGTCATCCCTTGTGCTGTCTTATTGTAAACTCTTGCAGTTGTCTTTCCCTTGTAAACTTCCACTCTCATTGTTCTGGAAAATTTGAGTGTAATGGAAGCATTGTAACGCCCTAACCTACTTTGGAGTTACATTATTACAAATCATTTCACCAATCAATCACTAACATAAGTAGATAACTGACGAGTCTCGGTTTTGTAGAGTTTTTCTAAGCTAATTTTTTCTCCTTGAGATTTCTTGGAATTTCAGTGCAGAGTGAATTTTAAGGTTCTTGTGCAGTGAACTGTAGGAGTGCTGTTTGGAGAGCTCATTTCAGTGCTGTGATGAAGTACGCAATGCAAAGTTCAGTCCAGTTGAGGAAATTATTACTCAGCACATGATTAGCTTGGAACAATCATTACTTCAAGTATGAATGCAACTGCTGAAACAGAATGCAACTTGCTACTATCAGTTTTGAAGGTTGAAGAAGCTAAATCAGTGAGCAAAGTAACCTGCATTTGCCTTTGAAGAAGCACTGAGCAATGCCTCGTGTATGTGTTTCCTTGAACCTAACAATGCTATGTCTACGTACGTAGCAAGTTTCCTCTATCTATGAGAAGAAAATGTTGACTTGATTTATCTCATACCACTGACTTCATCTTCATATCATTGATCTATTAAAGCTATAAAATTCTCAATAATGCACTGCATCACAAGTTTCTTCCTTTCTTTTTATTTTGAACAGACTATGATGCGCCGATACTTTAATTTGAATCACCGATACTTTAATTTGAATCACGTATTCGTGTCTGATACTTTGGGATCACGTATTCGTGTAAGATACTTTAGGATATTTTATCGATACTTACCAATGAAGTATTTAATTTATGAAGTCGTAGTAGACTACAAGAAAATCTTGGAATAATGACCAATTTTAATGACAAAAAATAATTAGTCACTATAATGATCAATTTTGGTATCAATTTATAAACTAAACATTATTGACAACTAATTTAGATACCAATTTAGCTCGATCCTTATTCTACTTTTTGTCAAGCCTTGAGAGCCTCCTACGATTTTTTATATTTTAGGTGGATTAAGTTGGGATAACCTATCAAGAAGGAGGATCCAAGTCGACTATATCTAGTACATATAGCTGATACATTTTGATGGCCGAGGATGATTATATCTATTATTAGGAGATAAAAGAAACATGTGTCTACCCAATAAAAACATGTAACATAATAATATCTCCTAAGTAGTAATATATTTGCACTACAGGAAAACTAAATTAACTTTCAAAGTTAACGTCGATCAAATTTCAGACACTATTAAAGTTGATTTGTCCAACTATAACGTGACACAAAATGTTAATTTTGTTTATAAGAAAAGATTATAAAATGTAAAATTATTTTAAAATGATTTAGCTATTGCAAACTCTAAGTCGATACTAACCATTTTTAACTTCTTTTAATAAAAATAAATGTGTTAGTGTGGGATTTACGTTCTCAAATTAGAGTCGGCTTAGCCGATGATAATAATATTCGTTCGATGTTGAATTCTAATAAAGTCGACTTACTAATCATAAAACAATGCTAACATAAGTAAAAATATTTATGGTAGTGTTATAAGGTTAACATTGATCTAATCGAGACTAATCTTACTTGTTTTTAGTTATATTTATTTAAGTTAACATCGATAAAGTTGATGTTAATTTAC
This sequence comes from Vigna unguiculata, assembly GCF_037176805.1. Taxonomy (NCBI): domain Eukaryota; kingdom Viridiplantae; phylum Streptophyta; class Magnoliopsida; order Fabales; family Fabaceae; genus Vigna; species Vigna unguiculata. The sequence continues at coordinate 47,351,678 of NC_140795.1, read as the reverse complement.
ATGCTATGACTTTGTGCCTGGCAACAAATATGAATCATAATTTATTGTTAATTCAAACACTCATATTTAAATATGACAAATTTCCTCACACAATTTTACTCTTTCATTTTTAATGTAAATATTCTCATACTCATCTTCATCCACACTCATTTCCTTCCTTTATATTTACTTCCTTCATCTACACTCATATCCTTCATCCATATTCATCTTCTTCCATCACACTTATCTTTTTCATCTACTATAATTTTTTTTTATTATTATTTTGTTACAGAAGGAGGCTTGTGCAAGAAATTTTTTTCTTAAATCATTGTTGTTGTGAAAAGTTTACAAGGAATCGGATTTGACGATTGTGGTGTTATTGAATTTTTGCTAATACAACTTCTGAATTTGAATGATTCATTTACTTAGCGATTTTCATGTTAGTTACAATTATATTGCTATTTTATTTTTGTGAGAATAGATCAACTCTTCATTTTTTTTTTATGAATATACTAATCATATTAAACTTGATTGTGACATTATGTATGAAAAGTGCAATTGGGTCTACTTAAGATTCTTTCCATTTCTTTTGCCAATAAACTTATCGATATTTATACTCTATTTTATAGAGCTTTTCATCTTTTGCATTATACGCACACACATTATCACTTAAATTAATATATATATATATATATATATATATATATATATTATCTATTATTTAATTTTTTTACTTTGATTTTGATTCCTATGTTTGTTTAGACAGTGTTTTAAATAGGAAAAAATCAAAATCAAAATAAAATAATGTTACTTATATATATATATTATCTATTATTTAATTTTTTTACTTTGATTTTGATTCCTATGTTTGTTTAGACAGTGTTTTAAATAGGAAAAAATCAAAATCAAAATAAAATAATGTTACTTTGATTAGAGACAAAAATAAAAAATTATTATAAAGAATAAAAATATGTTTAAAACTACAACTTATTAAAAGCTATAAATTTATAAATTGAAGACAAATTCATTAATTAAGGAGTGAAAGTGATAAAAGTTTATAAACTATTTAAAGTTTTATCTGAAAATAAAGAATATTTCAAAGATTGTGTATAATCATTACCTAATCTTGAACCATTCCATAATTAAACTCTCATTCACTAACATATAATGTATCCCTTCTCTTTATATATTTTTCCAGGTTGTTTTACTAAAATTCAAGAGATACCATAAATTTTGTTGATCATAAAAAATAATTATAAAATTTGATATTTTTTTAATTTTAACTAAAAAAGAATAAAAAAGTAAGGATATAATTGATAAAATTAACTAATGCTATATATCATGTCTCAGAACATCTCTCTCAGACTTATTTGTTGTATAAGCTAAAGTTAACGTGCATTGACCTGATAAACTCTACTTCTTTGCTTGCAAATGGATCTTCCACGCAGTTTCTTTCCACAGTTGCATTTGCTATTAAATTTCATAATCTTCATTCATCTTCAACTCAATTCTCCTCTTCTTTACACCTCTCATACCTCCTTTCAACTTTCTCACTCACACCACCATGAACGTTACTCAATCGTATGTGCAACCTTAACTCTTCCTGCACTCGATTTTGCTTGTTGGGTTTTGTTTTGTGTTTCAAAAGTCATAAACTTGAAACACTTGAATTGAATCCTATGCAACCAACATGTTTGTTTGATTGTTTGTGTCTGATTAACTTTGTGTTGTGAACTTGTTGTGATTGCAGATTTAGCAGTGGAATTGTGCAAGCACCCTTTGTCACAAGCTCTTGTCTTCTTCTAAAAACTTGGGGTGTTATCTCCTCACGTGATGAAGATATGGTTCCCCACGTGGGGAACGGATTGTTCTGGAAAGTTCGGGAGGAATCGGATTTGACGATTGTGGTGTTTGAGGTCAGGAATGATTTTGATCCTCAGCAGAAATTGGTTTCTTCTTCTTATCTCAAGGAGAACAATAACTTCCACCGCTTAGAGTTTCTATGTACCAAGAAAATTCCAGAGTTCTCTCTTAATGGGTCTGCAGTTTCGCTAGTCATTGACAATCTTGAGAAGCTTGATGAGTTGAAGTCCAAGGTACATCTTCTCCTTCCCCTTTCATTATTTTTGTGGTTTCTATTTGAAAAGTTGCAATCTGAAACACAATAGATTGATTAAGATATTACATTTCTTATGTGGCCTGCATGATTTGTAGTCCAAGCTCTAGAGTGAGTCACTGTGAATTTCTGTTCTGTCATTTTTGACTTTTCTTTTTGAAAACTAAAAATAACTTTTGAAAGTTGAAATCAAACACACTTTATTTCTTTAATTTGCTTAGAATTTATTGTTCTTCCTGTGTGAGCCCTTGTAACAATGGAAATACTGATGCAGATTAATAGCTCCCATCCATTGATTGTTACTGGACATGGTGTTGGAGGAGCAATAGCTTCACTCTTTACTGTGTTGCTGTTAGATAGCATTGGTTCAGGGAAGAAACGGCCTCTCTGCATCACCTTTGGTTCTCCTCTTGTTGGTGACAAAAGGTTGCAACAAGCCATATCACGAAGTTCTACATGGAGTTCTTGCTTTCTACATGTTGTCTCTTGCAAAGACTCACTTCTCAAGAAGTTGAATCCCCACCCAAGTGCTTACATGCCTTTTGGGACATTTATCTTCTGTTCTGATACAGGTTCTTCTTGTTTTGAGAACCCCGAGTCTGTTTTGGAGCTTCTTGTGAGCTCAATCAATGATCAAAGTCAAGGTTTTGAGGTCCCAGATTATGGAAAACTTGTGCAAAATCTCAATCGTAAAGCAATTTGCAGGGACTTTAACCTACAGGGGATGAACTTGACACATTCTACTTCACTGAATGCAAGTATCGGTTTGCAGTTGTGTGCAGCACTAGATATGCAGGTAGCTGAATATCTTTCAAATTCTAAATCGCTTGCATTTAAAGTAAGAACAGAACCTATAAGTAATACTACAAATGCCGTTTTCTCATCGAATCAAGAGTTAACTTGATAATACATGATGACATTCAATGAAATATTTCATCATGTATTATCTATGAAATTCCAAATTTGATTACAGAACAATATCTATGATTCTACACATGTATGCTCTCTAAATCTTATTAGTCTTGTGTGTAACTAGACTAGAATTTCTTGAGTACATTTGTTTCATAATATCATCTAAATTTGATTTTACAGAAGCAACAACACCAGAACATTGATATAACCGCTTTGGCAACAAAGTTGGAAGAACTGGAGAATAAATTCATGTCCCAGAAGAAGGAGAAATTTGATCCATCCAAGAAATTGAATATAATGAAGATAGACATGGCAAATTTTGAATTGTACAAGAAGCTTTGTAAAAGTCAAGGTATTGGGTACTATGACTGCTTCAAAAAGGAGGCCTCAACAGATGACCAAGATGTTATTCCGTCGCAGAAAAGGCTCAGAAACTACTGGAGTGACATGGTTGAAGAAGCAGAGATGAAACCTCAGACAGAAGCTGCAGCCTTTCGTACTCGCTGGCTTTTTGCTGGAACTAACTACAGGAGAATGGTTGAGCCTCTATACATCGCTGAATACTATGCAAAAGGTCTTTGTAAAGACTATGAGGCTAAAGGAAGGTCTAGACATTATGCAGTGTTGGAGAAGTGGCTGGAAGAAGATAAGAAACAAAAAGCTGATTCAAACGGCAACACCAGAAAGAATGTGGAATCGATTTTAACCTTTGATTCTTGCTTTTGGGCAAAGCTTGAAGAGGCTCTCCTTTTGTGTGGACAGTTGGAGAATTTGAAAGAGAATAAAGAGGTAGAAGGGAAGTTGCTTGAATTTGAGAAGTATGTTTATGAATCACTGAAAAGGTATGAAGTGTCACCAGAGATTTTCTTGAAGGGAAGCAGTTACATGAGTTGGTGGAATAAGTATAAAGGGTCTGCAGGTAATCATAGACTAGCAAGCTTCATGAACAATCCTCAGCATTTTGATCAGTATACTGAGGGAACCTATTTCTTCCCCTGAAGTGCAGTGAATTCAAGTGTGGTTGTACAATAAATTATGATTTAGTAGGGTTCTTGTGTTTGTTATATTGGAAAAACTCTTGCAATTGAGTTTCCCTTGTAAACTTCCACTGTCATTGTTCTTGAAAATTTGAGTGTTGTGGAAGCATGAGGCTACTACTTAGTTAGTGATGATGTAACTTTGAGATCATTTGGTTAACTTTGAGGCCTGTCATGTGATCATTATCCTATATATAAACTTTGTAGCTAATGGATGTGTGAAACTGTTTATGACAGCAACAAAATTATTACACATGACAGAGAATTTGTGATTGCATACTGATATAAAAACATAGTTTGTGATTATATAATTTGTGTTTGAATAATGATATAACAAGATTGTTAATGATTGGATGATAATATAAAGAAATTGTCCTTAGACTGCATTTTGATTAAATTCTAATTTAAAAGTGACATTTCTAATTTTTTAGACAGCATTGTATAATTAATTTAACAATTCATAACCACTTTTTCCACTTTCCTCTATGGTGTAAAAAAAGTATTAATTAAAATTAGTTACATTAACACACTTTTTTTTTATAATAACTACTTAAAAATAATTACATATAAATTATTTTTTTCATTGGTTTAGTGAAACATAGATTCTAACCATAGCCAAGATTTGTAGGGATGAATATTTATCTTCTTTTTTTTCCTACATTCACTTTAGTTGTATACAGTTTCAGAAAGTGTAAATTTAGTCTTCATAAAATTTTTTATTACAGATTTTATATTTCAATTTTCCAATATTAGATAATCTTGATTGAGTGTTAACAAGTCATTTAATTCCTGTATAACTAATGATAATGCTAATTTTATCCATTCACATAATATACTAATGATAAGATTTAATAATAAGCCTTAATACATGTTTTTCAAACAGATATTTTTAATTTTCAATCAACAAACAGATATTTTTAATTTTCAATCAACAATAAATTATTTATTTTTAAAAGAAATAGAAGAAAAAATTTGAGATTAAAAATTTATATCATTCGTATTTTTCTTTCTTCTTTCTCTTCTTTTTCATTTCATTCTTTTTACGTCTATCATTTTTATTTCCTTTTTATCTCTTTTCCTTCGACCCATATAGTTAATCATTTTACTTTTTGTATAAGCACTCAATAGAACAATAAATATATATATTTTTTTTTTCCTTTTCAAATTCTCATCGTTAAAAATTATTCAAATAAATGAAAAGCTGATTTGAGATTTTCAGCGTGTGAATTGTTTCTCGGTAACGCGTTTATGTACTTTTGCCTTGCCTTGTTAGAAACGCTCAAGAACTTGCTCAGAGCTTTCTAAATTACTAAAAAGGAGAAAGAAAAGTAAATAAAAGGTGACAATAATTGCATACATCAGAGTGATTAAATATGTTTTTATCCCTTAATTTTAATGAATTTTAAAATTTATTAATTTTAAAATTTTAGACCAATTTAGTTTTTCATATTTCAAAATATATAAATTTAATCATTTTAATTAAATTTCATTAGATTTATTTGATATTTCAGACATATTTTAGGATTATATTTAAGTTGTTTATTCAGTTTGACACATTTTTGCTTTAATTTTAAGTCAAATCCTATTATGAAACGCGTTTGAAATGTCAAATAAATTTAACAAAAGTTGATTAAAATGACTAAATCCAAATATTTTGAAAGATGAAAGACTAAATTAGTTCAAAGTTTCAAAATAGACTAATTTTAAAATTCACTTAAGCGACAAAAACATAGTTAATCCTAAAACAGAACATAATCCTCGTATATATTTTTCCTTGGACCTACCTATTACATGTCTACGTACGTAGCAAGTTTCCCCAATCTATGAGAAAAAAAATGTTCACGCGAGTGTTGACTTGATTTACCTCATACCAGTTTCATCTTCATATCATGAATCTATTAAAACCATAAAATTCTCAATAATTCACTGCATCATAAGTTTCTTTTCTTGCTATCTCATATGAAAACAATTCATAAAGCAAACTAACATAAAGTGGTGAATTTTACGGTATAACTTATGTTGGATTTTGTGTGCTTGTAATTGCAGATTTTGCAACTTTTGTGACAAGTTCTTATGTTTGCTCAAAGATTATCGGGTGTTATCTTGTCGTGTTATGAATGCATCGTTTCCAACGTAGGAGAAGGAATGTCAAGGAAAGTTTATATAGAACTGGATTCTTGTTTGGTGATTATGGTTTTGAGATCAAAAGATTCAGTACTAGGAATAACAATTTTCACCACTTTGATTTTTTACCAAGAAAGCTCCACTTTTCTGTGTTAATAGAGATTCATTTAAAAAAAATGTACTTTATGTCTAACTCATTCTTACTTTGTCTTTACTTGTGATCTCTAACCATCTTTTTGATATATATATATATATATATATATATATATATATATATATATATATATATATATATATATATATATAAAACTCTCAAAAATCATGCGAATATCAAGATAATTTGAACATTAACTTTTTTTTCTTTCATTTAGGTGCTTCAAAAATTAACAATAAAGAATAAAGAAAGGTTCTGAAGCTCACATAATTGTATAATTGGTTCAACTTGTCGAAAATTTCATGCAAATATAGCTATCAACAAACGACCTCCAAAAATTGTTTCAAATTTTAAACTAAACCCGTTTTGACTTTGTAAGTGATAGTTTCGAAAATGAAATCAATAAATGATGTCGATGTTTACTGATCAATATCCATCACCACTTTCTTAATCTAAATGGGTTTAAATATTAGTTAAATTTTCGTGTTTTATTAGATGTTTTTATTTATTTTTTAAGTCAAAACATTTCATATTTTTGAATTTCGAATGTTAATATATATATATATATATATATATATATATATATATATATATATATATATATATATATATATATATATATATATATAAACAGTAAAAAAATCATATATTAAATAAAACAATTTAGTTTAATTACGCGTTAAAAACCTAATCACGTAACTACGCGTTAAAAACAGCGATATCCACCGGTATATTTAAGAACGCGTTAGTGTAAATGACAATTACTAAATATCAATAATATGTATTTTTTAATTTAATTTTCTCTAAAAAAGTATCTATTATTATTATTATTATTATTATTACATGAATTCCAATTGCCAACTAAAATCCAGTGCCGTTGATGTCGCCAATCTATTTCTTGCAACATGCCAGCCCACACAGTGTCCCACCGCACACATCCCGTGACCATATTCCCACTCTCAATACTCTTGCGCGTGTTTCCCACACTTCGTCACTTCCAACAAAACCCCTTCCACTCTCTTCACTTTACTTCACTCTCTCTGTGTCTCTTTTCGTTTCTCAGTTCCTACAATGTCTTCGTTTTCTCTTTCGTTTCTCACATTGTTATCGTTCTTTTGTTTCTGCGCTAACGCGCGTCTAACGTTGGACTTCTACAAGGACACGTGTCCGCAGTTCGCGCAGATCATCCGCGACACCGTGACGGCGAAGCAGATCGCGAGCCCCACGACGGCGCCCGCCACAATCCGCCTCTTCCTCCACGACTGCCTCCTCCCCAACGGCTGCGACGCCTCCATCCTCCTCTCCTCCACGGCGTTCAACAAGGCGGAGCGCGACGCCGACATCAACCTCTCCCTCCCCGGCGACGCCTTCGACCTCGTCGTCCGCGCCAAGACCGCCCTCGAACTCGCCTGCCCCAACACCGTCTCCTGCGCCGACATCCTCTCCGCCGCCACCCGCGACCTCCTCACCATGCTCGGCGGCCCCTTCTACCCCGTTTTCCTCGGGCGTCGTGACGGCCGCTTCTCCTCCGCCGCCTCCGTCCCCAACCACCTCCCCACCCCATCCATGCCCATGCCCCAAATCACGGAAATCTTCACCCGGCGCGGCTTCTCGGTGGAGGAGTTCGTCGCTCTGAGTGGAGCCCACACCGTGGGATTCTCTCACTGCTCCGAATTCGTCTCCAACCTCTCGAACTCTTCTTCTTCCTACAACCCTCGTTTTTCTGAAGCTTTATCCAAAGCTTGCGCTGATTACAGAACCAACCCTACCCTTTCCGTCTTCAACGACATTATGACTCCCAACAAGTTCGACAATGTGTACTTCCAGAACCTTCCTAAGGGTTTGGGTGTGCTGAAATCCGATCACAGTTTGTACAGTGACCCTGTTACCAGACCCTTCGTGGAGGGCTTCGCCAAGGATCAAGCTAGGTTTTTTAGGGTTTTTGCCTCCGCGATGCAGAAGCTGAGTCTGCTCAATGTGCAGACGGGGAGAAAGGGGGAGATCCGACGCAGGTGTGATCAGATTAATTGATTCTTTCTTCTTCTTCTTTCTGGAAGCTGTTGATGATTTTATGAGATAAGATCTTGTGATTTATGATGAGAATGAGAATGAACGAGAACGAAACCTCTGTTGTGCATGAATTTGATGTTGTTGAGGTTGATTATACATACATAGATTTGGGTTGTGTGAGGTGGGGAAATGCAGGGAATGCAGTAATTGTTGTTGTTCTTTGGATAGATGAATCTGAGTTATGGTTTTGAATGTAATATTATAAGATTTAATTAATAAAGTTTCTCATTTTAATCTGTTTTCTCAGAGTTCATGTAGGTTTGAGATTGCATACAAATTGGTGTGGAGTGATTGAATATGGATTCTAGGTTAAATAAATGTTTAATCTTCATCTCGAAGGAAGAATTTTTGTAATTGAGTTAGATGAACAATGAATAGTAGGATCAAAATCCAAATCTAACTCACTATTGTTCAGCCAAATTTTGGGCTAAATAGTGTTACCTCTGGTAAGAAATTTAAATCTTTTTACCTTAAGGGGTTTAAGAGATAAAACAGTCAGAACTAATTTTTATCAGTAATAATACCAAACATTATAATCAATTTATAGCTACTCATTTAATGAAACTACTTCTAAAGTACACTTTATTTAATTTGAATTTTGTTTTCAATAAAAAACTTATTTTTTAGATGTTAAGTATCAAATAAAGGTAATTTAGAAAAGATTTTTTTAAAGATACTAATGTAATCAAATACTAATTTGAGTTAAACTTATTTTGCTTTTTGAAGTTTATAATTGATATTTTTAGTTCTTTCAGTTTGAAAAAGAAATTTCTATGTTTGTTTTTTCAAATGTCTTGTACAAAAATCAAAATGATGCCAAAATTTAAACGATAATTCACTCGTTTTCTTTCTCTGTTGATTAATTTTCGTAATTAAGTTTTTTTATCCTTAACACATGAGTGAGTTGGTCCAAATTCAAGTTTCAAGAATCTGTGTTGATTATGGTGAGCATTGCAATAGATTTGTCATGGAAATACGCATTTTTTGTTGTTGGATATTATAATTATGTGAGGGAGGGATGCTTAATTGGTTAAATAATTGAAGAATTTGGCTTTGGATTTTGAAAAGCACGTTTTGTCTGCACTGTGGCATCTATTTTGTCCCTTATGGAAAGAAGCTGCATGTGCATGTGCATTTTGCATTCACTCAAACGCGCGTTTTGGGATACAGCTGGTGAAGTTGTTGCAGAGTTTTTAATGCATCAGAGGCGCCGCATACGCTATCTGATATATAATACTTTCTGCGGTGATTACTTAAACTCTAATAATGTTTTTGTTCTTCGTTCGGAACTAATATATTACAGTTTTAATTGGTATAATTACTTATACAGATAAGCAAATTTTATCTTTCGTTTTTGTATTTAAGATTGTTCCTTTTAGTTTTATACGTGTTATTGTTTCTTTAGTTTGAGTTTAGATTTAGACGAGAGAGAATAAAAATTATTAGAAATGATACGTAAAAGAATTAAGTTTGTGTTTGGATAAATAATTTAAATTATTCTAAAAAATGTAAATATATATTATTTGAATTTTTTATAACGAATTTTCTTTAATTTATTAAATAATTTGTTTGGATAAAATAATTGAAATATATTTCAATTTTTTTATTTAGATAAATCAATTTAATATAGACAAACTTAACTCTATTGAGTTTGAGTTGAGTTAGTTTGACATTCGATCCGGACGACTCGTCTTGACTTGGTCTGAATTGACTCCTGAAGATTCAACTCAGGCCTGACCTTCGTCACGAGTTAACTCGATTAGACCTTTGACCTGTACCAGCTCAGACTCGACTCCACCTTTGGCTAATGATCAATTCGGCTCGACCTTCGGCTAGGTCGACTAGACCTTCAATACGGGTTGACTTGATTAGACCTTCGGCCCAGGCAGGCTAGACTAAACCTTCTCCCTGGGCCAGTTCAACTTGATTTTTGGTTTGACATGGCTCGATTCGACCTTCGTTCGGCCTAGGCTAGTTAAACCTTCGGCACGAGCCAAATCGGCTTGACGTTCCTAGTTTGGCTTGGCTAGAGCTTCTGCCTAGGCCGACTCAGCTCGACTTTCAACCTAGTCTGGATCACCTCGACCTTCGACCCTGGCTAGCTCGGTCCGACCTTCGACTGATTCGACTCAACCTTTGGGACGGACCGACTTGACTTGACCTTTGACCTGACCCGACTCAACTTTTTGGACCTGGGAACTTTCTTTGTCCTACGTAATTAATAATTTCACAACTTGGAAAATTTCAATTTATTTCTTTTCTTAATGTTCAAATTCTACTATTTTAGTTATTTGGAATATCTCCTTAAAATTTCTCAACTTCAATTGTGAAACCCCCTTTTCTCTTGTTTCTCTAAGTTATCTATTCTCACCAAGTTAAGTGCATCAGCTCACCACACTGAACAAAACACACTTCACAAATTCTCTTCAGTCTTCTCCTCTCAAACCCCCACACTCTCCACAATTCTAATCCCTTTTCTCTTGCAAATTCAGTTCCTAGAAAAGAAATCCTTGCAGAGCTCCCCACTGACTTTGCTTCCAACTCTCTCCCTCACAATAAGTATATTCTTCCAAGTCCAATCTTATTTTGCTCTGAATTCGAAATCCAGCCTCTATTCTGGAATTAATCAAACGTCCTCATAATCTTGTGTTGTAATGGCTAAATTATCTAGGTTGAACTGAAATTCTGAGCCCCATTGTTGAGAAGGTATCTTACCAAGCTCAAACTCCATAGAAAGGTAAGGAAGCTAACCTTTGTCTTAAATTCGTAGAGAAATCTGTTTAAATGACTTTAGATGGCTTGATTAGGTGATGAATTGATGCTTGAACGATACAATTGTTTGTGTATTGGATTGTGTGGAAAAATCTGGGTTTCTGCATGTGGGAACATGTTCGTAACCTGGTATTTTCGCTTGGGCGAGTGGCTCTCGCCTGAGCGAAAATACCAGGAAACCCACTGTTGTTCCTGCGTGAAACCTCGCCTAGGCGAGCTGAGGTCACTTAAGCGAGAGACATCCTCTTCTAAGCGACCCAGTTTAGCCTGAGCGAGAGTTCGCCCAGGTTTTTGAGTTTTGCCATTGTTAGGGCCTCGCCCAGGCGAGATTGACTTGCCTAAGCGAGATAGTCTCTCGCCTAGGCTAGATTGACTAGCTTGAGCGAAAGCTCCTGCAGTGGGGTATGTGATGTTATACTTTAAAGGATGAGTTTACATGTCTGAAAGAGATTTTGTGCAATTAACTTCTTTTGTGAATGGTATGTGTTGCTAATGCTATGTATGGTGAATATGATGATCATGAACTGTGAAAAGATGTGGTTGAGATAGAATTTCAAGGGAAATTCTGAAGAGAATGTTAGAGTGTGTGTAAGGACGTGAGGAATCCGTATTGGTTGGTATCCTGAAACTCCAATAATCATTCATGCTCAGATAGAATAGAATGGATTATGTCGTGAGGAGTAGCAGGAGGTCCTAGTCTTTGGACTTGATTAAGTCTTAGACGCGAAGGGGACTTACCCTGTGAGTGGTTGGGTGATAACCCCTTGTGCTCAAACTCTACAGAGTTTGGGAACCTTCACAGGTGCAAACCACCAAGAGCTCCAATGTCACTTACACAATCCGGATATCGAGTCTAGAATTATCTGTTTGAGTTATATGTTGTGAATGATTTTACTCTGTGAACTGTATTCTTTTTCGCTCATTTCAGTTAGCTTACCCTCCTTGTTTATGTTTGTTTCCTTGTGTGTTCTCCTTTGCAATGATCACTGATTACTGGTGTGAGTAGAGCCAAATCCAGATGCAGACACCCGTCTCCTAGACAGGAGCTGAGCTTGACTTGGAATAGTAGTAGTAGTAGTGCATTTTTGAGTTAGATCTTGAAGTTCTAAGTTGTATGAACTGACTCCATTGTATATAAGTTGCACCTCTACTTTAGAGTTTATTTTTGTAACGTGGTTAGCTTCGGATGACTGTAATCAACACTTTATAACTGCTTATCCACACTATTTGCTTTGCTGAATCATAATGTGAATATTTTTATTTAGTAGTATAAAAACTATTAAATGGGATATTACATCAATTTCCTTTTAATTTTCTCATCCAAACATTTTATTTTCCTTAAAAATATTTTAAATTATCCAAATAAATAAATTACTCTTTGAAATTGTCTCGTCCAAATAAAATAAAGGTGATTAATTTTCCATATGTAAGAATTAAAATGAATAACTTTTAAACGGAAGAAAAGTTAATACAAAGAGATTAAGTAAATAATTGAATATAGCCTTTTCCATTCAAATCATCTCCATCATTTAGATTGTTAAACACTATAGTATTGTACATTTTGATATTAGTTTACTATCTTTGAGTCCTGATAAATTATTTTGTATACTAAACATTTCATACTTTATATATATATATATATATATATATATATATATATATATATATATATATATATATATATATATAATATTCTTCTTTTTACTAATCTTTATGTTCTATGATGACGAGGAAAAAATATTAATTATCAAATATAATTTATAAATTATCTATATTTATATTATTTTAAATTCATTTAAATTAGTTTATTTTAAATCGAAATTTATATTTTCTAATCTATTTAATTAGAAATGGATTGAATATTTATTTGGTTGAAAATTAAAAACTTAAAATGTGTTAACGTCATTTTAAGTTACGAAATAGGAGGTCATATCACACTCAAGATAAAATTGGGTTAAACTCATACAAGGTTGAGTTGAGTCAATTTAGTTCAAAGTCAAACCAACTCGATTTTGGTGTAGGTCGAATCAATTCAATCCAGATCTAAGTCGAGCTCAATTGGTTTAAACCTAGATCAAACCGAGTTGGTCTAAACTCAAGTTGAATTGAATCAATTTGAGTCCAAGTAAAGGCAAGTTGGTCGTCGTGTGAATTAAGTTAATTTGTTCTAAGCTCAGGTCGAGTTGAGTGGCCTAAGCTCAAGTAGAGCCAAGTCAACTTGAGTCAAGGTCAAACTAAATTTGTTTGCGTCTTTTTTCAATCGAGCTAGGCTAACCTAGATCAAGTCAAGTATAGCTTATCTATGTCGAATCGAACTCAAGTGGAATGAAGACGTTGATCTAAGTCAAATTAGACTTGTGTTTGATCGATATATTGAGTCTACACCGATTTGAGATAATGTGAGATTGAGTTGGGTTCACATCACATTAAGTCAATTAGGTCAATCTTACATTAAACTTAGTATAATTGACATAGTTAATTTGATGGTAAATTTAATCTAGATTTCAATTTAAATTATATTGAAAAAAAAAATTCAAAATTAATATAATCTAATTTAAATGAAATTGAATTTTTGATCCAATATATTTTATTAATGAATTTTGAAAATTCCAATTTATAATAACCACATTTTAACCATTTTAGTAAATAGAAACAACAAATCTATTATAAATCTTTTTTATGACAAGTTAATATTATATGAGAGTAATATTTCATCTTAATTTTTCATAACATATATTCAAATGATATAACAAGTGTGAACTTTATATTATTAATTAAGTAATATTTAATATAGTAAGTTGACCTTTTTATGTTTAGTTATTATTTATAATTTTATACGGTGTCTATTATTTCTTGTAGCAATTCCCATGCCTTCGATGCCATAAGCTTAACAAATTCTTAAGGTGATAAAACTCGTCGATTCACAAAAAAGAGTTAGTTCGACTGTAAAAGAAGAGTTATTAATAATAATCCAATGTTGACGAAATGTAAAAGAAAAAATAAATTCACTAAAAATTATCGACAAAAATGGAATGTATAATGTTTTAATAATGAAAGTGATCAAATGAAAATAAGTTAAATTAGTAAAATGATACTTACTTTTAGCTAGATGTGTCAGTTTGATACTCGCTCTTAAAATGATATTAATAGAGTTCAAATTTTTGAAAAAATGTTCCAATTATATTTTTTTCATAAAAAATATTATTAATACGTTAATTTTATTTATGACTTTTATCATTAAATTTTAATATAAATATTAATACTTAATTTTGTAAGTTAATTTAAATATTAATATTAAGAATTTTTTTTTAAAAATTAATTGAGATATCTTTTTAAAAAAAACTCAAGTGACATTTTTTCAAAATAGATACCATATGACATATTTGAACCAAATTTAAACCAACTATTTAACTTGGTTGTTTTACATGGGAGAGTTGAACGGTTGACGCAGTTAAAAGAAACATGAACCGTGATTGAAGAAGAAAACCTCAACCGACACAGGTTTTTTGGGTTGTGTAAAGTCAAATGATGAATTTGGAACCAGGCTGTCCAATACCATAATGCCGTCGATGTGGGACCTCAACTTTTACTATAGTTCTTTCTTTTCCATACTCCACGGAATGTTACTACTTAATTTTATGTTTCTCTTTCAATTTTATTTTATATTTTTGATGGTTTATAAATTTTAAATCTTATTATTTGTTCTACCATATATTTCTGCTTAAAAGCTGTGTCATATTTTTTTCTTTTATAAAATAGATAAATAAATAAAATCCTATATATTTATTTATCAACAATATTAAATGATTCTTAAAGATTATAGAATGTGTAGGAAGTTAAACATCTTTGTTCATTGATTACGGCCGAAAAGACAGCTTTATTGCGGAATCCTAACATTGTTTGGTTTTGGTACACGCGGTTTGGGTTGGCTCCACTTACACTCGCAAAAATAAATCACTTTTCAGGAATTAGTTTTTTTTTTGCCTAAATAAACCCAACATAAAAAAAGTTTAATTAATTTTTATTTGATTTTTTTAATTTAGTGTGTCAATAATTTTGGTTCTAGAGTTTTAATTATTTCATTTTAATTTATATACCAAGTTGATTATTTTATTTAATAAATTGATTTTGATCACAAAAAAGTGCCCCTTTTCATTTGGGTCCCAACATTTTTTTATTAAAAATATATTTTTAACAAAATCATTTTTTTTATTATACAATGAGATTTATCTAAATGGATAACAATTTTCTTTAGCTATCTCAATAAATCTTATTTAGATAGATAACGAAAATACATTTATATAATCTCGACTAGATTTTACGAATATATATTGCAAAAACGAATTTTTATTAATTTTTATTGTATATTTAGATAAGATCTATTGAGATATGGCACAAAATATATACTGTTTTTGTCAAAACAAAAGGGGTTTGAACTTAGTAAAAGTTTATCAGAATTACAGAAACCCACTTGTTGGCCCAATAATCCCTCATTGCAATTGGGCTTCAATTTATATACTTAGAATTATATAATTTAGGATGTTTATATTATATAATTTAAAACATAATTATGAATTATACAATTTAAAAGTAAATTATATAATCTGAAACATACTTCTAAATCATCTTATTTAAGATAATATTACATATAGTTATAAATTACGTAATTCAAAAGATAATTTTTGTAAATAACGTAATTCAGAAGTATCTTAAAATGTAATTTCAAATTGATTTAAACACATGGTTTTAAGTGTATAGCCATTATCTTTTTTCTCTTTTTTATTTTTTTTGTTAAAGGTAGTTCAACTTTAAAATAAATGATACAAAAGTTTTCCATTTAGTTTGGTAAGTTTTTTTTGAGGCAATAACCAAATACTTTTGAAATGGATATTCAATAATGGTCGGATTGTGATAAATACATAAATTAAAAAAATTAAGCCGTGATTAAAATTATAAAACTAAATTTCAAGCAAAAATAAACAGAAAACTAAAAGACATGCCAATTTTTTTTTTAAATTTACTATAAAAAATTATCATATTCATTGACAAAAGAAAAATACCATACTGTGAGTAAAATATTAATTTAAATTAATAATTTTGTATAGCATGTCCCTGTTTTTCAAAATAAACCATTGATCTACAGAAAAAACTACATGACATGAAACTAAGTTGGGTAATCTATCTTTTCCTCGAAAATTAAAGTTAGGAAAATCCAAATTTGAAGTCTACCCTCAAATAAATTAGGTATACCTCACCTTTTTTTTTTTCATGTTAACTGTTTTTATTTTTGAAAAAAATTTAATTTGGTTCAAGTGAGTGATCTGATTTTGGGTATGAGCCAAATTACTTGTTATCATAAGTTGACAACAAGTATTATATTAAAGGGTTAAATATGTTTTTGTTTCTTAATTTTTAGTAAATTTTGGAATTAGTTTATTTTGAAACTTTGGACAAATTAAGTCATTTATCTTTCGAAATATGTGGAATTAATTCTTTTAACTAAATTTGGTTAGATTTATTTGATGTTTCGTATACATTTTAGGATTGTATTTGAGTTATTTATACTGTTTGACACATTTTTGCTTTAATGTTAAGTCAAATACTATTATGAAACGCGTTTGAAATGTAAAATAAATTTAACAAAATTTGATTAAAAGGAATAAATTCACGTATTTCAAAAGATTAATAACTAAATTAATTCAAAGTTTTAAAATAAACTAATTCTAAAATTCATTAAAAACTAAGGAAAAAAAAACATATTTAACCCGTATTAAAAAAAAAAAGTTACCCTTTAAGTTTAGTTCTCAAAACATTGGTTTTCATAGTTATTAGTTGCATTTTATTTGATTCAATTATAAGAATTTGCGGGAAACGTTCAACATTGCTTTATAAATCGTTATCTGTAAAAGCACACAATGTTAAAACAACACACTATTGCTTTTACAAATCAGATCGTGCAAGACCAATAGATCTAAAAGAAGAAGAAAAGAAGTTAATAGACTTTTTATCCCTTTTGTTTTTATATTCAATTAACTTTCATTTTTAAAAAGTGTTATATGATTTTAAACTCTAAACTTGAATATAAAATTGAAATTTGTTTTTCTTTCAATATATTTTACTTTCTAGACCTTAAAAATAAATTAATATAATTTTTTAAACCTAATAACAAGTTAACTTGTTTGGGTTTGTTAAATGGTGTTTTATGATAACAATTGAGTTAAAACTTGTCAAAATTGTATAATTTTTTACAGACTTCATTATCTACGGAAAATTTCCTATGTAATATTATCTACGGATTTTTTTTTTGTATGTTAGATTTCAAACGTCTATTTTACATACGGATTTTCTTTCGTATGTAATTCGTAGATAATATTTAATTACATACGAATTTTGTCTGTAGAAAAAAAAATCATTTTTTTTGTAGTGTCATACATCATTTTAAGATGCGTTTGATACGTTAACATGATCATTTCTTTTAAATTGATTTTAACATCGTTTGAAAGTATTAAATGTCAATATTTGAATTTGTTACGTATCAAAATTTAGGTCATTTTCTACTTTAAAATTATCACTTGATAGAATCAAATAATTTCAAAATACAAGATGACTAATATTTTGGCATATGACAAACTTACATTTTGATACATGATACTTTAAAACAATATTAACACTAACTTAACAAAAAAAAGACAAAAAAAATAAGAACTTAATTGAATAAAAAACGAACATAAAAATTAACACAAATCACAAATCTAAATACATGATCAAATTACAACAGAATAATAGTAAGAAAAGTGTAGCAACGTCTTGAGAAAAGAATATAAGTAGCAAGTAAAGGCAATTCAAGGAATGATCATGGTTTGGTTTGTGGGCCATGAATCAATCACCTAAAAAATACTATTGCTGGTAGTTCTTTGACTCCAGAACTGTTAGCACCATGATTTGCAGTGATTATGCAGAAGTTGTTTGATAGTGCAATGGAACAATTTCATAAATTTAGCTGTTCATGAGCACAGTTTATCCATGTTTACATGAATAAGATAAAACTTTGACAGCAAAAATGCTCCCGCGTAGCCTCCACAACAAATCTAATCCACGTTCAAATTGAAAAGAGGTTGTGATGTGAGCTTAAAATATATTGAGATACCACAAGTTTCAGTGCAAAAGAAAAGAAAAAGAAAAGCCAAAAACCAGCTACACCCTGTAGAAGAAGGAATAAAGTGACTAATCCATAAGCATATACACCACTTTCTGCTTCAAAAATCATCAACTTTATTATTATTACTCTTTTCCCCTTCGTTTTTTCAATCAACAACACCATTCTCCTCCTCTAACAATCAAACACTTACAACAACCCTTCAACATTTCATCACTCCAACAAAATATGCTTTAATTTATATCATTTATCATTGTATTTTTTTGCATAAAAAATTCATCTTTTCATCGTATCATATTAATGAATAAGATGATATCATGAAATGATTATTTTCTAATGAATAGATAAGCAAACAAAAATTATTTTTGTTTTGCCCTTTCTTTACAAAAATTGATCTCTTATTACGTTAGTCATATTGATGATTTATGTGTTAACTTAACTTTTAATATTTAATACAAATATTTGTGTGGCAATAGTAGAATATCACGACATTTTTATTAAATATTAAATGTTAAATTCGAAGAAAGAACATAATTAGTCCGGAATCAAATTCATAAAAATAAAAGGACAAAGTTTGTATAAAAGTTTCAGATGAAAATACAATTAAGCCAAAACATTACATTGATATTGCATATGTTTAAAAAAAATGCCCCCATTTATCAATTCTCCCTTCAAAAATCATAAACCATGGATTTTTTTTTAAAACAATAATCCAAAACAACCTAGTCTTAAAAAGACCAATAATTACAGAAAATAAGAAACAAAAGATTCCACTGTACTCAAAACTCGGCCGAGTTAGCACTCGACTCGTCAAACCCGCCACCGAGTCGGCCCCGAGTCCGGCAACCCAACCCCGAGTCAAGCAATTCCTCCCAATCCACGTCTTCCTCCTCCACCTCCTTGGCTCTCATCACCTCCAAAATCTTCTTCACCTTGTGCCTAGCCCTCTCACTCCCCACTTTCTCCACCTTCTGCAACACCTCCACCAGCCCCGCCGCCTTCGCAACCGCCTTAAACCTCAAACCGCCGTGACTCAACGCGTACATCACCGTCACACAACTCTCCCGAGTAGACCCGGTAGCCGAGTCGGGACCACTCAGCAACCCGACCAAACACTCCACAACACCCGCATCCAACATCGCGGCCCGCCCGTCCGACCCGGAACCTAAGTTCCCCAAAATCAATAAAACCCGACCTGTCATGTGACCCAACTTAACCATACTTAAAAGAACCGGAACCGAACCGAGTTTAACCATCTTGGACCGGTTACTCTGAACCAACGACAAATGGTAAAGCGCCAAGGCCGAGTCATGCCGAGTCCGCTCGCTCTCGACTCGGAGCATCTGAAGCAACGGACCCAAACCACCCAGAACACCAATGGCGGTTTTGTTATCGTCTTCGAGAGACAAACTGAACAACGCGCCGGCACAGTGTTCCTGCGCTTCAGGGGATCCGAATTTCAGAACCTCGATCAACGGTGGCACCATCCCCGACCGCACGATCTTCAGTTTGTTACTCTTCTCCAGAGAAAGGTTCACCACTGAAGCCAAAGTGTTCACCTGAACGTTCACGTGTTTCGACAACACGAGGGAGCGTAACGCAGAGAGTATCCGCGGAGTGCAGAGTTGGACCCGGGTTTCTTCTCTCACTCGGGTGAGTTTTCTCAGAGAGAGAAGCGCTTCCTCGATTATGTTCTGCTGTGGGCTTTTGAGCTTCCCCGTGATTTCTTCTTCTTCTGGGGTTGCGGCGGGTTCGATTTCTGACGAGGAAGGGGAAGAGTAGTAGCAGCAACTGGGGCGCGTGGCGAGCTGAAACGGCGGCGTTGAGGCTGAGGACGTGGCTATGGATTCCTCGGAGCTCGTGTACAGATGCGTCGGTCTTATGGGCACCTCGGTTTCCGCGTGGCGGCGGAGGTTGCTCGAGGGTGGGTTTTCGTCCAGGGAATCCAGGATTGGATCTCTGTCGGAGAGCTTTTCTTCTGTGGGAACGACGTTCGGGGAGATCGAGGTTTCTACGAGGTTTGAGTTGGGGGTGTCGGGGGAAATTGAGGTCTGTTGTACCAGTTTCGTGTCAGGGGAGGAGATTGAGGTTTGTTGCACGAGGTTGTTGTGGGGGAGAGGAGGGGGTGTGTGGGTGGTGTGGCACCACTTGAGGATGGCGGATTTAAGGGCGAGGTTGGGGATGAGGGTGGAGAAATCGGGGGTGGTGCCGTCGGGGAGTTGGGGTGTAAAGTTGAGATTTTTACAGGCTTCGACGGAGGAGCGTTCGAAGGAGTGGCCGGAGGAGACGATGACGGGGTCGGACATGAGGGAATGGGAAACGGGGCAGAGGAATTCATCTGGGGGGGTTTGGATTTTGGGTTTGGTTTTAGTGTGGAAGAAGATTTTCTTCCACTTCAGCTTCGGAGTTGCAGCAGCGGTGTTTATCGGTTCTGAATCTTTTGGTGTTTTCTTGGGTGACGATGGCCATTTCTTGTGGATGGTGAGCTTCAGCGATTGTTGAATCTCCATGGATGGTTGAGGTTGTGCCCTCTCTCACACCGTCGAATGTGAGAGAGTTAATCGGGGAGTGTCATTGGAGTTCCAACGATATAATTAGAACATCGAGGTTTTGTGAGTTTCAGGTTATGTTACTAAGGTTTGGTTTGGTGTGAGGTTAGTGTTTTTTGGCCTTGTAGGTGTTGAAGAGTAGAGGGGTGTGTGAGTGAAATCATGATTTTGTGTTGGGAGAGAGAGATTGGATTCCTTTGCTTTTTGAAAACCTGCCCAATTGGAAAGGGGTTAAAGGGAAAGTGATGAACTTGGGTATGAGATAAATATCCTATAAGTGCAGTTTAGTTGGTACAGTAGAGTGTGAATTTTGTATTTTTTTTTAGTATTTGTACCTTGCTACGTACAATGTACAGAGTGTATACTTATGTATAAGGGGAATAGAATAAAAGAAAAGAAATTAAAGTGGTTTGGAAACTGGTCCTGCATTTGATGTCAATGTTCAGGGATTGGAACACATGCAGCATGGAAGCCAATAGAACAAAAACTCTTTTCAGGTTTCAAAGTGATGACTTACTATATATCAGTTATTTGGTTGAAACAACTTTGGCCTTTTACACAGATTCCAACAGTCAAAGACTCCATTTTATAATCAGAAATTCCAGAACTTGTTTGCGTTGAGTTACAAATGTTAATGAAGTTACATATTACAAACTTATTCACTGAATTCTGTTGTTGGGTTCACAATTAATGATGATGATGATGATGCATGTTTCAATTCTTACATAAAAATAAATTAAGAAGCGGTGATAATTGATTTAATCTTTCCATTATTTGTCAACTTTACTAGCTGTAAATATATCTCAAGCTAGAAAAGTTGTGTGTTCTCAATTCATATAAGAAATATTATATTCTGAAATTCACATAAACAAGGTCTATACAAAAACGACATCAAATATATAAGAGGTGTAAGACAGAGAATATAAGATATTTAAACACTTTAGTTAGACAACCTCAAACCCTAATTGAAAAGTCCTATGTAGGAACAGCTTAAAAAAGCTCTAATTTATAACTATATATAACCTATAATTTTCAGTTTGTTTCCAAGATGCAAAAAAATTTCTAATTATGAAAAATAATATTAATAATTAGGCATGATATAAAATTTGATCCAACCATAATAATTGTTCCAGTCTCGAATATCAGGGAGACAAAAACCAAAAACAAATTATCCCTATGCTAGCTCTTACACTGATAGATATGCGTTTCCCCTATTTGGAGTTCATTAGTTCTGGTTCCAAAAAAGGTCCCTTATCTCTTCCTTTCTTCTTCTTTATATAGGACTCCTACCTACCTGATTCGTAGAAAGACTTGTTAGTGTGGCAAAATATCAGTAACTAATTCCTATTTTTTCGCTGGATATTAAATCCCTTCCTTTTAGGAATGAATTAACCACCTTGGCCCAAATCTCGCTCGATCCAAATCTTACTCGGCCCAAATCCTGCTCGTCACCTCGGCCTATGACTGAAACGCGTTGTTTTATGATAAATATTTATCAAGACAGAATCCAAATGAACATGTTGAGGTCGGTTATTCCTTGGACGGTAATAATCAATACCAAATAACACTTATATACACATGTAGAGAATAGATTTATAGAATATATATTATGATAATAAGATAAATAAAATAAATAAATATGTAATAAATATACATAAAATCAAATTGGTTGTATGTTAGAGTTAAATATGTTTTTGGTTTCTTAACTTTCAATGGATTTTGAAATTAGTCAATTTTGAAACTTTGGACCAATTGAGTCCTCCATCTTTCGAAATACGTGGATTTAATCCTTTTAATCAAATTTTATTAAATTTATTTGACATTTCAAGCACGTTTTATAATAGTATTTAACATTAAAATAAAAATGTGTCAAACAGTATAAACAACTCAAATACAATCCTAAATGAGTACGAAACATCAAATAAATCTAATAAAATTTGATTAAAAGGACTAAATTCACGTATTTTGAAAGAGGAAGGAATGACTACATTGGTCTAAAGTTTCAAAATTAACTAATATCAAAATTCACTTAAAGTTAAGAGACGAAAAACATATTTAATCCTGTATATTATTATTCTCTTGGATAATAAATTATGACCAAAATCGCAATAGGCATTATGCTAGTTGAGCCATGGGTGAGAAAAGTGTAAGGTATTCCTTTGAGGCAATCAACACAAAAAGGTAAAACAAAAGGATGTTGTTTTGTCTTGAGGAGACCCCACATGTAGCCTTTGCAATTTTTGACTAATTTTGTGGACAAAAAACGTCAAATGGTATCTTAGCATGCAATGCTTTGTTTGCATGGAGAAGGTTGTTTTAATGTTTTTTCCAACCAAAGCCACCATTTGTTATTATAATTATTGCAATCTTAATAGCCAAGTCTACGTCGCACTAAGAACCCTTTATCAGTGTAAATCGCTGGACAAACGTATTTGTATATATGTCTTAATTTATTTGCTAAAAGTGATTGATTCCCTTTGCATTTTCCTACCCCACTTCCTTTACCCTCCCAAAACCATATTTTTTTTTCAATCTTAAATTATTGTGCTCTTGACTATAATAAACAAGTTACTCTCCAGATTTACGTGTGAGAAGAATATTTCAATATTTAAACTCATTATTATAGTTTTTAAAAAGTGTAAATAAGAATCGTATCTACGTGGAATTACTATTTCATTTCAATTAACTAAATATTAAATTACTATATAATATGGATTTGTCGGTAAAATTACTATATAATATTTCGTTATAAGCGAGGGAGGGTTCATGAAGATGTTGCTTTTCGGCTGAAGTTAATAAATAATATACATTTTCTGGGATTGAAAATAACCTAATCTTAATTCATGAGTACAGACACCATACATCAAATATTTATGTAACGGGATTTTAAAATTATTTCATAGCATTTTTTTTTTTCATTCAAATCTACAAATACTCATTAAGTATTAATTCATCCTCTATAGATAACAAAAATTACTTGTAATTTAGACACAACTAATCTAAAGAATCACTTTTCACGGCTTTTTTGTCCTTGAAGATCTTTTTCAACTCGAATTTGTAAAAATGGATCAGTCGATTTTTTTTTGTAAAATAGAAATAAGTCGTTAGGGTGGAGAAAGATATTATAGGTGAAGTCGTCCTCCACTCTATCAGTTTCTTTTTTTTTTTAAAAAGCAAAACCGTCATTCATAAAGGCGATTTCTATTAATTTAAAAAGTGAAGTCGTTTTCGTATACGACGACTTCACTTTTCATTTTTTTTACTTTGTAGTTATAATTTGTTTTTATAAGATGTACATTCTTGGATAAGTTATCTTTACATTGTTAGATTAGGGTGAAATATCATCATAAAATTTTTTGTATGCCATTAAATGATGTAAAATTCAGATTATTTTAATATTTATTAATTATTTCTTATTGCAGACCATTTAAAGGAATTCTGCATTGCAATATATCTTATTTTAAAAGTTTTATCGCAGAATTCAAAAGGATGAAATGCCAGCTTGTTCTTGGAGGTAAATAATTGAAAAAGGATCAAATATAAACATGTCTTCAAACTTGATTGAGAGAAAAAGTTGTAGAATTGTAGGGTGTGTAGAAACTATGCTCCCTAAATGCCTAAGTACCCCTCTTTATGAAGCATCTAAAAATTATAATTACAACATAAAAAAATAAAAATGAAAAGTGAAGTCGTCAGACTTTACTTTTTAAATTAATAGAAACTGGTCTTACAGATAACAACTTTACCTTTTAAAAAAAAAATAAGAAAAAGAAATCGACATGGTGGAGGATGACTTCACTTGTAATGTCGCCTTCCACTCTGACGACTTATTCCTATTTTACAAAAAAAATTCAACGGATTCATTTACAAATTCAATGGAAAAAGATCCTCAAATACAAAAATGCCCACTTTTCACATTTCTCATTAAAATTCTAAATGCATGCTTTTATGTATTATTCTATAATTTGGGTAAAGAACAAACTAATATAGTAAAATTTATTCTTAGCAATTTACTATTTTGAAATGATATTAATCGAGAACCAATTATAAAGATTACTTCCCAAATTCCTCATTAGATCTTCAAATAAAAAATTATGGTTTAATCACACAAATGCAAGTTTTAAGAACATATTAAATCATCAATATAAGATGGAACAACAATGTTAAGAAATATTTTAGACAAAAGACTCATTTTTATCAAGTTCGAAACTCCTATTTATAGATTTACGTATCATCATCATTCCTCACTAGAGCACTCGTTGGTCGCTTGAATGACCACTTCTTTATATTTATACTCTCTTTTTTTTTCTTGATTTTATGAAAAATATATATGTTAACAATAAACACAATGCTATTTAACTTTTTTTTAGACATATAAACCTACTAAATTTAAAACATGCCTTACAATACTTAATTTAATTATAATTAATAAATATTTTTTTATTTGTAAATAATAAAATATAACTGTGATCTTTCTTTCTTTTACCAATGTGATGAAAAAAATGAAAAAAAAAGTTTTATAACAAAATAAATAGATAATGAAAAAAAAGTAATGCATAAAAGAAAAAAAGAAAAGTTTGAAATAAACACTCACATTATTGTATATATATTTTTTTGTCGGAAACAAAATTAACTAAATTATTAATAAAAAATCAATATTTACATTTATCATTTTAATCCACATAAATCATCATTATTTCCATTTATTATTCATAATTGATGTAAAAAACGATTATTTTTATTTATATTTGTTAAAAGTGTGTGATATTTTTGTCATTATAGCTCTTATTATGTCATTTCATTGTGTTATAGGGTACAATTATGGACCAAATTTTGTATTGTTCTTTAAGTGAATTCATTAGTGTGTTCCCAGTTCTTAAGCTAGCTTCTGTCTTACTTAACATTTACAACCTACAAGACATTATCAGAATACTTTAATTATTGGGTGGATCCACACACCACGTGATAAACCTAATAATTCATGTTTCAACAAAAAGTAAGTGTTGTATGAGTCCCAGGTGGGAGAAAAACGTGTTCATCTTTTTCACTATTGTTTTTTATTCAGATGTCTCAACTTTTAACATACTAGCTTATTGTGGGTTTCTCACATTAATTTGTGGGATTTCTATCTTTTTATAATTTTCAAATATAAATGCACAAAATACATTTCATTCATTAAAGTTTCTTGTTTTATTGTACAATAGTATGATTACGAATATTGAAGATTAATGTATTGCTTTTGCAAATCAAATATGAGTATACACACACTTATTTCAACATTCACCAGTGCAGAATGGACTTTTGGCCCCGGTTGTTTTTGTTATTCTGCCTCGGTTTTAGAACCGAGGCATATTGGGGTGAGGCCAAAAGGTATGACTTTTGGCCTCGGGTGTTAACCGGAACCATAAAACGCTTTTTCTGCCTCGGGTAACGTAAGAACCGAGGCCATAGGGGACATTTTTTTGGACCACCACTGCAGTTGTGGTAAGTCGTTCGAGCACCACTGCAGTTGGAAGAACCCCTCTGTGGTATCATCCTCATTACCATCCACTTCCAGATCTGGTTTCAGCCCCTCTTCCACTTTGCATTTCAGCCACCCTTTTCAACAAACCCTAAAAACTACATATAAAATTTAATCAAGGAATCAGGAAATGGAGGTGGAGGAAATGGAGCTGCAGTGAACCAGCGGCTGCAGCGAACAGCGGCGGCAGCGACCCAGCGGCGGCAACGACCCAGCGGCGAGGAAATGGAGGTGCAGCGAACCAGCGGCGGCAGCGACCCAGCGGCGGCAACGACCCAGCGGCGGCAACGAACCAGCGAACCAGACGGTGGAGGGGTAGGTTGCAGGGAGAGAGAAGAGAGAAATGGAGACTGCGGCGGGGAAGGAGAAAAAGAAAAAAGGGCTGGCTAGGTTGCAGGGAGAGAGAAGAGAGAAATGGAGTTGTTTAGAGAAATGGAGACTGCGACGGGGAAGAAGAAGAAGAAAAAAGGGCACGCATTTTGGCACCGGTTGTCAATCACCCGAGGCCAAATGGAAGTGTATAGGCCCCGGTTCTTCGCCACCCGAGGCCAAATCTCTGTTATAGGCCTCGTTCTTTTGTCACCCGAGGCCAAAGCGTGCGCTGTCAGTGGCAGTTTTGTAAATCTGGGTGACACAGATGGGTTATATGCTTCGGTTAGTTTGGGACCCGAGGCAGAATGCTGAGAAAAATTTCAAAAATGCCACCGCCTCCTTATAGGCTTCGGTCCCGCAGTAACCGAAGCCTATAAGGCGAGTTAAAAACCCCATTCTGCACTAGTGATTATCTTCTCAAATTATTTTGAAAAATATTTCTAAAGTTGTTTTGAGAATATATATATATATATATATATATATATATATATATATATATATATATATATATAAAGATCTATAAAAGGGTTAAATATCAATAGCAATAATTTTTAAGAGATAATATTTGATTATTTTATTATTAAAATGTTGAACTATAAATAGTTTTCTAATAATCGAATTCATTTTATAAAAACTTACAAGAACGAGCTCTATAAATGTATTTGAACAAAATTTTGAATAGAGTAAGTTTAAGTTCTATTTTTTTTCTTGAGTTAAATATTGGATTATGTTATCTTTTACCTAGTGTCATCGCATGTATCCAACACTTTTACATGTTGGGTGAACAACAACTCGTTGGACGAGCTTGCCAAAAGTGGCGTTAAGAGGTGTGTTTGTTAGACAAGTAAAATAGTGGCCGAGTGAAAAATGAAAATATAAAAAATTTGATAGTGAGGTGTTTGCTTGACTCGTTGGACTAGAGAATTTTTACTGAGTGAATTTTTAAAGAATTTATTCTCAATACTCTTTCGCTAGGTGAACCTACATTTCGCCGAGTAGGGAGTTCTATGTAAAAACTAAGCGCATCAATGATAAATCTTCTCTAGGCAAGTGATGTAGTCATTAGGTACGTCTCATTCTAGTAGGTACTCATCGAGTGAGACATGCATTCATCGAGCAAGAATATTAATTATGAATGTGTAAATATAGTTTTTAACTCATGTGGTGTGATTGGGTTTGAATTATGTGGGATAAGGATGTGCTAATTCTTAGGGTGGAATACTACTATGTGGTGATGTGCGAAGTGTATTGACAACAAAATCTGTAATAAGAGTGTCTCTACTAGTATTGAACTAACATAGAGGATGATACTTAATTGTAAGAGCCAAAAGAGATTATTATTTGGAGTTTAGTAAGAGATCAGACCTCACATATATAGAATTGATCTTGTCATACTCTTTGGGTAAGATGTGGTCCGACCAAGATATAATTATAGCTCTTAAGAGGCAAGAGTGATGACAGGTGCATGGTCTCAGATTTTACTTAATTCTCTAGAGGTAGAGTTAGATGTTTAGTTGTGTGTAAATGAGTCGTGAAGGCTTTGTTTGTGTCATATGCTTTAGACATTTGATTGATTTAATAATATGACGTGTGAATTGTGAAAGGATGAATGGTTCTTATGGATTGATGTTAACTTTATAAGTAGTATGATTTAAATTTACTCTAACTTACCCTTGTATTTGGTTGTGGTTGTAATATCCACTTACGATAACCATGTTTTTCACGAAAGTAGAGGATGATGCAAGAGTATGAAAGGAAAAACATTGAGACTACATTCAGTGTGTGAAGCTAGTGTATAATTCGTAACTGTAAAAAATTATATTTCATAATAGATCTTTCCTTAAGTTTGAGAAACTATTTAAAAAAAATCTATAATATTAAGGACGGTATATGATATAGTTATACTATTTATGCTTAAATTGTAAACTTAATGCTAATAATGTAACAACCTATTTAATAGAATGATCTACTATAATTAGGTTGTTACAATAAATATATATATATATATATATATATATATATATATATATATATATATATATTTATTTTAGTAGTGTATTTAATATCTACTATTAATAGTAATGATACAAAAATATTTTTCTTATTGAAACAAAATATCTGTATTTTAAAAAATGTGTTTTTTTTTTCACATGACAAATAGAAAAATACATATAAAAATAGAAGAAGAAAGGGCTAATAACTATCGATTTATACCACATACTTAATATCAATTACAAATGTATATGCAACTAAAATTTATGTTCTTGCATTGTAATTGTCCATTATTGTGAATTGTTTGTTGTATACATCTTTGGTTGAAGGTGGGTTTATTTTGTGCAAAAGACCATTAGAAGTCTGACAAATTTGGCTTGGCTATGTATGCTCCTTTTGTCATTTACCTTTTCCATTTTAAACTTTTTTCAATTTGTAGTCACCTTTTGTTAGTAATAGTAAACCGTCAATTATGTCGTCATTATATACATATTACTGGCCAATTTAATTATGTTATAAAACTAATACTAATTAATTGATCTTTACCAATTTATTATTGAGGATATATGAAATTAACAAATGTGTTGGGTTTATATTTTATATTTTTTACATATGGGTTATGGTCATGGTTATAGTCATTGAGAGATTACGGTCCTATATGGTTATATGACATTAGTCTTACATATATAAGACCTTAGACACCACTTTTACACCAAAACTTTATCTATCCAATGTGAGACTTTGACTCACACTTGGACTATTCCCATCGGCTCTGATACCACTGTTGGGTTTATATTTTATATTTTTCACATATGGGTTATGGCCATGGTTATAGTTATTGAGCGATTACGGTTCTATATGGTTATATGACATTAGTCTTATACATATAAGACCTTAGAGACCACTTTTACATCAAAACCTTAAAGCAATGTTGTCATGGGTCTTTATTCTTATATAGTGTTTAACTTTGTCTTTTCTATCCAATGTGGCATTTTGACTCACACTACTATTCCGAACAAAATGTTATTCTATAACTTAACTCCTAAATGTCAATAATCAAATTGATTCTCGAAAACCATCGTCAGAGAACAATCTAACTTTCTTTCATGAATATAAAATATTCCTTTTATCTTATTCCAGCAAAATTACATGTGTTATTGTGCTTGTATGTTTGTATTTTTTAATTTTTATAGAAATTTTAGTTAAGAATGATAATAGTTACTTTCAAAATATATAAAATAACCATTAAAAACAGGAGAGGTTTTCAGAATAACGGTTAAAGGTAAACTATTTATAAAATAATAAAAAATTTGAAAAAATAAAATATGTACATAAAAGAGGTTTTTAAAATAATTGTTAAAGACAAAATATGTCTATAGAATAACAGTTAAAGATAAACTATTTATAAAATAACTAGAAAAAACACAAGTGTCGCACCTATTTGTTCGTATTTTTTAATTTTCATAAAAATTTGAGTTAAGATCAATAATATTTATTTTTAGAATATGTAATTAATTTTTAAAATAGTTGTTAAATAAAATAACCGTTATAAAAATAGAATAATGATTAAAAACTATGATACATAGATATGATACGTATTAGATACGTGATATGTAAATATTGAACATTTTACAATAACTCTTACAAACATAATAAATATATGATTGTTACTGTGTGAATCCAAATTTTCTAATTAGAGACCAACTATTTTGGTAGCCTAAAAATCAATTCATAATTGAAACTATTTTAATTATCAATTCAGAGACCAATTATAATTTTTTAGAACTATTTTAGTTGTCAAATTGGTAATTATATAGTGACTAATTATGTTTGTCACTAAAAGTGATCACTATTCAAAGATTCAAAGATTTTATTGTAGTGTACTACGAATTTATAAATTAGATATTTCATTGATAATTATCGTTAAAGTATCCTAAAGTATCGGAGACGATATGTGTTGGACAGGGATACATGACCCAAGCCAAAATATTAGTGTATTATAGGTTAAAAAATAAAAATATTTATTTTATAAAAAAGATTTCTATAAAATAATTAATTTTTAAAATAATAAGTAAAATTAAAAAAATAAAATATGTACACAAAAAAGATTTTTAAAATAACACAAAAGAGATTGTTAGAATAATAGTTGAAGATAAACTATTTATAAAATAATAAAATTTTAAAATAATAACTAGGATTAAAATTGAAAAACGAGATGTGGACTCAGAAGAGAGAATCTCTTTATATATATTATTATAGATTAATTTTTAAATTAATAATTAAAGGTAAAATTAGAAAAGTAAAATGTGAACACAAAATAATAAATATTTTTATAGATTATCATAGTTATAGATAAATATATTATGGATAGATAAATATATTGTTATAGATATATTAGCGGAATTATAAACCTTTTACTTGTATTTTTATCACGTTATTTTATTTTAACATGTTAAAATTTAATATTTATATTACTTTTAATGTTATAATATTTATTAAAGTAGATTATCTTCTATGAATTTGAAATTGAAAAGAACATATCATATTCCAATTTTAGACTAGATCTTACTCATCATAAATATATATTGGTCAAATCTAACTCTTTCCTCTTTTAAAATAATAATAATAATAATAATAATAATAATAATAATAATTAAATACAAATTTTTT
Organism: Vigna unguiculata; assembly: GCF_037176805.1. NCBI lineage: Eukaryota > Viridiplantae > Streptophyta > Magnoliopsida > Fabales > Fabaceae > Vigna > Vigna unguiculata. The sequence goes on along the minus strand of NC_140795.1, from coordinate 47,320,254 downwards.
ATTGTATATCGGTAGAAATACATACGTTAAATTCATTTTTTTAATTATAATAATAATAAATTAAATTTATCATAATTATTTTAAAAAATGAGATACAAAATAAATAATTTTATAATTAAAAATTAATTAAATTTGAAAAAATAAATATAAAATATAAAGTGTTAAATGATAAAATGATTTATATAAATAAGAATAAAATTGATAACGAAATGCATATAAAAAAAATACAGTTAGAAGACTATTGCAAAAGTCAATCTAATTTTGTCATAACTATTTTAAAAACTAAAGTATAAAATGAAAAAATATATATAATTTTATTATAAGCAAATAATGAAATTTAAAAAAATAACTATAAAATTTAAAATTTAAAAGATAAAATAATAAAATAATTTATATGAGTAAAATTAAAATTGATAACGAATATATATAAAAGAAACAACCCTCATAAAAAAAGAATCTCTTTATGAATATATCTATTTTCTTTATGAATAGATCTATTTATTAGTTGATCTATTTATTAATAGATATAGATACCTAAAACTAAAATATGTTTTTGTAACATATTTTTGTCCACTCCAATTTTAAAAGTATAATTAATGAGAAAGGTGGTTTATAAGTGTGTTTTTGTAATTTTATTGATTTAACTATTTCAAAAATTAATTATTATTCACAGTAAATATATAAATATATATATATATATATATATATATATATATATATATAAACTGAAAAGAAAACCAAATAAAGATATTACAAAAAGAGTAAAAAGGAAAAAAAAAATTATAAGGCGCGTATGTAGCCGCCAGGTTGGAACTCTAGAGTGTTCTTTTTGTATCGCAACGGCTGACTTAAGCCCCAAGCCATTTACAAACCTATAAATACCTCTCTCTCCTTTTCTTCTTCCCCAATTCATTCTCTTCAATTCTACTCTTTCTTTCGCAAAACTCAAAACCCTAACAATGGCATCAGGCGGAACCGAAGCCTTTCCAGATTTGGGTAAACACTGCCAGCACACCGGTTGCCACCAGCTCGATTTTCTTCCTTTCACCTGCCACGGTTGCCAAAAGGTAATTCAACTTTCTCTTCTTCTATCATCAAAAGTTAATTGCAACATGTTTAATTTCATGATTCGAATTTCAATTCTGCTCATGTGATTTTCAGAAATTAATACTTCTATGTTCTACATATAGGTTTTCAGTTTTTGCTTTCTGTTTTTTTTTTTGAAATAGTAAATCTTTTATTCTTTTAGACCAAACGATAGTCAAGAATCAAATGTATACATAACTGTTTGTCTCTATCTCTTTCCATAACAATCATATGAAATAATCTGTGTTCAGAAGATGAATCAAACAAGAAAAATTGTTGTACACGAAATTTCTCTTATCTGAGATGTTTGTAAATCGTCAGGTCAACAACACTAACATGGCTGCTGCAATTTGACAGGTGTTTTGTTTGGAGCACAGATCGTACAAGTCCCACGCGTGCAAGAATTCCGACCACAACAGCAGAAAAGTGGTTGTCTGCGAAACGTGTTCCATGTCCATAGAGACCACCGGCTACGTGGGACAGGACGAGGAGGCAATCTTGGAGAAGCATCTCAAGTCTGGTAGCTGTGATCCCACCAAGAAGAAGAAACCCATTTGCCCTGTGAAGCGCTGCAAGGAGGTTTTGACTTTCTCCAACACCAGCACCTGTAAAACTTGCCACATCAAAGTGTGTCTCAAGCACCGTTTCCCTGCTGATCATGCTTGCAGCAGAGGAGTTTCAGCTTCTTCTTCCTCATCCTCTGTTGCTGATGGTGGATGGAAGAATCGGTTTCTCGCTGCTTTAGGTTCAAGGGCTGGACAGGACTGTGCCAAAACTGGTTCATCTCGTTCTACCTCTCCTCCTTCCACTCCTTCTGTCAAGGCCTATTGAATGGAATGTTATAGTATGTTCCATTCCATTGCAATTTGAATGTTCAAATTTACACCATAAACTACCATATGGATTTTTTTTCTTTCTTATTTAGATCTCATGTGATAGCATAGCACACATCATTGTTCCTATTTAAACCTTTTCAATGTACATCCTTGCTTATAACAAATACTAAAAGGTTTCCTTCCATACATACTATTCTTCTTGATGGTTCTCAATCTTCTTTAACATATATGATAGTTTTATCTCATTCTTGTTTATGAATCAAATTGAATTGAAGAATTGAATCACGAATTGAGGGGAGCAAACTTAGGGTTTATGTTTTTCTCATCAATGTTTCTTGACCAAAACAACACAACATGCAAGGGCTTTTATAGCATAAAACTGGTACAGTGCAGATAATTTTAGTAAAACTCAAAACAGTCAAAGTTATATTGCACCGTAAAAACCATAACAACAGTTTTTGGGTCAAATAATTTCATGCTACCATTGAATAAATACTTATTTACAAGATAAATAAGATAATGCCTATAATGTTCTGTGATTCGGTGTTTATACGTAAATACACAATTGTAATTTCTTATAAGGAAAAAAAAAATCCTTTAGTTTAGTTGTCTATGTATATCCTCTCTTGTTCAGAAATAAATAAATATATAAATATATATATATATATATATATATATATATATATATATATATATATATATATATATATATATATATATATATATATATATATATATATATATATATATATATATATATATATATATGAGGTGAAAAAAATATACCATGCCGCGTCGTCGTCGTGTTGGAAAATTCTGAATTCGCGATTGCTTCTAGAATCTTCTTTTTGGGTTCATTGTGTAAGATTGAATATTCTTCGAATCTATTAATCAGTTTTTCGATTTTTCACAAAAACTCAGAACCCTATCCATGGCATCAGGTGGAAACGAAACTTTTCCAGATTTGGGTAAAAACTGCCAGCACCGCGACTGCAACCGCCTCGATTTTCTTCCTTACATCTGCGACGGTTGCCAACGGGTAATTCATCTTTCTCTTCTCATTGCATCCAAGTTTATTACAACACCTTCTTCATCACTTCTGCAATTGAAACCTAATATTTTTTCTTTATCGATTCACCAAAATGTATGTCTGCAATCAAAATATCAGTGTCCTAATGGGGAACTTTAAATAAATGAATAATTTAAAAAAATAAAAAAAACAGACACCGTAGAAACAGGTTAGAATTTGCTTAAGAGAATAGAAAATTGTTTATTTTATTAAAAAAATAACCGCAAATAAATCGGTAGATTGTATTTAATTATTTTTAGTCAGATTAAAATTGTAAGAAAAGAATTTATAATATGAATCAATTTATCTTAAGAATTTAATCGGTTGATGGTGTAAAAGTCAAAAACAAAAATCTTATTACCAATAAAATACAAGATACTTCGTACACAAATCACATTAATCTGTAATGGGTGTAAACAGTGACATGAGCAGCACTAACATGACAGCAATGGCAGGTGTTTTGTTCGGAGCACAGATCCTACAAGTCCCACGCGTGCCCGAAGTCTGACCTAAGCAGAAAAGTGATTGTGTGCCAAACATGTTCCATGTCCATTGAGACCACCGGCTACGTAGGACAAGACGAGGATGCAATCTTGGAGAAGCACCACAAGTCTGGTAACTGTGATCCCACCAGGAAGAAGAAACCCATTTGCCCTGTCAAGGGGTGCAAGGAGATTTTATCAATATCCAACACCAGCACATGCAAAAATTGCCACCTGAAAGTGTGCCTCAAACACCGGTTCCCTTCTGATCATGCTTGTACCAGAGGAGTTTCAGCTTCTTCATCTTCTGCTGCTAATGGTGGGGGGAAGAGTTTTCTTAGTTGTTTTTGTTTCAAGAACAGAACAGAAAAGGCCTAGAACCAGTGCAGCTCTTTCTATTAAGGTCCATTGAATACATTGCTTTTATGTTATGATTTTTGAATGGTTGGATGGCAATGTCATACTACTTCTTTTGGAATGTTCAAAATCACATCATAAACTACAATATTGGGATTTGTTTTATTTAGATCTCATGTGGTAGCACAATATCTCATTTAAACTAATGTCATAAATAGCACCTTTGCAATGTACGACCTTATTTATGAACAGAAATACTAATGGATTTTCTTTGTCATGCATATATACTATTCATGGTTATTGGCCTTATTAAATGGTTCTTTCTCTTCCATTCCATATTTCTCAATTTATATATTATTGTGTCATATTATTGGTCAGTGTGAGATTTCTATCTCTTTACACCAGACTCATTGCTTGTCTAGGTTTTACCATATAGCAGCCGCAGCAAAAAATAAAGGAATGATGATGTGACTGAAATTTGTAATACAGAGTGAGATAGGAATGCAGAGAAAAAAATTACATATGATTTTTGGTAAATACAAATATAATACCTACATATCATTACACCTTTCTTTTGACTTGTCTTTCAAAGCATACAGCCCGTAACAACTAACAAGTAACTCAATACACAATATTCTGGGTGTTACATATTAGCTGTTGATTCTTTAATTTCCTCCAAGGTGATAGCCTGCAAAGGCATGAAGAAGAATTCAAGAGGAGAAAATAGCATGTTCTAATAAATTATGTACGTGATGCTAAATGATCGAGATAGCACTTTCAGCTAACAGGGTAAAATAACAATTTGAACAAACTGAATTAAAGAATTACCTGTTCGTCGCCAGCAAAGTCGTTATCGGGAGTGAGAAATAGCATGCAGTGGCATTCCTTCCTATCAAACAAAGTTGTCACGAATAGAAAATCAATACCCCAGATGCACAATTTAGGGCTTAAGGTTTTTCTCATCCATGTTTCATAACCAAAAACAATACGATATACAAGCGCTTTCATGGCACAAAAACAGACCAGTGGAGATATTATTTAGTATATAACTCAGCAACCAAACTTGCACTGCATGACCAAAATATAAACAAAGGTGAGTCAGGTTTCAAACCTGATAACAATGTCCTCACAACAGTTTTTAGCCAACTTGCTCAACAAGCTACCTCTTGAACAAATAGGCATTTAACAAGAAAAATAAGATCATGTCTACAGTGTTCTGGTGATGTGGAAGGTTAAACAAAAATTCCACATTGGTAAAAAGTCGTCTAGTTTCCAGTTTGCTTTATCTATACTTCACTAAAGAGTACAGACAAGTCTCAAACTTCTGGTAATATAATCAATGCATAACATCTGCTAAGAATGGTATGTGTGCTGTTGTGCTGTGCGGGTTTCAAAACATTATTAATACTACTAATCATAAATTAAACTAATGGAAACATGTCATAAAACTTGGTCATTACATTACATCAAACTCATAAGAATGAGATCAAAGAAGGGATATTCTTTTGCATGTAGTAATACTTCCAGATATACATACCTCTCTCTCATGGGAACACAAGGGCAATTCCAAAATCCTTGTGCAGCCTCAGCAGGTTTATCGTCATAATGCCTAAAATACAATGAATTTGGGCTTAGACTCGGAAAGTTAGAAGACATCAATACAGCCAGAACTATACTGCGCAGATAAATTCTGCTAGACATCAAACTATACAGCCACACTGCCACAACTATACTATGAAGACAAATTCTGCTTGACAAGCTAAAAGAACAAGTATCTACCGGCAAGGGCACAGTGGTGCACCCAATGAATCTTTATGGTCAGCCAACCCCTGTTCCAAAATAGAAATAATATGAGGAAGAAAGGTTAACTAATCAAATATGGTGATATGTATGTATACACTCTCGTACGTAATTCTCCAGATTGAAGTACATTTTATTACTGAAATATAACATAGTCCATCAAATCACAGTCTCTGAAACTATTTCTCAAACGGTGTAACTTCATTCCAACATGTCAACGTGGTAGTTCAATTTTTCCCTTCATTTTCCAAGTTTCTTTTTCAGAAAGCCTTAATATGACCATCGAATAATAATCTGGGAAACTCTTTCTCAGACTCACTAGATTAACTTTATTCCAACATGTCAATCTCCGTCGTTGAAATTATTTTTCCATTATTCTCCCGATTTTTCTTTTTCATAAAGCCTTTATATGATCACTATCAGAATGCACCTCAATTTTCACAATTGGTTTTCAACTGTGCGGATTCTAGATTAGAAATGTGATCTTATGCAACAGTATTAAATGAAGCTTGATAAGGCTGTCTATTCTCAATATTCCACATTTCAAACCATGGAAGCTACTGAATTTCAGTTCCAAGTTCAATATTTTAGTCATTTTCTGCCCACCACATGCAAAAGTTGCATTTTTTGTATAAAAAAGACGAAAATGATAATTTAATCACGTGCATTAAAACCAGAAAGAACAATTATAACAAGGGGCATGAATATGATAATGTTTAGAATGAACTATGGTGAGGTAATGCTTCTTTTCTTTTGCCTTACACACTCAATATTTGGAGTTGGTGGACCTAAATAACGGAGAAAAGTATCTATTTCTGTTCACAGGATTCAAATCAAAAGACCTTACTTAACAGGAACCAAGGTCCTTGCCACTTGGACCAACAAGGAGAAGCTGAGAAATTGCTGTTTTCGGATCAGTAATTTAACACAAAATATCAAGTTTAGCAATTAAATGCCAAAAGCGTTTTATATAAAAAGCAACTAGTGCGTTGGCGAAAATCTTTAGAAAAGTTCTTTGGATATTAACAATATCAACTTCCCTAAAGTGTAACTCTGAAATTCAGAGGTTGCCCTGTACATTAAAGTGGAACAGCAAGAAAAAACACAAACAGAGGTCAGACGGGTCCCAAAATGCTGACAAAACTCCTAGCCTCCAAATTAACTCAACAGTGGCCTAAACAATGGCCTGATCCCTTCTCCCCCCGTAGACTATCTTCCTTACATTTATCCCACACTTTGGTGATGATACCAGAACCGTTCCCCCACCAATCAACAGCCTCTTTCTTTATCTTTTCTCCTGTTGCAGATTTTTTCTACAATCCCCCCTTTAAGTCCCTCCTCCTCTACATTCAGCTCAATCTACCCCTTTGACCCATTCCTCTCTGTTGAAGACAGCCCATGTTGTTTCTTCTTCCTATTCTAGTACTGGGCTAAGGGTGTGTACGACTAAGAAAAGATAAAATGAAAATTGTAAACCTAAAAAATACAAAACCACCTTGGAAAATCTTGATTTAGAACAGGAAAATCGTGAATATCTAAGAGAAGGAAGCTGAAGTTGAGTTTCTAAATTACAAAATAACCAATCTCTTTATTGTCTATGAATTTCTACTTAAATGCAAAAGAAAAAATTATTAACTTTGAAATATGCACAAAATTTACAATATCCAGAAAACCCCTTTAGAAACATATTACATTAGAACTTATAAAACCTTAACATTTTCATCTGAAGTAAATTACGTATTCATATCCTCAACATTCCAAATGTTTCAAATTGGATAGATGGGGAACCTATTTATGAATTCGTAATAGTTATAGCCTCACAAGAAAACCAATTACTAATGAAAGGAAAATATTCCACCACATTTTGTACTGTTAAAAATGAATTCAAGAATCAGTTTACAGGAGTAATGCAGGAAGCGTCAAGTAACATAGATGTGATATCGTGTGATTCATGATTGGAATAGTAAAACTCGATACACTTAAGCTACCTAATAATTTGAATTATAAGATAAATTTTAAACAACTTTGTACCTTTATACATGAATGAATCATTGATATAGTGTGATTGACAGAAATTATCTGATCAACAATTCACTCTTTTTCTTACTTTTACACTTATTTCCCCAATTCTCATAAAAAAAATGAAAATTCATATAAGCTTAAATAGTTGAATGAAAAGGAATTGAAATAAACAATTGTAAGCTTAAACTATTTGATTATTACACAACTTTATTTGTCACTCATTGATTCAATGCATGTTCTCTATTTAGCTATTTAATTGGGTTGTTTCAATTATTTTAAAATAAAGGTTTCGCAAACTTAATGCTACAAATAATTTTGCTCAATATGATATCTTTAAAGTAATTTTTCATTGTCTCTAAATCTTACTATTGACAACCTTGCCTAGTATACATCTATATGTACGTTGCACTTGATATGTTACTAAAATGGGCATAGATCCCACAAAGAAAGCTTTACTTTGAATATGAATTTACTTTGAAGTGCACCTATACCAACAATAACAAACCGCCAATTACTTTCACTTCTTACGAAATTGCACAACTTCCTCATGTTAAAAGACTTACTGTCCCCGGAGGATCAAACTATAAGAGGTTCTTTGGCAATACCCTCTAATCAACTTAAAAGGTATACTACGTATTATAATTATAATAATTAGAATTCATATGAATAAGCTAATAATATGCCAAAGACAGAAGCTGTACCTTGATGACAACTGAAGTTACTCCCTTGTCAACACAAAAGTATGTTCCTGACTTACGAGCGTACTGCTCTGAGAACTTCCTCATAATTTCAACGGATTTATCAGAAGGTTCCACTGAAAGAACAAGAAAATTATTTCGACTCAAACGCAATGTTAACGAATCATCAAATTGAAAGCAAACAGCTGCCAAATTAGGCAGCAGAATTGCAGACCCAGTAATAAAAATGGAAGCAAAAAAAAAATTAAAAACTGTATCATAGTTTATCAAATTTAATAAATGTAAAAAAAATGCTTTATTCTTTTAAAAAACAAGCCCACCGTCCACACACACGCAGCTGAAAAGCATTTATTCCCCCTGTTCCAAGTTTGTCAAAATCCAACAAGCTTTCAAATTTGATCAAAACGAACCTCAACCCCAAAACCCAATTCAAGTGTCACAAATTTCCCTATAATAACATAAAAAGGAAAGAAAAAAAAAACTCCGAATTTCAGGATTTAGTGAGTAAGCATTTCCACAAACACTTTCTGGACGAAGCAGCAATGAAACTACACATACACAAGAGAAGAACTGGGGTTCATAAACACACAATTGGGGTCCTGGGAAACGAATCGAATACAATTGGGTAATGAAAAGGAGAGAGAGAGAGAGAGAGAGAGAGAGAGAGAGAGAGCACTACATTGGAAAGAATTCTACCTCGAGCTCGAATAAGGGAATTGCGGCGGCAGCGTAAAGGGGTTGCGACGGAGGGAACGGCGAGAGAGAAGGCGGAAGCTTGGGTGGTCATTGGCGGAGATTTAGTTGAGCGAGAAAAAGGGGAAGATTTGTTGTGGCTCCCAGATTGTGTGAGAAGGAAAAACCAAACCAAAGAGTATCTGTGCTCTGCGTTTTATATGTTTTTATCTTTATTATTTTAGGTTATTTTTCGTTATGTTGTGGTCCATGAATAAAAATTAACTTTTATGACATTTTTTATATGTTTTATAGCATGTTTGGAAACTCAATAAAAATATATTATTTATTATTAAAACACTAAATCCAGCTATATATCAGTTAATTTTCATTGCAAATATGAAAAAAAAAAGTCTAAAAAATGAAATTATATATGCACACTAATAGTCTAGCAAGTGATCTCAAATTTAAATTATGTGTTAATATCTCATTAGTTTCTTTTCTACAAGCTTGTTTTTGTTTCCTTTTTGAAAATGAAGGGAATATAAAATTGGGATATGATAATATTTTTTATATATTAGAGGTTATTATTATTAATGGAAGCCACTCATTGCAAAAATATCTAGATGGTTGATGACGTTGAAGGTTTTGAAGTTCCAAATCCAACCATCTTTCATTCTTTCCCTCTCTTCAATTTCTTATCCACATTCCACCTCATCACCAATCACCTTCACCGTTTGGATCACTCCAAACTTCGATGCTATTATTAAAGCTTTTATTTTTAGTTCATGAATTTCTAAGTAGTTTCATATATATATATATATATATATATATATATATATATATATATATATATATATATATATATATATATATATATAATATTTTTTAAATTAACTTGGGTAAATCGACTTTAATTGTGTTGAAATTTTAGTGACATTAATATTTGAAAGTTAATTTCTTGTAGTGCAAGTATTATTGTCTAATGGATATCATCATGTTACGTTTTTATTGAGTAGATACAAATTTTTTCCATCTTTTAATAATAGATATAATCATCCTTTATATTAGGGCTATCAAAATATGTCAGCTTGATCCATTAGACGTGGTCCACATTGATCTTCTTTTTTCATGGGCTATCCCACCTTCAATATCTCAAAAATTAATAAATATCATATATTAATATTTAAATATCATACAGTCTTTGTATCATTAATAAGGTACTTAAAAAAATCACATTACAACTTTTAGACTAGATAATAAGATACGTCAACATATAAACTAGGAAATTTAGTACATTTTTTCAAAACTACACTCCCTCATCACTACAATATTCCTATCACAATCCTTCATTTCTTCGTCCCAGCTCCAATGTCACTATCACCATTAACTCTTATATATATTCCTGTAGATTTAAAATATACGATTATCGCAAAAGAAAAGAAACAAGAGACACACTGGTGAAGGGTAAGCTAATTTTCACAAAAATAAACTCAAAGAAATATGTCATATCTTCTCACAAAAATTGTCAAACTAAAACTTTGAAATAAAATAAAATTAGTTTACTAAAGTTCATGCATAATACTACAAGGGCATAAACTCAATCCTTAACTTAGTCTTTCTCCTTTTTCCCATTAACATCACTCAACTTCTCATCCGACGAACATTTTCCACAAAAAACAAAACAATCCAAATACTCAAATGGTTCACACTTTTCATAATCAACTATCAAACCAACGCATTCAATTCTCAACTCAAGTGGCTCAAACAACAATTTATTCATTATATCAATCAATCAAAAAACGTAAATAGTTAGCATTCATCAAATCACAACCCAAGTATCAATCCTCATGGCTCAAACAAATATCAGATCAAAGTGGTTCAAACAACACAATGAATTTAGACTATACTTTTGAAAGACTAATGTATTGAATAAACTCGTGCGACTCAACACTTGTCATACTTACCACCCCTTTCTTCTTTAAAAACAAGAACAAACCAATATGATTCATCAAGTCATGATAGGGTTAACTTCACTAGTTCCCTAGTATGATCCTCTTTCATATCATATCGTCTGTCAAGTGAAGCCTTCTTTGACTCTCACCACCTAGTTATCTTTCTCTATATAAGTTAGACACTAGTAGAGTCAGGATAGTTTCACTCTCGGAATCCCCTTTCAATACACTTGAACCCACTCTAGATTTGTATTTTTCTTTGGAAATAACTAATTTGACTACTATTATTACACAAATCTTCACAAAAACATACCTACATAAATAAACATAACTCAATACAGTCACCATTACAAATTGTGAAAGGTAAAGAAGAACTATATAGTAATTTATAAAGAAGTTCTAGAAAGAAACCATTTTCCAAAACTATCCCCCGACATTAAAACCAATTCGACTACCACAACCCACCAAAAACTTCACACGTAAACATACCATATCAAATATATATTCATACAATCATAACTACCTTAGGTAGCATATAGGGATAACTATTTAGAAAAATTGTAAAACACTTCAAGCATGGAAATAATTTCACAGAGTTACTGGCCAACGCTAGACAACTATCGTCCAATGCCACTTAAAAAGAATCAAGGTCTCGATGACTCTCATCGCCCAATGACAATCTCATAGTGACCACTGGGAGGGATCGCGCCCATCGATGGAAGTTGTCACCCGACAAGGCTACAACAAATTAGTTTAATGTAGTTTTCAAGATTTCCCATCACTTTAAGGTTTCTAATTCTCATTGTATCACAAGTATACTAGCACACTACATTATAAAAAAATGCACATACTAGTGCCAGTATTACATTTTCTAATTGACATGTCATAACACTCACATATGCATACTACATTCCTAGAAATGTAAACATCATGCTACATTCAATACTATGTTAATCAATGCATTCACCCATCACTACTCTTTACAACAAACAAGAATTAAAGGTTTAATCACACCCCTAATTGATTTATCAATCAAATAGATTCTAAAGATCCCAATACAACATCAAAGTCATTTTCATCCTTCAAATACAATCAATAACATTATCAAACTCACACCCATTCATTCAATCTCATATTGGCAACATTTTCATTCACAACTAATATCTCCATTTCAATAGTTTCCCCACTACCAAAATTTAGAATTTGATATTCCATATCAATCACAATTCTTCAAGTTTCCATAACCTCTCTATTCATGGTAATACCACCACTACTAATATTGTTCATTAAAAATAATCACACTTCTCACCGAAGATTCTTAGTTTATAACAAATATTGCAGTCACATTTTATATCACAATTTATAAATTTGAAACATAAAGATTATCTACAAAATTAGCTTCCCTTACCTTAAGGAAGATTCCTAGCATTGTATTTCCCTTATACAAATTCAAAACAAAAGATTGTTATATCTACACAACAAAATCCCCATCAATGGTCAGATATGATTTTACGATCCCACACTAATAAAGATTTGCTTAGATTGTAGGAAAGTCACAAGCAACTGAAAAACTCACATGAAAGAGAGAGAATAGGCATATTCAAGGAAAAAGGGATGAAAATTGAACTTACTCTATTTTGAAATTTGATCAGCTCAAAATGCTCATTAGCTCTTTAATTTCATTGTGGTGCAGTTATATTTTTAAAAGGAAGAGAAATGAGGAAGAAATTTAGAGAAAAAAGGAAGAAGGCAATATGACCATGAAGAAGAGGCATGGAGGGGAAAACCTAAGATGGAGGGGGAGTTTCTCTCTCTCATTTTTCTTTTCTTTAATTATAAGCACTAAAAAAACTTGGCTCGAATTTAAAATGATCAAGAATGAAAAATATCTACTTAATTTTAAAATATATTTGGTTCATTCCTTTAAAAAAACAATACTTCTTTAGTAATCCCAAAAATCATTATTATTATTATTTATTGATTCTCATACCAACTCAATACAATTAAGATGTAAAAAATAATCTATTCTAGGTCACTATAACTTAGTATGTTAAAATGGAAGCACTCACTTACATTTAAAAAGAAGAAGAAGGTTTAGACAACCAAAAAACAATAAAAGTAGGAAGTTGCAAACAAGAAGGAATCATCAGGGAGATACGACACTAAAAAAACATAAGTCCAATCCTCACATAAGGGACTGACACCATATTCAATCTAAATCTTAAGACAATGAATTTATGAGTTTTTATCCTTATATAATGATTAATTAACTTTCTTATTTTTATTCACTATATAACTTAGATTCACACTTAGATTTCTAACATAATCATAAGGAGGAGGAGAATTAATCACTTGTCACACAATATTGTTTTCGCAATTAGAATGTATCTCATCATCAATTTTTCAAAAAAGTTATTATCACTCATCCTTACAATAAAATGTGAAGAAATGTGTTTCATAACTATCTGTATTTTTATTTTTCATTGAAATGAGAGATAAAAAGGAGTGAGTAAAATGTGTTTAATTGAGAGAGAATCAGATAAGATTCTAATAATATATATTACGAAATAAAGTAGATAAAATTGTGAAATTTTAACATATTATCACATTCAACCCACATAAATCAAGTTATAAGTGAAAAAAGTTGAAACATAGATAAAAGTTAACCATAAAATTTAACATTTGTTTAACCTGAACCAATGGTAGACTAAATTTATTCACAATCCATGACCCATTCAGCTATTTGTGCATGTACCATTACTAATGGAATAAAGAGAATATTTATTACATATGGAGTTTCTTTTTGTGGTTTCTTGAATAAAAAAATTTCAACATATATTATTTTATAAATATCTGCATTATTTCTTACAATATATTGAATATTTAAGAGATTTTTCATTCAAATTTTCATAAGTCTTTCCATATACTTTATAATAAATATTATGTATATATATAGATAAATTTTCGATCGTTATGAGTTTTTAATTAAAGAATTATCAGCCTAAATACTCATTTGAAAGACTAATTTACATATTTTTTTCACTATTTTTGTCGTGATTATTAAAACGACTTATAACATAGATAAAAGTTTTCAAAACTAAGACAGAACCACTAAGAAAACTTACATTGACATTATTTAAAAGGGCATTTAATACATACACCCTACTTTTTTCGTTTCTACAAACCACGAATTTGCCAAAACATAATTTCTAAAAATTACTAAAAACATTTTTGATTAATCATAAATATGAATATTGATGAAAATATTTATATAAAAAATACAAAACATGATATTTGTAATATTACAATTTTTAATTATTTGTCTTTCCAAATGACTAATACAATAGTTCCAGCCCAGTAGGATTTTTTAATTCAAGCAGGTTAGATTTTCATCCCAAAAATAATATCGTATGAAAATAGCAAAAGACATTAAAAAAAACATTGTTTATTATAGTGTCATATTTAAAAAAAAGTGAAACATGACAAATAATTGTTTTGAACTTCATATTCTCATAAACTATATTATTAAAACTCACAAGTGGGAAATAAAAAATGATACTTTGTAGGAAGACCAATATCAACACCACCTTAAGGTTAGAAGAATGTGAGTTTTCCAAATTTGACACATTGATTTCATTTCAAGAAAAAAAATATTTAGCATCTTACCAACATAAATAAGTAAAAGTTAATATTAAATAAATATTAGTATCGTATTTGCATTTCATGGATATATACATTTCTAAAATTATGAATGCTAATTTTAATTTTTAAAAATCGACTTATTCAATATTATTTTATCATTAATTTTTAAATTTATATTTAGTTAGAGCATATTAAGATCACTATTTTAAGCATCACTTGATTTAAAGAATATAAATATGTCTAATTAAAATTTAACACATAAGTCTAAATTTTGTGCACACTTTCTCGGAAATTCGTGTCGACATATATTATTTATTTCTCATACCTTTGACATTATGACTTTTTTCTTAATTAATGATATACGATGAAGGGTTATTATTTAAGATACTAATTAAAATTTAGTTAAGAAACTATATTATCCTCCATAAATAATTTTCTATTCTCAAAATCTAGAAATTAAAGTGGCGACTACGGGCAGATATATTGTTAAAAAAAAAATAGTAGAAAAAGAAATATGATATGATTATCTATTAATTATGATATTTTACTTAGTTTAGTATTTTTTTTACGGTAATATTGATAATGTGCTTCTTAGTCCTTCTTGGACTATCAAACACCAAGAAAGAAACTTTTGAACATTTAGTAAATAATCTATAACTATAACTTAATTTGTGCTCAAATAAAATACTTCTGTACGTCTACTTTAGCCTTGCTAAATTTAAAATATGATGATACATTACTATTAAAAAAAAATTATATTTTCTTACAATTTTATATTTAAAATTTTTTTAAAAGATATTTATAAATTTTATTATAAACAAATTTGCAGAAAATTATTACTAATTTTTTTATAAAATATTTTATATAAAACACTTTTTACAATAAATTTTGTAAAAAATATTAATAAATTTTATAATTTTATAAAAATTAGTTATTCACAAAAGAATGACCTACCAATTAAAATTAAAAAAAAATAACAAAAAATGTCTTTTTTTATAAATTATTTTAATAAATTTAAAAAAAAATTCATATAATATTATAATTTTCAGTAGTGCACTCACTTATAACTTATATTAGACTTGTATATTATGGGTTCGATTTAATTAACTTTTTTTTTCTTTCAGCTATTAACTTTATCTTTAATAATGCAACAAATTTTAATTTCCACCGATTTGACTTTCTGTGTTGCAGAATCTCTCACATACCTTATTTTCCAATTCATGCAGCCACAAAAGCAATTGAAATTCATAAAGCTTGACTTTGACTGAAGTCAAATATTGAAAATAAAGAACACTGAAACAACAAGCTACGCGCTTTATAGATCAAATACAGACAAAGTTAGAGTTCATTATGTAAATTTCTTTTTAAACTTGATTTTATGAAATTAAAATAAATTATAAAATTATATATTTTTTTAAAAAAACTATGTTTTAAAGTTTATTTTAATAATATGATTACATCAATTATACAATTTATTATTAAATTAGTTTCATATCATCCAAAATATTTTGTCTTATAATTAAAATGAAATGTCCGATTCTATACGGATAAGATTAAATTAAATTTAAAACTCTACCTTGTAATCTCATATATTTCGTAGTAATTTAGAACATTAGTTGTACTATATTATTCTTGCGTTTGAAAAAGCTAGTATCACTTTACTATTTCTACTACTAGAAATTTTAATATTTTATTTCTAATAATTTTAATTCGAAGGTGACTTTTTTTTAAATAATTATTTCTTACAAAATTTGTTGCGAAAAATGTTTTATACAAAATATTTTTGTAAAAAAATTGGTAACAATTTATTGTAATTTTTTTTCACAACAAATATTTTCTACGAATAAATTTTTAAAACAAAATTAACAGAAAATATAATTTTTTTAGTAGTGTTGTACATTATTATTATTATTATTATTATTATTATTATTATTATTATTATTATTTACTATTAGTATCTTCTGTATTAACAGCATCGTTTGGGTTTAATTAATTAGGTTGTGAATTTGCCTTGAGAAGCCATTTCATGCACCAAGGGAAAAAAAAGGATACACCTATATTTGTTTAAAAGTCAAAAGATTAATCGTGTATATTGTTGACACTCAAACGAGTGAATAAAACCTTAATATATATATATATATATATATATATAATTAATCTCCTGTGAATAACTAGGTTAATCTCCTATGAATTACAACAATAAAGTCATTAAGATATAGGTTAAACTCGAACTCCTCCTTATAATTTAGGTTTAAAGTTTAGACTTAACAATTCATGTAAAAAATGGTCCCTACTTTAATAAAGTTGTCATATAGTGTGAAATCTATAGCACATCTGTTTACATTAAAAAATATTCATGTACAAAAAAAAAAAACATTAACACACTAACACTTAATACCAAAAAATTACATTAACACTCATTAACAATTAGGTTAATTATATGATGTAATAAACAAAAATAATAATAAATGTAGCCAAAAATTAAAATGTATGTGAATTATTACTGGTTTACACTTGATAATGATTTAAGTCGATAACATGATTAGATATAGATAACTGGTAATCAGAGATAAACACACAAATAATTCTTGAGATAGGAGAAATATTAATTATAAAACTTGGATTTAATCCTAACTAAATTTTTCAAAATCAATTTCTAAGATTGAGATTGAATATCTTAATCTTAAGAAAATTTTATGAATATATATACGGGATTCTTTGTCAGGAGTACCCATTTTTAATCATGATTTTGAACCTGAGTATACAAACATGAAATCTTGCTTAAAAAATATATATGGAACTAACAACTAGTTAATTTATGCACTATTTGATATCTCTTTCTTCTTGTTTAACTCAAAACGTATCAATAAGAATTATTACTTTATTTATACCAAAAATATACTTCGTAAATGAATGAAAAATATATAGTGTAGGTGAATGATATCAATAAGAATTATCACTTTATTTATACTAAGAATTATGAATGAAAAATATATAGCGTAGTGCAAAGAAGACATGAAAAATTGAAGGTTGAAATATTAAAATGTTCTGAAAATTGTAGAAGAATAATGACGATACATTTACGATAGGAGTGCATGAGTGATGAACATTAATGACATAGGACGAATTTCGAGACAAAGGAAATCATGAACATCATTCAATTCTGTAGATGTCATTATGAAGCATGTGATACACTACTATAACTATAGTAACTGTTGCTCCTACAAGGGTACTGCTACATCATTAAATATAAGTATTCTCATGCATTAATTATAATGCAAACATAAACTAAATACATCACTGAATCAGTATTAATTGTATCAAATTTTCAATCCCACATAAAAATACTAACATTCTGGGGTTTCATGTCTTCGATGGATCTGGTTTACATTCTGTGTGTGTTATATTATATATCAGTCAAAATATACACCAAATGTGGATCTTCATTTCAATACCTTTTAACCAATACTTTAGTTTACTTAACTTTCAGAAAATGAACCTGGTTAATAGAGATCAAGTACCAGAAAAAAACCTAAGCATAATCAAACGGAAAATTCTCGTAATCACACTAGTTAGGAGAAACAAAAGTTCAGAAACCTAATAGTTCGTTGTGAGAATCCTTCTGAAATCTTTCAGAAAAGAACTTCAAGAACGTGCAGCAATATTACATATTCAATATTGTTCTTCTGAATTCTTCCTACCCAAGTGAGTTTCCAGATAAGTAATATCAGATATTACACTGTATCCAACACCATGAGATAGATCTAACAGAAAATTCGAATTTATAACACCTTGAAGGGATGAACATATAGATCATGTATGAATCACTAAACACAACAATACATAGATAAACAAGAGAGTGTTCTTACAAAGAAGGAAAATTAAAAACCAGAATATACAGTAGCCCAGCTCAAAACAACAAAGATCAACACAAGATATATAAAAAGCTCGCAAACTCTTCACTTTCGATCACTTTTCAGATACAACAACAAAAGATAAACCCTAGCTATGTAAACACGAGAGAAAAAGGCACCCACATGAAGAAAAAGGGTTTACAAAGTAAAAAGGTAACAAAACATAAAGTAGAGCAGAGAAATCAACTTGCTTGACGAAGCAAGTTAATCAATGATCGGACCAGAACGCTTGATTCCCCAGAAAGAGAGAGAGAAGAGTCTCTTGGGTGGAAAGTAGGAGCAATATAGCAGAAAGTGACGATGATGTTGGTTTTCTCTTGTTGGTGTGTTTTTTCTTTGTTGAAGTCAAGCAACAAGAGGAGAAGCAAAAGCACATGAGAGTGGTGGGATGGAGATGTTGCTGTGCTTGATTGGTTCCATGGCGGTGGTGATGAGAAGAAGAAGAAGAAGTAATAATAATGATGGTGGTGGGTTTAGGTTCGAGGGGTGGTTGAGGGGTAAGGAGAAAAGAAGAGTGATGGTGGTGATGATGATGATGATGTGGGCACAATGATGGCGATAGAGAAGATAGCAGAGGGACATGATGATTTCTGGCGTTGAAACAGAGGCAGAAGAGGTTCAAGGATTTCTGTGTTCTCTCTCTCTTTATCAATCTCTCTGACATGGTGGAGAGTGTGGATCCATTTATGAAACCTATATCATCATCATCATCATCTACTACAGTAATCTATTCTATAAAGCGCTGTAAAGTCAAATAAATAATCATCTCCTTCTCCCTATTTCTCTCTTTGCCATCGTGGCTATGTTGCTCCACAATTTTAACTTCTTCACAATTACCTTTTGCATGCGTAGAAAAAACAACCAAGAATTATGGAAAAATATAAGCAACGTGACATTAATTATTCCGTAACACATGTTAAAAGTTGATCTGCGGTTACAATCGAATAAATTAAAATGTTTGGATGTATGTTACACTCTTAAATAAAAATAATTTATTTAACTAATAATTATAATTTTTTATTTAATACCGATTCTAATAGTTGAAAAAAAATTGTTAGAAATAAATTCTCTTAATTAAAAATATCTATGATCGATAATTATATATATATATAGTCATATTTTTTATTTTTTTTTAAAACTTATTATTGATTAAAAATCTATTGAATAATGTTATCAAATCGTAAAATAGAAAAGTTCGGAACCACAAAAAAATTGTAATTTTTCTAGTAATTTTAGTCAATTCTAGTGAATGTGTTCAAAAAAATTGTGTTAGAGATTGAATTGTTATCAAGTTTTGGAATTGACATAAAGTTGTTCTGACGTGAAAAAAAAATGCTTACACTTCACTCAAGTGAGGATTGTTTTTAGTGAAGGATACTTGTCATTTTTGTAAAAGCATTTTATATAGTTTATTTATTTATTTATCAATGAGTGAACAGAGTTTATTTATTACTCTATTTAAATAATAAGAGAAAAGAAAAGAAAAAGTAAAGCAGAGGGACGAAAACTAGTAGAGTAGAAATAAAATAGACAAAGTTATTGTTTAAAAATAAATAGGAGAAAAAAAATCTTTGGAAAACAATTATATAAATAACGGCTTATTATACTATAAAAATAATTAAAAGCTTTATTCAGGATATTTTTAAATATTTTTGTGTGTATAAAATATCATTCTTAATTTTACTTTATGTTTGTTTGAAGAAATAAACATAGAATGAAAAGTG
This sequence comes from Vigna unguiculata, assembly GCF_037176805.1. Lineage (NCBI taxonomy): Eukaryota > Viridiplantae > Streptophyta > Magnoliopsida > Fabales > Fabaceae > Vigna > Vigna unguiculata. The sequence goes on along the minus strand of NC_140795.1, from coordinate 47,299,997 downwards.
AGTGATACGAGAAAACTAATATGGAAAAAATATTTTACGTATTCAAGTGACAGTGACAAGGAATGATGACGCTTTTCCATTAGGTCTTACATATTTTATTTCTCAACTATATATAAACACAAAACACGGAAAATGGAAGAAAAATAATATTTTCCAAAATTATCTCTCTCATTTTTTTATCGATATAACTTTGAAATAATACAATTGCTTAATTATAATTCACTTGTTTAATTTTTTAAAAATAACAATTTTCCTTCATTTTCATATAACTTTTTTATTTTTTTTTATTTCATTTTTCTGCTCACATTTCTTTTTCAATAATTTTTCCTTGAAGCCGAATAAGGCCAAAAATATAAAGTTTTCTTGGCACGTGGAGCATCCCAATATTTGTCGACCTAACAACAATGAATTTTCTCCCTTACTTTTCTTCCTTCCTCCTAATTCGTTTTTCATTCATACAAAATATTAAATAATTAATCTTTGTAAAGTTATTACAATACTAAATTAATAAAAAAAAATATAAATTACACCTTAAGTAACTCTAAGTAACATATAATTCTAAGTAAAATATAATGATTCCTCTTAAAAGTGACAACTCCAAATATATAATATGTATTTTGGTTTTTAAATTGACATAGACAAGTTAACTAAACCCTTTCTCTATAAATTATAATGCATAACTCTACTTTTTATGTCTCTAATCTAATCAAGTTTTGACCAATCTCTCAAACAAAAGCAACTCCTATATTCTAACATTTGGCTTAGGCTAAATTTCAATTCAATGTTTGGTTAATTATCACAAAAAAACATGACCTAATATATAATTTTTATATTATCTTAACAAATTAATATTTATTTGCAACTCAATGAATTGACTTGCTGATTAATTATTATGTACTTATATTTAATGTTGAATAAACTACTTTTAAAAGAATATATATATATATATATATATATATATATATATATATATATATTACATTATAAATCAATTTTATAAGATTATAAGTTTAAATGCTAAAAATTCATTTATTCATAGAATAAAATACTAACACTATATTAAGTATGGAAAAGTTATAATTCAAAATATTTATTAATAATTGAATGTATTTTTAATTACTCAATCTTATTCCACCAACCTTCACTAATAAAGATTCCACCACCAACCTTTCCCTCTTTTCTTCTTTTAAATGAACATAGCTAAACTATGGACGTTGAAACTAATTAATTTATTGGCTTATATTAATTTCAAAACATAGTTAACTAATTAATTATATATACTAGGTATTGTGTTATTAATTTCATAAACATCTTGATTTGAGATAATCTAATCCTATTTTTGTTAATTTGTAGTTAGTCTAAACTTGGTTTACATATCATTGTTAAGGACAAATTTTAGTTTAAGACATTAATCGGATCATTAGTGCTTGTTGTAGGTGTGTGTATAATACACATAAAAGGAGTAAGATATAGTGTTTTATATTTTTTTCCCCTCTCAACTTTTTTATATTTTTTCAAGTTTGTGATTCTAAACATCTCTTCACTACAACACTACTAAAAATTCTCATATCATATAGGATTTTTCTTGCAAATTTTTTTAAAAAATTTGCAAGAAAAGACTTTTTTTCTGCAATTTTTTTTAAGAATTTTAATTGGCATGTAATTCCTTCGTGGGTAATTATTTCTTACAAAATTATAAAATTTGCAAGTATTTTCTACAAAATTTGTTGCAAAAAGTGTTTTATACAAAATATTTTACAAGAAAATTGGTAGTATTTTCTTCCAATTTTTTTTACAATAAAATTTGTAAATATTTCCTAAATAAAATTTTTAAAACAAAATTAGTAAAAAATATGAGTTGTTTCAGTAATCAGATAATTTTTTTATAATTTACCTTAAATGCATTAATAGAGTAAAACTATTTTAGATTATGATAATTACTTTAAAAATCATATCTAATCAAAGTGATACATTGACTGTTAGTAAGCTACATTTTTATTACTCTTACGATGCAAAAAAATATTAAATAATTTTTGTAATAGTTTTATGTTTTAAATTGTGCTTGAAAGGACAAAACAAGGACGTGAGTGAAAAAAATAAAAGAAAAAAAGATAAGATGAAAGTGAGACAGGAAAAATAAACCGAAATTATTAAACCATAAAAGGTTATATAAAAAAATCGTCTATACTAAAATTTATAAATTTATATATTTTTTTATAAGTATAAAATTTTTATTTTTGTCTAAAACCAATATTTAAGTATTTAGCTTTTGTTGACGTTATATAATCATGTTTATCACAAGAAAAACATATACATTTGCTACACATGATTTTGTTTCTCTCTTTGTCTGACAAGTTTGACTGAAGTAAAAAGTTGAATTGAATTGTACTCTGTCACACTGTGATAACAGTAGTCAAGATTGCAAAATGCTAGCTATGTTTTGGGAAAGAAATAAAAGAAAATAAAATAAAAATAAGTTAAAATAATAACATTCAAGAAGCACTATTGAATATTCACTTATTTAAAAGATTAAAAATATGCGAGAAATAGATTTTTTTCAAAAATTAATAAAAATATATGAAAATTATTATTTTTTAAATAAGATTATGTTAGATATTATTATATGTATTTTGAAAATTTAAATATACTGATAAATATCAATCATTTTATGAAAATTTATCAAAGGAAAAATAATATGAGATACACCAAATTCATGATGAACATTATAAATATAAAAAAATTATATTTATTATAAAAATATATAAATAAATACATGATGATAAAATATTTTAAATTATTATATTGTTATGTATGAGAGACCATGACAAACTTTAAATTGTATATGCTTACAAAAATACAAGAAGTGATACTATCTCTCTCTAAGATTTCAAGAAACTAAAGACAAATCACTCTCTAACAAAAACATTTGAAAGTCTTTCCTCAAAGCATGCTCCAATATAAATTCAACATAAATATAGAAGTTTATACCCTAAAAAATCTAAAAAACTTCTTACACATTCACTCGAACTTCCTTTAAAAATAGCAGCACATAGAGTTGTCAAAATAGGTTGGAATCCGCGAATCAACCCGACTCACCACAGGTTCGGACCGGGTTGGGTTGAAATTTTTTTACAAATTTTAATACGGGCTGATTTTTGACCCGGCTTATTTAGAACCCGGCTCATCCGGGTTGAACCCGTGGTGATAAAAGGGTCACACAAGTGTTTTTATTTATTTTTATTAAGTTGGGCTTTACATTTGGGTCATGTTAACTTGTTTTTTTATCCAACACATAAATAATTTGTATTTTTTTTTATTTTGGTTTGTATTTGGATTATATTAAAGTTTATTTAGATTTTAATTAGAATTACAATTTAGTTTTGATTGAAAAAAAATAAAAAAAATAAATTTTTTTAAATTAAGTGAACTCGTGAGCCAACCCGTTTAACCCGCCAACCCATGGTGGGCCGGGCCGGGTTCAAAATTTTTTTGGCTCGCTAAAAAGTGAGCCGGGTTGGGTTGACTCACTAAATCATCAACTCGTGGTGGGTCGAGCCGGGTCGGGCCGGGTTACCCGTGTTGACAGCTCTAGCAACACATGAAGCCAAACCATGACAACCCCTAGCTTCACCATCAATATTCACCTTAAGTCAATTGACATACGGAACTTACCATCTTAATTCCATAAATTAAACTGACCTACTTTTCCTAGTTTGAATATTGAAAAATTTCAACACCAGAAAGTTATATACAATATTAGTCACATGCTTTTTTAATTTATTTCCAGCCATACGCACTAACTCCTTAATTTGAAAAATAGTAGAAGAAATCATAATTGGATCTTGAAACCTACTATGATTTCTCAGCCTCCAAATTATCTAAATAATTGCAGTAATGACAACTACTTTAATCACTTTAAGCAAAAGACTACAATGAGACTTCATAAATTGAACAACCAAGTCCAAATAAGATAACTACAAATCCTGAAAAGCTTCCTTCAACCATGTCCATAATTGTATAGCAATAGAACAATAAAAGAATAAATGAGAGAAAAATTCAATATTATTACCACACAAAAAATACATAGAACATTAAACCACTTTTTTTTAACCTCAAAATCAATAAGTAAACAACCATACAACAACTTCAAAACAAACCAAAGTTTTAGCCAGTGACACCTCATCCAACCAAATCAAGTTTCCCCCATCCACAAATTCCATACTAGAAGAGTAAATTTTTTTTGCAACTTTTTGAAAAAGCACACCAGTATCATCCAAAATCCAGTTAGATACATTCTCATCCTCATTAACCATTAAAGAAGAAAAATTCTAGTGAGTACCTATCCAGGCCGAACTAACAACAATGTATAACATTACTTTGTCAAAATAAGAAATTATAATCAATTTAGATATGCAAATGTCAGAACACCAACAACTATTCCAATGATTAATACAACCACCCTTAACTAGTGTCCAAAAAGTATTTCAAGAACAACATATGCATCCTTAAGACCATGCCAAATTGACGACAATTTAAATAACATATATTTATAATACTTAGACTTAAGAAATCAAATACGTATTAGTTCGGTCCAAGTCATTTTGCCATAAACAAACTTTCAAGCTAAACATATCATATAGGATTTGTTCTCCAACTGAATATTAGTAACTTGCAAACCACCATTCACCTTAGCACCACATATTTAATAGTGACCAATCCCCATTTTTATGTATCCCTAGTCCAAACAAAAATTTGAATCTATTGTTCTATCTTAAGAAGAAGCTTAATAGGCCATTTGTAAACCAAGAAGCTATAAGACAATAAGCTAACAATTACCGAAGTTACTAGTTGAATTCTTCCCATCATATTAAGAACCTTCCCTTTCCAAGAAGCAAGTTTATTACAAATCTTATCAACTAAAGGTTGAAACAATCATGCCTTAGGAGCCCCACAAAAATTGGATCATCCAAATAGGTAAAAGGAAGAGATCCTTAATTACAAGAGATAAGCCTCTTGAGATGTCTAACAAAATAAGTAGAAGCATCAATGATGTAAAAGTGACTTTTAATAGGCTCACTTATTGACCTAAGAAAGTGTCATATTCATGCAAGAGAGGTTTCAAATGTTGTAGGGTACTAGTATCTCCTCTACAGAAAACAAATATATCATCATCATAAAGAATATGACAAGAAAGTTATATCCCACGAGGACCAACCATGGGAAGCATAAACTTTTTAGAAATAAGCTCTAAGATGCCCCTATTCAAAACCTCCTCAACAAAATAAAAAAACAAAGGAGAGAGAGGATCCACCGGTCTAACCCTTCTACCACAAGTGAAGTAACAAACCAAACTACCATTAACCCATATAGAAAAATGAGCATGCAAGATATGAAGAATCCACGTCAAAAAGTCTTCATGAAAATCAAAATAGTGCAACACTTAAATTAAGAAATGTCAATTTATGGTATAAAAAAATCTTTGGTTATATCAATCTTGATGGCTACATTGTCACCCTTAACCTTTTTAGAAAGAAGATTAATAGCTTCAAAAGTAATACAAATACGAACTTTAACGTTTCTCCCTTTAATGAAACCATTTTGATTAGGGAAAATAATTCTACTAACAATCACCGCAAACTTATCAGCTAAATTTTTTGTAATGATTTTGAAATGAAAATTAGTCAATGCTATAGGATGAAAATCAATTATACATTCTACCCCATTAACTTTAGCAATAAGAGAAACAATATTTGAATTCATACCAGAGAAAATCCAACCCTACCGAAAATTGTTAAATAATTTTACAAACATCAACACCAATAATATCCAAAAAACAATGATAAAAAGATTCACCAAAACCATCTGGACCAGAAGCACTGGCACCAATAAGAAAAAAAATTACGTGCTTCACTTCATCAACATCAGAATATTTAATTAAAAAATTATTTTCATCACCAATAACTAGGAAAGGAATATAAAAAACTAATAAAAGACTACATATAAGTAATATAAACATCAAAAGCAGCAGGAACAATATATAAATTATTATAAAAAAAACAAAATAGAATCTTCAATCATATTTGAACAAGAAATAGCTTATCATCATGATACAACTTAAGAATAATTTTTATTGGATCAAATATAATTTTTTATATATTAATAATCCAGAAAAATAAACAGATCGTTATTTAAAAAAAAAATTAAAAATAAGATTTAACGTAAATAAAATAAATAATATTATGTGCCGAAGCCTTTCACAAGCATGTTCTTACACATGGAATTGGGTGGGAATCAATTCCATGAAACATAATGTGTTCCAATGAGTGATGAATCAATTCCAAAAGGTATAATTATCATTTTACGTTATATATCATCAAAACCAATCACAGCCTAAAATATCACTAGAAGAACCAATTTTATTTAAAGTTTCTTTTTTGGTCAATATCATAGATTTGATAAAAATGTATAAAAGTAAAGCTTGTATATTTAGTTATACATGTTTCATTTTATAATAGATTTATTAATTACATTATAGTTAATGACGTATCCTTTATTTGACACGTACGCAAGAATAATATAATTAAAATTGACAGAAAGAGCTCAATATTATGTCAGCTGTTTGACATGTTCACATAATATCGTCCTTTAAGACTAACTTTTATAAATTGTATTTTAAAAGAATAAGAAAAACAACTACAGTTTTTAAAGGACTTATTTCAGATGAACTTTTTAAGATACTAAAAAAATAATTATGTCATATGAAAAAGACTAAAACCATTTGAAATTTTTTTTATCAGCACTGTTTTAAATCTGATTCTTTTATTAAAATTTATTTTAGACTTTTATCTTTTTAAAACTTATTTTAGATTTTTACATTTTTTTAAAATAGTAAACAATTTTTTTTTATTTTAATACGCACTTTAGTTTTTTTCTATATTGATTGATATGAAGTTGTTTCACTATATAAACATTATCGAATCCAATTTAGTATGAACTATAGAGCACTCTAATTAACATATAAAGTTTATGAAAAGTAAATTTCTAAACAAAAATTGAAAAACTAAAAGAAGAATCTGGTTTTATATTATTTTCATTGTTTATGGATGTTTTCATGATTTTCACCATATTTTCTAACTCTTGTTGGTTTAAATATTAATTGAATTTCATAATGTTTATATCGGTATATACAGAAAGAATTTTATATTTTGAATAGTTAAACAATAATTTAATATTGCTTTTTAAATTCCACAATCATCACGGTTCAGAAGGACAACATCAATGATAGATTGTTTCAGAATGAATGACAATATCGTTTCAATGCAAGCCATAGGAATTTGGTATATTAAACATAGTATGTTAACTCAATAAAAAAAAATTATATCTAATAATTTACCTCAAATCAAAGTTCTATATCGATTATTTTGTAATATATAGCTTTACTTTCAATTCTTTAATAGTCTTCAAATTTATTATTGCTAATGCTTTAGAAATAGTCTTGAATTATTCAAAAAATTCCCGTTAACAAATCACATTGGTAAATGCTGATTATTATGCGATGAATTACTTTATCCTTTTAAATTATATTTATGTTATATATTTTTTTTCCACGATCTAAATAAAAACTATTACACCAATACCCTTGAATATTATATACACTTTAATAAAAAAATATTATACTGTATTAACCTATAAAAAATGATTGTTATAAACGCTTAAAAATCCAAAAATTATCGGCATAATTTTCTTTTGATATTAGTTAAAATAATTAATCTTAGATTAAATCTCCCTCTCCTCACTTGTTCAAACCATTACCTTGGTTGTAAGCAATCATTATATTATTTAATATATTTTTTCCATGTTCAATTATGACTGGAAGGCACCTTAATGCATCATGTGTTATACAAAATTACATTCCTTACTGATAACTAATTTATAATAAAAAAAAGAAATGATTATTTTATCTCAATTTGTATAATAGTATGCTGTGAGAGTCAACCATTGCCTTTTCATCCTCTAGCCACCCACCCTAAGACATACTTCTATATACCAACAAATAGAGGATTATAAATTCATCATATAAATAAGTTTTATCATGATATATGACTTTGTTACAGTGAAATTAGTTACTAAATTATCATGGTTAATCTTGTTTAATGTGTCAAGAGCTATAAAATGATGTACCAAGAAAACTTTATTTTTTTTCAAGTACATATACGTGTTTATAAAAAAGTAAAATAATATGAATAATTCATGTAACTGTTGAGAGAAACTTTTGAAGTGACAAGAGATGTAAAAGAAGTTATAAACTTAGAAAATAATGTATCAACTAACATTTTATTTATATGACATAATAATCCTTATTTAAATGATGAATTAGAATCCTTAATTAGTTGCCACATAAATGTCTGTAAAAGAAGTTATATGAATAAGAGAATGACGTATCAATTAACATCTAATTACATAAGAAAATGATGTATGAATCAACATTCAATTCCAGTTTGGTGCATTCACTTTGCAGTCTGTATTTGCACTTTCTCAAAGAGCATAGCAATAGAAATGATACCTTTTAGGAGAATTTTGAAAAAGAGAAAATATTGAGTCCAGCACTTTCACTCCGGAAATGAGTAGAGTCCAACCCTAAATCCTGAAAAAGACATTCCGAAATATCTATTTCAGAATGAAAAAGGTGTTATCCAAGATTTTTAGAGTGTAAAAGGAAATCTGATCAACTTGAATTTATATTCACCCTCGCCACAGAAAACACATTATTTAGAACATTTAATATGTTAAGACACAAAATTTTATGACTATCTGATCACGTACATTCTTACAAATGCAAAACTTGTGTCACGTCCAATCATCAATCAAAGACGGCACCTGCTTTGCCTAGTCACCTACCACATTACTAACATTCAACACTCTGCCCACATCAACTATCCAACGTCACTTGCCACATCGCCATAATTGACTTTGATTGTTGATCACGGACTTCTACACTTACCTATCCATGGTTGAATTGATCAGGGAGCCATTACATGAGTTTATACAGACAGAAGTTTAGACACTTAACCTCTCCCTTTTGTGTATTTCCTATTTCTTTTCCACCAATTCCCATGTTATTTGGACTAAGTAGATCTATCTCTATAAACCCTAGTGTTGTGTTGATGAGAAAATTGGCAATGTTTTTTATCAGTAATGAGCAGCAATGTTATGTTAGTTACTGCAATCCGCATTCAATTCTGATAGCTTCCCAGAGCTCAGGAGAGACACTGGGCTTTGCCGCTCCCTCTTGACCCAGTTTGTTAACATTTATAGCAGTGCTAGGTTGCTCTCCTTCCCCCCAACCCCTGTACAGTATGACTTTGTGAAGCTCCTGAGAGACCAGAACGGCACCTGTTGCTTGCTGCAAGAATAATAGAGAAAATAAATTTCAGGGATTTAGAGAATGATGTTAGCCTAACACATGAAATGAAAATTCAATGAGGAAGAGATGAGAAAAAGGGAAGGAATTTTTTCAGTGTGTGAACCTCTAGCTTGGACACCACCTCCTGAACTGAGGTCCCTTTTGCCCTTCCTTTGACATTAACTACGGCAAGAGGGTATTTCCGGAAGTGAGCATTGATAGCTTTCGCAATACCAGTTACACTATTGCTCTTTCCTGAAACGAAGTTGCGGCCATAAAACAATAAAGAGATTAAGACATTCTTTCCAACTAATATAACTTCAGGAAAATACAAAAGGGATAAGGCAAAGCATAAAACAGCAACTTCAGCCTCCAGATCCACGTGGAAAGAAAGTACTTAATATATATCTACAATGAAGACCACTCAAGATATTGATAATAATTGAAAATTTACATCAACTAGAACGAAGATATTATTAAAATTAAAGTACTCCTTCTAGCTTGTCCTCTCAGCAAGAAGCTCCGCCAATTAGCTCTCTATGGAACTTTCTGTTTTTGAATTTTGTTGATTAAAAATGTTAAAGCTACATTTATTTTCTATCGCTTCTTTAACATTGTATTGGTCTAATTTCTTTTATGCTCTGTTTGTTCAAGAGGAGAGAAAAAGTTTGGATAGAAATAAAATGAATAAATAGAAATAGGGGATAAATAAAGTATAATAGTGTATGATTGAAGAGAAATCGAAAAGGTATTAAAAGAATGACCAAAAATAAGTGCGAGATAGTTCAATGTCTTGTTTTTTAAAATTATTCCTCTTCTCTTTCTCTTCCGCCAAACAACAACGGATGTTAATTACATACTCACCATCCTCACAACCAAGCATAAGGAGAGGGGAAGCCCCACCAAAAACAAGGCCAACCGCTACTTAAGGACCACAACCTAGAATGCTAGTTAGCCATCTTCGCTGAAACATGCTATAGTTTCTGTGATTAATAACCCCCCAGTGCAGAAAAAGAAAAGAGAAAGTAGCAAGCCACACTAGATAGAGCTACAAAACAAAAAAATCTTAGTAAGACTGCATAGCATAAACTTAGACTCGGACACTGTGGAGACAACCTAGAACAAACAAACAACATTGGCAAAAGGAAAATAAAGCCAAAAACAATACCTACAGAAAGGACAGACCGCTTTTTCATAGTTAGTGCCTGCTTTCGCAGAAGAAGTCTCTCTTTGTTGGAAAGATACACAGATCCAGAAGGTAACTCATTTGAACTCATATCTCTCACCAGAGCTGATAGGTCAGCATCACTCTTCGATGATATGACTGATGATTCCATTACCTTGTTAATTGAGACGCCATCCACAGAATCACTAACTCCATCTAACTGAAGTCCAAGATTACCAAATTAATATTTAGACAAGAAGCAAGAATTCAGAAAATATCAAAGGAAGCCTTGATATCAGTCAAAGTGACGTGCTTACAACTGTATCTTTAGGAATCACACCAGGCCAGTATACTGGTCTATCTTGATGAGCTCCACCGCCATCAATCAGATCAACAGGCTGATCCTGTATTGCTTCCTGATTGTCAACAGGAGCTTCTTCAGGCAAATTCCAATTTGCAGAAATTTCTGGTTCACCTTGATGAGCTTCACCATTATCTATCAGCTCAACTGACTGCCCCTGCATTGCTCGTGGATTATCAACAGAAGTTTCTATGGTAGGGTTCCAATTTATGAAATTGTCAGCCTCACTTTTAAGAGCTCCACCACCATCAACCAGCTCAACAGGCTGATCCTGTATTGCTTCTTGATTGTCAACAGGAGCTTCTTCAGGCAATTTCCAATTTGCAGAAATTTCTGGTTCACCTTGATGAGCTTCACTATTATCTATCAGCTCAACTGGCTGCCCTTGCATTGCTCGTGGATTATCAACAGAAGTTTCTGTGGTAGGGTTCCAATTTATGAAATTGTCAGCTTCACTTTTAAGAGCTCCACCACCATCAACCAGCCCAACTGACTGCTCCTGTATTGCTTGTCGGTTGTCGACAGAAGGTTCATGAGGAGAATTCCAATTTATGGAATTTCCTGGTTCAACTTGATGAGCTCCATAACTATCACTCAGCTCAATTCGTTGCTCCTTTATTGCTTGTTGGTTGTCAACAGGAGTCTGCGGACTGTTTGCCTCCATATCTTGAGCCTAATAACGTGAATAACCTATATTCCTTAATTGAAATAAAAATGTATTGCAGGAACAAAATAAAGAAAACAAGGGCCACTCACCATTTGAAGTTTCAATCTGTCTATGTTCCTACCTAGCTTCAAAACATGGAGCTTCAATGACTGCAAGAAGCAAGGACAAAGGAATAAGTTTGTGATATTTATGCAAATATAAGATTAGCAGTCAACACCCTTTCCAAATGATGGGGCTAATGAGTGACACGGTTGAAGACTTATACCACATGTAGTGTTCACCTGTTGAGAACCAACTGTACATTTTAGTATGTTCAGATGAACCCTTCTTAAAAAGTTGAAGCATTGAAAAAAGAACAAATCATTTGTTTTAAGCTAGAGTTTGATGCTTATAATAAAGTATCATGTTTACAACACTGAAAAACGGCTCAAATAGTATAAGTTAAAAAAACAAGTACTTCTCAAATTTTACATCAAAAACATTTTTCAAAAGAAAATTACTCAAAAGAAATTACATATAAAAGATCCGTTTTATTAAAGGTGATGGAAAACCAATCTATAAACTAGAATAATCATTTCACATGCGATATACTGGTAAGTAAATGTCTCCCACCTTAACTTCCATTTCTCTTTTTCAAAAAAAGTTGTAGAAAACAGATGACACTCCTCTGCAAATACAAGTTAATGATGACACCATTACCTGGCGACGCTGTGCTTCCTTAGAGCGCTTCAATGCTTCTCTTTTATTTAAAAGTGTTCGAGGCCTCAAACTTGCAGGCCGACTATAATTCTTTCCACGATACACAATGATTGCATGGCCCTTGCGTAGTCTTTCTACTGCAATTAATATTCCACCACTTTCTGCCGCTAAGGTCTGAGCTATCTGTTGGACATCTTCCAGGCATTTATTACATATTATCTTCACAAGTTCTCGATACTTCCAATGAAGATGCATATTTTCTACCGTTCCATCAAAAACACCCCGTCTACCTGAGAAAGAAGAGAGGATTAATCAAGGAAAGAAGTTGTCTAAGTCAAGTACTTCAAAAAGGTATAGAAGTCTCAGTCAGTCATTCAGTCCAACTTCAGTACAATCAAATAACTATGATTATGAATTTCAAACGTCATCTTCAAAAATCACCTAGTAACAGGAAGGGACCCATCTTCAAGCCAATCCTCCGCAACATGTATTTCTCTTCTTCAGTAATACCCTCTCTATTCATTTCTTCTTCTTGGGGGCTCTCTGCATTTTCCAGCTCTGCTAGAAGTTTCTCAGCCTTTGTTTTCTCTTCTAGTGCCTGAATGTGAAAGCGACTATACCCTCTTTAACTCTAAAAGAAAACAGTTGAAAAGGAGCAAATTGGTGCTTGTTAATTAAATCATACCATTGACAATTTTATGCTGGTGCTTTTAGTAGTTTTCTCAGCCTCAGTCAATATTCCGGGTTTAGTATCTTTCTGGAAGTTCATACCCTGCACTTCGGAATCATACTCTATGGTTCCATAATTCAGATCTGGAGCATCTGTAATTGACAAACTATTTCTAGTTTTCAGCTTATACATTCCAATACTCCTCCGTTGTTCAATTGCTGATGACACTGCAGCTGGCAAGAAGTCCTTTCCTCTATAGAAAACAATGAATTCTTTATCCCGAGCAAGGAGAGTACCTCCAGTCAGATACTGCAGAGAAATATATCTTTTTATTGAACTGAAGTTGAGATATAAAGTATTATATACTGTTTTTGCTCATGAACAAGATTGTGTTTTATTTAAGTTCTTAAAACAACTATCTCAAGCTAGTATTTACCAAAAAAAAAATGTTTTCTGTTCCATGTTGCTACAAAACCTTAACTAGCTGCCTTAACAGTCAGTCAAATCAGTAATACAATCAATATAAAACTGATAGTGGATCTTTGAGTTCTTCTGTACGTCTCTTGGGACAAAAGTCAACTACATGAGTTTTAAACATGATTTCAGGGCTGTCATTCCTGTTCTCAAGACAAGTCAAAATTGATAAGAATTTTATGATTAAATTTATTAAGAAGCAGACTTTAAGCCTAACTTGGCTTGTTGCAGGTGTTCTTTGTGTGGTATTGGGTTCAGCTTACTATTAAAACCTGAATTTTAATCATTAATTACATTCTGACAGAGTATACTATATGACATCTCGTGATCTTTTGATTATTCCATTTTGACTCACACTCATCAATCAGAGTACTCTAAACGTAGTATGCTAGATGTTTTCCACCAAACTATGACTAGTAATCTCAATGAAGAAAAAACTATACAAGGAAAAGAGAGAATGAATAAACAATTTTTTAAAACAATCTGTCTAATTGTCATTTCGAACTTGTAAGCTGTAGCAACCATAATTAGGAATTTCTTTTCAGGCCCTACGAAATTTTACCAATGATTGGAAACATCCGATACAATTTGATGTAATGCAAACATATCTGGCATCCACTTTTGTCATAAATTTTCAAGTATGAGAAGCAGAACGAAAATAAAAATGACAGCAAATATGCAAATTTCATTACCATCCAGGGTGAAATATACTTGCTAATCATCACCTCGAATAATTTACAATATGGTATCAATGAATGATAGTGGTTGATTGACAGCAATAAATACAACATACACTTTCATTTACCACAATGTTTAAATCTTAAGTGCCAAATTTCATATATTTGAAAAATATCAGAAAGAAAAACTGACCTTTATCTCTTCAGCCATTACCTCGCCATCAGTATTCTCCACACCTCTCTTTATAGCAACTTTGACAATCTCACATCTTTCCCAAATCTTAATAATTGCAACAGCCAATCCTTGTAGTTTCCTGTTTCTACCTGTGAAACAAAAGAACAAGAAAACAATTACATCCAATTTTGGTCAGATAAGAATAAGTAAGGCAAACTCACCTAGTGCAAAATGACATGGTAAATGTTTGCCAAGCCTTCTCATTGTGGTCATTTCATCATCTGTCAGTTTCGGCTTCACACCATATGGAAGAAGGCGAAAAGGCTTTCTATATCCAGGAATAACAGCTGGTAGAAGATCAGCATCAACAGGCAGAGGATCATATCCCCACCAATCAAAAAAGCGTGGCCCAATCCCTGTTAACAAGTAGTCTGCATCTTTAGCAAGCTCCGCCTCACCTGGCAGTTGAAATCTTACTTTTCTGGGAGTCCCAACACCTTGTATCAAAGCTGGTTTTGCCGTTTGGGCATTTAAGCTTTGCCTAGTGTATGTCACTGAATTATTTTCAGACAAGTGGGTCTCTCTTTTATCCCAACCTTTATCATTCTCATCCATATGATGTTGCAAAGCATCACCACTTTGGTCATCTCTCAAAACTTTATCAGATAGGAAGTAAGGGTACTTATAATCAGGCCCTCTGTATAATATTATCTTACTTCCAGATCTCCAAACAACAAGGCCTCCAGTTTTTCTCTGACAGCGACAATCACATAGTTACACAAGGGGCACTGAAATCACATTGAAGTACATAAAAGGATAAAATGTAGATAGCCCCTCTATGGTAAGGTTAGGTTTATTTTCTATTTTCAATTTTAATTTCATAAGTTTTCACTAATAATTATAAATGACATATTTTTAGTTTATATCCGTTTCTAGAATTTGCAAAGAAAACAGGATCAGGGAAAAAACCAAAATTATGTTTTTGCCATTTTACGAGTATCTTTGGTTTATGGAATATTGTGTTACACGTACAATTAGATGAACACATTAAAATGCTAAAAAGATAGTAGAAACAAGATTGAAATACTTCAGAGCGCCGTGCGTCAATGGTTGATGACGTCCAACCAAACATGCTATAATTTGAATTTAACTTATGAGAGAAACTCAATTCATCTTTTTTTTTTTTTTTCATCTAATAAGTACATCTAGAGAAATTTATCCACACAACCAAAACTCTACCTACTATTTCTTTCACCGATAAGTGCTTACCCAGAAATTTACCAAAACAAAGAAAAAAATTCCAGCTACTATTTTGTTCCCCTGCAAGTGTTTCTGAAAAATATTATCCAAATATAGCCAAAATTCTAGCTACTATAATTCTTAATTCTGAGTGACATGTCCAGGGCTTTCAACTCCAAACTTGTGTTATTTCCATAGAGCGCAAACAATAGGAAAAAATGATAGCAGACTACTCCCTAACACACTGTAGCGTTGTACTTTGAAATGCTAGCAATTGTGAACAAATAGCAGAAACAATGGGGTTTTTGTTTTGCTTTGTTTACATACCTCCAACAAGTCATGAGTCCTTTTCATGTTAAATCTAGAGAGATCATCGCACGCGATTCTCACGACCTCTGAATTCCTCCACCGTTCATGAATCCCGTTCACGATCCCTTCCGTGATCCCCGCCTTCCCCACCCGCAGCTTCTGCCTTATCCTCAACCCCACCGTCGTCAGCCGCTTTATCTCCGCATTTGGCAGGCTCAGCTCCGCCAGCGTCGGCACCCGCTCCTCCTGCTTCGCCCAGCTCGGGTCGATCGTGTGCCCGACGCGCCGCTTCGGCAGGTTCTCCGGAAGCGGTACGAAGATCTCGCCGGCGCCAGAGGCTGTAGCGGGAAGAGAAGAGGAGGACTGGTCGTCGATGCCAAGGCTGCGGAGCTTGTCGGCTATTCGCTGAATGGCAGAGTCAGGGAGGGTTTCGGCTTCGGAGTGGGAGCAACGAATGAGGAATTTGAGTTTGGGTTTGGGGAAATGAAGAGGGAATATGTGCAGTGATGAAGAAAATGAATATGAAGAAGAGGAAGAAAAATAAGAAGAAGAAGGAAAGGATTGGAAGTGGAAGTGGAAGTGAGTTGCAGGAAGCAACATTTGAGAGAAGCAGAGAGTTACTCCATGCACATAGACATGGATAACGATACTTTATATGGTGTTTCAATAAATATCAACTTTCCATCCTAAAAAACAAGATATATACGATTGTTTCAATTTTATAAATTACTATACGTAAATTTATGAGATTAATTATCTTCAAATTTGAAGGTTTTTTAAAGTTTTTTAAAGTTTTTTTTTTCTTTTCCACGAATGTATTTAGTTATAATATACGATTGGGAGTCGCGTTTACAACTAACTAAGAAGGTTATGGAGTTATAGAAATATTTAATAATGGGTTTTGCACATGGTAAATAATGTATGAAAATACTACAATGTATCTTAGGAGAAGGCAAGATTTATCAATACTATTTACCATCTATTTTTTTCTCACTCTCTCTTTCTTTTTCTTTATTTGTCATCAATTAGCACTTAATATATATATATATATATATATATATATATATATATATATATATATATATATATATATATTATTTTTCACATATTTTTACTCGTTTCTATTTCATCCATAATATTTATCTAGTCTCTATTTGAAGGCTATCAAGTCAAGTTAAAATTGCTTTGAAATGAGTTTATGGTTTGCCACCCTTATTAATAATTAGAAAGGCAGTTCCATTTTCCTTTATCTTCTTTTCTTAAGAAAAAAATATATATACTAAATATCTACTTCATTTGAGAGGCGATTTTTTTTTTCTTTGGAAGGAATTAAAGTAGAAGGGTTGAAAGAAAAAAAACACAAAGAAAATAAATATATTGAAAAAAAAAATAGAAAAGGAAAGAGAGAAAATAATAAAATTGATAAAAAGATTATATATTTATATTAATCCCTTTTTTTTTTACTAATCCAAGTATCTTAAAAATCTTCTCATTTTTTTGTTCTCTTTTACTTATTTTCACCCTCGTCCTTTTTAATTTCATCATTTGATTTGATTTATTTTACTTTTAATATGGAATTTTAACATAATTTGTTATATTTCTTTTAATTTAAAAATGGATGACACTAGTTAAGGCAAAACGTTTTAAAAATTTCCCTTTTACGAACACTAATCTCAACTATAAATGGTCTTTTTTAATATAATTGGATACTTCAACTAAATTTTAACAAGAAATATTAAATAATAATATAAAAGTAAATAAAATTGAATAAAATACTTTTTATGCTTCTAAAATTGTTTTTATTGCTATCACCTAATATTTCTTTTACCTAATTTAAATGTAAAAAAAAATATTTTTCTTTCATTTCCACTCAATGTTCATTTTACCAGGAAAAATTGTAATTATTTTTCATAAGATTATCCTAGATAACATTCACCTCCCTTGGTTTTACAAATGCAATCTTCATATTCTATGTAACTTTTAAATGTGCATTCATCCCTTTATGTTTTTTAGACAGTTACATATTTCATATTTATACATTTTTTTTTCTTCTTTTATTGCCCAAATATGATTCAAGTATATTGAGTATTATGACTTTGTACCTGGGACGGAGATGTGATGAGACATGTGAGTTGAGTCCCAGAGAAAAAACACGTTTGACAAACAAAAAACTATGCACTTTGAGGAGTGAAGGAAGGCTTCAAAATTAGTGGAGGCTTCTTTCCTATAGTATTTCTTTTTCGGTTCTTGCTGGGTGTTCTTCCCACTAAAAATTTCAGTACCCTTCAATCACCCCCAAATTTTCCCTGACATAACATTACTAAATTATGGTGTTACGAACTAGGGCTAAAGATGGGGGAAGAGTTTCTCCTAAAATTAAAATTTGACCTAGAGCTTGTCCTACCAATACTTCTTTTCCCTATCCTAGTACCAATTCTTCTTCTCCCTATCATACTTATTCTTCTTTTCGTGTTCCTGCTCCTGTGTGTATACCCAGTGGAGACATTGGATGTTATCCCTCTATCTTTACTCATTTTATTAACATTTTTTGCATTGATTGGTTCATCTGCTGGCCAACCCCTATATAGTATGATGTTACTAGGCTCCCGAGAGACTAGAAGGGAACCTGTTTCTTGCTGCAAGAATAACAGAGAAAAGAAAAAGTTAGCATGGAGAGAGTATTTATTGCTCGAGGTAAGGAAGAAAGATTTAAGAAGAGATGAGGAAGTCGAAGGAATTCTAAGCATGCGCACCTCTAGCTTGAACACCAGCTCCTGAACTGTGGTCTCTTTTGACCTTCCTTTGACATTAACTATAGCAAGAGGGTACTGTTCAAAATGAAGTTTAATTGCTTGCACAACAGAAGACACAATATTGCTCTTTCCTGAGAATTGTATGGCCATAGAAAGAGAGAGAAGATGAGATGATTCCTCCCAATTAGCATAATTGCAGGAAAATACAAAAGAAATACAACAGTAGGTAGCAGTTCCAGAGCCTAGTGGAGAAAAAGTAATTAATACATCATCCAGAATGATTTTTTTTCAAGATGTTGACATCAATTGAAGTAAGAAAGGAAACGCGAACAGTTTTTGTCAATTCTTTATTGTAACGATTTAACAAAGACCAAAACCTAGAGCTAGTCGGTCACTGCTAAAACTAGTTTATGTCACTAAGGCGGAACATCGCCCCCACCTCGCCTGACAACCTAGAACAATCAATATTGGCAAAATGAAAGTATAGCTGAAAACAATACCTATGACAACAACAGGTTGCTTCATCTTTAAGGCCTGCTTCCGTAGAAGAAGCCTCTCTTTGGTTGAAAGATGCAGAGATCTAGAAGGGAAACTCATATTTATCACTGGAACTGATGGTTCAGGATCATTTTTTGATGATGACGATGATGATGGCTCCATTGCCTTGCTATTGGAGATGCAATGCTCATTATCAGAATCACTCATTTCATCCAACTGAAATCCTCGATAATTTTACCAAATCAATAACTAAGAAAGAAATAAGCTAAAAACAAGTCAAATGATAATTGCTGTCAACAGTTCAATTTTAATCTATAAGCTGTGCTTACTTGTGTTTCCTTGTGAATTAAACTAGGCCAGGATTCTGGTTCATCTCGTCGAGCTCCACTCCCATCAATCAGCTCAACTGGTTTGTGCTGTACTGCTTGCAGATTGCTAATGGAAGCTTTTATTGAAGAATTCCAACTAGTGAAATTTTCTGGTTCACCTTGATGAGCTCCACTACTATCGATCAGCTCATCTGGCTGATCATGTATTCCTTCTAGATTGTCAACAGAAGCTTCTTTAGGCGAATTCCAATTTATGGAATTTTTTGGTTCATCTTGGCGAGCTCCAAGTCCATTAATAAGCTGAACAGAGTACTCCTGTATTACTTGTAGATTTTCAAGAGAAACTTCTTTAGGAGAATTCCAATTTATGGAATGTTTTGGTACACCATGATGAGCTCCACATCCATCAATAAGCTCAATCGGCTGCTCTTGTAGTGCTTGTTGATTGTCAACGGAAGCTTCTGTAGGAGAATTCCAATTTATAGAATTTTCTTGTTCGCTTTGATGCGATTCACCACTATCAATCAGCTCAATTGGCTGCTCCTGTATTGCTTGTTGATTGTCAACAGAAGCTTCTCTAGGAGATTTCCAACTGACAGAATTATCTTGTTCACCTTGATTAATTCCACCGCTATCAATCAGCTCAACTGGCTGCTCCTGTATTGCTTGTTGATTGTCAACAGATGCTTCTTTAGGAGAATTCCAATTTATGAAATTTGAAAAAGCTTCTTGTTTGTCTGTAGCCTTGAATTGTGCCATAAACTATTTCAGATATTATTTACAGACCCAATACCAGCAACAACAATGCAATAATAATTCTTACTAAACTTCTACTAGTCAAATACTCCCATACCGTTATCACTTTTCATTTCGACCATCATCATTACAACATAAGCAACTCTCTGAAATCATGTGCTTAAATCATGGCCACAATAATTCACATAAGGATTAATTTAGCACAATTCAGTACCATATAACACTTTTTTTTTTATTTCATTAAACCGTAAAGTATAGTCAGTTACTATTATTTTACAATTAATCCCTTCACATACAATGAGTGTCTTCTAGTTTTAGTCATTTGACTATAAAACAACGAATGTACACGAGTTTCATGTTTGGGTGTTGAGAGATTTTGCATGCTGCTGTGTTCTATCATCCGAAAGGGTAAAATTACACCATTACAATCTTGCAGAAAAACAACTAACAAAGGAAATATTTCGCTCTTACTTCATGACAATTTAAGGAGACGTGTTTGTATACATGGAACCCTCAAAAAAGCTTCATTTATATTTTTCCTCAAATATACAGTGGAGATTTGGTATTTCCATCTTATCTCCTCAACATATCCTTCTTCCTATTACCACCAAGACATAAAAGAAACGGCACTTTAAGTTAGAGGTCAGCTGTCAACCCTAAATACTTATAATTATCATGGACCATATCCTTCCTCTTTATTTCCACTAAAAATAGAATAAAAAGAAAAAGGCCCGTAAGTTTGATGTTATCTGTTAACCCTAAACATTTATAAAAGATCATATAGTCTGGCCTGATGTAACAAAAATGCTAATAATATTGTATTTGTACTGTGGAAAGGAGATTAGAGTTGAAGAAGTATCATGAGATAGTTTACCATGTCAAATCTCCACGCTTCAACTATCTGCTTACTGTTAGCCTCGTTACCTTCCACCTAATCAGGTGAACACTCCATATTACATAACCCAAATCAAGGGGAGAAATATTTCATCAACACAATACTAAAAATGTGGACCACTTACCATCTGAAGTTTCAGTTCATTTATTTTCTTTTCTAGCATCAAAATACGACGCTTGTACGACTGCAAGAAATGAGTTAAAAGGAATAAGGTGATGGTGTTAATATCATATAAGATCAGCAGTCAATTCCTTCATCGAAAAAGAAAACACACACACACACACACACACACATATATATATATATATATATATATGGTCTAAAAAAAGTGCTTTTCAAATTTCATATCCAACATAAAATAAACATTACTTTTTTACGCAGGTATTTAAAAAAAATTGATAGAAAAGGTTATTTTTCTGAAAGCTGGTGCTAGACAACCTACAGTCATCATTTTACATGTGTAATAGGCAAATAAATCTCAGCCCCATTCTACCCTTATTTTTCACAAATGAAATGTTGAAACAAAAAATTACAGAAAAGATAATTTTCTGAAAGCTCGTGAAAAACCAACCTATAGTTACAATTTTACATGTAGTGTAACTAACAGGCAATAAATATCTGCCCCATCCTTCTTATTTTTCACGAAGGTTGAAACAAATTACTCCTACTCCAATACAAGTTGAAGATGACTATTTTACCTCACGGCGCTGTGCCTCTATAGAACGCTTCAAAGCTTGCCTTTTATTTAAAAGCTTTCGAACCCTCAGACAAGGAGGGGCACTATAATTCTTTCCACGATACACAATGATTGCAAAGCCCTTTCTCACTCTCTCTACTGCCACTAATATTCCACCACTTTCTGCCTCTAAGGTCAAAGATATCTGATGAACATCTTCCAGGCTTCCGTTACATATTATCTTCACAAGCTCCCGATACTTCCAATGAAGATGCATATTTTCTACTGTTCCATCAAAAACTCCTCGTCTACCTGAGAATAATCAGAAAAAGTTGTTATCATGTATTTTAAATAGCTTTAAAGATGTCATGCATTTTTTCCAAATTTAGAACAATCAACTATCTATGGTTGTTAACTTCAAAAATCATCTTCACAAATCACCTAGTAACAGGAAGGGTTTCATCATCAAGCCAATCCTCCGCAGCATGTATTTCTCTTCTTTAGTAATACCCTCTTTATCAAGTTCTTGTTCTCGGGGACTCTCTGCATTTATCAGATCAGCTAGAATTTTTTCCGCCTTTGCTTTCTTTTCTAATGCCTGTATGTCAAACCTATACCATCTGTAACTCAAAAAGAAAATCTAAAAACTACCAAATTGGATTTTTTTTAATGAAATCGTACCATTGACAATTTGATGCTAATTCTTTTGATAGCTAACTCAGCCTTAGTCAACATTGGTCGTTTAGTATCCTTCTGGAAGTTCCTAACCTTTACTTCAGAATCACACTCTATGGTTCCCCCTTTCTGTTCTGGAGTGACTTTAGCAGATGAACTGTTTCTAGCCTTAGGTTCGTGCATTTTATTTTTCGCACGCTTTTTAATGACTGAAGACATTGTAGCTGACAAGTAGTCCTTTCCTCGATACAGAGCAAAAAATTCTCTATCCCGGGAAAGGAGAATTCCTCCTGTCAGACGCTGCAGAGAAGCAGATATTTTTATAATATATATCATTTTGATTTTTATACAAGATTCAAATGTAATTAAATCTTTTCAAATCAACCATAAAAAATATTACAAATTACAATTAAAATTTAGGTGGTTACTATTGCTACAAAACCTATGTTTAACAGGTTCCTCTGACAGTTTGCATACCAATGATGTAATATTAAATTAAAAAACGATAGTGGATCTATGTCTTTTTATTCATCTCAGGAAAAAGAGAAAAGAAATAAGTAAAAAGCCAACCCTATCAGTTCCAAATCTTCAGGTCTATTATTCCTGTCCTCAAGAGTCGTGCAGAGATCAAAACATTAAGAATTATTCACAAGATACATTTTACTTATTTTAATTACACCAAATAAAAGAACATCACAAGGTGATTACAATCTTTAGTAATCACAAGTACTAAAAGAACTATTTAACAATTTATGACTACTTGGAGCCTCTTTGAGAGTTGTCTTAATTGCAATCTCAAGAGCGGTGGTTTAATCCCACATAGACTCTCAATATATGGCCAACACGGTTTAGTCCCACATTGACTAGTGATATATACAAATAAGATTCAAAATCTCACCCTATAAACTAATTTTGTAGAGTTAAGTTAAGCTCAAACTTATATTCTAAGATGGTACCAGGGTGTTGGGCCAACTGCATTTGCCAGACTCCAGGCAACGTCTTGAGCATGAGAGGGAGTGTTGAAAACCAGCTTTAATTGCAGTTACCACTATCAATCCCACCTTAGATGTGACCTCTTTAAAGTTTGCTTTAATTGCAACCTCAAAGGAGGAGGTTTATTACCATATTGACTAGTATACGACTAAAATGTAGTATATATTGACTAGTATACGACCTAAATTCTAAGAAATTATTCATATTATATGCGCTAAATTTCATAAAATCTGAAAATTAACAGTGAAAACAATAACTGACCTTTAACTCTGCAGCCATTATTTTACTGCTGGTATTCTGCACACCTCTTTTCACAGCAATCTTGGCTATCTCACATCTTTCCCAAAGCCTAATAATTGCAGCAGCCAATCCTTGAAGGTTTCTGTTTCTCCCTGTGAAACAAAAGAAGAGAAGCAATTAAACCTAATTTTGGTCAGGTAAGAAAAAGTAGCAGAAACTTACCTAATGCAAAATGACAAGGTAGAGGTCTGCCAAGTCTCTTCAAAGTGGTCATTTCATCAGCTGTTAGTTTAGGATTCACACCATATGGAAGAAGACGAAAAGGCTTTCTATAACCAGGGTCAACGGCAGGCAGAAGATCAGCATCAACAGGCAGAGGGTCACTTCCCCACCAATCAGTAAATCTTGGCCCAAGCCCCATTAGCAAGCAGTCTGTATCTTCAGCTAGCTCTGCCTCATCAGGCAGTTGAAATCGTACTTTATTGGGAGTACCAACACCTAGTATCAGTGCAGGTTTTGCTGTTTTGGCATTTGAATTTTCCAGAGCACATGCTGCTGAATTTGATTCAGATAAGTGACTCTCACTTTTATAGAAATATTTATCATCGCTGTTGACAAGTTGCGAAGCATCATCACTAGTGTTGTCTTGTCTCGAAACTTTATCTGATAGGAAGTTAGGATACTTATAATCAGTCCCTCTGTACAGTATTACCTTAGTTCCAGATCTCCAAACAACGAGGCCACCAGTTTTTCTCTGACAATGAAAGAAAAAGAAAGGATACAATCAAATCATTTATACAAGGGGCACCATAATATGATATCATACTGGAGAAAAAAGGATAAAATGCAGATAGCTCTCCAACTATAGGTTATTGATGGGAGAGGTAAAGAGCTCTTCACTTTATATGCTTTAACTTATAAATATAAATATAACACTTTATTTTCACTTTGCCACCTGACTCAAAATTTGCCCGGGTAACAATAAAAGCAACAAATCCTTTTATTTTATTTCCTTTAACAATACTTTGTAAACTAGAGACAACCTGAAAATAAAGTAACACTGTTGTAATTTTATAGGGGAAAAATATACAGACTTAACCAGGACCCGGAACTTAATCAAACCCTGCAAATTGGTGTCAATTATTCACTGGTGCACAGGCAGAATACTTACTTAATAGTTTAACAACTTCAATAGTTGCATTGCTGGGTTTAGAACCACATGGGATTTTTCTATATTCACTCATGAACACTAACGTTTAACAACTCCAAGAGCTGCATTGTTGAGTTCTGAACCACATGGGATTTTCCTACATTTACTTACATAGCTGAAGAGTTTTCCTTGGATTTTAACTGAGTAAAAAGGATAAACAAAAGTGTCGTTTACAAAGCCAAATCTCAATTTCACTGCACTAAAATTCTATTTGAATAAATTTCTCAAGAAGCACTTCCTGTAGGATAAGAAAATAAAGTCTTAGTTTAAATAAACTTCACCATAAAAACTTGCAGAACAAGAAAACAAGAAGGTAAAACAAGCTATGCTTTTTTAATACCAACTCATGTCCCTTAGCCTTTTACAAAACTAAATTAAAAAAGCTTCCACTGAAGTTCACAAGTTGATTTTGGTTTGTATGAGAAACCCTATTCATTTTACCCTTTTAATTTCTTATGCCGGGGTGTTGTAGATAGGTTTATCCACCCAGTATCGGAAGAAGGCAAAACAAATTGAATTTTTTCATACATTAAATCAATTTATACATCAAAACTTTCAAAAAATGGTCAAATGAGAGACTGTTTCACAAGTATGTAAGTTGATTTTAAATAAATCTTCTTTTCTTTCACACAAGCTAAAATTGATTTATGCACCTCCAAAAAGTTGAGATAGTTTTTACGAAAGTTGTAAGGCTAACTGCATAAATTGATTTTACCACATAAAAAAAAAAAAAAAAAAACCTTAATTCCTCCCTCTTCTTAGATTCTGTTCAAACATAGTGTTGATAAAGAAATTTATTGAAAAGCTTAATCCAATTTCAGGAATGAGTATCCATGGAAGCGAAAGAAAACAGTGTAAACAAACAAACAAAAATTCCATACAAAAAGTGGCAGTTGTGTTTGTTAACTTACCTCCAACACATCATGAGTCCTTCTCATGTCAAATCTAGAAAACTCCTCACAAAAGACCCTCACCACCTCGGTGTGCTTCCACAGCTCGTGAATCACGTTCACCATCCGCTCCGTGACGCCAGCCTTCGCAAGCCGCACCTTCCGCCTCGCCGCAAACCCTAGCGTCGTCAGCCGCCGAATCTCGGAGTCCGGGAGGCTCAGCTCCGCCAGCGTCGGCACCGGCTCCTTCCGCCTCATTAATTCCTCTTTCCTCCGCTTTCTCCGCCTCTCCACCTCCCTCGCGCTCAGCACCGCGATGCCGCTCCCAGGGACCGGCACCGGGTTCAGCGGCGTGCTCCAACTCGGCTCGAACATTTCCTCCCCGCGCTGCTTCGGCAGTTCGTGAGGGAACAGCACGCGAATTTCGCCGCCGGAGGAGTTGGAGGTAGGCGATTCGGTGATGCCGAGGCGGCGGAGCTTTTCCGCCATATGTTCGATGGCGGAGGAGCCACGGGATCCGGTTTCATAGTTGGTTGCGGAACAACGACTGAAGAATTTGGTTTTGGTTATGGGGAATTGAAGAGGGAAAAAGTGCAAAGAAGAAGAAGAGAGAGGAAAAGTGTGGAAGAAGTGGAAGTGAGCTGCAGGAAGCAACATTACAGTAGGAGTTAGTTACTTCATTGATGTGGAGAATATGAAATGTTATTGCATTGCACCCAAAATTCTTGAATGTAATAAAAAAAATGTAAGTTAATTTAGTTCTCACAAACATAAGGTCCAATATTTTCGACCTTTCATGCATGCCGAAATACCAATGTCGTACCGGATAACGTTAAAACAGAATAAACGTCACTTAATATCGGGGTAATAGGAGTTCGACGTTATCCAACATCGGAGCTAAAGGCAGCAAACGTCAATTTTCGCACGCTAAATGGAGTCAAAAAATAGAGTAATTTAACTTCTGTTGGGCTCTGACAGATGTTAAATAACGTCAGCCATAGTAAGCTCAGACGTTAAATAACGTCTGTCAGAGCACCACCAAATGTCAAACTGCTCTGTTTTTTTTTTTTAAATTTGGTTGTTTTTACAACATTCCCACACTACAACATCAACAGATTCCCAGAACAGTTTCATAATAATTTCAACATAATTATGGAGTTACAATTATATCTAATAACACTTAAGTTTCAACATATATTCTAAACTAATATACACAATTCTCATGAATCTTCTTGTTTGTTACATTAAACATTACAAATAAAATAAACACATATCAAAGTCATAATAAGTTGACATACAAAAATTAATAACTTTAAACTAAATGAGTTCTAACCTTTGGATATAATACTTTAAGTTGTTGGCCTCTAGGCTTACTCACAATTCTAATGAAATTTTGGAAACATAAAACATGTGTTAGTTTTTATAACTAAGTAGATACATAGGTTAGGATTGAAAAATATTAATACTTACTCTTGTAACATGTTTTTCAAAGCAGGTGGAATCTTCCTATGGCATAAATAAAACCATACAATTGTGCATTGTCTTGGAATGATGACACATAGTTGCCAATGATACCTACCATCAATCACAAGTACTTAGCAGAAATAATTAATAATGCTTCATAAAATATTACTAGCAAAAACACATACGCATCAATGTATGGCGCAAAGTAGATCTCTCTATTTGACTCAACCATCCATGTTTGCAAATAAAGTTTGATGTGGTCATGTGAGTTTCCCGAAGGTTGAATGATTTGAGGTTCAATGAATCCATAGATGGAAGATCGACCTTGGTCCATAATGAATCCATAATAAATATACATACATAAAACAAAAATTAATGCAACAATAATATTAAAAAATCAAATACAATTAGTCCAATTTTACAAATAACAATAAATATAATTTTATTTCATAATTTTACAAATATTATTATAAAAATTCAATTAAAAAAAGAAATAGGCCAAAAACACTAAAAAAAATCTAAGATAAAAATTATAATTGCAAATAAAAAAATACAAGCAATTATATACATACAATAAAAAAGAGATAATAAGCAAAATAATCTCAAAACGATGCAAACGGGGATGAAAACACATAATATTCAGTTGAAAATGCCTAAAATCAATCCACAATGAATTCCCAACCAGTTTGATGGTGAAAAATGTTTGAAACTCACCTAGAGGAGGTCAAAATAATGGTCACCGATGGGAAGGATCGCGAAACACTGCAAATGGGGATGAAAACGGAAAATATTCGGTTCAAAACGCCTAAAATCAATCCATAATCAAGTCCCAACAAGTTTGGTGGTGAAAAACGTTCAAAAATTACTTAGAGGAGCTCAGAATGGTGGTCGCTGACGGAGAAGCTTCAAGAAAAATTGGTGGCGCGACGAAACAGTTAGGGTTTCTGCGTTTCGCACAGAGAAAACCCAAAAATTGATGTCAGGACTGCGTGGTCAGACGTTACTTAACATCGGTGCAGAAGGGGTCAGACGTTAAATTAAGTCGAGGCAGAGTGGGTCAGACGTTAAATTAAGTCGAGGGCAAAGAGCTCAGACGTTAATTTTTACATAATGACAGGGTACTGTAGATCAGACATTAAATTATGTCTATGTTGGAATGGACAGATGTTAAAAAAGTCAAATAATTTACAAAAATACCACCGGTCGTTTTTAACATGGGACTTTTTCTGGACAGACGTTATATGGGTGACGTTATAGGTCTTTTTTGTGTTAGTGTCTCTTATTTGGTAAGTGGTTTTAAAATGATCGTACAATTATTCCTAGTCTCAAATTAGTTTTCATATTTTTAAAGGTGACTTAATTTAGTCTTTAAAGTTAACATCGTTAAAATTACTACAGAACAGTGACATGACTTTTTAATTATGTTTCACTTTTAATTATGTGGTCTGTAACCATGCGCTTATGTGGAAGATCAGTAGCTTTCGAAGGAATTAGGGTTGTTCACGATGGAATTGGGATCGGGTTCTTATCGGATTGAAGGATTGCGAGCGTGATTAGGATCAATAGGCATTGCATTGGTCTGACTGTCATCATTTTGATCGAAGGCATTGAACAATCGAGGTCAGTTTTGCTTCTAATTTTTTCGAACTACATTTTAGGGATTTTGGATTGTGCGTTTAATTACTTTATTTGGGGAGTTTTGGGTGGAATATGTAGTTGGGTTTAGGTTTTTTATTTCGAGGCTTGTATATCGTTTTCTGTTTAGTATTTGTTTAGTGTTTTCGATGCTTTTGTGTTGTTCCACCATTTTCAAATTAGTGTGTGTAGTTTGTGGTCCCCCTTTAATGGGGTTTAGTGTATTATGTCGGTGTGTAGGTGGTATTATTGGTAATAAAAGTATGTTGTTGTGGGTATCTGGACATTTCCTAGGTTTACAATCAATAGTCACAAATTTTGATGGACAATGACAAGTTTGAAGTGGTTATCCACCATGGGGGCACTTCGTGAATGAGGATGGAGTTAAATATGTTAATGGCCAAACAAGCATATTATCTTGTGACCAAGACAAATGGACTTACTTCGAGGTGTTATCTATACTTTTGATCAACATTGAAACTAAGACTACATTAACTACAACACAAACAATTCCTATTAATCGCTTCACTCGTTTCTCATACAACTTATTACTTTTCTCTAAACTATAAATCTTCTTCCTCTGTCTGAAGATAAAATCATCTTTGTCATCAATATGATCTTCTCCACACCACTTGAAATAATTACACCAAACACATTTTTTATTTCCTCTCCGTTGATCAAATCAAGAACAAACAAATAAAAAATATTTACAATCAATAATTACAACAACAAAAAATCAGAAACAACAATTACGGATCTAACCTTGAAATTTGGGCAACCCCAAAATGTCTTCCCAACATTCCTAGTTGTTCTGGAAGTTCTCATGACAGCAACCTCTCCACACTGACAAATGGGAGTCACACCCACCACCAAGAGAGGACACACCACGATTTTGGTTGCCCGAACATGTGCAAGACTTACACAAGTTAACTTGGGACATGGCTCTCAACACTGCAAACTGGGGACAATATGGTTACAAGAATTCACAACAGCAATGAAAGACAAAGACAATAGGAGAATGAATTTAGGAACCTAGCCAACCATTAGGGTTTCATGATTCACTTCTACAAAAAAAGACCCATTTTCTACTTATGCCACGCCAATTGCTCCTTCTTCTTAAAAACTTTGACATGTATCAGTTCAATTTTGCCACCTCAATATTGTTTGAACGACGTTTGTTTAAAGTAAACGGAGAGAACTAAATTAAAACACTTTAGAAAATATGAAAACCAAATTAAGACAACGAATAATTGAAGGATCATTTTGAAAGTACTTAACAAATAAGAAGACTAAAAGAGTTATTTAACCAAAAATATATGTTTCCTTAAAATGTATAAGTACATTTTCTGAGGGGTATAAAATAAAATATATCTACAAAGTAAAATTAGAAGAAAAGTATGGTTTGGTTTTGAGTTAAGTAAGATTTTAAGCATCATTCTCTTATAATTTAGAAAAATAAATAAATTTTAGGCTTAAATATACATGTGGTCCCTATTTTCGTCAAAATTATTCAATTTGGTCCATATTTTCGTTGTGTGGTCAATTTGGTCCTTATTTTTGTAAAATTGCATTCAATCAAGTCCTTTTAGCAAATGGCGTTAAAATTGTTAACAACGTAGTGACAACGTGAAACTGTTTGAGGTACATGTCAAATTTTTGCACTGACGTTGGCATTGTGTTCATTTTTATGACCGTTGTAGGTTTAAAAGTAAATGAAATCCAATTGGGGAAGAAATTGAATTAGGATTTGCAGGAAATATGTGGCCAGCAAGATTGTGTGCACAATCCACTTGGTGAGTTTGAATTCGTGTTTGTGAGGTATGTCTCGTCACCATTCATCTTCCTCCTCTTGTTGTAATAGTTGGGGGCAACCAAGTTGCAGCGGGTTTCATATTCGTGGTTCCAAGGGTATGGGTTTAACCCCATTTGCAAATGTGGAAAACTTGTAGTGGTTCGAGTGGCAAGAACTTCGAAGAATAATGGTAGACAATTTTGGGGTTGTTCTAAGTACAAGGTTAGATTGATGTGCCTTAAAAAACTCATTCCAATGGATCACATTACTTCAAGACGAACTTCACCCACGAACAAAGCACAATCTCGAAGCGTAATCTCCAATCGTTCTTGATTTTCCCCTTCCTCACGAACCCTAATTTTTCCCTTTCTCTCGAAGAGTCAAATGTCCAAGTTTAACTTATTCACTTCCACTTTTTCTCGCTGCATTTAATCTTCAATTCCAGCTTTTTAATTTTTTTCACTTACACATTCTTTTACGCAATTAATTTTAATTTCTTTTTTCTAAATTATAACTAAATAAACATTGTGCCAACGTCAATAAAAGACGACCATATCTCCTAAACAGTTTCACATTGTCAGTGTGTCGTTAACAATTTTAACACTGTTTGCTAAAAAGACTTGATTGAATGCAATTTTACAAAAATGAGGACCAAATTGACCACACAACAAAAGTAAAGACCAAATTAAATAATTTTGACGAAAATAAAAATCAAATGTATATTTAAGCCTAAATTTTAAGTTGTTATCAATATTTCAGTTTGGGCACAATAGTTAAAATTTGTAAAATCGAGAAAAAGAAATTTATTTTCTGAATGTGAAAATTTGTAATTTGCCCTTATTTTTTAACAAATTTTCCCTTTTCAGCTTTACATATAATAGTTTTTTCTCTTAAATATACTTTTTTTTCTAGTAAAATTAGTGTGTTTTAATTTTGATTCATATGATATTTTTTTATATTTTTAGTCGGTTTAAAATTGAAAATTGTAAGTTGTTAATTTTTATTTTTTAATAATATCATGTCTTGTATGTTGAGAGAAAAGTTAATGAAACATTCCAATTGTGATACAATATCAACAAGTGACAATTTAAAAATAATTAAGATATATAAGTAAATTTTATTTATCTATACTAAAAGGATGTTAGAGACCAATATCAATAATTTCAAATTTTTGAAGGAAAAAAAGTAAAACCAAGGCAAAAGCTCATGAAGCATAAAAAAGGTAAAGTTTCATAAATTTATGTGAGAATCTTTGACACATAAAAGGTAAAAGAATCTCATCTTAAATATGAAAACTGAAAACCCCTTAACAGAAAGTAACTAACCCTAAAATTATTGTTAAACACAGTAATTAAAAGCCCTAATTGTTTAATATTTTCACTCCTATCTCCTATAAATCCATCGTTTCGTCACCACCATATTTTCCTTTCTCACTGAAACTTCTCCTTCCTCCACCTAGTCATGTCTCCACTTCCATTGTTAATGCTTGTTGCATCGCATCATACAACTAGAATGTTGGATTTTTATTTTAATAAACTTAAATGTACTAGTCGTTGGGTGGTTAATGTACTAGCCGTTGAATAGTTAATGCACTAGTCGTTGGATAATTAATGTACTAGTCGTTTATAGCCATTGGGAGTACAATGGACGAAAATTGTAAGCCTATAAATTGTATTGCTTATGGCATGAATAAACACAACAAGAAGTGAATAAGTTTTCCATTCTAGAGCCTCTTCCTCCTAACAAAGTGGTATCAGAGCTAGGTAGACAGCCAGAGAGCTAGAGAAAGCTAGGTTGTTCTTGAGTGTTAGAGAGAGTCAGTTGTCCGAGTGTCTGAGTGAAACAAATAGTGAGAGAGTGATGGCCAACAATATGTCCTTACCCCAGTTGACACAAAAAGCCAACTACGATAAGTGGAGCATGCAGATGAAGGCCTACCTCGGATCCCAAGATGTATGGGATGTAGTTGAAAGTGGCTTCGAAGAGCCAGAGGATTCTGATGAACAGATAGTCGCCCAGATTGCTTCATTGAGAAAAACACGAGTCAAAGACAGGAAAGCTATGTATGCATTGTACCGTGCTGTGGACGATGCAGGCCTTGAGAAGTTAGCAAATGCTACGACTTCAAAAGAGGCGTGGGAGATCCTGGAGAAAACATATAAGGGAGATGACCGTGTGAAACAGGTTCGTCTTCAAGCTCTCAGAGGAGAGTTTGAGAGGCTGCTGATGAAGGAGAACGAAGGGGTAACCGAGTTCATACCTCGGGTGGAGACGGTAGCAAACCAACTCGGCAAGAATGGGGAGCCGTTGCCTGCAAACCGAGTTGTGGAGAAAATTTTGAGGTCATTGACAATTGACTTTGACAACATTGTGTGTGCCATAGAGGAATCCAAAGACCTCTCAAAACTCACGGTGGAGGAGCTCGCTCGGTCCTTGGAAGCGTATGAACAAAGAAGAAGAAAGACGAAGGAAGACTACTTTGGCCAAGCACTCCAAGCAAAGACAAATTTCCAGGAGAAAAAGGCGTTTTATACTTAGAACACTCAAAGCAGAGGAAGAGGCCGGGGAGGTAGAGGAAACGGTCGTAGTGGCCGAGGTCGAGGCGGACAGGAAGGAGAGAGAACATACCAACAACCAAAATTGGCGCGGAAGAGGACATGGTTCATGGAGAGGAGGTCGGGTGAGCAACTCAAACGTTGAGTGCTACAAGTGTGGCAAGTACGGTCACTATGCAAAGGATTGTAACTCGGATAGGTGTTACAATTGTGGTAAAGTTGGGCACTTTGCAAAAGAGTGTCGATCTAAAAGTAAGAAGGAAGTGGCGACCAATTTTCTCACAGAAGATGTTGAAGAGAATGAAGGGTTGTTGATGATGTCAATAGCCGAGGATATGCAATTGAACAACTCGACAGGACAACAAAGCAGTTCAACCAACTCGGTGTGGTACCTTGACACAGGTGCAAGCAACCACATGTGCGGAGATGAGCACTTCTTTAAAGACTTAGTGTAACATCCCTAGGGATTATTACTTAAAAATAAATATTAAAATAAATAAGTGCTTTAATAACCATCTCGATCAAAATCCCAACGCGGGAAAATTTCAATTTATCAAGACAGCGCGCCAAAACTCATAAATAAATTCATAAAAGGTTACAAGTTCCCAAAATTTGCATTTAAAATATAAGTTACAATTTATAAAAAACCCTAGCACTACTCCCATGCTAGCCCTCACTCCGCCATCTGAGCATCCTCAGCACCACCTGTATCAACATCTGCTCCCGTGTAACGAATTACACGATCATCGCCACACACAAACAGAAAGGGTGAGCTGAGAAAATAAAATAACAAACATGTAAACACAAGATAGATCATTTACCCATCTTAATCATTATCTATAAATCTTGGCCAAGACCCTAACCCCAAGACTTAACAGTCTTCAATTCATATAACTGGTTAGCCTTGGACTCGGGAATCTGATGCTCACACGAACCTGCCCGCTCGTGGTCCTGCCTCTACGAACCTCCCCGCTCGTAGTCCTGCTCTACGGACCTACCCGCCCGTAGTCCAACACATGTGATCCACCAGCCCCCGTACCTCCCCGCACGTGGCATCTCTCAACGTGAGCACGGAACATACGAACCTCCCCGCTCGTATCCCCACGTGAGAGTAACTTGATATGAACCTCCCCGCTCATATCATCACATGTAACACTGTAACATCCCTGGCGTACCACGCCCAGAGCATGTCAGGTTACTACAGCCCGATGCACCCCAACCCCTCACCCTTCTCTGTCCATTCATACTGGGTGGGTTGTTGCCAGTGGGAATCGAACCCCCAACCTGACCTTTAACACCTCTGGCACACCAGCAGATGCTACCAGTTGTGGGTTGTGCTGCAGCACAACTGGTAGCATCTGCTGGTGTGCCAGAGGTGTTAAAGGTCAGGTTGGGGGTTCGATTCCCACTGGCAACAACCCACCCAGTATGAATGGACGGAGAAGGGTGAGGGGTTGGGGTGCATCGGGCTGTAGTAACCTGACATGCTCTGGGCGTGGTACGCCAGGGATGTTACAAACACCATCCATGAACCTACCCGCTCATGGCACAGTATCTCCCGATCCAAGCAAAGCATCATTGTCAGTCAAACAATCACCAGGAAGCGAAGGACAACAGCGTCTCCGCCTGGCTCAGCCCACACGTCGCCAGGCGAAAATGCTCCAGACTGCCTGGCGGTATTCACCCACCGCCAGGCGCCAGCGTCCTCCCAGACCCACTGTTTTCTCGTCACCGCCTGGCGGAGCTCACCGTGCCGCCAGGCGCCTCTCAGTGCAGATCCTCTCTCGCTAAGGCTATCGCCTGGCGGCTATCAGTAGACCGCCAGGCGCCATACCAGAACAACCCTTTTCTGGTTTATAACACTCCAGTTAATCCAGTTTACCTTTTTAACTCCCTTCCATAGATCGCATAAGAACCCCAATCTCAACCCTCACATAGGTGAACCTACAATTATCATATGTAAACAAATACATGTACCTCACCCCGATCAATCCCCTCATTTAAGAACACAGTCCACAATTTAATAGCCTCAATTACATTCCAAGTTATATCCCACTGTATTAAGTCATCCTTCTCTCTCATCCGACTTAGAATCCTTTCCTCATAACCCCTCATGCAATATAACATAACCAATTATCACCACTATTGATTATACCACCCCCAATCCTTAACTAAAATCTGTTAATCCTAATCGACCTTAGACTGTCATAATTTTCACAATTTCCACGCTTCCAGAGGCCTGCTCTAGTAATCACAATTCTCCCCTCTCCCTTTTCTCCCTTATGTACAACCCATCACCATGATTAGTTATACATCTACTTCTTTACCAACCCTTTAATTAATCCTCACCGTATTTTATTCCCCTATTTTCTATGTTGCCCAATCATCAACACCCTCACCTATTCCAAATCCTCACTCTCAATCCCACCACCAAGAACTCACAAAATAGCCTCCTGTCCGCGTCATCGCCTGGCGGCACTTTGCTTGCCGCCAGGCGGAGTAACAGTGCCTGCACGAACCAGGTTTCTTCCACACCTGCGACAGACTCCACCCCTTTTTCCAGTACTCAGTTCCATCATATCTATTCACTCAGAAATGACCATACCTATTTTAAGGACTAATTTCCCGTTCCTAATTCAATGCATATAGACTCCTCGATCTTTACACTCTAGAATCCCTCAAATCAGTTCATTCACGAATATACCTAGAACATTGCCATACTCTGAATTCCGATTGATTTTTTTTTGCCCAACCAATTACTCGATAGAAGCTAAACATACAAATTTCAATAATCCAATTAATTAACACGCAATCAGCATTACAATTCACCAAAACTGAACGCAACAGTGTTGCGCCGCCTGGCAGAAATTCATCGCCGCCAGGCGGTTCATGCCAAAACAAGAACAACACACAAGTCTGATGTGCCGCCTGGCGGTACGGGATGAACCGCCAGGCGGTTTCTGGAAAAATCCAGAAACCTCAATAAAACAGTGCAGAAATAACGCAGTGATCATGCTATGAGTCAAGGCATCGCACAGTTATTCAATTAAAATCAAAAAGGCAAGAAAAACAACTCCCCTAACCTGGATTCTTTGCCCAAATTCGAATAGGTGTTCTTATCCCTTCACCAAGCCTCCCTAGCCCTTGCTTTCCACTCCAACCTTTGCGTTTTCAGCCTCACTACCTTACTTTATCAGTCCCAGTTCTCAGAAAGTCTGTTGCTTATGAGTACCACGACCCTAAGTGCTATTTTCCCCTTCTTTTAACCTTCTCTCCCACTTCCACTCTCACTTAATTGTCCCTTTAATGACTTGCACGAATATTTTTTTTTAAATAAAAATGATGCAAAACTAACCAAATGCTTATTTAACCCTCTGTTTTCCAGCCCTTAGGTTACCCCTCCTTGGCTGCTAGGTTTCTAACTCTTCCACATTCATGCACAAGAAAAATTTGGCAAAAAGGAATTATTTAGCTCTCACCAAGGTTTGAACCCACTCTCATGCACAAACTAAGCCAAGGCCAAACCACTCAACCAACACATGTTTCATGCTAAATCCTACAATCTTAAGAGTTTATCATCATCCATACGAGTTCAATATATAAGCACACAAAAACACATAATTTAAATAACATCCAAGTGACACACATAGGACTCGAACTCAAGTCCTCACACACAATAAAGCACTCTCAACCACTTGAGCTAGTACTCTTCCATGTCATAGCTCCTCGCATTTATTGCTTTAAATGTTTTCGCTACCCGTCCTAATTAAATATTTAATTAAATAACTATTTAATTTTCCCGGGTCTTACATTACACCCACCTTTTAAGATTTTCGTCCTCGAAAATAAAACTTACCAGGGAATAAGTACGGATAGGATTGCTTCATGCGATCCTCCATCTCCCAGGTCATCTCCTGGGTAGTCTCATCCCACAGCACTTTCACAGTCTTAATTTCCTTCCCCCGCAGCTGCTTTACCTGTGAATCCAGAAATCGCACTGGCCCAGTGCTCACCGTCAAATCCTCCCGAATCTGAATATCATCCAACTCCAGTACGTGTGACGGGTCTGCAACATATTTCCTCAACTGAGAAACGTGGAACTTGTTATGCAGATTCGTCAGGTGTGGTGGTAGGGCGATCTCATAAGCTGCAACTCCAATTTTCCTCAGAATCTGATAAGGCCCAACAAACCTCGGGGTTAACTTCCTCAATTTGATGGCCCTCCCAATACCAGCTGTCGGCGTTACCCTGAGGAATACATGATCCCCAGCCTCGAACTCTAGAGGTCGTCTCCTCTTGTCTGCATAGGACTTTTGTCTGCTCTGTGTAGCCCTCATTCTCTCCTGGATGGCCCTGACCTTCTCAGAGGTTTGCTGTAAAAACTCAGGACCCAACACCAATGATTCCCCATCCTGGTTCCAACACAGTGGCGTCCTACACCGCCGCCCATACAACGCCTCATATGGAGCCATATCGATGCTGGTGTGATAACTATTGTTGTATGTGAACTCCACTAAGGGCAGCATCTCACTCCAACTACCCATGTGATCCAATACACAAGCCCTCAACAGATCTTCCAGGGACTGAATGGTACGCTCCGACTGACCATCAGTTTGAGGATGGTATGCAGAACTCATCCTCAGCTGAGTCCCCAACGCTGCCTGCAATGACTGCCAGAAACGAGATGTGAATCTCGGGTCTCTATCTGACACTATACTGGCCGGCACACCATGCAATCTGACCACTTCTCTCACGTACAATTCGGCCAATCTATCCATAGACCACTTTTGATTAATAGCAAGGAAGTGAGCACACTTTGTCAATCTGTCCACTATTACCCAGATTGAGTCGTGCCCCTTCACAGACTTCGGCAAGTGTGTGACGAAGTCCATGGCAATACTGTCCCATTTCCACTGAGGAATGTCCAACGACTCAAGTGTACCCCCTGGTCGCTGATGTTCAATCTTGGCCTTCTGACATACCAAGCATGATGCCACAAAGTCTGCAATGTCAGTCTTCATCCCGTTCCACCAAAAAGACTGTTTCAAGTCGTGATACATCTTAGTCATACCTGGATGTATGCTAAGACGGCTCTTATGGCCCTCCTCTAGAATCTGTTTCCTCAATCTCCAATCTCCAGGCACACAAACTCGATCTCTGAACCTCAGGATACCATCTGTCCCAATCCGGTAGTCTTTCCCCTTCTCAGTCCCTATCCAACTCACAAATTGCTGTAACTCAGTATCATCCTTCTGTTGATCTCGGATAACTCCCAGCACATCACTAGTCAACGTAAGCACCCCACATTTGATGCAATCATCACTCAGTTGCATGCCCAGATTCATATCCCTGAGCTTCTCGATTAACTCCAATTCCTTCACCATCATAGCTGAAATGTGCATCCGTTTCCGACTCAAGGCATCCGCAACCACATTAGCTTTACCAGGGTGGTAAAGCAACTCAAAATCGTAATCCTTGAGATATTCCATCCAGCGCCGCTGTCTCATATTTAGCTCCTTCTGATCGAACAGATATTTCAGGCTTTTATGATCACTAAATACCTGAAATTGGGAGCCATACAAATAGTGTCTCCATGTCTTAAGAGCGAACACTACAGCAGCCAACTCCAGATCGTGGGTAGGGTAGTTTTTCTCGTGCACCTTCAACTGCCTAGAGGCATAAGCTACCGGCCTCTTCTCCTGCATTAGTATACAACCCAGACCTTGGTAGGATGCATCGCAGTATACCTCAAACATCTTGCTGGTATCTAGAATAATCAGAATCGGAGCAGTAGTCAACCTCCTTTTCATCTCTTCGAAACATTCCTCACATTTATCAGTCCATGAGAAGGGTTGATCCTTCCTAGTGAGTTGAGTTAATGGACTCACCATTTTAGAAAACCCTTCCACAAACCTCCTGTAATATCCAGCCAATCCCAAGAAGCTTCTGACTTCTGTTACAGTTTGAGGTCTCTCCCATTTCAACACCGTCTCAATCTTACTCGGGTCCACTGATATACCATGTGAAGAAATTACGTGCCCCAGAAACTGCACCTCGTCCAACCAAAATTTACATTTGGACAGTTTACCGTACAGCTGATGTTCCCTCAACACCTCCAGCACAATTCTCAGGTGATCAGCATGCTCCTCTCTAGTCCGTGAGTAGATGAGAATATCATTTATAAACACTACCACAAATTTGTCCAGATATGGTCTGAAGATACGGTTCATATAATCCATGAAGACAGCTGGGGCGTTTGTCACTCCAAAGGGCATCACGACATATTCGTAATGTCCATATCTCGATCTAAAGGCCGTTTTCTGGACATCCTCCGGCTTGACTAAGATCTGATGATAGCCAGACCTCAAATCAATCTTGGAGAATACTCCTGCCCCTCTGAGCTAATCAAGTAAGTCATCGATTCTAGGCAGTGGGTACTTGTTCTTTATCGTCAACTTGTTCAACTGACGATAATCGACGCACAGTCGAGAACTACCGTCTTTCTTCTTCACTAATAACACCGGGGCTCCCCACGGTGAAGCGCTAGGTCGGATAAATTTCTTCTCTAACAGGTCTTCTATCTGATTCTTCAACTCTGGTAATTCAGCCGGTGCCATTCTATAAGGCGCTGCCGACACTGGGCCCGCTCCAGGGATTAGATCAATTGAGAAATCTATATCCCGGCTGGGTGGTAACTCGGGTATCTCGTCTGGAAATACATCGGCATATTCGTCCACCACCGGTATCTTACTGATCTGCTCTTCTGTACTCATTTTCTTTTCTTGGGCCACTATCACAAAACACGTCGACCCTATCTTCATCTCTTTCACTGCCTCTCCAGACGTTACCAACTCTATCCCTTCTGTTTCTGGGAACACAATTCTGCGCCGTCCACAATCAAGCACCACATGGTTGATAGACAGCCAGTCCATTCCCAGTATGACCTCCAATCCCTCCAAGGGCAAACAAACTAGATTCACCTTGAAGCGTCTGCCCTCCACCTCCATCAAGCATCCAACACAGGCTACGTTCGTTGAAACCTGTCCAGATGCGGGTGTCGAGACTATCAACTCGCATCCAAGGTCACGAGTAGACAACCCCAATTTCTTCACACAATCATGAGATATGAAGGAGTGCGAAGCTCCTGAATCAAACAACACTAACACACTATTACCATAAAGTAAGCAATGGTCCAGAATCAGGTTACCTGACCGGGTGGCCTCGGTGCTAGTCATGGCGAAAACCCGGCCTGCGGCTCGCGGCCTGTCAGATGAGGATGGCTGAGGTCGTGATGCTGGAGTATTCTTCCTATTAGGACACTTATCGGCAAAGTGTCCTGGCTGATCACAAGCATAGCACTTACGAGTGCCCATGCCACTGCCTCCGCTGCGGGCGGGTCTAGTACAATTTCGCTGCAGATGTTCACCCCCGCAGTTATAGCACCTCAGTTTCCACGCAGACGCGGCTGGTCTACTGTAGGGCTTCTTCTGGACTCTACCTTCAGCATTGTTCCTCTGGGTACGGTTAACAAGGTTGGGTCCCTTCTCCAGCTGCTCCACACTCTTGGCTTGCTCCACCAAGATAGGAAACTCTCGCACCCTCAGTGGCACGATGAAACGCCTCAGTTCATGCTTGAGGCCGCCCTCAAACTTTCTACAGCGCCACTCCTCCGTCACTGTCTGGGAGTAGAATCTCGAGAGATACTCAAACCTCTCCACGTAGTCCTGCACAGACAAGTTTCCCTGCTGCAGGGTGAGAAACTCTGCCTCGCGCTCATGTTTAGCGCTATCAGGGAAGTATTTCTCCAGGAACCTCGTCCTGAAGTTAGTCCAAGTCACCTCTTCAGCTCGGTTTGTCATCTGTTGCTGCATACTCATCCACCAATACTCGGCTTCAATCACTAACAGGAAAGTGGCAAAATTTAGCTTCTGCGCCTCTGTACACTCTATCACCCTGAATATCTTCTCG
Organism: Vigna unguiculata; assembly: GCF_037176805.1. NCBI lineage: Eukaryota > Viridiplantae > Streptophyta > Magnoliopsida > Fabales > Fabaceae > Vigna > Vigna unguiculata. The sequence continues at coordinate 47,258,829 of NC_140795.1, read as the reverse complement.
CATTCCCGCAGCCATGCGTCAGCCTCATCTGGGGTGGCTTTCCCAGTGAATTTAGCCGGCTTGTGACGCATAAAGTCTTCCATGGTCACTGGCCTAACAGGTGGGATCATAGCCCTCGGTGGTGCTGCCACCAGCTGCATAGCATCCACCATCCTATGGATTGCATTAGCAATCTCATCAGCGCCAGCGGTATTTCTACGCCTTCTGTTCGCCATTGCCTGTGCACGCCACATATTTCAGCTGTTAAAATCAAACAGCTAAAGATCAAATTATACTCTATCATATTCAACATTCAGCATACATCAATCAATTTCACACAACAAACGTCAGCTCACTCCTCAGTTTGCCCCAAAAGCATCAAAACGTTTGCTCTGATACCAAATGTAACATCCCTAGGGATTATTACTTAAAAATAAATATTAAAATAAATAAGTGCTTTAATAACCATCTCGATCAAAATCCCAACGCGGGAAAATTTCAATTTATCAAGACAGCGCGCCAAAACTCATAAATAAATTCATAAAAGGTTACAAGTTCCCAAAATTTGCATTTAAAATATAAGTTACAATTTATAAAAAACCCTAGCACTACTCCCATGCTAGCCCTCACTCCGCCATCTGAGCATCCTCAGCACCACCTGTATCAACATCTGCTCCCGTGTAACGAATTACACGATCATCGCCACACACAAACAGAAAGGGTGAGCTGAGAAAATAAAATAACAAACATGTAAACACAAGATAGATCATTTACCCATCTTAATCATTATCTATAAATCTTGGCCAAGACCCTAACCCCAAGACTTAACAGTCTTCAATTCATATAACTGGTTAGCCTTGGACTCGGGAATCTGATGCTCACACGAACCTGCCCGCTCGTGGTCCTGCCTCTACGAACCTCCCCGCTCGTAGTCCTGCTCTACGGACCTACCCGCCCGTAGTCCAACACATGTGATCCACCAGCCCCCGTACCTCCCCGCACGTGGCATCTCTCAACGTGAGCACGGAACATACGAACCTCCCCGCTCATATCCCCACGTGAGAGTAACTTGATATGAACCTCCCCGCTCATATCATCACATGTAACACCATCCATGAACCTACCCGCTCATGGCACAGCATCTCCCGATCCAAGCAAAGCATCATTGTCAGTCAAACAATCACCAGGAAGCGAAGGACAACAGCGTCTCCACCTGGCTCAGCCCACACGTCGCCAGACGAAAATGCTCCAGACCGCCTGGCGGTATTCACCCACCGCCAGGCGCCAGCGTCCTCCCAGACCCACTGTTTTCTCGTCACCGCCTGACGGAGCTCACCGTGCCGCCAGGCGCCTCTCAGTGCAGATCCTCTCTCGCTAAGGCTATCGCCTGGCGGCTATCAGTAGACCGCCAGGCGCCATACCAGAACAACCCTTTTCTGGTTTATAACACTTCAGTTAATCCAGTTTACCTTTTTAACTCCCTTCCATAGATCGCATAAGAACCCCAATCTCAACCCTCACATAGGTGAACCTACAATTATCATATGTAAACAAATACATGTACCTCACCCCGATCAATCCCCTCATTTAAGAACACAGTCCACAATTTAATAGCCTCAATTACATTCCAAGTTATATCCCACTGTATTAAGTCATCCTTCTCTCTCATCCGACTTAGAATCCTTTCCTCATAACCCCTCATGCAATATAACATAACCAATTATCACCACTATTGATTATACCACCCCCAATCCTTAACTAAAATCTGTTAATCCTAATCGACCTTAGACTGTCATAATTTTCACAATTTCCACGCTTCCAGAGGCCTGCTCTAGTAATCACAATTCTCCCCTCTCCCTTTTCTCCCTTATGTACAACCCATCACCATGATTAGTTATACATCTACTTCTTTACCAACCCTTTAATTAATCCTCACCGTATTTTATTCCCCTATTTTCTATGTTGCCCAATCATCAACACCCTCACCTATTCCAAATCCTCACTCTCAATCCCACCACCAAGAACTCACAAAATAGCCTCCTGTCCGCGTCATCGCCTGGCGGCACTTTGCTTGCCGCCAGGCGGAGTAACAGTGCCTGCACGAACCAGGTTTCTTCCACACCTGCGACAGACTCCACCCCTTTTTCCAGTACTCAGTTCCATCATATCTATTCACTCAGAAATGACCATACCTATTTTAAGGACTAATTTCTCGTTCCTAATTCAATGCATATAGACTCCTCGATCTTTACACTCTAGAATCCCTCAAATCAGTTCATTCACGAATATACCTAGAACATTGCCAAACTCTGAATTCCGATTGATTTTTTTTTGCCCAACCAATTACTCGATAGAAGCTAAACATACAAATTTCAATAATCCAATTAATTAACACGCAATCAGCATTACAATTCACCAAAACTGAACGCAACAGTGTTGCGCCGCCTGGCAGAAATTCATCGCTGCCAGGCGGTTCATGCCAAAACAAGAACAACACACAAGTCTGATGTGCCGCCTGGCGGTACGGGATGAACCGCCAGGCGGTTTCTGGATAAATCCAGAAACCTCAATAAAACAGTGCAGAAATAACGCAGTGATCATGCTATGAGTTAAGGCATCGCGCAGTTATTCAATTAAAATCAAAAAGGCAAGAAAAACAACTCCCCTAACCTGGATTCTTTGCCCAAATTCGAATAGGTGTTCTTATCCCTTCACCAAGCCTCCCTAGCCCTTGCTTTCCACTCCAACCTTTGCGTTTTCAGCCTCACTACCTTACTTTATCAGTCCCAGTTCTCAGAAAGTCTGTTGCTTATGAGTACCACGACCCTAAGTGCTATTTTCCCCTTCTTTTAACCTTCTCTCCCACTTCCACTCTCACTTAATTGTCCCTTTAATGACTTGCACGAATATTTTTTTTTAAATAAAAATGATGCAAAACTAACCAAATGCTTATTTAACCCTCTGTTTTCCAGCCCTTAGGTTACCCCTCCTTGGCTACTAGGTTTCTAACTCTTCCACATTCATGCACAAGAAAAATTTGGCAAAAAGGAATTATTTAGCTCTCACCAAGGTTTGAACCCACTCTCATGCACAAACTAAGCCAAGGCCAAACCACTCAACCAACACATGTTTCATGCTAAATCCTACAATCTTAAGAGTTTATCATCATCCATACGAGTTCAATATATAAGCACACAAAAACACATAATTTAAATAACATCCAAGTGACACACATAGGACTCGAACTCAAGTCCTCACACACAATAAAGCACTCTCAACCACTTGAGCTAGTACTCTTCCATGTCATAGCTCCTCGCATTTATTGCTTTAAATGTTCTCGCTACCCGTCCTAATTAAATATTTAATTAAATAACTATTTAATTTTCCCGGGTCTTACACTTAGCATAAGTAGAAGCTGGAGATGCGTCTTTTGGAGATGATTCAAAGGTTGCGGTAAAAGGTCGAGGAACGATCTGGTACTTGCAGAAGGATGGTCGAGTTGGGGAAATTCGAGATGTGTACTATGTACCTGATCTCAAAAGTAACATTTTGAGCATGGGACAGTTGATGAAAAAGGGTTACTCGGTGTTAATGAAAGACCGAATACTAAACTTGAAGGACAAACTTGGATGTTTGATTGCTCGTGTAGAGATGAAGAAAAACTGAATGTATAAGTTGGAATTAAAGATCATACAAGAGAAGTGTTTGAAACTTGATGTCCAGGATGAGACAATGATGTGGCACTTCCGGTTTGGTCACTTACATTTTGACGGGCTGATGGAACTAGTGAAAAAAGGTATGGTGCATGGATTGCCAAGCATGGAGTTCAAAAGTAAATTGTGTGAAGAATGTATACTCGGCAAACAGTCGAGGACTTCGTTTCCGAGAAATGCCAAGTACCAAGCAAAGGAACAACTGGGCCTAATTCATACCGACGTGTGTGGACCAATTAATCCTGAATCCTTCAGTGGTAAGAGATACTTTATTTCTTTTGTAGATGATTTTTCACGAAAGACATGGGTCTACTTCTTGAAGGAAAAGTCTGAGGTGTTCAAGGTGTTCAAGAAGTTTAGAGTGATAGTGGAGAAGGAGACAAACAAACACATTAAGGTTGTTCGGTCTGATAGGGGAGGCGAGTTCACATCAACAGAGTTCATGAAGTACTGTGATGAGCATGGCATAAGAAGATTTTTGACAGCCTCATACTCACCACAACAGAATGGTGTAGCTGAAAGGAAAAACCAAACTATTCTTGATATGGTTCGGTCCATGATGAAGAGTAAGAATATGCCAAAGGAGTTTTGGGCAGAAGCCGTACAATGTGCCATTTATATACAAAATAGGTGTCCACATGCAAGGTTGAATGAAAAGACACCACAAGAAGTATGGAGTGGACAAAAGCCGAGTGTGTCTCATCTCAAGGTGTTTGGCAGTGTAGCATATGCCCACGTACCAAGTCAGCAAAGAACAAAACTCGAGGATAAGTGCAAGAAGTATGTGTTTATTGGGTATGATGAGATGACAAAAGCCTACAAATTTTTAGACCCAATAAACCAAAAAGTGATAGTAAGTCGTGATGTTCGAGTAGATGAAGCCAATGAGTGGAGTTGGAACAACTCAGTTGAAGAGATGAGTGGAGATACTAGCCCTTCAATTGTTATACCACCGGCTACAGAAAATTTTGAAACCACTGACGATGAAGATGAACCCCGACAACCCAGAATACGAACCATACAAGAATTGTATGAGTCTACTAAACAGGTACATGTTGTTTGTCTTTTGGCAGATTCTGAGAACATAACCTTTGAGGAGGCGGTGCAAGATGAGAAGTGGAGCCTTGCAATGGATGAGGAGATCGATGCAATTGAGCGCAATAACACGTGGGAGTTGTCCAATCCCCCAACAGGAGCTCGGCCCATTGGTGTGAAATGGGTATATAAGAAGAAGCTGAATGCTCAAGGTGAAATAGAGCGTTACAAAGCCCGACTTGTTGCTAAGGGCTATAAACAAAAGGAGGGAATTGGCTATGCTGAGGTGTTTGCGCCAGTCACTAGAATGGAGACAATTCGGCTGCTAATTTCAATGGCAGCTCAGCACAAATAGTTGATCTATCAGATGGACGTGAAGTCAGCATTTCTGAATGGAATCCTGGAGGAAGAAGTTTATGCTGAACAACCACTGGGATACATGAGAAGAGGAGAAGAGAAGAAAATACTAAGATTGAAGAAAGCGCTTTATGGGTTAAAGCAAGCTCCTCGGGCATGGAATTACCGCATTGACAAGTACTTCAAGAAGAAAGGATATGAGCAATGTCCATATGAACATGCTCTGTACATAAAGAAAAGTAAAGGTGATGTAATGTTTGTTGCTCTTTATGTAGATGACCTTATATTCATGGGAACAATGCTGAGATGATTCAAGAATTCAAGGACATAATGACAAAGGAGTTTGAGATGACAGACATGAGATTGATGGAGTACTTCCTTGGCTTGGAAGTCAAACAGGGTGAGAAAGACATTTTTGTGTCCCAAGAAAGGTATGCCGAGGAGATCTTGAACAAGTTCAAGATGACAAACTGTAACTCGGTTTCGACCCCAATGGAACCGGGTACAAAACTCTCGAAGTTTGATGGAGGAGACCGAGTTGATGCCAACAAGTACCGAAGCTTGGTTGGAAGCCCTCGCTATCTAACGAGTACAAGGCCGGACTTACTACTAAGTGTTGGTATAGTAAGTCGGTATATGGAGGAGCCGAGCTACAATCATTGGAAGGTTCTGAAGCGAATACTAAGGTATATTCGAGGAACAATATCACTCAGACTATACTATACTAAGTCAAACAACTATGAACTAGTAGGGTACTCAGATAGTGATTGGTGCGGAGATGTAGACGACCGGAAAAACACATCCGGGTATGTATTTTTCATGGGCCACACAGCGTTCACTTGGCTTTCAAAGAAGCAACCCATAGTAACATTATCAACATGTGAAGCTGAGTATGTTGTAGCATCATGGTGTGTATGTCATGCGGTATGGCTTAGAAATCTTCTAAGCAAACTAGAGATGAAACAAGAAGGTACTGTGATACGAGTGGACAACAAGTCGACCATTGAGTTAGCAAAGAATCCGGTCAACCATGAAAGGAGCAAGCACATTGATGTGCGTTTTTCATTGCATTCGAGAACAGGTAAAGGAAGGTAATGTGGAGCTGGTGCACGTGGGAAGCCGAGATCAAGTTGCAGATTTGTTTACAAAGCCACTACCGACTGTGTTGTTCAATAACTGCAGGAAACTGATCGGGATGGAGGATAAAAGAAACATTTAAGTTTACGGGGGAGTTTTGTTGGGTTTTTATTTTAATAAACTTAAATGTACTAGCCGTTGGGTGGTTAATGTACTAGCCGTTGAATAGTTAATGCACTAGCCGTTGGGTAGTTAATGTACTAGTCGTTTATAGCCGTTGGGAGTACAACGGACGAAAATTGTAAGCCTATAAATTGTATTGCTTATGGCATGAATAAACACAACAAGAAGTGAATAAGTTTTCCATTCTAGAGCCTCTTCCTCCTAACATAGAAATGTCACCACTAAGAGCGAGCATCACCGTGTATTCCTCTCCTTTCCTCCAATCATATGTAAGGCTCTCTTCTTTCAAGTCTCCCAGACTTCTCCTCTTTTCCATCCATCGATCGTCATGCTTCCTTCTGTCATTACTGTACTTTTCAAATCACCTTATTATTCTTTCTCATATTTCTCAAAACACACAGAATACTAGGGGTGATCATGGATTGGATTTTTAATGATCCAATCCACATCCATTTTGGATCTAAATAATTGGATTAGATTTTCGATTCAAATCCATCTTTTCAAAAAAAGTAGATTGGATTTTTTTAAAATCCAGATCCAAATATTTAGATCAAGTTTAAATCTAGATCTAAATATTTGGATCAAGTTCAAAATCCAAAATCCATTTTTCATAAAATAAATTCAAATTAAATTTTTTAAAACTTGTGTCCATAGGGCTGACACCATAGAATTTGACAAATTTTTTGTCGAGGCCAACAAGGCCAAATTTCAGCATGAGATGAATTTGGATGACTTTCGAACGAATTTCGGTCGGAGACGATGTGACCAAATTTGGGCCAAGGTCAACTTGACCAAATTTCAGTCAAGATCTACTTGACTGGATTCGACTGAATTTCGGCTATGACCGATTTTGCCTAATACAACCAAATTTTGGCCAGAGCCAACTTGGCCAAATATGGCCACATTTGGGTCAGGGCCTGATCAGTCAAATTTCGGTCAGGGTTGACTCCACTAAATTCGTCGACTGAGACCGACTTGACTGAATATGGTCAATTTTCGATCATAGCCGACTAAGTTGAATATAGTCAAATTTCGTCCAGGACTTACTCAACCGAATACGGCTAAATTTGGGCTAGTGCCGACTCGTTAAATTTTGGTCATGACCAACTCGACTGAATTTGACCAAATTTAGGTCAGGGCCAACTCGCCTAAATATGACCACATTTCGGTCATGATCGACTATGCCGAAGACGACCAAATTCAGGTTAGGACCAACTTAGTCAAATTTTGGTTGAGGCCAACACGACCGAATTTTGACCGGAGCCGACTCGACTGAATTCGGCCAAATTTCAGTTGTGGCCAACTTAGTTGAATATGGCCAAATTTCGATAGTGACCGACTCATTTGAATACAGCCAAATTTCATCCTAGGTCGTCTCAGCCGAATACGACCAAATTTGGGTCAGGGCCGACTCGGTCAAATCTCAATCGAGACCAACTCGATTGAATTCGACCGAATTTTGACTGGAGCCAACTAGGCTAAATACAGCCAAATTTTGGTCGCGGTTGTCTCGGCCAAATACAGTCAAATTTTGTCTAGGTCGACTCAGTCCAATGCAGTCAACTAGGCTAAATTCAACTGAATACTTCCAAATTTTGTCCAGGACCAGTTCGGCCAAATTTCGATCGGGACCGATTTGACATAATTTTGTCTAATTCAGCCAAATTTTGAATAAGGTCACGTCACCTCAATCAAAAATGACTAAATTTGGGCTAGTCCGTCTCAGTCTTTAGTCTAACCTAACCAAAAATATAAACTGAAAATTTGGATTGGATATTTTGGATTATTTATTTTGAAAATCTAGAGTTAGAGTATAGATATACAATCCATAAAATATATAAAATGTAGATCAAATTGATATCCAGATCCAATAAAATGGATTGAATTTTTAATAAAATAAATATTAAATGGATTAGATCATAGCAAAAATAGATTGGATCATGAAAATTAGATTTTTTGCTCATCCTTAGTTTAACTTTTCAGATCATCTTCTACTTACATCCGCTCATTTAAGAGTTCAATAAATATAAATTATTATTTTTATCCTCATAATTTTTATTTTTAGGTGTTAAATAAACATTAATTATTACTTTTACCCTCATATTTTTATTCTTTCACTTTTATATGTATTTAATCTCTTTTTATTAATACATTTTTTTACAAGAGTATAATTTAAATTTGTTAGTACAAATTTATAGATACATTAACAATTCTTTTATTAAACTTCTAAAATTTTTAATTAAATTGTAAGCTTTAAAGTTTATGAATATAAATTTCAAGGTTTAGTATTTACGGAAGTCTCACGTCTCTCGTCGAAGGTCGCACGTCGCACGTTTCACGTTTCACGTCTCACGTCTCTCGTCTCACGCGTCTCACATCTCTCACATCCCACGTCACACGTCGCACGTCTCTCACATCACACGTCGCACGTTTCTCACGTCTCACGTCTCACATCCTACGTCTCACGTTTCACGTCTCACGTCCTACGTCCCACGTCCCACGTCCCACGTCTCACGTCTCACGTCTCACGTCTCACGTCTCACATCTCACGTCCAACGTCTCTCACGTCTCACGTCCAATGTCTCTCACGTCTCACGTCTCACGTCCCATGTCTCACGTCCCACGTCCCACGTCCCACGTCCCACGTCCCACGTCCCACGTCTCACGTCCCACGTCTCACGTCTCATGTCTCATGTCTCATGTCTCACGTCACACGTCCAAGGTCACACGTCCCACGTCCCACGTCCCACGTTCCACGTCCCACGTCCCACGTTCCACGTTCCACGTCCCGCGTCCCACGTCCCATGTCCCACGTCCCACGTCCCGCGTCCCACGTCCCATGTCCCACGTCCCACCCTACATCTCACGTCTCACGTCCCATGTCCTACGCCTCACGTCTCACATCGCACGTTCCACGTCACACGTATCATTACAGCCAAATTTTGGTCATGGTTGTTTCGGACGAATACGGTCAAATTTTGTCTAGGTCGACTCAATCCAATGCAGTCAAATTTGGGTCGGGATGAACTCAATCGAATACTTTCAAATTTTGTCTAGGACCGACTAAGTCAAATCTCGATCGGAACTGACTTGATAAAATTTGGCCTAATTCGGACAAATTTTGTATAGGGTCACGCCAACTCAATCAAATACGACTAAATTTTGGCTAGTCCGTCTCAACCTTTAGCCTAACCTAACAAAAAATATAAAGTAAAAATTTGGATTGGATATTTTGGATTATCCATTTTGAAAATCTAGATTTCGAGAATGGATATTCAATGCATAAAATATATAAAATGTAGATTATATTGATATCGAGATCCAATAAAATGGATTTTAAATGGATTGGATTTTTAATAGAATGAATATTAAATGGATTAGATCATAGAAAAAATTGATTGGAATAAAAATTAGATTTTTGCCCACCGTTACAAAATACTACGTTTAGGAAACACACTTCAATATACCATGTTTATAAAATAAATATAGCACGAGAAAACTAAATTAGCAATTTGTATTTATAGAAATGATGTCATTTACTACCAATTGAAAATGATACCATGCTTAGAGTTGTCAATTTGGCTCAACTCACAGGACTTGGCCTTGACCTATGTGGATGAGGGCCAAAAATGCCCATAAAGTAAAAAAAAGCCCACAAGGACAAAAAGCTCACAGAGTTAAAAAGCCCCCAAATAAAAAAAAAACTCATTAGGCCAAAAAGCCCATAAAAGCCTTGTGGGTCAATGTTAGCCCATGACTTTTCTTTTTAAATATGAAAAATATATTATTTTTTAAATATATTATTAAACTTTCGGTTTAAGTTGACATGGTTCGAGAATCGATCCTGGCTCATACATCTCGAGAATCGGCTCGACCCGACCAATCTCGACTCGACTTTTGGTTTGGACTGACCCAAGACAACTAGACTCAATATTTGACTCAGAGTTAAAATATTATTCTAAAGAATTATAGTTTAAGTATTTTAATGGGCCAAATTTGCCTTGGTCCTAACCCACTTGAAAGGAAATTTTAGAGACTATGACTTTTTTTTAATCCCCTCATTTGTAGTCCCTCAAAGGAGCCTTAATAAAGAGTTAATTATGACTTACTTATTTTTTTTGACCAAATTGACACATCTAAGTATGCTTCGTTACCCAAGAAACCTTTCTTTGGTTTCAATAACTAACAATTGAAAGTTTGAAAATAACATTTTTTTTTGTGGTAGTTTGAAAATTTTAAGTTTTCTATACATCAATTATGTGTGATTTATCACATTGACAGATAACATTTCATTCATATATTATTGATACATAGTATGTTGGCATTGGCGGACCAACGAAGAGACAGGGGAGTCGTGGCCCCCCAAAACTTTTTTTTTGAAATTTTTTTAATGTTATTTGAAAATTATTTTATTTTTTGTTTTTTTAATTATGTATAAGAAATTTGATTTTTTGAAATTTTTTAAATAATAAAAATATATATTGAGAATTGATAAAAATTAAAATAGGTATCTTTTTATTTATTTTATAAAATATAACATTTAATGTTAATAAATAATAAAGCATAAAATTAAATTTAATAAAAAATAAATAAATTTATTAAGATATTTTTTATTTTTTCTCTCATTATTTTTTGAGTTTCTCACATATTGTACCCACTTTAGATTTTTACTTGTTTTGTTTTCTTTTATTTATGAAGAAAAAAAAGAAACTTGAACACAAATTCATTATTTTGTGCTCTCATTTTTGTATGCTTTATTCTATTAATGAAGAAAAAAGTAATTCTTTTTTTCTCAATTGATAGTGAAATATTAGTTTAATAATTAATATTATTTTTTATCTTACGAACAATTGGTATATTCATTTTTATAAATATAGAAGAAAAAGCAATGCACTAAGTGTTTTTTAATAACTGGTTTTTAATTGTGACTTGATTATCATATATTTTTCTTTTATTAATTACGTATCGCAATTTTTGTTTAGATTATGATAAATTATCATTTAGTATTTTTTTAAAACATAAGTATATTGATGAAGAAATAAAAGAATAAATTAATTATTTAAAAGTGATAAAATGGAAGCTACCGTGAGGAAGAAAATAGACAAAATCAATCTTTGACAAAAATAGGAAGTCAATTACATCTACTTTATTGATTTTTTAATCTGTCTCGTCTTATTTTAACTCTTCTTGTTTCTACAACTATATTAGAAAGATAATTTTCTACAGTGAAAATTATCAAAATAAGATTGCAAAATAAAACGGAAGATAAATTTTGTTGCTGACGATATGATTATTTATATTAAAAACAAAATATAACCAAAAATTTTAGTATTGATTCAATTATTATTGAGTACAATAATCTTACAGATCCATAATTAAATATATAAATTTTAAGTGTATTTTGGCACCCCATAAATATTGAGCAAATTTCGCCACTAGTATGATATTTTTTTTCAGCATGATACTTTAGGCATCAGGTAGTTCGAATTAAATTGAGATTAATGCAAATTTTGGAATTTCGAGACAGAAAGTTGTATGCAATTGTGGTGTCTTAACATTCGGTCATCGTTCGTTACTCAAGGGTTCAAATGGATCATTTTAAACCTAAACTTTTATTTTTTTCAAATGAGCATACTTAATTTGTGGGGGTTTATAAGCTCTAACCCTTTTTGGATTCACATAAAATTTATAGCAATAGATATGAACTTCTCAATGATGATCATATTTTCATAAGAAAGTTTTTTTTTTTTTCAATGAACAAGCTTAAAATTGAGTAGAGAGAGGGATGCAAACCTAGCTATAGGAAAGAGTTATACGTAGCTTTCCACAATCAAATTTGGCGGCTTCAATATTTATGCATATGTCTACCACACTTTAGAAGATATTTTCTATAAATGGTTAGAATTTCTTTGGTATGTATCTATACCTAATTTGACAATTAATCTTTTTCTTTAAATTGCAAGATATTTTTGAGCTAATTAGGCTCATCTTTTGTTGTGTTTGCACACATGTGGTTGTGGATTTGGAGGTCTAATCCCAAAGTTTCTTCATTATAAGTTTGTTGGGACCAACATAAGTATATGTGTTGAACCTTTTTCATAATGTTATCATCACTAAGTGCCTTTTAAGAAGGGGCAAAGAAAGGTTACAAGGATTTTAGATTATTAGGCTAAATTAAATAAACTCACGGTGTTTTTTTTTTTTTTTTATTTCAATCTTGGCATGACCACGCTATTTTGTGAATATATAATAAGAAACTTTTGCCATTGGTTTTATTATTATTGGACTTTGTTTATTCTTTGCTCGAATTTGTGGGCACTATCAATTAAAGATCCTTTATTGGTGTGGATGGACTTTATTTGTCACTAGATGTCAATTTATCTTTATTGAATTAAAGAATATGAATAAAACAATATAAGAATTAAATTTATTAAGTATGTTATTAATATAAGAATTTTATTGATTGGCTTAACAAAGTCCAACATAATTATAGATCATTGAATTTTGAAACATGCTATGAGGAATTTGATACTTATTTATGTACACGAAGCATAAGATATTATTGAGAAATTCTTCAATCTTTTACGCAATCAACTTTCGACTACTTGTTGAGATATATTCTTTGTATTTGTATGAAAAAAAAAAAATCTTTGTAAAGAGAAAAACTCATGTAATTAAAAACCCAAAAGAGATCATAACAATTAATAAGAACTGCCCGAAATTGATCCATTTAATTTGCGCTTTTAAAATAGAGACATAGATAGATATAAATAAAAAATATTTTAGTGCATCCTAACATTATAGATAGTTAACATTTAATATTATAAACAATTCAATTACTTTTAGTTGTTTTCGCACAAAAATAGAAATAAAAAGTATCATTATTATCACTTCGTAATTTTAAAATCAAATTATTGAACAATAAACACATAAAAAAAGAGCTTAATTTTGATAAGTATTGTTAGATTATATTTGTCATCATTTATCTAAGTTCAATAATGTTATTAGATTCTATCAATATTCAATCTTATATATTCTTATATAATAAATTTCATATATAATTACTAATTTCTCAAAACCCTTGATAAGTATTTTTCTTTTAAATTTCATCCAGTCATACATTGTGGGCTATATATATGTAGATATTTAATTACTAGTAATTAGCCTAGCTATAATATGATGTCTTCTATACAGAGTCATAAAGACTAATTAATATAGGCGATAGAAGAGTAATAAGTCTATGCTTTTAAACCATTTATATATTTAATTTCTAAAACATTCTAATTTAGCAAGTAGATATAAACTACAAGAAATATTTTCAATTTTAGTAAAAAAAAAAATATTAGTCATAGTGACTAATTTAGATACTAATTTATAAAATAAAAAATCATTTATTATTAAAATAGTCACTATTATAAATACAAAATTATAATTGGTCTCCAAAATTTAGTTACCAAAATTTTAGCTAATAAAATAATTAATTTATAAATTGATCACTAAACATTAACTACCAAAAAAATTAGTTTCTAAATTAATTTGTAATTAATTAGTAATTAATTTAGCAACTAATTATAATTTTTTATCTATAACTATATATAATTAGTACACGCAGGCGCGATAGTGCCTGTGTTTACACTAGTTTATAATAATAACTATTGTAATAACCATTTTTTTTTTTATTTTATAAATTTGTATTTAAATTGTCACTATAATAATTAATATTTTTTTTATTATTAAAATTTGTTATTATTTAAAATGTTTTTTGAAGTGACATAATATTATTATAATAATAATATTCATATATATATATATATATATATATAATATGAATATATGTAGGCCTATTTATAAATAGTCACATATGCATGCAATTTTCTATTCAACAAACCATTAAAACCCTATAACTCCTTAGTAGCACTGATCATGGCTCTTAATCTTTTAACATTTTCAATCTCCTTCTTCCTTTTCTTTGTAACGAAGCCATTTTCAATTGTTGAGCCAAGAACCACAGAAGCCTCCGAGGATTCATTCATCAGAACTCTTCGAAATCTAAGGGGCATCAGAAAGGGACAAAGGGTGAGAGGCACGATCGAACTCAAGAGCTACCTCAACAAATATGGCTACCTAAACAACTATTCACACAACAACCACTTCGACGAAACCGTAGAGCTTGCTCTGAAACAGTACCAAGTGTTCCATCACCTACCTGCCACAGGTCACATGGACGCCGAAACCCTAAGAAAAATGAGCCTCCCACGTTGTGGAGTACCCGATGTTGTTGTCACCCCACAACATGACGACGACAACCTTAAAGGGTTAGCGATTCTCGCAAACTATACCTTCTTTCGCGGGTCACCGAGATGGGACGAGTCAAAGAGGGCACTGACCTATAGATTTGAGTCAAGTGCTAACGTGTTGAGAATGGATCTTGTGAGGTATGCAGTGAACAATGCCTTCCGAAGTTGGTCAAGAGTGAGTGACTTCACATTCACTGAGATTCCATTTCAGAATAGTTTTGGTTCTTACTTCTACCCTAATTATAACCCTAACCCGATTAACATAGCCATAGGATTCCACCGTCGAGACCATGGAGATGGGCACCCGTTTGATGGGCCGGGTCGGGTTTTGGCCCACACTTTTGCACCGCAAGATGGGAGGTTACACTTTGACGCTGATGAGTCGTGGGTTAGTGACCCTAGAGGTGAAAGTATCGGGTCGGGTGAGGATGCGGGTTGGGAGTGGGTTTGGGGTCAGGGTTGGCGGAGGAGAGTGGCTCCAAGGGCAAGAAGTAGAGAAATTGATTTGGAAAGTGTGGCATTGCATGAAATAGGCCATCTTTTAGGACTTGGACATAGTAGTGTTCCGGACTCAATCATGTACCCTAGTTATGAAGGAGTGAGGAGATATTTAAGTCAAGATGATAAAGATGGTATAGCAGCTTTATATGGTTATAAAAAATAGGGTTAGATATATTTTTTATCCCTCAACTTTCAGTGAAATTTAGAATTAGTTCATCTTTAAAATTTTTAACCAATTTAGTCATTCATCTCTAAAAATGCGTGAATTTAATCATTTTAACCAAATTTTGTTAAGTTCATCAGACGTTTCAAACGCATTTCATGATAGTATTTGAATTGTTTACGTCGTTTGACACATTTTTGTTTCAATGTTAACTCAAATATTATTATAAAATGCGTTTAAAATGTCAAATAAACTTAACAAAATTTGTTAAGAAGGACTAATTCACGCATAAAGATAAAAGACTAAATTAGCATAAAGTTTTAAAGAATGATTAATTTCAAAATTTACTGAAACTTGAGGAACAAAAAACATATTTAACCCTAAAAAATAGAACTTGATATTGATATATGTTGTTACATTTGTTGATTTGTGGGGAGAATAGTTTTTATACGTATAGTTAGTGTGTTGGTTAGTTGTTGATTTGGTGGTGATTTGAGTAACACCATCAACATTTTTAAAAGTGATTGAAATCATGCCAAAATAATTTAACATTAGAAAAAGTGATTGAAATCAAAAATTTTCACTATTCTGAAATTGTTTGTATTACCACACTTCACTATATTGAAAATGTTTATATTACCTACACTTTCCTTGACACAACCCTCGTGAGAAAAAAATGAGATGGAAAGACACACTACCAAATACACCAAAAAAATAATAAAGGTAGAACACGAGTTTACAAGAAAAAAAGTTTATATATATATATATATATATATATATATATATATATATATATATATATATATATATATATATATATATATATATATATATATATATGAATGAATCATAAATATGTGGAACGATGAGCAATCAAGCAGGAAGTTCGCTATATACATCTTTCCAAATGATTTTTAAACAAGAGAGTCTTTTTCGAGATAAAAGCTTAGAGAGGTTTTTTAATGTAAGAAATAACTTGTAAGAATAATTCATCCTTTTCACGATATCTCATAATCATTTTTAGGCAACGTATCATAGAAGACGTAATCAATTGTGGTATATAAGCAATAATTGTTTATTTTGTTTTTCGGTTTTCACTCCAAGAAGTTTTATAATTATTAATGGTAAACAGATAAAAATTAACCGATGAAAAAAAAACCATCGATCAAATGGATTTTACCGTAGGATTTTATAATTTTTATTACTAAAGAATGTTTTCATCAACAATAGATTTTTTTTTTGTAAAATTTGTTAATAAATTGGATTTTTTATTATTTTTGTCAATAATTGACTTATTGATAATTTAAATTTTTTATTACTAATAAATATAAATAGATATATTCATCGGTAGCAGATTCATTGGTAATGGATTTGCTAGTAATAGATTTGTCGGCAAAATCTATTGGTTATTGGGTATTTTAATAATCCATCGCTAATTTTATTAATAAAATAAGTGTCAAAGTTTTCGTCTTTTGGCCATGACCATTTTACAGTAAATTTATGGGTAATTATTTTTTTAATTCGTTGGTAGATTTGTTAATAATTGAATTTTTCTAAAATTTGTTGAAAATTTGTTGGTAAAATAAGCGTCAAATTTCTCGCCAAAATCTGACAAAATATATCTCGTAATTGAATTAAATCACAATAATTATTATTAGGATAAAATTTATCAACCAGCATTTCGCGGATGAGTTTTTGTCATCACTTTTTCGTCCAAAATTTTGTTTCATCAACAAAATTTAACACTATTTTTTCTTGTAGTGGTTTTTGTAAACACAAGTGAAACAATATATTTGATTATGCCACTGCTTAATTGATTATTTACGCAAAAAAGATTTTGGCCTTCAAAAACGATAATCAATTATACAATGTGATAGATAGGATGTAACTTTTTCTACTTAAAAAAAGAATTACTTACATGTATTGATTTTTAAAACTTGATTATAGAGACATAATCAATTATTAGAAAGACTATTCAATTATCAATAAAAGCGATCTTTTAAAATAAAATGTGTCAATCAAATCATAATTATTTATTGGTAACAATAGTGAATTATCCACTTATAATAATTGATTATGTTAGCATAAGTCATGTTATAGTCCATGTATTTGTGGTTTCCAAGGTTAGCTTTGTATATATTATAACACATATTATAACATTTTCTAAACAATCAATAATAAACAACCTCCTTCTTCAAATATTTTTTTTTTCTACATGGTATTAGAGTCTCAAACGATGAATGGTTGAGAATAGATTCTTGTAGTAGTTCCTCTTTTCTAAATTTTAAACCCTAAGCTTTATTCACAAATTTTCAAGTGTTTCACTAGGTTTTGTTAGTTTTTTGCAGATTTTGTTTCACCCAATTGCAATTTCGTTTTTTGCTCTAAGGCATTTTTTGGAGCTTCTGCACCATGTTCTTTATGTCATTTTAAGGTATTTGCAATCTTCTTTTAATATTGGGTTTGTATTATGTTTTATTCATTGCTTTTAGCATGTGGTTCATAATTTTGTTTTGTATTCAATTTGTTATAGCGACTCATAAAGATAATTATCTTCAGTCTATTAGTATGTAATTGGATGATAAAAATTATTCCTACTGGAATTATGTTATGAAAAGCTTTTTTCGTGAAAAGTCTACGTGAAGTCATGTTTTAGGTGTTAAGGCAAAATCGATTAATACCAAAAGGGTTAATTATGTTTTTCGTCCCTCAAGTATTATGCGATTTTGTTTTTAGTCCCCCAACAAACGTTTGCTCCAATTTGGTCCCTCATGTTTTGAAACGATTGAAAATAGTCCTCCTTTTTGGACGCCGTTAGTTTTGTTTGACACCTGACAAACGGAGTGCCACGTATTGATCCCGTTTTAAGCTGTGTAAGTGGACTGTGTTTCTGCACGTGCTAATTAAAGAGAATGACATCCAAATAAAAGAGGGGTTGGGAGAGTTTGAAACCCTAAAATTGAAATTTGAGAATTGGGGCTTCGAGAAAGTGAGGAATTGGTGCATATCGTCACTGGACAGGCAAAGTTTGGCATAGTTATTGCGTTCTTCACTGTTAACCACTTTTTGGATTGTAGAACTATTGGATTATTGTATTCACAATTAGGGACCACTTGTCTGCTACACTTAATTGACAGCTAGTGTTGGATTATGTTTTATTGTTTATGAATGAAAACAATTTAGACCACTTTGTTTTATCAATAAATCATTATGTAATTATTTCATTGGCGTGAGTTTTGTTTCAATATGCTAAATCTGGTATTAAGCAAAATTTCCAGAATCTGAGATTAATGATAACAGTATTTGTATTCCGCGGCGTACATGGAAACCCTTTGCTACCACTCTTCATCAGTGAAGAACGCAATAACTATGTCAAACTTTGCCTGCCCAGTGACGATATGCACCAATTCCTCACTTTCTCGAAGCTCCAATTCTCAAATTTCAATTTTAGGGTTTCAAACTCTCCCAACCCCTCTTTTATTTGGATGTCATTCTCTTTAATTAGCACGTGCAGAAACACAGTCCACTTACACAGCTTAAAACGGGATCAATACGTGGCACTCCGTTTGTCAGGTGTCAAACAAAACTAACGGCGTCCAAAAAGAAGGACTATTTTCAATCGTTTCAAAACATGAGGGACCAAATTAGAACAAACGTTAATTGGGGGACTAAAAACAAAATCACATAATACTTGAAGGACGAAAAACATAATTAACCCATATCCAAATTGATAATTATACTACTGATTTAAATGTATGAGAAAGTGATAACTCTGAGGTTATTCACTCTGTATATTTGTTGTCCGATTTAAAACATCCAACTTTTTACTGGAATATGAATCTTAGTCAACAATCCCATCGCCAATTTTCTGACTAATCGATTTTCAAAACCAATTATCTTAATTATGTGTGCCGCTTACACTTTTAAGTTTTTCTACATATCGATGGACACTTATTCAAATTTTGCTCATTACAAATTATCGTTTTGGGAATAAGATTTACATCTACACACAATATTAGTGTAAACAAAGTTACAGATGGCAGCTGAAGCCTCAGGGCTAAAGAGATATAATAATACATTTTAATTTGGTCCCTAAAAGGCACAAAAATGAAAATTAACTTTTTTATTCTTTGCTACATAATAATATTTTTTTTTATATTTATTTCTTATTATTTATGAAATATTGTATATATTATTAATTTTGTGTTTGTTGTATTAAATTGATAGTTTGATCATTATATTATGACCTAGTGAAAGACTTGATTTTTATTCGGATAATTTCTTTAGGTCCCTGAGAACACAATTATCTTGAGGACGGGACTTGCTTTTATATGTGGTAATAAAATTTAGACTTAGATACCGATTTTGTTTTAATTTTTGTTCAGATTTTTTAATTTGGTTATAATATATATATTTTTTTTAATTTGTTCTTAATATTTGTGAATTTCAATTTAGTTTTTTTTTAATACCGTCCAAATAATTAACAGACACTCTGAAGAATGACTACAGCTCATTATTTCGGAGTTTTATTTAGTGTTTTTTTAATTACTTTTAATTATTTTAATTATTTTTTATTTTAAAAGAATATACACATGTCAAATTAGTATCGTGTCAGCTTTTTATATTCAATTTTGTTATGATATTTATTATTATTTTTTCAATTGAGTATATTTTTTTTAAATTGAACAATTTTATTTCTCTCCAAATTGGAATTAAATTTAATTTTTATATAAATATTTTATTGATACTTTTATTAAAATTCATATTTTTTTAATTTTTTTTAATTTAGAGTTAGAGTTAGTTTAATTTTAATAGGTTAAAAATCAAATAAAGTAATAATTTTAGACCAACTGTAACCCTAAACCAAAAAAATATTTAATAAAAATATAAATTTTAATTAAAAAATATCACTATAATATTTATATAAAATTTAAATTTGTTCTCAATTTGAAGAGGGATAAAATTGTTCAATTTAAAAATATATATATATAAATTGAACAAAAATAATGAATATCAGAATCAAATTCAATATAAAAAATTAATCCTGACACATCGACTTTTTTTTTAAAATAAAATAAAAAACTACGAAATGATACGTGATAGTCATTGCTCATCATCCATTAATGATTTAATCAGAGTTAGCAAAAAAGGATAAAATTGACTAATATTAAGACCAAATCGGTATTTAACCATGAAATTTAAAATATTTATTTTGTATTTTTATATTATATATTTGATAATCTTATAAGAAATATGTGGTTACAATTTTATAAATATATTAAAATTAATATCACTGTATTATATTATGTATATAAATTGTGGTAGATAGGGATGTCAAAAAATATGTATTTGCGGATAAAACCCGCAATGAGTAGAAAACGAATATTATAAATGGATACTCGTGGATAACGGATACAAGTATTTTTTTTTATACTCACATGTTAACGAGACAGGTACAAGTATCATAGTATTCGTACCCGTGGATACTCTTACTTGTTATAACCAAATTTAAATTAAAAATAAAAAGCATGATTAAAATTTCAACAAATTGATTTTAAATGGGTTATTTTTTATCAATTGATTTAAAAAAAATTATTTTCTTATAAATTGTCATTTAACATTATTTAAATGATTCGTTTTGAAATTTATAAATATAAATACTTTATTTGAATTTATAATTAAAATATATGTTAAATATTTTAATTTCTTAAATACTCGCGAGTAAAATAAATATTCATAAACAATAAAAAAGAAAATATAGAGTGTACCAAACATGTTAGACTATTTTGATTTTGACTTTTTTTTTTCCTTTATCCATCAATTTCACATTTTAAACGAGTAATGAGTGAAAGTAATTCATCAGTTTGTTTTTTTAAATTAAAATTAAGTTAAAATTAATTTAAAAGATTTAATTTTATATTATATTATTTAAAAGATAAAAAGATATAATAATATATTAAAACTTATGTTATAATAACTATTAAGAAAAATTTCACATATAAGTATAATAATAATACTAATAATTTTAATTTATTTAATAAATGTTAATGAACGAATTAAAGACTTATAAAATATTTATATAATTAACATATTTTAAATACAACAAACCTGATTACAATACAAATCAATGATACAATTTTTATAATTATAAAAATAATAAAATTATAATTTTAATGTAATAAAAATGTAAACATGTGTTTTTCTGTAATTAATTACAATAAACAATAATATATATATATATATATATATATATATATATATATATATATATATATATATATTTAGTGATCGGTAAGAAAGATTTTCATTTTACTTTTTCTCAGATTCAAATAATCATTAAATATATATTAATGGAGAGAAAAGAAAAAATTGTCAAAAAAGATGTTAAGGATTTCCTAGAAATAATTAAGAGCACTTATTATGTAATTAATTTCAACATTAATGAAATGTTAAGATTAAAAATAAGCTAGTTGAATTCCAATTAAGATTATGTTTGGTATTATTCTAACGTCCAACTATCATTTCCTATCACAAAAAAATTTATTAAAAGAAATAAAATAAAATAATGCAAAGCAAATAACCATACCAAATTTATGATAAAAATTACACTTCATCTACTATAAGAAAAATCTTAACTAATAACTAAATTTAGTGACAAAAAATAATTAGTCACTATAGTGACTAATTTATAAACTAAAAAATTATTAGTAATTAAACTAGTTTCAAAAAATTATAATTGGTTTCTAAATTTGTAACTAAAATAGTTTCTATTATGAATTGATATCTAAATTGGTCAATAACATTAGTCACTAGATTAGAGACCAATCTAGAAACCAATTTTTTTGGTAACCAAAACCTAGGTAACTAATGTTACTGGCAATTTTAAGACCAATTCATAATAGAAACTTTAGTTACTAATTTAGAGATCAATTATAATTTTTTGAAATTAGTTTAGTTACTAATAATTTTTAAATTATAAATTATATATATATGAATTTGTTAGAACTTTGTTTATTATTAAAAATTTTCATAATTAATGAGATTTTTCTTGTAAATTTGTTATAAAATTTAGCAAGAAAATATTTTTTTTACTATTTTTCCTACGAATCTTAATTGATAGATAATATTTTTGTGAATAATTTTTTTTTAAATTATAAAAGTCGCAAGTATTTCCTACAAAATTTTCTATGAAAAAATGTTTTTACAAAATATTTGGTAAAAACGTTGGTAGCAAATTCTTGCAAACCATTATTTTTAACAAAATTTGCAAGTATTTCTTTAGAAAAAAAATTTCAAAAGAAAATGGGCAGGAAATATGTATTTTTTTTAGTAATGGTTAAAATTCACTTAATTTTATCGTCTAAATTGAAACAATACTTAATTTTTGTTCTTGATATATAGTAATTTTTGCTCAACTCTCATGTTTGATAAAGGTGATAAATTATTGGGTTAAGTATTGTCTTGATGTGAGGTTGATAACGGAGAATAAATGTTAGGTGGAAACGGAAAAGGGGTTGTGTGTATTGCTTGTGGCTTTGTGTTTTTGGAGAATGAAGATGTCCATTATATATATAAAATAAAGGAGATGATAAAATGAAAAATTAGTTTTATTCTTTAAAGTAAATATTTTACCATGTTATGATCATAGTTGTCATAATGGGTAACATGGTTCAACTTACCAAAGATTGGTCACTTAGAGTCAACTCAATTTGGTTCACTTATTAACGAGTTAAAAAAATTTGAATTCGGTTTGTCCCACTACGGGTTGGTGGGTTAAACGAGGGCTCAGTGACTCACTTCATTGAAAAAAATATATAATTTTTTTTCTTCATTATAAAAAAAACTAAATTACAATTATAATTAAAATTTAAATGAACTTCAATACAATCCAAATACAATTCAAAAGGATGTTAAACTCCAAATACAAACCAAAATTACAAAAATAAAAATTATCAACGTGTTGGCTACAAAAACAACTTAACCCAATCCAAATGCAAAACCCAATATAATAAAAAAATTTGTGTGACCCTTTATTTGCGAGTTGGTGAGCCAACTTGGCTCACCATGGATTCAACTTGAGTGAACTGGATTTTAGGTGGGTCGAGTCAAAAATTATACTCTACTGAAATTTGCAAAAAAATTTCAACCCAATCTAGCCTGAACCCATAATGGGTCAGGTTAGCTCGCGAGTTCTAATCCATGTCAATAACTCTCATGATACTTCGTTTACCATGTCAAAAAAACATTAACACCATTATCTATTAAGGACTAATTCTATGAATTTTAAAAGAATAAAACCAGATTAGAATAATCTTAAAAAAAGACTAAAATCAAAAATAGTTTAAGAAGTACAAATATAATTAATCCTAAATTATTTTATATACAATTTTTTAAAATTGTAGAGATGTTAATTCAAAACATTTTTCAATTCGTAAAACTTGTAACTAGATGTTTATAAAATTCTGAAGTTTAATCTACATCTCTAATTCAACCCTCTATATATATCAAATTGTCTTAGATGTAGCCGATATTTTGTTAGGTATTACCCAAGGTATTAAAAGATTATTAGACTTTTGAATTTACACAGTGATTAAGGTACATTCAATTTTTACATAAAAAAATCTTCTCTAATATGCATTTGACCGCACCAATTAAAATATCCCAACTCCCTTCCTTCTATAAATTGCCATGCATCCTCCATGCACCAAAATACACATCAAATCTTTACAAAACCAAAAACCCTAATTCCATTTTTTTTTTCAACCATGTCTCTTGACATTCTAAAACCTTTAATCTTGTTCCTCGTACTCTGTGCGGTGAATCCTTTTCCCTCTGTTAACTCTGCAGTTCCATTTCTCAGAACTCTCGAAAGCCTGAGGGGCATTCGCAGGGGACAAAACGCGAATGGCGTAGGCACACTCAGAAGCTACCTCAAAACTTTAGGCTACCAAGTAAACGAACAATCTTCTTCCGACAACAACTTCGACGAAAACGTTGAATCTGCTCTGAAACATTACCAGGCATTCCATCACTTGCAGACCAGTGGCGTGGTGGATGATGAAACCATCAGAACCATGAGCCTGCCACGTTGTGGATTACCTGATATCACAGCCACTCCTAACCCTAACCCTAACCCTAATAATCCTAACGGTTTATCATCACCAGCTCCCCAAAACTACGAGTACTTCCCAGGGAACCCAAAATGGAGCAGGTTTAACTTAACCTACCGAGTGACTCAAAACCCTCGAGGAGTTTCCGTGACCCGGAACGATTTGAGAGAAGCAATGAGTAATGCCTTTCAGACGTGGGGAAATGACAACAATTTCACGTTCACTGAACGCACTGGTCGAACTGACATTGTCTCTGGCTTCTACTATTGGTTCCACGGTGATTTTGCCCCATTTGATGGGCCAGGTATGGTTCTGGCTCACGCTTATGCTCCAGAAGATGGAAGAGCACACTTCGATGCATCTGAAAGGTGGAGCACTACAGGGGCTGGAGAGTTTATTGATCTTCTAAGCGTTGTTCTGCACGAGCTTGGTCACCTTCTGGGGCTTGGACACAGTAATGATTCTAACGCGGTTATGGCACCAACATATACAGGGGTACGAAGGAATCTAGCACAAGATGATAAAGATGGTTTAAACAATCTATATGGGTTTCCGAACTAGAATCTTGAGAATATAAGCATCGAATAATCGTCAAGTGTAGCATGTGTTTGGCCAATGTGTGTCATGTAATTCATTTCGTAGAGGCTGAAACCAGTTTCATGTACTACTATTAGGCAACAATTAAATAAGCCACCATGTACACTTGTCATCAGAGTTCAAATTCTCTATTAATTTTTTTTTTATGTTATTTTTTACCGAACATTAAAAAAATACTATACTGATATTTTAAATATATTTTAAAATGTTGAAATTAATGATATTCAATGTACAATATAGAAATAGTATAGAAAAAACCAACAAAAAAATCTAAATTCTCAAAATTTTCTTGTAATAATAGATTTACCAAGTAAATAATTGATTAAATACGAATCTAATTCTTAACTTTAACAAAAGAAAAATGATTTTTTGATTACTAAATTTTGAAAACTTTCTCTTACAATCTTATTAGGTATTTTCTAAATGATTTTCTATTTTTCTATTTTCTTATTCTCAATTTCAAAACTACTTAAAAAATAACACATGTTGTAAGAGAAAATTGTCAAAATATAGTAATCAAAATATCATTGTTCTTAACAAAAATAAAAAAAATCATTAAAAAATTAATAAATTTTTTATTTTACGATTTTGAATTAGAAATAATATTAATTTTTTATATAAATTGGATATAAATCTCGTAGAAAAACCCATCAATAAGTCATCATGAATATAAAAAATAAAAAAGTAACAAAGCTAAACTGTCCTCTTTGATTGGCGTGCGAAATCTTAATGCAGTAATTGATTTTTCTTTTTAATATCCCCTGGACCAAATAAAGTTTCCTGTCAAAATTTCAAAACATTTAATTAATAGTTAGGTCAAACTTGTACTTGAAACTACAACTAACAAATATAACAAACTTTGCCGCGTTCATCAGTCCGTAACAAAAAGGAAACTTACCTCCTGTATAAATTAAATTCTATCTTAATTATTTAATTAATTTTCTAATTTATTATTTTAGTTTATTATGATCATTTTATTATTTTTTAGTTCAATTTAATTTTTTAATTTTTAAAAAATGTTTAATTTTGATTTTTTTATTATTTTTTATTCAATTTAATCTTGTTTTTAGATCATCAAATTTTATATTTTTCAATTTAAGACTAAATTAATAATTAAACTTAGTTACAACTTATATATATACATGTTAAAATAATATTTTAGAATTTATATATCAAATCATTCTACCTAAATATAAAAAAAATTAAGTATATAGGATGAGTAAAAAATTAAATAATTTGAGTATTTAGGTAGAGTGATTTGATACATAAATTATAAAAAAAAAACTATTTTAATATATATATATATATATATATATATATATATTATAATTAAGTTTAATTACTAATTTAGTCTTAAATTGGAGAGCATAAAATTAGATCATTTAAAGTAGAGATGACTAAATTGAATAAAAAATAATAAGGGGACCAAATTGTATCTTTTAAAAAAATTGGAGGACTAAATTAAATCCAAAAATAATAAAAGGACCAAAATGAACCAAATAACAAATTAGAGGACTAAATCACTAATTAAACCTAAATTCTAATATCATTAACTAATTAGTAAGTTTACCGAAATATCAAATTTGTTACAAAATAAAGTTGATAACTTTCTGTGTGTCTTATTATTAATATAAAAACTTCATTTATAAATAAAAAATATAACACAAAAATAATACAAATCATATAATTAATACAAATATTTAAATTTATCAAATAGTTAATACAAATACTTAAATATCATAAAATGTAATCAATCATATGAGTGATTGTAACAAAATAAATCAATCATATGAGTAAGTCTATCAAATCAATGTGCGACTATTAAATCATAAGAGTATATAATTATTTATTCAATACAACATTGTTCATCATATATTCACATATTCTATTTTCCCCCTCTTTTAAACTCACATCATTAAAAGAACATATTGCTCAAAAGTTCTTCTTAACAATGACTTTGTAAATAAATCTACCAAATTTTCACGCGAAGGAATCTTTTGGATTTCTGTATAACCATTTTTTTGAAGATCATGTGTGAAAAGGAATTTTAGAAGAATATGTTTTGTTTTGTCTCCTTAAATATATCTTTCTTTCAATTGAGCAATGTATACACTATTATCTTCATGTATGGTTGTTGATTTCATTTTTTCCGAGGATACATAGACCACAAGTTTTTCGCACATATTGAATTATAAACTTTAACTAAACACATTCACGACTTGCCTAATGTAATGCTAAATTTTTATATGATTTGATGATATTGGTGTTATGGTTTGTTTCACGGACTGCTATAAAATCGTTGTGCCACCACATGTGAACAAATATCTTGTTTGTGATCGAGCATTATGAGGATCTGATAAATAACCTTTGCATAACTCATTAGATTTGATTTTGAATCATTTGGATAAATAAGCCCATATTCATACTACTATTAAGGTAACAAAGTATATGTTTTACTTTGAGTTGACTCGTCTTGACCTTTGGTCTAAGCCAACTCGTCTCGACCTTCAGCCCATACCAGCTTGTCTTGATCTTCGGCCTCCCACTTGTCTCGACCTTTAGTCAAGACAAACTCAACTCGACTTTCGTCTTGGTCGGCTCGGCCCAACCTTTAGCTCGGGCTGACTCGGCTAGACCTTCAGTCCAGACTCACTTGACTTAACCTTCGACTTAGGCTGAATCGGCTTGACCTTCAACTTTGACCGACTCAACATGACCTTTGACCCGGGCTGACTCGCCTCGATCTTTGGTTCGATTTGTCTTGACTCAACGTTCGACTCGAGTCGACTCAGCTTGAGGTTCGGCCCCATCTGACTCATCCGAGACGTTCAACCGAGGTTAACTCGACTCAACCCTCATCTCGGGCCGACCTGACTAGAACCTTGGCCTAGTCTAACTCGACTTGATATTCAGCTCGACCTAATATCAACTTCAACCCAATGCAACTAACCTCCACCTTCGAAGTTGAATGTCAATATTAGTCGACTTGTTGGACTTTTATAAGTTTTCATCCTAACCATCAAGGAATTTCACACCTTATGAAATTTCAATTTTCTTTAATTTTCTTTATTGAGTTTCAAATTCAGTTATTTTAGTTATTTAAAATACTTTCTTAAAATCTTTCAATTTCAATTTTTTTTAATTTCTTTATCTAAACAAATTATTTTACTTTGAAAAAAATTTAAAATTTCTAAATAAATGAATTATCCTTTTCCATCCAACTACAACTTTAAGGGTAAAGAGAAGAAAATTTCAATCTAGAAATCCAACAACTTCTTTAACATGAAATTTAATAATGATGTTAGAACCCCATGTTCCATGATCAAGCAGGTTGATAGATTATGACGCAATGCATATCTACTCTTCTACTTCCATAATTAGTTACTAATAAGCTTCATTTATGTATAATACATAATCGACATGTCCTATGCTACGAATGACACACCTCTTTTTCAGAATTTAAGTACGTCCTGAAATCTAGACAAAAATCACTTTACCAAATTTCAGTACACTGTCTGTAACATCCCATTTAATTAATAAGCGTAATTAAAGAAACGCTACACATAAATAGTATAACAACGCAGTCCTGGAGGTCCTTAACGCCACCCTTACAAAACTAGGCACACCACGATGCCAACAGAAAATAGTTGAAAAGTCTAACTGATGAAGTAGAGTAATAAGTAGAAAACAATACATGGGCCATAACCCTAAAGAAAAGCCCATCGAGAAATAAGGTCCAGTCTACGCGGAATATGCACCGAAACTATCACCTTCCTGTTGCCCATGGGTGTTCCTCGCATTTGCTCACACCAATAAGTTGATGATCATCACAAAAGAGAGTACCACATAGCAGAACACACAACAACGAAAGTAGGGTAAGCTAGAGCACAAAAGATTTCATCCATATAATCAAGTATATATTCACAATCCCATATACACATTGTCAACACTCAATTTTGTCCGGTTAATAAAAACAATTAACTAAGAAATTAATTTAAAAAATAAAAAAGGAAAAAACATTATAAAAAAAAAGGAGGGTCAACATTAATTTGGACGTGTATATATATACTCCTTTTCTTTTTATTTTTTGTCTTACTTTTTATTTATTTTGTTTTGTTTTATTTTTATGCTATTTTTCCTTATCTTACTTTATCTTATTTTAATTTCAAGTTTTATTTTATTTTCAATCATTTTGTTTTTTTTCTGCTCTTAAAGAAATATATAAAATAAAAAATAATAATGAAAGTCATTTGACTTGACTCTGCCATGCAAAATATGCTATGGCTAAATGGCAACTTTCCACACATAAGCAAAGGGAGGAAAATTTTTTTGAACATATAGTTCATATCCAGATCAAGAAGAAAAAAAAAAAAGGCGAACAGAAGCAACGAGAAGAGGAATTTCAGAGAGAAGAAGAGAATAAGGAACGAGGAGCTTCAAGAGGTAAGGTTTATGCATTGAGTTCTTGCGCGAAAATGACATGGTGCGTTTTGTTCTCAAATGTATTAGTGCGCATCTGTCCCGCATTATCTGGCTATTTATTTCTTTCATTCCTGATTCAACCTCGTTATGCATTGTTTGTTTGTTACTAAAACACGTTTAAACAACGCCTCATCCCACTTCCCCTTCATGGTCTCATGATCACCATAACCCCAAACCAGTTCACTGTGATAAACTCAAATAATTTAAAGCTCAACGCACGCCAACATTTCCAGCATTTCCATTCGCAAAATCACTCGTTCTCGTCGTTTTCCATAACCAATCTGTGAGCATTCCCACCAGAGCCTATTTTCACCATTTTCTCCATCCCCATCAACGATCTATCACCTAACCTTTCACCATACTCACTGCCACCAACACGCACTCTACCACCATCAGTTAACTTTTCGTTCTTCATCTTCTTCCTTCACCTGTACAAAAATCAGAGAGAACAAAAATCCAAAACCAGAACCCACATGCTTAGAACAACGTATTCGCAACCTCTCGATCATCTTCTTCACGCCATAACCCAAACCCAACTTTTCACCACGAACCAACCAATCTCACACAGTACGCCAAACACTCGCGTCCCAAATCAGAAACGGAAAACTAAGAGAAGAGGCCGGCGATTCGAAGCTCTGAACGGGAGTGTGGTCGGGTGACGGTGGCGTGGTGGCGCGGTGAAGCAGGCAGAGGCAATCGGTGACGGTGGCGGGGTAGCGCGGTGAAGCAGGCGGAGGCGATCTGGGTCGCGAAGGCCAGGGGTTGGGCTTCCATGGTGCTCGCTCGTCCCCAATCGCGATGGCCCCGGTACGGAACGGAGGTGACGGTGGCGGCGTTGGTTGGCCGACAGAGATGCGAAAGATGCGGAAGCTAACTGGTTCGATGTGTGCGTGTGATCGAAGCGGCCGAGCCGCCGAGGAGGGGGTTGACGTCTCCGGCGTCGATGAGTGTCGCCGGCGAACAAGCTGCGCGGTGGCGTGGTGGCAGGATGAGCAGACGCGCGTCCCAGGGGCTGGAGTCGCGTTGATGGCGTCGGAGAAGAAGGAGGAGACGCAGATATAGCAGTGTTTTCGCGCGAGAAGTGGGGTGAAAGGTGATGGCGTCGCCGATGAAGCCTCCGGTGGAGGTCGCGGTGACGGGACGTGCGGTGCCGGCACTGACGGCGTGGTGTGCGATGATGGGAAGAAGAGATGCATGAGCGCAGAGAAGACTAGGTTAATTAGGTTTTAATGTCTCTTAGGAAAATTGGATCAGCCCCCTTTTCTCCGCGCACCCCTTCTTTCGGCCTCCACACCCCTCCACTACCACATGCACCACTGTTTTTTATCTCATACACCTCCATGTTTATCATTTCTTTTCTTCGCGCACCTCCGTTTATGACAACCCTGCACCCCTGCCTTGTTTATTCCTATTTTGAATTTGTTTTATATTTTACTTGTCGCACCACCACCTTTAATAAACACACCCCATTTACTTCATATACCTTCCACTAATCACTCACACACCCCCATATTTTGTTTCCCACTTTCATCCTTCTTAATTAAATTATTTCTTTTTATGTATTTATTTATTTATTTATTTTGTTTTTATTATTATTTATTTATTTTCATTCATTTATTTATTTATTTTTATTATTTAAGTATTTTTATTTATTATTTTATTATTTTATTGTATTTTTTGTATTTTTTATTTTTATTATTCCTAGAAAACCAAATATTTGAAAATTATTAAAAATTACAAAAAATAAAAATCTAAAAAATGAAAAATGTTCTCTTTCACTTTTCTTGTGTCTGTTCGGTCATTTGCACCGTGTGACACTCATTTTCAAAAAATATCAAAATAATTCTCTTTTAATTTTTGTTGTGTCTGTCCGGCCGCTCGCGCCGTGTGGCACTTTCTTCCAAATAATTTAAAAAATACTAAAAATAATTTTCTTTCCTTTTCAGTGTTTGTACGACCGCTCGCGTTGTGTGACACATATTTTCAAGTAATTCAAAAATACAAAATTCTCAAAATAACAAAATATCAACATTTTCCAACAAATATATTTTAAAGAACTACGTAACCTTGATTTCTCATTTTGAATGAGAATACGTAGGACCAAGGTCAATCCTTGTCGGGCCCAAAAAAAATTAAAAAAAATATTTCTGTTTCTTTTTAGCATTTTTTGTCTTATTATTTTTGGGGAAAATTAACATTTTAAAAATCACATCGACTTTGCATTTTTAATTAAAGGTACCGCCCTTGGGCGGGCGCTGTAGGGTGCTAACACCTTCCCTACGCGTAATCGACTCCCAGATCCAAAATCTGGTTTTCCGCAGACTTGTCTTATTTTGATGGTTTTCCATAGTTTTCTAGAATAACTATGGTGGCGACTCCAAATTTCTTTTCAAACCCGTTTTCTTTTTTGGTTCGTCGTCCCGTCGCGATCTCGATTGCGACACACATATCAACTAAGCATGTTATGACTTTCCAAACAATATACTAAGACACGACTCGACTCATCCGAATATATATAACCTGGTCGAATTCAGCGGATGCTTGCACTTGTGGTGGATACCTCTGCTCACCCCTAGGAATGGCAACGGGGCGGGGACGGGTTTCACTATCCCATACCCATCCCCACAAAAAAAATTCATCCCCATCCCCATACCCAAACCCAACGGGTATCAAACTTTTGTCTCATCCCCATCCCCACCGGGTAACAGGTATAATCTCGTACCCATACCCGTACCCGTGTTCTAACAACTTTAATATTAATTTTTATAAGAGAAAAAAATTACGGTAAAGAAAACATAATATTATCAAATATTCAATATTAGGAGGATGATTGTTTCTTCCATATTTTAAATGTTTGTTTAGTTCAATTTTTTAAATTCTAATGAATCTCTTTTTTATACACTAATAAAAGTTATAATACATCATTTGATCAAAATGACACAAAGAACAAATAATAAACACAATAATAAAATTTTGACAGATTTTGTATTTTTTAAACTTCAATATATGTTGGATAGTGACAAAAAAATATTCATAGCAATTACATTAAATTTTTATATTGTAGTAAATAAAAGTTATTTATACAATTAAAGTGAAAAAATTACAATATGATTAATAATGAGTTATAAAATAAAAAAAATTAGATAGAATATATCAAAATATTATTCTATATGATGAAAATAAATAATAAATAAAAATATTAAAAAACTAACAAATGTGTGTTTTAGAAATAATTTGAGAGACTATCGAAAGAAATCGCACAAAGGAAATCAAATGTATAATTAAGGTATGATAAGATGAAAAATATCTTAGAGAACAAATTATTAAATTATGTTTGAAATGGTTAAAATTAAATAGAAATATTATTAGTGCCCAAAAAATTTGTCACTAAATTACAAATAAATTAGTAATTAAATTGGTCACTAAATCAAGTACCGATTCAATCATTGAATCGGTCACTAATTTAATCACTGATTCAGACAATAAATCAATTACTACAACCAATGACGAAAAATAGTGATTGATATGGGTTAATGACTAAATCAGTCAATATTTCATATTTTTCTTGTAGTGAATTATCATATATTATTCCTAAATATCATTATATATATATATATATATATATATAATTTTAACCATTTCAAACATAATTTAAAGTAAAAAAATTACAGTATGATTAATAATGAGTTATAAAATAAAAAATAATTAGATAGAATATATCGAAATATTATTCTACATGATGAAAATAAACGATAAATAAAAATATTAAAAAAACTAACAAATATGTATTTTAAAAATAATTTGAGAGACTATCGAAAGAAATCACACAAAGGAAATTAAACATATAATTAAGGTATGATAAGATGAAAAATACCTTAGAGAACCAATTATTAAATTATGTTTGAAGTGGTTAAAATTAAATAGAAATATCATTAGTGCCCAAAAAATTTGTCACTAAAATACAAATAAATTAGTAATTAAATTGGTCACTAAATCAAGTACCGATTCAATAACTAATTTAATCACTTATTTAGTCAATAAATCAACTACTACCACCAATGACGGAAAATAGTGATTCATATGGGTTATTGACTAAATCGGTCATTATTTTATGTTTTTCTTGTAGTGAATTATCATATATTATTCCCAAATATCATTATATATATAATTTTAACCACTTCAAACATAATTTAAAGTGAAAAAATTATAGTATGATTAATAATGAGTTATAAAATAAAAAATAATTAGATAGAATATATCGAAATATTATTCTACATGATGAAAATAAAAAATAAATAAAAATATTAAAAAACTAACAAATGTGTGTTTTAGAAATAATTTGAGAGACTATCGAAAGAAATCGCACAAAGAAAATCAAATGTATAATTAAGGTATGATCAGATGAAAAATACCTTAGAGAACTAGGAAAACTTTTCAAATATCAACATATATACTCAATAGTTGAAAAATAACAAAAATTATTTTAATGAAATAAAAGAGTTCTTCAAATTAAACAAAAATTAATAATAATAAGTAAATATTTTTTTTTATATTACCTTAAATTAAGAGCATAAACATTCTCATGTGAAAGGAAAATATATAATAAATAAAAATATTAAAAAATAATTGAAATATTCAAATGTGAGGCATAAAAAATTTTTAATTAACATAAATCATTTTAACATAATTACATAAAAGTTATGA
This sequence comes from Vigna unguiculata, assembly GCF_037176805.1. Taxonomy (NCBI): domain Eukaryota; kingdom Viridiplantae; phylum Streptophyta; class Magnoliopsida; order Fabales; family Fabaceae; genus Vigna; species Vigna unguiculata. Next base: position 47,224,631 of record NC_140795.1, on the reverse strand, counting down.
TAAGATAAAAAATATATTGGAGATGCGAATGAGTTTCATGACAAACCAAATAATTAAAAGAAATAAAAAATAGAAAGTATATATATATATATATATATATATATATATATATATATTTACTTAATTAATTATGAATATTTTAATAATTTAAATGGAGATGGAGATATGGCGGGGACGGGTATTATGGCGGGGATATGTACATCCTCATACCCATCCCCATACCCAATTGAAAAAGTCGAGGATTCCCCATACCCATACCCATACCCAGTCAATGCGGGGATTTCCCGTCAAAACGGGGACGGGTTCGGGCAATACCCACGGGGATGGGTTTATTTGCCATCTCTACTCACCCCCGAGTTATGTGTTACAAGTGTTACAATGAATCAATTTCTCTCACCACAAGGTTAACCCTTAATGAATTTCAGGTCTCCTGCTACTCTTACCACAAGAGTCAGTCCGCTCTAGGTGAGACTAACTGACTCCTTAGAGTGTCAGGATGCAACCTTACCTAGTTATACAGATGGGGCACCACCATAGACACCCACTAACAAGGGCCATGGAATTACGTCCTGACCACTGAAGCGCAACCCTGAAAGTCCCACCTAGAGACTCCAAGGAATTATGCACTGACACGGACTAAACATACTCAACCAATCAAGAAATATTCATCATACAGATTATACATGCATATTGCATACTAGTTCCTCATAATCCATCCCTTTCATTTTTCCAGTAAATCCATACCAGCTCATCATTCTCAACCAACATAGTGAATTTCCATCTCATGTTGATGCCGTGTCAATTTAATACCAACCACCTCATTCATTTCACATGCGAAGGTTCACGCCCAAAACCATTATTTACAATTCATGAATCACATCACTCATGCATATTTATTTGTCTCATGCATTTAACACAATAATCAACATCCAAGCAAGCATAAACCATTTCAGAATTTCAGAAACAACCACACAATCACACTGTCTCGCCCAGCTCCTCGCTCAAGCTGAAGGGTCTCGCTCAAGCGAGCCCCCTTCGCCTAGGCGAGGGCTTGAAAAAGGACGCAGGAGCTCGCACAGGATCTCGCTTAGACGAGACCCCTCTCGCTTGGGCGAGACGTTCGCTCGCTCAAAAATTGAGCGGGTCGCCTGAGCGACCTGTCACGTAAAAAGGGTCCGGGCGAGTCCCTGTCCATCTTGCCTAGGCGAGACTGGCTCGCTTGGGCGAGGTTATCAGGTCTAGCTACTGTTTTTCTGCAACAGTCACCCACACTAGTCCAAAACAACAGATTCATGCGTTCATAGCTAACATAACATCTCACCAACCACGAAATCTCGAAATAACAGCTAAGCAACATGGAAAAACGGAATATGTGAGTAAGCCATAGCTTCCCTACCTGGACAATGCTAGCTGGAAACCTCGACACCCAAACTGTGGTGCACAAACAGTTTTTAGGAACAAACTCAGAGCTAGAAACAATGAGTAAAAGTGGGTCATTACGAAACCCTGACAACAACCACGAAAACAGACCAGAGAGGGAAAAACTATGAGTTGAAGAGCACTTACGTGAGCTAAGGATGGGGCCAAGCTGAACGCGAACTGAAAGTACTGTGGAACCCTAACAGAGATGACGGTTGCGGCTCTAAGCACCAAGAAAGCAGAAATCTGAAAGTGTGGAATGAGTCAATTAGGTTAGACTTGGGTGGTTTTATCTTTTGAACCAGCCCTTAAGCCCAATAGCTTAAGGGCAACCCTTAAAACTTTAGGGCAGAAAACTGGACTTTACACAGTCTGTGATCGTTTTATTTCATATAGTCAAAATAAAAGGCTTTAGGTTAAGAAAGATATATGAAGCTTTTTAACTTTACATGCTGCAGCAGAATATCAATAAACATATTTTAGAGTGGGTTCCACAAGTAAGCGAAATCAACAAAGATATAATGATATAAAATAAATCATAGAAAGAAATTAAAACCATTATTGAAATATCCATTTTGTGTTTAAATCAGAATGTTTGCTTCTGTACACACGACAATGCTATATTAATCTTTGCTGCATAATTGAGTCATCGAAGGTTCAGCTATTTTACGAGGATAGGGTCAGTATTTTGATGTAATGCACTAAGTGTCGCAGAATAGCTTCAAATTTAATTGAGACTTATGAATATTTTCCATGAGACTTGTGAAGATTTTCCACGGAAATTAATGATATTAGCATAAGTATTGATGGTTGATGATTAAATTTTGTTGAAAAATTTTATTAGTTATTTGTAGTGAAAATTTTCCTTTCAAAATTTTCATTTACAAAATTAAAACTTAAAACCTGATACAAAAACTAAAATACCCTCTGTTTAGAAACCTCATTCCCATGGGTAAATTCTCCCAGTTTAACTTGTGTTTTTGGATTTTTTGTTCCATCCTTGTCCTTCTTTTTTGTCTCTCTCCATGCATTTTATTCTCAGCCGACTTAACTATTTTCGTATATCTGACCTTAAAATAAGCAAAGAACAACTCTTTCTCTTTCTCTATTTGTCTGTTTTGAATTGTTCAGTTGTGCTAGACGTCTTATCCTTGAGTGTGGCACAGTTTTGCTGAACAAATACCAAAAGTGACATTCTTATTACAGTATTAGTGCAAGTGTTATGGATTATTATTTTTTATATTTGATATTTTTAGAGGTAATCCACTATTAAATTGACTCAAGCTCGGGTGATCATCATTTTTTTTATCAATTTTTAAAGATTCAATCCAAATCCATTTTAAATCTAAATAATTGGATTAAATTTTATATGCAAATTCATTTTTGCTGTAGAACTAGTTTAGATTTTTTAAAAATTGAGATCCAAAATATTATCAATATTATATAAAAGAAATTTAAATTAAATTATTTTAATGCCGTCAGGACCAACTTTGTCAAAATTGGTCGAATTTCAGCTCGGGTTGACTTGACCAAATTATAGTAGGGAACGATTCGACCCAATTTCGATTAGACTGACTAGGCCAAATTTCGATCAACGTCAACTTGGCTGAATTCAGCCGAATTTTTGGTTAGGGCCAACTTAATCAAATTCAGTTGAATTTCAATCGGGGTAGACTCGATTGAATACCGTTGGATTTCGTCAAGGATCGACTAGACCAAATTTTTGCACGTACCGACTTCGCCAGGGCCGACTTGGCCGAATTTTGATCGGAGTCGACTTGGACAAATTCGGTCGACTTTTGATTGTAGCGGACTAAGCTGAATTCGGCTGAGTTTCAATTGGTGCCGACTCGATCGAGTTTCAGTCGAAGTCGCCTTGGCCGAATTTTGCCAAATTTCAACTTGAGCCGCCTCGGCGAATTTGGTTAGAGCCTTCTCTATCAAATTTCGGTCAGGACTGACTTGACCAAATTTGGCTAAATTTCGACCGAAACTGACTCAATCGAATACAGTTGAATTTCAATCGGGCTGATTCAATCCAATTCGATTGGGACAAACTCGACCGAATTTGACCTTGAGCCCGGTCCGGCTTGACTCGACCTTCGTTCCGTGCTGACCTATTTCGATCTTGTGTCCAAACTGACTTGTCTTGACCTTCGGTCTGTATGCTAGTCAATCTCGATCTTCAGCCCAACCCAACTAAAACTTTGGATTGTATATTTTGTATTTTCCATATTTGTGAATTTGGATTCAAATAATGAATATTCAATAAAAAAATTTATAAAATATAGATCACATTAAAATTCAAATTTAATAAAATGGATTGAAAGTTTAATAAAATTTATTTTAAATTGATCGGATTACGACAAAAGTGTATCGATCAAGAAATTTGATTTTTTGCCATCCCTCACTCAAACTTAAAATAAGAAAAACAAAATAATGAATCTTAAAAAGTAACATACGAAAATTTAGTATATTTAAACAAATAAAAGCAACAACATTCTCATTATTTCACACTCTACACATATAACATTCCTCCCTCTCCCTAGCAACCTCTTCACACACCAAACTTCAACTAACCAAAATGGATTTGTTCCTTGCGAATACCCTAAACACCACTGTACTTGCACTCTTTTCTCTAACATTACTCTTAGCTTTCTCTCTGTTTCTCTTTCGTCCCTCCAAAACTGGTCGTAATAATCTGCGAGAACCTCCAATGGCCTCACGTGCATGGCCCATACTCGGCCACCTCATGCTTCTCGGGGGCTCACCAACACCCCACAAGACGTTGGCAGCCATGGCTGACAAGTATGGACCCCTCTTCACCATCAAGCTCGGTTCCAAACGCGCTTTGGTTCTCAGCAACTGGAAAATGGCGAAGGAATGTTACACCACAAACGACGTCGTCGTATCCTCTCGCTCCAAGCTCGTGGCCATCGAACACGTTGCTTACAACCAAGCAAGTTTCGGGTTCGCACCCTATGGTCCTTACTGGCGTGAGATACGGAAGATTGTGACCGTGTTCCTCTCCGACCGCAAAACGGAGCTTCTAAGCCGCGTTAGGGTTTCTGAGATTCGAAGTTCTGTTAAAGAGCTCTTTCATGTTTGGTCGGAGAAGAAGGGGAGTGATGAGTGCGTGGTGGTGGAGATGAAGCAGTGGTTCACTGAGTTGGTGTTCAATATAGTTTTCCAAACCATGGCTGGGAAGCGATTATTCGGTAAAATTCACACAAATTCAAGTTTTCAGTTTAATCTTTCTGTCCCAAAACAAGAATTAGAAGCACTTGTCTCTCAAAAAAGCTTATAAGACAAGGCATAATAAAAAGATTGTTGTTACCATTTTTCTTGTTTGAATTTAAAGATATATGATATCGTTGAAGAGGGGTTTGTTTTTGGCAATAGGTAAAAGCGCAGTGGTTAGTGAGAAAGAAGCAGAGAAGTGTGTGAAGGCTTTGAGGGAGTTCATGCACATGTTGGGAGTGTGCACAGTGGCTGATGCTGTTCCTGTTCTGAGATGGATGAATTTGGGAGTGAAAGCCATGAAAGAAACTGCCAAAGAATTGGATGTGATCTTAGATGAGTGGTTGGTGGAGCACAGCAAGAAGAGGGAAAAGGGTGTTGAAAGTGACGACCAAGACTTCATGGACATGATGCTTTCAGTGCTCGAAGGTGCCACCATCGATGGCTTCGATGCTCCTACTATAAACAAAGCCACAACTTTGGTATGTGTGTTGAATATAACAATTGTGCATGCACTTTTTATATAGCTAAAATTTGTCCTCTTCTTGCATCTCAAAAACACACACACATATATGCCACATAACATTCTTCTTAACTAGAGAACTTCTGCAGGCACTGATCTTGGGTGCCACTGATACAAGCACAGTTACTCTTACATGGGTGATATGTTTCTTGTTGAAAAATCCTCTTATATTAGAAAAGGTAAAAGAAGAGATCAACACTCACATTGGAGAAGAGAGATTCATAAATGAGTCAGATATGAACAAGTTAGTGTACCTTCAAGCAGTGGTGAAAGAGACACTGAGGTTGTATCCACCAGGTCCTCTTTCAGCACCTCGTGAATTCACACAAGATTGCATGTTAGGTGGCTATCACATAAAAAAGGGAACTCGATTAATCACAAACCTGTGGAAGATCCAAACTGACCCTACTATTTGGTTGGATCCGTTGAAGTTCAAACCTGAAAGGTTTCTCACTACTCACAGAGATGTTGATGTTAAGGGTCAGAATTTTGAGTTGTTACCGTTTGGAAGTGGCAGAAGAATATGTCCAGGAATATCCTTTGGCCTTAACATGATTCATCTAACTCTGGCTAATTTTTTACACTCTTTTGAAATATTTAATAAACCCAATGAAGGTATTGATATGAGTGAAGCCCTTGGAATGACCAACGAGAAAGCTACTCCTCTTGAGATTCTTGTTAAACCACGTTTGTCTTCAGAGTATTATGAATCCATGTGATGTGGTAGAAGTTGTGTCATCTGTTCCAATAAATCAGTTGAAACTGCAATTTGTAATCTTAAATTTGTAATGTAACACACTGTTAAAGATTGCCATTGGAATTTCTATATCAGCGGAAGTGAGTGAAGAATAGAGATTTTCTGTTGTGTATATGGTTTTGTATTGATTAGATATTTTTGTCTTATTTTTTATCGTATTTTCTCAGTGATAAGAATTAAATTCATAATCTTTCTTTTTTCGCCATTAAAAAACTCTTATTTTCAGTTATTCTTTTTTAATTTTTTCTAAAAGAATACTTATAAAAATTTTTATAAAATAAAATTTGTAAAAAAATTGCTGTCAATTATTTTACAAAATATTTTATATAAAATACTTTTCGTAACAAAGTTTATAAAAAATATTTGCAAACTTTATAATTTTATAAAAAATAATTATCAAAATTACATGTCAATTAAAATACTTAAAAAAATAATAAAAAGAAGTCTTTTCTTACGATTTTTTTTAACAAGAAAACTTTTATGTAATATAAAAACTTTTATGTAATATGAAAACTTTTGTAATATGAGAAATTTTAGAAATGTTTCATTTTCTATTTTTTCTTTCAAATCCATCGATATAAGTTTCAAATGTTAACGTAGAGAGTTGAACATATTTATGCTAACTTGTATGAATCATATTTTCATTTTAATTTATGCTTGTCCAAAACCGGTGATGCTTGCCAATTTTGACTATTTCATTATTTTTTCTACATATTTCCCAATTACAATTCAGTACTAGATAATATAAAAGAAAATCAAATTAACTTATTAGTATAATTAACTTGCAACATTATTTCCTTTGTTAATTTGTGGGCACAATTTAATTACATCAATATCATATCTTGAACTATTTTACGATTATTTTTTTTAATGAAATTTAGTAGAGTTTAGGTTGAACGAATATAATTTATGTTCTCTCATTACCACGTTATATTTTTATTTCCTATTTTTCCATCAAGTTCGTCGGTCAATGTAATGTGGTAAAAGCTTTTTGGATAAAGTTGTTCAGACACATTATTTTGTAATAAGAAATTTAATAGAAAGTGTTGATAAATTCAAAATAGTTGAATATTAATGGTATGTTACATAATTCCCATTTTAAAATGTATGTTTTTTCATAATGTTTCTAAAATATGCAATTAAAAAAATTCTTAATATATTTCAAATTGTATTTTTCACAAAATATAGAAAATTTCATTTTCATCTATAGTATAATAAAAAAATTAGACAAATGAATTATGTGAAAGATGCAGAAAGCAATTTCCACTTAACGAATTATAACAATTTTCCTACTCTTTCCTTTTTCTTTTCTTTCTTTCTTTCTATTTGATTATAATCGTTATAATCAATGTGAAAGATGCATGTATGCGTTGGTCTGTTTTTGGTCACATGAGTCAATGTCACTACTATACAATCTTATCCTTCCTGGTCAATTATCCTTGGTCACCAAGGTTATTCAATTATTCGCTTTAGCCACCTTAAAGTAAACAAGTGGGGTTTGGTCAATATAAAACTTTCGGAGATTCCAAAAATAAGTTTTATGTACAGTAAAAATAAATGTTATAAGAATAGAAATACCGAATTTTAGGTTTTTTAAAGAACACAAATAAAATAATATTACAGTAATATGAAAACTTTTTTAAAATTCTTTAAAGAAATGTATTTTTTTCATAAAAAAAAAATTCAATCTTTGAACATTTCATTATAACCCTTGTTCTGTCTCCTATTTTTGTTTCCATTATGCAGAACTATCCACTAATATATTCTAATACTTGCAGATCAAGTAAACAAAAAGTTGCCCAAAATAATTCATACACAACATTACAAAAATTTTGACTATTCCACAAAAGTTTCAACTCATTATTCTAAGCAAAAAACGACGGCATATTGGTCCAACCATGTGGCCATGCACAAACCCAGAGACCCATGCTTTCCTTATAAAAGCAGAGAGAAAAACAGTTTCAAGTCATTCTTCCACCATAACAAGCAAAAATGGACTTTCTCCTAAATTGCTTAACCTTAAACACCACCACTGTTATTGCATCGTTTCTTTCTCTAATATTCTTATTTTTCTGTCTATATCGTAGAATTTCTTCTGAGAAACGGGCTCCAATAGTGAAAGGGGCATGGCCAATACTCGGTCATCTTTCACTGTTGAATGGCTCACAAACACCCCATAAAACTTTGGGTGCTTTGGCGGACAAATATGGAGCCTTGTTCACCATCAAGCTCGGTGTGAAAGAGGCTTTGGTGCTCAGCAACTGGGAAATGTCAAAGGAACTCTTCACCACAAACGACCTTGCAGTTTCATCACGCCCTAAACTCGTCGCCGTGGAAGTCATGTCCTACAACCAAGCCTTCGTAGGGTTGTCTCCATACGGACCCTATTGGCGAGAGCTCCGAAAGATTGTGACTTTTGAGTTTCTCTCCAACCGCAGAATAGAGCAACTCAGCCACATTCGTGTCTCCGAGGTTCAAACCTCATTCAAAGAGCTCTGCAATTTATGTGTAGACAACAAGAAACAGAATGAATCTAGTTACAGTTGTGCTACTTTGGTGGACATGAAAGAGTGGCTTGAACATTTGACTTTCAATATAATAGTGAGGATGGTGGTGGGGAAGAGGTACTTTGGTGTGGTGCATGTGGAGGGCAAGGAGAAGGCAGAGAGGTTTATGAAGAATTTAGATGAGTTCATGAAATTGATGGGAACTTTCACTGTGGCTGATGGGGTTCCTTGCTTGAGGTGGTTGGATTTTGGGGGCTATGAGAAGGCCATGAAAGCAACGGCTGAGGAAATGGACAAGCTGTTGAGTGAGTGGTTGGAGGAGCACCGTGAGAAGAAGGGTTTGGATGGAAAGGTCAAAGGTGATCAAGACTTCATGGATGTAATGATTTCAGCACTTAATGGGGCTCCCATTGATGGGTTTGATGCTGATACCATTTGCAAAGCCACTACCCTGGTAAGTAGTATAATGAACCATTTATTAAAATGCTGTGAACATTGACATAGAAGAAAATTCTATAGATTGAGTATACGTAGTATTTCCAGTTTATTTGTTGATGAAGCTTGAACATGTTTGCAGGAATTGATTTTGGGTGGGACTGATTCAACTGCTGTTACTCTCACATGGGCACTTAGTCTGCTCTTACGAAATCCTCTTGCAATGGAAAAGGCTAAAGAAGAAATTGACATGCATATTGGCAAAGATGGATGGATAAAAGAGTCAGACATAAGCAAACTTGTTTATCTTCAAGCCATAGTTAAGGAGACATTAAGATTGTATCCACCAGCACCTCTTTCATCACCTCGTGAATTCACACAAAATTGCACCTTAGGTGGCTACCACATCAAAAAGGGAACTCGACTAATGCATAACCTGTGGAAGATCCACAGAGATCCCAGTGTTTGGTCAGATCCATTAGAATTCAAACCAGAAAGGTTCCTGAGCACTCACGAACATGTGGATCTCAGAGGTCGACATTTTGAGTTGTTACCCTTTGGAAGTGGGAGAAGAATTTGTGCTGGAATGTCCCTTGGCTTAAATGTCATACATTTCACTTTGGCTAATTTGTTGCATTCCTTTGACATCTCAAATCCTTCGACTGAACCTATTGATATGACCGAGTTCTTTGGATTTACCAACACCAGAGCTACTCCACTTGAGGTTTTGGTTAAGCCTCGCCTATCTCCAAACCATTATGAAGCTTTGTAATCCTTATGTTAGTAGTGTGCATGTTCTAAATTATTGTTGCCATCGAGGCTGGAGTTTGTCACTAAAATTTTACAGGTTTGTTTTGCGGCTACAACTGCAGCAGCTGATTGCAGTTTAAAAGTAGTGATCTGAGTCTTGATTTTTAGATATTTCATGTTGTCCATTAGAGTGATAGTTTACGGTCTATTTTAAGTTGATTAAAATGGAGTCTTCCTTTGAAAGTGTTATGTAACAATGTGATAGTTTTGTTCGTAGCTAGATGAATTTGGCACTCATTTAGTTGCCATGAAAGAATGTAACCCTCTGATTTCATTTCCCTGTTTCATTGTAATCGTGTTTCGCACTCAGTTTTAGTAGCCTGCTTCCTTTTCTTGTCATTCCTTCAAATAGCTCATATGCTAACAAGAAGACAATAACTTTAACCTTTTCTGATAAATTGGACAGATGCATAGAGTGAAGGGTGTACTCAGTTAGTAGCAGAGCAAAAAATAACTTAAGAATATATTTGTCACAACCACAAGCAGAATCTGGTTGTTATACCAATCTGAAGTAAAGAACTTTAGGAATCTATTTGTTATCCATACAGATTACTCTGCATCAGTCTCTTTCATTTCAATATATGATGTTTGATTCCAAATCCATCCGCTGACATTAATTTGAAGTTTTTGTAATGTATTGTACCTAAAAGTACTAGCCTCTGTTTTCTACTAGAGTGTGAATGATATATATATTGATCTAATTACAAATATTTTTGTGATTACTTAAAAGAAACAACATAGAAACAAAATAAAAATGAATATTTTTGAGAATTAGAACCAAAACTTTATAATATTGGGTTCTTAATTAAAAAAAACAAACAAACTGATAGAAATTTATGTCTCGATCTTCCAAAGTCACAGAAATTCAACCAAAATCTGAAATATTCATCTTTGACCTTTCCTGGAGTGACATTCAGACACTTAAACGTAAATGCTTGAACTTCACGGATTCAACTTCAGATTCACCCTCTGAGATTTCAACAATGAAATTACAGTACAAATTTCTTATTTCAGCCCATCCTGCAGTCAGTCAGGTTGCATGACACAAGTTTAAAAACATCAGGTTACATAAGCTTAAGAACATCACAGCATCAAGAAATACCAGAAATTAAAATAAATGTCAGGTAATATTCAAATAGTACCAAATTAAAATAAATTAGGGTTTCCAGGCTGGGTACAAAGGGAAACAAAAACCATGCAGAATCGATCAACGCTACGTTCGTCAGACGATGTATGGAATGAGAGAGGAAAGAAAGAACCGATGAGATCGGGAAAGGCGTTTTTCCCTTCTCTCACTCCATACACCTCTGCCAAATACTACGTTGAGACATTGCCGCCGAAGGAATATTCCGGTGCGAACTAGGGAGGCTCAGATCTATCACAAAGACAGATCGGAAGTCGAAAAACAACTCCACCACCGATGGCTGCAACAAGATCACACAAGCGATAACGTTGCCTCGCCACCGGCGAGCGATGTTTGACGGCGACCGATGCATCGGGTCCACACTCGCAAACAATCTTCACAGCCTCTTTTGGTTAGAGGAACAGAAGAGAACTGCCATAGATAGAAAAGAAAAAGATAAAAAGAACAAGTTCCTTGCCATTGTCGATTGAGAGAGAGAAAGAGAGAAAAACAGCCACACAGGACCAAAACATATTTAACCATTATTATTATTATTAAGAAATTATGGAGGTGCAGGAAGAAAGAAATGGAATAGCTACGAGATTAGGGTTTTGTTGAAGCATCAAAGCAGATACATCTCATTCAGAAAGCGAGTGTGACGGCAACAGAAACCCTAATCTGGTTGAACATCTGCAGTGGCTAATATTTATATAGGGAACTGCAGCAAAGGTTGTTCCGTGTTTTCCAATTCTACCCTGCCAGTGCCATGTGGTGTAGGGCTAGGGACGAGGTATTTTAGTCATTCTGCAAAAACTACTAGTTATATATTGTAAGAGTAGATGTATTTATTTATCATTGTTATTGTTATTATTTATTGTGAAAGAAAATATATACGTTGTGTCTTTAATTTTTTTTTTATCTAAAATGAATTTTAAATAAAAGCTATAATTATCGATTTAGTCTTTAAATTTTTTAAGTTTGGTTCAATTTAATTTTTTTATTTTAAATTTTTATCATCAAATTTTAATATAAATATTAAAATATTTAATTTTGTAAAAAATTTATATTTAATTATTTTTAATTTTACAGAAAAATAAATTAAAAATTATATTTTAATTATTAAAAAAAATTGAAACAAAATTAAACAAAGACAAAAACTAAATTAAATAAAAATATATATATGAAAACTAAATTAAAAGTATCACACCTTATAACAACAACAAAAATTTTGAAAAGAAATTAAAAATTAAAAAAAGTTTTAAAAAGAATTTAAGAAAAACAGAAGTTAACATATATCATACCAAACTTGACACATGCTAATAAAAAATTAAAAAATCAAATCAAATAGAAAAATAAAAAAAAATCAAACATTAACACGTTATACATAATTAAAAATGTTAATAATCCTTTTTCCTAGAAAGACCTAATTAACTAATTGAAATATTTTTCAAAAATTAATAAGCATCTGACATTTTTTAAAATGCGGATATCAAATAGATTTTCGTACCAAAATCAATATGATTCGAGTAATTTAACCATAATAATATAACAAAAGTATTAAATTAATGAGAAAAAAAATGGTTAGGTTTGCGTTTCAGATTCTTCTTTTCCTTCACGCCCCCTTCCCTCTGCAACTGCAAGGCCACCGTGTCTGCGGCGTGAACTCCACCTTTCTCTAGCGCTTTTTCCATGCAGACCGTGTCATCTCTGCGCGTCCAGAAACAAGGCCGTGTCAGGCCTAAATAATTGTATCCGACACCGCGTCGTGCACGCTTTCTACGCGTGTCCGTGTCGGCCACGGGACTCCGGCACGGAGGCGCCATGTTTGTGGCGTGTCGGAGCAACATAACTGCGAAGCTGCCAAAGCCGTGAAATCAGTGGTCGTCGTCCAGGTTGGCCCTCCGTTCTCTTTTCTCACATCAAATCAGTGACTTAGTGTTTTGTTTTTTTGGGTTGATTTTTAATGTTTGACACTTCGAATCCGATCCTTAAATTTGAGCTGAATCTGATTCGATATATTTATTACTGATTTGATTCTGAATTTTGGCAATAGGTTGGTGCTGAAATTTTTGATTTCATTCTGATTTTGTTTGGTGACCAATCTATGTCAGCTTTTGATCATGAACTCTCGCATATTATCATAGACTCATACTGTTATTGCATTGCAACTTGCTGCTTATAAGATTTGCCGTAGATTATAGTGCTTACTTATATTATAATCCAATTTCATGTTAGTCCAATCCTCAAGGTTCATCTATATTTGGAAGTGAAGAAAATGCAATTCTTATAGTATTTTTAAGAGGTGCTTTTGCATCGTGTGTAGTTAAGTTTGAGTTACTCTTCAGCAGAGAAATTGTCCTTTTCTCTCCAATTTTGCCGCAGGCTTGTGCAGGAAACGCCGTGAGTTCTGCTAACTGTATCATCAATATAAATCAAAGGATCAGAAAGCATTATTTTGGAATTGCTGTTTGCACGCATTTGGGAGTTTTTTTTTTTATTTTTTATTTTTCAATTGTTAAACGTGATGCACCGAAGGGCCCCATTTCCTCGTCTCCTCCTCCATAATGTGTCATGTATGAGAAATGCACAACAAGTTCTGCGTCATGTGAATGTGTCTCTTCATGATGGAGGGGCGCTTGTGCTAACAGGCGCAAATGGGTCGGGGAAGACAACTTTCCTGCGTATGTTAGCTGGGTTTTCTCGTCCTTCTGCTGGCCAAATCCTTTGGAATGGCCATGACATACAACAATCTGCAATATTCCATCAGTATAAGCTTCAACTAAACTGGCTCTCTCTCAAGGACGCCATTAATGATAAGTTCACAGTTCTTAACAATGTACAGTGGTTTGAAGTTCTTGAGAACAAGGAAGGGAAGGCTATGGCTGCTGTGGAGTTGATGGGACTAGGAAGATTAGCTAATGAAAAACCAAGGATGCTTTCTATGGGTCAGCGTAAAAGACTACAACTTGCCAGGTTGCTCGCAATTGATCGCCCCATATGGTTGCTGGATGAGCCTTCAGTTGCATTAGACGACGAAGGAGTAAAGTTACTTGAGTATATCATCGCAGAACACAGGAAACATGGAGGAATTGTGATTGTGGCGACTCATCTACACATTGAGATAGAAGATTCCATGGTTTTGAAACTTCCACCAAGGTTTCCCAGGAGGATGACCCATGTGGATATGCTTGATCGGGCAGATATCACTTAAAAATCAGGTTTGGATGTATAATTTGTAGGTTTTGAAAAAGTCCAAAGCTCTTAGCATAGCTCATGTAGTTTGCTTATTTGTTTTAATCAGGAGCTGAATAATGTGAACTTTGTGTATCTTAGCATATGTGCAGCATTTGAGAATGCAAATTAGATATGGTTTTCCAATAAGCAAGTTTTGCCTTGTTCATGCTTTCTTGATACATGTAGTTAACACAGTACACTGACGAACACATGTTTATCGGTCCCTAACTTTTTACTACTAGGACCTCTTTCACTTAGCATTTGGAATCCTGAACCCGCTCATTGAGCTTCTTCAACTTATCAACAGTACTAATTCAAATGCGAAAGCAATATAAATAGATATAGTAGTCACTTGTTAGAGAAAAAAACGATTGTAGGACATGAGAGGCGATGATGATGCCGACGAATCCAAAGCCGATAAGAGAAACGGCGAGAGCGATATCTTTTATCGGTTGCTCGGTGGCGTTGCTCTCCGTGAACGCTGTTTCCATCAGAAATGGAGAAGGCGTGATCCACGTACATTTTTTCCTCCACCTCTCTCTTTCTTTCTTTCGATGTTCAAATTTGGCTAAGGTTTTTCAAGATTGTTGGTAGAAATAAGAGTTTTGAATTTTACTTTGCTTTCTGTTGAAGTCCCACCTCTCTCTACACTTGTCAACGATGTGTTAATGGTTACGCAAATGTTCAATACTCATAACTAGTGATCGCCTTATATAATATTTCTCATAAAATCAACCTCCAATGTCTAATAAATTATAATTTGAATAAATTTGTATAATTTTTTTATTTAATTCAATTTTGAAAATTGATTTAGAGTTTGAATAACACTTATATGTATAAAATATTTTTCATGAATAAAAGTAGCTTATACATATTATTCCATTTTTTTTTATTTTCAACTTTTTTAAAAATAAAAAATTTGACGCTCACACTTAGTTTAAAATAAATACTTACCTGCATAAAAAAATATATTGCACCGATCACGTTTATATAAATATTTATATATTTTTTTGTTAATTTTCTTTGTGTGTGTGATTATTTGAATTTTATCTTTTTCTAAATTTATTAATTTTATTAATTCGAAAATTGATTTTTAATCTCTTGATCTTTATCATATTAAACATTGTTTGTTTTATATTAAAGAATATGGCATCATTGATGGTGGTTTATTTCAATATTTTAATGGTATAATGTGATTGCATCATTAAGAATTTATTTGAATTTTGGTTGGTTGCAGAAGAATATGGCATTGCTAAAGGTGGTTTATTCCGATATTTAATTGAAAAAATATAAATGTTTACGTTATCTTATTTCATGGATAATGTTTTCAATGGGGAAAATGATAAAAATTTGTTTTCTTTTTCTACTTTTACAATATTAAAAACATTACAATGAAAAAAAGACTGTATTTTAAATTACGAGAAAATGATTTAATTGAAAATCAAACAATGTAATTCTAAATTATTAAGTGGGTAAGATTTGTTCAAAGTTTGTTAAAATAAGAATTAAATTTTGAATATCTCACAAATTGGAATATGTTTATTTAAATTCTTATTTTAAAAAAATTCATTTATAGAATGTTTATTTTTTATTTGGGTTAAATATATTTTTAGTCTCTACTTTAATGCGAAATTAGTAGTTGTCACTGTTCTAAATTTTAATATATTTTGGTCTTCAAACTTAAAAAATAAATGGATGTGATCCTTTTAATTGTTTGATATGTTCTCATTTCAATGTCAGCTGAAAAATGTGTTTGATACATACAAAAATTAACGTAATTAAGTTAAATTGACTATATCCATCCATTTTTTAAATTTGAAGACTAAAATGTATCAAAGTTTCATGGACGTTCATATCAAAGTTTAGAAACTAAAAATCAATGTCAGCTAAGAGACGCGATTAACACGTCAAAAAAATTTAAGGTAATTGAGTTAATAGGACTATATTCATTTTTAAAGTTTGAAAACTAGAATGTATCAAAGTTTCAAACAAAGACAAATTCCAATTTTGTGTCAAATTTTAGGAACTAAAAACATATTACCCTTTTTTATTTTTATGTAATTAATTATTTATTTGATTTTGTTCATTGAAAATAAATAAAAAATATATGGAAACGCCCAACTTAAAGGGTGAAAAAGTTGTTTTTACCCAACACATTTGCTACATCACTTTACTCTTTTTTACACATTCTTCTCTTGTTCAAATGTAGAATAAAAAATAACACTATTTAATGTTTAAAAATACAAATTCTACCTGCACCAACACATCAATACATATTCCACCTACTTAATCAAACCCAAATGTTGTCTATGAAACCGATCATCACCATCATATTTTAATTAATCTCCTTCGCCCAAACTATTCATACCCATTTTCATCTCGTCAAAGTAATAGTTCGTACAAAACTTTAAATCAACTATTTGCAAGGAAGACTTGGACTTGCAAGGAAAATGAATCTAGAAAACACAACAATCTAACACATTTTCATCTCGTCAAAGTAATAGCTCGTGCAAAACTTTAAATCAACTATTTGCAAGGAAGACTTGGACTTGCAAGGAAAATGAATCTAGAAAACACAACAAGCTAACACACCTCACACACCATTTCAAGAAAACCCAAAAAATCAAATATGAACAAAACGCATCCAAGAATACCCAAAATGTAAAACCTAAAATCCATCATAAAACCCCAGATAAATAAGACAAATAGACATTACAATAAACATTTCGAGCACTTACTTTAACAAATAATTTTTTTAAGGGTTTATGCTTCCTCAAGATTAGGCTTTCTGCTTGGTCTGGTTCATGAAGGAGACAAGTATGGTTGGTGAAGAGTCCTAGTTTTGGTTCGTCAAGCTCGTTTGTGAAGGGGTTGACCTCAAGATGGTTGTGAATGAGCTTGGTTGTGGTTCGTAGGGAATGGTTCGTGAAGTAGTTGAAATTGGTTCGTGAAGTAGTGGCCTAGTGCTAGATGACCTTGTACTAGATGGTTTGTGGCAAGTTTAGTTGTTGGTGAAGGGCGAGAGCGACTTTGGTGGTTTCAAAATTAAAGTTGTGAATCAAGTCTCTATTAATATCTTTCCTAAATATTTCATGAAAGTGAATACTTGAGAGGGAAATAGCGTGAAATTTGGTAGGGTAATTTTTGGTAAGTTAAAAAAAAATAACATACAAAATAAATAAAATTGTAATCGATTTCATGACTGTTATTTTATGACTGAAAAACCAATCATTACATCAGTCACTCATTTAAGAAAAGAATATTTGGTTATTGATCCAGTCACTAATAGTCACAATCATTAAAATCAGTCACTATTTCCCATTTTTCTAGTAGTGTTTTTCACCCGATCTATTTTTCAAATAGAGTAAATGCCTATTTGCTAGGAAAACTATTGATTTTTCTTTATTTCATTTTAAATTTGTCATAAATTTTGATGGAGTTAGTTGAACAAAGTGATTCTCTCAACTTGGTTAAACTTGTTGTAAAACTCATATTAGTCATCATTACATACTTTGAAATATCAACTACCTTACGCTTTTATTTAGTTTTTGTTATGTTTAGATAATTTGCTTTAGGTCTCTAGATTTTCAATAATTATCTTGCTTGAGTCGAAAATTACTTGAGAGTAAGAAATTATAAGCAAAAAAAACTATCCTTAGAGATCTTTTGAGGATGAATTTAGAATATGATTTGGTTTATTATATGTTATTTGACTTTGAAATTAAATTGAATTCTTATATTGTAGTTTGTATGAGATAAGGTTGTGTTTTAGAGTAAGAATGCCATTTTGAATTGAAATATGGAATTGATTGTATGTTTAATTTAGGCTTAATTTATAATTTGGTTACTATATTTAGGTCTATGATTCACTTTGGTCTCTATATTTTCTTTTAATTCAACTATGTTTCAATGTTTTTTAAATATAGTTGATTTAGCCCATTCCGTTAAATTCACATTAACGTCGTTTGAAATGTGTCAGCTGTCAAAATCTATAAAGTGTCACACATCAAAGAACAATTCCAAGATAAAAAAATGACTCAGAATTTGAAAGTTAATCACTATAGTGACCTTTTGTATATATGTTAATGAATTTTGATAAAAAAAAAATTGAGGACTGATAGCAATATTTATATTTTAATTACGATATTTTTTTACTTACTTTTCTTGGAAGCTTTTAAGTTTCATTTACTTTTGATACACTTTTCTCTATGATTCCTTTTTCTTTGAAGTTTTAATGTGAATACTAACACTTAATATTATATTTGAATCGTCTCCTTATTTATTTAACCTTTCAAAATTGAACAAATTTTCTTTCAATTTTTTTAATTTTATTAAATTTAGATTTTATTTCAACTATAATTTTCAATTATCTTTAAAATTGTTGAAACACATTGTAAGTGGTTCTAATAGTCTTAACATATTTATGTTTATCTTTGAAAGTTATTAGTTTTAATATTAAGTTACATGCGTGAACGTGGTGCAAATTATTCAACGATAAACTAAATACACCAATGCATGAAAAGGTTTTGGCCACAATTATTTTTGTCATTTTGCCATGGTTCCAGAACCGAGACATATTAATGCGAGATAAAAAAAAAGGGTTAGCTTTTGTCTTCGGTTGTGAACCGAAGCCAGAAACTTCATATTCTACTTCGGTTCAACAAACAACCGAGACCATATGTGTGGCGATTTGACTTCAATTAAGGGTGGAACCGAGACCATATATCAACTAATTTAATATCTTATTTAAATTTAGATGATGCTTTTGGTTTCAGTTTTCTTATAAACTGAGGCCAAAAGTTGGTTTCTCGACATACAACTTCCAAGCATAATAAAAAAAACAGCATAAGCGCTCATTAAAAATTCTATAATGTTCTCAATAGTATACCTCTAAACTTTCATTGTTTGAGCTCTCCACTATGACTTCCATTTGTTATATGCTCTACAGGTAAGTTATGTACTACTTCAATGCTTTTTTTATCAATTGTGTTAATGTTTATGTAGTGTTTGAATAAATGCCTCATTAAGCATTGTGACTTTTATGTAGTATGTGTGGTCCATCAACATGAGTTTACAATTGCAATGCATTATTTTTTTTTCTTAATTCTCTGTTTGCGAAGTTGTGTAAATAGGTTCCCTAATATTGATTTCTTAATTCACCCTCCTTTTGTGTATGTACTCATATATGTAGCACTTTTGGTCATCGATCGAAGTCTCGGTTGACAGTCCTACTCGATTCTTCTTGGTCATCGATCTGAACTTATTCGTCTCAATTATCAACTCGAACCAACCTGTCTCGACCGATGGCTTGGGCTAGCTCATCTTAGTCGTGGGCCCTAACCAACGTGTCTAGGATGTCAAGTTGTCTCGGATGTTGTATCGGTCCGACTCGGCCGTATGCATGGCTTAACTCTTGTCGGTCATCAGCCCAACTCGACACGTCTCGATTATCAGACCAAGTTGACCTGTATGGACTGTCGGCTCTGTAAGATCCGGGAAAAATTAAATAGTTATTTAATTAATTATTTAAATAGGACGGGTAATGAGAATATTTAAGTAATAAATATGAGGAGCTATGATGTGGAAAAGTACTAGCTCAAGTGGTTGAGAGTACTTTATTGTGTGTGAGGACTTGGGTTCGAGTCCTATGTGTGTCACGTGGATGTTATTTAAATTATGTATTTTTATGTAATTATATATTGGATGTGTGGTGTGATGATAAATTCCTAGAATTGTAGGAGTTATCATGAAATATGGATTGGTTGAATGGTTTGGCCTTGGTTAGGTATGTGTGCATGAGTGTGGGTTCAAACCTTGATGAGAACTAAATAATTTCTTTTTGCCAAAATTTCCTTTTGCATGAATGTGAAAGGGCTAGAAACTTAGCAGCCAAAGGAGAGGTAACCTAAGGGCTGGAAAACAGAGGGTTAATTGAACATTGGACTAGCATTGGTGTAATTCTTAATTAAAATTCGTGTAAGGCACTAAAAGGGTAATAAGTGAGAGTGATTGTGAGAGAGAAGGTCATAAGAAGAGAAAGAGTGCACTGTAAATTCGTACTCACCATAAGCAAGGGTTTTTCAGAGTTTTGGGGCTGATTGAGAGAAGTGGTGGGGCTGAAATCACCAAGGATTGGACTGGAAACAAAGGCTAAGAAGGTTTTGTGAGGGGATAGGCATACAGATTCGAATTTGGCAAGGAATCCAAGTAAGGGGAGTTGTTTTGTTGATATTTTGATACATGTACGTTGTACTGTGTCATAACTGATTGAAATTGCATGCTTCCACCTGTTTTCTACACTATTCGATTGGGTTTCTGGGTTTTTTTCCCAGAAACCGCCTGGCGGTTTAATCCCTACCGCTAGGCGGCTCATCAGAGGTGGGCGAATGTTCTTGTTTTGGTTTGAGTCGCCTGGCAGCGATGAGTTCCTGCCCGGTGGCGCAACCTTGGTTGCGTTCTGGTTGATGGTTTTTATGCTAATTTGGGTGAATATAACAAACTGCGGAGTCGCAAATGATTTTTATATAATTGTATGATGGATGATTGCCCTGGATTTCTTGCTTGGGATGTTTGTGATCATATTGGAATTTCGTATATGGGATTGTTGGGATTGATTAGGGAGTAACTGGAATTTAGGAATGCGAAGAATATAATTTCGTTAAGATTGGGTGTTGAAAAGGACGTAAATGTAAGTATGGTGATTATCGGGGAAGAAGAAGAGTGAGATAGGTTCGTGGAGAGTGCAGAAACGCATGCTGGAGGCCTGGTGCTGGTATGCCGCCTGGCGGTTCCGTGTTGTCCGCCAGGCGATGGGGTGTGGCAGTTCTGGTTGGGTGCTATATTGGGAATTTCTATGAGAGAGAGAGAACCTTGATGAGCGAAAAGGTTGGTGTAGTGGAAGGGAGAAACTTATGGGTGAGAAGTTGGGAAGGAGAGATAGCTTGCGAGGAGGCAAGGTCAAGAGATAGGAGATGGATATTGTTTGGGTGTAAGGTAATGAGTAAGAAGAACACCACTGGAACGTTTTGTTGTTGAATAGAAACTGAACCTGACGCTAAAGTGTTAGTGGATATTGTGGGTTAATGATAGTGAGGAGGAGTTAGCTGTGAAGAATGGTAGATAAGTTGGAACTAAGAATTCTAGTGAGATGGTTAAGAGGAGTGGGAAGATAGGGTGAAGGATGGATGAATACATGTACTGTTGAGTTAGCATATGGGGTTTATGAACGAGTGAAATTGTGAAAATGGGGAGGTATGAAAATGGGGTCTGTCATTGGTGAATTGAGACTTGACGTCATGACTTATGTATAAAGGAATCTCTAGTTGAAATGTGCGAATGATAAAGATGGGCTATAGCGACACCAAAATGTATTGGGGTTGGCAATAGATTAGGATTGAGTACTGAGACCCAAAGGGGAATTGGCCTTAGAGGAATTTGAATTGTAGAACCAACCAAATCGAGTGCCAAAACCAGCTGCAGAGTGCTTCTGGTATGGCGCTTGGCGGTCCACTGATAACTGCCAAGCAATAGACTTAGCGTGAGAGAACACTGCACCGAGGAGCGCCTGGCGGCACGATGTGCTCCGCCAGGCGGTGACGAGAAAACAATGACTCTAGAATGACGCTGGCGCCGGGCGGTCGGTGGTTACCGCCAGGCGGTCTGGAACAGTTTAGCCTGGCGGCGTGTGGGTCGAGCCAGGCAGAAATGTTGTTGTTCTTGCTTTCTTGGTGTGTTGCTTTTAATTAACGATGTTGCTTCGCTTGGATCGGGAGATGCTGTGCCATGAGCGGGTAGGTTCATGGATGGTGGAGGACAAGTGATGATATGAGCGGGGAGGTTCATATCCAGTTACTCTCACGTGGGGATACGAGCGAGGTAGGTTCGTATGTTTCGTGCTCACGTTGAGAGATGCCACGTGCGGGGAGGTACGGGGCTGGTGGATCACATGTGTTGGACTACGGGCGGGTAGGTCCGTAGAGCAGGACTACGAGCGGGGAGGTTCGTAGAGGCAGGACCACGAGCGGGTAGGTTCGTGTGAGCATCGTGTTCCCGAGTCCAAGGCTAACAAATTGTATGATTTGAAGACTGATAAGTCTTGGGGTTAAGGTCTTTGCCAAGAATTATATATAATGAATAAGATGGGTATATGATTTATCTTGTGTTGTATATGCTTGTTATTTTATTTTCTCAGCTCACCCTTTCTGTTTGTGTATGACGATGATCGTGTAATTCGTTACACGGGAGCAGATGTTGATACAGGTGGTGCTGAGGATGTTCAGATGGCGGAGTGAGGGCTAGCATGGGATTAGAGCTAGGATTTTCTCTTACATGTATTATTTTACGTTTTTACTATAAACACGAATAATGGGAACTTGAAACATTTGACTAATTATGTTATAAGTTTTGGCGCATGCTTTCATGAATTTAAATTTTCCCGCGTTGAGATTTTTATCGAGACGACTATTAATATAATTATTTCTTTTATTATTTATTTTTTTTAAGTAATATTCCCTTGGGATGTTACAGCCTCGACCCCTCTTAGTTGTCGACTTGGATCGACTTGTCCAGGCTGTCGGTCAAACTCGTGTTGGCCCGACCCGACTCAACTCTGGCAACGGGTCGACTCGTATTAACCGTCGATCCAGGCTAGAAGTTATGGTCGTCAACTTGGGCAGACTCATCTCTACTAGAGATGGCAAATAAATTTGTACCTGTGGGTATCACCTGAACTTGTTCCCGTTTTGACGGAAAATTCCTGCATTGACTAGGTATGAGTATGGGTATGAATAATACCCGAAGTTTTCAATTGGGGATGAGGATGAGAATATACATATCCCCGCCCAAATACCCATCCTCGTTTTAATTACTAAAATATTTATTTAATTACTGTAACGCCCCATTTAATTTAATGCGTAAAATTAAAGGGAACGTCACACAGAGATGATCAAAGTAGCGTAGTCCTGGGGTTTTAAACACAACCCCTACAACACTAGGGCATACCACGATGCCAAGGAAAACTGAATACAAGTTTCACCAAGAGCGTAGAGTAGAAATGCATAAAGAGATACAAGGGCCATAACCCTAAAGAAAACATGAAGAAAACTCCAGCCCAGATGGCTAAGCAGCGGAATCACCATTCCCTTGTTGGCCACGAGAACCTCGCCTATCTGCTCCCATCAATCGAATTGATGACCATCGCAAGAAAGAAGTACCACATACAAGACAATCATACAATAAACAGGGTAAGCTAGAGCCAACACATTTTCATCATACAGTCAAATACAGTATCATCATCCCATATCCATATCACAACCAAGCATGTCATGACTCTTCATTCAATACACTACGACTCGACTCGACACATCCGGATAAGTATAACTTAGTCGGATTCAGCGGATGCTTGCACTTGTGGTGGATACCCCTGCTCGACCCTGACCTGCTAATCTCCGAGCTATGTGTTACAAGTGTTACGATGAATCAAATCTCCCTCACCACAAGGTTAGCCCTTAATGAATTTCAGGCCTCCTGCTACTCTCACCACAGGAGTCAATCTGCTCTAAGTGAGACTAACTGGCCCCTTAGAGCGTCAGGATGCAGTCCTTACCTTGAATCCTTACCTAGTTATACAGATGGGGCACCACCATGGACACCCACTAACAGGGGCCATGGAATTACGTCCCGACCACTGAAGCGCGACCTCGGAGGTCTCACCTAGAGACCCCAAGGACTTACGCACTGACACTGACCAAGCGTTCTTAATTTATCAAACAGATTCGGCATGCATACACGCAATATACATATACATATACATCTCATACAATTTCTCATTGTCCACATCTTTCATGTTCCCGACCAAACCTTGCCAACTCGTTATTCTCGAGCCCAGAATATGGAGCTCTGTCTCATACCATTACCATGTCACATTGATACCCACCCTTTCATATCTCATGTTGAACTCATACCAAACTCATCATTTCAATTTCATGAATCATTTCATACAATCATCATGCTCACATCATGTTAAAGCCCACAAATCATAACTCATACACCACCTCATTCACAAAGGCCATCCAGTTCATAAACTTAAAAGAATACTCATACAAGCATGCTGTCCACTTTTGAAATCAAAGAAAATATCAATTCCAACCACATTCTCGCCCAGCATCTCGCTCAGGCAGAAGGGTCTCGCCCAGGCGAGGAAGACCCTCGCTCAAGCGAGCTCCCTTCGCCTAGGCGAGAGCTCGACCTCCAGAATTAGAACCCTGCGCGCGTTCTCGCTCAGGCGAGACCCTCCTCGCCTAAGCGAGACGTTCGCTCGCCCAAAAGTGCAGTGGGTCGCCTGGGCGACCCTTCGTGGAAAAATACACAGGCGAGTCCCTGTTAATCCCGCCTGGGCGAGGCAGGCTCGCTTAGGCGAGTTTAATAGACTCCGCCACTGTTCCTCACTGCTATCAATACAGTTCATGCCCAAACAACAACACAAATCATGCCATATAATCGCAACCACATATAAGCACGAAAAATCACAGAACACCATCAAAATCACCATCATTTCACCAGACAAAAGGGTTCTAGCTTCCCTTACCTGGAGATAAGCTAGCAAGACAACCCTACACGCCCTCGACACCGAAGGTAAGAGCACAACAGCTCAAGGAAGGAGAACAACGGCTATAAGGAACCCAAAGAAAATATAGCAGAAGGGGGTCATCAAAAAGAGTCTCACGGAAATGCCACAGAAGAGTTAGTAGAAAATACAACGAGCTCGGAAATAACTTACATGGAGTGGAGAAGTTGGAGTTCGCTCGGAGGGGTGACGACTAACCCTAGCAGAGCTCTGAAACAGGAGGGACAGTGTTTAGGTACGAATTTGCAAAAAGTGAGGCTGACAAAGGGAACCCTAGCAGCTTTAGGGCTTTTGCACCCTATGCGCCGGCCCTTAGGCCCAAAAGATTAAGGTCAACCCTTACACATTAGGGCAGAAAAGAGAAACTCATTTTAATGGGCCTTACAATTACTAAAATATCTACAATTTATTAGATAATCTAAAATATATTTAATATATATATATATATATTAAATATATTTTAGATTATCTAATAAATTATAGATATTTTAGTAATAAATTACGCATATACATATAATATATATTTTAATAATCTATAATTTATGTATATATATTATATGTATATGCGTAATTTATTACTAAAATATTTATAATTTATTAGGTAATAATATATATATATATATATATATATATATATATATATATATATATATATATATAACCTATTTATTTGGTATGTCTAGTTTATTTTTCAAGATTTAATTATGAAAGAATGGGTGGAAAAAATTCGAGAAAGTGTAGCATATTGGACAACAACTCCTAAAAGGATGGAAAAATTTGAGGAAATAACTAGACAATTGCGAATTTCTTTCACTAAAAAGTTAAGTTAGGATAGCCCAACTAGATGAAATTCTACTTAAAAGATGCTTAATATTGCCATATGTTATAAGGATGTGTTTTTTAGGTTAAAGCAACGTGAAGCTCAATACACTTCTTTGCCAACTGATATGCAATGGGAATTGCAAAGGATGTTTGTTGAAGGCTAAAATTGTTTAGTGACATCACAAAAATCATTTCTGGCTCCACATACCCAACTGCCAACATCTTTTTCCCAAAGATTTGTGAGATCAAGCTTGCAATAAATGATTGTGTTAAATCTCCCGAGACAGTGATTCAAAATATGGCAATACAAATGTTAAAGAAATTTGAAAGTTACTAGAATGTTATTCATGATATATTGGCAATTGCTTCAATTTTAGATCCAAGGTACAAGATGGACATGTTAGAATATTATTTTTATAAATTGTATGGTATTGATTTTGATCTAAAACTTAGTAGGATTCGTCAAATGTGCCATGATTTAGTTTTGGAATATCAATAAAAAAAGAATGAAACTTCTTCTTATAGAACTACATTGTTGGAGTTGGGAAAGGTTTTTGATAATGATGTAAATGAATTTTTAGAGTTTATGGCAAAAAAGAAAAAATCTAGAACTACAATTATGAAAATAGAGTTGGATTGGATTATTACTTGGAAGAAGATAATTTACCAGTTACACAAGAATTTGATATCCTATCATGGTGGAAAACAAATGGGTTAAACTTTCCAAACCTTCAAGCAATTGTAATGGATGTTTTAGCTATTCCAATAACAGCTATAGCTCTTGAATCTACTTTTAGTACTGGTGGTCAGATATTAATTTCTTAGCGTAGTCGACTTCATCATAATACTATAGAGGCTTTGATGTGTACAAGAAGCTAGATATGGAACTCAAACCATTTAGGTAAGTTACTCAAATTTATTAATATTTATTGTTAGTATTTTTTTATGAATTGTCATTTAATATTCTACATTTGGTCGTCGACTCGGCCAAGCTAATCTCGTCCCTTGGCCCGACCCGACACTTATCGACTATCGGGTTGGCTTGTTTTAGCCGTCGATCTAGACTTTCTGTTCTTGGTTGTGAGAATAAGGCGACCCATCTTGGCCGTCGGCTAGCCTGTCTCTATTGTTGACCCTATCGGGTCTCTCTTGGTTGTCGATCTGGGTTGGCCCGTCTTGGCCGTCTACTAAACTTTCTAGGTCTTTGACCCGACCAAATCCTTCTCGACTCTCAGCCTGACCCGTTTCAACTGTCAACCATCCTGTTTTGGTCATCGGCCCGACCCAATATGTCCTTGTCTCGGATGTCGGTCTGTCTCGACCCTCAGCCCTGCTCATCTTGGAAGTTGGCATGAGCTGTTTGTGGTGGTTGTCGGCCCAGGCCAGCCTATTTCGGTCATCTAGTCTCGACTTTTGTTTTGGGTTGGTCCGAGACGGCTTGACTCAATCTTTGACTCAAACTTAGTATTGCTTTTAAGAATTAGTTAAAGTAATTTAGTGGATCAAACCCACCTTAATCCTAGTCCTAACCCACTTATGAGGGGCCTTTGGGGGCTATGACTTTTTTTTGCCCCCTTCATTTGGAGACGCCCTTAAAGGAAGGCTTAATGAAAAGTGGGGTAGAACTGGTCCATAGACCATTGGCCAATTTGATAGCTCTACTAGCTATATCGTGGTTGAAGCGTAAAATTCCAAACTAATCCAATATCCATAGTTTTTCTAATCGGATGAAATTGTGAATTTTCAATATTTAGATTATATCTTAATTTGCATATTTTTTTTGGTTCAATTAGTAATTTGCTCTCTTTATTTAAGCCTTTAATTTATTTTATTTTTTATATATTTTTTACTTTATTGAGTCCTTATTTTTTGAAAAGGCTAACTGCAACAAAACCTAATACAATCCCTTACGTTAAATTAATGTTAACATAATTTGGAAGTGACACCTGAGACCAAAAGTCATTCCCTTTTGACATCGTCCCAATGTGCCTCGATTCTAAAACCGAGAGAGAATAATGAAAACAATCGATGCCAAAAGTCCTTATTCCATTGGTTATATGTCAAAATCTTGGTTTGTCATATATCAAAATCTAAGTCATATTTTATTTTGAAGATGTCACATGTCAAAATTAAAAGAATTCTAAGATAGAAAATTATCCATATTTTGATACATAACAAATCTAGATATTGACCTACGAAATCTTTAACTTTTAAATGATGCTAACATCAATTTAATTTAACATAAGTGACATATGAGTCATTTTATAAGAATAGATGCACCAAATTACAAAGTATTTTTATTTCTTAATTTTCATAATTTTTTTATTGGTGGTTATTCCCCGTCTAACGTATTGGAAGAATGGCAATCAAAGTTTTGTTTGATCATGAATTTCTTAATTTGCATATTCTTTCATTTGACAGATTATTTTTCTTCTTTTAGCATACATGGAAGAATGACGATGAATATTTGGTTTCATCGAATATCATTAATTTCTTAATTTCCAGATTCTATCATTTGAAATTGAAAGATTATTTTGCAAAGAAATAACTTATTTGGTTTCACAGTATCATACTTCTGAATTTAAGCATGGTCATGTGATTACTCTTGCGTCGTTCTCATATTATCACGTTTATTTCACACTCGGTTGCCCTACCTTTTTCCATTTCGCTGATGTAATAAAAATATCTATAACAATATATAAAAAAATTTATTTTAAAATATTAATTTTATTTTTTAAAATATAATTATTTATTACATTGACTGTTATTTTTATAAATATTTTTAATTTTTTTTATGTTTATTTTTTTTATTTTTCTTTATTTATTAATAATTATTCTCTATTTTTTTAATATATTTTCCTTTATTTTTAATAACTATAATTTTATTTTATATATTAACTTAAAAATATTATATTATTATTATTTACTAATGTAATATAATATATATTTAAAAAATTATAAACACTTTGCGAGAAGTATCAGTAACAAAGTTTGTTATGATTAATGTGACTGTCTCATTCATGTTGCGATTTTTTCTTCCAAATTCATGTCCATATAATACAGAATGCTTCGTCAATCCTTACCTCTCTTAAAGCATTGACAGCAAATATCAGAAAAGTTCCAAATTTGGACAAAGGACAAATACTTTCAAAAGTCATACACAACTTATATTTATGTTTTATATCCAATTTGATTATTTTATCTTAAATTTGATCTCCATTTGATTCAGAGTTTTAGATATGGATATAATATACAATATTCAAAATATCTTAATATTTTTGTAAACAAAACTAAATTTTAAAATTGTTGTTAAATTAGTCCATCTTAATTTAGGTTAGATTTTTAAAATTTGAATTCCAACACAATTTATCTATTAGGTATAAATACACTTTTGGTACCCAAACTTTTTCGGAAAGTTCAATTTGGTACCCGAACTTTAGAAATGTTCAATTTAGTACCCAAACTTTTTAAACGTGTTTATTTTGGTACCTTCCGTTAAAGACTACATAACGCTGTTTGCCTTCTGTTGAGGTGGCACTGTGCATGGCATACGTGGCAGAAAGAATTGTTCAGATAAAATGAGTTGGAATCCCCTTTATTGGTAAACTTTAAGTGCACTATTTTTTGGAACCCTAATAGGTGGTTTTCTCTTCTTCTCATTTTTCTCGACATTGAAGAAATGTCAAGGGCTCAATCATCTTCCTCTTGCTCTCACAATTCATGGTTGATGCGAAATCAAAGCTTGTCCTGTAATAGTGGTGGGTGTAGAGGGTTGGGTGAAGCACCCACATGCAATTGCGGAGTGGAAGTTGTGTTGAGAACGGCTAGAACTGTGAAGAATGGTGGGAGAGAGTTTTGGGAATGCCCTAATTTCAAGGTCAGGCTTCTGTTTTTGTGTTTAGATAAGTTTATGTTTGTGTTTCCATGTAGTTGCATAGTAAAGTAATTTTTTGTTGTGTTATTTTTTGAATAACAGGGTGGAAGTGGAGCTTCATATGGGTGCAATTTCTTTAAATGGTGCATTGAAGATGGTGATGACAAAAAGGATGCAACTATTCTGAGGCAAAGGCAGAAGATTTATATTCTAGAGAAAGAAGTTAAGGGATGGAGAAAGTGGGTCAACTTGTTAATTGGAGTGGTGTGCCTGTTGGTTGTAGTTAATGTGATTTTAGTATCCATGATGTTGATGTAGAATGATATGATATTGTAGAGAAAGATTAGCTGGTTCAAGTTGTTGGATTTCAGTTCAGGTGTTTGAAAGGTTATTTTGTAAGATCAAATTTAATGAAATGAGTTAAAGTTTGAAGTTATGAAAAATGTGAATCACCTGTGAAAGTATTGCATTTATTTTTCTGCTATTTGAAATGTTACATGGGCTGTAATTACAAGAAAGGACCTAAAATTTGAACACAATCTGTCAAAGTTGATAGAAATTCATTGATAATGGAGTGCAGGGCTGCCTTGCTATCATATACAACAGACAAAAGAATGATAGAAATTCAAAGTTGATAGAAATTCATTGATAACACGAAATATGATATAAAAAGGACATTGTTCATAACCTTTTACAGCAGACAACAGTATTGGTAACACAATACCAATCCAAAATAACAAAATCGTAAAGTCATTACAAAATGTGCAGCCTCAAAATATTGGTAAAGTCATTACAAAAGGTGCAGCTGCATTGTTAAAACTAATCCTACAGTCATGGTTTCCAAACAGCTCCACGCCTATGCTGCAGATTTTGCCTTGAAAAAGGTCTACCACGTGTTGGATGAGGAATGAGATTTTGGTGGACTGGTTGGGATGATTCAGCTTCATGTTTATCTTTCTTCTTCGTACACCTGATCTCTTCACAGATATAACATGTTTATCTTTCTTCTTCATTTCCCAAGCTTCTAGACGTCTTTTCTTTTTTGGCCTCCCTGGTAGAATTCTTTTTGGTGGAGGTAAAACATCTGGATATTCTGTGACATCCCACTGGTGCTGTCCATTGGTTGGGTATATTATTGGTTGATAAGTTTCCTCATATGTTGACATCTTGAAGCATAGAGGTATGAACTCTTCTTCATCCAAATTCAAGAATTTCATTGCACCCAACGAGTGACAGCAAGGCAACCTTGTGATACTCCATTTTCTACAGCTACACTCCCTGGTATCTAGGTTGACAACAAATTTCTCCCTATTGAATGTGTGCCTAACCTCAAAATTTTTTTCTGCAGACCACCTGGTATGATAAAAGCAAAATTGATTCTAAATTAACCATTGAAAATGTAAAGATTACATGATACTAAAAAACTAATTACAGGAGCAAATACCTTGGTAACCAGTTTTTGGTTTCTTTAGATTCCTCTTTCATTCTTGATTTAATTCTTGGGCAGATTGGCCCTTCTGTTGTAGACACCTTTGATCTATTGCTGGCCCATCTATCCATCAAATAAACTCTAATTTGTTCCATCATAGTTATGATAGGCTTGCTCCTCGCCTCAACAATCACACCATTGAAAGCCTCACTCATATTATTCACTAATGTGTCAGACATAGGCCTTGGGCTGAACCTGGACCTAGACCAATACCTGTTTATGCAAAACAATGAGAACATGGTAATGGAAAATTGGGTACTGAATAATAAATCATAGCAATATCGTATAAGTTCACTCACCTAGATGGTATGGCTATTAGATGCTTGAATGCCTCCAAGTTAACTTCTTTAATCATTCGCATAGTAGTTTCCCATTGTTGTGGATAAGTACTCACTGCAGCCTTCCACATCAGATTCTTCAGATTTTTCCCTGGGAATTTTTTCCTAAAGTTTGCATACAAGTGACGCATACAAAAACTCTGATCAACTCTTGGCAAAATGTCTTGTACAACAGGCAACAAACCCTATTCAACAAATCAGTGCATAAGTGTTTTATCCATGTGGTTGCTAAACAAAAAACAAATAACTTTTAACATACTTTCTGTTGGTCTGACATGAAAGTGATGGAAGAACATATATTGGGCCCACCAAGATCGTCCACTAACAATTCCAAGAACCAAGTCCATGTATATTTATTTTCTACTTCCACCACATCCCATGCAATTGGCATCATTTGATCATTTGCATCCCTCCCAATAGCTGTCAACAATTCACCTCCATATCTCCCTTTGAGAAAACACCCATCCAAACCAATAATAGGTCGACAAAAAAAAAACTATCTTTGCAGGCTTTAAGACACATATAAAATCTCATAAAGTATGTTTTCCCTTCAATTGTATCAACTTTAACCTTTGCAGTTGATCCCAGATTAGATCTCAGAATTTCATGAGCATAATCATATATTCGTTTAAATTGTTCATTAAAAGAACCTTCAACTTCGTCATTGGCCAATGCCCTTGCTCTACGTGACATTGACTTAGTCACATTCACATTCCACTTTCTTGAGATTTTCTTACGAATATCCACAGCCCTAGTACTTGGATTATCTCTCATTGTGTTTTTTAACTGCCCACTTAACCACTTTGCATTTATTACATTCACATTGAATTCTCTACTACATGTGTGCTTGTCAACTACTTTCCTTAGTTGCCAAATGTTTTTAGCAGGGACATATCCAGAATATGCAAACCACTTGCATTTTCCCTTAGCTCCCAAACAAATAACTCTAAGTCTGCGGTTATCATTTCTTTGAATTTTCAACTTCAAACCAGAATGCACACCATACGTCCTAATTGTATCTACAAATTGGGCCTTATCTATGAAATATGTACCAATTTCCCACTGGTAATCTTCCATGTTTATGGGCATCCGAAAGGTCATGAACCTTGACTTAGTGTTGTCTTCTTTCTCCACTGACTCCTCACTTTCTTCACCATTGTCCAAGTGGTCTAACACCCATTCATTTTCAGATAATCCCCTATCATTAATCTTAACTTTACCAGTTTCATGACTTCCCTCACTCAAATACACATCCACTTCAACACTGCCCTCACACAAGTTATGGTCATCTGTACCATTTCTATCATAAGCAATGTTGACATCAACTAAATCTTCGAAATCCTGATCTCGTGTTGCATCAGCAATATCAGCTTCTGAATCAGTCCAACTCCGGACTTCAACATCTTCAACTCCCTCATCACATTTCTGATTATCATGTCCCTCCTCCTCACCCTGAACATCATCCTCCCTTCCATCTTCACATGTCTGATTTTTACCATCATCCTGTAATTGAGGATCAACTACATTATCCCCTTTGTCCACCTGTTCATTATTACCATCATCTTGCAATTCAGGATCAACTACATTATCCCATGCATCTACTTGTTCATTATTACCATCATCCTGCAATTCAGGATCAACTACATTATCCCCTGCATATGGCTGTTCATTATTACCATCATCCTGCAATTCAGGATCAACAACATTATCCCCTGCATGTGGTTGTTCATTATTGCCACCTATACAAACACTATCACAATCCATCTGCCCCTGTACCTCAACATTTCCATTACCAGTTTCATTGTTGTCATCACCTAAAGGGTAATATTCCAAAAAGTTATCAACTACTTCAGCCTCAGAAACTGTGTGAACTACAAACAAATGCACATTCCCATCTCTTCTCGCAATATTTACCATGTGCAATGCTCCCTTATCATCACTCAACAACTTCAACTTATTCTCTAACATTGACCCTTTTCCAACTTTATACCACAATTCCTTCACAAGATGATAACCCATCTCTTTAAGTTTCCCTATAATCTCAAAGAAACTCCACCAATCCGGATCACATACCCATGTACTTGTTAACCCATCACTATAAATTAAGCTACCATTCTGTATAAAATGGCCACCATGGTGGAGCAAACTTCAAAACAATCATCAGACATCACAACCTATAAAGTAAAACCATTTACCCAGTTTAAAAAGAATACCCAAAAAAACGCCACAAATTACAGCCCATACCCCAAAGAAAACAGTATAAAGTCATAGAGGGGACCACAACCGACTCACCCACCGCATACTTTACTTTACACTTTACACTTTACAGAACCCCACAACATTTATGAAATTCAATCCCTCACCCCACAACATTTATCAAGTATATCACAACTTCGCACACACAAGGACCCCTACAGCACAATCCCCACAACAGAACCCCCACATTTACGCAATATAATACAAACCCCAAAACGAAAGTGCAGCTTCGAAAATCAAAACAATCAGAACGCATTCATCAACTCAAATATAAAAAGCAGAAAAGAAAACTCACCTTCCACTCGAAAATCAACGCTTTGTCTTCCACTGCCAAAGCTCCGTCTTCCAACGAACGGAAGTAAATCGTCGCCCTTCTTCTCCGATCACCGAATGTAAATCCACCACCGAACCCTAACTCCCAAATTGACCCTCTGCCCTAATTTTCCCTTCTGCAAAATTTTCAATTTCACTTCCCTAAACTTCCCTAATTTTGCCCTAAATCCACAACGATGCTCTTCTCGCGCAATATTTACTTCAAAAATTATTTACCTCGTTCGATTTTTTTTTACCACAAATAACACGTGCCAAACCACTCTTTCTGCCACGTATGCCATGCACAGTGCCACCTCAATAGAAGGCAAACGACGTTATGTAGTCTTTAACGGAAGGTACCAAAATAAACACGTTTAAAAAGTTTGGGTACTAAAATGAATATTTCTAAAGTTCGAGTACCAAATTGAACTTTTCGAAAAAGTTTGGGTACAAAAAGTGTATTTATACCTATCTATTAATATGAGGTTTCCTAATTTTAATTATTTCTCTTTATACTTTTCAACTAAGTTTTAAAAGTCTTGTCTTTTCAATCTCTATAGTAATATAATAATGTAATACATATTTATGGTTTTGGTACACCCAGTGGCAGACCATCGTTTGCACAAGGGACCATGGTCCCAATAATTTTTTTTACACTTATATAATTTAATATTTGATTTTAAATAATTTTTTAAATTTAATATTTTTAATATATTTTATATATTTGATATTTTAATAAAGTTTTATAAATTTATATTTATATATAAGGAAAAGTTTTTTTTTACATTTATTTTTCAATTTTATCTCTTAAATATTTTTTAAATAAAAATAATTATTTTTTTAATTTAATATTTTTTATTTTTTAAAATTTAATCATTATAAATAAAAATTAATTATACTAAAATTATAAAAATTATTTATATCTAATTTTATAATTATAATAATAACAATAATTCTAATTTTATTATTTTTTACTATATAAAAAATAAATAGAATGTTTTGACTAGTTTATATAAAAATTCTCTTTTGATTCCTTTTTCGTTCAAAAGTATTAAGTTAGTTCTTCAATTTTTTTAATCTCAATTTGGTCCAATTTTTAAAAAATGATGTAATTTTGTGTGTTTTTTTAAATTTATTGAATCAAATCAAGAATTTTTCATCAAAATTGAAGTTGTGAATTAGAGGGGTTTGATTCGTTGGTGTAATTGACATAGTCCTAATACTAATTTTGATGAAAAATTCTTGTTCTGCTTCAAAAAATTAACAAAAAAGATAAAATTACATTAATTTTTATAAAATCCAGATCAAATTAAAACTAAAATAATACTGAAAAACCAACATAATATTTTCAAACAAAAAACGAATCAAAGAATAGTTCAACAAAAAATTTTACATTTCAAAATATTACCTAAAGATGTGCCACTGAGTACACCTAATAAATCTTCCACTATTCAGGTCAAACACAATTTATGTACTTCTTTATCCTTCTAAAGTGCTTTTTAAAAATAAAAAACGTGACGGAACACTTTTACCCCATTCACTACTTTATTGTTTGATAAAATCTTATCGGGAACAATAATTTAGTGGTGCACTTATGGTGGATTTTTCCTAACGTGGGGTAATTGTGTTTTTCAAATTATAAAAAATGGAATAATTTTTTAAAAGTTTTGAAGTTAGATAAGTCCTATCATGTTGGCTCAATTTTGTAAAGATGTTGTGTATGTTTAAAATGATTTCACTAAATTTGACAACACGACTTCTTAAATTTTATGAAAATAAAAAAACTATACTATGTTATCACTTGAAGGTCAAATTTAACTAAATCGTTTTAAATTTATTTATTTTTTAAAAAATCGTGTCGACATTATATAACTTATTCATTTTTCTTTTAAATTCACCGTTTTATTAAGTAAAAATTCCCACTTGTGCAATTTGTAGAATCTCTCTGTCCCACTTATCTTATGTCAATTAACATCACTCAAAAAGCCCCGCCACTGTTTTCAGTTCCCAGTCTAGTGGTTTCCATTTCATTATCAATTAAAATCAAACTGGTAGATATTTTGGGCTCTGAATTTTCTGCTCACTTTTTTATATCTGCTGAGTTGTTGATAATATCTTTTTATTAAATCTTTAAAATATATTTTTTAATATATTTTAAAACATCAAATATTTTTATTAGTATATTTAATTTTTTTTTAAAATATACTTATATCAGTATATTAATTTTTTAACATATATTAAGATATCAAAACAGTATTACATAAAACTCAATTCAGATATCTAGTTGCCATAGTAGAACGGAGTCAAAATATGGAAGGGACCACTCATCAATACATTTTGTTTTACGTATACTTAATAGGACAAATTAAATTTTGACAATCTTTTTATAACATTAGATAATATTTTTTTAAGTGATTTTAAAATTTAAAAAAATAAAAAATAAAAAATAATTTAAAAGATGCTGGCTAAAGATATGTAGAAAAGATATCAAAATTTCTATAATAAAAAGGTTTATCGTAGACGGGAAGTAATGTAAAGGAAAATGACTTTTTTGATTATTAAATTTTAATAATTTGTGGGTTTTTCTAAGTGGTTTTATATTTTTATATTTTTAATATTTTAAAACTATTTAAAAAATGATAGTTGTCAAAATTTATAAAGGGTGGCAGAGAGAGAGAGTGAGACACTATTAAAATCCAATTTGTGTAGCCTCAAGTATACTACGCATACACAATCTTCTCTTCGATGGATCTAAATGTCTCTGCAAATGCACTTGTTCCTCTGATAATTCTTTTCTGTTTCTTTTTCTATCGTCTCTTCAAATTTTCTCGAGGAAAAGAAACTCCCACAGTTGCAGGTGCATGGCCAATACTCGGTCACCTTCCATTGCTGAGTGGCTCAAAGACACCCCATAGAACTTTGGGTGATTTGGCTGACAAATATGGACCCATCTTCACCATCCAACTTGGTTCCAAAAAGGCTTTGATAATCAACAACTGGGAAACGGCAAAGGAATGCTTCACAACAAACGACATTGCCGTTTCCTCTCGCCCCAAGCTCGTTGCCATGGAACACATGAGCTACAACCAAGCCATGTTCGCCGTAGCACCATGTGGTCCCTATTGGCGAAAAGTTAGAAAGATTACAACTTTAGAGATCCTCTCCCCTCACCGGGTGAAGCAGCTGCGTCATGTTTTTGAGTCAGAAGTTCGAGGCTCCATCAAGGAGCTCTTTAACTTTTGGTGTAGCAACAAGAACGAGTGTGGCTATGCCTCGGTGGAGCTGAAGCAATGGTTTTCTCATCTGATATTCAACATTGTTCTTCAAATGGTTTTGGGGAAGCGATATTTCAGTGCAGGAACCGTGGATGATGAGAAGGCACGGAGATGTGTGAAGGCCGTGAAGGAGTTCATGCATCTTTTCGGGGTGTTCACAGTGGGAGATGCTGTTCCTTGGTTGAGATGGTTCGATTTTGGAGGCCATGAGAAGGCCATGAAAGAAACTGCGAAGGAATTGGATAGTATTATAGCTGAGTGGTTAGAGGAGCATAGACAAAGCAAGCCTTCGGGTGGAAAGGTTGATGGAGTTCAAGATTTCATGGACGTGATGATTTCAATGCTTGATGGACAAACGAGTGATGGGGTTGATGCAGATACCATGATCAAATCCACTGTACTGGTATGTGTATATGTTCATGCATGAATTTCGGTTTGTGTAATTGCTACTTATACATTTCTTTCATTGCATATTTGTTTTTGCAGACAATAGTTGCAGGAGCCACTGACACAATTAGCACTACTCTTACATGGGCAATGTGTTTGATATTAAGAAATCCTCATGTATTAGAAAAACTTAAACAAGAGCTTCACATAGTTGGTAAAGAGGAATGGCTAAGTGAGAATGACATTTCTAAGTTAACATACCTTCATGCTACAGTTAAAGAAACGTTAAGACTATACCCTCCAGCTCCTCTCTCTGCACCTCATGAATTCACAGAGAATTGTACTGTAGGTGGCTACAATGTCACAAAGGGAACCCGTTTGATTACAAATCTTTGGAAAATTCAGACAGATCAAAATGTTTGGTCATATTCATTAGAGTTTAAACCAGAAAGGTTTCTCACAACTGATAAAAATATTGACATGAAGGGTCATGATTTTGAACTGTTACCATTTGGAGCAGGTAGAAGGATTTGCCCTGGAATATCCTTTGGCCTTCAAGTTGTTCATTTAACTCTTGCTAGTTTTCTGCATTATTTTGAAATCTTAAACCCCTCAACTGAACCTCCTGATATGTCTGAAACCTTTGGATTAACCAACACTAAAACCACTCCACTTGATATTCTGGTTAAACCATGTGTATCTATCTCCTAATTGTTATGAAAGCAATGAAGAGGTCTTTGCATAATACTACAAATTAGGAGATGAACATGTGTTTCATTTTACGACATATAGTGATTAATTTTCTATTTTGCTATAAATTAGAAGATGCAGTCTTTATTGGTATGTCTTGTAAAGGCTCTATATAAAAGCCACTTTGATTCAATAATACGTTCTGGTTTGTTATCCATTGTATAACCGTTTTGTTTTCTCTGTATAAACGTTACATGCAATGCATGAGGTCATCATCCAGTGTATCAGCTTAGTGTTTCCAGATTTTTTCGTGACAATGACGTCTTTTTCGAATTTCATCCTTAACACTGTTTTGTCAAACAGCAGACCAATAGGGAAATCCTTTGTTAGATTATAATAAAAATAAAATGATCATAAAAACCATATTGAACCCTCTCGGACAATAAATTATCTCCAATAATAATATTAAGAGGAGTTTCTAATACTAATAATAGGATGCAGAAGTTACAAACAATGTTTCCCCGTCCAAGTTGGAAGTGCTGAAAGACGCATGTCTGAAGGACAAGGCAGCTTTGTACATCTTGTATCAAGTTGTGGACGAGTCTGACTTTGAGAATATTGCAAGTGTCAAATCTTCAAAAGAAGCGTGAGACATATTGGAGAAGGCGTATAAGGGAGATGAGAGAGTAAAGCAGGTGAGAATTTAAACACTTAGAGGTGAATTGGAGAGCATGAAGACGAAGGAGACAGAAGGAGTAGCCAAGTACATTACTCGGGTTGAAACTGTGGTGAATCAACTTAGTAGAAACAGAGAGATGTTGCCCGCTAGCCGAATTGTTGAAAATATTTTGAGGTCTTTGACAGATGATTTTGAAAACGCGGTGTGCACGATTGAAGAGTATGAGGACCTATCAATGCTCACGATTGAAGAGCTTGCTAGGTCACTTGAGGCACATGAGTAGTGGAAGAAGAAGAAGAAGGCGGAGCCACTTGATCAACTACTCCAAATGAAGGGAGAGGCTCAGAACACTCAAAGCAAAGGACAATACCAAGGTATAGGAAGCGATCCTGGTAGTCAAAGCCGAGAACAAGAAGAGAAAGAACAGTTTGCTCAACAAAATTGACACGGAAGAGGACGAGGTCCATGGAGAGGAGGTCGATCGAGCAACTCAAATGTTGAGTGCTTCAAGTGTGGCAAGTATGGTCATTATGCAAATGATTGTTACTCAGGCAAGTGCTTCAATTGTGGTAAGGTCGGACATTTTGCAAAAGATTGTCAATTTGAGACTAGAAAAAAAGAGACGATTAACCTCACAGAAAAAGGAAAAGAAGAAGTGACATTGTTGATGATGGCGCGTAGCTCGGAGGATGAGCATAAGCAAGTGGTGAACTCGGCAAGAAGACCGAATAACATGGAGAATTCAGCAAGAAGGTTGAGTATAGTTGATAACTCAACAAGATAATTGTGTAGTGTGGATAGCTCGGCAAGACAAGCAAGTAGGGTTCATAGGATGGTGAGATATGCAGATAGCCCATACAGGATGGTGGAGCATGTAGATACCCCAAACAACATGGTGGAGCATGTAGATACCCCAGACAACATGGTGGAGAATGAGGTCAACTTAGTTAACTTGGTGGGGTGCCTACATATAGGGATGGCAACGGGGCGGGGCGGGGACGGGTTTCGCTATCCCATACCCATCCCCGCATAAAAAATCCATCCCCATCCCCATCCCCATACCCAAACCCAACGGGTATCAAACTTTTTTCCCATCCCCATCCCCACCGGGTAACGGGTATAATCTCGTACCCATACCCGTACCCGTATTCTAACTACTTCAATATTAATTCTTATAAAAGAAAAAAAATTACGGTAAAGAAAACATAATATTATGAAATATTCAATATTAGGAGGATTTTCTTCGATGCCAAATATCTTAAAATAAATTATAATTGTTTACATTTTATATTAGAATACCAAATAAAATTTCATGTGAACCAAAACATTTATTAAATTTGCAAACTACAACATTGATGAACTTAGTTGATAAAATTAAAAAATATTTCAAAAAAATATAAAAGGAAAACAAATATTCAAATTAAAATATATTTTAAATGTTTGTTTACTTCATTTTTTTTAAATTCTAATGAATCTCTTTTTTATACACTAATAAAAGTTATAATATATCACTTGATCAAAATGACACAAAGAACAAATAATGAAAGGAAAACAAATATTCAAATTAAAATATATTTTAAATGTTTGTTTACTTCAATTTTTTAAATTATAATGAATCTCTTTTTTATACACTAATAAAAGTTATAATACATCACTTGATCAAAATGACACAAAGAACAAATAATAAACATAATAATAAAATTTTGACATAGATTTTGTATCTTTTGAACTTCAATATATGTTGGATAGTGACAAAAAAATATTCATAGAAATTACATTAAATTTTTATATTGTAGTAAATAAAAGTTATTTATACAATTAAAGTGAAAAAAATTACAGTATGATTAATAGTAAGTTATAAAATAACAAATAGTTAGATAGAATATATCAAAATATTATTCTACATGATGAAAATAAACAATAAATAAAAATATTAAAAAACTAACAAATGTGTGTTTTAGAAATAATTTGAGAGACTATCGAAAGAAATCACACAAAGAAAATCAAATGTATAATTAAGGTATGATAAAATGAAAAAAACCTTAGAGAACTAATTATTAAATTATGTTTGAAGTGGTTAAAAATAAATAGAAATATCATTAGTGACAAAAAAATTTGTCATTAAATTACAAATAAATTAGTAATTAAATTGGTCACTAAATCAAGTACCGATTCGATCATTGAATCAGTCACTAATTTAGTCATTGATTCAGACAATAAATCAACTACTACCACCAATGACGAAAAATAGTGACTGATATGGGTTACTGACTAAATCAGTCACCATTTCATGTTTTTCTTGTAGTGAATTATCATATACTATTCCTAAATATCATTATATATATATATATATATATATATATATATATATATATATATATATATAAAATTTTAACCACTTCAAACAGAATTTAAAATGAAAAAATTACATTATGATTAATAATGAGTTATAAAATAAAAAATAATTAGATAGAATATATCGAAATATTATTCTATATGATAAAAATAAAAACAATAAATAAAAATATTAAAAAACTAACAAATGTGTGTTTTAGAAATAATTTGAGATACTATCGAAAAAAATCACACAAAGGAAATCAAATGTATAACTAAGGTATGATAAGACGAAAAATATCTTAGAGAACTAAGAAAACTTTTCAAATATCAACATATATACTTAATGGTTGAAAAATAACGAAAATTATTTTAATAAAACAAAAGAGTTCTTCAAATTAAACAAAAATTAATAATAATAATAATAATAAGTAAATAATTTTTTTTATATTACCTTAAATTGAGAGTATAAACATTCTCATGTGAAAGGAAAATTTATAATAAATATAAATATTAAAAAATAATATAAATATTCAAATGTGAGGCATAATTTTTTTTATTAACATACATCATTTTAATATAATTACATAAAGGTTATGGTAAGATAAAAAATATATTGGAGATGAAAATGAGTTTCATGACAAATGAAATAATTAAAAGAAAAAAAAATAGAAAAAATATATATATATATATAGGGGTTACTTGATTAATTGTGAATATTTTAATAATTTAAACGAGAATGGAGATATGGCGGGGACGAATATTATGGCGGGTATATGTACATCCTCATACCCATCCCCAAACCCAACTAAAAAAGTCGGGGATTGCCCATACCCATACCCATACCCAGTCAATGCGGGGATTCCCCGTCAAAACGGGGACGGGTTCGGGCAATACCCACGGGGACGGGTTTATTTGCCATCTCTACCTACATAGCTCGGTTAAGTCGATGAAGCAAGTAAAGTACTCA
Organism: Vigna unguiculata; assembly: GCF_037176805.1. NCBI lineage: Eukaryota > Viridiplantae > Streptophyta > Magnoliopsida > Fabales > Fabaceae > Vigna > Vigna unguiculata. The sequence goes on along the minus strand of NC_140795.1, from coordinate 47,182,533 downwards.
AATAGCTCAATGGAGCATGTGAAAAGCTCAAGTAGTTCAAAATTTGAAGAAGAAGCGCATGTAATTCAAAGGTTAGATATTGCAAAAAGAGATTTGCAATAGAGAATTGAAAATGAGGTTAGAGACAATTCAATTCTACAAGCAAGCATAGAGAGAAAGAAATAGGCTTTGCAAAAGCGGCACTTGAAACTTGAACAAGATGTTTCAAGTTTGCAAGAACAGTTACAAGTAGAGATGGATCTGAGAGTTGCATTGGAGGTGCAAGATGAGGAGTGGCAACTTGCAATGGATGAGGAGATAAATGCGATTGAGCGCGACAATATGTGGGAATTTTTTGATCCCTCAAAAGGAGGTAAGCCTATTGATAAGAATCTGGTTAAGAACAAGTTGGCTACTAAGATAGCAAGGAACCTGGTGAGTAACAAGTCAACCAAAAAGAGAAACAAGCGGGCTAAAGAAAAGATCAAGTCGAGTACGGAGAGAGTAGAGAACAAGCAAATTATAATGAAAGAGGAGTCGTCCAAGAAGAAAGCGAAGAACTTGACTATGAACTTGACTATTCATTAAAGGGACAAGTACAATGTGAGAAAAGTTATTGAACATGGGAAACCGGGATGAAAAATAAAGGAACGAAGACGGAGAATAAATGAAACATTTAAGTTTATGGGAAAGTTTTGTTGGGTTTTTAATAAACTTAAATGTATTAGCCATTATGGGTAACTAGCCTTTGTGGAGGAGTTAATGCACTAGTCGTTGAAGTCTAGGTAGTTAATAAGTTAGCCGTTTATAGCGGTTGAGAGTAGAGATGACAAATAAACTCACTCCCGTGAGTATTGTCCGAATCCGTCCCCTTTTTTGACGGGGGATCCTCGTATTGAATGGGTATGGGAAATCCCCAACTTTTTCAATTGGGTATGGGGATGGTTATGGGGATGTGCATATCCCCGCCATAATATCCGTCCCCGCCATATCTCCGTCATTGTTTAAATTATTAAAATATTCACAATTAATTAAGTAACCATATATATATATATATATATATATATCAATTTTTTAATTCTTCTAATTATTTGGTTTGTCATAAAACTCATTAACATCTCTAATATATTTTTCATCTTATCATAACATTTATGTAATTATGTTAAAATGATGTATATCAATTAAAATTTTTTTATGTCACATTTTTGAATATTTGTATTATTTTTGAATATTTTTATTTATTGTATATTTTCCTTTCACATGAGTATGTTTAATACTCTCAATTTAAGTGTTTAATATTATAAATCTTTCATTTACTAGGCAATATAAAAAAAATTTACTTATTTTTATTAATTTTGTCTCATTTGAAGAACTCTTTTGTTTCGCTAAAACAATTATTTCTCAATCATTGAGTATATATGTTGATATTTGAAAAGTGTTCTTAGATGTCTAAGGTATTTTTCATCTTATCATACCCTTAACTATACATTTGTTTTCCTTTGTGCGATTTCTTTCAATAGTTTCTCAATTGTTTCTAAGACACACATTTGTTCATTTTTTAATATTTTTATTTGTTGTTTATTTTCATCATATAGAATACTATTTCAGTATATTTTATCTAATTATTTTTTATTTTCTAACTCATTATATCAATTATACTGTAATTTTTTCACTATAATTGTATAAATAACTTTTATTTACTACAATATCAAAATTTAATGTAATTATCATGAATATTTTTATATGACCATCAAACATATATTGGAGTTCAAAAGATACAATATCATGTCAAAATTTTATTATTATGTTTATTATGTGTTATTTGCGTCATTTTGATTAAGTGATGTATCATCATTTTAATTAGTGAATAAAAAAAGAGATTCATTAGAATTTAAAAAAGTTGAAGTAAACAAACATTTAAAATATATTTTAATTTGAATATTTGTTTTCTTTTAAATTTTTTTAAAAATATTTTAAAATTTTATTAACTAGGTTTCATTAATGTTTGCAGTTTGCAAATTTAATAAATGTTTTAGTTCTCATAAAATTTTATTTGGTATTCTAATCTAAAATGGAAACAATTATAATTTATTTCAAAGTATTTGATATCGAAGAAACAACCATCCTCCTAATATTGAATATTTGATAATATTATGTTTACTTTACCCTAATTTTTTATTATTTTATAAAAAATAATTAAAATTTATATTGAAGTAGTAAGGAAACGGGTACGGATATGGATGCGGGATTATGCCCGTTACCCGGTGGGAATGAGGATGGAATAAAAAATTGATACTCGTTGGATTTTGGTATAGGGATGGAAATAAATTTGTTCTACGGGGATGAATATGAGATAACAAAGCCCTTCTCCGTCCCGTCCCGTTATCATCCCTAATTGAGAGTACAACAGTCAGGAAATATGAGTATATAAATTATATTATGTATCATATGAATGAATAACAACAACAAAAAGTAAATAAAGTTTTTTTACACGTAGAGTTGTTGTCTACACAACCTTTACAGTTGATATATATATATATATATATATCGATGTTTGGGGCTGCTTCTGTTTCTTCATCTATTGGTGCGAAATATATTGCTTTTCTAGACAGTTTTTCACGGTATACATGGTTTTATTTGCTAAAGAACAAATCTGAAGTCTCCATTATTTTCAAATCTTTTCATATATTTGCAGAAAAACAGACTGGTTTTTCCATAAAAGCTATACAAACTGACAATGCTAAAAAATTTCTTGCTTTGAAACCATATCTTAATTTGCATGGCATTCATCATAGATTAACTTGTCCTCACACGCATGAACAAAATGGATGCATAGAAAGAAAACATAATCATATAATAGAAACTGGTTTATCCATGCTTGCTACTGCATCTTTACCCATGAATTTTTGGGGTGAATCGTTTACTGCAACTTCTATTAGTCTTCTTCCCACCCTTTGCTACATTACAAATCTTCATATGAAACTTTTGTTTACAGTGAACATCTCCATACGTACTTACTAAAATAGTCATTATTATAAATAAAAAATTAAAAAATTATCATTAGTCGTTAAATAATTAATTAGAGACTAATTTAAAAATCAATTCTTTTAATAATAAAAATTTTAATAATTAATGTTTAGTGACCAACATCATTTGGTAGTTAAAATCAAACTGACCTAATACATTTTTCTGCACTATTCCATAGAACTAAATAGGATCTGAGCAACTAACCCACAATTAAAATCCAATGTCGATCTTGGAATGAAGATAAACGTATTGCAGTTGATGATCTAGATTTGGAAATTGATGCATCAAATTTATCTAATTTTCTGCAAAGCCTTATCATCAGGACAAAACTTTAATGGTGTCATTACTGATAATTAAGGAACCTTTTGGTAGATACAGAACACAACATCGACAGTTCCCTAACAACAAAAGTTGCATCGTTATCTTTCTGTTTCAATTTCTACTTTCCTCTTTCGCACTCACTTCAAACAATTTAAGACTTATGAAGCAATTAAATGTCGGTTTCGACACATCTTTTAATATAGTTATTATCAAAGTTAATATGTAATGTATTTGGATTTATTTATGTTGAAGTTATGTTCATCTCAATTCATGTCTCCTATCACAATTTTTTAAAATTTACTTGGGATGCATGGATGCAAATTATGAACTTAACAAATGCACGGTAATTTTATGAATATATATATATATATATATATATATATATATATATATATATATATATATATATATTCTTTTTTTTTTCTCATTATAAAATATACATTAGAAATACGATTATTAAAATAATTATCTCTATGGTTGTTTTCAACTAAAAAATAACTAACTAATTTTATTACACTACTAGAAATTTCCATATTACATGGAAATTTTCTTGCAAATTTGTTAAAAAAAATTGCAAGAAAAGACTTTTTTCTGTCATTTTTTGTAAGAATTTTAATTGGCAGGTAATTCCTTCGTGGGTAATCATTTCCTACAAAATTATAAAATTTGCAAGTATTTCCTACAAAATTTTTTGCGAAAAGTGTTTTATACAAAATATTTTGCAAGAAAATTGGTAGCAATTTTTTTTCACAACAAAATTTGTAGGTATTTCCTACGAAAAAATTTTCAAAACAAAATTGACAAGAAATATGAGTTTTTTTAATAGTGTTATAAAAAAACTTTTCATCAATTGATTAAATCATTCGTCAACTTGATTTTTCTTTTTTCATTTCTCTTTATCTTTCTTTTTATCTAAACAACTTCATCATTTTTTTTCTCTTCAAAACATGGATAACAATATTTTTTTTCTGTTTGGGTAAAAAATTGAAAAAAATTACCAAAACAAAAAATTAGTCTTTCTTTCTGTTCCTTGATTAATTTCAATTTTACTTTTCCAATCGAATTCTAGCGCTATGTTTGGTTGTACTGAGGACGAGAAGAAGCAGCATAAGTGAAAGTATAGAAATATATTTTCTCATTTGATTTGCATATAAATAAGTAAGTAATACTTTAGTCTAATATTTATATTTGTTTAAATAATAATAATATAGTTTAATTTTTATTTTAAAAAGTCGTTAACATTACATTAAAGCGGACTTAACCTAGTACATTATTATTATATTAACTAGCATAAACATGCTATCGCGTATGTGTGTACGTATTTTTTAAATATATATGATATTATATTAATAGGTGATGATTTATAAAATATAAAATAAATTATATTTATTAAAAGTAAAGTGAAATATATCAGAAAAAATGATAAATAAAGAAAAAGAAAAGAAGTAAAGATAGACGATTTTATAAAAAGCTTGTAAAATTAACGATCAATTTTCAAAAATTTAATAAATAATTATATTTTAAAGGATAAAATTGATATTTTAAAATGTGGGTACAAAAGAGGGAATCTTTTTTATATATTGTTAGATATTGATTTAGAGTTTGTCAAACCATTCTTATAGCGTTCCGTATTTGATCATTGCTTTTTCATTGCAACTAATTTGCTGCATTCTTGTAGTGACTTAAGGTCGGAATAATGACAAGGTTTCTGAAAATAAACATAATGTTCCAAAGATGGATCCTTCTTCTCCTCCCTTAACTGGAATATTTGTTTTAATACATCCAATAGATTTTATATTACTTAAAACACTACAAAAAAATTGATAATTAGTGGAGGTTTTTTTTGCAATCTGTGGGGGTTTTTACCCTCTGCAAATTAATTTGCAGAGGTTTTTTAAACCTCTGCGGTTAGAGTCCCCACAAACTATTTGCAGGGGTTTTAGACAACCTCTGATATCTAAATTATATTGCAGAGGTTTTTTTGTGGAGGGTTATAACCTCTTCTATTGGTGACTATTATTTTGTAGAGGGTTTTAACCTCTTCTATTGGTGGCTATTATTTTGTGGAGGTTTAAAACCTCCTTTATTTCAAGCTATTTTATTGTAGAAATTTAAAACCTCCTTTATTTATTATCCATCTACATTTATAGTTTCACAATTCAATAAAATCTACTTTTAATAATGACAATTTGAAATATATAAAAGAAATTATGACACCACAAAAAATATAACAAATATTTTATTACATGATCAACATAATAAAATAATTACATCAAAGTATCTAAATGTTCAAGTATAAAGAAAATAACATTAAAAGTTCATAAGCCAATTATGCAACTAAAATCGTTATCCTAATCCTAAAATATTTTGCTTTCATCACTTCACGTTCTTGCCCTTTAAGAAGATTAACCACTTCATGTTGGGTTGTTTTTTGGGCTCACTCTTCACGCAATTAACTTTGTTTGCTCTCCTTTATGCTATTTCCAAATTTAACTTTTTCAATCTGTGTATAAGAAATCAAAAGTTAACCGCATTTGAGATTGTTATTTTCATCATCCAAAATAATATTGTAATAAGTAATATAATTTCATAATTAGGATTTAAATTTGAAACTAATGGATAAAATAAAATATAACTATATGAATTGATTTACATGCATGTGATTTAAGCATGTGGTTATTCGTTAATAAAAAAAAATCCTAACCATATGATTTCACCAATCACTAACCACACAAAATTATCCAATTAACCATTCGATGCAGTAGCTCACACAATGCATGCACCAATGTATTAGAAGGACAATTTGTAAAAGGACAATTTTATTTTTAAATATAATAGTAAGCATCACATTTCAAAAGACTAATTAATATAATAAAACGTTACTTTCAAAAGGTTATTCACCCTGCAACCATCTCATAACCCTTCTGCAAACCCAAAAGCATCTTCCATTTCTTTTAAAAAGGCATTACCACTCTCTTCATTCCCACCTGGATTCGCACCATAATCATTCGATGCAGACAACACCCCTATCGGCAAGAACCATTCCCCAACCTCTAGCCGTCTTTCCCCTGAGAAAGAAGTAAGAATGTTTTCCATACATATAATAATAGAATTATGCATAGAGGCCATGGCAATGATTGTTTTTATCATAAAAAGGGAAGGGAGATCAAGCAAAAAACACGAGCCCATGACAATTGTAGATTGGTGCATTAACCTCTTTGTTGAGAAGAAAACATTGTTGGCTATGAGCACATTCATATTAACCTGCATAAATCATTAATATGCACGTTCAATAATCATGATAAAGAGTTGAGAGGGAAAAAGATCAGTGAATGTGACAAAATCATTAACTCACTTAATCACACACCTTTCGGGGCTTCCTTGCTAAAACCAATCTTGAACATTGCAGCAACCTTTTTCGTTAGCATGCAAAGCCAATAATACATCAAGTCAACACATAAATTAAAACCAGAAATATTATCCATGCTTTATAAATGATAATAATAAACTACATAAAATAATAGTGGGGAAATAGAATATAAAAAAGCTAGCTAAAAGTTCAAATATATTGACATAAATTACTGACTCCAACAACCTCGTGATGCTAAAATTCTTGATAGCCAAGAATACAACAGGTACCCTGGGCAAGCAAAATGTATTGCATTCAACTTAGGAATTTCATCAAACACGTACTGGGCAGCAACAACCACTCACTCCCCGCCGTTATGAGTCGACCGGAATCTCCTGCACCATTAAAAATCAGTGTGAGAATCTTCGGTTAGGATTTTATGGTGTCACGAATTTGAGAACAATGGTGAAAGGTAGAGCCTCTAAATCGTGAAACTAGAAGAGGTTTTTGAATCGAAAACCGAAAACCTGGAATCGAAAATCGAAAACCCATTCGAAAATCCATGACCATTCACTGCCGACAAGCTACAATCAGTGATTTTTGTGAGCTAACACACAGGCGCGAGAGATGGAGAAGAGATAAAGAAGTGAAACAGTGCACAGAGAACTCACCAATAGTGAAGAGATAGGAAAGAGATATAGTGAGAAAAGATAGAAAAACAGCAATATCGAATGAAGAACCGCCAAAAACAGATGAGGAGCAACTGAAAAAAATGAGGGAACAAAACTTTAGATAAGAACAAGAGGGAAAGGAAAAAAAAATGTATTATAACTGTGGAGGTTATAAATCTCTGCAAGAAAGAACTAAAACCTCCATTATTTTCTGCGCTCCAGACAATTTACGAATTATGATAATTTGTAGAGGATTTTTCTGACCTCCATAAAATAACCTCCTCTGAATATTAATTTTTTTGTAGTGAAAATAGACCCCTTTTTCTTTGTTTTTAGACAGGAAAGGGATTAATGATGTAAATAGTACATGATGGAACTCGAATTTATTCATTTCTCAGGAGCAAGTATCTAAAATTTAATAAATTCTAAAAAATTTATAAGTCTGTTTATTTTATAAAAATAGAAAGAATCTTATTTCAGCCAGGTTCAAAACAAAATGGTTGAAATTTGTAAAATTACTTTTTGATCAAAAAGTTTATCCACGTGAATTAACTTTTTTTATGATTCTTTCAGAGAAAAACAAGTATGTTGCTGCCATTTTTTAAGAAAAATTTAAATAAACATTATTTTTTCAATTCAATAAGATGTTTTTTAAAAACAAAATTTATGACAAACTTTCGGACTCCAAAATAAATAATACTTCGAACACCATAATTAATTCTAACAATATTATCTCAAATACTTAAAATAAAATAAATAATATTTTCTATAAATAATTTATTAATCTTAATCGAGCGTTGAAAGTTGAAAGTCATGTAAGCACCGAGTACACTTTTTCATTAAAATGAATTGACTAATTCTTATAAATTTATGATAACCTATGTCTTATTTAATCATTAATTAGTTATGTAAACTTAGGTCGAAGACTCAACCTTAAGAATCTAACACATTTTTTAATCTTTTTTATATTTTTTTTATTTTCACCACATTTATTCAATTTGATCCTCATTTAACTCCAGTGTTTAATTAGGTCATAATTTTTGTCAATTTGATTATTTTTATTAACAATGGTTAAATAGTTAATGTTTGTGAATACTACATATCATGTATCAGTCCATGATTTATTTAATTTTTTAATTTGAAAAAAATTGTCAACGTATTAAGTGATGGGTTAAATAAGTTTTTGGTCCCTCAAGTTTCAGTAAAATTTGGAATTAGTCTATATTCAAAACTTTTTATCAATTTAGTCTTTCATCTTTAAAAATGCATGAATTTAGTCCTTTTAACCAAATTTTCGTTAACAACGGTTAAATAGTTAATGTCTTTGAATATTACATATCATGAATCATTTCATGATTTATTTATTTTTTTAATTTTTTAATTTGAAAAAAATTGTCCACGTATTAAGTGATGTGTTAAATATGTTTTTGATCCCTCAAGTTTCAGTAAAATTTGGAATTAGTCTTTCTTCAAAACTTTTGACCAATTTAGTTATTCATTTTTAAAAATGCATAAATTTAGTCATTTTAACCAAATTTTCATTAACAACGGTTAAATAGTTAATGTTTGTGAATACTACATATCGTGTATCAGTTCATAATTTATTTAATTTATTTAATTTTTTAATTTGAAAAAAATTGTCCACATATTAAGTGATGGGTTAAATATGTTTTTGGTCCCTCAAGTTTCAGTCAAATTTGGCATTAGTCCTTCTTCAAAACTTTTGACCAATTTAGTCATTCATCTTTAAAAATGTATGAATTTAGTCCTTTTAACCAAATTTTGTTAAGTTTATCTGACATTTCAAACCCATTTCATAATTGTATTTGAATTATTTACACCGTTTGACACATTTTCTCTTCAATGTTAACTCAAATATTATAATAAAATACGTTTAAAATGTCAAATAAATTTAACAAAATTTGGTAAGAAGGACTAAATTCATACATTTTTAAAGATGAAGGACTAAATTGATATAAAGTTTCGAAGAGAGACTAATTTCAAAATTCACTAAAAATTGAGGGAGCAAAAACATATTTAATCCTTAAGTGATTATTGTGTCACACGTCACTTCATGGTTGTGTCATTACCTTTTATTTAGTTTCTATATTAATTATTTATTTTTTCGATTTAGTTTCATTTTTTTTAAAATGAGGTAATTTTGTCTCTTCCAAATTTAAACAAAATTTAATTTTTATATAAATACTATATTAATCTTTGTATTAAAATTGATATTTTAATTAATATTTTTAAAATTAAATTATAAATTATTAGATTTAATTATAAATTAAAAATTCAATTATTAAATAGAATATATAATTATTAAAAAAAAGTTATTTGACAATATACTGTCGCATGACGATAATATATTAATATTTTAATTATAATTTTTCTATTTTGTTAAATCGTTAATATTATTAAGTCATTAAAATAAAATTCTTAAGTGGTTGCTTATTAAAAGATTCTACAACAGTTATAAATCACACTCTCATTTAAGTTGCAGTTGCAGATAATCATTACTATGTATGTAATAACATGTGATTATATATATAGTCTGTGTGGGAAATGAATAACAACAAGTGTATCTTAATGGAGTTCATTCTAAGCTATCTTAATGGCAGTGCCATTACTATTCTTTCTCTAGTTCTCTTGTATCTGTGTCTGTATAATAATCCCTTCAAATTTTGTAATCAAAAGAAGAAAGAGGCTCCCAAAATTGAAGGTGCATGGCCAATACTCGGTCACCTTCCATTGCTGAGTGGTTCGCAAACACCTCACAGAACTTTGGGTGCTTTGGCTGAAAAATATGGACCCATATTCACCATCAAACTTGGTTCCAAGACGGTTCTGGTAATCAACAACTGGGAAGTTGCAAGAGAATGCTACACCACAGCATAGAGAAAAGAAGAAGGGTTTCGGTGATGAAGTTCAAGATTTCATGGATGTGATGATTTCCTTGCTTGATGGAAGAACAATTGGTGGGGTTGATGCAGATACCATGATCAAATCCACTGTATTGGTACGTACTTTCAACCTTTGATTTGGATTAATTTTGTTGGAAATTCAAGTGTGAGTTTAATTCTCACATTGAATAGAAATGAAAAAGTAGAACGATATAATGATAAAGACTCGTAAATCTATTCTCTTAAGATTTTAGGTCGAGAATGGTATCAATATTTTATGTGGTTGAGTTTAGGTCTTAGGTCGAGAATGGTATCAATATCTTATATGGTTGAGTTTAGGTCTTATTGGTATTTGTTCTCTCTAGTAAAACTCTCACTATAAACCTAACAAATTTAGAGTTAGAATGTTATTGGATTGTCCTAGAAAGAAAGATCACATATATATTAACACATGAGCGATCACAAACAAAACTAAACATATATATCTTTTATTCTATTTTCTGCATCTCATTCTATATCATGGTGGTATATAGTTCATATCACTATAATGCTGCATAGTAGAGTGGATTGTATATATAATAAATAATGTATCACGCACATTAAGGTAACTTTAGATTTGATTAGAGAAAACTATAATATGAAATACTATTCTATAATCCTTATTGACAGTTTGTTAAAAAAAAAAAACTTATCGTTATAAATACTTATGTAAGAAATTAATAAGATGAAATAAATAAATATTCTGTTATGATTAATATTGCGCATAAATTAATTTAATATGGTGTGTTTTTTTTCGCAAACAACAAAAAGTTATATAAATAGAGTAAAAAGTTAAACTAACCCTTATACAAGGTTAAGGTTTAAAAAAAACATAATTGGTACTATGACATGGACGATATATACCATCACCATGGAGATATTCAATTACAATTATAAACACCATTAGAATACAAAAATGTTAACTTTTTAACTAGCATTCTTTAGTCTTTAACGTGACTTAGTATGAATTATTGATTTTTTAAAGAAAAAGATAGTGGTATATATTAATCAATGACTTACATTAAGTCATGTCAAAGAATAAGAAATGGAGGTCAAAAAATTAGAGTCATAATATCATTATCCTTTCCTTTATAACTAAATGGTCATCGGTTCTATTACGATGTATCATAGAATTCCTGATACAAGTATCACACAACTTCCAACCAAATTTGGCTAGTTGCCCTACATAATTATATATGATGAATTTCTCTTTAGAAGAGCTTGTGAGAAAGATCATATCCTTAATTTTACTTAGTTTTCCATTTGAACTAGCACTCATATTTTTAGTTTGGATTATATATTTGATTTGCAGGTGGTGATGGTAGGAGCAGCTGACACAAGTAGTACTCTTCTTACATGGACAATATGTTTGATTTTGAGAAATCCATTAATATTGGAAAAAATAAAAAATGAACTAGACAATCATGTTGGAAAAGAAAAATGTGTAAGTGAGTCAGATATAAGTAAGTTAATATACCTTCAAACCATAGTGAAAGAAACTTTAAGATTATATCCTCCTGCTCCTCTTTCGGGACTTCGTGAATTCACAGAAAATTGCATTTTAAGTGGTTATAACATAGAAAAAGGAACTTGTTTAATTACAAATATTTGGAAGATTCACACAGATAACAATGTTTGGGAAGATCCATTGGAGTTCAAACCAGAAAGGTTTCTAACAACACACAAAGACGTTGATGTCAGAGGTCATCATTTTGAGCTATTACCATTTGGAGGTGGTAGAAGAATGTGTCCAGGAGTATCTTTTGGCCTTAAAATGGTGCATTTCACTCTTGCTACTTTTTTGCATTCTTTTGAAATTTTAAGTCCATCATCTGATCCTATTGATATGACTGAAATCTTTGGATTAACAAACACCAAAGCCACTCCACTTGAGATTCTTATTAAACCATGTTCTTTCTTTTAGTTGTTGTTAGAGCAACTTGTGCTTGTGTTTAGCAAAGTGGTCATAGTGTATCTTTGTAATTTTTCTTTGCCATCTTTGTATTTTCGTTAAAAGTACTTGTTTGATGTGTATCTTAATAAAGTTTGTAGCTCTTTCAAATATACATTAATATGAAAGTATAATTGCAACGTATATTCTCATCTTTTTGACTTCTTTTCTATTCCTTTATTGATATTTTGTTTATATCCATGTCATTATTATTTTTGTGTTGTTAAAATTTAGGTTTTATTTTTGCATGTCTCTCTGTATAATTCATTTTCCTGTACTAAATATAATGGTCATAATTTGGTTACTAATCATTTCAAACATCAAATTTTATTTATCCACACATGACATCACATATCTCAATCTTATATTATTCTATTTATCAAAAAATCAAATTACTACTTTTGAAAATTTCCAAACTCTTCAACCAATCAACCTAATTTATCGCATATCAATATCCAAACATAAAAGTTTTCGTCATCTCAACATCTAATAAAATTTTGTGTAATTTATAACAATTCCATCTCATTCTTAGAAACTCTTAAATAATTTTAATGATTAAAAATATGTTTAGAAACTAATTTAGAAATCAATTTCCTAATTAGAGACCAATTTTTTTATAGTGAAAACTTTGGTAACTAATATTAATGACCAATTTATAGTAAAAACCATTGTAGTTACTAATTTATAAATCAATTATAATTATTTGAAACTATTTTAATTACAAATAATTTTTTAGTTTATAAATTAGTATCTAAATTAGTCATTATATTGAAAATTTATTTTTTCTCATTAAAATTAATTATTATTTAATGAATTTCTTGTAATGTAAGAGTTGTACTACACCTACAATAAAAAAATGTTGCGATAGATTTTTGTATTTAACATCAAATTTGTTATGACATATGTAAGTGCACTTATCATAATAGATTACTTTTTATGTTAGTTTAATTTTTTTAACTAATAAAAATAAAAGTGAGGTAACAATTTTTGTAATAGACATCATCTTTTATTATGTGGGTTGAAATTAGAAGTGACATAATAATATATACCTACTGTAAGCTTGTTCAAAGTAGAACCATCATAGCAAATTATTTACTATATTAGATTTAATTACATCTCAGAAATCTAACCTCACATCTTTGTTCTCTCATCTTTAATAGAAAAAATAGATAAAAAACTTGTAACTATTAGTAACAAGTATATTTCGGTAATTAGGGTAACTCTTGTTATGGTTCTGGAAAAAGGAAAATTTCTTCTAAAACTCATATAAAAAGACTTTGGCTTAATGTGATTTATGTGATATTTTTTAAAAGATTGAGATCAAAATTTCATTTGAATATTACAAGATTCCTATGAAAAAAAAATTATTCGTATAGAGAATAACTTTGAGATAAAAAGATTTGTTTATATTTAATATTTTTGAAGTTGTTAATGAATATCCCTATCCTTGGTTAAATTAGTGAGTCTTACTACGTGCAACATACATTAAATTCGGATGTGTAAATTATTTATATGATATTAAATTGCAACTATTACTATTAATTGTAATGTGTACGGCAAACATGAAATGTGATACATGTGTGTGTTAAACAAAATATGATTAAAAAAATGTCATTTAGTGCAATGTCAAACTATAATCTTTAGTCATGTCATTTTCCAGTCACGGATTTTAAAAAAATATTTTGCAGAAATCAGTATTGATATACAAAAATTTTAAGATACTACATATATAAAATACCACTAAAATTAAAATGTTACTTTTATTTATAACTATATATATAGAAAAATTGGGGTGTCAAAGCTCCTCAAGATACACCGAGCTCCACCACTGGTATGCATATGAGTGGTAGTGAAAATATCTCTGTGAGCTGCAATATTGAAATATCATTTTTATTTGATTTGATATATTTGAATATTACTAAAAACTTTAAGGTAAAATATTCTTTTAATAATTTTTACTGTCCAATTTTTAAATGAATAAAATATCACTTTTATTTTATGGAATCTGTCCAATTTGCAGTATAGACAGAGAATGATGATGAGGGCCCCTTGGCCCTTTTGTTTGTAGCTAACTTTTCTTTTACAAACCTTATCTTCGTAAAGTAAAAATTGAGGACACAATTTTTTACCTCATCGTTAGAATTAATGGTTAAATATGTTTTTTTTTTTCAAGTTTTAGTAATTTTGAAATTAGTTTCTTTTCAAACTTTTTGATTAATTTAGTTTTTTATTTTTAGAAATACGTGAATTTAGTCTTTTTAATCAAATTTTGTTGAGTTTATCTGACGTGTATTTCATGATAATATTTGAATTCTTTATATCGTTTGACACATTTTTACTTCAATATTAACTCAAATATTATCATACAATGCATTTAAAATGTCAAATAAATTTAATGAAATTTTGTTAAAAGGACTAAATTTACGCATTTCTAAAGATGAAGGACTAAATTGGTATAAAATTTCAAAAAAAAACTAATTTTAAAATTTACTAAAACTTAAGGAACAAAAACATATTTAACCCTTGAATTTATTCATCACAGATAAACATAAACACGAATTAACCTACCCCATTTATAATTCAATTATTAAAATAGTTGCGAAATGCTCAAGCTTGAGAGAAAAAAATATCAAGTTATTAATACGGTAAATATATTCCATGTTTATAACACTATAAAATTTTATCAGGGCATAATAGAAATATCCGTAATTATTTATAATAATATAGTCAGAAACAATTTTCTCACTAAAGTCACAATTAGCATTTGTAAAGTTCTTCTTCGTATATATACACATTTTGAAAAAAAAAAAAGTTGATTACTAAATCTTAATAACTTTATTTTACAATTTTAGGTATTACTTTCTAAGTAATTTTTTATTTTTTATTTCTTTTATTCTTAATATTTAAAAAAAATGACAACTCTAGAGAAATTGTAAAAATTTAGTAGTGAACTCATTTTGTTTCTTTTAAGCCATGTTTTATGCTTTTTTTTAATGGAATTCATCACGTCCATTTCTTTTAGAGTAATGATACATTGACACCCCATTTTTACCACTTTCATGACCACCTGACGTGGCAGCAGCATTTGGGTTTTATTTTTTTATTTTTGAACAGAAAAATGAAATTGGCATTCAGAGACAACATTTCCCGCACAAGCGCGTGTTGTCACAGCCTTCTCCCACTCCTCACTCCAGCGCAAACGTTAACATTTTTTGGTTTTTGAAAACTCTCCACCGCGCTCCACCGCTTCTCCACTCTCCCCAAATTTCGCAGTTCCTTTCCCCAGTTCGTCGAAAGCTCCCAGTTCCGCACCACACAGACACGAAGTCGGCGCCCCACAACCATCGTCTCGCACACCCACACACCTCTGGAACCCTTCCCGCACCACACACAGTTCTGCTCCACGACTTCAAATCCCTTACCGCTCCACAAATCCCCTCCCGCACCCGAACCCCTTCCGGCGTCATTGTTCTCACCACAAAACCCCTGTGTGCGAGAAACCCTAACCCGAGAAACCGCAGCTTTCTTCTTCGTTTGTCAATCCCCGAATCCCTGTCCACAATCCCAAATCCCCAATTTCATAACCTAACCTAAATTTTGCCCCAATTTCAACGGTCACCACCGCTGCTCCCACCGGTGAGGCTCACCTGCCATCTTCCCGAGAGAATTTAGTTTGGAATTATTATTGTGTCCAATATTTTGAATTACAAGTTTTTTATGACCTTATATATGAAGAATGTTGTTTACAAAATTATATTTTTTGTTATTGGTAATGACAGGGTCGTACTGAATGACAAATTCATTTGTTTGTGTTCATTTCAGTATACAATTGTGTGACAAATGCTGCTCCACTCAAACTATATTAATCTGTTACAATGTGTGTGTCCGAAAAGTCTATCATGGGTTACAACTTATATTTCACTGGGTGGCATGATAAATTCCAAAAAGGTCCACCAATGTTTGGGGTTCAGTTATAACATATGCAATGAGTAAAAGAAATTAAATATTGTCTGCCATCAAAGGGGGAAACAAACTGGGGTCAACCAATGCCCTGGGATTATTATTTTATTAAAAGAACCCTACAAGTAATTTGTCCAAAAAGTCTATCCTGGGTTACAACTTATATTTCACTGGGTGGCATGATAAATTCCAAAAAGGTCCATCAATGTTTGGGGTTCACTTATAACATATGCAATGAGTAAAAGAAATTAAATATTGTCTGCCATCAAAGGGGAAAAGAAACTGGGGTCCACCAATGCCCTGGGATTATTATTTTATTAAAAGAACCCTACAAGTAATTTGTCCAAAAAGTCTATCCTTGGTTACAGTTTATATTTGACTGGGTCGCATGATAAATTCCAAAAAGGTCCACCAATGTTTGGGGTTCACTTATAACATATGCACTGAGTAAAAGAAATAAAATATTGTCTGCCATCAAAGGGGAAAAGAAACTGGGGTCCACCAATGCCCTGGGATTATTATTTTATTAAAAATACCCTACAAGTAATTTGTCCAAAAAGTCTATCCTGGGTTACAGCTTAGATTTCACTGGGTCGCATGATAAATTCCGAAAAGGTCCAGCAATGTTTGGGGTTCACTTATAACATTTACACTGAGTAAAAGAAATAAAATATTGTCTGCCATCAAAGGGGGAAAAAAACTGGGGTCCACCAATGCCTGGGATTATTATTTTATTAAAAATACCCTACAAGTAATTTGTCCAAAAAGTTTATCCTGGGTTACAGCTTAGATTTCACTGGGTCGCATGATAAATTCCAAAAAGGTCCAACAATGTTTGGGGTTCACTTATAACATTTGCACTGAGTAAAAGAAATTAAATATTGTCTGCTATCAAAGGGGGAAACAAACTGGGGTCCACCAATGCCCTGACATTACTATTTTATTAGAAAAATCCTACAAGTAATTTGTACAAAAAGTCTATCCTGGGTTACAGCTTATATTTCACTGGGTTGCATGATAAATTCCAAAACGGTCCACCAATGTTTTCACCCACTTAAAAAATATGCACTGAGTAAAAGAAATTAAATATTATTTGCCATCAAAGGGGGAAACAAACTGGGGTCCACCAATGGCCTGGGATTATTATTTTATTAAAAAAATCCTGCAAGTTATTTGTCCAAAAAGTCTATCCTGGGTTACAGCTTATATTTCACTGGGTCGCATGCTAAATTACAAAAAGGTCCGCCAATGTTGATGAACACGAGTGCGTGAATAAGAAAATGGCAGGTGAGGATAACCAGTGGGGGCAGGTGGTCGTGAATAGTGAACGTCAATGGAGTGTGCAAGTGAGCCTCACCGATGGTGATTGTTGAAATTGGGGCAAAATTTAGGTTAGGTTATGAAATTGGGGATTTGGGAGTGTGGAGAGGGATTCGGGGATTCACAAACGAAGAAGAAAGCTGCGGTTTCTTGGGTTAGGGTTTCGCGCGCACAGGGGTTTTGGGGTGAGAACAATGACGCCGGAAGGGGATAGGGTGCGGGAGGGGATTTGTGGAGCGGTAAGGGATTTGGGAGTGTGGAGCAGAACTGTGTGTGTGGTGCGGGGAAGGGGACTGGCCTCTCCTTTCAGTGTTCAGTGTCAGTGGCCAGTTTTGGGGAGAGTGGAGAAGCGGTGGAGCGGTGGTGTGTGAGGAGTGGGAAAAGGCTGTGACAACACGCGCTTGGCAGGGAAATGTTGTCTCTGAATGCCAATTTCATTTTTCTGTTCAAAAATAAAAAAATTAAATCCAAATGCTGCTACCACGTCAGGTGGTCAAGAAAGTGGTAAAAATTGGGTGTCATTGTATCATTACTCCTTTTTTTTTAATGGAATTCATCACGTCCATTATTACCTTTTTTAATGCACCGATCACCGAGCCATCAACTTGGTGCTCGTACTTCTCTGTATCAATCAATGATCTATTTAAGGAAAGACTCCCACTCAATAACACACAACAACAACGAAAGTTCAAGCACAAATGGATTTCGTTCTAAATTACATGAATTCCACTACCATTGGATTTCTTTCTCTAATCCTCTTCTGTTTATTTCTGTACAATCCCTTCAAATTTTTTCAAGGTAAAGAGGCTCCCACAGTTGCAGGAGCATGGCCAATTCTTGGTCATCTTCCACTGTTGAGTGGTTCAAACAAAACCCATAGAACTCTGGGTGCTTTGGCTGAAAAATATGGACCCATCTTCACCATCAAACTTGGTTCCAAAAAGGCTTTGGTAATCAACAACTGGGAAATAGCAAAGGAATGTTTCACCACAAACGACATGGTGGTTTCCTCTCGCCCCAAGCTTGTCGCAATAGAACTCATGGGCTATAACCATGCCATGTTTGGGTTTGCACCCTATGGTCCCTATTGGCGCGAGCTGCGAAAGATTACAACTTTAGAGATCTTTTCCCCTCGTCGAGTGAAACAACTGGAGCATGTACGTGTCTCAGAAGTTCAAACCTCGATCATAGAGTTGTATAATGTTTGGTGTAGCAAAAAGGGTGAGTCTGGGTATGCCTTGGTGGAGCTGAAGCAATGGTTTTCTCACTTAATATATAACATGGTTCTTCGAATGGTCCTTGGGAAGAGATTTTTTGGCTGTGAAAACGTGAAAGATGAGAAGGCACAGAGATGTGTGAGGGCTGTGGAGGAGTTCATGCGTCTGTTGGGGGTGTTCACAGTGGGAGATGCTATTCCTTGGTTGAGATGGCTCGATTTCGGAGGCCATGAGAAGGCAATGAAGGAAACTGCCAAAGATTTGGATCGTGTTTTAGTTCAGGAGTTAGAGGAACATAGACAGAAGAAGAGTTTGGGTGAGAAGGTTGATGAATTTCAAGATTTCATGGATGTGATGATTTCCTTTCTTGATGGAAGAACTACTGATAGGGTTGATGCAGACACTGTGATCAAATCCACTGTGCTGGTACGTATATACACCAGATTTCCCTACTTTATACATCACTCCCCTTCGGTGTAGTATAAGTTTTCAATATGTAATCTTAACTTCCTTAGTTGTTCATTGAAATACTTCTTTTACAATGTATATTTGATTTGCAGACAATGATCGCAGGAACTGACACAAGTAATACTGTACTTACGTGGACAATATCTTCGATTTTGAGAAATCCTTCTGTATTGGAAAAAGTAAAAGCTGAATTAGATATTCATGTCGGAAAAGAGGAAAAAGTAAAAGCTGAATTAGATATTCATGTCGGAAAAGAGAGAAGTGTATGCGAGTCTGATATAAGTAAGTTAACGTATCTTCATGCGATTGTCAAAGAAACTAAGATTATATCCTCCTGCTCCTCTTTCAGCACCTCGTGAGTTTATAGAGAATTGTAATTTAAGTGGTTATAACATAAATAAAGGAACACGTCTAATCACAAATCTTTGGAAGATTCAAACAGATATCAAGGTTTGGGAAGATCCATTAGAGTTCAAACCAGAAAGGTTTCTAACAACTCATAAAGACATTGACATGAGGGGTCATCATTTTGAGTTATTACCATTTGGAGGTGGTAGAAGAATATGTCCTGCAATATCCTTTGGACTTCAAATGGTGCATTTCACACTTGCTACTTTTTTACATTCTTTTGAAATTTTAAGTTCACCCGATCTTATTGATATGATTGAAACCTCTGAATCAACTAACATTAGAGTCATTCCCATTGAGATTCTTATTAAACCACGTCTATCTTTTAGTTGTTATGAAAACAACATGTCCTTACGTTAGCTACATGGCCATATGTTAACTACGTGGTCATGTCGCATTTTCGTTGGAAGTACTTTCTTTTCATTTATTTCAATGTAGTTGTTATCTATGTAGTTTCTCTCATAAATTATTTCGAAATAATGGATATATTCTTATTATCTTTCCATTTTCCATTTTTCTTCAAAGCATTTGTTATATTTATAGTTTATTTTTGTAATTTCAACTTTGTTTTCTCATAAGCTTTCTGACTTAAAAATTTTGGGTTCAAAGTAAATAACACTATAAAAACTACTTGTTATCAATATCGATGAACTAATGATTGATGATCAATTATTAGAATGGAGAAAAACCGAATTAAATAATAAAAGATACGAATGGTTTTCTTTTCTAGAGAAAAAATTGATGTAGGACATTTCATGAAGATATATAAAAAAATTAGTTTATGACATTGAAAGAAGATTCTATGAAGAAATCCGTAAGAAAAGAAGAAATGAAGTATGATATCGTAGTTATAGAGTTCCAATAATTTAAAAAAAAACTCAAAAAATTACATAATACAATGAAAATCTAAACAATTATTATAAATTTGAATATTTTCAAAAAGACAACTTGTTATACACATGCTTGTTATCGATATAATATATAATGATACAAATTATATTTCTTAGGAATAAATAATTGTCTATCCATATATAAATAAGGACTTATGACTTGGTACCATTTTAATTAAGGTGACACATATGTGTTACATTGTTTTTATTTTTATCACCAAAACAAATATATTGAAAGTAATAACCGGATTGCCTCAACCCACTTAAAAAAGAAACTTGTACAATAAAGAAATAGAAACATGTTGGCACCATGAGAAAAATAGTTCCTCAACCCATATACATTTGTTTTTCCTCCTAATTTTAACTGTTCTCTAATATTGGACTCATCTAACTTAAGAACTAATTATTTAAAATTGTTTTATCCTTCCTAAATTTGTGTTGTCATCCTCAAAGCTCTCAAGTTATATTCTATTGATCCATATAAATGTGAGTTAAATGTAACAAAAAAATCTTAAAGTGTGTTTGAATAAGATATTTCAAGTTTTGTGACAAAAATATATTGTTTGAGTAATGAATTTTGAAAGAAATTGAAATCCTAGAATTTCAATAGAATAATTGGTTTAAGTAAAGAATTTCAAATTCTATGTAAAAGGTAAGAATTTAAGATTCTTCACATTCTTATATTTATATTTTGATTTTCGTAGTTTGGATCGACCTAAGTCTTAGTAGTCTATTCGACTTTACTTAGGTATAAGTAGACTAGGCTCGACTTGATGTGGAATCGATCCAACTTATTTTGACATGGTCCCGATCTAATGTCCTACCACAACTCACAATTCTATTTGGACAAACTTGACCTGATATGTCCAAGTCTCACTTGTACCCAACTAGAGCTCGACTAGACTCGAGTGGTTTTCAACCAAACACGACAGGTCCTAGCCCAACTCGACTGAATGTGATCACACCCTGACACGACTTAAAACTAAATCATTTTTCTTTCAAATTTTTTATCTTATTTTATATTTAGATTTTGTTTCAAATATGTTTCTGAATTGTCTTTTGGGTGGAACATTATAAGTGGTTGTAATAGTCTTAACATATTTATATTTAGGTTAAAATACTAATTTAGTCTCTATTTTTGTTCGATTTTGTCAATTTAATCTTTTTTTTTGTTCAATAAAGTTTTAATTTTCATCAATTTTGTTCAATTTAGGTCTTGTTTTACCATTTTTTAAATAATTCACAACCAATGAACAATGTATGTCACATGTAAGTTAGTGGTTTTTTGTTTAATTTTTTATTTTTAAATTTTTCTTAATTTAAAATAAAAGGTTTAATCATGTCGTTAGTCCTCATTTTGGAGGCAAAATCTCAATTTGGTACCCGTATTTTTAAAAGTCTCAATTTGGTCCCATTTTTTGTTAAAACGTCTCAAATTTGCCCTTTCTGTTAAGTTTGGCTAAACGCCGTTTGTTGTTGCTGAGGTAAATTTTTGTTATTGAAACATGTCAATAACACATGGAATGGCGTGCAAAAATATTTTTATTTAAGGCAACATAAGTGTGTGGTAGTGAATCCCTAAATTTCTTTTCTTCTTCTCCTATCTTCCCTCATGAATCCAGCCAATTGTGGTTCCTGTTCAAGTTCAAATGTTGAAGGAAAGCACAAGCGTAGCGTGAATTTTTGCAGTGGTCGTGGGTATAGAAGCATCAATGTAACGCCAGTTGTTATTGTGGTGATAAGGCTGTGTTGAGAACTGCGAAAACAGCCAAGAACAAAGGAAAAAGATTTTGGGGCTGTCCAAACTTCAAGGTAATGTTAATTTGTAATTTGTGTATGGTTTTTGTGTAAGGTTTTTTGTGTTTGTTGATAAAGACGTGAATGGTATATTTGCAACAGAGTGGAGGTGAAGAGTGTGGTGGGTGCAATTACTTCAACTGGTTTGTTGAGTATGGGATCAGAGAAGGGGGTTCTGCAAGCACGATTGTGATTCAAAATAAATGTTGTGGGGATGTGAAGAATGAAGAAAAGGTTGGTGGCAATGTGAAGATTGAAGGAAATGTTGTTGGCAGTGGCACGAATAAAGCGTCTGTTGGTGGCAATTTCAATTCCCAAGAAATGAGAAGGAGTTGCATGATGGCCTAAGAAGTGGTTGCTGATATCAAAATATATATTAATTCATTAGAAAAAAGGATTAAGGTGTTGATTGAAGTGGCCTGTGTTTTTGCCTTGTAGTGAACATGATTAGTGTGTTTTTGTTGTTGAATTAAAATTAAAAATAATATTAAGTATTTTTAACCTTTTAAGATTTTAAATTAACGGTGTTATTCCCTACTTTTAAATTTTTCGTTTTAATTTTAAACCAACTTTAATTCTAAATTAAAAATATTTAATAAAAATATGAATTTTAATAATAATATCAGTCTAACATTTATATAAAAATTAAATTTTGTCTCAATTTGAAGAGTGATAAAATTGCTTAATTTAAAAAAAAATTAGGTCCAAATTGAAAAAAAAAATAACGAATATTAGGACTAAATTGAATATAAAAACTGACCCTGACATGTGGTAAATATTGGCGTGACACGTAGATATTTTTTTTAAATTAAAAATAAAAAAATGTATTAAAAAATCACAAAATGACATGTTACATGATATGAGCTTGACAATTCCAAATTTTTTTAAATAAAAAGATTATTTTAAAAAAAATAAAAAAAAATCACAAAATGACACATAATAATTACTATTTACACTCCATTAATTATTTTAACAATATTAATGAAAATGACCAAATTAAATAAAATTGACGAATATTAAAACCAAATATATATATATACACACATGTACATGTATATGGATATATATATATATATATATATATATATATATATATATATATATATATATATATATATATATATGACCAAATTAAATATAACGAATATTAGGATTAAATTAAATATAAAAACTAACTCTGACATGTGGTATAATATTGACTTGACATGTAGATATTTTATTTAAAATAAAAATTTTAAAAAATATAAAAACTAACTCTGATATGTGGTATAATATTGACTTGACACATAGATATTTTATTTAAAATAAAAATTTTAAAAAATATATTAAAAATCACAAAATGAAATGTGACATAATATGAACTTGACACAAGAATATTTTTTCTAAATAAAAATATTATTTTTAAAAAAAATTAAAAAAAGTTACAAAATAATACATAACAATTATTATTCATACTTGATGAATATTAAAACTAAATTAATATATATATATATATATATATATATATATATATATATATATATATAAAACCAAATAAAAAAAGTCGAACAAATACCGAAACCAAATAATTATTTAAGTCTTCAACCTTATATATATCTCCCAAAGATATTAGTTTTAGGGTTAGGCTACATGAACATTTATTCAATGATAAATTGAATGCCTATTTTCATAGATTTGGTGCATGTGATCCCTGTCGTACTTTTCGGCACATGTGATGAATTCGTTCGTTTCGGCAGATGTGATCCTGTGTTAGGTGCATGAATTCGGTATGGTACGGTCTAACTATCCATGTGAGCCACATATATTATTTATCAAAATGATATTTTTATTTGATTTGATGTATTTGAATATTATTAAAATTTTACATAATTATTTTATATTTATGTTTTTTCACTTTTAGTGATTAAAAATTATTAATTAATATAATAACAAATTTATATATTAATTTATGAAATAAAATATTATTGATTATTAAAATTATTATTATTGTGAATAAAAAATTGTAATTAGTTTCTAAATTTATTTTTAAAATTTAGTTATTAAGAATTTAATTATCAAATAAAAATGTCATTAAATATTAATTATCAAAATTTTTACTAAAAAAAATTAATTTTTTGTGTGAAATTTTAATGTGAATACTAACACCTAATATTATATTTGAATCGTCTTCTTATTTATTTAACATTTCAAAATTGAATAATTTTTCTTTCAATTTGTTTTTAATTTTATTAAATTTAGATTTTATTTCAACTATATTTTCTAATTATTTTTGAAATTGTTGAAACATCGTAAGTGATTCTAACTTCATATTTATGTTTGTCTTCGAAAATTATTAGTTTTAATATTAGGTTCTTACATGAACGTGGTGTGAATTATTCAATGATAAACTAAATGGTCTATTTTCATAAAATTGGTGCATGTGATCCTTGTGTTAGTTGTGTGACTTTGGATCGATAAGGTTGATAGTCAAACTATCTAATGTGAGCTAATACTAACCATTAAAATATAGTTTTTATTTGATTTGATTTATTTGAATATTATTAAAATTTTACATGTAAGATATTTTAATCTTTTCTACTGATTTTTAATGAGCATTTCCAAGAAAAATAAAATGTAGTTAACAATATGTTTTAAGAAATCAAATTGATACAGGGCCATCTTTCAATTACTAAAACAATACAAAAATATCTATGTTCATAATTTTTCTTACTAAAAATAAATTTGCATATTTTTTAAAAGAAAATATGTTTGTCGAGTACTTTATTATGTTTGCAGTCACTTTATTTTTTTCAAACCTTATCTTTGAAATTGTGGACAGAATCTTTGTCTCATTGTTCAATTTATTTGCCAGAGAAGAGTCGACACAAATATCTTCAGAAACATTGAAAAGTGTTTCTTCAAACACGTTTTGAAAAAATCGAACTCATTTTCTTTCTTTATAAAAATATCACTTCTTTAACTGAGTTCATCACATCCATTCGTTAAGCCATCAACCTGATCCTTTCACTTCTCTCTGTAGCAATCAATGATCTATTTAAGCAAACATTCCCACTCAACGACACACAACCTTAACAAAATCTCAAAATGGATTTTGTTCTAAGTTACATGAATTCCACTACCATTGGACTTCTGTCTCTAACCCTCTTCTGTTTATTTCTGTACAATAACTTCAAATTGTTTCCATGCAAAGAGGCTCCCACAGCCGCAGGAGCATGGCCAGTACTGGGTCACCTTCCGTTGTTGAGTGCTTCAAAGACACCCCATAGAATGTTGGGTGCTTTGGCTGAAAAATATGGACCCATCTTCACCATCAAACTCGGTTCCAAAAAGGCTTTGGTAATCAACAACTGGGAAATAGCAAAGGAATGTTTCACCACAAACGACACGGTGGTTTCCTCTCGCCCCAAGCTTGTCGCCATGGAACTCATGGGCTACAACCAAGCCATCTTTGCCTTTTCACCCTACGGTCCCTATTGGCGCGAGCTACGAAAGATTACAACTTTTGAGATCCTTTCCCCTCGTCGAGTGGAACAAATGCAGCATGTTCGTGTCTCAGAAGTTCAGAACTCGATCAAACAGTTGTATAATGTTTGGTGTAGCCAAAAGAGTGAGTCTGGCTTTGCCTCGGTGGAGCTGAAGCAATGGTTTTCTCACTTGGTATTCAACATGGTTCTTAGAATGGTCGTAGGAAAGAGATATTTTGGCGGTGAAAACGTGGACGATGAGAAGGCACAGCGATGTGTGAAGGCTGTGGAGGAATTCCTGCGTCTGTTGGGTGTGTTCACAGTGGGAGATGCCATTCCTTGGTTGAGATGGTTTGATTTTGGAGGCCATGAGAAAGCAATGAGAGAAACTTCCAAAGATTTGGATATTGTTTTGGGTGAGTGGTTAGAGGAACATAGAGAAAAGAAGGGTTTGGGTGAAGTTCAAGATTTCATGGACGTGATGATTTCCTTGTTTGATGGAAGAACTTTCGATGGGTTTGATGCAGATACCGTGATCAAATCCACTGTGCTGGTACGTATATGTTTAATTTACATGGAGAAAGATATTTTGAGTACTAAATATCGATAACTTTCTCTTCTAATATAAGGTGTTATTTTGTAAGTGATTTTGAAATATTGATTATAAAAAAAAATGAAAAATCATTTAATGATACCTGAAATTATAAAAGAAAGTTGTCAAAATTTAGTAGTCAAAAAATCATTTTCCATTACATATTACATACATTTGGGAACCATAAAGAACTTTATTTTGTATATTAATAAGTTAATCATATTATAAAACGTAGCCTTAATTTCCTTAGTTGTTCATTGATATATTTCTTTTGGAGTATGTATTTGATTTGCAGGCAGTGATTGCCGGAGGAAGTGGCACGAATAATATTATTCTTACATGGACAATATATTCAATTTTGAGAAATCCTTTGTTGTTCAAAAAGATAAAAGCTGAACTAGACATTCATGTGGGAAAAGAGAGATGTGTAAGTGAGGATGATATAAGTAAGTTAACATATCTTCAAGCGACAGTCAAAGAAACTCTAAGATTGTATCCTCCAGCTCCTCTTTCGGCACCTCGTGAATTTACGAAAAGTTGTACTTTAAGTGGTTATAACGTAAAAAAGGGAACTCGTTTAATCACAAACCAATGGAAGCTTCACACTGATATCAATGTTTGGGAAGATCCATTAGAGTTCAAACCAGAAAGGTTTCTCACAACTCACCAAAATATTGACTTTCGAGGTCATGATTTTGAGTTATTGCCATTTGGAAGTGGTAGAAGAATGTGTCCTGGAATATCTTTTGGTCTTCAAATGGTGCATTTAACTCTTGCTACTTTTTTGCATTCTTTTGAGATTCAATATTCATCGTCTCATCTTATTGATTTGACTAAAACCTCTCAATGGATAGGCACTAGTATTCCCCTTGAAATTCTTATTAAACCACATCTATCTTTTAGTTGTTATGAAAACAATAAGTTATGTTAACTACATGGTCATACTATATTTTCATTGAAATTACCTTTTATTTTTATTTAGCTCAATGTCATAATTATCTTTATAGTTTCTCTTCCAAAATTATTGATACCTACTACCATTGTATTTTTGTTCAAATTACTTGTTAATTTTATAGTTTATCTTTTGCAATTTCAAATTTGCTTTCCCATATGCTACTTAATTATAAAAAAAAAAAAAATTGGTTGAAAGAAAATAAGAATATAGAAACAAATTGTGATCTATCAACCAATTATTCATGGTCTATTATTGGAAGAAAAAAAAATGGACTAAGATAATAGAAAATAAGACATAGGTTACCTTTTATAGAAATTTTTTTTGTAGAAAAAAAATTGATGAAAGATATAGTAAATATTTGTTTAAGTCCGTATTTTGATCTTAAGAGTTTGATGCGGACTTAATTGAGATACAAACTTAATTGAGATGCAGATTTATGAAATTTTAAGAGTCTATAATATAAAATATTATTAGTGTTAAAAGTTTGTAAAGATTGTAAGAATATGATAGATATAAAAGATATGTTACAAGAAATATTTGTTATCTCTCTCTCTCTATATATATAATATATATATATATATATATATATATATATATATATATAATATATATATATATATATATATATATATATAATATATATATATATATAACAAAATATAACAGAATATAGAGTCAAATGATTATACATGATTTTTTTTCTAAAAATAAATTCACAAAATTATTAATCCAAGAATTTTCCTTTTTCAAATACGGATTTTGACAAAATACGAACTTAAATAAGTAATACAAACTTAAATGAGTACGAACTTAAATGAGTGCAAACTTAAGTGAATGTTTACTGTACTTCATAAAAATATTTAACAAGTGATTATGATATTAAAAGAAAAATATCTTAAAAGGATCTCAATAAGAAAAGAGGAAATAGAATATTATACCTTAATTAGAAATTTGAATATTTTAAAAAGACAACTTGTTATATACATATTAGTTATAGACATAATATAGAATAATGGCATATATTGTATCACTTCAAAATAAATAATCAACAAAAAGATAAAAAATTAATGTATAGACTATTTTAATTAGGGTTTGAAACACATATGTATTACTTTGATTTTTTTTTATAAACAAAAACAAATATATTGACAGAATAATTCGGTTGCCTCAACCAAAAAAAAAATGTAAAATTTTTTACCATTACTTCTGATTTCCTTCATATTAATTATTCTTTTGATATTGAACTTATTCAACTTGAACTAATTATCCTTCTTGAATTGTATTGACATCTTTAAAGTTCTTAAACCAAGTTCTTCTCCATTAATTCAGATAGATAAGGGCTAATCTCCTATCAAAATCATTTAGCTTTCATTACGGCAAAGGAACGTGTTTTGAAAGCCCTCTTATTACAGATTTTTATACCTGCAAAATTGATAACAAAAAATAAAAATAAAAAACAAATAATTTGTACAAGTTCCATATAAAAGCAATTATGCGTTCTTCTTCGTTATCTATGTTTTGTTATCTTAGAGACAAATATATTGCTTTACACTAAAATCGTATCCAAGAAGCTCACTACAAATTTATAATAATTCATCCACTCTAAATTTTCACTAAAAACCAACCTCACAAACTACTAGAAATTTGTTGAGTGGCTAAATTTTTAGTCACAGAAAATCAATCACCCAATCGGTAACCAAATATGTAATTATTATTATTGTTTTATTATTTTACATTTTTTTTTCCACACAAATCTTTTCCCTCTCCCCTAATTTTTTCCAAATCAAAATTTTTCTCTCAGTTATCTATCCCATGATGAACGTTAATGTTCCAACATATTACTATTTTTATTTTGATGTTTATAAGCAAAGTTTACTCGTGCATGGGAAGAAACATCTCAATCAAATCAGAAGAAACATCTCAATCAACATCTATTATAGGAGTATCTACACATGATGAGTTATAATTTTGGTGTAAAGTTGTTAGAATTATCAAAGACAACATGTATGAGCTTGGATATATGAGTCAACCAAAGCAATTGGAAGACAATCCTATTACGGACATGTGATACTAACACTAATATGTGTTATTGACCCTGACACGTGTTACTATTACTGTTACGTGACAAAATTTAGCTTGACATGTAAATATTTTTTTAAATTAAGAAAAATAAAAAATATTAAAAAAATAAAAAATTACGAACTAACACGTGATATAAATGGCTCACTATCCGTTAAGTATTTAAACAGCTTTAACAAAAAGAATTAAATTAAACAAAAATTGACAAAAATTAAGATTTTATTGAATAAAAAGCAAATTATTAAGATTGAATTGACAAAATTGAACAACAATATGGATTTAGTATTTCAACCTTAGGCTTAAATAATGATTTGGTCCTACTATTCATTTAGTTTTTTTCAATGTGGTCCAATTTTATTTTTTTTTTCAATTTGGTCATAATATTAGTCAATTTTATTCAATTTAGTTCTTTTTGCTAACACCGTTAAAATAATGAACGGATTGTAAACAGTAACTGCCACGTGTCATTTATTTAAATTTAAAAAAAATTATTAAAAAAATATGTCTACATGTCAATGTCACGTGTCATTTTGTGATTTTTTTTTTCATTTACTTTTTAAATTTAATTTTTTTATTTAAAAAAGGTTTCACGTGTCAAGTCAAGATCATGCCACGTATTAGGGTCAGTTTTTTATATTCAATTTGGTCCTAATATTCGTTATTTTTTTTTTCAATTTGGTCCTAATCTTTTTTTTTTTTAAATTAGCATTTTTGTTCATCTCCAAATTGAGACAAAATTTAATTTGTATGTAAATGTTATATGGATATTCTTATTAAAATGCATATTTTTATTAAATATTTTTAATTTAGAGTTAGAGTTAGTTTAAAATTAAAATTAAAATTTTCAAAGTAGACAATAACACCATTAATTGAAAATTTTAAGAGGTTAAAAATACATAATATTATTTTTAATTTTAAATCTTTATTTTATTTTTAACCTCTTAAAATTTAAAAATAATGGTGTTATTCCCTATATTAAGTATTTTTAACCTCTTAAGATTTTAAACTAATGGTGTTATTGTCTACTTTTAAATTTTTAGTTTTAATTTTAAATCAACTCTAACTCTAAATTAAAAATATTTAATAAAAATATGAATTTTAATAAGAATATATATAAAATTAAATTTTGTCTCAATTTGAAAGGGATAAAATTGTTCAATTTTAAAAAAAATTAAGACCAAATTGAAAAAAAATTAACGAATATTATGACTAAATTGAATATAAAAATTGACCCTGACATATGGCATAATATTAGTTTGACACATGGATTTTTTTTTTAAATTAAAAAATTAAAAAAATATTAAAAATTACAAAATAACATGTGACATGATATGAACTTGAGACGTGGATATTTTTTTAAATAAAAAAAAAAACTATTTTTTAAAAAGAAATTAGAAAATAAATATAAAAAATTAAAAAAAATCACAAAATAACATGTGATAATTACTATCATTAATTATTTTAACAACATTAAAAAAATACTAAATTAAATAAAATTAACGAATAATAAAATTAAATTAATATATATATATATATAACCAAATTAAAAAAATCGAACTAAATAATTATTTAAGTCTTCAACCTTATAGTTTTATCTCCAAAAGTTGTTAGTTTTAGTGTTAGGTTACCGACATGAACATTTATTCAGTGATGAATTGAATAGCCTATTTTCATAGATTTGGTGCATGTGATGAATTCGTACTTTTCGGCACATGTGATCCTGTGTTAGGTTTATGCATTCGGTATGGGTACGGTCAAATTATCCATGTGAGCCGCAATATTATTTATCAAAATGATATTTTTATTTGATTTGATGTATTTGAATATTATTAAAATTTTATATAATTATTTTATATTTATGTTTTTTCAAAGTGATTAAAAATTATTAATTAATATAATAACTAATTTATATATTAATTTATGAAATAAAATATTATTGATTATTAAAATTATTATTATTATGAATAAAGTTTTGTAATTGATTTTTAAATTTAATTTTAAAATTTAGTTTTTAAGAGTTTAACTATAAATAAAAATTGGTCATTGAATATTAACTATCAAGTTTTCACTACAAAAAAATTAATTTTTAAATTAGTGTCTAATTAATTAATTTTTTGTGTGAAGTTTTAATGTGAATACTAACACCTAATATTATATTTGAATCGTCTTCTTATTTATTAAGCATTTCAAAATTGAATAATTTTTCTTTCAATTTTTTTCAATTTTATTAAATTTAGATTTTATTTCAACTAGATTTTTTAATTATTTTTGAAATTGTTGGAACATCGTAATTGATTCTAACTTCACATATTTATGTTTATCTTCGAAAATTATTAGTTTTAATATTAGGTTCTTACATGAACGTGGTGTGAATTATTCAATGATAAACTAAATAGTGTATTTTCATAAAATTGGTGCATGTGATCCTTGTGTTAGTTGTGTGACTTTGGATGGATAAGGTTGATAGTCAAACTATCTATGTGAGCTGCAATATTAACCATTAAAATATAGTTTTTATTTTATTTGATTTGATTTAATTTAAATATTATTAAAATTTTACATGTAAGATATTTTAATCTTTTCTACTGATTTTTAATGAGTATTTCCAAAAAAAATAAAATGTAGTTAACAATATGTTTTAAGAAATCAAATTGATACAGGTTCATCTTTCAATTACTAAAACAATACAAAAATATCTATGTTCATAATTTTTCTTACTAAAAATAAATTTGCATATTTTTTTTAAAAGAAAATGTGTTTGTCGGCACTTTATTTTTTTCAAACCTTATCTTTGAAATTGTGGACAGAGTCTTAATAAGGTTTTATATTTAAATAAGTCTCAATTTGCATCAATTTTGTTCAATTAAATCCTTTTTTTTAACACCATTTAAATTATTAGTGATCATAAATAGTGACGGTCACGTATCACTTTGTATTTTTTTAAATTTTTTTTAAATGTCCACGCGTCAACCCAACAACATGTCACGTGTTAAAGTCAATGTTTTATATTCAATTTAGTTTCTATATTTGTTATTTTTGTTCAATTTAGTCCCAAATTTTGTTAACATAAACCAATTTGGTTCCTCTCCAAATTGAAACCAAATTTAATTTTTATATTAAAATTCACATTTTTTATTAAATATTTTATATAATATATTAAAATTCACATCATTATAACTTTGATATAAAAATTAAATTTGGTCACATCTTTCATAGGGATAAAATTGGTCAATTTTAAACAAAATTTGGACTAAATTGAACAAAAATAACAAATATAAAGACCAAATTAAATATAAAACATTGATTTTAACACATACATACTACTGGATTGACACATAGATATTTTAAAAAAATAAAAAAAAAATTAAAATATATGAGTCAACCAAAACAATTGGGAGACAATCCTATAATGATTCTACGTCTTCATCTGTACAGGTCACGAAGAAGGATATCGAACAATTAAAATATAAGTAGTTTGTTGTTGAAATTGAGAGGAATATACTTTGTTATAGAATGTTCAACAACAAGCAAAATAACAAAATGTTGGATCACTTAATGGTAAAAAGAGAAATTTTCAACCTCCTCAAATGTGATTTTAAACTTTATTCTCATTACTTACATTTTTATGTTTTTATTACGATTTTGTATCGTTTACATCGACTCTTATAATAACATTATCAACTTTTTGTATGATTGTATTATTTTAAAAGATATTTATGTAAAAATAGTCTAATGATAAAATTGTGCAACATATTATATATATATATATATATATATATATATATATATATATATATATTTCGTTGTGTATTTGTATTCCATAGTCTAATATAGATTCTGGTCATTCTACTCTTATATTGTGTTTGGATAAAAAATTTAAACAATTTTAAAAAATTGGGATACATTTTTTATATGAAAAAAAAAAACAAAACAAAAATTGATTGAATAAAACAAGTATATTGGATCACTACATAAAATTTCTAAAATAACAATCAGTTTTAGAAATAAAAAATAATTAATCATTGTGTTAACTAATGTAGATATTAATTTCTAAATTTAGAATTATTGATATCTAACATAGTCTGAATTATAAATAAATTGATACCTGCTCTAAAATAATCTCTAATATTAGCTACTAAGTTTTGTTAACCAAAAGAAGTTATATCTAAATTTATATTTAATTAATTTATGACAAATTAGTACGTTTGCTTACTTTTTCCTTTTTCTTTTACACATTATTTTATTCATAGATCAAGATAACCCAATTATTCTTATTTAATATATTTATTTTTCTGATAAAAGAAATTAAAACAATATAAAATTATACAATGTTTATATCGTTTTTCTTGCTCAAAATCAATTTGGATTTTCTGTAAAGATGTGCACGGTTTAGCTGTATTTGTCCAATTTGCAGTATAGACAGAAACAACATGGACCTCTGGCCCTTTTGTTTCTACTCCCTTATTTTTTTCAAAACTTATCTTTAAAAATGAGGACACACAATCTTTTATCTCAGGAAATTTTTTCTTTTAACTCCAAGATTTTTTCTGCATCTCCAAGAATTTTTAAAATCTTAAAAACTTCCTTTGATAATTTGAGAAAAGCTATCCAAATCGTATCTCCAAATTTATTTTCAGATGTTAACTTTCAATAAAGATATTTCTAGATATCGACGTCCGGTGAAAGAATTTAAACTGCCATATGTAGAAAAATATATATATCAAAAGTCAACTTCCGGAATAATATATATATATATATATATATATATATCATTTTCTATTTTACTTGAATTTATTTTAGTTTTATTTAAATTTTAAATTTTAAATATTTAATTTTAATTATATTTTCTTTATTCTTTTATTATATATTTTTATATTTTTGAATTTAAATTTACTTTAATATAATTTGTTAAAAAATTAATAAAAGTAAAAATTAAATATAATTAAAAAAAATAAACTTCAAATTTTGAAAGAAAAAAAAAATAATATATATATATATATAATTTTTTTTCTTTTTTTAATTTCACGTTTTATGATCTTTTTTCTGTGGGTAATTATGTGTGGATAGTTCAGTTTTTTCTTATAGTGCATGAATCTTGTTTGGCAAAAAATTCCAACACAAAATTTTCATCCTTGACTTGATTCATTAGCAATTTTTTCAAAAATATTATTATATTCGAATCACTTCTCCTTTATTAACCTTTCAAAATTAAATCATTTCTCTTTCAAACTCGTTGATCTTATTATGTCTAAATTTAATTTAAAATATAGTTTAGAATTATTTTTTTAACACCTACAACATTGTATTAAGTTATGTTTGTTATTCCTACATACTCAATAGTCTCACATTGATTAGAAGTTGAGGCTTAAGGCGGTTTAATAAATACCCATTCTTCCTTTCACTCACCAATATTCTTTTTAAGGATAGGACTGTGATGGAGCACATGTTCCAAAGAGGACAATACCTCAAATATATGATAATTGACAATAACTCTATCATTAGACTTGAGATTGGAACATTAACACCCACCATGGAATCGATAACCGAATATATATATATATATGTATGTATGTATTTATTTATATATATATATATATATATATATATATATGTATGTATTTATATATATATATATATATATAAATACATACATATATATATACAAATACATATATATATATATATATATATATTAGATCGATTCTGGAATGCATATTAAATCGGTTCCGTAACCGATCTAATATACAGTGATGCAATATGTCTAAGAGATTTTATATCGGTTCTAAAACAATTGATCTAATACTTTAAACTAGAAAGGAAAAACAGACGTGCACTCACACTCCTTGTCTCAACTTGAATGACTGAAATTCAACAAGTATACACAACAATTAAAGACAAATGAGCAATACAAATTACACACGAATAGAAAACAACTCCACAAAATTTCAGATTTTCATTCGCAAATCAAAATGAACACTAAAAAGAAAAGCAGCGGAGGCGCGAGAGAGAAGAGAAAGAAGCTTTCAGTGAACGAAGCAACGACTCATTGACAGCGATAACGATGGTGAGCAACGGCGATGAGGTCTGGTGGTGAGCAGCAATAGCAAGGAAGAAGAGAAGTTGTTGTGACAATTAAAAGAGTTTTCGCATTTTTGTTAAATTTGTGAAGAGTATTAGATCGGTTGAATTTTTAATTGATCTAATAAGTGAATATTAGATCGGTTATATAAAGAACTGATTTAAAATTCACATATTAGATCGGTTAAAAATTCAACCGATCTTATATGTTTCCTAGTATTTATAAATTTGCTACCACATTATTTTTTAGATCGGTTTTCACATAATCGATTTAATATCCTGTTTTAGAGTGTCCTTTTTGCACTGGTGTGTAGACTTATGTTCCTACTACCAAATAAACTAAATAATCTATATCTTTTGTTTAATATGAATTTCGTATGTATAATAGTAAAACTATCTACATGGGTGCTGGATTATTAACTATTAAAATATCATTTTGGCTTAATATTTGAACAGTATTAAAATTTGCATTTAATATATTTTACTCGATTAACTAATTTAATGAGTATTTCCAAGAACGTAAAACTATAGTTTACAATATGTTTTTAGAAATCAAATTGATACAGGTTCATCTTTCAAATCTACTTCTACATTAAAGATAAAGTTACTAGAACAATATAAAAATATCCTGTGTTTATAATTTTTCTTGTTAAAAATAAATAAATTTGATTTTTTTTTTCAATATATATACTGTTTAAGGTTTTACCTGTAATTTTATGGATGATTTTTATCCCATTTGCAATACTGAAGAATGATGAAGACAGAGTCACCTTAGTTCTTTCAAACCTTATCTTCAAAATTTGAGGACAAACTTTAGCGGTGCACTTTTTTATTTGTTTTGTTTGATATTTTTGTTGTGACACTAGTCAACAAAACAGACTTTGTTGTGTATTTTTTAATTATTATAAAGATTTGAGTTAAAATTAATAAAAATTATATAATTAATTTTTAAAATAACGGTCGTATGTTTATTAATATATATATATATATATATATAAATTTTTAAAATTATTGTTATATAAAATTTTTTTAAAATAACGGTTAAATTTTTCTTTCTTAAAAAATGATTAAAATAAAATATTT
Organism: Vigna unguiculata; assembly: GCF_037176805.1. NCBI lineage: Eukaryota > Viridiplantae > Streptophyta > Magnoliopsida > Fabales > Fabaceae > Vigna > Vigna unguiculata. The sequence goes on along the minus strand of NC_140795.1, from coordinate 47,145,982 downwards.
ATAAAATAATTAATTTTAAAATAATAATTAAAGATAAAAATAAAAATATGAAATGTGAATAAAAAAGAGATATATTTTTATATATTATTATAGATATAGAACAAAACAAATCAAATTTGACTCTTTCTCACATTAGATTGTGGTTGTTTATATAATCTATCGGATTTGGATTTGGAATAAAAAAAAAATCTTAATTGGAATAAAAGGTTTTTGCTTTGACAGAAATTAATAATTAATTAATGAGTTTATACTTTATATATTTGTTAATTACATGAAGTAAATAGAACAGTCTTTAATATTTTATGAAAAAAATACTTCAACTTTTTTAGGGTGAGAGATAAGTTTGAGTAATTTGAAATATTTTATGAAGTTAGTCTCCTAATAATTATTTTTTATCATTACAAGAATCTTCATTTACATAAGGCTGACGCTAGAAGATTCAACACAATCCAAATAAAGATAACTTTAAAACCTATCCAAAATTACAATTCAATTATTAACATCAGTTGCGTAATTCTTAAGCTTGGGAGACATAAAATATCGTTATTAAGGTTAATATCTAATATTTCATAAACAAAATATGTTTATCGTCGTAACACATTAAGTTTCAAGTCTATCTAAATTTAACTATTTTTGAATTGGGTTCTTAGTAAAAAAAAAATATTAAGTATTTAAAAATTTTAATTTTTTAATTAAATTAGTATTTGTTTTGTTTTTTTTAATGGTAACATGACTATTATTTTGTCTTTTCATCTTATTCAAGCACTACTAAAAAATTTCATATTTTTTATCAATTTTGTTTTGAAATCTTTTTTGTAAGAAATACTTACAAATTTTATTGTAAAAAAATTTATAAGAAATTATTACCAATTTTTTTGCAAAATATTTTGTATGAAATATTTTTCGCAACAAAATACTTGTGAATTTTATAATTTTGTAGGAAATAATTATTCACCTACCAATTAAAATTCTTAAAAAATGTAAAAAAAAAAATCTTTTTCTTGTAATTTTTCTTTTACAAATTTACAAAAAAATCTCATGTAATATAAAAAATTTTAATAGTGAAGATGTAGTTGTTAAAAACATTATTCTTTTACTTGATTAATAACCATAAAGTTACATTGAAAAATTTTATATAGGACATTCAAAAAATATAAAAGAAAGAGAAGAATTTCAAGAAATATGACTCTTTGTATGTTGTATGATGATAAGACTTTGACCTTTAAAATATAATAATTATTAATTATTTTAGTTTATAAATTAATCACTAAAATTAATTATTATTTAATGTTTTTCTATTAGCAAGTGTTGTAATAAACCTGCCATTAGAAAATGGTGCGTTAATATTTTGGTATTTAACATCAAATTTGTTATGATGGATGTAAGTGCACTTGTGGTGATAAATTATTTTGTAATAAATATCATCAACTTTATTATGTGATTTAAAATTAGAAGTGTGAAGTGACATAATATATACCTACTGTATTCTTGTTCAAAGTAGAAGCATCATAGTAAATTTATTTACTATATTAGATTTAATTACATCTCAGAAACCTAACCTCACATCTTTGTTCTCTCATCTTCGATAGAAAAAATAGATAACTAGGGTAACTCTGGTTCAGGGAAAAAGGAAAATTTCTTGTAAAACTCATAAAAAACTTTGGCTTAATGTGATCATGTGATGTGTTCTAAGAGATTGAGATCTTAAAACTAATATAATATGACTGGATTCTTAATCAAAGTGATCCAGATTTGTTTATATTAATATTTTTGAAGTTGTTTATGAATATCCGAATCTTCTGATTGTACTCTCATATATATTAAATTCGGATGTGTAAATTTTTTATATGATAATAAACTGCAACTAATTTGATTAATTGTAGTGTACGGCAAACATGAAAAGCGATACTTGTGTTGAATAAAATATGATTAAGAAAAATATGTCATTAGTGCAATGTCAAACTATACTTTTTAGTCATGACGGATTTTCAAAAAATACTTTACAGAAATCAATATCAGTGGCGGAGCATTGAAGGAGCACGTGGGGTCATGGCTCTCCAAACTTTTTAAATTTTTTTTTATTTTTTATTTTTCTTTTAATTTTTTTAACTTCTTCAATTTTTTTTTAAATTTTTGTGTTTAATTTTTTTTTAAATTATGTATATTTTTAAATTCTTTAAATTAAATGTATCTTTTTAAATTAGGTAGTAGTATATTGAAAAATTAATAAAAATTTATTTGATATTTTTTATTTTTTCCAAAATACAATATTTAATATTAATAAATATTAAAATATAAAATTAAATATAATAAAGAAAAAAATTATTAAGATAATTTTTATTTTCTATTTTTATTGTTTTTTTAGTTTTTCAAATGTTGTATTCATCTCTTATCCTTACGTGATTTCTTTTATTGTCAAAGAAAAAAAAATTAAACAAAAACTTATTATCTCTGCCCTCATTTTTTATATCTTCTAAAAAATATAATTTTCTCTTGTCTCACCTAGTAGTGAAATATTAATTTAATATTTAGTACTATTTGTTATCTCGGGACTCTTTTGTATATTCATTTTTTTATGAATATAGAAAAGTAAGTAATGTATTATGATATTTTTTTATAGACAGTTTTAGTTGTTAGTTGATTATCATAATTTTTTATAGTAATTATATCTCTCAATTTTTTATTATATTATGATAAATTATTTTTTAGTCTTAAACTTGTTTTTTAAATATGTATATTGATGAAAAACAAAAAAATAAATTCATTTTTTAAAATTGATAAAAGAGGAGTGAAGATCAAAAACATTACAATATGGTTTTTCATCATATAACAATGAAATGAAATGTTTGTGATGACTTTTGAATCGATCTATGCACAGTAATAAAATGAAAAATGAATATTTTGCCGATAATATGATTATTTATATTGGAAAAAAAATAGTTGAAAAATTTAGTTATGATTAAATTATTTGATAAGTGCAAGAATATGAAAAAATGATGGACAATTATTTAGATAGTGTAGTTTCTTTTATACAGATAGTAATGTTAAATATATAAATTCTAATTATATTATTTTGCCTCCTTCAAATTTTAGTAAAGATCCACTAAAATTAAAATGTTATTTTTATTTATATATTATATATATATATATATATATATATATATATATATATGTGTGTATGTATATATAATAATAATTAGGGTGCCAAAGCTCCTCAAGATACACCAAGCACCACCAATGCCCATCTTATCGATTTAAAAAAAAAACTTACATATGTTTAGAAATGGTAGAAATCATTTTGTAAGTTTTGTAGATTATAAATACATTAAAACATAAAGATAAAACATTTAATATATTTTTAACAAGTAGAAAATCAATTCAATAAATAAAAGATTAGACGGGATGGAAAGAAATAAAACAGAATAATAAAGTTTTAGCCATTATTTAGAGTATCTGAAAAACATTTTAACAGTACAAAATCAATTCAAAATCTACTTCTATACCAAAGATCGACAGAAAATGATGATGAGGGCCCCTTGGTGCCTTGGTCTATAGCTAACTTTTCTTTTACAAACCTTATCTTCTTAAAATCGAGGACAAAATCTTCACCTCATCCTTGAATTTAGAAGATTCAACACAGAGAAAAATATACACGGATTAACCTACCCCCATTTATAATTCAATTATTAAAATAGTTGCGTAATGCTTATGCTTGGGAGAGAAAATATCAAGTTATTGCTGTTCCTACTTCTCTCTGTAGCAATCAGTGATCTATTTAATGGAAGCTTCGTTCCTACTCAACAACACATAACCTTAACAAAAAGCTGAAATGGATTTTGTTCCAAATTACATGAATTCCACTACCATTGGACTTCTCTCTCTAATCCTCTTCTGTTTATTTCTGTACAATCCCTTCAAATATTTTCAAGGTAAAGAGGCTCCCACAGTTGCAGGAGCATGGCCAATTCTTGGTCACCTTCCACTCTTGAGGGGTCCAAACACACCCCACAGAACTTTGGCTGCTCTGGCTGAACAATATGGACCCATCTTCACCATCAAACTCGGTTCCAAAAAGGCTTTGGTAATCAACAACTGGGAAATAGCAAAGGAATGTTTCACCACAAACGACATGGTGGTTTCCTCTCGGCCCAGGCTTGTCGCAATAGAACTCATGGGCTATAACCATGCCATGTTTGGGTTTGCACCCTACGGTCCCTATTGGCGCGAGCTGCGAAAGATTACAACTTTAGAGATCCTTACCCCACGTCGAGTGGAGCAACTGCAGCATGTTCGTGTCTCAGAACTTCAAAGCTCGATCAAAGAGTTGTATAATCTTTGGTGTAGTAAAAAAGGTGAGTCTGGGTATGCCTCGGTGGAGCTGAAGCAATGGCTTTCTCACTTGACATATAACATGGTTCTTCGAATGGTGGTGGGGAAGAGATTTTTTGGCTGTGAGAACGTGAAAGATGAGAAGGCACAGAGATGTGTGAGGGCTGTGGAGGAGTTTATGCGTCTGGTAGGGGTGTTCGCAGTGGGAGATGCTATTCCTTGGTTGAGATGGTTTGATTTCGGAGGCCATGAGAAGGCAATGAAAGAAACTGCCAAAGATTTGGATAGTGTTTTAGGTGAAGAGTTGGAGGAACATAGACAAAAGAAAAAGAAGGATTTGGGTGAAAAGGTTGATGAATTTCAAGATTTCATGGATGTGATGATTTCCATTCTTGATGGAAGAACTATTGATGGGGTTGGTGCAGATACCATGATCAAATCCACTGTGCTGGTACGTATATGTTTAAATTACACTTTTTCTTTTGCTCGCAATTCCCTCCAGTATTGCTTTATTTTCCAATGTTGCAACCTAGGATTAGTCTCTGTTAATTGACGGTCCTTTTTTCAGCCTTACATTTTAGTTTGTGCCAGAAACCAAACGGTCCTGTTTTAAGCCAGATTTTAGGTTGTTGTCAGCCTCACATTTTAGTTTGTACCAGAAACCAAACGGTCCTGTTTTCACCCTTAAATTTTAGGTTGCAGTTAGAAGTGGACTTATCTCTACTCAAATATGAAATTTTTAATATATCCTCACGTATATTCATCTCGAAAATTTGTTTGGATAGATTTTAACTTAATACTATGTTAGAAGTAGGACTTCCAACCATTGTACCAGAAACCAAGTTCACATTGCTTTAAGTATTGCATATCTTTGCTTCATGGTTTCAGCAGCTTCCTCTTATATTTGAACCTATACTATTCTCCTTTGACAATGTTTGAAAACTGCAATTTTAGACCTCCAAAATCTAATTCTCGTTAGACATATTCACACACGCTTATCTCCTCCCTTATCTCCTCTCTGCTTTCGTCTCTTACAGCTTTGAATAAATCGTTATCAGCTATTGAACTACACCAGATTTCCCCACTTTACATTTTGTATTTGAGGGTTGATTTTAACTCCAATTTGTATAAAAGTTCCTCTAATTTTTTGTTCGAAACAGGTCAAGTCGTCATATGAAAGACGATATTAAAAATGAAATCGTCTTTCATCCAGTAAATTTTATATTTTTTTTTCAAAAAACAAAGTCGATAGGGACAAGACCGGTTTCAGTTCATGGGAACAGTGAAGTTATTATCACAAATGATGATTTCACTTTTATGTTTTTTCTAACAATAAATGGTAAAAAAAAATTGAAATAAAAATAAAAATTAATATAGTTTAATATTATTATGTAATTTTTATTATCTAATATATTTTATTAAATTAATTTATTATACCAATCAAAAATAATTATCAAAAAGTATATATAATCTCTACTCTTAACAAAATCTTGTAAAGAAAATATATATAAAAACTACAAGGTTGAAAAAACCGAAAAGTAAAAAATTTTAAAAAATAAAATAAAACTGCAACAACATTGAAAAACAAAAAACTAAGAGTGAAGTCGTTACATGAGACGACGACTTCACTCTCATATGTGCAGAAACCGTAGTTCGTCTTGACGACATTACTTTTTGAAAAAAAAAAGAAACTAGTTGGGGGAGGATGACTTCATCTTTTATGTTGTCCTTCCCCGTGACAACTTAACCCAATTTTGAACAAAAAAATTCATCGAATCCTATTTTACAAATTCATGGTCAAAACGACTCAGAAATACAAAAAAGTCCCACTATTCTCATATTTCGTGTGTTTTCCTTTTGTTTACATATAAGATTAACCTTCCATTTTCTATTTATAGTATAAGTTTCCATATGTAATCTTAAATTCCTTAATTGTTCATTGAAATACTTCTTTTGGAATACATATTTGATTTGCAGGGAGTGATTGCAGGAGGGAGTGACACAAGTAGTACTGTTCTTACGTGGGCAATGTATTCGATTTTGAGAAATCCTTTGGTATTGGAAAAAGTACAAGCTGAACTAGACATTCATGTTGGTAAAGAGAGATGTGTATGTGAGTCTGATATAAGTAAGTTAACATACATTCATGCCGTAGTCAAAGAAACATTAAGATTATATCCTCCTGCTCCTCTCTTGCCACTTCGTGAATTTACAGATAATTGTACTATAAGTGGTTATACCATAACAAAAGGAACTCGTCTAATCACAAATCTTTGGAAGATTCAAACAGATAGCAAGGTTTGGGAAGATCCATTAGAGTTCAAACCAGAAAGGTTTCTAACAACTCATAAAGACATTGATATCAAAGGTCATCATTTTGAATTATTACCATTTGGAGGTGGTAGAAGAATATGTCCTGGAATATCCTTTGGACTTCAAATGGTGCATTTTATACTTGCTACTTTTTTGCATTCTTTCGAAATTTTAAGTTCATGGCCTAATCCTACTGATATGACTGAAACATCTGAATCTAGTACCACTAGAGCTATTCCCATTAAAATTCTTATTAAACCACGTCTATCTTTTAGTTACTATGAAAACGACACGTCTTTATATTAACTACGTAGCCATGTCGCATTTTCATTCGAAGTACTTTCTTTTTACTTAATTCAATGTACTTCTATATGTATAATTTCTCTCTTAAATTATTTCAAAATGATGATATATTCCTATTATCTTTGTATTTCCATTTATATTTATAATTTATCTTTGTAATTTCAATTTTGAGATATAAACGTTTTTGGATTCGAAGTAAATAAAAGTATAAAAACTAATTGTTATCGATATACTAATGATTGATGGTCAATTATTAGAATGGAGAAAATCGATTGAGATAATAGAAGATAGGTTTAGTTTTTTTTGGAGAAAAAATGAAAGACATTTCATGAAGATATTTAACAAAATTAGTTACGATATTAAAAGAAGATTCTATGATGAATTCTCTAAGAAAAGAAGAAATGAAATTCGATATCATAATTATAGAGTTCCAATAATTGAAGAAAACTCGAGAAATTACATAAAACAATGATGAAGCATTTTTCTTGTAGTGATTAGCACAAAAAGCACTTGTCTCATGTCTATGTCTTTGAAGAGCCACACTGACGAGGGAATGTGAGCTTTTTCTCTCTCTCTTTCCTGTTCTTGATAATTTTCTTTTATCATCTTATTATGAATTTATTAATCTCATTTGTTTTGTTTCCCTTTTGTGTCCATGAAATCCCCATGGCAGAAGTTGTAACAAAATCTAGAAAATAATAAAAATAACCATTCTCTGCATTTCATCATAAACTTCATCTGTACAAAATTATACAAAACATAAAAACTAAAATATAAAATATAAACCTTCCAACAGCCTGAAACTATATCAAAATTAAATTTATAATCTCTTTGATGGAGACGCTCCGTCGCGGATCTTGTTGGACGTCCACTCCGATCGACATTTCACCGATCAATCGACGCAGAACATAACACAGTAGAAGGCTCATATTCTCTCGTTTAGAACTCAGATCTCTCACATTTCTGACTGATTTCGAAAACCCTAAAAAATAGACCTAACTAATGGCTCAAGCTATAAACCTTAATAGGATTACATCACTATTCTTTTGGATCAAGATAAATGTTTCTCATCATTAGTTTAGCTTTTTCATCTTCATCATCATTTGTGTTGGGAACTTCCTTATCATCTCGACAAATCTTGTAGTGCAGCTTATGTCAGAATTCTCTGAAGCATCATTCAAGAAAAACTAAGAGCAGATCAAACTTTTATGTTTGTGCAATTTGATTTTATGGCAAAACCCTCTTCAAGATACCTATGTGACAAATTTATATGACCTTATACAGTGTGTAACCAAAAGGGGTTTTTTTTTGCATGATTATTCCTTTCAAAAATCCACTCTTTGGTTTTTCTTTAGCAGAAACAACAGCAATAAAAAGGCAGAACTTCTTAACATTGAAACTGTTCGAACCAAAATAATGAGGAGACAATAACAGAGTTGGCTGCTGTTACTACCCTGCACTCAGCATTGCTCAGTCACTCAATATCAAATTCAGATTTTCTATTATTTTTTTTAACACCGTAATCTGATGAACATTAAAAATATAATATATTGATATTTTAAAACATTAAAATTAATAATAATTAATGTATTATAAAAATATAATAAAAAAATAGTACATAAAAATATCAGTAAAAAATCCAAATTTCTCTATATCAGTCTGGTCCTTCCCATTTAAATTTATAAATATGGTAATTTTTTTGAGAAAGGTGATTTTCTTTATTTTTCTTTTGATTTTTTTAAGCTTAAAAAGTTAAATAAAAGGGACAAAACTGATATGAGATGAGAGTTTAATGGTGATTGTAAGAAGAAACAGCAGACAGCTCTGTTACTGGCTCCTCACTGTTTGGGTTCGAAGAGTTTCAAAAAATCAAAAGATTTACCTTGTGTTTGGATGGAGCATTTCAACAATGCTTAGAAATTGAAATGCTTTGCATTTGAATTGTTTGGAATCAAATTCCATTCATTTTTTAAATAATTTATTTGGATAAGGAAATTAAAATACCTTACATTTCAATTTTTGAAAAAAAAATTGAATTTATTGTGAGATAAAATTTAATTTTAATATTTATTTTAGGCTTAATTATGTTGAGTTAATGATAAATTTGGAAACCCGACGATCAAGAAGGGCCCGACGACACGGAAAGGTCTGACAACCCGGACGGGCCCGACGACCTAGAAGGACCGACGACCTAGACGGGTCCGACGACTCGGACGGGCCTTCCAAACCGTTGGGTTCGTCGGGTTCGTCTGGATAGTTTGACCCGTCCGAGTCGTCGGGTCCATCTATGTCATTGGGACCGTCCATGTCGTTGGGTCCGTCTGGATCATCGGGCTTGACGGTTTGGAAGGGTCCATCCAGGTTGTCGGGCCCATCCAGGTCGTTGGACCTGTCCAGGTTGTCGTGCTTGTTTGGGTCGTCAGGCCCAAAGGTTTGGAAGGGCCCATTCAGGTCGTCGCGCAGTCTGTGTTGTAGGGCCCGTATGGGTCGTCAGGCTCATCCGGGTCGTCGGGCCCATCTGGATTGTTGGGCCCATTCGGGTCGTTGGACCCGTCTGAATTGTCGGGCCCGTTAGATCATTGATCTTGTCCGGATAGTCTGCCCCCGTCTGAGTCGTCTGGCCATTCTAGGTCGTCGAGCCCGTTCTGGTCGTAAGGCTCGACTGGGTCGTTGGGTCCGTCCGGGTCGACGGGCCTGTCCGGGTCGACGGGCTCGTCTGGGTCGACGAACAAGCCCGTCTAGATCATTAAGCCCATTCAGGTCGTCAGGCCCGTTTGGGTCGTCGGACCTGTCTGGATCGTTGAGCCCATTCCGGTCGTTGGACCTGTCTGGGTCGTCAGGTCCGTATGGGTCGTCGAACCTGTCTGGATTGTTGAGCCCATTCGGGTCGTCGAACCCGTCTGAATTGTCGGGTCCGTTTGTGTCATCGGACCTACCAAAGAGTCTAGAATGTGAGGTTGAGTGAGAAGAATTTCAAATTCCACCTATTTTGAAGGTATTTGAATTTCTACTAATTTAACCAATTTAAATTCCTCAAAAAAATGCTTGCATTTGAAATGCTTTTTAATTTCTATATCCAAACTAAGCATTTCATTACAAAGCAATCTAAATTCTTCAAAAAAATGAATTACTTCATTAAAATACTCTATCCAAACACATTCTTAAAGTTTTGTTGAAACTGTTACTGTAAACAGAAACCTGAAACTGCAGATTTTGAAAGAATGGTAATGCAAAAGAACATTTTGGTTACATATACTGTGTCAGAGATAAAGGTCACTTCATAATCTGCATGTACATGAGAGAGTATTTTGCTAAATAAATAAATTGCACAACCATAAAAAAAATAATTACTCAAGAAAAAAGCAATCACAATTATAATAATTATAATAAGTAAAATTAAAATGCTAACAAATACTTAAAGAACAATAGTGTAATTAATGAATATTGAATTTTGTAAAAATTTATAAATAATTATAATATTAAATAAAGTATAACTTTAATAATTATAATACATTTTTATTTTATTTAAATGACAAAAATACTCATTATATATTTATAATTAATAATTTATTTAATGAAAAAAATTAAAAAACAATAATATAATAAAATAATTATATTTTAATATCATTAAAAATTAAAATATAATTAAACATAACAAAATTAACAAAATTACATATTTTTTGTTTTTTTAAATATAGACAATATTATGTTAATTATTTAAAAACAATAATATTTTATTTTTTTTAATTTTAAAAAAATTTATGTTTAATCATATTTTAATGTTTGACAACATTGAAATATAATTATATTATTATTTAATTATTTTTTAACTTTTTTTATGTATATAGTAAATAAATCATTGATTATAAATACATAAAATTTATGAATATTTTTGTCCTTTAAATAAAATATAAAAATACACTAATAATTATCAAGTCAAAATTTATTTAATATTTTAATTACTTATAAATTTTTATAAAATTCAATACTCATTAATTATACTTTAAACACATAAATTAGCATGAACCAAATCAAAAAAATGTATGAATGATTAAAAGTGAGGCAGATACCAATTTCAAATGATAAAATATGATTTTGCTGCATTAAATTATAAAAGAAAAATAGGTAAAGTGCTCACTACTTTTACAGAAATTACACACACACACACACATTAACACTAGAATTTAGGACAAGAAAATTCATCAGAAACAAAAAATACAACACTCAAACTGAGATAAATAATAATAATAATAATAATAATAAATAAATAAATAATGATAGTGCAAGAGACTATAACATGAACCAAATCGTGTAGAAATGAAAAATCAGTAGTCAATAAATATGAAAAATCAGAAACCTGTGTAGAAAATTGCTTGAGAGATGAAAAAGAATATAATATAACAATTCAGTGCATTCCTAATTTGTTTATGAATGCACTTTTTCTATCAAAAGTGAGAAATTTGTGTGAAGCCTAAACTTTGGAGAGTAAAAAATTTTATCTTTTATGCACTGAACTTCTCCAAGAGGACCATGAGAGGGAGGAGAAGACTCTTCCCAGAAGAACCCTAATTTGAAGAATTAATGAAATCAAAGCCCTATTCCGGAGAAAGGGTAAAAAAAAAAAAACTCCTCAAAAAAGAAAAAATAGGAAAAATTCAAATTGCAACAAGTTTTGTTCAAAATATTGAGAGAAATTGCAGTATGAATATGAGATTATTAGGAGAAAGAAGAATGAGTCCCATAAGTTGGAGAAAATTTGGGATGAGTGAAAGTTATTGTAATTGAGAATGAAAATTAGCAGAAGGAGAGGAAGGTATTTATACTAAATTGAATGTGATGGGGACAAAAACAAGAGTTAAATATTTTTTTAAACATTTTTTGGAGAGACAGATTTATTAAATGAAGGATTGGAATAATTTATTTTTGAGAGAGAAAATTATGAATGTGAGCATGAAACGTTTTATTACAGAGAGAGAATGACAAATCTCTTGTATAAATAAATTCATTAATGTAGAATGAGAAATTCATAAATAGTTTCCTAATCTAACTGATATCTGACAACTTAGTTTTCAATTTATATTTAATGTAGCATACGTTAAGCCAGCTGTTAGATGTAAAAGATATTAATATTTTTTAAATAGTTAAATTATTGGTTTAATTAAATTTATTATTTGAATCGTTATTAAATTTTTAATTCATAAAAAAAAGAAATCGGTGGGTTAAATATGTTTTTGGTCACTTAATTTTGGAAATTAAAATTATCCCTTTTCGAAACTTTAAATCAATCTAGTTCTTTATCTTTAGAAACTCTATGGATTTAGTCCATTTAACCAAATTTGTCAGGTTTATATTTGCCGTTTCAAACACGTTTCTTAGCTAATATTGAAGCGGAAACGTGTTAAATGGTGTAAACAACTCAAATATTATCATGACATCATGCTTTTGAAACTTTATATAAACGTAACAATATTTGGTTAAAATACTAAATACACACATTTTTAAAAGAGTTGAGGATTTAAATTAGTCTAAAATTTTGAAGAGGATTATTTCCAATTTTCACTTAAAGTTAAATGACCAAAAACATATGTAACAAAAAAAAAAGTATTTCAGTTGAGTTTCATTTCAGTTAACTGTACAATGTTCAATTAATGTCACATGGTAGTATCCTGTACTAGGATGTATAGTTTAGGGTTTAAACTTCATGGTTTAGGATTTAAAAAAATGAATTTCCTTTGTTAGCTTATTTATAATTGTGTTAAATATGTTTTTTGTCCAACATTTAGAGAAAAATAAAATTTGTTTATCTTTGAAACATTGGACCAATTTAATCTCTCAAACATAGAAATGTGTGGATTTAGTCATTTTAATCCAAATTTGTTAAATTTATTTAGTGTTTCAAACGTGTTCCATGATAGCACTAGAGATATTTATAATGTTTGGGACATTTTCGCTTTAATGTCAAGTAAATTTAACAAAATTTAGTTAAAAAATTAATTTCTGGTATTTCTAAAATTAAGGAACTAAATTAGATCAAAATTTTAAAGATAAACTAATTTCAATATTAACTGAAAGTTAAAGATAAAAACATATTTAACCGTTTATAATTCATGTCACAAATACATTTACATCTTAACTTAATATATTTTAAATCTTTGTTATTTTTTTATTAACAAATAATAAATAATAATTAAAATAGAGCTATTATAGAGTGCTCTCACCTTTTATAAAAGATACATAATAATTATGTAAAAAAAAATGCAAAAGCAACTGACATCATGACCAAGAAACATACCAACTGACATCATGACAACTGACAACAAAAGCTTTCTACCGATTAAGGAAATTGTAAACACTTGTTCAAAATTCATTTCCTACCCTTGATACAAAAACATACCAAGAACCTCACAAATAACACCAACCAAAAGAAAGGAATAGACGAAAGCAGAAGGCACTAGCCTGCTAAACAATTCATAACATCATACCAAGAACATAAAATTAAAGCATTCATGTTCTTTCTTCTGCTGCTGTAACTGCAGATTCATTATTTAACAAGTTGATATACTTACGAAAATTATTAAATTTATAAATTTAGTATATATATATATATATATATATATATAAATATATAAATTCAGTAATATTTTTTATTATTTGATAACTAAAATGATCGAATTAAATTTTAAAATATTAAATTTGGATTATACTAAATTGAATATATTAGATCTTGAATCCGATCTAATCCGATTGTCATTCACCTTTAACTTCAGTTCAGTGATTCATCCCACGTCATGTACTATATGTGATTTTTTCAATTGAATACGGACTGAGGAATGACCCATTTTGGCAGTTGTATCTTTTATTTTGATCCATTTTTTTGGACGGACTAACCGGTTAATTTACTGAACTTGTTCCTTTCTATCATATATAAAAAAAGTATATATATATATATATATATATATATATATAAATAAACTATTACTAATTATTTTTTAAATAATAATTTGTAATTTAAAATAAGTTTTATTCGAGTTTTATTGAAGGTCAGAATAAAAAAAAAGTCATTGTTTTACTATCATAAATAAATTTATTGAAAAGGAAAAATATAAAACTAAATGTCTATCCAAACATTTATGAACATTTTCCTAGTACTTGTAGGATCACGATGGGAATCATATTAAATATTCAAAGCTTTAGAGTAACAATTTAACCTTCATTTCAAACTTTACGTCTCTTTTGACACGTTCCTTTTCAAAAATGCTTCAAAACTACTATCGATTCTCTTTAAGAAAACTCTTCACGTTTCACTCTCAGAATCATCGATAAGCTTTAGAATTGAATGTCTTACCACTATTCCAACTGAATTATTTATAGTGCAACTCAACCCAAAAATCTATTCACATTGATAGTTATAATTTTTTAAAATTTTATAAGAGATTGTAGCTTTAAAATAGAATTTTAGAATTAAAGTAATAATATAGTAAAAAAAAAGGTGAGATTGATACCGTGAAAATGGTGCAATGATGGACACATATGAGAAATTGCATAATACTAAATGCAAAGTACATGATATTATAGAATTGTAGAATAAGGTGAGAAAATGAATGAAAGCAATGCATAATTTACTAACCTGAAACCCTTGATTTTTTCAAATGTTGTGATCTTGTAGAGCAAGCCAAGAGTAGAAAACCCACCGAACCAAGCGAGCAAACTAAGGCTTCTTTCTTGACTATGTGAAATGAGAAATAAGAAAGTTAGTTTTGAATGTGAATGGGGAATAATGCGTGAAGAAGGGTGAGGGGGCACTAGTACTGTGTGGTAATTAAGGGTGACCATGAATTGAACTTTTAATGATCCAATCCACATTCATTTTGGATCCAAATAATTGGATTAGATTTTCGATCCAAATCCATTTTTTCAAAAAAAGTAGATTGAATTTTTTAAAAATCCAGATCCAAATATTTAGATCAAGTTTAAATCCATATCTAAATATTTGGATCAAGTTCAAAATCCAAAATCCATTTTTCATAAAATAAATTCAAATTAAATTTTTTTAAAACTTGTGTCCATAGGACTGACACCATAGAATTTGACAGATTTTTTATCGGGGCCAACGAGGCCAGATTTCAGCATGGGATGAACTTGGATGACTTTCGAACGAATTTTAGTCGGGGACGACGTGACCAAATTTGGGCTAAGGTCGACTTGACAAAATTTCAATCGAGATCGACTTAACTGGATTCGACTGAATTTCGGCCAGGGCCGATTTTTCCTAATACGACCAAATTTTGGCTAGAGCCAACTAGGCCAAAGATGGCCACATTTGGGTCAGGGCCTGATCAGTCAAATTTCGGTTAGGGTTGACTCCACTAAATTCTTCGGCCGGGACCGACTTGACTGAACATGACCAATTTTCGATTACAACCGACTAAGTTGAATATAGTCAAATTTCATTCGGGACTTACTCGACCGAATACGGCTAAATTTGGGCTAGTGACGACTCGACCAACTTTTGGTCATAACCAACTCGACTGAATTTGGCCAAATTTAGGTCAGGACCGACTCACCTAAATATGACCAAATTTCAGTCGTGATTGACTCTGCCGAATATGACCAAATTCAGGCCAGGACCAACTTAGTCAAATTTTGGTCGAATTCGGCCAAATTTCGGTCGAATTTTGACCGGAGTCGACTCGACTGAATTCGGCCAAATTTCGGTCGTGGCCGACTCAGTTGAATACGACAAAATTTCGATCGTGACTGACTCATTTGAATACGGCCAAATTTCATCTTAGGTCGTCTAAGCCGAATATGACCAAATTTGGGCCAGGGCCGACTCGGTCAAATCTCAATCGGGGCCAACTCGATTGAATTCGACCGAATTTTGACTGGAGCCAACTAGGCTAAATATAGCCAAATTTTGGTCGCGATAATCTCGGCCAAATACGGTCAAATTTTGTCTAGGTCGACTTAGCCCAATGCAGTCAAATTTGGGTCAGGGTGAACTCAACCGAATACTTCCAAATTTTGTCCAGGATCAGCTAGGCCAAATTTTGATCGGGACCGACTTGATAAAATTTGGCCTAATTCAACCAAATTTTGTATAGGGTCACACCAACTCAATCAAATACGACTAAATTTGGGCTAGTCCGTCTCAACCTTTAGCCTATCCTAACCAAAGATATAAACTGAAAATTTGGATTGGATATTTTGGATTATACATTTTGAAAATCTAGATTTAGAGTATGGATTCACAATCCATAAAATATATAAAATGTAGATCAGATTGATATCCAAATCCAACAAAATGGATTGGATTTTTAATAAAATGAATATTAAATGGATTGAATCATAGCAAAAATGGATTGAATCATGAAAATTAGATTTTTTACCCATCCTTAGTTTAACTTTTCAGATCATCATTTGTTTCCTTATGCTCATTTAAGAGTTCAATAAATATAAATTATTGTTGTTATCCTCATAATTTTTATTTTTATGTGTTAAATAAACATGAATTATTACTTTTACCCTCATATTTTTATTCTTTCACTTTTATATGTATTTAATCTCTTTTTATTAATACATTTTTTTACAAGAGTATAATTTAAATTTGTTAGTACAAATTTATGGATACATTAACAATTCTTTTATTAAACTTCTAAAATTTTTAATTAAATTGTAAGGTTTAAAGTTTATGAATATAAATTTCAAGGTTTAATGTTTACGGACGTCTAACGTCGCACGTTTCATGTCTCACATCTCACGTCGCACGTAGCACGTTGCACGTCGCACGTTTCACGTCTCACGCCTCACGTCTCACATCTCGCGCCTCTCGTCTCATGTCTCACGTCTCATGTCGCATGTCGCATGTCGCACGTCTCACGTCTCCCACATATCACGTCTCACGTACCACGTCCCACGTCCCATGTCTCTCACGTCTTACGTCCCACGAGTGACGTCCCACGTCACACGTCACATGTCCCACATCCCAAGTCTCACGTCTCACGTCGCACGATCTACGTCCCACTTCCCTCGTTCCACGTGCCACGTCTCACGTCTCGAACGTCTCACGTCGCACGTCTCACGTCTCACGTCCCATGTCTCACGTCTCACGTCGTCTCACGTCTCACGTCCTACATCTCACGTCTCACGTCCTACGTTCCACATCCCACGTCCTACGTTCCACATCCCACGTCTCACGTCTCACGGCTCACGGCTCACGTCTTACGTCTCACGTCTCACGGCTCACGTGTCACGTCTCACGTCTCACGTGTCACGTCTCACGTCTCGAACGTCTCACGTCGCACGTCGCACGTCCCACGTCCCATGTCTCACGTTTGACGTCTCACGTCCCACGTCGTCTCACGTTTCTCATCCCACGTCCAACGTCTCACGTCTCATGTCCTATGTCTCACGTCTCACGTCCTACATCTCACGTCTCACATTCCACGTTCCACGTCGCACATCTCACATTATTGCACTGAAATACTTTGATTCTTTCATAAAATAATGGTGCTTTGGTTTACTTGTTGCAGTATAGCTAAGGTTCTTCTTTGTTGTTTATTCTTCTTCAGATAATAGTTTCTTATTGATCAAAAAAAGGAAGAGAAAGGACATTATTTTACCGGAAATAGGAAAACTAACCTTATGCAACAACAGTAATTTGAATCTTTTGCAGATGTTTGCTATCATTCGAGTCGACCTTAGCCCAAATTTGGTCATGTTGTTCCCGACCGAAATTCGTTCGAAAGTCATCCAAGTTCATCCCATGCTGAAATTTGGCCTCAACAAAAAATCTGTCAAATTTTATGGTGTCAGCACTATCGAAAATCTAACCCACATCCATTTTGGATCCAAATAATGGATGTGGATCCAAATTTGTGACCATAGTGCTAACACCAAAGAGTTTGACAGATTTGGCCGAATACTTCCAAATTTTGTCCAGGACCAACTGGGTCAAATCTCGATCGGGACTGACTTGACAGAATTTGGCCTAATTCGGCTAAATTTTGTATAGAGTCACGCCAATTCAATCAAATACGACTAAATTTTGGTTAGTCCGTCTCAACCTTTAGCTTAACCTAACAAAAAATATAAAGTGAAAATTTGGATTGGATATTTTGGATTATCTAGATTTCGAGAATGAATATCCAATCCATAAAATATATAAAATGTAGATTAGATTGATATCCAGATCCAATAAAATGAAATTTTAAATGGATTGGATTTTTAATAGAATGGATATTAAATGGATTGGATCATAGAAAAAATGAATTGGATCAGAAAAATTAGATTTTTTATCCACTCTTAATAATAATGTGAGGGTTTAGTGAAGGTGCACCATTAATATGTAGTACCACTGACGAAGGAGTCAATAATATAATATAAAAGTGAGTTGGGCTTTTTAGTTTTAATTTAAGATAATGATATTTTGAATTATTATTTTTTATCCTTTTTTAATTCATTATTTTAATTAAATTATCATTGGATCACCCGATCATATATACATATTGAACCCTTTTTTTTTTATCCGTTTTCATCAAAATTCGACCGTGATGAATTATACTTTTCGGAATTTTCAGTTTGGGTGGGTCTCTCGCATTTTGCTTACCCCTGACCGAAGTTAGTAGAGTTGGTGTGCAAATTGAACTTTGGAGTGAGTGAGTGAGGCAAGGCATCAGAAGAAATTGACAACACTCTTCTTCTCTGCAACATCGCAAACAACAACACTCTCGCGAGCGAACACTCTCGCGTCTTTCTCTTCTGCTCCGTTCTCCTCCCTCCACCGTGACACCTCGACGGCGACGAAGGCAACGCAGCCGCCACAGCACGACAACGACTAGACGCAGAATTGAAGAGTCCTGGTAATGATCTAAAGACTTTTTATTTTCATAAGAATATGTGTAGTGTCGTTAAATCGACCCTTCAACCTAGCTTCCAAATTTTTCAGTTTTCTGAATTTCTAGTGAGAATTTAATTGGTTGGGTATATGATTGTCAGAAATTGAATTTACTCTTTTGTGTCTTGTAAAGAAATAATCTTTTTTGTAATATGTTTTGTGGGTGTTGACCTAACCACACTCTGCTTGTGAATGTGTGTTTTCTTGAAATATTTTGGTTTGTATGTTAACCAGCCAAATATTGTGGGTGTTTGAACTCTTTGTCCCCATGTCTTGAGGTGGGCCTAGGAGTTGAATCCATATTTTAATTTGCATCTAAGTCACATTGATCCCAGACAGGACGAGACAGGTTATTGCGGCCATACTGAAACTCATGGCCTTTCTTTCATCTTGCTTTCTCTGTTATGTTTTTTCCTTCTTCTCTTTTCTCTTCCCCTGTTTTGTGGGGATGCTGGGTGAAACCGAAAGGATCCATACTTTGCTTCCATCTTTCAACTGAATAAAGACTTCCTCAACACCATTTTAAAACTACTTGTACCATGGTTCATGGCTTAGTATGTATGTAGGGTCCGTGTAATTCTTAACTATTATAATAAAGTTTAAAAATTTACTGCAAATATAAGTTGTTATTAAAGTAAAATATAAAAATATTACTTTTATGTTTGATAACACCTTTTTCACTCTTGTTTCAATTAATAAATTAAATAAAAAAAGATGAGACATTGACCTTCACAGCTTTGGTGACAAGTGAAAAGTGATATACCCATTTGGAGTACATCAGGCTGTTAACAGTGTTTAGCAATTACCAATCCTATCACAATCTTGTATAGCAATTGTATAGTAAGATTACTATACAGTAAGTGATTATCTTATCATCTTTTGGTTCACTGGGTCTTTGGTTCAATTATAAATAAGTTTCTTATTGGTTGGCTGAACGGTATTTCACCAAATGCGTCTTTAAGTGTTTGAGCTACCAGTTATTCGAAGCCAGTGTAGTGATTGTCTGATATATGTAAATGTACTAACCACTGTCTCTTAACTGCGTATGTAATAGTTATTCCCTTTTAAAACTAGTTGCTTCATATGTATAAGGTTGGAGTTGTTGTATGCAACACTTTTTTGTTTATTGCCTTTTACATTGGCTTGTAAGGATTCTACTATGTTGCTTAATTTTTTTTTACCCTTTTCTATGCTTATTGCTGTGAATGGATGTTTATGTATTTTTGCCATGTTTACCTCGTCTGGTAATGATTGTAAGTGAAAGTTAGGAAAGAAAAAACGATGTTGTTCTTTTTTATTTATCTTTTTAACATGTTATGGTTCTGATAAACAAAAGTGCTAGCTGAACTGACATATTCAGCAGGTATCTTTGCAAATGGGTTTTTTAGTATCTTTGCATGTTTCCTTTTTACGATCCTGCATGAGAATTTGTAAGAATTTGGAAAATACTATAAACCTGATAAAGAAGAAAGCCATTTAAATATAATTTTTGCAAAGTTATCATTGAATTTGGATGGAAGTCAAAAAGGGGTTTAGGATCTTTGCACATGTTCCTGTTTGGTCTATTGCTGTACAGTGTTGGGTGAAGATTTTAAGAAATGGGAAAAGACTAAAAGACTGATAAGTTGAAATGCACATGAAATTTATTTAGAGGTTTAGATGGATAGTTCTCCACCCAACATGTAATAAATAGCAAAGATCTCCCCGCAGGAGGGTTGATAAAGCTGCTTTTTGGTTGCAGCATGTTTTAGTTTTGAAATTGTAGAAATTTATGGGAAGTTGGAGAGATTCTGGTCCCTTGTGATTATCATTTTGAATGAATGATTACACTGGCGGCGCTCAGAAATTTTTCCTCCCACTTTGGTTTCTTAGGCACTACTTTTCACTGATGGTTTTCCTTTTCAGTTAATTTTGATTATGCATGTGGGGGGTGGAAACCAAGGATTTAAAGATCACATGGACTTGTATCATTACATAGGGGTGAGTTTAAGAGGCTGAAAGATTAGGTTCTGTTCGAAGCTAGGAAGTGCTAATGTAGGTTGTTAGGACTTGTACTATTTTAGTCAGAGAAAACGGTGGGGTAGGGTATGTGCATGTACACACACTTCCTCAAACTTCGCATGGCTAATTTCTACCACAATTTAACTAATCTTTCCCTCACAACTAATATCATTAGGACTATGCTTTCTTCATGCTTGCCCCATCAGAACAAAAATAGATTTCCACATTAATTTTCTACACTTTTTCTGTTCTATATCCACTTGACAAAATATATGTAAGGCAAAAAGATTGATGCTCTTTTAAGTTTTATTGACTATAAATAAAATATAATTTTTAAAAGAAAAAAAATAGATGCATGTTATTGTTGTTCTCTGTTGAACACAAGTATTTGTGTTCATTCAAATGCTACCTTTATTTAAGTGTTCAATCTGCACTGTCAAAAAAGTTTATCCATGAAGAATTATAAACTTTTCGTGTATAAGTTTGAAGTATGTAAGAGAAACTTGAACTACTTTGACTTTTGAACCAATCATGAACAAATTTTGTTCCAGTAATTTTATTTAATTTTCTTAACAAGTGGTTTGTGTATTATTAATGTTAATGTTAATATTTATGATTAAGACTATATCCTGTGCAAGTGGTGGGGTTTATTGTGTCTTTATCTGATTACCATACATAGTGCAATTTATTTTATTTTACTTTGAAGACCCTAATTGGGAATCTTCATTAACTTTTGTGATCAAGCCTACTCTTGCACGCTAACTAACGACATATCTTCTTCTTATCTTATTGTTGCAGACTTTTGGATCATCATTGAGTCTGGTGTAGGTAAAGAAATTTTTGTTAATCTCTTGGATCGTTGGTGTTTGGTTCATTTGTAGTAGTGAAGTGTTTAATCTAAATTTTTTTTTAGCAATTCATGGCGGAACTGATAGACCAATAGACCCTGCTTGTATTGCTGCTCTAATTGTAGAAACTAGCTCTCACTCCACGATGATATAATTTCCAAGGCTTTTCATGGAAACCTTCTCTTTCTCTCTCTGCTTTACTTTTTTGGGTGATTTTGGGACCAAAAATTTGTATGGAATACTTTCTTATTCTGACATTTTATGTGAAAATTATGTGAATTTTTATCGCTGATTTCATAGTTGTGTATGATGGTTTGTTGACAATTGAAGTCATAATCTACCTTTTTTACTTTCCACCACATAACTCTCATGGTTCTTCTAAAGGGTAAGGGATTTGTTGAATATTATTGTTTCTAGGTGCCATTACTATACAAAGTTTTTCTTTTGAAGGATCTTGTTTTTATATGTATTTTTTTGCTTGTTGAACAATCGTATTTGATAACCCGAATGTCTGGAATTGTGATGCAGAATTGCGTGTTACGTAGGAATCCATGGAAACACAACCAGACGGTAATGAAGACCCCATAGCTGCTGTTAAAGATATGAGGCAACAGCTTGAAGCTCGCATAGAGAGCCAACACAAGGCTCACATGGAGATGCTTGCTTCTATACAAGCAGTAATACCTAATCTTGTTTCATCCCTTGACCTTTCTCTCAAGGTTGTGTCTTCTTTCAACCATCGTCCTTTTTATCCTACACCTGTTTTGCCTCTGCCTGATCCTAAATTGAACCCCAAAAAACCTATTGAACTAAATCATCGTTCCAATTCTGAATCCTACGCTGATGGCTCTACTGAAGCTGACTTGACAAATCCCAGGAATCAAAAACTCAAAACATCTATCGATTCAAACCCAGCATCTCAAGTAGATTCTGAGAAGGTTAGTCCATTAGCGGTGGTTCGATCACTGGTTGCTGTTTGTCTATTAGGGCGAGTATCCTTCTCACCAATTGATTCTTCCACTGTGTCAAGGAAATTGGAAAATGATCAGGCAGTAACACCAGCAGAAAAGGCAGCGCTTCAGGAGCTTGGAGGGGATTCAGGGGCAATACTTGCAGTGGAGATAGCTTTAAGGTCAATGGCAGATGATAACGGTGGTGTTGAAGTGGAGGAATTTGTGGTTAGTGGCAAGGCAAGAATCATGGTTTTGAATATAGACCGGACCAGACTTTTGAGGGAATTGCCAGAAAGTGCACAGTATCAACGGCTTGAATCAAGTTCTGGAGATGGGAATGTAAATCAAAATCAAGTTCAACAAATCACTAACAGTGGTACAAATGTGAATGGTAGTTTGCTTGGGATGGGAAGGCCAGTCTTGAGGCCAATGTCTGACATGTGGATACCCCATGGGGACCCTCATATGTCAGGGTTGCAGCCAATGTTTCCAGGTGCACCAAGGGGGGCACCCAGGGTAATGGGCATGATGGGGACGCATAGAGGTATGAGTATTCCTTCAATGCACAGACTCCCAATGGGGCCAAATGCACAAGGGAGTAGTCCTAATGCAATGGCACAAAAACCAAGAACTTTAGAGGACGATATGAAAGATCTTGAGGCTTTGTTGAATAAGAAGTCGTTTAGGGAGATGCAAAAATCTAAAACTGGTGAGGAGCTTTTGGACCTAATTCACCGTCCAACTGCAAGGGAAACTGCTGTAGCCGCTAAGGTTTGAACTCACTGCCTACATTAATAGGGTCTATGCTAATATTTCCCTTATGCTTGATTTCAGCTTTGGTGCAATTTTCTACAGTTTAATCTAATTCATCTCTTTTACTATGGATTGTTTCAGTTCAAAACAAAAGGTGGTTCCCAGGTCAGACAATACTGTGACTTACTGACTAAAGAGGATTGCCGACGTCAATCTGGTTCCTTTATTGCATGTGATAAGGTTTGTGATAATGACATTATTTTATTGTTTTTCCATCTTTTAGATTTTATTTCAAACTCTTTGTATCTCTGTTGGTTTAAACTAATATGCTGATTATTTGGTTTTAAATGGAATCTAACCATGAAGATTGGTGTTTACTTTTTCTGTTAGCCTTTCTTGACATGCATTAATCATCTTTCTTCTGCCAGGTTCATTTTAGACGGATTATTGCTCCTCATACTGACATCAATTTGGGAGACTGTTCTTTTCTTGATACTTGCAGACACATGAAGGCATGATTTTTACCCGACTCTTTTATTTTGAAATTATTTTCATTTTAGTAATCCTTATTCTCAGTTTGAGTTGTGTATTGTTCCTTTTGTCCTTTGACAGACATGCAAGTATGTTCACTATGAGTATGACCCTACACCTGATGTGTCTCCAACAATGATGGGTGCTCCTCCTCCTCCCAAACCACTAAAGCCTCAGCGTGCTGAATATTGTTCAGAAGTGGAACTTGGTGAACCACAATGGATCAACTGTGATATACGTAACTTTAGAATGGACATTTTAGGTCAATTTGGAGTAATAATGGCAGATCCACCATGGGACATTCACATGGAACTGCCTTATGGAACAATGGCTGATGATGAAATGCGCAGTCTTAATGTCCCTGCTTTGCAAACTGATGGACTTATTTTTCTATGGGTCACTGGACGTGCAATGGAACTTGGACGAGAATGGTATTGCTTTTGTGTTTCGTTATATGCTATTTGTTATTTTGCAGAAAAATCTATTACCTGATTTTCGTATAAGGTTGTCTTTTATTAATAATTCTTTTTTGGTTTCTAAATTCGATATGCTCCATCCAGCTTGGAACTTTGGGGATATAAACGTGTTGAGGAGATTATTTGGGTGAAAACAAATCAACTTCAGCGAATAATCAGAACTGGGCGCACCGGTCACTGGCTCAATCACAGTAAGGAACATTGTCTAGTTGGAATAAAGGGTGATCCTGAAGTGAACAGAAACATTGACACAGATGTTATTGTTGCTGAGGTCAGGGAAACAAGTCGTAAACCGGATGAGGTTTGTATAATATTCACCTATAACAATGTCATTCTTGTTCCTGTCGTTAAAAATAAATAATTCACATTCTTAACATTTTCAAAGTTGTCAATGTTTTCCTGTAGATGTATCCTATGCTGGAGAGGATAAGTCCAAGAACAAGAAAGCTAGAACTATTTGCTCGCATGCACAATACTCATGCAGGGTTGGTTTTCTTGACTGGTGTATTTTCCTTTGAGATTTTCTTTCATGCTATTCATGAAATAGTTTGATTGAGATTGAGGATAGTCTAATTATGTCATGGTTTTTTATGCTTTGTAAGCTGAGTTTACATGATAATGTTGTAAGGACCTAAACTGGTAGAAAGATAGAAGTAAACTAGTTGTTGGTTTAGGGCTTAAAAATCATCTAGGTAGAAATTATAGACTGTTGGTGTTATTGTTGATTGTTTGTGTTCTTCCTTGTTCTCCCTCAGATGGATGTCTCTTGGTAATCAATTGAGTGGTGTAAGGTTGGTTGACGAGGGGCTCCGAGCAAGGTTTAAGGCTGCTTATCCGGATGTGGAGGTGCAACCACCATCACCTCCCAGAGCTTCTGCTATGGAAGTTGACACTAGTGTTGCTCCTCACACCAGGAGTCCATTTGCAGCCACAGAATCTAAGTCCAATTCAACTCAGTTTGGGGAGACTGCACCAGCTCCAGAAACTAACTTTGCTTCAGAGGATAAGTCAATGGTTATTGATGTTGACATTGCTTAAGTTTCCACTTCTGCTCATGCTTACTTGGAGCTGTTCCTTGACAAAGCTGAAAGCAGAACAGTATTTTGACCTTTTCACCATTGTTAATTTTACTCTTTCACACCTCTTTTTAGGGAAGTTATTAGAGTAACAAAGGTATCTGGGAAGAAATATTTCCTCTAGGCGTAGATGCTTTTGTAAGTGAAATAATTATGAAATAGTTTTTGCTGATGAGTGTTGTAAAAGTCTAATTCTAGTTGTTCCTGACTACAGTTTTGTTTGATGTTCAAACATCAATCTTTTTAATTTATGGTCCTGACTAACCAGATAAGATTCATGAAAATTGAAAGCAACATGTTGCTGAGTTTAAAATTGTTCTGGTAAATGACCAGGCATAACTCGAACATGAAAAAGAAGACAACTTTCATTTTTAGTTTACCTAATGTCTCCATTTTTTACATTTTATTTTTATCAAGTTGTTGTATTTGTTTTAAAAACTTGGATACTTTTTAAACACATTTTAAGGAAGTATTTGACAATATTAATTTCAAATTAGTAGAAGCAAATGCATATTAATGCTTAATGCTCAAATGAGACTATTTTCTCCCTTTAAAACTTTTTGTTGAAAGAAAGCAAAAGGTCTATTCAACTTGGTATGTTAAGTGATGCATTTTTTTTTCCAATAGTTTATTACAAACTCTATGTATTTTGAAAAAAATTTAGATAATTGAACAATTTATTATATGTATATATTAAGATTAGTCATTTATTACATTTAATCACTATTCTTGAAAATCTCTTCATGTTTCATGATCTATTTTCCTTTTTTTTGTCATGTACTCATTGCAATTTGAAAATTAAATTAACTGAAAATTTTATTCGTAATCAAATTCACTTAAACGAATATTAAAACTAAAACATACTAGCACAATCAATTTAAAATTCAGATAAAATTTTTGAGTTCACATTTTAAAAATATGTTTAATGTTATATTTTTGAATTTATAATATTAAAATTTGATTATGCCAATTTATAAGTAAAATTATAAATAACATTGTTGTAACATCTCATTTAATAGTTTTCACACTACTAAATAAAATATCATATCATGATAGAATATAACAGATAGCATGAATAAGTCAAGATAACGTATTGGTACAGTCATCCACATAACCGTAAGAAATACCAACTACACGTACATCCTATTCTAAGAAAAAGCTAACAAAAGTTTCATGAGCAAAACGCAAACAAGGACTATTATCGAAGTCCCATTCTACTCTCTACTCCTATCCAAGAGAGGAGTATCTTCACTTGCATCTTTATCTCCTTACACCACAATGATCATTGCAAGAAAAGAACCAAACACAAAACACACAGAGAAAATAAAGGGTAAGCTAATTTGATTAAAAGAAACATGCAGCTCAATTATAAATACCATGCAATTTTTCTCATTTTCACCAGAATCACTTAAACCACCACATCACAACACATATATATATGACTCTAGACTCAATATCCGGATTATGTAAGCGACATTAGACCTCTTGGTGACATGCACCTGTGATGGTTCCTAAACTCTACAGAGTTTGGCCTCAAGGGGCTATCACCTAACCACTCACAGGGTAAGTCCCCTTCTAAGTCTAAGACTTGATCAAGTCCAAAGACTAGGACCTCGTGTTACTCCTCACGACATAATCCATTCTGCTCTATCTAAGCTCGAATGATTATTGGAGTTTTAGGATACCTCGAATAGTGAGTCCTTATGACTTTACATACACTAAAAACATACTCCTTATAGGATTTCCCTTGAAATTCTAGTTCAACCGCACCTTCTCATAATCAAATTCATACATTTCTGCTACACTCATTGCCAAAAGCACCATTCCAAACATATCATTATCAAAGCCACACTTTCACATTTCAGGTATAATTTCATCTAGCATAAACAGAAAATAAGCACTTAGCTACAGTGGTTCTCGCTCAAGCTAGAAGGTCTCGCCCAGGTGAAAGGGTTCTCTCGCTTAGGTGGATCATTCTCACCTGAGCGAGACTCTCTCTCGCTTAGGCGGATCATTCTCACCTGAGCGAGACTCGAAACAGAGAACAACCCAAACTCTGAGCGAATTCTCGCTTAGACTAAGCTGTCTCGCTTAGACTAAGATTACATTAGCTATTAGCTACCAAGATTTTGACTACCAAAAAAACAAATGGCCTATACAGGTCTTGAACCTGTGACCTTCGCGTTATTAGCACGACGCTCTAACCAACTGAGCTAATAGGCCATGCATTTCCCTATTCTAAATATCGGTTAAACTGGTTTATTGAAAAAAATAATTCGGTAAACTTTTTTATTGGAAAAATAATTGGATACTGACTAATTATAAAAGGAAAAAAACAAAAAACAAAAAACTGTATATTAACTAATCTATTACATATTAAGAAAAGAAGATATTATCAAAATTACTATATTACCCATTGTCTTTTATTGACAAGCTATGATGCACCGATACTTCAATTTGGATCACGTATCCGTGTCTGACACGTATCATGTCCGATACTTTAGGATATTTTATCAATACTTCAATTTGGTCACTAACATTATCTATTAGGTTTTGACTACAAAAATAGTTGGTCTCTAATTAGGAAATTTGGATTCACACAATAATAATCATATAATTATTATATTTTTTTAAGAATTGTTGTACATTTTTTAATATTCATATATCATGTATCATATCTTATTATTTTGAAAATAAATGTGTCGACATATCGCATACGTGTCGTATCTGATACACGTATCGCATAGTGATGATGAGTTTCTGGTATTTTCGCTCAGGCGAGAGCTGCTCGCTTAGGCGAAAACACCAGATTCCCAATCTGTTCTTACATGCAGAAGCACAAAATTGTGCACAATTTCAATCACACACTCAATTTCACAATTCAAGCACTTATTCAACACCCAATCATGTAATCTAAAGCACCAGAAATGATTATCATACGAAATTCAAGAAAACAAGATAGCTTCCCTTACCTTTAGACAACACTGGATTGCAGAGAAGAAAACCCCCTAACAGAAAAGGTCTCACAACTGCACAACACCTAATGAACTGGAATACAAAATCACAGAGAAGGGATGGGATCCTTGATTTAACTCATAAAGGGATAACATTCCAGAAATTGGAAATTAATGGGAATTGGAAACGAGAACTAATTTACATGAAGGGGGAGGATGTTCGGCTTGGAGGGAAGATCCTGCCCTGGCTTCAAACCTGCCTGCTACCACAAGACAAGAAATGGGTGGTTTTAGATGATCGGCAGAACTCAAGATTTTGGAGGAGTGGAGGAAGCATAGAGAAAGATGAGGAAAAAGGAAAGTGACTTGGGTGAGACTATTTTCTATACTTTAGAAAATAGTTAAAGAAAAAGGGTCTCACAATTACAAAATTTAATATACATTTGTTCTTCTATGTAATTTATAAAAAGTAAATTATTTTTTTAATGAATTTATTTACCAAAATATAACAATAATTGAGAAAATGTAGGAAATGTCAATTGAGTATTTTATTTATTTTATTAGAATATAAATTATATTTATTTATTTCTCATAAATATATGATCATAGTAGTCATAATATATACTTATAGCCTAATTCTTAAAAATTCTATCACATTAACTTATAATATTTTAAATTTATTTGTTTACATAAATTGATTTTATTTAGTGTAGTTATAATTGTTATAAAATTTAAAAATAATAGTTAAATTTTTTGAAAGCCTTGCATTAAATGGAAATTGGGATGTGAAATCTAGGGTTTTGTAATACAAAATTGGAAATGGTGCAGCAACAACATCAGGAACAAAACAAGAAGCAGGCCAGATGAAATTTTGATCAAGAAGAATGAAAATTGCACTCCAAAAGAAGAATGGATGGAGAATCATTGAAGTACAAAATCCTATTTCTTCTGCACACACTCTCTCTGGTTCTTTGCTCATTCATTCTCTTCTTCCAAACCAAACCTAAACTAAACAAAATCCTATTGCTTCCTTTTCAGTGGCTTCATTCTCCCAATCGAACATCGAAGTTTCCTCTGTAACCTTAGGCTTCCCTCTACCAACTAATCACGTACGTTTTATTCTCTTTTGTTTTTCCATTACCTATTTATTTTCGACAAAGAATATAGGGATTTTTATTTTATTTTATTTTTTTTCCAATGCAGTGAGTTCTGCCATTGTTGCTGCAGTGGTGCTTCGATTTTCCCCATGTTCAGGCGATTTTTCACCTTCGAGTGCTCTCCAGATCATTAGGAATCAGGGTTTTTAGTCTGTATTTTAAGGTAACTCTTATGCCGCCAACAAAGTCGTTTTTTTTTGGGTTCTTTTGCTTCGAACTTGTTTTCTGGGATGGTTCGGCTTATCTATTTTTAGCGAAGACTTGTTCCATTCCCAGAAAACAAGGTAATGTGGTAGGCTTATTTACTTTTTGGAGATTTTGCTAGATTTTCATTTAAATATTTCGAACAGAGATTTTCCTTTTAGCCTAAATTTTTATTTTTGTCTGGTTTCATTTCAATTCAGTCGTACTCGGATGGTTGATACTTCACTGTTCATGGACATGATATAGCAGGAGGCCTGTTCAACCAAATGCATAAGAATAAAACAAACTTGAAAATTGGAGGCAGCTATCTTGTGAACTAGCATTACAAGTGTCCAAACCATTTTAATTTTAAGTATTGTGATACAAATTGATTTTAATATGGGTAGTAAAACTCTGCTCAAGTGGCCAAAGCAAATCACAAATTCCCTAGTTGTGCAGTTAATTAAAGCAGAAAAGGACGTGCACAAAGCTGTTACTATATTTGATTCTGCAACTGCTGAATATATTAATGGGTTTCGTCATGATCATGAAACTTTTGGTCTCATGATCTCCAGGTTAGTTGCAGTGAATCAGTTTAGAACAGCAGAAGGGATGCTGGAGAGAATGAAGCAAGAAGATTGTAAGGTTACAGAGGATATACTTTTAACTATATCCAGGGGTTATGGACGTGTGCACAGGCCACTTGATGCCATCAGGGTTTTCCACAAGATGGAAGGTTTTCAGCTTAGACCCACTCAAAAGGCTTACCTTACAATACTAGATATTCTTGTGGAGGAAAACCATGTAAAGAGGGCTATTGGTTTCTACAGGGAGATGAGAGAAATGGGTTTTCCACCTACTGTTGTTTCCATCAATATTTTGATCAAGGCCCTCTGCAAAAACAAGGAGACTGTTGATTCTGCCTTACGGATATTTCAGGAGATGCCCAACCGTGGGTGCCAACCTGATTCATATACTTATGGTACATTGATTAATGGGATGTGTAGACTTGGAAATATCGATGAGGCAAAGGAACTATTCAAAGAGATGGAGCAGAAAGGTTTCTCTGCTTCTGTTGTTACTTATACTAGTTTGATACATGGCTTGTGTCAATCTAATAATTTAGATGAAGCAATTGGATTGCTTGAAGAAATGAAAAGAAATGATATTGAACCAAATGTTTTTACTTATAGTTCTCTTATAGATGGTTTGTGCAAAGGTGGCCATTCATCACAAGCAATGGAGCTATTAGAAGTGATGACGAGAAAGAACCATTTACCCAACATGGTTACTTATAGTTCTTTAATCAGTGGACTGTGTAAAGAAGGAAAGCTTTGTGAGTCTGTGCAGATTCTTGACAGGATGAGAATTCAAGGTTTGAAACCAAGTGCAGGGTTGTATGGAAAAGTCATAAGTGGCCTATGTGCTGCAGGCAGCTTTCAAGAAGCTGCAAACTTCATTGATGAGATGGTGCTAGGTGGTATTTCACCAAATCGAGCAAGTTGGAGCCTTCATGTTAGGATGCATAACATGGTAGTCCAGGGTCTTTGTAATAATGTTGATCCACTTCGTGCATTTCAGTTGTATCTGAGTATGCGTACTAGAGGCATCTCGGTTGAAGTTGGCACTTTTGATTGTCTAGTCAAATGTTTTTGTAAGAGAGGAGACCTGCACAAAGCTGCTCGAATTATTGATGAGATGGTGTTAGATGGGTGCATTCCAGATGAACAAATATGGAATGTTGTAATTGGTGGACTTTGGGACCGAAAAAAAGTGAGAGAGGCCACTGAGCTGTTGCTGGTTGAGCTGAGGCAGAAGTTTGTTGAAACTGAAAGTTGAAGTCCGTGTTTCTCACATTATCCACATGCATTGCATTCTTACTGAAAACCTTTCGTATCCGGTGGTCTTTTTCTATTCTAGAAGGTTGTTATTAGTTGCCGGTTAGGCATGTCAATCTTGCTTGTTTTTTATTTAGTCTCGATTAATTATGTGCTCTGTCCCTTAATGGCTTGCTTGTTATTTGCTAGTATAGTTTAGCTGTCTTTAAATGCAATGATTCATCACGTCATCCACCATCAAAACATAGAAAAAGAAGAGATTCTTCGGTATTGTTGAAGAAAAAAGCTTTCTCGGCTCGGCAATTCCTGTAGCTTTTCAGTGAATTCTAGGATTCTAAATTACCCATTTCTTTTGATCTGCTTCAAAGAACTTCAACCATTTATCAGTGGAAGCAACAATTAGATGCTTTTATGAAAATTTTGACATTATTATCATCTGAACCTGGATCTTAGATGGACAACCAAATATCCTCTAGTAAGTGTATACTATAACAGACAGGAATTCAGTTCTAGTAATCCTTTGTATTTTTGGAGCTTCATAGTTCATGCCTAAATTGTTGCATCGTGAAATTTGAAGACTTTTCTTGAAAAAATAGTTTTATCTTCAATTTTGACTTTGCAGATCCAAACTAACATTTTTCCTTTTCTTTGTGACTGAAGATGTGCTGCCTTTTCAATTCATGATCTCACTTCATCTCAAAGGGTTGACATTTTCCAATGATCAGTGTCTCTGTGATCTGATGGTTTGAGCTTCAAATTGAGGAAGTAAACATGTGGTGTAAGATTTAAAACTAAGCTTTCCTTGGGGGGCGACTTAACATTTCACACAACCCTGCTCTGTCTGGGCAAGGTAAATTCAGGTAATTGCAAAATTGATTTGTTTTGGTCGAACCCATTGCTCGTTGATGTTGTCAGTTCCTAGAAAACTTGCTTCTCAGTCAGTTTAACAAAATTTTAAAAGTATTCTTTAGTGCTCTTATAGTGTAATCATTAAGATTTTAGTTGACATTCTTTATTTGCAGATCGCAATTATATAACCTCAGGCATTAATATATTGGAATTTCATTTAATGTTGGATTCAAAATCGCACATATGTTAATTAAAGGGGAGATGTTCATTACTAGATAGCCACTTAACGAGGATGAGTTATCATTATCACTGGCTTGGTGAATGATGGCTCTTGAATATTTATGAATTCGAGCTGAATACTATCAAGTTTTTCTAGTTGTATACTTCTATGTCTGAATTAATCAGTAAGCCCAAATCAAATATAAGACAATTTGTTTTAGGTAAGATTCAAGTAGTTGAGAAGTTGCTCAAGCAATATATTCTCCGTTAAAAACGAGGACTTGGTGTAAGCTATTGTTTACCTGATCAACAGAGTACTTATAAGGTTTAACAAATGGATTAATCAAGAACTTCTAATGCTTGGTTTAAGTCAGCTTTAAATATATTGAACTTTTTTTGTTTAATAATATATGATTTAAATAATGAATTTCGATAGATATATATGGATATGTGTGTTTGTGTGAATAAGTTGTTCTAGAAACAAGACATAATCAATCCAATAAAATTATTGAAATAGGTAAAAAAAAATTGAATATAAACAGAAGACTATTAATTTGGTAGAATGGGGAAGTCAGTTCCATGTCTCTGTTTAGGAAATGCAACAAAGAACACGATGCCCAAAACGTCAATTCCCCTGGCAATGCTGTGAGGATTTCCTGTATCTCAGCTGGGATGTGGAAAGAGACTATTCATCACATTCTGATCAAACACAATTACTGCAACCACCAAAACTGTCATCACTGCATGCATGAAATGTATGAACTTTATTCGATATTTTTCTGCGAGATGGGGTGGAGTGGAAGGGTGGTTGATCCATCAATGACAGATATTCCCCTTGCTGTCTCTGAAGTCATCAGTTAAAACATAAGCATGAGTCACCAAATAGAGATACAAGTGCAGCAATCAAGGCCTTGCTGACAGAGTCACAGTAGCCACTATTTCTGAAGATTGGAGAGAGAAGTTGGAAGGCAAGGACTGTGTCAGCTGGTAAAAGATTGGCCAAATGGGCAGGCTCTAAAATGTTTGGCTACTGACTTTCTTATTTTTATGGATGATAGTGCAGCAGTCATGACATTGCTGGCAGTGTCACAGTCGCCAATATTTGTAGAAAGTGGATTGCTACCATCTGTTCTCATGTTCTATAGCTTCTCTACTTTGATATACTTTTGATATCATATATATATATATATTCTTGGACATGTTTTCACACAGTTCTCTACCAGTGTTTGGAGAAACTCAATTTCTTCTAAAAGGAAAAAAAAAAAGGTTAAGAAGGATCGGGTACCTAGTGCGGCATGCATTGGTGTGGTCTATTTGGTCACTTTGCTCGACTTTGTTAATTTTCAGCAAGCTTGATCTTTATTTGGTGGATTTGTTAGGGTTCATCTTGGTCTTGGTTAAAATTGTTGGTTGGCAGAAAACTAATTTCTTTTTCAGATTGGTACATCAATCCTATATCTTGGTGCCTTGGTGTTACCAGTTATGGAAGGTGGAGGATAACAGTGGGGCCTGTGGCATTACTAGTATGATTGCATGATGTTGATTGTTTGGATTATTCTGTCTTGTGTGTAAGGATATTTAAGTGGAAGGGCCTCAAGATTTTCTGTGCTAAAGCAGCACAGATTTCCATGTTATGAACATAATTATTATTTGATACTGCATTAGCAAGTATAAAATCATGCACCCTCATCTTTTAGACACTGCACACAACACATCAACATGCTTTAATTAGTAACATCAACATCGTTGCCAACTAGCCAATTACCAACCACTTAAGAAAAAGCCAGCTGGGTTATTTTCATTGCATTTCAATCTCTTCATAGAAGTATGTTAATGTGATATAAAATTTATGATCTGAATCTTAAATAAGACTTTGTATTGCCCTTGTATTGAAATAATTAAAAGCGATGTAAACTAATTAAAAAACAGAGAATCCCAAATATTAAAATGTTTTTTTCTTTTTTGATATTTTTAGGGTTTTAATCAATTTTTTATTTTTTATATTTAGTTTGGTTTCAAAAACATCTAGTATTCACCCATTTAAGAGACAAGTGATATATGATGATAAACTTCTGTTATTTGTGTTAATAGTATTATGTAGTAAATGTTAAACGCAATAAGTCAAACAGTTTCACATTTCTTTAACATTTTTATCTCTAACCCTAGCTATGTTGAGTTTCTTTAGACCTTCTTAGAAGGCTAAAATATAATAATAATGATAATAATTAATTAATTAATTGTACGAGTGATATTGATTGTGAATACACCCTTCCTTATGGTAAAGAATGTGACATTTTATAAGATTGTATTTCTTATAAAGCTCTTTATATTATTACCGACAAAAACACATGCATTGTCGTGTTTATATATTCGTATTTTTTAATTTTTATTGAAATTTGAGTTAAAATCAATAAATAATATATAATTAATTTTTAAAATAGTTATTAAATATAAAATTAAAAAAATAAAATATGTGTACAATTTTTTTAAAAATAATTGTTAAAAGATAAAAGAAGGTGTTAGAATAACGGTTTAAAGATAAATTATTTATAAAATAATTAATTTTTAAAATAATAATTAAGGATAAAATTAGAAAAATGAAATGTGGATAAAAAAATGATATATTTTTTATATATTGTTATAAATATGGTAAAGAAGGCTGATTGAAAGAAATTGTTGAGATATTTTTATTACAATAAGTGAAAATACCGTTACGTATATGATTGTTTACTTTTTTTTATAATAATAAAATTATTAATATAATTATAAAATTAAATTTAAATAATTTTTACAATTCTATTATAGGTAATGCTTATTTTTTAGATAATTTTTATTATAATAATTATTTGTTTAAAAATAATTTAATTTAAAATAAATAATCAAATTAAAAAATGATTAAATTTAAAAATATAAAAGATAAAATTAATAACAATTACTATAATTAAAAAAAAAAACTTCAAAAATAGAATTGGATTAGAAATGTAGATTCTCTCTATATAATATTAATATAATAGTATACATAATAAGCACGCCACACCTATGATCGCATGCAGAGAAAGTGGCATTGATATTAAAAGAAGAAAAGAAAATGTGAACCTTCTCTTTTTGTTATGGTAACATTCAAACAAACCAAACCAATCAATCTCTTCATGTGCCATATTTGCACTACAAATCTAGGATAGCATGTACACATATGTCGCCTCATCATCATAAAAGTGCAAATAGATTATTTAATAAATGGTCCAGTTTTTCTATTGGGTTTTGTTGATATTGTCTTTTTATGTTATGTTTGGATGTGGTGTGTGGATTTCTGAAAGTGAATTTGTGTTGATTTGCAAGTAAAGATAAGATTGTTTGGATTAAAGGAAATATGATATGATTTGAGTGGATATGAGTGAAAATTGAAAAGTTTATGAAAGTCTGTGTATGACGTGATTGATAAAATTTAATAACTTAAAATAATAATTATTATCAATTATAACTTAAAATAATTTATAATATAAACAGTTTAATTTTAACTCCATATTTATTTATTTAAATATATTTTATTTTATAAAATTAGTTTATTTATGAAGAATGCATCACGCACCGGTGAACCACACAAGTAATATGCAGGAACCACTTATGCAGGGTATGCAGTTTGGAATCTTTACTACAGGAAAAAAGAAACTAATAAATATAATAATAAATATAAGTAAAGTAAATTGTTAAAAGAGAGGGTAATAAAATAATTTTAATACGATGATTTGGTTTTTCCTACACTTCTCTTCATTTTAGAGAGTGTCAAATTCTGCAATCACTTACAAATCTACACTCTCAAATCAGCGGAAACAAACAAATCCAAATACGTTTTCAAATCACTTTCCATTTGCATGAATAGTACTCATGTACATCCAAACACAGCATTATTGAACATTAAAATATACCACTTTGATATTTTAAGGATATTTTTAATATATTTTAAAACTTTAAAATAAATGATCATAATTAATAAATTTTGAAAACACACAGAAAAAATAAAGAATCGAAATTCATAAAGAAAACAGGAACATATCATATAAAGATAATGAGTTTTTGCATCATCTTTGATTCAAATTCCATTCATCTTTTTATGCATGAACGATT
The DNA here is from genome assembly GCF_037176805.1 of Vigna unguiculata. NCBI lineage: Eukaryota > Viridiplantae > Streptophyta > Magnoliopsida > Fabales > Fabaceae > Vigna > Vigna unguiculata. The sequence continues at coordinate 47,109,178 of NC_140795.1, read as the reverse complement.
CCTTCAATCAGAAGCAAAAGCATCAGAAAAGCAAATGACATCCACTGTTTAACTGCACGTGTGAAGACAAAAGATTTTCATATGCCAAATCAATTTTTTTATTATAATCTCAACACTTTTTGTCTGCAAAACTGTTAACTTTGCCTAGACAATGCAAGCAAAGCATGTAACGTGGCAACTCATACTACACTTTTTTTTAATCTGGTTATAATTGCACGTACATGATCCTAAACAAAAGTTATTAATATATCTTTATAAAGGCATGCATGCTTTGTTTTACAACATATTTGCACATATACATAATACATCTACGATAATGTGTGAAAGTATAAAAAGAAGAACAGATGAATTGTTTGTAGAGATACCTAGTTGTTGTTGTTTGCACTTTAAATAGAGTTAGATTCAAAATATAAAAAAAAAAATCAGATTTTTATTTTTTTAATGTTTACATATAACCAAAACAAGTTCTGTTCGCATAAAGCAAAATCAGAATTTCAAAGACTAAGAAAGCAAAATCAATATATATATATATATATATATATATATATATATATATATATATATATATATATATATATATATATATATATATATATATATATATATATATATATATATATATATATATATATATGCGCATGTGTATATGTTTTCAATTATAGTATTCTCATGTTTCTAAATGTTAAAATCGATTCAGACGAATGTAGTATGGTTCTTGAATCGAAAGTCTTTGTGGCAAGGGTTTCATGTAAGCATGTCCCGTTAAGAAGAACGATGATACATAAAAGGTAGAAAAAAATACTCGTGGTTAGAAATGCTTCTGCTGGAGGGGATGTACCAATGTGGTTGAAGAGACTCATCCTTGAGGAATGCAAGTGTGAGTCTAAGTCTCACATTGGCTAGAAATGAGAAAGTAGAGAACTATATAAAGATAAAAACCCATAAATCCACCGCTTTTAAGATTTTGGATTGAGAGTGGTGTTAATGCCTTACTTAGTTGGGCTCAAGTCTCATTGGTGTTGTATCTTTCAGTAAACATCTTCCCTCCTTAGACCTAACAAGTGGTATCAGAATCAAGATCGTGAGTTCTTTTGACCTAGTGGTAAGCACTCGATCCAAACAAAATATATATATATATATATATATATATATATATATATATATATATATTCTCATGTTTCTAAATGTCAATATTCTCACATCTCCAACCTTGTAGTTTGAACTAGGTTTATTCTCACGATTTCCCTTAATTAATATTCTTTCATAATCGTTTAAGTTTCACCCATCTGTTACAAACTCATAAAATTAATTCACAGACAATTAGGAGGAAGAGACATAAAAGTTTAGGATACACTTATCATTAATCAACTAATAATTTTATTAAGTAATATATGTGCTACTCGAATATCTTTATAAAACACTGTTACAGTTTCATGGTAGTAACATTGAGCCTTTGATCGATTAGATGTGAGCCTTCATCACTTGAACATCAAAATTCTTCAATATATCTATCTTTTTTTTTATTTTTGATTATTCTTTTATATTCTCTTATTTTTAGCCAATTCTTTCTTCATCAAATTCAAAGCAAATCTTTTGTTTTTCATATGAATTTTGAATATTTTTAGGTTGTTATTATTTTTTATTACACAAAGTTTTGTTTTCAATTGAGACCTTACAACCTTTCTCTGACATTTGAGCAACGTTTAACAAATTTTGTATAATCTTAAGAACATATAAGATATAAAAAGTTAATTTTCATAATCAGTTTTAATCCCACAAAACTGACTTGTAAGGTGAGGTTTACACCCACATATATACTCTAAATTGACCTTATCTCTAGTCGATGCGGAACTTACAACCATCCATCCTACAATCTCGACATCTTAAGGATCTTGTATTTGTATATCTTTTCCACACGTCCCAATTGACTACATTTGTGACATTTTGCATTTGGTCTACACGAACACTTGTTGTCTTGATGATTGTTTTTCTTGAAATAGGGACAAGATGGAAAAATTCATTTGTTGTTGTATTTATTCCTTTTGTTGTTCTTGAATTCCAATACCTTTGCTAATATAAAAGTACCTTTTCCAGTATAAAAGTAAAGTATCTTCAACCACATAATCTTCTCTCATTAGTTAGCATACATATCCATGTATATAGTTGACATTAACTCAAATATTTATTTAATATAAAATTAATGAAAATAATGTATTTTTTTTTCAAATTAATCTTTTGAATTGTGTTATTAGAGTTGGTTAACCCAAAGTTTAGAACACCGTAACCAACACTAATATTTGGGAGCTTATTTTATGTTTTTTTTATAGTAAAATAATTGAAAACACAAGTAGGAATGTGATGAGTTTATGTTTCATATGGGTTATGCTCATTGAGAGAGTGTGATTATATATATATATATATATATATATATATATATATATATATATATATGACATTAGATTTAGGGTCAAAAAATGAATATATATATATATATTTGATACCACTCAAAAAAAATGAATTTTAGCAATCACCCACTTTGATCACTAAAAAGTATAAAATTGGTCGCTAAAATATTAGCGACCGGAATAGAAACAAAAGATATGTAGTTGTAATAATTTTAGTGACAAATCAATTAGCAACCAAATTATAAATCGGTCGTTAAATAGTAACCAAAATTTTAGTCGCTAATCCATTGCTAAAAGAATTTATCACCTTCTTTAATGAGACCAATTTAATCTATGTGAGAAAATTTTATAAATTTGAAATTTGAAATTTGAAACATAAAGCTAAAATTTAAGCAATATAGTTGATAGTATATAAGTATGTATAATTAAAAAAGGACTAACATTTTTTTGATAGAAATGAATATTTCAATGCCGAACTTTTACGTTTAACTTCTTTTTTTTAATCAACCACTAAAAATTTGAATTTTAAGACATTCAAAACTACTACTGTGTTCAACCCTACTCTTTAAATTACTATATATTTAGTGAAAGTGCGTGTGTTATTATATTAGTCACTCAACTAAGTTACGACGTCTGGACAAACTTTTTTATATAATCTTATTTCTAGTAGAAAGCATAAATAGATTAATATAAATTAAAACTAGTTATACAAATTAAAAATAAAAACTATTATATCATAAAACGTTTACAAATTAGCTTATTTGTAAACCAATTCATTTTATTTTTACATAGAATTCCAAACTAAATGTTGGAAATCTAAATTTGAAGCTAAGTATCAGATTTGGTAGAAATGAAGAAATATATATCATAAGATCGAAGATTCGTAAACTTATTTACTTAATATTTTAGGTTGAAAATGATGTTAATATTTGTCAAATGATTTATTATTATTGTTATTGGAGTTATAAGATAGTTTACTGATAAAGTTGGAAGAGAAGATGTGAGAGATTGTCCATTCAATTTCTCCTACTAACTATCGAGAGTAACAAAGAGAGGTTAGGAAAAATGGGTTCAAATCTCTCCACCAACAACTAACATTTACCCATAAAAACTTATTTTTATTATCATTCTAACATCTTATGTTGGTTGAACTCATATCAAATTTAGGTAATTTCTTCTTAATTTCTTGGAGAAAAAAAAAACTCAATGATAATGGTAAAAAAGATTTATCAATGATTTTAGATTAAAAGTGGTGTCAATCTCTTTATATGAATGATATTCAAATCTCATTTATGTAATATCTCTGTAACGAATCTTTTCAAAAGATATTCATCACTAAATCATGTCTTGGACTCAAATGGTGAATGAACATGTTCCAATGCAGTGGATGGTATAAATATCTTCATTTCATGGCAGCAATTTATCTCCAAATTAAGGGCAAAAGTTTTAGTGTTTCCTTTGTTCTTCTTCTCTAGTTTCTTTGTTTGTGTAAGATCTTGCTACCACTATCCAAATGGCCCCAAAGATAGACATTCAGCAGATTCTATCACCCTTCCGAAAGCCACCAAATGGTGCAAGTGGAACTGCGACTTCTTCATCTTCCACTTCAGCCTCTTCTACTTCCACCTCCACTTCCAATGAGATAACAATTCAGAAAATCTTTGGCAGAAAAAAGAAGTGATGCTAGCTTCGTATGCTTCTTTCTTTTCCTAGTACTTTGTTTTTCTCTTTCTGTCTTGGATTGAAAGTGTTGCTCCTTCCTTTGTTTCCTTCACTGGGTGATGTCCGAATTAAATCATGGAATACATGTACTTTCTGGTTCTACATTATATATCAAATATAAATAGTGTGTGTTCCTCTTTCATTGATTGTGTGTTTAGTTGGATTAATACATACCACGATAGAAGTAGAGTTATGCCTAATTCAATCTTATTTCAGTCCTACAAAACCTGTGTGTCCGGTAAAGTTTGCATCCCACTTATATATTATGAAATTGTCTTATCTTTAGTCGATATGAGATTTCATATATATATATATATTATAACAGAACACCATGTTGGGAATAGTCTAAGTGTGAGTCAAAGTCTCACATTAGATAAAAAAGACAAAGTTAAACACTATATAAGAATAAAAATTCATAACATTATTATCTTAAAGTTGTAGTATAAAAGTGGGGTCAAATACCTTATATATATATAAAGTATATATATCTAAAACCATAATCTCTCTGAAACTATAAATATATAGGAGAAAATATATAAATCCAACACAGCATATATACAATAGATGTGGATAAAGCAAAATCTAGTCACGAAGGAGTAGAAGCAGTACCCTCCTAATTACATGAAGATCGTATAAGGAATTGTTGTAGTCCTTTGATTCCATCAGAGATTTTTTTTTTTTCTTTTGTGATTTGCTTATGTAATTAGAGTACAACGGGAATTACTGTTTTCTTATTAATATAAAAAATGTTTGTATATTTTAGAAATTGGCTAATTAATTAGTGATGTATATAATGTTACCTCGCACAAACATAACATATATACCCTTTATTCTTTGTTGTTATTTTAATCGAAAGAAAAAGTGATTTCAACATTATGTCATATGTTGCTTTAAATTTTGACGATGCTATTTGATAATAATTTAAAAATATAATTAAATATAAACCACTAAAAATATATTTGCATATATTAATCCTTCACTTTACTTAACTCTCGTGTTTTGGTTCAAGATATACTACTTTTACCTTTAGTTCTTTCTTGCATATGAATGAATCATTATGAAGATGTTAAAGTGATAAAAACAGTGGGAAACACATTGTTTGGTTATATATACATTCGTGTGATCTCCGGTTGCGAAAAACTGAAAGATGAAGCAAAACTTTTTAAACTAAGTGGATATATAATAGAAAGAAGAGGTGCTTATAGTTTACATATCTTTGAAGTTCATGTGTAGTCTTTGCAGAGAATGTTTAATTTTCTTAGTCTGAGTCAGTTTTAACCATCAACTCTGATACCACTTGTTAGATTTATAGAGGGAATTTTACTGGAGAGAACAGAAGATGGATTTATGAGTCTTTATTTTTATATAGTGTTTTACTTTCTCATTCCAAATCAATGTGAGACTTAGACTCACACTTCGATTCTTAACAATAATCATTATTGCAACTTGGAAAATGCTACATTAGGTTGCATGGCTTTGGAAACAAACTGTGATTCTTGTCAGCACCAATGTGTTTTTTATGACGACAATATTATGCATTCAAATCACATATGCTACATTTTCCTTTTCCTCTTTATCTAGGATCACTACAAAATCAATTGAGCATGTGTGTTTGGTCTAATTATTACATGAGCTTTTCTTTTCCTCAAAAGAAGAAACCAAGACAAACAAAAGATATAGATAGATACAGTTCTTCAAATTCCTATTGTCTTATTCATCTTGCCCAACAAATTTAAGGTACAAATAAATCTACCAGCACAATTCATCGAATCTGCTTTGTAAATAAAGTTAAATGTTCCCATGTATTTTTAGTGCGGCATTCGAATATATGATGAACTAGGGCATATATATATATATATATATATATATATATATATATATATATATATATATATATATATATATCAATTTACTGAAAATATATTCTTACTGGTACTTTGATTTTACTGCTTATGTTACTCGAGTTATCCTACTCAGAGCTGTCATATACAAAATCAAAATCGAAACAAAACTATTATTAATAATCTGAAAAAGGGCTAAATTTGATTATGGATTAAGGCCAGATTTCAAATGTTTTAGTATTGCATATCATGTAAATGGGAGTTGATATGTGTTATCTTCTTTTTGCTGAGTTGTTGTACTATAATATTTGACATGATCCTCCTTCTATATGATTTTGCATGTAATATGCCCCTTGCACTCCATCATCATCATCATCATCATCAATCCATTTTATTTAATCCAAGTAACAATTCTCAAAAGGTAGGTGATATAAGACTATCCCACGACTTCATACAAGAAGAACTTGAGAATGAGTCATTATTTAAAGGACATAAATACATGAAGGTCATGATCGGTGACAGATTTTGATCAAAAATTTTGAAATGACCAAAATATTATATTTAAAATTCATGTATTTAATCATTATCCACTAATATAACAAAAGTATATATAATTTAGTATGTGTATTTCTTTGTATATTTCTTCTTAGAAAAATAATAATTTTGAAGTTGTATTTGATATGACACTCGTTTTAAATAAGATTTCTAATTTCATCTCTTTCACTCATTGGATATTCTTATATTTGAGATTGTTTTTCTAGAATATGAAATAAGTTTCAAAGGATTAATATGAAACTTCTCACTTGTGATTTTTTGAATCTTAAGAAAGAGTTCTCTAATTCAACCATTACATCCTTAGTATCAAGCTTGTTTGAAAATATGTGAAGAAGAAAGTAGATATGTATTGTTTTCATCTTCACGGATATCTTTTCTTTTATTACTAGAAATGAATATATTATTTTATTCTTCATTGATGTGCCTATTTTAAAAAAATAAGACTATAAAATAATTTATCTCTATTATTATTTCTTATCAAAGAGTGATCTCTTCGGGGTGAATTTTCCTTTATTTATTATAAATTTGCTAAATTGTGACACAAACCATTTCGGTCTAACTCTATGATATTTAACTTATTTTCTTATTTAATTTTCAAAGAAATTCAAAATCAGAAACGATTGTAATCTTTCCTTAATAAGATCATATTATTTTGATATCTAGAGCAAGATTCTTAAATTTCTTATTCTATCTCTATCTTTTAATTATATAAAGAAAATCCTAAAATTCTTAAATGTTTATCTTAAATCTTATTTTTCATTCATATAAAGAAAACCCTAAAATTATTGAATGTTAAGTCGTCAAGCCGGTGGTGTTAATAACAAAAGTAGATATAACAAAAACGCTTAAAAAATATTTAAAAAAAATATTGAAGTGAAGTCGTTATGAGTCCTACCAACTTCATTTTTTTATACAATGAAATCAATCTGTATCATAATAATTTCATTTTGTAAAAAAAATAATAATAATTTATATTATGAGGACTTCATTTTTAATGTTGTTATCGTTCTCTGACAACTTTATCTGTTTTTTAAAAAAAAAGTCAACCAATCTTGATTTAAAATTTTTAATTCAAACCAATCTTGAAATACAAAAAAACTCACTTCACCACTGTCACTCATTAATCGAAAAAACAATTATATTTTTGTTGTCTTTTCAATTTATTCAAACAATCACATACAAATTATCTGTTTTCTTCCTTTCTTTCTGTTCCTCTAAACAAACTAAATTTTTTGTTTTCGTTTTCCTATTTTCTCTTTATTTTCTTTTTTCATCCAAACATGATTCTTTCAGACACAAAAAAAAATCTATGAAATGGGGATTGGCGTAGGCTTAAAGGGAAAGAAGAAGAACTAAAACAGAGACGTGAGAATTCCAATAAAAGAAAACACTATGTCTTGGATGCAACTAAATGAAACCTCGGACGCAACAGATACAGTATCATTCTTTTGGTACATCATGGCTCCTTGACTATGTTTGTATCCTAAGGACATTAAGGTTTGGGCAAACCTTTAACTCTTATAAAAATAGAAAGTTGAGTATTATATAAATTTATCGTCTTAAAATTTTAAATTAAAAATTGTGTCAATCTTTTATGTGTAAGTTAGACTCATATTTCATCAATGTTAAAATATTTAATAAATAATTAGTTTCCATTGAACAGATACCAATAAATAATCCACTATAGGATTATTTGTTTTTCAGGATCCACATCCTTACGAAGAAGATTGAGTATGGTCACTCTCTGCACGATATGGCAGGTCTTTCAAAGAAAGCATGAAGGACTGAGAAAGGAATTTGATATCATTGAAGAACCGACCAACGCCAAGAAAGATATTAAACCGACCACTACAAGGATTGGTATGGGCTTGGGCCAAGATATAACGATTTTGTAACATTTTGTTATTATTGGGAGTTTTATTTCTTAAGGTTATTATTATTTCCCCAAGTTGTTAATATCTTAAAGGATATTATCTTAAAAGATAATGATCTGATAATGATTTGGCTATATAAAATGCTAACTCCGATGGTTAAGAGACATTACTATTTTGATTTCAGTGTTCTCTATTTATTTTAGGTCAAAAGAATTCTTCATATTTATTTTCAAAAATATGAAAATGGTGTGTACTTATTTATTTTCAAAGATTTCTAAAGTTTTTTTTGGAACATAAAGTTATGTTTGTCATCGAAAGTTAGTAATTCTTGTGGTGTGTCACTTACATGAATATGGTGTGTACTTATTAACAATAAACTAAATAATCTTTATTTTGGTGCATATGATAACCTTGTGAACTTCGTATGTATATCGTTGATAGTAACAGTATCTATATGGGAGCTGGAATATTAACTATTAAAATATCATTTTGACTTAATATTTGAACATTATTAAAATTTCCATGTAATATATTTTATGTTAGAAAGTGATTAATCAAATAATATTATTAATAATAAAAATATGAAATAATAATTATTAGAGTAATAATAACATTAAATCATATATATAAATCAATGAATATAAATCAAACTCAAATGATAATAAAAAATAAACCAGGAAAGGAGTATAAATATCTTGGGTTGAGGCATGCATAGACTATCCTTAGAGAGAAAAGGCCTTGCATAGGGCACAACAAAATCGTACGCTCTTCTCTCCCAAGATACAATAATCCGTCAGATCGATTGAGTGCAACGAAGGATCTCTGAACCTTATGAACACCATTGTTTTAAGAGATTGTATAGAGGAGAGAAGAATAACACTTTTCAGAGAACTCTAGTGTTTGTTGTGTCTTTTTCCCCATGCACCTAGGGATGGCAACGGGGCGGGGCGGGGACGGGTTTCACTATCCCATACCCATCCCCGCATAAAAAATTCATCCCCATCCCCATACCCAAACCCAACGGGTATCAAACTTTTTTCCCATCCCCATCCCCACCGGGTAACGGGTATAATCTCGTACCCATACCCGTACCCATGTTCTAACTACTTCAATATTAATTTTTATAAAAGAAAAAAAAAATTACGGTAAAGAAAACATAATATTATGAAATATTTAATATTAGGAGGATTTTCTTCGATGCCAAATACATTAAAATAAATTATAATTGTTTATATTTTATATTAGAATACCAAATAAAATTTCATGTGAACCAAAACATTTATTAAATTTGCAAACTACAACATTAATGAACTTAGTTGATAAAATTAAAAAATATTTCAAAAAAGTATAAAAGGAAAACAAATATTCAAATTAAAATATATTTTAAATGTTTGTTTACTTCAATTTTTTAAATTCTAATGAATCTCTTTTTTATACACTAATAAAAGTTATAATATATCACTTGATCAAAATGACACAAAGAACAAATATTCAAATTAAAATATATTTTAAATATTTGTTTACTTCAATTTTTTAAATTATAATGAATCTCTTTTTTATACACTAATAAAAAGTTATAATACATCACTTGATCAAAATAACACAAAAAACAAATAATAAACATAATAATAAAATTTTGACATAGATTTTGTATCTTTTGAACTTCAATATATGTTGCATAGTGACAAAAAAATATTCATAGAAATTACATTAAATTTTTATATTGTAGTAAATAAAAGTTATTTATACAATTAAAGTAAAAAAAATTACAGTATGATTAATAGTGAGTTATAAAATAACAAATAATTAGATAGAATATATCGAAATATTTTATTCTACATGATGAAAATAAACAATAAATAAAAATATTAAAAAACTAACAAATGTGTGTTTTAGAAATAATTTGAGAGACTATCGAAAGAAATCGCACAAAGGAAATCAAATGTATAATTAAGGTATGATAAAATGAAAAAAACCTTAGAGAACTAATTATTAAATTATGTTTGAAGTGGTTAAAAATAAATAGAAATATCATTAGTGACCAAAAAATTTATCATTAAATTACAAATAAATTAGTAATTAAATTGGTCACTAAATCAAGTACCGATTCGATCATTGAATCAGTCACTAATTTAGACAATAAATCAACTACTACCACCAATGACGAAAAATAGTGACTGATATGGGTTACTGACTAAATCAGTCACCATTTCATTTTTTCTTGTAGTGAATTATCATATACTATTCCTAAATATCATTATATATATATATATATATATATATATATATATATAATTCTAACCACTTCAAACAGAATTTAAAGTGAAACAATTACATTATGATATATTATTCTACATGATGAAAATAAAAACAATAAATAAAAATATTAAAAAACTAACAAATGTGTGTTTTAGAAATAATTTGAGAGACTATCGAAAAAAATCACACAAAGGAAATCAAATGTATAACTAAGGTATGATAAGACGAAAAATATCTCAGAGAACTAAGAAAACTTTTCAAATATCAACATATATACTTAATGGTTGAAAAATAACGAAAATTACTTTAATGAAACAAAAGAGTTCTTCAAATTAAACAAAAATTAATAATAATAATAATAATAAGTAAAGAATTTTTTTTATATTACCTTAAATTGAGAGTATAAACATTCTCATGTGAAAGGAAAATTTATAATAAATAAAAATATTAAAAAATAATATAAATATTCAAATGTAAGGCATAATTTTTTTTATTAACATACATTATTTTAACATAATTACATAAAGGTTATGATAAGATAAAAAATATATTGGAGATGAGAATGAGTTTAATGACAATTGAAATAATTAAAAGAAATAAAAAATAGAATATATATATATATATATATATATATATATATATATATATATATATATATATATATATATATATATATATATATATATATATATATGGGTTACTTGATTAATTGTGAATATTTTAATAATTTAAATGAGAATGAAGATATGGCGGGGACGGGTATTATGGCGGGTATATGTACATCCCCATACCCATCCCCATACCCAACTGAAAAAGTCGGGTATTCCCCATACCCATACCCATACCCAGTCAATGCGGGGATTCCCCGTCAAAACGGGGACGGGTTCGGGCAATACCCACGGGGACGGGTTTATTTGCCATCTCTACATGCACCTAGGTGGTATTTATAGGTAGAAAAAGAAGACACAAGAGTCAATTGTAATAAAAAAATATAATCGTTAACCATAAATAACATTAACCCATCAAATTAAACGTTTATAAAAACATGATAATAGTAGGATGTTTATTTTAATTATTTATTTTTCAAATTATATAAAAATATTTCTAACAATCCCCCACATAATTTAAAAAATAAAATAAAACAAAATATATTATCTTTTAAAACAAAATATTGTAGTTCAACGTAAGGAACCTTTCGGGTTTGAGTTTTACACCTAGTGTTTATAAACTTTCACCCGAGAAAATGCAAAAACTTAATTGTCTTGACCTACGTCCCCTATGACCGGGTTTTAGTAAATAACACATACAATATCGGTGTTCATTATAGGTTCTAATCAGTGGGTGAATGTTACGGTCTAGTGCATATATCTTGTTTCATGAGTGTCACTTAGAGACTTGTCCATGTCTAACACTGGTGATCCCACCATCACACTCACTAAGTAAATCCTCAAAGGGTGGTTTGTGACTCACACCCTTACAATAATTGTCATTGGATTTATTAAGAGGTATGTTATAAGATAAGCATAATAATGCACATACCTCAACTTTATTATTGCCACAATTTATAATACACCTCGCCATAAGAATAAGATATAAAATTTAATCAAATTAGTTGGTATACTTTAGTCAATAACAACTTCATTGTTACCATTGAACTCCATTTTAATGGGATCGCCATTCATGTGGAAATGGGTGTCTATTATTGCAACTAATTTATGGGCTATAGTTTCATTCCCCTCGACGACTCAAGTAATTGTTGATGCATCAACCTTTTGACAAGTAGATCTATAATATTTCTTTCTGACCTAAAAATGTAGAAAAACACTTGTAAATTCTACATCATCAGTTTAGAAATTTTAACCTTTTACACGACTGAGGCAAGTATTCCCTAGAAAATAAATAAAATTAAAAAACTTTTTTGTAAATTAAAATTAACTAATTAATTTTTAGTAATAAATTTTCCAAACATAACCTTGATTTCCTAAGTTTCACTGACTTATTTCTTTGGATGACTTATTTGATTTGTAGGCAATGATTTTTAGAGGAACTGACACAAGAAATAATGTTCTTATAGTGACAATATCTTTGATTTTGATAAATTCTTGTGTATTGGAAAAAGTTAAAAGTGAACTAGATATTCAATTTGGAAAAGAGAAATTTGTGAATGAGTATAATATAAGTAAGTTAGCGTACCTTCAAGCTATGGTCAAAGAAACTTTAAGATTGTATCATTTTGCTCCTCTTTTGGGAACTCGTGAGTTCACAAAGAATTATACTTTAAGTGACTATAACATAAAAAAAGAAACTCGTCTAATCACAAATCTTTGGAAGATTCACACATACAACAATGTTTGGGAAGATTCATTGGAGTTCAAACCAGAAAGGTTTCTAACAATTCATAAGGACATTGACATTAGAGGTCATCATTTTGAGCTATAAGTGACCTTTGCCCTTTAAATGGTGCATTTCAATCTTACTATTCTTTTGCACTCTTTTGAGATTCAATGTTCATTACTTAATTCTATTGATATGACTGAAACCTCTGAATTAATCGTCACTAGAGCTATTCTCCTTGATATTCTTATTAAACCATGATTATCTTTTAGTTGTTATGAAAATAACTTATCGTTGTGTTAACTATATGATCATGACGGATTTTTGCTCCAAACATTTTCTTTTTATTCAGTAGGATATATGTGCTATCTTTGTAGTTTCTCTCTTAAATTATTCCAAAATGATACCTAGTATCATTGTATTATTTCAAATGATTTGTTATATTTGTAATTTCAACCTTTTTCTTTCTCATAAGTTATTGGTCAATCATAAGTTTAGGTTATATATATATATATATATATATATATATATATATATATATATATATATATATATATATATATATATATATATATAAACTAATTGTTATAGATGAACTAATGATCGGATTAATTATTAGAATGGTGAAAATTGATTGAGAAAATAAAAAATAGGACTAGTTTTCTTTACTAGAAAAAAAAAATTGATGATAGACATTTTCATGGTGATATTTTACAAAATTAGTTATGATATTAAAAGAAGATTATTCTAAAGAATTCGATAAGAAACGAAGAATGGCATATGATACCTTAATTGGAGATTTGAAAATTTATGAAGAGACAACTTGTGCAGATTAGTTATCGTCATAATATAGAGTACTGCTGTAATGATATATTTTGTATCCCTTAAGAAATTAGGATACATAATATTTTAATTAGGGTGTAAAACACATACGTATTACATTTATTTTTTTATCAGAAAAAAATATATTAAAATGAACTGTTGGTTGTCTCAACCAACATAAAAAAAGCGTACAGAAAAGAAAAAGAAAATTTTTGGCACAAGCTGAAAAAAACGTCCTTCAACCCTGCCGAGGCAATTGCTTCTTGCACCCTCCTGTTTTCTTCTTACACCACCATACTTATCAGAATACCAATATTGCGCTAATGGTGTATTTGTTGTGGTTGTTGATAGTTGGTGATTGGTGGTGGTTCCGATAGTGGTGATGAGTTGTTTCCATGTTTTTTTTTGAATACATTATAGATTATGTAATTCGTAACATATTTATAAATTTGGAAATATCTTTAGAATGTACAATCACTAATACATTTTAAAAATATATTTTTAAATTTAAAAATATATTTTTAATCGTACAATATAGAATATATTTTATAAATTGAATTTTGGATTATATTTTGGAATGTATTTTCAAATTTAAAAATATATCCAATATTACACAATCTAAAATATATTTAATAAAATATTCTAGATTGTGCAATTCACAAGATGATCTCAAATCTAAAAATACATTCTAAATTACATAATCCAATATATATATATATATATATATATATATATATATATATATATATATATATATATATATATATAAATTTATTTAGGATTGTGTATCCAAAAGGTGTTTCCATATTTAAAACTATATTTTAAATTATATAATGTGAAATATATATTTAGAGCTGTCAAAACGGATAATTCGGCCCAACCCGGCTCGACCCACCACGGGTTGATGATTTAGTGAGCCAACCCAACCCAACTCACCTTTTAGCGAGCCAAAAAAATTCGAACTCGGCCCGACCCACCACGAGTTGGCGGATTAAACAGGTTGCCTCACGGGTTCACTTAATTAAAAAAGATTTTATTTTTTTATTTTTTTCAGTCAAAACTAAATTGTAATTCTAATTAAAATCTAAATAAACTTTAATACAATTCAAATACAAACCAAAATAAAAAAAAATACAAATTATTTATGTGTTGGATAAAAAAAATAACCTAACATGACCCAAATGTAAAGCCCAACTTAATAAAAATAAATAAAAACACTTGTGTGACCCTTTTATCTGCCAACCCGGCTCACCACGAGTTCAACCCGGATGAGCCAGGTCAAAAATCAACCCGTATTGAAATTTGTAAAAAAATTTCAACCCAACCCGATTCGAACCCGTGGTGAGCCGGATTGACTCACGGATTTCAACCCATTTTGACAACTCTATATATTTTAAAAAGTATCTTTCGAATTTTGTGTTTCAGAAAATAATTCTTAATTAAGCATTCTCTTTCCATATTGACTTTTTCTCCACCCAAAATGTTGTTACCCCTTTCATTTTCTCTACCCTCACCAAACCTTCATTCTCATATGAAAGAAAGAGGAATTTTGAACCTATCACCAAACCCCATTATGCAAGTGAGCCCAATCGTCCTGCATCGCTGTTCCTTCATCACCACCTATGTCACCATCTCTGACAACAACCCCACCCCCAATCCAAACCACAGGCCAAACCTTTAATCCTTACTCTCTCAGTCCACCAACATGAATCTGGTAAGAACTAAAAAACTAATTAAAATTTCAATAAAGGTATATATATTCATTTTATTCCATCTAGATTTCAATTTGATTTATGTTTTATATATTTTTTTAATTGATTATTCATTCTTTCGATCCAAATTTTTAAATATGGAAAATTCAAAACATCCACTCCAAAAAGCTCAATCTGAAGGATGCAACGGACCGATCCAAGTCAAAGGCCAAAACAGGTCGATCGTGACTAGAATTTGGTAGTGTCTGTCTTAGTTAAAATTTGACTAAGTCAGCCCTGACTAACATTTGGTCGAATTTAGTCGAGTTGACCCCGATCGAAATTTGATTAAATTCACTCGAGTCAATCGCGAACAAAATTTGGCCGAATTTGGCCTTGACTAAAATTTTGTCATAATCGGCTGAGTTGGCCCGACCAAAATTTGACCGAATACAGTCCAGTCAAGCCTGGTTGAGACTCCACTGAATTAGCCTCGACTCAAATATGGACGTATTCGACCCCGACCCAAAATTGGTCGTACTTGGCCGAGTCGTCCCTGACCAAATTTATTTGAGTTAGCCCCGACTGCAATTTGACCGAGTCAGTCCTGACCCAAATTTGGTTGTATTTTGCAGAGTCAACCTAAAAAAAATGGTTGTATTCAGCTAAATTCAGCCGAGTAAGTCGTGGCTGAAATTTGGTCGTCTTCGACCGAGTCGGACCCGGGTAAATTCAGTCGAGTCGGCCCTAACTTAAATTTGGCCGAGCTAATCCTAGACCAAATTTGTCGTATTCGGACGAGTCGGCTCCAAGCGAATTTTGGTCGTTTTAGGCTTAGTCGGCCACAGTCGAAATTCAGCCGAATCCAATTGAGTCGATCCCGGGCAAAATTTGGGCGAATTGACCCTAGCTCAAATTTTTCATATTTGATTGATCGGTTCTGGTCGAAATTTCGTCGTATTTGGCCGTGTCAGTCCTAACCGAAATTTGGTTATGTTTGACCAAGTTGACCTCAACCGAAATTTGTCCGAATTTGGCCGAGACGGCCCAAACCAAAATTCGGTCGAACTCGGCTATGTCGACCCCAACCAAAATTAGATCACGTTGGCCATGGTCAAAATTCGACCAAATTGTCTCAGCTGAAATTCGGTCAAATTTGGTTGAGTCAACCCAGTTAAAATTTGGCCGAATCGACCTCGATCGAAATTCTACATTATTCGATCATATCGATCCCGACAAGTGTTATAAAGTTTAATTTAAATTTCTTTCATAAAAACTGGATTTACATCATTATCCAAATATTTAGATGAGTTTTAAAAATATCTACACTAATTTTGTCACAAAAATTTGATTGGGATCCAAAATTAATTTAATTATTTAAATCTAAAATAGAATTAGATCCGATCCATGATGACCCTCCTATAACTATTCATTCGTACGTGTGAACCAAGACATTTTTTCTTCTTTTTTCTTGCATCCAACGTGCAATAAAAGTCTCATACTCATAAATGGTCCCAAAATCCATATACAAACAATAAGTAAAAACAAACCTAAAATCAATTAGTTCAAACATATCACAATCATCCTCTTAAATCCAACTTCTCAAGAGACATAAATTTAGAAATAGTAAATAGAGAAAGGGATGCCTTTCAACCTTTTATTCTGTACGCAGGTAGCGAAGTGCAAAATAGTATAAACTCGATACAAAACATCACATTTTTATTTATTTATTTTATATAAAATTAGGTCTTGAAAATTCAACGTGTATCACTTTTGTTTCTAGCAAATATTGGTTATAGAGATATTTCTAGGAAATATTAATTAAAAAATTAAATGAAAAAAATAGAAAATAAAAACTTGAATGAAAAGAAACGAAAACAGAGCCGAAAGTCCCATAACCGAAAATATCATTTTCAAACTTAAATATATCCTTAATGTACGAATATAATATAAAAAATCAGATAAATGTAGAATATGAAAAAAAGTTGGACAAAGTAAAAAAGAAAAAATTATAATAGATGAAAAAAATTAAGAAAAATGAACAAGTTATAAAAAAGGATTGCAAAAATAAAAATGAAAAAGTAAATCATAAATTTTTAAAATAATCTGATTGATTGTTGACATAAATGGTATTATTAGATGTTTTTAAACCTTTATATGAAATTGCGAAGGAGTTCATCTATTTTTTTTATAAGAAAATATTTAGTATCTAAAATAAGCTCTGATATAAATAAAAATGTATAACTAATTTGTAAATTATACTCTAAATTGATATCTAATATTAGTTACCAAAAATTATTTGATCTCTAGTTTAATTATAAAATCTTGAAGAAAAAACGTTTCAATAATAAGCATCAATGAATTGAGATATAAATCCTTGATATTTGCATATAAGCTCTTTACTTTATTAACAAGTTGATATTAGATTCGCGTTCTTAATATAAGCTATCGAATTTGGATTTTGAATATAAAAAGACTTAATTGGAATAAAAGGTTTTGCTTTGACAGAAATTAATTATTAATTAATGA
The DNA here is from genome assembly GCF_037176805.1 of Vigna unguiculata. NCBI lineage: Eukaryota > Viridiplantae > Streptophyta > Magnoliopsida > Fabales > Fabaceae > Vigna > Vigna unguiculata. The sequence goes on along the minus strand of NC_140795.1, from coordinate 47,091,146 downwards.
GTATATTATATATTCTTAATTACTTGAAGTAAATAGAACATAATATTTTAATAAAACAATATTTACTTCAACTTCTTTTAAAGGTGAGAGATAAGATTGAGTGATTTGAAATATTGTCTTAAGTAAATTCAGCATCAACCTATGATTTTTTAGTAATTAGACTCTAATAATTATTATTTTTTTATAAAAACTTCATTTATTTTAGTATAGGGCCAACGCGAGCGGAACTTTTAAGGGCCGAGTGACGTGGTCTCCAAAATTTTGAATTTATATATATATATATATATATATATATATATATATATATATATATATATATATATATATATCGTAATTTTACAATTTATATTTATTATATAAATTATATTCTTAAATATACTTACGATTAAATATATTTCACAAATATATTTATGATTAAATATTTTGATATATATTATAATAGGGTTAAATATGTTTTTGGTCCCTCAAGTTTCAGCGAAATTTGAAATTAGTCCCTTATCAAAACTTTTGACCAATTTAGTCCCTCATCTTTCAAAATATGTGAATTTAGTCTTTTTAACCAAATTTTGTTAAGTTTATCTGACGTTTCGAGCGCATTTCATGATAGTATTTAAGTTAACATTGAAGCAAAAATGTGTCAAACAGTATAAATAATTTAAATACTATCATGAAATGCGCTTGAAATGTCAGATAAACTTAACAAAATTTGGTTAAAAGGACTAAATTCACGCATTTTGGAAGATGAAGGACTAAATTGGTCAAAAGTTTTGATGAGTGACTAAACCCAAATTTCGCTCAAACTTGACGGACCAAAAACATATTTAACCCATTATAATAAAATTGATTAATTTTTTATTTTTTATTCACATTACCAAACTCTGCATTTAAATATTATATTTGTGTATAATTACACATGATTATAACATTTAAATATAATTATATAAATAAATTATTTTTTTAAATATAATAATAATTATCTTAATAAAATTTAAAAAAATAAAAAACAAGAACCAACGAACACGGGTCTCAATAATGTTCTTAATAAAAAACAAGAACCAACGGGTCTTTTTAACATCTATATTTATTATTGAAATTAAATTCCTAACTAAAGTCATTATTTTAAATATTATTCTCAACATATAATAACAATTTCATTTAACCATTTATTTCAACCTTACAAAATATTTCCATATAATAACATTTAATTATTATACATCTTACTATTTATTTAAAATTAAATATTTAACTTTATTTTCATATTGTCAATTTCTAATTCAAATAGTATTAAATAAACAAATTATTTATATAAATATAATAACAATAATTATTATATTAATTATTATAATCAAAATTAAAAAATAAAATAAAACACAACGACCCGTACGTAAAACACGGGTCACAAACTAGTCTTTGGTAAAAGAATTAATAAAACTTCAATTAAAAAATATTAAAAAGATACGTCTAGTATAATTATATCCTCATAAATATTTTTCTCACTACCATCATAAATAGCCCATGACAAGTTCTTCCTCCCCATACACGTGTTTTGAAAAATCACCGATTTCACTTTTGTTTCTTATAAACTTCTCTGACGTCTTTATGTGAGTTCATCACATCCATTAACTTTTTCCGCCAAATAATGCACCACTTCACTTAGTCATCAACTTCGTCTTTTCCTTATCTCTGTACCAATGAATGGTCTATTTAGGGAAGATTCTCACTCACCAACACACAACCTCAACAAAAGCTCTAATGGATTTTGTTCTAAATTACCTGAATTCCACTACCATTGGACTTCTTTCTCTAATCCTCTTCTGCTTATTTCTGTATAATCCCTTCAAATTTTTTCAAGGTAAAGAGGCTCCCACAGTTGCAGGAGCATGGCCATTACTCGGTCACCTTCCACTGTTGAGTGGTTCAAAGACACCCCATAGAATGTTGGGTGCTTTGGCTGAAAAATATGGACCCATCTTCACCATCAAACTCGGTTCCAAAAACACTTTGGTAATCAACAACTGGGAAATAGCAAAGGAATGTTTCACCACAAACGACATGGTGGTTTCCTCTCGCCCCAAGCTTGTCGCCGTTGAACTCATGGGCTACAACCATGCCCTCTTTGGGTTTGCGCCCTACGGTCCCTATTGGCGCGAGCTACGAAAGATTACAACTTTAGAGATCCTTTCCTCTCGTCGAGTGGAACAACTGCAGCATGTTCGTGTCTCAGAAGTTCAGAACTCGATCAAAGAGTTGTATAATGTTTGGTGTAGCCAAAAGGGTGAGTCTGGGTATGCCTTGGTGGAGCTGAAGCAATGGTTTTCTCACTTGGCTTTCAACATGGTCCTTCGAATGGTCGTTGGGAAGAGATATTTTGGCGGTGAAAACTTGGACGATGAGAAGGCACAGCGATGCGTGAAAGCTGTGGAGGAATTCATGCGTCTGTTGGGTGTGTTCACAGTGGGAGATGCCATTCCTTGGTTGAGATGGTTTGATTTTGGAGGCCATGAGAAAGCAATGAAAGAAACTTCGAAAGATTTGGATATTGTTTTGGGTGAGTGGTTAGAGGAACATAGAGAAAAGAAGGGTTTGGGTGAAGTTCAAGATTTCATGGACGTGATGATTTCCTTGTTTGATGGAAGAACTGTTGATGGGTTTGATGCAGATACCATGATCAAATCCACTGTGCTGGTATGTATATGTTTAATTTACACATTACAGTCCTTTCAAAATGTGAAACCTCAACAAAATTATGCATACAAATATAACATAAATATAACATAGTTCTCCAATTAGAGATTTTATATATTTACTAAATAACTTACTTTAGGAATAAAAATATATATTTTAAATTCGCCGGGTATGCCGTAAGTAGTATGAAAAATCGGTGTTAAAATATAATCTGTGACACTTTCGTTAATAATATGGAGATATTTGTGTTGTAGTTATTGTGTTCATCTTTGATATGGAGATGTGGGGTTGAGTTGATGCTGTGTTTATTTCTTTCTCTTTTTGGGAGAGTGAGGGTGGGAGCAAGGGTATTGTGGGTTCGGAGTGGAAATTTTGGTGTTGTGGAAAGGGACATTTGTGGTGTTGAAAGAATGAAAATCAATGGACCACTTAGAATTTAATGTCTACTTTTCTACTTTGATTTGGTTTTTGAGAAGAATAATGAGATTTGAAAATAAATAAAATCAAGTAAACTTCTTGTAAATTAAAATTAACTAAGTTATTTTAACTAATAAGTTTTACAAACATAATCTAATCTTAAGTTCCTTAATTTCACTGATATATTTCTTTGGGATGACTTATTTGATTTGCAGTCGTTGATTTCAGGAGGAAGTGACACGAGTAATACTGTTCTTACGTGGATAATATCTTTGATTTTGAGAAATCCTTCTGTATTGGAAAAAGCTAAAATTGAACTAGACATTCAAATTGGAAAAGAGAAATTGGTGAGTGAGTCGGATATAAGTAAGTTAACGTATCTCCAAGCTATAGTCAAAGAAACTTTGAGATTGTATCCTCCTGGTCCTCTTTCAGGACCTCGTGAGTTCACAGAAAATTGTACTTTAAGTGGTTATAACATTAAAAAGGGAACTCGTCTAATCACAAATCTTTGGAAGATTCACACAGACCATAATGTTTGGAAAGATCCATTGGAGTTCAAACCAGAAAGGTTTCTAACAACTCACAAAGATGTTGACATTAAAGGTCAACATTTTGAGCTATTACCATTTGGAAGTGGTAGAAGAATGTGTCCAGGAGTATCCTTTGGCCTTCAAATGGTGCATTTTACTCTTGCTACTTTTTTGCATTCTTTTGAAATTCTAAGTTCATCATCTGATCCTATTGATATGACAGAATCCTTTGGATTAACCAACACCAAGGCTACTCCACTTAAGATTCTTATTAAACCACGTCTATCTTTTAGTTGTTATGAAAGCCATTAATCCTTGTGCTAGCTACGTGATCACATTGGATTTTTGTTCAAAGTAATTTTCCTTCTAGTTTGTTCAAAGTACTTGCTATCGTTATAGTTTCTCTAATAAGTTGTTTCAAAAGGATGTATTCATACTATTTTTGTATTTGTGTTCAAAGTCTTTGTAATATTTGTGGTTTATTTATGTAATTTCAATTCTTTCTCTCATAAACTCTTGTTTTTGCAAATGAAAGTATAAAAATTAATTTTTGCAAATGAAAGAACAAATGGACAAAAAATAATAATGAGTAAAGAATCGGTTATAATTTTAATGTATATAAAAAAATATTCTCTGAGAGAACTATGTAGAAAAAGAAGAAATGGAAATAAAAGTTTTAATCATAAAGTTTCATTATTGGAGAAACATTAACAAAGCAATTACTTAACACAATGAACAATTATGAGAGGTCCAAATATTATAAAATCAAAACTTATATCATACAAATAGAAGGTTCAGTTGAGTTAGTCAAGCCGAATGTCGAGACAAATTAATCAAGCCGAAATTCGAGCAGAGTCGGTTCAAGGCGAAGGTCGACCCGAGTTGGCCTGGGCGAAGGTCGACCCGTTGAAGGTCGAGCCCAATCGACTTAGAGTGAAAGTTGAAATTAATTGACCATAGTTAAAGGTCGAGAGGAGTCAACCCCAACTAAAGTTCAGGCCTAGTTGGTCCAAGTCAAATATTTTGGAGTCGATCGAATGTCTAGACGAGTCGTTCGGTACTCAAGGTCGAGCTAACTCAACTTGGGGTTAAGGACTTAGTTATATTTGCCTTAAAATAGAAATTCAATTACTTTATCCAAAAAAAGAAAGTTGAAATCTAATATATTTTAATTATTTCATCAAAACAAACTATTTAAGAAATGAATAATTTAATTGTAAGAAATTCAAATACTACGTATTTCAATTTCTTGAAATTATTAAAATCCCTTATCCAAGCATAAGGTTAAAGAACTCTATAAAAAAGGATTCGGAAATAAAAGCTTAAATAAAAAGGTTGCAATGATCGGAGTAAAGGTCCATAACACCATTGCCTTAAGGTTTTGGGGGTAAATGGTATCAATGTGTAAGACCAATTTCATATATATAGAACCATAGTCTCTCGATGACTATAACCCATATGAAAAATAAATGGTTAAGTATGTTTTTAGTCCTTGAACTTAGACCCAAAATTGGAATTCGACTTTGTCCGAAACTTCGATACATTTTGGTCCCTAAACTTCAAAAAATGAATGAATATAGTCTTTTTAACCCAATTACGTTAACATTTTTTTAGGTCTTGAACGCATTTCGCAATAGATATTAAACCAGGAACGTGTCAAACGGTGTAAACAACTTTAATACTAACATGAAACGTGTTTGACACATCAAATATAAATACTTAATCGGGTTAAAAGGACTATATTCATTCATTTTTAAAATTTAGAGACCAAAATGTATCAAAATTTCAGACAAGAACGAATTCCAATTTTTGGTAAAAGTTCAGAGACTAAAAACATACTTAACCAAAAATAAATATAAACCGAGCACATATCCATTATTGGAACTTGGAAAATGCTACATTAGGTTGCATGGCTTTGGAAATGAACCGTGCTTTTTTTCAGCACCAATGTGTTTTTTACGACGACAATATTATGCATTCACATCACATCTACTACATTTTCCTTTTCCTCTATATCTAGGATCACTACAAAATCATTTCAGCATGTGTGTTTGGTCTAATTATTACATGAGCTTTTCTTTTCCTCAAAAGAAGAAACCAAGACAAACAAAAGATATAGATAGATACAGTTCTTCAAATTCCTATTGTCTTATTCATCTTGCCCAACAAATTTAAAGCACAAATAAATCTACCAACACAATTCATCTAGTCTGCTTTGTAAATAAAGTTAAATGTTCCCATGTATTTTTAGTGCAACATTCGAATATATGATGAACTAGGGCACATATATATAGCAACTTACTGAAAATATATTCTGGTACTTAGATTTTACTGCTTATGTTACTCGAGTTGTCCTACTCAGAGTTGTCGTATACAACGTCAAAATCAAAAGAAAACTGTTATTAATAATCTGAAAAGGGCTAAATTTGATTATGGATTAAGGCTAGATTTCAATTGTTTCAGTATTGCATATCATGTAAATGGGAGTTGATATGTGCTATCCTCTTTTTGCTGAGTTGATGTACTATAATATTTGACATGATCCTCTTTCTACATGATTTTGCATGTAATATGCCCCTTGCACTCCAACATCATCATCACCATCATCATTAATCCATTTTATTTAATCCAAGTAACAAATCTATAAGGTAGGTGATAGAAGACTATCCCACGACTTCATACAAAAAATACCTGAGAAGGAGTCATTATTTAAAGGACATAAAGACATGAAGATCATGGCGAGTGACGGATTTTGATCAAAAATTTTGAAAGGACCAAAATATTATATTTAAAGTTCATGTATTTAATCATTGTCCACTAATATAACAAAAGTATATATAATTTAGTATGGGTATCTCTTTGTATTTTTCTTCTTAGAAAAAAAATAATTTTGAAGTTGTATTTGATATGACACTCATTTTAAATAAGATTTCTAATTTCATCTCTTTTACTCATTGGATATTCTCATATTTGAGAACGTTTTTCTAGAATATGAAATAAGTTTTAAAGGATTAATATGAAACTTCCCACTTGTAATTTCTTGAATATTAAGAAAGGGTTCTCTAATTCAACCATTGCATCTTAGTATCAAGCTTCTTTGAAAATATGTGAAGAAGGAAGTAGATCTGTATTGCTTTCATCTTCATGGATATCTTTTCTTTTATTACTAGAAATGAATATATTATTTTATTCTTCATTGATGTATATATTTTAAAAAAAATAAGACTATAAAATAAGTTGTCTCTATTATTATTTCTTATCGAAGAGTGATCTTCTTGAGGTGACATTTCCTTTATTTATTATCAATTTGCTAAATTGTGACATAAACCATTTCAGTCTAACTCTGCATTCTTTATCTTATTTTCTTGTTTAATTTTCAAAGAAATTCAAAGTCAGAAACGATTGTAATCTTTCCTTGATAAGATCATATTACTTTGGTATCTGGAGCAAGATTCTTGAATTTCTTATGATATCTCTATCTTTTTATTATATAAAAAATCTTAAAATTCTTAAATTTTATCTTATATCTTATTTTTCATTCATATAAAGAAAACCCTAAAATTATTGAATGTTAAGTCGTCAGGTCGTTGGTGTTAATAAAATAAATAAATATAACAAGAACGTTTAAAAAATATTTTAAAAAAAATATTGAAGTCAAGTCGTTATGAGTTCTAACGACTTCACTTTTCTGATACATTGAAACCGGTCTATATCATGTCGACTTCATTTTTGTAAAAAGAAAAAGAAATTGATTTGTATCATGACGATTTCATTTTTAATGTCATTATCACTTCTCACGACTTCATTCTGTTTTATAAAAAAAAAAGTGAACCAATCCTGATTTAATATTTTCACTTCAAACTAATCCTGTAATACAACAAAACCCAATTCACCACTATCACTCGTTAATCGAAAAAAATATTATATTTTTGCTGTGTTTTCAATTTATCCAAACAAGCATATATAAATGATCTGTTTTCTTCCTTTCTTTTTGTTCCTCTAAACAAACTAAATTTTTTGTTCTCGTTTTTTCTATTTTCTTTATTATTTTTTTTTTCATCCCAACATGATTCTTTTAGACACAAAAAATTCTTTGAAATGGGTGAGCAATAGTGGGGATTGGCGTTGGCTTAAAATGAAAGAAGAATACCCAATAAGAGACGTGAGAATTCCAATAAAAAAAAACTATGTCTTCGATGCAACTAGGATTGAATGAAGCCTTGGACGCAACAAATACAATATCATTCTTTTGGTACATCATGGCTCCTCGACTATGTTTGTATCCTAAGGACATTAAGGGTTGGGCGAACCCTTCAAATTATTGTTTAAGTCTTACATTGAATAAAAATGGAAAAGTTGAGTATTATATGAACTCACCGTCTTAAGATTTTGAACTAAAAGTGGTGTCAATCTCTTATGTATGAGTTGGACTCTTATCTCATTAGTATTAAATTTCTCCATAAACAATTAGAGTTACCATTGAGCATAGCTCTATAAAGCATGGGCACGAATACACCTCGTCATAACAATAAGACATAAAATTTAATCAAATTAGTTGGTGTACTTTAGTCAACAACAACTTCATTGTTACCCATTGAACTTCATTTCATGGGATCGTCATTCATGTGGAGATGAATGTCTATTGCTTCAACTAATTTATGAGCTATAGTCTCATTCCCCTCGACGACTCAAGTAATTGTTGATGCATGAACCTTTTGATAAGTAGATCTGTAATATTTCTTTTCGGCCTGAAAATGTAGAAAAACACTTGTAAATTCTACATCATCAATTTACGAATTTTAACCTTTTACATTGTGGAAATACACATTAATATACGACTGAGGCAAGTATTTCCTAGAAAATAAATAAAATTAAAAAAGAATTGTAAATTAAAATTAAATAATAAATTTTAATAATAAATTTTCCAAACATAACCTTGATTTCCTAAGTTTCATTGATTTATTTCTTTGGGTGACTTATTTGATTTGTAGGCGATGATTTCTGGAGGAAATGACACAACAAATAATGTTCTTATAGCGGCAATATCTTTGATTTTGAGAAATTCTTGTGTATTGGAAAAAGTTAAAAGTGAACTAGATATTCAAATTGGAAAAAAAGAAATTCGTGAATGAGTACAATATAAGTAAGTTAGTGTACCTTCAAGCTATAGTCAAACAAACTTTAAGATTGTATCCTTTTGTTCCTCTTTTAGGAACTCGTGAGTTCACGGGGAATTGTATTTTAAGTGGTTATAACATAAAAAAGGAATTTGTCTAATCTCAAATCTTTGAAAGATTCACGGATACAACAATATTTAGGAAGATTTATTGGAGTTCAAATTAGAAAGATTTCTAACAACTTGTCCTTATGTTAACTAGGTGATCACGTATTTTTGTTCGAAGCATTTTCTTTTTACTTAGTAGGCTATACTTGCTATCTTTGTAGCTTCTCTCTTAAATTATTCCAAAATGATAACTACTATCATTGTATTATTTCAAATTATTTGTTATATTTGTAATTTCAACCTTTTTCTTTCTCATAAGTTCTTGGTCAATAAAAAGTTTAGGTTCAAAGTATATATATATATATATATATATAATTAATTAATTAATTAATTGTTATAGATGAACTAATGATTGGTGATCAATTATTATAATGGTGAAAATTGATTGAGAAAATAAAAAATAGGACTAGTTTTCTTTTCTAGAAAAAAAAAATTGATGAAAGACATTTTGGGCAAGTTAAAATTGCCTCGAAGGAAAATGAGTATGGTATGTAGTATTTTGTTTTCTGTTATATCTTAGGAATTGAGTATCACGAAGGCATTAAGATTTTTTATTTCCATGTAAACATGATTCCCATATATTTATGTACAAATGTCAATGAGGATTGAGGTAACTTGGCTTTGTGATTTGCTTGAAGGTGATGGTGTGTTTGAGTTATAGGTAAAACTTTCAAGCATGTTCCAGAAGAGTATCCATACAAAGATGAGAATGAATTTGTTTTTACAGTGCCATAAATTCTCGAGGATTTTATTACTTCATTGTTGCAGTATTATATTATCATATTCTAACTTGTCCTATGTGTATTTTGATGAAACACTAAATACAACAGAAAATCTTTAATTAAGAGCACTATGCTTAGGCCTAATTGATTTATACTTTGGTGTGGATTAACAATTTTAAGAGTGAATAATGTTTTTGTAATACTTGGTATGTTACACGTGATAGCAATTGGTCCATGGCATTTGGACGATGACAACAAGAAGAGACCATAGTCCATGACTCTAGGAATACCATTTGGCACTCCAAATATGTTGGAAATGACATCAAGGGAAAATATGATGACAATATTAACTTGAGGGTCTCAGATCTCATGACTTGGTACATAAACCCGATTCTATAAGATTCTTTAATGATGCAAATTCTCTCACATTGGATTGGTGTTTAACGTGAAGGAATGGTTATTCAAATTCATCTTTAGTCTTTATTTACATTTTTTCACTGATTTTTTGTATTTACTTGCAGCATGGGTTTCTTAAAAGACCATTATGCATTTATATGCATTCTTCAGATTTTCCTAAGCACCACAAGTTGTGTTGGATACTTAACTGTTAATCTTAAAATATTTTAGGACATGGTAAGGTGTTAGCTTCCTCCTCCTTCTGGAATTTTATATTGTGCATCATGGATCAAACTCAACCTGAACCTCAATATTACTCTTTTCACATTTGAAATCCAATCCTAAGAAACACCTCATTCCTAACTATATTGTCTTGGTCATATAACTAATCAAATTATTGACTAAGAATTTGTATGGATTAAAAGAGAGATGCTAAATTTATGTAGCTTTTAATTTTCTGTACTTCAAATATAAGCTTGGTTTGAGCCATGTAAACAAAAAATTATAGCAAGCATTATTTCTGAATTCAACTTTTGGAAATGCAATTGAGATGATCATATCATTATTAGCACTTCATCAAAACAAAGTAAATGTTGTAAGTTGTCCTTGCTTGGTTCCATTCTCTCAAATCTTCCTTTGGTTCTTGGAAGCTCACACCTTTGTGGTGGTTTAGCTAACCTCAAGATAGAGAAAATATATGACACAATATTCATTACTTCTTAATCTACTATTTCTTTATAGCAATTATATTACCAATTAAAGTTTTGAACTTTTGAGTATGCTTAGGTATGGGTTTGTTTGTTTCACCGAAGGAGGAAGATGAAGAGAAGGCAGTGATAAGATTTGGAGTGCATTTAAGTGGTTGGTAGGTATGACATTGGTCATATCTTTGCTTTCGGAATATGTACTTTTGACAATCGAGGTATATATATATATATATATATATATATATATATATATATATATATATATATATATATAATTAACTATAATATGGTATGGTTTGTCAATTTAATAAATATAAGCTTGAGTTTAAGCATAGATTAAAGTTAATGAATGGTATTATTTGGTGAATAATATTATGCAGGACATATATTTGGAGGTGGATATGGGATCTACAACTCAAAGTTAATGAATGGTATTATGTCATTTTTTTTTTCATTTTTTTTACACATATAACTAGGCATTGATCCCTAAAATATTACTTGAATTATGTAAAAGAGTAGTTCGAATTAGTAGAATTAGAGCTCCTAATCCTAGGAGCATCTAATGGTTGCTATTAGAACGGGAAAGAGTTCAATCTTGAAGGAGTGCACACTTCCATCCAAGAAGAGTTCCACCACAGATGGAGGCAGGTGCCAATAGTGAGATCTTTGAGGTATCTTTTATTTTAATTTAATTGAAAAGGGTGGAATATTTTCATACATATCACATTATAGAAAAATAAGGTAGCAATTATCTTTCAACAAATAATGACCCCAAAAGCATGTGCTAACATCCAAATGAATCAAACAACACTTAAGAAACTATACTCAATGCTTATTATAGATTATATTTTCATTCTCATTTAAGACCATGAAATATTGTGTTGTGTTATTAGTCTGTAACGTTTTGTGGTGTTCTGTTGACATAGGAGACACTAGACTCAGTGGTGAATACCGAGTTTTGGTATGTTTAGGAAGGAGGCTGGTCAGAAGGGAGGAACACAACTGGAAGACAAAGCAAAATATGGTGGCTTCCATCACCCCGAGTACCAAGAACTGGACTTTCTTAAGTTGAACGAAAGAGGTTAATTCATCAATAAAGGATAGTTCATAAAATATTAAAGGCTGCCAAAAACAATCAAGGATAATATGGCTTGAGATACCCGCACTGTTAGTAATTAAGGATTCACTTTTGAAGGTATCTACTTTGAATGTTTGAATTTTTATGCTTATACTATAGAATGATGGAAGATTAACTTTATTCTAATATCTTTTTATCTTATAAATTTGACAGTTAATGTCAATTCTGGAAGCTTTTACAATGCTTCAACAAGGACAACTAATCAAATTTACATGTTGATAATTATTCTTCTCATACTTAGTCAAGATTCTTCTTTAAATACGAGTATTATAAGTTGCTAAAATTTGTTGTTTGACATTAGATTTTGTTCTAAAAATGTGTGGACTGTGATATACGCTAATGCTAATATGGTATATTAATGGATAGATATTGATTGGTGTCCTATGGTACAAAGAACGCCTACTCTATCAAACATCTCTTGGTTCTTTTATGGTCATAATTTTTATGAGAGTTGTATAGTATAATTTGTCAAAACTTCGAGTATTCATCTCAAACATATATTTATTGTCAATTTATCACATGATTATTAATTCATACTTACATATATTGTATGAATAAAATACCAAAGATACTGGTAAATTAATATGGTTATTATCTAGACATGTGTCACTCTTTTGAGTTTTTATGAGTTATGACTTTTATGTCAAATACTTCACCTCATTATAGTTGAATTATTGATATTTTACCTCAAATGTTCAAAATTGGATTTGTTTATGCTTATGAATTGCACTACATGTTAGGAATCCAAGTGTGAGTCTAAGTCCCACATTGACCAGAAATGAGAAAGTAGAGCACTATATAAGAATCAAGACCCATAAACCCATTGCCTTAAGGTTTTGGGTTGAGAGTGGTGTCAGTGTCTTATGTGGTTAGGCTCAAATCTCATTGGTGTTGTTCTCCCCAGTGAAACCCCCTCTGTAAAACCTGACAAGTGGTATCAGAGCCGATGGTTAATGCCGGCTCAGACGAGTGCAGTACCAGTATGGTCCTAGTATCGAAAGTCTTCCTGGCAAGGGTCCCAGATAAGGGTTCCAGGTAAGCGTGTCCCGTTAAGAAAAAGAACGGCGGTACAGAAAAGGGCAGAAAAGGAGTACTCGTGGTTGGGATGCTTCCGCTGGAGGGGGAGTGTATCAATGTGGTTGAAGGGACTCACCCTTGAGGGGGAGATTGTTAGGAATCCAAGTGTGAGTCTAAGTCCCACATTGACCAGAAATGAGAAAGTAGAGCACTATATAAGAATCAAGACCCATAAACCCATTGCCTTAAGGTTTTGGGTTGAGAGTGGTGTCAGTGTCTTATGTGGTTAGGCTCAAATCTCATTGGTGTTGTTCTCCCCAGTGAAACCCCCTCTGTAAAACCTGACAAGGAAAATAAAGGAAAGAATAAAGGAGAGAAAAATAGACACAGAGAATTTAACGTGGTTCGGCTACAATGTGTATGCCTACGTCCACGACTACACTAGGAAGTATTTGTATTTTTGGTGTATCTTAAAGCTTTACACAGAGTCTCTTATATAGTAAAATAGAGAACCACATCTCACTATTCTAAGCGATGTGGGACTAAATCAAGCACCATAATTCTAACAATTCTCCCACTTGGGGTTTGATTTACATTACCACCTAGTGTAGTGCCTTCATCATCAATTTTCTCGAAGGCTAGTCGAGGCAATGCAAAGCCTCAACTTAGTTGTTGTGACAGTCTTGGTTAACATATCAGCTGGATTCTCTGCACCTGGAATCTTCAACAAAATCAAATCTCCATCATTTATCAAGTTTCTGATAAAATGATACTTCAATTCAATGTGTTTGCATCTGGAGTGAAGAATTGGATTTTTAGCAAGACAAATGGCACTTTGACTGTCACTGAACAATGAAGGTTCATCTTGCCCTTTTCCTAATTCTTTTAGAAGATTCTTCAACCATATCATCTCTTTTGCTGTTTCTGAGATAGCTATATATTCAGCTTCAGTGGTTGAAAGGGAGACTCTTCCTTGAAGTTTGGACTTCCAACTGATAGCTGTGCCACCCAACGTAAAAATATAACCTATTGTGCTCTTTCTACCATCCAAATCACCTCCCAAATCTGCATCAGAAAACCCCTGTAAAGTGAGATTACTTCTTTTAAAGGACAAATGCATATTTGAAGTGCCCTTCAAATATCTCAATATCCACTTCACGCCTTCCCAATGCTCCTTTCCGGGATTGGATAGAAACCTGCTCACAACTCCTACTGCATGTGCTATATCAGGTCTGGTGCAAACCATAGCATACATCAAGCTCCCTACTGCAGATGCATATGGCACTTTAGACATGTGATTTTCTTCTTCCTCTGTCTGAGAAGATTGCCTTTTTGAGAACTTTAAGTGAGTTCCCAAAGGTGTATTCCTGGTTTTAGCATTTCCAACATTGAACCTGCTAAGCAATTTTTCAATATATTTTTCCTGAGATAAATTTAGAATACCTTTAGATCTATCCCTGGAAATTCTCATACCAAGAATTTGCTTGGCTGGACCAAGATCCTTCATTTCAAAATTTTCTGACAATTGTTTCTTCAACCTGTCAATTTCTGCCATATTAGCACCAGCAATCAACATGTCATCAACATACAAGGCAAGAATGATATAACTATCAATATATTTCTTCACATAACAACAATGATCTTCTTCACATCTGTGAAATCCTGAGTTTCTCATAAACTCATTAAACTTCTTATACCATTGTCGCGGTGCTTGTTTCAACCCATACAAACTTTTATGAAGCTTGCATACAAGATTCTCTTTGCCTTGTACTTCAAAACCTTTTGGTTGTGCCATAAAGATTTCTTCCTCAAGATCTCCATGTAGGAATGCAGTTTTCACATCTAACTGCTCCAGATGAAGATTTTCTGCAGCTACTATACTCAAGATAACTCTGATGGTAGTCATCTTGACAACAGGAGAGAAAATTTCTGTGAAGTCAATTCCTTGTCTCTGTTGGAACCCTTTCACTACGAGTCTGGCCTTATATCGTTTGCTACCATCTGGTTCTTCTTTTAACCGATAGACCCACCTGTTTTGCAAAACCTTCTTTCCTTCTGGAAGCTTGGTTAAAGACCATGTCTTATTCTTCTGAAGAGACTTTATCTCATCTTCCATTGCTAGCTCCCACTTAATAGATTCACCTCCCTGCATAGCCTCAGCAAAATGCTCTGGCTCACCAGCATCAGTCAACAACAAGTAATGCAATGAAGGGGAGTACCTTTGTGGTGCTACAATGGTTCTGCTAGACCTTCTAGTCGGTAATTCAGGAGTTACTGACTCTACTATCTGTTCAGGTTCTGACCCAAACTCTGACTCGGACTCTGACTCAGGCTCTACTTCTGTATTCTGCCTTCTGTTGGCTACATCACTTTCTGAAACTTCTTCTAATGATACCTGCTCTGGCCTTTTATTTGCATTTGCAAATTCTGCAGTCCTGTCCTTATAGAACATGTTTTCATTAAAAGTAACATTTCTACTTCTGATAATTTTCTTGTTTTGGTCATCCCAAAACCTGTAGCCATACATGTCAGATCCATAGCCAATGAAATAGCATCACTTTGCCTTAGGGTCCAATTTATCTCTACTATTAGAGTTCAACAAAATATATGAAGCACAACCAAAAACTTTCAGATGTGAAAGGTTTACCTCATTTCCAGACCATACTTCTTCAGGTAACTGGTAGCCTAAAGGAACTGATGGTCCTCTGTTTATGAGATAGGCTGCTGTGCTTATTGCATCTGCCCAAAATACCTTGGGTAATCCTGACTGGATTCTCATACATCTTGCTCTCTCATTCAAGGTTATATTCATTCTTTCTGCCACACCGTTTTGTTCTGGTGTTCCTGGAACCGTCTTGATCATTCTGATCCCATTCTCTGAACAAAACTCCTTGAATTGATTACTGTCATATTCTCCACCATTATCAGACTTCAAACATTTAATCTTTAAACCTGTTTGAGTCTCAACCTCCTGTTTCCACCTTTTAAACACAGAAAACACATCAGATTTATTTTTAAGAAAATAAACCCATACCTTTCTTGTAGAGTCATCAATGAAGGTTACGTAATACTGTGAACCTCCAAGAGATTTCACTGGAGCTGGCCCCCAAACATCTGTATGCACTAGTGCTAGTCTTTCAACTTTAGACGACTTACTTGTTTTGGAGAAGCTAACCTTTTTCTGCTTTCCAAAGATACAATGTTCGCAAGGTCCAACGTCAACATGCTTCAAGTTAGGTATTTTACCTTTTGAGACCATGAGCTTCATTCCTTTCTCACTCATATGCCCAAGTCTTTGATGCCATAAAGAGGAACTGTTGCCAACTTCTGCAACTGATATCATATCCTCATCTGCAATCATGTAAAGAGATCCTCGCTTCTTTCCACGAGCAACAACAAGATTACCTTTCATTACTTTCCAGTGTCCATCTCCAAAGGTGGTGTAATGCCCCTCATCATCCAACTGCCTTATAGATATTAAGTTTCTCTTTAAGGCTGGAATATGTCTGACATTCTTCAAAGTCCACACACTTCCATTAGAGGTTCTGATATTGATATCACCTCTTCCTATAATATCAAGAGATTTCTCATCTGCAAGGTAGACCTTCCCAAACTTTCCTGGAACATAGTTAGATAATAGTTCTAAAGAAGGTGTAGTATGAAATGACGCACCTGAGTCCATAATCCATGAATCAATAGAACAATCTAGACTACATAATAGTGCATCTTCAATTTCATCAGTTGTTGCATTTGCTGATTGATCACTATCTTGCCTCTTGTTGTTGTTCTTCCTTGGAGCCCTACATTGATTTGTAAAGTGACCCCTTTTCTGACAATTCCAACAAGTGATATCATTCCGGAATTTTGGTTTTGATTTCTCTCTAGACTTTGATCTGCCTCGGCCTTGATTACGACCTTTCTGGCTACTTCTTCCTCTAGTTTCAGTACTCAATGCTGAACCGGAACTAGAACTGGAAGATTCCCCTGAACTTTTCCTGCGAACATCTTCGCTTAAGATCAAGTCACGAATGTTATCAAGCTTCAACTTACTATTACTTGCAGAATTACTAACTGCAGTAACAGTTGCACTCCAACTTTCCGGAAGAGATGACAATAAAATTAATGCTTTCACCTCATCATCAAATGTTATCTGCACTGATGTCAACTGCGCAATAATTGTATTGAATTCACTAATATGATTAGTAATCGAGTTACCTTCACCCATTTTTAGGTTGACTAGCCTGCGAATCAAATAAACTTTATTGGCTGCAGATGGCTTCTCATACATATTTGACAATGCCTTCATCAAATCTACGGTTGTGTTCTCGTTCATGATGTTGAACGCAACATTCTTGGCTAATGTCAACCGGATCACACCGAGTGTCTGCCGATCTAATAAATCCCATTCCGCCTGCGCCATGTCAGTTGGCTTCTGCCCTGTTAAGGGTAGATACAACTTCTTCTGATACAGGTAGTCCTCTATCTGCATCTTCCAGAACCCGAAGTCACTGCCATCAAACTTCTCAATCCTCACCTTCCCTTCTTCCAATGCCATTGCTCTTGCTGCTTTGACGAAAGCTCCTGCTGCTTTTGACCAAAGCTCCTACTGCGGCTTTTGACCAAAGCTCCTGCTGCCTTTGACCAAAGCTCCCACTACTTCTCTAAACTGAGATCCCCAAGAAGAAAAAATAGAAACCAAATCTTTTCTGATGTGGAAGATCAGACAATGCTGCAACCACAGAGCATACTAAGAAAAAATGGCTCTTGATACCAATTGTTAGGAACAAGGCAATAAAGGAAAGAATAAAGGAGAGAAAAATAGACACAGAGAATTTAACGTGGTTCGGCTACAATGTGTATGCCTACGTCCACGACTACACTAGGAAGTATTTGTATTTTTGGTGTATCTTAAAGCTTTACACAGAGTCTCTTATATAGTAAAATAGAGAACCACATCTCACTATTCTAAGCGATGTGGGACTAAATCAAGCATCATAATTCTAACACTACACATATATTTATACCACTCACCAAAGAAATTACAACACCACTCTCTTGCCATTCTAATGTATATTTGGAAAGGGCACACATTGGTATTTTTCTTTACTATCATCATTCAACAAATAAACCTAAAGTCTCTATCTCAATTATATAATTTTAACTCAAGTATTTGAATTATAAGTTGCATTTGTTAAACAAATTGGTGTTGTTATTTTTAGTTAGTATGAGAAAACAAGATATTTGGATATTGTGTATTAAAAGTAGTATCAACTATATCGATATTTAATTACTAAATCTAAATTTTATAACATCAAACAATATTCATATTATCGTAATTTTACAATTTATATTTATTATATAAATTATATTCTTAAATATACTTATGATTAAATATATTTCACAAATATATTTATGATTAAATATTTTGATATATATTATAATAAAATTGATTAATTTTTTATTTTTTATTAACGTTACCAAACTCTCCATTTAAATATTATATTTGTCTATAACTACACATAATTATAACATTTAAATATAAGTATATAAATAAATTATTTTTTAAAATATAATAATAATTATCTTAATAAAATTTTAATAAAAATATCAAATCGAATAAAACTGACTAATATTAAAACTAAATTTATATATATATATATATATATATATATATATATATATATATATATATATATATATATATATATATATATAAAACCAAATTGAGAAAACCAAATTAATACTAAAACCAAATAATTATTTAAGTCTTCAACCTTATAATTATCTCCAAAAGATATTAGTTTTAGGGTTAGGCTACATGAACATTTATTCAATGATAAATTGAATGCCTATTTTCATATATTTGTGATCCCTGTCGTCCTTTTCGACATGTGATGAATTCGGTATGGGTACGATCAAACTATCCATGTGAGCCGCAATATTATTTATCAAAATGATATTTTTATTTGATTTGATGTATTTGAATATTATTAAAATTTTACATAATTATTTTATATTTATGCTTTTTTACAGTTAATTTTAATGATTAAAAATTATTAATTAATATAATCATTAATTTATATATTAATTTATGAAATAAAATATTATTGATTATTAAAATTATTATTATTGTGAATAAAAAATTGTAATTAATTTCTAAATTTATTTTTAAAATTTAGTTACCAAGAATTTAACTATCAAATAAAAATTAGTAATTAAATATTAATTATTAAAATTTTTATTATTAAAAAAATTAATTTCTAAATTATTGTATAATTAATTTTTTTATAAAATTTTAATGTGAATACTAACGCCTAATATTATATTTGAATCGTCTTCTTATTTATTTAACATTTCAAAATTGAATAATTTTTCTTTCAATTTGTTTTTAATTTTATTAAATTTAGATTTTATTTCACTATATTTTTTAATTATTTTTGAAATTGTTGGAACATCGTAAGTGATTCTAACTTAACATATTTATGTTTATCTTAAGAAAATTATTAGTTTTAATATTAAGTTCCTTACATGAACGTGGTACAAATTATTCAATGAGAAACTAAATAGTGTATTTTCATAAAATTTGTGCATGTGAATAGGGGTGGACATAGATTGGGTCGTAGGGCCTGTCCGGGTCGACGCGCCCGTTCGTATCGTCGTGCCATCTGGGTCGTAAGATCTGTGTAGGTCGTCAGGCTCGTTCAGGTCGTTCGACCTGTTCGTGTCGTCGTGCCCATCCGGGTTGTAAGGTCCGTGTAGGTCGTCAGACCCGTCCGGGTCGTCGGGACCGTCTGGATCGTCGGGCTCGTCCGGGTCGCCAGGCCCGTCTAGGTTGTCTGTCCCATCCGAGTCTTCGGGCCCATTCAGGTCGTCGGGCTCGTCTGGATCTTTGGGCCTGCCTAACCCGTTCGGGTCTTTGGGCTGCCTGACTTGTTTTCGTCATTGGTCCTGCCTGGTCCGTTCGGGTCTTCGGGTCCGCCTAACCCATTCGGGTCTTCGAGTCCGCCTTACCTGTTCGATTCTTCGAGCCTGCCTGACTTGTTTGGGTCTTCAGGCCTGCCTGACCCGTTCGATTCTTTGAGCCCGCTTGACCCATTCGGGTCATCGGCCCGCTTGGCATGTTCGGGTCTTCGAGCCCATTTGGCCCCCTGTTTGGCCCGTTCGGGTCTTCGGACTCACCTGACTCATCAGGTCATTGGGCCTGCCTGCCCTGTTCGGGTCATCGAGCTCACTCGAATTTTTCGGATCGTTGGGCCCGATCGACTCGTTCGGTTTGTCGGGCCCGCCTAGCCTAATCATATCTTTAGGCCCGCCCAACCTCTTATGGTCGTCGGGCCTGCCCGATCTGTATAGGTCGTCAAGCAAGGTCCGTCCAAGTCTGAATTTAGCATAGTCCATCTCAACATTTAGTCTAACCCAACTAAAAATTTAAATTGAAAATTTGGATTGGATTGTTTGGATTATCTATATTTAAAAATCTTGATTTATAAAATGGATATTCAATCCATAAAATATATAAAATGTAGATTAGATTGAAATCCATATCCATTAAATGGATTTTAAATGGATTGAATTTTTAATAAAATGGACTATAAATGGATTGGATTGGAGCAAAAGTGGATTAGATCAAGAAAATTAGATTTTTTTTCTACTCCCTACATGTGATCCTTGTGTTAGTTGTGTGACTTTGGATGGATAAGGTTGATACTCAAACTATCTATGTGAGCTGCAATATTAACCAGTAAAATATAATTTTTATTTTATTTGATTTATTTGAATATAATTAAAATTTTATACGTAAGATATTTTAATCTTTTCTACTGATTTTTAATGAGTATTTCCAAGAAAAAAAATGTAGTTAACAATATGTTTTAAGAAATCAAATTGATACAGGTTCATCTTTCAATTACTAAAACAATATAAAAATATCTACGTTCATAATTTTTCTTACTAAAAATAAATTTGCATATTTTTTTAAAAGAAAATGTGTTTGTCGAGTACTTTATTATGTTTGTAGTCACTTTATTTTTTTCAAACCTTATCTTTGAAAAGTGTTTCTTCAAACACGTTTTGAAAAAATCGAACTCATTTTCTTTCTTTATAAAAATATCACTTTTTTACCTGAGTTCATCACATCCATTGATTAAGCCATCAACCTGATCCTTTCACTTCTCTCTGTAGCAATCAATGATCTATTTAAGCAAACATTCCCACTCAACGACACACAACCTTAACAAAATCTCAAAATGGATTTTGTTCTAAGTTACATGAATTCCACTACCATTGGACTTCTGTCTCTAACCCTCTTCTGTTTATTTCTGTACAATAACTTCAAATTGTTTCCATGCAAAGAGGCTCCCACAGCCGCAGGAGCATGGCCAGTACTGGGTCACCTTCCGTTGTTGAGTGCTTCAAAGACACCCCATAGAATGTTGGGTGCTTTGGCTGAAAAATATGGACCCATCTTCACCATCAAACTCGGTTCCAAAAAGGCTTTGGTAATCAACAACTGGGAAATAGCAAAGGAATGTTTCACCACAAACGACACGGTGGTTTCCTCTCGCCCCAAGCTTGTCGCCATGGAACTCATGGGCTACAACCAAGCCATCTTTGCCTTTTCACCCTACGGTCCCTATTGGCGCGAGCTACGAAAGATTACAACTTTTGAGATCCTTTCCTCTCGTCGAGTGGAACAACTGGAGCATGTTCGTGTCTCAGAAGTTCAGAACTCGATCAAAGAGTTGTATAATGTTTGGTGTAGCCAAAAGGGTGAGTCTGGGTATGCCTTGGTGGAGCTGAACCAATGGTTTTCCCACTTGGCTTTCAACATGGTCCTTCGAATGGTCGTTGGGAAGAGATTTTTTGGCGGTGAAAACATGGACGATGAGAAGGCACAGCGATGCGTGAAAGCTGTGGATGAATTCATGCGTCTGTTGGGTGTGTTCGCAGTGGGAGATGCTATTCCTTGGTTGAGATGGTTTGATTTTGGAGGCCATGAGAGAGCAATGAAAGAAACTGCCAAAGATTTGGATATTGTTTTAGGTGAGTGGTTAGAGGAACATAGACAAAAGAAGGGTTTGGATGAAGTTCAAGATTTCATGGACGTGATGATTTCCTTGTTTGATGGAAGAACTGTTGATGGGTTTGATGCAGATACCATGATCAAATCCACTGTGCTGGTATGTATATGTTTAATTTACACATTACAGTCCTTTCAAAATGAAAAACTTCAACAAAATTATGCATACATACAAATATAACATAGTTCTCCAATCAGATTTTATATTTTCCTAAATAACTTACTTTAGGGTGACTTATTTGATTTGCAGTCAGTGATCGCAGGAGGAGCGGACACGAGTAATATTGTTCTTACATGGATAATATCTTTGATTTTGAAAAATCCTTCTGTATTGGAAAAAGTTAAAATTGAACTAGACATTCAAATTGGAAAAGAGAAATTGGTTAGTGAGTCAGATATAAGTAAGTTAACATATCTCCAAGCCATAGTCAAAGAAACTTTGAGATTGTATCCTCCTAGTCCTCTTTCAGGATCTCGTGAGTTTACAGAAAATTGTACTTTAAGTGGTTATAACATTAAAAAGGGAACTCGTCTAATCACAAATCTTTGGAAGATTCACACAGACCACAATGTTTGGAAAGATCCATTGGAGTTCAAACCAGAAAGGTTTCTAACAACTCACAAAGATATTGACATCAAAGGTCAACATTTTGAGCTATTACCATTTGGAAGTGGTAGAAGAATATGTCCAGGAGTATCCTTTGGCCTTCAAATGGTGCATTTTACTCTTGCTACTTTTTTGCATTCTTTTGAAATTCTAAGTTCATCATCTTATCCTATTGATATGGCAGAATCCTTTGGATTAACCAACACCAAGGCTACTCCACTTAAGATTCTTATTAAACCACGTCTATCTTTTAGTTGTTGTGAAAGCCATTAATCCTTGTTCTAGCTACATGATCACATTGGATTTTTGTTCAAAGTATATTTCCTTTTAGTTTGTTCAAAGTACTTGCTATCTTTATAGTTTCTCTAATAAGTTGTTTAAAAAGGTTGTATTCATACTATTTTTGGATTTGTGTTCAAAGTCTTTGTAATATTTGTGGTTTATTTATGTAATTTCAATTCTTTCTCTCATAAATTGTGCTATAAAAAAATTAGATTAAAATAAAAATATAAAAATCAATTTTTACATATAAAAGAACAAATGGACAAAAAATAATAATGAGTAGAGAACTAGTTATAATTTAAAAGGAAACAATAAAAGAAATTGTATATTAAAAACATATTCTCTGAGAGAACTATGTAAAAAAAAAAAAGGAAATGGAAATAAAAGTTTTAATCATAAAGTTTTATTATTGGAGAAACATCAACAAAGCAATTACTTAACACAATAAATAATTATGAGAGTTTCAAATATTATAAAATCACAACTTATATCATACAAATCGAAGGTTCAGCCGAGTTAGTCGAGCCGAATGTCGAGACAAGTCAATCAAGCCGAAAGTCGAGCATAGTCGGTACAAGGAAAGGTCGACCCAAGTTGGCCTAGGCGAAGGTCATGTTGAGTTGGCTTGTGTCAAAGTTTGACCTAATTGGGCTCTTGCTGAAGGTCGAGCCCAATCAACTAGGAGTGAAAGTTTAAATTAATTGACCATAGTTAAAGGTCGAGATGAGTCAACCCCAACTAAAGTTCAAGCCTAGTCGGCCCAATCAAATATTTTGGAGTCAATCAATCGTCTAAACGAGTCGTTCGGTATCCAAGGTTGAGCTAACTCAACTTGGGGTTAAGGACAGTTGTATTTGCCTTAAAATAGAAATTCAGTTGCTTTATCCAAACAAGAAAATTGAAATCTAATATATTTTAATTATTTCATCAAAATAAACTATTTAAGAAATGAAAATAATTTAATTGTAAGTAATTCAAATACTATGTATTTCCATTTCTTGAAATTATTAAAATCTCTTATCCAAGCAGAAGGTTAAAGAACTCTATAAAAAAGGATTTGGATATAAAAGCTTAAATAAAAAGGTTGCGATGATCGGAGAAACATAAAGAAAGCAATTACTTAACACAATGACCAATTATGAAAGATCCAAATATTATCGATCACAAACTTATATAGAATATTGATACATGTTTTTGTTAAGGCAGAACAAGTTTTGTAGTAAAACTAGGTTTGGTAAAGGCACGTAGATTTTTCTCACTGTTTAGGAGGTTTTTTTCTTTTTATTGACATATGTTAGTTGCTAGTATTTTGTTAGTGGAGAGAGTTAAAATAATTTTTATCAACAACTTTGGGATTTGGGATATTAAGGTTAATATTAGAGAATTAGACCGAGAGAGTTAGTGGAGATAAAAATGAATATTTTGTTTGGTATGGCTTGATGAATGTGAACTTTTATATATTTATGTTTGCATTGATTTTCTAGGTTTTTTTTACTACTAATTATGTAATTTTGCACTAATTTTATTTAAAAAATTATAACTTTTGAGTAAGTTGTGTTGGAGGAAGACTAGTGATGATAAATAAACTCGTCCCCATTTTGCAAAGAATTTCTACATTGAATAAGTATGGATATCGATATAGGTAATATATTTATATAATTAGTTTTATAAAAAAAATTTCTTCCCCTACACACTTTTTTCTCTCTAATCTAATTGTTTGGTTTGTTTAATTCATGAAGTCTACTTTTATCTCCAAGATAATTTCCCTCTTTTCATAACCTTTATGAGATGTATTATTAATTAAAATCAATCAAATAGTTTTATGTCTCATATTTCGATATTTTTACTCATTTTTAATAATTCTATTTATTATTTTTGACTTGTGGTATAATTATTTCTTTAACTTTTATAGTAATAGAAAAATAGAAGTTACTTATACTTCTTTTTATTGACACATCCAACATTTTAAAACTTTTGCACAGTAAAATTGTATTTTGTCCATATCTCAAAACTTTGATAGTGTTTTGTCTCTAAACTTTAAAACTGAATGGATGTAGTTGTCATCACCAATCGATATAAAGAATTTACTAATCTCACAAATGACTCATTTGCGCTATATCAAGGAATTTTTAAATTTTTAACGTTCTTTAGTCATGGGAACTACATTCATTAATAAAGTTTGGGAATTAAAATAATTTAAAGTTTGAGATATGAACAAAATCCAATTTTGCATAAAAGTCAAGGATTAAAACATATTTAACTTTTTAAAATTAGAATAGAAGATATGTTTCCAAATTAATATTAGATGAATTTAACTGAATTATGTTAAATTTTTTTTTTAAACTTCTATAATAAACTGTTACTTGTACAATTATTTGAGAGTAAAAAAATGGGTTGAGTATGCTATTTAGGAAAAAAAAATGTAGACTTCTCAATGGATTTTTTCATCCTTTTGATTTTAAAGTATTTAATTTTAAAATTAACCTTTAATGTTTTTATAATTAGAAAAGTAAATTTTTAAAAATAATTAATTAATAAAAAATAAATCAACTTTGTTTGTAGCAAAATTTGGTGACTTAAGTAATTAATTTTTTCATTTTTAGAATTATTGAAGACTTAATTTGTTTGAACCTATTTGTTCTTCATTCTTCGTAGCATTTAGGTCAACGAAATCAAAAGAAGATATTTTAATATTCATAGTTTCTTCATAAAAATCTTATAATTAGTATGTGAAAATTGGAAAAAGATAAAGTTTATATCAAAATTCGATTACTAATTGTTTTTTTTTAATTATAGAAAATTTGATTGTTTATATCTTTTTTATTTTCTAGTATTCATGTCAACAGATTTAATAGAACTTACAAATAATAGTAATATCTTACATTTTTTATTTGTAATTATATAGTCAAAAATTATAGTTTATTTTATTTTAATAATGGTAATTGGGTTGTATAATTTAAATTTATATATGAAAGAACTTTTTTTTGTTCATATTTTTTTTTCAATTTTACATTTTAAATAATAATTTTTTAAAATTAAAATAATTATTTTGTTAATTTTATCTTTAACTAACTATTTTTTAAAAAATTTAACTATTTTTTCGATGTGGATGTTTATTAAACTTAACATTTTTTTATAAAACTACCTACAAAATAAATAAAAATTATTTATATTTAATTTTATAATAATAATAATAATAATTTTATTATTTTCTATTATTATAAAAGAAAAGTGAACATATATGTACATAACACATGTATTTCTATTATAATAATGATAATAATAATTATTATTATTATTATAATATCAATGTTGTTTTTGCCAACTTTCTTTTTTCCTTTCTAGTTTTCTTTCTTTCCTTTTCTCTATTTTTCTCTTTCATATTTCATTTTCTTTAGAATTTGGTCACATATCCTCATAATTAAGTACATTACAAGAAAATCATCAATTACAAATCAATTTTAAAAATAAAAAATATTTACTCGTTAAGTGACCAATTTGGATATCAATTTAAAAAATTAATTTTTTTATTTCTAAAATAGTCACTATTATGAATAAAAAATTATAATTGGTTACCAAATTGGTCACTAATTAATCATAGACTAATTTAGAAATTAATTAATTTGGTAGCCAAAACCTTGATAATTAAACTTTAGTGACCAATTTTCTTTGATAGTCAAAACCTTAGTAACCTATGATGTACAAATACGATAGTGTATCGGATAGGATACGACACGTATCTGATACGTCAATACGTTTATTTTCAAAATAATTGGATACGATACGTGATAGATACGTCATATATAAATATTGAAAATTTTACAATAATTCTTACAAACATAATAAATAATAAATATATGATTGTTAATGTGTGAATCCAGATTTTCTAATTAGAGACTAATTATTTTGGTAGCCAATACCTAGTAGTTAATGTTAGTGACCAATTTAAAAATCCATTCATTATTGAAACTATTTTAATTACCAATTTATAAACCAATTATAATTTTTTGAAACTATTTTAGTTGTCAAATTGGTCACTATATAGTGACTAATTTTTTTTTTCACTAAAATTGGTCATTATTCAAAACTTTTATTGTAATGTACTACGACTTTATAAATTAGATATTTCATTGATAATTATCGTTAAAGTATCCTAAAGTATCGGACACGATACGTGTCATAAATGGATACGTGACCCAAATTGAAGTATCCGTGCATCATAGTTAGTAACTAATTTTAAAGACCAATTATAATATTTTATTCATAAGAGTGACTATTTTAGTAACCAATAATTTTTACTTTTGTAAATTGGTTTCTAAATTTATCATTATAGTTGCTAACAATTATTGGTCACTAGGATTGGTTATTATTGAGGAGTTTTCTTATAGTGGAGAGCTTACACTAGTGCAAAAATTACCTAATTAGGAACATTTTCATCTAATCAAAATTCCAAACAAAGTAAATTCTTTTTTTTTTCCTCTTTTTTCTTATGATTTTGTCATCAAAGAAGATTGACTGCTAGGCGAGTCAAGTTGTGTTAAGCTAGTCTCTTCCAATGTTTGGTTGGGCAAGCCATATTCTTGCTCAACAAAAACTACATTTATAAAATCTCCTAGTGGTCATCCTTTACGCAAGCAAAAATTTCTCGAGCCAAAATTCACTTATTGTGTTGAGGGCTTTGGTTGAGCAAACAAAATTTTGGCAGATGAAATTTCAACATGTGCTTAATTACTTAAGCTAGCCAAATGTTGGCAAAGGGAAAGAGTATTTTATGAAATCCAAAGAAACGAGTTTTAAATATTTTAAAATGGTAAAATTGGTATATATTTCATTGTTTTGTTATATTTTGTTGGGATAGTCCAAGTGTGATTCAAAAGTCCTACATTGGATAGAATAGACAAAGTTAATTAAACACTATATAGGAATAAAGCCACATAACATTGTCTTAAGGTTTTGGGATAAAAGTGGTGTCAAATGCCTTATATGTGTAAGACCAGTGTCATATATATATATATATATATATATATATATATATATATATATATATATATATATATATATATATATAGAATCACAATCTCTCAATGACTATAATCCTTATATGTGAAAAATATATAAACCCAACAATCTGGTATCAGAGCCGAGATGGTTCGGAGTGACTGATTGCATAACCATAACAAAAGGGGTCGCCAAAGTGATTGACCGCATAACCATAAAAAAAAGGGTCACCATACACCTGAGGGGAAATATATCATATGAAGAAAAAAAACGGACTCACCCTTGAGGGAGATTGTTGAGAATAGTCCAAGTGTGATTCAAAAGTCTCACATTGGATAGAATAGACAAAGTTAAACACTATATAAGAATAAAGGCTCATGGGATAAAAGTGGTTTCAAATGCCTTATATGTGAAAGACCAATGTTACATATATATAAACCCATAATATTTGAATGTTATGAGTTATTTGAATATTATATTAGTGCAATGAAGATTTATTTTTATTTATTAGCATTTAAATTAATATGAAATATACATGAATGATAATGTATGATGAATTTTGATCAAGAAAAGATGTATATGTGGAATGTGTGATGAGCTTTTGATTGAGACAAGATGTATGTTTAGAATGTGTGTGATGATTTGAAATTCATATGACACTACAAAAAAATATGTAAATACCGACGTTTATTTTTGTAATTTACGTCATTTTTGACTGTCGTTATTTACTTGAGTGACGGTTTCCTAAAAGGTCGTAATTCTTGTCGTCACAAAGTATAATACGGCGGTTATATATGAAGTGCCGCAACAATCGTCATTTTATACAACGTATAAAGTGACAGTTTAAAGAGGAAAAAAGCGTCAGTTAAAACTGACGTAATATTTTTACTGGATGACAAATATAATGTGAAAAACAACGCTTTAAACTGACACTATTATCATTATATTATGACATTTTAAAATGTCACGAGTTCAATTAATTAGAATGAATTATGTTATTAATTACATCATTATCAAATGTATCAAGTGACGTAATTTTAATATTTAATTATTTATTCATTTTTAATATTTATTATACTTTCATAATTTGAAAAATTATTTTTTCATGATTACTTTAAAAACTATAAAAAATTATAGTACTATCAAATAGAAATTAATAAACTAAATTGATTCATTGTCAATATAGCATAACTACACCAAAGTACCAATTCAAGCATTTGGAAAAAAAAGACAACATTAAGAGTACCAAAATATTCAAGCATCTAAGAAAAAAAGACAACATTAAAAGTCCTAAGTCTAAGATGTTTTGCTTCCACCACTTGATCCTAGTATTTCATGCGGAGATGGCACACCACTTTCAATATCTGGTGCCTGCAATGAAGAAATAATACAGTATATATGAGTAATTGAAATTGAAATAAATTATGAGACCCACACAATAAGTTTAAGTAATTTACTAATGTAAATTATAACTCATTAATAGATGGACATACCAAACCAGCAACCATTGTAGCTACATGTTCTGGAACATCTTCTTTAGAAGCAATATAGGCAAGCAGTGTTTGCACTTGGTTCTTGACAGTTGCAAGTTCATTTTCAATCTTCACAAACTTGTCTTCATCATGTGGTGAAGCTGCATTAGGTGAAGCAAAGTTGATTCCTCTTATTCTTGTAGTTGATTGTTGAAAAGCAAGAGTAGGACACGCGCCATACAAAAGTTCTCTAACCCGACCTGGATGCTCTTTTCCAAATATGACACCAATAGGATCATTTGGAGATATTTCAGATGCAGTTTCCGGATTTTTCAACATCAATTCATCAATTTTTTTCCTGCATAAAAATAGGAATAATAATTCAACTTTAATCATACTGCAGCACAACAGAGAACATGAGTCGATTTTCAACATCAATTCATCAATTTTTCAGTTTCCAATTTATTCTATCCATCACAACATTAACTCAGAATGGGATGGAGGATGAGTCGAAGATCACAAATTTTAATCATATTGCAGCAACAGAGAACATGAAATGCGAAATCTGGTGATACACCAATTATCTTCTTCTTTTTTGTATAGTATGTTACTTATGTTACTAACCTAGTTGATGAATGTGAAATCTAGTGATGTGTTCAAGAAGATAATGAATACAAAAAGTATATATCAAATTGGAGTTCATGCCATGTAATATCCGATTAGAAAGAAAAAATTGTTGCAGATCCATACAAAAATCAACACCAATAATGTACCAATATGAATAACTAGTATGCAGAACCACAAAAAAAAAAAATGTATTCGTTAATACATTTCAGTCAAAAATACAGATTATGATCACAAAAAATCACCATGTTTCAGAACATGACAAAATGCAGAAATCACAACTAATCACAAGCACCAAGCAACCAAATTGATGGCAGAACCACACCAAGGCAGACACAAAACATGGATAGTGTGCTTAAGATCACATATGTTTTTATACTCCAAAATCACAGAAAGGAAAAAACAAAATAACCAGCACCAAACAAGCTATAACTAATATCAATATCACCAGTAACTTTAAGAGCTAGAAACTGCATTGTGGAGCTTATGTTTATCTGCAAAATGAAGTTGTACAGGAACTACAGTATAATCGCAACAAAACATCATAACTTTATTATTGAGGATGTTTAAGATGATAATAAAACATGAACATATGCCTTTAATGGAAGCCTCCATTACCACTTGTTGCAGGATTTTAAACCGCAGCAACATGCAGTAATGGAAGCCTTTGGGGTCACCAAAACTCATTCTGTATTCAAAGCTCCATGCACAGATCTAAGAAACTTGTTATTTTATTTCTCAGTCAAGCACACACACCCTTATACCTTAATCACAATTACTGCATCCATATTTATAGACTGATAAAGAGACACGATGAAGATGCATCACAGAGAAAATCCTCTTACTCTCTTTGCTGTGGTTTGATTCGCCAAATTTAAATTTAAGATATGATTACTTTTTAGATAGAGAATAATGGACTTTAATTTCTCAAGAACCTTCATTGTTTATAATGACAGCTTAAACAAAGTCCACTAAGGTGGAGATATACAGTGCTTATTTACTTCTAATATAATAGAATGTTACCAAAAGGGAAATATACCATCATTTCCATAATATCTTTTTTATCTTCATGCAGCAGAATCAAATATACATGATCCTTTAATCAAAATTCATTTGCATGTTGATTCTTTGATCGGTTTGTGAAGAAGCTAATGTGATTTAGTGTTCACAACTCGTGGAGAATATATTAAAGAATGGCTTTAAAGATAAAAGGAATAATATAGTAATAGAAGCCACACAAGTCCAAACTGATTGATGATAATTACAGAATGCCACCAATTAACATTGCAGATAAACCCTTTCATGCAATGATTTAATTTAGCAATGGAACATTTGGTAAGCCATGTGTCAACATTGATTGAAGACAAAATCAAACAAACAAGTATCAGTATAGCTGCAATAGCAGATTATGTTATTCCAAAAAACCAAGCAGAAAACGTTAGCTGCAATACCACAAATCAAGCAGAAAACCAGCACCCAACCAAAAAAAAAAAAGAAAAAAAAATACTAGAAGTGAAATTCAGAGGCAGAACCGAAACTGAAATTCGAGCTTCAGTGTGGTGGAGACAACTGGTGCGAGTTCCTCGCCCTTCGATGTCAAACTGTCGTTGTCCACCACGCGAACCCTAATCCTACAATTGGCCACTCAAATAAAAAATTGGCAAGACTAAATTCAAAAAGGCAACACTAATTTGATGAATATCATACCATAAACAAAAAAGGAGTGGACTGAGGCGCAAATGCGAGCAATCGAACCTTTCTCCTTCAGAACGAGGTTGAAGAACCCAATGAGCAAATAAGAACGGAGGCAATCGTGGACTAGTCGAGAAGGAAGGAGAAAAGAGAAAGAGCTGAAACGAAGAGGTGAAATGAAGGAGAAAGGAGAAAGGAGAAAGGAGAAACATGCGAAATGGAGAGGTGAGTGAACGGAGAGGTGAGTGATTTAGGGCGACCTGAAGGAGAAAGGAGAAAGGAGAGACGCGAATGAGACGCAGAGAAGGACGAGAGCTTGGTTTGACGCAGAGAGACGAGAGCTTAGTGATGAACGCAGAGACTGAGAGTGAAGTGATCTGTTGGGTATCAGCGAGGGAACAAAATTTTACCAAAAAAAAAAAGAAAATATTTGTTGAGTGGGAAAATGAAATAAAAAAGAGAGGGAACAAAATTTTACCAAAAAAAAGGAGGTATCGAGACAAAAGTGAGATAGAAAATAATTTCATAAAAATAATGTTTTATATAAAGTGACATTTCAAAATGACACAATTTTAAATAATAATATGACAATGTAAAAGATGGTGGTTAGAAACGCCATATTATACATTTACATTACGGCTGTTATCAAATTGACGTATTATACTGCGAAAAGCGACAGTTTTAATTAACCGTCGTATTAAAACCATCGTTATATACATAATTTTTTGTAGTGTGAGAATGATGGAACTTATATTAATTTTCTTATCAAATATTTGAGATTAAATTTAAATTGTTGTTTGATTTGAGTGTTAGATATTGACATCTATGTTAGATACTTACTTCATTGATGGCCTAAGTCATATGACTAAGATATTAATCATGTGGTAAAAGATTTAAGAGGAGTTCTCTCACATCGTTAAATGTATAGATATGTGACTTGAGTTAAATTGAACTTACCTGATAATTTCTCTTAGATTCACCTGTATATATAAGTTCTGAGTATTTGAAGTATTTGATCAAATGTTAGTCTCTAGACTAGTTGATATGTTGAATATACTTTGATAAATAATCTCATCTCTGGTTTATGTATTGTGTGAATTTTTTAGTGAAAGTAAATTGTTATGACATGTTAATTAAAATGTATCTTTTTTATGTATAACTTACCCTTACATCGTGATAAAAAATTGTTTTAATAACTTACCTATCGTTGATGTGGTGTGACCTTAAATGATTTTACACAAGGAGATATAAATATTGATGGAGGAGCAGCATTTGGAGGAGAATAAAAAATTTTAATTCGACTTATATTTTTTAAATATTTATATTTACGTAAATTTTGTGGAAGTCTAAATTTTATTTTATATTGATATAATATAAACCTTGTATCTTTTCTTTGTGAAACTCTGAGACGGTAATTTTTAAGATTTAGAGTAAGTATTATTAATATTATTTTACTATTCTTTCTAATAAAATTTCTCTACAAATATTTATAAGAGAAAAAAATAAACAAAAAAATGTAATGGGTTCCTGGGAAAACTAAAATTAATTTTTTTATGTATAGAATTTCAAATGATTTTCTTTGGGTTAAATATGTTTTTGGTCCCTCAAATTTTAGTGAATTTTGGAATCAGTCCTTCTTTAAAACTTTATACTAATTTAGTCATTCATCTTTAGAAATGCGTGGATTTAGTCTTTCTTACCAAATTTTGTTAAGTTTATTTGACATTTTAAACACATTTTATGATAATATTTGAGTTAACATTAAAGTGAAAATGTGTCAAACGGTGTAAACAATTCGAATACTATCAAGAAATGCGCTTAAAACGTCAGATAAACTTAACAAAATTTGGTTAAAATGACTAAATTCACGTATTTTTAAAGATAAAGGATTAAATTGGTTGAAAATTTTGAAGAGGAACTAATTCTAAATTTCACTGAAAATTCAGGGACAAAAAACATATTCAACCTATTTTCTTTAATAAAATTAAAATTATACCCGGGATATTTTTATTTATAAATAAATGTTTACTTTTTATAGTTGTTTACCAAAACAGTTATCCAAACTTACTCGAAGTAACTTACTTATATAAAAGAAAATTTGTTAATTAGCGTATTTAAAATATCTCATCTCAAAGTATACAAAAACGAAATGTCACATGTACATATTTATAAAAGAACTTTTATCATAAAACTACTATTATCTTAGTTTCAATTAATTTACATTTATTTATTATATTCAGTACCTATTGCGCATTTTATTATCTATCTCCTCCTTCCATCCATTTATATTGAACATTCCATTCTTCCTTAAACATACAATTTTCTTAATAAATGTTAATTGCTAACATACTTAATTTTTATCAGTAAAACTTTCAAACATGCATTTAAATTAAATATATAAACATGTTAAAAAAAGAAAATATTTGAAAAACAGAAAATAAACCTTTCAAAAAAGATGCTCATGTTAATTTTGAAACTTGCTTTTTCTCCACTCATTTTGTTTGAACCTATTTGGAAGAAACATTTTGTAACGGATAGAAAATGTTTGGTTTTGCTGATTGGTTCATTCATCCGTTGGGCCCAAAATCAAAGAATAAAAATCTCAGGTGCTGGGCCCATCAACGTTCACCCCACTTAACAGATTCAAAATAATATTCTTCCGTATCGTAAAAAAAATTCTGAAATTATTTCATAGTTAATAAGTAAATATAAAAATAAAAATTTTATCAAATTTGTATTTCCGAAGTTAATTTCTTTATAATCTCATTGCTTATTATTAATATGCGTATGCTTCATTATTAGTAAAAAAAATCTTGGGTGGGGCCCAGTAGGAATAATATCGTCACATGGCTGTACGAAGCAAAGGAAACAACCACCAATAGGTGCTCTCCACACACACACAAATGTCGCAATCCTAACGAAACACTTCACAGCTCAGCAACGGTTGCAGGTTCGCCACGTGGCAAACCCACGATGGCACTGTCGGTTGCAACAGTTGGTTGAAAACACCACTTTATGAACACAACAAACCGCGTTCGGTTCCTCACAACCTTCGTTGTCCTCCCTTTCGCCGAGGAACCAAAAACACCACCTCGAAATTCTCAGTTAGTGTTTTGTTCCTCTCTGTTTTAACACATTCCGTGTTTCGTTAATTTTCTTCATCTCTCTGTCAAATGCAACCCTTTCGATTCTGAATTCACCTTCTTCGTCCTTTTCATTTAAAAGGGTGAAGGAATTCACAATCTTTTCATTTTTATTTCTTTCAATTTTTCTTGAATTATATAGCATTGTGAAGATATGGAGATGAAGGTTTCTCGGCGGGTGAATTGGTGGCGGAACATGATGTACCCCCTTCGACGGGTTTGGTTCAGTGTCGCCACGCGTTTCGGATTTCGCAAAAATGGTAAACTTCTCTGATAATTTAATTTAATTTCTTTTCATCAATGTCTCTTTTTTTTCTATTTCCAATCGGGTATGATGTATAAGAGCAATTGTCTTTGTTGATTAATAAATTTAGGGTAAAATGTGTTTTCTGGAAATAAATATAAATCTCAGAAATTAGACCTGAGCAAGTTCACACAAACAAAAATTTGAAATTAAAAATTTGAAAGTTAAGGATGGAATGAAGTTTGAGGGTAGTATTAATATATGATTTTGTAAAGATTGTTGATGTTAAAGATTTTGATTAAGCATTTTTTTTCTTTTTTGTGCCTTATTTTGTAAGATAGGGGAAACATGGTTGAAGTGAAATTAGAGTTGACAGAAAAAGCTAAACTAGATGAATGTGTGGGAAACAAATTTTCAGGGTTGCTGAAACTAAGGCATGATGTGAGGGCATGTGAGTATGAGGACATTCAAGTGATGTGGGAGATGCTGAACAGAAATGAATCAGAGTTTGGTCATTCTTCGAAGAAATCGAACAAAAACAACAGCAACAACAAGAAAAAGGGACATTGTTGGAAGTTGCTGAACTGGGCAAGGTGTGCTCCATATTACTACATGTGCCGCCGTGCCTGATGATGATGATGATTGTTGTGTCGGTGTTTTTCTTCTCTTCACAGAAAAAGCCAATACCTGTGTGTTGGTGTGGCTTTTGCTTCAATCATGAATAAAGGGGGGTTTGTGCAGAACACATGGTGGTTCTCCACTTCTTTGAATCAGCCAACTCAATGATCCGTTCGTGTATATATATAATATATTTATATGTAGCAACCGCGTTCACCAAGTCGATGTGACCACCAAAACTTTGTATGCGTAGCTTTGTGTCGTGTTTCATCGTGATCTTGGAATGTTTAGCGAGTCATTCATGTATTGGTTTTAGAGATCCATGAATAGTGTGTCTCAGGCTTTCAACCAGCTTGATTTTGTATCAGAAAAAACTGTCTGCATTCTGCAGAATGCAGAGCAGAATGCAGAGGGAGGTATATATATTTAATTATTATTATTATTATGGGTTAATTATGTTAGTCTTGAAATTTCAATTGCATTTAGTTCATAGCAAAAACATGGCCCAACGTGGCAATTAAAGAAAGGAATTTCTTTTTGCAAAATAAGCAATTCTCTAATTAAACACCTCAGGTCTAAGTGTAGGGGTTTATGTACGATATAAAACCTAGAAGATGTCATCATCAAATGATGTCATCTCGATGTTATCATGTAGCCAATATCATTTGAGTATGACCACATAAGTTGGTTCAATTACACTAAAAGGAGATAGAGATAACTAACTAATAAATAACTAGGTAAGATTTACCCAATTTAGACCCATACAAATAAGGGTACACGAAAATAATATAAAAAAGATTTATTTGTGAGATATGAGTGTTAATTTATTAATTATTATATTTAATGTTTTTTATGTCGTTAATTTGGGTATTTAAGTGTCACAAGTACTTCGGCTAAAAGACTTGGAAGACCTTAACCTAAGGAGAGAAGAAAGGAAGTTACATTTTGGTTGTTCAAGCTTATAATATCTTAGTCTGTCAAAAAAAAGTGTAGTCAAAAGTTAGCGAGTGAACACGACGATCCTAGTAGTACATCTTGATCTTGTAAGAATATAAGTTTCTCTCATAAATTTTATACCAATCTTATCCTCACATTTTAGGAATGAATGTATGATGTCCTTGACAACCAATAGCATTAAAGTATTTGTGGCAAACAATATTTTGCAGAGTCAATTAAAATAAAACATTCACGCAATTGTGTGTGTTGATGCTCAATTTTAATCTACTCTACAATGTCATTTGTGACATCATAAACTATTTAATCTCATTGTTGAGGACGTGATACATTTATTCATAAAAGCTTAATTAGTAATTTGATCTTTATATCTAGACATTTGATTCATTTTGATCCCTATATATTTCTTTACTCAATTAAGTCCCTATTTTTTTTTTTGGAAAAGACTAATAAAAAAAGATTCAATGTGGTCCCTTATGTTAAGTTGATGTTAACAACATTTGGAAGTGTCACATGTCAAAATTTATGTTTGTCTCATACCAAGATATGGGTCATTTTCTATTTTGAAGGTGTCACATGTCAAGATTGGAAGAGTTTCAAGGTAAAAAATAACCTAGATTTTGACACGTGCATACTTAGATTTTGACATGTGACATTTTCAAATAATATCAATGTCAATTTAATATAATGGATGACTTCCTAAGAATATATGAGAAAAAATTATATTTTTATTAATTGAAATTAATTTATTAAAATTCTTTCATATTTTTCTTTTCTAAATTTGATTAATACACATGAATTAATTTTCATTTATATATAAATTAATTTCATCTTTTGTATAATCTTTCTAGTCAAAGTGTTTTTTTAATTTCATTTAATTATACTCTTGCACTTCAAACAACACAAACTGATATGCAAAATACTAAAATAACTGAAAATCATTAATAATCATAATTTATGTATTTAAAAAAGTAATGTAGGATTCAGATAGAGAGTATACTCGATATTAAATTACACCACAACAAGGTGGATCATAGTTAACTTGTAGTGTGTTATGGCCCCACAAAATTTTTAAATTTTTTAAAGTATAGTAAAATATATTATTTTGAGAGAAAATTAAATTAGATAAAATTTTATATCTTTTATAAAATATAATATTGAATGTTAATAAATAATTAAATACAATAAAGAATAAAAAAAATTATTGAGATATATTTTTTATTTTCTCTCATTGTCTTTTAAGTTTTTGACATATTGTATTTATCTTCCTCTCTTGTATGTTTTCTTTTGTTTCTGAAAAAAGAAAAAGATAATTAGGCACAAATTTATTCCTTGTGCTCTCATTTCTCATTAGTTTTCTTCTACTTTTTAAGGTAAAAAAGTAACTCTTTTTTTGTCTTTTGATAGTCAAATATTAATTTAATATTTAGTATTTTTTTTCTATCTCATGGGTTTTTTTGTATATTTATTTTTTTTTACAAATATAGAAAGAAAAATTATGTATATGTTTCTTCATAACCATTTTTTAATTGTAATTTACTTATCATATATTTTTCTTTTAGTAATTACATCTCTCAATTCTTGATTAGATTTTGATAAATTATTTCTTAATCTTGAATCATTTAAAAAAAAAGTATATTGATGAGGAATCAAATAATAGATTCATTTTTTAAAAGTAATAAAAGGGAAGATATAAGTAAAGATGAAAACAATACATACCTACTTCTTCACATACTTTCAAGCATAATACTAAATATCTTATTGTTGAATTATAGTCATTTCTTAAAATTCAAATAATTACATGTGAAAAAGTTTCATATTAATCTTTTTAAATTTATTTCAGAAAAACATTCTCAAATATAAGAATATTCCGTGAGTGAAAAAGATGAAATTAAAAAATTTTATTTAAAATGAATTTCATATTAGATACTACTTCAAAATTATCATTTTTCTAAAAAATATATATACTAAATTATATATACTTTATTATATTAGTAACAATGATTAAATATATAAATTCTAAATATATTTTTTATCCTTCAAAATTTTTAGTCAAGATCCACCACTTATCACATGTGCACAAATTTTTAGTAGGTTTTTTTTTGTGTAAAATAAAATGATAAAAAATAAAAAATATTAGTTACCTTTTTGAAAAAAAATTGAGTATGTAGAATGATTGTTGTTAATTAATAATTAGCTGCTTGATGGAGGCAGAAGGAATCGAAGAAAAGAAAGTAAAACAATCAAAGTTTGACTTCATATGGAGAAGATAAAGTTACACATGATTGATTGTTTCATAATTGAGATTTAAATTTTTTAGGTTGTTGCAAATATTAAAGTGATTTTAAGTGTCGGCAAAGTTACTTTAACTTTTTCTTATGTCAAGATATTTTTCTCATTTCCTTTTTTTTAATGAAATGTTTTGGACACTCGGGTGATTTGAGTGATTTGAGTGTTAGGTTAGGGATGAGAATTAATATGTTACTATTTTGTAGTTCAAATATTGATTACTTTACTTTATAGACAAGGGTGAAATACCCACTATAAATTAAAATAAGCACTTATTTTAGTAACTTTAATATTATTTTTTATTACAAAAATTACTTAAATTCATAGGGCATTGCAACATAGTTCATAAAATTAAAATAAACAATCATTCTAAATAATAATATGCTCGTGATTTGTGTGTATGTGTGTGTTTTTACTGTTACAACGGCGTAATGAGGAATTTTATAATTTCAAGAAATTTGATATTTAATTAATTTTTTTAAGCATGAATTCTGTATTTTTTAAATACTTTGTCTGAATAAAATAATTATATTTTTAATTTAGATGTGCTAATTTAATTTTTATTATCTTTAAATATATATTAAATTAATGTAAAATATTTGTTAAATATTTAAATAAAAGATTATTGACTAAAACTGTTTTTAAGAAGAAAAAAAACGTACAAGCATATATGATTGCAATGATGTCACCAACTCTATTTGACCTTCTCATGACTTCACTTTTGTACTCAATTTTTTATTTATTTATATGTAACACCACCTCCTCCCTCTTAAGGTTATTATTTTAATTTAATGGATTAAATTTGTTTTTCATCTTTTAACTTTTAAGTAAAAATCGAAA
Organism: Vigna unguiculata; assembly: GCF_037176805.1. NCBI lineage: Eukaryota > Viridiplantae > Streptophyta > Magnoliopsida > Fabales > Fabaceae > Vigna > Vigna unguiculata. Next base: position 47,051,405 of record NC_140795.1, on the reverse strand, counting down.
TTTATCGCTTTTTGAAATTTTGGTCTAATTTAGTTCTTTAACGTAATAATGTAGATTTAGTCTTTTTAACCAAATTTTATTAAATTTATTTAATATTTCAAACACATTTTATCATTTGAATTATTTATACAGTTTGACACATTTTCATTTCAACGTTAGCTAAAAACTATCATGAAATGTCAAATAAACTTAACAAAATTTGATTAAAATGACTAAATTCACGCAGATCTAGAGTTGAAGGACTAAATTGGGTCAAAGTTTCGAAGAAAGACTAATTCCAATTTTCACTCAAAGTTAAGAGACCAAGAATATATTTAACCCTAGTTTAATTGGTAAAAATAATTTCAAGTCTAACCTAATCTTCTCATCAAATTGGTTTATAAGATCACGTTTGCATTCACTTGCATATTATTCTAAATTACTCTTATTTTTAATTGATGTAAAACTTTAACACACCTCCTCGTCTTAAGATATATTCATATTGAATGTGGGACTAGACATTAATATATATATATATATATATATATATATATATATATATGTCTACCTAAAAAATTAAAATTAACTCTCATCGTCACTGAATGAATGAGGAACCCATCTTAATTAATGCATCAGTTGCGTAATTAGTGTATGGTTGAAGTATGAACATAAATGCATCACTTTGTGTAAAATCCAGTTTATTCCCACCAATCTCCTCTACATTGACGAGATGGAATGAGAAGCATATCTTGTAGATTTGCGCTCTCCCTCTCTCAAAAATATATTGAAGATGTTGAAACGAATGTGATACATAGTTGTTCGTCGCTCTTAATTGTTCCAAACAGCAAATCAACTTAAACGAACATAAGGGATGATCTGATAGTGAGTGGAAAAATAGAATCAATAAACATCAAATTTTGTTGGGATAGACTCTAACCAATTACTTTCATATCATATTGAGAAGTGAATTTTAAACTAACTCAACCTCACAAAACTAACAAAGTTATTCTTTGATAAAAGATCATTATGAGTAAGACTCAATAGAATTTGATCGATTCTTTTTTCTATTGTTAAGGTAGAAAACTGAACCAAGAATTCTTTTTCTTTATCATCAATCGAATCAGTGTTCGAGACCCAAGATTCTATTTGATCATCAATCCAATCACCATTCACGTTTTTTATTTTTCTTATCAAGGAATAGATGACTTAAATGTCTCGTATTTTTCGAAAAAGCGATTTGATTGATGGGATTTGGTTGTAACGTGAGTTTTGCCCCCACTTATATATTCTAAATTGATTTTATCTCTAATCGAAACTTTCAACATTATTTTGAATAATGAATTTAAATATTTTAAATTAAAAGTAGGTGATAATATTTGAAAGAAACATAAATTATAAATCAATGTTCAACAACATGGGTAAAAGAAAACATATAAATATAATGAATTTAGATCATCGGTTGAATTTTTAAAATATATTGATAAAAACTAATTTAATATTTTAAAATATATTAAAAAAATTAATATATCATTATAGTACATTTTTAATATCAACAAAAAACCGATAAAAAGAATCCAGCAGAAAATGTGACATCAAGATTCGAAGACTCGTAGTTCATATGTTTACGATGTAGAAAAAAATTTAATGATTTTAGCTTATAAAAATAGAAATTATATTGGATAATAGATTTTTGTTTTTCTATTTTGGAGAAAATCTCACTCACTTTTTTCCTAACAGATATTTATTACATTCCCCACGTATGTGATGAATCTTAACTTTCCTTTTTGAAGTTGTTGCTCAGATTTTTTATGCAACACATCAAATTATTTCTTCATGTGCATTTGTTTGAGTTGTTACATCATCTTTTAAACATGCATGTCCCATTATTTCTTCATGTGCACATGGCTGAGTTGTTGAGCACCCATATTCATTAAACAACACATCATTCTTAGCTAACATTTGTTTGTTGGTACAAAAGGTTTTAGTTTTAAGGTTGTTTACAAGGTTGCATTCACAAATTTGAAGAATCATAAATAATTTAAAATATTAAATTTGGTTTTGAATTTGATAGATATGCATACATAAATATAATAATGGTGGGTTCGATTTGATGTATTTTGATATTTTTGTGATTTAGATTGATTGTATTCTTTAAAAAAAAGGATTTTAGATGAAGCATTAAAGTTAAATAGACCATTTTTTTTTCATTTTTCTTTAAATAATTGTAATACAATGAATTAAGTTTCATGAATTGATTTGTTGAATTTAAGTAAAATGTATAAATAAAGTAAATTAAGAAGAATGGCAAATGTTTTCACGGGTAATGATGATAAACGCTTTATTTGATTAGATAAAAATAAAGTAAAGAGATTTTTTTTAATTGTGAAGAAAATAATAGAAATAAATTTGTGTCGTCGTCTTTATGATCTAAACGATGTAAAGTATTTAAAATTGAAAATTCATATAATATATAAATATTTAAAACTTTAAATCTGAGAGAAATTAAATTTAAGTAATATTATTAGCGTAAGTAAATTAATTAAACATTCAACATACAAAATATCACAATATCAACTAAAGAAAATTGTATTTTGTGAATATTTGCAATATTTTGGGAATATTTTCATTCACCAGTAGTTTTAAATTAATATACATTGTTTCAGGTCAATAAAAGCTAACGTTAATAATGTGACCCAACCTAGTCCAAAAATTGATGGCCCAAATTTAAAAAAAAAATGGACTTGTTTTGATAAAAAAGATAATAATAATAATAATAATATTTCAATTTTCTTACATTTTTAACCAAGTATTTAATATGTATCATACGTTAAAAAATATATGTATTGATTATGGATTTTCATTATCGTATATTTACAATCTATAGTGTATGTATATAGTAAAGGTTTTAAACATTACAATAAATCAACGACTATTATATTAATTAACTGCTTAATTTTGTTTACGATAATATATAGTAACTATTAAATTCAACATAAAAATTAATTGATATCTTCCAATTTTCATGTTTAATGCTTTTTTTTTAAAGTTATTTATGCATGGTGTTTAATTTTATTTATTTCCGTCAAGCGAGAGGGATCATGGTTATGAAAGAGGGAAGTCATAACTCACCCAAACTTTTCTTATTTTATATTTTATATATGTTTTAAAATTATATTTATATATTTGTATAAAAAATTTAAAATGATATTTATATTTATATATTATTTACAATTTAGTTTAGAAATTATATTAAATATTTTATATATTTAATGATAGGTTTTTATAATTATTTTATAATAAAATATATGATGATAGTCATATTTTTTACATTTTATTATCATGTGTGTCTTGTGTGAGTTCTTGTTAATAATCGAATTAAAAAAAATTTAATTAAAAAAACTAATTTATGTATAAAAAGTTTAATGTGATACTTTTGATTTGTTCAATTATTCTTTTAAATCAATTATAATTGTCTAATTTTCTACCTACTTCCTATTTTTTCCCTACGCTCTTTTTCTTAATATAAATAATTTTACTTTTTACCTAATTTTTTCTTTATTTTTCCTCGTTTTCTAGAATTTAAATTTCTGTGTTTTTATATTATTTGTGTGTTGTATTTTTAAAATACACTCATTTTAATACATTATAATATATTTCAAAATATCAAATCGGTATGTATAAATATATTTTAATAATACAAAAAATAGAACAATAGTAAAAATTCATAATAATTTTTTTTTATCATTTCGTTCAAAACAAAGACTAGATATTTCCATCTAAGAGTTTGGTACTTAATTCACCATACAACACTAATATCTTTTTCTTAATTTCCATTATTAGTAAGAAAAGTAGAAATGATAAAGGAGTAACAATAAGAAAAAAAGGAATAGCATTTTCTTTTTTGCATTAATTGGTTACTTCTAAAACCCCAATATCTGTTTTTGAAGTTGAGAAGCAAGCATCCCTATAGGAAGTGGTGGATCAGAGAAAGTGCCATTCAAAATGAGAGTAGAAAACCATTTATTTGCTGCTTCAGAATAGTGCACACCATCCCAACTAAGGTACTTCCATGGATGTTTACATTTGTAGTATTCTTCTTCTCCATTTTTCATCTTCTTTCTTCCACAATCAATATAGATTACACTGTTAGTGCCACAGCAGAATTTCTTTGGATTAACAAAACCTGCCTCGTACAATTAAAAGGTTTAATTAATAATTTGTCATACTTAGGTCATTAATTTGTTTTAGTAATGATTCGATTCAGTTCCTACTTTTGTAAAAGAAAAGACTCAATGTGATTTTTTTTGCTAGATTGACATTAATAACATTTGAAAGTGGTATGTGTCAAAATTTAGGTATGTTATTTGTCAAAATCTAAATCATTTTTTACTTGAAAGATGTCACGTGTTAAAATCAGAGAGATTCCAAGGTAAGAGATGACCCTGATTTTAACACATGTCATCTTTTAAGTAGAAAATAACCTAGATTTTGATATGTGACAAATTTGAATTTTAACATGTGACATTTTCAAATGATGTTAACGTCAATCTAACGGAAATGATAATGATATTTTGACCAACTTTTTTTACTCACTTTTAACCCATCACTCTAATCATCCTTCAATTATCTATTTTGATTTGATTTTTTTAGTGATGTGATGATCTAAGGATGATTGAAATGGTAGGTTAAAATTGAATCAAAAAAAGTGAGTCAAAATATCATTATTCCTAACAGAAAAGATCACATTGAGTCCTTTTACAAAAATAAGAACTCTATCGAATAAAAAAATATAAAGATCAAAATCAATCAAAAGTCTAAACTAAATTACTAATTAAACCTTAATACAAAAGTTTGGTCATTTTAAAGTTATCTCTATTGAAATCAATGTGCACTCTTTTTATCTTAAAGTTAAAAAGTAAAGTATTTTACCTTGATTTCTTGCATTTTTTATGAGTTCATATTTGGCTGAGTAGACATCAACATAGGTGAAGATGACATTAGTGAAGTTTTTTCTTAGCTCAAACACAATGTCCTTAAGTTGTTTGTTAAACTCCTGAGCAATCTCATTCTCATTTTTTCTGCATCCAGCAGAATCCAAGTCTTCAGATGTGAATTTGTTCATCGAGTTTTTTCTTGACAAACATCCAATTGGACCTGTGTTATGTATCCAAAAGAACCTCGCCCCTTCATTTAAAAGTTGCTGGAGAAAAAAACTAAACATCAGTGTATTTTTAATGCTCAACGGATAGTAGAGAACAACACCAAGAAGTTCAGCAGAGAATCTATACTCTATAAATTACTAGACAATATAAAAAAAAATGTGTATCATTTAGATTAAAAAAAGATTATATGTAATAGGAAATATACTAACAAACTAAAAAAAATAAAATAAAATAACTGATATATAATATTTATAATATTTAATTAAATTTGATTGTAATAAATTTTGTGCAATAACACATTACCTGCAATCCAAGAGAGAATTGGTTCAATATATCTGGGATTGTTGATCTGATTGATTTTATGTCTGAGCTCATAAAACCATAGCTTAGATCATTCTGACCAATATCTATGGTGTATAGGGCATTGGAGAAGTTTATGGACTTGGGTAACCTATTTTTGAAAGGTGCATCTACCCCTATTATGCAAAACACATCATATGCATGCACCAATAATATTATTAAAAAAAATTAATTATTTTCTTACAAAATAAAAAAAAATTAAAATCATCGTGGACTAATTTAGATTTGTAAAAATAGAGGAATGATAACTAACTGCTCTGAGAGGTTTGATTGTAAAGGGCCATTGTTCTGGACTTGAACTGTATGAATTGAGATATTTGAAGCCCAAAAGTAATTGGGCTGAAGCCCGTCTTTTGTATGGATGAACCACCAGCTGCAAAGTTTGCACCGTAACTGAAATTTGACCCAATGGAGTCCAAATATGCACTCAAGTATGGCATCTTCAACTCTTCACCTAAATATGCACACATTAAAAAATAACATAAATTAAGAGATAAACAGAGAAACCAACTTTTTTTTTATGAAATTAATCATGGGTTTATTATTAGGATTTGAGTTTCATCCTAGCTTATTAAAATTTAAGATTGGGTTAAATATGTTTTTGGTTTCTCAAGTTTCAGTGAAATTTGAAATTGATTCCTTTTCAAAACTTTTGACAAATTTAGTCCTTCATCTTTAGAAATGTATGAATTTAGTACTTTTAACCAGTTTTTGTTAAGTTTATCTGACGTTTCAAGTGCATTTCATGATAGTATTTGAATTGTTTACATCATTTGACCAATTTTCGTTTAAATGTTAACTCAAATATTATCATAACACGCATTTGAAACTTCAAATAAACTTAACAAAATTTGATTAAAAGGACTAAATTCACGCATTTATAAAGATGAAGAACTAAATTGGTCAAAAGTTTCGATGAGGGACTAATTCCAAATTTCACTGAAGCTTGAAGGACCAAAAGTATATTAAACCATTTAAGGTTTTAACATGTGTGTAGTTTTTAAACTTGAAGGTAAAATTAAAATTCATCTATGTCACAATTTTCAATATATTTTGATTCTTAAACTTTAAAATATAGATGTAATTTTTTTAACTTAATGACACTAAATTTTGTTATATGTTAAATGACATTCCAAATTGATAATTGAGTTGTAACATGTCAAAAGATATAAGAGATTCAAACATCGACCTAAAACATTATTTGATATATATAAAAAATTAAGTTATGAAAACTATATTCATTAGAGACATATCCATTAAAGACTCAACTATATCGAAATTTGAAACATAATCAAATTTCGATTTCATGTTGAAGAACTAAAAACACATTTAACATTAAATTTAGTTGTTTGTTGTTGAATATTCTTTAGGAAAAATGTAAAATAGAAGATTTGGTTTGTGCTTACTGATGAAATCAATGATGAGTCGGCCATCACAGTTTCTTGTAGGGATTTTTCCAGGAAAGTTTTGACCATTGGGAGGAAAAACCATTGCAAATGCTGCAGAAAATGTTCCTGTGTCTGAATTTGAGTCTCCAAAGTTATAAATTGCTGAGTATTCTTTGTGCTTATCATCATCATCTTCTCCCTTTGCTGCTATCATCAATAAACCTACCAAACCAAAAACAAAACACCAAACTGAGTAACTCACTCTCTTCAATCCCATGTTTCATCACACACCAAAAACAAATCAAGTAAGTTATTGAATATATATTCACATATATATAAACAGTTTCTTTCTCTCACGTTTCAAATCCTTAAAATGTATGTTACTTTCATAAAATGCATGTTCCATTGCTAGGTTGCTACTTTATATGTTTTTTTAAGTTTAATTAACTTTTAAGTAATTCATAAATTTTAGGTATTTTTAGTCAAATCTTATTACTAAAAAATTTTTGTCTGAAATTCTAAATATTTCTTTTTATTTTTTTTTAACTTTTGTTTAATTGAACATTCAAAATAACTTTTTTTATAATTAATAAATATTCAATTGAGTGGATAACTCTACTATTAATTTAATGGGAGTGGATTAATATTTTTAGTCTCTGTATCTCATGTTATTTGTTTTGTTGGTGAATCAGAAACAGGGAAAGCTCACTTAAACAACTATGTTTTACTAAATTAAAATAAAAAAAATAGATTATGAGATTAATTTTTGTATATTTTATGATTTGAACTATAAACACCAGCGTATACACAGGCGTTGTCGCACTTGTGTGTACGCATTTTTCAAATATATATGATATTAAGTGTAGGTGATAAAATAAAATTATATTAGTAAGTAATATTATATTAATAGGTGATAAAATAAAATTATATTTATTAAATATAAAGTGAAATATATAAGTAAAGATAAGAGAATAATTGTTGATAAATAGAGAAAAAGAGAAGAACAAAGACGGACGATTTTATAAAAAAAAATTGTAAAAGTAATGGTCAATTTTCAAAAGATTTAATAAATAATTATATTTTAAAAGGTAAAATTGATATTTTGAAATGTGGAAACAAAAGAAGGAATCTCTTTATATATTTTATAAATAACAATATTATTTCTATAATGAAATTAATCTATTTTTAATGATATTTTGAATGGATAATAATGCTCTAAATTTTAGTGAATATATTACTTTTAAATTAATGAAATAAGGTAACGTGATATATGTGTGACTTATTAAATTAAAAGTATTAAAATAAATAAGTATTGATCTAAAAACATAGATAAAGGATAAAAACAAAAATACTTATTTATTTTAAGATTAAAAGAGGCATGAGTGTAACTAAGAAAATTGATAGAATAAAAATTTAAGGCTTTAAATAATTATTTGTGGAAGCTTTGAAGGAATCCACAAAAAAAGAACATGAACTAAGAAGCTTGATGAAAGGAGCATGTGTACTTAAGGAACCTTCCTTTTAATGAATAGGTTAAATTCTATTCAAATCTTTAGAAACATTTGACCGACAAAATTCTGAGAATCCTAACTTTGGCCATTATGGACATTGGACAATCCACATTAGGACATTGTGGGGTTCATATCTCACCACACCCACTTATCTTTTTTCTATTATTATTATTATTATTATTATTATTATTATTATTATTATTATTATTATTATTATTATTATTATTATTATTATTGTTTTTCTTCACTTTCAAAGCATATCCACACTATAGTTGTTTCAATCATGCAGAAGAAACCTAATATAGTGCTGGAGGGGTTTGGTAGTTTACATGGGATCTTATATTTTAACCAATATATGCTAATTTATAATTTGTTATGATGTAATAATCGGATATTTTAGTTATCATATATAATACCAATATATAATAATAATGAAATATAAGTCTAATCAACATATATGAAATTGTGGAATTTGAATTTTTTTAGTAAAATTTTTATACTGATATTTTATTGTGTCTTCAAAATATATAGATAGACATAAATTTTAATATTTTAAAATATATTAACAAAAAATTTAATATACCAACATCGATATATTTTTAATGCTCCATAAACGACAACACAAGAAAACCCAATAAAAAATCTAGATTTAGAATTGATATCATCTCTAACGCAATATCTTAAGACAATGAATTTATAACTTTTATTTGAATATGGATTCTCTGTTGAATTTTTCTATATTGTTCTTCTAATGTGCCTTCAAAATATATTGATGGCCACTGATTTTAAAAATTTTAAATATATTAAAAAAGAGTTGAAAATATCAATATAGTGTATCTTTGAATGCTTATTAGAGAACAATACAAAGATATCTGGAATAGAATCTGAACTCGATATCATTCTTATATTGTACTCAACTTTCTACTTTTTACATCAATAATTAGTTATGTTGAAATTGAATAGTTTTTGTTTTTCGCATTCAAAACTTGAAAATTTCAGCAAGTTTTTATCTTTTTGACTCTTGGTAACATGAAACACACAGGGATGATAATTACTGTTATTGAATATGAGGTCACGTAGTTCAACAAACTATTGCTCAAAAGGAAGATAAGATATAAGACCTAGAAGGAAAAAAAAAAAGCCCCTCAATATTCACTATCTGAATCGCTCTTCTTGAGGTAATATTTACACAAGAGTGCATACAGTAGCAGACTCGCTGCACTTAACCATGCTAGAAGCCAATAGTAACTGTCCAAACGTGCTTCCACCATATCATCAGAGAACCAGCTTGGTATTCCCTTTGAACTTGTGTAAACTTCAACTAGTGTAATCAGCAGTGCACTCACAAAGCTTCCAACCCCAAAAACACTTGTGTACAAGGCAATTCCCATTGTTCTCATTGTCCTGGGAACTTCACCATAGAAGAACTCTTGCATGCCAACAACAGTGAAAATGTCTGAGATGCCAAGAAGAATGTACTGTGGCAGCAGCCAGAAAATGCTTAGAGGCACTGTCTCTGAATGCAATCCTGCATTTCTCATTTGCCTTCCAATCTCAAGCCTTCTAGTCTCAACTAGAGCTGCAATAACCATGGCTATGATTGAGAGAACCATTCCAATTCCCATCCTTTGCAGCACACTTATACCCTTGTCCTGCCTAGTAATCACCTGAGTGATTGGTATGAATATTTTGTCATACAGTGGCATCAGTAGTATTATGGACAGTGTTATAGAACTTTGGAGTGTGGCTGGTGGGATCTTGAAATCTGCACCAATGTTCCTCTTCATGGTCATGCCTTGTTTTGTGAAAAATGTTGCAGGCTGCTGGAAAATCACTGCAAACATTAGAAGCATTGTCCATATGGGCAAAAGCCTCACCATAACCTTCACATTTTTTAGCAGATACATGCCACTTTCAGAATCATTATTCAAATCCTTGAGGCTTTCCAAGTTTTCAGGACAGAGAGGTTTCTCTTGAAGCCTAAAACAAGAAAAACAAATATTCATCATGTTAAGTACATTGAGTATGTCATGGTAGTAAATGTAAAGCTTAATTGTTCTTCTGCTACTCCTATATAATATTTAGTATAAATGCTGACAAGAACCTCTCATGCATTGCTACATCTGTCAAGTTAAAAGATGAACCAAAATTGTACCATTAAAACAGTAGATGACCACATTTGCATGGTAAAACAGGGAGATAAAATTGAATTTCAGTGATAATAAGGAATGAGTGGTGCAATTAAGTCTGAATGTGAGTTTCTATGAAAGTGGAACTTACTCTAGCTCCAGCACTTCAGAATTGTCATTTGGTAGGGTAATTTCACAATGGAAACATCTCAATGCAGAAGCTTTTATGGTTTGAAAAATGTTCATGAGGGGCTTCTTAGCTTCAAGGACCTCATGCTGTTTATATAGATATATAGGGCTTCCACCAGAGAAAATCAAAATGGACATGATCATTGAAATAGCAGGGATGGCAAATCCTAGCACCCATCCAAAAGTGTCTTGGATGTAGGACATGACTGTGACACCCAGAAGGCTTCCACTGCAAACACCAAAATACCACCACTGGAAGAATAGGGTCTTTTTGTTGTAACTTTTATCATCTTTGCTACAAGGCAATTCTTCCTCTTCACCAAGTTGATCTGCTCCAAAGGCTTGCAGAGATGGGTTATATCCACCTTGGCCTAATGAAATTAAGTAGAGAGACAGAGAGAGAAATGAAGAAGACATTGTTCTGTTTCTGTGATGCCATGACCTTGCTAATGCTGTTGTTGTTAATGCTACAAGTCCCTAAGAAAAGAACACAGAACAAAATATAGTTACTAGCAGAAGCATCCACAAAATGCTGCCATGTCACTGTACATGTTCATAATGTAACAAAACCACATACTAATAATATGGAAATTTGTCAAGCACTTCAAAAATCACTGTGTACATTGGTCTTACTTATGTTTTCTGATGAATAAATTACCCTATTGATATGAATTCAAGATATCAAATCAATTCTGCATGACACTATAACTGGTAAATAACTTTAGGTTATTTCACCGAGGGATTTGTTTCAATAATGATCGCCTTTTAGCTAGTGGTGCTATAATTCTTATTTTAATAACTTGAAAAAAAGAGTAGTGGTATGCTTTTTTCTAAAGTTAAAGTAAGACAAAAAATTTATAATAATATAATTATCGTTGCTTTGTGTTACTTGTGCACTGTATATTTGGTGACAACTTCACTTGAGTTACTTCCATGAAGTTGCATGCCATTGATTTCCATTTCAAAGTCCACTTTGAAATAAAACTTTATTTGCATTTATCCATTCCACTAATATTAATTACTGTTTTTTAATCATGCCCTTATGTTATGTCATGTTAGGAAGTTAAAAATTATTTTATTATAAATGATGACAATAATACTCCTGTTCCTTAATCTGTGTGATATCCTTCTAACTCAACAGATAAGAATTAGAACAGAAACGAGGTAGTAACTATTTCAATTATTGAGATCTTGTCCTAGTCGATACAGGACATAAATCATGATAAGCTTCTAAATAAGAACATACTGTATCAATTTTGAGTTACTACAGTGAAGGTGACATGAACATTACTATTTCCCAGTAGTGGATGCACACAAAAACAAGATTTTCCACGTGTACTATTTGTGTGAATTACTATAAATGGATATTTATCTATGACATGAGGCTAAACATATCAAATTCAGAACCTAAGATTGCTTGCTGCAGCTTGCAGAGCTATAAAATAGTGTTCAAGTAAAGGCATTTACCCCTAGCTATGCTTGGAATATTCCATCAGAAATTTCTAGTGTTTGATAATTTATGTCTGGTGTGAAATTTGTTCTACTGATGCAGAAGAAAATACCAGTTCTTTAATATGATGAAGTATCACATGTTCTTCCTCACCAATGAAACTCTTTTCATCAGTTTTCTTTTTTAATCAAAGTTTGGATCAGATATTTTGGTGGGGTGAAGAGAATCAGATTTCAAAGGTAGTAAAACTCTCTAATTGGTCCAAAAAAAACTGAAATATCCTTATGTGAGAAGAGTGCATATGACTCGGACTCCAATTTACAGACTCAATGGATATCCTAATCATATGTTACACAAAGTAGGTCAGCTAAATTACCAGCCACATACATGTTTCATATTTAAATTCAGAAGTGGCCAATAAAGTTAGGAGCCAGAAGAATCAAGAGCTATGGTAAAGCTCCAATATATAACTAAGGACAAAAGTTATATGCATGTCTTTAGATTTGTTTTTTTCATACTGTTCTCTACTCAAAATTGAAATTGCACCTTAGTGACTTATTTTGTGGAAATTTTTGAAGAGAAAGTTCAACTGTAACTAGAAAACAAGTAATAAAAGCACCTAGATGATTGCATTTAAGTTTTGTCCTGCTACAAAAATACATAAAAATGTGAAAGAATGGGTGAAAGCAAATTTGTGGAGGGTGACTCACCACAAAATACAGAAAAGATGAGACCATTATGGTGGAATATTTGTGACAATATGCGTCGGCAATGGGTGCCACCAGCAATGGCATTATGGAAGTAAAGCCTACCCAACTGTTAACCATCTTTGCTGCAGATGAGTTACTCAACTTCACAACATCAGTTAGGTATGTCACCAGATTAGATGCCACCCCTTTGAATGCAAACCTCTCTATTCCTGCAATGGCTGCCAAAGTGCACCAACAAACATGTCAAAGTTAAGCTTTAACCCCAAATAAACTTGGCCTAATAGAAAGTCAGAAAGGGCAAGAAGAACACTAGACTTGTAATATTTGTTAGATTCTTGACTCTGTCTTTTCTCTGATATTTTATAAAATGCTAGAATACAATCTGTGCTTCTCAGTTTTCAAGGGACGTTTTCCTTTTTCACATACTCAGAAAATATATTTTGGGTGAATATAGTATCCCAAGACAAGAATCACAACACAAACCAATCCCTTTAAAGATCCATCTCAGTAAGTTATTCTCAAAAGATGGTGAAAAACACACATTTGTTTAGAACTAGAGACAAAAAAGTCATCATTGGGATTATTTATGATACTTCCCTCTTCTCATCCAACCATGATTCTCAACAGCAACTATCCTAAGCAAATTCAAGTGCAATAAGACGGTTGAAAACTCCAAAATGGACTAAAAAAAGCTTACCTATGAGAAGAATGCATGACTTATTGAGCCTCTGCTGTCTCTGTCCACCCGCCATGAGAAAGATATACACCAAATAATGCACTAACCAACCAAACCAGAACTCTGAACTTCACCAATCTAAGAGGGCAACAAGAGAATCACAAAGCAAAGTGGGTTCTGCTTCCTGATGAACATGTTTTGGCACTTTCAGTCACAAATCACTGTGCACTGAGCTCAACCCCCCACCACAACACAGCTTTAAACTCTTTTGGACATTCTATCACACATATTATATACATATATATATATATATATATATAGCAGATGGAGATGGATCATTGTTGTCTTTAGCTCCTTGTAATGGGACACTAGGCTTTTCACTTTGCAGCTGCACCTATAGCATGCCAAACCAAAACACATGCCACATCAAAACGTTACTCTTTGTTTGTTGCCTGGTTCCATGTAGCTGGTTATTTATTAACGGTCTTACACACAGCAGATAAATGCAAAAAGCTAAAGACTTTTTCTGTTGTGAGCATAGGGCGTTACGATTTGCATTAAAGGGTGTGAACTAATCGTGCTTAACATTGGGTGGATTGTTCCACACACACTCTCTTCACCTCTCCGACACGTGACTGCTGCATGCTTCAACACGTCCGAAACTACTCTTCCTCATCCACGTAACCAAACCCTGAGAACTGTGAATATTATTATATGTTATAATTATAATATAAGTAACAACCTACGATGCTGTCATAATTCAAGACACAACTATTCCACGTGGAAAATGAGCTATATTTAACCTGAGTAATTTCTTTGGCATTGTCATTGTCAAACACTCTCATAATTTTTCAAGTATTCTAATTGCTTACAAGTTATAATGTAGGCATGGAAACTAGCAACTGATGATATATAGATTTAACTTGTTTGCTAAATATAAGACAACATTTGCTTAGAAAAAAAATTCATTTTTATTTGGATCTGATTTTTTTTTTTTTGAGGAATGAGCCAAGCTGTCAACTTTATTAAAAGGGGTTTATAAATATAATTTTTAGTTAAATATTTTCTTATAAAAACATAATTTTTTTGAATGAACAGATACGTGAAAGAACATTTAAATTCTTCTTTAGTTTTTAATCTAATCAATGTTTGGCCTACCCCATTTTCTTTACATTTGCTCCAATTACATCACTTGAACAAGTATGCATAATCAAGGAATGTTAGAGAAATGGCAATGTTATGAAAGCATATATTATATTCCGTGTAAAAATGCATATCTCAATCATCATCAAGCTTATATTAAAAAAAAGAGAGAGATTCCTAAGTGGTGTGTGCCTACTTTTTGTGCCATCAAAATTCCCTTTATCTTTTTCTATTTTCATTTTTATTATGAAGTAAATTGCATTTCCAAATCCAACCATTAATTTCGTTTTCCTTATGGTATCACCAATAGTGAATTTCCATTGATTGAAGGAATTGTTCATTAAACTCATTATTTATGAAGTCATTTTTAAAATTTTGAAATACCAGCTCAATTGTATTAAAATTATAGAAACAACACTTCACTTCCTAAAACTATTAAATGATAATCATATTTTTACAGTTAAACACGTCATATTAATAAAATATTTACTCATCTAACTTATTTATTTTGAGATTCTATTTTAGTTTATCATAGTTTTTTGGATCAATAATTGGTTTTTTAGAGTTTTAGAGAAAAATAATGTATGTCGGTACTTGTATTGTTATAAATATATATAGTTTAAAATTTTTCATGTTTTTCATGAGAAAATCATTGTCCTAATAATAAGTTAGCTAATTTTGTTTTTATTCATAAGGAATCATATAAGTGGTTTAACGTTTTATTTCAAAGTATTTATTTAGATTTTTTTTAATAATGAGTATAATTTATCTATATTTTATGAAGTATAATTTTTATCATCATCAATTTGATATAGCCTCTCATGATTTGTTTTATTTTATTTTATTATTTTTTAATAAATTTTCATTATGGTAAATGACTAATGAATTTTGGAATGTTAATATATAGCTAAGATGTCAAAATTTATTATGTCTAATATAGTCTTATTTGGAACCTATTGATTTTGATATTATTTAAAAGAAATTTATATAAATTTAGATTAAAAAACATATACATAGCACAATTTTAACACCATAACAACTAATAAATCAAACTATGTATATATACACATCTCTATTTTTAAAATAAAAATTTATACTCAATTTTCATTTTCAATATGGAATGAATATTAAATTTGTCTCGGGTACTTCTTCAAATATTTATTAAATGATTTTGTACAAAAATAAATATTAAAAGTAAACAAAGTGATATTATAAAAAGTCTAATCTCAAGAAATACATATTTTTCTCTTTAATGTGTCAATTAATAAAAAAAATTATAATCACATAAATTTTAAAATAAGATATTAAATAAATTAAAATTATTGTAATAATTTAAAAGGAAAACCAGTTTCCATAAAGAGTCCAATATTACTTATATTCACACTTTTATACATCATATAATAATTCATAATATATATATATATATACAAGTTTATTTATTCATATATCATAATATAAAAAAAAAACATTCCCACCAACCTTCATTTAATATGTTATATATATATATATATATATAACGTTATGTAATTAGAAGTGATTGAACCATAAAGTTCTTAATTATGTATTAACTACCCTATTTTCGGTTAAAAAAATGTTACCACATATGCACATACAATATTCACCAGTTACCAAACACATGCACCTTTATATAAAGCACATATGACCACTTTCAGTATTAATATTAACAAGATTGATATGAAATAAATCTAAATAATATTTGACCTTTTAAATAGAGAATAATTATCTGCTATATTCCCGTGTCTCTATTTTATATTTATTATCTTCTTAAATTATTAAAGCACTCATAACTTATAGTATTTTATTTTGAAATTTTTACAATATAGAAGGAGAAACAGTATTTTTTTAACAATAAATGTTTTATAATATCACTTTTTTTTATTAAAAAAAATAGGTTAATCAGAGAGAAGATATAACATCGTCATGCATCTATCTCTAACGTTGGTGCTTGAGTGAGATGGACACCACTTTGTTTAATTATCATACGAAACTGTAGTGGGTTTCTGTTTTTTACATCTTCTCATCGTGTCATCATAAAATGTTTGGTTTGCAAATTATTATTTCAGTTTTTCAAAAAATAAAATAAAAAATTAATTACAATCTTTTTTTTCTAAAAGTGAAAAGGATTATAAGATTAAAAGGGCAATGAGATGGGAATATTTTGAAGTAAAAAGATCAAAGTTGAAGTTTTCGTGAGTTAGTAACTGAAACTTTTAAAAAACTATGAAATTGGAGAATAACCATTGAAAATCAAAATTTTGTTCTCTCCGTTTTTTCCTTTTCAAAGATCAATTCTATGAAACTCATATACGAAACGAATTTTCATTAAAGGTAAAGTAGGGTTTCTTTTAGCACGTCATTGTCTTCACAAGTTGAAAGATTACTAATTGATTTGAACCACAATCTTCAAGTCGCTATCCATCTTGTTATGCCAAATTCATCATACTTCAATGAATATGCTTATGGATTTGGGAACTCAGAATTTAGATTATTCTATAGTACTCACAATATTTCTAACCAAAGTTTATTACTTGAGGGATTCTCAAACTTAATAACTAATAATTCTTACAAATCACAGTTTCTCTTTAATTTCTTAGCTATCAAACTCGTTTGAGGTTTGCTCCAAAGTGAAAAGAAAAAAAAAATCACAAAATTTTAAAATTGATTTAACTTAATTAAACTAGTAAAAAGAAGCTAAAAAAATAGATGCTAAGGGTATTTTAGTGCTCTTTGGAGCTTTTAATAACTTCATGTTAGAATTATTGCTTGCTAATTAAAATTATGTTGCATTGGGATTTTTCTTTAACATTCTAACGAGGTTTTTGCCTTTTGAAGACTTAGATATTTTTACAAGTTTCAATTAAATATTTTCTTAGAACTAGCCATATTTAATGCTTATTATATATCCCTTTCATAGGACATCTTTCATAGGACATGTTGTATAAAAATCAAAACTTATATATTTTTTCCATAAACTTAGGGTGAGGTAATCAACTCAGACACTTAGAGTTGGATACGACAAATTTATAATAATTTCTAAAGCAAAAAGAGATCAAATATATATCTATATATGAAATAAATTATATATGATTAACCAAAGTTAATAAATTTATTTTACTGACAACAATATAAGGTATATGGGTGTATTTAGATATACTTTTTCATAAATATATTAAAGAGAAAAATAAATAAATAAATAAATAATAATAATTTTCTGGTTCAAATAAATTTAGATTATATATAAATTAAAATAAAAAAGTTATAAGATAGAATTTTTACTCAAAAAGTAGAAACCAAAATTTATTTGACCATGGCACCATGTGACTGCTACTGTTATTTAAGCATAAATTTCTTAGTTGACACCTAGGAAAGGAACACTATGTTGGCATGAGTGCGCTAACCCATTTTTCTCTTCAGCAAATTGAAGGTAAAAAGAGAAAAAAAAATGTCATTTCTTTTTCTTGTCCAATGATGAGTCTCATTCTTAGCATACAGACATGTCACTTTATGCATCAAAGTTTTAATTTATTGATGAAATTAAGGTTGCAAATTGTGAACATTACACCAAACCATATACCTCTGCAACTATAGAATTCAAGAAACCACACCTGAGTTTCCCTTTGCTTGTGATCTTTCTGCACTACACACATATTTTAGAATATTTTTAAGGAAATCAGAAGTGTATCTTATGAATGTGCCAAGGAATGTTCCTTGAGGTTGGTAATGGATAGGATTCATGTCTCAAAAGTGCACAAGTTTAAATTGTTTTGTTACCTAATATATCAAGACTAGTGAGTATTGATGATTCAGATAATCTCTTTCACAAATATTCATTTGTTTTTCTGGTAAGTGTTTGTGAAAATGTATGCAAATATATACTGAATGACCTAATCATCCAGTAATTTTTAAACTGTGAGACTCGTTTTGTTAGTTTTTTCAGACCAAACTTTTGTGTACAGAGACAAAAATCTGCACTGTGTATGTTTTTTGATTCTGTGTCGATGAAAATTCTATAATATCTTTGTTATCACTCATGGTCCTGGCTGAACTCAATCACAAGGGAAAAATGCAACTAATTAACATATATTACGCAACTGGTCCATTACTAATTTTCTTTTCCATAAAGCAAAAGGTGTGTTGGAAAAACAAAAGAAAAAGCTGCATAGTCCAAACTATTTTTCCAAGTTTATGCTGCATGCACAAACAAATGCTTTATTTCTCTGGTAGATCTAATCTAATCTAATCCCTAAGAGCAGTGTTGTCCACAGAGAAAAAAACATTCGGAAAAGGAAACACACATAGTGTTGATGTCATTGGACGTTGTTTGAAGATTTGAACAATGCAAACACTGTGTCGTGAGTGAATGAAATTGCTTAGGCAACATGAAAGCCATAGACAGAGCCATGTATCTCTGCACAAAGAGCAATGAGAGCAGTGCATTGCTATCTTTTCTGACAAAGCAGACTAGGATGCATGGAACAAGCATGTAATGGAAAAGCTTTTGGGACAGAAAGTGATGCCCCCTTAGGATTTTTTTATCAAATAATTGTGAAGGGTGTCATCAATAGATGTTCAAAAAGGTGGTGGTGTTCTAGCAGCACCAACTTTAATCTCCACCAAAAGGGACAATTAGGAGGTCTTTAATTTGGCTATCTCTTCCAAATTGGGCTATTTTTGAAAGAATCAAAAAGGGGTCAGAATATCTGAGTTGATTCCATTTTGTGTGAGTGATCCCAGCATTGAACACTCAGGTTTTGGCCTAGGTGTCTCAATGTTCCTTCCATCTTTCCATAAATCCTTGATCAAAAGTAACCCAATTAACTTTCTACATGTCAAATTATTACACATTTTGCAGTTTTCTCACACTATTTTAAATGGTTTTCATTTGGGGTACGTAGTGAATATCTTACATGTGAAAACATTAACTGCTGCCTAATTACAAACAGGTAAACGACAATGATGAGTGTTTGTTAAAAATGAAGAGATTAACTGTTACCTCTAGAGAGTACTTGGAAGAATGCTCTCCCTTTTGAATCCCCAGAAGAAATCAAAAAGATCTTTGCAGCCTCGTAGTTCTCTGGTTTCTGCACAAGCACAAAGATTCATCTTCAAATTCAAAAATTCTGTGATTGATATTCAACAGAAAATTTCTTGGGAACCAATCCTAAAGTATATATCTCTGTGGAATGCAATGCAGAAGCTGATTCAGAGATCTGATTCAACCTCTTCTAACTTCAATTTTCCTTTTTTGCTGCTTAATTAATGGTGAACCATACCAGAATAATTCGACAAAAATATAGTAATTCTTGTCACCACCTAATTTTTTTCTTTATAGAAAGAAAAAATGAAATGAAATGTTTTGGTTTATCTCCATAAAAGTTCAGCATGCGATGTGTCTATTGCAGGCATAGTATTATATTTGTAAATAGAAATGCATATTTAAAATAGCGTTACTTACTAACTAGTAATGAATAATTAATTTTACAATTATTACTCTTTGGCGTAGCAGGGTAGCCAGGGAAATGTCTTGGCCCTCACTAATTGATTATTAATTCAAACAAAAGAGTTAATTAATTAAAAAATTGTTGTAGGATTTATATATTTAAAAGAGTGACACTTATTAATTTATTTATTTTTTCATTTGAATTTGGCACAAGTTCTTACATTTTTCAATTTGTTTCACTATTACAAGACAAGATAATAAGGGAAATATTAGAAATTCACATAATCAACTTAAACATGATAAGGATGAAGGATGGTTTATAATCAATGATGATAATTAGTAGGAATAAAAAGAATAATAATAATAATTAATGATGATCATAGCTAATTAGTGTGTGTGTATATATATATATATATATAGTTTTTTTTATTACTAAATATCATAATTGATTTTTTTTAAGTAAAACAGAGATAAAAAATACTTTTTGTTATATCTTATTTAAAGGTCTTAAAAATTATTTTAGAACATTGTATGTGATTTAGAATTAGTAATACGAGCTAATCTGACCTAATCTATTTGATTATCTGCATATATACAAAAGTTTGGCTCCGATAAAATTTTATATTCTATTTTTGATTGGTTAAAGTTCTATATACATAATTACCATGCATGGTTTTCTTTTTAAGAATTTAGTTAAAATTATTGTGTTATTATGCCAAATCTTGGATGAATTAAGATTATCCAAGTTATAACACACAAATATGTCCCTACTATTATTATTATTATTATTATTATTATATATATATATATATATATATATATATATATATATAACATATTTTGTAGTAATTCTATTGAAATGATTTTCCCTGAACTCCTTGAATTTTTTCTAAGTTTTCTTCTTTTTTTGTATCTCTATTGATACTTGATAATTAATGCTTTGCTATTACTAGTAGTTGATAAAAACAATGTTTGCTGCATGAATGGCACAGGATATTCATATTATAACATAATAAAGAAAAAACGTACGTAAAAGAAGTTCTAAAACATCACCATGCATTTCCATAACTATTAAACCTTCCATATTTTAGTGTTTAATTTTATTTCTTTAAAAAATGAAGGTGATAAAATGAGAAAACACTTTTGGAAACTAAAAGGAGTTTTCCTAATAAGGGTTTATTCACCTTGTAAGAAAGATGGGCCAATAATTCAATTCAAACCCATATCAAGAAAGTGAAAACTTGTTATAAATTTAACTATTAATATCAATTTATATTCGAGTATGTTTGGATTAACATAAGCACGATGAGTTTTATCAGAGAAAACTCCAAAAATAAAATTGATTTACGTATAAGTTAATTCATTGAAACTTTTTTAGATAACTTCTATATTTTTTTTTATATTTTTATACATATATTAATTTCAACCGTGAATTTTTTTTCCTTTTAAAATTCTTATAGAAATATTTATTCAAACAAACTCTTGGGTTTTTATTTCAAACTTTATTTAGCATTCAAATATATATATATATATATATATATATATATATATATATATATATATATATATATTATGAACCAAATAATGTTACATAATAAAACATTATATTTTCTTAGAATAAGATAATATAACATAATACTTTTGAAATTAAGGTTGAATATATGTTTTTTACAACGAAAAACACAATTTTATTCTTTTCATTTTTCTATCCAACCAATCTAATGGAGAAAAACTTATCTTTTCTTTATAAACTTCTCTTATAATTGTTTTAGTCCACACAATCTTAAATATTTATTAATTATGATTTTTCTATTTTTTTTCAAACTTCTCTATTTATTTAAACAAATAATTAATTATGGTTGTCATATTCTTTGGTAAGAAGTTGACATTTTTTTTTCTAAATTAAAGATTGGACCATAGGTGTTCTCATAGTTGAAAGTCATGGAACTAATCTCTTAAGAAATTAGAATACTAATTAAGGGTATATATATCTCCTCTAACTATAACTATAAGTGTTCTAAAATAAGTATAGTTAAAAGTTGAACTCCTATGATACTTTTAAAAGACCTAACTAACTTGGTACTTATGTCACATCTTATGGATAGAAAGTTGACATCCACTCCTAGAAAAAACAAAATATAATATATTGATAATTGGTATTATCATATTTTTATTTTTGTTTATTTTTTATCTTTTGTTGTTTATTTTTTTAGATATTTTAGGTTTTATTCAATAAATTTAGAAAAGATAAATATTTTGTTTAGATTTTGTAGATAAGTGAAAATCTCATAGATTAAAAATTATAAACATAATGAGTGGAGAATCTGAATATTAAAAGAATATATCAACAAAATCAGTTATGACCGAGTTTGTTACTTCAATTACAAATCATAAGATTTGAGAATATATCAAAGATATAGTTTTGAGAATATATCAAAGATATAGTATTTTCAAAGATTAAAAGATATAAAGAATTATCTATTACAATTTAATCAAGTACAAATTTCAATGTAATTCTAAAAATTCTATAAATAGAAGGCTTGAGACATTTAAAAAGAGATTCCTTAATTCTTCAATTCCTCAATTCTTCTAAAAATTTGTGGAAGCAAAGGAGCATTTGAAGGCGGGAGGCATTCAACATTATTCTTTTTCTAGTACTTAGAATGTATAAGAATAATTAACTCACATATTCACGGAGGTTGGACATAATGTGTTCTATATTCGATCTTAACTACATGATAATTATTGATTGCATATTTATAGGTATATAATCATTGGACACGATATTAGAACCTAAACTAGAATAATAGACAACTAATTGATTTTGTATCTAGACATAGAATACATCATTACCCGAACTTAAGGCTTAATGTGAACTTTTAATAAAAAAAAGTCTAAAACATTAGAATTTTTATAAAGTTTAGACTTGTCACTAAGACACTAGGGTTTGTTACATAGTGATGTGAATGCTAGATTCAAGAATTAGAAATATATTGACAGTGTTTTCATATTGATTTCATTCATGAAATCCAACCCTAATTACCATATATTTTAATTTCATAGATTTAATTTGCTTTCTATAATTTTTGAATTATTTTATAAACAAAATAAAAGATTACATTTTCTTAGAATAAGATAATACAACAAAATATTTTTGAAATTAAGGTTGAATATATTTTTTTACAAGGAAAAACACAATTTTATTCTTTTCA
This sequence comes from Vigna unguiculata, assembly GCF_037176805.1. Lineage (NCBI taxonomy): Eukaryota > Viridiplantae > Streptophyta > Magnoliopsida > Fabales > Fabaceae > Vigna > Vigna unguiculata. The sequence goes on along the minus strand of NC_140795.1, from coordinate 47,028,035 downwards.
TTTCCCTATGCAACCAATATAATGGAGAGAAACTTATGTTTTCTTTATAAACTTCTCTTCTAATTGTTTTAGTCCACACAATCTTAAAGATTTGTCAATTATATGGTTTTTCTATTTTCTCAAACTTCTCTATCTATTTAAACAAATAATTAATTATGGTTGTCATATTGTTTGGTGAGAGGTTGACAATTTTTTTTCTAAATTCAAGATTGGACCATAGGTGTTCTCATAGTTGAAACTCATGGAATTAATCTCTTAAGAAATTAGAATACTAATTAAGGGTATATATATATATATATATATATATATATATATATATATATATATATATATATATATATATATAACTCATGTAATTATAAGTGTTCTAAAATATGTATGGTTAAAAAGTTGAACTCTTATGATATTCTTAAAAGATCTAACTAACTTGATACTTATGTCACATCTTGTGGATAGAAAGTTCACATCCATTATTAGAAAAAACAAAATAATATATATATATATATATATATATATATATATATATATATATATATATATATATAAACGAATATGTTGATTCTTTAAATGGATCCAATTAACTTAATTCAACCAAGTTCTAAAAAATATACTTTTGGGTTTGTGTTCAATTAGATTAGGTTACTTAGTGTGTTTGAAAGAGAAAATTCAAGAGAAAAATTCATGTATTTGAAGAATTTATTTTTTTTTAAGGAAACTGACATGTTTGAAGGAAGAAATTAAAAGGAAATTGAAATTAAGAAATTTTAAGAAAGTATTTTAAATAAAAAATAGTAGAATTTGAAATTTTATCAAAAAATGAAGAAATTGAAATTTTTCAAGTTGTAAAATTACTCGTTGGTTAAAACAAAAAAAGTTCAAAGGTCTAAAAAGTCGACTCATTTTGATCTTCAGTTTGAGTCGAAAGCCGAACTGAGTTGAGTCGGAGAGAAGGTTAAGATGAATAGGTTTGGACTAAGGTTGTGTTCATATAAAAAGATGGAAATAAGGAGAGTGTAAGGATGAATTTGGGTGAATATGAGTAAATAATATGTGTGTTTTTTGAGTGGATTTAGAGAGTAAAATGAGTGAATTTGGAGATAAATTTTGTAAAAGTTAGTGAGTGATTTGAGTGATGTGATAGATTAAAAAAATATTTTAATAGATAAAATTTGAATATTATTAAATTACCCTTACTAATAAAAATGAAATTAAATAATTATTAGATGAATTAAAAATATTAAAATTTAACAATATTTTAATATATATATATATATATATTAATAATAATAATTATTATTATTATATATATTATTCCTTTTTAACAATATTTTAATTATTATTAATTATTATTAATTATTATATATATATATATATATTAATAATATTTTATATATATTAATTATTATTATATATATATATATTATTATAATTTAATACATATATTAAAACATCAATGAAAAAAATAAAAATAAACAATTATTCAATAAAATAAAAATATTAATTTTAACAAAATTTTTATTACTTTTAATAATTATTATACCTATTTTTATTATTTATAAATATTATCCATAGTAATAAAAATAATTATTATATATATATATATTATTAATCATAATATAACTTTTTAATAATTAATAGATTACTAACTATTATTCAGTACATCATTAAGTATTATATATATATATTATTTATTATTATTAATTTATTTTATATATATATATATATATATATATATATATAATATAATATAAAAATGGTATAAAAGTAAAACGTGTATAAATAATTTCAAATCTTTTGCAAAATAGAGTGAATGAGATTTCATAAGTAATTTGAAAATCCCGTCGTAATTTTTTCTTTGAAATCATATAATGTGAACATGACATTTTTTTTATATCCATCTTTGCAAATCACTGCATCCTTACCATCTGTTCAAACAAACAGATTCTAAAGGTCCAGGTGAGTTAGAAATTAAAGAATTTAATGAATCTTACTTTACCAATAATTTTTTTAATTAGTTTATGAAATATTTTAAACAAATCTAATCAACTTAAAAATATAATAGTGTTGCAAACTGGCAATGTATTTGTTGTAGGTTTTTTATTTAAAGGGTCGAAATACTTCAAATATCTCGTATATATTAATATATATGTTCTTTTGATGATAAAAAAAAAAAAAAGTTAATCTCATAAGAAATCCTAAATCAGCTTGACATCATGATAAACCCTAAGAGGTTGAATTCTCATATAATATTATCCTATCACTTCAAAGATTTATTCTCTATTGTTAATTTAGAAAGTATAAAACAAGATATTAAAATTGTTCTTTGCCTGATATGTCGATAGCTTCTTTGTGACGCACGATCAAGATTGAAGTGATAAGAATCAAAATTCCTGAATTATGAAGTTAAAATAGAATTGAGAACATTATAAGGAAAATATTGCAGTAAATTTTTCAAAATTTTAAGGTAAAAGTTAAGTTATTATGTTAACTTATTAATTTATAAATTTTTAATAAAAGTATTCATTAAAATAAATAATAACCATAAATAGATATGTTTAGCATTATGTATATAAAAGTAGAAAAAATTAATAACACTTCATCTTACGAGGTGGTGAATGTAAGGCCCATTAAAAATTCTTTTATTTCTTTTCTGCCATAAAGTAAAGGGTCTGCCCTTATAAGTGGGCCTAAGGGCTGGCCCAACAGATAAAGTCCCGAAGCTTGCCCTAAACCTAACATTTCCCTTATTTCAGAAATTGTTCCTCATCCTAAGAGTCGCAGCCGCACTTCTGCTAGGGTTTGCCTCCTCATTGTTTCAAGTTCGTTCAAGCTGTTCCTACTCCACGTAAGTGTCCTTTCCCAGATTTTATGGCTTCCATCGATCTCCCTCCGCTTTTTCCACTGTTAGGGTTTAGTAATAATTCGCCCTTGTTCCGTTTACCTTCTGTTTTCAGCTCGTTAGTTCACTCCTAGAGCTGCAGTACTCGTTGTAGTGCCGTCAAGGCTTCTGTTGACCCTGTTTCCAGGTAAGGGAAGCTAGAACCCACTCGTGTACTTCATTTTTACTGCTGTTTTACTGTTGTACTGAGGGTCTTTGACTGATTTGAGGTTCTGAGTACTTGAAATGCATTTGGTATGTTGTTTTGGATTGATGGGTACGACTGTTGCAGGAGAACAGTGGCAAGACCTGTTACTCTCGCCCAAGCGAGCCAGTCTTGCCTAGGCGAGATGAACATGGACTCGCCTAAAACCATTTTTGCGCGAAAGGTCGCCCAGGCGACCAACTCGACTTTTTGAGCGAGCGAGTACCTCGCCCAGGCAAGAGGGGTCTCGCCTAAGCGAGATCCTGCATGTGCTCCTGCCCCTTTTTCGAGCCCTCGCCTAGGCGAAGGGGGGCTCGCCTGAGCGAGCACGTCTCGGCTGAGCGAGACCCTTCAGCCTGAGCGAGGGGTTGGGCGAGGCGGTGCGATGTTTGGACGCTTGTTTGTTCTTGGATGATTGGTATTGGTTTGGGAATGAATGTTATGATGAGAAACATGTATATAATGGAGTATTATGTATGCTTGGCATGATTCATGAATTGTAAATGATGAGTTTGGTATGAATTCGACATGAGACATGAAAGGGTTGGTATCAATGTGACATGGTAACGATATGAGATGGAGTTCCATATTCTGGGTTCGAGAATAAGGAGTTGGTATGGCTTGGTTGAGAATACGAAGGCGATGAATCATGAGAAACTGTATGAGATGTATGTATATATTTGTGTGTATGCATGTTGAATCTGTTTGGTTGATTAAGGAAGTTTGGTCTGTGTCAGTGCGTAATTCCTTGGGATTCTCTAGGTGGGATTCCCAGGGTCGTGCTTCTGTGGTCGGGACGTAATTCCAGGGCCCTTGTTAGTGGGTGTCCATGGTGGTGCCCCATCTGTATAACTAGGTAAGGATTCAAGGTAAGGTTGCATCCTGACACTCTAAGGAGTCAGTTAGTCTCACCTAGAGACTCCTGTGGTGAGAGTAGTAGGAGGCATGAAATTCATTAAGGGCTAACCTTGTGGTGAGGGAAAATTGATCCATCGTAACACTTGTAACACATAGCTCGGGGGTGAGCAGAGGTATCCACCATAAGTGCAAGCATCCGCTGAATTCGACCAGGTTATACGTATCCGGATGAGTCGAGTCGAGTCGTAGTGTATTGATTGAAAGGTCATAACATGCTTGGTTGTTGTATGAATATTGGATGGTGAATGTATATTTGACTGTATGATGAAAATGTTGTTGGCTCTAGCTTATCCTGTTTGTTGTATGGTTGTCTTGTATGTGACTATTTTTTCTTGCGATGATCATCAATTTAAATTGATGGGAGCAGATGGGCGAGGTTCCCACGGTCAGCAAGGAAATGGCAATTCCGCTGCTTAGCCATCTGGGGTGGACTTCATGTTTCTTTTCTTCATGGGTTTTCTTTAGGGCTACGACCCATGTATTGCTTTATGCTTTACTATTCTACTCTCATTTTGTTAGACTTTTACCTGATTTTCGTTGGCATCGTGGTGTGCCCAGTTTGTAGGGGTCGTGTTAAGGACCCCAAGATTACTCTACATTACTATCTTGTGTGACGTTTTTTTTAATTTTGCTTAATAATTAAATGGGACGTTACAGTGAACAATAAAAAATATATGTAATAAAGTCATCTCAGGTAGAAAAAGATAAAAATGAAAATTTGATAAATATTTTGAAGGTATAAAATACAAAATCTTAGAAACTAGTGTTTTAAAACAATATTGCTAAAGTAACATTTAAAAAAATATTACAAAATTTTAAAAATATTTTATTATCCAACAACTAAAAAAGTTAAGAAAAAAAAGTTTTTTTTAATTAGTAAAAATTAGAAATTAAATAAAATGATGTGTAAAACATAAATTTCATTACCAGCATAATATTTACATAGTTTTAATAATTTAATTATCATCAAATGAACTGGTTAAGAATAAAGGAATCATAAACCACTCATTTTTTGGAATAAAAACTCAATGAATGTATTTACTTTTAGTTTTTTCAATGAATAGAGTAATTTTTTTTTTTTTTGTAAAATGTTGGATTTAAGTATTGATGAATTGATTGAATCGTATAAGAATTGTTTAATATGTAGGGAAAAAGGATAAAAAAATAAAAAAAAAATATTATGTAATAAATAGATAATTAAAAAGTAAATTGTAAAAAACAACATAAAAGCATATTATAAAACCTTTAATTTCCTTTTGTTCCCAACTAGTTTAAGCTTTTACTTATATTTTGAATTTTAACAAGAATTTAGGTTATTTAATTTACCTTATTTACTCAGAATTGAAGCTAGAAAAAGAAGTAAAAAAGTTGAGTAAATGTAATCCCAAAGAATTTGGCACATAAAGTACCAATTTAAGGTGTTTAAGTAGTCAATTTAATTTCAAAAAAAAAAGTAAACAACATAAAAGCTTATTAAAAATGTGAGAAAAAAAAAGTAAACAACATAAAAGCTTATTAAATGTGTTAGGCGAATATTGGTATGAATTAATTATGTTACATGGTAATGGTAATGTTAGTGTATTGGTTGGTTACAAATTAATGAAAAAAAAAAGATATTATATATTGTAAGAGTTGACTATGATAGTACATTTGTAATATAAACTTTTCATTTTTAGTGTGCTCTAAGTACTTGATAACATTTGAGTACTTTAGTAATATATGGTAAATATTATAGAAATTATTTTAATGAAATTCAAGAATTTGATTCTAATATTAGTTCTTAAATCAAATATTTTGCCAAAAATTATAGTTAATAATGTGAGTGTAAAACTTTTACATAAAAGTGTAGTTGTGTAAATGTTATAATTTAATTAAGATTTGATTTACGTTATTTTTTTTTGTTGGATAAATGATACAATCTACAAAAAGTTGTCAAATGACAAATTATTATAAATAAAAATGTATTGGTTTTGATAATAATTATCTTAAAAAATAAAAAAAATGGTAATTTCGATCAAATGGTGATGTAAAAATAGGCATATCTCATTCATTGATTAGTTCCTAACAATCAACAGAAATATGTATTTTTTATATCGGTTGTTATTAAATGACGAGATGAAATTGATTTTAATTATAGGAACCAAGTGCAAAAAATGTAAAAGAAAAGTCAATAAATTCTAAAAAATAAAAAATTATAAAATATGACATTTTTTTCATCAAAAGAACCACATATGAATTTTGAGTACTATTAAAAAATATATGATAAAGTTTTTTTTTTTAACATTTTTATCAAGTTATGATATTTTCAAATTTTTGGTTAACACCAATTTTTATTTACTTTTTTTAAACAAAGTGATTCTGAAACTTACAATATTTACTTACAAACTTCAAATTCCAAATAATACCACTAAAACCATAATTACAATATATATAAAAAAATGAAGTGAATTACATGGTAATAACAATGCATCATGGAGTAATGACTTATGGAAATAACAATATAAAAATGGAGAAAAAGTAAAGAGATATCCTTTATTGGTATTCCCAAAATTATAATACATAACATTGGTTCGTATTAGAACCGTTATAATACGTAGATTTATTTATGTATTATGTCGTTTCTAATATTAATCAATATAATATATTTATCAATTAATTATAAAGATGTGATTAATGATTATATTATTTTTAATGATGTTTATGCTATAAGCAATGCATTATAATATTGTCACTTTTCATCTGTTAACGAATAAGAAGATAATAGAAGTAAACATAGGTAGGTAAAAAAGAAATAATTACACTCACCGTGTGTTTCTAAATTTTTATCTTTTAAGATTTATTGAATTTTTTTTAAGTTTTATGGATTTTGTAGATTTTATAATTTTAATCTCTCATATAAAATCACGTCAGATATTATTATGAATTTTAATATCTCAATTAAATTAATATTTCAAAATTCATCTATTATTTACATTTTACATAAAAATTATTAAAAATAAAAAATAAAATAAATGAATATAAAATATGAGAGGAAAATATTAAACTTATGATAAAAATTATACTAAATTTATTATAAAAAAAATCTAATTAAATATACAAAGGTTAAACAACTTCACCTCAAATCTCTAGGCTAGAATCAAGCTTCAAAGGGCATTGTGTAAGGGTCTAAGACTTATTGAAATTTCTTATTGGGCTGATGGTGGTTTCTGGGCTGGACCAACAGTCGACATTACAAGGCCCAACTTGTTTACACTTTTTTTTTTCCTTTTTACACTTCATGTTTTTTCTTTTCCTTTTCTTGTATTCACAATTTAGTTTTCGAAATGTATTTCAAAATAATTTCTAGAATATAAAAAATAAGAAGAAAGTACAAAGAAAATCATTCATTCGTGATTGCAACAACATCAAAGTAAGATTCGTGGTGTGAGATAAACCTTTTAAAATTAAAAGTTATTATTTTTCCTCCTTTTAATATTGAAAACTCATTTAATATCACAAAATTTAAAAGATTAAGTTACTTCCTAATGTCAAATAAACATTAAGAAAATTATGTTAATAGTTTAATGTAACGAAATTAAAGCTTGGGATTTTAAGATGTGATTTATTTTTCGGATATTCTACTTTATTATATTATAAGAGAGATTCTCAGTTAGAAATAGAAAATATTAATAAATATAAAACATAAGGATCATTATAAACAAAATCCTTCTAATAATATGATTATTATTTCTACTAATATAATATAAAAATAGATAATATATTTTTTTTCATGCCACAATATTTCACACATTTTTAATGTTGTTTATTTTTCTTTTTGGAAAGCTTATAAATATTCGTAGTAACTTTGTAACTGGTCAAAAATTTCTCTCAACTATCAAATTAACTTTCTTTTATATTTATCTATATATATTTACTCTTCTTAATTGCTTATCACTTTCAATCTACTATCTTTTTTTTTATCTCTAAATTGAATTTCAACAGATATCTTTTTAAGAATATATCAATAGTTAAACGCAGCTTTTATCTTACAATTTCAATTGTATAAATTTAAAATACAGTATGTGTATAGAAAATTATACATTATAAATTTTACAAAATCAGTATTAGTATAAATTTTAAAATACTTTCCCCATCCAAAAAGGGTTGTTATTTTATTTTTTTACGAATATTACGATCAACAATAAATATACTAATTCCTTAAAATAATTTCATTCTATTTATAAAGTACATTATTTTTACATGACAAAGATACAGACATTAACATAATTTATTTTGGGATAGTTAAAAAACACTATTTATTTAAATTTAAGAACATCAATTAGTTTTTGTTTTTATTTTTATTTTTAATCGAAACTATAATCATGTTGAGACGGAGAAGTAAACTTATCATTATGCAATTTAATAATACCATTATAAAATTGCTTTACTGATTAATTCTATAAGCTATTTCCTATTTTTAAGAATATCAATAAAGTAACTTGTAAAACATTTTTTTTAATTTATATTTTAAATTTTTCGCGTGCATGTTTGTTTTGTCTATCTCCCAAAATGTTTAACTAAATCAAACTTCAATTCAATTGCATTCATAGTTCATTTATGATCGTAATTCTATGTTGATCTGATCCGAACTGATTAATAGTACAAAGTCCAAACCGTGGAAATTTGAGTCACACAGCACAACCTTGGATCCAACACTTTCACCTGTGTCTCGAATCCCATAATTCAATCAACCCCATTGTTCTTATCAGTCTGAAGCTCGGATTTTGAGTGTAAAGATCTGTGCTTTGGCCATGGAGAACTCGGAGAAGGTGGTGGCTGTGATCATGGTGGGTGGGCCAACCAAAGGTATTTGAAATCTTTGCATGTTTTCTGATCAAAGTTAGTGTCTTTTTCCAGTTTTGAATTTTGGGGTTCTCTTAGTATCTTACATGGCTTTGTCCAATTGTGTTTGCAGGGACCAGATTTCGGCCTCTTTCCTTCAATATTCCCAAACCCCTTTTCCCTTTGGCTGGCCAGCCAATGGTTCACCATCCTATTTCTGCTTGCAAAAGGGTTTGTTTCTTTGCCTCACCTCAATTACCCCTCTCACTGTTTCTCATCAAATTCAGGGGAAAATGAATTAAAAGGACTTCAATGTCAATGTTGACTTGCATACTTGTGTGTGTGTGTAATTACAAATGGTCTTCATTAGTTTAAACTCTAAAGTTCAAATATGTGTGTATATGATGCGTTAGTCTATCTTCTAAAATTCAAATTAGATCAAGTTGGAAAATAAAAACAAAAAACTAGAAGGAACTTCAATTTATGTTTGTGTGTGTGTGTGCGCTCACGCAGGCCAGTGTATGATCCATGTAGCCAATCTCAATCTCGCCTAATGGGATACTAAGACTCTATGGTTGTTATGCTGTCGATGTTTGTGTACACAAATTTGATCAAATTGAGAATGAAAGACCACAATGAAATCCAATTTCAATGTGGTGCGTTCTACATTAGTCTAAAACTATCTGATCAAATTGAGGGAAAGAAAACTAGAAGTAACTTCAGTTTCAATATTGACTTGCATACTTTTCTGTGTGTGTATAAATATACATGGTTTCATTGGTTTTGTTGAAAATTCAAATCGAAGATCACCTTAAAAACTGATGAAAAGGAGATGAGAGGGGACATGTGACTTACAAGGTCTGAAGTGGTTTTACTTACTAGTGTTGACTTCTACAGATACCCAATTTGGCTCATATATATCTTGTTGGATTCTATGAGGAGCGAGAATTTGCACTATATGTTTCTTCAATTTCAAATGAGCTGAAATTACCAGTAAGGTGAAAAGTGCATTAGTATGCAGCTTTAATAAGAGAAAGTATGTTTAACTTTGTTAAATTCTGGACCTGACCTGACCTTGGCTTATTACTGATATCAATCTAGATATTTGAAAGAGGATAAACCGCGTGGTTCAGCTGGTGGCCTTTACTACTTCAGAGATATTATCATGGACGACAGCCCAGTTAGAAACACTGCTCTTATCTGTTTTTACCATTTTATGTTATATTGTTGATTACCTTTGGAATGATAAATGTATAAATTTTAACATAGTGGCCACATTTTTATTGCAGTCACATATATTTCTGTTAAACTGTGATGTTTGCTGCAGTTTTCCACTACCAGCAATGCTTGGTAAGTATGTGGCTGTTAAACTGTGGTAGTTCTTCAGAAGTATGTCACTACTGAAATATTTCTTTTTTCCTTTTTGCAGATGCCCATAAAAGATATGGTGGGATGGGGACAATGTTGGTGATCAAGGTTGGTGCATAAGAAAATGGGTATACTTAAATAGCACTTATTGTACAAAAAAAGTGGTAAAATCTCCCTATCAATAGAGGCAGAGACAGACTAAGGATTTAGAGATCAATGTTTTTTCTATTCACACAATTCACATTAGGACATTATGGCATTGTTTGATAATGACAACTTCATCTACAACCTAGTGGGAAAAGGGCTTCATTGTTGTTCTGTCTATGGGCTTTCTAAATACATTCAGATGATACATATCCATAAAGATCATTGCTGTGTTTCTTTACAAAACCACTTTCATTCTCTTTTTGGGGTTCTTGATGTCTTGTGTAGGTTTCAGCTGAATCTGCTAACCAATTCGGTGAGTTGGTCGCTGATCCAACCACTAATGAGTTGCTGCATTATACAGAGAAACCTGAGACATTTGTGAGTATTCGGTTTGGTTTGTTTCTCTTCATTTTTTTACTAAGAAAAAAAAAGCACAATTCAATTGGGATCTTGATTGGTATAATGTGTGTGTGTGTGTATGTGTGTGCTGCTTCTACACCATAACAAAACTAGTCCCTGTGTAATTGCAGGTCAGCAATTTGATAAATTGTGGTGTGTACGTTTTCACCCCTAATATATTTACTGCAATCGACGATGTATATATTGGTCGAGAGGGCATAGGTTGGTCTCTTTCAATATAGTTTCATCTTGGAAAACTTGTGTTGCATGAATTGATTCTCTGAAAAGTAAGATTTAACTTGGTTCAACCTTTAGAATTTTAACTAATGAGTGTTGCATAGAAGTGGTATATATTATGAATCAAGAAGGCATAAGGTGATCTTTGTCAATTGAACTTTAGAAAGCTTCACTCGTAAGAGGCTTGTATTTCATTAATTGATTCCTGATACCAAAGATTTAACTTGGCTCTGACCTTCAGAAATTTAAACAAGTTTGTATAAACCGGTATATGTTATGAACTGGGAAGACAAAAACCTTACTTTTATCATAACTTAGAAAGCTTTACCATTAAAAGGTTTGTACCTCATGAATTTGTTCATTGATAGACAAGATTTAACTTGGCTTCAACCTTTTGACTTTAAACAATATAGGCACAAGACACAAAATTGCAAAAGTTGAGAAATTTTATGTTAGTAATAATGATTCTATTTTCAATCACTGTTTATATTGTTCACTTATAGACACACTCACACACATTTGGTAGCATATGACCGGCTCCTGTAATTGGTGAACCCATATAACTTTTCACTACAAATAATTTTTTTTATCAAATTGTAAATTGAAGTTCTTTAGGGTCTGTGTTTTATTAGTACCTACCAGATGTTGGATACCCTTTTCATTGCAAGAACTGTGTTGATAGGTTTTGAAATCTTTTGCGCAACTTAGGACTAGAGAAAAAAGTATATACACAAGGACTAAATCAAAATTGTGCGAACTGTATAGAGACCAATATATATCTTAATAAAAAATGTGTAACTACCACGTTATGATGGGGTTATGCAATACAAAGGCTGGTGTCTATTTTGAAAACTTTAGCACTTATAGGGACAAAAAAGATACAGAAATCAAATTTAAATTGGGACAAGGTGACCCATGTAACGATGAAATACATAGTTTAACCTATTTTATTCTGTCATTTATTATCTTTCTTATAGTTATTCCTTAAAAGAAAAAATGGGATGCTTCATAATATCATTTGATGAGAAGGTTCTCTGCATACTGAAGAACAACTTTTTTTAACTTGGCTCTGCTATATATGGTGTATTTGTAGCTTTACATATTTCTAACATCTATTTATGGCATTCATGTCTAAGAACTTGAAAATCTTGCATGCCTTTCGGTTTTTTCACTTTATCTATCGACTTTGTTTATTTTGTTTGCTGTTTTCAGTAAAGCTGAACCATTGGAAATTGACTTGATTTATTGACACCTTTGCAGCTAATCTACGTCGTCTCTCCAACTTTGAAACACTCCAATCTGCCACAAGGTTGATTAGTTACCTGTTTTTTATTTTATTTTGAAAAGAATTCAAAACTATGTTTAATGGGGTGCATGGATGTTGGTTCAGATGTGAGTTAAATGTTGAAGAGTCTCTACACTTGACTATAATTTTCTCTTTTAAGGATTAAGTTAATCTTGCTCAGTGTATGACAAATATCTAGCCTTCATTGCTTTTCTTCCTCTACTTGTCACATTGGCTCCAAAGGATTCCCCCTTTTCTTTGCACTTCTTTTCCTCTTTGAAAACTACAATGTCTTCAGAGGCTTATGGACACATTTTCCCTTCAGGAATATTCCTGCAGATTTTGTACGACTGGATCAAGATATATTATCACCTCTAGCTGGGAAGAAGCAATTATATACGTATGAGACAATGGATTTCTGGGAGCAAATTAAAACTCCAGGGTAGGGTTGCATTGTATCTTAACACTGTCTGAAGATTTAATATGGGACCATCATTAGGTTTAACTTATATTATACACTTACATGAACAGAATGTCATTGAAATGCTCAGAATTGTATCTTGCTCAGTTCCGGTATACTTCACCTGATCTTTTGGCCTGTGGAGATGGTAATAAGAGTGCAACAGTTTCTGGTGATGTATATATTCATCCCTCTGCAAAAGTTCATCCATCTGCAAAGGTAACTCCATTGCCTTCTCAAAATTGTAAATACTTTACCTTTACATACAAAAATTAAATTTGCTGTAGTACCTTATGCATTTCTGCTGAAAACTCCTAAAGTCTAAAATAGTAGTTACCTACTAAAGATTATATAGATCTGTTCTTGAAGGGAAAAAATACTTGACTAGAATTTATACAATATTTCCAAATGGTTTTTTTAAGGGTGCATTGATTCCTTTCAAGTTAAGAATTTATTTGTTAGGGTAAACTGTTTGTTGGACAGATGATGTTGGAAAGATTTTTATTCAGACTTTCAATCCAAGATTGAATACACAGTGCAAATTTCATTATTGCAATTATAAAAATGTTAGCTGCACGTGAAATGAAACAAAATTGTGGAGAAAACCAGAATTTCTGTTTATATGGACCTGAATAAGAACTTTAGGTGAAAGACACCACAAAAGCAAGTAGCGCTGTAGTAATAGTTGGAGACTTATTTTGTGGGACTCATGCATCATACCTTGCAATTAGATCCCAAACAAATGCTTGACATGAAATATAATGTAAGTTTTTCTTCTCTTTATTGAACAGATTGGTCCCAATGTTTCTATCTCAGCAAATGTTCGTGTAGGTGCTGGCGTCAGGTTAAGCGGTTGTATCATCTTGGATGATGTTGAAATTATGGTAAGGAACTGAAAGGTTAGATGTGAATAAGTATTTACAGTATATAAGCAAAAGTGATTCTTCTTCTGACAGGAAAATGCTTTCGTCACAAACTCGATTATTGGATGGAAGTCATCACTTGGAAGATGGTCACATGTGCAGGCAAGTTCAGTACATTTTTAATTAAACTGGTGCAACTGCTGAAGAGCATAAAAATATAGAGAAATTTTGAACAAAAGGAAAAGTTTCATTTCAGCCATCAACATGTCTGAGACATTTGGAATTTTAATTATTACAACCACTCTTGCTTACTGTGGCTCACCTATTGAATGATTCAGGCTGATGGTAACTACAATGCAAGACTTGGCACAACCATCCTAGGTAAAAACTTCTGCTTTCTTATTTTGTTTATGAAGAAAACTGATATACAGTTTTGGTAGGTACTTCTGGTGATGTTCTTCAGTTAATCATATAAAATTGAAGTTTTACCTTATTAATCTGTGTTGAACTTTATGAAAACTTCCATTTTGCTAATTACTGAGGTAAAACTCTAATCTGGATTGGAAAACAATGCCAAAAGTATTTCAAGAACTGTGTCCTATAAACACCATTTCAGTTGTGACCTTTTTCCTTTTCTCCTCTGTGATAATGATCATTCAGGGGAAGCTGTAACTGTTGAAGATGAAGTGGTAGTGTTCAACTGCATTGTTCTTCCCAACAAGACTCTTAATGTGAGTGTGCAAGAAGAAATCATCTTGTAATCTGAAGTGAGTCCTAAAAAAATAGAGGCTTGGAGCATTTTGGTTTTACCATTTCTTTCTACAGTTTGCTTGATCTAGGAATGCAGGTTAAGGTTAGATACAACATACAAGAAGAGTAAGGAATTTTGGCTTAATTATGGAGTTATGTACATTACAATATTTTTTTCCCCTTATTTTATGTACACAAATGGAACAATGTGTAAATCACTTTCCAATTATTAGGATCAAGCGCTTACTACTTGATCAAAAGTTATAACTATTATTCAGGGTACAACTCTTTTTTCTTAAGAGTCAAAGAATTCAAGCGTTACGATTTAATTGTGACTTGATCCACTTGACATCTGTCACCGGATAATTGATGTCACCTGCACCAATTTAAAAATTAAATTATTTTCAAATTACACCGTTCAAAAGTTATTTTTGTCTTTTGATTAAATTATACAACCCGAAAGTATTTTTGTCTTTTGATTGAATTATAGAAAGTCATGCTTAATTTTTAGATTACACGAAAAGTAAAGAAGAATTTCTTGATATTACATGATGATGATTACTTCCTGCACATCCCATATTTTCTTTTCTACACCTTTTTGTAGTGTAATGACAAAAATGATTTATTTTTGAAATGGTCATACTTTCTAGGAAATTATATTTGAAATGTTATTAAAAGACTTTCAAAGTTACGCTTTTGGGAAACATTAGGAAAATTCTATATTATTATTGTGAAAATAATCAATGTCATAGTTACACCTCTTTTTGTATACAGTTTTTTTTATATTTTTTATTATAGAAATATTTCTATTAAATTTTCATTTTAAATGAAATATTTAAATATTGGTTTTTTCTATAGCATTTTTTATCATCTTTTAAAGGTTTATGAATCTCCGGTATGTGCTTTCTCTATGCATTTTTCATCCTCTCTGTTGTATTGTCTTTCTGCTGTTTGGTCTAAGTGTTGGGTGAAGAGAGAATGAAGCGTTTTGATGAACATCATCACTCACTTTGCTGACGGCCACATACACGTTTGCCACCATTTTTTCCTCTACCACCATCACTTCTATCCAGTATAAGGGTATATCTAATATTTAAAAAAGTTATGGAGGTGCAAAAACAAAATATAGACTTGTAGGAAGCAATAGCCTAACCAATATGGGTAAGGAAGAAAACATTTTATAGTCATGCCATTACCACCCCTTAATTGCTATTAAAACCCCTAACATAATATACTGTTATATAAATAATATTTCACTTTATATATATATATATATATATATATATATATATATATATATATATATATATATTCACTTTTACCTTTTATGTGACCTTTTCTCAAATCTAGCCGTTTTTTATTTATTCTTTTTCTTTTTAATTTAACCATTTTCCAAATTAAATAAATAAAAATAATTTAAAAAATAAGCAACAATTATCTATAATCAAACTATATAATTTTCTTATATTTATATTTATTTTTTTAATAGAAAATTATTAGTTATTAGTATTTTATCAGTGATGGAGTTGAACCTATTGAAATATTTATAACAATATACAAAGAGGATTCCCTCTTTTTTGTTTACATTTTAAAATATCAATTTTACCCTTTGAAATATAATTGTTTATTAATTTTTTGAAAATTGACCATTACTTTTATAAGTTTTTTAATCCCTGCTTTTTCTCTTTTTTTCTATTTATCAACAGTTATTCTTTTATTTATTTTTTATATATTTCACTTTATCTTTAATAAATATAATTTTATTTTATATATTAACTTAATAACATTACATTATTATCACTTACTAATATAATATCACATATATTTAAAAAATACGTAAACGCGATACCTCCTGTGTGTCTATATTTACACTAGTATATAATAAAAAAATTTGCTATCCCCATTAATATGTTTTATAAAGTGTTCACCTTATATGTTTGTTTTAAAAGGGGATCTTCATAAATTACCACTATTAGTTTTCCTATTATTTAACTAATAAAAACACTAAAAAGATAACAAAAACTTTTGACGTTAAAAATTAGTATAATCATTCAAATATTTAATTTGAATCTTACTCGTATGCAATATTTAAAAAGTTTTTTTTTATTGAACATTACTTGTTTTCTAGTCAAATCAAAATCGTCTAAAATGGCCATGTCTATGTATTTAAGAAAATAATTGAAAAAAAATAGCTAATGTTTTTAAGCATTATTTTAACAAAATATAGTATTAGAAATATTATTACTAAGAGGTTTTCGTAATAACTTTTTGTTAACAAAACCATTAATTTAATATAGATACCAGTAAAAAAAAAGGTGAGTTTACATTGAAAAAAAAATTTATTCAACTTTAAGGATTATATGTTTATAACATTTATATTAAAATTGTGAAAATCTAGAAAATAAATATTTAAGTAGTAGAGAGTTTAATAAAATGATACTTAAATAGTTTACTAAAGTCTAAGTTATAAATAATTTTTTCCATTATTGAATTCATTTTATAAAATCTTATCTCTCTAAAAAATTATTTATTTTAATCTTCTTCTACCTCTATTTGGAGAGATCTAACTCATTTTCAACATGTTATTTAATTAGATATCACTTTTGTATTCGTCGCAAAAAATTTTACAATTTTATCTGATCATAACCATAAATAGTGTAAGTTCTTTTTCTACCATTTTATAGAATAAAATATGTCATTTTCCTTGCATGAGTCTAATTGGTTGCATGTGGCTCAATTGTACTCAAATAGAGTTACCTATAAGAAGATATGTTAAAAGAGTATTTTGAGAGTTCTAGGAGTATAAGTCAAGATCAGGGAAGTTAGTATCTAGCATAATTGTAATATTGTGTGTATTGTATTGTATCGCTATGTGAAAAATCATCACAAAACAAAATACTAGTGTCATCAAACATGAAAGATTGACTTTTGCCTTATTCTTTTACCAAAATATACTAAAAAACCAAAATCAATACCAATGTAATAAAATACTAGTTAAGAACACCATAATTGTTGATGCAATTGTTGATGCAATGTACATTCAGTAAAAACTTTCTATTATTGATTCCTACACCAGACATCAAGACCTGACAAAGAAGTACTCAATGTGTTCCTTAATGGTTATTTCATCCTTCTTTTTTCCAGATTATTTTAATAGTTGTGAAGGATACGAAGTATGTTTTGCAAATTGTTGAGCTCAAGTCAAAAAAAGATTACACTCTCCCCAGCACAGAGGTATGAATCTGTACATGTACCTAGTCTGTTAGAGACATGATATACAATAACATAAGTGGACAAAGCAAAACTCATCTTTCAGGTCCATGAAAAAGGTAAACAAATGCTACAGCAAAGCACAAAAACAGAGAAGGAGCCGCAGATGCTACAATCTCTCATTCATGTTATCACAACAGCAGCACTCAACAAAAGTCCACTGTCACGCTTCCTCAACCAATGTAGCTCCTCTTTGCTTGGAAATTCTCTTACCTGCACCAGTGAGAAAGCAGTCCAAGAATAATCCATCCCTATCATCAATGGGGCAGTGCAGTTAAAAAATTCAGCAAAAATTCATCTTAAATGAGTCCAAGAATTCCCTGTGGTTCAGCTTAAACCAGAAGCAGCCACTCAGTAATTAGTACTCTATTGTTGTGGCCTCAATTCCAACTTGTAAGCTTGTATTTCCATTGCAGATATGGCTACATGCCCCTCTTGTGCAACATCTCCAAATTGCTCTGAGAATCCCATCACTTCAGGGTCTTCATGCAAGAGATTCAAGGAAGTTGCTTTGGCTTTTGAGACTGTAACATCCTGGAACATGCTGAACAGATTCACAGCCACATCACCCAGATTAGTGCATTGTGTTCTTCCCTTCCGGCAGTATGAAGAATCCCAATGTCGTCTGTGCAAAATTAGCACGAATCTAGGACCTTCAAGTGGTTGCTGCAAAAATTTTAGAGGCTTGGGAACCTTGAAGTTCACTATGTGCAAGTCACACGGCAAGGGAGCAGCAAGAGGAGAAAATGATCTAGGTGGTGGCTTCTCAGACTTGTCCTGTGGTTTCTTGGAAATGAATGTATGTAATGGATAGTTCAAATGAGAACCAACACAGTTAGATAAAAGAGAAGGGCTATAAGGGAATGGGGTGGAAGCCAAATTTGGTGTGGCAGAAACATTGGTTTCCAACGTTAGGTGGAAGACAACATTCATCACACGGTTATCCATCACTCCTTGTCCTAGACCACGACCGTCGTCTCTGACCAACCGGCGATCGAGCATTATCTCCAGCCATCCGTTTTTAAGGCTTGCCACACCTAATGATTGCCGGGAATGGACGGAAAACCGACGACCATTTGATCCCTGTATGAATGCAAGAGATGGCAAGGGGTAGTAATTGCCTTGCAGAGGAATCTTGTCGTAGGTTTCTCTTCGGCTCATTTGGAATCCATTTAGATCTGAATAAAAAACCTTCTTGTTATCAATGTCTGTTTTATATCTAACTATCAATTCCTTATCATTGAATTCATGGCCAAGAAGCTCAACATGATATTCCTTTTCAATGACAAACCCTTGGACTGTACTCTCTCCACTGTATATTCGGGTGCTATGAGAAATGGGGGCTTTCTCCCATGTTGTCCTTGGATAAGAGTATACTTCCTGCATCAAAGGGCCTTCTGAGACCAGCAATTGCCCACCTTCTTCAATAATTGGCTGGGCATCACCATTGGGCTTGAACAAGTATGCCCCCCCAGAACTGGAATACAAACCAATTTCCTCTTTTACAGTATTTGGAGAATTGTTTTTTGAGATTATCTTCTGTAACAACCCATACTTTACATCAAAAGTTAGTTTATGATTCTGATTCTCAATTTCAACCTCATCAGCCTCTATTTTCACACAAGAATAGGGTTTAGGACAGGCAATTGAGTTAGACTTAGAGAAGATTTTCAACTTTGCAGGCTTGGCCTTTTCACACTCATCAAAACCATTGGAAATATAATAAGTTTCCAATCCCAAAGCAGGAACAGAAACTTCCCAGTAAAGTCGATGTTTCCCAGTAAAGATCTTGCTATTATGATGCTGCAGCTCAGGCAAAATTTGGCTCTGAACACAACTCCAGTTAGAGTCAACAACAGTAACATCAGGACTGTCAACAACTAGCATCACAACTTCTTCGCTGGTTTGCTCCAAAGGATTAAAAAAGACCACTGATTGGTAAGAATTGTCATGAACACCAATCACTTTATGCAATGGCTGAGCATCATATTTAGATCTGATTATTGCTGGCTCAAACTGGGAAGGACTGTGGTCTAATTTATCGTAGCGGATTCCAAGAAGAGCCTCAACCGCCTTGGACATAAAAATCTGCAAGTCCAGTAGAGAAGTATGCATGCGCATTCCATAGTCCATAACCACGTGATCTTTTGCAGTACCAGTTACACCATCATGATGCTGAAAAAGAGCCAAGTTCCTTCTAGCAGCAGTCAACTTATAGGAAAACCCCATGGCAAACTTTTCACAATGTGATCTCCGACAGCAGCCAAGTATTAGAGCTACCATCATTTCAGTGGCACGAAGTGTCTGTTCTAGTACCCTATCAACAGCCTTGAAGAAGGGTCGTGAAACATAATAGCCACTCCAATAGTCTTGTTGCCGATCAGAGTAAGTGAAAAAGTCACCTGATAGAGAAGGAAAACCTTCAACCAGACCAGATCCTATTTCACCAGGAAGTGAGTAATTTATTCTCTCAGCTTCCTCTCGCAGAGTTACAAAGTAGTCTTCCAAAGTACCAAACTTTGCCTCCGTATTCAAACTGGGGTTTGAATTTATATAATCAAACAACATTTGGTAATTTCTGAACTGTGCTTCTGCTTCTTCGACATTAATATACCGAAAATCATCTCCAAGAGGAACAAGAAGTGTATTGGTTCGGTACAAAGTTGACTTTTTCCTGTATTGATCCAGCAATTTAAGAGCTCTTTCCTGAACATTTTCCTGAGTGGTCTCCACAGGATATTGCCCCCATGGGCATTGTTCATAAACAAAACCCTGCATACGTGCAAAATCAAACTGACAACAAACAGCAGGTTCTGGGCCACATGTATGAGGTATATCATATGAATAAAAGGGCATCATGTGGACAAATATATCGGTGGTTTCATCTGTGTCCCAGCTTTGACGCCATATGTATTCTAACTTTTTATGCCATGCAAGCTCCTTCTTCACCTCATAATGGGTTCTTTGGATAAGCATATTGTCAAAACCCATGCGACGGAGAAGATATGCCATAGTAGACGAGTAACCAAATGGATCTATAGCCCAAGAATTTTTCGGAACAAAACCAATGGTGTCATTCAACCACATATTTCCCTCTGTAACCTGTTACACAATAGTCTAAAGATTAAGGACACACAAAATACACAAATCGTAAGTGAAAAGATCATAGTTTGATATGCACATGAAATCACAAACACATGGAGAAATCACAAAAACATGGACAAGCTGAAACAAGGAAACATAGTTGAAACATAGTTTTCTCTTTTAATTAATGAATACCAAGTGCACGTGCACCACTGCCCAAACTTGAGAATGCAGTTCAATAATAATGAGTTTGGGAGTATTAAGAAAAGGAATGCTCTCTAGAAATTTATAGTATACAAAGTACCCTAGGCTTTATGTGTTATTGGAACTTATTTGACATCACTGTTTGCAAGCACTAACTTGATGCTTGAGATAGCAATTATAATAATAGATTAAATTCATAAAATACAGCTCATACAACAGAATATTGCACGTAAAAATTGGGTTTGTGTGTGTGTGTGTATGACATGCTTTTGCATCAATCTACATAGCACATTATGAGACCTGATTAAGTTACCTACAAAATGTGCAAAACAATGGTCTTAAATTTTGACTACCACTATATTATAGGTACATGATAAAGTGCATTCCAATTTCCAACAAACTAACTAACAGTTCTAGTTTTAAAATAATAACATTACAAAACAAAAAATCTTCACAAGAACAAATCACCTTTAAGACAAAATAGAACACAACTTTACATATATAGAGCTGAAAAGGCCTAGAAGCATTTACATCCATCAGCATGCCAGCCCAATACCATGAATAATGATGCACTAAACAGGACAACCTAAACATAATTAGACTGCCCTTTTTTCTTAATTAAAACTACAAAAAGTTATAGAAAAACAACAAATAAATAACTAATAAAAATTGTAGAAATTGACAAAACTTTCAGCATACCTGTTCAATTATAGAAAAATAATGGGAATTGGCCTGCAGGAATGAGAAAACCATTAAAAAGTCAATTTTCCATAAGCAATAAAATCACCTGTAATCATATTTGTTTACAGGAATTTTCATTAGGACATTCCATAGACATGCATGTCCCTAGTGCATAAACTTCATTAAAAAGAGAGCAAACTAGAAGGTCCTTAAATTCTAAAAGCTTATACAACAAAATAATATGATGAAAAGCATCACAAAACCTACCTTCCACAATTTCTCATGTCATAATAATTACCTCAACAGGAACGAAGTATCAACATATACATATATGCTATTCACGGTAAACAAGCAAATGTCAGAATCAACATAACATTACCTCATCATTCATCACCCAGCCGCCTCCAACAATTTCTAACTGTCCATTTTTCACCAAATTGATGAAGGATTCCTTCATCTCATCAGGTGCATCCCTCCACCATCTCTCTAAGTACGACATTTCCTCCCATATGAACTTCCGGCGAGAATCCTACATACCCCAATCATCCAGTCAATATTATAGCAAAACTTTCTCCAAAACACAAGAATAAAATAAAATGAGCTACCTATGGAACTGACAGATTTATAAGCTCCATTTCGTTGAGGCTTATACTCTCCTGCTCTACATCCTAACATGTTATAAAATTAAAAAAAAAAAAAAAAAAAAAAAAAAAAAACGCTTTCAATGTCTACCACTTTTGCTATGACATGCACCACCAGTGCATAATCTACTGTTTCAAAGCAGCAAGTTAACTACTTCAATCCAGCAACACAAATTTACTCAACTACTCTGTTGTTCATTCAAGTGGGGCATTTGTTAACTTAATCACCATAATCTAATCAAACATTTAAATAATAATACTATAATCTTTAATTTAAACACATACCATTTTTGTCGAAACATGCAGTGCCCCATCATTCATTCTCAGCTTAAAAATGCCTAATTATGTATTTCAAACGTTCAACCAAGAAAAAATTGTACCATACAACCTCCCCCAGTTTCACTCACAACATAAGTCACAACCCACTTACAGAAAATCCACTCAGTCATGGCAAATCACTCAACAAATAAACTAAAGCTATCCACACGCACCTCACATCACTTCTCATGAACCAAAACCCATACTTACTTAACCAACTGCAGACACCTACATAAAGTGTTTAACAATCATGCTTTGTTAACGAAGAAGTTTTTATATCGCCAACTAATCAGAAATCATCCTTAATATGACTTTCAAATCCACTCTATTATGAAAGTAAACAATCTGTAATTGGAACATAATGCTATAAAGTGTCGACAAGCTTATTTCCACAGACACTACATAGACAATACACTCTACTGTCAAAGTCAACAAACTTGTCATACACAAAATTTGTAATTGAATGACAATGTATACAGAGTTAGCTAACCTATCATACTAGGTGATCTCAGTTAACTCGTCGACATAAAAACTCTTTACACTGTCGCTAAATAGCTTACTGTGTACAAATCAATGAGGTCAGCTTGTAATTGAAAGACCGTGTATACAGGATCAATATTAATAGTCCTGAATTTTAGTCAAATTTCTCTCAACAACCCTCCTTTATTTAACCCAACACAAACTCTAATGGATTTGTTTAAAAAACGTTACACTTACACCACTTAATAATTGCAAAACATTGCAACTTAATCAATCTTTTATAATTCAAAGAATATAAACTCCAAACCCCATAAAAAGCAAGGATGAGATATGACTTGACCTTGGTCAGTGTTTGCACAATGGTATCAAGTATGTGTCTTGATTGCCTATCATAGTACTCCTCCACAGTGAGCTTCCACCCAGGATCGTTGTGCGAGTGGGGCACCACGAACACCTTCAGCTTCTCCGCGTCCCACTCGTTCCCCCGGTACGTCACGCTCCACCCCTGCTTCCACGCGCCGCCGTCAACATCCAAAAACTCAATTTTATCGTAGAGCTCCTTGGTGGTGATGTCAACAGGGCCGGCACCGGCGAGCGCGCTGGTGTTGAGGACGTTGGGAAGGGGCCTCCGTCCGAAGGATTTCCGGGCGCGTGAAGAGCGCGTGCGGAAGTGCGTCGCGATGGGTTTGGGGACTCCGAATCGGAGAAGGATGAGGAGGAACAAGGAGAGTGAGATAACGAGGCCAATGGTGAAGAAATTGGAAAAGATGAAGTCTGTGAGCCAGCCGCGTCGTCTTCCTTTTCTGAGTACCTTGGATTTGGGGTTGGAGGATGGGAGGATCGAGGAGGCCCAGGGTGTTCCGCGGCGAGAGGAGAAGGGCATGTTTGGTTTGGTGAATTGGGAATTGGGTTGTGCAAAAAACGAGGTTTTGGGTTGGTTTTGGTGGGGATCTGTGAGAAAAAAGATGAAGAGAGAAAGGGTTTGAAAGGAAAGGAAAGGAATTCAAATCATGGGAGTTTTCGACCTGGGAGTGTGTTTTTTGGGGTGTGTTTGTGTTGTGGAGTGAAGTGTGTGCAAATGGAAATGGAAATGGAGATGGAATTGGTATTCATAGGATATTTTGATGGTTACTTTGGAATTGTCAATGTGTTTTGGTTTTGGAAGGTGCCGATGTTGTGTTGTGTTGTTGTCTTCTGTACTGCAAGACTTTGGGAACTTTCGAAACTTATGCAGTCTCTGGTCATGAAGAGAAAATAATAAAATTTAAGAGTTTAAGAAAACTCTTTGCTTTTGAAAAACTCTTTGCTTTTGAAAAAAATGTACTAAAATTACTTTTCTTCAAGAATTATGACAAATAAAAATAGTTTCGAGTAAGAAAACTGTTATAACTTCTCTGGAGGAGAGCTTCTATGTTTCTTATTTTTAAAATAACTTACAAGGAACTAAATTTTGTTTGTGTGTCCGTAAATTACTTTTTTAATCTTCATCTTTCAATTTTTTAAATGATTCTATGTTTTTAATATTTATTTCAAGATAGTATTTAGAAGTATAGGAAACATATTATATATATAATTTTTTATCATTTATATATCAAATTTATTTTTTACATTTTTTCATTTGAATTGTTTTATATTTGAAATTTTTTATACATGTAAAAAATAGAATAATTTAAATATTTAGGTAGAATAATTTGATGTATAAATTCTGAAAAGTTAATTTAACACTTATATATAAGTTGTAATTACTAATTTGGTCTCAAACGAAAAAGATAAAATTTAATCATTTTAAAAAATAGGGGACTAGACTTAATCAAGATTGTATAGATAGAATGACTAAATTGCAAACCGTCAAAGTTAGTCTAATATGTGGCACAACCATAACATGTCACGTGACAGAGTTTTTTAATTAAAATAAATTAAAAAAAAAATTTAAAATGTCACGAATTGACACATGGTACGACCATGGTATGACATGTGCCAATTTACTTTTTATTTTTTTAATTAAAAAATTTAAAAATAAAAATAGAAATTCCATACAATAACACATGACATGTACATAAACATGATATTAACGTCAACTTAATGAAAATATTGAAACTAGACATTTTTAAATAATTAAATGACCAAATTGAACTAAAAAAATAATAATAAGATGATTAAAATGAACCAAACAAACAAATTAAACGACTAAATCACTAATTAAGTCTTTTTTTCCTATAAATTTAATATATTAAAATTATTTTAATCAATTTTGATTTTAAATATCACTTTTCATATCTCTCTTTGAAAATTAGTATAAAGAATTATGATTTTATCACCAAACATTGAAAATAAATTAAATCACCAACATTAAATAAAAATAAATTTATTTATTTATAATCAAGAAAAGATAAACTTAATTTACTTATATATATAAAAAAATCACCACAGCAACAACAAAGTCATTTATTACTTGCTCTTATTTTCTGAAAATACGAAATAACCATAAACATTCGTAATACTAATATTACAAAGGAAGATAGGGAAAGGACAAACACAATTTGAAAAATAAAATTACAATGCATTACCTTAAGTTCTTATTTATAACCTTACAAACCATCATTCTTCATTTAGATATCTTATTTAACAAAATCTTTCTTCATTGATTAATCACTCAAGTGATCTTATTCGACTTTGATAATTCTTCATGGCTTAAGTATTGTATTGGACAAAAACATTTTGTTGCAATATTTTGAACTTCGTGTAACTATGTGTAACTTCGTTTTGTTTGTGTTTATTTTAGTAATATTGATGACTGTATATTAACACATTTAGATGAGACACGTATATTTAGATTTTCGGAAATTTATCTCTCCTTTTCGAAAAAACAAAAAACAAAACCCATATGTTTGGTAATTATTTTATATGATGTATGCATATTTATTTATATACATGCATTTTTATTTAGTGCTTCTATATTTGTCCTAGTTTGATTGTTACATATATAACATGGAGTCTAAATAAATTATTTCCAAAACCAAAAGTCATTAACTAAAATTGAAACTTAGGACAACTTAAGCAAAAAAGATTTGAATTACAATTTACTTTTAATATATAATCTATTACTTTTTGACACTTTTAATATGTTTGGACAAATTTCTCTAACACAGAAAGGAAAAAATGAAGAAAAGAATTATAAGTGTTTTAACATATGTTTGGTTTATTATGTTTTCAGAAAATCACAGCATTTTCTTGAGAAAGAAAAATTAATGCAAAGTCTAGTCAATTCAAAGAATGACTGAAAGATATTTAAGAAGGAAACTTGGTTTAAATAACTTCACATATCACATTCCACACTTCATGAAGTCTTCTTTTTTACATTTATAATATGAAAGACTTTTATTGAGAAATACATTTTTCCTATTCTACTTTCTCATGAAAGACCTTTTCATATAAAACAAAAAAGATTTGTCTTATTTATTTAAGAGGATAGAGTTAAATATATATATATATAATAGATTTCATTTAAATTTATATAAAAAATTGATATCATTTTTAACTAAAAGTTTTTAAACAATAAATTTATAAGTTTTTCTTTTACATGATGTTTAATTTTTTATTTTTATACAACAAATAATTTAGACTCATACTTAATTTTTCTGACATTTTATATTTATATTTATATTTTTAACATGTAAATATGTTTTTTTTTAATACTTAAACTCATTGGTTAAAGGCTCATGTGCATACAAATTTTGATCTTGACATACTAAAAGTAAGTTTACTTTTACAAACGAATGAAATAGTAGAATGAAATTTTGAGATGTGTGTTTAGCAAAAGGGGGTGCATTTAACAAAGGCCCATTAGGGTCAGGCTCACCCAAAGATATGAACAGTGCAATCAAGTTTGTGCTAATTTAAAAAATTATCTAATTTTATCGTCAATTTCGCTTCGGTCTAAATTAAATCAAATAAATGAATATTGTGATTGACATTAATATTTAAAAGATAAAACAAAAACATTTTTTACATTGTTATGTGTTTGTTTCTTACATGGCTTTATGTTTTGAATTTGATAAAAAGGAAAGTTCAATTTTTTATCATTTGATCATTGACCATATATTATATTTCATTTCCACCTATGTTATAATCAGATTAAGACTCTCTTATCTTTCAATCATTATAAATTCTACGGTGAAGAAAATAAAATGTAACCCAAAAGCCTAGATAAGAGGATATTTATTGAATCTATAAATTGTCTGTTTGTAAAGATATTTTCTTGTATTTTAATTTCATTTTCTTTTTAGTATCTTAAATTTAAAATGAATATTGTATTAGTCTTTTAATTTCTTACTTAACATTAGTTCTAGAAGGTTTTAATTTTTTTTTAAAATTAAGATTTTTTGTTTAATATTTAAAAAAAATGTTAAATATATTTAGTATCTTAACTTTCGATAAAAATTAAAATTATTCTCTTCAAAATTCTGAACCAATTTAGTTTTCATATTTAGAAATGTATGAATTTAGCATTTTTAACTAAATTTTGTTTAATTTATTAGACATTTCAAACGCGTGTCATGTTAACATTTAAATTGTTTACATGTCATGATAACATTTGAGTTATTTATATAGTTTGATACGTCATTTTTGCTTTAATGTTAATCGAGAGATACATTAAAATGTGAAATAAACTTAAGAAATTTCGGTTAAAAATTTTGAAAAAAAACCAATTTTAATTTTTTCAGTTAAGGGATAAAAATATATTTAACCCTTATAAATTTAATTCAGTCTCTTAAATTTAGATTTTGAAATTTAAGTATATAATATATGTAGTTTAATAAATTAAAAATAAATTAGTAATTAAAATATATTAGTCTCGAAGTCCATATATTATGACATTGTTCTGATCATATTAATTTCAATTCATTGGATAAACTTTATATTAAAGTTTTGTGAAATAAAAATGCACAGATCTCACTAAGAATAAATTAGTTAAATTATTTGACAAAAATTCAATATTAGAAAAAAAAAAGTAAATACATCGCTTATCAATAACATTATTGACAGAAAAAAAAAAGAGATTAATATGGTCTAATAAATCTTTTAATTTTTTAAAATCTTTTTTTCCAATTTCTCTAAATTGTTAATAAATTAATAAAGATATTCTAAAGTAACTACTAATTATTATTCAAACGGCGATTGATACGTACATATAAATAAATACTCACACACAAATATATATATATATATATATATATATATATATATATATATATATATATATATATATATATATATATATATATATATATAGAAAAGTTCAGAATTCACGTACATGGTTGGTAAGAGTTTCCTATTAAATAAAATAAGTGTGATATACAACTTTTTTAACATAAACTATATTATATTTTAATAATAAATGTAACCAACTAAATTGCAATCTTGATAATAACATGGTGAGACTTACTTGAAAAGGAAAATGTGAATGTGGGAAATAGAACTTAGTTTTAAGAAAAATAACTTTAATTTTATTTAATTTTTATGATTAAATTAAAATTACCATACATTTTTTTAAAAAAATTATTAATTTCAAATCTCACCGTCTTCTCTTCTTTATCCCTTTTGCTTTATATCAAGGAGATCAAATAAAGATGAATTTAGATCAAATTAAAAGAAACTCTTTGACTATTGAAAACTAATTTTCCATTAACAAACTTGATTACTTTATAGAAGAATAAATATCTTCTAAACATGGTTAACTTCATGAATTATTATATCCATTAACATTTGTACTGTATGGTTTATTGATATCTCTAGTCAGACATTCGGTCAGGCGGCTTAAGGACAAACAGTCGAAGGCCGCCCACTATAGGCGAACAATCCCTTGGATTGTTAATATTACAATTTTTCCGGAGTGATTTAAGAGAGCTCGCGACCGAACGATCCCCAAAGTTCATTCCAATTGAACTTTGTCTCCATAACACAATTATGGGGACCTCCACTAGGACGCACGACCCTCCGGTCGGGCGGTTGCACAAAAACTAAATCAGTAAGATAAGTACATTAAAGTAATACAGGTCAGTAATCAAGTTTAAAAAATATTTGAGCCATGATTAAGATAACCCCAATCACGAGCCCATATTAAAAACTATGATTAGGAGCTCAAGGTAAGTTCCTGAGGACTTTTACTTCACATTTATTACAATATTAATTGCACTAACCTGAACAGATTTTATCTGACTTAAGCATCAGAGCTTTAGACAGGTACCTTGATTATCTGGACAACCGAACGTGTAAAAGCTAAAAGAAATCGAACGAGAGAAAGAATGAGAGATCGAACGGTAAAAAAGTTGTACAAAATGATTTTAAGGATAAATTGAATGTTGGAGATAAGTACTTCGTTTCTATATCTGAAACAACATTCGTTATAAGGATCGTAAAATCCAAAATTATATATCAAACATGCTTCTTTCTCTAAAAACAAATCTCACACAAGAAATACATAAATTTAATCTATAAGTGTTGAATTATATAAAACTAATTCATTAAGTAATTATACATAAAATACTTTCAAGTATTAAATCAACTTTACACCTATCAATGGATAAGATTAAAGGAAATCGATACTACAAACATACCACTGATTAATATTAAATTTTGTTTTTCTAATCATGTTATTATAATTGCATTGATAATGAACTACTTAGAATTATTTAGTTAAAGACACTAAGAACGGTAAACACATGAACTTGTTGTCCCATCATGTTATATTTTATCAGAACACTGTTGAATGTGCTCAAATTAAAGTCTAATCACAACTTTTTAATGGGCCTAATCGCTTGCTGCATAACCGTAAAAATTACAAGATGAACATAAAAAAATTTATTAATAATGTGATTGTAAGTACGTAAATTATGAAAAAGAAACCAATGCGGAAGTTTCAAATATATGATAACATATTTTTAGTTAATTTATTTTATTTTATTGAATATTAAAAAATATAGTATTTAATTAATTTTTAATTTTTAATTTTTAACTTTCTTAGTAAGTGGTGGCACAATTATTATTTTATTTCTTCATATTACTTTATTGTATCGGTTGAAAATATAAGATTTTGTGGTTTAAGTTAACATAAAACACAACAAGTAAATTTTATAGAAAATGTATCGGAAAATAAGATGCTGGCGATCTTTATCATAGAAGTTACAAAAAAATATAACGATATCATTATGTAATACATTCTCAATAAAAATAATAAAAAATATTTATACATTAATAAAAATATCATTTTATATTTCATGTAACTAACCAATGTAACAATCACATCATTTAGATAACTGACAAAATAAATCAATTGAAAATATAAAAAATTTAATACATACTCAGTTATAAATAATCAAATTCATAAAAGACTTAAAACTTAATAAACTTTTATTTTAAAATATATATTAAATAAAGTTTGATGCAGTGTTGTTTTAAGCTTCCTATATAGTATATAAACAACTAATTAAAGGAATTTGAACACTTATTCAAAATATACTACATCTAATATGCATGGATATACAATTTTTAAAATTTTAATATTATTTTTCATAGAATAAAATTTGAATTTAATTTAATTTTACAAAATTAGTTTATAAGAGGATGCTTATCTTATCTTTAATTAATATAGATATTTAAAAAAAATTAAGTCTTTTAGTGTTTTTTTTTTCATCAACGTTTCTTTTCAGAAATTCATTGAAGTACATAATAAGAAACAATTATGAACTTTAGTTTTAAAGATGGAAAATTCAAAACTTAAACAACTACTCGACAGCTTTTAACAACTACATTCATGTTACGTAATTGACATTTAATTTTTGAGAGAGAAAGAAAACAAAAACCCTTTTGCCAAACTGCTATATCATTAAATTTTTTTGCTGAAATTGTGATTTAGGTCAAATAAATCACTGTACAAAGTCATGTTTGAAAAATTCAAATTATCACCACTGGTATCAATGGGAGAAGAGTTACGAATTAAAATCTAACACTCAAATTATAATTTTTATAGTATCAGAAGAATGCTAGAAACGTATTATCTGGTAACATTTTGTTCTAGAAAAAAATTGTATTAAATTGAGATATTTAATTAAATCATGACTAAAAGATAATAAAAATAGTTGGAGGATAATTGTATTGAATAATATGGTTCTCAACCTATTGGAACTCTTTTTTTATTCTAGCACTTTGTCTCAGGTCGTAAATTGTAATTCATTGAAAAGTGTAAAATTACCAAAAAAATTCATAAAATGTTGTGGGATTTAAATGTTGCTAACTTTTTGTATCATATGAACTATTAACATCTTTGGCCAGATCTTCGATCAAGCGGTTCAAGGATAAGTGGTTCAAAGCCGTCTGTTACAGACGGACAATTCAGTGGGTTGTTGATGTGATAATATCTTTAGAGTAATTTTAGAGAGTTTACAACTGAGCGGTTCGAGGATAAGCGACCGAAGGTCGCCCGCTACTGTCAGTCGATCATAGGTAATTGAAAATCACATTAAAATCCTTCTCAATGTGAGTGTCGACAAACATCGGCCATGATTTGCCGTTCTCATCCAACTATTGGGGTGCAAGAACATGGCTGATCGGCTAGCAAGATGTCCAACAGTGTCAACTGGGCAGACCAAAGGTAAAACCTAAATATTAAAGTAAAACAAGTCAGTAGTCAAGTTTGAGAAGCAATTGGGTCATCACAGGCCATATAAAAAACTATAAATAGGAGCCAACTATAAATAGAAGCCAAGGTAAGTTGGTAGGAATTTCTACTTCACATTTATTACAACATTAATTATTTTTACTCGAATGGATCTGAACTACTTAAGCATCCCGTGAAGGAAGTTAAGACAAATTAAGTGTTTTAGATAGGTGTTAGGTCCCTGTACGCGAAACACTTTTAATAAATTTTAATTAACATGCATTCCTAACATTTCTCACGATATAATTATCACTTAAATATTCATATTACAGAATGAAATAAAAATAAGTTAATTCTAGAGATTAAAAAAAAAAACCTTATCAAGTTTCAATAACTTACTTAATTTTAACAAAATGTTAAAATTGTATAAATTAAATTTACTATTTATTGAAAATTAAAATTGTTTTATTTGTGATGTTTGGTGTTAGCAATGAATATAAGCCACAATTTGAGATTCGAAAAGTGGTCCATTTTGAAGTATTCAGTGAGTTTTATTGGTGTTTGGAATTGTAAAGGGACCTACTTTAGATGCCTACTTTTTGTTTCCTTTTAATGTCATTTCATTTTCATTTCATATACTCTCTTTCTTTCAATGATTCAACCCTTCAAAATTTCAGATTCTAATTTCATCATCATCTTCTTCTGTGTTATCAAACATAATTATCCTTTCCTTATATATATATTTTTTTTAATTTTTGGAGAAAAACCTTGATCTTTAATTTCTTTTGATCCCCAGAAACGATACTTACTAATGTGTAATAGATATAATTATAAACTAATAATATTCTAGCAAAATATTATATTCACTACAATTAAAATCACAAATTATATCTTTATAAACACCCTTTTAAGTTTTTTGTAAAGAGCTTTATATGTCCATAATTATATTTAAATTATTTTAAAATCAATTTTACAAAATAGACTATTATTTCTTTTTCAATTTCTACGTACTTTCTTCATTAATTATTGTGAGTTGGATGTGTAGTTTGGGGTTGGGAAGCAAGAAAGAGCAAGCATCAGAAGATTCTTCTTCTCAAATTCAGAACAATCGGTGTAAAGGGGAATCTGTAATTATGTCAAATATCAGGGGCAACTTGCAATAATGGAGAACATTTTTTTAATTCATATTTTAATGAAAATTATATCAAAACTTAATTGCTCAACAAACAGCAGAAAGCAAAAAATACTGTACAATGAAAACTAAAAAAATACTATAAAAAGTATGAAATTGTATAAAAAAATTATACAACAAATTTTATTTTAAATAAAATTTAGCAAGAAATCTGGAAAGAATGGTCAATACGATATATACTTACAGTTTTTATTTTCTCAAAAGCATGTCAAATTTGTATTACTAGAATTAAAACTGATTAAGTAGATTATTATTAAATTAAAATAAACTAATTAAATTACATACTAAATTAGAATAAATGGTTAATTTAACGTCTCTAGTTATACCTGCCTACCGTGATACTATGTAAAAATAAATATTTTAGGTTTTATTTATATTTTTAAAATCAACTCTCTTTTTTTATTTTCGATTTGATCTCTAGTAAGACTTAGGTGATTATAATAAACATGAGAAAAATACCAAAATAAATGAATTTTTTTTTAAAAATATATAAAACCTTAAAATATATATAAAAAAAATCTCTTAGTTCAAAGAAATAATGAATAATTCTGCGAGAGATAATCTCGGAGATTAAATTGGTGGTTTGTTCCTTAAAATTAATAATGGACGGTTGCAAATCCGGTTCATTATGAGAGCGGTTGAATCGAACCGAACTGAACCGTTTGGTAGAGTAGAGAAGTAATAACAAATCAGAAACAGAAGAAGATCACTCTGTGAATAAAAACGCTGATTGAAAGAAAGATAAGCTGGGTTTACCTCACCCGCGGTTGCACGGTTCCATGGCACTCTCCTTTCGGCCCGTCATCCACCCCCGCGTCACCGACCGGTCACTCTTTCAGTTTCTCCCTCCCAAGCCTCCTCCTCTTCCGCCTTCCTCCGTTCACCTCCTTCCGCTCACACGCCGCCGCCGCTTCCTCCTCTACTGCGTCGTCGACGGCTTCTCTGACGACGCCGTCTCCACACGCAACTTCGACCGCGGATTCACCGTCATCGCCGCCATGCTCCGCCGCATCGAGCCCCTCGACAACTCCGCCATCTCCAAGGGCGTGTCTCCCGCTGCGCGCGACTCTATGAAGCAGACCATCTCCACCATGCTCGGCCTTCTTCCCTCCGACCACTTCGCCGTAACCGTCACCGTCTCCAAACACCCCCTCCACCGCCTCCTCTTCTCCTCCATCGTCACCGGGTAACGAACGAACAACAACTCTCTTCTCTAATTAATTTGTTTGAGATTTCATTTATCGTTCAATTTAATTGCTACTCTAGTACCAATTTCGTGGCCAAATCTGTTCAAGTGTAAGATTATTGTTTTCGATGTATTTCTCCCTAAACATTCGTAGACCTAGAGAATAAGAAGTTAAAATGAATTTAACTTTTCTCGTGAGCTAACTGGCTAAAATCAACTTAGAGAGAGATTTTGTAATAGACATGTACATGAATTGATTTTAGATTATGAGAGAAGCTTAATTCATTTTATTTTTATGTATTTCATGTTTTAGCACTCGTAAGAGAAGAAAATAAGAAAATAAAGCTCAAATCAATCTGTATATGAATTGATTTTAGATTACGAGATATAAGCTTATTTCATTTTATGTATTTCATGTTTGAGCACTTATAAAAGAAGAAAATAAGAAGGTACAGTGAATTGAACCGTTCTTGTGAGCTAACAAGGCTAAATCAACTTGTGTATTTCATGTTTCAAAGAAGTTAGATGTGAGAAATCTTGTAAACGACATTTGCACGAATTGATTTTAGGTTACAAGAGAACAAAATTCATTTTATGATGTATCTCATAAAATAAGAGGGTAACATGAACTGAACTACTTCTCTTATATCATCACGAGCTTAATTCATTTTAGCTCATTAGCTCACGGAAGGTTCAAGTCAATTTAGTTTCTTGTGGGTTTTTTTTTTTTTTTTTTTTTCCAAGTCTTTGTTTTGTTTGGAAAAAATAGTTTATAAGCACTTATGAAGGAGAAGGGAAAACGAATTGAGTTGCATTTCTTTATAAATTGAGTTTCTTGCATAAACAAAACTGGGGAAGATCAATGCATACCTTTTTTTGTTATTCTATAAGTGGTTATGGAGATTTATATTAAGAAAAAAATTTATACTTTTCCTAGAATTTAAAATGAAACTATGCACCTTGAATTTTGAAGAAGTTGGATAAGAGAATTTTTGTAGAAGTTATGGGAAAAGTGCACAAATTGATTTCGTCTCATGGGAGTTTATCCGTCAACGTTCAAGACAGATTGAACAATGAAAAAATGTATGATAAATTTAGTTAAATGTTTTTTAAGATAATAACACGGTGAAAATGTGATTTTGGGAGGGGCAATCACTTGATAGTTTATGTGCTAGATTGAAGGATTTTGTTTTGATTGAACTTTTATTCTTTTCCTTGTTAGGTATACTCTGTGGAATGCAGAGTACAGGATGTCTCTGACAAGGAATCTGGATATATCTGGTACCAGGGATGAGGGGTCGGATGGTGGAACGCATTCGGGGGTTTTGGAGGTGAAGGATGGAGCAAAAGCAGAGGGTAATGAGAAAATGGAGGTTGTTAATCATTTTGAAAAATGCAGTGGCAACGGTAGCCTGAAAGAGTTCGGTGATTTGCCTCCTCAAGCTTTGAGTTACATCCAGCAGTTGCAGTCTGAGTTGACAAGTGTGACGAAGGTAGCCCTTTTTCTTTTTCTTTAGTCCAATTTTCTAAACACAGTGACTGTTGATTAGCTGCATTTGTAAATGTTTGCTTCTTATGCGTGTGTCTTGTAAGTTGGATTTTGAGTTGGAGTACTTGGAATTTGGAACAAGGATCTCATATTTGATGAATGAACTATTATTTAGAACATGTAAAATATATTCTTCTGTTCCTTCCAATTATACGTGGAACATCAAGGTTTCCATTGATAGTCACTTTTGTTTTGGATGGGGGAATATGGAGGGGAAGGGAAGTAGATAATTTTTCATTTTTAAGTTGAGAGAATTATGAAATGATGATGGTTTAAAATGAATAATGAAGGAACTTGTTCTTTTTTGTCATTTTTTTTAATAAAATTTCGCAATCAAGGGGGATTTTTACGAAAAAATGAAGAAAAACTTACTCATTCCTACGCCTCTGCTCTAAAATCCTCCATCCAAATAGCCCCCAAGTATAGTGAGACTTGCTTCAAGTACCTCGAGACTTATTAAGGTAAGACAACACAAAGGAAATTTCTTTCAGCAAGAATTAAAAGGAATGCTTCTTTTGGCTTTTGAAAGCTTACAATGGCATAATCTACTTAATGGGTAAGAAGGCACTGATCCTTTTGTGACAGTCTAAGGATTGGCTTTACTTTCAGTCTCTTTAGTCAGTGCTCCAAATGGACGGAAGAAGTGTTTTTTAACTCTGGGGTCATTTAATAGGAAAGCTCAAAGAATGAAAGTTGACGTAGATATGTTGCCTTTTGTTTTCAGGAGCTGAATGCCCAAAAGAAGGAAATGATGCAATTAGAACATGACAAGGGAAACTGGAACAATTTGTTGGAATATCTTCGGTCTCTAGATCCTGATATGGTAATGTATCGCTGCTTGTGTTTAATTTGTATTTCCTTGCAGTTGAAAGTTTGCATGAAGTCCCTTCCCTCCTCTCTCTCTCTCCCTCATTTCCATTAATTCAGTCACTGTCACTTGTTTGACTTTATGAATCTTGTGCTGTGTAACTTGTGTGGCAGGTGACTCAAATGTCTCGGCCTTCATCAGTAGAAGTGGAGGATATAATTAACCAACTTGTTCGGAACATATTGAGAAGATTCTTTGTAGATGATGCTAGCTCTAATGTAACGGAACAATCAGTGGAAGGAAACATGGACAATCACTCAGACAGTGGTGAGGAGTTTAGTGATACATTAGCCACTTCTCGGGATTACCTAGCAAAGTTGCTTTTCTGGTTAGTATATTTTATTTTCATCGTTCTATTTGAACTGTTAGCGTAAATTCGAGCAATTCATTTCCTAAAATTGATTACATACATTAATGATATCAAAACTGGATTATCCATTGAACCGGTGAAAACACCACATTCACATTTCAAATAAGATTCGAATCAATAATAAAGAAATGATCTTTTATTGTATGTAATATTTATATTTATTAATAAACTAATATAAAATTTAAAAAAATATGTTAGATGAAAGCATATAAGGTTCAAAGTACTGTCCTACAGTTTTACAAAACCTGATTCAAAACCGTTTCTTTTACTGGTTTTTGACCATTGTTTTTTCGTCCCTATGGACTGGTGACTTTAGCCTAAACTGGTTGAATTGAACGGGCCTGTTTGCCCCAATTTATGAACAATGATGTACATGATTCTCAAAATTTGACCCAATTTATGAACAATGATATGCATGATTCTTAAAATCGTCCATACATTTTGTAAGACTTTTCTTAATGAGTAGAGTCCTTGTTACTTTAGATTATTTAGTCTTGTGTGTAATGATGTGGAGATTTATTTGTGTTGGCAGGTGTATGTTATTGGGTCACCACTTGAGAGGGTTGGAAAATAGACTGCATCTAAGTTGTGTTGTTGGACTGTTATAGAGAAGGTGATAGACATGTATATTCTTTTCTTCCTCTTTTTTTATTTATATCCCTTCTCCCTTCTCATAAATTTTTTTCCGTTCAATGAAAAAAGTCTGAGTGTGAAATAAATAATCTCCTTGCTTCTGGCTCTCTCTCTCTTGATTCATCATACCAAGCATTAAAGGATGCCCCAGTCGGTTGAATGTGAATACAGCACCATTCTCATTCTGCTTAAGATGTTATGCAAGGATCTTAGTATTAGTCTATTTGAAGAAAAGATTTCATAGGATATTCTTAGGTTGTATGAAGTTATTATTATTTTTTTAAATAATTAATATTAGATTGAGTAAAACTAATCTAAATCATTGATGTAAGAATGAATATTGAGGGTTATAGGTTCTCACCTTTCAGATATATATACTAGATATCAGTTACAAAATATTATCCTTTTTATGTAATTATTATAATATTAGAAGATAAAATTATCTAATTAAAAAATAACTCTAAAAATGATCACAACAAAATGTATTCCTTTTATTTATATTGTATACATAATTAAGTTATGAAAAAAAAAATTGACTTGAACTCAGAACCTTGAGGACAATTAGATTTAGCATCACTTGCATAACAACATATTCAATGCGTAGGAGGAATTTGAAAAAAATTCTTAAAATGTAATAATTTAATAGGGATTAGTTGTTTTGTATTGTCTATTTGTGCACTTTTTTAAAGGATTGATTTATCCATCTTTTCAAAATATAATATAGCTTAATAATTTTCTTCCTATCCAAATAATTCCTAAATATTTCACAACCTCATAAAAAATAAAAGGTAATAATAATACAAATTATACAAGAGAGTTAAAATTACTTTTAATATACCGCATTTTTAGGACAAATTTAATTATTTTTTCAATATTAAAAAAAACTAAAAAATGGTTTTAAATTTGGAGTATCTAAATCAAAATCCCTCCATCGAACTACAATTCCAAATGAAGCACGTGATGTTAATTTGGCTTGGCCAATGTTGTTTAGGTTTTGTTGTGTGAAAGCAGACTCATTGTTCCAATATTCTATGTTTTGACATGTGCCATAGTTGATTAATTTTGTAGGGTTGTAATGTCATATAATCATATTTGTATCTTTTCTTTTCTCTATGACTTACAGCTAAGTAATAACTAGCATCTTTTCTTTCAGAGAAAAGGATTGTGACCCACAATAAAATAAATATCTTTTTTCTGTAACACTGGAGCAATAATTTAGACCAACATCCTCTTATAATAGTTTTAGAATTTAATCACATTTTAACTTTTATATTTTAGGTAATATTTGTGATATTTTGTCTTTATATTATTTTTTTATGAAAATATTAAATTTTACATAAATTATTACATTAAAACACGATAATTTAATTTACTGATATAATAGTTAATATTATTTAACGGGTGTGTTTGTTGTGGTCTTGACAAACTAATGACAACGAATGATGGGACTCAACTTTAACTATTTTCTTCCCCCTTTAAACCCTTGTAAATTACTCAGATTCCTATTATTTACTATTGTTGCATTCATTTTAAATTATTTCAAAATAATTCCTCAACAAACATTCTAATTTAATAATCAATTATTTAATCATGAAATTATACTCTTTGAATTAGAACGTGAACTTAATCAACTAATCATCTTAAATCTATTCTTAACATCCAAAATCATCAAGTCAATTGTTTTATCCTCTAATAGTTTTTTCTTTTTTTATCTAATTATCTCCTCTCTTTATTCTCTTTTTTTTTTTCATTTCTTCTCACTTCTCACTCTTTATACTATTTATACATTGGACAATTAATGATTTTTTTTTTCAAACAAGTCATTGTCCTACTAGTCAAAGTATTTTATTTTGAAGGATTTTAAGTTAAAAATATCAATTTCTTTTAAGAATCCTTGTATGAAAGTGATTTTGAGCAAATCGTGTTTCTTACTAAAATAATCATGATTAAAAGATACTTTTATTTAAGGACAATTATATCAATGTGTTGAGGACATCGAAAAATGAATTGAATCGAATAAACAAAAACGTATAGACACAAGGGAGTGAAGTGAATGAAATGGTAAAGAGAAATGTATCGAAACGTGTAAGATTGAGGAAGGGGGTCGGAAGAAAGTGTTATCAAGACATAATGAGAAGCATGATCGAGACAGAGAGACATCGAGAAAAGTGTAATTAAGATAGAGAAAAGTGCAATTAAGATAATATCTGAAACTAGATTGAGAAAGAAGTTATTTATAATAACTACCACAAAACATGGAAAGAAGTGTTACATTTGGTATATCAGGCACTTAAAAGCGCGTTACTTCATTTATGTAAATTTTCTTTTATTTTATTTGTATTGTAACTACCACAAAACAAAAGGAGTAAAAATATAAATAATCCTTCATATCCATGGTAATTTACTTTATTGCAATTTACATTCATTCATATCCACTCTCTTCTTCATTTATTTGCTTCTCTATTTTATCTTTTTTATTTATCCACCATTTCATCTCTAAATAAAAAATATGATTATTGGAGAGAAATACACAAATTCTTGATTGAAATATATATATATATATATATATATATATATATATATATATATATATATATATATATATTAAAAAGAAATTTAGTGATTTAAATATATTTATGACATTAATTCACAAAATAAATGAACTATTCATCAAATTCGTTCTTATAATGGATTCATAAATAATAAAACATGCTAATTCATATAACAATTAAGAGTTTGTTAGTTCATTAGAGAAGAATTTAGATCGAGTTGATTTGATTTATTTATCGACATTTGGATAATATCAAACCATAATCCTTGAGTAATACCATGTATAAAGAAATTTACACTTAAAAACGATTATCAAGAATTCAAGTGTAAAATTGAGAATTTTGTAGTGACTAAACTAAAAAAAATGAACAATATACAACAAAGAAAAAGTAAAAAATTATAATCTTCTTAAAACTTTGAGGTAGAAGTAATAAGATTATTTCTTATATAACTTCATTCATTTATTTTAATTAAGAAAATATACGAAACAATAATCTATTAAATGCCTATCTCATTTCCTTTTAACTTATACGTCCTTGTAACTCGTAAGCTAAACGAAGAAATGTTTTTATGCTATTCTTTAATCGTAACTGAAATTTGAGAGAATGATTTAATACAACTAATGAAAATGAAATTTCATTTTTTGATAGAAAAGCAACACAAACAACATAATAAAATTCTTCAAGTAAATTTTTCTCTTTATAATTTACATAATCCTTTAACGAAAACTTTTATTTCGTGAAAATTATCCAATTAAAACTTCAATTTTGATTGGAAGAAAGTACATCTAAATTTTGTCTAAACAGTGCTTATTAGTTGTTTCAGAGCATCAGTGCCTTAGCTCCAGAAAACTAAACTCAGTTTATCCAATTGCATCAACATGTTCCTGTGATACATTCTCTGTGACTAAACTATTGAAAAAGTATGAACAAACATTACAAAATCTTTTGATTGTTCTGTCTATACAAAAAAATATATATCAGAACAAATGAATCAGATAAACCAATATAAAATTATGTGCTAAAATGTTGAATGCATTGTAGCAGAAGCAATTCTCTTATGCTGAGAGGGTATATAGAGATCATAAGGTTCCCAGAGAAAGTCCACTGAGCAAGGCTTCATAGCATCAAGCCTTGTCCATGGCTTCCCTTTACCACTCCAATGCAGCAAACTCACAGAACCAGAATGCAAAGTTCTGCAACTGTTTCTAACATTGTCCCCTCCAAGACCATGCTGGTTCCATCTATGATCAATAGCCTCAACATCACCACCAAAAACTAACAAAAAAGGAGGGAGTGACCCTAACTTGTAGATCCTTCTCTCCTTTTGAATCTCCATCCACTTTTCAATCTTTCTTGTGTAATCACCCTCTCTCCACCTCCACAAGTCCATCACCATCACCCCAGTGTTGAAGTAACAAGGCCTTTTCCCTTCAAACACCTCAGAAAACTCAGCACTGGACCAAAACTCATAGGAGAAGTATCTGGTGAAGTTTGCATGGCAATATTCAGGAGCACCAATCACCCTTGACCCTGCCAATGGAACCTTCCAAAGCTCTAGAACATCACCAACAACTATAACATCAGAGTCCAAGTATATGACCCTCTCAATGCAGGGATGAAGCAAATCCGCCAGGTAACTTCTTGCATAGTTAAGAGGGTTGTCAAGTGCTTCCCTAATGGAAGGAGATATGAGGTTGCTAACAAGACTTTCCTCAAACACATGGACTTCAAATCTCAAGGAAGGAAAGGAGGTCTGAACAATCCTTTCAAACTCATCCCTGCTCTCCAATCTTGCATCTGATGCAATGAAGTGAAAGAACAGATTCTGAGGGCAGGAAGTGTGTTTCAACACAGAGTGAACTGCAGCAATGGACCCTCTCAAGTAGTGCCAATCAATGGTCATTGCAATATGCACAAGTGAAGGATCACATGATGATGCCATTGGAACATTGCTTGAATCAAGCAGAGTAGTACACTTTTTCTGGTTTCTGTATTCTGGGGCCTCTCTGAATTGCAGAAAGGAACCAACTTCAACCTCAGTTTCATAACCAGCAAAAGATCTAATTCCATTGGCTGGAAACAGAAGAAAGCAAGCTGAGAACACAAGCACAAAAACTCTACACAGAAACATCACTATTATTCACTGTTCACCACTACCCTTTTGAACAAAATTGATCGAGAAAAGAGAAACTGAGAGAATTGGATTTGACAAAGCAAGAGAAAAGGCAAAAGGGTATGTTTTTATATACATATATAAACAAATGGAACACAAGAACTGAAACGCGTTTTTTGGTGAATAAACGCGTTTTCTTGGGATGTCGTGTTACCCAGTAAAAGAAGTTGTACAAGGAACCTTCTTGTTATGTGTTTCTACTATTGTTATTACCTTTGTGTTGAATTATTGTATGATCGAAAAGGTGAAGATGAAAAACATTGGTTGAATTAACTTTGGATGCTAAAACGTTTCCACTTTTTGAGTGAAAAACAAAAACCGGTTCCCACTTTCCGTTTGGTTCATAATGCATTGAAGTCAGATAGCACTGTGACCACGTGCTTTGAATTCTCATCACAGTACATTACACTTTATTTATTAATTTGCACAATTCGTATCTAATTTAATATTCTTGGTTGGATACAAGGAACGTGTCCAAGTTCATCAACCATATTAAGAAATTTCAAATTTGATTCCCATCTTCACGTTTTTATCTGAGTTTTAAGAAATAGATTTCGGGTCTTAGTTAATTTTATAAAATTGGTGTTTAAAATGAGATTTATATTTATTTATACTTTTTAAATTTATTTTATCTATAATTATTGTGGATATTTAATATATTTTTTCACAAAGATATATACATATATTAATCGTATCACTAAATAAATATTAATGGTAATTGTCTGATGTAGATAAAGTTCAGATGATATTAAGTGTATCACTAAATAAATATCAATGGTAATTGTCTGAAGTAGATAAAGTTCAGATAATTTTGATAATGTCATAGTGTAATTCAATCTTAAAAAATTAATTTATAAGACAAGAATTACACAGTTCTTACAATACCAATAGTATCGTATAATTTAAAATTTGGTTAAATATTGTTTTTGGTCCAATTTTAGTAAATTTTGGAGTTAGTCAATTTTGAAACTTTGGATCAAGTTAATCCTCAATTTTTCGAAAATGTAGATTTAGTTATTTTAATCAAATTTTGTTAAGTTTATTTGATATTTCAAACGTGTTTCATAATAGTATTTGACTTAACGTTAAAGTAAAAATGTATCAAACAATATAAACAACTCAAATATAATTCTGAAATGTGTACGAAACATCAAATAAACCTAACAAAATTTGATTAAAAAGACTAAATTTACGTATTTCAAAAAATAAAGGACTAAATTGGTCTAAAGTTTTAAAATGAACTAATTTCAAAATTAACTAAAAATGATGGGACCAAAAACATATTTAACCTTTAAAATTCGAGGTCTAAGACAGTTTAAATATTTTTTCCTCTTTTTATCTGAACGTCTTTTAAAGATAAAAACGTATAAAATAAACTTATATATTCTTCAGAGAAAATCAATATTCCACTATGGAAAAATATTCTTCAACCATGTAGAAGATTATGATTCAAAACGAAAGAAGAACATTCTTTCGGTTTTACCGAGCTTGTTAGGGATAATAAATAAAAATATTTTTACCTTTTAAAAATTAAAAAAAAAAGTTATACAAATATTTTTACAAACTCGTTTCTAGAAGTTCTTATTGAAGTTTTTTTTTTTTCAAAAATAATTCATATATCAATGATAGTTTAGAGAGT
The DNA here is from genome assembly GCF_037176805.1 of Vigna unguiculata. NCBI lineage: Eukaryota > Viridiplantae > Streptophyta > Magnoliopsida > Fabales > Fabaceae > Vigna > Vigna unguiculata. The sequence continues at coordinate 46,984,208 of NC_140795.1, read as the reverse complement.
AATCTTAAAAATAAGAAAATGTAAAGTCTTCGATTTTTGAATTTAAACTTACGGCCATGATTGAGTGTGTGAATCTTTTTAATTGATTTTTGAAAGGATGTTAAACTTTTAACAGTTAAAATAATATATCACTCTTTCTTGTCTCTTTCCATGCCTGTTTCCAATGCAACAAAACGTGTTTTATATTACACTTTTCTAGAATTTAAGTTATATATTTCATGCCACAAAAATTCGTCAAAAGTCAAAGCATAACAGTCAACGATGTACAAACGGAAAACCATTGTACTTGTCTGACTAATTTTATGTACATTTCGACGTGCTGCGTGCTTATGCTTATTAAATATTATAAAAATGAAAGTGGCATTTTTTTTGATATGTAATGTTAGTATTATTTTTATTATATCATATAATTAACCCTTTTTCGATATGTATTTTGGTGAATCAAATTATCTCAACATGGATTTTTTTAACAGGACTAATGAATAACTATTTTTCGATTTAAATAAATTAGAGTGTTTTAATTTAGGATTTCATAATTAACACAAAATTAATGTTAGATCATTTATATTGTGAACTATATATATATATATATATATATATATATATATATATAAGTGTTTATAATTTTATCTTATCTACTGCAGAAACATGTTCTTTTTAATAAAAGTATAATTTAAATATTTATTACTATATAAAATTGTGTACATATTTAAGTTATTTACACATGAAAAATATATTTACAAGCTATCATGGTTAAATCATATTTGTGAATATATAGTTCGAATATTTGTTAATATCTATAGTAAAAAGAATATTTCTATTAACATATATTTATAAAAAATAGAAATTAATTTATAAATTATTGAAAGTTATAATAATATAAAATTTCAAATTATAAACTCAATATTTATGCGTAATAAAAGCATTTAGCTAGTTTAAAAAAAATAAATCTAAATTGCAATTTTGTCTCCTCTTTAATTTCCAATTCGTGTTTTAGATTCTTAATTTTTTTTTTCTCGATTTTAGTTGTTCAGTTTAGTAAATCCCTATTTTTATTTATTTTTTAATTGAGAATATTAGAATCAATATACCCATTTAATGTACTATAAAAAAGTATTCAGTCCATTTAAATGTAAAGTAAAAAGTAAATATAAACAAAAATCAAGCAATTGTCAAAAACTCGGAAATTTCTGAATGTAAAAAGTAAAATTGTGGAAAAAAGAGAGTAGTAAATCAAAACCATAGATAAAAAATGAAAAGAAAAATAAAAGTGTAATTTCACTAAGAATGTTTGTTGGATCCTCAAAATAAAGAGGGTGAAAATATAGTTTTATTCTTTAACTAATATGTTTGAAAAAATTGCAACTGGAACATGGAATGTCTGTCTAAAACTATGGTAGTAGAAAGATTAACTTTCATGTTAGGTCTTAAACCATGATTAAAAGATTTAGTCATATGATTTCTTAAATTTAATCATAAGATAGAATGGACTAATGTATGTTAATCAAGATGTTAATAACATAAAATATTCATTGATTTTATCGATAATTAATTAGACATAACATGGCTAGTTGCAAGACTTGTTGTGCTTAGTCAATGTCTAACTGCACAAATATAAAAAAGAATAATAGACAACACTAACAACCCAGTTTCTTGAATTGAACAAAATATTGGTCCTATTATAGTTTTGTCTATCAACATTAGTTTTGGCCACAAAAAAGTTCTTGCTATTAGCCAATGCTACTTTAATACAAATTACTTATGGAAACCTAGAACCATGTTTAATATGTAAGCACCTAAGCATATACTTTACATGAACTTAATAAAAAAAAATCAGTTTTATTTTTTCATATAATTGAAGTTGAGCATAACCATACTATAAATCAGATTTTAAGTCTAACATAATTTTACAATATCGGAGTTTTACAATATCGATTTGTTAGATGAGACTTAAACCTACTTATATATACACTGTAAATTGGTCTGATCTCTGATCAATATAGGACTTCCAACACTCCCTCACCAAGACATATAGTTTTAAATTATGAAACTACACATTAATGATGTTTTGATAACTTGGATGAAATAATAGACTTAACAAACAACCAACTTCGTTATGGTAGATTCTAACTCATGGTTCTAATACCGTGTTAATATAAAAGAAAAAGAGACATAGAATGAATCCTTAATGAGCTCTGAACACATAAATTTATGAACTTATAAATAGGAAACTACAAATAGATGGGTCTAAGTCCATAAAACTAACACATAATATTGTAACTAACAATCTAATAATATCTACCAAACAAGAAAGAAAGACTCATTCAAATTTCAATCTTCAAAGTTAACTACGTTTTCTGCATTAACATATGAAAAAAACAATGGTAATGCAAATCAAACTTACCAAAAGATATAACTTATTTATCTGCTTGAGTTAAACCTCTACCTATTCACTATACTCATACTCTTGATGAAACTTGATCTCATGAATCAAGTGATAGGAGAAACATAACATTTACATGATGTTTTCCAGAAACAAAAATCTGTCATCTAGAACCTAGCACCCTGTACTCATACTGAAAGATTGTGCAAAGTGGAAAACCTTGACTCCTACGTTGAATCCAACATTTACATAGGCATGATCATACGGTTTTCTGCAGCCCGGACATCTGCCATCTGCCTCAACAATCTTTTTGTGACAAAATAGGCAGAGATGAAACCCACATGAACAAGGAAGAAAACATGAGTCTGTCATGTCTAGATCCTCATAACAGATCGGACATTGAGGAGGTTGTTGTGACATTATTGTTTGCCATGAACAAGGTACAGTTTTGTGGTTACCATGCCAGTTTGTGTTTAGCTCAGAGCCATGTTGCTTTGAGAGGTCTGGCAAACCCTGAGGCCGGAGAACATCATCAGGCTTCCATGCTCGGTGATTCGGATGTGATTCAAGAACCGCTGATTTGAACTCTGGTTTTGTGATATTCTTGACAGGTTCTTGAACTGGAGAAGATTCTGAAACCACAGAACACAGATTATCATTTGCATATAAAGCATCAGCAACAACTTCCCAGTCATCTACGCATTCATCCACTTCTTTGTCACTGACATTGTCTGAGAAACAAGCACTCATACTACTGCTGCTGCTGCTACTCCCGGAGAAATCACTCCCTGACTCATCAAGATCAAAACTATTTTGAATGGAGTTATTTATAATGGATCCTGAATCATTACCCTGGATGCAAGAACCTGCAATATCCTCTCCTCTTTTCCTTCTATTTTCCTTCAATGATTTATTCTCTTCACTGGCATTGTTCTTTGATGTACGGCAATGATCAACCCTTTCATTTGCATCAACTTCACTTCCCTTTTTGACTAGCACAAAACAATGTAACAGTGACAGAGAAATGAACAAAAAAATTCAGTAACTTCCAAAGGATTTTAAAACAGTTCATTAAGTACTGTTTATACCTTCTTTTAAGTTAAAGTATGATAATATGAACATTCTTACACTCCTTTAATGAATAAAATTCAGTCTAGCTTTACTTTGTTTTAGATTTCACGTACTCATATTCGTAGTGAAATACGAAACATTGTCACATGATGCTTCAAATATGTCAGATGAGATGAACTGGCTCTCATATTCATAGTGAAATTCGAAACATTGTCACATGATGCTTCAAATATGTCAGATGAGATGAACTGACCCTGCCAAACCTAACCATGCAAAGCTATGAAGATCCTCTCAGTTTGAAGACTACATTTTAAAAGTTCATACAAAGAAGATTTATAATTATATGTGTGTAATTACATTCAAGAAATTGCAACCTTGAAGATTGATAGAGCAAGAAAGTTGTTGGAAATGAAATATGACAGTATCCATGTATCTTCTTCACCTCACAACTTAAGCTACATGGTAGCAAAATGCAGGAAAAGTTTGTATGATTTCATGAAACCCCTGAAGTGGTTAGTGTAATTTACTCTATAAAAAATGGAACATGTCCAAGTCTTATTAAAAGTACTTTGGTGATATTTTGAAGCAATTCAGGACATTTTCACAAAACTAGGTGACTTTTTTCTTTTTGTATCAGATCTCAATTGCTTGGTTTTATTAAAGTTTGAATAGGCAAAAAAGGTACTTTGAAAACTTTAATCCAAACATATCCCAGATTAAGAAACCATAGATGGAACCAATACAGTCAATACAAATGCAGCAGCAAGCAAAAGAGACAAAGGGTGTCATTTGCAGAGAATTAGCTGAAAAAGGAATCTGCAAATTGTTCAGACATTCAGCATTCATGCTTTGATCAGAAAAGGGATAAAAACAATACAGTAAATTAAATTTCAATGATGGATTAATGAAGAACATGAAAACAGCATCTATTAGATGAACAATTTGCAGGTGAAAATGAAGATCATAGAGGTACCTCGAGAAAGCCATTGTTCACGCCGAACATCAAGCTTGATTTGCTTCAGTTTCGCGGAGCCATTTGTCTGAACAATCACAGTGCCATAAACCAACAAAAAATGAAAACAAAACAAAAGTCACAAAACCACGCTAAAAAATGAAAATTTCAAAAGCAGAAAACGTTGCTACCATTTATCTGAACATTCACAACACAAAAAGCCAATGAAATGGGAAAATTAAAATTTTCCAAACCATGAAAAAAAAAAAGATTTTTTCCCAAAAACTATAAAAAATGAATGAACAAATTGCTACCCTTTGATACCCGACAAAAGAGAAAGCAATGCAATGTATCAATGCCTTCATGGGTTAAAAAAAAAAAAATCTCATCTTTAACCCAACAGGTTAAAAATATCCTTTGAGAAAATAGTTTGAAGAAATATAGAGAAATGGGATAGTCAGAGAGAAATAAAGGTTACCCTTTTCTTCTTCGTGGAGAGAGAATGATCAGATATGGAAGCAGAAGCCATTGAAATGAATGAGATATAGATTGTGATAAAAGGGAGGCCAGAGAGAGAGAGAGAGAGGAAGATAGGGAGGGAGTGGAAGTTACAAAAAGATGGTTTGATTTCTCTTCTATTCCTGTGTTTGCATTGCATCAACGTGGCTTAGTAATCACCATAACCTCATGATATTAGAACATTGGTTGGAACAGAAACATTAGATCTTTATTCCTGCTAAAAGAAAAAAAACAGTACAACATTGATTTTGTGTTGTTTAAGGTTTTTTGGAAAAAATTTAGCAACTAAGTTCAAATGATAATAGGTACTCTCAGATGACAGATAATTTAGTTGAACAGATAATATACTCTTGATAGAAGTTCATCTTATATAACTATAAATTAATAGTGGATAAATTAGCTGATTCAAATTTAGAAATATTATAATTAACTATTGTTCTTTTTATCCAAGACTAGTCTATTCTAATCAATCAATAACCAAGTATAATAATTACAATAATATAAAACCTATCAGTCACCATTTTATTTTTATAAATGTCAACATTTTGTGTAATTGGGATCTACCGTTTTCTGCTAAAAGAAATATATTTATTTTAAGTCCCAATTGAGGGTTATATTAGAAAAAAAAAAATCTTGTTAGAGCCTTCAAAATTAAGTAGTTCTTCCTCCAAAGACCAATAATATCAATTAAATTTTAAAAAGATTTCAGTTTACCAAACTTATCCTGATTATTGAGGTTTAAAAAATATTTTTCATTATTTACTAATAAAAACACACATATTATTCATACTAGTTAATAGAGGCAAATAAATAAATAAAAATTGAAAGAAGTAATAAAATATCTTATAGAAAACCAATTTTTTATAAATTATATTTTAATGTAGGATTAACTTATATTTTTAAAGTATGCACTCTCAAATTCTAATTCACAAATTAAGGTACAGAGAATGTCAGTTTTGTGACTATAAAAAGTGTGATTTGTTTCCCTTGCAATTGAAGGTGATAAAATTAAAATGAATAGTTTTACTTTTTTCATTGATTTTTTATCTTCCATATTTAATATTCTTTTATAAACTTAAGTACCCAATAAATTAAATATTTTAATTTAATCATTTGTTATTATCTGCATCAACTTTATCGTTTGTTTACGATTACCTTTTGTTCTCAGATAAAAAAAACTATTGATTTGATATAATAAATAAAATATGATAAGGAATAAAAAAGAAATTTAAAAGATTGTTAAAATAATAAAAAAATTATAACATAAATTCAAGGAATTATTATGACAAAATAATTATATTTTACTTTGAGTGATAACAAGAAATTTTGTTTGACTTTTGTCTTACAAAAAGGAGATCAACCTATTTGGTTTATTGAAAAGAAAACAACTCTTCTATGTTCAGTAATTTTCTATAGATATCTTAAATCTTGTTAACAACTCAGTTCAAATTTTCAACAGGTGATATTCAAAGGTTCAAGATTAGTCTTTTCAAAATCATTGTTACTGAATTTTAAAACAAAGGCACTTAAAAATAGGTTCAGTTAAAGCTAACTACAAAAGTTTGATTGAAACGTGTTGGTCCCCATTGTGTAGTCTTTGTCCAAACCAAAAACGTCACAGTTTTATTCTCCAACAACGAAGAATTGGTGTTACAAGCAAAATGGCCAAAAATAAAAGTGCAAACACATAGCAAAACAGCAAAAAAACAAAACATGAAAAATGAAAGAAGAGTATCAAGTATAAAATTAGGGTGAAGTAACTGTTGCAACTAATGAACAATTTGGTAAACAAATATTCTACAGATATATAGCAAACTATTTACAAAGGAGGGCACATGACATGAGACCTCATAAACATATTACACATCCCATCTATATTCCCCTCCTTCACTTACATGTGAGAATTCAAGTTCCTATGACAACAGATAAAATTGTGAACCAAGGGTTCCTAGGTTGCTTCACCAAGACTCTTATAAACAACAAATTATGTGAGTCCCTTCAGCTGTTTCTCAATAGAGATGTTAGAGACCAAATATTCATGAACATATAAATTACGAGCATGCCAACAATTTGCGGAATCTTTCCTCTCTGTCCCTACGAAACTGGGAGGTTGTTGTCCCTGCCGGCGGCATTCGTCTCTTCTTTCTCGGCCGGAAGAAGAAATCTTGTGTGTCAAGAACATAAGAAATCTGCAGATGAAACTTGCCAATAAGCAAAAACAAAACATTGTTCCAACCATTGGTTTCTCAGAAATTCCAAAGCAGAAGAATAAATTCAATAGCCTTGTCAATGTGTGGTGCTTTGAATGGCACACTAGATAGACAGACAACATTCTTAAATCCACACCATTGTTTTTTTGGTTCACACTGCAACACTAACTACAACTTAAATCCGGGGTGGGACTATATCATTATCAAGAGAGAGAAGATGAGCATAAAGGAAGAAAGATTATGTCCATGATGTTGTAAATATAGCAGTAATTTGCAAAAAAGGGAAAACCAAAAGGTATTTATAAGACAGCATACCTTGGATGAGTTGCAAGATATCTTGCATTCCAATCCATTAATTACTTTAACACCTTCCATGGCAGAGCATATTGCAGAAAGCTCATCTAAGTTTCCATATTTGCGTTTGTTTCTGAATATAACAAAATAAGAAGCAGAAACTCAGTGTTACCTAGTTGAAAAGGTAGGCAATATTTCCATGTCGCTAAAGATTACTCATGCTTACACAACAAATACCCCAATTATCATTACAGAAAAGAGAAGTAATAAACCAAAAAGATTAATCTTGGTGAATCTGTACCTATGCAGAATGATGCCGTGGGGTTCCTTTTTGCCTGGAAAGACTGACAGAAAATCATTGTGCAGATAAAAGGAGAAATTTGGATCAATAGAAACGGCAAACAATTCAGGCTTTTCATTCATATTGTCCATAAACTGGATGGATAGTCGTGAGGGGCTAGAGGACTGCAATAAGATGACAAAAAAATTAATATTAACCTCAAGAACTCAAGCTCCTGTTAAGAAAACTGACTTTTCTTCTTTTTTTTGGTTTCAGATTTGGCGCAAAGGACCTACACATTGTATCCGATATATATTATCCTCGTGAAGGATGACATGAGCATTTGCATGATATACAGAATCATTTAACTTCCCAGGCTTCCGAGACCTTTCATATTCATATAATTGGAGAAGCTTACTGTCCACATCATCGGTTGCAACAGTTTGAAGCTGCAGAAAAGGTAAATTAGAACCTTCAAAGGAAAACAAGACAAAAGCAAGTAGAAAATGAGACGAGGCAATATACCTGTCTAACCAATTTGTATATTAACTTGTCCAAGGTGAATAACACGTATGACTGGTTCCCTATAATTGCTCGGCATTCATCTTCAAACTTTGCATTTTCAGCAGATCCATCAAGCAAGTTGTACAACGCATTCATAAATCTATAAGAGAGTACGAACAATTAATCCAAATGGACAATGAACACTCATTTGGTGGGGGGGACTTTGAATAAATCGTGAAAATTTACCTTGAATAAGGATCTGGTAAGCTAGCATCTTTTGCTTTCCATTTTAATTCTGCGTTCATTGAATGTGTTTTTGCTGATAAGATTCTCTCGTAAAGAGTCTGCCAAGTTCAAAAAGAGCTTATGACATGCACCAAGGAAGATATTTCAATATCAAAGCCAGGAAAAAAATTATCCTTACTTGATGAAGTCTAAAAAGCACATAGAAGTCATCATTTCCATAGAACACCCTTGAGTCCTTCATTTCTTCAACAAATGAAACCGCTGATACATGCTTTGTGAGAGGTTTCACAGATGAAAGGAACCTTTCTGACAATGGCAAAGATGTGCCATCTCCTCCAGCTTGTGCATCACAGATCCCCTCAGCTTCACCTTCACTCTCAGCCTTACCATCAACATCATCTTGTTCGATATCTTCCTCCTCTTCATGATCTTCTCGAAAGCATTCATCACCAGCCGATTCACTGCCTGAGACATCTTCACCAGCTTCAGAAACATTTTCACTGTCCTCATCATCAGCATCTGCATCATTGTCACCTCCAGCCTCAGGACAACATTCATCCTCTCCGTTTCTAGACTGATATTTTCTTCTTTCAGTGTTGTGTTTTGCCTTAGCCATTGACTGCACATTTGAATCTCCATAGGCAACAAAGTTATCCTCCTCCGAGTCACCATTTGGTGATAATTCTCCCTCTTCCTTTTCAATTTTGCAAGGCCCAGCAGATTCATCATGATTTTTAACTTTACTGCTTTCACTTAAAACACCATTGGCCACAGGTACTGGAGTTGCCATGTCACATCCCTGAAATACGAAGATAAACAGAGACAGGCATTATCAATCACAGAAAAATAAAAATCCCTTGGCTTCAGTAAAGGTAGAAAGAAGATGAAAAAAAAAACAAATAGATCAAAAACTGACTAAGCGTTTCTTCTAAAGCATGTTAAATCTGCCTCGATTGAGAACCCATACCTCCACCAATGGTACATTAGCAACCTGAGACTTGGCTACAGAATCATCAACATCAGTTGGTCGTGATGGAGTAAGGGCACGCGCTAGAAAATAAACAAGTTTAGAATTCTTAAAATAATAACATTAACTAAAACAAAAATGTCAAAGAATTGATTGAGTGCATTGATTTTACAAGTCTATTACCTGGTGATGCATCTAAGTTCGTTCTGTTCAGGCTGTTTTCTCCTCTAATTGCAATTGATACACTGTTTTTAGCTCCTTGATCATCGGAGGTAAACGGTTTGCTAAATCCGGAGGCTTTGTCATTGCATTCTACATTTTTCAGTCCTTTATCCATCAATGGATCATCCCTACAACCATGTTCACCACCAACAGATCCATTTTCTTTATCATTGGTAGCTATACTAGCCCGGTGAACATTCTTTGCTTCAGTTATTCTACCATCAGCTTCATTCTTATCCGATTTTGGTAACCTTGAATTCATTGAAAGAGAGTCTGCATGAGGGCTTCTGTCACCCCCTATGCTTGGTACACCAAAATTGCGAACATTATGCCCAGTTTTTCTATCCTCCGCCCTTTCTGTTGCATGAGACTGGGTAGGAACACCAAGCATTGGCTCCAAGAAGGTACTCCACAGCCTCATAATTTTATTTAACAACTCTTTACTTGAGAATAACTCATCACATGAATATCGAACAAGTTTATACAGGTCTTCATGAATTCCAGCAGCATCAGGATATTCAAATTCCAGATGAGGAATTAGAGGCTGTTTATTTCCAGCCGCGATCGACTGAATAATATCATCTTCTTTCTGCTGTTTTTCTTTAATTTCTTTAATCTCGGCAACCAAAGCTGTATAATGTCAAAGATAGAATCTTAGAACTGACTAAAAAGATAATACTGAACCATGCAATGATGTGTGTGAGAACTTAAAAAGAACTGCCTGACAAGAACAATTTGTAACTCGTTTATTTAAAAACCTGTGAGATCTGCAACAAACATAGCAACTGCTTGGTATACCTGGAGGTAATTAGACGTTTTTCATGAAGTATGTTTTCAGCCTAATACAGCCATGAGTTACAGTTATATGCACTCTCTATCTATCTCTTACTTTTCAGACCCAGCCTGTGATTTAATATTTCTAATTTAACACAGTTTCAAAGAACATTAAGCAGAAGGCACTCTGGATATTCCAATCTCAAACTTTCTAAATAACACTTGGGTAAGACTAAGCCAAACTTGAAGAGTAGAATACATGACCATTTTAGAATCAATTTTGTACTTCGTTCATAAGCACTTAATTCATGCTTATGCCAATGGTTAGCTTCAAAATATTTATCATTTATATTAAAGCAGCCAGTGTCACAATATTGGTAATTGTTGCAGTATGTGTAGGTAATTACGATTTAAGAATTACAAGCACTTTTTGTCACGCATATACAATAGCTAGCTCTAAAATATCTATTGTTCGTACCCAGTACACAATATTTGTCATGGCAGACGTCGTAGCTACAGAACCACAATCATATAGTCTCAATGCTTGATCTAAAATGTAAAAAATTGCCCAACTAACCCATGTAACCTTTAATTCAAATTGTTGCTTGTTCATGGAGCTCGTGGCAAGTCAAAATAATCAAATCAACATGAAATATAAACAGAAAGAAAAGCAAATAAACTTACATTTTGTGCTCAAATTCTTAGAATCTTGTTGTTTGAAATAGAAGCTACGATGATCCAGTGATTTGTAGTGGTTTTTAGCATAAATTTCAGCCCATACTTTATTGAAATCTGAACGACACCTACTCCACTCCTCTTGCTTCTGCTTCAGTCGAGTCAATATTACAGGCAGGGCATGGGTTGGGTTTTTCCGCAATATGTCTATTACGTCAAGACCATGATCACCATAGAGTCGTTCAATGCACCTTAAATTTAGAACTGCAATTCGTAACCTCAGACAAAATCAATTCATAAAGATCTAATAACATATATATATATATATATATATATATATATATATATATTAAAATTCTATAATACTTTAGATTGACGTTATTCTCACACATACCAGTGAAGTGCTCTTCAATACGGTTCAGGGTCTCCACACTTATTTTATTTTCATTAATGTTATTATACAATTCCTCTGCTCGTTTAGCAGCTGAACTCACAGACTCCAGTAACATGTCCAGCTCATATCTACATCAGAAATAAAAAAATATATCATCATCCTATGATTCAATACACAAATCTTTGACAAAGTAATAACTCCAAAACGAACACTGAAATCAGGAGGCAGCAGAGATGATGGAAACAAAGAAAATTTGTTGGATCCCAGAAAAGGAAGATAAAAAGTTAATTTAAAGAAAGCAAGAGATGAAGACAAAAAAAAACTGCATAAGTTTTACCTGTCATCTTCACATCTGAACAAGCTTTCTTCATACTGATTTCTTCGCATATGTTTGAAAGAGTAATCCTCACTTCCAGAAGTCACAGATACCCAGTGGTCATTCAATACTTGAGCACCAAGCTCAGATCTCTGACTAGCTGTAGGAATTGGATACTGCAAAATGTGAGGGGAGAAACCAAGTTATAGAACATAATACATTATTGACAAAGCCAACAAAGTAAAGGAATCAAATAGAAGTTGCATACATCCGCAGGCAAAAGCCGGTAGCTGGGAGTACAACGTTTGCAGTCACTAAGGTCAAGTTCTTGAATGGATTTTCCCATGTATTTCTCCTTGTATCTTTCCTTCTCTTTGGCTCCATCCATATCACGCTTGTGCTCTCTGTCTTTGTCCTCCAACTTTGACGGTCTTGCCAAATGAGCATCAGTAGATAGTGACTCTGAAATCAACATACTTGCAACATCAATATTGACCATTAATATATGGGGAGAAACAACACCCCCCTCCCCCTACTATTTAAAATACTCAGCATGATTCAACATTAGGTTTTAAATTTGAATGGTTTCTTAAAAGAAGATAATGATAATTCCGTCCTCCTCAAAACTAGAAATGAAAAAAATGCATAAACACAAGTAGGGTAAGATATATATATAAACATACTTTTACTCATGACACCAGCAAGGAATCCATCTGCAAAAATAAAAATTATCTCAAGGATTGAGAAAATAAAAAGAAATAATAATATTAAGAGAAGAAAAAGAAAAGAAAAATTTGAGAAACAATTACCAATATTTTCACAACGCTCCAGGAAATCGTTAAATTCGTCCATAAGATCTGAATGCTTTCCAAGTAAATCAGTTACCTAAAATGTAAATTTTGAAATGATATACATTAAGACAAGAGGCAACAAAAACTTATAAAAAAGCATTTGAGAACCTGTAAAAAGATCTTGCCACCTAGATCTCCTCGTCTTTTATTTAAGTGAACAAAACTAAGGAAGGGGTGAAAGGGTCAAAAGCTAATAATATGAAACTGGTTTCTGCATATTGTGTTTCTAATGCAATCGTACAAATGAATTGATAAGCATGTTTTAAACTGTCTTCTAGAATTCTCAGTAAAACTAACACCAACTATCCTTCATACTTCAATTAATGAAACATTATGAAATTCCAAAACAAATAGTGAAAGTAACAACTAAAATAATTCAATGTCAGCAAGAATACCCAAAATGAAGTATACGAGTAAAAGCAGACAGATGCCTTCTTGCATGAGTTTTTAAGTATGTGACTCACAGAAGCAGGCACATACCAAATTTTGCAAATCATTCCTTTTAATTATTCCATTGCTGAAAATGTGAAGGCATTTCAAGAATGTTTGGTAATCATCAGAACTGCTCAACTTCTCCTTAACTTTCTCACAGAAACTGAATGCTTGACTATACATGCCTGTCATGAATAAAAAATAAACAAATAAATAACAACAGGTTAGGAAACTATAGGTCAATATGATCATCCCAGTGCTATTCATCCTCTCCAAATCTATTTAAAATAGATGGGAAGAAAAACTTGTAAGCAAGAAAGATTCCATCAGGACATATAAATTCTAAGAATGTAACTATATGAACCCAAATCAATTGTGACGATCAAATTTAACATGCTTAGGAATTTTTTAAACTATGTGCATGATAGGTTTAGCCTGATTTGAAGAAACAATCACTTATTTTTCGTTAGCTTCCTGCAAGAACTTTTGAAAAATAGGCAGTTATCCCAGACTTAAGGGTTTCCAAATATGGACTAAATGTTATATTACAATGCTGCACACACACTGGTCAACTCTAAAATCCAATTTTTTTGGTGATGCTTATACAACCAATTTTAAATAACTACACTGATTTACTCTGTATTTACAGTTGAATGTTTGACACCAGAGAAATTTTAGTATAGTTTACTATCTTCTTTGGTTTTCTTAAGAGGAAGTTTGCTTCGATATTGTGCATATTATCACACTAGTTAACAAGACAAAAGTTTGCACCATATTGAAAACCAGATATCTTACTGCCAAGTTAAAATAACATATGAATCTAAAACCAACAAATGCATTTGCACAAAGCATAACATTATTGCTTACTCTTTAAGGTATCTTTGTCATCCTATGTAGGAAAGGCAGAAGCTTACTTACTCTTTAAGGTATCTTTGTCTTCATAAGAAGGAAAGTCAGCAGCCATTCCAAAACCTTCAGCCTTCTTGACGGATTTCTTTTTGTCAGGAAAGCGTTGCAAGTTCAAATCCCTGCTGTTATCAAGATCTTGTTCTCTCTCATCCTGATCACGCATTCTCCTATCCCTACTGTCTCGCTTCCTCTCCTTGTGTATGTTCAACATTGTTTTGTCATCATCCATCTCAGGGCGTTCAGCACTCATATCATGATCATGAGAAGGAAGCCTGTCTCTTCGATAACGTTGCTGTAGAAAAATGTTCACAACCCAATCATTAAAAAGGCAGTTTACAAGATTTATATATAAGTGGGATAGGAACAATCTTACTGCCTTGTCTGGTGGCATTTGGCGCATCATTGGGGCCGTAGAACTCCGCTCATTAAAGCGCTGCAACGAATTTCGACTATATGGAGCATGCTGTGTGGAAGGTGCAGCAGAAGTATCTGGTAAGAATCTAGTGAACTCCTCAAGCAAATCTCGATGGTCCTTGAAGAGGGTAGCAACCTAGAAATTTTGTTTAAAAGAAAGAGTGTAAATTTCCAACCAAATATTTATTAAAGAGAACACAGAAAACATCAAAAAGCCGCCAAAAAAGGATAAAACATATTACCTCACTATAAACCTCACCAATGTCCTTGTGCTCTTTGCGATACATGTTTAAAATGTCCAAGAATGATTTGTAAACATGCTCATCACTTTGGAACCGCTTCTGCAAAAGAAAAACATATTGATTACAGATAGGAATAAACTATATCCGTAAAACCACCAGAAAACTCATTCACCTTTATCTTGTTCACAAAACTGATTGCTTCTTCAAATTCAACCGTTTTCTTTGGAGGAGCCTCATCCTCATCAAGTGTTATCTCATAACCTTTTGGCAGGAATGTGTTAAATCCAAAAATCAAATTGTTGTGCCCTTTGAACAATTCCTTCACCCTTGCTATGACACCAGCTGTGTCAGTCCTGCAAATGACCAAAAGAAAGATCGAGATAAATAATTTCTTTATCTACAAAACTCGTCATTTCAAAATCATCATACAGTGCAAAGACGAAAGAATAAGGCAAGAGTCTACCTTTGAGCCTTGAAATCTTTCATGACCTCAAGGAACATGTCATACTTCTCTCTTTGGTCCTGAAACATGTCTTTGACTTCCTTCAAATAGGATAAGGCATCATTGGTAGTCAGTTTCTGGGAAGTAGTTGCTCCCCCACCAACACCACCTCCGTTGCTACCTCCTCCACCTCCACCCCCTCCCCCTCCACTTCCAGGGACTTGGTTTTGTCCATAGCTTCATGCACAGAACACAAACTCACTTTCAGATACACATAATGCTAATAATCACGGCATGCTAATCTATACAAGATATCAAGCATTCCACATGTTCAATGTCCAAACTAACCAAAGTTATGATATCTCATTAAAATGTTGAAACAAGAAAACCCACAAATCTATAACTATTCTAAGTTAAAAATGAGGTAATTTACAATTGCAACACTGCTCATGCTACTTGTCTCAAAAGATTCCCGCATACAGCTTTAACAAATTAATTTGTTTCAGCAGTAACCTAACTACCACACCCATTTCTTGTAATCCATGATCCCACAAGATAACTCATCCCAAAGTCAATTCAGGTTAAACTGAACACAACCCTAAGTGAACTCTGCACAATTCAACCCAAAAAGTTTAACACAAACTTAACAACAAGCCCACGTTCCATTACCGCAACACAAAATAGGGCAAACTACCAATTACAGAGGGATAAACACAAAATTGACACACAAAAAAGGTAGGGCAAGAAATTGAAAAAAGGAAAAAGAGACATACGAATCAGCACGCGACGAAGTAGTAAAAGGGGGGCGCTTGAATTGGGAGGCAGAGGCAGAGTACATATCATCCCTTGCCCTCTTCATCCCTGCAAAATCAAAACCAATCCAATTAAAACAAGAACAAAAATAAAGCATGGTTCTTGACACAAAACCATTTGAATTGAGCAAAAACAAAGATGACCCAGAAAGTGAAAGGGAAAAAGATTGAACCTCACGAGTTTCCCAGATTTTTTTTCTTTGAAAAGTTGCTGGAAAACAAGTTGAGTAGATCTCCGAGGAACAAGAGAAAGAAAACCACTGAAGGAGTTTGATCAGACAAAACAAAACAATAGGTTCGGTTGGGTGTGTTTGTGCTCCTCTCTTGTGTTAAGTTGGAACAAGAATTGAGACAAACATACACATAGAGAATGAGAAAGAGAGAATTGGGGTCAAGAGAAGAGGAGAACTCTGAAAACTCAAAACTTAAACTCAAAATTTGTGAGTCAGAAGCCAAAAATTAAAAAAACATGGGGAAGAGAAAATATATGAAAGGAAATGGTGATTTATGTGAAGACCAGGGAAGTGTTCGTGTTTTATGTTGTTATTATTCCAATTGTTGGAGGCTCCTTCAGTGTTTTGAGTTTTTTTTTTTTGTTTGTTTTGGACTTTATTGTGGGTTGTTGATCCAAGCCCATAGTTTTTTCTTCTTTACCTTTTTGTCTCTCTAGTTTATGAGTTTTACTTTTTGGTTTTAAAAACTTTTAATTTTGGTCTGAAATATTTTTATTATAATTTATTTATAAATAAATATACAAATCTATATTATAAAATTTAATATTACTTAAATTAAAATAATTACTTGTAATAAAAAATCATCAAAATAAATAAAAATTATTTATAATAAAATTATAAAACCATTTATATTTGTATTATTTTTATATTTATTTTTATAATAATAATAATAAGTTTATTCTTTTTTTATAAAAAAAAATTGAAAATGTATTTCAACTAACATTTTTTGTATTCTCATTTATGTTCAATTTTATTTTTCAAGTGACTTTATATTCAATTGTTCTTTCTAAATTTAATATTTTTTAAAATTAAATAAATAAAAATCATTTATAAAATTAGTAAAAATACTTACATTTAAATTACAAAAATTATTTATATTTATTTCTTTCTTTAATATATTAAAAATATTAGTTAACATAATTTGTTTTTATTTTTTCTTTAATAATATTTTAAATATTGATAAATTTAAATATAAAATTTACAATAAAAAATACTGATAAAAAATAAAAAAAAAATAGTAAAAAAATATGAAAAGAAAATATCAGGAAAAAATGGCAAAAGACTTCCCATATATTATAGTTGTTTACGTTCTACTTACAATTAAACTATAAGCGTTTTACGGTTTTCAGTTCTATGTCATTAAAAGTTTTTATTAATATATAACTTCAATACATATAACATCTAATATAATCAAACTGTCTTCTTTTTTTATAGTAATATATATATTTTTATTTGTAAAATTATATATATATATATATATATATATATATATATATATGAATATATATATATATATATATATATATATATATATATATATATATATATATATATATATATATATATATATATATATATATATATATATAACGAGGATTTTTCTGCAAGGCTTCATTAGGCTCTTATCTTTCAATATCTCAAATATTAAATAATATACAATAATATAAGACATCATTGTTTTGATGTATACATTAACTTTTTAAAATGATTTTTAGGTATTATTATTTTCTCCGTGCTGACTTATACAGCAACATTTTTTAAAATATTTTTAAGTAAAGTATTATTATTTTTTCCAAGACACTAACCCAAAAATTGTAGGGTTATTCAATTTTTAAGTTTCAATGTCCTAAACAGCAAATAAATAAAGAAAACAAACTATAATGTTATTTAAAAATATATATTTCTATTTTTATAAATTTTTAATTATAATATTTAATAATAGTTTATATTTTCACTTTTAAAAATACGATTAAAATGACACATGTTTTTTCTAGCTGGAATATTTTTTATTCGAAAAGTTTTTGTTTTACTAAAATCACAAATATCTAGGTCTATTCGTAAAGTCCAATTTTAGTGGTTATAATTATTGAAAAATTTTGAAAAATGACTATCTATATGGCAGAAAATTTGGGTTCCTTCATATTATATATCTTGGGTACCATTTTTGTGAATGAAAAGATGGTATTTAAATGTTTATTTTATGATTTGCTAGATATTTTTCTGTAATATAGACTTAGAAATGCTTATTTCTAATTTGATTTATTTTGTAAAAAATACAATCATGAAAAAATATTTCATCACAACATTTATTAAGTGCACAGTTCAAAAATAAACAATATTGTATCTCCTCAACATTTAAAAGTTTCTAAAATAGTGTTTAAAAAACAAGGACTATTATATATATATATATATATATATATATATATATATATATATATATATATATAACTGAATATCAATTGTGCACACACATATTTCAAGTAATAAATAATATAAGTGTTGTTTCTCATTGAATAATGCTTTGATATTTAGTAAATCACTAATGGTGCAGTAAAAGCAGATAATGCAATTCAATCCCAACACATTCATTCTCATTAGCTTTTATCCAATTTACGTTGCAAACTTTTGGATCAATACTAAAACCACCAAATGTACTATTTTATTCCATATCCAAATAGATTAGATATCGATAAATTTGAAGAAATCTTTGTGTGGAAATAATACTTGTTTATTATAATTGAACTTCTGTACTTGTTAATATTTAACAATCAAATAGGTTAATATCTCAACACATAAATAATAATGTTTAAATTTAAATTAGCTTCCCTTACTTAATGTGAAAAACACCCATGGAACCAGGGTTACTCTTAGAACTCTGTAACTCACATGACACTTTAACTATCTACACAAATATCATATCAAAGAACTAAGCATGCCACCATAATCACAAATAAATGAAGACTCATTTTGAGTTAATTTGAGGTACATGCATGGACCATATGCCCATTTGCACCTAAAAAAAATGCTAAAATGTTTATAGAAATAGAGAAAATTGAAATTACCTTGTTTTCAATTATGATCAGCTAAATACGTAGAGTTTGTCTGTTGTGATTCCACTAATAGTTACTGATTGTCAAAAGATGTATGACTGAGTCAAAAACTTAAATAGAAGGTAGAGAAAATCTTAAAGGTAGTTTTCTAGAGATAAAAAGTTTTTTATAAAGTGAAATTCGATTATCAAAAAACTATTTATAGTTCAACCTTTTAATAATAAAGTAGTCGCGTAACATTTTAAAAAAATTATATCTACTGTATTATTTTCTAGGTCCTTGAACACTTAATCACGTAAAAAAAAAAAAGAAGGAAGAAAAATTAAATTACAATCGACAAAATAAATTCATCAATAATTACCGACGAATATGTACCAATAAATATTTATCGAGATATTTTTTCTTAATACTACTGACAATTTTTGTAATCATCAATAATTACTAATAAATTTATAATTTATCATTAAAATTTATCAACGAATATTTTACTTACTAAATTTTGATCATCAACACGTCACTTTTATTTATCGTTTATTTGAAGTATTATCGATAAATTTTTACCGTTAATTTTGAATTAAATAAAATAACATGTGTTTTTCATTTTGGGAAGTCCTTCACTCATTTATCTATTCTCTTCTTCGTTTTGAATTTTGCTTCTTCTACGGAATAGGGCATACTTTCCACATCATTCTTACCGACAACGTTCTCTCTTTTTAGATTTTAAATTTTAAATTTGTATGACTTTTAATTTCAATCATAATATGTTTAAATTTGTTGTGATACTATACATACAATTATCATTTTTTTTAAGTTTAAATATTCAAAATGTAGATATTTTATTTCTAAAAACATTGATTGTGATCATATTGTTCTGGATCGATTTTTTTGACATTTGACCTAATCATTGGTTTTTAAACTTTTTTTTTGTTCTGATTATTTGTAGGTTCAATTGCACAAAAACTTATTTTTTGGACTAAACCAATTATATTTTATTTTATTTATAAAACAAATGTTAAAATAGAATAACAAAAATATAAAGATAATTAAATACTTATATTGTAATATGTTTTAAAAATCATATATTATGTTTATTTTGATTTATATAAATAAAACATTAAACAATTTTGTGTTAATATAAAGTTTATTTATATAATATATGCAAAAATAATTCTTAATATAAATAATAAATTTTGAGAAAACATAATTTAATTGAAAATTGTTGAATATCATAAGTAAATAAAGATTATGCTACTATGTAATTTGATGTGTTTATGTTAATCGAAAATTTACATAATATATAATTGTATTAGTTTAACTAGGTGATGTAAATAGTACATGTTATGTATATATCTAAGTAATTTTGCAAGTTTAAAACATCTTTGAACATATTTTCAACTTAAAACACATGAAATAAGAAAATACAAAATTAATTTTTGCAACACAAGGCCTTTAATTTTTTTTTATTAAAAATATGTTTTATTTTTCATTTATTTTCAACCATTAGAATTAATATGATTGCACAAATTCTTTGTATATCTCGACCTTAGTTGAAGTTTTTGTATCTTCTCCGGTGAATAACCAAATAAATAATTAAAAGTTGTGAAAGCTCATCTAACTAGAAAACAAAAGCATAACAACATACACAATTAATAGAGTTTAAATAACCAGTTACGTGTCGAAAACACAAAATAATATTATGACAAGTATCTTCCATAACTGGGCTAATTTTTGTTACTCTTTTTCTGGTGTGTGTGTATAATTTATGTAAATTATGATTATAAAAGGGTTAAATATGTTTTTTTCCTCAAGTTTCAATGAAATTTGAAATTAGATACTTTTCAGAATTTTTAACCAATTTAGTCATTCATTTTAAAAAAATAAGTGAATTTAGTCCTTTCAACAAGATTTTGTTAACTTTATTTATCGTTTCAAACGCATTTCATAATAGTATTTTGAATTTTTTACACCGTTCAACACATTTTAGCTTTAATGTTACTTCAAATATTATCACAAAATGCGTTTTAAATGTCAAATAAATTTAACAAAATTTGGTAAGAAGAACTAAATCCACACACTTCTAAAAAATAAAATATTAAATTAGTATAAAATTTCAAAGAAAAACTAATTGCAAAATCTACTAAAACTTGAAGGAACAAAAATATATTTAACCCATCATAAAATTGATAACCGTCCATGTCGTTAAGACAAAAAAACTGTATATTACTGTTTTTCCCTTATTATTTTCCTGTACTAATAAAATATTCAATCAAATTCTATGATTAAAAAAATAAAATAACATTTTTAGCTGTTAATAAAGTCCCTTTATTTTTATAAATATAATAACATGAGATTTCTATTCATTGAAAAATGCCATTGTTTAGATTTATATGTTATCACTATGGATTAGTTATAAATTGCATTATATTTCTAAATTAAAATCTTTCATAGTTGTTTATTAGTGATATATATGTCAAACTTAAAAATTTAAAGACAAAGCAGATAAATTGTTTATATTTTCACAAATATATCTCGATTTTCACATTGGTATTATAAGTGTATTTTTCCTTTAATGTATGTTCAATTTTAAGGAAATGTTTGGTATAAGATAAATTCGTAGTTCAATTTTCAAATAAAGATGTTATCTTTATTAAAAAATAATGTCTGTGTTTTCTATGTAGAAATAATTACATAGTTTTCTGTTTTCTGCATAAGAAATGATTCTATTATGTATTTTTCCATTCGTTTATAATGGTTGACTGTGTTTTTTCTTTAACTTTTTTTTATACCTAAAGTAGGAATTATTTTTAGACTAAATAAGATATTGATAATGATAGAAAAGGAATGTATTGATTAACATACTAAAAGTGTTATAGTTATTTTAAAATATGCTACTTTTGCTTTATTTAAATGTTAATAGATATAGTACAAGATTAATAGTAAATATAAAATATAAAATATAATAATTGATAGTAAAATAAATATAATTAATTACTTAAAAATACTTTCAAAATATATTTTATCACAAAATAAGATTTATAGAGTAACACCGTATTAACATGTCTAATTTTATTATTTTATATTTATTAACCATTTCAATTAAAAATTCCATCAAACACTTATAAATTATTAATTTAATTTAATAAGATATTTTTAATATTCTAGAACCACGTTTTTCAATTTTCAACTAATTATGAGAAAGACTTTACCAGTTCATTATATTTTTGTTAAAACTAAATATGCACGACAACACTCATGTAAACAAATAGATAACCATTTTTTAACAATATATTTAATTTGATTATTGATTGTCTAACATTTTCAGTCTTTATTTTCATTTTTAATTAACAATGTTTTGTTTTCTTATTTGTCAATTTATACAAAAATAAATTTTTTTTTTTTTATTTTGTACACAACTATTGGAAACAATTATTTCCTACCCAAAAGCCATCCAAATCTGTTTATGGGCCTTGATTACCCGTTATAGAAGTAGGGGTTTTCTTCTGTATCTCCCATTTTCTTTCTGCACCACCAAAATTATTGGATTTATTGAATGTTTACTATATTCCTGCATAATATGTATAAAAATATCAATTTTATTTTTTAAAATATAATTATTTATTATATTTTTTTAAATTGACCGTTATTTTTATAATTTTTTTCTAAAATTGTTTATATCTGTTTCTTTTTCTATTTATCAACAATTATTCTCTCATCTTTTCTGATATATTTCACTTTATTTTTAATAAATATAATTTTATTTTATTTATCAACTTAAAAACATTATATTATTATCACCTTTTAATATAATATCATGTATATTTAAAAAATACACACACAGGTGTGACAACGTCTAGTGTGTATATATATATATATATATATATATATATATATATATATATATATAGGGTTAAATATGTTTTTGGTCCCTTAAGTTTCAGTGAATTTTGGAATTAGTCCCTCATCAAAACTTTATACCAATTTAGTTCTTCATCTTTCAAAATGCGTGAATTTAGTCATTTTAACCAAATTTTTTTAAATTTATCTGACGTTTCAAGCACATTTCATGATAATATTTAAGTTAATATTGAAGCAAAAATGTGTCATGTAAATAATTTAAATACTATCATGAAATGCGCAACGTCAGATAAACTTAACAAAATTTGGTTAAAAGGACTAAATTCATCCATTTTGAAAGATGAAGGACTAAATTGGTCAAAAGTTTTAATTAGGGACTAATTTCAAATTTCGCTGAAACTTGAGGGACAAAAAACATATTTAACCCATATATATATATATATATATATATATATATATATATATATATAATTAAATTAACTAAGTAAACGGTAATTAGTGCTTACCCACCGTATTTACCGATGTCAACATCTTAAGTCATTTTCATAAGCAAACTTGAACGACGTAATTTTTAGTGTTCTCTTTCCTTCAATGCTGTTTTTCAGTATCGAATTTTAAAATTCAATTTAGAAAAATAACAAATTTCAAAATTTAATTTAGAAAAATATAGAATTTTAAATTCCGATTAAAGAGTTTCCTAAATTTTAAATTCCGAGAGTCTCCCAAATTTTAAAATGAAAAAATAGAATCCGATTTGTTAACATTATTGCTTACGCATGTGATTACGCATGTTAGAGTATTTCTTATTTAGTCTACAAATTTCACTTTTCAATTTCTCTAGGTGCATTTATTTTAGTCTCTCTATATACATGCATCTTAATTCTTTTTTGCTTTTCATATGTAGACTTTTAATATTTTGGATTAATGATTTTCTATTTATTTTATTTATTTTGCTCTAATCAATCATTTTATTAATAAAATATACTAAATAAAGTCTTTTAGCTTTTAAAACTTAATAAATTGATCTTTTAAGATTTAATAAGCCTCTCATTTTAATGAAATATTACTGCATTTTAAAATTAATTAAACGTTAATTATTTTTTTTAGTAATATTATAATACCAAATTAAGCAAAATATAATAAATGATACAACTAAAAGAAGGTTATTAAGTCTTACGTATTTTAATGCGTGACGTTTTTAAATTCATGCAGCGATTAAAAATAATATGAATTATAATTAAAAGGGATAATTTTTCTTTTTGGTTTATATAAATAAAAATAATTTAATTTAATGGTACAGTAATCAATGTATAAATTATAAAAAGATTTTAACGTTAATAACCTGATTCAATTATTTTAAAAATTTCTTCATCGTATAATCTATATTTGGAGTACCTTTGTTTATTATTTTGGATTAATCCCAATTTAGTTTGTCGCAAGCCAAAATTTCAGATAATTTTTAATCAAATGAAATTATGTTAAACTTCGAATCAAATAATATACTTTTTTATTAATAATATATTTTATTACTTTCGTAAGCACTTGTATAGTCGTGAAAAAAAAATTTATATCGCCCATAAATATTAAAGTGAACATGAATTGTATAATCTTAAAATTTATTTTAAAATGTGCTATGCAAACTTAAAATATGTATAAGTGAAAATTTTTTACAAATTATAAAATTCAGAATATATTTTTATATTCAAAAATATATTTTAAATTATGTAATTTGGAAACACATTATATCTCTAAATTGTATTGTTTATGAATGTATTTTGAATTATAGATAAGAAATGTACTTTTAGATTATATGTATTTTTTGGTTATATAATTTGGAATATATTTTTAAATCTAAAAATATATTTCAGATTATGAAATTTAAAATACATTTTCAAATTTAACAATCCGAAAATCTAAAATGTGAGCATATAAACTTTTTCAACATTGACACAAATGTGTAAGAAGAAACCATGGAGCTACAAAAAGTAATCTGGCCCCTATTTCCTTTCCAAAATTTATTAAGAGCCCAACTTAGCTGAATTGAGTTGTAATTCATTTTGAGGGATTTCTTTTTGCACTCCATGTTTCTTTTTTCACCCTATGCATTCCTTCTCCACCTCCCTAAATATGAGAATCCTCACTTACCCTTTTGGTTCAAAGTTTTCTTTTTCCAAATTTTTCAATTTGAAAACTTTTCATATTTGCAATCAGGAAATCAATAATACTTTTGGATTACACGGTCCAAATTTTTATTTTTTATTTTTGCATTAAAAAAATTCTCGAATTGCATTTTTTTCACATAAAAGAAGATTCAACATTGTACAATTCAAAAAATATTTTTAACTTTTAAATTATTTGAAAGTTTTTTCTTTTGCATAATAATCTTTCAGATTGGACAATTTGAATATATATATATATATATATATATATATATATATTTATAAAAAAAATTCTTGGATTGTGTAATTCATAATTTATTATAAAATTTGAAAGTTACTTTTGTTTTTGATTACACAATGTGCAAGTTATATTTTACTTTTGCATTATATAATCTATAAGTTTTTTTTTAAAAAATCATTGAAAGTCACTTTCTAATTGTATAATTTAGAAGTCACTATTGAAAAATGAAAAAGTTTTCATTAAATGCAATGACATATGTTGAGCTCTTCTAAGTAAAGAAAGAGTCATGTGTACCAAAAAAAAAACTAAGTTAGGTATTTTCTTTTAAATTGGTGTTTACACCGTGTGGAATGTGTTACATGTTAAAATCTAAGTCATTCCCTGTCTAGTCATTACTTATCTTGTAACCCTTCTAGTTTCTTTAGTTTTTTTTTTTCTCCCTCCACCTCTGTAATGTCTCTCCACTACCCATCACCTCTTAATTACAAGTATTGATATAAAGTTTTTGAATTCAATCCCTTTATACCCTTTCTAGTTTAGGGTTTAGGGCGAATCCTTTCTAGTTTAGGGTTTAAGGTGGCTAACCTTGTGTTTGGAAGGTGATGGGAAGTCGAGATAGATGGAGGAAGGTGGGTAAAGATGGCGAGAAGTAAAGGAAGGTGGAGGAAGATGTAGAGAGAAAAAAAAGAGAGAACCAAGGGGTTCTAAGATATGAGATGACTTAAATTTTGACACGTGACACCTCCAAAACGACCTTAACACCAATTTAATATAATGAACCAGATTGAGATTTTTTTTAAGAAAAACAAGGACTTAATTGAGTGAAAAAAATATAGGAACTCAACTTAATAAAAAACAAATATATGGACCAAAATCAATCAAAGACTTTAATACAGAGACCACATTACTAATTAAGTTTTTATCGTATTCATGTCTCTTTTGCACGAAGAAATAAGATAATACTTATCAATTTCTTTTATTTTTCGACTCTTTAGTTGATCATATAATATTTTAAGAAAATATCAAAATATTTAAATATTTCATAAATGGTATAATTGAACACATTAATTGTTTTTGAAATGTTGTATTGTGGTATTAAAATTCACATATGAGAAAGCTTAAGAAAATTATAGTTATCATTGTAAAATCCAAACAAAAGAGATTGAATGAAAACAACAATAATTATGTAGAAAAAAATGAATTTCAATGTGAGTTGTATAGATTCATAGCCAATTCAATTTTATTCTATTAGAAATTGAGAATCATTCATGATAAAATATAAACAACAAATATGTGTAAAAAAATTTGATTTGATGGAATTGAGGATTGCATTTCCTAAATGCAATAAATCACTAAAATTAAATTTTTAAGAAGGGCTTTCACTTAAGCTAAAGATTCTCGTTTGAGCTAAAATAAAAAAAAAAACAAAAAGAGTTTCACTGGCTTCATCGCCTAAACTAAAGATTCACGCTTAAGTGACAATGGCTCTTGCTTATGCTAAAAATTATCGCTTGAGCTAAAATTCAAATAGAGAGCAAAGTGAAATTTTGGTTATTTTCGTTTGCGCTAGATTTCTCTTGCTTAAGTGAAAGGACTTTCGCTTAAGTTAAAAATTTTCGCTTAAACTAGAATAGCTAATTTTCATCTGTCCTCAACATAAAAAAACCAGAACCACAAAATACTAAAATTTCTCATGTATTCATCAATTCAACACATTAAAATACAACAATTCAAGCAATTCAATCTATCAAATTATAACATGTAAGACAATTTAATTCCATCGAAAAAAAATAACTTTCTTCACCTCAAACGTATACAAAGATTGAAACAATGAAGAAACCCTAGGATAATTTTTAAGTTGTAAAACCCCAATTCAAACTAAAGGAACCAAAACCTAAGAACACAGAAAAGAACTATGGTTCTAATCATGATCAAAGCGGAACTAAAATCCCAGAACAGAAAAAGAAAGTGGAGGTCAGAATATCAATTTACTCAAAGAAAGAAATTATTTGGATAGATTTGAAGAGAGCTTCACCACAAACCCAAATATGCCATGTGATTCAAGAAGAGATAAAGATTTAGACGAGAAAAGAGAGGATCAAGATTGAGTGAAAAAGGAAGACTGAACTTGTATTAATAGAAAGAAGAGACTGTGTTTAGTTGAAAGGGAAGCATATGAAAATTTGTTTTCACATATATATATATATATATATATATATATATATAACTTCTAGTTTTGCAATATGTCCATCTTTTTTATCTTCTCATGTTAAGAAATGAATTTCACATAATGTGTTCATATTTAGTGAATACAAAAATAACTTTTTTCAATTATTTAAAGCTATTCTGCTTATATTTCGAACTAAAGCTTTTTTTTTAAACTTCATGGAATTTGAATTTAAAAATCAATTTCTCAATTTAAAAGTATTAATTATAAAATTTAAATACAATTTATACATTAAAAAATATTTTTTTGTTATTGATTTTAATTACATAAAAATAATTATTATTTATGAATATTTCACGTTCTAAAATAAGAATTAATTACTGCTGGATAAAATGTATTTGTGGTTTTTAGAAAGAAAAACAAAGTTTATGACAAAAAAATCAACAAAAGAAAATGATATTTGCTTTCCCACCTGGGTCCACGGTTTCGCTATTTTTCCACTGCTTTTCGTTTCTTATTTCCATTGTTCAAAGAAAAATATGATTTTCCCGTGTATATATAAAATTAATGTTTTGATAGATTGCGATTTATCAGTAGTTTTGTTTTAAAATAAATATTTTTTTAACACAAATCAACATAACAAACACTTTTAACACATTGAAAATGGTTTTTAACTAAAATAACTTATATATATTGTCATGAATAATCAAATCATTAATCACACTCAAAATAAATAGTAATAAATAATAAGACTTTCATGATCTAGTAATTAGGATTCATCATTCAGCAAGCATATAACTAAACATAGGATTCAAACATGAAAAAAGTCAATCTCACAAAAATTGAAAAGGTTTCTACAATTTATTGCCAAATTTCAAATATGTTTGTGATGATTCTCACTGTTTTCAATCATCATGGACCTTCATCATGTTCTTGAGGACATCTCTTTTGTAGAAGCAAACAACGATAACAAGTTGAACAACTATCACTGCAATGGCTGCTTTCCATGAAAACATAAGACCCACACTGAAACCTATTCCCATTGCACAAATTGTTTGAACCACTAAACTCATTTTCTCTCCATTGAAAGGCTTAACCTGTAGCATGAAATAACACATATATAAGTTAAAGTGGAAAAGAGAAATACTTGTAAGAGTCGCTATTACAAATAGTGATACTGGTATTTGTTTTTGGTCCGTCAACTTTCTATGAAAATTAGAATTAGTAGGAATTAATCACTCTTTGAAACTTTGATCCAATTTAATTCCTCAACTTTAATATTGTGTGAATTTAATCCTTTAAACCAAATTTTTTTAAGTTTATTTGATGTTTCAAATGTATTTCATGATAGTTTCTTAGCTAATTGAAGCAAAAATGTGTCAAATGATGTAAGTATTTCAAATGCTATCATGAAATACATTTGAAACGTTAAATAAACTTAACAAATTTTGCTTGAAAGGACTAAATTCACATAATTCTGAAGTTGAAAGACTAAATTGGACCAAAGTTTCGAGGAAGGACTAATTCTAATTTTCACTAAAAATTTATGGATCAAAAACATATTTAACCCTTTAAATTTTGATATATTTTGTTTATAAACTTAAAAAATGAATGAATATAATATTTTTAAACCAACATCATCGATTATTTGGTAACATTTAAAATGTAATGTGTCATCTTAAAAAGCTGTTTAACACAAAAAAATTTCACGCTCTTGAATTAAAAAGTGCCGTGTTTATTCAACGTCAATTCTAACTTCACGTTCAAATTTAAACAATAAACACATATTTAATTCAAAGAAAAATGTCATTATAAGTGATCCATTTATGCTAAAATGAATAAGTAATGAAGGAAACTTTCTTAATTATAACATAATCAAAAAGGGAAACATCATTTGTACAATTTACTTGCTTGAAAGTAAATCTACCAGACATATATATATGATTGTTAGATTTCTAAGTATTATATTGTATGCAGATTTTCACCCAAATAACGCATAGATTACATTGTTTTATTGTATTTTCACATTAATATATGCAACTTTTTGTTCCTTAAATATAACATTCATGACATGCATGCAATAATGCACAAAGAAATTAGCTCAAAGTAATAATCAAAACATACCACACTTTCTTCGGCAGATCTATGGCAAAGATCACATTTGAAAGTTTCCTTCTGAAAGAACCATCCATCTCCAATGGCAAGAATCTTCGAAAGCATTCTCCCTCTCACCCTTTTAGTTAAATACTCTCTCACGCAAACAACGTTATAGGGTTTGTGGAACATGTTAGCGACCAAGGTGATGAGAACCAAACCTAGGAAGCAAAACGAACATATCTTTGTTTTCTTTGTTATCTCATCATGAGACCAGACAAAGTAAACAAATATCAGTGACCACATTATTGTACAAAACAACAGTACGGTAAAACAACCTAAACAAGTTTGCTTGCACTTCGGTCTTGGCTTTTCATCATGAACACTCTCGTCATAGTCAATTGCATCATAATTAGGGATTAATCTCCTGAACTCCGCAAGCAAATCTTGGTGGTCCTTTAAAAGGACACCAATCTAGAGAAAAGAGAGTAAACATTAAAGAGATTCAACAAAAGTATATCTTTTCTAGAGAACAATAAAAAGGGTGCCCTTTGAAAGGACAACACACTTACCTCATCATGAAGATCACAAGTTGTCTTTCGATGGTCTAGTTTGTAGGTTGTAATACTCATCACGAATGATTCGTAAGAACCCTCCTCATTTTTGAATCGTTCCTATTGAAAGCACTAAACCTATCAATATCACAACTAAAAACTAACCGTTCATATGATATATGATATATGATACACAGATACGATACGGATACGATACGATACGTATGCTATAAAACCTGGATACGGATACGGACATGGACAGAGAGATACGAGAAAACATAAATAAGCAACAACATATGATAATCTGATAATTCACCTTTATGTTGTCAACTAAACGGACTAATTCTGGACGAGGTTCGTGCTTGAGTTTGATCTCATGCTCCTTTGGCAAGAACTTGTTGAATCTCAAAATCAAACTGTGGTGGCCTCTGAGTAACTCCTTCATCCTCGCAGCCACAACAGCAGGGGTAATCCTGAAAGAAGCAAGAGAAATAAATATCAGAGAAGACTTCACTTTTCAAAATCATCACATACAAAGAGAGAATCTACCTTTCTTCCTTGTAATCTTTCAGGATCCGAATCAACATGTCATACTTCTCCTTTTCGTCCCGAAACACTTCTTTGACTCTATTCAGAAAATACAAGGCATCATCCATGGAAGGTCTCTGAGGAGTGCTTTGGTTTTGTCTGTAGTTTCATGCACAAAACACAAACACATTCACTCTTAGACACGTAGAATCTTAACAACCATATCAAGAGTTCTATCAATGAATCAACTTCCAAACTATAGAGGCCACATGAATCGGTATTCCAAACTTAAATCAAAATTATCCACTGATTCATTATTACTTGTTTGTTAGAATTCACACACATACAACTTGAGCAGAATTGAAGAACAATCATAAGTCAATTTAAGCTAAATCAAGCATAATTCTGAGTTAAGTGATGATAAACCAGAATTGAAGAGCACAGGAGAGAAGAAACAGACCCTTGTTCCATCTTCAGAAAATAGGGCAGACACGCAATTTCAGAAAGGAATTAATTTGGTGACAGAAAGGAGCACGGAACAGTGAAGTACTGTGTTTTAAGGTTTTGTCCAAAATAGGGCAAAGTGTCAATTTATGTTGTCAGAAATTATTGTTGTTGTTGTCTGAGCCACTTCATCCATGTGTTCGGGTCAAATACTACTACTACTACTACTTACCAAGCCCGGCCCATACTATATATTTTTAAAATAAAATTTAAAATAATTTAAAATAATAGTATGAACAATATTAGAAAAAAAAAATTATGTTTTTAATTTTGTGTTTATACAAACTCTCAAGCATGAGAATAAACTATATAACAGTAAAGTAATACAATGTTCTTACTAGTTTATATACAAATTTTGGGATTATTTTTTTATTCCTATTTTCGTTTAAAAATATGAAGTTAGTCCTTAAGTTTTTTTTGTCTCAATTTGATCTCGATTTTTTAAAAAATGATAATGTAATTTGATCATTTTTCGTTAAATTTTCTGAATCAAATCAATGTTTTTGTATCAAAATTGAAGTTGTGAATAAAGATGGTTTGCTTTGGTAGTGTAACTGACGTGATCCTAATGTTAGGTTTTTATGAAATTTAATGAAAATAACTAAATTGCATTAATTTTTAAAACATCGAGACCAAATTGAAACTAAAAAAAACTAGAAGATCAACTTGACATTTTTTCGATGAAAAAGTTGACAAAAAGAATAATTAAAGCAAAAATTTCACACCCAAAAATATTGATTGAATATATGCTAACCTAATTGCATTAGATTTTGTTGACGTGTCAAACATCGAATTGACATTTTAATTGTTTACATCGTTTGAAATGTGTGTTCATATGTTAGCATGAAATAGTGTGTAGTACATAAAAAGAAGTTAACACCAACTAGTTGAGAGAATTATATTCATTCATTTTTTAAATTTGAAAATAAAAATATATAAAAGTTAAGATAAAGACAAAATTCATGTTTAGCCATTTATACAGTAAAGACATAAAACAATAAAAAGATATTAATAACTCATAAAACAATAAAAATATATTAATAAATCATAAAGATATTAATAAATCATAAATGTTCGTGTGAAACGGAGTTGACAATTTGTGTATTGCTTAATAGTGTCAAAAAAGCATTTAAGAATAATTGAAGTCCATTTAACTCGAAAACAGAAAAACATTTAATGCAATTAATATTAGTTTAAATAACCAGTTGCCAGCTAATAAACACAAAATAAAAGTTTGAAATAATTAAATCTATTCATTTTCCAACAATACTCGGCTAATTTTTAGGGTTTAATAAATATAAGTTACGGTTGATGTATAAAGTTTATATTTTGCCTTCATAATAAGAAAACATATCATATGCTCTTCAAAGACAAATAAATTATGATTAGCTTAATAAATGAGTAAAACATACTTATCCTCATTTTTTTTCTTCTAAAATCTAGAACACCATTGTTACTCGATCAACACATAAATTACAGTGATTTTAGGAACTGTTCATTATAAGAAAAAAGGTTGTTTGATATTATTTGACGACCATTTGACAACTTGTATAATGGTAAAATAGTTTTAACAAAAGTTGATTTTTATATTTTTAGAAAAAAGAGAAAATAAATAGTTACAAGAGATAATATCAAATGGTAATACAAAAAAGGATGGTGTCAAAATACCAGTGTCCTGGTTGTGTTTTATTCATTGTTGTAGGTTATCTTTTAGATGCTGAATCAAAAATCACAAAGCCTATGATGAAAAATTTGGAACTATGCTATGGTGGATTCTTTTGATATAGCTTTTGAAATTACTATCGGATATGAACTGCAAGTAAAATTTGGTTTTTTGTAGTTCAATGACAATCGCAATAACATATGGATGGAACAAGTTATATATATTTTTTTTCTCATGTATTACTTTATGGGTTGATAATCCAATTACTTCTATTTAATATATTTGTTTTTTCTATATAAAAAAAATTGTTCAAGTGTGTCAAATGTGCTAGGTGTTAACATTACAAAAACAGAGACTTTTTTATTAATAATTTTAAAGAAATTTGATTTTCTAATAATTTTTTTTACTATTCTTTTGCCTAATCTTCGAAATATACCGGTGAATAATTATTTTGATGTTTTAAAATATGTTAAAATCTTTTTTAATATACCATATTAGTGTAATAAAAAAAATTAACAGAAAATCTGAACTTAATTTTAAATGGGTCGAAATAATATAGTCAAATCAAATATAACTTTAATATTGATATAAAATTATCAGAGTCCAATATCCACATATGACGAGCTTTTTTCTCTCATACATACGTACTAAACTACTATCATTTTACTTGTCAATAAACGATATGAAACAATTGCGCTAGAAACCATATACTCTACCTTAAAAAAAATCACTTGACGTTAACAGAGATTATCCCTATGATCAAGACAGATGAAAGCAAAAAATAAGAACAACTAATAAGGTCTGAGAAAGAAGCATTTGACGAGAAGAATAGAGAAGAGAGAAAAAGAGTTGAAAGGAGTTTGAGAAAAATGAATATTATTCATGAAGTGTAATTACATTTCCAAGGTGGAAGGAAATACATTACATATAGAGTTTTTCAAAATCTATGGCAACTACACTAAAGATAAAACAATTTCATAATATCAGAGAAAACGCTAAAACACTCGAGATCAATTGACGACTAACAAAATATAGATGCCACATGTTTAATTTTGCAATGGAATCTTTCTTTGTGTGTTTCTCATTTTTTTTTTCAGCAAAAAATGAATAAATTAAAGAATAACACTTATGGGGAGCTCTAACCCTTTTACAAAAAGAACAATAACCTATACAAAATGATGCAAAAACTTGGCATCGAAACCTTACAAAACATGACAGCCAATAATTAAAGATCCATCCAAGATTGAAAAGATTCTAAAGAAGATGCACATGAGACTAAAACAATAGTCATAAACTTATTCTGCTCCTCCAAAATACACAATAAAAAATAGAGACAGAAAAAACCCTACACATGAAGTTGGTAGAAAAGGCAATAGGAGCTATAAATATTAGTTTGAAAATGATATTTATGAACCTTGATTCAAATGTTATCATGCAAATGCATTAGGAAACAAATATATATACTTCATCCAAATCGATTCTCAAGCGACCATTCACTTAAGCATAACCAAGAAATCAACATAGAAATATTATATAAATAGAGCTATTTTTAGAGATATCATCCCAAACTAAATAAGTCTGTAATTTTTGCCAGAAACATTATGTCATAATGTTTGCAATTTTTGTCGAAAAAATTGCACGGCAAAATTATTATTACCGCTGTAATCAGCGTCCAACAAGAAAGTATATATTATTAAACATGCAACATAAAAACAATTCATATCTCCTTCAACTCCACTTGATCAAATGTTGTCTGCTGGATTTCCACCTTCATCCTCATCAACAACATCTCCACAACCATGACGCTCTAAGAGTCTAGTGAAATCCTCCACCAGATCTTCATTGCCCTCAATGTAGATGGCAAGCTACAAATTATACATATACTTTGTAAGAAAAGAGAGAGTAAACAATTAACAAAAAATGTTTTGACGCGAAATGGAAAAAGAATGGTTTAATTGGTCAGATGATACCCATTTTAATTTATATATGTCAGTTTGGTACCCGTTTTTACGAAAATGTCAATTGAGTCATAACTTTTGAAAAGATGCCTCAATTAGGTCCTTCTCAGAAAAAAATTAATAACTGCGTTAACGGTATTGATATCTAAAATGACTTACAAAATCAATTATTGATATTTATATTCAAATTTAGTGGTAAAAGTCATGAATTGAGTAAACGGTTTTAATCATTTTTGTTTGAAAGGGACTTGATTAAGACGTTTTTTCAAAAGTTAGGACTAGATTGACACATTTTTAAAAGCGGATACCAAAGTGACACATCTGAACAAAATTGGGTACCATCCGACTAATTAAACAAAAAAGAATCATAACAAAAAAACTAAAAATGGCAAAAACATATGAATTACCTCACGTGAAACCTCAGTAATGTCCTTTAGCCCTTCCTTGTACTTTGATATAGTGTCCAAGATTAAGTTGCAAGCAAGCTCATCATCTTGGAATCGGTTCTGTCGAAAGCAATAGTTCTATCAATTAGGGTTTGCAAATCAACAATATCAGTAGAAAAAAAAAAAAAAAACAAGTTACTGCATGAAAAGTTCCTTCACCTTTATCTTGTTCATGAACTGCTCTTCATCATGTGGTGCAGTCTCGTCGTCAAGTTCAATCCAAAAGTCCTTCTCTATGAAATAGTTAAAACCCATAATCAATTTGTTGTGCCCTCTCAAAAGCTCCTTCACCTTCCCCACAAGAGTAGCATAGCTGATACTGAAAAAATCACATAACAAATTGAGAAAAAGCTCACGTTTTCAAACCCATAACATAACGCAGTATAATTAAAATGTGCTTAATCAGAAGAAATTCACCTATCATCCCTGTAATCGACCAAGAACTGATGGAACAAGCGAAACTTCTCCTTTTGGTTTCGAAACTCGTGTTTGAGTTCACTCACAAACCAAATGGCATCGTTCACAGTGGCCACCGGCTTCTGAGACCTACGAACAGGACCTCCATTGCCACTTTTAAGACCTCGTTTGTTTCCACAGCTTCATGCACACAAAAACAAATACGTATATATACGATTTCAAATACCCTAAATATCAACAATGGTATGTATGTATATATAGCAAGCTAATAACTGCAACACATCAAATGTTCCTCAGTTCAATGAATCAATGTTCAGATTCTATAAAGGGTATAGCAGAAATTCACTTTTCCAGAAAAGATCAAATTGTTTAGCCCTAACAACATTACTATAACGAATCCATTATTTCTATGAAAAGCTATATGATTTCATGAGATAACCCATAAATCAAAGTAAATTTCAGTGAAATTAAACACACAAGAATTGAAGAGCAGCATGCAAAAGTGAAAAAAAAACAAACCCGTTAGCCATAGCAGATGCAGAAGAAAATGGGGCAAAGAAAAGTGGTGATGGAAGGAGAATGGAACAGCTGAGTGTGTGTTAGCTTGTTTTAACGTTGCTGGAAGAGTGGGGTGTCTTATCTGGACCACTTCATCCTGTGGGTCATTTACTGTTCAAGCCGAATCCACACGTTTTCTATACGTTATTTTGTTTTCTTCTTGGATGCTGATGTGTAAAATAAGTTAACATTAATAATTATAGTTAATGTTAATATTAATTATATATGTCTTTTTGAAATTTTGATGTGAAATTAAAATTTGTTTGTGTCTTAAATTTTGATATATTTTGGTTCTCAAATTTTAGAAGTAAACTTTAAAAATGGATGAATAGAGTCTTTTTAACAAATTTACATTGATTTTTTTTTTGTACGTGTTAAACACACGTTTTCTATCTGATATCTGACATTCAGGGACGGTTAGAAGTGAGTTTTAAGTCTAACTCAACCTTACAAAACCGACTTGTAAGATGAGGATTACACCCACTTATATATTATGAATTGACCTTATCTTTTAGTCGATTTAGAACTTCCTTGTGGGTGGTCCATTAGCGGCCCGATTGTGGGTGGAACATAATGTCCAAGAAATCTCGCTAGGATAGGTTTTAACTTGACTCTGATACCATATTAGAAGTGGATTTTAAGTCTAAAACAACCCCACAAAACTGGCTTGTAAGGTGAGGATTGCACCCACTTATATATTGTGAATTGACCTTATCTCTTAGTCGATGGGGAACTTCCTTATCTCTAGTCGATGTGGGACTCCAACATGATCTAAAACAATATTTAACCATTAATAATATGTTATAGGTTAAAAGAATACTTTACTTATCTCGTATTTCTTTTTAATTGTGTTTGTTGGATTTATAGAAATTGTTTGTGTTCTAATTGTTTCAGATTATCATAAATAAACACCAAACAACCCTTATTTAAACTTTACAAGATCATGGTTAAATTAAACCCTTTTATATATAGTTTAGGGTTATTTGTAAATATTCTAAATACTTTAAAGACTTATCGAATATTAACTAATCAAATAGTAAAAAAGAGGGAGAAGGAGTTGAATTGAGAGTGAAAATATGCTATTACTTTATAAAAGATGAAAAACCGTTAAATCCTTAAATTAATTGAGCAATTCCCAAAACCTGATTGACCATACGTAACACTACAGATCAAACACTACAAGAAAACTTTTAAATAGTGATCATTAATAATTAGTAACTATAAATATCAATTTAGATACTAATTTAAAAAACTAAAAATTAATGGTTAGTAAAATAGTCACTATTATAAAAAAAAATTATAATTGGTCACTAAATTGGTCTTTAAAATTAGTTATCATGGTTTTAGCTACCAAAGAAGATTGGTTACTAAAAGTTAGCTATTTAAGTTCTGGATACCAAAATGACTTAGTTTCTAAATTTGTCTCTAATTAAAAAGTGACCAATACAATGACCAATTATCATTTTTTACTTATAATAATGACTATTTTAGTAACAAATAATTTTTAATTTTGTAAATTGGTATCTAAATTGGTCACTATAATGGTTAACTATTTTTTGTAACGAAAATTGATTTTTAATTGAGAATTTTCTTGTACCGGATGGTATTCGATCTTCTGACCCTAGAGTACCTTAGGTTTTTCTTGATTGTCTCTTCTGATGAAGATGAAGGGAAAGAAAACATAAATACGTGTATGTGCTTACAAGTGGAGATCAAAACCTTTTATGCCATGTTTGTCAATTACTTTTTCTTAAGTTTCAACATTTCTAATTTGGTCCATCATCAGATTAAGATTT
Source organism: Vigna unguiculata (assembly GCF_037176805.1). Taxonomy (NCBI): domain Eukaryota; kingdom Viridiplantae; phylum Streptophyta; class Magnoliopsida; order Fabales; family Fabaceae; genus Vigna; species Vigna unguiculata. The sequence continues at coordinate 46,946,295 of NC_140795.1, read as the reverse complement.
GTCTTAATTAGACTATTTTAACAATTTGGCTAATAAAATATAATGACCCTGAGACATTTAATTTTATATATATATATATATATATATATATATATATATATATATATATATATATATATATATATATATAAAGAGTCGAGATAATTGCTAAGAAACAAAGTTGAAATCAAAACTTCCTTTAATCTTTATTAATTATCAATTATGATTTAACTATACGTTTTGGTATTTATTTGGAAAATAATTTGTAACCAAAAAAATATATTAGAAAATAAGCATTTTAGTTGTTGTAATTACTAATATATTTTGGTTTATTGATGAATATCATTATATATATCCGTTATAACGATTAAATGAAACTTACTTTGATCTGTGATTCAATTTTATTTTAATTTCTAAGATTGCGAAAATAAGAACTAATATGATTTTCTAAGTCATAAAAAATAATTGGGTTTCTTTATATAAAATGATTGAACGATTTTATCATCTTAAATGAATTTTCCAGGTTCAACATGAATTATGTTGACAATCTAAAACGTGACAGAGATCTTATATCTAATAATCTGAAAGATTAAAATGGAATCTTCATAATTTTTTAACGCTATATAATTAGAATATATTAAAAAAATCGTTTGGCAGTTTTAGTTCGTAATTTTTTTATATATCAATCATTTCGGAATTATATATAGTATGATTATTAATTTTCCTAATAATTAGTTGAAAAGTCATATGCCGGATAAATTATAATAAGTTGAGTGTCTAAAAAATTAATTTGCAGTATATTAAAATAAAAAAATATTAGATATTAAATTTAGACATTTTGCACTTTGGTGCGTGTTAGATCGAGGGAAGTTCCCTTTTGGTGAGGTAAATGTATGATTTTTTTTTTCCAAGTTTTATATTTTTTTGAGTTGTTTACGGAATTAAAATCATGAAAAATGAACTCTTTATAAATCTTCTTCCACGTCTAAGTTTTTAAGTGTGACATTTCTTTGTCCCAATACAAAAGTCATATGTACAGGAATATAAAGAAGATTCATTTTTTTTTATCAACTCAATTATTGTCGTCTAACATTTAAACAATTAACACAAGGACAATAATATTTTTCATTCACGAGTGTTGCATTTCGTTGAGCAAATTGAAGAAACTCTTCAACCCCATTCTCATACACATCAGTGATCCGACTAGCATGCACCCAATTTCGATCCATTACTACACAACATAAAAAGCTCGTTCATACAGGCATTCAATATTTCCCAACTGTCCAAATAAACAATTGAAGTTTATAAGAATGATTTTCTTAATGATTGAAAAACATCTTTAAATCATTGATTGAAAAATACTTAAACTAATTTCTAAAAACATTACCGAGGGTCGAACACCTTCGGACTCAACCAACACGTTCAATAATAATCGTAAGTACACAGTACCAAATACAATCTTAATTAGATATTCAATTAAGATTTAAATTTAATATCAATAAATATAAGAAATTAAAATTATATAAAATTTTAAAAAACTAACCGTTATAGCAAATGAATTTTTTTGCCTAGTGTGAGAGTGTTTGAACCTTCAGACCACCAAATGCAAGTAAAGCAACACTTACACAGCCCTGAACAACCCAACAGAGGGCGACAACAACAAATGGATGCAGGGATAAGTCGCGGCAGCGGGGTTTTTCACGAAAAACCTCCTCCCAAAAAGTCCACACCAAGTGGCAGCGTGAGGCCACAAACAACGTAGGAGACCCCTCGACGACATGGTGCTGTGGTGGAGGGAGAGCGGTTGCGCGAGGGCAAGCAGCGACGACAAGGGGCACGACGCTCTGACCAAACCACAACCTCAAAGAAGCGACGACAAGAGGCGCGACTGGTCTGACTACAAGAGGCGAAACGACGGACGGAGCTCCAGCGGCGTGGCCATGCGATGGAAGCAGAGTTCCAAACCAGAGAAGCGGCGTGGCCGAACGAAGGGTTGCGTGAGTGACGGTGGTTGCATGAACAAGGGTTTACGGTGGTTGAACGAATGATGGTGGCAAGGGCTGCTTGGACGGCGAGAGAAGAACCTCAATGCGGAGGAGCAGTTCACGTTTCAATGGTGGAGTGGAGCAGAGGAAGAAGAAGCGCACAATGAAGCACGAAGAAGAAAACAAGAAATGAGGGGGAAACCATGCTGACTACAATTTATCAGGGTACTACATCGGTTAACAGCTAGAACCGATGTAGTATTGTTTAAACCTATGCAAAAATATGATTTTTCAATTTCTTTTCTTGAAAAAAATTAGTGTTACATCGGTTTTCTTGATAACCGATGTAATAAATATCTCAGTATTTTCAAAAATGTCACTGCGCACTGTGCTATATCGATTTGCGTGTAAGTATTGTAATATCTTGTTGTAATATACCATTTCTGCACTAGTGATATAAATATATATTAAATTTTACAAAATTTTTCTAGCATTTTATATTGGTCTTCAGGTTATAAGAAATGAAAATGATTATTAATCACAATCAAATATGTACCCAAAGATCAACACAAAATAGAGTTGATAAATATTCATAAATTTTAAGACATGTATATTCATATATATATATATATATATATATATATATATATATATATATATATTTGAATATACACACTAATAAACTATGAAAAAATGATGAATCTTCTTAAATTGTCCAACCAGACAATTTAAGATTAAATAATTATAAATTATTAGTACTGTCTCCTTTTATATTAGTTTTTAAGAAATGCAATTTCTTCAAAAAACTTGAAGACAATAAATAGTTTTTGTATTAAATCTCAAATGGGAAACTAAGACTAATTCAATGCAACAAAAAATCTCAAATCAAACAAAATAAATCAATATATTTAAATATATAATTAATCACGTATCCAACATACAAAAAATAAAAAGACATACACATACTACAAAACTATAGGCTCATATTAAAAATAATTTTTGAAGATAATAATAGAACCTAGGAATGTGAAACGTGAGAAACAATGGAGGAGGATGCAACTCTAGACACGTTTTGAAAAGCTACACAATCACATAACAATGCAACAGTACTTGTACACGAATGATAAGAAAAAGCAAATTTTACCAACAAAGAACGCAAGGAAGACACACACTTAACAAAAAACACACATAAAAAAAGCGAAGAAATCACTTACTAGTTCAACATTGAGTGTTGACAAAGAAAGGAGGTGCTCAAAAAGTGGGCTTCAACGGTAGCGAGTAGAGGTCCTAGAGAACTTCTTTAGCGGTGACGACGAACCTCTTTGACGGAACGATGACACACAAACGAAGGTGGAGTGGGTTTGTAGTGGAGGTTATGGTTTTCATCGTGGAGGCTTTTCACTGTAAGAAAATGCTTCATTAACAACTAATTTTAGTGACCAAAAGTTGTTAGTCACTATAATGACAAATTTAGATACCAATTTACAAAATAAAAACTTATTGGTTACTAAAATAGTCACTATTATGAATAAAAAATTATAATTGGTCTCTAAATTGGGTGAATAATTAATCAAAATAACTTATTGTGTGAGGGTGAATTTTTTCATGTGAGGTATTGTGCTCATATCTTGAATTTGATAGTTCAAGAGGGTTTAAAAGTGGCCGAAGTTGCTTTGCACAAAATTAGAGAAGCATTAAATATGTGAAAGGGTCAAGGGCAAGAAAACTAATATTTATAGAATGTGTTGTTCAAGTAAGGGGTATTGATACTAAAGTGAACTTAAGGTTAGCTATACCTACTATATGGAATTCTACTTTTCTGATGCTTGAAAGTGGTCTTAAGTATCATTGAGCTTTTGGATGTTTCACTATACGTGATAGAAACTTTAAACATTTTTCAACAATTGACGAGTGGAAAAAAGATGAGAGGATGTGAGAATTTTTAAGGCCATTTTATAAGATAACCAATTTGATTTCAGACACATATTATCCGACCTCTGATGAATATCTTATGAAAGTATGGAAAATTGAGTGGTTGTTAACGAATACTCTAAGAAGTGATGACCCCTTAATGAAAGAATGACAAAAAGGATGATGGATAAATTTGACAAGTATTAGAGTGAATATAACCATTCATTCAATCGCCATGATTCTTGGCCCACAGATGAAACTTGAAGCGCTCTGATTCTATTATTAAAAGCTTGATCCTTTCAATTGTGATGAAAAGCTTAATCATATAAAAGGAAAGATGTACAAACTTTTGGAAGAATATGTTAGTGTGAGGTCAAATTCATCTAATGCATCACGTTCTCAACTCACTTGTTTAACAGAAGAACATTTGAACATGGAAGAAGACCAAGAGATTAATCCATATAATATAAGTTAGTCATTATTCCTAACTAATTTTGTTATTTATTAGTATCTTATCCTTATTTTAACCAATTTTTATTTTTGCATTATTTTGTTATAGGAATATATCAATTATGTAAGCTAAAATGTGAATGTAACTGGCAAGTTTGAATTGGATATGTATCTCACTAAAACACCACTTGAGCCAAAGTATTTTCCAAAGTTAGATGTTTTAGCTATTGGAAGGATCGACAAGAATGCTATCCAAATCTATGTAGACTAGCATGTGAGGTGTTAAGTATTCCAATAACAACTGTTGCCAGTGAGTTTTCATTTAGCATTGGTGGTAAAATGCTTAGCAAGTATCAATCTAATCTTCTTCTTGACAATGTTCAAGCTCTAATTTTAACTCAAAATTGGTTACATGGCTTTGAAAATATTAGTAATTTAATTTATATTACTTTTCAATATTTTCTTTACATCATACTTCTTATTCTAAATTATATCATTTGTTAATAATTTGTTCTTACTTTTGAAGACGAAGATAATGACGATGCTCACAAAGAAGAGGAAATTGATTTAGACTTTTCAATCCATGACTCCAATGTACCTCATGTGCAGTAATTTGAGGTAATGAAGCAAAAAGTATGGCAAACTCAGAAGTATTTTTGAATTCTTCTTGAGAAGTGATTTTTAAATGATTGATTGTTGATCGTTCCTTCATTTGTAGTGGACTATTTTCTGGTTTCACAATGACTAGGGCTGTCACATGCATTTACCTTAGCATATCTTGCAGTTGTTATTCATCTTCATTTCTTCTTACCATTTGGAAGCATCTTTGCATTCATACTCCACTACAACACTTTCTGCCTTTAAAGCTCTGTAGTGAATTAATTTTGATGTGAATCTGACCAGGGTTTTATGCTATCTTGAGTTGCTTGTCACTGTAATGCATTGATTTAAATTCATGTGCCCACATAGTTGGATTATATTTGAGAGTTAGCTATTAATTTGGTCATTTTGCATCAATCTACATGATTTATAGGTATGTAAGCATTGTTGCAGCTGATTCCTTATACATCTCTGAGTTTCAAATTAAGATGACACATTTTAATTGCATTGTAGGTCCATATCTGTTTTTGATACAAAACTCTAAGGCATGTGTTGTTCATAATTGTTATATGCAGTGATTAAACACTAAGGCACACTTTATATCCCTATCATATTATTATATTCCATTTTCCTAGCCTAATTTTTGAATTGTTATATTTAGATTTCATCTACAAAGAAGTGCAAATCAAGATCGGAAGCATGAACAATTGGAAAACCTAGCAAAACTAGAAGATTGACAAAGGGAGTTATAGCAATTTGGAGGATGAGAAAACTGAAACAACTGTGTTATGAACAAAAAATTTTGAATTAGCTTAACAAAAATCTATAATTTTTTCGTTTATATTTTGTTGAATAGCATGACAACAACTAAACTGTGAATTATTAGTTAAATATTTGAAGACTGAGCATGATGAAGACATTGGTATTTGATTTTATTGTAATTTTCATTTCATTGCTTCTTAAAAAAATTATTTAAATATTTGAAGACTAAAAAATAAAAAAAAAAATAATGTTTTACACGGGTTAGTGAACCAACCCACTTAACCACCAACTCGTGGTGGGTTGAGCTGGGTAGCAAAAATTTTGGCTCACCATAAAGTGAGTCGGGTTGGACGCACTCATTTTTAACCCGGTCCGTGGTGAGCCAACCCGTGTGAGCCAACCCGTGTGAGCCGATTGGCTCACTTTGACATGTCTAGCTATTACTTTCACCTTTTTCTATTCTTTTTTCACATTATTGTTCCACTTCTGGTGATAAAATGTCTCTTTGAGATTTCTTTTATGACCATGTCCACAACCATGACCACTAGCACGATCACAACCACAACCAAGGCTACAACTATGACCATAAAAATATGAATCAAAGATATTGCCACATTCATTTTTGGGAATAGAGCATAAGCAGTTGGGCGGGTCTCATGATTTTTCATCAAAAGTTTCATTGTTTTGTTCAACCACAAAAAGGTAGGAAATAAATTCAGAATATTTGTGGAATCCCTTTTCATGATATTGTTGTTGCAAGAGAAAATTAGTTGCTCAAATGCTTTATTTTTAATGGCATCACCAAGATCCATTGCATCTAAATATATTCTTCCTTGTAATATCAATGGTCACAAATTCAAATTTTGCAAGATTTGACATATTTAGGACTAGCACATAAATATTAATAATAATCATTTTTAATGTATGAAACTATAAAATTAATATAAAAATTTTAAATTATAGAAAAAAATAATCAAATATAAATAATAATTATAATAGTAATAATAATATTAATAATGGTAATAATCATCATCATAATAAAAATAATCATAATAAATGAAAATTTATAAAGTCTAACAATTATTATCACAAAAAATAAGAATATAAAAAAAATTGTAAATGAAGAAAAGATTAGAAAGACCTGAATTAAGACATGGAGAGCTATGTCCTTAGAGAAAAAAAAACTCTCACTAGCACTCAGACGCTCAACTGGTTGGATAATCGATACATGTTATGAAATAAAACTAACAATAAAGGGAAGAGGGAAGAAGAAAAGGAAGAAAAGAGTATAAAAAACAACTTTTATATGTGTCGTATTACTAATAGACATGTCAAAGTGAGTCAATCGCTCACACGGGTTGGCTCACCATGAGCTGGGTTGAAAATAAGTGAACCAAACTCGACTCACTTTATGGTAAACCAGAAATTTTACAACCTGGCTCAACCCATCACAAGTTGGTGGGTTAAGTGGGTTGGCTCACCAACCTAAAAAAAATTATTTATTTATTTATTTTTAAGTATTCAAATTTTTAAATAATTTTTTAAACAGTTCATGAGATGACAATCACAGTAAAATCAAGAACCAATGTCTTCATCATGCTCACCACCAATATATGATGAATTGTTTCCAAGAAATTGTCCATATAGTCCAAGAAAACATGGGTAATATTACACATTTTCTGTAATGTTATTCAATAAAATATAAATAAAAAAACTCCACATTTTTATCATGCTAATTTAGAATTTTTTTTATAAGACGGTTGCTTGGGTAATTTACTATAAAGACTATAGTTAAAGATTAAAGTATCAACGTATACAATCAAATTAATTAAGCATTCAAACTATTCAAAAATTATTGAACAACATCCTAGCATTTAAAAATATGATATTTTGAACCTATATAATTAGGAGTAGTAAATAATTATTAAAAAAGTTTTTAAAAATTTGTAAAAAAAATGTTGGTGGGTTAAGTAGGTCAACCCACCTTCAACACGGCTCGAACCCGTTTAACCCATGGATTAAGTGAGCCGGGTTGAGTTCAACCCACTTTTAAAAAATTAAAATTTTCTCAACCCAACTCGACTCAAACCTATGGTGAGCCGAATTAACTCGTAAATTGAAACCCATTTTGACATCTCTAATTACTGGTCAAAAAAGTCTTATCTATATATTCAAAACGTAGCTCATAAAGAATATAAATCAAATAATTAATATTAATGAATAACCATTAATTGATAACATTAATATAAAAACTAATACACATTAATATCTCAGGAATAAATGGGTAGATAAAAATGTCAAAGAAACAAAAGTATTAATGCACATTAATGCATTAAATAAAACATACGTATTTAAAAACGCAACTCATAAATTTGAGTTATCATGAACTCTAAACTGGTATAAAAGATAAGTTTTAAACTCAAAATATAAGTCAACTTAATTAAAAATATGAATTAGATCTCAATCTAAATAAACTATGATGCAAACGCATGAAAGAATTGTTGATTATATTTATGTTTATTTTTCTCGGTTTACGATACTTTATTATACATTATTTAAAGAAATCATAATAAGAATTTATATAATACATCATTTATATTATACATTATTAAAATAAAGAGTCCTTATAGGTGTATCAATTTTATTAGGAAGAACAAAAAGTGTGCATTGGATAAACGCTCAAAAGAGCTAATTGCATTCTTTGTGTATTAATATATATTCAGCACTTTTTCAATTATTAGATTGGTTTGGTTTGAAGAGGAATTTCATCACTTATTAAAGAGAGTAAAGTCAACTATTCTACGTTATATTATATTATAAATTACTTTCTGTTTCTATTTATTAAAGTTAAAAAAAATGTTAATAATTATTAAATAGAAAGGATTAAATATGTAAAAAAAAAAGAAAAATAAGCATCATCATCAACGACCAAATTTCAGTTGCTAAGTAAATAAATTATAAAAATATAACCAATTTTGAGATCGATTGCGAAAATGAAAACATACACTTTGCTCTAACCTTTAAGTCACTATTACTTGCTCTAAGCTTTAGGTCACTATTTTTCTTGCCATTGTTAGAGACAAAGTAAAAAAAAAAAAAAGTCATCCCAAAAATTGTAATCTTAATAAATTTATGATAGAATTGAGTTTATTTTGTATCGGATTTTGTCCGTCCCAAAATTATTAGTAATTTTTATACTATTGCCTCAAAATTCTCTGATTTCTCTTAATAGTACATTGTTACATTTTTGTGTTTTTTTTTTTGTTATTTTAAAAAAACTGGTTTGATTTTTAAAAGTAGAGCTTGGACATTTAGAATTGTTTTAACTAAAAAAAAAAGAGAAGAAAAGCTTAATAGAGATCGAAGAGCATTGATATAATGGAAGCCCACGTTAAAATTTGGAATCTTTTTAAGTATTGGCCCAATGAAGAAATTTGCCACAAGAGATTTTCTATGCTCATCACACCCCCATTGGTGCATACCACAATTGAAAAATGACTATTCAAGTCAATATTTATTAATTTTTTAAAATGACCTTCATTATAGTATTGAAACGAAATTACATCGACTCAAGAATAATATAAATGTTCTTCTTTGTATAGTATACAAAAAGATAATATATAAATATAATTATATATATACATTTAAACATGAATGACATTAGGCATATTAATAAAAATGCATCTTAAAAATAGAGCAATGACTTCCCTTAGTTTTTTAAGGGTAATCTCAAAACCTAGATTTAAGGAGACTAATAAGACTAAAAGACTACATATATATTTAAGTCACATGAAACTAGTTATCATACAATTACTTTAAGCATACGTAACATGAGAAATTCAGAGACAACAACTGTTATATATAGCCCTTATCTTCCATTTTTGCTCCACCATTCTTCTTTGCAGCAATCTTCCCTCAAGCCAAAGAAGAGGTTTTATAGTAGAAAAATGATTTTTTGACTACTAAATTTTGACAACTTTCTCTTACAATCTTAAGTGTCATCTTCTAAGTGATTTTTTGTTTTTCCTTTTTTTCATTCTTAATATTCAAAAATCACTTAAAAGATGACACCTCGTATCCTAAGAGAAAGTCGTCAAAATTTAGTAATCAAAATATCTTTATCCTTTATAATAATCTCAAATATGTGACAACTTGTTTGTTTAGGTTAGCTGATTTTGATACTTTTAAGATTAACCTTCATGTTTTGTTGGTCTTCTCTGCAAACTCACCAAAGAGTAATAAGCTCCACTTGGTCCCTCACCCAACAAAGATGAATGAGTCCCTTTCTCCACCACTTTTCCCTTCTCTAGCACAGCAATTTGATCACAGTTCTGTATTGTGCTTAACCTGTGAGCCACCACCACACTGGTTCTTCCCACCATCACCCTGTCTAGAGCATCTTGCACCAGTTTCTCTGATTGGCTATCAAGAGCACTAGTAGCTTCATCCAGCAACAGCACTATAGGGTTCTTCAGTATGGCTCTTGCTATTGCAATTCTTTGCTTTTGACCCCCTGAGAGTTGCACTCCTCTATCTCCACACCATGTTTCATACCCATCTTTCAAACTTGCAATGAACTCATGAGCATTTGCAGCTCTTGCTGCTTCCATGATCTCACTTTCATCAACCTTCTCACATGCTCCATATGCTATGTTTTCCCTTATGCTCCCACCAAACAGTGTTGGCTCCTGACTCACCAGACCAATGTGTTTCCTCAGTGACCTAAGGTGGTATTGTTTTATGTCTCTACCATCTATGGTCACTGTCCCTTTCAGAGGATCATAGAATCTCTCTATTAGCCCTATTATTGTTGATTTTCCAGACCCACTTTGCCCTACCAGTGCTGTTGATTTTCCTGCATCTATTCTGATCGAGAAGCCTTGAAAGATCATCACATTAGGCCTTGCTGGGTATGCAAAATGAACATCATGAAGCTCTATTTTCCCTGTTAATTTCTCAGCCTTGTGCCCATCTATCTCATCATCAGGCTCGATTTTAGTGTACCTATCTAGGATTGCAAAAACTGAACCAACAGCATCAGCACCTTTTGCTAGGTCATTGGTCATGCTTCCAGCATCTGCAATGACTCTACCTGTACTCACCAAGATCATGAAGGTCTCAAACAATGCTTTGGCACTGATGAGCCCTTTGAACACAAGTTTTCCACCATACCAGAAATCTAAGGCCCAGGTGCAAAATGTAAGGCTCTGCGAACATGCAAGACCAAGCCCTGCAAACCATGATTGCCGAACGCTTTCGTGACTTGGTCCCTCTTGTGCCTTCTCAAGCATCTTTAGGATCCTCTCTTGGGAAGAAAATGCTGTGATGGTTCTGAGATTGGAAACAGCTTCTGCAGCTATCTTGCTACTCTCATCTTGCGCCTTGATGGCCTTGCTGGACATGCTTTTCAGAAGAACACGCCTTGTGTAGAAGCAGACTATGATGATCGGTTGAACTGCTATCATAACAATGGCCAACCTCCATGCAATGACCAGGCCCATAGTGAAAGCTATCACCACTGCAGAAATTGTTTGCACCACCAGAGCCATTCTGTCTCCCACCAATGACCTTACCTGAAATGAAACAACAAAGGTATAAGGACAACATAGTTAAAGTGTTTGGTCTTTGTTAAACATACATTGATCATGTCTATAGAGAATCCAAATTCCATAAAAATGCATACCACATTGGCTTCTTTGGCAAGTCTAGAACAAACAGCACCAGTGGAATTTTCATCTTGATCGAACCATCCAACTTCGAAAGTGAGAATCTTTGAGAGCATTCGTTCTCTGATCCTTTTGGTCAAGTACTCTCCCATGTACGCAAAGTTATAGTGTTGGAGGATGTTAACCACCAAGGAGAACACGGCCAACCCTAGAAAACAAAGGGAGTAGATCCTGGTTTTCTCTTTTATCTCATCATGGTCTGGGAGAAAATAAACAGATATCACGGACCCCATTGAAAATGCATACACAGGTTGTATTGCGCCAAACAACACTGCGTTCAAACACCCCATGCACGCTTGCTTCCACTCGGGAACATTCAGTGCTAGCAATCTCCGAAAGGAGGGAAGTGGCAGCTTCATATCTTCCACCACAACCTCTTCAACAACATCATCATCACCACCGACAACAACACGAGGGATTGAGTTGGCGGAGCTGGATCGACTCACGAGAGACAACCTACGACTGCTTGTGCTGTGATTGTTGTCTTTGTTTGATATGGATGATGATGATAATAATGATGATGATGAAGGAGGAGGAGGAAGAGGGTGAAAAGGGGTGTCTTCTTTTTCATGTTTTGCTTGTTGCAGACGAACGAGAGAGGTGTAGAGGCCATTGTCGTTTTGGATGAGTTCATGGTGTGAACCCATTTCCATGATCTTCCCACTTTGCACGACAGCAATGACATCTGCATTTCTGATGGTGGATAATCGATGAGCGATGATGATGGTGGTGCGCCCCACTGCTGCTTTGTCCAAGGCTTCTTGCACAACTCGTTCGGATTCAGAATCTAGTGCACTCGTTGCTTCATCCAACAACAGAATTCGTGGCTTCTTTATTATTGCTCGTGCTATAGCAATTCTCTGCTTTTGTCCCCCTGACATTTGAATTCCTCTCTCTCCTACCTGCAAACAATCTCCACTGTAAAATCTTTCAACTAGTTTAACTTTGAAACACTGTAAAACTTCAAGAACACATATATACTTTATCCCACATCGACTGTACACTCATTATTTCTCTTAAATTATATATTTTAAGTACTAAATTTTGACCACCTTCTCTTATAATATAATATGTCATTTTTTAAGTGGTTTTGAAATATTAAGAATGAGAAAATAGAAAAATGAAAAACTAATTGGAAGATGCCAACTAAGGTAGTAAGAGAAAGTTGTCAAAATTTAGTAGTCATAAAATCATTTTCCTCATTTTTTTTTTCAAATGTCAAATGTGGATGAGTTAAATTTAAAATTTACTTTTTAATATATATATATATATATATATATATATATATATATATGGAAAATGATTTTTTGACTACTAAATTTTGATAAATTTCTCTTACAACTTTAGGTGGCATCTTCTAAGTGATTTTCCATTATTCTATTTTCTCATTTTCAATATTTTAAGACTACTTCAAAAATGACACATCATGTTGTAAGATAAAATTTTCAAAATTTAATAATCAAAATATCATCGTCATATATATATATATATATAATATGAACTTAGAGTCAAAAACTTATGAACACCCTGGAAAAAGCATTCTTTTACTATATATTTTGATGTTCATTACATTTTTTTTATCTGAAAATAATTTATATATATATATATATATATATATATATATATATATATATATATATATATATATAACAATAAATATAGCAATTTGATCTTCACTACATACTTTTGATGCATTGAACTTGGCAACACTATTTTTTTTTTTTTGGAATGATTGGAAAGTATGTGGAAGAGGTTCTATCTAGTGATTTAAAAAAAAAAATGTTTTAAAAACGAGTTGTACAATGATAGGAGTGAAGTAAATAAAATTATTAATCGGTTGCATAAACTCATGTGATGTAAGGCAATTTTTAAACATTTTTGGGGATAGTCAATGATAATCATTGATAATGTTAGTGTATATTAATTAATTGGTTATTTTGCAATTTCCCATGAGCCACTTTCGTGTATGCATGATATTGTTATATTTTTCCAAATGATTTTTTAAGCCTAAAATTCAGTGTTTCCTGAAATTCTCCTAATAATTAATAATTTTAAATTTAAATAAAGCTTAAATAGTAAATTAACCTCACATAATGTTGTAGATAAAAACAAATTTTTCAATTTTAAAAGATGAAAAACAGGAAAAAAGTTACATCAAACTAAAAAAGAAAAATCCATTTGTTAAAAGAGATTAAGTCTTTAATAAGAGTTGACTAATAACAAATATAAATAAAAAAGTATTTTAAAAAGGTGTTAATTAGTACAACATTTTGTAATAATATTTTGATTTTCAAATCTAAAATTGTATTGTCATGAGTTGTAGCATAACATGGTTTGAGAAACATTCTACTATTAGATGATTTGATTTAAAATGATTAAGTTGCCGGCCATTTATGGAACTTGTAATTAAAAAGCATTTGGGGGAAAGTTTATGTGCTTTATGTGCGTGGACCACCAAATTATTAGTTGGACTTTTCTATTTTCTTCCAACAAAATTATTATACTTAACATCAACACGTTTCACTTCCATGGATTACACCATGAACTCAAAGAATCACTAATGTCACCCCATTATTATATATATTTTAGTTTATTCGTTTAAAAGTCTTAATTTAATGTTTTTAAACGGCCATGAATTGAGTTTATAAAAAACTTCATATAAGTTTTTAACCTATATATATATATATATATATATATATATATATATATATATATATATATATATATATGCTTAAAAGATTTTACACTATCATCAACTAATAAAAATTGATTTTGACTTAACGGTGAAAGTAATTATTATATAAAAAAAATCAATAAATTCATTATATGATAGTTTATTTATGGATAATGATATTTTAATCCACTTTTTTTTATTTATTTTTAACCTATCACTACAATCACCCTTCAATTATCTCTATTTTAATTTATTGTAATGGTGTGATGTAATAATCTAAAGGTGATTGAAGTTAAAAATGGGTTAAGAAAATGAATCAAAATATCATTATCTTTTATTTATAAAAAAAACTTTGACCTAAAAACATTTAAGTTTTGTCATTTCACTTTTCTTTAAATTTAAATTTTAGTACTATATATTACTTTCACACCCAAAATAATTTTAATACCTTTCAAACATTTTATCATTATAATGAGTTATTAAATGATAGTTATCGGTGTTAAAAAGTTTTTTCTTTTTTTTTTATAAATAACCTTTTTAATAACTAAAATACCTTTAAAAGTAAGTTATCAAGTAACAAGTGTGTAAAAAAACATTTTTCTGTAAATCAGTTGACAACCTTTGAAGGAAAATATTTTTTTCCATACTACTTTACACCGGTTGATTTAATTTAACTTTCTTTTATATAAAAACAACTAAAGACTACACTTGCATGCATAGACTCGAATCATAAAAAAAAAAATGATATTTTAATTATTAAAGTTTGATAAATTTATTTTGATAACATGAGATGAGATGTAATCTTTTAAATGGATTTAAAATAATGAGAATGAAAACGTGAAAAGAAGAGAAAACTATTTAAAAAATAATATCTAAAATTATAAAGAAAAAGTTGTTAAAATATAATATGAGTAGATATATATGAGATGATAGCACTGACCTGAGTATGATATCCCTGTGGCAACTGTGAGATGAAATTATGAGCATTGGAAGCTTTCGCAGCTTCCACAACCTCTTCCTCACTTGCATCTTCTCTTCCAAACAGAATATTCTCCTTGATGCTCGTCGCAAACAGTGCAGGCTCTTGACTCACCAACCCCATTTGAGACCTTAACCACTTCAGCTGCAACCTCTGAATCGCCACGCCATCAACACGTATCTCTCCTTCAACCGGGTCATAGAACCTCTGCAGAAGAGATATCACAGTGGATTTTCCCGACCCACTTCCTCCCACCAGCGCCACCGTTTTCCCTGCAGGCACCCTCAGGGAAAACTCCTTCAGAACCACACTGTCGGGCCTCGATGGGTACACGAAGCTCACATTCTCAAACTCAACCTCGCCACGAACCTCCCCCAGAATCTCCCCACCCATGTTGTCTGAATCGATCTTCGGAACCCTTTTTATCACTTCCATTATGCGTTCTCCCGCAGTGCTCGCCTCTGAGAAGTACTTCACGTTCGACAAACCAGCACCTAAGGCCCTGTCTCAAACAAAAACATGTGTCACCTTAAAATCATCAAATGTTTTGGTAATGAAATGAGATAAAGGGTAGGAATGATTACAATCCTCCGAGTGCTATGGCTGCTCCAACTGCAAACACAGTTCCACCTTTGGCACCATGGTACATGACCAATCTGCTACCATAATAGGATATGAAAGCCCAAATTGCAAACACAACACCATTGCTTCCGATGGCTAAGCCTTTTGCCAAGCCTTGTCTGAGTCCTAACTCCACCGAGCCTTGTAAAGCATCAGAGAAAGCATCAATGGTCTTGCTTTCGCCCACAAAGGAGTAAACGGTTCTGATGGAAGATATTGCTTGTTCTGCCACTGTACCAGCTTTGTTGTACTCTTCTCTTATCTTACTGGCCAACCCCATCAGTGTCCTCCCATACATAAAACCAGGGATCACAAGTAGAACCACAAAAGGGAACCCCACAAGTGTCAATCTCCATAATAATGCAAAACCCACTATGTAGCTCCCCACAAACATAGAGGCATTCATCAAAAAATTTGGAACCTACAGTTTTCAAAATTGGAACAAACTGTTAAATCAAATGATGTGACCATGAGTAGATCTCAACCACATGATTTGTGAACTGTTGCTAAGATGAAAAAAAAATTGTTAAAAGTTTTACAGTAGTATACTAGTACCATGATTTTGACTCCACTCGATATACTTCACTTTATAGAAAGTATACATGTTTCATTTTTGTTTGTTGGAATTTATTATTCTGTCTATAAGAATGTTACATCAACTTAAACTAGTAAAAAGTAGTTTTTGTGTCCGGTTACACTGAGTTTTGATGTCAACTTTGTCCTGAAATCAATTTTATATTATCAATAATAGCTAACATATTAATTAAAGTAATTTTTGGATAGCTATATACAAAAGCACAACATTACTTTAATAAATCTTGTATCATTCAAGGAATTTATTACGACAGTGAAGTGAAACACTTTGTTTAGTATGAAAATTGAAAGTGAAGAAAAAAACAAGTTACTGGTTTTGGTTTTATGCAGACCTTTTCACTAAGAACATCCTGAATTACGAGGCTGTCGTTAGAGACACTGGTGATGACCTCAGATGTGCTACTGACATGCAAATCAAAGTATGCAACTTCTTGCCTCAACACTGCCTTTAGGTACCTCACTCTCATTCTTGCAGCTTGTCTTTCACCGGTTCTTGTCCAACAATAACCCTCTGAAATCCACCACAGTGTTCAAGCTTTAGCATCATGAAAAATGAAGATATATATAAGTTGGTCAAAGTCAAAACCAGAATCATACTCACCTAGAAAACAAGCCACAAAAGACCCACCAGCCAGGTATAACAAAACCACAGCATTCTGCATCACATAGGTAATAATAAATCCAAATCAAATAATCAAGCTACTTTCTCATATTTTGAATTCTCTGGCTAGATTTTCCTGTATTGTTCTTCTGGACTCAGTTTCTAATATTTTGTCATGTGTGTTGAACTAGAGAAAAAAGAGAAAAGTGAGAAAAACAGAAAATAAAACAAATGAAAAACCTTGTTGATGCCATGGATGAAAGTGCTATCTATGCCACCAGAAAAGTTTCCAATATTGTTCATGATTTTGCTGGTGATAAACAACACCAAAGGGGTGCCTATGCCATCACCAATGGCTCCAATCAATCCAAAAATCATGAGAAACACGTCTAGGCGATCAGCATGCATAAAAATGGAGCTAAAGGAGCCACTCTTCTTGTTCTTAGCAGCAGCCATGGAAATAGAAGTATTATTATGGTCAGCATCACCATTATCAGCACTACCACCACTACCACCACCCATTTGGTGCAACCCTTTTGGTTAATTAATAATTTCCTCAGAAACAACCAACAGTAAGATTCTCTGACAACTACTGTGTGACTGGCTCCTTCTTCTTCTTCTTCTTGTTCTGTCTTCTTCCTTTAAAGACCCTCTGAGTGGCCTTATATTATTTTCAATATTGCTGCTGCAACGTTATGATGGAATTTATAGGCACAATTAGAGAGTGGTGTGAGAGAGAGTTGGAATGTGGAGTGGTGGGGGCCAAAAGTAGCAGAAGAAAACAAAAAAGGTGAGGGTTTGTGTTATTCCTGGTAGCATGTGTGGAGAGGCTTATTGCAAGGAGGGTGGAGGAGAGTGACATTTGGAAAATCAATAAACTAATGAAAAACCACAGGTTTGACTTTATTATAATGCACCTCTTAAAGCGTCATTAATGACGTTTCTTAGTAGCAACACAGCATAATCCACACAAACACTTGTCTTTCAAACTTAATTTTGCAGACAAGAAGAGGATACATGTGTTTTGTTCTTATAAACTCTACTGCAAGTAAACCTAAAACTGAAAGTATGATGCTACAAAAGTAAACAAAACTTAACTTTTCGTTTTGTTTAATGAAGTTATTTTTATTCAATTTAGATTATATATAATAACTTTTCTCATGATAATAACAATAAGGCTTCTAAAATAGAAAGAGTTTTCTGGTTTTGATGTAAGTTTTCAAAAAGATTGAAGTCTTCCATGGTGCAAAGTTTAGGTTGTATTCCTTTTTTTTTTCTAATTAATGAAGGTTGCGTGCAGCGAAAATAGTCAAAGAAAAATGAGAAAGAATGGAGAAATGGTGGGAAAAAAATAGAGACAGATAGATTCATGGGGTGGTTGGACTCAGTAGAATTCAGTATTCTTTTCTTAAAATATTCTCTCTCTTTTTCCGCATTTATTATAGAGTTTAATTTATATACTTGCTAACATTTTAAAATGAATTTTTTATGTATTTTAAAGAAACATGTTACGTACATTACTTTTAAATAGTTATCATAAAATTTAACGAACTTATTAAATATGATAATTTTCCATTGGTTTAAAACATAAAAAATCTTTACACATATATTATTTTCTTTAGCTTATTATTACCCTTTTCGAATATACGGGTGAAAAAATAATTTTGTTTTTTCAAAAGAAAAAAAAGAAGAAGAAAAAAAGCTATGTATTCTACACAATCATTTTCTTGTAAAGACCTAAAAAATAGCTAAGAGTAGAAATAGTCTTAAAAATGATATTTGATTATTTTATTATTAAAAGTCAAATTATAAATAAATTTTATTATTAATCGAGTTTTATTTTATAAGAACAATGGTTCCTCTTAAATATTTTGTAAACTTTTCTTTGTTTTTTTTTTACATTATTGATTTCATCATTCATCTATTTGACAATTAGAGACCATTAATAAATTTCTGGTGTCGAGGTTTACAATCCTACCTTATTAGAATCTTAAACATAATAAGTTCAATTTTTGTCCTTAATTTTGGTCTTTTAAGAATTCTGTTGCATGTAAGATGTTTTTAGCTTGCGTGTGGCTTTTAAGGCTTAAGAGGGATACTTGTTCAATTAGGATTGTTACAATGTGTTTTTATTGCGTTAATTAGAGTTTTACATCTGAAGATAGAGCAACATGTTTGAGATAGAGTATGAGTGAAGCATTCTTTTTAATTAGGAGCATTTATCTTGGTAGAACAAATTAGTTATTTAAAATTTATTTCTTCGTGGTAGTGAATTTTTGTATACATCTATTTTGAGCTTATTGAAATTGATGGATGAGATTAATTGGTTGGTTTGAAGAAATAAATAGTGTTTAGTTGATTGGATAGTCTTATTATAGTAGTATATGTGTAGTTGTGATTTGATGGTGTGTTAGTCTCAAGGAATGATAAACTAGACTCAATTTGGTTTCATATGGTGCAGTAGGGGTGGGCAAAAAATCTAATTTTCTTGATCCAATCCACTTTTGCTCCAATCCAATCCATTTATAATCCATTTTATTAAAAACCCAATCCATTTAAAATCCATTTAATGGATCTGGATTTCAATCTAATCTACATTTTATTTATTTTATGGATTAGATATCCATTTTATAAATCAAGATTTTTAAATATGGATAATCCAAAAAATCCAATCCAAATTTTCAATTTAAATTTTTAGTTGGGTCTAAAGATTGAGATGGACTATGCTAAATTCAAACTAGGACGGGCCTTGCTCGACGACCTATACAGATCGGGCAGGCCCGACGACCATAAAAGGTTGGGCGGGCCTAAAGATATGAACGGGCTAGGTGAGCCCGACAAACCGAACGAGTTGATCGGGCCCAACGATCCGAAAAATTTGAGTGAGCCCGATGAACCGAACGGGGCAGGTGGGCCCGAAGATCCGAACGGGCCAAGCGGGCTCGAAGACCCGAACGGGCCAAGCGGGCCCGATGACCCAAATGACTCAAGCGAGCTCACAGAACCGAATGGGTCAGGCAGGCCCGAAGACCCGAACGACCCAGACGAGCCTGATGACCCAGACGGGCCCGACGACCTGAACGGGCCCGAAGACCCGGATGGGGTGGAGGACCTGGACGGGCCCGGCGACCCGGACAGGCATGACGACCCGGACGGGCCGGACGAGTCTAACGACCTACACGAGCCTTACGACCCGGATGGGCACGACGACACGAACGGGCCGAACGACCCATGGGTCGGACGATCCGAACGGACCTGACGACTCAAACGACCCAGACGGGCCTGACGACCTACACAGGCCTTACAACCCAGATGGCACGACGACACGAAAAGGCTCATCTACCCAAACGTGCCCTACGACTCAGACCGGCTCGAAGTCTTGGACGAGCCCTACAACCCGGACGGGCCTGACGACCCAAACGGGCTTGACGACCTGGATATAATCGACGACCTGGATGGGCCCGACAACTCGGATGGGCCTGACGACGTTGACGTACCCGACGACCCAGACGAGCCTCACGACTCGAACGTGTCTGACTACCCGATTAGGCTCGACTGTTTGGACGGGTCCGTTCGGGTCGTCGGGCCCATTCGGGTCGTCGGGCCTGTTCACGTCGTCGAGCTTGTTCATGTTGTCGGGCCCGTCCGGGTTGTTCGGCCCGTCCAGGTCATCGGGCCCCTCTGGGTTGTCAGGCTCGTCCGGGTCGTCGGTCTCATCCGGGTCATCCGGGCCTTAATGACATAAGTTTTAAAAAAAACAATTTAAATTTATTTTATAAAAAATGGATTCTGGATTTTGAACTTGATCTAAATATTTGGATTGGATTTAAATCTTTATCCAAATATTTGGATCTGGATTTTAAAAAAATCCAAACTACTTTTGCTAAAGAAATGGATTTGGATCAAAAATCTAATCTAATTATTTGGATATAAAATGGATGTGGATTGGATCATTAAAAATCCAATCCATGTCCACCCCTATGGTGCAATTTATAAGTTGAAATTTGTTGTGGTTTGTTAAAAGGAAAGAAAAACACCATCAAAGACCAAAAGCGAAAATATACCATCCATTATATTTGTGTTAAAATGTTGATGTGTGAAATTGTGTCTGATGATGGTTTTGCTTTAGGGATAGGTAACTCTTATTCAATTGGTTTCAAAGGGTACATTTTGACTTGGTAAAATTGGCTTTGATATGCTGAAATGGAGAAAAATACCATCTGACGTCAAGGAAGAAATTTACCAATCTGTCGTGACTATTATTCAAACTCGTCGAGCGAGTGTTTCTCTCGTTGAGGAAAGCATAATTTGCAAAGTCAAAGAGGCAGGGGAGGGTTCATTCGTTGGGTGAGTAACATTGTTGAGCGAGAATGTATTTTTGTGCAAGATAGAGAAATAGGGGAGCCTTACACGTTAGTCATGATAGGTCTCGTTGGACGAATTTATGTGAATTACTCTCGGTAGTCCTATTCGTTGAGCGATTCAGGCCTCGTTAGGCGGATATTTCAAATAATTACTTTCAATATTCACTCGTTGCGCGAGCCATAGTGTCGCCCAACAAGAAATGACTTTAGTTATGTTATTAATCTATATATAGTTTGAAATGTTTTTAGAGATATATGTATGTATATAGTTGTGATGACTTATTTTGAATGAGATTATGATATGTGATTGTGATGTGGTGTATGTGGAATGGCTTTCAAGGGAGAAAAAATTTAACTCTTTTATTAGGTGTATTGAGTAGGGACTCAAAAAAAGATTATCCATAACTCATGTAGAGTAAGATATCTAGTTAGTGAGAGTCGATGGAGGTTCCTATGACGAAAATTGGTTTTAAATGTAACCTTTCTTGCTGTCATAGGTGAACTAACCTTGCTATATAGGAAGGTGTTCGGAATAATCCAAGTGTAAATCAAAGTCTCACATCGAACAGAAAAGACAAAGTTAAATATTATATAAGTGTAAAGACCCATAATCCCATTGTCTTAAGGTTTTGGGTTAAAAGTGGTGTCAAATAACTTATATGTATAAAACTAATGTCATATATATATATATATATATATATATATATATATATATATATATATATATATATATATATATATATATATATAACTACAATCTCTCAATGACCAACCCATATGAAACATAACCCATCAGAAGATTGCATAGAGCTATGGTTTGTAAGCTAAAATCTATTAGGATCCTTATGACACGTGCAAAATGTTTGAGGTCTAATTCAAACCTTTGGAGGTAGTAGCAATAGTTAGTACAAATGAGTGTGAATATTTGAAATTAAATGGTTTGTAAGTGATTATTTGCTTTAAGTCTTTTGGTCTATTTTATACCTTTTTTAATAAAAGTAGGAGGGTTGAGAAGTAGTGAAACTATTGATGGTCGTTGCTTTATTAAAGAATATAATAATTATATTTCATAGATCCTCTAATTGTTGAAAACTTTTATATATTTTGAGTTTTCAAAGAAGATTGTAAATACATAATATATTTTTGTGTTTGTTTAATGCTTAATACTCAATTTGTAATTCTTCACTTAGCTATATAAATTTGCTAAGTTAGGATGTTAATGTTATAAATTAAAGTTTTCTTTTAAATGATTAAGATGATTGTATGTTTTAGATTTCAACACCTTTGTATTAGTTTTTGTTCATGTATATTTAGTAATACGATTCATAAGCAACTATACACTATTTTATTAAAAACATTTATTATACTACAATATAGTGATAAAGTTATTAATTTTTTTAATTCAATAATTTAAAATATTAATATTATTTTTTAGCATATAAACCAATGATAGCATATGAGAAAAAAACAAAAGATTTTTTGAACATAATATATAACTGTGTTTAAGTTTAGTAGCCAACTTATACTCAATTATCATATGAAAATTATAGTCAATTAAAGTTTTGTCCCACTTATTCCTAAATTACT
Source organism: Vigna unguiculata (assembly GCF_037176805.1). Lineage (NCBI taxonomy): Eukaryota > Viridiplantae > Streptophyta > Magnoliopsida > Fabales > Fabaceae > Vigna > Vigna unguiculata. Next base: position 46,923,462 of record NC_140795.1, on the reverse strand, counting down.
ATTTCTAGAAAATCTTTACATAATTTGAAGAAAAATAATATAACTGACTAAATATAGGAAAATTTTATCACTATTTTAATTCATTGAAAACATCTTTACCAAACACAACCTTAAAATAGAACTACTATTAAAATAGGTAAACTCTTTTTCACGGTCGGCCATTACACCTTCACCAACATGCTTTTAGAGATTAAACTGTCTATCAAGTGTACCAACTCTTATCGTGCAAAAGCTCATCCAAAAATATTACACATATATACTCGTAAATTTTTCTTTTTTAAGCTATTTTTTAACATAAAAAAAATTAAATGAGGGATTTGAGGTTTTATTTGTTCAATCTTTTATTAAAGTTATTTGATAAACATGTTTTTGTTTTCTAAAAAGTATGTTCCTTAAGCCCATAAAGAAAAAAGAAGGGGATGAAAAAAGTACTTTTTAGTTCTTTTGTTTTCTGATTTTTAAAATACTTATTGCTTTTAAATAATTTTCAGCAACCAATGACAATTTGAATGTCGAAGGTGTTGGAGATTTTATATCAACGGAATCAAGTTATAATATTAGGTTAAAAATGTTGTTGATTCGTTAACTTTAAGTAAATTTTGGAATTAATTTATTTTAAAATTTTGGAGTAATTTAGTCATTCATATTTCGAAATATGTGAATTTAATCCTTTTAATCAAATTTTGTTAGGTTTATTTGATGTTTCTATGTATTTCAAGATTGTATTTGAGTTGTTTATATTGTTTGACATATTTTTATTTTAATGTTAAGTTAAATATTATTATGAAACACACTTGAAATATCAAATAAACTTAACAAAATTTGATTAAAATGATTAAATTCACATATTTCGAAAGATGAAAAACTAAATTGGTCAAATTTTTTGAAATAGACTAATTCCAAAATTCACTTAAAGTTAAGGATCAAAAACATATTTAACCCTATAATATTTATTCTATTATATAAAGAGTTTGTTTTTTATGCACACAATTTTCTTTTTAATTTTATCATTTAAGTAATTTTTTTCAACTGAAATAATTATGCTTTATTTCTTAAGTGATTTTTTAAACTTAACTATTATTTTATTTGACTATTTATTTTTTAAATTTATTCATTCTCTTAAACTAAACTAACTACATATACTACAAAAGTAAATATAAATAACTTTTATAATTTTATTATAAATAATTTTCATTTATTTTGTAGGGAACTTTTTATTATAGATAGTTATTTTAGTTTAAAAGATAGTTAAATTAAAAAAAGTCAAATAAAAAAAAGATAGATTTAAAAATAAATATCATTTAAAGAATAAAATTAATAAACTAATTATCTTAGTTTAAGAAAATGATTACTTAAAAAATAAAATTGAATTTTATTATTTTTTGTTATCATAAAAAAATACACACATGTGCGTAAAACATATATTTTACTAGTATAATTAAATATAAATTAATTTTTATAAAATTGAATTATATTTAAAATTCACTTTCTAACCTAATATATCTTATTGACCACATTGTGTTGGTACTTAAAGTGGAATTCTTTGGTGCAAAGTAAGAAAAAGTTATTGTTTCAAACTTTGTGATGGTTTCACTAATTATAGTTGTCCTGGAATCATGCAAACTTAATCATATAATTCACAAATAATGTTGATTGAACAAAATATAGTTCTCTTTATTTCCTTTACGCAACATCAAAAGCTATGTGCAAAGGAATCTTCAAATTTTTCCTTTTAAATTTTTCTTGTTTCCATCACCCACTTTATTATTTTTATAAAAATTATCAAATAGTGTCAAATAACTTTTTTTCTTCATATTTATTAATTAAATTTAAAAAGATCGATATAAGTTTAAAATATTAACTACTAAACTCATTGAATTCATTGAGTTTTGAAGAAATAGTGCATTCAATACAATAATATCGACATATTTTGTTTCTGGTATAATAAAAGAAAACTTGTACAATAACTTAAATTATGTTAGTTTTATTTGAATTTTTTGACTATTGATATGATTCAACACATGTTTGGTATTTAGTAGTTATCACGTATGTTTATTAAATAAAGAATAAATAATAATATGTAATTAAGGTTGAATGAAGTATGAAGGACTTGAAAAAAGAAATTCTTCAAAGTTAATTGTATACTAATAGTAATTTTTTCCTCCAATAAACATACGTCACAAATCTTAAAAATTTCACACATGCTCAATTACCTCAATCATTAACGAAATTCAGAAAAAAAAATTAACGAAATTAAAGTTAACATATTTATACCGTAATTTGTTTTAGTATACTAAAAGCAAAATACATTAATATTTATTGTACTAAACCAACTATATATATATATATATATATATATATATATATATATATATATATATATATATATATATATATATATATATATAAGTTATTTACTAATATAATATAATCTTTTAGATCAAATTATTCTCCTATAATATATAATCCCAAGCGAAGAAAAAGAGTGAAAAGACTGATATTTTATAAACAATTTCGATGTCTTGTAGACTATTCGAATAATCAACACAAACTACTCTTACATATTAATCTTATAATTTTAAAGAAACATGTCCATAAAGTTGTCACGTTTAATAAAATCATGGGTTAAAATTTAGTATAAATTAATAAAAGTAAGAAAAATGATTATTGTGAATGATAAATTTGTCATTAATAATCTTAAATATATATTAATTATTCCTAACTTTCTTATATGCACCTTTCTTTTCATTGTCTTTCATATCTCACATTCCCCTAATTTATGCGTGATGGTGGCTCCACTGAGTCCCACATGGTCACGATCTTCTGAGAATTTATTAACACAGTGACGAGGAACAACGTTATTCAATTTAGTTATTATAAACATAGGATTTTCAATGTCTTCCGATATATAAGTTTTTTTATGAGTATTTTGACGGTGATCATACTATATATATATATATATATATATATATATATATATATATATATATATATATATATTAATTATTAATTAATTACATGATAATATAAAGGGTCCAACGGACCAGCCCGTTAGCCCGTGCTAAAAGGAATGGACTGGGTTGAAGATTTCAACCCGTCAGTCCATTCTGGCCCGTCCTGTCCAGCCCGTCAACTTGACGGGCCAAAGTACGGGCCAGTCCGTCTTGGTCCGTTGGCCTGTTTTAAAAAAATAAAATAAAATAAAAATAATTAAAAAGATTAATTTTTTAGATTATATATTTTAAATGTATAAATATATAATAGTATTATAATTTAAATCATTAACACTTACAAATTAAGTTTGAATTATTAGTTATAATTGAATAATTTAATATGTAAATTTAATAATTATTTTAACTTATCTAATTAAAAACATTAACTAATCAATTAAAAGTTAAAATAATATTTTATTTGATTAAGTATGACTTTAATAATAATTTATATGTATATATAAAAAAATTTAAAAAATAAAACAAATTAAAAAATTTGAAAACTAATTAAAAAAAAAAAACTAGACGGGCCAGCCCGGCCCGGCCCGTTAGCCCGTCCTATACGGGACGGGTCGTGGCTATTGACCCGTTTCTGTTTGACGGGCCAGTCCGGCCCAGCCCGTTTTTTGACGGGCCACATACGGGCCGGGCCAAAACGGGCCGGGCTGGCCCGTTTGCCACCCCTAAAGTTAACTTTAAATTTAACTCAATTTTATAAAATAAGGTCGTAGGATGAGGTCTGTGCTTATTTATAGTATCTAAATTGACCTTATTTTTAGTTGACGTGAGATTTTCAACACACTTCCTCATGTCGACTCAAGCGTTGACATTAATGGATAGTTCGACGAGTGAAATAATATTTTTAACAAACAACAAATCTCATTATAGGAACTCTAATAATGATTTAAATACCAAGTTAAGAAATATATATATATATATATATATATATATATATATATATATATATATATTCTAAAATTTTAAATAGACATTTTCTTTAGTCGATGTGGAACTTTCTTGAGTTCAGTTTCTTTACCGAGTTTGTTATGTTTTCCTCTGCTGAGCATTAAAAATACATTGTTTTAGTATTTTAAAGATAATTTTAATATATTTTAAAATTTTAAAATTAATGACCACCAGTGTAATCTAAAGACACAACAGAAAAACAATAGAGAAAAATCAATAGAGAATCCAAATTCAACTTTCTAACACAATTATTTTGTAGTGTTTTAAATGGTACTTTTTTAAGTTACACTTGAATCTTTTACTTTTTGATGAAATAATTTGACCGACAAAAGTTAGATTCATGTCGGTTTAACCGATGAATATGTTGGTGTCTTATAGCAAGGATGAATTGTTTGAGGGATTATTATTATTATACATGTGTAAACATCTTCTTCTTCCTCGTGCCGTATGCAAACACGTCAAACCTGAAATAAAATCATTTTAAATACTTGTAGCAAAACACATATGATCACATGCAAAAACATATTCTAAACTGAGAAGAATATTATTTGCAAAAAATAAACACAGACATCACTATCATTAAATCATATATCATTAATCTATACTTTTACGTGACATTCAAGTAAGTATTATTATTTCTAATAATGATCTACATTATCTTTATTGATTATGGTTACATTCCACCACCGTTCATAATAAAATATAATTTCTCTTCATAAATTATGTTTATGGGCCTAAACTAAACCCTGCTTTTTTGTTACCAAGATGAAAATTTTCCAAGTCATGAGAGAAAATCATATACACATGGGTAGAAAAATTTAGAAACCTAAGTTGTTACTCTTGGTTTCTATATTCCATGTTAAGAATAAGAATATAATAACAACAAAATGCTTCAACGCGTATGCTGTTACGTATTCATTGTTTATATCCCTGCTCATCACGTATGCAAATACGTCATACCAAACAATTTCGTACATTTTTTTACGTTAATATTTAAAAGAAATTATTAAGAATAATTATTATAAAAACCAATTATTATCAAGGCAACACTTAGTTCTTATTGTGTTTTTAAAAATTATTATAAAGTTGTGTTTCCTACGTTGCATGAGTTGACAAGATTCAAATTCAGTGTTTTGAAGAAAAAAAAAAGGTGTGGATTTTGAAGAATATAAATTAGGAATGTTTGAAAGAAAATCCAGAATAAAGCATGAATCTTGGTGATTAATATTGGTGAGTGAAACTAGAAATGGGAGAGTCATGTGTGATCGACATTGTTTGTGGATGTCAGTCACAAGTAGTGGAGATGGAGTCACTCCAAACAAAATGAAACTAAAAGTTCATATAAAGATGGAAAAGCCAACCATGATAAGTTAATGTTGGATTTATATTAGATGGATAGTAATTGTAGAATCATAAGTACTAATTTATTATTATTATTATTATTAAATCTTGAAATTCGAGTAGTATATTGACCATGTCCACTTTAAGCAGCATCATTAAACTCATTGAAATAAGGTTAGTTAAGTGATGTCAATTAAGCTAATGTTATTCTACTATTAAGCTTTTAAATTAAGTGAGATTTAACTTTGGCTTATTTCACAACTAAGATAAGAATATTTAAAAAAGTTATTTCACAGTCCTAAATAAATACTAGTGAAAGGATAGTATTTTATGCATGTTAGAAAAGATTTTTTTTATTTCAGGAATCGAAAAAAGAAAGATTTTACTTTCTATGTTGTTTTTAGACCCAGCTTAGAAAGTCCACATTCTATATTGGTTTGCGATAACACACGAAGGAAGTTTCAAAAAAGTGAGAGAAATGAGTCTTTTCACTGGACAAGGGCTTGGATGAAGAAGCCCTTGATGAGTTCATGGTTGGACTTCGCCATGTTGAGGTAGGTGTAGATGTGAAAGCCACTCGTGAACTTCGTGGAGGGCATGTAGGTGTTATTGTGGTCGTTGAGCTTCTGGACCTTGTTGTCAAAGAGTATAAGGAAGGAGGCGACGTCGACTAGTGTGACAACACGTGGGTTAGAGGAGATGAAGGACCCTAGTGGCATGTTGGTGTTGATGACGGTGGAGTATTGGCAACGGATTCTGGAAACCTAAAATATTGATTAAGAGAGACAGATATAAGGAATGAAAAAAATTCTAAATGAGAGAAAAGTACCCATTTACCAAAAGAGGGAGTTGTGAAAGCAAGAGGAAGAGTAATAGCAAGAGGGTAGTGTAGTAGGAAGGCGAGGAGGAGACAAGGAGGCAAAGAGGTGCAAAGAGTAGGAAAGTTGAGTGTGTAAAGTGCAGCGCAAGAAGACTAGGAAGGAAGAAGGAAACTAAAGATTTTATTGTGGTTCTTATGATAACCAACATAGAAAATTTTGTAATTTATTATAAAATTTTCACCACTCTCACTTATGTCGATTCTAAATACAACTGACATAAAAAGTCTTGTACTTTATTAAAAGATTGTTATCACTCCCACTTTCTATGCTGGTTACTTTGTATGCTGATTCTAGGAATAACTGGCATATAAAGTCCTATATTTTATTACAAACTTGTCACCTCTCCCATTTTCTATGTCAATTCTAATTACAACCAACATAAAAAATATCATAATATTTACAATTCTACCACCACTTCACTTATTGTGGTAGGTGGATTATAACTATTATAATAATTCATCATATAAAGTTTACATATTCAAAACACATCTTATTTTCTTTACCATTAAAACTACAAATATTGATAATATACAATACCAAAAACCTACATATCATCATATTTTCAACCTCCTTGAATAATAGAAGAATCCTAAGAGGATAAACCATGAGCACTGATATGTGTTGATAGACCTTTTCTTCTCTACAAAATTGACACCAAGGCACCCAAAGAGTAATTGGTCATTCAAGGTTTCATGGATTTCAACGCCAAAGACAAAAGCTTGAATTTTTTGCCATCTAAGGTGCACATGGTTCTATGTAGTATAATTTCCTTGATAGCTTAGTTTCCATTATGTCTTGACCCCATCAAATACATACATCATTTGTGAGTGTCCTAATAATACTAAATTTGATTTCTTAACAGATTTGAATTAGCAAAAGTTTAGGATATGTATCCCTTAAAGAAATTTCTTCTAATCAAATGTCCTTTCAAAGTATTTTATTTCTTGATCCTCTTTTCCAACAAATACTATTGTCAAATCAGTTTTCCCTTTGCCCTATCTTGCACACTCTTCTAATATCTCTCTGTCATCCCAAGTCTTGACTATGATCCTTATTCTCATTTAATGCTCTCCATGACCCATATTTTGACATCAAAATGTATTTCCACAATCTAGGTTGTTCCTTTCATAAATTACATTTTCACTTGCTAAATATTGCAACGTTTAAAGAGTTTTAAATCTTTCACTCCCAACCACCCTTTTCCTTAGTTTCACAAATTGTTTCCATTTACCCATGCAATCTTCCTACCCTCATACCATCATCCCTATAGGAAATTGCAATGTATTTTTGTTAACTCCTTAGCACACTTGGAAATTTGATAAGAAATATAGGAGCATTGTTGATAACCAAATTTTATCAAAAGTAACTCTACTTGCAAAATATTTTGACAACATTTTAGCACTTTGTATCATTTCTCTTGTTTTTTTTTAATAATTATACAAAGAGCTTTGAAGAAGGAGTCATTGCAATTCCCTTTTTAATCATTAAGAGCTTTTGAACTCAAATATCTCCATCTTTTTCATATGAAAAGTATGGACATGAAGGTGGATTAAATGTGCTTCATGCATTATTAAATGTCACTCTCACCTTCAAGCAACATCTCGATAGCAATTAGTATTTATCAGTACTAGATCAAATAGCTTTTTGGTCAAAAACAAAGTAAAAGTAAATATTGTATAAGGCATATAATTGAGTCATTAAGTCATAATTGTTGTTGAAGCAAAATAATTTTAGCTCGTAGCCTAAGAAATCGTAGACTTGTGTTTTGCAAGGATCATCTTGGTAGATGAAAGATGAAGGCATTTCCTGCAAGAGAGTGATAAGGTAAAACATGTTTTCATTAAGTACAATGTAAATTTAAAGTTGTGTGAATTTACATTTTGATGAATGTTTCAATTATTAAACTGTTATATCATATGTCAAACAAAACAATTGCCTTATTTGATATGCTTATATTTTATATTTTAACATATTATGATGAAGCTTTTTTGTGTCTTTTACTTTCTTAGTGTTGATTTAATTGTCACTAATCTAAATAAATATCAAAATTAATTTAAAGAAATAAAATATCAAAAATAATTAAAAGTAGTTAAGTCAATACAAATTTAATAAATATTAAAAATAAATAAGATTACCTTAAATAGATATTAAAAATAAATTAAAATAATATTAACTAGATTGACATTAACTTTAATAAATTAAACATTAAATATAAATAACATTAACATAAACTTAAGGAACATAACTTAAATATATACAAATATTAAATATAACTTATATTAGTGTTGATTACATTAATACTACCTTAAATAAATACTAGCGTAAACACAGGCGCTATCACGTCTGTGTGTACGCATTTTTTACATATGTATGATATTATATTAGTAGGTGATATATTATAATGTTATTTAGTCAATATATAAAATAAAATTATATTTATTAAAAATAAAAGGGAATATATTAGAAAAGATAAGAAAATAACGGTTGATAAATAGGAAAAAAAGAAAAAAAGTAGAGATAGACAATTTTATATAAAGGTTGTAAAAATAACGGTCAATTTTCAAAAATTTAATAAATAATTATATTTTAAAGGGTAAAATTAAAATTTTGAAATATGGACACAAAAAAATAAATAAAAATAACGGTCAATTTTTAAAAATTTAATAAATAATTATATTTTAAAGGATAAAATTTAAATTTTGAAATATGAACATAAAGAAAATCTCCTTTATATATTGTTATAGATTAATAATAAATTATACTAATGTTGATCAGGCTATTGCTAATTTAAATGAATAAAAACATTAAAACTAAATAAAATCAACCTTCATTAAATATTAGAAATAAATAAGATTATATATATTTAGTGTGTAGTAAACTACCATATAGTATTTTCTTTATTTTTTTATTCTACCTCGAGTTAGAGTGAAATTGACTGACACTATTTGCATCGACGAATATATACTATTTTTGGCTCATATTATTTGTTCTGTTAAATGTCTTTTGGGCAACTATAGTATATAAGACTCATTTGATGTGATGGTTATGGTAGGGTCAAAATGAAAAAGAATATTTTGTTGTAAATTTTTATTATGTATATAAATTTATTTTATGAGTTGTAACATCTCATTTATTTTTTTAATAAAAAAAATCATATTGACATGTGACTTTGTACCATGTTAAGATTTTGAAATATATTCAATAATCTCTTATTATAAAAAAAATTCATATTTTTTTGTTAATTTTGTTTTAAAATTTTTTTTAGGAAATACTTACAAATTTTATGAAAAAAATTTATAAGAAATTGCTATTAATTTTCTTGTAAAATATTTTGTATAAAACACTTTTCGCGACAAATTTAATAATAAATACTTACAAATTTTATAATTTTGTAAGAAATGATTATTCATGAAGAAATTACTTGTCAATTAAAATTTTTAAAAAATACGATAGAAAAAATTTTTTTTTTACAATTATTTTAACAAATTTATAAGAAAAATCTTATGTAATATAAAAATTTCTAATAATTAATAATCAGAATTGGTACGTAGTTAAGGTGAGAAAGACACTTCTACTAGTCTAATATCATCTTAAGTTGATTTAAACATATTTAAATTTTGAAATTAAACTTCATTTATTTATATCACAGTTTCAATCTATGTTTTGAATCATTCCATTCAGTTTAAAAGGTACATTTGTCTGTCAGATACAATAAGTCAAACTCATTATATATTTGGAAACCAACTTATACTAGAAGATTTTGTCAAAACCTATAATCAAATTATCTGAATTTTGAAGAGTATATAATTCATTTGAGAAAATATTTAATTTAAGTAAAAAAATATATGTAGCCTATAATTAATTTGGAAAAGCTACTTAAGCATATAAATGACTTTGTGATAATTAATTATACTAAAAATGTGAAAGATATAAGAATATTTGTGAAACTAAATTAAAAGCAAAGAATAATGGACTACAAGTTTTTGCGTTGAGAAATAATTTAGTACACACTCCAGATTTTCTTCATAACTACAAGATATGCAGGTGACAAATATATTATTCATTTTTGTATTAAGTTTGGTAGGAATTCAAGTGTAAGTCTAAGTCTCACATTAGTTAGAAATAAGAAAGTAAAGAATAAAAACTCATAAATTCATTGTCTTAAGATTTTGGGTTGAGAATGATGTCAATGTCTTCTGATTGGGCTCATGTCTCATTGGTATTTTGTTCTCCTCAGTGATACTCCTCCTCTGTAAACGAGACACACTTACGTGGAATTATTGTCGGAAATTTTCTCCTGATTAAAATGGATTTGATACTAAATTATATACATATATAAAAATTGAAATATATTATTTTACTAAACCATTGTGTGTCTGTAAATTTTGCAGCTACTCGAAACAGGGATGGCAACGGGGCGGGGCGGGGACGGGTTTCGCTATCCCATACCCATCCCCGCATAAAAAATTCATCCCCATCCCCATACCCAAACCCAACGGGTATCAAACTTTTTTCCCATCCCCATCCCCACCGGGTAACGGGTATAATCTCGTACCCATACCCGTACCCGTGTTCTAACTACTTCAATATTAATTTTTATAAAAGAAAAAAAATTACGGTAAAGAAAACATAATATTATGAAATATTCAATATTAGGAGGATTTTCTTCGATGCCAAATACCTTAAAATAAATTATAATTGTTTACATTTTATATTAGAATACCAAATAAAATTTCATGTGAACCAAAACATTTGTTAAATTTGCAAACTACAACATTGATGAACTTAGTTGATAAAATTAAAAAATATTTCAAAAAAATATAAAAGGAAAACAAATATTTAAATTAAAATATATTTTAAATGTTTGTTTACTTCAATTTTTTAAATTCTAATGAATATCTTTTTTATACACTAATAAAAGTTATAATATATCACTTGATCAAAATGACACAAAGAATAAATAATAAACATAATAATAAAAGGAAAACAAATATTCAAATTAAAATATATTTTAAATGTTTGTTTACTTCAATTTTTTAAATTATAATGAATCTCTTTTTTATACACTAATAAAAGTTATAATACATCACTTGATCAAAATGACACAAAGAACAAATAATAAACATAATAATAAAATTTTGACATAGATTTTGTATCTTTTGAACTTCAATATATGTTGGATAGTGACAAAAAAATATTCATAGCAATTACATTAAATTTTTATATTGTAGTAAATAAAAGTTATTTATACAATTAAAGTGGAAAAAATTACAGTATGATTAATAGTGAGTTATAAAATAACAAATAAGTAGATAGAATATATCGAAATATTATTCTACATGATGAAAATAAACAATAAATAAAAATATTAAAAGACTAACAAATGTGTGTTTTAGAAATAATTTGAGAGACTATCGAAAGAAATTGCACAAAGGAAATCAAATGTATAATTAAGGTATGATAAAATGAAAAATACCTTACAGAACTAATTATTAAATTATGTTTGAAGTGGTTAAAATTAAATAGAAATATCATTAGTGACCAAAAAATTTGTCATTAAATTACATATAAATTAGTAATTAAATTGGTCACTAAATCAAGTACAGATTCGATCATTGAATCGGTCACTAATTTAGTCATTGATTCAGACAATAAATCAACTACTACCACCAATGACGAAAAATAGTGACTGATATGGGTTACTGACTAAATCAGTCACCATTTCATGTTTTTCTTGTAGTGAATTATCATATACTATTCCTAAATATCATTATATATATATATATATATATATATATATATATATATATATATATATATATATATATATATAATTTTAACCACTTCAAACAGAATTTAAAGTGAAAAAATTACATTATGATTAATAATGAGTTATAAAATAAAAAATAATTAGATAGAATATATCGAAATATTATTCTACATGATGAAAATAAAAAAAATAAATAAAAATATTAAAAAACTAACAAATGTGTGTTTTAGAAATAATTTGAGAGACTATCGAAAAAAATCACACAAAGGAAATCAAATGTATAACTAAGGTATGATAAGACGAAAAATATCTTAGAGAATTAAGAAAACTTTTCAAATATTAACATATAATTAATGGTTGAAAAATAACGAAAATTATTTTAATGAAACAAAAGAGTTCTTCAAATTAAACAAAAATTAATAATAATAATAAGTAAAGAATTTTTTTTATATTATCTTAAATTGAGAGTATAAACATTCTCATGTGAAAGAAAAATTTATAATAAATAAAAATATTAAAAAATAATATAAATATTCAAATGTGAGGCATAATTTTTTTTTTAATTAACATACATCATTTTAACATAATTACATAAAGGTTATGATAAGATAAAAAATATATTGGAGATGAGAATGAGTTTCATGACAAATGAAATAATTAAAAGAAATAAAAAATAGAAAAAAAATATATATATATATAGGGGTTACTTGATTAATTGTGAATATTTTAATAATTTAAACGAGAATGGAGATATGGCGGGGACGGGTATTATGGCGGGTATATGTACATCCCCATACCCATCCCCATACCCAACTGAAAAAGTCGGGGATTCCCCATACCCATACCCATACCCAGTCAATGCGGGGATTCCCCGTCAAAACGGGGACGAGTTCGGGCAATACCCACGGGGACGGGTTTATTTGCCATCTCTAACTCGAAATCAAGAACAGTAAGGGTTTTTAAAATAGACGTATATGTGAATATGATGCGCATGTATGAAAAGTTCTATAATAAATAATTTTGATTTAGTCCGAAATTTCATGTTAATACCAAATGTTCGATGGTGATGGATGATTATTAAACAAAGTAGTTAAGATTACTTAGATTTCACAATCGATTAAATGAAAGACTACTAATAAATATGAAGTTGAAATTGAACAAAATAGAAAGGAAAAAATATAATTTTGCTTTCCTCTTTTAGTATGATTTGACGAAGTTGATAATAACTGAATGCATGTGAGTCATGTTCGTCACATAGCCATCTTGGACCCTTTGAATCTGATGATTATTGTTCAATACTAATGGACAAAGTCTTCGATTATATTTTGATTTTAATCATCTTTTTATCCATCACCTTCTATTTGAAGGGACTTTCATGACTATTACATTTTCATTTAACAATCAATTACAATAAAATTAGTTATCGTACGAAACTGGATTTACTTGTACAACTCTCTAAACTCATGAGAGCCTTTTTCATGGGACTCGTAGTAAGTTAAATTATTTGAACTGTTTAAACTTTTAAAATTTCATTTTGCTTAGTGTCTTTTGACTCGTCGAACGAGTCTGCATAATTTTAGAAACTCAACAAATGTATTAGATCATTAAATTGATTTATCAAAGTAATTCTATTACTAACTTTCAAAATGTCGCCATTTATTTCAAATTTTCGTTTCAATAGAACAATTTAACTAAAATGATACATTAAAGTAAATCATCAAACTCATGCAACCATGCATACTTCAAATCAATGGCGAATCTTGATCAAGAGTTTTGGAGGGACTAGAATAATATAATTTTTTGATCATTTGATTGGACCATTAGTATAACACTTTAAAAATTGACTCTTCTATAAAACAATTGGATCGTTAGATTGGATTATTAGTATAATGTTTTAAATACTTTAAAAGATGTGAAGAAATATAATTTAACTTGTTTTCATCTTCACGTGTAGCTTCCCTTTTACTACTCCTACAAAATAAATTCATTATTTTATTCTTCATCGATATGCTTTTTTTTAAATATACTAAAAAATAATTTATCATAATCTAATAAAATATTGAGAGACATAAGTATTAGAAGAAAAATATATTATAATCAAGTCACAATTAAAAATCGGTTATAAAAAAACATATAATACATGATTTTTTTTCTTCTATAATCATAAAAAGTAAGTATACAAAAGGCTCATGATATAAAAAATAATTTAGTAACTATTAAAGTAATATTTCATCATCAAGTAAGACAAGAGAGAGTTACATTTTTCTTTCTTCGAGAAATGAAGGAAACAGATGAGAAATGAGAGCAAACATAATGAGTATGTGTCTAACTTCATTTTTTCTTCAAAAAACAACATATGATAGTGAGATATGAGTACAATTTTGTCAAAATTTTAAAAGTCAATGACAGAAGAAAATAAAAAATATTTTAATAAATGTTTGATTTAATTACTCTTTTGGTTATTGTTTCCAAAAATGTAAGTTGATCTTCCAGTTCTTTTACTTTCAATTTAATGGCAATTTGATATTTTAATACGAAAACAGATACCAGAAGACTAATTAAACCTAAATTTTTATTTTTTATTTTTTTATTAATATTAAATATTGTATTTTATAAAATAAATAAAGAGACACAATTTAATTATCATCAATTTCTAAAATATACTATATATAATTTTAAAGTTTTCAAAATTTTTAAAAATTAAAAAAAATGAATATATAATTTTGGAAAAAATCAAAAATATTTGGGGGGGCCTAGGCCCCTCCCTACTCCTATGAGGCTCCGCCTCTGCTTCAAATCGTCAGGTTTATCTATAATTTCAATCACAACTAATTTTTTACAAATCAAATCAGCATACTAAAAAAAAATAGTAATCATATCTCCAAATCATTCAATTAAAGCACTACTAGAAAATAACTTTCTTTTACTTGGATTGAGCCATATGCATCTACATTAGGGAGCTTGATGTATGTTATATTTTGCACCAGACCTGACATAGCAGGGAGTTGTGAGCAGGTTTCTATCAAATCCCATAAAGGAGCATTGGAAAGGCGTGAAGTGAATATTGAGATATTAAATGACACTTCAAAGATGCATTTGCCTTGTAGAAGAAGTAATCTCGCTGTACAAGGGTTTTCTGATGCAGATTTGGGAGGTGATTTGGATGGTAGAAAGAGTACAACAGGTTACATTTTTACGTTGGGTGGTGCAGCACAACTGGTAGCATCTGCTGGTGAACCAGAGGTGTTAAAGGGTGAGGGGTGATAATCCAACTGATATGTTGACTAAGATTCCTGACATTTTTATACCAATTATTTTAGATTTTTTACGTTAAAGATGTATCCAACTGATATGTTGACTAAGATTCCTGACATTTTTATGCTAATTGTTTTAGATTTTTTACATTAAAGATGTAATTAGGTCACATGACATAAATTTTACATCTTATAGGAGAATATACTATATAAATTTACATCAGACTGGAAGTTTACTTTAGACACTTTTATGGGTCCAATATAAATACTCATATAATATTTTTCTTTTTCTTTCTTTTTACAGGTCCAACATAAATATTCATACAGTATTTTTTTTTTCTTTTTTCTCTCAGCATTATGTTCAGAGATTTCTTATAGTTATATTTCAAAATTTTGTCTTCTATATAGTTGTTGGAAATAGATATTATGTTGCATCTCTTTAGCAATGTAATTATTTTGTCTATAGAAGAAAATCTACAACAGTTTCAGATCAACCTGAACAGAACATGGTTCTTGAGTTATTTAACAAGAAAAATATTCAGAAAATGATAGTGATAATTTGACTAGAAAAAGAGAAAAAAAAGGCAATTATTACTATGAATTTGTGTATCCTATGGTTTGGCAAACAGTGGTGTCCCCTACACTAGTTGTGTGTTGGAAGTGACACTTAGATGTGAAAAGTAATAGACAGATAAAATGATAGATGAGTGAAAAATCATTAACTTGTTGTATCTGATTTGTGATACAATTTCAGAATTCAATTATGAAAATGTGATTGTGACTAGACAATGCACATTTATAGGTACCACACAATGGACACTTCTCCAAAGTGTCTTAAGACATGAAATCACTACCATTTCATTATCTTTTTTATTATCTTTTTTGTTCCCATCAATTAATCTATCATCCAACAACATAATCATCATGCTTAATGCATTAATTAAGGAAACTATTCCACATTAATTGGAGCTTATATCTTCATGTCCTTTCTATCCAATCCACTTATTAAGGTTGTAAAATCTCAATTAATTTAGTCAAAATAATAAGTTTATTCCAAACTTAGTATATGTTTTGTAAATCATGGATTGTCATTAATATTCATCTCTCTTTTGATTATTTAAAATACTATTTCTTTTAATTTATTAAAAAAAATAATTAATTCAAGACATTGAATTCAATGATATAGAAAGAAACAAATATATATCATTTTAGATCTTCTAAATTAAAATAAAGGAACTATTATGATCCCATTTTAGTTGTGGTACCACTTAAAGAGATATCCAGCAATAAAATATAAAAGTGTTATTGGTGTGGTGTTTTGTTTTGTACTATTTTTTTTTTCTTCTATACTTTGATCATGGTCTCTCTCATTACTAAATAATTTTACATTACATGAATTTTTTTTTAAATTTATTAAAAGAAAATTATAAGAAAAAAATTTTTCGGCTAACAAATAATTTTTTCGTGAATAATTATTTTCTACAAAATTATAAATTTTGTAAATATTTTTTACAAAATTTGTAGTCAAAAGTGATTTATACAAAATATTTTAAAAGAAAAATAGTTAAAATTTTTTTCCATAACAAAATTTATAAATATTTTTTACGAAAAAAATTTTAAAATAAAATTAATAAAAAATATGAGTTTTTTTAGTGAACAAACTTTTTGTAATGTGAGAGTACTTCTTGTACAGTTTATATTAATTTTGCAGAAGAAAAAAAAACATTTTAAAAGTGTTGTTATGATTTAAAATCAGCAAATATATTATTGTTGTTTTGAAATTATGTAAGTACCAAATGATTGAAACAAAGAATTAAAGAAAGAGGACCATAGACATCGACCCCTCAAAAAATATTATTTAATGATATTCATCACACGTTCTAAATTAAATGTTACAATATTTAACAGACATGATCATATATGGGTTGTTTACATACTAATTAATTCCTTTAAAAATAACTCTTTCAAACATATATGTTTTTTTTTTTCAGAAAATGAAACACGCGACTCATAATACAATGAGTATTATAATAAAAAATGCAACAAGGTAATATGTTGCTTCAGCAATAGTATTATAGTTCATCAAAATAGTATCTAATTTATTATGAATCATGAGTAATTTAAAATAATTATTTTCTCTACCTTTTGAAAGTATTTTTTAGAGTAAAATTGTGATAGAGCAACTAGTATAAAAAAGTAATGTTTTAATTGTCATAAGTCATAATTCTTTCGGGGACTTTGTTGGATAAAATATAACATTAAATCTATGTTGAACCTACATAATATATTCACACATTTTTTTTAAAACCTTAATAAATCCCCTTCCTTATCATATACTCAATTTATATATATATATATATATATATATATATATATATATATATATATATATATATATATATATATATAATACAAGACTTAGTCTCACACACTTAAGTTTCTAATAATATATTTAATAATAAGAACCAACTTAAGATGGAAACATGATAATTAAAAAAAGAACTTACATCACCCATTTTAATAAACTTTTAAATATTTTAATGTAACGAGTAAATTAATATCCCGTGACTTAAGAATAGAAGATAAATTTAATTTATAAATACATTTTCTTCCTCAATCTACCCGTACACCAATAGAATAAAGTACGAATATAACTATAAATACCAAAATATGAAAGTAAATAATATTTGTCATACAACATGTTTAGATAGTTCAGATGAAAGTTGGTACAGAAATTAGTTAATAAATCTAATAATAACTCTGACAATTTAAAAACATTATTTTAAATGGATCGGGAGAAAATGGTGAGATGAGAATAATATTGTTCTTGCGGGTCTACAAACATAATACTTTTTTACTATGATCTATTTTTTTAATCAAAATTTTACCAATTCTTCTTGCAGAATCATTTTAATCATCGATTCTGATTTCACTAGTTAGATTTTTAAGGGAGAGTTTTATTGGAAAGAAACAACAACAATAAAAACTAAGTCTAACCACATAAGACATTGACAATACTCTCAGCCCAAAATCTTAAAACAATGGGTTTATGGGTCTTTATCCTTAATTAGTGTTCTACTTTTTCATTTCTAATCAATATGGAACTTAAACTCATACTTGCATTCTTAACAATAATATTACTACTATGGAGATGTTATTAGTCTAGATGATGTCGTATTAGGTTAACGACATCGCTTCGGCTTCACAGTGTCCAAATATAAAAAAAAAATAATAGTTGTTGATTAGTATGGTATTTGTTCACATATGAAACGAAAATGATTCCAAAATCTTAAGGCAATGAGTTTATGGGTCTTTATCCTTATATAGTGTTATTTTCATTTCTAATTAATATGGAACTTAAACTCACACTTGCATTCTTAACAATATTACCACTATAGAGATGTTATTAGTCTAGATGATGTCGTATTAAGTTAACGACATCGTTTCAGCTTCACAGTGTCTAAATATAAAAGAAAAAAAAAATAATAATAGTTGTTGATTAGTATGGTATTTGTTCACATCTGAAACGAAAATGATTGCAGGATTGATTAAGAGCAGGTGGTATATCCCGGAGTATGATAAATTGTGGTGTTGAAAGTTATGAAAGGTTAATTATTAGTTGATAAAGGAGATTTTTGTGTCCCAAAAAGTACATTCTCTCATCAATAAATCAGACCCTACCAACAAGATGCTCCATCCACATTCTAACGTGGTGTCACTGTGAGATCTAGTTGCCCTTCACTTTTATAATGTGTTAGTGTTTCAAACATTCAACTTCATCACCCTTATTCCTTTCACATCTTCATTTCTTGCTTTACAACCTTTTTTTTCTTTTATTTTTCACTCTTTATACATATTATTCTTGATCTCTTCTACATTGCAAGCTTTAAAGAGATTAAAAATTACACTAGAGCATATATGTAAGAATATAAAAGGTCGATAAAGATACTCTAAGACTCAAACACATATGATACACACAATAAATGTAATAATTAATAGTTAGTGTGTATCTCGTAAAATATACTTTATTTATAGTATTTTAATGAATCATTACCTAGATGGACATAGAACAATTAGATTCATGGTGTTTTAATGTTTGATTATCACTCCTTATCATGTCTTAGTATGATAATTTTAGGTTTAATTAGTCGGATGGTACCCATTTTCATTTAGATGTATCACTTTGATACCCACTTTTTAAAAGGGTGTCAATTGAGTCTCGAATTTTGAAAAAATGTCTCAATTAGGTCCTTTTCAGCAAAAAAATTATTAACACCGTTAACGGTATTGATATTTAAAATGACTTACAAAATTAAGTATTGATATTTATATCAAAATTTAGTGGTAAATGTCATGAATTAAATTAACGGCTTTAGTATTTTTTGTCCGAAACGAACCTGATTAAGACACTTTTCCAAAAGTTTGGACTAGATTGACACATTTTTAAAAGCGGATATCAAACTAACACATCTGAATGAAAGTGGATATCATCCGACTAATTAAACCATAATCTTATTTACATAGATATTCTGAGATGATGTTGTTCTACAGAAAACGAATTCATCTAAGATCATACACAATACACAAATTATTACTTTGTATTTTGTAAACAAATAATTGAAGGGAATGTATATTTTTTTTTAATATATATTTCTATAAATTAGGTTGGTGTAAGTTAGCAAACTTCATATGCATTATGTCTATCTATTTTGTTAGAAAAATAAGATATAATTATTGAATGTATTTTAGGAAATTTGTAGCATTGATTGAACATGTTGTGACATATGATGAACAGAAGCAAATTAGGGTTGGCAAAGATGGGTTGTGAAATCTGGAAAAGACAATATCACAAGGATCATAACCCATTAGGAGAGGTGGGTCATGAAAGCATGCTCTATTCCCATTACTTTCCTTCTCAAAATAATTAGGTCAAATGTGTGGAAGGATCCTCAAGAATAGAGGGACTATTATTTTACCAGCTAAGCTACACCTTCTTCCTTTAATTTCTTGTTTTTCCCAACTAAGGATAGTGGGAATTTTCTAGGTGGGGTGGATCTTCATGCTGCTTTGCCTTTAAAAAAAGATCTTATCGATTTTTATTCATCCAACTTCTTGTCTACATTTCATAAACATGCTCGTGATCAATAATGGAGATTTTGTTTGTGTTACATGATCAAACCTTTAATTACTAGTGTTTTCCACACGTTCATAATTATCATTTTCAATCAATTTTTCATTTTTTTAGCAACTATTTCTGATACACTAATATATATTAAAAATAATAATTTATTTGCTTTCATTCTATTTTTCCATCATTTAATGTTTCTACCCGAATTTCTTATGCAAACAAGTTTTTTTTTTCGGAGTCTAGAATGGATTTTTTTGATGTTATATTTTGTTGAACATTAAACACTACTAAAAATTCTTATATTACATGAGAATTTTCTTGCATATTTATTTAAACAATTTGTAAGAAAATATTTTTTCCTTCTATTTTTTATAAGAATTTTAATTGACAGATAATTCTTTCGTGGTTAATTATTTTCTACAAAATTATAAAATTCGTAAGTATTTTCTACAAAAATTGTTGTGAAAAGTATTTTATACAAAAATATTTCACAAAAACATTGACAACAATTTCTGCAAAAAAAAATTCATAAAAAAATTGTAAGTATTTCTTGAAAAAAAAAATCAAAACAAAATTAACATAAAATATGAATTTTTTATAGTGAAAAATCTATTAATATTAGTATATTAAAAAATAATATATTTTAAAACATCAAAACTAATATTTATTATTATATTTTAAAAACACGACAGAAAAATAATATAAAAAAATTTAACAGAGGATCCAAATCCCTCGAATTTCTTTTCAATAGTGGAATTTTATAATTTAAAAGTTTTCATTTTTTTTCTAACAAGTGAAATTGGACTATAGCTAGATTTGAAGATCAAATAACATGAAATCATTTTAGTTTAATTCATGGTATTGAATTTGAACCAGTTATAATATAAAAAAGAGTTGTGTTCCTCGTACCTTTGTTTTACTTTAGTAGGGGGGAACACGATGTCTTTTACATATATACATACGTGAAGTGTTTAGAAGAAAAAGTTAAATTGGTTTCTAACTACCAATTAAATCTCTTTTTTTCTAGTATAGAATGGAACAAGTGACTTCATATATGTTATGCACCATAAATTGGTATTATTCTATAAGTTGAAGACAGTCCAACATCAAGAGAAAAGCTTTGATTGAGAATTTTTCATTTTCTTGATGAAAGTTTATTTATTAAAAAAATACATAAATGAATTGATATGATTATTTGAAGGGAGAAATTAGAAAGATTTAACATCAATAAAGGTGTGAACGAATTGATATATAAGAAAGTAAAACATTATTTTTAATCTAAAATTTTAACATGACATGTTTATGGATTTTTTTATGGGTTAAATATGTTTTTAGTCCCTTAAGTTTTAGTGAATTTTGGAATTAGTCCCGTTTGAAAATTTTATACCAATTTAGTCTTTCAACTTTAGAAATGCGTGAATTTAATCCTTTTTACCAAATTTTGTTAAGTTTATTTGACATTTTAAATGTATTTTATGATAATATTTGAGTTAACATTGAAACGAAAATGTATTAAACGAGGTAAATAATTCAAATATTATCATGAAATACGCTTGAAATGTCAGATAAATTTAATAAAATTTGGTTAAAAAGACTATATTCACGCATTTTTAAAGATGAAAGACTAAATTAGTCAAAAATTTAGAAGAGGGACTAATTCCAAATTCCACTAAAACTTGAGGGATCAAAAACATATTTAACCTTTTTTTATTTATATAACTTATCTTGCTCCTTTCTATTTAATGTGTGATTCACTTTTGAAGATTCCACATCCATTAAAGCTAAAGTGAATTTACACATAAGTAGATGTGAACTCATCTTACAAGTTGTTTTTGTAGAATTAGGTTACACTTTCACTTCTTAACATCAAAGTCATTGAAACTTATTGTAACGAGATTTATTATTTGTTGGGTATATAGTATCACCCACTATCGAACTATCATTAGTCTAGTCCCACACTATGTTAGGAGAGCATATTGAAAAACTCTATCGATTAGAGATAATAAAATTTACAGAGATACAAATCTCACTTTACAAATTATTTTTGTAAAAATTATTTTTGTAGAGTTAAGTTTCACTTCTTAATACCGAAAGCTTTATAATTAGTTTTACTTTATTTAAGAAATATTGTCTTTTGTAAAAGATATATATAGAGTCTTAGGTAGGACAAAAAAAAGAATGAAAGTGGTTTCTATTTGAAGTCACTATCTTTATTTTATGTATAGTAATACACATGGAATGGGAACCTTTTTAAGGTCTATCTCTAAGAGTTTAGTGTGATCTCTATCGACCATTATTTCTTTCTTATTTCTCTCATTTGATTTCTTTTAATATAAGATGAAGAGAATCCAAGACTAAAACAAAAGTTTTAATTTTGTTTTAGTGAAAGTATATTTTATGTATATAATTGAGGTGACATATATTGAACAATGATAGTAATAAAGATTAAGAGTGCATGCATTAAGAGGTAAAGAGTTCTCACATATTGAGACATAGTTCTCAATTCAAAGTCTTGTCTTGTCCCTTTTCTCTCTGTTCCCCATTGCCACTTTCATCACTCTTTGCCCAATTTGATGCCTCCATTGAAGCCCACACTTAGCTGTGTTCTTCCAAAAACCACTCACAACCACAATAACTCATTATAATTACCTACTACCTTTAGGGTTTAGTTTTCATTCATCATTAATCCCTCTATTTAAGAATATAACTAAACATCTATAGTAAGATCTTCTTTTAATTTATTTTTTTTCAATTCACAATGGAACTTGGCTATAATATTGTTGAAAACTTTTTCAAGGCTGAGTTTTATTCTTTCCAACATAATTTTAATTTAGGGTTAAATATGTTTTTGGTCCCCTAAGTTTCAGTGAATTTTGGAATTAGTTCATCTTCGAAATTTTATATCAATTTAGTCTTTCATATTTAGACATGCGTAAATTTAGTCCTTCTTACCAAATTTTGTTAAGTTTATTTGACATTTTAAACGCATTTTATGATAATATTTAAGTTAACATTGAAGCGAAAATGTGTCAAACGTTGTAAACAATTCAAATACTATCATGAAATGCGCGCTTGAAACGTCAAATAAACTTAACAAAATTTGGTAAAAATGACTAAATCCACACATTTTTAAAGATAAATGACTAAATTGGTATAAAGTTTCGAAGATTGACTAATTTCAAATTTTACTGAAACTTGAGGAACCAAAAACATATTTAACCCTTTAATTTATATTTGAAGTAGTATTTTACTTCTAATATTTTTTTTTTCTTGTAAATGTTGAATCGCTATCTTTACAACACTTGATAATATTTATATATTTTTAAGCCAATGGAGATGGCTAGCTGTCATGTACTTTGCGCATGACAATAGAAAAAACTTTTCTTCCTTCAAAACACTAATTGTGGGTGCCAATGAATCATGCTTCAAAAATAAAATAAAATAAAATAGTAAGCTGAAAATGGATTATTTCAAACCTTGCATTATTGATGTCACAGGACAAAAATTAAAAATATCAAAATTAGAAAATCTTGGTTATACACAGTCATATAATAATAACCATCAACATTAAAGTTTAATTAATAATCATTTAGATCTTGTTGTAAATGGTTAAGAGTAAAACGTAAAACTTATGCAAGATTTTAGAAAATTATTTGACTTTTTTAAATGTTCGCATTACATGTAATTTAAAAAATTCATGTGTAGTTACTCTTCTCACTTTCATATTTTTAAACCTTTTGCTTCATCCGGTCTCAGAATTACTATCTCATATGATTCGAAAAACTTATTCTAAAAAACTTGTTTCAAAATACTTACTCCGAAAAACATCTAATGTATTCCAGAAATCTTGTTTCATAAATTGTTGAGATTCTTGTTACAGAAATTTTGAAAATTTTGTTCGAAAATATTTCCAAAATAGATATTCTATAAGTCAAGCTATGAAGGATTATTGAAGGATATAATGGTTAATTTAAGAAATTATAAAGGTAAAATTAGTAATTCTAAGGTTGCAGTAAGCAAAACCCGACACAAATGATAATAGGACACTTTCTTTTTGCACATCCTTAACTTCTTTCCTGCACCTTATAATTTCTTTCCTATATTAATCTAAAAATTATTTTTTGAGTTTTGAATTGAATAATTTAAAATTCATTTATATTTTTTAACAAAAATATTTTTAATTGTACAATCTAAAGTCAAAATAGCTTTTAGAATGTGTAATTCAGAAATTAATTTTGAAAAAGTAAATTACAGATTCATGATCTATAAGTTATTTTTTAGTTATAAATTTAGAATCCTAAAGCTATTTTTTACTTCTAAATTTATGTAATTTGAAATTATTTAAAAAAAAATCTGAATTATATAATTAAAAAAAAATAATTGTAAAATCTTAAAAAGTAGTATGAGAAAAAAAAATGAGTGCAGGAAGAAAACTGTGGAGTTGCATGAAGAAACCGCTTGACAATGAATCACAACATGGCTAAATGATTCACAAAAATAACCCAAAGACATCTCCCTTCACCTCCAAACAGTTATTCTACACTTCAAAAATATTCTTAAATTCTCACTTTATCTTAAGTTAAAATATATTTTCTTTTTTTCTCTTTCCTATTTAATGCAGAGTAATTGAACCCCACACTCAAATTCCACCAATGTCAGCATTCAGTTTCTGTTTGAAATTTTTTTTTTTTGTCTCTTAAAGGATGTCAAAACATTTGGTGCTTTTTTTTTTTCTCAAATCCAGTGAACGTTGACGTTCGGTTCTTGTTTGTTTGTTTTTTTTTTTTTTACGGATGTCAAGATTCAATATTTTTTTAGGGTTAAATATGGTTTTTTTTTAAGTAAAATTTAGAATTAGTCTTTCATCAAAACTTGTTTATTTTTAAAAATACGTGAATTTAATCTTTTTAATCAAATTTTGTTAAATTTATTTAAAGTTTCAAATGCATTTTATGATAATATTTGAATTATTATTAAAATAAAAATGGTTCAAACGATGTAAACAATTCAAATATTATCATGAAGTACACTTGAAACGTCAGATCTGGTTTAAATGACTAAATGTACACATTTCTAAAAATAAAGAACAACTAAATTGATCAAAAGTTTCGAAGAGATCAATTTCAAATTTTACTAAAACTCGAGGAACAAAAAACATATTTAACTTTTCTTTTTTACAAATGTAAACATTTATAGTTGTTTTGTTTTTTTATACGTAGATTTATTGTAATTATTCTTTTTCATAATTATTTTTAATTTATTTATCATTTTTATAATTTTGTTTTAATTATTTAAATTTAGTAGAAAACAATTGATTCAGTTTTAGGGTTTTTTAAATAATTTAATATCTTTTGTAAAAGAAAAAAAAATTAAACAAATACCAGATATTCACATTCATACAAATCGTAACCGGGTATAAACATGTGTTATCCGTTGTGTAACTATTTTTTTTAATTTATTTTTATTTTTTGTAATTAATTTTTGTTCATAATTATTTTTAATTTATTTATTATTTTTATAATTTTTTTTAATTATTTAAATTTGATAGTAAACAATTAATTCAATTTTAGGGTTTTTAAATAATTTAATTACAGAAAAAAAATTAAATAAATATCGGATGTCTAATACAAATCTTCACCAGAAGCAGACATTTCTTAGGGCGATGCAGATAAATTAGAAGATTAAGAGTCGTGACCAATATTTATTAAAAAAATATTAGAAAAATTATTTAGATATTGGTTTATGAAATTAGATTTTTGAGGTTGGAAGTTAATTACTTAATATTTCTTTGTTAAGTTAGTTATTGTTAGTATTATAATTATGTAAAAATATGATATGTGAGAATATTATATTTTATATCATATTTTGTATATTTATAACTTGACAGAAATAGTTTTATGCTTCTACAAATTTTCAAATGCAATGAAAGAATTAGAGTTTTGTGGTTTTTGGATTAAAAAATTATTCTGTATTGATTTTTTTTTTCAATATTAAATTTCAAGATTTCTAAACTTATGTGATGAAAAATAAATTAAGAGAAATGTACATCAAAATTAATCTCAACAAAATCTTGTTGTTATGTTTCTTTGTTCAAGAGATTGCAATCAGTATAATAGACAATATTTATGCTGTAATTTTTTCTTAGTTAGAACATGACCATATTAGACCTACCATCCACCTTGATTATCAATTGTATTTACCATACCTTGAATTCTAAGAACAACCTTCCAAATCCTGCTATCCAAAAAAATGTTGGGTTTTAGGAAGAAGACCAATTACGAATCATTCATTTTTGTGATGACCATGACCTGTTTGAAAATATGCGTCAACCCTTTAATCTAAAGTTTGTGTTAGCATCTAGTACATTCTTGGTTAACAGTGACAATAAGGAAGATTTTCCATCTTCTTCTCCCACTCCCCTGTTCATCCCCTGCCACAATTAATCAAAATCATAACATGAGAATATGAACACTTTTTCCAACATGATTTTGACAGAATGGTCTTTAACTTTGTGTTAACTGTTACAGAATAGCAATGAGAACTTACATTCTTGGGGTTCAACACTGTTTGAGGTATATTCTGCAACTCCATAAGTCCTCTGCTTGATGATTTGATTTCAATCTGTGTAGAGAAAAGTGCTGAAACTGGGCGATGATCAGAGAACTTGCTTTCACTCCTGAAATAGTTAAGTTGCTCCACTCCTTTGCCATACCATAGAATTCTGTCACACCTGCTCACATATAATTATTCAGTCACCACCTGTTTGATGCAGACACATTCTCTTAACAGTAACTTTAGTTTGTTTATTTTCATCAACATATCTTTAGTAGTATAAGTGAGTGATTGTTATGTACATACCATGCTGGAGTTCTTTGTTTTTCCCCTGATCTGTTTGGGAGGCTACCACAGTATCTATTGGTAGTGGAAGATGAGTATTTATATGTTGGAGCAAATTCTATGTCACCTTCTTTCCAACCCTCAAACACTCCACCTTCTTCTAGTTCTTTCTGGAGTTGATCAAACTCTTGCAGAGCCTTCCAATCTTGTTTCCTTATCAGATGCCTTGCAAAATTGTCCTCCAAGTATAACCTATAGTTGAGGTCCCCAAACCAGAATATTCGGCTGAATCATGAGTTAAAACATGGTACATGGTTAGCATAACATGTTATGTTGCACATTTAAACATTTAACTAAACTCATGTTTCGCCTATGAAGAGTAGTGGTAAGGTGTGTTTAACTAAACTCATGTGGTGTACTTCATTTCAAAATTATTGATGCTGCCATGACATGTGCATGTGGTTTTGGCCAATTAAGATATTAATTTGTTAAGAATGAAGTTTGTATCATCTTTCTTCTTTCACTTTGATTCCTTAACTAAACATACAACAACTAAAGTACAGAGTGACTTGAGTTCCTTCAATAATGCAAGCTAAGAATTTTGTAGCATGTAGAGGTGATTCTAACTATGTTCCTCAATTTAATTAACATGACTCTAGCTACCTCACTAGCTATTTTTTTAGTGGACATAGAGGTCTCATAATTGAAAATTACCTAGTGATGTCCCATTTTTCATTTTGTCACACCTAGAATTGTCACCACATGATTTACTTTTTTTATCACAACTTTTACTAGGCAACTCTAGCTACCATTTAAAACCATATTCTCAATAATTGAACTGGTATTGAACACGAACTATAGGGTAGATTTAATTTTCAGGTTGGTCTTGTCATAACTAGAAACCTTGAAGATTCTCCCATGCACCATTCAACACTTTTTCTTTTCTCCTGCCCAATTATGCAGTCCTCTGGAAACCACTCTCAGTCTAATTAGAAACAATTCAAAATATTCTAACCGATAGAAACAAAAACCAGTCTTATCAGCTAAAAACAGGAAGTAATAGTAAATGTTTATACATAATTACACTCTTCATATCCTTAAGTTTTGGTTCATTCACAAATTTGACATCTAATATGTAATAGAAATACTGATGTGATGTGACAGTCTTCTGCATATTTATGTTGATACATTCGTGCCAATATTAGATATGAAGTTAAGGGATAAAATGAAACAAAATTTCTGAATAATAAATAAAGGAGTGATGCAAGGTAGAGACAAACTCACTCGTGGCCTAAGATGGTTAGAGGATAATGATGGTCTTTTGTGGTCCTAGAAAAAGAGGTTCTCCTAAAAATCTCTGCTACTTGATGGTTCCTTCTCCCTTCATCACCCTTCTTCTCACCAGATGCTAAGTGTGCTGCTACAAAACAAAAACTTGTCCCTTCAATTGACATGCTAACTGCCACTGATCCTTTGTTTCCCAAGTACCCCATCACCCCACATGCCACTGAGCACACTCTCACATTTGAGACACTGTACTTCCTCAACACCTCTTCCCTCAGCCACACACTTATGAACACTCCAACCATCTTCTTGCTGGCCACTAGTGTGTACTTGTCTCTGTTGCTGTTGCCACCTCTGCTGTTTGGATTCTCCACATACTGATAACTGCTGTCATCACATGATAACAGTGATGAAGAATTCAGCACTGGTGTCATCCATGGACATCCAAACTTTGCATTCAGAGTTTTCCCTATTAACTGGTTCCAGCTTGTTGCCACTGCTGGATCCTCTGCTCCTATCACAGTTAAGGTCTTCAGAGGTACAATCTCTTGAAACCTGATAACAAGATCCAAAAGTTTTCATCATCTTAAGAGGTGTAATAATCAAGGAAGGTTCTAATCAGATGCAACATAAACTGAGGATTTTTGTCTAAATAACTTAGGCCAATTTGTTGATTGACTAAAAAAAATAACATAATCAGAAGGGTTTTTTCATTTTTTAAAGAAAATTATTCAAATTTGGAACTGTATACTGTATATACATACCCAAGAACATATATATCTGCAGCATTCTTGAGATTCAACCACTCGTCCAAGTCAACAGCCAAACTTCCTACAGGGGATCTACCAGCAACATTCCATGTACCAACAAAGATCCTGAAACATGAACAGAACTATATATATGTCAAACAAACAAAAACCATAACATTTGAGATAGATAGGAAGAACTGTACACACTCATGCAGTTAATACTATCTCTCACAAGGCAGAGAACAAACAACCCAGAAGATTTTATATATGCATAGTAATAGTTAATTGGTTTACCTTAGTTCATTTGTTGAAATGCATGGATCCAATTCCAGTGAGCGAAGGGAAAGGTTGCCTTCATAGTCATCACTCTCATCTTCTGCTCCATCTGAAATTAACACATGGTGCATGCAGGACCCTCTTGATTAATTCTAGTCTTCGAAAGCAGAAGAAGAAGAAGAAGAAGAGCATAGATACATACACAAAAAACACACACACACGTATATATATAAACCTTGAATCTCGTTCAAACTGAATGATGAAGGTCTATTTTCTTCCTTCTGCTTGCTGTTGAACCAATTGCGGAGCCTGTGATGATACTTTCTTGCCTTCTGATTCTCCACCTCCATGACAAGAAAGGAGGGTGCCCTCTCTCCGAGAAGTTCCTTTTACATACAAATTCAGTTAAAAGATGACAACTTGATGTGATATGTGAAGGGTTATTGTGTTAATCGCCCTTAGAAGTAAACCAACAAGAGGAAGTGATGTGGCTTAAGAAGGGGTTGGTCAGTGTATTGGTTTGATCGTTAAACACAAGAGAGGGAAACTAACAAAACACAGTTTTCAACATTTTTTTTTTTTTCTTAGTCAAAACTGAAGAGAAGTAGCTAAGAAGGTGAAGAGGGTGAAGGGTAAGTGATGCAATAAATGATTTGAATCGAAATTGAAGAAGTTAGATATAGGCCTCAAAAGGTTCCATCATTAGATTGATTATTAGAGCCCCGTTAGGTGGTGCTGGTCACGTATGTCTCATGGATATCTACGTGACATAGCTGTTGTTTCGTTATTATTGCATGTTAAGTCAAATAATTTTGTATACCCTAGCTAATGTTCCTAGCTCCCCCCACTGTTTGGATAATTGGACCATTGTTCATCGAATGAAGACTACTAATATTATTGTTGTACTTAAATACAGTCACTTGCTTCTGCAATGTTTGTCACTCACAGATAAGCCTACACAGCCACTAGTCCAGGTTGTTTTGGTTATGCATCATAGATATATTGTCTTTAATTCATATAGCATTTTGTATGAACATGTGTATATAACATGTTTTGGTTACATCATATTATGTTGTTGTGTCCTAGATTGTTTTCGATCTAATTACAAGGTTTTCAAGTTTTGAATACCCACCTACACTACAACAATGTATTCATTAGATTTTCTTCAAAAAATTGTTCCGGTAGATTGGATTTATAAGTCTTTCAAGAGAATTTACTGAAAGAACGTGATTTCAATTCAATACGAGTTCAACAGGATTGACATCATTTTCAAACCAAAGTCTTAAAATAATAAGTTTAGAGATTTTATTTTTTTGTCATTCGGATATATTCACTAGTCCTACATCATTTAGGAGTCGTGATAAAGTGCAATTTAAATATTTTTTTTACTTTTTAAAACGTTTTTAAAAATAAAACTGTGACGAAACTACCAACTTCAAAGCAGATAATACTTCAAATATTTTGATGGACCACAACAATATTATTCGACCGACTTAGGATCAGACCATTTATAGAATGTTGAATTCAATGTGAAATTTAAACTTACACTTTAATTATCCATGGCTTTTTGTATTTTTAATGAAACCATTTTATTAAGAATAATTCATTGCTTTTTGTATTTCTAAATAAATGAAACAATTTTTTAAAAATAGTTCATTGTTTTATACAAATGTGTGATGTGTGTATGTACTAGTTTATGAATTACCGAATAGATTCCCAACTCTGTGGAAGAATATAGTTCTATATATAATTATTTTTAGTATACTACACATGACTTGAGATGCTTTTTTTTGTCTTATCATATATTAAAAATAAGTTAATGATTATCCAATAATAATCTTGATATCAAGATCCTAAAAGATATGACTCTAGAGGCTAATTTAGAAATTGTTACTAAACAAGTCTTCATGAGGCGTTATGAAATTTATGTGATAAATGGAATGACCTAATTAATGGATTTCTGTGAACTTAGGTCTAGTTTCAAAACAAAATAAGTATTTCGTAAATTATTTAGATCATATGTATCATCATGTACACCAAAATTAAGAAAAATTACATTAATTTAATTTTGTTTATTAATAATTAAGTACAATTCAACTACATTCGTTGAAACTTTTTCCCTATTTGAACAGAACCTTTATACGGGTAGAATTTGAAGATTCAATTGTTAAATTGTATAAATGGGTGTATTTTTATTTTTTTTTTCATTTTGGTTTCTGAACTTGTTTCTATGAATATGTATATTATGATCTTGTATTGTATGTACTATTATTTGCATATATTATCTAATGTGTCTGTATGCAATGAATAAAACCATCGTTTTCCAAAAAAGGTCTAAGAAAATAGTATGAAATTAATTGTTAGCTTATCATAGAGTTTGACTTTGGGGTTGTGGTTTGATTTCAGAATTAAAAAATGGTATGATATGTCTTTTAGATATTATTTCATTCACAATAATAATAATAATAATAATAATAATAATAATAATTATTATTATTATTATTATTATTATTATTATTATTATTAATCTTAAAATCACTATTAATATTAATATTATTATTAAATTTTAAAAAAAAAATGTATAGTTGAAAAGTGATGCATTTGGTACGGATAAGGAAAATTCCGTGGTGGTTAGTTGAAGTTGAACAAAGGCAACAGTGATGTTGTTGGTAGTTTCAACTCAAATCTAGTTCACCAATTTCTCAATAAACAATTTTTAATAAATAAATAAATTTGGACTTTTGTATCTGACGTTAAAAATTTGGACTTATTATAGCAATAATTTCTTAACTTTTATATTATAAATTGAAGTATTTATTCGTAAATAAAAACCAGTACTTTTTTTTATTACACATTTTCTTTGGAAAAAAATTACAGTTTTCTTTCTCGTTAATTTTTGTACATTAAACTTTTAAATTCTAAAATCTCAAATTTAACTGTTTCTTTTTCTAATTTACATTAAGGCTTTTTTAGTCTTAAATATTTACTTCATTATACTTTAAAATTGATTTTCTTTATTATTTATTTTAATTAATGTTTTCTCCCGAATTTGCTTTGCTTTTTTACCTAAATTTAAAAAGTAATACTCCTATAAATGATAGATATTTTCCATTGATATAATATATAAAAAATAAATAAATTTGATGATCATTGAATTGGTCAAAATTTTGTACGAATGTATGTTTGTCTAAATTTTAAAGAATTCAACTTTTCTTAAGACAACATAATTGAAGTTTTTATGATGAACAAAATAAAGGAATAACTACATATAGAAATTTATACTTTTAAATAGTTCATACAAGTTTTAAATATAATTGAGAGCTATTATTCAAAGTAAAAATTGATAATCTTTTTATGAATTTTACAAATTTGAAGCTGTCTGATGGATGAGTTTCATGCTTTATCTTTTCAAAGGACAATATATACAGCTGTAACCCATAGTAAGCAGAAAAGGAAAGTTTAGAGTTTAATAATAATAATTATATATTCTAGCCTATAAAAAAATAATCAGATATTTTTAAAACTTTTTATAAAACTATTATTAAAATCAATAAATTTATTATATTATATAATGGTGGAAACACTTACTGTGTTGCGGATACTTTAATACATTATTATGTTTAATTTATTGAATTTAATTGGATATATTTTATAATAATTTTATTAGATATATATATATATATATATATATTAACTTTTAAAAGTTAAGAGAGATATAAAAAATTAAAATAATGTATAATGACAATTAAAAATTAAGATAATAAAATTTAAAGTATAAAAATGGCTTTACCTTAACATATAAAATTGTTGATAGAAATTTAAATTAGAATTTATTTAGTTGATTTATTTTTAAGTAAATAAAAATGTTTTTTAAAATATTCACTAAAAAAGTATACCAACTTCATAATTGTTATAAATAACCATTATATAATGAGATAATAGTGTAAAATTTAGTTTAAATATATAGAATATTTTCTACATTCCAACAATTAGACCAAATCGATCAATGATATAGAAAGGTTTATATAAAATCAGAAATCAACCAACCACTTAAATGATAGATTAATATTAGCCGCATAATTTAATTAAAGAAACTTAATGAAAAAAAAAAAAAAACAAGTGACAAAAATCAGTTTAGAATAGGTCAATAGAATATCTTAATCAAAACCATTAAGCTTTCTTAAAAGATTAAAATAAACCTAAAACATGATTGTATATTATTAATAGATATTAATGTACATACTTTCAACTTTAACTTTTTTTTTATCAAAGTACGTGACTTAAAAATACTATACCATAATTCATTGAAAACCTATAAAATTATGTTTTGTTTTATTTTTAGAGTTATGAAATTATGATTTTCTATATTACTTTGTATGTTATTAGTTATTAGGGTTAAATATGTTTTTGGTCCCTCAAGTTTCAGTGAAATTTAAAATTAGTTCTTCTTCGAAACTTTTGATCAATTTATTCTTTCTTCTTTAAAAATACGTGAATTTAGTCATTTTAGCTAAATTTTGTTAAGTTTATTTAACATTTCAAGTACGTTTCATTATAGTATTTGAATTGTTTACACCATTTGACACATAAAACGTCAAATAAACTTAACAAAATTCGGTTAAAAAGACTAAATCCACGCATTTCTAAAGATGAATGACTAAAATGGTCAAAAATGTCAAAGATTGACTAATTTCAAGTTTCGTTGAAACTTGAAGGACAAAAGAATATTTAACCCCTAGTTATAACTATTTTATTAACACTTCCTTTAATTATAGTTGAATTATTAAATCTTCAACCAATTTTAAATAGCATGTCTAATTAGCCATATATATATATATATATATATATATATATATATATATATTGATTATTTTTGCAAGTTGAAAGTTAAAAATCTATGATGAATTAATCCTCTCCTCACATTTTGTCCATATTTGAAGCTTAACACCATTCATCCATTATCTCATAATTCTCTCTTTTCATATCCAACAAGATCTTTTATGTGTACCCATTCTCATACATCACCATCATCATGTCACATAATCACACTGTTTTCATCCATAAAAAAAAAAATTAAACCTAACATACTAATTCTCTAAAAGATCAAATTAAAAAAAATAAACTAATGTAACTTTTTCAACATGTTCCTACCATGAATTAGTTTATCTCTTCTTGTCTTCCATTAATACAATAATAGCTTTTATAGCATTTACAAATTAGCACAATCAATCTAAAATACCATTTTGTTTTATAAAATTGTTTTCAATAAAAGAAACACATACAATATTAAAAAAAATTATAATAATCTAATATATTTTTCTCACACTTTTTTTTCATGGCCCAAGGCCCATTTGACGAACTGAGCTTTCTTATTTATTTCTCAAAAAAACGAAATTGAGATTTGTATTTTTGTAGTGTGGATTTTGTGTTGTGGGCTATTTAAGAAAGTGACCCTACTTTACAATATTCAATGGCTGTTATTTTATGAGTTCCTTTGTTTTATTTTGTGTATAATTTCATTTTTGGCTTATGGCAAATCTCAATATGTCTAATTATTGGTTTCTTTTTTGGTTTATGTAAACGTGTTCACTTTCATTTTATGTGTCTTTCATTTTCTTGAGAGATTACCAGTGCTATGTTTTATGTGATACATCAGGATGTCAACAGTGCGAGTAGGGTACAAGTAGTAATTTCTTGTATCTTATCCGTTGGATATATATCAACCATGTACCTGTACTCATATCCATTGAGTATCCGTTATACGGATACTCGTATAATTTTTTAATATTTATGGATATCCACAAGTATCCGTGAGTATCTACAAAAAAATAAAAATAAATATTTAATAACATATTTTAATCTTAAATATAAATTCAAATAAAATACAATATATAACATTCATAAATTTTAAACAAAGTTCAAATAACTCATTTAAATAGTGTTGAAAAACAGATTACAAAGAAATAATTTTTTTTTAAAACTAATTGATAAAAAAAAATAACTCATTCAAAATCAATATGTTAATATTTTAATCATTTTTTTAATTTTTTTTAAATTTAAATTAGAGTATAGCGGGTACGAGTATCCATGGGTACGAATAATATGATACTCGTACCCGTCCTGTTAACATGCGGGTATTAAAAATACCTACCTGCGGGTATCCATTTACAATATCAATTTCCTACCCGTTGCGGATTTTATCCGCGGATACTCGTAGGTACATATTTTTTTGACGTCCTTAGTGACACTATTCTTGTCCTAGATGTGCAGGTGTGCTAGGGTTTATAGTTGAAAATGATTTTTTTATTTAATCTAAAATTATAATATGTTTTTTCAACTTATTAAAATTAATACATGACCTAAAGTTCTTTAAGATAATATCATTTATATTTAATTAGTTTTAAGATCTTTGTTTTTTACTCTAAAACTTTTGTGGTAATTTTACTTTAAAAAGGTGTCTCAAATTATTAAAAAGAAATTATATTTATTTTATTTTAATCTCCGACTCTTCTTTAAGATAATATCATTTAGATTTAAATAGTTTTAAGATCTTTAAGAGATGTTATTTACTTTTTTAGCCTAAAACTTTTGTAGTAATTTTACTTTAAAATGGTGTCTCAAATTGTTAAAAAAAAATTATATTTATTTTATTTTAATCTGGCCTATTAAACAGTGTAAAATTTTTGGATAGCGGAACAAAATATCTTTTTATAATTGATACTATAACACAAATAACATCAATATTATTCGTATTAAGTTATAATTTTGATATTCTTTAACTCCTGATTCATGATTTTGGGTTTTCTGTTACTCACACTCCAAATGTTAGAAAAAAGTTGTGATTGAAAGTTAATTCTCAAGTTTTGGTACATTTATTGTCTTTAATTTTATGTTTTGATAATTAACAGTTTTTTTTATGTATTAAGTTTACTCGTTAGGTTTAGATTTCACAGAATTGAGAGTTGAATTGAAATTGTAATATTAACGTGGAGACTAAAATCATAAAAAAGTAATTATAAATATCAAAATCACGAAAAAGAAAATAAAGAAAAACAAAGACACACTTTAGTTTATTATTCATCAAATCAATAAATTATATTTAAAAAAAATATAATTTCTTAACTTTAAGTTCTTCATAAATATGCCATGAAGTAGGATTAGAAATATGGTGTATGTACAACGAGCAAAGACAAAATAAAATACGAATATTCTTTCCTCGTAAAGTATCTTCTTTACGTTAAGACAAATACACTAAGAATTAATTAATTACGGTTAATTAAAATATCATTTTTTGAATACTCTACTCTAATTGAAAACAAGAGTATATTTGAAAAGAAATAATAATAGCATCTTGCGGAAACAAGAGTATTTTTATTCTCAGCCGTTTTTTTGTGGGAAATAATTTGTTTGCGAAACATTTTTTTAAAAATTTAGTCATTTTCATGACTTTTAAAATTCACAATTTATTGTTTTTTTTTTCTAGATTTATTGCCACTATTTTTTTCCAAACAAAATAATATTTTAAAAACATTTAAGTGGCTTACCTAAAAAAAAATAGTTATGACTATAAAAAATTATAAATTAGATAATGATATTTTGATCCATTTTTTTTATTTACTTTTAACATATCACTTCAATCACTCTTCAATCGTCTATTCTGATCTTTATTTATAGTAGTTTGATGTAATGATCTAAGGTTGACTGAAATAGTAGGTCAAGAAAAGTAAGTCAAAATATTATTATTCTTATAAATGAGCGAAACCAAACTCTTCTGATTAGTGAAAGTTTGAAAATAATAAAGTTAAATATATATATTTTTTAACTTTTAATAAAAATTGAAAATTAATGTCTTTTCAAAATTTTAACTCAATTTAGTTCTATAACTTAAAAAATATATGAATTTGTTTATTTTAACCAAATTTGGTTAATTTTAGTTGACTAATCAAACGCGTTTCATAATAACATTTGAGTTGTTTATATTGTTTGACATAATTTTACTTCAATGTTAACTGAAAAAACGCATTTGATATGTAGAATAAATTTAATAAAATTTAATTAAAAATATTAAATATAAGTTCAGTATTAATTGAGAAACGTGAAATAAACATAACGATGAAATATATGCATTTTTAAAGAGGATGAACTAAATTGATCTAAAATTTCATATCCAAATTTTACAAAGAACAAAAACATATTTAATTCAAAAATAAATCTTAAACAAACTTTATAATAAATCATAAACAAACTTTTAACTGTGGAAAACGATTGAATTTTATAGTCAATACACAGAATGATGAAATGGAACTTTATTAAACTTTGACATAACTAATAATTTTATTGAGGTTCATTATTAAGCTTCTCAGTTAAGTTTCTTTGTTCATAATTGGATTTAGGTTTGCATGATTTCAAAACTCTTTCAAAACTTTTAAATTGTTTAAATGCGAATATATGAATAAATAGTTATTGAGTCTTGGATTTCGGAACACTATTAATGCTTTCGATGTTTATTTGATTATTTTAAAATTTCGAACAAGAAGGACATTTTATACTAAATAACATTTTATATATTTTTGTATACCATAATACTACTCTCCATTTTTTATTGGATATTTAGAAAACTTTATTTCTATTTGTTTATCCTTTTCAAAGGATAAGATAGCTTTAATTTTTATTTTATTAATTATTATTTATTTTCACCGAATACGTAATTAGTTTACTTATGCACCTATTTAGTGTGGGTTAAACATATAAAATTTATGACTATTTTATTATGATTACTTTTTAGTTACTACTTAATAATCTTAAAAGACAAACAAAAAAAAAATAGACGTTAGAGTTTCCTACAAATAAATTAGAGAAAAAAAAGTATTTATTTTTAATTAGAAAATAATATTCAGTTATATACTGTAGAAGTAGGTTATACATAAATTTAAATACAACTTTAAATATATATATATATGAGATTATACTAAAATCCTTTCATCCATGCACAATTTCAATTCATTCCAAATTACACTTGTGTCACTCATCCATGATTTGAGTTATTATTGAAAAAAAAGAAAAATTATTGTTAATCAACTTAGTTTGGATGCACCACTTCCTCGAATTCGTGTCACTTGATACAACTTATTTATAGTTGTAAAATTTAGAAGTTTTGTCCATAATTTTTACAATAATTTCACAATTGTATGTATTATATGTTATTATGTCCACAATCCATAATTTATTTTGGATGCACCACTTCCTCGAATTATATGTTATTACCATCCTTTTACAATAATTTTTTGATTTTGGTGAAACTAGAAAGTATGTTACATGTTATTAACACGTATAATATGTTATTAACATTCTTTTCACAATTGTATGTACCATAGACACATAACATTAACTAAATATAATTTAAGTCACACAAAAAATTAAAACTATATTTTCTATCTTATATCCTATTTAACTTTTTTTAGGATAAGACTTAAACTCATACTTAAATTATATATATTATTACATTATTTTACAACAAATGGTAAAGAGTGCATCATACTTAAATTATATATATTATTACATTATTTTACAACAAATGGTAAAGAGTGCATGATCTTCACATAAAATCAATAATTTTCAAATCTTGTTGATTCTAAAAAGTAAGAATTCATTGAAAGATGAGGAATGACAGAAGAAGAGAGGAGTTATAGCAACAGAAGGGTGGTGGAGGCTGCTACATCAGATTCCTGGCTCCTTGGTAGACAAGACTTTGAAGGCAAGATATTCCACCATGAATCATTAGTTACATGATAAAGAGGGACAAACCCTCTTGGCTAAACTTGGTGGAGAACATAAAAGCAGCAAAATGGGTTCTAGAACAACTTTTCTTCTTTTTTTTTTTTTTTATTTGGATATGGATCCCACCAAAACAGCCATGGATCATAGACCCCTTTGGAGAGGGTGCAAAAGTGTCAGCTTTTGTTTTTGTCTCTTTCTTATTGTATCTCATGAAAAAATGTGTCAAAGCTTTATGGTAGGTATTTTGGATTGCTTAGATACATGTGAATGAATATATAGTTAAACTTGTTGAAAACTTTAGGAGACATTAACAAAGTTGCATATTTTTGTATAACTGAAAGAGAAAAAAGTGTTTGATAAAAATAATACTACAGCATAAAGTTTAAGTTATTTACACTGTTGAGGATAAAGAAACCATGGAATGTCAGAACTTGTTTCTTTAGATCTGGGAATTTTCTCTCAGTTGTTGGTGCTGAACATTGAGTTTTGAAGTCAAGAGTCTTACAAGCAAAAGGAAAACAAACAAAAAAAAATGAAAATGTTTTCATCTACAAGAATTGAGGAGAAGACACAGTAATATACTGTTTTCACAGCCTCTTTGTACTAAATACACGAAGTTTCAAATTAATAGACAAAGATAAGAAGCAGCAGCTTTTCTCAACAGAAAAAATGGAGACACTGTTATCATTAATATTCTTATTCTGATTTCAGACTTTTCAGATGGGTACTGTACTGCCACTAGGCACTTTTGCAAGGAAAGAGATTCTTTCTTTTTTCTTGTTATTTGCAAAACACGTTAAGTTTAAAATATTGTTCAAGATTTCACATAGACAAAGTATCTTAAACCGATGCATAGGGATTTGAGATAGATAATGCACTTTTATTGCATAAAAAAGTGATAATGAAAGTAGTTATGCAAGAAAAGGATTAGATTGTGTTTCAGATCAAAGCACAAGTAGTAGTTATGAAAGTGTTTGATATTTTTCGATTTTCGTGTTTAGATAGTTTCCATAAAGCCCTGAATTCAAACATGCACACAACAAAATATCTCTAGTAAATGAACAATTTGTGTTCATTACTGATAATCTTATCAGTAATGATGTGAAGAAGAGGCCAGGAAACTGGATCAATCCAAACATTGTAGCAGCAGTAAAACACATCCTTGATCATTCAGAACAAATGATGACAAAAATAATAGTAATGAAACAAAATTTGTAGCTGTTTTCTTAGAACATAGGCTCAACAACAAGACACTTCAATCTTGTGGAGTCTGAAATTTTCAGCTTGTTTGACATCAGAAATCAAGTGCTGCCTAAACATGGTGATGAAAGCTTCCACTCTCTCATTCAACTCCTCCTTGGACAGCACTGGAACCTGTTCCTCCTCCTCCTCCTCATCTTCCTCATCTTCTTCTGCAACTTCATTCTCAGCATCAACATAAGTATTACTATTACTACTAGTACTACTACTACTACTACTCCAACATTGCTTTATGTAGCAATCTTTTCCTTCTTCAGTTTCTTGACACCCCCCACTTGGCCTCTTTTTCTCTTTGTTGTCACTCTTCACTTGTTCAACACTGCTTTGAGTTTGTGAACAATGATCTAAGTTGGATGGCCTGAGAGACATGAAAAGAATGGCCAAGAGAATGACATTGAGGATGAGGAACACCCAAGCACGCCATTGCTCGACCAGAAAGTGTTTGAGACACACCATTAGGAGAAATGTGCCTGCTGTGAACACAATGGTGTGTATGCTATCCTCCTTGTTGTTGGTTTCTCTCTTCATCTCCATATCAGAAACACTTGTTTGGTTTGAGTTGAGGGAGTTAGAGAGTTAGAGAGGTTGGTATAAATGAGGAGAAGAAAGTGGTGGTTGTGGAAGAGGGAATGATACCCTTGTAGGTGATGTGGGGAACTGCATAAGCACAATGAAGGGTAAAGTGGTATATTTGTGATGATGGGGGAATATCACAGGAAGATGTGAATGGTGTAAGGTGCTGAGGAGACAAGCAAACACATAGGTACAAGAACTGCCACTTTGCCACTATGCTAAGGTCCTTGTTGTGGTGATCATATATATCCTCATCCATCTAAGGAATTTGGGTTTGTAAGTTAGTATATGTCTGGGATTGGCGTGCACACCAAATCATGCACATAGCCACTACTACCCTTAAAGGGGTGATAGGCTCGTGACACTGCCACAGTGCTGTGTCACTCCAACTCCTCATTCAAAATTTTGAATGACATGCTGCATAAGATATTTTTTGTTGTCTTCTGCTGAACATTAAAAATACATTACATTGATATTTCAAAGTCTTTTTAATATATTTTAAGATTCTAAAATCAGTAATCATAGTATTTTGAAACACAACAGAAAAACAATACAGTAAAACTCGACTCAGAATCGAAATTGGGAGACTTGAAAGACAAAAAGGATTGAAAACGTGATAGAGGGTAAGCACGCTTGATATGCAGATGTTTCACAGAGTGTCCCCACTTGTCCAATGATGTAAGCACTTAACCTTGGATGTTGGTTCCTTTTTTGGTGGTCCTGCCAAAAGTGGCCAACCATAGTACACATAGCATCTTCATAGGTCACCAAATTCTCCGATGTAAATCATGATGTAGGATTTTTGAACCCTTCCATCTTTCATCTCTGGGCTCTCTTGCCTTCCACCCTTGCTGGTGGGCTTGGATTTTGCTGTCATATTACCATCTCAAATAACTCTTTCTTTTTCTCCACAAATCAAACCTAGACACTTCACAAGTAAAACAAATGCTATGTTAGTTCAGACTTTGTGAATATCATTCATTTCATTACACACAATCTTCTTCCCAGACAAACAGGAATTTTATACAAGTTATTACAATGAAAATGCAGACAGTTGTCACCTTTCCCTGATCTTCAATCTCATAATTTGATACGATGAAAATGATTTTTAAATAATTAAATTTTAACAACTTTTTTTTATAATTTAAAATATTTTTTATAATCTGAAGTGACATTTTCTAATTGATTTCTCATTTATTCATTTTTCTATATTTTAAAATCACTTAAAAAATGTTAAATCAAATTATAAAATTTAATTATCAAAATACTAATTTTCTTTCCATTATTAGCATATCGTATGTTTATTACATAAAAATTAGTTTTTCATTGAAAATGATATAGATTATTGTATTAGAACTTTCATACATTTTTTTCTGGATAATGACGGAAAGAAATATTCCAATTGACTAATTAATTAAATACTTCATAATTAGTTTCAACTGTGCTAATTCTGTAAATATAACAATTTTCAAAAACAAAATTTTGATCAAATTTAAAACTGGGCTAATTCAATAAATATAACAGACAATATTACAATTTTAAAAAAAATAAAATTGGAAACTGTCGTATTGGGTTTAAATTGTCATTAAAAGGAGTATACGTGCAAAACACTTTCATGTTGCCTCAACATACACGTTTCAGTTTAATAGACGTGGAATAATTGGCTATTATAAATGGACGTGATGTTTTAGAGTATCTACAAATAATTTTGGACATATTTGAATAATTTTTTTCATAAATAGTTTATTAAAATAAAATTAAGAATTTTTCTTTTATAAATTAATACTAAATTGTAGGTTCATTTATAGAAAAGGTGTATACTTCCTCTAAATTCTTCCTTTTTCCTTTAATCTGAAATTTATGAAAAAGCTCATAATCAAACAATAAAATATCAACTCATTCTCATCCTTATTACTCAACACTATCTCTTAACCAAATCCAGAAGTTTCACTTATAAAAAAACTTCAAATTTTTAATTTTGATTAATTTATTTTAATAAAAGTTTAATGTTAACCTGAAATTCACTAATCCAAATCGTTTTGTAACAAATACACCTTGTTTTTGGCAGTGATCATAGCAAGGTATGATTATCACAGTTACAGCATATTGAGAATAATTTCGAAATATAGACCTCTAAGCAAATAATGCCATAGCTACAGTTAGTCGCGTTACAGTTTCAACTAATGTTTTGCCTTCAGAATTGCATATTGAATACACTCAAATATTCATGCAGTGATGCAGAGAAAGAACACAAGACCCAAATGCGATGTTAGATGAGAACTAGCACTAGATATAAAATTACTGGTTTGGTGATAATGCACACTAAGAATTTACAGTTTCCTATAATACTACCGATCAATGCAGGCAACCCACGAAGAATAATTGCTCAGAAGCAATTTACATGATCATAAGAAAGAAAACCTGCAAGTATCAATCATAATTCAGTAGTTAAGTCTGCAATCTTGGCTGAGACAGCATAAATAAAGTACAGAAAAATACCAGCAATACACTCTTTCGAACATCCCTTTTACTATGGATTGAAATTTATTAACAACTACATATTTTAGTTGGTTTCACTTCTCACTTAATGAGTCTCTTCTGATTTTCTAGTTTTCAGTAAATTTATACAAAAGAGATGTGTTAGAAAAAGTGTTTAAGAGAGTACATTACAAGCACTCTCTATCAAATACATAGTTTTTTTTAACTAACGATGAACATGTTAAAAGGGGCCAAATTCAATAAGGAACAACCACAAACTTTATCCACCAGGTGATGCTAGTATTTAAGAACAAAAGTTCAGGAAAAAAAAATGATAAGAAACTATTTTTCCTTCTAATTATCTTTGTTAGGTTATTTTCTAACAATTAAAGCTAAGAAAGTAGAAGAAATGGTTTCTGCAATGCATCAAAATAAATAATGACCGTTCAGACAATAGTAAAAAGGTCAATTAGGAGTGTATACTATCTGAAGTTGAGTTTTATAAAAAGGGCTTACCAGTAGGCTAAGAATTTAAGAAGGCAGTCTTTTCAAATCTTATTATCAGTAGTGAAAAACAATCTAACACGATGAATAATGCCACTGCTAAATCTTATTATCAATATTGAGGGATTTAAAAAACCACTTTTAAATTATGGGGACTAAAAAAATACTTTGAATTTTGGAGCACTAAAAAAATTATTCTAAAATTTGAGGGACTTGGATTATCAATTTTACATTTGAAGGACAAAAAAAATCACTTCTAAGTTTGGGGTACTCATAAAGTTTTATCCAAATTTTAGGAACTAAAATATATTTTGGGCAAAAAAATAAAAAAGTGAATTTTCAAATCAATAATTTAGTAACAAGAGACCAAAAAGAGCATTTTCAGAAATTCTGAGACCAGAGGAACAACTTTTTCATTTGGAGGACGAAAAGAAAAAAATTATTCAAATTTGAGAGATGAAAAAAATATTTAAGTCTTCTAACAATACGTAGTTTCTTCGATGACTTCTAGAAACACCAAGACGAAAAACTAAAATGGCTATCAGGTTAGCAAAATAGTTTGCAGAAGACAAAGGAATTGGAAAGTAAGCCAACCAGAGAAAAATAAAGCATGAAGTCAAGAACTTGAACAATCACGGTATCTAAAAAACCATGCTATATTCATGCAGTGTCATAAGATTGTATATAAGACAAGTAAGCAACATATTACGTGCCTGGTTGTTGCACAACATTTC
The DNA here is from genome assembly GCF_037176805.1 of Vigna unguiculata. Classification (NCBI taxonomy): domain Eukaryota; kingdom Viridiplantae; phylum Streptophyta; class Magnoliopsida; order Fabales; family Fabaceae; genus Vigna; species Vigna unguiculata. The sequence continues at coordinate 46,878,660 of NC_140795.1, read as the reverse complement.
AATCGAAGGTCTAAGCTTTTGCTAAGGCTTAAATCCAGATCGAAAGGACCCATCTCCAACTGTTTGATACTGTGACTGTGAACCAGGAAACCCAAGGGCAAAACTACCATCAGCACTTGAGCTATCCAAAGGTTTGTCAAGCACCATCTTCTCAATTACATAATTAATAAGCTAAATCAACCTAAGGAAGAAAAGGAAAAGTTACGCTCGTTATAAAAAAATGTATCATCTACATGTGGGGATATGTTTAGAGAATCCACACTCACGAACAAACAAAAACTAAATAAATTCAAAACGGATAGTACTTTTGGAAAGCATGATCAGAGTCAACTTAAAAAAGACGTGCAAAGATCATCAAGGTAATTATTACCAATTGTCAATTAATATAAAAACTTACCTTGTGAATTCTTAATATACGTGAGGCACTTAGCTTCCCTTGAGTGATAATCTGGACCGAAGAGGCTTCATATGGCTGCAAATAGAAACTGCATCTGCCGTGATTATAAAAAAAAAAACACATCAACCAGAGCATCATGTAACTAGGCTGGGATTGTCATCATGCTCACGCAATCAAATTCAAAGACAATGTTCCATTTATCTCTCTCTACTATTCTACCAACAGTAGACATCTGATAGTTAACTGGCTAATGGTCAAAAGGAAAGCATAGTACATAACTACAAACATAACAAAACTATTCTAACAGTTAATTTGAACTATTCATTTTAGAGTCAACCAGTAGAATATAATTTCAGATTCAGAATTCCTTTTCAATCTCTATTTCCATTCCTCTAACCTTATATTAAGTTCTCAAATTCTGATAGTAAGAGTTTTGACCAGTGAGTATTGATACAAAGCAGCTTCTCTAATGAATTGAACTAAATAGAATCATTTAATTTCCACTCAATTGAATTTCTTGACCAAATTCTTACCAAAAATCACAATCCTCTGGATTCCTACATATTTTACGTCCAACTTCAACTGTGAAAGTTATAATTTCTGACGGCCTCCACCCCATTGGCGTTGTCTAGCTCTCCTCTTCCTCCCATCCTTTTTCTCCTTTTCCTTCTCTTTCAAGTCCCTCTCTCCCCTCCGTTTATACATCTTAAAAGTGATCTGCCTATCAGCTGCCATTTTCCTGACCTTCTCCGTGATCTCTGCTGCGAACTGTCTGTTATATAATTTCCTCAGACCACGCATAAGTTTTGCAAAAGTATCTGGCTGCGGCATCAAATCCTTATCCATCATGTCTATACAGAATGAACAAGCCTCCTTCACGTGTCCTTTTGAAAAGAGTGCATGAATCCAGATTGTCCATGCACTCACATTTAGTTGACACCCTTTAGAAGATGTGATACAATTCCATGCATCTTTGGCCATTTCAAGTTTCTCAGCTCTTAGAAGAGAATTCATCAGCTCCTTCAGGGTTCCATATTGAGGAGCAGTAAAAAGCCCTCTTCCAACCATCTCTTTAAAATACTCACAGGCTTCAACTAGGCAGCCTTGCTCAAGAAAACCATTAATCATGATGACAAAGGTGTCAATGCCAGAACTGAGGCCATTGGATTCCATTTCATTCCAAAGCCCAACACCTTCCTTGACCTCTCCCAACTTGCAAGCCAATCTAATGACTGTATTATAAATACTAAGATCCGGAGGACACCCAATCTTCTGCATCTCAATCACCAGTTCCTTACATTCTTCCAGTTCCTCCTTCTTCTCATGGGCCACCATGATATGCTGATAAATAGCCTGATTTGGAGAATGCCCTTGTTGTATCATCTCATCCAAAAGCTCATACCCCCTTTTGATTTTTCCCCACTTACAAAATCCACTAATTAATGTGGAATATGTGACAACATCCGCCTGACAACCACTTCTCTGCATCTCAATAAATACCCGCGTAGCCTCCTCCAACCTTTCGTGTTTACAAAGTGACTGGATCAAAACTGTGTAGGACGTCGCGTTTGGTTCACAACCCTTCCTCCTCATCTCTTTCAAAAGATCATAAGAATCCCCCATTTTCCCGGCCTGAGCATACCCACCGAGTAAGTTGTTATAAACCACAATATCTGGCTCAATGCCCGCTTCCTTCATCTGAACCAACACATGTTTGGCCTCCATAAGCTTCCCTTCCTTACACCAACCATACAACAATGAAGTGAAATGCTTCACACCCGGTTTCCACCGATACCTCATGTCCTCAAACAGCGAAGCTGCCTCCTTAACACTTCCATTCTTGCATAAAGCATCCAACAAACACCCAAAAACATATTCATCCGGCTCACACCCGTACTTGGGCATCTCATCCAACACTTCCACCGCTTTCTGAACCATCCTTGCAGAGGCAAACCTTCTCATCAAAATAACAAACACTTGCTGCGTAATCAACTCAGGATTCTCCTGCCTCATTTCCTCAATCAGTGCCCAAACAGCACCAAACTGTCGCATCCTACCCAAAATCTTAATCATTGCCTTGTATGCATCCTGGTCATGTCGATGACCAGATTGCTTAGAGGCCCAGGAATAGAACCTATACGCCAAATTCCCGGCATCACCACATCGATTCAACACACGCTCAGTCAATCCGGGCCTCACAACAACTCCGGATTCCCTGAGAGCAAGTTCCAATTTGGGAACCCTAGAATGGTACTTTCGTAATATTCTATAAACCTTTTCCACATCAGAAGCAAACTCGTCATGGCTTTGATCGTTTGCGTGGTTTATTGAAATCTCTTGCAGGCGAATGAGGCCAAAATGGTTTGTTATGCCATTTTTGGTGTTGGTGTCAAATGTTGAGCTTTTAGAATTGCAATGTGCGGGTAACTGCGAGGAGGTCTGAGAAAAACTTACCTCAGAGATAGTACAGAAAAAATGACAGAAGGTGTCTTCAGGTGTGATTACCAATGATTTTCTCCGTAGTAAGGGAGCCAGACCATGTTTTCTAAAGAAAAGCGCCGAAAATCTGTGCATGTTCCTCGGAGGGTTTTGCTTATGCTCGATTTCAAACTCTACATGTAGCCACTACAAGCGTGATATAACATTTCACGAGCCTCGCGATGCAGCTTCTCCCGGTGGCAAGAGAAAATCCGACAGTCCTCACGGTGGCAACTCTCGCAACGACGACTCTCGCGGCGGCGCCTATCACAGCGGCGACTCCTCTCGCAGCCTCGTGATGTAGTGTCTCCCAGCAGCAAGGGAGTAGTCGACTTCTCACGGCGTCAATGCTACTCGTGGTGGCGGCTCATGCGGCGGCGACTCCCGAGTGGCGGCTCTTGCGGTGGCGCGGCTTTGACGCTCTCATGCGGCCATCATGGGTTATGTCTATGTAGATATAGGAACAGTAGCAACAGTTTTAAAGGAAAAAAAATTACACTAATAATTACAATCTGAAAACTTAATATAGGATAAAATAGTCTTTACCAAAATCAAAATTTTATATTTGGAAAGAAAAAAAGAAGTAACAAAATGTAAAAGGTAGCATCATATGTTTGTAAAAACTTTTTTGATGTAAAGTATGATTATTCTTAATTTAATCAAGTTTTTTTTTTCAAGGTTAATCTTTGTAAAAACTTTTTTTATGTGAAGTATGATTATTCTTAATTTAATCAAGTTTTTTTTTTCAAGGTTAATCTGTATCAGAAAATTTAGTTAAGAACTTTTTGCAAAGCTTCTCCTCTTTCTGCATGTTTTTTTCTTCATTCACGTTACTTAAATATCACAATTTACTATAACTAATCAATTATATGTAATCATTTACCTTTAGCTTTGGATAAGGCATTTCGATAATAATAAAAATTGAAATATTTAATGTACTGTATGACCAATCAACACCACCAGTTGGACAGTTCAAGAAAAAGCGATCGAAGGTCGTCCGCTACAGATGAACTATCCAACAGTTGGGATTTAAAGTTGTAAACTTTGTTAATGTGACAATTTTTCCAGAATAATTTTAGAGAGTCCACAATTGAACAATCCCAGGTGTAACACCCCAAGTGGATATTACTAGATAAAACTAATTTTCACAAAACATACTTTAAGAAATTCAGATATTATAATAAGTTCCCAAGCGCGAGAAAATTTAAAACTTAACTCGCTATAATCCATTCATGTTGTCTCATCTTTATTACATGTTCATAATGGATAAAACATCATAGTGTCTATTACAAAATGTAGGAAAGCATAGTATAATGAAAATCCCCCATCGGTAGCCCCGCTCTGTCGCTAAGCATCAGCATGATCACCTGAATTCACATCTGCTCCCACGTGACAAGTCACGTGATCATCACCAAACACAAACACACAAATAAGAAAGAGTGAGCTGAAAGGAACACAATATGATCATAAGATAAAATAAATTGTCCCTTACCCAATCTAACTTAATTAATTTTAGTTTGGTACACTTGTTATCACAATAGACTTCCAATATCATAACCTATATGAGAAAATATCCAACCACAACCTTGGTCCTTAGGGATTATCATGCTCCCACGAACCTACCCGCTCGTGGTCCAACTCTACGGACCTCCCCGCCCGTAGTCCAACTCTATGAACCTGCCCGCTCGTAGTCCAACATGCGTGAATACCTACTATGAACCTCCCCGCCCATAGTAACCTCAGGTGTGAGCTCGGAACATACGAACCTACCCACTCGTATCCCCACACAAGAGTACAACCGATACGGACCTCCCCGCCCGCATCAATCACGCATCTCACAACTCCGTTACGAACCTCCCCGCTCGTAACCAAATCCAGCATATCCTTGACCAAGCTACCAAGGAAAAGGAAAGAAATCATCCATGCAATTCCATCTGCAAAGGACCCCTGCCACTGCACTTCCGCCTGGCGCCTCTCCATGAACCGTTGGGTGAACACGCTCCAGGCCGCCTAGCGGTGTCTTTCTATCGCCGGGCGCCTATCCTCACACTCTTCTCTATTTCGTGGCTTACCGCCTGGTGGGGCTTCTCCCACCGCCAGGCGCCACACTAGTAAAGGCACTCCCCTATTGCTTTATACACTTGCACAAATTTTCATGCACATTCAGCCATTAAATATCACATCCAGATCATACAATCATACATTCATGTTCCTCAAATACAAGTATATATATGTAACTCCTCAAGTCATCGAATCATCAAGACAAACACTCATGTGTTTAAGTGTTGGAGTTTAAGAACACATTCTTCCTAAGTACTAATATGTCACCTTGACAGTTTAAATAGCAACCACTTCATCTAAACACCTTTTCATGCCAGCAATCAAGATACCCGTGTAGCCACACCAAATGTATCATACAAAAATACTCATCCCAAGTTTTTCCCATGCCTCCTTAACTAGAGTTCATACATAATCCCAGCCCCATTTTGATAATTCTAACATCACACAAGTATCCTCCTTTTATACTAACAATCATCCAAACACCCATCACTTAAATCTTTGGTTCCCTTCTGTGCACACCACCCACTGGACATGCCAAAACGCTGCTGGCAGCTCGGGATCGCCTGGCGGTATATCAGGTACCGTCAGGCGGCGTGTCAGTGATTCCAGAACCATTTAGGTTCCTTCACGTCTGCAGAAAGCTATTATTCCCAATTTTTCCAATTCATCTTCTCCTCACGGATTTAGTCACAGGTATTCATACATTTAACACACACAAATCAATTCCATACCAACTGTTTGAGACTTATTATTAACATATTGCCCATTCCATACCTCACATATAACAATCGCATGTAACTCATAAAGATTTACGAGTCTGTACCCAACCCCATAATTATCAAATTTCTACACACCCGCTAATCATCATCCAATCACGTTAATGAAAGTATCATCAGTATTATATAAGTGCATCACAAAAACATCCAAAAACACGTCAATTTACGCAGTCCCAGTGAGTGCCGCCTGGCGGGTCCTCTAAGGCCGCCAGGCGGTTCATCACAGAACCCAGAAAACGCTAAAAAATGTTGCGTCGCCTGGCGGAGAATTCTTAGTCGCTAGGCGGTTCTGGAAATTTTTGCCCAGAACTTACGAGTTTGAACGCGAAAAGGGTAAAACACAATCATCAATCCACAGATACATTCCAAAACAGAGAAAAAAAAAATACTAATAACACATATGAACAGCTCCCATTACCTCGGATCCTCGCTCCAATTGCAATTTAACGATTGGTGCTTGTTGTCCAAGGCCCCCTCTAAAGGTATCTTCTTCAACTCCCTTCAACCCTCACTCTCTCCCTCTAGACCACGAAAATTCCCAGCCTCCTCTCTGTTTTCCTTTGCTATCACTCACTCTAACTCCTTACTTCCTCACACACTCCTTCCCCTCTCACCAATTCAGCCCAATTAAATAAAATTAAAAGAAAAACGAATTAAATTTATATTTTTAAGTTTTATAATCATTATTCTTGTTTAGTGCACCTAAACTGACACCTCTCTGCTTTCTTAGGGAATTCCTATAGTTTTTCAGATTTTCCATCACCTGGCAAAAACAAAAATATAGATAGAGTCCATTTCCTTTAACCCAAGGTTCAAACCCATGACCTCCCAATTACCAAGTTCATGCACAACCACCAAACTAATTCATGTTTCTTATCAATTTACCCATTCGTATGAACTTAAATCATGCTTTCACATTCACAATATAGTAGCAAAATAAAACAAAATTAAATAAATCTAATAATGACATGCTCAAGACTTGAACCCAAGTCCCTTCAACCTAATTTAGTGCTCTAAACCACTTAAGTTCACATTGTTTCTTGTCTAGGATTTTTCAAAGAACTCTCCTAAGGTAGTCTCAACCCTTCATCTCTTATATTCTTTTAATTATTAATTTTATGAATTTCTTGGATCTCACATTACTCCCAACTCAAAAGAATTTTCGTCCTCGAAAATTTTACTTACCAGAAAATAAATATGGATATGATTCCTTCATGAGTTCCTCCATTTCCCACGTTGCTTCTTGTATTGCCTCATCCCAAAGAACCTTTACCATCCAGATCTCCTTCCCCCTCAGTTTCTTGACCTGAGAGTCCATTATCCTTACCGGTCTCACGTTCAATGTCAGATCATCCCTGAACTGGACATCATCAGTCTCTAGCACATGGCTGGGATCCGCAATGTATTTACGCAACTGGGACACGTGAAACACATTGTGCAAGTTGGCTAGATGTGGTGGCAACGCAATTTCATAGGCTACCAGCCCGATTCTCCTGTTGATCTGATATGGCCCTATGAACTTCGGCGTTAACTTTCTAGATTTGATTGCCCTCCCAATGCCTGTAGTTGGGGTGACTCGTAGGAACACATGATCCCCCGCTTGGAATTCTAGCGGCCTCCTCCTTTTATATGCATACGACTTATGTCTACTCTGAGTCGCACGCATCCTGTCCTGAATCAGTTTGACTTTTTCTGTCGTCCGTTGCAACAACTTCGGCCCAATAGTCACTGACTCTCCATCCTTATACCAACATAGAGGGGTTCTGCATCTCCTTCCATATAATTCCTCGTAAGGCGCCATTTCAATGCTTGAGTGGTAACTGTTATTGTAAGTAAATTCCACCAAGGGAAGTATTTCACTCCAACCACCCAAATGGTCCAATACACACACCCGAAGCAGATCTTCTAGTGACTGAATTGTTCTTTCCGATTGACCATCCGTTTGAGGATGATATGCAGAACTCATTCTAAGTTGAGTTCCTAGTGCTGCTTGTAAACATTGCTAGAACCGTGAGGTGAATCTCGGGTCACGATCTGACACTATACTTGCTGGAACCCCATGTAATCTTACAATCTCCCGAATGTATAACTTTGCGAGTTTATCCATTGACATCCTCATATTGATTGGTAAGAAGTGCGCACACTTGGTGAGTCTGTCAACTATTACCCAAATGGCATCATGCCCTTTTACAGATCGAGGTAGGTGAGTCACAAAATCCATAGAGATACCATCCCACTTCCACTGGGGTATCTCCAGTGGTTCTAGGGTACCTCCTGGCCTTTGGTGCTCAATTTTAGCCTTCTGACACACTAAACAGGCTGCCACAAAATCCGCCACATCAGTTTTCATCCCAGGCCACCAGAATGACTCCTTAAGATCCTTGTACATTTTCGTCATACCCGGATGGATACTGAGGCGGCTCTTATGTCCCTCATCTAGGACTCTCCTTCTCATTCTCCAATTTCCAGGCACACAAATCCGATCACAGAATCTTAAGATACCATCAGCCCCCATCTTGAATTTCTTTCCCTTCTCTGTACCCAGCCATCCAACAATCTGTTGTAACTCAGCATCATGCACCTGCCCTTCTCGGATCTCTTCTAGGAAGGTGTTTGTAACCATTAACATACTGCACCAGATATGATCATAATTTAGTTGTAATCCCAAATTCATATCGCGTAATTTCTCTATCAGTTCCAATTCTTTCACCATCAGTGAAGACATATGTACCCGCTTCCTGCTCAAGGCATCGGCTACCACATTAGCCTTGCTTGGATGGTAGAGGAGTTCAAAATCGTAATCTTTAAGGTACTCCATCCATATCCTTTGTCTCATATTAAGTTCTTTCTAGTCAAATAAATACCTTAAGCTCTTATGATCACTAAAGACTCGGAATTGGGAGCCATATAAGTAATGTCTTTAAGTCTTAAGAGCGAAAACTACCGCAGCTAGTTCCAGATCATGGGTGGGATAATTCTTCTCGTGGATATTCAACTGTCGAGAAGCATACGCTACCGCCCTTTTCTCTTGCATTAATACACATCCCAACCCCTGGTATGACGCATCACAGTACACCTCAAATGCTTGAGTTGTATCTGGAATAGCTAATACTGGAGCCGTAATCAGTCTCTTCTTCATCTCTTCAAAGCATGTCTCACACTGTTTCGTCCATGAGAAGGGTTTGTCCTTTCGCGTGAGTTGTGTTAAAGGACTTACCATTTTGGATAACCCTTCTATAAATCGCCGGTAGTACCCAGCCAATCCCAGAAAACTTCTCACCTCCGTCACCGTTTGCAGTCGTTCCCATTTCAACACGGCTTCTATCTTTGCAGGGTCGACTGCGATACCATAAGCCGAGATTACATGCCCAAGAAATTGGACTTCGCTCAGCTAGAACTCACATTTTGATCATTTCCCATACAACTGATGTTCCCTGAGTATTTCCAACACCACCCTCAAATGTTCAGCGTGTTCATCCCAATCTTTGGAGTAAATGAGGATGTCATCGATAAACACAACAACAAACTTATCCAGACACTGTCGAAATATGCGATTCATATAATCCATGAATACCGCTGGAGCATTTGTCACCCCAAACGGCATCACGACATATTCGTAATGTCCATAACGAGACCGGAATGCCGTCTTTTGTACGTCCTCAGGTTTGACCAAAATCTCATGATACCCAGATCTTAAGTCAATCTTTGAGAACACCCCAACTCCTCGCAGCTGATCTAATAGATCATCTATCCGCGGTAATGGGTACTTGTTCTTAATTGTGAGTTTGTTTAACTGACGGTAGTCGACGCATAATCTGGAACTCCCATCCTTCTTCTTAACCAGTAATACTGGGGCTCCCCATGGAGATGCACTTGGCCTGATGAATTTCTTCCCTAACAGATCTTCTATATGCTTTTTGAGTTCGGTTAATTCAGCTGGCGCTATTCTATAAGGGGCGACAGACACCGGACCTGCCCTAAGGATGAGGTCGATAGTGAAATCCACATCCCTGCTTGGGGGTAATCCAGGAACTTCGTCAGGAAACACATCTGTAAAATCAGCCACCACTGATATGTCACGGATCTGCTCTTCACTACTCTTTTTCTCTGGCTGAGCTATCATCATGTAACAGGTAGCTCCTTCTCTCAATTCTTTCATAGCTTCTTGAGACGAGATCAATTTTACCCCTTCAGTTTCTGGGAATATCAATCTGCGCCGTCCACAATCCATTACCACATGGTGATTGGACAGCCAGTCCATCCCCAATATCACATCCAGATCCTCCAACGGCAAGCAGATGAGGTTCACCTTGAACCTACGACCCGCCACTTCAATCGAGCATCCATCACAACTAGTACTGGTTGTAACTTGTCAGACGTCGGTGTCGAGACTACTAGCTCGCACCCCAAGTCATGAACCTCTAATCCCAACCTCCCCACACATGTATTGGAAATAAAAGAATGCGAAGCTCCCGAATCAAAAAGTACCCATACATTCTGACCCATCATTACACACGTATCTTGTATAAGATTACCTGCTCGGTTTGCCTCGGCGCTAGTCAGCGCAAACACTCTCCTTGCTACTCTTGGCCTCTCTGTAGAAGGCAACTGTGGTCGTGGCTCTGCGACCGTCTTCTTATTAGGGCACCTGTCTGCAAAGTGACCGGGTTGATCACACACAAAACACTTCCACCCCCTCCACTACTCCCTACGTTACGAGCAAGTCTGGGGCAGTCTCTCTTTAAATGTGCTCCCCCACACTAGAAACACTTCATCCCTAACGAGGACGTCTGAGGTCGATTATAAGGCTTCTTCTGGTGTCTAGCCTCCACAACATTCCTCTACGATCGGGCTACGCGACTAGGCCCCATCTCTAACTATTCCACACTTTTTGCTTGTTCCACCAAAAGAGGAAATTCTCTGATCCTGAGTGGCACCAAAACCCTGAGCAACTCATGTCGTAGACCCCTATCAAATTTCCAACAACGCCATTCCTCGTTGATATTCTGTGTGTAAAACCTCGCCAGATACAAATCTGTTAACGTAAGCCTGCACAGTCATATTGCCCTGCTGCAAAGTCAAAAACTCTGCCTCCCTCTCATGCTTAGCACTATCTGGAAAATATTTTTCCAGAAATCTCTTTTTGAAATTCTCCCAGCTCACTTCCTCCTCCCTAGTCCCCATCTGTTGCTGCATACCAACCCACCAATATTCTGCATCACTCACCAAGAGAAAGGTGGCATAGGCCAGCTTCTGTTCATCTGAGCAGCCGAGTACACGGAATATCTTCTCGCACTCCCTGATCCACGCATCTGCGTCATCAGGAGTGGCCTTGCCATTGAATTTGGCTGGTTTGTGCCTCATGAAATCATCCATGCTGACAGGTCGGGGTGCAGGCTGTGGTAGCACCACCTGTTGTGGCTGCATAGCGTCAACCAATCGGTGAATAGCATGGGCAATTTCATCAGCTGAGTTATTGGCACCAATCCTTCTACCTCTTCCACCAGCCATTTCCTAGTTTCTAGAACATAAGTATCATACACCATTATAAGTTATCTCGGAAAATGCATTACCAATACACACCATGCAATAACACATATCTCAAAAACTCTAAAAATTCAGTCAATTTATACTAGTCTCACAATCGCAATAAGCTCACTTCCCCAAGGCCCAAAAATCATTTTGAAATCATATGCTCTGATACCAAATGTAACACCCCAGGTGGACATTACTAGATAAAACTCACTTTCACAAAACATACTTTAAGAAATTCAGATATTATAATAAGTTCCCAAGCGCGAGAAAATTTAAAACTTAACTCGCTATAATCCATTCATGCTGTCTCATCTTTATTACATGTTCATAATGGATAAAACATCATAGTGTCTATTACAAAATGTAGGAAAGCATAGTATAATGAAAATCCCCCATCGGTAGCCTCGCTTTGTCGCTAAGCATCAGCATGATCACCTGAATTCCCATCTGCTCCCACGTGACAAGTCACGTGATCATTGTCAAACACAAACACACAAACAAGAAAGGGTAAGCTGAAAGGAACACAATATGATCATAAGATAAAATAAATTGTCCCTTACCCAATCTAACTTAATTAATTTTAGTTTGGTACACTTGTTATCAAAATAGACTTCCAATATCATAACCTATATGAGAAAATATCCAACCACAACCTTGGTCCTTAGGGATTATCATGCTCCCACGAACCTACCCGCTCGTGGTCCAACTCTACGGACCTCCCCGCCCGTAGTCCAACTCTATGAACCTGCCCGCTCGTAGTCCAACATGCGTGAATACCTACTATGAACCTCCTCGCCCATAGTACCCTCAAGTGTGCGCTCGGAAATACGAACCTACCCGCTCGTATCCCCACACAAGAGTACAACCGATACGGACCTCCCCGCCCGCATCAATCACGCATCTCACAACTCTGTTACGAACCTCCCCGCTCGTAACCAAATCCAGCATATCCTTGACCAAGCTACCAAGGAAAAGGAAAGAAATCATCCATGCAATTCCATCTGCAAAGGACCCCTGCCACTGCACTTCCGCCTGGCGCCTCTCCATGAACCGCTGGGCGAACACGCTCCAGGCCACCTGGCAGTGTCTTTCTACCGCCGGGTGTCTGTCCTCACACTCCTCTCTGTTTCGTGGCTTACCGCCTGGCGGGGCTTCTCCCACCGCCAGGCGCCACACCACTAAAGGCACTCCCCTACTGGTTTATACACTTGCAGAGATTTTCATGCACATTCAGCCATTAAATCTCACATCCAGATCATACAATCATACATTCATGTTCCTCAAATACAAGTATATATATGTAACACCTCAAGTCATCGAATCATCAACAAACAATCAAGACAAGCACTCATGTGTTTATGTGTTGGAGTTTAAGCACACATTCTTCCTAAGTACTAATATGTCACATTGACAGTTTAAATAACAACCACTTCATCTAAACACCTTTTCATGCCAGCAATCAAGACACCCGTGTAGCCACACCAAATGTATCATACAAAAATACTCATCGCAAGTTTTTCCCATGCCTCCTTAACTAGAGTTCATACATAATCCCAGACCCATTTTGATAATTCTAACATCACACAAGTACCCTCCTTTTATACTAACAATCATCCTAACACCCATCACTTAAATCTTTGGTTCCCCTCTGTGCAGACCACCCACAGGACATGCCAAAACACTGCTGGCAGCTCGGGATCGCCTTGGCGGTATATCAGGTACCGTCGGGCGGCGTGTCAGTGATTCTAGAACCATTTAGGTTCCTTCACGTCTGCAGAAAGCTATTATTCCCAATTTTTCCAATTCATCTTCTCCTCACGGATTCAGTCACAGGTATTCATACATTTAACACACACAGATCAATTCCATACCAACTGTTTGAGACTTATTATTAACATATTGCCCATTCCATACCTCACATATAGCAATCGCATGTAACTCATAAAGATTTACGAGTCTATACCCAACCCCATAATTATCAAATTTCTACACACCTGCTAATCATCATCCAATCACGTTAATGAAAGTATCATCAGTATTATATAAGTGCATCAGTTTAACCATATCACAAAAACATCCAAAAACATGTCAATTTACGCAATCCCAGTGAGTGCCGCCTAGCGGGTCCTCCAAGGCCGCCAGGCGGTTCATCACAGAACCCAGAAAACGCTAAAAAATGTTGCGTCGCTTGGCGGAGAATTCTTAGCCGCCAGGCGGTTCTGGAAAAGAACTTACGAGTTTGAACGTGAAAAAGGTAAAACACAATCATCAAGCCACAGAAACATTCCAGAACAGAGAAAAAAATACTAATAACACATATGAACAGCTCCCCTTACCTCGGATCCTCGCTCCAATTGCAATTTAACGATTGGTGCTTGTTGTCCAAGGCCCCCTCTAAAGGTATCTTCTTCAACTCCCTTCAACCCTCACTCTCTCCCTCTAGACCACGAAAATTCCCAGCCTCCTCTCTGTTTTCCTTTGCTATCACTCACTCTAACTCCTTACTTCCTCACACACTCCTTTCCCTCTCACCAATTCAGCCCAATTAAATAAAATTAAAAGAAAAACGAACTAAATTTATATTTTTAAGTTTTATAACCATTATTCTTGTTTAGTGCACCTAAACTGACACCTCTCTGCTTTCTTAGGGAATTCCTATAGTTTTTCAGATTTTCCATCACCTGGCAAAAACAAAAATATAGATAGAGTCCATTTCCTTTAACCCAAGGTTCGAACCCATGACCTCCTAATTACCAAGTTCATGCACAACCACCAAACTAATTCATGTTTCTTATCAATTTACCCATTCGTATGAACTTAAATCATGCTTTCACATTCACAATATAGTAGCAAAATAAAACAAAATTAAATAAATCTACTAATGACATGCTCGGGACTTGAACCCAAGTCCCTTCAACCTAATTTAATGCTCTAAACCACTTAGGTTCACATTATTTCTTGTCTAGGATTTTTCAAAGAACTCTTCTAAGGTAGTCTCAACCCTTCATCTCTTATATTCTTTTAATTATTAATTTTATGAATTTTCTGGATCTCACACCAAGGACAAGCGGACGAAGGCCACCTGGAACGGTCAGTTGACCCTGACGATATGTAATTGAAAATCACATTGAGATCCTCCTTAATGTGAGCGTTGACAAACATCGGCCATGACTTGTCATTCTCATCCAACTATTTGGACACAAGGACATGGTCGGTCAGTGCAGGTACGTTCAACATCATCAGTCGCGCAAACCCAAAATAAAAGATCTGCAATTAGAGTAAAATAGGTTAGTAATCAAGTTTATAAAGCAATTGGATCGTGATTAAGAAACCCTAATACAGCTCCATGCGAAAAACTATAAATAGGAGCACAAAGTAGGTTAAGTTGGTAAGGACTTTTTACTTCACATTTATTACAACATTAATTACATGCCCTGAACTGACTTAAGCATCAGAGCCTGATTGACGAGCAGGAAGAAAGGAGAAATTGTGACAATAGAGAAAAAGGAGACTAGTGAGTGTTTTAGATAGTGCTCAGTCCCTACACCTGAAACACTTAATAATTGAATTATTTTTATTTTTTAAATAATTTTTTTCGTTGAAGTAATTAAAATATTTTAGATTTTAATTTTTTGTCTAGATAAAGTAATTTAATTTTTATTTTACAACAAACTCAATTGTATCTTTGAGTCTAACTTAACTTAGTTTGACCTTCAAATTGATACAATTCATCTTGACTTTTTGTTCAAGTTAATTCGAGTTGATTCGACCTCAACTAGTTCGACGTGTGCAAATTAAAATCACTTCAACCTTAACATAATATGAATTAATTTGACCTCAGTTGATTCAAATCAATTCGGTCTGAATTGACCAGACTCAACCTTCAATTAAAGTAGATTGATTTAAATCTTATGTATAAACCAACTCGACTCAACCTTTGAACTAGGCCGGCCTAGCTCGACCTTCAGCTAGGGCCAACGTAACTCATAGTCATTTCCTTTGGACCTTTAATCCGGGCCGACTTGGCTTTTGACCTAAGCCGACTCGGCTTTCGACCTAAGCTAACTCGACTTGACCTTCGACCCATACCGAATTGACTCGAATGTTGACTCGGACTTACTAGGCTCAACCTCTGACACAAGTTAACTAAGTTAATCTTCAACCTGGACTGACTCGATTCACAATCATCTCGTTGTGATCTTCGAATAGGAAAAACTTGGCTCGACCTTCGGCCTGAACCGACTCGGCGGACCTAGGACCCGGGCCTACTTCAAGCCATCTCCTACGACCCAGATCGAATTGACATTACCTCTGCCACGTGGCAAGACCCCTCATTTAACACAGGTAGGAGTGGCAGAAAGGGTCTGCCTAGCCTGTTTTGGCTCGACCCACCCTTGGCCACCAAAAACGAGCTAGGCCAAGCTGGCCCGCCACTTTGTTTAATTTTTTGTTAAAATTTATTTATAAAATTTGTTTGTATATATACTTATTAATGAATATTTAAAACATATTTAATTTTGTAAATATTTTCTAAGCTTTTGATTATTAAATAATTTTATTGAATAAATTAAAATAATTATTACAATTATATGTTATTAGTCTATTATAATTTAGTTTGTAAGTTTTAATGATTTAAATTATAATAATATTATATATTTACATCTTTACACAAATATAATATAGAAAATTTAATCTTTTTAATTATTTTTAATTTAAAAAAAGAAAAAAAATAATAAAAAAGAGCCAACAAGCCAAGTGTGGAGATTGGTCTGCCTTTGATTTGTCAGTTTGGCGGACTAAGCAAATTGGATCAAAACAGACTTGTGGGTTGAAAATGCCAACCCATCCCACTTTGCCACCCGTAGACAGGTGGCAATTTTATTTATTACAAAAAACAAGAAGAAAATTAACAAAAATTAAAAGGCATGAATTGACACGTAACATATAAATTAACATAAATAACCAAATTAAATCACGTTTTCAATAATGAGGACTCAATTAATACTAATAAAAATCCAATAACCTAATTAAGATTTTTGAAAAAAATAGAACCAACGGAATGTTTAAACCAATAAATAAAGGGTTAAATATGTTTTTGGTCCCTCACGTTTAAGTAAATTTTGGAATTAGTCCATTTTCGAAACTTGATACCAATTTAGTCCTTCATCTTTAGAAATGTGTGAATTTAGTCCTTCTTATCAAATTTTTTTAAGTTTATTTGACATTTTAAATGTATTTTAAGATAATATTTAAGTTAACATTGAAGCAAAAGTGTGTCAAACGTTGTAAACAATTCAAATACTATCATGAAATGCACTTAAAACATCAAATAAACTTAACAAAATTTGGTAAGAAAGACTAAATTCATACATTTCTAAAGATGAATGACTAAATTGGTATCAAGTTTCGAAGAGGAACTAATTCCAAAATTCACTGAAACTTGAGGGACCAAAAACATATTTAACCCATAAATAAACTATGAAATCAACCTAGTGTAAAAGCAAAAGAGATTAACAACCCCCGAAATGGTATTAATTACTATTTTAACTCATGTACTACACAGAACAGATGTTTATTTTGATACAAGTGAAATTCATAATAAATAAATATTTTGAAATATATATAAATAGGTTTACAATAAATTATTTAAATTGTTCTGATGAATAGTGAATACTCTGATTCCATTTCTGGAATAGAACTTGATCTGATTAATAATCAATTGGTACCAAGCTTCATTTATTGTCTTACTACACAGTTTAAGTTCATCAGATTACAAAATAATCATACAACTGTATATAAATACTCACTGAGGTTTCCAATTCTAAAATTTTTCAAGCTTCAGCAACTCCCAAATTCAATAACCAGCGTAGTGATGTTCTTGAGAAGCAGAAATGATACACTTACAATCAGTATAAGTTCTAATCTGCCAGCAATAAAAACTTTTCTTCATATAAAGTTCATTGTTTATGATGGAGAAATATAAAAATAATACCAATAATAATAATAATAATAATATAATAATAATAATAATAATAATAATAATAATAATAATAATAACAACAAAAAACATCCTATAAACATATCCATAAGCTATCAAGGGTTGCCATCAACATGTCATGGCTCAAGTGTTAAGCTAGCTTGAATTAAGCACTTAACAGAGGCAACCAGCACTGTAGAAACAGCATTTTTTTTTTCTATATGGATAGAAATGCAGAAATAATTTAAAAAACAAAAAACTAGAGTGCCTAATTGTTTACAAAAACATCTTTGATGTGCTCAGAGAGATGAAGATAACAACTTCAAAGGTCTGCTACAGTTGAATCGTTGAGCCTTAAGCATTCATATTGATATCAATACCATTTTGCAGTTTGCACACAATGATAAGCTGCATAAAGAAAACAAGTAAATCAGTCTGGTGCTTAAATCCAAAACAAACTACCAGATAACCCTTCATTTTGCTTTAACCAAAGTTTTCTTAAAACTTAATTCACATTCAATTTATTCATGCTTTCTCCTAATTCAATCAGGAGGAGTTATTGTGTGAATTAGAATTGAACAAACCTGATCCAGGTGCTGATTATTTGCAGAAGTTTCTTCCATCATGCTACATTCTGGGGTTCCCATGCACCATTTTGTTTGTCCTCCACCCTCCTCTTCACTGTGCTCTTCTTAGAATCATCAAAGTTTTGGTGTATGTTTCCCAAGGATTCTTTTTTTCGCTTCCTTTGGAATGTATACTTCAGAGGCTTACATTCATCTACTTGACTGCAAGATCTATCTTTTTCTATAAAAGCTTTTTCATCTTTCATACCAGTATTTGTAGATGAAACATCAACAACAACCTCTACTTTCATGTCAGAGCTTGGACCTGTTAGATTCTGTTCAGCACTTTCTCCTGAATTCGATAACTTGTCATCCTTCTCAATTGCTTTCTCCACTAGCTCAGTGGCTTCTGCATCAGTCAAAAGTGGCACTGACTTCATATTTGCATCATTTTCATCTTCACAACATTTGGCATTACCACAGACAGATGAGCACTGCTCAAGAACAAATGATGGTTTACAACTTCTAAAAGCAGAAGGTTTTAATCCTAGATGTCTATGTCTTCTTCTCGTTCTTTTCCATCTAATAATGGCACTAAGGTTGATAGAAGGTAGAGAGCACACATCTTTGCTCAATTTACCGCTGTCATGAAAACGAAATTTACAAGAAAGAAATCGAGACCTGTAGAAAAAGATCTTCCATTTTGGTATTTTAAGGAGCTTGAGATGCTTATGAATTTTCATTTCCTCAATCAGTGCACTATATTTTGCAACTTTCCCATGAACATCTTTAGCAATGACCCCAAGCTTTTTACCATAATGTTCATTGCGTACATCTTGCATGAGAAGCTTTTCATCCAGCAAATTTCCTTCAAGTGCACGGATTCTCTGAGTAAATCCATTTCGGCAAAGTTCAGGTTCCTTGCTTCTTGTGATGACCGAAGCAAAGTCAGAGTCATGACCAGAAGAATCCTCCAAATTAGAGATGTGCAATTGCTCAGTTTGTTGTTTTGGATTACAGCACTTCTTATCTAAGATGTTCATAGTCAGTGATTTGTTTACCACATCACAGCTTGTTATACATTCAAGTTCTTCATGAGGAGAAGATATTGAAGTCTCAGGTTTTACACTCACACAAGTTGCAACCTGCTTTATGTTCTGCCCATTCAAAGGCTGTACCTGGTTATTCCTTATCTTTTCTAGCACAAGGTGTACATGCTTCAGTTCTGCCCTAAGATCTGTTACCACATCCTCAGCTTCATTCAACTGTGCTTCAAGCTCTTCAATTTTTCTTTGCTGCTGCAATGATGCTTTCTCTGCTTCAGCTGTCTGTTAACAAAGAAAGCATTCGTTTATGGAAATGCATTAGTTTGTGACTTTCAAAGGAGAAACAAGAAAATCCAACCGAGATTATTAGATTATAAGTTTGTTCAAACTTCAGTAAAATCAATGTTTTAAACCCCGGATTTGATTCCAAAAATGCTATAGCAAGATAGCATATATGGAATAGCTGCTATTAGATTTTCTTTTTTCAGTCTATACAATGTATACTAAACATATAGATTCTCAAAAAGTATGAAAATTACTATAAAGTAATAACATTCATAATTAACAATAAGTCACAAGTGTCTTAAATATAACATATAAGTAACTACCATCACAAAACATCAAAGCATCCTACTGAAAACAAGATCAATGCTTACTTCAGAGGATAACAAAAAACAATTTGTTCAGGCCTTTTTCAACAACAAGCCAAAATGAAATACACAATAGTAATATAACCAAGAGTTTTGATTTAACATATTACTTCATCCAGAAAATGATAAGTGTGAATTTGATAGAAATGGGATCAGATTTGGATCTAGAAACAGAATGTCTTTACTGATCTTAAAGAACTTCTCACACAGAAACAGTTCTCAATTGAATTAGTCCAAGCTATTTCAAGAAACTTGAACCCTCCCACACAACTTTAGAATTGTCCTGACAAACTTCCCTCTATGCAATATTCCTGCCAACTATTAACAAATTTCCCTCTATACAATATTCCTGCCAACTATTAATAAACTTCCTTTATAAATAGTTTCTACTCAACTAACCAACAAAGGACCCAACTAACTTCTTTCCCTGACACATTAGATAGAACATTGTTTTGTTCTATCAGAATTCCACTTCAACAACAAAAAGAAAAACGTCATACTACAAGAACATCACATGTGATCCTAAGGATGTTCCACTTCAGATTCCAAAATGAAGCTCAAAGTAGGCAGACACTGAAAAATTGAAAATTCTAAGACTAGTTTATGTGTTTGGCTACTCTGGCTTATAAAATAATTTACTCTGCATAATAGATTGATTCAGTGAAAAGTGAATTGTTCTTGATTCTACTACATAGTTCTTAAAAATGGTATGTGACCCATAAAGTTTTCAAAACATACTCATAAATACATTTAAAAGTGACTCTACTTCATCATTCACACAAAATCCATTCTTATACACTGGCGTTAAATGCTCACTGTCAGTCAAATACAAATCTAACATTTCAATATCAACTAAATTAAAATCTAACCTAAGCAGATTCTCGAATCATTATAATCATCAAATAACCATAAGAACCACAAAATTTATCACTGCAAATAAAACCTTAGCATCCATCATCTTCTTCAGACGCATTAACATACAAAGAGCATTTTCTTTGGTTGCATTGAGCTCCTGCTGGAGCACAAGTGCTCTCTTTTCCGACACCATTACCCGACCTGCAGACTCCTTCATAGTATTCAGAATTACATCTGCATATGCCCTCTTCAAAGCCACCACTTCCTGCACAACCAAATATACTGTTACTGGAAGAACCACCATTATCAAAACTCAATCACATAAACATAAACACAGAAAACATCAAACTTTCCCTGTTCTTCCCTAATCAGAATTTGAATTTTACATCTATGTTATACTAAAATTCAATACAAACTTTTAGCATCCTAATTTTCAAGGTAAAATCTTGATTTGGGTTAAAGTTTGAAGCTAAAAACAGTTAAACTGACATCTAACACAACTTTAATTACGCAGATTGTCACAGTAAAATATCAATTTCAACCATGATCAGATAACAACACTACAAACATTAAAGCTGGACTTGAAACAAACTTTTATTTCATAAATTATCACTTGGTAAAATTCTAATTCTAAAAGGAGGAAAACAATGCTAAAAAAAAAGAAGAAGAAACAGTTAAGGAACTATATCTACCGTTCTGTACATAAATCAAAACCAAACAAAAAAACCAGAAATCAAAACTAACAACATAACATTACAAAAATCAAATTTTGAGGCCATGGGTGCGTTCGAATAGCCATAAAACCATCAGAGTCGTCAGATATGGCGCTAAAGGCGACGGAGAAAGCAATCAGTGATGGTGACGTTAGGTAGTTAGGTTAGTTTTTAAAAAATTCAAAATTTCAAATTTTGAAGATAACCAAACTCACATGAGATTGATGCTGTAACATTGGAGTGGAGAAAGAAGAATGGAGAGTGTGGAGAGGTTCCGGTTGAGAGGAGAGAGAAAACTTTCTCTCTCTTCCCTCCATTGTTGCTGCTTGAACAGTGTGCAAATGAGTTTCTGTTACTTAGGGACAGTTATTGACAATTTTCTTTTGCTTTTATTTGAATTTTTAATCTATCTTTATTTATTAGAAAAACTTAATTGAATGGAAACAATATTTCAGTTTAATTATTTTACCTTTATCAGGAAAACATTAAATTTTTTATTAATGAGTTTATTTACATTTTGTTGTTGTTAAATTTATTTTATTTTTTAAAATTGAATTTTTCATATAAAAGTCAATTATTTAAATTTGTTTCTTTAAATGTTAGAGCATGTTATTAAGGTAAGAAAGTAGTTTACAAAAAAAAAATTTAAAACTAAAAATAAAAACGTTGTTTTCGTGAATCACAAAATGTTTAATTTATGGCTATTTCTTAATTATTTTTCTTTTCATTTTCACATTTTTTAAAGCTGATTTTATTATATTTAAATCAAACTAGTTATATTAAGAACACTTTCAATGAAATCCAACTAAAAAAATATGATTATAATAGAATATAAAATAATTAATTATACGCACAATTAAATAGTTTTATGGTTTTATATATGGGAGATACGCGAGGTATCATGTTTTATACATAAGTTTCATAGTTTAAATGTTTTGTACGTGGACTTTTATTATATTAATAAAAACAATTTTTCTTTTAAAATTATAAAATTTGAAATTTAAAGAAATACTTAATTATCAGTGTGTTTTATTTCTTTTTTTTTTGTTTTATTCGATCCTAAATTTAGCATAATTATGTAAAGTGTCATAAAAACATTTAATCAATTAAAATTTAAAATAAAAAACAAAATGTGGACAAAATTAAAGATTTGACTAAAATGATGATTTTTTTAAAATTAATATTAGGCATGTTTATTTTAAATTACAGAGAATAGAATAGAAAATTAAACAAATTATTAGAATAAAAATTATATTTAAGAAAAATAGAACAAAAGTGATTACAGATGTTTGACAAATGGTATTTGTTGTATGTCATCTAAATCTTATATCTTAAAAATATTCTTTTAATTTAATATGAAATATAAATTAAATTTGATTTATTTTATGGTCTTTAAAGTGTAAAACTCATATTATCATATATATATATACCTCAACTATAAAAGTCTTAGATGAAATGAATTTGTAAAATGCAAGTCCCATCAAAATTAGAATAATATCATAAGTATAAAACACTAATGTATGAATATCGATATTGATCTTACAAGCATTGAATACTAAATGATACAAAGTATTTAATAACTTTAAGTCATCTTAAATCTCTTTGAGCATAGTGTGTTTAAATAGATAGAGAATTATAGTAGTATTTTTCTCATCCAAGTTTTTTCTTCACTTCAACCACTATGAACACTTGAGAAAAAAATGTGCAGTAAGAAAAATTGTTTAGTTCTCAAGTTTGATGATATAATTGTTATTAATCATCATGCATTTGAAATATTATGCATTTAAAATATTATCCGTTTTTTAACATATAATGTATCATGATTTTATTTTTAAAAAATGTCTTAAAAAAAGAAAAAAAGAAATAACATTAAAAGTGTCTTAAACCTCAGATTCTAAATCAGATGAGATAGTTGTTTGTAATAGAATAATTGCAATCTCATATATTTTCCTTAAATCTTAAATTATAACTTTATCAATATAATATATTATTTCGAAAATTCACTAAAGTAATATCGAAGGATGCGACACTACTTATCTATTTTCAGAAACTCTTATATTCAAAATTAACATTATTTGACCGATTATTCTAAATTTAACTTGTATGAATTTTATATTCAATAATTATTATAATTTACATAAAAAAATAGGTATTTGAAACTCTAAATACAATTTAGCTTAAACTAACTCAATTATCACCGTCATTTTCAAATAATTATCACATACAAAAAATTCTACCTCAATCCAGCCAATAATACATTTCACTAATATAATTCAATACTACTTAATAAATGTAAATAAAGTAACTTTTCTTGCTTTGAGACAATGCATTTACTAGCAAAATCACTTTTATTTTATACACCTTTAAAAGTCCAAATTGTACTACTAAAACTTCTAAAGTTTACAAGGTCACCCTCTTTTCTTAATCAAACTTAAAAGGAAAAAGAAGAATAAAGGATTGAATCTCAGAAAAAAAAAAAAAAAAAAACAAGTGTTTATTTTGATATGAAAGTCTATGATGTGCCTATTGTTATCTTCTTATAGATAAAATTTCTTTAACATGTAACTCATATTTCTATAAAGAGAGAGAAAATAGAGTATATAAAAAGATGCTCTTTTTTGTCTTTATAATTTAAAATTTTAGTTTTATCTTTTAAAATATAATTATTTATTAAATTTTTAAAATTCGACTGTAATTTTAAAAGTTTTTTATAAAATTGTGTATCTTTACTTTTTCTTTTTTTTTCTTATTTTTTATACATTTTACTCTATTTTTAATAAATATATTAATTTAATAACATTACAATATCATCATCTATTAATATAATATCACACATATTTAAAAATACGTACACAGGCACGATAGTATCTGTATTTACGTTAGTATATATATATATATATATATATATGAAAAAAATTATATTTTTAAACAAAATTTAAAATATTACAGTTAGGTGTCAATTTAGATATAATATATGAGAAATTAATTAATTAATTAATTTAAAAAATAAAAATTAAAACTAATGTAAAGGAGTTATGAATAGCCCATACCAGAATCCACACGATTATTGGCGTTGGTTCGACGTCGTTTTTAAGAGGCGGGAAATCTCGCAGTGTTCCTCTTTTCGCATCTACAAAAGCTGGTCGTTGGTTTTCGCTTTTAACTTTTCTAATTATTATTATTATTATTATTATTATTATTTTAAGATTGAAAAGAAACACTGTTTTTTTTTTTTTTCTTTCAAATTTCAAATTTGTAGAAAAGTGAGAACATTGAGGGCTGAGTGGGGGACAAAGACCTGGGTGTGCCTCCAATCCATTACTTAAAATGATGGAAAATTATTGGTATTATATTATCATGACTTTAGATTTTATAAGATATAAAATAGTAATTTCTGAAAAAAAGTTATGTCTAATATTACTAAGCATTATATCAAACTAATAACATAGTAGCTTATTAGCAATATTAAGGTTCACAATGTTATATGCATGTTTATTTTCTTCCTAACTTTAAAATTCGTTGGAGAACACATATTAACACATTTTAGAAATTAATTAAAAATTTGACATCCAATAATTAAATTAAACAAGTGTATTAATTAATTTGAAAAATAACATCAATGCTTTCTTTTTCCACTGGGCTTATTGTGTCTCAAGAAAATTACTATGGGCACCCCCATAATGTTTTCATACACCCTCATTTTCACAAAATGTCGATTTTACCTTTTGTGATTTATATTTTTATGGATTCCTAAAAGTATATCTTCTGTACTTCATCTTAATTGGTCAACTGCCACTTTGGGTATGAAGTTTTGTTCTTACTTCCTGCACCCTCCTAAATTTCAACTATTTTATCCTCTTCAAAAGTCACTGGTTACTCGTTCCATTCCGAAACAAACTATTCAGAGTTTCTGAAATAAGGTTTTCAGAACAAAATTTTCTTAATACCTGAAATGCATTACAAACAAAAATTCAAAATAGAAATTTCAAAATAAACCTTTTCAGAACACATATAATACCTTTTGAAACGAATTTTTAAAAACACCTCATGTTAAATAGATTATTGAAAAAGTTTTCCGGAACACATGAAATACATTCCGGAAAGAACTTAAAATAACAAACTTCTTTTTCACGTTTTCTCTACTCTTCCTATAACAAATAGTGGTGTGGTGTAGTAGTAAAAGATAATTTATTTTTGAATTAAATATGTTTTTATCTCTTAATTTTCACTCAATTTTAGAATTAGTCCATTTCAAAACTTTGAACCAATTTAGTCTTTCATCTTTCGAAATACGTAGATTTAATCTTCTTAATCAAATTTTGTTAAGTTCATTTGACATTTCAAGCACGTTTCATAATAGTATTTGACTTAACATTAAAACAAAAATGTGTCAAACAATATAAACAATTCAAATACAATCCTGAAATGCGTACGAAACATCAAATAAACCTAACAAAATTTGATTAAAAGGACTAAATCTACATATTTTGAAAGATGAAGAACTAAATTGGTTCAAAGTTTCTAAATAGACTAATTTTAAAATTCATTAAAAGTTAAGAAACCAAAAACATATTTAGCCCTTTTTTTTTTTTATTAGTGTGGAAGTGCAATTACTAATTGTCAGGGTGCAAGAAGCAATGATCGAAGGTTAAATTCACAAAAGATATAGTCGAAGGTTAAGGTTTTGTCCAGCTTAATAGTAGCTAACTCATTTACTAAGCATTGGATTTTTTTACACCACTTTTGAATATTTGAGTTTGATACTGGTTTTCAAGTTCCTTTCAAACTTCACACTTCGAAGTTGTATTAGTTTATACAGTTCATAAACAAATGTTTCTATGTATACTTTTGTTCTGTCTAAACCGTTTATCTGATGCTTTATCATATGAGAGAGTTTATGATCGGCAGAACTCTTATCCAAAACCTAGACCAGATATTTGACACATTTGCATCATGTTCATGAATGCATTTGATAAAATACAAAGTTTAGATACCGTTTTTAGGGTGTTCTTGATGTTGTTCTCAAATAGTAATTAGAGTGTCCTCCCCAATAACTAGTATGACTTTTAGTGTATAGATGATGATACTGAGATCCTTATCCTAATTAGAACAGTACTAAAAAATTACCTATGAAACTATGCTTGATAATTCAAAATCCATACTAGTTTTCTTGAAATGGATTTCAAAATCCAACAAAACACATGTCAATGATTTTCAAGACATCATTTCACAACAAAATTGAAGGATGACTGTAATCTGCCAGAACTACTTTATTAGTTCAGAAACAGACGTTTGGTTTGAAGGTTGATGTGTAACCTGACACAGCTTATATGAGATTGGTAAAAATACTTTGATCCAATATAAGATAAAAAATAACATTCCTCAAGAAAAGGCAGTTATGTCTTAGGTAAACGAGTTGGAAGATCAGCTGGTACATCTGCACTTGCCTGTCATACAAACAAACAAATCAATTCAGTAATCTTCTAAGATGAAGTAACAAGAGAATTCTAACACAGTCTTATATATCAAGATAAGAAACATGCTAATTCTTGAACTATGTTTAATCATCTTATATTTTCTAGATAAGTATTTATTGCATTCTAATCTGGTAGGGAGAGGCTTTCTCGTCGTTATAGATTAATATTTATTGGGTGAAGAACTCAAAACCAAGGTTCAGTTTCAACACCAACAAATATTACAATTAAGAAAATAATTCTTCTTGGAACAAAATTAATATCCACCACACCTTAAGGTATCTTGTCAACATAGAAGTAGTACTGAAATTAAAGCCTTGAACTGGTTCTCCTTTTGTGCGAGATGCATTGAGTTGCTTTCTCACTTGAGTGGCTAAAGACTGAATGAACATTGTGAAATTCAGCAAAGTCAAATTAAAAAAGAAATGTGCATATTGACATGAAAATCCCGTCAGAAAGAAACAACTATAGCACAGAATATTTCATTGCAAGGGATAGAAGTAAGAACATAAAGGGTCACTTATCAACTACTAACCTTCCCAAGCTCCACTCCCCACTGGTCAAAAGAATTGATTCCCCAAATAAAACCTTCCACAGCAATTCTATGTTCATAGATTGCCAACAACTGGGAAAGCAGGTAGGTGATATTAGGGCTAAAAATTCAATTTTCATAGCTCTTTAAAGAAAAGCATTAGTATAAACTGCTCAAGTATGGAAAATCCACATCTGATTGGAACATCAGTATATTGAGAGGTGAGATCTAAGGGTAGGAAAAGGATATTTTCCGGTTGGACATGTTCAATGGAAAGAAGATACTGATAAATTCAAATTCCTGCAAACAGGAATGAATTATTTCCTCTCTAAATTTTCATCATAATAAGAGGAGGGACTTCAAACCTGTCCAATGTTGTAAGCATTCAATGATGGAAGCAGAAGGCTGAGAGAAGGTCGATTCCCGGAGAATGTCTGCAGCAGGAAGAATACATACACTGAGGGGACTGGTGATTCAGAAATGATAAGTCATGAAGCAGCATAGGAACAGAAGGGAAACTACCTTGTGTGACACAAGATGTGGAGGAACATTCTCCTTCTTCAACTGTTCAGATGTCTGTTAAAAGAAAGATTGATTTAGTTAACACTCAAAACAAGTAAAAAAAAAATGCATGTAAATACAGTGTATAACTGCTGAAAGATTCCAACATAGGAATCTTTGAGAAGAATGCTCATGACATAAAAAAAAATGTATGTAAATACAGTATATGGTTAGGCCTTATTCTTGGACAAAACAAGAATAATCTTGACGATACCAACATCAAGAATCTTGTTTATATTGTGCAGCGACCAGTTCAATCTAATTTCCAATATCCATTTATTCAAAAAAGCATGAATTAATCGCTTCATTGTTTTATGATTTATTATATTTTTCTGCATCAGATCTTGAGAAGAGAGAAGCTATTAGGCTACTTGACCCATAAATAAGAAAGAGAGCACAAATATACCTTCCTATATGGAAGTGCTCCCTTTGTTTAGTTAATAAATATGAATTAAATTAGAGAAACTACATGTGTACCTTCCCATAGGCAAGTGCATCTGGTTGTGCAAAAAAGTTTGACATTAGCTCATCATGGTTGCTCACCACCTCTCCTGCGCAGAAAGTGCATGAATTATAAATTACATGTCTCAAACCAAGATAACCAGAGTGTAAACGTTGCTTACCACTCAAGTAAACAGGTTGCTGACTTTTCACAACCCCAATAAAGTCACAAGGAATAACACGTCCCTGCAGACCAGGAGATGGATATAGATGTGTTATTTCACAACAAAGTCATTCATACTGAGATAAATGTAACATATGTTGAATTCATGAGCACATTCGATGGCACACATCAGAGAATGAATGTTATCAGACTACATGGTACTTGAAGCAAATAAAAGAAATAAGCTTACAGATTGAAATCAATTCCACTTTTTGGTATGATTGATCCCTCTCCCAAATACTAATGAATAGAAAACTTTGTAGAAATTCTTTAATGTTATCCAATAACATTTTTTGTCCTCTAGTTTATGCTGGAATGCCCTTGTATGGTATATATCCAAGCATGCCTAACTTCTGATTTGTTTTGAGGCCTAAGGGTAAACCATGACAGGAGAAAACTAACTTGTGAAAAATAAACCATGAATGCATATGCAAATGTGAATGATCTCCCGAGTAACCACCACTTGACTCAAAGGTCAGCATAGAGGAAGGGTAAAATAATCTTCCATTAAATTTGTATATGACCTTATGTCCTCATCAATCATAATATAGATTTTACCCAAGCATTAACATGCAAACTGCACAAATTAAATTAAAGTTCAAAATGTCATGACAACACAAATATCACTATCTGTATCTCACCTGGTGTATAAGTTGATAAAAACTGTGCTGCCCATTTGTTCCTGGTTCGCCAAAATCAATTTCACCAGCCTCAAATGGTAGTGGCACACCATCAATTGAAACACCCTTGCCATTACTTTCCATGCTAACCTAGTTTGAACATACACTAAACAATATGAACAATGAGGAAAAAAAATTAACAAATGCATGAGCATTCAATCACAAGACAATAACAAACATACCTGTTGAATGTGAGGGGCAAACTTCTCCAGGGCTTGAGAATATGGTAAGATAGCCTGGGTGTGAACCAAAGTTTCAGTTATTGAAAAGGATCGGTTAATAATAAAGAAACATGAGTTGTTCAATAGAACAAATGGTGAGGTACTCACTCGGGCAGGATATCCAAGAAATGAGACATTCCATACACTCAACAGTCCCAAAAGCACCTGGCCCATTGACACAATTGAACATGTCATCTTGCATTTGTAAAGAAACATCACTACTGCCATATAGATGTATAATCCCAAGAAAAGGAAGGATTGGTGTGGTTAATCATTACTCACTCTCCATCAATGATAACAGTTTATTGATTCAAAGGGAGATTACTTTTCAAACCATGAAATCCAATTCAAATTTTGGCAGCAACAAATTGTTCATCAAACAAGGTCAAGGAAGCACTGAGTAGAGAGAAAGAGCACTAAGTAGGGAGAGACAGGCAGAGAGTGAAAGTAGATATCAGGGAGACCATGAGGATTGCCCTCACATACTGTATTTCTACATTGGGTTTTCCCAAAATTAAGAAAAAGTAGTCACATTACCCTTCTTTCTCCTAATCGATGTTGGACTCTATTCTAAGACTATATTGCTATCACAACAAAACAAGACTAGTAACGTAAGCTTTTAGAACTATGATGGGTTGGTTTATGATAATTACTTTCCGGCCACCAGATTGAACCAAAATAAATGGCTTAAAATCTGTCTAACATGTGCAGGAGATCCATTAGGACAAAAAAACAAACATCGAAAGACACAAAGGCTGCTGTAGGGGTTCTTACAGGTAGATTTCTTTCAAATTGTTCTGAATGCATATGTTGATCAATGCTGGAAGCCCCCTTTAAAAACCTTCAAAAAAGAAATACGATGTCATATACAAACCAAGCATATGAACAAGAAAGGATACTCAATCTATCAAATAGGAACCAAAAACAGACAAATAAATAAATAAATAAAATGAATAGATGGATGAATCTTTACTGTCCTGGAACTAAGGCTAGAAGCCAAGAGAAAACCTTATTTTCTTTTCATTAATTTCCACAGAAAATATAGAAGCATTGGATTGGAGGCATTATAAATTAACTACTTAGGAGCTATTATTACAATTTGGGGGTTTTCAGCAAGATTTGATTGTATTTTAAAATTACTGTGAAAGTAAAGATACTGTCTGAATACAGATTCAGGGACATATATATCCTCATTTTTTTTCTTATTGTAGATCAAGAAATCAGGAAGAGTATATGCACAGGAACATTAATTTCCATCAATGAAGTTGAATTTCCTTCTTTTTCTATTTTTTAATTAAAAAATAGAAGTGATACAGGCAATGCAATGCTTGGTAGACTGCATCTATAATAAGTTATACTAAAAAAACAATGAAATAAGCTACGGTTAAAACCATTATTATCAATGAAAAGAAATTCGTGCTATAGAATCACAGAAATAATAAATCACATACTTCTCAATTACAGAGAAACCATATTGTAGGGATAATGGCAATACTCCAACAGCACTGCAGACTGTAAACAACACACCAAATAATAGTTAAAATCAAATTACTGGTCTTATTCAATAAAGGGCAGCCTATTGCATGGGCTCCCATCTAGTACGATCAAGGAAAAGTATGCGCAAAAAAAAGTTACCACTATATCGGCCACCAACCCAGTCCCAAAAGGCAAAAGCATTATTAGGATCAATACCAAACTTTTCCACAAGCTGCATCAGAAATGAAGACAACAGAAAAAGATAACTGCAGGCTCAGCCCTGAACAATTGATATATGTCTTCACACGAAAACCACACATAGGATTTTTAACATATCTTGATGAGCTAAGCAAAGAAAAAAAAAATGGCCATACTGTGAGATTGGTACTGACTGCCACCATATGTTTTGCAACTGCTGAGGCCCTGACGGTAAAATAGAATGATAAGCCAGTCTTCAGATTACATTTAACATTTCTATTTTACATGACTATGGATATGTTTTGAAGGAGACATTACCGGATGAGGGCATAATGCTTATAATACTAAAGTGTAAAAGGTAAAATCCCAGAAAAAGAATCAGATTAAGAATTATAC
Source organism: Vigna unguiculata (assembly GCF_037176805.1). NCBI lineage: Eukaryota > Viridiplantae > Streptophyta > Magnoliopsida > Fabales > Fabaceae > Vigna > Vigna unguiculata. Next base: position 46,847,404 of record NC_140795.1, on the reverse strand, counting down.
AATTACTCTTGAAAAATAGTTTTAACACTACACTTACCCTAGGGCAGAAGAAATCCATTCCCTGAGTGTTCGGGCATTCAACATGGTTTCAGCAGTCGTAAAAGTCTTTGAAACAATCACCACTACAAAAAAAAAAAAGAAGTTACAACAGTGTAGAAAACAAAAATGGAATCCCAGTCACTTAAGTCAAATATCAAGTAAAAAGGAAAAGCCAAAACCATATTTACCTAGGGTTGTTTCAGGATTTAATCCCGTGATATTTCTAGCAACATCAATTGGATCAACATTTGCAAGACTGCACATAGAAGCATATATTGATTTCATGATAAGTTTAACATAGTGAAGAGTTTAATCTTGTCAACACTAAATGAGATAAAAAAGAATATAAAATGAAAACCAGGGGAGTGGAAGAGATCAAGAGTAACTTGCATACTAGAATTGGATGGCAACAAACCAGACTTCAAAAACCAAAGTGATATCAGATACTTACAAGCGTAGCTGACGCCCTCTTGCAGATTCAATTGCTTCAGGATCTGAAAGATGTGATAGAAACAATATTCAGCACTTCTACTTGCTTGAAGAAAATATACATGGTTCTTATGTTCATCTACATAAGTATTAAACAAAGTACAAATATAAGGAGAAGAAAGGCTAATTATGTGAATACCACCAAGAAACTAGAATGAGTCAATGACCTGTTTGAAGAGCTGTGTGCACAAATAATGGACCTAAGAAACTGCCACCAATACCAACGGCAACAACATCCTTCAATTGCTTTCCTGTAGCTCCAACCTACAAAAATATAATTTATACTCTTAACTCTACATGAACAATGTCTATATACCAAAAAAAGAACAAAAAAACTGGCCAATATATTACCCAAGATCCACTGCGGATCCGCTCCGAGAACTCCTTGATCTTGTCCAGAACGTTCCAAACATCTGGGACAACATTCTTTCCATCACTCTGTATAACAGAATCTCTTGGAGCACGAAGAGCTACATGAAGTACTGATCTATTCTCAGTGCTGTTTATCTGAAAGTCCAAGAACAATAAGAAGAAAGTGTGATAATTCAGAAAATGTAGCAATTATGTCAACATCACATACACATGCAAACTTTTTGCACTACAAAATTTCCCAGAGTAAAAGCGGGAATTTCAGAAACTATGTAATTAAAACATAGTTGAGAATTAACTCCTTTGTTACAGATGGAGAAAATTTTAAAATGCAAGTATGACATGAGCATATGTACAGCTCATTGGTTCAGAATACTGGAACTTACATGCTCCCCTTTGTACATCCGGTTTATCTTTTCCTTGAGGGATGCAACCTGCGTCACATCCAGAGATATAATAATCAGATGATTGCATTGCATTTCAGTTAATGGATCTTTTATTTTTCTAAAAGAAGGACATGACTGAGGGCCACAACAAGATAAAACATGTTGTCCAAATATCTAGAAGGAGTGAACTAACCTCTGCCAATTTGAAGAGTTTTTCCCTTGTTTCAACAGTGGCTAACTGCCTCGAGTAGTCCAATAGAATTCCATCAAATTCACTTCAAAGAATGCAAAAGTCAGAAGGTTATACATCAAGACATTGCAAGCACATTGTAGTGACCCAACTTTTTTAGCATAAAATATATTCAATTCCTAAATGGTAATCTCCTAATTTTATTGATACCCTTATAAAAAGAATATAACAGGTCATAAGTTTATAGAGTTTCATAAATTAAGTGTCATACACCACCATTGACCGGGATCTCTCCTCATTGCTCAATAAATCACGTAAGTGAGTCTTCTTAACATCCACAGCATGGGCCTGCACAAAGAGATGCAATTAGTAGAATGTTTCAGTACCTCCGAATTAGAGGTATCTAGGAAGTGATTATCCATCACCTGTAACTCCTTCCATGGCTGAGTGTCAGAGATGAGAGTGGACGAAGCCATTTGGAATTATAATTGATAGATTTTTCCTGCAGATGAAGAAAAACCTACAGGTGAAAGAAAAAAACAGAAAACAACAACAAAAAATACGTTGAAGCCTCTACTTTGAAGAAATTTAGAGCAAGTGTTAGCCACATATTTTAATAGGTCATAATCATGTAATTTACACACTGTGAACCTAGTCTCTAAAATTTATGTCATATGTATAGACTATATGTATAGATTATATGCCCTATAGGTACATGGTCAATACTAATAATAAAAAAGTATGAATACCCTTCCATATGTTGAAGAACTGGAATGCCTAAGACAGACCGCGTAAAACAAAATCAAATCCAATGTAAAAAAGATGTAGTTTTAAGCTAGAAGGCATGTACATCGTATATGAAATGAAACCAACTTTATCTAAGATGCTTATTGCAAGAATGATAATCCTATTGCCTTCCATTTCTAGAGGGATAGCTAATTTCTAAGATATAATCCCTAAAAAATTAAGAATAAAAAAAAAAAAAACTTTAAACTTATAGGATAGTAACTGTACCAGAGATTTGTATTCCAATAACCCTATTTGATTCTATATGCTATAAATATTGATTCATAAGAAATAAATAATTTTCAAATAGAAAACCATTGTTGTTCTCCACGAAATAGAGAATGATTATTTTATTCGTTAAATAATAGCCTCCTGCTATGAGGTCAGGCTGCGGCATTTCTTTAACTTCAATCATGAAGAAAAAAAAAATAACACGACAAAGTGGCCAAAGATAATTCAAAGACTAAGCAAACTTAACACTGAACCAAGTTTCTGTAGGCCAACAACTCAAATAGCTACATGACAAAGTATTAGGTATTCAATTCATTTTAGCTACTAACTCAGTAAATCAACTGCTATTGAAAACGAAAGGAAAAGCGAAATCAATAACCCGATTTGGAATCAGGTTCATTCAGGCATGAACCATATATATAGACTCAACTGAAGTTTTATAACAAAAACCAACTCAAATGAATCAAAATATGCATTGATAAGAATTGAAATACCAGATGAGTAACTAAGAAAAAACAAGATCATACACAACAAATGCAAACCCCCAAAATCCAAATAAAACCATCAAACTCACAGAAACCATAAAAGCATAAAACTTAAAAACAGCACTAAAGGACATGCAGATTCCCATCTGTTTCAAAGAAGTTCAACGTTGAAAACAATAAACAGAGCATCCAGACACCAGGCATTGTTGGCTAAAAGCGTGAAAACAGAGAAATGGGATTCGTTTCAAACCTGAAAAAGGAATGAACTTTGGGAAGAAATGGAAATGGGGTGTTACGAAATAGGATTTGGAAGGCAAAAAGATGGTGGCGATCAGAAAAAGCAAAGGTGGGTGGGGATTTGAAAGTTGGTTCTGATTTGAAGCAATGTTATTGTATTGTATGAGAAAGAAAGAAACAGAGAAAAGGTGGCAGATTCAGGTTCTGTGGATGGAAATAGATAATTTGTAAGCTCACGGGAATGGACCTTAAAACTCGTTATGGCACACAGATACAACCATAGGAGTGGTATCAACTATAAACAAACAAATTTTTTTTTTTTCTTTTCTTGTTTAGTTTCAGAAACTAATATGACAGTGAAACATAACTTGAAGTTGACCAATTGTTTTTAATACGATATTTTTTATTTAACTCATCTTATTCAAAATATAATTGGATTTGATAAAATGAAGATAAAGTGTTCTCGAGTAATCTAATCATTTTTCAAGAGTAATTTAATTTTAAGTTTAATTTTTATATGTTTTGTAACATTTAAATTAAATATTTATTAATTTTAATATTATTAACTGAATTTTTATTAAAAAAAGATTTATATACACTGTGTATTCAAAATTGTTATAATTTTTAGGTTTTGGTTTCTTTTTAAAGTTGGAAACTTTCAATTCAGTTTATAATAAATTTTTGTTGTCCATCGATTCCTTCAAAATTTAAAAAAGTTTCAGTTGAGTGACTACACTTAAAATGTTGGTGTTAATTTTATGACGTGATATTATATTTATTTTGCACTTTCACTTACTTCCAACATCACCGCATAGTATTTTGTTATGAAGATATATTTCTCAAATATTTAATATATTTAATAAAAATTATTTTTAAATTTAATTAAAACTATAAAATTAAAAATTAAATCAAAATTACAAAAATATAAAATATGTAATTATAAAATTATGAAATAAAAAATTATAAAATTAAGAAACTAAGAAATTTAAAATTACACACGTTAACAAATTACAAAATTATAAAAATATATAATTTCATAATTACGAAATTATAAAATATATAATTATATAATTATATAATTATAAAGCTATAAAATTAAAAAAAAATATAAAATTACGAAATTGAAAATTATAAAAATACAAAATTATCAAATTTTAATTTTTGTAATTTTATAATTCTTAATTTAAAATTTATATATTTAATATTTTTATAACTTATATTTTTTACTTTAAAATTTATAATTATAATTAAAGTTAAAAATAATTTTTGTTAAATACAATCGATATTTGAAAAAGATTTCGTCATCAAGTCTTTTGTAATAAAATATTATGCGAGGGTGATAATGCAAAACAACTATCAGATCATAGAATTGACCATTGACAAAACCATTTACTTGCAGTACTCAATTGAAAAATTTTAAAATATCAAACATTCAATCGACTACAAAAATTTATTAAAGACTGGATTAAAAATTCTCAAATTTATCATAGACTCAAAACATAATTGAGTTTATTTTTTTAATTAGTTTTTTGTATAATTACTCATTTGGTACCCCAACTTTTTTGGAATTGTTCAATTTGGTACCCAATTTTTTTAAACGGTTTTATTTTAGTTACTTCTCTTAAACACTACTTAACATCATTTGACTTCTATTGAGATGGCACTGTGCAGCACATACAAGTGTAAAAAATTTAAAAATTTCAATTGTAAAACAATTGTAAAAAATTACAAAGGTAAAAAATGTAAAAAATAAAATAATTTAAGTATTCAGGTGAAATGATTTTATGTATATATTAAAAAAAAGTTATTGTAACATGTATATATAAGTTATAATTAAGCTTATTTACTAATTTGGTCTCAAATTGGACAGGACAAAATTTGATCGTTTTAAATACTCAGTTCACCTGTACGGACACGCTGTTAACTCCAACTTAACTGGAGATGACCAAATTGAATCCTTTTAAATTATTGAGGTACTAAATTGAACAAACCAAAAGTATGAGGATCAAATTTTTAAATTATTGAGGTACTAAATTGAACAAACCAAAAGTATGAGATCAAATTGAACTTAACCAAAAAAATTGGGATACTAAATCAGTAATTATACATTCTTTTTAATATCTTTCAGATAAATTTTAATTATTATTTACTTTTATTTCCTATGTTATTTTTTTCTAAAGTAGACTCAGGTTTTTCAAAGTCAATTAATGAGTATGAACTTAGAGTTTCCAATGTATAGATGAGTATGAAATCAAGAAAGTTTCGAAAGAAAGTTTAAGTGAGTTTTAAACGTTAGAGTTTTGAGGGGAGGAATAGTTCATACCTAAGGACCACATATGCAATGGCTTCCACAAGAGCATATTCGGGACATTTTAAAAGCCTTTCATTTTCTATTTTCTATTTTCAGTAGTAGTGTACTATGCCTTTTAATTACACAAATAGTATTATTATTATTTTGTTCTCGATTACAATTTAATTCTTTGAGAACCGATTCCTCTGAATTTCGGATTGTTTTTGTTTTTTCTTTTTTTCATTAATATAATAAATGAATAAATAAATATAATAATTATTTTAAAAAAATTAAATATATTTATTACAATGTGATAGATATATTAAATATTACAATTAAAATATAAATCATTTTAATAATTATTTAAAAAAGTAGTTGAAATTTACTTATTTGTTCATAATAAATATGAATGTTGTTTCGGTGCTTTTTAAAATAAAGAGTTCTTGTATCTTCCACGTGGAACTAATCAGAACATATCATATATGCCACGATCTCATGCTATCTTTTACCATTATTTTATTTATTTATTTACCTTTATAAAGGCTTAAATGTAATTTATTATAGGAAAATGATAATTTGGTGAAAAAAAATGGCAATATTTGACAAAGTCTATGTGGCAGTTCATTTATTTATTTTTTAATTTGCAGTTGACAAGGAAGAAGAGAAAACACGCGATTTAAAAATTTTAATTTCGAATGTCAAACTCTTTTGTGCTCGTTCTGCTCCGTTCTTTCTCACTCTTTCGTCTACACTGCTCCACCGCAAAGGTTTTCTTGTCTCTCTAGCATGGCTTCGATATTTAGGGTTTCTTTCATCACTATATGGTTGTGCCTTCGTCTCTTCCATTGTTTGTTCCTTCATTGACGAGTGTGTGGTGTACTTTGTTCCTCTGATCACTTTCACTTTTACAGCAAGTTCAAAGACATTTTAATGAAAGTGATCATAGGAACGAAGTGAGTTAGTTAGAGTGTAAGTGAAGAATGAAGGGTCAGCTATTATGTGAGTGAATATTCCGTGAGGGTTTAGTAGGGGTGACAATGTTGGCTTGGCTCGACAGATCGGTTTATAAGTCTGCCAAAATAACATGGGACGGACTAAGATATTGAGTTTGCTGGTTTGTAAAAGTCCGACACACATAGTCTGCAACTTGTGCGGGTTGGCTAGTTGACTCGCATAAAAAAACTTGTATTTGTGTGTGTCAGTCACTTTTCTTCTGAACTTCTGTATGAATGTTCCAAATGATTGTATGACTAAAAAATATAAGTATTATGTATTTTTGAATGTGCTAAAATTTGAAGAATACATTGTTCATGTTAAAGTATAAATATGAATATGATTAAAATATTGAATTATCAATTTATCAACATACAATTTGTGAAAAATCTAGCTCCCCTCACTTTAGGAGACAACCCAACAAACTCGAAAAGTCCTAAACTGTCTTCTAATTCGTGAAAGCTCTACCACAACCTAGGGACAACAAATAACAATTGGACCAAACCAAAGGAATCACTGGTTAGTAAGGAAGGAAAACAAAGACTCTGGGAGCACCCGCAACCCAAGAAAGATTTCATGCATTGTCCAAAACATAGTGGGTGTCGAAAAGACTGGATTTTCGAATTATCCGAATGGAGATTTTGTTCGATTGGACTGGAAAGTGAATTTTAAAACAATCGAGAAAACGTCATTTTTTCAGAAAATGATGGGATTTGGACAAGTTCACAAGTGAATATGAAGGTTTTTGAAGAGGAATATGTTTGAAAGAAAGGAGGATTTTCAAGTTTTTAAGCTCACATAGTGTTTTGGTTCTTTTAAATAAAATATTGTCATGTTTTAGAAAGGTTTTACAAATAGGAAAAAAAAGAACAGAAAATAAAAGTGATGTTTAAATTCTTTTTAAATAATATGTAAAATGTTGTAAATATATTAAGTATATAAAATGTAAAAGATGTAGACGATATTTAAATTTTTTGAAAATAATTAAAAGAATTGTACATATAACATTTTAAATTTATATTATAATGATTCAAGTATAATAATATCTAAAATTTTATGATAAATTACTTTTTATAAATAATGTATTAAAGTTATAATTATAACTGCGTAATATAATATAATATAATATATATAATTAATAAATAAATTTTAAAAAATATAAAATGAAACAAGTTTATTAAAAATAATAAGGTAAAGATTGTAAAAGCAAAATACCATCAGAATATATATTAAGTACGTGTACGTATAATATTTAAACGTGTATATATATATATATATATATATATATATATATATATATATATATATATATATATATATAAAAGAAGTACATTTTTAAGAGTACAAAATTACTCACACATGCATATTTCTATATTTCTGTAGCACGAGATTAACTTTTGTAATGTCATTCAAAAATTTAAATAAGTCAATTCCACGTATCAATGTATAAGAGGTTCACAATGTAAACCCAAATAGAGTTGTGATGAGAGTTGTAAATAAAATGAGAGCTAACATAAAAGTGAAAGAAAAAAAGAAGAAAAGCTAAAAAGGATAATCATATCTAATGTCCTCCATGCTCATTCTTTCCGTTTTGACTACATGGATTCCCATTCCTTTGATGAGTGAGGTGTCACACATACCTTGATACGTAACCTCCACATGCTTCCACTCTTCTTCTAAAGGCATTTCCATCAGATCATCTTGGAAAGGTGTCACTCGTAGATCAAAGAGGTACACATGATCCAATTCCACAATCCCCTCTTCTCTCTTCAAATAACTATAAATATAAAAGCCTCGATATTGGCCATTGATCAACACCCTGGGGCTAACTGTTTCTGCATATTCAGGCTGCTGTAAAGCCAAAATAAAAAGACAAACAACTTTGGCGGGAAATTTATTACGAAACCAGAAAGAAATTGAAGGTCCCCGACCTTGTTTATCGAACCATCTTGGGATACTTCCTCCTGGAAAGATAAAATCAGTCTCTCTAGCCTCGTGAAGTTGCTGCTAGTCACAATTCATCAACAATTCAGTAAATCAACAATATATTATCAAATCAAATTCATTAAAAACAAGACAAAAACCTGATTTAAGAACATGCTTGAACTCGAGGAAGTCAATGATCTACATTCTATCGCCCTGAACGTTCTCAACTTCGGTGGAATCCCTCTAATTTCCTGTAGATACTTGCAATAACTCACATCAAGATCATCCAGGTGCTGAAATTCTTCGATGCACTCAGGAAGGAATGTGATATCAGTGTACGATAGGTTTAAAGACGTAATTGTGGTCAACTGCGTGAAACCTGCTGAAAAAATATCATCATTCATGTTGCAAGACGCAACCCCAAATGAACGTAGATTTAAAAATACCGTTGAGCCCACTTCTGTTAGGAATCCAAGTGTGAGTCTAAGTCCCACATTGACCAGAAATGAGAAAGTAGAGCACTATATAAGAATAAAGACCCATAAACCCATTGCCTTAAGGTTTTGGGTTGAGAGTGGTGTCAGTATCTTATGTGGTTAGGCTCAGATCTCATTGGTGTTGTTCTCCCCAGTGAAACCCCCCTCTGTAAAACCTGACAAGTGGTATCAGAGCCGATGGTTAAAACCGGCTTAGACGAGTGCAGGTCCCTGTATCGAAAGTCTAGAAATGAGAAAGTAGAGCACTATATAAGAATAAAGACCCATAAACCCATTGCCTTAAGGTTTTGGGTTGAAAGTGGTGTCAGTGTCTTATGGGTTGGGCTCAGGTCTCATTGGTGTTGTTCTTCCCGGTGAAACCCCTCTGTAAAACCTGACAACTTCTTCACCATCTTTTGAATTTATCCATTTCCACTCCTTGCATTCAAAAACTCTAAAATCAGTAAATGCGGGCGTCAAGACACTGCTATTTAACTGAAGGAAATCACAGTGAACGTATAATTCATGGAGTCCAGTAAGATTTTGAAATGAAACTGGCAACTCTTTTATGGGAAGTCCATCCAAACTAAGTTTCTTTATTTTTCCCGTCTTTCCTAATATTTCTGGAAAATTCTCAAGACTACAACAGTATGAAAGTTCAAGAATTTCAAGAGAGGGCAAGTTGAGAGGTGGAAATCTCTTTAGCTCCACGCAGTCTTCCGCAATCAATATTTTAAGTTTAGTCAGGAAACCAACTGAGTCGTCTACTGAAATTAAACTCGCACATTCTTTAAAAGAAAGCTTTTCCAAATTTGGGAGATGAGATACGTCAGGTATCTGTTCTAAAAGATCGCAGTAGTCAAAATTCAGTTCGGTCAGATTCTCGAACTTCTGCAAAGAAAATAATGAGAAAAAGAAATAAGAACATAATGAATAAATTAGAACTGTATTTACAAATTTGGCTCTTTTACACAAATGAGGTAATTCCTTTTTTAAATACGAAAATAGACAACTTTTAAACAAATTACCAATATGAAAAAATCGTATCAAACTCGTACAACTTCAATAAGAAGTCGTATCACTACGAATTCAGGAAATTAGACAAACTTACAAGTCATAAAAAAAACATTTTGTTCGTATCACTACAAAGACTTCAGAATAATATAAGAAGTCGTATGAGACAATAGGCATTTCAGAACAATTAAAAAAACATTAAAGTTGTAGGAGGCAATAGAGACTTTAGTTCGTATTCAAGTAATACGACTTCTTAGGAGTGAAGTTGTCCGAGTCAACTTCCCATATCTGTACTTTTTTTAAAAGTTGCCTATTAACAAAGGGAATTACCCCATTTGTCTCAAAAAGCCTAAAAATTTACAAGATGAGGAATATATTCCATAAACTTGCCTTTGATGAGCCAGGGAATTCAAATGACGTAAAATCACCGTCAGGTAACTTGCATATCAGAAGTTTGTTTGGATCAAAATTTGATGGAAAACAATTCGAAGGGTATCCATGCCATTCCAGCACTCTCAAACTTTCTGGTAAACAATTGGGACCTCCAGAAATTTTGCAATTTCTAATAATAAGTGCTTTAAGGTTTTTCATATTTCCAAAGGCGTTTCCATTCCAATCCAGTGTTTCTACTTCCTTATATATTGAGATATCAAGACATAGAATCTCAATCATGCTAGTTTCCTGTTAATGCAAAGAAGCACACATATCAAGTAGTTTTGTGTAACAAATCCAGAGAAATTGCAAATCATCTAGACAAAAATAACTAGGACAGAGATATATGATTAAAAAGAAACATATATCAATTTGGGAAACAAAAGCAATCATCCATGAGTCTCACTTACTGTGTTCTCCTTTAAATCTTGAATTATAACTTTAGGTAACGATATTCTCCTGCGCTTCCCTGACCCTTCAGGTGATTCTTGTCGGTCAATTTGTCTACCCATTTCCTCAATCAGGTCGTGTATTTCAACTGTACTCCACCGACCAATCTTTATGAGAGATTTGTCAACCAACACACTAATATGATATTTCATGCAGTCATCATAAATAGCTCCAAGAATATCTTCTACCTCTCCTAATGTATATCCTTTGAAGCAACAAGCTATGTCAAGAAAAACACTCTTCTCTTCTCTCTCCAGACCCTCAAAGCTTACTTTAAGTATCTCTATGATTTGATTGTTAGGAATTCTTTTATATTGATTGATAGCAGATTTCCATTTTTCTACACTTTTTTTAGCCAAGTTGGAACCTATTACTTCCAAAGCCAATGGAAGGCCAGAAGCATAAGTTACTGCATGATTCAAGACCTCCACGTAACTTGCATCAACCTGTTCCGTTTGGAAAGCTTTCCATGTAAGCAACCGAGAAGCATCATCTTTGTTCAATGTCATGACCTCATATGTTTCTTTGACATGATGAGATGCAAGCGGTTGTGTATCTCGAGTTGTGATGACGACTCTGCTGCCGGGACCAAACCAATCAGGGCTTCCAGCAAGTGCCTGCAACTGCTCGCACTTGTCAACGTCATCAAGAATCAAGAGAACCTTCTTTCGCTGCAACCTTCGTTGTATCATTGAAATTCCTTCGTGCTTACTTGCTAACTTGATGTCCTTCTCTCCAAGTATTTTTGAAAGAAGAATGCTTTGGAGGTGTTCCGGCCCATCCTTGTTTGATTTCTCTCGCACGTTTCCAAGAAAACAAGAACCATCAAAACAGCCTGCAATCAAATTATAAAGTGCTAAAGCTAGTGTTGTTTTTCCTACACCGCCCATTCCATGGATCCCTATCATGTGGAATCCATCACCACATTCAACATTTAGAAGCTTCCTTAATCGAAGCACTTGTGGCCCTAATCCAACAGTGTAATCCGCATGTAAACGAGCAGGATTAATCTTGTGGCAGACCTGGTCCACAACACTCCCAATAAACTTGTATTCGTACCCATCACTATTTCAAACAAAAAGGTTTAGTGAAACTAAAATTGTTATGAAATCAGAAAAAGTTAAATAATAAAAGAAGTAAAACTAAATCCAAGAAAAATTATGAAGTAAAAAGATGGGTAAGGTGGTGTACCCTTCTTCGAGCCATCTTCCATTTTTGCAACTTCTCCTTCTTATCTTTGAACCTTCTCTGATGCTTAGTCAATGCTTCTCCATAACTACCTTTCTGGTGTCTCAGATCTGAAGGGTGCACCTTATAAAATACCGGTATAATAAGTAGCCCTTTATTCTTGCAGTCAAGGATGGCTGCAAGTTCATCCAAGCAGAAGGAGGAAGAAGCGTAGTTGTGAGAGAGCACAACGATGGCAATCCTAGACTCTTCAATTGCTTTCAGAAGTGCTGGTGTGATTTCATCTCCACGCTGAAGGTGCTCATCATCGATGAAAGTGTGAATTCCCCTGTCACGGAGAGCTTTGTAGAGATTGCCGGTGAAACCATAACGCGTGTCTTCCCCTCTAAAACTGAGGAACACATCGTACCTGAATGCAGGGGAACTTGGAATCGCCATTGGAACAAAATTTAGAGTGATAGTGGTGATCGTGTTGGAACAGTAAGTGGAATCAAACTTTGTATAAATATGAAATTAGAAGAGTAAAGCGTAAAGTAGACTCAAGTAGCGAAGAGTAATTAGCGTGAGTGGTGTTGAATGTTAAACGCGTTAAACTTTTGGAAAATATCTCTGTTGCTGTCTTTCTAGTGTGTTTCGGTTTTGGTCAATGCAAACACTAGTCAACAATAATGCTGAACTTATGTTCATCTTATAAAGATAATTAATATACTATAAACTCACATAATTAACTAAGTTGGTTACTTTACTTCATTTTCACTCTGTTAATTCTATCTATCCAAATCGTTCAGTTTAAATTGATTTGTGTTGATTAATTTGAATTTCTTTAATCCACATTTGTTCATAATGGTTTTAAAATATTTTTTTCGCACTATCTCTTACTTATATATAGAATAACTGTTTCTTTGTCACATTTATTATTTACTATTGGTTTTTTAGTTTTGTTCTCAATCTTAATTTTTCTTTTCTTTTTACTTACGTACTATTAAAATATTACTCATTTATTATGACACTGTTTATAATTACTTTTCTATCAATTTAAAACTCAATCTACCGAATAATATTTTAGAAAATAAAAAATAGTTTATCTCGAATATAAATATGGGTATATAATACTAAGCAATTTCGACTACGGCAAGTACACGTTAAACAGAGTTGTTTCTGTAATCAATTTCCATCTTTGTGGGTGAGAAAACAGAGTTGTTGAATAAAAATGTTGAATTCGACTACGGCAAGTACACGTTAAAGAAATAGCAGGACCACTGAAGCTTGAGTCCATGTTCTGATGTTCATGCTAACATATAATCATTTTTCAAACTTTGACAAATTAAAGTAAGATTTAATAAAAGCCTCTTGTCATTGCTTGTAAACTTTGTGTGGAACTTTTTCCACTCTTTTTTATGAAATACTAGAATGTGATTCAAATGGCATATGAATTACAAGTTATTATTTGAATTTGTTTTAGTGAGTCTTCTACAAATAACTCTTGAGTCTCATTATTTGTAATTTTGTTCGGTGAATAACAAGATTTCATTTCTCTCTTTCACTTTTCTCTTCTCTCTCGTTTGCTCTCTTATTGTTCTAACACTTTTTATGCTTTATACAAATTAAAAATACAATACATGTCCTACATAAAGTCCTTTTATATGAGTACAAAATCAGCACTCATGCTAACCTTTGTAATATGTTAATAAAATAAGTTACTAACAATTGGCATCAGAAAGCATTATTGTTGAGGGCCTTAAGAGTGGAGAGATAATACACCAGCACTTGTGAAGAAAAGTCCAAGGTTGCCATTAGTGTGTTCTCTACAAACCATGTTTCTTCTTTTTGTTTAGATGAACTTTCTATCATTCATCAACACATGTACCCAAAGATGGAATAAGACTCCTATTCAACAAAGCACTTCTGAGAGCCTGTGTCGTAGACTTCTTAAACAACGAAGTTTAGGAAAAACAACATATAAAATGGCATAGCGTTCTGTCCATAAATTTAGAAAATCACAATAATACTCTTGCATAGACAACTTATCTCGGTTGTAATTAGTTATTTTGGTTGTAAATGTGCTTTAAATAATCTAAATTTGTTGAGCAGCTTCATCCTTAAATGGCGGCGTTATCCAATTCAAGTGATCCATAATTCTTTTCCTTTAACATAAATCTTGAATTAAAATTTCCGAACAAAATAATTCTTGTCGGAGAATACCAAAATTATCTTTCTCTAGAACTAGATTGAAACAAAATAACAAATATAGGAATCAAATCGAGATTTTTCACATAAATAATTGACATGTGACATAATCATATTTTGACACGTGGCATATTTTTTTTTAATTTTAAAATTAAAAAAAATTAAAAAAAATTAAAAAAATCACAAGCTAACACGTGACAAAACTCTAATTTTATATGTGTCAGCTGTTTTTTTTTTCAAGAAAATAAAAAGTAACAAAAAAAGTAAAAAACTAAAAAAACCACGAGCTGACACATGCAGCACACAGTTAACGTCGTCAATGATGCCCTAATAGAAAGGACAAAATTGGAACAAATTTTCAAAAAATAGGACCCAATTGAGATAATTTAGAAGTTGATGATCTAATTGAGATTTTGTAACGAAAACGAGAACCTACCGTGTGATTAAACCAACTTTTAACCTTGAACCAATTCTGAATAATGAAGAGTAAGCCCAAGTTGACATATTTTAATAAAAATAAATAATTTTATCTTGTAAATTTTTAATATTTAAAACTATGGCAATGATTATAAGACAAAATTAAACGGCAAAACAAGACTAAGTTGATTTTAAAAGATGTAATTTTATGAAATAATTAATCGTTTTAAAATATTTAAAAATAAACGTTTTTTGAATGTTAGCAATGGCAAGAAAACTATTTATACAAAAAAGTTTTTTCAGATCGATTGAATTCAACTATAATTATTTATCAACTCTCTATTTCTGTCATAAGCATCCATCCTACTAAATAATGCAAACTTTATTGACAGATAATTTTTTTAAAATAATATAAAATGAGGTAACAAAAAATTAAAAGTCATGTCACTAGAAGAAAAATCCATTTCTAGACCACTTTAACATATTGATTTGTTTGAATCTTCTACGACATTGCAATAATTAAGAACAATTATAGTTTACTCAAGACAAATTATAGTTTCTGAGATTTTATTGTAAACAATTTTCCTACTCAAAACACATAAGCCCACAAGATTTTTTAAAACAAAAAATAAAAAATTCACTGTGCAATGACATTAATAAACGCATAGTGTCAACTGGGTGTACAAAAAAACCAATGCTACCCTAAGAAAAAGGCTAAAACCTGAGATTGAAAACGCAAAGTGATGAAAGATTTACAAAATCCAAATGGATCAACAATGTCAAAAATAAAATGAGAGCAAACAAAAAGCGAAAAAAGAAAGGAAGAAAAGTTACAGAGAAGTTGCATGGCCACACTTTTGTGGTGGTGTTAGGATCATCATATCTAATGTCCTCCATGCCCCTTCTTTCCGATTTGACTATATGGATTCCCATTGCTTTGATGAATGAGTTAATAAGCAAACCTTGGTATGTAATCTCCACATGCTTCCACTCCTTTTCTGAAGCCATTTTCATCAGATCTTCAGAGAACGGTAACACATGTAGATCAAAGAGCTGCATATGATCCAATTCCGCCATTACCTCATGCATATAATAACCAGCTTTATATCCTTGAACTTTGCCATTGATTAACACCACGGGTCTAACCAAGTGATAAATGATATCATTCCGTACAGATGCAATAAAGAAACAAAGGACTTTGGGAGGGAATTGATTACGAAACCAGAAAGAAATTGAAGGTCCCCAGCTTTCTTTATCCAACCACTCGGGAATACTTCCTCCTGGAAGCACAAAATCAGTCTTTCCAGCCTCGTGAAGTTGCTGCAAGCCACAGTTCATTGAAAATTCATTAAATGAACTATAGATTATCAAATCAAATTCATTAAAAACAAGACAAAAACCTGATTTAAGAACATGCTTGAACTTAAGAAAAAATATCATCATTCAGGTCACAATGCTTAACCTCAAACGAACGTAGAGTTGAAGATACCCTTGAGCCCACTTCTTCACCATCTTTTGAATTTATCCATTTCCACTCCTTGCATCCATTAGCGAAAAAACCAGTCAACGAAGACGTCAAGACACTGCTATTTAACTGAAGAAAATCACATTCCGCGTATAACTCATGGAGTCCGGTAAGATGTTGAAATGAAACTGGCAACTCTTCTATGCCAACTTTAAACAAAAAAGGTTCCCTTATGTTTCCCATCTTTCCTAATATTTCTGGAAAATTCTCAAGACTGTAACAATGTGAAAGTTGAAGTACTTTAAGAGAGGGCAAGTTGAGAGGTGGAAATCTCCTAAGCTTCGTGCAGTGTTGAGCTTTCAATATTTTAAGTTTATTCAAAAAACCAATTGAGTCGTCAACTGCAATTACTCTCTCACACCGTTCAAAGGAAAGTTTCTCCAGATTTGGGAGATCAGATACGTCAGGTATCCGTGTTAAAATTTTGCAATTGTCAAAGTTCAATTCGGTTAAATTCTTGAACTTCTGCAAAGAAAATAATGGGAAGAAAGAATAAGAACAATATGAATAATTTAAAAATGTATTTATCAATTTACAAGACAGAATTTATTCTCTAAACTTGCCTTTGATGAACCATTGAACCCAAATGACGTAAAAGAACTGTTAGGCAACTTGCATGTCACAAGTTTGTTTGGATGAGAATTTGAAGGTAAACAATTTGAAGGGTATCCATGCCATTCCAGTATTCTCAAACTTTCTGGAAAATAATTGGGACCTTTGGAAAATTTCCCATTTCTAATGATAAGTATTTTAAGGTTTTTCATCCTCCTGAAGGCGTTGGCATTCCATTCTAGCGTTTCTTCTTTCTCAGATATAGACAAATCCAGGCATAGGATTTCAGTTTCGCTAGTTCCCTGTTAATGAAAAGAGCCACACAAATCAACTAGTTTTGTCAGTAGAAATTGTAAATAATCTAGAAAAAGAAAAACTACGAAAGAGATATATGATTAAAAAGAAAAATATATCAATTTGAGAAACAAAACCAATCATCTATGAGTCTCACTTACTGTGTTGTCCATTAAAACTTGAATTATATCTTTAGGTAACCATAATCTCCTGCCCTTTCCTGGCTTTTTCGATGATTCTCTCTGGTCAATTTGTTTACCCATGTCCCCAATTAAATCATGCATTACAATTATACCAGGGTAATTAATCTTAATGAGAGATTTTTGAACCAACACCCCAATATGATATTTCATGCAGTCATCGTAGAGAGCACGAAGCATAACCTCAACCTTTGTCAGTTCATATCCTTCGAAGCAACAAGCAATGTCAAGAAAAACACACTTCTCTTCTTCCTCTAAAGCATCGAAGCTTACTTTAAGAATCTCTTGGATTTTATTGTTAGGAATTCTTTTATATTGATTGATAGCAGATTTCCACTGTTCCACACTTTTTGCAAACAGATTGGAACCAATTACTTCCAAAGCCAATGGAAGGCCAGAAGCATAAGTTACTACATCATTCAACACCTCCATGTAACTTGGATCAACCTGTTCTGTTTTGAAAGCTTTCCATGTAAGCAATTGAAGAGCGTCCTTTGCATCCAATGTGTCGACCTCATATGTTCCTTTGACCTGATGAGATGCAAGCAGTTGTGTATCTCTAGTTGTGATGATGACTCTGCTGCCGGGACCAAACCAATCAGGGCTTCCCGTCAGAGCCTGTAACTGCTCGCACCTGTCAACGTCATCAAGAATCAACAGAACCTTCTTTCGTTGCAACCTTTGTTGTTGTTGGATATTTAGAGGAGGAAGATTATAGAACCAGATGACAGAATAATAAAAGAGAGAGAGCTTACTTTATTTTTGTTCTCCTCACACACACTTTTTCTTAAAATGCTGAACAATACAATGTTTATATATAAAAAAAACTTGGCTAACTATCTCCACTAACCACGTCTAACAATCCTACATTAGTGGTGCTAAGAATAACTTAAAAACTGAATCTTAAATTGCTCCTAACTAATAGCCGAAAAACCTGCAACAGACTTTTGACAAAGTCTTCCAACAAGGTCACTAATTTTCTCTGACTTTTATTCTGCTTCTTACGTGTGCACATATGAGCTTGAATTATATTGCAACACCTCCCCTTAATTCAAACTCATACATACCAATTTTCTCCATAAAGAACTGATGTTTGGTTTGAGCTAAAGCCTTGGTGAACAGATCTGCATTTTGGATATTTGTGCTGCAGAATCTTAGAGCGATTGTTTCATCTGACACAAGCTTCCTTATGAAATGATGCTGAACTTCAATATGCTTGGTTCTTGCGTGAAATGCTGGGTTTCTTGTCATAGCAATCGCAGACCTGTTATCACACCATATCTCAGTTGCTCCTTCCTGCTCACAACATAAATCTTTCAACAACTTTCTAAGCCAAACAGCTTGTCTTGCTGCTGCACCAGCAGCTACATATTCTGCTTCAGATGATGATAGAGCCACGGTGTCCTGCTTCTTTGAGCTCCAAGTAATAGCTCCTGAGCCTAAACTGAAAACTGACCCTGAGGTACTTTTCCTGTCATCCAAACTGCCTGCCCAGTCACTGTCTGTGTAGCTAACTAACTTGAACTCATTTACATGTTCATATAGGATTCCAAAACGAGTTGATCCTGCAACATACTTTAGAATCCTTTTTGCTGCACCTAGTTGTTGCTTTGTTAGAGAGTGCATGTATCTGGATACCACACTTACACTATAAGCAATGTCAGGACGTGTGTGAGTGAGATAATTCAGACCTCCTACTAAACTTCTGAACAGCTTTTCATCAGCTTTTCCTGTGCCATCCTCCTTCTGCAGTTTCTCATTTGGATTCATAGGAGTGTTGACAGTTTCACATTTTTCCATTGAAAATTTTTTCAGTAAATCCTCTGCATACTTCCTCTGGCACAGAAATATTCCATTTTCTCCTTGCCTTACTTCTAGACCCAAGAAATACTGAAGCAGTCCCAAGTCTGTCATCTCAAATCGCTTCATCATTGATGCTTTGAACTCATTTAGCAGCTTCTGAGAGGAGCTAAAGTAGATGATGTCGTCCACATAAAGACAGACAATAATGAATCCATTCATGCCTTCCTTTTTCACATAGAGAGTTGGCTCATTCTGACTTCTCTCAAACTGATTTTGAAGAAAGAATGAGTCAATCTTGGTGTACCAGGCTCTTGGAGCCTGTTTCAGTCCATAAAGTGCCTTTTGCAGCTTGTAAACCTTGCCTTCTTCACCATCTTTGACAAAGCCGAGTGGTTGCTCAACAAAAACTTCTTCTTGTAAGTCTCCATTGAGAAATGCAGATTTTACGTCAAGCTGAAACACCTTCAATTTCCATTGGGCAGCCAAAGCTAATACTACTCTTACAGTTTCAAATCTTGCCACTGGTGAGAATGTCTCCTCAAAATCGATTCCTTCTTGCTGTGCATACCCTTTTGCCACCAATCTTGCTTTGTGCTTTAGAATACTACCATCTGTATTGAACTTAGTTCTGAATACCCACTTAAGTCCAATAACATTCTTTCCTTCAGGAAGATCAACCAATTTCCAAGTCTCATTCTTTTGAATGGACCTGATTTCCTCGTTCATTGCATCCTGCCATTCAACTTCATCTTTAGCTTCATCAAAACTGGTTGGATCTGCAGCCATCAGTGCAAAGTTGCAGTTTGCATACAAGTCAACAAGAGTCCTGTATTTTCTCGGTGCTGAATCATCTGATGAACGTGATGATGAAGGACTTGAAGAAGATGATGAGCTGTGAATTGAAGATGATACTGGTGTAGGAGGACTTGAAGATTGCTGGTCATTTGATGGCACAGTTACGTCTTCCTCTGAGCAATCAGTCCCTACTATTTTCTGCTGAATACTGTCACAACTATCTCTTTGCTTCCAATTCCAGCCTGCATTCTCATTAAATACAACGTTCCTACTGACCACAATCTTGCCAGTAAGAGGGTTATACAGTCTATATGCCTTGGATTGAGTAGCATACCCAATGAATACACATTTCATAGATTTATCATCTAGTTTAGATCTTAAATCAACTAAAGCATAAGCTGTACAACCGAAAACTCTTAAATGACTTACTCATGGTTTTTTTCCTCTCCATGCTTCAAATGGTGTCATATTCATGACTACCTTTGTAGGAGAGACATTTAGGATGTACACTGCAGTAGCTACAGCTTCACACCAAAAGTTGTTTGGTACACCTCTAGCTTTGAGCATGCTTCTTGCCATCTCTACAACAGTTCTGTTCTTTCTCTCAGCTACTCCGTTTTGCTCTGGAGTATATGGTGCAGTCAATTCTCTTCTTATTCCATGCTCCTCACAAAATGTGATGAATTCATTTGACAAGAATTCGCCACCACGATCTGTTCTTAAGGCTTTCACACATAGACCAGATTGTTTCTCAACCATAGCCTTAAAAATCTTAAAGTTTTCAAAGGCTTCAGACTTAGCCTTTAGAAAGTAGACCCAACTCATTCTACTGTAGTCATCAGTTATGAGCAAGAAATACCTACTTCCACCAAGAGAAACTGTCTGCATTGGTCCACAGAGATCAGCATGCAGCAGCTCCAAACTTTCACTTGCTCTCCAAGCTCTGCCATTAGGAAATGGTCCTTTTGACTGTTTTCCATATAAGCATCCTTCACACAATTCAAGCTCACCAATTTCAGGCAGCCCTTGCACCATGTCTTTGGAACTTAGAAGCTTCAGTCCCTGCACATTCAAATGGCCATACCTCAAATGCCACAGCTTGGCATCATCATCTCCTCTAACTGTCAGTGCTTTGCTCATATTGCCAGATAAATCAAGAGGGAACATTCTGTTTCTCCCCATAACAATCTTTACTACAACTTCTTTGGATTTCTTATCACAAATCAAACAAAAATCATTCTCAAACAATACTGAATATCCAGAATTGATTAATTGACCCACACTCAGCAAATTGTGAGCCAAATTTGGCACATACTGCACATCATATAATAGCTTGGTGTTTCCTTGCTCCGTTTTGATTGCAATCGTGCCTCTTCCTTCCACTTCAAGTTGCTTTCCATCTCCAAGCCTCACCTTGCTCTTCAAAGATTCATTCAGTTCTCTGAACATAGACTTGGCACTTGACATATGGTTGGAACATCCACTGTCAACATACCACACGCCACCTCCTGCATCATTTCCAGCTGCACTTTGTGCTAAAAACAACTTTTGCTCATTCTCCACAAAATTGGATTTTTGATCACCCTTTTGTTCATCCTCCTCCTTCTTCCAGCAGCTAGCTTCTTTGTGGCCTGGCTTCTTGCAATAGTAACATTTGAGTGGACCCTTATATGATTGCTCTTTTCCTTCCTTATTTTGTCCTCTTCCACGGCCCCTTCCTCTAGAGCCAGCTCTTCCTCTACCTCTTCCACTGAATTGCCCTGTCTTTTCCCTGTTTGAGGAATCTCCTTTCACATGGAATGCCTTCTCTTCCTTCTTCTCACCATTTCTATTGAGCCTCTCCTCATGAGCTTGCAAGGATCCCATGAGTTCATCAAAGGTGTAATCTGCCATGTCCTTTGACTCTTCAATGGCTGCTACAACATGGTCATATTTGCTTGTGAGACTTCTTAGAACTTTTCCAACCACATGCTCATTGGTCATTGTTTCTCCATATGACCGCATTTGTTGTACCACAGTGGATACACGTGACAGGTATTCTTGGACAGATTCTTTGTCCGTCATTAGAGCTGTTTCAAACTCTCTCCTTAGTGATTGCAACCTCACTGTAATCACCTTCTTGTCACCTAGATACTCTTGCTTTAGAGTATCCCATGCCATCTTGGATGTGGTTGCTGAAGCAATTCTGGGAAAGATTCCATCATCCAAGGCCTGTTGTATCAAAAATAATGCCTTGGAATCTTTCTTTCTCTTTTCTTTCAATTGCTGATCAGGTTCTGGAGATTGAGCATCATCAAATCCTTCTTCAACAAAACTCCACAGTTCTTAAGACTTGAATAATGTTTTCATTTTCAAGCTCCAAAACTGATAATTTATGCCTTTAAAGATAGGCAATTGTGAAGTGGCTCCAGATCCATTGTTCTGCATTATGAACACCCTTTTCACTCTCTCCAACCGTGTTTATCCTTGTGTTTGAGTGCTCTCTCTTCTCACTCAACAATTCCCTGGATATGAACCCGGATAGCTCTTGATACCAAAATGTTGGATATTTAGAGGAGGAAGATTATAGAACCAGATGACAGAATAATAAAAGAGAGAGAGCTTACTTTATTTTTGTTCTCCTCACACACACTTTTTCTTAAAATGCTGAACAATACAATGTTTATATATAAAAAAAACTTGGCTAACTATCTCCACTAACCACGTCTAACAATCCTACATTAGTGGTGCTAAGAATAACTTAAAAACTGAATCTTAAATTGCTCCTAACTAATAGCCGAAAAACCTGCAACAGACTTTTGACAAAGTCTTCCAACAAGGTCACTAATTTTCTCTGACTTTTATTCTGCTTCTTACGTGTGCACATATGAGCTTGAATTATATTGCAACAGTTGTATCATTGAAATCCCTTGATGCTCACTTGTTAAGTTGATGTCCTTCGCTCCAAGTAGGTTCGAAAGAATAATGCTTTGGAGGTGTTCCAGCCCATGCTTTTTTGATTTCTCTCTCACGTTTTGAACAAAACAAGAACTATCAAAATAGTCAGCAATCAAATTATAAAGTGCTAAAGCGAGGGTTGTTTTTCCTACGCCACCCATTCCATGGATCCCTATCATGTGGAATCCATCACCACATTCAACGTTTAGAAGCTTTTTTAGTTCCAGCACTTGTGGCCCTAGTCCAACAGGGTAATCCGCAACATGTAAACGAGCAGGATTAATCTTGTGGCAGACCCGGTCCACAACACTCTCAATAAACTTGTATTCGTATCCATCACTATTTCAAACAAAAAGGGTTAGTGAAGTTAAATTTTTTATGAAATCAGAAAATTGTAATTTGTTTTAAAACCAGAAAAATAAAAAACAGAGAAGAAGGTTTTTGTGAAGTTGCAAAATGTTTCTTTCTAATTAATACGCACGGTACATATGTAAATCTGAAAAAAATAAATATCTCTACTTCTTACCATTCAACTAACTTTTTCCACTAAAAGGTTTGTCATTAAATTGAATCTGACAGGATAGAACAGAAAATAATTTGTACGGTAAAGGTTAACAAGAATTTTAACGTTAAATCATTAGAGAAGTAAAACTTAATCCAAGAAAGTTATGGTAAGGTGGTGTACGCGTCTTTGAAATGATAGCCAGACAAATCAGCTACTTGACGCAGAGCCATCTTCCATTTCTGCAACTTTTCCTTATCTTTGAACCTTCTCTGATGTTTAGTTAATTCTTCTCCATAACTACCTCTCTGGTGTCTGACATCAGAAGGTTGAACCTTATAGAAGACCGGTAAAACCAAGTGTCCTTGGGTGTGGCAGTGAAGGATGGTTGCGAGTTCATCCAAGCAGAAGGAGGAAGAAGCATAGTTTTGAGAGAGCACAACTATGGCAATCCTAGACTCTTCAATTGCCTTTCGAAGTGATGGTGTGATTTCCTCCCCTCTCTGAAGATCCTCATCATCGATGAAAGTATGAATTCCCCTGTTACAAAGAGCTTTGTAGAGATTGCCAGTGAAACCATGACGCGTGTCTTCCCCTCTAAAGCTGAGGAACACATCATATCGGAATCTTGGAGTCGCCATTGGAACAAAGTTTAGAGTGATAATAATAAGCGTGTTGGGACTGTAAATGCAATCAAACTTCGAATAAATATGAAATTACAAGAGTAAAGTGTAATGTAAAGGGATGTACCAAACCATAATCAACGTGTGATCTTGCGAACATTAAACGCGTGAAACTTTTGAAAAATAATGTTTTTCCTCTCTTTCTAGTTTACTTCACTTTTGGGTCAATGCTTAGAATTGTGGTTCATTTTATAAACATTATACACTTAAAACCACATAATTAACTGTGTTGGTTGTTTCACTTAATTTTCATTTCTTAATTGGATATTTGTAGTGATGTTTTTCACAACTATATTTCCTGTAATATTAAATTTATTTCTACATTAGTGGTATGCTCAACTTAATTGTTAATTTTTTTTTCATTTACTTTTTTTTTCAATCACTGTCTCTTCTCTCCTTACTCTCACTCCCGTGTATTCTAAGGATGACTATACGTTTATTATTTCATGATTTATGAATAATTTTCAATCAATTTAAAAGTTATAATTATGATTTTTTTTTTCTTAATCCAAAATTACGAGGACATCTCATACTTTACCCAATTTGCTCTTAAAATGTTCCTTTTCTTTGTACCTGGTTCTCACGCGGATGAACATTCGAGTTTCCTACGAAGCATCGTATGTTTATTTTTTCCATGTCATAGTGTAACGTCTTCGCCTTCTGCCTCCATTGCCAATTTTGTGCAATAAACTATAGCAGCTGGAACTATGTTGTATATTAAACTGAAGAAGAAACCTTGCTTCTACCCTTATTTAATTAAGATTTTTAAATGAAAACAGTGAAAGCCACCTTAATAAAAATAAGAGAAATCAAATATAAATTATTAATCCGTATTAATTTCCAAATCATAGGATGTTTTGTTGCAATAAGCGGTGAAAGAAAGAAAAAATAGTGATAATTTTTAGCACGTTGGAACTGTAAGTGGAATCAAACTTTGAACAAATATGAAATTATGAGAGTGAAGTGCGTGGGACCTATCATCACCCATTTGTGTAAGCAATTGTGTTCACTTTTGGAAAATAGGTCTTCACTTTTTTTGTCAATTCTTAAAATTGTGGTACATCATTATGATAAAAGAAATAATTAAAAAAGACCAAAAGAGTTATGTATATACCTTTTTATGGTACATACACCCTTTTAGTCGATATATCATACCAAAAAGTGATTAATATATCTTTGGGTTTATTTCACGTATTGATTGACAAGACCGACTAATACACTTTTGAACTGATTGACAAAATCGATCTTGGACCGATCTTTACTGGCAAGACTGATCAGTTGCAAGATAATAATATCACTTCTTTATTAATAGAAAATATAAATTTATTAAATACTTAATATAAATAATAAAAATTTATTAGAATTCTCAAATTTAGCATGATTTAAAAATCAAGCCAATAAGATGAGAGCTAATAAAAAAAAGAAAAGGTAAAAAAAAACAGTTGTATGGCCACACACTATTGTGGTGGTGTGAGGATTATCATATGGAATGTCCTTCTTTCCGTTTTAACTACACGGATTTCCATTGCTTTGATGAATTAGGTATGAAACAAATCTTGGAATGTAATCTCCACATGCTTCCACTCTTATTCTATAGTCTATCCAATTTTATAGTCATATGAACCTGTAGTACAGCAACATAATAAGACAAAGAACTTTGGGAGGGAATTTATCACGAAACCAGAGAGAAATTGAAATAAAGGCAAAACCAGATTTAACAATATGCTTGAACCCAGTAAGATTAGGAAATGAAACTGGGAATTCTTCTATGGGAAGTTCTACAAAGAAAGTTCCCTTATGTTTCCCATCTTTCCTTATATCTCACACATTACTCAATTTACGCGGATGAAACTTCTCTCAATAAATAAATAATCCCTATTCATTTCCAAATCATACGTTGGTTTGTTGGAATAAGCTGTGAAAGAAAGAAAAAATAGTGTAAGATAAAATAAATGCCTTTCATATCTTGATGACTGCATCTAGACCATAATGATAAGTCATGCAAATTGCAGATTTGAAAGAGAGGGAAAAAAAACTGTCAAATGTTCAGTATAGTAGAAAGTGAGAAATATGGAATATCCCAAAAAAAAAAAAAAAAACTATTGTTCATTTTCATTTCACATAATACAATAGTCTTGTAATAGCCTTAACGCAAGGGATTGTGAAGTTATATTCTTGAAAACTCCGTCCTTGCAGGCTCTTGACTTTGGACCACTAAATCAGGAAGGTGTGAATTATTTTTTAAACCAAACATGGCTCCAATGCAACATAGTTACATAATAAATAAGTGCATTTTCATTGAAGGTTGGTCAAGGAGTGTTAATAACACATGGCTCCAATGTTACATAGTTATGTAATAAATAAGTGCATATTCATTGAAGGTTGGTCCAAGAGTGTTACTAACTAAACTAAACATGGCTCCAATGTTACATAGTTATGTAATAAATAAGTGCATATCCGTTGAAGTTTGGTCCAGGAATTTTAATAAATAGAGTAAACATAGCTCCAATGTTACATGGTTATGTAATAAATAAATGCATATTTGTTGAAGTTTGGTCCAAGAGTGCAACTAAAACTTTGTCGTTAATGGCTATAATATCACTTTCCCAAGCATTCAGCTACGATGTGTTCCTGAATTTCAGAGGCTCAGACACGCGCCAAGGTTTTACTGGCTATCTCCACAAAGCTCTTCATGACATGGGAATCCACGTTTTCATTGATGATGAGGGCATTCAGAGTGGAAAGGTAATAACACCAGAACTTAAAGTCTGTTTAGATGAACTTGCAGTCATTCTTGAAACCAACCCTCTACTTTGTGAAAAAAAACTTTATTCATCTCTTCTTGTTGTCTCATACAATACACGATACAATTTATATACTTGACCGTTAGTACTCAAAACAGCTATAAAACAGCTATAAACGGCTAGTGCATTAACTACTCACAACGGCTAATTTCTTACAACAGCTAGTTACCCATAATGGCTAGTTTATTAAAAACCCAACAGGAATGGACTCTTGGTGTTGCTTGTCTTTTACAAGGTGCCTCCTTGTCATGTCAGACACCAACAACGAAGTTATGGAGAAGCAATGGCCAGACTAGAGAAAAGGCTTCTTGAGGAACATAACATGGAGAATTTGAAGATGGCACCGAAAGAAGTAGCTAGCCATTCATGATGAAAGAGTTAGAGTTCATTACTTGATTGAGGACATGTGTAAAGAAAACTGACCATCAGCAATCACCGAGAGAGCCAGGGAAGCGCAGGAGATTATGGTTACAGGAATATATAATTCAGGTTCTGAAAGACCACTAGGTGAGTGACTGACTTGTGAATGGTTTTGTTTCATCTATTTTCTGTCTATTGAATTTTTTCATCACAGTAGTCTTTTTTCTTACAATCTTTAAAATTTTCTCAATAATTAATGTCTTACATATATTTGTATTGTGGTTGATTCGTGCATTTTGCTATAATAGGGAACTAGTGAAATCAAAATTATCTTTCTGGATTTCCCCATATCCGACATCCAAGTAGTAGAATGGGATGGAGACGCTTTCATAGAGATGAAAAGCCTTAAAATACTTATTGTTAGTGATATTCTAAAAGTGATGTTTGCATGTATTGTTAGTGGTATTCAAAGATTTCACTTCTTATACAATATAGTTTGTACTCATTTTGCAGTGTAGTTCAAAAATATTTTCAGAGCATAGAAACTAGAGAAGAGACACCTCTATTTATAGGAGCTACCCCAATTTCATGTTCACGAAGCCCACCTGCATAGCGTACCACATTTAAGTCCTTAAGAATAGTGTCCACTTACATAACTATAAATCATTTTGTCAAGCCCTAACCATGATGCTAATTCACTCCTGAGTTTGATCACACATAGTTTGTGTTTACTTGTATGGCTATTTAAGATGAATGTCTTTGTATTACATGACAGCTGATTTGTTTTAGACTTTAGATGTGGAATTCCAATTTCTCTGACAACATGTCCATTAAACTAAAAAATGATTTCATAATAATTCCATTCACCATAGAATTAAACTAATCATAATAACAAAGGATGAAAACAATGACACAACATTCTTTTCCTGGTTCACTAGTTTACATTCTGCAACTTCTCCTTATCTTTAAACATTATCTGATGCTTATTCAATGCTTCTCCATAACAACCTCTGTGATGTCTAACATCAGAAGTTGACCTTATAAAAGAGCGGTATAACCAACAATCCTTTGGTCTGGCAGTGTAGGATTGTTGCAAGCTCATTCAAGCAGAAGGAGGAAGAAGCATAGTTTGTAGAGAGCACAACGATGGCAATCCTAGACTCTTCAATTGCTTTCATAAGTGCTGCTGTGATTTCATCTCCACGCTGAAGTTCCTCATCATCGATGAAAGCGTGAATTCCCCTGTCACGCAGAGCTTTGTAGAGATTGCCAGTGAAACCATAACGCGTGTCTTCCCCTCTGAAGCTTAGGAACACATCATATCCGAATCTTTGAGTCGCCATTGGAACAAAGTTTAGAGGGATAATGCTGAGCGTGTTCATACTGAGTGGAATCAAACTATGAAATAAATATGAAACATGCGTGGGACCTGTCGCACCTTATATCTCCTCCAAACACTTTTATGGCCTCTTTGCAACAACATTGTAGACACAGGATGCCTTTTCAAAACATAATAAATAAATAGAGTACGAACATGATTTTGCTGCAATTTTAGTTGTTGTGCTTTAAGATATTAAAGAGTAATAAACTCAATTTTTTAAAAAGCGAAATTGTTTTAATTTCAAAGTTTTAGATATTAATGTTTTTCTATGCATAATTTTTGTTTTTAATGTACCAATTTCTATTTTTATTATTTGAATATAAAATTTTAAAGTGAAGTAGATTTATGGCCAGTGGTGAGAAAAAAAAAAAAACACCCTTGCTGGCCAAAAATGCTAGAGTGTCATTTTCAAGTGGTTTTATAGTTGAAATCCTTGATGAGTGGGAAAAATTTGGATCAAGACTTAGTCAAATCTCATCAATACTCCATCACATTGGTTAGTTATTTATGTTTGTTCGTTCAAATGTGTAGTAAGTTATTACATATATAATAAGATATTATTTCTTAATTTTATACTTAATTAACAAGTTCTACTAATAAGAGAAGAAAAGGTCTTCTTGTGACTTGAGATATGAGGAGCGTTTGCCTATTAAACTTAATGTGGGAATATTTGCTAGGAATACACACCTAACATCCCTAATTCTTACTAAATGGAAAGGATCGAAAGAACATTGGGAACACATGTGAAAAACAATTTTGGTATTTCATTTCACTAACTTTTACCTTTGATTATATATATTACTTAAATTTTAATATCTTTGTGGGTCATAAAACAGAGTCGTGAAGTAAAAATGTCCAGTTATACTACTGCAACGCGTTAAATAATAGCAGGAACACCATAGGAGCTTGAGTCCTTGTTCATGCTAACGTATAATCATTTTTCAATCTTTGACAAACTAAAATAATATTTAATAAAAGCCTCTTGTCATAACATGTAAATTTTGGGTGGAACTTTGTCTACTTTTTTGTATGAAATATTTTTTATGCTTTATAGAAATTAAAAACACAATACATATCCTATATGAAGTACAATTTTAGGAGAACAAAATTACTCACACTTAGCACGAGATTAACTTTTGTAATGTCATTTCTCCTTACTATCAAGGAATGTTCCCAAAGAAAAGTTAAGAGGTTCACAATTTGGTTGATTAGAAAAATTAATAATTTAAATAACTAGATTGAAAAGAAAAACGCTTAAAACCAGAAAGATTGAAAGCACGAAGTCATGAAGGATTTTGGAAATATATGTTTTACAATGTAAACCCAAAGAGAGTTGTGATGAGAGTTGTAAATAAAATGAGAGCTGACATAAAGCGAAAGAAGAAAAGAAGAAAAGCTAAAAAGGAATATCATATCTAATATCCTCCATGCTCGTCCTTTCCGTTTTGACTACATGGATTCCCATTGCTTTGATGAGTGAGGTATCATACATACCTTCGTACGTAACCTCCACATGCTTCCACTCTTCTTCTAAAGGCATTTCCGTCAGATCATCACGAAAAGGTGTCACTCGTAGATCAAAGAGGTACACATGATCCAATTCCACAATCCCCTCTTCTCTCTTCAAATAATAACTATAATCATAAGAGCCTCGATATTCGCCGTTGATTAACACCATGGGTCTAACTGTTTCCGCAAATTGAGGCCGCTGTAAAGCTAAAATAACAAGACTAACAACTTTGGCGGGAAATTTATTACGAAACCAGAAAGAAATTGAAGGTCCCCGACTTTGTTTATCGAACCAGCTTGGGATACTTCCTCCTTGAAAGATAAAATCAGTCTTTCCAGCCTCATGAAGTTGCTGCTAGTCACAATTCATCAACAATTCAGTAAATCAAGAGTATATTATCAAATCAAATTCATTAAAAACAAGACAAAAACCTTATTTAACAGAATGCTTGAACTCGAGGAAGTCAATGATCTACACTCTACTGCCCTGAACTTTCTCAAGTTTGGTGGAATCCCTCTGATTTCCTTTAGATACTTGCAAAAACTCACACCAAGATCATTCAGGTGGTGGAATTCTTTCATGCATTCAGGAAGGAATGAGACATTACTTCTAACCAGCCACAACTGTTTTACTTGAGCCAACTGAGGGAAAACTGCTGAAAAAAAATCATCATCCAGGTTGTAAGAACCCCAAAATGATTGTACATTTGAAGATACTGTTGAGCCCACATCTTCTTCACCCTCTTTTGATTTTACCCATTTCCACTCCTTGAAAGTAACAACGCAGAGGCTAGTCAGTTCGGGCGTCAAGACATTGCCACTTAACTGAATAAAATCACAGTTCAATTCTAACTCTTGCAGTCCAGTAAGATTTTGAAATGAATCTGGTAATTCTTTGATGGGAAGTCTACGCAAACTAAGTTTCCTTATGTTTCCCATCTTTCCCAATATTTCTGGAAAATTCTCAAGACTTAAACAATGCGAAAGTTCTAGTGTTTCAAGAGAAGTCAAGTTGAGAGGCGGAAATCTCCTTAGCTTCTCGCATCTTTCAGCTATTAGTATTTTGAGTTTAGTCAGAAAACCAACTGAGTTGTGAACTGAAACTAAACTCCCACACCATTGAAATGAAAGCTTCTCCAAGTTTGGCAGATCAGATACGTCAGGTATCTGTTCTAAAAGATTGCAGTCGTCAAAATTCAATTCGGTTAGATTCTCGAACTTCTGCAAAGAAAATAATGGGAAAAAGAAATAAGAACATAATGAATAAATTGGAACTGTATTTACAAATTTGGCTTTTTTACACAAACGAGATATTTCCTTTTTTAATTACGAAAATAGGAAACTTTGAAAAAAATTACTGATACGGGAAGTGATACCAAACTCATACCACTTCACCAATAAAAAATTGTATCACCAGAATACGATCTCAGGAAATTAGAAAATATTCATACTAAAGTCGTACTTCACAACAGTGACTTCAGAATAATACAACAAAGAAGTCGCATGAGGCAATAGAAATTTCAAAACAATTAAAAAAATAATGAAGTTGTAGGAAGCAATAGAGACTTTAGTTCGTATTTCCATAAACTTACAAGATGAGGAATATATTCCATAACTTGCCTTTGATGAGTCAGGGAATTTAAATGACGTAAAACGACCAAATGCTAACTTGCATATCAGAAGTTTGTTCGGGTCAAAATTTGATGGAAAACAATTTGAAGGGTATCCATCCCATTTCAGTACTCTCAAACTTTCTGGAAAACAATTGGGACCTCCAGAAATTCCGAAATTTCTAATAATAAGTACTTTTAGGTTTTTCATATTTCCAAATGCATTCCAATCCAGTGTTTCTTTTCCCATGTATATCGAGATATCAAGACTTAGGATCTCAATAATGCTAGTTCCCTGTTAATGCAAAGAAGCACACATATCAACTAGTTTTATGTAACAAATCCAGAGAAATTGCAAATCATCTAGACAAAAATAACTAGGATAGAGATAAATGATTAAAAAGAAAAATATATCAATTTGAGAAACAAAACTAGTCATCCATGAGTTTCACTTACTGTGTTCCCCTTTAAAACTTGAATTAAATCTTTAGGTAACAATATTCTCCTGCGCTTCCCTGACCCTTCAGGTGATTCTTGTCGGTCAATTTGTCTACCCATTTCCTCAATCAGGTCGTGTATTTCAACTTTACTCCACCAATCATTCTTTACCTTTATGAGAGATTTGTCAACCAACACACTGATATGATGTTTCATGCAGTCATCATAAATAGCTCCAAGAATATCTTCTACCTCTCTTAATATATATCCTTTGAAGCAACAAGCTATGTCAAGAAAAACACTCTTCTCTTCACTCTCTAGATCCTCAAAGCTTACTTTAAGTATCTCTAGGATTTGATTGCTAGGAATTCTTTTATATTGATTGATAGCAGATTTCCACTCTTCCACACTTTTTGCTAACAGGTTGGAACCAATTACTTCCAAAGCCAATGGAAGGCCAGAAGCATATGTTACTACATCATCCAAGACCTCCACGTAACTTGGATCAACTTGTTCCTTTTTGAAAGCTTTCCATTTAAGCAATTGAAGAGAATCATTCCTATTCAATTTTTCCACCTCATAAGTTCTTTCAATCTCATGAGATTTTAGCAGTTGTTGGTCCCGAGTGGTAATGATAATTCTGCTGCCGGGGCCAAACCAATCAGATCTTCCTGCAAGTGCCTGTAACTGCTTCCACTTGTCAACGTCATCAAGAATCAAGAGAACCTTCTTTCGCTGCAACCTTTGTTGTATCATTGAAATTCCTTCATGTTCACTAGCTAAGTTGATGTCCTTCTCTCCAAGTATTTTCGAAAGAAGGATGGTCTGGAGGTGTTTTAAACCATGTTTCTTTGATTCTTCTCTTACATTTTGAAGAAAGCATGAACTGTCAAAATCATCAGCAATCAAATTATACACTGCTACAGAAAGTGTTGTTTTTCCTAACCCGCCCATTCCATGGATCCCTATCATGTGAACATCATCAGATCCAACATCCAAAAGTTCCTTGACTTCCAGCACCTGTGACAGTAGGCCAACTGGGTAATCCGCAACATGTAAAGGAGCACGATTAATTTCCCTGGAAACCCGTTCAATAATTCTCCCAATAAACTCGTACTGGTACTCATCTCTGTTCCAAACATTAAAGATTTATTAATTTTCAAATGGTTAAGTGTCATAAAGTAAAACATGATCCAATAGAATTTAAAAAATAAAAAGATTGGTAAGGTGGTGTACCCTTCTTTGAAATGATCGCCAGACAAGTTAGCTACTTGACGCAGAGCTGCCTCCCATTTCTGCACCTTCTGTGTATCTTCGAACCTTCTCTGACGCTTAGTCAATGCTTCTCCATAACTGCCTTTCTGGTGTCTCACATATGAAGGGTCCACCTTATAAAATACGGGTATAACAAGTAGCCCTTTATTCTTGCAGTCAAGGATGGCTGCAAGTTCATCCAAGCAGAAGGAGGAAGAAGCATAGTTGTGAGAGAGCACAACGATGGCAATCCTAGACTCTTCAATTGCCTTCACAAGTGCTGCTGTGATTTTCTCTCCACTCTGAAGCTCCTCATTATCGATGAAAGTGTGAATTCCCCTGTCACACAGAGATTTGTACAGATTACCTGTGAAATCGTAACGCGTGTCTTCCCCTCTAAAGCTGAGGAACACATCGTACGTGAATCTACGGGAACTTGGAGTTGCCATTAGATCAAAGTCTGGAGTGATAATTGTTAGCTTGTTGGAACTGTAAGTGGAATCAAACTTTGAATAAATATGACATGAGAAGAGTAAAGTGTAAAGTAGAGTAATAAAGTGCCAAACAATAATTAGCGTGGGTCCGGTTGTACGTTAAAGTGCGTGAAACGTTTGGAAAATATCTTTGTTTGGATCTTTCTGATTTGCCTCACATATGTTGGTCAATGCAAACAATAGCCACACATAATGATCCACGTGTTAACGTTCATTTATAAAGATTATAAATTATAAAATGACATAATTAATTAACTTGGGTCGGTTCACTTGATTTTCGCCTTTGATAATTGAATTCCCAATCCAAACAGTTGAGTTTAAATTGATTTGTTTGATCCAAGTCATATTCATTCCTAATGATCTCAAACTATTGGAATTGGAAAACAAAATTACAATGCAAAACTAAATAGAGTTCAGGGATCCGTGCATGTTCAAAAACAAAAGTCCATCTCAGTTTTGGAATTGGAAAGGAAAATTACAATGCAAAACTAAATAGAGAGGTGATACATAGGTTGGATTGTTTGTGATGCTTGCAGATAAAATATAAAATTAAAAGTAAGAGAACAACAGAAAAGAACCAGTAAAAAATATGAATGTCAACATTAAAGCTGTGTATTTTATGATAAATGGTTTTGTGATTGCGTAAGGATCATCATATCGAATGTCCTCCATGCTGCTGTTTTCCTCTTTCACAACATGGATTCCGATTATCTTAATAAGGGAGCTCTGTATCAAGCCTTCATATGTGATCTCCACATGATTCCATTCCTTTTCTAAAGACACTTCCTCCATCAGATCATCATCAGGGGAGAAATGTGATTGTCGTAGATCAAAGAGATGTGTATAATCCAACTCCATCTTCTTCACTTCTCTATTCAGATAATGTAGCAAATATTGTTTTTTAACTTTTCCATTGATCAACATCATGTGTCTAACCAATCCTATTATGTTATCACCCAGTACAGGTGCAATAAGAAGACAAAGAACTTTGGCAGGGAATTTCTTACGAAACCAGAAAGAAATTGAAGTTCCCTTCCTTTGTTTATGGAACCACTCTGGAATAGTTCCTCCTGGGAAGATAAAGTCAGTTCCTCCAGCCTCGTGAAGATGCTGTTAATCGCAATTTATCAAGAATTCATTAAATGAACAACATCTTATCAAATCAAATCAAATCAAATTCATTAAAAACACTACAAAACCTGATTTAACAGCATGCTTGAACCCGTGGAAGTCAAGGATATACAGTTTATTGCCCTGAAATATTTCAAATTTGGTGGAACCCCTCTAATTTCCTGAAGATGCTTGCAATCATTCACATCGAGAGAAGATAGGCTGTGAAATTCTTTGATGCATTCCGGAAGGAATGTGACATTACTTTCCCTTAGCCGTAAATCACTCACTTGAGCTAACTGCTTGAAACATGCTGAAAAAAAATCATCATTCAAGTTGCAAGATAAAACCCAAAACTTATGCATCTTTGGAGATACCATTGAACCCACTTTTTCTTCACCCTCTTCTGATTTTACCCATTGCCATCCTTTACCTTTATATACTCTAAAATCAGGCAGTTCGGGCGTCAAGGCAATGCTGCCTAACTGAACAAAATCACACTGTATCGCTAACTCTTGGAGTCCAATAAGATTATGAAATGAAACTGGCAATTCTTTTATGGGAAGTTCAAACAAACTAAGTTCCCTTATGTTTCCCATCTTTCCTAATATTTCTGGAAAATTTTCCAGACTTGAACAGTATGAAAGTTCAAGTTCTTCAAGAGAGGTCAAGTTGAGAGGTGGAAATCTACTGAGCTTGGTGCAACCTTCAGCTTTCAATATTTTGAGTTTATTTAGAAAACCAATTGAGTCGTGAACTGCTAGTAAACTCGTACACTTTTCAAATGAAAGTACTTCCAAATTTAATAGATCAGACAAGTTTGGTATCTGTGTTAAATAATTGCACTTGTCAAAATTCAAGACGGTTAGATTGAAGTTCTGCAAAGAAAATAATGGAGAAAAAAAATAAGAACCGATTGAATACATTTGAATTGTATTTATCACTTCACAAGATAAAGAATTTATTCTCTAAACTTGCCTTTGATGAACCATGGAACCTAAATGACGTAAAAGGATTGTGAGGTAACTTGCATATCACAAGTTTGGTCGTATCAAAATTTGATGGTAAACAATTTGAAGGGTATCCATGCCATTCCAGTACTCTCAAACTCTCTGGAAAATAATTGGGACCTTCGGAAAATTTACCATTTCTTATGATAAGTATTTTAAGGTTTTTCATCTTTCTGAAGGCATTTCCATTCCAGTATATCGTTTCTTCTCTCTCAGATATGGAGATATCTAGACATATGATCTCAATTTTCCAAGTTCCCTGTTAATGCAAAGAGGCACAAATTAAAAAGTTCATTTTATGTAACTATGATATGAACATATGATAAAAGAAAAAGACATCACTTACCGTGTTGTATTTTAAAACTTGAATTATATCTTTTGGTAACCATAGTCTCTTGCATTTTCCTGGCTCTTTAGGTGATTCTTGCTGCTCAATTCTTCTACTCATGTCCTGAATCAAGTCGTGCATTTCAACCGTTCTACGCTGACTAATCTTTATGAGAGATTTTTCAACCAACACACCAATATGATATTTCATGCTGTCATCATAAAGAGCACGAAACATATGCTCAATCTCTGCCAATTTACATCCTTTCAAGCAACAAGCTATGTCAAGAAAAACATTCTTCTCTTCTCTACCCAAAGTATCAAAGCTTACTTTAAGTATCTTTAGGATTTCATCACTAGGAATTCTTTTGTAATGCTCAATAGCAGACTCCCATTCTTCTACACTTTTTCCAACCAAG
Organism: Vigna unguiculata; assembly: GCF_037176805.1. Lineage (NCBI taxonomy): Eukaryota > Viridiplantae > Streptophyta > Magnoliopsida > Fabales > Fabaceae > Vigna > Vigna unguiculata. The sequence continues at coordinate 46,810,812 of NC_140795.1, read as the reverse complement.
TTGGAACCTATTACTTCCAAGGCCAATGGAAGGCCTGAAGCATAAGTTACTGCACGATGCAAGACCTCTTCATAACTTGGATCAGCCATTCCCGTTTTAAAAGTTTTCCATGTTAGTAACTGAAGAGCATCATAATTCTTCAATTTTTTCACCTCATAAGTTCTTTTAACGTCATAAGATGTCAGAAGATGTTGGTCCCGAGTGGTAATGATGACTCTGCTGCCGGGACCAAACCAATTTGATCTGCCAACAAATGCATTTAATTGCTCAAGCTTGTCAACATCATCTAGAATCAAGAGAACCTTCTTTCGCCTCAGCCTCTGCTGTATCATTGATGCTCCTTCTTGCCAACTTGTTAAGATGATATTCTTCTCTCTAAACATTTTTGAAAGAAGAATGCTTTGGAGGTGCTTTAGCCCATTTTTGTCTGATTCTTCTCTAACATCTTGAAGAAAATATGATTCTTTAAAATTTTCAGCAATCAAATTATGAACTGCTAGAGCAAGTGTTGTTTTTCCTATCCCACCCATTCCATGGATCCCTATCACAACACCATCATGAGATCCTAAATCCAAAAGCTTCTTTACCTCTTGGACTTTTGACTCCAGTCCAACTACATAATCATCAACAGGTAAATGAACACTGTTAATCTCCCTAGAGACCCGCTCAACAATCCTCCCAATAAACTCGTGTTCATATTCATTTCTGTTCAAACAAAAAGTTAAATTATATGTATATCAATTGACAAAGTTAACAAGTATTTCTTTTCTTTTCAGAATTTCAAGTTAAATCGTTAGACAAGTAAAACTAACCATATAAATAAATTACAAAGTAGTATGAATAGTAAGAGAAGTACCCATGTTTGAAATGATAGCCTGAGAGATCAGCCACTTGACGGAGAGCCATCTTCCATTTCTGCAACTTTTCAGGTTTGAATCTTTTCTGATGCTTAGCCAATGCTTCCCCATAAGTACTTTTCTGTTGTCTTACATCTGAAGGGTCCACCATATAAAAGACTGGTATAACCAAAAGCCCTTTCATCCTGCATTCAAGGATGGTTGTAAGTTCATCTAAGCAAAATGATGATGAAGCATAGTCTTTAGAGAGCACAGTGATGCCAATCCTGGACTCTTCAATTGCATTCAAAAGTGCAGGTGTTATTTCCTCTCCGCTCTGAAGCTCCTCATCATCAATGAAAGTGTGGATTCCCTTGTCATCAAGGGCTTTGTAGAGATTGCCAGTGAAACCGTGACGTGTGTCTTCCCCTCTGAAACTGAGAAACACCTCATAGATGAAGGAAGAGGAACATGATCGCAAAGCCATGAAGAAAGGCTACTATGAGTATGGATGGAGAATGGGATCCAAAATCAATAACGGAAAATCACTTTGTTTCAATTGAAACTTTGATTAACATAAAATAATCAATTCAACTAAGCTTGATCCTGCAATCAATAACAAAATTGTTTTCAAATGTATTAATCTTCTGGATCCACCGTCCTTCTGGTATAAATTATATACTAATGCATGTTTTCTTATACCTTTTGAAGTAGTATATAGTTCAACAACAATATAAATTTCATTGAATTAGCCAAAATCGTTGACCTTATCCTTTATGCATAAATTATACAAGTCTATAGATAGAGAAACATTGGACCATAAATTGAATCTTTCAGGCTACTCTAAAGTCCCAGCATCCCTGTAATTCAGAGTTATGTTGCCCAGTTACGGACACGAGTACGGATACAACACGGATACAGACACGGAGATACGGCTAAATTGAAAAAACATAGGACACGTCGTGTATATACATGTTAAGTTTGAAATGGTCAACTAACACATTGTCAACCAACACAAAAATGAATTCAATCTATCTATCTAATATCCAATATGCGAAAAGTAGTGATAGAATAAGATTTGTTCCTTATTTTAATCATCAAAACCATGTCAAAGATAAAAAAATATCTTTCAGATTAGACATAGTGTGTCCTACAAGTATTCTACGAGTGTCGATGTCCGATACGTGTCGGACACGAGACACGGCATTTATGAGGCGTGTCGGAGCATCTATACAAGTTACTAAACCGTGAAGTTGATCTATTTTTCTACTGACTTGAACATCAAAACCTCACTTGAGACAAGTTGATAAATTCTTCCTCTGCAACACCGCTTGCAGCACAACTGCTTCTTTTTCTGCAGTACCGCTTGCAGCACAGCTGCTGCTCTTTCTTTTTTTCTGGTTTTCATTGCTAAGTCTTACTTTTCACCGCTTAAGGATGGTTCTGTTTGCATTTTTAGTTTTTTTCTGGTAGATATTAGTTTCTGCTTTACCTTGTATAAATCCCTTCTCTGTAATGGAATGAAATGAGCCCTTCAGTTCTTTTCACCGTTTTTTCTCTGCTTTATCTTTTTTTCTCTTTCTCTTGTTATGGAGAAAAACTTTACAAAGGAAGTTGTTTTTGATATGCATATCAGGTAGCATTGTATTACAAGTTGTAGTGAGTCCACTGTGTGGAAACTTGATGCTTTTGATGATTCAACATGACAGTGGTTCGATGAATATGACGATAATTACAAGCTCGTGTTCTACCCAAAATGTGCAACTTTTGCAAACTTTGTGAAAGAATGTTGGGGAGTTCAGGGAAGCCTTATCAAATGCAAAGAAAAAAAAACAATGGATTTTCAATTTTACACTGTTGATCGTCCATTATTTAGTGTTGGTTTTGATTGATATGCAAGTAATAAACACATGATATTTAATCTACAAAAGCATGAATAAAACTTATGCGTTTATATTGTTTTAATTTTGTATGAATAAATTGTGTATTAATCTCTTCCTGAAGTGCTTTTGTGATTTAGTTCAATTTCCATTGTGCTCTTCAATTATTTAAGAATTATTTATGGTCACTAATTATTTTTACAACTTTAATGGTAAAGTTCCAAAACAGAGAAGTTGATTAAGTAGGCAGTTTGTTTTGCAATTAAAAACTACATGATCCATCTCCAATATCATTAATAAAATTCATATGATGATAATTTATTTCCAATAACACTAAATCTTATTTTATGACATTCTGATCATTTTTCTTCAGGAACAATTTGTCCAACCACAAGGCTCAATTCAAGACATACTTATCCGTAAAGAACATTTCTCGCACGAAATTGATTTTGTTGGAAAAACTATATTTAAAAGCTTAAAAACTCATAAATGGTTCTGGAATAAAAACTTGTGCTAATTTTTAATAATTAATTTACAACTCGTATAATGTCTTTCATAATTGATTAACAATGTAAAACTCATTATATTTGTAGTTTGATTGATGTAAAAAGACAGTGTATATAGTTTGTGCAAAAATAGTAGTATACCTAATATTTTATTATTTATGTGAACCTCTTTTTCTCTCCCCACCTGCTTAAATTTAGAGAAAAGAACAATGAACCTAAAGAAAAGAGAAGAGAGAGAGAAAGAGAAAAATAAGATATTCATTAATCTCACAGTACAGACATTAAAAAAATGGAAATGCTCTAATCTATGTGCTACTTTTTTCTTTGCATCCTAAACAGACGAAGCACTTTCACTCTAGTCTTAAACATGGTACAAGAAATTAGGCTCTGAAATATTGAGCATAAACAAAACTGTAAGTTCATGAAACTTAGAAATCTAGCCAACCACAGCATTGTGAACTACACAACTTTTTAAGAAAATTGAATCTTTATAGGCCAATTGTATGAGAAGAAAACCATGACTTTGGTGCACATGGGTACATATAGATTCCATCCCCTGCTTATATAAATGTACATCACCCCCTTCTTCCATATCCATCTCACAAGAGTTCCAAGAACAATAGAAATTAAACACAGAAAAATGAAGATGACATTGGTAGCATTGGTCCTAGTGGTTGCCTTGAGCACAAAGGCACTACTAGGGGAAGCAGGTCCTGCACCAGACCAAGTTGTGGACAAATCAGGGAAGAAGGTGCGAGCTGGTGACTATTACTACATTGTTCCAGCATCCTCTGACGTAGGTGGCCTTAATCTCTCAACCACAGGTCAAGATTGCCCTCTTGATCTTGTAGTTGTTGATGGTTACCAAGGCCTGCAATTTATGTTTCTACCTGTTAATGAGAAGAAAGGTGTTATTCGCGTTTCCACTGATCTCAACATTTTATTCGCCACCTACACAGCTTGTCCAGATTCCACTGTGTGGAAGCTTAAGGACTATGATTATTCATCATCACATTGGTTTGTCACAACTGGTGGCGCTTTGGGCAATCCTGGCCCTCAAACCATCGAAAGTTGGTTCAAGATTGAGAAGTACGAGGATGCTTACAAGATGGTTTATTGTCCAAGTGTGTGCAATTATTGCAATTATCCATGCAGTGATCTTGGGATATATCAGGACCAATATGGCAAGCGTTTGGCTCTAACTTCTGAACCATACAAAGTGCAGTTCCAGAAGGCTCAATAAACATTGAAATCCAAATCTTAAGAAGTGTAATGCACCACTTGCACTTTTCAAACAATATTATTCTCAAGTTGAGTTCCATGTACTGAACTATACATTATGAATAAACAAGGTGTCTTCTATTTCCAGTCTTGATAAAGTTTCTAGTTTCTGTTTGTGGTTATTTACTTGTAAGAAAATCTTCGCTATGAACGTAAACTCCTACAAATATATTTAAGCTAAGAAAAATTGCACTCGTAGAAGTATTTTCCTTTGAACAATTGCCACTACCATTATTATGGTTTGTGTTATTTTCTGACAGACATTGAGATTGAATTATATCATGCAGTTGAGATTGCGATTGTATTATTTTCTGACAGAAATTCAAATACACACTAAAACTTATTATTGTGAATAGGCAAAATAGTACTGAGTGCCAATACTCAGTTAATTTGAGCATTCCTCTTCCACTCCTCAATTAGTCTCTTAATAGTAACCTCACAACTCCCACCAACACCACAAGCCTTCCTTGCTGCATCCTTCATTTCTCCAGCTTTGACCCTCAAAGACTCATTGCTCATCATCTCTTTGATTTTCTTAGCAATCTCCTTTCCCTCCACCACTTTTTGTGTCCCCCAGTCCCATTCCTCAGCCCAAATCCCAACCCCTCTCATCCTAAGCAGCTCTGCATTAATCTTCTGATCCCCACCCTGAGGCCATGTCAGAATGTTCACTCCTTCCCCTATAGCCTCAGTTATCGAATTCCAACCTCCATGAGTCACAAACCCTCCCACTGCAGGGTGCTCCAGAATCTTTATCTGATCCACAAACTCCTTCACAACCACACCCTTCTCCCTCAACTTACTCATCAACTCCCTCCCCAACACATCCTCCAAATCCTCCTCCTCTTCTCTGTCAACCCTCTTCAACTTCACCACCCACAAAAAACTATACCCACATTCTATTAACCCCAAAGCCATGTCCTTTATCTGCTCCCTCCTTGTCTTAGTTCTGTTCCCCAAGCTAACATACACCACCGACCCTTCAGCACGTTCATTAAGCCACTCCAGTATCCAACTCATGCAACCCTTTTGACCTTCATCTACATTCTCAAACTCACCCGCCCTTAAGGGACCGATTCCATACACAGGGGGCAACCCTCTAACCACTTTTCCTTCATTCAACGCTGCTAGTGCCTCTCCTTCCAGTTCCTCAAACGAGTTCATGAAAACCCCATCGAGCTTCGTGAGATTGGGACTGTCCTCCATGATCATTCTCTGAAAGGGGTTGCTACCTTCAAGAAGAAAAGGGGGAGGGACCGAGGATCTTGGTATTGGTAATGTGAAGCCCGGGATTTGAATGGCATCACCAACGAACTTAGAAGGGTGCCGTTGTGCAGCTTGATCGGAATCGGCAAGAACAGATACGTACGCAATGAAAGATAACATTCTAGCTGAGGAGGTGAAGTTAATGTAACTGGGACAAAAGATTTTGTCAGCAATTGAGAGGATAGGGGAAACTAAGAAAATATCGAAGATGAAAGCTGAGAGAGAAGTGGAAAGAGAAGATAGGATTGGAGATAGAAGGTGAACCGAACGACGAATGGTTTCATACTGAAGGAAAAAAGGGTCATTGGTGTTAACCGTGTTTGGATCCAAAGGGGTGAGTTTGAAGTCAATTTGAGTTACCTGATGAGGGAAAGAAGAAGAAAAGCTAGAGATGAGGTTTGACTCAGCGAGAGAGACAGTTGGTCTGGGAATGATGAGAGTGACTTTGCAGCCATAACGGAGGAACACTGACGCTAATCTGAGACATGGGTTGAGGTGACCCATGCCAGCACTTGGGAGGAAAGCCACGTGAACAACAGGTTCAGGAACAGACATTTTTTGGTGTGTTGGATCTCACAAGAGTCAGAGGTTGCTGTTGTCCTCTGAGATCAAGGAAGAGAAAAAAGTTTGGTTTTTCTTTTTGGTACACTTGAAAATCCAATGCATGTTCTTACCTACTTCACTACTTCATGTTCTTACCTACTTTATAAAAATGTAACACAGATCATGGAAGATATATGTCTTTTATACGTTATCAACAAATCATTGTAGACTATCTCGTGTAAAAGTAATAGTGAAAGACAAAGAAAGGAAAATGAAGACAAAGAAAAGTAAGTAATTTGGAAGGGAGAAAGAGAAGTAAAGAAAAATAAGATAATTGTTTTATTAGTAATTTTATTTGTTATTTTTAATAGTGCATTTTTATTTTTTATATTTTAACAATAGAAAAAAAACATAAATATGTCCACAATAAAAAAAAACATAATAGATTATTGAGATTATTTGTAACTTTTCAGGCGGATTTTTCATGAAGTCGTGTCACTGTCTCTGTGTATCTCGAAGGTCTTCCCAGTACACTTGCACAGTCTGTCAACAAATCTTAAATAATGAATAATGCAGAAGTGGTGATATGTTGAAACCACAACCGTCAAAATACATTTGTATTATAATTTAAAATAATAATATTTTAATTGTATTTACATTATTTTTTAATTTAAAATTTTAATATATATTATTATATAAAGATCTGTATTTTGGTGTATATATTTTTTTCCAAATTTACTTTTAATTAAATAACCATTAATTTTACTATTTTACGTAAATGTTTTCTAAATTTAACCATTTTTAAATTCTATCTTTTCTTCGCTTTTTAAACTAAAATAATTATTTATAATAAAATATTATCTGTAAAATAAGTAAAAACTTTTTATAATAAACTTATAAAAGTTATTAATATTTATTTTAACAGTTATAATTTTATTATTTTTTATTATCATAGGTGAAATCAATATTTTTAAAGAGGATTATTAGTTGTGTGGTGTTATTTTTCATCAATATTATCGAAAAGGGTTAAGGATTATTAGTTTTGTAGAGTTGTTTTTCATAATATAGGAATAACAAAAGTAATGTAATAAAAAACATTTTAATAAACAAAATTATATAATAAGCTAAAAATTTTAAATTTATATAAATCTTGATTATTATCTAGATCAAATTAATTGAAATATATATATATATATATATATATATATATATATATATATAGTGTGAATAAGCAAATTTTTTAAAAGAAACTCACGTGACATATTGTGATGTTGATGTTGTGTGAATGCTACTAAATTTTAGGAATTTAAATCAACACGAACTACCTAGGCATATTAAACGCGGGTCAGTCTCGTTGTTGACTCTTGTGGTGTTTGAATCATGCAAAATGGACCCAAAAGCGGGTCAGTCTCCATCCACTTTTTCATGTGAACTTGCAAATTGACCCATATGGCCCGTTCTGCGTTATCATTCCAACTTTTTTTTTTTTCTTGCAAAGTTTAGGATCTCACAAAGTTATTATGACACTGGTATAAAATATTTACTAAATCTATTAGTTATTAACTTTTATAAAAGGATGATTAATCACTTTTAATAGTTTTTTTTATCCTAAACCACGGTCGTATGTTCTAGTTTCTTATTAGTTTAACCTTGATCTCTCGTCACTCGTAAATAGACGAATTTATTAGAATATTTATGTTACTATTGAGTGATACATATTTTATCTGGGCTGCTATAAAATAACATTTAAGAAATAAAAAGAAACATGAATATAGAATTATAGAATACACAATTCATTTTATTGTCAGGATCTTTCGAGTTCATATTTTTTAGTGATTTTTTTATACTATTTTTTATTAAGTTTTTAAAATGTATTGATAAAAAGGGCATGTCAGATTTTCATTATTTTGTTTCACCTTCCTCCTCTTTAGGTCTTAAAGAACATCCAAACAAAGGAGACACAATGCTCTTAAAACGAATAATGTCTTCATTGCAGTATGCCTAGTAAATCTCTAAGTAATTGTCATATACTTGGATGTTTCATTGATGTAGAGGCTATGTGGTTTGTGAAAAACTAGGACTGTAACTAATGCATTGCAACTTAACAAATGGAAAAATCTAGTAATTCAATCAAAGTGAAGTTTCGAAAAACACTCTCATGTAAAAGAAATTATTTTATCAGTCAAGAAAATATTATCATTATATACAATTTATAACTAGTTGTTGTGAAGGTCAAAACAAGATTGTGAGAAACGAGTGCGAAAACTTTAGGCTTGGTGATTTTTACTCATAAAAGTTGCAGCACGTAGAATTTGTTGAATTATGGGTTTTCTTCAAAAAGTTGGAGTTCTGGGTTAGGGTGACAAAATATTTGATTATTGACTGTGCAGCCTCTTTTTCTGCCCCCACCTGCCTAAATTTGAAGAAAAGAACAATGAAGCTAAAAAGATAAACGAGAAAAACAGGATATTCATTAATCTCACAATACAGAGCTTAAAAAATGGAAATGCATTAATCTATGTGCTTCTTTTTGCCTTACATACTAAACAGACGAAGCACTTTCACTCTTGTCTTAAACATGGTACAAGAAGTTAGGCTTTGAAAGATTGAGTATGAACCAAATTATAACTTCACCGAAAACTTATAAATCTAGTCAATTACAGCATTCTGATCAACACAATTTTTTTGACAAAATTGAATCTTTATAGGCCAATTGTATGAGAAGAAATCCATGACTTTGGTGCACATGGGTACATAGATTTTGATCCATCCCCTGCTTATATATATAAATGTAAATCTCTTCTTCCATATCCATCTCACAAGAGTTACAAGAAAAAAAAACTACTAAACACATACAAATGAAGATGACATTGGTAACATTGGTCCTAGTGGTTGCCTTGAGCACAAAGGCACTACTTGGGGAAGCTGGTCCTGCGCCAGAGCAAATTGTTGACACATCAGGGAAGAAGGTGAGAGCTGGTGAGAATTACTACATAGTTCCAGCATCCTCGGATGTAGGTGGCCTTGCTCTTTCAACCACAGGTCAAGATTGTCCTCTTGATGTTGTAGCTGTTGATGGTTACCAAGGACAGCAATTGAGCTTTCTTCCTGTTAATGATAAGAAAGGTGTGATTCGCGTTTCCACTGATCTCAACATCTTTTTCTCCACCTACACAAGTTGTTCTCAGTCCACAGTGTGGAAGCTCAAGGATTATGATTATTCAACATCACAGTGGTTTCTCACAACTGGTGGTTCTTTGGGCAACCCTGGCTCTCAAACCATCACCAATTGGTTCAAGATTGAGAAGTACGAGGATGCTTACAAGATGGTTTATTGTCCAAGTGTGTGCAATTATTGCAATTATCCATGCAGTGATATTGGAATATATCAGGACCAATATGGCAAGCGTTTGGCTCTAACTTCTGAGCCATACAAAGTGCAGTTCCAGAAGGTTCAATACTAAATGTTGAATATACAAATCTTGATGAGTAAAGTGTAAGGCACTACTTGCAGTTTTCATACAAGATTATTCTCAAGTTGAGTTCCCTGTGCTGCATAATAAATAAACAAATGTATTTCCACTCTTTCTAATTTCTAGTTTCTGTTTGTCGTTAACTTATAAGAAAATATTCGCTAAGAACGTAAACTCCTAAGCTGAGAAAAATTTCATTCCTAGAAGTATTTTCCTTTGAACAATTAACACTACGACTATGGTTTGTCCAAATATGAGTTACGCACACAAAAGAATGTCTGTTTCTGAACCTGTTGTTCAGGTGGCATTCCTTCCAAAAGCTGGCATGGGTCATCTCAACCCATTTCTCCGAACAGCAATATTGTTTCGAAAATTGTGGTTGCAAACTCACTTTCATCACTTCCAAAACTACACTTTCTCTTCACCAGACCTGTTAAAGTTCCTTTCCTTTCTGTTATTCGGTTTTGGGTCTTAGCTTTCGTTTAGGTCTATATATATCTCTTTACGCTGCACCTTTTTAAGAAAGATATAATACACCGTTTAATGCAAAGTTCTGTTTTACGTTCTTTCTCTCTCTTCCCATTGCAGCTGTCTGATGCAAACATTGTAACAATGTGAATATCGGATTTTGATAATTTTCCAAACCCAACTGCAATATTATTGTAACAAAGAAATACAAAGCATTAAACACATACAGTCAACCAAATTGGAAAATTTAACCACAAATTACTGCTTGAGTAGCTGTTTGCATACTATATGCAATTGGGATTGCTTTTGTATTATTTTCTGAAAGAACTTCAAATGCAAACTTAAACTTAATATTGTGAATAGGCAAAATACTAGAGAGTGTGAATGATCAGTTAAGTTGAGCATTCCTCTTCCACTCCTCAATTAGTCTCTTAATAATAACCTCACAACTCCCACCAACACCACAAGCCTTCCTTGCTGCATCTTTCATTTCTCTAGCTTTGACCCTCAAACACTCATTGCTCATCATCTCTTTTATTCTCTTAGCAATCTCCTTCCCTTCCACCACCTTTTGTGTCCCCCACCCCCATTCCTCAGCCCAAATCCCAACCCCACTATTCCTAAGCAACTCTGCATTAAACTTCTGATCCGCACCCTGAGGCCATATCAGAATTTTCACTCCTTCCCCTATAGCCTCAGTTACTGAATTCCAACCTCCATGAGTCACAAACCCTCCCACTGCAGGGTGCTCCAGAATCTTTATCTGATCCACAAACTCCTTCACAACCACACCCTTCTCCCTCAACTTACTCATCAACTCACTCCCTAACACATCCTCCAAACCCTCATCCTCTTCTCTGTCAACCCTCTTCAACTTCACCACCCACACAAAACTATACCCACATGCTATTAACCCCAAAGCCATGTCCTTTATCTGATCCCTCCTTGTCTCAGTTCTGTTCCCCAAGCTGACATAAACCACCGACCCTTCAGCACGTTCATTAAGCCTCTCCAGTATCCAACTCATGCAACCCTTTTGACTTTCATCTACATTCTCAAACTCACACGCCATTAAGGGACCAATTCCATATACCGGGGGCAACCCTTTAACCACTTTTCCTTCATTCAACGCTGCTAGTGCCTCTCCTTCCAGTTCCTCAAACGAGTTCATGAAAACCCCATCGTGCTTCTTGAGGTTGGGACTGTCCTGCATGATCATTCTCTGAAAGGAGTTGGTACCTTCGAGAAGAAAAGGGGGAGGGACAGAGGATCTTGGTATTGGTAATTTGATACCCGGGATTTGAATAGCATCACCAACGAACTTGGTAGGGTGCGGTTGTGCAGCTGAATCGGAATCAGCAAGAACAGAAACGTATGCAAGGAAAGATAACATTCTAGCAGAGGAGGTGAATTGAATGTAACTAGGACAAGTCATTTTCTCAATGATCGGGAGTATAGGAGAAACTAAGAAAGCATCGACGACGAAAGCTGAGAGAGAAGTGGAAAGAGAAGATAGGATTGGAGATAGAAGGTGAACAGAACGACGAATGGTTTCATACTGAAGAAAAAAAGGGTCATTGGTGGCGTTAACCGTGGTCGGATCCAAAGGGGTGAGGTTGAAGTCAATTTGAGTTACCTGGTGAGGGAAAGAAGAACAAAGGCGAGAGATGAGGTTTGATTCGGCGAGTGTGACGGTGGGTTTGGGAATGATGAGAGTTACCTTGCAACCATGGCGGAGGAACACTGACAATAGTCTCAGACATGGCTTGAGGTGACCCATACCAGCACTTGTGAGAAAAGCCACATGAACTGCAGGTTCAGGAACAGACATTTTTCTGGTGTTTTGAATCTCACAAGAGAGTCTGTGATTGCTTTTGTGTTGTGAGATGAAGAGAAAAAGATAAATTTTGTTTGGTACAGTTGAAAATCTAATGCATAGACTTATTTAAGATGAGAAATGATAGTTTCAAAAAGTTATGATCGATAAACTTGATAAACTTGACAAACAATTATTTTATTGTTTTTTAAAAGAAATACTTTTTTTTTAATTTTCATAAAAAAAGTAAAACAATTATTTTATTTTCAACAAAATATTTATTAAAAAATCATTTTTAATTTAAAATTTGTCCCAAAAAAAATGAAAAACAAGAAAGGAAGAAAAAGAGAAAGAAAGAAAGTAATTTGTAATGGAGAAAAAAAATGTAAAGAAAAATAATGTAATTGTTGTATAAATAATTTGTTTATTATTTTTAATAGTGTATTTTAAATTTTCTATAATTTGATTCTAAAAGAATACCTATAAAGTTTCAGGATTTTCGACGTGATTTCAATTAATTATATGTAACGGGCTTAAGTCACATATGTATATATACATATATACAATCTATTTTTAATAAATTTTCTTAATTAAAAAAATTATTATTATTATCAAAGTTGATAGTCGGTTTTCAGAGAAATATATTATATAAAAGAGTTGAAAATAATATAAGAATAGATTTAAGTTTTGCATTTAATTAAATGATAAAATTAAACAATAATATATATATATATATATATATATATAAGTCATTAATTTAATGTTTCAGAATTTTGAAATTGGTTCTAAATTCCTTAGATTGGACCGATGCTATATATAGAAAATATCGTTCTAGTGAATACGTAAAAAGTAGTTCCATGATAAAAAAAATGATAGATTATTGAGTTTATTTGTCACCTTTCAAGGACTTTTCATGAAACTGTATACCAAGTTGACATGTCTACATCTCAATGTCTCTATCTATTTATGTTGAAAATATTTCCATGACACGTGCAAAGTCTGTCAACAAACTTTAAATTTATGTTGAAAATCTTTCCATGACATATGCGAATCTGTCAACAAACTTTAAATAATACTATAATCTCTATGCGTGGAACAGACGGTCATTTTAAAAATTACAACATATTTATTATATTAATTTAAATTTATGAAAATATAATTATATTTTAAAAATTATATAAATATGATTATGAAGGCATGTCTAACAACGACCACACTTGCATAATGATGTTGCACAAGTTTCGTAATTATCATAAATAGAGAATCAAGATTAGAAAGTAATTAAGTAATTAGGTCATGATTAGGTGAATTATAATTACAAATTCATATAGAAAACTATAAATAGAAGTTAAAAGTATGATTATTAAGATTTTTCTCTTATAATTTTTACAATATTAATTATTATTGTCGATCAAATCATTGCTAATTTAAAAATCAAAATTTATTTAACAGATCCATCGATCGAGTGTAAAATCGAACGAACAATGGAAGAATCGAACGAAGAACTAAAGTGAAAAGATGGGACAAAATTGTTTAGACCTCTACATCCGAAACACACACTATAAACTAAATGTACTCTTCCATTCACCTTTCATTAATACTCCACAATTGTAATAAAGTTGTGGAGAAACTATTCAAACATTTCTTTTATATTACATAAAAGAGGACATCCACATCGATTATAAATTAATAGTCAAGAGAACTTAATAATAGAGTAGCTGACAAAACTATCAAAACATTACCAAACTTTTAATTGGAGCATAATACAGAACATCATGTGTGTCTACAAACTCCCTTATGTCCCCACATCAAGTGCAAAAATTTATTCACATCTTTCATTCTTCAAAATTCATTATCCATTAAGATCAAAGAGCTTGCATTTCAATGTCTACCACCTTTAAATTTTTAAGTTGAGAAAATATCTCGGATATCGTTAAAAATAATTTAAAAGTGTGAGTTAAAAAATCTTATATTAGATTAGATAAAAAAGACAAAATTAATCTAAAAACATGTAATAATGAAACGGTAACTCTCCATAATAGTTTGTTAACTAAAAATATATTTAATATTTTCATTTTTTTTATAATTTAATTATAGATAAAAAGAAAACATAGTTTACGTAAACAATAAAATAACATAATAAATTGTATAGAAAGTTTATATGTCTACATCTCACTGTCTCTAATTTTATTTTTTATGTTAAAAGTCTTTCCATGACTCTTGCACATTCAGCCAAGAAACTTTAAATTTATGTTAAAAATCTTTCCATAATGCACAGTAAGTCAACAAACTTTAAATAATATTGGTTACAAATTGCTGAAGTTTCTTCTATTGAAAAAATAAAAAAATCTGGACCAAATAATTGGTTCGGCTTCTCCTAGAGAAAATGGCTGATATTTATAAAACTCTGGTAGCTAAGGTCGGTAGTTAAGGATCGAGAATCTAACCAAACCTTTTAGATTATAACAAAAAGAAACATGTCCATTTTCGATAGAAGACTATTATTTTGTCATGATCCAATTTAAATTAAACAAGTGTGAACTAATTGTAAATCATTACTACTTATAAAAGTATAATAAATAATAAAACTTATAAAATGTGCCGAAAATAAAGAAAACAAGTGTAAATTCGGTGTACCAGAGATGCGATATGATTTTAGTTAAAACATTAGTTCAACAGAAATTTGTTCATATATTTTAATGTCAAAACACTAACATAAGATTAATTATAATAGTAATTAGATTGTGATGGCTAATCCGTCCAAATTTACCAAAGGTATTCAATTTTAGGCTTAAATAGTTATTTGGTCATAGTTTTGGTCGACTTTTTTCACTTTGGTTTTACTTTTGAAATTGTTTTCAATTTGGTCTTACTTTTCGTTATATTTTTTCAATCAACTCCTTTTCGTTAACTCCGTCTAAATCGTTAAAGGATGTGAACAGTAATTGCCACGTGTCATTTTGTGATATTTTTTATTTCTTTTAATTTTTTTTAAAATTTTTTAAAATTTTTTAAATTTTTTTTAAAATGTACACTTGTCAAGCTCATATTATGCCACGTGTCATTATTAATTTTTTATTTTTTATTTTTTTTAATTTAATTTTTTAATTAAAAAAAATCCACATGTCAAGCTAATATCATGCCACATGTCAGAATCATATTTTTATATTCAATTTGGTCCTAATATTCGTTATTTATTTTCAATTTGGTCCTAGTTTTTTTTTTAGTTTAGTATTTTTGTTCCTCTCCAAAAACAAAATATAATTTGTATATAAATGTGGCTTAATTGCAGTTATATGAATATTCTTATTAAACTACATATTTTTATTAAATATTTTTAATTTAAAATTAGAGTTGGTTTAAAATTAAATATTTTTAACCTCTTAAAATTTTAAATTAATGGTGTTATTGCTTTTTTTCGTTTTAATTTTAAACTAATGCTAATTCTAAATTAAAAATATTTAACAAAAATATGCATTTTAATATATACAAATTAAATTTTGTCTCAATTTGGAGAGGAATAAAAATGTTAAATTTAAAAAAAAATTAGGACCAAATTGAAAATAATTAACGAATATTGGGACCAAATTGAATATAAAAAACTGACTCTGACATGTGGTATGATATTAGCTTAACACGTGGATTTTTTTAAAATTAAAAAAATTCAATTTTAAAAAAAAATAAAAAAAATTTTAAAAAAAAATCACAAAAATGACACGTGGCATGATATGGGCTTGACATATGTACATTTTTTTTAAATTAAAAAAATTAAAAAAAATTAAAAAAGATTGAAAAAAATTAAAAATAAAAATTAAAAAAAAAATCACAAAATGACACGTGGCGGTTACTATTCACATCCGTTAACTATTTTAACGATGTTAGCAAAAAGGACTTGATTGAAAAAATATAACAAAAAGTAGGACCAAACTGAAAACAATTTTAAAAGTAGGACCAAAGTGAAAAAAGTCGACCAAAACTAGGACCAAATGACTATTTAAGCCTTAATTTTATAAGGATTAAAAATATTTAAGTAATAAATATTTTATTTGAGCTGCTATAAAATAACATTTGAGAAATAAAAACATGAATATAGAATACACAATTATATAATTACACGTGAATAATTAATGAATAATCTACTATATGTACTATATAACCAAGAAAATTTAAGCATAACGAAAATACTTAATTATTCCAATTTAATGTCCTGACACAGTCCATTACTGTGGCTATTTAGTCATTTTTCAAAATTGTACACATCACTTCTTATACCGACACGTGTACACCTCCTTATAGTTCATATTCATTTCATACTTTTTTTCCACATCCTTCTTCACATTCATCTTTTTCTTTCGACCTTGAAATATTTTCACCTCCTTGTTCATATTCATTTTCATCTTCTTCTTTTTTGCTTGAAAGTAAGTTTATTCCTTTTTTTCATAGTTTGGTTGAAAGGTTACATTTGTAGTTGCTTTGATATTCTTTGGTTAAGTTTATTTTTTCTTCAACCTGTTTTAAAGCTTCAACCTTTCTTGATGGACAAATGGATTGATTTGTCATACAGTAATCTTTCTTCTTCATCAAAAGTAGGAATGGTTCGAAGGTTAGGTATTCTTCTTCTTCTTTTGCAATCTTCCTTCTCTTCTTCTTTTGTAGTTCTCCTTCTTCTTCATCAAAAGTTTTTTCTTTTTTTTGTATTTCAGGGCTACTATATCGGATGGACACCAAAAAATGATGAATGGATGGTTTCCACTCTTTCTTCTCTTTCGTATCTTCAAATTTCTCTGTTGGGTTTCTTTCTCTCCAAATCTCCATTGCATGGAGGATGAAAATGAGAGCAAAGGTGGTGTTGGGTTCAATGATAGGTATTTTCTTCTCTTTTTTTTTTTGGAATATGTTTAGGTTTTGATTGAAGTTCGTCCCCTTTATTTTTTTTTCATTTACGTATTTTCACTCTTCGCACTCCTTTTTTGTAACCACGAATGATGGATTGACAATGCTTTTGCGTTTTCGGCCTCTACACTCATACCTCCTATCGTATCTAACTCACCCATTACATTTCCATTCAAAAAATCTATCCTTTTGCAATTTATCCTCGTGTCGCCACTAAAGAAGCCCTCAAACACTCTTCCACTCTTTTCCATTCCCAACCCTAAAAAAAATACTTTTCTTCATTACCAATCCTAAAAAAATGCTTTTCTTCATCCACAACCCTAAAAAACACTTTTCTCCATTGTTTTATTCTATAAGCCAACAAGTTTTTTTCAAAAATCATTAGCCATGTATGATTTTTATTTCATTTCATGTTTGTTCTATTTTATATAGGTTTTCTGACTCCCTTTACACTTTCATTATTTTTGGGTTATGTAGAAAGAAAAAGATTTTACCGTGAAAACCTAAGGTAACGTATTTCTATATTACCAACCAAAGTAAGGCTTTTGGATTGTTGAAGTTGATGTAAAATGTCAAATTTTTTGACTTTATTTTTGCTTACATGTGATTTTATTTTCATAGTTTTGTGGGTTTGTAATGTTTGTATAGGACAAACTATATGATATTTTTTTTAAATTAAAAATTGATGTATGGAAATACATGAACCTTGAACTAATATTTGTTTGACAAGTGCTTGGAAATGTGTCACCTATGTGTTCTTCTTAGGTTCATTTGCTATTTGTTGGCAAGTTTTTCAAAGTCAGACCCTTTCTATTCACCATGTTTTTAATCTTAATTTTAAAATAGATAAAGGAAACTAAGAAATATAAGAGTTTCATCTTAATGTGGTTGAGTTGACCAGAATACTAGAAATTGTTGCTGCTTGAAACCCAAAAAATTCATATAGCCAATTGGAATGAAGGTTCAAGTAGGCATTATAATAGACCTATAATGCTCAATATGCTTATTTGTGAAGGCTTAAAAATATTATTCCGATAAATGTGGTTTTGGATGTAAATTTCTTACTTTACTGTATAGATGGTGTATGAGATTTGTTGGGCAACCCAATACTATTATTTTCTTCCTTTTGATAGATTCTTCTATTACAATAACAAAAACAAATATTTGAAAAATGAAAAGACTTGAAAAGTTGAGAAATGAAAAAATAAGTTATCATTACAATAACAGAAGTAAACGTGAAAATTGAAAAAGAAAAGACTTGAAAAGACAAATTATTATTACAATAACAAAAGCAAACATCAAAATTACAAAATGAAAAGACTTGAAAAGACAAGTTATCATCTATATTCGTTGATAATGATAAATATTTAATTATGTATCATTTTATTATTATAAATCTTTATGTATGCATCAATAATTAGTTATTATAAATTTAATGTCTTCATTGATAACAATATCTATATGTATTTATGTTCAAAAAATTTCAATCTCAATTTTATTTTACTCTAACTTATTTTAATAGGAATTACACCTCACAATGGGTTTGTATTTTACTTTAACTTCATTATTCATACTTCCATGTCGCTTTTGTTTAGAATATTTTAAGTTTAATTTTGTTTTCTCTGATTCAGTATGTCAACCCCTTTTTAATATTTTTATTACTTCTAAATTGTCTATATATACATGTGTTTTTATTTAAAAATCTTTAACATCAACTTTATGTTATATTTACTTATACTAGACCATATTATACAATATATCTATATCTTACTTTAATAATGACATGTACATACACATCTTATTTTAATATATTATATAACTCAAAAAAATTAATTATAAATTTTGATCATATAACAATATTATTTTACTACATATCACTAATCAATTAATCAATTAGTATGAATTTTATAATTTAAAACAAATAAATCCGAATTTATTATTTTTTATAGTATAAGTATTGTTACTGTTGTTATTATTAATATCATTGCTATTAATAATATTAACATTAGTATAATCCATTATTATTATTATTATTATTATTATTATTATTATTTTAGTTAGATTTTCTATAATCTATTATTTTAATATAAACGAATCAATATTAAAAGAATACTATTTATTTTCAATTAATTTATTATAAAATAGTAATAATAATTAATTATTTAATTTCTTATATTATTTAAATATAATATTATATATATAATATTATTTAACTGTCACGTCATACTTTAATAAAAGTTTTGATTTCATTTGAGGTTTAATTATTTTTTTTCTTTATTTTTGTCTAAAATTGTCTAATTAATCTTTTAATTTTATTAAATTTTAATTTGATTCTAATTTTTTAAAAGTTGATATAATGTGATTTTTCATTTTATCATTGGTATCTTTCCTCTCTGCTTTTATTGTTCAAACTTAACCTGAGTTCACATACTTACAAACTCTTTAACTCATAAAGCAATCTATAAAACCCTCTATCTTTTTCTCTTCCTCGTAAACAATTAATAATAACAAATTGATAGGAACGCTCACTCCCTCGTAACAGTTTGCATAGTATCATCTCAGCCAAAAACTTTCCTTTAAAATTAGTGGTGTCAATTAGGGCTTGGTCCATCAGGGCGACTCGCAAGTTTGCGAAAAAAATGCGGGACGAGCCAATATTAAGCCCGCCAGACTTGTAGTGGTCCGGTCCGCATAAGTTGGCAGTCCGCACGGACTGGTCCAAGGCCGGCGTAGGCCGGCGTAGGCCGGCCCGCAAGCCTGCATAAAATAAAATAAAAAAAACTTACATCTGTGTATATTAATTACTTTTTTTTATGGACTCTTGCATTAACGTTTCAAATTCTTGTATAACTGGAAAAGACAAGTATTATGTATTTTTTGATGTGCTAAAAGTTAAAGAATACATTGCATTATATATGTCATAGTATAAATATAATGAAAATGTTGAATTATCAATTTATCATCTAATTTCCCAAAGTCTTTACTTAATTTTGTAAACTTCTTAAAATTTCTTAATTTTTAAACATTGAAAGTTTTATCACAAAATTTAAAAACAAATTAAAAAAAAAATAAAAAAAAAACGGACCAGCCTGCGGACCCGCAGGTCAAGGAATATGCGGAGCTAACCAGGATTTTCAGCCTGCATAAAGTGTACGGATGGGGCGGGCCAGCCCGCATTGTGCGGGCCTTATGCGGAGCGAGCCTAAACTGGCCGGTCCGACTCGCATTGTCATCCCTGTTTGAAATACTATCTGATGTGTAACCCTCCAAAGACTCTGTTATTGTACACCAAAATATTGAACATTTTTTGTTTTCTAGAAATCACCTTCCCCACATGATTTTGTGGCCATTCTCAGCTTAACCCAGCTATAACACTCATTCTAAACTAGGATTGATTTTCTAGAAGTCAGAAACAAGTGTTGAGTTGTCTGTTTCTGCTACTGAAAAAAGAGGGCATGCCAGATCTTCATTGTCTTGTATCACCTTCCTCGTCTCTGGAAACTTTAGAAGAACACCGTCATGTAAAAGAAATTATTTTATCAGCCAATAAAATATTATCCTCATACATGTTTATAACAAGTTATCGTAGAAGTTAAAATTAGATTACGAGAAAGGAGTGCAATAAATTTTATAGTTTAAGTAAATGATGTAATTTAAGAGACTAATTTATTTTGTTTGAATTTTTGAAATTTTTTCAAGAAAAGTAACATATTTGGAAGAAGAGAAAATTAAAAAAAAAAATTGAAATTAGAAAATTTAAAAAATGTATTTCAAATGTAGATTTTAAAATTTAATCATAAAAAATAAAGAAATTGAAATTTTTTATTGTGGAATTTTTCATTGCTTAGGACAAAAAAAGTCTATGGGTCCAAAAAGCCAAGTCGGGTCAGGTAGAAGATCGAGATGATTCAATTCGGGCCAAACGTTGACGAAAGACGAATTGAGCTAGCCTGAGCCAAAATTCGAGCCTAGTCAGCCTAGGTCGAAGGTCGAGCCGAGTTGGCCCTGACCCAAGGTCAAGACGAGATGGCTCTAAGTCGAGTCGACTCTGATCAAAGGTCAAGTTGGATTTTCCTTGACCAAATGTCGAGTCGAGTTGGTCCTGACCAAAGGTTGAGACGAGATGGCTCGCCAAGTTAGCTTGGGTCAAAGATCAAGTCGAGTCTTCCTGGATCGAAGTTCGAACCAAATCAATCCAAGCTAAAGGTCTAGACGAGATGGTTCTGAGCTAAGTCAGCCAAAGTTCAAGCCAAGTCGGCCTGGGCTGAAGTTCGAATTAAACCAATCTACCATAGTTGAACATTGAGTCGAGTCAACTTGGGCCGAATCAGTTCGAATCGGATAAAGTCGAATCAATTCATATTGTGCCATGATCAAATTGATTCGAATCAACCTATGTCAAACCAGCTGAAGCAGAAGTAAGTTAAATTAAACTCAAAGGTAAAATTAAATTTGCCATAAAATAGAAATTAAAATTGAAATGTAAAATATTATAATTACTTCATATTAAAAAAATGAAGAGAATTTAATTACAAGTAGATCGATTACTAATGTATTTTTTTAAAATTGTTAAAATCTCTCGTCGAAATACAATACAATGTTAGTCTCGGTGACTTTTACTTATAAAAGTATTGCGCGTACAATTTGCTGAATTTTAATGGTTTTCTGAAAAAAAAAAATTGGAGTTCTGGATTAGGGAGATAAAATATTTGATTATTGATTGTGCAACTTCTTTTCTGCCCCCCACATGCCTAAATTTGAAGAAAACAACAATGAACCTAAAGAAAAAGAAAAAGAAAAAGAGAAAAACAGGATATTCATTCTCACAATACAGAGCTTAAAAAGTGAAAATGCACTAATCTATGTGCTTCGTTTTGCTTTACATCCTAAACAAGACCAAGCACTTTCCCTCAAGTCTTAAACATGGTACAAGAAGTTAGGCTTTTAAAGATTGAGACTAAACCAAATTATAACTTCACCCAAAACTTATAAATCTAGCCAATTACAGCGCTGTGAACTACACAATTTTTTTGACAAAATTGAATCTTTTATAGGCCAATTGTATGAGAAGAAATCCAGACTTTGGTGCACATGGGTACATAGATTTTGATCCACCCCCGGCTTATATAATGTAAATCTCCCCCTTCTTCCGTATCCATCTCACAAGTCTTACAAGAAAAATTAAATAAAACACAGAAAAATGAAGATGACATTGGTAGCATTGGTCCTAGTGGTTGCCTTGAGCACAAAGGCACTACTTGGGGAAGCAGGTCCTGCACCAGACCAAGTTGTGGACACATCAGGGAAAAAGGTGAGAGCTGGTGAGAATTACTACATAGTTCCAGCATCCTCTGATATAGGTGGCCTTGCTCTTTCAACCACAGGTCAAGATTGTCCTCTTGATGTTGTAGCTGTTGATGGTTACCAAGGCCAGCAATTGAGCTTTCTTCCTGTTAATGATAAGAAAGGTGTGATTCGCGTTTCCACTGATCTCAACATCTTTTTCTCCACCTACACAAGTTGTTCTCAGTCCACAGTGTGGAAGCTCAAGGATTATGATTATTCAACATCACAGTGGTTTCTCACAACTGGTGGTTCTTTGGGCAACCCTGGCTCTCAAACCATCACCAATTGGTTCAAGATTGAGAAGTACGAGGATGCTTACAAGATGGTTTATTGTCCAAGTGTGTGCAATTATTGCAATTATCCATGCAGTGACATTGGGATATATCAGGACCAATATGGCAAGCGTTTGGCTCTAACTTCTGAGCCATACAAAGTGCAGTTCCAGAAGGTTCAATACTAAATGCTGAATATACAATATCTTGATGAGTAAAGTGTAAGCCACTGCTTGCACTTTACTTACAAGATTATTCTCAAGTTGAGTTCCATGGACTGAACTATACATAATGAATAAACAAGATGTCTTCTATTTCGAGTCTTTCTAAATTTTCTAGTTTCTGTTTGTCGTTATTTCCTAGTAAGAAAATCTTTGCTAAGACCGTAAACTCCTACAAATATATTTAAGGTAACAAAACTTTCATTCATAGAAGTATTTTCCTTTGAAGAATTAACACTACCATTATGGTTGTTAGTTACTGCTATAGTTGGCTAAATCATACCGAAAAGAATCTCAGCTTCTGAACCAGTTGCTCAGGTGGCTTTCCCTCTGAGAGCTGGCATGGTTCACCTCAACCAATTCTCAGAATAGCAACATTGTTTCTCCATTATGGTTGCATAATCACATTCATCATTTCCAAACCCACACTCTTTCTCCGTGAGTCAAACCTCATCTCTTGCTTTGTGCTTTTCCAAGCCAATTCGTTCAAATAGACTTCAATCTCAACCCTCTGCATCCAACAATGAATATTTTGATATATACTTTTAAAATTATTTGTTATACGTATTTTGTTTAAATTCTCATGAAAATTATTACTGAAATTCAAATCTACAGGAAATAAAGTGGACATTTACCACTTAAACACTCTTTAAACCTTAAAACATCTCGGATTTTAATAAATTTCCAAACCCCACTGCAACATTTTTGTAACAAAGAAATACAGAGCATTAAACACAAAGACTGAACCAAATTAGAAAATGTAACCACAAATTACAGGTTCAGTAGATGTTTGCTTACTACTTCATGCAATTGAGATCACTACTGTGTTATTTTCTGAAAGAACTTCAAATGCAGACTTACACTTATTATTGTGAATAGGCAAAATACTAGAGAGTGTCAATGCTCAGTTAACTTGAGCATTCCTCTTCCACTCCTCAATTAGTCTCTTAATAATAACCTCACAACTCCCACCAACACCACAAGCCTTCCTTGCTGCATCCTTCATTTCTCTAGCTTTGACCCTCAAAGACTCATCGCTCATCATCTGTTTGATTTTCTTAGCAATCTCCGTCCCTTCCACCACCTTTTGTGTCCCCCACCCCCATTCCTCAGCCCAAATCCCAACCCCACTCATCTTTATGGCTTCTGAGGTCATCTTCTGATCTCCATACTGAGGCCATGTCAGAATAGGCACTCCTTCCCACACGGCCTCGGTTATCGAGTTCCACCCTCCGTGACTCACAAACCCCCCCACTGCAGGGTGCCCCAGAATCTTCATCTGATCCACATACTCCTTCACAACCACACCCTTTTCCCTCACCTTACCCATCAACTCACTCCCCAACACATCCTCCAAATCCTCCCCCTCTTCTCTGTCAACCCTCTTCAACTTCACCACCCACACAAAACCATACCCACATTCTATTAACCCCAAAGCCGTGTCCTTTATCTGCTCCCTCCTTGTCTCAGTCCTGCTCCCCAAGCTAACATACACCACCGACCCTTCAGCTTGTTCATCAAGCCATTCCAGTATCCAACTCATGCTACCCTTTTGACCCTCATCCACATTTTCAAACTCACATGCCATTAAGGGACCAATTCCATACACCGGAGGCAACCCTCTAACAACTTTTCCTTCATTCAACGCTGCCAGTGCCTCTCCTTCCAGTTCCTCAAACGAGTTGATCAAAACCCCATCGAGCTTCGTGAGGTTTCGACTGTCCTCCATGATCATTCTCTGAAAGGAGTTGCTACCTTCTAGAAGAAAAGCGACAGGGACCGAGGATCTTGGTATTGGCGATGTGAAGCCCGGGACTCGAACAGCATCCCCAATGAACGTAGAAGGGTGCGGTTGTGCAGCTGGATCGGAATCAGCAAGAACAGCAACGTATGCATTGAAAGACAACATTCTGGCTGAGGAGGTAAAGTAAATGTAAGTGGGACAAAGGAGTTTGTCTGAAATTGAGACTACAGCGGAGATTAAGGAAACATTGTAGATGAGAGCAGAAAGTGGTGTTGAGAGTGAAGATAGGATTGGAGGTAGAAGGTGAACGGAATGACGAATGGTTTGAAACTGAAGGTAAAAGGGGTCGATGTTGGTGGAAACTGTGGTTGGATCCAATGGAATGAGGTTGAAGTGAACTTGAGTTACTTGATGAGGGAAAGAAGAACAAAAGCTAGAGATGAGGTTTGATTCAGCAATGGAGACAGTGGGTTTGGGAGTGATGAGAGTGACTTTGCAACCATTGCCGAGGAACAGTGCCGCTAGTCTGAGACATGGGTTGAGGTGGCCCATGCCAGCACTTGGGAGGAAAGCCACATGAACAACTGCTTCAGAAGCAGACATTGTTGTGATGTGTTGAATCACTGAAGAGAAAGCCGTAGCTGTTGTGAGTTCAGGGAAGAGATAAGGTTATACTTTGTTTGCATCAGGGAGGAGAAAGAAAGAAAGATAAAGAGGAAAAGAACAAAAGACATTACAAAATAAAATTGGTTGAATTAAAGAAAAACAACGAAGTATTTAACATAAACAAGTGCAAATTCTTTTACATGGATCGCGAGCCAACCCTACCGCTTCATGCAGCCTTTGACCCATGTGAAATACAAATTATACAGACCAAACTTTTGTGAATCAACAGGTTTAATGTCTTAACCTATCCTGATTTTTTTTCGACGGACCATTAGGCCAAACACACATTGTCCACTATGTTTGCACAAGAGTTGTAGGACAATATTTTGAATAAACAAAGTGTTGATAAAGATAAAAAAAAAAAAGAAACAAAACTAAAAGTTTATGACTCCCATTTGAGAAAGGAGAATGGTCATTGCCTTAGGAAGACCGTGTTTCGTGAATTTTATATGAAACTATTATTTCACTCGTGCAATACATGGGTTTTTCAAAATATAATATATTTATTATATTAATTTAAACTCATAAAAGTTTAATTATTATTTAAAAGGTACACAGGATTAATTAAAAACTATGGAACAGATCTTGCACAATCAGTCAACAAACTTTAAACTTTAAGTAATATACTAACAACGAAACCGAAGTTACCTATCATATTTAATTAAGATAGGGTTAAATATTTTATACTCCAAGAAGCAAAATTAAAATTTATATTGTCTTAAATTTAAATTTTTATATAATTTGATCTTAAACTTTAAAAATAAATATAGATATTCAAACTTTAAATTGAATTAATTGTTTACATTTACGATCAAATTTAAATATCAAACTTAAATATCAATATATTTAAAATACTATAAATTAAAATATTATATTCATTCATTTTTTAACTTTAAAAATTAAAATATATTAAAGTTTAGAATATTAACAAAATTTTAATTTTAGATTAAGTTTAAGGACTCAAAATATATATAACTCATAAATGTAATTTAACACGTTTGGACACATTGAAAATCAGTCATCTATACACTAATATATGAGTAAATTATACAAGCATCACATCTAACATAAAGTTCTAAAACAATAAACTTGTAAATGTTTTTTATAGACTTAATTAATTACTAATTTGATTTCTACATTTATATTTTTTATTTATTTTGACTTTTATATTTGTTTTGTATTCAATTGAGTCTTTAATTTTGTAAAAAAGTTTAATATAATCTCTTCCATTAAATTAGTGTTAATACTCTTTAGAAGTGTTAAGAGTTAAAATATAAATTTGTTACATGTCAAAATTTAAATTTTGAACTTCTCTAATTTTAACTTGTGATACCTTTAAAATAGGAAATGATTTAAATTTTGACAAATGAAAACCGTAAATTTTACCTGCTATATATTACCTGCTGTATATTACACATAGAATGAGGTATATATAACCGTGTAAACAATCAAGTATGCATGATCAAATCATATACAAGGAAAATATAAAGTTCAAGATTTTTCTTACAAAGAAATATATAAACATTATTAATATTCTAGATCGGAAACATGTCCCTTTATACATCACAAAGATAAATCGTTCAGACTTTTGATTGACTGAAATCTCCAAATTTCTCCTGGATCAAAAGAATGAAATGAATGCAGCAATTATAGTTCCTTGGTTCACTTTTCTGTCATTTGCTTCAATAGCAAAGGCCTCCACACCACAAGTCTTGTTAAAAATTATATGTTTCTGAATGCTCCTTCATTCCTTTCAGCAAGTGGCAAAGCTCTGCACTAACATGGAGTGATGTGTCTTCAGCAAAGAATTCTTGAACAACACCATTCACATCAACCATACTACGCCCAGGATTTTTTCTGACCCTCCTTTCTCTCATAAGCTTCCTTATCTCTGAAGCTTCCTTCCACATATCAGCAACACAATACATATTCCATAGAAGCATATAAACACCATCATCATTTGGTTCAAGTTCAATTACCTTCTTTCCTGCTATTTGAGCCATGCTCAAATTCCCATGGACTAAGCAAGCAGACAGTAATGATCTCCACATAGCAGCATCAGGGCTAATTGGCATCATCCCAATCACTTCTTTTGCATCTTCCAGCAATCCTGCTCTGCCAAGAAGATCCACCAGGCATCCATAATGTTCAATCTTTGGCTTCATGTAACGCCACTGAATCATTCTATTGAACAACACTTTTCCCTCCACAACTAGCCCAGCATGGCTACAAGCAGTCAAAACTGACAACAGTGTTACCTCATTTGGGTTAACCCCTGATTCTAACATGCGAGAAAAAGCCTCCAACGCAAGATGCCCTTCCCCATGATAAGCATAACCTGATATCACTGTAGTCCATGAAAACACATCCTTCTTCAAGATTTCATCAAATATCCTTACACCCAAGTCAAGCCTTCCACTTTTGGAGTACATATCCATCATAGCATTGCTCACCGCAACATCCAGCTCCAGCCTCCTTTTCTTGACACAACAATGTATACACCGACCAAAATCAAGAGCCCCAACATCCGCACACGCGGAGAGCACCGCCACCATCAAATCCGCACAATGAAGAGTTCCCCCATCATCAGCTTCCATCTGCTTAAACATCTCCAAAGCCTGAACTGGAGCTCCTGCTCTGACACACCCAGTAATCATTGCCGTCCACGAAACCAAATTTCTCTCAGGCATTGCATCAAACACTTCACGAGCACAACTCACATTGTTACACAACATGTACCCATTCAACAAACTAGTCCAAGAAAAGACATCCTTGGACCCCATCTTCTCAAAAACCAACGCAGCCATCCCCATCACCCCATTTCTACAATACATGTCAATCAGAGCATTCCCCACAACAGGGTTTTCATCAAAACCATTCCTCAACAGCATTCCATGAACAACCCTCCCTCTAATCAAATCCTTGCACTGCCCACAAGATGATAAAGCTGCGACAATAAGGAAGCTATCTGGTCTTAGACCCACATGCAAGCAGTGGGTAAACGCAGAGAGGGACTTGGAAGGAAGACCAGAATGAAGGTAGAGGTTGAGGAGGCATGTCCATGATACTATATCAGGATCATTAATCTGATCGAAGACCCTCTGTGCTTGTTCTGTTTTTCCGACATTCTTATAACTTTGAAGCAACTTGCATGACAAAGGTTGTCGGAGATTTTGTGAGTGTAAGAATCCCAGTGTCACACACAGTGCATGGATTCTCTTTAGCTGGTCGAGGCTTACACAATTGTTCAGTGCTCTCTTCAAGGATAGGTACTTCATCAAATCAAATTGGTTCGTAGTTCATATGGTTAGAACATAAAAATCATTTTGGTTTTTTATTTTCTAAAAAATATTTGTAGTCTTCTATTTTTAAATTTGAAACATAAAATCCAATAATTAATATTTTTTAATCTTTCAAAACGTGTTTTAAAAATAAAATCATAATAAAAATTTCAGATTTTAAAACAAATAATATATAGAATATGATATTTGTCCAATTCATCTATTTGGAGGTTGTAACATTAATTAAAATGTGCAGAGAAATTAGGAATCACAGACAAAAATGAAACAGTTGGTATGAGCAAAGAAACTAAATTTCATTTCATTTCACTTCATTGGAAACAAATGCATATTGGTGGCAAATCATAAAACAGATACAAGAACACTGTTTCTGATCTGTGCCATGAGAACCAAGAAATAAAAACTTCAGATGATTCTTTCTGCCGCCACACAAAAAATCCAGTTCCCTGCACTCTTCTTCTTCTTCTTCTGGCTTATTCATTATTCAAAGTCACAACCCCTATAACTACACATAGTTCAAAGCCACCAAATTACACAATGCTGAAGGGTTTCTTCTCATTGATGGCAACCTTCTGGAACCTAACATAGTAGGGTTCAATGTTGTCCCCCACAGCCATGACTTTGGTTCCATCAACATCTTCAAAGGTTCCCACAGGAGCACACAGTGTGCCAGGAACACTGGGGCAGAACTTGAAGCTGTAGATCTCATATGCATGATCTCCTTCAAGCCTCTCAATCTTGAACTTGCTTGTGATGTCTTCAGGGTTCCCTCTTGTGCTCACAAACCAGAACCCTGCTCCTTGCTTGCTCAGCCTCCACACTGTCGGCTGGTTGCAGACTGTGGCCACAGGGAAATCAATGGTGAGATCGGTGAGAGTTGGAATGTGGCCAAGCCCTTCTGCAAAGAATGCCACTGGTGACCCGATGAAAGAAGGGTTGCGGATAACATCAAGAGGGCATGTTTTGTTCCTTGTTTGGCCTAGTGTGAGACCTCCATCATCAGCCCAAAGTGGCCACACATAGTACCCTACTCCTGGTACCAAAGGGTTCCCTTGCTTATCCACCACTGGCTCAGGCTCAGCCGCCAGAAGTGGCTCTGTGTTCAAGGCCAAGACAAGGAGCAGGGGAAGAAACATGGCAACCTTCATTTTCTCAAGTAGTTTATGTTCTGTGTGTGTGTCTCTTGCATTCTCGTAATGCATCATTAAATAGTGCTGCATTTAGGCCAGTGAAATGATTCATTAGAAAATAGAAAAATTGGGTTATGCAGCACGAGGTGTATAGATTGCATAAATTATTATGATGTGAACATGTGAAAGTTAAGAGAGTTTGATAGAAAATTGTTTGTGGATAACTATGGAAAGAAATAAAGATGATTGTTTTTCGGATCAAATAATTCACTCTTCTCATTTATTAGTTAGTATTATATTTGGCTCGAGGGGCACGAGCTCTTCTAACTTTGATTTTCAGAATATAATAAAATGAACAGAACCACGATTGACTCTACAAAACACAAAACACGTTCCTCGAAATGTTCTTTTTCAGATGTTTACTATTCACAAGTATTCCTTTGATTAAAAGTGTTTACGATTACAAACATCTTTTTTCGCACATGTAAACTACATAGTCATTGCATCCAAGAGTTATTTATTTTTTGGTTAAACATATTTTTAAATTAGAACTCATATTTGTTTCGAATTTTGATTCAGTTTGGTAATCAACCTTTAAAAATAAATTAATAAAATCTTTCTATCCTAATTCTTAATTGTGTTAAATTTTACACACGATGTTTGAGTTGTTTTAACATACGAGAAGTTTTAATTTAAATCATTATTTAATAATATAAAAAAAAAACTTAGTGTCAATAGTTTGAAATGATTTTTTTTAAAGTTTAAGATTAAAATATATCGAGATAAAAATAAATTTAATTTTACATTCAAATTTAAGAATTAAAAACATTTTTAATTTTTTAATTTTTTTATTATTATTTTCATTTGTCAAGTTTACAAAATACTTCTTCAAAGTTGTGCCCAAAATATCGATATTAATGCCCCTTTTTGTTTTTTACTTGTGAAGTTGTAGGGTGTTGCAGAAAGAGAAAGAAAAACACCATAAATAGAATTGTTTCTTGTATTACAAAATGATGCACCAAAATTACAAAACCAGACACACATTTGTATTAGTCACCCAAAATACAAGAAAGGAAAGGAAAGTGTTTTTGTTTTTCTTTTCTTGCTATATAACAGTACACACTTTTCAGTGTACCAAAATAAACACTCCCTATTCTTCAATTGACAATCACCAATCCTGTTCCCACTTTCACCAACTGTGCTGCAAATTAGTTAATTCTTTGTCTTTTATTCATGATGTAGTGCTGCAAATTGCTGCAATCACATGCCCCTGCTGCAAGTTAATGAAACTTCACCACTTATGTCTCACACTAGGATAAACATATTTTATATACTATATGTTATTTTTTAATAACATTTGATGACCTTTAATTATTACATAATAATAATATTACTATTATTATTATTATTATTATTAAATTGTGAGACAGAGACTATTATATTGTGAATCTAGTTAGTAAGACTAAAAGGGCTTTCAAAGCTTAAGAAAGTAATCTAATAACATGTGGAGGATCCATTCCGAACTCTGGCTCTAACATGTCTTAATATAGATAACATAATAAATCTCAATGTTCACAATATACTTATAAGGTTAAAATAAGCATGTTAATCATTTAGTTGAATAAACTTTATCTTTTTAGTTTATATACTTAAAGTTCATTCATTTTAGTTTCTGTAAGTACTGTTTTTAGTCCTTTTTAATTCCTGACTCTATTCGGTAAATAAAAAATGCAACTATAGGGAATATATAGTTAAATCTCCATTTAACAAATAACACAAACATAATTATGTTGCTCAGCAATTTCTTGTCGACTAATACTAATCAAACAGTACGATTACACGCAAATTAAAAGTTAAAATTAAACAAAACAAATTTGATACACACTCGTGTTACAATCTCTTCACATTTTAAGTTGAACTAAAACCAGATTATAATCAATAATTAGATATTTCACATGATCAATTAAATAATATATTTTGAAATAGAAGGCCTCGGACAAATACTTCATCTAACAAAAATAATAATGTGCTTTGTTATAGATAAGATCATGAAATTAAAATCAATGGTAAAATTGTTTCATTTTCCACCAAATGTATAACGAATATCAGAGCTTATTTTTAGCTCATCATGGATTTGGTATGAAGGTATTGACATCGACACTCAGTTTGTTAAATGGAATTTTCCTGCACGGATTTACCATCCAAGTTCTCCTCATGATTCATCCCATTCAAGCTTTTGTTAAATTTTTCTCCAAGCTTTGACCATTCAGCTCGAATATGTGCTTGGTTCTTCTTGGCCACTTCCAACTCATTCTTCAAGTGAGGCACTTGTTCCTTCAACTCATCTCTTTGAGCTTTAAGAATCTTTGCTTCTTCAAAAGCTTCTCTTTTTCTCTTCGTACTGGTTACCTTAGCTGATTGAAAAACAGAAATGTTAGCTTTAATTGCATTTATTTGCTCCTCCAGCTCTTTCTTCCTTTTCTCCAAACATGATAACTGGTTGCTTAATTCATTCTCTAAGGACGAAACCTCCTTGAACTCCTTCTTGTTAGCTTCAAGATTTTCTTCAAGTTTATCTGCTTTCAAGATGTTGGTGTTGGCAGATTCTATTTTCCTATTAGCATCGTTGTAGTCACAACTCCAGCGAGTGAATTCCCTAGAAACTTCTAATATCAACAACCTCATTTCTGCAGAGATTCCATCGTCTGCAGATAACTTGGCAAGATATTCTATGGAGGATTTGATGGTACCAGATTGTCCAGTATGCAATAGATCAGTGAAGTCTTTGGAAAGAAGGTCTTGCAGGGTTTTCAATGCTTTCTTAGTCTCTTCAGAGGGTGTGGAGTTGGATAATTCAGTAACAACTGTGATATCTTGAGAAGGAGACATAACCGAGGTCTCTGCATCAAGAGAAGCATAAAATGCTTTCATTTCTACGTCATCCAGAGCGAGTTCCACCTGATTCTTGGGAGATTCAATGGTAGGTAGCATAAGGGGGGAACTAGTTTTTGCACGTAGTTCTTGAATGGAACTGGGAGCATTTCCAGTGGATGCAATAGTTGGAACTCGATTATTTGAAGTCGGAAAAAAGTATGGGACTTGTGATTCAGGCTCGATCTTCAACGGACGAACCATAAGCACTGTGTTTAATCCAGATTCTACAAAATAAAAATATATATTCCAGTGATAATGAGAGGTAAAATCTCGCATGGCCAATCGGAAGAAATGCAAAATGTAATAAAAAACACAGGAAAACAAGTTTCTCAACCTGCTGCATACATATAGCAAATCTAGCAGTGAAGCAAATAGTAAATGTTGTTTAAATCAATTTCTTACTCTATTATAGCTACCACATGTTGCATCGATTCATCATTATCAGTGACTTAAGGCAGACAACAACTTGAGAAACACGTGTGCAGGTGATTGACTATTGTCACAATAAAAGTTGAAAACTTATAAGTTATAACCATTTAGATGCCATGTCCTACCAAACTTTTTAAAAATTTTCAACTGTTAATTGATCAGACATTTGTTTGGGTCCATCTACCACATAATACTATAGAAGAGATTGATCAACTATATGTGTAAAGAAAATTGGAGTTGGAGATAACATCCATTTGGGGGAGCAAAGATAATGGTTACCTCTAGCACTACTGGGAAGAGCTCTAAAACACCCTGACGCCATTGAATCTTGAGTAGTAGCATCCAGACGTTTAGGACGCTTAGGGCATATCATTAAATGACGCTTTAAATGAGAAGTCCCACAGTTATCTTGCAACAGTTTTCCACAGTGTCTGCACAGAACCTTACTCCCTTCGATGGTTTGAATTCGCTGCATTTCTTCCCATACTTTAGAAGTCATTTTTGGGCGCTTGGAATTATTGCAATCATCATATTCATAATCTATCTCAACGCCTACTGTATTCTCATGAGTCATTTTCTCCTGTTAAATAAATACGAGTTAAACTTAGCAAACCAATTCATAATTTCAAATTCAAATAACATTGATCAAACAAATACAAATAGGTTAAAAAAAACTTGAATGTTGGCATCTACTATACATCAATAACAAATAACAATAAACAAGTCTTCAACACTGCAATATTTGTATTAAAAGTAAAGCAAACTTACCTGCACAGAATTTTTGATCAGCCAAACCATTCTATCACAGTTTTCTGAAATTTTCTTTTTAAAAATAAGCAATAAGACATAGCTGAATTAAAATTTCTTTCATCCACACATCATTCAATTCCACAAGTAAATAAAATCATAAAGTTACAAGTGTAACTCAGATATGAACACCAAAGAAGTAGCAAGATATTACAAATAGCTCAATTATCTTAAATAAGATAGCATAACAGAAAGTGCTGGACTCTTCAAACAGAAAGTCCAATTCTGGCAAGCAAAATGTTTTGCAGGTAAACAAAACAAGAAAATGAAAAAAACCTTATGCAAGAAAACTCAGACCATAAACCAACCATAAAACATGTTTTTCCATAGTTACAATTTGCATGCTACATGCATGGCATCAAATCCACCATCAGTTTAGACCAGAGTTAAAATATGTCTCTCTAATTTATTATGCCACAAACCCCGTCACCAGCTTGGTTGGTCCCGTCTCTTTTGCATGTTCAATCCAATCACTATTACTTTATCAGTTGTTTGTAGTTAGACCTTAAGGATGCTACAATACAAAGATGGTTTTATGCCAATTTGGTTTGTCTAATTATAATCTGTGGTTAATAATATTCTTTAAATAAAAGCTAATATCTTCTTTGTTTGACTACTACAATTCAAACTATTTTATCTTTTCTTACTTTTTTCTTCTGAATAATTTCTTTAACATAAACCCAAATTCTCCACCCTAAATTCTAACTATACCAAAAATTCAGTCTTTTTTTTTTCTTTTAACTTCTCAAATTCAAGTTTCACAGATCTCAACCAGAAAAAATTTATTGAGTCCTCTACTACATCATCTAACAATTGAAATTCAACCATAAAACATCATAAAACATGAAGCCCATAACAGAGAGGAGTGGACTTGTTTATCGATTTTGCCTCCAAATATCGAAATTATAAGAAAATTTGAGATTGTAGAATGGAAACAAAGGTAAAAAATTGAAAAACAATAACGCCATGCGTAGTTACAATAACAATTGATGAATAGGGTTTGTAGTGTT
Source organism: Vigna unguiculata (assembly GCF_037176805.1). Classification (NCBI taxonomy): domain Eukaryota; kingdom Viridiplantae; phylum Streptophyta; class Magnoliopsida; order Fabales; family Fabaceae; genus Vigna; species Vigna unguiculata. Next base: position 46,775,992 of record NC_140795.1, on the reverse strand, counting down.
ACTTGGGTTGTGTTATGAGACTAAACGTGCTGAAGGTGTTTGCAAGCGTCAACAACGGAAGTTCGGATACCGTAGCGGCTGAAAGAGACAGAAGCTGCATCAAAGTGATAGAAGGGACGGAAAACAGAAACTCAGGTATGTAGGTTTCGGGCTTGGGCCCGGCCCGGGCTATACGGCCACCGGTTCTGGTCAAGCCCATGGGCCAGAGAATTAGACGAGGAACTGGATAAATAGTTCCGTGGAATATTTGATTCCACGTCCAGTAAGTTGATTAAAATAATAAAAATAACTATGGGAACATAATTAGTTGTGATAATAAGTAACAACATGTTCACAACAATGAAAAAGGTTACTATTTTAAATTTAAATAAATTTTATTTATAATATTATATTTGAATTTTTTTTCAACAGCTTTATTTTTTAGTAGTCCTTATTTGGTAAAATTTTACATAACCAGGATTACTTAGACTGATACATCTCTGCTAAGGATCATATTATTAATAATTTATATAAAATATAACTTGTATTCATTCAACAGTGTATATTTTGAAATGATAGTCATATAATTCATATTTATAAATATTTTAAATATAATGATGTGTGCTAATTTTGAATTATTTGTTTTATAATTTTATGTACTTTCAATTTTGTTTAAGGAGAACTTTTATGTATTTCTGTTTTTAAATAATCTTTATCTGTATGTCAACATCATTTATTGCAATAAAATATAAAATATTAATGTTTATTAAAATGACACAAATAATATTTGTAATATCAATTACTGATAAAGAAAATTAAGCATGAATTTAGAAACTGAACCACCTCTTTTAATTTATGTTTCAATTTTAAATTTTTATTTAAACATATTTATTCTGTGCACACAAGTGCATAAGTATACTTAGTCTGCACATAAGTGCATATACATAATAAGTTTGTAGCAATCAAAGAAAAAAATTGTTAATATTTTTTATCATAACAAGCTATGACACGAATATTCTAAATATATTTAACCTAAATTATTTTTTTTAACATAATTTATTTCATACTAAAATTCATATAACTAAGATTTTAACTCAGAAAATGATTAAAGAACACAAGGTAAAATTAGTATATTAATATTTCTCTTAATCAATTTAATAATAATAGTGATACTATGACCAAACATACAACCAATTAGCCTATACTAGAACCACATACTTAATTCAGACTAGATGGAATTGGAACATTTATCCTTGTCCCACCAACCTTGATAGACACACAACTTAGATCTCATTGTCTCCTACAAAGGTAGCCATAAATTTCAAGACATATACAGCACCATAGATACAATTGTTCAAACAAGGGAGAGAGTAGATTACATTCTCCCATCAAAGAATCCCTAATATTTATCTCATGTTACCCTTTATTTTCTGATTTTACTGCCTTAACAATGAATGAAACTCAGTCTACAAGTAATATTGTACAGATAGTCCTGAAAATTAAGCTTATGTACCTTTATTCCTTTCTCCACCAGCTGCACTCTACATGTTTGTAAAATTGAAGTGCGCCTGAGTTACCTTTTGCTGTTTGAAATAGAATTACAACTTATTGTCATAAAAGATGAGTAAATTATTAGAGTTAATAATCCTGAATATATTGTTTCTCTCTGCATCGCATTCCAAAGTGTGTATCTCTTGTATTATCTGTCTAGACAGAGACTGTTATACTATTCTAATATCAGGTCTCGATTATTAGTCATTTAGCATAAAGGAAAATTATATATTAAAAAGCATCTGGTACATACATATATCAATCTTTTCAAAGTCTAGGGTACCCAATAATTTCATTAAGGAATTAACCAACACGGAATTAGAGAATTGCACAATTGTTTATGTTCATTCATTCCAAATTTGGTTGCAACTTGGAGAACAGAACCTAATTGTAGCAGCTAAAGAAAAAATAAAGGTGTCATGCTTTTTGTTGTACTATTCTCTATAATTTTGGCCATAATAAGATAAATTAGCAAGAGATCCTATCACCAATTAAATGAGCTTGGAAAGAATGGTCTAGACCACAGTTGAAGTTGATATTGTCAACTTAAAGGACATTTTGAAATATTTAGTGAAATATGTAATACTAAACAATGATTTAGAGAAACACGTAAATAACTTCAAATACTCAATCTATTTTATGTGGAAAGCTAAGTTAATATCTAAAGAAGTTCTAAAAGTACTCAAAACTAATAAACAGGGAATGTAAGGACCCTGCTTTGAGTACGCATAATAACAAGCATACCCAGTATAATTATGCTAACATATTAATAAAATCCTGATAACAATGCAATTACATAATACTGTATCACCGTGAAACTACTAACAAAATGCTGCATCATCGGATCCATATCTATGAATTTCAAGTGTCACAAAGCTTCCATTCAACAGAGCCAAAATAGAAGAAAACTTGAGGATATACCTGTTCTGCCAGTCTGATAGGAATTTTGAATACGGCGAGCTGAAAGGCAATAGCTGTGAGGTGAGAAATTCTTAGGCGCAACCAAGATCAATCAATAATTCTTTAGTGCATTAGCTCTGCGTTGGTTTTTCATCTTCTCTCCCTGTTGTTGTTTTCGAAGGATTTGCAACCAACGCAACTTCTTCTGATTATGTCCATGTGGCTTATTACTTGACTGTTTCACCACATCAAGCTTGGGAGGCTTTGGTTTCTTTGAATGCCGGATGTGTCTCAGTACCCCTTCCGCAAGTCTATTAAACTGCCCAACCTGGTTTCTTGACAACACTTTTGCAGCAGCCCCTCCCTTTGTCTTCTCAACTTTCTTTGTTAGCACTCCATGATTGTCTTTATGGTGGAAGACATTCTGCAAGTGATTCCACGTAGTAAGTCCATGACCTTCTCTAGAATGAGTGTTAACATGATCATCATGATGATGATGGTGATGATGGTGGTGGTGAAAGATTAGTCCTAACTTATTTCTCAGCCTCCTTAGTCTTCCAGTTGTTTCCTTATGATGTCTTTCATAGTGATGTCTATAAGATTTGAAACTTCCAAATCTAGAAGGGTCATCATCCATCTCGAGATATGAATTGTTAGTCTCCTCTGAACTGCCCTCATAATCCACTATCCTTCCTGATGAAGGACACTGTGTTCCATCTGACAAGGAATAGTCCTCAGAGTCACTACTACTACTATTAGGACTACCTTGCTGAGAGCTCCAGCGAGAAGAGTCAGAGTCAGACTTAGAGCTTGAGCTTGAGCTTGACTCCTCCTGTTCAAGATGTTGTTGTAAAACTCTTGTATTCCGTGGTTCAAGATGACTAGTGTTAAGAGTCTTTCTCCTGTCTCTGTGTTTATGGGAATTTACCTTAATTTCACTGGATCTCTGATCCAATAGGGTTGGTTTCATTATCATCTGATGAGGTGGTGGTTTTTCTCTCATTGCACTAATGGTCCTGGATCTAACTGACTTCTGTGTATAGGAAGATTCAGAACTCATTTCCCTTGGATTCTGGTCAGTCTTAGACCATGCCACTGAATTTTTTCTTGCTGAACTTTCCCTGTTTGTTTTACTTACTAACATGGAATGTTTCTTATTTTTATTGTCTTGATTCAGAGGGACCCTGGAACCTTGAATACCCTTACTAGCTCGAGTCTCAGAATAGGCATCACCGCTAACTAACCCATCCGTTGGCTTAACACTATCTATAGCTATGTTTCGTTCTGAATTTTGAATTCTTTCATGACTGCTCAAGCACTCTCCTCTTGATACCATCTGAGTACCAATTTGCTTCGGTACATCAATATTCTTTGCAGACTCTGCACTATTATGAAGCCAAGAGTTCTGATTTGCCATCTGACTTTGACTCAATGATTCCTTTCCAGGAAAAAAGGATTCCTCAAATGCACTTGCAGAAATCGAATTTTCATCCTTAAAACTCAATTTAAATGTTTTTTGACTCATCAACCTATGTCCTTTCAAGAGGGACTTTCCACTACTAATCTGACTTCCTGAAACTCCACTCTTTCTCTGGATTACAGGACTGTCTGAATTTGCTGCTTCATGCGAAGTAAGATGACCTGCACTGTTCTTAGTGGAATCCATCACATTGGAACAAATTTGGAAAGCCAAAATCCGAGACTCAATTTTTTTTATTGCATTAACCAAATCATCAGAGAAATCTCCCTTCTGATCCGGATGTTCAACTTGTCCAGCAGCATTAGAGTTTCTTTGCGCTTCATGGATCCTGTTCAACAATAATGCATTATTCTCTTCATTTTGCTCATCATCTTTTGCATCAAACATTTGTAACGATTCTTTTGCATCCACACCATCACCATATAAAGGGTTTACATCATTTTGCTGTTGTTTGCTATGGATACTCTCAGTGTTGGGCAAACTGTCATTGTCATTAGACAGGTCTGTTGCCTTTACTGTATTCGGTTGCATCTTATTGCTTTCCTCACCTATACAGCATAATGTTTTACATTTTGTTCCTCCATCATCTGAGATACTAAACTTTGAGAGCTCTGACAGTTGTTTTCTTGAAATTAATCTCAACTGAGGCTGTTCATCCTTCTCTGAAGTCCTTTTACTACAAGTTAGATATTTCACTGAGCTTTGAGAAATGTTGGCTGCCACTAGAGAATTTGACTCCTGCCACTGGAGAAATGTTTTTTTTATTCAAAGAATGACTTTAGTAAAAGAAATCATATTCTTCATACTGCCTAAAGTTCAGTAAGTTCTACAATTTGAAGCATTACCATAAAAGTTCATTTGATTCCACTCATTAAGGTTAAAAATAGAAGAGAATCATATCTCTCATTTACAACTTTTTATTCTAAAAGGAAGGGTCCCATTGGAAAATGGGGAACCATATACATGCACCTTTAAATGAGTCTCAAAAACACTTTCAACAGCAACATCCAGCAAACTTTTCAATAAATTTCGTGCCCACTCAACCAACTGCCACAAACAAACGAAAATACACATCATAAGAGTTACCACTAATACACTCAGATGTCTCTGAGTAGTTAGTAATAATACTATCAATAACAACAGCAAGAACCAAAAAGAGAGAGTCTAAACACAATTCTTTCAGATTCTGTAACTGGTCCCGCTAATTTGGGAACAAAGCTCTCAACTGAGGTAGGTCCACATTATTAAATACTGTTAGTTGTTTCTTTTTCCAACGTGATAATAATGTTTTTTCATTTAAGTAAATATTCTTGGAGTTTAATTTTCATGCATTTTAGAAAGGTATCATTTTTAAAATAATCGTTACAAAAGTTGATCAGTATTTGAATACAGTAGAATTTATTTATGATTAACCTCTTAACTGGTTCGAAGGACCAAAACTCCTAAGAATATCTCCAGACTAGATACAACAAAAAACTACAGTATGAAAAAATCTTTTACACTTACACAGAGCGGATATTCTACTTAAACTTTTCTTTTTTTATCTTTTTTTTTTGTTCCGGCCAGAGTTTCTTCCAATTTCTGAAACTCAATCAGACATTCAAATTCTGGTGTTCTCTTTTTTCCCTAGTTCTTGAACCTTTACAGTGGTTATCTCTGAGATCCACACTCTGAAAATCCCCAAATAACCGAAATATTTTCGGATATTTTGTTATACCATTATTGTTAAGTTTCTTACGTTTTGATCATTTATACTAGATATGATACACCTGTAAGTATTTCTAGTGTAGAATTAACAGAATCTAACTAATCAAATATATGCCAACCTCTACACCGACCCAACAAACAATATCTACGAACTAGACATAGCATATGTAAACAGGAAAATCCAATGCAAGTTAAAAGAAGTGCCATACATGCTTTGGATTTGAATTTTGCAAGGCGATGCTATTATCTTCGAGAAGTCTATATAACAGTCTTATAGCGAGGAAATTGTTATGCGCTTCCTCGAATTCCATTGGAATGAGCTCTCTGGTATTCGTTGTTGCCTCAAAAACTGGCAGCGTACGCGTAATGGTGACCAAAACGAACCGTTTAAATCAGAAAATCAAACCAACGAAGACAAAAGCAGAAGAACCTGCGTTGCGGTGAATGATCTGTGGATGAAACAGAGGCTGAAGACACTAACATGAAAGGAGATGGAACGAAACGAAGGAGCGGGTAATTTGAAAATTGGTAACAGTTGGAAGTTGTAACTGCTATATGAATAAAATGAACGCTTTTACTTTCTTTACCCCCATTATTACTAACTTAACACATATATAGGTGTTTATTTATCTGTAATAATATATAAAATTTATAATCTATAACTATATACAAAGGGGACATTTCATAATTCCAACTTTACCTTTTATAATTTAATTATTTATTAAATTTTTTAAAAATTAACGGTTACTTTTACTTATCTCCTTCTTTTTTTTTCTCCTACTATTCATCAACAGTTATTTTTCTCATATTTTCTCCATACATCTCACTTTAATTTTTATAAATATACTTTTATTTTGTTCATTAACTTAATAACATTACAATATCATCAATTATTAATATAATTCAAAAAATGCGTACATACAGGCGCGATAGCACCTGTGTTTACGCTAGTAATACTAATAGGGTGATATTATTTAATTATGAATGATATTATATTAATAGGTGATAATAATGTAATATTATTAAGTTGATATATAAAATAAATGTAATGAATAGATAGAATAATTGTTGATGAATAAAAAAAAAGAAAAAAGATAAACAGTTTTATAAAAAATAGGTAAAAGTATGTTAATTTGAAAAAATTTAATAAATAATTATATTATAAAGGGTATAATTGGTATTATGAAATGTAGACAAAAAAGAGAAAATTTCTCTTATACGTTGTTATAGATTTAAAAAATATTTAAAGATGATTCTTTTCTTATGTGTTTATAATTCATTTTTTTAATTTTATTTTTAATTATTATTTTAAAATTTAATTATTTTATAAATAATTTATCTTTAACCATTATTTTAAAACTCTTTTTCATCTTTAAGAGTTATTTTGAAAACATTTATGACATACATATCTTATTTTTCCAAGTTTATTATCAATTAATATATAAAGGTTAATATATAAAGATGATTTTTTTTGTCTACAATTTATTTTTTTTTAATTTTACCTTTAATTATTATTTTAAAAATTAATTATTTTAATTACTATTATCAATTATTTTATTAATTTCTTTTATCTTTTTAACAGTTATTTTGAAAACATCTTTTGTATACATATCTTATTTTTCCAATTTTACTTATTATTTTAAAAATTAATTATTTCGTAAATTTCCAGTTAATTGTTTTTCGCTAGTGTGAATACGTCATTAATATAAATTTTTTCCTTTAATTAAGTTTTAACTATTTCGTAAATTTTCATATTTTTAATAAAAAATTTATTTAAAAAGTTTGATTTATTAAAGATAAAAATAATTATCATATCTTATGTTGTTTACACCAAAATAAAAAAAATACAATACTTAGATACAAAAAATAAAAAATAAACATTTTTAGAGCAAAAAAAATTATAACAGGGATAAAATATCTAAATGTATAAGATATTTAAAAATTAATAAAAAAATTATATGTGAAGTTTGGGTTTTGAAAATAATATTTTATTTAGAATTGTTTTAAATCCGTAATAATTACTGTAATTAAAAAACGTATAGCTATTAACATTTGAAATAGCTATTAACATTTGAAATGAAAAAGGTCAAATTAAACGAAACTTAATTAGAAAATTTAAATTTAATTTTTATATTACAAAATTGGACATATGAATAAGTAAAATTACACTGGAAGCAATTTAAATGAAAAAGTTGGAGTAATTCAATGCATAAATCATTTACATATTGGATGATTTATAAATATACAACATAATACAAGAAAGAAAAATAAATATAATGCAACCAATAACAGGATTATAGCACACAAGAAACTCTTGTCATTGAAATTACAGAGTGTTTATCTTTGAGAGAAATTGATCTTCTGAATGTGTAAAAGATATTCTAATTCCATTGGATCCGAAGCCATTTTCCCGACATGTTGGTATCTCTTGCTGTGAACATCATTCTCCTATTTCATTGAATACAATGTTACATTATTAACATGTTATTTCATGTTTACTGTCAGTGTTTCTCAGATAGTTCATGATCAAGTAAATCAAGGTGATGTGATCATTTTTATTATGCTTCATAGTTGTAATCATACACTAACCTTTGTCATTAGTAGCTCTTCCATTAATGGGGTTCTCTCATTATCATTTCCAGAATTGTTGTTGCATCTTATGACTTCATTCACTTTGGCATCATTGATGCCATTACAACCTTCAAAGTTTTGTTTGATGGTGGAAGGTAAATGTTGCTCCTGCAAGCCTGAAAGAAACCATTTTAAGAGTAATCCTTTTCATGCACATATATAGTTTAAAGTGTAGTTCCTCCTCTCTATTTTTATATTTTTTATAAAACTCATGTTAAAAATAATTACACTTTACCATCTTAGTTATGCTTATAATACATTAAAATACATTTATTAAATAAAAAGCCAAACCCATGTAAAATAGATGAAATAACTTTCCAAAAAGCATCCACAATTCTGAATATGGGAATAAAAAATGAATAAAAAATGTCCAGAAAACCTATACAACTCTGAACACACGAAGAAAACTCTTATTATGAAAAAAATATAAGTTTATAGCAAGAGGCAAAATCGATCACCATTTAAAACTTTCTAGTTTTTGAGGCCTACAACTTATCTACATTGAATGGCATTAGACTTTGATTGGGTATCAATCATCATGTATCCGAGATATTATCAGTTGTGAAGTTTATACTTCTTCACGTATCAAGGATAAAAAGAAGAAGGATATTTAAACCGTCTTAAATCTCGACAATGTGGAACTATTGGACGTGGTAGGAATTACTCGCATTTACGCCATCTCTCCCTAAGTCTCCAAGATTCTCCAAGAAACATCAGAAAGGATGTAAAAGCTCAACAGACCAAAGTAGAATCACATTCAATCCTCCAAAGCTTTCTAAAATTTGAATTTTCTTAAAATTGTAATTTCTCAATCAAACACAAGATATCATTTTGTCATTAGTAACAGAGAAAGTAGGAACAAAAATATGCCACAATCACAAATTACCTTGGACACTGGTGATGCATCTCCTCTCCCATGAGACCATCAACTCCAATGATGGAGAAGAAAGCAAAGAAAGCAATTCTCTGCCCCTTCGTTGCAGTAAATCCAATGAAGCCGTGCGTCGTTGTTGCAGTAAACCCAAAATAGCCAATCTTTTCCGCTGCTGCACAAATTGCAAAATCCCCATGTCCAAACGTAACTTCTGTGATGCAATTTCATATTCTGTGGGACAATAAATTTGAATAATTTGTTTCAAGTTAGTAAGTCAGAACTCATACAACGAATTGAAATCATGCGTGCATTCTGCAGGCAAACATTTAACAATGCACTGCAACATCAATATAGCCCTAGTACTGTTTTTTTGTTTCCTTTACTTGATTAGATGAACAATAAAGAAGTACCAACATGTCAATAATCAATACAGTTTCATTTGCATTAAAATTAAGAAGTCTTTAAGAAGTGGATTTTAAGTTTAACTTAATCCCACAAAACAAGTTTGCATCCATATATATACTATGAATATGTTTTATCTCTAGTTACGTGGATGTCCAATAATAGGAAAAACACACAAAGAAAGAAATGCAGTAAATGAATTCAATACCCTGGACACTGGCAATGCTACTTGTTCCAGTTGAAAATGAATCCCAATTCAGATTATTTTTGCATGCTTGAGGTGGATTCATTGAAAGTGGTTCCAATGAAACCAAAGTGGTTTGCTGCTGCATAAATTGTCTGTGACAATCAACAGTGTCAACCAATCTTTGCTTCTCTTTGAAGGAAGGTTGATTACAAGGATCGGTGAATTGGATATCATCCATGCTACTTTCTGGTTTGATTACATGGAGTGCAGTTTGCTTGACAATTATCTCTTTAGGGGTTGGTTCAAAATCAAGAGCAATGGAAACCACCACATGATTCCATTCGTTTTTTGAGAGTGGTTTATCCAGATTATCTCCAAACTTCATGTACTTTGTACCAATGATGAGTATATGATAATCCGATGCCGGGAAATCGAAACAAAATCTCTTATCAGTTAAGGAGTTTATCTCCATTGTGTTGCCATTGATGGTCATGATTGGTCTAAACAATATAGAGTCAGTACCCATTGGCCCAATAACAAAACACAGATCCATGACAGGGAATTTCTCACGAAACCAGAAAGATAGTGATGGACCTATACTTTGTTGCTCTAACCATTCTGGAATCCAAGATCCTGGCAAACAAAACATGGTGTTTCCAGCCTCATGCAGTTCCTGAGAATCATAAATTATTCATCAGTTTAGCAATTATTAAGTATATTATCAATGATCAAATCATAAATGCACAAGTTTAGCAACATTAAGTACATTATCAAATAAAAAAGGATAGTCATAAATAAGGCATAAGCTTAGCAACATTTAGTACATCATCAATTATCAAATCAAAAAGTATAGTGATAAATATTGCAGAAGTTTAGCAATATTAAGTACATTGTCCATTACCAATGAAAAAAGGTAGTCCTAAATAATGCATAAGTTTAGCAACACCAAGTACATCATCAAATCACAAGATACAATTAAAAACAACCTGGTCCAATAGCATGGCTGAACAACAGAAACTCAAGGATTTGCAATTTCCAGCAGAGAAATATTCTAAATTTGGTGGAGTCCCTCTAATTTCTCGAAGATGCTCACAGTTATCCAAGTTAAGTAATTTTAAAGAGCGACACTGTTTGATGCATTCTGGAAGAAATGTGAAGCTATTGCTTGATAGCTCTAACTCTTTCACATTACCAAACCATGCTAAAACCATGGGAAAGTATTCATCTGATAGATTGCAGCCCGAGAGACAAAGACATTTTACATTTGAAGACACTAAGCTTACTTTTTGTTCATCATTCTCATCTTGTTTTGGCAATAGCCACCCTTTACACCCAAGGGCGAAAATCTCAGCCAGTTCTGACAACATGACAATGCTACTCGGCAACTGAACATTTCCGCAGTCAACCAGCACCAAATCTTGAAGTCGAGCAAGATTTCTAAATGAAAATGGGAATTCTTTTAAGGGAGTGTACTTCAACTCTAGCTGTGTTATGTTTTCCATCTTTCCTAATATTTCCGGAAAACTCTCAAGACTTGAACATGATGAAAGATCCAGTTGTTCAAGAGAGATCAACTTGATGGGTGGAAAACTCGTAAGCTTGCTGCACCCAAAAGCACTCAAGATTTTAAGTTTATCAAGAAAACCCACAGAATCATGAATTGCTACTAAATTCTCACAACACTCAAATGTCAGTTTTTCTAGATTTTGGAGGCTGGATATGTCAGGTATTTTCGTCAAACATTCAGTCCCATCAAATTTCAGAACTGTCAGATTCATGAACTTCTGCAAAAGAGAAAAGGGAAAACAAATAAGAACCAACTGAATAATCTTCGAATGATCTTGGAAATGAAGCCATTACACATGCCTTTGATATGGTTGCTAACTCAAGTGATGTAAAGCAACTTCTGGGTAATTTGCATATGGCAAGTTTGTTCGGATGAAAATCAGTTGGTAAATCCTGTAATGGATATGTCCACCATTCTAATACTCTTAAACTATTTGGAAGATATGCTGGACCTTTTGAAAAATGAGAGTTTCTAATAATTAGTGTTTTCAGGTTTTTCATCTTCTTAAAGGCCCCTCCATCCCATTCTACAAATACTTCTTCATCTTCTTCAAATAAGGGGAAATCAAAACAGATGATTTCAATCTCACTGGTCCCCTGTTAGAACAAAAGGCACAAAAAACACAAACACAGCAGTTATGTGAGCATACATACAATAGCCAAAGAAAGAAATCAAGGTTAAAAATTTAAGAAAAAGTCATCCATGTCAGTCTTACTGTATTTTCTGCTAAAACTTGAATTATATCTTTATGGAACCATAACCTCCTGCGTTTCCCAAGCTCTTTGGGTGATTCTTGGCGATCAATTTCCTTGCCCATAACCTCTATCAATTCATGAAGTGTCACACAGCCATTCTTAATTTTTATGAGAGATTTATCCACCAACACTCCTATGTCATATTTCATGCAAACACCATAATGAGCACCAAGAATATCTTCAACCTCTTCAAATTCATATCCTTTCAAGCAGCAAGCGATGTCAAGAAAAATTCTCTGTTGATTCTCCTCTAAAGCATTGTAGCTCACCTTAAGTATTTCTTGGATCCTTTTGTTAGGGATTTTCTTGAACTGATCTAATGCAGATTCCCATTCTCTTATGCCTTTTCCAAACAACAAGGAACCTATTACTTCCAAAGCTAGTGGAAGGCCAGAAGCATAAGCCACTGCTTGGTTTGAAATGTCCTTGTAACTTGGATCAACTTTGTCATCTTTAAAAGCATTCCAACTAAGCAATTCAAGTGCTTCTTCCTCGTTTAAATCCTCTATCTCATATTTTCCATCAACTCCCTGAAGCAGATGTTTGTCCCTAGTTGTTATGATGACTCTACTTCCAGAACCAAACCAATTAGGCACTCCAACAGTTGCTCGCACTTGTTCTAGTTTGTCAACATCGTCAAGAATCAAAAGAACCTTCTTTCGGTGGAGCCTATGCTTTATTATTGAAATTCCTTTACTTACACTTCCTATCTTAATATCCTTCTCTCCAACTATTTCAGAAAGAAGCATCTCTTGGAGATGTACTAACCCGTGTTTAACAGCGTTTTCTCTCACACCATCAAGAAAACATAAACCTTCAAATTGGTCTGCAATGGAATTGTAAACTGCTCGAGCTAGTGTTGTCTTCCCCATTCCGCCTATTCCATATATCCCTACAATGTGGACTCCAGAATCAGATCCAAATTGAAGAAGTGACTTCACTTTTTGCACTCGACACTCCATCCCAACGGGGTAATCTGCAACATGCAAAGGTCTGCGGTTTATCTTGTTGGAGACCTCTTTAACTATCTTCCCTATAAACTCGTGTTCATATTCATTTCTGTCCAATCAAAGAAGCTTTTGTGAAGTCATGCCAAAATCATCATATCCATGTTTTGAAAAATGATAATTACATCACTGGAACTCAGATTGCAAGGCATACAATGAACTAGTTTAATTTGTATATGCAAGGACAAAACTTACATTAGTCTCACAGGTGCTGTTAGTATAAAAAGTTGTAAAATTGCAGTTCAATAAAAACACATGTTTGCATGAATTTTAAGACATGTATTATAAAAGTCACTTACCCGTATGATAAAACTTACCCATGTGCCAAATGTTTGTAATTTGATGATGATGGTGTAAAAATCTTCTCAATTCATAGAGTATTTACTTAAAACTAAATAACCTGTAAAACATGACCATAGTATGATCCTTCCGACCAATCTCTCAGCGACATGACATGTCAGATAGATATTGGTCGGATGGACACACATGATTGTCCGAGGAGAGAAGTAGCATACCCAAGTTTGTAATGCTTGCCGGACAGACAAGCTGCTTGGTTAAGAGCCATCTTCCATTTTTGCAACCTGCCCATGTTATCATTGAGGCTTTGGTTGCTGCTTTTGAACCTTTCCTGGTGCATGGCCAAAGCTTCTGCATAACTCCCAGACTGGCCTCGAACATGCGAAGGGTGGACGTCGTAGAAAATGGGCAAAAGTAAACGACTCTTTTCCTTAACACAGTCAATGATTTTGACAAGTTCATCTAAGCAAAAGGAAGAAGATGCATAGTTCTTGGAGAACACAACTATGGCCATCCTAGACTGTTTAATGGCTTCGATAAGTGCTTCTCCGATTTCATCCCCTCTTTGAAGCTCCTCATCATCAATGAAGGCATGGATTCCCTTGTCACAAAGAGCTTTGTAGAGATTGCCAGTGAAACCGTAGCGAGTATCAGAGCCTCTGAAGCTGAGGAACACATCGTAGCTGAAGGATGATGACATGAGAAGAAGACGAGTCTGCTGCAAACTAAGAGAATCAAACAACTAAATGGTAGTACTAATCTTGTTCTAGTCAGGGGCGGAGGTTGGAAGGTGCAGCGGGTGCCACGGGCCACGGCCCCCAATTCTTTTAATTTTTTTTCATTATTTTATATTTAATTTTTTTTAAATTATATAAATTTTTTAAATTTTTAAATTTTTTTAAATTATTTTTATTTTTTAAATTAAATAATATTATATTCAAAATTAATAAAAATTAAATTAAGTATTTTTTATTTATTTTATAAAGTACAATAATAAATAATAAAACGTAAAATTAAATATATAAAAAAACAAAATTATTAAGATATTTTTTATTTTCTTTTCTACTGTTTTTTGAGTTTCTCTATATTATATTCTTCTTTCATATTTATTTATTTATTTTACTAAAAAAAGTTAGATGTAAACTCAATATTTTTATTATCATTTTTTTTCATATGTTCTCTTCCATTATTAAGTAAATAAATAAGGTAATTTTCTCTCGTCTCACCTGATCGTTCTCAACTTTTGATTAGATTATGATAAATTATTTTTCAGTCTTAAAATTATTTTTTAAATAGGTATATTAATGAAAAACAAATGAATAAATTTAGTTTTTAAAATTGATAGAGAAATTACGGGTGAAGATGAAAACATGATAATATGGTTGTTTATCGTATAACAATGAAATGAAAGCTTACGAGTTTTTTTTGAATCAAATGCACGTTAATAAAATGGAAGATGAACATTTTGTAGATAATATGATTATTTACATCGAAAAAAGTTAACTGAAAAATTTAATTATAATTCAATTATCGTGAGTTCAAAAATATGAAAAAATGATAGATATTCATTTATATATGTGTAATTTCTTTTATAATTATAAATATACTAGATTATGTATTCATTTTTATTGAATTAGTCATAATAATATTAAATATATAAATTTTGAGTATATTATTTTGACTCCTCAAAAATTATAAATTATGATAAAGATTTGTCATTGATTCTAGTGATTTTCATTATCAGAAATCATCGAAAAGGAACATGTTGCCACATGAATTCAAATATTATGACTCACAATTGCTTATGTGTTACCTCAATAAGAAGATGGATAATTATATTTTCTTTTATTCAATTTTAATTTTTTTTAAGGGTAACATACAATTATCTAAGAGTCATCGAAATAAAAAATTAAAAAGTGAGTAAAAAAAAAGTCAAAATATCATTATTAAGATAGTATATAAGAAATAGTATATAAGAAAAACAAAGGATAAAATTCTAAGACTTTTCTTATGTGTACTTACCTTACTACTTATAATAAATATAATAACGTGGATATTTAAATTAATAAAAACAATAATATTATATTGTTATAATAAGATCATCAAATTGTGTGTAAAAATTTTCAAAC
Organism: Vigna unguiculata; assembly: GCF_037176805.1. Classification (NCBI taxonomy): domain Eukaryota; kingdom Viridiplantae; phylum Streptophyta; class Magnoliopsida; order Fabales; family Fabaceae; genus Vigna; species Vigna unguiculata. The sequence continues at coordinate 46,760,526 of NC_140795.1, read as the reverse complement.
CTTTTGTTATTCAAAACTTGAACTAAATATACTTACAAAAATGCAAACACCGACTTCATATCTTTCTAAGACATCAAGGAAACTCGTTGATCAAAACACCATGACACACCAAAAAAGAATCATTCTCCAACCAAATCCTTTGAAAGCCCTCCTTCCAAGCATGTTTTAATGCATAAATGGTTTCCATAAATTCAGCATAAATGGAGGTTTATACTCCTAAAAAAGCTGAAAAATTATCCATCTATTCACCTTAACTTCCTCTAAAGTTACTAGTATATGAAGCTAAATCAAGCCAATCCCTAATTGCACCATTAGTATTCACTTTAAACCAATTGGCAAATGAAATTTGTCATATTACTTCCATACATAAAACTACCCCCTACTTGTCCTAGTTTGAATATTGAAAAATTTTAGCACAAAAAAAATCATAGACAATATTACTCATATGCTTTATAGATTTATTTTCAGTCATTTGCACACTTTAATTTGAAAAATAGTAGAAGGAATTGCAATTGAATTCTGAAACCTACTATGATTTCTCATCATCCAAATAATTATAGTAATGACAACCACTTTAATCACTTTAAGCAAAGAAGTACAATGAGACTTTATAAACTGAACAATTAAGTCCAAAGAAGAGAACTGCAAATCCTGGAAAAATTTCCTTCAAGTAATGCCACAACCGTATAATAATAGAACAATAAAAGAACAAATGAGAGAAAAATCATTATTACCACACAAAGAACACATAATACATAAAATCACTCCTTTTTTTAACCTCAAAATCAAAATGTAAACGACCATACAACAATTTGCAAAGAACCAAGGTTATAGCTCGTAGTACTTCATCCAACTAAATCAAGTTCCCCCGATCCGTACATTTCATACAATAAGAGTAAAAAATTGCGACAACTTATTGAGAAATAACATTAGTATCTTACATTGTCATCCTCATTAACCATTAAAGAAGAATAATCACATAAACTGCTAACAAAAGAAGGAAAGTTCCAGTGAGCATCTGTCCAGGCTGACCTAGCAACATTGTATAACCTTACTCTGTCAAAATAAGGAATTCTAGCCAATTTAGATATGTAAATGTCAACACACCACTCATTCGAAAGATTAATACAATCACCCTTACCTAGTGTCTAAAAAGTATTTTCAATAACATCATATGCATCTTAATACTATGTTAAATTGATGACGACTTAAATAACATAAATTTTTTATACTTAGACTTATGAAATCGAATACGCATGAATTCAATTCAAGTCATTTTGCCATAAGCAAACTCCTTAGATAAACGTAGCAGATAGACTTTTTTCTCCAACTGAATATTAGTAGCCAACAAACCATTATTCACCTTAGCGCCACATAAGATAGATCATTTAACAATAAGCAATCCCCATTGTTATGTATCTTCAGTGCAAAAAAAATTTTGAATCCATTCTTCCACCTGAAGTAAGAAGCTTAATAGATCATTTGTGAACCTAGAAGCTATCAGACAATAAGCCAACAATTACCAAATTTACTATCTGAATTTTTCTCATCATACTAAGCAATTTCCCTTTCCAAGAAGCAAATTTATTACGAATCTTATCCCCCCACAAAAATTGGCACACCCAAATACATAAAAGGAAGAGATCCTTAATTACAAAAGAGAAGTCTCTTGAGATGTCTAACAAAAGAAGTAGAAGCGTCAGTTATGTCAAAGTGACTTTTAACAGGAATCACCTATTAACCTGAAAAGGTTTCATATTCATGCAAGAAAAATTTTAAATATTAAAGGGTACTAGTACCTCTCTATAGAATACAAATATATCATCAGCATAAAAAATATGAGAAAGAAATTGTATTTCCCGAGGACCAACCATGGAAAACATAAGTTTTTTAGAAATAAGATCTGATATGCACATATTCAAAACATCATTAACAAAACAAAAACGTAAAGGAGAGAGAAAATCTCCCTAACTAACCCCTCTACCACAAGTGAAATAATCAGCTAAATTATCATTAACTCAAGAACAAATTACAAGATACGAAGAATCTCACATTAAAAAGCCTTGAACCAAAAACAACCCAAATATATGTAAAGAAAACACAATACAATCACTTCTCCCACCAATTTAAAACTCCAAAAAGAATACTAGGTAAAATTAACTAACATGGGGCATTTAAAGAATTTAAAAGTTAAAAATATAAGAAAGAATTACATTTTCGAAACAACTTGAACCTGGCGGAAAACATTTTGAAAAGTTGGGAGTCGTATTGTACAGTCACAACAATCTGAGTGAACAATTCGTATGAGCAAACAAGTCCACAATCACAAAGTTTCTGAAAATAAATACAAGATTCAAATTCGTCTCAATAGATAAAAACGAAAAAAAATTGAAAAACAAAAACTGTCTAAAATTTCCAACAAATATGTCTCTTATTTATATTTTAGAAAACGTTTGTAATGTGTGTATTTTATTTACTAAATTCACTAGTCTAACTATTTTTAAATGGATTGATGTAATTTTTAATTTGAAAAATATGTAACGTTTTTTTTTTGTAATTTTGTAACAATAAAAACTATAGTTAATTTAAGAGTACAAGGGATTAATTTCATATGTTTTTAATAATTGAAAGAAAAGAATTACGAATTTAAATGTATAAACCAAACAATGAGTTTCATAAAAAAATATTAAAAACATTTTATTTATATTTATAATTTTTTATTATTAAAATTTTCAGTAATTTACATGGTTGTACTTGTATTCACTATTGTGAGATAAGAAATAAAATTACAAATACAATATGTACAATATATACGCTTATTCGTATGTCCCTTATTTATATTTTAGAAAACGATTGTAATATATATTGTAATATATATATATATATATATATATATATATATATATATATATATATATTCCATTTAAATAGAACAATCTACTAAATAAAGCATTGCATAATTATAGGAATAAAAGAGTCATCAGATAAACAATACACATAAGGATTTACAATTACAATCATCCGAGAAGTACTTAAAAGAAATTGAGGCATATCTATCATACATGCCTTTAACAAAACATAATCCACAGGGTTCAGCAGTTATACAAAAGCAAAACTTCTAGAGCAAGGAATGACAAAAGGCACTAAGGCCATAAAACTGCTCCCAAAAACCAAAGGTGACAAGGCCCACTACACTTCCGTTGCGCTGTTACCATCAGGTCCACCTTCAACATTTTTCCCATTTGCTCCCACCAACAAGGTGATCATCACAAAAGAGAAAACAAGACAAGCACAACACGAAGATAAAAGGGTAAGTTAGTGTAAAATATCTTTAACAAATTATAGAGCGTGTACAAGGCAAAGCAAGTTATTAACAATTAAATACAAAACACTCAGATCATGTGAGAACAATCAAATGCAAGTTACTACGACTCGATATCCGGATCATACTCTTGATATATAATTCTAAAGGAAGTATGCATCTGTGTTGGTTTCTAAACTCTGCAGAGTCTAGACGCAAGGAGTTATCACCCAACCACACACAGGGTTAATCCTCTATTGTCTTAGGCCCAATATGTCCCAAGACTAGGACCTCCTGCCACTCTCACCACATTAATCATTCTGCTCTATGTGAGCGTCAACAATTATTAGAGTTCAGGATACCCTCCTTTATCTAGACATCTCCTATATCAAGATATACACTAGGCATATATATATATATATATATATATATATATATATATATATATATATATATATATATATATATATATATATATATATATATATATATATATCACCAAGAGTTTCCCATGAAACTCCCTTCCCAACACATTCCACATGCCTTACAAATCACCCAATTCTCATAAAATTCCTCCAACAATTGTATCATGTTTCTCATTTCATGCTCTCCACATGCATACCAATATTCAATCCAACAAAATCATAACTTATTTCATAATAATACTTTCATTCCAACCCCATTCAAACATACATGTCAAGCATAACCACATACTATGAGCAAGGAAAAGAATTTACACAAGCTTGAAGCCACATTAGCCAAAACAACAGCCCCTGTCAAGGATTCTCGCCCAGGCTAAAGGTCCTCGCCCAGGCGAAAGGGTTCCTTTCACTCAAGCGACCCTTTCTCGCCTAAGCGAGAGCTCAACAGTGGCCATTGCAAGGTTCCAGCGGGTTCTCGCTCTGGCGACAGCGAGACTGCGCCTCGCTCAAAAATTAAAACCAATCGCCTAGGCGACACTCGAGTTGGAATCCAGGGGTGAGTCCCTGCTACTCTCGCTTAGGCGAGGGTCACTCGCTTGGGCGAGATTAGCATGTTTCTCACCTGTTTGCTTATGCAGTTCCTCGTTCAGTCAAACATACACACGCAACAACCATTTTCATACAACCACCAACAAAAATTTTCGACCCAAAGACACAAGAACAGTCCAGAAATAATCAAAATGCTTAGAAAAACGTAAACCCTAGCTTCCCTTACCTTTTTGGATACTAACACAGAGAGTGGTAACCCAAGCAAGAGCAATAGAGTACTGGAGCAAGCTCCAGAGCTAAAAACAGACATTCACGGAGTTGAGAATGGGGTACTAGAGAGAACCTAAGACAAAACCAGAGTTTTTAACTGGAAAAGAGGAAGGATGAAGTTGAAGTTCAACTTACCTGAGAGTACGAAAGAAAGGGAACTTATGCCCTAGCAGAGCTCTAGCTGGAATCAAGGGTGTTTGAGGGAGGGAGACAGTCTTCTGAAAGGAAACAAGTGCAGAGTGAATGAGCTGCAAGGGGTATTGGGAGTCCCCTACTAGGCTGACCTTGGACCTACGAAAAGGCCAGACCCAAAACTCATAAGCTGAAAGCAATGGAACTTACATTTACTAAATTCAGTTTTAGTATGAGTATTTTTAAATGGATTGATTTGATTTTTAATTTTAAAAATATGTAATGTCGATCTCTTTTTTAATTTTGTAACAATAAAAACTATAGTTAATTTTAAGAATATACGGGATTAATTTCGTATGTTTTAAATGGTTGAAAGACAATTACGAATTTAAAAGTATAAACCAAAAAATGAGTTCGACAAAAAGATATTGCAAACATTTTATTTATATTTATAATTAATTATTATTAAAAAAATTCGGTAATTTACATAGTTGTACTTGTATTCACTAATGTGTGATAAGAAAAACTTATTTTTTTTCAAATTAATAAAATGCAGCGGTATTTTCTCTCTCGAGATTTTTCTAAAAGTTAGTAAGACGTGTAAACACATAAAAATAAACAAGGAACCAAAACGAGTTTCATTAAATTGAAGTTTAAATCTAAAGTTTTTTTTTTTCCTTTTTTCTCTTTTCATTGTGTGTCAAGCATACAGAAGGAACAAAATCAAATTTCTTTTGCATAGTGAAAAAAATAGGGGGAACATTTTGGACAAATAAAAGAGGAAAAAGGGTGTGACAGAGGTGATAAGAAGAACAAGAGGAGAGAACGGGTGCAAAATACAAATTACAAAGGAGGTGTGAAAAGAAAGAGTTTAAGGCAAGGTCCATGTTTGTTAATGGGCTTAAGCCTTTTCTTTCATTTTTTTGTGCAATTCCTTTTTCACTTCACTCCATTCATTTCCTCTTTTCCAATTTCATTTCTATACCGTGTGTAATCCCATCAATCAGAAAAACAAACCAAAAAAAATATATTATATTATATTACAGACATAGAACTCGATCAATTAAAACATTAGTTTAACACAATTAATACATTGTAGAAATAATGTAAAGAGATATTTATATTCAATTACTATCGCAAAAGAAAATTATTTTAGATAATTATTTCAGTGTATAAGTTTTGGTAACGTGTTTCTAAGAATTTATGCGTTTGTTTTTGCGTTTACACAAAAGTTATGTATGAAGTGAAGTTCTTACTTTTACGTAACTGATCGAATTTGCCATATTATTTTTCATAATACTTAATTTTTAATATTTGGTTCATTTTTCACAATATACGTCACAATTTAAATTAAAGCTGATCTATTTTATTTTCAGACTAATCACATGTTCTTTCCTTTTATTCAATTTGCAATAATATATAAATGTTCTCCTTATATGTTTATAATTTTCTTTCTTTATTTATTTAAATTCGACTAAATTTATTTTTTTAAATACTGTAATACGTCGTATTTCGTTAAATTTGACCCTATAGCTTCTTTTCTTATTGTTTTCTATGTAGTAAGGCAAATTTGTAAAATTAGTTAAAAATTGAAAAGTTAGTTGAAACTTTCAAAACTAGTCGAAAATTGAAAAATTGGAAAGTGTTTGATAAAGTTACTCCATCAACAAAGTGAGAGTTATACAATATAATATATATTATATAATCATACATTTTCGACAATCATAACATCATATCTTACTAGCATAAAATTAATAAAATAAAACATTTTATAATAATATTTAAAACAGATAATTCAAAGTATAAAATAAATTAATAAAGTCTAACCAAAGATAAAACTATATAAATATAGCATTTATATAGCTCATTATACTAAAAAGAGTCTTATAACAAAATTTAATCATTTATTCTCTCAAAGCATTTCCCAACTTTATAAGTTGACTCTTCATTCTCTAGAAATATCTCTATACCTGTACTTTTATTTGCTCACATCGATATCATCGTAAAAGAGGAAAAATAAAACACAACAACCAACAAATGCAAGGGTAAGCTAGCCGAAAAGAAGTACATGTGTATTTATATTCACAGTATACTACACCATTTTATTATCAAAATATATATATTTACAAAATCCTATATATCACCAAACTCTTCTAGACTCGATTATCCATATACATGCCCTTAACATAGGAGATCACCGGAGGAGTGCATTTGTAGTAGTATTTACGCTCTACATAGTCATAAACAAAAGGGTTATCATCATACTACTCACAAAGTTAATTCCTTTCGCGTTTAGGACCAAACAAGTCCATAGACCAAAACTTCTTGTCACTTTCACCACATAACTCATTCTACTCTATTTGATGTGAATGAATATTAGAGTATTATGATACTTCCTTATGCTTTTCCTATGACAATGTGTACTCTAAGCCACCACCACGAAGTATTTTTCCTTGAAATTCCTTAAACATCATTATCATACATGCTCACACCCATGAACAAGCTCATCATCATCATCATCATCACATTTTCATACATCACTATACTCATGCATATTTATCCATAAATCAATCAACCATTAAGGTAGTAAACATAAATAATATTAACCAACAAACTACCAAAATTATCTAAAAAGCAAAACAAAACAAATAATGAAACTGATACTCAATGGTAATGCTTAGCGTCACATAACTTACAAAAATTGGAGCTCAACGACCTTATTAGCACTCAAAGCCAAACCCTTTGCAAAAAGTGGCGCTCATGAGAGAGCTTGGTGCTCAACACCCTGAAGCATAAATGACAATGTTGTATTTTATAATTTTATAATTTTGGGGGAACTTGGACCTATTTAATTATTCAAATTGTATTCCTTCCTTAATAATACATTGATAATAACAATTTTAAAACATGAAAAGTTTATATATACTAAAAAAGTTTTGTTTATTTCGAAACTTTATTAAAATAAACTGAAGATTGTTTAAAAACGGTGGTGTGTGATTTGTGATTTGTGAGTGTGATATCAACATTACTATTTTAAGTTCTTAATTTTAATGTCGTAACATCTTACCATTTGTTCAGTTTAAATACTTTATCACTGTCATTTTCTTATGTCAACAAATTAAAAATAATTATAGACATGTATTTATTTTAATAAGTTGTTACATAATTCGGATTTTTTTTACATATATCAGAAATTTAACCATATATGATAATGCATAATTAGATAGTAATATAATTTTGGTGTCTTGAAAATGTTTATGTTAGAGTCTATACAAAATTGCTAAAAGCATCTGATATTTTTTTATCCATCTTTCTATTAATTCATTTAATTATTTAAAAATATTATACTAGCAATGGACCCTAATGTCTTCTTTCTTCACCACTCAACACGATTTTCCTGACCCACCAAAAAACTGTTCACAACCATCGTAACTCACACTTTTGTTTCTTCCACGTGTTTTTCTCTGATTGGACCAGGCAAAGATACGTAAAAGCGTAGCTTCGTTGAAAACTGAAACGCCATGTGCTGCTCCACGTGTCCCGCAACGCCCGTCGTTTCGCGCAACAACTCTTGTCGTTTTATTGTGCATTTCAATGGCAACACGTGCGAGCCAGTGAAAAAATGATACACGTGCGTGCACGTGGAAGAGCCAGCAGCATTGGACGGTGTTGGATGAACTATTATTGGGAGTCTGGGACCAACATACCCTTGCCAAACACAAAAATCTAATTATTTGCTGCAGTTTTGTTTCTTTTAGAAGTTATTGAAAATTAAAATTATATGTATTATCATTATTATTATTTCAAAATATCTTAATCAATAAATCATCAAAGTTTTTTTTTTTCTAAAAAAAGTTGTATCCAAATTTGTTTTGAAAACTATTATGTTTAATATAATTAATTTAGAAAACTAGTATGGAAAAAACCACTCCAGAAAATCGTTAAAAGAAAGTCAATGACTCCAATAAAAACAAGCTATACTAGGTTGAAAAGTATATTTTATCGAGGCTTAATTATGATTTTGTTGGTTATATTTTATAAATTTTGTAACCTTTTTCTTAAAAAAAATCCGTGATTTTAGTTGTATATTGTTAATTAATTTCTATTTTTACTTTTGAATTTACTTTTATATAATTTGGATTTCTTAATCATTAACTATATGTGACTTTACTTGTTTTCTAATTTTAAAAATTATACTAAATCGTTATCTAATTATTCTTTTCATTCTTATGAAACAGTTACTATTGTGATATTTGTTTTTCTCAATTTCACTCTCTCAAGTCTAAAATAATTTGAATAAAATTATAGATAACTACAATCAATGGATCAAAACTACATAAAAAAATAGCAAACAAAAACTATAGTTTGTCAAAAATTAAGTTACTGCAATTGTTGAAAAAAAGTTATAAACCAAATTTGTGAATTTTATAAGCCTTAATTTAATTATTATTATTATTATTTTGGAGTTTAGATATGAAATTTGTTACCAGACATTGTTTGCATTTAGAATACATTTAATGGACATTTGTTGCTAGCACGTACTTATATATACATGAGATCTGAAAGAGACACTGTGATATTCGAATATGACTATAATAGTGATAGATATGATCTTTCACGTGTTTTGTAACCACCTTTTTGTGTCATAGTATTTCATCCGGTTGAAAAATAAATTATTAATTATAAAAGTGTTGAAAATCATGGATTGATTATTGAAGAGAATAACTTATAATATACAAGAGTGAAAAATATTATCAATAATAAAAATGTTGCAAATCATAATTGTTTATTGAAGAGTATAACTTATATTATAAATGTAAACTTATGATATCATTTTTATACACAACTTAAAGATTCATAAAGATAAAGTAACTATTTTAACATTGATTCATAAATATGAATATAAGTAGTTTAATATTTTACTTTTTATGTATTTATTTATATATTGTTTTCATAATAAATATAATTTGTTTTATGTTTCGTGAGATGTTATTTTTATAATCATGTATTCCCTTTTTATATCCTTTTTAATTTAATAAATTATATGTGATAACAAAATAATTAATGAACTTCAGAGTCTCGTCATATTTGAAATATACCAAGATTGATAATGATACTTAACATTATCTTACTTATAAGTACATTTGTTAATTTTATAAAATTGAATTAAAATTGAATTTTTAATATAATATTAAAGTTATCTAAATTATATATTTAATCTATCATACCACTTATTATCATCCTTTTCATAAATATATAATGTTATACTTGAAATATATTTTTTTTTGAAAATTCTACGAATAATTTTCTAGAATATTAATGTTCAACTTCAACGGTTTAAAAGTTGTATGAAAAATATTATATTTAACCTATATTTTATTTATCAATACTAAACCTACATGACAATAATATTTATATATATATATATATATATATATATATATATATATAAATAAAGACAAAATATGCATAGGAATCACAAGTTTTATTATTCTAGTCCCCCCAAATTCTTTTTGTTAGAAAACAAATATTAAATGAGATACTAAAAATATTTCAAACCATATTCATACAATAAGCATGCGTGTGTATATATAAAATAATTATGTTTTTACCTATAAAGGACATAAATAGTTACTAACAACCCAAACCCCAAGAAAAACACCAATATATTATATTTCAAAATGTCTCATAAAACCCCCTAAAAAGTCTTTGTCACGTGTCCTTCTTACTATATAATATTCCATCACATTAAGGAAAGATAACAATAATATTATATATATTGCACTCTAAAATCATACTATGATTCTACACTCAACACATAAAATCACAACTTCAACTTGAAGTAGAAAAACTATTTTCTACACATACTAGTCACGGTTTTAGATTATATCTAGCCAAATAATAACACCATTTGCACATTTTCTCCATTAGCCTTTGAAAAAAATGGTTAACACATGTTGTCAATGGTAATGGACCATGAGTGTCCCACCACATATAGTAGTTTTGCCAAACATATGAGACAGAACATCCTAATAAAATGTAATTACATGTCACCTTCTCTAAACAATAGAAGAGACAAAATAAAGACTCAAACAACCAATACTTTGATTAATTAGAGCTTCGATTTTCCATGTTTATTTCATATATTTTTTTCTAATCCATACTCAAATCCAACAACCTTAAAAAATTCACACAATGAATTTATGTTAACCTCAAGTCATGTTTCATTCCATTGTTAAAATATATATTAGTTAAACATTTAATGAGGTTCGTGTATATTCCACCCCCCACCTAGCACCTTGACCTAAACCTACATGGTGTGCAATTGTTATTTTACTTGATTTGGTCATGCACCAAACCAATCCTTATAACTACATTTAATGTTCATTAAACATTAAACAAATAGATTGGTCCATCTTCATGTTTGTCAAAGAGAAATATAAATCGGTGCGTACACGTTGTGCAAATTTACTACTTACCAAAACAACATGCTATATGATTTTCGTAAAAATTATAAGTTTAATTTTATTTCTCTTTATCCTTTTCTTTTTCTAATCACATTATATATATCACTCTTTTTTTTCTCTCTCTAGATTGGTTATTTATAATCATAAATTGTTTTCTTAGTGTAATCACCATATATGGTGAAACTTGAAATGAAAAGTTGTTCCCCAATGAAATAACACTTGAGTTTTCAGGTTAGTTTTCTTTGGTGAATCACCATATTCTTTAGCTTTCTCCTTTTTTGGCAAACACGACAAGTATAAGCAGGTTAGTTTGACTAAACAATGACAGGTTGACAAAATAATAAGTAAAACAAACAAATACAATAATATTTTTAAAAAAGAGCCGTAATAATACAACATAAATTTAATTTAATTTAAATTTGGTCTTATAGTGTGTTCGTGATAAGAAATTTTAAGAGGTTAAGTTATTTTCAAACAAAATTTTAAATGGCTGAAATTCTATAATTTTATGAGAGGTTGAATTACCTAAAAATTGGATTACTTCAAATTTCACATAAAATATCATGAATTAAGATTTTTAATATTATTAAGTTCATATATACTCTCTTTTTAGTCGAATTTTAACTGGGATTGATGCGGGTTGATTTTTGATTGAGACTACCTTTAGTTGACCTTTGGTTAAAGTTGACTTTAGTCGATATTTGACTAGGTTGATTTGACTGAAGATGACCTTTATCGACTTGATAGGTCCAACTCAATTGAGATTGACCTATGGTTTCGATTAATTGGGTTGATATTTGGCTGAGACGACCAAATTAAGTTGATCTTCGATCGTAATTGACTCGAGTCAATCTTTGGTTAGGGACGACTTGACCCAACTTTCAACCGTGATTGAATCTATTAACCTTCGGTTAAGACCGTCTCTTGTCGACCTTCGACTTGTCCCTCAACCGCCTTGACTCGACTTAACCGTCCCTTAATTTTGGATTTTCAAAATTCAAAAAAAGATCAAATCCAAATCCAATTAACTGGATTTAATTTAAAATCTAAAAATATGAATTTTGATTTGAGATAAATTTATTTAAATGTACTTAAAAATTATAAATTTGGATTATTATAGATTGAATTTCAAAATTTGAATATTTTACCTACCCTTACCCTCACATGCATTTTCCACTGCAAATTAACAACAAACCTAGTGTAAATAAACTTATATCTTCTTTGACATCGTTTTCTTCATAGAATCAACAACACTCAAGTTTCTTCATGTAAACACCACAATTTGAGAATGAGAACAAAATGAACCACTAATGCATATAATGAAAGTAACGTGCACAATGCCTTATCACATGTTGTGTTTGACAAAAACAAGAAGGCTTGTGAGTTGTCATGTGTAACTTTTCATGGCTATACCTGTGGATAATAGTCGTATATATTTTTGGAAAACTTTATCTTTTGTGTTAATTATAATACAAATCATATATATAGGTGTATATACAAATATACGTATTATACACTTGGAATAAAAAGGGAGTTTTTTCAAGATATAGAAAAGTCTTACATTTTATTATAAATTCATTTTGAAACAAGACTTATTAAACATAATTTGTACAAGCATTTTGAAGATTGAACTCAAACAAGACTCAAAAGAACCAAAATTTAAGTCAAGACCAACATTTAGTCAAACATGTTCTGTTTTTTTTGCAAGTTAATGTTATTAGGGGTTAAAAGGTATTTACATGATAAAAACAAATGAATTGAACAAGGTTAATTTAAGCATGAAATTTAAGATTCAAGTTATACATTTAAAGTTGGTGTGAAGTTATATATTTTTTAGTATATCTAATAGTTTCACATAATTTAAAGAGTTAAGGTTAAGAGTAATTTAATAGTCATTTTTTAATTTCAAAAACACTTTATAAAGATAAATTTGTGACACAATTTAGAACTCCAAAGTGAATACTACAAAGATATGGTGATTGACCTAATGATGTTATCACAATGAATTTGAGATTGAAATATTGACGTCATTTCTTAGAATGAAATATAGATTCTGAAAATGAATCTTTGTTTCTTTTAGACTTCGTTGAAAAAGAATTGATTTAAAATGTTGAAATATTTTTCTTAACGTTTTAATATGTCTTTTAAATATAAAATTTGACGGAAATTCAAAGTGAACAATATTCAAATATTTTTTTAATGAAATTAAAGTTGAAATATTGACCGCTATTAACATGATTTGCTAGAATGAGAGATAAGTTTCTAAAATAAACTATTATTTTTCTTTGACTTTTATCTAAAATAAATTGAGACAAAAGTAATTTAAATTATATTTTTTCACTTAACATTGTATATGTCTTTTAAACATGAAACTGGTGCATCATCCAAAATTTAAAATAAATAAATGCAGTAATTCATCCTAAAACAACAAGTTATATAAAATAGGAAGATTATTAAAGTTGTTGGTGAAGTATAAATCAAAGTATCTGAATGGACTTAGGAAGAATCTAAATTTAATTTGTGTTTAACATTAAAATTTAAAGTTCCATTTATGTTAATTAAAATGTAAGGTTCACCCATTAGGCTTTAAATTGGGTTAGTTATCAGTTGTTGTTGTTAACTATCTCCACCCGTAACTTTCTCTAGTTCTGCTCACATTTTATTTGTCTTATCGTGGAGCTTAAAACTAAATTTGGGTGTTAATAATTAATGGATTTTACATTTTTAAAGGTCAAACACCCAATTTCATCAAAGTTTTTCCAACTCTTATAATTCTTTTTTTTTTTACGTCTTATAATTAGTTCAATGTTGAGACGCAGCATCACATGTGGGAACATATCTATTTTTCATGGACAAAAATCGTATACTAATTATTATTTTTTGAGTAAGAACTTGAATTTTCATTCATCCAATAAATTTTAATTACCTATATATTAATTTGATGTTAATGTAAAATTTAAACCCATGACCTACTTCAATATATTATTTTTGTTGTATCATTTATTATTATCCTAACCTTAAGGCTTCAACACGAGTACTAACTTATATCAACAAACAAAGGTAAAAATATATAGAACTTGGATATGTAGGAACCTAAAAATGGAGACAGCTAAAATAATCTTCTATCTTAATTAATGCTTTTTATTTTCAGTGTTATATTAGTTATAGTTAATATTTTAAGAACAAAACATAAAAAATCAAGAATCTACATATAGCAAAGTTGTTTTTTTTTTTTGCAAAAAATAGATAAAATAATATTTACAAGAACTGGAAAATTATATTTAAGTTGTAAAATAAGTATATTGATATTTAAACATTTATTATGAAATAAACATATATTCTTAGTAATATCTTTAAAAAATGGACTACAACTTTAGTGAAATACTCCCTTCTTACATTTAAAAAAATAATCCCATATAATTTTATTTATTTCTCTTAATTTAAACTTACATACCATTTAAATTTATGCTGACGAAATATTGAATTGATGTAACATCTAATTTATTGAAGTAACCATTATACTTTTACAATTCCAATAGATGGTAATGATTACTAGAACAACAAAGATTTTTTTAAATTAAAATACAAAATCTATTTGTTTAAAATAATTAAAGGTTGATAAGCATGCATTAAAAAAATTGTAAACAACAGCAAAAAAATGTCCTTATATGACTTGTGATTTTTAATGGTTATAATCAAATTAACGAACTTTATTCTATAAAATTGTGACTGATAATATTGTAAAAAATTTTACCTGTCAACATGTATATATTATTTATTCAATAATCAATAACTCGAATTTTATAAAACTACATGAAAAATAATAATAAAATGACGCATTTATAAAATTTAAATAGAAATATTTTCCGTGTCCATTTTTTTTACAGTACTGGAAATGGAATGAATAAATCGACATAATGTCATTTCATTTTCTAACTATAGTTTGTGTGTCTCTATCTGAGAGTATATGTTAGAAGGAATGCTTAACGTGTGTATGTACACAGAATGCAACACAACATACTCTGTGTGTGTATATATATATAAACATGGAAATAGTGTTTACCAATATTAAATCAAAATACAATTTTCTACTTTTGTTTCCGCGGAAGGGTCTCTTTATCTGTCTCTGTTGCTCCCTTTGAAGCGAAAGCTTTGAGTCCCATTCTTTTGAATTTTGGTTCCGCGATCTTAAGTTTCATCTTCAGGGTGGTTGTGCTTCTGGGAACCTTTCAAAATCTCTGCTTTCTTTGATTTTCAGTTGAATTGAGTGGCACTCTTGTGCGTTCAATTGAGTGCTTCAGCTTCCTGATTTGCCACCACTGTGCTGTTAATGGTAAAAAACTAATTAGCATGGAAATATGGCTTGGTTTTCTGTTTGTCCTTTTTCGTTGGAAGTGATAAGTTTAAGGTTGGGAAGAGTGAGGAAAAGAAAAAATGATTGCAACTTTGAAAATTGTTCCTAAAAAATGTTTTTTTATTTGGGGGTATTTTTGATTATCCCAATTTGGAAAATCGGGTCAACCAAGCTCGAGTTTGATATTTGGGTGAATCTGGGAAAGGGTTTTTTTTGGATATCTTGTGTTTATGCATCAAATCAATGGAACATTTCTCTAAATTGTTTCCGAAAGTTTTGAACTTTCAATTTTGAGTTAGCTTATCCATTTTTGGAACATTACTAAATTACTGGGGCTTTTTTTTTTTTTTTGAAGTTAATTCTGAAACTGTTAATAGACACGCTTTTTTATGATTTGGAACACGGAAGTTATGAAATGACGATGAATGAATGCGAATATTCCTCTGTATTTCAGCAATTGTTGCTTGTTTAGTTGTTCGGTTTTCCTTGGAAACCCTTTACTCACAAGAGTTTCAGCTGTTTTCTTGTTGAAATGAGGAATCTAATAAAAGCTTTTAGTTGATGCTACTTTACCTTTAAGAGTTGTCACCGTGTAAGCATGGTGCAACCTTTTGAAGCTTTTTCTCTTGTTGTCACAGTTAAACGTTGAATACGGACGCCACTTGTCATATCTCACGCAGTTCTTGTGATGTTGTTACTTTTAGCTCTATTTCTTTCTCAAACTGAAGTCTCTACCTGTGAATTTTTTCTGCAGAGAATACCAGAACTTTTGACTTGACTAGTCAACAGCCAGGGCAAAGGACAAGGTTCGTTGGTTAGATTAATCTTTAGTGCTTATTTTTAGTTAAGGATGAAGATTATGAAGGTTTTGGCTTATTTAGGAAGTGGATAATGAAGAGGGAATCATTAATGCTGCTGTAAACAAACCAAAAAAGGATATAAAAGTAAGGCTACTGACTAAAACATTGTCAATTTTAAAATGATGTGGACTGTCCCATTACATGTTAAATGTAATGGTGCTCGTGAGTAACCTACTACCACTTTTTTGATGGCTGACAACTTGCCATTTAATTAGTCAGGTTAATGTCTTTTTTTAGTGTTAATCTCTCAGCCTCCTTGTAAGTGTTTTCTAGAACTTTAATATAATGAACTGAATTTTTTGTCATTGGCATGTATCCCTTCCTCAGCATTTATTTTTTAAGTTTCTGCTGCTTGATGTCATGGACAATAGAAACTCACTATAGTCACTTAAATAGAGATTTTTGGGGTGATTCACTTTATCTTATTTGTACCAGCATTCAGTAGATATAGTGAGCCTTTGGAAATGGGCTGTGTGGTGTCAACTCCAAAGGACTCTGGTGGAAATAGAAGGAGGCCAGGGAGTATTGGTGAAGTTTCAGTGTATGTTCCTGGTTTGAGGATTCCTAAGCCTGTTGATTTTGCTCAATCACTTGGTGATTATTTGTCCAAGAATATAGTGGAACGCCTGTCTGCTCTTAGAACACGTATTGTTGTAATGGCTGGTCAAGAAGGTCCTACAATTACAAGAACAAAAAGAAAAACTCAGCATGGTTAGTACTTAATTTTAACAACAATGAAATTATTTTATGTTGAGTAAACTACTCTAATAACTTATTGATGCATCGGCATGGTTTGGTTTCTTCTGCAGGAGGTTCAACACTTGCTGATCTTGTGCAGGCTCTTGAAGATTACTTGCCTGTTCTTCTGGGATTAGTTAAAGATGGTAAAGCTTGTGTTTGTTAGTCCATTTGTATATGATGTATGCGCTCTGAGAGACAAGTATTGATTATTGTTGCCTATGTTTGTGGTTCAGGAAGCCATTTACAGTACAAAGTACAATTTGTTTGGGTGAATCAAGAGGATGACAAAGAGGTATCCGTTTTTTATTTTTAAAGCCCATACTTGTTTCTGGATTTGATGTGGAAGTTACTTTTATATTGGAAATGCTCATGATTTATTACATGATTGGCGATCTTTACAGGAAACAACCATGTCTAATGCTTGGTACGAGGTGTTGTCAGTTTTACATTTGATGGCAATGCTATCACTATCACAGGCTAACTTGTTACTGCTTCCAAGATCATCATCCAATGATGGTCATCAGCCCAAAGTATCAGAAGGTAGGTAGTAGAAATACTGCAAAAGACTTGGTCCCTGTCATTAAATTTATTGCCTCTTCCTGAATCTCTTTTTGGTTAATATAACAAACTGCAAAAATACATTGGAATAGATCAGATTAGACCTCAGACTGGAGACACTCCCAACATCAACACTTCACTCTTCTGTTGGTAAATAGTTACACACAAAAGAAATATTCTTGAAGTTTCCAAAAAATTCGTGTTTCTTCTTTTTTATGTGTGGTGGATGTGCTTTTGTATAAAAAGACATCAATTATGTGGACCCTTCACTTGGTATTTATTATTTGGATTATATTTCTATTTGATTAATGGGTAAAAATTGGCTAAAAAAGTATTTAATCAAGAAAATAATTCCTAGCTTTGATCTTTTCCATAACTAGGACTTGACATGCACGCAATACACATGCTGTGTTGGAAAGTTTATCTTAATACAAAGTATTCACAGTTGTTTCTACGTCTACTAGTATCATAACCAACTATCTAGCAAACGTAACCTTTTTATCTGATCTATACTTAACTTATTTGTTTTTTCATTATCTCCCTTTCGCTATCTGCTAACAGAAAACAGACGAGCCTCGGTTGATATCTTCTTAAAAGCGGCTGGGTATCTGGATTGTGCAGTTAGACATGTTCTTCCACAGTTACCTGCAGAACTCAGGTTTTTACATATTTAGCGCATAATGTGTGCGATGAATGGAATGTCTCACTTATTACTGTAATCTAAATGATTATCTTCTTTCTTTAATTGTCATTACTTTGTTTCTGATTTTAGGAGAAATTTACCCGTAGACCTAGCAGAAGGAGTTCTGCGAGCACTCTCTCTACAAGCATTAGGACAGGTACTAATGTTCCTTTCCTATGGACACACTACTTGAAGAGTCTATTCGTTACTTGTTAGTTAATGGCTAGACATTTTGTGTTTTATTAGCATTGTAAATTTATTGTGAACTTAATTTCTCACAAAGTTATGATATTCAATCAGTTGACTTAGCTTTGCCAGGGTATTTATGTATCCATTTTAATTGTATGCTTGGTTTTGAAGTCCAGAGGATTGGATTACCTGGTATATTGGTCATGATTTGGCACTACAAATGTCTTTTATGGAGACAACGACTCTCTTTTCACAACCCTGAAAAGTGTTTTGGATAGACATCAAATTGACCTTCCAACCTCATATTTGTATTGATTTCTTAAGAAAATTCAGGGCTACTTTTAGTTTTCTTGGTCAATCGGATTCTACATGGATTTTTTCTTTAAAAAAAAATGCAAGAATTGTCTGAATAAGTAGTTTTAAAAATATCCCACTTTTTTCTTATAGGGTTGGATAGTAAGCAAACTTTTCACTGCATGCTGAATAACTGAATCTGATAACTTTGCATTTGACTTTCAAGTCTCTTATTACTTGACTTTGTCTTCATAATAAAAGAAAGTGATGAATTGATAAGCATGGAAGGTTGAAGAGATGTTTTTTCCTCCCATCATATATGAATACCCATGAATTTTTGTTTCAAGTAATGTAGTAATAGTTATGATGTTTTGGTCTCCTGTGTCACTTTTAGTAATTTGTGTGAGGGTAAGTATATGTATGGTGAATGTTCTGGGAGAAAAGTTGCTTGGGTAGTGATACTAATATTGAATGGAAGCTTGGAGAAGGAGAAAGTTCAACATATAATACCTTTACTCTTCTTCAAATCCATTTTGTTAGATATTTGTTTATTTATTTCTTCCCCTTTTTCTTTTGTTTCAGGGTGTAGATATACAACTTGGAATGGCCATTGATAGCACCAAAGCCACACTTGCAGTGAAGCGCAGGCTTGCATGTGAGATGGTGAAATGTTGGCAACAGGTATAATAACTTGTGTTCTATGGGATCTAATCTGGATTGTTTGACTGTTTTTTCACTGGAAAATCACTCCTGTTTTTTTGGTTGTATCCTACATTTGTTACTGGATATCTTAACTTGTTTCTCTTGGATCTGTACTGTATTATTGTTAAATTTTTTTGTCCCTATGACAAATCTGTGTCATACATGCTCTGTTTATGTGTGTTTATGCCCTAATGTGCACATTAGTAAGTTAACACGGGTGCATTTGATCAGTATTCATTGCTTTGATCACATCGTCTATTTCACAGGCTCAAGATAACATTATGAATCTTCCATTAACAAATGGTTGGGGTGAAAAACATTGTCTCTTTGTGAAATGGAAATATGTTGAAGCAAAGGTATGTCCTTGCCCCCATCTATTTGCATATTTATAGTACTATAAATGGAGATTGATTTTCTGGTTTACTGGTTACCATATGCAAATATTGGAGATGAAAGTAAGAAATAGTTTATTTTTCGCTACAACTTCAAGATGAAATGTGTAGTTTATGAGGAAATTTTAGAAGTTGAGGGATTTAATATTCATTTGTCTTAGACCAACTTTAGCTGGAACTGGCTAGAGGGAATTTTGTTTGATTGTTCTTATCAGATACGTGTTTTGGTAATGCTGGGTGTATAACATGGTGAAATATTTGCCAAGCTATTGCTAATCTTGTGATAGATGGTGATGATTAAATCTTTTACTAATGCTATCAAGCCAAATACCTTCGATTTTCTTGAACCGTTATATTGTATCCTGTAGTACATCTTGCATTTCACTGTTAAATATACTATCAGTACCTAAGATTGTTTCAATATACTTTTCAGCGCAAGTTTATGTATATGTATTGTACACAAGTCTGCAGTCTGGAAGACATACAAGTATTCATGTTCTTGTTGTCTACTATGAACTTTTGAAAATTCCGACCTTCAAAGTACATTTTTCGGGAGCGTAATGCATATTCAGATCAAAACATTAGTCTACCGAGGACTCATTTTGGAGTAAGAAAAATATATATTGTTTTTGGAAAAAAAAGTGATTGCTTGGTTAATGGGTTACGTCTGAATTAATGAAAAGTTACTAAAGGATTTAATGGTCTTTGTTTCTGGATCTAGACTCGAGTGTATCTTTCGTAGTAGTGAAAAACAGTTTGATTTGGATATATGAGATAAGTTATCTGCATAGTAGCTGTGGTGTAGTTTGATGGCACAAGCACCATAGGTACTATGCCTTATATTGTTTCTTCTGCTTTCAGTATATTCATATTATATAATCTGGGAATGAGTATAGGGGGTGCGTTCTGAAAAAGCAAGTGATAATTTTGTTGTAATGATTACTAGGCTGCAGCATATTATTATCATGGTTTGATTCTTGATGAGGGAAATACAGAAAAATCTCATGGAATGGCTGTAGCTGCTTTACAAGCAGCAGATGAGTATTTCAAAGAAAGTAAGAAGTTGTGTGAGGCATTCAACGCAGCGTCTCCATTGTCAAGGTAATCCCATGTCTTCCCTATTACACAATTTTACGTTGTTTTCTTCTTTCAGAAAACAGGATTTTACCCTTCTTTATGACCTTGATGAATCAACAACATGTAATGCACTTATTTTCTAAATAATATAATATCATTGTTAATTGTTGTGGCTATCCTGTTGCTGAACCGGAAGTGCGTACTTGGTATATATGTGCCAATTTTCATTAACCAAGCAGATGTGGCCATTTTGTCTTATTGCAAAAAAAGTGCACTGTGCAATAGTAAAAATACTGGAGTGCACGTAATGAGAATGTGGTTATGTATGTGTGGGTGACAAGCTTACAATATTTTAGCAATATCTTATGATATGCTTATCTAGTTTTGGTAAAATGCACTTTTAACCCCTTTAAAAATGACTAAATTTGATTAGTCCACCAACCTTTTTCTGATATTTTTGGTCCATACAAATTTTAAAATTAAGAAAATGGTTCCTATCACCACTTACTGCGTCACTTGCTATCTCAAAATGGTCACTGATATAGCATGTCTACGCACATGTCACGTTCCCATTTTAAGAAATTTTCAAATTTATGAGGACAAAAACATTTTTTTTTTCTTCAGAAAACAACCAAATTTGATCATATTTACATGAACTTAAAATATGTTGAAGTCACCAAAAGTTGTTGGTCTGAGTTGTACTGGACTTACTTTCCTTAAGCAAAGTCTCAAATTCGATCTGGTGAATGAAAAATGGTTGAGATGGGAGAGGGGAGAGACCCTGTTAAAAGTGGTCATCTAGGTTTTCCTACAAAGATTAGTCTTCAACAAAGTTGGTCAATACTTCATAGTAATGACATGGTATAGAAAATAAATGTGTTAATAGTCTTTATTTTAACAATCTTCAGAGAAAATTACTGTGATTGTCGAAGAAATAGTAGCTCTTCATTTTCATGAAAGTTAATGACATGCTTGGTAGGAGAATAGTTTTAGCATATTCTTGCATGTGGTGTGGTGACATAATATGCCATTATGATCCTTCATTTCTTTTTGTACTTCCACTTTCTCCCTTTTAAACTTTTCCTTTAAGAGAAGTGAGTGATTAGTTAAATTTTTATTTTAAAATACTTTCGATTCTATGCACTACCTTTATTATTTTTTTAAGAGCATTTACCTGCAATGTCTTGTGTGTTCATCTCAGTTCATTGAGAGTTATCATGACCATGGCTTTGGCATACTCATCATTGTCCTTTTCTATTTCTCTTGGAGAATTATAACAACACTGTTGATGGTCATTTGCTGTGTATTATCTAACTGGGAGTCTTGGTTGCAGAAATCCACCCCCTTGGGGGACCATGAAGTATCTCTCTGAGAAAATTCCAAAGGATACTTCAAGCAAGGTTCGGATAAACCGAGATCTGTACTCTCATGAAAGGTAAACTTTTCAAAGTGCATGTATAAACATGTTACTTAACTGTAACTGATTAATTATTTTTGGCTAATAAAACCATATTTTGTGCTATAGGATCATGGAGACAGCACCAACGTTGCCTGATTTTTCCTTGGCCTTGAAACCAGATGAATATCAACTTCCTCAAGTGGACTCATCATGGAGAACAGAGAACATTAAAGTGGGACAAACCGATCCTAACCATCTCAAAGGGTGACAAGTGACAAGATACAATGAATTTGCATACCTCAGAAATGTTGGTCTACTTGAAAAATGTCACCAGCCAAAGGGTGTTTTTCCAATTCTTGTTAATAGAAAAAAACAGATTAGTTTATTTGAGTTTTTTTTCTTCTTCTAACTTCTGCATTCCCTTTTTCATTTTATATATTAATTTCCTCCTTTCGTCCATAATATTTGAAAGATGCCCTACAACTAGAGGTGCAATGTAAATTGTCCTCTGAGGGAAAAGCAAGTGTCTCTTTGCCTATACCTGAATAATAATAACATTGCTATTTCATTTCATTGTAAAGGAGTCGTGTGTAAAATTGACTTTTGCATTGGAGAGAGAATTATTTCATTAAAATATCCTCAATTTTCTTTTGCCACAGTATCATGGATATTTAGTGCAAGAAAATTGAATCATTTTCTGCCCTTAGGGACGTGTTAGGTTCATGTTTCCATTGCTTCTATCTTAAACAATGGAGTCACGTAAGATGTCATCGATGTGGCAAAATGCCATTGATGTCACCAAACGCCAAAATCAAAACAGTGACCACTTACCTCAATTTTACGTAACTTCTACAGTTGCACATTTATTTTTGAAATCAAAATCACAAGCTTAAAGAAAGGTTTTAAAAAATACACCTTTACACTCATTTTTAGATTTTAACCATTGGCTCTGATATTACTTGTTAGATTTTTTTCTCTTTTAAGGAGGGGGTTTCACTAGAGAGATATAACACCAATGAGAGACCTAAGTTCAACCACATAAGGCATTGACACCACTCTCAACCCAAAACCTTAAGACAATGAGTTTATGGATTTTTGTTTTTATATAATGCTCTACTTTTTCATTTTTAACTAATATGAGATTTAGACTCACACTTAAATTTTTAATACATAAACTTTTATATTGAAAAAACATGAAGGACTACACGGATACATCCAAAATACAACAGAATCATCATTAGCATATGAAGAAGCCATTCGATCTTTAAGAAGTCCTTTTAAGAAGAAAGATTGTTTGAAAAGGACATCATTATATAGAGTCTATCCAAATAACAATTCATATATTAGGATCTAATCTTGTTTCAAAGTTTGAAAAGGGCTCCATCCAAAGAAAGAAAGAAAAACTAAAATAACCAGCAACCTACAAGAAAAATTAAAAACTTTAAGATAATGGATATGTAATTTTTTTTTCTTATATACTGTTCTTTAAACTCATTTTTCCTCGATCTAAGACCAAATCACGCTTGGAATTGTAACAATAAAGAAATTTTCCAAACATGCCAATTATTCAATTGTATAAGCCTTGGGATCTTATATAGAATTCTTTGAATGACCAAAGAACAGAACAAATAAGTTGATGCTTGTAATCCAACTTTTCCATAGGTAATATCTAGGTTCTGGAGTCTGAAAAAGTTTATTTGAATTACAGCACATATCACTCTGAAGCAGTTCTTACATTTTTTTCCCCTGATTTCTGACCACCTTTCATTCTTGTTTGTTTTTCCAACAATTCATCTCTTAGTTTTAAGCGTCTTTTTCCTTCCTCAATGATTTCTCTCTCTCTCATAGGTCATGCTCTTTTCTATTTGCTCTGATGGATCATGCTCTTTTCTATTTCAGAAGCAGAGATGTTAGTTTCAATGGCCTTGATTTCCTCTTCTATTTCCCTTATATTCTGACAACCTGTGAAGATCAACTGACTCAAAACCTTTGATTTCTGCAAAATAAAGTCTAAATTAATAGTTACAAGAGTTAAGTGTAATATATAGGTTTACCCAAAACAATGTCTAAGTTACAACACTAATAATCATATATACTAAGAGTTGTATCTACGCCACGAAAACTAAGAAAGACATCATGAATGTGCGTGTAGTTAGTTACGAAGAGAAGAAGATAGTTCCATTTGTGCCATGACAATTGACAAAACAACTATGAAGTTGCTATAAACTAATTACAGAAGTATTTAAAGTTAGATATTATTTTCATAGTTTTATATTACTTTGAATTATTAAAAACATAAAAATATTTAATGCATATAATTACCTAGACATATATAAAAAAATATTTATTTAGTCGAGTTTATTAAATACATTAAAAATACTTGTAATTATGTGCAAAGGTTACATTAAAAATTATAATTAAGAATAAGTGGCATGCGTAAGGGGGAAAAATTCATCACTTATGGAAGAAGTTGACAACACAAGAAAATGGTAGCGGTAACCGTGAAATTGGTACTAGGGTTTTAAAAGGGTTCCCCTCTCCAGTCGCGAAGAATCGTCAACACGGAACAAGAAATGGGAAATTGGAGGAAAAGGGTTTGCGATTAAAGAACAAAGTCGATTCCTTGGAAGAAAAACAGCGCAATAACAGAATGGAGGAGGAGCAAAGGGTTTCACAAGTCGAAGTGGCGAAGCAGAGATGCAAGTGCGTCATTGATGCCATTGACAAGTTACCTTGTTCCACCAACATCACTCACTCGTGTAAACGAACCCTCCTCAAATTGGCACGTGCCGAGCTCGCTTTCCTCTCTCGCCCCTCATCTTCTTATGGGCCCCTCAGGTTTCTCTTCTTCAATATCATAACTTTTTTGTATTTGATTCTATATTGGTGGGTATTCCTGTTATGTGTTACTCTTTGGAGTTGTTAGATATGACTAACTGTGACCAACTTCGTGGATTTGGAATTTTGGATCATTAAACAAAGTTTGAGTCATCCTATAATTTCTACTGAAGCATTGAGAAATGCTTACTGGCGCAATATTTTAAGATGTTGAATTTAAATGAGCCCTACAGAAAAGAGATTTGATTCAAGTTTTTTGTGGAACTTACATGAAATGCACCTAATAATAGTGTTTTGGAAGGAGTGCATCAAGAAGTGTGTTGCTGGCATTTATCATAAACATTTACCAGCGGAACCTTTTACATTGCCTATGACTGGACAGGATTTTTGAGACTTTACTATGATCAAATGCTTTTATTTTATTTAATAATAATAGTTCTTAATTTTATACTCTAAATAGAGAATAGCAAACCTGTAAATCGTTGTTGTTTGTCTTTGTCATAGTTTCATCTTTAAATGAGTACTCTTGGTTAATAGTTTCTATATTATTTCACAATTTATGAGAATTTCTGTGTATGTGATGAATATATACGGTATACCAGTGTGAACATTGGGCACCTTGAAACAGTTGTCCATATTCTCCAGCAGTCTTTCATAACTGGAGTTTCTCGAGTTTGCAAGTCAATCCCACTCTCACCTTCTGTTAGCAATGAAGAAAGACGTGGTTCTTCTCTTAAACACATTCATGTTGATGTGGTTTGTACCCTAAATAGAAAGCCTGTCTGGATTATAGTATCTGATAGAAATCCAGAGTATATTTCTTGGGATAGATGCCGTAAAAGTAAGGGTTTAAAGGTACGCATTCAAGAAGTACTTGCTGCTGCGCAGTCTAACTTAACATTAAGACCTTCATCAGTCATTCTTTTCTTTGCCAATGGGCTTGCAACCCACATTTACAACAAACTTCGAGATGAACTTGGAGCATCTGAAATCGAGTTGGATTTCTCAGTTTTCAGTTCTGACGTGTTGGAAGAAACTGAAGGTGACTGGATAAATGTCATTGCAAGATCATATAGAAATTCATGTGTCCTTGAAATCAACCTTGCTGTTGGCAAGGATGTTGTTCCAAATTCTGGGTGTATTATTCAAGGATCGGCTGTGGACTCTTCCCAAATAGATCTTTCAGTAGGAAAAGCCGAAACTCAACAACAAAAATTGGAAGAAAATGCCAGAATTGGGGACTACTCTCATCTTGAGCTTTTGGTAGATGAAGCCAAAACTCAAGCACAGCCTACGGAAGAGAATGTTGGAACAAACTTGGGTGATACGTTCTGTTCCATTCTTAAGGGAATGAAACCAATTTCAATGGAGATTAAAAATTTTGAATCCGCGAAGCCTGGGAATCTCTTAGGTGAGACTGACCTAGTAAATTTTGATACAACAGCTTTGATAGCTCTTGTTTCAGGGATTAGTAATGGTGGAACAAAGAAACTTCTTGCCACTCCTGAGAGTGAAATGAGGCAGCGGTTTAAGGGAAACTTCGATTTTGTGATTGGTCAAGTAAGTAAACTTATTGAGATTACAACAACAACCATTATTTTATGTAGTCTTTGTATTGTAAATCATTCTTCAGCTTCAATTGAACTTATTAAAGTTTTCCTCATTTATTTAATTTTTTTTGGTTAGATAATGTCTGAACTTCAAAACCCAATCCATTTGGAATTTGGTAGAATCCTAGATGGAAAGCATGGCCTAATTTGTGAGAGTGTTCTTGTGGAATTTAAGGAGTTGGTATCAATGTGTGGAGGACCCAATGAGAAACTGAGAGCTGCCAGGTTGATAGATTATCTCAGGTGAGTTTAGTCTAAGTTTACCTGAAAAACAGAAAGAAAATTTGCAGCATAAAATTATTTTGACATTACTTGTTTGTTACTATGCCAAGTAATCAGTGTTAGGAAATCAATTGGAGGGTGTTCTGCTATACTTATATAGTTGCATTGATGATTTCTTTTACGTAATCAGTTCATACCTGAATCAAATGTTGTTGATACTATTTTGTCGCATTACCACTGCCTCAAATACCATCTGCGATAATTTGCACTGACAAGCTAGAGTATCATCTCAGGGTTGTTCCTGATACTCCCTCAGAGCGCATGATGGGCCTCCCAACAACAAGGAAGCTGGCATTTAAAAACAAAATTGTCTTTGGCACTGGTGACCATTGGCATGCCCCTACTTTTACTGCAAATATGGCATTTGTCAGAGCAGTTTCACAGACAGGGATGTCCCTTTCTACTATTGAACATAGACCAAGGGCCTTAACTGGTGATTAGTAGCATACATTCCTGAAAACAAGTCTTGAGGCATTCATTCAGGCACCACTAAACCTGGTACTAAAATCTATTTTCAATTAAATTCTTGGCATGTCTATATTTTTTTAAAGAAACAGAAGTGTTATTGCATCACTATGTATCTTTCCCTGAAAAATACATCATTAAGAGATCAGGGATGTTATGGTACCAATGAAAATCCTGACATCTAGTACCATAATCAGCAAGCCTATCCAACATTGATTACCCTCTCTAAAGGTCTTGAAATGTGTATAAACATGCTCCTTCCTTTCTCCAAGCAATTTAACCATCTATATCGAAATTTCCAAGGAATGATGTGACTATTTTTAAAAGCCATCAACATTACTCATCAACATTACTTGAGAGTCACATTTAATCATAACTGGGATCACAATATTTTGCCTTCATAGATATTATTTGAGGTTTAATTTTCTACCATATTTCTTTAAATTTTGTGTAACCGAAAAATTTTGTACATTTTCCTAGTCTGGCATCTATGAGAATGATTGGAATGAGAATCAGAGAATGTATGTAGAAGAGTTAAATGATACAGGCTACAATCTTTTGTATTTGGTGTTTCAATCATCGTATCATTTTTTCTTTAGAGCTTTAGCGGTGCCAACGTAACTAGCCAAATGGAATTTTCATGTTTAATTCAATTGCCAGCCAGGTCTAATTGAATTCCTCCTCTTAGATCACTTATCCTCAGGCTGGCAATTGAATAACGGGAAGTTTTAAGGGATTCTTCCCTATATAACGATCTGGAAGACAAGAAAGCTTGTGCAAATGTAACCTCTTTTTGGTGATGTTGATTATTGCAAGCAATCATATAGTAATGGATGATGGTACTGCACCAGCACCATACCATTTTCTGATCCTGAGGAACCTGGAACCATCAATGGTGATATCTTTGGTGGTCGTGGTGCTTCCACTCCAACAGGGTGAATCCTATGTCAGATGATCTGCCATGGATACAGTTTGAATCTTGCTATTTCATCTTTTGTGATGGCTACATCCTTTGCGTTTAGTTCAAGGGTAAAGGTCTAATCTACACTTGTTCAAGCTTTTTAGAAAGTTCATTCTTTCTTACTCTTAAGGGAGGTAGCAAACTTGCTTATTCAGGTGAATCAACATTCTTTAAAGAGAATTTACTTTACTCATCCTCAACTAAGTGAACATATTTTAATTGAAAATGCCTTTTTTTTTCTATTAAAATAAGAAAACCCAACTCCCGTTAATAGATTGGCTAATTTATGAAACAAGCCGGGGATTCCTTCTTGCACTTCCAAAATTTCTTCCGCACTCTGAAACACATTTCAAATTTCAAAATCATCATCTAAAATTGTTTTCAGATGGATGTCGACATGCGGTAAAGGTTGTGGACTTCCAGATGTTGATATATATATATATATATATATATATATATATATATATATATATATATATATATATTATTTTTTTAATTTAAAGTTTAATTATTTTTAATAATATTTATTTTTTTAACACATTATATATAAAAATTATATATATTGTTTTATTTTTAAAATATATAAAGAAATATTAAAAATTGTAAAATATATAAATTTAAAAACTATTACCATTTAAAAATAAAAAATAATGAAACAAGAAACAAATAAACTAAAAAACGGATAATTAAAAGTCAAAAAAATTAATTGTTAAATAAAAATAAAAAAAGTTAAAACAGAATGAATATTTTTTTTAATTTAAAGTTTATTATTATTTTTTTAATTTAATTTATTTTTTAAAGCATATATATATATATATATATATATATATATATATGTATATATATATTTGGATTAAGAAAAAGATATTAAGAAATGAAAGGAAAGTTTGTTAGCGATGTCATTAGTTTGATAGATTAAAAAAAGACTTTAATTAATAAAATTGTGACAGTATAATTTTATCCTTGTGTTTAAAGATAATTTAAAACAAATTGTAATTAGTGTATTACTATTTTTATATTATATATAATAATTATAAAATATATTACTATATATAAGCAAAAAACTTTGGGATTTGAGATGAATTATGTTGTTTATGTCTAAACAGGTAGAGTTATGTGTCTATGTACATTAGTCAGGTAATTCTCTTGTCAGTAATAAAACACCAAATTGAATTCCTATATGTATTCTTCAAAAACAAAATTAGTTGTAATACTTCTTTTCTTTTGTTCCATTTACACATATCACAAGAATAAGGGTAACGAAAATCGGTTAGTATGATATTGCAAGCCACAACATAATTTAACTTTCACTAATTGTGCCACCATTGAATTTGAATACAACTTCACAATATTATACAACTCCAACTCAATAGATGTGACCATAAATTGTACATCATTACCGTCTATAAAAGTTCAATATTCACAAACATATGCTCTTTAGTAACTGGTAGATTGTGAGTCAGAACTGTTGATATCTTCATCTGATTTTGTCTTGCTGCAAGGATCGGTGAATTTAACATCCTCCATGCTATTTTTCTGTTTGACTATGTGGATTCCGATTTTTGCATGGTTAATAGAGGTATCTATACCCTCTGGAAATGTAACCTTCGCATGGTTCCATTCACTTTCAAAAGGCACCTCATACGGACTATCTCTGAATCTTAACTCTCGCATATCAAAAAGATATACATGATGCTCCCCTGTCAAGTGATGGTGACTATAGTAGCCGGTGTATGCTTTGCCATTGATGAAAACCCTGGAACGAAAAAAATCGTTTTCGATAGGTGCAACAAGAACGCACAGAACTTTGTCAGGGAACTTATTACGAAACCAGAAAGAAATTGAAGTTCCCCGGTTCTGGTGATTGAACCACTTTGGAAGCTCAGCTCCTGGCAAACAAAACACAGTGTTTCTAGCCTCATGCAGTTCCTGTTGGTCATATAAAGTATTCATAAGTTTACCGAAGTTAAGTATACTATGTATTATTAAATCAAGTACATTTCAAACATGACAAAACCTGATTTAGGAGCATGCGTTTACTCGAGGAAGCCAAGGATATACATTTTATTGCAAAGAAATGTCTTAAGTTTGGTGGAATGCCTCTAATTTCCTGAAGATGCTTGCAACCACTCACATCAAGAATCCATAAAAATTGGCATTGTTTCAGACATTCAGGAAGGATGGTGAAATTATTCTCAGGTAGCGCTAATTCCTTCACAAGAGCAAACCTTGTGAAATCTATCGAAAAGAAATCATCATTGAGATTGCAACTTAAGACACTAAGCCGTTCCACCTTTGAAGGTACTACTACTTGCCCCATTTGCTCTTCACCCTCTTCCTGTTTTAGCCATTGCAACCCTTTCAATCCACAGACGAAGATATCAGTCAGTTCTGGCATCATGATAATGCTACTGGGCACCTTGACAATTGCACTATTTAAAGAAAACATTTCCAATGTTCGAAGCCTTGTAAGATTTTGACATGAAAGTGGCAACTCTGTTACGAGGGAGTAACACAAATGAAGTTCCCTTATGTTTTCCATCTTTATTAATATTTCTGGAAAACTCTCAAGACTGGAACAATGTGAAAGTTCCAGTTTTTCAAGAGAGGTCAACTTGATAGGTGGAAAAGTCCTAAGCTTTCGGCATCCATTAGCACTCAATGTCTTAAGTTTATCCAGAAAACCAACTGAGTTGTGAACTGTAATTAGATTCACACAATCTTCAAATGAAAGTTCTTCCAAATTTTGTAGAACAGATATGTCAGGTATTTCTGTTAAACATTTGCACCCATCAAAATTTAATTCTCTAAGATTCACAAAACTCTGCCAAAAAAAAGTAAGAAAAGGAAGAACGAAATGAGTAGTCATAAAGAGAATGTATTAAATTACTTGACAAGGAAAATATACTATTTAAACTTGCCTTTGATAACTCAAGGGTTGAAATGGAGCTACGGGGTAACTTGCATATGACAAGTTTTTTGGGATGAAAATCAGATGGTAAGCAATGTGAAGGATATCCCCACCATTCCAACACCCTCAAACTATTTGGAAGGTATTTGGGACCTTTGGAAAAATTAGCATTTCTAAGAATAAGTGTTTTGAGGTTTTCCATCTTCTTGAATGCTTTTGAATTGAGTTCTACTATTGCTTCCTCGACAAATTCTGGAAGATCCAGACATATGATTTCAATCTCACTACTTCCCTGCCGGTACAAGTATACGCAAGAGTTCAATACAATATGAAGAAGAAAACAACTGTGATTTGAACATATTATGGTAAAAAAGGATTAGTATAGATCTGAAACTAATCATCCGTTTGTTTCACTCACCTTGTCATCTTCCAAAACTTGAATTATGTCTTCTGGTAACCATAATCTACTGCGCTTCCCTGGATATTTTGGTGATTCTTGCCTCACAATTTCTTTCCCCATGTCCTCGATCAAGCTATGCAATGAAATTCTAGTTTCTTGACGATAGCAATTAAACTTTATAAGAGATTTGTCAACCAACACCCCAATATGATATTTCATGCAATAGCCATAATGAGCATGAAGTAAATTTTCAAGCTTTGACAAGGCATATATATTTAAGCAACAAATATCAAGAAAAACGCTCTTCTCTTCTTCCTCCAAATAATCAAAGCTCACTCTAAGTATCTCCATGATTTGATTATTAGGAATTCTTTTATACTGTTTGATGGCGGATTTCCATTCTTCTATAGTTTTTCCAAACAAGTTGGAACCTATTACTTCCAAAGCCAATGGAAGGCCAGAAGCATGAATCACTACATCATTCAGGACCTCCTTATAACTTGCATCAATGTTTTTTGTTTTAAAAGCTTTCCATGAAAGCAAGTCAAGAGCATTGTTCTTATTCAGTACCCTCACCTCATACGTTTTTGTAAC
Source organism: Vigna unguiculata (assembly GCF_037176805.1). NCBI lineage: Eukaryota > Viridiplantae > Streptophyta > Magnoliopsida > Fabales > Fabaceae > Vigna > Vigna unguiculata. The sequence goes on along the minus strand of NC_140795.1, from coordinate 46,728,076 downwards.
CCCATAAGATGACAATAATTGTTTGTCCCGAGTAGTGATGATGACTCTGCTGCCAGGACCCAATAAATCAGGTCTTCCAACAATAGCCTGCAATTGCCCGTATTTGTCAACATCATCTAGAATCAAGATAAACTTCTTTCTTTGAAGCCTGTGGTGTATCACTGAAGCTCCTTGTTCTATACTTGCAAAGTTTACTTCCTTCTCTCCAAGCATTTCACGAAGAAGGATGCTTTGGAGGTGTTGTAACCCATGCTTGTTTGATTTTTGTCTCACGTTTTGAAGAAAACACGAACAATCAAAATGGTGAGCAATCAAATTATAAACTGCTAAAGCAAGTGTTGACTTTCCTATCCCACCGATTCCATGTATTCCCACCATGCAGACATCATCATCAGATCCAACTTCCAAAAGCTTGCTTACTTCCAGTGCTTGTGACTCTAGTCCAACTGGGTAATCCACAACAGGTAAAGCAGCGTGATTAATCTCGCTGGAGACCAACTCAACTATCCTTCCAATAAACTCGTGTTCATATCCATCTCTGTTTCAAACAAAAATTCGTGATGAAAAACTAATACCTTTGTGTCCATGTCCTGACACCAATGTTGTAATGGATAACAAACATATATTTTCTCTTTAAATTTTGACATCAAAGTATTAGACAGAGTCAAAATTGATCAAAAAAAGGTTGAGGTAAAAGATTGGTAAGGTGGGGTACCCGTGTTTCAAATGAAAGCCAGACACGTCAGCTACTTGACGCAAAGCCTTCTTCCACTTCTCCAACTTCTCCATGTTATGGTTGAACCTTTGCTCATGCTTAACCAATGCTTCTCCATAACTACCTTTCTGGTCTCTAACATCAGAAGGATCTACCTTAAAGAAAACTGGCAAAACCAACATATCTTTTTTGTTATAGCACTCGAGTATGCAGTCAAGTTCGTCTAAACAAAATGACGAAGAAGCATAGTTCATAGAGAGCACAATGATGGCAATCTTGGACTCTTGAATTGCCTTCAGAAGTGCTGGTGTTATTTCCTCCCCTCTCTGAAGCTCCTCATCATCAATGAAAGTGTAGATTCCCCTGTCATGAAGGGCTTTGTAGAGATGGCCAGTAAAACCATGGCGTGTGTCTTCCCCCCTGAAGCTGAGGAAAACATCATAGGTGAAGGAAGAGGAACGTGATCCCATTGCCATGAGAACTTGGAAAAAAAAAATACTCTATGATAGTATGATTGTGGTGGGTGCAGTGTTAGGTCTCCAGAACTTGTAGATTTTCAAACGAAGCTTTGTGTTCGTTGTTATGGCCATGCATGAAATAAAGTAATGCATTAAGTTTGATGGTGCATTAAAAAACTACTAAATATTTTGGTCAACCTGCAAATGCCGTTCTACATGCAGATTTTTGTGTAAAAAATACTGTGAATGATGCTGTGTAACACCAGTTTAATGTTATAAGGTAAAGCACCCTCACTTTCTGAATTCAAACTAACTGCTTATTTGATCCTATTCTCTAGTATCCACTTAAATCTTCCACCAAGATTTATAAAGTAATCAACCTTTCTCTTCTAACATGCATTATAAATCTCTATAGTAACACTCTTCACTCTCTGAAACAGACATTTTCAATACTAAAAAATCTCTCTCCACATCATCTCAAATTACTCTCTTTGAAACCACTTATATTACATTTTACATTTAAAACATATTTCATATATTTAAAAATATTTTCCAATATTAATGATATAATTAATACATTAATATGGCCTGCCATAATTGATAGATCACCTTGTTTCTTAAGGATGTAGTGTAACAACTTTTGAGGGTGGGCTAGAGTGTATTACAAGGTAGAAATCCACTGTGTACAGCTACAACGTCACATTCTTTAACATATGTAAATTCCACCCGTTTTGAAACTTACAACAGTTAGACTTATAATTGATAAAATTAATGTAGCTCCACTCCCTTAAGAACTATGTAACTAATTAATAGAAATAGAAGCAAGAGAACCAATAAAATGTTGGAATTTGAGGAAACAGTGGAAGGAAAATAAACTTTGCAAAGAAATAGCACTATAAATGTTTTGAAAATAATTGTGAAATTTTCGAGGATTCGATAAGCCCTATTTTTTTTTTTAAAAAAAAAACTTTTATACTTTAATAAATATAGTTTTGAGATAAATATGGCTTTTCTTGCACTGCAAATGTTTTAAAAATAAATGACATTTTCAATACAAGATAAAATGAGTACTGACCTAATCATAAAACTATGAACTTTTACAACAGAGCTAGGGATCTTCTACTTCCCCACAAAATTCTAGGTCCTAACCTTGTTTTGTGAAAATGAAAAATTCACAATGTTAGAGTGTTACCTTTTAGACAATGTCACAATATGTCAAAATCTTGATAATTAATTTAGAGACTAATTTAATAATCAATTCATAAATTAATTATAATGTTTTATTTATAACAATATATAAAGAGGATTCTCTCTTTTGTGTCTATATTTTAAAATACTAATTTTATCCTTTAAAATATAATTATTTATTAAATTTTTGAAATTTTACAAATTTTTTATAAAATCGTCTATCTCTGCTATTCTCTTTTTCTCTATTTATTTATTTATTAATAGTTATTTTCTCATCTTTTCTGATATATTTCACTTTATTATTAATAAATATAATTTTATTTTATATATTAACTTAATAACAGTACATTATCATCACCTACTAATATAATATTATGTATATTTAAAAAATGTGTACACACAGGTGCAACAGCGACTGTGTGCACGCTAGTATATAATAAAGACTATTTTTTATACCAATAATTTTTAGTTTATAGATTGGTATCTAAATTGATTACTATAATAACTAATTATTTTTTATCTCAAATTTATTTTTATTTAGATATTTTCTTGTAGCGTTAAAATTCATTGGAATTGAACACATTTTACATCTCTATTTAGGTAGTGACTTGATTAGTTTTTTTCTTGTTTAATCTTTATGCGGAGAAAGAGATATCATTGAATACATATTCTTGGATAACTAAGAAGAAGGTGAAACTCCAAAACAGAAGGAACATCGAAAACAGTGGACAACAACATCCACGGGAGAGAAAGATGTTTATATTGTAATGGAAAAACATACTTTGGGATAAATGTGCAAAATATTTGAAATCTTGTAAGGAATGTAGTATACAATTTATGAGAACATATCAATTCATAAAAGTATTTGGTACTACAATTTTTTTTTCTAAATATGTATTTTTGACTTTGAATACGCGACATGACATCCAAAATGTCCTCTTTATTAATCTATTTATTATATTGCTGATAAAAAAAACACTATAGAAGACATATTCAACCCTAAAAGGAACATTCAAGAGGTTAAACCATGGAAATTCCTTTAAAAATTTACAAGAAAACCTCATTTGGTTACTCAAGCATGTAAGACCAATTTATTATTCTTAAGAGAAAGAAGTTAAATTAAATGTTTAACATCCCATTTAAATAGATTAAATTTACTAAATAAAAACATCGCATAATTATAATAATAAAAGAGTAATCAAATGAGCTGAGGATCCACTAGTACAGTCATCCAAGAAAGTGCTTAAAAAAAATGCTAAGGCACACCAAAGATGACATGAGGAGAACATAATCTCAAGGAGGTTTAACAGTTTACAAAAGGGTTGCTCCTAAAGCACGGAATTACAAAGGCACCAGGGCCTTAAAACTGCTCCTAAGAGCCACATACAATAGGCCATATAAACTGCACCGCTGCCACCATCAGGTCTACCTTCAATATTTCCCCATCTGCTTCCACCAATAAGGTGATCATCGCAAAAGAGAAGGCAAGACAAGAACATACACAAAAATGAAAGGGTAAGCTAGTGCAAAATAAATTTTAACATATTATACCAAACAAATGCTTAAAATAGTTCTCAAGCATGCAACAAAGTAGGCACAAATTCATGTTATAGCAAACAAGCAGGACACTATGACTCAATTATTTAGATACATATAATAAGATCGGATTCACTGGAAGCTTGCGCTTGTGGTGGCTTCTACTGCTCTGCAGAGCCATTGTAATGGGTTTCACCCTACCACACACAAGGTTAGTCTTCAAGCATCTAAAGCCATTATCCTGCCAAAGACTAGGGCCTCCCGCTACTCTCACAACTAGAATCAGTTTGCTCTATGTGAGACTAACTGATCCTTTAGAATTTCGGGATGCGATCCTTACTTGAATCCTTATCTTAATTATATACACTACACACCACCATGAGATCTCCCCACGAGACTTATGGAATTACGCCTATCTCACACCAATTTCATGTTTCTCATACCATGACCATCACTTTTATCTCAAACATCCAATTCTCATGCAAGTTCTCAACCAACCAAATAAAATCCATGTATTACTCATGCTAACATACCAATTGCAGTTCATAGAGCGAAGCAATTCATGCATACTCACATACTTTAAGCTTTAAAGAGAATAGTTCATACAAACAATCACCCAAACCAAAGCATATCAGAGAACAACGCACTCCTACGCCAGTTCTCGCTCAAGCTAGGAGCCCTCGCTTAGACGAGAGAAGTTGTCTCGCTCAAGCGACAGGCTCGCGCTTAGGCGAGACTGCAACAGAGGGTCCTGGAAGATTTCGCGAGCTTTTGCTTAGGCGAGGCCTTCTCATCTAAGCGAGTTGGCTTGTCGCTCAAAAACGCAGTCTCTCGCCTGAGCGAGTGCTCAAGCAGAAATCTGGGCGAGCTTATGCTATTCTCGCCTAGGCGAGACGAGCTCGCTTGGGCGAGAATATAAGTTCTCCCCACTGTTCCATGCATGTAACACCAGAACCAATCCAACCAAAAATTATAGTTCAATCTCACACGGGCACAAGCATTTTCCAAGCATTTTCCAAGCATTTTATGCATGAAACAAGAGTGAAAACAAGCACATACAACAAAAAGACGAGAAACTTAGCTTCCTTTACCTTTTTAGACGCTAGCAAACGCAACAGGTCTGCAACTAAAGGGCACCACAGCTCTAAGAACGAAAGTAGTGAGCTGAAACAGAAATACCAAGGACAAAACGAGGGTGTAAGGTTAAACCCTAATCAAACCCACATACCCAAACAATGTAAGAGAGGAAAAGATCAAGAAACCCTAAGGTTTAACTTACTTGGAAGCAGATCAAACTTAGCTAGCTCGAAGTGGGAGGTTCATTGTACCCTAGCAGAGCTCTTACTAGAGAAAAGGAAAGGGAACAGGAAACTGGTTTTTGAAAATGAAGCAGAATGAAGGGGGTTAGGGGCTAGAAAGGGGTATTGGGTCCCTTTACTGGGCTGGCCTTAGACCCACGGAAGGCTAGGCCCAATCTCTTATAAAGCTGAAAGGAAATGGGGTTTACAAAATAGAGAATGAATTTGTATTTTGGAAAAGATCATAACAAGTTTTAAATTATTTAATTTTTCATTTATTGTAAAATTTAATCTCTTTATTTAAAACATGTATTCTTTCCATATGGATCCTTTTTTGCTTCGTAAATTGCTTGTTAGTAGAGATGGCAAATAAACCCGTCCCTGTGGGTATTGCCCGAACCCGTCCCCGTTTTGACGGAGAATCCCCGCATTGACTGGGTATGGGTATGGGTATGGGGAATCCCCGACTTTTTCAGTTGGGTATGGGGATGGGTATAGGGATGTACATATACCCGCCATAATACCCGTCCCCGTCATATCTCCATTCTCGTTTAAATTATTAAAATATTCACAATTAATCAAGTAACCCCTATATATATATATATATATATATATATATATATATATATATATATATATATATATATATATATATATATATTTTTTTTTTTCTATCTTTTATTTCTTTTAATTATTTCATTTGTCATGAAACTCATTCTCATCTCCAATATATTTTTTATCTTATCATAACCTTTATGTAATTATATTAAAATGATGTATGTTAATTAAAAAAAAATTATGCCTCACATTTGAATATTTATATTATTTTTTAATATTTTTATTTATTATAAATTTTCCTTTCACATGAGAATGTTTATACTCTTAATTTAAGGTAATATAAAAAAAATTATTTAGTTATTATTATTATTAATTTTTGTTTAATTTGAAGAACTCTTTTGTTTCATTAAAATAATTTTCGTTATTTTTCAACCATTAAGTATATATGTTGATATTTGAAAAGTTTTCTTAATTCTCTAAGATATTTTTCGTCTTATCATACCTTAGTTATACATTTGATTTGATTTTTTTCGATAGTCTCTCAAATTATTTCTAAAACACACATTTGTTAGTTTTTTAATATTTTTATTTATTGTTTTTATTTTCATCATGTAGAATAATATTTCGATATATTCTATCTAATTATTTTTTATTTTATAACTCATTATTAATCATAATGTAATTTTTTCACTTTAAATTCTGTTTGAAATGGTTAAAATTATATATATATATATATATATATATATATATATATAATGATATTTAGGAATAATATATGATAATTCACTACAAGAAAAACATAAAATGGTGACTAATTTAGTCAGTAACCCATATCAGTCACTATTTTTCGTCATTGGTGGTAGTAGTTGATTTATTGTCTGAATCAATGACTAAATTAGTGACCGATTCAATGATCGAATCGATACTTGATTTAGTGACCAATTTAATTACTAATTTATTTGTAATTTAATGACAAATTTTTTGGTCACTAATGATATTTCTATTTAATTTTAACCACTTCAAACATAATTTAATAATTAGTTCTTTAAGGTATTTTTCATTTTATCATACCTTAATTATTCATTTGATTTTCTTTGTGCGATTTCTTTCGATAGTCTCTCAAATTATTTCTAAAACACACATTTGTTAGTTTTTTAATATTTTTATTTATTGCTTATTTTCATTATGTAGAATAATATTTCGATATATTATATCTAATTATTTGTTATTTTATAACTCACTATTAATCATATTGTAATTTTTTTCACTTTAATTGTATAAATAACTTTTATTTACTACAATATAAAAATTTAATGTAATTGCTATGAATATTTTTTTGTCACTATCCAACATATATTGAAGTTCAAAAGATACAAAATCTATGTCAAAATTTTATTATTATGTTTATTATTTGTTCTTTGTGTCATTTTGATCAAGTGATGTATTATAACTTTTATTAGTGTATAAAAAGAGATTCATTATAATTTAAAAAATTGAAGTAAAAAACATTTAAAATATATTTTAATCTGAATATTTGTTTTCCTTTTATTATTATGTTTATTATTTGTTCTTTGTATCATTTTGATCAAGTGATATATTATAACTTTTATTAGTGTATAAAAAAGAGATTCATTAGAATTTAAAAAATTGAAGTAAACAAACATTTAAAATATATTTTAATTTGAATATTTGTTTTCCTTTTATATTTTTTTGAAATACTTTTTAATTTTATCAACTAAGTTCATCAATGTTGTAGTTTGCAAATTTAATAAATGTTTTGGTTCACATGAAATTTTATTTGGTATTCTAATATAAAATGTAAACAATTATAATTTATTTTAAGGTATTTGGCAACGAAGAAAATCCTCCTAATATTGAATATTTCATAATATTATGTTTTCTTTACCGTAATTTTTTTCTTTTATAAAAATTAATATTGAAGTAGTTAGAACACGGGTACGGGTATGGGTACGAGATTATACCCGTTACCCGGTGGGGATGGGGATGGGAAAAAAGTTTGATACCCGTTGGGTTTGGGTATGGGGATGGGGATGAATTTTTTATGCGGGGATGGGTATGGGATAGCGAAACTCGTCCCCTCCCCGCCCCGTTGCCATCCCTACTTGTTAGGTCATCATTTTCAACTTAACACCTTAAGCTTGTTTGAATTAGTGAATTTGAGAGTAAAGAGAGGTGAAAGTGAGCTTGTTTGGATTAAGAAAAACATAGTGAGATATGAAAAAAATGAGAAGATAGTTTGAAAGTGAGGTGATTGTTTTGATATAATAATATTGTAGGACTACAATTTTACTCTTATGTTTAAAAAATAATTTAAAATAAAATGTTGTTAGTGTATTATTTTTTATATTATATAATAATTATAAAATCGATTATTATATATATATATATATATATATATATATATATATATATATATATATATATATATATATATATATATATATATATATAAGAACTAGATAATCAATTATTTTATAAGAATCGATCTCGATTCTTTTCTAATTGAGCTTTTGTGTAAATGCACACAAGTTAGGACACTCACACATACGTGGAAACAAACGAGACATTCAATCGCTTTCATTGGCATAAAAGCATGTCTATGGAAACAAAAACAATGTAAGACAATTGGTTTATGAGTGTTTCTATTTATATATTATCCATTTTATTCATTTTTATTTAATGTGTGACTTTTATTACATACAAGATGTGAATACATGTGAGATCCGAGGTGAATAGATATATATCTTGGTTAGTTAAGATTTGTAGTAATTTATTCTATTTCAATAAAAATTTTCAAGAGCAAGTTAGGACTTGCCTTTTTAGAGTTTTGGAGAATTTTATTTTGAAGAGGACAAGATCTAAACCAAGGGAAATCAATTTAATTTGTTAAGCTTATTTTGAGTTAAAAGATACGTGGAAGATGGAAAATTTGGAATTGTGTTGAATTGAACCTTAGTTAGATACCTGTTAATGAACTAGTGTGGTGTTGATTGATTTTGACTAAGAATTATTATGAGAAATTGTATGGGCAAAGATGTTGTGATGAATGAAATTGAAACTATAAGGCTGGAAGAGAATTTGGAAGTGCTTATAAGAAATGCACAAAACTTTGGGATTTGAGATGAATTAATTATGTTGTTTATGTTTAAACAGGTATAGTCATGTGTCGATGTACATTAGCCGGGTAAGTTAAGTTATTCTGTTATCACTAATAAAACTCCAAATTGAATTCCTATTATGTATTCTTCAAGAACAAAAATATTTGTAATACTTCTTTTCTTTTGTTCGATTTACACATATCACAAGAATAAGGGTAACGAAAATCGGTTAGTATGATATTGCAAGCCACAACATAATTTAACTTTCACTAATTGTGCCACCATTGAATTTGAATACAACTTCACAATATTATACAAATCTAACTTAATAGACGTTACCATAACTTGAAGATCATTACCGTCTATGAAAGTTCCATGTCCACAAACCTATGCTCTTTAGCAACTGGTAGATTGTGAGTCAGAACTGTTGATATCATCAACATCTGATTTTGTCTTGCTGCAAGGATCGGTGAATGTAACATCCTCCATTCTATTTTCCTGTTTGACTACGTGGATTCCGATTTTTGCATGGTTAATAGAGGTATATTTACCCCGTGGAAATGTAACCTTTGCATGGTTCCATTCACTTTCAAAAGGCTCCTCATACGGGCTATTGCTGAATCTTAACTCTCGCATATCAAAAAGATATACATGATGCTTCCCTGTCAAGTGATGGTGACTATAGCCGGTGTATTCTTTGCCATTGATGAAAACCCTGGAACGAAAAAAATTGTCTTGGATAGGTGCAACAAGAACGCATAGAACTTTGTCAGGGAACTTATTACGAAACCAGAAAGAAATTGAAGTTCCCCGGTTCCAGTGATTGAACCACTTTGGAATCCCAGCTCCTGGCAGACAAAACACAGTGCTTCTAGCCTCATGCAGTCCCTGTTGGTTATATAAAATATTCATAAGTTTACCAAAGTTAAGTATACTATGTATTTTTAAATCAAGTACATATCAAACATGACAAAACCTGATTTAGGAGCATGCGTTTACTCGAGGAAGCCAAGGATATACATTTTTTTGCAAAGAAATGTCTTAAGTTTGGTGGAATGCCTCTAATTTCCTGAAGATGCTTGCAACCACTCACGTTAAGATACCATAAAAATTGGCATTGTTTCAGACATTCAGGAAGGATGGTGAAATTATTCTCATGTAGCGCTAATTCCTTCACAAGAGCAAATCTTGTGAAATCTATCGAAAAGAAATCATCATTGAGATTGCAACTTAAGACACTGAGCCATTCTACCTTTGAAGGTAATACTACTGGCCCCATTTGCTCTTCACCCTCTTCCTGTTTTAGCCATTGCAACCCTTTCAATCCACAGACGAAGATATCAGTCAGTTCTGGCATCATGATAATGCTACTGGGCACCTTAACAATTGCACTATTTAAATAAAACATGTCCAATGTTCGAAGCCCCGTAAGATTTTGAAATGAAAGTGGCAACTCTGTTATGAGGGAGTAACCCAAATGAAGTTCCCTTATGTTTTCCATCTTCATTAATATTTCTGGAAAACTCTCAAGAATGGAACAATGTGAAAGTTCCAGTTTTTCAAGAGAGGTCAACTTGATAGGTGGAAAAGTCTTAAGCTTTCGGCATCCATTAGCACTCAATGTCTTAAGTTTATCCAGTAAACCAACTGAGTTGTGAACTGTAATTAGATTCACACAATCTTCAAATGAAAGTTCTTCCAAATTTTGGAGAACAGACATGTCAGGTATTTCTGTTAAACATTTGCACTGATCAAAATTTAATACCCTAAGATTCACGAAATTCTGCAAAAAAAAAAAAAGGAAAGAAAAGGAAGAACGAAATGAATTGTCATAAAGTGAATGTATTAAATTAAATGACAAAGGAAAATATACTATTTAAACTTGCCTTTGATAACTCAAGGGTTGAAATGGAGCTACGGGGTAACTTGCATATGACAAGTTTTTTGGGATGAAAATCAGATGGTAAGCAATGTGAAGGATATCCCCACCATTCCAACACCCTCAAACTATTTGGAAGGTATTTGGTGTTGACAAACAAGTCTCTCTAGATAAACACTCTTTGTATTCAGATTTTGTTGTGTCTTGAAAATGAAGCACTACATGGTCCTTTTATAGGCCTTTGGACATTACTCTTCAACTACATTCATTAAATATAACTACTACCTAACTCACAATTAATACAACAACTTCTAACTACCCACCTTCCAACTACCAACTACACACCTTCCAACTACCAACTATCCATATTTAAGTTTACCTAACAAAATCCCCCCATAAACTTAAATGCTCTTCTTGTCCTTCATTCCAAGTATCATCTTGTTGTTCTCAAACAGAGAGGATGGCAGCGGCTTTGTAAACATATCTGCAGCTTGTGCACGACTTTCAACGTGCTCCAACTCTACATTTCCTTCTTTCACTTGTTCTCGGATGAAGTGAAATCGAACATCAATGTGCTTGCTTCTCTCATGATTGACCGGGTTCTTTGCCAATTCAATGGCCGACTTGTTATCAACTCGGATCACAGTCCCCTTTTCTTGCTTCAATTCCAGTTTACTTAGAAGGTTTCTAAGCCAAACTGCATGGCAGACACTCCAGGATGCTGCAACGTACTCTGCTTCACATGTTGACAGTGTTACAATGGGTTGTTTCTTTGAAAGCCAGGTGAACGCCGTGCTCCCCATGAAGAATACATATCCAGACGTGCTTTTCCGGTCATCAACATCTCCACACCAATCACTGTCTGAGTAGCCGACTAGTCGGTAATCATCTGTCCTGGTATACATCAGACCAAATGATACAGTTCCTCTCACATACCTTAGAATTCTCTTTAGGGCCTTCCAATGAGTATACCTTGGTTCCTCCATATACCGACTTGCTATTCCAACACTCAGCATTAAATCTGGTCTGGTATTTGTAAGATACCTGAGACTTCCAATCAGACTTCGGTATTTGCTCGCATCAACTCGGTCTCCATCTGCATACTTAGAAAGTTTTGTGCCAGGTTCCATAGGGGTGGAAACCGGGTTGCAACTTGTCATCTTGAACTTCTTTAAGACCTCCTCAGCATACATTTCCTGCGACACAAAGATACCGTCCTTCCCTTGAATGACTTCCAAACCAAGGAAATACTTCATAAGACCTAAGTCGGTCATCTCGAACTCCTTCTTCATCACTTCTTTAAATGCTTCAATTAGCTCAGCATTATTCCCTGTGAAGATAAGATCATCGACATAGAGGGCAATGAACATCACATCTTCTCCTTTCTTCTTTATGTAAAGAGCATGTTCATAAGGGCACTGCTCATACCCATTCTTCTTGAAGTAAGTGTCGATTCTTTCATTCCATGCTCGTGGAGCTTGCTTCAGGCCATAAAGTGCCTTTTTCAATCTCAACACTTTCTTCTCTTCGCCTCTTCGCATGTATCCAAGTGGCTGTTCAACATATACTTCCTCCTCTAAGACTCCATTCAGAAATGCTGACTTCACATCCATCTGCAAGATTGTCCATCTGTGTTGAGCTGCTAAGGAAATCAACAACCTGATTGTTTCCATCCTCGTCACTGGAGCGAATACTTCATCATAGTCTATTCCTTCCTTTTGCTTGTACCCCTTCACTACGAGTCGAGCTTTGTATCGCTCAACTTCTCCTTCAGCGTTTGTTTTCTTCTTGTACACCCACTTTACGCCAATAGGCCGAGCTCCTTTGGGCAAATCGGTTAGCTCCCACGTGTTGTTGCGTTCGATTGCTCCGATCTCTTCATTCATTGCATTTTGCCACTTCTCCTCCTGCACGGCCTCTTCAAAGCTCAAGTCTTCCGAATCTGCCAAGAAACATACAACATGTACTTCGTCAGTCGAGTTGTATCTGTCTTGCAAGCTTCGCGCTCTAGGCTGTAGAGGTTCATCTTCTTCATCAGAAGTCTCATGATCTCTCACAGCTGGTGGTGTATCTACTTCCAAGCTTCTAAACTCCTTCTCCGAGTTGTTCCACTTCCACTCGCTCTCTTCATCAACTTGAACATCTCGGCTCATAATCACCTTCTTTGTTATTGGGTTGAACAACCTATACGCCTTGGTTTTTTCATCGTACCCAATAAACACGTACTTCTTGCTCCGATCTTCAAGTTTGGTCCTTTGTTGAGCAGGAACATGACCATAAGCAATGCTACCAAACACTTTTAGGTGAGACACACTCGGCTTTCTTCCGCTCCAGACTTCTTGCGGTGTTTTCTCGTTCAGCTTAGCATGTGGACATCTATTTTGCACATAGATGGCACATTGCACTGCTTCTGCCCAGAACTCCTTAGGCACGTTCTTGCTTTTCAACATTGTACGAACCATGTCAAGTATGGTTCGATTTTTCCTCTCAGCTACTCCATTCTGTTGGGGTGAGTATGGTGCTGTCAGAAATCTCCTTATTCCTTGCTCCTCACAATACTTCATGAGCTCGGATGAGATGAACTCGCCTCCTCGGTCAGACCTAACTGATTTGATAGGCATGTCTGTCTCCTTTTCAACCATTGCTTTAAACCTTTTAAACACTTGGAACACCTCGGATTTCTCTTTCAAAAAATACACCCATGTTTTTCTTGAAAAATCATCTATGAAAGAAATGAAATACCTTTTCCTACTGAAAGATTCAGGGGTAATTGGTCCACAAATGTCTGTGTGAATTAATCTAAGTTGTTCCTTTGCCCGGTACTCGGCAGTCCTCGAAAATGAGGTCCTTGGATGCTTCCCGAGCACGCACTCTTCACAAAATTTCTTTTCAAACTCCACAGTCGGAAGTCCTCGCACCATCTCCTTTTTCACCAACTCGGCTAGTCCACCAAAATGCAAGTGGCCAAACCGGAAGTGCCACATCATAGCTTCATCCTTCACATCAAGTTTCAAGCACCTCTCTTGGACTATTTTCAAGTCCAGCTTGTACATCCTGTTCTTCTTCATCTCTACACGGGCAATCAATCGATCTGACTTATCTTTCAAGTATAGTACTCGATCTTTCATCAAAACCGAGTAGCCTTTCTCCATCAGCTGGCCCATGCTCAATATATTGCTCTTGAGATCGGGTACGTAGTACACATCTCTGATTTCTCCAACTTGGTTGTTCTTTTGTAGGTACCAGATTGTACCCCGACCTTTTACTGCCACCTTTGATGCATCTCCAAATGATACGTGTCCAGTGTCAACTTTGGTGAGCTCCTTAAAAAGATTCTCGTCCCCACACATGTGGTTGCTTGCTCCTGTATCAAGGTACCAAACTGAGTTGTCAGAACAGCTCGGACTTAGCTCGGCACCTGATCTCCTAGACATCATCAATATTCCTTCTTCATCAGCATCCTCGGAAAGGAAGTTCGTTTCCTTCTTGCTTTCAGATCGGCAATCCTTCGCGAAATGTCCAACCTTCCCACAATTGTAACATTTGACTCCTGAGTAGCAGTCTTTAGCAAAATGACCGTACTTACCACATTTGAAGCACTCAACTCCTGAGTTGTTCGAATGACCTCCTCGGCCTCTACCACCTCGACCTCCACCTTGTCCTCGTCCACGCCAATTTTGTTGGCCGACCTGTTCTTGACCTCTTTCATATCCTCCTCTGCCTCTACCACCTCGGCCTCGAGTGTTCTGAGTATAAGGAACCTTCTTCTCCCTAATGGTTGCCTTTGCTTGGAGTGCTTGATCAAGGGACTCTTCCTTCTTTTTCCTTCTCCGCTGCTCATGCGCTTCAAGCGATCCAGCAAGCTCTTCCACCGAGAGTGTTGTCAAGTCCTTTGATTCCTCTATTGCGCAAACTATATTCTCGAAATCGTCGGTTAACGACCTCAAGATTTTCTCCACCACTCGGCAAGCAGGCAGCGTCTTCTCCATTTTCACCCCTTCATCTTCCTTCATCCTCATCCTTTCAAGCTCGCCTCTGAGAGTTTGAAGCCGAACTTGCTTCACACGGTTATCCCCTTTGTATGCCTTCTCCAGAATATCCCACGCTTCTTTTGAAGACATAGCATTTGCTATCTTCTCAAAGCCGGACTCATCAACAGCTCGGTACAGCACGTACAAAGCCGTTTTGTCCTTTGCTCGTATTGCTTTTAACGTAGCAATCTGGGCTATCGTCATTTCTCCAATATCCTCTGGTTCTTGGTGCCCATTTTCGACCACCTCCCATACTTCTTGGGAACCAAGGAGAGCCTTCATCTGCAGGCTCCAGTTATCATAGCTGACGCCTTTTGATAACTTCGGCAGGGGCATGCTGTTAGCTAAGTTGGCCATCTCGATCAAACTCTCTAACTCACTCAAACACTCAGGCTCTCAAGCTCTGATACCAATTTGTTGACAAACAAGTCTCTCTAGATAAACACTCTTTGTATTCAGATTTTGTTGTGTCTTGAAAATGAAGCACTACATGGTCCTTTTATAGGCCTTTGGACATTACTCTTCAACTACATTCATTAAATATAACTACTACCTAACTCACAATTAATACAACAACTTCTAACTACCCACCTTCCAACTACCAACTACACACCTTCCAACTACCAACTATCCATATTTAAGTTTACCTAACATTTGGGACCTTTGGAAAAATTAGCATTTCTAAGAATAAGTGTTTTGAGGTTTTCCATCTTCTTGAATGCTTTTGAATTGAGTTCTACTACTGCTTCCTTGTCAAATTTTGGAAGATCCAGACATATGATTTCAATTTCACTACTTCCCTACCAGTACAAGTATACGCAAGACTTCAACACATTTTAAACAAGAAAACAACTGTGATTTGAACATATTATGGTAAAAAAAGGATTAGTATAGATCTGAAACAAATCATCCATTTGTTTCACTCACCTTGTCATCTTCCAAAACTCGAATTATATCTTCTGGTAACCATAATCTACTGCGCTTCCCTGGGTCTTTTGGCGATTCTTGCCTCACAATTTCTTTCCCCATGTCCTCGATCAAGCTATGCAATGCAATTCTAGTTTCTTGCCGATAGCAACTAAACTTTATAAGAGATTTGTCAACCAACACCCCAATATGATATTTCATGCAATAGCCATAATGAGCATGAAGTAAATTTTCAAGCTTTGACAAGGCATATATATTTAAGCAACAAATATCAAGAAAAACACTCTTCTCTTCTTCCTCCAAATAATCAAAGCTCACTTTAAGTATCTCTAGGATTTGATTACTAGGAATTCTTTTATACTGT
Source organism: Vigna unguiculata (assembly GCF_037176805.1). Classification (NCBI taxonomy): domain Eukaryota; kingdom Viridiplantae; phylum Streptophyta; class Magnoliopsida; order Fabales; family Fabaceae; genus Vigna; species Vigna unguiculata. The sequence goes on along the minus strand of NC_140795.1, from coordinate 46,712,003 downwards.
TTGATGGCGGATTTCCATTCTTCTTTAGTTTTTCCAAACAAGTTGGAACCTATTACTTCCAAAGCCAATGGAAGGCCAGAAGCATAAATCACTACATCATTCAAGACCTCCTTATAACTTGCATCAATGTTTTTTGTTTTAAAAGCTTTCCATGAAAGCAAGTCAAGAGCATTGTTCTTATTCAATACCTTCACCTCATACGTTTTTGTAACCCCATAAGATGACAATAATTGTTTGTCCCGAGTAGTGATGATGACTCTGCTCCCAGGACCAAACAAATCAGGTCTTCCAACAATAGCCTGCAATTGCCCGTATTTGTCAAACATCATCTAGAATCAAGATAACCTTATTTCTTTGAAGCCTGTGGTGTATCACTGAAGCTCCTTGTTCTATGCTTGCAAAGTTTGCTTCCTTCTCTCCAAGCATTTCACGAAGAAGGATGCTTTGGAGGTGTTGTAACCCATGCTTGTTTGATTTTTGTCTCACATTTTGAAGAAAACACGAACAATCAAAATGGTGAGCAATCAAATTATAAACTGCTAAAGCAAGTGTTGACTTTCCTATCCCACCGATTCCATGGATTCCCACCATGTGGACATAATCATCAGATCCAACTTCCAAAAGCTTCCTTACTGCCAGTGCTTTTGACTCTAGTCCAACTGGGTAATCCGCAACAGGTAAAGCAGCGTGATTAATCTTGCTGGAGACCAACTCAACTATCCTTCCAATAAACTCGTGTTCATATCCATCTCTGTTTCAAACAAAAATTCGTGATGAAAAACTAATAGCTTTGTGTCCATGTCTAGACACCAATGTTGTAATGGATATAGCAAGTATTTATTTTCTCTTTAAATGACGACATCAATATATTTGTTAGAGTCAAAATTAATCAAAAAAAAGTTGAGGTAAAAGATTGGTAAGGTGGGTTACCCGTGTTTCAAATGAAAGCCAGAGAAGTTAGCTACTTGATGCAAAGCCTTCTTCCAATTCTCCAACTTCTCCATGTTATGGTTGAACCTTTGCTCATGCTTAGCCAATGCTTCTCCATAACTTCCTTTCTGGTCTCTAACATCAGAAGGATCTACCTTAAAGAAAACTGGCAAAACCAACATATATTTTTTGTTAAAGCACTCAAGGATGTAGTCAAGTTCATCTAAGCAAAATGAGGAAGAAGCATAGTTTATAGAGAGGACAGTGATGGCAATTCTGGACTCCTCAATTGCCTTCACAAGTGCTGGTGTTATTTCCTCCCCTCTCTGTTACTCCTCATCGTCAATGAAAGTGTAGATTCCTCTGTCACGAAGGGCTTTGTAGAGATGGCCAGTAAAACTATGGCGTGTGTCTTCCCCCCTGAAGCTGAGGAAAACATCATAGGTGAAGGAAGAGGAACGCGATCCCATTGCCATGAGAACTTGGAAAAAAAATACTCTATGATAGTATGATTGTGGTGGGTGCAGTGTTAGGTCTCCAGAACTTGTAGACTTTCAAAGGAAGCTTTGTGTTCGTTGTTATGGCCATGCATGAAATAAAGTAATGCATTAAGTTTGATGGTGCATTAAAAAACTACTAAATATTTTGGTCAACCTGCAAATGCCGTTCTACATGCAGATTTTTGTCTAAAAAATACTAACTGTGAATGATGCTGTGTAACACCAGTTTAATATATAAGGTAAAGCACCCTCACTTTCTGAATTCAAACCAGTATCCGCTGACACATTCCACGAAGATTTATAAAATAATCAACCTTGTCCTTACATGCATTATGAAGTTATGTAGAGTCTGTACTACATTTAAAGTAGAATCTTCAACTTAGATAACACGCCCTTCACTCTCTGTAACAGACATTCTCAACACTAAAAAATATCTATCTCCAGCATTTCAAATTACTCTCTTTTTTCTTATACGTGTATTTTGTTTTATTAAATATTTATCTGTTTTAAATTCGAAACCACTTATGTCACATTTTAAATTGTTTCATTTTACATTGAAAATATATTTTATATATTTAAAAATATTTTACAAATTTTAATGATATAGAAACAAACTGGTAGCAACTAGTCCAAATAATACATTAATATGGCCTTCCATAATTGAGATCACCTTGTTTCTTAAGGATGTAATGTAACAACTTTTCAAGATGGGCTATAGTGTATTACAAGGTAGAAATGCACTGTATACAAATACAACGTCACATTATTTAGCATATGTAAATTTTTATAGTTGAGCGAAGACAAAAATTAGCATAATCAATATTGTTATTACAAGATTCAACTCTCATCAATGTTCAATGATATCTATGCAAAGAAGTTTCTACATTCTATGGGGCACTGATTTCTGCAATAACTCTTTTTTTGGAAAAAAATAAAGAAAGAAACTGAAGGTATTATCTTGGCATGTGGATAACACAACGCAGACACTTTCCTTCCTTCATGAGATTGAAAGCTTTGTTGATGTCATGAAATGGCAAATTGTGTGTTATGTAGTCATCAATCTGGATTTCCTGCATATTAATCATCACAATATTAGTAGTTTAGTACATATACTTTTTGCTAAAATACACTATTTATAGGAATGCATGTCCAATATCTGTTAGATGATATATTAGTTTTAAATTTGTTAGGTTAGTTACAAGTTAGTTTTGCTTTCTGTCTTTTTACGTTCTCTGCTTTCTTTTATATAAAGCTTCCGCTTGTAATAGGTAACTCACTTTTCAATATAATACAAAAGCTCTTTTTCATTCTCTCTCTCTTCACGTCAATCCTAACATGGTATCCAGAGCCTAAACTAGGCCATGGCTTCTGAAAATTCATCATCCTCCTGCACCACCACTCTTGCTCATTCCTCTGCCACTCCTCATGTCTTCTCTACCCCTATCCATTTTAAACTAGATGAAGAGAATTTCTTAACCTGGGAACAACAAGTTCAAGCAACAATTACTGGCCTCGAACTTTCAGAGTTTCTTGAAGGCTCCACAGCACCTCCACAATATCTCAGTCAAGAAGATCAAGTCTCCAATATTATCAATCCAAGATTTCTCCAATATCGTCGACAAGATAGCTTAATTGTGGCATGGCTTCTTTCATCTATGACACCAACGCTCCTAACCAAGATGGTGGGTCTCACAACTTCAGCCCAAATATGGAAGAAGCTCAAGATTTACTATGCCACTCAATCTCGAGCAAAGATCAAAAAGCTCAAGCTTCAACTTAAAACTCCGAAGCGTGATCGATCAGTTGCTGTCTACGTTCTTGATGTCAAGCGGGTAACAGATGCGCTTGCTGCCATACGTGCACCCATCAGTGAAGAAGATCACATTGAAGCCATATTGGATGGCTTTCCCAAGGAGTACGATTCTTTTGTCACGTCTATTCTCTCTCGCCTTGATCCGTATACAGTTGATGAGATTGAGGCTCTATTGTTGGCTCAAGAAGAACGTATGGAGAAACATCGCTTTCAAGATTCCATGCCTCAAGCCAATGTTGTCGTCAATTCTTGGAACGGAAACAACGCTCGTGGAAGATCCAACCAACATTCGGGCCGTTCTTCAAGAACAAATCAATCCACTCGTGGTGGTAGATCTTTTAACTCTCATAACCCTACCCGGACACAATGGTCTTCACAAGCAGAAAATTCCTCCACCAAGATACAATGTCAGATTTGTCATAAACCAGGACACAGTGCTCCTGAATGCTGGCACAAATTCAAAGAAGATTATCAACCTCCTCCTCAGGCACATAACTCCCAAACATCATCTCTTCCTAGTGACCAAACAGATCAGCCTTCTACTAGCACCTTGATTGATCCACTGTGGTATCCGGATAGCGGAGCTTCCCATCATATCACCAATGATCCTTCCACTTTTTCTTCAAAATCTTCTTATATTGGTAATGAACAAATTACTCTTGGCAATGGAACAGGTTTGCCAATACATAACTCTGGTTCAGCCTTCTTGTCTTCATCTGCTAATTCATCATTTTTTCTCTTACGTAATCTTTTACATGTGCCAATCATTACCAAAAATTTGTTGAGCGTATCTCAATTTGCAAAAGATAACAATGTATTTTTTGAATTCTACCCTAATTTTTGCAATGTTAAACGACAGGGAACTCAGGAGATCCTTCTTCAAGGAAAAATTAAAGATGGTATCTACGTTTTTCCACCTCTAAAACCTGCACCAGCTCCTCAAATTCATCACTCCACTGCTGGCTCCAACACTCTTCATACTTGGCATGCAAGGTTTGGTCATGCATCCTACAAAACTGTAAAACAGTTTCTAAATTTCTGCAACATACGTACTAATAGTGAAACTGTATTTTGTGATTCTTGTGCTCTTTCTAAGTTGCATCAATTTTCTTTTCCATCTTCAAATACTTGCTATACTAAACCGCTTGAACTTGTCTTTATAGACATTTGGGGTCCTTCACATGTTCGGTCTGTTAATGGTGATCAATATTACATCTCCTTTCTTGATGCATATTCCAGGTTTACTTGGGTATATCTTTTACACTCAAAATCTCAAGCTTTCACTCTCTTTTTACGTTTTAAATTGCTTGTTGAAAATCAATTAGGAACAAGGATAAAAGCAATCCAAACCGACAATGCTAAAGAATTTCAATGTTTTGATAAGTTTCTCCATAATGCTGGTATTGCTCATCGCTATACGTGCCCACATACCCATCAACAAAATGATTCTGTTGAACGAAAACATAAACATATTATTGAAACTGGCCTAAGCTTACTTGCTCATGCTTCTCTCCCATTAAAATACTGGAATTATGCTTTCATGCATGCTTCAATTGTTATCAACAATTTGCTCATCCCAGTGCTTAATAATCGTTCTCCTTATCAAGTTTTGTTTGGTCATATGTTAGATCACAATATGTTTAAAATTTTTGGTTGTTTGTGTTATCCTTTATTAAAACCATATAACAATCATAAATTCAACTTTAAATCTTCTGCTTGTTTATTTTTGGGTCTTTGTCGGAATAGGAAAGGCTATATTTGTATGCATCCTTCTGGAAAAATTTATTTCTCCCGTTCAGTTCTTTTCAGTGAGCAGGTTTTCCCCTATAAACTTGCTACAAATATGTTTGAGACTCAACCTACTATAGTTCCCGAGCCCACACCTCTACCTTCACCCAATATCAATTCACCACCCTTACCTTCTGTTATTACATCAGAAAAATGTATAGTGTCATCCATCCCCAATGTTGCACCTCAAGATGCTACTGCCACATCCTGTTCACCGGAAAAATCACCTCATCAGTCTAACCTTAATTCCCCTGAAACAGACCATCCCACGTCCTCTCCTATTGATCAATCTATATCTCCTTAACATTCCAACTCTCCTACTGATATTCAACGACAACCTGTCACCACTAATATACATCCAATGCAAACTTGAGGGAAGTCAGGTATCACTAAGCCTAAAGTATTCTCTGCTATTGCTACTGATGTTGTTCCTGTTATAGCCAAAGAAGCTCTTAAACATATTGAATGGAAGAAGGTCATGCAAACATAATATGATGCGCTTCTAAAGAACAAGACGTGGACTCTTGTTGAGCTTCCCCCCAATGCACATGTCATAGGTTGCAAATGGATATTCAAAAACAAGTACAATTCAGATGGCACTCTCGAGAGACGAAAAGCACGTCTTGTTGCTCGCGGATACAACCAAGTTGTTGGCATTGACTACTTTAAGACTTTTAGCCCTGTTGTTAAACCCACCACTATTCGTGTGGTTCTTTCAGTTGCTGTTGCTGCGAAATGGCAAGTACGCCAATTAGACGTAAATAATGCTTTCTTGCATGGGAAGCTCACAGAGACCGTTTACATGGATCAGCCACCGGGATTTTCAACCAGTCCAAAGCTTATTTGTCGTTTGCACAAAGCCATTTATGGCCTAAAACAGGCACCTTGAGCCTAGTATCACAAGCTGAGCACCACGCTAATCAAGATGGGTTTTCGTTCAACTATTAGTGACTCTTCTTTATTTACTAATATTACTGCAAACTCTATCATTTTGATTCTCATTTACGTAGATGATATCTTGATAACAGGCAATGATACTAATGCCATTACTGCTCTTGTTGCAGCTCTTAACATGCAGTTTTCTCTTAAAGACCTTGGCTCCCTTCACTATTTTCTTGGAATCGAGGCTACATGGTCCTCTAGTGGTGCTTTACATCTTACACAAACAAAATACATAAAAGAAATTCTCTCCAAGGTTCAAATGACAGACGCTAATTTTCTTCCTTCTCCTATGGTCTCTTCTTTAAAACTCACGCAGATGCATCCACTGCCTTTCACGACCCCACCCTATATCGTCAGATTGCAGGAGCACTGCAATATCTAACCTTTACCCGTCCCTACATTTCATACGCTGCCAACAAGCTTTGTCAATATATGCACCAACCTCAAACCCATCACTGGAATGCCATGAAACGTCTTCTACGCTACCTTGCAGGCACTCCAACTCATGGATTGTTGTTCACTCCAAACACACACCCCTCCATACAAGCTTTCACAGATGCAGATTGGGGGTCAGATCCTGATGATAGAAAGTCAACCACCGGTTATTGCATCTTCATTGGCACAAATTTGATATCATGGTCTTCAAAGAAACAAGCCGTTGTATCACACAGCTCCACTGAAGCAGAATATAGGAGTATCGCTTCTGCCAGTACCAAAATCAGTTGGCTCATGTCTCTTCTCAAGGAAATAAACCTGCACACTTCTATTCCAATTATTAACTCTGACAATCTCAGTGTTGTGCTTCTTACTGCCAACCCTGTCATGCATTCTCGCACCAAGCATTTTGAAATGGATCTACATTATATCAGAGACAATGTCCAGAAACGTGAAATCTTTGTTCGGCATGTTCCTGCTCGTCTTCAACTTGCTGATGCTCTAACAAAACCAATTTCTGGTGGAACCTTCTCTCAGTTTCGTGATAAACTCATGGTGTGCTCGCTTCCTCAACCCCATTAGTTTACGGGGGCATGTTAGATGATATATTAGTTTTAAATCTGTTAGGTTAGTTACAAGTTAGTTTTGCTTTCCGTCTTTTTACGTTCTCTGCTTTCTCTTATATAAACCTTCCGCTTGTAATATGTAACTCACTTTTCAATATAATACAAAAGCTCTTTTTCATTCTCTCTCTCTTCACGTCAATCCTAACAATATCAAACTAAAGAACAACAAAATAATCCATGGGGATAAAAGTATATAAACAAGAATCTAGCTCTACTAGAATTTGAGGTTGCATTCTCAATTCCTTTCTCTCTGGGCACTTCAGAAAATCTAAGTTACAGACTTTTGACAGACTTTATAATAAAAAGATTATGTTGCAAATACTAGATATACATCACATACTAGGCTAAACGTTGTAAACTAAAGACTTACTTTCAATGATAAGAAGAAATTGCCCTCAACTTTATCGTTAATAAACAATACCAGTGAAGCAGATGGAAGTAAGAAAGTGGCGCAAAGAAGCTATATTAACACTTTTAAAAGAATAAAAAAAGAAAGAACGATGAAATTAGCTTAGGCAGATAACTTTATTTGTAAAAGTTTTCTCATATTAGCTCCTCAAAGAGCTTATCCTATTTTTAACTAGTTGGCAAGCTAATTATAACTTATATAGAAAATTTTATTTCATTTTACTTTCTAAATTTTTCTCCTATAAGTTCTTATGAAAAAACATATAGAAGCAGAGCAAGAGTGAGAGAGAGAACTTTCTCAGGGTCATGCTGCAACAACTGTTTACCTATGAAAAAATACATTTTTTTGAACCATTAGACTTATCTTCGTATCTGTGTTGTCAGCTAAAAACGTATTTTCTGCACAAATCATCATGAAACCTAATGGTTCTTCAAATTTATTGTTTTATCTCCTTAAGTGAAGTTATCACTCAGTTTATATCTTCTCAACAGAGTTACTCTAATCACTAGCCAAAAAACATAACTACGTGTGAGATAAAATGGCATTTTCAAATAGTCATTGAGAACCGTTTATGCAGAAGGTAACAGCCTAAATTGCCCGGCTTACTAGGATTCAGTTTGATAAGAATATATATCCATCATGAAAGGGAACACATGATATTTTGATCAGGAAGTAGAGATAGTCATGTTTCAAATTAGAGTAAAAATATATGAAGTAATCATGCTTATAGAAAAAAAAAAGAAAAGAAATATTCAGGGTACTGTTGTAGTTACCTTGTTGACATACTTCTCTACTAACGAAGGAAGATCAGATTTTGGTTTCCAACCTCCAAATAGAGATCCTTTCAATGTTCTTCCCATCAGTAGTAGTCCATAATGAGCTGACATCGCAGGTTTTGCCTTTGGCACCCCAAGTGTTACAGTCAAACCCCATCCCTACGCAACCAAGGAAAAGCAATGAATCCAATTATAATGAATAAAAGCTTTTAAATGATTTTGGGTATATAGAGCATTACATCACAGCATGACTGCAATGCAGTGGTTATCATATCAGTGTCACCGACACATTCAAAAGAGAAATCTGCTCCACCATCAGTAATCCGCTTAATAACCTGGAAATTTTCAACATATATTAATGGCTGTTTGACATCATAACCTTTTTGTCCACATACTTATAGTTTTTGTGCTGAAGAGAAATCATATTTAACCAAAATAAGATTAATGATAAATTTGTATGGATCACATGAAATATTTGATCTTGTACCATACTTTGGTTATTCATCAATTAAAGTTATATAAAATATTCTCCATATGATAAAGTATGATAAGTTAAATCGGATAATTTTGTGATGAGAAGATAAACCCACCTGAGCAATAGGTTCTTCACAGGAATTCGGGTCAAGAACTTCTGTAACCCCAAAAGCCTTAGCTGTGGTAACAACCAAGACGACAACAATAAATAATCAAGGGAATAATTAAAAATAGATTAAGGAGTAATTTAGGGGACTGAATATGGTACCATTTTCACACTTCTGTGGGTTGTTGTCAACACCAATTATTCTAGATGCACCTCTTAGTTTTGCGGCTTGAGCAACCTAATTGAAGGAATGTTAGCTACAATTTGGAAAATATTATCACTCGTCAGTTGAGAAGCTAAGATACTATTGCTAAGTGCCTTTACTTACGGATAGGCCTACAGTTCCAAGACCAAAAATCACCACAGTTGATCCTTTTGACACATCAGCAACATTCCATACTGCACCCAGACCTAATGTTGCAATGCAATGATTCCCATAATCAACCATAAATGAATAATTTATCAATGATATTAACAACACTAAATTATATGTGAGGTATAAGAAAGAGGAGGAAAATAAGTCCAGCATTGTATTACGCCCTTCAAAGTCATCCAATGTCACTTAGAACCAACGGTTGTATCCAGTGATCCAATCTTTACCTAGGCCACTGACAATGGCTCTAGCATCATCAAATCTAATATTAAAACATTTTAACACCGTCTGATGTTTCCTTACCAATCATTTCTGGATCTGCTTTGGTTAATAATTCGGAAGTCCAGTAGAGTTTTGGGTCAAATTTATTATCAAATTAGTTTCATATTTTTCCCGAAGCAGCAACAAATCATCAGTTAATATCTCTGAATATGCAAATGATGGGATTAAAAGTTTTTTTTTTTTTCAAAAAATTATTGGGATCAAACAAACTAGTTCATGATATCTTTGTCATCATACAAAATTGTGTCTGTCAACAAGATACTAAAAGCAAACAATGCAAAACAAAAATAGATTAGGATATTTTGCAGGGTAAACCTATGCGACAAGCATCTATGAACCAGGTGATGGAACACTTATATGTCCTAAAATCAATTTAAGCTATAAAGAACAGTAGACCTTTAACAATCAATCAGTGTCAGACAAATATGCAATTGGAATTGTCAAAAATACAAAACAACATAAAAGGCAATCATTATTCTTTAAGTTCTAACTAAATTAAGAGAAAATGGGCCAATTCACTTGGTGATCTGCAGCTGAGAGGATCGCTAATTATAAGATTACAATTATATATATTGCCTTTATTTATTTGCTGAGGTCCTACGGTTCCTTACTGTTCAAGCTTCTGAATACAGAGACACAGTCATGCCTCCTCTAGCCATCCATGGGAAATAACAAGACAAAAAAAAAATAAAAACAGAGTCTCTAATGGCTATTACCCTGTTACTACCTCAAGTAATTTAAGTACATGAGTTTAACTTTTCAATGTGGATCTAAAACTCCTTTGATCTATTCCCAATTTTGTAGAACTAATAATAAACACTTGAAACATTTACCTGCAGCAACCCCACAGCTCAGAAGGCAAATTTTCTCAAGAGGTGCATGGGGGCTGACTTTCACTGCACATCCGGAATGGATTACTGTATATTCACTGAAACTTGAAACAGCGCAATAATGATAAACAGGCTTCCCTTTTACTGAGAAGCGTGTCTTCTGATCACTGTGCATTAAACCCCTTCTTTCCAATCCTAAAACTTGACAAATGTTACTTTTTCCAGATGTACACTGTCTGCATGTCATGCATTCTCCAATGAATACTGTTAGCACATGGTCACCCTCTTTGAATTCAGTCACTCCCAGTCCCACACTCTCAACAATCCTGCAAAACTACACTAAATATTCAACATCTATTCAGAAATTTACTCATTTTTCCATGATTTAAGTTATGTTCACGATGCAACTATATCACATTGCCATGCACAGTGTCACACTTTCTAAAATCAGTAATGTTCCCCGATGCTGCTGCACGCTTGTAGTTGATCATTGTCACTCAAGGAACTCGATACATCAGTATTTGATGCACTGCAATTCTCGTACTAGCTAATAGGTAACTCTATAAGAAATTCTTCATAAGAAATTCAGATAAAAAATCCTAAGAATCAGTAGTGATTAATGTTGTCTATAGTTCAAAGATAGAAATTAAGAATAGATTACCCTGATCCTTCATGGCCAAATATGCGAGGAAATATGGCCTGCAAAAAAAGCACCTTGCGTTAAATGTTTAACAGCAGAGTCATAAATCTTCAACGGAAAGTTCAATAATCGTGACAACAAAGATATATTGTTCAGCAAACTAATCCATCACACCACCAACCATCATTAGGCTTAAATAAGTTTCAGGTTCTCAATATATAACAATTTTTTGTTCTGAGAACCCAAAATTTCTTTTCTTCAAATTAAGTACCTAATCGACTAAAAAATTTGGTTCAAGATCCTGAAAAAAATATTTATCTATATTTCCTTCTTACAATTATGTTTACTCTTTCAACCAATTCCTGAAATATTATTAGATTTCTCTTTTGATCTCTCTACTTATTTTTTATCATAATAACCAACATAAGGACTTCATACATATCACTATTCAACAATTCAAATAGTGTGACACTTGTTTTAACTTAGCAAAAACGTGGTAAGTAGAACAAATGAAGGTAATGTCAACGACTTAACCAAAATTATATAATTTACTAGATACCCAATTTGAAAAAGAAAATATATTAAATATTCAGAAAGAAAATCGGCCATATATTAAAAGACTTGAAACTTACTTAAGTCATATATTTTATAAAAGAACAAGAGGCATAATCTTGAGGAACACAATATTCAATTCAAGATTTATCTGCAAAACTTTAATCAATCGTCTTAAACATCAAACATTGACAACCTCTTACGTTATTCAATTACATCTCACAAAGAGTGGTTTCTGGAACCTTGTTGCCCAGGATATGATTCCATTAATTTTCATTAGTTTAATTTTAATACATGGTCATTTGTCATAAATGGACCTTTTACCCTCTCAACCAGTTAGAAATCAACTTAATTACTATTTTTAAAATTACATAAGTCAATAATTTTCAATGACATGCCAATCCATGATTGTGATGGGTTTTTCTTTCTAGATTTGACATTCCAAAAGATCCCTAAAAAGTTCTATGAAACAAATTCTTCTGACAGACAATGATAACAAGCCTTACATGAGATTCCCAAGCAGAGAGATCACTGCGGCAGAGAGAGGTGGAGACAACCTTAATCCTAATCTCCATTGGTTGGGGAGGGCTCACTTCCACTTCCTCCATCACCAGTGGCTCCCCAGCTCCCCATGCCACTGCAGCTGTTCCATGTTCCACATGCCATCATTAACAAAAACCCCATCCTCCCATGTTCATCATAAACAATGGACAGAAAGATATATCAAAGGAAAAGGGTGACTGAGTTTACCTTTGCAGGTGATGACTTGAGGGGTTGAGGGCGCCATGTTAGTGAGTGAAGAAGAATTAGAAAAGTGAAAAAGAAAAGGGTGGAAGAGAACTTGAAATAGCTGTTGTTGTTCTCGTTGGTGGTGGTGATGGTGGTAGGTGACACTGTTGAGACAGAATTAGCTGGTGTTTGGTAGGATTAAGAATGTAGTTGCAGTGTGCCACTAGAGACATTAATTTTAAGGTGTAGTATTTAAATCTATATAACAAAAAAAATTTATAGGTCATATTTACAAACAAAAGAAAATAAATATCCTATCGTATCGAGCAAAACCAACAAAGATTGAAACTTTTGTGTGAGAAAGCGAGAAGAAGAAGAAATTAGTATGGCAATAATGAACAAGAAGAAAAGCAAAACAGAACGAACAAATCAACCATTGAACTGAGAAAATAAATGAGGAAAATTGTAGCCGACAAATCAACTCACAAAATCAGCAAAAATAAATCTTAAATATATTACTTTATTTGTTCCTATAAATTATTGTATTTTACTTTTGTTCTTAATAAATTTGTTACTTTTTTTGTTTTTTTAAAAAAAAAAATCACCATCTAAATCACTTAATTTTCACAAAGTAAAAATTTAATAAAAATACTTTTATTAAAAACCAAAAACAAAGTCCAAAAGTCAACCGGGGAACCAACGACATGAAAAAAACTTATAACCAATAACTCATCGAAAAAACTCTAATAAGTTAGCAGGAGACTCCAAGAAAAAAATGAACTAAAATGACTTGGAGTTAAGTTTAATTAATTAAGAAAATTAAATTAATATTTAATTTAAAACAAGATTATAAAAAAGAGTTACTTAATTTCATATTTACATAATTGCTTAAATATGATATTACAAGAGTCAAATAATCATTTTAAATATAAAATAAAATATTTGAAATAAGTATCTTAAACTTACAATATTAAAACTCATCTATGCTTACCTAAAATATTACTGATCTTTAAACCTAAGTTATTAAAATTAGAATTTCAATTTTAAGTAATTAAATTACTCTTTCGAAATTCTAAAAATTGAATTTATTTTAAAAAAATTATATTTAAATCGATTCTTAAAATTAGTAGTCTCGCAAAACATAAAATATTACAAGATTTTTTTGTACATTCAATGACTAAAATAAATATTTCGTTCTTTCAAAAGATTAAATTGACAACACTTCGTGAACCAAATTAATCATTTATCCTTACAAAAAACAAAATACTCACGGGTTAACAAAGAAAATATAGTGATAAAAAAACTCATAATTCTCAAATTCTTAATGCACTTTATGCCATTATGCTACCAGCATTACACAAGACAATTAAACGTTAATCTCAACAATCATTTCTTCACTAGAACATAAAGAACAACACGATTGCTGCAATAATCAGGGTGCCACAGTGTTTGATCCACACGACCAATAGCGAAATTGTTCATTGCAGCTTCTAAGAAGTACTCAAGAATGGCATCTGAAATAAGAACATTATTTAGCACAGGTCATGCATTGTGGTTCCGAAAAAGAAGAAAAAGGAATAGAATTCTTTACCATTTCTGAGTTCTCCAGCCAAAAATATTGTTGTATTTGATCCAGAGAGTTGCATAAGCGTCTCTAGCAGATCCACCACTGCCCCCTCACTGTACACTACATCAGATCCTAGCACTGATAACAGGAAATCAAGTATTGAATCACCAAGCTATTCCTATAAATAGTTCAAAATTTAACAGCTTCTTATGGAACTCTGATTCAATTCTCATTAGCCAAAAACACCAAAATGACAATTTTAGTAAACATAGCATTAACAAGAGCCTCGTCATGCTAGAATGTAAAAAAATAAAACACTTCTGATATGAATTGATGCAAAAATTTTCATGAGACCATGGTGGCATAAGTTGTAACACTTCATCTAAATTCTAATTTTGCAAAACAGGTTGTATTTGCAATGATCTCACAACGAATATTAGATTAAAAACATAAAAGAAAATGCTAACAAAGTAGACAAAGGTAACTCCAATAGGCATTCGGATCAACAGAAGAAAAAAAAATACAACTAACTACAAATCTATTATAGGAACGCAAATCACTGTGACATTTCATAAGTTTTGTGGTGCCCGTGGTTGAATCTTGTTTGTTTCTCCTTGTTAGCTCTAAGCAGTGGGGAGGGGTTGAGGGAGATAACTTTTACCGAAATCAGGTGTGGGATCAATGAGTTCTGAGTCAGGATCTTCTCCCCATGTGAGTTCCGTAGCTGTTATAGAACCGCGTAGAGAAACATGTTTCATATTGGTCTCAATGTTCTTTCTCAGTAGCCTCAGCCTATCTGGCAGATCAGTAACAACAACTTCACCACCCAAGAGGGCTGCAATACAACTAAGGAAGAAAATAAGAAAGGTGCATCATAGATTGAGTAAGAACAACCAAAAAAATAATTGTTCTCCATTGCTGGACAACCTAGAGCTAGTAGGGTTAAACTTCTTAAAAAACAGTTACAGAAAAGGAAAAGAACACAAATTAAGGAGGTGAAATGAATCAGACTTCTCCCATAAGATGGAATCAACTTATACACCACAACAAATAAGGTAGCTAGGGCTTATGACAAAGTTAAGGTAGAGAAGTATATTTAAACTAGTGAGAGAAATTTGATTCAATTTTATCTTAATTCATCTTATTTCTTCTCCTATACTAGCTCATTGAAAAGTTTATCCAAATTGTCGCTTGGTTGTAAAGAAAAACGATGCCAAAGCCCAAACCTCTACTTTCCTACATCATTTAGTCCATGTGGAAAAAGCCAAAAGCTAATCAAGAAATTACTGAGAAACCAAAGCCATATATCATGAACAGATAAAGAAGAAGATAGAGATTGCAATTGAACTCACCCAACCAATCCACAACCAGATCCCAACTCGACAATCTTCTTTCCCTGAAGGACAAGCATCCCTGAGTCAACAGAATGCTCCAGAAACTTCCCCAATACAACTCCACTGTCCCACATCACCGCTCCAGTCACTCCAGGAGTTCCCTAAAATCAAAACTCGAAAATACCATAACTGTGAGTTGAATTAACAATATTCAATTCACCGCATGATGGAAATTTCAACATTAAATCTTAAAACAATAAACCAACAATTAAAAACGGCACAAGCTAAAGCAAAAGCCGTTTGAGCAGTAATGTGAAGTTAACTTGATCATTTTCTCCAAATTCAAAGCTCCAATAACACACGTAACCAATGGATGGCTACTGCAAGACTCTAACTTTAACCAATAACAATCAGCAGCATGCCATTTTATGAAAAGGGTAATCAAGTTCGGGCTTAAAAACAACCAGGTCATCAAGTTATAACTCAAACCATGATCAAACTGTGGATGATTACCCAATGTGAAGTTAAGTGGTTTTCGTTTTCTAAAAATCAGAGCCTCAATAGTACAAGTCATCAACCAGGGATGTCATAAGCTTCCACCTTTAAGAAATAACAATCAGTACCATAGTATTTTATGAAAAGGGAAATCACATTCGAGTTAAACAAAGCAATTGGGTCATCAAGTTAGAACACAAACCAGGATCAAAATCAAAGCTTTTTTTTTACCAATAATCTTTTTAACTAAAGCAGGGAGCGTAAGAGAGAAAGATACCAAGGAAGAAGGGGATTGAAGAATGGATAGAGAGTGGCCACAAGTGTCGAGGGACAGTTGCAAAGAAGATTGAGAGACAAAAGCGTTGGGTTTAGAAAGCGTGGGTTGCTGAATACCCCAAAGAAGCATGGTCTCCTCCGCAGCAGATTCCTCTCCACCAATCATCAACCGAACTTCACCACCGTACGATCCCAACTTCACCATTGGTGCCACTGCTTCCTCTTCCTCTTCCTTTTCCATGGCGTCCTCGCTCACTCTGCTTCGGTTTCAATTGGGTTCATTTTATTATGGCCTTTTTGTTTTGGACATTGAAACAAACAGGGCCTTGTATTGGGCTATTTCGTTTAACGCCCCGTGGTTCTTCCTACACCTCTATAGGGTGTGTAAAAACACAACCCTCACATATTAAAGAAAATAGATAAACAAAGAAATTTAATTATACAGAATGAAGAATTAATTATAATTAATATGAAAACATTACGTGAAAAACTTACAGGGCAACAAGTTCCTATGATTATCTAAAACATGAAAATATTTCCTACTAAAACTATCAATGATCAAAGTTAGTGATAAAAAAAAGTAGCTTTCATGTTAAAAAAGTTTATAGCATTCATTTCAAAGACTTTTAAGAGAGAAAAAAAAAATCCAAAATTAAATCAACCTATACTAATATCTAGAAGCTGTGACATATAACTTTTCTAATTTTGTATTTCTAACTTTTGAATAAACTAAATTTAATTCATAAAAAAATCTTAAAAAATTCTTATACCAAAGTTTTGGAAAGAAAACCTTTAACTTCTACTATAGTCTGTGTTTGGTTTTAATTTGGTGAGTCAATTTGTAGCTTTCAAAAAGCACCAATTTTCTTGCATTTTAAAGTAAAAAATGGAACCAAACACCCAATTAAGGTTATACGTATCCATCGTACAACAAATTTTAAGGTAAATCATGAAAGACAAGTGGTTTTTCATTCTTTTACTTTACAACACTGAGCTTTTGTAACTACTTCTCATTTTGTAGCTTTTATGGTTTCACTTATTCCTTGCATGCCTATTTTTCAACGGTCAACACACGAGGGAGTAAAATAAAAACCTAATGTTGACTACTTTAAGTCCATTCATTTGTTTGCTTACCTAATTTACTTACTCATTTAGGAGTTCAAACAGACAAAGTTTTAAATTTGACCAAAAAAAAAACAGAGAGAAAACTTTCAAAAACAAAAGTTTTGAAGCTTTTCCCTTTATCATAATTAGTCTTCAAGCCTTGTTGTGTTACACTGGAGATTTGTCTGACAATAAAAATACCTTAATAATACAAAATATAATATTAAAAATAATTATATATCTATGTACAAGAGTTAAATGTGTTTTTTATTTTCATATTATTATAAAAGAATGTATGTAATCCTTAAACTAAATTATAAAATATTCCGTGTTTATATTCTATGAAAATTATGTAAAATATTTCTTCAAAAACAAATGTATGTGAGAATTATATTTTATTTTACTGTGAAAGTCAGTCATATGAAAAACACTCTGTTGTAAAAAAAAATATTTTAGATCGATTTTCATAAAATATAAGGAATAAATACATTATAATTTAATTTATAGATAAAACTCTTCTTTTATACCAGTTTGAAAACAATATATATAACCTTTTTTTCATTTATCCTTTTAGTGTTCAGGCTTTAAATTGACAAAAATATACAAAAATAAAAAAGGCATCTATAACTAGCTAAGAATAACTTGAAAGAATGGAGATTAAAATATAAAATTTAGTCAAATATAAGAAACAAATGAGTAATTTATATTTTCTATATAACTTGTAAGAGGATAAAGAACTTATTTGTAGGCCACATATATAATCAAGAATAAAATTACCAAACCTATAGATTTAATGACATTGTTGTTGTTGTCAAAAAATAAGAGAGATTTTATTTGGTATAACAACATTTGACACAAAAATCATTACTAGTATATCGATCATTTTGTCCGATTGGAAAAATAATGATTGAAAAGTAGTAGGACAACTCACTCTTTGATTTCACATTTCCTAGAGTCAACACATGATTAAATAAACAAACATTATATATATATATATATATATATATATATATATATATATATATATATTTCCTCTAATGGATTTTTTTTCTTAAATCAATTGTAAGAAGAAGGCATGAGATTACTTTTACGTTTTTGTTTTTAAATATTAAGAAAAATAAGAGCAGTAATTTTGTTTAAGATATTCTTTAAAATAAAAGTATATATATTAAATATAAAAAGGAATAATATCTAATTTGGTCTCTCAAATATTAAAGTGATAGGTCTTTGAATAACTTTTTTTTATGTAAATGACTATTTGAATTATACATGTATTGTCTAAGTTCTTAAGTGAGAATTTTACCAAAAGTCAAGAACAATTAATTGTGATGGTGACACTTTGTTCACTTCTCTCCATTAAGTATAAACTTAATATGATTATGAAAAAAAAGTATTGACTAATAGATTTATAAATAGACTCAAATTCCTTATTGCATTGTTCAAAGTGATTTTCCATTCTCAACAAAACACTCAAAAAAAGTTACAATATTCCAATGTATTTTTCAAATAAAATAAAGTAAACACACTTTCATATTCCTATCTAGAGAACATATATTTTAGTTTGAATGAAAAGTTCCTTTCCATAAATATATTGAAGTTCATCCCACCCCATTCAGTGTAATTGTGTGTGTGTGTATATATATATATATATATATATATATATATATAGTTTATGATTTTATCAGTTGTTTCCAAGTTTGCAACTAAACCGGCATCAGAGTCAAAGCAGTTTGGCCACTACTATGATGCTAGAATCCAACAAGAACAAACTATTCATATTGCATAAATTAAGTTGAAGTTTTCTTCTTTATCTAACTCATTCTACACGGCACATAGTTCCAACCTTACAAAACAGAATTCTGCTGTCACCAATGATTCTCCTCTGAAACAAATTTCAATTTGGATTCTCTAAGCCAGCCAGCTAGTGCAATCTAGAGAAAGGTTTTCAAAAGTTCTAATGATACTGGTATGAAAAAAAGTCTGTAAAATATCTACAGACAAATACATCAAAACTTTGTTGACATTTTAATATTTTTACATGAAAACTTTCCAAATCTGTAACTAGATTAACTAGTGGGTTGTTGATGCTTCCACATTTCATTAAATTCATTCTATACAACAACTCTGTGACAAACTAACTACCCCACTCTTCATTTTCAAACACAGTAAACATTGCCTCAAGTTGCTAAACCTATTTTTGCCACTATCTTATCCATTTTGTTAATCATTCACTATCATGATCAACATTCAATTTGGTTTCCTTTGAACTCTTGAGAAGAGGCATAGCATCATAGTAGTGCCCAAAGTTCTTCTCTGCATAAAATAATGGTTCTGCTAAGCTTTGCAATATTTGTAGGGCATCCTTCATGGAAGGCCTACTTGTAGGCAATGTTGCAGTGCACATGACACCAAGTTTGAAAACAGTGCACATTTCATCTATGTTACTGGCTTCAGTGACATTTTTGTCTAGCAATTCTTCAACATTGTCTCCAATCAGAATGTGACGCCATGCCCACTCTGAAAGAGATGAATGTTGGTCTCCATAACTTGCTTCTTTACCGGTTGTCAGTTCTAATAGCACTACTCCAAAGCTGAACACATCAATCTTTTCACTAACTCTGGTTGATTGCACAAATTCTGCAATTCAAATATGAAAAATTAAATTGAGAATAAACATATATGCCATTCGAGAGTGGAGACTGTTATGTGACTTTTTTCACTGAATGCGTCGAGAAAAGTGTAAACCTCTATTTTGTACTAAGATTATAAGTATCAATCACTATGGTTAGGAGCAAAAAGATTGTATGTCACTCACCTGGAGCAATATAGCCAAATGAGCCAATAACAGCTGACATGGTGCTAAGTTCTCCTGGTTTGATTAACAACTTAGCTAGTCCAAAATCAGCAACTTTTGCATTGAACTGAGAATCCAGAAGGATGTTGCTTGTTTTTATATCTCTATGAACAATAGGTGGTAAACAGTCATGATGCATGTAGCTCAAACCCTGAGCAACCCCAATTGCTATTTTCAACCTCTTTGGCCAATCAAGGACCACTTTATTGACTGAACCTGGCTTAACACTCTGATGCAGCCACTTATCTAGGCTGAGATTTTCCAGATACTCATACACAAGGAGCATAGAATCTTCATTAGAGATACAACACATCAACCTCACAATGTTGGTATGACGAATGTTGCTCAATATTCTAACTTCTGCACGGAAGGAGCTCTCAAGCTTCTTCTCTAACTTTCTGTTATTCCAAATCTTTTTCACAGCAACATAGTCTGAACCAACATCAATGCGGTATACCGTACCATATCCACCGCTACCAATGATGTTTTGTTCTGTCATTGATGAGACAATGGTTGATTCTGTGAAATTCACCCTCTGAAAGGAAATGAGCTTCCAAGAGTTGTCTAATCCTTTCTTTCTCTTTCTTTGAAATCTAATAAACATGACTGATGCCAAAAGGGCCAGTAACAAGGCTACTACCGCCAAGCATATAATCAAACCAATAGACCAAGATGAGCCCTTGCTTGTTCTTTGAAGGCCAGAATTGCACAAGGTAAGGTTCAGTGCTGGGTTGTCAGAACAAAGACCAGAATTGCCCAAAAAGCTACCAGCATACGCAGAATTTTCAAACTCCCTTTGAATCCTCCCAGTTAAATGATTATAAGACAAATTGAGATTGGTGAGTCTGGTAGAGAGGGAAGGAAGTTGGCCAGAGAATCCATTTTCTGATAGATCAAGCTGACTAAGGACTGGTAACTGACCAATTGCATGAGGGATTTGTCCAGAGAGTTGGTTTTGGCTCAAATTTAGAGTGACCAAGGATTTCCATGATATTATATCTGATGGAAGTGCCCCAGTGAGTTGGTTCTGATCAAGCAACAAGGTTGTTAACTTAGGAAGAGCTGTTAGCCCTTCTGGAATACTTCCATTGAAATTGTTCTTACTGGCATCAAACACTACCAAATTAGTCCATGATGATACCCCACTAGGAATTCCACCAGAAAATTGATTGTAACCTATCTCAAACCTCGAAACATTCCAAGATAGCCTTTCAGGAAGCACACCAGTGAACTTGTTATGGCTCACCATGAAATTTGACAAATTGAAAGATGTCCAAAGACCATTAGGAATGTTACCAGAAAACTCATTTTCGTGAATTTTCAGGTCCAGTAAACTACTGCAATTTCCAAGAAATTCTGGCAACTCACCACTCAGCTTATTCTCATAAACAGACAAGTTAAGTAACGTCCCATGATAGCACAGGTTATCCGGTAACTTCCCAGTAAAATTATTAGATGCAATCAAAAAGGTTTTAAGCTTTGAGTAACGGCCAAAATCAGGAGGAAGAGTACCTGATAAGTTGTTGAAAAACACGCGAAAATCACTGAGAGCTGGAAGAGTGCCTAAGCTTTGTGGTATCACACCTGACAAGCTATTCAAAGACAGACTCAACCATGAGAGCTGTTGCAGTTTTCCAAAATCATCTGGTATTTTCCCTGTGAGATCGTTTCTTGCAAGATCAAGGTTGACCAAGTTTAATGCCTCAACCACACTTGGTATCTCCCCTGAGAGGCTGTTTTCAAAAAGATAGAGTGAGGTCAGATTCTTCAGCAAGAATAAACCACTTGGAATTCCTCCAGTTAAGCCATTTTTTGATGCATCCAGCTTCTCCAAAGCCACCATATCTCCAACGTTATCTGGGATTTCCCCTACCAAGTTGGTGCCAAACAAATAAAACACCTTCAATTTGTTGAACTTGGTCAAGTTCCAAGGCAACTTCCATTTAGGAAACAAGAAGTTAGAGGACAAGTCCAAGAACTCAAGATTGGGCAAGCTATCAATCTCAGCAGCAACAGTTCCATTCAATAAGCAAAACTGAAGTTTAAGCTGTCTCAATTGCTTTAAATTTGCAATACTAGCAGGAACATCACCATAGAAATTGGTAGAACCAAGGTTGAGATATTGCAAATTAGCACCCAAACGGTCAATGTCATGAGGAACCTTGCCATCAAAGTTGTTCCCTGAAAGATCTAGGTACTCCAACTTGGAGCAGTTGTAGAGGGGCGTGGGGAAATCACCAGGGATGAAGTTGAAGCTGAAATCAAGGTGTGTGAGGTTGGTGAGGTCACAGATGAAGGGTGGTATAGTTTTGTTGATGTTGGAATGTGAGAGGGTGAGGGAAGTGACTGAGGCAGCGGTGCATGTGATCTCTGGCCATGAACAGTGAGAAGAAGTTGAACTCCAATGGGAGAGGAAAGAAGGGTCTTCAAGATATTGCTTTATGTTAAGCAAAACTGCATGCTCTTGATCATTCAAAGATTGTGAGCTTGTGTGAACAAGGAAGAAGAACAGAACCAGAAAAATGTGACATGAAAAGTGTATACATGATTGAACTGGTATAGTCATCTAGGTGAGTGTGCAAAAGAGAGTGAAAGAGAGAAAAAACAAGTTTTTCCGGTGTTCTGCAGAGAGAGGAGAAGATGATTCTGGTCAGCACTGTTACAAATGAGTTCTGAATGTGTACATAGAAAAGTCGAAAATGGTTAGCTTGCTTTGAGACAATTCACACGTTACTGTGATATATTAGTGCTTATATACAACTCTTTTTATCGTATTATTTTATTTGGGTTAAATATGTTTTTTGTCCCTCAAGTTTTAGCGAAATTTGGAATTAGTTCCTCATCAAAACTTTTGACCAATTTAGTCCTTCATCTTTCAAAATATGTGAATTTAGTCTTTTTAACCAAATTTTGTTAAGTTTATCTGACGTTTCAAGCGCATTTCATGATAGTATTTAAGTTAACATTAAATTTGGTTAAAAAGACTAAATTCACATATTTTGAAAGATGAAGGACTAAATTGGTCAAAAGTTTTGATGAGGGACTAAACCCAACTTTCGCTCAAACTTAAGAGACCAAAAACATATTTAACTTATTTTATTTTGAACTACTGTCAGGAATAACTTGATTAGAGTGATAAAAGATAACCATATCTTTTTATATATACTTATGGATACGATTTTTGGAATAGTAATCTTTATTTTTTTATGAACCTTTCCATAGGAATTTATTAGAAAAACATAATACCAATTAAATCTGAACTCAATTCATATAAAAAATTATTATTATTTTTATTTTAAAATATTAAGATAATTAGTTTATATATTATTCATTTTTTTTCATTTTTACTTAATCTAATATTATTTAAAACTCATTTAGATTTTAATTATTTTTTATTTATTAAAATTTTGAGAAATACGACAATTATCAAAAGAATTTATTTTGTGTGACGAAGAGAACGTCCTGATTTTATAAGCTGGGAAATTAATGTTATGAAAAAAAATATGAGAAGCTTCTACGAAATGCAGTATTTTTTTTATACTATAGTCTTGGATCAACATTTATGAATCTTTAATTATATTTGAAGCCAAGTGTTAACAACATGCTTTGATAGTGACGTTGACAATGACCTTGAGGCGTGAAACACAAACCAATAGTTAAAATAAGAAATTGAATAATGGAATTTTTAGTTTTAATAAATTAAATAAAATTGATTTTTTTTTTCGATTTTAGTTATATATATTTTCTATGTATAAAAAATAACAGATTTCATCATGAGTTAAATTGACTTTATTTATTTTATTAATTGTTTAATGCCTTTAATGAAAATATACCCACCTGTGCTGTATGTACATGGATACATAACCACTTGTAGAAATATGAGCCCGACATTTGAATGTTTATTAATAAATTTTGGTTTTGAATTTTTTTTCTAATTTTAGATTATTAACTCTGATTTTAGTCCTTGTAAGAGAACACTTTTTATTTTTATTTTTTGTCTTATTTTAATCACTTTAACTCTGTATTATGCGTTGTTCTAGTTTCACTTTTATTTAACCAAAATTTTTAAATTGTTATAATAGGCTAATATGCAAAACATAAGAGTTAATCAAGTTTTAAATATTTTATAATTTTAAATTTTTTAAATATTTTTTTATTAATTTTTTTAAGTATTTAAAATACTTTTATTTTTATTTAATTTTTGTCTGAATGATGAAACTGTTATTTTTTTTTATATAATTAAATTTTTAATATCACCCAGCTTACTTGTTAACTTATTTTTAGAAAGAAAAGAAACTAATTGACAGTTAAAAGAGATTAAAGAAAAAAATAATTAATAAATTGGGATAAAAATATAAAAATAACAATTACCTTCACACAAAAACCAATGAAAATAAAAAAAATATTTGAGAATTCAATATCACAATTATTTTAATAAAAATTTAATTAAAAATATATAAATTTTTGAAATATTAATTTTTGATAAAATCTTAAATTAAATATATTTGATATTGATAAGTTTTTTTGATTAATTTTTTCACATTAGATCTTTAGGAAATTTAAAAGCTAACTTCATAATAAATTTAATATTAAATTATTCTTTTGGTGTTGTTTTCGTTAAAGTAGTTTCAAATTTGGCCTTTATTTTTTTTTTTCAATTTAGTTTTGGTTTTGTTAAAAGTGATTCAATTTAGTTTTGTTTTTAGTTTCAATTATTTTTGTAAAAGTTAAGTATTATTGTCTCCTTAAATTGAGATTTAATTAACTTTTTTGTATAAATTTTATGTTGATATTTTTACTAAAATTAATATTTTATTAAATAATTTTAAAAATATTTTTAAATTAATTTTAAAATTTATACGAAATACATGTTTGAGATCATATTAATTAGAGTTTTCATGTGAATAATTAAATTTAACGTAAGTGAAGAAACATAAATCATACAAAAAATATATATAAACAAATTAAAATTAATAAGTTGTAATTCTCAAGATTTAAGTATTAACTCTATCAATCTACTCATATGAGTTGTCCTAAATATTTTATATAAATTTCAAAGTTTGTTTAAAAATAATTCTATAAATATTTAATAAAAATATTAATTTTAGTAAAAATATCATCATAAAATTTATACAAAGAATAAATTGAGTCTTTTAATTTAAAGAAGAATAATATTACTTTATTTTTTCAAAAATAAAAACTAAATTGAAATAAAAAAAAATAGAAACCAAATTGAAATTCTATCCCCTAATAACATTTGTAAAAGAAATTCAAAAAAAAAAAATTCAAAAATTTAAAAAAATCACAAGTTGACATGTAAGACTAACTTTATCACTATTTATAAAAACTAATGGTATTTTTAAAACAAAAACATAATCATATTGAGACAAAAGAAATTGAAAAACCATTTGAACACCTCTTAAAAAACAATGACAAAAAATATAATTTAGCCTAAATTTAATATTGTTTTGAAATACCTTTACCCATAAACAAGCTTTAGATAACCTTGTAATCTTATAATTGTAGTGCAATGAATAGTGAAAAATAATAGCATTGGAACATATTAACTTTAAAAATTTTATACCTCGTTCCGTATATTGCTTAACATATTGTCCCTTATCTTTAAAATGTTCTTCAAAACTAAAGTGATTTAAATCATTATCTGAAATTAATGATAATGCAAAAAGGACTAACAACTTAACTTGAAATATTAAAATTACTTAATTATAAAACTATAATAATTTTACATGTCTAAAAACTTAAAAAAGTTAGTATAAAGACGGATCGTTGGTTATATTAAATCTCTAAAGATTTTGCCCTAAGCATAAAAGCTTCTAGAAAGTCCACCCTTAAAAAAATTGGTCAACTCAATGAGTATAATATTCACCTTGCTTACGAAATTAGCTTCAAGTTCCAATACTCAATAAATAAATTTATGTTAGTTCCAAACACTAAACTTTGAATCAAATTCACCAATAATAGATAATATGTCACATCATTATTAAACTATTCATTATCATTGGGTTAAATTAGTCTCACTTTATAAATTTTAATATTTCTGTCTACATTTTTCTTTTGCATTCTTTTGATTTTCAATATATATATATATATATATATATATATATATATATATATATATATATATATATATATATTACATAGAAAATTAGGAGACAACTGTACTATATAAAATTCTTTAAAATGATATCTGTCCTGAACATTATCATAATTAATATGATATTCTAGGTAGAAAGAACATAGAATTGTGTCAATATTATAATTTCAAATTTGTTTTGGCTTTTGGATTGCGTGACGAAATTTTTTGTTTCTAGAATGTGTCGAAATTTTTTGTTTCGTAAAACAAAGAGAAGAATATAAGAAAATAAAAATATTATGTTGTCGTAAATAAAGAGTTTATGTGACATTAAATTAAAGTGATAGAATCATGTCTAATTTTGTAATATTCACGTTAAGTCTTGTTATTATTAATGTTTTTTTTTCAAATGCATCTTTCATAAAATGTTGTGTGTGAAATTTTCATTTCTTATTTGGCTCTTCCAATAAAATTTAAACTAAACCAGTAATTTACAATTTAATTGTATCAATTATCAGTTTTTGTGTATAAACGTCTTATAAAGTTATTAAACATGGTTAAAAAAACTTATTAAGCATTTTATGATAAAATAAATAAATAAATATATGGTATAATTTTCTTTATGTAATTATTGCAACATCGTTAAAATTTTCATGTTATTTATAAATAAATTGTATAATCTTATAGTTAAATACAATAACATAGTTTTGTTATAATATTTTCATAAGCGTAAATATATTTTTAGTATAATACAATTAAATTATAAAATAAATTTCAAGACACGCTTCATTTATGTTTATTTGTGGCTAATTAATTTTAAATTCATAATATTATATTTAAGTGGTTTAATGTAGCTCAATTCAGTTTTTTTTTTTTTCATCAATTTTACTTATTTCAATTTCGAACACTACATATACATTTTTATTGTGATATCATCAGTCTCAAATATAAACCTTCTCACTATCACGAAATTGTCGTTTGTGATCGAAACAAAATTGTAAATTCATGACATTTGGAGTGATTAAATGAAAGGAAAGAATAAAATAAAGAGAAAGAACAACTTATTTAGAAGGAAAAAAATATTGTACTTAATATAGCACAGGTTCCTTGAAGAAGAAAGTTTAAAATGAAAAGAAAAAAATAATATTTAACTAGCACATCACTAGTACAATTAATGAAACATTTGAAGAAAATATTTACTGTTTATTTGAATTTTTCACTATATATATATATATATATATATATATATATATATATATATATATATATATATATAATTGGTTTGGTGGCATATCTAAGTTATTTTACTTTTTTTCAACATTGAGATATATATGATTTGACTCCTAACATGTTGTCAATTAATCAATTCAATACTCATATAACTCAAATTCAATCATTCCACATTTCAAGGTTTTCAAAAATTAAAAAAATTCTTAACACACGTTTCAAATTTTGGCATATCAAATTAGCATTTCATCAAATTTATTGTATTCCAAACCACAAACACAATTCTTTAAATTATAATTCACTAGCTTCACTTATCTAAGATGTATGTCACTATCAAAAAAAGCTTAATTGTCTAAAAACCTTTAATCACATGGGATAACATATTTATATATAGAAAACTCAGATTAATGATCTAATCACACTCTAACAATCATAATAAAATAAATATTCACTTTAAACTCTTAAAACACATACAAACTCAAAAACCCTTGCATGGAACAAATTTCAATAAAAGACGCAAAAGAAGAATAAAAGAAAAATTTGTTTTATTTAAGATTCTGATTAAATAAAATTGTAACACTCTTCGCTAAGAGTTTCATAACGTTATTTCTTTATTTTATAAGTTACATTATTGTGTGTATATATAACAAAGTTAATTAAAAAAAAAAAAAGAACAACTTAACCTATCATGTTAATGAAGGCAGTAATGAGGTGAATCTATAACAAGAAAGACAGTATAAAGAGCTTAGGTGACAAACTAAACAGAAACATTAATTGCATTGCAGCCTTTTAGAATGAAATATTTGACTGAATCCATCTTCATCATCACTCACATTCAAAAGGTAACTAAACTTGCTAAACATTAATTTATTAAAAAGAAATTGGTAGAAACAAAGGATCTTACAAAAAATAATGACGTTTTTTTTCTATTTTATTCTTATGTGACACATTATCAATCCGATACAAAATTAATATATTAGGAAAATATATAAAAAGTGACGGTAAAATAAAAAACATGGACAATGATTTATGTATCATCCTATTACATCCACTTAATTTTTTTATTTATAATAATTGTTTTCAAAATCATAACAATAATGAAATCTAATTAGTACCTTTTTTCACTAGAAGTACATAATCATTCATCAAATTAAAAAATATATATAACATTTTACTTTGAAAAAAAAAAACAATGGGGTGAGAGAGGCTCGAACTCTCGACCTCAGGATAACTCAGAGCTATGAGACCTACGCGCTAGCCAACTGCGCCACCACCCCAGGTTTGTTTGGTTAGAAAATTTAATAGTATCCAAACTATTATAAATTTATGAAATTGTATATTGTTCAACGCATAATTAGTAAAAGCCTAATCTTAAATTGTGAGGGTATCTGTGTTTGATTCTTGTCTCTAATGTTTCAGTGTTTTAGTGAAATAAAATTATAAAAGATGTAATTTTTCATGCCTAAAGTTTCAACAGAGTTGAATGATGTCTGCAACTATAGACTACTTTTGTTACTCCAAGATGTTATAATAATCAAAATACCAAAAGAGCATACAAATATATATTATACGTGATTCAAATGAATTAACACAATAAAGATAAATTCAGATTTCAACATAGAAAATTAGACAGTTTTTTTTTTAATTAAAAATACATTAGAACCAAATATGAAAGTTTTATGCAGTTGAACATAAACCGTAAATAAACCTTTTATAGCTTGAATCCGTTTTATGATTTTATTTTATACTTTTTTTTTATCAATACATTTTTATTGTTTTAGTATATGTGATATTCGAATAAACTTGATTATTAATATATATTTATTCTCTTCAATATTTTGAATAGTATTAAATAATTTGTTTAAATATATTAATAGTTTTCCTTTTGTCGTCAGTAATTAAATATAAAAGGATGTCCATTATTTTACAATAAAGAAAAATCAAAGAACGTAATCACTCATCTGTCATGTTTTTATACAAAATTTTAATTTATATGGAAGTTAAGATTATTCTTCACCAAATTTATTTACACATAACATTTTTCTTATCCAACCTTATCAATTCTCAGATTTTCTTTCTTTTTTCAATTGATTCACTCTTTAACCCTCCTAAACCATAGTGTATAACATGGATAACTTGCATTAATTATCCATGTTTCAACAAGTCACATTTGAAACATTTGCTTTTAACATTTTTCTCCTTAATACTAATACTATAACATTCACATTACTAGAACAATATTTTCGTCCACCTTATTCATGTTTATACTAAGTTACTCATGTGTCACATGTTTACAGAAAAAGTCTTTTATAGGAAAGATTTAATTTCTATGGAAGTTAACATTATTCCTCACTAAATTTGTTTACTCAACAATTTTCTTGACACCATACCACAAAAGTCAAAATCGAATCCATGCTACAACAAGCAACATCCATACTGCATGGTTCTTCTGAACAAGTAATTCCTCAAGGACCATACCATCACTTCAGAATTATAGCAAGATAAACAAAACTGGCACATTGAGATGAGATGAGATGAATTCACATACAAAATTGTATCTCACATAATTGAACAGATATAGTGATGGAGTAGTACTTCATTTTCTTTTCCAACCTTCAAAAGACTAATGCTTCATACAGGAAACTTTTTATGCCTTGACTACAATTTAATACTTTCTCTAAACAAATCAAGCATTCTGTACTAAAACTAAAACCTACAAAGACAATGATGGAAAGAAGTAATCTGCCATCAAACTGCAATTACCAATCATTCATCATCAGAACTATCGTATGCCAGGCCCAGTAATCCCCCACCAGAGTTTTCAATCATAGGCTTAGCTTCGGTTTCATGTGACCCCAAAGGAGTATGCTCCTCAGCTTTCTTTGATACAGATAAAGATTGTTCCTGCACTTTCTTTGGTCCTGTCAAAGATTGCTTCTCTTTTGAAGGATCATGATCAGGCTTACAAGTTGTGACAGGGGCATTTTGAGAAGCTGGGGTTGACTGGTTGCCATCAGATCTTGGCCTCTTAGGTTTAATCTCAACAACTTTTTTCAGCAAATCTTGTTGCCTATATCATAAAAACTCATAAATACTTTGAGAATGAGAATCACTGAAGCTAGGAAAGACAAGGGAATGCATGGAGGGACAAGAAGGATTGGGAAGATCTACCTAATACCACTCTTTGGCTTTGGCTCAACGCGAAATGCCAATGGTACAGATGCAGGTGTCGAATCCGCTAAACTTGCAGCTCTGTATTTGTTGGTGAAGGGGAAACAAAGTAATACATACAACTTAACAAGCAGCTTTATCAGAAACACTTTACCAGTATCATATAATATAGGTTTCACAAACAATGAAAGAGGACAAATGAATATGTAAATAGAGCCTAGGTTGCATTTTGTACATATCAATTCAACAGAAGTTATTAGGATCAGACAACTATATTGAAAAATGTAACACCTGTTTAAATTCATTGAATAAAATTTCTAGACTAAAAACTGTATTACAATCATATAGCTTGAAATATGAATTTTTGTCATGCTTAAAGAACAACCCCACTACTCCTACATATCATCTTAAAGCACTTGCATAGCATTCAACATCTTAAATGGATGACGTAAGATCCAATGCATAGTCTATAAAACTGGACCAGAATGGCTAGTTTGATTGAATTGACTGTGCACTACTGGACAGCCCAATCAATGCTAAATAACATTAAAAGCCAGCCTAGAACATGCTAAACTCCAAGTGAACTGAACTGAAGTAACCCGGGAACTGGTCATTTAGGGTTTGACCAATTGAACCAATACAAGCTTAATGTGAGTACAGCCAAAATCATGCAGAAAGGGATTCAAACCCTGTGTGCAATAAAATTAATGCATCATCGAGGCACTAAGTCAGGAGTCAACTGTTAAAAGTACAGAGTGAGGGCCCCATATGTCAGCACAAAACTACATACCAAGAAACACTATGCATTGTGAGAATAATTGTATTCATAGAAATCTGTTTGTTTTGTTATAGCACATATTTAAATGTTTATAAAGAATAACAGTGATTTATTGTAACTTTGTAGTAGTTTGATTTGTTATAAACTACTTGTACCATAATACAGACACACACATTCTTATATTTTCACTTAAGCGTATATATGTTACACCTTACACACACACACACACACACACACACACACACACACACACACACACACACATATATATATATATATATATATATATATATATATATATATATATATTATCATACTATGTAATTTGTTCAAAATCTTGGTTCAACCCACCCCAAAACCTTCAACATCTCCCATTATCAGTTCACAGTCATATCTAGTTAAGAATATATTGATTCACAGTTTTCAAGTGCAATTAAGAAAATAAGATGACTCTGGTCATACGCTAACATACATGCAAGAATGAAGCAAGAAATTTGTAGTCATAGGGCATGAAAAATCAGTATCAAATCAACTCAAGATGAAAATGGAAACATGGATTGTTATGTATTGCAATCACCACAAAAGGATATCTTAAATGCAGCAAATGCCCTTTTCTCAGTTCGGCGAAGGAGGCGCTCTGCATCCTCCTCAGCTTCCATTTGCTCCTTTAGATAAAGTAGATCATCACTGTCCAAGGCTGCATACTTAAAATTTAAAAAAAGGGAAGAAAGAAACTAAAAAAGAAGGTGAAGTAGAAGCACAAGCAACAAACAGACACACAAAAGTAAGACGAAATGAACAGTACCGCCTCGACCATGAAGGTAACCTCCACGCTCCCCAGCAACCTCTTGCATCTGCTTGCATCAGCCACCCAATACAGGAAGCCAAGTTCCCTGCCGGGGCATGTTATCAGCAAAATCCCTCAAATTGCACAAAAAAAATGCTTGAAAATTGAAAAAACAAAAGTATAGGAAGGCAGCACATGGCCAAAAGAGAAAACCAACACAGCAAAATTACAAAATTCTGATTAGCTACATTCCCTGATCAAGGTCAGTGAAGTTAAAGAAGCCACAAACATAGATATACTAAATACCTGATTCATCACTAAAGAATAAATCATTCCATGCATAACACCAAGTTTCATGCAGTGTCGTTGTGTTCAGTACAATAACTGAAGCAAACAGCTACTTCATTCAAAACCTTTTCTCAGTTTAATTTTCGAACATAGTTTTGTCCGAACATTATGAAAATTGCATTTACATAATCATTTTAATACGTTTGTCTTAAACTTTCATGTTTCTCTAAATAAATGATATACCATCACATCGCATATCCGTACCAATGTTGTAGAATTTTTTTTTCTTCAGTCCCTGGTACTGATACCATACCAATGTTAGTAACACCATGTCATGCAACACAGCTACAAGGCTTATTCCAAAGTTACTATCCTAAGGCCCATACAACGATTACAGAACAATCGAAAATCATAGAATAGTTTCATGAATAAGTTTTTTCGGCATATCACAAATACATGAAAACCAATTCCAAAATAT
Organism: Vigna unguiculata; assembly: GCF_037176805.1. Taxonomy (NCBI): domain Eukaryota; kingdom Viridiplantae; phylum Streptophyta; class Magnoliopsida; order Fabales; family Fabaceae; genus Vigna; species Vigna unguiculata. Next base: position 46,679,345 of record NC_140795.1, on the reverse strand, counting down.
CACCAAACATTTTTTTAAAAAAGAGGCCCTTAACACTAAGGGTTTCTTACAAAAAAGAATCAGACATTAGATTAGCTTCAACAGCAATTTAAAGCATACTTGCAAAAGAGCACCAAATTACATATTGCATTAATATCCACACACACACATAATATAACGGAGGGTGAATCAATGCGCTAACCTTTGCAACCATTCGTTGGAAAGTAATATCCTCATCGTCAATCCTATCTTTTCCCTTACCCCATTTCTTATCTGCGAAATCAACACATACCCAGTAATTAAAATGCAAGAAAAATCAAAACTTTAAACAAGAACAACGAATTGAAAAGTTCGAACAAAAAAGAAATGAAGAATGGGATACCTTTGGGGTCGCTGAGATTTGTGTATTCTCTAACTTCTCTTCCTGCCATAGCTTTTTACTCTGCAAAATTGTCTTTGATAGTGGGAAGTGATGAAAGAAGAGAACGCCGAGAATCTGAAATTGGATTTGATTCCTTCGCTGCGTCCGTGCGTGCGAGAGACACTCAAAGGGGAAGATGACCCTTCCCGAACATAAATCTTCTTTTCTACTTTTATTTCACTAAAACCTACAAAAAAAACAATGCGGTTTCTTGTTTTAATTTGTGGGGGAAAACGGATAAATAGTGTGAATGAACTGATTAATTGATTTTTTTTTTTTTTTGGTAAAATTGGAATTAACAAAAGAGGGAAATTGTCAATAAATTTGTCTTTATTGACAAAATATATGTATTAATTGGACATACATAATGAATAATATTTTATTTTCTTAAATTGGGTACAGTATATATCTAAAATGAAAAAATATGTTTTTATATTACATTATTGATAATACTATATCTTTTAGTTTTTAAACGAACTATTTAATATATATTTGATGGATAAGGGTATATCCATTATTAAATATATCAAATATAAATTACATATTTATTGACTATAAGAGAAATAAATAAAGTTTAAAATAGTTATGAAGAGTTTATAAGTTTACTTTACATAATAAAATTATAGTTATTTCATCAATAAATTTTAAAATTTTCAATTTTCATCTTTTAAAACATTTTTATTAGAAGAATTAGTTTTTCTTTCATGTCATCTCTTTAATTTGGCGAGGCGTAATATAATATCGAATACCTTGAGAAATAATCATTTAGTATGTTAACTAAAATTAGCGTAGTTAATATAAACATTTGATGAAAGAATTGACTTAATCTATAAAATTATTAAATAATTAAAATAAAAAAATTTAATCCTAACAAGTCAAATTAAAACCAATAAATTTGATGAATGGAATTATATTTTATTATGTAGTTTTATAAACAAATATGTTATGTATTTAAGACATAAAATAAAGAATTAAATTTAGGTTTAATTAGTGGGATAATATCCACTTTTATTTAAATGTGTCAGTTTGGTACCCGCTTCTAAAAAGGTGTTAATTGAGTTCCAACTTTTTATAAAATGTTTCAATTAGATTATTTTTACCAAAAAAATAGTAATACCCGTATTGATATTTAAAATGACTAACAAAATTAAGTATTGATATTTATATTAAAATTTAGTAATAAAAAGTTATGAATTAAGTTAATGACTTTAGTAATTTTTATCTGAAAAGGATTTGATCAAGACACTTTTTTTAAAAAGTTGGGACTAGATTGACATATTTATAAAAACAGATAGCAAACTGATACATTTGAACAAAAGTGAATGTCATCCGACTAATTAAACCTTAAATTTAGTACTATGAATAACTTTTATTAACATTAATAATATTAATTGTTAACTTTTATATTTATTAATACAATTTAAATTTTTATAAACCATTCTCGAAAATAATAGTTAATTAAAAAAATCGTGTGATACTATATATAAAAATATATTTGTTGATATATTTAACAAATGGATTATTTTTTAAGTTTCCAAAATTAAAAAGAGATTTCGTAATTTCTAAAGTTAAATACTATTATAATAGTCCTTCGAATTAACGAAGTGTAAAATATGTCTCTAAAATATAAATTTATTTAATTTTAATTTTGTATGTTTATAATTTATTATCGGATTCTATTACGTTACATAGTACTACAGAACCTATGTTTAAGACCGTTTAAATACAATTCTTTACGTCAATTTTAAAAACAAGTAACGAAATCCTAACTCGAAAGCGATCGATACCTCTGACGGATCTCAATTTCAAAAATTTATTGGATACTTATTAATTTCATCCATACTAAACTAATGATCTACTCATTAAAAAATAATAATAATAATAATAAAGGCACTATTTTGATTACACAAAAAGTAATGAAGATGGGACTTTGGAAAAAGGAAAAAAATAAATAGAAAGCCATAAACTGAATTGGTGTATGCTATACAACCTTTTATGAGTAATGTACATGTTACAATATAAAAAGTATAATTTTACATTCATATTTTATACATGGCAAGTGACTGCAGAATTTGAACTCTGAAACATACTGTTGTTGGAGAACTGAGAAAGAACTCAGCAAAAACAATAGCCAGAGAAAACAATTACTGAAAAAAGTGAAGAACTAGGCTTGATTTTGAGGTGAACTTGGTGACATCTTTTAATCTGTCTCATTCTGTCTTCTTGTTAGACAGATTTCAAAACCATTCACCAAACGAGCAGAGGGAAAGAAGGACATTCTATCTTCCTTCATCTGTGTCCATCTGTTCATGAAAACATTCAATCAATCATCTATGGTTAAGTTTGCTAATTTATGATTAAGCTCAAAATTATGGCACCTAAATGTCTTTCAACACATTCTGTATTATTATTCTACAAAGTTGATATAGTGGTTGAAAATCATAGATTCTGCTAGTTTGAAAGTTACCAAAAAACTGAGACATGTGTAGTAATACTTAACAAATAAATTAGTAAACATGTTATTAACACTTTTCAAATGATTAGCAGCAGATTTGTAAAATAGATAGATCTTTTAGTACATTCTAATAGTAGTTAACAATAGTTTAAATTTATAGAACTATAAGTGAGAATCATTATCAATAGTAAAAAGATGTGTTAGAAGGTGTATTGTGATTCTCATTCTTAGACAAGAAGTGAAATTTGTGAAATTTTTAGGTCTAAAGATAAGTCTGGTGAGTTAAGAGTCTTGAGAAGTGAACTTTAAATCTAATTCAACCTTATCAACTTAACGTATAAGATAATGTTTACACGTATTTATACATTATTTATACATTGTAAATTCGTCTTATCTCTGATCGGTGTGGAATCTTTACTAGAGAGGAGCGTTACCTGTATGTAGTAACAAAGTAATGAAGAAAAAGAGCAATTTGAAGGCGTGCAAGCTCTGCTCCTGGACAGAATCTGGCACCTCCTCCAAATGGTGCGTAGAATGAACTACTTCTCCAGTTTCTCTTTTCCTGCATTCACACCATAAAAATTAAGAAAAAAATGCAATAAAAATTAAAGAACTATGAAGTACTTAATAAAGTCAAGAATGCATCAAAATTGTATGAGAAACTAACCTCATTTTCTTGTTCCATCCATCTCCAAGGATTGAAGTCTAGAGCTCCACTGTATACTTTCTCATCTAAATGGACGGCTGAAAGAAATGGAACCACAAAGCACCCTTTGGGAATAACAAAATCTGCTCAAAACCAGAGAAGTTTGTGTTAGATAAATTGGTTGCAATAGTACTAGAATGTATCAATGCTAAGTTATTAATCAATTATCAGCAAGTAAAGGTTTAGAATCTAATTGTTATGTTACTATCCATGTAAAAGAGTTCTACTATTGTATCAATGTTTTAACAGACTATTATTGATTGCTTTTGTTTTATCAGAATGAAATTTAACTGATGAATGATAAAGTGTGAATATATATATATATATATATATATATATATATATATATATATATATATATATATATATATATATATATATATATATATATCATTGAATCTAAAATGTGGCAGAAAAACTATTGTAAGACTAACTTTGCTTATCATATTTACACATACTCAAAATTCTGTACCTTGGTATTGAACATCTTCTTTTGCTTCTCTCATTAACCAAATTGCAATGCCCCCAAGTCTCAGTGTTTCATCAATGACCTGTTCGTGAAGACAAGAACATGAAAACTTAAAAAACCCACTATTTTCTATTATTGAATATACAAAAAAATGTAAATATACTCTAAATAAATGGAATCTAAATTTGTTAAACAGTGAAAAGCTAATCACTTACACATTGAGTGAATGGCATTGCTTTATAGTCCTGCCATGTGAGCAATTCATCTCCAGAATCACTCCTCAGTGAACCATGTTCATCCTGTTCAAGGGAAAGTTTTGTAAGAACTATAGAACAAATTCTTCTTCAGTTTAAATATAACTCAAGAACTCACCTAATGATAATGAGTAAAAATATCAAATAAACATGCAGGAAAAAATTTCAAGACTAGTTGTGCCATATATATACCAGCAACTGCTTCATGGCTCTAGGACATTGAGTAAGGAAGTAGACTGCAAAGAGCATTGTTTTGGTTGTTGTTTCATTTCCTGCAAAGAGAAGATTGATAATGAAGTCTGCAACAGCATCATCTGGCAAGCTTTCTTCCTCTAGCAATCTTCCAAGTACACCATTGCCTTCCATGGGAGCACCCTTTTGTCTGTGTTCCTCAATGATCTTGTTTATCTTGCTTATGATATTCTCCCTTGCCTGATATCCAAACAATGTAAACTTCAATACCATTTCACTTCATAATCTCATCTAATCATGTTAGTCTCAGAATTGTGTTCTATAAATGTAAGATCATTACTAGAATAATGGCCTAATAACAGTCATAAAAGGAAAGAAGGGTCTGCAGTGATAAATTTGAATAACAATGTTTTCCAAGTTTCTTCACTACATTTAAGATGGTTCTTGAGTTCAATCATTGAAGGTATTGACAATGAGAATGACAATATTCCTCTTTAAGCCATAGTTCAAAAATCATATAACTCTGTATTTTCTGTATGATTTTAGAAATTTAATTGTTGTACCTTCATAGCAGTGTGGTATGCATAGCCAGGGATGTTGATAGGAATGGATAAACAACCATCAACAAAATCAGAAAACAACTGAGCCATTTCATTGACTTGAGACTCACTTGAAACCCCCAAGAGTTGATTAACCATTAAATGTATAGCCACCTGAAGTAAATCATGCAGATATGAATTGAAAATGAGCCACATGCACTAAATACTAATGGTAACTTCACATATACAAATGCATTATCAGTTGAAATTACTTACTTTCCTACAAACATCTTGGAGAAGAATGACTTGGTTGTTGCTAAAATTTCCCAAAGTTTGGAGCATGACCTTTTGGATATCATTCATGAAGTGGAACTTAAGCTTCTCCAGACGCATCATATTGGAGGCAATTCCATGTAGCTTCCTTTGTTGCTCTCCTTGCACTGTGATCACACCATTTTTTCCAACCAAATCTCTGAAAGATTTTGGGTAGCTTGAAATGAATAATCTTCCTTCATTTTGCATTACAAAGCGGTTGAAGCTTGGATCTGCTGACACCACTGCCCATTTGCCAAATAGGCTGCAAGAAAATATCTTTCCATACCTGCGCCAAATGAAGGTTCCATCTATCAGATTGGTTTCACAAATGGAGTTTTAGCTTTTGCAAAGTATTCCCTTAAGAACAACTTAGTTTTCAGAGAATTTTTCATACAGAACTGTGTTAACATTTAATGTAGGTCTTCATTACCTTGATTATCAAGATAAAAAATTCAACTTGATTAGAAAACAATACTAAAAGTACCAAAAGAGTTGCTTCTAAACTTGTCCTTTCATAGGGTCTGTGGTTGGATTAATCAGCTCTTAAAAACTCAGAAACTAACCAGTTAAAATTGTTACCTAACTAGCAACTTAAAATTCCAAATCAACCAAACTTAACTATTTCAAAAGCTAGAATATGTAGCACTTTTTGTTGTGGTGGCAAATTGGCAGGAAATACCTCTTCACCATTTCTTCAACAAACTGAGGAGGATGAGAACTTGCAACAGCATTGTACCAATTGATGCTGTCTCCAATCAAAGGCCATCCTCTTCTTCCTGGTGGTAATCTGCATTTTCTTTTATCCTCCTTCTCTAACTTGAATAGAATTATTTTTGCAAATATGGCTGTGACCAATATCACTGAGATCAAAACTAGCCCAGATTCTGAAATATTCTCTCTCATTTTCTCCATGAAATAAGATGCAGAGAAAAAGAAATCACACCTCAACCTGGCAGAGAAAACTGCATATTCATATTGAGCCAAACATGGTAATCATTTGTCAATGCAAATCTCAACTATTTATAGAGAAAAGGAAGAATTTATGAGGGCCAAACACGCATAGTTGACCAAACTTACGAAGATCTGGTAGGGCCATGTTAACTTAGTATTTTACGTGAATAAATCATTCCCGGAATATATTTTATTAAGACAAGTTTGAACATGTACCGATACAACGAAAACTAAATAAAAAAAGTTGTGTTGGAGAACTATAAAATTCCACATTGAACAAAGAAAAAGTGTACACAAACATAAAAGGGTTGAGTTCAATTGATTTTAAACTTTTTGGACAATACATCTCCCTTATTTGATATAAATCCAACCAAGTGCACTCTCCTATTTTACATGAACAAATCATTCCCAGAATCTATTTTATTAAAGCAAGTTTTAACGTGTAAACATTCAACCAAAATTAAATAAAAAAAGGTGGACACAAGATCACAATCTGGCAGCATTATTTGGAGAATATGAATCCAATTTTTTGTCTCCATATGCAATCTAAAGGATAATCATACGCGGTACCTCATAAGACCAAAAAAATTTACTATATATAAGATTTGCTGACTTTTCACAATCTCACAAAAATACCTCACATCTTAACAACCAAATATAGATTCTATAAATCTTTCTGGTGTGTGAACCACAAAAAATTGATGATGAAAATTTGAGCAAAAGGTTGATGAGACAGTAATTTTAATACCAAGTGGTAACACAACATTAACATACCCTACCAGAAAGAACAGTCACCTTATAACTCTGCTGATGAAGTAATATGCAGCATTTAAGAACTTCCTGTGTGTTCCTTAGAGCATAGAAACATTGAAGAAAGGGAAGAAGGTGTGTCTTGTGTTGTGATGCTTTCAAATTAGAATATATAAAGAAAAGGGTCAGTTAACTGGTCCAAAAGAAAGCTTTTGCTGTGCATTTAATAGTGTCATGAACTCATATATGTTGAAATTGATGAGCACAAAATAAGGAGCATAATGACCAAGTAGTAGAGGTTGTCATCAAGAAAAGTTAGCTAGAGTTTGACTTTGCCCTTCTTACGCTATGCAGTTATGTAGCAGTGCATCAATGAATTTGCCACATTCCAGTGACGCAACACTCATACCTTTTTGTGAAACAAAGAAAAGAAATCATCTGAGAAAGTATTATAATCAGAATATCATATTTCTTGCTGCTATAAATAGTGTGACAGACATTGAATAGGTGTGTTCCCTGTCCTATAGAATAGACATAATAAGTTTTTTTTTTTTTTTATAACAACAGTTTCTTTTTCTTCTTTGGTTTTTCTAGAGTGCTTGGATGAGAATACATGTTCCAACTACTGTCAGTGAATGTATATACTTGCAAGAATCTGACAACATTTTGACCTGTCTGTTGCTCAAGAAAGAAGAACATCATTCTTAAGAAGTGTTTGTTAGATTCTTGTAAGTACACCATGTTAGGATTGTTGTTAGCAGAAGTTTACCTGAGAAATTACTTCAAATGTTCAAACCACAAGCAAAACAACAAATGGTTTGCAACTTCCCTGTGATGCTATATAAATTTTTTAAAATAAGTCAATTTTCACTACAACAAAAATCACTTTAGATAACAACATAAAATTATGATATAAATTATAAAAACCATGGTCTAAAGATTATACCACAATTTTTTAGGCGTGATATAGATGAGTGTAGCTATAGGTAATAGACAATGGTTTTTAGTATGACAATATTTTTAAAACCGTTGCTTAAAATTCTTACAATAAACAACAATTTTACATGTTGATTTTATACCTTACATATGTTTTTAGATCACATTTTTACTAGTTTTGCCTACATAGTTTAAAGCAACAATTATATAATCATGGACTCTCATGATATTTATACATCATTTATAAAAATGTTGTTTATTATATGTTTAGACTACATTTATTTAGCCGTTGTCTATTTTAGTGTGGTCCAAATTATAAATTGTTGTAGTGTTTATAATGAAAAATAATAGCTTTACACAGCAACAATAACAAAGAGTTGTTTTTTTTATTAAGTACATTGACTGCATGAATCAAAGAACATCATATATTATTCGTTGTAAAATATGACAACAGAAAATATCCACTTATAAAAGACAATAGAAATCGAATTTATGTTTTCATACTGTTCAGAACTTTTACTTTTGAGACCCATGATGGATTTATAATATAAACACAAGTACAATAGGACGTATAAGCAAACAATATTCTAATTGACAAAGTTCTTTCACTTGTTCCAATTCCATTAATTTATTTGAATTTAACCAAGTCCAAAATAATTACAAACTACATTTTTTATGACCTACATAGTACCGTAAGGTTAATTTATTGGTTTATATCTAACTAAGCTTTGTAACGTTTAAACTTATCTAGTGAAAATATTAGAATATGATTTTTGTATGTCTAGCAATTATGTTGCCTCCTTATTATTTAATGGATTTAATTAATATGTAATTTGCTACATAACTAAATGCAATAAATATGTAAGCAGCAAAAACATAATAATAAAAAAAAGCTTACATTTCAAATACATATTAAAACTAAACACATGAAAATATGAACATCAGAAACCTGTCGGAAATAGTCAAGTGTGAGTTAAAATTTCACATTGGATAAAATAGACAAAGATAAACATTATATAAGAATAAAAACTCATAACATCGTTGTCTTTAAAGTTTTGAAAAAAAAAAGTGATGTTAAATATTTTATATGTGTAAGACTAATATCATATAATCATAATCCATATTACGTAAAATATAAATCCATCAAAACCAGACCTCCTTTCATAGTTAAAGAGTTTAATTTTTAAGTTTTTTTTTTTTTTGTGTGTGATTATTAATCATAAATCTGGGTAGATATAATTTTTAAGATTATTATTATTATTATTACTAAAGTTAAAAACTAGTTTACATTGTGATTTATACAAAGACCTAATCCATTTATAGGAGAAAAGATTGGGTTTCTTAGGTGAGAATGAATGGGTTATTATGGAGCCACTAAATGGAGCAGTCAAAGTGGTAAAGAGTTTGAATCCTAATTTTAAGGCATTTTTCAAGGAATGAGCACCCTAAAGCAATGCAGTAAATTATTTAAGCATTATAAATGTTGAATGGTTATTGGGTGATTGATGTGCACTCAATTATTATAAATAAATGCCAGCAACAGCCAGCCATGCAACACAATGCCACTTATGTCAGCAAACTAGGGTAGCTTGCTTCAACACTATACAAAATAAACCAAACAATACTCATACATAAACTTTATACCTTCATTATCAGCAATTCAAATCATTTATATAGTGCTCCAATAAAGTAAAAAAAAAAATTATTATTATTATTTCAACCAATTTAGGTTTAATATGATTAGGGTCGTATTTGAGGTATAGTCGTTTTAAACTTCTATCGTAACTTTTGGTTTTAAAAGATGTTTCTAAATATTAAAGGAGAAATATATATTTAAATTACTTTTAACTTTAATTTGTAAATTTGATGTAAGACTATTAAATTAAGTTAAAAAATTATTATTATTTCATCCACAAATTTTTTTAAATAATATCGTAAGAATTAATTATTATATTTGAGATATTATCGTTTTAAAATCTTAAATTATTGTCACAAATTTATTTTTAAAAAATATCATTAAATATTGAAAAAGAAAAATATATTTAAATTAATTTTAACCTTATTTCTGTAAATATGATTATTAGAGTAGCGGGTCAATTATCTGTAACAACAATGAAATGACATTGAACCGATTGAAATATTGTTTAAAAATGTAGCAAGGTAACAATTTCCAATATTTTTTTAACAATTTTTTGTTTTTAGTTAAAATTTATTGAAAAGTATAAACTTTGATGGGTCTTAATTATCATTCATTAAATCCCTCTTCTCAATTTTGTAATTTTTAATAAGTTTTAGTCAAGAAATAAATATGTTTTGAGAAGGGTGTGTCAAAAAATGTATTTGTTAGTGTTCATGCTTACCATTTACAGATTGCCTAATCTCTTATTTTCACATTCCTTTTTAGTTCATTAGTATCTAAATGTAGTTTTGTCCACTTTAATCTATCATTGTCCTCCTAACACACTTTTAATTTTAATTAAATTTATTAACCCTCCAAATCAACTAGCAATGTCTTCATGTTGATTCAGTTCATTTTTAAGTGATTGTTATTTGATTGTCTCATTCATGCTTATCTACAACTCGATTAAATTACTTGATCACTCACATGCTTTGAGAAATGGACTATATTATAATCAGTGTAGTTACCAACATCCACAATTCACACACTATCATCATTAAGAGCATTCCAATGTTTTTGGGGAACTAATATGAAATGTTGTTTAATGAACTAATCTAAGATGCTAGAATCAGATATTAAATTAACGATGCTTTTACTTAAAGCAGTTGAGAATTGGCGTTTCTTGTTTGCAGAAGCCACCCCATTAATTTTATCACAAAAGCATCTTGCAGAGTTAGAATATACAAATAAATTACTTGAGTTATAGTTATCTTGCAATACCAGCCAAGAGCTGTCATTCTTAAATTTTATATTACAATGTTCTGCTGCATCATGAATTCAGTGACGCAGCAGTTTTGTTTGCCACAAAAACATCTTACATTACACATGATGGATCTTTCTTATGAATTTCTACTATATGATAACATTTAAAAAAATGTTAATAAAGATAACAGCTTATGATAAAACAAAACAGTGTTTCTTAATTCCAAATATTTTTTGTTGCTAGACTAAATAAATGTCATTTTGAAGACTCTTCTTTTTCATCTGTGTTTCAGCATCTGATTACTATGGCTGTTCAGAAAAAAACTATAATAACAAAGTCTTGTCTAAAATGATAAAGTAGAAATATATCAGTTCCTAAATATTACTTATTCATATTTTACAATACTTTAAAAGAAATTGATCACAGATACATATTCAAATACTAACTTTAGAGACAAAATACAATACAACTTGCATTGCAGAACTTCATTGTGACATCAAGATCCACCATATGGTAGCCCTGCAACTTGCAAGCCGGCATTGTGACACCAAGATAAGACATATGAAACCTTTTTTCACATGCATCACTACCCTAAATTGTCTCCATTACAATTATTTATTTAATTTAAATTGGGTACCTGTGAGTGCATTAATATTTGACTTTGTAAGTTAATGTTCCAAACCAGATATATCAATGCAGCAACAATCTCTTTCTAACATATACCTGACCTCGAAATATCACATTATCCTTGCTCCACTCCAAAAGGTATTATTACATAGAAAAATAGTATTTGCATAAAAAAATATATCCATTTCCATTAATGAATACAACACAGTTGCAGAACTAATCTCTATTGAACTGTCACTTCGTTTCATTTGTGTATATGGGTGGCAGAGAGCCAATCAAACAATACCCAGTTTTACATGTAACCCGCATTGTGCTTCACCAGATAGCATGGAAAAAATTATATTATAATATTACAGTGTATTATCATATCATCTATTAAAACAACGCATAGCTTTACATGTCATTTATAACATGAAAAGTCTCTCTGTCAGATACCAAGGAAAAATACATATTATTGTATTATAAAAGGAAACAAAAAGTTGCCAAACGGTAGAGGGTCCTAACATAAATGTTGGACATCACATTCGAATCTGGCCATATTCGAAAAAAGTTCAGATAATGCAAATTACACATTCGAATCAGATGCAAATCACATGGACAAAGATGGAATATAAAGGATAAGACTACAATCTTTTTATTTAACTCCAAATTACCGTAGTTTCAATTTCTAATCACAGCAATTGGTGCTCATGCTTTGCAAGTTTGGACAACATAAACCTATTCTGGATTGAGGGTAATCAGTAGTATACTTAATGATGGAAATAAAAACAAAATTTCAAAAACCCTTATAATTTCTTCAATTTTTTAGTCTTGTGCCTGGGAGGAGGGGGAGGGGAGGGATGCAGTCCTTGAAAACCACTTGGTTATTCTTCTAATGTATCCAAAATACAAAAGCCTCATCATCGTAAACTGATCTTGGCTTTCTTTCACCCTTCCATTCTGCCCCTCAAATTCATATATGAAAACATAATTTGAGTAGGGGAGAAATTTAAAAAATCGAGCATTTCCTTTGAGAGACATTTACAGTGGAAAGCTACCTAGATTGGGAACTATAGTACTGATCCCCTCCCGCCACAGATGGGGGCCAAGGGAGCAGAGGAGCAACAAACTCATGCGCAAATATCTTACAAATAAGTCGAACAGGAGGCAGCTTTATCATAGCCGAAACTCAGCTGCAAAACCTCTGGAAATATCTAAGGATAGCAAAAAAGGAGAATAAGATTTGCAGGTACATATGTAATGACTAGTCAAAAGGAGTTAGGAATCCCATGAATTCTATGCATACCGTCTAAGATGCACAATAAGATTGAGATTCTTACAAGTTGCACCATACACTTCCATCAAGCTTCACAATTTTTTCCAGATATTTAAGATGCCATTAGCAAATGACTTCACATTTCCCCACAAAGTTGATTTTTCTGAATAGACTGAAACATTGTTATCCCTGCTATTAGGGCTGTCCCTGGAAAGAAAGCAACTTTAATATCGCACACACATTTGCATCAAACAAAATACACATGAAAATTGAAAAAATAGAATAATATAAGGAAACCCATAGAAAAGGCAGGAAATTTTTGCACAAGACATATGTTCTTTGCACATGCACAATCCATGAAAGCCTATTTCAGGAAGAATACACTTAAGTTTCAAAACTCAGAAAACAAAATAATATATTTATGAACAACGAAGATGTACCCACATCTGGTCCCAGTACTTCAACTTATGTGTGTGCATAATTTTAATCTACCACAGATGTATTTTGCGCATAGAAGTGGCTTGTTTTACCTTAGTAAATTTCATTTCATAAATTTTATGACATCTATTTCATTAACATAAAATGATGCTCTCATGTAAACTTTGTTGCACCATTTCACTTTTAGACTTTGATCAAGACTAGGGGATGTTATTCTCTGAATATTCTCCTGGGTATATAATAGGATGATGTGGGTTTCAGATTGTGTATTTGCTTATTGTACATGAATATCATTAATTTTAAAACTGTCTACAAGCCTGTTCTTTGGTTCTTCTCTACATCATTGTTTAAATTATTATTTAATTTCAAATTTCTTCGTCAATGTTTTCTGCATGAACACTAAGGAGTGCCCATGGAATATTAATAATTCGACTACGTCTGTCCTCACCTTACTAAATTAGGTACCATTCCAATGTTATTCAGTAGTTAACTAGTGCTGGTATTATTAAGTGGTAATGCAAATTATAATAACATTATATTAGCTATATATCTATAAAGATATCAAAAAACTCACATTTGAGGTTGCTCTATTACAAGCTTTGAACCATCGGCAGCCTCTTTGTCTTTTCTCTCATACCCTGCATTCTCGAATGCTGAATGGTTTTCCATATCAACAAACTTAGAATCATGGCTCATACCTTCGCTGCAACTGCTTACAGATTGTTCAATAAAAGGATCAGAACATTGGTTTATTTCTTCTTTTAGAGGGTGTCTTTCTAGGGTAACAGAATCAGACGAACTAGATACAGCTTCACTACACTTCACATCATTTGGCACCTGAAGACTTGAATGGGGAAGTTCTCTAGACAGGTCTTCCAAATCAAGTTGCTCCCTTCTCTCACAATCTGCTTTCTTAATGCATTTTTCCTCCAATTCTCGATGATTTTCTACGTGAACAGAATCATATTTGTGGCCCCGAGCTCTATCATAACCAGTACCATCATTTTGACTATACGACGGAGAAAAATGTTCACTTTCCTCTTGTAGAAGCTGACTTTCAGGTGCAAAAGAATCAGAAGAAGTAGGAACAGCTTCCTCTGTCTTGATATCATTTGGCATATGGAGACTTGATGGGTTAGGTTCCTTAGAACACGTTTCCACAAGATTACTTTCAGGTGCAATGCAATGATTATTCTGTCATCAAAAGGCAAATTATGAGTAGTGCGAGAAAACTGCTTATTTTCTGTATAAAATTAACAAAAGTGAAGATTTAAGGAGCCAGATCAAAAAGGTCAAACTACTGACTAACCTCATGAAAAAGAATGAGATGCAGTTTAAGATGTTTTGCACAATTTATAAGCACATTATATATTTTGTTGTCAGGTAGATGATGAAGGTTATGCAGTACGACAGTACTTTAAATCTGAAGCTTTCCAAATTTGAGGCCAGTTTAGTAAGGGGTTAGAAATGACTTTGATCAAGACCAAGACAATGACTCCCTAGTCAAGATTGAGCACTGACTCTATGGCCAAGGCTAATCAAAAGATTTCTGGACCAAATGATATTTTAGGATGTACAGTCTAAGATTTATTAAAATCCAAACAAATATCTAATCCATATCCAATTAATTGGATTGATTTTAAAATCCAAAATTTGGAGTTGGACATGAAGCTAGGGGTACCAAAGCAATCCATTTATCTATCATGCATCCTGTCCATCCACATGTAAATCCATCCAATCTATCTATTGCAAAAATATGAAAGGGTTGATAAAATCAAATTCGTCCATTTAATTTTATGGATAATTAATTATTCATCCCTTATTTCTCAAAATCCAATGGATCCTTCTATCAATACTGATTAAATGAATTATCCAACCAATTTTTTCATAATTAAATAATTCTTGAGCTTACCTTTTTAAAAATATTTCAAGAATGTATTTTTAACTTGTTAATGGATGGATTGAATTGGAATTTTATTAAAACGGAGTTGAAGTGATTTGGTTTGGTTTGGTTTGATTTGGTTGTGGATTGGCTTTCATAATTTGGATATTTTGCACACCCTTAACAAAATTCATAATCTAATAAAGTAGACCTACTATATTTAATATATTCATAACAACAAAAATCGCTGTTAATGCAATGCTTACTGATGTAGCCATGATTTCTACTTCTTCAAACAACCTCCTCTCCCCGCAAGAAGTACGTGTCTCTCTCTTTCCTTCATGATGCTCATATCCAGCGTTCACGGTCTCCTTGTCATTCAAATCTACAGATTGAGAACCATCTTGGATAGCATTGTATTTTGCAATCTCAATATTACCAGATGAAACACCGGCAGACTTGGTGGTGGGATGTTTACTGTCATCAAATTGTTTTCCCACCAAAATCTCATTCACAATATTTGAAGAATTTGTTCTAGACTTGTATTCTAATTCCTGAATGATATCCCGGACAACATAAAAACTGCCACCAACTTGTTTCTGGGCATCTGATATTGTAGGGAATTTCCCAGCATTCTCTGCTCTATACCTACAGAGATAGCGTTATTCCGTAATAAGTAATAGCAAACAGTTCAACAACAAGAGAAGTCCAATCATTGAATAGTTAACCAAAATTCATAAACAATGACAGTGTTTCTAATGTTGCATTATTTCGATAATAAAGGGATCTTTTAAGAAAATCCACAAAAAATCTCTATTTTTAAGTAAATTAGTAAAATCCAGTTTTTTGCAACAGTATGGACACAAGACTATAAAAGTATGTAGTCTATATGTATTCTCCTTTCCTGTCCCTGAGAACCCGCTTGTTGCACCTCAAGGAATAAAACTAGCACAAAGGTGTGAGGAAAGTACATATATAGACTACTCCACTATGAACAAGATAGGACATATAAAATCATGTGAGATAGGATTTATGCAATCATGTGAATTTATTGTCAGACTTAGACAAAAGATAAAAAGAAAGAATGACTGATCAATAAAACCAAGCCTTTAGATCAAGCAAGAGCACATGAAAAATTAAATATATCATTTTTCGATTCCTGCTACCCGTAATCTATTTTATTACCCCTTATGACTTGTTAACATACAATAAAAACGTAGATTTTTCCTTGTTTTAAACATGAAGCAGGGTTGTTTGCTTCTGAATCCCTTGCACTTGGATGAATGTATTCTGGTCCCTAACAATAGGTTTCCAACACTGGTTTGGATTTTGCAGATAATCTGCTGCAAACACTAGCATATACTAAATAGTAAAAGAGAAAACATCCAAGACAAAGCCCAACAGACAACATGCCAGCTGAGCCTGAACCAATGACATCATGGTTGAGGTCTCGCAGGCAATGGCTTCCTAGTTGAGTCAGAGCCGGTGACTTTTTGGCCAAGGCTAATAAAATTTCTTGACCAAATGATGTTCTAGGATGAACACTGATTTCAGAATTTTTTTTTAAAACCCAAACAAATACCAATCCATATCCAATTATGTGGATTGAATTTTAAATCCAAAAAAATTGGATTTGATACTGCTTGAACCTTTTAATGCATTGATTTCTTTGATGATAAAAATAAAAAACTAAAATAGATAAAGGCAAAGGGAGACCAAATACAATATGCCAAACTATTTTAATTCTAACTACATGTGAAAATAGTCAGAAAAAAGTCAGGTATCTGTGATGTGAGCGTCCCTGAATAATTGAAACACCAACATGCCAGGATGAAACATAGTGCAGGAAAGCTCATAAAATGTCAAATAAAGCTTCAAATTCAAAAGAAACCAAGAAATACTTGTTCACAAAAGACTCCACCATAGCTCTTCTTTCATGTCTTGGAAGCCTTTTTTGGCCTTTCTGGGCATCCGGTGCCTCAGAAGAGACAGTAGCAGCATGTGACCATCCATGCCTCTGGACTTTAATTGGATCGGCAGAATAGCATACTTCAAAGGATACTGCTGTCAAGTTATTCAACAACAGAATCAATATCTCAGTAACTGGTAATGTATTACAACCACAGTTCCAAAGAAAGGCATTGGAAAACAGTAATCAATACTAACAACTAGAAACTCCAAAAGGTAAAAAACAGTCACATTGGTATGCGTCAAGTAACACCAAAGCGTTGAACAAAAAAGTTAGTTAAATTACAGTAAGCATCAAGAAAAGTGCTCCCACTTCCCCAAAAGTAACAATCAAGAGTTATACAATGGCAGTAACGAGATTTGAACCTACAACCTTATGCAAACTTCTCAAACCTCCCAGCACTAAGACATACTCAATATCACACATACAACAATAGAGCCGTATTCACTGTCTGAGGTCTGCAACATGGATCATACACCGCCATTTGGCAAGATAGAGCTTCGCGGGTTATTATTTACCGTGAGATCTCCTTTGAAAACTTCCACCGAGTATTTTTTATTCTACCCCTATTGTTATGACAACTTCGCGGCGGAACTAAAAGTCATAAAACAGTCTTCTTTGTAAAAACTACACCAAAATCACAAAATATTCCTCTTTCCTTAAAACACTCTACAGACCATTCCTCTTGCTTTAAGATCATTATCATTTAACCTCCCCAACTTTTTTTCCAAAGAACATAGACGCCAAAAAAGAAAAAAAAAACAGAAACCTTAACAGACATGAGAAAAACACGAAAATGTCATAATGCCATTGACCCGATCCCGCATTCTAATTCCATTTCTAGCCAGATTAAACTTAACAAGGCACCAAGCCTAAAATCATAACAGTGCCGAAAATATTATTACTGTTGATTACTGAACTCGGCTTCATTTCTGTAAGACCGTAAAAAACTTACTTCTAAAAAATAGAAAAAAAAAACGTAAAGTTGTTATTTGAGAAAAATAACATAAGAAGGTTACCAGAACATAGACAGAGACGAAAAATGAGAAGAAAATGAGAGGGAAGAAAGTTACAGAGGTTGGGTTTGGGAGAGATGTTGCGATTGGAGCATAAGGAGATGCCTTTTGTGGTTGCGATCAGAAGCTTCTTCCTCATCTCATCTATGTGATCAAAAGGAAAGAGAAAGGGAGTAAGAAAGAGTAACAGGGTTTAGGGTTTTGCAGGTTGCTTCATTCAAAATCCAAACGCGCAGAATTTTCGATGTCCCAGAAATTAGCGGGTGAGCCCAATGCAAAATTAATTACACTCAACTAATTATGCTAAATGTTTTTTTTAGTCTGTCTAATGTTATTTCAATCTTTTCTTTTTTTTAAGTGTTTCACGTTAAAAGTTAAAAGTTATCGAACATTAGTTATATAATATCATCTTAGAAGGTTTTCTTAAAAATAAAGCTTAAATATATTTTTAGTTACCCGTGGAATTAAATTGATATAGTTTTCTTTTTGTGTTAATTGTTTTAGGCTTGTTAAATTACATTCCAGACTAATATTTGAGATGGAACGGATGAAATAAGATAAATAATTTAAATGTTAGTTTAAAACATTTTTAACATATAAAAATAATAATGTAATTGGTTTGTGAAAAATATAATTATTCATTTCCTTGAGAATCAAATTTGGAGGTAATGACAAAAATTAGAAATTAAAAGCATATTTAATCCTTAAAATAATTAATATAATAGAAATGTCAATGATGAGTGTTCATGTTAATTTGTTCTAACTCACAAGGTTCGAATCTAGTCCATAATAGTTAGGAATTAAAAAGTTTACATAAGAAAAATTCACAAGGTCAAAATAGATAAAAGTCTTATGACTTAGGTCAGTTGTTTGAGTCACACTCAGGTTAAGCTAGACAGGGTTAGGTTAGGCCTCATATGACTTAGCTCTATCTTTTAACACGATCAAACTCAGTTTGACCCTTCTACCAAGGCAGTTTGGCAAGATATTCGACATGGGTTGACTAGTCTCAACCCTATGGTTAGATCTGATTCTTCTCCACCCTTCATCTCGAGTCAACTCATATCGACCTTCGATTTGGGTCGACTCATCTCAACTTTCAATTTGGACTGACTCAGCTTAACCTTCAGTCTAGACTAAATTGGCTCGATTATAAGCATAGGTTGATTCAACTCAAACTAACTTGACTCGACCCTTAACCTAGTACAACTTGACTCGACCTTCCGTATGGGCTAGTTTGGCTCAACCTTCAACCCATATTGACTCATCTCAACCTTCAATCAAAGTTGAAGGTCTTGTATTTAAGGTTTAATTAAAGTCTTGTAATAGATCAAACCCTTTTTAACCTTAACTCTAACCGACTTTAAAGATAGGGCTTTGGGGGCGATGGGGCTTTCTAAGGCCCCTCATTTGGTGAGTCAATAAAATGGAGGTTTATTTAAGAGTGGGTTGGGTTGATCATGGACCATGGGTCAAATTGACACCTCGAAATGCTAAGCTGCTAGTAGTAATGTTACCTAAACACAGTTGGTTGTTGGTATCTGACTCCCAATTGAAGTCATGTTTGACTTGGGGTATCAATCTGAAGGTCAACTCGAGTCGAAGGTCGAGGTGAATCAGTATGGGATGAAGCTCGAGCTGAGTCAATCCACACTAAAGTTTAAGATGAGTCGACTTAAGGTTGGAGGGTAAAGGAAAGTCGAAGGGTTAGAGGGTTGAGATAAGTTGGTCCGATCCAAGAGTCAAGCCAAGTCGGCTCGTGCAGAAGGTCCAGTCGAGCTGACCTGAACTGAAGGTTCGATCAAGTTGGTTTGGTCGAAGGGTAAATTTGAGTCATCTCAGACCCAACCCAACCTTGTCTATCTTGACCTAAGACTAACTCATACAAACTGACCCATGGGTTTGTCATGACCCATGGGGCTTATGTTGCAATTTTGGTCGTGTGGGCTTTTTTTTATGTGAACTTTTTGGCTTTATGGACCTTTTGGATCTTGATCCATGTGGGCAAAGGTCAAGCCCTATTGGCTGGGACAAATTAATATGCCTATGTTTGACCAAAATGACTTATGCGTTCGTTAGAAAGTCATGTAATCCAAATTTGACTTTTTGCACCTTAATATGATTTTTTTTTTCATTTATGGTAAGGTTGTGCAAAGAGGCACAACTTCAATTCAACTAGTGTTTTGTCATTAAAGTTGAAATCATGCAAATGATCAGTACTTCAATTGTTTCTATGTTATAGTGAAGTCGTTCACTACCTACACAACTTTGACATTAAACAAATATGTATAATATCAATCAGTATTTTTAAATGACATAATACTAAAATAATAAATACAAATGATTTTTTTTTTTAAAATCACCTTTGTATAGTAGCAAAACTTTGTAAATAGAGTACAACTTTACTACGATATAAAAATAATTGAAATTGTGATCTTCATGGATGACTTTAGTTTCAATCTTAATTGAATTGAAGTTGTGCCTCTTTTACACAATTTCATTGTAAATAAAAGAATAAAAAATAAACAAATTGGATTGCACTAAACAAAGCCATATTTGTGCCACACAACTTTGCCACCAACAGAAAAATTGTTTTGGCCAAATATGACTTCACTTGAGGACTAAACCTAGACCCCCCTTATAATACTTGAAACTACAAATATAATCGGCATTGCTAAAAAGAATCACGATCTTAGTTTTGAGCAACATATAAGGAAAAAGATCCAAAAACTCGTTGCTTTTAAGGTTTTGAGTCGAGGTTGATGTCAATTTCTTGTATGGTTTGGTAAGTCTCATTTGATGTCAAATATCCCTAGTGAATCTCCTCGAAAGATCTATCAATGGTATTAGAACTGATAATTTATCTTAATAACAAACTCAAACATGTACAATATAGGTAAAGAATTTTACAAGTGATTATTCTTTGTATTGAAAGTTTTTCTAGCAAAAGTTCCAAACAAACATGTTTCGTTATGGTATAACGACGATAAAAGAAAGTTACTCTTAAAATACTCGTAATTGAAATCTTTCCACTTAAAGAAAAGTATTCTAATATAAGATACTCACACTTAATAAGATTGTTATAAATTGAAATATCAATTTAAGTCTCACAATAAAAATTATATAAAAAAAACTCATAAATCTATTATCATACTTTTTAAGTCAAAGATTGTATTAAAGACATGTCATAATTGTATTGTGTCTCCCACCTTTAAAATATAAAACAAAAAATTAACTAATTTTAACATATTTAACGAGAATTTCTAAAATACATCTCATTCTGTTTGAGATTCATATCTAATCATCTTTTTCTTCCTTCAGTTTCAAAGAATAACAATTTAAAAACAAAAGTAAATCAGATTAATAAAATTAAAGAACATTATCTAGTTCTTTTAAGCGGTTATTTTATACCAAATTTGATGAAGGTGAGTGTTATTTAGCAATATTTGTTAATTGAAAATGACAAATTTAATGAATCCCTCATCTTAAACTATGTACGAAGAATGAATTAGTATAAAACTATTCTAATTTAATGAGTAATCTCAATGAATAATATATAATTGTGTTTAAAATTTAAATGTTTGAAGGGAATGTTCTCTTACTCACAGGACCTCTCGCCGCCCCAGAACTTTATCTTCTAGAAATGATAAAGACGCAAGAATTGACATTGAAAAAAAAAAACAAATCTAAACAACAAATCTCAAAGACTAAAAGGTTCTCTAAGATTAAGAAATTCATTATAAAATATTCATGTTCCATCATTATTCACAGTAGGTACACCAAAACAAATGTAAAAATAATAAACATGTTTCAATCCATAAAATGATTCATTATGGAATAATCAAATTAATTGATAAATATGAACATGCGTAGCCACGAATCCACGGCGACTAATCAGTGTTTTACTTTATCTTCCACGAAACCCATTTTTTTTTTGTTAGTTGTTTTTTCTCAAAGGATAATCACAATTTTGTTTTTTCTATAAGACCAATCTGTCACATAATGCAACAAAAGATAATCACAACAAAATAATTTACTTTTCTAATAAGTAGGAATTAAATAAAAATAAATTGTTAAGAAGTAAATTTTAAGGTGGGGTTTATAGATATTGATATTATAAATTAATCTTATCTTTTACTGATATAAGACTTTTATACATCTCTTCATACCGAGACATATATATTGTATGTTTGTTATATATTAATAGGTGGTTCAATAGTACGTGGAACAATAAATTCAAAAAACATAAAATTTTACTAGAATAGATTTTAACTTATAATCGTGATACTACGCTAAGAATTTATTTTAAACCTAACTCAACTCTATAAAACTGACATATAAGACAATCACTTATATATATATATATATATATATATATATATATATATATATATATATATATATATGACTTCCAACACGAATGAATTTATAACCTTTCACAGTTACTTAGCCAACCTAATTAGACCATGAAATAATTCACTTTTAATTAATTTAATGTGTTCTATAATAACCAAAACTGTTAATACGTAAAAACTTATTTATAAACTGAATAAAAAAATGGGTAAGCAACCATGAAAAATTCCAAACTAAAGATCATTGACATTCCCTGCTTCCCACGATGTCACTATATTTGAAACTACCAACATTTCTTATTCATGAACAACTCAGTTACCAAATAAAAATGTGGAACAGTGCATCATGCAAAGATCCTATTATGAAAGCTGTCATCTTATGTAACTATAATTAATATATTATATACTCAAGTAATATAATAATGTTCACAAAGAAACTGCAAAACCTTGTTCTGATCGTTCCTGTTCAACATTATGTTCGGCAACTTAGCACAACTTTACTTTGTCAACTTCGTCAAACTGTGAAATCATTGGAGACAAAAGAGGATATGATATTTTTCACTCTGCTAATAACCACTGTTTGGTTCAAAAATCCATGTCAAGTTGTTCTGTTCGATTTCATCCACCATCATGAGCTTGGCCTTTACCATAAGCTTTTTGTATGTGGTCTTGTTTGTGTCATTCAAATCCAACATGGTGTTGTGCGTTGAAATTGAGGAGTTCTTTCCAGAAGAAAGAGATGCTTTGATACTCATAAGGGATTCTTTGAATTCATCTGTGAATTTGCATGGGAATTGGACAGGCCCTCCTTGTATAAACAATCTGAGTAGGTGGATTGGAATCACTTGCTCAAATTGGCATGTTGTTCAAATTGTTCTTGAAGGAGTTAACCTCAGTGGTTTTCTACCTCCCACATTTCTTCAGAACATAACTCTCTTGAGCCAACTTGACTTCCGAAATAATGCACTTTTTGGATCATTGCCAAGCCTCAAGAATCTGGTGTTTTTGGAACAAGCCCTTTTATCCTTCAATCATTTCTCAGGGTCAATTCCTGTGGAGTATGTTGAACTTACCAGTCTAAGAGTGTTGGAGCTGCAAGAGAATTACTTACATGGTCAAATTCCACCCTTTGATCAACCATCATTGACAAGTTTCAATGTGTCATATAATCATCTGTCAGGGCCTATTCCTGAAACTTCTGTGCTGCTGAGGTTCCCAGAGAGTTCTTATGGCAATAATTCAGATCTTTGTGGAGAGCCATTGGATAAGTTATGTCCTATTGAACCTCCTGCACCATCTCCAGCACCATTTTCTGCACCACCTCCTTTTGCTATGCCTCCAATTCCAGCAATGAAGCCAAATAACAGGTTTCAAGCATGGAGTATTGCTGTGATTGGTGCTGCAGCTGCACTGATTCTTCTTTCTCTGATCATGCTCATTGCTTTCTTGTTTCGTAAAAGACAAACAAGTGGAAAAGAAGTAAGAAGAAACGATTCAGCTGGTAAGATATATATATATATATATATATCTTATGCATGTCAATTCTACCATTCACTTTATTAACAGCTTATTGCAATGCTATTTGTGTAAACTCAAAAAATTTGCTGTAGTAAAATGCAATCTCATGCTGATTCAGGATTTCTAAAGGTGTTGAATTGAACTTATAAAAGGTTTTGAATTTTCTAATATAGGCCATGTTTTTGGGGCATGGGCAAAGAAGATGGTGGCTTATGCTGGGGGCAGTGATGTTTCTGAGAGATTAGGCAGATTGGAATTTTCTAACAAGAAACTGCCAGTTTTTGACTTGGATGATTTATTAAGGGCATCAGCAGAAATTCTGGGAAGAGGGAACTTAGGTATTACGTACAAAGCAACACTTGAAACTGGAACTGTTGTTGCAGTGAAGAGACTTAACCACATGAATGAACTGAGCAAGAAAGAATTTCTCCAGCAGATACAATTACTAGGACAGATGAAGCATGAAAACATAGCAGAAATAATCTCATTTTATTATTCAGAGGAGCAGAAGTTGGTCATATATGAATTCACCTCTGATGGCACTTTGTTTGAACTGCTACATGGTTAGTTTTGATTCTTTCCTTCCTTAACACAAAAAGAACTAACTTACAAGTTAATACTCTAACATTCATAATCTGCTGGTGCTAGAGGGTAGAGGAGTTGGAAGAATGCCACTTGATTGGACCACAAGACTTTCTATCATCAAAGACATAGCAAAAGGTCTTCTTTTTCTTCATCATTCCTTGCCTTCTCAAAAGGTTCCTCATGCCAACCTCAAATCATCCAATGTTCTAATTCATCAAGATACTAAAGGGTACCATTCCAAGCTCACAGACTATGGTTTCTTGCCTCTACTCCCAGCCAAACAGAATGCAGAAAAACTAGCCATAAGAAGGTCACCAGAATTTGTTCAAGGGAAGAAGCTCACACGCTATGCTGATGTTTATTGCTTTGGCATCATTGTGCTAGAGATTGTAACTGGCAAAATCCCTGGCCATATCATAGGTGAAATTGAGGAAACAACCAATGATCTTTCAGATTGGGTAAGAACTGTGGTGAACAATGATTGGTCCACAGATATATTGGATTTAGAAATACTTGCAGAAAAAGAAGGGCATGATGCAATGTTAAAGCTAACAGAGTTAGCTCTAGAGTGTACTGATATGACACCAGAGAAGAGGCCTAAAATGAGTGTAGTGTTGGTGAGAATAGAAGAGATAGAGAAAATGAAAAAGGAGAATGACTAAAGTTTAAGTTCACTGCACAAAGTGCATCTCAAGAATGTCTTTGTATTAATCTGAACACTCAATTCATTTGATACACACATTGCTTAAGAATATGTGAGAGAACATTTTTTCCAGAGAGATAAGATCTCTCAATATTGAAAAATTATTATCTCATTTGATTTTTTTATGATTTTACTTTAGAAGACAGAAGAAAAACTTTGTAAAAAGACACATTCTTTTAGCTAGATGGAAAGAAGGAAAGTAATTTTCATTCACTGTTTTAGGACATAAAATATCACTTATTCAAAATCACTTTGTATCACTTTTTGGATGTAATATTTTTTGTGTCATTCTCTCTATTAGATAGATTCATTTGAGAGAATGATCACGATCATAATGAAGCATTTGAGTTCGAAGACAGAATGACAATTTTTATTTCTTTATTTATCTCTGTCTATTATTTCTGTAGATTAAACTATACAAGTTTTTTTGTGTGGAGAACTTGTCAGTGTTAAGGAGGAACTTGAACTGGGCCAAATATTTTGGGCTAATCTAGCTTCTTCACATGGGTACGTACCTGCTACAAGCACAGTTACGTCCACTTCTTACACATAAATAATTTGCATGTAAGCTCTGCTTTTGACAAACTGAGTAGGATGCAACCGAAATGGAGGAGAATACAGGACATAACTCCCAAGGAATTACATACTATTTCCAAAATTGTACAGTTTTAACTTAAAAGAAAAAATTGTCGATGTTTTTAATTTTAGATTTAATTATGTGTTTAGTCTTAAGTGAATATAAGAATTTTTAATTAAGTTTCTATTAAATTTTTATAATTATTAAGTTCTTCAAAATTTAAAATTTTAAAATTAAGTTGTAGAGGACGCTGTCATTTTATTGTTATATAATATTTTGTTACAAAATTTTCAAAATTTAAATAATTAATAAAAATTATTTTTAAATTAAATTATAATTATAAAAAATTAAAATAAAAAACGATAAAATGATAAAATATATAACTATATAATACGAATTATAAATTATAAAATTATAAGATTATAAATTTGTAAAATTATGAAATTACGAAATCATGAAAATATAAAACTATGAAATTATACCATTTAAATTATGAATTACAAAATTATTAAATTATAATTCATAACTTTTAATTTTATATCTTATTTTATTTTTATAATTTGTAATTATATAATTTTAATTAAATTTAAAAATAATTTTCATTAAATAAAATAAATCCTTGAAGGAGATGGTGTCATTATGATCTCTTTGTAACGAAATATTATATGATGACATTTAAGTAGGAAAATAGGACAAGATAACTTTAAACACAACCTCCTCATGTTGAGGTATATACATATCTTACGGAGGATTAGACTAGATATTAATGAGTGATTTAGCTTAATAGCGGGTAGAATAATAAACCCAACAAATATTAAGATAAATTCAAACCTATGACTTTGATACCTTACTAAATAGAATAAATCTTTTATGGAGATATCGTTATCATGATCTCTTGTTACAAAATATTATGTGATAACATTTAAGTAGGGAACCGTACAAGATAACTTTAAACACACCTTCGTTGAGATATATACATCTTGTATAAGAAATTAAACATTAGTAGTTGGTACAATAACAACTCGATAATGAATGGAATAATAAATACAACAAACAACAAAATCTCGCATTAGGATAAAGTCAAATATCCATAATTTTGATATTATACTAAAAATGAAACTTTTAAACATAAATCTCAATCTAACAAAATCAACTTATAAGATAAAATTTATACTCATGTATTAAAAATTAATTTTATCTCCAATGAGGTTAATGAAGTTGATATGATATTTCCTTATGTAGGTAGGATTTTGTGAAAAATAAAAATAAAAAAATCACACACTTCAAAACACGAGTCAGCCAAACCTCTGAAACCGCAACCGCAAGGCTTAGCTGGTGGCTGCACTTTGGTTTTTGTCCTGTTCAGAAAATGGGATTGACGTAACCCTGCATCACATTGATGTAGATATGTGTAGCAAATAAAGAATGACTCAAATTGTAAGAAGCGGCCAACACATACAAATAAACCTACGTGTAAACCATGTAGCATTTCACATACCTAGGTGTCTCTCGACTAAGTTCTACTCTGAGTTTCCCCTTATAAGCACAATCACTCCACCTTTTTCATACATGCAAGAAGGGCACTCTTTTCGGCTCCACCATACTCACCCTCCAAATCTCCATTCTGCAAAGAGAAAACCCTTTTCTGAAAAACGAATAATATAGTCTCAGCTGGCCAAGGATCTTTGATCTTGAAAGGCTAGGTGTGTGACAACCTTAGTTGGTAGTCCTAAGGAGTTCTGCAAGAGTGAACTTAACTTTCTGATGGCAACCCGCAGATATGCTTTTGGAAGGGCTGATGAGGCCACTCATCCTGACTCCATGAGGGCCACTTTGGCTGAATTTGCCTCCACTTTCATCTTTGTCTTTGCTGGAGAAGGCTCTGGCCTTGCTTTGGGTTTGTACATATTCCAAATCTTGGTTCATACTTGGCATACACTGCTTTTGAATGGTTTATTGTATGTTTACATGACATAATCCAATCTTCCTTAGCTGAAACCTTTTCAGCTTAGTTAAAGGTGCTACTTAACCTTGGATTACCTAATACATGAATGATAAGAACACACATACACACAATTTATATGCTGGTTTTTTATTGTGTGGTTGTGGAGGTGATTTGTGTGACTTCTCTTTGTTGCAGTTAAGATTTACCAGGATTCAGCTTTCTCAGCCGGTGAACTGTTAGCACTTGCACTTGCCCATGCATTTGCTCTATTTGCTGCTGTATCTGCTAGCATGCATGTATCAGGTGGCCATGTCAACCCAGCTGTGACATTCGGTGCTCTCATTGGGGGGAGAATCTCTGTTGTTCGTGCAGTATACTACTGGGTTGCTCAACTTCTTGGTTCTATAGTGGCTGCTCTTGTGCTCAGGCTTGTCACTAATAACATGGTACACTATTTTCTCTTACAAAATAACTTGTATACATCAAGGATGATGTATAGAGCGATGTTACTGCAGATTTTTATTTTAAGAGTGACATGATAAAAATTGGATTTTTAACTGAAACTGATATGTCTGTGGTTGCTTGTTGTAGAGGCCATCAGGGTTCCACGTGGCACCAGGTGTTGGAGTGGGACACATGTTTATACTTGAGATTGTGATGACATTTGGGCTGATGTATACTGTATATGCTACTGCAATAGATCCCAAAAGGGGTGCTGTTAGCAATATAGCACCCTTGGCAATTGGGCTCATTGTTGGGGCAAACATCCTTGTTGGTGGGCCATTTGATGGAGCCTGCATGAACCCTGCTCTGGCTTTTGGACCTTCCCTAGTGGGCTGGAGATGGCACCAGCACTGGATCTTCTGGGTGGGTCCATTGATTGGGGCTGCACTGGCTGCACTGGTGTATGAATATGCTGTGATCCCAATTGAACCACCCCCACACCACCACCAACCCTTGGCTTCTGAAGATTACTAGTTGCTTCTACCAGTTGTTGCATTTATGCATCAAAACTGTGTTTTGCTTTTGGTCATCTAAATATAATAGTATGCTTGTGTTTTCCTGTGTTTTTTCAGCCAACCTTCTACTTGAGTGGTTCTAGGCTTCTGCATGTGCATGTTTATTTTCTTGTTTTGGGGTCACAACTTCCAAAACCTAGTTGAGTGTGTAGCTGTTGTATTTTGTCTTGTACACATTGAATAAAATGTGCGAAACCTTATGCTATGTATGTAGGGATGCTGCATCAGATTATATCAGTCTTGCACGTAGATTACTATTATTCTAAAAGTAACTAATAATACTAATAAAAGGATTGCAAAAGATAACAGTGGAACCATTCAAGATTTTGGCTTGTGTTAGAGCAACTTTCACCTAGCAAAGGACTTGTTTATTGATTTAATCCAATAAAAACAATACAAAAGAGATATCTAATCCACAGATATATCCAGCTTACTAAAGTCAGTAGTGAAAACTATACATCTATGCTTTCTGTTTGCTTATAAAATCTGGCAACCCAAGGGGCAAGTTCAGTATTATGAGGTGTCCTGGGGTTTGCAGAGTAATAATCAGACCAAAAGCAAGGGTTGAGTCTATCAGCAAATTTGTTTTCAGCATAAAGGCAAAACGGTAGCCAATTTTCACCTCCATTCATTCTTCTCTTCCTTTCCCTTGGATAAGCTAAGGGTGCCTGAACATACCTGTAATTGTGTCAAAACCATTTAGCAACACAGCAAGTTTACTCATCTCCACTTCAATCAATACTTATA
This sequence comes from Vigna unguiculata, assembly GCF_037176805.1. Classification (NCBI taxonomy): domain Eukaryota; kingdom Viridiplantae; phylum Streptophyta; class Magnoliopsida; order Fabales; family Fabaceae; genus Vigna; species Vigna unguiculata. Next base: position 46,649,863 of record NC_140795.1, on the reverse strand, counting down.
AGTAAAAAATATTAGGCTAAAACACATTTTTGGTTCTTCCTCTTGTTCTACTTTGATTTCGTTTCTAAACCACAAAAAAATAAAGGACAGATGGTAATTTAAAGACAAAATACTACTACTAACACAAAACACACCTGATACCATCAAGAACAGCATCCCAGCAGAAGTGAGTATGACCGAACACATGACAAGAAGACGCATGCTTCCTTCCCTCAGCCCCATGTATGGATCTTATTCTATCTTCAAGAGAGTCTGAACCAATTATCTTTGGAAGCTTGGGATAGAATAACATCCTCTTCTCTGGACAAAGTTCCTGCCTGTGAAACGTGCAACCATTACCACAATAAATCAATATACTCAGCTTTTGAAGTAACACAATCACAAAAGTGTTATTGTTTAAGAAGCTGCTCCTCATCCACCAAGAGACGGGTATGTTAAACTAATATCACTCATGTTGGTGTTTATGAGGAATTATGTAAAGCATATAATAGTTAGCTGCAGTCAAGAAAAAGATCAAATAACACCATGGACTAAGTAACTGCTACAAAATTTCCAAGTCAATCAATCATTTAAATTGTTCAACACAATAAGCAGTATCGTTTAATCAGATCATGTGTGATAAATCTATGAACACTAATCAATTTCTCCGGAAAACCTAAGTTCTATATTGAAAAAAAAAACTACAAAAGGGGATTAATTAAAGTTTTTCAGGTTGTCAATTAACCACCACAGTGCCACAAGATAATTAGGAAAGAACAGTAAAGGAGTAAAGGACCACTGCATCATTTTCAGAACATGATTAATTGTCAGACAATGTCAGTTCAAACAGCACATCATACATGCATAGAAACAAATGAGTAAACCAGATCAATAAAGCTGAAATTTAAATGATAGATTTAACCACCTGGGAACAAAGTGGGAAAAGGTAATGATGTGATCACAAGTCATCTGAACGTCCTTTATCAGTTCCGTTTGTTTATCATTCATGGCATCAAAATGTAAAGCGAGGGACATATCTCCACTTGAAAGGCCCTCTGGCCACTTGCACGCATAGAAGTCTTTACATGCCTAAAAAAAGGGTACAGATTGCCATCAATATCTATCATATTGAGAATTACTTGAAAGTTAGAACAAAACCATAGCAATAGACATACTTGAATACAAAAATGCTATTCAAGAAGAATGTTCCTACCATAATCTGAGCACCTAACCTTGCCCCAAAGCAGGCACAAGGAACTGTAAAAAATAATTTTCCTAGTTATATATGTCGGGAACTAAGCCGTGTATTAGGGTGACACTTTTAACACAGTTAGTTCCATTCATTTCATTAAAGCCAAATTGTTAGCATCCCTAATACCAAAAAAAAAAAAAAACAACAGCACTATCTATCATTTTTTACAACTTATTACTCCCCACTGTGAATAACAACATCTAAAAAAAGTACTAAATGAAAACAAAGCACGGTCAATTTTAACATATTCTGAAATGCAAGTCTTGTTTTTAAAGAAGGGTAGCGGCAAGAATCAAACTACTGACCACTTAATTATAGAAGCAATGATAACAAGTCAAGGACCAACTCTCAAAAGCTAGATCTTTTAGGTGAAGGTTTAAGATTGATTTTACATCTCTAACAACTTTGCATGAAGCTTGCATTAGAATAACCAACCTACATTATCTTGGATATATATCATCAATCTAGCGTAATTAAGCTCTCACAAAACTGTTGAGAGATATCTTCCAGGTGCGATCCTCTGATTTTGTGCTCCATCTTACCAAAAGAGTGAATAGTGCATTGACTTAGATTCTACCAACTAGCTAATCTTCTTAATTTGATGACTTTAACATGACTGATATATTTCAGCTCAACCGATTGGCTTAAGTGAAATTGTCCAACAAATATATAAACAACAATCCAAGAATTGAGACAGGTGATGAGAAAGAAATTTTCCAACATATTTACACAATAATTACAAAACCATCACAAGCATGGTATTTCAACACCAGGGAACAATTTCAGGGATCGTGATTATATTATATTTTGTTCACTAGTAAAACCATATCCATATAGTCAAAATCACATTCATGTTTATCACACAAGACAGAAATTGGCCTCATATCAATTATGCAGATAGTCCTTCTCAATCAAGCACTGTAGGAAATCAAGCGCATGATCAGACCATCAACAAAATTTTTTCAAATGGCTTACTAGGAGTTAAGGAGAATAGTCACCATCTCCAAAGACGGGATGCGAAAGCCTGTTATGTCCTTCTCTTTGTCAAAGCTCTGTCAGCGAAACAGGTTCGGCATTTAAATAAATTGTCAGTGAGGAACACTTTGGATCCAGTCCGGCACATGGTATATAAGATTGAGGAGCTAAAAAAATGTCACTATATAAGTAATCACCTCATGGTACCAAGAGAACAAAGGAATGATTCCTATTTCATCTATAACCATTGGGTTTGTCTCCACTCCAATTCTCTTACATGCATCAAGCAATTTATTCAGCTTTTCGAGAGAATCAACCTGGAAAAAAAATAGTATGAACTTCATCATACTAAAACTATTACAAAAAGAAGGATTCAACACGTATAAACAACCCCTGAAATAATGTTCATGGAATAAATAGAATGACATTCCAAAACAAAGTAACAAATCTTTCCCATTATTTGTTTAGATTTTGGTGTGGAAAGCTCAAAGGGAAACTACAATCGACCGACACAGAGTAGAAAAACAAAAGTCACTAATCTAGAACTCATATTCAGATATTTAGACCGCAGGAATGTTATGGTTCATTCATCGATCAAGTATAAGGATAACAGCTCATTGTTTAGACTAAAGCATGGCCAAAAGCAAATTTAACAAAGAAGCTACAATTCATAATACATAATATTTAACAAAGTCAAAGTAAAAGCATCTACTTTCAAATAATAGTTGCATAGCTAATTAAGATGGCATTGGCAAACAAACTAGTCCCTTAAGAATTATGGCACAGTTTTCTCCAGAAGCAAGTAACATATCTCCATGGTGTCTCAAATTATAAGCATAGTCATGAACCATGAGAAAAAAGATCGCACATTCAAAGTAAATAATGTCATAAATAGCATCAAGAACCAACCATCCTTGCCTGACAATTAAAACCAGTATTCATCCCAAAAATCTCAGTAGTTAGTCAGATAGAGGCATAGAATAATTTTCATCTGTAACAAATACGAGTGTAAATCAAACATCACACATAATGCACAAACTTGAACCTCGAAATCAAAGCACAACGACCTTACATAATTCTGTCCATCACGGCGGCACCAAAGATCATGGTTTCCGGGAACATAGAAGACATGTTCAAACCTCTCTTTCAAAAGAGACATTGTCACAACAAACGTGGAATATGTCTCAGCCACATCACCGGCCACAAGAAGCACATCTTTCCTGCGCTTCACATTAGATAAGCACTCTACCCACTTCAAATTCTCAGCATAGTCAGTGTGCAAGTCAGACACCACAAACACACTCACCCCTTCACTGTTACTGTTCCCCAAAACTGAAGGCACTATCGGAGGCCTTCCAAGGCCACCCCTTTTCATGTGTTTCCCATAACTGCACCTAACTCTCGCTTGTTTAGAGAAATATGCAGTGTGGTGAGGATTGTGAAAGAGGGTGAGACATGAAGGGTTAAAGCTCACCACCATAGGCACAAAAAGCTGACCAAAAAAATGAAGAAAAAAAAAAAGGGTAGTGCGTCAATTAGCTCAGAATAGAAAAGTCAAGATTAAATTTGGAATACAAAGAATTACATAGGAAACATCGAACAAAATACCCAAAATCCAAAAGATCATGCGAATCTCACAAAAGGGTGGGAAATCAATTTGATGATGAATTGATAGCCAGGTGTATGAAGTGATTATTTAGGATATTTCTTACTTTCATTGGACTAGATTAATGTCGGTGTACACTACCTTTTCCCGGAAGGAATTTTCTAAAAGCTACCCTTTTTTTCTTATATTCTGTTTAAAGTTGTTGTACATGTTAAGTGTTATTACTAATCCATTTATTTAATTTTAACCGATTAATTAATCTTGATTCTTTGAAGAAAAAACCTTTTATAGATATTTTTTTTGTGAGATCATCTCTTGATTCTTTTGATTCTCATTTTTTTTAGGATTAGGCATCTTTTCCTATCTAAACTTTCATGAACAAAGATTGCAACTTTCTTCTTTTCTTATCAATCAATTCAGGAAATTCTCAGAATTTCTGCCTCTGGAAATTTACAAAAATATTTAATTGTAATAAAATTACTATCTTTTGCTTATATCTGATTTTTCTCTATGAATCCAGAAAAATGCATATTGTACGATATTAAAAAGAGCTAACATTTTGTAACCCTAGAGAGTCAACGACAAAGTTTAAAACTAACAAAGGACCTAAACTTCACCTTTCCAACACAGTCATACAATGTTTGTAATATCTATGAAGTTTTATATTTTATAATTCATTATAAAAAGTTGGCAAGAAATTAAACTACGTTGAGGTATGATTCGGAACTCAAATGAAGGCCAAGTTTAGGGTTTTCTTTTCATATCCTATAAATTGTGTGTACCTCCAATTAAATTTAGAATGAACTTTTGATAATGTTAAAACTATACTTTTGGAAAGCTTATTCGGATATAAATAGAGGTGACCAAAATGTTAGGGCATGCAAAGAGAAAACCACACATTTGTTGTTTTTGAAAAATATTTCTTGTATTTTGAAAAGCTTTTTCCGAAATATATTTCATGTTGGAGATTCTGGAAAATTCATTTTGAAAGGTTATAATATGCATTTCGGAAAGTTTTTTCTTGAAATATATTCCAAAAAACGTGTTCCAAAATATATTTCATACATTTTGAAAATTTTATTTTGAAATTTTCGTTTCAAAAATATCATTCCAAAAATTCTATTCTTAAAATTTGGTTCTAAAAATATTATTTCAAAAATTCCAGAAGTCCTGTTCTGAAAAGTCATTTTTAAAAGTGTAAAATGGTTATTTTCAAAAAATATGGGTGTAGGAAAAAATAGATTGGGTGCAGGAAGTAAATGTCATTTATTAATTGAGCGTGAGAATTTGTGGCCCAACAACAACAATTTAAGGCTTTTGTTTTCCACCAATTCACATAATTTCTAATTTTATATATATATATATATATATATATATAAAATTATGTCTTGGACAAGATTGGTGGAAATGAATGTAAAAAGATTTTTTAATTTATTGTGTTCGTTAAAACTTTATTTTAGTAAATAATTTTATATATTTCGTGATTATAGATTCTCTATCACTTTTAGATTGGCTAATGAAAATGTAATTATTGTGCTATGCCTAACCTTAAATTATTCTCGTTCCCCCATTGCTAAAATTTTATTGTTTTATCTTTATTTTATGTTGAAAATAAATTTGTCAATAAATCCAAATTTGTTGAGAAATTTTATAATTGGATTAAATGTGTTTTTGGTCCTTTAAATTTTAGTGAAAATTTAAATTAGTTAATCTTCAAAACTTTGATCCAATTTAGACTTTCAACCTTTTAAAATGTGTGAATTTAGTCTTGTTAGCCAATTTTGGTAAGTTTATTGAACGTTTTGAATGTGTTTCTCAACTAACATTTCAACTAATATTGAAGTGAAAAAGTGTCAAACGGTGTAAATGTTTCAAATGCTATCATGAAACATGTTTGGAACATCAAATAAACTTAACAATATTTGGTTAAAATGACTAAATTCACTCATTTCTAGAATGAAGGTACTAAATTAGGTCACAATTTAGAAGATGGACTAATTTTAATTTTCACTAAAACTTAAGGAACCAAAAACATATTTAACTCTTTATGATTTAAATTATTAGCAAATATTTTCATCGATAATAAATTTGTCTGTAAAGTTCATTGATAAGATTTGTCAATAAATTTCGTCGATATTGTATTCTATGGTTAATTATGTTGATAAATTTTGTCAATAATTTGTGATTCCTATTAACAATGGATATATTCATTGATAAAATGAACATTAAATTTTTCATCAAGTTTGATGACATTTTTTTGTATATTAAGAAAAGATGGGAGATAATAATAATAGAAAAATAATGAGGAGAAAGAGAAGAGGAAAAGGAGGTACAATGATGATGACAGTTGAACTTCGACGAGGTAGAAGAAGAAAAAGAGAAGGAGGAAGAGGAGGTGATAACGACGGACTAGGCGATAGTGACGATGGAGTAGGAGGAGGAGGAGAGGAAAGGAAAGGAGGAAGAAGAAGAGGGAAAAAAAGAAAAATGAAAGGAGAAAAAGAAGACAATATTGCGGATTTTATCAGCGATCAAAATTCATCGATAATTATTGATGAATTTGAGATTGTCAGTAATTACTAAAGAATTTATTGATCATCAGTAACATTTATCAGACAAACTACCAACAAATTTTATTATTATTGATGAGTTATTTCTACCAATAATACATTATTTTCTTGTAGTGTAATTTACTGTTTTTAAAAAATTTTACTCTCTAATAAATTTATATTATAAACATCTAAAATATCTAAAATAGACATCTCACTTGTTAAACTAAAATAAATAATATCTTTTCAAATATGTATATTATTTTGAAAATATGTAAACATATATATCGATAATTCAACATATGATGTTTTATATGTTTTTAATAAATATCTATGATAACCTGTGAACTTTTCTACACACATATATTTTGTTAGTATTGCGTACTCTATTTTTTTTCTTTATATATGAATTTATCAAACATTTGTATATTTAATGTTTTATAGCATGTCTCTTTAGAAATTGTATAAATGAATATCATCTATCCACAGAAGAAAATAAATAAAACTAACAGTTTAAAATACTATAAGAAAAATTTTAAATAATGTTAAAAAATATATTTAGAAACTAATTTTTTAATTAGAGTTGACCAATTTCTTTAATAGTTAAAACCTTTTAGTTGATATTAGTGACCAATTTGAATATCAATTCATAATATAAATTTTGTTAATTACCAATTTATAAATTAATTATAATTTTTATTTCATAATAAAAATTATTTTAGTTATAGATCATTATTAATTTATAAGTTGATATATAATTTGGTCACTATAATAATTAATTATTTTTAATCACTAAAATAAATTATTATTTAAAAGTGTTTTTGGGTGAAGGATCTAAAACTCTAGTAATTATGTATGATATCTCTATAGAAAATGACATTTAAAATGTAACTTCCTATATCGATTTTTTTTTATTTATATAAAAAGTTTGAATACTTCGTATTTTTTGGTTGGTGTGTTAATATTAATGTATTGTTTTTCTTTTTTAAAATGAATTTATTACTTTTATCAAATTATATTTTTAGGAAAACATAATAAAATCTATATAAATACTAAGTTTATTTTTTGTATTTTCGTCATCGAAAGAAATATTTTAATAGTTGTAAAAGTTAAGTTTAACTTTTGTATTTTCATTATCAAAAAAATATTTTAATAGTTATACAAGTTAAGTTTAATTCTTTCACCTTAGTAAAATTAACCATTTTTGTCAGTTTATTTATTATTGTCTTGAGCTAAATTGAAAAAAACTCATTGTTGCTTTGCTAATTTAATTAAAAAAAAAAGCTTACCTATCGTATTTCTTTTGTTGAATTAAATTTTTATCATATATCTTACTCTTTAACCTAAATTTTAGAAGGGATTAAATATATGAAGAATATAATAAAAGAAAATTTGTTTCTTAGGATGATGGAAAAATATGTTCAATGTAAAGTTAAAGGAAACAAAGTATAATCATAAATAAACCATGGAACCCATAAATTAACAAATAAAATTTTAACTTGAATAGTAAATTTAAAAAGAAAAATCAAATTAAAGCATGAGGTCAAGGGCATCAATCCAAAATAACACACGTTGTTAATATTTATAGTTGAGTTTAATCAAACCTTACAAAAGAAAATTTATTTTTTGTTTATACAAATCTTCAACAATTGTAAAGTTAGTATTTTTCTTGATTCTTTATATACAAAATTAACACTTCGCTGTCGTTTGTATCATACAAGACATGAAAAGGTCCAGGGATTTATCGACACTAAAATTATTGTTATAGTAGCTTAAAAATATGAGTTTCTGTACTAAAATAATAAAATTTAAAAATATAAAAAATAAATATATTTATATAAAAAAGTGATTATTTGTAAGTTGAAGTTATTATGATATTATTATTATTATTATTATTATAATAATAATAATATAGAGATAGTATAATTATGTATTTCACCACATAATAAAATTATTTAATTTAATAAAAGGTAAAATGACTTATATTACAAAAGTAACCAAATAGTTAAAAGATATATCCTTTTTTATATAAAAGTAAAGAGTAAGACACAGTATAAATGTACAAAGCTTCGATGATAATTATTTTTTGTGAATTTTCAGATTTTGTCACCAACTTGCTTTTAAATGAATTAATTCGAAGTGATATGATTTCTTGTTTTCATCTATTTTGAGAATACATATAAAAATACAGCAAAGCAAATTGAGATTAGTGGTTAAGTGGGCCGGTTCAATTAAGGTTTATTAAAAATGAATTGGATAAGTTTTTTATTTTTGCAAAATAAATAATTTTTTAAAGTTTGTTCTTGATCTATAAATATATTTTTTTAAAGTTTGCAAAATAAATAATTTTTTAAGTGTTCCGCATGTTTGAACTAAAGAGTAATTTGAAAAAATGACTAATTTATCAATATTTTAAAAACACTTATTTTTTTCTTCCATTTATTAGGATATAATTCATTAAACAAAAAACTTACATTGCTCATGAATAATTGAAGTTTAAATTTTATTAAAAAATTGTTTTTAATAATTAATCAATATTTCCAATATGCTAATATTATTTTTGAAAAGTAGACAAAGTTGGTCCATTGAACCAACCATCACTTCCACTACTTATTGCTCTTTAAATTGCAAGTTATTCTTCTAAGATTGCTCAATAAACCGAACCATACTCATGGTAGCTTAGCTCCTACACCTTATCAAGTTTCGTTTCCTTCTTCTTCCTTTCAAATCCCTTTCAATAGCTTTTGGCACATTCAATACCACCCCATATGATAAAGATAAAAACTTTACACATTTATATGTTCATATAGTGCATACTTTACAACATGGCACTTCAATACTCATCTTCAAGTTGGAGATTGACGTTATCCATGATGGGAAAACTTGCCTTGTGCTTCCTTGTGTTGTTGAGTGGTGCAAGATTTTCATCTGCCAGATGTTTGATGAATAGAACAAGAGAAGGAGGGTTGATGAATGTGAAGATGATGATGTCTAGAGAGCAACATAGAAGAAACCTGGTTGAGAATGGACTTGGCCAAACACCCCCTATGGGGTAAGCTTCTTTTTCTTCACTTTCCTCACCAAACTTTTTCTGGTTTTCTTCCTTCTTTGTGAACCCTGTCTCCTTTACCTTTTGCATCTAACCAACATGCTCAAATAATTGAAATACTATTTCACATGTGTCTGCAAGTCTAACATTGATTCACATCATGTCTCAACTTAACTAATCATTGTAGGATAAGACTAATTAAATTTAACTTTATAGCTATAAACTTGTTTAATATCATTTTCAATCAAAATCAGAGTTTACTTTATTAATCTAAATTTATCTTATTGGAATTACTTTTCTTCCTATGTATTCATTGTAATTGAAGAGAATACTTCTGATATCTAAAGGGTCTTTAAAATGAGACAATTTTTTCTGCCATGTATGAAGTTCAAAACACAGATTTCAATAAAAAGTTATAAAAATAGTATTCTGTCTTATCATGATCTGATTCTTCATTCATATCAATGAATAATTTATGGTCGCACCGTCAAGTTCTGCCACCACATCCAGCTTGCATAATCATGAGTTGAAGAAGATGATGCGAGTGCTCCAAGGGATGTTCATGGTGGTGCCATGATTTGTCTTGTAATTGGTTAACCTTCAATTATGATTCTTGTTTGGGGTTTGTGGAATTTTCATTAGTTGTTTAGCTTCACCAACCAGTTGGCACTTGGCAAAATGAAAAGGACGTTTAGTGACTTTATTGATTCAAACAGGACAAAATGTTAAGAAGAAGAGTTACTATTGTATTTCTTTGTTTTACCAATTTCTTAACCTATACTAATTTTTGTAAATAAAAAAATCCTAGGTTCTTGTTTCATCTTTATTAATCGCTTTCACAATCATCAACCAAGAAGTTATATAGTATATAATCATTAACATATATAAATTAGGATTGACTCATGATGTTATAGAAATATATGTCACAAGTTTCTTTAGGGTCCCCATCTAAGAATTATTTGGTTCTAATCCACTATCTTCCCTCTTACTTTGATTGAGCTTTCAACTCATAAGTTTTCAATTGACCCTCCAACCACTTTTTATTATGGTTAGGGTAGGCCAATAAAAAGTTAATGATTTTCTAAATGATCTTATTTTGAACTTTAGACAAAATTTTTGTCCAAATCACTTCTACAATGTTTAGTTGATAGATTATTTATTTTTTATGAAACCCAGCCTGTATAAAGCCAGCAAGAAATGGGAATTTATCATGGAAATTCAACATTTTAGATTGTGATTACATTTTATACATTTATGAATAAAAAATATAACTGAAAGGAAATGGTAAAGGAGTTTCTATGATTTCATTAGTGATGAAATTTTGCAAATATATGAAAGTAAATGTACAGTGACAAATTACTGATGATAAAATTCAGATGGAATAGCTGGAACCACTTTTCCTGCAACATTAACGAAGACTTAATTCGAGAAACAGGTACTTAACTATTTCTACATGAATTTTGAATTTACTAGACCTTTATTTAGAATACTAGACATATTCTTGTTAATATATGTTGTAATTTTTGCAGCTGATGCTATGGTGTCAACTGGCCTTGCTGCTCTCGGTTACCAATATATTAATATAGGTAATTCATTTTGTATTAGAAAAATTATTATTGCCATTAATAGTAGTACAAAATTATGGCTCATCTGTTCATAATAGAAAATAATGGGCAACTCTTTTTCAAATGTTTAGATGATTGTTGGGGAGAACTTAATCGAGATTTACAGGTATTATATTATTTAGTTTGAATAATTTTAATTAGAAAGTTGCATTAGACACTTTGATTCGTTTTCCTAATTAATAATCTGCTCATGATGATTGCAAAGTTTGAATTTGAACACAGGTGCCTCAAATTACTGACTGTTGTTGGTTCATGATGAATTTAAATTTTTGGTACTTGGTGTTCGGTGTTTTGTTGAAGATCATGGTCAATAATAAGATTAAAATAGTGTATTATGAGTCAGTTCGATAAAGTTGAGGTAAATTTAAATTTTAATTCTCAATATAGTGTCAAAGTCACCTTAAAGTCTATATTTGTGAAGTTTATTGTTTGTTGGATTTTTTATTTCATCTGTTATCAGCAACTTATCGAATCACTAATAGATATTTAATTCAGTGTTGGAGATCCTTCGTCAATTCGATATAAGGTCAAATGAGTTTGTAAAATTGAGTTAGAATTAAAGTTAGACTTGCATATCACAGTATGATATCCATTTTATATGATATTTTGGCTAAAGCAAATTGGTGGCAGGGAAATTTGGTTCCAAAAGCCTCAACATTTCCTTCAGGAATGAAGGCTCTTGCTGATTATGTTCATAAAAAAGGTTTAAAGTTGGGGATCTATTCTGATGCAGGGTATAACACAAACTAAACTCTTAATTTTGCATCTCTATGATTATTCAACCTTTTTCAATCTCTCACAAATTCTCTGCAGAAACCAAACATGCAGCAAAACTATGCCTGGATCACTAGGACATGAAGAGCAAGATGCAAAAACATTTGCTTCCTGGGTAACATCCAATTCATTTCAAAGTCATTTTGCATTTACATAAACCTCTATCCTATTGAATTTTACTAAGAACTACTCTCAATGTTACTTTAGGGGATTGACTACTTGAAATATGATAATTGTGAGAATAACAACATAAGCCCCAAAGAAAGGTATTTGTGACCTTCAATACACATAAACAATCAACACACCTCTAGAATTCAGGGATTGATACATTTTGTAACACAGGTACCCTCCAATGAGTAAAGCTTTGTCAGACACTGGAAGGCCAATTTTCTTCTCTTTGTGTGAATGGTGAGAAAATTGGTGATCACGTTTCACAAACATTATTCTGATGAACTTGACTCTTCATTTGAGAAGTTTACATTGCTAGAAGAAAGTGTAGGCTTTTCTTCTACTCTGTTACTCATCTAAGCCAAAGAACTCACAAGTATTAATTGGTTTCTCAAACATAGGGGATCAGAAGATCCAGCAACTTGGGCCAAAAGTGTGGGAAATAGTTGGAGAACAACAGGAGACATTGAAGATAAGTGGGATAGGTAAGCATGCATGATATCATATTATACAAATCTATTTATCTTCAATGTCAATGTAACATGAATCTAATTTGAGGAGTTTCATTATCTAGTACTCAATTTAAAACCTGGTCCATGTCTGCATCACATTCATCCCAATTGAAAAGGCCATGATAATTGAGTTATATCTGTCTGCATCACATTCATCACTTTCAAGGAATTATTTTCTTTCATTTCCCACATCAAAATCTGATATATTTTCTCCCTCCACAGTATGATATCTCGTGCAGATCTGAATGACAAATGGGCTTCTTATGCTGGACCAGGAGGATGGAATGGTAATAATCTTCACCTCACACTAGTTTTGTACATAGTAATCAATCTTAGATTGCTTAGTAATTATGAATATGTACACTTTTCATTTACTATGATCATTGTTCTGTCTACAGACCCTGACATGCTAGAAATTGGAAATGGAGGCATGACAACAGAAGAATATCGTGCTCATTTCAGCATATGGGCACTGGCTAAGGTAACATGAAACAAGGAAATTATCAGATTTATGTTTTTGCATATAATAATGTAGTTTTGCATATTGAGTGCATTTCTTTTGTACATATAGGCTCCTTTATTGATTGGTTGTGACATTAGAACACTGGATGCCACCACAAAAGATTTGCTAAGCAACGAAGAAGTTATTGCAGTAAACCAAGGTATGGAAATACTAAATTAACATTCTTATCCTTTCTTAAAAAAGGGAATGCTTTTGTAACTAATCATCCTAGGGTGTTGCAGACAAGCTTGGAGTTCAAGGAAAGAAGGTGAAAAGTAATAATGATTTGGAGGTAACTTCATTTTCTTTCGCCTGTGCAGTGTGTTTCTTTTCCTTTAAAACTGATGATAAAATTGATATCTTAATTCAGGGTTAAATATGTTTTTGGTTCATCAGCTTTCAGTAAAAACTGAAATGAATCACTCTTTAAAACTTTGGACCAATTTAGTTTCCCTATCTTTAGAAATGCATGAATTTATTCCTTTTAAGCAAATTTTATTAAATTTATTTGATATTTCAAACGCATTTCTCAACTAAAGCGAAAATGTGTCAAATGGTATAAACAACTCAAATATTATCATTAAATGCGTTTGAAACGTAAAATAAACTTAACAAAATTTGGTTAAAATGACTAAATTCACCATTTTCTAAGGTTGAGGAAGTAAATTAAGTCAAAATTTCGAAGAGAGACTACTTCTAATTTTCACTGAAAGTGAAGCTACTAAAAACATATTTAACCTGGTAATTTATAATGAGTTTTTCAAAGGAGGATTCACTCGTGAAACACAATAATAATAAGACATGAACTCAATCCGTGTAAGAAATTGATATTAGATTCAATTCAAAACCTTAAAATAATAAGTTTATGTGTTTTCTTTTCTATAAAGTGCTCAATTTTTTTATCTCTCTGCTCAATGTAAGACTGAGACTTATACTTAGATTTTTCAATAATCTTGTCTCCAAATACAAGCCCATTTACATTGATACTTCTCTTCAAATAGAAGCATTTCAAACCATGATTACTTATAACTCATAACGTGGTTCATCAATGAGGCATGCTTACTTCACCCTATTCAATATTTTCAAATAATTCGATGCTGCCACCAACCTAGTTTTTTTGTTTGTTTTTCTAACAGATAAAAACAAAGTAGCTGCTAATAGATATGTACATAAAATCAAAACCACCAGTGTCTCCGTTTGTGACCAAATGTAGTGACAAAATTCGTTTCAGATTACTAATTTCGGGGTCACAGAAATTTTAGTGACATATTCTACGAAAGTTACACAAATTATTCTTTCAGTAATTTTAATTTTTCTTGTATGTGAAATTACTTGGTAGAACTTCTTAAGTGAAAGCAAGTGTTGCAGGTTTGGGCTGGTCCTCTGAGTAATAACAAGTTAGCAGTGATATTATGGAATAGAAGTTCATCCAAAGCAAAAGTTACTGCATCATGGTCAGATATTGGCCTGAAACCAGGAACTGTAGTTGATGCAAGAGATTTATGGAAGGTGAGTTATATAGTTTGATTCATTGTGTTCTTTACAAAGCAAATCATCTAAAAATAGTTAAAATAGTTTGATTCATTTTACTATTTGTTTTGAATCTTGCAGCATTCAACACAATCATCTGTCTCCGAAGAAATATCTGCTGAATTAGATTCTCATGCTTGTAACATGTATGTCCTGACTCCTAAATAAGTTGTTGACTTCATGAGTCAGAAAATACGGTAAAAACAGAAATCAAGAGAAATAAATGCACCGACAATGATTGGGTGTTCCACAGAAGGAAAAGGAAATGAACAGGATATTAATTTATCAGTAGAAAATACAAAAAAAAAAAAAATACATATTATTTGTTATCTCTCCAAGACTTCAATATTAAATTATACATTATGATTGAGATCAAGTTATATATTTTTTTGCAAGCTCACGTTGAAATAATATCTATCATTTCATCTAAAGTTTTAAAATTTGAAGTTCCTGTTACAACTTTGTTCTTAAAATATATACAAAAATTTGGAGAAGGAAGATATATTTAAATTATTCTGATTTTTTTCTCATCCAATCATGGTTAACCTTATTATGGCCATGAGTAATTGTAACTGGAAAAAACTTGTCGACACCATTGACGTGTGTTTTTAAAAATTGTACTGTTTGTGTAAAAAAGATTTGTTATACTACAATGTTCAAATTATAGTCTTGGTTAAAGACTAAATATGGCAAAATTTTATGTATGTTTGAGCTCATCTGATTATTTTGTCTTTGAGTACAGTAACTATATAGCATAATTATTCTGGTGCAAAGAAATCTTATGAGTCTAAGCCAATATTGCAAAATCAATTTTGCATGATGCCTTTGGGAAAAATCAGAGATAATTTCTAAGTAAATGATGATTTAAGCGTTTAATTTGAAATTCATTTATAGTTTAAATTTTATACAGTTTGATCTTTAAACTTTATATACAAAAATAAATGTAATCTTTTTAATTTAACTGTTGAATTTTTTTTACGTAATAAATAATATTTTAGATTGGTGTTTTTCACCGTTTGGCAGCTCAAATTCCTTAAACACAATTCAACATAAAAGTAAAGAAAAATGTTTGTCAATTAATTAAAAATATTATACCCATTAATTTTAAAATTTTGAGAAAAAATATATCAAAGTTTCAAATATAAACAAATTCTAATTCTAATTTTACGTTCAAAATGACTAAAAATATAATTAACTCATTAATTATGTTTATACACATTAGTTAGTAAAAGTTAAACAAAGTTTAAGACCATTGAATTGTATTTTTAAAATATTTTGCACTTAACGTTTGTTTTTGTTCAGAAACTATTTTAGATGATAAAGATCTTTTCTGACAAAAAAAAAATAAAGAAAGAAAAGAGAACTTACTTTTTTGAAGAAATAAAATTCTTTTCGATTTCCAAACTTTGCAAGAGATTACGCTCATAACATAAGTATTCCTCCGAGTAACTCAAAATATCACTTTTACTTGTTTATTTAAAGAAATTTTCTTGGTATTATAGTTGTGTCTTCATGTTTTTATATTTAGGTAAGTTAAAGAAAGATACTGTGAAATGTTTTTAAATTTAAATATTTGTTTTTTATATTTCCTTAAAAATATTTTATGATTTCATCATCTTTGTTTAATTAATATTTATAAAATTAATACATTTTTTTTTTGTTGTAAGGAAATTTTATTTATATATAATTATGAGACATGTTTTATAAATCTTTCACTTTTATCTATTATTATTTGATACTCTAGTTTAAATTTTATATAATTATAGTTTAATTTTAAATATTTAATATTGAATAAATAAAATTTATTTTTTAATATTAAATATTTAATAACATTATTTTTTTTTTGTTTTGGGATAATAAACCGGTTTCTTCCGCTTGCATTCCTAATCGGAACAAATTTTGAACTAACGTTGAATTCCACAACATGGTAATAAAAAACAGAAAGAAACAAGAAACAAAGAATTGGAGGGGTGATAATGGCATCATGCTAACTTCTCTGGAAACAACAAAGAAAAGAAACAAAGATGCCTTCAAACTGAGAAGAAGTAAATGTCATTGCTTTCTTCATCCCTTGCCAGCTTCCGAAGACCACTTTACCTATGGAACTTGATGATTCGAGACTCCACCAATAATGGCTTCTTCACACAAACTTTAAACATATACTCTTCCATGGCACACTCTGGTGTCCATGGCAACAACCTCACCTACCCTTTGCTCCTCAAGGCATGTGCTAACCTCGCTTCCATTCAACATGGCATTGTGCTTCATGGGCATGTCCTCAAACTTGGGTTTCAAGCAGACGCCTTTGTCCAAACTGGTCTTGTTGATATGTACTCCAAATGCTCCCGTGTTGAATCTGCACGCCTCGTGTTTGATGAAATGCCGCAGAGGAGTGTTGTCTCGTGGAATGCCATGGTTTCGGCTTACACTCGCGTGTCTTCAATGGACCAGGCATTCAGCCTCTTGAAAGAAATGTGGGTTCTTGGTTTTGAGCCAACTGCTTCAACGTTTGTTTCAATTTTGTCGGGTTATTCAAACTTGGATACTTTCAAGTTTCGTTTGCAGGGTGTGTCGATACACGGTTGCTTGATTAAACTTGGGATTGTGCACACGGAGGTCTCTCTCGCCAACTCACTAATGGCTATGTATGCCCAGTTTTGCGCAATGGACGAAGCAAGGAAAGTTTTTGACTTGATGGATGAGAAGTCAATAATTTCTTGGACAACTATGATAGGGGGTTATGTGAAAATTGGGCGTGCTGCGGAAGCATTTGGTTTATTTAACAAAATGCAACGGCAAAGTGTTGGCATAGACTTTGTTGTGTTTCTAAATCTGATTTCTGGTTGCATACAAGTAGGAGAGCTTTTGTTAGCTTCATCTGTTCACTCTCTTGTACTTAAATGCGGGTGTGATGAAGTGGATTCCGTTGAAAATTTGATTATTACTCTGTATGCAAAATGTGGTAACCTTACCTTTGCTAGAAGGATATTTGATCTGATCATTGAAAAGAGCATGTTATCGTGGACATCAATGATTGCAGGATATGCCCATTCAGGGCATCCATCGGAAGCACTGGATCTGTTTAGAAGGATGGTGAAGACAGATATTAGACCAAATGGGGCAACACTTGCGACTGTTTTATCAGCTTGTGCTGATTTGGGATCACTGAGCACGGGACAAGAGATTGAAGAGTATGTTTTTATAAGCGGGTTGGAATCAGACCAACAAGTCCAAACGTCTCTCATACATATGTACTCCAAATGTGGGAACATCAAGAAAGCAAGAGAAGTGTTTGAAAAGGTGACGGATAAAGATTTAACCGTTTGGACTTCCATGATAAATAGTTATGCAATCCATGGGATGGGGAATGAGGCTATCACCCTCTTTCACAAAATGACTACTGAAGAAGGGATAATTCCAGATGCCATTGTCTACACTAGTGTTTTGTTGGCCTGTAGCCATTCCGGATTGGTTGAAGATGGATTGAAGTACTTCAAAAGTATGCAACAGGACTTTAGAATAGCTCCTACAGTAGAACATTGTACCTGTTTGATAGATCTTCTCGGTCGAGTTGGCCAACTTAATTTAGCTTTAGATGCAATTCAGGGAATGCCACTGGCAGTCCAAGCTCAAGCTTGGGGTTCATTGCTTAGTGCTTGTAGGATTCATGGCAACGTTGAGTTGGGAGAGCTTGCAACTGTTAAGTTATTGGAAACTAGTCCTGGAAGCTCCGGAAGTTATGTTTTAATGTCTAACTTGTATACCTCTTTAGGCAAGTGGAAGGAGGCGCATATGATGAGAAATTTGATAGATGGTAAAGGATTAGTAAAAGAATGTGGCTGGAGCCAAGTTGAGGTCAGTGGTAGCCATGATGCTTTAGCAGCTGGAAATTGATCACATCTTGGCTTATAAAACACTAGAAGATCTAAACTTTGTTCTTCAATAAGGTAGCTAGCTATACAGTAGAAATAATATCAGCAAATGACTAAGTTTTTACTCATGATTCTGTTACGTTCTACTTCACGTGTAGTTCAACTTCACCATAGGATGAAAAATGTAAATTGAAAACACCATGCCTTTACTGTCTTTTCTGCCAGACACTACATTCCGTTACTGCACCGGATTAATACATCATTCTTACAAGTTGGAGGAAGATTACTTGATTTAGTCACAACAACCATCATCTATCTTTTTTGCATATTGCATAACTTCTTTTGTTGATCTTCTTTATTATTCCAAGTAAAAACTATTGCCTTCATTCATGCAAGTTTAAACGTGTTAATAGCAACTACGAAGAGCAAATTTAAAGACAAAGATGTGCGGAATAATCTCAACTACGTTCTACAATCCACTTCATAGTTCCAAAATGCTTGCAAATGGCTAGTTAAGAAAGGCATTAATAGAAATTCAAGTATGCAAAATAATGACAGGAAATATTCCTCAAATGAGAACTATAAATGTATATCTTATTTTCTGTAACAACATTAATTCGTACACAACAATTAAATGTGTATTCTATCTTACCCTGTGGCCATTGCAAATTTACAAGTGGATTACGTCAGTGTTGTGGAACTCCCGTGGAATGCAATAAGAGTATTCTCTGTGATGTGTATATCTAGTTCCATTTGATCTTCTAACCCCTAAAAATATACAACTCATCAATGAAACAATACCTAATATCCCACATTCTTATTATGAATGGCACTAATCTCTGACATGGTAAAAAATCAGTAACAAATATGTAAGCATTCTGACATTTACTTGGTCCATATTTCTCATGGTCCTCGCATCTTCTCAACAATGTTGCGCTTCTTTTCTTCAAATTTCTCACTCATCCTTTTTTTCAAATCAAGAATTCTTTCCCTTCTCCCAATTTTTCTTGGCCTTGAATCATCCCGTTCAAGTGAACTATCCTGTTTGTCCATCACCGCGTTTCTGAGAGGTGATGCACAAACAGAAGTATCCCCCATTTTCACCAATTCATCAGCTTCGTGTGTATTGTCGATCTGCAATGAAGTAGTTCCAAGTTCTTGTAAATCTCTTGTTTCTTGTGGTTTGCAATACTCTAAAAAGGGTCTTGTCAGTTCTTCCGAACTTTTGCTGCTCCTTAATGTTAATGCAGAAGAGGAAAAAGGTGGAAACGCCAAAGAATCTGATTTCCTAGCTGGTTCCTGATTAGATTTGGTACACTTTGGTGGTTTATGTGGCCTGAGATCTGGACCATCAATTAAGGTCCCTGCGTTAGCTTTCAATCCACCAGAAGGTTGATTATGGGTTTCAACTGAGGCTGAAGCCTCGTTTCCCGATTCGTGGTGGATCCATATGAACGGAGCAACACTCCTGGGAACCCAATCATCCTTTTCAGCAAGCATCCATGAAATGCATATACTTTCAGAATTTGGGAGCACTAAAGTATCCCGGATGGCTGCCTGCAGGAGAGAACATAAATTAAGTTTGCAAGTGAAAAATGTTGTAATACCTTTTAAAAGGATAGGCAAAAGAGGGTTTCAGTCCAGAACTACAATACATTACAACAGTGAAAACATGAAAAGAGATCATACTAACTGAGATATTTGAGACATTGGTCTAAAGGTGTAGGTGGCGGATTTAAACTAATAATTTGTTCATCAATATCCTGTAATAACTAAATGAGTAGAGGACTATCATACCTTGAGCCGATTGATCATAAACAAAGCTATGTGTGAATTCGTTATCTTGTGTTCTCCAACAGATGATTCCAAGCAGAAGTCTATATCAGGCATAAATGTGAAACCAAACCACATTTGATCAGAGGGAGGTGGTTTTATCTGTAAACGCAATGTCCCTTTGAGGGATGCTATCCTTACTCCCAAGGTGAGAGGAACCTTTTGATAATGAATAATCCGTTAACTTCAGAATAACACAGCTTAAACTATTTGTAACTGTATGGATAGATAAAATAGCATAACATCTACGCATTATTATAAAATATAAATTAGTATAAATGAAACACTGATATGTGTCTCTATGTGCATCTAATTGACTTGAAAATGCTCCACGACATGATTCACATTATTCTTCTGATAGCTTATTGTTAGAGATGGAAAAAAGAAATCTCCTATTTTACCTAAAGGCTTAGATTTTTGGCACAATGATTTTAGCACAATCCTTTCAATAAAAAGTTAGATTTTATGGCAAGGTAGGTAAGCGAGCCTGTGCGTTGTCCTTCAGGGCTGCAAGGTCTTGTGTGAAGGGATATTAGGGTTGTAACATAAAAATCATTTATGTATCTTTTTTCTAAAAGCAGTAGCTTTCAGCAAAATTGAATTAAATTTATAATTTATAATTGTTGAAATTAAATATGCGAATTAACTCTAGTTAAACCCAAATGAATATTGCTTATTGGGCTCCCTTTCTTCCAGCTTAGAGACGAGCTTGACTTTCATAATACCAACTTATACAGTTATGAACAAATGCTAACATTCTATTTTCTTGACATTTCACCAGATAATAAATTTTCTATGCATGCCAAAAAATGAGTACCTTCGATAAGAACCCATGCACTCCTAATTTCTACAGTCATAATTTGCAGAGATATGCTATTGTGAATAAGCCAAGGTAACAAAAGTACAGCAAAGTACAATCCTCCAACAGGGTTTCACAAAGCATATGCAGGTATCACATCTAGTTTCATATCATACAAAGATCTCCTTTGAGATTAATTTTTTAATGGAAAAAAAATGTGATATCATGTTTCTTGAAAAAGTTTACAAACAGGAGATATTTGTCTGACAGAATTATAATTAGGGGTGGGCATGGATTGGATTTTTAATGATCCAATCCACATCCATTTTAGATCCAAATAATTAGATTAGATTTTCGACCCAAATCCATTTTTTTAGCAAAAGTAGTTTGGATTTTTTTAAAATCCAGATCCAAATATTTGGATCAATATTTAAATCCAATCCAAATATTTGGATCAAGTTCAAAATCCAGAATCCATTCTTTATAAAAGAAATTTAAATTGAATTTTTTAAAACTTGTGTCATTAAGGCCAACATGACTTAGTTCGTACAAGTCGTCAGGCACGACCCGTCTGAGTCGTCAGGCCGACCCATAGAGGTGTCAATTTGGCCCAGCCCACAAGGCTTGGCCCTGGCCCATGTGGGCAAGGGCTAAAAAAGCCCACACTGAAAAAAAAGTCCCATCAAAGAAGCCCACAAGGCCAAAAACCAAAGACCTGGATGGGCCCGACAACCTACACAAGCCTTATGACCCGGACAGACTCGTCGACACGAACGGGCCTGGGTTGTGGGGACCATCCGGGACGTCGAGCCCGTCTGGGTCGTTGGGCTCGTTTGTGTCGTCGTGCCCATTTGGGTCGTATGGCCCGTGTAGGTTGTCAGGCCCATCCGGGTCGTCGGGCCTGTCATGGTCGTATGGCCCGTCTGGGTCGTCCGGATCGTCAAGCATGTTTGGGTCGTCATGCCCGTCTGGTCGTCCGAGTCGTCAGGTTCATTCGGATCGTCGGGCCCCACCGGGTTGTCGGGCCCGTTCAGGTCATCGGGCTTGCCGAGCCTATTCAGGTCATGGAACCCGCCTATCCTGTTCGGTTATGGGGCCCTCTTGGCCCGTTCGGGTCATCGGGCACGTTTTGCCAGTTCAGGTCTTTCGGCTTGCCTGACCCGTTCGGGTCTTTGGGCCTGCCTGACCTGTTTTGGTCATTGGGCCTGCCTGGCCCGTTCGGGTCTTTAGGTTCGCCTGACCCGTTCGAGTCTTTAGGTCCGCTTGACCTGTTCGGGTCTTCGGGTCCGCCTGACCCGTTCGGGTCTTCGAGCTCGCCTTACCCGTTCGATTCTTCGAGCTCGTCTGACTCATTCGGGTCATCGGGCCTACCTTACCCGTTCGGGTCTTCAGGCCCGCCTGACCCGTTCGGTTCTTCGAGCCCACTAGGCCTGTTCGAATTTTTGAACCTGTCTGGCCCGTTCGGATCTTCGAACCTGCCTGGCCCGTTCGGGTCATCGGGCTCACTCAAATTTTTTGGATCGTTGGGTCCGATCGATTCGTTCGGTTTGTCAGGCCCGCCTAGCCCGTTCGTATCTTTAGGCCCGCCCAACCTCTTATGGTCGTTGGGCCTGCCAGATCCGTATAGATTGTTGAGCAAGGCCCGTCCGAGTTTGAATTTAGCCTAGTCCATCTCAACCTTTAGTCTAATCCAACTAAAAATTTAAATTAAAAATTTGGATTGGATTATTTGGATTATCCATATTTAAAAATCTTGATTTATAAAATGGATATCCAATTTATAAAATATATAAAATGTAGTTTAGATTGAAATCTAGATCCATTAAATGGATTTTAAATGGATTGGATTTGTAATAAAATGGATTATAAATGGATTGGATTGGAGCAAAAGTGGACTGGATCAAGAAAAATAGATTTTTTGCCCACCCCTAATTATAATAGGTAAGGCCGGTGTAATAACGTGCCTAAAAATCAAAGTCATTGCCCACCAACATAATAGAATCAAACAACAAGACTGTGGATTAAATAAACATGATAAGAGAAACTAAACAAGAATTTAGCTAACTATCATTAAACTACAAAGCAAGTATATATATATATATATATATATATATATATATATATATATATATATATATATATATATATATATATATATATATATATATATATATATCTATATATCTTTAGCCCTGGAGAGAACAAAAAAAACATTAACACACAGAACCACACTTCATACCTCATACAAGCACAGCCACACTACACAATAATATAGCAGATTCCTAATAATGAAAGAACAGCTGAAAAATTGAAGCGGGAATAATAACAAGGTGTTACCTGTGAAACATGCTTGGCAACAGAATGTAACATGGACTTCCATCTTGATCCCTGAGAGGAGGAAGATGTACTGTGCTTAGAGCTCTTAGACCCATCTGAAAAACACAGACTGGAATTCTCAATATGAATGCTTTTGTTGAAAATCTACATTGATTAGTGATATCACCAAAATAATACATATAACTGGAAGGTAACCCTCCCCTCATGAACTAGCTTTTGCAGTTCAGTTATACCTGAACCCAAATTCTAAGAGCTTTATATAACAATATCTAGATACAAGAAACACTTTAACATCGTCCAACCAACACACACAAATCGATTTTTAAAACTCATCATCTGTAGGAGAAAAGGACTAAAGGGCTGATAGGATATCCAAGAGGAAAACATAAAAATATTAAAAATGACCACTGTTTCATTACTCCTAAAAATATAAAAAAAAAAAAAAAAAAAATTAGTACTGTAAGAAGACGTCATATTCCATGGGTACAATGTAGAGATACTACAGGAATTTGGAAGGCACCTTCCGTCAACCTGGTATATCAAGATCCAAATTAAAGTAGAATACACATGCATGGTTATCGTAGAAAGTGATGAAACCTTAGATGACAAACCGATATCCTATGAAGCAACCAAACAAAATTAAGAGTATATCATCCTTCAGTGATGATATAGAAACAGTAGTCCAAAAGCAGCTAAAAGAAGTTTCAGTATACAATATGTCCAAAATATTCAAAGACTCAGTCTTTAAAAAGCCTAATTATTAGAATGAGACCAATGAATGGTTTTAGTATTCAAATATGCCAACCGGATTTGAACTTGAGATGTGGACAATGCACAAAAAATCACTATCTTGTGAAGAAATAGAATTTAATATAATGAATTGCAAAGACAAGAATTGAACTCCAGATCAGTTGATTATAAAGGATTTAATACCATGTCAAAGATACACTATTTCAAAAGCTGAAGATGTTTTACGGAGGCCCAAAAATGGTTTTATATCTTGAACAAAAGCTACTACCATGGTCCTCATTAATTCCATTTTTATGTGGGAAATAAATCCAGTATAATTTCAGCAAAGCACTATGTAGAGAAATTGCATAAATAGTTGGATTTGTCAACACAACGTACTAACCAATTATCCACTCACCATCTTCTTTTGCCTCTTGTAAATCATTCATTCCTTCTTCAAGATTCAATTGCTCACCCAAATATTCAAATCCTTTAAGAATATCTGATGGGACAGCCTCATCATTACTTGATTCTGGATTTGAGTCCTTTGTTTCCCTTTCGAGCTCTAGTTCTCCTACTTCAAGCCTTGTTTCAATCTCTAACAATGCACCACCAGCATATTCAATGTCAACCTCTAAGGCACACGCCTCACTCATTTCCATTGGAAGAACCCTCATTCGAATTATACAGGGTGGAACATTTCCTAAGTTGATTTCTCTACAGATTACTTCACCGACATAACTGGGAGTTCTCATGTTTCCCAATGTCCTCTGTAAAAATAATATAGAAAAGAGTAACAGTTATCTAACAGAAACCAAAACAAAATGAAGTTTCTATAGGATGTTCTGAAATAAACCGTGTGTGTGTGTGTGTGTGAGTATAGAAAAGTGAGAAGGGATTAATTCTCTTTTAATCTAATGATTCTAAAGAGTAACACACCTTTAACAATTAGATTAAAAGAAAATAATGGGTTAGGGATAAAGAGTAATTCGATCCCTCTTACTTTCATACATACATACATAATATATATATATATATATATATATATATAAACAGACTCAATGAAAAGCATACTAATATCATCATAAGGGAACATTTGTTACCTGAATCCTTTCTTGTATGGATTTCTTCACTAGCACATTTTCTTTTACATCAAAAAAGAGTCGAGAAACCAACAAATTCCAACATAATGTTCCTTCGTCAGTACCTAACTTTTCATCTACATCTACATCGGAGAATTGACTCTGGCTTGTTGAATGAGATAAGGTTGAAGATGATGGTGCAACATTCTCTAACAAGGGAACTTTTAGATGGTTTGCTGCTGAAGTAAATTTCATGTAACTAGTGGCTAGAACTGCATCTTGACAAGCACGGAGCTTCTCAGTGCTCTTTCTTTCTTCACGGCCTGACAATGAAGTCCAAGCTGATTTATTTTCCACGCCAACTCGGGAAGATTTTTTTGTAAGTTTTTTCAAAAATTGACGAACCTTAGAGGAACCCCCATCAGACTTAGTAGCCCTTTCTACTGCATCAGCACTTGATCCTACCGATGGTTTCATATGAGAATGATATTCAGTATTTAATGACATCAAATAACTGTGAAAGTCATCTTGCAACTGGGCAAACCACTGGTGCTTTTCTTTTTTATCAGAAGACGCCAGGCGAAGGGCTTTACACCATGCTTCTTTTTCACATGCAGTCTCAAGATATATGTAAACTGTCTTGCTTCCATGGTAGATCACAGACGTCTTAGCATCCACTTTGATGGGGTATTTTTTCGCCCTATACGATTCATTACATTGAAGCACCTAATTTCTTCAGTAAATAAGCAATAATATAAAAAATTTATCTATCCATTATCATTTGAAGTAAGACAATCATAAGTCAAGAAATAACAAGCTACTTCATCAGGAGAGGAGTGCTAGCAAAACACCATAGTATTTTTAAGAATAATTAAGAACCAAAAAATAGGAGAGAGAAACATTAAATAAGAAGTGAGACAAACAAAAATTTATGATTTCCAACAAACTCCAAATAATAGGAGTGTGTGTTCAAAAAGAGTATGTTAGAGGATGTGTTACTCACATTCCTCTCATTAGGATGTATGCATGGCATAAAGGAAATGAGACTTCTCCATTTTAAATTTAATAACAGGAAAAGTTCAAAAGAAAATTCTTTAATCTATGAATCCTATGTTGAATCAAAATGATGGACATTTCAATATATATCCAATTGAAAGAATAAAAAAATGTTGTTGTATATGAGGAACTATGAGTCTAACATACAGTTGATAGCACTGATTCAACATGTATTATACCTTTGTATTGAAATAAACTCAATACCAACTACAGCTTCTACACAGTACCACAATAAGGTATTGGCTAGATCAAGTCTAATACGACTAGTACAAAAACAGCCCTGAAACACTCCTAACACCAACAATTGTAACTCTAACATTGTGAATTACTTCCCCTCAAAATGGCCTCATCTCCCAGTTTGCATGCAACATATAGACACACTTATCTAAAGAAGGGAACTTAAAAAACATAATGCAGTCCACCAACCATGAAGTGAAGTCACATAATGCATGCATTTAACCCAAATGGAACCAAACCAACACCACCATCACGACAACAAAGCCTTATTATCCAATTAGGTAATGTCGGCTACATGGATCACACAGGGGACTCAGTTAAAAACCAGACAAAAATGAAAACAAAAGTGTTGCTCTTTCCACTTAACATTACAAATTACCATTTTTTTGAAGGAAGACTTGTTGCTGAAACAGCTTCCACTGAGCACCCGATAAGCTGAATGGTGGTGTGAAAGCCATCAGCATCTGTGATCACAAGTGACTGCCCATTGATTTTTCCATACTTCCTAACCGGAGTCACTTCCATCACCTCTTTCTTCTTCTTCAATTCTTTTGAATGTTTCTCTGCCCGATATTTTGAAACCTTGTCAGGCTCCAAAACCCAAACCACACCCTGGAGATAAAACAACACAAAAAGCCAAACCCAACAACAAAATTAAACCCACAAAACAAACAAAACTAAAAACTAAAAAAACAGATATCATGGGGAACCAGAAATTCACCTCCTTCTTTAGCAACTGCTGATGGGAATCACTTCGAGTACCATTCGGTTGCGTTTTCGACGCGATTTTAGCTTGGTCTTTGTCGATCGTTCTACGCAGTCGTTTTACCAGCCACAACAACCCAAAAGCTTCGGCGGCCACAACCACCACCACCCCAAGAAAAAACCCGAGGAGAATCAAAGCTAAAACAATAATCATTTCACACCTCAATTGCTCAATTTTCTTGAATCAGAGAAAGCAGGAACGAACCAAAGACAGCAAAATGAAACAGACCCAGGTTGGGGAAACCAAGGAAAAGCCGGGGAAAGAGATGCCCAGATACTCAAAATGGAAACTTCCAAAAGAATCTGATGCCAAACAAAGTGGCAAGCAATGATCACTTTTCTTCCTTAACGGTTAGAGAACGAGAGAGAAAGCGCGTCCGTGTAAGTTTTGTTTGAGGGGAAGGGAACAACAAACAAAGGGAACGTGAAAATAAGGGTGAGAAAAAAAAGGGAGAGAGATGAAGGGATTTCATTAGTAAAAAAAAAAAACGGGGTTTTTGAGTTTCCCAGAATTTGTGTTGTGTTCATGCAGAGAAGGAAGAGTGGAAGTTGAAGAAACTGAAAGATGTGGACATTGTGATTAAGCATTGCAGTGGGTCACCATTTTATGGACACCAAATGAATCAAAGTTGAGTTATTCATTCTTCTTCACGCATGGGATCGTGGGATTTTGTGATCCAAATATTGCCTTTTGGCCACAGCTTTTAACCATTTTTCATTCACCTTTTCTTTCATCATCCATGAACAACATCACATGTTTGTCACAAATCTCTAATTTTACCATGGATTTTCAAAGATCTTGAAATGGAGAATATGATTAGAAAACAAGAAAATTTAATTCTTATTTTGTTAATTCTATTACACATTTTTTTTAATTTTTCTGTGTTTTACCGTTCATCGTTAATAGGAGACGAGTATAATAAGTAATGAAAAAGTTGAAGAAAAATGCGGATACAAAAAGATGATGAAATGGTTATAGAGTTTATATTTTTTTTTTTCACAATTTTTCCTCCTCAGTGTTTATATAATTTACCTTTTTCAAAATTTCTAGGCAACTTATTATTTGCATTATGATTTAAAAACTTTAGTATACTCTAACTTTTAGAAAGATATACATATTTTATTATTAAATTATTTATTTAGTAAATGGCATTTTAAGTATTACTTCTTCAAGGAAATAAAATTCAGATTTAGTCTTTTTGGTCACTTTAGGAATTGGTCCATGTACAGAAGAAAAAAGAATTCAAAGTTTTAGTTCAGAATAATCTCTTAATATAAAATGGTCTTAATTGTCGTGTTCTTTCTTAATTCCATCAACTTAAGGTACTAATCATTAGAATAATGAAGTAATCTCTGAACAATGATTGGAAATAGACCCTTATGGAAATAAAAGTTACCTTTTCAAGAAAAGATGCTTTCGGAAGTGCAAGAAGTGGTTTCTTGAGATGGTAAGTTCTAAATAATTAAATCAATTTAGTTTAATTAAATTTTTTCGCATTAAAAAAAATAATGTTATTTTAACCTATTTTTTTACTCATTTTTATCTCATCATCACTTCAATTACTATTAGATCATCACATCACATTACATTATTAAAAAAAGATTAAATATGTTTTTGGTCCCTCAAGTTTAAGTGAATTTTGAAATTAGTCCCTCATCAAAACTTTGTACCAATTTAGTCCTCCATCTTTCAAAATGCGTGAATTTAGTCATTTTAACCAAATTTTGTTAAGTTTATCTGACGTTTCAAACACATTTCATTATAGTATTTAAGTTAACATTAAAGCAAAAATGTGTCAAACAGTGTAAATAATTTAAATACTATCACGAAATACGCTTGAAACGTCAGATAAACTTAACAAAATTTGGTTAAAAGGACTAAATTCATGCATTTTGAAAGATGAAGGATTAAATTGGTCAAAAATTTTGATAAGAGACTAATTTCAAATTTCGCTGAAACTTAAGGGACCAAAAAACATATTTAACCCTTAAAAAAATAATCAAAACAGATGATTTAATGATAATTGAAATGATAGATTAAAAGTGGGTAAAAAAAATGAGTTAAATATCATAATTCTTCAAAAAAATTATCTTAAATGGATTCCTTAAAAAGAAAAAAGAAATAGCTTAAATGAAGCATGCTCTAACAAAAATTTTTCTTTTACTACAAAGAGATTAAATCTTAAAATACAAATATAAAAATAGTTCACAAGCAATCTACAGTAACAAATGCATTTTTTTATGAAAAAAAGAAGAAGAAAGGGTGTAGTGAAAGATAATATTCATAGGAACTTTCATTGCATAAAATTCGTTTGAATAATGTACTTTCTACAGAAGTTTTCAACACATTAAGGTTTTTATTTTAGTTCACTATGTTTAGATAAAAAAAATCGAAGGATAATTATTTTCATAAAAATATTAAATATTGTATAAAAAATATATTATCTAAAGATAAAATTAACAATATAGAAATTTATAACAATTATTTGATTAATTAAAATTACATGATTTTAAATTATATCTAAATGTAAGAATTAATAATTTTGCATATTATTTATACCATGCTAATATATTTTCTTTTTATACATTTTTATAACATTTAATTAGAGCATCATTTATTTTCATTAAAGTTAATCATTTATTTTATTTTATGTTGTTTCAAGTCTTTTGGTTTTCCGATATATTGAATACTTTTATATTATTTAAGAGTTAAGATAGAAAATAATTTAAATATATATTTTTCTTTTAATTTCAAATAAGATCATCATTATGATTTTTTTTCTTCTTATAATTCTTAAATGTGTCTTTTAATAATAAAATTGTATTTTAAATTTTAAAAAATATTTAAATATAATAATTAACCCTAATTATCTTAAGGAATTTAGGACCAGAATAATTATAAAAAAAGTTTCAAAATTCTTACAATGACTATTTGTTAGAGTAAAAAAAAAAACTATCATTAATACTTTGCAAGTAACTGTCTTGAATTCATTTTTTTCCCATTGACTCTTGTTGTTCAATGATATTTTTATTCCAGCTTATTATTTTGTAAATATATTAACACCTTAATACAAAAAAGAATTACGCACTAACAATAATGTAGTTTTACAATGTGATCTCAAGACAAATAATAACTTAAGATAAGTTTATTAACTTTTAATAGTGTTGGGATGAAAACAAAAAATTATTTTACATAGTCTAGAATCATTAAACTCTAATGTTAGTAAAATATTTCCATTCAATGTCAATATTAAATATTTTATATGCAATGATGTTTTAATAATATTTTCATTGAATGTCATTTTAAATATTGTTAACTTTAAACATAAATTTTATATTTATAGATCTTTATTTGTTATTTAATTATAGTCCCACTAAATACCACAACTACTGGTGCTATGTGCCATTTAGATTTCATTTAATATGTGGCCATTTATCTATCATTTTTCAATTTTTATATCTTTTACTCAATTTTTTCAAGTTTTGACAGATTCCAGATTATTTTTTATGGTCAAAGACTTCCCACCAGGTCAATTCTTAGACTTGCTGCTCTTTTCAAAATATAAAAAGTTATATAAAGAAAATAGTATTGACCATATATTAATCATTTTAATATTTTAATATATAACTCTACTTTCATTAAATTTATTATGAAAAATATGTTAGCAACAAGAAAATAAAAATAAAGAAGAAAAAAATGATACAAAAAATCTAATGTAGTTCAACGTATATTGTGTATGTCTACGTCCACAACTATACTAGAAAATATTTTTATTTCTGGTGTATCTTAAGTTTTACGTAAGATCTCTTATATAATCAAATAAAAAAACATATCACATTTCACAAATCTAACATGCATAACATTCCTCTGTAGTTTTAGCTCGAGACTTTTTAATTAATGTCTCTAAAATGATTGTCCAAAGAGTGAAGTCTCAAAATTGGATCTAATAGCCATTTGAACATTTAATCTGTGAAATTTTACTTATGTCTATTGCTGAACTTATTCAGTTAAATTTCTATTTAACTATAAACATAACTTCTTAAACTCATCAAATTCTAAGAATACTTCTAAGTGAATGAAAACTGTTTTATGAGTATAAAATCATACTTTCCCTGTCAAAACTATAAAACTAAGATGTGATATTTTTCCATGCATGAATGAAGCCAAAATAACTTAAATCACTTCTAAATGAATAACAACAATATAAAAATGAGCCTTTCTCTATCAAATCAATAATATTCTTTTAATAAATTTTTTTTCTGAATACAAAATCTTATAAAATAAAACCTATCCAAACATTTTGCGAGAAGGGAAAAAGAAAGTAGTCTTTTCGCATGCATCAAACTGAATAACTAAAGTCAGTTCATTTTGATAAAATGGAGAATGAAACTATTAAACAAAGGATTTTGATGCATGTTTCAAATTTTTGATATATTTAAGTATTCCAACTATAAAAATAAATATATAATTTTTTTAAGTTAATGAAGTTAATTTTTTTAGATTTGTTAAGTGATGTTTAAAATGATTTTTAAGTTAGAAATTATTAAAACAATCTAAATAATTCAAACGTTATTCTCGTACGTGTTTGATACATAAAAAAAATTTAATTATATTAATTTTTAAAAAAAATTTAAGAATTAAATTATATCAAATTAAAATAAAAATTAATTTAATTTTGTGTCAAAATTTAGAAAATAAAAACACATTTAACTTGTTAAACAAAATATAATAACAATGAAACCCTAATTTCAACCATATCATGACAGTAACAATCATCATGCGCATTTGGAAAGAGACCAAATCCTAATTTTAGGAATATATATGCATTATAATCTACAAAATTCTAGAATAGACTGAACTCTCTCTCTCTATATATGGAAAATTTGTGAAAAATAAATCAACTTGATTTTCTAAAATTATGTCTACTACTTTTATTCTGAATTCAGTATTAAATATCTTTGCATTAGTGATGTTATTTCTTTCAATATTTAGAATGTGTTTATAATTTTTTTATATTAAATCCTAAATGGTATTATTGAAAGGATTGGTTTTCCTACTCTAATATAAAATGTGTAAAATAAATTAAAGAGAGAAAATTAAATTTATATATGCAGATTAGTTTTCGATGTTTTAGAGGATAATAGTTATGTCTAAGTTAAGAAGTGAGAATAATATTTTATTAAGTGGAGTACCATGAAAGAGAAGTTCAAGTTTTTTCTGCTTTGGGTTTTAGAAAAAAAAGATTATTATTATTGACTTGATCCTAAATTTTTGTTGATTTTGTTCAGGTCCTCATATTTTTTGTTGGTTTAATTTAGTACCCTAATTATTTAAAAAGGTTCAATTTGATTCTTTTCGTTAAGTTAGAGTTAACACCAAGTACAAAACAGGTGTCAAGCTGTGAAATTTTTTATTTTTTTTTTATTTTTTTTAAATTTATAATCTGTCACATGTCAGGTTACTATCGTGCTACGTGGCAGTTTACAGTCATGACACGTGATAGTGGTAAAACTTGTTTTCAATTTAGTAATCTATTAATTTTTTGGTTCAATTTAGTACTCTTATTTTTTAAAACGATCTAATTTTTTTCTTTTCAATATGAGACCAAATTAGTAAATAAACTTAATTAGAACTTATATTATATACATGTTACAATAATTTTTTTTAATATATACATCAAATTACTTCACCTAAATACTCAAATTATTTTATTTTTTACATTTTTATTTTTATAATTTTTTACACTTATAAAAAGTAAAATAATTTGAATATTTAGCTGTAGTGATTTGATGTATGGATTCAAAACAATTATTTTAATATGTATATATAAGTTGTAATTAAACTTATTTATTAATTTGGTCTCAAATTGGAAAAGACAAAATTTGATCGTTTTAAAGAATTGGGATACTAAATTGAATAAAATTTTTTAATAAAGACTAAATTGAAAAGTAGTTTTATCACTGCCACGTGTCATGATTGTAAGGCACGACATTAACCTGACATGTTACAGTTTATAAATTTTTAGAAAAAAAAATTAAAAATTAGAAAAACAAATAAAAAATTTCACAACTTTACACGTGTCATGTATGAACACGGTGTTAACTCTAATTTAACGGATATGACTAAATTGAACTCTTTTAAATAATTGGACTACTAAATTGAACCAACCAAAAATATGAAAATCAAATTGAACTAAACAAAAAAGTTAGGAAACATAATTATACCAAAAAGAAAATAAGGAAAGTTTGGTAACGCAGCATATATGTAAATAGTAGTTAGGAAACTTTTTTTCAATTGTACCAGATCAATTTTCTTCTTTCTTTTCACATTTTTCCTTTTCCTAAACTTCATAGCCTAATCCCTCCATTGTTATAATCATGTTGTGACTCGAGATAATATGTAATTTTTTATGTTTCACTACCTAAACTACAAAGTTTGGAGTATTTGAAATTTTTTGTATTTTGTTTGTATTTGTAGAAGTTGACACAGATTTATTGTTTTTTTTTTATAGAAACATATACGAATTTGATTTCTCTTATTTTAGTATGAACTTTCCTAATTGAACTTATATACCTACTTAAAGTGTCTATGCTCGTCCATACAACTAATAAGTGCTTATAAGTTATATATAGCCTAAAGGTACTTTATTAAAAGATTTTTAATTCATTTGTTTAGCTTTTTAATTTGAGAATTTGTGATTTTCTCTCCTTTCACTTAATTTCAGATCTTTCTTTTTGTGTTATTTCTTCTTCATTGATGGGGAATTACTAAGTTTTGTATATGAATTGTGGAGGCTATGTATGTTGTCTCTGATTTTGAATTTGTAATCTATGACATTAATTTATGTCCCCACTTTAGAAATAAAATTAAGAATTACTTACATCTTCATTTAATAATTATATAAGGATTATATTAAATGATATTTTTATTTAGTTTAATTATGTTTTTAATTGAATTAAATAATTAAATTGATTAATTGAATTTGAATACTTAAAAAGTATGATAAGAGAGATTGAATGAATATTAAATATGTGAAGTGAGCTTTTATTCCCCAAATTTCATTTTCAATTCTTGAATTTTTGTAATCTCACTTTCCAATTCATAATACATTTAGAATCATTTTGTGTTGTTAAAAATAAATAATTTTAACTTATATAAATATAACTTTCAAATTTTTAACTTTTAAATTACTTAACCGGAAATGTTAAACATCATTTTTATCAATTTATAAAGAAAACTCATCTTTTTTATATAAACAATTTATTTTTTATTTTATTCTTTTAGATGAAATAATTTTATTTAAATTTTATTTTTTAAATTAAATTAATTATATCTACAATAATTAAAAACACATGTTAAAATGCATATATTTTCACTAATTAACAATAAGTAATTTTAAATTATATAATTTAGACCAGTGAAAACATATATATCGTGTCCACCTTTTGTTTATTACAGTAAAAATTTATTAAACTATAAAATAATTTTTATTAAAAATAATTATGAAAGTAAATAATTTATATAATTTTTTTATTATATAAACAATTAATTATTATAATTAATGATATGAAATTGAATTATTATAATAAAAATATTTTTTTATTATGAATAATGATTTAAATTAAAAAATATATCAAAGAATACAATTGAAAAAAATTGTGAATACAAAAAATATTAATCCTTCTTATATAATAGTATAAATATAATACTAAATTTTTATTTTCTATATTATATAATAAGAAAACTTAATAAAACTATTCAATCTAGAATCTTCTGGAGGGAGGAAATATTTTTTAACATTTTGTATAGTTATGGAGGTGTCGGAAGAAATTATGGAGTTGCAGAAGAAACCGCCTTAACTGAAATTGCGCGTTTTTGCATACCAACCTTTTCTTTACAAACTTATTTTTTTCTCTATGCATAATCACATTATATTAGTATACTATTTATTTTGGTGGAAATTATACAAGACTATACTTTTATTTGACTGGAATAAGTTTAATATACACAGTGAAAATCTCTTTCCCTCAATGAACATAAATTATTTTTTTAGTCCACCAAATTTGAGACAATTATAATTTTGATTATCCAAATTTAACAACCCTTAACTAAGTTACTTAATTTTTATAATAGAGTTAAATACGTCGTTGTTGTATCAAGTTTCAGTAAAATTTGAAATTAATTTATTTTTAAAATTTTTGACCAATTTAGTCTTTTATTTTTAAAAATGCGTGAATTTAGTCACTTTAACAAAATTTTATTAAGTTTATCCAACGTTTCAAGCATATTTCATGATAGTATTTGAATTATTTACATCGTTTGACACATTTCGTTTCAATGTTAACTCAATATTATCATAGAATGCGTTTAAAATGTCAAATAAACTTGACAAAATTTGGTAAAAATGACTAAATTCACGTATTTCTAAAGATAAAGAACTAAACTAGTATAAAATTTAGAAGAGAAACTAATTTCAAAATTCATTAAAACTTAAGGGACAAAAACATATTTAACCCTTTATAATACTACAAACTAGTTTAAGAACTTTTAACTATCAATTAATATTAAACTTTCAATTAACTTTTCCACCTTGAACCAATTTTCGCAAATACAATCTGAAACTTGAAAAGTTTTGATGAAATTAAAGAGTAGATAGATAACATGAATGAGACAAAGAAGTCATGGTTGTAGTTTGGCTATGAGCCACAATCGTCTTGACCAATAACATAGTGCCATTTTCCTTATTCCTAAGGTCTGGTGAACATGAATGACAGAGACAAATACCTTATTTTGATTTGATTTTCTTATATCATGTTCCTCATCTTGTCTAGTTTCAAATTAAAGAAATTTACATCCACAAAATCCACACACATGTCAAAGTGTCAATGATCCTACCCTCACGGATTAATGTTTCCTTCAAATTTAACAATGTCCTCGTCTTGTCATTCCTCAAAAAGATGGTAATTACGAAGAAAACTACCCTTTACTTTCCATTCTTTTGTAAGTGTTGATTTTCTTAGAAAAATATAAAGTTTGTTGATGTTTTTTGTTTAATTAATAATTTTGTTATATATTTAAGGTTTTTTATTTAATTGTTTTTTATATTTATTTTTTACTCGATTGAATTTTCACCGGCAACTTTTCGTTACTCTTTTGCAATTTTTTCCTTTGTTTTTCAACCACCATTTTCTTATTTATTTCTCTTGTATGATTTCTACGATTTATGGATTGTTGTCTATGATGCACGAATATAACATGTATATCGAATACGATACGTATTCGATATGTCAATACATTTATTTTAAAAATAATATGATATGATACGTGATATATACATATTGAAAATTGTACAATAATACTTAAAAACATGATAAATATATTATTGTTATTATGTAAATCTAAATTAAAACTATATGCATTGAAGTTATCGACATAAAAATGATATAAATTATGGTCAACATAAAAATATTATTATTTTATATATTAGATATTTCATTTATAAGTATCGGTAAAGTATCGAACACGGATACATGTCAAACACAAATACATGATCTAATTTAAAGTATCATAGATGATTGTTAAAATTTGAGTTGAAGTTGAATGTATATCGATTATTACTTACTTGAAATTTGAGTTTGTGAGAGATGCACATGATATGTCCGAGAAGGGTTTTGTTGGTATTTAGAAAAAAATTGAGTGAGATGGAATGGCTCATTATAGATGTGGAAGGAGGTGAAAGAGATAGAGTGAAGTTAAAGAAGATGGAAGGAGAAAACAAAAAACAAATAAGAGAAAAAGAATTCAAATGTAGAAGATAATAATGAGAAATGATACCTTTGAAAGATCACAATGATAGAAAAAACACATTGAGTTTCTTTTATTATTTTTAAATAAAGATTCAACTAAGAAACAAAATAAATGTAGAAAAATATTTTAAAATTATTGAAAAGACTAAAGAAAATAAAAGAGAAAAAAAAGAAAAAGTTATATTATTAAAATTCTAAATCAATTTATTAAAAGGAACAATTTTCTTAATAGTGAGACTAAAATAAAATAGAACTCATTACAACCATTTTATTAAAACTAAATGTAGTTTTTTAACTTAATCTTTTATTCTTTTATAAAATACACTTTCATTTTTTATAATACCTTTTAGAATGCACCAAATATAATATAAAACATAACATCATATTTCATTTTCGTACAATTTTTCTTTCAAATACTATCTTAATTTCTATAAAAGAATAATTAAATATAGTTTTATTACCTAAATTATGCTGAAATTTAATTTTGTTTGAAACTTAAATACATTTTAATTTTAAAACATAAAAAAAAGATGAATATAATTCTTATGTCGTTATATTTTTTAAATGTCAAATTTTCTCATTCATATTAAAACAAAAATATATTAAACGGTATAAATAATTTAAATAATGACATAAAACAAAATTTAACACATAAAGAATTAACGTAATTAAATTAAAAAAATTATATTGATCATTTTTAAAATTTGACGTCAAAATTTTAATTTAACGTAAAAATTTAAAGACTAAATACATGTTTAATCCTATTAAATTTTTAAGAGTGATTGTTCTTTTCCTAGAGTGACGGTTTAACGATGGAAAGTGAATAAAATTACAAATCCTTTTAAAACTACCAATTGCATAAAGCAGCAAAATATACAAGATTGCAATTGATGAAAAGTTCGAAAAAAAAAAAAAAGGTATACAGTACAAGACATTTATGATAGTTCAGTTATCTAAAACAAACTGTTATAATCTTACTCAAAAAGAGTACTATTAAAAAAAAATGGTAGGTAAAAAACTCACCCCCTAAACAAAACTCTACATTCCATTTCCATGGGGTTATACACTCTGTTTTGAGATATAACTCCTCAGTTTGTGAATGTTTCCAGAATTGCTCTCCCAGGGGAACCATTTTTTCTTAGGCCGGTGTCAGAGTTCAGAGCCTAACAAAGTGATGTCAGTGAAGGATGAAGATGGTGATGGCTCAGCCAATTTACATGGTGGAATGTAATGTGAAGAAGTTGAAGTCATGGTGATGCACATTCAGCTGTTTCAACCAAGAGTCTGCTGCACTGTACAGACATGATATGCTCTCATTGTCATAAGGGTCAGTGTTTAGCCAAACATCTCCTTGCATTTTGTATGTTGCTAGTCCAAATGGAAGGAGTGAAATATCCTCACTTTTCTGTTTCTTGCACTTCTCTCCTTCGTTCAAACAGCATACATCATTCCCTATTTCCATGTCATCACACTCCATTGCACAATCTGCACACACATTTTATGAGATCACATTCAGGTTTCACAACATATTATGTCAACCAAAAACAAGCCAAGAACCTTAGGGGTTATGCAATGCTCATCATTGAGTTTCTCTGAGAAAAATGTTTAGAAATGAAATTGTGTGTAGCACTTACCTCTTCACATAGCTTTTAGAGGGAAATATAGTATAATCTACTCTTTTGCATGCTTATCTAATGATATATAGCTCATTTGAACACAATCAGATACTATAATATTTGAAAATACTGCATTCAGATGTGAACAATGAGATAAACCAGCAAACCTCAAAAATTTGAACTACAATTATTGATTGGAAAAACAAAAGATTGAGATACCTTCGAAAGATGATGAAAGGGTATGGTAAGTGAGGAAGCATGCTTCCAATTCCTTTTCATTGTTTCGGCTTGGGACAGTATAAATTGGGTACCTATTCAGTGATGAAAAATCAGTATAAACATGTATCTAATATGGGAATTAACAGAGGCTAATCATCTGATACAAAGTAACATAAACAAGATAAGATCAACTTTGCCATGAATTACAATAACAATAACAATAACAAAGTCTTATCCTACTACATGAGATCAACTACATTATCACATTACATGTTTTTAGTTCAGTTAAATACCAAATCTTCAGAAATCACATGTAACAAGAGCAACAAACTATGCTCACCAAGAAACGGCCATCCAACTTGCTGGGGAAAGATCCACACTCTTCAATGTCAGTAATGCAGGATGGGATCGAGCTAACTCATCAATCTGAAACATGAAAACCAAAAACAATGTTAACAGGTGAGTGTGGTGACATACAAATCCAAAAACATATGTTATTTCTATTGGTAAAAACTTATTCTTGACAAAAGAATACCTTCTCAGCAAGAGGAACCCTTGAGTAAGGAGAAGCCATCTCAGTGTACTGTAAGTAAAGGTAGCCAAGCTTGTTATCCCTTAGCCAGGAACCCTCTTGATCACAGCATGAATCCTCAGAAACATCCTCCCAAGATTTGCTGGAATTGTTACTCAATGATCTGGAAAGGTTATCACTTGAACTATCCTCACTCCATGAATCACTTTCAAATTCAACTCCATCGATATCCTCTCTCCGGTTGCTGCAAAACACAAAAGAGGAAAATCAATTACACCATTTTTTTGACATGTTTAGCATATACACACTAGGCCTTGTTGTCTCCCACATACCGAGATGCTGCAACAGACTTGTTGCTGTAGATTTGGATGGCAGATAGGTATGGAACATAGTACTGAGTCACAGTCTCACCATCCTCCAACATCACTGGAGTACCAGCACCATATGCACTCCATTCATAGTAGCAGTCCCAAAGGTCTTGCAGAGTGAAGTATTCAACTTTCTCCTTGCCAAGAGGCTGCCAGAGGGGATTTAGATCATTAAAGCAGCTCTGCAAATTACATGATAAAAGCAGAGAAAATTAAGGATACCAATCACCAGGTAATGGTCCTTCTTCCTTCTAATAAATTAATGAATAGCAATGTTTCTTAATTGAAACACATCCACCACTAACTAACACAATTTCATTTCCTCCAATCTCTTAGACTATAAACAAAATAGTTTATTACAAGAGGACAACTAATGCAAGAGTAAAACGGTACATACACTGAATATGTAAATGATTTCACACTGTTAATCTATAACAAACAGTTATGGACAGTAAATTTGTTCACTTTTAAAATAGCAGTAACAGCTTGAAAAGCATAGGTGTTGGTTGGTAGCACCTAGTATATTCCAGAAAACC
Source organism: Vigna unguiculata (assembly GCF_037176805.1). Taxonomy (NCBI): domain Eukaryota; kingdom Viridiplantae; phylum Streptophyta; class Magnoliopsida; order Fabales; family Fabaceae; genus Vigna; species Vigna unguiculata. The sequence goes on along the minus strand of NC_140795.1, from coordinate 46,609,554 downwards.
TTGTTTTCTTTTTCTTTCCATCATTTGTCTCCCTTCTGGAAAGCCAAAAAGCATTGACTGATCCTAGAAACAGCAGATGCTGATGGAAAACCACTCAATAAATGACATTGTAAGAATGTGGCCAACTTTGAAATGGGAAGTAGGAAAATCCCAGAGGACATATCTTTCTCAGTAATAGGTTGTCACAAATAATGAACGATTATAATACTCCTACGTACATTTTTTCACGAGACAACCAATGAAAACTATTGGCTTGAGCCCACAAAATGTGCAATGACCAATTTCCCCGTCACATACGACACATGATGAAAAGTAGAAGCAGCCACAAACACATACTCATCTCATTAATGAAAATCGATGGTTTTATCTCAAAAGTTTGGCTCTTGTCCCTTGAACCACATGCCAAGATTGAAGAATAAACCTATATTTATATTTTCTCTCTAGTCAAATCAAGTATCGTAATTTCCCCATAAAACCATCTTGACTACGAACAATTACCCATAGTTCATGCCTAAACAAGACAAAAGCCACCAGAATCCCTTCAGAAATATATCAGATTTTCAGATTCTGTATGATCCCTCTTTCTGAAAAATTGTAAAGTAAAAAAAAAAAAAAACTGGAATCAATAAAAAATTGCATTCCTATTCTAGATTTTTTGAATTTTCTAACCAAAGAATGATTAGGGGGTAAGTGTCATCAAATTTGAATCCTACAAGAAAAGTATATAAAAAATGCCTAATTAGTTATTTACTTTTCATTTTTTTCAAACTAAATTACGGAAAGGATAACAACAACGGGGACTCTCGTATCCACCTATGAAGACTAATCTCACTCAACTGGGTAAGAAAAAACATAAATAATTAATGAAAGTTGTAAGAAAAAAAGAACTTATATTCTGACTTTTCTAAATTAAGAAAAATTAATAATTGAAAAAATAAAGTATTTGTCTTGAAGCAATAAAACTCTGGTGTCAATGTCAATCATGGTTGATTAAATAAAAATGACACGTGGACGAGGATTTTTCAAATGGCATCGAATGGATATTCCCTGACACATAACAAAGAGGGATTTACGACATCTTTTTAGCCATCCCACCCAAAGAACAAATCACGGGAAAATAATACAAAAAGAATTATAAAAAAATTAATAATAATTTAAATAAATAAATAAATATTGACTTATTTATTGATTGCCCATAACTCAATTGGCTCTAACACAATATTCTTTTTTATATATTAAGTATATAATAAACACCATATTAATGTTATTAATTTGATACAAACTTATTTCATCTTACAAATTTAATATCACAACTAATGAACAGTTACCATAAAATTCTTAAATGAAAGATGCTAAATTCATTAATGTCATACCAGGATAACAAATAACGCGTTTTTACATCTTTATTCAACACTCAAACAAAACACACATCAAAAAGTAACGGTGACCCCATATTAATATTTTTAAATAGAATAATTCTAAAATTGTCAGTATAAATAAATATAAAAAAAATCATTTAATTTTTATAATTAAGATCATACATGTAGAATTTTTTTTTCATTTTGATTATTACAAAATTTCAATGACGAAACAAATATATAGATAGTTCTTTTAAGAAAAAGACACCTATATTCTCAACTATTATCTGAGATCGGACTATGAAAGAACAAAACTACATCTTTATTTTTTTATTCTTTATCCACTTTTGGAAATTCCAATAACTAAATTAATTTGTTTTAAAAATAACTATACTTTCTCTCAATACTCATAAATGGGCGTGACAGGTACAAATATTCTGAGAACCGACAAAACAAAAGTTATACACACAATAGTAAGTTAAGGAAAAAGAAAATTTAATTTAAACTAAAATAAAATAAATACAAAAATAAACATATCCAAATTTTCAAATTTATAATATAAATTTAAAATAATAAAAAATCAATTAAATTAAATTATGATACATAAACATTTAATGACACTGTTTTTATATTTGTAATCTTCTAGATTTATTAATTTTTACTATTACTATAATTATGTTAAAAACATTCCAAAATAAAAAAAATGATGAAATTGTCTAAAATTATTAATGCAAAGTTATTAAATTTAATTTTAATTGAATAACATGTTAAAAAGTCAATGCAAAAAGTATTTATTCAGAGGGAAATATTAATTACTTATTTTTTTGAAGAATTTTTTTACTGAAATTCATCCATAAGGATAATATTGTTTTTATTTTATAATATTTAGCGGAGTTTCTCTCTCTTCATTTTATAATTTCAAGGGAAAAAAAATGTAAAAATGTGTTAACGTCTCTTCTGCAGTAACTCAAAATCAGTAGCATTTTTTTACATCTTATAAGAAATTAAAAAATATTTCACCCGCAATTTGATAGTTTGAAGAGGAAAAAGAATGTGTGAATGTCTCTTCTGCAAATCAAAATCAGTGACATTTTTGACATTTTATAAGAAATAAAAAAATATTTTACCCGCAATGATTCATTCAGATAAAAAAAAATGAGGGGAAAAGGAAACAATATAGAAATTGAAGAAAAATCCAAATAAATATTCCACTCTCTGCATATGGTAATTGCAGAAATTAAAAAAATACAAAAATAGATGAACACAAATGAACAAACAAACGCACCGTCCGATGAATCGGAAACAGAGAGAATCAATCAACCCAGAGAGATAAAGAATGCAACTTGAACACAACCCAGAGAATCAAAAGGAAAAAACAAAAATAAAAATTGAGAAATAAATAAAAAATAAATGAAACAAATACCTTCGGTAGAATCTGAGAAGGAACACGAGGAGTGACACATTGAAGGAAGCGTTGCAGGTTTGATGGCGAAGTTGCAGAGAAGCATGCGAAAGAAGAGGTTGAGAGAGAGGAGAAAGAATCGGAAGAGGTGACGGAAGAGGGCATTGTCGTTTGTGAGTGATTTTCACGAGAAAGTGAGAGAAAATGCAGAGAAAAGCAGAGATGGAGCAAATGGGGTTTAAGGAAGCTCTCAGGTCTCACTCATTGTGAACAAGAGGGTGGTGACACGGAAAACACGAAAGATCATATTTTTATTTTGGGTTATGGTGTTCAATCAAACAAGGTGACCTCTGCAACTACTAGATTTGGAACATTTTTCATGGAAAGAGGAAAATAAATCTGTGAAATTGAAAGGGATGGAGAATACTGACAAAGTGCACCCACTCAATATTTAAAGCTGGGAAATGCAAGATGTAATTGATTGACACTTCTGGGTTTTATAAATGCTCCATGAAACTAAAAAAGGTTGAAGTTTTTTTATGGTATGGAGAATTTGGAGTTGCAGAGGAAAAAGAAAGGGAAAGAAAAGAGAAAATGTAACTGGTTTTGGTATTAATTGAGGGATAAGAGAAACGGATTTTGGGGGGTTTTGTTCTGATTGTTGTGTTGACAAAAGTGACATAGGAAGAGAAGATTTATAGAGAGAGAAAGAGAGATTGTGTGAGAGAAAGAGGAAAAAACGAAACAGGAAAAGGAGAGAGAAAGAAAGAGAGAGTGATGAAGAGAGTACGTGATGGCGCGTCGCGGTGGCGATTGGGAGAGAGTTCGCTTCGCCGCGTGTTAAGGTTTAAGTGTTGTCAGTACTTTTTTTTTTTTAATTTAACTCAGAACTAAAGAATTTTAATTTTATTATTTTATTATGTTTTCAAAATATATAATTTTGAGAAATTTCTTATACCAATAGAATATCCTGTTTCTATGAATATTTTATATCAATTTTTATCTTGATTGTACTTTACCTTTTTTAAAGAAAGGTTAATTGAATGGTTTTTGTCGTTTTATAGAATTTTTTTCTTAATTTACTTCTATTATGCTAATATTTTTATTTTTATAAGAATGTATAAAAGTAATGTATTTATTGAGAGGGTGTGATTACTTGAACATTTTAGGTGTAACATTAACATGAACAGAGCTATATAAATCGCAACTTTTTTTTATACCTAAACTGGAAATTTTATATTGTGATGATCATTATAGTTTCAAGAAAGTATATAAGTTTAAAAGTTTCAGTTATGGCTAAGTAATTAATGTGTTATTAATTATCATATTATATTTATTAATAACTTTATTTATTATTTTTATTCCGATTAATGACATTAATCAGTTATTAATTCAACATTTTTGTACTTTTCTTGAAATTTTTGAGAATTCAAAATTTCTGTCCGTATTTTTTATTTGTAAGATTTTGGGTCCAACATGATACACGTGTCGAATATCTTTTGGGATAAGATGAGTGGGGTCTTAGATTTTTTTAATGGAAATAAATTTAATACAGTAATATATATTTAATTATTTGTTCTTTTCTCCATTCTCTGTAAGAGAAATGGTGCATACTGTAAAAAGCAGAGCCATAATTGAATCTGATGGTGATGATGATGAAGATGAGTAGTCATAAAATTCGTTTTCTGGATTTATCATTATCCACAAATACAAATTCTATAATGATGGCTCATTTTCTATCAAATATAGTACCTGAATTATTACTATGTTTAAAGTTTAAGATTTTTATGCATTGTGAGAGTGAATATATTAATAATTAATTTAAAATCATTTTTAATATGTCTTTCATGATAATTATTATAAAAATAATAAATTTAATAGGTATTTAGATTTATAATTACTCGGTGATAAAAAAATTTAAACCATTAGCATATATATTATTTTGCATTTATTATTTTTGAGATTTCTGATTATAGTTCTCATTCAAGCTTTTAAATTTTAAAGATTCTTCTTACTTCTTTTGGTCTCCTGAATTGAGTAACATGGTTAAATTACGATATAACACTGAAATTATCAAAGTTTTTTTCTTTAGTTTTTTAAATGATAGACTCAAATAGTTTAACATTAACTTATTATACTAATTCACGGTAAAGTAATCAAACTGATCTAAAAATTATAAACTAAAAAACACAAATTATTAAAAAGTAGTAAGTTATTAGACCACTACAGAATATAACAAATCAAATTATTAGAATTATATTATTAAAAAAACTCATATTTCCTACCAATTTTTTTTAAAATTTTTTTAAAAAAAATAGTTATAAATTTTGTTATAAAAAATTATAGAAAATTATTCCAATTTGTTTAAAAAATATGTTGTATAAAACACTTTTCACAACAAATTTTGTAAGAAATACTTACCAATTTTATATTTTTGTAAAAAATAATTATCCACGAAGCAATTACCTATCAATTAAAATTCTTAGAAAAAATAGCAGGAAAAAGTTTTTTCTTGCAAATTTTTTAACAAATTTGCAAAAAAAATCTCATCTAATATGAAATTTTTTAGTAGTGATAGTTTTAATTAATTTTTAAGCGCATAATAAATTTAAATAATTTTAATTAACTTTTTATAAATAATTTGCTATTTATTAAGTTTTTAAAATTTCGATATTTTTCAATTAAATTTATATTATTTGATAATATTTATTTCCTTTATCAAACTGATGACATAAATGTTATTTTTTTACAAAAATAATAAAAATCATTTATATTTTACGTTAATTACAATATCATCTATATTAACTATAAAACTTTACAAAATTATTTTAAGACAAATAATCAAATAAAAAATACATACCTATCATCCAACTAATATGTAGAAATTTCTTAATAGACAGAGACAAAGAACTAAGATGAGGGGACAAAATAACTTAAAAGACATCCTATAAAATATGTGAGATTTTTGTGATAAATATAGAATGACGTTACAATTAATATAAAATGATAAATAATTTTTATTATTTTAATACAAAAATGACAAGACACAATGTTATTTAATTAACATATTATTAATTAAAATATATATTTTTTAAAAATATTTAATAAACTAAAAATGTTTAATGAAAACTCAATTAAAAATAAATTAATTTACAAGTTAATAACTTAAAATTAGAAAAATTAAAAATAAAAGGATAGGGATGATATTTTATTTTTAACATAATGTTATAGGCATATATTTTACTTTTTTTTAAAGTATATTGCATTTTAAATTATGGGGTTGTTCAAAAGTGCAATAATTAATTAAATTAGAGTAAATTCTTAAGTTGATAATTCAAAGTAACGTATATATAACTATAATTTACAATGTAACATGGAAATGCAAAGAGTTTTAGAAAATAACTATGGAGTTTATTTTCTATATTTTCTATATACGTTTCATGAGATCAATTTATATCATATATATATATACTGGCTAAGAAACGGAAATATTGTGATATAAATGCTTACAACAATTTAGTTAAATATATACTGATATATTGATAGAATTAAAACATTTTTGTAAAAGCATTTCGTTACAAATTTTTATGTATGAATTTTTGAATGCTATAACGATTATTTAAAAATTATATTTGAAAAAAAATATGATATTGTAGTTTTGTGATTGCACTTAACCTTGATTTTTTAATATAGAATTTTTATATTGAAAAATGGTGTAATTGTATTATTAAACTACTAAGAAGGGTTAACACAGTGTAGGGAAAGAAGAAATATAGATTTTTGTATAAATTTGCAAAATTGCAAAGAAGGACAGTTGTAATATTTTATTTTTAAAATGGTTTTTAATTAATTAATAGTGTAAATATACGTACATTGTGGAAATTCAACTCTGTGATAAATACGAGGTATGATATTTATAGAGATGTACAATGGACATTGATATTATATATATTTATGAGAAAGTATGGAATGAAGATATTTATGACGAAAACTAATGAATATTATTGATTGACATAATTAACTTTCCTTTTAACAATTTAAGTTGTCAATATTATTCAAGAGTAATTGCTTTCATAAAAGTGAATTTTGACTTTTGACATTTTGAAAGAAAATTTGCTCTAATCATTATTCCATGAGTAAATCAACTTAATGACATTCAAAAGAATATCCAATGTACCAAAGTCAACTAGTAGAATTTATAAAAATGGGTTAAAATAATATTATTTTTTATAAAAAGGTAAAAAAAAATGTCTTATACGCATAAAAACATTGAAAGATTTTTTTTCCAAACAAATTTATTCAATATTAGTCGAATTAGTTGGGCTCCATAGGTCTAAAGACTAAAAATAACTAATGTTAACAAATATTATCTTGATTCCAAATTATCTGTGTAAAGGAGATGCTTTTTTCATGGGATAAATAAATGTGTAAAGTTAATTGATGATATGATAATTTAATTTATATTATATTTACATTTTAATTAATTAATATTGTATTTTATATGTATAGATATGGAGTATGTGGATTAGTTTTGAGTCTATAAGGAGTATAATAGTTGTATTGAAAAGAGAGGCTGAGTAATGGTTACAGTAAACTAATGGAGTTTCTTGGTTGAAAATAGCCAAAAAAGAATTTAAGATGGTGAAATCAGTGTTTCGTGTGGTGCATGTAAGAAATTTTTGTTGACTTTGAACTTATTTTATAATGATTGATGATTAGGATTGAAATCTGAGGTGATCTAAGGAGATATTTGATATTTTTGCAATTTTTAAGTACTTTGGTGTACATTGAAACTAAGTAAGAAAAGTTACTTTTATTTTAGATTCTAATTTAAGTTTTAAATTCTACTTTTATTTTCTATCTGAATGGTCTCCTTAGCTAGAAAAAAACTCCTAAGAATCACTTTTAATTGAAAATCATTTTATTAATAGATAAATAAAATAAACATAAGAAAATACATAGATAATATATACATATCCTTTGGTCTTGAGTACATCTACATTCTCTAAAATAATAATTTAACACAAATTTCATAGCGCTCTTATTATTGCAAGAGTATTAACAAATTTCATAGCGCTCTTATTATTACAAGAGTATTAACAAATAAGAAGAGTCAAATATAAACTTGAAGTATCTTTGACTCAAAACAAGGAACGTCATGGACTTAGAGCCCATTATATAGTCATTAGCACCCACTTCCTTGGTTGTCCTAGGCAATGTGGGACTTTTCAAGACATGTTATTTTCATCAGCCCAACATTCTCCATCCTAATTAAAATAAACACATCTTTATTGTCTATACCAGCAATCATACGCCGCCATAGGGGATATCACTTGGAATCAAGTCGTCTCGAAAATTGCCACTTGAAATCAAATTATCCCAAGAATTTCCACTTAGAATCAAACCATCCCAAGAATTTTCACTTGAAATCAAACCATCCAAAAAATTTTCACTTGAAATCAAACCATCCCAAGAATTTCCACTTGAAATTAAACCATTCGAAGAATTTTCACTTGGAATCAAACCATCCAAAGAATTTCCACTTGAAATTAAACCATTCGAAGAATTTTCACTTGGAATCAAACCATCCAAAGAATTTCCACTTGGAATCAAACCATCACAAGAATTTCCACTCTGAATAGTCATCCCAAGAATTTCCATGCATCCTACATCAGTGCTAACCAATGCCCGTGTATAATCACCACACACCTTGCATAAATATTAGCTAATGCTCACGCATAAACACCATACACCCTTTGTCGTAACCATTACACAACCCATGACGCAAAACCACAAAACATTGTGAAAAGCCACAAATTGAACTTCTGCATTTCGCAGCCACTGTGTAGTCTGACTCCCTCGTCGGAGACGCAACACCTACTGGCGTAACACCTCTATTGACTCTTGTTGAAGCATATATGTAAACCGTAGAGTACTTCCTCCACGCACATGTCGCAAACTATGACTCACACAAATCAAATCTCCAACGTACATCACTCATTGGGACATGCGAGCACCAACTGGGACGTCCTTCGTAGATCTAGGAGCATCTCACCACACACGGACTCCAAATGACTTTAATGTTTTTTTTGTGAACAACATGACATCGGGACGTCCTAGGACCAGAAACGAGCATCAAATAAGTTTGAAAATGACATGTTCCAAGTGATGTGGGACTAATAGGATGACAAATGAATTCGTTCTCATGGGTATTATTCAAACTCGACTCTATTTGACGAAGATTCCTCGCAATGACTAGGTATAAGTATATGTAATATCCAATTTTTTTAATTGGATATATGGAAAGGGATGGGTATATCTGTTGTGTCCTCGACCCTAATGTCCATCTTCGTCTTTATCCCCTTCTTGTTTAAATTATTAAAGTACCCTTAGTTTATTAGGTAACCTAATATATATACACACATTTTCTCTTCATCGCTTTTAATTGTTTGGTATAAATTCATAAATTCCACTCACATATCCAAGGTACTTTTCCTGTTATCAATATCTTGATTGTACATTTTTTCTCTTTGTACAATTATGTTATAATGGTGTATTATCAATTTTAGTGAATCAAATAGCTTTTAAGTCTCACATATATAGGTCTTTTGAGAGGAGGATTTATGAAGAGATACAACACCAATGGAACATGAGTTTAACCCACATAAGGGATCGACACAACTTCCAACCTAAAATCTTAAGGCAATGAATTTATGGATCTTTTATCTTGTATGTTGCTCAATTTTCTCATTTTTATCCAATGTTAGACTTAGACTCACACTTGGATTTCTAACACTTTTCCCCCAAGGGTAAGTCCCTTTCACATTGGTACACTCTCCCCCCCCCCCCCCCCTCACCCCCCCCCCCCCCCCCCCACCCCCAAGCAAAAGTATTCCCAACCACAAATACTCCTTTTTTTATTGTCGCTCATATTAACAATACGCTTACTTGAACCTTTGTTAGGAAAACTTTCGATACAACGCACATACTGTACTCATATGAGTCGATCACCAAGACTAACCATAAACTTTGATACCATTGATAAGTCTTTAGATAGTGGATTCACTGGGGAAAGACATCACTAATGAGACCTAGGTCCAACCTATATAAGGAATTGACACCACTTCTAACCAAAAACCTTAACTTAAAGCAATAGGTTTATGGGTGTTGATCCTTATATGGTACTAAACTTTCTCATTTATATCAAATGTGCACCTTAGACTCACACTTAAATTTCCAACACACATTTACATATTTTTACTCTTTTTTACTCTTTTTATTTATTGTTTATCTTTTTTCACATGAAAATATTTGACTCTCAAATTCAAGTACGTTAGTAGGAAAATATAAACATTTATCTTATTTATTTTCTTTGATCCTTAACTTTTGTTTAATTTAAAGAATTTTTATCGCTGAAATAATTTTCATTATTTCTCAATGGTTCAACTACATTAATATCCAGAAAGCTTATTTAGATCTCCATGCTACTTTTCATCTCATCATACTTTTAATTATACATTTTTATTTTTTGTGCAATTTTTTTTAACGGTGTATCTAATTGTTTCTAAGACATATAATTTATCATTTTTACTTCTTTTTAATATTCTTATTTTTTGTTTATTTTTACCATGTAGAAAACTGTTTTTTATATAATTATATATATTTCTAACTCATTGCCACGAGTGTTATTTTAGCACCATAATTGTATAAAGATGTTTAATTTACTATAATATCTATAACAATATATAAAAAGGATAATCCATTTTGTGTCCACATTTCGTTATTCCAGTTTTATCCTTAATTATTATTTTAAAAATTAATTATTTTATAAATAATTTATCTTTAACCATTATTCTAAAAACTTCTTTTGTTTTTATCAATTATTTTAAAAACTTCCTTTGTATACCTATTTTATTTTTCTAATTTTACATTTAACAACTTTTTTAAAAATTAATTATATATTTATTATTAAATTTAGCTCAAATTTCTATGAACATTAAAAAATGTGGATACACAAACGTGACAATGCCTATGATTTCGCTACTAATAATTTAATGTCATTGTCATGAATCTTATTTATCTATAACGATATATAGAGATATCCTCTTTTGTGTCCACATTTCGTTATTCCAGTTTTATCCTTAATTATTATTTTAAAAATTAATTATTTTATAAAGGGTTAAATATGTTTTTGGTCCCTTAACTTTCAATAAATTTTGAAATTAGTCCATTTCGAAACTTTGGACCAATTTAGTCCTTGATCTTTCGAAATACATGGATTTAGTCATTTTAATCAAATTTTGGTAGGTTTATTTGATGTTTCGTATGCATTTCAGGATTGTATTTGGATTGTTTATACTATTTGACACATTTTTACTTTAATGTTAAGTCAAATACTATTATGAAACACACTTAAAATGTCAAATAAACTTAACAAAATTTGATTAAAAGGACTAAATCCACACATTTCAAAAGATGAAGGACTAAATTGGTCCAAAGTTAAGTTTCGAAATAGACTAATTCCAAATTTCACTGAAAGTTAAGGGACCAAAAACATATTTAACCTTTTTATAAATAGTTTACTCTTAACCCTTATTCTAAAAACTTCTTTTGTTTTTATCAGTTATTTTAAAAACTTCTTTTGTATACATTTTTTTTTCTAATTTTCAATTTAACAACTATTTTAAAAATTAACTATATATTTCTTATTAAATTTAACTCAAATTTATATGAGAATTAAATGTCATTGTCATGAATCTTTTTTATCATCATCTAATATAGATTAAAGTTTAAAATATAAAAGATCTACATATACATTTAAATTATTATTGTTTGGCACCTCAGTATTCAAAGCAACTGCGGGACTGAGATTAATAACATGCACAGCTGCAAGCAATGCCTCTCCCCAAAAGTGCTTAGGCAACTTTGCTTCCGAAAGCATACATGTAACCCTTTCAACCAAGGTCATGTTCATCCTCTCCGCTAGACCATTCAACTGAGGAGTTTTAGGAGGAGTCTTCTCGTGTCTAATACCATGCTGCCTGCAATAAACATCAAAAGATCCACGGTACTCACCACCATTATCACTACGGATGCATTTCAGCTTCTTGCCTTATTGCCTCTCAACCATAGCATGAAATTCCTTGAACTTTTCAAGTACTTGACCTTTCCGCTGAAGAGCATAGACTCATAGCTTCCTGGAACAATCATCAATAAAAGTAACAAAGTAAAGTGCACCACTAAATGACTTTACCTTTAATGGGCCACAAACGTCAGAATGCACCAATTCAAGCAATTTTGACTTCCTTGAGGGTGGATGCTTCTTAAAAGATACTCTAGTTTGTTTACCAGCCATGCAATGAGAACATTTCTCCAATTCTGCATTTCTCAATCCCATAAGCACATCCTTTTTAGCTAAGTAGTTAAGCCCTTTCTCACTTATATGACCAAGCCTCCGGTGCCACAAAGATGCCTCCATATACATAGCATTCACATTGTCTTTAGCAACCAAAGCTTTAGTCCAATACAATTTAGATTGTTTCTCCCCTCTGGCCATAACCAAATTACCTTTAATGAGCTTCCATTTACTAGAACCAAAGTGATTGTCATAACCACAATCATCAAACAACTGCACAGAGATTAAATTAAAACGAACATCTGGAGCATGTTTGACTCCTTTAAGCAACAACTGCACTCCCATGTTGGTTTGCAGGCGAACATCACCAACACCAATCACTTTAGACTCACCATCATTACCCATCTTCAACACTCCAAAATCACCAGAAGTGTAAGATGTGAAGAACTCCTTCCTAGGTGTAACATGCAGTGTAACACCACTATCAATAATCCACATGCTTTCATCAGATACAAGATTAACGAACTCAAAGTCACGAAGAAGAACAAGATCACCATCTGTAGCAGTAGTGACACGATCATCATCATCATGGTCATTCTCTCTCTGTTTGCCCTTCTTGTCTTTGTTCTCCTTTTTTCACTTAAAACAGTATTTCTGAATGTGCCCAGTTTTATGACAAAAATGGCACTCTAAATTCTTGTATCTTGACTTGGACTTGCTCCTACTCTTCTCTCTACCACCTTTATGTTCCTTTTTCTGACTTCTCCCCCTAGCTTCTGTAACAAGCATCTCAGACTGAGATGAAAAACCATGTGCCTTCCTCCTCATCTCTTCATTAAGAGCACCGCTCTTTGCCATCTGAAAAGAAACAACACCATTCAAGGTAGAGTTCGTAATTGAAACCCGAAATACCTCCCAAGACTCTGGTAGAGTATTAAGCAACCATAATCCCATAACTTCGTCATCAAACTTTATGCCCATTCCTGAAAATTGATGTAGGAGCCCTTGAAACTCATTTAAGTGATCAGAAATAGAAGAATTCTCCCTGTACCTCAAATTTATCAAGCAATTTAACAAATACAATTTATTATTGCCCGACTTAGAAGCATACAAAGACTCAATCTTCTCCCACAAAGCTCTGGCATGTGTCTCATTAGCAATATGATTATAAACATTATCTTCAACATATTGCCGAATGAAACCACATACCTGTTGGTGCTCAAAGTCCAATTCTTCTTCAGACATAGAATCTGGCTTCTGTGTAGTAAAGACCGAAAGATGCAATTTCTTGACAAATAATAAATCTTTCATCTTGCCCTTCCACAAATGATAATTTGTACCATTCAAAGCAACCATCTTTGCATTTGTCTCCATCATTCAAACAAGTAAATATAGCCCAACCAAGAGCTCTGATGCCACTCTGATGGGGAAAACAACAACAAACAATATACCAGAGAATGCAGCGGATATAATTTTCCTTAACTTGCAAGAATCTATGAGGAGCAATAATCAAAGAGCAGCAATAATAAATCACCAAAATCAAGGGTAAAAACCACGAGTCGTCTAGACCAAAGAAATAGCTCCACTATGATCAACAAGAGTACAAAAGAGTCTCAATCAATAGCACAAATTAGTGCCAACACCCAACCAAATAACAAAGCAACAAAGCTTTCAAATAGAGAAGAACAAGAGGGGAAAACCTCTACAAATCACTGCTGCAGTGCGAAATTAATATCTCCCAACTCAGACCTCGTATCAAAGATCCGACTGGTCAGAATGAAGAGCAATGAGTTCCGAACCTGCTGTAAAAATTTCAGCCCGATCCAACGGTGAACGAATCCGCAGCGCCGAATTTACTGCAACAGCTCTATGAAAAACGTGAACAGAATTTTCCCTCTATCTCTCCCTCTATGTGTTAGGGCTTTCAGTGTATTCTCACTCTATTGTTCTGCCTCTCTCTTTTTTTATAGTCTCTTTTCCACTAGGTTAAGTGAGACATGTGCTTCTCAAATTTTGGGCCTTTTCTCCACATAGGAAGGGAGCCCAATACCAACAATACCGTCGGATTTTCTTAATCACAGGGATCATGATTCCCAAATTTTTTTAATTTTATTATATATATAATTGTTATTTTATTAACTAAATTGTTAGTTTAATGGTAAAATATTTAAATCGTTGAAAAGATATATAATATAATATAATATATTAATTTGAAAAATATTATGTTATAGACTTCTAAAATGTTATGAGATGACCCCATAAATAATGATGTCAGGGAAGAGGCCATGGTGGAAGGTGGAGGAACTTTTCTTTCCATGTTTATATATACATTATGTTTTGTGTGTATACTTGCATGTTTGTTATGTGTTATTAAGTTTTATTTTAATAATAATTTTGAAGTCAACATAATCTGAAATTTGAGTTAACGATAATTATCACAATTATCTTGATTTTATTTTAATAAAATGATGAAAAAGAAATATGTGTTCAATAATTATTTTTCTTTTCAATTATTATCACGTGCATGTGAGTCCATTGACATTGTGCTTTTAACCTAGGTCTTGTGTCTGTCTCTTGCCTCAATCTTTCACTCCTAAAGTCAACCTTTCATTTATTGAATAAATGGACAAAGTGATGCTCAAATCTTCCTAATTCACTTCTTGCTGGGTCTATGATTGAATAAATTTTGGATCCTTTCTTAACTCAAAATATTTAATATTTCATTGTTTGGTATGGTTGATAACTCAGTCACTTGTCATGTTATCTGAGATTTTTCTTCTATAAACTATATTCAACAACAAAGTTTACAAAAATATAACTTTTGCATAAATCTTCTTTTTATATATTTTATCTCAAATTATGTCAAACAAATAGAAAAGTGATTAAAGACAATTTGTTTACAGCAGCACTGAATGTATTTATCCCATTTTTTATATTATATTCCAAGTCATTTAGACTATTAATATTATGTTAACACGTGGCTAAAATTTTTATTAGAATATTATATTAATTCCGATGATAATTTGCATATTGTTTTAGAGATAAGATAATTTTATAATATATAAATAATGTACAAATTTTACCTTACAAATCGATTTTGTAGGGTTAAGTTAAGCTTAAAACTCACTTCTAATATTGTATCAGAACGAGATATCTGTTTTGAGATGCAAACTTCACCTTATAAATCCTTATTTTGTTGAGTTGAATTGGGCTTAAAGTTTATTTCTAACGTATTGATATCAAATACCAGAAGAAAAAAAATCAATATTGCAATTTTTTAAAATATAATGAAATGGAACCAAATAAATGTGATTATTTTTAATTTTTCAGTTAACAATTGTCAAATACAAGTCAAACAACTTAAGAACAATATAAAAATTAATATAGCTTTAATATATTTGCAATTTTTTTTAAAGGGTAAAACATGAGACTGAACCAAATAAATGTGATTTTTATTTCTTTTCGCTTTTTCGCTTTACCAATTACAAATAAAAAATAAATTAATAACATAATATAGAAATTAATGTATATTTATTTATTACATTTGGAGTTATATATATATATATATATATATATATATATATTATTAAAAAAACTTACATTTTTTACCAATTTTGTTTTTAAATTTTGTTTGTAAAAAATAGCATATTATGAAAAAAAATTAAAAAAAATTGTTACTAATATTTTTTACAAAATATTTTCTACAAAATACTTTTGCCAAAAAATTTGTAAAAAATACTTGTAAATTTTATAATTTTGTAAAAAATAATTAAACGCAAAAAAGTTATTTATCAATTAAAATTCTTAAAATAATAACAAAAATATATTTTTGTTTTACAAATTATTTTAACAAATTTATAAAAAAAGAAATTCATGTAATATAAAAGATTCTGATAATACCCACACATCAAACAAAACAAAGTAAAACATGAAAGAGAACCAATAAATATGATTTTTTTTAGTTAAGTTGATTGGTCCATCTTTATATCAATTTAGTAGTTGAGAATTTTTTTTATGCTATGACAACAGTTATATTCATTTTTTCAGTTAATAATTAAATTCAAAATTAAGAATAATAGTCAAAATGTCCACTGCTAGATCAATTCTAGTAAATATTGTAAAAAAATGTTATTAGTATATTATAAAGGATAATAAAAAATGTTCAACAGGGGAATAATTTATAATAAAAATATTAAAAAATAGTTTTTCAAACGTGCATAAATATCAACTGTGTGATTGCAATGTATTTGTATCTATTAAAGGACAGTGTAATATTTTTTTATGAAAGGAAAGGTAGATGAATTTTATCCATACAATTATTTCTTACAAAAGATAAAGTGTAATATAATTTTCTATGGCACATATGAAACTTAACGAAATTGTTTACATCATGATGAAAACAATGTTTTGATAAAAAAAAAAATAAAACAATTGAATTAGGGTGTCCACATAAAGCAATTGGTGAAGACAATTGTTTCAAACAATGACAAACTTCATTGAATACAAAAATGAGTTTAATTTATTTTCTTTTTAATTTAATTTTTTTAGTTTACTTTATACATTTTATCCATGGGCTGGATTTAATATGGAGTAATTAGTTTTATTTGCACACTCCTTGGTCTTCAAAAAATTTCGAGTAGTTATTGAAATTCATATATACAAATTAAGTACGAGGGTATATATTTGGACCTATTTTCTAGTTTTTCAAGTAATTGATATGCTCATATATGGACGGACCTATCTTTTTTACTTTTTAAATGTAAATAAAATAATTATTTTAGATATGATTATCATATTTTATGGCTACATGTATTTGTCATGATTTGTTCATGCGAAAGTGGTACCAATAATATATAATTAACAAAATCACGTGTTTGAAATTGACACGTCGATGGTCCCCACACAGCGACACGTGGTTGTGTGCTTTGAAGACTAAAATATTAAACCCTAAGAATTGGTAGAAAATCTTTTGAAGTTGTACGGATATAGAAGAAAATATGATATGATAATATTACATCTTGCACGTTTTGTAGAATAGTGTGATTTGTGTTAAATCGCCTATGGTTTATACAGTTTTTTCTTCTTAATATAATAATAATAATTATTATTATTATTATTATTATTATAATTGTCTCATTTAAGAGATTTTACTTATTAAAGATTATATAATATTTAGTTATTTCTAATCTTTTCTAGTTCTTTTTTCCTACGTCTAGTGTCATTTATAAAGTGCTCAATGCTCCTACAATTATGATAATTATTTTGTTTTATTTTTTATTTTCTTTTCTTCGTACCAATCTCTTGTAACTTAAGAATCATATCAATAATATCATTTTCTTCTCAGTTTTTTTATTCTTTCTCTTGCTTTTTTCCCCCTTGCTTGTTTGTCATATTTTGCATCTTAACATCAAGTACCATATTTAGCCAATGTTCTTGAAAGGTATGACTAGCTCTCGTATGTTTGTTAATGGTAAATTGCAGAAAGCATAGTATGGTATTAGGCCTTTTCATTTCAATTTCTTGATCTGAAGACATGTTCATGTATCATCTTTGTCCTTTCTTTCTTTCTTTTCTTTCTTTCTTTTGTCTTCCTTGTCCTTTTGTTTTTCTTTCTATGGTAGACACAATTTCTTCCATTGTCACCGTTACCCTCTTCCAAGTTATCTTCTCTTCCATCCTAGTGAAAGTCTTGCTACGCCTTTGGTTGCCCCTCCCTTTTATACAACCAATTACCATTCTTTGAGCAGATCGGATATAACAACACTCTCTACCAAGAAAAAAAAGTTGAATTCAACCTTGGCACCATCACCCCTCCTGAAAAAAGTCATCCCTATTTTTCTACTTGGTATTAATGCAACAATATGGTGGCTTCTTGGTTAATTCACTTTATTTCTACCTTTATACGTCACAACATCTTTTGGATAGACAACACCATTGATATCTAGAATGACCTCAAACACATATTTTCTCATGGTGATCTTTCCTGCATATTTGACTTGCAACTTGGCACTACCACTCTCAACCAGGGAGATCTTTATGTCTTTGAATATTTTACCAAATTACGCGTTATTTGGGATGAATTGGAAAACTTCTGGTCTGATTCTCTTTGCACTTGTCCAACAAAATGTACCTACCAAGCTCTTTATGTCATCATACAACATAGACAAGAAGATCGAGTCATGCAATTTCTTCGTGGGCTTAATGATCATTTCAACAGTGTCAAATTTCACATTCTACTAATGGAACTTATGCCACTGATCCCAAAGATATTCTCTTTCATCATGCAATAAGAGAGACAAATATCCAACCCTCATCTCACTATCAACATCAACAAAAATCCCACTATTGCATCCCACTCCACCACTTCTACTGAATGATAAGTGTCAATTATTAGTTAAATTGCATATCATCTAAACACTTATCTTGTACTAAATCTATTTAAAAATCATTAGAATTGTCCTAATTTTACATAATTATAGAATGATGTAGTGAGAAATGAGAAAAAATGGAATTTAATGCATTTTGTGCTGTTTTGCAAGTAAAATGAAGTAAATTATAAAGTTGGTGTTGAGCCCCAAAAGTTGCAGCTCAAGCCAGAAAGATGAACTGAAAAGTTAAATTTTAAGCTTGCGGCTGAGTAGTGGAATTTGGCGCTTAAGTTAGATTCTAAGAAAACTTCACTACAAAGAAACATGAAGCTCCAGATTTGAAGCTGAGCACGAATAGGAAGCCTCTATGACAGGGAAACCTCCATTGCTGACCTGCAAAAGATGGATGCCCAAGCTTGGGAAGAAACCCACTTTGGAAGAAAACCTCCATGGCTAAACTTCAAGATTTGGAAGCCAAAGTAGCACTCGAAATTCTATAAATATAGGGCATGACCCCTGTTATTTTCATGCTGATTTAGGATGTTGATTTTAGATGCTATCTTATATTAGTTTTGTAGTGTAGTCTATAGAGAGAAACATTTATATTAGTATAGTTCCTAGTAAATAATTTGTAAAGGATATGGAAGGAAGGATGCTTCTCCATGTTCATCTTGTATTCATCATCATGAGTATCTAATTCCCCCATAGTTGGGATTAAATGCAACTTATAGACTCTCTTTGTATTGCACTTGATTATATATCTATTGTGTTCTTGTTTTACGTGTTGGTTATTTGGTTTGTATTTCACTCCATGGTGATTTTGCCAATCATCGCACCTCATCAGCACTAGATGCAGAGACATATGGTCTAATGTTTAGATCCAATCAAGTATCATGTTCCTTGGCATATGCTAGACATGGATATGCGGGCTCAATTGGTGTAAAGAGTCTTGTTCTCAAAGCAAGGGTTCTTCCACCTGCATTATCATGTTCCTTGGCATATGCGTCTGACACCTTTAGATTATAAAGCACAAACATAAGGTTAGTTCTACAAGTAAGCGTACTTCCATGAACACTAAGATAATGGACATAATATATAGATAATTAGAGGTCAATACGATGAAGTTAAGAGGTCAAGTTTAATTCCAACGTCCTACTCTCATATATTTATTTAGTTTAACTTAATCATATAAAAAACCAAAATTCATTTATTGTTCCATTGCCAAACTTTGAGTCAATTGTAGACTATTGATCTAGTCATCATTTCCTCCTTGTGGATTCGACCTTGTTGCACTACAACTGACCCAATATACTCGCTGAAAAAGTTAGTCCTTTCGTTGGACCACCAACACTAAACCACCGCTTCTGCCAATGCTGCTTCCACTTTTTCATGCACCTTTTATGGCAGAAGTGGCCATACAGAAAATGTATGCTATCGTAAACACGATTTTCCAAATTAGAAGTCCAAAGGCTATAAATCTCAACCCTCAAATTCCAAGAAAGTTTTCACTTATTGTGGTATAATTAGGCACTCAATGTGTAGGAATTTATAAAATTGATTTTTGGTACTTGATGAATGTGAACTAAGATGGATGATTTGCTGTAAATTGGTGTGTTGTATGTTTTACCTGTTTTCTTGTTTTTAAATGTTCTATAATTGATGCTAAGCATATTTTATGGCTTTCAATAATTGTAAATTGAAGTGAATATGTTGTTATGAATATGTAAGATGATGGTTTATGTTGAATGATGCGTGAGTATGTGAAGTGATGATGTTTAAAGAGTTTCAAAGAAAATTCGTGGTGATGGTATCGTTAGTGTATGCCTTGATATAGGAGATGTCAAGAAGGAGGTATCATGAACTCTAATAATCATTCACTCTCAAATAGAGTAGAATGAGTTATGTGGTGAGAGTCACAAGATATCCTAATTTTAGGACTTGTTATTTGGTCCTAGGCGTGAAGTGGATTAACCTTCTGTATGATTAAGTTATAACCCATTGAGGCTAGACTCTACAAAGTCTAGGAACCATCATAAGGGTACACCTCCAGTGAATTCTACATCAAAAGCATGTATCCAGATAATTGAGTTTAATGTCAACTGTTATGTGTGTATAAACATGGATTATATTTGTGTTTTAGTGAATGTGATATGACTTACTTGCTTTTGATTAACTTTATTTGTAAATTATCTTATCTTGTCTATTGTGTGTTTTATACTTATTTTAAATTATGTAAAATAAGAATATGATTATTTTAAATTAAATAATTAAAAAGGATAATTCTTTTTTACTAGGTAATTCGAAAATATGATTATTCTTAAATACATAAATCATAAATATGCTTATTTTACATAAAGAATCAGAAAATATTATTACTTAAATAACATGTAATTAAATTAACTGGTATGAAAATATAGTTATTTCAAATTCCATACTACAGAAATTTAGTTATCAAATATTAAGTAATTTATGAATATATTTATTTTAGATTGAACTTTCTAAAGGGATATTCACTTTAAATTAAATCATACACACATGGAATTATTTATGTTAGATTATGTAATATGAAACTGTGAAATTTCAGTTGTTTTTAACTTTTTTGTATTTTCAATTAATTTGTAATTTCAGTTCCAGAAACTCCTATAAGAAAAACTTGATTGATTTTCTTAAAAGAAGAGAAGAAAAAGTGTTAAGAAAAAAATAAAAAATCGTAAAACACGTGGTCCTTTAGTTTGAAGAAATGGTGCCACGAAGAGATGAGAGCAAAGAATAGAACAAAAGAGAAAAAAGTAAACGACAAATTGTGTAAGAGTGATGATAAAGACACACATCTGTCATCTACTTAATCACTTTTATTCCTTTTCAGTGGCAATGCAGAAAAAAGAGTAAAAGTAAGTAAACTACATTAGATTGGGTTGAAACAGATTTGTTTCAGTAAAATAAAAAAGTAAATTCTATTAATTTATTCTTTTTCTTTTTCTTTTTTTTATTTCCAGTTACTTTCAATTTTTTGTTTAATAAAACATTTTATCCTCGGTTATTACTTTTTTAAATTTGAACATCATTTTTTTACATATTTTATTATCGCATTTTTAATTTGTATGCGTTTTACCTATATGTTAAATGTTAACATGTAATAAAAGTTCCACAAGCTCCTTTTGCATTTGATTCTATAAAATTAACCATATTAGGACTATCGATCACAATGAGAATATAAAGTTAAACTAAATTTCGATTGATAATATAAGTTATGTTAACATTCAGACACAAACTCAATTTTATTTATTCTCACTATTTCTTACTCTTATCTATATGATTCATTACATATCTTTGTTTATAGAATTGAATATATAAGTAGAATTTGAAATATAGTTAAATCCCCTAAGTGCATAACACATCACATTTATTATATAATCATTGTAACCATCATCACCATGTAAAAATTTAGAAAATAGTATTTTAAAAGTTAAAGTAATTTAAAAATAGTAAAATTTGATTATTTTAATATTAAAAAGTGAGTATAAATAATTTTGTTATAAATGAGTTTTATTATTTTAAACACACAATTTTGCTATAAACCACTTTGGTAGAGTTATCTGACTTCTTTTTTAGAGATTTCATCTTCTATTTGTTTGATTGAAGATATGAGACCGTACGAAGGATCTCGCAATGAACTCTTGAATTTGGATTGATCAGTTTCTTCGTTCAAGTTGAGTTTAAGCTTCTTTTTTTTTTTGTCTATTTTTGGTTTTTATTGCTTATGACCATTCTTCCACTTGCATGCGTTTTTAATCATGAACAAGGGTCGTTGTTAATCAATGATTCTAATGATTACCTTGATCGTATTTATGTTGTTCCTAGATGTAGATAAAAATCCTTTAAGTCCAAAGATGTTTTATTGTTCTTGGAATTCTTGATGGATTTATATTTTTCATCTCAAAAGTAATCATTGAGAAATTATGGTTCTATATATGTGACAAAGTTACGTTGACTCGTTTTGTCAAATACGAAAAGCTAAACTTTTGGTTTGTGTTAATTTTTAATATTTTCTATGTTTTGCATGTCCATGTTTAACATTCAAACAATATACGTAGAATAAAATAAAATATCAATTTGTAAAATGTCCACTTCAATGCAACTACTTATATATATTCTAACTAGTTTTATATATGTCAAATTCAACTTGCTTTTTACTATCCAAATCACAACTTTATTTATATTTCAACATGTGTGCTTACCTAGATCAAACCAAAACCATATAATACATGGACTTAGATACACATCCATTCGCAAAATTAAGTTATTCCAATCTAACCAACAAAATTCAAATTAATAGGAAATATTTTAGAATAGTTTAAGAATGTGATTTTAAATTTTCTTACTCAATAGTTATGTGTTTCCTAAACATTAATAACTTTAAGATGGAAGACAAAAATGAAATTGTCCAAAATTTTAAAAGACTAAGGCTACAATACCTAAATAATCATAACACTAATCAAAAGATGCGCCAATTGAAGTAATAAGTTTCTTTACTGATTGTACCCCCTGTCCTTAATTTATTTCATCATTATAAGATTATAATTTTTTATTTACTTTTTTGCTTTGAAAAAATTCATTATTTTTTATTTTAGATTTTGGATTTAGATTTAATTAACTCTATGTTCATATTAGGATATTGATAATAAAGATTAAAACAATAAAAGTAAAGAGATATGAATAGACAACTTTTTTTTATACTTTATTTAGATTTGGTAGAGATGAAAAGAGAAATAAATGAAAGGAAAATGTGTGAAATGAAGATGTTTGAATTAATAGAAACGAAGTATAAACGAGTGAAAAGTTGGTGCTTTGATTTGATTGACGAACATAAAAAAAAATTAAAATTAATTATGTTATATACCCAGTTACCAGAATGTCCTTAATTATATTTTTAGAAGATGAAGTATGACCATAATTAAATAAATAAAACAACACAATTCTGATACCATTGTATTTAATATTCTTAGGTATATGAAGTGAAATTTTGAAGATATGTAAATATTTTTATTTGTAAGTAAAATCCATGATTAATATCTCCTCCCTCTTTCCATCTTTGCAATTATTTACAAATCCAAACATCAATTTTATATTGTTTTTCTATGTTGTTTTGTGTTTTCAAAATACACCTATGCTCATTAATTTTAAAATTTTAAAATATACTAAAATTATTTTTAAAGTACCAAAATAATATTTTTTTAATACTGAACAGAAGACAACACAAAAAAAACCAACAAGTAATTCAGAGTCCAATAACTAATATTTTCATGCCTTCGTTTCTTTGTAAACATAATATGACTGTATCCAAATAAAGTGTACAAATGTTAAACCAAGCCAACATAAACCAATAAAAAAATATAAATCTTAGACACAAGTGTTATAAATTTGAATTATATTAAATAAATTGTAATTAGGCACATTGATCATGCTAAAATAAAATATATGGCTAGATTTTTTCTTTTTTTTTTTGTTTTATTAAATTAGTGATGTGGTGGTACTTATAATTGGACCTAAATTAATGAATAAAGAATTGGGCTACACTTCAATGATGCATAGTTGGTGGTCCACACGCCAATAGAGAGACCCACGCTAAAGGCTACTTTCTATGATGAACAGAAAAAAGAAAGATTTTTGTTTCAACTCTTTATGCATTAATCTTTTCTTTTTCCAACAACAAAAAACTTTTATTATTGAGAGTACCTTTGTATAGGTCCCCAACATTGTTGAGTTTACAAAGTAAAAGAGAGAAATTTTATAATTAGAAATGGAGTGAAAAAGAAGAAGAAAGAAAATAATTAGAATGGGAAGTTTGGTTATTTTAATTAAGTAAAAGTGTGTGAAAAAAGAGGAAAAATAAGTAGAAAATTTACACCGTGTATAAACAAAAATTTATTAAACTATCAATATTTCATTAAATTAAATTGTATATTCTCTCGACTTTAATTTTCAAAGTACAAAATTTCTTGAAAATATAAAATTTGGCTCGGTAAGGTGAGTAGATGCAACTTACATGACAGTTTCGTCATTCAATTACGAATAATATAACAGTATTATTCCACATAATTGATTACTAGAATGATACACTTTTTTCTAAATAATATGTTGAGAAGATAATAAAAATAACAAATAATAAACGAAAAGAAATTTATATTAATTTTTCTTTATATAAATAATATGAAAAATAATTAGATGCACAAAAATAAAAAAGAGAAAAATTTATGGTAAACTTTTTTCCAAGCTAGTTTATCTTTATAAACTTGCATAAATACATTAATTGCTTTGTGATTCATCTTACTTAATTTTTGTTCCAATCACAAGTCTGACCGCATCGTTAAGATCAATGACCGTATTTTCAAAGTATATCAGGTGAAGTATATTGGATACTAGAACAAGTCCTTCAGTCAAGAGCAAGGGAATTTGTCGTCTCCATAGACAACATCAATGTTCCGACTGTAAGTCTGACTCTAAGAGACTAATTAGGATCAACGGTCACATATCCAAAATATTGTTCGCTCTGAAACTTGAAATGGAATAAAAAATATTTAAATTGTGTTTAACTTCAATATCTAAATGATGTGAGACTATAATAACATATATGCAATCTAATAATATTATATTATGTAAGTATCTTGTATCAAATATTATAATTTTTTTCTAAATAATTAACTATTTAAATCGCAATCTATTATTCTAAGTAAAATTGACTGTAGGAAAATGGTAAAAGCATCATGACGACAATTTAGAGAAAGGTCATTTCTTTTTAAATCTTTATTTCAACATGCGGAATGCATGCATAATAGAATTTTCATTTAATATATATAGAGAATAATTTAAAGTTCCAGTTTTTGTCAATAAGAACAATATGATAAAAAAAGAGAGGAGACTTTAGTAAAAATAATGTATCAAGTTTCTAACAAATATCAATAAAATTATGAATGTTTTGTTCAACTAATAAAAAACGTAAATCATATAATGAATTTGGTGTATGCATGTGGCTAACAAAGTCAAATGGATTAAATTAATTGACTTTTAAGTGTAATTTAAAAATAATTATTGAAAGTGATTTTCTAAAAATAATTTTTCATTTAAATCCATATATAATTAATGGCTACGAATTTAATAATACTTTTTCAGGAAAAATCACCTAATTTTGCTTAATTTTTGACTAATTTTTGTTTTAAATAAAGTTTGATCATTCGATACATAAAAACCAAGACGTTATCTTTTCCGAAAACATTATTGACCGTGTTTTTTTTAACCATTATTTTCTTAAGGCAATTATAGTTACTAACGACTTCTATTTATTATTCTTAAACTTAAATTTTGTTATTATATTTATTTATTTTTTATTTTTTATGACTTACTTTTGTTATAAGTTACAACTTATGTTATTTAAAAGTAAAGCCTAAATTTTTAGTTATGTAAAACATAAATTTATATATATCGTTCTTAATTATCTTATTAATATTGCTTCTTATATGATATTATTTTATAAAAAAATAGAATGACAATATTTCATTTAAATTTGTTCTATGCCGATTGAAACTTTAAATTTACTTTTCATTAGTTTAATGACTAGTCTGATTTTGAAATCATTGCTTAAGATAAACAAAAAAATTACTTAAAAAGTCACGTCCTTCTATTGAATTATTTGATGTTAAAAAAAGGCCTTTTAATTAGTGAAACTTCTTACCATTCTGATTTAAAGAACAATTGTGTTTTACTTATTGGCTAGCATGGTAGTTAATAAATATTGCCACGATTTTAATATACTTTAAACTTTCGATTATATATATATATATATATATATATATATATATATATATATATATTAGAAATTATCATATTACATAAAATTTTTCTTGTAAATTTGGAAAAAAAGTTTGTAAGAAAATAATTTTTTCTGTCATTTTTTCTAAGAATTTTAATTGATAGATAATTCTTCCGTAGGTAATCATTTCCTACAAAAATATAAAATTTGTAAGTATTTTTTACAAAATTTGTTGCGAAAAATATTTTATACAAAATATTTTATAAAAAAATTAGTTGTAATTTCTTACAATTTTTTTTTCACAACAAAATTTGTATGTATCTCCTTAAAAAAAATTCAAAACAAAATTAATAGGAAATATGAATTTATATATATATATATATATATATATATATATATATATATATATTTATTGAACATCTTACATTAATTAGCAATATTATATATAAATAGATATAAATTTCATCCATTTTATGATATTAAATTACATATAGAATGCACATTTTTATAAAACTTAAGCAAAACTAAGTAAAGAATATTATAGATATTATAAAAGTATATTATATCAGTAAGTATATAAATATTTATAACGTTTGTATCAAATAATTCTAAAGAAATCATAATTTTTTTATAAAATACTTCTCATTAATTTCTCTATTAAGATATAAGCAGGAAAGAAAATAAAGTGAAATTAAATTTACTTTTTTTTTTCTTGACCAGAAACTACACAACACTTTTTAAGTAATTTAGAATGGGGTATTTAATTTTTTTCGAATTTTAGAAAATTTCAGTGGGTTATCAAGAATACAAATACATTATGAACTATCCATTTTAAAAGGAAATAATGTTGATAAAAATATTTATAAGAGACAAGGAATTAGATCTTATGGAATGTTATTTTTTCTTTTAAGTTGGGCTGTTATTCTTGAACCCAAATAGTGTCATACAAACCTTTGACTGTTTATATTACCATCTTTCAACCCATTCTTCTGCATCCAATTTCTTTTAAAATTTCCAATTAGTCCTTTAACTTTCAACGATTAAAATTAATTAATTTTCTCTGTCATCTCTTCTATTTGAGCATGTTACGGATATCAATAGTATTTTTCATGATTTTATAAATTTTAACTAATAGTATGTTAAGGTATCAGGCATTAAATAAGAGAAATGAGACAGAAAAAAAAAAATAATTTTAACCATTGAAAGGTCGGAGATGTAGAGAAAAGTCCCCTTTGAAAATTTCTTCCTATCTTTTGAATTTTTTTTTTGCACCTTCATGTTTTCTTCTTACACCCTATTTATTTTTAAAATTTCAGTTATACACTTGTGAATTTGGGCCATGAAATGGGGCCGGAATTATGAGAAACAGGACAGTTGATAAATATTATGTTATAAGCAATGGTTCAAATTATGTATTTAATTACAAATTTCACATAATTTTAATTAGAAAAAACACCTCAAATTATAACTAATAGGAAAACAAAACTGTTAATATACTCTAAATGCAGTGCCTTCATGCGTGCATAACATACTTTTTAGAATATTTATAATGCATTTAGGGGTTTCTTTTTCAGTCTTAATTAATTATTGTTTTTTGATAAAAATGTTCTTAATTAATTTATGAAAACTTTTTTAGTCGCAAGAAACAAATATTAAAAATCATTTCTATTAGGAAGAGAGAGGATACTTAATCCATGTTATATAATCGTTATTATCTTTTTGAATAAGAATTAATTAGATAAAAATAATTATGTAAAAAGAGAGAAAATAATTATTTAAAAAAAATGTTAATTTTTTAAAGAAGAAACTATTAATAATTAATAAATTTAATGCGAATAACTAGTGTGACATGCGCGTGTTTTGAATAGTATATATATATATATAAATAAAGAAAGTAGTGTTATATGATGAGAAGCACTATGACAACGTATCATTGATGTGACAATGTTGGTGTTATATTATACATACATTTAATAACACAGTGCGTGAAATGAAGCGTTCGAACAAATCAGCAAGGGTTGAATATGAAGTTTGAACCTCCACTAAACAACAATTAAAAATGTTTAATCTTGAAATAAATTTAAAAAATTAATTTATTTAAAAAACTTTTAACCTTATTTTTCATGACACAGGGTTTTAATTATTGATTTATAAAGAGCGAAACGTTGTTATAGCATGAATGTAAAAAGTTGTCCCATTTTGGTTTGGAAAGAGAGAAGGGAAGGGACAAGTGTTACTCTCAACAATAAAGTCGACAAGTCCTAACGTACGCATCGGTAATTAAAATGTTACCCTCCTTCATTGTCTTACTTTATGAACCAACTAAGAATTCCATGAATCAATTTATTATCTTTTGCCTATTTTGTCTACTCATCACTATTACTTTTTTATATCTATATATATCTAGAAATATATAATACAATATATATGCTAACAATATATTCACTAATAAATATTTGATCAATAAATTAATTTATATTTATATTTTAATAAGCTTAATTTTATTATTTAATACTTAATTTTGTTATTTAATACGATATTATAGTTGTTTTAATAAAAAAATTATTATTAGAGGTTAATTTAAAGTCTAATTTACAAATGAATTATAACTTTTTATTAAAAGTAAATATTAAATATTAATAAATTTTAGTTTATAAAATGATAACTTAATTAATATAATTATTAGTTTTTTTTTAATTTTAATTATTATTTAATAATTTTTTATAGTGTTTATTGAATATATCGTGTCACTTATTTCTTTTATTGTGTCACTTGTTATGGACTAAATGACCAAATTATGATATATTAATGAAAGTATCTCTTCTTACAAATAAATTATAAAAATAAATAAAAGTAAATTAGAGTTAAATTCACTTCTTAATACTAAACACGGTTAAACAAAAATTAATCATGAATAAAATACACTATTAACATATGTAATTTAAAGTTTTTATGTTTTTTTGAAAATAATCATTTAATTTGAGTTTTTGAGTTTTTATGTTTTGTGAAGTATATTTTTTATCATAAATTTGATATGATTATCTTACTTTATATTTATTTATTTATTTTTATTTTAATAATTTTTATGTGATACAAATAACTAATAGACTTTGAAATGTCAATATAAATAAGATGCAAAAGTTTATAAAAATACTTAAAATAAACTTATTCAAAAAATACACTACTATTAAGTAATAATAATTATAATTTAATCATAGAAAAATATATAAAATCACTAACTCGTACCCTACATTTTAGTAGTTTCTTTCCCATATACCTAACTCACGTGTGGAAGGTATGGCGGTCCTTAACCGTGAATGCATACGCCTCTTCCCACATCGACTTTGACTTTCACTCATCAATTTAGTTCATCTTCATAAAACAAATCTAAGAGAACAACTCTTAAAATAAGTAGTGTTAATATCTATTTTTTGCACATTAATTAAAAAAAGTTGAAAAATAAATGTCTGCATTCAAATACTTCCGTGTCAATCAGTTAACAATAATTGTTAGTATAATTTTTAAAGTGATTATTATAAAAAAGTAGAAAAATTATATATAATAATAATAATAATAATAATTTTTAATTAAAAAAAACGGCGAACTTTCAGAGTATTATTACACGAATAACTATATGATTTGATGGGAACTCAATAACAAAAAAATAATATCTTCAAGAGTATGTTACTATATAGGTCTCTCGTAATAGCAACATAAATATCTCGTTACAATTAATATTTTCTCACAAAATAATAATAATAATTATAAAAAGGAAGATGGTGTACTAGAATTGAATAACTTTCTTTTACATCATGACACGTATCTACTCGTACCTAGCATTTTTTTTTTCTTGTTATCCATCATTTATATCCTTTTAATCAATTCTCCTCTCCCAACTCCTTCCCAACTAATAAGAATTTAAAAAAATAAAAATAAAATAATTGTAGTACTAATGAGAATGAATGAATTATCCTTGTAAGTTGTAACCAAATGACAAGGATGGCCAATGTTCATTCATGAATACAAGTCGATGAGTATTAATTGGTCCCATCCATGATCTCACGTGGATACCCTTCTCTCAGTCAAAATCTCATCTTTCCACCATTGCTGCTTTTTTTCCTTACCATCAAAGAAACCCTTTCCGGGCATGCCAAATTAATTACGCTCATGTTCCCACACACCATCACATTTCTATCTCACTAGGGCATCAAAAAAATCTCATTTTTTTAACGTATGGAGCACTCTTTAATCCTTTTTTATTGGAAAACATTGTTAATTGTAATTTCCAATGCATTTCTTATGCCAAATTTACCATACCTGAAGGAAAGTTCTAACCTTTAATAAGTTTTCTTAGTGGGACTCTTTTACAGTGATGAGTGAGACTTAATAACAAAAGTTATTCATAATGGTGTACTAAAAAGTGTTTGTATAAACGTTTATGATAATGAAAATGAGATGAGAATGGAAGAAAAGAAAGGGTGTGTGTGTGTGTGTGATGAGAGGGAAAAGTTGAAAAACACACACGTAATATGAACAGATCCTTCAGCCTCAGGGTTAAATGGGGGTCGGTTTGGCAATAAATGTAGCTACCAACAACTAGCTGCACCCATTAATTCATTGCTTCCATATAATGGCTGAAACTTATTGCTTCTTCCCTAAATATTTCCATCGAGAATTGAGCTATCCCAAACAACGAGTAGCATGTAGTAGTAGATATCATATCATATCATACCATGTTCATGTTGTAGCTGTAATTGTGTTCGTCATCGCTTGCATCAGTTGGATCAGAATATATAACACCCTTTGCTCCAATCACTTCCTCTTGTTCATAGCAACAGCTTACAAAACCTTTCAACAGTTGCAACAAATCTATGTATGCAACTCAACTCCACAACAAGGCTCTTTTTGCATGAGCCATCATCTCTCTTAAAAAAACCCTTTCTTTCAGTCAAAACTCCCCAATCATACCATTCCCATTTCACCACTCACACTTTTCTCTCCCTCCTATCCTATTGTCCCCTTTTGGTTTTTCTATCATAGTAACTTCCTCATATATATACACTCACATATTCTATAGCTTTCACTGCTTGGCTTTTGAATTTGGCTCCTACCCTTTTTCTCTTTTGGTGGATCCGATTTGATCAGTACCGCCAAACTCTTTTGGAGAGTTTGGACCATATTGTATTGAAGCCTAAAAGGTGAGTGTGTGTGAGAGGTTTGAAGAAAGTTAAGCATCATGAGAAACTCTGAGGCAACAACACATGCTGGTATGGAGATAGAAGCAACAGCTAGGCCTTCAGGAAATGGTTCCACCCTACCAGGGTTGAGTCCTCTCAGTGAGACCCTTTGGAGAGAGAAGGCCAACTCAGAGATCATCGGAGATGTCTCAGCAAGACTCACATGGAAGGATCTGACAGTGATGGTCACTCTCAGCAACGGTGAGACACAAAACGTTTTGGAGGGTCTAACTGGTTATGCTGAACCAGGAACCTTCACTGCTCTCATGGGACCCTCAGGTTCTGGAAAATCTACTCTTCTTGATGCACTTTCTAGTCGCCTAGCTGCAAATGCCTTTCTTTCAGGCACCATCCTTCTCAATGGACGCAAAGCCAAACTCTCTTTTGGCACTGCAGTGAGTCTTTTTCCTCTTTTGCCTTAACATGCACTCTTTGGTTCTTTTGTCTGAACATATAGTCTTTGGTGGATGCTTTCAAACAAAATGAATATAATATTGGATCTTTATTTATTTAATACTGTTAGATATATATATGTTCTAAAGGTTTTGTTATGGTACCCTTGAGATCTTCTTTCTTATTCCTCTCTTTGACCCAACTCTTTCAGTTATTGGCCAGAAAAACACCTCAATCAAAATATTTGGATTTTTTTAGATACTGTAGCACTGGCAAGGCAACTCTCTTCAGAATAGAATAAAAAAAAGATAATTTTTTGAAAGATGATACATAGATTTTAACATCAAGAAAACAACAAAATGTTTCATTCTCGTCTGTCTATGTACTAAATGCTCCCTACTAAATGCTGCTGTAGCTGTGTCTATGTTTCATTGGAAGAATGTAGTTAGTAGATAATATATATTAAGGTCATCACTCTTCTTCACTTTGGTTTTGAACTTTTAAGGTTTGGTTTAATTATAGCACCTAAATATGGTTACCCTTTTTCCCATGTCAGGTTTTACAACTTTATTATGCTAATTCTGCAAAAGGGTTTGTTCCTAACTTGGTTTTTATGATGTGTTATGAACTTAACCAGGCTTATGTGACACAAGATGATAACTTGATTGGTACCCTAACAGTGAGAGAGACGATATCATATTCAGCTCGTTTGCGTCTGCCTGATAACATGCCATGGGCAGATAAGAGAGCATTGGTGGAGAGCACCATTGTTGCAATGGGACTGCAAGATTGTGCAGACACAGTGATTGGAAATTGGCACTTGCGTGGAATCAGTGGCGGGGAGAAGAGAAGGGTTAGCATTGCCTTGGAAATCTTGATGAGACCAAGGTTGCTTTTCCTTGATGAGCCAACCAGTGGACTTGACAGGTTGTTACACATCACTTTATGTGAATTTAATTTCCTTGTCCTAAGTGGTTTGCATGGACATATGAAATTATCACACGTCAATTCCCATCTAATTAACTGCTACCAAATATGTACTGTATATGTAACTGTGTCCAATGGTTGTGCTTTTCAAGTAATTGGCATTTATGTAGAAGAAAAACTTGGTCTAGTAAGTTTGTTCTTAATATCTGATATTTTGAAAACAGATTTTCTTAAAAGATAATTAATCACTCAGTTACTATACTTTGATAAAATAGTTTTTTTTTTTAACATGTACAGGTATCCTTATTAAAAGAGTTGGATTGTGGTAGTTAATTCATTTAAGTATGTAGGTGGATGGATACTAATAATAAATGAGAATAGCAGCGGAAGAAGTAGCTAATAATTTTTTAATTTTTAAAGTGAAAAACATTTTGAAACAAATTAAAACAGTAAAAATATGAGATAGAGATGTTTTAACATTGTTCTTAAATTGACAGTTAAATAAGCTTTTTAATTGAAGGAGTATTCTGTCTTTTCTGTTGCTGCTTTTGGTAACTATTGATTGATGTGTGCTTGTCTTGTACATGATTCTATCTCTTCCTAATGATCAAATTTCTATGTATCTTTGGAAAGGAAAAACGTGGTGCAATAAATAAGGGGCCATGTGTTGTCTGTATATCATTTATCTTAGAATTTGTTCTTATCTCTATACAAAAAATGCAGAAACAAACAAATACAACTTTAGCCTACAATTTTCTAAAGTGATTTTGGAAGTTATTTCTTCGTCTTTTTGGATAATGTTTTGCATTGTCACAACATCAAATTGTGTGTACCTTTTCTAAAGGGGTTGCAATATTATATAATATTTCTTTCTTTTGATGGAGAATGTTTGGTTGTTGTGCTGTCTCTCTTATTGATCAAGTTTGTAAAGTAGAAACATCTCTTTTTGGTGAAATGATGTCATAGTTTGGAATTTTTCGCTGTGGCAGTGCTTCAGCATTCTTTGTGACTCAGACACTTCGTGCCTTGGCAAGGGATGGGAGAACCGTGATAGCCTCTATTCATCAACCTAGCAGTGAAGTGTTTGAGTTATTTGACCGATTGTACTTGCTTTCTAGTGGCAAAACTGTTTATTTTGGACAGGCTTCAGAGGCATATGAGGTCAAACTCACATTCCACTTTTACTCTCTTTTTAT
This sequence comes from Vigna unguiculata, assembly GCF_037176805.1. Taxonomy (NCBI): domain Eukaryota; kingdom Viridiplantae; phylum Streptophyta; class Magnoliopsida; order Fabales; family Fabaceae; genus Vigna; species Vigna unguiculata. The sequence continues at coordinate 46,575,511 of NC_140795.1, read as the reverse complement.
GCATAGTTTCTTGAATCAGCAATGGTTGTAAAGAAATGAAGCTTTTTGATGACTGATATAAGTGACTTTGTCTGCAGTTCTTTGCACAAGCTGGTTTCCCTTGTCCTGCTTTGAGGAACCCTTCTGATCATTTCCTCAGGTGCATCAATTCTGATTTTGACAAGGTCAAGGCCACTCTTAAAGGGTCCATGAAATTGAGGGTATTCAACTTTTCTTCTTTATGACACAAATTTGTCTTTCAATTTCATTACACTCTACATAGTTTCAACATTTTAATATGTGCTTTTCATCAATTATTTTCCAACATACATACCTCTGCTAACATTTGGTCTGATCTGAACTTTTTCTGTAGTTTGAGGGAAGTGATGATCCTTTGGACAGGATCACTACTGCTGAAGCAATCAGAACTCTTATTGATTTCTACCGCACTTCTCAGCACTCTTATGCTGCAACACAGAAAGTGGATGAGATATCCAAAGTTGTAAGTGCTTTTCAATGATTACTTACTGATGAAAAATAACAAAACTTAAGAATGATGCAATACACACATGTATATACCCTCTTTTTCTTGTTCATTTTCTGGAGTCAATTATTGAATGTTGTGATCATGATGAATTCTGCAGAAGGGAACAGTGCTTGAAGCTGGAGGAAGTGAGGCAAGTTTCTTGATGCAGTCTTACACTTTAACCAAACGTTCCTTCATCAACATGTCAAGGGACTTTGGCTACTACTGGCTTAGGCTTGTTATCTACATTGTGGTCACTGTCTGTATTGGAACCATTTATTTGAATGTGGGGACAGGCTACAACTCTATTCTGGTACTTCTATTTCCCATTTTGAAAGCAATTTGAAGTTGTCATTGTATCACAGTTTTGCAAGAAATTTGGCCTTGGAGTTTATGTGTTTTCTTCCCTTTTATTTCAGGCCAGAGGTTCTTGTGCATCTTTCGTCTTTGGTTTTGTGACCTTCATGTCAATTGGTGGATTCCCTTCATTTGTTGAAGACATGAAGGTGAATAATGTTCTGTGCCCCCCATGCAACAACTAACAATGTAGTATAAAATCTTACATTTTCAATTTGAATCACAGGTTTTCCAAAGGGAGAGGCTTAATGGTCACTATGGTGTCACTGCATTTGTCATCAGCAACACATTATCTGCAATGCCCTTCCTGATTTTGATCACTTTTCTCTCTGGAACCATTTGCTACTTCATGGTTCGCCTTCACCCTGGCTTTTGGCATTACCTCTTCTTCGTGCTGTGCCTTTATGCCAGTGTCACAGTGGTTGAAAGCTTAATGATGGCAATTGCTAGCATTGTCCCCAACTTCCTCATGGGCATCATTATTGGAGCAGGAATTCAGGTATGCAAGTTCCTCCCACAGTATATGCACATGTGCATTAAATTACACCCATCCAAAACAATGCCATATTTTCCTTTAAACCACCACCCAAAATTCAACCTTCTCCATCATTGTTTTATTAAATTCAACCTACTAAATGCAAGAGTACTAATTGCAGATCTTGATGGAGATCACATATCTTACAAGTCAGTTTTGTATGGTTGAATTCGGTTTAAAATCCATTTCTTAACACATTTGAAATTAGGATTTGGAAATGGTCATGTTTGAAAGTACCACACCCAAAATATAAAACCAAACAAGCTGTCTTAACCTCTCTTTAGATGCTCACAAATATTGATAAATCTGCACATATACAATGCCTGTGAAGACAGCTGCACACAATGGTTTTTTTGACAGCAGGATCATGTGAAAATTCAACACAACAGGATTCATTCTGTAAAACCATTGATCTTGATCATCCATTCACACCTGATTTGTTTTTCTATTTTTCAAATTTCAGGGCATATTCATGTTGGTCTCAGGCTACTTTAGGCTTCCACATGATATCCCAAAGCCAGTCTGGCGTTACCCTATGTCATACATCAGTTTCCACTTCTGGGCACTGCAGGTAACAGAAGCAACACATTTCACTTCTTGAATGCCATGTGCTGTTGTTATATTGTTGTTACATCTCAGTTTGATGATAAAAACTGTGAAAAATGTTTCAGGGTCAGTACCAGAATGATTTGAGGGGTTTGATATTTGACAACCAGACACCAGATCTTCCAAAGATACCCGGAGAGTACATCTTGGAAAAAGTTTTCCAAATTGATGTGAACAGATCAAAGTGGATTAACCTGAGTGTGATCTTCAGCATGATTGTGATCTACCGCATTATCTTCTTTATTATGATCAAAATCAACGAGGATGTGACACCATGGGTGAGAGGGTACTTGGCTAGGAGGAGAATGCAGCAGAAGAGTGGAGCACAGAACACAACCATTGCACCTGATCTTCTCACTCAGTCACCATCTCTCAGAACCTATGTTTCCCCTCCAACAAAGTGAACTCATCAAAGTTTTACTCAAACAATCAACCTTTCATTATCAAGTAGGATTAGATATATATATATATATATATATATATATATATATATATATATATATATATATATATATATATATATATATGTCAGACAAAATTCTTATTATTTTTACACATTCTTGCTCTTTAACCATACTTTGAGTAAGTTATCAGTGACTTCTTGTTTATAATTTCAGAAAAATATCAATTTACTTCTTTCACCGGTGTTCATCCTCATTCATGTTCATTCATGTTATATACATAGAGAGGTATGATTAATTTTGCTTCAGAAGTTAATATAGTTAGATATGAGTAGCCATATCTTAAAGTTCTTAACCACTAGTCACTTGGTTAATCATAATGGTCATGATATATGCAAAGGATATGTTTAATTTTGATCACGATTGGCTGAGTGAATGCCATATTAAATCCTAGAAACAAGTATATACTATGTAGATTTGTAAAGTCTAAAAGAAATATTTTAGCCTTAATTTTGGTGTTAAATTTTCACAACGTAACTTCGTTTAGGTTAAGTTGAACCTTTAAAGAAAAATGTATTTTAAATGAACAACTTATACTCAAACTCAAAATCTACAAAATTTTATCTAACCAAATATAAGTAAAAGTATCTAATTTTATAATAGGTTTAATTATGCCTTTGGTCCTCATTTTCGGGTAAATATCTCAATTTGGTCCCTCTTTTTTAGCCGTCTTAATTAGGTTTCCAATTTAGTTAAAATGTTTCAAAGTTGTCCTTTTTGTAATTGAACAGTGACTTGACATGGTTGACCCGTGCTGAAAAAGTGAAAAGGATCAGAAATAAGTTTTTTTACAAACCCTAATTTCAATTTATTTTTAATTCTTAAATTAACTTTCTTTTTGGTTGCTACATCATTGATTTATGGTCTTTGTTACTATTTCAACATGGGCTAACCATGCCAGATCATTATTCAGTTAATGTCGTTTACAAAAACTTAACAGAAAGGACAATTTTAAGATATTTTAACTAAATTGGGGACCTAATTGAGACAGCTAAAAAAAGAGGGATCAAATTGAAATTTTGACCCGAAAATGAGGAGCAAAGACATAATTAAATCTTTATAATATTAGTTAAGTTTGCTTTTTATTTTCTAAATTAAAAAAAATGACTTGTAAATTATCTTAAATCATACTTGTTGGATTGCTGTCAAGTGTATAAATATAAGAATATTTTTGTTTATTGAAATTTACTATAATTACACTTTTTTTTTATTTGATTATAGGGAAAGTTGTATTATTCAATTTGTTTGTTGTACAAATTTGGATTATTATGTATTGACTTTTTCCTATTCTCTTTTTATATAGTCTTCAAAATATATTGATTTTAATATTTTAAAATATATTAAAAATGTTTTTATTTTATGTGAAACATAAAACAAGAACAGCACGAAAAACACATGAAAGAGAATTTATATAAGTAATCATTTTAGTTGTACTTCAAAACTTTGAAAACTATTATATTGGTTAAGCAACTTTACCACAATTGGACCATTAAAATATTCTTAAAAGTTCACTAATTGAATGCTTAAGTGAAATTAAACTAATCACATGTTAAATTATTAAAATGAATCTATAATTGGATGAACCATTTTGACCATACTGAGCAACACTCATCATCACCCATTTTGTATTTGTTTGTTGTTAAAGGCACAACTACCATAATAATGGCAGCAACCACCAACTTTCAGCCACTGCCTAAACTACAACCACTCTAATAACAGTACTAATAACACCACACGTGTCCCAATTAATGTACATTTCTCTTCTCTCACATTGCTCAATCTTTTTTTTTTTCTCTTTTAGCCCCTTGTTATTTACATTCCCCTAATTGCTGTTTACACTCTCTTTTTCTTCTTTTATTACCAAGTATACCCTTTGATCTAAAAAGGTATAAACCCAAACCCTAATCTTTACCCTCCATTGCTGATTCCTCACTCAATCCTTACCAATTTTCGTGTCTTCTATCTGTTGAGGGCATAAAGTATTTGCTTTAATTTCGTTCATTGTAGTTCAATGAATTCAACTATTCGGTAGTTTTTTTTATCAAATTCTTCTTTATATGTGCACAAAATAAGAATGATTTTGTTCTTCATTTTGGAATAATTCTCAGAAGTACTTTTCGGGAGAATTCAAAAAATTAGTTTCCGAAATTGTTTCAGAAAGTATTTTATGAAAACACTTCTTTGACGTTATTTTTTTTTTTCGTTTGTTTTATTTTTTATTTATTTCTATTCGTAAGTGAACATGGAATACCTTGTTAGTAAGGTTTTCAAGTTTTGATGAAAATTCCAATTGATGAATGGAAGTGTTGGCAAGCGGAATGAAAATGTATATTATTGTGAATTAATTTAAGAAAAGAGAAAAAAATGAGTATAATAGTAATTAGAGGGAGTTTAAATAGAAATTGTCCTCTTCCGTTTCTTTTTCCTTTGGGTTTGGGTTTGAATCCATATTGGGCTTCAAAATCGTGTGTTCTCTCTGCAGCTAATACATCCTGCAGCCCTGTATTTTCTGTTTGCATCCTCATATTCCGTGGAATACCATTTTTACCCTTATGAAAATAAATAAAGTTGGAGTGTATTCTGTTCATTTTGCCTATGGAATATAGAGAAATGGAGATGGAAGGTGCGCTACTGATAGAGGAGAATACAGAGAAAAAATTGGAAGAAAGTATAATTTAGGTTTCTATTAGTTTTTTGATTAAGAATATAAGGGTTATTTCCTCATGCCTAGGGGGGTGCAGCAGAAAAACATGGTGGTGCAGGAAGTATTAGTCTCCCTCTGCTGGTGATATTTACTGGGCTGAGCCCAGCTTTTCCTAGCACCCTCAGTTCAGGAGCTCAACAATATTTGCAGAAATGTGTAAGATTGTTGCAAATATAATAATTTCAATAAAATAATTAAAAAAAATCTTAGTTATTTAGATAACCTTATCCTTAGCTATAATTAACAATTTTTTTATGAACTTTTTTTGATAATTCAAAGATTATGTTTATACTCGTGCCTTATTAAGTTGTTTCAGTGTTTGACTTAGATTGATTGATTTGACTTAATGTTTGTGAGATAGACCAGTATTTCTTTACTGATTGTTTCTATGAAAATGCGCTTTAATTATGATAAACACGTATATTTATCTTTTTTTTCCCTGATTATAAATTACTTCCTCTTTATTTTCGTAATTAATAAACCTTTAATCTCTTTTTTTGAGATAAACAATCTAGGAAATCAATTAGGAATAATGGTTACTTGTTTATGGTAATGTTAATTTATTTTATCTCTATTTGATTTTATCATTAATTAATGGAATATATATTTTCCAAAACAAAAAACGCATAAAAAATGGTTTTTATATAGTATAATTTTTACAACTTAAGATTATTACAACTTAAGATTAGTAAGCTATAATTTTAAATGCTGCTAAACACCAATATCAAAAAAATCAATTTTTTCTATAAGATCCACATGTACCGTATAAAATTTATATGTAATTGAATATTATTTACGGATTACATACAAAAGAAAATTTGTATGTAAAATAGGTGTCTGAAGCCTTACATACAAAAAAGAATCTATATGTAATATTAGATACATGACTTTTTGTTGATAATGAAATATGTAGAAAATTACATTTAGATTATTCATAATGGAGTCTTGGAGATAGACGTGAAGTCGACATTTCTATATGAAATCTTGGAGGATATACATTGAACAACCATTTAAATATATGTAAACAGGCGAAGAAAATAAAATGTTGATATTGAAGAAAGTTATGGCTTGAAGCAAGCTCCTCGAGCATGGAATGAAATAATCATTACTTACTTTAAGAAGAATGGGTATGTGCAAAATGGAAAAAATGTGATGTTTGTTGTTCTGTATGTTGATGACCTTATCTGTTGAGGAATAATGTCGAGTTTATTGAAGAGTTTAAAGAAGGGACGAAGAAGAAGTTTGAGATGACTGACTTGGGTCTTATGAAGTATTCCTTGGTTTGGAAATTTTGTTTGAGAAAGTTTAAAATAACAAATTGTAACCCTGTTTCCACTACTAAATTTTCTAAGTATAAAAATAGGGATCTAGTCTATGTGAGCAAATACCAAGATCTTATTTAAAGTCTTAGATATCTTACAAATACAAAACAATATTTAATGCTATGTGTTGGAATTTAGTTAATTATAACATGACTTAATGGAATATATATATTTTTTAAAATTTCTAAAGTAATCAACTATATTTCAAAATAATCGATTATATCCAACCCAATTATATGATATGTATAACATTGTACATATAATATTAATTAAAAAAAAAAGTTCTTCGTTATACATAACAAGATTTCATCCTTATTCTATAAAATATATTTTTCTATCACTACAAAAAAATATTCCATTAGAAATCAATTTTAATGAGAAAAAATTGTTAGTTATTATAGTGACCAATTTAGTTACAATTTACAAATTAAAAATTATTGATTGCTAAAATGATTATTATTACGAATAGAAAATTATAGTTGATATCTAAATTGGTTTCTAAACTTCAACTATCAAGCTTTTTGCTACCAAAGGAATTGATTTTTAAATAAGTCTTTAATTAATCAGTGCGACCAATTATAATATTTTATTAATAATAGTGTTTATTTTAGTAACCAATATTTTTTATTTTATAATTGGTATCTAAATTGACCCTTATATTGATTAATAACTTTTGATCATTAAAATTAGTTTTTAATGAAATATTTTCTTGAAATGTATGATATTGAAGTTCCCTCGTTAAGTAATAAGTATTCACATTCTATCTACCAAAAAGCATAGTAAGATAATTAATTATTTTTTATCATAATCAACTATGTGAGAATGCTCTAGTTTAATTTCATATAGTTAATTATACACTAAACTTAGTCTATTCATAAAACAAATTTTCTACTCAAGATATTAGCACAACAAGAAATTTGATGATATTGTGAGGGAAAATTTTGCTACTAATTTGTCATTAATTAGTGAAGGATTATCGACAAATTAATACGGTAGCAAAGTCGTAGCTAATTAGTGAGGGACTAGACATAACATAACATGGTAGCTAAGTTGTAGCTAATTAGCTAGGGATTAAACACAACATAAATATAGTAGCTAAGTTAGGGATTATACACAACATAAATATGGTAACTAAGTTGTAGCTAATTAGTTAGGAATTATACACAACATAAATATGGTAACTAAGTTGTAGTTAATTAGTTAGGGATTAAACATAACATAATATGGTACCTAAGTTGTAGCTAATTAGTTAGGGATTAAACACAATATAAATATGATAGCTAAGTTGTAACTAATTAGTTAGGAATTATACACAACATAATATGGTACCTAAATTGCAGCTAATTAGTTATGAATTAGACGCAACTTAATATGGTACCTAAGTTGTAGCTAACTAGTTAGAGATTAGACATAACATAATATGATAGCTAAGTTGAAGCTAATTAGTGAGTGATTAGACACAACATAATATGGTAGTTAAGTGTTAGGTAATTAGTTAAGAATTAGATACAACATAATATAATAGCTAAGTTGAAGCTAATAAATAGAATTTCTAATTAAAAATAATAATATACAAACTATTCTATAAAAAATAATTTATTAAAGAATTTTTTAAAAACTATCTATGTATTAAGGAATTATAAAAATATATTTTATTATTATATAAATTAATCCTTATTTGTAAATTTTGTTTATTATTTTATATATATATATATATATATATATATATATATATAATAAACAAAATTTTACAATTTTACAATTCAAATTTTACAATTTTAGTCTAGTCTGATAACATTGAAGAGAAGAAACTTGAATATTTGAAATATATATATATATATATATATATATATATATATATATATATATATATATATATATATATATATATATAAATAATATGTTGACATAAAAAACTGCACATGCTTTTAGCTTTTGGATTTGTGTTTTGCCAAAAAAAAAATAGAAAGAAAAAAAAAGAAGTATATTAAGAAACAAGTATTTTTCAAAATTACTCTTCTCTTCTATAATCATGAATTCATCTTTCTTATCTTTTCTTTTCCCACACTTTTTTTTTACAGCCGGAACAGATGAAATATTATTTTTGTTTTCTCTTTCATTAAAATAAAATAAAAAAAAAACGTTTGAAAACCTTTACCTAACATGAACAACTCTGAACCGGTATTGTCTAATGTCTGTTCATTGGTTGGTCCATGTGAACACACAAGCGATCACATTCAATAGAAAATGTGAACACAACGAAGCCAAGTTAATCATATTGGCCAAATTGTGTTAATAAATTTGAGATTCAGTTTCAACGTAATACAATATTAATTAATTGCGACATCCACGCTTATTAACTTAATTTCACAATATTATGACCAATACATGAGAGTTGACAGAATGCAGTGTACCTAACCCTTTCGCCATGATTATTTAAGGAGCTTTGCTTATACGATTTCAAAGCATTCATTCATAGATATCTGCATAGAAATTGTTTCATAGTGATCTGGTTAATATGGCATGCATTCAACAATTGCCCCTTCTTGCAAGAAGGTATGCCGATGAATTAAGAACTAGGGTGAAATACATATATAACTCCATGAATTTTTTATATTCTGTATCTTCTCCAACCCTAGATGGTTTTTGATTCAGACTTCATTTGCATATTGATGTCAAAATTTTCGCAGATTAGAAGGAAAGGTGGCGTTGATTACTGGTGGGGCAAGGGGCATTGGTGCGTGCATGGCAAAGCTGTTCTGCAAACATGGGGCAAAAGTGGTGCTTGCAGACATTCGAGACCAACTAGGTCAAACACTACAACGTGAGATTGGAACTGAATATGCAACCTATGTACACTGTGATGTGACCAAAGAAATCGATGTTGAAAACGCCGTTAACGCAGCTGTATCCAAGCATGGAAAGCTAGACATAATGGTGAACAATGCTGTAATAATAGATGATGGTAAACCCAGCATTCTTGACAACGATGTGACTGATTTCGAACGTGTTGTTAGGGTGAATCTGGTTGGTCCGTTCTTGGGAACAAAGCATGCAGCTAGAGTGATGATCCCAGCGAAAAAGGGAAGCATAATAACACTAGGAAGTGTGAGTTCGAGCGTTGGAGGTGTTGCAACGCACGCATACACAAGTTCTAAACATGCTATTGTAGGACTGGCGAAGAATGCTGCTGCTGAACTTGGAAAATTTGGCATCAGAGTGAATTCCCTGTCATGTTATTGCATTAATAATGTAGTTGCACAAGAGTTCTTCAAAATGGATGATGAAGGGTTCTCAAAAGTTTATTCAAATCTGAAAGGGGTTTCTTTGACAGAAGAAGATGTAGCAGAAGCTGCACTGTATTTGGCGAGTGATGAGTCTAAGTATATCAGTGGACATAATCTAGCTGTGGATGGTGGCTTTACAACTATTAATCCAAGCTTTGGTTTGTTTTCACAATCCCAATAAGTTTGAACCTCTCACTTCATCACTCCTCTACGTATAGTTTTCCCTGCTTTTCTTATTGTTCCGCAACTGTCTGTCATGTATCTGTGTATGTGTAAGAATACTTCCCATTGGAAATTATTGATATATCGTGTATGTAATTTTCCCTCCTTTTCCTGTTACTACAGTTTTATATTCTCTTACAAAACAGTTAGATATTATCTATATGTAACAATATATTTCCCATGGAAAGTATTCATATATCTTTTGTTAGCAGCTTAACCAGATTCATATGAAAGTGAAATATAATCACTGATTATTGTGGTTTTATCATAGCAAAACACTTAGAAATTCAACTGTGAGTCTAAGTCTCATATTGGTTAGAAATGAGAAAGTAGAGTGCTGATAAAGACCCATAAATTCATTGCCTTAAAATTTTAAGTTGAGAGTGATATTAATACCTTATATGGTTGGACTCAGGTCTCATTGGTGATTATTCTTCTCGAGTAAAACTCCCTCTATGATCCCTCTATGAACTTAACACAACAATAAGGGAAGACAGACACAATAAAACAGAGAAGAAAGAGGAAATGGAGAAAAGTTACAAATATTTATAAAGTGCTCTTTAATCTCCTCTTTGACTCTCACATGTTCTTCACACCAATTGTCACATGTTCCAAAATTTCCTAACAACTTTAAACCTTGGAGTCAGTCTGCCTTACATCTATTGTTTTGAACAATTTAGGACCTTAGTCTATAAATGTTGTCTTGAGGACTAAGGTACAATGACCTAACAAATTCTTTCCAAAAAGTATTGTTTATTTTCTGGTTATAGATCAAACCATATTCTTGAGACATTACATTCTGTCCAACCTACTTTTGGCTTAACTTTTGGTCTATATCATGTGAATTTTCTCCTTACCATTTTGATATTTATTAGTTCTACGTTTTCAATGAACTCATTAAACCATTGCATCTCTCTTGTATTTTATGTTATACACCATGAATCACATGTATTTTCGTAACAATAGATTCATATATTATTTTAATCCTATGGCATAATTTTAAAGATAATAAATCTTCTCACTAAAAATTTTCCAATCTCACTTTCTATATAAATATTTTTACACACATCTCCATCTACACTCGTAAATACCTTTACACTCATTTCTTTCATTCGCGCACATCTCCACTATTTACATACATCTTTCATCCTCATTCATCTATTTTATTTACACTTATTTCTTTTATTCATACCAATCTCTTTTATTCAGTACATTTATTTCAAACTTTTCCTTACTTTTATTGTATTTTGTTGAAGATTGAGATCTTATATGAGGATTTTTTTTTAAATTACTATTATCATCTGTGTTAGTGAAACCAATACTACTAAAATTAATACTTAAAATATATTTTATTTAGTGTTAGTTAAGCCAACGTTAATATATCTTTTATTTATAATTAGTAATAACCAAATCTATATAAAGTCGACCTTAAAAATCAATGCTAATGAATTAATATCTATGATTTTAGAATTGCACGTGTGAATGAGACAAATTAACATTAATGGATAATTAGTATTGAGTCTTACTTGTTAACATGACTTAATGATATAAAAAGAAAAAAAAATTAAAGGACCAGCTCAAAATCCATGATAAAATATTAAAAGAAGTGAAGAAATATCAATCAAATCTGATTTTGGAGAATTCACATTCTAAAGATATTTGAATATTAGTCCACATGTTAAAACGTCTTCCCTGTCAAGAATATATACATTTAGCTTATATATCATCATATAAATGTGATGGTAAAAGAAATATATAAATGGAAACGATTTCATGGACTTCCACCATCTATAAACCATTATATAATTTACTTATGTTCATTCAAATAGATCCAATCTCAAAATTAAAGCAAACCTTTCAAGCTTCTCACCGGTTTAAATAGCAATTTAAGAAATCTGTTACATGGTGACTTTTAGCCTAAACAAAGATAAAATGCTATTGAAATTGATGAGATATTAAAACAGTTTGTTGAATAATTTTAGATTCCTAGAATGATGATATTTCACAAACTATTGTTGAGTGTTGGAAAATATTTATTTGGGTTATTATTTTGTTCCCATTTCTATCCCTTTTGGTCAATGATGAGGAAAATAAAATAAAACAAAAGAACTAACTAATTAAACGTGTTCAAATTACTATTTGATTAATTTGTTGTTCAATTAATGTTTAACACTTGTTTTGCTACCTGGGTTTTTGTCTCTGAAATTTACAACCACGATCTTATTTGATTATTCTTTGTACTCTTCCTTGTTATTTGATTATACTTGTTATTGTTTCTCTACAACTAAATAAGGTTGGTGTAATTGAGTTCATTGAACAACATGAGCATACACACTCACATGGACATGCATAGTATCCGAGGAAATGTTCCCTTCAAATGCATTGTCTCGTTTATAAAGAGATGATCAGTGGTTAAATTTTTCAAAAACTAATTACAACCAAATATTTAATCTCATCTTGTACGAAATGTTTTTTTATCAATTGTGTGTAACGTGTGGAACACCATCCTTAAATTAAGCAGTTTTTGATGATATTTGCACGATTTTATTTTAAATAATTCACATTCAACAATTCTTGTAAACTATGATCCTAGGATTATTTGTAACTGTTGCAACACTTAATCATGACAGTTTGTTAAAGAGCCTAATACTTGTAAATTATGCTAGTTTTATTATTTATAATTAGTGTAAGACTTAACCATCATAGTTATTTAAAAAATTTAATAAAAGTCTATTTGTATTCACACTCAAGGTTTCTTGTACACTATATATGATTATTGATGTAAGACTTGATGATCATGACAACTTGTTAAAGGAGGCTATTTGTAATCTCATGATGGATTTTTAAAAGAACCTATTTGTTCATAAGAAAAACATGTGGAGTTTTTAATATTTATATATTTTTATAAAATTATAATTTATTATAAAAAATAGAAAATTTGCATCTAAATAATACTATCGATAGAAATGAGACATGATAAAAGTCGCTGAACCGTATCAGTGTTATATATATATATATATATATATATATATATATATATATATATATATATATATATATATATATATATATATATATATATTCACATTAACATGCATAGTATCCGAGGAGATGTTTCCTTAGTTTATAAAAAGATGATCAGTGGTAGGAATTTTTTTTTTTTTTTTTTTATGATGTAACGTGTCTGCATTATCTGGAATATCCTTGAACCATCCTTAAATTAAGCAGTTTTGATGATATTTGCATGTGTTTATTTTAAATATTCACACTAAAAAATTCTTGTAAACTAGGACATGATTGTAACTGATGCTACACGTAATCATGACAGTAAAGAGCCCATTTGTATATATACACAGTCAACAATTCTTGTAAATTATGATAGTTTGACTTTTATAATTAATGTAAGACTTAACCATCTTAGTTATTTAAAAGAGTTATTTGGATTCACACTCAACAATTCTTGTAAACTATGATGATTGATGGTAGACTTGATCCTGATAGTTTGTTAGAAGAGGGACAGAACTCAATCATGATAGTTTTTTAAAGGCTTAGATAAGTTTTTTTTTTCTTTTAACTTTAAATAAAAATTGAAATTAGAATGATAATAGGATTTTAGTTAATTTAGTTTCTCAATTTTATAAATATGTGAATTTAGTCTTTTCAACCAATTTTTGTTAAATTTATTTGATATTTTGAACGTGTTTTACAATAATATATTTGAGTTGCTTACATTATTTGAGACATTTATACTTTAATGTTAGCTGACAAACGTGTTTGAAATATAAAAAATCTCAATAAACATTAAATAAAAAAACTCAGTAAACACTAAAATACAAAAAACTCAATTTAGTTATTTATAATTTTCTTATCTGAGTTTGGTTATAAAGATTAAATCAACGTATTTATAAGGATATAAAACTAAATTGGTCTAAAATTAAAAAAAAAACTAATTCCAACTTTTATGTTAATAAAAAAAACATATTTAAATATTTCTTAAAACAACCTATTTCTTCATGAGGAAAACATGAACAATTTTTTATATTTATATATTTTTATAAAGTTGTATTGTACCTGATCGATACTATTTAGGTGTGGAACCAGACGGTACCCTCTGTGTCGAACCTCCTCCTGCTCCTTCTTGGACTCCTCCTGAGCCTCCCAGCCGTCTGCACTCCGAGGGTGGGGGTACCTGCAGGCACTCCAACGCTCAAGTTAGAGAGTGATTGATATGAGTAGTAGTAGGTTAATCAGAAAAGTGTACCTTTACCTGTTCACTAGGCCTTAATTTATACTAACTTCTTAATGGACCTGTTATTAATATTTGTGGGCCATTTGTATTTGAGGATTGATTCCTTCCTTTTCGATTGAGGTTGCACGCATCGGCTCTTTCCTTATTGGCAGGAATTGTTCTTTTGTGCTTTTAATAAAGATCGGCTCTTTCCATTCCAGAGTTTGTTCATCTGTACATATCAACTCCTTCCTTTCTTGGCCGTCTGTACTTTTCCAATATCAACTCCTTCCTTTCTTGGCCGTCTGTACTTTTCCAATATCGACTCCTTCCTTTCTTGGCCGTCTGTACTTTTCCAATATCAAATCCTTCCTTTCTTGAGGTTTGATGGCATGATGCCCCTCTGTAACGCGTGTTCAGCCTACTGCCCCTTAGGCCGGGGTGTACTCGGCCACGCGGACGGGAAGTACACGGCCGCTGCGCTTACTGGGCTGCCAGCGCTGCACTGGAACCAAGTCCTCGCGGTTGGGCCATCACGTGGGGACGCCCTCATCTGGGCCGGGATGATCCCGGCCAGTTTTCTTCTCATTGGGCCGAGTACTACTCGGCCATGTGCTAACACCAGCCCCCCTAGGCTCGCAGTGACCGAAGTTCACAAGAGGCTATGATGTGCTGCCTTTGGAAATGGTGCCGAGAGGTTCCCAACCATATGCATTTATGAGTCTTGTTTTTTATTATGGGGAAAGAGAAAATATTAACTTGGCTCGCCGTTCGAGGCTGTCTTGTCATAATGGGGTGGTTTAAGTGGGAAGTTTTAAAGGAAATGTGCCAACAACCGTTGGATGTAGCGAGATCTCATGGTGATGAGGGGGCTACTTTTGTGAGAGTGGTCCACTATAAATAGAGGTGGGGTCTTAACATTGTGAGACAAAGGAGTCATTTAGGAAGTGAGCCACCGCCAGCCTAGTCTTCCCGTCTGCGCCATCTCAGGTATGTCGTCCTCCTCTGCTTATTATCTTTCCAGTAGGCATAGCGACTCTGAGGAGGAGGGGACCTTGTCTGACTCCCCGTGTAGTAACAGTGTGCAGAGGGACGATGAGGACTCTGTGGGTGCCGAGGAGTTCTCGGCCCTGCGTCATCCGGGGTACGAGTGGGTAGATCCCCGGGTGAAACTCCCGCTGTCTAGGTTTAGTAAATCTGCCGCCATAGTTGATTTTCGTAAGAAGTATGATATTCTAGCTGATATAGTAGACGATCGTGTTATTAGTGTAGAGCGAGCCAGGAGTGGGGATAGTGTGTGCCACGGTCGAGAAGGTCATTCGCATGACTTTTTCTACATGTATTCTACCTTAATCTCTGATTTGCATGTGCGCCTTCCCTTTGATGATTTTACAATGGGAGTGCTACGGGTGCTGAATGTAGCTCCCACCCAGCTGCATCCTAACAGTTGGGCGTCCCTTCAGGCATTCCGACTGGTCTGCCGAGTGTTCCATTTGAGACCCTCCCCTCAGGTTTTCTTGCAGTACTACTGTACGCGTCCGGGGGATCTGGTTAGTTGGTTGTCTCTAGTGGGTCAAAGCCACCAGTGTCTACTCGCGTCTTATACGCAATCTTTTAAAAGGTTTAAGACTAGTTTCTTTAAGGTTGTCATCCGGTCCGCCGGGGCTGGATATTTTTACTTTGAGAATGGCGAGCCCAAATTTCCGTTCTACTGGACCAAACATCCCACCCCCTATCGAGTTTGGCCGAGAGCATCCCTTACCCAGGAGGATCTGTATGTGCTGTCTTATTTGGACCAATTGCCCACGAAACTCTCTTCCAAGAAAATTATTGGTGTGTTTAATTCCTCTCGTCCACGCGACGACCTTTTCGGTATGTATGTTCGTCTGTCTCCCCATAGAGATGCGTCTGGTATGTTTGGTCTAACGCTTATTTCCTTTTTTGTAGATATCATGGCTGCTGCTGGTCCCTCTGGCAAAGAAGTGTTTCTGGAGCTGAGGAGGAAAAAACTGGAGGAGGAGAAGAGGAAAGGGGGGGAAAGTGCTAGTCGTGTTCCCGCGGAGGCGCCTTCCCAGAAGGGCGACATGATGCCTCCGGCCGCGGCGAAGAAGAAAAGCAAGCGTAGGGATTGTGCCGCAAGGCCGAGTACTCCTCGGTCATCCTCCCCCAAGAAGTCTCGAGGCACTTCCTCTGCTGACGGTGCGGCTGATGCTCTGTCTGCGATGTTTGATGCACAACTCAAAATTAACCAAGGCATAGAGGTTTCCTTATCGTCGGAGGAGGCTAAGATTGTTTCAGCCATGCGTCCTGAGACTGTGTTGTACGCGCTGAATGAATTTCACGCCAGGGCGATGGTGATGGGTCGCCATCTGAACACAGTGCTAAGCCAACTACCAGAGACAAGCAAACTGGCTGCTGAGATAGAGAGTTTACAGAGGGATTTGGCCGAGTCCAATAGCAGGAGACAAGAGGTTTCTCTTCAGTTGGGAAGTGTAAAAAATGAACGATCTCAGCTGCTAGCAGAGCGTAATGTCTTGAAGGCGCACTGCAGGGATTTTGAGAAGAAAGATGAGGATTCCCAAGCAGCTTTGGACCGTCTAGAGGAGGAGCTGGCCGCTGAGAAGAGAGATAATGCTGAGAAGACTGGCCGGATTTACCAGTTGGAGGGGTACGTGATGTCCCAGCACAAGGAAGGTTTTCACAAGGCCCTGCGCCAGGCTGCTCACTACTTTAACTTCGACACGGGAGATGGGCGTTTCAATATTGACGAGGATGTGTACCAGGGTTCCGTCATGGCTGTGGAGGACATTCCTGTGGCTGAGCAACAGAAACCTACCCCCGAGGATTGATATGTTACTTTGTATTTTCGTACTTTTAAAAACTGTTTCGCGAGCTTTACTTTTCTATTTGTTGGACATGTATTAACACACATTATATGCTTGGATGTGGTGCTTTGAACTTTGTTTTAGACTTTTGTGTTTGCATCTGTTGCGTGTACCTCTTTGTATGTTGCTTATTTGTATTTGCAGGTGAAGGTGAGATGCGTTCGGCCACTTTGGGCCGTGATGTGGCTGGCCATTGGCCGGGATGTGCTCGGCCGTACCTGGCCGGGATGTACTCGGCCGTACCTGGCCGGGATGTACTCGGTCACTTCTGGCCAGGATTGCGTTTTCTTTTACGCCATCTGCTCCTTAAGCTTTTGTTTGTGTATTTAACTTAGGTTTTGGCTTGTATGGGGGGATCATCTAGGGCGATGAAGCTTCCTTTCCCATTGGTATAGGTATGGGGGGATCATCTAGTTCGATGAAGCTTCCTTTCCCATGAGAGAGTGTGAAATTTTTCCGGTTATTTGTTCTTGATCTAGATATATGCATTTGTTGACAATAGACAAGATAATTATAAGAAAATGAAATGATCATGCTTTATTTATGACTATGATGCCTCGTTAAAACCTTCTTGACCAAAAACCCTCCTTAGGGAAAAAAGATCAAGGTAGGAAAGAGTACATCATTTATTGCGCAATCAAAATCACGAAAGAGTCTGAAAAATAAATGTTTGGCAAACTAACTGTAATAAAACTTGAGATGTGAGGCGTTCCAGGTGGCCGAGACAGGGGCACCGGATAGGTGCTCCAACCTGTATGCGCCGTTCCCCACGGCTTCGCTGATTCGGAATGGTCCTTCCCAATTGGGCGAGAACTTCCCCTCGTGCTTCCGAGCGGCACTTGCCATACGCCATACTAGATCTCCCTGGTGAAAAGATCGTGGTTTGACTTTAGTATTATAGCGGCGCTGGGCCCTTAGTTTAGATGCTTCCTCCCGAATGCGAACTTGATCTCGGAGCTCTTGAACCAGGTCCAGGCTTGTTAGCATACTTTCTTTATTAAGACGCGCGTCGAACAGGCGGCGCCGTAAAGAGAGCTCTCCAATCTCGACGGAATCATTGCGTCTACTCCATATGCTAAGCAGTAGGGTGTCTCTTGTGTTGTTGACTGAGGGGTGCAGCGATATGCCCATAAGACTTCTAATAACTCGTCAGCCCACCTTCCTTTGGCATCTCCCAACCTCTTTTTAAGTTCTCGCAGTATGACCTTGTTCGCTGCTTCGGCTTGCCCATTTGTTTGTGGGTGTTCGACTGAGCTGGTTATATGTTGTATATGGAGTCCCTTATAGAACTCAGCTAGCCCCTTGTCGATGAACTGTCTACCATTGTCCGTTATGACGATGCTTGGTATGCCAAACCTGCACACTATATTCTTCCAGACAAATTTTTGTACCTGCTGGGCCGTGATCAGGGCCAGTGGCTCCGCCTCAATCCATTTAGTAAAGTAGTCTATAGCTACCAACAAGAATTTTACCTGACCTTTCCCTGGGCTGAAGGGCCCTAGAATATCCATGCCCCACTTGGCGAAAGGCCAAGGGGAGGTAATACCGTGCAACTCCTCTGACTTGAGATGTATCATATTACCGTGCTGTTGGCACTGGGCGCACTTCCTTACGTACTTCTTGCAGTCTTCCTTGACAGTCGGCCAATAGTATCCTGCTCGAAGTACCCGAGCTGCCATGGTTCTCGATCCTGAATGTAAGCCGCAAATTCCCGTGTGTAACTCTTCCATAATATACTGGGCTTGGTGGTTTGTGACGCATTTTAACAGAGGGTTGGAGAAACCCCGTTTGTACAATTCTTCACCAACCAAAGTGAATCGAGAAGCTTTCCTGCGCATGATAGGGTCATCAATTCCATCTGTGTCACCGTGTTGAATGAACTGTATAATGGGAGTCATCCACCCTTTCTCCTCTGGTGCGACTGTCTCAGCAGTATTGCATTCTGCCAAAGTTATAGTAGGACGGTCGAGTGTGGCATGGATCACTGTATGATGTTGTCCCTTGACTTTGGTAGTTGCTAACTTCGAGAGCAAGTCGGCTCTGGCATTTTGGGCTCTATCAACATGCTTTACGCTTGCTGTTCTGAATCTGTTCAACATGCCCTGCACAACGTGATAATATCGTAATAGGAGGGGGTCCTTTACCTGGAAAGTGCCGTCCAAGTGTCCTACGACCAGTTGTGAATCAGTTCGGCATGTCACTGTATCTGCTCCCATGTCTGCTGCGAGGGTCAACCCTGCGATCAATGCCTCATATTCTGCCTGATTGTTAGAGGGTTTAAAGCCAAAGCGCAAAGTTTGCTCGAGTAGTAAATCATTCGGTCCTTGCAAAACAATCCCAGCGCCCCCGCCTTTCGCGTTTGAGGAGCCATCCACCGACAGGATCCAACCTTCCTCGCGTACGTCAGGATCTCCCGTTAATTCGTTGACAAAATCTGCCAGGCATTGCCCCTTGATCGGCCCTCGGGCTTCACATCGAAGATGATACTCAGATAGTTCCACGGACCACCCGACCATTCGACCGGCTAGGTCGGGTCGCCTCAAGACTTTGTGTATGGGGTAGTCAGACTTGACTATTACCTCGTTCCCCTGAAAGTACGGTCGCAGTCGTCTGGTTGTTATCACAAGTGCTAGGATTACCTTCTCCACTGTCTGGTACCGCAGTTCTGCATCATGTAGGGCTTTGCTAACAAAGTATACGGGTTGCTGGTCCCCTGCATGATCTTGTACAATGGCCGCGCTGACAGCATTGGTAGAGATGGCTAGGTATACTAACAGGGGTTTCCCCTTGCTAGGCTTCTGTAGTACTGGGGGAGAAGACAGATATTCCTTTAGTGACTGGAAAGATTGCTCGCAAGCCTCATCCCATACAAATTTTTGTGCTTTTTTCAGGAGCTTCAGCATCGACTGGATTCTTTCTGCTAATTTAGGCATAAAACGTGACAACGCAATTAGCCTCCCTACCAATCTCTGTATCTCCTTGATGTTGGATGGACTCCTCATGTTGACAACCGCTTGGCACTTATCGGGGTTGGCCTCTATTCCCCTGTGGGTTAACATGAAACCCAAGAACTTTCCGCCTGCAACCCCGAAAACACACTTTTCTGGATTCAGTCTCATGTCATACTTCCGTACAGCTGCCAAGACCTCCTCCAAATCTTTGACGTGTTGTTCGAGTGAATCTGACATGACTACCATGTCGTCGACGTAGACCTCCATACATTTACCGATGAGATGACGAAACACCTTGTCAATTAACCGCTGGTATGTGGCGCCAGCATTCTTTAGCCCAAAAGGCATGACTTCATAGTAAAAATTAGCCTCTTCTGTGATGAATGCCGTTTTTTCTTTATCGGGAGGAAACATTGGAATCTGATTGTACCCAGAGTACGCATCCAGAAAACTGAGCACCCTGTGTCCAGCTGCACCGTCTACCAATCTGTCGATGCTTGGGAGAGGGTATGTGTCTTTAGGGCACGCCTTGTTGAGGTTGGTGTAGTCTGTACACATCCGCCATTTCCCATTTGCCTTTTTTACCAACACTACGTTGGCTAACCAGGTCGTATAGGTGGCCTCCTTGATGAAGCCTGCTGAAATTAACTTCTGTACCTCTGCTCTGGCTGCTTCCCTTTTTTCTCCACCCATTTTTCTTCTCTTCTGTGCAACGGGCCAAGCTTCCCGAAAAATAGACAGTTTGTGACTGGCTACTCTTGGGTCGATGCCTGGCATGTCGACCGCACTCCAGGTGAACAAATCAACGTTCCTCTGTAACACTTCCCGCATCTCGGGGGTCTTTACAAGTGTCCTGCTTACATGGGTGTATCGTTGTTCATCGAAATGGAATTTCTCTGTGCTTTCGATTGGTTCCACCCTCTCCTCGCTGCTGACCCGAGGATCCAGGTCTACTTCTGCTTCCCCTGGGACCTTCTGAACGTTATTCACTGCTCGCCTGGGAGGAGACTCGGGTCTTTCTCTCAGACTGTCCGCGTAACACCTGCGAGCAGTTGGTTGGTTTACATGCACTGTGATTATGTCTCCTGAGGCGGATGGAAACTTCATGGCCAAGTGATATGTGGAGACTACTGCACCAAGCATATTCAACGAGGGTCTCCCTAGCAAAATATTATAAGAGGTGTGAGCATCAACAATAAGGTACCGGATTTTTACCATTCGTGTTACCATTCCTCTTCCGAACTTGGTGAATAAGTCGACGTAGCCTTTCGTACTCACTCGCTCCCCTGCGAAGCCCACGATCGGCTCTGAGTATTGCTGGATCTCTTCTTCTGGAATTTTCAGTTTCCTGAGAGTGCCCCAATATAGGATGTCCACCGAACTACCTGGGTCCACCAGGGTTTTCCTGACCGCGAAGTCCTCGATCTCTACTGATATCACCATTGGGTCGTCATGCTGGGGGTCGATCGCTTGGAAATCGTCGTCTCGGAACGTGATGGGTGGCATGTGCCGTCTGGGACATACTGTCACAGCGTTAACACTCTGGATTGCTCGCACATACTTCTCTCTTGCAGACGTAGTGGCTCCACCTCCCGCGAAACCTCCGGAAATGTAATTGATTACTCCTCTTAGTGGCCTTTCTCTCGTATCCCGCTCCTCATCTTTCTTGGGTTCGGCTCCTCTGCGGGTACTATCTCCTTCCCTATCTCGGTACTCTGACGTCCTTCGTGGTCGCTCCTCGTAGCGCTTTTCTCGTTCTCCCCTTGAGGAGAATCCCCCGCCTTCCCGTTTTACGAATCTTCTTAGGTGCCCTGTTTGTATCAGTTCCTCGATTTTGTCTTTCAAGGTAAAGCATTCCTCTGTTGTGTGCCCATAATTTCGGTGATACCGACAATGCTTGGTGGTATCGGCGTTCGGGGGAGTCGGGGCCCTTCGAGGGGCTATTATCAAATCGGTGTTCAGTGCTTCTTCCAGAATTCTTGCCCTGTTGGACACGAGTGGTGTGTACCTGTTGTATTTCGGCTGCCTAGAGTCTTTGAACCTGTGGCCGGATCGGGGTGCTAACGCTCGCTCCCTATCATGGTGCCTTTTCTCCTGTGCGTCCGATCGAGTTGTATTGCGAAACTCTTTCAATTCCTCCATCTGCATGAATTTTGTGGCCCTGGTCCGAAGTTCGTCTAGATTGCTCACGGGCTTCTTGCATAGACTGTCAACAAAAGGGCCAGGTTTTAGTGCTGTGATGAAGTGGTGCATGGCGACCTCAGGATTCAAATTAGAGATATTCAAGGATATCTTTCCAAATCGTTCCATAAACTCCCGCAGAGACTCTCCTTTTTCTTGTCGTATATTTACCAATGCCAGAGAAGTAAGGTGGTGTGGCTTACTAGTGGCAAACTGTATGCCGAAACGGGTGGCCAACGTATCGAAGCAGTCGATAGAGTTGGGCGGCAACCATGTGAACCAATTGAGTGCATGCCCTTTTAGGGATGTTGGGAAAACACGACAGAGGATTGTGTCGTCCGAGGTATACAACCCTGCCTGGGTGGTGAAAACGTCCACGTGCTCCTCTGGATCAGTAGTGCCATCGTACTGGCTCATAGTTAACCCCTTCCAGCGCGCGGGAAGTTCTGCTTCCATGATCCCGTCCACGAAGGGGTGGCGTCTGGCTGCTCTGGGCCTTGTTTCTGTTTGGTTGGTGGCGGTTTGTGCTCGGGACTCGTTTCGTCCGATACCATCCCCTCCCTCTTCATTGCTGCGGGATTCCTCCCTGTGGGGGGATTCTGCTCAATTTGCGCTCGCATCCGTTGGTTCTCCTCTCTTAGGGCATTCAACTCTTCTTGGTTCTTGCGCCTTAACTCTTCCAACTGGCGATTCATCTCTCGTTGCATCTCTGCTGCTACTGAATTATGATCGACTGCAGCTCTTGTCGAAACCATCCTACTTGAGAATTGTCTGGCCCCACGGTGGGCGCCAATTGTACCTGATCGATACTATTTAGGTGCGGAACCAGACGATCTCAAGTACCCTCTGTGTCGAACATCCTCCTGCTCCTTCCTGGACTCCTCCTGAGCCTCCCAGCCGTCTGCACTCCGAGGGTGGGGGTACCTGTAGGCACTCCGACGCTCAAGTTAGAGAGTGATTGATATGAGTAGTAGTAGGTTAATCAGAAAAGTATACCTTTACCTGTTCACTAGGCCTTAATTTATACTAACTTCTTAATGGACCTGTTATTAATATTTGTGGGCCGTTTGTATTTGAGGATCGATTCCTTCCTTTTCGATTGAGGTTGCACGCATCGGCTCTTTCCTTATTGGCAGGAATTGTTCTTTTGTGCTTTTAATAAAGATCGGCTCTTTCCATTCCAGAGTTTGTTCATCTGTACATATCAACTCCTTCCTTTCTTGGCCGTCTGTACTTTTCCAATATCAACTCCTTCCTTTCTTGGTCGTCTGTACTTTTCCAATATTGACTCCTTCCTTTCTTGACCGTCTGTACTTTTCCAATATCAAATCCTTCCTTTCTTGAGGTTTGATGGCATGATGCCCCTCTGTAACGCGTGTTCAGCCTACTGCCCCTTAGGCCGGGGTGTACTCAGCCACGAGGACGGGAAGTACACGACCGCTGCGCTTACTGGACTGCCAACGCTGCACTGGAACCAAGTCCTCGCGGTTGGACCATCACGTAGGGACGCCCTCATCTGGGCCGGGATGATCCCGGCCAGTTTTCTTCTCATTGGGCCGAGTACTACTCGGCCATGTGCTTGTATGATAATTTATTATATTAAAAATATTAAATTAGCTTTCAAATGGTCAAAATGCGACAAGATTAAAATCAAAGTGAACTCTATCATGACATAAAAGAATATTATTCTAAAAGTTAAAAATCATAAAATTATTTTCAAATTTAATTTATATTATTTAAAAGTGTAGACAAGTCCAATTGAATATAAGTAGTAAATTATCCATATTTGAATCGTCAAAAAACTTTGTCCCCTTACTCACCCCATTACCTATCATGTACTTATAAAAAATACCCACACATTTTTTATACATGTAAATATCCTTGGATACGTATTCCTGAATATTTTTATATTTTTATATTTTCTAATTATTTTAAATAAAATTACGTAATATAAAATCTTTAAAATATAAAATTATTAAATTGTCTTCGTTGAGTTTATTTAATTTAGTCTTAATATTTTTCTTTAAACTAATATTAAATTTTTTCAATTTTATTCAATTTAATCTTTTTCTTAACATCATTTAAATAATTAACGGACAATATTTTATCATAATAATAATTATGCTCTTAAAATTAGTTTCCATTTTTTAAAATTTTTGTTCTAATTTTAAATCATCTTTAATCTTAAACCAAAAATATTTAATAAAAATATTAAAATAACATTTATATAAAAATTAAATTTGATTTTAATTTAAAAAAAATTAATTCATTTAAAAAAATGTTGGGATTACATTAAACAAAATAAAGAACATTAAAACAAATATAAAATACTAACAAGTAATTATACATGACTCTACTACTTCACATGGCACACAACATTGGATTGATATCTGGAACATATTTTCTAAATTAAGAAAAATTTTAAAAAGTAATATTTGGAAATGACTATAAAAAGTCAACGTTTTGTATAACATCCATGGTTTTAGATCTACTGCGATGCAAATTCAACAACACTATTGAATGATAATTAACGTCTGTTTTTGTTTATTAAAATAAGTTTTTGGCCTTTTTTAGACTGGAAAAGCGAATTAAATATAGGAAATATATAGGTTATTTCAACCTTATAGAAAGAAAAAAGATTAAAAAATTAAATGGGATAGACTCAATCTGAATCAGTCAGCCTTTCTTTTAGCCTTGCAAAAACCCTTACATCTGTTCTACTAATTAAGTTATAATGTCAGAAAACATGACTAACAACAAAAAAGTGTTAACCTATCAAATTATCATATAAATTACAACGAAAATGATTATTTAACAAAGTTTTTTTTATAAACTTTGACAAACTACTTTTCTTTTAAGGAAAAAAAAAACTATTTTATTATTTTATTTTAATTAAAAAATAAAAAAATAATCTATTTTAATTCTATTTATAGAAACTTTGTTAAATTTATAAAAAAAATATTTTGTCAAAAGATAATTTTTCAAATTACAAAGATATATTTATCTAAAGTTCAATTGACCAAAAACTCGTTGGTGTTAGCTAGTAGATGTCAACGTGGCTAAATCCTTCGTACTAACACCAACATAACACAACATGTGTTTTTTTTATTTTTATTTCCCTTCTCAGCTAAACTCTAAAATCCACAGTCCTATGCCTCTTATATTTTACTTGAAAAGAACCTCTAAGAGAAATGCTTTATTTTTCTGAAAGTAATATTTTTTATCTACTTGTTATTTAAAAATTGGGAGAAACTCCTGATATTATGGAATGTATATATAAAATTAGTTGACATGTATTATATGAAGCATTAGATGAAGTTGAAATGACACTAAACATTAATAATCATTCTTAAAGTACACCATATCTAATTTTAAATCTAAATTCATCAAAAAGTTAATTTCTGACCAAACCTTACTTAAAAAAATACCATGAACACTGCACTTCCTTTCCCACAGTTTTTTTATTCTCTTTTTGTTTTCTTAAATCTTTTTTACCTCGTGACTTTGTTTCTTATTCCAACAACCACAATGTCTCTTTCATTTAATATAATATTACTTTGCCATTCAGAGGCTGAAGCTAATATTTACTCTGAGATCTATAAATAGAGAGGTTTTATTGAGCTCAACTTCTGTGCCTTCTTTTCAATCAAAACTGTCTTGTTGTAAAAATTCCTACAGCACATGGCTCCAACTCTCAACTTTCATAGGGAACAAAACCAGGTTTTCTTCTTCTTCTTCTTCTTGTTCTTCTGATAAGATTTTCTGATAATATAGTACTGCTATAAAAACTCTTTGGACATCAATATACTGCGAAGAAAGGTTGTGCAGAAATTAAACTTACATTTTTGTTTTCTAACTAAATCTTAAACTAGAGATAAATATATCATGTAAATGAATTGATTATATGAAGTTCTTTATGATAAATTATTGCATGACTTCTACACAGGTTCTTTTCACTGGAAATTCTTGTGCGAAGGTGGTGATACTAAACAGACCTGAGAAACTAAACAGCCTTAGCCATGAAATGGTAAGTTCATAAAGCCAATTCTTAAATGCCTTTAACATCATTTGCTTCCATTTAACAGTAGGAAGGTTAATTAATTAATTGAGCTGTCATTGTTTGGAGCTCAATATATTTAATTTTTAGAGGATACTCCATTTCATACGCTGGATATGCAAGGATGAGTCACCAACGAAATAATGTTAAATTTAAACTAAGAGAAAATAGGTTCTTTTGTGGAAGAATAACAATGGATTTTTCTGTTGTTCTGCAGATTTGTCAAATAAGAAGTAATTTAGAGTTGTATGAGAATGACCCTTTAGTCCAACTTGTGATATTGAAGGTAATAAGATAAGCAAATCACCCTGCAGGTGAATTTTTCTACTATTTGTTGGATACAGAATCAGAAGAAAAAAGAGCAAGATGTGCAGTTTCTTTGATTAATTGAGCTAATTAATTACAACTTTTTCTTTTTCTGAAATTAACTACCTATTTAGTTAAATATCTACATTATTAGTTTATGCATGATAAGTTTCCATTATCAATGATATAGTAAGCATCCTTTGTTTTGTGGTGTTAACTAGGGTAATGGAAAAGCTTTTTGTGCTGGTGGTGATGTGGTATCAGTGATCACGTCTTCACTTGCAGGTACAACTTATCCAAAACTTGCAAAATTTATAAGAACATGTTGAATTAGTGGTTTTGAAACTATATAAGTTGTTGTATTTTAACATTTACCTACATATGAATCTAGGACACTGGACCTATCCAGCTAGCTTTTACAAGAAACAGCTTACTCTGGACCATTTGATTGCAACCTATAAAAAGCCAACAGTGAGTTTGTTAAGTTTCACAAAATTACCTTTTTGTTTGTTTTGTGGTGAAATAGAAGAAAAGTTTAAGAAAAGTTGAATAAATGTGGAATCAGGTGTCTCTGATCAATGGAATAGTGATGGGAGGAGGAGCAGGTCTCTCTATGCCCACAACATTTAGGGTTGTCACTGAAAAAGCAGTAAGCTTCTCTTATCATCACTTCAAAGAATTAGAATGATTCGAAAAGGTTAAAGTTTTCACTTATTTTTATGATCGATTATTCGTAGGTATTTGCAATGCCAGAGGCATCTATAGGATATTTTCCAGATGTAGGAGCCAGTTACTTCCTTTCTAGACTTCCTGGCTTTTTTGGTAGCCTTCTTAAATCTGTAACAATACTCATGTTTCTGTTTTTTGCTTTTTTGTTTTGATATTATTTTGTAATATATGCAGGGGAATATCTAGGGTTGAGTGGAGCACGTTTGAATGGAGCAGAAATAGCAGCATGTGGTTTAGCCACACACTTTGTGCCTTCAACAGTATAATATACTTTCATAATAAGTTTCACTGTAATTGGTTTCGATAATGTAATCTTTAAGAACTATAAATCCATACCAATGAATTGTTTTTTTGTGCAACAGAAGCTAAAGTCATTGGAAAATGCCTTACAAGTTCTTAGTTCTCCAAATGTTTCAACCATTTCTGCTCTGATAAAAACCTTCGCAGAGAAACCAAATGTGAAAGAAGACAGCCCTTTTAGAAGGTAAATCAGGAAAACTTATATAGGTTCTGCTCTTTAGATTTTGTGTTTTTTGAGAATTCAAACACATAACAAATTATTGGTTTTCCACTGTAACCAAAATAAGGTTGGAAGTTATAAACAAATGTTTCTCAAAAGAGACTGTGGAGGAAATAATTGAATCATTGGTAAGTATCTCTCTCTCTGCATCAGTTCATCATTTATCTTTTACAATATTGAATGCTTCGTATATAATATCTGTTTGAATCATATGATAATGTTTTATAGGAAGAACATGAATTACAAAATGGAGCTGAAAAATGGATTACGAATGCATTAAGCTTCATGCGTTCATCTTGTCCTACTAGCCTCAAGATATTTCTGAAATCAGTAAGTAACAGGGATAAAACTCAACTATTATTAATTGTTCATCATAATTTGTCTTTTTCTAAGGAAACGATGTGGTAAAATTTCTGTTACATTATTACTTTTTTTTACAAATTTTGCAATATTAATGAGAATGATTTTGATGACTGATAGATTAAGAGAGGGCGGGTAGAAAAGATTGACCAATGTCTTTATCGAGACTATATCATAGCCTGCCATTTCTTGAGAGGAACTCTCGGCAATGATTTCTATGAGGTAAATATTTCTGTATAAAACATGATCGATGACTTGAATTCTTAAGAAAAAATAAATATGATTCTGAGCAGAAATTTTATTAAAAGAGTGTGATAAGTTATTTTAGTAATTTAAAACCTATTTTGACTTTCTACACAAGCTTATCATAAATAATCTCGAATAATTAAATATATCATTCTAAATTTATCATCTGATTGTAGTATAATTTATAGTTAGTAGTAATCTTCTTAAATTTTCACCTTATGATTTTAAAAGTGATTAATGAAACTAGGGATGACAATGCGGGTCCGTTTAGTAAAGATTTTGGGGAGTTGGATAATAAATTGATAATTGAATATTTTCATCATATTCATATTCATACTATGACATACACAATGTATTCTTAAAATTTTAGCATATTTAAAAAAACATAATACTTGTCTTTTCCAGTTATACAATAATTTGGAATGTTAATGCAAGAGTCCATAAAAAAAGTAATTAATACATGCAAGTGCAAGTTTTTTTTTAATTTTTATGCGGGCTGACCCACGCAGGCTGCGAGCTTATGTGGGCCGGGCCACTGCGGACTCACTACCTTGGCCTGCCCCGCATTTTTTTCGCGGGCCTATAGGCCAGACTCATATTGCCATCCCTAAATGAAACCATTTGATGAAAAAAATGAATATAATATTTTTGTCTAGAGATAGATTTATATATTCGTGATAAAAAGATGTTTCTAAATTATTCAAGTTTATTAGTTTAGAAAAATTTAAACTTAACTAAACTGATTCATGATTTAATCATATCTTTAGTTGGTACGACATTTTTGACACATGTCTCATGCGGGAGGTTCAATAATAGGTTGAACGATAAATTTATTTAATCATATCTTTAGTTGGGTACCACATTTTTGACACATGTCTCATGCGGGAGATTCGATAATAGGTTGAACAATAAATTTAAGTTTTGACTATGATAGATTTTAAATGATTCAAGATGAGAGGATTTTCTATGTGAACGCACAATATCTTCGGTATAAAAAGATGTTAAAGATCTTGGTTTAGTTAAAGATAAAATTTATTTACAATATATAAGTATATAAGTGAGAATAAATTTTACTTTATTCAACTTATCTAATGATGTTAAATCAAACTTAAATTTTACTATGTAATAAAAGTTTTAATCACTTTTTAAGTGTCATCCCTCAAATAAATTTGTTCATATATTTCATCAATAATAAAGTTATAACTATTTTGACTATACATTAGTTTTTTTTCTCTAAATTAGGATATAGAGATTTAGTATTTTTATGTTGTAACAATTCTTGTCTTGGATATACTGAAAAGGGTTCGAGAGCAAAGCTATTTGATAAAGACAACAAGCCTAAGGTACGACATAATATGTAATGTTCCATTTCCATGGATATAGTTTGAATATCTGTTTTAAAGCTATATTTTTTTGGCACTTTTGTTTTGTATTGTTTATAGTGGGAGCCTTCGAAACTAGAGCTTGTTGATGAAGAAATGGTGAATGAATACTTTAGGAATATCAATGATGAGGAGTGGGAATATCTTCGATTTCCTGATAGATCCAATTACCAAATTGTGTGCAAGTTATAGATTGAAGCTACAAGGTTTAATTCAACTCATTCTTGGTGGTTAGCCATATTAACTATTCAACAAGTAATCTATGAATAAAGTGGAGTGTGTCTACATTTACATTTGAATTAAGGTACATAGGAGGAATTGAATTGTAATGTAAATTGAAGTTTTGATGGGACGTGATTCTGTCAGGCTTTTCTATTTTGTGTTTTCTCCTTTGTCTTATATACAGTATCATTTTGAGGAGTAAAAAAATAAAAAATAAAAGAACTGTTCTTTTATCTTTTTTTAAATTTTTTAAGAAAGGAAGTGTTCCTCTTTGTCAATTTTCTTAAAAAATTCGAAAGATTATGATTGTAGAAATTTTATCTTACACCGGTTAATAAAAGGCTTTTTATACTAAGGTATAGGCAGTATAAATTTTTTTCACTTTTTATATAGGTTGTTTTACCCAAAAAGTTGTTTTAAAAAATATTATGTGTTTCTCGTCCCAAACATAATAATTCATTGATCGATCGAATGAAAAAAAAAAATATCACTTTTTATATGGTTGTTTTACTTAAAAAGTTGTTTTAAAAAATATTATGCGTTTGTCGTCCCAAACATAATAATTTATTAGATCGATCGAATGTAATATCTTATGAAAATATCGAAATCTTATGAAAATCAATATTTTAAAAGACAATATAGATAAGAAGACTGAAAACAATTTTGTATAAATTATTGTTTTTGTTATGTTTTTTTTTATGCAAATAGATAATATTTATAGGTAAAAGGAATTTAAAAACATAATTTAATTTAAGGTTAATGACATAATATCTTTAAGTTGGGAATTGTATACAACATCTATTAGCTCCAAGTTTCGAATTACACTAAAAATTCTTAATAAGCTTTAAAAAAAAGACGATTTTTTCTTACAATCAAAATATCAAAAAAGAAGTTAGCAATCTTATGTTTTAAAAATTGAGCACAATCAAATCATGAAGGGATCATTTTAAGTCATAAAATTCATAATTTTCAAGTAAAATAATTCCTTTTAAATTTATGTGATAAACAAAGTTTTCAAATTTATGAATCTGATTAAAATTAGATTTATTATCAATCATTTGAAATTAAATTATTTTTGAGATAAACTCTATATTTTTCTTTTGCAATGCATATTTTTAGTGTAAAGCTTCCTATAACTCAAAAGGAGTTTTAGAATGACATATTATTTTATAAATGTTATCATACACAACACTTCAAATATGTTCATGATATAAAACATCTTTCGTTTTCGCAGTAGAAGATTTTAATGCATCAATTCATACAATAGAAAAAATAGTAGTTTTTGAACATGAATCATGATTTCATTTGTTGTTACATGTAGACAAGATTTTTAAACATAAATGTTTCTAGACTTACTTAAAAATGACTTAATTATATCATGACAAACATATTACATAATATTACCATTTATTTTTTCAATAACATGAATAATGGTCAATATAAAATAGAACAACAATTTTTCTTTCTATGAATGTTAGAAAAAAAATTAAATAATAATAATTATCATAATAATAAAAAAATAGTAATCATAAAGATAGTGGTATGGATAAATGAAAATTGATACGGCAGAACAATTCTTACAACAAAGAATAATTATATGATAAAATTATAAAGAGTTTGGGGTTGATGCACTTATAACACTGGAAACACCTCTAATATATTGAATAACAGAAATAACAAAGAATTACGATATATTATATCTAATGTTTCTTAAATAATGAGGTTTGTTCCTATACATTTTAAACATTAAAATAAGAATAATAATGGATGTTTCCAACTTTTAGAATGAATCTTTACTCTCTTTTTAGATAAGTTCCCTCCCTCGTCCAAAATGGAAGGTTTTCCAAAATGTGTTAATTTATAACTTCATAGACCTTTTAATTTAAAGACTATCAAATCTAAACTTAGAATTTGTACTTAAATTTTGTAATTGAAATAACCAATCTATTGATAATTGGTTATATTAATAAATTCTTAAATTTTTAAGATTTCCACTACAAAATATATACCTACTTATATTTTCCAATTTATTAAAAAAAATATTAATCATCTAGTAAAAGATAATATCTTTTTTAAAATTATCTAATAAAATCTTAATTATGAATGATAAAATACTTATTTCTTAAAAAATTATTTAATAAATTTATAATTATTAAAAATAAAAATAATAAAAATATCAATAAAAAATAAAAAAAATATTATAATAATGTAATAATTTAAATTATCAAATTTTAAATCTAAAAATTCATCAAAAATTTAATTTCTGACCAAAAATTTAATTAAAACAAAAACATAAACAGTCGTACTCTGTTCTCATTTCGTTTTCTTAAATTATTTAGGGGAATGATATGCTGACAATTTTTTTTTTTAACAAACTTGACGGTCCTTTGTCCTTTTCGTAACAAAAGTGAATTTCTTTTAAAAAAATAAAAAATAAAAAGTAAAACAACACTATTGTAGTGTAAAATACAAATTGTCATAGTTTGTCAATATTTTGTTTGTCAAAGTATAATTTTTGATTTTTTTACCTCGTCACTTTTGTTTCTTATTCCAATAACCACAATGTCTCTTTCACTTAATATAATATTACTTTGCCCTTTGGAGGCTGAAGCTAATATTTATTATGAGATCTATAAATAGAGAGGTTTTATTGAACTCAACTTGTGTGTCTTCTTTTCAATGATCTATAAATAGAGGTTTTATTAAGCTCAACTTGTGTGCCTTCTTTTCAAAACTGTCTTATTGTAAAAATATTAATCAATATTACAATTTTTAGTATCTTTTATAAGAACTTTCTGAAATTTTACGTTGTGTTCATAAGTTTACAATCAAATTTCTGGTACATTTAAATTTATTTTTACAAATTTTGCAATATTAATGAGATTGATTTTGATGACTGTTAGATTAAGAGAGGGCGGGTACAAAAGATTGATCAATGTCTTTATCGAGACTATATCATTGCCTCGCACTTCTTCAGAGGAATTCTTGGCAATAATTTCTGAGGTAAATATAAAACATGATTTGAATTACTAAGAAAAATAAATATGATTGGGAGGAGAAATTTAGTAAGAGTGTGTTTAATAATTTATTTTAGAAATTTAAAACCTATTCTGACTTGATACACAAACTTGTCATAAATAATCTCGAATAATTAAATATGTATTCCATTCTAAATTTGTCAACTGATTCCAATAAACATTTAAATTTAATAGTAATTTTTCTTTTTAACTTTTCTGCTCATGATTTTAAAAGTGATTAATGAAACTATTTGATAAAAAAAATGAATACGATGTTTCACATGCGTGGTAAAAATATGTTTCTAAATTATTAAAGTTTATTAATTTACTGAAATTTA
Source organism: Vigna unguiculata (assembly GCF_037176805.1). Classification (NCBI taxonomy): domain Eukaryota; kingdom Viridiplantae; phylum Streptophyta; class Magnoliopsida; order Fabales; family Fabaceae; genus Vigna; species Vigna unguiculata. The sequence continues at coordinate 46,542,090 of NC_140795.1, read as the reverse complement.
AATCTACCTTAACTTTACAGACATTAGTTTTATTTATGTTGTAACAATTCTTCTCTTGAATTTACTGAAAAGGTTCGAGAGCAAAGCTACAAGTTTTAATTGAACTCTTCTTGGTGGTTGCCATAATAACTTTATACAAGTAGTTTATGAATAATGTAAAAGGAATTGACGTTTAATTTAGTATTAAGTAAATTAAAGTTTTTGATGGGACATTATTCTGTCTAGGCTTTTCTATTTTGTATTTTTTCCTTTGTCTTATAGCATCATTTGTATTTTGTATTATAGACGAAATTTGACCGTTTAATACATGGAAAACACAGTTGCATAACCATAGAAAAAAGAGAGGGAAAATTACAGAGACGATTGTGAAAACAAACCAAAGCTTGGATTAATAGTTGTAAAGCCACCATCCACTGCAAGATTATGTCCACTGATATACTTAGACTCATCACTTCCCAAATACAGTGCAGCTTCTGCTACGTCTTCTTCTGTCAAAGCAACCCCTTTCAGATTTGAATAAACTTTTGAGAACCCTTCATCATCTAGTTTGAAGAACCCTTCTGCAAGAGCATTATGAATGCAGTAACATGACACAGAATTCACCCTGATGCCAAATTTTCCAAGTTCAGCAGCAGCATTCTTCGCGAGTCCTACAATAGCATGTTTAGAACTTGTGTATGCGTGAGTTGCAACACCTCCAACGCTCGAACTCACACTTCCAAGTGTTATTATGCTTCCCTTTTTCGCTGGGATCATCACTCTAGCTGCATGCTTTGTTCCCAAGAACGGACCAACCAGATTCACCCTAACAACACGTTCGAAATCAGTCACATCGTTGTCAAGAATGCTGGGTTTACCATCATCTATTATTGCAGCATTGTTCACCATTATGTCTAGCTTTCCATGCTTGGATACAGCTGTGTTAACGGCGTTTTCAACATCGATTTCTTTGGTCACATCACAGTGTACATAGGTTGCATATTCAGTTCCAATCTCACGTTGTAGTGCTTCACCTAGGTTGTCTCGAATGTCTGCAAGCACCACTTTTGCCCCATGTTTGCAGAACAGCTTTGCCATGCACGCACCAATGCCCCCTGCCCCACCGGTAATCAACGCCACCTTTCCTTCTAATCTGCGAAATATTTTACAACCATATGCAAATGAAGTTTTAATCCAAAAACCATCTAGGGTTGGAGAAGATGCAGAATATAAAAACTGACAAATTAGTAATTTTTATTCGTGTTGTCCAGAGTATGAGATGAACCCATGTAACATTTGTGTTCATCATGGGATTGTAAATTAAAGTCCAAATAGCAATACATATATTGTAATGAAAATGAATCAAAATTAGAAGAAAATTCATAGAGTTATATATGTATTTCACCCTAGTTCTTAATTCATCGGCATACCTTCTTGCAAGAAGGGGCAATTGTTGAAAGCATGCCATATTAACGAGATCACTGTGAAACAATTTCTATGCAGATATCTATGAATGAATGCTTTGAAATCGTATAAGCAAAGCTCCTTAAATAATCATGGCGAAAGGGTTAGGTACACTACATTCTATCAACAAATGTATTATTAATCACAATATTTTGAAATTAAGTTAATATGTCGCAATTAATTATTAAGCTGAAAATGTATTGTTTTCTTTTTTTTGCCAACAATGTATATATTTTGGAGAACAGGAAGAATATGTAATGTCAGTACTTGTTAACTTATTATATTTGATTATTATTGTTTATAAAATAAGCTTGCTGGAGGAACAGTGAAATATATATTAAAATGATAGAGAACGTCATTAACTTATATAAAGGTGATTAATAAATATACAATATATACACACTATGCCAAACGAAAATAATATATATATATATATATATATATATATATATATATATATATATATATATATATATATATATATATATATATATGTATATACCGTATACCTAATCCCACTGACCCTTACCCCCTTTGGTTATTTATATACGATCAGTGGCTATTCTTTAATTACAACAGCCATATAAATTTTACTTTATTTACGCATCTATTCCCCCAACCACCCAAAAAATCAAGAAATATATATATAATGGCATGTCTTGATTATAAAATTTTATTTCTTGTAATTATATAAAAAAATGAATACAATAAATCATGGGAGGACTAATACCAAATCCATAACAAAAGATTAAGAGAAGTGTAAAACTGATCAATCAATACCGGTTCAAATAGAAATTTAAGAATTTTGTTACAAGGTGACTTTTAGCCTAAACAAAGATAAAATAGCTATTGAAATTTAAGAGATATTAAACAAGTTTGTTGAATAAATTTTAGATTCCTAAAATGAGATTTCACAAACTATGGGATATTTTTATCATGGTTTCTTGATTGAGGTAAGGAGTTATTCCGTGATTTGGGGGTAACTGTTGGAAAATCTTTATTTGGGTTATTATTTTGTTCCCATTTCTATCCCTCTAGTCAATGATGAGGAAAATAACATAAAACACAAGAACTAACTAATTAAACGTGTTCAAATTACTATTATTGAATATTGACCCAAAGTGTAGATTATTCTCGTTGTTGTAGTTGGCAAGGTTTATTATTTCTAATTGACCACACAAGTAATTTTTTTATGAATTTGTTGTTCAATGTTTAGCACTACAACTAGTTTTGTTACCTAGTCTTTTGTCTCTGAAAATTACAACCACAATCTTTAATTTAATATTTGTTTGCAATATACGTGTATAGTATGATATCAGCCATAAGACAGAATATAATAATTATTCACAAATTAAGGAACATGGATGGTTGACAAGATCTATATATGTATATCTTATAACAAAAGATCTTTATATTTTGAAAAAAAGTTGCCTCAATTTCAATTATAAGTTGTGTTTTTTAAGTCTATGTTCCTTGTTATTTGATTATGACTAAGATTAGTGGAGTTGAGTTCATTGAACAAGATGAGCATGTAGTCACATGAATATGCATATAGTATCCGAGGAGATGTTCCTTCAAATGAATTGTCTCCTTTGATCAGTGGTTAGATTTTTCAAAATCTAACGAAATGTTTTTTTTTTATCATCAATTGTCTCTAACGTGTTCACATTAATTTGAATATCCTCGAACCATCCTTAAATTAAGCAGTTTTTGATGATATTTGCATGTGTTTATTTTAAATATTCACACTCAACAATTCTTGTAGACTAGGATACTAGGATTATTTGTAACTGATGCAACTTTAATCATGACAGCTTGTTAAAGCCCATTTGCCTACACAGTCAACAATTCTTGTAAATTATGATAGTTTTGACTATTTATAATTAATGTAAGACTTAATCATCTTAGTTATTTAAAATAGTTATCTGTATTCACACTCAACAATTTTTGTAAACTACTTGATTGATGTAAGTAAGACTTGATCATGATAGTTTGTTAAGAGGCCATTTGTAATCTTATGATTATTTTTTAAAAGAACCTATATGTTCATAACAAAAACATGAGGAGTTTTTAATATATTTTTTATAAAATTGTATGATAATTTGTTATAAAAAAACATATTAAATTAGCTTCCCAGATAATACGCCATGGATAAAAATGAGACATGATCAGAGTAGGTCATATTAGTGCCAACTTAATCGATATTAATTAAAATAAGTTGATTGTGATATTATTTACTTTTAGTGTTTATATTTATTTAATCTAATGTTATTTAAATGAACATTAATAATTTAAGTTAGTGTCGATTATGTAAATGTTTTTATTTAGATTATGGTATGCCTTTATTAAAACAAATAAGAATAACAAATTATTTTTAGTTTAAAGGCTCATTATTAAATATGATAAATCTTTTTATTTGTAAATTTTCTCTCACTTTTTTTTATATAAATCTCTTCGTATTCATTTTTCTCATCTACAATCATCTCCTTTATATATATACTAGTGTAAACACAGGCGCTATCGCGCCTGTGTGTACGCATTTTTTGAATTATATTAATAATTGATGATATTGTAATGTTATTAATTTAATAAACAAAATAAAAGTATATTTATAAAAAATAAAATAAAATGTACGGAGAAAATAAGAGAAAAATAACTGTTGATGAATAGTAAGAGAAAAAAAGAAAAAGGAGATAAGTAAATAATTTTATAAAAACTTGTAAAAGTAACCGTTAATTTTTAAAAATTTAATAAATAATTGAATTATAAAGGGTAAAGTTGGAATTATGAAATGTGGACACAAAAGAGGGAATCCCCTTTATATATAGTTATATATATATATATATATATATATATATATATATATATATATATATATATATATATATATTTCATCTGCATTTATCTTCTTTTTCTACTACAACTTTTTTTTTTGTTCAACTTTATTGAAGAGAAAGACGTTATACGATACTATTTTTTCTTTTTAAATTACTGTGATCAGCGTAGGCCACACTAACACAAGTTAAATTAATATTAAAAGTGTATTTTATTTAGCGTCATCTATCAACACCAAATTAAATAAATTTTAAAATAAGAAACACAAGTTTAAATTTGGTCTGCACACTAAACTAATTTAAATTCAACTTTAAAATTAATGATGAAGTAGTATTGACTTAACCAAAACTATTTGGAGAGGACCATCAAAAGTCAACTTTTATTTATTTGAAAAAAAATCGCTAATGTTTTAGTTTTCTTTTATTATTATTGTTTTATTATTATCTTTTTAAATATTTTAGATTTTATCTAATAAAATTAAAAATAAATAAATATTGGTTTACATATTTTATATTTTGTATATGAATCAAAATATTTGGACTCACAACAAACTTTTTATTTTAATTTTTTGTATAGTTAGCGGTATTAATTTTATTTATTTTAATACTTATATTATTATTTGGTGTTAATTCAATCTATATTAACTTAAATAAATAAAATATTAAAAAAAAATTAACACCAATTAAGGTAACACTAAAATTATTTATTTTTAATATTTATTTTATTTTTTATTGTTACCGTAAGCTTAATTGATATTAACTTAAATAAATTGTGTTCTAGTGACGTTAAATTAAGTATCTATTTAATAAGAAAATTTAAAAATAATTTTATGTTTTTTTAAAATATGAATCTTCTATACCATATTACTAAGTTAATGTTAATATCGTTGCGATTTTGTCGACATTAATACTTGAAAGTGAAATTTATATCTTTTTTATAATGTTCTTAGTTTAACTCTAGAATCCATAGTTATGTGTTTTTTATAACTTAGATAACAAGACATGATATATTTTACTTGAAAAGAACCTATAAGAGGAATGTGTTTTTTTGGATGAGGGTAATATTTTAAATATTTTGTATCTACTTGTTATCATAGAAAGTTAAAAAATGATACTTTGTCATGCATATATAAAATAGTTTGACATGTATATATAATCGTTCCTAGACTACACTATATCTATTTTTAAATATAAATTCATTATAAAGTTAATTTCAGACCAAACCTTAATTAAAAAAAAAACCACACCAACTCTTACTTTCCACCTTGACTATTTTATTCTCTTTTCATTTCGTTTTCCTACATCTTCTTTACCTCGTGACTTTTGTTTCTTATTCCAACAACCACAATGTCTCTTTCATTTAATATAATATTACTTTGCCATTCAGAGGCTGAAGCTAATGTTTATTCTGAGATCTATAAATAGAGAGGTTTTATTGAGTTCTTTTCAATCAAAAGTGTCTTATTGTAAAAATTCACACTGCACGATCATGGCTCCCACTCTCAATTTTGACAGGGATCAAAACCAGGTTTTCTTCTTCTTTTCAATGAAAATCTTTTTATAATATTATTACATGAATGTTTGATAAACGTCATACAACCCTATAATCAACCTTAAATTTATATTATATTCCAATTTTACTAATACAGTTTATCTGTTAAAACCGGATGAAATATGCTTAGATAAAAAAAATATTAAATTTTATAGTCATTTCAAATTGACTAGCTAGGTTAATTATTCTCTCAATTCTTATAATTACTGTCTTCCTCACATCTTTTAATCTCTAAACATATAAGTTTTGTTCCTTATGATACAACAAGATAAGACTTTCTGATAATATAGTACTGCTATATATACAAACTCTTTTGACAGTGATAAACTGAAAAGAAAGGTTATGCAGAAATTAAAATTACAATTGTGTTCTAACTAATCCTTATAATAGAGATAACTATATAAAAAGATGAAAAGAATAGTTTAATAATGAATCGATTATATGAAGTTCTTTATGATAAATTATTGCATGCCTTCTACACAGGTTCTTTTCACTGGAAATTCTTGTGTGAAGGTAGTGATACTAAACAGACCTCAGAAGCTAAACAGCCTTAACCATGAAATGGTAAGTTCATAAAGCCAATTCTTAAATAATGCCTTTAATATAGATTGCTTTGATTACTAGGAAGGTTAATTAATTGAGCTGTCATTATTATTTGGAGCTCAAGTGGTTTAATTTTTAAAGGATACCCGCTAGATGCAAGGAAGAGTCACCAAAGACAGTTGGCTGTTAATTAATAACAAAATAATGTAAACAATTTTAAATTAAGAGATAGCATCGTTTGTGGAAGAATGACAATGGATATTTTTTTGTTGTTTTGCAGATTTGTCAAATAAAAAGTAATTTACAGTTGTATGAGAATGACCCTTTAGTTCAACTTGTGATATTGAAGGTAAATTAAGCAAATCACCCGCCGGCAAATTTTTTTAGTAGTATTTGTTATATTAAGAATCACAAAAATAACCAAAATTTGCTGTTTTTTTTTTTCAATTTTATTATTATACTATTGAGCTTGTGACATTTTTTTTTCTTTTCTGAAATGAACAACCTATTTAGTTAAATATCTTTATGTGTGATGAGTTTCCAATATCATTATTAACCGTTCTTTCTTTCCCGGTTCTAACTATATAGGGTAATGGAAAAGCTTTTTGTGCCGGTGGTGATGTGGTATCAGTGATTACGTCTTCAGTTGCAGGTACAACTTGTCCAAAACTAGCAAAATTTATACCAAAAATTCCCTAATCCAACATGTTTCAAGAACATGTTGGTTTTGAAACTAAGGCGTTTGATATTTTTAAGATTTATGTACATATGTGTGAATGTAGGACACTGGACCTATGCAGCAAGCTTTTACAAGAAACAGCTTACTCTTGACCATTTGATTGCAACCTATAAAAAGCCTACAGTGAGTTTTTTAAGTTTCACAAAATTACCCTTTTCTTTGTTTTGTGGTGAAATAGAAAGAAAAGTTTAAGAAAAGTTGAATAAATGTGTAATCAGGTGTCTCTTATCAATGGAATAGTGATGGGAGGAGGAGCAGGTCTCTCTGTGCCCACAACATTTAGGGTTGTCACTGAAAAAGCAGTAAGTTTCTGTCACCATCACTTCCCAGAATTAGAATTACCAGAAAGGTTTAATTAGTCAGATTATACTGCTTTTGTTTAGATGTGTCAATTAGGTATCCGTTTTTAAAAAAGTGTCAATTGAGTATCAACTTTTGAAAATATACCTCAATTAGATCCTTTTCGGTAAAAGTTTTCAAAGATCGATTATTTGTAGGTATTTGCAATGCCAGAGGCATCTATAGGACTTTTTCCAGATGTTGGAGCCAATTACTTCCTCTCTAGACTTCCTGGCTTTTTTGGTAGCATTCTTAAATCTGTAACAACACTCATGTTTCTGTTTTTTACTTTTTTGTTTTGATATTAAGTTGTAATATATGCAGGGGAATATCTAGGGTTGAGTGGAGCACGTTTGGGTGGAGCAGAAATAGCTGCATGTGGTTTAGCCACACACTTTGTGCCTTCAATAGTATAAAACTATCACTTCTTCCTTAATTAATATACTTTGATTGTAATTAGTTTTAATAATGTACGAATTATAAATCCGTACAAATAAATTATCTTTATGTGCAACAGAAGCTAAAGTCATTGGAAAATGCCTTACAAGTTCTTAGTTCTCCAAATGTTTCAACCATTTCTGCTCTGATAAAAACCTTCGCAGAGAAACCAAACGTGAAAGAAGACAGCCCTTTTAGAAGGTAAATCAGGAAAACTTATATAGGATTCTGCTCTTTAGATTTTTGTGTTTTTTGAGTATTGAAACACATAACAAATTAATGGTTTTCCACTGTAACCAAAAAAAAGGTTGGAAGTTATAAACAAATGTTTCTCAAAAGAGACTGTGGAGGAAATAATTGAATCATTGGTAAATATCTCTCTCTGCAAAAATTCATCATTTCTCCTACAGTGTTGAATGCTTCGTATATAATATAATTTTGAATCATATGATAATGTTTTATAGGAAGAACATGAATTACAAAATGGAGCTGAAAAATGGATTACGAATGCATTAAGCTTCATGCGTTCATCTTGTCCTACTAGCCTCAAGATATTTCTGAAATCAGTAAGTTCAACAGGGATAAAACTCAACTAGTATTAATTGTTGATCATAATTTTGAAATATAATTATTTACTGTCTTTTTATTTACCAAGAAAGCGACATGGTGAAATTCCATGATGCTTTTAAATATTAATCAATGTTACTATTTCTAATCTTTTATCAGAATTTTCTGAAATTTTACTTTAGTTGTTTGCAAAATATTACAATCAAATTTCTGCTACATTATTTTTTTTTTTGCAACCATATTAATGAGAATGATTTTGATGAGTGTTAGATTCGGAGAGGGCGTGTAGAAAAGATTGACCAATGTCTTCATCGAGACTATATCATTGCCTGCCACTTCTTCAGAGGAACTTTTGGCAATCATTTCTACGAGGTAAATATTTCCCTGACTCTCTTTTGTTCATATATTTCATCAATAATAAAGTTATAACTATTTTGACTATACATTAGTTTTTTTTTCTCTCTAAATTAGGATATAGAGATTTAGTATTTTTATGTTGTAACAATTCTTCTGTTGGATATGCTGAAAAGGGTTCGAGAGCAAAGCTATTTGATAAAGACAACAAGCCTAAGGTAGGACATAATATGTAATGTTCCATTTCCATGGATATAGTTTGAATATCTCTTTTAAACCTAATTTTTTTTGGCACTTTTGTTTTGTATTGTATATAGTGGGAGCCTTCGAAACTAGAGCTTGTTGATGAAAAAATGGTGAATGAATACTTTAGGAATATCAACGATGAGGAGTGGGAATATCTTCGATTTCCTGATAGATCCAATTACCAAATTGCGTGCAAATTGTAGATTGAAGCTATAAGTTTTGAACGACAACCATATGAACTATATTCAACAAGTAATCTATGAATAAAGTGGAGTTGAGGTGTAATTTAGTATTAAGTAAATTGAAGTTTTGATGGGACGTGATTCTCTCGAGGCTTTTCTATTTTGTATTTTCTCCTTTGTCTTATATATAGTATCATTTTGAGGAGTGAAAAAAAAAATTAAAGAACTGCTCTTTTATCTTTTATTTTTATTTTTTAAGAAAGGAAGTTTCTTTGTCAATTTTCTTAAAACATCAAAATGATGAGGACTAAGTAAGTCAAGAATTAAAAAAATTTGATTTTGTTAATGTCAAAGGACTAATGACAAAAATTATAACATTATCATTTTTTGTTAATTTGACTAACGCTAATGTGAGTAATTTTAAAAACATTTTTGTACAATTTTTGTACAATGTTAAAAGTCTTATATCAATTAAAAATAAGACTAACTTAAAATATATATATAAATGGGTGCAAAGGTGGAATAAATGAAAAAAGTATTGATAAAAGACATGTGTGAATGAAAAAAAATGAATGTGGGACAGAGAGTTCAGTGTTGAGGAAGAGAATGAAGAATATAAGTGTGAAAATATTAATATTAAGAATGAGAGAGAAAAATTGTGAAGAGATTTATTATATTTAAATTTAAGCCTTTTGGATTCATGGATACAAAATTTAAATAAGACTAATATCGGTTTAAAATGTCCTAGTGTTATTGTGATAAACATTTTTACTTAATAAAAAAGGTTAAAAGTAATTGACATTATTTGATATGACTCTATTTGTATTTAATATTAGATTTACATCGATAAAATCGATGTTAATTTAATGTTATTATAAATATTTATTAATTAGAAAAGGATTGAAAATTATTAGCATGAATATAGAATAGGTTAAACCGCCTCTATCACGAGCTAAATTATTTATACTTTTATATATTTGAATTTTTTAAAACAAATTAAGCTTTTATATTTAACTAGAATCAATTTAACGACTTTAATATTCATAGTTTAATTAATATGGGTTTGGTCCGTTGGATTGGTTCGTAGGTCTGCAAAAATAATGTAGGTGGGTCAGGTTAGTGAACTTGTAGTGGCCCAGCCTACAGGAGTTTGCAGCTCCCAAGTCTGCATTAAAGAAAACTTCACGTGTGTATATCAGTTACTTTTTTCATGGACTCTTATACTAACGTTCCAATTTCTTTCTTGTATAATTGGATAAGACAAGTAATATGTATTTTTTAATGTGCAAAAATTTAAAGAATACATTGCATATGTCATAGTACGAATATAAATATGATAAAAATGTTGAATTATCAGTTTATCATTCAACTCCCCCAAATGTTTACTTAATTTTATGAACCTCTTAAAATTTTTTTTTTCTTAAACATTAAAAGTTTTATTATAAAAATTTAAAAAATAAATTAAAAAAATAAAACGGATTGACCACAAGTCTACCCTTATACCCACAAGTCTACCCTTATATCAAGCAGGTCAATTTTTTAAGTCCACAATTAAAATGTGGGACAGTACATACCGGCCCGCATAGTATGGGCCAAATCCTAAATGGACAAGACCGGTACACGTTGCCACCCTCCGCTGCATAGGTGACGAAAAGTTATTACACTACAAACACCCCATGCGCTTTTTGACATTTTATTCAACAAAAGTGACTTTATGAGTTTTACAAATTCAGAAATAGACTAAATTTAACAGTTTAATACATAGAAAACACGGTTGCATAATCATAGAAAAAGGAAGGAAAATTACAGAGACGATCGTGAAAAGAGACCGAAAATTGGATTAATAGTTGTAAAACCACCATCCACTGCAAGATTATGACCACTGATGTACTTAGATTCATCACTTGCCAAATAGAGTGCAGCATGTGCTACATCTTCTTCAGTCAAAGCAACTCCTCCAAGATTTGAGTAAACTTTTGAGCTACCATCATCATCAAGTTTGAAGAACCCTTTTCCAGATTCGTTACCAATGAAGTAGGGTGACAAACAGTTCACTCTGATGCTAAATTTTCCAAGTTCAGCAGCAGCATTCTTCGCGAGTCCTACAATGGCATGTTTACAACTTGTGTATGCGTGAGTTGCAATCCCTCCAACACTTGAACTCACACTTCCTATGCTTATTATGCTTCCCTTTTTCGCTGGGATCATCACTCTTGCTGCATGCTTTGTTCCCAAGAACGGACCTATCAGATTGACTCTAACAACACGTTCGAATTCAGCCACATCATTGTCCAGAATGATGTCTTTGGCATCATCTATTGTTGCAGCGTTGTTCACCATTATGTCTACCTTTCCGTACTTGGACACAGCCATGTTAACGGCATTTTCAACATCCTTTTCTTTTGACACATCACAGTGTATGTAAGATGCAGATTCAGTTCCTATGTCAGCTTGAACTGCTTGACCTAGGTCATCTTGAATGTCTGCAATTACAACCTTTGCCCCATGTTTGGAAAACAACCTTGCCATGCACTCACCAATGCCCCTTGCCCCACCAGTGATCAAAGCCACTTTTCCTACTAGTCTGCAAAATAATTGTATAATGTAACAAAAAGGATAGTTCAAAATTTAGCATCAACTTTTACTCTGGACTTTTAATAGTGACTTTTTTTTTTTTTTAATCAAGGATCTGAAATGAGTTCATCTAATTTTTGTCTTCATTGTGGATGGGATTATAAATTAAAATCAAATAGTAGTGTGTTTTATGATTAAAGTGCAACTAATATAAGCAACCAATACACAGGCATTGCATATTAGGTTTTTGTTCATACCTCATTGCAGGAATTGGTAGCTGTGCGCATGCCATATTTAGAAGATGACCGTGTATATGGTATAAAGATAGGAGAAATATATAGTTGAATGTTAAACAGTTCAGAAGCATGAGTCTCACGTAGCGATAAGAGCCACCAATGTAGAATTAAGAAATTTCGTGTAAACTGATGTAGTATCATATCATGTGGAGGTCGAGTTCAATCACAATTTAAATATTTTTTCTTTTTTTCAGTTTGTTAGAAGTGGATTTTAAACATTATTACAAATTCTCATATTACATGGAAATTTTCTTGCAAATTTATTAAAAATTTTCGCAAGAAAAGGCTTTTTACTGCTATTTTTTCTTAGAATTTTAATTGACAGATAATTTTTTTGTGGATAATTATTTCCTACAAAATTATAAAATTTGCAAATATTTCTTACAAAATTTGTTGCAAAAAGTGTTTTATACAAAATATTTTACAAAAAATTTGGCAGCAATTTCCTGCAAATTTTTTTTTTCATAATAAAATTTATAAGTATTTCTTACAAAAAAAATTTCAAAACAAATTTGCAGGAAATATGAGTGTTTTTGTAGTAAAGCCTAATTCAATCTCATAAAACTGATTTGTAAATTAGGTTTGCATCCCCACTTATATACTATAAGTTTAAAATTATATAAGTTTAAAAGTTAGAAGTTCTGACTTCAACTTTTTCTGTCAACAAATTACTAAATACTAATATTTGTATACAAAATATATAAAAGTATATTTTGATAAAAAAAAGTTGTAACTAACCCGAGGACAATTTCTTGTGATCTTTCTCACCCTACTTCATTCTTTCCTCCTTTCACTGTTTTTTCAATTTCTGCATCGTCTTTGTAAAGGCTTGCACTACTCAGATCAAACCAGTTTTCCTTTGTTTTTTTTTTTTTCTTGCTTCTGTGCCCAGACCCCTTATTTAAGAGATTTCATCTCTAATTTGTTCTCACTTGAACTCAATTATTTTCCCTTCTCAGGATTAAGTGACATGATCAAGACCTGAAAATAACTATATATGCTAGTTCTTTTGCCTGGTATGGTATAAAAAATAACATTATTTCTATATGCTCAGATTGACCAAATAATAGAAAAACAAACCATAGGGTATCACAATGTTGCAAAAATTGCATTTTAATTCTATAGCTTCTTGAATATTCAATCAAAAGTAGCATGTTAACACGTGATAAAACTCATAAGAATACATGATATATATGATCAACATTCTCATTCACATAAAGAACATCTTGACTCTGCAGGATCTAGTGTCGTGTTTCTTTTCTTCATATATTATCTTTAGTTGAAAACATGTTATGAATCAACTTCAAAGCAAAAAACAATATATTCATAGATCTTGATACTAAAGAAAATGTTGAAAAACGTTTTCTCTGTACTCTGTTGAAATTGATGAAGCGTTGAGTACGCAAATTTGACTGAGTAAACATATTTGTCTCCTTTTATGTTCATGTGTTTGTAGCTCCTTCGTTTAATATTTTTTCCATGAAAATTAGTTGTTTCTTCCACTCAAACCTTTCTTTTCTCAATTGGAAACCCCATTCACACTCTCCAAGCCAATCTCTCGTGTCTCTCATTGAACATAATTGTTGTAGAGAGTTATTATTCAACAATTTTTATAGCTTGAAGTGAATTTTTCAACTCATTGTTTCTATCACAAACCATTATTTCTTCTCTTGGAAACTAAATTCACATTTCCCTAGCCAATTCATTGTATTTCTAGTTGAGAATTACAATACAATAATATTTGACTTTTTAAGTGTTTATTCTCCTATATCTGCTGGAGAAAGGCAATTATCAATGTTATCAACCCAAATTTAAACACTAAAACTTACTTTTTAGAAATATAAAATTTAAGCTTAGTTTACTTAATTCATTTATGATTGATAAATTTTTCTCGATCAACTTTTGAGTTGAAAAAAAACTAATTTATGCTGACAAAAATAAGAGGGATATAGAAAAGGACACAAGTTATGCAGAGCGATTATCCATTTTCGCGATTATCCATTTTCTGAATGTCTTTTTTATAGAAAATTAATTCGCTAATAAATTATTTTACCTAAAATTCTTCTAAAATGAATTGTTTTATAATTTTAAGCAAGAAAATAAAATTAACAAAATTTATTATTTTTAATGAGACTTTTTATTATTTTATTTTCATGTTTTTACCATGTTTAAAGTTCCTGTAGCAAAGGAGATGAAAACAAAAGAGTGAAAAATGAGATGGTTGGGATTAAAGGAAATGTGTAAAAAGTGAGAAAAAAAGTTTGTAACAGATTTTATTTTTAATATATATTTTAAAAAATTATAGAATTAGTTTTAAAAATATTTTAATATATGTTTAAAAATATATTTTTTAAATATATTTTAATTTTAATTAATTAATTATTTTAATATAAAATATACATTAACAAAATATTATGATTATATTGTTAATTATTTTAATTATTCATTATACTATAACAATAAAATATATTTATAAATGTTTAATTATTATATGTTACATATTAATTTTAAAATATATAATAATATTAATTGATTAAATATAACGAAATATTATTATGTTTATTTTTACTATACTTTTTAAATATGAATAATAGTATCTTAGTAGATGATAATAGTGTAATGTTATTAAGTTAATATATAAAACAAATTTATATTTATTAAAAATGAAGTGAAATGTTAAAAATAAAGTGAAATGAATAGAAAAGTTAATTGTTGATGAATAAAAAAAATAAGATAAACAATTTTATAGAAAATAAGTAAAAATAACCAATAATTTTAAAAAATAATAAATAATTATATTATAAAGGGAATAATTGGGATTATGAAATGTGGACACAAAAGAGAGAATCCTCTTTGTTATTAAGTTAATATATAAAATAAATTTATATTTATTAAAAATAAAGTGAAATGTTAAAAATAAAGTGAAATGAATAGAAAAGTTAATTGTTGACGAATAAAAAAAATAAGATAAACAATTTTATAGAAAATAGGTAAAAATAACCATTAATTTTAAAAAATAATAAATAATTATATTATAAAGGGTATAATTGGTATTATGAAATGTGGATACAAAAGAGGGAATCCTCTTTGTTATTAAGTTAATATATAAAACAAATTTATGTTTATTAAAAATGAAGTGAAATGTTAAAAATAAAGTGAAATGAATAGAAAAGTTAATTGTTGATGAATAAACAAAATAAGATAGACAATTTTATAGAAAATAGGTAAAAATAACCATTAATTTTAAAAAATAATAAATAATTATATTATAAAGGGTATAATTGGTATTATGAAATGTGGATACAAAAGAGGGAATCCTCTTTGTTATTAAGTTAATATATAAAATAAATTTATATTTATTAAAAATGAAGTGAAATGTTAAAAATAAAGTGAAATGAATAGAAAAGTTAATTGTTGATGAATAAAAAAAATAAGATAAACAATTTTATAGAAAATAGGTAAAAATAACCATTAATTTTAAAAAATAATAAATAATTATATTATAAAGGGTATAATTGGTATTATGAAATATGGATACAAAAGAGGGAATCCTCTTTGTTATTAAGTTAATATATAAAATAAATTTATATTTATTAAAAATGAAGTGAAATGTTAAAAATAAAGTGAAATGAATAGAAAAGTTAATTGTTGATGAATAAAAAAAATAAGATAAACAATTTTATAGAAAATAGGTAAAAATAACAATTAATTTGAAAAAATAATAAATAATTATATTATAAAGGGTATAATTGGTATTATGAAATGTAGATACAAAAGAGGGAATCCTCTCTGTTATTAAGTTAATATATAAAATAAATTTATATTTATTAAAAATGAAGTGAAATGTTAAAAATAAAGTGAAATGAATAGAAAAGTTAATTGTTGACGAATAAAAAAAATAAGATAAACAATTTTATAGAAAATAGGTAAAAATAACCATTAATTTTAAAAAATAATAAATAATTATATTCTAAAGGGTATAATCGATATTATGAAATGTGGACACAAAAGAGGGAATCCTCTTTGTTATTAAGTTAATATATAAAATAAATTTATATTTATTAAAAATGAAGTGAAATGTTAAAAATAAAGTGAAATGAATAGAAAAGTTAATTGTTGATGAATAACAAAATAAGATAAACAATTTTATAGAAAATAGGTAAAAATAACCATTAATTTTAAAAAATAATAAATAATTATATTATAAAGGGTATAATTGGTATTATAAAATGTGGATACAAAAGAGGGAATCCTCTTTGTTATTAAGTTAATATATAAAATAAATTTATATTTATTAAAAATGAAGTGAAATGTTAAAAATAAAGTGAAATGAATAGAAAAGTTAATTGTTGATGAATAAAAAAAATAAGATAAACAATTTTATAGAAAATAGGTAAAAATAACAATTAATTTTAAAAAATAATAAATAATTATATTATAAAGGGTATAATTAGTATTATGAAATGTGGATACAAAAGAGGGAATCCTCTCTGTTTTTAAGTTAATATATAAAATAAATTTATATTTTTTAAAAATGAAGTGAAATGTTAAAAATAAAGTGAAATGAATAGAAAAGTTAATTGTTGACGAATAAAAAAAATAAGATAAACAATTTTATAGAAAATATGTAAAAATAACCTTTAATTTTAAAAAATAATAAATAATTATATTATAAAGGGTATAGTTGGTATTATGAAATGTGGACACAAAAGAGGGAATCCTCTTTGTTATTAAGTTAATATATAAAATAAATTTATATTTATTAAAAATGAAGTGAAATGTTAAAAATAAAGTGAAATGAATAGAAAAGTTAATTGTTGATGAATAAAAAAAATAAGATAAACAATTTTATAGAAAATAGGTAAAAATAACCATTAATTTTAAAAAATAATAAATAATTATATTATAAAGGGTATAATTGGTATTATGAAATTTGGATACAAAAGAGGGAATCCTCTTTGTTATTAAGTTAATATATAAAATAAATTTATATTTATTAAAAATATAGTGAAATGTTAAAAATAAAGTGAAATGAATAGAAAAGTTAATTGTTGATGAATAAAAAAATAAGATAAACAATTTTATAAAAAATAGGTAAAAATAACCATTAATTTTAAAAAATAATAAATAATTATATTATAAAGGGTATAATTGGTATTATGAAATGTGGATACAAAAGAGGGAATCCTCTTCGTTATTAAGTTAATATATAAAATAAATTTATATTTATTAAAAATGAAGTGAAATGTTAAAAATAAAGTGAAATGAATAGAAAAGTTAATTGTTGATGAATAAAAAAAATAAGATAAACAATTTTATAGAAAATAGGTAAAAATAACCATTAATTTTAAAAAATAATAAATAATTATATTATAAAGGGTATAATTGGTATTATGAAATGTGGATACAAAAGAGGGAATCCTCTTTGTTATTAAGTTAATATATAAAATAAATTTATATTTATTAAAAATGAAGTGAAATGTTAAAAATAAAGTGAAATGAATAGAAAAGTTAATTGTTGATGAATAAAAAAAATAAGATAAACAATTTTATAGAAAATAGGTAAAAATAACCATTAATTTTAAAAAATAATAAATAATTATATTATAAAGGGTATAATCGATATTATGAAATGTGGATACAAAAGAGGGAATCCTCTTTGTTATTAAGTTAATATATAAAATAAATTTATATTTATTAAAAATGAAGTGAAATGTTAAAAATAAAGTGAAATGAATAGAAAAGTTAATTGTTGATGAATAAAAAAAATAAGATAAACAATTTTATAGAAAATAGGTAAAAATAACCATTAATTTTAAAAAATAATAAATAATTATATTATAAAGGCTATAATTGGTATTATGAAATTTGGATACAAAAGAGGGAATCCTCTCTGTTTTTAAGTTAATATATAAAATAAATTTATATTTTTTAAAAATGAAGTGAAATGTTAAAAATAAAGTGAAATGAATAGAAAAGTTAATTGTTGATGAATAAACAAAATAAGATAGACAATTTTATAGAAAATAGGTAAAAATAACCATTAATTTTAAAAAATAATAAATAATTATATTATAAAGAATATAATCGGTATTATGAAATGTGGACACAAAAGAGGAATCCTCTTTACTATTATTCCTCCGTTTTTTTTCTACTCATAAGGTAAAAAATTTTAAAAAGAATTATCTCAATTTTCGTACCTTTTCTTTATCTCGTCTTTTGTTTTCTTGCGAATCAGTCCCCTTTGTTTATATGAAAGGAAACACACAGTACGTTAGGGTTCTATTTTTTACCCTACTTTCCAAGACGATTGAAAGCTTAATATCAGCACTTTCTGTCATCTTCTACTTGTTTTCTGTAATCATTGATGAAATAATTTAACTTTACAGAAGAGTAAAAGAATATATATATATATATATATATATATATATATATATATATATATATATATATATATTTGTTCTGAATATTGTAAAACGATTTTTTTTTTTAAATATCTACCTTACATAGTCATTGTCATGGTTTTGCAACAAACCATTACCATTCATTTTTTTATATCTCTTGGCCTCCTTATCTTCACTCTTTCCTTCTTTCACTATTCAATTTCCTCCTCATATATAAAAAATAATATTATTTCTATATGTTCAGATTGATCAATAGAAAAACGAACAAACTACCGTACCTTCCTACCCTTTTAACAATAGGGACATGACAATGTTGCCAAAAGTGCATTTTATTCGGATGGTTTATTAAATATTCAATAAAAAGTAGCATGTTAACATGTGAAAACTCATAAGAATACAACATATGGTTAACACTCTAATTCCATTTACATAATGATCCAGAAAAAAGTAAAAAGTTAATAGTGCTCAAATCGAAAATAAAAGAGGTAGAGAATTCTCTTAATTAAAAGTAAATAATACTAAGGTCAAAATAATTTTATTCCTTGATTGATTGTGGGAGTTAACATTTTAATTCATTGGTGTATAGATTTTTTAGCACAAAATATATGACAGATTAGATTATCATCTCAGGGAGGTGTATTTATTTGGGTCCTTACATTGAAGGGTTAGTCTTATTTACTGAGTTTTTCTTTTTAAGTTATGGTAATTATTGAACTAACAATTGTTCCTTCATTGTAGGTCTTATTGAAAATTAATAATTATGATTACTCATTATTACCTAATTGTTTGGTTTTGTTTCATTCATAAGAAACCCAACTCCACACGAAGGACTTTCTACAAAGGTAATGTTACATAACATCCAATTAGTATATAACAATTATGACTAACATCTTTTCAATTTAACTAGAGTTGTGGCACCATCAAACCAATTACTACATAGGAGATAAAAAAAATGTTCAATTTATAACTTTGAAAGGTTAGGAATCACTCCTATAATTTAATTATTTTGTATAGAAGTTATATGTGAACTTAAATTTTCCCTTTATTTTAGTGTAATAGGTTGAATAGTTCTTTTGGATGTAGATATTATGAGATGCATTGGATTAAAACTATAATTAAGACATGAATCGTTGGTGATTGGACAAAAGTATGTAAAAACTTATAACTTGTTCATGAATTGTATATTTTTGTGAAACTTTACACATGCTAACATTGTATTACTATTTTAGGACTACAATATGCGTCCTCATTGTCAAAAGATGACATGTCAAAAATAAGAAGAGAGTGATCAACTTATCTCTTCAAACATTTACTTGAAGATTAGATTTTGTGTAGTTTTTTCTTTTCATTTTGTTATCCTTTGTATTATGCACTTTTGACTGTGTTATATTTTGTATGAACTACGTAAATGAACTATATGTTAGAAAATGATTACTCAAATAATACTAATAATAATAATAATTATTAAGGCAATAAAAACACTAAGACATATATATATATATATATATATATATATATATATATAAATCAATAAATATTAATAAGAGATCAACAATTATAATCGATCGAGTGCAGTAAAGGATCTCCAAACCTTATGAACACCACTGTCTTAAAGATTATATAGAAATGAAGAACACTTTTTAGAGAACTCTAGTGTCTATTGTTTCTGTTATTGTCTCTTTCCCCATGCACCTAGGTGGTATTTATAGGTAGTAAAGGGAGACAAAGAAGTAAATAGTAATAAAAATATAGCCGTTAGCCATAAATACCATTAATCCATAAATTAAAGGTCTATAAAAACATGAGCAACAGTAGAATTTTTATTTTAATTATTTATTTTTTAAATTATATTAAAATATTTCTAACACTATGGTGTTCTTGATTTGTTTTTTGGTTTTCAAGTGTTGGTGTTACGTTAAAACCAACAAAGAACAAGATATAAAAAAAACTGTTAAATTTATATTTGACTATGAATGATTAACTGACGTAAATTCGTCTGGCTATACATTAACTGACGTAAATTTTGGTGCTAAAATATGGAAAATACAAACCAAAATTTACATTTGACTCCTTGATACCACATGTACTTTTACGTTAATCAACTTTGCATCAGACGTAACTTTACATTTGGTATTTTACAATACGTAAATTTATGTCTTTTGAATCTACGTTTGACCAAAAGCTTTTTGTGCTAGTGGTGACATAGAATCAGCAATTACATGTTCAATTGCAAGTCAAACTTGTCTAGAACATCCAAGAAATTTATGAGAAATATTCAGTTACTCAGCAATTTTTTTTAGTGACAAATGTTTGTTGTTAGTTTTTTTTAGTGAGAGAGTTGAACCATAGCATCTCACACCTTTCTTTCTAAATTTATCAAATCAATTTTATTTTGTCAAAATTGTTAGCAGGAAGAGAGATCGAATCTATGTATCGGGAATAATTCAAGTCTAAGTCAAAGTTCTACATTGAATAAAATAGAAAAAGTCGAACACTATATAAGAATAAAGGTCAATAATATTATTGTCTTAAGATTTTCGGTTAAAATTGGTGTCAAATGTCTTATATGTATAAACCAATGTCATATTTTTTTTTATCAACAAAGAATAAAATTAAATCAACAGAGCACTTGAGGGGTGCTCTAACCTTTATACAAAAAAAAAAACCTTGTATGATTTGATGCATTAGCTTAGAATCATAACATCACCGGCCACAACCCAACTAAAACACTTGGTCACAGTCTATAGAAGCATTATGATTCACAAAAAGGATCATAAGTGAGCATTTGTATCAGGTAACCTAACATAATATATACTAGACACTAACAGAAACCAATGTCATATATACATAACCATAATCTCTCAATAACCATAACTCATATCATTAAATATAAACTCAATACCACGACTTAACCCTTCATGTTGAACTATAATGTTATTTAATGAGTGATGTTTACTTTTGAAACTATGTTCTTATAGACAAACTAAATCCCTTTGTAATGTTTAAATACATATATATGTCAATCTCCTGAATTAAACCAGGACACAGGACCTATGCTGCTAGCTTTTACAAGAAACAACTTACTCTGAATCATTTGATAGCAACCTATAAAAAGCCTATGGTGAGTTGGTTAAGTCTCAAACCATATATCCATTCTTCCACATCTCATAATATTTTAGTTACCATTTGAGTGGTTTTGTTTCAAAGTTGGTGGATTCAGGTCTCTCTGATCAATGGAGTAGATGGGAGGAGGGGCAGGAATATCCATGCACATGAGGTTCAGGGCTGTCACTGAAAAAACTGTATGCATATGCTGTTCTCCCCCAGAATTAGATTAGAACACCAAACCTAAATTTATTTCAATCATCCAAATAGTTTCTAACTAAACCAGAAGTTTTATCAGATAAATCTATTTGCCAGAGGCATCTATAAGATGTTAGGTTTACAAGGAGGGGTATCACTGGGGAGATACAAACACAAATGAGATCTGAGCCAAATCACATAAGACATTGACACCACTTTCAACCCAAAACCTTAAGGCAATAGGTTTATGAGTCTTTATTCTTATATAGTGTTCTACTTTCTCATTTCTGATCAATGTGAAACTTAGACTCACACTTGAATTCCTAACATAGGATATTTTCCAGATGTAGGAGCCGGTTATTTCCTTTCTAGACTTCTTGGCTAATTTGGTAAGCTCTTTGGATGTGTAACAATACTTGTGTTTTTTTTTTTCTTTATTGTTTTGATATTTATTTGTAATATATGCAGGGGAATATCTAGGGTTGAGTGGAGCACGTTTGGGTGGAGCAGAAATAGCAGCATGTGGTTTAGCCACACACTTTATGCCTTCAACAGTATAACTTATATTCATCTATCAAAATACTTCCATAAACAAAACATAATGTTACACTGTGATTTATGATGTAATTTTTAAGAAACATAATCCAAAATTCGTTGTTGTTTTTGTGTAATAGAAGCTAAAGTCATTGGAAAATGCTTTACAAGTTGTTAATTCTCCAAATGTTTCAACAATCACTGCATTGTTACAAAAGTTCACTGACAAACCAGATGTGAAAGAAGACAGTCCTTTTAGGAGGTGAATCAGGAAAAATTATACATAGTTTCTTTTACAACTAAATTTTGAAATATTGAAAATAAGAAAAAGAATAAATATAAAATTACTTAGAAGATGACAATTAAGGTTATAAGAGAAAATTGTCAAAATTTAGTAGTCAAAAAATCATTTTTCTGTAAGAGAAAGTTGTCAAAATTTAATAATCAACAAATATTATATATATATATATATATATACACTAATTTAAACAATGATTTGATGCATTTCAGATCAGGAAAGGAAGCGTAGAAAACATTGATCAATGCCTTTATAGAGATTATAGCATTGCCTGCCACTTGGCAAGAAGAAGTTTTGGCAATGATTTATATGAGGTAAATATTTTAGCAATAAAGTTCCTCCTCCTCCTAAAAAAAAGATATATATATATATATATATATATATATATATATATATATATATATATATATATATATATATATATATATATATATATATATATTAAAGCTTGTATGATTATTTGAATGCATTTTTTCATTTGGCTTTTCATTATTATTATTATTATTATTATTATTATTATTATTATTATTATTATTTATAAAAAAGAATTAATAATGCATTAGAATTAATAGATTAGTTTATATATGACTAACAATCCCTCCCTTGTTTACTAAAACCGTGAGCATAGGGTTCAAGAGTAGTAAAGATGTTCGATAAAGGTGATAAACCAAAGGTAAAAGATAGTATATATTATGTTCTATGGATATATTACCTTAAATATTTTTTTTCTTTTAAACTTTCTCATTTCATATGCAAGTAAAAACAAAGAAGGTTGAAAATAACGCAAGCTAATCGATTCCGACGACATCAATTATATATTAATATTTTTATTAGATTTAATTAATTAATTTTATTATATACTTTAAAATTAATATGTAACTTATAACAATTAAATACCTATAAATATATTTTTATCATTATATTAAATTAAATAAATAAAATAATTAATAAAATAGATACAATGTTTTATTAATATACAATGTTTTATAATGATGGATCTATGTTTTTTTTATATGTGATATTTGGTTGTGTTTTTTTTCATTGATAATTTATTTTGTGTAAATTTAAAAAGGTTGTGTAATCGATGCAATTTAGAAGGATTAAAAAAATCATGTTTTTATTGGAATACATATATGTCTAGGGGTGGCAATTAGGACTTGGTCCACAAACTTGCGAAAAAAAAAATGCGGGGCCTACAGGTCTGCAGTGGTCCGGTCCGCATAAGTCTACAGTCCATGCGGGCTGGCCTGCAAGTCTGCATAAAAAAAAACTTGCATTTGTGTATATTAATTACTTTTTTTATGGACTTTTGCATTAACGTTTCAAATCCTTGTATAATTGAAAAAGACAAGTATTATGTATTTTTTTATAATCCTTCAAATAGGTAGGTGTTTTCCTCTGCCTTTCTGACCTTCTCAGAATCACATTCTCATATCCTTGATCATTGTTGTGTGGGAGGTCAATGTCAGAGTGGCTAGTGGAATCGTCACTAGTTGTGTCTGGAATGGATTCTGATTCTGTTTCTGAATCACCAGTGTCAGTTCTGGGAGAAATCTGATTATCAATTCTGACATCTTTGGGACAGTTGTCAATGTCATCAAATAGGAAACTCAGGTCATGTTCTTCACTCTCAGTGGACTGGATGCGCTGATTAACAATTTTGTAAGGAAAAACATTCTCATAGAATATCACATTTCTGGATATAAAAACTTCTCTGCTGGAGGTGTCAAGAAGAACATAGCCTTACCATTTTTAAAACCTAAAAACATGCATTTTCTAGCTCTAGGGTCAAGCTTGGTTCTATTACATTCAAGAGTACTAGCAAAACATAGAGTTCCAAAAACTTTAAGATCCAGGTAAGTGGGAGGCTTTTCATACAAAATCTGATATGTACAAGCATTATTTAGAACAGTAGTGGGCAATCTATTTATGATATGAACCGCATGATTTACAGCATAGCACCAATAGGCTTTAGGCAAATTAGATTGAAACAAAAGACAATGAGTAATATTGAGGATGCGCTGGTGTTTTCGCTCCACAACAGAATTTTGTTGGGGAGTTTCAACACAACTCCTCTGATAATTTATCCCATAGGCATTGTATATATCAACACAATTAAATTCTGGACCATTATCAGTTCTAAAAGATTTAATAGTCTTATCAAACTGATTCTTACATGGATTATAAAATTCTGGATAAGTTTTTTAGTTTTAGATTTAGAGTTCATAAGAAATATCCATGTGTGCCTAGAGTGATCATCAACCACGGTTAAGAAATATCTATGACCATGAACAGAAGGAATGGAAATAGGACCCCATATATCAAGATGAATAAGATCAAAACAAGCATCAGAAACAATATCACTTTTATGGAAGGGCAATTTATGTTGTTTTGAAAGATGGAAGGTATCACAAGCATCAGAACCTTTAGATTGAATGTAAGGAAAAGTTTTACAGATTTGCTCAGTAATCCTACGGGCAGGATGTCCAAGTCTATAGTGTCAAGTATCTATATCAATTTTAGAGCAGTTTAGGACAATATTAGGAAAGAAATTAGTAAACTTGGTGACAGGAACAATGTCAAGATAGTAGAGGCCCTGACTGAGATTAGCTTGCCCAATCATCTGTGATGTAATAGTGTCCTGTATCTGGCAGCACTTAGAAGAAAAAATTAGTTTACAGTTCAAATCCTTGATTAAGGTTTGAACTGAAATTAAATTGAAATGAAATTCTGGAACATACAGAACATTAAAAAGAATCAGATTATCACAGAATTGGACTGTTCCAGCATAATAAGCAATGACATCATTATTATTGGGCAATTTTATTTTCACAGGTTTTATTCTGAAAAAGGTAGTGAAGCAATTTTTATTGTGTGTGACATGATCCGTTGCACCAGTATCAAGAATCCAAAGATTGTTACCTTGTGAATTCCTGTTTGAGTCATTATCACGTCTCTGTATTTGGTTGATGTTGTGTCCAGCCCCTTCAGTGTCATCAAGGAGTCTTAGAAGTTTCTGCATTTGTTCTGCTGTGAATCCTTTGGTAGATTCATCTTTCACTGGTTGTTTGTCAACAGAGTCTTCCTTCATATTGAGATTACAAACTTGTTGTTCCCTCTTTTCCTGACTGCCCTTTTCTTGAGTGTTATTGCTGCCATCATTTCTTTGTTTGTACCAAGTGGGTACCCATGCTTAGAATAACATTCTTCAACAATATGGTTCATCTTATGGAAATAAGAGCATTGTTTGCCATAGTTAGGATTTCTTCCTCTTCCCGTTCCTTGAGACCGGGGCATGATGCCTCTTCCTTGACCTCTCCAATTGCCTTGATCTTGAGACTTTCCATGTCTTTCAGAGGCGTTAAAGAGAACTTTTCCCTCAGTTCCTAGGCTGGCAGCACCATTATTCTGTCTTTCTTGCTGCATAATAAGAGAGTAGACTCTGTTTATATTGGGAAGAGGATCTAAGAGCAGGATTTGAGTCTTCACTGTGTTATAGCTGTCATTCAGACCCTTCAGAAAGCAGATCACATACTCAACTTCTCTCTGCTTTATGAAAATCTTGGAAAGGTTGCAATCACACGATTTACCGCAAACGCAATTAGGGACATGGCGTAGGAATTCCAATTCCTCCCAGACGGTTTTTATATCTGTAAAGAATTAGGTGATGTTTCTTTCCCCCTGCTTGGCAGAATGTATTTCCTGTAGAAGGTCAGAAATTCTGAAGTAGTCACCCTTAGTGAACCTTTCTTTCAGGTCCTTCCACAAATCCCTTGCAGATTCTATGTAAATGACACTCTCAGCAATCTGAGGTGAGAGTGTTCTAATAATCCAGGAGAGAACCATAACATTGGCTCTCTCCCAAGTTTCATATAGAGGATCATCTCTTGCTGGAGTCTTGATGCTGCCATCCACGAACTTCAATTTATTTTTGGACAATAGGGCTCTTCTCATATTCTTGCTCCAGGAATTATAATTGGTTTCATTTAGAGAAGGTGTAGTGAGGACCTGTCCTGGATTTTCCCCAGGATGAATATAGTATGGACTTGTGGGAATCAAAGATTGGTTAAGATCCAATCTTTCCATCTGCTGCATTGGTTTTTCTTCCTTGAATTCTTGATTGTTGATTTTGTCTTCCATGTTGCAAGATTTGGTCTTGTGTCTTGCAGATTGACTGAATTAGGATGCAGAGTGAGCAAACGGAAACAGAGCAGGCTATGAACCTGCTCTGATACCATATTGCGGCCCAAACCTATCATTAAGGGTTTCAGACCCGCGAACCCTCGATGCAAAGAGAGTTGTCATGGCGACAAGGCTTCAGAGAACGAGCATGAGCGAAGAAAGGAAGCGCGAGAAGAAGAAGAAGGAGGAGAGATCAGGGAGAGAAGAGAGCTTCGAAGGTAAGCACAAAAGCTGTTTGTTTTATTATTCAGTATTCTTCTTCTTATCTTTGTA
This sequence comes from Vigna unguiculata, assembly GCF_037176805.1. Classification (NCBI taxonomy): domain Eukaryota; kingdom Viridiplantae; phylum Streptophyta; class Magnoliopsida; order Fabales; family Fabaceae; genus Vigna; species Vigna unguiculata. The sequence goes on along the minus strand of NC_140795.1, from coordinate 46,514,989 downwards.
CACAGAAGGAGATCTATTTATATAGTCTCCGTGAGAGTGAAAGAGGATAAACAAACCCTAACTAACAACTAACAGCCCTAACCAACGATTAACAGAAACCATAACAGAAAACAGAAAACTCTAGATCGAGGGTTTTCAATACTAAAACTTAAAGAATACATTCTGTATTTCATAGTATGAACATGACGAAGATGTTGAATTATCAATTTATCATCCAATTCTCTAAAGTCTTTACTTAATTTTGTGAACTTTTTAAAATTTCCCAATTTTTAAACATTGAAAGTTTTATCATAAAAATTAAAAAATAGTAAAAATAAATAAATAAATTAAATAAATAAATAAAATAAAAAGGCGGGCTACATACATACATACATACATACATACATACATACATACACTTTTCATTTTATCATACCCTTAATTATATATTTATTTTTCTTTGTGTGATATTTTTCATCTCAAGGTGTTTCTAAAACACACATTTGATCATTTTTTTTAATATTTTCTATTTTTATTTATTTTTATCATATAGAATAATTTTTTTGATATTTTTTATATAATTATTTTTATTTTCTAACTCATTATCATATATTTATCACTATAATTGTATAAATAAATTTTATTTACTGTAATCTAATAATTTAATGTAATTGCCATATTTTTTTTTATCACCATCCAACATATATTTAAGTTCAAAAAATGAAAGATCTATGTTAAAATTTTATTATTATTATTAGTTTAATCTTTGTTCTCTATGTGATTTTGATCAAGTGAGGTATTATAACTTTTATTAGTGTATAAAAATGAAATTTCATTAGAATTAAAAAATTTAAGTAAGGACACATTTAAAATATTTTTTAATTTGAATATTTGTTTTTCTTTTATATTTTTTAAATATTTTAAAATTTTATCAATTACGTTTTATTTCATTTTAAAAATTTAATGAATGTTTTAGTTCTCATAAAATTTTATTTGGTATTCTAATTTTAAATGTATACAATTATAATTTCTTTAATATTGAATATTTGATAATATTATATTTTTTTACCATAATTTTTTATTATTTTATAATTATTAATTAATTAACATTGAAACCGTAAGAAAGCGAGAAAATAGATATACATGTATGGGTACCAGTTTATACCTGCTACCCGGTGTAGAATGAGATGAGACACAAATTTGATATCTATTGGATTTAAGTAAGGGAATGTGAATGGATTTTTTCTCTAATATTGAATATGGGATAGCGAAACTCAGTCCCGCTTCGTCTCGTTCCGTTGTCATTTCTAGTCTTTGCGGATAAAAAAACAAAATGTATTGATGATGTATGATTAAAACAAGTTTTGGTATGCACTAAATTAGGAAATACTTCCTTAAGGAGGACACTTCATTTTCAACATTGCCTTGATATAGTATTTTGGTAAGGTAGTATGCAAGGAAAGGAAAAGAATTTAAATTATCATTAAATTTGATTACTAAGTGATATAGGATGATTGAATGTATCCAAATAAAAATCAATGCTCTAAATTAATTTAATTGTCTGCCTAACTTGTCTGCACAATGTTCTTAAGGTCTACGCAATCCATTATTTCCTTTGATAATAAATGAACATCACTAAATACACGTGAAGCGTATATATGACTAAACCAGATGTGAGGACCTGTGGAATTAGCAGAAAACATGTGACGTTGAATTTTCATTAAACTATTCAGAGTATGATTCACATGCATATATGTGATTAACGAGACCACGTTTTTTTTTCATTCTTCTTCATTATATTATATATATCTAGAGCAGTTTCTGTGTTAAGGCATGCATCTATTTCCTTCTAAACCTTTTTCATCGGAGAACTATACAGCAACATATGGCTCTCAGTCTCAACTTTCACAAAGAAGCAGACCAGGTTTTCTATATTCTGCCATTAATGCTTTATTTATAAGGTCACTTATAATATATAAAGTATAAATCTTATTTTATAAGTTAATTTTGTAAAGTTGAGTTAAACTTAAAGTTTCTTTCTTAACATGAATCACAAGTTAAAGTCTATTTTAACGAGATTTATTGTTTGTTGGATATATTCTTTCATCGGACTACTTAAAAATGTTTAATCTCACACTCGATATGTATATGTTTCGATGTGAGAATTGTGTTGGAAGTTTCACCGATTTAGTTAAGTTTAAGTCGATTCTTAAGAAAATAATACATTTTTTATTTTGTACATTGCACTTATTCTATATATTAGTTAAGAAATAATATTAACTGGTCCTTGTTATTTTTAAATTTTTCCTATACATTAATAGTTAAGAGATAATATTTGATAGTGATGTTTAAGTTCTGTAATTAATAGCACTGATGATTGTTTCTTAGCAATCATTTCGAACAATTGTACTTGTTTGTTGCAATATAAATTAATATAAATTAAGTGTCCTATCCAGATAGATTTATCAAAAATTATTAGTATTTAGTTTTCAATAAAATAGTGTTTAAATAAGAGACTTTAACTAAATATGCAATTTAAATTTAGCATGAAGAGAATATTGTTAAAAATGCATGGTCAGGTTGGATTTCATCTCCCTTTCTTTAACTTTAAGTTTCAAGCAGTTAAAACTTGAAACTTTTATTTAGCTTTATTTTGTAAAGATGTCTTAATTAAAGGTTAAAAATGGATTCGGAAAGAAATGGAAAAAGAGAAAACCTTAGGTATAATTTTATTGAAATTCAAACATGAGTTAAAAATTTCATATTAAATAAAAATAAAAAGTTAAATAACACGTAAGAATTTTTTTTTTCTCAAAGTATAGAATTTTATAATTTTACCTTAAAAATGATGTTAAGATACTTTATACAATGTTCCTGAAATTTCGGGGAACAAATTCTATAATAACGGTGTGTTTTCTTTCTGTTTGACTATATTCCACCTTTTTTAAGGTACTTTTCACTGGAAATTCTTGTGTAAAGACAGTGACTCTGAACAGAACCCAGAAGCTCAATACCCTAAGTTTTGATATGGTAAGTTTTTATGCAATAAATAGTGTAATTATATATTTAATAAAACTTTCGTTTTTGTTGTTTAATATACTCTTATACAAGGAAAACCTGATATGAAACAAAATTCCTTCCACTCTGGTGTGGAAATTATATTAAATTGACAATATATTCTTTGACTGTACGCAGATTTGTCAAATAAAAAGATATTTACAAATGTATGAGAAAGACCCTTCCGTGAAGCTTGTGATATTAAAGGTAACTATTTTTCTTTTATCAAGTGTTTTTTTATTTCGTTTTTTCTTTCTATTTTTTTTTTAAATTAAATGATTATCTGTATAATTATTTTTCATCTAATTGATCAATAATAGGCTAATGGAAAAGCCTTTTGTGCTGGTGGTGATATTGTGTCGGTAACCGTGTGTTCACTTGCAGGTACAACTCTTTATGGCCGATACTTGTTTAATTTTGAGTTAAATATGTTTTGGTATTGTTTAATTTTGAGTTAAATATGTTTTTGGTATAGTTAGAATTAATCTATTTCAAAATTTTGGATTTAATTTTTTATTTTTTAAAACATATGTATTTAGTCTTTTTAATTAAATTTTATTAAATTTATTTGATATTTTAAGCACGTTTCATAATAGTATTTGACTTAATATTAAAATAAAAATACATCAAACAGTATAAACAAGTCAAATACAATTCTGAAATGCATACGAAACATCAAATAAACCTAACAAAATTTGATTAAAATAACTAAATCCATTCGTATTTCAAAAGATGAAAGATTAAATTGGTCAAAATTTTTGAAATTGACTAATTTCAAAAATCACTCAAAATTAAGAGATAAAAACATATTTAACTCTTTAATTTTGGTTATGAGATTTTGGTACTAATAATAAAATTATATTGATTACTTTATATTTATCATTTAAAATATAAAGAAATTGGTGAGTAATTTATTACGGCATGCATGAGTTATCTTGTACATGAAAGCAGGACATTGGACCACTAGTTTGTTCTTTTACAAGAAACTGCTTACTTTGGAGTATTTTATAGCAACATGTCCAAAGCCCACGGTGAGTTCATTCAAATTATAAACATTAATTACTTATTATCTAAAATTATAAATATCATTTTAGTCTCTAAAATTATTACATATTTTAATCTTTACTTTTTTGATATTAAGATTTAGAATAATTTTGAATTAGTAACGTGGAAAGCAAAAATGATCATTAGATAAAATGATATTACACTAGTGCAGAAAGAGGCTTTGGCAGCGATTGTTTTTTAATATTCTGTACCGGTTCGGGAACTGAAACATATTGGGACGAAGCCAAAAAAACATAGCTTTTGGCCTCGGTTAAGAACCGAAGCCATAGAGCCCCCTTCTACCTCGGTTCAGTGGAACCCGATGCCATAGAGCCCGGCCTTTTGGCCTCGATTTTGGTTCCACCCGAGGCCATATGTACTTCTTTTTTTTTTTTTTTATAAATTCGGTCCCCTTTTGGCCTCGGTTTTCCCTGCACCCGAGGCCATATGTGCTTTTCTTTTTTAAATTTGATCCCCTTTTGGCCTCGGTTTTGGTTGCACCCGAGGCCAAAAGTACCCTTTTTGCTTCGGTTCTGATATGAACCGAGGCCTAATATGCTGTATTTTTTTAATGCAGTTTCTGTTTTGGTGTTATTCCCACATTTAAACTTGTAAATTTTGTTCAGCACCCAACACATACCAGAATAGACCAGAACAAAATATTTTATAACACATCCACAATTCAAATTCATTTAAAAGACAATTACAAATCATTTACAATCAAGATACATGTCCTAAGCAATAGTATTGTACATTTCAATTATATATTTGGCACATGCTATCTTACCAAACTTGATGGACTTTGCGGGAATTGCTGCAGGACTCTTGAATGTCTACAAAATAATAGATTAAGTTAAGTTAGTATATAAAAAGGAAATATTGCAAAGTATTCGTTTTAATTCAAATATATATTACCGTTTTCCAATTTGTTGTAATATGAGCATGCACAGTGGTTGTCATCCATTGCATTATATAGTAACCGCACTCATATGAGCCGGTTTGTCTATTACACTACATTATATTAACAACATTACAATTAATTAAGGAAGAAAATCAAGCAAACAATTATGAAGATATGGATAGAAATATCAAATCTGAAGAGAACACCATATAAGACCTTTTGCCTTAGCCGTTGATCTCCCTAACAACATGTTATGTGCAGCAATTGAACTATGATATAGGGAATAAGTTAGGATATTTTTATATAACATGTCATATTCATAAGATTGATATTAAGGTTCTTACCAATCTATCACTTGTCTAAGATGGTTGGGGGAAGGCTATGCAAAGAGCAAAACCACACAACAAGGTTCTCCATTAAGGAAACCACAAATAACTGCCAATGACGCATGATAAGAAAATAAATTCATTGTTATGCATTAAAATGACTGATTATATTCATAAGTTAACAAAAATGACTTACCCAGCAACATAAGGGACAACATATCTAAGTTTGAGTCTAAATTTTATATGTAATTCATTGTTATGCATTAGAGGATGTATATGTAATTTCCCCTCTCAAAAGACTCATCCAACATATCTAAGTTTGAGTCTAAATTTTATGTTAAGTAAAAATAAAAAATAAAAAAATTAAATTTCATCATTTTAGAATTTATCTCTACTAATCCATATCTTACATATATAATGTAATTTTTTTTTGTTTCGTTAATTAATACAAAATCTACACGGTTTTGAAATTAGGTCTCTCTCATCAATGGAATAGTCATGGGAGCTGGAGCAGGTCTATCCATGAACACGAATTTTAGGGTTGTCACTGAAAAAACGGTACAACTTCTCTTCTTAAATATATATATATATATATATATATATATATATATATATATATATATATATATATATATTATATAATTCTAAAAAAAAATTATATATTTGTTCATTATATGTTTGTAGATATTTGCGATGCCAGAAACATTCATTGGACATGTCCCAGATGTTGGTGCATCCTACTTTCTTTCTAGACTACCTGGCTATTTTGGTAACTAAATATGTTGTTTGTTAATTAATTTTTATTTTTAGACTAAACAAATTAGGAAGAAATTAATTATATTATGCTGAAAAATTTAGATCAATTAGAAATAAAATTAAATAATATATAATTACTTTTGGTTGATTTTTTAGGTGAGTACATTGGGCTGACTGGTGCAAAGCTAGATGGTGCAGAAATGGTAGCATGTGGTTTAGCCACTCATTTTGTCCATTCACTGGTAAAACTATATTTAATACTTCTTTATTTTATAAATTCTCATGCTTTTAAATAGAAAAACACATTATTTACACTATAAGAAAAATATTTATTATTGAGATCAGAAGATCAGAATCCGTCGATAATAATCATAATTCGTTAATAATGTTTTACAACAAACTTTTAATGACCAAACATTCATCGATAAATACATTAATAGAATACATTAATAGAGTTATGTTTTAACATCCATTAAATAATTACTGTTCCCAACCCATCTATTCAAATGGTAAAATTGAATTCCTTGGGTTATTTTGAAGTGTGTATTCTTTAGCCAAATAAATTTGTGATTTTATTTTCTTCTTTTCTGTGTAACAGAAGCTAAATACACTAGAAAGTGTTCTACAAAGCGTTACTTCGGATGTAACAATGGCGACACTTATAGAAACATTCACAGATAAAGCAGTTCTGAAGGAAGACAGTTCATTTAAAAGGTAAGTGATGATTATGAAATTATAATTAATCATCTTCTTAAGATTAAATTTGTGCACTTTAAGACTTGAGACATATAATATAATTGACAACTAATCAAAGCTGAATTGTCACTGAAAATAGATTGGAAGTTATAAACAAATGTTTCTCAAAAGGGACAGTGGAGGAAATTATTATATGCTTGGTATGTAAAAATATTAAGATGTGATTTTCTTTTCTTTTATATTTTTTTTCTAATTTGTGTAGTTTCTAAGTTGAATATATAAGTGTGGGATATCATTTGAATTATGTATAGGAAAAGGAATTGGAAAATGGAGGAGAAAAGTGGATAAAAGATGCATTAAGTTCCATGAGTTCATCTTGTCCCTTGAGCCTCAAAATATTTCTGAAATCGGTAAGTATGATCAGAAGAAAAATGAAATTAATATGCTTAATTATGATCTTTGGAAAAAAAAAAACTATTAATTATGTATGATCAATCGATTAAATACGTTGTTCTTTTTTCTTTTGTCTAATTAGATAAGACTGGGGCGTGTTCAAAACTTTAAACAATGCCTTCATCGGGATTATACCATTGGTGCTCACATGCTTAGAAGAACAGTTAGCAATGATTTTTATGAGGTAATTATTTTGGAACATCTCCATTTAATGATTTGGAAGTTAATTTTTTCTGATTTTCAGTGTACAAAATAGGGTTCGTATTCAAATTTAGAGTTAAATATGTTTTTGGTCTCTCAAGTTTCAGTGAAATTTAAAATTAGTCTCTTTTTAAAATTTTTGACCAATTTAGTTCTTCATCTTTAAAAATGCGTGAATTTAATCCTTCTAATATAATTTTGTTAAGTTTATTTGACATTTCAAACGCGTTTTATGATAATATTTGAATTAACATTGAAGCAAAAATGTGTCAAACAATATAAATAATTCAAATACTATCATGAAATGCGCTTGAAACATCAAATAAACTTAACAAAATTTGGTTAAAAGGACTAAAGCAATGCATTTATAAAGATGAATGACTAAATTGGTCAAAATTTTTGAAGATGGACTAATTTCAAATTTCTCTCCAACGTGAAAGACCAAAAACATATTTAACCCTTAAATTTATTAACTCTTTTTTCTTTGTTTCTTGATTTTATTGAACTGAAACACAATTTAGGGTTCAAGAGCAAGACTGTTTAGCAAAGACAACAAACCAAAGGTAAGACTAACTTGTATAATGTGTTATTTTAATTATATAGATTTATTTTGATTATTATGCTGTGTTAATGAATAATTTTACCTTCCTATTTGGTTTATTAATTAGTGGGAACCATCGAAGTTAGAATTGGTTAGCGATGAAATGGTGGATCAGTGTTTGAGAAATGTTGACGACGAGGATTTGGAGTATTTGGAACTTCCTCATCATAGATCCAACTCTCAAATTCAAAGCAGATTGTAGACACAACATTTTATCTCCTTTCACAACTTCAAGAATGAAGCAAATTGACAAAATGTTTTTTTTTTCCAATTTCAATAAATATTTACTAAATATTTTAGGTATTTAAATGGGAAACATTGAACTGTGATTTTGTTAATTTTTCTTTTTTGTATTGGTCGATTCAGATGAATAAAACAGAAATTCTTTTTTTTTTCTCGTGTTCGTTTAGTTTCCATATTAATATGGTTAAAACCATGGATGAAAATAGAGCCCAAATATATTTATCTTTATTTCCATCATTTGTTAGATATGAAATACGTACCTTGTACGCGTTATTTTTGGATAGTCGCTATACTTGTACTCACCTTCATATGTATTTTTGTATTATCCTAAATATTGATTAAATAAATCTTTTAAAAAATAATAATACTAAAATGATGTAATATGGATTTTAATTGTTGGGTCTTTCAAGAGAGGATCATCGCGGGAATACAACATCAATGAGCATGGGCCTAACCTACACATAAAAGATTGACACCACTCTTAACTTAAAACCTTAAAGGTGATAGATTTATGAATCTTCATCCTTATATGGTACTCAACTTTGTCATTTTTACTGAATGTGAGACTTAAACTCATACTTGAATTCCCAACATTAACTTCATATGTGATCTTGTATGTATTTCAAACTCAAATATTTTAGATCTTTGTATGTATTAGATAGATAAATTTATAGATGATGGATTTTTTCTTTTTCTTTTTAAGAGATCATTAGGAAGTGATTATATATATATATATATATATATATATATATATATATATATATATATATATATATATATATATATATATATATATATATAAAGTCAATTCATATAAAAATTTACACCATTTTTAATTTAAAACATCAAGATATTGAGTTTATAAGTTTTTTTTTCTTATATTATTAACTTTATTATTCATATTCAATATAAAATTTAAACTCAATTGAATTATTTTCAACATCGAAATAATCTTTATAACTTATGAGTGTTGGATGTAATTGGGATGAACTTCTCTTCCATCAAATTTGAAGAAGATTAACCCAATAATTGACAAAGAATAACAAAAGTGGTTACTATCTTTATGCATATAGTAGTAGGTCTTTATACTAAGGGTTGGAGCACCCTAATTTCTTTCTTATATTATACTTTTGACAATAAAAAAGATGAAGTAGACAACGGAATGCTTCTATAGAAGAAGAATTTGTTTGTGAGAAAAAAAAACATGTTTTATTTGTTAAAACGTGTTTTTAACTTTTTGCATATTAAACAGTTAAGACGTCTGTTTTTAAAGCTCAAATGCATGCATATAAAGAAAATAATAAAAACATCTACAAAAGTTTAAAATTTAAATTTTGTGTTAGCGTGCAGTGAGTGAGTGAGTCATAAAAACATGTTTTTCATAATCATGTAAGAAATAGTACAAATTCATGAACATGTGATTCATAGTTAGTTCCCAAATAAACCAGTTGGTGAATTTATCCTAAAATAAGATAATTGATCACAACAAGAAAAATATCAAAGTAGTTTTCAAATGTTAATGTCGACTAAATTTCAACTTTATTAAAGTCAGTTTTTCCAACTCAAACCCGACCCAAAATGTTAACTTTCTCTTAAATTTAAAAAACGTAAAATAAATTTTATATAATTTACTTGTTAATAGCACATTCTATGTTCACACTAACTATTTTGAACTAATTTTAATAAATAATTATGTGGTAATGATGGAGACGATGCTAATGGAGTCTTCCTAATATTGGACGTCAATAAAGTTGACTAAGTTAGTTATGAAGCTACGCTAAGTATTTTTAACTTTTTCTAAAAAATATGTATATTAATGTCAAACCAGTTTCGTAACTGACATTAAAAACCAAAAGAATAACATGATTCATTATTTGTCACCTCAAAAAAAAAGTAAATAGTGTTCGATAAAAAGAATTGAATCTATGTATTTTTAAATATGAAAATTTAAACAAATCAAACTTTGAAATAGACATAAAAATCAAAATAGGGATAAAAACATTATTAATCATTGTATAAAAAAAGATGAGAGACTAAAATCTCCTCATGGACAATAAAGATCTTCGATTGACTATCACATTTACTGTATTGTCTAGTTTAAAGTTTGAAATTATTATCACAATATTGTCTTTAATGTTAATGTAATGTGATTATTTAATATATTGTCTAGTTTAAAGTTTGAAATTATTATCACAATATTGTCTTTAATGTTAATGTAATGTAATTTTTGTTCAACGTTCTCAATGTTAAAGTGAAGAAATTCAATCATGATAAATGGCGGAAGTAATTACGACTCTTCTAAAATAATCAAACGCCTTATCATCTAATTAGTGATGTAAATGAATGGATTAGCGAACTTCAAATGTCTCCAAATAATTACTACAAAAATTTTGGTTCATAAAAGTAGTCATCTTAATGGATTTTAAACTTAGTCAAGTTTAATGGTTTGTCTTGGTTAACTTGATTCTCGGTGTCAAAATTGGTGAAAAATTGAAAGCCATAATTTTTTAGTTTTGTGAATCGGAATGCATTCCAAATATCTTTAAATGACTAATATAGCAGTTTTGGTTCATGAAAAATGTATTTTGAAAAATTTAATAAAAAAATATATTTAAACTATTTTTGACTTAAATATCAACCGGTTAGATATTGTGGAATAATCATAAAATAAAATAAACTAGAGTTAATAAAAGTTTACTTTACAGATAAATTTTTTATTTGTTCTACTGAAGATAATTTATATATATAAAAAAAAATCTTCAAACACCATACAAAATATTTCAAATAAGAAAAGCTAATAGCATTTAACACATAATTAATAGTGTCAACAACGCAGTAATAGTGACATTATAAGCATATATTCGAAGAAGTCATGCAGACAAAAAGCCTATATTATTAATGCGTATATTAATTGCCTTTATCTTCAAACACGTCGTTGTAGTTAACTCCCTCCATCCAATTCCTCTATTAATTTCTTCACTTCGATTCAATCACAATCACATTCATTATTATTTCAACCTATTTAAAATTTCATTTTTATATGTATTGTGATTACAGGCAATATTAAAACTCAAATAGTATATATTCTTCAACCAAATTTTCAAAATCAATTTAAAAACAAATTACCATATAATTGCTTTGCAAAACTAAAACCATTTTACCTAATTTACAAATTTCACAATCATACAAAAAATGCACAACTTAATGAGATCATCTTATATTGCCCTAAAAATTGACTTCAACTTCTTTTTAATTAGCACATTATTTAATGAAGAGATGAAATTACATTATTAATAACTTTATATAAAAAATAAAGTTTCTTGATTTACGTATTTAATTATAAAGTCATATCTACGTTAATTTTATTTAAAATGAATAACAGTAACAAAAATATTCACATTTTAATGTATCTTAAAGAACATATACATTACGTGATGATTTTGATATACATATAAACAAAATATCAAATAATTTCATATAAATATATTTTTTATAACACCTTTTAGTTGTCTCCTGCTTTCATATTTAATTAGCACTAAGAAACATTCTTATAATGTGCAAAGGAAAAATGTATTTTGACACTCTTCAAAAATAATTACTCTCACTTCACAATCCACTTTAACCATATAATAATATATATATATATATATATATCACAAGTTCCTTTCCAACGGCTGGTTGGTCCCCTTATTACAAATAGATAGGATGTCTTGTACGATGTTTGTATGTACTCATATTTCTTATCTCTATTCTTCAACTTCTTGATAAAATATTTATTGGAAAAGTTAAAAAGGGTTATGATATTTTCAAAATGAATTTATTTTATATAATTATTATTCAATTTATTTAAATTTTAATTAATTTACTTATCAATTAAGTTTAATATAATGTTTTATTAAGGTGAATAATTGTTTGTAAAAAAGTTGGTCTATAAAAAGTAGAGTTGTCAAAATTGGTAACCTGATCCGGTCTGACTCGATCCATCAAGATTGATCACTTAATGAGTCAACCCAACTTGACTCAATTATTAGCGAGTCGAAAAAATTCAAACCCGGTCTGGCCCACCACGGGTTGGTGGGTTAAATGGGTTGACTCACAGACTCACTTAATTAAAAAGAAATACATTTTCTTTATTTTGTTGGGGTCAAAACTAAATTATAATTCTATTTAAAATATAAATGAATTTCAATGCAATCCAAATACAAACCAAAATCATAAAAATACAAATTATCTATGTGTTGGCTAAAAAAATAATATAACATGACCCAAATGCAAAGTCCAACTTACAAAAAAAAAAAAAAAATTGTGCGACCCTTTGTTTGCAGGTTTGTGAGTCAACACGGCTCACCACGTGTTCAACTCGGGTGAGTCAGATTATAGGTGGACCGGGTCAAAAATAAACCTGTATTGAAATTTGTAAAAAATTATCAATCCGATCTGACCTAAAGCGTGGAAGCCGATTTGACTCTCGGATTTCAACCAATTTTGACAGTTGTGATAAAAGAAATATTTTCCATTAGTTTGTGAAGGAAAAAAATGTCGACATAATGGTTGTGACAACACTTTGTTTGGCTGCATAAATTTAAATATAACTTAACGCGTTAACCTCTTTGACATCATTTCTTTGTTTCCTGGTACAACTCTCCCTATCGTGAAAATACCATTTCTGTTTCTTAGCTTGATGTGGTCCACATATTCCTCCCAGAAGTAATAAAAAGGAGATTCTAGGTAGTTTGTGTAGGTAGTGTAGTATACTACCCCAAATAACTCACAACAAAACCAAATCAAAGGTAAATTTTAGCCATATTAAGTTTTACGCTTTTAATAAAAATATTTGTATATTTTAAACTCTCGCAACAGAAAGTGATATATTTTTGATGGCCCAAATTTAGCTCATTTATTTAATTAACATACTTTTGTTTGACTTTAACACATTGTTTTATGAATCAAGTTTGTTGAAGCCATAGACAACCCAAACTAATTAAGCTTTTCAGCCTACTTCCAACCTTAGTTCAGGGTTCAGTTGCATATTAACATACTATAATGGATTGCAATTGGCGAAAATCTTGTACATCTGGAGTACAATAAGAAAGACAGAAAATATAAATCATATAACATATGGTTTTATTAGATCAGAGAAACAGAATAGCAGAGAAAAGAAAGAAAGTTTTATTCATTGACTAAAACTGACGAGAAAACTCTACATATTGAGTTTAAATACTCTAGAATACAAAGGTAACTAAAAGTAGGGGTAGAAAGGTAAAACACACATTATAATATCTGTTAAGGTAGGTACTAGAAGTTGAAAGACAAGTTTAAAGTCTATAAATAGTTATGAAAAGTTGGCCATAAAAACAATAAAAAACTCATTTAAGGATAAGTCGGTCAAGGTTAAAAAGAAGTTGACCAAAGCAAACAATAAGTTGGTCACTAAGTATTGTTATCATTAATTGTGTTAGAGAATTGCAAATGTTAGGAGTGATTCTATGTAATGACTGTGGAGTTGATTAATTATGTCTTGGTAGTAATGTGTTTAAGTATAGAAGTTGAATGATGTCATTAAAAGACTTGTGACAGCACGTAATAATATTAGAGACTATTTTAAGAACATTATATCTTAAACTGTACTTAATTTTATGGATGCATTATACAATTGAAACATATGGTTTGAATAACACATATAACATCAACTTAAGCTGTACTTAATTTTACAGAAACATTACACACTCAAAACTATGCTAGCAAAAGTAGAAAAGATTTGAAAACCTCATTTGGTATCAAAATACCCTTTACAATCATAGGCGGAGCAAACCGTTTCAATAGCAGTCATGGCCAAGAGAAAAAAGGTGGCAAGAAGTGTGAGTTGCTTCCACGATCTGTAAACATAATCTATTGAGACCCTGAAGAAGTTGCTCTTCCTCTTATAATCGTAGTACTTGTTCACTTTTGTAATCGTTTCATCTAACTTCTGAGTTTTCGTGGGTGCAATGGATTTGTTCATTCCGTTGAAGAGTTCCTCAGTTTCTTCCACACTCAGAGTGCTACTTGACCCTATGATCCCTGCCTTCACCAGCAGCTTCACATCCTCTACAGTGTCTACGATTCCCTTCATCAGTTCTGTGTACCGTGTGAAGATCAGAAAATCTGGTTGGGTCAGGGCCTCATAAGCCACAAGGTTTCTAATTATCACTTCGGAGTTCACATCCAGTTTCACCACAGGAAGGTAAAATATGCCCTTATTTTCGTCAAATTCTATGGCCATGTTCCCACCTTCCAAAGGTTGGAAACGGACCCCGACTGAATCAAGTTCACGCACGCAAGGGATGTTCATAATCATTTGAGTTTCTTCTTCTTCTTCTTCTTCGGAAAGATTTGGATTTGACGAAAGATCATCAAGTTGAGAGGACACTTTTATTACTCGATCTAGTTGTCGTTTAAAGGGTTTCGCAAGAGGAATATTCACGTCCTTCAGCTTCTTTATAGAGCCCACTGTCCAACACAATACACCTTTAACTTTGTTAAAGGAAATTGCTATGGCTTCAGAATTCGCGCTTTTCTGGACTGCAGAACTACCTGCGGTAGAGTTAATGTTAATTACCACTTATGTCTCCATGACTCTCGAAAACTTTTATAACAAAAAAAAGGAATAACAATAACAACATTCATGTTATGTTAAGATTAAAATAGAGACTGAGTTTACACATACCTTCTTCGCTTTTATCAGGTATGGGTGTTTCAGACTTTACAGCATCAGAGACGACCAAATGGTACATGAGATCCAACAGATGGCAATGATTTGATACAGCTTCAGAACATGTGGGGCTGTGAGTTATCTTAAGTGGAGAATGTTGTTGACAGAAAGACAAGAGCATCGAACCCAAGTATTCTTGAACTGAATGAGGAGGTTCGGAGCTTTCAAACAGCAAGATCTTCAACAAGGAGTAGATCGGAATTTGGTTCTCCACCATGAGGATGTCCCTTACGATGGCATCCTTGGTTAGTGTGAGACCACGCAACTGAATTTGGTCTCCAAGTCCCCTCATGAAAGAACCAGATAGTTTCTCGTTGAGATAGTTGTGGAAGAAATTCAACAAGAACAAGGCATCAATGGCGACGGTGTATAACAAGGTTTCGTCTTTGAGGTCGAGGTATTTGTGGTAACTAGCACGGATGAAGGTTGCTGTGTCGTGGAATTCTTGGACCACTTGTTTGAGTTCATGTTTTTTGAAGTGGTCTAGAACGGCTTTGGCTGCAAAAATCTTGAACCTTTCGGTGGGATAGAGTTCTGGGCGAAAGTGAGTGTACGGACCAATGGCTACCAAATGGGGAGAAAAGGCTTCTGGCTTGCCACGACTCAGAGATTTGGGAACATGGAATATGCAAACAGGTATTTTTTGCAAGATTGAGAAGTGGGATTCACTCACCATGTCGTTGATTTGGATGACCCAACAATCTTCATCGGATTCTGAATTGAAGATCGAGAGAGAGGCCATCTGGGATTTGGCTTAATTTTGCTGATGAATATATATGATGTATGAAATACGTGTTAGTGTGTATTAATTCTTCTTCGCTTTTCGAAACCAAAGAAGCTTTATATAAAGGCCATTGCTTCTCTCTTTTCTCTCTTCTAAAAAGGGTTTTAAAATATTTGTTTTCTTCATTTAAAAACATAATGTGATATCATTTTACACGTGACTTTATTTATTTATTTACTTTCAACAAAAAATTAATTGTTATTTCATACATTTCATATTAATTGATATTTTAGTACGTAATTGAGGCATTTTTAGTGACTTATTTAATAAAAATTAAGAAGTAATATTGAGTATTGGTGACCACATGCATGAAAAATGTAATATTACGAAGCCTCCAAATTGTTGCTCCTACTTAGTGACTCATTGGTGCACATGACAAACACGTGAAAAATAACCTTTCCTCAAAATTGTTCGCAAGTTAAAATGAGACAAAAGCTAAGGATGGAATCTTTGTCTTCACAAAGAAGGTTCATGGAGATGGACGCGTAATGAGAGCGATGCAAGAGATGGATTCGATCACACGTAACTTCTTTTAATTTTTATGTGTTGAATGATGAATTTTAATTTTCTAAAAATAAAATATAAAAATAAAGTTAAAAATTAAGCAAAGTTATGTTTTTTTTTTTTGAGAGAAAGTCACTGAATGTTTTTGAGAAATTTTCTGAGCTGCATTTTGATAAATGTAGAGATTTTTCCAACACCCAAAAAACACATTTTAAACGCATGAAAGACTTCACAGCTACACATTTTCTGATGACTTAATGTATGTGAGAGAGTTTTGAATGCTAGGAATATTAGTATGGGTTCGCGTTCGAACATTACTAATTGTTTAATATTTACATTTTTTATTTAATGGTAATTAATGTGATTTATTATAAAAATAAAATTAATACATTTAAATTATTTTATAAGATAATATATAATCAAACCAATTGAACGAAGATAATCCTGTATAATTTTTTATATAGTGTTATAAATTCGTAGGATAGGGTTTATCCCCGTCATAAATTTAACGGTCTACAACACACGAAAAATCTAATCAATTTAAAAGTGATTACAAATAAAATGTCAATTCAATTAAAATCCAGTAACAGGTATTTCAAAAACAAAGTTCACATGTCATTGTGCTGCATATGTGGGTGACACTGTTTTGTTTTCTTCACATTATTGTCGATTATAGGCAGTAAAGATAAGCATAGTTGTGAGTTGGATCTAAAATAACTAATTTAATATTTTAAAAGTTATATTTAGTCATTTAATTTATTTTATTGGATTAATTAGAATTGAGTTGTTCAGATTGCGAATCAATTAGATTGAATTTTTCGGATTAAAAATTTATATTAAACTAAGGTTTTTTAATGAAAAAATTTATATTTGTTTTGAATAAATGATATTAACACTACAAGAATTCAAGGAATTAGAGTCGAAATATTAGTGTCGTCTTTACCCTACATGCTATTAGAGTAAAAAATAACGATGGTTAAGAGTCACAAAATAAAATGTTAAGTTTAGCGTGGGCTATGCGACTCTTGATAATCACTCTTAGCGTTCCTTAAGAGACGCTAGTTACTCAATATTAAAAAAATCGCATTAAAAAAAATATAAATTTCAAAGCAATGATTCGGGGACACAATTGTATTTTAGACTAGCGTCGTTCAAGGGACGCTTTGATATTATTTTGTAAAAGTAATGGAAAATAATAGATTAAGCCGCAATCGATAGCGTTAGTTAACCGACGCAAGTTAGCAAAAATAAAAGAAAAGGAAAAATAATTTTGCAGAGATGGCTTGGAGTAAAGTGAAAAAAAAAACATTATTATTAAAGAATAGAGTTGGTTGACCAACACTCTTATCTTATTTTTAATGGAAAAATAGATTAAGATAGTAGGGAGAGCTAAAGGACGCAATCAATAGCGTGAGCTAGGCGACACAATTTAATAAAAATAAAATAAAAAATTAATTTTGGAGAGATGACTTGGCCTAAGTTTAAAAAAAATATTATTTTTAGAAGGGAGAATGGGTTGGCCGACGCTTAAAGAAGTAGGTGAAAAATTGAGATAAATTTTAATTTTACCAATTGTCTCATTTTAACTTTACCAAATTTTAACTCTATTCGTATTCGTTCTCGCACGCAGAGAGTTTCTTTCTCTCCATTCTCATTTTGCTCCATCTCCTTTCTCATTTTCAATCCCTTCACCTAGAAAGTTTCAGTCTCTTCTTTAATTGGCGCTCAACAAAAAACCATTTCGGCCCTCATGAGTTGTGGTTACTGAAGAGCGGCGGGATCGACCCTGAAGACGTGGTGGAGTTGTCGACTGTTGGGCCCGGAAGACGTGGTGGGTTCATATTCGTGTTCTCTTTGGTGCTGAAGGAGATGGGTAGCGGGCACCGAAAGGGAGATGGTGGCTTTGATATTTTTCTCGCATTCTCTATGAAATGAGCTAGTGAGTTTTAATCCCTCATATTTGAATATATTTATCATTTGAAGAAATTAGTTTCCCAATTGATTGAATAACTATTTCAGAAATGTTTGGCAGCTATTTTCCCAATTGAATACCCCGTGTTATAGCTATTTTTATCTACCTAAGTGAAGGCGAGGTGGTGGGAGGCCAATTGAAAAAAAGGGTTATTGTAGTGTTAAAGTGGTGGCCCTATAGTGTTGGAGTGTTGGTGGTGTAGACCGCAAGGGTGAGGGATTCTATTAATTCAACCTAGGTAATTCAACTCTGATTCTGTTTTTAACATATATGTGAGACACCACTTCAACTCTTAGATATATATAATTTATTGGTATTCTATTAATATTCGTTTTGCCACATTTGGATATATGAAGCATGTTTGAATGTTTGAAGTGTGTATGCTAAATGAGATACTAAAAAAGTTAACGATGCATTTTGCTATATTCTTCTTAGTAGTATGATGAATCTATTTTATTTGACTGGTATTTGCCAAATCATAAGTTGTTGGTAATTTGATTTGTGAATTAGGCATTCAATGCATGTGCATAATGGCTTTGAATATGTGCAGGATGTTAGGAATCTAAGTGAGTCTAAGTCCTACATTGGCTAAAAATGAGAAAGTAGAGCACTATATAATGATAAAGACCCAGAAACCTATTGCCTTAAGGTTTTTGGTTGAGAATGGTGTCAATGTCTTATGTGGTTGGGGCAAGTCTCATTAGTGTTGTATCTCTCCAGTGAAACCCTCTCTGTAAACCTAACAAGTGGTATCAAATTGTTTCAACCTATTTATATGTTTTTTTTTATATTTGTTGATTACAAACAATATTAAAACTCAAGTTATATATATATATATATATATATATATATATATATATATATATATATATATATATATATATATATATATATATATATATATATAAATCATTCAACCCAATTTTCAAAATCAACTTTGCTAACATATCATAGCTAGGGATATCAATGGGGCGGGTAGGGTATGGGTAGTAGCTCCCCGTACCCTACTTGCTGGTTAAATATTCGTCCCATACCTGTACCCATATCCGTCGGATATCCGTTATACGGGTACCTGCCTATTTTTTTCATATCCGCAGGTATCCACAGGTACTTGCGGATATTTACCAAATTATTTAAAAAACAAATATTTAATTATAAATTCAAATAAAATAAAATAAAATACATCATTGTCATAAATTTTAAATAAAGTTCAAATAAACTCAAGTTCATACAAGTCCAAATAATTATAAAAATAAATATAAAATGACATTCAACAAAATGAAAATTCTTTAATTAGTGCTTTGATCAACAAGCCCACTTTCTCCGATTGATTCCTGAAAAATAAACAAAATAAAAGAATAATAAACCTCAACTGCCACGTGTCAAGTACTCTTATTTTGATTCCATCATTTGATAACAAGTATACTATAAATGTCACTATCTATATAAGGTTTGATATATATGTCGCCCAATTTCAAAAAAAAGGAAAGAGAAGAACGTTAAGGGGTGTATTTGAAAGAAGACAACGTACCAATACTTGAAGCTGGAAGAATGAAGACAGAATACAAGACAAATGTGCAGCTTAGAAAAATTTAGGTCAAAATGTTTTTTACTAATATATATATATATATATATATATATATATATATATATGAGGACATTTTTGTAAATTAAAGTTTAGCGGGTACATGTATCCACGAATACAGATACTGTACGTACTCATCTCGTTAGCATGCGGGTATCAAAAGTACCCGTACCCACGAGTAGTGTGTATCTATTTTTAATATTCGTTTCCTATCCGTTGTGAGTTTTACCCACGAATACCCACAGTTACGGATTTTTCCACATCCCTAATCATATCTCTTTACAAATTTCACAACCGCAAAAATGCAAAACTTAATGAGATCATTTTATTGCCTAAATTAAGTTTGACTTGAACTTCTTATTAACACATTTTTTTAATGGAAAGATCAAAGTACATGATTACTATCTTCATATACAAAATATTTTTTATTGATTGATCCGTTAATTATAACGTCATATGATTGTCTACGTTAATTTTGTTTAAATGACCAACAATAACAAAAATATTCATGATGATTTTGATATACATATAAACAAAATATCAAATAACTTCATATAAACATAATTCTTTTACAAATATGATTTATGAGAAATGACTTTAAATTTAATAAGTTTAAAAAAACATGATTTAATAAAAAAAATATTGAAGGATGTGATATTCAGTAAAAAGTAATATGTAAATACAATTTCACTATCAACTCTTTTACTGCAAATTTGTTTCCTAAACATAAAAGGTGCATACACCTCGACACTTGGTCTCCACATACTGATATAAGAACTTCTTCCATTAGTTTCTGAAGAAGAAAAAAAGAACAAAAAGAAAAGAAATTGTCGACGTAATTGTTATGTGACAACACTTTGTTTGTCTGCATCAAACATAACTTAACACGTTAACTTCTTTGACATCATTTCTTTATGTTTCCTCTCTATCGTGAAAACACCATTTCTGTCTCTTTGATGTGGTCCACATATTCCTTCCAAAACAAGGTAAAAGCCTTTTCATCCTTACTAATTGGAAAAAACAGAGATTCTAGGTAGTTTGTGTAGCTCTTATAGTTATTTATTGCTACCCCTTTAGGTATTTCTAGATGCCAAATCTGCCTTTTTCAAAGTGAGAAATAATTCACAGTTACCTTTATAATAAAAATGATATAAAATATTTGTATATTTTAAACTCTCACATCAGAAAGTTATCTTTGGTGGTCCAAATTTAGCTCATTTATTTAATTAACATAGTTTTGTTTAACTTCAACATTTTTTTTTACGAATCAAGTTTATTGAAACGATAGACAACCCAAACTAGTTATGAGTTTGTTCAGTCTACTTCCAACCTAGTTCTGGGTTTCAGTCATAATAACATATACTCTTTAATGGGTTGGAATTGGCGAAAATCTCAGACATCTGAAGTGCAATAAATAATAAAGAAGAAAGAGAGAAAATATGAATCATATAACAGATGGTTTCCGTTGCATAACACATCAAACATACATTTTAACATCCTATGAAGGTATAACTTTATGAAACTGTTCTTAATTTTTCAGAAACATTATATACTCAAAACCATGCTAGCAAAAGTATAAAAGATATGAAAACCTCATTTGGTTTTAAAATACCCTTGACAATCATAGGCGGAACAAACCGTGTCAATAGCCGTTAGGGCCAAGAGAATAAAGGTAGAAAGAAGTGTGAAGAACTTCCATGATCTGTACACATAATCTGTTGAGGCCCTCAAGAGGTTCGTCTTCCTCTTATAATCGTAGTACTTTTTCACTTTCTTAATCGTTTCATCTAACTTCTGAGTTTTGGTGGGTGCAATGGATTTGCTCATTCCGTTGAAGAGTTCCTCAGTTTCTTCCACACTCAGAGTGCTACTTGACCCTATGATCCCTGCCTTCACCAGCAGCTTCACATCCTCCACAGTGTCTACGATTCCCTTCATCAGTTCTGTGTACCGTGTGAAGATCAGAAAATCTGGTTGGGTCAGGGCCTCATAAGCCACAAGGTTTCTCATTATCACTTCGGAGTTCACATCCAGTTTCACCACAGGGAGGTAAAATATGCCCTTATTTTCGTCAAATTCTATGGCCATGTTCCCACCTTCCAAAGGTTGGAAACGGACCCCGACTGAATCAAGTTCACGCACGCAAGGGATGTTGACAATCATAGGAGCTTCTTCATCTTTTTTTTCCTCTTCTTCTCCTTCTTCTTCAGAGCCATTTGGATTTGACGAAAGAATATCAAGTTGTGAGGAAACTTTTATTACTCGATCTAGCTGTTGTTTAAGGGGTTTCCCAAGAGGAATATTTACGTCCTTCAGCTTCTTTAAAGACCCTAAAGTCCATGTTAATACACCTTTAACTTTCTTAAAGGAAGTTGCTATGGCTTCAGAATTGGAGCTTTTCTGAACTGCAGAAATACCTATGGTAGAGTCAATATTACCACGAAAGTTATTAACAGAGATCATAATAGTTTTGAATCATCTTATAATTTCTCTATATTACGACTGAGTTTACACATACCTTCTTCGCTTGGATCAGGTATGGGCGTTTCAGACTTTACAGCGTTAGAGACGACCAAATGGTACATGAGATCCAACAGATGGTAATGCTTTGATACAGCTTCAGAACATGTGGGGCTGTTTGTTATCTTAAGTGGAGAGTGTTGCTGACAGAAAGACAAGAGCATCGAACCCAAGTATTCTTGAACTGAATGAGGAGGTTCGGAGCTTTCAAACCGCAAGATCTTCAACAAGGAGTAGATCGGAATTTGGTTCTCCACCATGAGGATGTCCCTTACGATGGCATCCTTGGTTAGTGTGAGACCACGTAACTGAATCTGGTCTCCAAGTCCCCTCATGAAAGAACCAGATAGTTTCTCGTTGAGATAGTTGTGGAAGAAATTCAACAAGAACAAGGCATCAATGGCGACGGTGTATAACAAGGTTTCGTCTTTGAGGTCGAGGTATTTGTGGTAACTAGCACGGATGAAGGTTGCTGTGTCGTGGAATTCTTGGACCACTTGTTTGAGTTCATGTTTTTGGAAGTGGTCTAGAACTGCTTTGGCAGCAAAAATCTTGAACCTTTCCATGGGATAGAGCTCAGGGCGAAAGTGAGTGTATGGACCAATGGCTACGAATTGGGGAGCAAAGGCTTCTGGCTTGCCACAGATGAGAGATTTGGGAACATGGAATATGCAAACAGGTATTCTTTTCAAGAGTGAGAAGTGGGATTCACTCACCATGTCGTTGATCTGGATGACCCAACAATCTTCATCGGATTCTGAATTGAAGATCGAGAGAGAGGCCATCTGGGATTTGGCTTAATTTTGCTGATGAATATTGCTCTGTGAAATTCGTGTTCGTGTGTGTTAAATCTTGGCTTTTCGAAACCGAGAAATTTTATATATAGGCCATTGCTTCTGTTTCTCTCCACTACGTAAGGGCTTTTAATTTTAATTTTCTTCATTGATAGAATCTATGTGCAATCATTTTACATGTCACTTCATCTATTTATTTATATTTATTTAAATGTAATTTCATCATATAAAGTTTTCGTAACCCATTAGGAAATCTTCTTGGATGTTCCTGTCATCTCTTTCAACGTTTCAACGATGATGATGGTACCAACATAGATTTGGGAGTTAATATAATGTAATTAGGAATTATGTAAAATTATATGTAACAAAAATAAATAAGTAATTTATTCTAATTATCTTGTTAGTGATTTTCTATTCAAAGGTTTCGTATTCACATTTTCTACTTATTTATTCAATAAAAATGGGTGAAATAGAAGCCCTAGAAAATAAGGTGCAATTCAGTAATATAGAGTATTGAGATAGAGGGATTGAGAGAGAGAAGTTGGTGACCACTTATCCAAATTGTTGGTCCTGCATGTATGTGAGTCATTGGTGCACGTGACAATAGCCATTTGTACACGTGACAATAACCTTTCCTCCAAAATTGTCCCCAAGATTAAAATGAGGACAAAAGATAACGATGAGTTTTTTGTGTTCACAGAGGAGATTCATGAAGGTCTGTTAATTTGCAATTGAATGGGAACAAACAAATGTCTGTTTGGTAGTACGATAAGGCAGAGTACGAGGTGGACGTGCAACGGGACCAATATGGAGGTGTTCTTAGAAAATTTCCGACATTTTGGTAAATTTAGAATCAAATACCAGAGAATTCCAACACCCAAACAACACATTTTAATCGCATGAAACACTTCACTCCTACACATTTTCTCGATGACAGTTTTGAATGCGTAATCTAAGCAAGATGACATTATTTATATAAATTTGTCATCATCTAAGGAAAAAAAATGCAATGTTTTCACCTTTAGAAGAATAAAAAATGTTGAACCAGCACAGCAGAGAGTTTTTTAAACAGTCTTTAAATTATAGTTCTGGATGCTGAATACTATTCATGTAATTGGTGACTTCTAATAAAATTGTGGCTTTCATTGTATTCGTAAAATTTAGAACCATTGTTTGTTGTTCAAGATATATGCCACAAATGGACCAAAGCAAAATCTAACTCCACTTTGAAATTAAAGTAAGAGTATAACAATCCAATGTGTTTGGAAATAGAATCTAAAAATAATAATTTATTTTTATAAATAATTTTAAATATTTTATTAGGAAATATATTTTTTATTTTTTTATCAATCAAAAATTTAATTATAAGATAATAAAATCAAACCAATTGAATGAAAATTATCGTATTTAAATGTTTTATATATTGTTATAAATTCGTAGGATAGGGTTTATCCGTGTCATAAATTTAACGGTCTACAACACACGAAAAATCCAATCAATTTATATAAAAAATGACAATTCAAGTCAAATCCAATAATAAGTATTCCGAAAACAAAGTTCACATGCGGGGTTTTGTTTTCTTCACATATTTTTTCAATTTTGGTTACCAATCATAACTGAGGCAACGAAAGTTCAGATTCCATAATTTTACTGTAATTTTCAATCATTTGGGGTTGCAACGAAAATCTCAACATAAATGCCTGGTCAAACTTCTAAGTTGAATAAAAATGACAACACTCTATGATCACTCGTGTTCTTTTTTCTCCTTTTCTATCTCTCACACCATTCTAAGTTTCAGTCTCACACTCTCTAGAGAGCACACTAACAGTGCTCATTCATTCGTGCCCACACGCCATGGTTAACCATTCAATCAACATCTCCTTATAAGAAAAAATTAAACCAATTAACCTCAGTATTCTTCAGTACATGTCTCGAACAGAGAAAAAAATGAGAGAAATTGGAAACTAGGGCACACGATTGACTCCGATCGGAAGCTGCGATTCAAAGAGAAATGAAGATTTGCACATAGGTCACACAAGGTTCTGATTTGTAGGAAGAGAAGGGTCATGCGAGGTTCAAATTTGCAGAAGGTTCACACAAATAGAAGAGTGATTTCAGAATACAAAATGAGAGTAAAGAGTGTTGATCGGGATATGAAATAAGAATGGAGGGATTTAAAAAAAAAAAAAAAAGAAGAAGAGGGAATTGAAATTTATCTAGCTTCATTAAAAAATACAAACATTTACTAGGGATTTTTACAAAAACTCCAAACAATTACCGGGGATTTAAAAAATCTCTATTATGTGTATTTATTAGTGGGGTTTTTTGTAACTTTTGTTAGTAATCTCTCCTAAAATTAATGTTTTTTGTAGTGAAAGATCTTATAGGGTTTAAAATCTTGTAGAGTGTTACATTCTTGAAGGATTTTGTAAAATTTAAAAGTATGGAGGATTTCTCTAATCAAGGTAATTAGGTAAATGGATGTATCTGTTGTGATTCTTTCTCTCTCATTCTCTCATTCTATTCCCTGTACTTATAATAAGAATAATGATATGTTGACAACTAAATTTTAATAACTTTTTCTTACAATTTGAGGTGTCATCTTTTAATTGGTTTAGATATATAAAAAAAATAAAAAAATGAAAAATGAAAGACCATTTAAAAGATGACACATCAAGTTGTAAGAGAAAGTTATCAAAATTTAGGTGTTAAAAAATCATTTTTCTTATAATAATGCATATTATACTTGTCATGTACCGTGCATCCTAACATATCTTTTAATTAATTTGTTGTGATATTGATCGATAAATTCAATAATAATTTTTCATATTACTTTAAACAATTGGTGATGGTTCAATTCACCCACTTCTCTAGAACTAAACCCTAATTCTAACAATTAGTTTCAAGAATGAGTTCTTAAAAGTTATTCAAGTTTAAATACGTTTTCAAGAAGATAATTTTGAATAAAATACTTTTTATCTGTAATTATTGACCATATGCTTTATGACGTCAATTATCAATTTTGGAATAATAATCAAGATTTTAATTGAATCTATTCATAGAAACATTTTGGATGCTATTATTAATAGACCATGTAGTTCGATGCATAAAGTTGATAATGTTTTTATTGAATATGAAAATCAAATAAGTTGGAGAATGAAATATTGTATAAAAAAGGTAAATGAATAATAAATGAGAATATAGTTAGTAAATGAAAAAAGCTTTTTAGATTAGTTAATAAATTTAAACAGAAATAAGTTAAAGAGAGATGAAACAAGTATATATTCAAAAAAATATAATTAAAAGATATATATAATTAATAAATTTAAACAGAAATAAGTTAAAGAGAGATGAAACAAGTATATATATAATTTAAAAAAAAATTTATAAATTTGTACTCGTGCTAATAAATGTGAAAATCTCTTATCAAACTTAACACGTATTTAAGCAATATCATAAAAATAAAATTTATTAATCATTTCTAATATATTAAAGTTCTATAGTTTTTAATTTCTTAATCTCATTAAATCTCAACCTCGCACACCTTCTGGATAAAAAAAAATAACAAATTCTAGAAGTTAATTCGTATTCACACCTATCTAAAGTCTTATTTTAACTCATACATAAATTAATTTTTCTCTTATTTTTCAAGACAAGTCATAAGAAAATCTTGAAAATACTGTTCAGTTCATCATACAAAATATGTGTATTAGTCAAATATTATTATTTGGCACATGATTAATGCTATAAACAGTGTCAAACACATAGTGAAAATTTAGCATATATTAGACGAAAGTACATGAAGACAAAAAAGAAGTCTATAATAACGTATACTTGATTACTCTCGTTTTTGGTGTGTTAGAGAGTTTAATATAATCAATATATAATAAAATATTTGTTATTATGTATTTTTAATTTAATGGCAAAATATTGTTCTGTAAAGTAACCTTCTAACCGAAGAACATGTCTACGAAAAAAATAATTTTATTTTTAAATACAAAATACATTGCATTTGTGACATCCCATTTAAGTAGGTTTAATTCTACCGAATAACCACGTCACATAGCTATAAACATATAAACAGGGAAATCAAAAGAAGTATTTAGGGAAATCACTGTTACAGTCATCCATAAACATGTAAAAGTCTTAGGCAGAATCACAGTACCTTAACTACAATTAAAAGCTAAAAGAAAAGATAGTTTTCAAAAGAGACATGTCCTAGGACAAGAGTTTTATAGCAGCTCTATAGCCAAAACTCATTCCTAGGAGCCACAAGAAACAGGTTCAGCTATGCAGCACCACTGCCCCCATCGAATCTACCACCAGGATTTGCCCCATCTGCTCCCACCAAGAGGTGATCATCGCAAAGAAAAGACAGTACAGGAACATACACAAAATGCAAAGGGTGAGCTAGTGCAAACTTCATTAACATATTATAAAACACGTACAAGACAAAGCAGATTATTATTAATGAACTTATAAACATTCCAATCATGAGAGGGCAGACAAATGCAAGTTCCTATGACTCGATATCCGGATCATACACTTGATATAGAATTCTAAAGGAAGTATGCACCTGTGCTGGTTTCTAAACTCTGTAGAGTCTAGACGCAAGGGGTTATCACCCAACCACACACAGGGTTAATCCATTAATGTCTCGGGCCCAAACTGTCCCAAGACTAGGACCTCCTGCCACTCTCACCACATAAACCATTCTGCTCTACGTGAGCGTGAAGGTCTATTAGAGTTCAGGATACCTTCCTTTATCTAGACATCTCCTATATCAAGGTATACACTAGGCATGCACTTATACATACATACATATATATATATATATATATATATATATATATATATCACTAGGAGTTTTCCCCATGAAACTCCCTCTCAACACATATCACATGCCTATCCATCACCCAAATTCAGTGCATTCAGACACTCAAGAATATCATGTTTCTGTACTCATGCTCATCACATGCATAACAATATATCTTCCAACATTCAAAACATAAATCATACATAACAATGACTACTTTTCAGTTCAAATCAAGTACACATACTAAGCATGATCACATACTATGAATAAGGAAAGTAATTAACATAAGCATGGAGTAGCATCAGCCAACACAGCAGCCCTTGTCACGAATTCTCGCCTAAGCTGAAGATCCTCGCCCAGGCGTTTTTGCTCAGGCGACCCCTTCTCGCCTAGGCGAGGGTCCAACAGTGACCACTGCAAGAATTTCATCGAATTCTCGCTCAGGTGACAGCTTCTCGCCTAGGCGAGACTGTGCCTTGCTCAAAAAATCATGCTTGTCGCCTAGGCGACCACTCGAGGTGAAATTCAGGGGTGAGTCCTTGCTATTCTCGCTTAGGCGAGGGTTACCCGCTTGGGCGAGATTAGCAGGTTTCTCACCTGCCAGTACATGCATTCTCTCATCTGATCGAACACACACACCCAGCAACCAACTTCATACATCAAGCCACAAGATTCAAACACCAAAACACAAGATCCGTTCAGAATAGGTAAAAACACTTAAGAAGACGATTACCCTAGCTTCCCTTACCTTGCTCAGAGGCTAACCAAAACGAAAACAATCCCGAGACTAAGGGTTACTTCAATTCCAAGGCCAAGGCAGTGAGCTGAAACATCAGGATTCGCGCAAGACGAAGTTAGGAAACCTTAACTCTAACTTGACTAACATTTTTAAACAGTGGAGGAATGAAAAGAAGAGACCAGAAGGCCTATTAGCTCAGCTTACCTGGAGAAGTATGAGTCTTGCTAGATCCGAGACGGACAATTTCGTGCCCTAGTAGAGTTCCTAGCAGAAGAACAAGAGGGGATAAGGAGACAACTTCAGAAACGGAGACAAGTGAAATGAGAAAGCAGAAGGGGGTCTTGGGACCCCCTTACTGGACTGGTCTTAGGCCCACAATGGCTAGGCCCAAACAAAAATAAAACTGAAATGGGGCTTACAGCATTTCTCTTTTGTTAGTCATACTTTATTCCGGTTAATAATAAACGATCTTTGAATTCTGAGAATGCGAACTTAACTCATATTTAATATGAATAACCTTTAAAAAACTAATAATTATAATTTATTTTAAATTAGAAAATATTTTATGGACATCTAAAATGGTTATCTAAATATATAACAAAAAGATAAAATATAATAAATATATCAAATAAAAGTGTACACGTAT
The DNA here is from genome assembly GCF_037176805.1 of Vigna unguiculata. Classification (NCBI taxonomy): domain Eukaryota; kingdom Viridiplantae; phylum Streptophyta; class Magnoliopsida; order Fabales; family Fabaceae; genus Vigna; species Vigna unguiculata. The sequence goes on along the minus strand of NC_140795.1, from coordinate 46,485,621 downwards.
AAGTAAAGCCAATTTATTATTTGTCCTCTCTCCCACCACGCATGAAATTCTTATCTCCCACTTGTCTCCTATTTTTGTCACATAAACCTAACACAAATGTTAATTTTGTTTCTCTCATATTTTATCATTGGCTTTATCGTTGTAGATAACTCCCTTCACTTCCATTCCAATCATATCCACCCATTTCTTACACCATTCTTATCACAACCAATTTAAGGTTTTTTTTTTATGTATTTTTTGTGATCACAAGCAATATAAAATCTCAAAAGGTACACATCAATGGATTCAATTGTCAAAATCAATTTGAAAATGATTTTCATACTAATTTACAAAACGTGTGTATATATATATATATATATATATATATATATATATATATATATATATATATATATATATATATAAATATAATCTATCTATCTATCTATTCTATCTTCTATAATCTTCTATAATAATAAAAAGGATTCTTCTTTTTGAGTCTACATTTCATAATACATGTTTTACCTTTAATTATTTTAAAAATTAATTATTTTATAAATAATTTACTTTTAATCATTTTTCTAGAAATCTCTTTTGTCTTAAATCATTATTTAAATTTTCTTTTTATGTATCTTATTTTTTTTTAATTTTATATTTAACAACTATTTTAAAAATTATATATTTGTTATTGATCATAACTTAAATTTCTTGAAAATTAAGAAATACGAATACATAGGTGACAGCGCCTATGTGTTCGCTAGTATATAATAAATGATATATAGTAATTAAGTATAATAATAAATAATAAAATTAATATATATGATAATTAATAATAAATATATAAATTAATGATTATATTTTTAAATTATTATTATTATGAAAATAATAATAATAATTTAATATAATATAAATTTATAATTTTTTATTAAATTTTATTATATAAAAAATTTTAAAATTTAGTATTTTTATCTTATTTATTTCATAATATACTTATATATATATATATATATATTACAATTAATAATATATATATATATATATATATATATATATATATATATATATATATAAATATGTATAATAATTAAAATATTATTAAATTTTAATGTTTTTATCCCATTTAATAATTATTTTATTTTATTTTTATCATCAAGGGTGTTTTGGTAATCTTCAAATTTTATCTCTTAAAATAAATTTTTAATCTATCACATCACTCAAATCACTTACTAACTCCTATAAAATTTATCTTCAAATTCACTAACTTTATCCTTTAAATCCACTCATAAAAACATACATATTCATCAACTCAAATCCACACAAATCTCTCTTCTGACTCTCTTCCAAATCTATCTTCCAAAAAGAACACAGCCTAAGTTTAACTTCAGTTACTTTTTTAGCTATTTTTTTTTAAATTTATATATACTAGAAAGAGGTAAAATGTCTTGGTATAATTTATACCAAATTACAGTATTAATAAAATTGTATAAAAGATTAACTTGATTAACTATTTAATTATATCATATTATTCTGATTCTTTATTTACTTTTCTTAAAATGGAATTACATATGATAAAATAATAGGCTTAATTCATCTTTTGGTTCTCTAATTATGATGTGAGGTTCATTTTGGTCCTCTAATTCTTTTGAGGTTTAATTTAGTCCTTTAGTTTTTGAAAGAGGTTCAATTTAGTCATCAACGTTAACAACGCTACAAAAATTAACGGCAGATTGTTTTAATATGATTAGGGTTAGGTAGCATTGTATTGAGATTGGGTGATGTGGATTTGAGTTAAAAAAATTAACTTTGTTTTGAAAGGGGTAAATCTATTAGGGTTAGGGTTCTTTGAAAATAGGGAATTGAAGATCAAATTGGGGGATTTGGTGGAGAAGCATAATCAATCTGGGAAAAACCAAACGAAGAAGAAGGATTCGAAGATGAAATATTCGCTGTCGTCTTGGCTGTGGATTCAAAGAGGAAGTGTTCGCTGCCCACAATTGCAATATGGTGCTCCATTGTGAGAGGAAAAGCCACCAATGTGAGAGGAAAAACCATCACCAGGATTGGATGAGCTTGGATTTTGCATTCTCTGCGAATTACACTACAAAGAAGAAGAGTGCCCCCTCGACATCATTCACAATCAACATACACCAAATGTCCAAATGTTGAAGAACTCCCGTACAAAGAAGATGAATTGTGAAATTAGGGCTGACCAATTCTCCCTCCATATACTTTGTTGTCACCTGATCATAGTATATTGATGTCCAGCTATCAAAAAACATGCTACGTTTCTGTTCCAAAGTGACACAGCTGCACTATTCTAATGCTGTTTAACCAAAGATAACGGAATGGACCAAATTAAACTGTTTTAAAAAACTAGAGGACTAAATTGAACCTCACCAAAATTAAGGGACCAAAATGAACCATACATCTTAATTAGAGGACCAAAATATGAATTAAGCCTAAAATAATATATATATATATATAAAAATATATATATATATATATATATATATATATATATATATACATATATATATATATATAATAAACTAAAAAATTTTATATCAACATAGTTTTTTGTTTATATGATATATGTGATCTATATGAACTGATTTTCAATTTAATAATAAATTTTCAAAATACATTATTTCAATAAACAAATATTCTTCCTTATAATCTTTAGTAAAAAAAATTGAGTACAGTTTCATTTTTCTCATTCAAACCTATCACTTTTTTTTCTTACAACAAATTTGGTCCCAAGCAAAACAGATACATATAACAACCGCTACATTTGTTCTCTACATAAACTATATAAAACTCATTCTTTAAAGTTTTTCCACTAATTTTTAGACACACATGTTTGCAACATTTATTGAGAAACAGAAAATCATTTTCCTCAACAATACCAGATTAGTAGATTTAAGAATTCATTAACTGTGAATACTTAATATCTTTCAGTTGTATACACGCATATCAGTTATAAGTTGTCTATATAACATTAACATATCTAACATCATCTTTGACATAAATCAAGCTCATAAAGTTTAATAATTATAAGTTTCTTTTATATTTTTACTTAATATAAAACTTTTAACTTAAATATTTTTTTTACATGGTCCTAGTTGCGTAATAGAATACTCGTGTAATGTACTGCAATGGCGAAAAACTCGGACTTCAAGAGCATAGGAAAGAGAGAAAGTATATATATATATATATATATATATATATATATATATATATATATATATATATATATATATATATATCACATCACATAATTGATGGTTTCAGTTGGATAACACATCAAACATACACAAACATCCTATGAAAGCCTAACTTACTTTTTTAAGAAACATCAAACAGTGGAAACCATGCTTAGCAAAAGTAGAAAAGAAAATGACAATAACCTCAATGATGGGGTATAAAATACCTATGACAATCATAAGCTGCGCAAAACGTTTCAATAGCCGTCATGACCAAGAGAACAAAGGTGGCAAGAAGAGTGAAGAACTTCCATGATCTGTACACATAATCTGTTGAGACCTTTAAGATGTCGATCTTCCTCTTATAATCGTAGTACTTGTTCACTTTGTTGATCGTTTCATCTAACTTGTGGGTTTTGGTGGGTGCAATGGATTTGCAAATTCCGTCGAACAGTTCCGCAATTTCTTCCACATTCAGAGTGCTACTTGAGTCTATGATCCCTGCCTCTCTCAGCAGCTTCACATCCTCCACACTGTCTACGATTCCCGTCATCAGTTCTGTGTACCGTGTGAAGATCAGAAAATCTGGTTGGGTCAAGGCCTCATAAGCCACAAGGTTTCTCATTATCACTTCGGAGTTCACATCCAATTTCAGCACAGGAAGGAAAAATATGCCTCTCTTTTCGTCAAATTCAATGGCCATGTTGCCACCTTCCACGGGTTGGAAAAACACCCCCACTGAAAGAAGCTCACTAACACAAGGGATTCTGACAACCATACGAGTTTCTTCTACTTCCTCTTCTTCTTCAGAAAGGTTTGGACGCGGTGAAAGATCATCAAGTTGAGAGGAAAGTTGTAGCACTGGATCTAGGTGCCGTTTAACGGGTTCCACAAGAGGGATATTCACGTCCTTCAGCTTCTTTAAAGAGTCCACTGTCCATGTTAATACACCTTTAACTTTCTTAAAGGAAATTGGTACGGCTTCAGAATTTGAGCTTTTCTGGACTGCAGAAGTACCTGTGGTAGAGTCAATATTACCACGAAGTTATTAATAGTGTTGAATAATCATCTTATATTTTCTCTATTATATATCCTACACATACCTTCGCCTTGATCAGGTACCGGTGTTTCAGACTTTACAGCGTGAGACACGACCAAATGGTACATGAGATCCAAGACATGGTGATGCTTTGATACAGCTTCAGAACAAGTGATGGTGTGAGTGAGCTTAAGTGGAGAATGTTGATGACAGAACGACAAGAGCATCGAACCCAGGTACTCTTGAACTAAATGAGGAGGTTCGGAGCTTTCAAACAGCAAGATCTTCAACAAAGAGTAGTTCGGAATTTGGTTCTCCACCATGAGGATGTCCCTTATGGTGGCATTCCTAGTTAGCTTCACACCGGATAACTGAACTGGGTCTTCTAGTCCCATCATGAAAGAGCCAGATAGTTTCTTATCGAGATAGTTGTGGTAGAAATTCAACAAGAACAAAGCATCAATGGCCATGGTGTATAACAAGGTTTCATCTTTGAGGTCCAAGTATTTGTGGTAACTGGCACGGATGAAGGTTGCTGTGTCGTGGAATTCTTGGACTACTTGTTTGAGGTCATGTTTGTTGAAGTGATCAAGAACCGCTTTGGCAGCAAAAATCTTGAACCTTTCCATGGGATAGAGCTCAGGGCGAAAGTGAGTGTATGGACCAATGGCTATAAGTTGGGGAGAAAAGGCTTCTGGTTTAGCATAGCTCAAAGATTTGGGAACATGGAATATGCAAACAGGTATTTTTTTCAAGATTGAGTTGTGGCTTTCACTCACCATTTGGTTGATTTGGATTACCCAATGATCTTCGTCGGATTCTGAATTGAAGATTGATTGAGAGGCCATCTGGGATTTTGCTTAATTTGGCTGATGAATATGCAATACGTTTTGTTACCAGAATTGGTTAATTCTTCTTTGCTTTTTGCCACTAAAATGTCTCGATTGTTTATATAGGTGAAATATCAGTTTCTTCATAACTATTATGAAGTAGAAAGATGAGAAAGAAAAAGAATGAAGTTTGTGAAAGAATGATTAATGAAGATGATATGAGAAAATACTAAAATTGTGGAAAATGTTTTTTTGAATGACATGGGAATAGTGTTATAAAAAAGTTAACTCTTTCTAAAAACTTTGATGGTGGATGAGCAACACACTCATTAGGGTGCCACAGACAACCTAATTTTTTAAATCTCCAGTAAAATATGCATGAATTCATAATACTATGGTTTATTATTACAAAAGATATTCTTATTTACAAAGTCCTGAATTTTTCACACAAGATAACACACTTTCAATTTCTTTTTATTAAATTATTAAAATAGTGTAATGTATCGCGTAAACAAATATTTCGTATAATTGAGATGAATTGCATTATAAAATACTACTACAGAATGAAAGTGCCAAAGATGTAAAATAAAATAAAATTCAAATTTCATCTAAAACATGTTAACTAAATAATAAGTAAAAAATAATGCATTTTCGAAATTTTCTAATAAAACTCTTATTCGTTACATATACTTCTTTAGAAGTATGTATATTTAAAAGTTTATTAATATTTATTTTATGGGATAAATTATTGTATGCACCATTTTAATTTCTATAAATTAAATGTTTATTTAATTTTACGGAATGTTAAACCAATCATTGTCACATACCCTGTCATAAGGAAAAATTAATTTTGGATTATTTGAGTTATATTGGACCACAAAATAAAATGGTAATTAATTCAATTTTTTGAAAAAGAATTGTACCTATCAATCATAAGAAGTATTCACGTGGGTATGTTTGTGTACATACATTTGAATAAGCAATAAATACCCATAGATATTTCCTATTTCAGGCACATCACAAGAACCATCAAATTAAACTAAAATAAACATTATAAATTATAATGGCCATACGTATGTCCATATCTATGTTACTATGTCCATATCTAAAATGAATAAATGATAAAGAGCCTCATTGAGAAAGAAAGTTATTTCTATTTATTTTTTCAAGTTTTAGATTTGTATTAAAAGGGTCAAACACTTTTAAAATTATATACATTAAAATAAATATAAATGGTTTACTGTTTTATCTTTATATATTTATTTAAATTTTTTTACTAATATATATAATTAGTCCATTTTTCATAAAATATAGCTTTTATCACGAATTTAGTACGATCTCTTATTATTTGTATTCATTTATTTTAATTTTAATAAATTTTATGTGATAACATATTATTAATAAACTTTGACACATCAATTGAAATGTCAAAATTATAATAATACTTAACATAAATTTATTTGAAAAAAAATAATTTATTAGAAGATAAATATATATCATGCAAAAAGATAAAGATAAAAAAATAAATTAAAAAGCATGTTTTTTAAATAGAATAAAAATTAATATAAAATATATCTTTTTATTTTTTCTTCTTTTGTATATGAGTTGAGACAATTTTATTTTCTCTATTAAATATATTTATTATTAATGATAGAAGAAAATTTATGTCCCAACTATAATTCTTTTCTTTGACAAATTTTACTAGCCTTTTTTATTTCTAAAATGAAAATCATACATTTTTTTATTTATTTCAAATAGTCAAAATCTGCTAGATTCTTCTATATATGCATATGCTTGCGTTTGAAACGTGAAAAATGTTAAATTCACGTAATTTATAATCATGAATTCAATTCATATATAGAAATGTCGTTAATAAGAATGGGATAATAAATTGATTATGTGCTAATTATAATAGATTATTTAATGTGAAATTCGTACATATTTAATTTCTAAAATCAATTAAAAAACAAAATATTCAAATAAAAAATAATTAATTCTTGTTTTTTATTAGGAAATTAATTCAGCTAGAATTAATTCTCCGACTAGAGATGGCAAATAAACCCGTGCCCGTGGGTATCACCCGAACCCGTCCCCGTTTTGACGGGGAATCCCCGCTTTGACTGTGTATGAGTATGGGTATGGGTATGGGTAATACCCGAAATTTTCAACTGGGGATGGGGATGGGGATGGGAATATATATATACCCGCCCAAATACCCGTCCCCGCTTAAATTACTAAACTATTTATAATTTATTAAATAATCTAAAAAATATATATAAATAAATAATATATTTACACATAAAATATAATATAATATAATATAATATAGTATATATACATATAAATAAAATATACTTTTATATATATATATATATATATTTACACATATACATGTAATATAATATAATATAATATAATATAATATACATATAATATATATACATAATAATATAATATAATATATATAATATATACGTATAAAACAAATTAATCATTTAACTAGTGAGATCTTTTATAAACAAATTTATAACATGACAAATTTATAAAAATTTAAAAGAAATATATATATATATATATATATATATATATATATATATATATATATATATATATATATATATAAAAGCATAAAATATCTACGCATATACATATAATATATATACATAATAATATAATATATATTATTATATTTATATTATTATATAATATAATATAATATATACTTAAAATAAATATATATCTATAAATATATATATATATATATATATATATATATATATATATATATATATAAACATAAGATATCCACACATATAATATATATACATAGTAATAATAATACAATATATAATATAATATAATATATATAAATAATTATATATATATATAAACATAAGATATCCACACATATAATATATATATACATAGTAATATAATATATAATATTATATAATATAATATATATATATATATATATATATATATATATATATATATATATATATATATATATATATATATATATAACATATTTCTCATTCTCTTTGTTTTTTGTTATACACTTTGTTTACTCTCTCAATTGTCTGGTTTGTTTTTCAAGATTTAATTTTGAAGGTAATTTTTCTTCTTCTTATTACATAATTTTTACTCTCTGTACATGGTTATGTTCAAATAGGTGTTCCTCAATTTCATTCTATGAAATAATTTTTAGGTTACACATTTGATTATCTTTATTTATTTATTTATTTTCATGAAAATGTTTGACTCTTATTTTGTAGCTCTTCTTTTTGTTACTTTGGTTATACACTTTTTTACTCTCTTTTAATTGTTTGGCTTGTTCTTTAAGGTTTAAGCAGATCTTCAAGGTACTTTTCCTTTTATCATAATCTTAATTATACATTTTTTTTTTCCGTTATGTTATGTTCAAATGGATATTCTCAAATTTGGGTCACACATTTAATTATCTTTACTCCTTTATGATAATTTTATTTATTATTTATTTTTTGTTTCATGATAATGTTTAATTATTTACTATAGAGGCTTTGATGTGTACAAGAAGTTGGATATGGAACTCAAACCATCTAGGTAAGTTACTCAAATTTATTAATACTTTTTGTTAGTATTTTTTGTGAATTCTCATCTAATATTCTACATTTGGTGTTTGTAGGTGTTAAAAAATTAAAAGGAAAAGATGTTCTCATGAGTGAAAATGAATCTGATAAAGAAGGTACATTATATTCTAGTAATTAAAATTTTCAATTTCAATTATTATATCATATCTAATTTTTCATTTTTTTTCTATGTGTAGGTGGATCGAATGCAAATGAAACCACTGATCATTTGTAAAATTAATAAATATTTTGGTTATTATAAAATTTTAGTAATGTGTAATTTTTTAGCTTTTATATAATTATTTGAATTTTATTTAATTGTTATTTGATACTTTAATTTGAGATTTATACTATTATAATATTTTTCTTAATATTTGACATCATGAAAATCAAAAAGAGTATGTTATTTTAATATTGAATATTTTGATAGTATCATGATTCCGTTGGTGTGATTTTTAAATTTTTTTTATAAAAAAATATTTAATTGATATATGGAACAATAAAAAAATGGGTATGGGTATAAGAAAATACCCGTTACCCGGTGGGGATGGGGATGGGTCAAAAGTTGTATACCCGTTGAGTTTGGGGATGGAAATGGGGATGAATTTTTATTATGGGGATGGGGATGAGATTATGATAGCCGTACCCGCTCCGCCCCGTTGCCATCCCTATCTCCGACGCCCAACCACACATATCTTATGTAATTAATGAAATTGATTCATACCGTCGATCCCTGATAATAATACTTATCTAATAATAGAGTTCTAGTTATAATTACATATCTTTAAATTATGTATTTTAATATACAATTTTAATTTATATAATTCCGAATATACTTTTAATTTTAAAGATGTATGTTAAATTATACAAATTTAAAAATATCTTCTAAAGTACACAATATAAATTAGGAATTTTGAACTGTGTCATTGAGAATACAATTTCAGCTCATGAAACGTAAAATATATTTTACGATCTAAGTATTAATTCCAAATTACAAAGGAAAAAATTACCAAAAAATAAGTATTACATTTCAAACTTTAATAATTATATGAATTACATTTCAACAATTTATTAAATAATTAATGATTAATGGGTTTTAGTCAACTGTTATTATTACTCTTTGATGTTATTCAATAGTCAATGGGTTTTAGTCTACTTATTCAATAATTAATATTCAAAGTGAGCTTTAGTAAGCCTTGTATAATAATTAATATTAAAATTGACTAAGAAAATATTAAAATAAAATAATAATTTTATATTAGTTGTACAAAAGGATATTTCAATGATTAATAAAAATTATACACAATAATATATTTTTTTTCTAAATAAATTGAATACTGTAGAATTTATGGTTTGGTGTGTGTGAGGAAATCCAAGTTTAAGAAAAAGGACAGTTCTTAGTATTTAATGAGTTTTTTAAATTTGAATTATGTGTATCTTTAATTTTTTTCACAATTTAAATATTTTTCTATAAATTTCCATAAGAAATATTGAATTTATTATCTCAATTTTTCACCAGAAATATTGATTTTTCGTTTTTCTTAAGTGTTTACTTTCTCGATTAATGAGAGATTTTCTTTTATTCGAAGCACAAAAACTAAGTGTCGAGTTTATTCATTATACGACAGTGAAAATATTTGTAACGAAAAAAAAAACAGATGAATGGTTTAATTTGAATTTGTGATGAAATATTTAGCAATGAATTATTATTTCCGTCACTAACTCCATTCTATTATTCTACCAATCTTTTAGTTACACAATTTTAAAGAAAGGACATTTTAAATATTTTTTTAAAGAAATATTTCTTCACATAGCTTGCTTCTTCAGATTTTAACAAACACCCATTGAAAAATATTGGTCTAAAAATCCTCCAAATTTTTTACTAGTGATTAGCACAATGAACCTTTGGATAGCATTTCATTTAGTAAATAAACTATGTATTAAAACCAACACCTTCGATTCACTTATTTCTCAATTTTTTATACGTCAATTATTTGTATATCTAAACTCCTTCCAAAAATTTGTTGAATTTCTTCCTAGTTAATCTACCTTCTTCACCCTTCTGTTCTTTGTCTTTCAAAGTTCAAACACAACCATAACACGCAAACCAAAATAAATTATCACATCATCACGATTCACATCCAAATCTTATAATTTTCCCTTCACACTTCTTTTATAATCATATTTGCTTCATATTAAAATAGAGAGACTATTATTAATCATAGTATTGCATTTCAAAACTGCTTTGCATGTCAAAAGTGGGTAGCTGCATAACTTAATCTTATTCTTTATTTTAATAATTAATTTTTTTCTTTTAATGTTCATAATGGGATGATATTGTTATTTTTTATTTAGTTTTTATGTACATAGAATAAAGAATAATTTGCTTGTGTGTGGCCCGAAACTGATCACCTCAACACACTTTTGAAAATTTCTTCCTACAGCCCCATATTTTCTTACTACACCCACAAAAAAACAAAGTAAAAAATCAATTTTGCCTCCCTCTTCTTCCCTCCTCTCCGGCACCTTCATATTATTCTCCAGTTCCACTCCATTTTCTTCTTCACCTCCACCCTAAAAACATTCACAAATGTCTATTAAAACAAATGGAAGATAGCAATAATATGAAGTGTAATGAAAAAGATAGAAATTAACTACAAAAGATCCACGATGAAGGATATGTGGAATGTAAGCTCTAGATTCCATAATTCACATGAATTCATGTGCATGTTAGATTATACAATTCGTAATGTAAAATTACATTACAATAGTACAATCAGGAATGTAATCCTATATTATAAATTATATAATTTAAAATGTAAATTTGTATTATAGATTATACAATTCAAAATATTTATGGATCGGATGATCTCAACCATAATTATGCATTGGTAGTGGTATATTGGAATTTTCAAAAAATATGAGATGCAGGAAGAAAATATGGAGGTGCAGGAACCCACACTTCTTCTAAACCAAAAACGAAAAAAGTAAAACAAAATAAACCAGCCCACATTAACAGCAGATAATACTCATAAAGATGAATTAAGCTTAGTGAATTCCTAAAATTTAAACATTGGAGGAAGTTGTATTACTAAACTATTTTTCACTTAATAAACACCTTAAGAAATAAAGCTGCTGAATGAATAGCAGTGAAGAATATAAGTACAAGATGATTCAAAAAATCAGATATGTATCTGGTAAGCTTAATCGAAGTCACTTGCTTATTGCCAATTATCCTGTTGGATTGAAAGCTCGAATGCAACAAAATACAATGGCTTATGGGTGCTCACTTCGTAACAAAGTCATCATGCTTGAAAGTAACACTGTTTCAAATTGAATTTGTAGAAATTAAAATTCCTTTTGAAGCCACTAATTGTGAAACTGTGGAGTAAACAGGAACTGAGACACAGGTTCTAAATCGTACAATTGTTGATCTTATTATGATTTAGTTGTTGGCATTTCCAATCTACGAGGTCCCCATAGATTTTTGATTGTGTTAGTAAGAATTTGTTACACCCTTGTTGTTGTTTTTTTCCAATCTGACAACGACAGATCATTAGTTCTTCTGCATTACAGTTCTATCCTCTGCAAGGTCAACGGATCCCATAATGGCTTCATCACTCTACTTGGGGAAACTCTATGTTTCAGGTTTTGTAATAAATTGCCATCTTTCACTGTGTGTGCACTTTCAGAAGTTTGTGATAATGTCAAGGTTCCTTTCTCAATGAAATTAATGATGTTGACACATGTGTTTCTTCTGTCCCTTTTCGGGAATAATGTAAACCGGTGGCTTCCTCAGAAACACCATATATTTATGATCAGTCTTCAATGCCATTTTCAGCATCCAATGCAGAACCAATCTAGAACAGTACTTAACAAAGTCATGTTATGTAATGGATCCTTATCCTTCTAATAACACAATCTATGTGGAAAAAAATCTTGTGTTTGTGAAGCTCCTCACATACAAAGTAATCATTACATTAATCAACCTCTCATTAGACTCTGAAATTGATGAACAAACTTTGAATCTGTGTCAAGCAATTTAGATTCACAGAATTCAATAGTGCTTTCTCCTTCCTCTCTCAACCTTTTTACTCAATTTAGTTTTGCTTCTATCAATGTTATTTAAAGCTGTCATGGATCAGCAATAGCCCAAAAAGAAAGCTTCTGTGTTTTGGGTCCTCTCTCATGTTACAACCCACAAATAAAAAGGATATATACATAATTGAGCCAATCTTTATTGTTGAGGGTGAAGTGAATTTGTGTGTGCTTAATAATTTTGGAGGATTTTAATGAAAGTTTTTTATGTATATAGATGTGTAGTTTAATTAAACACTTCAGTAAAAATGTCAACAATTTAAGCAAATGTGTAGTTTATATATATTGTGTATGTATAAAGTAATTAAAGATATTAAGTGAAAAGTAATATATATTTGACAAAAAAGAACATCTAAAATGATAACTAAATTTAAAAAATTCAACTGTTAAAGAAACAATATGATGCAGAATTTCTGAAAATAGATTTGAGTTTAATTTTTTCCTAAAACAAATATTTAAAAAGAGTCAATAAACATTAAAAGTGATTGATTTTCAGACTAAAAACTGATTCAAATAATTTGAAGAGTATGTAAAACTAAAGATCTTTGTCATATACAGTAAAACAACTGCATCTGTTCTAACGCAGTCTTTATTAAATTAACACTCTAATTTAAAATTCATTAGTTGATTCAGACACACATTTTTAACAGTTAAAAATTAACTAGTATTAACTTTAATAAACTTCTAAACAAAATCTAATATTTTAGTCACTTCAACCTTTTCTTCTCTTTCTCGATTTTGCCGATGTCATTTTAAAGTTCATGCAATTTTTATTCAGGTGGAATTCAGGGTGAAGAATCATATTAAATAATCTCCGAGTTCACTGACATTGTTAGTCCTTAAATTTGTTATCAAATTATCTCAATGGTTAAAGATTAGAATTGATTAAATTTTAATTAACAAAAAAAAAAAGACATTGTTATCGTTATGTACTTCGTCCTGTCCCACTCTCACCGCCGAGAACAATTTTTGCCGGAAACTGGAAAATGTTCACACCAAAATTCCACTACAACTTCAACATCTGAAACATGCAAAACTATGAAATCGCTTTAGCAAATTTTACAGTACATATATACAAAAATGAATATCAATACAAGATTTTTCACTCTTGTTTGCTTAATCTAGTGTCTCCGACAGCCTCTTTCTTGGTAGATGTCGTCAAGGAATCTCTGTCATTTTATCTTCTGTCTGTGTATTTTCATTCGTGAAAGGCTTCAAATACCCTTCTATATCTATCTCTTCATTTCCTTGCAATGTTTGAGTTTCTAATAGTGATGTGAGAAATCTGTGAAGAACATGAACAGAGAAAATGTGAAGAAGAAGTCCCACATCCAGTAAAACATTGTAAGGGACTTTCTCCTCTTCTTATAAAAGGGAGGCTAAGGCTTTTCCTTAATTTGATTCTCTCCATGAACATTTGACAGAAAATAATTGAAGAATATTAGGTTTTTTTTTAAAGAAAATGGTGGTTGTGGTGAAGTTATAAGAGAGAGCTTTAGAAAGAAGAAAATTGCTGTAACATGACAGAGAGCTTAAACAAAATAGTGAGACAAAACCCTAGATTAGTTCATAAATTAGATGAAAGAAAAGAGATTTTGAGTGGTCCACTTGATGAAAATGTACGCCGCTACTTCATAAATGCTATCCATAACTCAATGATGATGGAACATCATAGACACATGAATATTGCAGATAATCTTTATGTGTAAAAACATACATATAATATAGAGATGTGTAAAGAAAAAATAAATTTTGCTTACGTACCAATGACACATAACTGCTGCACATGATGCATTTCAGGAATCATTTTGGGAGACTCAAAATGTACAAAAGAAGCAGAGATATAATTGTTTGGTCCACTTTGGATGGCCCCACGTACAAAAAGTTCAGCATGTGCATGCAATTAAGCATTTTTCTTGCACATGGACACGGACAGTGCACAGATAAACGTGCCTTTCCAACATATATTTCACTTTCATACCGTGACATACATTGTCACCTTACTAAACTATCACTGTTCGGAACTAATAATTAAAATCTTCAGTAAATGAGATCAACAGTGTTATGTAATAAAGAGATAGAAAAAAAATGAAGTATAAACAAACACAAAGGACTAAATACTTGTTTGCTTTTGTAATTTTTGTTCACTCTCAGTCACATCACCTTCATCAATATGTGGATCTTTTTGGTGCCATGTTCAATTGGTCAAAGAAAATGACAATAATGTATGGCATGAATGGACTACCTGTTCAAAGTTCAAAATTTCAATTCTCTGTTTCTTGGCCTGGCTGTATGCTGACATATTATCTTGATCTCTACGCCAATTAAGCAGAACACTAGAAAACACGTACATGCACAACCTCTCTGTCAAACAATATACCAAAAAAACTATTGTTTTCACTGCAGAAACCAATTTATATAATAAACAACAAAAGGAAAAACAAATACAAAATCCTATGTTAAGATTAAAGCATAAAGAACTCATTCATGTTTTTCCATTTTTGTTCTGCATAATAGCTTTCAAGTGTCCATAGTTTACACTTCCACACAAAGCTTTTACTTTTACACCGTTTCTCCCTACATATCTTTCTCAACGAAATAAACAAAAATCCTGTATAAGTGCAGCTTCAAGGAAACAAACATGACAGAAAAGGACATTTAACATATTCAAACTCTTCACAAAAACACAAGTTTGGCTACTTACCACAATATTTCCGCAGTGTATGCAAGTTCTGCAAGTGAAGGAGTTTCTGATGCAATAATTGGTCCCAGGCAGCATTTACATGAGAAGAAAAGAGCCAAACGTAGCCAAGAACCACTTGCCGGCAAAGTCGCCGTAAAAAGCATCATGCAGCATAACGCCGGCAAGTCATCCTTGGCTGCATCACTCTCTGTTCCTCTTCATGTAAGTTGCTCATAGGAAGAGACTGAGACTGCATGATTTGCTGCATCATCTATGTCTGTATTTATAATAAGGTGGTGCTAGGTATGGTAAATTGTAGCATTTAGAATATAATAAAATAAGGGTTTTGAATAATATGAATTAATTTTTGTGGCGCATTCACCAAAATGCCAAAAGTGGGAAGTGGCTTTAGATAGCAACCGAAAGCCACACTGTGAAAGTCACACCGCCGGACTGCCACATTGCCAAACACATCCCAAAGATCTTACTTGATAGGGTATGCCACAGAGGGGACCAATCCTTCAAGTTTTAGGCCCACTTTCTTTTTTCTTCTCTTTTTTTGTGTCTAGGCTCGTCATGGAGGAGAGAATGGGAAACACCAAAATATAAATTAAAGCTTTTTAACACAATTTTTTTATTTATTTTACTTTTACCTTCGTTGGGTTTTTAGTTTTTTTTTTTTTAAATAAATATGTTTTAGTTTTGGTTTTAGTTGATAATTCATGAAAATGTAAAGTATTTTAGTTCTTGTAAAATACATAAACTTTAGTTTTAGTTTTATAACATGATTTTTCTTTTGTTTTCTGTTCCATAAAATCCATAAATACTATTTTTTTTTTAAAATTAGGTGTAGAGCCGAGTTGGTGGTTTCGAAAAAAAAAAATTAAAGTATCATAGTGTACCACAGGCATTAATTGTATTTAATTGTATTAAATACATGAATGGTCAATGACAAAATAAATAATAAATATTAGAAACGTCTTTTAAAAGATAAAAACATATGAAAATAAAGTTTAAAATTTATTGATCTTGTAGGAAGGATCTAGAAAACAGTTCATGAGTAGATATTTAAATATTTTATTAAATATTTATATTTCAAATAACTTTTTTGTTATATTTTATAAGGAATATATTTTTTCTGTCTTTGTTTTAGATATTTGACTCTGTTTCTCATTTTTACTAAATATGAGAGCATAATATAAAAATTCTAATGAAATTTGTTATAATTAAATCTAATCAATATTTTAAATATAATTTTATCTCTAGAGGGTTGTAAAGTTTGTATGTGAGATGTAAAAGTTCAAGATAAATATTTGTTTTGTTCAAATTGTTAGAATGATCGAATCGTTGATATGAATTTTCTATATGTTAATATTACATCGTATGTGAATAGATGTCTATAAGCAATGAGAAGCTCTTTTTGGTAATAGCTCACAGTTCAAATATCTTTTCTTAAGCGAGCACATTTTCACTTAACTTAAAATATTTTAACTCAAACATTTTTTCTTAGAAAAAAAATGTGGAATAAAAGTTCTTGACATATTATTAAAAGAAAATTATTATTTTCTAATATTAAAGAGATTTAAATAATTCAAATTGGCAAGGTAACTTTGTTATCATCTCCATGTAAAAGTATGTAAGAGTGTGTGGCTTGAATTTTCTTCATATAAAAAAAGTTATATGAAAATAGTGAGCAAATATGAATGAATGACTACACAAATGGTTGGGAATCTAAATGAAGCGTCAGAAGAAGAACAGTGATGCTTGTTTTGAAACAAGGAAACTTCAATTATTTTCTCAAAACGTTGATGTCACGTATAACATCATTTTTCAAAAACAATTTGTAATTAAATTATAAAAAAAAAAACATATAGTATTTCATTTTTTTCTTGTTTTGAAGATTCTGATTTCCGACTTTAATCTCAAGAACATTAAAACATCACCCTGTTTATTTTTATGAAAGACTCGCAAAGTCCCAAATTAAGCATGCATAATGATTATTTTGAATAATATGTTAAAAATTCAATATCAAAATTTTCTAAGTAGAGACATACAAGAAAGAAAACTATGGGTAAAATTTTAAAAAGTCAGAATAAGAAAAAACAATTTGATATTTTGGACTAATATTGTAGTGACAAAAATTTATTTTAACTTTAATTAGAAGGTACTTCCTTTGGGACCAACTGCCTCTACATACTCTATCACAGTTCTGTCCATGTGTAAGATTTTGATACCATCTGCAAAGAGAGTATTGAATTCTCTTCTTTAATAAGGTCCTCGAATTTAGCGAAACAATATTCAATTTCTGAATAAAATTTATGCAAAAAATAATCAATTTCTGCACTTTTATGTAATATAATTTGATAAATGTTAGATAACTTGTTTCATCAACACGTATGAATAATGAAATATGGTTCTAAAAGAAACACTATTAGCCTATTAAAGGTTATACACTACGAATATTATCAACTAAAATCTTATTTTAGACATGGAAAATAACTTTAGTATAACACTTTCACTGCAGTAGTGTAGTTATACAAGTTATACTGTTCTTAAGTTTCAGTACTCTCTTAAAATATGAATTCTCTTTTAGTTGTATTACACTTTTATCCCTTTTTGTTTTGAATTATGCATGTTTTGGCGTGCCAATTTTTTTTAGATATTAATAATACATTTAATTTCTTTGCAAGAGAGTATTGAATTTTGTTCTTTAATAGACCCTCGTATTTAGCAAAACCACCATTGAATTTGTAAATAAAATTTATACCAAAGATGAGTCTCTTTCTGTCTGCACTTATTTATATATTTATATATTATAAACATGTATTCTTTATTAGAAAGAAGTAAAAGTGTTACTATTAAGAGACATTTAAATTATATAATTCTTTATTTTTTTAAAAAAAAAATCACACTTAACTCCTTTAAAAAATAACTAAACTCATATTTGGTTGTGTTAAAACTTAAAATATCACCGCCTACTAAATTAATCAAATTGATTTTTTTTTAATATTTTCATTATTTTATTATATGAAACCATGTTTTTGAATCATTCTTAGTAACTTTAAAACTGTAGTAATAGCATTATCAATGACAATAAAGTGAAGAAAATCTAATTTTTTGCAAAATCACTGATATTAAACTCTGTGAGAGTTGACAAACCTAGAGCAATGTGTTTTATTAGCTTGCTAATTGATGATTAACTTAGCGTGGTCAACAATTGTCAGCGCCAACAGGTTTTTGCGGCGAATCCTCTTGCCCTAATTATGATTTTCCATGGAGCTCCACCTTTATTACTAATAATCAATAATCTACTTTCGCAATAAAAGTTTTCCAATACCATAACATTTTATAATATTTTTAAACTATTTTATGTGAAAGAATTGAAACGTGAAACTACAGCTAATTTTTTCAGCTCTTGTTTCATTGATAGTAGTTTCAACAGAGTATCTTCATGAACATATTTGTTTTACCCAAAATCTACTTTTGTCATTTTAACACTAACTCAAATGAAAAAATGCATTGAATATTTTTCTTTTATTATGTAATGTTACTTAAAAACAAACCAGATAACAAAACCAAATATGTTTTACTGACCAACTTTTTTGTAAGCTACACCTTACAAAACTATAACTTCTGTATTATGTTGTATGAAAAATATATTTTAGGAATTATAATTGAGTAATTTATATACATATAACGAGTTGGATGACTGAAGATGGATAGCGATAGTACACATATTTGATTTTCAACTCCCATTTCCTTTTTACTACTTCTGCAATGACAACATATAACTTTTGAAATAATGGGAACACAAATAAATTGTATGTAAAATGCATGTATCGATCCTTCAATCCTTACCTTATTTTTTATTGATAGCTCAGAATCTCTCACAAAATTATACAAATACAATAAATGGGTCATGCTTCGTAATAGTTAAAGAAATTTTATATGAAATGAAATACATTAATCATGTATTACTTTTCAAAAGGATACATCCACTCTATTGAAGTCTAGCTTCATATGCAAGATGAATTAGGAGATTTTCCATTGAATCAATGAATTAGTGAAATGTTTTCTTTCATTATAACCAAATCTTCATATCTCAATGTCGTAGAGTATAAATCTTTAAAGAAATTACTTATTTCGGTTAGGGGATTCAAAGCATGCATTGGCAATGTACTAAATGCAATAGGAAGTAAGCACTCCATGAACACATGACAATCATGGTTTTTCACCTTGTGTATCCTTCCCTTTTCAACATCAACACATATTGCCAAGTTCAATGAATAACCATCAAGCACCCTGAGTTCTTTTATCCAATGACAAACTAATTTCGCTTCCTCAATACTTAAAGAGTAATGGCTTTTTGCTTAGATCTTTTTCCATTAGCTAGCGGTTTGAGCTCTAAGTCAGAGCGACTACGATACAAAGCGAGATTCATCCTTTCTTTCTCATTGTCTTTGGTTTTACAACTGACATTCATGGCAGTGTTCAATATATTGTCAAAGAATTCTTTTCTATGTGCATGACATCTAGGTTGTGTCTTAAGAGATTATATTTCCAATAAGGAAGATTTCAAAATATACTTTTTTTCCTCCAATTATGAAACTCGCCATATCCTTGTAATTTTGGCAAACAAGGATTTTCTATGGCCATTAGTTAATACCTTACTCTTCCTAAACCAAATCAAGTGTTGTTGTAGGTGGTGGGTCAAACCAGCAATTTTTTCCCCCCATTTTCTAATGTAAAGGCTTTTGAATGCTCCATACAATGTGGATAGGCCAATTTACCTTAAGTACCCCGACTAGATATATCCCATATGTAGAGAAATCATTTATAGTCCACGTTAAACTGACTCTCATGATAAAAATTTTCTTTCTTGAAATATCATATGTATCTATACCAGTCCACAACTTCTTTAGATCATCCACCAAAGATTCAAGATACACATAAATTCCTGCCGTTGGATGGCATTAGACAACTTAAGAACATAAATGGCTTTGTCATGCTCATTTCATGGGGGAAGATTGTATGGGGTGACAATTATTTGCCAACAAGAGTAAGGGATATTGATGATTGAGTGAATGGGTTAAATCCATTAAAGCATAAACCCAAGCGTACGTTGTGTTGATCGGTTGCAAAGTCTGGATGTAACTGATCAAAATGCTTCCAAGCTTCACCTTATGAGGGATGATGTAACACGCCCGAGCTACTTCACCATTGGAATTATAGGTAAATAGAACATTATCTTCACCGGAACAAACTTTTTTGTGTTTGCTCCTGTGTTGCGATCATGATACCCTAACATATCACAAAATTTGCGATGGATAAGTGATAATATTAATTTTTACCATTATCCAAGCTATATTTCATTAGCAAAATCATCTCTTCCAAAGCTTTTAACCTACTTAATTCTCAATTTTACCTTACTTTTGTAAATAAATACATTTTAGGTTACATTGATCTAAATATACCACTAATCCCCATTTTTTGTGTCCTTTTTGTAGATGGGAAGCTTTGTTCCAAAAATCCAGACTAATGAGTGACCCGGAATAGTAAGGAGAAGAAGAAAAATGTCAACAAGAAGCGCCTGGCGACGCGAAGCCAGCGCCAAGCGGAACAGACCGCCAGCCAAGCGTCAGCCAAGGGCCAGACAGGCGCTACTGTTAGTCACCGCCTGGCAGGACCTGGACATCGCGGGCGGTAGCGGGTAGTTTTGCCCACTATTTTGTCGCTAGCGCCTGGCGGTGAGACCCTTTCGCCAGGCGCCCGTTTTTGCTGATGTGGCATGTTGGCTCTTCTTTTTCTGTTTTCGCGAGGGGAAACACATCTTTGGCATTTTGGAGGCACGAAGAACGCATTTGGAGAGCTTGGAGGAGTGTTAGGGCTTGTGGGAACAGCTCTATCTTCCTCTTTGTATCTCTTTCTCTTCCATTTCTTCAATTTTTAAGCTTGAGCTCTCCATGGCAATGGAGAGCTAAACCCATTTTTGTTGGGGTTAGATGTAGCCACGAAACTCTTGTGTAAATGCAAATGTTTTTATTATATATATGACTCTTTCATTAATTGCTAGTCTTCTTATTTCTTCACTTAATGCTTGCATTGATTTAGCCATCTATTGCATGATTTTTGGTTCATTGGGTGTGGAAATATCTTTTGAAACCTAGATTTGGAATAAGAAAACTCAATGGAGCTTGTACCTAGGAATGGGTCTTGACCCATTGGTTGTCTTAAACCTTTGAGCATAAAGCAAATTTGCTTATTAAGAGTTTAAGGAATTGACTTTTAATAAGGAAATTTAGGCTCAATCTATTAAGGAATTAGGGTTTGAGTAATATTGTGAGTTGGCATTAGCATATTAATGAAGAGGATGTTAAATTGTAGTTGCATGAGAGCATAGTTGGTGAATTCTAACCCCGGCAATATCAAGTCATATCATTTCTAATCTTTTCCATTCACTAAGTGTCTTTAACTTCCAAAGTTCAATTTTAATTATTTATGCAAAATTTAATTTCATACAATGAAACTCAAAATATGGATTTATTCATTAGTTTAAATTAGTTACTAATTACGCAATTAATTAGTATACACGAGTCTCTTGGAAAACGATATCCCGGTCTTACCGGTTATTACTTGCGCGACTTGGTACACTTGCCAAAGTCTTAACAATAAATACTCCATCATTTTTCCCATTTCATTGTCATAAAACAATAACCAATTATAATTTTTTATTCATAATAATAACTATTTTAGTAACCAATAGTAAATTGATATTTAAATTGGTCACTATAATGACTAACAACTTTTGGTTAGTAAAATTAATTTTAATGAAATATTTTCTTGTAGTAATAAAAATATGTCAACTTACCTTACTTTGTTGGATAGTAAGTCTACCACCATGAGTTAATTAGACAATTGTAAATATGATATCGTAGATGCAATGAAGGTCTCAAGACATAATTATGCAAATATTGTATACATGAATATATATATATATATATATATATATATATATATATATATATATATATATATATATATATATATATATATATATATATATAATATGCATGATGCATAATGTTTGGGTAAAAAGAATACTTGGTGTTATTATTGTATTGAAATAGTCATTTTTTTGTTTTTTGAAGCAAAGAACCATATAAAAGATAGAAAAAGTCCATGAAAGAAATATTAATGATTCATATAAATTACTAAATGGTAAATGGCCTGAAAAAATCCAACGAGTAACTAACAATCCTGTGATACAAAAAAAGGTTATTATCATGCCTTTTTTGAACAAATTGTATAATCCTATGATTTCATTGCCTAATAATAAGGTTATCAAATGAATTGAAATTAAAATAGATACGATATTTTGAAAAAACTATTCATTAAGCACCACAAATTTAATTATATTTATATAATTATCTGTCTATTTTAAAATATTTAGTAAAAAAATTAGTAATAGCAAAGTAAAAATGTGTTTGATAAAAAAATAACAAAACTCTTAATAATAAGTGATGAAAAATTATTATATATCTATCATTTTTTGCATATAAAAAATAGAGTCAGTTTTAATAAGGTTGATAGATTTATTTTTATCTCTCAAATATTGTACATGACAATTTAAAATAGTAATTTTTATATAAACTAAAATTTGAAGCTACTATAGAATGTCACCAAAACAAAAAAGATATAGACCCACTTATGTAAAAGGCAGTTTATGTACTCAATTTTCGTAGTCTTAACAGTGTAAAACATATTTATTACATGCTCATTCAATCATATCAATAATACAACCTTTGCGATAATTATGGTGAAAATAAAGCATTTGTGATTCAACAATTAATAATATGAACATATTTTACAGTGTGATAACAGAGATCTTTTCTGGAGTTTATGCAATGTAGCTAGCAAAAGAGAACACAAGTCCCTGAAACAGTAATTAGAAAACAACTTTGAATGAAAAGTATAAGATTTGAACATCACCTCAAAAATCAATTCTTTGAAAAGTTTTGTTGTCTAGTGATTGCGGTGGCATGAGGTGACTATCCTTTTGACCTTTTTTGCATGCTTAGGATGAAACTGTGATCCATCGCACAAGATTTCAAATAGCAACCTAGAAAGTTGAAATCAAGAATACTCGGCCTTAAATGTTACACGTCATGATTAATAAACACTTGCAATTAACATGGACATGAAAATGACGAAGAAATAGTTAAGATAGATGCATGGAATAACATTATATAGCACACGAGTCTAGGTTTTGAAAATTGACAATGTTTTTTGATGATGAATAAGAAAAAAGTGAAACGATGATGGGGTGTTGTGGGGTTTGTGTCCCCTTTTTTGGCCTTATGGTTCCATGTTTGCTTTATGACAAATTGCTTTCATGCTTTTGATAGTGCTTGGAAAAGCCTGAGATGGCATACCATACCTCACCCTATAACATTAACATAGGACCATAAGTCACATGATACCTTTCGCCCCTAGAAAATATGTTTTCTTGCTTTTCCACAAGTTTTTTAGATTTTATTTTAGGTATCGTTGCAAATATGTAATTTTAACAAAATTCACTTTTCTAGTTTTTTTTGTCCTTTTCGTTTATAAATTAGAAAACTTGTTTAAGCATATCATTACTTCTCTTTCTCACAATATTTTTTTTTTCAAAATTCTCACATCAACTAAAGATAAAATCAACTAATTTAAAATATATAAATGAATATAAATCTCATCTTATAAATTGTTTTTATAAAGTTAAATTAAGTTTATAATTCACTTCTTATCATAATATCATAATAGAATCTTAAATTACTATTTATTTAAAACAAATTTTGCATCTTTTTCAATCCATAAATGCATATTTAACTAGAACAAGAAAATTAATATGAGCACAAGAAAATCCATAAAGGAAAGTGTGATGATTTGTCATTATACATTGTGCTTTTAAGACTAGTTGTTCTAAAATTCAAGTTAACATTTATAATATTTTTTCCTATATGGTACAAAATTTTGTAAAATTCTTACATTAATTATGGAGTATTTTAGTTTTTACATATAACCATTATAGTTTCTTATGTGTCATGTACTAACTAAAGCGTTGAAATGAAAAGAGTATTTATTACTCTTTCTCTTTTCTTTTCTTTTTTTTATAGTGTTTTTAAGCTTATTTACCTGAATATGAAATATAGTAAAACATTTTTTTGGTAACAAAATAATTATATACCTTTTAAAATATTTTCAATAAAAGTAACTTATATGAGTTGCTTTATATATTGAAAAATAATAACTTTTAATTCCTTTATATTATATCATAATTAAATAAATTGTACTTATTTTTTTTCAGGAAGTATATAGAATGTTAAACCGTTTGTACTTTTGTACTTTTTAAATTTAAATTTAATTATTATTTAAAATAAAATTTATTGTTATAAATAATAAAATATTGTTTTTTTTTATTTTAAAGTTGAATTGTAATTATGTAGAGAAACTTTTGAAATGTGATGTGGGAGTATTAAATAAAAGAGTTGTTTTAAAAAACTCAAAGTACCTCTAAATATCTTTCACTATAATATTTTTGTTTTGCTTTTTCTTTTCATTTAATATATTTAATATAATAAATTCATATGTGAATGGTGTAGAAGCTATTATATAGTTATTGAAATTATAGAAAGACAAAAAAAATGAAGATAGATAAATAAAAGATATATTTAATCTTATTGGCTGTGGTAGAATAACTGTAATTTTAAAATTCTTTTACTTAAATAAAATTTAAAAAAATCAATAAAAATTTTAATTTATTGTAAATAATTATAGATAGACCGAATATGTGTGAAAAAAGATAGGAAAGACATACATTCCGAACTAGCTTATCCTATAATAAATGTATAATAAAACGACATAAAAATGTCTGATCATATCTTCGAATAAATGTTCAATAAATACAATTTTTTTTTAACATATCTTAGAAATGTCTGAGTGTATCTTATAATACATGTGTGATAAAACACATTCCAAGCATATTATGTTTTGAGCTACGAAAAACACTTTCTGAGATATTAAAGGAAAAATCTAACATGTATGTTTTTATACTGTGCATCCTCTGCTTTCGGTGATTTTGTTCGGTTTGGAAAATGTAACCAACTAATGCGATTGACAATGGTATGACATTTGAAACCTACTTTTGATTGGTGACTCACTTCGGTTCACCACGTGGTTAGGCAAATATAGCTACGAGATGAAAAGTTATTGATTTCCATCTTATTCCTATAAAACCTTTTATAGTTTATAATAGTAAAATATATTATATTATTATTATTATTATTTTGTTCTTTCCACCGTCTCAACTATTCAAACATAATATGGTTTAAATGATATAATACCAATTATTTTAAACATGTACAATTTACTATTAACTAATAACAAGGGATTAAATTTATATGAAAAAAATATACTTACTTTAGAGTTAGAGCACCACTGTGATTGTGTGTTAGGTGTGAGAGTAAAATAATATATAAAACTTTTAAAATAAAAACAAAATAAAATTAACAATTGAAAATGCATTATTTAAATAAATTTTATATTATTATTATATATTCCAAAGAATAAGTAAAATAATTCTTAAAACGAAAAGTATCATTACTATAAAAATCATCAACTTTTTTTCTCTTAATTTTTATTATGAAATAAAATCAATATTAAAAGAACTTTAAATCACTTTTAAAAAAACAATCTAACTCCTTCATATAATAAAAATTAGAAGTTCAGAAAATGAAACCAACCGATGTGGAACTTCATTTTTAACATAATGTGTAACTCTAGTCCAAAATGTCTGCTTGCATTAAAGTTTGTAAATATAAATTTTAATAAAAATATATTGTAAACTCAAATTTAATAAAAAAAAATTATTATAACGTGATTTGTATTTTTAATTTTTTTTTCTCGGCAAATGTATGTTAACAAAAGAAGTTTCCAAAGTACTTTTATTTGATATTGCTATTCTTACATAAATTCAGTCAACGAGAAAAAAGAAGTTATTAAACAACCCGGTTGCATTGCAGAGAAAGTAATTGTTTCAAAAGAAAGTAATTAAAAAAAACTATATTTATATATTTACAACTACCAAATTAAAAGTGCATGCAAATGATTCTTATTAACTTTTAAACAAAAGCAGTTATAATTAATTTTTATATATAAATAAAATTATTTTTTAAGTAATTTTACATAATCAAAATTAAAAATACATTTAAATTAATTTTAATTATATTTTGCATACCTAAATTAAAATTACATCTACCACATGACTATACATATGCATGGGCCATCAGCTTATTCATTTCTATGAGTGACAAGCCCAAGCAATAAAAACACTGGATCCAAGCATAAAGAGATTTCTTTTCACACCCCATATTTTCCTTTTGCACCTTCGTAAATGTTAAAAAAATCTCTATTTTTTGTACTATTGTGTATGCAAATGCATAATAGTTTTATCTACTATTATCTGGGAGAAACTATAAATTAGTGTTGATCAGGCACTTGTAATTTTATTTCTTCTAAATATTACTACTATTATCAGTTATAAACGTCATGTACTCATAATTAACATAAATTAGTTTCAACAATTAAGCAAACACATCAAGAGTTGCAATTTGCCAAAACATTGATTCTCATCTTTGTACATATATAACAGGTATACAGAAAGAAGTTATCTAACTTAGTCTAAGTAAAAATGGAATCAGATTAAACAACACCATCATAAATAATCAGTGAGCAGTTTTCTTTTTTTTAAAGATCGGTAAGAAATACAAATTGCACACCAATTATTTATGAAAAGGTTATATATATTATTTAACTCCATTTTCACTCAGACAAATGGTGCAGAAAAAATTGCTATATATGCTTCATCATTTAACTCACAATTTGAACAGGTTGGTAACCTTTGTGGATGGAGTCTTTCACTGCATCCAACACAAGTTGAGTCTTTCTGCTCAAAAGTGGCCAAGTTTTCTGAGGCTTCATTTCACATCTCTTAACCTTCTGAACCAAATCAGCAAACTCCATAACCATGCAAACTTCTTGAGAAAACTGTGTCTCCACAACGTGCTCATTCGGCTTAGGGCACCACCTTCCCGGTTCGATGTTGGCATAGTCCAACTCTGAGGCCTCCGAAAAGGTGGCATAACCCAAGTTTTCTTCAAAGGGAAGGGGAAAATCGTGCAGACGAAGACAGCCTTTTGTTCCCAGAAGTGTTACATCGAAGGTTAGGTGGGATAAGAAGGAGCAGTGAAAGGTGGCGGATCTTCCATCTTCCCAGTGCATGGAAGAGCCGCAAGAGATTATGACACCTTCTTGGTTGAGAATGGCTCCTGGGAATGCAAGCACTGATTTTGGAAGCTCGTAATCCACAGCCCATAAGATGGCTCTGATGCAATACCAACCGGTGTCTCCTAAGGCACCCAGACCATCTAAATCTGCCTTCACGCGAATGCTACTTTTCAGAAATTCAGGACCAGGGTTGTATGTCAGACAAGTGTGTATCTGAAGAACAACAACACATGCAAAACACAAACATGTCAATTAAAGATAAGATAATTTAGAATATATAATATATCGACAACCCACATATTATAAACCTTATGATTATCATAGAATTGAATTAGATTTAAAATTTATATTTTTAACATCACATCAAACTCATTTTTGCATTTATTGTGATATCAAAACTTGTAAGATTGACTTAGGTTATAATAGGCTTCTTAATATTTACATATATAAGTTTTGGAAGAGTTTGGATCATATATAATGACCCATAACTTAAGGTATTGCTTTCTGCACCTCCACAGTTACTAATAATGCAGCCCCATATTAATTACAAAGACTAAACTACCCGGTCCATATTAATAAAAGGACTAAACTACCCTTCATTATTGCTGCTGCCATTATCATTAAATAGACACTGTTCCATCGTGGCCATCATTGTTGCAGAGGAGAAATAAGCGAGAGAGAATACTGTAAAGGAAGAAGAAGAGAGAAAACACGAAAAAAAAAGCACATTCTAAATAACTCTTTCCCAAACAAATTTCACGTGTTCAGAAAAACAATTTATTTACAGAATGTGTATGACTTTTCAAAAAATTCGTTTTGGAAGATAATACATGTGTTTCAAAAGTCATATTTTGGAAGAAGAAAAAATCAAAATGTATTTCATGCATTCCAAAATTTTTATTCCAAAATTTCTGAAAAATTTGTTTCAATTTCTTTTTTTCAAAACATGTGATTCCAAAGTCCCTTTTACATAAAAATGATCATTTTGAAAAATTGGAAATATATATCAAGAAAA
The DNA here is from genome assembly GCF_037176805.1 of Vigna unguiculata. Lineage (NCBI taxonomy): Eukaryota > Viridiplantae > Streptophyta > Magnoliopsida > Fabales > Fabaceae > Vigna > Vigna unguiculata. Next base: position 46,456,839 of record NC_140795.1, on the reverse strand, counting down.
CACTGAATGATTATTTAAATAAAGAACAGAATGTTAGAGTGCTTAATATTATATCAGTAAAGGTATAGAAAAAATGAAGTAAATAATAGAAGTCAACAAATATATTACAGATGTAATATGTAATAAGAACAATTGAATTTTTTGCCTCTACGATTCATGATCTATAATTTTCATTTTTCCATTTCTTTTAATGATTTAGGTTTTTAAAGTATCCGCAATTTGGCTATAATTTTTAATTTAGTATATGTTAATTTTTAAGTCAGCAGTTGAATAATGTCAGTATTGACAATTAATCCTAAGTATGATATTGGGCTGAAGGGGCATTGAAAGGAATTATCTTTGTATAATATTTACATCAATAATGCATAATATTTAATCTTTTGTATCGTCCAATCACGTTTTATAAAAAAAGAAAATGTAACAAATGACAACATTTTCATATTACAACATGGACGATATAAAAATCACCGTTCTCTTATAGCCATTTCATTTCGAACCAAACCACCTTTGCTAGCAAGAAAAAAAAAACCTATTTTATTAACAAAATGTGAAAGTGTTGTCACGTGTAAAAATTATGTAACAAAATAATTAAATATTCAGCATTCTTATCGATCTGCTAAAGTTGAATAACATTGTGTCGAGTAAAGTGGTGACAAACTTTTGACACCAAAAGACAAGTTTAATCGTGTTGAGTTTAGTTCGTAAAGAAAACCAAAATGAATTAATTAAATAATAAAAACCTATGCTTACTAGATTTACCTTTCCTCAACTTCGAGCATCACAATTGAGTGTAGATGTGTTTCTCGTAGAAAGCTAGCTCGAGAAAAGACAAACATCTACGCGTGTGTAAAAGTTTACAATAAATAAAAGACGTGAAAGAAGAGAGTGCTTTAAAATGTAGAAAACGATGAAAAAAGTAGATAACACAAATATAAAATTTGTTCCTCTTTAAAAAAATTTAAAAAATAAGATATTCTAAAATTGCCAAAATCAAATAGAAAAAGCCTACCATGTATACAAGTTTTGTTAATATACGGCGAGATTTTAATTGTAAGCTTTGATAAATATATGTAAACTAATTAAATAAATCCCCGAAAACAGAAAAAAAAAAAAAACTTCAAAAAACCTTTCATTTAACAACTTCAATTCGCAAATCCTTCTAGGAAACCTTAAAATACCACCGATTATCTCTAAACCAAAACCAACAAAAAAGGAAAAAATTTAACAATTACCAAAAGAAATCACTATATAACAATTAATTTTATAGAAAAAATAATTAATCATTATAATAACTAATTTAAATATTAATTTATAAAAGTATCTAAAATTTTTTTTATTATAATAAATTTTTTAATTAATATTAGAATCTAAATTTAACAATTAGAAAATTAGTGTCTAACTTAATCTTAATCTAATTTAAAGACTAAATTTTTGATAACAAAAATATTAATGATTAATATTAAAGACTAATTTAGATTCTAAATAATCTCTCAAAATAGTTATTTAATGATTTTTTTTTAGTATGTATACTCATGCAATAATGAATCCATAAGGTAATTCAAATTTAAACTATATTTTTCACAAGAAAAAGAACAAAAAGGAAATATATATATTATGAATTGATTAATTTGCACATACCCATTTGAGTTGACCAAAGCGTTGAGCATCAGATAAAGCCTCTTTCATTTTAGCCGTTCGAGGGTGGTGCATCCACATGGTGCCATCCATGAACTGCACCCCATGACCCTCACAAGCCTCAAGAATCCGGTCAAGCTCCGCCACGCTCATCGCCGCCGGCTTCTCCAGCAGTACATGCTTCCCTCTCTCCGCCGCCTTCACCGCCCATGTCACATGCAAACCCGTCGGAAGAGGAATATAAACGGCATCCACTTCATCATCTTCCAACACATTCTCGTAATTTCCATAAACCTTAACCGTCTTAGGTAGCTTCTGTTCGGCCGCGAAAGATTCAGCCTTTTCGACCCAACGACTGGCTATGGCGTGGAGCTTCGCGTTTGGTGCTTTGCTTATGGCTTTGCATAGCTTGATGGAGATGTTAGCACACCCAAGAATGCCGAAACGCACTGCATTTTCCTCTTCGCTCATATTTGTGACACTATGAGAGATTAGAGAGTGATTAGTTTGTAGTGCTTAGAGATAAACACTATGGTTAACAAGTATTTATCTAGGGGACCAAATCGCATGTGGTTTTAAAATATCATTAATTTAGCATTATAATTGCTGGTGGTTGGATCCCAAGACGTTATTAAATGTAGCTTATTGACCTAAGAAACTATGCTTCATTTTTATTTTAATAGACATCACATTTTACCCTTTAAAAGAATTTCCATGTCTCCAGGAGAAAGAAAAGGAATCACTTCTTTATTTTATTATTATGTCTTTTGTGGATTATTATTCAAAATAAATGCCAATTATTGAAATAAATTAGTGATTCTTGATTTGGTGGAGATTAAGAAACATAACCATAGTTGACCTTCAAATATATTTTTTCCCACGAGCTATTTAGAGCCAAAAAGCTTCTAGAAGAAATAATTTGTTCACTTACTGAAGCGGATGTATTTATTTGACTCTAATGATATTTTAAATTTAAAGCTTTTTTGCATTCTCGTTTTCCCACTAAACAAGAATGAGGTATATATATCAAATCTTTATGAGAAAATCACTTTTTTTTTTAGTTTTAAAACACGTATATTTCCTCCTATGTCTTATAGGCTATAAGACATGCTCTAAATGATTTTTTAGCTTTTTTGTAAAAATTCCCTTTCTTAAGTAAGAGAATTATAATAGTTAAACAAAATAACTGGCGGTGGCGGAACATAACAAAAACTTTAGGGATGTAAAATTAAATTTTTTATATATAAATTATATTTTTTAATTAAATAAAAAATTCTTATTTTTTATGTTTAAATCATTTTCATTAAGTAATTCTTGTATATATTTTTCAATTTATAATCTTTCTAATTCATTAAATTAATGTAACATGAACAATTTAATCTCTGATCTAATTTAAGGTTATTCAACTAATTCATTATGTGCATAAGAACTCGTGATACATACATCTATAAAATTTTACAAATTTTACCATATATACCGCGAATAATACAAAATTTTTAAATTTCATAATTTAGGTTATACCAATTTCGGAAAAATATAATTAGGGTTCATGCTAATTTTATAAAAGAATCCATACAATCATAATTAGGCATACTAATTTGGAAAAAAAATTAATTTGAGAAAAATATCGTTAATAGATGATCATAAGTACCTAAATCATAATAAGATACTAATCACATGAGAGATATTGTGTGTTTTTCGATCTTTTCTTTCCTAATCAATTTCTTTACCTTTCTTTTTACTCACATTGTTTTTTAATCATTTATGGTAAAAAAAAACTTATAACTAAACTAGGGATAGAACCCTATTACCTTATTAACCAATATCCATTAAATTAATTTTTATTTTAATTTTTAAATAATAAATATATAAATAAAATAGACAATACAATGAAAATTTTACTAAATTTAATATAAATAAAATAATAATATATAAATATAATTTAAAATATATATATATATAACATACATAAAAAAATATTATAATGGTTCGTTATTGGTATCAGGTTTAGTTTAATATGTTAATGTTGATTTGAGTAATACAACTTTATTTGTTCTTAAGTTTGAAGTATTACATTCATCGTAAGTAAGGTCAATTTATAATATATAAAGTGACTACAAACCTTATCTTACATGTCGATTTATGTATATGTTTTGATGTGTATATATTTAGGATATCCTTTTTGTTTTGCTTGACCAAATTCTATTATGAAAAAAAATATTAATTATTATCACATTACTGAAAATTTTCATATTTCATAGAATTTTTCTTGAAATTTTTTTATAAAATTTTTGTAAGAAAATATTTTCTTTTTATTTTTTCTAAGATTTTTAATTGACAGAGTGGATAATTATTTTCTACAAAATTATAAATTTCGCAAGTATTTCTTACATATTTTTTTTGTAAAAAATGTTTTGTACAAAATATTTTGCAAAAAATTGGTAACAATCTCTTGCAAATCATTTTTCATAACAAAATTTACAATTATTTTCTATGAAAAAATTCAAAACAAAATTGAGGAAATATATAATATTTTAGTAGTGTGAATAGCTTCGGTCAATTAAATAACATACAATAATACCACTATCTTCCCAAAAATATTAGGTGGGAACAATACTATGATCAATAACAGCCACCCTATTTTAATATGAAATAAATATAAAAGAAGTGTGAAGGGAAATTTATAAGATTTGGATGTGTATCGTAATCTTTGGATAATTTATTTTGGTTTGCGTGTTATGGTTGTGTTTGAACTTTGAGAAACAAAGAACAGAAGGGTGAAGAAGGTAGATTAATGTGGAAGAAATCCAACAAATTTTTGGAAGGAGTTTAGAGAATATACAAATAATTGATGTATAAAAAATTGAGAAATAAGTGGATCGAAGGTGTTGGTTTCAATACATAGTTTATTCACTAAATGGTGAATTGGAGAAGAAAAACAAAGTGCAAAGTGGAAGGTACCCTTTAGAAAAGTTTATCGTAATGTAGGAGTTTTAAGTTCAAAAAAGTTATGAACGAGTTTCATACTAATGAAATGTTATCCAAAGGTTCATCTTTCCTTGTGCTAATCACTAGTAAAAAAATTGGAGGATTGTTAGACCAATATTTTTCAATCGGTCTTTGTTAAAATTAATTATCAAAAGGTGTTCTTCATAAAATTTATGAGTGGTGAGTTCAATTTAAAATGAACAACAAGTGTTGGGTTATTTTTTTCGTAAGGGATTGTAATATTGAGAGATTGTGATTATATATATACCTTTCCAATTCTTAACACACTGAAACTTTCCAAATAAAATTGAGAACGAATCGAAAACAAAAAAGCCACTGAAACAAGAGCTTCTAATTAAGTGTATCATCATCATGCCTATATACCATCTAAGCATTTCGATATTCCACTGTCAAAATAACATCTTTATTATATTGAGATGCATCCAAAACTCACATCAAACCATGAAATTTTAGAATCTGAACAATGAAAATAATATTGTTTTCATCCATCACATACTATAGAAATTCTATTTCAATTGTTGTACCTCAGACCAGTCTGGAGAAATATAGATTTAATGTCAGAGATGTTAGCTTTAATGGAAGAGTTGTTAGCTTCAATGGCAGAGATGTCGGCTTTAATAGCACCGAGTTTATCTCCTAATTCTTCTTCCATTTTCTTAATCATGGTCAGCCTTTGGTGTATCTGATTTTCCAAGACCATGGAATTTCTGAACTGCTTCTGAGTTTCCAAACCTGCTTCTACTTCATCAACTTTACGTGACTGGGATGCTGTGGACTCAATTTTCATACTTACTTTACTGTAATCCCTGCTCTGAGCAGTGAACTCACTTGAAACTTCTAATATCAGTGGTGCCCTTTCTCTTTTGGCCTCGTCATTTTGCATCTCTGCAAAACTTGGAGCTAATATTGGTTGATCATCTAGAAGCACTCCATCTGAACCAAAGTATAATATGAATAGAAGCAGAACTAATTTGATCAAAGAGTAAGAAAGGAAAGACAAAGGATAATTTACCTTGGTTATTGGAGTCAACAGGGGATGTCGATTCTTTTGAATCTGAATTGTTGTACACATAATTCAAAGGTTGTTCCCCAACAGCAGATTCCAATGGGGTTGTGGAGTTTAATATAGGTGAGGACTGTTCTTGTTGTTGTGTATCAGATGCCTCACTAAGCAACACAAGTTTATTTTCCGTAGTACTTGCTTTATAGAGATCATAAGGATCTCTGAACCGAACATCCTCCATTCTACTACATGTTCGATTTACATAAACCCCTGTCCTTTTGATTTCTCCCAACTAATTTGAATCATTCTCTGGTTCTATCCTCAACATTATTTTCCCAGGAATCCACTCATTCGTCAGAAGCGCTCTCTGAATATCCGAACTCAATGGATGTTGAAAATCTTTTTGACGATTGAGTATAATTATGTGACTATCCTCAGTTGTCCAGTTTATATTACCACAACTGAAACAAGAAACACACTTATAAATATTATTCACTCTAACATGGAAATTAAACCTGGCAACGAAAGGAGGGTTGACATTTTCCCAGACTCCAATAATAGCACACACAGCGAGAGAGGGCAATTCTTTACGAAACCAAAAAAGTAGAGAGTTTCCACTGCTAGAGTGGTCAAATAATTCTGGGATTTCCCGACCTGGAAGAACAAAGAATCTCATTGCAGCAGAATGAATGGCCTGTGAAACGGGTCATGTCATATGAATGATGAGTTTGGAAAAAGAAAAACAGCTAATTAATGGAATCACTCAAAGAAGATAGACACGCCACCTGTCTGAGTTTTAATGTCAAAGAGTTGGCTTTAACTGGAGAGTTTGCTGCTGACAACTCATTTATGCCCAATGGAAGTCCTCTAATTTCTTGAAGCTTCTTGCAGTTGATCACGTGCAGATGTTTCAAGGAGTGACATTCTTCAATGCTGGCGGGAAGGATTATAATGTCTAAGTCTCGTAAATATAATTTTGTCAAATTAGGACAGAATATTGGCAGGGTTTGAAAGAAATTGGAGGATTCATTAATTTCAAGCATTTTGCCTTTCCCCAGGGACAATACTTGAATACCCTCAAGACTTTGCATTAAAAGTGGCAGATTTCTTATGCCAGTTCCTCCCAAGTCAACGTATTTTAGTTTGTGCATTGGTGCCAATACTTCTGGAAACATAACAAGACTGCTGCAGTCCCGAAGGCAGAGATGCTCCAAAGATATCAACTTTATGCGACTTGGACCAATCGTGAGCTTGCTACATCCTTCAGCGCAAAACTTTTTAAGATTAAGTAAAGATCCAACTGAATCATGAATCTCAAACAGATTTGTGCATTCACCAACATAGAGTTCTGTCAGATTGGGGAAACCAGACATGTCAGGTATTCGTCTAATATTCTTACAGCCTTTGAGAATCAATTGTCTCAAAACTTTTGAATTCTGCAAAATAACAAGTCTGCAGTTATTAGTTTATTTTTTTGAAGAATCAAGTGTTCAACCAAAAGCTAAATTAATTTTAAATCATGTAGAGTTAATTGTACATGCCTCTAGTGGTTTTTCCCATCCAAAGTAACTATATGACAAGTTGAGTATGACAAGATTCTTCAAATGAAAATTACGCGGTAAAGAAGTTGTAGGATATCCCTGCCATTCCAGCACCCTCAAACTGTTCGGCAGAGCAGGAGGGGTTCTAAGAAAGCAAACTTTCTCTTTTATAATAAGCATCCGTAAGCTTTTCATTTTTCCAAACAACTTTGGTTTGCATTGGATTTCTTGGTGTTCTGGCATGTCCAACATCATCGCTTCAATTTTATCATTTTCCTTTCAGGCCAAAAGCACAAAAGGAACCATAAAATTTAGAATCCACAAAATGTAAACGTTTTGTTGGCTCTTATTAACGAGAGTTAAGAATCATGAAATGTGTACAGGTTCAACTCATGATGTAATAAAAGAAATGGAAAGGAATAGGACTCTTACCATGTTTTTCTCCAATACGCAAACAATGTCCTCATAAAACCACAACCTATTCCGTTTGTGAGGCAGAGCTGATTGTTGTCTAACAATTTCTTTTCCCATACACCGAATCATGTCGTGCATTGTCACAGTTTCATGTTGACATTCTCGAATTTTGATGAGAGATTTCTTTTCCAGAACTCTAATACTATATTTTGAAGGAAAACCTCTTGCTTCAATCATACTTGTAACGTATCTAAGAGAGTTTCCTCTGAAGAAGCAAGCTAAGTCAAGAAATAGTTCTTTCTCATAAGCATCCAAACTATCATAGCTAACTCTAAGAACTTCCTGAACATCTCTATTTGGAATTCTCTCATAAGTTTCTAATGCAGATTCCCATTCATCCAAGGTTTTGCCAAACAAGTTTGAGCCTATCGTTTCCAAAGCCAGTGGAAGGCCGTTGGCATAATACATTGCACGTTTTGTGACTTCATTGTAACATGGATCAACTTCCTTGTTCTTGAAAGCATTCCACTTAAACAATTCAAGGGCTTCCATTTCGTTAATTTCACCAACCATGTATTGTTTTTGAACTCCATGAACATCTAACAAATGCTTATCCCTTGTTGCTATGATGATGATGCTACCAGGGCCAAACCAATCAAGTCCTCCAGCAGTTGCATGCAATTGTTCTCTTTTACTAATATCATCAAGCACAAGGAGGACCTTTTTCCCACAGAGTCTATGCTGTAGTATTGGAATTCCTCGATGCACATCTCCTAACTTGATTTTTTGCCCCACCAACTCAGACAACATTGTCTCTTGGATATGCACCAGACCGTCCTTCTCTGACTTTTCCCTGACATTAGCAAGAAAGTGCGAAGCTTCAAATTGATTTGCCATCAAGTTGTACATCGCACGTGAAAGAGTTGATTTTCCTATTCCTCCCATTCCATGAATCCCAAGCATGGTCACTTTGTTATCAAACTCATCACCCATGATTTGTTGTATCTGTTGCATCTGAACTTTCAAACCAACAGGATAATCAGCAATGTGCAAGGGAGGTCGATTAAGCTTAGTGGAGATCTCTTCTGCGATCCTTTTCACTATCTCAGACTCGTACTCTTCACTGCCATTCATACAAGAGCAATCAAATCAGTGTCACATGCATTTTGGCAAATCAGAGAGACTGTTGTTATATACTAATAATTTGTAACAGAGATGAATTACCCAGTTTTGAAATGCAAACCAGACAAATTCGCAGCATGACGCAAAGCCAGCCTCCATTGTTGAACCTTCTCAATGTCATCTTTGAATTTTTCACTTTCATGCTTTGCAAATGCTTCTTGGTAACTCCCTCTTTGATGTCGCACTTGTGATGGCTCTACGTCATAAAACACTGGCAAAATCAACATGTTCTGTTTTGTGTGGCATTCAATGATTTGGAGGAGTTCATCCAAACAAAATGTTGAGGAAGCATAGTTTTTGGAGAAAACAATGATGGATATCCTGGATTCTTGGATTGCCTTGCGAAGAGAAGGTGTGATTTCTTCTCCCATTCTGAGAGCTTCATCATCGATGAAGGTAAAGATTCCCCTTTGACTCAAAGCACTGTATAGATTACCAGTGAAACCAAAACGGGTATCTGTACCACGAAAACTAAGAAAAACATCATAACTGTATTTTGACGTAAAAGAAGAAGAAGAAGAAATAGGTGCTTGTTTTAATGCCATAATAACGAAACTCGCAAAATGCTTTGGTTTTTGTTTCATGCCTTCAATCCATCATATAAGGGTTGCTTTCAAAAGTCAAAGTCGTTACTTTTAATTTTTTTTCTTCTACTTAATAAATTGAATCATCACTTTCAAATCATTTTCCGTTCTTGTTGTTCATACTACTTTCTTTTCTTTTATCTTTTTTTCCACCGATTATAACTGCTATGTCGTAACCTTTTTTCTATTTAATTCCCTTTGATGCATACATTTCAGGTAAAAAACAAAAGTCTCACCAAAAACGCGGCAATAACTGTTAAAATATAAAAGAACATAATTGGAAAAACACACAAAAAAACAAAAAACAGTGTAGAATAAATAGCAAATTATGTAAAAGATTTTGCTGCACAAATATTGTAAGAATTTTTTAAATTGCTGTTGGTAGCACGCCAACATTGACGGTAGAGTAACATAATACTCATATGACGTGGCTCAATTTTAATAATTTTTCCCCCACAACAATAAACTGATTTAAAAAATACTCAAATAAACCCATTTCTACTTTAATTCCTAAACTATATCTATTTACTATTCACTAGAAGCCGAATTCTTAACTTCAAACAACTCTCACTCACTTTTTTCCATTTTAGCATAAAATTTAAAAAATTAGGTTGGAATTTGATTTTCTCAAATCAAATACTAATAGGTTTTCTTTACGCGGAAATGAATATGTTGAGAATTTGATCTTAGAAGAGTCATATTTAAGTTTAATTTTTTTCAATTTTTAGAATTTGGTGGTGTTGTTCATTGTTGAGAATTTGGCTCTTCAGACATTAAATTCTCAATGCGTGAACAATATATGAGTCTATTTTAGAAATTGAAGTGGAGATGAGTTTATTTGAGCAATTTTTTTTAAATAGGTTTATTTTGAAAAAAAAAAATGCACCAAACAATAGTTTCTAATGGTTGCTTTGTTTTTACTTTTGTTTTTTACTTAGTCGAGTGCTTCTTTCTGCACTCCCACAATTTTATGCAACTTCTTTGCATTTTGGAATGGGCTTTCCATTGGAAAGTCCAACAATAAATGCATGATAGGTATTCAAGAAATTCGTGGGTTACATAAAGTTGGAAGTAGTTCTTGTTGCTTCTCATCTTTGTTTTATGCCTAATTCTTCCTACCATCACTATATTTTCGTCCTGCACCTCTGTAAATATAAAAAACATCCAATCTACGTACAATCTGAATATTAAAATATTTCTGAATTATATAGTTCTGAAAAAATAAATCAGATTACATAATATGAAAATCACATTTTTTTTTAATAAAACAAAATTTCAGATTATATTAATTTAAAAAATTAATTTTGAAATGTATAATCTGAAAATTAAAAATAACTTTGAAATTCAAGTTCGAAAGAAAAAAATGACTTTCGCACCCCCATATCCTTTCAATTCTACAAAACATCTAAAGATTTGAAAGCCACAACCACAGCATTGTTGTCCAGAGCAAATAGAAAACCTCATCCCAAAAAAAAATTAATTAAAAAGGTTGTTTACGAATTCAGCATCGGCTTGAACTGATTCAAAACAGCCAAAACAATACAAAGCCTTATAATATAATCAGCTACCCATGGATTGCAATTTCAAAACTCAAAAGAAATTGTAATGATTCATGATCATCTAAGAAAAAATTCAATGGAAATACACAAGCGCGAAACTTCAAATCTTGAGAAAGAAACGCACCTTCCAGAGTGAGTTCCCGCGGGTTATCCCGCGTCAGTCAATGTACGGACTCGACATATCGGCGAGGACCTTGGACACTTTAAGGGATCCACCGTGCGCCACCACCTGACTTGGTCACAACGAATGGCCAACATGAAGGGAGACTGGCGGCGAAAGACGAAGGGAGCTGCAGAAGAGGAGAGGTGGGAATGCTTTCGCATTCCACAATTTAAAAGTTATATATGATTCGGAAGATGGGGATGCGGCACAATTAGCATGGCCAGTAATAAAAAGTGCTTGGACCATTGTCGCATGACTTGTACTCTGTGAGCGCCAGGGCAATTACAGAGTCAAGAGACTGGTCAACATAATTCACTGTGAATATTTATTTCAAAATATGTTTATATAAGTTATAGAATTAGTAATTTTAATCATTTTAATAAATAAGTTTATAAAATTTGTTATTTCTACTCATTTAATTAAATCAAAATAAGGTTATTAAATTAAAACATAGTATTTTACAGCTTATAAATTAAGAAGAAAATTATTAAAAAATAATTCCTTATGTAGGTAGGGATGACAAATCAGCGTGCGCTGCTTTCAAATACAAAGCGAGAAATATTTGAAATATTAGGGTGTAAAATAACTTGTTAGTGAAGAATACTTCGGTCATTTCAGTAGTTATGGGAGTGCATGAAGAAAAAGGGTGGTGCAGGTAGAAATCTTCTTCTTTTAGTTGGAGTTTTAACTCTCTTTAGTAGTGGGCTTTCGTCCTCTCTTACACAGAAATGCATAGTTACCCCACATATTTATTCTACTAATTTCTTTAGCTAAACTAAGTTGCTAATTTAACTAGAGTTATTATTTAGTAAATGAAAATAATAATAGTAGCAATAATAATAGTTAAAATTTATTATAGAAAGGGAAATAAAATTTATGAGTACAAGTAATTAATTAAATTAGCATATGTTTTTGCTTGGTTGAAGAATTTTATTAACGAGTGATTAGTTAAGAGTTTAGTTTTAAAATTATTCCTTTTTAAAGAATAGGTTGTGAATGACATCAACCTTTTGATGTTAGTTAATATTTGGTTTTCATGAAAATCCAAAGAATTAGAAAGTTCAGTTTATGACAATTTGGTGATTCCAATTTCACAATTAAATATTAATTAATATATTAAACTTTGAATATTATTATAATATAAGCAAACATAACATACATCAATCCTAGGCTCTATTATCAGTTGATGGATTTCACAGAATAATTATATTATATTGTACGGAACAATTTTTTTTTATAGAATATAATAATTTTAGAGTTCAGAAAACTAATATATCAGAAAATGAGCTTAACCCAATTAGAGGATGCTTGCATATCCAATGAGAGAGGATTTTAGATTTAAAAATAAATAATAAAGATAACAATAATCATAATCCTTTTCTATATTTGATTAGGCTAATGTAAACACATAAACATAAACCTCATATCATAAATGCAAACTTAAATATCTAAACCAACTTATACATACAATTTAAATTTCAACTCTTTGACTAAAATAATTCACTGATAATTATTAATAATACTGGACACTAAAGCAACTTAAAAACGAAGACTTTTTTCTTCCGTACTATACGAGGAAGTTAGGCGTAGAATATTTTTAAAAAGTATTTTCTGCTTTCTTTTGAATTAAAATTCTATTTTATTTTAGTTTTCTTATGTGCTAAACTTTATATAAAAATATTATCTTTTAATATGTTATGTACAAATTTTAAAATTAAATAAATATCATGAACTTTTATAATTAAAGATGAATATGATTTTTTCCCACAAAAATATTTAAAGATTTAGTTCCTATCAAAACTCAATACGTTTCTAGACCATACATTTAAGTGGTGTAGTTTTACTCCACGTGTCTAGATACATGTTTTCTAAGTAGGGATAAAACTTAATTAAACTTTTACATAGATTAGCATTAAATTTCAAGATAACAATGTATTTAAGGAAAAATAGGCTTACGTTTTTTTGTGTTTGATACTAATTTCATCTTCATATTTGAGCTTATAATTTATTTTCAAATATGGTTATGTTTATTATTATAAACTTTGACATCTTACTTATTTTGATATTTTAAATTTGATTAATTATTTTTTATGATATGAAAATTTATTAAATAAATAAATACAAAACATGCATATCACATTAAATATATGATAAAAATTACACTTCATAAAACATGAAGAAATTATAACTCTTATGAATAAAAGTCAAAATAAACACATTGAGGTTTATAATTTATTTATGTCTTTATTTTTTTATTCAATTGAGTTTTTTTGTTTGTTAAATATACTCAATATGATCTCTTCCATTATATCTGCATTAACATCATTTGAAAAATGTCACGAGTCTATTTATTTTTTTCTTCTACCATTTAAAAAAAAAAAAAACTATCTCATCTTACTCTATTCTCCTAAGATACCACAAAAATCTTTTTCAAACATTTCATATACATTCCCAAGAAGTAGGTAATAACATGTGCATGACCAACAAACATATTTAACTAAGGTTTTGATATACTTGAAACAAACTTTAAAATGAGACATTTTTACTAATCAAATAATTTATTCTAAAAATTAATAGTCATTCGTAATATTTTAATTATATTTTATTCTCAAACATAATTTTACAATTAATTTAATAGAGATATACCAAAACTAAAAAATGATTAGAGGTTTAATTTTTTTTTTTTAGAGGTCTAAAGCAAAGACTTTATCTGATTGGACCTAGAGTCGACTTTGATCCAATTCCAGCCAAAGTTTGAACAACAACTCAAAGTAGTAGACTCTTTCATATCTTTATTAACATTATTAAAGCGACATACATTTCACTTCATCAACTAGACTTGTTTACTATTGATACATTTTTTTTTATTTGAAAAAATATAAATATTTTTATTGTAAAAAATATAAAAATGAATATTTAAAACTAAATAATTGTAGAAATTAGTATATATGTATATATGATTAAATAATTTTTTTTCTAAAATAGCTATATATGTATTGTGAAATTAGTACATTTAAAATTTGTCAAATGTGTTTCTGTATACCTAACACTTCCATAAACATGTGAATTTGAATTAATGATATTAAGATATGATCAAGAGTCAAATTTTTTTTGCAAGTAGTGACATATTCATATTTATTAAATGTTGAATATTATAAATTTTAAAAATATCAATTTCAAACATAAAACCGTTTTTTTATCCCACCAACACAATTTTTAGATTTTAGGAAACCAAACACAAACTTATATTAAAAATGTGCAGTGGTGGACCAAAAGCTTGACAGGGGTGCCACCCCCAACGATTTTTTATTTTCGATATATTTAAAAATTATATATATATATATATATTATTTTATTTATATTAATTCTAAAGACTTTTTATTTATTTTATTTTTATATATTTAAAAAATATATATTTATATATTATTATTTTATTTATATATTATTATTTTAGTTATATTAATTTAGTTTGAAAAAAATTTTTTAAAATCTAAAAATCATGTTTTTCTTCTCTATTATAATTTTTTATAATTTTTTATTTGGTTTCTCTCTCTTCCATGTTTCCATCTTTTCTCTCCTCTTATTTTCATCTCAATTTTCATCATCAATTCCTTATTATTTTTAAAATCAAATTGCATTACGCCAAAATTGAGGAGTTAAGGAACATTTTGGACCGAACAATTTATTCTTTTGAGAAAGTTCATCTTTTACCTTTTTTTGAAACAATATGTTTTCCTCTTGTATGTGATTTTTCTACGCTTTAGGTATATCTCTACCTGTTAGGATCACAAAATCATGCTCTAATTGTTGATCAAACTCTTCTTTGTGTAGATAGAACTATTGTAGGCTTTGAAGTTGTGTAAGAAAAGAGCAAGATTAGGAATCTACTCTAAGGTGAGGGAAATAATAATTTAGAAGTTATTAATTTTCTTAAAATATTGAGTCTTGCTTTTAAGATTTAATTTTGGGTATTCATAATTTTATCTAAATAGGTGAGAGGTGACAAATTTATATTAGAATTTATGGTAAAGAGTAAAAGAATTAATTATTTTTTCAAGAGGAAGGCTTGTGATGAAGATGAAAAAAATGCATCTATGTCATCTAAAATTGAGAAACTTCATAAGAGTCCAAAAATTGAAGAAAACAAAAAACAACTTTCTAAAGTTCCTAAAGTTACATATAATGAATTTGAAAATGCTTTAGAACGTGATCCGGGAAGCGTCTTCAAATTTGGCAATACCCACCAAATCAAATTGATGAGGTACAAAAGGGCTATCTAAAATGGGATTCATATCAAATGCATCTAGAAAATTATCCGTTGTCTAGTAAAGATGATCATCCAAGAAGATTTCAGTACACATGGTTTAGCTTATTTCCTTCATAGTTAGAGTATTCGCCATTAAAAGATGTTGCATATTGTTTACTGTGCTATCTTTTTAGTAAAAAACCAAGTGGATAGCCTGACGTAGATGTTTTCATTGTTACATGTAATTGAGTTGATTTTTATTGAATTCTAATTGGCAATGAGTTAATTGTCATCAACATGCTTTAACTTTTTGAATGATTTTTTTATAGGTTTTAAAAGTTGGAGGGAAGTTAACAATGGAAAAAAGTCTGAAGTTTCTACTTGATTGATAAATTATTTCGTCTTATCATGACTCTTTTAGTTTCTACAGCTAAAAGATCTTTTTTTGCAATGAAAATAATCAAGAACAATTTGAGAAATAAGATGGCTGAATTTTCAGCAAGCACTATAATAATCTATATATTACAACTAGCTTTAGTTCTGATTCGATTATTAAATATTTTAAGTCATTGAAAGAGTGTAGAGAAACACTAACTAAAGGTAACTTTTATTTTTTTTTAATATATTATTGTTGATGATAAACTTTATATTACTCTTTTATATATATATATATATATATATATATATATATATATATATATATATATATATATTCTCATATTGTTTGGATTCTATTATTAATTTTTGTTCAAGTTTGGTCAGTGAATATTTCAATTTTAAATTTAAAGTATACTTAAATTTAAAAACAAATATAAATGCTTATTCTCCTTTTAGACGCACTTTTTTTTTTTAATTTTAGGGATGAAATTATGTTTATTGAAATTAGATTGTTTATTTTCCTACAACTTAGGTTAAGTTACTTTTCTTAAATTCATAAACACATTCTTCATTTATTTCATAAACAAATGTCAACAGAAAAAAAATATTCAGAAGTCACGTACGATGCATCAAAATTTTAATGAAAGACTAAAGAAACAAACAAAAAAAAAGATTGTAAACCCAGATAAATATTTCTTCATCTATATTCCTTACTCTGGATTAATTTTGATACATAAACACATATACTCATACAACAACTTTGGGTGACAGAGATATGATACACATTCTTTTCTTGGTGCTTTAAACTGAGACATACTAAGTGTTGTCATTTTCATGAACAAAACCACCATTTGGCACAGAAAGAAAATCTAGGTTGTATAACAGAAGCAGCATGGCCATTGAAGAGAGGAAAGTTGGGACAGGTCCAAAGATCCAAAGCAAGAAGGAAAGTGCAGAGTAGAAAAGCCTGTTTCCGAGTGTGTTCAAGACGATGGCCTTGTCGAAAAGGTGAGTTAAATAGTGTGAAGTGACTAAGGATTTGTGATCTTGTGGAGAGCAAATGAGAATGTTGATTTGATTGAGAAAGCCTATGCAGCAAGTGTGGCAGAGAAATGAGAATAAGAATGTTGCAAGGAGAATCGCATATTTGAGACCCACCATTAATTCTCCGTGTGCTCCAAAAATTGTGTTATCGATTGCTTCTTTAGCACTGTAAGTGCTGCTTATCACTGCTCCCAGCCCAGCACATATCAGAATTGCTGATGTCGCCATAAGTGTTGATGCCATGATCAAGTTTCGAAGAGATTGGATTGCTACGATACTCCTTCTGTCAACATCCTGCATCAGTAAAATTCAAATTTATTATTTTCATCGATTTACTTCCCTAATTTCATAATCAAATTAGTAGTTGTTTAAAAGTCACTCTTTGGATATCTATATTATTATTTATGCAAATGAGTGAGGTGTTTGATTGAGACAAAAATGTCAAGTAAGATGAAAATGAGAGAGAAGAAATTAGGAGACTCGAAAAAATTAAGTTTAAGGACAAGGATAAGTGAATTGTGTTTGTTAATTTTAGAGGAAAACAATGAAAAGTTTAGAAGGAAATGAAAATGAATTATATAAGTTCTAAAATGTAATGAAAATTAAACTTTGGGAGAATATATGAAAGATGAAGAATACCTTGATCATGAGAAGAACCCATAATCTGCGACCATCAGCTTCTCTTCCAAAGGTTGTGGTGAAGGGCTGTGTCTGAGTCTTATGCCATAACCAAACATGATATGCTACCATCATCACTAACCCTAATGGCACCAATATCGCATCCAAATAGTATTTTCTCCACTCCATCTCAGATTAAACTCTCTTCTTCATCTACTGTTTCGTCTTTTACTTTTTTTCACCCTATATACTACCCGTAACTATATATGTATATATAAAAAGAGAGAGAAAGAAAGGAAAAAACATTTTAATCAATGCTCATTTGCACGTGCTAAAGAAGTTTAGGTAGGAAAAAAGTTTAATTTATTATCAATGAATGAAAAGATAGGAACGTTTTGTACTTACATTTCGTTTGGTTGAGGGTGAGAGAGGATGAAGAACTTATTTAAGAAGAAATAGAATAAGAGGGGTGCTTTGGATAAACTGAAGGGAGAAGAAAAGAGACAAAGAGAAATGTTGCCACAAGAAAGATTTACGTAAAAACGAATATAACTTACTATATATTACAAATAAAATAAAAAGTATTTACAAGAGATATAATAAAAAATGAATTTTAAATCTAATTTAACAATAAATTTTATTGAGATATACTAATTTAATTTTACAAAATTAATTTATAAAATAATATTCGTATCAAATTATATAAATAATTTAAAATTAAGGGATTCAAATTAACAAAGTAATTTTATATTTTTGTTGAATTATTTTTAATATAAATATATGATTTATTCTAAAAGAAATAATGGCAATATAAAATATTTTCAATGCCTGAGAGCTGTTCATTAAATAAGGAGTTTTCAATTAAACAATTTAAAAACAATTAACGAATTAATCCTATTTTTTTTCCTAATATTTTATTTCAAAATATAAATTCCTTATTATTATTATTATTACTTTTTTGTCCGTCTCATTTCCTCATTTTTTTTTTCAATTTGGATACTCGAACTCTACTTTTGTGACTTTTTCTTTTGGTTTTAAAGAGCTATAACCTTAAGGGTGTATTTGGATTTAAAAATTCATATTAAAAGTGAAATTTAGGATGTTCATAGATTGAATTTTTAATGATTTAATGTTTTTTAATCTAAATAATTGGATTAGATTTTCGATTCAAATTTATTTTTTTAGCAAAATAAGTTTGGATAATATAAATTCAAATATTTGAATCAAGATTTAAATCTAGTTTAAATATTTGGATTAAATTCAAAATTCATATTCCATTTTTTATAAAAAAAATTTAAATTAAATTTTCTAAAATTTGTGTATTTAAGAAGTAATATTGCAACTTGGCGCATAGTTGAAGTTGTTAATTTCTTTGTGGTTTATTATGTGTTTTTTCTTTTATCGACGAAATTTTTTGTTGATAATTATTAACAAAATTTATGATTGGTCGGTAAAATTTATGGATAATAATTTTTCTAACAGATTTTATGCATTAATAATGTATTTTGAATTTTTATAATATCAATTTTTTTGTAGAGGCTGTGCATTAAAATATAATTGATGTTGTATATAAAAAAAAGAAAATGGTGCTTCTTCGCATCCATTGTTTTCTTCCTGCACCCCCAAATTTTTTATAATGAACAAAATACTCTTTTGAGTTTGGCTAGTTTGTTGAAGTAGTATACCAGCAAAGCAGTTAAGAATGACGAGAACTTAATGCTTGATTCGGTATCGGGGAGGAAGAAGATGAGAGTTACATTCAATTATTTAATATATAATTAGGAGGGGACAAAATGGGAAGCAACGAAAAGTTTGACGGTGTAGAAAAAAAAATAATGAGTGCAGTAAGAAGCCCAAAACTAATATATGGAATTGAGAAATAAGTAACAAAGCACAAGAAAATATCATGGTCCACTCAAACATATAAGCAGAAGAGAAAAATCACATTGAAGGAGGAGATTGAGGATATCAAAGTTAAAGTAGACATGTCTGAGAATCTATCCCCACGTAACATGCACTTCAACAGAGGCGTTATGTTCTTCATTTTTCTGGCCGTGTTTGGTTAACTTGTCTTGTTTGGCGCAGTTTTAGTAATGAGATTCTGCAAAATACTCCTCACAATACAATTATAAAGTCAAACTTGAAAATCTAATTCAAACCTCAAGCAGTGAGCCATCATTCCCCTCACGAATTCCTAGGTTCATCTTTTGTTTCCCAGCAACAAAGTCCACCTCATGAAACACCAACAACATGGCAACAGAACAGAAGAATGCGATGACAGGTCCAAAGATCCATAGCAGAAGGAAAAGTCCGGTGTGTGAAAGTCTGTTTCCGACAATATTCAAAATGGTGGCTTTTCTCAACAGATCGGTCAGATATTGGTCAGGGGTAACGAAGGTGATGACATGTTGTGGTAAGCAAATGAGGATGCTCAACTGGGCGAGAAACCTAACTGATAGAGAGTGAAAGAGAAACGAGAACAAGAATGTTGTAAAGATGGTTGCATATTTTAGTGCCACAACAAATTCCCCTTGTGCTCCATAATAAACTGAATCTATGAGAGGCTTCTTCACTCTGTAAGTGCTGCTTATCACTGCTCCAAGCCCACAACAGAGAAGAATGCTTGTGTTCGCCATAAAGATTGACCCCATCATCATGTTCCGAACACTTTGCACTGCTATAATGTTCTTCTTTTCGATATCCTTCCATATGAAAAATAAGATAAAATAATGTTACTTCAAGGAAAAGATACAATACCACTGAAATGTGAATCCACTCAGATAAAAGGTTGACTTAATTTTCAACTCAAAACCTTAAACAATGAGTTAACGATTCTTTATCTTTATACGGTACAGTTGGATTTTTAACGTATGAATTAAACTCTAAGTGTATGAAATTTTAAGAAGCATATATATACCTTGATAATGGCGGGAATCCATAAACGGCGACCGTCGGCATCTATTCCGAAGACGGTTAAGGAAGCTTGTGTCCTTACCTTGTACCATAACCAAACATGGTAGATAAGGTTTAGGAGTAACCCTAAGGGTATAAGCGTCACATCAAGGTAAAATGTCCTCCATTCCATACGCATCTATATATATATCTCTACCTATTTCAAATGAGTCTTTTATAATTCAATTTTGGTGAACAATGCCTCTCTCTCTATATATATATATATATATGTTCATTTTTTTTTATCAACAAAGAATAAAAATTAATTAAGTAGAGCACTTAAGGGGTGCTCTAACCCTTATACAAAAAATAAAACCTGTAAGTGTTGATGTATAGCTTAGCAAGAGAGAACCATCAACCAAAACCTAACAAGAACAAAGATGTAGCCTTAGTATATCACCATGACACTACACATAAGGCTCTGCAACATCTATGAAACTATTGACATACGGCCCCCTCTATTGCAGATATGAAGTTGTTGCCTCTGATATAGCAGCAGTCAGCCCCCTCTAGCACTATTGTTGTGCAGTTCCATAGCTATAGAACTCAGCCATGTCTGATGTGTTGCAGACTGGATCCTATAGCATCGCTATAGTTAAGCCTTGCATTATGATACTTTCTTCCCTTCACTTGAGGAACCTGTATTTGCTTACCTATCACACTGAAACACACAACATTACCGTATCATAGAGATTTTAGACATGTATGTGGGGATAAGCACCAATCACTATAGGAGAACAAGGCAGCTGGAATTTTGTGCTTCATCCACACCCAAGCTGTCAATTGAGCCTGACTAAAGATTTCTATAGGGTCAACTTTCCTTTGTTTAAAGATTACACTGTTCCTATGGTTCCAAATTTCCCCTATAATAGCTAACCACATTCCTCGCCAAGCTAGATTTTGTCTACTATTAAAGTCAAAAAGATGGAAGTGTTGAAAGTTGATCCTGGCTTTAATGTGGTGCACAGTGCATAACCCTAACCACCTGTCACACATATTCCAAACTATTTGGGTCACCCTACAAGAGAAGAATAGATGGTCTGTAGTCTCTTCATGTGTATTACACAAATCACAAAGACTATGTTGTAGTTGAACCCCCCTCTTAAGTAAATTATCCTTAGTCGGTAATTTATCCAAGAATACTCTCCATCCTAGTATTTGAGCCTTAGGAGTTACTCTTGTGCTCCACAACATTTTGAACTCATTGTTCTGTACTTCTTCATCAGTTTTCTGCAATGTTTTATAAGCTGTCTTTACTGAGTATATCCCATCCTCATCTTCTTTCCATTTCCAAGTATCGAAATACTCCTTTCGTAATCGTGGCCCGTCAATAACGAGGAGGAGTTGTTTCTCCATAGTTGATTCCCATACAAATCGTGGTCTCCTCCACAATAAGTCTCAATGCCAAACATTGTCCTCCCAGTGACCGACCTCCCCAATAGCACCATCTTTACAGTTTGATATCATGTACAACCTTGGAAACTTACTTTTAAGTGTTTCTTCCCCAACTCATTTGTCTTCCCAGAACTTCACTTTTTTCCCATCACCTAACACCCACTCAAAGCTATTATCAAACCAAAGACCTTGCAACGTGCCCCCGCAAACCTTATGAATGTCTGTCCACCATCTTGAAGCAGACTTTAATACGATAGGATCATTAAGATTTCTCCATGACCCATACTTTGACTCTAGGACCTGTTTCCATAACCCATTATCCTCCGTACCTAATCTCCATTTTCATTTGGCTAAGAGTGCATCATTAAAATTTTGAATGTTCCTTATGCCAAGTCCCCCTGCCTCCTTTGATTTACATATATTTTCCCATTTGACCCATGCTATTTTCTTAGTTTCCGAACTCCAACCCCAGAGGAAGTTTCTTTACATTTTTAGGAGTTTGTTACTCACGTATTTTGGCATTTTATAAAAGGACATATAGTATAAAGGCAGAGCAGATAGAACAGATTTAATTAAACATACTCGGCCAGCCATACTTATAAGTTTCCCTTTCCAGTTAGCTAGTCGGCTGCTGACGTTCTCAATCATGGGCTGCCAGAATTGTTTTAACCTTGGATTTCCTCCAATTGGCATTCCAAGGTACACAAACGGAATATCCATATGTTTGCAATTTAGGGTGTTTGAGAATACTTTCAACATAGATGCATCCAGGCCCAGTCCCCCAACTTTAGTTTTGGAGAAATTAACCCTAAGACCTAACGCCAGTTCAAAACTTCTTAATATAGCCTTTAAAGTTCGTGCATTTTGAGCTTTTGCTTCGCACAGGAAGAGGGTATCATCAGCAAATTGTAGTAACCCCACATTTGTTTCATTAGAGCCAACTTTAATCCCACTATACAAGTCTTTCTTAACAGCCTGTCTGACTAACCCTGCCAAGCCTTCTGCTACAATAAGAAAAAGGAAAGGTGCCATAGGATCTCCCTGTCTAAGACCTCTTGTAGGGGTAAACTCATTAGTGGGACTCCCGTTCACCAGAACTGACACCGAAGAGGAGCCCAAGCATTCTTTAACCCAACTGATCCATCTATCACAAAAGCCCATTCTCTCCATCATATGATATAGAAAATCCCAATTGACCGAATCATATGCTTTTTCATAGTCAACCTTTACTATTGCCAGCCTTTTCTTTTTTTGCCTATATTCCTCCACTATCTCATTAGCTACCAAAATACTATCCAAGAGGCCTCTTCCTTTAATGAATGCTGATTGAGTGTTATCTATAATCTTAGGCAACACAGTTTTAAGCCTATTTGCTAGGATCTTAGATA
This sequence comes from Vigna unguiculata, assembly GCF_037176805.1. Classification (NCBI taxonomy): domain Eukaryota; kingdom Viridiplantae; phylum Streptophyta; class Magnoliopsida; order Fabales; family Fabaceae; genus Vigna; species Vigna unguiculata. Next base: position 46,433,728 of record NC_140795.1, on the reverse strand, counting down.
TTATCTTATACACACAACCGACTAGAGAAATAGGTATATAGTCATCCAGGTCGAGAGGGGTTTGTTTTTTTGGTACTAGTGTAATGAATGAAGCATTACACCCTTTTGGGATCTTCCCCTCTTTCCAGAACCATCTTACCGCATTGTTAACATCGTTCTTCAGCACCTCCCAATTGTGCTTTAGGAAGAGAAAGTTAAAGCCATCAGGACCTGGACTTTTCGTTTCTCCACATTGGTTTATGGTCTCCTCTATTTCGTTATCACTTATTTCCTTCATTAATAGCATGTTGTCTTCCTCCGATATTGTTTGAAACTCAATGTTACGGAAGTTAATATTGAACGATTTAGGTGCGGAAAACCTTTTTTGGAAGACTCGCCTTACTTCCTCCCTTACCTTTGTTGGGTCCTCACACCACGTCCCATTCACGTCCACCCCTTTTAGTTCATTCGTAATCCTCCTCCATCTTATTCTTGAGTGGAAGTACTTTTAGTTGGTGTCCCCTTGTTCTATCCATTTGAGTCTTGCCTTTTGATTTAATAGTGCACTTTCCTTATGTAATATTAGCTTCAACTCACTTAAGACTTCCATGCGTCTTGCCTTATCTGCATCCCCGAGATTGCTTTCATCATCTACCTTATCTAGAGCATTAAGTTGTAGGAGAAGGTTTTGTTTCTTCAAACCTATGAATCCAAACACCTCTTTGTTCCATGTTTTCAAGTCAAACTTCAACTTTTTCAGCTTCTCCTTTAGAATTATCATCGGGTTTCCTTTCCCAATATAGGTTTCCCAAGATTGTTTTACCGTCTTCTTAAAAGTTGGATCAGATTTCCAAATGTTGAATGTTTTAAATGGCTTAGGTCCCCAGTCAACTGTGACCGGTTTAAGCATTAAAGCGCAGTGATCTGATACTTGCCTTCCCATAATGTATTGTCTACTATCTGGCCAATGCTCTAGCCATTCAGTAGAGACCAAAATCCTGTCTATTCTACTCTTAGCCATTCCATTTTCTTTGTACCAAGTATATTTCCCTCCAATCAATGGCACATCTAACAACTCCATTGTCTCTATGAAATTATTAAAACCTTGAATCTCTCTTCGAGTTGTGTTTCCACTCGGATTAATGCCCTTCCTTTCATTATGTTTTCTTACCGCGTTGAAATCACCTAAAATACACCATTGACTACATATTTCTCCCATCTTAAAGTTAATTAATTCCTCCCACAATTTGACTTTTTCATTAAAATTGCAGGATGAATACACATTAAATACAACAACTGGAGTTAGGTCTCTATTGGCATTATTACAGTACTCTCCTATGACTCCTATGTAAGAATTCCCTATAGCATGCTTTGATAACTTGAATCTGTCTTTATGCCACATTGTTAAAATTCCCCCCGAATTTCCCACTGCCGAGATGCTCACCCAGTCTATATTGTTATCCCCCCACAGGTTGTAACAGCTAGATGGTTGTAAATCTCGCAACTTGGTTTCCTGAAGACATAACATGTCTACTCCTTCATATATATATATATATATATATATATATATATATATATATGTTCATGACTTTGTGCACTTCTTCTCCACCAATGAGTTTGTGAAAGAAGCTCCTTATTATATACTAGTAGTACTAGGGAATTTCAACAACTTTATATATTCCATTCTACTATAGTTAGTTTAAACCATTTATATTCCATTCGTATATCATCAATTTTGTGTCACATCTTATGATTTCCTATCTAATATTCTTCGGTATATATATTTTTTTTCTTATGCATGTACTAGTTCTTTAAATTTATTTTTAACAAAATTCAAGTATCGTGGGTTTAAAGAATCTAAAAAGTATATAACTAGAGGATGATTATCATCTCATAAACTCGTTTGGTAGAGTTTAATTATTTTTTGACCGAAATAAAGGAAACAATGTCGACTATGAAAAAATCATCGTTATTTTTAAAAATTATTGACTTTAACTATATTTCTATAAGTAATCATTGTTGACTCTCAGTGTTTTCTACCTTTAATGATAATTTTAAACAAATTGTTAAAAAGTTATATTAATTTACAATATTTTATGGTGTCTTTTTTTTTCACAACCGTAACTCTAAATTTGTTGTTTGAATAAGTTGTGAAAAGAAGATTCTAATTAAAAAAAAAAAAAACTTGAATTTCTAAGAGGTGGAGTTAAAGATTGAAAAATGTCATGAAATAGAGATGTTTCTCATCGTACAAATATGCATTTTGATCCAAAGTCACACTATAATATTAGTTAATGAGTCATAACCTAAAAGAATAAGAAAATGAGAGAAAGTAGATCATAGCATTCTGCAATGATTCCAAAATGCTAAAGTATAGTTGGAAGCCGGGGTGATTAAGAATAAACCATGCTTTTAACTCTTTCCGAATATGCTTCCCGTAGATTTATTATATAATATTTAAGCTCATTTCTTTATTAAAAAAAACAATGGATCTAAGATGAACCCAGACCCATTTGAAATTAAAAGATTATTAGTTTGGCACCTATTTTAGGAATTAAAATCTGAGTCTGAACCCATTAAAAGCTTATCAGTTTGGCATGGATTCTAGAAGTGTGCTAGGAATGAGTTAGAGAGCCTAGATGAAAATAATAATAAAAAACATATATTACAATGTATCCACAATTAATTCAAAATTAAAGCGATATTAGTTGCCGACTTTTAGGAATTAAGATGTTAATCCAAGTTAAGAAAAAATGAAAAAGTTAAATAATAAAAAAAATGACATATTCGTTCTTTTAAAGTTTTAAGTTCGAAAATATGTTTAAAATGATTCTAGTTAATTAGAACAAAAAACCATCTTATGTATTTTATAAATAAATACTATGTGGTGTTATATTCAATTGTTTACCAACAAATGGTAGTTGTTAATTTTTTTTAGCGAGAATAGTTAAACTTATAACATTTCTCGTTCTCGTTTATAGATTCACTCTTCAAACCAATTTTATTTCTCTAAATTGTTAATCGAAAATCGAATCTACGACTTTTTTTCTTCTTTTTCTTTCATCTAACCATTAAGTGTTGGATTAAATATGTTTTTGGTTCCTCAAATTTTTGCGAAATTTGAAATTAGTCTCTCATCAAAACTTTTGACCAATTTAGTCCTTCATTTTTAAAAATGCGTGAATTTAGTCATTTTAACAAAATTTTGTTAAGTTTATATGACGTTTCAAGCGTATTTCATGATAGTATTTGACTTATTTACACTGTTTGACACATTTTTGTTTCAATGTTAACTTAAATATTATCATAAAATGCGTTTAAAATGTCAAATACACTTAATAAAATTTGGTAAGAAGGACTAAATCCACGCATTTCTAAAGATGAATGACTAAATTGGTATAAAGTTTTGAAGAGGAACTAATTTCAAAATTCACTGAAATTTGAGGGACCAAAAACATATTTAACCCTTAAGTATTTTATCACTTTATATTCAATCATTCATATTTTTTTTTCTCTTTTGAAAAACTTGTTAGGTAGATATGCAAATTATGTTGGTTATTGTTCCAAAGGGCATCCCTAATACATATTCTTGATATGCAAATTTGTCCCTTGCACACCTAACATGGCATCACCATACGTGTGAAGCATAGCACTCACTTTATTTAGTAGATGGAATTTGGTTCCTTCATATTTTTTAAATCTAAACAAAGAATCTCAGTGTTTACTTTGAAGAGAACAAAATTAAGGAACCATCCAACGAATACTTTGTTGGAGCAAGCTTCATAACGGTTAAAAAAGGAATCTTTAGTGTTTATTCCATCTATGTGGAATCTTCAAAATAATTTTTGTTTCATAATATTCCTCAATTTTTTCTTTTGGCAGGCAAAGGGTACCTACCATGCATTTTGGTTTATAACCTTATTATTACATTGATTACTATAGTACTACCATCAGATTTCAGATCTCCACAAATATATTTAGTATCTCTTAATTTGTTGGGTTGAGATTAGTACCACTTAATACACTAGTGTCTAACATTACAAAAAAAAAAACAGGGAATATCGACGGTCGAGATCCGTCCATAACAACAAATATCTGTCGGTAATCTAATTTTTCCGACGGATTGAAATCTGTCGGTAAAAGAGTCGTAGCTAATATTAGACGGGTTGAAATCCGTCGGTAAAAGGCCGTCCTGACAGCAATTGGGAGTGACACGACAGGGGCAGTGCCAACAACAGTGGACAACAACAGTAGCGGTGACTTCAGTGATGTGTTTAGAAGAGAAGAACTGACGAGTTTTGTAATTCGGGAAATGTGTTTAATCTGATTTTTTTAAGTTTAATCTGCGAACTTACCAACGGATTAATCTGTCGGTCAACCGTCAGTAATTGTCTGGTCACCTTACCAAAAGATAAATTCGTCGTCAAATGTCTCTTGTGGTATTATCGACAAATAAATTCGTCGTCAAATGTCTCTTGTGTTATTATCGATGAAAATGTTCGTTGATATTTTTTCTGCTTGAGATCCGTCGCTAAATCTGTCAAAAAATTATACATGTTGACGTTTTTTTAATCTGTCGATATTAGTCCGTTGATAATTATCAGATTTTTTGTAATGTAAAGGAGTTATTTTAAAATAAGAACCTGAAAACTTGAAAAGATTATGTATAAGGAAGATAACAAAAATAACATAGTAAATTAAAATACAAATTATTATGTTTTTTCTTTAAAAATAATGGATACACAGAGAAAAAAATATTTCTACTAAACTAGTCATAGTATTAAAAAGATATCTCGGAATAAAAAGATAATCATTTAAAATTTTAAAAAAGGTACAAAATTTGGAAAACCCAATTTATTGAATTATTAAAAAACAATATAAGATAAAAGGATGTTTATATAAAAATTTGGAAAATATATAAAAAATTTAAAATCACTACAATGGAAAATAACTGATACAGTAAAAGTGTTGAAAAAAATAATAAAAAGAAATTGTTCACCACTTTCACTACAAAAAGATTACCTGTTAACAATTAATTTTAATCACAAAAAATTAATAATTACTATATGATCAATTTATATACCAATTAAAAAAATAAAATAAAAATTATTAGTTTCTAAAATAACCACTATTATGAATAAAAAAATTATAATTGATTTCAAATTGGTCTGTAAAATTTAGTTACCAAAAGTTTTGGCTACCAAAAGAATTAGTTTATAATTTGGTCATTAAATATTAGCTATCAAAATTTTGACTGTCAAAAAAATTAGTTTCTAATTAGTCTTTAATTAATTTGTGACTAATTTAACTACCAATTATTATTTTTTATTTATAATAGTAATTATTCTAACAATCAATAATTTTTATTTTATAAATTATTATTTAAAGTAGTTACTATAGTAACTAATAATTTTTTTATCAATAAATTTGATTATTATTTAAGAGATTTTTTAGTGTTTAATATATATATATATATATATATATAGGGAATTGAAAAAGATAAGTCGTGTATAGTCCAACTTATGTGCAAATATATAAAAAATAAATAAATTGTGTATTTAAAATACAAATTCTCTTAAAAATTGAAAATGTTCTTTTAAAATATGATTTCTTCAACATTATTTTAAAGTCGTGTTTTCAAAACAAAACTACTTCTTTATTTTGAAATCATTTTTCTCATACATTATTATGCATTTACATAATTTTTTAAAATTATTTATTTCAATAAAAAATTTGCACTAATTTAGTGAACAAAAAAAAAACGTGTTTGAAGGTCTAAATATAAAGCAGGGGTTTGTGTTGAGAGGCAATTGGAGAAAAGGAGGAAAAGTTTTTCAAACAAATTTTAAATAAGCTTGAGATTAGTCAAACTTTGATGAGATGTAGTTTGGGAACTTTTGGAAGAAAATATAATGCTTATTTCAAAATTTGAAGATAGAAGTGTAGGGTTCGGTATTATGAAAAGCCTAACACTAGATGAATTTAATTTCACATTTATTAAGGATTTTGAAGCATTGTAAAGGGTGATGTTTTATTTTTGAAGGATTTGCATTTTATTTTACCAACATTGTTGGACAGTGACATGTGTTTACTATTATCATAATTTTAGAGCTTGAGAATTAAATAATGTCTAGACTTTACACAAATTTTATTACAATAAATTGAACGTACAAGTATTAAAATAGATTTGTCTCATCAATCAATTTAAAAAGTTTGTGTAATAGGTTATGTTCGTGGAAAAAAGTGTTATTTATATTGAATTAGGTTTCTTTTTAGTCTACAAAAACTTGCTCGGATGTAGCAAGACGTAATTCGTTTGTGGATTAATCCATTTTATAAAAGAATTATTATATTTTAAGAAATAAAATTATTATAATATATGTATATATTATAATTTATATATCAAATAACTAAATTTAAAATAAAACAAAGATATTGATTAATTAAGGAGGATGGAGTCAACAAAAACATCACTTTCAACATAACCTACACCTTGAGGGAGAGATGAACAAGATTGAGAGGATTGGTAGGGTGTAGATAGTTTTACACATTAAATACATTTTCACATTTTCTAAACATGTTTGGCAAAAAAATAAAATGAAGAAATAATATTTCAAAAGTGGTGGCAAAGTGTAGGAGTGTTCATACTAATGAAGTTGAATATATATTAATGATTAGAGATATGAGTTTGTGAGACTTTGCGACAAAAATATATAGGAAAAATAACCGAATTATAGTGACAATCAAGATAAAGATTAATATAATTGTAAATGGTGAAATTGAACATGAAGAATCAGTTTTATTTTTTATAAATAAATAAATAAATATATATATATATATATATATATATATATATATATATTTATTTATATTATCAAACACATACATGGGAATAAAATCAAACCGAAAGTCTTGATCAAACTAAGTTTTAAGAACTAATAACTTTCACGATACTTCATACTTAATTAATCTATTATAAATATTTCAAATTTAAACAAAAGCTAAATGAATGTATAAATACTTTTAGTTTGTTAATGTTTTAAGGTAAATAAGGAAAAAAAATGTGGTACAGTTTTTAGTGCTTGAGTGTTAGTAAAGTAAATAATATTTTACCAATAAAATGATTATTGAATTTGATTGGAAGTAGAAATTGATCTAATTTTATTTTTTGAGATTTTAAATAGATGAAAATAATTAACGTAATAAAATATAAAAATACGAAAAAAATTAAAATAAAATAAGAAAGAAAAAATAAATCATAACAACTTATTTATATATATATATATATATATATATATATTAAAATTTAATAAATTGTATCATAATTCTCAAGAAATTTAATGAGAAATAATATATCAAAAGAAATTATCTGATATTGGTTCATAAATAGTATTAATATAAATTTTCTTTATATGAAAATTAATAAATACTAACGTTATAATTAATAAATACTAACCTTTGTGTGTTTGTGTCTATAGAAAATTGTAATTGCAAAATTAAAAAATTATAAATATATTAAATTTTGATTGGGCAGTGTTTTATAGTTAATATTAATTTTTAATTGAGAAATAAATTTTAATTATATTAATATTTAATTTAATTAGGTGAAAGGTGGTTGTGTGACTCAAAACATATAACAATACAAAATTTGTAATTATATTAACTTTTAATTAGGTTTAATTTAAATTAAATTTATTGACTAAAGAATATGAACATTTAATATATCAGAAAATTTGAAAAAGAAAAAAACAATGATTTACAAAATTTTATGATTTTGTTTGATAATCATACCAGTCTTACTATATTACGATTATGATGTGTAGGATCTAACTCATAAATATAATGTAAAATCATAAAATATTACCATCTTGTGATTTAAAATATCAAATTTTGACTACCTTGATGACAATAATAAAATTTGGGAAAGTTTAGTTTCTCTACTTTCTTTGATGAAGTAATGAAAAATTAGGATCCTTACATAACCATTCTTAAATAACTAATTATCTATACATATCACTATAAAGAAATCAACATTTAATATTAACCAAAAATCAAACTTAACAAACAAAAATCAACACAAATTAATTAATAATGTTAGATTTGGATGGGATACAAAATGAATTCAAAATTCATAAATGTTGATTTATTAATGTAACTTTCGAGAGTGATCTTATATGTCCTTTTAAAAAAGATTGATTAGGCAAATTTCAAACATGTTAAAAAATTTAAAGTTTTTAATTAATTATTTGACATCTCAATTTGAATAAATTAAAATATTATTAGTTTTGAATAATAAATTACTTTCGTGTACTTAATTTTTTTCATGTGACTTTCTTTCTCCTTTATCCATGTCTTCTTTTTGTTTCCATTTTATTTTATTCATGTCAAGTACCCAGTAAAAAATTTAAACTTCATATCATTATGATTTTTTAACAACCATCATAGAGATAGTTATCACAATCTTAGGCGTCCTTCTGTTCCATGGATTGTTTGTGGTGAAGTCAATTTTGATATGAAAAATCTTTTTTAACACAAAATACATCACTTGACAATCCACTTTTAGGGGAAATTTGTAAAAAGGGTCCCTTTGACCAAAATTTTGTAGAAAAGATCCTTTGAAATTTTATTTGCAAAACTGGGTCGTTTCGTCAGGGGGAGGACAACTTTAAAAGTGAAGTCGTCCTCCCAAAGGCCAGTTTCCCCCTTTTTTTTTCTAAAAAAATGGAAGTCGTCCGGCTGAAGGCCGGTTTTTGCTTTTGCGTTGGTGAAGTCGTCTTTGCGGATGACGACTTCATTTTAGTTTTTTTTTTAAAACAGTAAATGGTAATAAATTGAAATAAAAATAGAAATAAACTTTAATATATTTTTTAAATGATTAAAAATTAAAATACAATAATTTAGTAACTTAAAAATAATGAAACAGTCATCTATGTCCTCCGGTTCCACATGTTGGTCTTCTTCTGGGTCTGTTGGGACGTGTTAGTGGTTGTTGTTGTGGTTCATCATCGTCATCGTCATCGTCATCTTCATCTTGATGACTTTGGACATTTTGAGGAATTTGTGGTGATTGGGAAGGCATTGGCGGAGGATAGAATGGAATTGATGATGAAGATCCTGGATAATAGGCAGATGGTGGTGTCATGGTTGTGGTTCCAAACATATGTGATGGACCAGCACCATAAGTTGACTGATGCGGGAAGAAACCGTATGAGGAAGGGATGTGTTGGAATCAGGTGTTTGATGGGTTGCCAAATTGAGGATGTGAATGTCCAAACATTTGACCTTGACCCATAGGGGACTGTTCGAAAAAGGGTTGGTGATGATGCATGAAATCTGGAGAAGACCCAACATGGGCAGTGTAGGGTTGTGAAGCAGGCTGAGAAGGTTCTTGTGATATGTCGTACTGTAAAATAAATAACATGGTTATTGCCATGAATAAGTATGTATGATAAACAAATGTGCTACAAATGTATTATAAATAACCTCATCGTCGAAAGATTTTGATGGAGATATATAGCGGATAGTGTGGTTGATGTACCACTGCATATACGGTGTTTCATCACGCAAATGACCGTTTCCGCTGAACGGTGTATCTTGAATGATCCGATTTTGTCGATCATTCCAAATTGAAATCCATTGGTGATGATGTGCCACCCAATCTCTGTCGTTTCTCCCCCTCAAGTCATCCCTGTGAACTTGATCCAGGTTAACCGGCTCAGGCGAAATGTTTTGTCTTAAACCAAATTGACGCATCACCCTATCCGCCTGATGGATTTCTACTGTCGCAAAGCAAATTATTGGTACTGTTGCTCTGAAGACCGGAGGGATGTCAATCACAATCAATCGACTAACTTCGGGTTGAATGTAAGGCCTCCATAAGAACTGAAACCAAATTGTAGACATTAGTTTTAAACTTTTAAAAACAAATTACTTGCAATTACCTTAAGTATTACCTGTCTTGTACGTATTTGATCAAATCTCAACCGAAAATCAGTAACTGAAATTGAAGCTGGATTTATCCGATGCGTTACGTTCATCCACCTAAATAAAAATGTTGCAATTTAAAGTTAGTTAAATGACAAGAAAAAAAATAATTTAAAAGTTAGCTTTGTACCTTCTACAGACATGGAAACCATCCCCATCAGCCACCTCCTGATCACTTAAAGGTTGAAGTGGTGGGGCTATAGAAGTAATCCTTTCCCAAGCCCAACATTGTAACAAAATCATGCATCCACCAATATTTTCTTGGCGTAGGTGAATGCCATGATCTAGGCAACGATATAGACAAGCCAAGACTGCAGAGCCCCAACTATAATTTCTGACGACATCCAAGTCAGCTAGCCTAAGTAGATACATGACATGTACCCTAGCTGCAGACGTGTCTGGCATTAAAATGCTTCCGATCAATGTGAGAATGTACGCCCTCGCGTATTGAGCAATAACCTCATTGTTTGCATTGGGTGGAAGCTGTTGGAAAGTAGTGTTTAACCAAGATACTCGAATTGAGTTCCCCTTTATCACCGTCGGTGGTGGAATGACACCTAGATGTTCATGGAAGGTGGCGAATATGTCGTCAACCGTAGTGGGACCAGTTACCACATCTCCGTCTATCGGTAGGCCAAGGAGGACGGCTACATCTTCTAGTGTCACGGTGGTTTCTCCATGGGGGAAGTGAAATGTATGAGTTTCTGATCTCCATCTTTCGTGCAATGTGGTTGAGAGCATTTAGACCACTGCATGCAAAAATTGGACTGTGATGGCATAGGGAGTGAAAGAATCTCTGAATTCCACTTTCCCTGAATTCGTGGCTTGGAACTAGCGCAGTAGGAATCACACTTGATGAGCACGATCAACGAGGAAATAAATGCGCGCAGATTCGCGCGCGCGTGGCGTTGTCAGGTGGCGCGGCACTGAAGTCGTCATTAATGCGGACGACAACTAAAGTGAAGTCGTCATCACTGCGGACGACTTTCACTTAATGTCGCCAGGCCCCCTACCGGTTTCTGCACTGTTCATTAATGAAGTTGTGGCTCAATGAATGCGCTGGCCTAATGAATGTGCTGGCTTTAATGAAGTAGTTGTTATTAATGCGGCTGACTTAATGAAGTAGTTGACATTAACGACTTATTTATTAAGAAACAGTATCTTAATTACGTCAAAGTGTATTCAAATAGGTTATTTAATATGGTTGACTGCTATCATTAATACTGATTATTTGCACACGATTTATACACTTCAAGTCTCATAGTTTTTTCTCCCCATATTATTTCTGACCGTACGAAACTTTTACTCTTCACCATATTTGCACGACCCATATTTGCACGAAAATGGCAGGAGAAAGTGAATATCCAGATATTTTGTCTGATTTTAGTGAAGATGAGTTGGTTACCAACCAATATACAATCCATACAACAGATCATACTGGCTCATCAAGTCACACCTCAATTGAAGCTTCAAATCCAGTGACAGAAAATTCATTATGCATTGGGATGTCTTTTGACACAAAAGAGTCCACAGTGTCATATATCAAGCAATACCACATCGACAATGGTTACAAATTTGTGGTTGTTGAGAGCAAATCTGAAAAATTTATATGTCAATGTGTCGACCACAAAAAAGGTTGCCCGTGGCGTTTACGGGCTGCTTATAGCAAGCGGAGTCTGAATTGGGAGATTAGAAAGATTGACGGAATCCACACTTGTTTGTCAACCATGCAATCTGCAGATCATGTTAATCTTGATTCCAACCAAATTGGTTCTATTGTGATGAACTCTGTAAAGGAAAATCCTTCCATACCTATCAAAAGTTTAGTAGCTGAAATCAAGAATCGTTTCGGATATTCAGTTTCATATGACAAAGCTTGGAATGGTAAGCAAAAAGCGCTTGCTAAGGAGTTTGGAGATTGGGAAGAGTCTTACAATGAACTTCCCAGGTGGTATCAAGCTGTACAAGAAAGCAATCCCGGCACAATAATTCAGTGCACTGGATCTCCTAGACTTGTTAGTGGCCAACCTGACCCTTCTTGCTATATTATGGAACACGTATTTTGGTCTTTTGGACCATGCATTCAAGGGTTCAATTATTGCAAGCCAGTTGTCCAAGTAGATGGCACATTTCTCACAGGAAGATATCAAGGGACATTGTTAACAACACTAGCTCAAGATGGGTCACGTAATATATTCCCTTTGGCCTTCGCTATAGTGGAAGGAGAAACAAAGGAGGCCTTGATATGGTTTTTTCAACTCTTAAGGGAGCACGTTACACCACAACCAAACCTCTGCTTGATAACAGACAGGGGGAAAGGCATATTGGCGGCCCTACAATCTGAAGAAGTACAATGGGAAGCAGATGGATTGGAATCAGTATACTGCATACATCATATTGCTTCCAATTTCAACAAAAAATTCAAGAATCACGAATTGAAAAACCGGTTAAAGAATATGGGTAATAAAATTTTTCTTTCAGTCATCACATTCGATAATTAAATTAACTAATATAATTGCATTTTTACAGCTTACGAGGTCAAACAACCCATATTCGATGCTAAATTTGCGGCTTTGAGATCACATTCACCAGAAGTGGCATCTTGGATCGATAGGATACCATACAAAAATGGACTCAGGCCTACGACGGGGGTAGTAGATTCGGACACATGACAACAAACCTGGCAAAATGTATGAATTCTGTTTTGAAAAGAGATCGTTCATTACCAATTTGTGCCCTAATTAAGGCAACATTTGAAAGGACCGCAACATGGTTTGTTGAGAGAGGGGTTAAGACAGACTCCATGTTACGAGCAGGCCACCAGTATCCCGAGGAAATTAATACTATTATTAGAAAAAATCAACAACAAGCGGGAATGTGTCAAGTGCGTCGATACTCACGAGATAATAACGAATTTCAAGTTCAAGAGATGTTTTCTCCACATGATCACCGCCTACCAATGTCTTTTACAGTTAAATTAAATGATTGGTGGTGTGATTGTGGTCATTTTCAAGCTGTTCGACTGTCTTGTCATCACGTAATAGTTGTTTGCTCTTTTGCACATATAGACCTAACCACATACATTCACCCAGTTTATGGCCTCTACAACATCAACAAAGCATATGAAATACAGTTTCATCCGGTTAGGAATAAAGAATATTGGTCCATATACACCGGACCGAATTTCATTCCAGACCCACACATGCGTCGTAGGGTAAGGGGAAGACCACCAACTAATAGAATCCATAATGAGATGGATGAACCAAATCCAAACAGACGAAGCAAATGTTCATATTGTAGAAATGAAGGACATCATAGGGGCAACTGTCCCTACCGTCAGTAATTTATCACTTTATCCAATTTTCATGTAACTTTTATTATATTATTTTCATTATGTAATTTTTATTATGTAATTTTTATTATGTATTGGTTGCGAATTTTTATTATGTTATTTTTATTATATGATGTATTTTTTAAAATTAATTTATTATTAATAAAAGAATACCAACAAATTAAATATACTATACAAAAATTTAAGAAATGTAAATGATTGGAAAAACTGAAAATTAAAAATTTATAAATCATAAAATAAAACTGCAACGAAAAAAAAAAAACAATAACTGAAACCGGCCTCCTGCCGGACGACTTCATCTTAGAAACCGGCCGGAGGCCGGACGACTTCATTAAAAAATAAAATAAAAGGAAACCGGTCTTTGGGAGGACGACTTCACCTTAATGTCGTCCCCCGCCGGACGACACGACCCATTTTTGCAATTTTTTTTCAAACCGACCCCATTTTACAAATAAGCCTTGAAACAAACCCCTTTTTACAAATTTCCCCCACTTTTAGGGTTTTTTAGTCGTTAAAAAAATTAAACTTTTGTATTTATATACAAAAAGAAAGATTGGAAAGTAAAATAGTAAATATAAAGTAGATGTAAAAATTTGTTTGGTGCGAAAGTAATAAGGTATCTTTTGATATTTTCCGGGTCACTAACATATACTACGAGAATGTTAACTCTTCGTTTTAATATACTAATCAATAAATGTAAATCGTTTAAATACACATTGTCATGGCCTATTTCATTCGGCAATGAAAAGATGTTCATGGTAAAAATATTACACATTTTGTCATGGCCTATGAGCAATGAAAAGATCTTCTAGTGCCACACAGAAAAAGCTTTGGTGACACATAAAAGGCTAATGGTAATCTTATTCAAAGCCACTTATGAAAAGCCATTTTGAATTATTTCGATAAAGCTTCTATACTTACTACCTTTACATGACAAAGTTCGAAACATCACATACGCAACAACCTTGTCTATTCCATGTTGTTGGTCTCGGGTGAAGTGAAGAACACCAGAAAATCAAGCTAAGTCACTTTTATCATTCACCACCATCATCTTCACTTTCCCACAAACAAAGTCAAGGTTGTAGAACACAGGCAACATGGCAACAGAGCACAAGAGAACAAGCACTGGCCCAAAGATCCAAAGCAAAAGAGGAATTGCCGAGTAGAAGATCCTGTTCCCCACAGTGTTCAACACAGTTCCCTTTTCCAAGATCTCTGTGAGATACTCTGGGGTCACCAAGGACATGGCATCTTGTGGTGTGCAAATAAGGATGCTCAACTGATTCAGGAACCTTATTGATAGAGTGTGGCAGAAAAATGAGAACAAAAATATGGTGAGGAGTGTCACATATTTCAGTGCTATCATGAACTCACTGTGAGCACCATACACAGCATCATCAAGAGGCTTTTTCACACTGTAGGTGCTGCTTATCACTGCTGCCAAACCTGCTGAGAGAAGAATGGCTGTGGTGGCCATAAGGGTTGATCCCATAATCAAGTTTCTCAGACTTTGTGCCACTAGGATGTTCTTCTTTTCAATGTCCTGCCATGAATTAAAACATAATAAGAAAAACCAAAAGATGTTAAGAACTATTTTGTGGTGCCTTATAAGCTGTCATACGCCTCCGATAAAGGGTGGAACAGAAATCTCGTTAGGATAAGTTTTGATACCATGTTAGAAGTGGATTTTAAGTTTAATTCAACCCCACAAAAATAGCTTATAAGGTAAATTTTGTATCACACTTATATACTATGAAATTACTTATTTTTAGTCGATATAAAACTTCTAACGTACCTTCAACATGGAGGGCACCCAGAAGCGTCGTGCATGAGCATTGATTCCAATTGTGGTGGAGAAGGGTTGTGTGCGAGTTTTATGCCACAACCAAACATGATAAGCAACGTTTACCAGATATGCTAATGGAACAAGCATCATATCAAGATAATATGATCTCCATTCCATGGTAAAATTTATGTGCTTCTCTCTCTTTTGTGTGCTTAACAGGGTTATTATGTGTTGTGAGTGTGTGCTTCGCTGCTACTTCTATATATGAATGCCGTGATCCTTTTGGATTCTTTCTCCCAGCCAGAAGGGTTCTATATATAGTGGAAAATCGATCGTGTGAGTGGAACAACATCAAAAGCAAAAAGATATGTTGGCAACTAGGGGCTACTGGTGCTAGTGCTGGTGCTAGCTGAGAAAAAAAATGAGTTTAGTGCAACTTAAATGAAATTCTAGTTTTATTTTGGAAATTATGTTTGAATATCTATATGATTTTTCGAACTAACTTGCATACAAAAGATTTTACTTAAAATCTCAATGAGATTGTGAATTTTTCTTTTTATATGTTATATACTTTAATGTGTGACTTTCGACTTTACACTCACAATAAATAAAAATAAAAAATAAGTATATTAATGTTATTATTGATAAATTAATTTTTTTATCGGCACGAAGAAATATAATTAAATGAGTAAGTGGGTTGTCCTATCCTCTCTAAAAAAATAGTCAAAAAGAAAAACTCTATTAAACATAATCTATAAAAAAAAAACAAAAACGTTAACTTTATTGGACAAAAAACAATTTTTTTTGGAAAAAAACGTTAATTGAGCATAAAAATCTCTAAGACACCTATTTATTTGTTGACTATTCTTAAAAGGATCTTTATTTCTGAAACTCTAAAAAGATAACTTTATTACCAATAAAAACTTTTTTTTATTTTTGTCTCTCCCACGTTATGCCTTCTCACGCCCGTTGCATCCATAATAGTTCACTTATTTGAATGACATATAATTTTATAATTATTGATAAGTTTTAATAAAAAAATAAGTGTCTTGATGAGAAAAATGTAATAGATGATGTAATGTTATACGTATAATTGAAATTTGGAATCTCTGACGGTGGTTTGTTTTGTAATGTTCTTTTATTATGTATTCGTAATCCGTTAATTATCATTAATTGTGATGTTTTAAAATATATTAAAAAGATATTTAAAATATAAATCACCATGACGTTTTAAAATATACTAAAAAGATATTTAAAATATAAATCACCACAATATATTTTTAATGTTGGATAATACTAAAAGAATTAATAAAAAATTTGAACTCATATAATTATGGGCTAACTATCCTTTTTAAATAACTTATGATAATTTTAATTAATTTTTTCATATTTTTATTGCTTATTATAGCTATCTTACGTAACTTATTTTGTTTTATACTCTTTTTTTTTTTTGTTATTCCTCTCCTAATTATTCAAAAATTTCTAAACAAATACACGAGAGTAAATTAAAATTCCTCTGTTGGAATGTAGGGACATTGGAAAAATGGAATCTAGAGGAATCCAATTCGAACTACCCACCCACCAAATAGCGACCACTCCTTTCAAAAATAAGCAGAGATCTTTTAAGTCAAAATCATGGGATAAAAAAAATACATTTAATTAATTAGAATATTGATTATGGTTTAGCATAACTTTAAAAATTTCTGATATAGTAATGAGAATTTGTGCTGAATAGATCTTAATTACAAAAGTCAATTCAGTGCATAGGCCTTTTTCTCCATACTATAGCCTAAAATTAGAAATGCTTTGATGCATACATTCAATTAAATTAGGTTTAGCTGCCATTAAAGAAACCCTTCATTGTGAGAAAGTTTTGAAGACTTTTGCATATTTTATATTATGAGACTACCAAACTTCTGATATAATATTTATTAACTTCAACGGGACTTTCACTTTGTTGCTTCTTGAACTTTACCATTGCACACTGTGGAGAGTTCGGAACATAAAAAATTAAACTAAAGAAGTTTATTGCAATTTACAAGTCAAACTTCTTATACCGTGGAAAATGTTACATTGATTTTAGGTTAAATATATGCTTTTATTCCTTCGGACATTATGCTTATTTTGCCCATTGAAATTTAAAAAAAAAAATTGTTTGGACTTATTACTACTTAACTATGAAGTTTCTTGCATTCAGTCTTCAGCATCAACAATTATCTTTTAGGACAGCATTTTTATGTGAAATAATTACTTGAATAGCAACCAAATTAAAAATAAGGTATATTTCACTTCAAGAAAATTATTAAATAATAATAAAATTTAGAGATAAAAATAATAAGATATTATTAATTGGTTTAGAATTTAAAATTTAAATAACATTAGCTTTTCAACATTTTAGATACTTATCATTATCATTATTGATTATAAATTAGTATCTCATTTAAAAATAGAGACTAATTTAGAATCAATAATAATAAGTCGCTAAAATATAAATAGTGTTATGAATGAATGGTCAATTTGATATATCTATTCCTATGATTGATCCTCATATGATTTATGATTTATTACTCTTTATGTAAATATTCGTATTAACTAATTGATTTGTATATTTTATAGGTTACCATGTATGTATAAACAGGACTTCTCCTCCTATCAATAATAAAACATATAGAAAATTACTCTAACCAATTGAGGAATATTGGAAGTTTTTTATCTCTAACAAGAGTGTTTTACGTGTCTCAATCTAGGTTCTTTTTAATTTTTTCTTCATTTACAATTTTACTTTGTTTTCTTATTCTTGTGATAAGAATTGTTTGACTTTATCAATTTTCATTTTCGTTTTATTATTTTTATTTTTATTATGACGGTAATTATTATTATTATTATTATTGTTGTTTTTATGATAATTATTACTATTATTTTATTTTATGTAAACCTGTCAAATCTTAAAAGAATTTTAAAATTGAAGATGAATCAAATTTTAACATAAAGACGTTTAATTTTAGAATAAAATATTAAAAGTTATATGAGATTATTTTTTTAAGATATGAAATAATTTCGCATATAATTTTTGTTTTCTTCACTCAAGTCCTTTTTATATGTTGGCATTATATTTAAACAACTTCAAAGTGTAATTATTAAATTGTGTTGGAGTTAGTTGATATAATATTAAGGATATCTAAGTCTATCTAATCTTACCTTTCCAAAGTATTGGAAAGAATAATAAAGAAATGTGGTCAAAAGGATACAAAGTGGAAGAAGATTAAATATGTGTCCCTTTCTAATCTAAATTATGGATCGTAAAAAAGTTTGATGGACATGCTTTTATAATATACAACAACCACTCAATTGGACCAGTTTTGTCGTTTCTATTTAAAGCAAAAGGACTATACAATTTTCAATACGCTTCTGAATAATTTATTTCGTATTTTTATTTTATTTTATTTTATTTTGTTCAAATTGCGTATATATTTATTATAATATATAAAAAAAAAACACTATAAATGAAGTTATCGTATTAGTCAAGTTTGTGGTAGAAAATTATCAAAATGAAATAGTTTTTTTTGTCTATATATTTTTTCTTAAAACAAAAATTTGAATGTAGTATTATAATATTATTGGGTTATCGAAAGAAAATTTTAAAGCTTTAACAAATAAAAAGAAAAGGAAAATTAAAGTTTTATTATGCAATTGCATCAATTTGAGTGATTGTCCCTATCATTTTTTTTCTAGGATCACCCATCCTTTGGAAAACACATTATGAATCTAATAAATTTAAATTGATTTAAATAAATAAATAAATTACAATGAACATAGTTGTAACTGCAATTATATTTTTTACTGATAAAAAAACTAATTAAAATAACTTTTTTGCTGAATTATTTCATTTCTGTTAAACCCTTCCTTTCCGCAGCAATTTTATGCTTGTATAAATCTTGAAATATCAAGATAAAACAAATAATATATTCTATTATTTTTTTTGTCAACACAAAAAAAAATATTGTAATGGAATTTAATTATATATTTATGTTTCAATTATTTGAAGTTATTTGGTGCACCAAAGAAATGGTTTGTGTATGATCTAGACCTAATTGATATCATATACTAATTTCCACAATCACATATTTGCATCTAATTAAAAAAAAAAAGTAAATTGTTATTTGCAAATTAAAATTTTCAATTATGCTCCGGATTTGTATATATTAAAATTTTACTTAGCTAATTTTTTTTTTATTTATTACATGATTCCATAGCTAAAAGTTCCCTAATATTATAACATACGTGTCTGATCAATGTAATCGTGAATGTGTTGTTTTCTTTATAACTTTTATTGTTATTCCCAACATGAGAAAAAGAAGATGATAATCCTTTCTTCAAAAGTTAACTCCCACTTACTTCAGCTTTCATATGACAATATTACATATCTTCAGAAATTCAAATTCCTATATAAATTTACATCATATTACACATTAAAATTTCCTTTGTATAATATATATAAATATGAATATATAGGTATAGATGATAAATATAAACTAGGTATAAATTTTCTAACCTATCTCACGTATAAGTGTTAAATAAATGAAATTCCTTATAAAATTATTAAAAATAAAACAAACGTATAATTTGAGAGAAATATATTTTCCGAGAAGAGCTTGTTTCCAAAAAAGAAAGTCCTTATCGTGCAAAGCACGTATTTCATGTTTGGCTTGCGTGCATTTCCTTCCATGATAAGCCATGCAAACAATCACAATCCAAGATGCTTCTTTTCATTTTATTTTTCGAAAGCAAAATGCACCAAAATCTACCATAATTGTAGCATAAAAATGATGTCTCACATCAAATTGCATCATCATAAACCACGTTCCTAGAATTTGGTGAGTTTCTTTTCAATGACAAACACTTCTGCGTACATGCATTTTGTTTGAGTCGCACTCAAGAGGGAACCAGAAAAAAAAAAATATCAAGAAGCCATATCATGCATGAAAATCATAGCAGATGGTCCTACATTTTAAAGGCCTCCTATCATGTAAACACGTGAATTTTTTTAATATTAAAATTTTTCTTTAACTTTTTAAGAATATTAAATTAGATGTTAAAAATAGACTTTAAAACTAAGTTAATTCCAAAAAAATCAATGAAACTAAACATTAATAAATAGTTCGATAATAGTTCAATAGTGGATAATACCATAAATCTACCAAACAATAACTATCGTTGAGATTGAACTTTAAATCTAACTTAATTCCATCATTTTCCTTGTCTTTCCTTAGTTTTGATATGTTGGATATCCAACCTTTGGTCTTGTACATATAAATTTTAATAAAAAATTTACTAAGAAAATAAATAATAAAGGTTCATGTTTATTGGAATTTTCTCCTTCAAGAATTAGTGTCATGACTTTAATTTTTTCTAAAAAAATTATCAGACAAAAATAATTAAAATATTGAAAATAGACAAGATTTATATGTATGATAGATCTCTTTCTCTCATCTCTACAATATACCTCTTTAGACCACATTGAGTTCCTTTTCTCTCATCCCTTCAATTGGTGTCTACAACACCAGAGCATATGAATCTTTTTACATACCAGTACTAGGATCATAACCTGATTTGCACCAGCAACGATTAATTTCATGAATTCATTTAACTTGTGTTTTTGTTTCTTTATGAATACTTCATTGTAAGTTATGTTAGCTAGATATTTGTCGATTAAAATTAATACAAAATTATAATATATAAAATTCATAATATATAAATTGATGTAAAATTTATTATATGAATTAATTTTATAAGATTAGATTAAATATAAAGTGAATCTTTTAATATAAGATTAGAATAATCCGAAACTCAAGTTAATGTTCAGGTATTGAAAGAATTCCCATATTACTGGGAGAATGAAAAATTATGTTTGCAGAAAAAAAAAACAGAACTTATAAAGGAACTCTGCAATCATCGGCGGAACTTGCTTGGGATGCTCCCCAAGCTTTTAATTATATATATATATATATATATATATATATATATATATATATATATATATATATATATATATATATATATATTGTTTAAAAAGTAAAATAAAAATTAATTTGGTAGATTAATAACTCAATTAAAAATATTAAAGTTTTATAGATATAAGGTTCTTTCACAACAAGTTATAAAAAAGGTGTGAAATAAAAGAAAGGCAGATTAGGAAAAAAAATTGGAAAATAAAGAGAACAAACAATGCAGACTCACACGATCTCATGAATACGTATCTTAGTATGATTTATGTATGTTAGATTTATGATTCTTTCCATTATGATATTTCTCCCAAATTAAGTTTTTTCGAATTAATATGAACCTTAACTATGATTTTAGAAATTTTTTGTATGAAATTGGCATGAACCCTAATTATATTTTCTCAAATTAGTATAACCCAACATTATAAAATGTTGATATTTTGTATTTTCAACTACATGCAATGAATTAGTTGAATAATCTTGAATTGAAATAAAAATTAGAATACTTATTTATATGAATTCAATAAATTGAGAAGATTAAAAGTTGAAAAGTTTGAATTGCATGATTTATATAAAAAAAAATAATTATTTTAATTAAAAAATTATATATAAAAAAATTAATTTAACACCTTTAAATATTTTCTTCACGTTCCGCCAGTGTCATACAATTATTTAACATCCTGTAAAATTGCTTTTGTCTACAAATTACAACAACCAATAAAACTATAAAACTGTAGTTTAAATAAACCGTAAAACAGAAAAAATACGAGGTAAAAAGTTATGCAGATAAAATTTTTTATTTATGCTAGCCAGGCTACTGCAGACCTCCAGACCTCCAGATTTGAATCGCTCCACGCTTTTGTCGGACATGCGGATCGGTCCGACGAACTAGGTCCTAACTTAATCTATCTTAATATATAAATTTATCCTTATGATCTCCCGTGAATAAATTTAGTGTGAATTTGAGTCTAGATTCTCTTTTTGGTGTTCTTCTTTATTGAACATTAAAAATATATTGTATTGATATTTTAAATATTTTCTTCAATGTATTATGAAGATACAATTAAAATAATAGTACAACAAAAATCCAAATTCTGTCAATTTCCTTCTTCCTCTAATCGGGGCCCAAACATTTATACCGTTTATATATGCCAAACCAACACACGATACGATTATTACTGTTTCGGGTGTAGGGACCGAGAGCCTGCTAAATGAACTCCTTCACTTCGCATTATCTTCCTCCTCTCCAATGACTTCAACGAAATCCACTCCTTAGCTCGATCGGTTGGGATGACGATCGGGGTACCTGTCTAAAAACCCTAAACCTTAAGTCAGGAGGGGCCGATCGGTGTGTCAGAATATCAGTAGTAATAAATGCGCAATTAAGATCCTCACCAACCTACCTTTGGGCCCTATTTATAGCTTCAACATGGGCTTGTAATTAGGGTTTCTTAATCACGGCCCAATGACCCCTTAATGAAGATTATTGACTCGTTTAGCCGATAATCCTTGGCTTAAGCTATATAATCGTGCGACCGATGGTCGCTTGGCTGGGTTGATGACATTGTGTTGTTGACAAGTTAACGATGTGTTTTACCGATCGACCGCCAGGTGATTTTATAAAATCCGTCGCTGTTATTTTACCGATGGATCGATGGATCCTCAAGGTTGGAGGGCCATCGCTGAAGTTTTACCGATGGACCGAGGGACCCTCGAGGTTGAAGGGCCATCGCTGTTGATTTACCGATGAACCGATGGACCCTTAACGTCAGAAGTCCATCGCTGATGCTTTACCGACGGACCGATGGGTATGAGTATGGTTAAGTCGTGACTTATATATTCAACCGTTTGACCGATGGTCCTTTAATGATACCACGTGGTTGTTCGTTTACCCGTGAGACCGATGGTCAGGGTTAGTAACGACCGCCTGACCGACTGGACATACTGTACAATTACTAAAGCTATTTAATAACTTTTGAAATCACGAAGAAGGCAGCAAATATTTTTGTATATATTATATAAACGAGAATATTTAATGTTCGACACCAGTAATTTATGTAAGAATTTAACTGAATTTTAGCCTTTTCTCACGTAGATGAGTATCTGATCATATTAAAAAAATATTAACTTTGGTGTTAACCTCTTATAAACTCAGAAACTTGCATCAGAGAATGAAGAAGACATAGATTTGCAGAAAAGACGTTATGTGGCACGAAAACAAGAGCTTTTATTCAAAGTTTATTGATCTCATTACACAACGAACAAAGCCCGAAAGGGCTTCATCCATTTTAGAGAGAGCTTACATTAAACTTGTTCATTACTTATCCCAGTCATCATCATCATGACTGGAGGACTTGCAAGGTTTATAGCAGAAGTCGTTTATGTCACCACAAAAACACTGTGCAGGAATGGAAAATGTGCAGGCACATGATTTGCAAGCTGAATGGCACGAATTGAGCCTTACGTCTGAACAGCGGCATTGAGGAGGTATTGATTTTGTGCATTCGCATCGATCACAGCATGCTTCTGAAGATTCAGAGGGCTCATCAGTTGCTTCATGATGATCACCACTTTTGATGACTTGACCTACCTCAGACACCTTCAAGCTAGCACTACAAGTCCCCAGAAGGAAAAGTAGCATCAAGCACACCTTTACCACCATTGTGTTGTTCTTGCTCTCAAAATGCCCCTCCAGATGCTTATTTATACCACAAAAAACATGATATTCGATTAAATTTGGATAATTTTTTCTCACGGTTAAAATGACATGTTCTAAATAGTTTCTATTTTATCTTATATTTCAAAATTATTTAGAAGACTGTTGGGTTGATGTATATCTATTTTCATATAGAGTCATGGTCGTGATTATTGGGAAACTGTGCTTCTATATAAATATATATGATATTTTATTACACATATACAAGGCATTTGACATTACTTTTACATCAAAACCTTAAGATAATGGTATTATGGGTATGTATTTTTATATAGTATTTAATTTTGTTTTTTTTATCCAATGTGAAACTTTTGACTCACACTTGGATTATTCCCAACGAACTCCCATCAAAGGTGAGTCCCGTGTTTTTTTTTTCCTTTTTATATGGATATATTTCCCTTCATGGTTATTGTTATGTGGTCCGTCACTCCGAACCATCGATTTTGATACCACTGTTAGGTTTATGTATATGTATTTTCATATAGGATTATGATCATGGTTATTGAGAGATTGTGGTTATATATATATATATATATATATATATATATATATATATATATATATGACATTTGTATTACATATACAAGCCATTTGACACCACTTTTACACCAAAATTTTAAGATAAATGTGTTATGAGTCTTTATTTTTATAAAGTGTTTAACTTTGTCTTTTCTATCCAAATGAGATTTTTTACTCATACTTAACTATTCCGAAACACATCGTTTCATTTCATGTTATAAGATAAAGTTTTCAAAATTTATTTCTTTAACATATTTTATAAGAATCTCTGCACATGGAATAAGGATCTGATTCAATTATGGACATTGAACAGTGATGTGTTCGTTGTTTTCTGCATTGCAATGTGAAAGGTGGCACGCATGCACGATATCATGCCTGAGTTTGCTTACACGATTGCAAGATTCCTGAAACTCTTTTTTCTCTGTTGTCCTGTTTTGTCACTTTTCGACTTGGGTAAATAAGTTTTTGTTTTGTCTTCCCTCATTTAACGATCACAGCCAAAAAGGGATTTGTCCATTTGAAACGCACTTCAAAAAATTCCATCACCATTTCCTTCTCATCATCATCACCACTGAACGTGCAAGGTGTGTAACAGATATCAGTGTCGATGCAACGACACTTGCCATGAAATGAAAGTTACACATATACAGGATTTGCAAAATGTCATGAATTCAGCCTAACTTCTTCTGTGCCATGATCAAATACACTAAGCAGAATGTTTATCATCACCATTATCAACCTTTCTGAATCTTCAAATACTAGAGATTTTTTTTACTTTCTTACACTCTCTCATTATTTGTTTCCATAAGAAAACATTTGTTTTTACATCACGAACAATGAAAGAGACACGGCATATAGCAATCGTGTAAGCAAACTCAGGTATGATATTGTGCATGTGTGCCACCTTTCACACGCAATGCAGAAAGCAACAAACAGATAATCATTCACTGTTCCATCTACAGATTCTATATAAACAACTCTCACGAGGCTCTTCTATATCTTCACTGCAAAAACAAAAAACTCTCAAGTTTGAAAACAAGATGATGGTGCTAAAGGTGTGTGTGCTGGTACTTTTCCTTGTAGGGGTTACTACTGCAGCCATGGATCTGAACCACCTCGGAAGTAATCATCATGATGACTCAAGCGATGAACCTTCTGAGTCTTCAGAACCATGCTGCGATTCATGCATCTGCACTAAATCAATACCTCCTCAATGCCATTGTACAGATATCAGGTTGAATTCGTGTCACTCGGCTTGCAAATCCTGCATGTGTACACGATCAATGCCAGGCAAGTGTCGTTGCCTTGACATTGCTGATTTCTGTTACAAACCTTGCAAGTCCAGGGATGAAGATGATGAGTAAGAAAAAGGAAGATGAAGTCTCTCTCAGATGAATAAAGCCCTTGAGTTTTGTTTGTTGTGTAAGGGAAGACAGAATAAAAGTTGGAATAAAAGCTAGTGCTGTTCATCATTTGCATTCAGCAAATGTTGTAGTTTAAATGCTGTGTGTTCGGATAAAAACTAGCATAAACTATGCATTGTGGTTTCTTTTACTTGCACTTTATTCCTTGCTTTTAGGATTTTCAATTAAGCATAACTTCAAAAAGAAAAATCATTTTCATATTTCCTAAATGCAACTTGGTACGAAGAGATTAAAGAAACCAGCACATGGAGAAAAGTTTTAGGTTCTTAGAATTGACTATCACTTTAACTTAAGTAATGGTGTAGTGAAATAATAGTTTATATCACCGGTACAAATAGTTATTTCACCGCAATTATTTTTGCTAATTATTTTTGCTATTATGTTTTGATTTTATTTTTTGATTTTATTTTTGCTATTATGTTTTGATTTTAGAACCGCAACATATAAGACCAAGAAAAAAAAAATCAACTTTTGGCCTCACATGTTATATTTTGGCCTCACATGTTATCGAGAAAGAAACTCACCTTTTTACTTCGGTTCTTTAAACTGCACCTATGTATTTATTTTTTTAAAATTTTTGGGGAAGTTTACTGTAATGCCGTTACAAATAAATTTTTATATTTTGATAATTTTTTTAGATTTTATCTTGTGGATGTAGATTTTCTAAAAACCTGAAAAGTTATAAATATTCTAAATATACTAAATATTTTTTATAGTCATAACTTTATTTGTTTATATATTCTCATTTAGTTATAAATAATTAAACTAGTTAGTAGTTTATTAAAAGATTAAAAAAATAATTTATTGAATAAAAAATGTATCAATGTCTCTATTAACATTCAAGATTAAGCAAAGTCTATAAACATCTAATAATAATTAAATTTTATTAGCACTGATTCAGTCAATGAACACTAAAGTAAATATTATTTATTATAAATAACTAAAATCACTTAAAATTAATTTTATGAGTAACTGTTATAAAAAAATAGTTAATGTTAACTTAAATTTTACTAAACTGATTTCATAAATAATTAAAATACGTAAAAATAATTTTGTATTTTAACTTTAAAAAGTTAACAATTTACATCGAATTAAAATCTACAAATTCTATAATATTTAATTTAGTATTTTCTTCTAATATTCTAATTTAATTGTGACAATATAAAGCTAATAAATGCGCAAACCTTTTAATTTATTATTATTTACTTCTTAAAAAACTAATTATTTTCATTAATATATTATTAATTTGTATTAATTAATAATTAAATGTTCTTTTATTTTGTAATTATGCTAACTTTTTTTTTTAATTGACGCGATTAAAGTTTGTGACTTTTAACAATTAATTATTTTCATTAATTGAGACAACAAAAGTTTATAAATTTTTAATAATGAATTGTTTTCATTAATTTACTATTGTATTATATTAATTAATAATTTATTATTCTTTTATTATTGAATTGTATTAAATATTTTTTATTTTATTATTTTAACAGAAACAATAAAAGTTTACTCCCCTCGTTATTTTCCATTTATTGTGCTAAAAGAAATAAGATTCAGTAATTTGACTTTTTTATTGCAAGTGTGTGTTTCGATTAGGGATGTCAACGGGGCGGGTAGGGTACAGGTAGTAGCTCTCTCATATCCTACCCGCTGGATAAATATTTGTCCCGTATCCGTATCCATATCCGTCGGGTATCCGTTATGCGGGTACCCATCTATTTTTTTCATATTCGCGGATATCCACGGGTACCCGCGGGTATTTACAAAAATATTTTAAAAAATAAATATTTAATCATAATTAGTGCTTAGATCAACAAGTCCGTCCCCTTTCTCCAATTGATTATTGAAAAACAAACAAATAAAAAATTACTACTAATTTATATTATAGTTTATTTTTGAATAAAATATTAAAGAAATTACTAACTTCATCAATGTCCACCTCTTGCGACATTGTATAAAGTTTCATGGTTGTCCAATTTTAATCTAGAAGAACCTTAAAACATAAGAAGTTCAGTAAAAATTTCTAACAATCACTTAATTAAAATATCTAAGTAAAAGTGTTAATTTCATTACCTTCCATGTTGGTCCACAACCAGTCTTAGAGACACATCAATGCCTCCACAGTATATGGAAGTAATTTACTCATTTGTGGGGTAAGAATCCACCATTATTGAATGAAGATTCATAATGTTTTTTACTAATATATATATATATATATATATATATATATATATATATATATATATATATATATATAAGGGTAAAGTTTAGCGGGTACGGGTATCCACGGGTACGGATACTATGATACTCGTACCCGCCCCGTTAACATGCGAGTATCAAAAATACTCATATCCACGGGTACGGATACTATGATACTCGTACCCGCCCCGTTAACATGCGGGTATCAAAAATACTCATACCCACGGGTAGCGGGTATCAATTTTTAATATCAATTTTCTACCCGTTGCGGGTTTTATCCGCAAATACCCGCGGATACGGATTTTTTTGACATCCCTAGTTTCGATAAACCTCAAACAGTAATAATGATATGAATTTATTTTATTATTAATTGTTATACATTAACTTTCATGTTCAAATAATCATATTTTCGTTTAATTTTTAGTCTATTTAAATAAATCATAATAAAATATATTTTTTATATATTTAATGTCTGTACTATATAATATATATATATATATATATATATATATATATATATATATATATATATGTTTGGGTAAATTTCATGTTTTCTTTCAAAATACTATTTTACATATCGCATATGTTGTTGATTCGATCTAAATTAACATGTTTTTAGTTGAGTTGATTTAAATTGGGTTATGTAAAAATGTTATAAAGTTCAATGAGTCTAATTTATTATAAATTAATTGATTAAGATTTCATTTTATTGGTCATTTATATAATTATATTTATATAATTATGACAAATTCATATGCCATGCCAACAATCTTTAGATACAATTATTCAAAACATGTAGCACCGGGTCGGGGCGGGTTACCGGCCAACTACGCGGGTTCGTAAAAGTGCATTTAATATTTCAATAATTCACGGCTCACCTGATTTTTATACTTTTAGTTTACATGTAAATTTAAAATAATTTATATACTAAATTATTAATTTTTTTTAATTAAAAAATTAAAATTATATTATATTTTTAGTTAAGTATATATTTCAAGTTTTTTATTTGATTATTTTATAAGTTAAATGATTTAAATGTTAAAATAATTAATTTATATTTCTAAATATTTAAACTATAAATATAATTTTTTTAAATTTATATATATATATATATATATATATATATATATATATATATATATGATAAAATAACGAGACAGTATGAATTCCATACCAGTAATTTTAAAAAACCAAATAATATTTGTAGTAGGCTAAAACAAGTGTTTTTCATTCAAATTGTGATGAGTTTAGGTTGATACCGCATGTTCATGGTTATTTATTCTTACTTAAAAGGTTTAATTATTTGTTTTTCTGTTTTTGTTTAAAAATATTAAATTGTTCTTCTAGTTTTGTTAAGTTTTAATTTGGTCATGATTTTTTTAAAAATTGATGTAACTTAGTTTTTTTCATTCAATTTTTTAAAACGGATCAAGGATTTTTCATCAAAATTGAAATTGTTAGTAAGGATAATTTGTTTTATTGATATAATTAACATAATCATAATGCCAATTTTGATAGGAAAAATCATTAATTCGTTTTAAAAAATTAACGAAAATAACAAAATTATATCAATTTCTTAGAAATCATGACCAAATTGAAAT
Organism: Vigna unguiculata; assembly: GCF_037176805.1. Taxonomy (NCBI): domain Eukaryota; kingdom Viridiplantae; phylum Streptophyta; class Magnoliopsida; order Fabales; family Fabaceae; genus Vigna; species Vigna unguiculata. The sequence continues at coordinate 46,404,166 of NC_140795.1, read as the reverse complement.
TTAAAAAAATTGGAGAACCAATTTAACATTTTTGAAAAAAAAAAACCAAATGAATAATTAAACTTATTTTTAATAAGGATTAATTTGTGTAATTTAGTAATGACTTCTTAATGTCTTTTAATTATTATTGGAGTTCCAAAAATTTTGTTTTCCATCTATATTTTGTGATTTTTCATTATTTAAATTTTGTATAAAATTATTTGAAAATCGCATATTAAACTACTCATAAATGTATGATACATGACTACAAAACTATCAAAATTATTTTTTCTAACAGAAATTCATTTTACAAAAATTATTATATACATAAAATGTAGGCTTTGTTGTGTTTTAGTTTATTTTAGGTATAGTTATTTTTATCGAAAAGCGAGTATTTATACTTTTAAAATTAATCAATCTCAATTTCACACTATATATATTTATCATTTTTTTTTGTCAGTGACAATGATTTTATTTAATTACATTTACAAAATATATAAAAATGTGTCTTAAATTTGAACTCTAATCACAATACGATTATGACATTTATTAGTTTCGAATAGACTTTATATTAAATAACTTTTATTTTATAAAAATTAAATCCATTATATCAATATAAGGATTATGTGTATATGTAACTTAAATATAACATCACAAATTTGTTTAAATATAAGATCAATTTGATTATTTTGAAAATATCTATGATTAACTAGAATCTTCATCAAATGAAAACTCATTTGAAGAAGGAGTTCAATAATTTTACTAAAAAATATTTTCATCCATAATTCACATCTAGTAGTTAAGAGATGATTATTTTAAACTTAAGGAATCTCTAGCTTTAATGTTTTTGAAAACATCATTCTCTAAAATTTCTTATTTAGAAAAGAGACATACTATAATTGACACAAGTTATATTAAGAAAAAAAAAATTAGGAATGATATTGAAGTATAAATATTAGTTATTTGTGTTTGTGAAGTAGTAAAAGTGAATTCTTAACTTCAAGTCAAATTTGTTAAAATTAAGATAGAAATGGTGTGAGTATGAAAATTCAGTTTTTTGCTATTTGTTATAAAGATCCAATCAAAGTTTGTCTTCACTCCATATGAGTATAAAACTACATTGCTTTGAAACAAAAAAGGTTCATGTGCAAGTATTTCCTCTAATCATTAAATGAATAAGTCTCATAAGGGTATTTATACGAAGTGTCCTTTTTAGATTAAAAAAAAAAGAGAAAAAACAGCACTTTTTAGATATTAAACTCATGGGTTACTAAAGTGAAAACTATCATGATTTGTGTATATGTGTATCAATTGTTTAAGTGAACGGATTACAATCAAATTATTATGTTCTTGAGTCTTACATAAAATAAAATTATGATTTTACTCTCATTATAAAGTTTATTTAGTTTAATAATAAATATTCAATCTAACAATATTTTATTATCATCACATCTGTGATTTAAAACATGTGTTATTTGACATTATTAAGCGATTGAATTAAACATATTCTTAAACTATATCCATTTATTTAAAAAAAATATATTATGATTAAATTATCAAACATAATACATCTAATTTGAAATTACTTAATCAAACTATGTCACTTTGTACAACCATCCAAAAATATTGTAAATCTTATACCCTCTTTGTTTATTAATATATATAATTATTAAGGTTCCATATCACAAATCACTCAAAATTACTTATCTTATTTTTAAATAAAGTGTTGACAACTTTTTTCTCTTCATAACTTATATTCTTTCTCACAATAAACCATAGATTTATTTCTCTAGACCACAAAGCAACCTATGAGATAGAATATTTGAAGCATTCTTAATCCATTATAATTTTTTTTAAAATAAGAATATAATTGTTACAAACACGTCTAAATGAAATAAAATTTAAATTAAAAATAGAAAATTGAAAAAAAAAAATACATATTACTTAGCTATTCCTACCAAATGCAATCCGAGTTTTATAAAATTAAGAGAAAAATAAATAAATCTTAGGCATTTACTTAAACACTGCATAATATATGTTCCAAAATGTTCCAAAACATTGTATAATAAATTAAACATTATAAAAACTTTTATTCTTATTTCTTCCAAAAACCACAGAAACACGAAGTGTAGAGAGAATTAAATATGTCACTAACATCTAATAATTTTCTATAAAAGATTAATATCTATAAAAAGTTACAGAATGTGTTTTCGTATTTGGTCATGTGGGCCCATCCTATTTTTCCTCATAGTTAGATTCGAGTTTCATTTGGCACTTTGTTCTTCAGTGACACTTGTTCACTCTGTTCAGAGACAATTCTCAGAGCTGCCTCCACAATCGATCAGAGAAGAGTTCTCTGTTTCTTCTCGAACCTTCGCCGCTACTATCTCATAACTGTCTCTCTCTCTCAGCCAACGCGCCTTTCATCGAAGGTAACTACTCTCTCTCTTGCTCGCTCAATTTTGTCTATTAACTCTTCGTTCGTTCACCGAATTGCATGTTTCTTTGCGCATGTTTATGTATTGTTGAAGACGAATTTATAGGGTTTTTGTTTCGTTCTGCCTCTGAATGTGTGTTTCTTATAGTTAATTTTTTTTTTTGTTTTCATGTTATATTCTCTGATTCTAGGTGGTGGTTTCAGTTCAACTCTTTTTTCTTTTAGGTTTCAGCGACTATGGAAGATGCATGTCATGTTTTCTTGTTATAATTATGTTATTGATACGAATCGTTTTGTCTGGAAAATATTTAATTGCTTCTCCAATTTATGTCTTTTTTTTTTTAATCAATTTAAGTTTTAGTGGATTGGCGACAGAGAGAGCATGGGGAGGGGGGAATTGGAAAGGTAGACGACTGCGAGCATTTAGTGGAGAAGGTTGAAATTGGGTCTATTTATGGTAGGGAGAATGGATGATGAATCTCATGGTGGTTCTTTCTGGATGGAGGAAATTAATGGGAAGGTCCAGACACCCATGAGGAGGAAAAGGAAATACAGGACAAAGAAAAAGGAATTTCTAGGATGGGGGTCGGCTTCCCTTATTTTGTTTCTCCAATCCATTGGTAGAGATACAGACAAGGAGATAGCTCAAAGCGAGGTTGCAAATATTGTAATGGAGTATGTTAAGCAGAAAAATCTCCTTCATAAAACAAAAAAGAAGAGAATTGAGTGTGATGAGAAGCTGCACTCGCTGTTTAAAAGGAAGACCATTAGCCGGTTGAAAATCAATGACTTGCTTGAGTCACACTTTGCGGAGAATCGTGAGGAATCCTCTGATGATCTTTTGTTTGACTCAGAAGAGGATGATGCCTTTTCAATGTGTGAAACCCCGAGAACAGCACCTTCAGAGAAGAGGAGTCAACTGAAGAAACCGGTTTTTGAAAAACCGAGGAGCTGCTTTGCTGCCGTTGTTCCTGCCAATATCAAGCTTGTCTATTTGAAGAGAAGTCTAGTTGAGAAGCTTCTAACGGACCCTGAAACTTTTGAGACTAAAGTGGTTGGAAGCTTCATAAGAATAAAAAATGACCCAAATGATTACCTTCAGAAAAACTCACACCAGCTTTTGCAAGTCACAGGTAATCTGGCCTCTGTTCATTAATTATAACATTGCATTCAAATAAAAGCTATTTTTTTTCTTCCAAATGTACAGTTCGCTTTCAGTAGGTATGTTCGACAACTGCTTAAGTTGAATTCTTATGTTTCTAACAAGCGGAGGTTTATAACAAAAAAAAAAAAAACTGAAATGTGCTTACTCTCTTTTTTACATTATTGTTTACATCAAATGCATCTGATGATCTGGCAAATTAGTCAAATTTGCTTGATTGAAGAGTATTCACAAAGATAACAATGAACAAAATTAACTAAGCCTGTTACATCACTTTTGCCGGGATCCTCATAAATAAAGCAAACCTCATGTGCTTATTATTTTGAACTCTATTTTGGCATTATTAGTACACGATCTATTTGGACGAACTTCACTATAAGTTTTTCTAGAAGAGAAAAAATAAATGAAATTTACTTCTCTATAGGCTAAAATTAACTTGTGTACAAGTTAATAAAAAATTATATAAACTATCTGAGAGAGATTCTACAAATTAACCCATGCATAAGCTAATTTTAGTTTATGGAGAATCTAGTTTGTAGAGAAGTTCATCCAAGCATGCCCTAAGTCAAGGCTGCTTACTGATTGATTTGATTTATTCACCATGAATGACAATGAACAAATCAATCTAATCTAATAATCTCATGTTGGGTACGATTTTAATAACTTGGAAAAAGTTGTACATGATCATGTACTGCTTTTTGACAACATTAATATAGGTCTTCTGCAGCTGTGATTCATCCTAATTGAATACTTTGGACAATTCACAACAAATAACAGTGAAAAAAAACTCTAATCCAGTTGCTTTCTAGTTAATTTTCCACAGTCCTTCCTGGAATTATTTCTCTTTGTGTTTTGTCTTAATCTATTATTTATTTGTGAATTTGGCATGCAATTGACAATTGAATGTGACATATATAGAAAAAGTAGACAATGACATTTATTTCTTCTAATTGGATGATGTGTAATTTTTTTGGGTGTACCCAGGTATGAAAAAGAGTTCTGAAGTAAATGGGGAAATTCACCTTCAGGCTTCTGGTTTCTTTAAGGACATCAGAATTCAAATGCTTTCAGATGATAATTTCTCTGAGGTATGTTTTATCTTGCTTTCTTTTGCTTTATTTAGCAAAAATAGTTGTAATTATTCCTTGATTCTGGTGCTAAGCCAAAAGTTTTAGGTATCTGTATGCATTCATTGTTCTTGATTAATTTCTATCAAATTAATGCTTGATTACTTAAGTGACAGTTTTAATTAAGCACATGTTAACTGCAAGTTGATGATGGGTTTGAGATTATGTGACTCTGGTTTCAGGAGGAGTGTGAGGATTTGCAGCGAAGAGTGAAAGATGGCTTGGTCAAGAAACCTATGACTGTAAGCTCTTTCAGTTGCTTTGAATTTTTTTTTTTAAATATGGTAAAATTCTTATAACACTATGACAATCCACTTCCATAGATTGTGAACTGAAAGGAATGGAGCAGTGTATTCTGTATTCATGGAAGTATGTTTTACTCTAGAGTCTAGATACTGTGTCTGATGCTTTAACAAATGTATGTAATGTGACACTTTCTTTTATACATTGTAGGCGGATATGGAGCACAGAGCAAGAATATTGCATGAGGATATGACTAAGCATGTATGCACTGAATTGTAGCTGAACCTTGTGTTTTAGTTGCTTTGTTTGTGCTTCTGTTCATGATTTCTTCATAATTTGTCAAGCTGGTTTTTGAAACGTGAATATCGTCAAATTGTGATTAACGGAGGATACATTAAAAATAGCTTGAAATATATCATATAAATGACAAATAATGTATAGATTTCAATTAACAAATTTTACCAATAATAAATTGAAAAAATAGCTTGATCACAAGCTCACTAACCAAATCCCAAGTCATAATTAAGTGTGTGAAGTCTCTATTTAGGAAGAAAAAAAAAAGAGCAACAGAATGTCCTATATTTCATCGTGTTGACAGCACCACCTAGTCTATGTTTGGTAATAGATTACTTTCAGAAACAATTCCGTTTTCTTCTAAAGCTCTCTTTGAAAGCTGGTATAAATAAGTGATCTTCAAAACATGCTTAAGTAAGCACACACCTAATGGGAAAACGCTTGGTTGGTTATTGTTGTGTGCTATAAGTCGGCAGCTGGAGTAGTTTCTGAGCCACTCCCGCTTTTTACCCCAAAATATTGGTGTTTGTTTATACGCTGATGTTTTCTTGTAATATGTTTATGCACCAGGAAAAGCCAAAATTCGTTTCTATAGCAGCTTGACTTTTTTTATACTTCTATTATGAGTTTCTATTCTCAATACGTTGCAATGCTAGTGGCAAACCATGCTCCGTTGCAAATTATATTTAACTTGATAATAATTTCATTTGCATGCTGTCTTTTAATTGATCGGTTACCAGCACTGACACATCGGAAATAGAATTTTCCATTCAGTGTCACATTCTATCACCTCTTTACAGTACTCTTGGAAATATATAGAATACCTGAGTTCAAGTATTGGACAACTCTTAGATACTACTTATGGTGTTTATTAATACATGCTAGCCATACCCCAGATATCTTTTCCCATTCTTGTTGATGTTTGTCTGTATGTCAATTATCAATTTTTACATTCATGCTCAGGTGTATAAACTTGTCCTGTTGGTTCTGTGTTTACACAGAAACTGGGCATGCCCCTAACATGCTTCTTTCATATTTATTTTACCCTTTTGATATCTGGGTTCATTTCGCCTAACTCTACTCTAATATTTCCTATTTCTGCTTTCTTTTGATGTGATGATTTTGTTTCAGTGGCTTGCTAGAGAACTTACTTTGCTACAAAATCTCATTGATCGAGCTAATGAAAAGGGTTGGCGTAGAGAATATCCTTTTCAGTTATTCATTATACAATTTTTTCTATACTGTGGTATGTTTTCCCATCCAATTTTTGCATCAGAAGATGCCAACAACCTAGTTAACACACCACACTACACTATCATTAACTGTACTATTTGTAATAAATAATAACCATCATGGGCTATTTATGGCAATTTATATATACATAGTAACCCATGACACAGCTTCATTACTTCCTGATCCTTGATTGTTAGATTTATATTTTTTGTATTTATTTTGTTTTTGCAAATAATAATAATACTGATGTGCTTATTCAACTAATAAATAAACAATAAAAACCCAAGTCCTACATCTATTATAGATAACTAAATAATGTATATAAATAAAGGGTGTCCCTCATCTTATGAAGTGACTTTTGGGGTTGAATTTGCCCTAAACCCAAATTATACGCTAGTATTGGAGTTTATCCTAGATTTTTTATTGGACTACTTTTGGGTGTGACGGGTGTATTGACAAAAACACTAGTGTCATTCTAACTAGAAATAGTTTTGTAGTGTGTATATATGGTGGGCAACCTTCATCTTATGAGCTAGTTTTTGGGATTGAGTTAAACATGGACCCAAGCAGTTAGAGTTGGTCACCTGATTGATTTGGGTCATCAAACCAATTCTTTTTCAGTCTGTCTGTGTTTCATCGGACACTTGTATAATTCTTCTTTAATTGGCTAATATTTCCAGCATTAATTCTTTCAATGTCATTGTTGGATAAATTTAGGGAGAAGCATTTATCTTCCTAGCCACATCACCTACCTTGTATATTTACTCAATTGCTCTCCAAACACCGATCACTTGAGTTATGCCCAAGTGACATGCGAGAGGAGGGGGTAGCTTCCGTGCCTCTGTTAAATCCAGCATCAGACTTATGTTTTGTGTAATAAAACTAAATACCACCGTAAAGCTGCCACTCCTTTCGAAAGTCATACTGACTGATTGCATTACAATACCTTCTAGTTAGGTCTCAACTTTTTTACTGTGCTGTAGTACACATCTGATTTAGAAAGCAGTCAGTCGTGGTAATCAACGTTGTGCAATATAATTATTTGCCTGATCATGTGTATAAGGTTTGTTTAGTGATCCTTTTTAAGTAAAATTTTAAGAAAGGATTTGTTTGAAACAAAGATTCCTTAATCAATTTGAAGTACACTGGAGGAATATCTACAAAGAAGAGAGAAGCTTCAGAGACCTGATGAGCAGGAACGGTTATTGTGTGAGTTTCCTGAAGTTATTGCAGATGATCAAGAAACAGCATCTACCACTCCAGATGATCGAGATAAAAAAGTAGAAAACAATTTACAGGAGTTCTGGCAGGCCGCCTGTACAAAATCATCTTTAGTGACTGAGGACGCAAAGGCAGTTACAAATGCAAAACTGGATATTGCTGATCTTGTAAAACCACAAAGCAACTCACCAAAGTCCATTCCCATTCTCCGAAGACCACCAGAGGTTCCTCTTTTGGATTTCACAAAGAATAGCTCTATTTCGAACCGCGCTTCACATGACACTACAGGTTTGTTATAAACACTTTCATTTTCCTTGGTTCTCTCTTTTACTGTAAGCTGGTTTTTTATCTGTGAATGTGTTTAATGGTAATTTTGCGTACTTACTCATCTAAGCTTATGCTAATGTCATTCTTTGATGTTCTTCGCATATTTTGGCAGAGCACCGATCCTGTGGCTTACCTGTCCAACAGCAGCCAGAGCAACAAACAGACTTTGCATATAAGAATGACGTGTCTAAGCCAACCAAATCACATGAAACAAAGATCTCTCAATCACTGCCCGACAAACAGATCTGGCCATCTCAGATTCACACAAGCAGTGGCTTATATGTGCAACAGCTGCAAGAACAACCGAGAGACGCTGCATATAGAAATGGCACACCTAAGCCATCCCAATTAGATGAAGGGAAGACCTCCGAAGCATTTCCCAACAAACAGACAGGGCCATCTCTGGTTGAGGTTGAGGTTTTAGAGCTAAGTGATGGCTTTTCTATCCAACAGTCGACAGAGCAACAAACAAACTTATCACATAAGAATGGCGAGTCTAAGCCAGCTGAATCACCCGAAGTGAAGATCTCTCAAGTATTGCGCAAGAGACAGATACAAGCATCTCAGTTGGATGTTATAGAGATATATGATGACTTAGCTGATCAACAACCGGAAGAGCAACAAATTGACTTTGCATATAACAGTGGCATGTCTAAGCCAGCTAAATCACATGAAGCGGAGATCTCTGGATCACTGCCCAGCAAACAAATACAGCCATCTCAGGTTCAGGTTACATTGTCCAGCAAACAGATACAGCCATCTGAGATTCAGGTTACGCTGCCCAGCATAAAAATGCAACCATCCGAGGTTATAGAGCTGAGCGATGATGACGATGACGATAAAGAAGAAAATGAAAAAGCAAGCATTACAAAATTGGTTCAAGCTGTGCAGTCGGGGGATCTCTGTGTGTGGCATTACAGAGATCCCGCGGGTAACGTACAAGGACCATTTTCCTTGAATTCTCTTAGACGTTGGAGTGATGCTGGGTACTTTGCTGAAGATTTCAGGGTCTGGAAGTCAGGTGATAGGCAGGATCAAAGTGTATTACTGGTGAAGATACTAGCCCAATTTTTTACCATTTGAACAAATTTCTTTTGATGCACGTTGTAAAATGCTGCTCAAATTTTTGTTTTGATACCTGGGCAGCCAACCAATATACAACTTAACTGTAACTAAAAACTTTTGTTCTCTAATTGAATTATTTTTCCTTCTCCTCCTTGCTCGTCCATCTCGTCCATCTCTTTACCTGGTCAAGACGAATAGATAATATTGAATCATTCTGCGGGTACTGTGAATGCGCGGTTTTTTTAACAACCGGAGTTAATTAAATTTGAAAATTACAGATATGGTTCCTTTTAAAAAAAAATACCTAAAAGGTCAAGTTGTGCTTACACCGGAACAGAAGACTTCATTGTAAAGAAGTCGTCATCTAGTGTGACAACTTTATTTTTGAACGGAAGTCGTCATTTCTTGTGGCAACTTCAGTGTAATTAATTTTTAACTGAAATCGTTATATTCTACATGTAATCTTTTTTAAAGGAACCTAGATAGGTAATTTTAAAATTTAATTATCCCTATTTAGTAAAAAAGTGGTGAATACAGTAACATGAGATGTTTCTAAAGTTTAGATTACAAATAACTATTCAAACCGATAATATTATGTTACCAATTTTGATAATATTATGTTAAGAATTTAGGATTTAGGGTTTATTTTATTTATGGTTTGTTCGTATACCTCCTTGACGTGTAAAAGATAAAGAGGATCCTAGTATAATATATATGTACAATCTTTTTTCATCTTTCTCCACTTCCCTCCATCTCTTTCACTATTGATTAGTTTACCTATTGACATTGTTACCAACTATCGTCGTACATACATGTCCGGCAACATTAAAAAATAATTCAAAATTCTAAATCCGGTACACCACCTATTCAAATGGGCTGGGTTGGAAAAAATACAATTGTTCTAAATAAATATTTTTAAACTAAATTTATTCACCTAATCTATTGATATAAACTACTACTAATAGTCTTTTATTATATTTTTATCATTTTTCATAAGTTTTTTTATTATAATTATTTACTAATTTTAGGTCAATAATTTCATTTTTTAATGAAAAGAATGTTATTCAATAATGTTAAATATTTAATTAATTTATTTATTAAATTATGTAAGCTGATATTTTATTTAACTATAATAATATTTAATGAAATAAAACATTGTAGTGAAATAGGTTAAATGATTCACTTTTAATTCAACTAATGCTAAACTAACTAATTTAAAATAGACCAACATAATATGATTTGATTTGACATGTCAACAAAAGATATAGTTTATGAAAATTTAAGTTAAGTTACCCTGTTTTCAATATTGGTTTGTCGAACCAATTTGAGTTGATTTGGACTATATTTGATAGTTCTACACATACATCACATAAAAGAAAAAAACTTCACAAATGATCAAATTAATCACTTATTATTTTTTTTCCCCACTCAATACTCTCTCACAAATTCACTCTTTTTACAATTGTTTTTATAACCAGTCATAACCAAGAGGACTAAAAATATACCAAGTTTTATATTAGAGACTTTTGATTCAACTATTTAAGACATAATAAATTTATTTACTTTCTTTAGTCCATGTTAAGAGCTTACCATAATAATTCCTTCATAGAAATATAAGTGTGTATTTTACAAAATCCAAATTTAAATATTTTTTATCAACTGGTCATTAGTTCGCGTACTAAGTAATTCGATCTCCTAGAGTAAAATCTTAAATTCGAATATGTTGATGAAAAAATATAATTAAAAAGAGAACCATGTTAAATATACAAGTGATATGAATACTAATATTAATAATAATTAAAAACAAAGCGATTGTCACTAGTTATAATTGTTTTGAATATATTATTTATCATCAACTAAACTTTAATAATAAATCAGAAATAATAATTAATAATTAATCAGAAAATTGTAAAAGTATTTACGTCTATCTTTTGTAATTTCAATTAACGAGTCTCTTCTCATTATTTACCACTCGTAATCATATGTTAAAAATAAATTATTAGTAGAATTGAATAGTGTGATATAAGTATAACTAAAAAAAAAAAGTAACAGTAATAATTTTGAAAAGGTAAAAAGAAGTAAAATCAATAAAATGAGGCGCTGGGAGGTTCAAGGGTTTTCTAGCACATTTTGGCGGAAAACCTCAGCGTAGTTACTCACACTACACTCTTCCGCCCGATTATCTCTCGATCATTTCTCTGTGCCCTAGCGCCTCCTCCGCCGCCGCTGCTGCCAACCACCGTTTCTCTCGCCGCTTCCGGTACCGATCGAGCCTTCTCCGGCCAAGTTCAGGTAACAAGCATTCGTCTCTGATCTGGTGCTGTTTGAGTCGTCATTTACTGCATCGCCACCCTCGTATTGTGATTTAGGGTTCTGCTTTTGGATTCACTGATAATATTTTCATTTTGTCCGTTTTCTACATGCGGAAAATGTTTGAATCTGCGTCGTTTTGTTAAGAGAAAACTGTTTTTGAGTTTGACGACTAACTTGCTTTATTTCTGGATTCCTCGTTAATATGTTTACTTCGCGGCGTTTGAGTTTGAAACTAACTTGCTTTAGCGAACTTAGACTCTCACGAGCTTCGTCAGGAGCACATCCTCTGTTGCTGGATTTAGTTCTCGCTTGTGAAAATTCTCGGAATCTTTTGAATCCAAAAAATCATGCACGCGCCAGTTCTCGTTCTCCGTAAGTTCTTTGTCATATCTTACGCTCATAATTTCTCTTTTTCTTCTTTATTTTTAAATGATTTTAGTGTCTGTTTTCGCATTTTATTGGTTTTAAGTTTTAAGTGGCTTTGTCTTTTGTGTATTTGATTTTGCAGAGGACTCTTTGAAACGGGAGTCTGGAGCTAAAGTGAGATATGCTGTTATTCAGGCAGCAAAGGTAATTTTTATGTGTGCATTTACATGGAAGAAGAAAAGAAGTTATTTTCTTCTTTAATTGTCTGAACTTGCTTAACTTTTATAGAATTTAACGTCTCACTTTTTCACGAGCTAAGGTTCATATGTTGATTTAAGTAGTTATGAAAAAAAATATTTGAACAGTACCTAACTTGTTACTACAAATGTTCATTAGATGTTTCTAATCTAATATTTTTGACGAATGCCAGGCTGTTGCTGATGTAGTCCGTACAACATTGGGACCCAGGTCCATGCTAAAAATGCTTCTTGACGCTCAAGGAGGTTAGTGTTTTCATGTTTTAAACCATACTACAACTTATTGAAGACCCTCGTGTCCTTTGCATATATATGGTGCTCATTCATTATTTTTCATTGCAAATCAACAGGAATTGTTGTTACCAATGATGGAAATGCTATATTACGTGAATTAGACCTTGCTCACCCAGCTGCCAAGGTATTTGCTGTATCTTTTGTGTGAATTCATTGATATTGCTTTGTCATTATACATTATACACACTGCACTCCAAACTTAGAATTTTATGACCATCGGTTCTGTGATTTGGCTGGCTTAGTTTTTCTTTATTATAAAACTTTCTAACAGTGTTCTCTTGTAACGTAAACAGTCCATGATTGAATTAAGTCGCACCCAAGACCAAGAAGTAGGGGATGGAACAACATCTGTCATCATTCTTGGTATGCTTCTGTGTGATTTAATAGAAAATTCTGGATTTTGTTATACTTTTCTGAATAGCGGATCTGATCTTACTTTAATTTTTGGGCCACCATATTGTCTTACAGTAATCATTATCTTGTATTTTGGGTGCAGCTGGTGAGATGCTTCATGTTGCTGATGCATTCATTGACAAAATTCACCCTACAGTTATTTGCCGAGGTAACTTATTAGTATACTTTTAATGAGTGGTTTTCTCCTACAATCTGTAAAATTATTTATATAAATGAATGCTACGATTATGTAATCTGCAGCATATACCAAAGCTTTGGAGGATGCTATTGCTGTTCTTGACAAAATTGCAATGCCTATTGATGCTCAGGATCGTAAGTCTCTTTCCAAGTTTTTACCTTTGTGTAATAAATTTCTTCCTCAATAATAGAAAAAAGTTTTCTCTTTGCTATCCTTAAGGAATTGGTAAAATGAAGGAAGCCTGAGTCTTACATTTGACAAGTTGCAAATTCGAGTTTTCACTCATTTTTATAGGATGGGATCAAATGAATGTCCCCTTTAAGTATATAAGCATTTTCTGGTGCACCTTCTCTTCTCCCAAACTTTTGGACCAAAAATGTTTATGGTGTGCTAAACTTTTTCAATTCTGTACTCCAATGGCTTGTAGACCAAGAGCCTTGGTAAGTTTTCTAAAATAAAAATACTTCAGTTACAACAGGGAGGTGATTTCTTTCAAGTTTGCCAGTGCATTGTTGGATTAAAATTTAGTGCAAATCTTCTAGTAATTTGAGTAATGTTCAGTAACCATGCATGATGGCTCCATTTAATTACTTCATGTATAACTGAAAGCTATGATTAATTAAACTGCAGGAGGTATAATGCTGGGGCTGGTAAAAAGCTGCATAGGTACCAAATTCACAGGTCAATTTGGGGATTTAATTGCTGTGAGTTTTCCTCTATCTCTTGGGCTAGGTTTCTAATTTTTCGTTTTTCTTTGATATAATTGTTGAGCTGTATGTTTGTTCTGGTAAATGGTTATTCTTTAAATTCTGTTACAATCTAGAGTCAAGATGTCGGTAAGCTTCTAGATTGTGCAGAAAGCATCTCGAAATGTGGTGCTTCTGGACTCTAGGAGAAATTTGAAAATAGAAGGCCGGAATTAGTAATAGGTAGTGTGGGACATTTATGAAGAAGTTATTTTTGTAATAGGGCGTTTATATGGTAGTACAATTTTGTAGCAGCTACTCAATTATGTGTTGTAGTTATCTATAGGAAGGCTGTGGTTAGTTACTGACATGTCTCAGTGATTTTCTGTTGAGTCTGAATATTTTCCCCGAAGGAGAGTTTTGGCTCAAGCCTGGTAGGTAAATTTATCTACCCGATTTGTGTTCAATGATGTTAGATGTTACCTGACATCTGTACATTGTTTTTTTCACGAAAGTGTGGCTTGTTTTTTTGATGAATACAGTTTACTTGCTCATTATCTAATTTTTTTTTTCTTCTAAACAAATGTGTTTTAAGTTATCTTCATTTAGTTAGATGGGCCTCTGAATTTAGGTTATTTCTCTATGTTCATCAAACTAATATATTTTCTTTATTACATTTGTATAGATACGTGAAAACTTAGTTTTATAGTGATTTGATTTCATTTAGCTCTTGCTCTTCAGTTTTGTTGTTTACTGCTTGAGTCAATAGGTTTTAAACCTGATGATGCTTGATTGTTGAAAATTATATTTCTGCTATTACATAGTATTTCAGGATCTGTTGAGTTATGTTTGATATATTCTTCCTTGGTTACTTCCAGGATTTAGCTATTGATGCTACTGCAACAGTAGGTGTTGAGATTGGCCAAGGTTTGAGAGATGTAGATATAAAAAATTATATTAAGGTTGAAAAGGTCCCTGGTGGGCAGCTGGAGGATTCTAGAGTACTCAAGGGTGTTATGATAAACAAAGATGTGGTTGCACCTGGCAAAATGAGGAGAAAGATTGTTAACCCACGCATCATTCTTCTTGATTGTCCCATTGAGTATAAAAAGGGTGAAAACCAAACAAATGCTGAACTACTCAAAGAAGAAGACTGGAATCTCTTATTGAAGATGGAAGAAGAATATATTGAGGAGATGTGCATGCAGATACTGAAGTTTAAGCCTGATGTGGTAATCACGGAGAAGGGTCTGAGTGATTTGGCTTGTCATTATCTGAGCAAGCATGGAGTTAGTGCAATCAGGAGGCTGAGGAAAACTGATAATAATAGAATTGCTAAGGCATGCGGTGCTGTTATTGTGAACAGACCAGATGAATTGCAGGAATCTGACGTTGGTACTGGTGCTGGATTATTTGAGATTAAGAAAATTGGAGATGAGTACTTTGCATACATTGTTGATTGTAAAGACCCCAAGGCCTGCACCGTACTACTAAGGGGAGCTAGTAAGGATCTTTTAAATGAAGTTGAAAGAAACCTACAGGTAAGCTATTCAAATGTTCTAGGAACTTGATCATATCATACTGCTTACGTAAACTTTTTTTTTTCAGGATGCCATGTCTGTTGCAAGGAACATAATAAAAAATCCAAAACTTGTTCCTGGAGGTGGTGCAACAGAGTTGACAGTGTCAGCTGCCTTGAAACAGAAGAGTTCTTCTATCGAGGGCATAGAAAAAGTGAGTTTAGTTTATATGAACCAGTAGCTGTACTGTTTATATTTGGTGCATTGGAGTTCTATCTCTTATCTGTAGCAGTTTACACTGGTTCTCACTTAGGATTCTTGTTGACTATCAGTGGCCGTATGAAGCTGCTGCCATTGCTTTTGAAGCTATACCACGAACTTTGGCACAAAATTGTGGAGTAAATGTCATCCGGACTATGACTGCTCTCCAAGGAAAAGTAAGAATAGTTTGGTAGCACTTGTATACTGTCTTCCTATGAAGGTCTGATAATGTTTAACGTTGTGTTCTTGAAAATACTAGCACGCAAATGGGGAAAATGCATGGATTGGTATAGATGGAACTACCGGTAGCATCACTGACATGAAAGAGCGCAAGGTATTTCACTTTCATCCTATTCTGTTGCATGTGCATATTTTGAATGATACCAAAAGCTGCCATTTGTTATTTTGCCTGCTGGACTTAATCTCATCAGACTTAGAATTAACATTTATCAGTTACTCCCAGAAGAGGCAACAAAGTGAGAAACACTCTGTTTATTTCCTTAGCAGAATAGTCATTATCTTGCTTGTTACCGAACCTCTTTCCTGAAATTTGCCACCTTATCTTGTTTCAAAGTATGTGAACTCAAAATGTTCTGCTCTACTGTGATGATAGATCTGGGATGCCTACAATGTGAAGGCGCAAGCTTTTAAGACTGCCATTGAAGCTGCTTGCATGCTTCTGAGGATTGATGATATAGTGAGTGGAATCAAGAAGAAGCAGGCCCCTGGAGCTTCAGGTTCTTCAAAACCCAAGATTGAGACCGAGGCAGATGCTGACAATGAACAAATCCTTCCTGACTGAGAATCTCGGTTCAATTGACACTGCTTTTTGATAGAGTTGATGACGTACTAGGTTCTTGGTCTTCATTAAATATTATCAATATTCTTAGAAGTTTTGGGTCCTTGACTGGGCTGTTTTTTTTGTGCCTTGTACTGTTTGCTATAGCGATTTGTGAACCTTAGTTTATTTTAAAGACTTTATTAACTAGCGTATGAGTTATTGGGTGTTTTCGGTCAACTGTTTGAGATTTTGTGGCGGGGTCAAACATACCAGTTTCACCAATTTTGTTGAGCTGTTTCTGGTTTCTGTTCCTATTCGTTTGTGAAACGTTTTTTACATACACGCACTTCCTTAGAACTATGTATGTTAAATTGTGGTGAAATGTTTATTTTTATTTTTTGCTGATAAACAGTGTTCGATTTCTGAAAATGTAATTGCGTGGAAGCTGTCCTCTGCCAGTATAACATTGTTATTGGAAGGTGGTGGCCTATTAGTTCGCCAGTGATTATCTGATTTTAGAAAAGTAGCAAAGATTTAAGAAATGTTTCTGTTGGGTATTTCATGTTAATTATACGTCAATAGATATTAAAATGTAGTGAAATTTTGTTTACAATATAATTATAAGTAGTGTTTCTTATCTAATCATCAATTATTCTGCCTAGGAATATCATAATCTAATTGTTAAGTGATATTAAGATTATTTATGAATCTTTGTATTAATGTCGATATTAAACATTATTTAGATGCATATTTCTTGTTTTAATAATGTTTATGTGAATCAGAATAATGATTCGATGATATAACTATACGGCTAATTGATAAGATAGCATATTTCCAAACCTAGAAAAAAATAGATGGGTGCGAAGAACTAATGATGCCAACCGTCACGAAAATCAATTTGCGAAATTTAAACGATTCGGCGTCACCATGACTTCAAATTTTGATTTGATTTCGGTTCATTACGCAGACAAATGTGCTGAAAAACTGTAAATTCAACCTGATCCCATAAAATTTTGTACATGGAATTGTGAAATTTAGAATATAAATTTGATATTTCTCATTATATTTTAGAATAAAATTTTTTGTATTTCAAAATATACAATCCAGAATATAATTTTTGGTATTCTATTCTATATAGTGTACAATTTATAATACAAAAATCATATTTTGTATTCTACAATTCTACAATATTCTACATTTTAGAATACAAAAATTTATAGGAACAAGTTATGTTTATGGAGGTGTAGAAGAAATGGCCAAAAATACTGCCTTAAAATCAACGCAAATTTCGCAACCATGGGTTATTTGTGATTGTAATTCTCAACATCCCTGATGGTGTGTAGGAATTCAAATTACCAATTCATAGTTGCCACAATATTAAAACTAAATTAGCATACAGTAAGTTTCAACATGGTTTGTTCAGAGTTTAGTTTATAGACATGTTACTAAATGACGTAGAATATGATTGCATTGAGTCTCCCAAGCAATTATTTAAGTCGTCAACACGAGGTACGCAATAACAGCCACACATGCATTTGATCTGTGTATCACGAAGATCACCAGATATTACATGATATCACAGTTAATGAAAAGTACAAACAGATGGGAACAAATATGTCCACATTACAAAATCAAAACTATCGCCAAAACTTATATCTTAACAATCAGCAGTGCAATATCTTGTTGCACAAAACATAACATTATTACTAACACAGTTCAGACATAGGTATCAACGAGGGATTTCCTCATCTCGTCCACAATGGCACTAGGCTGAGCTTCTCTCAGCTTGAAAACACTCTCAATTACAGATAGCTCTGTTGCAGTGGTGTCTGAACCGCAAAATGCTGTCCAGTCATTAACTGTCATTCCAGCTGCTATCACTTCACTGCCCCGGTTAACAGTTCCGGCCACCAAAGGAACCTGAAGAAGCGTAGAAAGCTCATCCAAGTCTTCTATGGAAGTATGAGGGTGGACCTGCATCGAGGGTATGTCAAAAGAGAGTGTATATAGATGTCTAGATTATGAATTTCTAATAATATATTTTACTCACCAAACCACCCCTATTGGAGAAGGCACAGTAACTACCAACAAGAATGTTGCCTGCTATGGTCTGCCTGAAAACTTCTACTCCAAGAACATCTGCAATCATCTCTTCAGTCTCCTGAACAAAAGCTTAATATTGAATACTCGAGGTAGCCAAGATTTATATATAAAATCAAAGATCAAAGATAGATGCAAATAAAGATGATGGACTAACAGCGTTTGAAGAAGAAAAATGGATTAATATAAATAAAATGATCACTGTGTTAATTTTGACACCTATATAGGAAATTACCTATGCATAGCAATAAGAGAACGTTTTTGGCAGACAAACAAAACTTGATTGGGTAGAGAATTAGCCAGAATAGCATTTTGAGTTATAAACGGATTTGTTTTATCAACAAAAACCAGCATTAGGTGATCAAATTCCCTAGGCTTTGATACATGCTAAATATTGAGTTGTCAAAATTTAAGGCGCTCAGATTCAGAGATAGCAATATATGTGATAATATACCGTGCTCCAGATGAAAATCAATTTCTAATTCTAAATATGAATAAACAGTTACAGAAAAAAAATAATTGGTCAACAATAAGGCAATACCCTGTCAAGATCAGTGTGTGTCAGGGCCACATGGTCGTTACATGCTATACAATTCCCCAGAGCAGATAGCCTTTCGTCTATACGCTGAACAACAACTTGATCAGGTAGACTGTTTCTCAAATGTTGAAGTTCTACAGGAATAACAGACAAAAAAAATTCAAATACCATAAGTTAGTATATCATTACTAGAGTGGATTATATACTGCCAACAAAAAGGGTAAGTTACTCTAAAAAATATAATGTCAATCCAGAAATCCCATCCTCGGGTCTCAATATACAGAATTTGAACAAACAAAGAAATAATAGATTATCAAAACTCAGTAAAATTGGGAGCAATTAAAGGAATAGAGACTAGAGTGTTGATAAAGATGGAGATACTAACAAACAAATGAGCATAATTCAGAATCTTTATGAAATCAGCTAATTGCACAATCACTAACCAATCCAAAACCCGAAGTCAATCATTTGACATTTAAACTAGTAATTTGTCAGGATCCTTTCAATTACAGCTATACAATAGCAGTAAAAAAATTTATCAAAATAAGCGATTACTCATCCAATGTGCTAACAGCCATCAGAATCACCAAGCAGATGTTGAGTAACCTTTTGACATATTTTATTCACAAAGTCAATAGGATGAATTTTGGTTTGGGAAGACAGGAGTTCCAAAACCTATCGGGCCCTAGAACATGATAGTAAAATTGCATAATAGAGTACAAAGAACCAAAACAAACATAACAGAAATAAGAATCACCTTGATCTGTGGTGGTATGGGGCAAGAGAAGCCCATTCTTGTTTCCTGCAAACCAATTGTAAGGAAAATTAATTATGTCCAATAAGATAAAAGGAAAATGATATTTTAACCCACTTTTTTTTACCCACTTTTAACCCATTGCTTTAATCACCATTAGATCATCTTTTTTTATTCTTTTTAGTGATGTGATGTGATGATCTAATGGTGATCGAGGTGGTGGGTTAAAAGTGGGTCAAAAAAAGTAAGTTAAAGTATCATTGTCCTAAGATAAAATAACTAGAAAGAAGAAATAAGTGCAGTTTTTGGTTAATTAGAAAAGGAAAATAAGTATTTATAGGATGGATCCATCTCAATGGACTATAACTACTTGAGAAACAAAGAACAAATGAGGATAAGAAAAACATTACCGGCACAAAGACGACCAATAATCCGAGTACCCCCAATTGATGTCTTGACCACAGGGATAACATCAGCTAACTCAGCTTCAAATACACTGTATCAAGCCACATATTGAATTCATCTATAAAACTATCATAACAAATTGAAACCTATATATATATATATATATATATATATATATATATATATATATACTAAGCAATGTTTTCAATAGTCCATGATGAATGAAAACCTGTAGAAGCTTTCAGAACCTCCAATGGCAACCAAGCAGTAGGCATTGGTAAGTTTAGAGAAGACTCCAACTTCACAATTATTTTCAAACTGAAGTCCTGCAGGAAATCCATAGTCATCAGATATATTAATTTAAAGAGTAAAAAATATTTCCACCAAAGAAGACCATAACGTAATAGACACACAAAAAACATGAATGAGTAAACTTGGTATAGGTACCAATTAAACAGATAGGGAAAACATATATGTTTCACTTACTAGTTGCCATGATTGAGAATGACAGAAATCTGACCCAAGTAATCAAATTGATGATCTACAGCACCAGAATTCAAATCAGAAAAACATATAAAGGTTCCTTGTTTCATATATAAATAAACTTAAACAATAAACACCTCATTTAAAACACGTAACCATCACATACTCTCAATCTGTGGATGCAGGTTCTCACCTTATTAGACTTTACATTAAGGTATTGGAATTTGAATATTAGATAGAAACTTTTATGGAAAAAAAAAAATAGAAGGGGTCAGCGTTGCTCAAACAACTCTTCTTACATCGACAGTTTCAGATGATAAACTCACAAATTAACTAACTACAACTGATGCTCACCAAAATTGAATAAAAAAGAAGAAAAACAAACAGAAAACGAGTGACTTCTCCACTAGAAACTCCTTCATTTTAATGCCACATAAAAAAATGTGCATTCTCTACTGCTTAGAGCATTTGTAGACATGATCAAACACGGTAGAACACAACAAGAAGAGTATATTTTGTATTTGCTACATTATTAATTATTAATATTTAACATTCAAAAACTCAGTTGAAAGTGATACATTTTTTATCCGTGTAAAGAAAATACAATTAGTTTGCACTCCTTTATTTTGAATCTTTTAAACATAACAAAAAATCCTTAAAAACATGCAAGAGTAAATTCTCACAAGCATGCACCTAGTTTAGTCTATTATTGTTAATTAAAATATGAAAAAGGATTATTGTATTATGTATCTGAAACCTTCGTGATAATTTCAGCTCAGCGACCCAATCAAATAAATATAATAAATTTGGAAAAAAGAGGGAACCCCCAATTCAGAAATCATCCATAACCTAATTTGGGGATATCATGAAGAGAATAATACCTATTGGGGATATCATGAAGAGAATAATACCTATTGAAGCGCGTAGGAATGGAAGGTCACGGCAAAGATAAAAGCGGAGGTAGCGGCGGCGCCGGAAGAGAAGTTGCCGGAGCTGAAAACAGGGTAAGAGAGTCGGGGAGAGAAATTAGGGTATTGTGTTTTTGTAGTGGTATATACCGTGGCCTCCACGTTTATTTATTTATTTTTATATATAATATAATATAAATTTAATTTTTTCATATTTGAAATTATCAGAACAATGAAAATTTAGATTAAGAGATAAAATGATTTTAAACATCTAAATCGCGTTATTAGTTCGGGATAAATATCTATATTTATTCTATACAGTTAAAATAAAATATATATTTATATACGAAATATTTGTAATACAATACATTTTGTTAAAATAATGATTTTTTTTATCTTTATATAGATAAAACAACCTTCAACTTTGTTTATTTAATTAAAAGGACTTAATAAAACCTGCTTTCAAATTGTTTGATGAAAGATGAAAAATTAATAAAAGGGTATTAATTGACAACAGCAATAATATGCATGTGCATAAATAAATAAATATATATATATATATATATATATATATATTAAAAATTATTAATGTAATTCCGTTAACTTGATATAAAACTAAACTAAACTTAAAAATCACAGCTAGTTTAGAATGTATGCATCGAATAACCAATTTTAACACTTATAGCATTAAGATAACATTTGTGTGGTAGAGAAAGAAGACTTTAATAGTTCCTTAAAACAAAAATATCTAGAATAACAAATTATTGTGTTATAACAAGGATTTGTTTTATTAGAAAAAAAAAAAAAAGTATTAGCAATGGCATGAGTGTTTGAATTTTTCTTGATAGATTTCAGAAAGATATAAGTTACTCATACATAATCTTAATATCATTTTTAATATAAAAACTTGAAACTTAATGTTTATGTTTTTTTTATATCATTTTAACTTTTTTATTTTATTTAATATAAAACTTTCGATTTATATTTAGATTTTTAATATCAATTTATTTGTTTTAAGCAGGTGACAAAAAGAGAATAAAGATATATAATATAAACTTATAGATTGTGCAATGCCATAAATATATTTGATGGACAAAAACGTGTCATCATAAAAAATATCAATCATGAAGAATATCAATATCTTTTATATTTGAGAATCATCTACTAATAAATAAATAAGATCAACGCAAACATAAAAACTCTAAAATAAAATAAAAAATGATCGATTTCTAATGATAATAAGATAAGATCATTATGTGAAATCTTGTACAACACATAAACAACTCTCGTATGTATTTAGAACCCAAATACATTGATACTTTCTAAAACAATAATTTAACATAAATCTCACAACATTCTACTACAAAAATATAAGAAAATTCAAATACATTGTGAACTTAGAGTCGCCAATGTAAAAACAGGTCAGTCCGACCCGTTTAGGCCTTTTCCGCTTTTGGCCCGCCAAATTTGGGTTGGCGGGCTGACAAACCATTTCTTCGTCTCCAATCATTGTGTTATTCTTCATCATCAATGATCTTCGTTTTCTCCAATTCTTTGTTTTCTGCAAAAAAAAAAAAAAAAAAAAAGCCACAAAACCATCACAACCAACAAAAACCCACTACAAAAACCCAACCTACAAAATTATCACAAACATATTAAGAAACCCAAATCACAAGCAGATCAAAAACTCTAAATCGCAACCACATCAAAAAACCCCAATCGAGAAGCCTCCAAACCCTAACTTGAGAAACCCCAATTATGATCATTGTGGTTTACAAAACGAGAAACGAAATTGAAGCCTTCACCATCGTTCCTCTCTACTCAAATGTAGGCACACAACTTCCTCCTTCCAAATCTAGTCGCATCAACAAACGTCGAGTCACCAACGTGTTGTTGATGACCTTGTTGTCTCTTACGACCTTTCCAACGACGAAGGTGTGATGGTTTGAAACGTGATAATGGAGTGAGTTTATCTATTTGTGTGAGTGTTTATGTGAGTATTGGCTTTTTCTGTTAGGTGTGCGATTTCAAATGTTGGATACTAAAATGATGAAACTGAATGATGATGAAAATGTGATAGATGGAGAAGAAGATGATGAAGATGAGAATGAGAGATTGGGGATAGACTTTTGGAGGGAAGAAAGGGTTGCTTCTCGACCTCTCTCACAAACATACAAATGAAAATGAAAATGGGTTGACAAAAATAAAAGCATCACAACACATGAATTAGGTGCAAACGGGTTGCGGGTTGGCTCGCATAAACCCGCCCTGCAACGCATCGGGATGTCAGTCATGTCGAGCCAAATGCAATGAGTTTGTAGGTTCAATCACTTAACCCGACCCACAATTTTTAAGTTGAGTTGGTGGGTCGGTTCGTCAGGCCTGACCCACTTTGAGTTCCCTCCTTAGAGTCTATTATATAACTATTATCGCTCACTTCCTTGTTTATCTTGGGTGACATGGGACTTTCTAAGATATATTATTTTCATCAACCCATCAATCTCTACCATGATTAAAATAAATGCATCCTCATTGTTTGTACAAGCAATCATACTCCACCATGGATAATATACTCACTTGGAACTAAATCATCCCAAGAATTTCCTTTTAGCAACCAATGATAATTCTCCAACAATAAAGAATTCATATTCTTCTTCTCCTTTTGTGGAAGATCAAATTAAATTGTAGCCACAAAGCAAACTAAAAATATTTTATCGAACCATAAGTTATTGATACCACTCTGATGGGAGAAAAACATGTCATCATGAAAAACATCAACATTTTACTCTTAAGAATCACCACCCCATCTATAGAGAAATAAAATCAACAAAAGAATATAACATGAAAACTTCAAACCTGGAGAAAAACCATAACGTTGTCTAATGACCATCATTGAAAAATATTATGTGAAAAGTTGTACGACACATATAACAACTCTCTGCCCTTTAACCCCAAATACACTCACATTTTCCAAAGCAATAATTTAACTTAAACTTCACAACACTATACTACAAGAGTATAAAAAAAGTTAAATACTTACTTAAAAGTGTTTTTGACTTATGACAATAAACATCATAAACTTAAAGTCCGTTATATAATTACTGTCACTCACTCCCTTTACTAAGTGGTGTGAAACTTTAAAAAATGTACTATATTCATCAACCCAATATTATGGATTAGAATTTATAAGATTAAATTTCAATTTAATTGCAATTATCACTTAAATGTTGAATAACCTTTTGACATGTTTTATTAAGAAGCCAATCGGGTGATTTTTGTCAAAAGGGAATTACAAGTTGGTTTTAACACGACATGTTAAAATAAAGTATTCAAGGAGTTGGTATTTTGTTTTATCCGACCATATTATATGTTTATAATTAAGAAATTTCGGTTAGGAATGTTATTTTTGGATAGTGTTTTTGTTACATTGATCCGGATTTTTTTTATAATTTAAACATAAATGAAAATATTCTGTATATGTTTTTATTTTGAGATATCTTTTATTATTATTATAACATCTCTAGTGAAAAGGTTTTGTAAAAGTTTCTATCAATCAAAATATTTTAATGCAAGTCTCAAATATTGATTTTAAAGAACTCGTGTTTGTAATATCCATATTATAATATATTTTTTAATGATAAGAAGCTCATGTAACTAACTTCCATCAAGGATATTTAATGTAAGAATTAAAAGATCATATATTCGTTTATGAGCAAATGTGTTTTTTGTTTCTGAAAAAGTAATAAATTTTTACTTTAGTTGCTATAATTGTTGTCATGATCATTCCTTCAAAGTTGAAATTCTATTTGTGTACGTCAGTGTTTAATTCGAAGGATTTTCCAAATTGTAATATCTTTTTAATCTTAATGGTTAATCTAATTATATTTATATAAGTAATATTTCATATTATTTTTTGTCGTATATAATTATTTTTTTACACTTTATCAATCGGATCAAAATATAGGATAAAAGTTATATATATAATTTAGATTTAATTATGACTTGAATTATAGTTCGAATCATTTAAACTTAGATATTTATCTAAAAGATATAAGTGTTTAAACAATTATGTATAAATAATATATTTCTAATTTAATAAATAATAATTTATTTAATATGATGTTTTTTATTTTAAAATATATCCAAATTAAATTTCTATATTTTTAATTTTGTGATATATAAATACATGGTTAAATATAATATATCATGCCAATTAGTTGGAATTGTAAGGTCCGATGGGCCAGGCCTATCAATTCTATAACATGTTCTTTGTTTTTTTTTCAAAGAAGACACTTATTCTCTATCTCTCTAGTTTTATACTTTTTGTTATCTCTTTAAATATTTATCTCTTCGGTAATAATCTACCCGTTTTTCAAGTACGGGCTCGCGGAATCTTCCCTCTTTCCTCGAATATATCAGAAAATGATTTGTAGTTTAATATTAATTAATTTAGTTGCGAGAAAAAAAAAAAAAGCATATCTCAACAAGTTTAAGAACTCCTTTCCGACTAAAATTTGGTATATTTAGGTTTGGTGAGGCTTAATTTTTTGTTTTGATTAAATTTTATTTATCGGTAACTATCCAATCCCAATTTCAAATCTGTTAGATGAAACTTTTAAAAATGAAAAATTCAAAATATTTAATCCAAAATTTTAATATAATTTTTTGGTTGGGTTGAACAAAAGGTCAAGATGGGCTATCCTTGATCGAAAGTTAAGACGAACAGGTCCATAGAGATGGTAACGGGGCGGAGCGGGGACGGGTTTCGCTATCCCATACCCATCCCCATAAAAAATATTCATCTCCATCCCATACCCAAACCCAACGGGTATCAAATTTTTGTCTCATACCCAAACCCAACGGGTATCAAACTTTTGTCTCATCTCCATCCCCACCGGGTAACGGGTATAATTTAGTACCCATACTCATACCCGTTGTGTTACCACTTCAGTGTTAATTTTAATTATTTTTTTATAAAATAATAAAAAATTATAGTAAAAGAAACATAATATTATCAAATATATAGGACGATGGTTGTTTCTTCAATATCAATTACTTTGAAATAAATTATAATTGTTTACATTTTAGATTAGAATACCAAATAAAATTTCATTAGAACAAAAATATTTATTAAATTTGCAAACATTAATGAAACCTAGTTGATAAAATTTAAAAATATTTTTTTAAAATATAAAAGAAAAACAAATATTCAAATTAAAATATATTTTAAATATTTGTTTACTTCAATTTCTTAAATTCTAATCAATATTTTTTTTATATACTAATAAAAGTTAGGTTAAGTTATTCCTTTGGTCCTCATTTTCGTAGCAAAATATCAATTTAGTCCCTCAATTTTTTTTTTTATCTTAATTTGGTTCTTATTTTGGAAAATATGATGCAATCAAGTCCTTTCTGTTAGTGGTGTAGTAACGATGTTAAATGGGGTGCCATGTGTCAGTTTCTAGATTTTTTGAATATTTTATTTTATTTTTTTAATTTTTTTATTATTTTTTTAATTTTTTTAAAAGAATTACAAATTTGTCACTTGTCAAGCTGACATCGTGCCACATGACCGTGACAGTGCCACGTGTCATAATTATGCCAGATGTCATTTTCTCATTCTCAATTTGGTCCATATATTTTAATTTTTGTTTCAATTTAGTCCCAATTTTTGTAAAAATTGTGGAATTTCGCCTCTCTCCAAATTGAAACAAAAATTAACTTTTATATAAATGTTATACAAATATTTTTATTAAATTTGATTTTTTTATTCAAATTGATATTTTTATTACATATTTTCAACAAAACTAAGTTTATTTAAATTTGTTTCACATTCAATTTTACTTAAAATTGTTTTCAAATTTCAAATTTATTTGTTTCTTATTGTTACGTAAACTAGTTAATTTTTCTTAAATTTATATAATTATTCTTTTTACACCAACTAAAACATTTGTATAAAAATTATTGAATTTCACACATTTTAAAAAATACAATTATTTAAAATATAAATTCAAATAAAAAATAATATTAAAGTATGATGTAATAAAATATCAATATAATTTATGATTTTTTTTTTGTTATTAGCATTATTTTCTATTAACAACTTTAAAATAATTTAAAATAAAGTTTAATGTAAAATATAAATTAAAATAAACTTAATCTTGTTAAAAATATTAACTTGAAATATCAATTTTGATAGAAATATTTGTGCACATTTATATACAAATTTAATTTGGTTTAAATTTGGAGAGGGACAAAATTACACCACTTTTACAAAAATTGAGAATAAATTGAGACAAAAATTAAAATACTAGGACCAAATTAAGAATAGGGAAATGACACCTGGCATAATTGTGACACGTGACACTATCACTACCATGTGGCACGATGTCAGCTTGACACGTGGCAAATATTTAATTTTTTTAAAAAAAATTCAAAAAAAATAAAAAAAAATTCAAAAAAAATTAATAAAAATTCAAAAAATTCAAAAACTTACACAGCGCCCCATTTAACACCGTTACTGCACCACTAACGGAAAAAACTTGATTGCATCAAATCTCCCAAAATAGGGACCAAATTGATGTTTTACTACGAAAATAGGGACCAAAGGAATTATTTAACCAAAAAGTTATAATACATCACTTGATCAAAATGTCGCAAAAGATCTTTTGAACTCCAATATATGTTGGATGGTGATAAAAAAATATTCATGGCAATTACATTAAATTTTTATATTATAGTAAATAAAAGTTATTTATACAATTATAGTGAAAATATTACAGTATGATTGATAATGAGTTAGAAAATAAAAAAAAATTAGATAAATATATCAAAAGAGTATTCTACATGATTAAAATAAACAACAATAAAAGTATTAAAAAATAACAAATGTGTGTCTTAGAAACAATTTGAGAGTCTACTGAAAGAAATCACACAAAAGAAAATAAATGTATAATTAAGGATATGATAAGATGAAAAATACCTTAGAGATCTTTTTTTTTTTCAAATATATACTCAATGGTAAATAAATAACAAAAATTATTTTAGAGAAACAAAAAAAATTGTTTAAATGAAACAAAAATTATTAATAATAAGTAAAGATTTTTTTTTTTTTATATTACCTTGTAAATGAAAGGTTTATGCTATTAAACACTTAAATTGAGAGTATTAAACATTCTCATGTGAAAGGAAAATATACAATAAATAAAAATATTAAAAAATAATATAAATATTCAAATGTGAGACATAAAAATTTTTAATTACATACATCATTTTAACATAATTACAAAAAGATTTATGATAAGATGAAAAATATATTGGATACGAATGAGTTTCATACAAACAAAATAATTAGAAGAAATAAAAAATATAAAGTATATATATATATATATGGTTACTTAATTAATTATGAAGATTTTAATAATTTAAACGAGAATGGAGAATGGCGGGGACGGGTATTATGGCGGGGCTATGTACATCCCCATCCCCATCCCCATACCTAATTGAAAAAGTCGGAGATTTCCCATACCCATACCCAGTCAATGCGGGGATTCCCCGTCAACCCAGGGACGAGTTCGGACAATACCCACGGGGACGGGTTTATTTGCCATCTCTAGGTCCAAGATGAAGGTCGAGAAAGGTCAATCCCAACTCGTATTCGGTCGAGTCGACCCTAGTCGAAATTCGACAGACTCAACCCCGATCGATTTCGGTCGAGTCGGCTTTTGTCAAAATTCAGTCGCATTCGACTGAGTTGATCCTAGCCGAAATTCAGCCGAATTCAGTTGAGTCAACCATAGCCAAAATTTTGGTGTATTAAGTCGAGTTGGCCTCAGCTAAAATTTGGCCGAATACGGTCGAGTGAGCCTTGACCAAAATTCGACCGAGTCGGCCCAGGGCAAAATTTTGTCGAGGTGATCCCAACCGAAATTTTGTCCAATTGGCCCCGACCCAAATTTGGCCATATTAAGCTAAATTCGACAGAGTCGGCCCCGAACAAAATTTGAGCAAATGGATAAGTCAACCTCAACCAAAATTTTGTTGTATTCAGTCGAATCGGTTTCCTGCCAAAATTTTACCGAATTCAGTCGAGTCAACCTCGATCAAAATTTGGATGAGTCAGTCTTGGCCCAAATTTGGATGCATTCGATCGAGTCAGACCTAGACGAAATTTAGCTGTATTCAGCCAAATTCGTCCAAGTCGACTCTAGTCAAAATTTGGTTGTATTGGGCCAAATTCGGCAGAGTTAGGCCCACATGAAATTTGACCGTATTTGGCCAAATTTGGTTGAGTCGGTCGCTATCAAAATTTGGTCGTATTCGGTCGAGTCTATCCCGATCGAATTTCGTTAAGTCAATCCTAGCTGAATTTTGTCGAGTCAACCCAGGTCAAATTTTGGTTTAGTCAGCCTTGATCCAAATTTGGCTATATTTGGTCTTATTTAGTCGAATTGACCTTGATATAAATTTGGTTGTATTGGATTGAGTCGGCTTCGACCAAAATTCGGCCAAATATAGTCGCGTCAACCTCAATCGGAATTTGGCCGAGTCGATCCTGAACCAAATTTGACCGTATTTGGTCGCATCGGTCTTGACCGAAATCTGGCCGTACTCGATCAAGTCGACCCCGACTGAAATTCGTCGAAATTTGGCCGAGTCGACCCCAACCAAAATTTGGCCAAGTCGGCCTTGAACAAAATTCAACTGAGTTGGCCATGGCTGAAGTTCGACCAAGTTGATCCGACCGAAAGTCGATCGAGTCGACCCCGACGAAAGTCAACGAGTCGACCTTGGCAAAATTTGACAGAATTCAACCACGTCGATCCATGCCAAAATTTGGACGAATCGATCTCGCCAAATTCAATTATGTCAGTCTCGATGTCACAAGTTTTAAAAAATTCAATTAATATTTCTTTTATAAAAAAATAAATTATAAATTTAATTTCATCCAAATATTTAAATTTTAATCTAAATGTTTAAATTTTATTAAAATTCACACTAATTCTGCAGAAAAAATAAAATAAATTTGGATCTATGATCAGATTCAATTATTTGAATTATTTGGATTAATAAATACCAAAGATCCGATCAAATAATTGAAACCATGGTTTCAACTACTTAGAGAAAAAACACGTGACCGAACAGTGAACTATGGCTTGGTTGTAACTGAATTTTTTAACTGTCATTCTACCAACCACCCTTCAAAAGTTAAAAATGTTTTTTTTAATCGCTTTTATTTATTTAACATTTTCATTTATGTTCAATTTTAAACAGCTCAATTTGATTTCTTAATTTTAAATAAATTCAATGGTAGCAGAAAATCATGATCAAACAATGCATTTCCTAACTTCAACTTTCTTTGAATAAAGAGATAAAGTTATTCTTTTAAAAAATTAAGAAATGAATGAAAGCCTATAAAAAGGACAATAATTTGAAAATAAATAAATAAATAAATAAGATAAAAAGATAAATTAATTTTAGAAAAAAAAAATTGGTAAATATATAACCCAACGACATGTGTACTGGAATGATGATATATGTACACTCAAATTTTTATTCTACATCCATTAATACTAATAAAACTATATTTCTATCTTGAAATATAAAATAGTTTAAGAAGAACTAAATAAAAATATTTAAAAAATATTTTTTAATAAGTATTAGATAGAAATACAAAAGTTGAAAAATGTCCATCTATAATTTTTTTACTGTTATCAAATAACTATATTGACAATACCCCTTTGGCCTGATTCCGTACCTTTCAAAACACTACCACAATAATATAATTAAAAAAACAATTAATTAGTAAGTCTCCAAAGTATTTACAATAGTTAATACTACCACAAATTTTAAATTTACAATTCAACTTTCTCTAAATTGTTCAAAATTACTATTGATAAAAGGGTGTTTGTGACATATATATAGACAAAATATACGTAAAATAAGTAATTTTTAATAGATACTTACAAATAAAATTAGTTAATTGCATTCTATTAACTAAATAAGTTTAAGTATTGTGATAATTATTTATTTTTAATCATTTTTATTTAATTTTTTTTAAGTTGAACAACTAAAACAGTTATTAATGAATAAAATCAATAGTCTGGATAATTATTTTACAGATCTATATACTTTGTATTTAAATTTACGAAATTGAAATCGTTAAATAAATAAATTTTATTTTTTCGTATAATTTATTCAACTTTATTTATTAAACTATTAATTTTATTTAATTTGTATTTTAATAAAATATATTTAAATAAACTTACTTAAAAAAAAAAATACCAAAATATTCACAATTTTGGATATATAAAATAATGTAGGATATTTTTCAACTTGTTGAATATAGGACAAATACCATCAAAGGATAGAATAGTTGGTCCCAACTCATTTAATGGCCATAGTATAAAACATGGCCATGTTTCCTTTCGTTTTTTTTTTTTTTTATTATTATTACATATTTTTGAAATTATAGAAATATGCATAATTAGTGATAAGAAGACAGCACCAACTACTTTAAAAAAACAAAAAACAAATATATAAGGACAACTATCATTTAAACGATTCCATCATTAAATTAATTCTCTCTATACACATCTCTAACAAATATATATTTCATTATAAAAGAGATCCATCAAAATAAAAACAAAAAAACATGTGCTGGTAAATTAACAATACACGTTGATATAAAAATACAAAATTACATTACGAATGTAACTTTAACTGTTATAAGCAGTTCAAATGTTTCAATTTCCTTAATACTATTAAGTATGGAATACGGAGAATAAATTAATAGTGATTATAATAATTATTAACAAAAATTTTCTTTTGATAAGATGTCTATTATTTGAAAGTGTATCTCATTAAAAAATTATTAAAAATTTGTGAAATGAAAAGCTGATGAAGACAAAAAAAAATTAGACTTCAATACATCCATTAGTGGAAAATTTAATTTTTATATGTGCTACAATGAAATCAATATATAAATTCACTAGAGACACAAAACAATTTGCAAATAGACAAGAGTACCAAGAACAATTATGACACACATTTTACACACGACTTTTAGTAGTAATGAATTTTTATTTTATGATAATAGCATTCTCTTTAGCCATAGTTGTTTTGTTTTCCTTGGATGCAACTAATACTCAAAATCTAATAGTCAACTTTTATTTAGTGTTCTAGCAAAGAAGTTAGTATTTTAAAAATAAATAGTCTACCAAAAATTATTGACAAGAGTAAGGCTCAAATTAGAAAAAAAAAAAATGTCACAATGATAAGAACAAACAACTTCCAAAAAAGAGAAGTGGGTTTAATTTAACTTTTAAGCCAAGATAGATATTTGACAAACTTAGAAAATTAGTTTTGCATAAGAACTTAAAAAACAAAAGAAAGAAAATCGAAATTAACATTTTATTTTATCGATAATTATCAATGGGTCATTCTTATATCTCTTTGAAAGTAACTTCTTAATAGATTAAAATTAGTACATACTTTTGTATAAACTTATTTGTATATTCAAAAAAATTTAATTTTTAGCTTGTTTACTATCGAACTTTAGCTTCGCTTACTAATCAATTATCTACATATTTATGAATGTAAAGTTACTCTATCCACAAATTAGAAAGCATTCACTATATCACAATCAAAGTAAATCACATAATGATATTTGATAACGTACCAAAACATTATAGTACCAATACATCTTAAGTAAGTAAATCACAATTAACTTAAAACTAGAAAGATCATCATCTAGCACCTCTTTGCACTTCGCACCATAAAGAGCAACATTTGTCTTAGGTTGCAACGTGACAACATAATATATTATACTAGCTAGCCAATTCACAACTTAAACTTTCATTATATTTACACCATATTCTCAATTGAAGTGGGCCACTAAAATGACACTTTAATTTGTATCTATCAAATAATACTTTCTATTCTGAGTAACCTCTTTTGTAAAAGAATTCAAAACTATTTCTAATGTAATTGCTTTTAAAACTTAGAAACAAAATTGTGTAAGTTTTTTATGTATTCACCTTTATTTTTAATTCTGAAACCAAGCAAGATGAAAACTAGCAAACAAAAAAATATATTCCGAAACTAAATTAACCAAATAGCTTTCTTTTTCTTTTTCATCTCCCAAACTCTTTTCAATACTTTGCAAAACATGTATTTTTTTTCTTTATTTTTTATTTTACAAAATAGTTTTAAGGCAAAGTACGATCAAATCAAATTTTTCTGTTCAAAATTCTTTTCACTCTAAATAATTATCGTGTGTTATTAAGGATGAAAAATGGATTGAATTAGGTAGGTCAGTCCATAAACACATTCAATCCATTTTAACCCGATCCGTTGATCCGTTTTAAAAAAAGTTAAAATATTCATTTTTATATTATATCTTTTTAAAGCCTTCAATATGTTTTTATTGATATGTTCTCATATGTGGGTTTTCAACAGTATTAGCCGAAATATATCATCATCTAACTGCTACACTTATATATATATATATATATATATATATATATATATATATATATATATATATATATATATATATATATATATATATAAAATAAATTATATCCGATTAATACGTAGATCGAGAGAAAACATTTTAAATGAAAAATGCGAATTGTTAATAAGATTTCTTATATTACACGAGAACAATTTTCTTTTGTGAAATAAAATATGTTTATTAATATTTCATGTTGTGATTTATGAAAATCAGTTTTATCTCTATAAATTTTGCTTGATTTGAGGAGATAACTTATTTTATCTTATTTTCTATTTTAAAATTTTGCATAGAAAAGAACTCTTGGTTATTTTTCCTTTCCTACTCTTTCTCGTATAAACTTGAAAAAGGTAAGAAAACATAAAACTTCACCATACCTTGTTTTGTTATTTTCATTCCATTATTTATCATATTCATTGTTTTGTTTATTTATTTCTCTTGGACTTGCGTGACAAACACTGATTCCCAACCTCATGCCCGACAAATTCAACAAGGTTTCTTTTTATAACAAAAGAGTCCTTGTCGTGTGGGAAATTTGGTGAAAGCATTTGCCAATTACACCGCTTTACGTGGCAACAGTGAGAATAAATACCTATCTACATTATTATATGTTGAAATCTAACCTTAACGTAATAGATCTCAGTTACGTTTTCTTTACACTTAAAAGAGAGATTCTATTCAACAACTTAGAGTTAATTCATATAGAAAATCAAAATACTATTTTCAATGTAAAATATTAAGACAATTAATTTATAATTTTTCGTATATATATTTTTCATTTTGTATTTTAGAATTGTTTAACCAAACTTATTATTTTACAACATATTAGTCACGTCATATTTTACAACATATATAAATATCAATAACTAGAAAAAGTTAATGGATAAAAAGAGAACAGGAGAATCTAGTAATCATTTACATTAAAAAAAACATGAATCTGCATGTTAAATTATAAGTTGGGATCTTGTTTGGAATACGCTTCTTATTAAAAATAACCGAACTAATATAATATATAAAGTTATACAGAAAAGACTATAGAGAATGTGAGAGTGGGGTAGCACTATGTCAGCACTTTGTGTTAACTGCAAATTGAAACCTGAAAATATATTACAAAACGTGTTGTCTTACCTGAACATGTTAATGCTGTCACCAGCATTATCTTTTGTTTTAAAAAAATAAGGTACTTCATGATTGCTGACAACACTGACAGAAAAGTCAAATATACATTTAAAACATATAATAGAAAAATAGACAAGTGTTATATTTTTTGGGGTCAAAGGAATTACTGAAGAGCATCGAAGAAGATGTTAGTTCAACAAAATTAAAGATCATAAAATACTTGTACTCTTAATTATTAGACTTTGATAGGTAATATTTTGCATATTATGAAAATAAATACTCCAGCTGTCCATGTTTTCTGTTTTGAAAATGATAGTTAAAAGTAAAAATCGTTAGTAAAAACATTATAATAAATTAGTGAGAAAAAGACAAAAATAAGTTGATCAGATATTTTATAATCATTTACTACTTGTACATGTGTTATAATTTGGTAAGAACACAATTTTAACATTTTCTCACAAATGAATAATACTGTGTTTTGATTTTGCTGTTTCTGTGGTTGTTTTTTTTTTTCCTGCATCGATTGATTAAAAGGAGAAAAAAGTCTTTGTTGTCCTAACCATAATACGTTGCAATGAATTATTGAGTGTCTTGTCTGGATATTCCTGCCAAGCTTATGCAATCATTTTGGTTTTCCAAAGGGATGCTCTGATAACGAACTTTTTCTTGAGGTGATCTCCAGAATTGGAACACTCCTGAGAAAAAGGAAGATCATTGATTGCTGTGAAAGTAGGTAAATTCTGTTACTTCTTTAAGTGCTCAATTCAATGAACTCTGCTACTTCTATCAGAGCTTTCTCTATCCAGCTCAAGCTTCTTCTTTTTTGTTTTCTGGTTAATTGTCATAATGTGTTTGCATTTGGGTTGGGCATATACAGGATTTGGTTCATCTGGGTTGAGGAGCCATTAGTTTGTGGTGAGAGAATTTTCCCATGACCCCTTTTTGTGGAAAGAGTCAATTTTTCAAGGCTAGTGCTTTCAGCTGTAAAATGTTGAAAACTGGGGTTGGATTTGCAATAATGTAGAGCACACACACCACAAGTTTTGCAGGTTCTGAGTAATAATTATACATCTGCTATAAATTAAGTTCCTTTTGTGACACAGCTGGGAAGATGAATAAAGAAGATGATGTGAACCGTGGTGATTATGAGCATGACATAGAAATTGAAGGTCTGTTGGATGGGTATGAGGAAAATAGAAGGTACTGGTCTGGGTTATCTGACAGAAGCATGTCTCATACAAAGCCACTTCTTGTGAAGAGGACCAACACCACCTCACAGATCGCTATAGTTGGTTCCAACCTAAGCCCTATTGAAAGCCTTGACTATGAGTAAGCAACCTCCGTTTCTTTATATTATGAACATTTCAGGACTTTTTAGTAGTTGCTGAAGGAATTAGCAGAGATGGTAGAATCCTTATTCTTCAATTTCAGGATTTTTTATAATGATATATTGAAGCATGACTGGAGGTCCAGACAGAAGCATCAGCAGATCCAATATACTGTGCTTAAGTGGGGATTTGCTCTTCTTATTGGATTAGGCACTGGATTGGTTGGCTTCTTTAACAGTTTTGCAGTGGAGAACATATCTGGTTTCAAGCTGCTTCTCACCACCACTCTCATGACTAAAAACAGGTGAGCTTGTTCCTAGCTTAGCTCCAACCAGATGTGTTGCTTATTGATTCTGTGTGAGAATGCTAATTGTGTCTTTCCTAAGTTACTTTTGCATGAAAGATAAGTTTGTAAATTTTTTCATCTTCTTTATTTTTGTTCAATATCAAATTTCTCACTCAGACTTGAATTCCTATCACATATAACTTCACAAGCAATACTTCTGTAATGCTTTTCGTGTCTCTTTCCATTTTTCTAAAGAGTGAAGCACAGAAAATGTTTTATTCCTAAGTACAGAAAAGCCTTTGCTCAAAATTATTGGTTTATAGACCATGTGCCATGTGCTTACCGACTTAAATGGATATATTGTATAGTATGCTTCTAGAAATAAGTAATAAATTTGTGACTACTCTTTTTCCCTTATACTCCCCTTTCGTTTTGTCTTTTTTGATATTGTAAGCTTGTTGAGTTTTCCATCATGATTCACCAAATAAATGAACAAACCCTTGAAGAAACTATTTTAGGGCCTTGGTTCAAAGTATTTGCTATCATTTATCACAGATCCTATTAGGAATTTAACCTGAGGTAAAAGTTCTACATTGAATAAAATTGTATAAGATGAACAATATATAAGTAGAAGGACTTTTAACAATGTTTCTCCTCAGGAAACTCCACAAATCCTTGTTAAGTAATTATGGTTGGCGGGCATTACCGTTCATGTATTCTCACAGATTAGAAGTTCCAGTGCAGATATCTTGAGGCATTTTTAGCATATGCTGGTGTGAATATATGTTTAGCAGCCGCAGCTGCTGCACTTTGTGCTTTCATTGCTCCAGCAGCGGCAGGCTCTGGCATTCCAGAGGTAAAAGCATATCTCAATGGCGTGGATGCTCACTATATATTGGCTCCCAGCACCCTTTTGGTAAAAGTAAGTAATACTACAACAATAATAGAACCAAGTCTACCTCTGGTCTGATTCTTTTGACTTAGCAAGCATGAGCACACATATAAAGTTTGAGTACCTTGAACAAATGAAAATTACACAGCATCAGCTTTCTATTTTAGAAGAAAGAATTTTTGTGAAGAGTTAGTATTGTCTTTTGAGTAAGCCTTTTACTATATTCCTTTCTCTTTCAAAGGGTTCAATCCAGGCGATATTACCAAGGTTATGTTAATACAATTTCTTAATTATTCAAGATAGGCTATTGTATGCATACTATTTATTGTGACGTGTATTTCTTTTACTGATTTTTCTACCCTTTCTCTCTTGTGTGTTTCTGTAAAATAATATGGAGAAGATAGACGTAGCTATGTTAAATGTTAAGAGATAAAATAAAACCTATTCCAGTGTGTACACTTAAACTTTGGGGTGAATTTGTTTCTTGACATGAAATATACTTCAATGGCTAAGCAATAAAAAAACTTATCCTCATTCTAGGGTGATAGTGAATAAGAATAGAATAAACTATGACAAATTGCCCATCAAATTCAAAAGATAATTCTTTGTTGTACAGATATAAGTTATTTTATTTGGGCTAGTTGACTCGCAATGGGTAATAAATTTCACATAATCATATATGTTGAAAGTGTTGTTAAGATTTCTTTAGAGGATACAATCCCAACAACAAAATATTCCTGCCTAGAGGTGTAGTATGGATGAAATGTGCCGCCAAGGACTCTGATACTACTAATGGATCCGATATCACTCATGAATCTTTTGAAGGAATTTGTTAGGAAAGATTACATAAATATGAGATAAGCTCAATTTACATAAAGGATTGACAACACTTTCACTCAAGATCTTAAGTCAATAAATTTATGGGTCTTCTTTTTTATATAATATTTAACATTCTCTTTTTTATCTAATGCGAGACTTAGACTCACTTAAATTTCCAACAACCAACATATTCATTGACGATCTTAACTTTTCTTGATTCGTTCCTAATGTATCAAGTGTTTTGATTTTCCTTTTTAGTGCTAAGTACAAATTGAAATCTTTTACTTGGTGGATACTAAATTTCTGTATGAAACCTATGGAAAAACTGTGACAGATATTTGGTTCCATCCTTGGAGTTTCTGCTGGATTTGTGGTGGGCAAAGAGGGACCTATGGTACATACAGGTGCTTGCATAGCTTCTTTATTGGGACAGGGTGGATCTCGCAAGTATCACTTGACTTGCAGTTGGCTTAGATTTTTCAAAAACGACCGAGACCGGCGAGACATGATTACTTGTGGTGCAGCTGCTGGTGTTGCTGCTGCCTTTCGTGCACCAGTAGGTGGTGTCCTCTTTGCCCTTGAAGAGGCAGCTTCATGGTATATATTTCTTCTCAAAAATTTCTCTCTTCTAACTTCATGGTATCTTTAGATTGCAAATTTGTAATTCTAGTTGAAAGAAAATCTCTACAATCTCAAACTATTAATAACAAACAAATATTATCTTCTAATATATGCAGTATAAGATGTTATTTGAAAAGCACAAATATTATATTACCAAGATTTTAATCCTGGAAATGTATATTAAGATTTTTGTTTCTTTCCCTTGGACAAACAAAGATGATGCCTGCATAATATATCTTCTACTTTATGTTTTAAGTGCTTGATTGTTCTCTGCATAAAGGTTATACACCTTCTATTTAAAATATTTTTGAAAGAAACTCTGCTTCATCTAAAGTATTGCCATTATAGAAAACTGAACATTTTTTTTCCATGGGGCACAACTTCAGGTGGCGGAGTGCACTTCTTTGGAGGACGTTCTTCACAACTGCAGTAGTTGCTGTTGTTTTAAGAGTTGCAATTCAGTTTTGTGCCACAGGAAAATGTGGGCTATTTGGTGCAGGTGGTTTGATATTGTATGATGTTGGTTCAGCCAATATAACATATAGTGCTAGCGATATATTTGCAGTACTACTTTTGGGAGCCGTTGGTGGAATTCTCGGAAGCATATATAATTACCTTGTGGATAAGGTTGTTCGAACATATAGCATCATCAATGAGTATGTCTCACATTCAAAGTTAAAAAGTTCTTAAGTCATCTACTTGCTGCATCATACCTATAAAGTGAGAGAAAAAAAGGGTGCATCTAGCCTTGATTAATAGAGTAGTACCTTTAGCCACTTAAATTAAGGATAGGTTCATCCTTACTTTCTCACTTTCACTCAGCTCCCTGCTTCACAAGAGCCTAATCAAACTAGTACCGGTAGTATAATATAATGTAGGGTTAACTATGTTGGACAAATGACATTGGATGCGGTCCATAGGTTCCCCTCCTGTCAACATCTTAAAAGGTCAACGTGATTCGTTTTTTTCATGCCAAGAGACAGTTAAAACTATTAGGCAAAAAAAAAATTACATTCATGCATTTTGAGTATGGACACCTAACAACACCAAAATTTGAGATGGAGACGAAAATCAAAATCACGTTATAGTTTAAGGATCATAAACATGGTTAACCCTGTAATGTATTAACAATGTAACTAATAACCCCTTTCTTTGTGTTTTGGCAGAAAAGGTCCAGCTTTCAAAATCTCTCTTGTTGTGACAATTGCTCTTCTGACATCATGTTGCTTTTATTTCTTGCCATGGGTTGCACACTGCATTCCCTGTCCTTCTAGTTCAACATTGGCCTGTCCCTCTGTTGATGAGTCCGGAGAATATCAAAACTTTCAGTGCCCTCCAGGATACTACAATGATCTTGCTTCCCTCTTTCTGAACACCAATGATGATGCTATTCGCAATCTACTCAGCCCCAAGATAACCAAAGAGTTTCATATTTCCAGTTTGTTTATCTACTTTGCTACTATTTACTGTCTTGGGATAATCACTTATGGTATTGCCATTCCATCCGGGCTCTTCATTCCTGTGATACTTGCGGGTGCTACCTACGGCCGTCTTGTTAGCCGGATCTTTGAACCGATCACCGGACTTGACAGA
The DNA here is from genome assembly GCF_037176805.1 of Vigna unguiculata. Lineage (NCBI taxonomy): Eukaryota > Viridiplantae > Streptophyta > Magnoliopsida > Fabales > Fabaceae > Vigna > Vigna unguiculata. Next base: position 46,363,648 of record NC_140795.1, on the reverse strand, counting down.
GGACTCTTTGCCCTACTTGGAGCTGCTTCCTTCCTTGGTGGCACTATGAGAATGACAGTTTCTATTTGTGTCATATTGCTTGAGCTCACTAATGACCTCTTGTTACTTCCACTAGTGATGTTGGTCTTATTAGTCTCAAAAACTGTGGCTGACAGCTTCAACAAGGGTGTCTATGATCTAATACTTCAGATCAAAGGACTTCCTTATTTGGAGGCTCATGCAGAACCTTACATGAAGAATTTAGTGGCACGTGATGTTGTTTCAGGTCCATTGATTACCTTTTCTGGCATTGAAAAGGTGGGCATTATATGGCATGCTTTGAATGCTACAGGGCACAATGGATTTCCTGTCATTGATGAACCACCTTTAACAGAGGCACCAGAATTATGTGGGGTTGTACTGAGGTCTCATTTACTGGTTATGCTGAAGGAGAAGATTTTCTCAAATGATAAGGATTTCATAAATCAAAGTAGCTTCCAAAGAATTTCTACTTTAGATTTTGGAAAAGCAGGATCAGGAAAGGGTATCAAACTAGAGGATATTGATATTGATGAGGAAGAGATGGATATGTATGTTGATCTCCATCCCATAACTAATGCATCTCCTTACACTGTTGTTGAGACAATGCCACTTGCCAAAGCTGCTATTATTTTCCGCCAACATGGACTCAGGCACATGTGTGTTGTTCCCAAGAGCCAAGGGGTATGTATAGTGCTTTTTCTCTCATCAAAGATTGTTATAGTTTATCCAGTGACTCAAGAGTTTAGAAGACTTAAAACAAATTTAAAAAATAAAACCTCTTCATCGGAATCTGTCATCACATGTAAACATAACAGTTTTTCATCTCTGTGTTTACTTGAAGATTCTAAACTGAATAAACCATCAATTTTTTTCCTTGAATTAAGACCTTCTCTCATAAACAGTTCCTAAAGTAATGAAAGTAGTATATAAGTAATTCATGAAGCATTGAATATTGATCACTTTAGTTTAGTCCATAAGCTGAGGTTTTTAATTGGACATTACAACTTAGTTTAATGAATAAGTACTTAGTTAAGCTGTTTTTGTCAAACACATTTTTAACATTACAACTTCTTTTGCTTCACTGATGAAAAATATGCTGACAAACTCTACATGTTGCAGAGACCTCCAGTTGTTGGGATTCTAACACGCCATGATTTTATGCCAGAGCATGTTTTGGGACTTTACCCTCACATCAAGTCTCGCAAACAGCATTTAGGGATATCAGTGAAAAATATTATTTCTTCAGTATTGGAGTGCTGCATTCATTAGTTGATCAAAGTTTTCACATACAGTGAAGTGCAATAATGATTCACAAAAAACATTTGAAGCAGATATGCTACTTGAGATGTGGCTGCTGCATAGTTTTGGTGCTTGATTTAGCAAATGTGTCTATATATTAATTCTTCATCTCTGTTTCATGAAGTGAGCTTGACACTTGCATATAAAGATATACTATGAAACAGAGTTGCAGAATACAGTGGACAGTGATCTCTTGTACATGTTGCTTGGGTTGGATTCTTTTGATAAAGTTATTTGTATGATATTGTTAATGTTAAAATTATATTTGTCTCTAACATCTTAACACTTTTAACATTTTATATAATATATAAACTTAAAACTGATTAATGTATATTTTTTTCATATAGAAATTTAATTAATGATCTCAATAAGTAAAATAGTTTTAGTTCTTATTTTAAAAGTTAACAGTTATGTGATTTTAAAAAATAATAATGCTTCTAACATTTCCTTATCTTTAAATTTGGATATTATCTCCAATAATTTCAAAAACACAAAAATTTATAGATGTTAAGAAAGCTAATTTTTCCAGTGAAAAAAAAAATTAATTACGACTAAGTAAACTTGTGACATCCCTCCTATTTAATAATATTTTGTGTTTACATGAAATATAATAAAATAATAAACATATTTAATAATTCTAACAAGTAAACTAGTCTTTAGTGTTTTATTTTAGTAATTAAAATTGAGTTTTAGTTTTCTAAAGCTTTTCTTATTGTTTTTTTGTTCTTCGAAAATTTACTTAGGTCCGGGGATCAGCCAAATAACTTGTGCGTATATAGTGGACCTATGCGTACAAGTTATTGGGCCTATGTATGTAAACTTGGGGCTTCTTTTGCACTTCACGTTTTTCTTCCTACACCCCCAATGTTTTCAATCTCTCTCATTTTACCCTTCAAGAAAGTTTTGCACCTAAATGACTATTCTGATTTGATAACCCCAGATCCGGAAGTATATATCAAATTACTAAATCCAAAAAATTTGGCAACCGGAACATGAAATCCGGATAACAAATTTCAAGAAACGTGGTCACCGGAATTATCAATGAGGATTTTTCTGGATCCGGAAAACAATAATCGGAAAGAAGATTTTTGGTATCTTCCATCTACTAACAGGAACACAAAGTCTATCGAAGGAGGATCTGAAGCGTAGGAGTTGTTTGGCAATGTCTCACTTTGTGTAAAAAATGATTACACCAAGAACTTCATTTGAATTGTTACACGCTTCATTCTCATAATTTCATCTTGCATTAGCACAAGTTGACCAATGCTCCTTGCCAAAAAAATTAATTCACTTTAAAATTTGCATCGTTTACATTTTCATAATTTCATATTGCATCAACATCCTTCATTAATGCTCTTTGTCACTGCATACTTAATTCACGCTAATCATGTGTCGTCTTTGCACCAACTCATGTCATGCAGTCCGACCCAACAATTCTTACACGTCACGCATCCAAAAGAGAGGAAGGGAAAGGTCGTGTGTTTGATATCTCCTACTAACAATTTGGAGAAATAAGGTTAATTTGGTAGGGCTTAAGGAGGGTGGGAGAATTGTGGATTCAACTCTCCCCACTAACAACTAATAATTGTCGATAAAAAAAAAAATTTGCACCAAAAGAACGTTAAACTGGATTAAATGTGTTAGGGTCATTATCTTATTAGTCAACGTATTAAAATGATCTAATTAATTAAATCTATAGTTAAGATGCCAAAGTGCACGTCATGATATATTAAATGTATAGATGCTAACAATATTCTAATTTGATGAAGGGACCAAATTAGAAACATTGAAATTAAGTAACCGGCAAAAGTTACATAAAGGGTTATGGTCCTTTCTATGAGCATGTTACATAATTATTCATGTTCATTTCTCTCCCTCAGTATCACTCATAAGAAGAAAAAAAAAAAACTCTAGGTGCTTTACAGTTGGAACAACAAGCAAGCCTGTCAACCCAACTGAATAAACGTAAGTCAGGATTTATATTTGAACATGCCTATCCACAATAATATGGCCCGTCCAGTTCGCCAACTCACCGGGTCACACGTAAGGTGGGACGAACAAACTTGCTAATCCATTACACATTCAATAAAGCAAGCAAATGTAGGTTTGTATGTGTTCTTGCCTTTTTTGAAATAATAACAAAGTCAAAGTGCAAAGAATTGCGTTACCAGAAAACGAACGTTACGAGACTATGAAGTTAAATTCCTCTAACGCATATCTTTTTCTCATAGTCAAAATCTCGTTCCACCACATCTTCTTTTATGACGAAGCAAAATAGTGAAGCAACGACACCAACATGTTGGTAGTATGATTTTTGTTGATTTTTCTTACATTTGACATTATCAATTCCTATCTTTGCGTGTAATTTGACCCATTTTGACACCCTATTTAATTAAATATGCATCAATAGTACACCTTAAATACATAAGCAAACCATATAAAACTATAATATTTAAAACGAAATCAATTTAATTAAAAAATTAAAAAATAAACTAAAAGATTACAAACAAATCTTTTATAATTATCTTTTCATTTTATTCTTATATTTTATTTAAATAAACTCATAATTTAAAGGTCGAAATCCAAGCCAAACTAAATAAAATAACATATATATGTTTCTTTCGCAGTTAAAATTGATCATCGATAAAAAAAAAATGTAAGATGTGATTAAATTAGTTAATCGTGATATTTGGACAAATCCTAATTAACTTTAACTAGAATTGTATAATCCTATAATTAACATAGATAATGATGTTTTATATAAAATTAAATACATAATTAGTTTAAAAGGATTACAGTAAATAAAATAACAAAATAGTTGATACATATAAATTTATATATTATAAAATTAGATGCTTTAAATTTTACAATATTTTAAAACTATTAATGGGTAATTAAATAGTATTTCTATATATAATTTATAATTCTATGTCTTTTAAACTGTTTAATAATTTGACTGTTGAGAAATTTTCTAAGGTAGATGATCACCTCAATGAATTCTTGAAGATACAACCTCAACTTCATAAAATTATCACCTTTTTTTTTTTTTACTGCGAGATAACCATAATAAGAGTTTGAACATTTTAAATTTGGTTTTATTTATTTTTGTATAAATGTGTACACACATATTAACTAGTTTTAATAATTTTTTATTTCACATAAGATATAATAAACCAATAAATACATTTAACAAATTGAGCTTTAACTTAGAATTTTAATAATTAAAATTTATGAATATTTAAAAATGCAAAACTAGTTTTTACTATAAGATTTCTTTTTAACATATCACTACAGAAACAGCATTAAGTATAAAACAAGATTAGCTATTTTAGCTTTAGATTGATTCAAATAAAATAGTACAATATATCGGATTAAATGTTTCTTAAATGTTAACAAATAGAAAATTAATTGAATGAAAATAATTAAATTACTTTATAACCTGGTTAAATGATTAAATTTTATAGATATTCCTTAAATGCGTTTATTAAATAACATTAAAAAGATAAATTAAAAATTTTCACAATTATTTTTACATATTTTTGTGTGATATTTTACTCTATGCAATCAAATAATAAAAGTAATTTATTTATTTAAATTAAGTTAAAAAGTTAATTTAATAAAATATTTATTTTTATATTAAAGACCTTTAAATATAAGATGACAAAGTGGATTAGGTTCTATTGTCGGTTCGTCAATCCAATTGATTAAAGGTAAGTCTGGACATCTTTTGAACTCGTCATCCCATAAAAATTTGGCTCGCTCAGCCCGTCAACTCACCGGGCCATACATAAGGTGGGATGGGCCAACTTGTTGGTCCATTACAAATTCAATAAAAAAATGAAAGTTAGATCTTCCTTTATACTTACTTCTCTGAAAGAGTGTGAAAGCTGAGAGTGTAAATGTTTGTCCTGCCAGAACTGCAAGACTGTAAACTTTAATCTCTCTCCTCCATCTTCCTTTTATAATCCAAATTTTATCTCATCCCATATTCTTTTAGGAGGAAGAAAAATAGTGGAGGAAGAACACCAACAAATTCATATTTTAATTTATGTTGATTTTCCTTACATTTTGATATTGTCGTTTCCTCTCTTTACACATAGTTTAATTAATTTTGACATACCAAGTAAGTGTACATTAATGATATCTTTGAATAAAAAAACAAACTAAATAAAACTATAAATATTTTTAAGTAAACCAATTTAATTCAAAAAAAATAATTAATTAAAATTTTACAAATACAATCTTTCATAATTATGCTTTTTATTTTATTCTTAGATTTATCATAAATAGATTAATAATTTAAAGTTGAAATTAAAGCCTAATTAAATAAAATAACATTATATATATAAATATATATATATATATATATATATATATATATATATATATATATATATATATATATATATATATATATATTCTCGGTTGAAATTGATTATCGATAAAAAAAATGTAAGATATGTTTAAATTAGTTAGTCATTATTCAAAATATTTGGACAAATCATAATTAGTTTTAACAAGTAATTATATAATCATGTAATTAACGTAGATAATAATATTTTATATAAAATTGAATACATAATTATATTAAAATGATTACAGTAAATAAAATAACAAAAAAGTTGATACATGATTTTAAATGTTATAAAATTAGATGCTTTAAATTTTCTAATATTTAAAAACTATTAATGGGTAATTAAAATAATAGTTTTATATATAAATTATAATTCTATGTCTTTTTTACTTTTTACTAGTTTGAATGTCAGATAAATTTCTAGCGTAGATGATCACCACCATGAATCCTTGAAGATATAACCTCAACTTCATAAAATTATCACCTTTTTTTTTTGTTCACTGCGCGTGAATCATGAAGAGTTTGAAAATTTTAAATTTGGTTTTATTTATTTTTGTATATATGTACACACATATTAACTAGTTTTAATAATACTTTTTATTTCACAAACAAATATAATATACAAATAAATACATCTAACAAATTAGTCTTGAACTTATAATTTTAATAATTACAAATTATGAATCTTAAGAAAAATGCAAAACCAGTTTTTACTATCACTACAGTACGATTTCTTTTTCAACTATCACTACAGTAACAAGGTTAAATATAAAACAAGATTAGTTGTATTATCTTGCATTAATTTCAAAAGAAATAAATAGTAGAGTTCGTTTGATGAAATGTTTTTTAAGTGTTAACAAATCGAAAATTAATTGAATTAAAATAATTAGCTACATTATAACCTGGTTTAGTTATTAAACTTCGTAGATAGTGTTTAAATGTGTTTATTAAATAATTAAAATTTATTACATTTTACATAATATTTGTGTGATGTTTTATTAGTCAAATAATAAAATTAATTTATCTATTTATTTTATTTAAACTAAGTTAAGAAGTTAATTTAATGAAATATTTATTTTTATATTAAAGACCTTTAAATATATGTAAATACATGGATGACAAAGTGAGTTGGGTCCTACGGGTTAGTCCATCAATCCAACTGATTTATGGTAAGTTTGGATATCTTTAGAACTTGTCAGTTCACAAAATTCTGGTCCGCTTAGCCTGTCAACTCGTTGGACCACACACATAAGGTGAGACGGACCAACTTGCTGGCCCATTACATATGCAATAAAGCAATGAAAGTTAGGTCTTATTGTGTACTTTCCTTTTCTGGGATAGTGTGAAAGCTGGGAGTGTAAAGGTTTGCGCAACCAGAACTGGCCTGTTACATATTCATTAAGCAAGGTGGGACGGGCTAACTTGTTGGCCCATTACATATGCAATAAAGCAAAGAAAGTTGGGTCTTCTTGTGTACTTTCCTTTTCTGAGATAGTGTGAAAGCTGAGAGTATAAAGGTAAAGGTTTGCGCAGCCAGAACTGGCCTGTTACATATGCAATAAAGTAAGGTGGGACGGGCTAACTTGCTGACCTATTACATATGCAATAAAGCAAGGAAAGTTAGGTATTCTTATGTACTTTCCTTTTCTGAGATAGTGTGAAAGTTGAGAATATAAAGGTTTGCACAGCCAAAGCTGGGAGACTATGAACTTGAATCCCTCCCACTCATCTTCTTCTCTCAATTCAAATCTCATCTCATCTAATATCATATTCTTTTAGGACAGAGCAAAAGAGTGGAGCAGCAACACCAACAAATTTATATTATGATTTTTTTGTTGATTTTCCTTACATTTAATATTGTCAATTCCTATTTGCATATAATTTAACCCATTTTAACACCTTATTTAAATAAATATACATTAATGATACTCCTTAAATACAAAAACAAATTAAATAAAAGTATAAATATTTAAAACTAAACCATTTTAATTCAAAAATAAAAAAATAATAATTACAATAGTCCAGATACAATCTTTAATAATTATACTTTTTATTTTATTCTTAAATTTGGTTTAAATATATTCATAATTTAAAGTCGAAATAAAAGTCTAACTAAATAAAATATCATAATATATATATATATATATATATATATATATATATATATATATATATATATATATATTATATTTCTTTTCTCAGTTGAAATTGATTATCGATAAAAAAAAATGTATAATATGATTAAAATAGTTAGTCATGATTCAAAATATTTGGACAAATAATAATTAGTTTTAACATGGAATTATATAATCCTATAGTTAACGTAGATAATGGTATTTTATATGAAATTGAATACATAATTATATTAGAATGATAAGAGTAAATAAAAGAAAAAGTTGATACATGATTTTAAATATTATAAAATTAGATGCTTTAAATTTTCTAATATTTAAAAACAATTATGGGGTAATTAAAATATTAGTTTTATATAATTTATAATTCCATGTCTACTTTTTACTAGTTTGAGTGTCAGATAAATTTCTAGGCTAGATGATCACCGATGAATCCTTGAAGGTACAATCTCAATTTCAACATTTTAAATTTGCTTTTTTGTTTTTGTATATATGTACACACATATTAACTAGCTTTAATAATATTTTCATTTCACATAAAATATAGTATACCGATAAATACATTTAAAAAATTAGTCTTTAACTTATAATTTTAATAATTACAACTTATGAATCTTAAAAAAAATGCAAAACTAGTTTTTACTAGTACGATTTATTTTTCAACTATCACTACAGTAACAATGTTAAATATAAAACAATATTAGTTATCTTATATTGAATTAATTTCAAAAGAATAAAATAGTGGAGGACGTTGGATGAAATGTTTCTTAAGTGTTAACAAATCAAAAATAAATTGAATTAAAATAATTAAAGTTGCATTATAACCGGGTTTAGTGATTAAACTTTATAAATAGTGTTTAAATGTATTTATTAAATAACATTAAAAAATAATTAAAATTTATCACAAGTGTTTTTACATATTTTTTGTGCGATGTTTTATTATCTGCATTCAAATAATAAAAGTAATTTATCTATTTATTTTACTTAAACTAAGTTAAGAAATTAATTTAATGAAATATTTATTTTTATATTAAAGATCTTTAAATTTATATAAATATATGAATGATAAAATGGGTTGGGTCTTACGGATTAGTCTGTCAACCCAACTGATTTATAGTAAATATAGATATCTTTAAAATTCGTCAGTCCACAAAATTATGGTCTGTTCAGCCTGCCAACTCGTTGGACCATACACATAAGATGGGACGGGCTAACTTGCTGGCCCATTACATATGCAATAAAGTAAGGAAAGTTAGGTCTTCTTGTGTATTTTCCTTTTCTGAGATAGTGTGAAAGCTGAGAGTGTAAAGGTTTGGGCAGGCTGATTTATGAGTTTGAATATCTTTTGAACTTGTTAGCCCACAAGATTCTGGTCCACTCAACTTGTCAAATCGTCGGGCCACACAAATAAGGTAGGATGGGCCAACTTGTTGGCCCATTACATATGCAATAAAGTAAGGAAAGTTAGGTCTTCTTGTGTACTTTTCTTTTCTGAAATAGTGTGAAAGCTGGGAGTATAAAGGTTTGTGCGGCTAGAACTATGAGACTGTGAACTTGAATCCCTCCCACTCATCTTCTTCTCATAATTCAAATCTCATATAATCCAACCCGATATTCTTTTAAGACGAGCAATAACACCACAAATTTATATTATGATTTTTGTTGATTTTCCTTGCATTTGACATTGTCAATTCTTCTCTGCATATAATTTGATCCATTTTGACACCTTATTTAAATAAATATACATTAATGATACTCCTTAAATGCATAAACAAACTAAATAAAAGTATAAATATTTAAAACTTAAACATTTTAATTAAAAAATAAAAAATTAATTAAAATATTCCAAATACAATCTTAATAATTATACTTTTTATTTTATTCTTAAATTTGGTTTAAATAGATTCGTAATTTAAAGTTGAAATAAAAGCCCAACTGAATAAAATAACATAATACATATATATTTTTTACATTTCTTTTCTCAGTTGAAATTGATTATCGGTGAAAAAATGTATGATATGATTAAAATAGTTAGTCATGAATCAAAATATTTGGTCAAATCATAATTAGTTTTAACAAGAAATTATATAATCCTATAGTTAACGTAGATAATGGTACTTTATATAAAATTGAATACATAATTATATTAAAATGATAACAGTAAATAAAAAGAAAAAGTTGATACATTATTTTAAATATTAAAATTAGATGCATTGAATTTTCTAATATTTTAAAAAAATTAATGGGAAATTAAAATATTAGTTTATATATAATTTATGATTCTACGTGTTTGTTACTTTTTACTATAAGAGAAACTTTTTATGGTAGATGATGATCACCACAATGGATCCTTCAAGATACAACCTCAACTTCATAAAATTATCACTAATAAATACATTTAACAAATTAGTCTTTAACATTTAATTTTAATAATTAAAAATTATGAATCTTAAAAAAAAATGCAAAATTAGTTTTTACTAGTACGATTTATTTTTCAACTATCACTACAGTAACAATGTTAAATATAAAACAAGATAAGTTATCTCATCTTGCATTAATTTCAAAAGAATAAAATAGTGGAGTGTTGGATTAAATGTTTCTTAAGTGTTAACAAATAAAAAACTAATTGAATTAAAATAATTAAAATTACCATATAACCTGGTTAAATGATTAAGCTTTATAGATAGTTTTAAATGTATTTATTAAATAACATTAATTTTTTTTTAGAATTTATCACAATTGTTTTTACGCGTTTTTTATGTGATGGTAAATAATAAAGTAATTTATTTATTTATTTTATTTAAACTAAGTTAAAAAGTTAATTTAATGAAATATTTATTTTTTATATTATAGAACTTTAAATATATGGATGATAAAGTTGGTTGGGTCTTAAGTGTCGGTTTATCAACCCAATTGATCTATGGTAAGTTTGAATATCTTTTGAACTCGTCAGCCCACAAGATTTTGGCCCGCTGAACTTGCCAACTCGTTAATCCACACAAATAAGGTGGGACGGGCCAACTTGCTAGCCTGTTACATATGTAATAAAGCAAGGAAAGTTAGCTTTTCCTGCATACTTTCCTTTACTGAGATAGTGTGAAAACTGAGAGTGAAAAGGTTTGGGTCACCAGATCTGATCTGTTCTGACCTTTTTTGAAAAGTGTGAAAGTTGAGTGTAAAAGCCCACAAGATTTTGGCCCGCTGAACTTGCCAACTCGTCAGTCCACACAAATAAGGTGGGACGGGCCAACTTGCTGGCCTGTTACATTTGTAATAAAGCAAGGAAAGTTAGGTCTTCCTGCATACTTTCCTTTACTGAGATAGTGTGAAAACTGAGAGTGAAAAGGTTTGGGCCACCAGATCTGATGTGTTCTGACCTTTTTTGAAAAGTGTGAAAGTTGAGTGTAAAAGCTTGCGCTGCCAGATCTGCTGTGTTCTGACCTTTTTTGAAAAGTGTGAAAGTTGGGTGTAAAAGCTTGCGCTGCCAGATCTGCCAGACTGTGAACTGGAATCCCTCCCACCAATCTTCTTCTCATAATTCAAATTTGATCTTATCTCATCACTTCCCATAATCTTTTAGGTCATAACAAAAAAGTGGAACAACTACACCAACAACTTCATATTCTTATCCTTGTTGATTTTTCTTGCATTTGACATTGTCAATTCTTCTTGCTTCTAATTTGACCAGTTTTAATACTCTATTTAAATAAATATACATCAATGATACTCCTACTCCTTAAATGCAGAAACAAATTAAATAAAATTATAAATATTTAAAACTAAACTACTTTAATTAAGAACTTAAAAAAATTAATTAAATATTACAAATACAATCTTAAATAATTACACTTTTTATTTTATTCTTATATTTGGTTTAAATAGATTCATAACTTAAAGTCGATATCAAAGCTTAAACGAATAAAATAACATTATATATATATATATATAATTTATTTTCTCAGTTGAAATTGATTATCGATAAAAAAAGTGTATGCTATGATTAAAATAGTTAGTCATGATTCAAAATATTTGGACAAATCATAATTAATTTTAACAAGTAATTATATAACTCTATAGTTAACGTGGATAATGATAGATTATATAAAATTGAATACATAATCATATTAAAATGATTACTGTAAATAAAATAACCAAAAAGTTGATACATAGTTTTAAATATTATAAAATTAGACGCTTTAAATTTATAATATTTAAAAACAATTAATGGAAAATTAAAATAATATTTTTAAATATAATTTATAATTCTATGTCTTTTTAACAACTAATTTGATTGTCGAAAATTTTTGTGCGGTAGATGACCATTACAATGAATCCTTGAAGATACAACCTCAACTTCATAAAATTATCATCATTTTTTGTTCACCGCGCGATAACTGTGCTTCCAAGAATTTTAACATTTCAAAATTGGTTTTATTTATGTTTTGTATATTTGTCTACACACATATTAACTAGTTTTAACAATATTTTTATTTCACATAAGATATAATAAACCAATAGATACATTTAAGAAATTAGTCTTTAACTTATAATTTTAATACTTAAAAATTATGAATCTTAAAAAATTCAAAACTAGTTTTTACTTTAAGATTTCTTTTTCAACTATTTGTTAGTGTTAAATATGAAACAAAATTAGTTATTTTAGCTTTTGATTGATTTTAAATAAATAAAATAGTAGAGTACATCTTAAATGTTAACAAATTCAAAATTAATTGAATTAAAATAATTAAAGTTACCTTATAAATTTGTTAAATGATTAAACTTTATAGATAGTTTTTAAATGTGTTTATTAAATAACATTAAAAAGTAATTACAAATTTTTACAATTGTTTTTACATTTTTTTGTGTGTGACGTTTTACTCTATGCAACAAACTAATAATTGTAATTTATTTATTAATTTCATTTAAACTAAATTAAAAATTTATTTTGCTAAAATATTTATTTTTATATTAAAGACCTTTAAATATATGGATGATAAAGTGGATTAAATCAGTCTGTCAACCCAACTTATTAAAGGTAAGTTTGAACATCTTTTAAACTTGTTAGTTCATAAGAATTTGGTTTGATCAGCCCGTCAACTCGTCGGGCCACACATAAGATGAGATAGACTAACTTGTTGATCCTTTACATATTCAACAAAACAAGGAAAGTTAGGTCTTCCTGTATACTTACCTTTTATTAGAGAGTGTGAAAGTTGAGAGTGTAAAGACTTGCATTGCAAAAACTAGGAGACTGTGAACTCGAATTCCTCTCACCTATCTTCTCATAATCCAAATTTCATCACATCCATATATTTTTAGGAGGGAGCAAAATAGTGGAGCACTCACACCAACAAATTCGTATTTTGGTTTTTATTGATTTTCCTTACATCTGGCTTTGTCAATTCCTCTTGCATGTAATTTGGTTCATTAATTTGGACAACGTATTTAAATATACATTAATGATACTTCTTAAATGCAAAAACAAACTAATTAAATTATAAATATTTTAAACTAAATCAATTTACTTACAAAAAATAATAAAAATATTTCAAATACATTAATTTATTATTATCCTTTTTATTTTATTGTTAGATATGGTTTAAATAGATTCGTAATTTAAAGTCCAAATCAAAGCCTAACTAAATAATATAACATAATATATATATATATTTCTTATATTTATTCTCTCAGTCGAAATTGATTATCGATAAAAAAAATGTAAGATATGATTAAATTAGTTAGTCATGATTCAAAATATTTGGACAAATCATAATTAGTTTTAACAAGTAATTATATAATCCTATAATTAACGTTGATAATGATATTTTAAATAAAACTGGATACATAATTATATTAAAATGATTACAGTAAATAAAATAACAAAAAAGTTGATACATGATTTTAAATATTATAAAATTATATGCTTTAAATTTTCTAATATTTTTATTTCACATAATATATAATATACCAATAAATACATTTAACAAATTAGTCTTTAACTTTTAATTTTTATAATTAAAAATTATGAATCTTAAAAAAAAATTGCAAAACTAGTTTTTTACTAGAACGATTTCTTTTCCAACTATCACTACAATAACAATGTTAAATTAAAACAAGATTAGTTATATGATATTGCATTAATTTCAAAAGAATAAAATGGTAGAGTGTTGGATAAAATGTTTCTTAGGTGTTAACAAATAAAAAATTAATGAATTAAAATAATTAAAGTTACCTTATAACCTGGTTAAATGATTGAGCTTTGTAATAGTTTTTAAATGTCTTTATTAAATAACATTAAAAAATATTTAAAATTCATCACAATTGTTTTTACATGTTTTTTTGCGATGGTTTACTTTGAAATAATAAAAGTAATTTATATATTTATTTTATTTAAATTAAGTTAAAAGGTTAATTTAATGAAATATTTATTTTTATATTACATACCTTTATGGATGATAAAGTGGGTTGGATCTTATAGGCCAGTCCGTCAACCCAACTGATTTATGGTAAGTTTTGATATCTTTTGAGTTCATCAGCCCATAAGATTTTGGCCCGTTTAGCCTGTCAACTTGTCGGGCCACACAGATAAGGTGGGACAGGCCAACTTGCAGGCCCATTACATATGCAATAAAACAGGGAAAGTTAGGTTTTCCTGCATAGTTTCCTTTTCTGAGATAGTGTGAAAGCTGTGAGTGAAAAGGTTTGTGCCGCCAGATCTGCTGTGTACTTACCTTTTTTGAAAGAGTGTGAAAGTTGAGTGTAAAGGCTTGCGCAGCCAGAGCTGCAAGACTGTGAACTGAAATCCCTCAGACCCATCATCTACTCATAGTCTGAACTTATCCCATCCATCTTATGTTCATAGTTCAAATCTCATCCACCCCATCTTCCTCATCTTCTTAGTACAGAGAAAAAGAGTAGAACAAGTTCGTATTCTAGATTCTACTCATAGTTCAAATCTCATCCCACCTGATCTTCTTAGTACAATAAAAAAGAGCAGAGGAAGACCTAGAGGTTTGTATTCTGGATTTTGTAGATTTTTCTTACATTTGGTTTTGTCCATTTCTCTTTTTGCATGTGATTTGTCCCCTCTTGACATCCTGTTTAAATAAGTAAACATTAATTACATACCTTAATTACAAAAACAAACTAAATAAAACTATAAATATTTAAAGTTAAAAAATAAGTTAACAGTTTTTTATAATTATGCTTTTTATTTTATTCTAGATTTGGGATAAACATAACTTTCTGTTTTGTTTATTATTTTTTACTCCGTTTAAATTAATTACCCATTAAAAAAATGTAAGATGTAATTAAATTAGTTAATCATTATTTAAAACATTTGGACAAATCATTAAGTAACTATATAATCCTATAACTAAAATAGAAAATGATATTTGATAAAAAACGTAATACATAAATTATATAAAATAAAAACATGATTATACTGAATAAAATAATAAAAAAGTTGATACATAGTTTTAAATATTATTAAATTAGATGCTTTAAATATAATATTTAAAAAACATAATGCGTTATTATATTAATATTTTTATATATAATTTATAACGGTTAATTTAAAAATTCATAATGACCATTTTTAATTTTTGTAATCATTTTTGTATGTTTAAAAAAAAATATAAATTAAAAAGTGAAAATTTATGAACAAATTATAAGGTACTTATTTATTAAAAAGATAATTATTATAAAAATCATGATAAAAAAATAAAAATTCAAACTTTTTTTATCATCTAATCTTGGTAATGACGAAATGAAAATTTAAAAGGGATGTGGACATTCTTTTCCATTTATTCATTTGTTTTTTCTAAGGTTTTAGTAGTTTGAGGGATCATGGGCGCCAAAAAAACCCTCCTTTCCCATATTTTCATCCCCGCCAAAAGCAATACCCTGAATTGAAAAAAGTCACCTTGAAATAACCTCATAAGATTTTTCAGACACAGTGAGTGTCATAAAACACAAACCATTTGTAAGAAAAATAAAATTAGAGGATTCAAGATATGGGTTGTGCTTCTCTTCTGGATTCCTCAGAACCAGGTCTTAACCATTTTATTGTTTTCCTTAATATTCTGTTTGATTTCATTTTACTGTCTTTTGGTTCTGTGTCTAGTTGACTACTACTGTCTCGGGTGCGAATTTTGGTCTCATAGCATGCATATTCTTTTTTCTGTATTATTGATTTCACAATTGATTTTACCCCTTTTTCATTACCATTTGTAGAAACTGTTTCAGATACCATTTTTGTTTTCGTGTCACTGTTTAGAAGGGGATGTTGTTTCTCATATCACAAGATTTTAAGTGTTATGTTAGTTCATAATTGATTTTTTTTCAAATATCTATTTCCGATTTTTAGGGATTTTTGTGTGAAATATTCGATCTTTTGACTTTATCATGATTCTGACTTTGGCTAAGAGACTATATAGCAGATTTGACCTTGGCCCATGTTGATAATTTCTGTGGGTAGATTTCATATTAGAGAAATTTATTGTTTCTTTAATCATGTTCTGCCATCAATGCAGTGATCATGTTAAGGCACTTATTGATGTACGACTTGTCTGATTGACCTTTGTTGTTGTCTTTATAGTTGTTATTTTCTCTGTAAATTTCTCATTATGTTTTTCTGGTGTTTGAATTAGGTGTGAAGAACACCAAGGGTAAACAGGATTTTGCTCTTTCCAAAGGAGAAGGAGAAGTTATGGCTAAAAACAAACAAAAGAAACGAAGTTTGGCAGAGAGCGGTGAGCAGGCTCCAGCTCCACGCAAAATGCCAAAACGTGCCGCAGCGTGTAAAGATTTGAAAGAGAAATCCTTTTCAATATCGGATAAGTCTTGTCTCATTGAAACAAAGAAGGATCAGACTGTAGATGAAGAAATTGTAGCTGTCAGTATGACTGCTGGACAAGATGATGGTCGCCCAAATAGACGAATTACAGAGTTTATCCTTCATGATCAAGAGGGTAAAGCACAACATCTTGAGATGCTTGAATTTATCGATTTATATATTACTGGAGTTGTATTGCCGCTTGAAGCAAGCACAGGCAAGAAAAGAGAGAAAGGGGTTAAGTGTGAAGGATTCGGTCGTATTGAATCTTGGGACATATCTGGATATGAAGATGGTTCTCCAGTGATATGGATTTCCACTGATGTTGCTGATTATGATTGTCAGAAACCTGCTGCTAGTTACAAAAAGTTTTATGATTTTTTCTTTGAAAAGGCTCGTGCATGTGTTGAGGTATATAAAAAACTTACAAAGTCCTCGGGGGGTGACCCTAGTATAAGTCTTGATGAGCTACTCGCTGGCATGGCACGGTCTATGAGTGGTAGCAAATGCTTTTCTGGAACTGCATCTATAAAGGATTATGTTATTTATCAGGGTGATTTCATTTATGAGCAACTCATTGGTTTGGACATGACATCCAAGACAAATGACATGATGTTTGCAGATATCGCTGCTCTTATTGCTCTTAGAGATGAGGCTAAGAAGCAGGATGCATATATGCATTTAATGCCCTCAAATGGGAGTTTAAGGATTGGCTCAGGAAGTGGAGATGAAGAAAACAAGAATCAGATGGATTCTGATTCACCAAATGTTAAAAAAAAAGATTCAAAGTTAGCACGGTTGCTCCAAGAAGAAGAGTATTGGAAATCTCTGAAGCAGCCGAAAAATCACAAATCAAGCAAATACTATATCAAAATTAATGAAGATGAAATTGCCAATGATTATCCTCTCCCTGCTTTTTACAGAACCTCTCTTCAAGAAACAGACGAGTTTATAATTTGTGGTGATGACTATGACCAGTATAATGTTGATGATCTTCCTCGAAACATACTTCATAATTGGTCTTTATACAATTCAGACGCAAGATTGGTTTCCTTGGAACTTCTTCCTATGAAACCTTGTTCGGACATGGATGTTGCAATCTTTGGTTCAGGTGTAATGAAATTAGATGATGGAAGTGGGTTCCATCTTGAAACTGAGGTTGGCCAATCTTCTTCCACTAGTTCAGAACCACAGACTTTTGATGGAATACCAATTTATCTGAGTGCCATAAAGGAATGGATGATAGAATTTGGATCATTGATGATTTTCATATCCATCCGAACAGATATGGGCTGGTATGATGCCTCTTGTCCAAATATTGTTTATGTTTCCAATGAACCTGTTAGCAAACTGTCAAATACAATATGTTGTAACCAAATTGTCTCAAAAAAGCTGTTTGGATGATCTTGTCATATCTTATTAATGAAACATATGTGAATACTGTATATAACTTCATCTAATAATAATCTTGTTCTAAATAAATACAATTAGTATGTAGAATGACAACCAGACTCATTCATACGTCACTTTTTTCAGGTACAGACTTGGTAAACCAGCAAAGCAGTATGCTCCTTGGTATGAGACAGTGTTGAAAACTGCAAGGCTTGCTATAGCCATTATTACTTTACTGAAGGAACAGAGCCGAGTATCACGACTTTCCTTTGGAGATGTCATAAAAAAAGTATCTGAGTTTAGTCAGAATGATGGTTCTTACATTTCTTCTGATCCATTGGCTGTTGAGAGATATGTTGTTGTCCACGGACAGATTATTCTGCAACTTTTTGCAGTATTTCCTGATTCTGAGATCAGAAAGTGTCCATTTGTGACTGGTCTTGCAAACAAAATGGAAGAGCGACACCATACCAAATGGTTAGTGAAGAAGAAGAAAAATCAGCCAAGGATCGAAGCAAACTTAAATCCTAGAGCAGCTGTAGGTCTTGTTGTTTCCAAGAGGAAAGCTATGCAAGCGACAACAACAAAGCTAATCAATAGAATATGGGGAGAGTATTACTCAAACCACTTGGCAGAAAATCAAAAAGAGGGGGCTGTCAGTGAGTTAAAGGAAGAGGATGAATTGGAAGACCATGAGGAAAATGAAGATGAGGACAACGAAGAGGAGCCAATACTTTTGGATGGAACCTCGAAGAGGCATTCAGATTCAAAGCAAACCAAAACATTTTCGGGTAATGCTGAAATAACATGGGAAGGAAAACCTGAAGGGAAGACTAGTTCTGGATATCCTGTTTATAAGCAGGCAATAATTAATGGGGAAGTTATTTCTGTAGGAAAATTCGTGTTAGTGGAAGTTGATGGAGCAGATGAATTTCCAGACATGTATTGTGTTGAGTATATGTTTGAGTCGAAGAATGGAAGAAAAATGTTCCATGGTAGGATGATGCAGCATGGTTGTCATACTGTTATTGGCAATGCTGCTAATGAGAGAGAGGTGTTTTTGACTAATGAGTGTAGGGATCTGGGACTGCAGGATGTTAAGCAAACAGTTGTTGTAAATATTCGAAAAAGGCCTTGGGGGCATCAGCATCGAAAGGATAATGCCATTGCTGATAGGGCTGACAGGGCTAGAGCAGAAGAAAGGAAGAAGAAAGGACTACCTACTGAATATTATTGTAAAAGCCTGTACTGGCCTGAAAGAGGCGCTTTCTTTAGCCTTCCATTTGATACTTTGGGTCAAGGCTCTGGTATTTGCTCCTCTTGCAAAATACACGACGATGAAAAGGCGAAGAATATTTTCAATGTAAATTCCTCCAAGTCTGGTTTCCTATTTAAAGGAATCGAGTATTCCCTTAATGATTTTGTTTATGTAAGTCCCTTTGAATTTGAGGAAAAGATCGAGCAAGGAACTCATAAGAGCGGCAGGAATGTGGGACTGAAAGCTTATGTTGTGTGTCAAGTGCTAGAGATTGTGCTTAAAATGGAAATAAAACATCCAGAAATAAAATCTACACAAGTCAAAATCAGGAGGTTCTATCGACCAGAAGATGTATCAAATGAGAAGGCATACTGCTCTGATATACAGGAGGTATAAGCTATAAGTCTTACATAGCATGATTATGTGAATTTTATAATATTATTTTTCTTGAGTCATCCATGCTTCATCTGGCTGTAATAAGTGAACTGCTATTTGTGCATATTGCTGCTCTATTTCTACTATTGGTTCTACTTTGTGTATTTCATGTATAAGTTTTTGTACTGACTTGTATTTCATATTTATAATTCAGGTGTATTATAGTGATGAAACGCATATAATCTCAGTAGATTCAATAGAAGGGAAATGTGAAGTCCGAAAGAAGAGTGATATTCCTGAACAAAGTGCCCCCGGAATGTTCCAAAATGTATTTTTCTGCGAGCTCTTGTATGATCCTGCCACTGGGTCACTGAAAAAGGTATTGCGTATTTGTACCTAATATACAAGCAGGCAATATGCTTGTTAATCCAGTGGATAAGTCTTCCAATATGTTGATATTTATGATATAGAGTCTACGATTTACTATTGGCTAGCAATGATTGCTTTATGGATTGTTGTGTAGATTAAAATTCAATCCAAAAGTTTTAAGTCATTGTAAATGCTTTATATAAATCTTCTATCTGTCGTTATATTTTGTGATTGAAATAAAAGGTTTTAGTTTAGCATAAGATAAAGACTATCGTCATCATTATTATTTTTCATGACATCAATTTCACATTCGGTAATTAACTATTATTTTTTTTCAATTACTTGACAGTTGCCAGCTCACATAAAAGTAAAATATTCAACTGGACGAACATCAGATGCTGCTACTAGAAAGAGAAAAGGAAAATGTAAAGAGGGAGATGACGATTCAGAGTCTTCTAAGGAGGGAAAAACATTAAATGAAAAACGTTTAGCCACCTTGGACATTTTTGCTGGTTGTGGTGGTTTATCAGAGGGGTTGGAGCAGTCAGGTAATCTTAACTACGTTATTATAGCAAGAAGAAAACCATATTGTATCTGCTACCAATGCATAATATAACGTGTATTTTATTGCTAAAATGGTTCAGGTGTTTCATCAACTAAATGGGCTATCGAGTATGAAGAGCCTGCTGGTGATGCATTTAAAGCTAATCATCCTGATGCTTTAGTCTTTATTAACAATTGCAATGTTATTCTTAGGTAAATAATCCCATTCAGTTAACTGTTCCAGGCCTAAATGTTGAATGGTGTCGAACCTGTTTAAGTGACTTGGTTGATTTTTTGTAATGTAGGGCTGTAATGGAGAAGTGTGGGGACATAGATGATTGTATCTCAACGACTGAGGCTGCAGAGTTGGCTGCAAAGCTTGATGAGAGTGAGAGAAGTAGTTTACCAATGCCTGGAGAAGTTGATTTCATAAATGGGGGTCCTCCATGCCAGGTCTCTCTAGCTGTTGACTTTTTTTGTATATTTTTCTGATGAATATATTATTGGGTAATTGTTCAATAATCTGTTGCTTTTGCTTCAGGGTTTCTCTGGGATGAATAGGTTTAACCAGAGCAGTTGGAGTAAAGTCCAGTGTGAGATGATATTGGCATTCTTATCCTTTGCTGATTATTTCCGGCCAAGATATTTCTTATTGGAGAATGTGAGGAACTTTGTGTCTTTCAATAAAGGGCAGACATTCCGTTTAGCCTTGGCTTCACTTCTTGAGATGGGTTATCAGGTAAAATTGCTGCAACTTTCTTCCTTGAGTAATTGCATTCCTTTGAGAAATAGAACTTCGATGAACTAATAAATGTATGATTTACTTGTCCAAAAGGTGAGGTTTGGTATCCTTGAGGCTGGAGCATTTGGGGTTTCCCAATCAAGAAAAAGGGCATTCATATGGGCAGCCTGTCCTGATGATGTGCTTCCAGAGTGGCCAGAACCAATGCATGTATTTTCGGCCCCTGAGTTGAAGATCACATTATCTGAAAATGTTCATTATGCTGCTGTCCGTAGTACTGCAAATGGTGCTCCGTTACGTGCAATAACTGTTAAAGATACCATTGGTGATCTCCCAGCAGTGGGCAATGGAGCCTCAAAAGGAAACATGGAGGTATGTAAATAGGAAATATAAATGTCACATATTTTTCCATTCTTAAATTTTTCACTCACTATTTGCCTTTGTTTTATGTTGTGCAGTATCAAAATGACCCTGTATCATGGTTTCAAAAGAAAATTCGTGGTGAGATGATTGTCTTGACTGATCATATTTCCAAGGAGATGAACGAATTGAACTTGATTCGATGCCAGAAAATTCCCAAGAGGCCAGGTTGTGATTGGCGTGATCTTCCGCAGGAAAAGGTGGAGCTAAATTCTTACGAACTTTTAACACAGCAATTTGTGGCCTATCTAATCTGTGAAACCTTATGAAATGCAGGTAACATTGTCTAATGGACAAGTTGTTGATTTGATACCATGGTGCTTGCCCAACACGGCTAAGCGTCACAATCAATGGAAGGGACTATTTGGTAGATTGGATTGGCAAGGGAATTTCCCAACTTCCATTACAGACCCTCAACCAATGGGGAAGGTTGGAATGTGCTTCCACCCTGACCAAGATAGGATTCTTACTGTTCGTGAGTGTGCTCGATCTCAAGTAAGTTGATAACTCTTGGTTTGATAATTGAAATTTCTATTAGTTTTGAATTGTTACAGATAATTCTGGTCAAGTTTAATAGCAATATCCAACAAATTAGTTTCTATGATTAGCTAATGAGCATAATAATCCTTTATAGCTAATTACAAAACTCTCCTGCTTTGGTATAATCTATATAGCTAAGCATATTTTCATCTATAATGAATGCAGGGTTTTCCAGATAGCTATAAATTTTCTGGCAATATCATTCACAAGCACAGACAGATTGGTAATGCTGTGCCTCCTCCTCTGGCATTTGCATTAGGGAGGAAGCTGAAGGAAGCAGTGAACAGTAAGAACTCCAAATAGAAGATGGTTCTTATGTTCTTTCAAGATATTTGCATTGATCATTTGTTTGTCTTCCACTGGGGAACTGAATGGATAATGCTGCGAAGAGATCATTTTGTTTCAACTTGGATTTTCTTGATTAGTTTATGTTTCTGGGAATTACACGGCGGTGTATGTGTGACAATTGCGACAATTCTTGTGATTTTTATTTTTGAACTTGCTAGAAATAATCGACTTTGCTTTGAGCAGATTTGAACTACTAAATAAATAACTTTTCACGAAAATGATTCCTTGCAATACTCTCACAAATATTATATTTTTAGCATGGTTCTATTATTAGTTGTGATTCATGAAAAATTACAAATTTTGTTGGTTTTATTTTTTATTAAATAGTTTGGAACTTTAGTCTTCTTTTAATCGTATCCTGCGTTGCAGAAAGATTCATACATGAATTTTTTCCTGTCCTTACAAAATATCACCAATAAAACTTAGTAAGTCTACACTTTTACTTGTTGATGGGTTGGGATGGATTATTAGTGAGTATATGATATTTTTAATATGAATTCTTAACATAAATATAATTAGTTAATCTTATATTAATAATCCTTCCTACTTCAAATATATTAAGTTATCATCGCGGTGATCAATAATTTCATTTAAGAAATTGTTTGTTTTAAAATTTGAAATTTTATTACAATTTTATTATTAAAAATATTTTAAAATTTTTATGTGATTTTAATCTCAACTGCTAAACAATATACATACTAAAACAATAATATTTTAACATATATACCATAAAAATAAAAGTTAAAAAAAGAGAAGATTTTGAAATAAATATTTCCAAATTATACTAGACAATATAACAATAATCACACATTATCAACACCTTTATAATTTAGTTGCATTTCGTGTTAAAAATTTTCTATTACCATAACATGTAATTAATTAATGTGTCAAATTAGGCTTCTATTTCCATTCCACGTTTGATCAGTACTTATCTAGATACCAATCAAAATCTATTTCATTTGATGATATATAAATATTGAGTTACTTAAAAATAATCATTATTCAAGAAGTTCAAACATTCAGCTTATTTATATCTTGAAAAAATTATCTTAAGTATCATGATGAGAGACTACTATATGTTTTTATGATTATTTATTATTTAATACCTTGTAATAGTTGTTCTCAGTTTTTATGTTTTCTATTCTTCCATATCTTTAGGCTGTGTTTGTTTGGAGATATTTTCTGTAGACGAGGATTGAAAAGCGAGTGGAAGAGGCGTTCGTTTCGATAGATTTGGAGTGATATGCTGAGACGGATTTGTGGGAGAGAGAGTAACAACCATCTTCGATCAGATGAAGAGAAAAGAAGGGAAATAATGTATATTTATTATGCAATTACATGTTTGACCCTAATAAAGCATTTGATTTTGAAATAGAGATTTTGTGTGCTTGTCCACTAATGAAGGCACGTACTAGTTGGTGGTGGAGTTCAATGTGTTGCTACAATACTATGAAAAAAGTTAATTTATTTTATTTATTTTTGCAATTTATTTGTAGTATTAGATAAAAATTTTAAAAATAATTCTAATTAATACAAATATTAATTTATACTACTTATTACTTAAAGGGTAAAATGGTAATCTCACTTTTTTTATATATTAAAACATTTCTTTTATCTATCACATCAATCAAATTATTCCCAAACTCTCACAAACTTTACTTTCAAATTCATTCACAATCACCTCTAAATCCCTTCAAAAAAACAACACACATTTCACTCTCAAATTCATTCAAACCCATATCTCCCTCTCTCAAACCCATCTACCCAAGTGAACAAACCCTTAATGTTTGGTATTTTCCCATGTTTTCTCGATATGATAATGCACCAGCAACCCAAGTCCCAAAGTCTTATGAAAAAGTAGTGATGCATAAAAAGTACACATGCATAATTATTGCATGTAAAAGTAAAAAAACAATAATTAAACTTCTTGACGACAAAATGATTCATTGATTCATTTTCTTCTGTGTTCAGCTTCAGCAAAAACACAAAAACACAAGTGCTGTCGTGGTTTAAAACCTAATAAAGAAAAAACTTAGTAACTCTACATGTTTTTATATCAAAACTGATTTGGTGTTAGTGTTACACTTTTTAATGAATCATATACTTGTTGATTGATATTGGGATGGATTATTAGTGAATATATAATCTTTCTAATATATTTTTTATATAAATATTAGAAGGGGCAGTGGGACCTCCAAACTTTTTAAAACTTTTTTAAATTATATATTTTAAAATTATTTAAATTATATGTATTTTTTAAAATTAGGTAGTAGTATACTGAAAAATTAATAAAAATTAAATTAGGTATTTTTTTCGTATGTTGTTTTTTATAAAATAGAACATTTAATGTTAATAAATAATAAAATATAAAATCAAATTCAATAAAGAAAAATTATTAAGATATTTTTTGTTTTCTCATTTGTTGTCTTTTGAGTTTTTCACTATTCATCTCTTAGGCTTACATGTTTTCTTTTGTTACCGAAGAAAAAAAGAAGGCAAAAACTCATTATTTTTATGTTTATTTTTCATATCTTTTCTTCCATTCTTATGCTGTGTTCGTTTGTAGCGATAACATTGTTTACCGGAGTTACCGAAGATGAATAGTAAAAATGAACGTGTTTGTTTGAGGGTATCCTATGACATTTTATCATTTTGACCCTGTCACGTGCTTTTTCTTTTGCTTTGGTGCCAAAGATTTATCTTGAACTATGGACCTTCGTTGCCATTAAATATGACCCTTTGCGGGTTTGTGCGTGTTGGTGGAATCGTCATGAACCTTGGAAGTGAGAGAGCATACGTATTGAACTGTTGTGTTTTGTGCTTGAAGCTTTTCGACCTTAACATGTAGATGAGTTTTCTTC
Source organism: Vigna unguiculata (assembly GCF_037176805.1). NCBI lineage: Eukaryota > Viridiplantae > Streptophyta > Magnoliopsida > Fabales > Fabaceae > Vigna > Vigna unguiculata. Next base: position 46,338,158 of record NC_140795.1, on the reverse strand, counting down.
TCGGATGGTGGTAAAGGTCCATGTGTGTGAGAGCAGTGAAGCTTATGTATGTGTTGGTGGTTCAATGTGTGTAGGTGGAACATCAGTTAACCGATGTTGTGTGTGTTTAACTGGTGTGCTAACCGGTGTTTTGCGTGTGTGTAACCGATGTTGTGTGTGGTATTGTTTGTGTTATTGTTCAATATATTTTGAACTTGAAAACAAAAAAAAAAAGTAAAAATTTTAATTTCATTCTTAAATTCCAAGAATGTGTGTTATTATATCTTTTTACAATTTATTAAATTTTTATATTTTCAACTCATCCAATAATCATTTCATTTTATTTTTATCATCAAGGGTATTTTAGTAATCTTTAAATTCTATCTATTAAAACTTTTTTTAATCTATCCATAACTTAAATCACTCTCTAACTTTCACAAAGTTCATCTCTAAATCCACTCATTTACCCTCTAAATTTATTCAAAGAAACACACACATCCAACCATTCAAGTTCACCTAAATTCATCCCTACACTCTCTTTCAAATCCATCTTCTTATGATAATACACCCCTAAAGAAAAAAAAGGCAACCCTCTTGTCTCACTTAATAGTGAAATATTTGTTTAATATTTTACACTATTTTTTTTATCTCATGACCCTTTTGTATATTCTATTTTTATGAATATAGAAAAACAAGTAATGTATTATTTGATTTTTCATAACCGGTTTTTAATTGTGACATGATCATTATAGTTTTTTTAGCAATTATATGTCACAATTTTTTATTAGATTATGATAAATTATTTTTTAATCTTAAACTTCTTTTTTAAGTAGGTATATTGATGAAAAAAAATAAAAGAATAAATTCATTTTTTAAAAATTGATAAAAGAGAAAGTACAGGTGATGATGAAAACAAGATAATATGATTGCTCATCGCATAATAATGAAATGAAAGCTTATGAAGACTTTTGAATCAATTTATGCTCATTAATGAAATGGAAGATAAACATTTTGCAAATAATATGGTTATTTACGTTGAATAAACAATAGCTGAAAAATTTAGTTATGATTTAATTATTGATGAATTAAAAAATATGAAAAAACGATGAACAATCATTTAAAGATGTGTAATTTTGTTTATAGTTATAACTATTATAAATTATGTATTCTTTTTTATTAAATCAGTGACAATAATATTTAATATATAAATTTTTAGTATATTATTTTGTTTCTTAAAAAATTTAAGTCAAAATTCATCACTTGATAAAAAAAAAAATACTTAAAATGATTCTTATTCTGACTTCGTAAACAACATAAATCTCTTACACATATTGAAACAATAATATTTTAACATATAAAAGTAAAGAAGAAGAATTTTTTAAATAAATATTACCAAATTATATTAGACAATACAACGATAATCACACATTATCAACACTTCTATAATTACCCAACCATCTTAGTAGTATTTGATTACAATTTTTCTATTACCATAACATGCAATTACTTAACATGTCAAATTGTCCTTCTATTCACGTTCCACGTTTAGTCGGTATTTATCTATACACCAATAGATTTCATTTCTTGAAATGATATACAACTATTGAATATCATAAAATTTAATGATCCTCGTAGGATTTGTCGGCAATAAAATTGTGATAAAGTCATAAATTATATTACAATTGTAATGCCCCATTTAATTTAATGCTTAACGCCCCATTTAATTTAATGCGTAAATTGAAGGAAACGTCACACAGAGATAACAATGTAGCGTAGTCCTGGGATTCTAAATACAACCCCTACAAAAAAAACCGGGCACACCACGATGCCAAAGGAAAACTGAATACAAACCTAATAAAGAGTGTAGAGTAGAAATGCATAAAGTGATACATGGGCCATAGCCCTAAAGAAAACATGAAGAAAATAAGTCCAACCCAGATGGCTAAGCAGTGAAATCACCATTCCCTTGTTGGCCACGAGAACCTCGTCCATCTGCTCCCATCAATCAAATTGATGATCATCGCAAGAAAGAAGAACCACATACAAGACAACCATACAACAAACAGGGTAAGCTAGAGCCAACAATATTCTCATCATACAGTCAAATATACTTTCACCATCCAATATTCATACGACAACCAAGCATGTTATGACTTTTCAATCAATACACTACGACTCGACTCATCCGGATACGTATAACTTGGTCGGATTCAGCGGATGCCCGCACTTGTGGTGGATACCTCTGCTCGCCCCCGAGCTGCTCACCCCCGAGCTATGTGTTATAAGTGTTACGATGGATCAATTTTCCCTCACCACAAGGTTAGCCCTTAATGAATTTCAGGCCTCCTGCTACTCTCACCACAGGAGTCAGTCCGCTCTAGGTGAGACTAACTGACTCCTCAAAGTGTCAGGATGCAACCTTACCTTGAATCCTTACCTAGTTATACAGATGGAGCACCACCATGAACACCCACTAATAGGGGTCATAGAATTACGTTCTGACCACTGAAGCGCGACCCTAAAAGTCTCACATAGAGACCCCAAGGAATTATGCGCTGACACAGACAAAAATACGATTATACAGTCAAATAATATTCACCATACAATGATACATTCGTTATGTCAACCTTTAAAGCCGTTACCTTTCGCATTTCCAGATCCAACCCATTCCAACTCATCATAATCCACCCATGTACATAGAATCCAACTCATCTCATTATCATGCCACTTTAACAACACCAAACTCATTTATTTCACATGCCAATACTCATACCAAACCCATCATTTATAATTCATGAATCGTACCAAACTTACTTAATACTCCAGTACATACATATTTCTCATCATAACATTCATACTCAACCAATATCAATCATCAAAGAACCAACAAGCATCCAAACAGCACCCTGTCTCGCCTAGCCCCTTGCTCAGGCTGAAGGGTTTCGCTTAGGCGAGCCCCCTTCGCCTAGGCGAGGGCTCGAGAAATGGAGCAGAAACACACGCGAGATCTCGCTTAGGCGAGACCCCTCTCGCCTGGGCGAGATGCTCGCTCGCTCAAAATCACCGTGGGTCGCCTGGGCGACCCTTCGTGGCGAAACATTTAGGCGAGCCCCTATTAACCTCGCCTAGGCGAGACATGCCCGCTTAGGCGAGTTTAACAATCCTCGCCACTATTTTCTCCTGCAGTGGACAACATAGCAAACCGAACAATGATCCAATCATCTTATACATCCATAACAGTGCTCAAAATGCAATCAAACGCAAGACCAACACCAATAACCACAAACATTTCAAACATTTTGGAGGGTTCTAGCTTCCCTTACCTGGAAAGGGATTAAGGAAACTTTGGCAGCCAAGCGTGAGAACACAGCAGCTCAAGGAACGAACGGAGCAGATGGAGTAGGAAACAGCTTCGAGCTAGCTTGAAGATGGCAGGGACCTAACCCTAGCAGAGCTTTCTATGAGAGGGGGGGGGGGAAGAGATGACGGCTGAATTTGTGAGAATGAGAGAGTGGAAGCGTTAGTCAGATTAGGGTTCAGTTTTGTCACTTGGGCCAGCCCTAGGCCCAATTACAAGGGCAACCCTTTACTTTAGGACAGAATTTCATAAACAGAATTTTCATGAGCCTTACAACAATTCTCCATATAGTACAACAATTATATAAAAGTAGACCCAAGAGTTTCAATCACTATTTTTTTTTTGTAAAGAATAATTTCAAATTATTTATAAAGTTATTATTTTCCTAAACGTTCTTTAAAAACAAGTTATAAAAATAATCTCCTATTATACATTATTACAACCTTTAGTGTATAATATTTATGATTTCTTCTTGTTTTGTGCGACAAGATGAAATGGACCTAAAATATTGATAAAATGATTATTTCAAATACTATGAAATCTTCTTAATTAACATTTGAAATGGGTTAGAATAATTCTATTACTAAACTACAACAATCTTATTAAACAAAATTGTTTAAACTGGAAACAAAATTAATAAAGAGCTACATTAGAAATGGGGGTTGTAATTTACTTAAATTTTGTTATTAGTGTCATGTAACTAGCAGTTATTATTTAATTTAAAATGAAAAATAAATAAAGTTACTTTCTTAATTGAGTTTGATACATAGAGAATGAGTAACATGATAAATAAAATTTGAGTTTAAATTCTCTATTTTTTTTGTTGTACCTTCAAAAATACGCTGATAATCAATAATCTTAAAATATATTAAAATTATCTTTAAAGTACTAAAATAATATATTTTTAATGTTCAACAGAGGACAATACCAGCAAACTCAGCAAAGAAACCAGATTTATAAAATAAAATTTTCAAATTTTATTTTAGAGGTAAAAAATGAAAATCCTTTCATGGATCTACTAAAGTTATTTTTTCAATGTAGTCACTTTTATTTCTTTTATATCAACATAAGCTTCAATTCATGTTTGAGATTTGCTTGGTCACAAACTCCTTCAATCGAGAAAAGAAGAGACGAGCGAGGGGCAATTCAGGAAATAAGTAAAAACCATGAAATGCGTTTGGATAATCGACTAACTCTGCACCTTTTCCTGATTTCCTTAGCCACTCGTAATACTTCATTTGCCAATCACGTAACAGGTCAAGCCCACCCAAAAAAACAATCGTATTCGGGTAATCCAAGCCCGAAATATCCACCGTATTGGGCCCACTTACGTTAGCCGCTCCATGGTCGCGATCCGACCCGTTTGGCAGAAACACCTTCCAGTGCCAATCGGTCATTTTCAATGAAAGGACCGGAACCCGGTTTAATCGGAGTTCGGAACCAGTTCGTTCTTCCCCTCCGAAATACGGTTGAACCGAAACCAACCCGATAATTTTCACGGTTCGGAGCTTGTCTTCGCAAACCCGAACCGCCACGTGGTGTGCCAAGTTCGCACCCGCGCTATCACCCGCCAAAAAGCACTTGCTGACGTCAGCAATGCTTGGCAAAACGGTACTGTTTTGATCGAGGAATTTTAAGACGTCGTGGCCGTCGTCGTATTGGGAGGGGTAACGGTGTTCCGGGGTGAGGCGGTAGTCAACGGAGACAACAACGGCGTTAAGGGAGCGACAGAAGAGGCGACAAAAGGCGTCTATGGGAATTGAGGCTGCGTTGAAGAATGTGAAGGCGCCTCCGTGGAAATAGACGAAGACTGGGAGGGAGGCGGCAGAGACGGCGGAGGAGATGGAGGGGATGAAGAGGCGGAACCATAGGTTCCGTGATGGGTCGACGGTGACGTCGGAGGAGTAGACGCCGTTAACGACGTTGGGGTTGGGCGGGGCCTTGCGGTCAACGAGATTGAAGATGCGGCGGTTGAAGGTGCCGTTGGAGCGGCGAGAGGCGTCGCTGAGAGCGGAGAGGACGAAAATGGACAAGCGAACTTTCCATGGAAGGGTTAATTTGGTGGTTGCCATGGTTGGTTGGTGAGTCAACTCAGTTGGCTATTTCTAACAAGAGAGAATGGTGGTGAGATTCTATGACAATGTAATGAAGACTTTTGATATTCTTTTTCACAATAAATTACATTAACATATTTTCTTCGTATACTCTTATGTTACATGGACACAACTTCTCTAATGTTCTATATAAACCTTCCTTTTCTTTTAAAATATATATATATTTAAAAAGATTACATAGGAAGTGAAAGTGATGTTTAATGTTGTTTTATTTAATTTTAAAAAATAAAATTGACAAGATAAAAAAATATAAAATTTACAAAAGAGCGAGTTGTGCCGTAATTAATTAAAGATAAAATCAAGAAAATAAATTTCGACTCAGTAAAACTACATGTTAAATAATATTTTTGATATCTATGTAATGAAAATATGTTTAAATTTCTTTTGTACTACTGAGTTTTTTTCCCCTAAGTTTCACTATCATACCCTAATTTTAGGTTTAGATAAATTAAAATCCAGTTGTGTAATCTTTAAGAAATTGAAACTCTTTGAGCATCTTCATTTAATATTTATGAAATTATGTAACAACTATACGAAATTTAAATTATTGAGCCAAAATTTGATGAACTCACTATAATAACTATATGTGCTGAATTAGTTCATGTTCAATAAGTTTTTAAGAGTTGTGATAGGAATATGGAATATATATATATATATATATATATATATATATATATATATATATATATATATATATATATATATATATATATATAACGTAAACTCAAAATCTTTTTTAAATAAAGTTCTTTGTTTATTAAATTTGTTCATGTCGTGTCGTAGTCAAATTTAAAATTAAAATAAATAGTAATAATTCATATATTATGTAAAAATAATATAATATTTATTACAAAAAATTTGAATTATAGGTTTCAATTATCTCGTCATAAAATTGTAAATAGACAAAATTTTTGGCTTTAGACTATGTTATTTGACAATTGCATAAAAGTAGACACAATAATTTTTTTTGCTTTCGACTTTTTCTCATAAAGTTGTATTTCTCTAAGTTTTTATTGTATTATATGACATTAATTATTATTATTATTACTACTCTGTTTTATTTCTTTTTTCGTTTGCCTAGTATATAGGGATATATGTTCATTTCCTTCCATTTAATAACATCACTTTCGTTACCAAAAACAAATGTAATTTTCAAGAACAACATATGTACACGCAAAATTAATAAGGAGCATGTGATTTTCTTTTTATGCCAAATGAGTATATATAGATGGCAACGAATTAATATTGATTAGGCGAATACATTATTCTAATAATTTTGAGTACATTTACGTTATTCTAATCAATGTTCACACATGATTTCTTTCTATATATATTTAATTTCATATCAAACATAAATTTTGTTTAATATGAAAATTCATTTACGGAACTTATGGATATATATATATATATATATATATATATATATATATATATATATCAAAGAGAATATATATATTTGAAAAATATATAATTTTATACTATAATGTTTATTACGTTTGAAAAAAAAATGCAAGTTTTACTTAATTATCAATCTAACAATACTTTTAATAATTAGTTCTTGTTAATATAAATAATAATTTTACTTTTTTTTTTCAAATATCTAAATATTAATTTGATTTGTTTTTCATGAAGTTTTCTTTTTTTCAAATATTTTTTTTAAGTAGTATTATTTTCAAATCTTTATATTCTCTTTGACGAACTAAAGAAGACATTAGAATTTTTTTTTATTAAGATAGACAAAATATAAATATTAAACTTAAGTTTTAACATAATACACAAAAAGAGAATATAACATATTTTATGAAGACTTCATTTCAAAAAATATTTTGTAGAGTATTGTTTTCTTGTTATATATATATATATATATATATATATATATATATATATATATATATATATATATATATATATATATATATATATATATATTCCTATATAACTATATAAAGATGTCATATATGTGTTTGATATGTCAGAAAAATTTAACGCAGTTAGGTAAAATATGAATATATCCAATCATTTTTAAAGTTTAGAATCAAAATGCATCAAATTTTGAGTCATGGACGAATTTCAATTTTGTGTCAAAGTTCAGAAACTGAAAACATATTTAAAAAAATAAAGAGACAAAAATTTTGTTAATTAAAAGATTACTAATCCTTGATCAAGATCTAACACATAAATAAAGGATCAACGTGCAATAATCAACCATGAAGATTATAAATAGAAGGACCTTACCATATGTTTCGACAAAAAAACTAAGTGTGTTCTACCGAAGACAAATATGATGAACTTTCTTAACCTACGATGAATTAGAGAGTACTCAAGCCAAAATAATTTTATTCTTTAGTTGTGGGAGTTAGCATTTTATTTATAGGTAAAAATAATCACAAATCATTCTTATTTCTAAAATTCAAGGAATATTTCAGTTATAAGGATAAAAAAAATTATAAAGATAATAACAAAAGATTACAAAAATAATAACCACATATAAGATATCCTTTTTTGATAATAAAATTTAAACTAAATATAGACCAAATTTAGGCCCAATTCCAAGACCCATAAACTTTAAGTTGACTTTTCGTCGTTTAATATCATATTTGAGTATGTGGTCAGCCCTAAATCACTCGGACGATACACAACTCTCTAACCTTGAGTCATCACCTTGCTGGGATGAAATGTTATTATAAATTGTCCACCATCTTCTAGTATTGTGTCATACCTTTACTTTTTCTCATATTTAGCTGCCCAATAATTTATGGCCTCATTTACCTTACTTTTTAGCCGAGCTAAGTTAGTTGCTTTAAACGGTCGTTCACGCCCCTTAAGTCGAGCTTGGAGTTTCTTTTGTCGTGTTGTCAGATTGGTAATTCTTGAGCCCTCAACATCAAGAGAAACAATACAAATAACACACACACACACACACACACACACACACACACACACACATATATATATATATATATATATATATATATATATATATATTGACAAGTTTATCAGGATCAATAACCTTCACGAGCCTCAGTGAATAAAGGTGTGAAAACTTACCTATCATATGCACTTGATGTTTCAATAGAGAAAAATGGTAAAATCAAATACAAAGTAACTTTTGGTAAATTGAGAATAATGCTTGGTAACCACCCAACCATTTTTAACTCATTATCACCTTTCATGAATGTCTTTCAATAAGGAAAGTAATTGAATAAGTTAAAATATCTATATTGTCGAACTATGAGCTTTTCATGATAATATTTCTATTGACGGTCAGAGCTTAATTATCATTCAAGCATTGCAATTTTTCAAAGCTAAAAAGATACAAGTAATACAATGTAAGTGTGTCTTGTTTTGAGCCCTTAACATATGAATATTAAACATACTTTAAACTTAGAACAATATGTATGGTGCTTGCGTATAACGTACCTCTGGTTGAACCCAAAGAGGAAAAATAAGGAGCCCTTAGTATATGTTGCAAAAACTAACTCAAAGCACACAACTCAGAATGTAACTAAGCCCTCATCATGTAATGCAAAAACTAACTTAAAGCACATCGCTTAGAATGTAACCGAGCCCTCAGCATATAATATGAAAATGAATTGTATAATTTGCTCGGAATGTGTCCAAACCCTCAGTATATAATACAAAACTTAAATCACACTACCTTGCTTAGAATGTTTTCGAGCCCTCAACATATAATATGAAAATGTAGTGTGAACTATACTTACCTCAAGTTGAAATGGTTCATTCTTGACTTTCTTGTACTACTTCTTGTTCATAGGATGCTTTGAGCTTTCATTGACATCTCCTGTCTTTCTTCATATATATATATATATATATATATATATATATATATATATATATATATATATATATATATATATATATATATATATATATATATATATATAGATATATAGATATATATTCAACGTGGTTGGTTCTCAATGTATATCTAGAGTGGTTGGTTCTCTATAAAATGTATATGTATATCCAACGTGACTGGTTCTCATTGAAATGTATATCCAGCATGGCTGGTTCTCAATAAAATGTATATGTATATCCAATGTGGTTGGTTCTCGATGTATATCTAGCATGACATGATTTTCAATCAATATCAAAGTGTGTTTTTTCTTTCTAAACTCGTATATATATATATATATATATATATATATATATATATATATATATATATATATATATATATATATATATATCCAAATATATTGAAAAGAGAAACAAGTTTTAGATGTATGTTTTTTTAAATTATTTTGAAGTAAATAGATATTTAAAATGAAAGAATATATGAAAAGTAAATTTTAATTAAAAAAATAATATCATACTCTTCACTTTTAACTTAAAATTTTCTTCAAAGTACAAAATTTAATTCTTCATTTTAGTACACTATTAACAAAATATTTATTTCATGACATTTTTCTACATGTTTTATTATCACCATTATTAATTTATTTATGAAGTTCTTATTACTTATTTAATTAAAGTTATTAAAATCTGTCCAAGGCATTTGTATACTTTAGCTACAAGGTACAATATATGAAGTATATATTTAGCAATCTTTATGACAATTACCTATGATGATTTATTGCATATCACTGTATACATGTTCTATAAACTATATAATATAATTACCCGACCACCATGTCCATTTCATAAGCTAACGTAATTATAAGTCTATCCAATTTTTGTCCTTTAATTTCATACACATGCAAAATATATATTTTCTTTCACACTAAAATCATAATAATACAAGAAAATAAAATATTCATTCTTATTATAATTATAATATTACAACATCAAACGTGACACTGAACTCTAACTACCAGCTAATTGTTTGACCATGAAATGGTTAACATGAGAAAGAAACTGAGAAGCTTCGGGTAAATATGGAAACAAGTGAAACCCATGGATCATATTCGGGTATTCAATTATCTCAACGTCCTTACCCGATTTTCTTAACCATTCATAGTATCTTCTTTGCCAATCCTTTAATGGGTCAAAACCCGCCACAATCAAAAGCGTCTTCGGATAGTTCAAACCGGAAATATCCACGGCATTGGGCCCACTCACATTAACCACTTCGTGGTCACGGTCCGACCCGTTGGGCAAATAGGATTTCCAATACCAATCGGTTACTTCCAACGAAACTAATGGGTCTTGCGTTATTCCGATCTCTGATTCAACTCGCTCTTGCCCTCCAAAAAACGGTTCAATCGAAACCAACCCGATTACTCTCACGAACCGGAGCTTCTCTTTACAAACCCGAATGGCCACGTGGTGTGCTGTGTTCCCGCCCGAACTATCACCCACCAAAAAACACTTACCAACGTTACCCAAAGTGGCGCCGTTTTCGTCGAGGTATTTAACGACGTCGAAACCATCGTCGTTTTGGGAAGGGTAACGGTGTTCGGGGGCTAGGCGGTAGTTAACGGAGACGATGACGGCGTTGATGGAGCGGCACAAGGAGCGGCAGAAAGCGTCGTACGTGGTTGTGGCCGGGGAGAGGAACGCGAAGCCGCCGCCGTGGAAGAAGACGACGACAGGAAGGGTGGCGGCAGAGGCGGAAGCGGAGGGGGAGAAGAGGCGAAACCAGAGGTTGCGTGTGGCATCGACAGTGACGTCGGAGGTGGTGACGCCGTCGATAGGGTTGGGATTAGGAGGGAGCTGGGGGTCGAAGAGGTTGAAGAGACGGCGGTTGACGGTGCCGTTAGAGCGGCGAGAGGCTTTGAGAAGGAGAGAAAGCAGAGAGGTCATTACGCGGAGCTTCCATGGAATGGTTGGTTTGGTGGGTGCAGCCATTGCTTGTGGTGGTGAGTTGACTCGGTGAGTGAAACGAGCAAGTTAAGAAGTGGCAGTGAGAAGATTTTTCGCACTACTACCCCGTTGATGTTCTCATATGGATAGGATTCCGTTTACGTAAATATTTTAAAACAAACATTACATAAAATAAATTGATTTTTTTAATTACAGAAATATATAAATTTATTGTTTGTTCCATGTTAGAATTAAACAAGAGGGGAATATATTTTAATTAAATTTGATTATGAATATTTATTATAAATATATGTATAAGGAAAATAATTTTTTAACGAAAACTTTTTCTTATAATATAAAAGTGTCATTTTTTTTAAGTAACTTTTTACTTTTTATTTTCTTATTTTGTTATATTTGTAAACCATTTAAAAAAGTAACATTTAAAATTAGATAATTATCAAAATTTAATTCTCGACATATCACTGTCTAACATATCATTGTCTATGTCCTATGTATAAATATCTAATAAATTCTTAGCTCTAGCTGTTGAGACGAGGGTGGTTGGTTATGTCACGTCATGCATTAACTTCCTTATCTTAACTAGTCCGAGACCACGAGCAAGTTATTTTGGTTTTTGTTTTTGTTTTTGTTTTTAATTTTTAAATTTGATTAGTAAAATTACATTAATTTATTATTGTATTTTAATAGATAATTTATTTGCATAATAAATCTTTGAATGAAATTCAATGTTTTTTAATAAATGTATGCTTTATGTCCGAAAAACATGTACGTTACAATAAAGTTTGATAGTATACGAGGAATATTTTAATTTGTGTAAGAAAATTTATAGTGAAGTTGTTATAGTTATAAAATCATCGAAGGGCTATTTGTTATTGGAACTATGATATGCACATGTAGCTCCATTTATTTAAAATGATCAATTTATCTTTTTTAATGTAATAATTATAGTTTTTAAAATATATTTTTTATTATGTATGCTAGTATAAAAAGTATATTACCCATATTATGAATCGTATAATTTAAAATAATACTAGTTGAAATTTGTGATGTAAAAGTTATAGTTGTAATAACTAAATCATGAAAATCATAATGTAAAATAAATATCTAATTAAGAAATGATAATATCACTAAAATAATTTAAAGTTATTGATTTAAAATATGATTTATAATTTAAATTTACAAAAAGTAAAATATGTAAAATCAAAATATACTTATGAAAACACATGGTATATTAGAGATGTGTTGTATTACAAAAAAATTATATTTGTAGTGTAATATCATGTAAAATCTATTTTCTTTCATAAATAACTCCAAATTTCCAAATTCTAATTCTTTTGTTTTCAAAAAGAAGTAAAAACTCTTTTTTTTTTCCTTTTCCACAATTCCATACCCATTTTTGAACCTCTACCTTTTACTCTCTGTTTATTCGTTTGTAGAATCAAGATTTTAGGGTCGTTTTTCGCAGTGAGGCAGTTGATTCTTATCGATCAATTTCTTGTTTGGAGTAAGTTAGTTTTTCTTGCCTTTTTCGCTTCTTCTACATGCATGCAAGTCTTCCTTGCTTACATTTGCCTCTTTTATTTCCATCTTGTATCTCTTCTAATCGGTGGTTATGTGGGCAAGATCAGATTTTTTTTCATTGTGTTAGGTCGAGGTTAACCTTTCGCGAGTTTGAAGGTGTCTCGAGGGTTCTTAAAGCTCGTTATCTTCGGAGGTGAAGGGAGCTAGGTTTTCACAAATTGCATGATGGTTTTTTTGCCAAATTTGTTGCTTGCATGTTAAATTTATGTTATGGGTACTGTTGTTATGATGCATAATGGGTGTTTTGATCCATGAGCTATTTACTTTATTCCTTATGAGTGTGAAGGGAGAAATCTCTAATTTTTTACATGTCTTGATTTGTACGTGTTATGAAAAATTGGGAGTTTTTTTGAATGCATGTTAACTAAGGTATATTTCTATTATTTAGAGGTTGTAACTAGTTTGAGATTGTTTTTGACTTGATATAATTGAGTTTGGTTGTTGGGCAGTGACAAAACTGCATATTTTGAGCTTTTGTGTTTGCAGACTCGTTGGGCAAGCAAATGACGTGCTTAGCGAGTGCCAAAATTAATTTTAACAGAGAGTTTTCCTCACTGGGTGAGCAATCCTCTCGCTGGGCAGGTGGGTTTTTCCAGCTTTGAGTCATGCAAAATTTTCAATTCTCGTTTCGTTAATCGTCGGATCAAGTTGAAAAATTGTACAACAAGTTCTAAACATATGATGCTTTGTTTTGATCGATGTGCTCTTTGTTTGAAAGTTTATAGTGAAAACAATTTTTTCTTGTAAGGTTCCTGTACATTAGGTTATTGACAACTTTGACATTTGTCACTTGTTTAGTGTATAACTTTTTCTACAACTACGCAATTGGATTGATTATTTTTTGCATTGAGTTCTTGATTCGATTATCTTTCATTTGAATGTGAGAACATAATTTTTTGAGCTTTGTACAAATTGCAGTTTTATTTTTAAAACCCTCAACCAATTTTCATAGGTGTTGTTAAGTTATTGTGTAAATTACTTGGTGATTAGTGAATGTGTGAGGATGATATGAACTTTTGGAATACAATGATGTATGAAACTGTGATGATGATGACCTTGCCAATGGATATGTGTGTTTTACATTGATGATATAATGTATGAGACTTGTTTAACTATGAATTGAGAATGATGAAACAATTTTCATGGAAAAAACCTTTTAAAGTATGCGTGTTTTGGTGTGCATTGATGTAGGCACTCAAAATTTGGAAGTTTATCCTGACACTCTACTAATCATTCAAATTCATGTAGAGGAAATAAATTAAGAGTAGAGAGTAGCAGAAGGTCCTGGTTGGAAGAACCATTTGTAGTTTTAGGAACCTGTGTAGGATTAACCTTGTGGGTGGAGGTTATGCATCAAAAGTGTCAAAGCTTCCAAGTAGTTATCTCAATGTTGGTTATCTGGATAACTGAGTGTAATGGGTCTTTCACGATATGACTTGTTGCTCATAATATTGTGAATTACTATCTCCCTAATATGATTTAATTTATGATAAATGGAATATTTATTTTTATATTACCTTACCCTCTCTTGTTTGTGCATGTGTGTGTGTTTCTTGTGTTGTTGTTCTTCTTTTGCAATGATCACTAATATTTGGTGTGAACAGATGATGATTTAGGTGTTGACTCCCATAGTGATGGTGATAACAGTGCAATTGTTTAGATTTTAGCTAGCATTTTGCTACTTGTTATCTTTTGAAAACTCTGTAGTTATCACTCTTTCTAGCTCATATTCTTAGGCTGAATTTGAACTTATCTTTTTTACAATTTTATCTTTATGGATGTCTATAAATGAAGTGATTTATATACTTTATGTATGTTTTTTTTATATAGTAACCATATAAGATTCTGTCAAATCGTTTAGACTATTATTTTGGAGTGTTATAGGTAGTTTAATGGTATATTCAATAAAGTTCAAGGTTGGGTTTAATTATTGTTTGTTGAAACTTGTCTAGTTTATTTACTAAGCTTAATTTTTTTTTCTTTTTATTGAATTGGAACTTGAATAGAACTATTTATTGCTTCATTTTATTAAATTTCCTTGAATATTCATATAATAAACATAATAAACATGGCAAACAATACATTATTTAAGTAATAAATATTCAAAGTAAATAATGATGATTTATTAGAAAATTTTCCTCAAGTTATGTTGTTTCGTAAGTTATGGTATTACACAATACACTAGTCGTATAATTTTAGTATGAGAAGTTTAATATATTTTGGTTTCTAAAATTGAATTTGAGACTCACTCGGGGAAATAGACCTTAATTTCATTCTTTGGTATTTCACAAACCTATTATCTC
The DNA here is from genome assembly GCF_037176805.1 of Vigna unguiculata. Lineage (NCBI taxonomy): Eukaryota > Viridiplantae > Streptophyta > Magnoliopsida > Fabales > Fabaceae > Vigna > Vigna unguiculata. The sequence continues at coordinate 46,323,036 of NC_140795.1, read as the reverse complement.
TTGTAATAAAATAATAATAAGTGTTTCTAGAACTATAAAGATAACTTCTCATAAAGAAACAAAAATTATATATAAATATAATAGAATTTCAACATCATGCTCCATAAAAAAATTAAAATGTTCTTTGCAGATAAAAAATAAAAAATTCTAAAGGGATATTGAATGTTACTGACTTAAGCAATATTTCTCTAGTTTTTGTTAGAACATTTTGATAATGTATGTGAGAATCAGTAAAACACTTCCCCACAACACTTCTCTCTCTCTCTCTCTCTCTCTATATATATATATATATATATATATATATATATATATATATTAATATATTAATATATTAATATATTAATATTGATGTTTCACATACATAACTATTTATATTTTTTATATTTTAAACAAGGTGAAATATTAATTACTTAGATAAAGTTAAAATATTTATAATACTAGTTTTACTTAAAACAAAATATATATTTATTTATATGAAATTATAATTTTTATTATTTTGATAAATGACATAATAATATCTTTACTCTTATATATGATGTATGTACTATATGTGTCAACTGTTACAAATCCAATGAAATTGGATATAATAAATCAGACGGTTGAAGAGAAAACTGATTGATCATTGTTAAAGTCAGTTAAACACACAATTAGCATAAACAAGTTAGTAAACAAGTTTAAAGGGAATTAGGTTGTAACTAGGTCGTCCTTAATCAAAAGTCATAGAGAAAACTATAACTACAGTCAAATGTATGGTTGTTTGTTGGTACATTCATTATACATTTATTATATCATTAACTATTTCGATTGAGTTTAAACTAACTTTAGCATCAAAGTACTTGTAAGAGGTACTTCGATCAGTTGACGAACATATTACTTTAGCAAGAAGAGGGTCGCATTGAAGCGAGAAAATCAATAAATTATTTTAGTGGATGTTTGATCCAATACTCGAAACAATTTAAACAATTTCTTTTATAAAAAAATGTTAATTTGATGATTAAGAAGAACTTTTGTTTAGAGAAATTATTTGCTTGTAAGAAGTTTTATATTGTGTGTAGAAAAAAAATTATATAATAAGAGACATCTAAATAAAGTCATCTTAGAGATCAATATGAATGTTGACATTCGAGCTATGTTGATACTCCAGAGTCCATTAATCATTTGTCTTCATGAAACATAAACAAATTATATTTATTATAAAAAAATATAAATAAATATGTGGAAGTAAAATATTAAACCACTTATATTATTTTTTATGAATCAAAATAAAAATAACTAATTTTTCACCATAAAAATTTTCTTTAGGAAAAACATGGGAAACTTTGAAATTGATTTGAAATTGATATGATTACAAAAATAATAAAAGACATTTAAATGTAAGAGTATAGATAAATAATTTTAAAATATTTACTTAACTTTACTTTCAAATATAACATGGAAGTATATTGTTATGAAATTTAATTAATTTATTGGACAAGTACAAATTTAGATTTAACAAATTTTGCTACCATCTAAAGGTCAGATCCTTTTGAAGGAATGTTTATTTTATTTTTGTCTGTATTTTCAAGATACCTATTTATCAAGTTTTTTTTTTTTCCTAAACTCATACATATCAAATATATCGAAGAACGAAAATAGTTGCAGTAGTTTACTTATGTTCTATTTTTTAAAATTATTTTAAAGTAAAAAATATATATATAAAAGCGAAAAGATATGTTAATAAATAATTGAATTCTTCACTTTAGTACACTATCAACACAATACTTATTTCTTGGTATTTTTTCGCGTGTTTATTATTATCATTATTATAAATTTATTTACAAAGTTCTTATTATTGATTTAATTAAAGTTAGTAAAACTTACTTAAGGCATTCGCATACTTTGGTTACAAAATATATGAATAAAGTTATATTTTTATGACACTTACAATAATTGCATACGACTAAATACATCTTCAATAACTATGTAATATGATTACCCAGCTCCATTTCACAACCCAACATAAACATAATGCAATTTACGTCTTTTTATTTCACACTAAAAAACCATAATATTATAAGAAAATAAAATCTTATTACCATAATTATAATATTACAATATCAAACATGACACTAAACTCTAACTACCAGCAACTTGTTTTTTGACGAAATGGTTGAAGTCAGAAAGAAACTGAGAAGCCTCGGGTAAAATCGGAAACAATTGAAACGCATGGATCATATTCGGGTATTCAATTATTTCAACATCCTTACCCGATTTCCTTAACCATTCATAGTACTTTTTTCGCCAATCCTGTATTGGGTCACAACCCGCCACAGCCAAGAGAGTTTTCGGATAGTCCAAACCCGAAATATCCACCCCGTTGGGTCCACTCACATTAACCGCTCCGTGGTCACGGTTCGACCCGCTGGGCAAAAAAGCCCTCCAATACCAATCTGTTATTTCGTACGAAACCATCGGGTCTCGCTTGAATTTTTTAAATTAAACAAATATATACAATTTATGTAAAAGTTACACAATTAATTAATCAGTAATAATATGAAAGATAGATTATAAAGTAATTATTATAACAAATATATAAATATATGAATGTATGTAGTAAAAGAATGTAACAAAATATCTAAGGCAGAATTCTTATCTTTTGGCTATCCTAGGAATGGTTGGTTCTATCACCTCATGTCTTAGTTTCTTATCTCAATTTCAAATTACACGTGAAAAACATGTGAGCACATTGGAATTTTCTATGCAATCATCATATAATTAAAAGATGTTGATTTTGTAATAACTAATTTAAAGATTATTAAAAGACAGAAAACATAAAATCAAAGATCTATTGGCCTAAAATGTATTTCATCAAACTAGAACACTAAATTTAGGGAATACCTTGTTTTAACTGAAATCACCAAAATACTGTTTTCATATTTGTACTAAATAAGCAACTTTCATCGAACAAACATTTGAAACAAAATAAGTGTCCGTGTTGGCACATGTTGTCGTTCTTCTGCAATTTTCCCATCTGAAGCTTTTCTCATTCTTGGAAACGCAGGAACGACAATGGTGCCATCCAAAGGGTCTGAAACGGCAAAACCCAAACCGGCTATGCCATGGAAGGCACGCATTTCAATAAGCTTTATTTCTACGATCACCGACGCCGCGCGCCGCTCTAACGGCACCATTAATCGCTGTCTAACCAACCTTCTCGATATCAAGGTCCAAGCCTGCTCCTCCGCCGTTAATGGTGTTACCTCCAAAGATGTCACCATTCACGCCGAAAACAAACTCTGGTTCCGCGTCTTCGCCCCCGCAGTCTCCCCCGCCGCCGGCACTCTCCCCGTCGTCGTCTACTTTCACGGAGGCGGCTTCGCGTTCCTCTCGCCGGACTCCTTCGGCTACGACGCCGTCTGTCGCCGAATCTGCCGCCACGTCCCCGCCGTTGTGCTCTCTGTTAATTACCGCCTCACACCGGAGCACCGGTACCCGTCGCAGTACGACGACGGCCAGAATTTCCTCCACTTCCTTGACGAGAATCGCATGGTACTGCCGGAGAACGCTGATGTGTCAAAATGTTTCCTTGCCGGCGACAGCGCCGGTGCTAACTTAGCTCACAACGTCGCAGTTCGGGTCGGGAAGATGGGAATCCGGGAAAATCTAGTTGAGAATTCGGGGTTTCGGAGAATCCAGGTCCTCGGGTTGGTGACGATCCAGCCATTTTTCGGCGGGGAGGAGCGGACGGAGGCTGAGGTGAAGTTTGAAGGTGCGCCGCTGGTGTCAATGGAGAGGGCCGATTGGATGTGGAAGGCGTTTTTGCCTGACGGATCGGATCGTGATCACGGAGCATGCAACGTGAGTGGGCCGAATTCGGAGGATTTGTCGGGTTTGGATTACCCGGATACCCTTGTGATTGTGGGTGGGTTTGATCCTTTACAAGATTGGCAAAGAAGGTATTACGAGTGGTTAACAAAATCGGGTAAAAAGGCCCAATTGGTTGAATATCCGAAAATGTTTCATGCTTTTTATGTTTTTCCTGACTTGCCTGAGTCTTCTCAAATGATGACACAGATCAAGGATTTCATTAACAAGAAACTCGCCCAATAGAATAAATTAATGTTGTTAGTTATCTCTTTTTACAGTGGTAGTGGTCAAATAATACCAATTGAGCCATGCTTTGTTTAAGAAAATTGTGTTTTGTTTGTGTTTGTTGCAGCTATTTATTATAGGAAGTAGAGAAAAAAAACATTTTTATTCTTTTATATTTAATAATAATAATAATAATAATTGAGTGTATTATGAAATTGAAATTTTGAAAATTTTGAAAAATATAAGTAAATTAATTGGGTGTATTAGGTCCAAGACCGAAGGGGCCTTAAGTAAAAGAATTGAAAGATATTTTTGTCTATAGTAATGAACTTCTAGAAAGCTGAGGTCAGGGAATTGTGTAGTGATAGGTCATAGGCCAATTGAGATTTAGGTCTAAGATGAGGAGGCTTTAAGTAAAATTGTTTATGGGTTTGTTTATACATTCCTAATGTAAAATGAGGATTTTAAGTCAATTATTGTGATGATTTTTTAAGGTATGTTAGGGGACGTGAATTAGTGGGATGGACCATTATTAAAAATACTTGAATAGGAGAGGGTAAAATAAGAAGTTGAGGAGGTGGTCACCTGACTAAGAAGCAATCATATATATATATAATCTTAAAAATTGATTAGAATATTTTGAATAACACATTAAAATTAAATTAGTTATACATTAAAATTAATATATTTATATATATAGATATATATATTTTAATATATTTTATGAATTTGATACCTCTAAAATCTGTATATATTTATCTTGCATTTAAATATGTTTTTTTAGTTTTTGAGTCTTGATGCGAAATTAAAATTCGTTCATCGTCCAAAACTTCAATATATTTTAATCTTTAAACTTTAAAAATGAATAAATATAGTTCTTTAAATTAAATTAAATTACGTTAAATGCTTTTGAAGTGTTAAACACGTTCATGCTAGTACTTTTATTGTTTATATTATCTAACATGTTCCCGCTTCAATAACTATTTGGAAACGTGTTTAATACATAAAAGAATTATATTTATTCATTTATAAAGTTTAAGAACCAAAATGTTTCAAAGTTTCAAATAATGACGAATTTCAATCTCGTGTCAAAATTCAGTGATTAGAAACATACTTAATCATTTATCTTGACGCTTCTTAAATTTTGTCTAAAGATCCGTCACTTGTATATATATATATATATATATATATATATATATATATATATATATATATATATATATATATATATATATATATATATATATATATAAGCAAATTTTTATCTCGTTCTCTCAACCATATTTCCATTTTCATAACCAAATAATACAAAGAATTTGGTGGATCTCAAAAAACACAAAGTACATGAATGATACAGGAATCATGGAAGAAGAAATTATGAACATCCATGAAGAAGAGTACATTTTGAAACTAGTCAAAAGGAAAAGACAACATATAGTTGATAACTCTAGCAAATAAATGTTAGACTATGAATCACAAAGATCAATCATATAAACTGTACTCACCAAGAACACGACGGTAATAAGACAAGGGAAGAAATGTAGACATGGTGATGGAGATATGTAGAAGGGTAGCATCGTCATAAAGTCGACATGGTGATGAAGAAATGTAAACATGGTGATGGAGAGATATAGAAGGGTAGCATCGTCATAAAGCCGACGTGGTGATGAAGAAATGTAGACATGGTGATGGAGATATGTAGAAAGGTAGCATCGTCATAAAGCAGACCAAATCAGAACTGATAAGATTGCAAAGATGAGATTGGTGATTGTTATAGATATATTAGTTGTTATTTGGGCTAGTTGATGTAATATTTTAGTTGAGATTTAGAAAGATATTTGTGATTATCTTTAAGATTATTATGTATTAATTATGTATATCTATGATATTTGTAACTGATTTACCTATTATAAATAAGAATGTTACTCCCATGATCCAGGAACATATTATTTTTTACCTAAGCATATCTTAAGCTAAGGTTAAAGATATTTCTTTCTTTTTGTTTTTGGTTAAGAATTATTCAGCACTTTTCTTGACCAGAACATAAACCAAACCCTAAATTAATTGAACAGTTCTCAATACTTAAACAAACAAAACGAGAAAGGTACCTCATTATTGAGAGAGTAGGTGGAAAATTAGCACTTGTAGAACACATGAAATCAATAAAAGATCCATGGTAAGTGTGTTGAGACCATGTTGTTCTCTTTCTGGTAGGTTATTCTAAAACGTATTTCATATCTAAGTGTAATGTTACGTCATAATAATAAACTGATTAATGGGATATCAATTTTATATCCTTGCCAATAGAGACCAGGGACCTCTCAACAAGTTCCTGAATACTTAAGTCTATCACAGACCGTTCATTGAACAATCCAACCCATCACGGATCATTCATCAGAAACTCAATATATATTATCCATAAATTAATAATAATTGGACAATATAATTGATATTTACAAATAATATAATTTATTAATTAATAGTAATCCATAATAATAATAATAATAATAATAAAATAGAGAATAATAATTTTATATAATAAAATTATATAAAATACAACAATAAATTCTAAGAAGAAAGGTGATATCGAGGTTATCAAAAAGAACATAATTAGTTATTCATTCACTATTTATTTAAAGTTATATAAAAACTAACAATCAATTTTGACGACGATTTCAAATGTCAAAGAACTCATCCCTTCAAATTGTATATACTATGAGTAATCATGATGAGTACTTCCAAACAAGATTCAATGAAACAGAAAAATAATGTATTTCACCATTACAAATATTTATTGTGGTGATTCGTATACCGACTAACATATGTAATGTAATTGAATATGTTCAAATTAGTGAAAAAAAACTACCATAAAATGGCAAGAGAAATTTGTCAAAGGTACCACCAAATTATTTGGGCCAACGTATTCGACAAGATCTAAGATAAATAACATTCAATACTAACCACCGTTAGGGAAGATACATTTTTCAAGATTTAAGGTTTAATTGATTATATACATTAGGAATGAAAATGTTCTATATAACTTACAAAAGACAATAGACTCGAGATAATCATAATAAACACACTATCATATACATCAAAAGACTTGTAGATTTAACATTAATATTTTTTATATTATGTACTTAAGTAATAACATTAACATTTTAAATCGAACTCATTTATTTAATATCGTCTTAAATGTTCGTATAAGTTTGTAATTTATTATAAATAAAAGACAATATAATGTCTAACATATAAAATATATCTTATACAAACTACCTTAAAGACTATTCCAATGTTCTTACTAGAAAAAGACATTAATATTATTAAAAATTGAGTTATTATTGGAAAGAAAAATGGGTTGAGTTGATAAAGTTGATGTAACATATTGAACCAAATTATTATTTTTGTGATAAATTTGTCCACATGTTCCCAATTTGTTGTCTTGCTAAATATGTTGGTGTATAGTATGTGCACCATAAGTATATAATTATATTTCCCTCACCATAAAATAATTATTTTTTTGAAAGCGACTTTCAATATAAACCACACAATTAGCCAACTGGGTAAGAATTAGCAATGAAAAGGGACGGTGTATCAAACTAAAAAAAAATGGATTTTTTTGATGATTTTTCCTATACTGTTTCTCTGTTTTTCTATCATATATTTTTTATATATCGATTATCATTAATTTTGATATTTAAAAATATATTAAAAAAATATTTTAAATATTAGTATATTTTTAATACTCAACACAAAAAAAAAAAGATAATTTTTTATTAAAACTAACGGCTAATTAATTTTCGAGCAACAGATAATAGAACAGGGATATAAACCTTACAACAATAAAACTGATTTTTCATTTATAAAGATTCAAACTAGCATATACTACTAAACAACACACCTTAATCATCATCACAACCTTAAACCCGAAACTAATGATAAAAATTTAGAAATACAAAATACTAAATATTTTTAAGGCCTAAAGAAAAAAATTTGCAAAACCTCAACGGTAGACTCCAACAGTTATATGAAATCTTTGATTTTTGAACTCACAGTGATAATTTCAAATCAGAGATTCTGTTGGTGATGAAATCTTTGACCTGTGAGATCAATTGAGATGATTCTGGCAATTCAGGGAAAATATAAAATGCATGAATCATGGTTGGATATTCAATTAGTTGTGCCTTTTTCCCTGATTTTTTCAACCACTCACAATACCTTCTTTGCCAATCTTGTAACGGGTCAAATCCACCCACAATCACAAGGGTATTCGGGTAATCCAGACCCGACAAATCCTCCGAATTCGCTCCGCTCACATTTACCGCCCAGTGATCGCGATCTGATCCCTCCGGCAAAAACGCCTTCCACAGCCAATCGGTTCTTGACGTCGACACCAGCGGCGCACCCTCAAATTTCACCTCCGCGGCAGTACGCTCCTCCCCGCCAAACCACGGCTGAATGGAAACCAACCCGACGAGCCGAACTCCACGGAGACCCGACTTGGCGACCCGGACCGCCACCTGGTGAGCCAAATTCGCGCCGGCGCTGTCGCCAGCGAGGAAGCACTTTGACAAATCAGCATATTCCGGCAGCACCGCGGGATTCTCGGCAAGGAACTTGAGGACGTCCTCGCCGTCGTCGTATTGCGAAGGGAACCGGTGCTCCGGCGTGTGGCGATAGTTCACAGAGACAATAACGGCAGGGATCCGGCGGCAGAATCGGCGGCACACGGCGTCATAAGCAAAGGAGTCCGGCGAGAGGAAAGCGAAGCCGCCGCCGTGGAAGAAAATGACGACGGGAAGAACGCCGTCACCGGAGTAGCCTTTGGGAGTAAAGACGCGAATCCAGAGGTTTCTGTTGGCGTCAACAGTGACGTCTTTAGTAGAAACGCCGTTAACGGATTTGGCTTTGGATGGGGTCTTGTAATCGAGGAATTTCATGAAACCGCGATTAACGGTGCCGTCGCAGCGGCGCGCAAAATCCGTTACGGCGGAGAGAAAGGATAACGTAACTCGGGTTTTGAGAGGCAGAACAAGCTTTGGTTTTTCCGTTTGAGAAGGCATTGTTTGTGTCTTGTTTGGTTCTTTGTGACAATGGAAGTGTGAGCCTTAGTTTAATAGTCCTGCAATAACAGCCGCTATGGTAGTTGGTAATCTTTCCAAAGAAAAACGAGAGATGTGGGGTCCACAACTTTTATTTTTATTAAAAAATAATTAAATTTCTTTTTTTATTCTTGCAGAAGTAAATGAACATTCTTATTTTGTAAATAATTTCTTTTAATATCATTTTGTAATTTATACATAGTATAAAGATGTTTAGGGTGCATTATTTCTGATATTAAACCTTTTATTGTTCTAATAACCGTCTTACTATCTCAGTCCCATCTATATAATTTTAAATGAAAAAAAGAAAAGTTTTATGTGAAGTTACTAAATAAATTATCATTAATCTATTGATGAGATTAATATTTTATTTACACATTATTGATGTCCATAATGGGTCTTTCTTTTGGGAACGTGTTATTTGCGGAATATATGCAAAATTGAAACCATTCCTTACGTGATCTCAATATTTTACACCTACCATATAAGGTTGCTTGCTATTATCATCTAAACAACAAACAAATTTATTTTTCTTTCTTTGGATTGTGAGAGGAAAAAGTTGTACAACATTAAATTAGATAAAGTATTTTTAAAACTAAATTTTCTTGGTTTCTTAACTTAATTGGAAATCCGTGTATACATACATACATATATACATACATATATATATATATATATAAAATAAATAAATAAAAATCTGTTAGAACCTCTAATCTAATAATGGTTCTAAATTATTGGTTTTTGTATATGGTCTTCCTCTTCTTCTTCTTGTATATGGTCTTCTTCTTCTTACTTACTTACTATATATAAATTTGGTCACCTGTTAATTATCAAATCATATTTATAGTTATTACATATAAATATTGAATATATTTTATATTGTTTAAGATAGTAAGCATTACCATAAATGAATAGGATACATAGTAAACAGGGGTGAGAAAATAATTGGTTTTATTATAACATGGATTATGTGGGTTAAAATAATATTCACCACATTTTATAAAATTATCTTAATTATTAAAAAAAAGTATTTGTAGTTCTCAAATAAGTTACACTGATACCTATTCAATTGTTGTGATAGATTAAACAGCTTTTTTTTTTGGGATTAACTAAAATTAAAAAAAATATAAATATAAAAGTTATTTAAGAATAAAAAATACTAAATTAAGAAGAACATAATTTCATTCGATAAAATTTAAAAGATGCATAAAATAAAGAAAATATCTTAATTTCTTTTATTTAACATATCTAAGAATAAATAATAAGAATAAACTTGTACACGAATTATGAAAAATTACAAGTATTATAAATATTTCACGTATTTTCGCTTATCTTTTCACCCATTATTTATATATATATATATATATATATATATATATATATATATATATATATATATATATATATATATATATATATATATATATATAATCATCCTTGTATCTTATTTATCAAATATCGTCTTCTTTCTTGATATTGTACTACCGTGATAATAATTATGTTCCGATATATTTAATAATTCTCCATTATTTAAGAGTTAAGATTAAAAAGATTAAATGTAGTTTGAATTCTTCTTCTTTCTCTTATATTTTTAGACATTTTAAAGAAATGGGATGATTGATCCTAACAATGTTGTCATTCTCTTCATCATTCGAAACGTTTTTTGAAAACAATTCCCTGAGACATGATGATTAGTACAAAATTTGTTTTAGATACTATTATCTTCTCACTCAACAAATTTGTTTACATATTAAGGGTTTTTTTTTTCAATTTCTCTATTTTTTGTAAATATAAAAATTATTATTTTTAATAACTAAATATCTTTAGAATTGAGTTCTCAACCGAAGTAAGCGTGTCAACAAAATATATTTGAATTTTCGTGTCTGGATCAATGATATTCTTCAACTCTGCAGCAGAAGTAGATAGGTTTCTTACCTGTATAATGTACAAGCCACATTGTCAATGGTGTGTAAGGACCATTTCATCATAAGAAAAAGAGACAAAAAAAGGGAGAAGAGAATTAAAGAACTGCAACTAAGTGTTACTTCATTCATTCTGTTACAAATAGATATTGTATATAATGAGAATTAAATATGTAATAATAGAAAAATACATTTTTAATTTTTTCTTCTTCTTATTAATAATATATATATAATTTTAGAATTATCTAAATGTTTTATATGTTTGACATCTTACCAATAATATTATCTTTATATAAAATATTATAAAAGATTTAAATTGTTTAGTTATTTCTTTTCCCTTATTGCGAATTTCATAAAATCTTGCCACAGTTTGTTATTACTGAAGACGAGTTACATTTGATATATTATTTTTCCGATATATTGTTTCTTATATTTTAGTATTTTCATGGATATTGTTTCTTGCATTTTAACACTTTCAGTTTTTGTAAATCTTTTGTTCTATTTCAAAGGTCTAAACAATGCACAAGACCACACCTCTTTTCTTTCACATGCCCATGTACACCTAAGATTTGAAATTAACTATTATTTTGAAATTTGAAATTCTTCTCCAACCAACTAATGTTATGAATGTGTGTGGTACTCATCAATGATGTAACTGTATTGAACAGCAATATTTAATGGAATAGATAAAAAGTAGTTGAACTTGGTGCAAAAGATACATCATTTTCTTCAAATGGGGATGCTACATAGTTTCTTTTTTAACTTACTCTTTCTTTGTTTCCACCAAAAAAAAATATAAAAAAGTAAGATGGGTTATGTTTTGGTGAAAAGAAAAACAGTTTAGTAGTAGAAGAGATGATAGAAGATTAATTAACCAGAGTAATTGATTTGAGGTTTTTAACGTAAAGAACGTGAAAACCTAAACCTATTTCACATTGTTCCTTCCTATGTTGTAATTGATTCTAATTGATAGAATTTTGACATATATGCATTATAATTGATTCTTGTACCTCACCTACCATACCATACATAGTCATCTTCATCTTTCTCCCTTGCATGGTCCCACAGTGATAAAAACTCTAAGCATAAAGATAAAAGGGTACAAAATTTTATTCTCTGCAACAGTCATATTCTTCAATTCTGTGGCATAAGTAGAAGCCACGCAAATTTCCCAATGGTGTGATAGTGTGTAAGGATCATTCCATTATCACAACAACAACTATAAGAGAAAGAGACAAAAAAAAAAAAAAAGGAAAAAGAGAATTAAAGAACTGCAAGTGCAAGTGTCATTTCATTCATTCTTTTACAAATAAGTATTATATATAATGACGATTAAACATTTAATAATAGAAAAATATATTTTTAATTTTGTTTCTTCTGTATTATATTAAATTTAGAATTGTCTATTATATTAAATGAAGTTTTTATATATTTGACTAGAGATGGTAAATTAACTTGTCTGGTACACATTATTTTAAGTTGTTATCGTTTTGATAAAAAATCATCTATGGGCTACGACTCAATCTTCTTAAATTGAGTATGGGTATATGAAGACGAGTATGGATATAAGGGGATGGGATGATTATGTATATACATGTAATGCTTTAGTTCTTGATTCTCATATTGCATTGATATATATATCATCATGTTTCCATTTAAATTATTTAAGTATTTGACTTGGTCTATATTTACAAAATTCACATAAAGTACTTTCTCTCTTATTATAATCTTGATTATATTTTTTATTTTTTTGTATGATTTTATATTCAAATAATGTATTATCAACTTCAATGAATAAAATAGATTTTATGTCTCACATTTGATTATTTTTACTTAATACTTTATTTATTACTTATTTTTTTCACATAAAAAAAAGTTTGACTCTTAATTTGAAGTATTCTATCAAGTTAGCCATTCACTTACTAGGTAACATAAAAACTTATCTTCTTTTTGTTAAAAAAATAGATCTGTCTAATATTCTTAACCACGAAGGGATCTGAATTGATTAATGAGTTTTTCACTTGTTTAATGTGAATCTTGAAGGAGTCTTTAAGTCTTAAAGCTCAATTAATCAATTTCGTTGTTATGGGTTAATGGACTGTTTAAAAACAATTAAGAAAGATTGTGATAGAAGAGAAAGAAGCAATACACCACAATTTATACTGGTTCGATTCAAAAAGAATCTACGTCCAGTCTTCTCCTAAGTAAATCCACTTTACCACTAATACAATTAGAATCCAAGAATTACAAGAACACCTATATAATTCTAGAACCTAAAACCCAAGAACTTGATCTACTAATCAAGAACTCCCCCTAGGAGCAATGCATCCACGCAATTGTACCTAGGCCTACACTTCACACAATGAAGCAACTGTAATCAGGAATACAATAAACAGAATCAACAAGAAACAAATACACCTATGTTGTGCAGATTTGACAATATGCTCCTTGATTCAAGCAAGACCCATCATGGTAGAATCAACTATCAATCTTCTTGGATCTGCACTTGAATGATCTTCCAGAATGATCAATCTCTCTGTGACTATCAGAAGGCTCTCTCTCAGAAGGAAAAACTGCGTGATTTGTCAATGCTGTCCAGTCCCAAAACAGATTCTAAAACCAGCTTTTATACAGAGTTTTCTGCTGTCATTAATTGATTAGCAATTTACCTAGTCGATTATCGTGAGTGTATTTTCATGGCCTTAGTGCAGTACTCACAACTAATCCATTAGTTAAACAACCAGCCATTCATGTTTGCACCAACAAGAGTGTAATGGTCCAAAGCAGCACAAAGCAGGCCTAATTTACATCTGATAAAGAAAAACTATTAGCCTAATGCATAACCTAACTAGACCAAATCTATGTTTTATTCTAATCCAGTAGACATCATCAAAACCATTCTTCATTCATAGGTGAAGTAGCTCTGCCTACCAACACTTTTATATTTTTTTATCCTCAATTTTTGTTTTATTTAAAAAACTTTAATTTTGCTATAACAACTTTTATCATCTCTCACCTATTCGACTATTTTTTATAAAATTTTATCAATCTTCAAGGTATTTCTTATTTTACCATATTATTAATTATACATTTTTTTCTTTGTACAATTTTATTCAATGATGTGTCAAATCATTTTTATCTTTTTTACTTATTTTTTTAATTTTTATTATGTAAAATATTTTTTTGATAATTCTTTATATAATATTTTTATTTTCTAATTCTTTTTCCCGTAAGTATAATTTTACCACTACAATTACATGAAAATCATTATTATAATATAATAATTTAATGTTCTCAAAATCATGTTTACACAATCCAACATATATTAGAACTTAAAAAAAAATAGTTTAAAACAACCTTGATTATATACAAAGATAACCCCATTTTTTTTGAAAGTTTTACCAGTTGCAAACCCTACTCACAAAGCCTTATTCTCCCTTCTTGGTAATAAATAAAACAAACATGTTTATGGTTTCAATCTTGTGTTGTAATGCAAGCAAAAGTAGATGAAAACCATGTGAATACCATAATGCAAAAGACAATTTTAGAAGCATTCTTAAGTTCAAACTCATTTTCATTGTTCCCACTTTAGGAATGAGCCCCACGACCTTAATAATGGGAAAAATGTTAATTCAACAACAACTAATACATTGAATATGGATAAAAAAAATAATTTAGAGGAAAAAAATGTCTTGATTTATAAAATTTGGAGGCTCTTTCTTTTCTAATATCCTGTTTGAAAAAAAAAAGTATTTTGGGAATTATCTTCATTATCATTTATTTTTTCTTGTAATTGTTAAGGGAATTATTTAATAATGTTAGATCTTATTATTATGTGTATTAAAAAGATTCGAGTGAACTAAATTAATTGGACTATTTATTAATGAGCCTTATTAGTTTGGATAGGATTAGGGATGGCAACGGGGCGGGGCGGGGACGAGTTTCACTATCCCATACCCATTCCCGTATAAAAAATTCATCCCCATCCCCATACCCAAACCCAACGGGTATCAAACTTTTTTCCCATCCCCATCCCCACCGGGTAACGGGTATAATCTCGTACCCATACCCGTACCCATGTTCTAACTACTTCAATATTAATTTTTATAAAAGAAAAAAAATTACGGTAAAGAAAACATAATATTATGAAATATTCAATATTAGGAGGATTTTCTTCGATGCCAAATACATTAAAATAAATTATAATTGTTTATATTTTATATTAGAATACCAAATAAAATTTCATGTGAACCAAAACATTTATTAAATTTGCAAACTACAACATTAATGAACTTAGTTGATAAAATTAAAAAATATTTCAAAAAAGTATAAAAGGAAAACAAATATTCAAATTAAAATATATTTTAAATGTTTGTTTACTTCAATTTTTTAAATTCTAATGAATCTCTTTTTTATACACTAATAAAAGTTATAATATATCACTTGATCAAAATGACACAAAGAACAAATATTCAAATTAAAATATATTTTAAATATTTGTTTACTTCAATTTTTTAAATTATAATGAATCTCTTTTTTATACACTAATAAAAAGTTATAATACATCACTTGATCAAAATAACACAAAAAACAAATAATAAACATAATAATAAAATTTTGACATAGATTTTGTATCTTTTGAACTTCAATATATATTGCATAGTGACAAAAAAATATTCATAGAAATTACATTAAATTTTTATATTGTAGTAAATAAAAGTTATTTATACAATTAAAGTAAAAAAAATTACAGTATGATTAATAGTGAGTTATAAAATAACAAATAATTAGATAGAATATATCGAAATATTTTATTCTACATGATGAAAATAAACAATAAATAAAAATATTAAAAAACTAACAAATGTGTGTTTTAGAAATAATTTGAGAGACTATCGAAAGAAATCGCACAAAGGAAATCAAATGTATAATTAAGGTATGATAAAATGAAAAAAACCTTAGAGAACTAATTATTAAATTATGTTTGAAGTGGTTAAAAATAAATAGAAATATCATTAGTGACCAAAAAATTTATCATTAAATTACAAATAAATTAGTAATTAAATTGGTCACTAAATCAAGTACCGATTCGATCATTGAATCAGTCATTAATTTAGACAATAAATCAACTACTATCACCAATGACGAAAAATAGTGACTGATATGGGTTACTGACTAAATCAGTCACCATTTCATTTTTTCTTGTAGTGAATTATCATATACTATTCCTAAATATCATTATATATATATATATATATATATATATATATAATTTTAACCACTTCAAACAGAATTTAAAGTGAAACAATTACATTATGATATATTATTCTACATGATGAAAATAAAAACAATAAATAAAAATATTAAAAAACTAACAAATGTGTGTTTTAGAAATAATTTGAGAAACTATCGAAAAAAATCACACAAAGGAAATCAAATGTATAACTAAGGTATGATAAGACGAAAAATATCTCAGAGAACTAAGAAAACTTTTCAAATATCAACATATATACTTAATGGTTGAAAAATAACGAAAATTACTTTAATGAAACAAAAGAGTTCTTCAAATTAAACAAAAATTAATAATAATAATAATAATAAGTAAAGAATTTTTTTTATATTACCTTAAATTGAGAGTATAAACATTCTCATGTGAAAGGAAAATTTATAATAAATAAAAATATTAAAAAATATATAAATATTCAAATGTAAGGCATAATTTTTTTTATTAACATACATTATTTTAACATAATTACATAAAGGTTATGATAAGATAAAAAATATATTGGAGATGAGAATGAGTTTAATGACAAATGAAATAATTAAAAGAAATAAAAAATAGAATATATATATATATATATATATATATATATGGGTTACTTGATTAATTGTGAATATTTTAATAATTTAAACGAGAATGAAGATATGGCGGGAACGGGTATTATGGCGGGTATATGTACATCCCCATACCCATCCCCATACCCAACTGAAAAAGTCGGGGATTCCCCATACCCATACCCATACCCAGTCAATGCGGGGATTCCCCGTCAAAACGAGGACGGGTTCGGACAATACCCACGGGGACGGGTTTATTTGCCATCTCTAGATAGGATCATGTTTCTACTTTTTTCATTGGGCTGAATTCTTAGAACTTGAAATCCAAACAATACTATACTTAAGGCTCTTGCTATTTACACCATTTTTTTGCTAAATAATCCATTTAGTTTTTTTATTTAAAATGATATATTTTGTTTTTACTTCCTTTTTTATTCTATGTTCTAAAGTTACTTTTCTGAATATTAAAAAAATAAATATGTTTTGAAACATGTACGTTATGAATTAATGTGAAAAGAAATATGACCACTTAAGATAATGCTTTTAAGAACACGTTTTTTACATTCTGAAAAATACTTTCCAATATACGAATTTTCTTTACGTTAAGAAAATAAAATGCGTTTTGGAAAGTACATCAAAGAATTTAAAAAAGAGTTTTACGGAAATTAGTTTCTAAAACACTTTTTTTACTTCTTATTTATATTTCAAAATATACTTTTTGAAACAATTTTTTATTTTTTATTTTCTTAAACCTTTCAAAAATTGCTTTCAATTAATGAAAATAAAAAAAGTTTAGAAAGTACTTTTTACAAGACAAAAACTTCTAAATAGTACTTTTTTTTTCATATTTCAGGATATATATTCTTAACATTTTAACATTTTCGGAACGCAATTTAATTTCTTAATACTAGCGTTGCGTCTGTGTGTACGCATTTTTTATGCGTGATATTATATTAGTAGGAGACGATAATGTAATATTTTAAAGTTAATATATAAAATAAAATTATATTTATTAAAAATAAAGTGAAATATATAAAAAAGATGAGAGAATAACTGTTGATAAATAGAGAAAAAGAGTAAAAGCTGAGATAGACGATTTTTAGAAAAGCTTGTAAAAGTAACGGTCAATTTTCAAAAATATAATAAATAATTATATTTTAAAGGACAAAATTGATATTTTGAAATGTGAACACAAAAGAAAGAATTTTATTCGTATATTATTAAACTAGGGTAAATATATAACGATGAATAAAAAAACTTTGGTGCATTTAGCAAAATGGGAGTGTAAATAGCGATAGAATATGCTTAATCACTTGTCCTTTTTTTTAAGTGAATTAATAAATGGAGTAAAAAATTCTACTCCTACTTTTAATTCCTATGTATGTCCATTAACGTTTTGCATTTTTGTAATCTTTTCGGAAAAACGTCCACATATCGTTATACATTTAACGTAATAATAAAATATATAAATTAAGAAAGATAATAATAAAATGTTTAAAGAAACGATAAAATGTACAGAACGATTATAAGTGATCAAATGTGCAATTTTTAATATTGATGATTTAAGCTGACACATTTTTAGTGACACTTTTTATTTACAAGAGGGAGATCACTTTTTTGGTGCTCCCAAAAGTGATAACTTTAGTTTGAGGGAAAAAAAAAAGCTGATTCTTCTGTATCAAATTTAACATTTTATAAAAATTAACCTTTTTGTTTACGACTTTAATATATAGAATAAAATTGTTGAATTATGTCCTTAATTATCAACACAAGTTGCCCTCTCAGTGACCAAATTTTTAATTGTAATGCATGCATCAATCCCTAACACCAATAATGCACCAAAATTTATGTACCTTTTGTAGTACGGCATGTCCCCATTTGAATAATTT
This sequence comes from Vigna unguiculata, assembly GCF_037176805.1. Taxonomy (NCBI): domain Eukaryota; kingdom Viridiplantae; phylum Streptophyta; class Magnoliopsida; order Fabales; family Fabaceae; genus Vigna; species Vigna unguiculata. The sequence goes on along the minus strand of NC_140795.1, from coordinate 46,304,217 downwards.
TGAATGATAGTGTTAATAAAAGTTATAGATTACAATCTTGAAAGTTATAATAGTGGCTAAACTTTATTCACCAAATCTTTTTCTGCTAATTAACTACTCTTAATAGTGTACCACTTCATATCACATTCTCATAAATTACTATTTCTCTTTTATTTGAATCCAAATCCATTTCTCTAGAACTTCCAAGAGATGTGGATGAACCCTAGATTGAGCACAAAGGAATATTATATGTGGAGTAAGTTGGCAATTGATACAATTATTGTCATGAAGAAGACAAGTCATTTTACATCACGAGACTCCTTCATCTAACTTTTGAAGGAGAAAACAATGATGATTTTGAAATAGGAGAGTTTTTCACAATAACTATTTTTCTTAAGTATAATTATAAAGTGGTCAACAATATTAATTATTTTTAAGAAAATTAGTTTTTTTTTTCTCAATTTTATTTGAAAATTTTCAAGCAAGCCTTCTTGTTTTTTTTATTCAATTAAGTTTTAATTTTTTAAAAATTGATTCAATTAACTTTTTTATATTATTATTACATATTAGGTTCGTGTTAATATTAGTGTCATGTGTTAGTGTCAAATGTCACTTAACTATATTTAATTCGATTTCTATATTTATTTTTTAATTCAATTTTTTATTTTAAAATAGATTACTATTATTCTTTTCCAAATTGGACCAACTTTTATAAATTTTATGTTTGAAATTTCCGTTTAGAAATAATCATTATCTTGGCTAGTTAATTCTAACTTTTCGGGAAAGTTAAAAACTTTTTAATTTTGAATAATGTTATAAATATAATATTTATATTTTTTGGCTTCTGAAAATATTTGTATAAATTAAAAATATGATGAAGTTTTATTTTTAATGCAGGCACTTCTCCTGCTTCCCCTTACTACGATGGTTTTGCAGATTTATTAATTTGGTGGTTTCAACAATAGTTTTCTTTTTCTCTCAGAGCAATGCATTTGTGGTGAAATTAAAGTAGAGTAAAATGGACTTTCTTAACTCTTAGGTTTAGATCTCTGACAATTTTTATTTATGATAACAGTAACATTATGAACATGAAGTGTTGGATACTTCTTTCATAGCTTTTTCTTTTTTTTGTTATGTTTCTCTTTCACTTTTTCTAGGTTATTGTTCCCCATGTAAATGTTTGCCGCGTATATATAACTTTATACGTACTTTTTTTTTTCTCTTTTTACTTTAATAGGAATATATAATCTAAGGAAATCCAAAAGAAAATTTAATAAATTGGAACCCCTGATCAAGTTGTTCACATAAATAAGTCATATATAAAAGTAGAAGGTTGTTGGATTATTTTCTATTATGTATAAATTTGTTGGAGAGATATATGAGATCCGTATTGGAATCAAAATATTTGAAACTTTGAACGAAAGATTTTGGAAATTGGTAGAACACTCCCCAACTCAATTGAGAGTAGGTAGCTCAAATAAGTTTTCAACTACTTTTTGTATTTACTGTGAAAATTACTTCAATTATGATGCATAATTAAGTATATGATAGGGTTTGATGTTTGTATAGTATATGTATAAGAAAGTTGAATAAGAAAGTTTTATTGTAAGTTGATATATAAATATTTTAGTCAAATATTATTATTATTATTGTTAATTTAAGAGGAAAAAGAAAATCAACTTATACTAATATAGAGAGTTTTAGTGTTGGTTATTTTCGACATTATACTTCGATTAATTATTGAATCAAAGCATAACTTATCAAGATTATTGACTTTGATTAACTCAATCATAAAATATTATATTGTAAGTTGATATATAAATATCTTAGTCATATATTATTATTATCATTAATTTAAGAGGAAAAAAAATACCAACTTATACTAGTATAGTGAAGAGTTTTAGTGTCGGTTATTTTTGACATTATACTTTGATTAATTATTGAATCAAAACATATCAAGACAAGGTAAAAATAGAGATTTTTGACTTTAGTTATAAGTGAAGCAACATTAGGCTTTAATTATCTCTAAAATTGAAGCCCAAAACAATAAAAAAAAAACAAATAGACTTTGAGTCCAAAAAACAAAGGCTTTTCGAGTATAAGCTTTGATTCTTTGGACAACTAAAGTATATTGTGGTATTTAAAAACAAAATATTTTCATTAAGTAACTCCTACACTATATTAAACAACTTGAAAAATTAAACCAAAATTTAATTCTACCAAATGAACTAGAAACAAACAACATAGGTAAAAGATAAGAACTAGTACTGAAATATAGATTTTCATGCTTTTACAATACACACACAAAATTATCATATTATTTTTAGGATTCAAAAGAAGGGTATGCTATCATGAGAATATAGTCTTGAAAGATTCAATATTAAAAACATTCAAGCATGAGAGCTCTTTAAATGGTGAACAAATTATAAATAAAGAACAACAAACTTAACAACGAATATCAAATATTCATTTAAATATGAGATGAGAACTTACGAATGAAGAAACCTATAAACGAAAGAACCTTAATTTAAATATTGTGGTAAAAAAGCAACTTTTTTAAAAATTTAATCTTAGATAGACGAATAGGCTTCAATTCTTATAATTAAAAATATAATTTTAAAAATGTCATTACATTTAAAAAAAATTCGTTTTGCTTGAAATCCAAGTCTATTAAACAATTTCAAATACATGTTGTGCATTGTTACTATATTTATCAATGAGTTACAACTATCATTACTAAACTTAAAACCTTATAAACATGATGTTACATCGTCTTACCTTTACCACTTTTGAACTCCATATATTTCAATAAAAAAATTTATCATAAATTTAATATAACTACTGAAATCAATTAACCCGACAAATATATATATATATATATATATATATATATATATATATATATATATATATATATATATATATATATATATATATATGATCTTGATAACACTTATTAATAATTAAAAAAAAATAACAAACACCATAAAATTTACATCAATGTATCATAAGTCAATCATCATATATACCGAACTATTCAAAACTTTAATACATTATATTTATAAAATATTATTCCTTATATATTATTTAATTTATTTACTTATAAGATGTTTCAAATGGGAAATACAACTTTAATATACTATATATTTACAAAATATTATCTTTTATACATCATTTATGTTATTTACATATCAAATTTACATTCACATTTGAATGGATCTTTTATATATAGTATAGAAGATTTACATGGAAGATATAATATAAAAAAAACGTGAGTTTAGCTTACATAAATAATTCACACTAATATCTATAATCCAAAGCCTTAGTAGATTTATAAGTAAAAATTTTCTATCATATACATCCCTCAACTTTCTATTTTTACTTTTACCTAATATGTATCTAAAACTTACTTGAATATGTTCTTCATTTATACTCCAATGTTCTTCACGTTAACCAGAGATCTCGAACGAAAACACTCGGAATTTGAACCTGCAAGGTAATGAAAAGACTCAGAATATGAACACAATGAGAGCCAACCTATAACAAAATATAAAATTCCCAACAGAGAGAAAGGTGCTGAATTTAAGCATAAAATACAGTTGATCTAAAACGTGGCGAACAGAGGGACAACGTAGGCAAATGCTAGATTGGTGGTGCATGCCATGTGGAGAGTTACGAGTTACAAGGTGACATTGTTTGAGGTAGAAGTTGCTGTTATTGTTAGCACTGAATCTTGTTGTTGAAGATGCATCAAATTGTTTACATTTTTATTAAAGGACAACCTCACACACAATTCACCAACCTTTTAATATCATATTATATACTTATCATACAAATCTCTTCTCAAAGATTGTGTCATTGTTGTTCCAACCAAAACCTCCAAAATGGAACACTACTGCTATTTAATATTCATTGCTGAGATCTTTGCTCTGTCTGTGCCATTCTTCTGCTGCAGATTATGTTTGGTTCATTGTATTAATCCTAATCAGTAACTAAATTTTCTATTGTTAACAAATTTATAAGAGCAAGTTGAAATTAGGGTTTGTGTTTGAATAATGGAAAACTGTGCCCTAATAATTGGAAGCAATGGCTTGGTGTCCCCAAATTTTACACCTGCCAATTTCCTGCATCTCCACGCACCCTGTTACAGCTCATTCTCATAAAAAAATTTATTTCTTTTTAAATAACTTAACCAATAAAAGTGCACTGTTTACAAGTAAAATTTTGATTTCCAAAAAATAATATATCGTTAGAAATCCTTTACAATAATATAAAAATGAGTGAAAATTAATTTTTCATAATATAAAATATATTTAAAATTTAATTCTTAATATAACGTAAAATTATGAACTAAAATTTATTTTAATAATTTATTGTTCGTTAAATTTGTGATTTTATATGTTATGGGATTAACCATTAGTCTTAAAATCTTTCATTAATATAAAATAAAATCTATTTATAGGATATAAATAGAATTAACTTAGGTTTGTTTAAAGTTCAACTCTTAGATAAAAAGAAAAAATTTCAGCATTAAAAAAAATAAATTTTGAGAGAAGGAATATCTCAATGCCATTGTGACACGTGTATGGATTCATGGGTTATATATATGGGCCAAAGTCACACCTCAAAACTTGGTCATGAAATTAATGCATCTCAAATTTTGTTCCTACTGAAGCTTACTCTGTGACACCATGAGAGCACCATCAGCAATCCTCAGGAGCCTCTCGTTGCGGCGGATTCAGCCCCGGGCCGCCTCGGCTGCGGTGGCACCGTTGCCGGCAACAACCCAATTCAGCCGCGACCTCACGGCGGAGCTGACCACCCTCCAGTCAGCAACCAAGAGTGGCGAATATTTCATCCCTCAAATATTTTTTGACGCAGCAATCAGCACCCAAAAGATAGCGTCAAACACACTCGCTCACGTTTCCTACTCTTCCGATGTGGACCGTGAAGCAGTGGAAGAGTACCTGGAAACCAACACTGATATTCTGGACGCATGCAACTACTTTGTGGAAAGAGTAGAGAGCGTGAAGAAGAACTACGTGGAGTCGCTGAGAAAAGTTGCACGCTTTGTTGAAATTAACGCAACATCACGTGCTTTGGATGGATTGGTCCAATTGGAGTCATGTGAGGGTACAGAAAAAAGGAGAGTGAAAATGGGGAAGCGAGGGTGTTGTTTGGGAAGAACAAAGCAAGGCCATGAAAGTGAGTTGGGTGAGGTTTTGTGTGGCTCGAAGGGCATGGCTTTGATGAGTTGTTGGTTTCTTGAACAGGGTTTGTGTGTTGATTGTGGGAAAAGTGAAAGTCCGATGATGAAGGGTTGTTCATGGTTGAGGATTGTGCAGGAGTTGGGAGAGAAGAAAAGGAGAAGTGGGTGTTTGCAGAAGACGGTGGGTGCAGCGAGGGAATTGAAAGAAGTGATAAAGGGTAAGAGGGGAAAAGAGATGGTTGAAGGTTGTGTTGAGAGAGTGAAGAGAAGGTGCAAGGAATTGGAAGATGAGATTGGTTTTGTTGAAGGGAAAGTGAGAGATTTGTATAGGAGTTTGATTGATGTTAGAATGGCTTTGTTGGGAATTCTTTCCCAGGCTTAGATCAATTTTTAGATCAGATTAAACTAGGAACTTAGCTTAGGTTTGATGCCATTTTCTGGCAATCACGGATGTATAGAATTGATATGAGATTTATTGACAAAATAAATCACCTCTCCCACTTCATTAATCTTTCAATTTCAAATTTCTCATACTTACGTAAATCTTTCGATTTCAAAATTCAGTGAAAAGATAATGATATTTTGATTCATCTCTTTTATCTAATTTTAACTGACGATCACTCTTAAATCATTACATCATGTCACCAAACAAAATCAAAATAGACAATTAAAAGATTATTGATGTGGTAGGTTAAAAGTGGTAAAAGAAATGGATTAAAATATCATTATTCATCTGTGAAGATTGTTAAAAGTGTAAGTCTAAGTCCCTCATTGACTAAAAATAAGATAGTAGAACATTATATAAGGATAAAGATCCATAAACTCATTATCTTAAAGTTTTAGGTTGAGAGTGGTGTCAGTGTCTTATGTAGTTGGGCTCAGGTCTCATTGATGTTGTATCTCCCTGGTAACTGGATAGTCGTAAAAAGTGATATCAAAACCGATGGTTAAAACCGACTCAAAAGAACATATGCAAGTTCCTGTATTGAAAGTCAACCTAAAAAAGATAACATCGTTACGATCTTATATTTAAGATTTTGTTCACTTTAAAATCTAGATAATTAAAAATAAAATCATAAAAAAATTTCAGATTTTAAGGCAAACAAAACTTCAAATAGAATGATTAATTTTAATGATGTTATCGGAATAAGTTGGAAGAGTTAGTTTTTGGTGTGCATAATCTTCGACTGTTTGGTCGTTTGTTATTTGTGTTAGTTTTGGACATGATTGTTGCTTAATTTTCACCAACACCCAAAATTTTGAGTTTTTTCACCACATATTTTTTGGAAGGATCTAATTTAACTGATCAATTTTGGGCAAATTTTTCTCTAAATCATTTTTTATTTATTTATAAAGTTTCTAACTTGAACATAAACAATGATAGTAACAATACAATGATGTGAAAGGGAGCTGAACTTGTGGTATGGGAATCAGAATCATGGAGTGTAAAGCACTAACCATTTTCTAATATTAACACTCATATCACATGTTTAGCAATCCCATTAATGTAATCAAAAGTTGAAACTTTCAACTCTTTTCAGACATTATAACCTTTTTTAACGTTCCTTTATTGCGTACAGTAAATAGTACATATTTTATGAATGTTGAAATTGATAATATTTATTACGTTAAATACATATATCTCTAAGTTTTTATAAACCTACTTGGCACATGACTCTGTTTCTTTTCATATGTTGATCATATATAATTCACATGATTATCAACACTTTTCTTTTTCTTTTTTTGAATAAAAGAGTATATTTATAAGGATTTGGTGCATATATTAATTAAAAAAAGTAACTTGATGTGTTGCTTTTTACTTTGAATTCTCTGGAAGCTGAAAACGAGAAAGGAAACTTGATTTGGACTGAACTTTGAAACTAGAAGGCGAATTCTCTTTTCATAGGTAGAGTAAGAAGGATAATGATATTATGACTCATATTTTTTTATTTTTATTCTTTATTTTTGACGTGATTTAGTGTATGTCATTAATTAATACTATATTTTTCTTTGAAAGAATCAATGATCTACACTAATTTACGTCAGACATTAATAAATGAGAGTCAAAAAATGAAAGTCAAATTAAAATTTTTCAAATAAGAAATACATGAAAAAAAATAAAAAGCAACTAGGGTATTAAAATAAATTATTAAAAGGGATATTGTGGTGAATAATATCCCTCAGAAAATTTTAACATAATTCAAATATGTTGTTTGGTCCATGCACTCATCTTATCTAGTGAGATAGGGTAAGATTATTATTGTTGTTGAAAGGATCCGAAAACAAATTGTTGGTACATAGAATTTGTTTTTGTTGGGATGAAACATGGAATTTGTGTTTATTGGGATGAGATTGTAATATGTCACCTTCTTAATCAAGATTTTTTAAGTCTACAATCTTCAGTATAAACAAGATATTAGAATGTTTACAGATATTTTGATACTAAGTCAACATCACTTAAGTACTAAATATAATAATTAATAAATAATATTCAATAATTTTTTATAGTACTTTAATAGACCCATTTAACATTCTCTATCTTATCTTCGCGTGGTAATCTTACTTAGATGTGTATTCCAAGATGATATTGTGCGATATAAATTTTATATATAATACATATATGATCTCAATAAATCACAAATTTTGAGTTTATATTTTACAGATAAACCTAAGCTTAAAAACTTTTTTCATCATGCAAATATATCAGTTTTCACTTTTAGTCACTTGTAATTTTTTTTTTCTTTACTATTTCTATAATAGTGTAATATTTAAATATTCTTTTAGTACTTACCCTCATTTTCTATTAGGTATTTATGTAATATGGGATTTCACACCACAGTATTTAGAATAATTTCTAATCCACTGTGCATGCTCGAGATCATAACATATACATTTTATAGAATTTTCAATATAAGACGGATTTTATAGAACATTTTTTATTGAAACATGTTAACGTGAAATAAAATGTTACCCTAAATCTTAAGATCAAAATATCATTTTTTAAGTTTTGAAAAAATAAAATGCATATAAAAAATTATTAAAATGTTATTCGTTTTAAAATAAAAAGTTTGAAAAATACCTTATAATTTATTTTTTTTATCGTAAATGTTAGTTTTGTTAGTAGAGGAAGTTCTAATTATGACCGCTTGCACTTTTCTTTTTAAATCTTTTAAATCAATTTTATATTTTCCAAACTTTAAAAGAGTTTGAATCTACAATTTCTCCTATCTTTTCTTTACACTTTTATCACTAGATTAACTTTATAGTTCTATAACATGCATAAATTTTATATTACAATAATATACAATTTATTAATATCACATTATTTATAAATATTTTATTTTATTAAAAATAATGACAGTCATAAAATAAATATATATATATAGAATAATAATAATAATAATTAATAAGTACTACTATAATGATGATAATAAACATTTAAATAAAATGATAAAAATATAAAGGAGAAAGAAATTAAGATAATTTTTATAGAAAAAAAATAATAAAGAAAATTTATATATATATATATATATATATATATATTATAATATTCTATGTATGTTCATTTAATAATCATCTGAAAGCTAAAGCCTATCGGAATATATATACATATGACGATGCATCGGCTCCTTTAATATATATATATATATATATATATATATATATATATATATATATATATATATATATATATATATATATGAGTTTTATTTCTTTTGATACACGATGCATGGAATATAATGATAGCATTTTTGTTTAGCTAATTACATTGAACGTCGTTGAATAAAGCTTAAGTACATAACGTCAGAACATTAAATGCTTAGAGCTTTGGACAAATGGAGATAAACCAAATCTGAACAAAATCTAAAAGAAATTGAATGCAAAAGTATACCTATATATGTATGTATAGATTTAGATGTCTATAAATAGCAAAGATTCAAAGCTAAAAGAAAAAAAAGTCAGTGAGAGTGAAAGTGAAAGGAAGCAATACAAGAAGTGAATGATAAAAACAACAAAGGCGTTACAAAAAAAAAGAGTGCTAATAGTGCGAGTGTATAAAAAGGAGAAACGAGCATTTATCTTTTTCAATCTTTGAGGTAAGGGAGAAGAGACATTTATCATTCTATCTTTTGACTTTTATTTTTTTTTTCTTATCTCCTCGTAATTATTTTTATATTTACATTTAAGTGAGGTGTACCTAACCTCATTTATTTATATTCATATCCAGTAGTGCACTGGTCCTATTTATTCAATTTATATTTACTCTCATTTATTTATTTATATTTATCTCTAGTACTTGTCCTTTTTATTTATTTTAATTATTCATTGATCCTATATATTTATTTATATAATTATATGGTTTAATATTGAAATAAAATTTATGATAAATAAAGATTTGATTATTGTAGTTGGAGGTATGACCTTGGGGATTTATACGAGTTAGTATTACTCAATATGAGATGTTCTTGAGTTACTTGTTGGCCATGAGCTCATTTATCCGGACTAGTCACTACAAAATTATTCAATATCTTTATAAAGTATAATAAAATCTAGTTTTATGGATTTGAGAGAATTTTCATATTTTATTTTATCTTATTATGATATGCTGTATTTTTTGTGTGATATTTGTCTCACTTCCCTATTTTATGATTGTATGTGAAACACAAAAATTTGATAACCTTATCATAGATGGCTGCCCCCAACATGCCTGATCCCTTCTTCGCCGACATTGTGGGTATTTTTCCGGGGAATGCATGGCAAACCAATGCAGTGAATAATTTTATAACATTTCAGGGAACGAAAAACTCTACCATCACTTTTCTCTCTGCTCCAAATGCGCCGATTGTCATCGAATGACAAATCGGAGTTACCTTCTATTTACTTCCAACAGTCCAAGTGAACTCTATCCATAACCTTTTTCCTCTACCTGTTTGAAAATCAGTATATGAGAAAAAAACTGTAAATAAATAACACTCCTTCCTCTTTTAGTGTAGAAAATATAAAAGGTATTAAACGATATAGATATAAGATGCATATAGTATTATATATATATATATATATATATATATATATATATATATATATATATATATATATATATATATATATATATATAGTATAATTAGATATCATCGTATTGTCTTTAAATTTTATAAGTATATTGTAGAAAATAATAATAATTAAATAAATAGTATTTTTTTTTCGTCACAAGTTTCACCTTAAAATTAATGTATCATAGTAAAACTCATATATATATATATATATATATATATATATATTTTTTTTTTTTAGTATAATTAGATATCATCGTATTGCCTTTAAATTTTATAAGTATATTGTAGAAAATAATAATAATTAAATAAATAGTATTTTTTTTTGTCACAAGTTCCACCTTAAAATTGATGTATCATAGTAAAACTCAAATAAAGTAATATGAAATGTATATAACACGACTTCTGCTGTTCACATAAGTGTTATAGAGACCATAAAACAAAAATAAAAGATTTAAAATATTACAAGAATCACAAGCATAATAAGATATTAAGATAAAAGAGCAATGTGATATATTTGAATAAGCGAAAAAAAAGGTGGTTATTCAAACATGAATTGATTCTAGAAAAGAAGGGTAAGTTTGCTCATACAAAAATACACCCAAAATTCTAATCCGTTTGGGGCACACCATTAGGTTAAAGGATTAGTTGTCAATTTTCTTTTTTAATTATTTATTTTTCTAAAACTATACTATTTTAATTTCAGAACACTAGTTTCTCCTTGTATGATAAGGAAAACTATAATAGTATTAACGTTGTGAGGATGTAGAATAAGTGGATCAGAGATTTTCAAGATTTATTTATTTCAGTTATTTTCATAATTACTGACCAATTTATATTTTAAAAGCGATAAATTATACTTTTATAAATTCAATTATTTCCACACCAGAATGATTAGGTGAGTGAATGAAATGTGATAAGACTATTTTGTCCATGCGTGAGCACTTGAAGTTGGTGGATGTTTCGTAAAGAGTGAAACAAATGAAGTCCACTCATTTGTGTCTTCTCCTCTATTCTCTCTCCCACATTTGTGTGTCTATATTATGAAATTTTGATGCAGTGTTGTTTTGTTTCGAGTGTGTGGCAAAACGAAGATTTAGCAAAAGAGAGAGTATAAAGAAAGAAAAGAGAATTTGGTAATAGAAATGGCGTTGAAGGAGACATTTTACATATCTCATGGATCACCCACTTTGTCCATTGATGAAACCATTGAGGCTAGGAAGTTTCTTCAGTCATGGAAGAACGACGTGTTTCCTCACAAACCCTCTTCAATTCTCGTCATCTCCGGCCACTGGGACACCACAGTTCCGACGGTCAACGTGGTTGACTCCGTCAACGACACCATCTACGACTTCTATGGATTCCCCAAAGAAATGTACCAGGTTTCCACCTAGTACCTCTAAATTTATGACACCCCTCTTCTTCATTCTTCTAGTTGCATTCTTTGTTTTGAGAAAGTATGTGCTTTTAGTTTCGTTACAAAGGAGGAATTGAGTTTTTGACTTGTTGCTGTTTGATAATTTCTCCCAAAAGAATGTTTTGTTTGTTTTCATTTGAGATATAGGACTTTCCATGGTGATGTTGTTTGGTATATTTTTGTGGAAATCTCTTATGCTTCCTCTGTTGTTAGCTTAAATATCCTGCTCCTGGAGCACCAAAATTGGCAAGGAGGGTGAAGGAACTACTGAGAAAATCTGGTTTCAACCGTGTTGATGAAGATACAAAGAGAGGACTGGACCATGGAGCTTGGGTTCCTCTCTTTTTGATGTACCCAGAAGCCGACATTCCAGTTTGTCAGCTTTCTATTCAATCAAACCAAGATGGAACTCATCATTATAACCTTGGAAAAGCATTGGCCCCTCTTAAAGATGAAGGTGTACTCATCATGGGTTCTGGAAGTGCTGTTCATAACTTGAGAGCCATTAGTCCTAACTCCACTGTTCAGCCCTGGGCTCTAGAATTTGATAACTGGTTGAAAGATGCTCTTCTTGAAGGAAGGTATGCAAGTTTTCTCTGTTCTGGTGTTCAAACTAGATAAGTGTTTTACTTTGTTATGGATGTTTAACTACATGCATCTAATTACCAAGCTAGTGCATGGCATTGGAAAACTAGCCATTGAATGTTGTAGAGTTTGGCTCTTCATGGATTGGTTGTAAATCACTAGGAACAGATAAATGCTTAGTTGTTCTTATTAAGGATGTTAGCTGCCATGGATCACTTTACCAAGATACTGTATGACATAGGAAAACTAACTAGACATTAAATGTTGCAGAATTTGGCTCCTATGGATTGTTTGTTAAAGTTTTGTATTGATTTTGTAGATATGAAGATGTGAATCATTATGAAGAGAAAGCACCACATGCAAAAAAGGCTCATCCATGGCCAGATCATTTTTATCCGCTGCATGTTGCTATTGGTGCTGCTGGTGAGAATGCAAAGGCCAAACTCATCCACAGTAGTATTGAACTTGGCTCTCTCTCTTACGCTTCTTACCAGTTTACATCAGCAACTGGCAGTTGAACTTCTTAATACAGAATTCCTGCTGTTCATTTGTGTTCTTTGCATTCTGAACTTTCTGTTCTTTTTCCGAATGGTCATCTAATATGAATGTGGTTTATAGGCATGCCTTCTATACTTTGTTGTATAAAAGTCAGGCATATTTTATAGTTCATTCAATGTGTTGAGTTGTTCTAGTCTGAGTAGATTCAATTGATAGTACAGGCATCAGTTTCCAGTGATAATCCAAGAGAAGACTAATTTATCTACTTTGAAGCCAACATTGATGAATCTTGACGTCAATGCTAGTGGGGTTGATCAACTAACATACCTAATAAACAATCATTGAGGATGATCAACTAACATACCTAATAAACAATAATTGATGTTGACATTTTATATTCATTACATTAAAGATATTTATGTTTTAATTATTTCATATTGATAACAATTTTCGTTTTTTTAAAGTGAAGTTAAATTTATATTTTACAGAGCATAATAGATGCAAATGCTTTTGGAAAATTTTATTTTGGTGAATTACAGACATATAGATATTTAATATTATCTTTTCCCCATTTACATAAAATTTAATTTGCATGATGCTTTTACATTATCAAACCAACAAACTAATGTAAACTGATTTTATAAAGTTGGTCTGAAGGGTTTAGAAGAGAGGGTGAGATAGGTTGTATGTCAATAAAAATACGAATATAAGCTGATGTTATGATATTTTTACCTGTTAAATAGTTTTTACTTATTTGAATATATATTTTAATTTGGAATGAAAAAATTTAAATGAAAGTATCAAGCGTGAATATTAAAAGTTATGAAAGGTTATCATTAGAGTGAATATTAGTTAGTGTTTGTTTAAATATTGTATCAAAGGCTCTTTGTGAATGCTATTCCAGGATTCCCTCTTGTTATGATCCTTTTCCCTCTCTTTTGAACTTTCTTTCTCTTTTGGAAGATCTTTCCTCTCCCTCTCCAATTTTTCTACATCTTTATCTTCCTTGGCAGATTCTTTGTTGTCACCACTATTATTGTTAACTGGTGTACTGCTTCTGCGATCACTTCTCTCCTTTTCCCTATCCCCCCAATCCCGATGCTTGCCATCCTTTCTTTTTCTTTCTTTAAACCTATCTTCACTTTTAGAATCAATTTTGTTTTCTCCAACAGCTTCATGAGTTTCCAAACTGTCCCTTTCTTCTGCCATTGAACTGCCCTTTCCAACTTCTGGTGTATTGCCACGTGATGCATGCCAAGAATCCAAACTCCCACCAGGAGTATCAGAAAATCTCTTCCCCCTATACTCCTTTGATTCTTTCCAATTCAAGTGGCTGCTGCTGCTTACCATACCATAGCCATCCTTATCTGTCTTAATGTCACCTTTCGAATCATTATGACTATCTCGTTCATATCTGACATCCTTGTTGTCATCTCCTCTGGCATCAACTCGTGCATCTTTTTCACTTTTAGCAATCTGAGAAACCCTTCTGACTTCACCATGCAATTCCTTCTTCTCAGAGTTCATATCACGATTCTCAAACCGGAGATCCCTACTCTCCTTGAAATCCCTAGATTCTATCCTGTTCTCAGTTCCAGTGGGATGATCTGTATGAGAATCATTTGAAGATGATGGCATCCGATACACTGTATGAAGAGGAGATCTTCTATCTGCATCACGAGATTCAGTACGGAGTGTCTTTGCCACCCGGGAATCCTGACCCATATCATACGGAATATGGTGGTCATTTGAAACAGATGGCATCAACTTGGAATATGTACCAGAATCTGGATGTGGATGCTTTGAAGACTGATGAACAGAATCTTCATGAGACCTCTTAGGCACCCCGCTCATAATGAAAACCCAACACGGTTAGAAACCTCAAAAGAAAGCAATCCGACAGCAAAAAAAACTCCTATCTCTGCTGTCCACACATTCCACAGTAGTCAGTAGCTGCAAGCCAACAATGGAAACAATATAACACCACATTAATTAATCACACCAAAAACAATTTTGAAATGCATTCAAGTTCAACGTATGTAAACACGACAAAGAGAAATAATGACTGAAGTCAACGAGAAAGCAACCGACAAAGCACATCCCCAACACAATCAACATCAAATTAACACACATACCACAACATCCCAACACAATCAACATCAAATTACACATACCACGACAAACATAACACCACATTAATTTATCACAGCAAAGGCAATTTTCAAATGCATTCAAGTTCAGCATATGAGAAACACGACAAAGAGAAACAATGACAGAACTCAACGATAATGTAACCGATCAAGCAACATCCTCAACACAATCAACATCAAATTAACACATACCACGACAAACATAAAACCTAATCAGAATTAATATTTTATAATGTCCATATATAACTTATCATGCCAAAAACAAATTTCGTATGCCTTCAAGTTCTACTTATCAGAATCACCACAAAGAGAAACAATTATAGAGAAGTCGCGCCACAATAACAAATGAAGCAACATGATATCAAAATTAACTGATGCCACGACAAACATAACTTAATAAGATTTTTGTATTCTTAATCAAACACAGCATTTACATGCAGTATAAATATAATTACAACCCTAGAATCAAGTATCGAATGCCAATTAGCCAGAACCAAAACTTAAATCTCTCACTCACTCACACACACATAATCATCCTCAACAACAACAAAATCTCTCCTCACGCACACACGTCATCATCATGAGCAATAACATTATCATAGAACTCAATACCAAGCGACCTAGTTTCCAGCCAAAAAGCCGAGCATACAATTAGAAACACTGTCAATTTCAATAGAAAACCTCCAAACAACTTAAAGAAAGGGAACACCTACTGAAGAGGAAAACTAGATAAGCATAAAGAAAACTCACTAAAAATTTCCGTCTATTCTATTTCCTCAATTTGAACAACATGATGGAAATTGAAAAATGTTGAACCATCTAAACACTAGTCAACATCACTCCTACATAAGTACAGAACATATGGCCTTCAGGTAAAAGGCAAATGTCTTAACCTTGTGCACCAATTTCACCATCCAAGATTGCATGCCTAGTTAAAACAATCTCTTTTACAAGATTTCTGTAAGTGAAAGGTCTAACAACCCCTCGCAAAAATAGCTCTGGAGGAATTCTGCTTCTCTTAATCCTTTTTCTCCATTTTCCAATCCCAATATACTTCCACTCTTCTGGACTCACCTTTGCTCGCTTGCCTCTCAAGGCAGTTTCATCTCCATCTACTGAGGGTGTTGTCTCTTCCTCTACATTGTGCATCATTGGTTGCTTCTTATTCAGCTTTTTATTGGTTTCAAGAGCCTTCCTCGCCAGATTTTCCATTGCATCCCCGCTACTTAATGCTTTTTCAAACTCCTCGTTCCAATTAAAGTCAGTCTCATTCTCTTCCATGGCCTCATATTTGCCGTCTTCACCTTCTTCCATGTCCATATATAGATCTTGGTTTTTATACGGATCAACATCATCATCATCATTCAACTCCTCTTCCTCCTCCTCGTCATCATCATCATTAGCGACGTCATCACTACCTTCATCCTCAATCCAATCTAGAATCTCAGTATCATTAGGGTCATCAACAACAGCATCATCTTCTTCATCAGGAGCATCACAACCCAGCTCCATCTCTTCCAACTTAGCCTTCCACTCCTTTGTATATGGATGTAACAATTCCAAGGGATGGTTTTTCAACAAAAACTCCAAACATTTTGACTTTTTCTGATCACTCAATTTATCATATGCATTCACCACATCATCGACAAATGCCTTTTGATTCACCTTCACAATCTTACACAATCCGCCATAGTAAGTACACAACTCAACACTACCATCATCGTTTTCCAACTCAAAAAGAAAATCCTGTTCTGTTTCGGGGTTAAGTTGTTGAATTAGTGGCTTGAAAAAACCATCTTGTGGCTCAAACCTACACTGAACACCGGCTTCTTCACATATATAATATCAGGTCTCATCCATGCAGCACATTGCCCTATCGCCGACCTAGCTTTGTTCCCAAGTCTACCCATCAAGTTCCACTTATCTAATCTCTGTTTACCTGCCTCAAGTACTACTTCACAAACAAGAGTCCATTGCTCCCACGGAAGCTCTGAAAGTCTCCACCTTGGGTGCCTTACAAATACCCAAAAATACCTTAATTTACTTTGATCCAGCTGCTTCACCTTTTCTCCATAATCTTCAGCCATTTCAGCTTGTTCAATTTTCTCCCACTCCTCATGGTCCCTCACTTCACTGATTAGCGTCACACACTCATCCGTGATCCCTCCACGAACTGGATCGCCCACAACAACCCCACGCCAAGAGTAGGGTCCATATTGACCATACTTGTACCAATCATAAGGATGACGCAAATTTGGGTCATCCTTCTCCATGAACCGAACCATTCGATCATACCCGAGGCCAATTTGTTGGAGCTCATCCTCAGTGAAGTTATCAGGATAATTCCCACCACCATGAGGGTTTTTTAGCCTGTAGAACAGAGACTCCGCATACTTCTTGGTTCTTGCGCTATTAATGCGCCTCCACCGACTCCGTAACTCTGCAGCGCCTTCAATTCGACCACCAGAGGAGCCATCACCACCAGACTTCTTGCTACGACCAGCGTAACACCTCAGGTCCCTTATTTTGCCCGGTGAATTCCGCCCCAAAATTGAGGATTCACTTCCTGGTTTGAGAGTTTGGGAGAGTGATACAACTGAAAAGTGTATGTGTAAATCGAATTTTAGGTTTGGTGTTTTGTGAAAAGGCTTGTGAAAAGGCCTGAGAGGAGAAAGTTGAAGGTATGTAGAAGATGGGTTGAGTGTTGTGGGCAAAAAATCACTTTTAAAATCCCTGAGATCCATCTAAAAAATCACCGACCACCAATAACTAAACACATAAACAATTGCAAAACAAATTAGTTTTTCAAAGAATCATCTAAAAAACAACTAAACAACTACACTAATTCAATGTTTAAAAAACGACAATAATTACCAATGAGCCCAGACACGGCAACGGTTTACGTTCCTCTTCCGAAGCCTCTCCGACACGGACACGGTGGTGGTGATACGGTCCGCTCCTTGGACACGAGTGCCGCTGAAACCACGATTGGAGACCTAGGCACAGAGACGACGGTGGTGATATGGGTTTCGAACGACGCTCCGGTCGGAAATGCAACGCGTGCCGGCTGTCTGAACAGAAGAAGAAGGAAACGGTGACTGTTTGAAACGCTGCTGCAGCTGTCTTAGATAAGCAAAGATAATATCAAATAAAATATATAACAATTTAACAAGTATTCAAATACAATCGTTAATTGAAATATTACGATTAATTGATTATTTCAATATTTAAAAAAAAAAAACTACATAAATCTTTTCTATTTATTTAGAAAGTTGCTTATAATTTTAGTGCTTTTTATTTTCATTTTCAGCTCCATTTATATTATGTTCTTGAATAGAATTTAAGTCTAAGTTACTTTTATTCATTTTATTAATGCAGGATTAAAAACATAAACTAAAATTCGAGAAAGAAATGAAATGAAGAGAAAATAATTAAGAAGTGCTGAAAATAAACAACAAAACATTGTGCTTGGACTTTTTTCACACTACACTCCATTTCCTCCTTCTGCAATTACAGCATCAACCCTTGCACCATTTTCCTTTCCAGCATTCGTTTTATAGAAATCTCTGAGTTTATAACCCATTGGCACACCCCTTTGCTTCATTTCCTCCAAAATTGACATTGCTTCTTCAACCTTCTTCAAATTCATCAACTTGCTAGCCAAAACACCAAGAAGCTGAGCATCCAACAATTTATCCCTCCCAACAAAACTCCTCACATACCTCATAACATCTTCATAGCACTTCATTCTCAAAAGGGCCCCAATAACATACATGTGCGTTGAGTACATCATGTACACTCCATCATCCACCATCCTCCTCAGTATCACCATTGCACCATCCACCTTCCCCGCCCTACACGCGCCCAACACCAACGCGTCGAACGTACGCGAATCCGCCGCAATACCCTCTTCCTCCATTTTCCTCAAAACTCCGGCCGCCTCGTCAAACTCTCCGCCGTAACAGTAAGCCTTCAGAAAAAGGTTGTAGCCTATCAGGTCCAGCCTAATACCGAACTCAGCCATTACATCCACCACGCGCCACGCGTGGTCGAGGGACTTCTCCCTTGTGAGGAAGCTGAGGATGGGGTAGAAAGTGCACGCGGCTGGTACACAGACCCCACCACGCGCCAATGTCTCGATCACTCGAAGCGCCTCCTCCGTGCGTCGGATCTTGCAGAGGCGCGTGACCAGCAAGTCGAGCGCGTTGCGGCGGGTGATACCTCCATTGAGATGGGAGACGGTTTCTACGAGCTTATCGATGATGGAGGGAGAGCAATTAGAGTGAGTTATGAAACTGAAGGTATGTTTGCTGTTTTTGAAGCCGTCTTGGACGCGCTTGTTGAGGACGTCTCGGAGAGCACTGTAGTCGCCGGAGCTGAAGGCGTCGGCGGCGAGGTCATCGTAGTATGCAACGGTGGGATTGTCGGGGAAGGGTTTGGTAATTAGGGTTGTTGCGAAACGACGACGTAGATAGGAGAGGGATTTCAGAGTTATGTTTGGGGTTTTGCGGAAAAACAACATCGTTTGTTGTGTTTGTGATTGTAAACTGAAGTGAAACTTGAGAAATCTACACATTTGTTATTTTAAACCATCACATAATTTTTTAATGTTATTTTTATGAAATTATGTATATTTTTAAACGGTGTTATTTTCACATTGTTTTGATTAATTACCCATAAAAATAATAAAACTTTAAAAGCAATAAATTATAAAAATTATATATACTTCTAAAACTATATTATTTTAGTATAATAAAAAAATATTAAAAAGTTGCGCTTCCCCTGTTTTGGCCAGTGAAATGAGAACGGTATCAGCCTTTACTAAATTTATATAATTATTTTATCACATATTAACAAAGTTATTTAATTACTAATACAATGATAAAGAAAGATGTAAAATTTGATTTTTGAAAAAAAAAAATGTAATTCTGTTTCAGTACACCAGTCATGAGTAACTGGTGACTACTAACAAGTAAAACGACGCGTTTGAAACTGAGAAGGTCGTGAAATTTTGCCACTGTTCTCTGCTTCATTTCAGAATTTCTCACATACACAATAAAGTTAGGGTTTCACAATTTCGTATTTCCGTTCACCTCTTCACTGAGATAGACAGGGATTTCTTCGCGCTTTCCTGCCGCCACTTAAGAAATCGAAAGACTACGAGACAAGGTACGAGGATTTTGTTCCCTTTTCCTTTCTCATGTCCAATGTAAAAGAAAAACAAATCATTAATTTTTGTCTGTTTTTGCATCCGGGGCTCTTTGTTATATATATACTTTTTAATTGTAGAATTCTTAGTTCCATTGGGGTTTTTGAATTTCTGTTTATTGTTGATAAGTTGATATTTTTATGATTCCGGGACTCTATTGTCTGTGTTTTGGGAATTTCCCTTTTGGTTGGAGTTTTAAATGTATACGTACTTTGTTTCTTGGTTGCAATGCTGTTGTATGTTAATTGTTAGATTATGCGGTGGTTTGCAATTGGCATCGAGAATTTGAGACATGATTTGCATGCACATTGATTGATGATGTTTGCAGTGGCAATGACTTATGTGGATGATGATGGTTCTTCTGGCTCTGGAGATGATGTAAACATATTGGATGGACACAAGCGTCAGGCTGGCATGGCATTGAATTCTTGCGGTGGCCGGAAGAGGGGCCGGAAAGCTACCGGAGCTGCCATAGTGGATGCTATGCTGGAGATAGTGACTGCTTCAAAGATGAGGGCAAGTGCAATCGCGAAGAATGAGGAAAGGTTCTCTATAAACAAGTGCATCAAAGTGTTGGATGAGATGCAAGGTGTTGATGAGGGGATTTACTTTCTTGCTTTGGATTTGTTTGAGGACCACCCTAATGCCCGGGAAGTTTTCATCTCTCTTAAAAACGATTGCCATGGTTGCAGGGCAAATGTGGTGTTTCCTCTAGTTGAATTGTTTGAGAAAATTTCCCATATTTTATTATTAAAAACTGCCCTATACTTTTGTACTGCTAAATCGACTGCAAGGGATGATGCTAGTTAGTGATTTTACTTCTTTGATTTTGTGCTTAATGCCTATATTACCGAGTTTGAGTTTGGAATTTTGAACTAGATATATCAGAGAGATGTTATCTTTACTATTCGTACTCTTGAAGTTTATCTTTACAGATACACCAATCAGCATGGATGATGATGACATTGACCTAGAATTGGATGAGATGGAACTAGTTGCTGCTGCGGCTGGATTCTATTACTATAGCTGTCTGACCAAACAACCTTCACGTGGTTTATCACCTAGGAGATGTGAATTTATGACAGAAGTGCTCAATGGGCATGATGACCTTTGTCGGGAAATGTTGCGAATGGATAAGCATGTATTCCATAAGTTGTGTGATATTCTCCGTCAAAGAGCCCTGTTGCGTGATACTTCTGGTGTGATGATAGAGGAGCAGTTAGCAATATTTTTAAACATCGTTGGTCATAACGAACGTAATAGGGTGATTCAAGAACGCTTTCAACACTCCGGTGAAACCATTAGCCGGCATTTTAATAATGTCTTGAAGGCTATTAAGTCATTGTCGCGTGAAGTTTTGCAACCTCCTCAGCTCACAACGCCTCCAGAAATTCACAATAATGCTAGATTTTATCCATATTTCAAGGTTACAATGATCTCTGATCTCCTTCACCTTAAATATTCAACTAACTAGTGTTTACTGCTTGTGCGAATTTATCTAACCTCTCCCTTCCACCTCTATTTCAGGATTGTATAGGAGTAATTGATGGTTTGAACATTCCTGCACATGTTCCAGCCAAAGATCAATCTAGATTTCGTAACAAGAAAGGTATCCTGTCTCAAAATGTGTTGGCAGCTTGCACATTTGACCTGCAGTTTATATTCATTTATCCTGGTTGGGAAGGCTCTGTCACGGATTCGCGAGTGTTAAGGGCAGTCCTTGATGACCCAGACCAGAATTTCCCTCAAATACCCCAAGGTTTGTTTGTTAGTAATAGTATATCTCAAGATTTGGGTTCATTATCTTTCCATATTAAACATTGTACTAATAGTAACTTAATGTACTTTTTTTTCTTTGGATTTATTTCATAGGAAAGTATTACCTTGTTGACAAGGGATATTTAAATACAGAAGGGTTTATTGCTCCTTTCCTAGGGGTTCGATACCAGCATTATGAGTTTAGAGGTGCTAATCAATTGCCAAGAAATGCAAAAGAGTTGTTCAATCACAGGCATTGTTTTATGAGGAGTGCTATCCTTAGGTCATTTGATGTGTTGAAAACTAGATTCCCAATCCTTAAACTTGCTCCTCAGTATTCCTTTCAGATTCAGCGCGACATTGTCATCGCCGCATGTGTTCTTCACAATTTCATCCGCCACGAAGAAAGAAATGACTGGATATTCAACAGTGTTGGGGGGTCTCCGGTGGAGGAAATGTCAGATCTTGATGAACTTCCTGATGTGCCGATGCTTTCTTCAATAGAAGGACAACTTGCATTCTCATTGCGTGATTCAATTGCTGCATCTATGTGGGATGATTTCTTGACTAAATGGGATGAGTGGTGAATCATAATTGCTGGAAGAGGTGTCATAGCTTGGTGACTGTGGTTTTGTTGCAAAGGCAGCCACAGGACTTTTATCTTCTTCCATCTTAATGTGATTTAATTTGATGTTATGGTCAATGCTCAGTATTTGGTGAGTAACTTGAAATTTTGTATAGGCTCTGTATATCTTTGTCAAATAATAGATTTATTGAAATGGAATTACGAAGGTTGCTTTGTTTAGATTAGAATATTTCTATGGAGGTATATGTTATAACAGCATAATGCATTCCTAGTTTGCATTAACAGATGCAAATGCTTTTGGAAAATTTTATTTTGGTGAATTACAGACATATACATATTTAATATTATATATTCCCCATTTACATTAATTTAATTTTATCAAACCAACAAAGTAATATAAACTGATATTATAAGGTTGTTTGGAAGGGAGGGTGAGAGTATTTGTATGTCAATAAAAATACATATATAAGCTGATTTTATGATATTTTTACCTGTGAAATAGTTTTTGCTTATTTGGATATATATTTTAATTTGAAATGAAAAAATAAATAAATGAAAGTATCAAGAGTGAATATTAAAAGTTATTAAAGTTGATCATTAGAGTGAATAATTAGTGTTTGTTTAAATATTGTATGACTGCAAGAAAGAAGTTTAAGAATTGAAAGCTAAGTTTTATTGTGAGAGGTGAAGATTAGTAAGTTCTTTAGTTTCATTTGACCCACAGGCATTCATTCTTACAAAAAGAAGTTAATTTTTTCTTTTTTTTTTCTCTCGGCCAAAGTAAATTTTGATGTCAGTATCTGCACCATTTATAAGATTTATTTAGTTAGTTATATAATGTGGGGGGTTTTATTTGGATTTATGTTTGTGTCCTTTTGAGTTTGAGCATTATTTTCAAGGATTTAATGATATACACTTAAGCTCTTTTCACAATTCACTTATATTGGTCTAAATGCTTTTGGGCTTTCCCTCTTTAATATTTTATTGTTAAGATAAATAGTATTTATGTATTGGTTCAGTAAAAGACACAAGTGTTTATATGTCGGGGGATAATTTTAAATCAGGCAATCTTATAAAATGTTTTTTTTTTCTTTTCATTTCCTATTATATCTTTAAGAACAAGAAAATGTTTGGTGAAAACAATTGGCATCGTTTGTTTTGTCTGTAATAATCCATGATAGTATTGCCGTGATAAGGGTCTCTATTCGGTTCAACTATGGATTATGCAAATAGATTTGAAAAGAAAATTTAATATAATTTGTATTTCTTTTCCTATTAAATTTAACCGTATTATTTTGTGTATGTTGAAAACTGATCACTCAGATATAATAATCTCAGCTATCTATTTAACCACCAACTATTCTACTAATTACGAGAACTAGAAGAAATCACCATGAGTATAATAAACAACCTCAATGAGTAAACCTCCTTTTATATAAAATTGAATTAATAATATCAATTCCGAAAATTTTCAAATCTGAACCTGTTCTAAGTGATTTGACTCACTAAATTTAAAAAAGAAAATCTAGCAACGATATTTATTGAAGGTCTTGTATGTTTGTGTGTGTACTAATTTTAACTGAAAAAAATCATTTGTTTTTTCTTTTTAAAAAGTTATGGAGAATCTCGTGCATCATACCTATGGATACAACTTATACCACAAATGATACTTCAACCTTAAATCTCAAGATAACATTCACAACAATGGGACACAAAGGCTCCTGGAGTCGATTAAGAAAAATTAAACATTAAAACTTTTTATTGAAAACTAAAAAACTATTTTAAGTTACATGAGAAAGGTACTAAAATTTACTTTTTAATGTTAAAAGTACACATGCATTACATCATGGCAGCACCCTATCCCCCTTTTGAAACAAAACATGACAATGAACTAATTCATTGACAAGAAATGTACCCGAGCAAGGGTATATTCCTTTCTTCCAATCCAAACACCAGTTTGGGACCACTGTACATCTTCCCAGTCCAGGCTTTCTTCAAGCACCTGCATCAGAAAATGCAGAATTACGATTTTCAGTATAGTTCTTTTTTCATTATTATTTTTTTAAAATAAAAGCTCATGCTAAGTATTAATATTTACTATGACATCTCAGCTAAGCAAATACTTTAAAATACATCTATTATTTGTCATCATATAAAAAATATTATTAAAAGAAAAAGAGAAAAGAACAAAAAACATGAAGGACCTTTGCATTCTGCAATAAATTACAATAACATTATTATTATATGTAACAAATAGAGCGATTGAGCATATGTTGAAGTAAACCAGTTATGGTTTACAAATAAGGCCTTGGAATGTATGCGGAATAGAGAGTGTAGTAGTTGGTACAATGTTCACATGCTCATGGAAGAGAGATGAAAGATTGGTTCGAACAAACCTCCACGTGTTCAAGAGGAAGAGGGATGCCAATCAACCGCATCACTTTCTGGGGCAGAGGATTCTTACATCGAGACCATCGAAACACATCAACCATGACATGATCAGAATCAGCTTTGTCACCATTTGTTGGATGGTGATGGTGATTTTGAGACTTCTCTGTATCTGGGTCATGCATCTGACTTGCTGGTATAGCTTTCACCATCTTTTCTCCAATAAAACAGAGCTCGTATCTACAAAGATTAAGACTCATTTAATTACAGTTTCATGACTTCAAGAGCCCTTAGATTTGAAGACAAACATGAAAACCGACTTCCGTGATCAAAGTGGATCCTTAGAGTTTGATAAATTAAACGGAATATTTTATTGGAAAGAGAATAGAATAAAATAACACTAATAACAGTGAAAAATTGCTCAAATAGATATATTAAGCAATAATAAAAAACAGAGTGACACAGACACAGTCCAATATTGTTTCACATTGATAAGAACATTGCAATAACTCGTGGCATATGGTCCCTCTAAAGGGACATCAAACGTGAAGCCCATAACACAAAGATCACACATTTTGGTCAAGAACTTCGATGTAAGAAATACCTGCAGGAGTGTGTTTCCAGATACAGAACTTCTCCCTTCTTTAAACGAGCGGAGGTATAGAGTGGCTTTTTTAGACCCTTGTCAGCAACAATGCTTATACTATATTTGATCCTGACAAATATTATAATTAATACATATTAAAGACAAGATAAAATGCGAAATAGAACTGCATTCGTATCTAAATGAGAAAGAGTACGAAACATTTGGACCTGTTTGTTTTGAAAAAATATATTCTCATTTCCCATTTTCTCAAATAACCACAAAAAAACTACCTTGTTATCTTTACGTATCCCATTTTCAAACCTTTGTACATGAAATAACCAAAAGAAAATACAGTAGCATTTTAGTAATGTGTGGAAACAAAAAACCAAACAGGGAAAGTCTTACCAAACCAAGCTCCAACGTAATGTTTGAAGATGAGATATTTTCATATATTACAAAGATACCACATACTAGGATTTGATAGATTTTGCTCCAACATAAAACATAAATCTATTATATTAGACTTTAATTCGCCAACTAATACTAGCATACCAAGGTTCATTGCAAAGGTTGTACTGTATTGTAACTTCACGTACAAATCTTTGTTGCCGCAATGCATTCTGAAGAACAAAGGCCATGGGAAATAAGATGAGAATAGAATATGAAATAACTATTAATTCAGCAGTCAATATGAAAAGGTTTGTCAATTAAAAGATAGGGATACTGGACAAACCGAAGCTGCAGCCCTAGTAGTCATTGTCCGTTCAACAGCTACTGGTGCAAGGGTAGGTTCAATGGTTGAGGTATGCGTAAGGCAGGGTTCAAGATCAATAGTTCCACCTCCTTTCTGGAGAGAAAAGAATAAAAGCTAAGAATTTAAATATACATGCATTTACACAGTCCAATTGAGAACGAACATGCTTGTATAAAGCAGGTAACAACGTGATGCAAAGTGCAAACTCAAAGCACAAGCACCCCTTTACATCCCGTATATAATGTCCTCATTAGAAGAACATATTATATTTGAAAGAAAATGCCATTATGTTTGAAATGGAAAATAGTGAACTAAATTATTTGAAAAACATCAATAGAAGATGATGTTTAAATGAAGAAAATATATGACTTCAGGGGAAAATGTTCGAAAGGATGAGGAAAGAAGAATTTTACAGTTTGTACGACTTTCCTTATTACCTTCACAATGCAGCACCGCTCAACTTTATAACTACAACCAATTGCAGCACCCCAAGCACGGGATCGAACATTGTTTCTCAGGGTTGATATATAGCCTGATGTTATACACAAAATATCTAAAAGATTATTTGAACAGCTTCAATGGAAAAATTGAATATAAGACTGCAAAATCGAGAAACCAACAAAACTACCCCAGTTACCCACAGTAATGAAGACTAAATGTATGTGTGTGTGTGTGACGCACACACAATTAATACAGTCTGAAGTAGCGCTTCAAGCACTAAGCAGATAAGCCACTGATTGGTATTTGTACCAAGGAAAATTAAGTTTCAAGACTTAAACAGGAATAGTAAAATAGTTTCTATTCTAATTCTTTCTATTTAATTCTTTCGCTGGTACACGTGTCACCTTTTAAGATTTAGAACCACCATGGAAACTCAATTTACAATGGTCAATCGATCTTAAGATCAGCACATGAATTCAATGTTTACATATTCTGAAAAGAAAACTACTAAACCTTTCAAAATTACTCAATGGCAAACCCCAATTCAACTGGGATACTTCGATTATTTATCATATACATCACGTAGGACACTTATTGTAAACTTATTCCCCGTTATTACTTCAAGATCACTTAGATGGAATTCAATGTTATTTAACACAGAAACACCTAGGTACTGTTAGATAATGAAGAGTGCATCTTTCTGATCTATAAGGACATACAATCTTGTGGAGGTAGCACTCGAATGGTTGTGCGCAACTCTTGTACAGCCACGGGAGGTGGAGAAGCTGTTGGGCGACAATAACCTGTATGCATGAGAACTATGCAACAAAAATTTAAAATCAGTACCGATTTCAAACATGTCAAATTCCGTCATTTGCAATCAAAAGCTATTGCAAGCCTTTTCACATTAACACATACCAGCAACAAGATCCGAGTCATAAGTGTAAACATCGGTCCCCCACAGCTGGCCACCTCTAACCTGAACATAATAATGTATACTCTCAAAGATAGGTATAGCATCAATAACTAAAGCATATATAAATTTCATACCTTGAATTTCAAATTTAAACATACAATATGGTTATGTAAGTAAATAAATAAAAGACTTTCATCTCATCAAATCATTTTATTAGCTTAAGTACTTCAACAAATTTCTGCAACAGGAAAAGCAATCATAAAAGGGGGACTATAAAAGTTGCTTCCATTGCAGGAACAACAACAAACGAAAGGGAAACTAGAAAAACGTTGAGAGGGAAAAGGACATAAAAATTGTTTTTTATGAGATAAGTGCAGAAATAATTTCACGAACATCAGCCTTCATGAACCAAAGTCCTCAAACTTCTCTTTAACAAGTAACAAATAAAACACACATAACTCACTAGGTAAAAAATACAACAGAAGCCAGGAATATACGAACAAAAGAGAGCAAAACCTCAACAAAGACTTCACCAGCAATAAGAAAGAAGCAGCAAAAACAATCATCAATGTAAAACACACACAAAAAACCTAATACTCCCTCCCCCAGCCCCCAAATGCACTCAACTATCAATTTTATATCAACAGAGTTTGATCTCACTTGACGGTTTGTAGCGGTGACATTCTCAGCTGGTATACGAATTTCAAAAGTAGGGCCACTTTTAGAACTTTCACTATTTTTTTCCACTTGAGATTGAGATAATTCATATTCCTTCCATAACTTTATCAGTTCTTGCATGCTTTCACCAACTTTATAAACAACAGAAGATACTTCTGCTTTACCTGAAATATCAGAACTCACATATAATATAATGAACATGAAGAATAGAAAGATATCTGCCTCTGATCCTTTTCATTCTATCAACAACTACTAACAAATGACAGGTGCATTGCACATTATAATGGTACTATCACACAATGACATAACACAACAGTAAAAAGGAAGTGTAATAGAAGATGAGCCAATCTGAAAGGAGAGAATGCATCACATAAGCCAATGGGCCAAGTAGAGCAATTTCTGTCAAAAACCAAACTAATTCATGGCATGCAGGCACAATTCTATGACAAGTCAAATTCGTTGAGCCAGGTAAAACAAAATAGCCGGGGTACCTTGAGACCTGAAATATAAATGAAACAGAAAACTTGTCAAAAGAAAAACAAAAATGGGAGACAGTGGGCTATACATCTAAAAAAATTAAAATGGCAGCAATGAGGTATAATTCAAGCAGGAATCAAAACTTCAATATGAATACGAGAAGAAACCAATATCAAGATCTCTTCAATGTGCAATAGTAAGTTAGTAACCAAATTCACACATATTCTTAATCTTCAATCAAAATTCTTAAGTTTAAAAACAACTAGTACATCAACAACCTGAATTTCGATTTAGCAAATAAACATATTAGTTGCCTAACTGTCTTCAACTAAATTTCTCTCAATCAAAACTGGATTTTGTGGAACTCATTCCTTCAAAGGTCCAAGCATATTCAATGGTTTGATGATACACATACAAATGCACAAGTGTATTCCTCCAAGGCCCAAATATAAAAAAAAAAAAAAAAAAAAAAACTGATAGCATTGTGAGAGAACGATAGAATCTGGTATTTTTCAAAGATATAGCGGAAAAAACTCAAGGAGCAAGCTCCTGATTACAGAGCATAGCAACAGTAAAAATATAAAACACTAGTAAGGAAAGAACAAAGAATACAGTTAATGTCCAGCTGACAAATACACCACTATTTTCTTGGCTGATCTAATGTTAAGCTATTTCGAAGGTGCTTAACTTACACCAGTGCTTTCTTTGCTGACACATACTATTAATGTTAAGCTGTTCATCCACAGATTCAATTGTACTTCCTAAAAAATTAGCTGTTCATCCACAAATTCACTTGTACTTCCTAAAAATTCAGGCTAGTAAAATACACGAACAATAATTGGGTATCATTTGCTACCAGTCAAAAATGTTAAGAGGTACACATTAGATTATAGTGTCCTCCCAAATGCAATTCAGAAAAGGATTAAAAAAATTATCCAGCCATTCTAAATTTGTTATAGCACTCTGAAGCCTATCTTCTATAACTACATGATCACAGGGAATAAATTCAAAATATACTTTAAATGAAAAGTACTTATTGAGCAAGTTACAAGTTATCACACAATTAACCAAGAAAAGTGGAGGAAAAAAACATACTCTTCATTCTCAGGGGCATGAGCATGGGATCTAAAACGAGCCTCCCGATTGGCCACCTGCGGGCTTCCCCTTGATCGATGGATCCTTTTACGATGTTGAACATTATAATTATGAACTTCCCTCTCCTTTTCTCCAGACCCTTCCCCGTGAACAATTCCATCTTCTGATTGTTTGTCAATTTTACTGCGCTTCTCAGGCCGATCTCCCTGTAAATCAGCATCCCTTTCTTTCCTCCTCTCTCTAGCTTCTCCATCAACATTTTTCCAGCTATCAACATCTTTCTGTTTCTTCTGTTCTGGTAAAACATTTTCTTGCACAGTACTTTTTGCTGATCCATCACCAAGTTCCATGTCATCATTCAAAGCCTCTTTGTCAATGCTATTCCAGGATTCCCTCTTGTTATGATCCTTTTCCCTCTCTTTTGAACTTTCTTTCTCTTTTGGAAGATCTTTCCTCTCCCTCTCCAATTTTTCTACATCTTTATCTTCCTTGGCAGATTCTTTGTTGTCACCACTATTATTGTTAACTGGTGTACTGCTTCTGCGATCACTTCTCTCCTTTTCCCTATCCCCCCAATCCCGATGCTTGCCATCCTTTCTTTTTCTTTCTTTAAACCTATCTTCACTTTTAGAATCAATTTTGTTTTCTCCAACAGCTTCATGAGTTTCCAAACTGTCCCTTTCTTCTGCCATTGAACTGCCCTTTCCAACTTCTGGTGTATTGCCACGTGATGCATGCCAAGAATCCAAACTCCCACCAGGAGTATCAGAAAATCTCTTCCCCCTATACTCCTTTGATTCTTTCCAATTCAAGTGGCTGCTGCTGCTTACCATACCATAGCCATCCTTATCTGTCTTAATGTCACCTTTCGAATCATTATGACTATCTCGTTCATATCTGACATCCTTGTTGTCATCTCCTCTGGCATCAACTCGTGCATCTTTTTCACTTTTAGCAATCTGAGAATCCCTTCTGACTTCACCATGCAATTCCTTCTTCTCAGAGTTCATATCACGATTCTCAAACCGGAGATCCCTACTCTCCTTGAAATCCCTAGATTCTATCCTGTTCTCAGTTCCAGTGGGATGATCTGTATAAGAATCATTTGAAGATGATGGCATCCGATACACTGTATGAAGAGGAGATCTTCTATCTGCATCACGAGATTCAGTACGGAGTGTCTTTGCCACCCGGGAATCCTGACCCATATCATACGGAATATGGTGGTCATTTGAAACAGATGGCATCAACTTGGAATATGTACCAGAATCTGGATGTGGATGCTTTGAAGACTGATGAACAGAATCTTCATGAGACCTCTTAGGCACCCCGCTCATAATGAAAACCCAACACGGTTAGAAACCTCAAAAGAAAGCAATCCGACAGCAAAAAAAACTCCTATCTCTGCTGTCCACACATTCCACAGTAGTCAGTAGCTGCAAGCCAACAATGGAAACAATATAACAACACATTAATTAATCACACCAAAAACAATTTTGAAATGCATTCAAGTTCAACGTATGTAAACACGACAAAGAGAAATAATGACTGAAGTCAACGAGAAAGTAACCCGACAAAGCACATCCCCAACACAATCAACATCAAATTACACATACCACGACAAACATAACACCACATTAATTTATCACAGCAAAGGCAATTTTCAAATGCATTCAAGTTCAGCATATGAGAAACACGACAAAGAGAAACAATGACAGAATTCAACAATAATGTAACCGATCAAGCAACATCCTCAACACAATCAACATCAAATTAACACATACCACGACAAACATAAAACCTAATCAGAATTAATATTTTATAATGTCCATATATAACTTATCATGCCAAAAACAAATTTCGTATGCCTTCAAGTTCTACTTATCAGAATCACCACAAAGAGAAACAATTATAGAGAAGTCGCGCCACAATAACCAATGAAGCAACATGATATCAAAATTAACTGATGCCAGGACAAACATAACTTAATAAGATTTTTGTATTCTTAATCAAACACAGCATTTACATGCAGTATAAATATAATTACAACCCTAGAATCAAGTATCGAATGCCAATTAGCCAGAACCAAAACTTAAATCTCTCACTCACTCACACACAAAATCTATCCTCACGCACCCACGTCATCATCATGAGCAATAACATTATCATAGAACTCAAAACCAAGCGACCTAGTTTCCAGCCAAAAAGCCGAACATACAATTAGAAACACTGTCAATTTCAATAGAAAACCTCCTAAACAACTTGAAGAAAGGGAACATCTACTGAAGAGGAAAAATTAAACCCAATTTAGAGCAATAGCAACTGTAGATTAAGAGGTTTCACAATAGCAGTTCGTGAAGTTAGAAAAATCGGCATTATCAGGTTACTCAATCAAATACAAATTTCAAATTCTCACTATCCAACTCAAACTCCGGGGCGGAGAAAATACCAAAGGAAACAGCTGTGTAAAACAGAATAAGCAAATTAACGAAACATCAATAACAATTTACACGACATTCGAATGTGAGCGAAATAGAAAATAGGGAAATCGAACAGCACGAAGATGGAAGGAAGCGCATGTGAAGGGAATTGAAGAGCGAAATGCAAATGCAAATGGAAGTGAAATGGATTGAGAAATTGGAGCAGCGAAAGAGTAAGAAAACCCTAGAAGTTGTAGAGAAAGAGTGTTTTGAGATAACCTGAATTGTCGCGGAGCCTCTTCTATCGGAAGTGTGTGTTGTGTGTGGCTTTTGAAGTTTTGTGTTGTGTTGTGTGTTTATGTGAGACTGTGTTTGAGACTCACTAAATGATTGCTTCTGTATCGGGAGGATGCAACGCCAACACCAAACAGAGAATGCGGAAAAATTAAGAAAAAAATAAATCATTTTAAAATGTTTTTATCGAGATTTTTATTTATTTTTATTTAAAATCAGTGAAAAAAATTATCCGTACTTATAAATATTATAAGAAAAAAATATTATTGTAAAAATAATATCCATCACAATTTGATATATTAAAGTTATTTTAATCAAAACCTAATTCTATAAATCACCTTTCATATCTTTCTATAAAATTTTAGATCAAGAATTATTGTTTCATCATATAAATGCAATCAATAAGAACGAATTAAATTACTAATATTAGATAGAAAATAACAACATGTACTCATTTATAATTAAGAACAAAAAAATATATTCAATCTCAAAATAGTAACTTCATAATGTATATACAAATAAAATCATAATAGTAAGAACACGGTAGCTTCCCAACTATTTTTCTGTTTGCTCTGATTTCTTTGAATTACATAATTATCACAAACACTCCTAATAATACTTTTACAAATGGAGGAGGAAAAATAAAAGAAGTTGAACTAAAATTCAATATTTATCTCTGTCCATTTGTAAATTTCATATTAATAGTTTTACGTATTATTGGGATGCGAAAAAAAATTGTATCCGCTACTATAATAAAAAACTAAATTATCCATGGATAATCATTTAACTACAAGAGTTTGTCTGTAAATTTTTATTACCTATAAAATCACCCACTAATTTTATTAATATTAAAAAATAAAAATAAAATGAAACTGAACACATAATAAGTTTATCTATGGAAAAAAAAATCATAAATAAAACTAATTAAACCACAGATAAAATGAAAAGAAAAATATATTTAAAACAAAAATGTCAAACCGCCTTCTCTCCCCATCTCTCTGAAACCTAACTCCAAATCACTCAAAACCTCCATTGTAAACTCTCTCCAGAGAGACATCTACATTTATGTCGACTTAAAGGCCTCACATCTATGTTACCTCCACCATCAAAGTCAGCCAAGAAGGTGTTGGAATCATAGTATAAGTAAGAAATAAATATTGTAAATTGATATCCACAGTTAACAATATACGAGTATGTTTCATCCGCATTTTAAGGAGACATGTACGAATATCATAGTAAGCATATCCGTAGATATCTGTATCCGCTATACTATAATTTAAATTAATTAAAAAGTTAAAAAAAACATGTTTAAAACATTAACCCATCGATTTTAAATGGTTTTAAAAATTATACATTTCTTTGTAAGATACGTTGTTTAGATAGATTATTTGAACTTTGCTTGAAATCTATGAATATTATGTATTATATTTTATTTGAATTAAGGATTAAAATATGTTGTTAAATATTTTATTTTATTCTTTTATAAATACTCACAAATACATGTAGATTTTAATAAAATATACAAGTACTCGTATAACAAATACATAAATATGAAAACGAATACAAGACAAATGCTTATCTAATAAATAAAGTAAGATGAGTTATTGTCCGTACTCCATTCGTCTCGCTCCATCATTCTTCATCATATGTCCACTTGGGTGAGGTCGTTACTTTCGTGCTAAGTACGATGACATTGTTAATAAGGATTAAAATTGCCTTTTCAATGACAAATTACTGTTAATCTAGAAATCATTAGAAAATGGGGCATTTTTTGAAAGTTCCAGATTGTTGTAAATGTCATTATATGCGTGAGATCAACGACAAAAATCGTATATGTTCTTAGTTTTCCTTTTTGTTAAATTTTTTTATCAACTATTAACAAATTGTCATCCAAAATTACGTGTGCCATGACAACTACATTAAGAACTTTAACTTTTTTCTTTAAATGTTACCGAGTACTATATTTGTGCCAGGCTTCTCCAAGTTCTTCTTCACAAATGTTTCTGACCGTTTGTCTTCAAAAGAAACGTTTAGATAATAGAAAAACAATTATAACAAGAATTATTTGTTTGATTTCATCACAAAATGTTGGCTGGTCAAATCAAATATCATAAACATAGACTCGGAAATATAATAAACAAAATTTTTCTTTCTTCTTTTTCTTCTTCACATCTCTTTAAATTGATTACTTTCTATCTATGAACAAAACAGAAAGTGTTTGATTTGATTGAAGAGAAGAAGAAGAGTGATAATATGGGGTTGAGATTGAACGAAACATTCTACCTTTCGCATGGATCACCAGCTCTGGCCGTAGATGATTCCATTCCGGCAAGGAAGTTCTTCACTTCATGGAAAGAGCGGTTTCCGGCGCCACCCTCCGCCATTCTCGTCGTCTCGGGCCACTGGGACACTCATGTTCCCACTGTCAACGTCGTTGACCGAAACGACACCATCTACGACTTCTATGGCTTCCCCGAATCCATGTACAAGGTTTGTTTACTGTTGTGATTCATAGGTTAAAGTATTCTCTTAATCTTTCTGTTTGCTTAATTTTCTCAAAATTTTATCTCTTCATTATTCTAATTTTTTATATGTTCTTTAAAATCTACTCTAACGAAATTTCTAAACCTAATATTATTGAATCACATATTAATATTTAGTCTCACATTCAAAATATATATGTTTTGTTAAAAAAGTTATGCTTAAAGTCAACAAAATTTAAATTGTCTTTTTGAGGTTAGGTTAGACTTAAAATCAATTGCATGAGGATCATCCAAAACTTATTTTGATGAGATTTATTGTTTATTAGACTTATCGTCATCAGATCACTCATTAATATATAATTTCACATTCAGCGTGTACATAATGTACATGTCTCGACGTGAAAGAAGTTAGACTTATGTCAATAAAATATAAATTGTTTTCTGATAATATAAATCAAACATACACTATTTTCTTTCTCACATTTTGGTCTTCTCCTACTATTTATCTAGTTTTTATCTTGAACTTGTGTTGGTAGTTGAAGTATCCAGCACCTGGGGCACCACAGTTGGCGAAGAGGGTGAAGGAGCTTCTGATAGGATCAGGGTTTGAGCAAGTGAACGAAGACATGAAACGTGGGCTTGACCATGGTGCATGGGTGCCACTTTTCTTGATGTACCCAGAAGCAGACATACCAGTGTGTCAACTCTCACTTTCATCCAACAAAGGACCCACTTACCATTATAACATGGGAAAGGCTTTGGCTCCTCTCAAAGATGAAGGTGTTCTTATCATTGGGTCTGGGAGTGCCACCCATAACCTCAAAGCAATGGGGCCTCGTAATAGCCCACCTGCTCCATGGGCTCAGGCTTTTATGACCTGGCTCAAAACCTCTCTTCTTGAAGGAAGGTAATGATTTTCCGCAATTTATTCCTTCATCCCCATATTTTTCTCATGCTAGATGTTTACACTTGATCCATAAGTGCTTAAAACTAGTTTTTGAAGTGGGAATAACATGCTTCTTAGTTATGCATTTGAATCCATGAGTGTAGGTACGAGGAAGTGAATGAATATGAAGAGAAGGCCCCATATGCAAAAATGGCTCATCCCTACCCAGATCACTTCTTGCCACTGCATGTGGCCATGGGTGCTGCGGGTGAAAATGCAAAGGCCAAAGTTCTTCATGATAGTTGGGATGTTGGTTCTATTTCTTGTGCTTTTTTTAGTTTTACAACTACTAACACTTAATACCATATTCTTCCTTGTTTTCTTCATATATATATATATATATATATGGTACAAAATGTTCAAATTACAACAAATACATTGTTGTGATCAATAAGAACATGTGATGATGTGAACTTGGTGTTTGTTTATTGTAGTATCTCCTTTCACCTCTTCCTGCTTATTTACCATTTTTCTTCTCTTACATACTCTTTAATACTAGAGTGTAATATTTTTCATAGCAATATTAATTCTAAATAGTGAATTAAATATGTTTGTAATTTCTTTAAAATTAGTAAGTTTTAGCTTTGATTCTTATAATTCTTTTTTTTAATTCCTGGAAAATTTTAAATAACTATTTTATTCCTTATAAAAGGTGTAAATTTAGTTTTTTCTCCTAGAGAAATGTTTTTCTTTGATTTTTATTTTTTTAATTTCTAATATTATTCATTTTAAAATAAATAAGTAATATCTATTTTATAGATTTTGGAAGTAGTTTTTAAGTGCCATATGTTGATATTGTATAACAACATTAATATACATAACTTGCCATTATTTGTTTAACACATGAGCAATTACTAAAAGAAAAATGTTTTTTTTCTATAAACAAAATTCATATGTAATGCATAAAATATATAGGTAATTAGATTTGCGGATTACATACGAAAAAAATCTAATATAATATTGTTGTATGTAAATTCACATTTAGAAAAAATTTCATAAGTAATTTTACATATAGATTTTTTTAGTAGATAATGAAATTTGTAGAAAAATTTATACTAATTATTTTGTGTGTTACTCTAGGTGAATTACACAATAAAAAATAACTTATATACGGAATAATCGGTAGATAAATTCACTCAAAATATATATATATATATATATATATATATATATATATATATATTGCATCCAGAATAATTCGTAGATAAATTACATATAAAAAAAATTATAAATAATATTGGGTTACATAATAATTTGTAGGTAATGTAGAGTGAATTACATACAAAAATCTGTATGTAATATTGTATTTTTTAAATTAAAAAATATTTTTTTTCTCTGTTTTTCTTTTACATTTCCTATAAATAAATTGTAATGAAAATTAAATTAAAAAAAATAATTTAAAATCAACAATTCGTCCAAATTAAAAATCTAAGATATAATCTTAATCAAGTTGTAACAAAACATAATTTAAAATTACTAACATAATTAATCCAGAAGTGAAAGATTCTATGTGTTTTCTTGTTAATAAGGAGCTACTGTGACGAAGAGTGCCGCATTGATGCTGACATGAATTAATCATTTCAACTTTAGAAGGATTCAAAACTAACTAAAATCAAAAGCAAAATAAAAAGTCACTTATTTAACATAAAAACATTTGAAAGTGACACGTTACTTGAGTTGATTTCATCACAAAATGTTGGCTGGTCAAATGTCATAAACATAGACTCGGAAAATATGACAGACAATACAACACGTTAGATAATAAAAAACATTATAACAACTAGCGTTCACACCCATGAGTTATACATATTTTTTAAATATATGTATATTACATTAATAGGTGTTAATAATATAATAT
The DNA here is from genome assembly GCF_037176805.1 of Vigna unguiculata. Lineage (NCBI taxonomy): Eukaryota > Viridiplantae > Streptophyta > Magnoliopsida > Fabales > Fabaceae > Vigna > Vigna unguiculata. Next base: position 46,266,439 of record NC_140795.1, on the reverse strand, counting down.
TATATTTATTAAAATAAAATAAAATATATAAAAAAAATAAGAGAATAATTGTTGATAAATAAATAAAAAGTTTATAAAAATTTTAATTTTCAAAAATTTAATAAATAATTATATTTTAAAAAATAAAATTGATATTTTAAAATATGAAAAAAAAAATCTTTTTATTATTGTTATAGATAAAAAAAATGGAATGTGAAATAAACAAATAATTATCATAATATTTATTCATCCTTGCATATAACTGTTTTAATAGTTATAAAAAGTGGTATATATAAATAATAATAATAATAATAATAATAATAATCCATAGTATTATTAGTATATTCCTTCTTCTTTCTTTCTTCCTTTCTTTGCCTCTCTTTAAATCCTTCATTGATTACTTCTATCTATGAACAAAATCTTGAGATTTTGTTACAGTTCAAATACTAGGGCAAGGGAAGAAGAAGAAATAGAAAGTGGTGATTTGATTGAAGAGAAGAAGAAGAGTGATAATATGGTGTTGAAATTCAAGGAAACATTCTACGTTTCGCATGGATCACCAGCTCTGGCCGTAGATGATTCCATTCCGGCGTGGAAGTTCTTCACTTCTTGGAAAGAGCGGTTTCCGACGCCACCCTCCGCCATTCTCGTCGTCTCCGGCCACTGGGACACCCATGCTCCCACCGTCAACGTCGTTGACCGAAACGACACCATCTACGACTTCTATGGCTTCCCCAAATCCATGTACAAGGTTTGTTTACTGTTATGATTATTAGGTTAAATTACTCTCTTAATCTCTCTCTTTCTTTAATTTTCTCTGAATTTGATCTCTTCATTGCTCAAATTTTTAATGAGTTATTTAATTTTAAAACTGAGCTAATGTTAATATTTTTTAGTTATTTTGACATTAACGATGGAGAATACGTATGAACCTCGCACTTTCTATTGATTGTGATGACAAGAAAAATATTTTTGTTCAATTTTAAAAAATTAAGAGATTAAAATGGATGAAATAAAATTATAAAAACACGTTCCTTTATTATTAATAGAAAACGCATTTTGTGGCTTGTTATCTTTTTTTTAGAGTTAAATTTAATTGTGAATAACTTGTTAAAAAAAAAACTTGTTTTGGATAATATTTTTTGTGATTGTGGAATAAATTTCAGCATTAATGGAAGAGCAAAATAGAGAGAAATAAACTATGTATATAAAAGATGAAATATCTTATATTAATTGTATAAATTGTTGTTGTTTGAGATATTTTGTTTGAACATCGTTTGTTAGAAATGAACACAAAACCTGTCTGAGTTAAGCTCTTTGGTGTTTTCAATTTTCGGGCAAACGTTATTGGTAATAATTTAGTTAATTTTTAGGTTAAATTTCTTATTCCTATATTTTCTTTTATTACGGAATACGAGAAAAAAATGTAAATGAAATGAAATTAAATACGAAGATCACTATTTTCTCCTTAAAAAAAGAATAACTAATATGTAAATATCATTTCCATATGTTCAATTCTCATTTTAATGGGTTTATTACAATCCAACTAAACTTTTATATGATATAACAATAATAGCCTATTATTATTAAATAGTATTTATTTATCAATAAAGACTTTAAAATCATTAGTAATGCAAGAATTTATACATGTTCAAGTGATCAACAATTATATATTTTTTATAGAAACTATACTTTAAAAACTTGGTCAATGTCGTTAAGAAGAAAGCTAAACCCACTTTACATGCATATTTTTTTGTTAAGTTAATTATATCATAAGTAGCATGATGATTCATGATTTGAAATATAGAGAGAGAGAGAAAAGAAAATAAAACTAATTTGACTTGTTCCTTGGCAATTGTTTATGTTTGGTGAAGTGTTACCATCTTATGAAGTTGGTGATGGACACATATTTATTCTTTGAAAGCAAACAATGCTTTCTTTTCTTTAAACTTACATTCTAATTTTTTTCTTATCTCTTGGTATCTTTGACTTCTAATCCCCACTTTCCACCTCAATTTGAAAACAACTTGGTAACCATGATTTAACAAATATAAGAGCATGTTATATATATATATATATATATATATATATATATATATATATATATATGTATATTCAAAAATTCATGTTTTTCATCAATTAATTAATTCTTCTTCAAAATTTATAAAGTTCTTAAAAATCCAGATAAAATATATTGACGTGAAAAAACCTAATTTATCACTAAACTTTAAACTTGTTTTCTTTGTTTTGTTAAAACTTATTCCTATATCACTAAATATTAAACAAACTTATATAAGTTGATACAGGAGTGATAAAATGGTTGAGTGATAAAATGGAAGAGAAGTAAGGGAAAGGTCATGTAGTTTGATCATTCCTGTTAACAATTTAAAAAAATATTATTATGGACCAACTAATAAAAAACTAAGAACTAACATTTGTCTATAAAAAAAAGTTGATGTAAACTTCATAGAAAAAAATAATTTTGTGAGATTAGGCTAAGTTAAAATCTAGTTCTAAAGATTGCATGAAGGTCATCCAAAATTTATCTTAGCAAACATTGTTGCTTGTTGTATCTATTATTATCAGATCGTTCATTAATATCTAATCTTACATTCAAGATGTATATGCTTTGTCGTGAAAAGTACTAGGCTTAAAGTCAACAAAACCTAAACATTGTTGAGAATAGAAATCAAACATACACTAATTTTTTTTCTCACATTTTGATCTTCTATTACTATTTCTCTAGTTTTTATCTTGAACTTGTTTTGGTAGTTGAAGTATCCAGCACCTGGGGCACCACAGTTGGCGAAGAGGGTGAAAGAGCTTTTAATAGGATCAGGGTTTGAGCATGTGAATGAAGACAAGAAACGTGGGCTTGACCATGGTGCATGGGTGCCATTGTTGTTGATGTACCCAGAAGCAGACATACCAGTGTGTCAACTCTCACTTTCATCCAACAAAGGAGGCACCTACCACTATAACATGGGAAAGGCTTTGGCCCCTCTCAAAGATGAAGGTGTTCTTATCATTGGGTCTGGGAGTGCCACCCATAACCTCAGAGCAATTGGGCCTCGTAATAGCCCACCTGCTCCATGGGCTCAAGCTTTTATGACCTGGCTCAAAACCTCTCTTCTTGAAGGAAGGTAATGATTTTCAGCAATTTGTTCCTTCATGCCCATATTTTTCTCATGCTAGATGTTTACACTTGATGCATAAGTGCTTAAAACTAGTTTTTTGAAGTGGGAATAACATGCTTCTTAATTATGCATTTGAATCCATGAGTGTAGGTACGAGGAAGTGAATGAATATGAAGAGAAGGCCCCATATGCAAAAATGGCTCATCCCTACCCAGATCATTTCTTCCCACTGCATGTGGCCATGGGTGCTGCTGGTGAAAATGCAAAGGCCAAAATTGTTCACGATAGTTGGGATGCTGGTTCTTTTTCTTATGCTTCTTTCAGTTTTACAACTGCTAACACTTAATACCACATTCTTCACTCTTCTCTTCATATATATGTTACAAAATTCCTTCAAATTACAACAAATACATTGTTATGATCAATGGGGACATGTAATGATGTGAACTTGGTGTTTGTTAATTATATCATCTTCTTTCATCTTTTCCTATTTATTTACTTTTTTTCTTCTCTTACATACTCTTTACTTACTTCGTAGCAGTATTAATTTTAAATATTGACTTAACTATGTTTTTCATTTCTGTAAAATTAGTAGGTTTTAATTTTGGTTCTCACATATTTTTTTTTTAATTCCTGTAAAATTTTAAATAACTATTTTGTTCCTTATAAAAAGTGTAAATCTAGTTTTTTTACCTCTTGGAAAATACTTTTCTTTGATTTTTATTTTTTTTTATTTCTAAAATTATTTATTTTAAGATAGATAACTAATATTTGTTTTACAGATTTTGAGGTTATTTTATGTGTCATATGTTGATATTGTATAACGACATTAGTATACATTATTTACCATTATTTGTTTAACACATGAACAGTTAACTAATGCTTAATAATTCAAGAGATCAAAATTAATTTCAATTTTGGAAGGATTGAAAACAAACTAAAAGCAAAAGCAAAATAAAAAGTCGCTTATTTTTCAGAAATGAAAACATGAGAAAACATTTGAAAGTTGGTGCAACGTGTCATTCTCCTTACTGGTAGTTAATTTTCTAGGTGAATAAGGAAAATTACTGGTGTCTTCCATAAGTTTTTATTCATGAATAAGTAATTTTATAAAATTGGCTTAAATACCTTTTTTTTTCTCATTTTCGTAATATTTGTTGCGAATGGTATTCATTTTGACAGAATGTTTAAAATGGTCATCATTTTTACCGAATGTTTAAAATGATCCTCATTTTCGCAATTCATGTTTTATTTGATTCTTTTATATGACGTCGTTTAAATCATTAACGGGACATTACGAAACATTGTACAGTACACGTAACACACCCTAATACAGAAAATGACCAAATAAAACACGAATTACGAAAATGTGGACCATTTTAAACATTCGATAAAAATGAGAACCATTTTAAACTGTCAAAATGAGAATCATCCACAACAAACACTACGCAAATGAGGACCAAAAAAGTATTTAAGCCTATAAAATTATATCATGATATCATAGTAATATGTGAAACTAAAGAAACCCAAATAAGTTTCTAAAAAATTTAGAATTTCATTTAAGTCTTCAATTTCTTTTAGTCTTGATTCCAAATCAGTTTTTTTTTTATGAAGTTAAACAAAGCTCTAAAAAATTCCAGAAATCCATTTAAAATTTTATTTAGTTTTTCAAAAATTACTTAGACAAAGAATTTAGTGTTAGAAACTAAATTATTCATTCATTGAAAATCCTACGTAAAAAAGGATATATTCCTTTGTTCATCTCCTCATTGTAGTGAGAAGACATGCGAGAAAAGGAACATAGTAATTGACTCTATGTTTCTTGCTAAACGAACATGATTCTCTATAATATTTTCCTTGTCCTCTTTTTCCAACTAAGACGTGATTTTTTTGCATTGGTTAAATGAATCAGATGTTTGGTTTGTGCTGAAACAATAATTGTTCTGGAATAAAAGGTTGCGAACTTTGGGGTATGGCCATCCTCGAAAGCAGCATGAAGCAACGAGAAGAAGAGTGAGAGAGAGAGAGAGAGGACAAAGCTGAGAGAAACGAAAATCTTTACATTAGCTCATAAACAACATAATACAAATTCACAAGATTTTACGTCTAACAATCTAGTGGAACCTATACAAGACTCCACCAAAGGAAAGAGCTGACAATAAAGAAATTCATAATCCCCAACTGTATTTCAGCGGCAGAAAACCTTTTCTCTAGTACTTCAAGGATACTGGGGGTGTCAAAGACAATGCCATTGTTTTTTCAGTTTATAACCTAAAATTCAGTGTCAAAGCATGAAGCCATGATCTTTGAAACCATGGACCTTGCAAAAGGGATGTAGCTCAAACTATACCTGCCGATCAATACATCAGAAGATAGAAGAAATATGTCAGATTATACAGGAGTGATACATGTCCATCACAACAGCATAAATCATATTATTGCATTCTTGAAGAAAAATCAGATTATACAAATATTAAAACATAGATATCATTAATACTTCAAATGAAAGAAAGCCCTTTTAGTTTCATTATCAATTCGTGGCTACCCTAATTGATTCCATAACCATTCAAACTATATTGTTTCGGGGCTTATCGGTGGACAAATAGCCTCTCTTTGGAGCATATACATTATATAATTGAACTTATCTTTATAATTTTCCCTATAATAGGCATACTACTTTATGGCACATCAGATTTATGGTAAGGTAACTTAATGTGCGCATACAGCACACTTCAGGATATATATATATATATATATATATATATATATATATATATATATATATATATATATATATATATATATATATATATATATATTAAACAAATGTATATGGAAGACAAGTGGAAAATTTGAGACGTACCAAACAAGTGCCCCAAACTCCAAAATAAGTGCAAGAAATGTCAGTAACTTGTTATGGACCTGTTTAATGCAAAATAACGAGATAATAAGCTAGTAAAAGATAGGAGCTTTTTTTTTGCATAAATAAAAGAAAAGACAATTACATGTTGACTTACATAAAGAGCACAAAACAAGGCGATTATCATACTTGCAATGTATATGGAAGTTGCATATATACGAACAGGATCGAGCATCATTGTCACTTGCCTCTTAGGACCTATCAGGAACGCTGTGCTGCCATAAAAAAGATTTCCAATTAGAATTTAAAATAAACAGAACAGCATTGAAAAGGCGTTTCATATATTATATTCATATAATATATTTGAAAAATCGCATTCAGTTTCCTTTTAGCTGGGTGATGTAACACTCATTTATATGCATATGATTTCTTACGTGTATATATAAAAGTTATAATTTGAACATTATATTTTGCTGTAAGTAAGTAGCTATATTGGCCTGCGGTCTAGATTACTAGTACTAAGGGGATCATTTTTCCATAGATGCAATCATCCATATTTAAATTTTATTTGTCTATTATAAGAACATATATCTCTTTTTGTTGTAGATATTTTTTATAGTTCCATTATACTCTTTCAAGTTTAGTATTTTAAATTAGAAATAACTCAATAGTTTGAAGTTGAAAAGTTATGAATAGATTCATATGTTTTATTTTTTCATCGTACTCTTACAAGTGTTTATTCATATTTATTCTGATTACATATCTCGTTATGTCTGATTTGTCACATCATTCGATACTTGCCGACGGAAAGTTGATTGGTGACAACTTCTTGGACCATTATCGAAATTTGAAAATTGTTCTCCAGCAAGAAAAACTTATCTATACAATCGAGAAACGTAATGTGCCTAAACCAAAAGACAAGGATGATGCTGAGCCTTCTAGCACTTACAAGAAGTACTTAAGGATTGCACGAATTCCAAATGCATCATCTAAGCATCAATGAGTTTAGAACTCCAAAGACAACATGAGGACATGAATCCATATGCTATCATTGATCATCTTAAGAAGATGTATGGTTCATAGAGTAGGACAGCCAGATACCAGCGGTATAAGACCCTTTTTAGGTCCACAATGAGTGGAAATGCTAATGTGGGACTGCATGTTCTGAACATGATTAGTCTTATAGAACAACTTGAGAAGTTGGATTGCAAACTTGAGATGGAGTTATCTCACAATTTGATTATGCAATCACTCCCTAACTCATTCTCATTGTTCATTGTTAATTTTAACATGAACAAGATGGATTGCGAGTTGCATGACATGTCGAACTTGTTGGTTGACTATCAAAATCAGGTAGATTCTGGTAAGAACCAAGGATCTGTCTTGGTGGTTGGAAGGTCTAACAAGAAAATGGGCAAAGGCAAGTACAAGCCTAGAAAGAAACCTTTTGCAGCTAAGGGTGGTGTGACCCAGCCTAAGCACAAGAAAGGTGATGTAAAAGTAATGTTGAGTGTTTCTTCTATAAGGAGAAAGGACACTCGAAAAGGAATTGTCGTGAGTATTGATTCTTTGAGAGAAAATAAACAAGGTGAGACATTCTTCAAAAATGTTTTCATGATTTCCTTAATTATATTATTGATCCTTCAGTATGGGTATTAGATATTGGTTGCCTTCAATATCTCAACCCGTTGCAAGGACTACGAGTAACTAAATTGTTAAAGAAATGAGAAGTCACTTTTCAAGTGAGAAAAGAAATGGTGCAATTGTTGCAGCCAAAGCCATAGTAATAGTTTCCTTAATATTGATAAGTTTATCTTGCATGAGAACAAATCTCAGATTTCGATACCAGTCCAAAAAGTTGTCATCAACCAACTTTCCATCGGTGAATATCGAATGTAGTAACTAAGCAGACATATTGAGATATCTAATAAGAATAAATATGTCCGTACATATTCAAAAAATATTTATCACAAGTAAGAATACTCGCACTTACTACAATAGCAATTTTAGAAATTAATATTTACTTTAGTGGAAATATAATATAAATGTCTTAAAAATATATGAATCTATTCATAATTTTTCAACTTCAAACCATTTAGTCATTTTTAATTTAAAATAACAAACTTGTAAGAGTACAATGAAACAATAAAATGTAACTACAAAAAATATCTATAGAAAAAGAAGTAAAAAAGGTATATATTCTTACAACAGAGATAAATAAAATTTAAATATCAATGATTGCATCTATGGAAAAATGATCACCAATACTAGTAATCTGGACCACAGATTAATCTGGCAACTTACAACAAAAAATAATGTTCAAATCATAACTTGTATATGTACAAGTAAGACATCTTATGCACATAATAATGAGTGTTACATCACCCAAGAAGTAAAAGAAAGAAAATGGAAACTTAAGTCCGAAATGAGATTATGCAAATCGGTCTTGCTTATTTTCATATTGATATCCTAGCCTTAAGAAAGTAGTTCTATATTGGTTGTTAAAATTTGTTTAATGCACAGTAAGGATTCAAAACATGTAACACCTATTTTATTAGAATGACTTCCGAACACTTGGTGCTCTTCATCCATAAGAACAGAAATTAAACCATGAAAATCTCTCTTTTAAGAATTGTGATAGATACTCAATAACAACAAGAGCCTAGGTGAAGAGGAAAGAAAGGAAGGGATTAAGGACAATCATGAGTAACAAAGGTGAGATAAAATAGAATATGCAGGGGGATTTCTTTGAATAGACTAGACATACTGATGGGATGCAGCGTAGAGGAAGAGTAAGGAAGGTCTGACGTTTGCAAAGGTTACTAAAGTAAGACAGAGAATGAGCGGAAGGCAAGCACGAATCAGCAAGAACAGTGGGACTCAGGAGGAAGCTAGGCAACCTTGAAGAGCTGACTTAAACACTGTAATTCCCCATTTCTCATTTCACTCTGCGATCTGTGGGTTATGCCAGTTTCCTGTATTACTTAATGGATTTTACTGATTATTTTTTTGGACTCAAGTTCACAAAGAGAGCAAAATAACAAAATAGCCTATCAGCTGTAGGGTCTTTTGGAAAAAGTACTAATTTGAGGTTCATAGGATTATTGTTGTCTACAGTGGTATAAAGAGTAAAGAAACCTTATCGTCTCCCCCACACACCTCCTTTTCCAAAGGAAAGAAAGAAAAAACATTTTCCATTAGTTATAACAGTGTAATATTTGAAACCTGTGAACTAAAAACATTAAGTGTATCCTTATTTCTAATACATTAAACTGTAGAGTATAAGGAAGTCAGCATCATAATGCAATTATACAGCTCTAAAACAGGACATACCTTCCAAGTGAAAGCAAATTACCAAGAGTGAATGCTATTGCAAACTTGATTGGCTTGAAGAAAACAAGCATAGACTGTAACATGGGAGAGGGAAATGCCATTTATTAGTGCTTATTCTTGTCTGCCAAAATAAATGAGTTGCTATACATTAAAGTAGAAAGAGTAATAGTTGTAAGTGAAGTTTTCAGAAAGGAAATGAAAGAACTATATTCCCATCAAATTTTCATACAAAAGGCAAGAGAAGCCATTACCCTCATTACCAGTTGTTGATTTAAGTAAAAGAACCAAAAGTATAGGAGTTTTTTGCTTATTCTCTAAAACTAAAGAGTAATACAATATAATGGTGAACACATCTCAATGGCATTGTTGCGCCTTGTGTTTTGACTCTATTGGTCGTATGTTACAGTAATACTGGACATAGAAACATTCTCAACATTCACAGGGGTATAGGGTGCATACACAAGCCCACAATGGTAGTGTACGGGCCTTTGTTTCGGGCTGCCTTTCAGAATTGGGTTTGGCCATATTCTATGAAAGAGTCAAGCTTAATATTAATATTTCCACATTGAACTCAAGCACTAGCATATATGCTTCACTTATTTAACAAGAAAAATCATAATGTCAAACTTACCAATAGTGTACAAGTTAATCCAGCAGCAAAGCATATGGCAAAACCATATAGTCTCTGGTCACAGACAGAGAGCTTATTAGTTAAACTGTGAAAGACAATTTACAAATAGAAACCTGTTAGATGAATCAAATGAACATTTCAACATGATTAGAAGTTTAGGTAAATAATAAAACATCAGGCGATTGATGCACACAGTTTAGTAAAAGAATCCAACATATAGGAGAAAAGAGAGAGAGAGATGAAGAGGGTAGAAACTATAGAGATGCAGAAAATAGCAGAATAACCCTAATCACGGGTGTTAATCAAGCCTTACAAAAATTTGAATTAAAACTGATACTTCAGACCTTTTCTATATTCCCCAATTCCTAATCAACCAACCAACCCCCAACAATAACAGGTAACAATTACTTCAGAGAGCTATTTTGGAGTATATACACTGTCACTATGAACGCTCTACAGTCTGCTATGGCTTCTAAACCAAACCGCTCTGCTGTAGCCGGCCCTGTAGAGCTCTATGGCATGCTATTGAAAGCCCGGACAGGCTTTCTTCCATTTTCTACAATCTATTATTGATAACACTGATAGCTTCCAGTATGCAAAAACAGAAAAAAGTGATGACCTCAGCCCATGCAACTCTCTACCATTATTCCAATTCCCGTGCACCTTGCCAGTTCGATGTTCAAATTTAAAAATATTCCGAAGCGGCAATATTTTGCTAATTTTCCTTAAAAACATTGTAAATCGAGAGGGGGGCAAATAAATCTCGAGGAGACTTTACTTGTTCCACTTAGGGTAGTTCGTAGTTATCAGGTATGCAGTAGAAGTATGGATTCATGATACGCGTAGGTACACGATTTATCACTTTTTACACTGTTATTATTATAAGATCTCCATTAAAAGAAATCCACATGGGACAGTAAATTTGGGTGTGATGTGCATGCATAGCTATTGTGAGAATTATGTAACTATGCAGTAGCTTTCCTCATTTAACACTGAGATATAAAAAAAAAAAAAAAAAAAAAAAAACCTCTTACCAACCTATCTTCCAGCCTAACACACTAACTACAACAGTTTCTAATCTGGCACAGTAAATCAAATTAAAACACCCGAACTTGGAAAATGATAATGAAGGAAAATCAAATTCTAAAATATAGCAATGTAAAAACCACAATTACGGATCAGATCCACGTCCAAAACCTAGCACCTCCGTTTCCCCTACCCAATCAACCACACACTCAAATTTTCTCTTCCTTTCTATCACATCGCTGCGTATTATTCTATTTTCTCAGAAACAAAACGATTAGCAAATTGAATTTGCTAATTGGAACAGAAATGGAGCGAAGTAGAAACCTGTGTGGTGGACAAGGTGCAGTTGCGGTTGAAATCATCCACAAAGGCGAAGGAGTTGCTGTTTTCCAATGCCGCGGCTTGTTGCTCTTCGTCTTCGACATCCATTCCCACCATTATCTTCACTTTCTCGAAGGCTCTGTTCATCTTTTCCATTGTTTTCCCACACTTTCTCGGGAAAACGGAAAAAAAAAAAAACGAAACGAATAAAACGATGGATCTGTGGTTATGGGAACGAACAGTAACTAAGTGGTGAAGTTGCTTCGATTTTCAGAAATTGTGTGGAATTTCGATGGAGATATCACAACAACGACTCCACTACACTGAAACCAAGCTCATGTAACAGCTTTCTCTCATTCTGTTTTTTAGGTGGTTATGAAGATGCCATGAGACTTGGGCCAAAAATTGGGCCCTATTTTTCTATTGTTTATTTTTTTTTTCTTTATCAAATGTATTTTTATTTTAGAAAAACAAATGCATTTACAAAATCATTTAAAAACTATTTTACATTCTAAAATATTGAGAAAAACAGACATATTGTAACTGTAATAGAAAAATAACTTGTAGTTTAAATAAAATAATATTTTTAGTTATATATTTAGTTTCTAAGATTTGACGTGAATTTTTGTTTAGTTTTCCAAATAAATTATATTTTTGGAACACTCAGAACAGATATATGCCAAATATATATCTCCACTTTTGACCATTTATTGATACTACTTGATTTCAAAACTAAAAACATATTGCTTATAATTTTAAGAACTCGATAATTTTATGCGATTTATTTTAAACTTCATTTATATTTACCTTTCTAATATCCGAAGTAAGTGGATTCTTGAAGAAATAAATATTTACTTAAAAAATAATTATAGTTTTGATTTTTATATCTTACAAATTCAGAAATTTGATATCACTATTTTTAGATATTTAAATTGAGTTATTTCTTTTCCTTTCTTTTAAATGCGAGAACGAACATTTCATGTATACCTTTTACACTTATTATTAGACAAATTCTCACTCATTAGAGATAACAGTTTAACTCTTGTTGATAATCTTGTATCACCTAAAGAACATTTCGACAAAATTCGATAATAATACATTTAAATTTAGAAAGACACTCGTCTAAAGAACTTAATATTAACATTAAAATATTAAAATTTAATTAAGTTTTAAGTCTATAGTAATTTTGGGTATATTAATTTTTATATTCATTGAGCACGCAAATTTTTTACATTTTTTTATCGAGTAATTGTTTAAACTTTTTCATTAAGGAGGTGATTGTTATATTGTCAGTATCTTAGCAACTTGTCTTTTTATTTTGTCTATTAGTCTCTATATATTAAAAAAATATAAAATTTTGTGATTTATTTATTTGTCTTTACATCATAAGTTTTCTGATTAATATGAAATGATATATAATTAAAGTAAAACGATAAATGGTTTTTATTTTTTAATTAAAAATATGTTGAATAATGAGAGTGCCGTATTCTTAATAATTTTCGCTTCATCACCTTCACGATCAAGGAACCATCACCTTCATCATTTCACCGTTGTAGAAATTCTGTTATCACTATCATTAATGTAGAACAACCAAAGCCCCAGAACAAAAGTTCAGTTTATTTTACGGCAATTTTTTCGCACTTCCCCTTTGGAACCTTCTTTGACATCGAGCGTGCTCATCTTCACCATTGCCTGCTGAAAATCCAAGAAGAACAAAGCTTGGTTCATTGCATAAGAGTTCACAATGTTCCTGGTTTGTGGGGTAGTGTACAACGTTTGATCTGATGCGAGAACACCGTTGTTTGAAACCAGAGCATTGAAGTATAGGTTATCGAAATCGTTCCTGGTGGAGTCAAAGGGTTGCTCTGCATTGTCACCACCACTGCATGTCTTGGAGAGCGTCTTCGCAAATTGCGAGTCCAAAGATGGATCCACTGGGGTAAGTCTCTGCTTGAACGAAGAACACCTTGCCACTCCTAATGTGTGAGCTCCTGCACAATCATGAACCATTTTGATTCACACTTAACAAACCATTAACCATGTTCTCAAACTAGTTGGGGCTTACTAATTTGGAAATGAGTCAGAATCTAGTTTCAAACACATGGCATGCACCGTTACGGTTAGGTCTATATTCTCTTGATATTGTACAACACACAGTAAAAGTAGCAAAAACACAGGCATATCATATCATATTACCTGAGAGAGCCACCATGTCTTTTGCAGAAAACCCATGTTGCCCAAACACCTTGATGAGCTGAGAAGCATTGAAAATGGGTGCCGGAAGATTTATGGTATCCTCAATTTTTGACCTTCTTCCGTCCTTCCTACCTTTTGGTATGTCATACACAGGACCCCCTGCCTGCACAGTTAAGAATTTAATCAGAGTAAGACAATGATATTATGTTTAAGAGAATCTGACTAAATTTTACAAAACTTGTAACTTTCATCGGTGTTGACCCAGAAAGAAAATGGAAAATCAGGGACAGAAAATGAAATATGTGTAGTTTCATCTTACAAAGAAAACTGCATCTCTAGCAGCCATTGCAAGAATGTCAGCACATGAAACCACTCCTGGGCATTGTTTTTCAAGCGCTTCCTTGATATCATCTATTACTTCATATCCCCTCAAGCTCAAATTTGCTGGTGAATCTTTTTCTGCTGTGTTGTCATTAGAGTCGATCAGAACTGAACCATCACATCCCTATAGTAGACAAAAGCAAACCCTTCTGGAGTATAACTCATATTCATGAATAATGTTAAGAGCTAAGTTAATGTACAGTTTTGAAAGACAAGCATGGCATCTTCAACTTAGAAATTGCATCTGATCAAAAGTTCATTTTAACGTGTGTTTTCATGAGTATCTTAGTTTTTTGTATTACTACTCTAACCATTTCTTTTACCACTTTGTTGCATCAATATATATGAAAATTTCTGAGGAGTGAGGGAGTGGTTTTTGTATACAAGAGAAAGGAGAAAGAAAATGAACCTCTATGAAACAGTCATGGAAGTGCATTCTAAGAAGCCCTGCTGCTAGAGTGGGATCATTCTGCAGAGCTCTGTTGACTGTGTTCTTAACAATAAGTTCAGCCAAAGGGCAACTCAAGAAGTAGTAGTTCATGTTCAAGCCACTTGCTCCCAAACTGAAACCACTCACCACTATCATTTCCACAGCAAAAAACAGCAAATTAGCCATGATCACAGTCTTCAAAGACTTCAAAAGGGGTTTTGTACAGCATCTTGAGGAAACAACAAGGTATATATATAGAGAAAGAGACACACACAATACTTGGTTTGAGGATTGAACTTTGTTTGTAATGTGGCCCAGCATGGAGAATAAAGAAAATGAAGCTTTCTATAGTAGGGAAAAGCTGGCACCCTTGTTACACTTCCACATATTTAAGCTCATGTTTATGCTTTATAATTTAAGATGATATCTTTTAAATAGTTTTAAAATATAAAAAAAAATAAAAGATCACTTAAAAAAATATTATTTTTGTAGAATTTTTTTTCAAAATTTAATTATTAACAAATTATTTTTCTAACTTTTATTACTTCTTGGAAGATTCTATGAGAAAAGTTATGAAAAATGATAAACACCTCCATAAGAATACCTCTGTATAGTTTCACATTTTGGTTAGATTAGTATTATATTTTGATTAAATTAGTATACTTGTTTTGGTTAATTTTATATTTAAACTAACATGTCACTTATAACACATACAAACATTACACAATTATTAAAAGACCTTCTGAAACTATAATTATCATCCATATTGTGTTAACATAAAAAATCAATTATCACTTAATTATGATGGAAATACATCATATCCTAAATAACTTTTGAAGTCCGACACCTTAATTAAATAAGTGAAATTTTTTTTTGTTAAATTATAGTATAATTGTGAGTTAAAGTCTAAATAAGTTATATTAAGTTGGTATATACAATTTTAGTGACACTAACAAATTGTGGCATTCTTTCTTTATTGAAGTCTATGCTTTTTTGAAGTTCATAAATGTTACTACTATACGTACATTATAGATTAATATGTATTGGTTTAATCTTGAGGTAATTAGTGTTCACAAATAAAACTATAGGATTAGGTAAATTAGGATTCAAAAATTTGAAGGGCAGAATTTAAACGACGCATATGTAATGTTCGAGTTAAAAGTAAGAAAAAAAAACAAACTAATAGGTGCTGTAAAATGATGAAAAGCATCGAATATATATTAAAAAATTTATATAAATTAAAAATATAAGATAAGACAATTTCATAATATACAAATAATTATAAATTTTATTTTATAAAATAAAATTAATGCATATTATAAAATGGTAAAAAGTGGTTAAATATATATTAAAAATTTTATATTAATTAAAAATAAAAGATAAAATGATTTTATAATATACTAGTGTAAACACAGGCACTATCGCGTATATGTGTATGATATTTTAAATATGTGTGATATTATATTAGTAGGTGATAATATTGTAATATTATTAAGTTAATATATAAACTAAAATTATATTTATTAAAAATAAAGTAAAATATATCATAATAAAATAATTATTGATAAATAAAGAAGAAGAAAGAAAACATAAATACCCAATCTTATATAAAACTGATAAAAGTAATGGTCAATTTTTAAAAATTTAATAAATTATTATATTTAAAGGCTAAAATTGGTATTTTGAAATATGAATAAAAAAATGTTGGGTTTTACAAGGAGGGGGTTTCACTAGGGAGAACAAACACCAATGAGACTTGAGCCTAACCATATAAGATATTAACACCACTCTCAACCCAAAACCCTAAGACAATGGATTTATGGGTCTTTATTCTTATATAGTGCTCTACTTTCTCATTTCTAACCAATGTGAGACTTAGAATCACACTTGAATTCCTAACAAAAAAGAAAATCCTTATAGATAAATGAATATAAATTTTATTTTATAATTTAATTTTATAAAATAAAATTAGAGTAAATATCATTTCTTAAGATAATTATAAATTAGAATATATTTAAAAAAATTATTCATTGATGTATATAACTCGTCAAGTAACATGTTCTCGTGTCAGTTATTTATATACATCTTCTACAAAATTATTATTTTATTTGGAGAATGTAATATCGAATAATTGTTCTTGATGATTATCTGTCACTTCATTGTTTCAGACAAATTGGATCTTTGTGACTACAGCCTTCAAGTTTCCAGATTTTTTCTTCCTCTCCATCATATAATTAATTCAGAATCCTATGTGCACTTTTTACATTTATTTTATATAATATTTTAGTGTCAATGACTTAATTAGGGAACCAAGTTACCTAATCATGATTAATGAGATTTCCTTTTAACCATAATTTTATCATTCATTCATAAAATTTAAATTTCGAAACCCTTCAAAGACTATTAGATCAATACTTGCATATGCTTAGTTCACTTTGAATTAGCAGCTCCAAAGTTATAGTTTTTTTTTTTTTTTTTACCAGGAAATATGATAGATTAAAATTTTTTTAAGTTAGTTTATTGAGAACTCTTATACTTACTGAATAATGATGTGGTTGTATGGATGATCTTTCAATTTTGACTAATTAACTAAAATATATATTTATTTGAGATGTTGGCGCCTAATTTTTTATCAGTTTATTTCAGTAACAAGACTTGTCAATTATAAAATAAAAGAGAAAAGAATGTTTTAATTTAACAAAGTTATTAATATAGTGAATACATTGTTTTAAACCACGATCTTACATTTATAATATATATATTCTGATGGCATATGGCAAATACAACAAAAAAAAAAACATTTGCAGAATATAAAAAATACACATCTTCTCAATCAATTGTCAAAATTTATGAAGACAAGATATAAAATTAAAATAAACATGAGAATTGGAGCATAAAGATATATAAACATGACAAGATATAAAAATAAACATGACAAGATATAAAAGTAAAACAAACATATAAAATTAAAGTTTTTTTAAAATTAAAATAATTACTTTATTAATTTAATTCTTTACATGAGTTTTTTATTAAATTTATCTATAATAAAAAAGTTACCTACATACAAAAATAAAAACTATTTACAAGAACATTGTAAAAATTGCTTTCATTTACTTTTATAAATATAAAAATAATAATTTCACTATTTTTATCATTAAAAAAAGGTGATACACACATGTAACACATTTTTTTCACTAGTTTTAGTAAATATGATTAACAACAATTAGGAAATCTATTATGTTTATATTAAATACAAACAAATAAACCTAACTAATCCTGAATATTATAGATTAATTGCACCGACTTGTTTAAACTTAAAATAAGTGTTTTTGAAATAAATAAATAAATTTTAAAACAATTACTTATTTAAGAAGTATACGTAATTTTTCTCATCAAAATAAACAAAAAGTCATTGTTTTTCAAATGAACATTTACATGAACACATAAAAAGCACAATCCATTTATTTTGTGAAATTAATATTTACAGTTAGTTATACATTACAATTGTACCGATCTATCAACACTTATAGTTAGATAGTCTAAGGATAAGTGGTCAAATACCGTTCGCTATAGGCGGACTATCCATCGATTGTGGTTCAATATTTGTGAACTTTGTTGATGTGTCAATTTTTTCGGAGTGATTTTAGGGAGCCCACAATCGATCGACCCTAAGGACAAGCGGTCGAAGGACCCCTAAACCGGTCGGTCGACCTGGCGATAAGTAATTGAAAATCACAGATACCCTCCTTATGGTGAACATCGACAAATATATGGCCAAGCAGGAGAAGCGACTGCTCAGCTATATCAGTCGGACGGACCAAAAAGATAACACCTCAAATTAAAGTAAAACAATTAAGTAACCAAGTTTAAAAAGCAATTGGACTTGATTAAGAAAACTCTAATCACAAACTCATATCGAAAATTATAAAGGGGCCCAAAGTAATTTGGTAAGAACTTTTACCTCGCATTTATTACACTATTAATTGTATATACTCGAACAGTCTTAAAATGACTTAAGCATCAAAGTCTAATTGACATATATCCCAATCGTCTGAACAACCAAACGGGATAAAAGGAAAAAAGACCGAATAAAAAGAATTGTAAGGAGAAGAAGAGAGATTGAATCAAGATTAACGGTATTTTAGATAAGTGTTTGGTCCATATTCCCGAAACAATAATTTAGTGGGTCTCTAACATGGAAGAATGATTATTTGAAATCAAAATGTCAATTAAGCTTATAAGTAAAGGTTCCATGCATTGTCAACTCATCATTACTTTATGAGTCAAATAAGCTGAAAACGAAGCAAAGTGGGTTTGTTGATGGTTGTGTGGTGCTGCTAGCTGGGTGCCATTTATGTTCAGAGAGAAGAAAATATATTTCAAAAATGGAAGTGTTGTTATCTCTTTTATGAAGTGCGAAAAAAAAAAAGTGGCAAAAAGTGAAGGGAAAGCATCAAATTTCAACGTTGATAGTGTTTTTCTTAGTGGTTTCAACGCGTCTAAGTTAAGTTACGTATGTGGGGGTGATGATCTTTGTAATTGCACATCATTTTTTTGTAGTAGGGTGCTAAACTATATGCATCAAGGTGGGGTATATTTTTCAAATAATACTTTACATAGTGCACATATACATTTTTTTTTACTTTATATAATTTTAAATGAATGAATAAAATTAGTTGTTGATTTACAACATTCAATGATTTTTTAAAACCCATTAAAGAGTTTATATCCAGATAATTAAATAAATAATAACCAATTTTATTGATAAAAAAATAAATAATAATTATAGTGACTAATTTAGATACTAACTTACAAACTAAAAATTATTGATAATTAAAATAGTTGTAAAAAATTATAATTGGTCTTTAAATTGGTAACTAGTATAGTTTTTATTATGAATTGGTCTAAATCCATCATTAATATTAGTTACCAATGTTTTGATTATCAAAGAAATTGTCACTAAATTAGTTTTTAATTAATTATTTAGAAACCCTTTTTTTTAGCCAAAACTTTGATAGTTAATATGAGTAACCAATTCATAAGAGAAACTATTTTAATTATTAATTTAGAGATCAATTATAATTTTTTGAAACTATTTTAGTTATAAATAACTTTTAGTTTTTAAATTAGTATCTAAAATGGCCACTGACTAATTATTTTTAGTCACTAAATTTTATCATTATTTAAGGTTTTTCTTGTAGTGTATATAAATAATTGTAAATCTCATCTAATAAAATTTTGTAAAATTACTTTTAGTAATACTCATGATATTCAATTTTTAGTGTGAAAAAATATATTAAGTATTAATATTGATTACAAATATAATTAAAATCTAATATATAAATAAGTGAATTCTTATATTAAGATTAAATTTAATTTTTTTTTAAAATTACTGTAGTTAATTTACTTAGTAAGAAGACTAAATATAGGAATAAAAATTAATTAGAAAAATGAAATGTCTAAAAACTTCATATATAAAACAAAATAGAACAAGGGAGTATTTGTTTTCTTGTTTAAATGTGTCTTAAAATAGTTTAAAAAAAGTTGAAAAATTAGTAATATATATTTACTTTATTTATATTCCACCTAAATGTTTAAATGAATTTATAATCGCGTCCCTTTTGATATAGCATTCTAAAAAAACACATTATCCTAAAATAATATATTTTAAAAATGAGTTAATTTTTTTTATTGAGTGTGGAATATTATATAAAACACAATTAATATGAGATAGGGGTGAAGACTGTAGTCGAATTTAATAAATCATCATTGAAAGCAACTTGATTAGAAGAACATAGAATTTCTTGACATTTGGATTATCAATGATAACTTCAATATTTATAACTCTTCTTCCTTCCGATATTTAGAATTTGTTCATCATTGACATCTATATATATATAATTCAGAAAGTCAAATTTGTTATTCGACTTGATTGCATCGTGCCCATGTATTTGTTTGCCACGAACCAATATATATATATATATATATATATATATATATATATATATATATATATGTACTTTTAAAATTCAAATATTTTAAATTTAAAGAAATGATATTGTCAACTCTAAGGCTATCAAACTCAAGAGTCTACGTAGACTCGTGAAAGTTTCGTAGTCTCGACTCGACTCGTAGACTCGTAAAAGTCTATTTCATCTTAAAAGTTGTATATAGTACCATACAAATTCAAAATTTCATCACCACAATTAATGCAAAAAGTAAATAATAGTTCAACACACATGCCCTAATTATATAAGTTCAAAGTACACCAAATACATATGTTAATACAAATCACAACATACATAACTTCAAATTTCTGGCTCCAATCCTCCAATTATATCATCTCCAATATCATATTCTTCTTCATCATCTTCTCCATCACCATCAAGCTCTTCCTCAGATGATAATTGTGCATCGTCAACATTGGCATCAAAAACTATATCATCAAGATCAAATGCTTCTAAAGTAGGATTAACTGAACTTGGCCCAACTATGTCAACATTTCCCTCGTCACCTTCGCCTTGAACAAGTTCAAACCCAACACTATCTCCATCTTCCGTTATCCATTCACCATCAGACTCAATATCATCAAATGGGAGAGCAACCGTTTTCCTAATTTGTTTACTTTTGAGCTTCAAGTTGTACATGACATAAACCAAGTCATTCATCTTTTTCTGATGCAAACAATTTCTTCTTTTTGCGTCCACCTATAAAACAAATATGAATGTTTACAAGCCAAAAATTAGAAACAAAAAATAACTTAACAAAGTTGACTTACCATTTCAAATGAGCTCCAATTACGCTCACACCCAAAAGAACTGCAAGTTAAGTTCAAAACTCGAATAGCAAATCGCTTCAACTTTGGAGTTCCATCTCCATACGTCTCCCACCATTCTCTAGGAATCATAACTTTCCTACAATCTTTTGCATTTTCCATTGAGAAAAGTCCTTTTGCAAAATGAAACTCTATAAGTTGCAAATTAATTTTTTTCCTTTCTGCAACATCCTTGACCAATCTTTTCATGCATTCATACAACCCTTCCTTTACCTCAACATCATCATTTCTAAATTTAGGTTCATAGTGCATGGGAGGGTTAAGGTAATATGCAGCCGCATGCAAAGGTCTATGAAGTTGATTATTCCTCCTCTCATCAATTATGTTCCAAACTGGTTCATAACTACAGTTATGCAATCATGCAATGTTAGAAATAATTCTTCTCCCCTTCTTGATAGTAATTTGATGAACCTTTAAATGTTTCTCAAAATCTTCAAAGATCAAATCAATGCAATGGGCAGCACATGGAGTCCAATACAAATGCTTCCATTTTTTTCATCAATAACTTCCCAGCTGCCTTGAAATTTGCAGCATTATCGATAAATTTCACTACATCATCCAACATCTTAAACACTTTATCTGCAGTTTTTGAGATACCTGATGTATCCAATGAATAAAGAAACACGGTCTCTTTAGGACTATTCACTAGAAATCCACCCATCAGACATGATTGTGCAACTGTTTCTTTTCCACTCCTCCTTAAACTCTTCAAGGATTACATCGATTTTTTGCACTGCTTGTTTCAAAAGTTTTTCTCTAATATCATGATATGATGGAGGTTTGTAGCCAACTCCATATCTTCCAATCATTTCACACATTTTTTGCAAAAGCAAGATTTCTAATAACATTGAATGGAATAACACTTGTGTAAAAAAATTCAGCCACTTAAGCATCAACTTTTTCTTTATCCCCTTTCTTGTATAGCTTATTTAAAGTAGATTGAACACCTTGACTGAATTTTTCCATTCCTTTATTTTTGAACATCATACTACTGCTACTTTGTTTGGTATCCACCTCATAAATATGCTCATCATTAAACTCATCAATTATATTTCATCTTCTTTTCTTTTCTGAAACATCCTTAGCCTCTGCCACAACTTTCATTTACAACTTTCACTTCTTCAGAAACTGAGGAACATGGTTCATAATCATATCTAGTACCAGCAATATGATGCTTAAATATGAAAATTCCTCCATTGAATGTTTTTGAGCAATAGTTGCATTTAACTTTTTTTCCATTGTCCAAAACATTTGTTCCATGTTTCCATCCAATGTTAGTACGGTTTCCTGAAACATTCTTACTTCTAGGTCTAGGAGGTCTAACATTGGGTTCAAAAGAATTTGAAGTTGTCCCACTTCTAGACATTGCAAAACAGCAATAACTAAAAATAAAATTATTTTTCTTTTTAGAAAACCAGAAATAAAAAAATATTAAATAACAAATAAAGATATAAACATACGTAATAACAATAATTAAGAAACTAAGAAACAATAAATAAAAAGAATAAATTATATAAAAAAAATAAAGACTCATTTTAACGGTACTGTGCGACCCATTTCAACATCATGATTCAAGACCCATTTCAATTTTAACACTTTTAAAATAACCACTGTGACCCATTTCTTCAGATCAAATCATAAAATGCAAACTGCGAAATTAGAAAAGACACATTTGCGAAGACCCATTTGCTTACCACTCAACTACGGGACGCAAAGATCAGAGAAGAGAAATGCGATGTCGCGAAGCTGGTCGGAGGTCGTGAGGCTGCGAAAATGTCGACGCTTTCACCTTCGATTCTCGTCGAGGCTGCTTCAATCTTTGCTTCTTTTTCGTTTAGGGTTTGCGAGGTATGCTATCTGGGGTTCAATCTCTGATTTCATATGGGTTTTCAATTTTTGATGTTGGGGCTTTTGTTTGGGTTTAAAATCCGCATAAGAACGACATATTTTCATGTCATTTTGTCCCCCATTACAAACTCGGTGACTTGTTTCGAACTCGCGAGTCTATTACGAGTCAACCGAGTTTATTCCGGGTCCACTCTGAGTCTGAAAAAAAACGAGTTTACGAGCGAGTTAACTCGTGAACAATGCACTGATTCGCAGACTCGTACGGATTTACGAGTCAACCCGCAAGTTCAATAACCATGGTCAACTCTATAATAATTTTCTTTTTCAAACATATATTTCAAGCATAGGTGTTATATATGTATCAACTTGTTACGCTCAACAAATAAATAAATGTATATATATAAATTAAGTAATTAATTACCAATACATATTTACCAATATATATCTTTAAATATATATTGATTTGAGTTTAAATGAACAATATTAAGTTCAATTAGTTGAGTATGTTAATTGAGCTCTTATATTTGACTATTTTAAGTTTGTCTAAAATATTGCCTATGTTATATTGAACGTTGTAATAACTTTTGGTATTATTTTCTGTTTCATTGCATAAGTGTTTTGTTACATCTTTTTCTTATCACTTGTGGTGTGTTTAAATATTTAAGAAAGTAATTTATTTATTTGAAAATTTTGAAATTATTTAAAAGAAAATGTCATGTTTTGATGGAAAAATGAAAGGAAATTAAAATTGAGTAATTTTTAAAAAGTATTATAAATAATTAAAATAGTAAAATTTTAAATTCACTAAAAGAAAGAAATCCAAATTTTCAAAGTTGTGGAATTGTTCATTTGTTATTATGACATAAAAGGTTCAAAGGTCCAAAGAGTCGAATTGGGTCGGACAGAAGGTCGAAACGAGTCAGTTGGGCTAAAGGTCAAGTTGGGCCGAGATGAGTTAAAGGTCGAGTCAGGTCTGTCTGGAACGAAGGTTGAGCCAAGTTGATTCGAAACAAAGGTCGAGTCAAGTAGGCCCAGACACAAGGCGGAGCTTAGTCGTGTCCAGCCTTAGGTCGAGCCGAATCAACCCAGATTGTAGGTGGACCAAGTCAGCCCAGGTCGTAGGTTGACTGAGTCGATCCAGACCAAAGCTCGAGTTGAGTTGACTCTGGCCAAAGACTTAGACCGAAGGTCGATATAGGCCTACACATGCCAACGACCTATACGAGTTGGACCAAGTCGGACAAACGACCTAAATAAGTCATCTCGGGCCCATGACAATGATATGTTGTCCTGGACCCACGAACGAAGCAGGCCGGTTTGATGACTTTGACGAACTGGGCTGATAACTTTAACGGGCCAACAACCTAGATGAGTCAGACCATGCCAACAACTTAGAGGATTGTATTATGAGTGATACTAAATATTCACATCTTTAATATGTAAATAAAATTTTAATTTTACCAATATTAACTTCATCTTCGAATCAATAATTTACTTATGAGATGTCCGTAACTTAAAGTGTTGAATTCAAATATTTAATTAATCATTCCAAAGATAAAAGAAATTAAGAAGTGAATCAAGAGCTGTTTTGGTAGAAAAAAAAACAAAATAATGAAAGAGTTGTTTGAGACTAAAAATAATGTAGTAGTTTTAATGCAACACTTAGATATATGATAGAACATCTTATTTTTATCAACCTTCTTCCTCTACGAAAATAAAAATGACATAAAAAAATATAATAATCTGGTGATATTTCACGTTGATTTCAATTTTAAAAGAGTCGGAGGTTGCGAAATTGGATACAATACAAGACTCCTTAGAAGGAGAAATCATAATTTTCTTTTTTCCATTTATACTGCACGAGACCCTAATATTAAGGTGAATAATAATCGTTTTTATCTATAAATATAACTCTTCATCATCATCACTACAAGAGTACATACATTAAATATGTTCTAACTTAAACAATTGTTTTTTTTTTTTGCTATAACATATTTTTTTTATCTATTATATTACTTAAACTTTGTTTTTGTTTATCAATTAAGAAAATTTTGCATTTGAATTTGCAAGAAGTTAAAGTTAAAGTTATTGTGATGTAGTTTGATATCTTATGGAGATTTGAAAAATTTAGAATACTTTGTATTAAAGTTGGGCTCCAATTTATAAAAAAAGGGCTTCTCCTTGCACTTCTAATGATTTCTCCTGTACCCCCAAAACTTACTTTAATTCCATCTTTGCCCATGGTTAAAAAATGAATTACTGTCTTTTTACCGCATTGCACCCCCAAATACTCGTGCCTCACCGCACTGCATCCCCAAAAGCAAATTCCCTGCATGCTCTGCACCCCCTGCACTTGGAATCTTTGACCTAAGTTTTTTTTTACCTAAGTTTTTTTAAGGTGCATGGCCTCCATCCTCCACACACTATCCCCCTTCTCCCTCTTCTCCCTCTTCTCCCACACAACAGCACCCACCTTCCCCCTCTTCTCCCTCTTCTCCCACACAACAGCACCCACGCCATCCTTTTCTCTTCTCCACACACCATTCTTCTCCCCAGCGTCGGCAACCGCGTTTCATCTCTTCCCGCCGCTTCTCCATTTTTCACAGTACGTGTGTATTTTGATTTTAATTGATTTTAGTTGTAGGTTTGAATGTGTACATCTTCACTGTTTTGTCTTAAACCTGCTTCGGAAATAGTTTGGAAAATGTGTTGTGTTGATGTCTGTGTATTTGAGAGATGGTTTTCGAGTTTTTTTTTTCTTTGTTTTAGGAAACGGATTGTGGAATCCGTTCTCCATCGCTGTTTTGTCTTAAACCTGCTTCGGAAATAGTTTGGAAATTGTGTTGTGTTAATGTCTGTGTATCTGAGAGAGGGTTTTCGAGTTTTTTTTTCTTTGTTTTAGGAAACGGATTGTGGAATTCGTTTCCCTCTTTTTATTTTTTATTTTTTTACAAAACGGATTGTGGAATCCGTTTGGGTTTTTTTTTTAGGAAACGGATTGTGGAATCCGTTTCCTTTTTATTTTTTATTTTTTTTCAAAAACGGATTGTGAAATCTGTTTGATTTTTTTTTTGAAACGGATTGTGTAATTCGTTTCCTTTTTTTTATTTTTTTTTTCAAAAATGGATTGTGAAATCCGTTTGATTTTTTGAACGAAATAATTGATTCAAATATATATTATATATTTACGACAGAGTAGCGTATAAAAGTAATGGGATGAGGTGGATGGGAAAATCAAAATTTATGGGAAACGGATTACGAAATCCGTTTCACAGTGTATGAAACGGATTCTGTAATCCGTTTGATAAAAAAATTTGCAAATTTTTTTATGAAACAAATTCTGTAATCCGTTTCCCATAAATTTTGATTTTTTTCGTGAAACGGCTTTTGTAAAAGTTTGAAACGCGTTATATAGTTTATGAAACGAAAAATTTCACTTCACAAGCAAACAGAAAAAAACTTTAACTCGTAAGAAGCTGCTAAGAAGGCTAACCTGGATGGGAAAAGACAACGCAGTTACTCACAACGACCTTCTTTCAAAGAACCAATGAAATAACCTTCAATCACAATAAACATAAATGCAAAGTAAAGACAACGACAGAATAAACAACATTCCTTAAAAAAAAACATAAAAGTGATACAAACCAGAGGGACCACCACTAGAGACAATGAAGGAATGAATGAAGGAAAGAAAATCTGAGGGACCACGGAACACACAGAAGAGAATGAGGGCAAAATTTGAAAAGAAAGCACTGGAGAAGAAACGGAACGCGAGCACAAAAAATAGTTGGGGGTGTAGGAGGTTGCTGACGCAGTAAATGAAATTTACTGCGTCCCTAACGACTTTCACCCACTCTGATAAATAAGGGTATAAGAGTCTTTTTTGGGAGTACAGAAGAAGTATTGGAGGTGCAGGGAGAAACCCCCTAAAAAAAACAAAGTTGTGCCTAACATTACAGTTTCTTTTTGCAACCCTACTATCTCAGTGCACACCTCCTATTCTTTTTTTGTGTACATTTTTGAACAAGAGTGGGCTAAAAAGAGTGAACACACCCCAATTACCAAGTAAAGTAGAAGGGTGAAATAAATGGACAAATGTATTATAAAAAAATGTTGTTTTTATTTTATAGTAAGTTTTTATCCATAAAAAACAAATCCCTCATTGTCATACTTTTATTTTTTTTAAATTTGATCTCATCAAATAATAAAACTTTATCTCAAGCCGCATGAAAAAAAAGTTGAAAGGGAAAATTTTTATTGAACATACTCAACCATTATTTATACTAATTTTTTTAATAAGAAAAATAATTAAAATTTTAAATATTAAAAATATTATATTTGGAATTTCTTATTGTATATTTATTTATTTGAAATATAATAATAAATTATAATTATATTTATTAAAATTAATCTCATAATAAAGATTGACCTATATTCCTTATTAGAATCTTAAGTAAGTGAAAATATTGGTCCGGCCCAAACCAAAACCCTATAAGTATATTCTTCCGAAATTAGGGTTTGCCGTCACAACCTCTGTTTCTCATTCTCTGTGTTCAGATCAGAATCAGATCGCCGTCGTTCCGTTACTTAGTGCTCATTTCCAAACATGGCGACTCAGATGAGTAAGAAGCGAAAGGTCAATAGTATCTCCGTCCGGAAACACCAATATTTCTGTTTGAGTTTCTGTTTTTCATTTTTCTGATATTTTGTGCGAATTAAATATCTGAATTGTATTCATAAACAGTTTGTTGCGGACGGAGTGTTCTTCGCCGAACTGAACGAGGTTTTGACACGTGAGTTGGCGGAGGATGGTTACTCCGGCGTGGAGGTTAGGGTTACGCCTATGCGAACCGAAATCATCATCAGAGCCACCAGAACCCAAGCCGTTCTCGGTATATATATGATTCTAGAACCTCTGTTGTTTTTGTTGAATGTTAGTTTATTGATTGTGTATTTTAATGTGTAGGTGAGAAGGGAAGAAGAATTAGGGAACTGACTTCAGTGGTGCAGAAGAGGTTCAAGTTTCCTGAGAACAGTGTTGAGCTTTATGCTGAAAAGGTGAACAACAGAGGTCTATGTGCCATTGCTCAGGCTGAGTCTCTTCGTTACAAGCTCCTTGGTGGTCTTGCTGTTCGCAGGTATGTATAGTTTTCAGCAAATTTATTCATTTATGTAATGATAATAATATTTATACAATGATAATTATATTTCTGTATTTTAGAGTTATCAATACCAGGGATTACAGATTTGGGTATTATGAATCTGTTAACTATTTTTTAATGATTATGTGGGTTGTTTAGTTTGTTATGAAATTTCAGAATTGTTTTTGGAAGGAAAGTAGGAAACTTTTGTAAATTGTTTTTGGTTAAGATGTTGGTTTTAATTTAAAGCGATGTATTTCTGGATTCTTTTATTTGAGAGTAATTTATCTTCATGTTACTGTAAATCCTACTACCTAGCAATGTATAACTCTTTTATCCTAGAGTAAGTTAAGTACTTCATAGTAAATTCTACAACTTAGTTAAGTATTTCTTTGTTGCTTCTAGTTATACCAAGGTTTGGAAGCAAAATTTGATTTTACCTTTCAAATGGCAATGTTTACATATTTACTAGAATCAAGTTTGACTGGTGGCAGGATGGATTCTTGCTACCAGATGGGAGCTTTATAATGTTGGAAGTTTGGTGAATAGACTTCATCTGCATGTCTGGCAAAATTATAATATTTGTTCATATTGAACTGTTTGTTTCAGGGCTTGCTATGGTGTTTTGAGATTTGTGATGGAAAGTGGTGCCAAGGGATGCGAGGTTAGTTTTATAGAAGCAGTTTTGTCGTATTGCTTTATTATGTTATGGTTTTGTTGTAATTGTTATTTGATTTGAGCAGGTAATTGTCAGTGGGAAACTAAGAGCTCAGAGAGCCAAGTCCATGAAATTCAAGGATGGGTACATGATTTCTTCTGGACAGCCAGTGAAGGATTACATTGATTCTGCAGTGAGACATGTTCTCCTAAGACAGGTTTGTTTCTATTTTTTTTCATGGATTCCTGATAGTTTATTTTTTGAAAGCAGGGTTTCATACATCTGTATCATTTTCCAATTCTCTAATCATAGAATGATTGTACTAATGATTTTTTTACTGTTGTCTTGTAGGGTGTTCTTGGTATAAAGGTTAAGATCATGCTTGATTGGGATCCTAAAGGAAAACAGGGTCCTAAGACTCCCCTCCCAGATATTGTCACAATCCACACTCCAAAGGAGGAGGAAGAATATGCCCGGCCTGCTTCTGTGTTGGCAACAGCTGATATTGAGGTCCCTGTTGCTTGAAAATGTTTTAATTGCTCGACTAGATTTATATTCTGAAATAGCACCTCTTTGAGTATTTGATGCCGAAGACCCAGACCGATTTTTGTAGTTTCCTATCTTTTCAAGAAACCTTATCCTTGAGTGCAAGTATTCAAGCATAGATTATTTTATATTCCCCCTCTTTCTGCTGTTTGAATTGTCTTTTTGGGTGTTATATTATTTAATGTTAAACATTTTTTGAGGTTCATGAGAATTTTAGGAAGTGCAATGCGGTATTAGATTTCGTACTGAAGTTATAAAACTTGTTCGAAAGGTGATTTAGCATTGAATTCTACTGAAAAGCAGCTTACTGTTATCTTTAACGAGGTTTTTGGAACGACTTTCACGGTTAATACTTTAGCGAAAAGAATAATTTAGATCCTCTTCCTATTGGATAGAAGGGAGAGAACAGCTTCTAAGAAGAATCCATTATCATTAATAGGAGGAAGATTGACTCAAATGTTAGAGATTAAGAATTAGTGAGAAAAGGGTTAGAGAGTAGCTGCTACAACAAGTATGTTGTCACCATTTGTTCAAGGTCGTGTCATTTATGCTTAACATAATTGTAGTTAGCACATTAACATTTGATTTTTTGGTTGTAAAAATTGTAGAATAAAGAAGGTATAGTTTGTAAGTTATGAAGGGAAACAAAATTTATGATTTAAAATATCTCTCCATTTTTCCATTATCTAATGTCAGAGTAAATGAGTTATTGATTTTTAACCCACTAAATAAATCATTTACAAGATTGTTATTTACTTGTATGCTCCCATCTCTTCAAACTAAGATGATCAAACAACTATCTTTTTCGACTCCCTTTCGTTCCCTCAATTCTTCCTTAAAGAGAGAATGTCAGTGTTAAATATTTTGGAGAGTAAGGAAATGCAGAGTGTGAGGAAATGTTTCAAGAAAAAAAAGAGTGAAACCACCTAAAATTAATTCCCTAACAAGAAATGGAAGATTTGGCTAGAGAAGTTGTAGCTTCTCTTAATCATGTAAATCTATATTATTAATAAATATTGTTGTTTGGGCTAATTTATTTTAGCACTCGTTTTCTTTCTGCAATTTAGTAAGGTATGGTAAAATGTCAGATTCTATAAATTATTCTATATATTTTCCATTGCATAATTTAGAATTTAAAACAATGTTTTATACATTGAAACAATTAAGTTAGAAATATATTTCTAAAATTTATTTTAAACTATATAACTTTTAAGTGTACTTTGAATTTGAATGATAAAATATGAAAATGCAGAATATATTTTGGAAATTCTCTTCTATAATAAACTTTTAAGAGTAAGAATTTGTTCTAATTTTCTAAACGATAGAATCTAAAATATATATTTAGATTATTTTATCAAATATTTAGACCTTGAACAATTTAGACTTCTTTTTAATACTTGACAAATGTACATAAAGAGACATAGGGTGCACAAAGAAATACCGATTGTGTTCTACTTTTTAGAGTCCATTTGCTGTTGCGCTTTCCACACGATTCTTTCCAATTCTTTAATTATTCTCTTTTTCCTTTTGACATTTAGCCGATAACCATGAAAAATTATACATAGGTACATGAGCATAGAAAATATAACAGTTTTTAGATTATCGAGCTTAATTAGAATAGTTTGATTCAGTTCCATTTCATAAAAAGACAATTTTTTGCTGAGTAGTTATTGAATGATTACAATTACTCAAATATCGCACCATGAAATTACCTAAGAAAAAGTTTGTTTCGGCTTTTAAGTAAGAAATGTTTGACTAACACTCCAAAAACATTGTCTGCAATATTTGCATTTCAAAATCTCTTGTAACTCTTCTATAGCGTATAAAAATAAATAAATGATCATAAAATACATTATTTATCAATTCATATCATATGATGGATTTCAAATTTCTTTTAATCTTATACATAAAATATATAACATGAATTTTTATATTCATTAATAAAATCTATAGTTTTGTTATTTTTGTACTTATTTTTCACAAATTATCAATAACATGAGAAGTCATACAAACTTAAATTGTTAAATGATTTTTTTTTTTTAAAACTACTACAAACTTATTCCCTTTGATGATTTCTTTGCTTCGTTTGCATTATTCTAAAAGATTAATCTCCGATGTCTATTAAAATAGATTACTCCAATCTCCGAAATTTTCATACATTACACTAATGTAATTAACTATTTTAAAAATATCTAACAGTTTTTAGAAACATTACAGTGATGCCTCTAACCTTTAATACATTATATTGATATCTTTAATTATTTAAAAATCACTACGCCCATGATTAAGTTAATGATTTATCTGTATAAAAAAATTAATATAGAAAAACATTTAATATATTTAGAAATATTTTTCAGACTCTGCAAATAGCAGTTATGGTTCAACTTCACATATAATTGACTGAATAACTGAAAAACAAGAGTATGGAATCAATAAAATTAGTATTTTAATCTAAAACTAAGTATATTTTTGGCCCCATACTGATTTTGATTGATGCTTGTATTTTAAAAAAATCTTGACAAATTAAAACTTCATAACAATAAAAAAACCCTAAACCCTAAACTTAAAAAAACAAATATTAAATTTAAAACCTTTTTTTTATCAATTTTGTAATTTGTAAAAGTAAAACTTTTATCAGTAAATATTAAATTTAAAGTAAACAAACAAGACAAAAACACATTGAATTTGATTTACTTTTTGAGAAAAACAGTTTTCCAACAGCAAAACCTGTAACAAAATTTAAACTCTCCACTGCTCAGCAAAAGAAGATTAAATCATAAAAAAACTGTTTATGCTTAAATACCAAAATTTAGAACTAGAAATCCAACAAATACTGCATAGGAATTCAACAACCTATTAACAATCAACATTTTTAAGCAACAGGAACCTCAATATCATTGGCCAAAACAGGAGCAGTAGCAATAGCAGGGTGGCTGTATTCTTCCTCCTCCTTGGGAGTGTGGATTGTGACAATATCTGGGAGGGGAGTTTTAGGACCTTGTTTCCCTTTAGGATCCCAATCAAGCATGATCTTAACCTTTATGCCAAGAACACCCTGTAAAACAATGAGGAAAATTTTATTTGCACCGTCACAACTAAGTGTAAGAAAATTAACAAAAAAGTTGAAATCCAAATGCGAAATGACATTAAATAAAATAGTATCAGGTAACGAAGAATAGCAGCAGACCTGTCTAAGGAGCACATGTCTGACTGCAGAGTCGATGTAATCCTTGACTGGTTGTCCAGAAGAAATCATGTACCCATCCTTGAATTTCATGGATTTGGCTCTCTGAGCTCTCAGTTTTCCACTAACAATGACCTGCTCAAGCCAAACAGTAATTATAACAAAATCATTGTATAAAGCAATACAAAAAACATCAGTTCAAAGAGGCTTCTGTAGACAAACCTCGCATCCCTTGGCACCGCTTTCCATCACAAATCTTAAAACACCATAGCAAGCCCTGCAACAAAGAGTTCAAGACTGTAGAGCTTCCACAGAGACAGAATAATTGTATTCGCCCAAAATAAAAACTTTAAAAGCTTCTCAAGTCCTTAAAAGCACTTTTAACAATGTAAAATATTAAAATGTGTTCCTATAGAAACAAAGTAATAAGATGAGAAGCTATCATATACATATATCATCTCAAGATACATTACCATTAAACAACCACAGAATATTGCATTTATCATGTTCCCAGAGAAGGAGTTTACAGCTGAAAAGGGGAAAGGCTAAAGTGTATGGGTGAGGGATTCATTGCTTGGAAGTCCCCAAGGACATGGTAGTCAAAATCGAGATGTTACTCGGGTCGCATAGCAGAGTATTGATTATAAATTGGGAATTAGAAACATTGATAGTAAGATCCTACAAAGTTTATGAAATACATATCCACAAAAAATCATATATAAGCACATTATTGAACTTCAGTTCAACATGATAAGCAACAAAAAAAAAGTAAATAATGAACAGTAAGCCAATAGTTGTAATTATATAGTAAGCACCCATCCTAGTTACAATAACAGTAAGACAATAGCCCCATCCTAGTTAATTAATTCTAAAATAATAATTCATATACAACATATAATCTAGCAAGTTAAAATCATACAAAGATCTTCAACCCCATTATTTCCAATTTCATCTGCTTCACCATGCAAATTAGTAATGTTAAGATCATCTAGAGGTGTACTTTCATCTTCAACTTGGATTGAAACCAAGTTTTCATCCAAATCCAAGCTGTCTACCTCGAAATCTAATCCTTCATTCATGCTCATCTTGCATGATATACTCATCATTGGGTGAACAATCATCAAGATCAATTTGAACCAGTTTTCTTGTTTGCTTCTTCTATGCTAATTTTGAATACGCCATACCAAAAGCATCATTCATTGTTTCCTTCTCTTTTTGAGGACAATACAAAGGTAAATATGATATGAAAGAAGTAACTTACCATCTAAAAGGAACTCCAATTACATTCAAATACGGAGGAATTACATGTCAAGCTCAATACATGATGGAACAATTCAGTTTTGGATGCTCATCACCATAAAACTCCCACCAATCTATTGGAGTTGATAAATTAATTGTCCTATTGGCTAAAGGTAAAACCAAAACATTTAGCTCGTTTTTTGAAATCGTCAATTTGAACATCAATCAAATCTTTCACCATCATTATTAAACATTACATTAGATCTTGTTTCATTACCAACTTAGATTTAAATCCAAGACAATAATGCATTTGAGTGTTAAGGAAATAACCTGCAACATGCAAAAGGATGTGAATTTGCTTATCCCACCTTTCATCAATAAAGTTCATTAAAAGCAAATAACTAATCAAAATATATCACACTAGTTAGTTCTCTGTTCCAAAATCACTAAATTAATAAATAATACATAGATAGTCAAATATCTTTTCTGGACAACATTGAAAGTTTTTCGTATATTCTCCTTAACTTGGTCCATTGCTTCATAAAGGAAGCCCGTGGCTGGGAATAAACAAACTGAAACATAGTTCAAATAGAGGAAACACACCCTTTAAACAAATTATGATAGTTCTCCGAAAATCCTTATCCTTCCACATCCTCAACTATTTTTCCATCATTTGCTTTTGCAAACCTATTATACTTCTATTCATTAACAGTAAACATTCTAATTAAAATTACCTAATTCTCATGAAGCCCCATAATGTCAAGTAAGATGTGGCACAACGAGTAAGAATAGGCCTCACCAAATCTTGCGAAATGGTGTAGTAGAGAAACTAGAGAAGTTCTCAAATAGATAAAGGTTGCAATTTTAATGAATTAGGAAGTTCTTCTCATAATCCTCCAATTTTAAGTCAACACAAGGTATCCAAAATAGTATTTTCCTCTTTGCAATCATCATTTGACCAACAACTTTGTAGTTTACTGCGTTATCTGCCACAGCTTGGACAACATTGTCTTCCACCACCTCTTCAACAACACTAATAAGCTATTGATCATCTCAAACTTTTGCAGCTACTGTGGATATTACAGATGTATCTATGGACTTGAAAATCATGGTTCCATTGGGGTTGTTCACTAGTAAAGTTTATTATTGTTCTTTTCTTGTCGGTCCAGCCATTGACCATAATTGTAGATCGTGTTTTCTTCAATTCATCCCTACGTGCTTGTAAAGCAAGAACATATTTTAAACTTCCTCTCATGATGCCTCTCGTGTTGCACCATGTGACTTCTCGTGGCAGCTCTTAGGTTAGGTAAAGAGGGTTTTATTGGGTTGGGATGCATGACCCGTTTTGTAACCTCTATCCTACCATGAGATTAGAGTCAAATATTTGGAGGAAGGTCAAAATACATCTCTTGTTTTACAAGCACATAGGGAGTAATGGAAGAAAACAAGATGTACGATTATGACTAATGGTTGGATTGATAAGGAAAAAAGTACAATAATAAACTTCCTAGTGAACAACCCAAAGGGAATTGTGTTTATAAAGTCCATAGATGCAACTGCTATATCCAAAACAACTAGGGAAGTTTTTGAGATGAAGGATAAAACATTGTTGAAGAGGTCCGAGAAAACAATGCCATTAAAGTTGACAGATAATGCAACAAACTACAACTCTGCTGGCCAAATGTTGATGGGAATGAGGAAAATGCTATTTTGGACACCTTGTGTCACACATTGTGTTGACTTAATGTTGGAGGATTATGAGAAGATCTCAATTTATGAAGAGACAATTCCAAAAGGTAAAAAATTGCTACCCTTATATCTATGCAAAAACTCCTCTAATTTCCCTATGTCAACATTTAACTAAAGGAAGGGATTTGGTGAGGTAGGGTGTTACCCACTTTGCTCCATCTTACTTGACATTGACATTAGGGTGCCTTCATTAGAATAAGGGTGATTTAATTAGAACGTTTACTAGCAATGAGTGAAAGTCTAGCATGTTTGCTAAAATAATTGATGGTAAAGTAGCTGAAGATGTGGTTTTAGGTAAGGATTTTTAGAAGAATATCATAACTTGTTTGAAAAATGCATTGCCTCTAATTGAAGCGCTTCTAAAAAGTCAGCCATGAGGTTCATTTTTGAAGCAATGGACAAAGCTAAGGAGTAGACACAAAAGGCTTTCAATGCTATCAAGAAAAGATATTATTCAATCTAACTTTCTATATATTTGTTTGCTAAGATAGTGATTTTTAAATTGAAATCAGAAAAACTAACTAAATGTAATATATTTTGGTTAGTCAAAGCCTTGGTGGAACATCATTGATGAAGGGTGAGACAAGCAACTCCATTTGAATGCTGCAAGTTATTTTCTTAACACCCAAATGCACTGTTCTCCTAGTTTTAAAGGAGATTTGGAAGTGAACGAAGTCTAATGAAATGTATAACTACGACTGAGGATGAACAAACTCTTATTGATGTTCAAATTGATGATTTCAAAAAACGAGGTACATATTTTGGTTGTCCTTCGGTTACTAGGTCAACCAATTTAAAGACTCCAACAAATTGGTGGTCTTACAGTGATCAGTATGCTAACCTCCAAAAATGTGTCATTCATGTATTGAGCTTGATATGTAGCTCCTCAATATCTGATTGTAATAGAAGTTCCTTTGAGATGGTTTGACTAGAATGATAAAAATTACTTATCGTTAGGTTGAAAAATTTATTGCACTCAGGATAGAAGAATTCAGACAAACGTCACTTCAATAGAAAACCAATTTTTTAAACCAAAATCAATTTCCTGATCTCCTCAAACAACCAATTTTGCAAAAGCCTCTCTAAGTACACTAAATCAATCTACCACAATAAAGCATAAGCAAGTAGTGCACAGATTCATAATACCCAAAACTAAAACCCAGCCTATCTAAAATTCAGAAATACTATAATCATTATATACATGAATAAATTTGCTGAAAATTAGACATACCTGCGAACAGCAAGACCACCGAGGAGCTTGTAGCGAAGAGACTCAGCCTGAGCAATGGCACATAGACCTCTGTTGTTCACCTTTTCCGCATAAAGTTCAACACTGTTCTCAGGAAACTTGAACCTCTTCTGCACCACTGAGGTCAGTTCCCTGATTCTCCTTCCCTTCTCACCTACACATCAAATCACAACCAATAAACTAATCTTCGATTGAACCAAAGTAACAGAGGTTCTAGAATCCCACTTACCGAGAACGGCTTGGGTTCTGGTGGCTCTGATGATGATCTCGGTACGCATAGGCGTAACCCTAACCTCCACACCGGAATAACCATCCTCCGCCAATTCACGTGTCAGAACCTCATTCAGTTCCGCGAAAAACACTCCGTCCGCAACAAACTGCACAGTCACACCGTTCAAATATTCAATTCACACAAAATATCAGAAAAAAAAAAAAAAGGAAAGAGAATTTGTTATTGTTTTTGAATCCATAAACAACTAACCTTTCTCTTCTTACTCATTTGAGTTGCCATGTTTAGAAACAAACAAAGCGGATCTGATCCTGATCTGAACACAGAATGAGAGTTAGAGATTGTGACTTCAAACCCTAGTGTGTCTCGGATATGACTTGTGGAGTTTTGGATCAGGCCCAGATAAAATGTTTTAAATTATTTAAAATTATACTTTTTACCTAAATATTATTGTTCTATGTTTTAAATGCAAAAATAATTTAGAAATACACTAAGAAAATAGGTACAAATTAATTAGGAGACTTATTACAAAAATAAGATTGATGTAATTTTTTAATAATTAATCTTAATCAAGAAAATTTACAAAAATTGGAAGGTGCGATGAGATAAAAGAAGCGGTGCAAAAAGAAGTTCCAAAATACGGCCCTATATGCTTATCTACTATGCACTATTAGGAGCCCATTTTCATATTTAAACTTCACAAATGGTCATACTTCAATTTGATTGTTACTCTAAACTCTAATTCTGGAAGGAAAGGATGTTGTTATTCATGTGTTTTTCAAATAATAGATGTTAAATTACAACATAAATTATTGCATTTGAAAAAATATGTTTTTTTATTATAAATTTTGATCTTATTTACAAAATTTCTTGTTGCATAACGCTGTGAATTTTTACAAGTAATCATGAAATATAGAGCTAATTAGATGCTTATAATTTTATGTCTGAAAAGTTAATTTATTTTACATTTTCTTTTATACTAACTTTATTATATTACAAGGCCAATTAGTGGTTAAATTTTATGGCGCAAAATTATTTGAACAGATAGTGATTAATTTAACACAATGTCATAATGATTTTATATTCATACAATACACACAAAAGAATCTCCAAACATGAGTGCTCCTTTGCATTGGTCATGTAACATTCAATAAAAGAAAATAAACACAACAAAAGAGTAATGGATATTTAACAAGTTTCTCCTTGTTTTTCTTCATCAGAACTCCCTCATTATCAGTAATAACCTTATGCTCGAAAATTTGACAGTAAAAAAATACAGTTGAAACAAGAACTACACATATATCCTAGGTAATGGTACAAGAAGAATTCTCATTTTAGACAGTGCTTAGGATTTAAAAAAATACAAAGATTATTTGCAGTACTTTGAACAACAATCATCTAGGCTAAACACCATACAGTTTGTCAGAAGAAAACAAAACTTATTGATATCTTGAATCAGTAAGACTTGTGTTTTCATATATCCAGCTTCATATTCCGTTGATCAGAGCCTCAGCAACTACAAGAATTATGCACATGCAATGAAAGAATAATGACTGCGATTTTCAGTTTTTCACCTCCTTTCACCTGCACCTGAACAACACACAGGTATTAAGTAATCAATATATTCAGAACTGAATAACATGCCCTAATAATCAGCATATACACTAAAAGTAGATCAACTAGTTTTCACCATTTCCCATGTTGGCAAATCAAATTAAAGTGTCCTGCCAATTTGGAAATTTACCAATTAAAATACAATATATCACAATGTTATGCAGATAGATAAATCATGCAAAAAGAAGTATTCAATAAGTAGTTCCTACCAAAAAGTTGCATTACTATCTCACAAGCTCCCAGTCCTCTTTTGACATGTCATAAATTTCAACATGACCATCCTCGAACATGATCTGCAAAAGCAAAAATAAATACATGTTCATATTTGGTGACAATTTTCATCTAAATTGTCAAAATCCAGACAAAGAAATCCCTTACTGAATGTTTTCGAGAATATTTATCAAACCGTTTAATGACTCCAAACCTGCAGAATTTTAAAAATGAAAATGATTAAGGATATAATGTAGTTATGACTTTATCAAGTTACCTAACTTAAGAAAACATACATACATAAACTTCAGAAGACACTGCCACAACTAATAAAGGGACAATTTTACCATACCTCTCCTTTTCAAAGAGTTTTATTCTAATAACTTCACCAATGCAATTGTGTAAGCATTTTCGGTGGTCAACACGGGAACCACCTAAAAAACCAAGTGCAACAGGGAAAGTGGTGTTTTATATATCGAAGATTAAAAGAGGAACTGATCATAGATTTTATGCACATTTACTTTCCAGAAGAAAAAAATAGTAAATATAGTACAAAATAGAGAAGCAAACGTACCAATTTGCAAACGTCCATTCTGATAAACCTGTCCAGACAAAAATACACAATTAGTCAGCAAAACAGATACTAAATTCAATAGAAGTGATTACGCTAATTAAGTAGTATGGAATGTGCCCAGTAGTTTAAGTGTTTATTCTCCCTCCTTAATGGCTAGCTTTTGTGGTGTAGTTCACCAAGGCTCTAATTAATTGGCATTAGAGTCAGTTGTCAATATCTCAAAAAGGTTAACACCTGTTAGAAGTTTGGAATTTAAGCCTAACTCAACCCCCACAAAACCGGTTTGTAAGGTGAGGATTGCATCCACTGATATATTGTGAATTGGCCTTATCTTTAGTCGATGTGGGACTTCCAACACACCCCCTCATGCCGAGGTATATTCATCTCGTGCGTGGAACAAGAAATTAGTGGACACCCCCTCATGCCAAGGTATACCCGATAACGGGTGGAACAGAGAATGTCCAAGAAATTTCACTAGGATAGGCTCTAACCTGGTTCTAATACCATGTTAGAAGTGAAATTTAAGCCTAACTCAACCCCACAAAACCGGCTTGCAAGGTGAGGATTGCACCCACTTATATATTGTGAATTGGCCTTATCTCTAGTCGATGTGGGACTTCCAACAACAACAAATAAGTTGAGTGAAGTGTCATAGAGTTATTCACTGTCTCTCTGAGAGAGTACAACGATAGAACTTTTTGGTTCTCCCTCCTTAACGCATCAATAAAATATGTAGTGTTAGTCTTTGGTTCCTACCCTTATCAATTTTCTTAAAGTTCTTATCAGTATCTAAAACACCTTTAACTTGTTAGTTTGTTAACTTTTTCATAAACTAAAATTACCTTATGCACAAGTTAAAAATATAAAAAGTAGAAAAACTATACAAGAAAACTTCTACAAATTAAGCTCGGGAAGAAGTTTATTTCAAATTTTTTCCTAATTTCCTCTCAGAAGGAGCTTGTGGAAATGAATTTCAATGAACTCGGTTTCTCTTCTCTGATTCTCTGTTCAGCAATAAATTTTCTCTCTTTGTTGTTATAAGATAATTTGTGGAAGCTCATATTTGCCATACTTCTCATTCCCATGGTAGAAGGAGGGTATCTTACGTTTCCATGGAAAAGGAAGTTACTTTCTACATGTCTACCTATCCCCAATCAATTTTTCCACCTTTTTTTTTCAAATTTTAATTAATTTTTTAAAATGCTAAATACCAACCAAATGGTGAATTGACTTCAATTAGGGTTTCAAATAGTGTGCAATAGCAGCGGAGCAGAGTGGCCAAGAGCCACTACAAGAGCTGCTACAGCGGAGCAAATTTCTAACACTCGTAACTGATCAAATAGTGGGCTGCATGGCGATGGTAGCAGTCATAATGGCAGTGCTATGTGTTGGTTCCGAGAAAACCCTCTGAATAGAGACATTACAGCTACCTCATGGGGTTATTTTTGTGGCGAGTTTATATGTAAATAGCTATAATTATATAAAGAAATTTAGAAGAGTGACCATTCCACTGTCCACTATCCCTCTATAGTGTCAGCACCACTATAGAGGGATTCAACTCAAGGTGCCGTATGCTCTTTCAGGCACATAACTTGGTGACACGGAGAAAAAGCAAAAAGTAACCGATTACTCAGAGGAGATTCACCTCAAGTGCTGTATGCTTTTAGGCATATAACTCAGTGACATGGAGAAGGAAAAAGCATAATGTAAACTCAGTGTACTGTATGCTTTTAGGAGTATAATTCAGTGACAGAAGAGAAACGCAAAAATGTTGTGAGGACAAGTCTCGATGCAGAATTTCAGACTGTATGAAGCCATTTTGTGAAGGGTATTGCACACAACCCAGTTCAATGTTTGTAAAAATGTTCCTTTAGTGTTTCAATTGGTATTGACTAAGGGATTTCCTAAAGAACAGTTTTGACATGTTTTTGGCATTCACCAACTTAAGAGAGGGTAGATAATTTTATATTTGTAATTTTTTATATCCACTGTCAAGAGTCAACACATTTAAAACGTTTTACTGCAATTCACCATTTGTTTAAATTCACTAATAAAAGCCATACTCGAACAATTCATTCAGCCACACCTACGAGGCTTGTGCAGTGGTCAAACTCAGCATTATTTAATCCTCTGTTACCCCTTTACCCCTAATTCTTGCACAAAATATGGAGTCTGTTCTTTTATATTTATTTTAATGTAAATGCAGCACTGAAATGATAGACTTACGGACCTAATAATAAGTTCCCAACGTAAACCCAAAGAAAAAGAAATGTTACATCATAAGTCACTGGAATAAATTAAAGTTTCGTAGAGATCAGAGAGAAAAGCATAGATAGCATGGCTATTTTGTATGAGAAGATGAAGCCACCTGGTATGCAACTAATTTTAATGCAGCATCTGAAGACATTTTAGGTTTGGTAGGTCGAACACCCAATTTACGCCTACATGCAGCAGCACCACAGTGACAATCTTGATCTGCACCAAACTGAACAAACCTGCAACGTAGTTAGAAACATCCCAGCCAGCCGGTGTCATGGTAGCATAACTCGGGAGAAGCCAACACCACCAAAACTTAAAGGGTGTAAACCAAAGAACAGGTAAGTGCTCATACTGGTAATCGTAAGTCAGATGCTCGCCCTTTTGTATGTCACGAGTTGCAAATATGCCAATTCTGGTTTCACCATCAATTATCCTTAAAAATGGAGAAAAAAATTCACGTTACAGGAAATGTCTAAATCCTGCAGCAACATCATCATAGAAATAAAACAATTAGTAATCAACCATTTCTGCATCTCAGTATTGGGACAGCAACTATGGTTGATGTATCTTGATTTGTTTCCCTTATATGTTGCATCTATCACCATATCTCGATTGATTTCACATAAGTAGAAATTTGTTTCCCCACGATGTTTCATGTTCCAAAGCCTTTCCTCACATGTTCTGTCATCAATGACTGTAGAG
The DNA here is from genome assembly GCF_037176805.1 of Vigna unguiculata. NCBI lineage: Eukaryota > Viridiplantae > Streptophyta > Magnoliopsida > Fabales > Fabaceae > Vigna > Vigna unguiculata. The sequence goes on along the minus strand of NC_140795.1, from coordinate 46,224,108 downwards.
AAAAGGCAACACTTGTAAGTAGCTTTTAAAGTAGTTAAGTAAAAAATCATTTCATAAATATTGATAGGAAAATAATCACCTTCTCCAACATATTCTATAACAAACTCCCCGTGTTTGATATCTTCATCCGCCACAATACCAGAACCACATTTCTCAGTCTACAGAAATGTTAAATCTCACCATGTCAAGTGTAGATATTAGAAGAGAAATGCAAGTGATCATACAAATTCAAATAATCTAACTAGAATAAAGACATATCTATCTATGAGAACAAAAATAAAGTATTGTGATGATAGAAAAGTGGTGGAGATAGTGAGGGGAGAACGAGGATATTAAGGAATATAGTTATTTTCAAATTTTCAAAGTTACTTTTATGAATGTAAATATTTTTATTAGTTTCTTTAGCAAAATTGAATAAAATAAGGCTAAAGAACTTTCAAGACAAAAATTTAAAGAAACACACTGCAATATAGACTCAAATTAAAATGAAAAACAAGAGCAACTAAATTACATAACCATGTCAGCAGGACACATGCAAAAATTACCTCAACAAGTTTAAACGACTCTAAACAGAATCGTGATTTTGCTATGAAAAGAAAAATATAGGAATAACTTTTGAGAACTATATTATAACAAAAAAATCCTTAGCCAGAAATTTATACCTGAACCAATTTCATCTTTTTCACTGGGCGATTCTGGAATGGTTTGTTAAGACAAGAGCTCCCACATTTACAGCCTGATGAACAGCTAGACAGAAGCATACTACAGGAACAGTCAACATGATGAATAAGCTATGACTTAAAATTATGTTGAAAATTCCTAAATAATGACCAATTTTAGTGACAAAAAAATATGTTTAGAGAACAATTGGAAGACCAATTTCTTTCATAGCCCAAACCTTGGTAGTTAATGTTAGTGACCAATTTAGATATCAATTCATAATAAAAACTATTTTAGTTACCAATTTAAAAATCAATTATAATTTTTTATTCATAACAGAAACTATTTTAGTTACCAATAATTTTAGTTTATAAATTGGTCACTATAGTAACTAATTATTTTTAGTGACTAAAGTGGGTTATTATTTATAAGTTTTCTTGCAGTGTATACTTGCATATATAATATTATATGATACAATAAGCAATTAGAGGCTTTATGTTAAATAGTAAAACAAAGTACTAGGTGCACCTCTAATATCTAGAAACAATAACCCTTCCAGCCATTTTAAACATCACACAACTTCACAAGGCTAGCAATTCGCATGATTAGTCAAAGAGGTAATAACCCTTCCGATGATGGAACAAGTTCAATGCTACACCATCTCATTCCTTATTGGTTTTGAAGGGTTTGAGAATGCAACATGCTTTCCAGGACATGGTAGCTAGCTTCGGAAACAATCATTATAAAGGCTCAATCAAGCAACAATGAGAATATACAGAGCTAGCAATATTAACCATATTTCATAAACTAAGCATGCTTATGAAGAACTTAGTTAACCACACTATACAGCTCATTACACAAATACTCAAACAGACACCAAAAATAAATATTTCTGACAAAAAAAAAATGATGATTTTGGATGGTTGACTGGCTGCTGACAATAAACTTAATAAAAACATATAAATAATAGAAATAAAGGAGATTTGGGAACATTACTTAATATGGAGTAAAAACGTACTAAAAATGAGAATAAGCACAAGGTTACCCTAAAGAACATGCAAATGGAATACTTACCCACAATGGCAATCTCTACCACATACACTAGTAGATCCAGCAGAAGTACAGGAACAGAATATGCCATCATCCTCAAACCGGGATCTCTTGACCTTCTTGGTGAGATATATATCTTAAATTTGTAAAAACAAACAAATATAGACGATTATCTAAAACTCTAGCCATCTGAACAGACAAACTAAGTAAAACAGGATCACATAATTCAGAGGCATTTAGGAAATTAAAAACAACTTAAATTCGAGCAGGATCCATACATGCAAATTTACTTATAAACCATACTGCTCTACATGAAAGATACACAATTACTGTTAACATTTCAGAAGAAGTACAAAGGATACTGCGTTTTATATAGGTGTACTGCATTGGTTTCGATTTAAACCAATCTGGAAGTTCAAAGTCAACAGGTTCTTGAAGCTCCTTCAACAACTTGTTGAATACAGATCCAAAATGAGTCTGCTCAGTATTCTGTTAAACAGGAAAAAAAAAACAGGAACTAAATCAACAGACCAAAGGCAATTCATTCAAAAGGAAAAATTCTAATTGAGTTGACTAACACAATAGCAATGGACTACCAACAACATATTCCAAAAAAATTGAATCTGATATGAAAAGCCATCAAAACCAAAATAAATTATTTGATTAAATGGGCGATCTTAACTTAAAAGGACCAACTAAAGATATGGCACAACTAATCGTAAATTCTTGCTAGTAATTTCTATGCACTTGGTCAATCCCCCAGCATCATCACATAATATTTTAAAGAACTTAAGCGAATGACTAGTCAAGTCAAAGGTATTACAACAACACTAAACAACCTTTTTCATGGCAGGCATGAAATCTGATAGTGTACTTGATATTCCTATGTGATCAACCTGTATCTCAGTTTCTCAATAGAAGCTCAAACCATAAATCGGATATTGAAAATCAATACCACAAAATCCACATACAAGACTTACTTGATTCCTTCAAAGGCATACTTTGCCTACAAAATGAAGAAAAATGTATCAGCTTTAAGCAAAGTAAGACACCAAAATTTTTCCCTATGCTGAATTTCCAAAATCAATAAATCAAATCACATATAAAAAATATTTTTTTCCTGTCTATGTTAGTGCCATGGCAAACAGAAACTAGACAGGATAAGCAGGCAGAAAGATGGTTCAATATTTATTCCTTGACAAGCAAAGTTGGGAATTGAAAAACAAAAGAATACATAATGAGAAAAACTGCACAATGAAATTTAAAAAAATATAAAACAAATTTATCTAATAAAACCAACTCTATTTAATTGAAATTCATAATGAATCATTACTACCATGCCATCTTAATCTGTAAAGGGAACTCCTCCTCGTGTTACATTAATTTAAAATGAACAGAAAACTTCAAAGTCTTTATTTTTTAACCACTAATAATCAGCACTTTATCTGTCAATCAATTTAACAATTTTGAAATTTGAATGCAGAAATAAGGATCAGTATAGGAGAACTTAAAAGAATTTTAAATTAGTATTAAATTGAAAAATTAAAAGGACCCTTACATATACACAGGGTTTGGGTTCTACACACCAGCAAGGATCAATTTAATTTCCTAAATCCCATTCAGAAGAAACCCCCAATGTGCAAGTATCTACCTTTCATGAATTCCACTAAACCCATGGCCCATATTTGGGGGACAACATCAATCACCCCCACCCTTCTTCTCCTCAACTTGCTATCTGTTGACATTGGAAACTTTCAATCCTTTCAAAATCTTCCCCATTACCCAATCTTTCAACTATTTCATTATCCTGCACTGGACAAGTACTACTCTTAATACAGCCAATTGCTCCAATAAACACATTTTTTCCCCACAGATTAATAATAAACGAGTATCTGTCTCGTTTTATAACCCTTCTCACTACTTTTTCATTGCATGGAAGGCAAAGAAAATAAAAAATAAAAAGAGGAAACAAAGTTCTGAAAATTTTGCAATGGGGTAACAACTATGAAATCCTACACTCACAATTCACAATTATCCTATCCCCCCCTTCCCTCTTATGCTTTTCCCTTCACCAAACTCAAGAAAATTCCTCACAGACAAAAAAAAAAACTTTTTTGAAAAATTCAAACTTTTCCCCCCCTTTTCCTCACAAATCACAATGTTTTCTCCCCCTATTTCACAAATCACAATTGATATCCTACATTTGCAAATCACGGTTCTCTCCTCCCTCGACCGTCTTCTGCCACTTTGCCCTTCGTCCAACCAAAACAAGATCCTCAAAGAAAACAATAACTAAGCAACTGAAAAATTCAAACTTTTTTCTGCCCCAGATTTAGAATTAAACACAACAGAGTGAGGAAACCAGAGAAGGAACAGGAATTATAAACTAAACAGAGAAACGGAACAATAAGCAAGAAACACAAACAGCTTTAGCAAGTAAAAACAAAATTTGGCTCAAACCAATGAAAAGGGTTGGAATGGTAGTAAGTACAGTGTAAAAAGTTAAGAAGTACAAAAGGGTTGGAATGAAATCAGCGAGAATTGAAAAAAGATTCGTAGAAGCAGAACAAGTACAGTAAGAAGAGGGGCAAAATGGGAAATATGTGCATAATCGAAGACAAGAAGAAGAGATAACCTGAGATGGGTTTGGTGAAGAAGAAAGTGAGATTGGAAACGAAATGGAATTGACGGTGCCAATGTATATTTACACACATATATATATGTCAGTATATATATATTTGACAAACTCAAAAAACTGTCAAAGCGCTTCTTGGTTGAATCTCAGTGGAAAGCTTTTCAAACTTCAAAAATCTACTTCTGATTCAGAACTTAGGCACCAGAATAGGGTTCTGTCATTTTTAATTATATATATATATATATATATATATATATATATATATATATATATTTAATACTACTCAAATTTATTATATAATAATAATAATAAATGTTTTGATTTCATCGAATATTTAATTTTTAAAATATTTTTTTATGTTGTAATTAGTCAAATTATTTTTTAATAATACTTCAAACGATCATATAAGTTAAGGATTCAATTATCTAGAATTATACTTTTTTTCATATTAGAAAATTAAAAGAATATCAAAACTACAGTGTATACATAAAAGAATGGTAGACAAATTATATTCAAATAAAGATGATTTTCTTTAAGCGAAATAATGTAAAGGATTTTTCTCGGGAGTTTAATTATCATATATTTGATGGAATTTTTAAAATGCTGTAATTATTATGAAAGTAAGTAAATTTATTGTTATAAAATATAAAATGTGTTGAACTATCTCTTGAACTTATGAAACAGATACTCACCATGAATGATGCTTGAATGCTCTAATTTTTCATGTTCAAAATTCAAAAACACAAAATTACTATATTATTTATTTATTTTAAAAAATAATAATGTTTTTGTTTAAACTTCTGAAAATATTATACAATCTGAAATTACCATCGAGAAGTTTTCCTAGTAAATTCAAAAAAATAGTGTTCCGAAACAAAAGTATTTTTGAGCATCTTCATATACAAAATTGCCTTCTTTTTTTTCTTTTTCAAGCAACTTTTTTTATACATTTTTACTACTATTACTTTAAAACATAACTTAAAGCTTTCAATGTCATGCAAATTATAAAACTTTAACAATTTCACACAATCAAGTATAAACTTTAGGAGATTGAATAATAGATCGATAATCAAACATTTTCATTGTATTCATATCCGTAATTTGACGTGCATAATAAATTCTTGAGATTTTAGTATATTCATGAATGTATAACATTGGTCTTTTTTATTTATACAATAATTTAAAATATTCATGCAGAAGAAAGTAATTATCATACACAAGTGTAATAATTTTTTCAAGCAAGGTCCTGCACTGACTCATCATGCACCGTCCTAGTTTCGCGTGAACTGCAGACCTGTGCAGGCTAAGGCTAAAAAGTCTAAAATCTCAGCCTACTCCTCATTTTTCGTACAGGTCTATCTGCACAGTCCGAGCCTAGTTTCGCGTGAACTGCATACCTATGCAGGCTAAGGCTAGAAAGTCTAAAATCTCAGCCTACTCCACATTTTTTGTACAGGTCTGTCTGCACAACCCAGGTCTAGTTTCGCATGGACTGCGGACCTATGCAGGCTAAGCTAAAAAATCTAAAATCTCAGCCTACTCTACATTTTTCGTACAGGTCTGTCTGCACAGTCCGAGCCTAATTTTGCGTGAACTGCACACCTTTGCAGGCTAAGGCTAGAAAGTCTAAAATCTCAACCTACTCCACATTTTTTGTATAGGTCTGTCTGCACAGTCCGAGTCTAGTTCTGCATGGACTGCAAACCTATGCAGGCTAAGGCTAAAAAGTCTAAAATCTCAACCTATTCCACATTTTTTTTGCAGGTCTATCTGCACAATACAGACCCCTTTATCAATCCTACAAATAAATAGCCTTTTTAATCATAAAAAAATATTAAATAGAGTGACAATAATACACACTCCACCATTATTGTTTTTAGTTCTTTAAGATCCTTTTAGTTATTTTATGTGACATTAAATTCAAAAATAAACATTGGTCATAAAATATTGACAATTAAAAGTTATTTAGGCTAATTCAATATATAATTTTTATTTAAGAGAGAGAAAGAAATTATAGTATTATGATAAAAAAGTTTATATTTGTTCAATTTTGAATATTATCTTGTCATTCCAGTGAACCTTCAAAATGCCCTCATATTAATATATTAGAAAAGTTTAAGTATAGTTTGAAACTAAAATTAATATTCATTAATACATTTCAAAATATTCAGTATAAAATAAGTATCAAAATCTCATTTAAGAATCCAAATTAATATATATATATATATATATATATATATATATATATATATATATATATATATATATATATATATATATATATATATATATATAATTTAATCCATGTAAAGAGAGAGATTGTGGACCCTTTCAAATATTTAAAGTTTTCCCTCCAATCAATCACCATGCAAGCCACAAATGGTTCATTACACTTATTTTTTTATCCATATATTCTACTTTGCCTTTGTCAAAAGGAATGCAGTTTTATGGCTATGCTTTTACTCTCACCAACACACATTAGACCAAGAAGAACATAAAAACATGAATTTGTGTTGTTCACTTTCCAAACTAAATGAACCAGACTCACAATAATTTTGTGAAAGTAAAAGTTATTACACAAATTATTTAAATATGCATTTCTCTATATGGGTGTTTTAAGTGATTTATGATATAATTTTTTTTATAAAAAAAAAAACAAGGTGGTAATCTCCATATTTCAGAATTATATATTAATCCATAATGTTTTACTTTCATCGTTAGTAGAATCCACAAAAGAACTATAAAGCTGGTCAGTGTAGCATGCACAAGACGACAAGCTTAGTTATTGTCTTGTGTTTGTAATGCACAGAAAATTATTGCAATTAAAGACTACAAAGTTTTAAGTTGAAATTTCGATGTATGTGAAAACATTTCAGGATCCCTTTTCAAATGAAAAAATTTTGTGCCAAAGGTGGGAGATGAGATAATGAACTTTGAAATAATGTATGTATAATTTTAAGAATTAAAAATTCCGAGTTAAGTTTTAATTCACTTATAAACTTAGGTACTTCTAATTAATCTTTTAGTAAAAAAATTGTCTATTGTGCATCTTAAATTTTAATGTTTATTTAATTAAATGTTTATTATTTTTTTAATGATTAATATTGTATTTTATCATCTTATTTAATTGTTTTCAAGTATTAAGAAATATGGGATTTTTTTGTGTGAATATAGAGTTAGTATTATATAAAATGTAAAATAATAAGTTGTTTTCATTTCTTTAATTAAAAACTTGTTGATAATGATCATGCTCATGGTGGATGACTTCTACATTAATATTAAAACATTTATGGTTTGTCATCATGACATGTTTTTTATAGAAGATCACAATTTATAAATATTTCAACATAAAGTTTGAAGACAATGAATCATGGATATTCATTGTTATATAATACTCAACTTTATAGTTTTTATTCATCGTGAGATTTAAACTTAATTGAATTTCAAACATGTCATTGATGAAGTGACTATGACAATTCATGATTAGCTAACACTTATTTAAGGAAAACAATAAATTAATTGAATTTTAATTGTAATATAATTTTATATTAATCATAAAATCTCACATTTAAAAACTAAGAAAGATTACAAAGTAATACAACAACCATTTCGGTTAATAGAAAAAAATGAGAGAGATAAAAAGAGAGTAGAAGGTTTTACATAGAGTAAAAGTTAATGATGGTTTGGTTTTAGGCACAATTTTCCATAATGTTAAAATTGTGATTTCTTTTTCCATATTAAACCCATTTTTATAAAAAGCAAATATGCAAATGAACATGTGTTATTATTATTTTTTCAGAAAGTTAAATATGTTTTTGATATCTAATGAAATTGAAATTTGTCACTCACCGAACAAAATTTGTATACAATTTGATCTCAAGCTCTAAAGATAAATATAAATATAAATATATATATATATATATATATATATATATATATATATATATATATATATATATATATATATATATAGCCTCGCATGCCAAATACTTTAAACTCTTGTATGTATTAAATAAGTTCAATGGTGACATTTTAGTAATTTACACCATTTGTCATGAATAATTTAAAGATGTTATTAGGTTAAAAGGACTATATCCATTTATTTTTTAAAGTTTGTGGATAAAAAATGTATAAAAATTTAAAGATAGTGACTTTCCAAATTCACCTCCAAATTTAGGTACTACAAACATATCTGACCTTTTACTAAAATAGACTTGATTATTTGCATGTTAAAAATTTGATAATATTAATTTTTATAAAAGTTAGTTAATGGATGTTTAATAAAAAATGAAAACGGATGCAAACATAGACACATGTATATTCGTTATTAAATGGAAATGAATATGAAACAAAACAATTTTAAACTATTCCCACCCCTCCTGTTTCCATTCCTGCCAGAATTTGACTTCCTAGATACTGAATTTTGATGTTCCACAACATTGTTCATAGTCGAGAATTTAACTTCTCATAAACCGAATTTTGAGTGCGTTTTCAGTGTCTGTCGACCACGGTTCATCGTTTATTCACTTATCTAAGAACTCAATTCCAACTAATTTTTTGACACCAAAAACACTATTTTATATTATGAATTCTGTTTCTCAAAAATCGAATCTTCAACGTGAACATTGTAAAGATCTATTGTTGTAGATCATGTTGACATCTTTTTGTGGTTTTTTCTTTCTTTTAAACTTGGTTTAGTGCAGAAAAAAGTCGTCAAAACACCATTTAATGCAATTTAAGATAAATTTTCGTATACATGATTTCTGTTAAGGATTTTTTTTTCCAAATTAAGCAACTTCTAGCTTAATGGTTTTTCAATTATTATGGTTAGTTTTGTAGTGTGGTCAAGGTTTTTATCACTTTTTCTATAAATTATCCCAAAAGGTCATAAATTAAGTGATTATTCTGTTTAAAATATGTTAAACCAATGAAAAGACAAATAAAGTGGTCTTTCACAAATATTTTAACTAAGCATTCGTTACAAATATTATCTTGTTCCATCTACATTCATTAGATATCTAAGCATGACAAGAAGATTGTTAATAAGATCCAAGGAGAAAACAAAACTGAAGAAATGTATAGGCCGAACGAATTTGAATTCTCTACTGAATGTTTTTGTATTATCCCTTTACCGATCCCAATTGATCTTTAAATGGGATGGGGATAAAATGAAATATACAAATTCAAAACCTAAACAAATTTTTGTGAACTTTGGGAACCAATCGACAGGTCAATGAAACTCTGTTGGATGTTCTTGATATATTCTTATACTCTTCCTTTCCTGTTGTATCCAATGCTGCATCCTCTAAGTTAAAGAAGTCTCCCTCTGATTCCTTGTGTTTCAAAGCTTGAGTTTCATTCACAGCCTAAAAAGGACAGATTTTGAAGCATGAGAAACACAGATTCAATGAATTACTTTGGACAAAAACAACCGCAGTAATCTGTACTCTTACCCCATTGTAGCAGTGTAGTGTGCAATCTTTTATACCGTGTAAGTAATCTGTGATCACACACAAAAATGTGACTAAATTTTAGCAAGAACAAAAGGTGTTAAGGTTCCTCAATTTGTTGCTAATGTAGCATTACACAAGAGTTTACTATAGCAGTACCTGAGTATGCTTTGTCCTTGAATATCAATAAACTGCGAGGCATCAATAAAACAGAGAAAGGGTGGTGTTCATCAAGCCACTTATCTTTTCCAATCTCAAAATCAGAATCTTTGTCAACATCATCCTGGGAATCTTGTTTGAATCTTGCATGGGGAGTGAAGTTCATGACAACAGGAGATTCAAGTGATAGAATGGCTACTACTGGAAAATAGGCAGGTCCATCTTGATGTGGCTTTATAGAATAAAAGAATTCATTAGGAAATAGTAAAATACACACAAATGCATTATAGAACTCACTTGTGTTTCAAAACATATAAAAATTTCAAAACAAAAAACACAAAAATCAATGATGAGATATTACATAGTCCAAAAGGAAGAACAGATAAATGGCCACAAGCAGGGTTGAGGTTCAGGACAAACCATTATGCCTTGATTAGGCTGGTATTCATTGATAAGAACATGGTTCATTGGTGATGGGAACAGCCCAGATTCATCACATATTTTTTGTGTGAGATTTGTTAACCATGGAGGCACTGTATGAGAGAGAGACTATTGATAAGTTAGCAGCATATTGAAAAACAAAACAAACAAAAGTTCCTTGCAGAAGACCAACCTTGTTTCATTAACACAATATTATCATGTATTATCATCTTTGAAAGTTGGTCAAATTAAAAACTAATCAAGTGGGAAATGAAGATCAATGATATCAATGTTTTAATCATCTTCAATTCATATTCAAAAGTCAAAGCATTTTGCCCACAAAGGAGTGAAGTTCCAGAAACAGCCCCAAAAGTATACACAAAGGCAACAACAAACTAACAATGATGAACAAAGATGATGATAGAATCATTTAATAACTTTGAGTCTGAACAACAGAGAGTGAATCAACAAAATATACCCTTCTGTTTCTGGTGTACAAATTCTTTTCATCTTGCAGCAGGTACATAAAAAGGTAAAGAAAAAGTAACTAAAAGCAGTAGTAGACCTATGTGTACACCAGGTAGGGTGTGCAGGTGCACTTCTGGTTTTGTTAAAATTATTACTAAGTATTTGAAGAAAAATTATTTTGTCTCTCCTAATCTTATATATTTGAACCCGCTGGATGATGCTCTATGATAAACCTGTGTGTAGGTGACAGTGTACAAATACACCACTTGATTTGCTCTCATTGACTTAGGGTCTTAAATCCGCCATTGACTAAAAGACTGGCATAACAGAATAGCTCAGTCATAACTGTTAGAAACTACCAAAATGCAGGTTTCTCACATCTACAAATAGAGGTTTCTAACACCCAACAGAAAAATATCTATTTGTGCAGATAGCAGCATATCTAGTCTAGATTATAAAAGAATTGCTGATTTCCTCACTTACAAACTTGAGGTAGAAGGCCCTTCTCGTGGACAACACCACCTGCAATCAACAATTACCAGACAAGTGATAAGGAAAATTTCACTTCAAATTTGCTAAATCTTTATGATTCAATTCATAGTATGAGGGTGGAAAAGATAAATATTTTTGACAAGTGCGTGCTCAAATTATTCAGAGTGTGTTTGGTATGTGGTGACCTCTTTCCAAGGCATGTTCAACACTGACACGACTCTTTCTGGTCATTGATATACAACATGTCTTAGTTTATATTCAAAGTTTGACAATAACTATTTAAAACCCTGATTCAACCACAACCTTAAAAATTGCCTTGAATGAATACAGGGACTAGTTCTAGTATAGGTACCAATATGAATACCCGTACAACAAAATTTCTAAAACTTGGTACAGAGGATATATCATATAGAAATATAAAAACATAAACATCAAAGTATTAAAATAAAAAAAGTAAATACCATTTTCATAATATTCTAAGTCAGGTGAGCAAAAACATTTAAGAACTTGGCGTTATCTGCTATGCATTATCAGATACATAACCATGTATGCAAACCTAATGAATACCGGTACCAAGTACATGTAGCTGGTATAGGTACCACAATGATTCATAATACATGACAATAACTGAGAGATAAGAAAAATAGCATAATCATAAATCATATCATCAACTCCCCCAAAACAGTAAAAAGGAATCTGCTGGGTATTGTAATACTTATAAGGCAAGTTCAGTTCCCCAATTCACTTTTTTCTCCATGATTCATTCTTTCTCAACTCCAACCTTCCAAAAGTTTGCCAAAGAACCATTTACCTCTATATCTGTTTATTCTACAAAAAAAAAAGCACAAAAAAAGGAAATTAAAAAGTGATGAATCATACCCCAATTCTGTAGCCTTCTATTCTTTAACATCTTCCACTTTGATGCAGGGGCTTCATAAATCTAACAACAGGCACAAACCCCATCATTAAAAAAAAAAAAGAATATTTAAGGAACATTAAATAGAACAATGAGAAGCAGAATGAGAGTGAGTACTACGTTGTTTAGAAGAAGGCTTTGGTCACTGTCTGTGATGAAGTCAGGAACGTAAAACAGAGTTGGCAAAGACCCAACTTTGTAATGACCCAAATTCTCTTTTTCCTCCACCATTCTGGGAAATCAAGGTTTTCGATATCTTCAAAAAAAGAAATAAAAGGAGAAACTTTATCACAACAGTGTGTTGGCAATAAGCATGCTAAATATTTAATCACTTATACACACATCAAGGGATAATGGGTTTCATAATCTGAGAGAGAAAAAGAGAGAACCAGTTGGGGCTGCCGGAGATGTGGTGCAGCGGCGGCGAGGAGATAGTCTTTCGAGTTTGGACGGTGGGGTGAATTGAAGAATTTCAGCTTTACACAAATGCAATAAATAAATAAAGATGATAAATTATTCTCCAAAACTCAATTATAATTAATATAAGTGAAGAAAAGATAAACTTAAATATAATTTTTTTAATTATTTTTATACTGTTTTAACACTGCCGTTTTAAATATTTAATTAAATGATTTTTTATTATTCATCTTAATGAAAAGTATTTTAGGAATAATTTTTTTAAACATAATTAATAGAGTTAAACCTTATTTAGTTAATTTCATCCCTCTTATGTATGATTTGCTTTAATAAAAAATGATTTGCTTTAATAAAAAACTATCAAAATCTAAAAAATCCATTTTTCAATTACAACATTCCTCCGACCAAACCGTTGTTAAAGTTCCAAGAACAGAGCATGATTTAGCTTTCGGAGCCATGCTAAGGTTCTAACAATGGCGCACAAAACCCTCTTCAGACCAACTTTAATTCTCACTCTCACACTCCACAAAGCCCCCATTTCAGTTTCATACCGTCCATTTCGCCCCTCTCAACAACAACCCTTTTCCTTCCTCAACACTCACCGAATCCCACTTCCTGCAACAGCAAGAACAACCAGCAAAACTCACATCCACACCCACTTATGGTGCTCTAATTTCAGCACCAACACGACAATTGAGGGTTCAGAAAAATGTTACCTTTACCTCACGGACGAGGATTTGTTGCGGCAGTGCGAGATGGATACCTTCAAGGCCTCAGGACCAGGTGGTCAACACCGTAACAAGCGTGAGTCCGCAGTGCGCCTCAAACACCTCCCCACAGGAATCATTGCTCAGGTTTCGCCCCTTTCCACTCTCAAAATCTCTTCTTGCTTCATTTCTCGTCATGGGGTTGTTGTTGATTCATATGTTTCTGGTTTAGGCTTCAGAAGACCGCTCCCAGCACAAGAACCGCGCTTCTGCGCTGAATCGCCTTCGCTCTCTTATTGCACTCAAAGGTATCTCTTTCACTGTTTGTGTTGAGGATGTGAAGGATATATAGATCATAGGAATTAGCTAAATAAAGAGTATGCGCAGAAGGTAACATGTTGAATTGATAAAAGATTCAAAAAATGTTCATGGTGCTCTTATACATGTTATATTGTACTGGGCACTAAACAGTAACTAATCCCAACAAATTCACTATAAGTAACTTACTCTAATAGAATTTTATAGTTCTACTAGTTTGTTTGCATGTTGTTCCTAATTTGATTGTTTGATTCATTCATTGTTTCTTGGGTCACATTGCAATTTGCACGTAATGAATCAGCTGGTTGACAACAATTTTTCGTAAGACTGCTGTGCTCAAGTTGAGTGCACTAGTTAAGTGTGAGTAAACCCTCTCTCTGGTTTGTTTGTTGAAGTTTGACCAAAGGACAAGCTTTTGGCGTTGTTCTTATTATGTGAGTCACAAGGTGAACTTTCAATTTTAATGGAAAAATGGAGAAATGTTTGTAATACGCTCTTTCTTTTTGGCTAAAATTGATTGGAATCCATATGATTTTGTAGGTCTCCCTTCTTATTTATTAAGATTCACTTTTGATTTTACAGTTTTTAATAATTTTAACCAATAATAAAGGGTTAGAAAGATCGTATTAGACGTTGTATTGATAGTATTCCTATTGGATAATAGCATAAAAAACATGTAACTTATTTAAGTAAAATCAGACTGAATATATACTGGTTCACAGTATGACTGATTGAACTGACCACTTTGGTCTGTGGTTCCAAACATTGACTTTCAAGTGTTATGGGGAGAGTTTTTATTTCTCCCCCTTTTCATATTCAGGATATATTTTGTAATGAGATAAGCAATCTTTTTGTTTATAGTAAGCAATTAGCAATCTTTTTGTTTATAGTAAGCAATTAGCAATCGTTTCTGACAGATAGCATGTTATTTTCTTGATTTAGTCAGGAAAACAGTGGATCTTGATCCTTATTCACCGCCTCGAGAACTTCTTCAAATACTTCCTCCCAAATCATCCATTAGAGGGTCAGATTGTGGTCCACAAATTGGACCTAATAACCCAAAATTTGCATTGGTATGTTGTTCGAGGCATTTGGCTCTTTGCCCCTTACTTTTTATTTATTTCTTCTTTATTTACTTATATAATCGTTCTGCTAGTTAAAATTTAAAATTTACTTGCAGCTGAACTATGTCTGCTTATGGTCCTTCTAACAGGGAATGCAAGCTCTTTTGGATCTCATTTTTGCAGTTGAGGGGTCTGTCTCGGAAGCTGCAAAGTATCTTGGGTATTTGATATTTGCATTAAGTATGAGTTTTTCTTGGGGTGTTTTCAAGCACATGGACCTCATTGGTTACTGATCATGACATTAAAGATTTATAATTTTTTTATTTAGAGGGTTACTTTTGGGGTGAACAAATGCCTTTGACGTGCACCTATGTGAATAATTGTTATTACTTTCTAATGAATGTATGCTCAAGTTGACAAAGAAAATACCACAGTAGTTTCACTATTTTCGTTTAACTGAAATATTTGCCCTTTTATTCTAGGCTAACGTGAGATGTTTATATTAATTACTGGCCTACCTATTAATTTGTTAAAAACTTTTCTTTAATTGTTTTGGTGTTTATTAATTCTATTGCAGGTTATCCACTGGGGCACTGTCTCGGTTAATCCTATCTGATGATTCACTTAGAAAGGAAGTAAATGATCTGAGGGCATCAAAGGTATACTTGTGGGAGATTCTCTTGAATGATAGCAGTATTTTATCTAATCACGTAACACTTTATTTAATAAGTGGTTACATAAAATGAAATGCATTTCAGATGGGATTGTTAGCACCCGATTCCCGATTAGGAAAAATAAGGAGGGGGCCCAAGGAATCAAGTGGGCAAGCCCCTGTTAGCTACAAATTAGGCCTTTATACTTGATAGTAGACCATGTTAGTAAAAGAGTAAAAGTGTAAAACAGCTAAAATCAGTTTATCAGTTAGATTGTGAATGATATGAATAGAGGCCAGGGCATGTAAAGTGAGTTAGTTAATCAGTGAGTTTTTTGGGTGGGAGAGACAAGATCCTTGAACACACGGAGGCTTTTGCAACACATTCTTGCTCATCTTCACTTTCGGTTCCACTGATTTAGTAGGAGAAAAATATTCAATTAATCTCTACGTTTTGAAACAGTGTCTATCAAGGACCTGTTTTTATGATATGTTCAGACTAAAATATTCACAATAAACCGTTTTTCTAATAACAAAATATATAAATATCATATGTTGTAATTTTCTTTCTATTTATTAAGAAATGAGAGAGTTAGAGGGATATGATTGACATGGGTAGTTACAGTCTGGACAGAAATTCTGTTATAAATGATACATTGTATTTTAATTGGTTATCTTAAAATTTGAATTTTGGCTTATTAACTGTCTAAAACCAGCTTGTAAGAGGGGAATTTTTCATTACATTTATATTTCATCTCACTAGTCGGTATGAGAACTCTTATACGACAACTAACCAAAGACTAAAACATTTATGGATGATTTGATGATCCGATAGCAAGCAACTTGATAGGTCCAACAATAATCACTAAGATAGATTTTGATATCATTTTACGATTAAGTTAAGTCTGACTCAATCGTATAAAACTCACTTAAAAAATGAAGTTTGTCCTCTTCGTTTATGTATACTGCTTTTGTCTTCGTTGATCTTGGGATCTTCAGCAGGTTATGTAAGGTTGTCTTCAGACAATCTGTTTAAGGTTTTTGAAGCTTTTGACAGAAACTAGGTGTCTGATTTTTTCTGTGAGAAGCTGATACAGTTATGTGCTGTAATATGTGTTCATTTTTTTTCTGTACAAAATTTTGTATTGGATTCATCAATAAATAGTTTGCTTTGAAGTATATTATTGGGTGATTGATTGATTTTTACACCCGGAGAAATTAGTTTTTAGCTTGATCTAGCTGCAATCCTAAGTTTTAAACTCCTTGAAAATCTTGTAACTAATTGCATAAAATTAAGGTAGGTAGGAACTGTTTGAAGATGAGTATCTTTCACACTTCAAGTTCAAGCATCAAATATGGGTGGATGTGTAATAAGTAGTAACTGGTAGCCACCAATAATGAAGTTTTTGTTTTTGTCTTTTTCTAAACTTTATTTGTTTGTGCCAAATGCTGAATATTCTTATTCTTGGAAAGACAAATATTCTTACATCGGCTTGGGGGCAAAGATCGTTTCAGGAAATTGAACATCACAGCATTGTTGTAGTTGTGTGCTCCTGCAAGAAACCTCAGTCCAAATATGATTTAAATATAAAAAACCTTGTGATGTGTTTCTCTTCCATTCATTGGCTCAAAAGGGATACCTTTCTGAATTATTATTGCTATCGGTTAATCTTTCTTTTTGCTATTGTGAAGGCTCAATTTTCAATGGAGATATTTTAGTTATTTCATTGCTTTGTACCCTGTTGAATGCTGGGAAATGTTTTGAAAATGCAAGGCATAATCTTTGGATGGGTATCCAACAGTGACATGCTTTCTTATTGGCTATTCTATAATGTTAGTCACTAAATTACATTCATATCAGATAATAGTTCTTCTGTTATGGAAAAAAAAAGATATGACTCCATCTTTTTCTTTTCGAATAGTATTGCTATATTTTGTTCTTAGCTTCATAAGAAAGTTCTATATTCATTTCATTTTATCTAACTACCGGGAATCTACTTTTTTGAACGTGAACAGGGTATGAAGCCTCTCAAGTAGAAGAAGCTCTCAAGTTTTCATTCCTTATGAAGGTACAATTTATTCCATTTCCTGCTAACCACACACCAACAAATTTGAGTCACCATTTTGAGTATAGTTATAGAATAAAGAGTGAAAGAGAAAAACTTCATTATCCTTATAAACTGGTCAGATAATGGAAATTATGTTTCTACTAATTGTTCTTTTGAATGATACCGCCTAAACTTCTGTTAGGTTAGTAGTGTTTTTCCCTTAGTTAAATCATATAAACTTGAATCCAGTTGCAGACTTTAGCTCTTACACTATTTTGCGTTGGATTTGAACTAAGAGGAAAAGAAAGGATAGATTTTAGTCCAATATTTAACAAATTCATTGTGAAGAACATGTAATTTCCTATTTTTACTGGAGTTATTCATGACATTAGTTTGTGCAGTGTTTTTTTCTGTTCAGATTTCTCAGATTGAGATGAAGGGTTCTTTTATTCGGAGAAGACAAATCTTTGAACCTGTACAAGATATTTTTCCATCAAAAAGCTGAGGTTGACAATGAAAAATGCTGAAGCTGGTGAGAAGAAAGGTGTCAGGTGGTTGAATTTTTAGCTTGTAGAAAACTCATTCTCTAAAACTCAATGAGCATGTTGAAAAAGCTGGTGCTTTAAGGTGTACTGAGTGAACATTGAGATGACAACCTCATAGAAGATGCATTTCTCTGAAGATCAGAACTTCTGAAACAATATAAATTTCTTGATTTGCTCACACTGTATAGGAGTTTTTGTTTCAGTTTAATTACTAATATTCTTTCGGTGGAAATGTGAAAGCACTTTTAGACTCTCAATTAGCAGAAAAATTATCATTTTTATGATTTCATAGATAATCATTGGACCCTTTGAAACAACATGGTCATTGGAGATAATCCATGATGATTTGTGATTAAATACAATGTGAAACTGTTTTAAATTGTCCTTATATAATTTATTTTCTCTTTTATTTTATATATTATTGAATTTTTCGACTGGATAAGTCTTTTATTCTTTATTTGTTTCTACAGAAACCAGTATCAAATTGTTCCTGTAAGTCATGATTCTAACAATATTTCTTCGAACACTCAATGGCATCCACTAACAAAATGAATATATAACATTTTATTGGATAAGAAACGTACATGTAATCATATTCTTTTGGATTTATCTCTTCCAATTTTACTATAGTGTTGCTTTTCAAAGGAAGACTTATGGACCCCACCTAGGTTTATTTTCGACACACTTTTTCAGTAAGATCAAATAAAATGAATTCAGAAGACAAAACTCTTTTTTTTTTTCTCAGAAGATATAATTAATTTGTGCATCTTAACTTTTTAAAAAGTTATTTGATATCTTTTTCACGAGTTGAAGTGTGTAAACAGTAATTTGAATTGATGTAAGGAAATTTGATCTATTTTATATATATATATATATATATATATATATATATATTGCATTACTTTTTATCATAGATCATTGAGTGTTTTTATTGATTCTCTATATTTTATAAATTACATTTGGTTAAAAATACTTTGAAACCTTTTTTCTTTGGATAAGATTAAGAAATGTTCTTAAGAATTACTTAATAAGGAATTAAAAAAGTTGAGTAAATTTCTTTAAAAAAAATTAAGTTTGTTTTAAGTCTCTAATATTTGTGTTTGTATTTGTTTCTAATTTTGAAACACATGACTTTTTGTTTTAGTTTTAAAATAGTTCAAATAATACTTTACAAGCATTATTAGATATTGATTTTAGACTAAAGTTATATGATTAAAAACATACAATATATTTTGTGAGACAAAAAAAGTATAGTTAACAAAAAAATAAAAATCGTCACTAGTATGTTCTTAACATAATTTCTTCTTATTATATAATCTTTAACCAGGTCCAACTGTTTGAGAAATACTCATATGAGAGTGAGAAAGATTTGATATTTCTACTAGGAAGCTAAAATCTGGTTCCACAAACCATGGTTTTTGATGCAGATATGCATCTCATGCAAAGCATAATTCTTTTTGCATGTTTTTTTTGGCTTATGCTGAAGTGAAGCATAGATTTATGATCACATTCAAGTTAAAATTATTTTCAGAAGGAAGACCTGAATTCAAAACTCCAAACCAGAAACCAAACATATATGCTTTCACTGTTTTTACTTTTTACCTTTCTCAGAGTCAAATTCCCATCATGCTGTTAACAAAGTCCACAAGCAGTGGCTGATAACTGACCACTTGTTTTTAGATCAACACCAAATAATAACAAGTTCTAATTGGTTGAAATTCTCTTTTCTCCATTTTTCTAGTGTACTCTGTATATCGGACAAGTTTCTAATAAATCAATATGCAAAGTTTTCTTCTCATACTTTCAATGAAGTATTTCTGTTCTAACTTTTTCTCACTTGTGTTTTATCGAACACCAACCATATATTGCGTAGATTCTGGCTTATCTTGCTGTTTCTTGACTTTGCTTTGTCAATGAGAATATATCAGTGAATGAACAGTTTCTCATTCTCGTACTAGTCACACTGAACAGGGTGAGGGTCTGAGTCACTGTGAAGGATAACATTTGTTTAATTATAATGCATAGTTTATGTGCACTATTGGCTTAGTCCATTAGAAATTTGGCAGCCCTGAAATTGATGCCACACAACACAATAATCTTAATGCTGTTTTTACACCATCAAGTTGGAAATTGAGGAATCCTCCATAACATGGATATTCCTAGCCGCCAACAGCATATACATTGTAGCTGATTGGACGATTTCTTGCTGCATAACCAGAAAAGGAGGGTCACTGAATAAAATACAAGTGTGTGTGAACATTAGTAGTTTATTTAAGATTCAACACATTTATTCAATAGATTTATAACAGACTATTATAAAAATTACTTTAATAACAAGTTGGTTTAAATGAAATGGAATTCTATTTTTCAGGTAAGGTTTTGTATTTCAGTTGAAAAACTTTATTAAGATGGATTATAACAAAATTGAATTCACGGCTTCATTGAAAACATATTTTGATCACATTCAGATAAATGGTTCAGAAAAAAATGATATCTGTACCTGATTTTTCACATATTTTACATACCCTTCATTTTTTCTCTGCTTTCTCTCTGATATTTTGTTTGTGTGAAAATAAAAATCTATATTCAATGAATGAACAAAACAAGTTACTTTAAATTTGATTGAAACAGTATAATATAGTTGGTTCTTGCACTGTTCTTTTTCTTAATGACTTTTTTCTGTCAAGTCATCAGTTCAACACGATGGAAGCAGTGAAATAGAGAACTGAACTGACCAATGAATCTCACCAAGGTCAGTTTTACAACCCTGGTTCGGTTCATGTAATTTGACTTTATGTTATCTTTTATGTGTACTGTAAAAAAAACTATTATACCACCTTTTGTTTGGCACTATTCTGTTTGCAAATAGCATTCTCAAGGTGCTGTGTGTGACCATGAGTCTATTTTGTTTCTGTGATGAATCATGAATTTATCCCTTTTGACTTGTATGCGTTGTGTTTGATTTTAGTTGTAGCTGAAATTGTGATCTGACCAAGCTACAGTACCTTGAGGCACAAACATATAGGATTATTATTGGTAGAATAGAATATTGCAACAACACTTTTCTCCTTTGGATCTGTATGCCAGTGGGTGGGGCTTCAACTTCCCTACCAAAAGCAAAATGAAAAGTTGCATGATTGTATGGAGAACCTGTGGATGAGAAGAAAGATTTCTCAAAGTCAAAATTATTTTGTATGTTGCGAATGGCAAGAGAGTTAGATGCTGGCAGAATCATATTCTCAAAAGAATAAGGTTCTTTTTCACCTTCCACCATCTTCCACTTTTTCCCTCGTTGACTCTTTCTTCTAAAATGACATTAAAGTCTTATATGCACTCCAAAACTTCAAACCCTTCTTCTAAGCCAAACTTTATTATTCCATTTTCGTTATTATTATCATACTCATGGCACCATCTTTAACAAATGAAAAGCCTTGATCACAATTAACTCTCATCTAAGCTTTTTCCTGTGGCTAATTATTTGCTTCGTGCTTATCTATAAATAATTGCTGCCAGCTTTTAAGGAAAAAGAATTTTGGGTAGAGAGAACAAAAGGCTATAGCTAAGGGAAGATAAATGTCTTTTAAAAGGTTAAAAACTAGGAATAAGGGCAAAGCTAACCCAAGAATGCAGTATGTGTCATGACTTTTGCATGTATGACATAGCATAGCATAGCATCTCCTATAAAGCAATCATGTGCATAACATCAAAGATAAATAATCAGAAAAGGGTAACAAATGTAACAATCTCAAGGGTAGATTTTAGTAGCTTTATTCCTACAATCTAAGACCTCCTATATAGGTCACAAAGATGCAATCCATTGTATCATGTTTGAACATTAAGTGTGTGTTTGGTTTCACATATAGAAGTATTTCTTCTAAGTCAAATAAAGAACTCTTTCATGTAATTTTTACATTTTCATTTTATTTAACATGAAAAATTGAGAATAAGTAGGCCTATTTGACTGGCAGGTTCATATCATACACAAATTACTATTATGAGCATACATTCCTCTAAAGAAACTGTATCAGATGAATGCTGCATAATTTTAACCAAGCTACCATTTTACATCAATCTCTTCAATTCACACCAATTTATGATATGATCATGGTTAAAGAAAAAGGAAGAATTAGGGAGCTAAATTTGGCATTATCAATAATCTTGCTTGCATTTCTGTCACTTCAAGGGAACCAAAGAAAGGAAGCTCTTCCTTTTTGGTTATACTCGTTGACTTTGCACGTGGATTATTGCCCTTCTAATATATACGATATTGCTGTGTTGTTGCCTTGTTGGGTTTGTAGACTTCTAACCTATCACACACAACAATCTAAAAAGTAAAAACTATTTTATATGATGAATGTTCTTGTCCATATTACAATTCTGTGTTTAAAATATGAAAGATTTGATTCTGCAATTTGTACTGCTTCCAATTTTTTAAGGCCAAACTTTTTCTCACTCTTCTCCCCACCCACCTTTATATGCCTCTATTCCTGCAACTGCTTCCCTCTACACATCAAATTGTGCCATTAATCTCATATCAACATTGCAGAACTTCTTCTCCTTTTTCCTAAAAAGAAGAAGAATAATAATGGGTGTGGACATACAAGGTAAGCTTCGTTTAGCTCTTGGCTCAGTGAAAGATCATGCCTCTATTGGCAAGGCCATGATGTATCATTACCAACATGATGGCTTTTCCAACATAGAGATTGCAGTGCTGCGTGCCACTGGCCATGATAATGGCACCATTGGTGACAGATACATGCATGAAATCCTCTTTCTTGTGTCAAACTCTCCAGGGTCCATTCCTTTTCTGGCTGAAAGGATTTCACGTCGCTTAGGAAAAACTAAGGATCATGTTGTGGCCCTCAAGACCCTTGTCTTGATTCATCGCCTTCTTAGAGGGGGAAACAGGTCCTTTGAACAAGAGTTATGCAAAGCACATGTCTCAGGTCATTTACAGATTAATACAAGGTGTTTCACAAAGAGTTCTGATCACCCTTCAGCTGGTTTTCTTCACAAATATGCAGCTTATCTTGAAGAGAGGATGAGTTGGCTCATCAACCAAGCAGGGAAACTTGAACCAGTCATGTCCAAAGGGTTAGAGTTTAGGCGCTATGATGAGAAATCCTTTGATATGGCATTCAGAACATTGCCTAAATGCCAAGTGCTTCTTGATAAGGTGTTGGAGTGTTCACCACATGATATTTTGTGCTCAGATCATGGCTTGGCTCAAGCTGCTATGAGCAACACTTTGAGAGAAAGTTTCCAAGTTTACATGACATTTTCTGAAGGCATTGCAGCTCTTGTGAACATGTTCTTTGATCTAACAGCATCAGCCAGAGTCCTAGCCTGTGAAATACTCAAGACAGCTTCTCTCCAGACCCAGAAGCTTCATGATCTGTATGAAAGTTGCAAATTTGTGGTTGAAAACAAGAATTTGGATTACCCTTCTGTTCAAATAATCAGTATGAGTCATGTAGTGGCACTGGAACAACTTGGTACTCAACAAAATGAACTTGCAACTTCACATGTCTCTCTTTCTAGCATCTCAAGGCCTCCTCCAAAATCAAAAGAGATGGTAGAGTTGGAAGTGGCAGCAGAAGAAAACAGAAGGAGTGAAGAGAAAATTGATGTAAACCTGTCACCAACACCAACACCAACTCTTTTTTCATGGACACTAGAGACTAAAATAAGCATGGTGTGGGTGGTGTTTGAAGATGAAGTTCCCAATGAATCACAGGTTCTTCCAGCACAGCAAAAGCTTGGAACTGTTGATGCTGTTACTGATATGAAAAGTGAATATGGTAGGCCTAGTGTGTTCCTGAATTCATTCTCATCTACTTTTCAAACAAGCATGTCTTCAAAGGTATGAGCTTTGCCGAATCAACAAGGTTGAATGAGTACTTCAATGGTTTTGGTAAACTGAATAATACTACTGTCCAATCATTTTCCCTGTTTTACACCATGTTGTGAAGGAAAAGTACATGGTGCTATAGCTTCTGCATACTGCATAAAGAACTGTAATATGTGAGTAAACGTTACTGTGAGAAACATGGGGCAAAAGAGTTCGAAGAGTACTGAAATAGAATAGATTATTTTCAGACATGTATAATATTGTTTTCATATTTTGATTGTTTCGTGTAGGTACAAATGTTTTAGGTGATTCAACATAAAGAGAGGGAGGAAATTATTAGTGTCATCTTTTGTGGGTCATGTTTTAGTTTGGTGTTATTTTTTGTTTGTTCAGTTACTTTCTCTGTATAATAGATGTATAATTTTGTATTTGATTATTCTTGTGCAAACAATAAACATTAGGTAAAATCTATAGTCCTCTAATGTAGAAGACAATCATTAAAGTTGATATAATTTAATCCTCTAATTAAGAAAAATTACTCAAAATTTGTCTGTGATTCTTTTTGGAATATTGATGATAGCAACTTTGCTTGAGGAACTAAATGTTGATATTTTCATTATTAAGGAACTAACTATTGTTATTTTCTTAATGAACACCTTAATTATTATTTATTAGAGGTCTCTTTTATTTTTTATTATTAAGAATAATGTTAATTTTTGTTTATAAATTTTTAGGCCTAAGGTAAAAACTTCAATGGATCTTTATAGTTACTATGTGTACTTACATAGATACATGTTAAACAGTACTAAGAGATTTAATAAGCATGTCTACAATTATCAACTAATATTTGCTAAAATGTATCAAAAGTTTTTACTAAAATTTTAAAAAACTTTATAGCAAAATATCATAAACATAGCAAAATCACCTCTATTAGAGAAATGTACATATATATTAGTAGCCAAAAGTTCGAGGACATCTCAATTTGCACCAAATGGCCAGAGACACATAGGCTACTACTGTGGTATGAATCCACATAAACAAAATGACAAATCACAAGAATTAAGGATAAATAAATATAATAGGGAGTTCTAAAACAAGGTAATAAATTTGGAAGCCAGATCTAACAGGCAGTGTCCATCCAGGTATATAAATAGTCATTATTCATGGATATATATCAATCATAAATAATTAACTTAAGTATTTGAGTATCTTTGTAGGTTTCCCAGCGATGTCGCATCACATTCATATAAAAAGAACTTGTGACGAAAAAGATTAATTAAATGAAGAGTAGATATTAAAACTACATTATACATACTTGAATACATCTCGACTCGGCACGAACAAGAAATAAATGCATCCATTCTTCTTTTAGTAAAAGATATTATATTTTATCATTTAAGAATAACTCATAAATAAATTTTATGAAGAGAAAACTATAAACGATATTATTTGAGTTAAAGATACTCATTCTCTCTCTCTCTCTTTTTTTTTTTTATTTGTATGACATCTCAAACATAAAAATTGAAAGATCAAATAGATTACAATAATATTACTAAAAAACACTAAGTCTTTTGAATTGTATTCTGTGCCATAATATTCAAACTTTAAAAATCAATTCAAAGAATAATTATGTTAATATAAAAAATAATTTGTTTGAGGAGTTAAAAAACATAAATAAAATGTTTAATGTGGAATAAATCACCTAAATTAATAAAAATGATAATGGTTCTTAAAAATATTTTCATTCACAAATGAGTCCTCAGATCATCTTCTATATACTATAAATTAGAATATTTAACATAGAAAATGAAGTTCTCAACTTCTCAATTTGAGATTCTTGCTCTCTTTTCTCGCTTTTGGGAGGTAGATTTTACATACTATAACTAGAAAATTTCTCTCATTCATATCAAATTGCTATCATTTTATCTTTACTTTTATGATTTTTTTTTCTTTTCTTCATTTCTTATCCATTTCAATTTAAAAATAAATTTATATCCCGATTTAAATAATTTTCTTATGAATTTTAAATATATATATATATATATATATATATATTTATAATAACTTATCATTTTAGAAAAATAAATATTTATACTGTATAGTTTACAGGCTAAAATATAAGTTCTATTCACTACTTAGAATAATATATAATGAAATTCAAGTTGAGTCTTAAAATAAAATATATATCAGAAGAGGTTAAGCCTATTTAGCATAACTTGATGGGCTTAAGGGTGTGTTTTTTTCTTCGTTTCTCCAAACCCATTTTCATTCTGAATTGAATGATTGGAAAGTGATGTCAAACATTTGACATTTTTTGTACGTTTCATCTGATCCAAAATGTTGGTTAATTTCAAAATAATTTTAAGATATTTTTCGTTTAATAAGATTTTTCATTTTAAGAAATTCACTTTTTTCATAACTCCAATAGAAAAAACTACTAATGTTTTGGTTGAACCAAATAATGTGGACCAAAAAAATTGAACCTTTTTGATCCAACTTGATTAACTATTTTAGTTTTATTTTCCTTAAGTTATTTTTAATGGAATTTTGTATAGTAAATAAGCTAAATTTTGTTTTATATTATTTTTAATCAGCGTCATCTAGCTCGATTTCGCATTTTTTTTATAGTAAATAAATTGATGAAGATAATTTTATTTAAAAATTACCCATAAAATTAGACATTAAATTATAAATAAGTTAAAATTTTAAAAAATAATTTTTGACAAATTTGATTTTATCAAAAAAACCTTATTTTCAAGAAAAATTTTAAGCTAAAAGAATAAAAATTTGGAATATAATTTTTATTTATATTTTTTTAAGTTCTGATTTTGATCTTGAATTTTAAAGTAACTTGAAAAAAAAAAACTGAACCAAACATATTGTCCCATCAAAATGCATAACCCTCTTAGAACTTACATTATTTTAAACAAGTTAGAATAAGTTGCAGTACATTTTCTTGAACAAATTACCTCAATTTAGACTTCATTCAATAAATTCTAATATTTTTTTTCTTTTTAAAAATTTAATTTTACTTTTTTATTTTTTTAGTTACTTTAAATTTAAAATATCTCTTTTGCTCTTAAAAAGTGGTTTAGATTAGCACTTTAGACATGCTTAAAGAATAAAAACGACGTATTTGAAAATGGATAAAAATATATTAAGGATTAACATTTTAGACGGAATAAATATGTCTTTTACCCATAACTTTTTACTATTACATACAGAAAATCGAGTTTTATGTTTCAGTAAATAATCACAAGTACGCTCAAAATAGATTTCTAAGAAAACAAAATCTGGTTTATAAATTAGATTATATAATTTGAAATTAATTTCATTGTCACCCAATTTTTATCATGGATTATAGGGATATATATTATAACATATTTTCTTTTTAAGTTGTGTATAAGATATGAATGACAAATTCTTAATGTAGTTTTTATGAATAAAAAGATGAATGATGCTAACATTATATTAACATTGAAGTCTGTTGTTTACAGTCATTAAGTCTACAATTTCACAAATAAGCACAACTGGTCTGCTTCAAGCAACAGCCACAGAGCTTACTGGTTTATCAACAACACAGAGCTTACTTTTTATATAAGAAATAAATAAATTTATGCCTTCAAAATAGAAGACATGCTGAACATTTTATACGCAATGAGGAAACATATTTTACCCAAACTTCTGAACACAATCTTTTGGACAAATGAGAACTTAAACTGCTTTGAAGTATACCTTCCAGTATCTGAATCTCTCTATGGACACCAAACAAACATAACAGTTATGTCCACCTGAATCTTGCAACATCATGTTGCCATCGAATTGAGTTAATAATGTCTTGGCAAAAACATGTGTGCTTATCAGAATTGTCATAATCCAGGTTTGAATTTCCTAGAAGAAATTCTTTACATTCTATCATCTGTTCATGATCAACTTGAACCCACCATGCTGAAAAGGTTGAATCCCATCATTAAGAGGCCTGGTTGATGATCTAACATTATGACCAGATTGGTCACAATACTTGATACAAACCCAGCTCTGATAATCAACAGACACTAAATTCCCACAAAGTTCAGGTCAGCAACATCTCTTGAAATGCATTATCTCCTTTATTAGCAGATAAGTAACGTACAATAAATTCAGTTGTGCCAGCATCTACTCTAAATCCTTTGTCTTTCATTATTTGAAGATATTTTCTAGACCTAGAAATATCATATTTTCGCAACAGTCCCTGCATAAAGACATTATAAGAGTTTTTATTAGGCTGGTACCCATTCTCTTCCATTTTATTAAGCATCTCTTCAGCATCATCCAGCAGTCCTTCTTTACACAGACCTTTAATCATTATGTTATAAGTATATGTATCAATTTTCAACCCTTTATCTACCACACCAGAAAGAAGCTTCCTTGCATCATCCAGTTTTCCTGCTTTGCACATTCCATCAAGCATGATATTGTAAATAACAATATCAAGATCCAAACCACTCTTCTCCATTGCTGTGAACAACGACACCGCCTCACAATCAAGCCAGCATTTGAACAAACCATCCAACACAACAGCACAGGTGTGGAGACTGGGAACCTGGCCATGCTTTTTCATATTGAAAAACAACTCCTTTGCAGCCAAAGGCTTTCTCACTTCACAGAACCCACCTATAAGAATGGTCCAAGTCACCACATCAGGATCCAACCCTATTCCAACCATTTCACCCATCAGAGACATAGCCTTATCAACCTCCTTAACCCTACACCACCCATGAATCAACAAATTATACGTAACAACACTCGGCAAACACCTCTCCCCCTCACTAAACATCAATCTAAACACCCTCATCGCCTCCTCCATCCAATTCCTCAAACAATGCCCTCCAATCAACGAGTTATAGGTAACAACATTTGGCTCCACACCAGTCCTAATCATATAACCCATCACATTCTCTGCCCATGAAACCAACCCCTCTTTGCAAAATCCATCCACCAAAATCGAAAACGTTTGCACATCCGGTGCAATCCCCTTCTCCACCACCATCTCATTGAACAAAACCACCCCCTCCCTCCACCCTTCAAACCCACCACACAAACCCTGAATCAAGCAATTGTAACTCACAACATTAGGCTCAACAGTAACACCCATCTCACGGAACAACGCAAAAGCCTCATTCACCAAACCTTTCTTACAAAGCCCATCCAAAATCGCATTATAAACCACAACATTCGGCTCCAAATTTCTCTCAACCATCTTTCTCAAACACTCCATAGCACCAGAAGTATCCCCAATTTTACACAAACCATTAACCAACTCCCCATAAGTTCGAGCATTGCACTGATACCCTAAAGTTTCCATTTTTTCCACCAACCATAGGGCACGATCCATATCCCCTTCGATACAAAGACCGTTGACGATGGTGTTAAAAGTCACCAGCGTGGGTTCCACGCCGGTTTTGGTCATGAGGCCCAAAACGGCGAACCCCGACGTCGTTTGGTGCAGGTGGCAGAGGCAATTGATGAAAATGTTGAGTGTGCACACGTCAGCACTTTCGCTTAGCGAGTGGAGGGTTTTGATGAGGGAAATGGCGGTGGCGTGGTGGTGCGATTTCGCGACGAGGCCGAAGAAGAGGTTGAAGTCTTGAATGCAGGGAAAAGGGACTAGGGTTAGCATTCTGTGGAAGAAGTCAACTGCAGCGGCGGCGGTGGCGGTGGTTTCGACGGCGCGGATGGAGTTCAAGAGGCGGGTGCGGTCGGCGGCGTCAGGAGCGGGTGGTGGAGAGGTGGAGAAGGGGTGCGAATAGTAAAGTGATGTGACGGAGGTGTGTAAAAGAGAGGTGGCGGAGGGTGTTCTGTTGAACCGAAGTAACATTGTGTTATGGTACTGTGTATTGAATTTGGGGGAAGTTTAGGTTTTTAAATTTTTACACTGCTATTTTTAGTTCATTTCATACTACTTTACTTTTTGTTCTGTCTTCGATTTAAAAAAATAAAATAAAGGAATTGTGTCACTGTTTATTCAAAATTTGAAACAATTATTCATTGTGATTTTTAATTGTAATATATTGTATTTATTTTAAACAAGTACTCGAAAAACAAGTTTTTTCTTATTTGATAAAGAAAATTGGGGAAGGCGATGTCCTAAATTAAGATGTCTTTAAAAAAAGAAACAAGTCGTAGAAAAGAAAAGGAAGGTTAGAATGCCAATAAACAAATATCTAAAGTCTATATTTTGATAACTTAATAAATAGTTACCACTGTAAAATAAAAAGAAAACTATATACATTTTTTTATTTAATTAATAATTAAATAAAAATATAATTATGTTAATTACTTTAATCTATATAATAGTTATATATTTTTATGTTTGCTTAATGAATTTTATATTATCACGTGGCATAGGACCCTTAATAAAACTTTCAAATAGGATTAGATTCAATTTGAAATTTGAATTAAAGTCACAAGATATGACAAGGAAATAGAAGGAATATCGATTTTATAAAACAAGGAAAACATAATACATTGCCCATAAAACAAAAGGGCAAAACACAATACACATGATCAATTGTTTTTAATGGATTTGTAAATATTTTTTTAAGGAAATCTAGTGTTTTTTAAGGTTAACAAAATTATTTGACTCAATGAAAAAATATTAATTATATAATTATTTAGAAGTTTGTTATTTTTAAGAAATAAAAATGCTTAAGAGTAGCTTGAATTTTAATTTGTATATAATTAAAATGCACTAGGATTTGATTTATGTATCTTTTGTGTTCTGATATGAAGGGGGAATGAAGGTAGACGTAAGAATCTTGTTTGACTTATTAAAAGTTAATATGTTACAATATCTTACAACATATAGACACACCTATATAAAGATGACATATTATATATATATATATATATATATATATATATATATATATATATATATATTTATTGCTACACGTTCGCCATGAATAATGTGGAAAGATGATGCTACGTGAACCATTTATGATAAATTAACAAAAAATTATCAGTGCTTACTAGACATAAGAATTTTTACGGTGAAATTAACACAATTATATTTTGAAAGTGTTGGGTTTTATATAAATATTTGAGGGACCAAATATATATATTTAATATTTTTTAAAAAAATTATTGTATTTATACATTAATTTTGGTTTTATATATAAAAAAATCATAAAAAAGCTCGTCCCTGTTCATGAAGTTGATTATCATATCAAACTTAGATGCTAGCTACAAGGGGCCATGAGGATGATACATTTTTTAAGATCTCAACCGTTTGAATTCAACCAAAATATGCATTCATCACACACAAAAACGCGAATAAATAAGAATAGAGGTGATAATGTCATAAAAACATGAATGAGTATATATGCAATTCCCAGAAACACATGAACACAAACACCAACACAATGAAATCTAAACTATCCCTCACTCTTTCCTCCTTGTCTTCTCTACCAACTTTCTTCCATTATCCTTCTCTAAGATTCCTGAAGAAGTCCTTGACTCAAATGGAGTACCCATTTTTTATGCTAAATACTACATTTCACAACTTAATCATCATGGCCTAGGTGGTGGATTAGAACTAGACACAGATGGGATTCAGGTGCCGTATTCACAAACACAGCATTGGAGATTACATTTGACTATCATCCTTATTGTGCTTCATATAGTTTCATATTATTAGCAAATAATTGTTTACAAAAATTTGAAAAAATAAGTTACTGGTAAATTCTAATATACATTCAATGGGAAAGAAAATTTGAATAATAATATTTTAATGTACTATTAATAATCATAAAAATACATGTATTTGATTTTTAATCGGTTAGACAACAATCATAATTGTTATTTATTTAATACTTAATTAACATTAATAGTGTTATTGATGAGTTTTCCAAAAATAAATAATTTTAATTAAATCTCATACACATGATAACTTAATATATATATATATATATATATATATATATATATATATATATATATATA
Organism: Vigna unguiculata; assembly: GCF_037176805.1. NCBI lineage: Eukaryota > Viridiplantae > Streptophyta > Magnoliopsida > Fabales > Fabaceae > Vigna > Vigna unguiculata. The sequence goes on along the minus strand of NC_140795.1, from coordinate 46,192,273 downwards.
TAACTGTTAAGTGATTGTTATGAATCAATTTTTTTATATTTTTGTTCTATAGTTTTTTATAAATTTTTACTTTACAACTAGATTTCTCAAATATAACGTTAATAGGGTAATTATTTTTTTTAGAGAATTTAAAATGTTTTATGAGAAAATATGTTATTTGAATAATAAATTTCGAAAGAAATTAAACTTTTATAATTTTATTAAAATAATTAGATTATTAAAATTAGAGAATTTCAAATCCAACCTAAAAGGATTTAAAATTTTCGTATTTTCCAATTCACGTCTGCTGCTATCTATATTTGTCCGTAACTCAATTTTACTTGATTAAGATCAAAACACTGTTAGAATGACAATTCCATGAATTTGGATGTTTTTATTTATTTATTTATTGTTATCAATAGGAGTTATTTTATTATTTAAGTTGTTAGAATATGTTTTTAAACCACTGTTATTTTTTATTCAAAATTAATTAGAGCTTTCTCGTTATTAAAATTTATTAAACAATATTACAAATATAATTAATTTGTGTCATTTATGACAATGTTAATAACAATATAAGGATATATTTTAGGATACACATATTTCTATCATGAAATTAAGAATATAAATATAAAAGATATTCTATTTTTAATATCATATTTCATATTCATATTTTTCCTTTAATTATATCTTACAATAAAAGAAATCTATACGCCTTAATAGTGTCTACCATATTACAAATCATTTATAACCAAACACTACTTTTTTGTTTTCATTTAACTATCATTATTAATATTCCTTTTAAAACCCAGAAATATAAACTGTCTCATTGCCACTAGTTCAAATAATAATAATAATAAATAAAAAAAACTTGCATATTACATAACTAAATGCATACCTATATTACAAAAGTAAACACACATAGTCACTAGCAAAGATACAATTACTTTTTAAAATTTAAACCATATCTCTATATTCTAAAATAATCACCACCAACAACTTTTTTCAATAATTTTACACACACACACATACATACATACATATATATATATATATATATACATATATATATATATATATATATATATATATATATATATATATATATATATAAATTTAAAACTATATTATTTTAACATAATAAAAGTTTGAATATCTATCTGAATCTCATTTAAATAAGCTGAGATATGTTGCCCATACTGAGTGATGGATTCCTCCAGACACGTTTTTTTCAATAATTTATTCATTTTAAAAACACATTTATATCAACTTAAACTCAAAACGAAAAACATTTTTAATTTCAATAAATACATTTATTGGTGCATTGATAGTGAAAACAAAACATAAGAAACAAGACGAAAGCTTTGACCAATAGAATGAAACAAAACACTAACTTACTACACATGCAAGCTTAAGAAAAACCTCTATATATACCAAACAAGAGTGAAGCAACAAAAACACACAGACATAAACACAAACATGAAGTGTGCAGTATCACTAACCTTCCATTTGTTTCTGTTTGCCTTGGCATCAGGGTTCACGGATCCTCCTGTGCCGATCATTGACTCCAAAGGTGTTGCCCTTTCTGCCACCGAAGAATACTACGTGACGCAGCTCAACGGTGGTCCAACAGCCGGTGGATTACAAGCGGGTGTAGAACGCGACGTGAAATGCCCGTTGATTGTTCTGCAGAATTATAATCCGGCATTTCCAGGGGAGAAAGTGAAGATCACTATGCGAGGATCAAATTCGAAAAGGATCATGACGGAGACACCATTAGATATTGAATTTGTGAAAAAACCTGCGTGCGCTTCATCGTCGAAGTGGGTGGTTGTTAATGAAAAGACGTACCCTGGAGAATGGTTGGGTATTGGTGGTGCCGCAGATCTTGGAGCGGGTAAGAAGATCGTGGAGGGAGTGTTTAAGATTGAGAAATACTTGTTTCTTGAGGGTTACAAGTTCGTGTTCTGTCCCAAGGGCTCCACCAGATGCTTCGACTTTGCGCGACGTGAAGAGAAAAACGGAAAGCGTTTGATCTTGGTGAATATAACTACTACTCCTTTAATCTTTGAGGCGGAGTTTGTTAAAGCTGTTAAGCCAAACTCATCAGGTGTTTTGTTCTAGGATATGTAAAATGAGGGTTGAGTGGTGTATGATGGCATTAGAACACACGATGTGGGAGTTGCTTAAACCAGTTTTTTGTTTTATTAATAACACGAGTGGGTATTGGCTAAAAAAAATGTTCATTTCAATAGTTTTTCTTGTTATTTTTTTTTTCTTAAGAACTGATATTTATAATAATGTTTTTGTTAATGATTTTATAACTTTCGTTGATTTTCTGTATGTTTTCTAACAATAAATATTAAAAGTTAATGTGATCATTTTTCTTTCCCATTTTCGAATGAGTTTTATATCTAGCTAATGTTTATCTTAATTATATTTAGTTTTATTCTAATAATTAATATATATATATATATATATATATATATATATATATATATATATATATATAATGTTAACAATTTATCATTTTTTATTTAAAATTAGAGATGTTTTTCGGATTAGATCGGATAACTCAATTCAATGTAATGTATATTAAAATATGTTATGTTTTATTTATAATGGAGTTAAATCAACCCAAAATAAACTATCACACTCTTCGTTAGGTGTCACCACGAGAGTACGAGAAACTTGAGTTCTAATATGAAATGTATTTTGATTCTTTTATTAATTGTGTTATACTTTTCTTTATATTAAATGAGTTTTGATAATGTGACAGTTCATTTGAAGAAGTATTGAATCAACGTTTGATCGAAATAGTTTATTTTTGTTAGTAAATATTGAAAATTATAACCTTAAAAAAATAGTTTTACATTATCTTGATTCAATTGACTTGCCTAATCTTACTCATCTAAAAGTAAGTTGAATTTGAATGAATTTAACATAAAAAGAGTACAAAAAAATCCTACAAAACTCAGTATCTTTTTAGGATTTGATTATAATTTATTTGTCTTTTTATCAGCACTATTATAATTTATAGTGTCGTTTTAAACAACAAGACATGTTATAAGAGGAAATGAAAAAAAAAAATCAATGACAACATTATAAAATTGGGACATTTAAGAGGACATAGTATTTGATCTTTTATAGAAAAAAAAAGAGTTGTTGTATGCTTGTTTTAAGGGTTGTTTTTTATAGGCATTTGTGTACATTGTTTTAAGAGTTTCTTTATTTGTTTGCTATTTTTTTTTATATTCAGATTATTTTACAACTTTATCCTACAATTTTAAAAATTTCTAATTTAGTTTCACTTTTTTTAAAAGTAAACTAATATATTTATTAATTAATGAACGATGACGATTGACATTAGGGTGATCATGGATTGAATTTGTAATGATCCAATTCACATCCATTTTGGATCCAACTAATTGGATTAGATTTTCGATTCAAATCCATTTTTTTAAAAAAAGTAGATTGAATTTTTTTAAAATCTAGATCCAAATATTTAGATCAAGTTTAAATCCAGATCTAAATATTTGAATCAAGTTCAAAATCTAAAAATCCATTTTTCATAAAATAAATTCAAATTAAAGTTTTGAAAACTTGTGTCCATAGGGCTGACACCATAGAATTTGACAGATTTTTTGTCGAGGTCAACGAGGCCAAATTTCAGCATGGGATGAACTTGGATGACTTTCGAACGAATTTCGGTCGGAGACGACGTGACCAAATTTGGGCCAAGGTCGACTTGACAAAATTTCAGTCGAGATCGACTGGACTGGATTCGATTGAATTTCGGCCAGGGCCAATTTTACCTAATACGACCAAATTTTGGCCAGAGCCAACTTGGCCAAATATGGCCACATTTGGGCTAGGGCCTGATCAGTCAAGTTTCGGTCAGGGTTGACTCCACTAAGTTCGTCGGCCGGGATCGACTTGACTGAACATGGACAATTTTCGATCACAGCCGACTAAGTTGAATATAGTTAAATTTCGTTCGGGACTTACTCGACTGAATACGGCTAAATTTGGGCTAGTGCCGACTCGACCAAATTTTGGTCATGACCAACTCGACTGAATTTGGCCAAATTTAGGTTAGGACCGACTCGCCTAAATATGACTAAATTTCGATCGTGATCGACTCTGCCAAATACGACCAAATTCAAGCCAGGACCAACTCAGTCAAATTTTGGTTGAGGCCAACACGACCGAACGATCGTGGCTGACTCAAATGAATACGGCCAAATTTTGATCGTGACTGACTCATTTGAAATTTCATCTTAGGTCGTCTCAGCCGAATACGACCAAATTTGACTAGGGCCGACTCGGCCAAATCTCAATCGGGGCCAACTCGATTGAATTCGACCGAATTTTGACTGGAGCCAACTAGGCTAAATACAGCCAAATTTTGGTCGCGGTTGTCTCGGCCGAATACAGTCAAATTTTGTCTAGGTAGACTCAGCCCAATGTAGTCAAATTTGGGTCGAGGTGAACTCAACCGAATACTTCCAAATTTTGTCTAGAACCAGTTGGGCAAAAATTCGATCGGGACCGACTTGACAGAATTTGGCCTAATTCAACCAAATTTTGTATATGGTCACGCCAACTCAATTAAATACGACTATGGATATACAATCCATAAAATATATAAAATGTAGATGAGATTGATATCCAAATCCAATAAAATGGATTGGATTTTTAATAAAATGAATATTAAATGGATTGGAACATAGCAAAAATGGATTGGATCATGAAAATTAGATTTTTGCCATCATTAGTTTAACTTTTCAGATCATCCTCTATTTTCTTCTGCTCATTTAAGAGTTCAATAAATATAAATTATTGTTGTTATCCTCATAATTTTGATTTTTATGTGTTAAATAAACATTAATTATTACTTTTACCCTCATATTTTTATTCTTTCAATTTTATATGTATTTAATCTCTTTTTATTAATACATTTTTTACAAGAGTATAATTTAAATTTGATAGTACAAATTTATTGATACATTAACAATTCTTTTATTAAACTTCTAAAATTTTCAATTAAATTGTAAGCTTTAAAGTTTATGAATATAAATTTCAAGGTTTAGTGTTTACGGACGTCGCACGTCGTACGTCGCACGTCGCACGTCTCACGTTCCACGTCCCACGTTCCACGTCTCACGTTCCACGTCTCACGTCCCACGACTCATGTCTCACGTCCCACGTCTCACGTCTTACGTCTCAAGTCTCACGTCCCACGTCTGACGTCTGACGTCTCACGTCCCACGTCTCACATCCCACGTCCCACGCCCACGTCCCACGTCCCACGTTTCACGTTTCACGTCCCACGTCCCGCATCTCACGTCCCACGTCTCTCGTCTCACGTCTCTTGTCTCACGTCTCACGTCTCACGTCGCACGTCTATGTCCCACGTCTCACATGCCACTTTCCACGTCCCACGTCTCACGTCTAATGTCTAACTTTCAAGGGCTCACGTCCAACGTCTTACGTTCCACGTCCTACGTCTCACGTCTCATGTCTCACGTCTCATGTCTTACGTTTCACGTCTTACGTCTCACCTCCCATGTTTCACATCTCACGTCTCACGTTCCACGTCTCACGTCCAAAGTCTCACGTCCCACGTCTCACGTTCTACGTCTCACATCCTACGACTATCGTCTCACGTCCCATGTCTCACCTCTCACCTCTCACATCTCACCTCTCACGTCCCACGTTTCACGTCTTACGTCTCACGTCTCACGTCTAATGTCCCACGTCCCATATTCCACGTCTAACGTCTCTCGCCTCACGTCTAACGTCTCTCGCCTCACGTCTCACGTCGCACGTCCATGTCTCACATCTCACGTCCCATGTCTCACGTCTCATGTCTCACGTTTAACGGCTCACGTCCAACGTCTTGTGTCTCACGTCTTACGTTCCATGTCCCATGTTCCACGTCCAGCGACCCACGTCCCATGTTCCACGTCCTACGTCTCACGGCCCACGTCCCACATCTTAGGTCTCACATCTCACGTTTCACGTCCCACGTCCCACGTCTCATGTCCCATGTCTTACGTCTCACGTTTCACGTCCCACATTCCATGTTTTTCGTCCCACGTCTCATGTCCCACGTTCCACGTCCCACGTATCACGTCCCACATCTCATGTCTCTTGTCTCACGTCCCACGACTCACGTCCCACGACTCACGTCTCACGTCTCACGTTTTACGTCCCACATCTCACGTCTTACGTTTCACGTCTCACGTCTCATGTCTCACGTATCACGTCTTACGTCTTACGTCTCACGTCTTACGTCTCACGTCTCACGTCCCACGTCCCGTGTCTCACGTTCTAAGTCTCACGTCGCACGTCCCACGTCTCACGTTTCACGTCCATGTCCCATTTCTCACGTCTTACGTCTCACGTTACACGTCTCATATCTCATGTCTCACGTCCAACGTCTTATGTCTCATGTCTCATGTCTCACGTCTCACGTCTTACGTCCCACGTCCCATGTTCCATGTCTCACGTCTTACGTCCCATGTCTCACGTTTCACGTCCATTTCCCATTTCTCACGTCTTACGTATCACGTCTTACGTCTCACGTTACACGTCTCATATCTCACGTCCCACGTCTTATGTCTCATGTCTCACGTCCAACGTCTATCGTCTCACGTCTCACGTCCAACGTCTTACGTCCCACGTCCCATGTCCCACGACTCACGTCTCACCTCTCACGTCTCACGTCCCACGTCCTACGTCCCACGTCCCACGTCCCACGTCCCACGTCTCACGTCTCACGTCCCACGTCCAACGTCCCACGTCCCACGTCTCACGTCTCACGTCGCACGTCCCACGTCTCACGTTTCACGTCTCACGTCGCACGTCCCACATCTCACGTTACACGTCTCACGTTACACGTCTCACGTTACACGTCTCATATCTCACGTCTCACGTCTTACGTCCCACGTCCCACATGCCACTTCCTGTAACATCCCTTTTTTTTAATAAACTGTATTATTTATTTTAAATAAAACAATTAGAAAATGTTATATTTTTACTAATGTTTCATATTTTATCTAAATGCATTTTAAACATTAAAAAATATATTTTATCATGATGTAATTTTACTTATTGAAAATAATAAGAATAAAACAAAACAAATATTATATATATATATATATATATGTATATGTATATATTAGGTAAAAATATTTTAATTAAATAGGTGTGTGTGAAATATATATATATATATATATATATATATATATATATATATATATATATATATATATATATATATATATATATATATATATATATATATATATGAAGAATTTTTAAAAGAGAACAAAAATAATATAGAAAAGAAAAAGAAAAAAAAAAGAAAAGAATAAGAAAGGATAAGAAGATAAGAAGAAAAGATAAGAAGAAAAAAAAAAGGAAGATAATGATGATTTGGATAAACATGTACATGGTTTGCTTTATATATATATATATATATATATGGAATGAGAGAAGTTACGGTGAGGTGAGAAAGTGAGAAAGTGACACTAATGTATTTTAGAGCTTTTACAGCGCTGTATATGCCTCGGTTCATGCGGACCCGCTGCATAAAAGCACGCGGTGGCAGTTTTGTAATTAAATTGAACTTTTATGCCTCGGTTGTCATAATAACCGAGGCATATAGTGCTAAAAAAATTTGACTCAGCGCGTTGACCACTAATTTAATTTATTTATTTTTTTCACTGATGCAATATGCCTCGGTTCTCTCTTAACCGAGGCAGTAGAGACACTTAATTATTTTGACCACTGCGTTGACCCCTAATTTGAATTTTTTATTTTTTTTTACTGAAGGAATATGCCTCGGTTCTTTAATAACCGAGGCAGTAAGTGTAATATATGCCTCGGTTTCGAATAACCGAGGCAGTATCTCTTCGTAGGGTTAAAAAACCCCAATTCCTTCGTTGTTCTGCGATTTCATCTTCTCCGTTCTTCTGCGAATTCGTCTTCTTCGGCCAACCTTCAGTTCTCCGACGACCAACACCACCTTCACGCACAGGTCCCATCGTCCGACGCACCTCCGGCGCACCTCCGACGCTCCAGCGCGGCTCTGCGCCACCGTCTCGACGCTCCAGCGCCGCGGCTTCTTCTTCTTCGACCAACCACCACCGCACTGCTCCGCCCTTCTCCGACGACCAGCGCAGCTCTGCGCCACCGTCCCGCACACCTCCGACGTTCCAGGGCATCGTTTCGTCGCAGCACCGCACCGCCGCGACTTCTTCTTCTTCTTCGACCAACCACCACCGTCGCTGCACCTTTGAGGAGTCGTGCACTGCCACCGGAGCCGCAGCGTGTTTGTTCTTTGAGCAACCATCACCAACGGCTACTGCAATTCTGTTCAGTCTGCCTCCACCGCCACTGCACGCAGCTCGAGGAGGTTCTTCTGGTGCCGTTGCCATTGCCTCCATTCAATCCACCGCTCCTTGGTATGTTTATTTTTACGATTTGGATTATTTTTGGATCCGCTGGATTTAATTTTTTTGGATTGCTTGTATGTTTTTATATTTTCAATCTTGAATTTGAGATTATTAAAAATATGGAAGAAATTTTGGATTGTTTGTACTAGAAGATAATTTGGATCCTAGGAGTTAGTATGTATCAATTTCATGAGAATTTATTTTAAACTTTTGATAGTGTTGACGTAGTATCCCTGTTGTCCGACTGTGGGTACTGAAATTTTAAAGATTACTGAAATTGTTCACACAATTTCAGTATATAAACGTATGGATCGAGACTGGATTTACTTGCCACGCATCAGTGTTGAGTATGAGAAAGGAGTAGAAGAATTTATACAATTTGCGCAACGTTATGAAGGTAGAAGTGATGATGAAGTGAAGTTTAGATGTCCTTGTGTGAATTGTTTGAATGCGAGAAAGTTGAATGCAACTGCAATTAGGGAACATCTTATTTGCGATGGTTTCCTTCCAAGTTATACAATATGGACATGGCATGGCGAATTAATAGACTTTCCAACTGTCTCCCGAACTGAAAATTTTGTGGATTCCATCGTGGAAGATCAACATGAAGAAGACAAATTAGAGGACATGATTCGTGATGTTGGCGTTGAAGCTTTTGCCCAAGCGCACGTGTATGAGACAATCTCTACTGATTCAGAGACTCCGTTGTATGTTGGTTCAACTAAGTTTACAAGGTTGTCAGCGGTGTTAAGATTGATGAATTTGAAGGCGACTAATGGGTGGACCGATAAGAGTTTCACAGAATTATTAGTGTTGTTGAATGAAATGCTTCCAGATGGAAATACACTACCCACTCGCAACTATGATGCCAAAAAAATTCTTTGTCCGATGGGTATGGAGTATAAACGGATACATGCATGTCCTAATGATTGCATACTCTATAGGAAAGAATTTGAAGGATTGAAAAAGTGTCCGAAGTGTGGCTTATCACGGTACAAGGAGAAAATCAACAATGAAGATAAAGGTGAGTTAGAAAAGGATGGACCCGCTTTGAAAGTAGTCTGGTACCTTCCAATCGTACCTAGACTTAAGCGTTTGTTTGCGAATCCAAAAGACGCTAAAAACCTTCGATGGCATGCAGATGAGAGAAGATGTGACGGCCTGCTTCGTCATCCAGCTGATTCAATGCAATGGAAAAATATTGATCACGAGTTCCCCCAATTCGGTGAAGAATGTAGAAATATTCGCTTTGGTTTAGCTACTGATGGAATGAATCCATTTGGTAATTTAAGTACCAACCACAGCTGCTGGCCCGTTATATTATTTATTTACAACTTGTCTCCTGGACTTTGCATGAAGAGAAAGTACATGATGTTGTCTATGATGATATCCGGTCCAAGACAGCCTGGAAATGACATAGATGTTTATCTCAGTCCACTAGTTGAAGACTTGAAGATGTTGTGGGAGGATGGGGTTGAAACATTTGATGCTTTTACTTCTAAGACTTTCATGATGCGTGCAATGTTATTTTGCACAATTAATGATTTTCCAGCTTACGGTAATTTGTCAGGATATAGTGTCAAGGGTCATAAAGCATGTCCTATATGTGAAGAAAATACTGCAGCTCATCAATTGAAATACGGAAGGAAAACAGTATATATGCGCCATCGAAGATTTTTGCAATCGAATCATCCTTATCGAAGGTTAAAAAAATCATTTAATGGACATCAAGAGAATGATGATGCACCAATTCCATTGAATGGCTTTCAAATTCATGAAAAAGTTAATAAAATACATCATGTATTTGGGAAAACCTCTAAGAAATCATCTACAACGAGCCCTTGGAAGAAAAAATCAATATTTTTTGATCTTCCATATTGGTCGAAGTTAGAGGTTAGACACTGCATAGATGTAATGCATGTGGAGAAGAATGTGTGTGATAGCTTGATTGGTACACTACTTAACATTCAAGGAAAGACAAAAGATGGAGTAAATGCTCGGTTGGATATGCTTGAAATGAATATTCGCAAAGACTTGGCACCAAGGGACGCTGGTAAGCGTACTTATTTGCCTCCCGCATGTTACACCATGTCTAGAGAAGAAAAGATAAGTTTTTGCCTTTGTCTTAAAAGTGTCAAGGTACCACAAGGATACTCTTCAAATATTAAGAGTTTAGTGTCAATGCAGGATTTGAAGCTTGTTGGCCTGAAGTCTCATGATTGTCACGTCTTAATGCAACAATTGTTACTGGTGGCTATTCGTGGAATTTTGCCAAAAAATGTTCGACAAGCTATAACTCGTTTGTGTTCATTTTTCTCTTCAATTTGTAGTAAAGTCATCGATCCTTTAAAGTTAGATGACCTTCAAAGTGAGATTGTTATCATCTTGTGTCAGCTGGAGATGTTTTTCCCTCCATCCTTTTTTGATGTTATGGTACATTTGCTTGTTCATTTGGTAAGAGAAATCAAGTTCTGTGGGCCAGTATACTTAAGATGGATGTATCCTATTGAACGCTATATGAAGATTTTGAAAGGGTACGTGAAAAATCAATATCGTCCAGAAGCTTCAATGATTGAAAGGTATATAGCAGAAGAAAGTATTGAGTTTTGTTCAGATTACATGACAAAAGCAAATCCGATAGGAGTTCCTCCTAGATCATGGTTGAACAGGTGTTCTATAAGTAACAACATCCGGGGTGTGAATGTGGTAACCAAATCTCGCGCAGAACTATTGCAAGCACATCTATACATATTGAACAACACTGATGAGGTGATCCCTTACTTATCTGCACACAAAGCCATTGTAAAGAAACAACATCCAAGACAATAAGAGAAATGGCAGTTGATGGAGCATAACAAAACGTTCATGCCTTGGTTTAAATCTGAGGTTTTGAAAGATTCACAATCTTCTGAGACTTTGATGTGGCTAGCAAATGGATTGAAATTTGATGTCGTAACTTCTACAGGTTATGAAATTAATAATTGCACATTCTACACAAAGTCTTTGGATGATAAAAGCACAGTACAAAATAGTGGAGTGAGTCTTGAAGCTGAGTCGCTGCAATTTTCCACATCCAAAGATCAAAATCCGGTAATTGGGTCAATGACGTACTATGGTGTAATAGAAGAGATATGGGAGGTTGACTATACTGTGTTCACTATTCCACTCTTCAAATGTAAGTGGATTGATAATAAGAGTGGTGTCAAAATTGATGAATCGGGTATGACTCTAGTTGATTTTCGAAAGGTGGGTTATCGAGACGAGCCTTTTATCATGGCACATCAACCATCTCAAGTTTTTTATGTAAAAGATCTTGCAACTGAACATTGGTTTGTTGCTCTTCATGGCAAGAAACAAATTGATGTTAATGAAGAGAATTTGAGTAACCTTCATATTGCTGACACTCATTCATTTAAAACAGCGATAAATTTTGATGAGGCCCCAGTACTTGACGATGTACAAGCAATTCGGGAAGATCACAATGAGGGAATATACATATGACCAATCCATAACTTTATGTATGAATCTGAATTGTTTATATAAATTTACGTGTTTTGTGAAATAATATGTTATTTGTTATTAATCTTTTGTATTTTTTTGTTTTAACAACAGATATATGGCTGACCATCAGACTTCATCATCATCATCATCGGAGGATGAATTGCCTAAAAAGAGAACCACCAAAGGAGCCACTAGATTGAGGAAGCTCATGTTGAGAAAAGCTAAAGGTAAGAAGACTCATGTCATTATTGACGTCATCACTGGTCAAGCTTCAGGTCGTAATGGAGACCTCTTTAGAAGCTATTTAGGAGTACTGGCACGTGAAAGAATATCCATCCTTACTCCTAGTTTCGATCATGTGTCTGAAGTTCAACGGAACATGATATGGCAGGATCTAACGGTAAATTATGTCACGTAATTTTTTTAATTTATATTTTTATTATATTGGTAAAACACTTATTGATGTTCATTTTCTTTATTGCAGACGACATTTGATATTCCAAATGTGCCGACACTTAAACATAGATGTCTGGCAGCAGTCGCCGAAGATTTTCGTGGTTTTAAGACAAAACTAACGTCTAGGTATGTCTATGGATCTAAAAAGAATGAAGATCCACGTGAGCTATACACTTCAATTGATGAAGACACTTGGCGTCAGTTTGTTGAGTCTCGTACATCTGAGCGATGGAAGGTTAGTTTACTTGAATTCAAAAATTTGTTGAAATTGTCTACAAGTTGAACTAATTCATAAAATCAATTATATGTTACAGGAAATAAGGACAAAAGCCCAAGCAATAAGTAAAAAAAATAAAAACCCACACATATTGTCTCGTGGTGGGTATAGAAAGCTTGAAGAAAAGATATTGAAGGAAAAAGAAAAATCTAGGCCCCCACCTTCTGAAGATGATTGTCTTGCGCCTCCTTCACCACCATCTCGTCATCAAAAGTGGAAGTTAGCCCGCCTACGATCATCGGGCACCTACACTTCCGAAACTGCACGAGAAATCTCTGAAAAAATTGTAAGAGTTAACTTTACTAAAATATTAATATCATTTTATACCGAGTTTCTCTTAATTTTCTTGTGTTATATTGTAGGACTCCTTGGTTGAGCAGAGCTCCCAAGGTACTTTCATTCCAGAAGGTCGTCATGATATTCTTGCTACTGCAATTGGACAACCTGAGCACCCCGGACGTGTGCGTGCTGCTGGATCAGGAGTCGGCATTCGTCAATTTTTTGGTGGCTCCTCTAGTCAATCTTCATGGACACATAGTGCTGAGTATGAAGAAAAACTGACTCAACGGTTGACAGAACAAATCACTGAAAGGGTTATGCGTCAATTCGAGCAACATTTTGGTGGTCATGGCAACCCTCCGCAACTAATTCCCCAAGCAGAACCTTTTGTGCCCCCAACAGGTAGAAGCAAAAAGGGGAGTTGCTCGGGTCCAGCTGTACCAGGGGATGATGCAGACAACACTCATCGATGTGAACTATATGTTCTGCATGGTACAGGGAAGACACTAGTTGCTCGTGGAACAAAATTTGAGGCAGCCATTATTCTTCATGGTATGGAGCTGGCGGATGATGAGGTTAAGGTCACTGTAGAGGAAGTTATTATACCAGATGCTTTAGTTCCTGTGCCAACAGATGAGGTATATACTGTGGCACAGGCATTTCAGTCTTTCCTCGCCTGGCCTAAAGATTTAGTTGGTTCTATTTCTGACCCTTCGCTATGGATCCCCAAACTCACCTTATAGTACTTTGCATTTTAAGTTTACATGTTATTTATGTTCACAATCAAATTATTTTTTCCATGTACTAATAGTCGCATGAAGTGGAAAGTCCTGAACCTATGAAGATTCCAATATCTTTGGACGATCCTCTTGGTGCATTACACCAGCTTGCTGACATCATTAGTGATAAGGCGATGGTAGTTCCATGGGATTCTGATGTATTTGGGAGAGATAGTGACATCCCAATGTACCTGCATAAGCAAGATGTCTTAGAGCTTGCGTCGGGTACAGAAGAACTGAATATTACCCTTATTCAGTTATGGATGATGTAAGCATCTAAACTATTCATTATGTTTAATTAATTTATATAGTAACTTATATTAAATAAATGTTTTTGTCCAGGTATATTTTTAGTGTCAGTAACAATATGGGGTTGAGTGATGTATATGGGTTCATAGACCCCCAACTCACTCATGTAGGCAATAAATTTGATGACATTCAAGCATACGTCACTGAATGCTTTGGACAAGGGAAACAAATATATTTTGTCCCTTATATTTCTGGGTAAGTGTAGTTTGTTGACTTCTAATTATAATATATTATTTTAAGGTACAACAACGAATTTTTTTATATTGCAGGCGTCATTGGCAACTAGTTGTAATTTCCATGAAGGACAACATTGCTGTGTGGCTTTGTTCCTTGCACAGGCCTCCTCCTAACCATCTGAGACAAGTTATAGATTGGTAAGAACCTTAATTTTATGAACTTTCTTTCTTATATAATTGTATCTTAACACATTACCTTTTTCATAGTTCAATCGCTGGACATAGCATGTTGTTAGGGAAATCAACTGCTATGACAAAAAGGCTAGCATGGTTGAGCCTCAAGGTTTGCTATTTTGGTCTATAGTATTATAATTATTCAATTTCTTTTCTTCATCAATTACTTATATATGTGCATTCATTGTAGTGTAATTTACAAACCGGCTCATATGAGTGCGGTTACTATGTAATGCAATGGATATCAACCATTGTACGTGCTCGTATCACAAGTGGTTGGGAAACGGTAATTGTTTCACTATATGAAATACTTATATGCAATTTTGGCTTAGTTTATATACTAATTTAAATTATTCTCTTGTGTGCAGAGATTTGGTACCAGTACATCAATCCCCGTCAAGTCCATCAAATATTTAAGGATAGCTTTGGCAAAGTATATTATTCAAATATACAATAGTACTTAGTATATTTGTTTATGGAAGCACATGATATTGTAATGAGTGCTACAATATGAATAGTATTTAAGTATTGTAATGAGTCCATCAATTATAATATGATATTGTTTCTGGCTGGGTTTGTATTTCTGGTTCAAAATTTGCAGGTTAAATGTGCTAGATTTGAATGAAATAGGACTAGAATTTAAAAAAAAAATAGCTTTATGCCTCGGTTGTAACCAAAACCGAGGCAGAAGATCATCGAATTTTTAATTTTTTTTTAAATGGCCATATGCCTCGGTTAGACCAGAACCGAGGCAGTAAAGTGCACTTTCTGTTGCGGTCAAAACAGACCCGAGGCAGAAAGTATATTAAATTTTTTTTATTTTTTGAATTTCTAGTACGCATTAGGCCTCGGTTGGGCGGAAACCGAGGCAGTAAATATTTTATATGCCTCGGGTTGTAACCGAGGCATAAACTACTGGCTTTTTACCTCGGTCGTATATGCAGCGGTTGCGGACCCGAAGCCAAAAGCTGAAAATAACGGCTGTCATTTCCCTTCCCTGCACTAGTGTGAGAAAGTGAGAAAGAAAGAAAGAAAGAAAGGAGGGAGAGAGAGAAAGAAAGGAGAAAGAAAAAGAGAAAGAGAAAGAAAGGAGAGAGAGAGAAAGAGGAAGAGAAAGAAGAGAGGGAAAGAAAGTATAGAGCAAAGATTCAAAGATATCTTAGTCTTCTTCAAAGATTATTAGTGTGCCCTTCAATCAATAAGGTAAGGGGGAGTGAGGTTAAGCTCTTATATATTAATCTTGATAAGCTCATGGGTTTTATATTAATCTTTTATTTATTTTGACTCATATATTATTCTTTTTACTTTCATTTAACTTATTTTCATTTATTATCCTCTTATATTTATTTTATTTAATCTCCAATTATATACTGATCCTGTTTATTTATTTATTTTATTTAATCTCCAAATATGTATTGATCCTGTTTATTTATTTTATTTAATCTTTAGTTACGCACTGATCCTGTTTATTTATTTTATTTTATTTACCTCCAGTTACGCATTGGTCCTATTTATTTATTTTATTTTATTTATCTCCAGTTACGCATTGGTCCTGTTTATTTATTTTATTTTATTTATCTTCAGTTACGCACTGTTCCTGGTTATTTATTTTATTTTATTTATCTCCAGTTACGCACTGGTCCTGTTTATTTAGTTTATTTTATTTATCTCCAGTTACGCACTGGTCCTATTTATTTATTTTATTTATTTTATTTATTTTATTTATCTCCAGTTACGCACTGGTCCTGTTTATTTATTTTATTTTATTTACCTCCAGTTACGCACTGGTCCTATTTATTTATTTTATTTTATTTATCTCTAGTTACGCACTGATCCTGTTTATTTATTTTATTTTATTTACCTCCAGTCACGCACTGGTCCTCTTTATTTATTTTATTTTATTTATCTCCAGTTACGCACTGGTCCTGTTTATTTTATTTTATTTTATTTATCTCCAGTTACGCACTGGTCCTGTTTATTTATTTTATTTAATCTCCAATTACGTACTGCTCCTGTTTAATTTATATTTTTGTTTATTTATAACGTTCTTACCCTTATCTAATTATTTATTTAAAGTTCTTGCTTTGATTCTTATTTTATCATTATTTTTACAATTAAAAATAAATAAATGTGAAGTGAAAGTATATATTATTTTATTTAGTGAGCTTGGATATAAGAAAATTGTATGTACATTTTATCGTTGTTTTATATTCTTTGTATAGGTTATACGATGACATGAATTGATAGTCATCACATTTAATGACCTTTGAAAATATCCAAGAGTATGTCGGTTAAGTAAGAGTTAAGTCTGGTTTCAATAAGTTGAGATTAAACCAGTGTCAAAGTGTTCGTATTTGGGAAGTCACAGTTTGGTACACTGCGGGATGAAAGGCAGGGACCATGGTGGGGTCTAAGGAAGTTTTACCAAGTAGGTGAATATCTGGATAGTTCAGAATAGCGCCCTGGACTAGGATATTCATAGGTCAAACTTGGGACTATCCGATACCTGCTCGGCATCGCCAAGGTTAGGTAGTGAGTATATATCTCTTTTGTGAGCCGATGAATGGCTAATATTCTCGAGAAAGAAATAATTATGATTGTACCAATGTTTTATGAGAAATACTCAACTACCTAATCACTTCCCAAAGTAACTTTTGATGTTCAGATTGGATCATCAAAAGTGAAATATGGATCCATATGTCTGGTAAAACAAGATCAAGTTTTGTGGTTGTAGGTCTAGGCCCCCGGTGTCTGCATTGTTTGTTGAGTTTATTAAGATTGATATTTAAGGCTTATAAAGACCTCACTCCTTTCATATTTTTCTTTCATATGTACCTGTTGCATGAGCAGAAGAGGAACCTGCTCAGTGAGAGTTGTTCGGGATATTATTGGTGGATCTTCTGAAGATTGACTCATGGATAATTTTTATTAATATATTTAGGAGATATTAAAAATATAGATAATCTTTTATTCTGATGTAGAACTCTTAATATTTTACAAATACATATTTTTGTAATATTTTATGAACAATTACATAGATGCAAACTACATATATGAATATGAAATTATGTTATTATTAATGTTCTCTCAAGGATAATCGTATGAAAAAAAAATTGATTCCATATCTTTTTATCAAATAATAATTATTTAGTATAATAGTCAGGGCGTCACATTGAGTGGTATCAGAGCAGTTCCTTCTGTCAAGACCTTGGGTATGGTGTCTTCCATGTTTGTAGTCTCTACTAGTAAGTAGAGGTGCAAGTTGTTTGTTCTTACATTTTTCTTGTAAAGGAGAAATGCAAGATAAGTAGACTAATAAAAGTAAGTAATAACAACAATTAATACTTGTAGTAAGGATAAGTTTTAACAATAGTGGAGTCAACCCTGGCCAAGATTTGACTGATCAGGTCGTGACCCAAATGTGGCCATATTTGGCCAAGTCGGCTCTGGTCAAAATTTGGTCGTATTAGGCAAAATCGGCCCTGGCAGAAATTCAGTTGAGTCTAGTCAAGTTGATCTCGACTGAAATTTTGTCGAGCCGACCTTAGCCCAAATTTGGTCATGTCGTCCTCGATCGAAATTCGTTCGAAAGTCATCAAAGTTCATTCCATGCTTAAATTTGGCCTCGTTGGCCTTGACAAAAAATCTGCCAAATTTTATAGTGTAAGCCTTATCGAAAATCTAATCCACATCCATTTTGGATCCAAATAATGGATGTGGATCCAAATTTGTGTCCATAGGGCTGACACCGAAGAATTTGACAGATTTGGCCGAATACTTCCAAATTTTGTCCAGGACCAACTGGGTCAAATCTTAATCGGGACCGACTTGACAGAATTTGGCCTAATTCGGCCAAATTTTGTACAGGGTCACGCCAACTCAATCAAATACGACTAAATTTGGGCTAGTCTGTCTCAACCTTTAGCCTAACCTAACAAAAAAATATAAAGTGAAAATTTGGATTGGATATTTTGGATTATCCATTTTGAAAATCTAGATTTCGAGAATGGATATTCAATTCATAAAATATATAAAATGTAGATTAGATTGATATCCAGATCCAATAAAATGGATTTTAAATGGATTGGATTTTTAATAGAATGGATATTAAATGGATTGGATCATAGAAAAAATGGATTGGATCATAAAAGTTAGATTTTTTGTCCACCCTTAATTGACATTTGTTATTAATAGTGGAATATATATATATATATATATATATATATATATATATATATATATATATATATATATATATATATAGGTTAAATTATACTTTTAGTCCCAATTTTCGTAGCAAAAATTGAATTTGGTCCCTCAATTATTTTTTATCTCAATCTGGTCCCTATTTTGGGAAATTTGACTCAATCAAGTCCTTTCCGTTAGTGGTGGAGTAACGGTGTTAAATGGGGTGCCACGTGTCAGCTTCTGGATTTTTTGAATTTTTTTTTGAATTTTTTTTATTTTTTTTGAATTTTTTTTAAATTTTTTAAAAAATTAAAATTTTGCTACGTGTCAAGCTGACATCGTGCCACGTGGCAGTGACAGTGCCACGTGTCACTATTTGGGAGGTGTCATTTTCTCATTCTCAATTTGGTCCCTGTATTTTATCTTTTGTCTCAATTTAGTCCCAATTTTTGTAAAAATTGTGCAATTTCGTCCCCCTCCAAATTGAAACAAAAATTATAAAATGTTATACAAATATTTTTATTAAATTTGATTTTTTTTTATTCAAATTGATATTTTTATTATATATTTTCAATAAAACCAAGTTTCTTTAAATTTGTTTCACATTAAATTTTACTTAAAATTGTTTTCAAATTTTAAATTTATTTGTTTTTTATTGTTACATAAACTAGTTAATTTTTCTTAAATTATATAATTTTTATTTTTATACTAACTAAAATATTTGTATAGAAATTATTGAATTTTACACATTTTAAAAATATGCAATTATTTAAAATATAAATTCAAATAAAAAACAATATTAAAATATAATGTAATAAAATATCAATATAATTTATGAATTTTTTTATTAATATTATTTTCTATTAACAACTTTAAAACAATTTTAAATAAAGTTTAACGTAAAATATAAATTAAAATAAACTTAATCTTGTTAAAAATATTTACTTGAAATATCAATTTTGATAGAAATATCTCTGCATATTTATATAGAAATTAAATTTGGTTTCAATTTGGAGAGGGACAAAATTGCACAATTTTTACAAAAATTGGGACTAAATTGAGATAAAAAATAAAATACAGGGACCAAATTGAGAATGAGAAAATGACAACTCCCAAATACTGTCACGTGGCACTGTCACTGCCACGTGGCACGATGTCCGCTTGACACGTGGCGAAATTTTAATTTTTTAAAAAATTTTAAAAAAATTAATAAAAAAAAAAAATTCAAAAAAATAAAAATAAAAAAATTTCAAAAAATCCAGAAGCTGACACGTGGCACCCCATTTAACACCGTTACTCTACTACTAACGGAAAGGACTTGATTGGGTCAAATTTCCCAAAATAGGGACCAGATTGAGATAAAAAATAATTGAGGAACCAAATTCAAATTTTGCTACGAAAATGGAGACTAAAAATATAATTTAACCATATATATATATATATATATATATATATATATATATATATATATATGTTTGTGTGTACGTAAGTACAGACGTAGTTACCATTAATTAGACATTTGATAAGTAAAGATACTACATTAATTCAATTTTAAAAAATTAAAATAAAATTAATAACAATGTAAAATTTTAGAACAAACTTAAATATATAATTATGTTAGAAAAGTATATTTATAATACTGTTTAGTTATAATTTATGTTTGAATAATAACGAATATTATGTTTTTTTAGTATTACATGAAATACTTATAATGTTATTTTTTATATTTTTAATGCGATGTTTGAAAAATGTAAAATTGTAGAACAAACTTAAATATAGAATTATGTTAGAAAAGTATATTTATAATACTGTTTAGTTATAATTTATGTTTGAATAATAACGAATATTATGTTTTTTTAGTATTACATGAAATACTTATAATGTTATTTTTTATATTTTTAATGCGATGTTTGAAAATTTTAATGATAAAATTAATTTGGCTTTACATGCTCTTTAAATAAACAGAAAAATATTATATTTTGATAATTGTGAATAAAAAAATATTTAACTTTGATATGTATATATCACATAATATCTTATGGGTGAATATCTATTAATTAAAAAAATTATAGTTTTTTTAGCTTTTAGTTATTCATCATGTAATTTCTCTAAAATTTTACAATTATTGACTTTTTTTAATTTATTCTTGTAAACCTTTTTAACCTAAACATGATTTAATTTTTTTATTTACAAGTGAGACTTATCATTGTAGCATCCGGATTAGTAGAAATTATCTACTAATTATAGTATACACTCACTTAAGTTCAAGTTCGTATTTTGATATGGAAAGTTTGGAACGGACTTAGAGAATATTATAGTCATATAGTTATGGAATATGAGAAATCATATAGTTATGAAATATAAGGGATCATATAATAAACCCTATATTTATCGAAAAAAATAATTCACTTCATTGCAAAAGATGAGCAATCAGGGAGGCATGAATAGCAAATGCCAAGATGTACATCTAAATGATCGTCAACACTTGGAGATTATGAGATTATTGTTTTGTTAGAGCAATCCAAACCGTAGTCCATGTGAAGTATTGCTCGAGAATACGAAGTTGGGGAAAAAGTCATTCGAAACTTGATCCAATAATTTTATCTTTCCAAATACGAATTTAGGTGGGATGCAAACTTAAGTAAATATATAATGTAAAACATTTCAAATTGACATTAAGCATAAAAACTAGTTAAGCATACTCCATGCATTATAGTGCTCCTCAATTTGTTTACATACTCAGCTTTTCGAGATATAATAGTTCATGAAAATAAGGAAGATTCAGTGTAATACAACATAGACTATACACAAATAGTTTCAAAAGCCTCTACTACTCTAAGTAACTATTACTATAACATGCCAGAAATATTCTTTTTCAAATCAATTTTCGTCATTGGAAACTTCATCAGTTCTCACTAACTAAATATCTTTTTCTATGTAAGTTATAATATTCAATGAAGTCTGGATAATCTTAATAATTTCCTACCAAGTCCCTATTCAATAAATCTTGCATAAAAGTGAAATATTTTCTACCTTAAAAGTCATTCTACTTTAATCTCATCACAATCATCTATTTGACACAACTTTCTCATCAAATGTTATCGCTGCATTCATACTCCAACCACCACATTAATATATATCTTACACAATTACCAATTCCATAAATTTATTTTATTATCTTAGTTAAAACCTTTCTTTCTCCTAAGCAGCACTATGTCTTACCCCAACGAGTAAATATTAAAAGAAAATTCTTCAATTTTTTTTTTTTAATTTTGTAATTATTATCAGTCACATTCTATATTTTAATAACAAAATATTATTTTAGGTATCTATACAATAACTTTATGACAATTATGCTTTTAGTTATGAACACATTAACATACTATTTTATACGGTTAACTAACCAAATAATTGCTATAACAGTTAAATAATATGTAACTCAAAAGTTAAAAAAAAAAAATTGAATTACACAATATAAAAATAAAAAATAATTTCCTGATTGCACAATATAAAAGTTAAAAATGACTTTCAGATTATATAGCCGAGAAACTATTATTTTCCTAAAAAAATTTTCGCATTACATGATATACAAGTCAGGTGAATTTCAAGTTGTGCAAATAAAAAATGACATTTTTGGCTTCCAGATTATCCGTTCCAAAAGTCATTTCTCATTTTTGCTTTCACATTGTACAATATCTGAAAGTGTTTTTTTTTTTTTTTAAAAAAAACATTTCTAAAGTGTACAATTCTAAAATAAAAAATGACTTCAAATTTATAATCCAGTAATCTTTCAAATTACATAATCCAAAAATTAAAAATTACTTTAAAATTGTACAATCTAAAAATCTTTTTGTTTTTAGGTTCTGTAATTCAGAAATCTATTTTTAAGAAAAAAAAATGACTTACAAATTGTGTAACACAAAAATAATCTTCTGCTTCCAAAAAAAACAAAAATCATTTTCATATTCGTCGAGATGGACAAATTATAAGGGGTGCAGCAAGAATTTGCTAAAATTGTTAGCAAAGAAGCTTGATCTCAATTGACACAAAAATTGGGATAAAAAAAAATACAGCAACACACTTTCAGTCCAGAAAGGGTAATCTGAAATATAAAACTACATTCCGGGTTACCCTATTCATTGATAAAAGGGTGTTGATTTGAGTCTCATTGGGGTGCATGAAATACCAAAACTTGGTCCATTCCAATGAGAATGTTTTTTTTTTCTCAAGCTAACTCATGAAAATGGTCACTATATCGATCATCATTTATGTTACTACGAAAAGCAACCTGGTACAAGGCATAGCAGAAGTCATATACAAGCGAACTTATCAACAACATAACACGGCTACTCTTCAAAAATCTATGATAAAACTGTGAAGTAATATCCATCGGCATCAACAGTTTCCAGGCATGTTAACCAAGGATTGTTGGGACTGAATGAGAATTTGAATTCATGCACGGTTTCATGTCCTCTTAATTCTCGAAAATGTTCCTGTTTCAGAGAAGTAGGTGCTTTGAGTTCCGCTACCAAGTTGATGTGCATGAGCCTGTGGATTTGTCAGCTCAATCCCCTGAAAAACAATACAAGTAACTCAATGTTAATGCAAAACTTAAACGAAAAAAAAAGTAACTGATTATTGTGCTAAAAGTGCTATCAAAATCAAGTATTCCATTGTCCATCATAAATATCAGTTAAATTATTGATATGAACTAACTCATAAGAAAGAACACGTGTATATGCTATCCGATATAAATCCTGCGAACATTTATCCCAATTTTATATTGTTGTCTAATTTAAAATAGGATTTCACAACTAACGTGTTTAAGATTATTTTCTTGCCTCCTTTACTACCTGCTTCTCTTTTTTTGAAAAAACAGAAGGATGCTTCTCATGTTTTCTAACCTAGTAAAACATATCCAAAATTCAAACTGAATTTACTAAGTATAGTTATAAGATGCATTAGATTACACCCAGTCTACAAATCTTTTACGTCTCTTAGTATCAATCAAAACCAAAAGTGTGGTACCGAAATCATCAGTTGGAAATACCAAGCAAACAGAAGGCAGAACAGAAGCACATAGGGAACTTCGAACTCAAAAGTCTTTCCACTGTTTTATACATAATATAGGCATAAGGTTTCACAAGGGCACATAAGGACAGAACAACTTTCCAAAGCTTAACCTAGGGCAAGAAGACGTTTTTGCCAAAGCTAAGAAGTAATAGAAATATTTGCTGGAAGTATCCACCATAAGCTGTGTCTTGTACACTATATTTTGATGCCTTCACAATAAGATATTGTAGGTATACAAAGAGTTATTACTTATTATTGTAATTATTTCAAGGGTAGTAGAGTTTTATATAATGTACCCTCTTGCACTGGTTTACAATCAAGGAATTGAATCATATTTCCTACTCAATTTTTCAAGTATGTTCAACTTATTATATTAATAGTGAATCTTACTATTCACAATACTATGGATATATAAAAGCTAAAACATTTAAAATGCTAAACAATATTCTCATTCACAGCTTCCCACATCCAATTTGGGAGAAATTCACTAATTTTCCATCGATGGCGGAATGACTGCTATTTCGAAGACTATAGGTACATGCTAAATAATTTAAATGCTAAACAATGTTTCCAGTTACAACTTCTCATAACAATTTTGTGAAAAATTCGCTACTTTTGCACTAGTTAGGTACTAGAGAGCAGGAGAAAATATACAAAAACAACAAAAAGATGAGCAAACCTGCACTGGTGTGAATGCAAGACTTGATGTCAAACCAGATGTAGCACCACTGCTACCATAATTCTTTTCCTTGAATCTGACAAATGAAAAATAGTCCACCAGAATTGTCATCGTGGTCAGTCAGATAAATAATGTACTGGAGACATAGATGGTAATTTATCATCTTGCAACAAAATCAGAATATCAAGTAACTATAACATAATATAGAACTCAAGCAATGAGAAGCACTTACCTTTTTGCAACTTTTGCAGCAAGTTTGCTTTGACCAACAGACACACGCAGTTTGCCACTGCCAGCCTGACCAAGCATTCCATAGCCCTCACCCAGACCATCTCCTATAATTCACACGTGCATAAAAGTATAAGAATAAAAGGAGAGATTAAAATTTTTCTATTTTAAGTTTCAAAAGGATTTCATATTCTCTTCAATCCTCTTTTTCACCAACAGCCTAATAGAATATCACATTCCTTTTTTCCGACTACCACCAACTACATTGGCGGGTGGATATATTTTCACTTCCCTCCCTTATTTTTCCCACTAATCCTTCACTTTCCTTATGTGATCGGTATTGGTTCTTATCATACGGTTTTGCATCACTATCACAACTTAATTATTAAAAGTCTAATTACTTCCCGTTCTTCTTTTTATTCCATCTAAATAATCCCTAACTCCCTGTAATTTTCAATATAATAAATATAAATTCAAGCATCAAATTAAAAAATCAAAAGGAAAAAATTGCTATGCAAATGTAATCAGATAAGGACAAGAACAAACTGGTAAAATTACCTAATGAACTCTCTTCTGGGACTCCAAATTGCATCCTATTGGCTAACTTCCTCATATCTGTTATTGCATACCTGTAATTAGAATCAACAGGTCATAAATTAAAAAGCAAAAGAAAAGGCATAAGGCAGTATACCTTCAACACAGCTACCTAAAAATCCAGTACAAACAAGAATTTAAGACTATGCTAACCTTTCCTTCATCTTCCTAAGCCGTCGACCACCTCTCTTCTTTTTAGGCTCAGAATCAGGAACTGGAAGTGGTTTTGGTTGCTTTGCAGGAGGGGGCTCCTGCCACTTCTCAATTTTTTTGTGAATCTCATCCTTGAAAGCCCTTCCAGTATTTCCAGATGGATCCCCCCGTATTGAATCTACACGTGCTGCAAGTGTCGACTTCGCAGCCAGGAGTCGACATGCTCGCATCCTTAGAGATGGAGGAGTAGTCTGAAATATCTCTGTTTGCTCGAGGTAACCTACACGAAATTGAGATGTGGCTGTGGAGAACCCAGCAAGATTTTTCTTCTTGGCACCTAGAAGCTGAACATTACAAGCAGGCATCTTTGCTAGAGATGCTAGACCACCAGCTGTGCCCATGAGTTTAGCTGCAACAGCACTTCCAACAATAGCAGAGAGATTGGGTGCAATGTAGCCCATTCTACTCTCAACGAAATCTAGAACTTTCTTCTTCGCTGAATCAAGATCAAGTGCTCGATCACAGGCCTCAACAGTCTTACTAAGGACTTCTTCCGGAAGAGGCTTGCCAGTTGTAGTTGAAGCAGTAACAGACACAACCATTATAATGGCTGAGGGTAAAAGCCCTTCTAAATCAACAAGAGTCAAATCCATTTCATTTCCTATCTTCTTAACAACACGTGCATAATCGATCGGGTGATGCACCAACGACTCAAGCTCAGGAAATTTCAATCGATATTTGTCACGAATAAAATTGTGGATTATGACAATTTCATTCTCAATGTCAACTGACAGAGCATTGCAATCCACAATCAATTGATATTCAGGATCATCTTCTAGATCCACTCCCTGAGTCGAGACATCTGACCCCATTTTAAGGGCCTCTTCCACTTTCTGCAATAAAAAGAAACATTATACCTTATTCATACACCAATGTCAATATGTACGTGTCTTAATAAATAAAACACCCTAGATATCAGGAAAAAAATGAAACTAAAAAGACAGAACAACACCATTTACAACATAAAAAAGAAAGAAACCTAAATCCCAGCTTAGACAAACTGATTTTAGATTCTACAAAAGTCAATAAAGCACCCAACAGCAATAGCAATAACAATGACTATTCACAGACAAGCCTGGTTTTAAATTGTGACAGTAGTAGTAGTAGCAATTTTGGAGGTCCCACCAACAACAACTGGGAGCAAGGTTTTAAGCTGACCATGATTTTGGCTGCAACATCAAGTTTTATAGGGTGTCTGCAACTCTAACAAGATCACAATGGTGGCTGCATCAACAACATCTGTCCCCAATTTGGCGTAATATTAAGGAACACGATGAAACAGCGTCCACAATTTAAATGCTTCACTGCGGTCAATCGCTTCAAAAGAAATGAGGAGCAACTAACCTGTATAATATCAATGTACCTCTGTGTTTTCTGCAACTTGGAAACACTGTCCAAGTCATCATAGTTGAGGTTTTCTAGGTCAGCCAGATCACCATCAACATCCTCTTCCATGTCAGCAGCATCAACATCGTTATCCTCCTGAAACAAAAGGAACCAACCACCTTATTCGTAACAAAACTTTTCCTGAATTCTTTCAAACTTGGCAGTTTAGATAAAAAAAAAAAAAAAGACGAAGAAGAAGAAGAAGAAGCTTACCGGAATTTCTGCCTCGTTATCCGACAGTTCATCGAGGTCGGCGAGAAAAGAATCAGCAAGGGTAGCCTGCAATCAAATACGCACAATAATAAAATCCCAAATGTTCATACTTCAAAATTAAAATTTGAAACTGAAAATGTCAATTAAAACACAGAAAACAAAACGGGAAAAAATAACAAAAACAAACCATGTCTATGGACGAGGTTGGTAGAATCGATGTTGTTGTGAATTGGTATTCTGGTTAGTGACCTTCCAGAACTCAGAAAATAGGATTAGAGAATCAAGGATGAAAGCACGAGCGTGAACGTAATGGGCTCAACTTATTTGGATGAAGGGTATTTCTTCCTGCACCCTCTTCTTTTCTTCCTGCAACTCCACAACTCAAGTGAAATGACTTAAGTATTCTTCGTTCAAAAATTATTTAAAACCCTAATATTTCACCTCAGCTTTCGGGACTTTTTTTTTTAATTTATAATCCAAATTTGTATTTCATATTATGTAATGTAAATTTATATTTTGAATTATACATGTTTAAAATTAATATTTTTAAATTTTGGATTGTATAATCAAAATATTTTTACAGATAGTATAATCGAACCTAAACAGGGGGTGATAAAGAAATTCTCTTGGATGAAATACCTAACTAATCCCGTTTTTTCATAAGGAAAATGATATTTTAACCCACTTTTTTTGACCCACTTTTAACTCATTGCTTTAACCACCATTAGATCATCTTTTTTTATTCTTTTTAGTGATGTGATGTATGATCTAATGGTGATTGAAGTGGTGGGTTAAAAGTGAGTCAAAAAAAGTGGATTAAAGTATCATTGTCCTTTTCATAAATCCTCGTCTTCCACGTAATAAAGTAAAAGGTTAAGGATGGGTTTGAATGAAATTTTCTTTTAAGAAAATTAATACAAAAAGTAATTATTATAATCTTTTTAGATATTTTTTACTTTAAAAGAAAATTACAAATTAAAAGTTACTTAGTTTTATAAACTATTCAAAGTAGTTAATAAAAATAAATTGGTAAAGTTGTTTTCAAAAACATAGAGGAACACTTTTAATTATTCAAAAGCTCTTCAATTTTAATTTTAAGCTAAAACAAACTCACCTTAAATATAGTTTTAAACACTGTCAAATGAAAAAGGTTTGATTTCAATATTTATAAGAAACAAATCTTAATTTTTTTATCCTTTAAAAGTTTTTGGTCAATTAATTTTAGTCCTTACAAAAAATGAAAAAAGTTTTCTCTTTGTAAAATATTTTCCCCTAATTTTCACCCTTCTAAATATTAAAATCGCTACTTTGTATCGCTAGCATTCATTTTAAGATAGATAACTAACATTTCACATTTCATGAGTGTTAGATATTCTCATTATATTAAATATATTATTGACATGACTTGGAACAGTTTGTTGACTTTTTATATTAAAATTACATATTACCGAGATCAATAGTAGTGACTTACAATATTAAAGAATAATATATATATATATATATATATATAAAATAAAATATATATAATTAGTAAAACAATAATAATAAAATATATATAAATTTAAATAAAAAAATTATTTGTACATATAATTAATTATAATTTTAATATAATTATTATGTATTGCAATAATGTATTGAATTCATAATCGGTGACTCCTTTATTTATTTAATTGGCAAATTCGTTTGAATGAGAAAAGTTAAAATTAAACTTTTATTATTTGTTGTCTTTACACAATTTTTCGAACTATCTTCTTCTTTTCATGGTATTTGTGCATATATAGCATAGTATTAAAACGAATCCAAACACATTAAGGATAGTTAATGTCTTTTATTGAATACGTTTTTGTGAGTCAAATATATCAATTTCATAATTCTAATACAGTAAAATATAAATACACATATATTAAAACTGAAATTGGAAAAGGATATTCTCAGTTGGTCAATTAATTAGTTTGAAAGAAAATATATCTACAATGAATGAAACACTTTAAATTCAACTAATGTACACACAAGCATCGTTGCTTCTTTGTTACGCATTTTTTAAATATACATAATATTATATTAATAAGTGATATTATATTAATAGATGATGATGATATAATATTATTAAGTTAATATATAAAATAAAATTATATTTATTAAAAATAAAGTAAAATATATAAAAAAAGATAAGAGAATAACTGTTAATAAATAGAAAAAAAAGAGAAGAGCAGATAAATGATTTTATAAAAACTTTATAAAAATAACTATTAATTTTTAAAAACCTTATAAATAATTATATTTTAAAAAATAAAATTGTTATTTTAAAATGTACACGAAATTCTTTATATATTGTTATAGATTAAACATATCATTATTAATGCATTCACCACAGAAAATATTAGTTATTAAATACTTATTACTATATTGACTAATTAGCAAGATGAAAAAATACATTAAGACTCACTAATTACATTACTAAGATGAGATCTACTACATTAATAGAACATTATACAATTTGGAAACACCTTTGAAAAACTACGAATCAAAAGTATTTATTTTGGACCATCAACCAACAAATTCGAAAAAAAAAAAATTGCTTCATATGAAACCCTAAGCGAATCCTTATAAAAGGAGGTTGAACCAGCAACACAAAAAACATCATCGACATCATCGACATAAACCTAAACCAGCCAAACACAGAAACATGATGAAGTCTGCACCATCTCTCACCCTTTCCTTCTTCTTCCTCTTTGCCATCACCACCATCAACTTCACACCATCGTTCTCAGAAGCTTCCGAAAAAGTGGTAGACTCACAAGAAAGACCCGTTTCTTCCGCTGCAAAATACTACGTTCTGCCATTTTTTTCTGGCCCAGAAGGTGGCGGTGTAACATTAGGTCAAGCTGAGAACTCAGCATGCCCTGTTGCTGTTCTACAAACTACCGATGAGAGTGACCGTGGCCTGGCCGTGAAGTTCGGCACCGGAGGAAACACAAGCTCCGGTGACATCTTCACAGAAAAGCCTTTGGATGTTGCGTTTGTAGATAAACCTTCGTGTGCTTCATCTTCCAACTGGGTGGTGGTTTCTGATGATTTTCCGGGGATATGGGTGGGGATTGGTGGCGAGGGAGACCATCCGGGGAAGAAGGTAGTGACCGGAAAGTTTATCGTTCAGAAATTTGACGTGGGTTACAAGCTTGTGTTCTGTTTCGACAGCAGCAGCAATTGTTATGGCATTGGGAGACATGATGATGTGCAAGGAAGGCGTCTTGTGTTAAACAATAAACCCTTTGAGTTTTCGTTTAACTATGGTAGTTAATGCTGTTGGAGGTTCCACGAATTGTATAAAACCTCTGTTTTACAATAAAAGACCAACTATAGAATATGGTTTGATTTACTGGATTGTTATTCAAATGATTGTATATCGATGCATGTAATAATATTTATATGTTATAATAATATTAATTATATAAACCTGTCTTATTATAAAATCAGATTTCTATTCACTTTTATATATATATATATATATATATATATATATATATATATATATATATATATATATATATATATATATATATATATATACGAGCGCGATACTAGCGAAACACAGACGTTATCGCGCCTGTATGTATATATTTTTTAAATATGCATGATATTATATTAGTAGATAATAATATTATAATATTATTAAGTTAATATATATATATATATATTAAAATTATATTTATTAAAAATAAAGTGAAATATATCAAAATAGATAAAAGAATAACCATTGATAAATATTAAAGAAGAGAAGAAGTATAGACATATGATTTTATAAAAAATTATAAAAGTAACGGTCAATTTTTAAAAATTTAATAAATTATTATATTTAAAGGATAAAATCGGTATTTTGAAAATTGGACACAAAAAAAGAAATTTCCTTTATATATTGTTATATATTGTTATGGGTATTATAAATTTTTCTTATTTTTAATTTCTTGATATAAGATTTTCAATCCAGTGTACTTTATTATTTTTTAGACGGTTGAAAAATGTATTATATACCAACTTTACATTATTTATTCATACTATAATTTAAAATGGTACTAATTTAGCTTATCACTAATTGAACTAAAGTATTGTGGTTTTAAAATAAAAATCGGTGTCATATTTATTTATTATAATTAAGTGATAATTGATTTTTACCTTATCACAAAATATAGGAAATGATTATAAATGTTTTAAAATAGATTATGAAATAATTTAATGTGTTACTATTAATATATTTTCATATATAAAATAATTCAATAATTATACTAATTTAACTAAAATATTATACAAGTTTAATCATTATTAAAAATTTTCATATTACACATAACTTTTTCTACAAATTTATTAAAAAATTTATAAGAAATTTTTTTCTTATTACTTTTTCTAAAAATTTTAATTGATAAATAATTTTTTCATGCATAATTATTTTTTAAAAATTATAAAATTTATAAGTATTTTGTATAATTATTTTGCGAAAAAAGGTTTCATATACAATATTTTTGAAAAAAATTGGTAACAACTTTTTACAATTTTTTTTAACTATTTTTTTTAAAAAAAAATTCACAGGAGATATAAATTTTTTCGGTAGTGAACCGTGAAATAATAAAATAGGTATAGTCGTTTATATATATTTTATTTATTTTTTAACGCTCCTGAACTGTATAGTTTTTATTTTTTGTTGTAGCACATGTTTCGCACAATTCAATAACCATGAAATAGAAATTGAAGATGCATTTTAAACCTCTGACAAAGTAGGAAATTATAGATCGAAATATGTGGTAAAGTAGGATACACTTATGATGATGATTAAACGAAAATGGAAAATACCAGAATAATAGTTGCTACTCTCGTCAATGATGATAGCGATGACAATTATAGTGATATATGAATGGTAATACTATTAGGATAATAATAATAATTAATGAAAATGTAATGAATCAATGGTCTTCACTTAATGTGTATAAAAATGGGTTGAATTGTGTTTCTCTTTATTTAGTATAAGATTGATCAGATTGACATACTATTATTTTTTGTTAAATTTATATTATTTTGAAAAGAAATAATATCTAACCTTACACTAAAAGACAATTTCAAATGAGCTTATATTAGTGCTAATTATAATATTCGTAGTTTCTTATATAATAAATAGTTTTAAAACGGTGTTTACACACCTATTGATGTTCTTTTGAATTTTTTCTATATGAATGAACATTATTATTTTCAAGGAGATTTGGAGATGGAGAAAATATGGATAAAAATATAAATTAATTCTTTAGAAATATGTAACAACAAAATAAATATAGATAAATAAATAAATTAATATTAAATGACTGAAAAACTATTTTTTAGAACACATATCAACGTAATAAATATAGATAATAAAATAAATTTTCTAATATAATCTTTTCTTATATTTATATATTTATAGTAAATAATAATAACTATTATAATAAAGAAGGTTAAATATGTTTTTAGTCCCTTAACTTTCGGTAAATTTTGGAATTAGTCCATTTTGAAATTTTGGATCAATTTAGTCCTTAATCTTTTGTGATACGTGAATTTAGTCATTTTAATCAAATTTTGTTAAGTTTATTTGACATTTCAAGCGTGTTTCATAATAATATTTGACTTAACACAAAGCAAAAATGTGTCAAACAGTATAAACAACTTAAATACAATCCTGAAATGCATATGAAACATCAAATAAACCTACCAAAATTTGATTAAAATGACTAAATCCATGCATTTCGAAAGATGAAGGACTAAATTGGTCCAAAGTTTCAAAATAGACTAATTCCAAAATTCACTTAAAGTTAAGGGACCAAAAACATATTTAATCCTTATAATAATATAAAAGTCTAAGGACATATGCTTATAATACACTTATAAAAGAAAATGTTAACACCCCTAATATATTTTTCCAAGATCCACCCATAACTAAGATATATGCTTAAATTGAATAATGATATTTTAACCCATTTTTTTATCTACTTTTAACCCACTACTTCAATCGTCATTAGATCATTTATTTTGATTATTTTTAATGATATAATATGATGATCTAATAGTAATTAAAATGATAGGTTAAAAGTAAAAAAAAAATGGATTAAAATATCATTATCAACTTAAATTATTTTTGAAAAACTCTAAGTATCACTTCTGATTCTTAGACTAGTAAAGCTGAGTGAAGACTTGGATCTTTTGCGAGCAAAAGATGTAACCTTTCTGAACCTGCTAGACTTGAATCTGCAGCGCCTTGATCAACCCTTGATGGCATTGTCTGAACACTCCGGTCTCCTTCTTTCTAACACAAACAGAAAGCCTTAGTCCATTTATGGATGAAGGAAGGCCTTGAGCAGTGACCACTTTAACAGAAAACAAACAATTTAGTTTTTTCATTCCAATATGATAAATTGTCCTTAAAGGGTTCCACCTCCAAATTCCTATCTTCTCATTTTCCATGTTATCAAACTTCTTGGTATTGTTGAAATTAATCAAAGAGTTGTTTGTTTCTTTTATAGTTGCAATAACTATAATATTTCGTGTGTGATTGTAATAACTGTCATCCTGACAGTTTATATAATTTGTGTATTGCTGTTGCAGTTAATAAGAAAATTTTTATCCTGTTTTTCTCTGCATATTGTGTGTGTGCGTGACCTGTAGTGTTAGACAGTTCCAACAGGTATGTGACTGAATGAGAGTTATCTTGGCATCTTCAAGCTTTGGCCTTGGAGACAAGGACATGCCACGAGATCTAGTTACGGATGACTTAAGAATTTGAGAGACTTAAAACAAATTTAAAATTATCAATTTTTATTTTTTTTAAATATATTAATTATAAAAAAAATTAAATTCTTTTATCTTAAATATAATTTCATAATTAATTTAATAAAGGTATATTAATATTAAAAAAATTGAAGTTTTTAATTTTTTAAATATAATTTTATAATTAATTTAATAAAGATATATTAGTATTAAAAAAATTAAGCTTTTTTTTTCTAAATAATTCTATAATTAATTTAATAGAAAAAAAATAGTACTAAAAATAAATTTTTTGAATTTTTTTAGTTAAAAATCTAAATCAAATATTTTACCTGCTTTACTGTTGAGTTGGTTCTAGACCGAGTTTTGTTGTCTTGTTTATTGTTAACTTTAGCAATGTCATTGCCATCTTCGGCCGACGGGACAAAAGGAGACGCGCCTGAGCTTGGTAGAGCTAATGAAACTGTTATTATTCTGGTTCTGTCTGCGGAATGTGATTGGTAAAGGGTTTCACTAAGAGCTTCAAATTCTTGTAGGAGCTCATGAACATTGGAATTTCTCTTATTTTCTGTCATAATTGTGAACGAAGAAGTTGTTGCTACCAAAAACGAAGAGACAGTTTTGGGATGAGTAAGAGAAAAATGATGCTCACATTGGAAAGTTTGGTTAGTTAAATTTGGTGTAGGAGTTGTGCATTGGTGGTGGAAACAGTGAAGGTGTTGGAGCTTTCTCAACCAAGAATGTGATGAGGTATGTTAAATTTGGTTAGTTAAATTTTTCGAACTATCTTCTTCTTTTCATGCTATTTGTGCATATATATATATATATATATAGCATAGTATTAAAACGAATCCAAACACATTAAAGATAGTTAATATCTTTTATTGAATACGTTTTGTGAGTCAAATATATCAATCTCATAATTCTAATACAGTAAAATATAAATACACATATATAAAACTGAAATCGGAAAAGGATATTCTCAGTTGGTCGATTAATTAGTTTGTAAGAAAATATATCTACAATGAATGAAACACTTTAAATTCAACTGGCGTACAGGTCCGTGTATATAAATATACATGATATTATATTAATTGATGATGATAATGTAATTTTATTAAGTTAATATATAAAATAAAATTATATTATTAAAAATAAAGTAAAATATATCAAAAAAAAAATGAGAGAATAACTGTTAATAAATAAAGAAAAAAGAGAAAAACTTATGAACGATTTTATAAAAAAAATTATAAAAACAACCATTAATTTTTAAAATTTTTATAAATAATTATATTTTAAATGATAAAATTGTTATTTTAAAATGTGGATGAATATCTTCCTATATTATTATAGATGAAACGTATAATTATTAATGCATTCACCACAAAAAAAAATGATTAGTTATTAAAGACTTATTATTATATTGACTAATTAGTAAGATGAAAAAATACATTAATTAAGACTCACTAATTACATTACTAAAGTTAGATCTACTACATTAATAGAACACTATACAATTTGGAAACACCTTTGAAAAAACTACTAATCAAAAGTATTTATTTTGGACCATCAACCAACAAATTCGAAAAAAAAAATTAATTGCTTCATATGAAACCCTAAGCGAATCCTTATAAAAGGAGGTTGAACCAGCAACACAAAAAACATCATCGACATAAACCTAAACCAGCAAAACGCAGAAACATGGTGAAGTCTGCACCATCTCTCACCCTTTCCTTCTTCTTCCTCTTTGGCATCACCACCCTCAACTTCACACCATCGTTCTCAGAAGCTCCCGAAAAAGTGGTGGACTCACAAGAAAGACCCGTTTCTTCCGCTGCAAAATACTACCTTCTGCCATTTTTTCCTGGCCCAGAAGGTGGCGCTATAACATTAGGTCAAGCTGAGAACTCAGCATGCCCTGTTGCTGTTCTACAACCTACCGACGAGACTGACCCTGGCCTGGCTGTGAAGTTCGGCACCGGAGGAACAAGCTCCGGCGACATCTTCACAGAAACGCCTTTGGATGTTGCGTTTGTGGATAAACCTTCGTGTGCTTCATCTTTCAACTGGGTGGTGGTTTCTGATGATTTTCCGGGGATATGGGTGGGGATTGGTGGCGAGGGAGACCATCCGGGGAAGAAGGTAGTGCCCGGAAAGTTTATCGTTCAGAAATTTGGCTTGGGTTACAAGCTTGTGTTCTGTTTCGACAGCAGCGACAGCAGCACTTGTTATGGCATTGGGAGACACGATGATGTGCAAGAAAGGCGTCTTGTGTTAAACAATGAACCCTTTGAGTTTTCGATTATCAATGGTAGTTAATGCTGTTGGAGGTTCCACGAATTCTATAAAACCTCTGTTTTACAATAAAAGACCAACTATAGAATATGGTTTGATTTACTTTTACTGTATCGTTCTTCAAATGATCGTATATTGGTGCATGTAATTATATTTACATGTTATAATAATATTAATCCGTTCTTCAAATGATTGTATATCGGTGCATCTAGTTATATTTACATGTTATAATAATATTAATCCGGTAGATTAAATTAACAAACTTTAAAATTGATATGTGAAGAAGTGAGATTTAGTCATACATACCAACAAATCATAAATCAGTTTACAAGAGATTTTAAAAATGATTTTTTATACTGTAGTAATAAGAAGTAAATTTTAAATTTAACTCAATCTTCTAAATCTAATTTGTAAAATGAAGCTTGAATTCATTTATGTATTATAAATTCGCCTTCTATTTCATTGATACGAGACTTTGAAAATAGTGTACTCTATTATCTTTTGGACGGTTGAAAAATGTATTATGTACCAACTTCACATTATTTATTCGTACTATAATTTAAAATGGTACTAATTTAACCTATCACTAATTGAACTAAAGTATTGTGGTTTTAAAATAAAAATCGGTGTCATATATATTCATTATAATTAAGTGGGAATTTATTTTCACCTTATCGCAACATAGGAAATGATTATAAATGTTTAAAAACAGATTATGAAATAATTGAATGTGTTACTATTAATATATTTTTCATATATAAAAATAAATCAATAATTATACTAATTTAACTAAAACACTATACTAGTTTAATCACTATTAAAAAAAATTATATTACATATGATTTTTTCTACAAATTTATTAAAAAATTTATAAGAATTTTTTTTTTCT
This sequence comes from Vigna unguiculata, assembly GCF_037176805.1. Taxonomy (NCBI): domain Eukaryota; kingdom Viridiplantae; phylum Streptophyta; class Magnoliopsida; order Fabales; family Fabaceae; genus Vigna; species Vigna unguiculata. The sequence continues at coordinate 46,155,280 of NC_140795.1, read as the reverse complement.
AAAAATTCTAATTGATAAATAAATTTTCATGGATAATTATTTTTTAAAAATTATAAAATTTATAAGTATTTTGTATAATTATTTTGCAAAAAAAAAATTATATACAATATTTTTGAAAAAAATGGGTAACAACTTTTTATAATTTTTTTTATAACAAAGTTTGTAACTATTATTTAAAAAGAAAATTTAAAACAAAATTTACAAGAGATATAAGTTTTTTGGGTAGTGAACCGTGAAATAAAAAAAAAATAGATATAGTCGTTTATATATTTTTTATTTATTTTTTAACGCTCCTGAACTGTATAGTTTTTATTTTTTGTTGTAGCACATGCTTCGCACAATTCAATAACCATGAAATAGAAATTGAAGATGCATTTTAAACCTCTGACAAAGTAGGAAAGAAATTATAGATCGAAATATGTGGTAAAGTAGGATACACTTATGATGATGATTAAACGAAAATGGAAAATACCAGAATAATAGTTGCTACTCTCGTCAATGATGATAGCGATGACAATTATAGTAATATATGAATGGTAATACTATAAGATTGATCACATTGACACACTATTTTTTTTTTTTTGTTAAATTTATATTATTTTGAACAGAAGTAATATCAAACCTTACACTAAAAAGACATTTTGGATGACCTTATATTAGTTCTAACTATAATATTCGTAGTTTCTTATATAATAAATAGTTTTAAAACGGTGTTTACACACCTATTGATGTTCTTTTGATTTTTTTTTATATGAATGGATATATATTATATTCAAGGTGATTATGGAGAGAATATGAATAAAAGTATAAATTAACTCAGTAGACATACGTAACAACAAAATAAATATAAATAAATAGATAAATTAATATTAAATGACTGAAAAACTATTTTTAAGAACACATATCAATATGATAAATATGGATAATAAAATAAATTTTCTAATATAATCTTTTCTTATATTTATATATATTTATAGTAGATAATAATATATTTAAGTTTATTTGACATTTTAAGCACGTTTCATAATAGTATTTGACTTAACATTAAAGCAAAAGTATGTCAAACATTATAAAGAATTCAAATACAATCCTGAAATGCCTACGAAACATAAAATAAACCTAACAAAATTTGATTAAAAAGACTAAATCTACGTATTTCGAAAGATTAAAGACTAAATTAGTCCAAAGTTTCAAAATGGACTAATTCCAAAATTCACTGAAAGTTAAGGGATCAAAAACATATTTAACCCTTATAATAATATAAAAGTCTAAGGACATATGCTTATAATACACTTATAAAAGAAAATTTTAACACCCTTGATATATTTTTCCAAGATCCACCCATAACTAAGATATATGCTTAAATTGAATAATGATATTTTAATCCATTTTTTTATCCACTTTTAACCCACTATTTCAATCGTCATTAGATCACCTATTTTGATTTTTTTTTAATCATGTGATGTGATGATTTAATGATGTAAAAAAAATGAGTTAAAGTATTATTATCCATTTAAATTGTCTTCAAAAAAGTCTAAGCATCACTTCTACTTCTTATTCTTGGACTAGTAAAGCTGAGTGAAGACTTGGATCTTTTGCGAGCAAAAGATGTAACCTTTCTGAACCTACTAGGCTTAAAAAAATTCTCTTCCTGCTTGTACATCTCAACTTCTCCATCTTTCTCCATGATATGGACCCCAAGTTTCAAAACCAGCTCTCCTCCTTTTGCCTTTCCCGTTAACCCAAAGCTTGTGTTCCACTGCTTCACACGCGTGCCTTGCTGGCTTCTCTCAATGGATTCTTCAACCAACTGGCTCAAATCCACACAGTTTCTTCCGAAACTAAGCTCTTTCACATCAACTGCAATAGGGTATATCCAAAACGGCCTTGGCTCAAACTTAAGTTGCTTCCCACTACCTTGGTTGTAATAAACATGACACCTATCGGAAAAAAAATAAGGGTTAAATATGTTTTGGATCTCTTAATTTTCGGTGAATTTTGGAATTAGTTCATTTCGAAACTTTTGACCAATTTAGTCTTTCGTTTTTTAAAATACATGGATTTAGTCATTTTAATCATTTTTTGTTAAATTTATTTGACATTTCAAACACGTTTCATTACCATATTTATCTCAAGAACCAACTTATTAACAGAGAAATAATATCAACAATACCTTATGAAAAAAATCTCTTCGAAATCTGCAGCACCTTGATCAACCCTTGATGGCATTGTCTGAACACTCCCATCTTTGGTCTCTTTCTTTCTAACACAAACAGAAAGCCTTAGTCCATTCATGGATGAAGGAAGGCCTTGAGCAGTGACCACTTTAACAGAAAACAAACAGCTCAGTTTTTTCATTCCAATATGAGAAATTGCCCTCAAAGGATTCCACCTCCAAATTCCTATCTTGTCATTTTCCATGTTATCAAACTTCTTGGTATATGGCTGAGTGAGAGTTGCCTTGGCATCTTCAAGCTTTGGCCTTGATCTCCACGGAGACAAGGACATGCCGCGAGACCTAGCCATGGATGGCTTAAAAGTTTGAGAGACCTAAAACAAATTTAAAAATTATCACTTTTATTCTTTTTGAAGTATGTTAGTAATAAAAAAATTTTGAAATTTATTTTTATTAAATATAATTTTATAATTAATTTAAGGGTTAAATATGTTTTTGGTTCCTCAAGGTTCAATGAAATTTGAAATTAGTTCCTCTTCAAAACTTTTGACCAATTTAGTCTTTCACATTTAGAAATGTGTGAATTTAGTCATTTTAACCAAATTTTGTTAAGTTTATCTAACATTTCAAGCGCATTTCATGATAGTATTTGAATTGTTTACACCGTTTGACATATTTTTGTTTCAATTTTAACTCATATTATCATAAAATGCGTTTAAAATGTCAAATAAACTTAACAAAATTTGGTAAGAACGACTAAATCCATGCATTTCTAAAGATGAATGACTAAATTGATATAAAGTTTTGAAGAAGGACTAATTCCAAAATTTACTGAAATTTGAGAGACCAAAAACATATTTAACCCTTAATTTAATAGATGTATATTAGTATTAAAAATAGAAAATTTGAAGTTTTTTTATTTCTTAAATATAATTTTATAATTAATTCAATAGAAATATATTAGTATCAAAAGAATTTAAGCTTTCTTTTAAAAAAAATAATTTTATAATTAATTTAATAAAAAAAAATTAATACTAAAAATAATTTTTTTTTGAAAGTTTTTTTATTAAAAGTCTAAAACGAATATTTTACCTGCTTTACTTTTAAGTTGGTTCTAGACCGAATTTTGTTGTTTTGTTTGTTGTTAACTTTAGCAGTGTCATTGCCATCTTCAGCCGACGAGACAAAAGGAGACGCGCCTGATCTTGGTAGAGCTAATGAAGTTGTTGTTATTCTGGTTCTGTCTGAGGAATGTGATTGGTAAAGGGTTTCACTGAGAGCTTGAAGTTCTTGTAGGAGCTCATGAACATTGGAGTTTCTCTTATTTTCTGTCATCACTGTGATCAAAGAATTGTTGCTACCAAAAACGAAGAGACAGTTTTGGGATGAGTAAGAAGAAAAATGATGCTCACATTGGAAAGGTTGGTTAGTTAAATTTGGTGTAGGAGTTGTGCATTGGTGGTGGAAACAGTGAAGGTGTTGGAGCTTTCTCAACCAAGAATGTGATGAGGTATATCTTGTGGTGGATAAAACAACTTTGAAGGCAAATGGTCCAATCGAATTTAATGTTGAATATTTTATGAGGAATATTTTAGTTGACATGTCTAAGTTCAAATATTAATTTTGGTAGTTATTTGTTAATAAAGTCACACGTGTACACTTTATGGATATTTTATTAGACAACGATATTTTCACTGTTAAATTTTGATAATTTTTTCTTATAATATGATATGACATATTTTAAGTGGTTTTAGAAAATTGAGAATGAAAAGTTGAAAAAATGACAAATCACTTAAAAAATAATAATACTTAAGATTATAAGAGAAAGTTGTCAAAATTTAGTACTCAATTTTTTTTTTTTTATTTTTATTTGATTATAGTTTGTTGGGCATTAATTTTTTGTTGGAAGCCCTAGTTGTTCTAGATGGTGGAGGTGTTTATATGAACATGCGTGGTGCATACAATTGTTAACCTCTTTCTGGAATTTTCCTCTTATAAAGATTTTGGCTTTCAATTTACTCAAGAGTTGTCTGTGACGATGTTGACATAAAATTGATAGAGCTCTTGCATCTGATCTTTTGGGATTTTTTTAGTAAGGATATTATTTGATATACATTAAGTTCATTTGATATATTATAAGAAAGTAAAAATTTTATATTTGTAAGAAAAAGAAAAAATAAAGAAAGATAGCACAAATAAATGTAAAAATTTTGTGTCAATGAATATTCGTGTCCTTATCCTTCTGAACTTCCTCTTGAGAATACTGCATAACAATTTCTAAATAATTTTGTGAAAACCCTCTCGACCAGTATTTTTAACAAGAAAAAAAAAAGGTTTTTTAACTTCCTATTACTCAACTCATATGAGTAGTATGATTCATTTTTGAATACAGTATAATTATTAAAAAAATTATATCTATTAAAAAATAAATAAAAAATTTTCGGGTATAGGGTCAAACGTTGGATGGGTAGTATTGTTCAAGATATGAGTTTATCATACCTGATCGGTCAAGTGGGTTATGTTGGATATTAGAGTAACAGTAATAACACAAATATTCACTACTAAAATATAAGATAGAAAATAAAATATACATTAAAAATAATAAAATAGAAAATAGAAAATAAAATATACATTAAAAATAATAGATAAATAATATAACTTTAGTAAAGAAAGAAAAATTTTCGAGAAAAAATAATGACAATCTCTCTTGAAAACAGAGAATAATAAATATAAAGAAAAAAATCTAGAAACTAATTTTTATTCTAGAGGTCACTAATTTTCTATTTTAAAAAAGAAATTAATTTTTTCTTTTAATTCTTCTCTCGAACAATAAAGTAAAAGAAATGAAAATCAAAAAATTTTGAGATGTTCTTCTAATAAAACACTAAACTATTTTCTATAACATGAAAAGCAAGTCTTAAGCTAAGTTCTCACCATGTGAAACTTCTTTTCTAACATTCTCCCACCTACATATTTTGATGAAATTAATCAACTCTTCATACCATATATATTTTATTTTTTGCCATCATGTTGTAACATCCGAGATACCTTTAATGTATCTTAGGATCCTCTACTTAACAATACTTCAATGCTCTCCACTTGAGTTTGTTGGGTTTTTAATAAACTTAAATGTATTAACCACTATGGGTAACTAGTCGTTATAAGAAATTAGCTGTTGTGAGTGGTTAATGCACTAGTCGTTGGAGTCTAGGTAGTTAATGAATTAACCGTTTATAGTTGTTTATAGCCGTTGAGAGTACAATGGTCAAGCAATGTGGATTTATAAATATATTATGTATTGTATGAACAACAACACAATAGGTGAATAAAGTTTTTTTACAAGATTATAGAGTTGTTGTCTTACAAAGTGCTAACAGAACCTACTAACCACTCCCATTGCTTAATGTTTGGTCTTGTATAAATCATAGGATATATAAGACTACCCACCATACGGTACTCAAGACATCTCCACCCCTCTGTTTTACTGCTATGCATGAAGAACAATTAATAGAAAGCGAGGTAAAAATTGACATGTAATCTTGCATGCGTGTTGAAGTGTTGGTGAATCTGCATTCCTAAAATTTTGTTTGTTAGTCTCAAGTCTGTCTGATCAAGCCTTTAACTAAACGTGCCTTCAATTTATGTTGGGACCTACCTCCAACATATGATAAAATCATCATCACCAGACCTATTATAATAAGTATAATGGTCTATAAACTCAGTTTCTTGTAACCAAGGCTAATGGCATAGGAATGAAATCTGTTGCATGAAACACCTAGCACCCGCTTAAAAACTATACACAGATATGTTTAACTTGCAAACCGTACAAAGATATTTTTGTTTGATTGTAGTTTGTTGGGCATTAACTTTTGTTGGAAGCCCAAGTTCTTCTTGATGGTGAAGTTGTATTATATATACTATTGAAAACATGGTGGAGTTGTATTACATATACTATTGAAAACATATACGTATATGTGTTTACTTTCTTGTGATAGAAAAATAACAAAATTATTGTAATTATAAAAATAAACATAAATAATTTTTATAATTTAATTATAGATTGTTTTTATTTATTTAGTAGATAATTTTTATTTATTTAATTTTTGAAAATAACTAAATTTAAATAAAATGTGTGGTGTATATAATTAATTGTTGTTGTGTGAAATTATAAGATGTTCTTACAAGACTTTTTTCTGTTTCGGTGTCCCCAGATATATATTTTTTTATCTCTTTGACCGAGATGTTTCTTCCTGTAGTTTAAAGAACATGGATGGTACATTCTGGATGGTGTCAATTATTTTCTTCTTATATATCAATCTTGGCTTACAATTTACTCAACATGAAGCTCTTGCATCAGATACTTCTGCTTGAGTTTCCTCAAAAAAAAAAAAAATACAATGGATTGATAACATATATGTTTAGGCTCAAGTGTTTCCTCCCATCGTTCAGATCTGAAATGGGAAGAAAAATGATCGCTTTATCCTCTGTAGTGCAAAGATTTGAAGGAAAAAGCATGCTCGCTTTGTTGGTTTAACCAAAATTATCTTACTAAGTCACACAATACATTTGATTCCAACATCAATTATATAAGCGAGAGTAGAAATTTTATATACACTACATGCACAGCCTTTTCTCAAATTAATCACAGAAGAGACAAAAAGTTGTTATCAATGGTTTGATGTGAGGAATGTGAGAAAATTGGTACCAGGTTTTTATTAGTTCTTCAAAAAGCAACTAAGACCCATGAATAATTATTTGGCACAATTATTTTATCTATAAACCTCAAGAACTAACAACTAACAAGAATATTCTCTCCAATTTTTTTCTGGAGCCCATGCACGAGACATGTTTGCAACATTGTGTAGTTGTATATATCGTAACCTGCTAAAACTACCTGCATAATTAACAGCACAGTGGATATATGCTTATTCCTTCTGAAACAAATCAACATCTGGATTTCTCATGGTTTTGAGCCACATGTCAGCAACTATACTTGATGAAATGCTCCACAAAAATCCTTGCTCTTTCACCAATGCATGCTTGCCTTTCTTCTTTGCCTTCCCCAACCCATTTTCAATCAACCAGTGCATTGCAGTTAGTCTTTGCTTCTCACTGTCCCATTCATTGTTGTTCTTTGTAGCACTCCTCACCTTCAATCCTCCCACATGCATGCTTGTTACCTTGAACCTTTTCTCTTCATCATCTTGGTGATTATCACTCCCTCTTGTCTCTTCACTTGATGCATGAATGAGCACCATCACAGGACCTCCAACTGCTTCAAATCTTCTTATAGGATCTCTTAGTTGGACAACAAATATGAGTGTGATATTTGAGGGCTCACCATCAGAACTTCTACCAGTGCTAGTGAAGCTTTGGTCTCTGATCCAATCCTCCAGTGAAACAGCAGAACCTAATAGATCATTGTCTTTGTTTCCTTCCATTTTAAGTGGTGAAGCATCATAGGGAGCTTCTTTCTCTGCCATATCAGCTTGGATTTTCAACCCTTCAACCACCATGAACTCAATCTTTTGCATTGTGAAGGCTAGAATTTTCTCTGCTGTAAGTGGAGTTTCATCCACATTCCAAAGTCCTGTTGAGATCCGCTCTTGTCTTCCTGAACTCATTGCATTTGCCATGCCCTTGAGGGCAGAAACTATACGTGCAGCACTTGAACTGGCTCCTTCTTTGTTTCTTCCTTGTATGATGGCTGAAGCAATGCCTTCGAATGCTATCTGTTCTGCAGTTTTACCTATCAGTTCATCTAAGGGCATCATGGAGAAAACTTGTGAGCTGAGTTCATCAAGACCAATGCCAGCCAATTTCTGAAACAACTCTAACCCATTTAGAGACTGATTTGATGGCAGCACATAAGGCTTTGACATCTGCATTACTAGCTTTGGAGTCTCATTTCTAGCTACAACTTTATCCAAAGGATTCATAGATGTTAAGTAGCCTCCATCCCTTGTTTGAACCACACACCCCAAGCCCTTGCCAAGATCTGGGAGATACACTTCAGATTCTACCTCTGCAACTTCTGATGGAGATTTTTCAGATTGGTTGGTTTTGAAACCTCTGATGTTTTCATCCTCAAGCATGTGAAGAAATTCCTTTGTCACAATTTCTTCATCAGAATCCAATCTTAGTGACTCAGTTTCATCACCTTTTATGGAAGTATTGTTATCTTCCATCATGGACACAAGCTCCTTTATCTGCTTGGCAATTGAATCAAGCTCGGTTAGTCTAGTCTGGCGAAACTGATCATGCACTATTTCCTTGACGACCTCACTTGTAGCTGATTTCACTTTAATGGATTTCTCAGACCCTTCTCCTTCATATTTTTTCTTCTCTTGAACCTCAACTCCTTTATCAACAACCTCAAAATCCAGCAGATCAAAATCCTCCACCTTCTCTTTGCCACCATCAAGTTTCTGGGTAGAGGGAGGATCATCGAGGTTAAAATCATCAACACCTTGAATGTCTTCTGCTAACCTTCTCTGTGAAGGAGTCCAAGCATCTCTTCTGCTTGTTATTCTTGGACTAGGCATGCTGAATGATGAATTAGATTGCTTGCGAGCAAAAGTAGTGAGATTTTTGAACCTGCTAGACTTAAAATTCTCTTCAGGGTTATATATCTGAACTCCTCCATCTTTCTCCATGATTTGGAAGCCAAGTTTCAGAATCAGTTCTCCTCCTTTTGCCTTCCCTGATAAGCCAAAGCTTGTGTCCCACTGCCTCACACGCGTCCCTTGCTGGCTTTTCTCAATGGATTCTTGAATCAACTGGCTCAAGTCCACACAGTTTTTTCCAAAACCAAGCTCTTTGGCATCAACTGCAACAAGGTATATCCAAAATGGCCTCGGCTCAAACTTAAGCTGCTTTCCACTACCATGGCTGCAATAAACATGGCACCTTATGAAAAGGGTCTCCTCAAAATCTGCAGCACCTTGATCAACCCTTGATGGCATGGCCTGAACACTCCCATCTTTGGTCTCTTTCTTTCTAACACAAACAGAAAGCCTCAGTCCATTCATGGAAGAAGGAAGGCCTTGAGCAGTGACCACTTCAACAGAAAACAAACAGCTGAGTTTATGCATTCCAATATGGGAAATGGCCCTCACAGGCTTCCAGCTCCAAAACCCTTTCTTTTCATCTGAATTTTCCGTGTCATTAAACTTTTTGGCTTCTGGCTGAGCAAGAGTTGCCTTGGCATCTTCAGGCTTTGGCTTTGATCGCCATATAGACAAGGACATGCGGCGAGACCGAGTTTTGTTGCTTTGTTTGTTGTCAATTTTAGCAGTGTCATTGTCATCTTCAGCAGATGAGACAAGAGGAGGTGAAGAAGCTCTTGGTAGAGCCAATGAAGCAGTTCTTCTAGTTGTGTTTGAGGTGTGTGATTGGTAAAGGCTTTCACTGAGAGCCTCTAGTTCTTCTAGGAGCTGAACGTTGGAGTTTCTCTTGGTAGAGTTATCTTCTGCCATCATTATAGTGAATGAAGAAGTTGTAGCTATGAAAAAGGTCTTGAAGATTATTATGTCACAGTTGAAGAGAGATTGAGAGTGAGAAAGAGATTTTGGACGAGGAAGAAGAAAAGGTGAAGCTCACATGGTTGGAAGGTTGGTGGAAGTACTATTCATTGGTGGTGGAAAAGAGAAGGTGCTGGACCTTTCTAAACCAAGGATGTGAAGAGGTAACTTGTGGTGGATGAAACATGAACGATGGCATTGGCATTGCATTGCCTTTATGGCTAAGACAAGTTTGAAAATTCATAGCCAAAAGGGTCCCATTGAATTTAATACAGCACCAGAATATGTAATGAGGGGTATCTTAGTTGATATGGCAAAGACCAAATATGCAGAATTTGGGTATTTTATATTTGATCATAATTGTTGGCATTTATTTTTTCTTAGTTCTGTCTGTTCTTGATGATCACGATACACATGAGCTTGTGAAGGAAAAGTATTTGCATTGAAAACTTTACATGTGGTCCATGCAATTTTAACAGGTTATGTCAATTATTTTCCTCTTACATATTGATGATCGTGACTTACAAATTGCTCAAGAGTTGTATAGTATAGTTTATTTGTCTGTGACGATTTTGACAGTCCATGAAGCTCTGGTTGCATCAGGTACTGCTGCCTCTAGGGATTTATTACCTTCTTTTTCACGTCCTTATCTTCTGAACTTTCTCAAATACAACATTACTTAAAAAATACTGTGTTTGGCCTTTATCTAACAACCGTAATAATTTCTCAATAATGCAGGGCAAATGCTCAATCAGTAGTTTTTCATGTTATTATATTACATTCGGTCGAAAATAAGGTTAAATATATTTTTTATCTTTAAATTTTCACGCGAAATTTTATTTTAATAAAAATTATTTTAGGTAATAATACAAAATTGTAAATTAAATCACAAAAACTGTGGGTTAAAGTTTAGATAACAACTTTTTAGGTATAGTCTAGATGAGCATAGCTGTAAGTAATAGGTCACAGTTTGCAAGACGATAACAATTTCAAAATCGTTATTTAAAATTCTCATAAAAGACAACAGTTTTTATGTACATATTTTACAAAATTTCACATTTTCAACATTGTGAACTCTTAGACTTTTCGATCTAAAATCAAATGGAGGGAAAAAATTCAAATTTTTGCATTTTTAGAATAAGGTTTTGCATTTTCAGTCAAAAAAGAGAGAGGGAATATTTCTAATTTAAAAACTTTAATTTTCAATGTATTTTAGACTACATTTTTATGGATTAACCCAAACTTTTTACAAGCAAAATTTTTATAAATGTTGTTTAAGATAATTTTTAAGTCACGTCTAACAAAATGTTACATTTACTCTATTTAGATGACATTTTTATATATGTGGTCTCGTTTAATGTTGTCTAAAATCATTTTTGTTGTAGTGTCCTAAATTTTGATACAGTTTGATCTTTAAATTTTAAATAATAAATGAATACAATTTTTTTAACTCAACTGTGTTAAATTATTTTGATGCGTCAATTACGTTTAGGATAATATTTGAATTGTTTACATCATTTTAACAAGATCCAGCTTAGATGTTAGTCTAAAACACCATTTAACAAGTTCAAAAAAATTAGTGTCATTAATTTAAAAGATCTGTATTCATTTACTTATAAAGTGTTGAGATTAAAATGTATCAAAAGTTGAAACATGACAAATTTTAATTTCAAAACGTCTAAATTTAGGACTAAAAACGTATTTATTATATATCTTTTTATGCGATACAACTTAATTAACTTTAGGTGGAAGGACCATGTTATTAACGATGATTGAAACAATGAAAGTGGTGGACCTTTGTGAACCAAGAAAATCTGAAGCAGTATATTTGAAGTGGATATAACATGGACGGTGGTCTTGGTTACCAAGACCAATCTGAAAATTAATAGGCAAATTGGCCCCAGTAAATTTAATGCTGGTTTTCCCTTGAATATGCATGGTTAATTCTTCACTTGATAAACTTTGTATTGATAGGAAATTTTCTCTATTTTTAATGCTCAGTAGAGGATAGTAAAAAAAATAATAGAGAATTTGGATTCGTGAGATGTAAAGGAAGTACATGTTAATAAAAATCTATAAATGCAAGCTAGAATATCTTGAAACCTAATATGACGTAGGCTTAATAGTATTTGTAACGATGATATGATGTTTTTTTCTTAGGTTTTTTAAATGATTTAATGTAATTTTTCATTAGATCAACGTTAATGTCATTTTTTTTCCATTTTTATTTTTAAAGTAATTTAGGTTTGGCAATTTGATGCATTATGTACACTACTTTGATTCATCAATTAAAGAAATTTGTCGGTCATAATGGTACTGCTGCATGAACTCAAGATCCTACCAAACAGTTCAATTGTTTTCTCAATCTTTGATTTTCAAGGAAATGGGACCAAATGGTTAAAAATGTGTTGACACAGAGTTTGGTCTGCTTGAAGAAAGAAAAATAACAGTGATTGGACCTTGTTTAGCTTACTAATAAAACCCATCACCAGTGATTGGGCCTCGTTTAGACTCAAGAAATGAAAAAGGCCCATTAAATAAAGAACATATAAGTAAAGTTGGTAAAGATTTTTCTCAAGGGAGCTTCTCGGTGCATCTCCAACTACTTCTCTTCTCTTGTACCTCCAAAAAATTTGTTAAGTTCCCACTTTACCCTTCAGTTAAAAGCAATTACTTTTTTTCTCTGACTGATCCACACCAATTTTTTTTTTTAAATGGATGTCACGATCCAGTACCTTATTTTGTTCTACAAATGTTGATATCTGGTATTTTTTTGTTGTTTCAATTTTAACCTGTTATGGATGTTGACATCCAGTATTCAATTTTGTTATACGGATGTTAACATCTAGAACTTCATTTTGTTTTTTCTTTACCGGATGTGGACATCCGGTATATATATATATATATATATATATATATATATATATATATATATATATATATATATATATATATATATATATATATATATATATATATATATATTCTTTAATTTTATTATTTTATTTTCTAATTCATTTTTTATTTACTTTTATCTTGTACCGTTAATCTTTATAAATTTGATATTTATTTTAACCTTTTAATTTATTTACTATATATTTTAAAAATAAAATAAAATATTAATAGATATTTATATTTAAATATATAATTAAGTTATTTTCATATAATCTATGACACAAATAATATTTTGAAATAAATTAAATTAAAAAATTAATTTTCTAACAAAAACACTTAAAAGAGTATATATATATATATATATATATATATATATATATATATATAACTCAACCAAGAGGAGGTGAATTGGTTATCCAATCTTTTACTGATTTTAAATGAATCGTGAAATCCTTTTCAATCTTTATGACCCCAAACAACTAGGAATGGACTCAATTAATCAATTAGGAATGGCATAAAAGATGAAAAAAGCAAAGAACACAACAATTTTTATACGGGTTTGATTCAAGATGCATCTACGTCCAATATTCTTCTAAGCAACCTAAGCTTAGGAGGATTCCACTAAATCAAAAGAGTTACAAGAATTACAAGAGCATCTATATAATTCAAGACCCTAAAGATTAAGAAGTTTGATCTACAAATCAAGAGATGTGATGCCTCCACACAATTGCAACTAGACCTTCACTCACACAATGAATCAACTGTAAACAGAAATACAATAAAAAGGAGCAAGGAACGAATACACCTAGTGGATGTGCATATGTAACCCTTAATCCTAGATCCAAGCTTGACCCTCCAAGATTGAATCCATTATCAGTCCTCTTGAATATTCAAATGAATGATCTCCAAGAAAGTAAGAACTTTGTGAATCTTAATCCCATAAAGAAATCCCTCAAAAAGTCTCTTCGTGATTCAGTTATTCGTGAAAAAACCCAAACTGATTTCAAAACTGTTTTTAAATCAGAGTTCTGCTGCTGAAATTAATGGATTAAGGAATTACCAAATCGAGTATCGTGGGTGAATTTTCACTGCATCAATGCTGTGTCCTCTAATAATCCATTAGTAAAATGTCCAATCCATCAGCAAGTTCTGCATATGACATATTTAATAGACTGACAACTAATCTATACAACTCAACTTAGTTTACATTAAATCCTATATATGCATCACCTATTTACAAGATAAGTTTAGAATTAAGTCTAAAACACTAAAATAGTGATACAATGACTTTGAACATCATCAAAATTAGCTTTGTATTATTAAGCGGGCTCCCCCTTTCAACACCCCGTACCTATGCTGAGCCAATGCAAGGATTCTCCGTCAAAATGGAGATGAGTATGGGCAATACCCACGGGACGAGTTTATTTACCATCCCTAAACACAATTGATAAAACTGAACGAAAATAGAAACCAAATTAATGTTTTATTTTTTTTTTGTGGTGAAATATTAATTGTCTTTTAATTTTAAAAAAAAAAACTTCGACACCTTAAACAATGATACATTTAGTTGAGAACCTATACTAATAATATTATAATATATTCTAGTATTTTAAGTTACAAAATAAAATTTAATGGAAACATTGATTTTCTTAGTTATTAAGTATATATTTTTGTCTTGTAAACATATAAACTCTCTTTCATTAAAAAAAAATATGTTGCCAACTTATACAATAAATGCATTAATTAAATTTATAACCTTTTTCTAGTAATATTATACTATACATTAATATGCTCAATTAAAAAAAGAAAAAAATACGTAATTAAAAATATGTTTAATAGATTTTTTTGTCTTAATATTTGAAAATTTTATTGAATGTGATTCCTCAATTTTGTTTTCTTAGTTCCATTTTAATTTGAAAGAAATTAACCTAGAATTTTTATTGGATTGACATTAATACTATTTGAAATGTGATTAAGTGTTAATGACTCTAGGCTTTTCCGAACTGACCCTTCATTCTTTGTTTCTAATCACTGCATTTCCATGATTTCTGAGGGAGTGAAGGGTTGGTTAGAGAAGTTTAGATTCACTCGTAGTTATTAACTTCCAAAGTATTAACCTCTCAGCATCAATTTAACAAAAGGACAACATTTTTTCCTTTCAAATAAAATGAGAATTGAAATTGAAGAAGAAAAAAATTGAGGAACCACATTGAATAAATCTCTCAAATGTTGGTGACTAGAAATCCTATTAAGCCTTAAAAATATTAATTTATTGAGTTATAAAATAAAGATTTAATTAAGTTTTAAATTTGAGATAAATTTAACTAAATTTGACTATGTTCAGTTGAGCCCTAAATATTTTTTTATGCTCTAATAGAAGGTTTTGTTCTTTTTAATGAGTCCAAATTTTCTCTTAACTAATTAGATGACTTGAGTGTTATTTTATCTTGACATGACACGTTATGTTGTGCATTTATTATCGAAATTGAACTCCAATATGTTTTTTGATTATTATTTCTTTAGGTGGAAAAATATAATGCTATAACGACATGTTTGTTTTATATAAAAAATTGTTTGATATATTATTATTTGACAATTTTTATAAAAGTAAAATGTTCTTCACAAAAATTAACTTTAATATATTTTTTAAAGGAAAATAAAATGAATAATAATAATCGACGGTGTCAAATGTTATTAAAAAAAAAAACTATGATGTCTAAGATAGAAGTTTCCTTGTTCTATATATAAAGATCCAAAATCAATTCACCCCAACATCTCCAAGAACAACATCCACTAAATCAACCATGAAACCAACCCTAGTTGTTGCTCTCTCCTTCATTGCTTTCCTCACCAACCTTCCCCTAACTTTCTCTGTTGATCAAGTCAGGGACATAAGAGGGAATGGCGTTTTCCCAGGTCTCAAATACAACATCTTTCCAGCTTTCGGTAGCAAAAATAGCGGTGGTGGATTGAAACTTGCCGAAACTGGGTTATCAAACTGTCCTCTTACTCTCATGCAAAATCCCTCACGTCAGGCCCATAACCTCACTATGAGAATGATCATACCTGGAATCAGTACTGGAATCATCTTCACAGGTACTCATCGAAAAATAATATTTTAACAACTAAATTTTGACAATTTTCTCTTACAATTTGAGATGACATCTTCTAAATGATTTTAAATATAAAGAAATAAAAAACTAGTTAAAATATGTCACCTCGGACTAAAAGAGAATATTATCAAAATTTAATTATTAAAAAATATTATAATATTATTCAATAATATTTGAATAGTTTAAATATTTAAGAGTTAAATATGTTTTTTTTCCTTAACTTTTCAGTGAATTTTGGAATTAGTCGAAACTTTGGACTAATTTAGTCCTTCATCTTTCGAAATAAGTGGATTTAGTCATTTTAAATCAAATTTTGTTAGGTTTATTTGATGTTTCGTACGTATTTCAGAATTGTATTTGAATTGTTTATACTGTTTGACACATTTTTGCTTTAGTGTTAAGTCAAATGTGCTTCAAATGTCAAATAAACTTAACAAAATTTTATTAAAAAAATTAAATTCACTTATTTCGAGAGATAAAAGACTAAATTGGTCTGAACTAATTCCAAAATTCACTGAAACACATAAGAGATCAAAAACATATTTAACCCGATATTTAATTGTCGACTTTTGGAAACATTGGTATAGGTACCCGTATTGTGATCAAGGTGATAGATACACCACCACCGTGTGCAGCATCCCCGGATTGGTTGGTGTACCTGGACCCAGAGACGAATAAGGCTGGTTTGGGAATCGGTGGTCCCGAAGGGCATCCAGGGCAAACAATTTTTAATGGCACATTTCACATTGAAGAATCCGATCATGGGTATAGGTTTGTGTTCTGCGTCGATGGTTTACAAGCTTGTTCCGATGTTGGCCTCTTGGATCCACGCAAGGGTGAGGATGGAAGACGCTTGAATCTCACTCGTACTGAACCCTTCGAATTTGAGTTCATAGAGACAGTTTAATTAATAAGACATATAATTACTATATATGCTTTCATTCTTGCCTCAGATCTTCCTCTCTTTCATTTCTTTCAAACTTCAATCAAATATTAGGTTTAATATTCTAACTATAGACTCACACACAACACAATTATCCAAAATTAAGAATATCGAGACTTCGAATTTAATTATGGTACCACGTGGTTCTTTTTCAATACTTATAACGTCTAAGAGATTTTTAATGGTTAATGTCTGGCTCAAGAGTTAAAGAGTCAAAATTAAGAATAATTTAAATATACATTATTTCTTTAACTATCTAATATATTTTTAAAGACAAAATTATGGTAGAAATTGACTTGTCTTGAATATATATGGTAAGAAAACTCTTAATTAGTACAATTTTAGTGATTAAGAATTGTTAAGAATTATAGTGGTCAATTTAGATATTAATTTATAAAATTAAAATTATTAGTTACTAAAATAGTCACTATTATGAATAAAAAATTATAATCGACTATTAGAATAATCACTTAGTGTATGTATTAATGTAGGAATTTGTTCGGAATCCAAATGCGAGTCTAAATCCCACATTGAGTAAAAATGATAAAGTTGACCACTATATAAAAACTCAAACCCATCGTTTTAAGATGATGTCAATCCCTTTGGGTTCATGCTCATTGGTATTGTATTTCTCTCGAAAGACCCAACATGATTCAATATTGGAGGTCATCTGACACTCTAATAATCATCCAAACTCATATAGAGGAGGATGAGTTATGTGGTGAGAATAGTATGAGGTCCTAGTCTAGGAACTTTCCCATGGCCTAAGACGAGGGATATAAATGCATGGATCTGGATAAATTGAGTATAACACCACAAGTGCACAACTTGTCAAAATCTGATATAGATGCATGGATCTGGATAAATTGAGTATAAAAGAGTCTTTAATTGTGTGGCTATGTCTTTTACCATTGTTTAACTTATTGTGTATGTTGATACAACATAACATGTTTAATTTAAGTATGATGCTTCTTTTGCAAATTAGTTTACCCTCATGTGTTTCTTAGTGTAGTGGTGTGTTATTTTCTTCTCTTTACAATGATCATCGTATTGGTGTGAACATATGAAGATATAGGTGTAGAGACATTAAGTCATTGGACGATATTAGATCATATTAGGTATAGTGTTTAGAACAAACCAAACTATAATATATATATATATATATATATATATATGTTATATTACTATATATAGTCTTCTCTTTCAAATACTAATATATTACATATCTTAAATTATTTGTTTTTTAAATATTTATAATGAAATATTTTATTTTAGTAGTATTATATTATTAAATAAGACGTTACAATTAATACACAGATAATCTTCCACGAATCTTTACTTTTATTTTGTAAATTTAAAATCCTTAGTGCTTCTTTCAAAATTAAATTCTTATCAATATTGTCTTCTGGATTTTTCTTTTTGTGTGTTATCATTTATTGAACACTAAAATTATACTAATATTAATATATTAAAATTCTTTTTTAACATATTTCAAAATATCAAAATCATCCCATATTCTATATTTTGAAAGCATAATAAAGGAATAACTCATAACCCAATCCGTGAACCTTATATTAGTTTTGCCACTTTTAATCAAGACCAAATACATATTCAATTACATTAATATTTAATGGAGTTCAAACAAAATTAATGAAACTAAAATTTTACAAAAAAGGCTATAATTTCTTTTATTGTATTAAAAATTAAACATGTTAATATTTATCATAAATAACCAAACCCTAAATTATTAATTAATAGTTAATAAATAATTTATTTCACAATCAGAACGTTTTAGAAAAGAAATGTTTTGATGTGAAAATTAATCGTATTAATTGCAGTAATAACTGTTATTAAAGAGGTGCATTAATAACAAATTAATGCATAATGTAGTTATGTAGTGCATTTAATTCAATTATTATTTTTTATCTCAAATCAAATATTCCAAGTGAAAAATAAATTATTAGTTTACTATTAATAAATAATTTATTTACATAATTGTTTGGATTAAGAAAAAAAATTATGAAAAAATTGTAGTTGATTTGATTGATATACCCAAAAAATTAAATTAATTGAATAATATAACAAATTACAAAAAGAATATTTAATTTTTTTTATTAAAAGGGAGTACTAATTAAAATTTTAAAATAATTAGTTTGTAAAATTGAAATAATATTGAAATTTACTTTATTATTCAATGAATTTAAAGAATTTTAAATTTTTAATATAAATTTACATTTCTATATAACTTTAATTTATTTTATTAATATTTGTTTTAAAAGAAAAAAAATAAAAACTATACAAAAAATTCTTATACAATAACTAATTTTAATGATTCAGAATTGTTAGTCATCGGTATAAATACCAATTTACAAAACTACAAATTATTAGTCACTAACCCGTCACTATTAAGAATAAAAAATTATAATCAATTTATAAAGTTAGCTATTTAGACTTTGACTTAAAAAAAGTTACATGTTTTACTATAAACTAAATTTATGTCTTGGAAACTTTGCTATAGGTCCCTAGTTGTAAATAACTCCATTTCTTGAGTTCTAGAACCTAGCCTTGCGGAAAGTTAATATCAAGTAAGAAAAGCTAGTAAAAGTTATACTATTGTTGATTTCGGATTTATGACGATAACGATGATAAGATTGATAAATGAATGAGATATATGAAATTGTTTGTGATTGGGTATTTATGTTGTTTTATTGAGTGAATTGATCTATGATGTATATGTATTGTCAATTGGACTATGTGGAGTGTGTTTTGTATTAGATTTGATGTTTGGATAAGAAAAGAGTAAATGATTTGGGTAAACCCAATAAGCTAATTAAGTACATATATTTTAGTCAAAAGGGTAAAATCTGATCAATCGACCTGAAGGATTGGACAATTTAAGAGCAACAACTGATGCAGATGACAAAATTAAAAAGGAGGTTAAGGAGAAATAAAGGAGGGTGAAGCTAAGAGGTCAAGAAAAATAAGGATAAAGGGATCATTGATGTTACGGAAAGGCAGATCACTCATTGTATTGTCTGGTTGAATCATATTTTATCCTTTTGACTAGAACAACATATATATATATGTTTTTGAATTATGCATTCTTGTTGAGTGAGAATTCAGTGATATTGAATGTGAGTAGATATTTTTCAATCTAAAGAGCTCTTAGCTTTCTTTTCACTAAGCGCAAGTAAATATTTTTCAGGAGTTGGGTTGTTAAGCGAGAGGAAATCGTTGGGCAAAAACAGTTTCTTAAAAATCTAGAGAACAGAATAATGTTGGCATCTGGTCGAATTTGTTAGAAATATGCTCCTAGCATGCAAAACAATTTTTTTAATTGAAAAATAACATAATTTCACTAGGTGAGCCATGCTACTTCTGAGCGAGTCTAGGGATGTCAACGGGGCGGGTATGGTACGAGTAGTAGCTGCCCCGTACCCTACATGCTGGATAAATATTTGTCCCATACCCGTACCCATATCCGTCGAGTATCCGTTATGCGGGTACCTGCCTATTTTTTTCATATCCGCGAGTATCCACGGGTATCCGCGGGTATTTGCAAAATTATTTAAAAAACAAATATTTAATCATAAATTCAAATAAAATACATTACTATTATAAATTTTAAATAAATTTCAAATAAACTCAAGTTGATACAAGTCCAAATAATTGTAAAAGTAAATATAAAATGACGTTCAACACAATGAAAATTCTTTAATTAGTGTTTTGATCAACAAACTCACTTTCTTCAATTGATTTCTGAAAAATAAACAAATAATAAACCTCAATTGCCACGTGCCAAATATTCTTATTTTGATTTCATCATTTGACAACAAACATATCATAAATGTCATTGTCTATATAAGGTTTGATGTATATGTCCAATTTCAAAGAAAGGAAAGAGAAGAATGTCAAGAGGTGTAAGTTTAGCGGGTACGGGTATTCACGGGTATGGATACTATGATACCCATACACGCCCCGTTAACATGCGGGTATCAAAAATACTCGTACCCGCAGGTAACGGATATCCATTTTTAATATTTGTTTTCAACCCGTTGCAGGTTTTATCCGCAGATACCCGCAAATACAGATTTTGTTGACATCCTTAAGCGAGTCTATCTTCCAAGGTAACTCATTGGATGAGAGAATAGAAGTGCTAAAATGCTTTACATATATGATTATATAATTGTGTTTAGGAGAAATTTTTCAGAATTTTGTTTTTATGAATTTGTAACTTTTAATATGTTGAAATTATAAACAAAATTAATTATAAATCGACAGAAAAATATTTTGGTGGCAAACCGAATCTAACTAATATGGTAGAGGATGAAATTACTTTTTAATTTTCCGCTAAATAATTTTATATTTCCTATTCTTTTATTTTTCAAAACTAAAATATTTATTATTTTAATATATAGATTGTGTTATAAACTTTAAATTGACTAAAAATAAAATCAATAAATTTACTAAATATAAATATAAATAGATATAAACCTCATCATTAAATTTAAATCGATTAAATTCAAAATCCACTTCTTACTAACTATAAATCTTTTTTTTATAATTCAATTTTATAAAATTAAATTAAACTTAAAATGTATTTAATAAAGTTCATTAAATATATATTCACTCGGGACTTTATTATTATACTTCAACATAATGTTTTATTAGAGAGAAACAAAATCCTATCCCTCTTCAAAACAAATAAGGTCGTGTTGCACGGGAAACATAAAATATTCCTCGCCACGAGCTTTAATATTATAATTGATTTATTATTATTGCTGTGCTTCGTGAAGCTCGTGGATTTTAACCTTTCTTAAAATAAGAAATAAAACTTCGCTTTTCATCAAAAGCTGATTAGTTATGTTATCTCTGATGTCTAATTTTTTTTTTTATATTATATCTTTTCTAATTATTAAAAGAAGGTTATGCTCTCTTTTGTGACACTCGTCTCAATAAAATAAATCTAATTAAGTTGGTAAGAGTGTAAGATGTAAAATTAAAAATAAAGTAAAAATCTTGTTTTAATTTGTATCAAGTAAGTTTTTACGATTTCAAATTACAAAATAAACCCATATATATATATATTAATATTAGAAAAACTATATAATAAATAAAAATATATAAATTTCAATTTTGTAACTTTCTTAACTTAGTTATATTACATTAAAATAACTCGGTCCAACTTCGTCCTTATTCAACTATTGTACTTGCATCGTATTGATCTGATTAATGTTTTACCTACTAACTAAATATGTCGCATTAGTCTCTTCGATTTATTTTTTTAATCTTTTATAATAAATGAATTTGAATTAATTTTATTCGAATAACATCAAAGAATAAAAAGTTCACTACTAAGAAAAACTTATAATTTTTGTTAATTTTATTTTAAAATTTTTTTAAAAAAATATTTATAAATTTTGTTATAACTTTTTTCAGAAAATTGATGTCAATTTTTTTATAAAATATTTTGTATAAAATATTTTTTACAACAAATTTTATTAAAAATATTTATAAATTTTATAATTTTGTAAAAAATAATTATTCATAAAAAAATTATTTATCAATTAAATTTTTTTTAAAAAATAACAGAAAAAAAGTCTTTATTAATTTATAAAAAAATTTATGTAATATGAGAATTTTTAAAAGAAAATTACCATAATTATCTTCGTATAATTATAAATCATAATTACCGATTCTGTTATGAAACTTACAAATATATTATCTTCGTACATATATATATATATATATATATATATATTGCTAAAACCAACATTGAAAATGCTGATTTTCAGATAAAAACTCGTTTCAAAATTTTATGATATCATATTTCCCAGCATTATGGATCAAACTACCAATAACTACTTCACATTTCTTTATTTAAAACTACCACGAATTCTTTACATTTCTCCACCTATAACGTTTGAAATATGTTTACACGCACATTATTTTTTTCATTAAAAATTGAGTAATTTTAAAAAATATATTTTATTATTTTAATAAATAACCATTATTCAGTTGTTAAATTAAAAAAATATATATATTAAAATAATTTACCTACATGTTATGAATGTCATGTCAATCCCTTTCACAAGTCTTTGTCCATTCTTCCCATAAAGGTTTGTTGCTATGTCCATCATAACATCCTTTTACATTTGTTGCTGCCACATGTTTCTATTCTGAGCTCTTTCTTTCTTTCCTTTTTTTTTTTCTTTCTCTCTCTTGAAAATTGAACTGTGCATACCTAAACCATGCATTATCTTATCATTATTCAAGTAGAAGAAACACGTGCTGCTATAGCACCATCTTTGTTTCTATATAAAGAACCAAAACTAATCCACAACAACATCTCCAACAACACCTTCCACTGAATCAACCATGAAGCAAACCCTAGTTCTTGCTCTCTCCCTCCTTGCTTTCTTCACCAACCTTCCCTTAGGTTTCTCAAATGATGTTGAACAAGTTGTGGACATAAACAGTAACCCCATTTTCCCAGGTTTCACATACTACATCTTCCCAGCAATCCGTGGTCCACCCGGTGGTGGATTGAAACTTGGCCAAACTGGGAACTCAGAGTGCCCTCTCACTGTCCTCCAAGATTACTCAGAAGTCTTCCGTGGCCTCCCTGTCAGATTCACCATCCCCGGAGTCAGCCCTGGAATCATCTTCACAGGTACTCATCAATAGTTTATCAGTTTAATTATCTTTCTATGCAGCAGCCAAGATTTACACTAGCTAATTAGTAATTAATTACAAACTTTATAAGTGAATTTTATAAGATTAAGTTAAATTTAAATTAATATGATATCAGAGTTACGTGTTAAAGTCAATTTTAATGAAGTTTTTTTTTTATTGGACCTATTTTGGATTTTTTTGTATTTCAGGGTTCATTTAAATTAAAATTTGTAAAAACGGGTTAGTTGAATTTATTTTTGTAAAATAGAATTAAGCTATCGTGGTGGAGGACGACATTATAGGTGAAATCGTCCTCCATCATGTCGACTTTATCCTATTTTACCAAAAAAGGTTTAACAGATCTATTTTTACAAATTTGAGTTTAATTAGATATGAAAATACAAAAAAATCCCTATTCTGTAACTAGTTATGGAAAAATTTATTATTTGTTAAATCTATCATATCACCCATTCTTGAAGTACACATTAATGTATTGTTCCACATTAATTACTGATCAAATGAGTTTATAGTATATAAATGGGTGTAAATCTCATGTTATAAATTAATTTTGTAAGTTTGAGTTAGATCAAAAGTCCACTTTTTAACTGTATTTTCCAAGTAAAGAAAAATACAGTGACGAGACTCTCATCTGCTACTAATTTAAACTTTTTGAAAACATCCCTACAGGTACCAAACTGGATATCGAGTTCGTAGAGAAGCCATGGTGCACAGAATCCTCCAAGTGGTCGGTGTTCGTGGACGAAGAAATCCAGAAGGCATGTGTGGGAATTGGTGGTGCCCAAGGTCATCCAGGGCAACAAACTTTTAATGGAAAATTTCACATTGAGAAATACCAATTTGGGTACAAGCTTGTGTTCTGCATCACTGGTTCACCAACTTGTTTGGATATTGGGAGGTTTGATGCACGGAACGGTGAGGATGGAAGACGCTTGAATCTCACTGAGCATGAAGCATTCGATATTGTGTTCGTTCCATCTTTTGAAGCTGATAAGGTTATTAAGTCCGTAGTTTGAACCTAATTTCTCTAGTTAATCAGTGTTGAGTTAATGCAATCATGTGTTGTTGTTGTTTTGATTTGCATTATCTAAGTGAAACTCATCCATAGATTGAATAAGGAAGATAACGGCTATGCTTTCTTGAGTCAGATCTTTCTCTCTTTCTTCTCTTTCAAACTTCGTATGAAAGGAAGACATTAGAAAAATCTTAGGTTTAATATTCTGATACGCACGTGGTTCTGTCATGCACAACTTTAAACACCAAACATAGCATATATAAAATAAATATAATAAAATATTAGTCCTCGTGACCCTCGAGCTATCGTTATATTCATTAATAGTTTATTGTATTTTATATTTTTTTGTTGACTGTTTGAAAGTGTTGTGTTGTGCCCTTAGTGATTCCAATTCTATGTAACGTTTAATTATGCTCATGTGGTTTGATTATTTTATACTTGGTCATACTTTTTTTTTATTATTTACATTGTTACTTACATTAGTGGAAACTGGCTCTCAAATTAAAAACAATAGGTTATAATAAATCAAAATGTGGAAGAGTGTGTGAGTTCTATTTTAATTGTAGCAAGAAAATATTACACTACGAGAAGAGATATCATCGCTATGATTATTACATTACACCACTTACAATATGTATGGCCGAATTTCTCTTCAAGAACTTTTGGGGAGGAAAAAAAATGAAATTAGTATCTCAATAAATGAAAACTAATTTATTCGTAAATTAATTTATTGAGTTTTCTTAACGTAGCTTCTTAACAAAATTATTTTTAAGTTACGTATAATGCCATTTTAGTTTATGAACAACTTTATGTATTTCTATTTTTATCTCTTAAAAGTTATGGAGAAAGTCATTACAATAAAGACTACTATCATATATTTAGAGAGAATACATGATTTAATGTGTGGACCTTTTGGTGGAATAAACGGTCAATTAACATAACATGGTAGGGATTATCATTGATCAAACACACAGTTATACCAACAAACAGCAACGTAAGTTTTTTTTTTTTTTTTTATCTAATCAACAAAGAATAAATATAATTATATTACTAATCCATTTACATAATATTTACATATATTGGTTACATAGTTTAGTATAATCATATGTTTAAAGTATAAATAATTTGATATAGTTCTAGTCCTTTAGAATTATGTTGTCTTGAAAAGTTATTTGCGTAAGGATGTCTTCTCACTTCAGTTCATCTTTCGAAATACATGAATTTAGTCATTTTAATCAAATGTTGTTAAGTTTATTTGACATTTCAAGCGTGTTTCATAATAGTATTTGACTTAACATTAAAGCAAAAATGCGTTAAACAGTATAAACATTTCAAATACAATCCTGAAATGCGTATGAAACATCAAATAAACCTAACAAAATTTTATTTAAAGGACTAAATCCATGTATTTCGAAAGATAGAGGACTAAATTGGTTCAAAGTTTTGAAATTGACTAATTCCAAAATTCCCTAAAAATTAAGGGACTAAAAACATATTTAACCCTATTTTTTATATTGATTCCATAACTAACATAAATACAAACAATATATAAACTTTTCATTTTTCATTACAATTTTGAAATTGATTTAGCAAGTTTACATTCTATGACACCATAATCGGTATAGAAAGTGATAGGGTTGGCTTATTCACCTACAACAAGGCACCCAACCTTTCCTTCATCGTCTAATAGAACCCCCAAAAAATCTCTAATGCCATTATCCATCTCCTTTGTCCTCCAATTTTTTCAAAAGGTATTTTCTTTCCCATTACAAACCACATGCCCAACCTCTCCTTCCAAATTTTCTCCAATTTCATACACAGAGCACACCCTTCCTCTCATCTCTACCAGACCCCTATCAATTATAATAATTAGTTTTAAATTATAATAATGAGTTTTTATTAGTCAGATTTTATATATCAGATTTTCTCTTTATTTAGGTTAATTGTTAGTGCTAAATTGGTGGAGTTTGTTCCCTGATTCTTTCCAATTTACGTTACCAATCTGTATATTTATACTACTGCAATCCAAGAATAAAATATCAATTCAAACTATATCTCTATATGGTATCAAATTAATACATGATCCTCTCATTCCTTACTTTTCTAGCACAAGACGCCGCTCCTTCCTTTCTTTTCTTTTTTTTTTCTTCTTTTTTTTCCTCTCATGGCCACCGACAACTCCTCCATTAGAAACCCTTATGAGCCCTCTAAACCCTTCACTTGCATCACTCTCAGCAGTGTCACCAGGCTTCTTCCCTCCAATTACCTTACCTGGAAACTTCAAGTTGAAGCTCTCCTTGATGGTCATGATCTTCTCAAATATCCCGATGGATCCTTTCCTGCGTTAGCGACAACGGTCTCCACCACTGATGACCCTCCAGTGACAATTTCAAATCCTGCTTATCAAACTTGGCGTCGCCAAGACCGTCTTATATATGGTGCTCTCCTCACCACTCTATTCCCTGAAGTGGCCTCCTTGGTGTCTCAAAAAACGACATCCCATGATCTCTGGACTCTTCTCCAACGCACCTATGCCAAGGCATCCCGCAGTCACGTTCGACAGTTGAAAGAGCGTCTCCACACGGCATCCAAAGGTACCCAATCCATCACCACCTACATGCATTCTCTGAAGCAAACTGCTGATCTCCTTGCATCACTTGGCTCTCCTGTCTCCGTTGAAGACATGACTGACCATGTCTTACGTGGTCTCGACGACGGCTATAGAGTTGTCATTGATGGCGTCAATGCAAGGGACACTGCCATTCTTTTTTATGACCTTCTCGAGAAGCTTCTCATTCATGAACTCTCTCTTGTTGCTGTTCAACGGCAGGTTCCTACTCCCATGACAGCCTTGCATGCACATGCTCGACCCAACCATTATGATAAAACTCGGTATGGCCAATTTTTTGTATCCTCAACTTCACGCCCTGGCAACCGCAAACCGTTTCTTGGTCGCTGCCAATGGTGCAATGTCAAGGGCCATGTTCTGTCTCAGTGTCTCACCTTCAAATAGCAGCACCCTAGTGTCTCACCGCCTCCTCGTTCCTCTTCTGCTACCCCTGGACAGGTTTAGGTCCATACTGCAATTGTTTATGTTGGTTATAGCTAGAACTGATATAAAAAGTCTTTTACCTATATGATTATCACTACGCCAACTTTTTGTAGAATCAATATAAAAATAATTTTACTTTATTACAAAACTATTAACACACTAACATTTTATGTCGGTTCTAGTGATAATCGACATATAAAGTATTCTCATATTTACAGTACTACCGTCACATCACATATTATGACAAGTGAATTAGAATTGACTTAATAAGTTATCATAAAATGTGGATTTTGTACTAGTAAGTGTTGTGATTTGTTTGTCATGTACCAGAATAAATATATAAAAGTATGAAAGTTGGTCAAGTGATAAAGCAAAATAAATGGACAATAATTTTAAGAAACTTTTGATTTGTTTTAATGGAACTTCACAATCAGTTCAACAAATATGTCATGGAAGAGATATATATAAACATCAACAATTTATATTGATTTAGATCAACGTGAGATTATGTTCAATTTTTTACAATCTATCAAGTCCTTTTAACCATCATTAACCCAAAAACAAATATTACATTAAGGTTTGTTTATATTTTCTCTAGAAGTATTTCACTTGGGGATGAAACGAAATGGGACAAGGACACGTTTCATTATTTCCTTCTTATATCTGTAGTAAAAAAATGTATCCTCATCTTCATATTCGATAAATATAAATTTTTGCTTCATCCCTATATATATATATATATATATATATATGGAAAACGGGTAGTCATATTCATTTTTTTACTATTTTTTTATTAGTTAATTAATTTTTATAAAAAAATAAAAATTATGATAAAAGAAAGATAATAATATTATCAAATATTCAATATAAAAAAAATTGACTATCAAACATTCTCATTTATTCAATATAATATTATCAAATATTATCAAATAAAAAATTAACTATTCAATAT
The DNA here is from genome assembly GCF_037176805.1 of Vigna unguiculata. Classification (NCBI taxonomy): domain Eukaryota; kingdom Viridiplantae; phylum Streptophyta; class Magnoliopsida; order Fabales; family Fabaceae; genus Vigna; species Vigna unguiculata. The sequence goes on along the minus strand of NC_140795.1, from coordinate 46,126,918 downwards.
AATATTATCAAATATTCTCATTTATTCACTATCAAACATTTTTAAAAATATATAATTTCATAAATTTGTAATCAAAGTATCAATTATAATTGAAAAAAAAAGTGAAAGAACTATATTAAATATTACACCATCACACATAAATAAAATTTCATAACAATAATTTTTTTTAATGGTTATTGAAACAAAATTGATAAATTTTAAAAATATTTTTAAAAATTATAAAAGAAAACTAAATATTCAAGTTTTTAAATATTTCAATTGTGTCTTTACTTCCTTTCTCTGGATTCTAATGATATTTCTCTTTTTATGAACTATTAAATGTTATAATACATCACTTCAATAAAATTGGACTGAAAAAAATATTAAACTAATAATAATTAAAATTTAGATATAAATTTTATATCTTTTTAACTTTAATCTAGGATGAATGATAATAAACATAATTATATTAAATAAAACACCTTTTATACATTTGGTGATAAAATTACCCTTTGATAATAAATTAAAAATAAAAATAATTATATAAAAAATTACCAAAATAGTGTTATGCTTGATTAAAGAAAACAAACAATAAAAATATTAAAAAATATATGAAATATGTGTATTTTATAAATAATTTGATACATATTAAACAAAATAACACAATAAAAAAATATACAATAAAATATATGATAAGATCGAAAGCATTTTGAATATATAAATTTTTTTTCTAAATATCATAGTCAAATATTGTCTAGAGATAATGATTTTTTTTTCCATATCTTAGTTATAAATGCTTTATTTTTCTCTACCAATAGCTTTTCGAAATATTTTTATGTAATTAAATTACTAAGTAGATTTAATTATGAATAAAATAAAATAAAATTATTATTTTAAATTTTAATTTTTTATTGTAATATTTTTTATACAAAATCTCACTATTAGTTATATCTAATAATTTATTTAGACTATTAAAAAATAAATTTTAAATTGGAATAAATTTATGAAATATTGATTATTTTTAATATTACATTTTTATTTTTTAATTTTATTATGACTTCATTTTCAAAAGGAAGTTGAAAAATTATATTAGAATTCAATTTCTAATCACCAAATTTTAACCTATTACTTTATAAAGATAGACGAAAATGAAAGTAAAAAGATTACAAAAAATAATCTTCTTAATAATAATGCTATAAATTAACCGGTCCAATTTCTTCTTTATTCAATTATTGTACTTGCATTGATATAATATCTTACCTACTCATCACGTGGCATAATACATCTTATATACTCTCGTTGATTTCATTTATTATTTTTATATAATAAATGAATTTGAAATAATTTGATTTGAGTAACATTCAAGAAAGAAAAAGCATAAAAAGATATGTTATAATAACCTTCCTCCCAAGGTAGGGACGGGATAGGTCGGTACAAATTTTGTTATCTTATATTTATCTTTATGAAAAAAATTCATTTTCATTTTATATTTAAATTTGACGGATATCAAATTTTTGTCTCATTTCTATCAAGTAATGGGTATATTCGTATCCATACTCATACCCGTTTTCTTATTGTTTCAAATATTAATTAACTAATTTTTATAAATTAATAAAAAGTTACAGAAAAGAAAACATAATATTATCAAATATTCAATATTAAAAGGAGAGTTGTTTCTTTGATATCAAGTACTTAGAAAAAAAATTATAATCATATACATTTCAAATTAAAATACCAAATAAAATTTCATGAGAACCAAAATATTTATCAAATTTGCAAACATTAATGAAACCTAGTTGATAAAATTTAAAAATATTTTAAAAGATATGAAAGGAAAACAAATATTCAAATTAAAATATTTTTTAAAAATATTTTTTTACTTCAATTTTTTAAATTCTAATGAATATATTTTTTATACACTAATAAAAGTTAAAATACTTCACTTAAACAAAATCATGTAAAAAATAAAGATTAAAATAATAATAATAAAAATTTAACATAGATCTTGTATCTTTTAAACTTTGATATATGTTCTATGGTGATTAAAAAGAATTCATCATAATTACATTAAAATTTTTTATTGCAACAAATAAAAATGTATATAATGATAAAATTATAGTACGATGATGAGTTGGAAAATAAAATATAATTGTATAAAATATGATGTTAGAGATATAATTACTGAATTTTATTATGAAGCTTACATATATTTACAAATATAATTAATGATTATTATATTTTCTTTTTTTCTCTCAAACCCAATATTTAAAATACATATTTTCAAAAAGTATTTTTTAAGGTAAAAAATTTGGTTTTCGAATAAAAAAACTGGTTTCACAATGTAATTATATGGTATATGATATTTGACAGCATTATTATTGATCACAGTACCAATAATTGTTTCAGAGTTCTTTTCTTTAACAACTGTTTCCTCTTTCTCTAAATTGAAAGACCATCTTGCCGACAAATCTTTTACATTTCTCTACCTATAAATTTGAAATATCTTTACATTATTTTTCACTAAAAATCTAATTATTTATAATGTATATTTTATTATTTTTAATCTAATTATTTAAATAACCAATTTTCATTTGTTAAATAAAAAAAAAAAATTGTTTCTGCTACGTCGATTCTTAGCATCTGTTTATATTTATTGCTGCCGATGTTTCAATTAGCCCCTTTCTTTTTTCTTTTTTCTTTTTTCTTTTTTCTTTTCTGTCATCCAATTCAACTCTACGTACAACCTATGTAGGCCGATAATTTGGCATCTAAAAAATGTTTGCCAATGTTTCCTCATTTTATTTATTTATTTATTTTGAATAAGATATTTCTGGTTGGAAACTCGTGCAAATATCTGTTGAATCTGAAAGTTTTGAATATTAACAAGTTTGGAAGATAAACAAGTAACATTGTAATAAGGAAATTAGAAAATGAACAATAACACTGGGTAAAGAAATAATCCTAATGTAAAAAGTTACATTTAAATTCTTATTAAAAATTAAAAAAATTATGGTATGATTCTATTTTTTATTTTCATCCTTTATTTATCTTTTAACGTAATTTAATATAAATTATTGATTTTTTCAAAAAATAAAATAATAATTCATTAATCAAATACATACACTAAACCACGTTAAAAAAAATAAATAAAGAATCAATATCATAAAAATGGTAATCATAATTTTTTTTTCCAAAACATAAATAAATTTCAAGTTTTTAAAACCCACCAAACTCAACAAACTATGTCCTGTGTGTCTTTTGAATTAGAAAAACGTGGTTTATAACAGTGTCCTTGTTTGTTTGTATATAAAGAACCGAAACCAGTTCATGAAAACACAAGCTCACCACCTTCGACTGAATCAAGCATGAAGCGAACCCTAGTTGTTGCTTTCTCCTTCCTTGCTTTCCTCACGAACCTTCCCTCAGGTTTCTCCGATGACGCAGTTTTTGACATATCGGGGAACCCCGTGGTAACAGATCGGCGATACTACATCTTACCAGCAATCCGTGGGCCACAGGGTGGTGGATTGAAACTTGCAAAAACTGGAAACTCACAGTGCCCTCTTACTGTCTTGCAAGATTACTCAGAAGTCTTCCGTGGCAGCCCTGTCAAATTCACCGTAGCTGAACCAACCCCTCTAATCCTCACAGGTTATTAACATCTTTCATGTTCTTTTGCCACGCTAATCAACAGTGAAATTAATAATCAAACGACTTCAGGTTCTTGGCTGAACTTGTTGGTGTTGTCATTTACATACTGTTTAAGATACATCAATCATAATGTCGTTGATATTTTAAAAATAGTAATCATTTGACTACTAAATTTTGACAATTTTTTCTTATAATACGAGATGTTATCTTCTAAGTGATTTTTGAATATTGAGAAAATGAAAAAATAGAAAATCACTAAAAAAATCACAGCTAAAGTTGTAAGAGAAAGTTGTCAAAATTTAGTAGTCAAAAGATCATTTTTCTTTTAAAAATTCTTTTAGGTTAAGGAATGATTTTAGTCCATGAAAGTTGACGCAAAATTGGAATTTGTTCATGTCTGAAATTTTGATGCATTTTGATTTTCAGACTTTAAAATTTTGATACTTTTGTGTTAGTATTTGAGTTGTTTGTACAATTTGACACGTTAACGCTTCAATATCTATTACGAAACGTGTTTGATACATACAAAAAATTAACGTAATTGAATTAAAAAGATTATATCCATTTATTTTTTGAGTTTAGGGACCAAAATATATTAAAATTTCAGACTGAGATGAATTCCAATTTTACATTAAAGTTGAGGGACTCAATATATATTTAACACATTTTCTTAATATGTTTTAAAACATTAAAATTAGTGTTCATCGATATATTTTTAATGCTTAGAAAATAACACCAAAAAACTCAGTAGAGAATCATAACTCTAACAAAAATGTGTTAGTGATTTACTTGTGTCAATGTTCTTGAGTGGCTAAATTGTAGTGAGAATTTATGTTGTGTTACTAATTAAAATTTTTGGAAAAATGGTATAGATAGCAGCCTGGATATCGAGTTCGTAGATAAGCCAGAGTGTGCAGAATCCCCCAAATGGATAGTGTTTTTGGACAATGAAATCTACACGCCATATGTGGGACTTAGTGGACAAACGGGGCCAATTTTAGATGGGAAATTTAAAATAGAGAAGCAAGGACTCGGGTACAAGCTTGTGTTCTGCGTCGATGACTCACAAAATTGTTTCGATATTGGGAGGTCTGATGCACAGAACGGTGAGGATGGAAGACGCTTGAGTTTCACTCAGGAAGATGTCTTCAATGTTGTGTTCGTACAGGCATTTGAAGATGATGATAAGGTTATTAAATCCGTTGTTTGAATCAAATATCTCAACTATGCTTAATAAATGTTGAGTTAATGCAATCATATACATGTTCTTCTTCTTGTGATTTGCATTACCTAAGTCAATAAGAGAGATCTTTCTCTCTTTCATTCCTTTCCAATTTCAAAGTCATTAGAAGAGTATTAGGTTTAATAAAAATAAATTTTATTGTACTTAATTAATAATAATAAAATATCATACTTCATGAATAAAAATAAAATAATACTTTTTAGGAGTGTCAAATAAAAGTATAAAAAGAAAATTCAACATGACCATACAAAAATTGTAGTTTGACTACATATAAAACAAAAAATGCATCAATTTTAAATTTTATTGTAACAATTTAATAATATTCCAATAATTAATACTAAAATGTTAATATTTTGAATTATCAAAAGATTATATATATTTTTTTAAAGAAACCTCTCATTTCATTTTCCGACCAAAAAAGTATTATCACCTTATGATAATAGTTGGTTATATTGACTGTCTAAAATAATTATATTTTTTAATTAAACATATGTGTTATTTAATTTTGTGGTCAAATGGAATGATACAATGATTTGATTTCAACTATCTACTTCAATTATCTATCTATTCTGAAATGGCGTGATGTGTCTCATGGAGTGGTTGTTGTGTGATTTGTGATGTTTTGAAAAGCAGATCCAACACCACCATTTGATTCTTGTGGGTTTCATCGTCTTTCCTTTCCTTAAAACGAGTAATTACTGCACAGGCATTCACACTTCTTTTATTACTTTGTTTTTATTTTGGGTTTATCATAAGGTGGTTAGTACTATTATTTATATTATTATTATTATATACTACGATTAACATTATTATTATTATTATTAAAAAAATTAGTATTAATATTATTATTATTATTTTAACTAACTAACTAATAATAACAATAATAATAATAATATTAATATTAATATTAATATAAGGGCTAAAAAACCATCAAGAACTACAAATTCCACATAAAAGTTTACAAGACCAAAATAACAACAAAGACCAAACCATGACCAATGTAATACTTAAAAATTTAAAATACAATATATAAATAATGAATGATAGTATTTTAGTAGGTGATAATAATGTAATGTTATTAAGTTAATATATAAAATAAATTTATATTTATTAAAAATGAAGTGAAATGAATAGAAAAGTTAATTGTTGATGAATAAAAAAAATAAGATAAACAATTTTATAGAAAATAGGTGAAAATAACCATTAATTTTAAAAAATAATAAATAATTATATTATAAAAGATAGAATTGGTATTATGAAATGTGGACACAAAAGAGGAAATTCTCTTTATTATTGTTATAGATATAAATTAATTCATTAAAAGTAATATTATAAATTAAATTTATAAATGAAAAGAAAAAGAAAAACAAATTAAATAAATGCTACGCACCTAAAAAAAATCTTATCCTAATCAAAAGACTTATTTTGTAATGAATACTACACCTCAATATTAATAATAATAATAATAATCCTTTATCACATTTTTAAAATCTGAGGATAGAATGGAATCAACTTTTTACTCCAAGAAAAATAGTGTAAATTTACTACAAAGAAATCATGTAAATTTATTAAAAAAAATCCTTAAATAACAATTATTTTAAAGACAAATAATAATCGATCACTATAATTAATTTATATATTAATTTATAAATTTAAAATTATTGATCTTTAAAATAATTACTATTATAAATAAAAAATATATAATTAATGATTAATTAAACTTTAAAGTAGTTATTAATATTAGTTATAAAAATTTTTGTTATCATGACAACAAAACTAAAGCTTCATCACTTGCCATTGATCGATATCACTTGAACCTTACCAAAAACAAAAACAAACTCATGAAATTATTAGAGTTGGATACCTTGGTACATAATAAATAAGTTGTCATAGGAGGGCTCGAAAGAAAAATGTTTTAAGGAAAGGAGAAAGAGAGAGGAAGAAAGAAGAGAGAAAAGGGAAGAAATAGAAGAAGATAAGAGAAAGAGAACACATATTTTTAGATTTTCAACGATCATTGAGATAATGAGACTTGACATTTATTATTTTATTTATTTACTTATTTATTTATGTTTAATTTCTTTTTTATATTTACTTAGTGACATGTCGTTAATCTCATTTTATTTATTATTTATTATTTATATTTATTTTAATTTATGTATTGATCTATTTAATTATTTATATTAGGTTAAATATTTTTAGTCTTTAAAAATGGATGTGAATTTGGAATTTTTTATTGTTCAAAATTTTGATACATTTTGGTTTCAAATCATAGAAATAAATGAATGTAGTCTTTTTAAGTTAAATACGTTAATTGTTTTGAACTTGTTAAACAACATTTGAGTTAAAACTTGTCTAAATAGTGTAAGTAATTGAAACACCATCTTAAAACGTGCTTGACATATAAAAATTTGGGTTAAATATGTTTTTTGGTCCTTAACTTTTAGTGAAAATTTGAATTAGTCAATTTTTAAAACTTTTGTTCAATTTAATCTCACGACTTTATAAATGCGTGAATTTAATCATTTTAATCAAAATTTGATAAATTTATTTGACGTTCCAAATGCATCTTATTATACAACTGAAGTTGTTTATACCATTTGACACATCTTCGCTTTAATATTAGCTAAAAAAATGCTCAACCACTATTATAAAATGTGTTTGAAATGTCTAATAATCAAAATAAAATTCTATTAAAAAAGATTAAATTCACACATTTATGAATAAATAATAAAATTAAATTAAAAAATAATTAATATTTAAATAAAATTAAGAAAAAAATTATATATATATATATATATACTATTTTACATTTTATGTTTTTTTATTATACATTTATTAAACTTAAAAAAATATATAATTATATATTTTAATTTAATTTTTTATTTTGTTTGATTTTGTTAATTTTATTTACAGGTTTTTTTTTAATTTTAAATACTTTTTCTATACTTTTTTTTTGTTTTTCTATTTTTTATTTTTTAATGTTTCTTTTTTTAAAATTTGTATATTTTGAAACTTTTTAATATATATTTAATATATATATATATATATATATATATATATATATATATATATATATATATTTGAATTTGTCAGATTAATGGAATTTCAAAATCTAGTTACTTTTTTAACTGGATTTCAAAATCTGATACTTCTTCAACCACATTTTCAAATCCAGTACCTGTATGTGAGTGTATTTGTCAAAAAATCAAAAACTCATTTTAAGTATTTTAAAAGAATTTGGGATGTCGAAGAAAAATTGGAAGTAGAAGGAGAAACACGTGCTCTCATATCATAAACAACCTGAATGCCTTTTCTTCCTACACCTCCATAATTTTGACAAGCACCCCTGTACAGCTAATGAGTGTTGAGTTAATGCAATGATATGCTTTCTTTTCTCTCTTTGAAACTTGAATGAAAGACATTAGAAAATTATAATTGAGACGCCCACAAACGCCCACAAACGCCCACGTATACTTCTGCAATGCACAACTTTTAAATACCAAACATATCCAATTATTGAACTTCCACTTAATATCTTACCACCTACTCAGCACTCAAATAATGCATCTTATAGACTCTCCTTGATTTTTTTTTCATATAATAAATGAACTTCAATAACATTAAAGAATAAAAAGTATAAAAAAAGTTTAGCATAATTATCTTCGAAAGGGAAGTACAACTATAATTAGAAATGATAATTATCTAATTCCGTCATCATCTCTACAAATATTTAGTTATTAGACACCATATAAATAAGTAAAATTGATTCTATTTTTTTTTCGTTAAAATCAATATTGAAAATACTGATTTTTTTCAAAGGGTTAAAGAACATGTAGTTTTCAGATAAAAAAACTTGTTTCAAAATCTGGCGGTATAATATTTTACAACATGACCGATCAAACTACCAATAATTGCTTCACATTTGTTTTTTTTTTAACAATTACAAAAGTCTGTTTCTCGAAATTGTATGTCCCATCTAAGCCAATAATTCTACATTTCTGCAGACACACACCAGAAAGGAAAATTATATTATAATTTTTGTTTTTCACTTTTATATTTTACTTACCGACGTAATTACACATTACGTTAAGATATCAAGAATAAGATTTAAAAAAATGGAAGATAATAATATTTTAATTACTAAATTTTTTGATAATTTTGTTTTTATATGAGATAATAGTTTTAAAATATTAAAAATAAAAAATCAATTAAAAATAACATTTAAGATTATGTCGAAAGTCTTATTAGTCGATAAGACTAATTCACAATATATAAGTGGATGCAATCTTTACCTTACCAGTTGATTTTGTGAAGTTGAGTTAAGCTTAAAGTCCACTTCTAACATAATATCAAAATAAGGTCGAAGTCTATCTTAACGAACTTTTTTAGATATTTTATTCCAAATCCCATATCAAATCGCTAATAGATTACCCACTAATTTTTTATCTCACACATAAAATAAATATACCTCAACGTAATAATTTTATGAAATTAAATTAGATTTAAAATCCATTTTTATAAAAAAAAATTTCCAGAAATGGAAGTGATAATATTCTACAAATACACCCTTACGAGTAATTTCAACTGTCTTATCAGTCTCTTCCACATCACTGACCAAAATTGAAGTGTACATATCTAACCCATGCAGTATCTTATCTTTTTCCAAAGTACAAACACGTGGTGGGTGGTACATAGCAGCATATCTTTGTTTCTATATAAGGAAAGAACAAAAACAAATCCATCACAAGATCTGAAACAACAACACCTCCCAGTGAATCAAGCATGAAGCGAACCCTAGTTCTTGCTCTCTCCTTCTTTGCTTTCTTCACCAATCTTCCCTTAGGTTTCTCAGATGATGCTGAGCAAGTTGTGGACAAAGATGGCGACCCCCTTGAACCATCTCGCCAATACTACATCTTTCCATCATTCTTTGGCCCAGCAGGTGGTGGTGTGAAATATGCCAGAACTGCGAATTCAGAGTGCCCTCTTACTGTCTTTCAAGAATACTCACAATTCTATCGTGGCAACCCGGTCAAATTCACCGTAGCTGGAGACACCGACACCTCTGATATATTCACAGGTACTCACTCACTCATCAAGGATGAAAACTGAATAGTTTGTTATTTATCACTCATTTGAATTATTTGAAACATGAGAATAGGTACGGAAGTGGAAATCGAGTTCGTAGATAAGCCAAGGTGTGCGGAATCATCCAAGTGGTTGGTGTTTTTGGACGTAACAATAAACAAGGCATGTGTGGGAATTGGTGGTGCCGAAGACCATCCAGGGCAAGAAATTTTTGATGGGAAATTTCATGATGGGGAAAACAATAACAAATAATATACCAGAAAATGCAGCGGATATAATTTCTCTTAACTTATAAGAATCTATGAGGAGCAATAATCAAAAAGCAGCAATAATAAATCACCAAAAACACAAATAAAGGCACCAAGATTTATAACGTGGAAAACCCCTCAAATCAAGAGTAAAAACCACGAGTCGTCCAGACCAAAGAAATAGTTCCACTATGATCAACAAGAGTACAAGAGAGTCTCAATCAATAGTACAAATTAGTGCCAACACCCAACCAAATAACAAAACAACAAAGCTTTCAAATAGAGAAGAACAAGAGAGGAAACCTCTACAAATCACTGCTGCAGTGCGAAATTAATATCTCCCAACTCAGACCTCGTATCAAAGATCCGACCGGTCAGAATGAAGAGCAACGAGTTCCGAACCTGCTGTAAAAATTTCAGCCCGATCCAACGGTGAACGAATCCGCAGCGCCGAATTTACTGCGACAGCTCTATGAAAAACGTGAACAGAATTTTCACTCTACCTCTCCCTCTATGTGTTAGGGCTTTCAGTGTATTCTGATTCTATTGTTCTGCCTCTCTCTTTATTTTATAGCCCCTCTCCACTAGGTTAAGTGAGACATGGACTTCTCAAATTTTGAGTCTTTTTCTCCACATAGGAAGGGAGTCCAATACCCAACATTTCACATTAAGAAATATGGAATTGGGTACAAGCTTGTGTTTTGCAGGACTGAGTCAGCACAAGCTTGTTTGAATATTGAGAGGTTTGATGCTTATAACGGTGAGGAGGGTAGACGCTTGACTCTGACTGAGGAAGAATATGGTGCCTCCGATATTGTGTTCATACGGGCATATGATGATGATGATGATAAGGTTATTAAGTCCGTTGTTTGAATCAAATATCTCAAATTTGGTTAATAAATGTTGAGTTAATGCAATCGTATATGCTCTACTTGTTGTGATTTGCATTACCTAAGTGAATAAGAGATCATGACTATGCTTTCTTCTGTGAGATCTTTCTCTCTTTTCTTCTTTCCAATTTCATAGAAAGAAAAATATTAGGTTTAATATATATTCTAACTCTACAATTCGTTCAGAAACAAAAATCATCCATTTATATGTTCAGTACGATGAGATACGCATGTCGTAAAGTCCTACATTTTCTATAATAAGAAAGAGAATGTGTGTTTATAGCTATATAATAAATTTAATTTTTATTTTGAAGAGAGTAAGTGTGCATGGAATTAAAGGGCATGTGATTTTTATTCGATTTTAGTTATCTGTTAATAGAACGATGATATTTTTAATTGATGATGTATTTTTTTACACAAGCATGAAAGTGATGAAGAAAGGAGAGAAAGAGAAGATGCAAATGTTTATATTCTGCTGTTCAACTTTCACACTTGGACAAAACATTTTGTATAAAGACGAACTCGTGTTTTAAAAAGACAAATGATTAATTTGCAAACTCATTGGATAACAATAAAAAGGAACCATTAAAACTTTAATTATTTTTATAAAATTATAATTTTGTTAAAGTTAAATACTGAAAAAAAAACAATATATGAAACAATGTTATTTGGTGAATATACCTAAGGTTTCACAATTTCTTTCATTATTTCATTTTTTTAATGTCAAAGTTTGTATTGTTACGTTGAAAATATAAAATCAAGCGAGTATATTATAACTCAATTTAGAAATATGAAAATTTTATACATTCAATACCAAGAAAATTTGAAATCAAAATTAAATATACTCCCATTTATGAGAATTTTAAAAAATTAATCATACCTATTTTATACAATAGTGATGATGAAAGGGAAATTACTGAAAAACTTATAATTAAGTCTGACGTAAAAAATAATAATATAAAATAAATAAATAAATAAATATATATATATATATATATATATATATATATATATATTTTAAAATGGAAGCAAAACATATAAAATCAAGTATCTTGAGTAATTTAACTATGGTAAAATTGTTAAGACGCCTACACCTGTCCACTTGATTCTGCGATGCAAAACATTAAATGTAGCAGGGTAGTGTGGGAGAACTTCACAAGCCTCCCATGGAGGAAAACTTAATATTTACCGTTTAATCCGTTGAATATCGTGAATTTTATATGTTCATATAAACTTCGTAAACAAGATGGAGTATTTACATGTAATACTCCAAGCTTGGAAATGTTATTAGGGAAAGTAGATGTTCATTTGGAACCATACAAGGATGAGTAGTTGCAGTGATTTGGAAGATGAGTGATTTTTTTTATCTAGTGTGTATCGGGCGGATTTGAAGGATTGTTTCACCAAATTATCCTTTGTCACCTTTTTTTTTTCCACGTGTTGTATGTAGCAAAAATTACTCTTTTTTCACGTGTTAGATCGATCCCAAATTTGTAGATTCGATCCCTCATAATTTTTGGAACGGAGCTCCTCTTCGCTGGATTCGATATGGGGGTGGAGAGTGGATTGGACTCCTTTTTTGTGGTGACTCCATTCTTACAACTTCCTTCCTACAACTAAATTAATTTATTCTATTAATTTTTTTATGTATTTATTTAAAGTGTTGTATTAAATAAAAATTTAAAAAATTATTATAACTAATACAAATACTAATTTATACTACTTATTACTTAAAGGGCAAAATGGTAATCTCTCTTTTCTATATATTAAAATGGTAATCACAGTTATATTTAATAATTTATTTAAACTATTAAAAAATAAAATTTAAATAGGACTAACGTTATAAATATTGATTATTTTTTGTTATATTTTTAATTTTTAATTTCTAATTTCTTTTTCAAATGAAAGTAAATAATTAACAAAAGTAGTACGTAAATCATACTATATAGTATGTGGGTAAAAAGTTTTTTAACAATTATGCTATTATAAAAAATCTATCAAAATTACTCGGTCGAGTTTCATCCTTATCCAATTATTGTACTTGCATTTATCTAATATCTTACCTACTTGGCACATAGGATAAGTTGATATTTTTTTATATATATAATAAAAGAAGTTGAATTAATTTGACTTGAATAACATTAAAGAATAAAAAATATACATAAAATTGAGCATAATTATCTTCCATTCCAAAGGGTAGTATAAGTATAATTAGATATAATAATTACCCAATTCTTTTATGAAGCTTACAAATACTTATATTATCAGACACGACATAAATAAGTAAATCGATTAGTATATATTTTTTATCTGTTAAAACAAATATTGAAATTCCAATTTTCAAAATGTATTTTTTTTGTGGGTCAAAAAGTTTGGTTTTCGGATAAAAAAAGCTATTTAAAAAAAATGTGATTATATCATATTTCACAGCATTATTGATCAAACTACCAATAATTGCTTCACATTTCCTTTTTTTTTAAACAATTATATTCCCTCCAAATTGTAAGTGGCATATGAACCACAAAAATTTTCACATTTCTCTACCTGTACATTTGAAATATCTCTGCACATACATGTTTTTTCATTAAAAATCGAGTTATATTTAAAATATATTTTTATTACTATACTTTAATAATTTTAATCTAATTATTCAAATAAATAACTAAGATTCATTTGTTAAATTAAGAAGAAGAAAAAAACCTCCGGTCTTAAAATTATTAAAACATTAAAAAAATGTTATAAATGTTTTGTCAGTCTCTTTAATACCTCTGTATTTTTCCTACACTTCAATAATACACCTTTGCTGCTACGTCGATTCTTAACATCCGTGTACATTTGTTGCTGCCTATGTTTCAATTTTGAGCTCTTTCTTCTTTTTCTTGTTTTTTTCTTCCTTTTCTCTCTCATAATTGGACTTTCCATACCTAACTATGTACTATCTTTTTCTAATAAGAAAAACGTGGTGCTATAACAGCATATTCGGCAAAATCATTAAACCAGTAAATTTTATTTTTAAAATTATTGAAATGTCTTTAATTTAAAAAAAAAATATAAAAATAAATTTGTGTCAAATTGGTACGATAAAAATTAATACTACTTTATCGTGACTTTATGATAAATTAGCATGACTTTAATTAAAACAAAAAAATTTTAATATTTTAAAATTGCATCAAATTGACATCCTTTTAATTTAGATTAATATAAATGTTGAAAATTTGAATATGAATTTAAGTTTTATGTAGTAAAAAATAAGAAAGTTGAATATTATATGACTCATAAAATCAGTGTTTTAAAATTTTGAGTAAAAGATCGTATTAATTCGTTATATATAAATTTTATATATAGATTAAATTCATATTTTATTAATATTGTATTTTCCTAATTCATCATAAGATTTATCTATATCAAAATCTAATTCTTATAATGACATGTTGTAAAGAAAAAAACTCATGAACTCATCAAATCTCGTGTTTATGAAGTACAATCATGTTTCATTAATTTTGGATATTTCTATTAATCTTTTCTGGAAAGACCGGTGAATAAGTCTTATTAAACTTGACACGAATTTAATTAAAATTAAAACAAAAATGACAATGCCCCTTATGGGTGCATTTCTCATCCTTGTTTCTATATAAAGAAGCAAAACCCGTTCATGGAAACACAAACACAACATCAAGAACACCCTCCCACTGAATCAAGCATGAAGCAAACCTTAGTTCTTGCTTTCTCCTTCCTCGCATTCCTCACGAACCTTCCCTCAGCTTTCTCAGATAATGCTCCTACGCCAGTTCTGGACGTAATGAATAACACCGTGGAAACAGATCGGCAATACTACATCATACCATCAATCCGTGGCCCACCAGGTGGCGGATTGAAACTTGCCAAAACCGGCAACTCAGACTTGTCTTGCAAGATTTCTCAGAAGTCTTCCGTGGCCGTTCTGTCAAATTCACCACCGGCGGAGACAGCACTGTAGTCCTCACAGGTACTCATCAATCATTTTTTGTTACTATAAGATTTTGTTAGTGAAAAGAAATATAATATTATTAGAAAAATTGAACTCATACGTCTTTTTGTTAGTAGTTTCTAAATTGAATTATTTTCCTAAAAATGATAATGTTGGGTTACTAATTTGATATGGTATAGGTCAGAATCTGGTTATCGAGTTCGTAAATAAGCCAGAGTGTGCAGAATCCGGCAAGTGGGAGGTGATTTTGGACTTCAAATTCCCCGTGCCATACGTGGGAATTAGTGCTCAGCAACGAGTTGTTAGTGGCTCATTTCAGATTCAGAAGTACCGATTTGGTGTTGGGTACAAGCTTGTGTTTTGTCGAGATGGCGGAGAAACTTGTTTGAATATTGGGAGATTTGATGCAAAGAACGGTGAGGATGGAACACGCTTGAGGCTGGATGACCCAGATCCCTTCGATGTTGTCTTCGTAGAGGCTTTTGAAGATAAATGAGGTTATTAAGTCCGTACTTTGAATCAAATATCTCAACTGTGCTTAATAGTTGTTGAGTTAATGTAATCATATGCTCTTCTTGTTATTTGCATTATCCAAGTTAATAAGAGATATTAATTGTTATATATGGTTGCTTTTGTGAGATCTTATTCTCTTTTATCTCTTTCAACTTCGAATAAAATTAAATTTTGTCCAACTTCTTTTTACAACTTAGAGATAAAAATTGTAAAAATTTATTCGTTATAATTTCATTATCCTTTAAAATTCTAACTCTAACAAGTAAATCAAACAAGACCACAGCAACATGATAACTTAGTAACATCCTCACAACAAAAGATCTTAGTAGAACCTTATTATCCACAAATTCAAACCCTTCCTTTTTCATTTATCATTTACCATCACACAAACAAGAAGTTCATGACAGGATACATAGCTCTCACCATTTATGAGCAATTCAAAGATCTTGTTTTCCTCCATCATCCTCTGCAATGCTAACAACCCTAGAAGCTCTGATCTTATCAGGTGCCAACTTGGCCATGGTGAGAGTAAGAACTCCATTCTCTAACTTAGCCTTGAGAGAATCAAAATCCACATTCTCTGGAACCTTAAACTGTCTCCAGAATCTGCCATAAGATCTCTCCACTCTGTGCCAGTGATCCCCTTCCTTCTCCTCCTCCTTCTTCCTTTCTCCACTCACTCTCACCACTCTGTTCCCTTCCACTTCTATCTTTATCTCATCTTTCTTCAACCCTGGAACATCCATCATGATAACATGTCCCTCTGCTGTCTCCTTCCAATCCACTCTTGCAGGTGACAATGCCTGATCTTTGCCAACCCCAAATGGGATTTGCTCCAACACGCGATATGGATCAAGGAAGCGATCAGACCATATGTCAGCCCAGAGTGCACCAGGACGATCCGTGAATGGTTGCAGAGACCCTTTTGCCTTCCACGAAAAACCGGCAAGAACAAGCAAGATCAGTGGTGCTAGTGCGAAGTTTCTCATCTGAGCTTTGAAATGTGTGAATGGGTTTTCGCTGATGAATTGGAGAGTCGAGAGAAACAGATTCTGTGTTTGATTTTGGCTGTATTTGAAGATTGTTTTGAAACTGGTTGAAGATTAAGGTGGATGGTGGTTCTGTATATATAGGGAGAGAGAATGTGGCGAAGGGTTAACGTGGTTGTTGAAACATGCAATGGTGGAATTGAAGTGTCGTAGTATAATGTAGAGAGAAGAAGAAGGTTCTGGTGTTTCATATTTGGAAGAGGAGAAGAGGGTTCTGGATGTGAGAGAGGGTGCAAGAATGTTCTGACGTGTTCCAGTGATTTCTAATCAAAGTTTTTTTTTTGACAAATAATAATGAATATGTGGTGGCACTTTAATAATGGAAAAAAGATGTTATTTAACAAAAGAAAGAAATTTTTTTGGTGTGAGTTGAAAAATAAAAATAAATGTTATCAAAATAAACTTTATCAAAATAGCATAGACCGAGTTGAGAGACCATTTGCTTACGAGTTTTATTTCTTATATGTAGAAAAATTAGTCTGCTAAATTATCACATCAGACATCACACAATCCATTTTTTTTTCTAGTTCATTTTGTTAATTTATTACTTTTATACGTTATATCTTCAATAGTTTTTACCGTCCGTTTGGATTATTAACTTTTTTAAATCTAGTATTTTAATTTATCTAAATTAAAATAGTAACTAATTATTTTTTATTTTTAAAATTAATTGTTATTTAATAATTTTTAAAAATTTTAAATATTAATCAAACTAATTTAGTGACCAATAATTGTTAATAATTATAATGACCAATTTAGATGTCAATTTACAAAAATAAAAATTATTGATTACTAAAATAGTCATTATTGATTAGATGTTATGTTTGTAATTCTTTTGAAATAGTGAAAAAATTCTCTGGTTAAGGTTGCTAGGAAAACTGGATGTAGATTGCAAAGAATCGAACTTCTAAATCTTTGTGTTTGTATGTTTTATCTTTCCTTTACCTTATTTTGATATGGTATAAACAATCCAACATTAGAGCTTCCAATTACATTGTGTTAACAAGTTTGAGAAGATTGGCCATATCATTTTGACATTTTGGAGTGTCAAAGTCAGAGGATAAATGTCTCTGGATAGATACACCAGTGCAGAATGGGCTTTTGGCCCCGGTTGTTTTTGTTATTCTGCCTCGGTTTTAGAACCGAGGCATATTGGGGTGAGGCCAAAAGGTATGACTTTTGGCCTCGGGTGTTAACCGGAATCATAAAACGCTTTTTCTGCCTCGGGTAACGTAAGAACCGAGGCCATAGGGGACATTTTTTTGGACCACCACTACAGTTGTGGTAAGTCGTTCGAGCACCACTGCAGTTGGAAGAACCCCTCTGTGGTATCATCCTCATTACCATCCACTTCCAGATCTGGTTTCAGCCCCTCTTCCACTTTGCATTTCAACCACCCTTTTCAACAAACCCTAAAAACTACATATAAAATTTAATCAACGAATCAGGAAATGGAGGTGGAGGAAATGGAGCTGCAGTGAACCAGCGGCTGCAGCGAACAGCGGCGGCAGCGACCCAGCGGCGGCAACGACCCAACGGCGAGGAAATGGAGGTGCAGCGAACAGCAGCGGCAGCGACCCAGCGGCGGCAACGACCCAGCGGCGAGGAAATGGAGGTGCAGCGAACAGCGGCGGCAGCGACCCAGCGGCGAGGACGAACCAGCGAACCAGCGACGGTGGAGGGGTAGGTTGCAGGGAGAGAGAAGAGAGAAATGGAGACTGCGGCGGGGAAGGAGAAAAAGAAAAAAGGGCTGGCTAGGTTGCAGGGAGAGAGAAGAGAGAAATGGAGTTGTTTAGAGAAATGGAGACTGCGGCGGGGAAGAAGAAGAAGAAAAAAGGGCACGCATTTTGGCACCGGTTGTCAATCACCCGAGGCCAAATGGAAGTGTATAGGCCCCGGTTCTTCGCCACCCGAGGCCAAATCTCTGTTATAGGCCTCGTTTTTCTGTCACCCGAGGCCAAAGCGTGCGCTGTCAGTGGCAGTTTTGTAAATCTGGGTGACACAGATGGGTTATATGCTTCGGTTAGTTTGGGACCCGAGGCAGAATGCTGAGAAAAATTTCAAAAATGCCACCGCCTCCTTATAGGCTTCGGTCCCGCAGTAACCGAAGCCTATAAGGCGAGTTAAAAACCCCATTCTGCACTAGTGATAACTCTATTGATTGGTGTTTGATATTTAGTCCTTGAGTGTCGAGGTTATAGCACAAATGTCTTTAGATTAATAACTCTATGAACTGAGACTTATTTGCGAGAGTCTTTAAAGTGTCAAAGTTAAAGGACAAATCTCTCTAGATAGAGAACTCTATTCATTGATCTTTGATGTTCTTAAGTGTCAAGATTAAAGGACGAACTTCTCTAGAATGGAAACTCTTTGACTAATGTTTGTTTGTGAGGGTCTTTGGAGTGTTAATGTCAGAGGATGGATATATATATATATATATATATATATATATATATATATATATATATATATATATATCTAGACATAAAAATCAATTGACTGATATTTGATACTTGGATTTTGGGTTTTAAGGTCAAAAGATAAATGTCTCTAGACTGAGAATTCTATGACTCAAGACTTTGTTGTGTTTTAAAAATTATTTGTAGTTGATTTTAGTTATCTAAATTTTGTAATAAGTGTTGAAATGTGTGAAAATGATCTTAGAAAGACTTTGGCTAGGAAAGACAGTTTTTATGTTGTTTATTTGTGATTTTTTTTCCTAGGAGTCTAACTTGGTGAACTTCCCTATATTTTAAATTTAACAAAGAAAATGATTTTGAAAATAGTTATTATTTTTCATATGTTTGGGATTTTAAACACTTTTTGAGTTTATTTTCAAAATTGAGGTTTTTACTTGTTTATTAGGTCATCCTTCTACTTTGTGGGTATGACTGACTTTCACTTACGATGATCATGTACCACGGAAGTTAATGATCGTACAGATATTAAGGAAGATGTATAACACTAATAAGAGTAATCAATATTGAAAGATATTTGAGATAGTCTTTTAGTCTTATATTTTTTCTTTTTAATAAAATTTATAGTTGTAAAATAATGATTTTCATTGAGGTTCAAATAAATTAATGATAAATCTTATTTTTAATTATGAAATTAATAAGTATATTCATGTTAGTTATAAACCTCAGAAAAGGGGAAAATTGAAATGTTACGTATGGACTTAAATTGTTGTTTTCCATTAATTGAAATTACTACATTCTTTTCCTCTAAAATTGACACAATCTCTTATTCAGAGCTTTTTCATTTATCTTTTTTTGTTTTAGTATATATTGTGAAAATTTATTATCATATTCATTATATGATCATATTAAATTGAGAAGGTGTCCATATAAGTATTGTTTAATAATATAGGACAAAAGTTTATATTTGTTTGTAAAAGGTTTAAGCATCCTAAATGCTTTTTATTAATTTATTTTTTGTTGATAAAAAAACATATTAAATTGAGAAGGTACGCAAAGTTTTCTCTACTACCTTTCTGTTGCGTACCTCTTCTTTATGAGACCAATAATACAAGTGAAATAATGTTCAATGCTTTCTAAGTTTGACATCTCACATTTGTCATAATCTCTGCAAAAATTGCAACTTCGATTTTGGTGTCTTCTCATTTTAAAGTGTTCTACACATTTTTAACAATTTTGCAATTCACAGTTTTACCGAAAATAAAATAATCTACTCCTTGTTAGATTCGCGATAGTATCAAGTTATCTTTCCTTTGATTTTCTTCATTAGCTTCATCTAGTAAATCCTAGTGAACGAAGTTTTAAATTTTGAGTCTTTAAATGTGAAGTTATTCACAACTCCTTATATTTATAATAAAGTTTTTCATTTAGTTAGAATCTCACCATATAATATTATAATTTATTATCATAACTCCCTCTTATAATATATGTTTTATCACTACCAACACTCTTGTTTCTCACTCTATATTTTTTTTTTCTGCTATAACTTTTTATACTCACTCTCTAAGCTTACAATAGCAATTAATGTGACATCTAATCAGCTCTGATACCAATGGGACATTACAATACTCGAATAAAATTTACAGTCAATCAAAAGCATGAAATAAGGAATAGAACTTCTTAAAACATGATTTAATAAATCATTATTTCTGGTGTTACGGAATATACGTAAAAGCCTTTAGACAGGCTTCATTAAATACATTAAATAATTAAAATAAATAAGAAAACTATGGGTAACTCTTAAATCTAATGGAAACCCATAAATAAAGGGAAAAGAATAAGATGACTTGGTAAAACTTGATTAGTATATATAAAGTTTCAAGACAAACTTCAGATATAACCAAAATCAAACACAATCTGCTTCTCAATTTTCCAAACAGAAGGCACATACACATCTCAAAACAAAGATGAGAAAATTAGTACTAGTACCACTGATCTTGCTTGTTCTTGCTGGTTTTCCATCCAAGGCAAAAGGGTTTATGCAACCGTTTACAGATCGTCCTGATGCACTCTTGGCTGACATATTGTCTGATCGTTTACTTGATCCATTTCGTGCGTTAGAGCAAATCCCATTTGGGGTTGGCAAAGATCAGGCTTCCATGGCTGTGTCACCTGCAAGAGTAGATTGGAAGGAGACACCACAGGGACATGTTATAATGATAGATGTGCCAGGGTTGAAGAAAGATGACATAAAGATAGAAGTGGAGGGGGATGCAGAGCTGAAAGTGAGTGGAGAAAGGAAGAAGGAGGAGGAGAAGGAAGGGGATCACTGGCATAGAATGGAGAGATCTTACGGCAAATTCTGGAGGCAGTTCAAGTTACCAGAGAATGTAGATTTTGATTCTCTCAGGGCTAGGTTAGAGAATGGAGTGCTTACTCTCACCATGGCCAAGTTGTCACCTGAAAAGACCAAAGCTTCAAGGGTGGTTAACATTGGAGGGGATGATGAACGCAAGCAAGATATTTGAATTATTAATAAATGATAATAACTATACTCCAGTGGACTTTTTGTGTGCCAATTAATGATCAATAAAAAGGGGTATGTACTCTGGGCAAGGATTTTGTGGATAAAAGAGTTCCGCAAAGATCTTTGGTTGTTATCATGTAACACTGGTCTTGTCTGATTAGCTGGTTGATTTTATTTTGTGGTCTAACTCAAATTTTAGCCTTTGATTATTAAATAAAGTAGTAAGGGAATAACACAATCATGGAGCACATTAATAAAAGAAAACACGTAACAAAGTACTATGGGCTCCGTTAGTGGGGAATGTTATCCATTTATTAAAGCTTTTAAAATCTTCGCTTCCATCAAGACAATGTGAGACATACTTAAAACAGATATGACACAGATTATGTCATTACATGGTGTGCAAAATAAATATTCTAGCATTCAATAGCATTTACACGGTGTAAACTGCAAACCTTTGGTTGTATAATGTGGCTGAAGAATTTTGTCATGTTTGCATGAGAATCAGATATACTAAAGCATCCTTCAATTACATCTTTCAGAGAAACGAAATTCAAAGATTGTGAGTATGTCTTCCATCTGTAGTTTACGTTGCCAAAAAAACAGCCCAGGAATAAAAAACTGGACTAGGTTTAGAAAGCATGCTGATATGATACAGTGGTCAAACCAAAATAAATAAAATCATGGCCGTTCTTTTCCTCTGTTTCTCTGTTCTTGATAAACTTCGGAGTTGCAAGGACACAAGCGAATAATTACGTCGAAAAAAATTTGGTGTCCCTAGAAAAATCCTTGGTCATGTGATGTGACTGTATGTACCAGGAATCAGTTGCAAGGTCAGCACTGTCTTTTGTCAAAAAATTGGGTTTCTATTTACTGAAGTACATTGATTCTTCGTCTTCTGTTTAATCCTCCAAATGTATGGTGAATTCAAAACAGTTTCAGGTCACGGACTACAGATCAACCACGACTTCATTTTTAAAACCAACTAGACTTTCCAAGAGCCCGTACAACTCTTCTATCTTTGGATTCGATTTGTCAAGAGAATAGAACTGATGAACCTGGTCATCGACCTCAATCCAGCTGCACCCTGGAACTTTATAAGACTTTTGCTGCTTCAGTGTTCTCCTCAAATTCCTCACTTCATCCCACTGTCCCAACTCCCCGTATACATTGGCCAACATTATACCGTAACCTCCATTGTGTGGATCTATTTCAAGCAGTTTTTTGGCCGCAAATTCAGCCAAATCAGTCCGGCCGTGCACCTTACATCCATTAAGCAAAGAACCCCAAACAACCTCATCTGGTTCCATGCTCATACCATTGACAACTTCCATTGCCTCATCAAACCTCCCTGCTCGACCAAGAAGGTCTATCAAACACCCGTAGTGCTCGATCCTCGGCTCTATCCCATATTCACGACCCATCATCTCAAAATACCTATAACCCTGCTCAACCAATCCACCATGAGTACAAGCATTCAACAAACCAATGAAGGTGACCTCATCCGGTCTCACGCCACCACCAGACCCCACCATTTGCTCAAAAATGGCAATTGCACTCTCACTCTGCCCGTGCAACGCAAAGCAGTTAATCATCGAGTTCCATGAAGTCAACCCCTTCTCCGGATTCATCCCAAAAACCTTCCTTGCTTTCCCAAGGCTTCCACATTTCCCATACATATCAACAAGCGCATTCGAGACAAACGAGTCAAATACAAACCCATTCTTGTACACATAACCATGTATCCATCTCCCAAGCTGGAGCATCCCCGTGTGGCCGCAAGCCGAAAGTGCACAAACCACAGTAACCCCATTCGGCATATTACGCTCCCAAACCATTCTCCTAAACAACTCAATCCCCTGAGTGAAAGCCCCATTCTGAGCGCACCCGGAAATGAGAGCATTCCACGACGGTACATCCCTCTCGGGCATCTCGTCAAACACCCTCACCGCACTCTCGACATCCCCCACCCTAGCAAACCCAGAAACCATAACGGTAAAAGACACCACATTTCTCTCAGACATTTCATCAAACACTTTCTTTGCATCCGGCAAACCACCGGAAATCTTGGAGTAAGAGTCAACAAGCGCCGTTTGCACAACAGGGTAGAAGAGAAACCCGGATTTAACGATCTGGGCATGCAGGGAGTCAACAGCGCATGAGTCCGGACATGCTTTGAGCGCGTGGGGGAAGATAAATTGGTTGGGCCGCGTGGTCTGGGAGCGGAGCATGCGGCGGAAGAGGATGAGGACGGAGGGGTAGTTGGCGGGGTGGGCGGCGTAGGCGGTGATGATTGCGGTGAAGAGGTGGGTGTTGGGGGATGGGTGGTGGTGGAAGATGAGGCGTGCATAGGAGAGGTCAGAGAGAGTGAGGGCGCAGAAGCGAATAAGCTTGAAGGCGTAGAAGTGGGTGTGGGCATGGCCGAGAGCGGTGAGGTAACCCTGAAGTTGCTTCAGATGGTTCAGATGATTGCACTTGCTCAGTGTTTCCAACACATGTTCGTTCAGGTTTCGCTTCATTTGCAATTTTTTCTTCAGACGAAGAACATCAAATACTTAAAAAACACGAGTTGGTGACACTGTCACACTTGATACGTTATGGATAAATTTATTAATGGATTAAATATATTTTTGAATCGGTTACTTTTATAAATTTTATATTAATTTAGTTGTTTTTAAAATTTTGTATTAATTTAGTTCTTTATATTTAGAAATATGTGAATTTAATTTAGTTATTAAATTTTGATAATTTTATTTGATATTTTAAATGTATTGTATTATAATATTTGAATTAATATTGAAGTGAAAATGTGTCAAATGTAAATCATTCAAATACTATTATGAAATACGCTTGAAACGTTAAATAAACTTAATAAAATTTAGTTAAAATAACTAAATTCAGATATTTTAAGAAATAAAAGACTAAATTAGTTAAATATTTTGAAAAAAAAACTAATTTCAAATTTAAGTAAAACTTGAGGAACATAGACCATATTTAACCCTTTAATAATTTGTTATATTTAAAAATCAAAATAAAAATTTATTACAACTATAAGCACCAATTTATATGGTTAACCCTTTTTGGTTAGGGTGAACATTTATTTTCATTTTCGAAAATCATTCACGGGCACGAAGAAAATTAAAAAATATTCCTATTTTGACATTATCAAATTTTCATATACACTTTTCTTCCACAATTTTATTTTTTTAAATTTTTTTTACAAATTTAAAAATTAACATTTCTAATGACCAAAATATCCATAAAATGAGTTTTGATTTTCGAAAATCATTCACGGGCATGAAGAAAATTAAAAGATTTGACACTTAAACAAAATTTTATATACACTTTACCTCTAGTATTTTTTTTTTCAATTTTTTTTTTACAGATTTAAAACTTAATATTTCTAACGATCAAAATATACTTAAAATGAGTAGTCAACTAGTGCAAATAGTATAAAAAAGTATTTTATGTATTAAAATTCTGGAAAGTTTAATGAAAATATAATGTGTTAGTTAGTTTAGTCTCACTAATAAAGGGATTTGATAGTGTTTTATTTTAACATTTTCATTTCAACCCTAGTTCTTAAGTTTGCAAGTTATCGCAATATATGAGAAGTCAATCTCGTTTTTATTTTAAAAATTTAAAAGTTAAAGATGAATTTAAGAAGTATATTTTGCGAAGAAATCATTAAATGTAAATGGGATTTGATCTTGCTCAATACATACATAACTTGTTGAGTTTTTCTTAACAAGTGATATCATGTAATTTATTGAATTTTGTTTTATGAATTGAACAGAAAATAGGTAGCTTTGTTTGAAATTAAATTTGTGAAACTAGTTGATTTGGAACGATAATTTTTGTAAAATAACTAGAATTGATACTTTTATGTTAGAGTGTGGGTATGAAATTTTTAATTTAAAGTGAATTAAAATAGTTGATTGATAGGAGAATATGAGAAATTGAAATATGTTGAAAAAATTGAATTTTATTTCGGTTTGAGATTTAATAAAATTTTATTTTGATTTTAAATTGAAGATGCTGTAGAGATTTATCTTGTGAAAATGAAAAGTTTTGTACTACAAATTCTTACAAAAATCCATTTGGTGGATCTAAAATCATTTTGTGCATTTAAGACAATGTTAAAAAAAAATCTAGGGAATTATTTAAGCGAAATTCATCGAACAAAAATATAAATTAATTGTGCTAAAAACTACTTAATGGGTAAAAAAACTTCTCACCAAATTTAAAAGAAAACTTAAAATTTTATGATTTATGTGGTTTGAACAACTTTGTTATACATAGTTATAATCCATAACAAGGATATGAACTACTTAATGAATATATTTTGTATGAATATGTTTTATATGGATTTGAATATAAGATTCTATGAATTTTATTATTTAGTTACTTATTCTAATAATATTTTATTAAAAAAAAGTCCTTTACCTATATACCACTTCATTCATATCCTAATGAAATAAAGAAAATAATCGCAACATGTTCTTAGTGTGACATCCCATTTGAATAGACAAAATCTACTAAATAAAACATCACACAGTCATAATAAAGAGCAGTCAGATTTGGAACAACATACATAAGAAACCCAACTGTTACAGTCATTCAAGAATGTACTCAAAAGGGGTTCTAGGCATATAACTACGTCATAGTCAAAACAGAAACAACAAAGTTCACAGTTAAACAAAAGAAAAGCTCCTAGAGCAAGGGATTACAATAGGCACTAGGACCATAGAATGCTCCTGAGAGGCACACAAACAGATCCGCTAAGTTGCGCCACTGCCACCACCAGGCCTACTCCCAGAATTTCCTCCATCTGCTCCCACCAAGGGTGATCATCGCAAAAGAGAAAATACAACAGGAACATAAACAGAAATGCAAGGGTAAGCTAGTGCAATTTAATCTTATCATGATATAACGGACAAGTACTTAAACATTCCTTAACATGCAACACAACAGGCACAGAGAATCATGTTATAGCAAACAAGCAGGACACTATGACTCAATTATCCAGATAAATATACTAAGATCGGATTCACTGGACGCTTGCACTTGTGGTGGCCTCTACTGCTCTCCAGAGCCATTGCCAATGGGTTTCACCCTACCACACACAAGGTCATAGAAGGGCCTCCCGCTACTCTCACCACTTGGGTCAGTTTGCTCTACATGAGACTCACTGACCCTTTAGAATTTCGGGATGCGGTCCTTACTTGAATCCATATCTTAATATACACACTACACGCCACCATAAAGTCTCCCCACGAGACTCATGGAATTACGCCTATCTCACACCAATTTCATGTTTCGTAACTCATAACCACCACTTGTTATCTCAACATTAATTTCTCATGCACATTCTCAACCAACCAAACAAAATTTCATATATTACTCATGCTCCCATACAGATTTCAATGCATACAACTCATACAACTCATGCAATCACACCTTAATCTTGCATGTTCGAGATAATTAGCCACACCCAAGGTAAACACGAATCCAAAAACATAAATCTGCACTATTCTCGCCTGGGCTAGAAGCCCTCGCCTAAGCTACAGCAACTGTCTCGCTTAAGCTAGGCCTTCTCGCCTAGGCGAGGCCTGGAACAGTGGCACTCTGCGAGCCCTCGCTTGGGCGAGTCCAGCTCACCTGGGCGAGATTGTCATTCGCCCAAAAATATAAAACCCCTCGCCTAAACGAGGAGGCAAACATAGTACATTGGCTTTCCTCGAGTACTCGCTTGGGCGAGCCATTCTCGCCTGAGCAAGACAACGCGTTGCTCAAAACAAGCTTTGGTCGCCTGAGCGAGATGCTCGAGCAGCACCAGGGCGAGCTCTCTGCTATTCTCGCCTGAGCGAGACGAGCTCGTTTAGGCGAGAATACCAGTTCTCCCCCACTATTTCACACATGCAGCACCACAAACAAATAACATCCACCAAACAGTTCATTCACATACAAGCACAACATTTTTAAATCATCCCATTCACGAAATAGAGCACAAATATATGGAAAACCACTAAAATTTTACGAACAAAAAAGACTAGCTTCCCTTACCTTTTTGATGCAAGAAAAGGGACAACAACTTAAAGAGCACGACTTAGGCACGACGGCTCCACAGACTAGGATGGTGAACTGAAGCAAAACCCCACGACCCAAACTAGAGTGAGTAAATGAGTCTTAAACACAACAGAACACTCAACTAGAAAAGGAGAAGGAAAAAGGCCACTACAGGTCCGAGGAGTAACTTACCGGAAGAGGACGACTGAACTAGCTCGAAGATGGAGTTTTCTCTATGCCCTAGCAGAGCTTTTGTTGTCATAGAGAGAGGTGAGAGGAAATTGTTTTTCTGAAACAGAGGTAAGTGAGAATGTGAGGGGGCTGGCAGGGTATTGGGGTCCTTCAGAAGGGCTGACCTTGGGCCTACGAAAGGCCAGGCCCAACCCTTTTTGGGACAGAAAAAGGGGCTTACACTTAGTATATCAAGCATGGAAAGAGATGATCTTATGTGATGTTTGGGTCTATATTTTAGTTGTTTTACATTGTTTTTATTAAATTGATTAAAATCTTTGTTTGTTTATTTTTTTTACCTAAATTAAAATATAACATATTATTATTGGTTTGAGTTGGATGTTAAATTATTTCACGGTTTTTTCTTTAAAAAATTTCTTAAAAATTGAAAAAGGAAAAAACATTTAAATTTTTCTTAACATCCACTCTTAAATTACATGGAATGAAACTATTGAGGTGAAAGCTATTTTTTATAAAAAAGTTGTTGATGAGAGAAGAATATATGAAGTTGTGTATTTTCGTAATGTGTATGCAAAGTGAAGATGACAGGGAAACGTTATTTTACCTTGTTAATTTCAAATCAATTTTCAGGTTTTTGATTTATTATTTTTTTTTTCATGTTAAAAAGAAGCTTCATCCTAATTTCGGCTCAGAATTTTTATAGGTATTTTAGTCTTATAAACTTTTAAAATAAAATAAAAATTACCCTAATTTTTTTCTCTAGTCCACATAGATCAAAACTAACGTTATGTTTGTTTGCGATCATTTTCTGTTTGAAAGGAAAAGAAAAGATGAATTGGTAGGTGATTTTCATGTTCGTTCGAAGGGTGAACTCGAAAGTCGCGATTTGTAGGATTTTTGGGATTTATCACTTTTGTAATTTCGTGCAATACCAGCAGATTTGAGAGCATGATTGAGGTTGTGTTCACTTGGGGGAGAGTATTCAAAAGAGAGTGAGTGGATGGGTTTGAGTTGATTTAAGAGTGAATTATGTGTTGTTTTTTTAATGGATTTAGAGATGATTGTGAGTAAATTTGGAAGTAATTTTTGTGAAAGTTTGTGAGAGATTTGATTGATGTGATAAATTAAAAAATATGTTTTAATAGAAGTATTGATAAGATTATCATTTTGTCCTTAGTTTAATAAGAAGTATAAATTGATATTTGTATGAATAAATTTTTATTTCATAATTTTTTTTAACCATTAAATTTGAAGAAAAAAAATACTACAAAGAAAAAAAATATGTGTGTACATACATACATACATATATATAGTTAACCAAGCATATAGATATGCTCCATGACACATGGATCGAAGCCCATATCCAATCCATTCAAGTGGGATTGAATCCCTCACAAAGTAGCATAGATCCGATAGAGTCGGGATCAAATCTCTCATTTCCTCTCTTCACATGGATCCCTTACATTGCAGTGGGATCGGATCCCTTGTACACCCATCTTTCCACGTTGACCTCGCACACACCATGAGTGGATGAGTTCCAACTTTGCAATGCACGTGAGAGAGGAGAGAGTAAAATTGTTATTAACCTCGTCAATCTACTCAAATCTGCGCATCAGTGGCGAGATTACCATTCTAGTGCATCCCGCATATCATTGTTATACCTTCCTCTCAAAACCTTGCAAGCGAATAGATAAAGAACTTAACAATCCATCGTCGTTAAACCACTCAACCTCAAAGGAACACAACACGAAGAAAAGACTATATTTTGCCCTAGGTCATGCTTTATTTCCAACATGTTACTTGTAGCAGATAAATCCAATCTCATGATTGTTTGGAATAGATCTAGTGAAGTTGGAGAGAAAGGGATTTGATCCCTTGTGTGTAGATTTGATCCCTATGCAATGGATATGTTCTTCATTCATTAGATTTAATCTGCTTATTGGCTTGTGACTGAACGTGTTTTTTTTTTTTTTCAGGATGTGGTGGAGGATGCCAGTGCAGGGGTTTGAGGAGGCTGAACGTAGTGTTTATAATTTATTTTTTTCAATTTTAGTAATAAAAGAAATAAAATAATCGTAACTCATAAAAATATTAATTTATATTACTTATTAAATAAAGGGCAATATGCTAATATATCTTTTATATCTATTAAGACATTTTTTAATTTATCATATTAATTAAATCACTCAAAAACTTTACTTCCAAATTCACTAAGAATCACCTCTAAACCCCTTTAAAAAGATAATACACAATTTACTCTTATATCCACTCAAATTCATTTACTCTCTCCCTCAAATTCATCTCTTCAAGGGAATAGCTCTAAGTCTTTTGGACGAAACAAGTTTAGAGGTCTAGATGGTGGTCTCTTTTTTCTTTATCTCATGAATAACATTCACAAATTCATGTTCAAAAATTCAAATTATGTAACTTTACGAGGAACTGAACATTAACATCTAAAAATACGATAATAGACTTAAAAGTGTGGGTCTTTCTTAACAAAATAAGAAACAACCAAGAATAAATTTATACAAATAAAGTTAAAGACCAAAATATTTGTAAACTTTAATATAAAATGAAGAAATTGATGGTATATTTTCTTGAAAATGTATTCGTCTTGAGTAGGGAGAAGGATAGGAAGGGGGTGAAAAAACACATGTAAAAGAAATGTCATGGGAAAGAAAAAGATAAATAGAAAAATAAGTAAAAGATTTCTAATAAAAAAATCTTTAAAATTATTATTATATTGTCCATTTTGCTTAAAAGTGGGATATTTTATAAATTCTCTATGAAGAATGGAACAAGATATAAACAATTCAGTATTATTTAATTAGTTAACAAAAATGATGATATTAGCATGAATATATATATATATATATATATATATATATATATATATATATATATATATGCGCCCGTTTTTAAATGTTAAGTTTAATTATGAAAATATTTGAAATCACGTATTCCAAAATTTAAAGTATTAAAACTAAATACGAATTTCCAAACAAAGAACAAAAGTATAAAAAGCATTTTTTTTCCTTTTACATGTAACTTTCAAAAAATAATATATTTATCAAATGTAATGTCCTTAACAAAACAACTGTTCTTTTTAATTTCCGTAAATTTGTTTTCAAAATCTAATATATAAAAAAGCAAAGATAGTACAAAATCTTAGGCAGGAAACATATCTAGTAAATGACTTATCAAATCTCTTAACACTTTAGACAAAAACTTGTCAAGTTACCAATTTTTTGACATTGCTATTACGCTAAACCTAAAAATTTACTTCACTTTAAAGCCTACAACGAGATCCATATATAATAATTATATATAGTACTTCATAAAACCCAGTATGCTTGAAATTGATATGCAGTGAAGAATATGGTATTTAGATAGGTTTAAAGTCACGCTAAGTAATAACTAGCCGATATTTTAAGTAATTTTTTAATTAGTAGAGAGAAGATGAAGATCCTATAATCTGCATAAAAGATGTTGTTTGATGCACCATGCCCTAAATACGCATATTAGACGCAGCACGTATTAAATGAGAGAAATCAGGGTAACACAACATTTAGATCCTGATTCAAAAAAACATGATTTGAGAAACTGGAATCAATTTGTAAGGCCTGTATTAATTTTGAACGGAGCTAAATATCTTACAAACTTATAGACAGCAGTTGAAGAACATACCACTACTCTGATTTACAAAAACAAAATTGAGTAAGACCCTAAAAATTTAAATAGGTGTATGAGTACGAGCTATAGAAATGTTAGAAAAGAAGTGAAATCCCTGAATTTGTGACAGCAAATAACATATAATAGCTAGAAAAAATTTGACAAAAATTTACCTTTGTATAATAACTAATCACAATGTCAACTCTATCTGGATCCTGTTTTGTCAAATTAATTCTGGCTTTCTAGTATTGTTCATCCTTGCACGAGCCAGAGATTCCAAAAGTTCATCACATCTAGCATGCTACATTCCTTCGCCGCTACAAGCTACTGCATATCTTGTTTCTCTCTGTCCTCTTCCAAAGTTTCTACTGACTGCATATCTTTGTCCTTTCCCTGCTTTCCTTCCCCATGTTTCCCCACATCATTGATCATTTCCTCATTATTAGCTTTTGTCATGTTTTCACTTGTATCTACTTCCTGCATGTCTTCATCCTTCCCCTCCTTTTCTTCCTCAATTTTTCCCATATAGTCGATCATTTCCTCATTTCTATCTTTTTTCATGTTATCACTTAGTTCTTTGACATCAGTTTCATCTTTGTCTGCCAGGTCTTCTTCCTCCTTCACAACTTCTATTAGCTGAAGAAACTCTATTGGAGTAGCAGCTGGGTCCAACACCCTGCAACCCTTTGGAGCATCTGGAGCTTCTTGACCAGTGAGTACATATGAAGGTATTTGATGAGAGAATCGAAACATCTCTTCCATCGGAATGATCCTGATTTCTGTTGGATCTAAGTGGTGGTGAAATACCGTCCTGAATCCAGCCACTTTGAGCAGTGGGATAACATCTATGCCATGCCCTTCAATAAAATCCTCAAGTACTTCAACCACATCAAACTTGTGTATAACCTCGTCTGGTGTTAGCTCATCCCAGTCAGGAGACCAATTCCTGTATAAGGCCCAAACATCCCCTTTCCTGGGATATATACAAATAGCCCCATCAGCACCTGTTCTCCATCTAACCTTGTGGGAGAAAAAGTTGGGCGAGCTACAGATTTCAGGTCTGCTCAATCTGAAATCCCCACATATTTTTGAAAATCCTGAAGCAACCCATTTAATGGGGTCCAGTTTACTGTTGGTGTTTGGGTTGAGCCAACTGATCTTTATCTTGAATGGATTCAGGGAGATGATGCCACGAATCATAGCATAACATCGAGGCATCCCGTCGTCGTTATCATATACAGCCCATACTTGGTTTTCAGTGAAAGATACTTCAGTTCGGTCTTTGTAAAAATCATGGAAGTCAGAATCTGGTACATCTATAGCTGTTGTTTCTAGAAATTTTCTATTACCTTTAGCAATTGTAGAGCCTGCAAACGACTTGATGGCAGTGTTATCTTGAGCACACATTTCAGAATTTCTTAGGATTTTTTCTCCTTTATCGTTTACTTTACAGAAGTTATTTCCACTCTCTTTCTTCAATGTTTTATCAACAGCATTTGACTGATTTTCCCGGAGTTTATTGCTAATTTCTTTTCTAGCTTTCTCCATAAGAAGATTCCGAAGTTCAACCGGGGAGATATCCCCCACACTGTCAGCCTTGTTGATTCCATTAACCCTATTATATTCAAAATTAGCCTGTTTAGATGAGTTTGTTCCCCCACCCATTCGGTTTTCCTTACCACCACTTGCACTTGCATCCTCTGTGCCCCCTCTTCTTCTCTTAGCAGGATTATAGTAACCCTTTTTAGAAGCTTGCTGCTTCCTTTTTAAGGCCTCTTCCCTTTTGCTAGCCGCTTGTGCCTCCTCACGATCTCGCCTCACTTTGTCATATGCTTGCTGAACCACACTTGCAGCTTGAGCAGCGTTGGAAACACCAGATGACTTTGAGAATGGAGCCCATTGGAAACTGGCTGTGTCAGTATTATTATAAGACCCTGCTCCAACATTTGGGGCAGCCATGTCATGCTTTCCGACATTTGATTTGCTTTTACTAGGTACTTGGCGATTGGAATTTTGCTTCTTCTGTGTAAAATTCCATTGAGTTGCAGGCCTAATACCACTTGCAGGTGGAGGAGCAGTCTCTACAGCAACAAATGCTGTACGGCAGCTGGGACATAAGAGCTTAAGGTTTAGATAAACTCTAAGATACTCGTACTGCATTTTGCACCTAGTGCAAACAGTCCAAAATGTATTAGATTTTGACTTATGAGCAGAAGATGAAGTGTGTTCTTTAGCGGTGTTCTTCTGAGCAGTTGCACTTGAAGGGGTAGTCTTGGTAAAATTGTAACTACCATTAGTGCCTTTTTGTGCTGATGAACCTCCAAACTTGGTAGAAACTTTCCGTTCTTTTCCACTTCTCTTATCATATGCTGTTCTTTTAGCCCTATCTGATAGTAAACTCCATGCCTCTGACACAAGTTTAAAGGCCCCATCAGCACCGATAGACTTGTTCTTATCAGGGTGAAGCATGAGAGCTAACTTCCTGTATTGTCTCCTTACTGTATCATCGTCAGCAAGGGAATCCACACCAAGTACACCGTACCAATCTGCTTCTCCGTTTGCTTTATTCTCAGCAGAAATATATACATCAAGTGTTGCTACCATTTGAGAAATACCCTCAAGTTCAGGAAATAGATTTAGGGCCTTCAAAGCAAATTTCTTTGCACCTGATATATCCTTTGCAGCAAACTTCCTCTCCGCAATTTCTTTAGCCCTGGTAGCCTCATCCTTATTGCATTCCATTTTTTTCGCCCTGCCTTCTCAATGCCCTTGTCTATTTTCTCAATAATTTGTTTTGATATAACAATATCAACATTTCAATCTAAAAATATCATGTTTCTTTAAACATTTCTACATAGTTTGAACTCCCATAAAGCTTTGAAAAGAAATTTGTCAATGGCAACCGAACCTGCAAAGACAAAGCAAGTTTTAGTTAATAAATTAACAACTAAAGTAGATTGAAAGGAAGAAACCTAATTAA
Source organism: Vigna unguiculata (assembly GCF_037176805.1). NCBI lineage: Eukaryota > Viridiplantae > Streptophyta > Magnoliopsida > Fabales > Fabaceae > Vigna > Vigna unguiculata. The sequence continues at coordinate 46,092,430 of NC_140795.1, read as the reverse complement.
CACATGCCAAGTTGATGCAAAAAGTTGATGCAAGCAAAAAGTAGAATTTAATCAAAATTGCCAATCACAAAATACCAGCACAGAGCAGCTGACACCAAATCCTGTTAATTGTAGTAGGATGACCAATATGTTAAAATCTTAACATATGTTAAGTAATTTATGATTACATCACATAATTATAAATGCTTAACAATTCAAAAACCACGAAGCACTCAAAGTTATAAATTAAAAGAGAAAAATTAAAGGGAGAAGAACACCCAGACCGAGAACTAAAAGGGAATAAATTCACAAGATTCCCTCAACTAGTCAAGTCTTAAATTAACACCTTGCACAGCAAATTATATTCTGCGAAACTCAATTATAGAAAATACAAAGATGATAATATTTGAGTAATGCTACTATACGCTCAAGATTACAAATGCACCTCTTCATTGGACAACAATTACAAATCTGCAACAGTTTATAAAAGTGGGACCTAAACGTTTTGATAAAAAAATAATGCAGCACACAAAATTGCATAAAATTTCATTAAGAAGAATCTCAGTTACATTTACAGCTTTCAGAAAAAGAAAATGGAAAGGTTTCATTACACTAAATTGATGTTTTAAAGCCCTAACCAAACCAACCAGTCAGATCATGAATCCGTAGTTTTTTTTTCCGTCAATTCCCATTATTCCCTACTACCATCAACTTAACCTATTAAACCAATCAATATGTAAACTAAAGGTATTGGTTGGCACTTCGATTTAAAACAAATTGCACTATATGTTTATGTTATTATGCACAGCACATCACACGGGAATAGAATCAACACAAAAAGATCAAAACAACAAGTAACATTAATGAAATAAACATCCACAAAAATCCAAAAACAAGAAACAAAATCAGTCCTCCTACTAAATTGAAAAAAAAAAAAGAAAAAAAAAAAGAGCAGCAACAGCATAACCAAATTACCAATTGCAGAAAAGAACTCAAAACTCCAACACGCCGAATCTTCCACAGAAAAAACCACAGAAAAAGTAGTTCCGGCACTTAACGATCATAGCCGACAGCGAGATTCTGATAAAAGGAAACAAAACCCTAAATAATAAAAATATTAATATCAACCTTTAACAAGAGAAAAATAGAAATGATGGAAAACTAAGAAGAGCGCAACCCTAAAATCAGATAAAGTTAACAACTTTGAATTGAAAAGAGCGAATAAAAGGAAATTTAGTAAAAGGGGTTAAGGAAGCAGAAATAGCAGAATTTTTTCAGGTTGTGTTTTGAAGTAAAGAAGAAGAAAAGTGGAAACTTACGGAATCAAAAGATCATTGAAGAAGAAGAAAGAATAAATGAATTTGCGGGAAGCAGTTTGGTTCCATTCGCTCTTTTCTTCTTAGTTTTGGTGTCTTCGCTGAGAATTGCTCATGCCTTTTTACCTTCTCTCATTTCAGGGTCACACACTTGGAGAGGAACTTCTCTTCACAATAATATGTTTTTTCTATTTTGTTCAATGAATTTTGTAACAAATTTGGTACAATTTATAATATTTGGCGTCAACTAATACCAATAATTATATAATCATGTGTCCAAATTTGTCTTCACATGCAGTAATTTTAAATTTTTTAAATTAAGTATAAAATTAAAATATATTTGTTTATATATTATTAATAAATGAAAACTTTTTTTGGTGTACACAATTTCTTCAATTTTATCCTTAATAATAATAATAATTACTTTTAAAAATTCAAATAAATATTTTTTTAATAACTAATTTTAAAATTTAAATAATTTTTCATAATAAAAAAATTATTTTTCAATTTTGTTTTTTAATAATTAATTTTCTTTTAATTCTAGTATAGGATTCACTCTTTTATAATTTTTCATTTTTAATTTTTTTCATAACTAATTTTAAAAATTTAAATAACTTTTTTTTTTAAATTTCCTTTAATAACTACTTCTTCAAATTTAAATAATTACTCGTAATAAAAAAATATTTTCTAATTTTATTTTTAATAACTATTCTTATAAATTCAAACAATTCTTCATAATAAAAAAAATTCACACGATAAAATATATATATATATATATATATATATATATATATATATAACTATTTAGCATTTTATTTTTAGTTTCATTATTTGATATAAAAAAAAATCTTGTTTTTCTAATAAATCTTTTACAACATTATATTTTTTAACAATTATTTTAAATAAAGTATTCAATGAGCATGTGAACAGTTACAAATAGTAGTAAAAATATATCAGTTTGGATGAGATAAATTTTATATTAATAAAGCATCACCTATTGAATTAAATATAATTAATTTGTACATTGAAGAAGAAGACAATCACACATGCATCCACTCACCTGTTGTCACTATAAAAGAAATTTCATGTGATTTAATGATAACTTGGTAATTATGATATTTTTTTATGAAAATACATGGGCTTTTAAGGAATAAAATAGTCAATAATATTTTTATGTGTTTCAGAAAATTATCTACTATTTGTGATGAAAACAAATAAATGGGAGGGATGCTGAATCTATCTTAACTATTCAATATGCCAAAGCTCAAATTACAAAATATTAGTAATTATTTTTTTCATTTTTAAAATATAATTAATAAGAAAATGACTAACTTTTAGTTTAGGATTTAGAAATTTATCTAATATTTACAGAAATTAGTAAAGGGTCGGAATACAGGGATTTTTGTGATTTTTTGGTTTTCATATGTCGTAAAATTTTAGACCAATGGATGTGAATTTTACGGTTTTTAAATAAGCCGTTTAGTTTTTTAATAAATTATATACATAACAAAAATTAATATATTCATGAATATGGTTTTATAAACCTCCACGTGATTTTTTTGTTTTTTTCATTTTTATGTCATAAAAAAAAAACTCAATCTAAAAGTTGTTCTAGATTCCATCATATCAACCACCACATATTGAATCAAAGTTTATCTTTCAAGCATCAATGCTCTTCAATGTCAAAAACTTCAACCAAGACCTAATGATAAATATAGATCACATATTTTCATAATAAAATAACTAGTTTATATTTTGATGGAGATGAACTTCATAAATAGAAAATTATATATATATATATATATATATATATATATATTATTGTGATGGGTATTGTTACCAAAAAAGGAGAAAAACTTAATTTGATAAAACAAAATCAAATTTATAATGTATTGTGGGAGATATATGATGCATTCATTTAAAATTGTTAGGAAAATTTATTGGATATATTTTTGGAAAGAATAAACATAAATAAGGGTGTGAATATAAGGAGCATTTGTAATTTATTTAGTGTCAAGATAGATACAAAGAAGACAAAACGATCAAAGAAAATGAAGAGTTTTAAATGATGGATTTTATATTATATTTTTCTGTTTTGCAATTATTAAAGTCAAGATAAGTAAGAATACAAAGAGATCAAAGAAAACTAAGAGTTTTAAATGATGGATTTTATATTATATTTTCGCGTTTTGTAATTATTAATTGATTCTCTAATTTTTTTTTATTACAAAAGTTACATAGTAGGTTAATATATTGTTAAATTTAGTCTACTATGGTGATGATTTTGTTTTAGTTGTAAGTTCACTTAATATTGCATCATAATATTTTGACAATAAAAAAAATATTCAGAAAATTTTCTGAAAAAAATAAGCTTCAATAATTAATATATTCACACACTTATTTATGTTTATTCTTTCCAATAATATATCCAAAAAAAAAATTCTTGACAATTTAAAATGAATGGATCATGTTATATATTATATAACTCCCACAACACGTTATAAATTTGATTTTCTGTTATCAAATTAAGTTTTTCTCCTTTTTTTTTTCTTTTTTACAATACCCATCACACAATCATAAAAACCTGTGATCCATATTTTTCATTAGTTCTTGATTGAAGTTTTTAACATTGAAGAGATAAACTTTGATTTAATATGTGGTTTTGATATGATGGAATTTAAAACAACTTTTATACTGAGGCTATTTTTCATATAAATGAAAAAAAATAATAATAATTCATTGGAGGATGAATACATTAATTCTTTTATGTATACCAGCATAAACACAGGCGTGATGACGCCTGTGTGTATGTATTTTTTAAATATGTGTGATATTATATTAATAGGTAATAATATTATAATGTTATTAAGCTAATATATAAACTAAAATTATATTTATTAAAAATAAATTAAAATATATCAAAACAGATGAAGATAAATAAAGAAGAAGAGAAAAAGCAGAGATAGTCGATTTTATAAAAAATTTGTAAAAGTAACGGTTAATTTTTAAAAATTTAATAAATTATTATATTTAAAGGGTAAAATTGGTATTTTGAGATGTGTACAAAAAAGAAGAGTCCCCTGTGATGAGTGAAAACATGTATGATAAGTACATGCTTTTCAGTTTTTTTTTATGATAATTAAAGTAATGAAATTTTTATTTTTATTATAATTAAAATTATAAAATTAAATATAAATATTTTTTATGATTTTATTGTAAGTATTTTTTTATTTATTTCGTTAATATTTTTTAACTAAAAATTGTTGAGTTTAAAAAAAATACTCAAATTAAAAAAAATAGTTAAACTTAAATAAATAACCCCTTAAAAATAATATTGATAAAGTAATTATTTTAATTTAGAAATATATATTAAAAGAATAAAACTAAAAAAAAAATATGAAGACCAAAACAGACTTTTATTATAATATATAGGTATACAAATTTATTTTACATACAAGTGGAGATGATATAATTCAACAAAAAATAAGAGGACTTCCTTAATAAAATTGAAAACCTACATTCTAAACCTTAAACTTAAAAACTCCATAATCCATATCCATTCATCTAAAAATGTATAACATATAGACCGAAAACCACATTCGTTATATGTATCCATTTTTTTTATTCTAGCAAAAATTTATTAAATTATAAAATATTTTGTACTAAAATAATTATAAAAATAAATAATTTGTATAATCTTTTATTATATAGTTTATTTTATAAATAATTATTTGAATTTTTAAAAAATAGTTATTAAAGTAAATTAATAAAATAGTTATCTTATTTATAAAATAATTAAATTTAGACAAGAATATAGAAAAAAAGTGAAAATGTAATTATTTTAATTTTAATTACTTGAAAAAATATATATAAATGAAAACAATGATTCTCTTTATGTTTAGGTATGGATAAATTTATTATTATTATTATATATATATATATATATATATATATATAGAGAGAGAGAGAAAGGGGTTAGGTTATTCTAATCCATGTATTAACTCCAAAACGTTTACATCTCACTCAATAAATGCATTTAGGAGAATTTTCTTAAAATAGCATGATATTAGCTCTATAATTTCATAATTGTCTAATAACTAAATATCTTTTTCCTATCATGGTTTTATGAATCAATCCGTATTTTTAGAATTACATAAAAGATACATAAATAAAATAAATAAAAGACGTGTCACTAATTAAAAAAAAATTTATTATTTGAGTTAAATATGTGCTTGAGGATTAACCCCAACCAATTGAAAATTAGAATTAGTTTTTTTTTTTAATTTTAACTTAATTTAGTTTCTCAAGTTTATAATTGCGTGTGATCAGTTATTTTAACTATTTTTTATTAAATTTATTTAATATTTTGAATATGTTTTATGATAATTTATTAATTAATACTTAAGCGAGTATGTGTCAAATGATGTAAATAATTCAACAACTATTATCAAACATATTTAAAACTAACAACTCAACTAAATTTATCAATAATAGATTAAAATGACTAAATTCACGTAATTTTAAAATAAAAAATAAAATTAATCTAAAGTTAAAAAATAAACTAATTTCAATTTTAACTTGAGAGATAAAAAATTATATTAACTCTTATTATTTTATTAAACATTTTTCAATATGTATTTTGAACCCATGACGTATAAAGAAAAATTTGGTATTCCAACCCTTTACTAATTTATGTAAATATTAGATAAATTTATAAATCTTAAAATAAAAATTAGTCATTTCCTTATTTAGCAAATTTTAAAAACGAAAAAAGAATTGTAAATATTTTATAAATTGAGCTTTAGCATATTGAATAATTAAGACAAATTCAGCGTCCCTACCATTTACTTATTTTCATCATAAATAGTAGATCATTTTCTTAATTTGAAACACACAAAAATATTATTGACTATTTTATTTCTTAAAAGTCCATGTCTTTCCATAAAAAAAAAAAAAAACATAATTAACAAGTTATTATTAAATCACATGAATATAGCACGATCACAATAAATCATGCCTAATACTCAATATTCTTTCGTACATGACAAAATGTGACTAGATGTATATGTGATTCTCTTTATTCTTCGGTGTAAAAGTTAAATTATATTTATTTGGTTAATTAAACTGCAAGTACCTAATAAAATTTAAACTTTTCAATTCTCTCTTTACTAAATTTATATGGTCTTTGAAAAATGTGGTGTGAAAATGAACATGTCATCTCATCCTATTTAAAAGACCCTCATAATATTTTGTCACGAGAAATTTTGTCCTCTGGGTTCATTGTAAAGATTAATTTTAATTTTATTAAAATTATAAAATCATAAAATTATATAATTATAAAATTTAAATTTAAAAAACTTAAAAAATAGTATTGATAATTTTTAAATATGAAATTTGATTATTTTATTAATAAAAGACAAAGTTAAAAATGAAAATTTTTATTAATAGAGTTTAATTTTATAAAAAACATTATTTTTCTAGCATAAACCATATAAGTGATCATAACATCAAAATATACAAATCAATTCCATCAAAATTAATAATAGAGTAATAGAGTAAGTTCACTACTTTTCCTTTTTTTAGATTAATCGGCATTTTTAGTTGTATGTGGGTTGTGGTTTAACACATGTAACTTTAAATAGTTTAAAGTGAAACTTTGTTTGTTTATGATCATAAGGATATGCCTAAAATTCTAATTGAAAATTTGTTTGTAAAGGAAGACCATCATGAAGGAGTGTAGTTGTAAGGAGCAACTTTATGCTTAATTGAACAAGTTGAGATACTCATGTTCAATGGTTTTCTTATATGGCGTTGTGTACTGGATTTGTACCGACACTACCCTTAAATATGAAGTCAATGAGCTTTAGTGAAATTGTTGGATACTCACCTGACAATGAACTCCATAAGTGATTGGCATTGAACGCTACTTAGTCATCGTTGGGCACCATATATACCATTGCACGTTGGACGGCTTGTTGGGCAACAATATTAACTCATTGGGCGTAAGTTTGAAAAATTCTCCCAGAAGCTCTTTGTCTGATCTAGTGTCAGGTGTCCTCTATATCCACCAAACGATTTTGGTGAATTAATACTTTCAGTATTGCGATGTGATATATTAGGAATGATTATGTTGTTGGAGGAATGCTTTCCATAATAGATGTTTAATGTGATGAGATAATGGAATTATTGAATTTAAGTGTTATTAGAATTGTGTGTATTGTATGGACAATGTTTTTCTTAAGGAGGAATATGGTATCATTAGTGTTGTGTGTGCATTGAGTAGGAGTATCTAAGGTGCAATCATCCTAACTTTACTAAACCCATAAACCCATATAGAATGTGAAGTTTAAGGAGTGAGAGTTGAAGGAGATCATATGACAATATTTGGCACGAGAAGTCTACTCATAGAAAGTAAATTAACATTGTCATATGAGATTTTAAACATGGTCAATCTAGGTCGATCTTAATTTTTACGCTACATCATTACATGAAACATGCAGGACTACATGAGAATTCAACTCAATGCATACATCTTTTGGATTTGAGCCTATAATAAATATAGTTGGAGTGTATAACATTATGTTTGAATTATAATGAGAATGCATGAATAGCATATGTGTTAGTAGATTTTGAGCATGTGGATACTCGTTGCCAAATCATTTTTAATTGATGTGAATGAATCGATCGTGGTTGATGGAGAAGCTACAATTAAGGACTTCTCATTGGAAAGTGAATTTTTTAACTACAAATTGATTTTGGAAAACAAACCAAACAACCTATGAACAATATTTTAATGATTTCATATACACCAAAATCAATTATGAATCCATTTGGTGTGAAACAAAAACATACTTTATATTCTATTAATTTCCAATTTTTGGTTGTTTGAAATTATCACTAGTTTACCATTTTTGTTGTTGTTTGAAATTAGCACTAGGTTACTATTTTTGGTTGTTTGTGTTTTTTCCCCTCCGTAATGATCACAACTGAATACGTAAGTAAGGATGCAAGTATAAGTGGATCTTCATCATTATTTTTTGTTTAGTTGATACTAAGGACAATAAATATATATATATATATATATATATAAAATGTATATTTTGTGTAGTACTAATATTTTTTAATAATTTTATAGTTGTAATTAACTTTAAAAGTAATTCCCATTAAATAAATTAAATTTACATAAATGATCATTAAAAAATTAAAATGAAAATGAAAAATGAAAAAAAATTAAATTTTCTTAACCAATGCATTGTACTTAAACCTTAAAAGGAATTACAAAACATGTAAACTAAATAATACTGGTTGAAAACAATACTCAATAGAAATTACAACAGCAAATTTGGAAAAAAGTGTCCGACACTTTGACTTGAAACAAACTGCTAGACTCAGGGAATAGAATCAACACAAAAAGATTAAAACAGCAAGTAAGTAACTTTTATTATGTAATCAATTTACACTTTTCACCTAACAATAATTACATAATTCTTAAAATAAAATTTTAATCATTTAATTTTCCACTATTTTTTTCTGAAAAAATATTTACTTATTTTTATTTTTTTAAAATGATTATAAATAATTAGTGGAAAAATATTCACTTTTTTATGATAAAAATAATAAAATTGTTTAAAAAAGTGAATAATATATATATATATATATAATTTTTACAATTTATTATATTTATTTTTAAGTTATTTTATAGATAGTATTTTTGTTTTAAAAAGTGGTTAAATTTAAAAAACGATCAAATGAAGAAAAAGTTAATTTAAAAATAAAAAAAGATTCTGCAAAAAAGTAAATATGGTAAAGTAATTTTTTCAATTGAAATGAAATTATTTTTTAAGAACAAAATAAGACAAAAAAAGTGTATGGAAAATATATACACGATTTTTTTTTACATATTGATATAAATTTAAAATAATTTAATTTAATTTTAAAATGTCAATTACTTAAAAGTAATATTAGATAAAAGAAATGTTAGAAGAAAAAAGACGTTTTTTTTTTACACAATGATACAGATGAAGTAATAAAAGTGAATTCTTAAAAGATTAAATCAAAACATTATCTTAGGATTAAAATTTACCAAACAAAATAAATAAGAAGTATTTGGTATATACTGTATACACAAAGGAATCGTGATTTATCTTTAAAATATAGAATGCCTCGAATTTCATCAATTAATGTGATCCACGTGGAATTAATTATACATATGTAATAGCTTGGATCTGCATCTACATCTTCATGCATACACACCCAACAATAAATGCCACTAAAAATATTGAAAAATCTTTTTTTGCTGCTATATTTGCTTTCCATTATTTATAGAAACCAAACCAGAAATGTAGGAAATGGCTGCAATCCAACACGAGAAGATGAAGTGAAGAAGAAGAAGAAGAAGATGGTGAGAGTTAAGAATTTAGCTTTAACAAAATGGTGAAAGTGTTAAAAAATAGAATAAAAAATACAGCACTTTAACCATCACCCACCCACTTCATACACTTCCTCAAATCACAGATAGAGAGAGACACAAACGTGTGTCATGTTCTTTGTGTTGGCAGTTTTCTTTCCTTCACCGAGAAACACTCCTTAGCTCTATCTTCTTGCTCAATCCTCTCCCTTCAAATCCAACTTCTCCTTCATTTTCTCTCTTTCTTCCCGTATTCTTCTCCCTCCCATAAATTCACGCGCACCCACTTTCTTATCCGCCCACATAGATCCAAAATTCTTATCCTTTTCACCATTCCAAGCCAATTCCACAACTGGGTTATCCAAATTCAAAGCATTACTTTACTAATTAACGCAAACCTAATTATCTGGTTGCAGTCCCAAGTTCCCGATTTTGGCTTTTCGGATCAAAGTCATCAACCCATGTCGCGACTCTTTGGTAGATGGAAGAAGGCGAAGGAAATGGCGTCGCTTTCGGGGTTTCTGCCACGTGGGCACCAGCGAATCGGGTTAAATTTTTGCCCAATTTCGACCCAGCTGAATATGATATCCGGCCACCGGCGGTGGGAGGCTCAGGTGGGGGTTCAGGAGCGGTATAAGTGGGACCGTGGCGGGTCGGACGACAACCCGACCCGGAAGATCCGGGCTGAGGCTAATTGCCCACGTTGCACTAAGGACATGAACCTTGTTTTCTCTAATCGCCATTTTCCCACCCCACAAAGTGAGTCTAATTCTGAGTTGGGTGGCGAGGGAGAGAGAGAAAAGGGTTACCAAGCGGTTAACCTTTGCCCGAGTTGCAAAACTGCTTATTACTTTCGCCCTTATGACACTACACCTTTGCAAGGTACTTTCGTGGAGATTGGTAGGGTCAGTAGCACTAACAATAATGGTCTTAATAATGTAAGTGGTAAGGGACATTCTCCTAGGAGGATTACACATGGGAAAGGTGGTGGCAAAGAAGGTAGTAGTAGTAGTACTAGTAGGGGTATTCATGGAGGAGAGGAATCTGGCCCGAAGAGTAATAATAATGCAAGTAAATGGCTTGAAGTGTCATTGTGGGAGACTTTGATGTCATACAATGGTGGTGGTGGTGGCGGTAATGGTAGTAGTGGGGAGCCACCTGAGTCGTGGCCTGGTGTTAATGGGAATGAGAATGGGTTGGCTGTGCATACTCCTCCAGGCCCACCTTTTGCACCTGGGATTAATGTTATCCGGGCTACGGGCCCCCGGAATGGTGGTTCAGGTGGTGGTGGTGGTGGTGGTGGAGGCGATGGTGAGAAGACTTCCTGGGGAGGATCCAATTTGGGGAAGGATTTGCCCTCACCGAAGGAGATATGTAAGGGTCTTGACAAGTTTGTTATTGGCCAAGAGAGAGCCAAGAAGGTATCCTATTTTATTGAGTTTTGTTTGCCTTGTTGATGTGCAATTATGTGTCAATGTGCCCCTTTTGGATAGTTTAGGATGCAGAATAATGATAGAAAGAAAATTAGCGTAAATGCGTGTCTTTTCTATATTCATTGTCATAGTTTTGAATTTGATTCCGATGGTTTTCTTTCATTCGTTGCATGAAACACTTAAACTTGCTGATATCTTACAAGTCACTGCAAATGCATTGTTTTGACTGTACCTCATTAATGGTTCGTGTTTCTGTTGAAGGTACTTTCTGTAGCTGTTTATAACCACTATAAAAGAATATACCATGCCACTTTACAGAAAGGGTTAGTTCTTTTACTACCAGTTGGTGGAACTGCAGCCGATTCTTTTGATTCCTTATTTCCCCGTTTTTATACAGATTGCTTCATGTATATAAAGAAATCTATATGTCATGATAGATATATGAGGACTTTGCCAAATGTCAAAATCATAGTTTGTTCTTTCACATTATCTTTTTACTATGATTGAATTGGTGGAGTTCAATACTAGGTCAACTGTAGATTCAGAAGTATTAGATGATGACGATAATGTGGATCTAGAAAAGAGTAATGTTCTCTTGATGGGTCCAACAGGTTCAGGTATGACATTCATTGACTCATTTATTTTCTTCTTTTCTTGTAAGATGAGAATTAATTGTGTCCGCATTGCTTGCTCTTTTATTCTTACATTTGAAATTACAGTGTGCGTGCTATGCTAATCTACATTTTATCAAATAGGGAAGACATTACTTGCCAAAACACTGGCTCGATTTGTGAATGTGCCATTTGTCATTGCTGATGCAACAACCTTAACACAGGCAAGTATTCACTGATGAGGTCATATTAGAATTTGGAAAATAAAGTACGGCATAGGCAAGTAAATGATGCAAATTTGTCAAATTTCCTGCGCCAAATATCTGATTTCTTCTCATTTGTCCTTGGACAAAACCTAAAAGAGGATTTCAATTTGCAGGCTGGTTATGTTGGAGAAGATGTTGAATCAATACTGTACAAACTACTAGCGGTATGTGTGCTGTTCTGCACAATTATGATGTTTTCTTAAATTATCAATTCTTTCACTTCTAGGAATTGCCCTGTTTATCAATTTTCAGTGTCCTAGAAATTCTTAGGTTTTGCTCACTTATATTGTACAGTTGATGATTAATGGATTTTCTCATAATAGAGTTTATTACATTCATGGAAGCTTCCTTGCTTTATAAACTTAATTGAAAATGATAAAGGTTAGCCCAAAATCCTTAGCAATTTACATTAGTTATAGACAAGAAAATAGTACTCTGTTCCCTCATTATTCTGTGGATATCTATTTTCTTATACAATAATCAATAACTATTGACTTGTGTTGTCTGGTTAGAAAATTTCTAAATGGTAAAAATTAAAATATTCTTAACTTTTCTAAATTTTAATCTTTATATCCTTGTATTTTATATAGGTTGTTATCTAGTGAGATGCTTGTTAGGTTGGATTTCTTCCCTCATTGGTATATGCATGTCAGGGAAGAAAGCTAGTGTTTGAATCTCTGCATCTACTGTTCTTATGTGCCAATTTTATTTATTTTTTATCTCACTTGTCCCATTTCATTGTTATACTGATTATTTTTTCTATACAGGCAGCAGATTTCAATGTTGCAGCAGCTCAACAAGGAATAATTTACATTGATGAAGTTGACAAAATAACTAAGAAGGTTTCTCTGCTAATTTAATTTGACAAGTTCATACTTCTTACCCACTAAAGATTTTAAAAGTTATTGTAAATATTGTCACAGGCTGAGAGCTTAAATATCAGCAGGGATGTTTCTGGTGAGGGTGTTCAGCAGGCATTATTAAAAATGCTGGAAGGAACTGTAAGTAAAAGATCCTAAATGCAGTTGTTGCTAACTGGTGTGGTTTACCTCATTCATTCTGCAACTGAAATCTTCATTTTTGACAAGCAATTTATTCACATAGGTATTTCATCTTGTGTCTAGGGTATTTAACTGGTAATTGATCGATAGTAGGCAATAGCATTGATACATTAATGGTAATTTCAATTATGTTAAGAAAGTACATTGTATATTTTCTTTTTTTGCATGGTAGGATATGATTTGAGATTCCTAGGACGAACTCTAATATATTCAGTGAGATGAAGTTGACGTGCTTTATAATTCCTGTGTATCGAGGACTGAGTTGTTGGAACATGAGACAAGATTTTTGAATTGATGCAATGGTGTTGGTTATTGGGTTTAGTAAAAGCAAAGGTTATTCATTGGAGTTTATTTTCTACAGAGGAAAGCTGTGTTCACAATTTCTTCTGTCCAATTAAAATAAAGTAACAGTAATATAGCTCATTTGCTTTTTCTTTTCCAAAGATTGTGTTCCGAACTGTTGTTGAGGGCAAACCAAAAGAACTTGGTATTCTAGCTTGACATCTGAGGAAAATGTGCAGTTTTTACCAAGTAGTCTCTTGTTAAGTGAAAAAGATGCCCATTTTATTTAGACCATTAAAGCACCCACAGCAATTTGCTTCTATGATTCTAAAACTGTATTTTCTTTAGTCCTTGTTAGTGACTATTTTTAAGATTGATTTCAATTTTAGATTTATTTGTACTTTTTGTTTGCAATATAAATGCAAATTCTCATATTCCAAATTCAATAGTTTTGTTTTTTCTTTTTTGTAAGATCACCTTTCTGTTTTGTGGAACATTTTCATATTTTCACTTGTTCATTGATTATTTGTTCTGAATGTTTTGAATGGTAGGTGCTAAATTGGTGCCATTCTTACTTGCAGTATCCTAAACTTGTCCTTATTTCTTATTGTCTAGATAGTAAATGTTCCTGAGAAAGGAGCCAGGAAGCATCCAAGGGGGGATAACATTCAGGTATGTTGTGTTGGAAATAACATCACTAATCATGTTATTCATGCATGCACCAGGATGTGATTAACAAGTGTTCTCATGCTAGTTTGACATTGTCTTGAATCCTGTGATATACTCTTTCTACATAAACTAGATTAGCTATCTTGAACAGCGTTTTTAGGACTTATTTTTCAACAAGAGCAGTTTTAGAATTTTTTTTCTTCATCTCTTATCTCTTACAATCTATCCTTTTTATCTTTATTTGTAGATTGAATTTTAATGTTTTTTACAAGAGATTATCAATATTATAATTAACCTTATGATATCAATTGTTTATTATGAATTTAAAATAATTTTATATGTTAAAAGATATTTATTCCTAACAAATTATTATGTCCTAACAAATTATTATGTTAAAAAATATAATTTATATATTGAAAAATATTTATTTATTATAAATCTTAGATAAAATTAATATTTATAATGAGCTTTACACATGCTAAAATACTACCTTGTGTATAATTTATAAACATGTTTCTATTTTTATGATTAATGTATCATTTCTTTCCTTATTGGAAAAAATAAAGAAAAAAATGAAAATGTTACAATCACCTTATTGGTTGGTTAATAATGATGAACACATTTACTTTAAAAGTTACATAGATAGCTGGAGTTTGTTTTGAAAACTCTTGTTTCTCCCAACATAGTACTTTTCAATAGTCGATCTACGTGGGCTAGTTTCGTGACCTAGTGGCTAGTACAGTTTTGCATATTGCTAGTAACACTTGTTAATTCCTTCAGTAATGTTCCATTCATTTTTTATCTTATGCAGATGGACACAAAAAATATTCTTTTTATATGTGGTGGAGCATTTATTGATCTTGAAAAAACCATTTCAGAAAGGTAGATATTTTTGGCCTTTGTCTTAATCATAGATGCTTTACCATTGCCTTGTTTCTGCCAGAGTGTTCACTAACCTGTATTATTTATCTAATACACCAGACGACAAGATTCTTCAATTGGTTTTGGAGCACCAGTTCGTGCCAATATGAGAACTGGTGGAATCACAGATTCTGTAGTAACATCATCTTTACTTGAGTCAGTGAGTATTGACTCTTATTATCTGAAATACTGATCTTTTTTTTTTTTTTTAATAATTGAAGCTTGTAAATAATGCATCTAAACTACCATGTTGGTGTGTGCTTTCTCCTATACTCCAACACCAGATTAAAGCACAATAGTAAGAACGGTCATAGCCAAAAACTATCATAGTGAGACTAAAATGTTGTGTTTAATACTTTACAGGTAGAAAGTGCTGATCTTATTGCATTTGGCCTCATACCAGAGTTTATTGGACGATTCCCCATCTTAGTCAGCTTGTCAGCTTTAACTGAAGACCAACTTATGATGGTATTCTTACCTTGTTTATGTCTTTTAATCATCTCATATCTTTTACTTCCCGATTTCTCTGAACCATTTAGTGCTCAAATGACTGATTCTGCTTGCCTGTTGAGTGGTCCATCCTATGATAATTCTGCTGTCATTTATGATTTGTGATGCTTTCTACATATAAAGACTTGAGAATCCATATGGGTCTTGCAGCCTCCTAAAAGCTTTAAATCTTCATTTTCTCTCAAGAATCGAGGCTTTTTAAAAATGAACTTCAATATTTTTATAAAATAATAATAAATTTGATAAAGAAAAGAACGTATAGTCATACGGTCTTTAGTCAAGTCCACGGTTCATATTTAATAGCATGGAAAGCAATTGGATTTTTTAAACATTTTAATGACTAGAATAGGCACTTATGATGTGGGTATAAAATGTAAAAGGAAAAGTCAATACATGTGTGTCACAGAGAAAGGAATGTTAGGGACATTCTCTTTCATTGGTAGTTTGAAATTGCAATTTTGTTTTTGTCTCAAATCTTATCTTATTCAATAAAGTTCTTGATTTTGTAGTTTTATATAAAATTTAATCAATGGGAAAAAGTGTTAGAAAGGGTGTGTCTGACAGGATCTTCAAGCCCAATTATGATAATGAGCAAGAATGGGATCAGATGTTGGACCGAACTGGGAAAAAGCCCATCACATGAAAGAATACTCTAGAAAGAAGAAAGAGAGTTCAATAGGCATAATTAGTTAGTGAGGTGGCACACAGTTACTGCATTTGCTGAAAGAATTCTATTAGCATATTCTGTTTTACAGCTTGCAGTAATAGAATAGCAGGGGAATGAGGGAAGGCAGAAAAGAACATTGAACAAGGGTGGTTAGGAGGGTGTCTCTCTGGATAGAAGTCATAGGCTCTAGTTTATCTTTTTCAGTGAATGCAATAACTGTGGTAGATTCCCTTTTTCATCAAATAATACAGTTGCAGTGAAATCCTTGTTGGGGTTTCCATCAGTGCCCTCATCCATCCTCTCTATCTCTCTCTCTCGCTCTATGTGTGTGTGTATATATAATATTTAAATCTTAAATGGTCTGAACTGATTTTAACTTATACTTACAGCAAAATTGGGGTGCCAAGTCCCATATCGTGTGGTATGGGATGCTCGTTAGAGTATTTAAAGAGTCTGGTTCTTCCTTCTTAATAGCTAGCTTTATGATGGATTCCGCAAGTACTTGATACTTAACATTAGTTCACTGATTGTGTGACTTCCTTGGAGCTATTGTAACTTTGGTGATTCATAATTCTTAAATTGCGTAACTTTCCTAGAATCATTGAAACACCCATATGAAAAAGGTGGTCTCTTTTTATTTGATGTTGACACTTTGTTCCCTCCCTTTTCAGTGTTGGTAAAAAAATGGATATCGAAACGTTTTTGGGAAAGTAGAAAGGATTTTGAAAAATGGGAATCCCTTTCTTTCTAGTATGTTACTTCATATTTAGATTTTGAAAATATAGTCATATGACTATTGGGTTTGCAGGTCCTCACTGAACCAAAAAATGCTCTTGGCAAGCAGTACAAGAAATTATTTAGCATGAATAATGTAAGCAGCTGTCTCTCTCTCTCTCTCTCTGTGTGTGCCTCTCATTGTGTGTTTTTGTGTCTATGGCGGTCTGAGTGCCTGATTCTGTGCATGTGACTACTATTTGGTGTGAAACCTGAACTCATGTGGCCACCATATCCATATCGAAGGAACAAAGTTTAGGCATACTGAGAAGCAAACTGTTCAAACTTTACATTGGTTAGAAGGATTGATTTAATGATTGTCCATGACAGACTAATATAACTTTGTAATGAGTCACTCACTTCATATATCTTTTATTTCAAATTTTTGTATAATTAATCACTTTATCTCCCTCTTCCTATTCTTACCATGACATAAAAATATCCCTTAATCTCCTTTTTTTTTTCATCTGTTGATGATGCATGGAGCTTGTCTCAAAACCACTTTTGTCTTCCTATATTGGAACCTGACATAGAAGACTGATCAAACTACCCTTGGTTGATTTAGTCTGCCATTGTTTTTGGCCATTTGGGTTTCTTCTTTGCTGGGTCAAACTTGTCAACTTGTTTTTTCCTTTTGCTAAAAATATTCAAATTGTCCCATGTGTGTCCATTTATTAATTCCTTTTTTTTTTTCAATCAAGAGTGCGGGTAGCTTGTAAAGTGGACACAAGGAAATCTATTTATCTCAAACTTTACCCCTATTCTCCAGGTCAAGTTACACTTTACAGAGAAAGCTCTAAGGCTGGTAGCAAAGAAAGCAATGTCTAAAAATACTGGTGCTAGAGGTTTAAGAGCCCTACTGGAAAGCATTTTAACTGAGGCGATGTTTGAGGTATTGAACAGTTTGCTTATTCTTATATATCTATCAGAAACTGTCATAATTCTCTACAGATTTTTACTGACACATACCATGCTCATGTGCACCAGATTCCTGATATTAAGACAGGAAGTGATCGAATTGATGCAGTTGTTGTTGATGAAGAGTCAGTAGGATCACTAACTTCCCTTGGTTGTGGAGGGAAAATTCTCCGGGGAGATGGTGCTTTGGAGCAGTACCTAGCTAAGATGAAAGATTCAGCGGTATGATCTCCATGCACTGGTTAATGCATTGGATTTTATGTTGGAGGATTGGTTATAAAAACTATTAATTGTTTGAGTCTAGATTCTCTATCCAATTTTTTGATGCTATTATCAGTTGAGCATTAAAAATATACTATGTTGATAGTTTAGAAATCTTTTTAATATATTTTAAAACTTCTAAACTAATACACATCAGAGTATTTTAAAGACACAATAGAGGAACAATACAGTAAAATGTAGTCGAGAATCTAAATTTCAATAGTTCATGTTACCTTGTAGTTGTCCCTGCTTATGTAATAATAACATGCCCCGTACAGGAGATGTTTTCCTTCGTTTGATGCATTATGAGCTATGAGGATGCTGTATTGAGTTTGGTCTAAACCTGCTTGATCTTTTACAGGTTAATGTTGACGTGGGCGAATCAGACTTAAATGAGGGGGATTTGGAGCTTTCATCAAGAGCCATGAGTTTGTAATCTCATTAATCAGTGTATAATTTGTTATTGTTATTTGTACAAAACTCTTAAAAAAAGAGTTGCTGTAATTATCCCTTGTATAACAGCATAGCTACTGATATCTAAGTTCACTGGATAGGAAAGAAATAATAGAAGAAAAAAGAAAGGTATAGTGCAGCAATGCTAATTTAGGCAGCACATTATACAAAATTTTCAATTATTTTTTAGGAAGTCTCAATGAGTATTTTCTTCTTTTTTTTTTTTTACTTTCTTCTACTGGTGCCCCGCTGAGCAATAACCTATTATGGATTTAATTTTAGGCAGTGTTTTTACTGATTTCAAAACTTGAACTTGTGACCTCTTTACATGTGACATGACACTAATCTTAGCTATTGTGCCAAGGATTCTTCTTTCAGATTGTCAAAATGTTTCACATCAAGATTTTTATTTTTGCATTTGTTCGGTGTAGTAAGCGTTTTCTCTGTTGTAAGATTATTAGATTGCATCTGGGTAAAAAAATCAGTATATAGAAAGCTAATTCATGATCTTCAATATTGGTTAAAACTTTAACCTTGCAGCCTCAAAATACTAGACGGTTGACACCACCAAAACCAGATATTCAGAGTTCAGAAGCTCCGAATTAGTCAGTTCTCATGAATTATTTTTTTTATGAAGGTAAAATTAATAAATAACCGTTTCTACTTTTTGATGGTATCACCATGGCTTCTAAGGTAAAATTGATTACTATGTTATCCAGACAAAACCATAGAAAAGGCTGATTGGTTGCTTTTCTTTCTGGTTTGGAATTTACATTATACCCATAATCAACATTCCAAGATGGCATAGGAGATTGCTGAACAAAATTATAAGATTATTAACTAAAGTGTTTTTACATTCAGTGATAACTTAAATTGAGTTTCTAAAAAGTGACGCCCATCCAAAGTAGTACTGATAGTGAAATTCTGTACATTGTTAAAACTTGAATCTGCTTGTTATGCAATTGGTTGAGATTTTTACATTCTCGACCACTAGCGATAGATTTGTGATAAAGTCTCCTTGACATTTTGGTGTATACTCTGGTTTAAGATTTCCTTAATCAATTCTGAACAAATGGCATTGCTGATATATCCTCATATTTTAGTGTTGCTCTCCAGCAATCTTGTAAAAAAACTTGAACGGTTGTTTAAGGTTGTCTCTTAGTTCTCTATCATGTACATGACAGATGCATTCTTTTGCATTAAATTCATTGACTTAGAGCAATTCCAACAGAAATGGCAAACAACATATTGTATAGCTACAAACCATTCAGAAGAATCTATTAGCAGAATACGTTGTCCTCATGGACAATGAATCTGCAACAATGGATTCAACCAACTATGTAGATTATGCAGAGAATCCAATCAGGATATTACTTTCAACAGGATCATTGTCAAGGAATGTTATGGAAGTGAGGACTTTGATACATCCCTGTAGTTATTGGTAATTACTTGATCAAGTTCATATACATGGCATATCATTAGTCCACAACAGTAGAAGGGTTTATTGGTATACATTATTTTTTCAAGCTGTAGTGCTTCTTCACAGCTTCAATCACTTCCCAAGTAATGTTCATTCCTTTGGGGAAGACAACTAAGTCACCACCCCCAATTTCAAAAGACCCAACAGATCCTTCAACAGTAACCCTCACTTTTCCCTCCAGCAGATACATAGTTTCTTCTTCTTTAAAGGACCATGGAATTTTGGTTGGACCACCTTCCCACCTGTTCAATATTTAGACCCATGTGTCAAAGCTAGTATGAAATCTAAAAGATAGCATAGAACCAAAGCACTACAAAATTACAACTCTATCATTCAGCATCAAACTATAAAAGCATACAATTTTCAAGCATAAAATGAATACATATAACAAAATTATCTAAATTAGGTATGTAACTATGCACAATGTAATTACAGAAGATTTAATAACCTAATTACAGGAATTTGATTAGCTTAATTTCAGGAGATTAATTGTTAATTAGCTTAATTTCAGAAGAACAATTTCGATTCTATCACAAAGCTCTTCAAACTTTTTCATATATCACATTTGACATTTAGGTCTCCATCATGAATGGAACATGTGAACTCCATTTACCTTCAGATCTAAAAAATAAAATTATGACTTGTTTATCCTTTTCATCTGTCAGATTATTTCAGCTGATGACACTGATGATACAACTTCATATCCAATTGAGTTAAATTTCAACAAAGAACTTTTCATTCCTCAAGGAATCATCTATCTTTCTGCCTAAGCAAGCATTAAGGTCGGTCTTAAGAAAGAAGAAAAAAATAATTATGACATTTGTCCAAGTGCAAAGTGTTTCCGATAATAAGCAATGGAATGCAAGGTTTTTCATTAATGGTAAAAATTTGCAAGTGCAGACAGATAATTAAAAACTAAGCTACTGCTTGCATCAACAAAAGAATCCAGTAACACGTAAAAAATTTAAAATATACAGTATTCTTAAAATTCCATCCCATCTTCTGTATAGTAATGGTTTACTGCAAAAAAATATAAAACGAAAGAATAGAAAAGAAAAAACCAACAATACTAGCAATGAGGATGCCTTCACACTAATTTCTTTGTTTAACCCACACCTATATGATTAACAAAGGATTAAAATAACACCATCATAACAATGAGCTAATTCCCTCT
Source organism: Vigna unguiculata (assembly GCF_037176805.1). NCBI lineage: Eukaryota > Viridiplantae > Streptophyta > Magnoliopsida > Fabales > Fabaceae > Vigna > Vigna unguiculata. The sequence goes on along the minus strand of NC_140795.1, from coordinate 46,071,248 downwards.
ACCTACCCACCACAGTAACCACTGAGATAGGAGAGTGAAACACAGACATGAGCAAGACCCAGAATTTGCAGAGCAGAAAAGGTTGAAACTTTGAAGGAAACACATCATGGGCAGCAGTGAAAAACGAGTAACAAGATCACACTTGAAAAAACAGAAGAGAAAAAAAATTGAAAATAAAGAAACAGTTACTTGTTCCAAGTTGAGACTCCAAGTTCAGCGAGTTTGGACTGAGGTGGGTTCTTCTCTATCTTCACTCCAAACACCTCATAGGTTTTCATGGCGGTTTCCTTAGGCATGAGTGCAAGAAAGAAGAGGGAGAGAAGCAGAGGAACAAGAACAAGAAGTGACAAACGCAGCACAGAGAGCTTCATTGCTTTACCAAATTGCAGTTTCTGTGTTTCGCAAAAAGTTGTGTTCTGAACAGTGTGGAATGGAAAAAATTTCCACTTTTTCTGATGGCAGAATATTTCAAATGCCACTTGGGAACTATTTTCTATAAAGAAAAGTTTAGACATTAATACAAATGATTCATTGCAGAGCAGATAATAAACTCCCTCTATAAATTATTTTACTTATTAATAATATTAAAAAACAATGTATTACTTATTTAAGAGTTTTTTCTTCAAATTATTTTTAAAATTGTATTTTATTTATAAATAAAATTATATATATGTTTTCTAATATTTATAAAAGTAATGTAAAATAATATTTTTAACAAACATTAGGTTGATGTTTTATTATAATCCAATGTAATACTCTATTTATTATATAAAAACACTATATTTCATAAAGTATATAGTTTAATTAAAAGTAAAATATAATTTTAAAAATAGTTTGAAGTAGAATGATATATTTAACTCTTTATTGAATAAATAATATTAATTTTTCAGGATTTAAAAATATGTTTAAAAGGCAAATAATGACTATAAAAAGCTTTTATATTATGATTCATTTATTATTGAATTCTGACATAAGACTGCTAACGATTATAATAATTATTTTAAAATATTTTTTATTATAATTTCAGCTTAAGGAAGATTTGAATTTTCTTGACATTTTTAATTGAATATTTACTAAACAATTATTTTCATTTGAATATTTTAAAAACTTATATTTTGTAATTAAATTTTGCTCGTTGATTTTATCGTTATTTCAGTTTATGTAATTGTTTTGTTTCGGTCATAGTTTACATGTAAAAGTAAAAAAAAAAAAAAATTGTGAATTTGAATATTTTTAATAAGTATCTATGAAAATTTTTATTCCATAATTGTCCCATTTTTTTTATTTTTAAAAAAATGATACTATAACAATTGAATCTTAACAAATTTAATTGATATTTTTAAGTGATTTTAAAATATAAAAACTCAAAGCAAAATTAAATAAAAAAAATACTCAAAGCAAAATTTTGGTTGTAAAAAGTTAATCTTTTGTATTTATATAAAAAAAAAGAGAATAAAAAGTAAAATAGGAAAAATTTGTAGGGTGAGAGAAAAAAAAAAAAAGATTTCGGCGTTAAGACTTTACTCTTATGCGTTTCATATTTATCATCACATTCAGCAGGTTTGGTTTTGGAGAGCCATAACAAGTCAACCGTAATTAATCACAGCAACTTTTGTTCATGGCTATAAGATCACACTCCCAAAAATTCACCTACGATGTGTTCCTCAACTTCAGAGGCTCAGACACACGCTATGGTTTTGCTGGCAATCTTTACAAAGCTCTTGATGATAGGGGAATCCACACTTTCATTGATGATGAGAAGCTTCAGGGTGGAGATGAACTAGCACCAACACTTGTGAAGGCAATTCAAGAGTCCAGGATTGCCATCACTGTGCTCTCTCACACCTATGCTTCTTCTTCATTTTGTTTGGATGAACTGGTTTACATCCTTGAACGTGCTGAGGAGAAAAAGTTGCTGGTTTTGCCAGTTTTTTATAACGTGGATCCTTCTTTTGTGAGGTACCAAGAAGGAAGTTATGGTGAAGCATTGGCTAGGCATGAGGAAAGGCTCAAAGCTAATAATAATAAGGAGAAGTTGGAGAAATGGAAGATGGCTCTTCATCAAGTAGCTAACTTCTCTGGCTTTCATTACAAATATGGGTACCCACCTCACCAATTTTTTACATCATTCTTTGTTTCATTAGGTTTCACTGCACCTGTGATCTAAAGATTAATGTTAACCTCGACAACTTTTTATTCTTGATCAAGGGAATTTTAGGTTAACCTCTCCCTAGTCACTTTTAAAAGAAGAAAAACGGTCAAATAATTTTCTCACTGCTAGCTTATACAAAAGTTCAAAATCTGATTTTGGGAAAGCTAAATGAAGAAACTTTTACAAATTAACTTATACATAAGATTGTTTTAGTTTATATAGATGTTTAGTTAGTTGTTCTTTCTTATTTTCTTTTCCTAGAAATACATAGGAATTCAACCAAACATGCTCTAAAAATTGTGTTTGGAACAGAGAAGAATATGAATACAAGTTTATTGGGAGGATTGTTGAGTGGGTCTCTGGTGAGATTAATCGTGCTCCTTTACATGTGGTGGATTACCCGGTTGGATTAGATTCACAAGTGTTAAAAGTGATGAAGCTTTTGGATGTTGGATCTGGTGATGGTGTCCACTTGATAGGGTTCTATGGAATGGGTGGGGTAGGGAAAACGTCACTTGCTTCAGCAGTTTATAATTTGATTGCTGGCCATTTTGATGGTTCCTGTTTTCTTCAAAATGTGAGAGAGAAATCAAACAAACACGGGTTAGATCATCTTCAAAGCATCATTCTTTCCGAAATACTTGGAGATAAGAGAATCATGTTTCCAAGTGAGCAGCAAGGAATTTCAATGATACAACACAGACTCCAGAAAAAGAGGCTTCTTTTGATTCTAGATGATGTTGACAAGCACGAGCAGTTACAGACACTTGTTGGAAGGCCTCACTGGGTTGGTCGTGGAAGCAAAGTCATCATCACCACTCGGGACAAACATCTGCTGACATCTCATCATGTTCAAGAAACATATGAGGTGAAGAAATTAAACAAGAACCATGCTCTTCAATTACTTACATGGAAAGTTTTCAAATCAGAACATGTTTATCCGGCATACGTGGAGGTGTTGAATCGTGCAGTAACTTATGCTTGTGGCCTTCCATTGGCTTTGGAAGTAATAGGTGCCAACCTGTGTGGAAAAAGTATACAAGAATGTGAATCTGTCATAGATCAATATAAAATAATTCCAAACAATCGAATCCAAGAGACTCTTAAAGTAAGCTTTGATGCTTTGCAGGAAGAAGAGAAGAGAGTTTTTCTTGACATTGCTTGTTGCTTCAAAGGATATAAACTAACAGAAGTTGAAGATATACTTCATGCTCATCATGGTGCTTGTATGAAATATCAGATATGTGTATTGGCTGAAAAATCTCTCATAAAGATTGATCAGTATGACAGAGTTACATTGCATGACTTGGTAGAGGACATGGGTAAGGAAATTGTCAGACAAGAATCACCAGAAGAACCAGGGAAGCGCAGTAGGTTATGGTTACCAAATGCTATAATCCAAGTTTTGGAAGACAACACTGTGAGTGAACTTTTTCTAATGTGTTGAAGTCTTGTATATACTTGCATTGTAATTTTTGACTGATTCAAGCCTTCTGCATTCACAGGGAACAAGTGAAATTAAAATCATATGTCTGGATTTCCCCTTGTTTGAAAAGAAAATGGTAGAATGGGATGGGATGGCCTTCCAGAAGACGGAAAACCTCAAAACACTTATTATTAGAAATGGTATTTTTTCTGATGATCCCAAATGTTTTCCAAATAGTTTGAGAGTGTTGGAATGGTGGAGATATCCTTCACATTGTTTACCATCTTATTTTCAACCAAAACAACTTGCAATATGCAAGTTACCGCATAGCCTCTTCATGTCATTTCAGATGGGTGGCTTAAGCAAGGCAAGTTTACATTGTACACTCTCCACATCTTGCAAACTAATAAATTCATTTTAAGGTTATTCAGACCTTACTTATTTGTATTCTCTCTTTTTCTTTGCAGAAGCTCAGGAATCTACGGGTTTTGAATTTTGACTGCTGTGAATGTTTAACTCAGATACCCGATGCTGTATCTAATCTCCAAAATTTGGAGGAACTTTCGTTTAAAAATTGCGTAAATTTAGTTAGAGTTCATAATTCGGTTGGTCTGCTGCATAAACTTAGGATATTGGAAGCTTCTGGTTGCATCAAGCTTAGGAATTTTCCACCCCTGAAGTTGAGTTCTCTTGAAAAACTTGAACTTTCACATTGTTCTAGTCTCAAGAGTTTTCCAGAAATTATAGGAAAGATGGAAAACATAAGGGAACTTCGGTTGCTAGGAACTCTCATAAAAGAGTTGCCACTTTCATTTCAAAATCTAACTCGGCTTAGAAAGTTGTCCTTGCTATTCTGTGGAATTGTTCAGTTACAAAGCAGCATTGTCATGATGCCAGAACTGACTCTTATTGAGGCTTGGGGATGGAAAGGGTGGCAGTGGACAAAGCGGGAAGAGGATGAAGAAAAAGATGGCTCAATGGTACCTTCAAAAGTAGAATTGCTTTGGGCGTCAAAATGCAACCTGTGTGATGATTTTTTTCAAATAGGTTTCACACGGTTTGCTCATGTGATAGATTTAGACCTATCGAACAATAATTTCACACACCTTCCTGAATGCATCAAAGAATGTCAATTTTTAAAAAAGCTTGACGTCAGTTGTTGCAGGCAACTTCGGGAAATCAGAGGAATTCCACCAAAGTTGAAACATTTCAATGCAACAAACTGTTTGTCACTGACATCCTCGAGTATAAGCATGTTCCTGAACCAGGTTTTGTCTTGTTTTTTATGTATTTTTTTTTTATAACATATTTTGTACCTAATGTTTGTAAACTTATTAACTCCTTTATGATTAACAGGATCTGCATGAGACTCGAAAAACTCTGTTACTTTTGCCAGGATCTAGGAACCCTGAATGGTTCAATCACACAAGTTATAGACCATCGAGTTCTTTCTGGATTCGCAACAAGTTCCCTGGCAAAGTTCTTTGTCTTTTTGTTGCACCGAAGGATAGAGACATTAGTGATTATGTTAAACCCATGTTGCTCATCAATGACAAAGTTTATGTATGTTTCTTTGATAGGCTCAAGTTCTTGAAGTTGGGAGCAGAACACACATTTCTTTTCGATCTACGAAATTTAATTTTTACCAACAATCTGTATGAAGTGCCTTTAGAAAATGAATGGAACCATGTGAAGGTTACATGTTTTGATTTGACAGCAGCCTCAATGCCTACACCGGTGCCTATACAAAGCGGAATCCATGTATTCAAGCAGGAAAATAGCGATGAAGATATCATGTTCACTGATCCTTATACAAAGAAGAGGGAGCTAGAAATGATCCTTCCTCTTTCTCCATCTATTATTTTGGACTTGGATTTGAACTTTGATTATTTGGACTTTTGATTTGGGCTTTGATTTGGACTTTGATGTTTCTGATAACTTTTCTGATAGTATGTTAAAAAGGTTCTTGACTTGGATTTGAACTTTGATTTAGACTTAGATCTTTCTAATGAAATTTTTTATAATTATTAATATAGAAAAAATAGGAATTAAGATTAATCTCTCTTGTAGAAAATACATATAGAGACTTAATTTATAATAAAGAATATATGGACTAAGTCCTAAATATATATGAAGAATAATAACAGAAAAATAAGATATTTAAATATATCTTAACAATAGTATATTAAAAAGGTTTTTAGTATATTTTAAAACATCATAATCAATATATTTTGAAGTACAACATAGGAACCGAAAAAAGAAATTGAACAAATTAAGTAGAAAATTCAAATTTGACTTTTTGCTTTTGTAATAGCAATACGAATGCTCTAGCCAGTGAAATAACTGTCCCGTTTCTTAACAGTTGGTTAAAGTTTTCATTTTGGCTTTGCTTTCTAGCCACTTGCTGATAGTAGGTTGTAGAAGAATTTGGATTTTTTTTATTGATTTTTTTTTGTTGTTTTTTTGCTTTACTTCAAAATATACATATGAGCATTGATTTTGATGTTTCAAAATATATTAAAAAGATTTTTAAAGTACCAATATTAATATTTAGTAGAAAATAACATTAAAAAACTCAACTGAGAATTTGAGAATTTGAACTTGTTGGGGAGAGGTTGTTTGTCTATCTTTTTCTCCTTGCATTTGTAGGAATTCATGCCAAATATCATGACCAAGTACTTATTCAGCACAGATATGTAAATAATTTATTGATTAGTATTACCTAAATTATATCAATGTACGCAGACCTCGTAATATTAATAAGAAATATATTGAAATTCCAGTTAAAAGCGATTGGATGACAAATTTCCTGATTATGATTTAGGAGATATTGATGACGAACCCATGTATTACCATCAGCTAATCACTAACAGAAGGCCAAAGATGTACAAGATTTTACTAATCTCAAGGATTTATTAAACCACGTAAGATATAAAACATTGGTCTTAACTGGAGTCGGGGTAGTCAAACAATAAGAAAATAAATAGAAAGCATATACACGAACCACTAGTAATAGGTCACGAACACAGTAAATATACATCGGAAGGAGAGGAAAAAGGGATTTGAGAAGCCTTATTTCAGTACATTATAAAATTTTTTCAAGCCCTGCTGATCCCTAGCTATTGTATTGATTTTAATTCCTGTGGTATTCAACTAACACATTAGGATGAAGTAAAGATGGAAATGGTTGACAAATCAATACTATAGCTAGATGATCCTCCTGAATTCTGACCCAGTGTGATGATAACATAGTGATGTAGATATTCCAAGAGGGAAACACCAACTTACAGCATGTTACATCATTAAGTTGTATGTTGCAGGGGAGAAATTTTTATTTCATGTCTACAGAATCACCTTTCTCTACAATGAGGATCACTATAGTTAGATTTTATGTTAGTACCACGGACTTGCCCTATTACTAATTGAAGGGTTGTGAACGGGGGAACTTTTCTATGTTTATGACTGGGTAGAAAATGTAACTACTAGCCATGTATAAAAGCTCATCTGACTATACCGTAATTGTGACAATAAATTAACAGATGCATTGATCTTCGAACATATTTTTTCACTAGTTTAAGACATTTTACAAACTCACGAACCAAAGTTATCTGATAAAACCTACTTGCTCTACTATTGGCTTTACATACATGTACACTAACATTGGATATATGGGAATCTAGCACCTATTATATAAATCAGGTATGTAATCTTGAAGATTGATTTCAAGGCCTCCCCTTCTAGTAGATCATTGAATGCGTTTTTCACTCTAGGATTACGAAATATGCATGTATAATGACAGACGAAGATAGCTGCACGTTCAGATCACATCATGCAATCATTCTTGCCTCCTCAGGGTCCGGAATTATAATGTCAAGCCTCATCATGGGCTTGTACTCATCTGGTATCTGTGCTCCAGCTTGCGTGCACACTTCAACAACAGCAGGAGCCTTTCCATAATATCTCCTTAGTGCAGATGCCAAGGGAGGCCCATTAGGGTCTCTCACGTGCCACACATAATTTGGAGGGAAAACTTCATCCACAGTAGCATCCTGCCAACCATGCTTCCCATCCCTCCACTGATGCTTAAATTCACCACAAAGCTTAGCATTGTGACCCCATGGCCCCACATGAACCTCAGTGCAATAACCACACGCTTTCACAGTGTACATCCTCATCAACTTCCTGACACCCTTTTTCACAATTTCATATGCAGCCATTGTTTCTTCGGCAATTTTAGGTAGATCTGACAATGATGGTCGAGAAAATCGTTCAAAAGCTCTGTAAGTATCGAAGTCATTGAGTGAAGAGGGGTCCGCAAAGCGCCATGGTTTAGGTTCCTCTAAATTTCCACCTCTATCAATTACTCTCTTCCCTAACATCCGTATGGGATTGGTCCTTCGGCGTGAAGGATATTCTGGGATATCAACACCAGCTTGTATGCATAGCTCAACAATGGCTGGAATCCGGTCATATTCAAATCGTGTATCATGTTTAATACGCCTACCAAAGGGGTCAAAAAGATGATAGGACTCAATTGGGACAAGTATATCATTGACGGAACCCTTTACCCAAGCATGAGAACTCCGACGCTCCCTACCATTAGGACCAGAGCAATCCCGAAAGTTGTGACCAGTTTGAGCTACATGAACTTCTGAGCATTCGCTGCATGAATTCAATTGGTAAGAATATAACTCTTGTATCAACAAAACAAATGCAAAGAAACTAAGACATTCATCAAAAAAATATAATATAATCTACCTACAGCCATGTACAGGAATGTGATGCAAGAGCTGGGCAAGACCCTTGATCAAAAGCTTCCAAGCTTCAAACACTTCATAGGCAACAGGAACTAGGTCTGGAACAAGCAATCCATTCTTCGGAGGCTCAAGAGGTTTCTCTATTCCCATCTGCGCAAGTTTCTTGTCCTCCCTTGCAGCCTGTTGTATATCCTTAAAGGGAATTGGGTAGGGTTTTTTCTTATTCTTTGGTAAAATTGGCGGTAAATCCTCATTTTGTGGTAATTTTTTTCGTTTCCACACAGTTTCTTTGCTTTTGGGCCTTCGACTGGAACAAACTAAAACTCCCGGCATTGTTGATCTACCTTTGCAAAATTGCTGGCACTTAAACTGCAACATAAGCAAAACTAAACTGTAAGTTCCAACAAGGATGTTTGGAAAGAAAAAAAATAAGGACAACAATTCATTTAGAAGACTAAGAAAATACTTTCTTCAATGTCAGATAAAGGATAACAGCAATCAGAATTTTCTGCAGCTAATCAGTAGGAGTAAGGCCACAATAAAATTGAATTTCAAGAAAATTAGACTACATAAAATTTAAGAATCTTGGCAACTAGAGTTACAAACACGCATCCATTATATATAGCACATAAGTGACTTGAATCACTACATTAGAAATAAATAACATTTTCTCAAAGGTTTATCCAGAAGAACTCATTGCAATCCACACTTAGAAGTTGAAACTAGTAGATTACGAATATGAAGGGAGGACCGAGTATAATAATTAAAGTGCACAGGACCTAACCAATATTGTGTGAAGATTAATAGCTTTTGCAGTTAGATTAGAGAATATTACAACTCTGCCTAGCACAAGAAGCAAATTCAATTGAGGAACAACAAATTGCATTGAATAACTAGAAAAGGTTAAAACAAAAAAGTGAAATACCGGGATATCCCTTGAAACAGCATAGAAGGTATTTTGGGAAATTCTAACAGTAATAGCAACCAAGAACTACATCTTCAAGATAGTACAAACAAAAATCACTGATCTGTAGCTAATGCTTTATAAATATCTCAACAGTCCATAATAACCTCCGAGATAAACAATCACCACACCACCACAACAAAAGCCAACCAAATAAAATAAAGATGTAGTCTTAAGATAGAGGACTCCAAAAGACATTGACATTGAAATCATTTCTCAGTCAACAGATTAATTTAATGTGACGCTTATTTTTTCCTTTAGCAGTTGCTTCCCCAAGGCTTGTACACGTAATTCCATTTGAGGAATGAACCAATACAATTCTAGAAATGTGTATATTATTAAATAAAAATAAATGGGAGAAAAGCAAATGCAACCTTCAACCCAAGACAATATGACTTAGAAGATAGATGGGGCCAGATAAGCTTCACATTGGGGGAAAAACCTGCAAATAAAAAATCACATTAAAACAAGATAAAGTTGTTGTTGTTTCCCTTTTTGGATTGTATCCAAAATATTGTTAAAAGCAAAATATAATAAAATTAAATTAAGAGCAAAGCGTAACTCACAGCTATGAGAAGGATCCCATAACGCAGAAGAAAGTAGCGGCAACCCCATGTATGTCTGTTCTCTGTTCCTGTAGTTCACTGCAAACTAGAACAAGATGGGCTTTGGAATCAAACAAAGCTGTATTTGCAGCAATGAATCAACACAGGAAGAAGACAGGGAAAAATAATATAGATTTAGCGGAGCAACTGATGCTGGTGACAGAAGATGAGAGCTTGGATTTTTAAATTTTGCCTGAGCACAGAAACTGATTAGTGCTAATTCATGTTCCTAAACTTCTGGGACGTTCATAAATTAATCGGGGAACTGTTAAATGTTACCAGAAGAGATAGAACCTTACCATTGTTCCCACGGAGGTGGTATGTCCAATTTTTAAAAAAAAACTGAAAAAACGAACAGCATACAACCTTTGGTTCTCACTTCTAAGAATTGTAAACCCAAACCAAACCAAACCAAACCAACACAACTATTTTCCCCACAATGGCCTTTTTACAAACATCTTACAGGCTTATACTTGCAAAGTTTATATTTTTCTTTACTTCAAGAACTTTCGAATTTAATCCACGATCAAAACGCTGCCGTTTCTTAGTTCCAATCATGGGTATGAAGAAAGATGAATAGCCATACCTCAGTCTTTCGCCGCTTCTTCTCTGTTTCTGAGACGTGCGCGAAACAGAGCACATGTGGCACGCCAAAGTGATATTTCGATCAGAAAGTTTCTTTCACTTATAAAATTAATTTTATTAGTTTAGAGCATTCTTTAAAAACAATTGAAACACTTTAATATATTTTTAAAAAATTATTAATGGAAAAATTAACTAACTCATATGAAGATTTCTAATGAGATGACAGCGTAAAACTAGTGCTATGATGAATCTTCAAAAATATTTGAACTTAATTGAGATACATACAAAAATCAAATTGTTTAAAATAAAAATTACGTTGAATTGATTTATTAAGGTGATTTTTAAATTTATTGAAGAATATACTTCAACATTAGATTTCCTCTTATAATAATTTAAATCATTCATAAAGTTTTAAGTCACTGGTCATTTAAACAGTTTATGAATTTTTAATTCACTTGAGTTTAGTTCAATTAATTTAAGTCAATATCTTATTGAATTCAAATCTTTTAGACTATTTTTAAAGTTTAATTCAAATATACAATTCATATATTTTTCATAACTTATTTTTCTTTTTAATAATTTTTCCTTTAATATTACACTATTTTATTATTATAAATTTTATAAATATTGATATTTTTTTCATCGTAATGTCAAATATATATTACTTTATATATTACTATTATCTAATCATAAACCTCCTGATTAAGGAATAAGAAGTACCAAACTACTACTTCTGTTCATTAATGTTAGATATTACTTTACTCTATGTGTCCTTGTTTATAACACCCTTTTTAACAATTTAACATCTTTAGAAAAAAAAAATTATTTAAATTAGTTAAAAATAAACAAATTTTGTAGTGCTTTTGTATTTGTTGTTCTAAAATTGTGCTTACACATTTGAAAGCAAAGTAATTAAGAGAAATTTTGTTATCTACCAGTACTTATATGTTTAAAAAATATTTTAGCAAAAAAAATAATAAATGCATTATTCTATTATAGACGAATGTTATAAATAAATGAGAAAATGGTTCTTGTAAAGAGGAAGTATTACCCTTTTTGTTTTTATTTTCTTGACAACAAATCTTAAATAAAAGATTCAGTAGTTTTGTAATGGGAAGATGGTATGCGTTTAATATTAATTTTAAAATTCTAAAATTATAATTATCAGAAGAATTATGTCATATTATTATTCAGTTAGTTCAACAATTAAAAAATTTTATGAATTATTTTTAAGGGCAAATGGGAAAAATCAAACAAGAAAAACGAGTACCAAAGAAACTGAAATACACTTCTTCAAAGTTCTTATTTCATTCAAAACCACAGCACAGCCATTTATTCATGAATGTGTCCTATTGTCTCATTCTCTATGAATATGAACTTGTAGATTCATCCACAGTTATAGTGCTTGTCAACAGCAACTAATACATCCCAAGTGCAAGTCAACCCTTTTGGAAACACAACCAAATCACCAGCAGCAATTTCCACTGACTCCTCTTTCCCATATAGGCTAATCTTCACTTTTCCTTCCAAGATATAGCAAGTCTCCTTATTTCCATATGTCCATCCGAATTTGCTCGGAGGGCAATTCCATCTGTTATACATCAGAATGCAAGTCACAGAGAGAAAGAACTTCATAAAAGAAGAACAGACATATAATTCAAGAAAATGTAACTGCTTCGTCTTCAAAGTTCCAGGCCCGTTTGATTTTTCATTGGAAAATCAATTCATGTACTTTCCAGTGAAAAATACATGTCTCAATGTAAGTTTATGGTTGAAACTAACCAAGACAAATATTAATAAGTGATTACATTTGAGTGCATAACTGCAAGCAGAGTGTGCCTCGCAGAAAGCAAACAGAAAGAATTTATAAATCAGACAAAAACATGCGCACATTCTTCACATGTTTGTTCACCAATCTGGATTAGTGGTCTCAAATTTACAATGTCATCCATGATAATGACAAAGTAATGAATGAATTCCAGGTACAAGTTGAGCATCATTTATTGAACCTCGTTTCTGCAGTAGATTTTTGGTAAATATATACCTTTCACCAAGGATTTTGATCCACCAAACCACAAATTCAAAGCACATGATTAACATAAGGGTTTCATATCTCTGAACATGGTATGTGACATTGTTTAGCAGTTAGTGGTCCTCTGTTCCCTCATTCCGTTTAACATCGTGAGAGAAAATGTGTAGCAGAAAGATCTGAATATGTTTGATTTTTTTTTTTCAAACTAGAGCTGGCCAACAACTATGAATACATCATTACTAACATTAACTATGAAACACCTAATAGGGTAATAGAAAACTTACTAACTAGCAAATATCAATCATTTATCCTGTGCCTAAAAATATAGAAAAATCACTGTGAAAGTAGATAGCAATCATAAAAGGAGTCAAAAATGCAACACAATTAAATATGTCACTGTCAATTTCATCACTGATCTAGAGCTAACCATCGCAGATTTCAAGGATACTCAGTTAGCTTTGTCAGGCATCACTATGATATTTTTTGTTGTCTCTATATTGACACATTTGCACAATACAGTAAAAAAATCTCAATTAACTTCTCTAAAAGTAATTTTTTCCCTTTGAAAAAAGTTTAATTCAATCTTCCTTTTGTATTTTCATATCTTATTAATGTTTATCGGAAGGTTTATCAATGCCTAAATCAGGTTGCATTTGAATAATAAACGATCCAAACCATCCACACATCCATTCAGATTAAACCATCTGCTACACAGTTTCAAATCCATCAAAACATGTTAAGAAAAAGGCTCAAATTAACGAAAGGCCTTGAAGAAATTAGTCCAAAATACATATTTCCAGACCTTAATAGTGAAATTTAAAATTTTCTCATGTCAGAAAAATTAGATTCATTACATAGAAAGCATCATAAATAAAATCAAACACAATCCTTTGGTATTCAATGCTGAAGAATATCAAAGAATAAATACGAGAAATTTAGGGTAAAAGTGAGAAGAAGATGCATACTTTGTCCATTTCCTAACACCAAGTTCAGTGAGGTTCTCTTCAGGAGGGTTCCTTACAATCTTAACGCCAAATTTCTCGATCACGTTACTCATTATTTCTCCCTTCTTAGGTTTTTGCGGAATCACTGATACAATGTAACACAATTGCTGGTTAGGGTATGTTTTACAGGAAATGAAAGACAGTGCTTGGTTTATCAGAAAAGATTAAACTTGATTTTAGTGTAATTAAGAAATCTTCATGTAAATTTAGAAAAAAAAAATTACCTTATAATTAATTTTGTATGTATACTTACTATTAATAGAAGGATTCATTATTTAATGTACACAAATTTTTTCAAATTTACCTTTTTAGTAATCCCTTCTCTAAATTTAAATAATTATTTAAAATATGAAACAATTATTTTTCACTTGCTAATTATTTTTTAATTCATATAATTACACAATAAAAAATTATTAATAATAAAATTATATTTTTTTTTACTTTTATGAATGTGTTTTAAGATCGGAGGTGCTAAGATGATTCTTTTGGAGAGCATTTTCTTTTTTGTCTGATCAATTATTTCAATCTTGTAAGTTGAACTTGTGTTTGTTTTTATGTCGGTTTTCACTATTTTACCTTGTATGCAGTCTTTCTTTTGGTTGTATGTGTCATTTAAGTCATCATTATGACTCTTTGATCAATGATCATAAAGGTTTGTTTTGATCACCTTTGTGATATGTCTATGTAGATAGAGCATCTTGTGGAGCTAAATATGTTGAGTTGTCTTAGGGTTGTTTGTGCAGTTTGGTCAAGTAAGGGAAGCTAGTTTGTATTGCTTGTGTGAGTGAGTTTGATAGAGATTGATTGAGTTCGGTAATGATCATTAATTGTATGGTTGATTTTGGTATGAAAATTGTATAATGAATCTTGTATGATTGGTTGTGAAGGAATGCAGGGAAATATAGGATTTGAGCCATCAATTAAACTAGCACCAATTTCTATGATTTAAAGACTGTTTTAAACCAATACCTAAAAGAGGAGACCCAAATTGAGTTACGAAACAAGTGCTGATTTACAAAATCTTAAATTGATAAATTAGTGTTAGACGCTGAGCGTGAATGATGAAACAAAGTTGAGCCTCATCATGACAACGTTGATCGCTGGTTTTTACAAATTGATCAATGTTGGACGCCATCTGGTGTTGGGCGCTACCCAGTTTTTAGCACGACATCCTCTTGGTAAAATGAAGATTCCTGCTCTGTTAACTGTTGGATTAAGCTGAAATTTTGACAACTAATCTTATACACATGAATTTTCACTTTGACTAATGAGATCTTTGTTTTAAAATCTGTGGTTAGAAAATTGATTTTCACCGTTTGAAAGTATTTTATGTATAACGTCATTTGCCCCATTTTGTTTTTTTTTTTTTGTTACTTTGGATGTCATGTGTATACTTAAACTAGATTATATAGTCGTTATTGCTATAAATTAAGTTGAATATATGATTATAAGCATGAAATGTGTTGTTGATGAAAGAATTTCAAGGAGAAATTCTAAGTGGTGGTATTTTAGTATATGCAATGACATAAGGATTCATTATTAGGAGGCATCCTTTCTCCAATCACTACTCACACTCAAGTATAGTAGAGTAGGTTATGTGGTGAAGAGAACAAGGAGGTCTTAGTCATTGGACTTTATTAGGTCCTAGGCAGAAAATTTACCTTGTGAGTGGTTGGGTGATAACCCCTTGAAGTCAAACTCTACGTAGTTTGGGAACCACCATAGGTGTAGGCCACTAGGAAATATGATGTCAATTGCATGTATCCGGATAATTTAGTTTAGTGTCAACTACTTGTGTGACTATAGATATAGATATGTTATATACCATGTTTGTAGGTTTTTGGGATGATATAAATATACGTATAAATATTTCTTTTGTACACTAGCTTACCATTTTGTGTGTTTCGTGTCTTCTTGTGATGTTCGTCTCTTCTTTTGCGATGATCACATATTTGTTGTGGGAGCATATGAAGTTGTAGGTATAAAGGCACCTCTATAGGATGAAGAGCTATTAGTTACTGGTGGAAGGTCATGAATAGTTTTAGTAAGTGGTTAGTTTTGTATAGGGTTTGTTAGCTTAAGTTGTGTATATAAATAGTATATTTTTATAATTATATCTTATGTAAGACTATAAATATTTTAATTTTAATTTTTGAAGGCCAATATCACGTTCAGAATGACAAGTAATATATCTGAGATTAGCAACATTCTTTTACAACATCAATAATTTCAAATTAAAATATAATAAATTTATTAATTTTATCTCTACAAGATACCTCTAATTTAATAATTTTATATCTTCAAGGACTAATTATCTTTTATATATTTTTTAATTAGGTCATTTTACTTTCTAATAGATAAAAAAGTTTATTAATTAATAAAAATAATAATTTGAATCATTTTTCTTTTAAGCAAAATTTACATAAATTCATTATTTAAAAAAAACTACTACCTATATCATTTTAATATTTCTTTTATAGAATTTACATTATTTGAAATTCTATTATTTAATTTTATTTTATAAAAATATAAATTTTAGAACCATATTATCTATAACAATATATAAAGAGGATTTCTTTTTTTGTGTTCACATTTCAAAATACCAATTTTACTCTTTAAATATAATAATTTATTAAATTTTTAAAAATTCACTGTTATTTTTACAAGTTTTTATAAAATCGGCTATCTCTGCTTTTTTTTTCTTTATATTCTTTCAAATATTCTTATATATTTCACTTTATTTTTAATAAATATAATTTTAATTTATATATTAACTTAAAAACATTACAATATTATTACTTTATAAAATATTATCACGCATATTTAAAAAATTATATACGCAGAAGGGTCAAGCCTGTATTTATTTTGCTAATAATAATTATTTTAACACTACATCCAAAATTCTTCCTTCCTTTTCTGTAAGAAAATGAGAAATAGAATATTTTTTACCCTTCGAGATTTAAATAGAAAAGAAATTGACCTTTATTTCCCTCTTTTCTATCACGCAGATTGACAGAAACTGCAAACAGATACATCGCAACTGCAAAAGATGGACGACGACAACAAGGGCTTGCTGTGGAAGCTTCCGCTGGTCAAGTCCGACCAATTCGGCAAGTTGGGCCCCGCCTTTGGCATCGGCGCCGGCTGCGGCCTTGGTTTCGGCGCTGGCGTTCTCGGAGGTTCGCTTCACTTGCTTCAATTTCGCATACTTGTTACTCGATGCTTTGATATTTCAGCGGGAAAAATCATTGTGTCACTAGAGTTTTCTTGCATGTGAATCTTGAAAATTTATGTGCAAAATCAAGTTAGGGCATTGAGCTTATACTTAAGTCTTTCTACCAGTGAAAATAAGGAAAAAAAAAATGAAAATTAGTTTGTTAAGTTAATTTGTAGAAACAATTTCTTATCATCTTTTAAGTTATTTTTTTTAGCACTGTTAGAGAAAACCTTATTTTTCCTTTTTAGAGAACTTGTGTAAAAATTTGTGTAAAACCATTCTTAATCACTCGGCGAAGAAAAGGACTGTTTGGATTGAGAAATCGTTTTCCATTTTCATTTTTTTGTACTTTATGTTTATGTTTAAGTTGCATATGGTTTTCTATGAAAGAAAGAATAAATTGTCGAGTTAAGCCCTCCACTTGTAACTTTGTCGAATACTCATTTGGAGAACTTTGTCATTCATAATTTTCTTAGTTAGCTTGAGCAATATTTTCCTCCTTAGGAGGATAGATGTGGTCTGTGCTAAAGAAAATGTGAGAGAAAGGTGAAGTTTGTAGTTAGAAATAAAAACAGAAATACTAAGGTGTTGAGTGTGGTGGAAAGGCATGTTCTTCACAATTTGGTGAACCAAGGTTTGAATATGTAATGTATTGGAGTAGTGTTCACATTTAGTGTCTGACGATGCATTGAACAAGACTGCCTCCAAAGCAAGATACAAGTGGGGAACAAAAATAATGAACATAGAAAACATTTTGTACCTTTATAGACCTTTATTTGTCATTTGAGTTCTAGTTTGCTGTTGAATGATTGAAATCTCAAAATCTGTAGTGTTTAAAGGTGCGATATTTTTTTATTGTTGACTAAGTAATGACTTCAACCCATTAAAGACGATGGACTTTCCGGAGAGAAATCTGTGCGATGGAGTGAGAGAAAAGGGAAGAACTAAAATAGGAATTATACTTTTTCTTGGAGATGTTGGCATTAAGTTCTTGCATGGGCTGACAATTCTTGGGAATCATTGGTGGGACTGGGATTAATAAATTTGTGTTAGCTATAAATGAATGGAAGGGGGCTCTCCTACAGTTGCTCAGTTGCACATTGTGATTGTTTTGCTCTATTTTGGGCTATTGCTCTCCTGTTGAGCCAAATATGACTGAGTCAACTATCTAAGACAGGTTGCCACTTTCTAACCCTATACTCAGTCTTTTTCATTCCGAAATGTAAACACTAAATTATGGAATACCCATTATCCCAGAAGGAAGGAGGGGGGGGGGGGGGGGGGGGGGGCGAATCGATGTTTATGGGGTACTGGAAGAGATGCCCATTAAGGCAGTGCAAGTCATTGGTAAATTACAGTTAAATTTTTGTGCTCGGTAGTTGGTTTGATCATTATGGTATAACCCATACACTTTGTTGACATCCTTAGTTATGCCTTCTGACAAATCTTTGTTAACTTTTGACCAATGGTTTTTTATTCCTCGGTGGAATTGGTGAAAAACTGAAAATATTCCTATAAATCTAAAATGGCATAATAGTAAGAGGTAGTCTGCTACTTTTCATCTTTTTGTTTCAACATTGCTGTAGATTCTTTTGTGCATGGCTTTAGGCTTGTACTTGCCTCTTCGGATGGGGCTATTAATAATTAGGACTATTCCTTGCCCTATTGCAGTGAGGAGATATAGTTTCTTTCTGTTGCTTACTGATTTGTTCTTGTTTTAATCATTAAGTTTGAACATATTTCCTGTAATGTTTTATGCTTCATAGAATCTTACACAACATTTGTTTGATTTCAGGAGTGGGTTTTGGCCCTGGAATTCCTGGTTTACAGGTTGGTGTTGGATTTGGTGCTGGATGTGGTGTTGGTTTAGGGTTTGGCTATGGTGTGGGGAAAGGAATTGCACAAGATGAAAACAAGAAGTACTCTAATGTTGGAAATCCTTTTCGTGGAGCTAGAAGCATATCTGAGTAAGTAAATCATCTAACTATCCGTATTTTTTGGTTTTTTGGTGTACATATTATCATTCTGTCTGAACCCTTTTTAATTATTTCATCCTATTAGTTTACTAATAATTGGTGAAAATCCTTTCTATTTTCTTTGCCAATACTTTTAATTGCCAAAAGAGATAAAATTCCTGTATTTGATATTTTTTCAAAAATTAATTTTGCAAATATGAATAAATAATGTCAGAAAAAAATGTGAAGACTTTGGCGTAGAATGCAAATAAAGTTCTTATTTTTACTTATCCTAAAATTTTCGTAAATTTTTGTTCGGTCAATTAGCTGCTCAATGAATTTTTAGATTTATATATTTATTAAATTTGAGACTACTAATTTTGTAAGAAGATCGGTGTTTAGATGTGGCGTTGAGAAAATCCGTGGACTTGATGATTTGATCTGGTTTCAAAATAAAACGCGATACAGAAATTGATAGATAGGTGCTTAGAATACTAAAAAATGTTAGCAACTTAGCACATTCAGGCCTATTGATTGCTCCAATAAAAAACACCAGAACCTGAAATAAAACTCTTAAGATTTTGCTGCCACTTTTAACAAAAAAATTTAGTAGTACGAAAATCTTGCAGCCTTGCTGTTCAAGTAGTATTAATTCTTAAGGCTTGTCGCTTCACATGATTTGACTAATGCTTCTTCAAAAAATATCTTGTTTGATATACATGATGGCACTCCACGACTTTTATGAAAGATGACATCGTCAAATTATGTGGTTATAATGAGCTCTATTCACTATTATTCAGATATACCATAACATAACTTCAAAGATCTTATTGCATGAAAGATTTTTATCCCATCTGATACTGTTCCGTGACTTCTGGCTGCTTTTCAAAATTCATCTCATTTTTAACGCCATTTGGATATTTCGTGTTATTTTCAGGGATGATATTTCTGCACTTGTGGACGACCTTGTCATCAATACTAAAAAGCTTATCAAGGCAACATCAAAAGAATTTGACAAGTGGAGAAGATAATGGAAGAAGCCATTGAAGTACATTTGTATAAAGTATAAAGAAAAAACTCTCTACTAGTATATTCAATTCTATATGTTAATTCATGGCAAACTCTGCATATTCAAACTCGTAGAAGTACACGAGATACTAAATTTTCATATGAATACTTAGCGGGGCTATTATTGAATTCTGCCAATGTTTAACTGGGGTATGAAATTGAATGCCAGAATATTGTGAAGTAACCAGAGCATTAGTGTGGCCTTATAAGCTAATTTTTACAGGTTTTGGTCAATTTCCAGCACCCGAGATATTAACCAGTGTCATCAAAACCGGTATATAGCTGGTCCGAACTGGTTGTTGGAGGAAATGCTATGGAACCTCTAACTAGACCGGTTATTTTGAGTGAATTAGTGATTTGGTGTGATGTGTGTAGTATGGTTCATTTAATAATTTTTTTAATCTGAAATTTACAGGTTATGAACTTTTAACAAATTTTAGTCTATGCAACTTAATTAATGATTACTAGTTTTAATAGTGACTTTGTAACCTATTTGTCTTCTTGGTCTAAATTGATAACAGAATCTCATACTATTGGATGAACCTTCTAATATCAAATTCGGACAGGGGTTTCAAATCTGATACATCGATTCATCGATTTTTAGGGGTGGGTCGTTCTTTAACAAACACTGAAATACTTGCAAGTATTTTCGTAAATAGCAAATCAGTAAGTGAACTCTTGCGTAGAAGAACAGCCACAAGCTGTTTTGTGGGATATAAACTTGGAAGCACTCACAATGTTGTTTTTGTGAAATCTGGTGGTCCACACACGAGACTTGGTGAGATTTTCTTTCAAAATACAAGACCGCCCACAGAATGGACCCAAAAGAAAACAAATTCTTTCACTCTTACTGTTTACTCATGTGAGTGTAACTTCAATTGTGTGGTAGCCCTTATTTCTGCTGAGTCTGAAGATAATTACAAAAAACCTAAAAACCTTGCCTGTGTGGGTATACAGAATGTAAATGGTTGATGGAAAAAGGTCCAAGATGTTAGAGGATAAAACATGTTATCAAGAACCAAGCAATCTTCCAGCTCAGGAGATACCATCATCCTTCACACATCAGGGTTTAGCCAATCAAATCCTTGCATTGGATTGCAAATCTCACGTCTAGGCCAATCAAAGTCCATGTTGATGAATCTGACGTGGCACGTTTACATCCACCAGTCCATGCATATAGTATCTGCATCAGCATTCGCTTAACCCTTCATCCTTTGCCCTCCTCCTTGTGACACATTCACCTGAGTTTTTGAGGCTTCCAAAGCATGGCTTCCCTTGCAGCTTCCACTGCTGCTGCATCCCTTGGCATGTCAGAAATGCTTGGAAACCCGATCAACCTCAGTGGTGCCACAAGGCCTGCTCCATCTCCCTCTAGCCCTGCCTCCTTCAAGACTGTGGCTCTTTTCTCCAAAAAGAAGGCAGCACCACCTAAAAAAGCTGCTGCTGTTGCCCCTGCCAATGATGAGCTTGCCAAGTGGTATGGTAAGTCCTCGAGTTATGTGTGCTTCATCTCAGTTATGTTGCTTCTGATGCTTCACATCCATATCACAGCCTTCTTAGTTACTCTACAGTGTAATTTGAACACAGTTAAATAAATTTTTGCTGTCCCATTTGTTTGCAGGTCCTGACAGAAGGATCTTCTTGCCAGAGGGTCTCTTGGACCGATCTGAGATCCCAGAGTACTTGACTGGAGAAGTCCCCGGAGAGTATGTGGCTTCTCCTCCCTCTAGTCCACTTTAATTCACATTGATATACCACCAGACATTGAACATACAATGTTTGTGAAGATTTTTATTTTAATTCTGTAATGTGTGTCTATGCAGTTATGGTTATGATCCTTTTGGTCTCAGCAAGAAGCCAGAGGACTTTGCCAAGTATGCCTAACACTCACAATTTAGATGTCTGTTTATGTGTTGTGTTACATTTCTTGTGTTGTAATGTTGGGGAGGTTGGTTTGTGGTCTGATGCAGATATCAGGCATTTGAGTTGATTCACGCCAGATGGGCAATGCTTGGTGCAGCTGGATTCATCATTCCTGAGGCCTTCAACAAATATGGAGCAAACTGTGGTCCTGAGGCTGTTTGGTTCAAGGTTTGCATTCTCTTTAGCAACTCTCACTATGCCAAGTTTAGTAATACATTGTTTTTTTCTGACAAGACTAAATAGATCTTACAAGTTCAAACCAAATTTTGAAACTATAATTTCATTTAAACAGGACTTTAAGCCTAATTCAAACTTATAAAATTAGTTTGTAAGGAGATGTTTGTTCCTAATTATATACTGTAAATGACAATTATGGTGTAAATTCAACATAGACTTGAACTTGGAAGAATGTTTCTTTCACTTGTATTTTATCCATCTCTTATTCAATTTTAGTGCTCATTTTTAACCCATGTCTTGAATAAATCCTGATAATTGTGCTAATAATGTACTTTTTACTCAATAGAGTTAATCTCAACCTTTCAATTTAGCTCATACCAATCTTTTTGTGATTACATATTGCTTACACTAAGCCAAATCAATTTTCTTTATGGAATTGTGCAGACAGGAGCTCTGCTTCTTGATGGGGGTACGTTGAACTACTTTGGGAAACCCATTCCCATCAATCTTATTGTGGCTGTCATTGCTGAGATAGTTCTTGTGGGAGGTGCAGAGTACTACAGAATTATCAATGGCCTGGTATGTAAATTTCTCAATCACAACATTTTCTGCAGCAGTTCTCATTGCATTTTTTCTTAATCTCTGTTGTAGCATCAGGATTATTACAACAACAAGGCTACTTTTTATTCAACCGAACAATCTTATTACTGTTATTTTTGTGAACTGTTTGAAAATTAGCAATGCATGTTCAGAAACTTGTAACAAAACTTCTAGTGTGAGCTTGTATATACTTTTGCAAACTTTCTATTTTCACTGATATTGATTTCATCTGATATTGAATTTGAAAGAGTTATGTTTAGAACCTTTGTCTCATAAGCAAGTTTGAAGTAAAGTTTACTATAACATTCTCATCCCAACACCAAGTTACATATTTTCACAGTTAGATGAATGTCTTCTATGATCATAGGAAACAAACTGCATTGAAAACGGATTCAGTAACTTTGGTAAAAGTCACGTAACTTTAGTTAACTTTGTTCAATGTTAACACATGAAAATCAACTAAAATTACGTGACTTTTCTTGAGAAGAAGTCACTGAATCCGTTCCCATAACTTTTTCTCCACATAATGAACTTTGTGGAGCATGAACACTCTTTCAAAGATATGATTAATCATTTGACTTACCAAATTGTGACATATTTTGAGCAGAATTTCGAAGACAAACTTCATCCAGGTGGTCCATTTGACCCATTGGGGCTTGCAAATGATCCAGATCAAGCTGCACTGCTAAAGGTGAAGGAAATCAAGAATGGTAGACTTGCTATGTTTGCCATGCTTGGTTTCTACTTCCAAGCCTATGTGACTGGAGAAGGTCCTGTTGAGAACCTTGCAAAGCATCTCAGTGACCCTTTTGGCAACAACTTGCTCACAGTCATTGCTGGAAATGCTGAAAGAGCTCCAACTCTCTAAACCATTCATCTTCTTCATGTTTTTCTCCAATCTTAATGTACAATACATATCAATGAGATATTTTAAGCCAAATCTATCTTTGTTCCTTGGAACTCAACTCACTCTTCATTTGTAGAGCCTGCCCTCAATCTCAACTTCACAAAATTCAATTTCTCCCAGTTTTTCTGTCTCTGATTAAGTTAAATCATTCCACAAAAACACTACGTAGAAGCAAAGTCTTAATTTCAAACTTATAATTCATAGTGCTTGAGCTGTTTCAAATGGGGCATGGCAATGAGGTTCTCTGGTTGTAGATCAATCATGTGTATCTCAGACTCAGTTAATTCTGATACAGACATCATTTGACAGAAAAAAATAATCGCAAAAAAAAAAAATTATACAAGGAAATTGTATGGTAAAAATCATTAACTTCAGGATAAGTTAAGTTCACAGTAAAATACTGCAGTTTTGTAGCAATAACTGGTTGCAGAAACATGTAGAGTTTCAGCTAGTATATACTCTCAAGAATCTGTGAAAGCTAATCATAAGAAATGACATAGGTGATTTTTCATGTATTAGGAAGCAAAATCATGGTTGGCGCACAATCAATGAAGTTGATTTTGTTAAAAAATGATTGTTAAAAAAGTAACTTATTTTTAAGTGATTCTAAGTAAAAATTGTTATTTGTTATTTTGGTGTCACAACTTATTTCTCTCTCTTTTATGACGTATATATTTATTTTTATGAGGAATAACTATTTTAAAAAGAAACAGAACTGTATTTTTATCTTTCTGTTTTTTTTTAAACAAGTTTATTCAAACATGTTAAGTGGTTATTTATTAAAAAACATTTTTGTGAGAGATAAATGCTTCTGAAAAAACAGAAAACTCTTTTTTAAATATATTTATCCAAACATGATAAGTGATTGTTTTATTAAAAAACATTTTTTTCCTAAAAACCAAAATTTAAACAACATGCTTTAGTGCATCCAAGACATGCAAAGTTCAAACCCATGAGTTTATTTATTGTTTTAGTGAGCAAAAATTAATCATACAAACTCAATTTAGAGAAACTATTTTTTATTGCCTTTTGTCTCGGTTCAAATTATTAATTTATTATTGAGTTTTTTCTTGCTTTGAAATAATTTTTTGAAGGCCATTTCATCCTTCTCCTCAATGATTTCGACCTACACCCCCATAAATTTTTATATTCCAAATTTTAGAATTTTGAATATAATTTTTTATATTTTAGATTGTACATGTTAAAATACAAAATAAAAAATAATTCTGAGTTATATAATACAGAATATAAATATATTTTAGATTGTGTATTTCAGAATACATACATACATATATATATATATATATATATATATATATATATATATATATATATATATGTATAAAGGTGCAATTATAAAAAAAAATTAAGGCCATGCAGCCCAGTCTAAAAGTCCACTCTAGAGCAAAGCACAGCACCTAAAAAATGATCCCTGTCATTGACACCCCCAGGTTACTATTTAAACTCCCATTCAAAGTGAAAAGTCAAACTTTTTGTATTTAATTGAAAATACTTCCGACATAAACATGTTTTTACTGAATAAGTAACTTATTCTTTTGAAAAAAAAAAAGACAGAAATTTATTTTTCCTTGTATCAATTTAAATAAAAAACAATAAAAACAAGTTATCCACATGTTATATTTCTTTTAAAATAATCAATACATCATAAGCAAGTTTTCAATACCTTTTCTTTTCGTTAAAAATAACACTATATAAACAAATTTTTGATGTATTAATTTTTTAAAAATTATATTTTAGAAAAAGAATTAGTTTAACACAAACAGAACCGTTAATTTTTCTTTTCAAAAAAGTTAACATAACACAACGGAAACTTATTTTCTAATGTTAATATTGTCCATTATGTTAATTTGTTTTTGAAAAATTAATACATCAAAAATTTATTTCTGCTGTATTGTTTTTTTGTAAAGGAAAAACAGAGTAAAAACTTTTTTCTTTAAAGATATTTTCATTAAACATATGGAGATTTTAAGTAGAAATAAAGGGACAATAGTAATTCAAGTAAGAAACTCCGTTATGGAACTTGGGCCGTGTAGAAATAATGCTGGCCTCTCTTTATGGAACTGATTATGATATTTCACCCTTTTTCGTTCTGTTTCTCTTTGCACCTTTTCATACTTCATACTTCGAAAATTATTTTTTCGAAAACTAGTTTTTAGACAAAAAATAAAGGAGGGAACGTATAAATTATCCCACGTAAGATCGAGTATTTGCAGGGGCTTACTTATTTCTGTTTTACTTTTGATTATTAATTAAAAATTATAGGGTTAAATAAGTTTTTTGTCTTTTAAGTTTCAGTAAAATTTGGAATTAGTTTATTTTGGAAACTGTTAACCAATTTAATCTTTCATTTTTAGAAATGTATGGATTTAGTCCTTTCAACCAGATTTTGTTAAGTTTATCTAACGTTTCAAGTGCATTTCATGATAGTATTTAAATTATTTATATCGTTTGACTCATTTTCGCTTAAATACTAACTCAAATATTATCATAAAACGCGTTCGAAACTTCAAATAAACTTAATAAAATTTGATTAAAATGACTAAATTCACGTATTTTTAAAGATGAATGACTAAATTGGTCAAAAATTTCGATGAGGGACTAATTTCAAATTTCACTAAAACTTGAGAGACCAAAAACATATTTAATCCAAAATTATACGATTAAGATTGTAATTAATTTTAATCTTTGTTATATATTTGTTTTTTTTTTTTTTGCATTTTATCACAATATCTAAACCAATTCTTGTGATAGTCTAACAAATTAAATTCTCATTTCCTTAAAATAAGTTCATTTAACGTCACACACCATGTTCTTCGTTGAACAATGCTTACCTAAGTTGAGAGTAGTTCCTTCTAAACTAATCAATACAAACTTTTTTATTTATAATTTTCATGTTGTGATAATACAATTAAAGATACTTTCTTTAAAACTTTAAAGCTATTTTAATGGGTTTATCTAGCATGGGCTTGCATAATAAACTAGAGTATAATAAAAACCTCTCTTTTTAGCATGGTATTTATTAATTAGTTAACAATCTAATGAAAGGGATAAAGGAAACCTAATTAATATTTTTTTACTTAAGTTGGATACTTGGGTCCATTGTCATCATTTCCAACTTTATGGTTGGAATCTTGGTTTTTTTATTTTAGGTTTTGTGTTTATCTTTTTCACCCTTTTCTTGCAGTGTAATGTATGAAAGACAGCCTAAGCTTTCTGCATATTCTATCAAAAAGAGATGCTCTTGATGTTGTTGATGTTGACCCATTCCTAAAGACTCCATTTTTCTAAGTGGAATGCACAAAACAAAGCACACATGCACACCCACTTCAATTCTCATACTAGACAAAAGAAAACTTCCAAGAAACTTTCTCCAATTAAGACAATTCTAGATCATCATGCAATTTCTCACACTTCAAAAAAATACAAAAAATATATTATAATTTTGGTATCTTTTAACTTTCATGCATCATTTTTTTTCTTTTTTCTTTTTCATCTTTAAACTATTGTAGTTTTCCATATTTGAAAATACTCATAATTTCATCCCATACCAAGTTTTTGGTAAATTTTTTTTCATATTTAATTAAGTTATTTTTATGGTGCCTTGAATATGTTATTAGATATCGTTAAATAGTGGACTTTAAACCTAACTCAACTCTATAAAAAATACAATAATACATTACAATTTTGTTATCTTTTTTAACTTTCATCCATCATTTTTTCTTTTTCCTTTTTATCTTTAAACTTCATAGTTTTCCATATATGAAGATACTCATAATTTCATCTCATACCAAGTTTTTGGTACATTTGTTTATTTATTTAATTAATTAAGTTGTTTTTATGGTGTCTTGAATATGTTATTAGATCTCATTAGAAAATGAATTTTAAGTCTAACACAACTCCACAAAATTGGTTAGTAATGTGATATTTATACCTCACCTTATTATGAAATTATTTTATCTCTAGTCGATGTAAAACTTCCAACGTATCTAAGATTTCATTAATCGAAAAAAAAAACTTGATAATTTGATCAAAATTCAAATTTCTTTAGAAAATAAAACTACACATCGAAAATTAAAAGGATGGTCAAAATTAAAAATTTAACCCAAATAAAATATCTCCAATCACCCACGAGAGAATTGAGTACTCACCATGTTATATTATAGTGATGCAAAGTTACCTTTCAATAATTATGCACATGAATAGAGAGAAAAAAAATTATATAGAAGAAGTGAATAATGTGAAAGCATGATAATTAATTTCCATGTTTGTTCCTTCCCTTCTATGTTGGCAGTTGCTCCATTACTACCCAACAGGGATGAGAGAATAACGGCTAATAATTTTTAGCCACATGACCTTAAAATCGTCACATCCAAGTTTTTTAATTCTGATTATTGTTTCCATCATTATTAAGCTGGTTGGAAAGAAGATTATGGAAACTAATCTTTTCATTTTTTTTTCTTTTTCATTTTTCCCACAAAAACAAGATATTAAGGTTAATTGAGCAAAATGATTTTATGCTTCTATTCAAATTGTTCTTCTTCAAACACTCAAGTTTTTTCTTTTTCATAGTGTGTAAGAAAAACACACATACGGCATTTTGATTATGAAAAAACTAATATAGGGTTTCTCGAATTTGGGACCATATGAATGAGGTATATATGATGTCTTATTAAATCTATTAGATTTGGACTTAAAGTTATTCGTCTTAACGTGATTATTACTATATGATTCTTTTGATATTATTTTAAAATAGTTCGATTAGTCATAACTAGGTACTAAAATACGTATTATTCTATCGGAATCTTCCATGAACATGTTCAATATTAGTTTAGAGGTTTGTGAAAGTAAAAAAATCCACTATAAATGATATAATAACGATCTTAATATAATATGTGGTAATCATTATTGTTCTAACTTCAATTTAGTTAAGATAACATTGATTATTAAAGTCCATTATTAAAATTTAAAAGATATGATTTGTTTCAAAATCTATAAATTTTTCATACTTTTTATATTTAAAAGATGTCTAAAAAAAATTAAGAAAAAAGATATATATTAAAATTATTTTATATAAACTTCTAAATAATATAAGATTATTGGATATATTAAAATAATTTTCAGTCAGTATCTGAGAAGAATGATGATTGCTTTTGGAATCACTTTATTATCCTTTTGGTTAAAGTTTAAGAAACGATAATTCATCTTTAAAATCTAATTTCCATCCTCACGTACAGTGTCAAATATGTTAATAATATAAGATTTCTGCAAATAGAATATTCTAGAATGGTATAATTGTGTGGTGAAAGTGAGTGATAAAAATATAACTTCCATGGGGAAAAGAATATTTGAACTCGCAAGTAATTATAAACATGTATTTTGTTTTTTTGATCGATTGAGGAAGAAAAAAGAAAATAGTATGTGTAATAAATGATTAATGGAAAATAAGTGAAAGATAAGAAGATGCGATCGGGGACGATCTTCCAAACAAATGTTTTTGTGAATTTCTATCAAATTCTTAATATTTCACGGTTCTTCTTTCACTCTTAAAGAATAAAACACAAATATTTTTTTTTTATCAGCAACAAAAAGATCTTGTGTTCACTCTTTAAAACATTAAATATCATTTTTTTTAAATCTGGTTCTAAATTTATTTTTAAATATTCAAAATGTCTTTTAACATCAGAATCAAAATTATATCTATAATAATATATAAAAATATGTTAATATTTCGTTATTCCATAATTAATATTTTAAAAATTGATTATTTTATAAATAATTTATCTTTAATCATTTTCTTAAAAAAATTATCTTTAATCATTATTTTAAAAACTTTTTTTGTGTACATATTTTATTTTTTTAATTTTACATTTAAAAATTATTTAAAAAGTTAATTATATATTTGTTATTGATCTTAACTCATATTTATATGAAAAAATAAAAAAATGTGAATACACGTACACAATGTACATGTGTTTTCACTAGTATTATTATATTAATATTGAGAGATGAAATTCTTAGTAATCATATCCTAAGATAATATAGTAGACTGTTACATCTATAATAATATATATATAAAGAAGATATCATCTTTGGTGTCTACATTTCATATTTCTACTTTTACCTTTAATTATTATTTTAAAAATTAATTATTTTATAAATAGTTTATCTTTAATCGTTATTTTAAAAAACTCTTCTTAATCGTTATCTTAAAAACCTTTTTTATCTTTAATATTTATTTTAAAATTATATTTCATGCATATATTTTATTTTTCTAATTAATATCTAACAATTATTTTAAAAATTATTTATATATTTTTTATTGATCTTAACTTAAATCTTTATAAATATTAAAAAATGCGAACACACGGACACTGTCGCATCTATGTGTCTTATTCGTTGGTTAACATAAACGTATTGATATGATAAACGAATGACACTTTACATCAATATTAGAGTGATAACTTTATTCAAGACATTTATTTTAATGAAAGAAAATTGTTAACTATAACTGAATTGGAATGATTAATGTTGTATTACTGATAAATCATGTTTGCTATAAAATGCTTTAGTATGAATATTTTGAATAGAAAAAAAAAGTTTTAGGAAAGATATTTTATTAGTTTCAAAAAAATTATTTTATTGTAAAAAATTTCACTATGATATACTGGCCCGTAGAATTGTTCTATTTAAATTAAATAATTTGATTCGTGTTAATTTTATGTATTATATTACTTATTTTATGTCGTATAATTTTGAAAAACTATCATATTCCTATACATATTTTATATCAATGTCTTTAGTCGTCATATTTTGTGAACTCTAATAGATGACACCATATATGAACTTGTTAAACATATGCAATTTTTTTTTTTTTATGAATAATTAGATACTTTACTTTTTCATTATAAATCAAACTCATAATTTGAATACACCTAAGTCCATTAAGTTCATTCATACACATAAAATTTCACCAATGTCCATTACTTTTCTTGTTTAATAGTCTAATTTAGAAAGGGCAAGTCTAGGATTCCAAGCTACAGCAAATCCAAGGCCTCAAAAGTAGCAAAATGCAATATTTATCTATTGTGCCAAAACCCTAATTTTTTGGGTCACTAATTAATTAATAATTACCAACATTTTAATTTAATTTTATCTTTAGTTAACCAATGCACTAAAACATAGTTATCTCACTACACATTCACACTATGCTCCAATCTCGAAAAAGGCTAATACTTCAAACCTAATCTTTGTGAAGGAATCTATGCTTCTTCAACACAAGGACAAAGTAGAAAGGTACAACAACACTAATAGTGATTTATCACACAATTTGTGATTAAACTAATGCTAATGACACATAACCACTTTTTCTTTTTTTTTTTGGTACAATCTTTCCATATTCTTCTTTGTCTTAACCTAATGTTAGTTGCATCATGAACTTTTTACTCTTCTCTTACGACTTGGATTATTGTTCTTCTTCTTTTACATGATTAAGATCATATTAACCCAAAAAAAAAAAGAATTTTTGAAATGGAATCATCTTCTTTTTTTTTTTTTTGTGAGAAAATACATTTTACTATTATTTTTTGTCTGGCTTAGAGATATGTATAGTATGGTCAAATATTTTAGGCCATGGCTATTGGGCAATGGAAGAAAACAAAAGGTGGATGGATATTTTAACTTATATTAATATTAGGACAAAATGGAAACAGTTTAAATATTTAAATAAAGGAATCTTCCATCACAATAGTCCAATATTTTGAAGAACATGGTGAGAGATGGTAATAGAAAATTACAAGTTAATTAAAATTTGGTTTTTAATTAGTCGGACGATATTCACTTTTATTTTGATGTGTCAGTTTGGTATCCGCTTTTAAAAATGTGTCAATCTAGTCTAAATTTGTGAGAAAGTGTCTTAATCAGATTTTTTTGGACAAAAAATACTAAAATCGTTAACTTAATTTATGATTTTTACTACTAAATTTTGATATAAACATTAATACTTAATTTTGTAAGTCATTTTAAATATTTATACCATTATTAATGTTAATAATTTGTTGGTGGAAAGGACCTAATTGAGATATTTTTTTTAAAAGTTAAGACTCAATTAATATATTTTTAAAAGCGAGTACTAAACTGATACATATAAATAAAAGTGAGTATTATCCGATTAATTAAATCTTAAAATTTTGTGATTGATATTTTTTGTGTGTAATGTGAAGATGAATGAGAGAGAAGAAAATGTAGAAAGAAGAAGTGGGAAGGGGTGTCAGCAACCTCTGAAACAGCACAAATGGGGAGAACCCAAAAAAGCTGAGAAAAAAAGTGCTTTGAGAAAACGCACTTTTCAGGTTTTCTTTCATGCTTTTAAAATATTATAAACCTCATCTCAATTTCCAGCTATTAACTCTCATATTCATATATTATTATTAAAAATGAATTATAGTTTTTAACCATGATTTTATCTTCTTGCTTTTATGTTATTTTAGTTTCAAATTTTGGAAAGTAATTAATTTTTGTTCCATTGAAACTATTTCAAACTAAAATCCATTCATTTTTTCTTCATCCACATGATAAAATTAGATAAAATAGAAATTAATTCTAATTCTCAAATGATAAATTTAAATATAAGAAATGTAATTAATTGTAAAGATATGAAATATGTAACTTTGATAATTAGATCAAAATTATATATAAATTGATGAAATAGGTAATGCAAAATCACATTATAATTCGATAAACATATTTATTTATTTTATCATCTTGTAAATGTAAAGTATTTATTTATTTACACTATCACGTTTAATCTATATCAAAAATACGATTAGTTATAATATAGTATTCAATTTCAATTCAATCATAACTTTTCATACACATCATTGATATATTATTAAGTGTGGGATAAATATTGTCTAAGAATAATTATGTGAATATTATTTGTGTTTTAAAGTTCTGTTTTTGACTAACTTGAATTTTGAACGAATCACATGGAAAGCGAGTTTGAGCTTACGATGGGTCTTGAAGCACAGGATTGTGGCCAAGTTTGAATTTGAAAAGTCTGATTAAACGAGGGAATCTATGCCCACTCCAAGAAGGCCTACCACGCGCTCGTAGCGCGTGTGGATCATGCTGTACCCTTTCCACGTGACAGACGTAACCCGATTACAGAGTAGGACCCACACAATTAATGGTATCCGTTGATTTTCATCATATATATATATTATTGGCACGTTGCACCGTCTCGTCAAGAATAACAAAGAAAATATTAAAATTGATAATGTAAATTTTAAAAACCTTCAATATTTTCTCAATAGCTAAATTATTTTAAAACACATTTAAATACCCTAAACTTTAGTAAACATTTTGTATCTATAGTATATTTAGAAAAGCTTATCCATAACATTTTTTAACTAAAATTATATCGTTCTTTTAAAAAATAAAACTGCTTTTTCATATATATTTTGTTCTAAAATTAATTTAAAAAAACTCCTTAAAACATATTTATAATATAAAAACGTCTCCAAAGCTTTAAATATTTTTTCTTGAACAAAAAGTAAGCTTTGAAGCTAAGCAAGAAGCACATAACTCGCTCAATAATTCTAGTTTGACCAATTTTGAAAAGTTAATTTTGATATCAATCAACAGTTTTGTATTCCTAAAGTAATTTTAAATACATATGATAGAATACAATCTTACTTTTAATTAAATTTTTTATTACTTGATTATAAGAAATGGATATATATATTTTTTGTGAAAAATATTGAACGGGGACACATGCAAGAATTTAAATTAAACCAAACAAATACCAAATTGAGTTTTTAAAGTGTACTAATTTTTTTTTTTTGCGATGAAATAATGAAATTAATAAAAAAATCAATTAAATATCAAAATGGATGCATTTAGCATTAAATAAGGTTTAAACTGACAAAACAGTACTCATAAATGCAGTTGAAAAAAAAAAAATCATGGATACAACTGCAAGCTGTATGTCCCATAATGAGATGATAAAGTTAGAGTGTCAGGAACAAAATTAAATGAAGTGAGATAAATCATACATATTTATAAAATTTATGAATTTTTTGGATTCAACATAAAAACAAAGTACGTGAAATAAGGTATTGTTGTAGTTTTTATTAGGACTGAAGAGTGAAAAGAAGGGGGTAAAAAAATGAAAATTGAAATACATAAATTAAAGAAAAAAGTGAATAAAAATTGACATTTTACTATTTTTTTCCTTATTTTTTAATGTAAACTACACTTTTCCTTTTCATTTTCTTATTTTCACTTTCCCATCTAAATAATCTCTTTTAATTTTAAGCAAATCTTAAGGAAATTAGAGAAAAATAAATAAAATATTTCTATTCTTATTTTCTTTCTACTTATTCTTTAATTCAAATAATTATTCATTAATTACCAATTTTTTATTTAAATATCTAATTAAATTTGAATGTTTTTATAAGTTTATTTTTAATCAAATTTTTATTAATATTTTGTTTATTAAATATTTTAAATTTTTATATCTTCTATTTATTTTTTTAATTAGATAACGTAATTGTTAATTTGTTTTCTTATTTTTTTAATTTAGTAAAAAACATAAATTTTACTATTAATATAGAATGATATTATTCAATGATAAATAAATTTGTTATTCTGGTAAATAATAATTATTTAATGTTAATAGTTTTCTCACAATAGAAATACTGATATAAAAATCATATAAAAAAATAATGATCTGGTTATGTAACATGTTTCATTATTAAAACAATAAAAAATGTTCATTATTTTATATTTGCTATAGTATTACTTTAAATTAATTATAAAATTCATGTGATAAAAACTTTGATTAACAAAAACTTATTTAATAAAAAATTAGTTAAGAAAATATAAAAAATTGAAAAAAAGATAATTAAAAATATTGAAATTAAAGAAATAATTAGGTTTTAATTAAATCTAAAGTAGAAAAATAAAGATAAATAAAGTGAGATAAACCACAATAACTAGACAGTAGCAAAATTTAAATTTAAATGAAAATAAGACAAATTCATTATGAGTGCCAAGTTAAGAATATTAATTAAATTTACATCATTCTCTCTGCTTTGTTTAGATAGGTGGAAGAATCTCTTTTGATTTTAGTTATCATAATAAAAATGATGATAGCATGCACCACACTGTGACACTATCTTACTTTCTCTCCACCCAAAAATAAAAATCCCTCTTTTCAGTTCCAAGGAATGAATACACAGCAGTAATATCAGAGAACAAATGTCACGTCCAAACACAAACTTTGAACATGCAACTTCACAACCCTCACACACCTTTTCAAGCTTCGACCAATCTAATGGTCAACACTGCATGTGCATCATAACTTCCATGCAATGTGCACCACTGCTTTTCACCCCTTTCTTTATTCTCACAAGATTTGTAGTTATAGTTACTAATCATGTTGCTTAAGTAAAGGATAAGCTACATTAACACCCTCTGTGTTTGGCCAAATTTGTCTTCAAATTTCTTCAATTTTTACACCTGTGTTTGAAGTTACTGTTTATTATTTTATGTTTCCTTTTCAGTTTCTGACATGTCCACTTCCCTGCACCTTTTGTCACTTCCACCACCACTTCTCTCTTTGGCCTCTTAGTAGAGAGAAAAAGAAAAACGCACAAAACCAGACACAAACACTGCTGTTACAGAATCTAGTAAAATAGTTTTCAGAACAACAACATAGAGTTGAAAACAATAAGTTTGGTTGAATCAGTAACCATTTTCATCTGAACATGGCTTGTTCAGTGCATCTCCTTCCACTCTTCTTCACCCTCCTGGTTTTGCTCTTCAACCCAACACGTGTTTGTGGTAATGACGAGCTTAAGGCTCTGATGGACCTGAAATCCAGTTTGGATCCAGAGGGGAGGTTTTTGTCCTCATGGACCATGGATGGCAACCCCTGTGGTGGATTCTTTGAGGGAGTGGCTTGCAATGAGAAGGGTCAGGTGGCAAATGTCTCTCTGCAGGGGAAAGGTCTCTCTGGGAAGCTTTCGCCAGCCATTGGTGGACTTAAGCACTTGACAGGACTCTACTTGCATTATAATTCTTTGTATGGGGAGATTCCAAGGGAAGTTGCAAACTTGACTGAGCTCAGTGACTTGTACCTGAATGTGAATCATTTGTCTGGTGAAATCCCACCCGAGATTGGCAAGATAGAGAAGCTTCAAGGTATAATGATGCCATTTTTGGTGTAAAAATTGAAACTTTCAGTGTTTCCCACCTTGATTTGGCTTCTTGTGGTCCTCTGTCCAAGGTTTTTTGTTGGGTCTTTTAAATGCTGTGCGATTGCGGGCTTTACCGAAAGATTTGAGCTTTGTTTTGTTTATTTGCTGTGCCATTGAGTTTCTTTTTGTGTTTGGTATTTTTATCCTTTTTTCTCCGTCCAATGGTTGGTTCTCTTGCACCGTGATGTTCCAAAATAGTTAATTCACTTGATAAGGAAAAAGAGTGGTAGCTTTGAATGTTTTTGCACTATATGGTTTTGGACCAGAAGGCGGTTTTTGCAACTATTAAGATTATTTTGAACAACCTGGTGTTAACTGCAAGAGGTAGGTGTGAACTAGAAAATTAAAGGATAACAGCATTTTTAACCTCTTGTCCCAGTTTCTGAGATCTATTTAATGTTTTTTTTTTTGTGGAAATCTCTTACCTTTTTTTTTTTTTGCATAAATGAAGGATTTATGTAATGCTACAATGCATTCAAAATTCTAGCATCCAAAATTGTTCATAAAAAAAAGTTCTAAACACATATCAGGATTTATTGCCCAGAACTTATTTCTTACTGTCTGCTTTCGCTTTTTTCGTAGAAATAGTGTTTGATTGGTGGTTTAAGTTTGGGAGTGTGCTTATCTGTTCTTTTTTCATGTTTTGCAGTTTTGCAGCTCTGTTATAACCAGTTAACAGGAAGCATACCTACACAGCTTGGCGATTTGAAAAAGCTCAGTGTTCTTGCTCTTCAGTCAAACCAGTTGGCTGGAGCTATCCCTGCTACTCTAGGAGATTTGGAAATGTTGACGAGGCTAGATTTGAGTTCTAATATTCTCTTTGGTTCCATTCCCACTAAACTAGCCAATCTTCCTTCACTGCAAGTTCTGGATGTTCACAACAACACTCTCTCTGGGAATGTACCTACAGGTATAATGATGCCATTTTATTGGTTCTGTTCTGTGAATTTCCTTTTTGATATTTTTATGTAACATAAGTTTAATATACTTTTCTTTGTTTGATGAAGCTTTGAAGAGACTAGAGGAGGGATTTGTGTATGAAAACAATGTGGGGTTATGTGGAGTTGGGTTTTCATCCTTGAAAGCTTGCACTGCTTCAAGTAATGTTAATCTCACTCGACCTGAACCTTATGGAGCAGGAGTTGGAAGTATCTCTAGAGATATACCAGAAACTGCTAATGTAAAGTTTCCTTGCAATACAACTCATTGCCAAAATCCATCAAAATCCAAACAAGCCACATCTATCACAGTTGGCATTGTTCTAGTAACAATTGCAGTATCAGCAATTGGTGTTTTGACCTTCACCGTGTATAGGCGCCGGAAACAAAAGCTTGGAAGTGCCTTTGATACCTCTGAAGGACGACTAAGTACAGATCAAGCCAAGAGTATATACAGGAAAAATGGATCTCCTTTGGTTAGCCTTGAGTATGCTAATGGGTGGGACCCTTTGGCTGATAGCAGGAATTTCAATGGGGATAAGCAAGATTTGTTTCAGAGCTTCAGGTTCAACTTGGAAGAAGTGGAGTCAGCTACTCAGTATTTCTCAGAGTTGAATCTGTTGGGGAAGAGCAACTTTAGTGCAACATATAAAGGGGTTTTGAGAGATGGATCTGCTGTTGCTATCAAGAGCATCAGTAAAACTAGTTGCAAATCAGATGAAGCTGAGTTTTTGAAGGGATTGAACATTTTGACCTCACTGAGAAATGAGCATTTAGTGAGGTTGAGAGGATTTTGTTGTTCAAGGGGACGAGGGGAATGCTTCCTGGTCTATGATTTTGTTCCTAATGGAAACCTTACACGCTACCTTGATGTGAAGGAAGGTGATGGAGAAGTTCTTGAATGGTCAACTAGAGTTTCTATTGTGAAAGGAATTGCTAAAGGTTACTTTCTATCACACCTTTTATTAAAATAGTTTGATTCTTCAACAATCAGCATCTTTTCAATATTCCAAGATATAAAGTATACATACACCAACCAACAACATGCTATTACTAAGAAAAATGTTTGGTGAATAACTGATAGCATTTCTTTTCTTGCTACTATTCATAGATGCTTCAAGAGATGCTATGCTAACACCATCATAATGCTTGAAATAAACACATGCTCAGTTACAAACCTATAGCCTAATTGTAGACTAAACTTCCTTTAACATTGTTGTGATCCATTTGCATTCATTTTGATGAAGTGATCATTTAATCACTGAACAGAAACCTTGTTTTCTTAACCAGGTATAGCGTATTTACATGCACACAAAGCAAACAAACCAGCCCTTGTTCACCAAAACATTTCAGCTGAGAAAGTGGTAATCGATCGGCGGTACAACCCGATGCTTTCAGATTCCGGCCTGTACAAGCTTCTCACCAATGACATTGTCTTCTCTGCATTAAAGGGTAGTGCAGCAAAGGGATACTTGGCTCCAGAATACACCACAACTGGCCGGTTCACAGAGAAAAGTGATGTTTATGCATTTGGAGTGCTTCTTTTCCAGATTATCACAGGGAAACAGAAGATCACAAGTGCAATGCGCCTTGCAGCAGAGTCCTTTACATTCCAAGAATTTATTGACCCGAATTTGCGTGGCAAGTTCTTTGAATATGAGGCAGCTAAACTAGCAAGAATGGCTTTACTTTGCTCCCATGAATCTCAATTTGAGAGGCCAACCATGGAAGCCATTGTTCAAGAACTGGGGAATTGTAGTAGCTGTCTTTGATTTGAATTAGTTTAACCATCAACACCACATCAGTTTTCTAGTATTTGGCCACTGGTTCATAGTCATGGTCATGGTGATGGTGACCCTTTAAGGCATGACATGTTTCTGTGTCCTTAACGTAGGACTAGCTTTTATGTGAATGAATGTGAATGCCTTGGACTTTGGTTTTAGTCTAGGTAAGTGATTTTTATCTCTATTTCTATTCATTTCAGCCATATTTATTCCCTCTAATAGTCTGCATTTTGGTTTTTCCTTTTCTTTTGTTTTAATCACCTTTTTCCAATCAACCATGGACAGAAAGCAAAAGCAATATAGAAATGAACTGTCATGAATGCAATGCATCAAATTCCCTAGTGCTACAATACTTTATTGCTGCTATTAGCACTTTGTAAAGCATCCATTCCTTTTTTGGATTATGGAATGCTGATTTGAGATTATTACTTTGTGGCTTCTTTTAGTGATGCTTTTGAGTGCTAGGGCTTACCACTTTCTTTTCTGTAGTGTAATGTAGGGTGAAAATTATTAAGCCTAAAAGTAATGTGTTTTTGAAAAAATGATAAAAAAAGTGATTTTTACATGAAACAGGTGCAACAGCTGATAGAAGTTTGAACAAACGTATACAAAGAACTGTAAAAACTGTTTCTTTCCATTAGAAACTGTGATGTTCTAAAAAGAAGAAACTCAAACAAATTTATCCATAAATAGGATTTGAGGCTAGCCTACCCTTGTGCTATTCTATTAATGTTTATAAAAAAAAAAAAAGATTCAAATGGTGTTAAAGTGGATCAGTTCATAAATATAGAAAATCTCTTCAATTAATCAAGTCACTGGTTGTGTTCATCAAGAGCCTACCAGCAAACAATGAGGGCCATTGATATGTGTTGGATCCAACTCACAGAACATGTTGTGAAGGCTTATAATTGCATGTTTCTTTGTGGTACATATGTAACTGTAATAATTGATTTCTGAGACCCCATGCAGGTAAAAGCATGTCTTGGTGAATTGTGGAATTGATGATTTACTGGAATGATGTCTTGTCACTTCTAATTCCCATGTACATTGGTTGATGAATTCAACAATGTTTTTTTTTTTTTTTTTCTTTTTAACTGGTGTTGACCTTGGCTCATCTCAATGAACTATTATTATATGACTT
Source organism: Vigna unguiculata (assembly GCF_037176805.1). Lineage (NCBI taxonomy): Eukaryota > Viridiplantae > Streptophyta > Magnoliopsida > Fabales > Fabaceae > Vigna > Vigna unguiculata. Next base: position 46,031,732 of record NC_140795.1, on the reverse strand, counting down.
CTTTTTTATAAAACCTAAGCTATCATTGAATGAATAATAAAGAAACAGAGCAGGCTAAAGTAAAATATCAATGTTATTCATTGGTGGTGTATTGACATGATTCTTAAAAACTAAATAGTGGATCTTAGACTAATAATTTTGGATAAACAAATAAATATAAATACAAGCATACAATGAAATAATTACAACCTTCTTGATTACCAACAATGCCAACTACGAGTTTGCCCTCGTAAAGAAGCTCCAAAAATGGTGAAAATCCATAATGTTTATATTAATACAAAGGTTTAGCTAAAGGTGCCTTAAGGACATCGGTTAAAATAATGGATCTTGTTAACCATTGTCCTAAGGACACTAGTTAAGAATCATTAATATACATTGAATTTTACAAAAGTATATAGTTGAGTGTGATATTAAATAAAATCTAACTTAGTAACTATTAATGTATTTTTATTTTATTTAAAAGACAAAAATACTCATAAGTGTGATTTATATGTGTTTAATATTTTATTTAATGCTCACCAATAAAAGTTAAAAAACAATTAAATAATAAAATAACTATATTTTAGTGTTACTAAAAGTTAAATAAGTTTATATTAACTGAAAAACCAATAAAAAAGATAGGGTTAAACATTTAAAAAATTTACGGAAAAAAACAACTAAAATATTAATTTGAGTAGAGACCTTAAAAATTCTAAAGTATTTGTTTTGTATTAGTAAGTTATTGTCTAAAAATTTAAAAAGTATTTTTATCTTTATAAAATTTGTTATATACAGTTTTACTATTTTAATTAATATACTTAATTATTTCAACTTTTAATATAAAAATATGGAACCAATACGCATTAATTATTCTTTAACTAGTGTATTAAGGACACTCGTTAGCATTCTCCTAAAATAATTAATAATCATCAATGCAGTTTACTTTATTTAAAGGACAAAAATATCCATAAATATTATACAATTCTCATTTATTTCTTTGATGAAAAAAAAGTTAAAAATAACTAAATAGTAAAATAATTTTAACGTAATTATATCATTAAAATAATTAAATAATAAAATTATCTCATTTAGTGAAATTTTATAATTAATTTTTTCATTCATTCCTCAATTTAACTTTCTATTTTATTTTTAATTACACAATAAACTAGTTATTTATTTTTAAATTATTTTATATAATATTGTATTAATAATTTTTATTATAAAAATTATTGCAAAGTTCTAAATTTAATTTGAATCTTATTTTGTTATATTCTTTTAAACCACAACAGTATTATAATATTCATATTTTTAATATAATTTTATTTAACTACATTACAAATATTATTTAATTGTTTTAACTTTTATTTTATGCCTTTAAATGATAGTTATATAACACTTAAGATAAAGTTATAATTCATTTAATATTATACTTAATTATAAACTATGTTTATTAATTATATCTTAATCAGTATCTCTATGACACTAATTAACATTCTCTTTAATATAATAACAACTTAATATTTCGCAGGAATTATTGTAATGAAGCAATATAGAGTCTCTCGTTAAAACAAAAATAACACCTACTTATTAACATATGGAACAGTATATATAAGGTTTAAAAATATATAAATTTTTAAGGGCCCATCCTTTGTCCCCACAAATCCAGCCCAACATATTTAAGTGTGTTTAAGTGTGTATATGGACTTAGAATAGAAGATCTTTTGAGTTTGCATGGTGACATTTTCTAACCCCACCTCTATACTTTATTCTCTCACCCCATAACTATAATGAATTTACAAAAATATTTTTGTTTATTATTTAAATAAAAAGCCACACTTCTTTTAGAGTATTTTGAAGACTTTCCGAATTATGAAGTTTGTAATTATTTAATTTTTTTTTTTTGAAAAAAATCTATCCTTAAATATGTTCTGCATTAGTTGTTTCCAGAGGTTTGTAATTATTGTTTCAATAGTGAATTATAAATTGAATAATTCAAGATAACTTTTTCAAAATTATATTTTGGATACTATATTTAAGATTTTAGATTTCACAGTTGAATTAAAATATATTTTAAACTACGTAATCTGTATCATATTTAAATTTGAGATGGTATAATTTATGATACAGTTCTATATAATACCATCTAAAATATATTTACAGATGATATAATTTAAACATTCATAATTATATTTTAAATTACATAATCTGAAATCATGATTTTAAATTCTACAATCTAGAACTGTCATAAAAAAATATATTCGAGCAGTTCAGAATAATAGTTTATATTGATTATGAAGTGTTCTCGAATCTCGACAAGAGATCAAACTACCAGTGACGATGGGAAGGATATTTTAATCTTTTTATATCGTATGACAGGTGCATTTAGTAATAATCGGGTGCGATAAAACTTATCCAATGTTCCCACAATTATCCAATAATTAGCCCAGTTTTGATGTAGAATAATTGTTTCTTTAACCTTAGAGGTTATCATCAATCAATCTAGTTTGCTAATGATTAAACCTCATTAGAAGATTTTTTTAATCATTCTTAATACTTTTTTTCCCAGCTTTTATGTGGCCAATACAATGATACAATGTCGAGTGATTTATCATCGAAAAATATTAGTTATTAAGTTTTGTCAATAAGGGAAGTTGAACCCACGACTTAATCTATTTTTTTTTCTTCTAAATTTATTTGCAGTGACAGATCTTGACCAAAAATATTGGAGAGGTCAAAGTAATATAATTTTGAAATTATTAGATTTAATCATTAGTATAATGTTTCAAAAAATAACTTATTTACTAAACAACTTGATTATCTGTATAATGCTTTAAAATATGTGAAAAAGTAGAATTATCTTGTTTTCATCAATAGTTTTTTCTTTTATCACTTTTAAACAATGAATTTATTCTTTTACTCTCTATCAATATTTTTTTTTGTAAATAATATTAAAAAGTAATTATCATAATCTAATAAAAAATTAAGGCACATAATTATTAAAATAAAAATATATTATCAAATCACAATTTAAAATCAGTTATGAAAAAACACTTGATACGCTATTTTTTTTACTATATTCATAAAAAAATGAATAGACAAAAAGCTAATGAGATAAAAAATAATGTTTTCATTATCAAGTGAGACAAGAAAAGAAGAGGATAAATGAATAATGAAAGCAAAAATAATGAGTTTGTGTCTAACTTTTTTTTTCTTCAAAAACAAAAAGAAAACATACAAGAGTCTGAGAGATGATCACAATTTGTGAAAAAAAAAAACTAAAAAGACAATAAGAAGGAAAATAAAAACCATCTTAATAAATATTTGGTTTAATTATTCTTTTGATTCATGTTTTCTTAAAAAAATGTTAAGTTGATAATCTAGTTTTTTAGTCTCAATTTGGTCTTGATTTTTTTAAAAAATTAATGCAATTTGACGTTAAATTTCTTGAAACGAATCAATGATTATTTAATTAAAGTTGAAATGATTTGTTTTGTTGATGTAATTAATATAATCTTAGTGGTCAATTATTTTTCAAAAACTGTGACAAAAAAAATAAACTTAAATATTTTTATTCTTTATTATCTATTAACATGAAATATTGTGTTTTATAAAAGAAATAAAAAAATACACAATTTAATTTTCATCAATTCCTAAAATATACTACCTACAATTTAAAAAATTTAATAAATATTCAATATATATACATAATTAAAAAAAAATCAAAATTATGAGGGGCCATGGCACGTGCCTGCCCTCATTATCATCCGTCTTTATTTATTTGTCGAACTAGTTAGGAGAGGAGATTGAAAAACACATCCTTTTTCTCTATTCTCTTCCATCTAACTATTAAGTCACCTTATCATTCGTATATAATGGGTAACTTTTTCAATTCTCATCTCTGCTCAACGTAGAATTTAAACTCACTTAAATTCAAAAAACTTACAAGTTTGACCTTAACAACTTGTGATTTAATTTATGCAGAAGTGTATGGATGAGAGAAGGGTTTGCAGGATCACATGCAGAGTGATTGAGTAAACGAGGAGACACCAAGTGTTGTTGGGTGCTAATTAAATAGTTTGTGAATAATTTATTAGATTGTGGTGTGTCTGATAGCATATATAGTAGAGTTATCCATGCATGCAACATGCATTACAAAAAGATTGTGGTTGTGATTGCAGAGACAAAAAGCAGAAGGGCCATGTTATAGGGCAGGTAGCAACCCCCGTAACTATGTCTTTGTCTTCCTCACTTGGCTATAAAACAAATCATCCTTTTAGCCATGTAAGAATGTTGATTAAGAAGAAATTTTTTTTCTTTCATGTGTCTTTTTAGTTATTGTTTTTGTTTGTTTCACTCTCTTTTGTTTCAGAAGAAAAAAAATGAAAGAGAAAATTAATGGTTATGTGTTTTTTCATGGCCCATTTTTAATTTTTATAGTTTATTTTTTAAATCTTGAGCTTTTTAAAAAAAGAAAAATAGGTGTTTTGATGAAAAATAATAAATGCATTTTTAAAAGTGATAAATGAAAACAAGACATATTGAATTTCTTCACTTATTTTAAAACATGATACTATAGTGATCTAATTGTTCAACGAAAAAAATGTTAATTTAACATGGATTACTATTATTTAACAATCCTTTATAGAGGTAAAATGGTACTAATAAAAATGATATTTTCTATTTCCAAAGGAAAAGAGAGAGAAAATGTAGTGAATGGTAATTGTTCTACAACAGTAACTAAATCGTAAAAATCAATTTAGAAATCAATTATAATTTTTCATTCATAATAGTGATTATTTTAGTAATCAAAATTTTTTTTTTTATAAATTGATAACTAAATTGGTCACTATAATGACTAACAATTTTTTATTATTAAAATTGGTTATTAATAAGTCATTTTCTTATAATGTAAATATTTATTTTTATTATATTAATAATAATGATTAAATATATAAATTTTTAATATATTATTTTGATATTATAAAATTGGTAGTGAAGTTAATATTATATAATAAATATTTTTCTATTCAATTACTTTGTACTTTTGTTATCATATAATACTCGTTTTATGTAAATGATATAGTTCGATGATCTATTAGATTAGTTGAATCAATATTACTAGATTTATATTCACTCACTTCTACAATAAGTTTTATATATTGGTCTACATTTTCCAAATTCAATAAAAGAGAAGAAGAAAGAGTTAATAATATGAAAGAATGTTAGCTAAATATGAAAAGGAATATAGAATATATTACCCATCAATTTAAAGTGGGCATAACCAACTAACTGCATGTCTACGTTAGAAAAAGAATTGATACAATTAATCTATCAACTTAGGTATAAACTAATTGAACATTAATTTTAATTTATTTTTAATATTTATTAAAGTCGAATTTGAACCAAAATTAATTGTATTTAATTTTAATATTTATATTTGTTGAAGTTAAATTATATTAACAAACATCATAGTATTTATTTAAATTAGTTTTGTTTTGATTAAGTAATATTAAATTTTTTTTCTGATGTTTGTTTTAGTATATATTAGTTTAACCCATTTTCAATTTAATTTGTTTTTAATATTTATTTAAGTCGGTTTATTTTATTTGTATTTATATTCATTGAAGGTGTTATTGATTGGAGGTATTTTTTATTTTAATGTTTATTTAAATTAGTGTTAATCTTTTTATAAATTTATTTAAACTATCAGTCTAATCAATACTATTATTTATTTATATGTTATAAATTTATGTGTTTCTTTTAAGTTCGAGTGTATTTAAGTCCTAATTCAAATGCTTATATTTAAACATAAATAAAGTATTGTAATACATGGAAGTCTAAATCCTCGCATTCAACTCTTCAAAGATTATAATGAATGAATTGTCATATTGTTTATCAACATTTGTTAAATTAGAGCATTTCATACTTAAAATCAATTTTAAAAAATCAATACTAATTAATTAGTATTCTTGATTTTAAAGTTAGTTGCATATTGTATATGATAATTAATGTTAATTTTTACATGTTACCATTTTTCATTGATAATAAGTGTTAATATGATACTAGAGTCATGGATTAATATCATAGAAAAATTTATTGTTTGTTGTTTGTTGGATCTATTGTTTCATCCATTCTAAAGTCTCTATTACTTATTAATATTTAGTTTTATGCTCGAAATATATATGCTTCGACTTGAGAAAATTTGTTGGAAGTCTTACATCGACTAGACATAAGACTAATTTAAATATATAACTGAGTGCAAACATTACAAGAATATGTTTCATTAACAAACAATTTTAGTGACCAAAAGTTGTTTGTTACTATAATGATCAATTTACAAAAAAATTATTGGTTACTAAAATAATCAGTATTATAAATAAAAAAACATAGTTAATCGTTATATATATATATATATATATATATATATATATATATATATATATATATATATATATATATATATATATGAATGAAAGAACACTATCTTTTAGGTATGTTAACGGAAAACTTTAATCCATTATCCCTCGAAGAAACAGAAAAGGGAAAATAGCATGGAATGTTAGATCCTAATCATTTTGGTAATCAAATTAACCACATGTTAAAAAGACAGAAACCCAAAAAACATAAAGGCATCAATTAGACTATGTTTGGCTTAAAGTTTCGAATATATTTTTATAAATCTTAAAACTAAGTAACATATTCCAATGTACCAAATAAGCGGAAAATTTTGTTCTTTTAGATTAAAAATACTTCTAACGTTTAAGAACTTTAATTCAAATGTACTTTATTATATATAAGTTATTCGAGGTATGAGTAATACCAAATTCCTCTAGTAAAGTGTCTTGAGTTCTTTAAAAGGAAAAAAAAACATAAATAAGAAAAAAAAAACGAAATTGGTAAAACGAGTTGGCTTAAGTATTTAGTAGGCATATAACTCACACTGATAAGAACCTTTTGAGGGTTAATGTTTTGAGTATGATAAAGGAGTGTAAACAATTAGTATATTTTGATTTGTCATGTACAGAAGTTGAATTACCTTTAGTGTCTTATGTAAATATTTTTTTTATAAAAAAATATATATCATATTTGTTAATATAATTATAAATTGAAAGTTTCACATTAAAATAATAAGACAGTTAATTTATATATTAAAAAAATTTATAAAATTTAAGTTTTATAAGATAAAATCATATTTTTATGAATAACTTATAACATGGAAATATTAAATTCATCCGTATATCTTTCTATAAATTTCAACAATATATAGGACATGTATATCTACAAAAGGTTAAATACGTTTTTGGTTCCTAAACTTTTAGTGAAAATTAGAATTAGTTCATTTTTGAAACTTTAACTCAATTTAATCCCCAAATTGTAGAAATGAAATACGTAAACTTAGTCCTTTTAACCAATTTTTGTTAAATTTATTTGATATTTTAAACAGCGACAGATCTTCAACCAAAATTTTGGAGGTGTCAAAATGTTGGTTGAATTACTCTTTTAGTTCATTTTTTTGTTCAAAAATGTCAAGTTGGTCCTCTATTTTCTTGGTCTCATTTTGGTCCCGTTTTTTTAAAAATTGATATAATTTGATCATTTTGTTAAATTTCTTAAAGGGGAATAAGATTTTTCATCAAAATTGACATTAGGATTATGTCAATTACACTAACCAAATAAACTATCTTTAATTTTGATGAAAAAACCTTGATCTGATTCAAAAAATGTAACGAAAAAGAACTAAATTGCATCATTTTTTCAAATTTCGTGACCAAATTCAGATTAAAAAAAACTAGAGGTCCAACTTGATATTTTTGAACGAAAATATGAACCAAGAGAGTAATCACAAAATTTTTATATAAACTAGTAAAAATATCGTATTTGCTTTTTTATGATAATAAAAAATAATAAAATTATAATAATTGTTATTATTATAATTATATAAAATTAAATACAAATATTTTTTATAATTTTACTATAATTAATTTTCATCAATAATAATTAAGTTTAAAAAATTAGTCAAATCCAAAAAATGTTAAATTGAACAAATAATCACTTAAAAGATAATATTAATAAAATAATTATTTTTATTTTAAAAAACATTTAAAAAGTAAATGTGTACAACAACAAAAAAAGAATACCTTTAGATATAGAGATAATAAATATATTAAAAAAAAATTGGTGGGAAAGTACCATTGTACATGTATTGAGAAACTTAACGTTATATAATTGGAGATGATGTAATTCTATGGACAAAACCACAACCTCCACGTTAGAGAGGGTAGGAACCCTATAAGGTGTGGCTCTCTTATTATAGTTAAAGGCTAGTCATAGCGCAAAACAGTGACCTTAAGGTACTCTAATTGTTGTGTGCACAGCCTGTTATCTGTACCTGCTGCTTCTCACTGTCTTTGGCTTCTTTCACATGTATGATGCTCTGTGCCTTTAACTTTCTCCAATAAAAATGTGCATCTCCATTAATTAATGCACACTTTTTGTCATTCATAAGAACCTTCAATAATTGGGGTGCCAAAAAACTTCAATTCTCAATTTGACTGCATAAACTTTTGGCCTTATTCACCAGATAAAGTGCTCATCTTGAAGAAATTTTTAGGCTATCAACTAACACAAATTTGGTCAGGCAAAGAAATTGTTACACCATGTAGACAAAGGCCAATATAATAGAGGGTTTGTTGCACAACTTAAGGTGTGTTTGTTTATGCTCTTAATTATTAATGCAGAAATGAAGACTAGCCAAAAATGAAAATAAAATTGTATTTTGAAAGAGAGAACAAATATGGGAGAGACACAGAGAAAGAGGAGCTTTTACTTTCTTTTTCAAAAAATTTAACTTGCTTAAGTTTGGGAGAGCTTTTCATGAAATATGTTAGATTCTTGTATCACAAATAAATATAAATAAGAAAATAAAGAACACCACTTTTAACTCAACCTTAAAACGATAAGTTTATAGATTTTTTTAGTTATATATTATTTATCTTACTATTTTTTATCAACTTGAAAGTTTATCTCAACTTGAATATAAGAGTTTTGTTTCATAAGATTTACATGTAATTTTATGACTCAGAATGTCTGCTAGAAAACTTCTGGTATAACTTTGTCTTGTTGTGGTCATTTTATTTGCTACAAAGAGGAAATGAACACAATATTTTTGAGAAGGAGAATGGTCGAATTTTTGATCTCTCTTCATCAGAAGTACTTATGCAAGACAACAAACATTTTTTGTAATAATAGTAATAACAATATATCTATAAATTGCTATATATACATTTGAACTTTGACCAACACCAACTCCTCTAGTTTGATTGCAAAATTTAACCACTCCATTTTCCCTATGAAGTAATGGAAAAGTAGCATGGTGGCTTGAACCAAGCACTTAGCCACATGATCAAGCTTGAATCACTTTTCCCTGTGGAACTCTGATCTTGTACACATGTTCTTCACCAGTGCATTTATCTACCTTAACAATCCAACGACTACTTCTGGTCTTACTCACTCCAGATCCATGTTTCGGACTTGCAGCACTTGCTCCAAATCTTGTCACCAGAAGCCCTTTTCCTATAGGCAGCAACTGGGTTCTTGATCCAGAAGACCACCATGACCCTCTGCAGCTGAGTGCATTGCAGCCAACAACAACTGCACCATTTTGCATGCCACCATCTTGGATTGCCTTAACAATCTCTCCATGGCTCACATGGTTGCAATCAATCACCACAAAATCTGCTTGCCTCAACAAAAGTAGTTCTTGTTGAACCTCTCCAACAATGAACTGAACTTCACTGGCATTCACTCCAAGAACCTTTTTTGAGGCATTTAATTCATCATGGCTTGAGACAATGCAGACAACATGGCCACCGGTTTGATGTGCAGCACTGACTAATGCCAGCGTGATGGAGTCTGCTGCACCAGGACATGCCACAACCATCTGGTGCGCATTGTTGCCAGCAGCTAGTGCTGATATGAACTCTGAAACTGCTGGCTCTTTTGCCTTTTGACCCTGTTGAAAAAGTAACCAAAAACCACATCAGAAAAAACTGTGACAATATCAAAATTGGTGTTTTATTCATCTCAATCATTCTTGCAACAGAGATTTGTGTTAAGGGTCAATAGATTAAAACCAGTGATTGTAACTGTCTTGTGTATATATGGAAATAAGAAAAAACTTTGGTTAAGGATTAAGGTATGAAGAGAATACTAACTAACCATTTTCAGTGTGTTGAGATAGGCCTTTGTGGCATTTTCTGCAGACCAGCAAGCCATGGCTCTATGGAAAAGTGTTATATGACTCTTTTTTTGAGATTCTATGAGCCTTTTCTTGGGAGAAATGAAAGAGGGTATTCAAAGTTTTGATGAAAATGTTGTGTGCCTTGGATTTGATTTAGAGGTTATACATACATATATACATAGAAGCAAACATGGGATCTGGCTGGACACATGTGGTGGGTCATGGTCAAAAACGTGTAACATTTTAAAATATGTGTGACAATGGTATTTAATTAACAGGTTGTAGATTTATATATGTTACGATTTTATGTTTAAAAAGGTATTTTAAGAGTGAAATAAAAAATATTTAAACTATTTTAAGTATTAAAAGTGAAATAAGATTATTTAACGTTATAAAAATAAAAAGATTGTTTAAATATTTATTTTATGTGTTAGTTTTTTACATAGAACTGATAAGACTATGAAGTCTGGCTATGTCTCATCAATGGACGTGTCCCATGTTTTATGTTGTTCAATTTAATCGTATCTTCCTGTCCGTATCTGTATCTGAACTTCTTAGTAAGAAAGTACAAAACTTGTTAACTTGTTAAAGAAAATTAAGGATGCTGTGATGATTATGTAGTGGAATGATAAGTTATGCAGATACAGAGTATATATACATATATACTGATGGATTTCATCAATGTTTATGTTGACCAAAGAAAAATAAGTGAGTTTCCTGGATATACACATTACACAAAATCACAAAAAAGAACGTTGAATGATTTAAACTATTTATAAAAAGGAACCTAAAAACTTAACCGATTCGACTAACTTCATATCAGAATAAAGGACAATATCGTTTTGGAGTTTATCCAAATGTAGGAAATACACAAGTAATTTCCAAAATTTGGATTTTCTTCGTGGGCAATTAGGTAATTTACTTGTTCAAGTCCAATTGGTCCGTACTTTAGTATTTTCTTTTTATGTTTGGAGGAGATTTTATAAGTATTAATAAAAGGAAATCCCTTTGTACTTTAATGACCTCTTTATTTATTGGGTTAAATATGTTTTTAGTCTTTGAACTTTGGCTAAAAATTAGAATTCATCAATGGTTGAAATTTTGATAAATTTTGGTCCCTAAATTTTAAAAATGAATGAATATAGTTCTTTTAACCCAATTACGTTGACTTTTTTCAACATGTCGAATGTGTTTCATGTTGATATTGGAGTTGTTTACGTCGTTTGACACGTTCTCGGCTCAATATTTATTGAGAAATGCGTTCGAAACCTAAAAAAGAGTTAACAAAATTGGGTTATAAGGACTATATTCATTCATTTTTAAAGTTTAGGGACCAAAATTTATCAAAGTTTCGATGAGGGACGAATTCCAATTTTGAGTCAAAGTTCAGGGACAAAAAATATACTTAACCCTAATTTATTTAATTATACTTCACATACTTGATGTTTTAAATATTTATTTGAATATTGTTTAAATATTATTTTTAAATATCAATCATTTGATAAAGATGTGAGAGTATTTTTATTGAAATAACCTTTAAGTGATTCATGTAATTTGTTTTTTTGGAATTAGTCCAGTTTGAAACTTTGGACTAATTTAGTCATTCATCTTTCAAAATACGTAGATTTAGTCCCTTTAATCAACTTGTGTTAAGTTTATTTGACATTTCAAGCGTATTTCATAATAGTATTTAACTTAATATTAGAGCAAAAATGTGTCAACCATGATAAACAAATCAAATACAATTCTTTCTGAAATGTGTACAAAATATCAAATAAACCTAATAAAATTTCATTTATTAAAAGGACTAAATCTATGTATTTCAAAAGATAAAAGGCTAAATTGGTCCAAAGTTTTGAAATTGACCAATTCCAAAATTCACTAAAAATTAAGGGATTAAAAACATATTTAACCCTTATATATATATATATATATATATATATATATATATATATATATATATATATATATATATATATATATATTACATGCATTGTATGAAATGAATTTAAACTTATAACTTATTCTTTTGGAAGATGAGCTTGTAAAGTATGGTCTTATTTGTACTTGTTATAGAATGTTGCTCGAATAACCTAAGATCTTTATTAACTTCAGATTAAAAATTGAAATGTGTTAGATATTATTCAATTTTATCGAGTTGCTTTCTAATAGACAATAAATATTCGAAACACAATAATCAAAAAGCATAATTCAAACGACCAAACACACTGCATCACTGTATCAGTCAAAATATTCTGCCATTGTAGCTGTAATGTCCAAGTGGAAGGACAATTTTTTTTTTTTTAATTTTAGTGTGTCTGTATAAACATATAATACCAAAATAAAAATAAAAAATGTTTATTACAGACAAAACATTTATTGTTTAAAAATATAAACACATTCAATGAATATTATTATATGTTTCTGAAAAATCACGTCAAATTTAATCAATTAATCATTTGCTACTATTAATTAATCTTTTGAAGACAAAGTAATGAGTAAACATGTGAGAATATACAATGATATTTAGTGTGCATGCACACCAAAATCATGCTGAGCCGTAACATGCACAGTGGTTTTATTGTACGGATTATGTTTGCATTATGCACATGCACAATACAACAAAGGGAATATGTGAAAATATTTAAAAGAAAATTTAGATATATTTTTCTCTTTAAATATGTAAATTTTAACAAGTATTGATATATTTTATTTTTAGTTTAATAAAATTATTATCTTCATATAAAATTTTAATTATGTTAATTTTGTTTCAGCTTTTTAAATGGTTAAAATAATTTAACAAGTATATAAGATTAAGTAGTTAATTAAAAGATAAATAAGTATTTAATTTTTTTAATAAGATTAAAAAAATTAAGGAAATTAATATATCACTATTTATCATATCTACTTTATTTCTTAATTATTGAGAGCTTTAACATCAAAACCAAATTCAAATCTTTTAGAATACATAGAATGTATATATAATTGATCAAAATCAAATCCAAATCTTTTAGAATATGTATATAATTGATGCTGTTACATGTTTATAATTATATTAAGTTTAGGACATGAGTCCTCCATAAAAATAAGAGATGAACCATGATATTTTATTTTTTTACTTTGTAGAATCTAAGATTAAGCATATTTATTTCACACAAAGAATCACTTCTCCAAATTGTGCACATGTTTTAATGAATAATTTATAAACCACACTAAGTTTGACTCACATCTTAATTATTCTGTTTAATATGCAAAAAATAATTTTAGTTATTGAATAATTTCACTCAAAATTTTAAAATAAAGGACCTTGAGTTTGATAGGTGAACTAAGGTACGGTATTGAGTTAACAATCAACCGTTGCACGGAAAATAAAATACAAAAATTGAAGAATATTTAATAATTTCTAATAAACTAATACATATTTTCATTAATAAAGTTTTTGTCGTCTGTGATATTATTTTACACATACCACTCATATTGGATTACTTTTCAATTGTGCACCAAGCTCCATTCCTAATTGATTTTTTGCAGATTAATTTATGTATAGATTCATTTTATGATGTGAAATAGGTTTATTTTATTTTTGTTTTATTTCTTCAGTTAAAAATGTTAATAAAAAAGTTTATCTAACTGTCTATCATTTAAAACTATACATTGTAATAATGGTTTTCTAAGAACTGCATTTTAAATAATATTTATAAATAATGTTATCAAATTTGCTTGCCTCAAAGTAAATTTTCATTTTATTAGATTGAATTAATTCTAAATTTATATTTTACTAATATATATATATATATATATATATATATATATATATATACACTGACATTTATCTTTGGTTGGTATTATAATAAGTACGTTTATTTTCTGAATTTTTTTTTAATTGTTGAACAGGAAAAAAAAATGAATTTGCTTTTTACAAGTTAAAATTGAATACAAAAGTTTAGAACGAAAGTTTGAAAAAATTATATACAGATCAATTCTTGAATTTGCTAAAAGTGAAACTTGTTGTCGATAGTGTTATCCGCTTCAAATATCTTTGATTGAGTGAGTGTATATGACATCTTTATATTCATTATATAAAAATTTTATTTTTTATTTCTAAATAAATTTGAAATCATTAATTCAACCTTTTGATTAAGAATTTTTAGAAGATAGTTATTTTCATAAAGAATTTTAAATATATTAAGATATAATATAGCATTTGAATAGAGATATTTTTATTTTATTTTTTATGAGGATGATTTTACTATTTAAAATTAGAAAAATCTAATTCAATGTATAAAGACTTACAAATTTAAAATTTTGTATACTCTCTCTAATCTTAAATCAATGTTTCTTCTCTTTCTATTTTTCTTTTCTCCACCTAGGTTAAAGTATCATGATTTTGGCAAAGGCATAATATGTCATCTACTCAATTTTTATTGATTTAAGTGATGGTGTTTTGTTTTTAATCAAAATTTATGATTTTTCTAGGTATTTTTTATATATTCTCAATTAACATTAATTAGGATTTTTTGTCCATATATGTTTTGGCATATGTCAAACACTTTTTTTTTCATTAAGATCAACAAATGTTATTTTTATTCGATTTTCATCCAAAGTTATTTTCAAATAAGATTTGTTATAATAAAAATCAAGGATTAAAGTAATTTTTTACCAACATTAATAAAATAAAATGCGACTAATAATAAAAAAAATCAGTAAATACTAGTTAGAAATTTTCCTTGACGTTTAATTAGATTTTTTTTTACTCATTGCAAAATTAGAATTTCTTAATTGATATTACTATTTCTCTTTCATGAAACTATTTTTAATAAATCTCAGCAACAATTTCTTTTTATTAACATCTAAATTTTTTTTTTATTTTATAGTTTATATGATAATTGAAATATTTTTTCCAAACATAACAAATTTAATAAATTAAAATGAATTAACCAGATACAAGAGTTAAACCGTTTCAACTAAAATAACTCACATTTAACATATTTAAAATTCTTTGTTTTTCTCAAAAGAGAATTTATACATCGATAACTAATATCTATATTAAACTAAAAGGAAGAAGACACAGATACAAATAAATATATTATATAATTGTGAAACCCTAGATAGGTGCCAACAGCAACATGAACACGAAAGAAACACGAAAGAAACACGAAGTGTATTTAGTCAGAGGTTGCATAATTGTTGGAGGATGAACTTAGCTGGCTATGTTACATTAACAACTCCCTTTGATTCTTTCTGTTCCAATAACCCTCAACACAGATCTAGATCACATCACTTTGTTTCCCCTACCAAAAACATCGTTAACATTCACAACCCCATCACTCTATTTTCTGTCTAATTAATGTTCTTTCTATTATATATCTAACCCACTCATGAAGAACATAACAAATATTTAGGGACAAGTTATACAGATGAATTTTGTAACACCGTAAATCTATCTTATTTCTAATTAATATGAAATATATACACTATAATACATGTACATCTTGAACGTAAAATTAAATATTACACTTAATAGTTCACTAATAGTTCAATAGTAGGTGATAGGAGTAAATATATTTTTGATCTCTCAAGTTTTAGTAAAATTTGAAATTAATCCACTTTCGAAATATTATACCAATTTAGTCATTCATCTTTAAAAATGTGTGTGAATTCAGTCATTCTTACCAAATTTTGTTAAGTTTATTTAATATTTTAAACGCATTTTATGATAATATTTGAGTTAACACTGAACCGAAAATGTGTCAAACCAGTATAAATAATTCAAATACTATCATGAAATACACTTGAAACGTCAAATAAACTTAACAAAATTTGGTTAAAAAAATGACTAAATTCACGCATTTTTAAAGATAAAAGGCTAAATTGACCAAAAAATTTGAAGAGTAAATAATTCTAAATTTCACTGAAATTTGTGGGACCAAGGACCAAAAGCATATTTAACCTTAGGTGATACAATAAATCCAATAAGAATAAATCTCATCGAAATAGACTTTATATGAGTATGATGTTGTGTTAAAAAAATTGACTTTAAATATAATTTAATCTTACAAAATCGATTTGAAAGATGAGATTTGTACCTATTTATATAATATAAATCATTCTTATTTCTGTTTGATATAAAACTTTCATATCTTAAACTATTTTTTTTTCATTCATATTAAATTTAACTTATATATTACTATTGTCCCATTTCGTACCAAAATCCAATTGGATTATGAAAATCTAATGAATAGATATAGATACAACAAATGATGTTGAACATTAGTATATGATAGAGAAATAAACAAGTTATGGGTTTATAGATTCTTGTAGATGGGTTTTGGGTGCATCCATGGAATGGAGAACACATGTTTGTATGGATCTACATACCTAATTTATAAGCTTTGTTGGTGCTATTTTTTGCCTTTTTTGGATATGAAGGAACAAGGCTTTTATGAACATACATCAATGATGGTGTTTATATACCAAATATGTATGAATGTAGGTACATTACCACACGTGAAAAATATGCATGCATATCTTTTTTCATTGTGGCACAAAAAAAGGAGAAAAAAGTGCGTTTAACATGGGACTAAATTTAGGTGCAGTTAATGTTTATTGCTTTATGAAATTTTGCCTTCTAATTATCTAATCACATAGTAAATACTAATGCATAATACAATTTTTTATAAGAAAAACCATAAATATTAAAACCAACGTAGTTTTTTTTTAATATGTTTCTGTTCTTTAATGTTTAGTGAATTTTAGAATTAGTTTATTTTCAAACTTTGGACCAATTAGCCCTTCATCTTTCGAAATATGTAGATTTAGTCATTTTAATCAAATTTTGTTAAGTTTATTTGACATTTTTAAAGCGTTTCATAATAGTATTTGACTTAACATTAAAGCAAAAATGTGTCAAAGTATAAACAACTCAACTACAATCCTGAAATGTATACGAAACATCCAATAAACCTAACAAAATTTGATTAAAAAAACTAAATTCACGTATTTCGAAAGATAAGTGACTAAATTGGTATAAAGTTTCGAAATAGACTAATTTCACAGTTAACTGAAAGTTAAAAGATAAAAAATATATTTAATTTTTTTTTTTACTCATACCTTCTATTTAAGGTCTACGCAAAAATTTTACACACCACCCGTGTCATCTATATATAGATCAAAGATATTACGTATTAAATTTAGAGCTATTTTTGGTTCTTAAACATATATTACTATTATTATTATTTCAATTTACATATGTTTTTAAAAAATTGGACTAATGTAAATATATAGTATTATCACTTAACAAACATATTTTTTACTTTTGCTACAAATTTGTCAAAATTTAGATTGGTTGTAACAGATTGCACTTTTAAAAACTTCATTATCATTTTTTCGTTTCTGAAATCAATATATTTTTTTTTACAATTAACATAATGTTTTTTTTCCTATTATTTCATTACAACAATTTATGCGCTTGCCATTAATTGAAAAGATCTTATAACAGGTTACACTTTTATAAAATATTGTACTAAATGGTACTCTATCCCCTATAGTTCTAAAGTAATTATTTATCTCACTTAAAATTATGAAATAATTATTTATCTCTATTGTGATTTTAATAAAGTGATACTGATTTTTCTTTTGTAATTTTTTTTTTCAAAATAAACATGTATGTCCCTCATGTTTTTAATAAATGATCTTTACTTTCTATATTTTAATAAAATGATACTCATTTATTTTATTTCATTTATATATATTTTTTAATTTCTATTTTAAAAAACATTGTTAATTTTCATTATATTTTATTTATTTTTTAATCAATATGATGTTTTTTATAAGAAAAAATCATAAAATGTAGATAAATGTCCTTAATTAAAACATAAAAAAATTTATATTGTCCATTTAATTTTAAAATATATAAAAATGTTATTCTATTAACATCATACAAAAAATTAAATATTCATTTTACAATTAGAAATTTTTTTGATTATTATTTAATATAATATTATATGAAAAAAAAATGCTGAAATACCTTGAGTGTATAACTCCTAGTAAAAAAAGTTAGAAAAGAAAAATGATCATTTTTCTATGCAATGCTAAACAAACCAAACCTTCTTCTATTCTATTGTCATGTCTGCAAAACATCACAACTCCATTTTCACTCCTTAAAATGTGAAAAACAATTTTCATTTCTCCACCGGAGCAATAACACAAACATCTAATCTACTTCAATTCTTTCACTATGCATACACAACACAATCACCACCCCCTTCCTGCATTGTTCGTCACTATGAATTCCAATTCATGCAAATTACCCTTTCACTATGCATACACAACACAATCACCACCCCTCTCTTGCATTGTTCGTCACTGAATTTCAATTCACACAATTTGCGTAACAATCATAGTAGAAATAAAATATTTGTTCATAAAAGTGATTATATTTATTGTTCTAAGAGAGAAGAATCGTACCGGTTCAAGTCCACGCAACGGAGATGCAAAGCCATTGAACGAGCAACGAATATGCACTTTAGATTTCAGAAAACGCAACACCTATAATTGGATCTCTTAATAGAAACAAACATTAAGGATTTCAAAGTCAGAATTTAAAGACAAGACAAAAAAAAAGTTGAAAACCTAAAGAAAAGAAAGGGAAAACCATTACCGTTTGGAAGCAAGGTGAAAATTCGAACGAAATCGCGAGCTACAACTGCAGATGCAAATGGTTTTACTAAGATTGAGATCAAGAGTGAAAGTGAAATTGAGGAAAAATCGTAACCAGGTGAAATTTGAGGAGAGTGGATTTCGAATATATGAATAAAGTGAACTAGGTTAGTTATTCGAACGTTAGTGTATACTAAGTCTGTTTTCGAACGTACGAAGAAAGTGATTAAAAAGTTTTTAAAAACTAAATATAAAAAGTGTCTAAAAAAAGATGTGAAGAGAAATTAAATTTTTCCGGGAATCATCCTACAATCCTTGATACTTATCAAAGGTTTAACAAATTTCCATGATATATATAAATTATTGAAGGTTTTATAACCTCCGTTAATAAATCTTCATTAAAATTAATATTTTTTAGTGTAATAATACAGTTTAAAAGGAATAAAGAAAACAAAAATTAAATAGAAAATACAAATATTATATAGTATGACTTCCCGGTATCCAAAGAAATTGCAATTAATTAATATGTTAGACTTTGATCATTTCGAACTCAGCGGTGTAATTTTTTTTTTTTAAGCATATATAAATAACCGGTAAGAGATTTTACGGATAGGGTAATCGAAGATAGTTACTTTAAATATAACCAGTGAAAAATACAGGTATTTGTATTTTTTAATTTATAGAAATTTAAGTTAAGATTAATAAAAATATATAATTAATTTTTAAATAACAAATTTTAAAAAAATATATAATTTTTTTAAATAACTGTTAAAAGTAAAAGATAATTTTAAAATAATAATTAAATTATTTATAAAATAATTAATTTTTAAAATAAAAATTAATGGTAAAATTAAATAATAAAATATGGATAAAAAAGTATCTATTTGTATATTTTGTTATAAATTATATAAATGTTAATGATTGGTAAGCGTCAATTTAATTTTTTTTAGCAATAATTATATGTGTTTATACCTGGTTATGGACACAGTTTCATACTTGAACAGTTTCTTCAAGGTTATTTTTGTCCAATAAGGCAGTGGATTTGGTCAAAACAATTGAAGAGTCAAACTTTAACAATTAATATCTACATTATTGTATTGTTTATTAGTATTTCTCAACTACATCTAGTTTTACTAGAACTTTGTTAGTTTTAGAGAAAAAAAAAATCTTAAAACAACTTATCAATAACTAATTATATCAAGTCCCCCATCATATAAAATTAAACTAAAATTAAATGTGGTTTATTACGTCTTATCTCATAATTATACACTAATTTTAACTTTGATTCATGTAATTTCTTTTGTGTATCTATTTTATTTAATATTTTGTTTTGTCTTTTTATTTGCTTTTTCTCACACAGAAATTCTGAAGGAAAAGGATGACAAATAATAAAATCAAAAGACTTAAACATTACATAAAGATTTTTCTTCAGTAGTATGTTTACAAAGAACAAAAATATACCGAAGTCTAGTTAAAAGAGAACTTGTAGAAAAAAACATTGCTATACAAATATATATTCATAATAATACTAAAATTAAAAAAAAAAATAACCAGAAACATGTAGTTTTGCAAAAGAAGTTTCCTGTCGTTTGAGAAGTTCAATATAAAGAACATAAAATTGGATATCAAATTATAGTAACTAAAATAAACATTAATTATTAGATTTTATCACACATAATCAAATATAATAATTTGAGTTACTAAAGTTAATAACATTTAGACTAATCACATGACAATACAATTTCGTTCCTGTCTGTGTGTATATTATAATTAATTACACGATTCATAATCAAATCTCTTTTTTTTTTGGTCTTAGTGTTATCATGTTCTTTGATTTATTTTAAAATATAAAGAAGACAAACGTAATATAGTATTATTTCTCAAAAGAAAAGAGGTGTACGAAAAATTATGATGGGAGTGTAGAAAGAAAAATTTAATATTGTGAGAAGTGGCTAGATAATAAGACCAGAAAACCAAATGGGTCAAACGTGGTCCTAAGAAGACTTTTTCTTCTTGCACTCCCATAATGTTTAAAATGACAATTTTAACCTTTGTAAAAATCATTTCCAGATTACATGTTTTAAAAATCTTTTGAATTTTTTTTTTTGAAATTTTCAGAATATGATTTCCAAAATAAAATTTCTAGAATAGTATTTTCAAAATAAATGCAGTGGTGACGTGTTGTAGTGAAAAATGATATTTTTTTTATTGTAAGGTTGTATTTAATAATAATAGGGTGCAATAGGAAAAAGACCCCTAAGAAAATGCTTTCGTTAACGGGTCTTCCTATGATCCGAAACATAAAAATTTTGCCTCTGACGGTATATGAATGAGTAAATTAGTGTAAACAGTGGCTACTTAATTATTGCTACTAATTTTTAAAATGAATAATGCTATTTTAAGAATAATTTGTGTACTTAATTGTACTTTTTAAGCTTAAAGTTTGATGTTGTCTCTAATTAGTTTCTTTTCTCACAATTTTTAAATGTAGAAAAGTTTGTAGAAATAAGTAACATAATCTCAATATTTATTTAGTTCATTCTTACTAAAATATTTGTAGAATAAAAAAATGATATGTTTTTTCGTGCAATGAATATAAACATACACCTGACAACCAATTTGAAAATAATTTGAGTGCATTTCTTTATAAATCAAATTAACATATTTTTTTATAAAAATAATTTGTTATTGAAGATAATCATATAAACCATATTTTTTCCTGTATAATAAAATCTAATAATCAATACTCTTAAAAATTATTGGTGGATTACATTGTAAAAATTATACACCTTTTTCTTTTGTTTTTAAATATAACTAGAGGTTTGTTTTTAAATATAACTAGAGGTGGCAATATGGGCTTGGCTTGTCGGGTCGGCCCACAAGCCAGAAAAAATAACATGGGACAGGTCAGGGCAGTGAACCTGCAGGCTTGTAGTGGTCCGGCCTGTCGAAGTCTGCAACTCATGCGGACCGACCTGCAAGCCGGCATAAGAAAAAAATTTGCACTTGTGTGTATCAGTTATTTTTTTTTTCTTGACTCTTACATTAACGTTCTAAATTTATATGACTGAAAAAGACAAGTATTATGTATTGTTTAATGTATTAAAATTTGAAAAATACATCTTGTATGTCAAAGTACGAATATGAATATGATGAAAATGTTGAATTACCAATTTATCATTCAACTCTCCAAAGTCTTTTCTTTAATATTTTTGTGAACTTCTTAAACTTTCCCAATTTTTTGAACATTGAACGTTTTATCATAAAAATAATAATAAAAAAAAGCAGATTGGCCCACAGGTCTGCACTTATGAAAGCGAGCCAGACATTTCAACCTGCATTAAAAATGCGGGGAGAGCCGAATCGGCCTACATTGCCACTTCCTAACTATAACAAGCTTCAAACATGGTTATCATTTCTGTTAACTTTATTTTGTTATATTTCAGTTAAATTAATTATGCTATGTCCTATCTTTATATAAAACTTTTGGAGTAACAATGATAAACTTCTTAATTTGCTAAATGCTAAAGTATCTAGATTTTCTAATATGACACATATAAATATCTAGATAATTGACGAATTGGATTATTACAAAAACTAAACTATTGCCTTCTTTTATAGGTGGTAGAAACTAATTAGAACCAATAATATTAGTGGCTAAAACTAAAATATAATTAAAATCATTAAAAGTTAATGGCTATAATAATAAGATGAGAGCCACATGACAGGTAGATTTCAAATTCAACTAGTTGTTCATTATGTATTTTAAGTCCTTTAGATTCAAGTAATGTTGAAAAGCTTGACATTTAAAAGAGGCTTAGTAAGTGTAAGATATTATAAGTATTGTTAAGATACATGCAAATTTATTTCATAGCGTTCCAATAATCCTTGACAGGATTATGCATATATGCTAACAACATATGTTATACTGAGTCCACTGCACATCATTTCATACATAATGCTACCAATTATACTACACAAAAAGAAAAAAAAAAGATTATTGGTTACCAATTATACTACACAAAAAGAAAAAAAAAGATTATTAGTGGAAGAAATTTGTCAGTAATCATCAAAACTAATCGATAAATCAAAATTATCGACATATTCCTAATGACAAAAAAATTGTTGGTAAAATTTACTTATAGATAGAAAATTTTATTAGTTAATTGTTAATATCCAACATCCATCAGTAAATTTGTTGATAATTACCAATAAATTTTGGCCGATCATAATTATCTATTTGTAAACATCTCAAAAATTGATCTTTTTTACTTTTTTGTTATTTTTCTTTTTCCTCTCCTCCTCTGTCATGTCGTCACCACTATTGTGTTTATTATCGTCATTGTAGTCTGTTGTGTCATCGCCATCGTGTTCATCATTATTGTCATTGTGTCCATTGTTGTTATTGCCGCCATAACTATTGTTGTTGTTGTCACTTCCTTTGTCGTTATCATCACTACCATTGTTGCATTTGTGGTTGTTGTCACCTCTTTTTACTCTCCTTCTCCTTCCCCTTGTTCTTCCTCTCTTCTTCTCACACATATCCAATTAATTTATATAAAAATTTCGTTAAATTTGATGAGAAAATTGACACTCATTATTAATGAAAGCAGTGACAAATTTTAAAAATTTACTATCATCGATAAATTTTTTGAAAACTGAATTACCGACGGATTTTTCAAATTAAATATTTTTAACTATTTCTCTTTTATAAATTATTGAAGTGGGAAGTTGAATGCACAAATTAATAGAATATAATTTTAGGTTATATAATATTTTCCCACCGCTAAAGTATTTTATTTTAAAAATATAGGGCATTACATAATTTTATAATAATTATGGACAAATAACACAGCGAAACTTTATCTAAAATAAATTATATTTAAAACTCTATTATGTTTCATTTTAATTTCATTTTGTCTCAACTTGCATTTTTTTTAATAAATATCTCTATTTATCGTTGAATGGCTCTTATATTTAATCATTACAATATCGTTAGCAAATAAAAAAATGTGCTACACGTCACATTTTGTCAAATTTTCTACAGGCAGTTAGCATTAAATATAAACACGGGATTTGTTACCTTTTCTTATGATTTTCATAAATATTTAATACTTTGGTAGATATTTTTAGTATTTATTCTATAAAATAAATAAAGAAAAACAATATAAAGATATTGTAAAATATCTAAAATGATTTTTTCAACACCTATCCAATCAAAAATTTATTTGTGAGGGCAAGTCTTTCTCCAATGTTTAAATGGTCACGTGAAGTAGTACTCGTGAATTGTGATACAAATCCCCTTTTAAATATAGTAGAACATTTTAATTTAGTGTAACTTTTATGTACTTTCATTCAACAAATTAAAAGCATGACAAATGTAGCATTTAAGTTTAATGATAATGTAATTATAAAACATTTTCCTTTTGGACAATTTAAAAGTCGTCATTCATATAAATTCTAAAAATATTTACTAAGAACCATTGAAAATATATATATTATTTTGTATTTAAAAGCATGAAGAAAATCTTAAACATTAATCCCAATTAACATTTTTCTATTACATGATTACTTTTCCTCTTGAGTATGAAAGTATATAACATGTTTACTTCGAAGAAGAAGATATTTTCGTTAAGGTAGTGTTTGTTTGTTGTTGATTCTAGGATAGCAACGATGGGAAACACCTTCTGTTTCTTTTGTGGATGCGTCGCTCAATCTAGCGTCGGCGTCGTCGAACAGTGGGGTCGCTTCCACCGCCTTGCGCAACCTGGTTTCCACTTTTTCAATCCTCTCGCCGGCGAATGCCTCGCCGGAATCCTCTCCACCAGAATCTCCTCCCTCGACGTCCGCATCGAGACCAAAACCAAGGTCCCCAATCAATTACGTTTCAATTCCCAATTTTTTTTGTCAGATTTTTTATGTCACAATTGTGTAATGTTTTTAATTTGTTAGCATGGTGTGTGATTTTTAGTTAGTGCAGATTATGACCTATTAATGATAATGGAGAAAGGAGGCATATTGAGTGATTTGTAATTTTGAATTGTGGGGCAGGACAATGTGTTTGTGCAGTTGCTGTGTTCAATTCAGTACCGAGTGATTAAGGAAAACGCGGATGATGCTTTCTATGAATTGCAGAATCCTCAGGAGCAGATCCAGGCTTATGTTTTCGATGGTTGTGTTTGTTAACGGTTCTTTTTTGTGCACAATTGTGTGAATTTTGATTGGTTGTTTTGACTGTGTGTTGTGTGGTTTGATTGGTGGTTCAGTGACACGTGCTATTGTTCCGAGAATGAACTTGGATGAGCTCTTTGAGCAGAAGGGCGAGGTTGCCAAAGCTGTCTTGGAGGAACTTGAAAAGGTAACTTCTTATTTGTAAGTAGTAGGTATTATTTGTATAAACTTGCCTACGAACACTGGTATAAGAAGACATGGATTTAGAGTAAAAATCAGTGAGCTATTGTTCTCCGTCGATGGGTCTTATACATATATAAGAAAGATGAGAAAAGTACAATAAAAGGAATAGCTACAACCTATAACACTTAATCCTAGGCTAGGTACATATACAAAAAAAAAACAGCTTTATGATACAATAAAATGATAATCACGATTCCAACACTCCCTTCAAGTTGGTACGTTTAAATTGTATGCACGGAGCATGGAATATGTAAACTGAATTCTAGGTCCTCTCAAAGAGAAAGTTAGAATAACTGTAAGTTGGTCATTAGATCTCATAAAACCAATAATTTCCTTGGACAAGAACTTCTGGACAAAATGCCAATCTTTGAATCTCTTATGAAACACTAGATTTGAGGCAATTGAAGGAATACCTGATTATCCCAATACAACTTCATCTACTCAACTTCCCAAATTTCAACCCTTGAAGCAGTTAC
This sequence comes from Vigna unguiculata, assembly GCF_037176805.1. Classification (NCBI taxonomy): domain Eukaryota; kingdom Viridiplantae; phylum Streptophyta; class Magnoliopsida; order Fabales; family Fabaceae; genus Vigna; species Vigna unguiculata. The sequence continues at coordinate 46,005,965 of NC_140795.1, read as the reverse complement.
TTAATCCACTCAAGTTCACAGGTGGCCAAAGCTATAGATGTATATTTAAATTTTGCAGTGGATTGAGAATCAACATTTTGTTTCTTGCTCTTCCAAGAGATGATATTCCCTCATGAAGACACAATATTTTGTGGTATGGGACAACTAGCTCATTCTGCATTACAATACCCTATAATTTGAGTATACCCCATGTCCTCATAACGATCTTTGTCCTGGAGTTTTTTTGATATATTTGAGAATGTGAATTACAACATTCCAATGGTCAATGTAAACATTTTGCATTAATTAACAACTCTATTTGCATAAGAAATATCTAGATAACTAAGTTTCTCCCCCACTCTCCCGGCCTGCAGCCTCCTACATTTCTGTGTATCTTGAACAAATTTCACCTTGATCCATCGTTAGCTTTTGATGTGGGTTTATAGTACAGTCAATAGGCTTGCAATTTGCCAACCCTATCTCCTCTAGAATATCATGAGCATATTTTCTTTGTAAAACAACAAAACTTTCCTCTTATTGAGCCACTTCAACACCCAACAAATATTTCAGATAGTCAAGGTTTTTGGTCTAAAAATGGCTAAATAAATGCTCCTTTAGTTGAGAAATCCTAGTGGGATCATTTCCTATAATAATTATATCATCAATATAGACTATCAGATAAACACACTTCCTGGGATAACTGCTTTAGTCCACAAAGAGAGCAATGTAATTTACACACTAGACCATACTCCCCTTGAGCAACAAATTCGGGAGACATGGAGTGAAAATCGTAATCCGTTAGGAAAGAGACTTTACCGACTGTGCAAGGATGCTGATTACGCAAACACTGAAGTTGGGTTGTGCTCCTTACGGTGCACATAACTCTGACTTTTCCAGATGAAAAAGACAGCGAACAACAATGGTAGCAGCCGGAGACAGCAAACATTTATAAGCAAGTGTTTTGAAATATGATAACTTGATAAGATTTTGCTTTGCTTGTCCACTCATCCTTGATTAATTATTTTTCTGAATACTAATGGTCTTTATCTCCTGAATATCAGGTGATGGGAGAGTATGGGTATAATATAGAGCACATACTCATGGTTGATATTATACCCGATCCTTCTGTGCGTAAGGCAATGAATGAGATCAATGCAGGTAAACAATGAAATAAATTTCATGGCTTTCATTATTTTTCATCTTTGTTTTATCAATTAGAAAATGGAGCATGATACCGTTAATATTCTATTCCATCCTTTCCCGCCAATCCAAATATTAGTGGGTTAATTAAGATTATGATACCCTCAATTCTATGCCACGGTATTCAGCGAGGATTTATTTTCTTTGACAGCTCAAAGGATGCAACTTGCAAGTGAGTACAAAGGAGAAGCTGAAAAGATATTGCTAGTTAAAAAGGCAGAAGCTGAAGCTGAGGCCAAGTATTTGGGTGGGGTTGGTGTGGCTAGGCAAAGGCAAGCTATTACAGATGGCTTGAGAGAGAACATCCTGAATTTCTCTCACAAAGTAGAAGGCACTAATGCTAAGGAGGTGATGGATCTTATCATGATAACTCAGTACTTTGACACAATCAAAGACCTTGGGAACTCATCAAAGAATACCACTGTTTTTATACCCCACGGACCTGGCCATGTTAGGGATGTTGGAGAGCAGATACGCAATGGACTGATGGAAGCAGCCAGTGCTCAAGTAAATGTGGAGGACTGATTTTGTAATATTGCCTTCCAAGGTATAGCCCTTTACAGTCACACACATAGTCGAATTATTATAATGGTATTACTCGTGTAAGTAATAAATTTCTGCTTAGTTTTTGTGGAATAAAAGTTTTTGGTCAGTTGGATGTAAAGTCAGATGTTTTTCAGTCGTATTATGTAAACTTTGCTGTCATGCTATATTTTAGAAATTCGAAAGGGAATATAGTACCAAATTCATATGAATTAAAAGAAACAGTTTGTGGCCTTCCTTTTTTTGGAGTGGATTACCTTTTTGAAATATTATCTATTGTAATTTTTATCTATGAACATATTAATATTAATATATTATCACTCAAGTTTCGATTGAACTATTGTGACTAATGAATTGTATTTTTAGTTTTTTTTTTTTTTTTTTTTTTTTTTTTTTTTTTTTTTTTAATTTGAAGGATTAATGTGATAACTTTGTATATTTTCAAATATCAAAATGACCTTTTACCTTTGAATATATATATATATATATATATATATATATATATATTTGTAAATGTGTAGCCAAACTCTAGTATTGTGTTGCACAACAGTGTTGAGAATGGAAAGTTTTGTCTGTGCTTTCAATACATGAGTTTGAATCATTTTGAGCTTCTATTTTCCAGATTCAGGAGATGCAAGTATATTCTCCCTTAATAGTATAGCTAGGGATGACAACGGATCGGGTACGAATAGTACTTACCCGGAAAAAAAGAATCTGTTCGTTATCCGTTCGTTTACCCGTCGGGTATCCGTTTATAAAATATCCGCGAATATTTTTAAAATCCGTGAATACCCGATACCCACAAATATTTTTAAAAATATATATTTTATAATTTTTTTAATATAAAATTATAAAAAAATATAAATTAAATTAAATTATAATTATAATTAAATTTGACACAATAAAATATACTGTTAATTTTAATTTTAATTAAATTTAACTTAATAAAATATAAATTAAATTTTAATTTTAATTTTTTGCGGATAACGGATACTCGCGGGTACGAATAGTATCATACCTGCATCCGACCCGTTTAGAAGCAGGTATTAAAATATCCGCTACCCGCGGGTATTTAATACTCACAGATACTAACTATCTATTGCGAGTTTTATCCGCTGATATCTGCGGACGCAAATATTTTTGCCATCCCTAAGTATAACTTTATAAAAAGATTCTCGACAACCAACCTTCATAGTTTTTCAATTCGTATATTATTTAACATCATGGAAGCAATCTTAAAACTAATCCCATATTCACGTAGCTTCTAACATTTACATCTATTTTGTCCAAAATTCAGAGTTGCTCGCTCTTAAGCCTGTAAGATGCTCAGCTTAAGGTTTCATAAAGTACCAAGTCTACAAAACTTTACTGAGCTCATAAAAGTTGCGCCATACAATCACGAAACCATGATAAAACTGAAATAATGACGGTCTGAGGAAATAACCTTAAGGAAAAGGTATTGGTAAATATCCAAATATAAAATAAAAAAATTTGGAACAGAGAGACCTATACGAAATGGTCAAGAAGAACTATACAATTTACTCCTCAGTGGTTGTGCTTTACCTGTTCCAACAAGAACAAAACTTGAGCTGGCATAAACAAGCTATTCTTTGTTCAGTACATGTATAGTGTATACAATAGAAACAGAAGTGTACAAACTTCAGGCAACTTCCATTATCTGAAGCTGTAAAGAAATGACAGCACCGTAAGGGGCACTCTTCAAGAATTAGCTAAAATCCCCAAAATTAAGAGCACCCTTTAATAAACCAATTGGCGAACTGTTCAACAATGCAAATAATGCTCATAGAAGGCCATTCTTCCTTCTTAGAACTTTTCTTATTAGTATGTAATACGGGAGCTGATCACATGGGCAACATTATCGTTTGTGTTAGCAAAAATCTCTCATCAAATGCATATCTTTGTCTGGTCAACTCAATGTGTGAATGAATTTGCCAAATAAACAAAAAATGCTCCATTGTGTCAAAGGTGGGCAAAAAGGAAAAAATGATGGCTGAAATTCATTGACATATGTAGCTGCTTCCTTATCTACCAGTAGTCTTTGCAAGAACAGATTCCATCTTTGAAGTGATGATACCTTGTCCTGTCTCTTACTATAATTACCCGATCATAAACTTTGGAGATGAACTTTGTTGCTTGGTGGCAATCCCCACAAATCCTTAAATTCTTTACAATGCGAATTGGAGTTCCATATGTCGTGTTCATCAATCCATAAGCAATAGCCAACTTCTCACTGTGAACAGACAGAGCAGTCTCTTTATCTTCCTCATCATCAATATCATGCAAAAGTTCTCCTAACTCTGGAACATACCCAGCACTCTTCAACTTGATCGTCATCTCATCCAAAAATGAATAAATCTCCCTACTTTCAGGGTGAGATCTATCTCCAACAAGGAACTGATGGAATGTCCCCTTCAATTCAATTGAGCTGCAACCAGGAATCTTTTTTCTCTCATTACTGACTTCATTCTTTTCTCTAAGCATTCTTGCTTCATTCCATCTCCCAGATGTTGAATATATATTACTCAGTAGAACATGACACCCTATATGGTTAGGATCCATGTCTTTAATGGTCCTTCCTATTCTATGTCCCCGCTCTATGTCTTTGTAGATTCTACAAGCATTCAACAGTGCTCCCCAGATTGCAACATCTGGAGCCATTGGCATGCTTGAAATCATGTCTTCAGCCTCTTTCAAGAAACCAGAACGACTAAGTAGATCCACCATGCATCCATAATGCTCTATTTCTGGGGTAATAGCATAATCACTAACCATCAATCTGAAATATAATTTCCCCTCCTCGACCATATAGCCATGGCTACAAGCATTCAATAAGGCAATGAATGTGACTTTATTAGGAGAAACTTTTTCAACCTTCATTTGTTCAAAAACATTTATGGCCTCGTTGGGTTTTCCATGCATTGCAAACCCACCAATCATGGCATTCCATGGCCAAACCTTTTGCTTTACCTTGTAATTAAAGAAAACTCTGGATGCTGATTCTATTTCCCCACACTTTGCATACATGTCAATGATACTAGCTAAAAGCCTTTCATTCATCTTAACCTCGCCTCTTCCAATGTAAGCGTGTATCCACTTTCCTTGATCCAGTGCTACTAGATTCGAACAAGCGGCAAAAGCGCTTACAAGGGTATATTCATTTGGCCTGGGACCTATTTGCAACATCTCGTTGAAAAGATCCAAAGCCTCCATGAAACAACCAACCTATAGTAAGCATGAAGTAACTTTAGACACGGCACATTAACAATTAAGTCAAACACAACCAATATGACATACTTTCAACCGCGTACTAGTGAAATGTCCACTTTCAACCAATATCATTATTTTGTTTACTTTCAAATCCAGCAATACCTGAACATAACCAGCTATTATAGTACTCCATGACACAACATCTTTTTCTTGCATTCCGTCAAACAATTCCTTAGCTCGAATCATGTCACCAGATCCAACGTAGGCAGCAATCATGGTGTTCCAAGAATACAAGTCTCTATCCACAGCCCATTGAAATACTTTCCAGCCCTCCTCCACAAGTCTCCACTTCCCATACATACCAATCAAGGCATTCAAAACAAATATATTGTTCTCCAAACCAACTTTCACAGCATGAACGCGAACCTGCTGTCCCTCTTGCATACTCAGCCCATTGCCACAGGCACTGAAAGCAAACACAAAGCTATATCTATTCGGAAAAAGACCCGAATCCCGGATTAATGAGCGGAAAACAGAAAAGGAATTGTGGCAGGAATGAGGTAACATAGAATGTGCTTTGATCATGGTGTTGTAAATAAACAAGTCTGGTTGAGGAATTTGATCAAACAATTTGTGGGCATAAGAAAGAGAAACATGAGCTGCAAGCTTGAGGAGCTTGTGGGCTGAAACAGAGTGTGATATTAGAGCTGTGGTTACTAATTGTGAATGGGTCTGCTTAATTTGTTGCATCGACTTGCATGAGTCAATCAAAGAGACAATTTTACAATAGTGATCAGAATGAAAAGGTTTTGCAGAGGTTGAGTAGAACCGAATCATTTTTTTGGCATGAAATCATGCTGATTCAAGAAAGAACACTTCAACTTAAAATTTTTGATAGATAGCCCAAACCTCGTTACAGGCTGGGCCTATTATAATTATAGCCATGGCCCATTTAATTTTCTGATACTTGTTGAGTATGTAGTAAAAAATGGTGAGAAATAACAACAAAATTTCTAATATTCGTTTTGGAGTAAATAAAATTTGTGTGCTGATAGTAAATAATATTTTTATAAAGTTATATGATTGTAAATTTCACCAAGACAGTCTTGTAGTTTGAATTATGTTTAAAATTAATTTTTTAATATGGTATCACTTCTTTGATACAGAGTCACGGATAAAATCTATCATAATAAAATAATTTTTTTTGTTCAATTTATTGTTTCACTTGATATTCAATTGTTATCAAAATATTTATTACTATTTAGTTTTTCGCACGCTTGAAAAAGTATATATCACATAGTAAGAGATGTATTGAAAATCCATATTTACTAGAAATAAAATCAATTTATAATATGTGAACAATTTAAATCTTAGTTCAAAATTTATTTTGTAGAATTAAGTTTTATATATATATATATATATATATATATATATATATATATATATATATATTAACGAATCTAATTTGTGGAGGACATATTTATATTTATATGCTTTGAACGATTGATCTTGATCTTGATGTTTTAGTTTTTTTCTTAACGTTTAGATATTTACTATTGTAAGCATATACAAAATATAATATTTTCAAGAAGATTGTTTTAATGTATACATAACTTTACTGTATTATTGTAAAACCATTCAAAAGTTTTATTTGTAGGTTTCTAAAAAAAAAAGAATGTAAATTATTTTCTTTTTTATTTTTAATACAAATTTCCAAAGAATGTATATCCTTTAATCAAATGGATTACTACTTTTTTTTCTTCCTTTATAAACACATTAATGCACAGTTGTATAAATTTTTATTCATCTACTTACTTTATTCATTGGTTTCTAGAATTATAATATAATTGAAGATTTTATTCCTAAAAATCATATGTATTTGTCAAACTGGTTATGAAATGTGTCTTCTAAAACATTGGCCCATGGCCCAAATAATTGTTAATCACATATCTATTGCAAGACTATTCTTCCACCACCCCCATAATTTATTATATCTGAACCTCCAAATTCTAAAATTACCATTTTATCTTCCATAAAAGTGCAACAAGAGAAGGCCTTTGTCATCTCTTTCTCATTCTGAATGTCAAATATATATTTTGAAAAGTGCATAAATAATGAATAAATAAAAGGATAACAAATATATTAATAAAATAAAAAATAGATAAAGCCCATTTAAAATTCAATTTTCCTCTAAAAGAAAACATCACAATTTAGTTTAATGTAATAAATAAACTAAATTAGACAATAGCTTATCAATAGATATTATTAGATATTTTTAAAATATTATGTGTCTATATCGTCTTACATGACACACACTTAAAATTTAATTTAAAAAGAACAATAAAACTTAATAATTTATTGTGTGAAAATAAAAAATAAAAAAATAGCCTCAAATGATAATATTCCAAATAATTGGTTCCGTTTGAGTCTTCAGCCTTTTACTATTTATTATTACCATCTGCAACGAAATTCAAGGTATGACCAAACAATAGGGTGATCATAATTCTTGATTATAAAAAGCTAAATATACAGTCACAATTAATCAATTATTATTTAACCAAATCAACAATGATTTTAAAGCCAACATGATAAACAAATATTATATAACAAAACAATAATAAGTTATATATCCAAATTAATAATCTAACTGGTCATCATAACTAAAATTCGCTATATAATTACTATATCTATTAAAACCAATAAAAAACAATCCAATGTTTAAAATCAATTTCAATCAAATTTAACACTGTTTTAAGCAATAAAATCGGTCGTAAAATACAAAAGCACTTTTTAATAGTTATCAGATTCTTCAACAGTTAAACTTTTGCCTCAACAGACGCAGCTTTGCATGAGAATACATATTTTTTATTTTTTTTGTATAAAACAAAAATACTTTCAATAATTAAAATAGTTAGAAGTGGACTTTAAGTCTAACTTGACCCCACAAAATCAGTTTGTAAGGTGAGAATTGCACTCACTTATATATTGTAAATTGATTTTATCTTTAGTCGATATGTAACTTCCAACACACCCCTCACACCGAGGTATATTCATCTCGTGCGTGGGACTAGAAATTAGTGGGTGGTCTGTTAGCGGTTCGACAACGGATGGAACAAAATGTTCAAGAAAGTTTGTTAGAATAGGCTCTAACGTGACTCTGATACCATGTTAGAGGTGAACTTTAAACCTAAATAAAATCTCTCGTACCAACAAAATATTTGGCCTTGTTTATAATTAATATATAATACATTGTACACAAAGTTAATCAAAAGGAATTTGGTAGAACAAAAGAAACTGTTTATGAATAAGAATAAAAAATAGTATAATGAAGATAGGTTAGAGTAATTTACACTTAAGAAACAATGGTATATGATATAATTAATATGATATTGCAAAACACTATTGTTAGAAACGAAGATGATTAAGAATGTGTTAGGAAGCTATTAGGTTTAAGGTGGTCCAATGAGATTAGATTTACATGTGTTTTTGCTATGATGTTTAGTACAACAATAATAGGTTTTGGTGGCCACTTGTAGGGATTGTTTGGGAGTACAATAGTAATTATGAAACTAGAGGAATACAAGAATATGAAAAGTATATAATAAAGTTTTGTAATGATCATACACCATAACCATTATTAGGTAAGGTAATGTAAATTCCAGATTTGATGGCTGCACTAATTTCTTCTCTATGAGAGTAAAGTTCTAACTAAGACGACAAAACTTCATTATTAACATCACATTTCCCTTCTACTTTTTATTCTCTTTCTTTTCATTCAAAAACTCTTCTTATCTCTCTCTCTACTTCATCCTCCTAGGGTTTTCAAGACCATAGCATAACATTCATATCTCATGAGAACTTCATCAACTACTTTGATAATGAGGGTATGGTACATCGTTAGCTTTCAAGTCTAAATGATTATTATTGGTTGGTCACTTTCCCAAAGTAGTGTAATCTAATTGAGTAATAAAAATCTTCTTCATAACTGCTATTATATATATATATATATATTATATATTTTAAATCAAAACCATATTAAACATCTAAGTTTTAAACGGATTTGGATTCTTTGATAGATTTTCCTGTACTATTCATATGTGCCTTCAAAATATATTAATGACTCTATTTTTTTTTTAAATATATTAAAAAAAATTCAAATACCAATATAATATACTTTTAAGGGTTAAATATGTTTTTGATCCCTCAAGTTTCAATGAAATTTGGAATTAGTCCCTCTTTAAAACTTTTGACCAATTTAGTCTTTCATTTTTAAAAATACGTGAATTTAATCCTTTTAACCAAATTTTGTTAAGTTTATCTGACGTTTCAAGCGCATTTCATAATAGTATTTGAATTGTTTACACTGTTTGACACATTTTTTGTTTTAATGTTAACTCAAATATTATCATAAGATGCGTTTAAAATGTTAAATAAACTTAACAAAATTTGGTAAGAAGGATTAAATCCACGCATTTCTAAAGATGAAGGACTAAATTGATATAAAGTTTCGAAGATGGACTAATTCTAAAATTCACTTAAACTTGAGGGATCAAAAACATATTTAACCTTATTTTTAATGCTAAATAAAGGATAACACAAAAAAAATTAAGAGAATCTGAACTAATTTGAAACCTAAGAATACTATCTTAACAATAGTCTTAGTCTTGTTAGAGTTACTTTCACTTATCTTTATATTAATTATAAGCGATATTTATGTATATTAGTCTTTGTCTAATGTGTATTGTGTAATAATGCTAGGACCCATCTTTAATGAATGGAAATTCTATAAGGATTTGATGGTAATAGGCTAATAATACCATACAATAATAATAATTATTGATATAATTATTGTTATTATTTGTTTTTGTGATTCTCTTAAAATTGGGGCCACTGATACAAGAGCCAATTATGCCATAGATTGGTGGGAAGAACAGTGAAGACAGAATGAGAAAAGAAAGAAATCTCATGCAGAGGAGATTTGTTTGGGCAAAGTTTGTAGGGTCAAGCTTGAAGTGGGAGCTGCAAAAGTAACACACCATGTGATACAAAATAGCACATAATGGCTTGTACTTAAAGTTTCATGCCCAACAAGTGTATGCAGAAATGCAACAACTGTGGTAAATGTCTAATTTAACATGCTATGTATCACTTCTTCATATTTATCTTTCATCATGTATCCTTCAATTAGTACTCTACTTATTCTGATTCAAGTTCGTCCGACAGTCATCATTAGGAATAATTATCGCATTTCTGAGATATTGTCCGCTTTAGATCGTTTGAATTCCGTCACGGTTTTGTCCTTAAAAGGCGCCTCAGAAAGTAGAGAAAGATAGGAGTATTTAAACTTCGTTTGACCTCGACTCCTAAACGATGTGAAACTTATTGAATGTATCGGAACAAGACGAATGAGAAGGTTAAAAAAGAAAAATATATTTAAACTGTCTTTAACCTAAAGAAATGACGTAATAATTATTTTTAAGATGCATCTAGATTTTACTGAGCGTTTGGATGTGAATTACTGTGTGTCCAATATGGACAAACACCTCTCCACTAAACATTTGCAATTTGCATGAATATGATGTTTGTTACAAAGCATTGGTTGAAATTGATACTTGAACTCTTTGAAACCATATATATAATGAAGGAGAAAACAAAAACCAAAGAGAATAAAAAATATCTCCAATCCCACTTTCAATCTGAGCCTCAGATTTATGTGATATTTTTTTCACCTTTGATTTGCTCATGAAAATTAGCTGCTAGATTCATGTTCATCAGTGTTGTTGAAAACTATTATGCAAATCAGAGAATATGAATAATTTTTATCTAAACAAATAGAATACTAAGTCACGTGAGATGAATCTTGGTGTGAAGTTTCAATAAAGCCTTTGCAATTGCATAAAGGAAAGAAAAAATGGCTTTTAGAGAGTCCTTATTAAAATAAGAAACCTTTACTATATATTATTATGCTTTGATTTTGCAATGAATATGTGGTAGCAAAAAAAATTAAATTAAAAAGTATAAGTTGAATTAGTTGTATATATAATGGGTAAAGAGGAATAAGAAACTTTACTTTGAATGAATAGTATATCTTTTGTAGTTCAAAGACATAAAAACTAAACATGATTTCAAATTTGAACTTTGCACATAATTCAAAATTTGATTTGAGAGTGCAAGTGAGTTTGAATTGACTACCAACCAAATTAAACCCAACACGTTTTATGAAAAAAATCGACTTTGGTCAATTCATCATTCCAATTTGAATTCAGAAAACATCAAACTTGATTATCTATTTAGACTATCAAAATAGTGTTTTTTTATTTTCTTGAATACTTGTTGCCCCTTTTTAATATTTAATAAAATTTATCTAACAAATAAATATAGCACGACCAACAAAATATTTCAATTAGTTGGGTCATTTTCTTCCCACTAAATTCAGTCTAATTAAGTGGTTTACACTCTTTTTCTTTTATTATTGAAATAACGAAACATGGAATTTTCACATCATGAAAGACTCTTTTGTCAGAAATATGGCAAAACAGAAAAATCCAAATAAAAAGAAAAACCTAATCTAAAGAGAAATACCTAGAAGGTTATAGGTGTGTACTCACGTGATCCACTACTTAATCTCTCTTTTTTAAATGCAAATTAACTTTAGGTTAAACCCTTTTAGATAAAAACAAACATAAAATAAGAGTTTATCTATAACATTGCAAATTAAAATGAATATAAATTTATATTTTCTTTTATCTTTGTGTTTTTTGTTGTCCTCTTTGCTATTCTACCAACATGTGTATAACATTGTTATGATTGCTTTGCCCTAAAAAACAAGGAATAATGTGTGCTTTACATTATTACACATTGTTTCTACTACCTTGTGTATGGGGTTGGTAGGGCAAGCTGGTATGTAGCAAGCAAAGCCATGGATCTTGAAACCAAGGGTCAAGATTTTGAGATATGGAAGATGAATTGATTAATGTGTAATCATTGTTGCACAGTCCACAATTTCATAGGAGAAGAATTAATTGATTAACATGTAATCATTGTCATCATCACAATCTCAAAATTTTCAAATCTACCAAAATACTACCAAAGGTTAAACTTTACATGGTTAGTTAGCTGATTGGCATCAAAAACACAATCAAGAAGGCAAAGGAGGGAATATCAACTGTTTCTCAAATCACCTCCAAAAAATATTCCTTCTCATATTAGGGTTTTTACACTTTTTCTGTGAGAACAACAGTGTATTTGGAAATCAGAATATTAAATCACCTAATCCAAGATAGTAAAAGTTAAACCTTTAGCTATTTCAATCTTTGATGTGATGAGATGAGGATGAATCTTTTCTTGTTAAAATTTTACATCATCTTTATTATATGGCAAATTTTACATGTACTTTTGATTCATTTATATATGTTCAGACATCGGATAAAATCAGTGTTAATCCGTATATTTTAAAAATACATAAGAAAAACAAGTTGAGAATTCAAATTCATAGCAGATTCATAGCAGAAAAAGAATGTTGTTTTGTTACTCTCAAGACAAGGAGATGCATGGGAAGAACTAGAACTCTTTCTTAATTCCTGTGTTAATGAATGAATGAGCCAAGAAAAGATTGATGAATGAAAATGCAAGTCCATAACATAAATTATCAGGTAAAAAGAATGTATCTTTAGGTTTTGTTTAGTGGGATGTAAAAGGAGAGACATTAAAAAGAAAGATTAATCATGGGGGAACATTGAAAGTGTCAAGATTCTTGTAAAAAGATGGCTTTGTCCTATGCCAATCATAACATCCTCCTCTCCTATACAAGAACAACCAGACTGGAATGAAAAATGAAATTATACCATACATCAAGCAAAAGGGAAAAAAATGTATAAATTAAAAAGAAAAAGAAAGAAAAAAAAAGGGTCTTTTTCTTTTAGTTGGTCAGCAGTCAGAATTGCTTGCCATTGCCGACATGATCCACTGTCACTACACCAAATTGAGTAGAAAGATAAATCAGTTCTGAAGAAATCAGCAACACAGCACCCTGCACTACTAATGAGTTCAGCCAGCCACATAACTTTTTCATTTACAACCATGTTTGACTTTTAGCCAGCCATTAAGAAGCTACAGAAACTTTCATTATTTCTTCCCTTGAGGTGGGTGAAGATACTTAAATTAAGCATATACATATCAGTGAAAATTACCAGTATGCTACAATGCAAAAACAGTGAACTCAGTGTATAATTGAGTGCAGTTAAATAAATATACAGTCTAAAATGAGTTAAATGGTTGAGGCTTTTTGAGAGTACTACTTCATAACATGTAAGAGAATAGGTTCATGATGGAAAAGGATGGAGAAAAGTTAGTAGATAAAAGGGGTGGCTATATTGATGCTAGTTTCAAGCTGCTGTACGTGCAGTAAAAGGACATATTGTGGCATGATTTATTATGGAATATAGTACTAGAGTCGTCGTTCATGTAGCAGCAGTATCTATGAACATAACCAATCACAAGTTTAAAATAACTTCAGTACAAATTCTGCTGTCTTTGGTTATTATCGTTTTAATGATTCTTCAGCTTTTACTTCAGTATGCATATAAATTCTGTACTGATACAATAATTTCTCTTCAAATTATTTTTACTATTATTATTACACAGTACAGCCATATACAGATATAAATTGATAGTAAATGACAACTTACAAAACACGTACACTTTTCAAAGTTTTGATTTTCTTTTAAATAAGATTTAGTGATTTATTTATTTCTTGTATGGATTTGAGCATCTTTGATTTACACCAAGAACCAATTCCTCTCACTGTACAACCGTTCTGATATAAAATCTACAGTGAAGATTAATGTGATTATACATTTTAGTGGTTAAAAATCAATTGTATAAAAATAAATTGTGTTAAAACACATTTTACCCAACTTAGATGTCAGAGTTGCATGATCTGCAGAAGTTCTATTTGCACGGAATAGAGAGGCAGAAGTTGTATTAATTATTGACTAGGAAACTGTTGTGCTTGCATCAGGTTGATAGTATCTCAGATTTCAGTTGCATAATTTTATGAAATTTATAGTATGGTGACAACAACAACAAAAAGGGTGTCATGTGCATGTGACTGACAAGAAGGGTGAAAAATGATATGCAATTTCATCACCACCAGAACCCTTGAATCACCAACCTTCTTCTGTTCATGGCTCCAATAATCTGCATATTGCAACCATATCATGTACCTTCTCATACCGACAGGTCTCTTCCTTTTCCATTTTTTAGGCCACACTCCTTCTTTCAACTTTTTTTTTTTCAAGCCTTTTCAGCAATCATGGCAACCTAAACGGTTAATTCTGCAAAATTCCAATTTTCAACATTGAGATAAACATGGAAAACAAGGCCCCATTAACAAATAAATTATCACAAAAAAAAGGTTTCAAAGGAAAGTTACCGAAGCTTGTGGGACATTTGCTAAACAAAAACAATAACAATATTCACACACATAATATATATAGGGAGAGAAACAGTGTGTGGATTGATGTGAAGAAAGGCCACTCATACCTCACTCTCCTTTGACCATGACACCCTTTGACATGGATATCCACTCTCCATTGTGGGCCTAATCATTTTGTAGTAAACAAACACACCAGGAGATATGCCAGATTATCTATGAGAAATGCTTCTACGGACACAAAGATTCTTATCTTCTTCCGAGGTTGACACACGTTAAAACCATGTTGGCTTTGCCACCCTACTACTGCTTCAAGCCATTCCAACTCTGCACAAAAAGTAACATTCAAATTCTGGGAGCCTCCTATTTAAGTGTAACATTTCTAGTAACTTATCTCCCTATTCATGAGAGCATCTAGTGGCAGGAAGACACTCCATATCATTTGAGATTGCCTCCATCATGAAGAAACATCATAAATTTCATCAGAAACTTTTGTTATTAATTTGGTATGGTGTTCAGGTATAGTGCTCCCATTTTTGTGATGACTAACCATGCGGATGCTGTCTCTAGTTGTGGTGAAACATGACTAGGAACAGATGTAGAGATAGCCTCAGCTGTGTTCTCTCTTTCCACTCATGAAAATAATATAAATTAGATGAAGGGGCCTGACTTGTGTGACAATTTTGTGCAGTAATGAGAACAGAAGACGCCAAAACTTGAATCAGTTTTCAAAGGTGAGGCCAAATAACGGCCAAATATATGTTTCCACTTTCCTCTAAAGGCTCTCACATGCATCAATAGCCAGCCCTATGAAAGAGAGAGACCAAGGAACAACACATACCGTTAGAATAGAAATGCTGTCCTTAGAGCTTGGAAGTTGAAATTTACTTGAAAGTGAACTAGTCATGCTCAGTTACTGGCTCACTGGTTTGTAACAGCATCACGAACCTTGATGGTTGATACCAACTGATAAGATGTAATTGAGAATTATGTTGTTTCTTTGTTACTAAGAACACAAAATGAGAGTAGTTGGGATAAGTCCAACAACAACATGGTCCACGCCCAAGTGGTTTTAAAAATCAGGAAACATGAAGGGAAACTCTTTATCTTGCTAGACCCTACGAGAAACTGAAACTTCTACATCAGGCAGTTTGCAGAAAGCAGTGAGACACCTTTTGTTCTTTGGTCAACTCAGTTTAGAACTAAACTGGAGCATTAAAGTCTTTGGATGTGATGGAAATCAGGTGGTCAAACAGTATGATAATTCATCCTATTCTATTCAATCACGCAAATTGGTGTGGCAAGCAGAATCTATGGACTATGTATTGTGTTATGGCATATCAAGACATGAACTATCAATTGAGATATATAATCAAAATTCCATGGACTATTTGTAGTGTCTTTTTCCCCCCTTCAGGTGAAGAAAACACGTTAATGACACCCCATGATGTCAGATAAACGTTGTTTTCGTTGAGAAAACAAAAACTTTGCTCTAGATATAGGCTTTAATCTTGTTTTTTAATAATTTTTCATACAGACCATAAAATTCAGTTTGCTTTTGAATTTTTAAATATTTTGCATGAGTGCTTTATATCATATCAATGTCAATAGTTAAGAAAGCGAACAACGGACGCTTAATAAAGAAATTAATCAAATCCTGAAAGCTAGTTCCATGAGAATAAAAAATGCTTCTACTCCAGTACTTGACCAGCAGAAAATGAAGCGGAAGAACAAGTGGAAGAGGAATTAGGAATTGAGTTTTTCACATGAGAGGAAGTTTGTAAACAAGGTGTTTCTCATTAAGGAAAACTTTACACATTCATTAATGAAGCGCATCTCTTTAGGCTGTAGATTGATATTAGAATTAGGATTCAATAATCATTCTCATTACAAAATAACTAGCAAAATTTTTGTGACATGACATTGGTCTTGCTCCTTTCCTGGATTGTTGTTATGCTGATAAAAGAGCAAGACTTCCTCCTTTACAAACCCTAAAAGTACAAAATAATTACTGGAAAAAAGATTGATGATTCATTAGAATCAAAGCTGATCATAACACAGTCACTAACAACATGCTTTTTTTGGTCCCTTCTAATATTCCTTCTGTTTCAACCCCAAAGTCATGAAAAATTTTCAACTAGATGTAAGGGAATAATAGAAGAGTTGTGGAAAGAATCTGATAAATCCTAAAATTACACAATTCTATAAGAGTTGAAAAAAAGCACATTACACTAAGGGAGCATCAGCATAAACCTCAGCCAGCATGCCATCCTCACTACCAGACATGGCAAACAGCTCTGCATCCTTCTCTTCCTCACTGGAAAAGTCTCTCCTTTCAAGCTTGGCATGAGCTGCAATGTATATCATTTTCTGAGCCCTCTCCAAGGCAACTCTTGACTGTTTATTAGCTGAAAATTTCCTCATAAAAGACCAATTACTCTTAAACCCACATGAAGTTGCGTGCAGAAAAATAAGCCTCACTGCAATCTTCCCCAAGGATTTAAACTCACTCAAACATGTTTCCCACACAAGCCTACTACTCAGTGGATTTGCAACTTTCATCTTCCCTGTTACAGGATCTCTCTGCTTCATCTGAACAGCCTGTGCATAAAGCGGATCAAGACCATCTGACCTCCATTTCATTAGCTCCATCAACACAACATGAGCCTCTTCTCTCGAAGCCAGCCTCGTCAGTAACTTGTCCACATCCTTTTCCTGTTCTCGCGTCAAACACTTATAAGGAGGAAGATACTTTCCACTTGCATCCTTAATCAAGTAAAGTGGATCAAGTATAAACGCTGCTGCCCAAGCAGGGTGATAATTCTTCCTAAACCTCTTCTCAACTATCTTCTCCACAGCTCCTTCCACAATGTTGAACTTCCCACACCACTCTTTCACCTTGCTCCTCACCTCCTCCCAAAGAGGCAAGCACCTACCCATCAATGGCCTCTCAGCCTCAACATCATGCACCATCCCTCTAACAAGCTTCACAAGTGAATAAACCGCCTCCAACTCGTTCCAAAACCCCTCATTCTGCACCATCCCTGCAACCTCCCTCGCCAAAGTATCTTCCATACACATCACCTTAAACCCATCCTCCATCACAACCATCTGCATCACTCTGGCACAGCTCAAAATGTCCTCCAACATAGGAAACACCAGTTGAAAATTCTTCAACGGATCACATTTGGGTGAAGGCACGCGAATTAGGCCGCCACAATCCATCTCCTGCACCCTGCACTTCAGGAAAAGACTCCTCACCTGCGACTCACTGTTCATGAAATTCGCAACCTTCAAGCAATTCTCGATCACAGACCTGAAAAGCGGCAACTCGCGGTTAAAATCCTTGATCAAGCTAACCAAGCCCTGAAGCTGGCAGGAAGTGTTCACCATCCAATGGTGCTGTGCCTCCAAGTTCCTCAACGCCTTAGCCTTGAACTTATCTGCGACTATCCCCACACACCTATGGACAACACTCCCAGTAACCGCAGTAACCGTCTCCCACAAAACCTCCTCGGCATACTTAGAATTCTCCACTCCACCAGTGAACACAGCCTTCTGAAACACACTACTCCCATTGGGGAGATTCACCACAAACTTCACCAAACTCTCCCCCCCACCACAACACGAGTTAAAGTTAAACAAACCCCCACTCTTCCACCCATCACTCGCCAACTGAAAAAACATGGCGTCCCTAATCCTAGCCTCGGACTCAGCCTTGGCCTCCCCGAACCTAGCATCAAGCCTCCCCCCAGAAACCTCCCTCCTCAAATTGGCGGGCAACCCAACCTGGCTCAAAAAAGCCTGAAACTTTCTATGTTCCAGACTCAACAAGGACACAGAACCGCAGGTCTCATAGAACCAATCGAAGAGCAAGTCCAAAGCAGAATTCACCTGGTCCTTGCTCAGAGCAGGACCAGGAGACGTCTTGGGACTCTTCAACTTCTTCACACTGTCCTCAAACATGGCCAAAGCACACAAATCATCCTTCCCACCCGACAACATTAAATGCTGTTGGCTCTGCCCGTGATGCTGCAAGTGCATAATGTTGTTGTTATTATTATTATTACTATTGCTGTTGTTGTTGTTACTGTTCTGCATCTGGGTGTACCCCATGTCGAAGCGGGAAGACTCGACCAAGGCCAAGGAGTGATTTTGATAAGAAGAGGGTGACGTGGCACCCATTTGAGGCGAACCCCTTTTGCGGTTCGAACCGGGAGTGATGGAGGAAATGGGGAGGGGAGAAGGGACCGAACCCGGTCTCAAACCGGAGCTGAAGTTGGAGCAAGTTCCACGCTTTAAGTGTTCGGAAGCCGTTCTTGAAGGGTTTGAAGCGGAGAAGAGAGAGTCGCAGAGGGAGCATTTGAGTTTCACTGATTTGGGTAGGCCTGTGTCCGGGTGCGGGACGAGTATGGGCTCGAGGTGTGCCCAGTACCAGGCTCCCTTGCCTTTGATGGCCTTGGTCCGCACAGTGAGGAGCCCTTCGAACCGTTTGTTGACTGCCCTCACGGCGGCGCCGTCGTCTGATGGGAGTGGGTCGGTGGAGGTTGAGGTGGTTGAGGTCATGGCTTGGAGGTGGAGCGTCAAAAGTGGAGGGTGTAGTGGGGTGGTGACGGTGGTTTCACCGTTTTGGTGGGAGTGGGTGTCGTTTTGGGGCATTTAGCCATATAGGGTTGCAGAGTGAAGAGAAGGTGTAGAAAGTGATGTGAATGAAGAGAGTAACTGAGCGAAAAAGGAGTGGAAGGTGCATATAGAGTGGAGCTACTCAACAGGAACCAGAGAATGGAGGAACAGAGAGAGAGAGAGAGAGAAAGAGAGAGAAGGGTGAGTCAACCAAATTTGTATTTCTCAACCAAAAGCAGAGTATAGTTTTTCTGAAAAAACAAAACCTCAACTTGTTCTTTGTTTATGGATTTCTTCTTTTTCTTAATACTATGTCTTAATACTATGTCTCATATGATAGTAGACATACTATAATGTCATCACAAGTAGTTAATACCTTCCATTCTAACGTTTTAATTATATAATTATATTTTTGTAATTTTAAGATACACATTATAATTTTCTTTTATTTTAAATTCTATGTTTTACCATTTTTCTTTTCAGAGGAGTTTTATCATTTACATGAATAAAGTTGTCTAAAAAAAATAAATATGTTACATTTTTATTTAATTTTGAAATATACAGCATTGTTGTTAGAAAGATGAACAGCAGTTTGTATTTGTTTAATGTTACCGACAATTAACATAAACATCCTATTATTAGTTGTAGTATTTTAGTAGGTAGAGTGACGTTTTATTATATTTATTATCATATACTTTCAAATGCTACCTAAAATCTTTACTTTAGTTTCCAAGGTCACCAAATTGATCATAGATGTTAAAATTACCTATCAATGCACAAGGAAACAAATTATAAAAACTTAATTGCGTTAAAATATGCTTAATTTAATCTATACTTGTTCTTTTGTGATAAGAAAATGCAAGTTAAGCATTTGTCATAGGAGAAAAATATAGTTGACTGTAATTACAAATAATTTACAGTTAAAATTATATGGACTTTTCAAAATAATATTCGATAAAGATATGTGTCTATTTTTTTTTTCTATATAAAACTATGTTTTAACTAAATTGAAATAATTTTATTTTTCTGCCCCTCAGATTTTGAAAGAGTGATTTTGAAATGTATATATAAATGAAATCGTTAAAAAAGAGGAGACAGAAATAATTGTACCCATAAAGCCTAATTCCATTCATAAAAGTTGATTTGTTTATTTTTTTTTTGTTTTTTTTTAATAAAATAATTGAGTTTCTAAAAAGTGCTACAAAGGATTTAATTTACTCTTTGACTATATATATCTATGACGAATTTTTTTTTAAGTTACTTATTTTTATTTAAGTGAAGGTTTAAAAGAAATGTATGAATGAACTAGCACTCATCAACTCATAATTATAACTCTATCCATTGCATCCATTTAAAACATTAATCAACATGAAAATGATATCATTAGTATTATCATCAATAATAATAAATACATTTAAATTGATTGTCTTAGCTTTTGAAAAAATATTAAGACAAATTAGAAATTATGTTCAATAGTAAAATATTTTAGAGTGGGTAGTTTTAAATGAAAAAAATGCAGTTTTAATTTAAGAAAAAAGGAAGTAACAATTGAATGATTTTGATGATAAATGAAGAATTAACTAAAATCCAATAAAGAAGAAGAGGTTGATGGCATTGATTTGGTGATTTTGATTGGTTTTATTAATGGAGAAGACATTAGTTTCCATTTCAACAGGATCTTGGAGTAACATCAGAACATTTTTTTTTATGGTTCATAGCTTTTCTCAAATCACTTTCACCCTAACAAAAAGAAAAGCACTTAAAATTTTAGGGTTAACTTCAATTATTAAGCTACTTGTTTTACTTTTGTCGTCTTCTTATTTCATTTGTTCCTCCATTGTCTCTCTAATTACACTCCACTATCACTCACTAAATTTTACTTTTGACAAAAGGATAACAATGCTTTCATAAAAATAAAAAAAATCACTTTTGTTCTAAAAACTCATGTTCTAACCTATTTTAGTTTAGGGTAAAATTTAATACTAATGTTTCATAATAATAATAATAATAATAATAATAATAATAATATGAATAATGTTTTATTGTTTTTTAAATATTATTAGAGATTCATTTATTAATGATGAGATTGAAATAGGTACAAATTTTATATTATAAACTCATTTAAAATATCAAAGTTAATTTTAAAATTTACTTGTTAAAATAGTATTAGATATTAGTTTAACTTATTATATTATTTGTTATTGAATTATTATCGAATCGTTTATTTAGTTATATACTTAAAAATACATTTATTTTAACATGAACGAATATGTTAAAAATATCGTGTCAACTACAAATAATATAAATTTATAATTTATATTTATAAAAATATATTTTACTTTACAAACTAATTTGATAAAATTTAAATAAACTTAAAATTTTACTTTTCATAAATAATTAGTTTTATAAAATTAGTTACTTAATGGAATTACATTCTCATACTTTATTTATTTCTCAAACAAATAGCAAATATAATTAAATTATAATATGAACATGTTAGACTAAACATAATATGAATTAGGAGTAACTAAAATCCATATAGATATAAATTAATAAATCAACGAAAAATTATCTGTTCAAATCGAATCATGAAATATACAATTCATATAATATTTGAACTACACTAAATCAGGTTAATACATTTTCATAACAAGATTTGAATAAAAAATTATACAATTCATATAAAATCTGAATCAGACCAATTAATTTCAAAACTTTGATAATAAACACTTGCATTTGTTTCTTTTTATAAGTTATATATATATATATATATATATATATATATATATATATATATATATATATAAAGAAAATGATTATCCGACATTAGGAAAGAGAAATGAAGTCAGCTTTACAACTATTATAAGTAAATTATTATTAAAATAATGTAACTGGTGATTACAAAAATGCATCTAAAATGTAGGACACTAGCTATACTGTAACCCGTGAAACACACACAATTAAAATAACTGTTTATTTAGTCAGATAAATAACTCAAAATTATTGTTATCTGTGTACAAGATTAATATACGATAAGTTTGTATTCAATGAGAAAATGTGAGATTTTATAAATATTAACTTTGTATGATTAATAAAAGGTAATACTTCCTTTTAACTATAAGATGTTAAAGAAAATAAACAATTATATAAATAATTAATTTATAAAGAAATCTTTTTTTTTTCATAAATAATCTCTTAGACAAATTCTTTTTATACAGAGTCGTTTACACAAATGATAATTAAAATATATATATATATATATATATATATATATATATATATATATATAGACGACTGTATTTGAGTAAACTTATTTTCAGGCCAACTCACAATGTTATATTTCTCCTTGGCAAACACATATATGTTTAATATAATATAAATATGTTATAGATTTAAAATTTAAGAAAATAAGTGATATTTTAAGGAAAGTTTGAATATTTTATTATCAACATATGGAAGTTTAAATAAAAAATTATTATTTAAGTTTTAATTTTATAACATCATTGTCTACTCATCTTTTAAATATCAAAGACCATCATATAGATTTTGACACAAAATATAGAATGATTCTAGTTTACTGTAATGTTTTCTTTTTAATAAGTTTATCTTCGTATTTTTTTTTGAGATAGTTTTTAAAAGAGTAAAAAATTGTTGTATGTGGCTTAAAAGAATTCCAGATAAATATTTGTTTATCTGAGAGATTATTAGTATGTTTTGATATTGTTTATATGGGTTTTTTTATATACAAATATAGTAGTCAAAGCTCTTGGAGTGAAAGCTTTTAAAGTTTTGTTAGGGTCGATCAACTTAGTATAAGTAATGGAAGTTATTCTAGGAATTTGATGTGAACATGATGTGGTAAATATATTTGACAATTTTATGAGTATTATTTTAGTAGTTGATATCGATGATTATTGAATGAAATCTATCTAGAATGAATTGATGTTTGAATTTAGATATTTGTATACATACGAATAGTATATGTTATGATAATTTTGTTGCGAATGGACAGGATAAATATTTCGAATATTGATTGAAAAGGGATCAATAAAATGATTTTGTGTTGAGTGAGTTGTTTAGAATGATTTTGAGATATTCCGATTGTTCAATTAATGAATGTTATTTTAGAACTAAAATTACCATATATATATATATATATATATATATATATATATATATATATATATATATATATATATATATATATATATATATATACTAAAGAAGTAATAATAGTCCGAACAAAATTGATAAATTATTTTTGAATTTTGATTTAGACAAACCATCAAATCTTCTAAAAAAATTATAAATTTTAAAATTCAAAGTGCTCAAAATTTCTCTCCCATTAAGTATTTGAAAATGATTGTTAGAGTTTTTGGCCATTGAACTATTTGTTTAACACATTTTAATATATTTGAGAAAATTGATACCATATGAAGTACAATTAGTATGAAAATTACTTGAAGTTGAAAATTTGAATATGTAACTTTTAAAAAAAATTCATGATATAGCAAAAAAGATTTGGAACATGTGTAACATATGGTGGAAGTAAGAAAAGTTCATTTTCAACAATTCGATTTATTGACCCTTAACAGTAAAAGAAATAATTTATAGAATCGTGTATAAATTTCAATTATAAGGAATATATGGAATTATATAGAAACAAAATTGTGTTTTGAGAAAGAAAAAATAAATGTAGAAGAAATATTTACTTTAACACAATTAAATATTTGGGCTTGAGTGAAATACAAAATTAGTAAAGCTAATTTTTCTTATTAAGACTGAAATCTTTGTTCAATTCAGTGCATTCATTTTATTACTTAGAAAATATAACCAAAATCACAAATAAGAGACTATGTAAGGACCATAAATACCTATCAGAAAACATGAAAAGTGAATCTAGTGTGTTTTCTCTTTTTGAGACAAACAACCTATCCATGTCAAGCTTTTAATCTAATGCTTGTTATGTCTGTTCAGGGAACCATGAAAGAATTTTGTTACATGCAACTTTTAACATATTTAAAGACAACCTAAATACAACAATAAGATCATATTCATAGCAAAAGTGCAACAACAATGGATATGGAGGACTAATGTTAAAATATTATGCTTGATAACAATTTCAAACTTTAGATTTGTTGTAGCTTTAGCCACTTTATATTAAAGTATAATTATTAATTATTAAACTTATATTAAAGTATAATTATTAATTATTAAATTGAGAGTTAGGTACAATTTTGTGTATGATGTCTACAAAAAAAAAAAAATATATATATATATATATATATATATATATATATATATATAATATTTTTATATACTTGAGTTTGTTATATTTTTGTAACATAGATAACACACTCAAAAAACTTATTGTAATTATATATATATATATATATATATATATATATATATATATATATATAATTTTTTTATGATAGAACAAAATATGATTTATATTTATGTTTTTAATTATTATTAAGTTATAGATGAGAACGTTCCAAATTATACATTTTCAATTATTTTATTTTTTTATATTTATTATGAAACACATCTTTAGCTACTTGTTTACATAATGACGTTTCATTTTTTTTTTTTTCAGATGATATATAATTCGTCTTCACAAAAGATATATTTACTATAATAAGTCTTCAAAGAAAAAGCAAATATATCTCATGTACTCATGAACATGTTAACTTAACTTATAATATTTCAGATGCCATAATAAGTCTTCAAATTGCTTACTTAGTCTAAGAGTTCAACAAATAGCAGTAATTTTACTGATGCACTGATATTTGTGTAATAAACTAGTCATAATTATAATACACTATTAATTAAAAGTTAAAGTTATAACTTTGATGAAGACCATTAAGTAAAAGCATAGACTAAACATCTAAGCTAATTGAACTCATTTTAAAAAATAAATAAATTCATTTACTTTTTTTTTTTCTTCTAAATCTGTTGAGCCAATTTTTCATATTGAAAGTTGACATCTGTCAAATAGATTATGCAAAAAGAAAAAAGATTTACAAAGTTCAAAAATGTTCAAAAACTACCTTTAACAATATAATAATTTACAAAACATGTACACCTAATTGAACTATTAAATATAGCAGAATAATCTATATATTAAATATCACATACAAACAACATAAAAAGAATTAGGAGTTTAAAAACAATTTACTCTAAACAAAATTCTTATATTCTCTACTAATTTTACTAAGTTAAAATATTAAAAAAGCATAGCAATTAATTATCAAATTTAGAAATAAGATTAAAAAAAAGTAAGTCCTAAAAAGATAATAACTTTTATAAAATAAAATAAAATAATTCAACCATTTTATTTATATATATTTTTTAACTTAACTAATAAAATAAATTAAAATAATTAAATTATTTTATTTATAATTATTTTTACTTAACTATAAAATATGTGCCACTGAGTTAAATTTTGTGCAATTAGTTTCTACAAGGTATCACTATATATAATTTTATTGGTAGATCTAGATCAAAATAAAATAATCTTTCTTTATGGGTCAGCTTTATAAAAAAAAAATCTCCTTTTACAAATGCTTAAGCAGAATAATATTATTCTCTGTCGCATTTTTTTTATTCTTTTTAATTTTATTTAATTAATTATTAGTTTTAAATTTAAATACAACAATAAATATTAATTTTTGTATATTTTTTAATATATATATATATTGTGATGTATTAAATAACAAAATAACTATAAATATTTTATTAAAGTCAAGAGATATATGTGAATTATTATTTTTAAATTATTAAGTGGGATTTCCGTATTTCAATATAGAATAGTCAAATCTTTTGAAAATGTTCCTCTCTTCGTATCATTCTTAAACAATATTAATGAGGCAATTTCACTTCTCACAACATTTTCTCTATTTTATAATTTTGACTTCCCCTCTCTCAACTTCTAATAATTTCATCCATAATCTCACTTTCACCTTCAAAATTCTCAACGGAAGATGCCAAAAATATATTAATGAGAAGCACCACAACGATCCTTTATTCATGTCATATAATATATTTCAGTTTTATATTTCAAAATAAAAAATTATATTTAATTAACCTATGCTATGAATACAAATATTATATATATATATATATATATATATATATATATATTATGATTATTAAATAATAAATAAATAAAATAAAAAGTTTATAAATAATTTATTAAAATCTTACATATTTTGTTTTAAATCAGCAATAAAAAACAACAAATAGGATATTTAAGAATAGGTGTTACATCCATCCACACACATGTTAACTAGCAACTAATACTGCAACTAGTAACATGGAATTTTGTTATCATACATAGTATGGGTATTTTATAATAAGTAAAATATAAAAATAAATTGGTTAAAATGTACATGAGAATACTTATAATAAAATACCTTCTATCTATAAGTTATTAAAAGACTTAAAAGACATAGGTATGTGACAACTTTCAATAATCACTCACATATAATATATAATGTAGAATTAATTAATTAAAATCTTTTATGATATATAATATATAGTATATAATTAATTAGATTTAAATCTTTTATATATTTAAATGTTTTAAAATAAATTTTATTGTTTTCTTTACTTACTTAATATTTAAAATTTGTATATTTTACAATTGAATTTTTAATGTTAATTTTTTTCTTCTTATCTGGATGATGTGTAATTTTTATATTGTCTCAATATCTTATTTATTTGTCTCAGCATAATAAGATATGAGTGTGAGATTTTCTTATTAATATAAAATGATATTGCAATTATAATTTAAAAAGGTATATAAATAATTTTATTACTTTTATTAAAAACAAGATGTACAACAAGGAATCATCATCATCACCTACGTTAATGCGATTTATTGATCCATAATAATAGAATAAATAAGTTATGAAAGGATGTATGAATTTCAATTATAAGGAACATATGAGATCATTCATAAGAACAAAATTGTGTTTTAGGCAAAGAAAAGTTGATGTAACAAAAATATTTATTTTTGCACAATCAAATGTTTGGACTTGGATGAAGTATAAAATTAATAATGCTAATTTTTCTTAATCATACTGGATTCTTTGTCCAATTTAGTGCATCTATTTTGTTACTTTGAAAATATAACTAAAATCACATATAAGGGACTATGTAGGGATCAAAAATACCTATCAAGAAACACAAAGGTGAGTTTGGTGTTTTGTCTCTTTTTAAGACAACCTAACAATGTCATACTTTTAGTTTGATGCTTGTTTTGTTTGTGCATTATTTTGTTATTTTGAAAATATAACCAGAATCACAAATAAAGAACTGTGTAAGGACCATGAATACCTACCTGGAAACACAAAAGGTGAGTTTGGTGTTTTGTCTCTTTTCAAGACAACTTAATAATGTTAGACTTTTAGTCTGATGCTTGTTTTGTCTGTGCAAGGATCATGGAAGAATTTTGTCACATGCAACTCTTAACATATTTAGAAGCAACCCAGATGCACCACTAAGATTAGATTCATAGCAAAGGTGTAGCAGTAAGTGAATGTGGGAAACTGAACAATATTTTAGATATGTTAGAGTAGGAGACTTAATAACAATCCAAAACTTTGGATCTATTATAGCTTCACAGTCACTACATATAAAAGTAAAATTATTGATTATTAAATGAAGAGTTAAGTGCATTTTTTGTTATGTTTGGTTGTATGATATCTACAATATACTACAATATATAATAGATAATAGAAAAAAACTCTTTATAATTATATATATATATATCATATATATATATATATATATATATATATATATATATATATATATATTATTTTTTGGTGATAGAAAAAGACATAGTTTATATTTATGTTTTTAATTATTATTAAGTTATAGGATGAGAACGTTCCAATTTATACATTTTCAATTATTTTATTTTTTATATTTATTATGAAACACTTTTTTAGCTACTTGTTTATATAATCACATTTCCATTTTTATTTTACAGATGACATATAATATGTCTTCACAAAAGATATATTTAAAAGACTATAATAAGTCTTCAAAGAAAAAGGAAATATATATCGTGTACTCATGAACATTTTAACTTATAATATTTCAGATGCCATACTAAGTCTTCAAATTGTTTACTTAGTTTAAGAGTTAAAAAAAATAGCAATCTTAACTAAGTAAAATATAAAAATAAATTGGTTAAAATACATCAGAATACTTCTAATAAAATAACTTCTATATATAAGTTACACATGATATGTGACAACTTTCAATAATAACGTGACATATAATATATAATATAGAATTAATTAAATTTTAAATGTTTTATATATTTAAATGTTTTGAATTGAATTTTATTGTTTTTTTACTTAATATATAAAATTGTTTTATTTTACGATTGAGTTTTTATTGTTTAATTTTTTTCTTTATCTAGATGATGTGTAATTTTTATATTGTATTGGTTCCTTTGTCTTACTTGTCTATGTATATTAAAAAAATGTGAGGTTTTATTGTTAATATGAAATTATAATAGAATTAATTTAAAAAGATATATAAATAATTTTTATTACTTTTATGAAAAACGAGTCGTGGGCACAACAAACTGTACGACAAATTCTTTATCAACACATCTTCAATTAAAACAATAAAATTATTTGTCATTTTACAGTAACCAAAATAAAATTTTATATTAATTAGAAAACCTCACATTTTTTAGCCACAAAGAAATTCTTAATTAAGATATAAATTACTTAACGGAGATTTTTACTATTAATAATGAAAAAAATAAACTTCTACTAAAACTATTTTTTCTTGTAATGACATGTGAAAACATGTAAGTAAGATAACAAAACAAGATAATGATCATATAACCTAATTAACAGAAAATTAAATGATAAAAAGTTCAATTAAAAATTAAAATATTTAAATATTTAATAAATAAAAAAACTAATAAAAACTCAGTTAAAACTACTTCAACTTATTAAAAAAAAACTTAAAAATTTAATTAAACCTACATTATAATATAATATAGTATAATGTATACAACATTGAAGACTTTATTTAACTAGAATGAAAACATTGAGGTGTGTGTGACAACCACCAACAGTTTCTAATTAGTATATTTAGAATTGTAAATTAGCATAAACATGAAAGAATTGAATTGAGAGAGAAAAGGGAAATGAAAAATGGAAGAAAGAAGAAAGAAGAGTGTATGATTGAGATGAAAAGTCAAAGGTGTTATGTAGACATATACTTGGTTTTGGTGAGGAAATGATGAAATGATTTAACCTAAAGCATGTGGTTGTTAAGCATAGACTTTACATGTATTATCAGGTGTTATGTCTCATTCACCTTTTAAAAGACCTCAAAATAAAGCCATAACAACACATTCTAATTCATTCTTTTATCGAAACCTTTTTTTTTTTTAAAAAAAAAACATCCACAGTATTTTATGTCATATAATGCCTCAACTTTTGCAAATCATGCACACACATGTGTACTCACTCAAGCAACCAAGATAATTGGATGCATTTTCATTTTTTTTTAAATTAGTTGAGTACAATTCAAGACTCCTGCTGTAAAATAAAATATATAATTCCCAGTTTGGGAAAATATTAGTAAAATTGGGGATTTTGTTTGGTACAGTTAATGGGGAAGAAGAACATGATTATAGTGTTCCAAAAGAAAAACATAATTGGTATTCTCGCCTTTGTACCAGAAAATTAAAAAAAAAAAAAAGTATTCATTCCACATTGTACTGAAGAACTAGAAATGTGTTTGGTACCATGGAAAAATGTGACGTCAATAACGTGAAATTTGATTATTTTGTCTTATAAAGAGGTAATGATTTTATTTTAATTTCGAATTTAGTGGTTTTATTGTTAACTGTGATTTTGTAAATGTCATTGTTTAATAGATAATATAAAATAATAGTTATTATTTGACACGTACTTTGTAAAATATACATTTAAATATTTATGTAATGTTTTTTATATAATAAGCAGTTTAAATGATAAAGAATATAATGAATATATAAGAAGTTGAAAGAGATTAGATAAGGTCAGTAAAAGAGTAAATGACTTCTAATATATATTAATATATATTAGAACCAAGTTAGAGTTTATTCTAACTAGTTTTTTTGGACATTTTGTTTCATCTGATATCGAGCCGTTAACGAATCACTTACTAATTTCTAATTCTACGTACGAGATGATATACCTTGGCATGGTAGGTGTATTAGAAGTTTTACATCGACGAGAGATAAGGCCAATTCACAATATATAGATAAGATGCAAATCTCACTTTACTTACAAGTCAATTTTGTGAAATCGAGTTAAGTTTAAAATCTATTTCTAACGTACTAAGATGGAATTTTGAATTGTTAATTAGCTATTTTTCATATATATTGACTCGCGACTTTTTATGCATATTTTGATAAAATTGATCAACCCTTCTTGAAAATGTATGGTATTGTCAAATATTATAAAAGGATTTTTCAAAGAAAAGGTGTTCTATATATAGTAGGTTTAGTGTTACAAGATATCAAACAAAAGATAATCATAATTTGATTAAGCTGGCCACAAGAATATGGGTTTTGTATGCGAGCTCCAACTATTGTTTACAATATGTATATAAATAGAAATCCTCTCATGCAAAAATGACCATTAAATTTAAGCTATTTTATATGAATTTATTATTCTATGCACAAAATTGATTGTAAAACTTCTTAGTGAAAGATTAACATTATTTGTAAATGGAAACCGAAAATAACTCGGCTTGGAATGAACCAAAAGTTTACCATAAATTTAGCAAATTAATCTTTGATAGAAATTTCTTTTAATACACATTTTTTTCTCTCATTTTATAATTATTTGGGTTGTTTTATATCCACAAAATTCACTCACATCGGTAATATATTTTTTCTCTTGTTAGAACATTGATTACACATTATTTTCTTTATAGACTTATGTTTAGAGGGTGTATTATCAATTTTTGTGAATCAAAATTTTTTTAGGTTTTATATTTGATTATTTATTGTTTATTTTTTCATATGAAAATGTTTGACTCTAAATTTTAAGAGTGAAATGCATAAACTCTTCATTTACTAAGTAGTATAAAAAAGTTTATCTTGTTTATTCTTTTTTGTCCTTAATTTTTGTTTCATTTGAATAACTATTTCATTAAAAAAAAATAGTATCTCTCAACATTTTAACTAATTTGATGTCTAAAGATTTTTATCATATCTTCGGGGTCCGTTCTATTTTTTTTTAATAGTGTATCAAATAGTTTATAAGATACATTTAATCATTTTTACTTCTTTTTAATATTTTTATTTGTTGCTTCATGTAGAATAATGTTTTGATGATTTTTTATATTTTTATTAATTTTTTGTTAACTCATTCTCATAACTGTAATTTTATTACTGTAATGGTATAAGGACATTTCATTTACTATAATATAATAATTTAATATTATTATCAAAAATCTTATTTACACCATTCTACCTAGATTGAAATTCGATACATGAAAAATATATGTCTAAATTTAAATTATTATTAGTTTAATATTTTGCTATTTGTGATTTTATTTTGAGTGGTATATTATAATATTATTGTGTATTTTGTTGATACTCACGTTTGATATTTGTGATTTCCTTCATGTGATACACA
Source organism: Vigna unguiculata (assembly GCF_037176805.1). Classification (NCBI taxonomy): domain Eukaryota; kingdom Viridiplantae; phylum Streptophyta; class Magnoliopsida; order Fabales; family Fabaceae; genus Vigna; species Vigna unguiculata. The sequence goes on along the minus strand of NC_140795.1, from coordinate 45,974,285 downwards.
CACCTAACATCAGTGGATTGTGTATTTTGTTGATACTCACATTTGCTTTCTTGTTAGACAAAAATCATCATTTTTACTATCTTTTAACCTAATATTGGATTGCAAAAGCTCAAATAGATCCATTAAATTCAATTAAATTATTTGATTTAATTATACTTTTAGTGATTTAACTTTAATATATATATATATATATATATATATATATATATATATATATATATTATTCTTTATATATTAGATTTGTAAGACTGCAAATACATTTTTAATCCATTAATGGTAATTTGAGGATTAAAATCGTATTCTTTTAGAGTTAAATAATTAAATTGTTTTCAAATTTAGTATATCAATATTGAACTCTTCTTAAATTTTAAACACTAAAACTTAATTAAATCTGTAAGCTCTGAAATCAGATTATATCTCATCTTAAACTAATTAAGTTTAAGTAAAATCTTCAAGGATATAAGTTCCACTCTAAGACTTGAGGCATCCAATGTAAAATTTCCCAACAATGTATTATTTCTTAAAACCATTAAAAATCATAAAATCTCACTATTCATTTAATAAACTTCTTTGATGATTTTTCAGATGAAAAGAAAAATCTCAAATAAAATATGTTAAAACCCTAATTCTAGCACACTCTAAGGCACCTTATTAGAAATTCAAACATTTGTATTTTCATGATTACATGATGGGTAAATTTAGCTTGTGTGAGCCATTTTAGGACATATATAGCTAAAGTTCTAGCAATTACAAAAAATTTTGAAATTTAAATTTGAACTTTAGGGTTTGTAATTGAACAACAACATTGATTCATCCATGTGTGAAGAAAAAGGTAAAACCTCAATGTGTGTTTCTATGGAGTATTATTATATGGTGGTGTCACTAATTATGATTATGGTTAATCATTACATAATACATATTACCACATGTGTCTTTTGAATATTGGCCTTATATTTGTTATCAACAAAGTAGGGTACACAAAAAGTTCAAACACATAATCAATAATCTTTCTTTTCTTTCTTATCAGTATATTCGCCTTTGCAATGTAATTATCACTGTCTTTCATTCTACGATACCCCTTACCAATAATCACACTTTATATTTCTAATATTTATTCATATCTTTCTGTTTATCAATAAATATTATAATTAAAAACTTATTATCACCAAAAATGTTAATTTCATTGTGATTCGAATGCTTGTTAATTGAGATTTAAAATTGCAACTTGTTGGAAGTCCACATCGATTAGAGATAAGGTCAATTTCCAATATATAAGTTGGTGCAATCCTCATTTTACAAGCTGATTTTCTGGGATTGAACTAGACTTAAAATTCACTTCAAACACGGTTATTACTCTCGTAATGTCCTTTATCATCTTTTTTAGATGAATTAGGAGAGATAATGGGAAAATCTTTTTGATGAAAATGACACAACAACTCGTGTAAGAAATTAGACGCCACATGATATAAAACTATAGTTTTGTAATTATGAAATTAAAAATTATTTTAATTCATAATTTAGTGGTTGAGTTCATGATGCAAAGAATATTATTGTTGGTGGTATAAAATTATTTATTGTATATAGTGATTGAAAATTATTCTTACACAATTATTTTTAAAGAGAATATAGAAAAAGTATATATAATAATTGGTCCATAGGGTACCAAACAAAAGGGTGATACGGTAGGGTATGTATATCTTCAAAAAGAAAAAGAGAGGCCAAAAGATAAATGCTTTGTTTTCTCACGCGCTTCAATTACTATTTTAACTAACCATCGTTAATTTTAGTCCGTTCATGAAATTAACAAAATAATCTTCATTAATTTAGTGTTTAAAATTATTGTGATCTCGAAAATTTAAGATAATTAGTCTATTCATTTTCTTTTAGTGTAATTCAATTAAAATTACTAAAACAAATGTTAAATGCTTGAGCAGAGGACAATTAGATGCACATATAACTATTACATATTGAAGGTAAAATAACAAGAACATTAGTGAAATAATAATTGTTTTTTTAGTGTCTTTATTATCGTTTTGTTCATTAGTTTTGTATTTATTAATCTTCTGATGGATTAATAATTGAAAAGTCGTGTTAAATGTATTAGCATTCTCTTAATTAAACATGTTTTCCAAGATTTCCAAAATATTAAAAAGAAAAAACTTACAAAATAAAAACTTGATGGTTCTTCCTAAAAGATTTAGAAAAACAAAAAAAAAAACTCAAAACATTATATAGAAAGAGGTTATAAAACTCTTTTACTAACAAAAACTAACGACTAATATTATCTAATAAGAAAATTTAAGGGTTAAATATGTTTTTGGTCCCTCAAATTTCAGCAAAATTTGGAATTAATCTATCTTCAAAACTTTTGACCAATTTAGTCATTCATCTTTCAAAATAAGTGCATTTAGTTCTTTTAATCAAATTTTGTTAAGTTTATCTGACGTTTCAAGCACATTTCATTATAATATTTGGATTGTTTACACCGTTTAACACATTTTCGCTTCAACGTTAACTCAAATATTATCATAAAATGCGTTTAAAATGTCAAATAAACTTAACAAAATTTGGTAAGAATGACTAAATTCACACATTTCTAAGGATGAAGGACTAAATTGGTATAAAGTTTCGAAAAATGACTGATTCCAAAATTCATTGAAATTTGAGGGAGTAAAACATATTTAACTAAAAAAATTTAATGTGTGAAATCATAGTAGAATATGTTAAGGTTTCATGATTAAACTTTATAGATGAAGAAAATAATAATAGACCTATTAAAAGTGATGAAGTAGATGTTTTTTAGATAAATTAAATATGAAAAAAAATGACGCATATATTTTGCAGCAATAATATAATAGTATAATTATAGTGTAGATTCCTTTTATTAGTTGTGACAGGTTATAGTTGGTGAATTAAAGAATTGTATTATCCCATGATGGCAACAATATGGCTAAGACTAAAGACCTACTTTCATTATACAACACTTTACAAAAAAACAATGCCAACTTAAAGATTCAATGGATCTTCCTTTAATTATAGTAATTATATATGTGTACGAAATCCACTCCTTCTCGAATACTTCTTCTAATGCTTATTCAATAATAAAAAAAAAAATAAGCCTTTGCATCACATGTTCATAATAATGGTTATTTGTGCCACTTCAAAACAAGTATGATAGCAAATAAGTGTTACTGTTTTTGGTTTACGCAGATTTTACATGAGATCTACACTAACCAACGCACAAAAATTCAGCAATAGTGGCCAAGTTTTTTGTTTCTGGAAAAGTCCTACAATGGTGAAAGTATGTTTGTAAGAAGTTAAACATTAAAATATCATTAGTAAGGTATGAACATGATTTGTGTAAAAGGGAAATGTTGGATATCTAACCATGTATTTAATGAACACATACATAAGAGTCAAGATTCAATTCAAACCATGTCTTAATTGTTTAGTACTTGAAATCATGTAGATTAAAAATTTAATCTTTTTAAAAATGAGAATATTATTTAATAATGTTTAACTACTTTAAGAAGTTTAATTTATTTATTTGTTAAATTATATAATTTAATACCTTAATTTTTAATTACTACCTTTATAACAGTGTTTTATAAAATAAATGGACATTATGATTGTAGTGACTCAAACAACTTAACTCATAAACTTGTGATAAATTAAATTAAATTACAAAATTTTTAACTTACTAAAAAAATAAGATGAATTAAACCGACTCATTTTTAACTTGATATGTGCAAACAGGATTGACATGCGCTTTAAAGTTGAAGGTCTCAAAATTACGAAAAATGAAGTTTTCCTTACAAAGAAAAGATACAGTTCTGGTGTTAGTTAAAATTCAGGAGCTTCATTACAAGAAACAAGTCTCACTTTGTTACTTAAATATGAATTTGAACTGATAAGAAATAAAAATGTATGAAATAGTATGTGGTTAACATTTTTCTAACTGCATGTTGTTACCTTTCTGTCAGCATGAGAACAAAACGTGTATGTAGAATCGCTTTTTATTACAAGTAAAATGGTTCAGTCATATCACCTTTTATAACACTAAAATGACATTCTAAAAAGTACCAAACTAAAGGATTAACGGTAGAAAATATGAAGGTTGTGCAGCATTAGTAGAGAAAAGAATAAGGCTTGTTAAGATGAAACTTCATTGTATTTGAATACGCAGTCATATAAACGTCCACCAAGAAATTGTGCAACCTCAGGATGTTTGACCTAAGAAAAGGATTCCAATAAAGAAATAAGGAATCATTAGAAGCTCAAATTTTCATTGTTGAAGAAGGTAAAATAATGGTAAGATGCATTACCATTCCAATCTTCAGGGAATCACATTTAAACTGAGCATAGAGATTTGTTTCTATTCCACGGCCCTGACAAAAGAATTAGATTAGTATTTGTTTAACATTTGAATTTGATAAACCAGTATTTGGGTTATGGGGTTATGATATAATATAATGCAATGGAAGAATTTAATATGAATGTTAAGAAGTGAACTTTAAATCTAATTCAATCCCGTAAAACCGTAAAACCGACCTGTAAGGTGAGGTTTGAACCCGTTTATATATTGTGAATTGTTCTTATCTCTAGTCGATATAGAACTTCTAGCCCACCCCCCTCACGCCGAGTCATATACATCTCATGCATGAGACTAGACATTAATGGATGGTCCGTTACAGACTGATAGTGAGTGGAACAATCAATCCAACAAACAATAAATTTCGCTAGGATATATTCTAACTCATGGCTGTGATACCATGTTAAGAAGTGAATTTTAATCCTAACTCAACACTACAAAACCGGTTTGTAAGGTAAGGTTTACATCTACTTATATATTGTGAATTGATCTTATCACTATACGAAATGGGACTTCCAACAATGAAGAAACTACAATATTTCTATTGCTACTAAAACCATTTCCTTTGTTACCCTATTCCACTCCACGTAGAAGTTTCAAACAATATTCTAGAAGAACTTACCATCCCTTCTAAGACGACAAGATCTGCATCACTGGCAAGGTATGCAAGCTCCTGTGACACTCTTGTAAGATCAATAACCTGTAATCCGTTTCAACAAGTTCAAGAAAGATTTGATCATCGTGTCAGATAAATGATCCAATATCATAAGCTAAAATACATAATTTTGCTAAATAGCAAATATCATTGCTCATTTTACTTACAGGTAAATCATTGCCAGAGTTAGCAATTAAAAGATTTGAAGTACTGACACCCACAAGCTGTTCTTGTTCATCCTTCAACTGGTTAAGTGGAAACCAAATTGAAAGGAGTTAGTGAGGAATATGGCCATTTGAAAAACTTAAACATATTTGTTTTCATTACCTTTGATATAATTTCAACTAGCTCAGCACAAGTCACATCATTGATAGATGGCAAGTCATTAGCAGCCAATACAACCTGCATCCATAGATAATCACGTAAAATGTTAGGCCAGCTGCAAGAACAGAATATCAAAAGCAGCTTCAATTTCAAAAGATAACTAAAATGGAATAAAACCAGTAAACATCTGTGGCCATGTGATAACAAATGATCTGGTAAAAATTCATTTGGTTGGATAATAATAACTCATATTTTTAAAGAAATTTCACATGCATTTGGGTTTTATGTGGTGCAAATGGCCATGTAAATCAGGTAAGCTTGTCAGTGATTGGACATTCTTGCTCCATTGATTTTCTCATTTTTCAGTTTTTTTTTTTCATCTTTCGTTCTTATCTTAAGAAGGGTTCCTTATCCTATATCTCTACACAATATTTCCATAGTGAATTTTTCTTCTGCAAATGAATGAGTCAACAAACCTGACTCCCACGCCGAAGTAGCTCTCTTGCAAATGGCATGATACCCAAAATGATATCTGCACCAGAGTTATCAACAAATATGATGACCTGCCATGATAAAGGGCAAAGATTAGAACATTAGCAACGGCAGTCAGGAGACAAAAATACTCACTCAATAATTAATGATAAAATTGTGTCTCTTGAATTTATACACATGACACTTGCCTTCTTCCATGACTTCCTGCTCCATTTCATTTTGAAAGTGTCAAGATGATCAATAACCCATGGTCGAGGAACCAGATTTTGGCAACTAGCCAAAAAGGACATTCCATCCTTAGAGAAAACCTCTGCAAGCTTCAAGAAATTGTAAAAAGAATTAGTTAATATATAAAGTACAAATAGCAGTAATTCAACACGTGTGATAGGAAAATAAGATCAGACATGAGTAAAGCTTTAATTATATCCAGTTACCAATGACAAATTTCAGCAACCTAGGAAGACGGAAAGGAACATTGTATTTTCACTAAGGATAATTAACCAAACCATGTGCCCTTATGCTTCACATGGCATTGAGGAACTAAATCAAATAATATCAAAAAAATGAATAAGCATATACATTAGTAATGCCAACAATCCAACCAAATTATGAAATATTGTATTTTGATGATATCAATCACACCATGTCTCTTTATAGAATAACTGAACTAAACTAAACCAAAACAAATAATAGGGAAATGGAAGGAATAATGAGTAAAGAGGTTGGTATTGTAACATGGACATAAAAGAACATTCATAGAGACGGCAGCTTAACGGGTAAAAAATTAGTATTTGAAGTCTGGTTTGAGAAGAGTCAAAATTTAGCTATGCAAAGTTATCAAAGAAAGCATAGTAAATCATCCTACCTGTGCAGAACCAAGATCAAATATGTTTCCAGCAAAAATTCCCCTGACTAGATTCTCAAGTCGCTTGCCTTCATCTTCAATGGCATCATTAAGTTGAACAACATTCTCAAAAAGTGAGATGGCTTTGGCATTTTCTTCATCCTATTGAAGTCAATCAGAGAAGAGTAACATACCTTAAGTGACATAAAACTACATTGTGCATAAATAATGTCATAATAACACCCTAGCTCTTCTTTATTGAAATTGATAATAAATGGTAAAATCTTCTCCACTTCTACTAATAACTAAAGAGCTTTTCAACAAACTATAACAAAAAACAAATCCATTCAATTTTCCTCCACAGGGCAAGCAAGATGTTAAATTTCTTCAACTACAATCAAACAGGAAGACATTTTTATTCAACCTTTTATCATCCATAGCTCCATAAAATAAGGAAATGGCATCCCCAATAGCAGTTTACCTTGACTTTTTTGAATATATCTCTGAATCCTAATTCTCGGAGCACTTGCTCACGAAGTCGGCAAAGAAGCTGAAAAATCAGCAACACAAAGAAAAACAATGAAGGAAATTAGAAACATCACCAGCTGTTTGCTTTTATCTTCTAATTCCTCTTATGGGGGAGGGAGGCTTGGGGCATAATTTTAGCTATAGTGTAGAACATACAATGCAATCAGGAGGCCCACCATGACTTTCAGGATCTTTCTTCAAGTCTTCAAGTATGTCAGCATATCTTTTCCAGGGAAAGCATAAACAAAATACAAAATTAGTAAATTCAATACCACAAGCTATTATCTAGAGTAGATAAAAAGATCACCTTTGAGCAAATTTTTCAGCTTTAGCGGCCGCGTCACGAACAGTAGAATCACTCTCTGCACGCTTCCTGCCAAACCAAAGCTAAATGATGATGTTAACAAGAAACACATAAACAATGAAATCCATGCAATTATATAAAATCACATATTTTATTGATTAGGAAAAAACAAGTTTGTAAATTGAACAAAGATGGGCGTCTAAAATCTTGACTGAGAGTCAAATTGATTGGTCATATGATGTGCTTGGGTTGATTAAAAAAAAAAGGTATATCAACAAATTCACTAATCATTATTAAAACAACTTAAACATCCATTGTTATTACTTATTAGAGACTTTACTATGATCTTGACATTTTGGTCTCTCATTAAAGACGCTTACATAAAATATTTACCAAACACTCAACTACCTATAAAGAAGCTTCATTATTACTTACCTAGAGACAACTCTTAAATCATCTTCTAGATGTAAGTTTTGGACTTTTGGTTGCAACCTCTAAAGTCCCTAAAGAAACCAAAACAAACAAACTAACCCCAAACCAGTACCAAGGAAATGTGAAGAAAGTTAAAAAAAATGTCATGAGAAGTATCAAGCATAATCAGGACCATTGACCTCCAATTGTACCAACTACTTTGGCAGTTCAAACTGCTATTTTGCTGAACGATAAGCAACAAACAAATGGTAATGGTGACACCACCTGAATATCTGGTTCATCTCTCACCAGCATACATACCAACCACCATTAGAAACAAACACATATAATGGTTAAAAAAAAGAAATCAAATCCAACTACAAGAACAATGGTCGACACACTTTAGAAAGCAGAAGAAAACGAATCAAATAAGTTAGCATACAAACACAAGAGGTAACTATGACAGCAGTATAAACAATCCTGATTACCGTTAAAATCGCACAATCAAACATCATAGGAAAAGCAAAAAATATAAAAACGACCAATTTTTGCTATCGATTTGTACGACAGAAAAAAAGTAATTTTTAACAGACACAAGCCATCATCGGGCAGAACGAGCAAAAGGGTATGCTGAGAACGATGAAAAACGGCGAATCGGGTTCGAAAAAAAAAACTTTTTTAGTGAAAATATGAAGAGAGAAGAGGAGAACGGACTTGAAAGAGGGGATGGAGTTGAGGAAGAGATCAATCCAAGAGATTTCGGTGGGAGTGGGCTTGCGGGGGTTATCAGAGGGGAATCTGTAGGGAATGGTGCATGCTCTGTAGTGGGAATTGATTGGTGTCAGCAACAATGGGAATTCCACAAGCTCTGATGCGCTTTCCATTTTCCACAGCAAGAACGAATCAATGTGATTGCAAAATGAATAAATAACGATAAGATCCAATCCAAGTTGCGTTGTGAGTTCAATTCGCCAAGAGGAATTGCAGTGAGAGAGACACAGAGAGAGATGAGAGAGAAAGCGTGACGGAGTGGCGCTTCTCTCCTCACTTTCACTTCCCACACGAGTCGAAACTCTCAGCTTCTTTTGCCTTTCTGGTAAAAAAAAAAAATAATAACAAATTATTTTTCTTCACTAAATAATACCTCTTAATAAGTAAACAATAATCAGTTTTAATTTTTCATGGGTTTATTTTAGCTTTCTAAAATAATTAAAAGCTACAAAAATCTTTAAATCTAATTATAATATTATATATCAATCTCAAACTGCTGATATTTGAAATTTTGTCATCTCTTGCCTCAAACTGAGAAGCTTTGGTTGGCCACACATGTCATGAAGACGACTCATGAGGTGACTTACTAAATTGGGAGCAGCCACCTAAGTTATAAGTTTATTTGTTATACTTTCTTTTGCATAATATATATATATATATATATATATATATATATATATATATATATGTGTGTGTGTGTGTGTGTGTGTGTGTGTGTGAGAGAGAGTGAGTGAGAGAGAAAGCACACCACCTAATATACATGAGAGAACACACTACATAATTAATCAAATTTGTTACATCTAAGAAAAAAAAAAAGTCGTAAAAAAAGAAGAAAATTAAGCCATCTTCAAGATTTATAAAAGATTCTTAATTAGCCTTTAATTAGCCTTTAGATGACATGTGTCCTAATTCAAAAGTTAATATGAGAAATTTTCAACTTGAATGTAATAAGGGTCAAAAGGTTTGGTATAAAGGTTTGTCAACTAAGAAGAAAGAATGGGAAGAAATTTTAGGAGAAAAAGACCATCCTTTTCTCTAACAATGTGACAATCTAATTAGATATACATTGTTCACTTATGAAAGACAAAATTTATAACAGTATGCAATGTAGATAAATAAGATTGGTTTTACGGGTTTAGAATAAAAAATGGTAGGAGAAATTATAAGTTCAACTCTCTCCAATAATAAAAAAACCAACAACTAATATTTTTTGATAAAAAAAAAAAAAACATTGCTCCCTAATGGAAGACGAATGAATGTAATATTGAGTCTTGTGTTTGTTAGATACATAAAGTGTCAAATGGGACATCAATAAGCTATATCATCATAGAAAGGTTCCCCTATAGTAAATGAAACTTTCTTGGCATTGTTAGCAAGAGTAGATGTTAGTCTGCATTCTAAAAGTCTCGTTCCAACTAACAATTCTAATGCATATTTCTTTAGAAGGGGTTATCTTTTTTATTTAACAGTTTGTCCATCATGAAAACGGTTTAATCGAAGGTAAGGCCAAGTGACTGGAAGAACATTGCACATTGTGTGATGTTTGATGTGACCCTAAAAATTTGAAGGACTGAGTGCCTCTAATGTCTTGTCGTACTCATAATTGTATGAGGTCTACAAGGTGAACAATCTTTAGTCAATAGAATAATGCAAGCAAGAGAAATCAGCAAAATGAATTTGTAACTTTAGAAAAAAATATTGACTTTGTGAGTTGGGTACATGGCTTCAATGCTAAACTCATCTATTATCAGTGGACTACTCGAGTGGCTCCTACAATGAGAGCATGTTGCCTCTTGTCCGTCGATGGAATAATTGGAATCAAACATTTAGGATCTCTTCTTTAAACATTTAATAGTCGACTTAACTTTAGTACCATATAAGAAAATAGCAAAACAAAATATAACAAATATAACAAAAAGAACAAAAGGTAATGTAAGAAAAAAAAAAGTTATGTGAAAACTTTTGGTATGTTTCTCACTCTATTAGAGTAAAATAATGAACCCCTAATATACATAAGAGAAGACGCACCACACAACTAATCAAATTTGTTACATCCTAACCAATAAAAAAATAACAAAAGAAAAAGATTTAGACAATCTTTAAAATTATAGAAGATTCATTCTCAACAGATACATCCTTTTCTTTTAATATTTCGTTTAAATTTTAACAGACTCAAAATTTAACATTAATAAATTAATTGTCGAATTGAGTTTCTAACTATTTTCATTCGTGTTTCTTAATATGCCTACGAGTGAATTTTCCCGTATCAAATATTGAAATATTTAATATAACACTTGAGTTAATTTTATCAACTCTAAATTGACTATAGAAAAAAAAGTAATTCTTCTTTTAAATTTAATGAGATATTTATCAAAAACATCCATCATATGGCAACTATATTTTTTGGTTTACGTGATGCCATGTTATACTGTTGTTTGCAACTAATAGCAACTTTTTATTTGCGAACATGAGCAAAATAACACATTAGAAAAGTTCAACTCATTGATGTTTAGTTTGCTTACTTCAAATATTTTTTAATTATGTTTTGTTTCACCGTATAGAGAGATCAATCCAAACACTTATTCCTAAGTCATATATTTATTCTAAAAGAAATACCAACGCCAACAAAAGAAAGAAGTATTTTTGAAAGAAAAAAAAAAGTTTATTATACATGTAAATGCAATTTTTCATTCATAACTGGTTTTTTTTTTTTTATTGTTGTTAACTAAATATTTTCATCTATCATAGGTTAGTATAACGATTATAGGAATCGAAATTACGTTTTCATTGATATAAAAAAATGAAAAATATTATTCATTTGACTTAAAAATATAGAAATTATAGGTCTGCTATCCAAATCAAAGTACACAGTTTAAATCAAACCTATTTTATTTTGCATATATTTAAGTATCACATTCCTCAAATATATAAACTAGAACACAAATAGTGTTGCCAAAATGGCCGGTTCCAAATATTGCTTAAGGTGTCAAAATTTAAAGATGCTAATTCTAATTGATGAGATGGTAAAGCTGAACGACACGATCGAGATGAGAGTGATTTGAGGATTGGGGGAGTTTGCTAGAAAATGGAATGTAGAAACTATAAAATTCATTCAATATTTGTAGTAATAGTTCATAATTGGCTATAAGAAGCCAAGCCAAGCCAAGCCAGGGCAGGCCAAAAGAGACATACTGCTATACTATTTTGTCGCCAAAAAAAACCCACTCTCAGACAAGTTTAAATTTTGAAAAAAAACAAAAATACATGTGAAGCCCCATGCAGTGGATAGAATCTTATTTAAATGCTGCTGGTGTGCATATGCTAAATAATCAGTAGGGTTCCACCGGGGCTCTGAATTTGGAACCAGCATAAACAGCACCTGAACCGAGCTCCTCCTCAATCCTCAGAAGCTGCAAAACACACCAAAGAAAGCTAAATCAAACACTTCAACTTAATATAACAGGTAAGCTCTCTACATCCATTTTATATTACCTTCTTTTTTTAGTGTGAAATAATGTCACTTAAGATATTTCTGAAAGTTCCGTTTCAATACAAGATTCGTATAAGTGACATGATAAGTTCACAAAAAGTAAAATAAGACCCTATTGTAACTGTTGTATTCTTGTATTGGAGATGGCGTAAGGTATTGTAATCACTATATATTCAGGCCGTGGAACAAAAAAGACTTTAATAAGGTTTGTAATTTTTACCTGATTGTACTTGGCAAGCCTTTCAGATCGGCAGGGAGCTCCGGTCTTGATCTGGCCCTGTTTGATATTGACGTAGCATGATTAAATTATATCAGCGTGTATGCTAAATGTTCATATTTTAAAATTCAGACACAATTTGTCCGCAAAGGTTCACTACTAAAACAATGAAGAACCTTAACAAACGATTTTAAAAAAACTTCTGAGTACTTACTGTTGCTAACCCAACTGCGAGGTCTGCGATGAAGGTGTCCTCAGTTTCACCACTGCAGCATACAAAATGAAACACATTAGTTTGCACTTAGAAAGAGTAATACAATGTAAGAAAAAAAAACAGAACAAATGCATACAAGGGGGAAAATGAACATTCATTACCTTCGGTGGCTAGTCATGACACCCCAGCCAGCTTTCTTAGACATTCTCACAGCTTCAATACTTTCGGTTACACTACCAATTTGATTCACCTAAAATTGGAAGTATAAAAATGAAAATTTCTTCTTAAAGTGGATAAACAAATTTTCAGATTAAAAAGATATTTAAATAACACGGTAGTCTAAAATTCGATCCTATAGCATATGAAAAAAGATTTTACCTTCAAAAGAAGGGCGTTGCAAGCCTTCTCCTTAATTGCTTTCTCCACGCGCTACATTGTTAATAACAAAGACAATAATGTCAAAATGATACGTGCTTGCAGTACATAGATCACAAATTTGGAGTTAATAACGCATACCTTGGGGTTGGTCACGAGGAGATCATCACCAACAATCTGCACTTGCTGACCAATTTCACCTGTTAATTTTGTATAGGTCTCCCAGTCATCCTGATCAAATGGATCCTCAATAGACACAATTGGATAATCTGTCACAAATGATTTGTACACATTCTTTAAGCTGTCTCCTGAGATTTTCTGCGATCCATCATTATTCTGCAACAAGGTAGTAGAACGTTATCTAGCTAAAGCGTTTGACAACCTCCTCCTTAATGGCGGAAAAATGAAAATTTAAGAAAAACTGGGAAAAGGTTCGTAAGATATCAACCTCTTCCTTGAAGTTCAAGTCATATGTTTTGTCCTTGCTATTGAAAAATTCTGAAGCAGCAACATCCATACCAATTACAACCTGTGAGGATAGAAATTAGTAAGCCATATGTTAAGGTGCTAAATTAGATTCAGTAGACAGAGATTCAACCTTTCCAGTGTAACCAGCTTGGGAAATGGCAGTCTTCAGAAGCTCAAGCCCTTCTTTGTTTTCCTAAAAAAATAAACAAACGTGATTTGGTGAGATAAAATTGTATTGAACTAGATGATAAGAATAACTGACGTCATGTAACAGAAAAAATCATGTAACAAAAAATTATAGTTGTTCACACATCTTAGGAATGTTACATTGCAAGATATTGGTATATACGAAAACATAAATCAAGCAGCTAAATGCAAGCAAGAAAATAATATAGTACTTTTAAATAATTACAAGATCAATAAAACTAAAACTAGCCGGTTAAAACCTGGATGTTAGGAGCAAAGCCACCTTCATCACCCACGTTAGTAGCATCCTGTCCGTACTTCTTTTTAATCACAGCCTGTAAGATAAACACGTCAACATCTTAATTCATGACCATGAATGTTAATTCTTTCATCCATTTTGTGTTTCTGTTTTTCCTTTTGTGAAAAAAAAAAAAAAAAAGTTAGGAAGAAAGGACTGTAACCTTTAGGTGATGATATACTTCTACGCCCATTTTCATTGCTTCTTTGAACGAAGATGCCCCGACTGGGAGAATCATAAATTCCTATAAAAGAGGACACAAGGTACGTATTTCAATCAGAAATTGTCCCTGTTCAACTATTGCATTAAATAGACATTACCTGCATAGCTAGTTTATTTCCTGCATGTGAACCTCCATTGATAACATTGAATGAAGGAACTGGCAACACCAAAGTCTTGTTTCCAGCCAGATTAGCAATGTGCTGAAAATTAAAACAATAAAAAAACACATATAATAAGATCACAAGATTCACATATAAGAGTTATTATTACCGAAAAACCTCACATACCTTGTACAGAGGAATTTTATTCACTTCAGCACCAGCCTTACAGACAGCAAGTGACACTGCCAGAATAGCATTGGCACCCAGCTGAAAATGTCAACATATCGCAAAACTAATTAGCATAAAATGAACGCCCAATACAGCTATATAAGATGCAGTCACCGAACTCAATAATTCAAACGAAATCATGTAGCGATACCTTCTGCTTGCACCACCCCCACTCGTTAACAGTTCCATCAAGCTGCTGTACCATGTAATTGTCAAGTTCAGTCTGCTTGGTTGGGTCCTGTAAAGACAAAAAACAAATAACAAATTAAATCAAATTTCCACCATTAATATGTTCCTAACAATATTCCACAAGTCCAATTTTAAGCTGCATAATACCTTCCCAACCAGAGCAGGTGCTATAATTGTGTTCACATTCTCCACAGCCTACGCCAAGGCAAATATGAGGTATTATTATCAGATACAACACATCATAAACGACAAAAAAAAGTAAATGCAAAAAGTTATTGACTATCATTTTTGCATTCTTTTCGTCAAACGACCTTGTAAATACATAAAAATGAAACAACAGAATATCAAACGTCAAGCACCTTGTTAACACCTTTACCGAGGTAGTCCGAGCCTCCATCCCTCAATTCCAGAGCCTCATAAACACCTTCACAGAAAGCAAAACGAGTAAGGCACACCACTTTCAGAACTACCAACCCATGCCGCAACCATATGAAACGAACCGTGAAACAGATAAACATGAACATAACATGCAAAACCTTCGCATTCGACTTCTAGAAAATCAACTACCACACTACAGACCCAACAATCCCTGGTCGGTACGATAATGACGCTTCAAACAGAACGAGACAAGCAATATCTCACAAGAACAGCGAACATACAAACACATTTCCTTCTATTGAACAAACACCGATCATTTACCTGTTGAAGCACCGCTAGGCACGGCGGCTCTGGCGAAGGTTCCATCGCTGAGTGTAACGTCAACCTGATAACAACAAACGGCATTCAGAATCCACAACAGCTTCGCATAAACCAGTCTCGTAACAAAAATAGAAACAAATCATCTAGTAACACCAAAACAGAATGTGGATCATATTCCCGCACATTTTCTCAACGTCCAAACAGTAACAAACCGCTTTCATAATGTAGAAATAAAAGCTTCGCTTAAACCATTCCGTAAAAATACAGGATGCAAGTGATGTAACGAATCAACGTTCTCTATGTAAAACCGAAAATGGAACGTAAATTAATTTTCTCTCCTTTCCCGCACATTTTCTCAGTTTCCAACAGAAAACGACAAAAGCGAATGGCGAAAGAGAGTCAACGGAGAGAAACTCACTTCGACGGTGGGATTTCCACGGCTGTCAAAGATCTGGCGAGCCTTAACGACCTTGATTGTTGCCATTGCAGTGTTACTCTTTCACAGTTTAGAATTTTCCGAGCGTCGCTGTGATTTTCAGAGAAAGTGAGGAAGCAGTGTGAATAATGTACGAGAGCGATTGGTTCATTTATAAAGGGGGCTGGTACGTGGCGACGGTGGAGAGACGTTGAACATAGACCGTTGATCGTGAGAAATAGAAGAGTGACGTGTACGGCTGAGATGGTTTATGTGGGGCATCACGAGACTCTTGCTTCGATGCGAGTGGGTCCCTAAAGCACGCAGAGAGGAATATGCTGAATGCTTCAGCTCCCTTTCTAGGTGCCGAGGTTCTCGAAAACGTTGAATCAATGAAAAGCAAAACTACCTTTGAAAATTTTTAACATTACTTTTCAGTAATATTTTAACATGGTTCAGAAAATAATATTAAAATTTAATGTAAGAACTTATTTTAGTAATGAGAAGAGAACTCTTTTATTATTAGTTTCTTTTAAAAATAAAGCCTGTTAAAATAGCAATTACTTTTTCTAGCATATATTATTAATTGTATTTAATTGTTACAGGTGCTTTTTTGTATGAATATAGGTTTGTGTTTATGGTTTTCTTACATGGCCTAGGTGGTTGATTTGTGATATTCAAGGTCGTAACGTAGCCAACAGTTTCGCATTCTAGTTTCTAAAACTAGAGGCAGTGTTTGATAGTTTTTTCTCTAAGAGAGTTCATGGTTAGAAATAATTAACTGTGGTGAACTAATTAGGCACTAGTTACAACAATAATAATGATTACCACTAGTGAAATAAAAAACATTATTAACCAAAGTTTTTTGCTTTTATGCAGCCCTTATGTAACAATGCGAAATTGAACCCACACGTAAAAAAGGTAAGATAATGTTTGGTCTAACTGAATAGAGAAATGTTAGGGAAATTGCATACATTCTAACACATTCTTTTAGAATAAGCTATAAAGGTATATTCAAAATTTTCTTGAATTACTATTTTAATGTCAATTCTCACCAATTTGAAGGCTTGGGTTTGTAATGGGCCAAGAATAATGGTAGTTATCCATTTCTTTTTACACCCACGTTGCTTTCATCTACATTTATGGGGGTGCTTAAAGGATCAAACTACCCCTTACTGCAGCCACCACTTACCATAGCCCTCCATAGCTGATCCATTATTGTTGCTGTTACCATTCATGAATGTTATTTATGGGCTTAAAAAAAAAGTACTTCAAATTGTATACGTTGGAAATCGTAAAACGATTAAGATAAAGTATTTACTATTGAATTCAGAGCTAACATTGTAAGGTAACAAGGATTTTAACGTAAAGAGAGTAAATGCTGTGTATATCTTGACAGACGTAAAACTTGTTATTCAACGTAAAAGCAGATAGCGTTTTTATACAGAGAGAGTAACTGTTATAACAGAAATAACAGAAACTGAACAAACTGAATATAGTTTTGGTTTTACACCTTACAACATTCCCCCTTAAACCAAACTAGATACATCTACAACACCAATACTCTCTCTTAGAAACTTGAACCTTGCATGCTTCAAAGCTTTAGTCAGAATGTCCGCAAACTGCACTTCTGATTTACAATGTTCCACTACCAGTTTTTCATTTGAAACTTGCTCTCTGATAAAGTGAAACCTTGTTTCGATGTGTTTGCTCCTTCCGTGGGAGGTGGGGTGTTTTGCCAGGTTTATGGCTGATTGATTGTCAACCAATAACTTCAGTTTGCACCTCTGATTTATTCCTCGTTCTTTCAACAGAGAACACAGCCAGATTGCTTGGCAAGCAGCTTCAGATGCTGCTATGTATTCAACTTCACATGATGAGAGTGTCACTACTGGTTCCTTGGTAGAACTCTACGAGATAGGGGTCTTTCCCAAGAAAAACACGTATCCAGTAGTGCTTCTCCGGTCAGTTCTGTCACCACACCAGTCTGCATCTGGATATCCTACTAGCTCTTCATTTCCTCTGGACAGAAGCACCCCAAACTGCTCAGTCCCGTGCAAATACCTCATGATGCGTTTCACGGCCAACAAGTGTGATATTTTGGGGTCTTGCATGTACCTACTGACAACCCCAACGCTGAAACTCAAATCTGGGCGAGTGTTACACAGATACCTCAGGCTTCCTACAATGCTTCTATATACTGCAGGATTTACCCCCTCTTCATCAGGGTTGTGTTCTAGCTTCATACCAGTTTCAGCAGGTGTGATGGCTGAATTGCTTTGCTCCATACTGAATTTCTTCAGCAAATCACGAGCGTACTTTGTTTGGTGCATGATTACCCCAGATTTTGTTTGTGTGAACTCAATGCCGAGAAAGTAACTCAGCTTTCCGAGATCATTCATCTCAAATTCCTTCATCAGCTCTGCTTTGCATGATTCGATGCACTCCTCACTGCTGCTGGTAATTAAGAGATCATCCACATACAAGCAGATGACGATTCTGCTGCCATTTGTATTCTTCACATACACTCCATGTTCTGATATGCACTTCATGAATCCAATTCCATCAAAGAATTTGTCAATCCGTTTGTTCCAAGCTCTTGGAGCTTGTTTTAACCCGTATAAAGCCTTATTAAGCTTATATACTTTGTGCTTATCAGTCTCCTGCACAAAGCCAATGGGCTGCTGCACATATACTTCTTCCTCTAAGGGACCATTCAGGAATGCAGATTTTACATCTAGTTGGTGCAGACTCCAATTCTCGTTAGTTGCCAAAGCCACTACTAATCTGACCGTTTCAATTCTCGCTACTGGTGCATAAACCTCTCCATAGTCTATACCAGCCTTTTGCAAGAAATCTTTTGCCACAAGCCTGGCCTTGTGCCTCACAATTTCACCACTAGCATTCACCTTGACTTTGTAAATCCATTTGAGAGCAATGGGCCTTTTGTTCAGAGGCAACTCTACCAACTCCCAGGTGTTGTTTCTTTTAATGGAGTCAATCTCCTCCTCCATTGCACGCCACTAGTGACCATCCCGTGCTGCCTCCTCAAACGTGATTGCTTCTGATTCAGCAATTAGTGCAGAATGCACTAAACTCCCGTCAGAGGTCACAACAGTATCGTGGGTGATATCATAGTCTTGAAGATATGATGGTGGTTGTGATCTTCGTCCTGATTTCCTCACGACTAAATCAGTGATGTTTTTATCTGCAGTTTCTTCTTCATCTAAAATGATTTTTGGAGCGTTGGTGTCTTCCGTGCTTGCCACTGTCCAGTCCCAGCTAGATGACTCATCCACATACACATCTCTGCTAGTGGACACGTGCTTTGAATTGGGGTCATATAATTTGTAGCCACCTGTCTCATGGTAGCCGATCAGCACTTGGGGTGTGCTTCTGTCATCCAGCTTTCTTCTTAAAGCATCAGGGACGTGTTTGTAGCAGAGAGACCCGAATATCTTGAGGTGTGAGATGTCAGGTTTGACACCTGTCCAGGCTTCCTCAGGTGTCATCAACTCCAGTCTTCTTGTTGGTGAACGATTCAGCACATATGTTGTTGTACTTGCTGCTTCCCCCCACAGGAACCTTGGGATATTCTTGGTTTTCAGCATACACCTAACCATGTTAAGCAAGGTCCTGTTTCTTCTTTCTGCAGCTCCATTATGTTAAGGAGTGTATGGAGGAGTGAACTCATGGACAATCCCTTCCTTCTCACAGAATTCCCTGAACTCTGTTGCTGTGTATTCCCCTCCTCCATCAGACCGTAGAACCTTGATGCTACTCCCACTCTGTCGTTCCACCATATTTTTGAATCTTTTAAACACTGACAACACTTCACTCTTTCTTTTGATTAGATAGATCCACATTTTTCGAGTAAGATCATCTATGAACGTGAGGATATACCTGTTCCCACTAGGCGTTTCTTCTTGCATAGGACCACAGACATCTGAGTAAACAACTCCTAGTTTCTCAGTGGCTTTCGTAGGGACGAATTCTTTGAACTTTGGCCTAGTCTGTTTGCACTGTATGCATTCTCTACACACCTCTTCTGGAATCTTGATCGGTGGAAGCCCATTGACCATTTCTTTCGCACTTAGAGTTGATAGGTGTTGGAAATTCAGATGCCCAAACCTGTTGTGCCATATCCACTCATCCTTGTTCACTGCTGTAGCTAGACATTGGTGTTTTCGCGTATTCATTGCAATACGAAAGGTTCTGTTCTCCGAGAGATCTGCATGCACAACTAGTCTCTTCGATTGGTCGTAAACATTTAGACCATTCTCCTTCATTTCCATCAAGAAACCTTTCTGCAACAATTGTCCAAGACTGAGGAGGTTTGTCTTTAAACCTGGTACATACAGAACACCATCAATCACTACTTCTCTGCCTTCTGAATCTTGTAGTACCACTCGACCAATGCCTTCTGAATTTAGGCTGCTATCATCCGCAAACCTAATCTTCCCCTGCGAAGAATCATCAAGTTTGATAAACCAATCACGTCTACCAGGAAGCTATTTCCTCTGAATCTGCGCTACTGGTTTTGGCCATAAGCAACACCACATCAGAATCAGAAGAGGCTGCGTCTTGGGCCAAGTTAGCTTGATTCTTTGGTCTATTCTTGGCACCTTCACCATACCAACATTCACGAGCAAAATGCCCAAGCTTCTGGCAGTTATAACACTTCAATTTTTTTTTCCACTCCTTATCATCCTTTCCTTGTCTTTTCTGATCTTTTCCATTCTTGGATTCATCTTCAGATTTATCTTCTTGTTTCTTGCGGTGCTTTCCTTCTTTCTTGAAGCTTTTTGCCTTTGTCTTGTAAGTTGTTCTGACCTGTAACGCCTGTTCTTGGCAGTGTTTACGATCATCCATCCTAAACTCGTGTGCTTCCAGAGAGTGTTGGAGTTCCTCTATCTCCAGTGTCGCAAGATTCTTTGTTTCTTCTATAGTTATCACTAAATTGTCAAATTTAGGAGGAAATGACCTTAATACCTTGTGTATTACGTGTTGTTCTGACACTTTATCGCCACAGCATTTCATCGCATTCACCAGTTCTTGAATTTTGTTCAAGTATTGAGCTACTGTCTCGCTGTCCTCCATCATCAGAAATTCAAACTTCCTTTTTAACGCTTGCAGCTTCACTGTCTTGTGCTTATCATCACCATATGTCTTGATCAATATTTCCCAAGCCTCTTTTGTTGTCTCAGCTTGCGAAATCTTGTTAAAGATTTGTGAATCTACACATTGGTACAACAAGAACCTTACTTTGCCGTCCAACTTCTGCTGCAGCCTATAATTCTTCTTGTCTTCGTCTGTAGCTTTGCTGCTAAGTTCTCCAAGACCCGTTTCAATTATTTCTGCCACATCTTGGAACTGAAACACAGCCTTCATCTTTATCTTCCAAACATCTTACCATCAAAGATTGGTAAGCCTCCTTGTATGATGCTTCCACTTCCGGCCATCTTGATTCTGAAAACTCCTCAGACTTTTGCACACTTCGTGACACCTTTCACTTTTGAAGATTGTGCTACGTTCCTGGCTGTGCACCACTTCTCTACGATGCTCTTCTTTATACAGACGAACAACTACACAGGCGAACCTATGCTCTTGATACCATATTGAATTCAGAGCTAGCAACGTAAAGTAACAAGGATTTTAACGTAAAGAGAGTAAACACTGTGTATATCTTGAAAGACGTAAAACTTGTTATTCAACGTAAAAGCAAATAGCGTTTTTATACAGAGAGAGTAACTGTTATAACAGAAATAACAGAAACTGAACAAACTGAATATAGTTTTGGTTTTACACCTTACAACATTTACAATATATAAATATACACAAATCGATTTTGTGTATTTGAATTATGTTTATAATTCACTCTTAACTTATATCAATGAAATGGGTTAGAGTGCATATGTTGGAAAGCCAATTTACAATACATAATAACGGTGTTATGTATTTTGATAAACTTAAAGTTAATTTTTTATCCATATAAACTAAAAGTTGTATTTTACTTTTGAATTGTGTGGTGTAAAAGTCATTTTTTATTTTTAGATTATACAATCCAAAAGTTATTTATTTTCATAAAAACTTTAAGATTGTATGATCTTATATAAGCTTTTGGATTACATAATTTACAAATTTAAAAAATAATTGTGCGATCTACAAACTTTTTTTTTTTCATGCAAAGATTGATTTCCATCAAACCTGAAAATGATTTTTGAAGTCAAAAAAAAAAAAAAATTGAACTACACATTCTAAAATTTATTTTTAAGATCAAAGTAGGGATTTTTGTATTTATAGGGCGTAAAAGAAAAATATGGGGTGCCTAGATAGCTTTATATTCTAGGTCAATTCAGTTTTTCTTTTTCGCGTTTAAATTGGTTTCTATTTTGTTAAATATGTTCAAATATTTTGAAAATGCTAAAATATTTACGTATACTATAAGAAAACTCAGATAATAAAAAATTTTAGTGACTAAATATTGTAATTACTATAGTGATCATTTTAGATATCAATTTACAAAATAAAAAATTATTTATTACTTAAATAATCAATATTATGAAAAAAATAATAATTGGTCGTTAGATTGATCACTAATTAATTAAAAACTAATTTAAAAACTATTTTTTTAGCCAAAACCTTGTCAATTAATGTTTAGTGACCAAATTATAAACTAATATATTTGATAGTCAAAACCTTAGTATCAAAATTTTAGAGACCAGTTATAATTTTTTTATTCATAATAGTGATTATTTTGGTAACCAATAATTCTTTATTTTGTAAATTACTATCTAAATTGTTCACCATAATAATTAACAATTTTCGGTCATTAAAATTAATTGTTAATGAGTAGGGATGGCAACAGGGCATAGCGGGGACGGGTTTCGCTATCCCATACCCATCCCCGCATAAAAAAATCATCCTCATCCCCATACCCAAACCCAACAGGTATCAAACTTTTGTCTCATCCCCATTCCCACCGGGTAACGGGTATAATCTCGTACTCATACCCGTACCCGTGTTCTAACTACTTCAATATTAATTTTTATAAAAGAAAATAAATTACGGTAAAAAAAAACATAATATTATCAAATATTCAATATTAAGAAGATGATTGTTTCTTCCATATCAAATACTTTGAAATAAATTATAATTGTTTACATTTTATATTAGAATACCAAATAAAATTTCATGAGAACCAAAACATTTATTAAATTTGTAAACTACAACATTGATGAACTTAGTTGATAAAAATAAAAAATATTTCAAAAATATATAAAAGGAAAACAAATATTCAAATTAAAATATATTTTAAATGTTTGTTTACTTCAATTTTTTAAATTCTAATGAATCTCTTTTTTATACACTAATAAAAGTTATAATACATCACTCGATCAAAATGACACAAAGAACAAATAATAAACATAATAATAAATTTTTGACATAGATTTTGTATCTTTTGAACTTCAATATATATTGGATAGTGACAAAAAAATATTCATAGCAATTACATTAAATTTTTATATTGTAGTAAATAAAAGTTATTTATACAATTAAAGTGGAAAAATTTACAGTATGATTAATAATGAGTTATAAAATAACAAATAATTAGATAGAATATATCGCAATATTATTCTACATGATGAAAATAAACAATAAATAAAAATATTAAAAAACTAACAAATGTGTGTTTTAGAAATAATTTGAGATACTATTGAAAGAATTCGCACAAAGGAAATCAAATGTATAATTAAGGTATGATAAGATGAAAAATACCTTAGAGAACTAATTATTAAATTATGTTTGAAGTGGTTAAAATTAAATAGAAATATCATTAAATT
The DNA here is from genome assembly GCF_037176805.1 of Vigna unguiculata. Taxonomy (NCBI): domain Eukaryota; kingdom Viridiplantae; phylum Streptophyta; class Magnoliopsida; order Fabales; family Fabaceae; genus Vigna; species Vigna unguiculata. The sequence continues at coordinate 45,950,638 of NC_140795.1, read as the reverse complement.
ACAAATAAACTAGTAATTAAATTGGTCACTAAATCAAGTACCGATTCGATCATTGAATCGGTCACTAATTTAGTCATTGATTCAAACAATAAATCAACTACTACCACCAATAACGAAAAATAGTGAATGATATGGGTTACTGACTAAATCAATCACCATTTCATGTTTTTCATGTAGTGAATTATCATATACTATTCCTAAATATATATATATATATATATATATATATATATATATATATATATATATATAATTTTAACCACTTCAAACATAATTTAAAGTGAAAAAATTATAGTATGATTAATAATGAGTTATAAAATAAAAGATAATTAGATAGAATATATCGAAATATTATTTTACATGATGAAAATAAAAACAATAAATAAAAATATTCAAAAACTAACAAATGTGTGTTTTAGAAATAATTTGAGAGACTATCGAAAAAAATCACACAAAGAAAATCATCAAATGTATAATTAAGGTATCATAAGACGAAAAATATCTTAGAGAACTAAGAAAATTTTTCAAATATCAATATATATACTCAATGGTTGAAAAATAACGAAAATTATTTTAATGGAACAAAAGAGTTCTTTAAATTAAACAAAAATTAATAATAATAATAATAATAAGTAAAGATTTTTTTTATATTACCTTAAATTGAGAGTATAAACATTCTCATGTGAAAGGAAAATTTATAATAAATAAAAATATTAAAAAATAATAGAAATATTCAAATGTGAGGCATAAATTTTTTTTAATTAACATACATCATTTTAGCATAATTACATAAAGGTTATGATAAGATAAAAAATATATTGGAGATGAGAATGAGTTTGATGACAAACCAAATAATTAAAAGAAAAAAAATAGAAAAAAAATAATATATATATATATATATAGGGGTTACTTGATTAATTGTGAATATTTTAATAATTTAAACGAGAATGGAGATATGGCGGGGACGGGTATTATGGCGGGTATATGTACATCCTCATACCCATCCCCATACCCAACTGAAAAAGTCGGGGATTCCCCATACCCATACCCATACCCAGTCAATGTGGGTTCGGACAATACCCACGGGGATGGGTTTATTTACCATCTCGATTAATGAAATATTTTCTTGTAATGATAAATGTATACAAATATATAAAATATATTAAAATTTAAGAAAAAAATATTTTATTTATATATTAACTTTTTTATATATAAAAATTTTTGGGGATCATGACCCTCTTATGTAGGTTCGTCATTGGGTGAAAATTCAAGAAATAAAAAGTGAGGGTGATGTAATGGATGGTGAGATTAACAAATTTAACTAAATTAAAAAATTATTTAAACAAAATACAAACAAACATAATTAAAATAATTCACATAATATGAAAAGATCGGTCATTACACTTTTTCGTCATCAATTTAAATGGCGTTAATAATAAAGCTAAAATTCAACATAACTTAACAAAACAAGATCAAATTCATCATGAAAAAAAAAACAGATTAAACAAATTGAAAAAAAATGGGGACCAAAATACTATTTAAATTAAAAAAAAATTGTTAAATCAATTTTTATATTGAAACTATAAACACATTTATAATTAGTGTTACATTATGAACCAAGTCTTATTTGCAATACATGATCAACATTCCTTTCCTTGACTCAATACAAACATAATCAATGATTACTTTATTCTTTTAACATGTTTTCTTATATGGTATTAATCTTAGTAATAAATTCTTCAATTGTTATCATAGTTGAATGATTTAGAATTAGAGTATATAACTATAAGTCTATATATAAAACTCAATTGTTATGATTAAAATTATATTAGATTCATAACATCTAACACGGAGTAGGACACAAGATTACTCAATTTCCATTAACAATGTTTCTTAACTACGTAGAGTTTAACAACGTAGATGTTTTTCTATGGAACAAACCATCGAAATGCACGAATAATTGTTGGGTGACTAAAATTCATGTAAATAATTATAAGTCAACAACAAAATATTTTAATGAAACCATTGAATTCATAAAAGCCATTATTTTATGTGTCAGAAACAATAAACAAAGATCCAATAAGCAGTAATGAGAAAGCAATAAAAGGAAATTGACTCTTAATCTAATTATTCACTTGAAAGTCAACCAAGGTAGATAAATAATAATTGTTGATGGTTAAGAGCATCAATCATCAACATTATTAATAATTACTTGAATAAAGTTTAATTTTTTATTTGAACAATGTTCAATGTATTTATATATTGTTAACTGAATTTCTTAGTTGTTTTTGTCGAATTATGTATTATATATATATATATATATATATATATATATATATATATATATATATATATATATATATATATATATAGCATGGTATACGAAAAATTAATTTATTTGAAGAGAGGAAATAATAACAAAATAAGAAGTGAGAATAATAATTTTGGTACGTGCATGCAAAGGGTAATGAATAAATATAATTATTTAATCTACCACTGTATTCTGTCTAGAATTTTAAATTAAATATCATTACATCTTTTTTAAATATTTATCGATGGCTTAGTTGGACCAAACCTATTTGTTTAAATTTGAGCTTCAAAATAAAAGAGAAAAAAGGTCTCTTTACTCTTTAAATTGAAAAGTATTTTTTTACAGAAATGCAATTACGTGTTGAAGAAAGAACTTCAAGAATTTAGATCAATCTGAGAAGAAAATAGAAAAGAATAACTAAGAAGGTAAAATAAATTAAACTTTTAACCACGTACATTTTAATTTAAAAAAAACATTATAAAACTTCTCAAAAGTTATGATGCATGGAGAGAATATTTATTGATATTTCCATTTCTTAATTTTTCATTTTATTGATTTCTTCTCTTATAAAGGTATAATAACAAATTTATCCAAATTTGTCTTAGGCATAGGAGCATGCAAATGCTTAAAAAAAGTATTTTTTTTATTATTATTTATTATTAATTTGAATTGGCACGTGTTGAAATTTATTAAGACAGATGATACATGTTACTACTTTAGTTTACATAACTTCATATTTACTTTTAATATATATGCATAATTAATCTTGCTAATTTAGTTTTTAAAAACAAGAATAATCTTACATCTACCTAAATATTCTTGTCATATTATTGCATGTATATTAAAAAAATATTTGTTTTAAACGATTTTCAGAATATAAAATTATGTTTTATTTTTTATTTGAATCCAAATATTGAAAACTATTACCGAGATAAATTGAAGAAAATAAAATGTGGTATAAGCTTAAAAAAATAGTAATTTATAATGAGTATTATAACATTGTAATGAAAATAAGGAAGGCATTATATTTACAAACAAACAAAAAATCCTATTTCCCCGAAATTTTAAGTTTTAACAAAATATTAAACATTGTAAAATGTATTGGTTGTAAAATATTATTGTCAATAATTGTGATTATTAAAGTGATTTTTTTTCTCAAAACAAACCTATTTAAAAAAAGTATTCAAATAAATTAATCTATTTTAATTCTCAAACTATATTCATTTAAAATGAGATTTTGGAAATGAATTGGTTTCCCTTATATTTTTTTTTTCAATTTTAAAGAAAAAAAAAGCAAATTAAAATTTGACTTTCTAAACCGACTTTTAGACATAAAAGTAGATATATTAATAATTTAATTTTCAAACAGTCGAATTCTCAATATATCGATCTCATGTTAGAAAACCGATCAAAATTTACATATTTTTTAAATTTAGAAAAAAAAAGGAAAAAAAGGGTTAGTTTAAAAATTAAAATGGTATATTGTCAGAAAAAAAAAATTACCATGGTTGCTGAAAATATACAACAAGATGAAAATGTTAAAACCATTTAATTATAAAACTTTGAATGATAACGTTGTGATGAATTAAAATAAGGGAATGAAGCAGATATATTAAATTAAACTTTGAACATAAATTTCGCTCTCAGAAATTTTAGGTGACGTTCTTTCGGTCACAGGCACAGAAATATCCGATGAGGGACAAAGCTATGAACATCATAGGTGACATTTTCAAGGCTAATAAAACAACTCATTTTTCTAACATTCAACAGTGTTTTGCTCAGAGTTAGGTCCCTGGTCATTTTCACCAAGTCACAGTAAAAAATCCCAAGATCTTCAAAACAGCACAACAAAATCTTAACCCATTTCTTTAGTTTTCTTAATTGCCATGGTTACAAAATCAACAAACCTAGAAACAAGAAAGGGTAGAAACATGACAGAGAGACCAAAAACGTAAGAGTTTTTGGTTGGTGATGTCGATTTATGACATAGGGCTGTGCCTATGTCTGGCTGAGAAAGCTCCATGTGATGCTCTTTGCATAGTACAAAAGACTTTTGATTAATCAATGAAATAAAAAACGCCCCACACACAGTTGGAAGAACCTTTCACACACACATTATTAATACACGAATCAATCAATTATTATACAAACTGTGTATTATATTGCCATATTCTATATTCTATAGCTTTCACATATATACATACACAAATGTGTGTATACTATATTGTATTGTTTCATTCTGATGATAGCTTTCACACCAAACTCCTTAAAATTTGCTACAAAAAAAAGGGTTCTTTCCACGTTTGCATCTATCCCAATAGGGCTTTAAATAGACCCTTAAAGTCTTCATTCAAAACATTGCATGTAGAGTTAGCTGTTGCTGATAATCTTGTTTTTTTTGTTCACCCTCTCTCACTCACTCTGTGGTGCCCTTTTCTGTGTTTGTGTCCTAATTGTTGTTCCAAGCCATGATGTTTGGTTCTGTGTTGGAGTTCATCACTCAAGCTGCTTCCAGCTCAGCATTCATCTTCTGCTTCTGCAATTTGATCATAGTCATAATTCTGGTGGACTTGAAGCCTAGCCTCAGCATTCATCAACAAAGTGAAATTCATCTTTTGAAGGGTGCAAATGATCAGAAAAAAGGAGCTAATAATAACTCTAAGCCAGTGGTGGAGAAAGATACAACACCAATGCCACAAGCAGTGGAAGTGGAAGAAGTGTCACATGATCATGAAGCAGGAACAGTTGAGAACATTGAAATTGAAGGCAATGATGATTGCAGCAATGAAGATGAAGAAAAAGTGGAACAGGAAAAGGATGATGACAGAATAAGTGAAAAAGATGACAGCAATGATGAACTGAGGAAAAGAGTGGAAGAATTCATTCAGAAAGTTAACAAAGGGTGGAAGGAAGAGTTGTTGAGCACATAACTTCTGAGTTAAGCCTTAACATTGGGTTATTGCTAGAAACTTTTGAGTCTTGTGGTGAATTTTGTTGTGTTGTATGTATCATTCAAGAAAATAACATAGAAATAGTTGTTTATATGTGCATACACAAACAAATCCCTCTTGCTTTTGTGCTTTGGAGGCACTTGTTCCAACATGAAAACCATGGTATGTTAAACCAGAAAATGAATGAAAGTTAAAGATAAGAAATTCCAATGCAGAACTTTATTCTAATTGCTCTGGATAAGGGGAAAAAGTGATGTGCACAAAGATCATGCTTGGAAGCAGCATATGTAGGGAATCCTTCTTTTTTTTCTTTTCTTTTCTTGTAAAGAAACATTTTCTGGGAATTTCTTTATTGCTATATATTCCTTTTCTTTTTACTATGCACTAGCCACTAGCCAACAAGTTACTTCTATTTTTCTTTATGGTAATTGGGATGAAGCATTGCAGAAAGGTTCATCCTAAAGCTCAAGAAATGGAGCCAAATTCTTGGTATGTAAAAATCATGGCTTCTGAGAAATTCATGATATATTGTTCTTGTTAAAATAGGCTACAAAAAAGTTGATATTTTTAGTTTTTTTTTTTTTGCACTTTATGCCAGTTTAATTGAAATGATTCTTGCACTTTATTTTCTCACTGCATGTAGTCACAGCACTTCATGCAGGAATCGGTTAGTGCTGTGTAAGATCCACACATGGAAGAGTTTCTGATATAGTAATTGAATCAGTCCTTTGATAAAAATGAAGAAGTTAAAGTATATTTATTTCTGAAAAGTTATATGCAAATATATTTTTCTTAAATTCACAGAACAAAAATTCTTGAACTTTATTTGTTGCTTGTTAATTATGTCTTTTATTGATAAAGTTAAGGCTTAAAACAAAAGACCATTTAAGTCTAAAAGGTAACTTATTTAATAAACGTAAATAATATAATATAATAGGATATAGTTGTTGGGCTAATTTGTTTTTATAGTATTGGAATTATTTTTGTTTTATTTAAGTATTTAGATATGTTAGTTTATGTAAAAACTTCAGTCTGTTAACCTATATTAAAAATAGGTTTATTACACTATTTTTTAACACAATAACGTTTTGAATAAGCTCTAAAGCCACTCAACAATTCTAGAAGTTTAGATCTAAAAAATATATTTATGTTTGATTTTGGTCTTATGTTTGACAATAGGTCAATCCTATTTAATTTTTAATACTTCTACATCTTTTTTCTCTAATTTGCTCGTTTAGTACAAAATGATTAATAAATGTACATTTTTTTCATGGTAATAATGGTTTACATGGCCATTGGGTGAAGGAAAACAATGAAGACACATCTTCAGCATTGTAATATTTTAATTTGGTTGACACCTTTCTCACTAATTTTTTTCATTTATCAATTTTAAAAGATATCATATAAATTAAAAAAACCATTATTTTAAAGCATTGCAAGGAAGCTAATTTTTTAATATGCATTTCATGATTATTTATTATACGAGAATAAAACACTTAAACTAAATAAACAACTAAAGTACATAGATTCTAGAAATAGTCGTTCCTTTTCTTGTCTTTAACACTAGAAACTAGTGATACCAATTACATAAAATTGCTCAACCACCACACAATTCTAGCATAACTAACTCTGCTTTTGTAGAATTGAACTAATCTTAAAATTCACTTCTTAATACTCTTATGCAATTACCATGCATTCACCTCTCCCCAACCTCTTCCACTCTCTCTGCTTTCCCTTTCTTCAGAAAAATTGGTGGTAGTTTGTGTTGGAATTATGGTTGTGGTTGCACATAAAGCACTAGTTATGTGGTTGTTGGTAACTAAATTAGAAAGAAACAAAGGCTAAGGCCAAAGGGACCAAACTAAAATTCAACCACTCCTCAAACAACATTGTTTTTGTCTCTCCTTTTGTTGTATACACATGTCACTTAAAAACCACATTTTGTCCATTAAAGGGGACCCTTTCACCAGAAGTAATGTAGAAGAGCTGAAGGAGAAGACAAGAAAAGGTAAAACAAAGAGAAAACATTGAAGTAAATGCTAAAATGTAATTTCCTCCTTCACAACAAATAATATCGTTAGATTACAGTTTAGAAAGCACCCACATGCACTCATTTCAAACAATGTAATGAAATCTAATAAGAACGTGGCACAAAATATATCCTACATCTATCTGCTAAAACTATGAGTAAAACAATATTAGTTATGCGTCATGAGAACAGAACCATGAAAGCCTAACAAACAGATTTTCTAACACTAAAGTGAAGAATTTCACAAGTCAAAACCAACCTTGATTCCTCATCCCACACTAAGACTTTTGTGGAGTTAAATTGTCAGCACGAGTCAAGCACGAGTAAGTCTATATGGGATTTGATTTGACTGTTGAGAACACCAAATACTTGGAAAGGAACATGTTCAGCTAGCAACTTCAGCATCTGCATAGCTTGTGTTAGGCTCTTCTTCTTCTTCATCTTCTTCTTCTTCAGGGAAAGGAGCCTCATCATCAGAAGGTTGTCCATTGCCAAAGATGCTGTCCATTTGAAAAGCTGCTGGTGTCAAGATTGGCTTTACTCCACCAAGACCAATTCTTATATCTTCTGCAGAAGTAGTGCTCACATGAATAGGGCTGGCATGTATAGGTGCAGCAGTCATTGGAACATGCTCCACCCTCGGCTTCTTCGGTTTCTGCTCTAGCTGGTGACCAGGAACAAAACTAGCCACAACAACCTGATGCAGAAGATGGCATAAGAACTTCTGAGGAAACTGTATCTCATACATGTAGTTTAGTTCTTTCATTGCATCATTTTTCTTTCAAGATAGCATAAAGAAAGTCCATCATAACTCTTTGTTGGGTCTAGCCTACAATGTTTATGATGAGAGTGATTTGGACTGATATAGTCCATTTTTTAAGTTTCATTTCTATATACTTTGAACAAATAAAAAGTCACTGCTGTGTTTAAGGTCATAAAAATCAACAAATTTATCATATTTGACAATCTGTGATTAGATAAGATTAGATGACAATGTAAAAACTTCTTATTGTGTCATGCATAGTCTTATTTCATAAAGGTTATTATTGTCATGCATAGTCTTATCTATCTTCTGTTTACTCTTATTTCATATTTAATAAAGGTTAAGAAAACCTTAGTAAGCAAATTTATAAGGTTATTTCTTCATCTTTTTTAAACTCTCAAATATCATCTTCAGCAGAAATTACCTGCACAGGACCGGCAGCTACCAGCAAACCGGCGAGTCCACCCCCCATTACTCGACCGTCTGGACCGGCCAATGAGATGCTCATTCCACCAGATCTGCTCTTTGTAAACCCATTCTCAGTTGGCATATATGAACCAGTCAAGGAAAGAATTTCAAAGCGCCCCTAGAAGCACCAAATATGTTCCAGCAAATTATTAAGTATTTCTCCAGTACTTAACCAAGTACAACATAAAGAAAGAAACAGTAGAAACACATTTTTTGACATTCTCTTTCAAACAATGTGACCTGGATTAAAGCTCATGCTAGACTCCACTTGGGTACACAATCATTAGTGGAATCAATTTGGGATTTTTAGTCGGTGTAAAAGAGTGTTAATAGCATTTCTCAATAGATAATAGTGTATCAAAGACAAGTTAAGCTGAATTACAACAAGAAAATGAACACTTGATAGCCAGATCAAATTTCAGATTCCATAAATGAAATGAGTTTTATCTGTGAAAAAAAAAGTCTGTTTCGACAAGCGTCTTCACAAGTACTTCTAAGAGAGAAAATAAAAAGAAAAAATGAAATGAGTTTTCTATAAGCTAAAATTAGTTAATGCACAAATTAAAAAATAAAAATGTATAGATATTATATGAAAGAACTTTCAGTTTGCATAAATTATTTTATGCATAAACTTTGTTTTCTCTCTCATCTCTTTTATTGCTTTGCTCGTAACAATTTTAACTTGTGGAGAAGCTAATTTCATTTTTTTTCCCTCATGTTTCTCCCTTAGAAATGCTTGTGAAAAAGTTTGTCCCAATAGGTCCAAAATAATTATTCTTCCAACGAAATTTTGCATGCAGGAAGACGTGAATTGTCATAAAGAACAGAACAAGTTATAAGACAAATTTATATTATGTCAAAACAAGGGCAATCATGGAAAGTGTGTAAAACTAAGCAGCATTGACTTGTAGAGTTCAAATGCGAAAGATGCTGTATACTATTAAAGAAGAACAATGGGGTGATTTTTATTGTCAGTATTCAACCAAAAATTACAAATATAAGAAACAAAACAAGCATGCTTAGATCTAGAATTTGTGGATAAGAAGCAACATTTTACCAATTCTTCTACGTGTCTGAATCAAAGGCTTAATGCATAATAATCAACTAAAGTATCATCTATTAACTGACAACATATTAGAGAACTAACAACATTTGCTGATACAAATATTGCAAGAAACCAAATCATACAGAGCCAAATATTAGGATGGATTCTTAGTCAATTGCCAAAATCAAATTTAACAAAACTTCAAAATAATGATCCTCCTATGCCATTATTATCAACAGTTAGAATTTGATGCATGATGCATTTAAACTGACATTGGATATTTCAACTTAAAACTCTTTAGACATGTGGTAGCGTATGACTCAAGAATATTAGAGTATTATATATTAGGCAACCAACCTAATGTTACATATACAATAGCTGATAGAGAAAGTTAGCACTGAACTAACCTCATATGTTAAAGTACCACCAGAAGAAGTTGGTTGGCGTAGTGTAACATTTGAAATTGTGCCGTTTGCAGACAGAATGCAAATCGCTTGACATCCTTGTTGAGAGAAGGACATAATCTTCATAGTAACATCCTGAAACAGGGCACAGGAACTCACAAATACATTCACAAAAAACGCTTACTTTCTTCTATTCTCCTCCTCCAAACTAATTTTCTAACAAACGGATTTCAAAAAGGCTGATTTCATATTTTCTTCAGCTTTTCTAAGAACCACTAATTCTTAGGTTAGTACCCATGGTAGCATAGTAATCACAACCTTCAGTTGGTAAAGCAAGCATTAACTTGAATCCTTGTTAACATATTGTTCATACCCAGCTCAACTCTAGTTACACCATCTTGGAACACTCAACCCTTGTTTCAAATAAGTTTCTACAACCAAAATTTTAAGTAACCAAGCAGTAACATGGTTAATTATTATTTATTGTTTCACATAATATTAATAGGATATCCTACCCATACACGCATAATCAAACAAATATCTTTATGTATTTAGTTATATACACTGATATCATTTTATTAAAGCATTGAAGAGAGTGAAACTGCACCAAATGAAGAAAGTAAAATATTACATGGTAAAAGGAAATAAGAATTTTAAGTGGTAAGAGGTGCTACAACATTTACAAGAAAATTATGGAATTTCAACAAACAGACAAATATAATATGATTATTTTCAAAAGAATAGCTTTAGAGGAAATGAACTGATTACCTCGCCAGCATTTACTACAAGGATGTGAGGTGTGAAATTGGCACCAACTGAGTATGCAATTTGATCACCTATAAAATAAATATGTAGGAAGATTAATTGGTAGACAAAAGAGAATGTATAGTTCAATGTGGAAGCTACTGTTCACACAAAAAATCCACTTTGATTTCATTATGTAAAAGCAAACAATAGAATAAAAAAGGGTCAGAGATAGTTCATTAGATCCACTTTCAATCTGACATATATGTCCAGGGAAATAAGCTCTATTGACCAATAGATAGTTTTCAAAGGAATACAACAATGAAAGAGGTTTTAACATTATAAGTTGCATTCCTCTGAATAATACCCTAAATTGCATGTGTTTGTGACATGATCAATTATAAAGTAGAAAAAGTCTAAAAATTCATGCAATTTAAAAACTAATTGACATTTCATAGCACCACTTTGTTTTTATGGACAATGTGCTACTTACAATATATGTATATATCTATCAATATTACAAATGTCCAAGAACACATTTGATCTAGCTTTTGAGAAGCCAAAGAACATAGCTTACCAAACATTGTCTAACCAAATCCAATTCTCTTGTGACATGTTCCTCAAAATGGCAGATATCAGAATCCACCCCTAATTTAATCATGTCTTTCAAGCCGCACCTTGCTTTTTACCACATCATTTCAAACAAACATAAATCATGGATCAATTAAGCCCTCTCGGGTACTTGCTTAAGAATGAGAAAGAGGAAACGTCCAGTCGAAATATGGCTTTCAAATTAAGTTCCGAATTAGTGGATGCTGCCAAAGGTAGTGGCGATGCCATACGCAAAAAGGAAGAGACTCATAGAATGGCAGAGGCAAATAGAGCTTTTGCACATTTTCGTTAAGGATAAAAAAAAAAAGGGTCAAAAGAAAATTCCATTTTGGACGCCCTCAAGATATGTTTTCAGATACTGCTATACAATTACAGCGATCCTGCCGTCACCACAGAATGAAAGGGGCGATCTCATAGTTCTTGGTCTGTGTCCAATAAAATGGACGAATTATAAATCTCCAAAATTATAGATAGAAATATCAAGAGGTTCCAAAAGCTAAAAATTAACATGATATGCAATATCATCATAATAAAATCACATTATTCACAACTAGATTGATAAAAGTTTCTTTTGCCAAAAATATTTAATAATTACTAGTGTTGTTTACAAAATTTCACACTTGGTTCAGTTGATCCTGTATATAATCAAGATTAACTGTCCTCAATTCTTGATTACTTTTTGTTTATCAGATAACTGAATGTTTCCCATCATGCCCATTATAAGCTGGAGATCATAATCATAAGAATTACCGGAACCTAATTTCATGAGCATAACCACCATTTATATACTTTTTCGCTAAAATTGTCAAAAAAAAATTATCTATTTCATTTTACACACCATATTCTAAACCTCATCTATACCATGACATGGTAGAGGTAAAACAGTAGGCAGAGTATCAAATACATTGTTCGCCTGATTCAAACATATCATTACACTAGATTTATCAGCGTTTTCCATTAATCATTAACCAAATGCACAATGTAGTGAAACAGCTATGCTATGCTTCATCCATTCCAAAACTTCCTCCAGAACATTAAGAGGCCCAGAGCTAAATCTATAAAAATGTTCTGAACCTGGAATATCTTCAGATATAAATGTTAATGTAGCATATGCATGGACTGCATGATTTGTGGAACCGTATCCTATAAAATTGAGACTTACTATATTTGAATTATAACCATCAATTTATCCAGCCACTAACAACATGTTGATTGGAATAATTAATCTTAAAATGTGCTACAAAATTTTCCAGCCTACTGTCCTATATCCACTGCCATTTTTTCAAAGATGCAACTTCAAGAATCATCTATCATATTATTAAACTTTAGGTTCCTATTTTGCAACATGTCATGGTCCAAAGTCCAAATCGATAGTATATAGGCTATAGACCATTGCAAGCCTTGTCAAATCAGCTAAGTAAAGAAAAAAGAAGGATCATATGCTGCCTTTGCTGAAAACTGACTTCACTTCACTTTGACCACAAAATATCCCCTCCCACCACCACACATCTTCATTTCCAGATCTAAAGGGAATCTAATACAAGGGTCCACTTGTACCACCATATACAAAATCCACTTCAAAGACATTAATAAAATTCATGAAACAAAAACAAACATTGAAAACCAAACTTAAATCAACTACAAGTCAAAAATATAAATCCATTTTACATAGTAAATAACAACCCTGCTAAATATGAAAGGGGAAAATAAGAATATACTGCTAATGCAACAGTAAAACATAAAAACAAAGCAGTAACTATTATAAGATTAAACTCTAAAAATGTAAGAATCAATGAGCAATCTTTTTTACCTTGTCCTGCACCTTGACCTTCAACTTCATAAAACTTAAAAGACTTTTTGATTGATTCAACTGGCTTTCCTCTGCCCCTTTTCCAGGCTGAGAAGTCTCCGGTCAATGGAATCGACGATGATATCGGCATCGGCGACAGCGCCACATTGCCGTCCGGTCCATATTTCCTAGGCCGGCCCCTCTTCTTCTTCCCCTCTGTACTACCGGAAGTAATCACCGGAGAACTCACCGGTGCCGGCGAATCCCCCGTGGGCCCAGAAAACTGCACGGAGCCTAGTGCCACGTGGAAGCTCTGGGGGGGCTCGACAACCTTAACAGCCTGCCCAGAACTAAAAATCTCTTTTTCCTCCATTTTTTTTTCGAATCAAAGAAAAACAAAGACACCCCAAAACCTTAAAACACGCTTAAACCCTTCCCATTGAAGATTCAAGGAATTACCAATTCAAAAAAAAAAAGGAAAAATGATTTTTTTCAACTCGAAGAAGACAAATGTACTTGAATGCAGAACTAACGTACCCAAAAACAGTACACTGACGTTTGAGCACAGAAAAAGTTGCAACCGCTCATAAAAACTTCAAAAATAGAAACTTTTGTCTGAAATGACGAAACCCAGAAGCATAATTTTGAACGGTTGGGGTTGAACTCCGAGAAAGACGCGATACTGTGGCTCAAATCTCCACCATTGCAGAGAGCGGTAAAAGCTTCAAAAAATTGCAAATTTTTTGAAAAATAAATTCTACAATTACAGAGAAAATAACAATTGGGGTTCACAAATTCGCCGGAGTGATGTCTGAAATTAGGGTTTTGCAGGAAAAGGAGGAGTAAATAAATAAAGTTGAAAATGGGAAAATATAATAAAATGTAAAATGATAAAGTAATAAAGTAATTAAATAACACGGAATTTAATTAATAATTAATATTTTAATTGCAAAATTCAAAGTATGAATTTTGGTTAAGAAATTGGTTCACGTCCGTCTTGGAAATTTAATAAAGGTGATTTAATAAATGACTGTGAATACAGATACTTATCAATTTGAATGCATAAAAAAATAGTTGATGTTTATGGAAAAAAAAAACTTTTAATAAAAAATTGCAAATTATTTATTTACTGCTTTTTTAAAACAAAAGAAAAAAAAAATATTAGAAGCTGTAAAGCAAAGGCTGGATGGAGCCATTCCATTGCTCCAACTACTGACAAGTTCTTTGTCTTTTAAGTTAAAATAAAGTTGACCAAGACACATAAACAGATGTTTTTTCAAGCCAATAGAAAAATGAATTGAAATACTCCATTTGTTTGGTGAATCTACTCTAAGATGCCACTGGAACGCATACACTGCTCTTCTCCCTTTTCTTGCATTATTCTTTTACCTTCTGTTCTCTCTTTCTTCTCTTTCACAGCTTGAGTTGACTAAAAGGGCCATTTCTTAAAACCTTTTCTTCTTAGAGAAGAAAAAGGACACAAATTTAAACAAAAAAACACTTGTAGACAGAAGAGGCTACCAAATACTAATACTATGGTCCTGCATCTACAATTCTGATATAAATATAGGGTATCCATAAACAGATATTATATCTAGGCCTGGATACTGTGCTATTTTCTGTGTAGCAGCAACTTCCCAAACATAGAAGATCTATTTAATGAACATTAAGGAAAGGGAACCAGTCCTAATAGGGTAATGTTTCACAACTAAATTGTGTTTTAAAAAGTAAACTACTTTACTTATTGGTATTAATTATTTTTGGTTTTGTGCTAGGTGTTGACTCCACACGATAAGCTGTAGACAGTTGTCAGCACTCGAAGTCACATAGCATATATAGAATTTTCTCTTATGCTAATTAAAAAAGTTGACTTTCTCAGGTTTCGTGATTAAGGTGAATGAGATCTCCCACACGTATCTCAGATTTTGTAGTTACTCTTCATTTAACTTTTTGTTCTTTATTTAAAGTGGGTGTCATCAAATCAGCAAGAAGAGTACATCTGGGAACAAAAGGGCAGGTTTTAGTTGAGATGAAACAGTAATCTGTAAAAGAAACATCAGATTAGATTGCAAGATTTATCATTAATATGTACTTTCCACACCACAGTCCAAGCCCCCTTCTGAGATTATGTACATAATCGGGAAGCCAATTACATTTGACTTGTGATTATCATTTACAGGTAACTACAATAACTGTGTAATATGTAATCTGGAAAACCAAACAAACCAGTTATGCTAACACAAACCGAGCCTTCTTTCCTCAAAGGAGTATTCGGTCTCTTCTCCATAAGGAACTGAGGCAGGGGTTGGAGTCATGGACGTATTCATAGGAGTTCTATTTTCTTCATCCACCACTATGGTTGTCTTTGATGTAGTAGTGATGGATGGAAAATTGCTAACTACTAATGTTTTCTGCAACTTCTTGTTCTGTATATCGTCTACAGCATTTGCATCTTTAGCTAATGATACCATTAAAGAGATGGGGGAAAAAGGTTGGCGGGTAGAAGGAGATTCCATTATACGAACACTCTCAGCACCAGTAGAGAATTTTTTCATAGGAACACCAGCAGTATCAAGTCCTTTTCTAGCTATAACATAAGAACAACAAAATGAGTGGTGAGTTCTAAATGCATGAATGTGACAGAAAATCGTTAAGTATATACGTGTGCTTTTTCTGCAGATTATATGAAACACAAACAGCAAAGGAATGCTCGATATACCAGCAAGAAATTATGGGAAAATCAACCAGCTGAGATGTGGCTTTGGCCTCCACCTTCAACGACAAACGAATAAAAAATTTCCAAACCATTCCTTGGTGCCACATACAGCCTTTACCAAAAAGCCATCATCATCAAGAGTACTTCGGAGAATCCGATGGAGAATCTTCTTCTAAAATCCAAAGAAAACATAAACAGGTATCCGACAAACTATAGTTGCAGTTCAGATGGCAAGTTGGCATGTAAACTAAATTGATGCCGACTTTCATTTTGAGAAGAAAATTAAAAGAATGAAAAAATGCTACGTTAACATGCCACATACAGCCTTCAACGTCAAACGAATAAAAAATTTCTAAACCATTCCTTGGTGCCACATACAGCCTTTACCAAAAAACCATCATCATCAAGAGTATTTCGGAGAATCCTATGGAGAATCTTTTCTTCTCTCCAAATAAAACATAAACAGGTATCCGACAAACTATTGTTGCAGTTTAGATGGCAAGTTGGCATGTTAACTAAATTGATGCCGACTTTCATTTTGAGATGAAAATTAAAAGAATGAAAAAATGCTACGTTAATTGTTAATGGAATCTGAGTAATAAAACTTCCTACTCCCATAATGAAAATGGGTAAAAAAGATGTAGCAGACAGAAAATTTGGCTCAGTCAATGTTTATATTGTGCTTAGCAAGATCTGAATCTGTATACCACATTCCAAACCACCTTACTAAGTGAAGCAAATTCTTAAAAGAATTTTCCATTGGTTCATGTTCTTTCTTTCAACCAAACAGTGAGAAATCTGCAAGATGCATGAAACACGGGAAGGGGGAGCATAAGAGAAGTTAACTACCTGATGATAAACATGAAACATCATCATCCAGATTATTTAGTCGATCATTTTGGTGGGCTTTTTCTGTCCTCTTTGTGAAGGATAACTGTGACTGATAAGGTTTCGAATCAGATTTTGGTGTCTGGCATCCAAGGGAGATTCTTCTACATGCTGCGCTTCCACTCCTTGGTGTCTTTTTTGCATTCTGGGTCTTTGAAGGGCTTACCTTTGTCCCGTAGAGTACTTCCTTTTCCGCTGTGATTTGTCCCTGAAGTTTCTTCAGTTCCTGAAACAGATACATAAGAAAAA
Organism: Vigna unguiculata; assembly: GCF_037176805.1. NCBI lineage: Eukaryota > Viridiplantae > Streptophyta > Magnoliopsida > Fabales > Fabaceae > Vigna > Vigna unguiculata. Next base: position 45,933,669 of record NC_140795.1, on the reverse strand, counting down.
AATTAGTTTGACACACTTTTACACTCATTTGATAAATGTATTCCCACTCTCCCATTAATAAAAAACAGTGTCAAATGAGTGTAGATTGCGAAGAAAAAAAGACAAACCATAAAATGTTGCTTGGATTTTAAAACAGCAAAAATCAGGGTGTTTTTTATAACTACAGAACTTATATTAGAGAATCTTTAAATGCAACAAGTGGTCCATATACCCTCTGCCTACGACGTTCTTGCTCCTTCTCTTGCCGTGATAGCGAGTCGTTCTCAAGCATAGAGAGCAGACAGGTCTAGAAAATCACGTACAACAAAAATTAGTTTGAAAGACTTGCTGAACAACAAGACACGAAGATGACCTCTTTCCCGATGATTTCTTAGGTGAGGGTACTTACACCATCATATGTGAACTCAATGCCTCTGTCCTTTTCCCATGCTATAGTTTTTGATGTTAAAGCCTCTGCCATTGCTGTATGCAAACAAAAGAAAATGAAAAAGACATTATGCTTTAATAAACAAACATCAAGGCATGGAAAAGTAAAGCTGTGTTTCTATTCAGTATCCTTAAGATGGTCAAAAGTCCAATAACAAAGCAACATGGCTGACAAAGAAACAATTAAGATCTAACACCTGGAAGTTTGCTGACCAAGGCACGGGCTCTCTCCGCTCGCTTGAGAGTAAGATGAGAACCTTTCCCAGCATTGTATCGATTTTCATCCTGGAAGAAACAGAATGGCAGTAAAATTAACAAATTGAGAAGTGTGATAGACATGGGAAGGGGAATCCATTTACACCATTTAGGAGACCTTTATTTGTGCTTTTTATAAAAAAGGGTGTTTAAGAATGCATAAAAAATCTATTTTTAGCGATCTTATAAGAAGTATAAGCTACTCTTTTATTTGATTACAATTATAAAAAATTCTTTTATTTGAAAGGTAGTTATTATCATAGCTTTTTTCACAAGCTACTAAAAAAAATAATCAGAAATCTTTCTCTTTTTTTCGAAAACCTTACACCTAAACTTTTCAAAAAAGGGTGATTTTTATAAAAAAAAATATATTTTTCATGGAAAAACAAATATGAAAAACTTTCTTTTTATGAACATCGAACTATTATCCATCCAACAGTCGAAATTACCATTCAATGTTAGTACCAACCTGCTATAACAGAGATGGTAAAGAATAAAAAACTAACCATGTTGTACTCCTCGAGCCAAGATTCTTCTTCACATGCTGCTAACCATTTCTCAACTCTTTCAAGTATTTCTTTTCTGACAAAAGCTTCCTCTTTTGCAGAGGCAATCTGAAGTTCAAGTTGTTCGAGCAAACAAGCTGGGTCTACCGCTCCTGATAAAGAAAGGAAGATGCAGACTTTTTAGTTTGCCTAGGAAACAATGGCGCTCATTCACAGGTTTCTCGTACGGAACTTACCAGACTCTATCGCTTCAACAGCGTGTTCCACTGCACTATCAATATTTGGAATCAAATGAGTCTTTTGACATATCTCCTCTAGCTCTGCTCTTTTCCTCAAAACAAGCTCTTTCATTTTGCTTGATTTTAACTCTTCCAACCTGGATACTTCTGCCTCGACCTGCATGAAAATGTTACTTCTACAGGAAATCTGAACCGCACGGATCAAGAAAACCAGTACTTATTTCCCCAGTAACTATAACTCACATAATTGATGAAGTTCTCAGACAAGCTGTTTGGTTCAGTTACTTCATCTTCTGAAGCAGCTATATTACAAGTAACATTCTGAAACATCTGTTGCTCTTCAACAGGCGTATCCATCAAATTCCAGAGCTCCAACATTGTTGAAGCTATATCTTGAAGCTGCCAGACAATAATCAAGTTAACTATCAACCAGAGAAAATAACATCAAATTATAAACACAAAGTAATGTTTCATATCAAAATTATATTCACAAACTGCCAGTTTTTACCCTTTGCATTCTCTGTAGTTTAACTTTTCGCAGTTCTTGTATGGCAATAGCCAATTGATTTATGGTTTCACTGTTGACAGTCCTAGGACCTTCTGAAATTCCTAAGCTAGGATGGACTCCACTGACTGTCTGCTTGAAGTCCAAACCAAGCACTGAACAGAGAGAATTCAATGTATACATTTGGGCTTGAACCTTTTTGAGGCGTTCACTCTGCATGAAAAGTAACAAAGAACAATATGTGACTGTTTAAATTGCACTAGCTTTACACACACACACACAAATACAACTCCGAGAGAGATAGAAGAGGAACTATAAGTATATTATTGACCTTCTCCTTCTGAAGTGCAAGGAGCTCTCTGTGCAATTCTTCAAGCTTTCTCAATGACAAATCAGTTTCATCTACAACAGCTGTAATATATTCTCCTGTACTATAAATCTCATTTGAGATACTTTGAATCTGTTCTTGAACTTCTATAAATTGATTTCTACGCTCAAACTTCCTTTTTCGCATTTCCTCCAGCTCTGGGTGAACTCTTGCCAGCTCTTCCTTCAAGCTTCCAGCGTTTTTGTCAAACTAGAAAAATATGAAAGACAAGAACGAACCAATCCTCTTCTTAGTAGATCAACTGGATAACAAAATAACCTTAATTGTTAAGGTCATTACAGTAACATCCAAGAAAACTATACAAAAGCAATTTGTCGTAAGTGATCCATGTCAGGTATATTGACAAGTGTCGTAGGCTACTAAGGATCCAAAAAAAAAAAACTCTTCCTGCATTACCTGGACTTGGAACTGAGAAAACTACAAGGTACGCTAATTTTAACGAGAATACATAGGGCCCTCTCAACTCAACAGCTACCCTTGGCACACATATACTCATTGAGAACAGTTTAGACATAAATCTGTACCAAAGCTTTTATTGTTAACCATTAAACTTCACTAATACATCTTATGCAATCACTTTCAACATACAGTGCCATTTGCCTTAAGTTCTTGTATCCACTTTATTTGGTTTTCTTTCTGTAATGGGCAAATCACACTACATAATTACGAGAATAGGCAAGTTTTTTAAAAAATTACGATTTCTCAAGAAGAAATCGTGTGACCCCTATGCGTTTTTTGGTCAGGAAGCGTGGGGATCCTACGTTTTTAGAAGAAAACGTCCTAAGGGTGTACGTTTTCATGGGTTTTTATTTTTTTTTATTTTTTCTCTGCACATCCCCCTTTATCTATTTTAGTTCTGGATCTTCATATTCCTTTGTTATTAATGCTATGTGAACCTGCTTTTAAGTCCTTATATATTGAAACACACCACAATTTGTTCTTTTACCAAATTTTCTATGCATACACCGCTCACTTCACATCTCAAATCTCTTACAACCCATTTCCATATCAACATTAACATAATGAATTCATGGAATTATGGAGAATCTTCTTCGTCTAATCCAATCGAAGTCGAACATGTTATCCCAGACATCGTGTTTCAATATATAAGCACTTAAAAGCAGGTTCACATAACATTAATAACAAAGGAACACGAAGATTCGGAACCAAAATAGATGGAGGGGGTGCACAAAGAAAAAATTAAAAAGAAACAAAAACCCATGAAAACGTACACCCCTAGGACGTTTTCTTCTAAAAACGTAGGGCCCCCACACATTTGTGCCCCCCTTGACGTTTTCTAATAGAAAACGTGCCCCCTTGACATTTTCTTTTTACGATTTCTGACTTCGACCAAAAACACACAAGAGTCAAACGATTTCTTCATGAGAAAACATCCACCCCAGTATGTTTTGCCTAAAATCGTAATTTTCAAAAAACTTGCCTATTCTCGTAATTATGCAGTGTGATTTGTCTTATACCAAAAAAACCACTTTATTTAACCAATACACATACAAGCCCTAAAATAAAATAAAAAAATTAGTGATTCATAAAACCCCCAACCTGCCTAAAATGCACTGGTCGCTCTCCCATTGCTGAGCAGATACATGCAAGCTCTGCCTCGGAATCAGCAATCTCCTGCCTTAGTTGAGCTCTAGACCGATTTGCTTTATCTACCTTTCTTCTATATACTTCTACACACTCTTCTTCAAGCTCATACAACATTCTATCTTTTTCGGTGTCAGACTCCCCGACTTCATTCCAAATTATCTATTGTGAAAAATTAGCCAAGACAAACAAGTAAGAGTTCTTCAGTTTTGCACACATTATTTTATTTATTTGGCCAATGGGGCAGAGGGAGCATTAAAGATAAGTTGCCGCAAAATTTAATGTATACCTGAAGTTCGTCAAGAAGAGATTCACATGTTGTATTGGATTGTAAAAGACCCTTTTGAGCTTTAGCCATTTTTATCACTTGTATCTACCGAAAACCAGAACAAAAAAAACTGTAAAAATACATTGTTCCCCAAAAGGCGAAAAGAACATATACTTGAAAAACAATCATTCCAAATTAATGTGTTATAAAAGTAGAAATTAAGAATACTTGCACAAATCCATGGTCACTCTTTTCAAAACAAGTCACGATCTAAGAAGGTTCCAGTGTCAATAAGGATTTGTCACTTTAAATGACAGCATGCTCATATTGTGGTACGATTCTCACTTGAAAAAAAAATACACTATTGCTACAAGAAACATTAAAGATTTTAGTTTATGTCAAAAAAACCGATAGCCAATGAATAAAGGTTAGCCATTGGGGGCCCATCTGGTCAAGGCTCTATATGTTAAATCAGTAAAACAATGGCACAAATGTACAAGTTTCAAAATATCAAATTTCCATACTTAGGTCATATACTGTTCTATTCACTGAACAATTATCGCTCTTAAACATAAAACCCACACCATCATCTTAGAATTAGACCTCCATGGCTTGGAATAAACCATAATAATAGATACACTGAGAATGCCACATTACTGCCACTGAACAATTATCGCTCTAAACATAAAACCCACACCATCATCTTAAAATTAGGTCTCCATGGCTTGGAATAAACCAGAATAATAGATACACTGAGAATGCCACATTACTGCCGGTGCATCCGAATATGTTCTCTCTGAATAATTAATTACTGACGGCATGGTTCCATTCCATCATTTTACCATGTAACTCAAGTGTTGGGCCTCTAATATGTAAGATCATTTTAATAAATCCAACATCCCCATGAAGATAATCAAACACAACACAATTGATTGAACCCGAAAGATTCGATCAAGAAACTGAGCATGAAATATTTCAAAGCAGACACGTAGCTTTCTTGGGAAAATATTGTAACCAAATGCATTGTCCAGAAAAGAAGGCCATAGAACTAATACCCGAAACAGATTAAAAAGGAAAGCGATGTCGTTTCAATGACCTAGGATGTAAAGGACATAGAACAGAACGACAACGTACGATACTAAATTTAGGTTGATGGGTTTTTTTTTTTTTTCTTGATTGGTGAAACCCAGATTAGAAACTTGATCGATACACTTTCCTCACGAACAGAATATGATTTTGAGGTATCCCAGAAAAGCGAAAAGGATCTTAAATTTCACCTGTGATTGAAAGGGATTGGTGAATTGCCTTTGGTCTAGAAACCCCCCTGGCAAGAAAGGGGGATTGGTTTTCCCGATAAAATGAAAAAAAGGGTTTCCCAGGAAAATGCAGCTTTTGTGAATTTTTGAATTGGGGGTGAGAAATTAAAAAAATAGGAAGAACAGAGAGCGAAGAGAGAGAATGTAGCCGTTTGAGGAAGGCGAACCGTTAAAGAGCGGTTACAGTGGATTTTTGATTTCGTTTTAATTATTATTGTTTTCTACTCAGATTTTTTTTTTTTTTTTTATGATTGAACCATTTGTTGGGTTCTTGAACTATTTTTTTCATCTACTTAAATGTTTTATTTATTTTTCATTTTAACAAAAACTAAAAATTAATTGAGTTATAGTAGAGGGTTTGATTAATGAGAATCTAAGTTTGTGTTTGTTTTTAGGATTGGATTTTAGATAATAGATTAAAGTAGATTCGAAAAAAAAAAAAAGATGGAAATTAAGTTGTTTAAATTGAAAAGAAAAATTATGAAATTCGAATGAAAAATGAAGATAAAAATTTATAAAAATTAGTGAATTATGTAATGAATATAATAAATTAAAAATAATAATTTTATTGATAAAATATTATTTTGTTATTAAATATAAAAATAATTTAACATAAATCTATAACTATATATAAAGGGGATTCCCTCTTTTGTGTCCACATTTCATAATTCCAACTTTACCCTTTATAATTTAATTATTTATTAAATTTTTAAAAATTAACGGTTACTTTTACAAGTTTTTATAAAATTATTTACTTATCTCCTTTTTCTTTTTTTCTCTTACTATTCATCAACAGTTATTTTTCTCTTATTTTCTCCGTACATTTTATTTTATTTTTTATAAATATACTTTTATTTTGTTATTTTGTTTATTAAATTAATAACATTACAATATCATCAATTATTAATATAATTCAAAAAATGCGTACACACAGGCGCTATCATAGCGCCTGTGTTTACACTAGTTATAAATAATGTAAATTATATTTGTCAGTTTAATTTGGAAATATTGATAGAAGAAAAACATTTGTTATAAGTATTTCGGGAAAACCTTACTTGTTTAAGACTTGAAATTAGTAATCATTTAAAAAACACGTTATTTTATAACCGACTTCTATAATTAACTTCCTAAATTCCTCATGACAGTTAAATTTTAACGTAGACATATATAAATCAATATTGATAAAATTATATTAAATTAAAATATGGTTTTTAAAAATTGAGATGAAATCATTTTTCAGGATTATTTAAATAAAATTAAGTAATAATTTTACATTATAAAATTATGTTAAATTGAAATGTAATTGTTGAGAATTAATATAAAATTTAATGGAATTAGTTTTGTTGTAAATTTTTATATATTGATGAAAATAATTTAAATGAAATTGTTTATATTGAAATTTGATAACAATTTTTTATGGACATGTTTTAAGTTTCTATAAATTTTAGAATTTTTAATTGAGTTTATGATAAATTTGTGTGGTCTCTTAAGTAATTTAATTTTTTAATTGAATTGTCATTGTTAATTTATTTATGATAATAGGATGATGTTGTTATTAATTGATTAAGTCACCATGTTAAGTTGTTACCACATATCATATTTTTATAAATTTATAATTTTATATTTTTTAATTTTTTAATTTATATTTTCTAATTTTAATATTTTAATTTAAAATTGTATAATTATAAAATTATGATTTTGTGAAATATAAAATTATAATATATTTTCAAATTTTATTAATAAAAGTGTGATTTTTTTGTTGTATTTTAGTTAAAAACGGATGTCACTTTAAGTTAGAAAATTTAATTGTTAAATTTTTTGAACTACGTTTCTGTTTATAATAATCATGATACAGATGGAATAACATCTTTTATCTTGTAGATCTATTAATATAAAACAAAATATAAAGTCTTTTAATTTTTTTAATATATAATTGTTTTATATAATATTTTATAATTTATCGATATTTGTTCTAATTATCTATTATTATTAATCAGATTCAAAATGATTTTAAAAGTCTTATATTATCGTAACTCACTTTTGAGCTACATTTTGGTTACATGTAGTTACTCTTTTGAGCTACATTTTGGTTATAAAGTTGTAAGTTGTTAACCAATTGATTTTTTGTTTTCCAAAATTTTTAAAAAATTGTTTCAGTTAGTTTTGTTTTTTAAATTATAAATGGCGATATATGTTAATTTGTGATTTTTTGTTAATGTTTTCTAATTTTTAGAAAGAAGATTGTTTTTTTTAATTACCTTTTTTAGAATAATTTGTTTTACATGTGTGATATTGTGTCTATTTTTTCTTATTTCAATTTAATTTTGTATATGTTTTTTTATTTAATTTAGTTTTTTTTTTAAATAATAATATTATTTGTCTTAAATTTGAGATCAAATTTATTATTTATATAAATTTTATATTGATAATTCTTTTTTAAAAATGATTTTTCAATATATTACAATAATGTATATAATTAATATATGTTTTGTTAATCGTGATTTTTTAATAAATTTGAATCTAAAAAATATGTTATACACAATTTATACTTAATTGTTTTTCATCTTATAAAAAAATATTGATTAACAAAACATGGATTAATAATATAAAATAATTTAATATGTTAAAGTCCATGTTCTATTAAAAATTATTAGTATAACATTTATATTGATAATAAATTTAGTCTTAATTTTGATAAGGATAATATATTTTCAATAAAACAATAATTAAATGGAATAAAAGAGACATATATAAAAATTAAATTGAAATAAAAAATAGTTACACTTGAGATATTATCCTGCCATGTGGACAACAAAAAATTTTGAAAAAGATAAAAAAATCACACCAAACAGTTATAATTTCTTTTTTAATTTAATTGAGATGTTTTTTCAAAAGTTAACGGATATTAATTTATAACTTTCCCAACTAAGGATAAAGGAGTAATTAAATTTCACTTCAAATGCACAAAGTGAACTCTCTGACAGGTTATTCTATATATTGGTGAGGCAAAAAAGACATAAAAGGTATAAAATATATCCAAAATTTGTTTTATAGCCAAAGAGAAAACAATCAGGAGTTTTCTAATTAATGAATCATGAATAAACAATATTAAAAAATAACCTCAATTTTAGGTTAAGAAGTTAAATATGTTTTTATTGCCTAAATTTGAATTTTATTTGAAAATAGTTTTTTATCTAATATTTTAATACATTTTTGTCTTTGAACTTAAAAACTTAATATAATATATTTTTTACGTGTCAAACTACGTTATAGACTATATCTGATATTTGAATTAGGATATGTCAAACGATGTAAACAACTCAAACGCTAGCCCGAAACATATTTTACACATCAAAAACATTTATCACAATTAGGTTACAAGTATTATATCCATTCATTTTTCAAATTTAAAAACCAAATTGTATCAAAGTTGAAAACATAAACAAATTTCAATCTCACGTTAAAGTCTCAAGAATAAAAATATATTTAACCTAAACTAAAATTAAATTATGAAAAAAAATTGTGAGATTTTCATAATTATATGTTAATTAATTTCTTATTTTCATGTAATACTATACTTCAACTTACATTTACACTCTAACAAACTTTTTTAGTGTATGTTGCTTTTTTATTAATATATTCTATTTGAGCATAAAGATTCTCTTAATTTTGCTAGTATCAACTTTTGTAACAATACTATTTATTTTAGCAATTTGAGGAAAATATAATAATTAAGAGACATTTGTCGATTGATTTGTGAACTAAATATTAGTATACATCCATATTGTAGGCTCATTTACTTGTGATACATAGAGTTAGTTTTGTGTGTACTTTATAACACATCCACTGGAACACTTTATAGACAATCAATAATACACAATCCCATTTTTTCATGTATTTCTTTGTTTTCAACATGGTATTCGAGTCTGGTTTCGATCCAAGGACTTGTGAGTTATGTTATAATAAATTTTCTTCGTGAAAAGTCTATGATGGGTTATGTTTTAGGTGTTAAGACAAAACCGGTTAACACTAAAGTTGATAATTATACTACTTCTCCATAAATGAAACGAGTTAAATCAATAATACTAATAATAGACAAAATAATTTGAAATTCTTTTAATGCAAATATGTTTATTTGAGTTATTGTCACACTCAAATTCTAATAACAATTTCACATTTAATATCCATTTTTTTTCATAATTGTATACTTAAAGACAAAATTTCTCACGCGATTTTGAATTTGTGAATATTTAAAATATTTTGTAAGTAAATTAAATTCAAAGAAAACTTAGGATAACATTATCTTTCCAAAGTTTGTATCTCGTCTTCCTATATTGTCTTAAGTTCATGACAAATACAAAAGAGTTATACACTAAGATCAGTTATAAAATCATAAAAAACTAACTACCTTCTAAACATGAACGAATCTTATTTTAGATAAACAAAGTAATAGGATATTACAATCTATTTGTCTACTTACAAGGGCAATTATGTCATCATAAGTCTGATAAAATTTTAATGTCGTTCTTTATTTCTTTAATTATCTCGTTCCTTCGATCACAAATGTTGGTGGACGCCTACCTCCGAAATAATTTTTTTTTTTATAGGATGGTGATGAATTTTTATCTTAAAAATAAATATGACATGATCTCATTCCATCCCACCTTGACCATCCTTAGTCTCATCTTCTCTTATTATAATAATTCGTTTTACATAATTTAATATGATACATTAATTATCTTAATTATTTATATCCAAGGGTGTAGTTTAGTTGTTCAAATGTCATTGAACAATTAACTTAGCTATTTTTTTTTTTTTGTAGTTTTGGTTGTAAGATGAACTATGTATCTCAACAATCCCATGATCAATTGTTCTTTTAAAAGTTAAACCTACCACTTTAATTTTAATAGGTTAAAACATACATTTAATTATTATTTTCATTTGATTTTGTCAATTCAATCATTTTTTTTTCAATAATGTCCCAATTTTGGTTAATTTTGTTCATGTCATTTTTTCTAATAAAGCTTAAATAATTATTGACAAGTGAAAAGTGTATGTCTCATGTCAATTCATTTTTTTAATTAAAAAATGTCTACATATCAATTCATTTTTTAAATTAGAAAATGTTCATATGTCAAGCCAACATCGTGCCATGTGGTAGTAGTAATGCCACATGTCAGGATTAATGACACATGTCAGTACCACATGTTAGGTGTCGCATGTAAATGTCTTATATTTATTTTTTTTGTTCAATTCAATCACAATTTTTTCCCTTTTCAAATTGAGACAAAATTTAATTTGTATATAAATGTTCTATTGATTTTTACGTTTGACTATTTAATTGATTTTGACTTTAAAATAACATAAAATATTAAGTAGTTTATATGATTTTTAACCTCTTAAAATTTGAAATCAATGGTGTTAGTCCCCACATTTAAAATTTTCATTTTAAGTTTAACCTTAAATTGTGAATATTTTAATAAAAAATATATAACATTTATATAAAAATTAAATTTGGTCTCAATTTAGAAAAAAATAAAATTGCTCATTTTTTAAGAAAATTTAGATTGAATTGAAAAAAAAAATTATGAATACATGGAACCAAATTTAATATAAGACAGTGACACTAACACATGACATTCACACTAACAAATGTCACTGACCATGACACGTGGAACAACTAGTATCACGCGACACGATACTGACTTGACATGTAAACATATTTTTTAAATTAGAAAAACCAAAAACTAATATATATCATACAAAATTCATTGTCGTTTATTATTGAAATCACGTTTGTAAAAATGACTATGTTGAGTAAAATCGACACAAATTGAGACCTTATTAGAAGAAAAATTAAGATTGAATTGAAAAAACCAAACAATTTTTTTTATTATTTAAACCATTTCACTACTATATGTTAAATTCATAATTTACTACAAAGTCAAAATATATAATTTATAAGAAGGCACTATTTTTTTGTACTAAATAATCTAATCGTCAAAACATGTGGTTTAATAATAATGCAACCCATCCCATGTTTTATCACATGATTATTGATCAATTCCACCAAAATATTGCTATTTTGTTTATTTTGGCTTGGTCACAGAAAACATATAATTATTCTTGAATCAACCATACCATAAGACTTTTGTATATATAACATATATGTTCGAGGTTGCATGTTGATATAAATGTGTTCATTGAATGTGATTTGTGTATTTATGGTACTTTAATCTCATTTTGATATTGATTAAAAGAAACTACGATAAATAATGTGATCAAATGTGAATTTAAATTGCTCCATTGTCATTTTGTACTTTCAAGCATATATTGGATTGATTAAATTCATGGAAATGGTAAGTAAGATTATTTTCTGAAAAATAAGAAACAATAATAAAGAATGTAAAATGTGTATTTTAGGTGCTCTAAAAATGTCATTATGAAACATACATTTACGAATATCATATTCTACAACATAATTATTAGAGAGACATCTTAATTCTTCATACATATGATAGCAAACTTGATTATTTATGTGAGCATTCCACCAACTAAAATACTTAATATTATCATTTAAATATCCAATAATTTTTAAAAGAACATATATTCGCCATTAAAATTAACTTTAATAAACACAATTTAGAAAACAATAACATACACTAATAAATTTCTTATTTTTTATAGTTACACCTTACAAAAAGAAGAAAATTTAATTAGTCGAATGATATTTACTCTTGTTTCAATATGTCATATTGATATTCAATTGGAACTCAATTGACATCTTTTAAAAATAGATATTAACATGACACGTATTATAAAAATAGAAGAATGGATAACATATGATTAATTAAACACAAATTATCTATGAAACTTAAAATTGTTAAGGTTTTTCGTCCCCCATTTAAGAATTTAAGAATCATAAACTTAGGATATTGTTTTTCAAAATAGCATAAGCAAACACGATAACCCTTTCTCTCCCAATAATTTTCACCGAAGTGAACAAAGAAAAAACCTCTCTTCTTTACCCACTCTTCCCAAAACCTCACTCTCTCTTTCCAATGGCTTCCATCCCCACACTTTCTCCATCCTTACCCAAACTCTTCCCTCACTCCACACCTCATTCCAACTCCAACCACTGCACTCTTCCTCCAACCTCTCTCTTCGGCACCAGGATCACCCTCCAACGCGCCACCTCATCATCATGTTCCCTCCCCAATACCAATTGCCGTGCCACGTCAGCAACGGTGTCGTTTAGCCTCCCCTCCCCGTAAGTTTCTCTCTCTGCCAACGCCCCTGAAACCTTCCCACGCTGATGGGTCTCTCGAATTTCCTTCTGGGTCGTCTCGCACTGCTGAAAGTTTCCACCTTTTTTTTTGTTTGCAGGAAACCCCTTTCTGACGCGCCAGAGAAAACCCCAAAGTGAGTTTGTTGTTGTTGTTGTTGTTGCTGCTGCTGCTGCTGCTTTTGTTGGCGTTTACCAGTGTGGTAATTGGTTGTGTGTGTTTATGTGTGTTGAGGGTTGTGTTTGGTTCAGGTGGTCGGCGAGGGCTATAAAATCGTATGCAATGGCAGAATTGGAGGCGAGGAAGATCAAGTTTCCCAACACGGGAACCGAGGCTATTCTGATGGGGATTTTGGTTGAAGGTTTGTTGCAATTGGTGTTTTTCAATTTCAGTTATAGCCATGAAAACTAGTGCTTCTATCTTTGAATGCATTTTGTTTAGATAAATTTTGGCTCCTACAGCTGCAATTTTGGACCCCATAAACGTTTAATTGCACGTTTAGTTCACTGCTAATAAGTTGTCATATGTGTGTTAGCAATGTTATATCTTTAATGATAAGATTTGTTATCACACAAAAACAGAATAAACTCTCGCATATGTTATCACTGGAAACACTTCAGCATTTTCTTTTAGCAATGAGATGATATATTAATGTTAGACCAAAATTGTTGAATTTTTCGGAGTACCAAATGTGCTCTTAGTTTTTTGTTAGGACCAAGATTGCACATAGAAGAAACTACGGAGATAAACAAGCGGATTTAAGCCTAAATCTTTTCACACTTACATAGGTGACAAAAAATAAGATGGTAAAATGAAAATTAAGTTGTTTTTGTAAAGCTGTATTCAACTTTACAAGAGAGGTTAAGTGATTTTTTTTTATAAATGTTTAGTGCATAAGTTGATTTAACTTACAAGAGAATTTATTTTACTTCTTAATTTCTTTTTCTCTTTAGTGCTTATGAAGAAAGTTAAGCATTGTGTTGCATGGGTATCAGTAAAGATGCAAATTATCTTTTTTGAATAGTCATTGGGGGTTAGAATTTATTTTTCTGTTTTATCCTTCCAAATGAGTTATGGGTTCAACAATAATATATCTCTAGACATACTCAAGTTTTCATTGAAGATAATCATTTACTTGTGGCTTCTCCCTCTATGTTTCATATTCATGGTTGTCTGTCATTATAACTTCAGATGCTGTGAAACCTAAACCAAATTTGCCTTTCAAAGTTTGGCACTAGAATCTACTTCGTTTCTTGTAGTTGAAATAAGTTTGGCACTAGATCCTGCCATTTGAATTCCTAAAGGTATTTTGCCTTCTTGAGCACTTAATCAATTTAAATGTTGCTCTGGCTTTGTGCCTTTTGTATACCCTTATGATGCACGGATACAATACAAATATCCAATACATGTCGTATGACTATTCGTCTAATCTTAAAGAAGATAGGATACAATATGTTAGCATGTGTTCAAAGTATATATTTATGAAAATATACAATTCACAAAATCATTATTATATATAAACCAAATGTATATACAAATAGTGAGAGTGAGATTTGCTTCTACCAACATTGCATGTTTTTTAATAAAGTGGTAATTAAATATCAAATCCTGAATATGATTTCATGGAATAAATCACATAAGTTATATATTTTATGTATGTGTAACTCGAGAATTCATAACAAGGGATTATTAGCTGTACCAATAAGCAAAAGTTCTAACTTCTAAGTACTCTTTATATGTATATTAAGCACTCTTTTATTCTTAATTGCTGACACTTTACAGATACCTTAAACCTTGGCACCGATGCATTGGCCTGATGAATGTATTGGTCCATCATAATCATTTTTGTTTTTTCTTTCAGGAACAAGTAGAGCTGCTAAATTCTTAAGAGCTAATGGAATTACACTTTTCAAAGTACGTGAAGAAACTTTAAATCTACTTGGCAAATCTGACTTGTATTATTTCAGCCCTGAACATCCTCCTCTGACTGAACCAGCCCAGTTAGCCCTTGAATGGGCTATTCAGGAGAAACTGAAATCAGGTAAGCATGGTTTTTACAAATGATCATAAGCTAGATTCATTGTTCCATTTGGGATTTTCGTTTTTCAAACATTTCCATTTGTTAGTTACTTATTGCATGTAATGAATCCATTGGTGCATTTGCGTTGCCAAGTAGAATGAAGCTGTGCCTCTTTTGATATAGAAAGATGCTGAAATATGAAAATTAATTTTAAATGAATTTGCAAACTGTTTAGGGACTAAAAACATGATTAACCTTAATGGTTGTATAACTTTGTGCCTCATCCTTGTCCAGTTTTGCTTGCCTAATGTATCTACAATATGACCTTGTGATGTTGCATTTCTACAGTGTTGATCTTGCTCTCTTATGATCTCACTCAATTTCTTGTGTATTTACTGAAATTATGTTATAAAATGTAGGTGAAGGAGGAGAAATAAACGTGACACATATGCTTCTAGGAATTTGGTCACAAAAAGAATCAGCAGGTCAAATAATTTTGGCTTCTCTGGGTTTCGATGATGAAAAAGCCAAAGAACTTTCCAAAACAGTAAGTCTCCTTTTTTTTGCTTTGGCTGGCTAACACCTTAATGTGTTAATGTACAAATACGGTTTCTGTGTTTGCAGATTGATGGAGATGTTGATTTGAGTTTCAAAAGGCAAACATAAAAAATTTCTTGTTCTAATGGTTGTTTCCAAACACTGTGTTGTACTCCATTTTGGAGATGATGCATTTCTTATTCTTTTTTAATTCATACAAGTTTTGTTGAGGTCAATTTTTAAGCAGTGTGTGATGGTGGAAAGGCAATCACACACTGTATCATCTCTGCCTCGTAACTTTTCACCCTTTTTGACTTCACATTGTATCTCTGTACAATTTTCCTAACAGCGTTCGTTATGAAATTAAACTTGTAATGAACCCTCGAAGTATCTTATATAATCTGTGAAAAAAATCATTGATTTGTTTCATGCTTAGCCAACAAGAAAGTAATCAGATGAGGTTCAATGATCCTCATCGATATGACAGAGAAATGATAGAAAGCATAAATCACCCATACTTTGGATGTAAAATTTTCTATGTAGATGCACATAAAAATTGTTGTTGTTGGTTAATCAATGTTGCTTAACTAAATCTACCATAGGAGCAAGTGAAGTGATATTGCAATATAAACGTAGTTGTTTAAGGAAAACAAATATTTTGAACAAGTGATAATGCTTCAAGTATTAATCTATGATCGAGTATGAAATTTATGAAATAAAGTTAAATGTTTGTTATAACAACTTTGATTTTTTAGAATATTTAAATATGTGGTATTATATGGTTTACAAAAGTTAGGATAAATAATTTATAAATTATGGATGATATAAGATTCATTTGAAATTTGAGAAATCGAACAAGTAAACATGTCCCCTTTTTTGTAAAGAGAATTTAATTTTTAAATTAAGTCGAGATATTATTTGGTTCTCTTTAATTCTCAATTTGTGAAATTTTGATTTCTGGTTGAGCACATTACAAGCTTTTATTTTGTTAAACATGTCATTGCGCATGGTAATACTGTTATCATTTAACGGTTCAGATGATATCAGATGTAAGCAAATCAATCATATAAATGCGTACATATCAAATTTAAAACTAATATATACACTAATGTCTATGTCTAAATATAAAGAATTATTCATATAAATACACATATCAAATTTAAATCTAATATACATGTTAATATCTATATATAAGGAATTGTTATGAATTTAAATTTTAAATTGAGTAAAACTGAAGAAGTCATTTTAGTGATTTTCTCTCAAAAAATTCAATAATAATTTTCAGTCCTCACATATATATTCTAAATTTATCATTTAAATGAAAACTTTTCAAATTGAAATAATTTTTTCATCAATTTTACTGTTTTATTATATTTAATTTGTTTGTTTATATTTAATGATTTTTTCTTCAATTACTGTTTTTCTAGATTTAATTATTTTTAATCATAAAATTACTTATAAAATAAATAAAAATTATTAATAGAATTATATAAATTATTGATATTAAATTTTGTAATCATAATAATTTTATAATCATAATAATTTTGTTATTTTTTATTATCATAACCTCATTTTCATATGCATAATATAATAAATATTATTATCACTATTTATAAAAATAATTATGTTTTTTACTTACATTTCATAATTTATAATAATATATAAAAATATTTTTTTTACATTTTATAATTCTAATTTTATATTTTATAATATAATTATTTGTTAAATTTTTAAAAAATTAACTTGTTACTTTCATTCTTATAAAAATATTTATCTTTATCAAAAATTATTATTATTTTTTTCATTCATTTTATTTTATTTTTAATAAATATAAATTTATTTTATGTATAAACTTGAAAAGCATGTGTAATAATTATACAATGTCACTAATTTTCTTTTCTTGTTAAATTCTTCAAAACTATTTTCCAGCCAAACTCAAATTCTTTTTCCCTCGCCGCGGAGAGTGAACTACACAGACAGATATCAGAGCGAGGGGACACAGAAACACCAGTCCCGCCGAACCTAAACCCTAATCGAGGGTTTAAGCTCCAACATAACCCAATCCTTTTTCTCTTTAACAGTTTCTGTTCCGGATTTCAATCTCGCGCGTCTACTTCAACCATGAGTTTCGCGGCGTACAAGATGATGCAGTGGTCCACTGGAATCGAGAATTGCGCCGCCGGCTTCCTCACGCACTCACGAGCCGACTCCGTTCCGCTACAGACCGACGACCTAGACACCGAGTGGCCCTCCCGCCCCAGCCGCGTCGGCCCCCTCCCCAACCTCGTCGTCACCGCCGCCAACGTCCTCGAGGTCTACGCCGTACGCATCCAAGAGGACCAGCCGAACAAGGCCGCCGACCCTCGTCGCGGCACTCTCCTCGATGGAATCGAGGGAGCCTCCCTTGAGCTCGTGTGCCACTACAGGTTTCGCCTCTTTCCGCTTATCTGTTCTGGAGTTTGAATTGTGCTTAGATTAGTTCATTTTTGAGAAATTATAATTGGCGATTATTTCCTCGAGACCATACATTTTTAAGCTGTGTAGGGTAGTGGTGTGAATTTGCAGCGGCGACCAACCAACGAGGTTGCATTCCCGTCGAGAGAGGTGCTCACTTAAGTGTTTGTTCACTTGTTCTGGAGTCTGCATTCTGATTATATTAGTTTATTTAAAGAAATAGTAAAAATAGCGATTACTCAGAAATGATCTGGACTAGGCATTTGAGCTGTGGTAGTTGTATGGACTTGCTGGAATTTAGAATGTTTAGTGCCAATAGTGGCTGGGTTGATTATAGGGTAAGGGGTTCATTTCTATAATGTGTCGAACAACTGACAAGGGTTCCGATTGCAATTGAGAGAGCTGCGCACATTTAGTGTTTTGTTCACTTGTTCTGGAGTCTGAATTGTGATTGGATTAGCTTATTTTAAAGAAATAGAAAATAGCGATTAGTTTCTTGGAAATGATCTGAACTAGACATTTGGACCATGATTGTTGCGTGATTTGCTAGAATTTCATGGGAGGGGTTAGTTCTCCTGACAACGTGGCAAACGAAGGTTTGATTTTCCATCGAGAGAGGTTTGTCACATAGAGTTTCTGACTGTACTCAAATATGGTTGTGTACATATATGAGAAATTAGAAAGAAAACTGTGGTCCATAAGATAGTTTTTGTTTTGTAGCTATTTTTTAGTTCTTGTTTGCAATTGATGGTACATTGTGGATTGAGTAGTGGTGATTTAGTATGTGATAATTTTATGTGATTGGTTAATGTTGCAGTGATGTAGATTTGGTTTGCAGCTTTGTTATTTTGCTGAATTTACTGTTGCAGTTAAGGGGAGAGGCTGTGAGGATTTAGTGGAATTCAGGGGTTGGGTCTTGTGGTAGCTATGACGTGGCAGATCGAAGTTTGAATTGCTCATGTTCACATTTAAAGTTCAACCCTGCTGCAAACAAGATTGTATGCAAAGCAGTACACCCACAATGTTATCGATATCAGAAAATATTGGGAACACCTAAAAGTCCTCTACAAAAATATATCAGGAGCCATAATAGATTACAGTAGAAGCATCACAGACAAAAGGAAAATACAGTATATGCATACAAATATGTTTGGGAACTCATCTTGATTAGAGATAAGACTAAATTGTAGTATATAAGTAGGTGTAAACCTCTCTTCACTAAGTCGCTTTTTTGTGAGATTGAATTACTCTTAAAGTCTACTTTCTTAAGATGGTATTAGAGCTATTCAAAGCCTATCCTATTCAAGTTTGTTGGGACTCATGTCACCTGCTATCGGGTTTTTCTCAGTTCCATGCTTGAGATGTCCAATTCTTGGTAAGAAGGGAGTGTGTTGGAGATGCCACATTGACTAGGAATAAGATCACACTATAATGTATAAGTGAGTGCAAAGCTCATTTACCATATTGGTTTTATAAGATTGAGTTAAACTTAAAGTTCATATTCTATGAATCTTATAAACAATTTATAGGGTTTGGGTTGGGTATAAGAATCCAAAACATTGATGAAAAACAAAATTAGGGTTTCTTTTGCCTTGGGTCTCGGTTGGGCTGACTCAAAGGTTTTTTTTTTCCTTATGATAGAGGTGTGGAGGTGTAGCTTGATTTCTGCAATGATAATTCTGCAATGCTCAAAGCAGCTGGTGTGCTGCTACAGAAAACCCGATTTGCCAACACTTTGTTATGATGGCAGGCAAAGAATCCACTGCTTACCACCATGGCCATTAATTGATAACACTGAGTATTCCTGTGATTAAATAAAAGGGTAGTGAACAAAAGAGCTTATATTTTTTCTGTTTTTTAAGTTCTCATAGCAATTGATAGGTATGTTGTGGATTGAGTAGTGGCAATAAAGTTGTGATAATTGTAAGTTTTTGGTTAATGGTGCTGGGATTTAGACTGGGATAATGTTCAGATTTGTCAGTTTGCTGAATTTTCTGATGGAGTTGAGTGTGGAGCATCTTATGCCGCAATATAAAAATCTAACCGGGGTGCTGATGCTGGAACATAAATGTGAAATTTGTAAATATTTATGTTTTCTTAAATATTGATTTGTAATTGATATGTACGTTAGTGGTCATCAAGTGGGTTTCCTTGATGGTACCGGATATTGAGTAGATTGCTTGCTCTTGCTCCTTTTAGCCATTGTTTTTACTGACAGACTCAAGTTTTACGTGAATTTAAAATGTGATGTTTGGAAAATTTATTTTATTTTATTTTCATTAAGTGTTGTATGGATTGGGTTAAGGGAATTTAGTTAGTGATAATCACATGGATTTCCTTGGTGATAATGGAAATGTTGGACATGACCGATCATTTGCTTCTTTAATCTATTGGATTTAGTGATTGATTTGGGCATCTTACCTGACACATGCTATTATACACATGATCCAGGTTGCATGGTAATATTGAAACCATGGCTGTGTTGAGCATTGGAGGTGGTGATGCTTCTAGGAAGAGAGACTCTATCATCTTAACTTTTGCAGATGCAAAGATTTCTGTTCTCGAGTATGATGATTCTATTCATGGACTTCGAACTAGGTGAGTGCATAGTTTAAACTAGCTTATCAACGACATATCTTTTTGTTTTGTTAAATTATGTTATTAATAATGTCATATTTGGCTCCATAATTCTGAGGACTAAAAGTGAAAAGAATCATTAGTGGAAGGAAAAAATTAGCCTTCAAATTTGTTAGGAGTTCCATTGAGAATAGATTTATCCAACTCTTTGTTATACTCTTACTATACACATTTTGTGCTACTTGTTTGATATTAAAATGGTTAGCTACTTAGTTGAATTGCGGGGTATCGTATTCTATTTGGAGTGTTATGAGTAGGTGTATGGACATTCTAGTTCAACATTTAGGTTGGAAGACTAGGTTGAATCCTCTCATCAAGATGCTTTCTGTATTAAACAGTTGTCATCAAAACCTCTCCATGTGGCCTGCTTATGGAAATGATTGGTATTGTGGTGAAAACTTTAACTATGTTCAGTCTAGGTTGGGGTGTTTTTGTTATGTTTGTTTTACTTCAAGGTGTAAAGAGAGAAATGTTTTTATTTTGACGATATTTGACTGCCGTGATATAAGTCTACCATTGTCTTTTCGAGGGATTGAATATGGTACAGGGCTTGGATAAAGCAAGTTGTTGCCATTTCTTTTTGTTTTGTTGTTTACGGACAGGGTGTTGAATATAACATAAAACAGTTAGTTCATTGACTTGTAGCATGCCAGTACTCATTTGAGAATCAGAATCCAAGTCATTTTACATCAAACTCATATCGCCTTGTGTAAAGGATTTAGTTTATGTCTTGTCTTTAACTCTTGTTTCTACTTCCTAGTTCTTTACATTGTTTTGAGGGTCCAGAGTGGCTTCATCTGAAAAGAGGAAGAGAACAATTTGCAAGGGGACCGGTGGTAAAGGTTGATCCTCAAGGCAGGTGTGGTGGAGCACTTATATATGATTTGCAAATGATAATACTAAAGGCCACTCAGGTTTTTCTCTTTCCCTTGTGAATTTAAACACTTTATTACATACTATTCCTTTTTTACCTGTTTATTAAAAAGAATCATTGTTCACTAGAAATAGAAGGGATAGCCTAAAATTCCCGGTCTCTTTTCATGTTATTAAAGGGAACTTGCTTGAAATATCCATTATCTTTTCTTGCATGTGCACTAGAAAGTAGGATTTGGGTTCAAGTTTTAGGGTGTTTAGTCATGCTGTTGCAGGTTTTGTTTTAAATTCCTCATATTTTCTCCAAACAGGGATAAACCTGTTTTGGTAAACCTGTTTTGAAAGTCCAAGGTTTCATCCAAGGCAACATCTTTAATTTGAATTGCAATTACATAAAAGGATCGATTCTAATGATTTGTTGTGGATTTGCAAACCATGCAAAGGCTACCCTTCATTGTGTTTTGTGCCTTGATTTGTTTTACATCAATGGGCTCTTAGGATTTGGTGGTATCACATATTCAATTTGCTGGATTCTGTCCTGTTATTATAACTAAATTTCAATTGTTTTCTTAATTCTCTTTCGATTCTTAGGTTGTTTAAAATCATTTCAAGGCTACAAATCAACCTTTAAGGGTTAACAATCTTTATCTGTTTTCGTCTATTTGGTGGGATTTCAATTACCTAAGCTGCAGTTGACCTATCCAGGAGTTCCTATGGGTGGTAATCTCTTGGTCCACACCTTTAGTAACTCTTAGAAAGTGAACTTTAAATTTAATTCAATCTCATAAAACTGACATATAAGATGAAGTTTGCACCCATTTTTATACATTAATTTGGCCATATCTTTTAATCAATGCAAGTTTTTCAACACACTCTCATACTGAGGACTGAATATCTTGAGTATGGAACTAAATATTTGTGGGTGGTCAGAAGCAGGTGACACAATGACTTAACAAATCTGGCTAAAATAAACTTTAAAACTATCCTGGAAAGTATATTTTAAGCCTAATTCTACCTCGCAAAACCAGTTAATAAGATTAGGTTTATACTCATTTATATACTATAATTTAGTCATATTTCTAGTTGATGTGGGATCTCCAACAAGAACATGTCATTTGAATGATGATCTAGTGGTTAGACCGTGTTAGTAGTTTTTATTGGATTAGGAATTAAGACAGCTAGGTACCATTGCAATGTTATACAAGTAGTGATCTGGTGCTTTTAATTAAAGAGAATGCCTTAATTTTTAGGATAGTGTTACATTAAGCCAGTGATTGTATTGTACGTGCATATTAATGCAGAAGAAGAATGGGATCCAATCTAGGGATTACCAGGTTACCTGATCTTTTGTTTAATAATTTTCAATCAAGTAACTGTGACGCAAACAACCTGTTGTAACCCAGCGTTGCATTCTGTAATCCACAAAACATTTAAAATCAACGTTGATTCATTTTGTTAGTTAATTTATCTTGAAAAAAATTCTTTATCTATTATATTTTTTATTGTTTTTAATCATTTTATTCTTGTATTGTTTTTTTTCAGGCTGGTTCTGGTTTAGTTGGGGACGACGATGCCTTGGGATTTTCAGGAGCAGTTGCTGCTCGAATCGAGTCATCTTATATGATAAACCTGCGTGACTTGGATATGAGGCATGTAAAAGATTTTACGTTTGTCCATGGTGCGTGAAGAGAATATTAATATTTATCATCTTGTCTCGATTATGTATTTATAAATTATAAAATAAAACTTCTAGCTCTTTGATGGAATCTATATTTAGTTTTGATAAAAAATGGATCAGTGTTGCTAATCGTAACATCAATATTATAAGTTTCTTTAAATGCATGGTATATTTCCTTTCTGATTTTGTCGTGTGGTGGAGGGAAGAAGAAAATTGGGTTTAATCCAAAGGGTGCAAAATTAAAGAAGAATGAAACCATCCTCGTTAAAGATATCTCCCTATATCAGCAGCAATAAGTATGTATGAATCACTAGAAGGGACATGAATCACATTAAATCCACAAGAAAGTTACTGGCTCCAGTTGATGAACCATTCTGCAAATTTATTTCCCTCACAGTGAAATAGAACTCGTAACTTTAATATAGCCATAATAAATGTTAGAAGAAAAAAGGATTGTCTTTGTAAGTGAACCCTGCCTTAGTGAAACATACAAAGAAATTATTCCTGTAAGTTTGAAATAACAAGGCCTGCTTATGCACAGTAACAAGGCCTACTTATGAACCCTGCCTCAGCCAAACAAGGCATAATGGATTTGCACATTAATTCTTTAGTTATAAACTAATAACCATTTTATTTTCTATATGCATGTATTTAATTCATTCATACACCGATGGAAGAGACAGACTTACTTTGTTATTATAATACATGGTTCAAATGTATAAATAAACATTTTTTGGCGTTTGTGCACAATAAATATTGACTATTGGTTTGATTAAAATGACATGTTTCTTAAATTTATTTTCTGTTTGCTTATTTGGTAGCCCTCTTTTATAATTTGAATAATTAGTTGTGTTGTTTCTGGATCAAAAACTGAATTAACTAATTTAAAATAATTTACAATAATCATTTAAAAATAAAAATACAATGGATTTTGGTTCTGGTGCTTTATTGTATTACTTGTGTATCTATTTTCTTTGCATGAAAAGATAGTAATATGCATAAGTTTGTGTTAATTTTTACTTAACAAGTATTGATTTAATGTGTCATACAGGCTACATTGAACCTGTAATGGTTATTTTACATGAACGTGAACTCACTTGGGCTGGGCGTGTCTCATGGAAGCATCATACTTGCATGATATCAGCACTTAGTATCAGTACAACCTTAAAGCAGCATCCACTTATTTGGTCAGCTGTTGTAAGTTCAACGTAGATGCCTAGATGGCACTTCAATGTGATTTTAAAAACTGACAATAGCAGAAATAAAAGATTTTTACCCTCCGAAGTTCAATATCTTAGATAAGCAGGAGTATTTAAGATATGACTTGTTTACTGACCTCGTTATTGGTGTTTGCTATGTATTTCTTTTTTATTTAGAATGCTCTTTTCATTATATAAATTTTGGTTTTGTTTGTACTTAACTTGCAGCCAAACAAAATTAGTGTAACTAATGGTGTCTGTTATATTGTTTAAACAATTTTAGTTTTGTTGTTGCTTAACATGTAGGCTAACAAAAGTGAATGTGAGTAATGGTGTCTATTATATTGACATTTTTTTTAACAATTTACCATCTCTTCCAATGTGAGATCTCTTTCGTAAATGATTAATCAATGTGCCCATGTACTCCTTATGGTTTGAGTAATATTTCCTCATGGAAATCATATGTATTTTAAAGTCCAGCATCTTTTGACTTCTGCTGATTTTCGCTCCTCTTTTTTACACACTAAACTGTTTTTGTAAATTTTTCTGTTGTATTAATTTTGACAGAATCTCCCCCATGATGCATACAAACTTCTTGCTGTGCCCTCACCAATAGGTGGTGTTCTTGTAATAGGTGCTAACACTGTTCATTATCACAGTCAGGTAAACGAGTTGCATAGGCATATTTAATTGTAGTTTTGCGGGTGTTTGTATTTTTGCATTTTATTGTTTTTGGTTTGCACTATACAGGGAATAATCTAATTATATAGGTTGTTTTTGCAGTCTGCTTCTTGTTCATTGGCCTTGAACAGCTATGCTGTTTCACCTGACAATAGGTGGTGATTCTTTCTCTGTCATATACTCTTCATTTAAAAGGAAACAACATTCTTAGCGTTAGTTTTTACAATTATTTGACATTACCCTCATTTTTCATACTGTCATTTGACATCCTCGTATGCACATTGACTAATTTCCTCGACTTGTATTTGGATGTTAGCTTTTATAACCCCAATTCCCTTCTGTATTTCCAGTCAAGAGATGCCGAGATCAAGTTTTAACGTGGAGCTTGATTCTGCCAATGCAACTTGGTTGTTGAGCGATGTGGCCTTGCTGTCTACAAAAACTGGCGAACTGCTATTGCTTACACTTGTTTATGATGGAAGGTATGCTAATTTTTCATTTTATCTCCCTCATTCACATTCTTTATGTTGTGAGTCTTATGTTCATTTTAGCTGATTAGGACCTAGATGTGTAGATTGATAGTACTCTCCAACTGACTTATAACAGGAATGTATCATTTTTCTTGCATAAAAGAATCTTACGAGTCTTTCATAGTTCTGTAGTCTATTCCTCTACTTGCATATGTCACATTCTTTATGTTGTGGGTCATATGTTCATTTTAAGCTGATTAGGAGGTAGATGTGTAGATTGAAAGTACACTCTAACCGACTTACACAGTGTTTGCTTCCGCTTCATTACTGTTGAAGTGGATGGATATGCAAGTGTCCTGCATGTTTGGTTTAGTTGATTTGAGAGGATTTGTGGGAGAGGCGGGATGGGTAGGGATTCAAATCCTTTCATAGCTGAAGAGATCCATTATGATTTAGTGTATGCACAACATTTTTTTCTTTTATTGGCAAATGTTAGTTGTTAGTATTATGTTAATGGAGGAGTTGAACCCACAACCTCTTCCACTCTCTCTTCTAACTTTACTGCCAAGCCAACTTTATAACTCCTAAGTGTTAGTGGGGGGAGTTGAACCAACAATCTCTTCCACCTTCCTTCCAACTTTTGCCACTATGCCAACCTTATATATAACATTACTAAATTGGCCATGCTTTTGTTTTAAATCACGCCTAATGACCCTTGCATGATGCTGTTAAGGTTGCGCTATTGTGAGAGGTGAGAATATGTTGTGCAACCATTAGAATCGATTACATAAACGTGGGAATCGATTATACAGCAGGGAACCAATTTTATGGAGTTTAGAATCGATTCTTTGGCCTTAGAACCAATTATGTTTATTGCGAAACCGATTCAATGCATTATTTTGTCATGTGGAGGGTGGTGTGGGCGCTGGTGTGATGGCTGGTGGTGGCTGTTGTGGTGGTGGTGGTTGTAGTGCTCGTGGGTAGTGCTGTTGACGTTGAACAGTTGTGTGATGGTTCTGTTGGAGCTTGTGTGGTGGTTGGTTGTGTGGGGATGGTGCTTCCTTGCTTGCCCAGGAGGTGCCCTATTTCCTATGTTGTGATGGTTGGTGGGCTGAGCAGCAGCTCCTGTGAAAGAAGAAGCTGCTATAATAATAAAAGAATAATAATAATATTAGATTTTATTTTAAATTAATTTTAACTAATTAGATTTTATTTTATATTAATTTTAATTGCAAGGACAATGGTGTAATATTACATTTTAATCTATTAAAACATTTTTTTTTATCTATCACATCTATCAAATCATTCACAAACTTTCCCTTCAAATCTCTTCACTTTGACCTCTCTATTCCTTAAAACAAACAACACCATAATCCCTTCTCTATCCCCTCAAATTCATCCATTCACTTTACCTCAAATTCATCCATTCACTCAAACACAACTTTGCATAAAAGAGAATCTTACCATTCTTTTAGTGTTTTTGTGGTCTATCCTTTTTTTTTTCATGCTATCGTCTCATGCTTCTTTTTTGAAAGTGGAAGGTGTTTCTGTACCCAAAAGATTTTATTTATTTTTTTATCAAAGAAAGAAAAAATAAGTTTTTAAATTCGTGATCTATAGTAGATTGGTAGATGGAAATCATTTTGAAGAGTTATAGACTAGACAGCGTGATTGAAGATAAAAAAGGAGTTGATGCATTATCCCCTCTTCCATCTGTTGTTGCATTTTCATGCGCCCTAGGCATTACTAAACACAATTATCGTATAATCTCCTCTGTACATAAATCAACAATTATTGTTTTTCATTCAGGGTTGTACAGAGACTTGATCTTTCCAAGTCAAAAGCTTCAGTTCTGTCATCTGTAAGTTTGAAAATTCTACACCTGTTGTGTTAATGTTGTTATAGATTCAAATCTAACATTTTCAGATTAATTTTCTCATTGACCAGCTTTTCTAATATTTGCATTATTATATAAGGGTATTACGACCATTGGGAATTGTCTGTTTTTTCTCGCCAGTCGGTTAGGGGATAGTATGTTGGTGCAATTTTCTTGTGGATCTGGTGGTTCAATGTTGTCATCCAATTTAAAAGAAGAGGTAATGGAGGAGGTTTGTGTTTTGGTTCTATGAATATTTCTAGCAAGCCTGCTGTCATCTTTTTTCATTACTTCTGCGTTCTCTATCACTAAGGTAATTTATAACATATTCCCTTTCAACTTTGTAGGTTGGTGATATTGAAGTGGATGCTCCATCAAAGAGATTGCGGAGGTCACCTTCTGATACTTTGCAAGACATGGTTAGTGGTGAAGAGCTCTCCTTGTATGGGTCTGCTCCAAATAGAACAGAATCAGCTCAGGTAGTGTGTCGATATGGATAGAGGAAAAGTCTCATGAGATTTAGTGGGCATCTTAACGTCTTTTAGTTGTTTATAGATGCATTCGTTGTTGTCTTTTCTGTGGTATTTTCTGAATTTCTTTTGCATATTAAATTTGCTGAACTACTTAAATAATTATATTTTTGCTGCAGAAGTCCTTCTCGTTTGCTGTGAGGGATTCATTGATTAATGTTGGTCCTTTGAAAGATTTCTCATATGGTTTAAGAATAAACGCTGATGCAAATGCTACAGGGATAGCCAAACAGAGTAACTATGAATTGGTTAGTAAATTTTGTGTTACTCGTTTTAATCCAGGCTCTATTACTTTTTACTTAGACAGGGAAACAGGTCGGGGAGTGAAAGAAGTTTTTGTAGCACCTTCCTGTATAATAGTAGTATTCCATAGAGTTTGTTTACATTATGCTTGTCTTAGTTTAATTCCTCTCAATGATTTTTAACTTACATATATTGAGCCACTATGCAGGTGTGCTGTTCTGGTCATGGAAAGAATGGTTCTTTGTGTGTTCTGCGGCAATCGATTCGTCCAGAAGTGATTACTGAGGTTTGTCCATGGTTTTCGTTGTTGGGACATGTTTTAATATATGAAATATGTTTATGATATAATTTTTAAGTTTTTCTTTATGTCAATGAACAAAACTTCTGAAACTTTAATTTTTTTATACTTTATCATTATAATTACAGAATAAGTCCATTATTATCAGATACATCAAACATTTAATATACTAATGCTACTTCCACCCATCTAGTTGTTTGTTTAACAATTTGTTGAATGCTCTAAAAAGAATCTAATAAATTATGAATCAATTTCTGATTGACAAGCTTGCAAATGGTATTCAACATTCATACGTTTTTTTTTGTGTGTAATGCATACTTTCAGGTTGAACTTCCTGGTTGCAAAGGAATTTGGACTGTGTATCATAAGAGCACACGCTCTCATAATACCGATTCTTCTAAGCTGGCTGATGATGATGATGAGTATCATGCCTATCTTATTATTAGTTTGGAGGCTCGTACAATGGTAAATACAGTATTTAGTTTTAGAAGAATAAGCTATGGCTAAAGTCTAATACGTTTTGATTTTAATGTTTACTTGTCGATTGACTTTGTAGTCAAATCATTTGGGAGTGCGGAATTTAAGTATTACATCAGTGCCTAATCAAAATGGTAGGTAGGTTAAATCAAGCTCCGAATATGGATATATAATTGGGAATCACATGACATTAGTAATGGTTCCTATAATACAACATTTCAGAGATAGTTCTATACGAGTATGTGTATATACGTGATGTCAAGTATTTTATAAACTTGTATTATAACTTATTTCTATACTTCCTTTGATTTTTTTCTTTTTTTTTATATTTTTATTGTTAATTTTCTTAATTGGAAATTGAAGACTGGTGCTCATGAGCTGACTTATTGGTCTCTACTATGCAAGCAATGTGGGCATCTAATTACAGTGTCTATAATCATCGCTGAGTTTTATCCACTCAACCTTCATGTCTTTGTCATGTCTACTTTTGTCTCTGTTGGCCGAGTGGCAAATCAGCTTTCTTCATCCTTTGCATTTTGGGAAGCAGGGCAGATTAAGGGTGTGTTCTTTTGAGGGGATGGATATGGGGGAGAGTGTGAAGATAGATTTGTATAGATTTTGGTGGATGAATTTTTGTATTTTTTTGAGTGGATTTAGAGAGTAAAGTGAGTGGATTTGGAGATTAGTTTTATGGGAGTTAGTGAGAGATTTGATTGATGTGATAGATAAAATTAATTGTAAAAATAGATAGAATTAAAAAATTACCAAAATACCCTTGATGAAAAAAGAGAATGATTTTGTAATTTGATGTTATAAAAATAATTATAATTAATTAATACAAATTAAAAAAATTTTAAAATTGTATAAAATTTTAAAATAAAAAAAATTAAATTTTTATGAATGTAAAAAAATTTATCCAATTAAATTAAAAAAAAATTATACAAAGTTATATAAAAAAAGTTAAAAAAAAGTAAAAAAAAAGTTAAAAAAAAACACACACGACACCGGTGTCAGTCCCTTTATAACCGAGGCACTGGTTACGTAACCGGTGCCATCACTCACACACACTTACAACATCGGTTAGCTAACCGGTGCATATCACCACCCCACCACGCGCTGCAACAACAACCACCGCCAACCACTGCCACCCTTCATCCTCTTCCTCGACCACCACACCAAACCACCTCATCTTCTTCCCCCTCCATGGACTCAACAATCACACACACCATAACTCACCTCTCAAAAACCATATCTCACCTCTGAAAACACCACTGTGCCAGACCACCATTCAGAATGACACTAGTGCTTCCATTTTAAACTCATCTTCCAAAATTAAACAATATACGACAGAATCTGGCAGGAAATATTGGTCAGGAATCTCGGTAGAGAGGAAGGAATCTGGCAGAGAGGAAGGAATCTGGCAGCAGATGCAGGTGCTTTACATGGAATAAATAGAAAGGGTATTTTCGTCATCTGATAACCATTCCACACTATCTTCGCAGTTTTGAGGGGATGGATTAATCCATCCATCCCCCAAATACGCACTTGTATATCCCGTCAAATCATCGAAAGTGAACGAGGTAGATGACCAAAATCTGCGCTCTCAAATCTGATTCAACAGTGCAATTCCTTCATACGAACACTGCGTAAGGGTCAACTATTTAACTCTTGAAAATTTGGGTTTCTTTAGTGAACTAAGTTTTGCAAGATTGGGAACCAGAAGTCCACTTGTTTGTAGAAAGTTTAGTTTGCTGGCAATGGAGAGGCATTTAATTGGACTGCCAATGAAATTCGGGTTTTGACATTTATATAGTAAATAAGGGAAAACTCAATCACAGGCATGACCAAATACCTAATTTATGGATAATAAAAGAAAATTAAGTAAAACAATCCTTTGTTTGATTCCAGGGGATGTCAAGCTTCAACATCATTTTTAACTTAAAAAGTTGGCTAGACTGAGGCTTTATTCTTTCTTCAAAGCTCATCCGCCCCCTGATGTGTTATCCGTTATTACAAAATTAAATCATAATAGTTTGTCATGGTTTACATAACGAAGTTACTTGTGTTTTCTTGGCCAATTTTTAACAGGTACTAGAAACAGCCGATCTTCTGAGTGAGGTTACTGAAAGTGTGGACTATTATGTTCAAGGAAAAACACTTGCTGCGGGAAATTTATTTGGAAGGTGGGTCTTTATTGGCTGGTTATTGATGTTTCTGTAAGAATAAAATTAGAAGATGGGTTATAATTTTACTTTGTTAGTAGATTTTTACCATTTGACTGGGATTATTGATTTCATATTGCATGGAGCCATGAACTGTTATCACTTGCTGGTGAAATGGAAAGTGTGTTCTATGTACCTTTATTTCCCTTTTAATTTTCATCTAGTCCAATGTCTGTCACAATTTTCCATAATTATAGAAATACAACTAATGCTGTCCCAGTTTTTATTCATAGGCGTCGAGTTATCCAAGTGTATGAACGTGGTGCTCGAATTCTAGATGGTTCTTTTATGACCCAAGATGTAACCTTTGGAGCTTCAAATTCAGAATCTGGTTCTGCTTCTGAGAGTGCTGTAGCACTTTCTGTTTCTATAGCTGATCCATTTGTCTTACTCAGAATGAGTGATGGAAGTGTTCGTCTTCTGATTGGAGGTAAACTTTTGGTTAGTTATTTTCCTTCTAACAAATTATATAAATTTCCACTTTCATAGCTCTCATAAGCTTTGTCCTCTTTGTCTATTATATGCTTGCGTTACTTGTGCTGCTTGTTACTTGTGCTGCTTGTTTTCACTATTTTGGAACCTACAAACATGGATTGAGTTACATGGTGCAGGCATCTAAAATGCTATTTAGCTTTGTTTTCCCCTCTTTTTGTGATGCCTTTTTGTCCTTGTCATTTCAATTTACAGATCCTATTACCTGCACAATTTCTGTCACTTCACCAGCTTCATTCGAGAGCACCAAGGGATCAGTTTCTTCATGCACACTGTACCATGATAAAGGACCTGAGCCTTGGCTGAGGAAGACTAGTACTGATGCGTGGCTTTCAACTGGTGTTGGTGAGGCTATTGATGGTACTGATGGTGCTGCTCAGGACCATGGGGATATTTATTGTGTAGTTTGTTTTGATAATGGCAACCTTGAAATATTTGATGTGCCCAATTTCAATTGTGTCTTTTCTGTGGAAAATTTCATGTCTGGAAAGAGCCATCTTGTTGATGCTCTGATGAAAGAAGTACTAAAAGATTCTAAAATGGGGGATAGAGATGGAGTGGTCAGCCAAGGGAGGAAGGAAAATGTACCAGATATGAAGGTTGAAGAGTTGGCTATACAGAGATGGTCTGGGCAACATAGCCGTCCATTTCTTTTTGGGATTTTGAGTGATGGAACTATTCTTTGTTACCATGCTTATCTTTATGAAAGTCCAGATGGTACTTCTAAAGTTGAGGATTCAGCATCAGCGGGAGGATCCGTTGGCCTTGGCACTACCAATGTTTCCAGGCTTAGAAATTTGAGATTTGTTCGTGTGCCCTTGGATGCATATGCTAGGGAGGAGACATCTAATGGATCACCTCGTCAACAAATTACTATTTTTAAGAATATTGGTAATTATCAAGGATTCTTCCTGTCTGGGTCAAGACCAGCTTGGGTCATGGTGTTGAGGGAACGACTTCGTGTTCATCCACAGGTCTGAACAAATCCATCATTATCTAATTATATCCATTTAGTGTTTGTGGTATAATTTCTTTCTAGATTTGTTGGGGATACCTATAACTTTTTACATGGCTCTTCTTTGTAATGAGTATGTTCAATGAAGTTGGACAAGGCTGTGACAATAAATTAGCTGCTCTTAATTTAATAGGCTTTTTAGTAGGCTCCACTACCGATTGCATTTACCAACTGATTGGTCTGCATATTATGTTTGAACCCTCATGGGTTGGCTGTACATTGGATGACTGCATTTTTTTTGCTTGATTTGACTACCTAAATGTAAATTATAATTCTTTTTGATAATACTTTTTTATACAGAAGAAATTTGAAAAATTATCTTACTGTTGTCTTCTATGCAGCTATGTGATGGGTCTATTGTTGCTTTTACTGTACTTCACAACGTGAACTGCAATCATGGACTTATATATGTTACATCACAGGTAAAGGATGATACTTTGCTTTTATGGATAAATTATCACAAACTAGATATATACTTGTGGCTAACGTTTTTTTTATCTACTCTATAGGGTGTTTTGAAGATATGCCAGCTGCCTTCTGGTTCAAACTATGACAGCTACTGGCCTGTACAAAAAGTTAGCTTTCTACAGCTCAAAATATAAATTCTAGATTTTCTACCTGATTTGGTTGGATCTTTTCTAATTTGTGATATCATTCTTAGATTCCACTAAAAGCCACTCCACACCAAGTAACATATTTTGCTGAGAAGAATTTATATCCACTTATTGTCTCGTTTCCTGTAAGTACATCTATCTTTTTTAATTTGCTTGAAATGCTCAAGAACATAGTTTTTAGGCTTACAAGGTCATATAATTCTTACTATTTTAATAACAATTTCAAGCATTTTTTGTGGTTGGAGTCTTAGACTTGAGTATTCGTCAAAATTTGGATCAGCTTATTTTCAAACTTTTATTTCTTGCAGCTTATGAAAAATCTTGACACAATGTAATTATTTTTCTAATAAGCTTAAACAAGATGTCAAATATTTTTCATAATCTAAGTACTTGTAGTCACTTACACGCAGTACATCAAGCTGTTTTATACTTTTAAGCTAAGAATTAGATTGCATAGACTAATCCTGCTTATGAAGTTTCTTCTTCCATTAGCTTGTGTTCTGATTAGTAATTATATTCTATCTTATCCGTGTATTTCTTATTATCCAATAAAAAATATATGTAGGTTTTTCTTACGACGTAATATCCAGTCGCTAATTTGTCAATTTTAAGTAATTTAGCTTATTTGTGCATTCAATATTTGGAACTAAAAATTGATGGTTTTTATATTTTTTTTGGCCTAGTGCTAAGCATTTTTTTCCTACTCCATTAATTGAATTGTTCTGTTGTTTATTATTGTAATAATTAGAAGCAGCAATTTTATTGATTGCGTTTTAGTTTTTAGTCACAGATTTTTTATTCAGAAAGTGATGCTACATTTTAATCATTCTCATCAGGTTCTTAAACCACTAAATCAAGTTATTTCTTTGGTTGACCAAGATGTCAACCATCAGAGTGAGGGTCAGAATATGAATTCTGATGAGCAAAACCGCTTTTATCCTATTGATGAATTTGAGGTTCGAATTATGGAACCAGAAAAGTCTGGTGGCCCTTGGCAAACAAAAGCAACAATACCTATGCAAAGTTCTGAAAATGCCCTCACTGTGAGGATGGTTACCCTGCTGGTAATGTTTTTTTCTTCACTTTTGAAAATGAGATGCTGATAGCGGCTGATCCTTATAAATTTCTCTGAAATCTATCTTTGTTGTAGAATACAACCTCAAAAGAAAATGAAACACTTTTAGCCATTGGGACTGCTTATGTGCAAGGAGAGGATGTTGCTGCAAGAGGACGCATCCTCCTGTTTTCTTTGGGGAAAAATACTGATAATCCACAATCTCTGGTATCCACAAGCCCTTCACTCTAAATTTGGGTGATGCCTTTATTTGGACACTGTCATGGATATTCATCTTCTTTACAGGTTTCAGAGGTGTATTCTAAGGAATTAAAAGGTGCTATATCTGCCTTGGCCTCACTTCAGGGCCATCTATTAATAGCGTCTGGTCCAAAAATTATTCTGCACAAGTGGAATGGCACTGAGTTGAATGGTATTGCATTTTTTGATGCACCACCATTACATGTTGTGAGCTTAAATATTGTGAGTGATTGTTCCTTAAATCTTTTACTATGATGAATAAATGTCCATTAGAAAACATATTTAGTTTGGTTACGCAGTTGTGTCTTTAATGTTCTGAAGTTTCTGTTATTGAATTAAAATTTGTTGGTTGGGTCAAATTAGTAGTGTTTTCTATGTTGTTTTCAAGAGCAATAATATTTCATTGTGATGCTTGATATGATAGAGTTTTGAAATGTGACAGAGGAACAAATAACATGAGAAATACAGATGAGTGTATGCTATCGAGCTTTTTATTTTCCCATGTCTTGATTAGTGGTTGTCGTCATTTTGGTAGGTAAAGAACTTCATCCTTATTGGCGACATCCATAAAAGCATATACTTTCTCAGTTGGAAAGAGCAGGGTGCTCAATTGAGTTTATTAGCCAAGGATTTTGCTTCTCTCGATTGTTTTGCGACAGAATTTTTGATTGATGGAAGTACTCTTAGTCTCATGGTTTCAGATGATAAAAAAAATATCCAGGTTTGTCTTACGATTGAATAGTAATTTACTTTTTTCATTTTTTGTGATGTGCATTTACACTTTTGAAAGTTTTCTAGTGCAAATAAAAGGAAGTTCTTCTAATTAAAATTTTTTTCTCGAACATAATATGAAGAATAATAACATGCATATTGGTTTTTTTGACTTGTGTCTAGGAATTCTTTTAGTCTTTATGGACCCTTAGCAGTTTAATTTCCATAGGAAGGTTCGTCTTGACTAAAGACTTAGCTCTCTTTGTAATTAGGGTTTTGCCCCTGTTTAGTCTCTAGTCAAGATGCTTCCAAAGCAGAGACAGAAAATTGTTTATCAGAGAGAAAATTTTACAGTCTTTAGTGGAGATGCACCATCCAATGGACCATAGTAAAATGAACAGTCCCGAATACTAACAGGCATCAAACCTACTATTCCCCAAATTGCAAGATGAATCTTTAATATGAATTTTCTATCTATGATAAACAATTTTGCCTGTTAAAATACAAACTTGTTAAATCTACAATGACCATATACTGTTTTGCGAGGGTCCAACCTCAACAGTGATATGGTTTGACTGTATTTGATCTTAGAAACAACTAGAATCGAATTAGAGTACCCTATAGGCTGTCGCTAGCAATGTTCCGTCAAGGTAGTTTTGTTTCCTGATTCACCATTTAGAAGAATTCACTAAGGGTAGCTTAACCTGAAAATTTTCCTTCCCCTCAGTTCTTTCCTTATTTATATCTTTGTGTTTAGTTTTGTTTTATTATCTTGTCCTTCCCTTGACATAAGTCCTTTGAAATGTATGATGCACAGATTTTTTACTATGCGCCAAAGATGTCCGAGAGTTGGAAAGGACAGAAGCTTCTTTCAAGAGCTGAATTTCATGTTGGTGCTCATGTGACTAAATTCTTAAGATTGCAAATGCTATCCACTTCAGATAGAGCTGGTTCAGCTCCAGGCTCAGATAAAACCAATCGTTTTGCGTTATTATTTGGGACCCTGGATGGCAGTATTGGCTGCATTGCCCCGCTTGATGAAATCACATTTCGTAGACTGCAGTCTTTGCAGAGAAAGCTTGTTGATGCTGTAGCCCATGTTGCTGGCCTGAACCCCAGAGCTTTCAGACAATTTCAGTCAAATGGAAAGGCTCATAAGCCTGGCCCTGACAGTATAGTTGACTGCGAGCTGCTATGCCAGTAAGTTCATTCTTCAGCCAGTATTACTGTACGGGGGGTTGAAAAATGGATATTAAACTGAGTCTGCGTAAGAATTAAATATAAAGGCTGTTGGTTATTCTATAAATGTTGAAGAATTGTGATTTGCATCCACCAATTAATGGCCCTATAAAATGCATAAATCTTGAGTGTTTCCAAAATGAAATGGAATAAATAGGGGGATAATAAACCAAAGTAACAGTGCAAGACAATCTAGGTAAATTTGTTCACTTGCTTAGTCTTTCTATGGGCTATTAAGGTGAAAAGCTATACCTTATACTTACAGACGTTACCTGTTTCAGATGTTTACATTTGTCTCTTCATATTTCATTATATGCTGCTTCTGTGTTACAGTTATGAAATGCTTCCATTGGAGGAACAGCTTGAAATTGCTCATCAGGTTGGGACAACTCGATCACAAATTCTCTCAAATCTAAGTGATCTGTCTCTTGGAACAAGCTTCTTGTAAGCTCGGTCATCTTTTGTAGATCAAGGGACAGTGCTGCCATATTTTCCCATGCTGTTAGCATCTGTTTATTTTGATTCGATCAGGCCTTGTTATCGAGAAATGCTTTACTATGTCGAAGGCTCGGGTAAGTCATTAGATCATGTAGCCTAATTCTCTTACTGCCGTTGGAAACAATGAAAGCAGACAGTATTAGGATAGTGATATCCATAATTGATTCCAATGGATGTTTTATATTCTGTATTCTGTACATCAAAGGTCAATTTGCCATGTGCCTCATGCATGTCCTTTAATTATAGTTATGTAGACCTTGTAGTAGTAGGAGAGTCTGTTTTATTTCCTAACGGACGAGGTCGATGTAAAATGGATTTTGTTCTCCTAAAGAAACAAGTAGGAAACATAACCCCACTATAGAGGCATATATTGTTCTGTATGTCAGCATTCAGAGTTCTCTGTAATATGTAATTATTGGTATTATTATTTTTCACTCCATAATATGACGTATTAGTTGCAATTGATATTTTAATCTGTCATGGCTGTTAAGAGATATGGAGTTGGTTTAGTGTAGAAGTTGAAGGAGAGAAAGATTAGTCGTGAGTTTGAATTCTTATGTTAACAATAACTAACATATTAATTACTAACATAATAATAACTAGCATTTGTAGATAAGACAAGTTGTCATGTGCATCTGTTGTGGATCAGTCATGATACATGGGTGTATCCACTGATATTTTAAAAATAGTTCTCTGTTTTGAAAATGAGAATTAGACTATCATCATAATTAACAATATTGGGAACATTAAGAATGATAATAAATTGACCAAATTATACTTCTATGCTTGGTTGTAAATTGTCTTTGCAACCATAATTTAAGGGTGCAATCTCGGACATTACAATCGTGATTGTAATTACATTTGTCTGCAAATTTACCTATTGCATCAAAATCCCCCTTATAACAGTAATTTAAATCTTGCTTCCTTGAAGTATAAAATGGAATCTAAATGTACTACCCTATCTGCCAATATCTTATCTAAGGTTAAGATTAATCCTTGGAACAAAAGCCAGTGGCTGCTGAAAAGTTAGCATTCATTTCATGCTCCTCACCTGACCGGAAAAAGCAAAAAAAGAATGATTGGATGCCACCAATTATGTCCACTACTAGGAAGACGAATGCTGAATCTCTTTGGGGCCTCAATTACAAATCACCGAATGATGTGTTTCGGCAAGATTCAATGATTCCATTAGCGAACTTTTATGACCGGATACTATACCTCACAATGTATAACCTCTTATAATCACTTAATAAGCTGTTTTCATCTCTTTTGCATTACATCAGTCGTTTTCTTACACACTTTTCAACATTTTCCCTTATCTATAGTAACCATGGACATTGAAATAACACCATTTCAAGTTAGAAGTTTGCAGTTATTGATGGTTCTCCGGAAAGTTTTCCTTTTGTTACTGACTCTAAGGTTTACTGTTTATACACTTTTATCAATTTATCCTTTTTGTGTTATTTTTTTTATCTGATGTCTTTGTTTTTGTTATTATATCATGTCTTCTAAAACTCAAGCTTAATAGCTACTACCATTGTTACCCCTATTCTCTACTCCCATCTATGATACCTCAAAATTCAAGTTACCATTTTCGTCATTTCAATTTGGTATACATGGTACAGCTCAGCGAATCAATTACCTATGTTTTGCTTCTTTAGCTAGCTATAAAAATCTGCTACTTACCAAAATGAGTTAAAAGATAACTGATACCTATGATCTGGTTCTATTGATCCAATTATGACTGCACGTGTAACACAACACATAAATGCGAACCACGTAAACCTGCTTTACAAATGCTCTGTTTAGATGCGTTGAAGCCGTTAACCTAATTAAAGTTGAAAGTGAAAGTGGGAAGGAGTTAACTCCACATGTCTAGTATTAATCAAATCAGCATGGTGATGAAGTTCAACTCAAGTTGACAACTCTTCCCATTTGTTGGTAAATTCTTTGTCGGTATTATCCATTTGTCGATCAACTTTTCTTTAGTATTGCTGCTATTTTCATACACCATTCCTTCAACACGCAAGTGATAGTGAGTTAGGCAGCTTCGGATTGCAATTGCGTAAATCCCATGACAAATTCCTACTCATTCTACACATTCACATCACACGTGATCTTTTCAGATTCTACTCCTTTTTTCTCCACTTAATTATTCAATACTTACACTAACTTATAAAATGATGTTTTGGTATAAATAATGATGTAAGTTTATGCTGAATACAACAATATTTACAAATTTTGTATCGACTAAAAATAAGACAAATTTATAATATACAAGTAGTGTAAATTCACCTTACAAAACGGTTTGATAGAGTTAAATTAGATTTAAAATACTTAATATGATATTAGAGTTATCTGATACCTATCCTAACCAGATTTGTTCTTTGTTGGATATATCGTGTCATTATTATTGGATCGTTACTGAATCACTCATTAATATCTAATTTTATGTTTGAGATATATATGCCCTTAGCGTGAAGGAGTTATATTTAAAGTTACACATCAACTAAAAATAAGACAATTTATAATACATAACTGAATCTGACTTTACAAACAAATTTTATAGAATTGAGTTAAATTTCAAGTTTACAACAATAATATACATTTCTTTTGTGATGAATATATTATTTTATAATGTACTATAGCTTAACAGACGATATCTATATTAGCATTAGTGAGGATTAATATAAGAAATTGACTAATTTTAACATAAGGAGAAACCTAACAATTAGTGAGGATTAATATTAGTGGTGAATTCACAACTATTATTTTTATCATTCTTTAACATAAATTGGTGAATGAAGTAACTTTAAATCAAATGTGTTGGAGAGTATACGTTTGGTGAAACTAGTTTAAGACATTTAGTGTAATATTATTGGTGTGATATGTGAATGTGATTAAGGTTTGATGGTTGTGGTTAACTAGTCTATCACTTCCTCTAAGGACGTGAAGAAGATGGATTCTAAGAGCAAGACGGTTTGTCCTAATGTGTGTGGACTGTTGTGGGAAACGTGCTGGAAAAGAAAAATAAAATTCTCAAGTCTTAACTCATGGACGTAACCATTTTAATTTGATGAAGAGAAAAGGAAAAAAAAGAAAAGAAAAAGCACAATTAGGTTACTTTACAGGCAACAATCATTTTCATAATGGTGACCGAAAATGGAACGATTAATATTAATATCGGGTAATTCTCTTTAGAATTTAAATATAATTTTGAATTTTATATAAAATAAAAAAAAAAGTTAACAATATGAACAAAGGTAGACTTATAAATTTATCTTTAAAATCTTAAATTAAATGATGCCATGATGTTTTATAAAAATTATCTCATGATTTCATGGTACTGAGTCTCTCTCGTATATCTCTTCGAAAAGTTCATTTAGTTATTGGTTTAATAAAAAATAAATAAATAAATAAATATATATATATATATATATATATATATATATATTGAATAATGTATATAAAAATAAACCAACTCTCTAAAAATATATACTTTCACAAATTTTTTATCTCTTTCTTTTATATATATATATATATATATATATATATATATATATATATATATATATATATATATATATATATATCCTTTTTTGCACCTCTTATTACCTGGCTAGACAAAGCTTTTTCATCTTTCTATCAAAACACATGTAGGTTCGGCAAAAGCATACAAAATCTAACCAATTTTAGCTAAAACTAAAAGGCTAAAAGAAATCATATAGATTATAGAATTAAAAAAAAAAAATCGAGACATTGATAGGATTATTAGATTCTTTTGTGATTGAAACTTTTAAAATGTAATGAAATGAAGAGAATTTTAGTCAACATATTTCTTCATACCCTTATTTTTTTTTTAACCTATGTTTTCTATAATTAATTTAAATGGATTAAAAATCACTTATATTAGTGCATAATGTTTTTTATTTAACGAGGTTTTCTTCTAATTTTATGCTTTTTTTTATTAAACTAATGAACATTATCTTTGTTCTCCTTTCCTATATATATATATATATATATATATATATATATATATATATATATATATATATATATATCAATATCAATTATCTTATGCAAAGTATTCAAGTTCATGTTTATGTTTTATCCTCTTCGTTTCTTAATTCATTTTCTCATTTGATTATTTCAGCATCATATCATTATCATCGTTGATATCTTGAAATTGGGAGCACTTATTGTCATACTCATCCTCTTCCACATAACAAATTCATGTTGACTTTTCAAGAAGATAACTCAATTTTATTACTTCAAATGTTTGGTAGATGTCTTAAAACATGGCATTTAATTAGATTTTATTTCTGTAATTAATGTTGAAAGAGATTAGTGCGCGTTATTAAGCAGCTATGTTGAGTGTAAAAGTACCAATCAAATTCTCCTTCTCAAAAGAATTTAATAGCTTTAACTACCCCCATAATAATTATTAACATTTCTTCGTAGTAACCCCACTTTCAAGATTTGACACCACAATGATGAGAATGTCTGAAGGGTTATTTTAATTGAATGATTTTTTTTT
This sequence comes from Vigna unguiculata, assembly GCF_037176805.1. Taxonomy (NCBI): domain Eukaryota; kingdom Viridiplantae; phylum Streptophyta; class Magnoliopsida; order Fabales; family Fabaceae; genus Vigna; species Vigna unguiculata. The sequence goes on along the minus strand of NC_140795.1, from coordinate 45,892,259 downwards.
TCTTCTTCTAAATTTATGTTCTAAAAGCTTTATTTAGTTATTTTCTTAGATTATGGTTCTATGTCAACCTTTGGGTACCAACTATTTCAATGGATATACTATTTTTTTTTTAACTACGAATTCAATCACACATACACATCTTCTCAAAACCACGTCTTGATAAAAGATAGATGATTAAAAATAATTCAAGTACAAAGAATAAGTTGAAACAACAAAGTTAATATTATATAAATTCAATATCTAATTAATTTAGTTTAAAAGTAACTAGTGTAAACACAACGGTATCACACCTGTCTGTACGCATTTTTTACATATACATGATATTAAGTTAATATATAAAATAAAATTATATTTATTAAAAATAAAATGAAATATATTAAAAAAGATGAGAGAGTAACTGTTAATAAATAGAGAATAAGAGAAGAAGCTGACAATTTTATAAAAAACTTATAAAAATAACGATCAATTTTTAAAAATTTAAAAAATAATTAGAGTAAAATTAAAATTTAAAAATGTGGACAAAAAGAAATAATATTCTTTATATATTGTTATAAATATCAATTCTTATATTGATTAGACTTATTATATTTATATAATTTTTTCCTAATCATTTTTCTTAAAATAAATAAACCCAGCACAAATAAACTTACAATATTTCGTGAAAAATATTTTCTTATCGAATATTTATGGCTGTCACTTAAAGCCAATTACCTTTGTATTACCATCACATAGTATCGATTGTCGTTATCCAAACCTATATATAACAACAAAGGACATCACAACCCTAATTAAACCCTAATTAGCAATTGAATTTTTAACATATCTTGAAAGGAGTTAATATTGTCCCGCGTGTGTAGGGTTCACGCACGTGGGACTGATTGCATAATTTGGTCTACCACGTATATCCAATGATGATGACACACGTGCGAAATGCAGTTCCTGAGTGGGGACAAAGAGAAACAAAATGGAAATGAAGAATGGGATAAGAAAGAATCAATGAATCATGCATCTCATTCCCCATGTTTATAATTCATTTTCTTCATCAACTTTTTTTTTTCCTTATATTCATTTTCATCCTAATTTGTGGACCATTTTCTCAAAAAGAATGTCTACCCAAAGTGGAACATAACTCCTTCAATTCTGATCAAATGTGAGACCCTAATTCATAATAGGTTTCTCAAATGTCCATGCCATGCATTTATATACATATTTCGATGAGTTGAGATAATATTATTAGCATCGTATTTCAAATATTGTAGTTTTGTCCATAAAAAAATATATTAAAAAATTAAATAATGAATGCATATTTAAATTGTTTTTAACTTTTACTCTTTAAGTGATATAAAATTATGCATTAAATATATTTTTATCCCTTAATTTTCAGTAAAAATTAAAATCAGTCTCTCTTTAAAATTTTGGTCTAATTTAGTCTTTCAACTTTAAAAATGTATGAATTTAATCTTTTAAACCAAATTTTGAAGTTTTTTATACGTTTTAAATATGTTTCACGATAATATTTAAGTTGTTTACACCCTTTTGACATATTTTTCGCTTTAATGTTAGCTAAGAGACTATCATAAAACACATTTGAAACATTAAATAAATTTAACAAAATTTGTTTAAAAAATTAAATCCATATAGTTTTAAAATTGAAGGACTAGTTAAAGTTTTGAGGATGAACTAATTCTAATTTTCACTTCAAGTTGAAAAAAAACATATTTAACCCTAAAATTATTGAATATACTATGAAGAATTATTTTCACAATATATATATATATATATATATATATATATATATATATATATATATATATATATATATATATTGTCGACATACCATAATGTTTTGGTCTTTTTTAACCTAAAATTGCGAAAGCATGTTAATGTTTGATAGTGGGATATGAAGAAGGCACACTTAGGTCACAATCACATACATATATATGAAGAGAGAAAGAGAGGGCAAAATGAGTGTTTGGTTTGACATGAAAAGAGAACCTTTCATTTCTTCAAACACCTTTGAAATGCTTTTATCATAAAAATGGGTCCATTCTAAAGTCATTGCGGCCACTGGATTCCAATTTCACTTCTCTTCAATCCTAGCTTTCGATTTTCATTTTGACTCACAAATCAAACTTTTAACTATATATCATCATGCTTTCTTTTATTTATCTATTTACTTTTTTTATATTTCATATTTTATATTTTCACAAATCCGAATAAACCCATTTTTGTGATATTCTTTTAGTATATAACCAAGGACCACTGCCTAATTTGTTCAACACATGTTTCAAAATATGTAGCTCAGAATTTAATAGCTTCTGAATATATTTATACAAAACTAAGAAGTCAATCCAACTAAATATTTAAAAAAAAAAAACCTTTAATATTATATATTGTAGATCAATATTTCATTGTAATATAATATTAATATTTCGATACGATACAGAATGTCACATGTTGAAATCATTGTTTATAAATATTCTTTTCTCTAAGTTATCATTTCATTTAGAAAAATTACCCATCATTAAAACATATAATACTTCATATATAATAATATTAACTATGATAATAAACTTGGGATTGAAACATTTATATTAGAAAAATTAAATAACTACACATCTAACTTAACTTCGATTTAGAATCTTGCTACATATATCAAAGTATCTTTTCATACAAAATCACCAAATATTAAATTAATTAACCCTATCTCGGAATAATAATAATAATAATAATATAATAATAATAGATTAAATACGTAGCAAGAATCACATGCACATATATAATGTGCTCACACATAATTAGGACTAGAAAATCAATTTACATAGGTCAACTTGAAGATATGAATTGAAAATAGGGTAAGAAATGTATATTAGTAGCACTGGGGATTGAACAATTATTGAAGAACATGCTGAAAAGTAGTTGATTAGTAAATTAATATTGTACAGTTAATTCCCAACTAACTCGATAATGATAATAATGGTTAATTAATTAATAAACCAAATTTGTTGTGTAGCATGAAGAGACACTAATGAATGAAAATTCATTGAGCCGAAAGTGTGGTTGAAATGCTTAAAACCTTTCTGCTAACAATTTTGTATGAATAATATTATTAATTTCCAAACACTGCTGTCACCATCTCACTCACATCATCTTAATTCTGCTGTTTTTTACTTGTGCACAAATACACTGTGATGAACATGCTATCTTCTTAATTAGGGCTAATAAAGTGTTTTTTATTTTTCTTCTTCTTCTGGAATGTGAGCACTTCACATTTCTTAAGTAACAAGATATGAATTTCTTTTGGATAAATAGTATTGCTTCGATTTCAAGTTCGTCGATTGTTATTATGGTCAATTATTGTGTATACTAGGTACTATCTGTTTCCAAGTATGAAATTCTATCACAATTTCAGTTGACACTAATATTTTGATCTCAAGTTCGTTGATTGTCGTTATTTTGTCTATTTTGGGACTCGGAGCTCTGTCACCATGTTATCCATAAAAAACATCTTGGAGATTGAAAAGAGAAAAGGATATTTAAACTATTTTTAGTCTCGACTTCTAAACGATATAAAACTGTAGAGCGTACCGAAACATGTATTATCAAACATATAAGTCAATATTATTATTATCAAACCATTTGATTGCATTTTCAAATACTTTTTCTTTTAACAATCTTAGTTTTTCAAGATCAAATACAAACAACACTACAAGAAATACCTTATTAACAACCAATTTTAGTGGTCAAAAGTTGTTACTCACTACAATAACCAATTTAAATACCAATTTAAAAAATAAAAAATTATTGATTACTAAAATACTCATTATTATAAATAAAAAATTATAATTGATTTCTAAAATTTAGTTACCAAAATTTTAGCTACTAAAGGAAATTTGTTACTAAACATTAGCTACCAAAGAATGGCTACCAAATGAATTGGTTTCTAAATTAGTCTCTGATTATTAGTGATCAATTTAGCGACCAATTATAATTTTTACTCATAATAGAGATTATTTTTTTAGTAGCCAATAATTTTTATTTTATAAATTGATATTTAAATTGATCATTATATTGACTAACAATTTTAAACGACTAAAAATGGTTGTTAATAAGATATTTTATTATAGTGTAAGATTTCTCCTACTTGTATATTAAATGAATTGTTTCTTTGGTGAGATTTTCAACACTTATTGAGATTTTCTTTTAATATAATAGTTGTAATAAACCAAGAGAAATAATAAATGAGAAAAAATAAAATAAAACAACTCTTCCATTAATTAACTCACTTCATATAACAATACTAAAAGTTACTTTCTCTATAAATTCCATCTCAAAAGCTTTGCATGACATAAATGTTAGAGACTTAATGAGGCTATTTAATAAGGTTGTTTTACCTAAAATGTACAAAAAGTCACTTTGGTGTCTCATCATTAATTTCCTATTTAAGTAATTAATTTGTGGTGTTCGTATATGCATGGTTCTTATAGCCCCACGGGTGCATTAATATTTTTTTAAAATATTCAGTATTTTATTTTATCGTCAATAGAATAATACGATGTCAATTTTCTCCTTCTATTTTTGACTCATGTTTAACTTGTTTTTCTTTTTTCTTTTTTAATTTTTTAAAATTATTGATTAACTTGTCTTTTTTTCTTTCATTTTTTTGATAAACTCGTTCTAACATGTTAAAAAAAATAAAAGGAAAAAATCGTATTGACCAATGACTTAAAAATAATAAAACAAAAATAAAAGTCACAGTATCTTGTTAATGACAAATAAAAAATACTTGTACGCATTGTATTGTGTGATTGTGAATTTGAAGCGGCAGAACAGAAATGGTTATCTTTGGCATTAAAAATGGTGGTTTGTGTGAGCGTTACGTGCATGGTTGATTCATTGCAAAATCTAAAAGCAAAAGATGTATAGTGTTATTCACTTATTATACACAGAAACCTCCAATATAGATAGATAAGGTGGTTTCATTTCAACATCAAAATCAAAATATCATCACCATAATATTTCTCTATACTATATCACACACACACGTTTATACAATTTAGTCTTTAAACTTTAAAAATGAATAAATATAATTATTTTAACCTAATTGTATTAAACTTTTTTAACGTGTTAAATTGCGTCTTATAGGTTAATGTTTGAGTTGTTATACCGTTTGACTTATTTCAACTCAATGTTAGTCTAAAATATTGTTTAACATGAAAAAAAAAGTCACATCACTAGGTTGAAAGGACGGTATCTATCCATTTTGAAAGTTTGTAACCAAAAAATGATACATGAATTGTTATGTATGTTTATGGATATTTCAAGATATTTCATTTGAAATATGTTATATCAATATGAATTGAATTGAGTCTAATTTACATAAAAAAATTAACACCATTTCAATTTAAAACTTATAATAGATATATGAGTCTTGTTTTTTATACAATGTTTAATTTTCAGATATCTGATGAGATTTAGATTCAAAACTTAAACTTTTAACTATCATTCACAAAATTACAAAAATTACATATACAAAAACACAAATTATATTGTATATTAGGTCAAACATTTGGTAACAGAAACCAAAATCATTTTTTTCTTTTTGACTATTGTTGTATTTGACCAAACATGATTGGTAAATAGTGTTCTACTCTAACAAATAATCAAGCAACACACAATGATTTGTCTTGTGATTTCATGAGAATTCAAACATAATTTGTAGTACTATACACATCCACACTATGGCATATAAATTGACTTAAGAAAAAAAAAATCTTAGTAATTAACAAGACCTAGCATATATAAATGCATCCACTCATATATGTTTTTAGGAAAAGGAAAAAAAGAAATTATCTAGGTGACCGTGTTATGTTTCATACGTAATTTGTAATATTTGAAATTTAATTAAATTAATAACATTTTGTACTATAATTTTAGTGTTACTATATTTTAGGTTCGATCAGGAAATGTATCCAATGAAAAACATAATAATTGTTCAAGACCAAGAAAAATTGAAAACTATTTTTCCACTTTATATTTTATGTAAATTTATGATTAACTACAGCATTATTATGGTTTAATTTAATCCTTCGTTATTTATCAATGTTCATTTCAAATATAAGTATAAAATCTGAAAATGCTTGTTTTTATTTCTTTATATTTTTAATATGTATTATTGGTTTAAATATTTTTCTATTAAAACGAGATATATTTATTAAACATAAGAAAAAACATAAATAATGTTTCAAAAGAACATACAAAGAACATGATTTAAAACCTCAAACAAATCACTAAAAAATATTACTTTTTAGCTTTATGAGAGTTTAAAATAGGTAAGTCTTAGAATTCTAAACATTGGATAATTTTATATGGTTTTACACCGTCCATAAGTTTACACGAGTTTTTAAAATTGCATAGAAGTTACCACAATTTTGTAAACTGCAAGTTTTCCACTTTCTATAAATTAGTTAAAACTGTCTTATAAAATTAACTTATAATAGAGGTGAAATAATGGATATAACATTCAATAATAGTTACTAGTCTTTAACATAAATCTTAAATCTCATAAAATCTCAAGGTAATTTTTAAATTTAAACTCTACAAAATTAATTTTAATATAAGATTTATATATCATAAATTTATCTTATTTATTGATATAACATCTTAAAAAAATGTTAAGAAAGTAAAAAAATTAAAAATACAGTAAAATACTTTTTTTTGTCGGTGTAGACTTTATTAAAGATCTTAAGTCATTTAATCTCGGATTAAATATTTTTTTGTCTCTTAACTTCTAGTAAATTTTGGAATCAGTCCATTTCAAAATTTTGGATCAGTTTAGTTCTTCATCTCTGGAAATACGTAAATTTAGTCCTTTTCATCAAATTTTGTTAAGTTTATTTGACATTTCAAGCGTATTTTAAATAAACCTAACAAAATTTGATTAAAATGACTAATGTAAAATAATGTAAAATGAGTGAAGAGTGTGAACTCTGATTCTCTTCGTGAGAAAATCGTGGCTTACACTTTTTGCGGGGATTGTCTGATATGGTCTGCTTCTTCTTACTGTGCCATTAATTTTATATCATTTTATTGCATCTTTTATGTCATTCCTTGATACATTTCATCAACATGTACTTCGGTACTTCATTTTTCTTACAAGCAAAAGAATCTAATCTTCTTAGATTTTCAAAAATAAGTGCTGGTTCATTGCACACACACACAAAAGACAAATTAAACTTCATCTTCTTTGTCTTTTCAAACACTCATCTTGCATTTGTTTCTGCTGCATTGAATACTGATTCACTGAGTTACCAAGGTGGCATGGTGATCATAAAACTATATATTTTGGATCACATTCTTCACATCACATGTCTTGTGTTTCCAGCTTGCAGTCAAATGCATCATCAGAATGCCAAAGATTCATTTGGAGGCTTCTTTTTCCAAAATTTTCTTCAACAAACATATATATTTATCTGGGATTTTGCAAACTTAGTTTTCTTGTTCTTTCATTGCATATCCCTCTGCTTCAGGCCATGCTTGCTTAGGAAAATGAACAATGAAATACACAATATTATAAATGAATTTTAAGTCTAACTCAACTCCATAAAATTGACTTAAAAAGTAGGATTTACACCTCATTTTATATACTATGAAATAATTTTATTTCTAGTTGATGTAAAATTTCCAACATAGAAAAATAAACTCATATGCATATTATATATCATGTGTCTGAAATGAAATTAAACGTGTGAAGCCAGAAGTCTCACATTAAGTGGAGATAAACGAGATGAATAATGTTTAAAATTCAAATATGAAGTCAGAAGTCTCACAAATAAAGATAAATGAGATGAATAATATATAAAGAAAAAAATTTACAAATTTTAAGATTTGAGATTGAATGCGGTGTAAAACTCTTATGTATGAAGTGACTAATAGCTCATTGAATGAAAATCTCAAAGTTAGATAATGATTTTTTTTTTCTGTAAATGTAAAGCTAAGAGTTACACATTAAGTGAAGATTGACTGAAGATGAGTCATTAGTCTTACTTGGTTAGATTTTTACACAAAATCAGTAGTAAAGTTTGATTTTTTTTTCTATAAGCTTTTCTGTGATTGTTTTTAAGCTAACCTTGCACGAAGAACTTTCCTTTAATACAAGTTTTAATGCACCAAAATGAGAAAATAGTTGTGCAATGCTATCTTAATAATGTTGAGGTTGTTTTATTTTTACCATATATATTCTTTGTCCCATGTGCAGAAGGGTGAGTGAATGGATAAAATAATAACTAGCATACCAGGCTGTCTTTCTTGAACCAGAAGAGAAAATTTATTATTCACCATATGTAAAAACAAAAAAGATGAAGATAATAAGATAATGCATGATCATGCTTTCTCTCTATAGGCATCAATATCAATGAAAAATGGGCTCATAATGTCTCTTCATTTTCCAACATCTCAGCTTGGAAACCCTTCACTGCCCTTCCATTGGTTGGCTAAAGACAAGGCATAGGTCAAAAACTAACTCTTGCAGATAATTTATTCTGATAACAAGTGAACATACCCTCTTCTCATCAGCTCTCATTGGAGCACACTTTTTGGTACTTCAAAAATTCTTTTAATATATTTTAAAATATCAAAATTAGTGTTCATCGGTGTACAGCAGAAAAACAACACAAAAAAAGCAGAGAAACAACACAAAAAAATCTATCTGGTAATGCAAATCCCTTTGAATGTGCCTTCACTCCGATGTACATTCACTGTTACAGTTTCATCACCAAGATCTGCATATTATATTAAAAAATAGACTATAGATAGAAAAACGTTGGGAGCATTTGATGAGTTTCGAAATATTTGTATCAACCTGGCCAACCCACTAGCCATGTGATGTGAATGAGTGAGGTAGTGGAGGAGTTTTCTTTATATTTCCACCACCAAATATCTGCACTATATGTGTATGCTATTCTGAATGTATCATTCTTTTAGGCCTACGCCACTATCTATGTGTTTTTATTGCTTCCTCACCCTCATTAACTATTCCAAGTCAAACTTCATCAATTATGCACACTAAGCATTGCTTTCTGACAGTTGACATTACTTGTTTGCCATATAATAATTTCATCTACACAAACACTGTTTCAAACGCAAAACATTCTAACATAAAACTTTTTCTGGATGTCATACTTTGTACGCCAAAACAAGGAATAGTGAAGTTGTAGTGGAATTTAAAGTGCATATGTAATTATTTTCCATCATGGTTTCATAATATTCAGAATATTGAATTCACTGTAATATAGGATGAACTTAGAGAGTACTTGAGTGTATTTTAAGATACAAAATATCAGTCAACTGAATTAATGAAAGATGTTTGGACCAAGCAAGACTGAAATTATTTAGTCACATAGTTGAGAGCATTCTTCTGCTAATCATCACTGATGTGTGTGGTGTTAGCATATTACTGAACTGTCAAGTTTTCTTTTACTGTGCATGTGAGATGAGAGAAGAAAGTGTTAATTAAGAGGCACTTAATTAATCATAGGAACGATACAAACAAGTGAATATGAACAGAAAATATAAAATTCCAAAAAAGAAAGAGCCAATAATTACATGGCCCTCTCTCTCCTGATAAATTATAGCAGCATCTAAGAAAAAGCGTTTCTGTGCATCCAAACACAACAGAAAAGGTCTCTTTTACCAACTAAGAAATCAATAATACACCAGCCAGAAGCCTTTTCCAAACACAAAAAAGCTAAATAAATATTCAAACCAAAGTGCATAAACCCCCATTCCCCACACCTTAAACACCTTCACAAAGCAAACAGCTGCATCATGAGTGAAGCTTCTACGCGCTTTTTTTAGCGACTGAAAATCCTAACAAGAATTGACAATAAACCAACCCTCTGACGCCACAATCTACCACACTCAGCCACTACAAACTGCATGTGGGTCTACACTTTAAATACTTTAACCACACTTAACTCTCACCCCTCTCTTTCTAATTACGTCTTCACCTCACACATTCTCACACATTCTAACATCGCAATCTCCTTCATCCTTATTTCTCTCTGTAGAAAAACAACACCACACCACCAATCTATCAAATATTTCTCTCTTTCTCTTTCGTGCATATTCACAAACACATGGCGCTCACCACCTAGTTCAACCTCAAACCCACCCAAACCCACGTACTCACCGAGAAAAAGCCACGACCCATTTCACCAAACTCAATCTCCTCCAACCCCGTCAAACCAAAATCTGAACTTTCCATGGCCCTCGAAACCTGGCTCATCAAGGTCAAAACGGCGCTGTCGCACAGCCTCACGAAGAAACCGTCGTTTTCCTCGTCGAAGCCAAAGCACGTCGCCGTTTTGTCCTTCGAGATCGCGAACGTGATGTCGAAGCTCCTCCACCTCTGGCAGTCCCTCTCCGACGCCAACGTCGTTCGCCTCCGAAACGACGCCGTCGCGCTCGAAGGCGTGCGCAAGCTTATCTCAAACAACGAGTCTTTTCTTCTGAGCCTCGCCGTGGCCGAGTTCGCCGACTCGCTCAGACTCGTCGCCAACTCGGTCTCCCGACTCAGCAACTACTGTCACGACCCTTCTCTCCGATCCTTCCACCGAATCTTCACCGAGTTCGCCAACTCGGGCCTCGACCCGCGCGCGTGGACCCTCACCACTCCCAAAGACATCGAAGCCAAACACAGAAAACTGCAACATTACGTGACTCTCACGGCAACACTCCACAAAGAAATCGACGCTCTCACGCTCCTCGAAAGCGCGTTTAGAAAAGCGCTTCTCAGCGCTGACAACGCCGCCACCGAACACTCCTCTCACAAAAAACTAAGCGATCTTCAGCAGAAGATTTTCTGGCAGAAGCAAGAGGTGAAGAACTTGAAGGAACGTTCGTTATGGAACAAAAACTTCGACGGGGTTGTTTTGTTGTTAGCAAGGTTCGTTTTCACCGTGTTAGCGCGGATTAAAGTTGTCTTCGGAATCGGCCATAGTAGTAGCGTTCCCTTTTTGTCACGTAGTTTGTCTTCCGTTTATCCCTCCGATCACCAAAACCCTATTTCTTCCTCATGCTCCTTTGTATCTGGGCCGTTGAAAAGCTCAAAACTTGACGACGAAAATGAAAATTTGGGAAATGGGTTTTTCGAGTCTAATTGCAAGGTGTTGAAGTTGAAGGGTGATGGTGAGAGTGATACTTTGGGTGCTTCAGCTTTGGCCTTGCACTATGCAAACTTGGTGATGGTGTTGGAGAAGATGATAAAGTCACCCCAGTTGGTTGGGGTGGATGCTAGAGATGATTTGTATGGGATGTTACCAAGTAGCATAAGGTCATCTTTGAGGGCAAGATTGAGAAGGGTGGGGTTTTCTGCATGTGATGATCACGTGCTCGCCGGAGAATGGAGGGATGCATTGGGGAGGATTCTGGGGTGGCTGGCACCATTGGCACATAACATGATAAAGTGGCACAGTGAAAGAAGCTATGAGCAACAGAACTTGGTTCCAAAAACCAATGTGTTGTTGTTGCAGACTTTGTTCTTTGCAAACAAAGAGAAGACAGAAGCTGCCATCACTGAACTGCTTGTGGGGTTGAACTATGTTTGGAGGTTTGAGAGGGAAATGACAGCTAAGGCATTGTTTGAATGTACCAAATTTAATAATGGCTTCTTAAGCTTGCACAAGCCAAGCTAAGGAGACAAATCAGTTTCTTCTTTCTTCTTTTCTTTTCTTTTCTTTTCTTTCACTCTTTTACTCTTTTACTCTTCCTTTTCATGATCAAGGTTTTAAAAGATTTCTCACAGCATCAAAAGATCATGATGAAACTGTAATTTAAAACCTTGATCATGAACTTTCTCATGAGGGTTCTAATTTTGCCTCTATGAATGGTTGATTTTAGGTAGTTAATTGTGGTAAGTTCAGATCCTTGAGGTTTGGTAATTTGTTTCTAACCCGGGTCTGTATATGTATATAAATGATTTATTAATTTTGAGTGAAATCTCCCAGAAATATGCAAGGCCTTTCATGATTCATATATATATATATATATATATATATACTGTCCATAATCATGTGGAAATATTCCTGTGTATTGTTTTTCTGTCATAATTAATTTTATCATCAACTGCTACTTAGTGGGGTTTAATCAGATTTATTAATGTTGAATTTTGTGGCTGTACCATAGCAACACACTCAGCTCTATGGGGTTCATGTGATGAGTGATAAACAATCTATTTCATTGAACATTAATCAGATTACACTTGAACACTGCACTTTCTTTCTGCATCATGGAAATCAGGAAATCAGGAAGGGGTTTTTTCATACTAGTTATTTCATATTGTGTTATAAATTAATTTTAACTTTGTAAGTAAGTATATTCAATATATTAAATCTTAAATAATTTGAAGCATAGAATTATAATTTAAAGTTTTCACTTCTCTCTTTAAAGTTATATAAGTATAGATTCTTTATAAAGGGGACATTATCTTCTACCTTTAAAATTCTCCACCAGAAAACAAATCAAAATGTTTAATAATTTAATTATTGAAATTTAGTGTGCATAGAGTCATGTAATTAATGATAATCTATTAAGATTAGCCTATAGGTAATTCACTTGTTTAATTTAAAAAAATATGTTGAATAGTTTTACAAGACCAACTAGTTGGGAATGATTAATCTATGTACAACATTTAATATAATTATTATAAAAGTGACAATTTTATGACCTTAAAATTTATAATTGGATGACAATGCAAAAATATAATTCCAATATTAGTCGATTTTATTTAAAAGTTTTGCTTATTTAAAAGGTATGTATTGTTAATCACTATACTTGGTAAGACATTAATCTATTGCAAATATTAATTTCAAAATCACCTAATTTCGGATTTAACCCATTTTTTATATAAATGTTAAATTTAGTAATCTAAATATTAAAGTATTCTCATTTGGTATGGTCTTATGCACAATTCAAAAGCTTCTTCTTTTTTCTTCACTTTTTCAAATTTGAGATCCAAGGACATTGATAATTGAACTTGAAGTTAATTGCCAAAACTTGCAAGAGTCAAATTTTTTTTTCTTTTACAAGAAAGACTCAAATTAGTTAAATTGTTAAATCTAAAATTTGATATATATTACTTTCAAATGTTCTTCTCTTGAGTAATATATAAGGTAGGTTGGAGAAAACTAAACCCAATCTTTTTATTTTGATTGGCAGACCCAAATCTTTTTGTATTTATGATACTGCCTCGTTTTTTCAAACTCTCACTTTTTTGTAATTTTAAAATTAACTAGCAATAATACAAAACATATGTAACTTTCAAATAAATTTAATAATAAGATTGAGTCTAGTTTTCCCATACCTACTTATAACACTCTAGAAGTGGACATTCAGATATCTTATGGGAAATTATGAATATCAGAACATAAATTTATAGGCTAGAATAGAAAGAACTTAAATTTTGCTAAGAACCAAATCAAAGCACTCCATCACTCATAGCAAATTTAGAATATCACAATCAAGCATAAAATTATAGTGTTAATACCTCAAGTAGTATATAAGATAATATTTTTATAATGAATCATTTTGAAATATCATCTACTTTAAAATTTAGAATTTTATAATGGCTTTATTTCATTTAATTATACAAAAACATCTAAAGAGAAGAAAAAAAAAATCCTTTTTTTTTGCCCTCAACTTGTTGGTAACCATTGTTATTTTTTTAGTTTCCTTTGCTGACTTTTCTTCATCTTTTTCTTCCTTTTGTGGTCCAATTAGTTCAAGTTTCCAATAAATGTTAACCCCTTTTCAATATTTATAACTCTTAGACCCTACAAAACATCATTAACCAAACAACTATTTGTATTTGTTTATTGTGAAACTTACCAAGGAAGAGCAAAAAAGATTGAACCCTATCTCTTCTATATCATCATTTCAACTAAATCATGCTCTTTCTCTTTTGAGTAGTTAATCAAAATAAAGAAAGGCACATGACACTATTCAAAGTTTCAATTTTTTTTGGAAGGGCAATTAGGTTTTCTTGAGATCTATGTGAAGAGGTTCTCAAGAAATTTGACCATTGTTGCCTCATATGGTAGTGACAAGTTGATTCAAGTGGGCCAAAACATTATTGGGGCAAATTGTACAATCCAATTTGGAAGGCCCTTTTCATCTCGATTCAATCAACCCTCTACTTGACTATGTTTAACCTAAAAATTCATGTCAACTCACATTTATCAAAAATTAACATTAAATTTTTAATTTCATTAGAATTTAATTAAGCAGTGAGCATTCGTTGTTTGTAGCAGAACCATAGAAGTGACAACCACTGGCACAAAGTGTGGGAAACATGTTTTTTTTTAACAACGAACATGTTTTACTTGGTTTGCATAAGGGTTAATAATATCTTGATATTGTTTTGCATTTATTTGAGGAAAAATAAACAAGATGACAGATCAGATGCACAAATATTTATAACCAGAATAAAGTATGACTTTCTTTAGAAAAAAATGTGTTACAAAAGATAAAAATTATAAAAGATAGGGAAAGAAATTAATACGCAATTAGTATAAAATCTATGTATTAGATAAAACGTGTAATATTAATTTGTTCTGCATTATTATCTTAGTATAGTATTCATTATACTATAAGAGAGACTCTATGTTTAACGTGTTAGATGAATAGAACGGGGTTATGTTATGTTTGTGAATAATGGCTGATATATTTGTTGGTAATTAATCAATAGCTAATGTTTAACAAAAAAAAAAAATAACATTAAGTTAATTTATTCAATTAAGATCTTGATTGCATAATTTTAAATAAATTGTAAAATAGTAACTATCTCAAATAACGGTGTCACCTGATAACAAATATAATTTAAAAAATGGCCACAAATATTTATTGAAAGAAAAAGTTAAAAATCCTTGAAAACAAATATTCTAACTTTCTCACTATTATTAATTAAATATTGATTACATAAATTATTGAGAATGTTTAAATCTTATCAAAGAAAACATCAATAAAACTAATAAAACCGATATAGTTTTTTTTTTTAATCTAGTGATAAACTTTGATTTATGAGGTCAAGGTCGAAATAAACATGAAAAACTTTTGGACAGACATCAATGTAGTAAATAAAATTTATGGGCTTTTCTTCGTGCACCCCCGCCATCTGTTCGCACACTTTCCGGTTCAAACTTTTTAAAATAAACTTTTTAGAATAAATTTTTGAGAACGTTATAAATTTAGAAAAAAAGCTTTCCAAAACAAACTGTTTTTCCTCAACACGTGCTCTCTCTTGTTCTTCTGTCCAGAGTTCCCCATAACTTTTTCTATTACTATGGAGGTGAAGTTAGTAATGATGGGGTGCTGGAAACAAAAGCCACTTTTGGGTCTATTCCTTACAAAATGGATAACAGTTAGATTGATAGCTTGCTTCCCCAAACAAGGCCCACTAGAAAAATTACTATGATCATATGTTTTAATGATTATATTTAAGCATGCCTATGAGATGTCCCATGCAACGTTGGGAACATTTTTGTTATAATAACAGTCAAGTGTCTAACTTACGTTGTTCAATCATTGTAATATGGTCACTTTGTTTAAAAACTAAACCTGTCAAACAACACCCTTAAATATTCTGCCTTTTTTCCTGCCATACGAAACAACTGACTAACATAGGCAAATAGTCCAGCAGAGAGATTTTGACACTCTTTCCCATAATGCATCTCTCTGTTGTATCCACTGTGTACTAGCTTACCTGCATAGTTAAAATGAGAAAACAGGACCCCAAAGGATAATTTCCCATCTCTTTCTAGTTTAAGCAAAAGTTTCATTCTTGTAGGACCACCCCAAAATCCAAAGTTATACTCCTTTCTAACATCTCTTGATAGGAAAGTTGAGATTTACATTCATTTGAACATCCATAAATTTCTGAAAATTTATATCAAAACTGAATTCCCTTTCAAAGGTACACTGCCACATGGATATGCCATCCATTGTACAAAAGTACATTTAAAACTAATTTTTACACTTTCTTCCTCCAAGAAATGCGCACAAAATCATGAGAAAAATACCTCTTGAAGATTGTATGCACCTTAAAAACCAGTGGCATAATGAAGGACTACTCAATAATTAGTTCTTTCCAAGACTGAAACTGCCCTGGGTATGTTTATTAAAAGAAAGCCTAAAGAGTAGTTTCCCAGGCCAAAACCAATCTTACACTAAACCAAACTCTAGTTGCAAACTTTGATGTTACTCTGTTGAGACTTGGCGTTATAAGCTGAAGTTGATAACTAGAGATGTATATTCCTTTCCAAAAATTTTAAACTGCAACATCAGCACTAACCGTAAACGTCAATGAAAATAATGAAACTTCAACTAGAAGAATTACAACTTTCAACAACTCTCCTAATTCGTTCAATAACCAGAGGGGCCTCCTCTAATGTTATGGTAGTAAAACAAATTCGAAACCATCCTGGTTCTATGCAATGGCAGGCTGATCCAGGAGTTATATTGATCTTAGCAATACTTAAAAACTTCTCCCACAACTCAATTTCCCCTTTTTCACTATATGGTCGGATCAATCCACTCATATCAGCCCAACAGAACATACCAGCACTGCTCTTGGCACACTTTATTCCTAGTTTACTTAAACAATCCACAAATACAGCATGCAGTTGTCGTATTCTTGTTCGGTTGATTTCTAAATAGTCCCGAATAAATCTTTTATCTGAAAGCATTGAAGTAACTAACCTCTGGGTCGGAGCAGATATAGTGGAAAATCTGGTCAACTTCTTGGCAGCAGCCAAAACACTTTCGTTGAATGAACATATAACCCCAACTCTAAATCCGGCAAGAGAGAGGTCTTTTGACAGGCCATATACTATGTGAAACCGACTCTTGTCTATATCTGAATCAAGAAGAACTTCAGCTAGACTCACGAACTTCTCACGTCCGTACGTGGAGCCTGCAAATACTTCATCAACAATGATATGAATGTTTTTGTCTTCAGCAAAGTCCAGAAGACTGTATAGCATGTCTTGTGTCAAAATATTGCCAACGGGATTTGAAGGGTTGGAAATTAGAATTCCACGAATTTTGACTCCTCGTTTTCTTGCTTGACTAAATGCTTGATCAAGAGCAGTGATATTTAGATTGAAATTGTCAGTACTGCGACAATGAACAGGTATTAGGTCTACCCCTGGACGCCATCTTACATCCCTGTCAAATCTGCACAGTTCTATTTAAATTTAGCACGATATATTAGTAAGAGCAGTTCAATTCAAGAAAGTGTCAGAAATTACCCTGGATAATATGGTGTAGGGACAAGGAATGCATTCCCGTGGTCTGCCAAACAGAAGGACAATATCTCAATTGCAGGAGTTGCTCCAGCTGTTAGAACCATATTATATGGGTCAAATTTTACTGATTCCCCCATCACCTGATGCATAAAATCTGACAGGGCCTGAAAAATCAAAGCAAAACAAAAGTTTAGTGGATAATCAGAAGAACAGCATGCCCTTCAACGAACCAAATTTGAACATAACAAAGATTATAAGGGAACAGTATCAGTTTATAGACAAGTCCATATCAAATATTGACAAATAACCAACAAAGGACAACATCTTAAGTTTAACCTTTAAAACAACAGATAACTCTAATTAAGACCAAAATACTTGTTTATACAGAACTATAGTAAAGGTAACTAGTTTCAAAAGCATACAATAACGTATCTTAAAAGGAGAATTTTGAAATGTAATGATTCACGTAGAACATTTATCTTATGTATTGTGCGCAATTTGAGTGTTTAGTAACTGCTGGACAGCCATAAGATCTGCTCTACTGCAGTTAGAGGCGTGTACTTATTAAATAGGATGTATGACACATTTTTTATTCATCTTAAATAACTAAAGTTTGTCTGAAGAAGGAGACTCGTTGTTAGATTTTACACCTGTGTTAGTGTTCTGAATTTGTACTACACATTTTGGAACAATTACAGAATTCTACCACCAAAGGGTGTGTTTGGATTGCCATTTGAGGTGCTTCAAGCAGACAATCACACTTTCCCATTAGGTAAAAGTGGGGTTAACACTGGTCTGCCATATTTTAAACGTCCTTTCACGTTGATGGTAACTTTTTCCCAAACATGCACTGAATCTTCCGGTTTGTGTGTTCAAACTTGAGTTTAACGGATTCTAAAAGCACAAGTCCTGCATTTTAAATTATTGAGTAGCAAGAGAAGCTATAACTAATAATACTTAAATCAAAACCTATCAGCTTACAAGCTTGTAACTTAGCTAGCATCAGCTTCAAGCCAGGGCTGTAATGATAATGTTTTTCATTAGAACATTTCCAATCCTCCGTTATGTTAGAAATGCTTTATGATCATTTGCATTCCTTCGCCTAACAAATTAAACTTTTGAAATGATTGGTCATGACAAAACCAATATAAACAAGTGGTCTGGTCTAGGGTTGGATCATTACTGCTCCCGTACTTCTTAAATAAATATTCAAATCGAAATCAAGCATAAATAGGCCCGCATCATTCACTTTCCATGGTAAAAAGCTCTTGGGCAAGGGAGTGTGTTAGAAATGCTATAAAACCCGCCAATATATCAGTACAGTGTCTAACAGTTTTAACTTTTTGAATATTGAGTTCACATGACACTATGCCACCTGTCTTGCTCTCCTACATTCCTACCTTACTGTTAAAATAACAACAAAATGTGAAAACACCAACTTGAACCTTGAAAGGTTTAGGATAAGTCACATTAGTCTTCTACTGCCAATTTACTCCCTAAGTGAAACAAAATTGATAGTCATTTTCACTTTCATCAAGGACACGATAAATTTTCATCTTTTAGACTTTCCAAATCTTCCTACCCCACACGCAAGTCACAACAAATACCAACAAAACTATTAATAACCAACCCCCAAAACCTTAAACGACAACACAGAATGATAATGTACACATGCAACTTCCCCTTGAAAGAAGTGAATTCAAACACTCTACTCCATTCCCCCACTGGCGAGAAATCATTGCATGCTCCAGGACTACCATGTGTCGATGGTCCCAGTCAATCACCACTCGACACATAACCAAGTTTTTCAATTTATAAAAAACAGCTAATAAAATCTGTAACATGTCACATGGAGATTAGCCGGGCCATGGTGATCCGAACCAACGCACAAAAACTAAACAAACAAAAAAAAAAACGGCACTAGTAGCATTACCACTGACACTACGAAGAACAAAAGCTCTTACCATTTTCAATTCCATCACCCCATCAAACGTCTGATACGGCGCAATCCCATTGATACCCAAATCAACACCGCCACCCATCGTGCCCTCCAAGTTCCGCGCCACCCATTCCCCTATCAAATCGAAGCACAGCTACACCCACCTCAACAATTAACAGCAACCACATTAGCAACACACACTATACACAATCAGTTAAAATTAATCAATAACAAGAGTGTAACAACCGTAATGTTTTTCAAATATCAATCAACAAGAGTGTATGAACAGTGCGGTAATGTGTGAGTAACTAACCGTGTTATCCGACAATCCCAACTGAATAATCCCATTGGGATTGTGAAGGACGTGGTAGGGATCTCGCGAAACCCTCTCCAAGCCGACGTAGTAGAGGGAGTGGTCGGGGCGGGAAATCTGCGTGGCGAGCTTGGAGAGGCGGACCCGGGAAATGGAGCCACGTGTGGACAAATTGGAGCGGGAGGAGGTGCGGGGGAGGGTGGGCTCGGAGGAGGGGGAGGGAGGGGAGGAGTTGGAACGGCGTCGTTTGAGGTAGAGCTGGAGGAAGTAGAAGAGGGCGCAGGGGACGAGGGTTCCGAGGAGGAGGCCACCGCGGCCCTGGACGACGCCCTGGAGAGGGACGATGAGTTTCATGCCGGTGGTGGAGAATGAAGGGTTGTGGGCCTGGTGGGGCTGGTGGTTGGGCTTGGTGGGCTTTCGGGCGTGGGTCATTGACCCGGAGAGGGAGTGAGGGAGTGAGGGTGGAGTGTTGAGAGGGGTTTGGTTTGTGTGGTGTGAGGAGAAAGAAAAAGAAAGAACGAAGAGGGAAGAAGCAGAAGGAACAACCAACCACTGTCTCTCTGATTCTCTTCTTTCTTTTGTTTCCTTCTTGCTTTCCCATTTTACCCTTCCGATCCTATTCCTGTTCCTCCTAGTTCTAAACGACACCAGTTCACGATTTTGTTTTATTTTCTGTTTTTTTTTATTATTATTATTATTTTAAGGAGGAGGAAACGAGGATTCACCCCTCAACGGACTACAATCGCCTCTTCATCTTCTTCGGATTTTGTTGTTTTCTTCTGTCATGCTACGTAACTACATATTATATATATTTGTTATTTAAATTAAATAAAAATATTAAAAAGTATACAGTAGATTGGGGGTCTTTTTTAAATGAATAATTATTATCTTTTAGTTAAAGAGTCTTCATATTTATATCAATTATTTAAAATAAAAATAAGTTTTTTTATTGAAAAATTTAATTTAGTATAAACTTGTAATCTAGAAAAGTTTGACCGAATTGGTCCACAGCCTAAAAAACTCGACAACATTAATTTAATTAGATTGATAAATTAAATAGTCAAACATAAATTTTAAAATATTAAATTTTGATTAGACTATACTGTACTTGGATCTGAATCATGCTCATCCTAAAATATAGTGTTTAAACGATCATTTTTAGAAAAAAGAAAAAAATTAGTATTTTGAGTCAATCGAGATATGCGTTGAAGCACCTCGTAAGCTAACTAATTTACCCTAACAATCGCGAAATTATTGAGTACTTCAAAACAATAAAGGATTTTCTGGTGTTTGGAGAATAACTTTTGGATGGTAATTGCTTTTATAAAAAAAAAAGAAGCTAATGTATATTATTTCAATAGAAAAATTAAAAGAATTGAAATTTTACAAATTTATGATATTGATTTTTATTTAAAAATATAAGATTTTAAATTTCTTTACAAAATATGAATTTTGATTTTTTTTTTCTTTTTCTCTTCTTTTAATATTTTTTTAGTTCGATCTTTATTGAAATATCATATCCTCTACTGGTATCACTATGAATCTCTTTCAAGGTAAAAATCCATGATTATTAGTTTTTATTATAATCAAAAAGGGTGTTTTTTTCCATCTAAAGTAATATTATTATCTCTATGCTGACATTAGTTAATTTTTTTATTAATATTAAGAATATCTGTTTACTAATGTTGAATATGATATTTTCTTTTCTTCTAATATTAATTAATATTATTTTTTATCTTTTTATTAACGTCAACTAAAATATAGATTAGAATTATTTAATAAATTTGTAGTAGCATTACCACTGACACTATGAGAATAAATTATATTTTCAGGAATAATTTCATTTCTTAGTTGTTCCTATTATTCCTAGTCTATAAATAGCAAAATTGGATTTTTCCAATGTACAACAGAATTTTTCAATCGGCTCTTGCTCTATAACCGCTCTAACCACCATTTTTTATATTAAACACTTGTCCTCAAAATTATAAATTGTATTAAAATTAAATATAAAAAACATTAAATAAAAATAAAGTATTATATATATATATATATATATATATATATATAATACTTTTATCAATATACGATACAAAATATTGATATCCGCCTAATATTAAATATCCCACATTAATCACCTAAATAATAATTAAATAATTATATTATTTGATTAACATAAGTAATGATAAGTTTATGTGTTAATAAATAATTTAAAGTTTTAAGTATTGATACATGTTATTTTAAATATAAATAAATTGTATCATTGAAAAATATTCAGTTTATTATTTTTTTTACTAAATGGGTTCAATTAAATTTGAAAATTATGCTGATTCTTTTAAAAAAACTATTTAGAAGATCAAGTCGTCATATCATATAATAATTTCAACATAATTCATTTTTTAGTGAAGTTATCGCCCTCTATAACAAAAGTGTAATTTATTTTTGAATTGATGTCGTCAGTCTCTTTTAACGACTTCTAACTTTAATTAAAAATGAACTATGCTAAACTTGTTACGAGATGACGATTTCAATTAAAAACAATTACATCGAAGTTATCATAAGGAATAACGATTTCAATTTCATTCCTATAATGAATTTCATTCCTATGATGATTTCAGTCAAAAATCAATTATATTGAAGTTGTCATAGAGAACGATCACTTTAGTTCAAAATAAAAATGTCATAAAAGATAACATAAAAATTTACAATAAAGTTGTGTTATGTAAAAACGACTTGGCATTGCAATTTTATTTATTTTTTAAGTGAAGCCAGGTACATAATTTTTAAATTTAATTAACTTCATTTAGTAAAAAAAGTTTCTGACTCAACATAAACGAAAGAAAAGGGCAGACATATATAAAAATAATGTTACTCAACAACAAAATAAAATAAAAGATGACAAACACATCTGTACATTGATGAAAAGTCAAGAGCAGTACCAAATAATTACCTCAAAAAGTAAATACAAGAGGTTAGAGAGCTTGATGGGTCACGTTGACCGTGCAATACAGATAACACCGTTTGGCCCAATATGAATTTCGAGTTTCAAAAGCTTTTTCTCATTATTTGCAAAATTGTCTTTAATCAAATGTATTTTTCATAACTTCTTTTCTCATGTTCTATAGACACAACACGATGAATGGAATAAAAACATTCATAAAACTTTCATTTTTTTTTTTTTTATGAAATAGATTGTTATGAATATTTTTTATAATGATTTTTAATTGAACAAACACCTATGGAGTCATAATGTAAAACATGTTTTTATTTATTTTTTATTGAAAATGCAACTGTCTGACTTAATAAGGTGAAATTTTTAATTTTTAGAAGTTAATATGTGAAAAATTAACTCGTAATGAAATATTTAAGTGAAAATGAAAGGATATGATTGTACTTGTCATGTTCAAAGACAGGATGACATTTTTTAACTTTTATCAAGATTTACATTGCATCAACAGTAGTACAAATATAAATCATAATTATAACTACTAAACTCAAATAAGATGACAAAGGAAATTGAATATATTTTAAAATAACTAGAATCACGTACCTTAATTTGTTTCGAAACGAAGAAAACAAAAACAAGTATGCAAAATCAACACTCCAATATGACATTTAGATCCTCTAGAATGATGTATAAGTACAGAAGAGAAGACTACAAGAAAAAATACTATATATATTGCAATATAACAGTAGGCACCAGTGGTCTAGTGGTAGAATAGTACCCTGCCACGGTACAGACCCGGGTTCGATTCCCGGCTGGTGCAAATATCTCTTTTTTACTTTTGCAAAGACGTGCAAATATCTCTTTTTTACTTTTGCAAAGACGTGTTGGAGTGCTTGTTTTTGACCTGGTTCAGTTATGATTTTTTTTCCTAAGTTTTTATGACTTTTGCTAAGTAATGTTAGGGTGCTTGTTTTTGAGCATGGAAATTTATGTAAATAAAAATTGGAAGGCTACTACTTAGTAAGAATTGTTAGTTGTTGACTCAAAAAATGGTTGAAATCAATGAAGGATGAAAATGCATACTTGTACAAACAAATTTAGGTGCTCATACATAAGTTTACAACTTATACTCTTTCTAGTGTAAATTAATAAAATAAGTTAATAATGTAGTAATTTCAATTTCAATTGCAGTCTCCAAGAACATCTTCAATAAAGAAGCCTTAATAAAAGGATTAAACAAACAAAAGTGACATTAGGTAACTTTGAATTCAATTCCTCCACAAAAGTATGTAAACAAACAAAAGTGACAACCAATACCAAAATTTGCCCTTAAGTGATGAGAAAAACAACCAATACCCACGGCTTCTGTGGTGTGTCTGAATCGTTATGCAAGGGAGCACCTTGATCTTCACGAAGGGATTTACGGAGTCATTGCTGCATCTAAAGTGAAAATTACTGCCAAGTCTTATGGTGATCAAGTATCACAAAAAGCTAGTAATCTTCAATCTCTGCCAAGCTCAACATGAAGGAATGCACGACCTTTTACAATCATGTCTACACAACTGGACCTCAACCTCAACCTATTGGTGCAGTGAATATTTTTCTCTTTTTCTCTCCAATTATTCAACAGGAGTGAATTATAGTTACCAATTATTCTGGGATTTCCCCTTCCTCCAATTCATTTGGCAAGGGGAATAATTCACTAGCACCAATTATATCTATTTTATTTTCTGTTTTCTTGGCAAAATCACTATCAAAATCAAAAAGATCCCCAGGACTTGTTTGATCCAAAATGTCATGATAGAAATCCATCAAATCTTGATCGAAGTCAAAATCTATATCTTCTTCAGGTAGCTTTAGATTCTTGGTTTCTGACAAAGAATGTGAAAGATCACCTCCGGTGTCTCCTTCAAACAGAGACTTGTTGGAGGAATCATCTGGTGCTATCTCAGAACTCGTATGTTGGTTCACCAATTCATGTGATAAACTTGATTCCACTTGCTTCATTATATCAAAAACCTGAGGATCTACAGAGCTGTTGTCATCTTCTATCACCTCCTCCCTAAATGATAACCCTTGGGGGATTTGATTTTCTTCACTATCTTTCTGTGGTGATTTATGCTTTCTTGTATTCACATCCGTAATAACTTCAAAATTGATTCTGTGAGACGGCAAGAAAACAAAAACAACAGGAAACTCCAAAATGACTATATCTGCTAGTTGCTTTCTGATTGGCATTTTAATATCTATCTCTTTGAAAAGTGATTTGGGACCCTGTATTTGCATGAACCAGATAGAACTAATGAGTAAGAATAAAAGCATGTCTTAATGTGTTCGGTCAATGTGATCCTACAAGTCTGCAAGTTCAGTACGATACTGAAATTCAACAGTAGAAATTGGCAAAGAAAACCCACCTTTGGGTATTTACGAATGAAAAGCTTCAGAGAATCCAGCTGGACTTCACAAAATGGCCGTAGCTGATTATTCCATGGACCAGGTTTAAGGTGCTTCTCTAGAATGGAGTAAAAGCTTGAATTTTCATCAACTCTAGACAAAATGAGCACAACATCCTTTCAATATTCTATGGACTCCAAGCATGCACTAGGAAGGTAAGGTACAGTAATTTGTATTCTAAATCAAAGGCACCATCAATGTTACTCACCCATGGTCATGTAAAACAATATCTGTTGACTGAAAACGCCATTCAATTGTCCAAGATATAAACTTCTTCCTGAAAGCATTGTATGAAACAAAAGTTACCACCTTCACAATCCAAAATTGAAACATTCCTACAAGCTAGACCTCCCTCTGAGATTGTGTTAGAATATAAATCACACAACTTGATAAGAAAACCTAATAATCAGACTACCACACACACATCCACTAGGTATACTACAGATCATATCCACTATACACCAAAAGATAAAAAACTAAACAAGGAAACAATAATGAAACTGAAGCTAGTTATCATAAAACGATGAAAAATACCTATGATCATATCTAGACTGGTTTTTCTGTCTTTTCGACATTCCAGGAGGTAGAAACATCAGTTTGGTTTTCCTGCTCCCAGCAGCATTCTTTAGGCTTTTAAGTGGATGAGGTAACCTGAAATATGAATATGAATGAATGCCTAATTTAGATCTCATTCTCTGAGCAGATTCAGCCACCCTCTTCACCTCCTCCAGCAAACTATAATCTAAAGTAAACAAACAAATTAGCCATACGGATTTTAACAGAATCCACCAACAAACATCGCAGGTGTACCCATTAATGAAAAATCCTATCAGACACAACAAGTAATATAAAAAAAAAAATGCACAGAAAAATGCCGAAAAATACACCAAGAATAACAACTGTAAATTTCATGAATAATTGAAAAGGGGGTCTCATCCTCTCTACGAGTAAAATAATACAAAGCCATAATTTTTGTCAAATATAATTAAAGAGTACTTCAACTCATTTTCTATCCAGCAAGAAAATTGCTTTCTCACTCAAACTAACATGACATGACAAAAGGTCGCTTTGGTTAATCGAAGAACATTAAGGAATAAAACAATGTTATTGTGCTTATGCAATCAAGTAGGAAAAAAAAAGTTATCAGCATTTAAGACCGAGTACGAGGATTAAGAAACAAAGTACCTGATAGAAGGATGTTATCGTCGAACTTCGAAAGAGGAACAAACAGAGTCTGGTTCTTCTTCCCGCTGCACCCAGTTCGCTCTTTGTGAGATTTCACGCAAGGAAGACTGCAAGTGTGTAAGGAGCAACCGGGGCACGTGTATTTCCATGGGTTCGATTTGCACTCTTCACACACTGTTGGTCCTTTCGTGAGTTTTCGAATTGCGGCTTGTTCTTCTTCGGTTTGTGGCAAAGAAGAGGACATGTTTGTGATTCCACTGATAGCGTTGCTTCAAAATCTCGTCACGGTGAGTGCACTTCGGCGCGGCTAGGGCATACGATGGAAAGAAACACAGGATTGTTCTGTAACAAGGAGGAAGAAGAAACTGAAGAACTATTAAATAGTAATGGTTTTTAAATATTTTATAATTTTTAAAATGTTAAATATCTTTTCTTCTTTAATAACTAATAAAAAAACCTTCATGTCTATATATCTTTTAGAAAATAAATAAAAGAATAATAATGGTTAAATAATAAAGAGACTATGTAGAAAACAATGTCAATGATTTAGATAGTGATTTTTTTTAAGTTCATAAGAACATGTTTTGCAACCATTTTACGTGTGGCTATTTAACAAATATTATATGTAATCATTATCAATTACTTTAATAATTTAATTGATTTTTTAATAAAGATTAAATATATTTTTGTTTTTCAATTTTTAATGAAAATTAAAATTAGTTTCTTTTAGAAATTTTAAATCAATTTAGTCCACCAACGATATAAATGGATGAATTTAGTACTTTTAACCAAATATTTATAAATTTATTTGACATTTTAAATATATTTCTTTATAATATTTCAGTTTGTTTAAACCGTTTAACATATATGTTCGTTTTAATATTTTTGAGAAACTCGTTTAAAATGTTGAATAACCTTAAAAAGAATTTACGATATTTCTAAAAATGAAAAATTAAATTAATTTAAAGTTTTTAAAATAGAATAATTCCATTTTTTAATAAAAGTTGAAAGACAAAAAATATTTAACTCTTTTAATAATTATTATTAAGAAGGATATCAAAACCAATTTCATCTAAACACATATTTTATACATATGTGTGTCCAAATCCGGATGGAGGTTAGGGAACGGGTTAAAATCAAAATATTATTTTTGAAATTTTTTTAAAAATTTGGGGGTGGTGAATAGAGATATTAATCCTCTTATTTTTCTCTCGGCCCAAAACCATATACTGGACTGGGTGGGTTCAAATCCAAGCAACAGGTTCAATTTATTCTAACATTGCATTTGAGGTGTACTGAAATCCAAATAAGGCTGTTGCTTTCTTCACTCTCGTAATTACTAATAGAAGCCTCATAATAATAGGAAAAGATACCATCATCCTTAATTATTCCATTGCTGATGCAGTTGCAAAGGAAAAAGAGACAAAATGTTGCAGAGAGAGAAAAGGAGAGAAAATGTAAAAAAAACATTTAAATATTTTTTATTCAAACGTGTCAAATATTATAAATAATTTAAATATTATTATAAAATAATTTAAAATATCAAATAAATTTAATAAAATTTAAATTTAAAAATCTCTAAAATTTGAAAAATTAAATTAAGTCAAAATTTCGATCAACTGGTATTCCATTTTGAAAATGGCGGGGGATTTTATATTTGTACTTTTCTGTGTTCCAGTAGGATTCATTTTTACATAAGTATTCTTACGAGTGAATTAGAATTAACTTTTGTAGTCACTAACTTCTGAAATCTACGATTAAAACTTTTCTTTCCGAAACAAATCAGAAGTGTTGCATATTCTCAATTGGAAAATTCACCAAAATGTTTCAAACCCAACTTATATATGTTTTATATATGTTGTATGTTGAATTTTGCTTTAGCATTTAGCCATGATTGAACTAAAATTGTTTGGTCCAAAAATGAGTTAGGTCCAATAGGTGGCTCACTGAAACTAATTTCTTTCTTAATATATTAGAATTATTAAAATTAATATAAGTTAAAATTCTCTTTTAGTTCACTATTCTTTATAACAGATTTAATTAAATCCTTGGTTTTTATTTGGTTCAATTTAATTCTATAATTTTATAGAATGATCTAATTAGGTCAATTTTTTTAGAATGGTATTAGATTTTCATTAAAATTAATATATCAATTATTTCACTTAAAAAGTCTAAATTGAACCAAATCAGATGGTATGAAAAGTAGAGGATCAAATTAAGATTTTAACCATTAATATATTATTAACTGTTTATCAATAGCTCAATAAATTTAGACAATCATAATAAAACACTTACTAAAATTTAAGATCATTTACTTACTATATCGAAAACAATCTCAAAACAATACAGTGAGTTCAAAATATCTATTAAGTTTTTCCTTTTTTTTTTATCTGCTGAATAGTATAAGTACATTGATGTTAGTATTTTAACATCAAAATCAATGTACATAATATATTTGAAAGGCACATAGAAATTTAGTAAAAAATCCAAATTTCAAAATAAATACATTCATGTGATTATAAACAAGTTACAAAAATAATTTAGTCAAACACCTAAAACAATCTTTATAGCTGAATTTTTAGATGGATTCGTCAGTTCAAGAACTGTGTTTATAGAACTCCACAATGAATTGTTCTTCATCATGAACTCTTAAAAGTCTTGAATGAGAAAGTGAGGAGAGAAGAGAAAAAAAAAAAAAGCAAGATAGATGAAAATTTTCGAATTTTTAACATGCGTAAGAAAAACAACAAAACTTAGTAACTTAAACAGTAATATATAGGATTCACTATTAATAACTTTTGAAATAATATTTTTTCTTCATCATATTTATTTCTTTGTCGTTCTTTGACTATATAATATATCACGAGTTTTATAAAACATGTTTATGAATGACGTTTTGGTGGTATGGTTGGATACCCATTTTGTTCCTCACATAAATCAAGCCATAATAAATGGAGGAGCATGAATTGACAACCCTAATTCACTTACACTATTTGTCCAATTTGAACGAGGAGGAGCGTTTGAGTTGAGTGGAAAATGACAGATTTGTCCTTTACCAAGGTTCATAGAAAACATAACACTTAGGACAAAATTGGAACGTGCATCCATTTGGAGACATTAAGAAGAAAGGTTTCAATAGTAACATGGCTTTCCGTACTGCATGGCAAACCCATTTTTTTCCACGTAAAGACAAACAAGTGGTTTAGAATTTTGCATTATGAATCGATACTTGTATTTTTCTAACCCTATATATCTATTTCTTCTTCTTCTTCTCTGTGTATTTCTCTATTTAAATTTCAAAATCCCATGTCTTAGGGTTGTGTTGTGGGGTTCTAATAAATGACTCATACAAATGCTACTTCCCTTCTGCTATGAGCCAAAACATGGAGTGGGACATGTTTTCTTCAATTTCACTTCATCAATTCATGAAAGAGAAACCAAATCCGTGTCTCATGCTAAACATAATATGTTTTTTAATGCACAAAGCTTTTAAGGTTTTCAGATAGAAAATTAACCCATGTTTCTTTCGACAAAAGCACCTGGTTAATTTTTTACAAAAAGAAAACAAAATACAAATAGGTAATTTTCAAAAATATTACGAAGATGGATATTATATCAAGGTAAATACGGTTACATGTAAAAAAAATACTTCGTTAAAGTGACGTGACTTTAGTTTAAAATATTTTTAAAGTTGAAATCATATCAATATAATATAACTTTAGTTCCAAACATTAAGTTATACATCTTAAAATAACTTCTACCAAAATTGTATTAAAATGGTGTTATTTTTGACCTAACTTCAATTTAAATTAAAATAAAGTCATACTATGTTGATATAGTTTCAACTTAAAAATATTTTTTACCAAAATCATGTCACCTTAACAAGATTTGTTTTTAATAAAATTATATCAAGTGATACAACTTATCCATATTCATTTTTTTTTTAAATCTACCCATTTGGATAATTTTTCAAAAACTTTGCATCAAAATGGTGCTTTTGTCTTTCTGTTCTCAAACATGAACGGTTTTGAAGGTTATTTATTTATTTTTATGTTTTCTTGAAGGTCTTACATATCGTGTCTTATTTCATGTTCCTCATCAAATCCATAAGGAAAAATAAATATCATGAGATTCTCTTTAAAAAAATTTCTGATTCAAATCTTAATGTAGAATATACAACACTTATTGCTAAGATTACAATAATATTTTATCATTAAATTATAATTTTTATGATCATCATAAATATTTTTTATTATACTATTATATTCAAGAGTCATTCTGTATTTTTTTTTATATATTTTAATACTAAATTGATAATTTCTCAAAAATTCAATCGACCATTTTTACTGTGATGCTCGAAGAAAAACTTATTTAACATAAGTTTGATCATTACTATATTTGAAATTTTAATGAAAGAGATGAAATATAACAGATAGTTTACAGAGATATGTTGAAAAAAGAAAATTATAGAAAGTTAAAAGATATTGAATTTTGACCATGTAAAACGTAACAAAAGTCAACATGTAGGTACACTCTGTTACGTGACCCAACAATAGTACAATGTACGATAAAATCAATAAATATTAGATAAGCTTGATCCACCATATGTAGAAATAGTTAATGTAATATTTTATACTGCATGTTCCTCAATTTACTATTATTCAAAAAATCTAAACAATAACATTATTTTGTAAAAGGTAGATTCATGAAAAATGTATCTTAGGATTTATTTTATAAGTTAAAAAAAAATTAAACTAATACCAGAATTAATTTCATGATTATACGTTGAATAATAAAATAGTTTTACATTTATGATCAATAAACAACAACAACTTACAGCTATGATTTTGTATATTCAATAGTTATGATTATAATATCAAACTGTTTTACACTTTCATGGTATAACTTATTGTTTTCAATATATGGATAACCACCTTAAAATATCATGACAGAATTAAAACCAATTAACTGGAATCAATTTCCAAGAATCAAACAATAAATAAAAGATTGAACCTGAAAATTTTGACATTAGTTTATAAACACAAATATTATATATTTTTAGCTTCTATGATTTTTTCGAAATTAAAGTATACTATAAGAAAAGAATTTAATTTATGTAGTCTCATAATTTATCTTTTTTTTTTTGAATAAAAATTTAGCATATCTTACATCATCTTGTTGATGGAATGGTGTGAGATGATGTGTAAAATTCAAAATTGGCAATGTTGGTTCAATCTTAGGCGCCATATATATAAAAGCAAAACCAACAACCCAACGACGTTTCTTCAACTATTTTTCTTTCTTCTTCTTCTCTTCTCTTTCTTTCGCCATTCCCTTCTCTCACCAACCAAATCTTCGCCATTTTCTTCTTCCTCATTCCCCCATCAATGGAACAACACTAACAACCAAACAAAACTTCCAAACTCTAATTTAACTGCTTCAATTCCTAACTTTCTCTCTCGTTTCCGGGAAAATCGACCAACCCCGAATTTTCCCAGAAACGAGAGAGGAGGTGACGGGATTGCGGCCAAAAATATCATTTTTCAATCCTTCATTTGGAGATCACTGTTTCGTAGCTTCTGTTGGCCGTGTTCCGAGTCAGACCAGGGAGTCCCACGTTGGGGAATCGTTGAAATTTCAAAAAACTTGCTTCAGAATCTGAATTGGCTATGAACTTAGTGCGCGTGCATTGATCACAGCTCATTAGGCTCTGGGGAGAGAAAACAGAGAGAGAGATAGAGAGAGAGAGAGAGAAAGAGAGAGAAAGGTGTCATGGATGAAGAGTTCGAGAAAATCGAGGTTGAATACGCTCCTCTTTCCGAGGGACAGGAGATTGACATTGAATACGAGTTCGACGCGCCTCAGTTCTTCGCTTTCACGCGTCGAGAGACGGCTTGGGACGCTTCCGAAGCAGAGCAGTGGTTTGAATACGCCACGAGCTACCCACCTTCACGTAAGACTTTCACGAAAATCAAACAACGCTGTTATCTTTTGTCGTGTTTGGCGAAATGGGTTGAGTTTGTTTTTTCTTCTGTCTGAAGTTGATGAATCGTTGGATGAGTTTAATTCTCGTCTTAATGTTCAAGCTGTAATTTACTATGCATGGCGATATTTGATTGATCGTTGCATTAAGATTGAATGCTTCTCAAAATGAAAAAAGGGTTTTGATTGTTTTTTTTTCTTTTTTTCCTTTGCTTTGTGTGTAGCGTTTCTCTTGAAGACGAAGCGGGGAAACTGTGTTAGTAGCACGGAGAAGGAACATGTTTCAGATGTTGATGATGATAATAGCACAGGTAATGGTTTCATGCGTTCTACATTGTTGTTAAAATGACACAATGTTTAGATGCTTATTGTTTGCCTTGTGATTCAGGGATTCAATGTTGCTCAAAATGATTATCTTAAGATTTTGCATTTCGAATATATGAATTTGCTCAAAATGAATATTAGAACTTCTTGTTGATGTTTTTTTTGTTAAAATGGTCCCTTTCTTGTAGCATGAGATTGTTCAGTTTTCCAAATTCAGCTGCGTGTATGAAATCTGAGAAGAAATTGTGTAGTTTTGAAAGCTGATTACATGTTTATTCTTTTAACAAGATACGTCAAGTGGGAAAACAAAGCCTCTCAGAAAGTCAAGTCCATGTAAAGGAAAAGATTTCTCTTTTATGAAACCAACAGCAAGTAATTTGGCCAAGAAGAAGAACGTTTTAGAAGTTCGGAGCCCTGAGTCCATCAGGTATCAGTTATTTCTCACCTCCTGATTTTCATGCTGATGATGAACAATGTCATCTTTTGTGTTCAATCACAATTTTTTGAGTTTAACTTCTTCTATGCATGAAGTAATTTTTTACATTGATAGTCTTATTATATATGACAGTTTATGAATGAATGACACTATAAGAACATTCACATTGTTATGGATTCTCTGGTCATTTCTCTCATAAAAACTTGATTATTGATTGTTCATTCTATTGCTGTGTTAGATCTTACAAGCTATATTGATGTCATTCTCTGGCATTTTATCATATCAATATGAATAATATAACAAGACATTTCTTTGTTATGTCTTTTCCCTGGTGAAAATTTGTTTTATCCATTTCTTATTACTTTCCTTTGTTGTTAATCTCTTTTGCCATCTAATCTCAGCAGGTTTCAGAGACCGAATTCTTCTCCCACAGATAGCGCATTAACCAAAAGGCAAAAGCTAGAAGCTGGTTACTTGCGCAAGGTATGACATAGTTTATATTATAAACTTTCTTTCTCAAGTTTTTGAGTCTTAACTTTAGCTTAATACAATTTGGTAGTACTTACAATTAATGCATCTCTTTCTCTCAATTCTCACAATACCTTAATGTCATGTTGCAATCTACTTTTTCATTTTCAACTAAGAAAACTGAGCAATTGTCTTCTTTTATCTTTTGCACAGGAGTATATGTTCTTATCTTAGATTGCATTCTTTCTGGAAATTAAACATTAGGGATATACAATGTTTTTAATCTGGATTAGTCTCCATGAAAAACTGATATTTAGCAAATATGTGCTTTGCATTTTTTTTAAATGTGTTTACAGTTAATATTGCTTCAGTTTGATTTTTTGTTATTCATGACAGGTTGCCCGTTTGAAGCATCAAATTCGCTTTACACATAAGACTGAGGAGGTAATGAATCATCTTTTTATGGACTATGATCCATCAAATTCACTCTATCTGTTTCTAGGCACTGCACCTCTAAAGAGAGTAGAAACAAATGCCAGATGAATAGACATAGAAAGAGTAAACGATTGGAGAAACACAGAGTCACTAACACGTAGTCCCTTTCAAATGATGTTAACACCAATTTAACAAAAGGAAACATAGACTCCTTTTAAATAAAATGGTTGAGAAAAAAAAATCACATTGAATAAACCTTTCAAATATTGGAAAATTTGAAAACTATTACATGAACCATATAACCCTTTTTGGATTATGATGCAGGTTGATCACCCTGTTCCCAATTCAGCATCTAAAACAAATGTTACCATTGCTAAAGAACCAAATTTGGTGACAGCCCTTAGGGCACATAGACAGAACAAGTATATCAACTACTTCTCTAGTTATATTGAACATCATGGTTTTGTTACATTTTAGTAATAAACCATATCCAGCATGATAAATTGTTGTGTTGTGCATTTTGATAGGTGTAAAACCAGTGGTGAATCAGGTGGACCTACACAATCAAGTTCTCAGGAGTCTAAAGCAAAACCCTTGAATAAAAAAGTAAGTGCTTTTTATCAGTTTGTACTTAGCGAAGAAACTAATTAGCACTCAATCATACAGCATGTAAATGCATACTTTTGATAATATAATAATTAACTTTTTGGATATGGCAGATTTTGGAGGGTCCTGCACAAACATCGTCTAAGATGAAAACATCACGACCAACTCAATGTCAAGTAATTAATAACTTTTTCTGTCACAATGTTTCTTTTCTTGTGCATCAAACTCTATGTAGTGAGTTAGTACTTATTATGTTTTTTGACTTTTGTTTTTCAGGAGTTCCACTTGAGAACATCAGAGAGGGCAATGCAAAACACATCTAATAATGTTAGTTACTTAAATTTGCTTTATTTGTTGATGTTCTTGTTGTGTATTAAGAATTGTTTGCTTCTGTTTCTGTTTATTTAAAGTAAAATTATTTAGTTTTGTATTTCCAAGCTGTCATATTCTCCTTTCTGATAAGATATTTTTAAACATATTTTATTCAATGAACTTCTTATAATTTTAAATAAATTTTATATATTAAAAATGTTTTGGAAAATATGTTATTAGTGCTCTGTTAATTCATAACTTTATATGATTTTCATTTTAGGGGCGAAGAAGTCTGAAATGCAATTCTATCTCAAATACCGAAACAGGGAATCTCAGAAGGTATGAAAATATAATACTGTATGGAGACATATGTTTTGTTTGCAGTTTTTATTTTTTGTAATGTGGTTTTAAAATAACTTACATTTTTCTTTCAAAACTTAAAAGAAAAATATTTATTATCGAAATACTTTTTGTGGTTTGCTTTAGTTTTCAAAAATACTAACATAATCAATGCGAGTTTTAGTATTTTTAATTAATGTTTTGGTTTTTATTTCACTTTAAATAGACTCCATTAAATTATATTACTTTTAAACAGTTGTTATATTTTATAAATTTTGCTTCACAATTTGTAAATATTTAAACTTTTATAATATTTTACTTACCCTTCGGTTTTTTGTAACTTAAAAAATTAATTTGGGTTTGTGTTGTTGTTATGACTAATAGTAACTTAAAATATTGTATTTCATTATTAAGATTTAGTGTTTTGTATAACACCCAAATTTTTAATTTTAAGATTTTCATTATTTTATATCAATTCGCATTTAATATAAGTTTCATATAAACTATTAGTATGTATTGGAGAAACTTATTTATTAATCATTATTTAAAAGTAATTAGAAAAAATTAATAAAAATTTTCAGTAAAAATCACATAGAAATATACTGATAAATATTTAGACTGTCTTAATAAGCATTTTTATTTCTGAGGCTTTAATTACTCCAAAGACAAAGACAATAGTTAATAAAATAATGTGATATAAAAATATTTTTGTTAATAATTATATAAGTGGGATCAGTAATGAATGATTCCATTAATGTATCTTTTGAGTGCATATAAATAAGCAATTTTTTTGGAATGTTCTCTTCCCTCACAGGACACACTCTGGTACTGTGGGATCAGTGCAGGAAAAATGTAGAACCAGTAACAAACTTCGAGGTAGCTCTGATGTTAAGGTAAGCAAATTCTCCATCCAATTTTTTAATATAACTAAAAAAATCATATTAACTAAAAATAATTAATAATATTTTAAAAATGGGATACTAAAATAGGATGAAATTAATTTAGATTTTTATATTTGAAACATAGAAGAGTGTTATTAACTGATGTTTGTGGTGCTTGTTGAAGAAGCTCTCAAGTAAAAGTGAAAGAGGTGTCTTCCGAAATATTAAAGTATATCCATTGGTAATTCGTTTTGCTCTTGTGTTTCTTTTCTGAGTTTACCATGTTTTTATATTGTAATTCAATTTTTCATTCATAGGAGCTAAACGACCAGGATTCTACAAATGAACCACCCTCTGAATTGTTTAGCAAGGTACTAAAACTTGTTCATTTTCTTATCAAATAATCTGTTCTAAGGTTCACATTTTATGCATAATTCAATGCTTATAATGATTCATGTTTGCATAAAGACACAAATATTGGTTTTTAATCTTGGGGCCGAATCAATTTGCAGCTCACACTGGCTTCTGAGGTGGAACAAACGGCAAAATCATCATCAAAGAAGCAGACAATGTCCAAGGTTTATCTCTCTTACCATATTCTTATGACACAAACTAAGATTGTTTGTGAATATAGCATCCTACTAAAGCATGGATATTCCTATTATTATTCTATTGAAGGGCTCGAAGGAGAATAGACATGGATCCTTTCAAGATAACGAGGTATGGTAATGTAGATTCTTTCAAAGCTTTTTTCACATTCATTCATGTTTCACACTTGACAGCATAAAAATCTATATGCAGAGAAGATGTTTGAAAAAACACCTCTGCAGAACATGATGTAATGAATTATTGAAATAATCTATTTTTCACAATTACTCATATGCAAGTCTTGTTTTATACTTGACATTTAACATCTAGAGAATGAAAGTGGTGAAAGAAGGAATGCAGAGATCATGTGTGAAGCAGTATCAACGTGTGAATGAAATGAGGTCCCTCATCTCAAAGCAGACCTGTATGCTGGCAAGTAGACACAATTCCAAATCTAATCTGTTTTTTTGAGGTTGTTTTATGTTTATAATGATGGCATCATTATGGGAACTTAACTTAGAAGTACTAAAGTTGCAGCAACTTGTTGTTTTTGACTCAGGAAATATGATTCTAATAGAAAATATAGTGGTGTTTCAGATTGGTGCTCGTTAGTGTAGAACATTTGGTTAAAATTCCACAAAATGCTACTCTGAATGACAGGAAGTTCAGCAATAAGAAACACTGGAAACCAACGAAGGGGCATTGTTTGGTGATATGTGGAAACAAAGGATTGGTTAGGGAGGAAGTTACAAGATAAAACCTAATGCACTTATGTATGTATTGAACAACATAGCATTATACTTTGAAGATTCTTCAAAGACACAAATGAAATGTGGTACAGTTGAGGCGTAAAAATAGAATAATACTATACTTGTAAATTGTTGCTTGTTTCCACTACAGTTTACCTGCTTTTTGTAAGTTCAAAGCATTTGAGATTTTTTCAGATTCATTTTCTTTGACAAGCTTCAACCAGTAGTATTGCGTTTACTTATACACTAACTCTCAATACTCATTTGTTACTTTTACAGAAATTATAATATTTTAAATTAAAATAATAAATACTGTTATGCCGCTCTATATTGTAATGTTTAACATTTATTCAAAATTGAAATAAAACTTGGAATAATATGAAAACACCTAACTTGTTTGGTTATTGACTTCCACTATTGTATGGAAAATTGTTAAGTTTTTCTATACTTTCAATATAAAGCATAATTTAGGTTATTCAATATTTAGAGGCTTCAAAATGTAAAATATAAAATTGAAAAATAAAGTTAAATATGAATAGTGAAATTTCAGAAAATTAGAAGAGATCAATCCTATATTCATACAACCAAACAATCCAAATAATACAGTTCTCTGTATATTACATTTAAGTTCAACAATCAACCAATTTAATTAATTAATTAAATATATGTAAATTAAATTTCAATTCATATTGGATTATCAAATTAAGATTCAATTAATTCATTATTTGAATTTTAATTTGAGAAACATATTATCACAGAAAGAAAAATAGAAATTGAGAAAAAGAAGAAAAGAAGAAAAAAATTAATCGAAGAATGATTAGTGTAAAAGTCAATTTATGTTGTTTAATGTTGATTTCGTGAGAGATTTAGTTATCAATTACAAAATAATTAAAACACAATAAAAGAATAATAGAAGAATATGAAAAGATTAAAATATATAGAAAAAAAAACTATGATTGAAAATTGTGCAATTGATTTTTATATGTAGTTTTGACCAGAATTAGGTCTCCCATAAGCTTTGAACCTAAATTCTAATTTTGCAAACTCAAGAAATTATAGACCTAATCTGAGCTCTAATCAACTTTAGAAGTCATTAAAAATTTGTAAGCTAAAACAAACAAAATCACGGTAGGATTCTCTTTACAAATTTTCAATAAATATATCAAAATTTTTAAAAATAAAAAAAAAAAATCCAAATCCAACAAATCAGACACCTAAAAGTGTAGAATCAATGTAATTGAAATAAGACAAAAATAATGTTTCCAAAAAATTTATGAGAGTAAATATGAGATGAACTAAAAATACAAAGTTAACACAATTATTATTAATAAAAAATGAATTAAAACTAAAATTTAGACAAAAGTACCATCACTATACGATAAAACTACAAATATGTATATAAATATATACTAACAGTATATTTTCAATGTTAAACAGAGGATCACACCAAGAAATCCAGTAAAAGTTCTAGACTCGTGTATGACACCCGAATACAAGACAAGAAGAGTTTAATATCGAAAATTCACAAAAGATTATCATTCTAAAGTTTTCTTGAGCATACAAAGGAATATAGTAGTAATTCAGTTGATGTAATTCAGTTCACAAACTGTCTGAAGGAAAGGAACCATTGAGTGACTACTACTCTAAAGACTAAATACTTCTACAAAATACAGTTCTATATATAAGCCCTATTCTCTTTACTGTTAAATGTTTAAGACTTGATAGTCTCAAAAACTATAACAATCCAATGGTTTCAGGGGAAATTATCAAATAATTTCCAAAAAGATTGGAGTTCTTTCAGCACCCTCTTCACCCCAACCTTTGGCTTCGCCTATAGGCTGTTATTTGATACAACATTCTCAAAGCGAACAAACCATTGATCATTAGAGCATTTCTGAGATTGTAACCGTTCCATTTGTGGGGGATGGAGGTTGTTACCCTTTTGAATCAAAAATTGTGCATAATCAATGGTCTTTGAAGGAGGGGCAAAGATGCTGCTGGGAGGTGCTGGGAGTAGTGATGCCAAAACCCTGGCAACCTCATGCATAGTTGGCCTCTCAGAAGGGTTTCCTTTTGTGCAGAGAAGAGCAAGCTGAAAGGTCTTCTTTACATGGGTCAGATCCATGCAGGTAATAGACACCTCAGGATCCACAGTCTCCATTATAGTGTTGTTATCTGCCTTGGATAATATCTGCAAGCCATGTTCCACACAACATTATTCCCAGCTTCAACATTTCATATCTCAAATCATGTATGAGTTCTTTTGCATACACAAATGTGTTTGGTTTAGCTTTGGATGACAACAAAGCCTTGTTGAAGTAGAAGAGGTTGTTATAGTGTTGTTACAGACACTATTCTGCTTGATTAAAGACAGAACTATTAGAAGAAAAAAAATGCAGAAAACACTTACCAAGTGATGCAGGTTGGAATCATTGTCCACTGCTTTCTTCCCTGTTAATAGCTCAAGTAGAACAATACCAAAGCTATACACGTCAGATTTTTCATTCAACCTAGAACTCCTGGCATACTCAGGGTCAATATAGCCTATTGTCCCAACCACAGATGTTGATGCATGTGTTCTTGTAGTTGACAAACATTTGGCAATGCCAAAATCAGAGAGACGAGCTTCAAAGTTCTCATCTATCAGAATATTTGAGGACTTGATATCCCTGTGAATGATTCTAGGATTGCAGTCATGATGGAGGTAAGCAAGTCCTTCAGAAGCTCCCACAGCAATCCTCAACCGTGCTTCCCAATCAAGTTTTACCTTTTTCAAGGGACCTGTTAGAAAAGAAAGGTAAGCAACAAGAACAATCTTAAGCCACCTTCATACATATTTACCTTAAAATAAGGTTCTAGTGTAAGTAAATATACCATGTAGAAGATCCCAGAGAGAGCCATTCTCCATATAGTCATAGAAGAGAAGATTTCCATTAGGAGTTAGAGCATAACCATGCAAAGTGACAAGATTCCTGTGTCTGATGCTACCAATAGTTTCAAGTTCTGTCTCAAACTCCCTTGAGTTGTGTTGATGCTGGTTGTATAGTCGTTTAATTGCAATTGGCCGGGAATTCTTCAAAACACACTTGTACACTGTACCTGAGGCACCATATCCTACAATATACTTCTCACTGAGATTCTCAGTAACTCTCATGATATCATCAAAGGTGTGGATGGCCAGGCCCATATGAAGAATTACAAGTTTTGGTGGCCCTGAAGAGAAGGAAGAAAAAGAGAAAAACAAATGAGAATTTCTAACATAACAATACTAGACAGTATCATGTTGAACATACCTTGTTCAGTTCCACTGGATCCTTTAATCAACTCTATGGATTGGCTTGATCTGTAGAGAGCAACAGTTACCATCGCCAATAATATGATGGTACCAACTATGAGACAAACAACTGCAGCCCTTGAGAAAACCACTGAACAAAGAAGTACAAAATAATTGTAACTATGTATAGATATAATCATCATACATATAATTGTAACTATCAAGTCATCTAAGATGGATATCACACACCTCTGGATTTTGGTACGTAAGGATCACATATGGATCCTAACCAATTTCCGCATAACAATGGATTTCCAATGAAGCTGCAACATATCATATTACAAGTCATTGATAAATGAATTAAGAAGCCAAGAATATCCTACAGTTTCCTTCAATACCTGTCAGCTGAAAACCGTGAGAAGTTCTTCATTAGAGGAATGACCCCGGATAAGTTATTATATGAGACATTCCTAACAAATAAAATAAAGCATTTAGACCAACTACTCAGACGCAACACAAATCTGTAGAAAATAATCAGAAAGGAGGCAATGGCTAGCTGCTAGGAATACACACAGGGAGTTAAGACTTAAGCAATTTGTAAGCTGATCTGGAATCTTCCCACGCAAATCATTGTTGTTTAAAATCCTATTAGAATTACAGAGAAACGAATAGCATGTTATTTAGAATATGAGTAGTTTCAAAATATCAACTAGGAAATACATCATTGCTTAACATACAGAGACACTAGATTCTGCAGCTGACCAATTTCTGGAGGTATACTACCCAACAGAAGGTTGAATGAGATGTCACTGAAGGAAAAAAAAAAAAAAACTTATAAAACCATAGAAACAAATAATATAATGGGAATCAAGTGAAATTTAACCTTTACAAAGTTTAACAAAACTCACATAATTTGTATGCTTCTAAGATTCCCAAATTCAGCAGGCAAGGGACCCTGAAGACTATTATGGCTTAAGTTCCTATATACAATGTGAAAATATCACAGCTACATTAGCAAGTGAAACACAAAGTATAAGGTAGATCAAATTGTTTAGAAGCAGCATTTGCCTTACAAAGTTAGAAGATGCTCAAGATAACCAACAGACCCTGGAACATGCCCTGAAAAATTATTGCTAGATAGATCTCTAAAACATGAAAAGAAAAAAAGAATCAGCATATGTAGCAATTTTGTTAGGTTAGATATAGTTTCATGGAACTTACAACGTATCAAGATTTATTATATGGCCTAATTCAACAGGTATGCTCCCTTTGAAGTTGTTTGCAGAAAGGTTTCTGGCAATCCAACAAAAGTTTCTCATCATATTAATAAATTGAGAAGTAATCCACTACAAAAGAATGAAAGAAGTCTAAACGCAGTAAGATGAAACATACAAGTAAGTCAAGCTCTGGAGGCTGCTAAAGCTCAAAGGAATTGAACCACTTAAATGATTTCCATGCACATTACTGCAGAAGTAAACAAATGATTGGACAATATTCCAAGCTAAGGTAATGAAAAAATAAACAATGTTCAAAAGCATTCCACAAAATTTCAAACTAGAGCTCAGAATTCTTACAACTTATTCAAGGCCGTACAGGAGCTAATGTTAAGTGGAATAGATCCTTCAAGATGATTATTGGCAAGATTCCTGGATGACATTAACTGATGCAAATTAACACACCACCAAATTGAGAAATGCAATAATAATAATAATAAGGCAGAAAGATCTAACTCACAATTCAAACAAGTGTTCGAGCTTCCCAAGTTCATCCGGAATTTGGCCAACTAGTTGATTGTCATTCAATTGCCTGTAAAAACAACTCTTCTTTTAACTTCATGAAAAAAGCAGGACACAATGAAGACAATAAATTGGAGATCAACTCACAGGTAGCTAAGTCTTGACATATTGCCAAGTTCTGGAGGTATTGGTCCAGTAATCATGTTTCCATGAAGGTACCTAAATTATGGAAGAAAAAAACTGAGACAAATCATTACTAATAGAAGTTATTACTCTGTGTGTGATTATACTTACAGCTTGCCAGTAAAAGACAGATTGCCTAGTATGGGAGGGATGGGTCCTATCAGCTCATTTTCACTCAAATCCCTGCCACAATGTGATAGTACACGTTATACACGATTCA
Organism: Vigna unguiculata; assembly: GCF_037176805.1. Taxonomy (NCBI): domain Eukaryota; kingdom Viridiplantae; phylum Streptophyta; class Magnoliopsida; order Fabales; family Fabaceae; genus Vigna; species Vigna unguiculata. Next base: position 45,849,591 of record NC_140795.1, on the reverse strand, counting down.
TCAGTGAACCAAAATTATTTTCAGAAACGTAAAATCAAACAACATATGTTCAGTATTAGTATACTTACAAAATGGCAAGGGCTTGCATTAAACCAATGACTTCCGGAATCTTACCAGTTAGTCTATTTCCTTGAAGTGACCTGGGAAGAAAAGTCACAACGATTCATGCATTATATACAATTCAAGGATACAAGATGATTAAAACAAATCTACAAGCAGGTGATACAAGATATTAAGAACATAATCTGATATCCCAACAAAACAATAGTAACAAGTTCACTGCCATGTACTTACAAAGTAGCTACTTGAAGAAATCCGATATTATAGGGAATCTCCCCAGAAATCTGGTTATATGACAGATCCCTGAAATTCATTCAAAAGGTTAAGTTACAATTTGGACAAAAACGAACTATAATGCAGCAATTAAAAGAACCAGTGATGTAACATACAAGATTTCAAAATTTGTGCAGTTTCCAATGCTGTCAGGTATGGTGCCAGTCAAATTATTGCCTCTCACATCACTGAGAAGTCACGTAAAACACAACAAAATAAAAAACTTAATAAACCAAAGATTAAAAGGATGTTTAGAAGGAAAGAAAGAAAAAAAGAAGAGAAAACTCATTGAAAGGGTTCAAAATACTCACAAATACCATAAACCAGTTAATTGACAGATATCAGGCGACAGAGTTCCACTCAACATGTTTCCCCGCAAGCCGCTATCTCATGGTTATATCACGAACAGTACAAAACCATGTAAGCTTTCGACCATTATTTATAAGATACAGTTGCATAGTATAATAAGATGTAACAAGAAATCTGTAATAGCTGAAAAAATAATTAACATTAAGGTAAAAAAAGATTAAAGAAGAGCTCACAGGTACTGCAGGACTTCATTCCAGTAGAGTAGCCTTGGAATCTCACCAGTGAGTCTATTTCGAGCAAGATCGCTGAAAACATAACCATACAATTGTTAGAACATTGTGAAAAGCTCCAGTCACAGTTATAACATCGTAACATAGCGACTTGTTAACTATCACAAGACTCACATTGGATCATATATTTGATTTCTATACGGCAAAGATGACAAAGAGGGAACTTACAGAGTCTTCAAGTTAGGAATTTGGGTTAATGTTGAAGGGATAGGACCAGTCAACTGATTACTCTTTAAATTCCTGCATTCGCAAGCTCAACTCAGGACTTGTTGTAGAATGATAAAACCAATGTAAAACATTGAATACAAATTCTAATTTCAATCTTACAGGAACACAAGCTGCTTTAGTTTTGATATGGAGAAAGGTATATCACCATATAGCAGATTATCAGACAAATCCCTTCCAATTAAAATGAAGAAGAAAATGTGATCAGCATTTGCATCATGGAAAATTTCAACAATGTGGAAAAACAGCATACAAATAAGTAAACAGAAACAAGACCGTAACATGGTTCATACAGATGAATAAGTGCAGCACAGTTCCCAATTTCATCCGGAATTTGACCGGTTAATTTATTCCCCTGCAGGTCTCTGTCAATGCCAGAAGTGCATGATTCAAGTTAAATGTAAGAAGAAAAAAAAACTAAGAAAGAAAAGAGTGTCATCAAATCAACCAAAAAATGATATTTACATGGATTGCAAGTTTCCTAAGTCACCAATGGTCGGTGATATCTCCCCACCAAGGTTCAAGCTTGACAAGTTTCTTTAGAAACAAGAAGTATTGTAAGTCGTTCAATCTTAGAAAATGTAACTAATCAGAGTGATTAATGCAATTGAAAAGTTCAGAGATAGAAGACTAACAGAGAGATAACAGTAAGGCTGACATTGTCACATAAGACTCCGCTCCAGGAGCAGAAATCGTCACTATGCAAATCATCCCAATCATGCAGAACATCTGCTACATTGCTGAATGAAGCCTTAATCTTCATCAATGCTTGTCCTACATACATTTTCACGTACATGAAAATTCAAGCACAACAAAACCTTATGGATGTAAAATGAATCAGTTATATTCTCTGAACAGTAAGAAAATTGACACACTATTTGACTCTATATGCAACTATCTTCATCTCTCTCCTGCTTTCTGTCTTCTTCATATACTTGTATCTCAAAAATACACAACAAAATCAAAAAGGGACAACTTTTTGTTGCTCCACGTTGAACTTCAAAAGACATTTTCCACAATCAATATAAAGTGACTCACAATCCATTCTTATGTAATTTCCAACATAATATTATGTCAAATTTTCCCATTTAGAGATTGCAATTAGAACATGGCTTAGAAACATTACTTGACTATGAAAATACATTAATTGAAAAAGGGATAAATTAAAAAAAAAGGTTCAAAACATGCTTAATATTCTTCAACATTCATAGGCCCAGTGAGAAATTTAAACTAATGAAAATCAAACAAATAAAGATATAAACACTACAGTAAAAATGTTAAACGATGGATACAACTAGGTTAACCTTGTCCAAGCAAATGAAAAAAAAAAGTGAAAGAGATAAAAGGGACTGGAAAATTAAATGATTATTCTTTACAGATTCAGGTTTGGGTGATTAACTATGAGGACTCGAATTTCTTTTAGTTTGAGTTACTGTTGAAGCTACATAACAAGATATATACAAGGACAGAAATTAATATTTAATATATGCTAACATAAAAGTATATAAACTTAACCAAAAATACAACAATGAAAAATTAAATGCATAATTGAACGCTTGATAATTCTTGTTTAGCTGTTACTTTATGGTATATTAACTTTTTATATTTTTCACCTCAAACTAATGAGATAAAAAAAAAAAAAAAACTTGCCTTTTGCTCAAGAGGCATCAAGAAAAAGAAATGCATTTGTTACATTCAATTGAAAAAGCACTTAATAGATGAACTCACAAAGCACGAGTTTAGTTCTCAAAAGAAACAAAATCGACACATCACAGCAAAAATATACGCCTCAAATCTTTCAACCTAACAAAGTTCTGCTAAGTCGCCAAAAATTAACCAGACACCAATGTAACAGAAGCCATAAGTAAAGCACAGTAAACATGAACAGTGGGGAAAAAACACCAAAAAATTCTCATTCAGCACCAAATCACACAAAAAAAACACTGTTGAAAAAAGAACTGTTCTTTACAATTTAAAACTGTTGCTCCTTTGTATATTTTCTGCAAAGAAGGAATATTTAAAACAAGGTTTAGTTATTTTGTCCTATACTTTTACAATATCCACATTAAAACGACAGATGAAATTATCAGAAGACCATTAATAGAAATAAAATTTAAACCAAACTCCACCAAAAACAAGTGAACTCACTCATCCACCCACTCACTAGTCACTCTGCAATCATTCAAGTCCTCAAGGAAACCCCATGAAAACGACCAAGCTTACATTTTTAACCCTCCAACAAAAACAAAACACGATCCTCGTACACACCCACATGCACGGACGCAAGAGAAACTCTTGTTTTCTCTCTGGGCCATGCAAAGGAAACAAATGAACAAAAGGGGTGTCTAAAGTGAGAGTGCACACACACCTTCGTCACTTAGAGGAGAAGCAAAAGGAGAGAGAAGAAGCAGCAGGAACTCCATTGCCAGGAGAAGCAACAGAAAGTGGTTTCTGAGCTCGGCAAGAAAAGCCAAGACACCTTTCATTGGAAAAGAAGTGAGAGAGATGAAGATGGAAGAGAGTGAAAGTGAGAAAGTATGATGAAGAATGGGTTATGAGTGAGGAAGTCACAGAAGAGGAGGGAGAGTGGTAGAGTAGAGTGCAGGCGTTTGGCGTGAAGTGAAGGGAAAAACATAAATGGGTTTTATGAAGAGAGAGAGAATGAAGAAACATAAATGGTAGCCGTCATTCTAGTCTATCGGACTCTACACACAAAACAATAGCAATGCCATTGCCAATGCCAATGTAGTACTTCTGCTAAATCATACGACAATGCTGTTCCACGCGCTTCTCTTTCACCTTCTCAACCTTCACTCTTCACTCTTCTTTCTCTGTTGCACTGCATTTCCATTTTCTTTTCACCATTTTCAAAGGATAAGTCACCATTTTTGGCTTTTCAAAGAATATAACAACAAGTGACCATTAAAAAACTCACTTTTGTCGTTACATCTCACAGATAAGTTATTATGAGTAAGATATACTGTTTTAAAACTAGTTTTATCACTTTTTTTTTTATTCTAAAAAGTCATAAAAAATAACTTTTAGATATATTCAATTATAAGAGTATAAAAATTATAAATTATGACTTTAGAATAACTAAGCTCTATGCTCTTAAAAAGGTTATATATATTTTTTTAAATATATTTTTAGTACTTATTTATCCTCATTAAATATGAGTTTTAATTTTTGTTCGGTAGTTTCAAATTAACAAAATTTACCACTCACATACTATATGAATTTTCATATTTCGTGAGCATTTGCAGAATTTATATCTAAATTTGTAAGAAACTTCTTTTAAAGTTTCTTATGAAAAACAATAGAAAAAATCAATAATAATGTGGGTGTGTAAACAAAAGTATTGAGCTGGGGTTTATTAATTTAACTATAATTCAAAATTATAAGTTACATTTGCGTGTTTAATATTTTATAACATTTTTTACACTAAATTATTATACAATTAAATATTAACGGGTATTATTCGTATATGTGTGTGGTAAATTGTAAATTTTATTTGGTATGATTCTCGATGTCTTGTATTTTTTATTTTATTTTATTTTTAATAATTTTTATATACCGATGAATGATTGACGGGTTTTCGACTTCAGTTATACTCAGATTATATGAGTAAAAATAAATGATTAACTTAATTTTCATAAAATTAAGTTAATTTTATAAAAAAATTATATAAAATATTTAATTTGTGTCGAAAAATTATATTTTAATAAAATGATAAGATATTAATTAATAAAAAGTTAAATATGTTTTTAAATTTTAAAACTTTTACGTAAAATTAATTTGTCTCAAATTTTGTTTTAGTCTAAACTTTAAAATAATCAATATAATACTTTTAATCAAATATTGTAAAAAACATATATATGAAAATTTAAATCAATGTCAAAGCATTACATTTTATACCTCATAAATCAAAAGACAAGATATTAATTGATAAATGAATGTTGGTTATTATGTATTATTGGTGAAGATAAAAGTACAAACTCAAATTAACATTTGTAATGTTACTGCACAAAAGTTCTATAAATAATGAAATATCATCATGTGATGAGTGATCATAGAATAATAGGAAAAAACAAAAACCAAAATGATTTCATTATAATTAACGGTAAAAGGTTTAATTATACTTCAATGATGGGATTTGGATAAAGATTTTCGCCTTTTTCTCTTCAAGATTTTTGTTTTCTTTTTTATCAATAAGAGAAATATTAATAATTTTCTCACACAATTTAAACAAATTATAGGTACTATTGTCTAAAAGTTAATAATTGTATTATTTATGAGTCATAAAGATGTTGAATAATTAAAAGTTTGATTACATTATAAAAGATACAAAAAGTTGGTGGCGCGTGCCATAGTTCTGACACTATATAGAGGAGTGATAGAGATAAGAAGCTATAACTGATAGAACAAACAATTAAGGTTTAATAACTTTTTATTACTACAACAATTTTTTAAAACTTTATCTTAATAATTTTTTGAATTTGTTATTTAGATTGTTACTACATTGATTGACATTGGAAAATCTAATCTACAAGTATAAATAAGGTCAAATTTTAATATACAAATATAATACAAATATCATCTTATAAATATTTTTTTAAAGATTAAACTAAGCATAACATTATCTTTTATTCAATACTTAAAATATATAGTCACATTTATTCGAACTATTTAGTGACAAAATTTTGTTGAATTATTCATAAATATTTAATCTCATAATTTAGATTTATTTTTAGAAACCAAGTTAAAGATTTTTTTATTTAATAGTACAATTAGTATGAAATTTAAAATAGTTAGTATATTAAAAGCATATTAAACCAACCATTAAAATCAGTATATGTACTAATGAAAGTAATTTGAAATAAATTTGGATGAACAGATAATATTAAATAATAAAAATTATCAGATTTAGATAATAGATAGCAATTTGACCCAACTTTATATTAATAAATTTATAGATATTTTTTTATTAAACTTTAATGGTAAAAAATATAGAATATATTTAGATATATTTATAGTAATATTAATTTGAAAAGAATGTTTGGAAAATAGGCAACAAGAGGTTGAGGTAATGCAGCTTTAAGAAGCTGAATAATAGATAGGGTTTGCATCGTATAAAGCTGAGCCTATTATGTGTGCAGTCCTTTTCCGTCTTCAATTATAAAGTCTATGTTTTCTTTGATGTACTTCTTTCTATCATTTCTTTCTCTTTTTGTTTTCTTCCAACCCTCAATTCAACAACCAAAGGGTAACCCTATTAGTCACCAGATCAAAATCCATCAACACACACAAAAACAAATCCCTCTTTCTTAAGAATTTAAATATCACATAAAAATAGTAGTATATAAAGAAATAAAACCTACAAATATTTAAATGTTTTATATTAGAAGTGGTACAAGTTTTTTTATACGAAAAATGCATAAGAGTGATCATTTTTTTTTATATATCTCTACTGGAATTTAAATTTAAATTTAAGGAATAACAAGAAAAGTAAATATAATATAAAAATATATAAACTCATTATCTTTAAGATTTTTAAATACAGAAATATGATTTGTGTAATTTTTTCAAATACTTTCTTTAAAATAAAATACATAGTATCAGAATTTATTTGTCATGACAGATTTAGATCATTACAATAAAAAAGTTGTCAGGACAATAACAATAACCACACGAACAAAAACTAAAAAAATAAATAAAAGGCGTAATTCAGTATTTTGAGAAGGGTCTCGGCTAGGGATGGCAAAAATATTTATGTCTGCAGATATCTGCGGATAAAATCCGCGACGGATAGTTACTACTCGCGGGTATTTATTATCCGCGGGTAGCGGGTAGCGGGTATTTTAATACCCGGTTATAAACGGGTCGGGTACGGGTATCATACTATCCGTACCCGCGGGTACCCGTCACCCGCAAAAAATTAAAATTAAAATTTAATTTATATTTTATTAAGTTAAATTTAATTAAAATTAGAAGTAACAGTATATTTTATTATGTCAAATTTAATTATAATTATAATTTAATTTAATTTATATTTTATTTTTATAATCTTATATTAAAAAATTTATAAAATACATATTTTTTTAAATATTTGCGGGTATCGGGTATCCACGGGTACCCGCGGGTTTTAAAAATATTCGCGGGTATTTTTTAAGCGGATACCCGGCAGGTAAACAGACGGATTTTTTTTAGTAGGTCGGGTATGGGTATCATACTATCCGTGCCCGACCCGACCCATTGCCATCCCTAGTCTCGGCTCCACCGGTGGATCTTCGACCAATAATTTGGTGTGTCAAAGTTTTGGTTGAAGTATTCTTTTGATTCATTTCTTTATTTAAAAATAACAAGTTGGTCCTCTAGTTTTTTTTTTTTTTTTGTCTTAATTTAGTCTGGATTTAAAAATTGATGTAATTTGATTCTTTTCACTAAATTTCTTAAAATGGAGCAAAGATTTCTCATGAAAATTATGATTGTGTCAATTAGACCAACAAAGCAAACCATCATTATTTAGAAATACTATTTTGATGAAAAAACCTTGATCTAATTCAAAAAATTTAACGAAAAAAACTAAATTTCATCATTTTTTTCAAAAATTCAAAAATCAATACCAAAATAAGATTAAAAAAAAACTGAATGACTAACTTGATATTTTTGAACCAAAATAGAAACAAAAAATAATTTCAAAATTTTTATATATACTGATAAAAACATTGTGTTTATTTTTTTATGATAATAAAAAATAATAAAATTATAATTAATAATATTATTATAATTATAAAATTAATAATAATAAATTAATTTTTATTTATAATTATTAAGTTTAAAAATTAGTCAAATAAAAAATATTAAATTAAACGAATGATCATCTAAAGGATAATATTAATAAAAGTTTATTTTAAAAGTATTTAAAAAATAAAATTAAAATATAAATGTGGACAAGAAAACAACTTTTTCTTTATATATAAATATAAATTTATAAAAACTTTTTAAAATATCAAATACATTAAATATAATAAAAATATTATATTTTAAAAAAATATATTTAAAATTATATATTAAATTATATAGATGTAAAAGCAATTTGGAGGCATGGCCCTTTGTCACCATAAAGATCTCCCGGTGCTTGGCTCCCCAATTTTTTTATATTAATATAAATTTTTATGTATAATTTAAACTAATTTTATTTTTATTTTCAATTCTAATATATTTTATGTATTTGGTATCCCAAAACTTTTATACATGTCTATGTCAAGATTTTGACACTTTTAAAAATTTTATTGAATAAATTTATTATTTAAAAAATTTAAGTTAAGGTTAATTCTTTATATAAATTAGCGAAAATAAAGGTGTGTTATGTTTGTGTGTTTACATTTTTTAATTTTTTAAAAAATTAAGTTAAATATATTTTTAATAAAAAATATATAATTAAAAATAATATATAAAATTATTTTTAAATATAAAATTAGAAAAATAAAATATATAAAAAAATTAAAAATAAATATTAAAAATAAAAGAATTTTTTAGAATAATAATTAAAATAAATTATTTATAAAATAATAATTAAAGATAAAATTAGAATAATGAAATATAAAAATATTTCTATATATTATTATAGATCGGACAAAACTTTTATAATCTCTCCGAATAAATTTCCCTGAAAAGAAAACATCATTCTACTATAAAAGAAATTTCAGCCGTCTCTTCTCAACATATGTTACCAAAAACTTGCTCCTTTTATGAAAAACATCACACCACTCGTACCAAACTTACTCCATTTAAAAAAAAATTTCAGATTTTATAGATCAAAAACTTGTTTTCAAACAAAAATTACTTTTAAAAAATAAAAAATTGGGACTCACTTTTCTCGTGGGCGAATCCGAAACAAGGTTATTATTTGAAATTATAATATTTGGAGCTAAAAAATTAATTTTGAAAAAAAATGAATTTTGTATTGTGACATGGTTTTGTTGATTTTGAAGGGAAGTAGAAAGTGTGATTTCATTGAAGTAGCAAGTTTTTCCAACGTTGTTTTTCCGGGGAATTATTATGGCGGATTAGATCACGTGAATATGTTACCACAGACACGAGGTTAACAATAAATAAATACCACAGCTGCAATAACCATTCTTTTTCTTGTTGGATAAAGGAAAATAAATAATATATATATATATATATGTAAATAATTTAGTGAATGAAAATTATCTAGTTTAGTAAAAAAAAGTACAAATTTAAATAAAAACATCATTTTCTGCTTTAATTGATTTAAACTATCTCATAGTTTAAAACAATAAATGGTGGTGATAGTTATCACATCAAAAAAAACACACATAAATAGAGGAAACTTGGTATATTGGAAGCAAAATAGGACGTTCCCCAACCACCGAAAGCTTTTTTATTTTATGCAGTTATATATATATATATATATATATATATATATATATATATATATATATATATATATATATATATATATATAACTGAATTCAATTATTAATAGGTTTGGCTCACATCTACTTTTTGGTTGTGTTATATGTGACGAGAAGTACACACCTTATTTATTACAAATATTTTAAAATATTCATTTGTTATTTTGTTATAGTGTGGTACATGCACTCATTATAACGTACTAGACCTTTTTTTCTTTTATAACCCTACGATAGATTTAATTTATGTGATAAAGTTCTTAGAAAATTTAGAACATCGCATTACCTTAATGGATTTTGTGATTATTATCTAAAACCATGATAACTTTGTAGGTATTCTCACTACAAGAGTGAATAAAAGCCAACATAAACAAAATATATCAATTAATATAACTATTTTTTATACATATTCGTAAACATTATGTGTGTAAATATAATAATTTTAGAGATGGTAACGTAGGTTAACCCAGTCTCAACTTGATTTATCTTATATTTGACATGCAAAAAATTATGTTTGACCGTCTTATATAAGAATTACGGGTTAATTTTGTTGACATGTCCCGAACAATGATTACTTTTTAATAGATTAATAGTCTCTTAATTTTCAGTGAATTCTGAAATTATTTTATTTCAAAATTTCGGACCGATTTAGTCTTTCATCCTTTGAAATATGTGAATTTAGTCATTTTAATCAACTATTAAAAAAATTTGATTAAAAAAACTAAATTCACATATTTCAAAATATGAGAAACTAAATTGATGTAAAGTTTTAAAATGGACTAATTCTAAAATTTACTTAAAGTTAAGAAAAAAAACATATTTAAACCTGATCATATTATATTATTGTATTTTAAGCTTAAAAAGTAACAATTACTTTACCACAGAAGAAAAGATATTCAGTGAAATGGTTAATAAACTTACATAACAGAGTGGAATCTAAAATTTAATGACGTGAACCATGAATATGAATAGCGACACAAAAAATTCAACTTTTATAGAAAAGAAAAGAAAAGAGAAGAAAAAGAAAAAGAAAAGACCAGAGTTGCAATGGGAATCAGCAGGGGATTCTGCCGGCGCCATATTAGCCAGTGACCCGCCGTCCGCGGCGCACGTCTGGCGGTGGTGGTTCATAGTGGGGCCCACTCCCCAAAATCATGAAATAAAGAAAGAAAGGATGATATGATAGTAACATCTCATTCCCAATCACCTTATATTCCTCAAACATACACTTAAGTGCAAACATACTTTTAACTTAAGTAATAAATATTATCAATTTACACCAACTCAAAATAGTTATTTTTTCATAATAAATAATTTCCACCAACTCAGATAATTTAATATTATATGATATAATTTAGCCCTTATTTCCTGTAGAAAAAAACAATTCGACTTCCTTCCCTAAACTGTTAAAAAGCAAAGTTTTCTTTTCTTTATTTTTCTTACACGAAAAGAAAATAATTTGTTCCTATTTTATGTCTGGAACAATTATGATTTTATATTCAGAGACTCATAGTCTCTTAATTTTCAAAACCTTTCTATCTACGCCTAATTGGTACATTTATTATCATTATAATTAAAATTCTTATTTAACTCGTATAATTAAGATTTTACGATTTTTCATATTTTCAGTTCAAATCTTACATACTATCATAACAAAGTAAAATTAAAAAAATTAAAAAAAAAACCCATAAAATAGTATGGATTGCCATTTTTTTTTCTAAATTGTCTATTACACTACTTTCACCTTTTTAGAAAGTTTATTGTATTCAAATAAAACACAAACCTAATTAAAGGTTAACATAACTAAAAGCTTATCTTATTATGTCTGCTGCTAACACCACCTAATTAAAAAAATGCAAATAAAGTCCACCTTTCTTTTCAGCTCCAACACTTATTTAACTGATTGGTGAATAAATTAACAAAATTCAAACACATCTAAATTAAAATTATTTTCGGAAATAAATTTCAATTAAAATAAAACATAATTAAGGTATATATCACATACTTTAAAATTTACCAATTTCATAATTTACAATTTTATGAATCCTTCACAGTGCTAACCATAGTCTCAAATTTAACGATCTTGTCTCTGTACACTATTAATTAAAAAAATACTACTTTTACACGGATTAAAAATATAATTATTTATATTAAAAAAATGCATTTTCTAATTACTCTTAATTACATTGGAGAGGCTACCCAGATTTGACGCGGAAGTAGTTTCAAAAAATGACATCAAATAACATGGAATTAATTAGAATTTATTTATTTATTTATTGATCGAGATCTCCATTAAATGCTGGCTAAGTGTTACAGAAGAGTGTTGGTGGAATGAATGTTTAGAAAGTTACAGCGTGAATTTTTTTGCAATTTGATAGCAGCTAAGGTATTATAAGGAAAGCAGCGTATGATGTGATAGGATTAGCGTAAGCAATAAGATTGGCCTACAATTCCCTATATACATTGCTCAATGAATACAAAAAATCATATGCCTATATACACAACATCTTCCATAACTATCAATGGAAGAACTGAATATGCTCACTGTTTCATGTGAAGCTCACCATGGACTTGCAACAGAAACAGAGTAAGGAAATCCTGTTTTCTCTACCTGATAATTCAACACTCATAACATTCTGCTTGCTTCATTCACAGATACTTTCCCCTGTTATTATAACAATAAAACACAGGTCACGTTGTTTGTTATATCATCTATGATTTTTAGCATGAGCAGAGGATCCTTGGTTTTTCAATACTGATGTAAAGATGGAGCCAAGGATACTGAATTTAATACCAAACAGAGATAATGTATATCATGATGGAAATGGAATACTCCTAGAGAACAAAAATCTAGCAGGAATATGGCAGTAGTTAGGATGAAGAATGTGTCTTGAAAGTAAATGCATAAGAAGTGACCTTCAGAAAAAATAGAAAAAACTGTCTCAAAAACACACAACTACATAAGGAAGCAATGGTAGGAAATATCTAGTAAAGCATTCATCCCCAATCAACTTACAGTAACTATGAATCATATGTAGAAAGATTTTAACCTTTCAAGTTAGTGATATGATCTGTGATTGAAAAAATATCATATTGAACTAGTAATGTTGACCCCCAAAAAAGCTTTATTTGATTTGGAATCATAACCCCACCTAAAAAACATTGCAGCCAATGATGAATGGTAAAGTGATGATTCGATGCAAGTTCAAAATGTAGTTTATTTTTAATAACATTGCAGCCAATGATGAATGGTAAAGTGATGATTCGATGCAAGTTCAAAATGTAGTTTATTTTTAATAACCAGCTCAAATAAGGCTTCTGAAGCACCCTAGTTGTTTGAGAGAAAATCATCTGATACGAGGCCATCAAAAAGGGAGAAATAAAGAGAGACACCTCAATTTGTGTTGAACTCTCAGATGGGAACCAGTGCATGAGAACACCCAGATTCATGACAGCAGGTATCAATTTAAACAACAGTGGAGTCGTAACCTGTATTCAATCAATACGATAAGTTTAAATAATTCAAAGGAAGTATGACACAGCTAGGTGAATGAACTTACCAGACTGAGAGCCGTTGTTCCTAGAAGAAGAAGATACATTTTCCCCTAAAATATTATAATCATTGGTCAGCTAGAGAGAAGGATAGAACAGAGGGAAATTACATAAATCACTGAATACAATCAAGAAAAGGTATCATGAAGGTGTAAATAATGTTTTCAATTAAACTACAAATTGTTTGGGTTGATCGTAGAATAGTGGAAAACCCGAGGTACTTTTCCAGTGTAACTTGGGATGAACCTTAGGAGAGAAAGAGAGAGAGCAAAAACCTCAACTAGGTGAAGATTTGAAGCACGACTGAGGAGGACAAAAGCAAATTCACCTATTTGGGCAAGCGAGATACCAACCTAAACAGCCATTCAGTGTTGACATAAGAAACTGTGTATAGTTAATCAATATATCTTCCAACAAGCTGACTTATTAACTTACAATAAATGCCGTCTTAAGACTATAACCAAAGGCCTTGGTGACAACAGCAACAACAGCAGTTTTAACGACTACAACCAGAATAACAGATGCCAGCAAGATATCCACATGGTTCCAAAGGAAATGCACGTGTATAAGCATTCCAATACTCGAGAGAAAGAGAGCTGCAAATAGGTTACGAATTGGTTCCACCTACAAAAGAGAACTTCTACTTTAATCAATAACTGAAAGAATAATTCATAATTCAAAAGCAGTAAATTATCCCCAAATACATCATTTGTATGTATTTTTATAGGAAACAGAAAAGTGAGAAAAAGAAGTACAACTAGGAGGTTAAAAATAATCTTTCAAAGTCTGTATACAAAGGGTGGGGGAAAGAAAGTACAAAAGCAATAAGGCTGCCTTATGTGGCGCATATTAAAGATATCCGCTCCCTTAAAAATAACATGAGCTGAGTACAAAAGATAACACAGAAGTTGAAACTGAGCACCTAGAACTTTGGGAGAAAAGAAACATCCCAAAACATTTTGGAAGTAAGGCATGTCCAGTGTTCCAAAACTGGGATAACAGAAAAAACCAATCGTTGTAACACATGGTATTTGCAAGACAAAAGATGGTAAAATAATGGACTATGTGAAGTGCACCCCAAGTGATCCAAAGATAAGTGTATCTGTAGACTAAAGAGTATGAATAATTATTAGAAAGTACTTCATGTATGCAAAGCAAAATAAGTCTGACACAATTCAGAAGTTATCAGTCATGAATATTACCTGGTCCAAAGTATGTTGACCGAAGTCTGTTGTGGAAATCATAACACCAGCCATAAATGAGCCCAGCTCAAGACTAAGGCCTAGCTTATCACTGCACTGGAAAGATATTATAAAAATTTAGCAAAATGTACATCACCATTACTATTGCTAATGTTTAACTAATAGGCTGCATAATGGATCTAAATCCCCTTTTTAAGAAGGAAGCCTGGACCGCACCCCGGAATATATACATGCATAAACAATATTCTTCATTCCAAAAATAACATGCATGACATTCCAGTCTATCATACAACTGTTTCGAAAAGAGTGCACAACCTATGCATAAAAGAAGCAACAAAATGATAAGGAATCAGTAACAGCAATCAGCATTTGTTTTTCTTACCCATGCAGATAACAAGCAGAAAGCAACAGCAGCTAGCTGATACAGTTCATTAGTCTGGCGAGCAGAAAGGAAGAAAAATAATTCATGAGCTGCTAATAGTGCTAGCAAGACAGTAGTAAATAAACTATGTTATAGCCTAACCTGAGATGACAACCGCATCATCAGTTTAAGAAATCGAGGAACAAATGACCATGACAATATGGATGTAGCAGTGATATACAAAGACAACACTAGCAGCCTGAAATTCAAAGTAGTTAGATTATTAGATCCTATCCCGATGACGATAAGCTGAATTTGAGGTAAATTGCACCTCCCCAGAAAGAAAACCTATATTTCAATAAAACTGAATTTTTGTGGTCACTCTCTTTCAATAAAACTGAATTTTTGTGGTCTCCCATTGGTATGTTTTAAATAGTTTAGAAGACAAATTCCAAAATATCTTGGTAATATTCATGTAATTTAAGCTCAAAAAATGACTACAAGCCGTGTTTCTAAATTGTAAGATCTTTGAGCTTGCTTACATTAATTTGGATAACAACTTTACGAAGGTAATTGCATGAAGTATATATTAAAGTAGAAAGATTAATATTTAGCAACACTATGCAGTCGAATTGGCTCGCATTGACTGAAGTCGTTATTGGTCACTTTAGCGAAAAGGGAGTTTATGAAAAAGTACAATGAAATCAGAGTGAGAAAGAGTAGATGGAAAGACTTACAGTCTCCCCATTGACATTATTCCTTGTAAAAGGCCACTGTTACCACCCAAAACTGGGAGCAAAGCAAATAGTAAACCCACTGCACAATCCTGATATATAACAAGTGGTAGAGGAAAGATTGATATGCAATATAAGTCTAACTTAAGAACATATTACCTTATGAAAAGCTAACGAACTTAACATTTAAAACACTAACTAGAAAGATACCTGAAAAATAAGAGTCCCAATTGTAATTTGAACATGAAGAGCATTACTACTATTTCGCTCCACCAAAAACTTCACCACCTGGAAAAAGGTAAAAAAAAAAAATAGCGACCAATGCTTAGAATCAACTAGAAACCACTGATAAAAATATTTACAGTATGTTTTTGGGAAATGGGGTAAAAACATACTACTGCTGTTGATGACATGGACAGAAAGGAACCCACAAAAACACCCTCAGACAATGAAGCTCCAAATAACTGCAAACAAAAATGCACAATAACATTTACTGAAAAAAACTTGTAACTCCTTAATTCCAGTGAAGAACAAATCAGACAAGTCAGCACCATACCATGGAAAGAATGCCACACATGAACATAAAAATGACAATTTGAAGTAGTCCTCCAAGAACAGCAACAGCCCCCACAGCTTTTAACTTCATGCACAAAAATTTTAAAATAAGAAAATGGAAACAGAAAAGTTTTAGTAATACACAAGTCCAAATCAAAAACCTTAGACGAGGATAATAATATATTTCTTTACAATCTTAAAATATGGTTTGAGATTTAGTAAGAATAGTGTTATAGCAAGAAATTGGATGAAAGTGAGAAAGTTTTTGCAAGACAAGAATAACAAACCTTTGCCAGGGAAAATTCCAGCCCCAAAGCAAAGAGAAGAAACACTACACCAAATTGTGCAACAGTTTCAACCTGCATAAAAGTGACAAGGAAAATAAAGATATCAGGTGCATAATGACTGAGTAAAAACATAAAAACAATTAACAGCTTAAGTTGATGTTTCAAGTTAATGTAGTGGAAGCTTATGATGATCATGATATGTGCACATATGAAGAAATCTAGATCTGAAGAAGGTCAAGATTGTACACTGCAAAAGTGATTTTTAACCACCACTACAATAAGTAAGGCACAAGTTTTATAAAGACTGATCAGATTAGAAACTCAACATGCCCAGGAACCCTACGAATTCAGATTTAAGCCTAAATCAACTCCACAAAACTGGCTTGTTAGGTGAGAGTTGCCCCCCACTTATATAATCTACTTTGAATTTATCTTTAGTCAATATGAGACAAGTTTTTTTTAATACACTTCCTCCCATCCAACACCATCTTCAAATTTGGATTTAAATGAACTCAATCTCATAAAACCTGCATGTAAATTAAGAGTTCCCACCCCTACTTAGACGGACTTGTGTTTTCCCCAGTAAGAATGGTAGTGAGTCACTTAGAACAACATACCTGCACCATTTCACTGATAAATTTCAAACCGCCAGGTCCAATAAGGGAGCCTGCAAGAAGATAGCCCACGATAACCTACATGTTTTAAGAAAAATACATGAAATCCAACATTATACAAAGATTTCCAGTCAAATAAATTGCTTAATATCCCCAAAATATAATTTAAATATGAAAATCATCTACTGCATAAAGGACATTAAATGTCACAACGAGAAATAGTAACAATCACATACCGGTTGTCCCAAACAAGAAAAGACAATCCCACCAATGGCTGCAGAAACTATTACAACCACCAAATCTGATATTAGCCTGCATGAGCGCGCAGTTGTTCAAAGGTTGTCTCATAATAGAACAAACTGAAGAAACTCAAATTTCAAGAACTACAAAAACACAAAGGATCACAATCTAATATTATAAGAAATTCATAATTATAATCTTGGAGAAAAAATTTGGATACTCATTGGAAAGTAAGTTATCCTTCACTCTAAAAGTCATTGATACCTGGCAACTGTATTTTGAGAACACAAAAATAACTTGAAAGCATTTGGTGAAAAAGCCTTGCGCAAGAAAAAAAATCCATACCCATTTATTTTTTCACATGAAGAAAGAGAAAAGCACAGAAAGAGGTATTGCAGGACGATTCATCTGACATTTTCACAATTATACCTTCCAATTAACACAATTCCGCTCTTAACAGTAATACATTACTAAAATAACACATTCCATAATCCAGAAGTACTGATTTATGAAAAGAAAACTGCCCAGATACAGAACATTTAGTCCAGACTTAAAGCAATTTCTTAACACAATCCTATCCTTCGATTAGTCAATCAAGCTGATAAAGAATTCCCTGAGTAGTAATTGCAAGGATAAAATTCATAACATATCACCTCAAATCCACTTGAAGCACAGGATATTTGGATTTCTTGTTAGACATGACGAAGACATTGTCCTGTCATAATAGCATAAACAAGTAAGGAGGTTGAAACATAAATAAAAGTAGTTTAACATCATATTGAAGAACAAGCCAAAAGAGTCAGGGCTTTTATCACACCTTTTTATCAATCAAAGTTGTCACATCATCCGAATCTTCATTTTCCAGTGAGAACACATCTTGAAACTGAAATGCTCTCGTAGCACTACGGGAAATGATCATTTAAAAAAGATAATGAGTCATTGTGTATGCAATCGGGGTTACATGATTACATCTACTAATTCATTATAAGATGCAACTGAGAAACTAGATTGCACAGTATATGACCATACTTTCCCTCATGTGTATCATTTCTCTTTGGTTTGTCATGAGTAATTTTAGCTACAGTCTCCAATACAGCCTGCAAAAGAAGACCAGATGCTCAAAACTCATCTTTACATTAAAAAGAGTGGGATACCAGATATATAGACTCATGTCATGTAACTTCTCATGCAATATTTGAAACTGAATTTGATGTACATTTAGCCCGACTCATTTTATACACACACAATGAAACATCGACTTGTTCTCCACTGAATAATCCAATTCAACACAACTATTGATACCCAGAGTACTGGACCTACCTGCTGATCTGCTACACTGCTATTGAAGCTGCTTTTGTCAGATTCTGTTAAAGAAAAAAAAAACAGTGAGAATAGCAGACAACCTACTAAAAGAAAGAACTCAATGAGCTTCAGATCTATAAATTGATTTGTGACAGCTGGATCTAGTATTTCATTTCACAAGCAAACTCTGAAAAATAAATTACAATAGAGCAACATTTACACTGTATTTAATCAATAACAGATCATCCATGTTGACATCAATAGTAAAACCACAAAAAAGACAGTTAAACTGTAGCAGTATAGCAATTATTATATAGTATTAAAGCTTATAAGAATAAATGCAGATCTATCAATTCCATACCAGTACTAGTACACCCATTAAATATACATTTTAATGTACACGAAGCATCCATTTTTTATTTTTTTTAAACAAGGTTTTAGCTTCAGTCTAAACATGAGGTACTAAGGGGGCAAATGAGATTTTTATGCATCTCTCAACATGAACCCCAAACACATCTCTTGACGAGAACAGTTGAACCCCCACACCATGATTTACTGCTAATTTCACAAAACAAGAACAATACTGTTATCCTTCAAACCTTGCCGTTGATCCAGAATATATAGATGCTATAAGTACTCATCGTGCAACAGAGATGATTATAACACCCCATCACTCCACCATCATTGGGCAACAAAGAACAAGAGGGAAAGCAAACCAGTTGATATGCAGTTTCACTTTACCCCACCTACTTATAATCTCACGATGAAAAGAATACAAACACCGAGCCCAGAAATGCCAAAACGGTGAAGTAAGATCCAGAAGGAGGTGAATTGTCTGAGTAAATCCCCCCACACGCCAATCTCGATGCTTACTCACCTCTTCCATAAGAAGTTCCAAGTCCAGAACCCCGCCAACCATAAATCAACCTAGGTTATAATGCTCCATATTTACTTCTAGCAACCTGTTCACTACTTTACAACTACCCAGCTAGCGAACCAGACTATCCGGCCGATCGAGCAAAATAATCCCAAATTGCATTCCAACCAACCCTAGACAACCAGACAAGATAACACGCCTCAGTTTAACCCTTATCACCAGACTACCTTAAAAGCCCGTGGGGGCCCCAAGTGCACCAGAATAAAGAAGACCTAGAATCTTCTCACTTGTGGTTAAAGCACGAAAAGCACCACCTTCCCCTGACAAATGAGAATGGCATCATCCACACCACCCTCTGAAATAGCCGGTAATCATGTGCACTGTAGGTGTGATCCTCCCTCCGTTACAGGACTAGCCGGGATTCTTTTTAGAACAAAAGTCTATTTAAGCAATTTCACTTAATATAAGAATCTTCTCTGTTTATTCATCCCACAACTTTGGCCTCCTGGGCCAAGGTTCTCTTCTCTTTCAAGCTATAATAAGACTACACATACACTACAAGTTCGTGTTCGGCTTTAAGACTCTCCAGTAAGTAGCATGTTCTGTTCTCTAACACAAACACCAAGTCACTTCCTCGGCAACAAAACAAACAAACTAAAAAAAAAAACGGAACTTTAAACTACAACGCAAAAATTACATTTTGTTTAGAAAATGGGAAAACAAAACCTTCTGGTTGGTCATTCTCAGAAAACTCCTTCTCGAGAACGCGATCGAACATCTTGGCGAATGTGTTGTTGGATTCGGGCGACGTCAAATTGATGTTTCCGTAGAACCTCTCGCGCGTTTCCTTGTCCGATCTGGCCGCGCCGCAAACCCTAGCGCAGATCGCTAGGCACACAACACAGCACCAGAGCCCAAACGCCCGCCGCTCCTTCGGGCCGAGAGTCGCCGTCGTCATCGTCGTTCCGGTGGCGAAACTTCGGGTCGGGTCGGGCCAAAAAAAAAAACTGGGTTACGCGCAGAAGTGGGAAAAAGAGAAGGAAATGGAATGGAAGCGAATGAATGCAGAGTGGGAAAACGGTTTTCTCTGTTTTCAGACGAAGCTTGCTACACTTCTCGTTAGTTGCATTTGCATTATCGTGGTTGGTATTGTTGTTATTGTGAATGCATCAATGCAAGCACATTTTTTTCACTTTGTTGGGGTTTTGCGTAATTTCATTGATCTTTTACGCGAATAAATGTGAGATATTTTATGTTTTTATATTTTAGTCAAAAAAAATACGTTAACACCATTAATGTTTTATATATAATATTTAGGATTAATTACGTTTTTATTTCCTTAACTTTTTTAATTAATTTATTTTAAAATTTTAAATTAGTTTAGTTATTTATTTTTTAAAATATGTGAATTAGTTATTTTAATCAAATTTTATTAAATTTATTTAATCTTTTAAGTGCATCTTATATTAGTATTTAACCTAATATTAAAGTGAAAATATATTAAACTATATAAAAACTTTAAATACAATTTTAAATTACGTATAAAACATCAAATAAATCTAACAAACTTTAATTAAAAAAACTAAATTTACGTATAAAATAGACTAATTCTAAAATTTATTAAAAGTTAAGGAACCAAAATATATTTAACCCTGATATTTACATATTTTGCCATTTATGATTAGACAAGATTAAATGAAAATATTAAAAAAAAGTTAATTTTCTAAGTGGGTTTCTATAATTTATTATTTTGAGCTAAACACCTTGAAAAATATTGTTCTTTTTTTAATTATAGTAGCTTTCTATTTTCTTTTCCCTCACTTTTTCATTTCCAAGTTTAGTTAGTTGAAAGGAAGAAAACTTTACGTTTTGTGTTTTAAAAGATTTGGTGGAAGTTGAGTCACTTTTATTTGATGGTACAACTAATGTGGTGGTGGCCTGTTGCTTTTGGAAGAAAAAAAAAATACTATTATTAATTATTTAGATCTCTAGATTCTAAATTCTTACATAATGGCGTAATATTCAACAATGAATTAAAATTAAACTTCAAAATTATGCCGATAATATTGACATTGTTCCACTTCAAATTGGCCTAAAAGTCATAGCGAAACAGTAGTATGAAACCTGATACAAGATTAAAGAATTTAACCACTAATTTTACTTTCTCAATGAATGTTTATTGTTAAGTTCTTAAGTTCTAATATTTTTCATGTAAAGATGTTGAATCCCGACAAGAAATTAAGTTTCAAATGTGACATTGCATTGAATGTTCAGCACTTGTAGTGTTATTTTTGTTGGCAGCTACGTATTGCGGTGCATTGATGACAATTTATGACTAATCATTACCACATTTTAATTCTTGTCTTCTTCGTTAACTTACCTGTTTTACTGTTTTATTAATCAACACCGCCACACTTCTTTTTTAGTTTTTTTTTTTAATTCTTTTTGTAGTTTTTGTTTTTTTCTTAGAAGTCAAGTTAATTTTATGGTATTTTTTATTAGGTTAAATATGTTTATTTCTCAAGTTTGAGTAAAATTAAAAATTAGTCTTTCTTTTAATCAATTTAGTCTTTTATTTTTATAAATATGTGTATAGATTTAGTCATTTTAATCAAATTTTGTTAAATTTATTTGATATTTTAATTGCGTTTTATGATAATGTTTAAGTTAACATTAAAGAGAAAATGAGATGTGTCAGAGAAAATGTGTCAACAAAAGTAAACAATTCAAATACTAATAATGAAAATTAATGAAATGGGTTTTGAGATGTAAGATCAATTGGTTAGAAAGACTAAATTTACGCATTTCTATAAATGAAAAAATAAATTAGTTAAAAATTTCGAAGAGAGACTAATTCCAAATTTTACTAAAACTTAAAAAATCAAAAATATATTTAACTCTTTTTTATTTTTTATTTTTATTAAAAAATTAAATTAGTTATATAATATAATTTAATTTAAATTTTTTAAAAATTGATACAATTTGATATTTTTGTTAAACTTTTAAAATGGATTAATTTTTTTTTATCAAACTCTATACTAAATTACACGATAAAATAAATTATCTTTATTTATAACTACAATATTTAATGAAAAAAATTTGATTGATTTCAAAAATCTAATAAAAATAACATCAAATTTAAAAAAAAGTAAAAATAAAAACGAAAAAAATAATTACACCTTTGTGATAGATTGGTCACATGTTCATTCATGATTTTTTTTTTTCTTCACAGGAAAAGAAGTAGGACAAGAACATGTGTATTTGTGTCCATTCAAAGTGCTACGTGTTGTAGAACACAGGAGTGTGGCGTCCACAAGTTCAGGAACACGTGTCACTAGATTCGATCCTCTTCCTCTCTTATCTCATCCATTAGGGTTCATTGCAAGATAGTTGTTGTGAAGCCAAAAGGAAAGGAAAATAAACTCATAAACACAGCAAAAAATAAAAAGAAAGAGAAAGAGAGAGAGACCCTTTTGAATGGAGTCTGTTTTAAGCCAAGTTGGTGTAAGTTTCTTCAATGGGATTACCCCAAAAGGGGTTGTTGTTAGTACCCATTTCAAGGGTTGTTCTTTAGGTGTTGGTGGTGGTGGGAGACCAAAGCGTGCAGTGTTGGTGAAAGCTGAGGCTGTGGGTATAAACCCTGATATCAGGAAGAGTGAAGAGAAGGTGGTGGATTCTGTTGTGGTCACTGAAATCTCTAAGCCCGTCACTGCTTATTGCAGGTAAGCTTCACTCTATCAAGCTCTTGCTTTCTGGTTAATTCTAACATTGTATCATACTTTTCTGCGCCATTTTTGGTTAAGCAGAAAGGGACAAGAAAGCAATAGAATAGGGTGCATATCCTTTGTTTGAGGAAAAAATAGATCGAAATACTTCCTGTTTGATGAAAAGTGTTGTGTTAAGTCTATCTTGATATGGTTTTACCTTTGAAAGTTACATGTATGTGGTTTATTTACATCCATCCAACAAATCTTCATCTTACTGAGTGCTTTTGGTGCAGATGTTGGAGATCTGGGACTTTTCCTCTGTGTGATGGAAGCCATGTGAAGCATAACAAAGCCACTGGTGATAATGTTGGGCCTCTTCTTTTGAAAAAGTAGAATTATGATGATCATGGATTGTTTTCGTTGGAGAATTACATTAAATTTTAGAAGGAATTATTTAATGAATCAGACTTTGCATTTCAATGTTTTAATTGAAACTTGGCTTATGTTGTGAATGTGATTCCTTTTACTGTCTATTTTGATTTGTATCTTTGCAATAATTTTGTTTAAGTCAGCTGCAAGTGTCAGTATCTTTTTTATCTTCAGCTGCGAGTGACAGTGTGCAACCATGTGAAAGTAATTTCTTAAAACATTGTATTCATCTAAAATATATATAGTCCTTGAGCTAGAAGGACATTTATTATAGTGTATTATACCTATAAAAATTCTATCAATGAGCTTATTAAAGAATCTAACAATGAAATTCATTTCAACTAATTGAGAATCTAACTGAGTAATTTCTAGTTAACATGTAGAAGAATATCAATCTATTCATTTATCAACTGACAGCCATTAAGGGGAGTGTGTCACTCTGCAAATCTTGTCTTCTACAAGACTGCAGATCCATGACACCCCATTATATTGCTCTTCAAACTGTCAAATCAATGGTGTGAAATACAAATCTACATATAATAGAATAAAGCATTTTTCAAACGCCAGAATATTAATAATTGCCGACTTTAATATTCATTCAATGTATAAAAGGATGGTCGACAGTGACACAAAATCAACAATCAGTAGTAAATACTGTTACAGAAAGTTCTGGTTATTGAATCTTCAAAATTGTACAAAGGAGGAAGGAAATGGATAGTCTACAAATAATGTGCTCAAGATAAGTATCATCATGTGCCCAAAACAGGACCTAAAGTGTGTCTTCATCCAAGTAAAATAATGTTTTCTCCGACCACCTCAATAACAAACACCTAAATACGCCGTTTCTTTGGTAATCTGCAGCCATTATGGGGTTTTCTAGTGGTATCTTCAATGAATACAATTGGATTTCTACCGCCTCGAGAATCAGCAGTAAAGCCCTCCTTCCAGCTCAGTATTGCTTGCCTTTTTCTTCTGAAATGGGTAAATCCATTCACTTTCATGACCACAGATTTCAATCCCAAACCCCTAGATCTCCGGCCCACAACTTCCGCAGTTGCCTCGGCGGCATACCTAGAAAGCTTTTGCCCTGATTTCAGGTCTTTCAATGAACCAGCAGAGCCACTGAGTTTAACATTTCCTTTAGAATCTGTTACAGTCACAAAGGTATTATTACGTAACATCTTTATATGAACATGATCGGCATCCTGCTCATACTGATACTCAAAAGAAGAACCTCTCGTAAAATTATCTCCATCTAAAATTCCTCTTACAAAGTCCATAGGCCTAGAATTCAAGCCAGTCCCAGCATCATTCTCACTTTCGAGGTTTATGTTCTCTTTTTCTTGCATAAAATCGGGAGGGGCGTCTTCATTTGCTTTCACATTCTGGCCCAGATTATTCCACATTCTGGGATTCCTGTTCCCTATATTCTGCATAAAATTTGGATAGGCGTTGGCATTTGCATTCACATTCTGGTTCACATTATTCCAGTTTCTGGGGTTTCTGTTTTCTAAATTCTGCATGAAGTTTGGACGAGCATTCCCCTCTGCATTCACATTCTGGTTCACATTATTCCAGTTTCTGGGGTTTCTGTTTTCTAAATTCTGCATGAAGTTTGGACGAGCATTCCCCTCTTCATTCACATTCTGGCTAGTTTGAATCCTCCAATCAAAATTTGAACTAGAAAATCCCCTAACGTGTCCTGCGGTTACAAGAGAAAATTCCTTATAAACACTGTTGGGGGATAAGCTGGAAAAAAAATTAAACCTCTATATGAAAAATTAGATGATAGAGTTATTTCAACCATTTAAGAATCAGAATTCGATTATAAGCCCCAAACGCTACATGTCAAGAAAATCCAAATAAACAAAGTAACCAGTCACTACTGTACCAATATTTCAAACCAAATAAAAGGAAATCAGTACTTCAAAAAAAAATTAAAGATAAACCCCTTAAATGTAGGCATCCAAAAGTCATCATGATGAGAAAAAGATAGACGGTCTGAAGTTATTCAACATGAAGAACGCAAGATCCTCACAATCTCTAATAGCTTGAAGATCCCTATCAAAATCTTTCAAAAGAAGGGTACAGTCATTTTCCCACAACAACGGAAGCTTAAATTTTCATTCCTTCATATAAGAATAATAGAAACGAGTCCATTTGATTTGTCAAAATCTCTCTCTTCATGACATTAAAATAAAAAAATCACTCCTCCAGACATGGAAAAAGACCACTTCCAAGTTCAGCACAAGGTTTTAAATTGCAATGACGATTGAATTTTCGTCCGGATCGAAGCTTTTCCAAATCTTGCCAAAATCAAGGGGCCAGACCGTTTTCCAAAACCTTTGTTCAGCATACAATATTCATGTAATTTAAGCTAAAAAAATGATTACAAGCCGTGTTCCTCAATTGTAAGATCTTGGAGCTTGCGAACATTAATTTGGATAACAACTTAAGGTAATTGCATGTTTAAATACAGGTTCAGTATATATTAAAATAGAAATTTAGCAACACTACGCAGTCCAATTGGCTTGCATTGACTGAAGTTGTTATTGATCACTAAGCAAAAAGGGAGTTTATGAAAAAGTACAATGAAATCAGAGTGAGAAAGGGTAGATGGAAAGACTTACAGTCTCCCCATTGACATTATTCCTTGTAAAAAGCCACTGTTACAACCACAACTGGGAGCAAAGTAAATAGTAAACCCACAGCACAATCCTGATATATAACAAGTGGTAGAGGAAACCACGAGCAAAGCACTCATGCACAAATCCAACATCGTATCTAATACTATTATCACACGCAAAAAACATAATGTGAACCTAAAAATGACGAACTTCTCAGCATAGTTAAAAACTGCACTAAAGTGAAATCCATAATAAAGTAACAACTTAATTCACCACTTCGCACAAACCCAACAACACAAATCAGGGAAGATGAACATTCCCTTTGCCATAATATACTTTCCCATTTGAAAACAGCCAACACGGTCTCTAATCTCTACCCATCCACACATCCAAACGACGCTATCAAAATTACAAATGTAAGAACCGCTGCGACTTTCTATTTCCTCAGTTTCGAGAACCAAAACGAAAGATGATTCGATTCGTTTCTCCATTTCAAAACCGATTAAAGTGAAGGTAGAGAGATTCGAATAGTACCGTCGTTTAGAGGTAAGTGGCGAGGTCGCACAGCGGCATCGAATGGAAGCGCAGGTTTGGGTGCAAGGAGAGATACAAGAGAAGATCCACGACCATGGCGAATGCAAGAGAAAAATCGATACATTGGTTTCTTGTTGTAATGTTAGGGTTCTGATTTTCTGTTTCGTTTCTTCCTTAGTAGAAAGAAAGAACTGAGTACTCAATTTTTATTTTTTATTTTTCAGTTAAAAGACACTGGGCTTGTTTAAATGGGCCTGTGTTTATTTTAATGGTAGACTTTGCGAGTAATGCCTAAATAGAAGTCACAAACATGTTTCGAACAAAAAAAACATCGAAAAATTTGAGTTAAATGTTCTGAAAAGGAAAATTATAAGGATTGTTCTTCCCATGTTGTTTCTTGCGTCAGGACTGAGACTTTCAGTCTCACAGTTTCACTCTTGAACTTTTCTACAGTTATATAAATTCTTCCTTTCAGTGACCAAGGAATAATTCAACTATAAAAAATGGCATTTTCTAACCATTGTTTCAATGCAAAGGTTCTTTTTAGCCATTGTTTATGTTATGTTTCAATGCAAAGTTCTTTCTTTTCTTCATAGATGTCGGAAACTTTAGATGTTTAGTCAATTTAGGGAAGAAGCTGTGTTCAAAAATGACTTCACAATGTTCGTATGAACGTGTCAAATTGACAAAAAAAGCAGTGAAAGTAATCAGTGAAATAACATACTAAATTTTAATGAGATCACCAATTTGAAGTAGAGTGAGATCATACATATGATAAGAACGGATATTATAATTACAAGAATAGATTTAATCTTTTCAGGAATATCATATGTGAAATTTCTTCTATTTATGGTATTAACTTCATTTTCTTCATTCATTAAATACGATTTCAACTCGTTGTTTTTTCTCTTTCATTCTTTTAAATTAAAAATTCAAATAAGTAGATTGGTTCGAATTGAATTCAAAGTTATCCAACTCAATAATCACTCCTTATAAGCTGTTTTTAATAAATTCACTGCACATCATAGAAAAAGTTCTTCTGCATTTATCATTTGTAAGAGAATGTAAGAGGGGTATTCTCACACAATCAAACAGAAAAGTTGATTGCAACTCTGTACAGTTTAAGCTAAACCGAATCTCCCATTGAAGTTTATAAAGAACCAAAAAACTTCCATTGAAGTTTGAATAGGTAAAGGGGTGGTTGTGCAGTTCTAAAGAAAACCTTGAACTCCACGTCCTGCTATGGCGTCTCTATATATAGAAACTGCTTCTTCCATTATCTTAGCTTGGGCCAATAATTCTGCTCTCTTTTTTCCGGAAGGATGAGTAGAGAGATAATTTCTGAGGGCAGAATCACCACCAGAAATCTTTCCCAACTTCTCATACACTTTAGGTGCCACCCGGGGATCATAGCCAGCTGATGCAATTAACAGCAGGCCAATGTAATCAGCTTCCATTTCCATCCTGTGAATAAATTGAGTTTTTTAGAAAATTTGTAACCCAAAAAACCAATCATTAAACGAATATTACTATTCTTGATGCCTCCATAATTAGCATTGCATCACAGAAGGTTTTTGTAATTATAATAATCTTCAATTTCAATGAAAATAAACCTACCAAGAAGAACAAACACAAACAGGCATGTACAATTTCAATGGAAAGCCAACCTTGAAAAGCAGAAAGAAAACACAAAGCGTATGAAAAATCTAACCACAAATAGTAATAGAAAAAGGTAATTAAAAAGAAGAAAAGAGGATGAACACACTATTAAAAAGATGAATTGATTATCACTTGGATCATGTTCATCAAATATCATGCGAGTTCAAGAATAGGTTTAAATTCATCAAAATACAATTGTCATTGGTCAATATTCTACTGAGTGAGAACATTTAGTTCTGAGAAGAAATAAAGCACCCCCCTCTTCTAAATAAATTATGTTCAAGAAACAGAAATTATCACTAGGACAGAAAATGAAACCTATTTCGCTTTTGTAAAACAAACATTATTATAGAATTAATACATTGAATTTACTAATTTGCGTAACACCTATATTGAGCACTCATCTACTATCATTCGCTCCTTTACTAAAGCCATTTATGCAGTAATTCATGTAGATGATAACTGCTAAGCATTGAACATACCATATATAGGTTTGCTTTCTAATGCCTTCATAAAATAAAGCATAGTGAATGTTCTGCTTTTTTTTTTTTTTTCTCATTACTGTCCAGAGTCCAAGCCATATGGAATCATCCCAATCGGTTGGATTTGTCGCTTGTAGGATATTCAAGAAATCAATCATACATCCCTACATTCTATTGTGATTAAGAAGCTAAGAGGATAACTATTGACCATACAACTGCAACCTATATCAACTCTGTCATTCAACATGTATCCATCAACTGGATTCATCCTATAATGGTACAAAAACCATACATCTGAACACAAGATATATTCAAGTCACAGTAAAATATATAGTAATCATGCAATTTGCATATAGATAGTAAACACATAATTGGACATGAACTGGTTT
Organism: Vigna unguiculata; assembly: GCF_037176805.1. Classification (NCBI taxonomy): domain Eukaryota; kingdom Viridiplantae; phylum Streptophyta; class Magnoliopsida; order Fabales; family Fabaceae; genus Vigna; species Vigna unguiculata. The sequence continues at coordinate 45,820,445 of NC_140795.1, read as the reverse complement.
CTGTTTTTAGCCTCTTCTTTTGTAATTTAAAAAGATCTCTAACTATTCAAAGAAAATTAATTGATATCAAGTTCATATAATGTTTCACATGTAAGAAAAATACAAGTACTTATGGTTCAACAGTCAAATTGAAGGAACATTGTGATAATCTACTCGTTCTGCTTGATCTGGCAAAGCAATTTATTAAGAAATCCAACAAAGCAACAGCACTGCTTTATAAATTCAACACATTTCAACAAGTCATGACAAGTATTATCTTTCAATGAATTTCCACTAAATGAATCTAATATTATTAAAGGTCACAGAGAAAATCAATTGGTTAGAAAGAGAGATAGTGAACAAAGCATACCGCCTGGAGAAAGGTAGGTGCAAGAAAAGGGATGACATTGTGTTTACTATATCAGGTGTCATAAATTGATAAAGGATCAACTGTAAAATAGCAAACCACAGGTTCTTTGTAATCCCCTCTGCACTGTGTCTTGCAACAGCATGCCCAATCTAATTAACAAGAAAACCCATATAAACTCACATGTCTGCATAAAAGAACAAGTTAGCAAGATGTAAGGTGTAGGCATAATACCTCATGTCCAAGGATTGTTGCTATCTCTGTATCACTTCTAAAATGCTCAAGCAAACCAGTGAACACAACTATCTTCCCACCAGGTAAGCAGAAAGCATTAACTACAGGCTCATTTACCACCAAAATTTCCCAATTGAATCCATCCAAATGTGATGTAGCAGCCTCGGAACCTTTCTCCTGACCCTTTTTCCGGCTTTGCTGAATCCATTTGTCATCAAGAATCTCATCCTCCTTGTTCCAATTCCCTTCAATTTTGTCACCACTCTCAGCAGCCAATGCATTCAATGTCTCCCTTCCATGCTCTTCACTTAGCGTAGAATGCTCTGATGCATACCCCAAGTCACTCCACACCTGCTCCTTCCTCAATCCTCTCTGCAATGCACCAATTATATCCTTTGCAATCATTTTCACCCTCACACTCTCAGGATGTATAGGAGGCAATATTTTGCCCTTAAAACCAGCCTTCATATTCTCAAATTCGCTCTCCCCAAGCTTCCTCTCCATGCTTTTTGACAACAGAATCAAATGGGTTCGCTTGGTGTAAGGAACTGTTTCTAAATTCCCAAAATAAACAGTGACTAAAACTCCAGAACCAACCACGACAACAATGAAAACGTGCCTAGGATTTTGAAACCAGCGCCTTGGCCCTCTTGGCCTGAAATGCTGGACCTTGTAAGGATCCACGTAGTAAAATCTCTTAGCCCCAAAAAGAAACGGATTGCGAAGGTTCTTGTTAACTCCATAAACGGCTCGAGCGCCTAGTCTCTGAGAAATTGAACAAAACGAAGAGAACCCCTTAAAGCTAGCTCCTTCTGATTGGCAAATTCTCGAACTAGGCTGAAAAATTGAAGTCTGAGACGTAACCCTTGAAGCCAAGTTGCGAAAAACCGTTCTGTACCACCCCATGATCCTGAAAACGCCAAATCCAAATTACAAAAACAGAAACAAAACACGGGAAATCTGAAGATTTAGAGCTACTCAAAATTCTTCTGGGTCCGCGGTTAGTCAAATCGTGGAGATGAACGAAGGAGTATGGTAAAAGGTGGAAGGTTGACGAAGACGCGAGAACATCACAACGTTAAGAATCGAAGAATCTAGACAGAGAGAATCACAGAAACACACGTGAGAACAGAAAAGGAAAACCAAATTGAAGTGAAGAGTGGTTTTCGGTATCATGAAATGAAACCGGTGTTTGCTATGCCCTGCGCTCAAGTAGTAGGCACAAAGAATGTGTTTGTAAATATTTTTCAATTGATAGAATATTTTTCAATATAGTTACTATTACTCATTAATTAATGTAAATATTTTATCGTTTCTAACCTATCTTACAAGTAAAATAATATTAAATGGCTATTGTAACAAGTTAAATTAAAAAATTATGCAAAATTAAAAAGTAAAAAAAAAATGATAAAGGAGAAAGATTTTGTAAGCGGCTGTCTATTCAAAAATTGAGAAAGATTTTTTTTTTTCATTTTATTTATTAAATATTATACTTTATAATTATATTTATTTAGTAATTTGTTTTTAATTTCATTTTAATTTATTTTATAATTATTATCTCAGTATTTAGTTATATTTTTTAATATTTCATGTGATAATTTAATTAAATTTGTATTAAAGTGGTTGAGAGAGTGCTACATGACAGGGTATATCCAACGTTTACTTTGCATGTAAGAATTTGATTCACTCCACTACTTTCACCTTCGCCTAAAGTTATCACTTCACACAATCACTACTCTGTTATATTTTTCTTTATAGAGAGAACCACCATTCTTTCTTCTCTTTTCATCTCCATCAAAAACTCTTTCAACATTAGCAAAATTAAACACATCCACCTATGTTTCATTCATAGTACACTACAATACTTAATATGACAATTAATAATTTTAAACACCATTATAATAATTTATAATTGTAATTTTCTTTTTTTTTAAATAAAGAATAAATTAGTATATGGGTAAAAATAAGCGCAACTAAATAATAAAATTGTTGAGAATAGAAAAAGATTATAAAGCCCGGTCCAAAACCTTAAAAAAGAGTGGGAGTGCATCAACAAAATGATGGGTACGAATAATGATCTGACCCAAAATATTTTAAAAACACAAAAAGAGTGAGTATAACAAACAAAGAAGTCCAAAAAAGGCCAGCCCATATTCATTTTCTGATTATTTTTATTTTTACTTATTATTGTTTTTCTTTATTCCTAACACGTTTTAAAAAAAAGAACAACCTACGAGCTTCTTCCTTGTCATCTTCAACCCATAGCTCTGCTTCACTCGAACCACACCAGCCGTGACCAACCCCTAAACCCGCCGGTAGCATTGCTATCAAACCGGACTCGTATGTACCGTCGCGCCATATCATATAATTATAATTTCGATTAATACAATAATAATTATATATTTATCATAATTTTTAAAATTATTGTACACTTTTTAATATATATAATTCATGTATTATATAATATTTTTAAAAAAATAAATATATCGACCTATTGTGACGTCCCATTTTTAATAGAATACTCTACCTAATAAGGCATCACAAAATTTTGATAAAGAGACCTAAGCAGATAAACATGAAACGTAAGAAGGATAACTAGTACAGTCATCCGGAGTCACTTAAAAGAAACTTAGGCATACCACATTGTCCTAAGTAAAAGGAAATTTAAAAAGGGGTGCAACAGTTTTGCAAAAAGGTTGCCACTAAGGCAACTAATACAAAAGGCCTCATGGCCCTGAAACTATTCCTAATACATCCAGACAGGGAAGTCTAGGCCGCACCGCTGCGTCTCCCGGATCCATCACGAACCTCCCTCTCATCTGCTCCCACCAGTAAGGTGATCATCGCAAGAGAGAAAACATAACAGAAAACAAACACAACATGCAAGGGTAAGCTAGTGCAATATAAGACTTATCATGGTATAAAGGAATAAGTGCGTAAACATTCTCAGACATACAACACAGAGGCACATAATTCATGTTATGACAAGCAAGCAAACACTATGACTCGATTATCCGGATACATATATTAAGATCGGATTCACTGGACGCTTGCACTTGTGGTGGCCTCTACTGCTCTGCAGAGCCATTGCCAATGGGTTTCACCCTACCACACACAAGGTTAGCCTTTTTAAACGTCTAAGGCCATTATCCTGCCAAAGACTAGGGCCTCCCGCTACTCTCACCACTTGGGTCAGTTTGCTCTACTTGAGACTCATTGACCCTTTAGAGTTTCGGGATGCGATCCTTACTTGAATCCTTACCTTAATATATACACTACACGCCACCATAGTCTCCCCATGGGACTCATGGAATTACGCCTATCTCATCATCACAAACATATGTCTCATACAATTCCCACCTCTTTTTGGTCATTCATCCACTTGTCATGTTAAAACATCACGAAGCCACAAACTCATGATCAATCTCATACCAAGCATGCTAATTTCATTCATAAGAATTCCAAAACACCCAAACAGTTAAGAAAACATGTCACACATTCGCAAACTCGCTCAGGCGAGACGCTGGTCTTACTGACGCAGCGGATTCTCGCTCAGGCGAGATGAACAACGTGGGGCTTCCACGATTTCTCGCTCAGGCGAGATGAGCAACGTGGGGTCTCCACGATTTCTCGCTCAGGCGAGATGAGCAACGTGGGGTTTTCACGATCTCTCGCTCAGGCGAGACCTCCTCGCCTGAGCGAGACATGGCGTCGCTCAGAACGCGGACTGGTCGCCTAGGCGAGTTCTCGTGGCAGTGAGTGCTCTGATACTCTCGCCTAGGCGAGACGAGCTCACTTGGGCGAAAATAGCAGAGTTCATCGCTGTCCACCCACATGCAATGGCGGAAACCGCCCAGATCTACCCCCAAACACACATGCAACTCCATTTCATCCAATAAAAACACACTATGCACGCATACAAACAGACAACGACCGAAAACAGGCAAGAATAACTTAAAACCGATGAATCTAGCTTCCCTTACCTTGGTTTAAGTACCACAAGACAACAGACCCGCGATCAACGAAATAACAGCTCCTGAACCAAGGAAGCGGGCTAGAACTGGAAAAGAGGACAAAACTGAAGTTAAGAATCTTAACTCTAACTCGCACCACGCGTTTTAAACGGAGAGGAAAAGGGAATGAACGAACCAGGAGCTTCGAAGTTCACTTACCTGAAACAAAGAAAGGAGTTTTGGTAGCTTGGAGACGTGCGGATGGTGTGCCCTAGCAGAGTACCTAACAGAGGGCAAGGTATGGAACTGCTGTTTCTGAAAAAAGAAAAGTTGAGGAATGAGGAGAATGGAGGGCTTGTGTTAGGGTAGGGTGCCCTTCAGAGGGCTGCCCTTGGGCCTACGAAGGGCCAGGCCCACACCTCTGGGACAGCAAAGGATAAGAAAAAAAGGCTTACAATATCTCCCCAACAACAAAAATTTTTCGTCCTCGAAAAATTAGACTTACCAGAACAGATGCGGATATGAACTCCTCATGTCCTCCTCAAGCTCCCAAGTAGAGTCACCCGTCCTCTGGTCCCATATGACCTTCACAAGACTGGTGGCTCTTCCCTTGCGCTCCTTCACTTTGCGGTCCTCTATAGCCACGGGTTGCACCACTACCTGGAGATTCTCCTTGACTTCCACATCCTCCGCTTCCAACACATGTGATGGGTCAAAAACATACTTCCGTAGCTGTGAAACATGGAAGACCGGGTGTAGATTAGCCAACTGGGGTGGCAATGCAACCTCATAAGCCACGGACCCTATCCTCCTCAAGATCTGATATGGACCCAAAAACTTAGGAGACAGCTTCCTTGAGCGGATAGCCCTCCCCACACCAGTGGTTCGGGTCACCCTCAAGAACACATGCTCCCCAGCCTCAAACTCTAAGGGTCTCCTTCTTCGGTCTGCATATGCCTTCTGCCTACTCTGAGATGCTTGCAACCTGTCTCTCACTAACTGCACCTTCTCTGTGGTTTGTTGCAACAACTCAGGTCCTACCAAAACTGACTCACCATCCTGGTACCAACATAAGGGAGTCCTACATCTCCTCCCATACAAAGCCTCATAAGGCGCCATACCTATACTCGCTTGGTAACTGTTGTTATAGGTAAACTCTACCAGCGGTAACACCTCGTCCCAACTGCCAAGGTGATCCAAGATACAAGTCCTCAGCAAGTCTTCCAAAGACTGAATCACTCTTTCTGACTGGCCATCCGTCTGAGGGTGATAAGCAGAACTCATCCTCAACCTGCTGCCCATAGCCTCCTGCAGTGCCTGCCAGAACCTGGAAGTGAACCGGGGGTCTCTATCAGACACTATGCTACTAGGCACTCCATGAAGTCTCACTATCTCTCTGATGTAGAGCTGGGCCAACTTGGTCATGGACATTCTGAGATTCACTGCCAAAAAGTGAGCACTCTTCGTCAAACGATCCACCACCACCCATATAGCATCATGTCCTCTCACGGTGCGAGGCAAGTGGGTAACAAAATCCATGGCTATGCTATCCCACTTCCACACCGGAATATCCAAGGGTTGAAGCGTTCCACCGGGTTTCTGATGCTCCACCTTTGCCTTTTGACAAGTCAAACAGGCATACAAACTGTGCAACCTCCTTTTTCATGCCCTGCCACCAAAAGTTCTCCTTGAGGTCTTGGTACATCTTAGTCATGCCGGGGTGCAGACTAAGACGACTCTTGTGTCCCTCCTCAAGGATTAACTTCCTCAACTCAACATCCTCTGGTACACAAACTCTGCCTCTGAACCTCAACACACCATCATTCCCCAAGGCAAACTCCTTGGCCTGATCCGTCCCCAGTAGTTCTTTCACCTTTTGTAGGCTAACATCACTTGCTTGCCTTTCCCTGATTAAACCCAGAAAGTCACTAGATATGACCAAGGTGCTACACCTGATGAATTCCGGCTCCAACTCAAACCGTAGCTTCATGTCTCTGAAACTCTCAAGCAATTCCAACTCTTTCATCATCAAGTGTGCCACATGCATTGTCTTCCTACTCAATGCGTCTGCCACCACATTCGCTTTCCCTGGATGATAGAGAAGCTCGAAGTCGTAGTCCTTTAAAAACTCTATCCACCGCCTCTGCCTCATATTCAACTCTTTTTGATCGAAGAGATACTTCAAGCTCTTGTGGTCACTAAACACACGGAACTGTGCACCATACAAGTAGTGTCTCCATATCTTCAAAGCAAAAACCACCGCTGCTAACTCTAGGTCATGAGTGGGGTAGTTCTTCTCATGAACCTTCAACTGCCTTGAAGCATAAGCCACTACTTTCCCCTCCTGCATCAACACACATCCAAGACCCTGATGAGAGGCATCACAGTAAACCTCAAAGGGTTTACTCACATCTGGGATTACCAACACTGGAGCACTCGTCAACCTCTGCTTAAGCTCTCTGAAGTTCTCTTCACATCTATCAGTCCATGCAAACGGTTGGTCTTTTCTGGTTAGCTGTGTCAGGGGTGCCACTATCTTGGAGAACCCCTCTATAAACCTTCTGTAATAGCCAGCTAAACCCACGAAGCTCTGAATCTCTGACACTGACTTGGGACACTCCCACTGTATCACGGCCTCTACCTTAGCTGGATCCACAGCTATACCCTGAGCTGATATAATGTGCCCCAAAAACTGCACCTCTCTCATCCAGAAGTCGCACTTTGACAACTTGGCAAACAGTTGCTTCTCCCTCAAAATACCAAGCACTACCCTCAGATGCTCGGCATGTTCCTCCTGCGTCCTGGAGTAGATGAGAATGTCGTCTATGAAGACCACGACAAACTGATCTAAAAACGGACGGAAGATCCGGTTCATGTAATCCATGAACAAAGCCGGGGCATTAGTCACACCGAACGGCATGACAACATACTCGTAATGCCCGTATCTGGATCTAAAAGCAGTCTTCTCAACATCTTCTGCCTTCACCAGAATCTGATGATAACCCGACCGGAGATCAATCTTGGAGAACACTGACGCCCCATGTAGCTGATCCATCAAATCATCTATTCTTGGCAAGGGGTACTTATTCTTGATAGTCAGCTTGTTCAGCTGCCTATAATCCACACACAACCTTGAGCCACCGTCCTTCTTCTTTACCAACAAGACAGGCGCCCCCCACGGCGAAGCACTCGGTCGTATAAACTGTTTCTCAAGCAGTTCCTTTATCTGCTTCTTCAACTCTACCAAATTATCCGGCTACATATATTAAGATCGGATTCACTGGACGCTTGCACTTGTGGTGGCCTCTACTGCTCTGCAGAGCCATTGCCAATGGGTTTCACCCTACCACACACAAGGTTAGCCTTTACACGTCTAAGGCCATTATCCTGCCAAAGACTAGGGCCTCCCGCTACTCTCACCACTTGGGTCAGTTTGCTCTACTTGAGACTCATTGACCCTTTAGAGTTTCGGGATGCGATCCTTACTTGAATCCTTACCTTAATATATACACTACACGCCACCATAGTCTCCCCATGGGACTCATGGAATTACGCCTATCTCATCATCACAAACATATTTCTCATACAATTCCCACCTCTTTTTGGTCATTCATCCACTTGTCATGTTAAAACATCACGAAGCCACAAACTCATGATCAATCTCATACCAAGCATGCTAATTTCATTCATAAGAATTCCAAAACACCCAAACAGTTAAGAAAACATGTCACACATTCGCAAACTCGCTCAGGCGAGACGCTGGTCTTACTGACGCAGCGGATTCTCGCTCAGGCGAGATGAACAACGTGGGGCTTCCACGATTTCTCGCTCAGGCGAGATGAGCAACGTGGGGTCTCCACGATTTCTCGCTCAGGCGAGATGAGCAACGTGGGGTTTTCACGATCTCTCGCTCAAGCGAGACCTCCTCGCCTGAGCGAGACATGTCGTCGCTCAGAACGCGGACTGGTCGCCTAGGCGAGTTCTCGTGGCAGGGAGTGCTCTGATACTCTCGCCTAGGCGAGACGAGCTCACTTGGGCGAAAATAGCAGAGTTCATCGCTGTCCACCCACATGCAATGGCGGAAACCGCCCAGATCTACCCCCAAACACACATGCAACTCCATTTCATCCAATAAAAACACACTATGCACGCATACAAACAGACAACGACCGAAAACAGGCAAGAATAACTTAAAACCGATGAATCTAGCTTCCCTTACCTTGGTTTAAGTACCACAAGACAACAGACCCGCGATCAACGAAATAACAGCTCCTGAACCAAGGAAGCGGGCTAGAACTGGAAAAGAGGACAAAACTGAAGTTAAGAATCTTAACTCTAACTCGCACCACGCGTTTTAAACGAAGAGGAAAAGGGAATGAACGAACCAGGAGCTTCGAAGTTCACTTACCTGAAACAAAGAAAGGAGTTTTGGTAGCTTGGAGACGTGCGGATGGTGTGCCCTAGCAGAGTACCTAGCAGAGGGCAAGGTATGGAACTGCTGTTTCTGAAAAAAGAAAAGTTGAGGAATGAGGAGAATGGAGAGCTTGTGTTAGGGTAGGGTGCCCTTCAGAGGGCTGCCCTTGGGTCTACGAAGGGCCAGACCCACTCCTCTGGGACAGCAAAGGAAAAGAAAAAAAGGCTTACACCTATCAAATACTTATCTTGATCGATACAAATATACAAATATTATATTCGTACATCTTACGTCTTAGGTTTTAAATGTTCATCTTAAAAAAAGATAATACTAATTGAAAACAAATAGGAGCGACACCGAGCAGAGGCAAAGAAGGACCAACAAGTCCATCAACAATTCAACAAGCGCGGTAATAGGGCAGTAGGTGTGACATGGACATTGCTTCGTAAAATTATCACTGTTTTTCAATTTTTATTTTTATTTTTAACGATACTTTCAAACAACCGTTATTAAAAGTTATATTTATTTATAAAATTATTATCATGTTTTTGTTCCCAGTAATAAATGTAAAACCGTCAAAAAAAAATCATGAAAACATATTTTATATCAATGAATATTTCATTGATATATTTTTAGGAAATAGTTTATAAATATTTCATGAATTATTTTCACTAGCACTTTAATTCATGTCGTAAAGGAAGTATATAAAGCTTTAAAAAAATGTATCTTAAAAAATTTATGTCTGTGAAAGTTTGATTAGTTGATATTATTGTTCACCTTTTGTTATCAAAGCTAAAGTTATTACACTCAAACCACCAATTTGTTTTGGATTGAAATACATGTCACAATTTTTTGAGTCCAATTTTTTTAATGATTTTTTTTTTTTGTGTTATCCTTAAAAAATATTATTTTAATGTATTTTAAAACTTTAAAGTCATTAATTATAAATATATTTTTAAGACACAACAGAAAAATAATTAAAAAAAAAATTCTCTGACAGAAAATATAAATTTATTTATTTTTCATTAAAGTGTTTCAAAAGTGAAAAAAAGAGTCATTTTTTCATAAATGGAACTAATTCATGTTATGATTAGTTTATAAAAAATCTGATATAACTTTTATAATTTATGTATGAATTAATTTTAACTTATAAATATTTTTTTTTTGAAAAAACTTATGAATAATCTAATTCAAACAAGTAGTGTTTATTTTATAATAACTTAGGGTGGTCCTTTATTGAGGTACATAGTTGCATATAATTAAACTGGTAGTTATCTAAAGCACTACTTCTATATTGACTTTAGTAGTGAAAGTTTATGCAGAAGAAAATGATGAAGCAGGTTCTTCTTTTCCTCTGCTTTGCCTCTGCTTTAACCCTTTCATTCTCAGAGTCCAAATCTGATTCTCTTCAAAATCCTGATACTGATTCCTTCTCTTTTGGCTATATTCAGGTACGAAAGTGTGTGATCTTTCGAGCAACACCTTTTTTTTTCTATTTTGTTTTTTCATGATTAGTTTTTGTGTTGAATAGACGAAGACCCCAGAGAACTGTTCTTACCTTGTGATTATATCTACAAGTTGTTCATCACCCAAGTTCACATGGGAGAAGATCGGAATTGCTTTTGGAGATGCTCATGGCAACGAGGTTTTGCTTCGCATTTATCATTCAATTAATTTTAAATGTTTGGGTTAAATATGTAAATTTTAGAATTAGTCCATTTCGAAACTTTGAACTAATTTAGTCCTTTATTTTTTTAAATATGCGGATTTAATCATTTTAATCAAATTTTGTTGGATTTACTTGATATTTCGTATGTATTTCAAGATTATATTTGAGTTGTTTATATTGTTTAATGCAATTTTATTTTAATGTTAAGTCAAATATTATTATGAAACAATTCAAAAGGTATAAACAATTCAAATGATATCATGAAACACAATTAAAACATCGAGTAAACTTAACAAAATTTAGTTAAAATGACTAAATTTATGCATCTTTAAAGTTAGGGACTAAATTAGATCAAAGTTTCAAAAAAGGTCTAATTCCAAATTTTACTGAAAAATAAGGAATCAAACACATATTTAATCGTTATAAGAACCATTGAATATTTTTTCTTAGTTATTTTTTAACTTAGTTAAGTATCTTTTTTTTAAAATACTCAAATGTTGTGATTTAGCAGGTATACAAACCAAGATTAGATGGTCCAGGGATATTCGAGCAATGTTCTTTAGATGTATTTCAGATAAATGGGGCATGTTTATCTGATATTTGTTATCTGTACCTATATAGATCTGGTGCAGTGGATGATTGGAAACCTGAATCAGTGAAAATCTGCTACAACAACACATGGTTTCCCATAATCAATATACACTTCTCCCTCCCTGATGCTAAATGGTATGGCCATTATTGGTGTAATACGAGTCATCCACCATATCTGGCAAATGGCCTTCCCTTCCGAAATGGTGTTTTTTTCTAGGGGATAGTTATGTTGTTTGAGTGTAAGAATTTATATAAGGAGTTAATAAGGTATTAGAAATTCAAACGTGAGTCTAAGTTTTACATTGAGTAAAAATGAAAAAGTTGAACAACATATAAAGATCAAGGCTCATAAACTCATCATCTTAAAGTTTTGGATTGAGAGTGATGTCAATATCTTATATAATTGAACTCAGGTTTCATTGATGTTGTATCTTTCGTAAACCTAACAAAAAGTTGATTTAGCGTGATTACATTCACATTTAATCTCTATTTTAAACAAGAGACTTTATTTTTTCAAGCATAATTTTGTACATTGAGAATGAAAAGAAAAATGCCCCCTAACTTGAAAACATCCATATTATTTTAACAATAATTAATTACAAACTTGTAATCATATTTAAAACATTCACATCACAAAACTTATGAATTTGAAATGCATTTTTCTAGGTTGCAATTTCAAATAACAAAATCAATGTGGTCGGAAAATCTTCCATGTTTGTTGATGTTTTGGAAGAAAAAAATTTAACAATACTATATAGGATGAATAGAACCGAGTATGACATGTATATTATTTAGCAAATAATATCTATTCATAATGAGTTATACTAATTAAGATTATCTTAATGCTAAATCTCAAAAAAATATTTTGGAAGTGCTAGATATATAAAAATTTTAAAAATATAAAATATATGAAATATACTAAAATAAAAAAAAAGTCTATTTAACATTAAAAAATAACAATAAAGATGTGAAATGTACATTTTGAATGTTTCAATATTGGTTTGTAATTATATGTGATTTATATACGTTTGGCACTCAGATACACATACATTATACTATATAATACCTACATGATTTTAAAAGATGAATAACACATGTATAGTAGTAATTTTGATCACTTTTTATCAATATTCCAACAAAAATTATAATAAACAATATCTTCATAAAGTTCAAATCAACCTTGTAGATTATATCTCAAAACAGTATCTTCATATTTTTGAATTTTTTTAACATTTCAAATAATATGAACCCGAACAAACAGCACTATTTGTCTTAACGGGCCATCCAAATATTTTATATAGGTTTACTTGATAGCAATTGCTTATTGCACCTGATCAATTTCTTCCTGCACTCTTTTGTTTTTATTTTTTAATTTCATTCATACCTTTCTGTTTTTTATTTGGAGCTGTCCTTTATATTTCGGAAAACAATTTCCAGACTTGTAATATAATTTTTAAGGCTAAATTATTCTTTTATCCTTCTATTTGTGAAGTAATATCAGTTTGGTTCTCAAGTTTTTTTTGTTTTAATTTGGTCCTCATTTTCTTAAAAGTGATTCAATTTGGTCGTTGTCGCTAATTTTGACCAAACGGTGTTAAAGTCCACGTCACGTGTCAAATTTTGGTTTTTTTGAATTTTTTTATTTTATTTTTTTAAAAATATTTTATTTTTTACACGTGTCACTCCACATATGTCACGTGTCAAAATGATTCAATTTGGTTCTTATATTTATTTTAGTTTCAATTTAATTCTAATTTTTGTAAAAATGAAACAATATTGTATCTCCTTAAATTGACACTCAATTTAGTATTTGTATAAATCTTTTGATGATATTCTTACTGAAATTGACATTTTTATTAAATATTTGTAGACCCCAAACTTAATTTCAACAATTAACAATTTTGTCATCATATATAAAGACATCAAGTGTATCATATTATACAAACTTAGTGAAGATTAAAAATCAAATAACTTGTCACACATAAATTTAGGAACTAAATTTAAAGTTTAAAACAAAACCAAAGTTTAATGATTTGTATAGAATTTAAAGTTAATTTAAAATATTTCTAGAAATATTTAATAAAAACATTAATTTTAGTAAGAATATCACCATAAGATTTATAAAAAAGAAGTAAATTGAGTATCAATTTAAGGATGGACAATATTGCTTCATTTTTATAAAAATTGGAACTAAATTGAAAATAAAAACAAATATAGGGACAAAATTGAATTATTTTGACATGTGACACAACTGTGAAGTGACACATGTAAAAAATAAATAAATAATTCAAAAAAATCAAAAATTGACACATGGCATTGACTTTAACATCGCCTGGTCAAACTAACGACAAAGACTAAATTGAATCATTTTTAAGAAAATGAGGACCAAATTGAGACAAAAAATACTTGAGGACCAAATTGATATTACTTGACAAATAGAAGGACCAAAAGAGTAATTTATCAATTTTTAAATATTGAATCCATAATAGTTGAGTTGAATATTGTAAGATCCTAAAAAATGTTGTAAAAGTGATACATGTTTAAAAGTAGCGAGATTCAATTATTTTATTATTAAAAAGTTGTAGTGTAAATAAAATTGATATAAAAGAGTTTTATTATTTTAAAACATGCTAGAAATCACTTTTTTAGAGTTTTTTGACTTCTCTCTAGGAGTTTAGAGTTTTATCTCTCTGGTCATCTGATTGAAGATTCGAGACTGTATGATTGATCCTCTCGACGAGTTCTTCAAGTTTGACCGATCAACATTTGCGTAAGTTGAGTTTTTGTCCTCTTTTTGGTCTTTTTTTTTGTCGCATGTGAGCTCTCTTCCGCTTGCATGTATCATTTTAATCATCAATAGCATGATCTAAATCATTGAGTCTAGTGTCAACTACTTGTGTGATTATAGATCAGAGTTATGTTTTATAACATGTTTGTAAGTATTTGACACAATTTAAATATATGTGTGTATGAATATCCCTTTTGCACATTAGCTTACCATTTTTCTATATTTTTGTCTTGTGTTGTTTGTCTTGCTTTTGCGATGATCACCTATTTGGTGGAAGCAGAGGTGGTTGCAGGTTTAGAGGAACCTCTGGAGGATGAGGAGCTATGAGTTAGTTTAGTGGGAGTAACGAGAAGCTGTAATAAGTGGTTAATTTGTGTATAAAGCTAGATTTGGTTTTTAGTTGTTTTGTGTAAAAGTTATATTCTTATAGTCATATCGTTTATAAGACCGTATTAGTATGTCTTATACATTAGATTACCTGTTTTGAACACTGGGCTAAAACATCCTATTTTCTTAGTTTTTAAGCTGCTAAAATTGGGATGTTACATTTTGGTATCAAAACAATTCGTCCTTAGGATGACTTGAGGGTTATGGGTTTGTCATGTGTGGCGAGTTTAACTATTCAAGTTTAATAGAGTTTGTTTGTGAAACTTTATTTAAAACATAAAACATCTTTATAAAGGAATGAGAGTGCACACTCATGACTAGATCAGATGTAGTTTTCCTTTCTTAATTCTAATGGTTTGGGGAAATAATAGTGTCAAAAGGTTTTGACTATTAGTAGATGTTATAGTTGTGCTTTTTGTATCCATGTTTGTTTTGTTGCACCTTTGTGATTTGTGTTTAGTATTTATAGTAGTAGAGCAATGCAGATTCAAGATTTATTGTCTGAAAAAAACTTGCTGAGTCTGATATTTTACATGACATTTTACTGATACTTATAAATAAAGTATCTATTTTATAAAATAATACTAATTTAATATGATGACAACAATTTAAATTATTTATATTAATAAGTTTGATACGACAATTTTAATTTGGATTCAAATATAAATATAAGTAATCATATATTTATTATGTTTTTAAAAGTTATTATACACTTCTCAATATACTTATATCACATTTTTTACATTTTGTATCTTATTACTTTTAAAATAAATATATGAATATATAAATACATATCGTATGATACATGCTATACACCTTAACTCAAGACAAAATATGTGTTAGTTTAGTTAGTTGTTAGGCTGAAGAAGAGATAGCACGTTTTCACTTTTTAATACAATTTTTTGTTGATATTTATTATTATTATTATTACTACTACCAAGAACAAATAACAAGAAAATGGAAGAGAAGCTAAACTGACACGTTTCATTTTAATTCAGAATTTCGTGGTCCCGTGTTGTTTTTAGTGTTACCTTACTGCTATGTCCATGCATCTCTTTTAAAATTCAAACTCGTGCAAAGCACGGAAAGGATATACCAGTAAAAAATAAAAACATGGAACATGGAATGACATGGACAAGGAAAAACGCAATAGATGAAAAGTCGCATTTATCCTTCCTTCGTTAAACGACCCTTTATCCCTGCCGTTTATGTGGTGCCGTGATGCATATAAATATTGTACCCATAGATTCCAAAGCAAAACAAAGAGACACAGACATTGAACTTTGACCATTTTTGTGCAGAATTTCACAAAATTTTGGGGTTTTCAGTTTCTGAAAAAGAAAATGATCAAGTTTGTTCTTTTCTTGTTATGCTTTGCCTCTGCAGTGAGCCTTTCATTTTCAGAGTCCGAAGCTGTTTCTGGGAAACTTCATGCAGCTGAATCCTTCTCTGTTGGGTATATTCAGGTAGTTTAATCTTGATTTTTAAGAAGACCCTTTTTTTTTGTATTTCATTTTTGGAGTTTAATTGTGCTGTCTGTGAAAACCAATTAATGCTTTTATTTTGTCTGTTCAATAGATGAAAACTGCATCAAACTGTTCGTACTTGGTGGTTATAAGCACGAGTTGTTCATCGCCCAAGTTCACAACGGATAAGATCAGTATTGCGTTTGGAGATGGTAAAGGAAACCAGGTTTTGCCTTTTTCCTTCAATAATTTTCGATTTTCAAGATTTAGTTGTTTATTCATTGTGGTATGTGTTTAAAGAAGGGGTTAAGATATATTTTTGAAGGAAATATTGATGAATATGTTGTTTCTAGAAGAGTTATAGCAAACCCTTAATTGAAGTTGAACTCCAGAATAAAAGGTCATGGATATTCCTTATTTTGCAGCAGTTCACACTGTTACTGTATGGTTCTAAATATTGTTTATCTACATTTCATTTTGGTGGAGCCAGATTTGTTTATTGTTTTGT
Organism: Vigna unguiculata; assembly: GCF_037176805.1. Lineage (NCBI taxonomy): Eukaryota > Viridiplantae > Streptophyta > Magnoliopsida > Fabales > Fabaceae > Vigna > Vigna unguiculata. The sequence continues at coordinate 45,804,089 of NC_140795.1, read as the reverse complement.
AGTAGGGACAGTTTTGGTTTTCTGTAGTTTGACAGAAAAAAAAAATCTTTTTCTAAATAAACTGGGCAAATAAGTACTCTTCTATCCCTTGTTCTACAGCTGAAAAGGTTTTTGTTTTTGTTTTTAAAGGCTAACAAACAACCTTGCTGAGAGCCAACTAACAGAGTACTAGATTCTTGCTCATATTTAATAAAAAGTGATTAATTTTTGTTTTTGTTATACTAAATAAAAAATTATTCAGATATATTTTTGTTGTAACTTGGTTCATGAATTTTGTCAACAAATAGGCCAGCTTTGTAGGTGAAAATTTAATGATTTTTATCCTAAAATTCTTTACTTGTAATTACTATGAAAAAATAATCATTCTTTTTTATCTTTAGGTGGGTGATAATAACATTTTGCATTTGACTAAAACACTAGAAATAAACAGCTAGATACCTTTAAACCCATGTTTGAAAGTTGCACATTCAAAGTGAAAAAAAATCTGAGTAACAAAGGCTCTGCAGCAGCCTGAAACCTTTTGATGTGATTTGTTTGCTTGCAACATGATTTACCAGGTGTATGTGCCAAGACTAGATGATCCACTTTCAAAGACATTTGAGCAATGTTCTTCAGACACATTTCAGATAGATGGTGCATGTGCATCTCCCATTTGCTTTGTGTATCTTTATAGATCAGGTGCAGAGCAAGGTTGGAAACCTGAGAGTGTGAAAATCTTTGGCTATGACTCAGAGCCTGTTACTTTCCCTTTCAGCACCTCCATTCCCAATGACACATGGTATGGCTACAATGTGTGCCAAACTCCTCCTTCTCCTTCTTCTTCTGCATTCCAACTATCATCTCAGAAATGGCTCATGAGTTTGGTTCCAGGCTTTTTTGTTAGCCTTCTGCTTTAATAGTGTTATGGAGTTTATCTAATACACCAAAAGTGCTTTTACATATGAAAGGTAAAACTTAGTAGTAGTGCACTCTATAGCAGCAGAAAGTAGGGACATGATGAGATGAGATGTGTAAGACCCTTGGCCAAAGTCAGTTACTTTGTGACTTTGTTTTTATGCTTTATGGGAGTTATGTTATGTTGAATTTATGGTAGTTTTATGAAAGGAGAAATGCTGGTATATCTATCTATCTAATAATGCAATTTTTAGAGGAAGTGGTTTTTATCTATTGATATAATATAACTCAATGGTTAAGTTTTTCTTCAAGAAGAATTTCACATGCCTTTGATTGATAAATGGAATTCACACTTTCTTTAATTTTAAAGATTTCTTTTATGTTTTTTATAAAATGATTTTCATAAGTTTTTTACTTTTAGAGCAGTTGTTTACATTTTTGTGTGTTTCTAATAAATGATACCTATTTTCTCTATATATGTAACAGATTGATGCTCATTTTTCTTATTTTATTTTGAAATATAGTGTTAACTAAAACTCAAATTAAAAATTATAAAAAGTAAAAATTAAAGTTTTAAAATATGAAAAATTGAATAATTTAATCATTATATATAAAAAATTAGGAGTATTTAATCATTATATTCTGTTTATAATTTAATCAATTCTAACTCAATTCTTCACTTCAATCGTATAATGCTTCATTGGCGTATTAACATCTATATTGTGTTTTAACATTCTAAAAAAATCGTTCTTAATAAGATAGATAGTCACCATTGTCGTTGCATCACCCTTAAACTTTAGTATTAATGTGTACTTAATTTTTGTAATGTGTTTCATTATCATAATGATGCATGCACTCTTTATTAATGTGGTTTATGAGAATATATACCCTTTGTTTGTATGACTAATATTAGAAATTATGACATTCTATCTACTTTAACGCTCTAAATGTTTATTAAGTTTTTTTTTTTTAAATGTTACTCATTTATAGTCCTAACAAGCTTTCATCTAACATAAAAAATATTGAAATTTAACACCTCTCGATATACTTACTTGTGTTCTCTATTAACAAAATTATAAAAATTATATCATTATTGCTATAAATACACTCAAATGTAAAAGATTATATTTCTTAAAAGTACTATTTTAATATAAATTAAATAAATAAAATATATAATTAAATTTATTAACTTTTTATTATTTTTACATATAATTTTAATACAAGTATAAATATAAATGAAATAAGGTGTATGCATGCTATATTAATAATATTATTTTTCCCCTCTTAAAATATAATAAATTTATTAAATATTTTTTTTATAAGTTGACAACAATAAAAATATTTACTAGATCCCTATCCGAGTCAAATTTTTAGTGAATTTTTTCTACGTGCTCTTATGAATATTAAAAATATTATAAAAGTACAACAGATAAATAATATAAAAAAACTCAATAAAGAATCTCTCTGACTCTTTAAGAGATGTTGAGTTTTATAAAAGAACTCATAAAATAATTTATGAAAGTCATGATATTGAAGATGTAAGACGTAATTTAGGTTTTTAATAAATTTTAATTGACATAAAGATCATGTGCATAACAGTGGAATAGTGGCATAAAAGAGGTTAAAGATAACATAAAATCATAAATGAGTTTGGTTTAAATAATAAATGAGTTAGGTTTAAACATGTGTTATTTTTTTATTTCGGTCCCTTAAAATTTTATTATTTTAATCTTATAGCTAAAGTCTTCTCTTTTAAACGATGATACAACGTACCCATTATGATATTAGTGTTTTCTTCAGGATTTTGGTTTCATACAATTCAAAGTGTTAATCAATAAATCAAATCAATTTGACATAAATTCTTTTCTGATGGACTAACAAACTTATGATTTTCAAGTCAAGTGCGTTAATATTTATGAATCTATTATTAAAATAAAGTTGATGAGAATCCACTAATATTATGAATTAAAGTCACAGTCCTCAAATCATTAAAATCTTTCTTAACATATATTTTAATTAAGAATTTGTATATTTATCTCCAACGATGTATGTATTTTTGTGGTATTTTTTGTATTTAGAGATGAAATGATGGATAAATGAAAAAAGATAAAATGAAGAACGATAGAGAACTATCTCCAAAACATATATAAGAAGAACTTGGGAATGAACATTTACAATTCAAATGATTTATGACAAGGTCAAATATTAAAATATATCTCCATGAAGCTTATAATGTTTATTGGAAGAGAGAACTTAAAAAACAGAAGATTGTGAGTATAATTGAAGAATAATTTAGGAAATTAAATAAATTATAATTTTATTTTAATTTTACAAAATGTTAAATTTGTTGGGCAAATGAATCTCGTTGGGTGAGTCAGTTTGTGTTCGTTGGACGAGTGGGCCTCACTAGGTGAAAATCTGTGTCTTTAATTTTTGCGTTTTCTGTTATATTTCTGTGTTTTGGGCTTTGAACTTTCTTTTAGGATTGGATTTATATGTTTTCTTAAACTTATTAGTCTATATATATAGGTATCAAAAACTAAATACTTTTAGTTATATATTGAATTTTATTTCATTAAGGAGATGATTCTCTTTGTTATTGACTTAAGTCTCATGTTCTTACAAAAGATTAATATCTTTGTGGCGAACTTTCACTTGACTGATAAATCTGCTAGATTGTGGTGTCCTCCATGCCCTATTTTATCCTACGTTCTTCTTTGATTTACTTTTGTCGTGCCTCTAAAATATTTAAATTCAAAAGCAATTGTACTCTCTCCTAAATAAGATCATATTAGAGAAAATAATAGATGAAAAAAAGAGTGCAAATGAAGATTTTGCAGGAATGTAAAGATAAAAAAAGAAAGGATAAAGAAAATCAATAAAAGCGGTAATCCAAATTGTTATAACCAACACTAAATTAATCATTTCTTCTTGTTCGAAATTCTATCCATAATTTGTTGCACTAATTTACATTTAAACTACCTTTTCTTATTTCCCCATTTTTCTGATAGTTACACTACAGTAAGATAAAAGTTCAATTACATAAATGAAGTAACGATTTAAAACCACTCACATTGTACTAGGAATGACCATTATTTCTTGTTTTTTTAGCTATTATTGTGAATAACTTCTTTCTCGATTCATTTTTAGTCACTATCTCGATTGTCCTTTTCTCGGTGTCTTTCTGTCTCAACCAAAATTTTCTCGATCTCTTGACAACACTTTCTTTCAATCATTTTTCTCGATCCTATTTATCTCAATATATTTCTCTTCACTAATTTACTCCTTTTAACTTCTGTATGTTAATTTACTTATTTATTCCTTTAACTCGATTCATTTCTAATAATATAATATTCTCTTTATTATGTCATCATCTAAATCTAATAATAAAAGTCTCTTAGTAGAGATAAAAAATAGTCAAATGTTATATTATATTATTAAAATAATAAAAAATTTATGAACTAAAATGATAAAATAAGTACATAAAAAAAATCCTTATTCAGGGTGACAAAAATATGTCATATTTATTTTGATATGGTCAATTATTATTCTAGAGAAAATGAGATACGATAAAATGAAATTTTGATTAGTCTAAACTCACAAGTTAGATTGCTAGTTTATTTTTTATTTAATTTTTTTATTTTAATATATACAATATATATATATATATAACACATTTAATTATTTAAATATTTTTTAATCCTCAATTGATTAATTAACATTTAGACAAATTAAAAAGATTATTACTTTTCATTACAATTAATAATTAAACTTAATTTATACGTATTTGATTTAAATATATATACTCGTCTCACTAAAATAATATAATACAAAAATTAATTTTTTAAACTAATTTTTATTTTAAATATTAATTTGAAAATGTGAATCGACGATCTAGTACATTCTCTCTGGTTTTTGACCATTAATTGACAAACCAGGTAAAACAAAATAGGTAAGATGTACCAAAGTAGGTGAAGGTTGGAAATACCAACTACCCTACCAAGTTCATTTACTTAGTCATCCGTACCCATAACTTATTTTCACAAATTAGTTAACTTAAAATATTTTCTATTTGAGTTAAAATTTTGCATGGAGAATTATATTTGTTTTTGTTGTAATTTATCTTAAGAATTCAAGTATGAGTTTTAATCCAAAATTAAATAGAATAAAAAAGTTGAGTAATATATAAGAAACACAACTCATAAACATATTTTCTTAATTGAAATTTTGAGTAGTAAATGATTTTGTAGTCTCTTATATTATAACTTATTATTATTGGATCTTCGTTATGTACTCTCTTGAAAGACTCAACATTGATATTAGAGTTAAGTTTGTCTTTGTAACAACTATTAAAATAAATAACGATATAAATAAAAATGTCACGAAATATACCAATGTGGAAAAGACTTATATTTGAAAAAAGGATTATTAAGAATCCAAGGCAATATTGTTTTAAGGTTTTGAGGATCCATTTAGACCAAATGCTGAGCTAAATTTTCTATGAGATAAAATGTATTGATTAATTTGTTATTATCTGCTAGATTCAAGGAACATTTTTACATTAGATAACCTTAGAGATAAAATTGGAAGTAACTTGGTTTATCTTATGAATTGAATTTGATCTCTAATTAAGCTCTTGAATATCTTCAAAAAACAAGCATAAAATTTGTAACAAAATTAGGTTTGAGTGTGATTTCAAGATCACATTGAAGAGAGTACTTGGGATGTTTAACGTGGCTACTGCAGCAACCAAAGTCCATCCAGAACTACTATAAAAAGAAGATAGTAGTGATCACCTTATCCATCTACCACCACTTTTCTTCATGTTTCGGGAGTCTTTATTCTTGTAATTTCATAGTTAATTAAAAAATGACGTGCAATAAACTTGTTAATCTTTTCTTTTATTAAAATGAAATATATTTTCCTTTTCTTGTTTTTATTCCTGATTATTGTTTGTAGGATTGTTTAATCTTATTGATTTATTTAGATTTCTTGTCGGTTTACTATTGACCTTTTATTTAAGTGAAAAGTAGTACTTCATGAGCATTCATTTAATCTTATGAAATATAATTAGCACTTCATTTATATACGTTGGAATAAGTGTAGTGAAATAAGTTTTCACTTACATTCATTTCAACTAGTAAAAAACTAAGATGAACTAATTAATATCAAGTTAATTAAAACATTTATTCTACATGGAAGTATTGGAAATATTTTATTATAATTTAAAAAATAAATAATTAAAATAAAAATTTTATTGTTATTGAAATTTTCGTGAAATTTTAATCTTATGGGTTAATGTTATTTATGGTTAACAACTATATTTCTTATTACAATTTATTCTTGTGTTTCCCTTTTCTACTTATAAATACCACCTAGATGTATGGGAGATACACAACAAAGACAACATTAACACAAAAACCACTAGAGTTTTCCCAGAAGTGTTCTTATTTTCTCCTCTATACTATTTCTTAAAACAATGGTGTTCATAAGGTTCGAAGATCCTTCGCTGCACTCGATTGATCTGACGGGTTGTTGTATCTTGGGAGAGAAGCACATATGATTTTTTTATCCTGTGCAGTAGGAGCATTTTCTCTCTCAGGATAGCGCTATGCGTGCCTCAACCCAGACTTTCTCTATCATTTTCTCATTTATTTTTATCTCTTATTATAATTATAATTGTTGGGTCTGTGATTAATATTTGTTAATTTATATATATATGTATTAGTATTACTATTACTATAACTATAATAATTATTATTATATTATAATAATTTTATTATTAATAGTATTATTTGATTAATCATTTTCTAACAAAAAGCATATAGTAGGATTTTATATGTATATATTGGAACATATGAAGTCTAAATAGTGTCTTAATTTTATATGTTGGAATGATAGATAATCTAAACATATTGATGTTTATCTTGCTTATTTAATCTCTGTTTATAAATTAAATGAATGATAATCATAGAATAGCCGATAAAGAATTAAACTATGGAAGAGTTAGAGAATCAACATGTCCTTCTATTTAATTTCTTTACTATTTTAAAACCTCTTTACTCTTTTTGTGTTCTAAAGCCTTATTGCATATTTTAACAGGGACTTTTTAAAGTGAATCATAAATCAAATTTGTAGGAAACAACTTAGGTTAGTAAATTCTATTTATACTTTTTCTGGTTTTTTAGCAAACACCTTAGTTTAGAATATTAGACAATTATTACAAACCATTACACGATTATTGGAATTGCAATGTTGTTGTATTAAAAAGTTAACATTTGTTTGATGTACAAATGATAGTAATCAAGAACTACTTATTTTACATAGATGACATGATTTTTTTCCTTTTCTTTATGCTTGCTTGAACTCGAAATGAATGTGATTAAACGATATTTCCTTTTCGTGACGATTACTACACAAATTATTGGAGTTATTGACAAAATTTATTGATGAAAACAAATTCGTTGGTAAATTCGAATTGTCAATAGATTTTACCAAAAAATTAAAAAAAAAGGTGATTGTTGTGCCTAGAGAATTGAACTAGAATTGAAATCTGTGTGTGGCAGAGTTGTTCATTTTTTATGATGTCTCTAAAATAGGAAAATGGACCATGACAAGTATTTCTCCGTATGATTAGGATAAAAGTCAAGATGTGTTAGAATTAGGCCAAACTAGAACTCATTAGAATCTTAAACTTTTGCATAATCTATTATGAATCAACATGGTATAAAAGTTTGAAAGGTATCTGAAAAACTGTCAAATTAATCTATTAGGTTAATAATCTAATAGATTAGAGAGCTAATCCATTAGGATAATAATAGAGTCGACTAAAATTCTTAGAATAAGTATTTGATCATTAAATATGGAATTTCGTTTTGACAAAATTGAACAATTCATTTCTGGAAAAGATTCAGAGAAAGTCTTCTTGGAGCACATTGAAGGAAACAACTGAAGTTCATACAAAACCTTCAAGATTGGAGTTAAACAAATGGATCCTGACTTGTCAAGATGAAGGAAAATTTGATTGAATATGTGTATTCAATCTGATTACTGCTTTTAGAATATGTATTTTGTTATCTGAAAATCATTGAGTTTGTGATTGTGTTTACTTCAAATGTGTGTACCCTTGCATAAGTATTTTTCTTGTCTTGTGTCTTTGAGTTAAGATTTTCTAAATCCTTTGTTAATCTTGTAAATCTTTTGAGAAATAGGAAAAATTCTCTAGTTGTGTTTGCTAGGGGAATCTGGATGTAGATTCTAAGGAATCAGACCAGTATAAACCCCTATGTGTGTTTTATCTTTCCTTCACCTTATTTTGTCATGGTATAAACAATCCAACACTTAAGCATCCAATCACATTGTGTTAACAAGCTTTTCTTTTTAAAAATTGGTTTTGAAAAAAACAAATTAAGCTAAATTTTTGCAAAAGTAACTCAACCCCCTCCCCCCGGTCTTAGTTTAAGAAGATTGGCCTATTTGTTTTAACAATTATTAGAGACAAGGCACTATCATTCAATAAAAATACTCATGATAATTAATTCATTAGCGAGGAAAACATTCACTTGTAGACATTTCATTGATTGATAATGGTGTAGAAATATTCATAAATCTCCTAGAACTAGATTTCCTCCCAATAGATTTTGAGTCCATTCTTCCGTGCAAGAAAAATGCTGGTCTTTGTGGAGTTGGCAATTCACTAAAGTGACCATCAAGATATGAAACAATTGTTACCATTGTTGGTCTAACATCGGGACTTTCTTGAACACATAATAAACCAATTTGAATACACTTTATAACTTCAATTTCTGCATAATTTTCTTTAATACTTGAGTTCAAGATGCTTAATGGTGTTTGAGCCCTCCATTGTTTCCAAACCTATAATAATGTCAAATTAGACATTATAAAAGGTCCTTGCTTTATGTTTGAAACCAAGAAATAAATTGTTTAATTACAATACTCACATAACTTAGGAGACCATCAACTATACGACGTGGTTCAGGAGAATATATATTCTTTCTTCCTGTAATAATCTCTAAAACCATTACTCCAAAACTAAACACGTCTGATTTTTCCGAAAATTGTCCAAACATTGCATACTCTGGAGACATATAACCACTATAAAATAAAATTACACAAATTAACATTTATTCAAGTATATGTTTCATAAAAACAAAAAAGGGAAAGATAGATGAACATTGTCAACTTACCAAGTTCCAACAATTAAATCTGTGCTTTCTTGGTCTTGACTTATTTCAATAATTTTAGCAATGCCAAAATCTGAAATTTTTGGAGTCATATTTTCATCAAGTAGAACATTACTTGGTTTAAGATCACGATGTATGATCTTAAGTCGAGAATGTTCATGTAAATAAACAATTCCTCGTGCAATACCTCCAATAATTTTATATCGTTCACACCAACTTAATGATTTTTGTGGTTGAGGATCTACAAAATAGTTTAAATAATATGTAAGTATGAAACATGTCTTTGTAATATATGTAATATATGGATGAAATTAAATGAAGTTGATTGAAAGAGACTAAATCAACTTGATTGAAAGAGACCATATAAGGATGAATATAAACATTGACTAGGAAGTTTGAGTTTGAAAGTATCTAACCAAATAAAAAGTGATCGAGACTTTTGTTGGGCACATACTCATAGATAAGTATCTTTTCTTCTTCCTCTAGACAAAAACCAATAAATTCTACTAAATTTCTGTGTTGAAGTTTTGCAATTAATAAAACTTCAGTCTTGAACTCAGCAACACCTTGTTTAGAACTTTTTGAGAGTCTTTTCACCGCAATTCGACGTCCATTTGGAAGAATACCCTACAATATTTACAAATTAAAAACATTAAATATATCCAAATTTTGTTTACTCAATGAAAAGACTATATATTATCGATCTTTTACCTTATAAACTTCTCCAAATCCACCTCTACCTATCTTGTTTTCGTTGGAAAAATTATTAGTAGCTAACTCAATTGCTGTCAAATTGAAGTGTAAGGGCTCCAAAGTGGCAGTTTCATGACCAACTAGCAAATATGATCAAATTGTTAGTTATACTTCTTGTATCAGTGAAAGTAATCTTTTTACAGCACGTACAATTTTCCTTGAGAATAGTCGCATGGCTCTTTCTTGTATTTCTCCTTTGAAAATACCAAGCCACGAACAAGAGATTCATCAAAATAATTGTGGGCACAGTAACTAATATAATTCTTCGTACATTGATTCTTTTCTTTCCTGAATAAAACAAGTCACAAAGTATTTCAGTATTATTTATGATAATTTTCACGCACATGAAACATAAAAACATCATCACAGTCATTCAAAAGTATTATAATCTTTGCAAGTAAAATTCAGTGATTTTGCGAAGAAGCTTTATACAACAACTACATATATTATTATACCTGGTTTTGCAGATGAATAAAAGCCCTTACTGTGCTGCTGGTGTTTGTCCAAGTAAAACTGGGAAAATTCAAACCTGATATTGCAACTAGGATAATGAACTCTTCCCGCTATGCTTTTCAAACCAGACCATGGAATTTCTGTTCCTATCAAAATTCCCAAGCAACCCTTGCAATCGTCAGTAGGCAAATCATGCGTGCATTGAGCAAGAGTGTAAAGGGTTTGTTGATCATTCAGTTTCGTTGAGTATTTTCCAAATCTGTCATCACTGTCCCCTGCCATAACCGCAACCTTATCCAGCGTCTTCGCCAACGTAACACTGAAGAAACTTTGTTCCTCGATTCCGACAGTCTTATTCAGCTCCGAAAACTTAGGACTTGTCTCCACTGTTCTAAAAATTTTTCTGAAGGAATAGCGAACCATGCAGTGGCTGTACCAAACTATACCCTCTTGGAAGGACTTGCAATCTAATGCTATTTGCCGTGTTGCGTTTTGGACGCATTTTTCACACACGCAATAGGAGACATCACCTCGGCACATGAAGAGGCCATAAACTGTGCTGTTCACATCAGCTTCGTAATATTTCCTTTTGGTGGCGTTGGAAGATAGGTAAGAGAAGAGAGTGTTGAGGCTTATTTGTGAAGCGTTATTAGAAACGAGGGTTTTGTTATTGCTTGAACAATTGTGAGAGAGATAAAGAGGGTCTTCTGAAAACGTTAAATCTGCATGGTGAGAGGTTCTTGTTTCGGGAACAAGCTCAGATGAAGGGTTTGTTGGTGGAACGAGATAAAAAGGATAAGATTCATACCTAATGTTGCAACTGGGATAAAGAACTTTCCCTCCGAGTCTCACCCCAGAACATTGTGGAGAGTTTGGAACATCCCTTATGGCTTCACCGAGGCAGCTTCTGCAATCACTGGGTGATAGGTCTGGTGTGCATTGAGCCATACAATAAAGGGTGTGAGAACCAGACACGTGTGCTTGCTTCGTAGAAAACATCTTGGTATTGTTGTGAACCTCTGGAACACGTGCTGCTTCATCTGCTGTTTGGTTCATGGTCAGAAAATATAACTGCATGAAGCTTTCAGGGTTTGAGACCACCTTGCCGGTGTTGCACTGGGTTGTGGCCACGGTGGAGAAGAAGTAGTTGGTGGAATACCGAACCATGCACTCTTCGTACCAAGTGACAGATTCCTTGGACAAAGAACAATCTAAGGATAGTTTGGTTTTGGCACCTTGAACGCATTTTTGACAGTGATGAGGTGAAGTGTCACCCCTACACATGAACAAGCCATAGATAGAGTCTGAGGGGTTTGCGCATGAGAAATTGGTGTGGTATTGGGTGTGGCCAGAGGACAGAGAAGACAAGTTACTAAGGAGGGTTTTGACATTAACTTGGAGAGAGGTATTGTCGGTGGTTTGTTCACTGGAACAATATTGGTAGAGTGGAGGATAATCTTGTGGCTCGGTGATTGCAAAGTTGAGGAAGTTAAGGATGAAGAAGATGAGAATGTTGTATGAAGCCATGCATGCGTTGTAAGAAAAAAATGTTGAGAGCATTGTCATATGAAGCAAGTCACTACTACTAACTATTTTTTATTTATAATCACATATTCCATAATCCATTACTTTTAAACATCAGTGTCGTGTTTTTTATATATTTTTTTTCTATTATGTTATTTGTTAAGTTTTATTTAGCATTTTTTTTTTATGTCCACCGATATCTTTTAATCCTTTAATAAAAATTATAGTCAACCATGAGATAGGTCAAGTGATAAGGTGAATAAAACTTGGAAAGCTTAGCTTGTGGTGCAAAACAAATGATAGATCACTTAATTTTTGTGGACTTTTTGTACGATTTTTTCCATGAATTTTAAGATTTTATTGAGATTTTTTTTCTACAAAAAATTCTACAAATTTTGGAAAAATTAAGACGATATGTAATAAATAAGGAATTTTTTTTTATAAATACTATATATACTACATTTAATTTGTGTTACAATCAATGATTATTTTGGTTCGCCCACCATTTTGTCAAGTTCAGCAAGGGTTAGACTTTCTTACACGTTTATATTGACTTTTGGAAAATATTTATCATTAATAGGTCATATAAAACACGAAAAACATTCCAAATTCTCGATCTGAATAAAAATTTATTGTCATTTTAATTCAATAGTTATTTACTTAAATATTGGAGTGTCTTATTTGTGTTGGAGAGAAAAATCAACAGCAAAAACATATGCCAAACCTGAATCCACTTGAATTATATTACCCAAATGAAAGCACTCTATATTGTTCAACAAAAATCTCATACACTTACATTTGAGTGGTTGATAAACATAACGAGAGATCCAGTAATAAAATATTCTCCGACTTTCAAGTAAGAGTGAAAAATCATAAAATATTTAAGTTTAAAAGTGAATAAGAGAATTGAGTAAGTACTTTCTACATAATCAAAGATTTTTTTTTCCTCAATAAAGACTATAAAATCAAAATAAGTATAAATATAATTGGTTATTGAGTTCCTTATTATCATTCAATTATAAATCTTATGATCATATAAATTCATTAAGATAACATCTGAAATATTGTTTGCTTTGGGATTTAGAGTTATATCAATATTTTATTCTTAAAAGGGTGTCAGAGTGTTAATTACAAAAAAAATGTTTAAATTGTCATTGATTTTGACTCTTAAGCGTTACGAGACTATTAGACATATCAAAACTGTAACATCCCTAACGTACACACCTCTCTCCGTCCATTCATACCGGGTGGTGTCCCAACCATGTTAGGTTACTGCATCCCAATGCACCCAACCCATCACCCTTTTCCGTCCATTCATATTGGATGGGTTGTTGTCAGTGAAAATCGAACCCCCAACCTAACCTTTAAAAAATCTGGACTCATATATATTACATGGATTTTTATTTTTTCTTAGGCTAAATTATAATTTTAGTGTCTTCATAATTTATTATTCGTGGTTGGTCTCACATTTTTCTCATGATTTTAGTCCCTATATTAAAAAAAACAATTGTTGTAATATTCTTTTTTAAGTTAACATTGACCAATGAAGGTAACTGTTGTGATGAGGAATTTTCTATTGGTTGTTAATGTTTGACTAGAGGGATTCTTCACAGTCATTGTCGAGCTACGAGATATGCCACATTTCTGTGTCATGTAATTTCGAAGTTCCTTTGGTGCTGCCTTCCCAAGAGAAAAATTTAGAGAAGGTTAATTTTTCACCATTATCTTATTTTATCTCTCTCCTTTTTTAAAAAAATATATTATTTTTATATTAGGGTAACTTCTAGAATATTCCACAAGTAATAGATATTAACTAAATATTTTTTTAATAAAACAATATTCTTGATAAATTGTATTTCGAAAATATCATTTCCGACGTATAATTCAATCCACAAATCAAACAAACCCCTCTTTAGTGGTTGCGAAACTGACAAACTAATAAGGATAAGGAAGAAGAATATGGATGTGCTAATGGATGGATATGGATAGCATATGGGCTGTCAAAACTTTCCAATGAAGTAGATATGAACAAATAGAAATGAACAAGAAGAAGAATTAACATAAACATCACTCTTATATTATTAGCTACGAATTTAAACGAGAATTTGAATCTTAAATGGAAATGGTAAAAATTACAAAGTTTAATGACATATAAGTTTGAATTTGCATAAATTTATTATCTTAAAGAATTGATAATATTGATAGTGATAGATATTTTAAGGGAATAATTTATCTAGGAGACAAATACCCGTGAGATATGAATTCAACCTAAATAAGATATTGATACCACTTTTAACATAAAATTTTAAGACAGTGAGTTTATGGTTTTTCCTTTTTAGTGTTGCTCAATATTCTCAATTCTACTAAATGTGAGACTTAAACTCATATTTGGATTCTCAAAATCTTCCCTTCAAGAGTGAGTCTATTCCACATGGTTACACTCTCTATATTATATTTATATAGTTGGTCACCAAAACTAATCATCGACTGTGATAATATTGATAGGTTTGTCAAAAGAAGAATAATCGAGGAGACACGACACTAATGAAACCTAAGCCTAATTCACAAAAGGAATGAGCACTACTTTTAACTCAAAACTTTACGACAATGAGTTTGAGTTCTCAACTTTATAAGGGGTTTAACTTTCACATTTCTACATACTTAGACTTACACTTGAATTTTCAATGCATAAATATTTTATAAAGAAGTTAAATTCATATAAAAAAAGTTGAATCTTTGGTTATGATATTAATTTAATATCACTAATGAGATCTTTTATGAAGATTTAATAACAATGATATATGAAACAAACTTAAATAAGAATCAATCTCGATATAATTTATTTATTTATTTACAGATAATGTAGTATTTAGATTCTTAATGGTGTAGAATCACACAATTTAATATTTTGAAAAGACAACATCTCATGTTGTGTGAACTGGATACCATAATTTCTATATTATTTGAATTTGTATATTTGGAATCCAATTAACTAAGTCGCACGTGTTGGACTATTCGACCAAGAATTGTTCTATCAAAGAAAACCAACTTGACTAATGAAAGAGACATATATTTACTAATATTACATTGTATTAAATCATTATTATAAACACTCCTAATATAAAACAAAGATATTATATGAAAGCACATTATATGGGAAAATTGGTTTTGTCTTGAAATGGTGAGGAAATAAAAGCAAGACAAAGATTGGTGAATAAATGTAAAATGAAATGCAATATATGTCCAAAATTATTAAAAGGAGTGAGATTATGGAAAAAAATAGGATCGATGACTTCCAATTAAAGTCTCTATCTTGTGGGCTAGGTATGTGACATCTACACAATTGATTGGGATCTAGGACCATGTATATTGAGATAGCTTAACACTATATGAATTTTTATTTTTGAATGGTCCTACATGCAAAAACATATCAAGAGAATGTTCTTCTTCCTTATAAATACATAATAATTACGTAAAGTGATATTTTTTTTAGAATGGTTTATTATAGAGATGTAATAATAATAATAATAATAATAATAATAATAATAATAATAATAATAATAATAATAATAATAATAATAATAATAATAATAATAATAATAATAATAATACACAATTCAAATCTATATAAGAGATTGACAATACATCTGATCTAAAATCTTAGCTCAACATTTTTAAATTTGTTTTTTATATATTACTAAATGTAAGACTTTCAATGATTCTAAGTGAGTTTGTTTTTTCATGGGTTTCAACAACAACAAGACATGTTTTTCCCACCCATTTATCTGGACACACTTTCCCTAAACCTAACTATTGTTAGTCTTACCACATCAAGATTTTTTGTCTCTATTGAAGTTGAACACTAAGACGATATTGACTATAATACCACTATTTGGATTTTGAATATTAGATAGTTACACAAAATTCATTACCAATAAGATATTAGTCAGATCCATATAAAAGATTGAAATTATCTTTAATAAAAAATCTTAAGGTTTACTAGTGCAAAAATAACTTTTTATAACAGTTATAATTTACCCACTATAATAAGTGACATAGTTGCAGAATTGTAAATAAGATAATGCTTTTTATACTAGTTTGTTGGGAATAGTCCAAGTGTGAGTCAAAAAGTTCCACGTTGGATAGAAAAGACAAAATTAAACACTATATAAGAATAAAGACCCATAACACCATTGCTTTAAGGTTTTGGGGTAAAAGTGATGTCAAATGTCTTATATGTGTAAGACTAATGTCATATAATCATATGGAACCACAATCTCTTAATGACTATAACCATAACCCATATATATATATATATATATATATATAAACCCATCACAGTTGTAGTTATGACTAGTATAGAAAGTAAACGCGATGGAACTTTTGTAATAAAGAAGAACACTTTTTATATTAGTTGTAGTTAAATGTGGGTGTGGTAACATTTTTTCAATAAAGAAAAAAACTTTTTTGTACCAATTCTAATTATAATCAATATAGAAAGTAGTTTCTTATTATTTTTTTATTTGTAAACACACAAGCATAGGGTTCTCAAAGTATTCTCTCTTGCTTAAAGTTTCTTCTTACATGTGTTGTAATAAAAATGATGATTTCACTTATTTTATTGTTGAACCTCCAGCTCCAAGAATACGATGTCACTATAATTTTGAATCTCACATTTTATAATGAGAACAAGGAGGTCATCGCCTCTGCCAACATGCGCGTTGCTGCGGCTATAGCAAGTTGAGGAGAACAAGGTAATACTTAGACAGTCTGACACGATTTTGTCATTGATGAGCCTTCTAGCGAGCAGTGGGTTCCGCGCGAAGAAAGATACATTGACGACAAAGGTGTCTGGTACTCGCTAAGAGTTTTCTTTTTATTATTTTTTTTGTCTGTGGATATAGATGTACTAATGAATACTTGCTTGTTGTGTTTGGATTTATTTTTTATTCTATATTTGGGGAAGAAGCTCAAATTTTCTTACAATTATTTTCCCTTTTCTTGCGTAGGTTAAGTTATGTGTGAATTTCAACAATTGTAATTGATGTTTAAAATTATCTTATTAATTCAAACACTTGTCCTTGGATGTAAGTGATGAGAGCAAGATGAAGAAAAATGGAGGAGAGAATGAAAACGTGTTAAATACTTTTTATAATATTATCAGTTTAATCGGTATGAAAAGTCAAACTTTTTATATGATTATGGAACTTGTATTAAAAAATAAATACATTCTATATTCTATATTCTATATAATTTTAATTTTTTTTAAATGTAAAATTCAAAAAACTTTGAAATTCCTCGGTTTTAAAGTCGTTTTTAACTTTTAGATTATACAAGCCAAAAACATAAAATGGAAAGTTTTTTATGCGGAATGCAAGAAAAAACATGTGGAGCTGCAAGAAGAAATTGTCGAAGACAAGTATGAAGCGGGCCCTCATTGGGCAGAGTACACCGACTTTAATCTTCTGCTTCCTGCAACCACTTAATTACAGTCTTCACCCCCTACTATAAAAAAATCTTTGGATCCTGACCTAATTCTTCTCCATTCATTTGTTTTTAAAATAAACTTAAAATATGTTAATAGTAGTTAATAAATTAAATAAGTTAATGAATTAATCAATGTAAGTAGTTAATAAGTTAATCGATCTGGTTAGTAATGAATTAGTATAGTTAATATTAGAAATGTCAAAATGGTTTTCAACCCGTGAGCCAACCCGGCTCACTACGGGTTTGAGCCGGGTTGGGTTGAGAAAAATTCAACTTTTTCAAAAGTGGGTTGAACTCAACCCGGCTCACTTAACCCACGGGTTAAACGGGTTCGAGCCGAGTTGAAGGTGGGTTAGCCCACTTAACCCACCAACATTTTTTTTTAAATTTTCTTTTAATTTTTTTAAATTTTTTTAATAATTATTTACTACTCCTATTATATTTGTTCACAATTTCATATTTTTAAATGCTAGAATGTTGCTTAATTATATTTGAATAGTTTGAATGTTTAATTAATTTGATTGTCAAGTTATATAGGTTGATACTTTAATCTTTAACTATAATCTTTATAGTAAATTACTCAAGTAACTGTATTATAAACAATTTTTTCTAAATTAGCATGAAAAAAATGTATAGTTTTTTTATTTATATTTTGTTGAATAGCATGACAGAAAATTTTTAATATTAGTCATGCTTTCTTAGACTATATGGATACTTTCTTGGAAATAATTCTTCATATATTGGTCGTGAGCATAATCAAAACATTGGTTCTTGATTTTATTATGATTGTCATCTCATGGGTTACTTAAAAATTTATTTAAATATTTGAATACTAAAAAAATAAATAAATAATTTTTTTAGGTTACAAAATTTCTAACTTACCATAAAGTGAGCCGGGTTGGGTTCACTCATTTTCAACCCGGCTCGTGGTGAGCCAACTCGTGTGTTTTGACATGTCTAGTTAATATATTAACTATTATAGATAATTAATATATTAGTTGTTATAGTCTTTTGAATGTTTGTAAATTGTATTGTAAATTTTATAAATCAATAGGAACAACTCAAGAGTGGAATAAACCATCTGCCGTTGTAAACCGTGTGTTGCATCTCCACCACTAGGGGTGATTATGAATTGAATTTTTAATGATCTAATCCACATCCATTTTGGATCCAAGTAATTACATTAGATTTTCGATCCAAATCCATTTTTTCAAAAAAAGTAGATTGGATTTTTAAAAATTCAGATCCAAATATTTAGATCAAGTTTAAATCCAGATCTAAATATTCTAAATATTTGGATCAAATTCAAAATTCAAAATTCAAAATTCATTTTTCATAAAATAAATTCAAATTAAATTTTTTAAAACTTGTGTCCATAGGACTGACACCATAGAATTTGACAGATTTTTTGTCGGGGCCAACGAGGCCAAATTTCAGCATGGGATGAACTTGGATGACTTTCAAACGAATTTCGGTCGGGGACGACGTGATCAAATTTGGGCCAAGGTCGACTTGACAAAATTTCAGTCGAGATCAACTTGACTGGATTCGACTGAATTTCGGCCAGGGCCAATTTTTCCTAATACGACCAAATTTTGGCCAGAGCCGACTTGGCCAAATATGGCCACATTTGGGCCAGAGCCTGATCACTCAACGGTCAGAGTTGACTCCACTAAATTCGTCGACCGGGACCGACTTGACTGAACATGACCAATTTTTTATCACAACCGACTAAGTTGAATTTAGTCAAATTTTGTTCGGGAGTTACTCGACCGAATACGGCTAAATTTGGGCTAGTGCCGACTCGACCAAATTTTGGTCATGACCAACTTGACTGAATTTGGCTAAATTTAGGTTAGGACCGACTCACCTAAATATGACCAAATTTCGGTCATGATCGACTCTGCCGAATATGACCAAATTCAGGTAAGGACCAACTCAGTCAAATTTTAGTTGAGGCCAACACGACTGAATTTTGAACGGAGCCGACTCGACTGAATTCGACCGAATTTCGGTCATGGCCGACTCAGTTGAATACGGCCAAATTTTGATCGTGACCGACTCATTTGAATACGACCAAATTTCATCCTAGGCCGTCTCAACCGAATACGATCAAATTTGGGTCAGGGCCGACTCGACCAAATCTTAATCGGGGCCAACTCGATTGAATTCGACCGAATTTTGACTGGAGCCAGCTAGGCTAAATACAACCAAATTTTGTTAGCGGTTGTCTCGGCCAAATACAGTCAAATTTTGTCTAGGTCAACCTAATGCAGTCAAATTTGGGTCGGGGTGAACTCAACCGAATACTTCAAAACTTTGTCCAAGACCAGTTGGGCCAAATTTCGGTCGGGATCGACTTGACAAAATTTGGCCTAATTCAGCCAAATTTTGTATAGGATCATGCCAACTCAATCAAATATGACTAAATTTAAATCTGTTAGTACAAATTTATGGATACAATAACAATTCTTTTATTAAACTTCTAAAATTTTCAATTAAATTGTAAGGTTTAAAGTTTATGAATATAAATTTCAAGGATTAGTGTTTACGGACGTCTCACGTCGCATGTCGCATGTCGTTTGTCTCACGTTTCACGTCTCATGTCGCACATCGCACGCCGCACGTCTCTCACGTCCCACGTCTCTCACGTCTCACGTTTCACGTCCCAATCTCTCACGTACCACGTCCCACGTGTCATGTGTTACGTTTATCGTCTCACGTCTCATGTCTCACGTCTCACGTCCCACGTCCCACGTCCCACGTCCCACGTCTCACGTCTCACGTCCCACGTCCCACGTCCCACGTCTCATGTCTCACGTCCCACGTCCCACGTCCCACGTCCCACGTCCCACGTCCCACGTCTCACGTCCCACATCTCACGTTCCACGTCTCATGTCTCATGTCTCACGTCTCACGTCTCACGTCTCACGTCTCACGTTCCACGTCTCATGTCCCATGTCTCACGTCTTACTTTTGACGTATCACATCTCACGTCTCTCGTTTCATGTCTCACGTACACCTTCCACGTCTCACGTCCTACGTCCTACGTTCCACGTCTCATGTTCCACGTCCTACGTCTCAAGTCTCAGGTTTCAGGTTTCAGGTCTCACGTCTCACGTCTCACATCCCACATCCAATGTATCACGCCCACCTTCCACGTCCCACGTAGCACGTCTCACGTCCCACGTTGCACGTCTCACATTATTACACTGAAATACTTGATTCTTTCATAAAATAATGGTGCTTTGGTTTAGTGGTTCCAATGTATTGCTAAGGTTCTTCTTTGGTGTTTATCTTTCAGCAAAACTAGTTTGGATTCTTTTTTTAAATCCAGATCCAAATATTTGGATTAAGATTTAAATCCAATCCAAATATTTGGATCAAGTTCAAAATCACGAATACATTCTTTATAAAAGAAATTTAAATTGAATTTTCTAAAACTTGTGTCCTTAAGGTTGACACGACTCAGCCTCAGGCCGACTCAGCCTGTTTGGGTCGTCGAGCTGACTCAGCCTGTCCGGGTCGTTGGGCCCGCTATACCTATCAGAATCGTCGGGCTTGCCCAGTCCGTACAAGTCATCGGTCATGACCTGACCGAGTCATTATACTGGCCTAGCCCAGCCCATTCGGGTCTTCGGGCCTGCTTGGCCCGTTTGGGTCATCGGGCCTGCCTATTCGGGTCGTCGGGTCAACTCAGTTAGTCTGGGTCGTTGGGCCCACTCGGCCCATCAAGGTCGTCGAGCCTGCCCAGTCTATACAGGTTGTTAGGAACGACCCGTTTGAGTTGTCGGGCCGGTCCAGCCTAGTCCATCTGAGTCTTCAAGCCTGCTTGGCCCACTCGGGTCATCAGGCTTACCCGACTTTTTCGGGTCGTTGGGCCTGACTGACTTTTCTGGTTTGTTGGGTCCGCCTAGTCCCGTTCGTGTCTTTAGACCCGCCCAACCCGTTATAATCATCAGGCTCGCACAACCCTTCAAGATCGTCGGGCCTTCCTGGTCCGTACAAGTCGTCGAGCAAGGCCCATCCGAGTTTGAATTTAGTCTAATCCATTTCAACATTTAGCCTACCCCAACTAAAAATTTAAATTGAAAATTTGGATTGAATTTTTTGGATTATCCACATTTGAAAATCTTGATTTAGAGAATGAATATTCAATCCATAAAATATATAAAATATATATTAGATTGAAATTCAAATCCATTAAAATAGATTTTAAATTGATTGGATCGGAGCAAAAATGGATCAGATCAAAAAAATTAGATTTTTTGTCCACCCCTAAAAATGAAGATCTTCATCGTCTTCTATTCGATGTTCAAACACATGGAGGTGTTGATTATTACTTTTTCTAACCGATGTTGATTTTTCTTCAGTGATAACAGTTCTTATGATTTTCTCACTTAAAAGTTAATTCTTCTTTGTTACATTATTCAGAATAGTTTTTTAACTATTTCTTCAACCGAAGTTAACTACACACTAAAAATCTCTCAGTTAACACTCATAAAAAAGAATTATACTTGAAGAGGCTGAAAGTTTTCTCTATTAACATGAAAGAACATGACCAGTATTAGACAAAATTAATTTATAAAAGATGTCAACTAAATAAATTATAGTTAATATCCATTTGAATAACATATTTTATTTTCTTTATAAATAAAAATATAAATGGTCAATCTAAAAGAATACAAATAAAATATACATAAAATATCTAAAATTTCAAATGTTTATTTTTGTTTAAATGATTTTTTTTAGAAAATAATTTTAAACAATGTACTAATTTTTAAGGTTATATAAGTTTTATTTGCTAAATGTAATGTAAAATTGGAACTCATTTCTCAAACTTTCATACATTTTGTTATCTAAACATAAATATTGAATGGATATAGTCGTCATAAGCCAATAATATTAAATTTGTTTGTACAAGTAAACAAAATAGCTCAAACATCATCCATAAGTGTGGAATAAAAATTTAACGTAATTTGATTAAAAACAGTGTACCTATGTAGTTTTACAATTTGAGAATTATATCAAAGTTTGGAAGAAAGAAAAAATCTAATTTTACATCAAAATTATGAGTTAAAATCATATTTAGCCTTATTTTTCAAATTTTCTAAATTTTCTACCAAAAGATCATATTTTATTACGTAACTCTTGATAGAAATATAAGTATCCTTTATTAGAAAGTCTCTAGTGTATATGGTAGTGTCAAAGTGGGTTAGAACCCGTACGTTAACCCGATCCATCACAGATTCGAGTTGGATTGGGTTGAAATTTTTTTATAAATTTCAATAGGGTCAATTTTTGACCCGACTTACCAAGAACCAGGCTCGCCTAGGTTGAACCTGTGGTGAGCTGGGTTGGCTCATCAACCCACCCGTAGATAAATGGTCACACAATTTGTTTGTATTTGAGTTGGGTTGAACTGTTTTTCTTTTTAGCCAACATATTGGATTGACAAATGCAAACATAATATTTTTGTGATTTTGGTTTGTATTTGGGGTTGATCATTATCTTGAAATATATTGAAGTTTATTTAGATTTTAATCGCAATTATAATTTAGTTTTTTGGAACTGAAAAAATATATATACTTTTTAAGTGAGTTAGTAAACCAACTCGATTAATACACTAACATGTAATGAGTCAGGTTGAATTCAAAATGTTTAACTCTTTAACAAATGAATCAGAATGAATTGATTTAACGAGTAACATGTGGTGGGTCAACCTTATGAACCGTTTTGACCGTCTAAGTGTAAGTGTATGTATAGTAATTTGATGGAAGGATGATGAATTTCATGGAAACATCCAACATCCAACCTCATAAAACACATGGTAAATGCTGTGCCTCTTTTTGCATCATTGGCACCACCTAACCTTTCATTCTCATGCTCAATTGACTTGACTTACTATTGCAAATCAAACCCGGAAACACTTCCTCGTCATCTTAAAGCAAACAAAAAAAATGATGTACGAAACATGATCCAAGAGCTCGTTGACACATCCATGACTTCCTGTAACATTTTCTTCCTCTTTATCCTTGTTAGCTTCCTGTAACAAGAGTATATTTGGGGTTTAAAATTTTGGACTATTACATCAAAATTAATCTATAAATCCTATTCATTTTCACTAACATGTGGATTCAAAATGTATAACTTAACGTTGGTGTATCTCACACAAATATTAATATTTTAATTTTACTTAATGTTGGTGTATCCCACACAAATGTTATTATTTTAATTTCTATCCATTTAAATGTTTACTCTTATTCTTTTACTTCCTTTACTTACATTTTTATAAAAAATGAAATTTCTTTTATTATTTAGTGTGTGAGTTTGACTGATGTTATCTCTTTATAAATATTCTTTTTTTTTCTTAATTAGCATGCGTTTGGCTAATATTACACCTATATAAGTAAAATTTTAATTTTATTATTAGTTAGCTTGTGTTTAGATAATGATAATCCTTTATAAATTAAAATTATTTGTTTTATTCTTCGGCTAGCATTTTTTATTACTTAGAGTGGATTTGGTCGACGCTATACCTATACTAATATAATTTTAATTTTGTTTTACTATTTAGCTTGTGATGCATGATACCACTCCTTTATAAATTAACATCGTAAAAAAAAAAAAAATCATTTAGATGATCAATTGAGCACACCATCAAACGTGAACCTTCGCTACATCCAAATCTTCGTATTTCTAAAGTTTACAAACTATGATATCTTTTCTCTTGTCTCCAAGATTGTTTACATCATTTTGCATTGCAAATTGACAAAACCTAGGGGTTCTAAAAATATTGATACTATTAATTCTATTATTCATTCACCTTCTAAACGAGGAACATGACATTTCCATACAATAACTTATTGTAACTCAATTATTTAATAGATAAAACAATGAAAAGAAGCTAATACATGTTTTTGGTTGTGTAATTTTAACTTAAATTTATCGTAATGAGTAAATTTTCAAAAAAAAAAAAAACATATGTAAAGTAATTTGTTTTTTCAAAATACAACTTTAAAAGTGAAATCCAAAACATGACTTCTATGTATTATTAAGCTTTTCCGAGGTGGTCTTTTGATTACATATGGTTTTTTCCATTATCTCTCTTCTAGGAAAGATTTTTTTTTCTTTTTTCCAAAAAAATATTTGTTAAGGCAAAACAGATCCAATTGGGAGTTATTGATGTTATACTCTATGAGATAAATTCAATTTAATTAAGCTATGAATCCAAAAGTTCTTCTCAAATTTAGAAAATTATTTCGTTCAATAACTAAAGATCCTAATTATAGAACGAACAATGAAAAAGATTCTTGAACATCTATATAAGTTTAGGTATTGTTACTCTCACGAACATAGTCCCAAATATATGACTTCAATTCTTTTATATATATATATATATATATATATATATATATATATTAATTAATTAGACTCAAATATAAGAAAATGATTCAGTTCAATAATTAAATATCTGATTCTCAAACTAGCAATCAAAAATATTCTTAAATATAAGAAAATGATTTAGTTCAATGATTAAATATCTGATGCTCAAACATCCAAAAGATTCTTATAACACACACACACAAATTAAATTTTAAATGAGAAAAACTAACGTAAAAAAATTTAAAATGAGAAAAATATATTTAATAAAAATTTAAGGAAGTAAAACAATTTAAAAATTCCGATTTCAATTTTCATTTAATAAAAAATTACTAAAAATATCTGAAAATAAAAATATTATATTTATATAAAAACTTAAAAAGCATAACATTTTAAAAAAAATTACAAATAAAATTACTAAAAATATTTTTTTTAAAATAAAAAAGTATTTTCATATCACAATGCAAAAGAAATTAAAAAAAAAAGAAGTACCAATAGATTTTTTTTTCAACACTTTTACCTTTTTTTAAGTTGTTTAAATTTGTATTTAGTTTTTTATGATTTTTAATTTTTTATATAAACATAATTTGAATGTATTTTTTAATAATTTAATTAATAAATAAATATTACAATTGGAATATTTTTCTTATTTTACCTTTTAAGATTTCTAAATTTTTATTTAAATATATTTGTTTATTTTTAAATTTATTCTTATATGTGAATTTTATTTTATAAAAGCATATATGTAAATATTTTATAAAACAAATAATATCTTTTATTATTTAATTTAAATTATAAAGTATTTTAAGATAAAATAATAATATTTCTATCAAACAAAAAAAATTGAAAAAGTAGAATAAATTAAGAAAAGTGAAATCATGGCGATGAAGGACCACCTCTAAAAAAAAGTTAAAATCTAAAATCGATATTTAAAAGTAGGACAATTTTTTTTTTTTGCAAGAAACTAATTGCACATTTAAAAACCGTAAGAAAATTACTTTCAAAATCTAAATTTGTAGAAAAAGGTAATTGTTGTTTTTAAATTAATTTTTTTAGGAAATATTTTACATTTTTTTTTGTAAAAAATTGTTATGAATACTTTTTATAAAAATTTAGAAGAAATTTTCTAAAAAATTTGAAAATTTCACTATAACTAATTACTTACAAAAATATTATTTATCGATTAAAATTCGTAAAAAAATGTAAGAAACACTTTTCTGCAAATTTTTGTAAAAATTCAACAAAAAAAATCTAAAATCTAAATAATTTTAGTATGCTAGTAGTGAAGATACACAGTAAAAAAAACTCTTAAATAATAATAAAATTTAGTGTCCAAAAATTATTAATTACTATGTCACATATTTAAATATCAATTTATAAAAGATAATTATTTAAATAATTAATATTATAAATGAAAATTTTTAATTGATAATTAAATTTTAGAAATTAATTATAATTTTTATTCATTTTTAACTTATAAATTAATATTTAAATTAATTATTATAGTTATCAACATTTTTTTGTAAAATTGGTTATAAATTTATGAGTATGATTTTTTTTCTTAAAAAAATTGAAGTTTAAATTTCATCTAAAATATAAAATTTCAAAAATTTTCATAACATTTTCTCTTTTTAGCATTCCCAGAAAATTGATGAAAACGAAGAAAAACCGACGTTAATTTGGTAGGCCGAAAATGCATCCTCTAAACCCAAAAGCTATAATATTTTGCATCGACTTAGGAATCTTCGCAATTTACCATATGTACTAGAAAGCAAAATATAAGCTAGTTAGAAGAGAAAATTCTCAACTAAGAAAGACTTCTCAATTGTCTTTAATTCAACCTTAATAAAAGTGAAATGAATATATTTATTTTCTTAGATGATATACCTCAAGTAATTGGAAAAGGCATTTTATATATAATTTGTAAAATATTTAAATATATAGTGTTTGGAATTTAAAGATGAGTTTAAACAATGACCTTGAGGAGAAATGGAGTTTCGATTGGAGGTTAGTCTATTCCTTCTAGAAAAATCTCAACATTGAGTTTATTTTTTCATTTTAAATTGATTTATTTTAATATTTCATTTGAATTAAGTTATTGTAATTTATTATATTTTAATTTCATTGTTTAAATAGAGTATTTTAGTTATGATCTTTAATGACGTGAATAAAAGTATTTTAAGTATAAGCAATTTGATGGAAGTATTCTGGCCAAAATCCATTTCCTTAAAAGTAGTGTCAAATAAAAAGTTGAAGGTCCAAAATAAAATATTTAAATTTTATATATTTAATTATTATTAATATAAAAAAAATATATATATAATTTAATATTAAAAATTTTGTATATATTTTTAAAAAAAATAATAATTTTGAAATTGCATTTTATATGAAACTTATTTTAAATAAAATTTTCTAATTTTTTTATTTTCTTGGATAATATAATATTTGAGAAGACTCTTTTATAATAAATTCTAAAGAATTAATATAAAACATTTTGTCTAATATGAAACGTTTCACTTATAATTTTTTGAATCTTAAGAAATTATTCTTTAATTCAATAGTTAAATTTCTAGGATCATACTTGAAGATGAGTGAAGAAGTAAATTTGTATTGTTTTTTTCTTTAAGGATATTTTTCCTTTTATTTTTCTAAAACAAAATGAATCTATTATTTTATTTTTCATCAATATATTTATTTAAAAAAAAACCAGATTAAAAAATATTTTATCAAAATCTAATTAAAAATTAAGAGATAAATATAAAAAATATAAAAAGAATAATATATTGATATCTTTTTTCCTCTTATTTTTTCTTTTACATTCATAATGAGCTGAAAAAAGATATCAATAAATTTTATTAATTTTTACTAGGTTTAACTTTTTATTTTATTATTCATTAGTATTAAATATTATATTTTATAAAAAATAAATAAATCTAAAGAAAATTAAAAAAATCTTGGATGCCCTTCTAAGGTCCCACTGCTTAAGGACAGAACATCATGATTCATTATAACTGGGAGAGACTTTTCTTCGTGAATGATGTCTTTTTCTTCCGTCCATTCATTCTTTCTCGCCTTGTCTATGTTTTCTGTTTACTTGACTTGCCTCGTCGATGACTTACTTTTCCAAGCCAAACACCAGCACGCTTCCTCGTCATAATAATAAAAACAAAAAATGGTTCAGAAAACATGATCCAAGAGCTCGTAAGCACATCCATGGCTTCCTGTAACATTTTCTTCCTCTTTATCCTTGTTAGCTTCCTCACTTTTGCAACTGCTCACGCACAGTCCGACTCCGACCCTGTCTATCTATTCCACAATTGCCCTATGGGCAACACAACAGATGGCAGCACCTTCCAATCCAATCTCAACATCCTACTCTCCTCCTTATCAGATAACGCCCCCGACAACAACGGATTCTACAACAACACTGTCTCTGGACAAAACCCCTCGGACTCTGTCTTTGGACTTTTCATGTGCAGGGGTGACGTCCCTTCTCAGCTTTGTCACCAATGTGTCCAAAATGCAACCCACCGATTATCCTCAGAGTGTTCCTTGGCTAAGCAAGCTGTGATTTGGTACGATGAGTGCACCGTTCGTTACTCCAACAACTCATTCTTCTCCACTTTCTCCACCAGACCTAGAATTGGCCTGTTGAACACTGCTAATATCTCAAACCAGGAAAGTTTCATGACTTTACTGTTTCAGACCATGAACAAAACTGCAAATGAAGCCGCTGCTGCTGTCGGTAACAAGTTTGCAACAAGGCAAGCATATATTTCTGGATTTCAGAACCTTTATTGTCTAGCTCAGTGCACTCCGGACTTGTCACTCAGTGACTGTAGAAGGTGTCTGAGTGGAGTGATAGGGGACCTTCCCTGGTGCTGCCAGGGGAAGCAGGGAGGGAGAGTTCTATACCCCAGCTGTAATGTTAGGTATGAACTTTACCCTTTCTATCGCTCCATAGAAGGACCTGAAGATTCAGGATTTTCAGAAGATCCAACTTATCTAAACCACAATTGCTCAACTAATGTAACTGCTGGCAGCACTTTCAAAATGTATGTAGAGACCCTCCTCACTTACATGTCCACCAATGCCACCGATGGAAAAATGTTTTATAAGGGCAGCGTGGAGAACATTGTGAATGGGCTCTTCATGTGCCAAGGTGGTCTTCCATCTGGGCTCTGTCAACAATGCGTCACCAAAGCAACCCTCCGAATATCCTCAGCGTGCAATTCGTTTCAAGAGGGTGTAATTTGGTACAGCCATTGCATGCTTCGCTATTCCTATCGCTATTTCTTCTCCCGAGTACAAAAAATCCCAACTTTTCAACTGTTGAAAGTCACCAGTGCCTCCAGCTCCGCCCCTGAGCAAGAGTTCTTCGCTTTTACACTATCAACTATGTTGGCTAATCTGGCGAAGGAGACACAGGATAGTGATGAGAGATATCTGACTAAATCATCGAAATTGAATGCTTTACAAACGCTTTATGCGTTAAGCCAATGTACGCAGGATTTATCTAGTGATGATTGTAGGGGCTGTTTGGAAGATATAAATGGAAATATCCCTTGGTCTCTCTTGGGAAGCGTGGGGGGAAGAGTTTTGAATCCCAGTTGCAGTCTCAGGTTTGAATTGTTCCAATTTTACGGCTTTGGTGACCAACCTCAACGGCCAAAATCAGGTGATCCTTCTCCATCTCCCCACAAAGGTAAACACTAAACTCACTGTTTTTTCTAATGTTGATATTTTAGTTTATGAAAATGCTACTTTTAAAACTATAATTTTTTTACAATCATATCCTTACCTATTTTGTATTTATTTTAGAATCGATTATTTTATCTATAACAATATATAAAAAAAAGACATATCTTTGTGACATTTCGTTATTTTAATTTTACACTTAATTATTAATTTAAAAATTAATTATTTTATAAATAATTTACCTTTTACCTTTATTCTAAAAACCTCTTTTTATCTTCAATCGTTATTGTAAGAACTTTTGTTGTGTACATACCTTATTTTTCTAATTTTACATTTAACAACTTTTTAGAAATTAATTATATATTTTTTATTGATCTTAACTTAAATTTTTATGAAAATTAAAAAAATGCAAACACATGTACATTTTGATACTATAATATTAGTCTATTAAAAAATGTGAACACATATATATAATATTAGTCTAATACACATAAGGTATTTGATACTATTTTTAACTTAATCTTAAAGAAGTGAGTTTATGGATCTTTTATTTTATATAATGTTTAATTTTGTATTTTCTACTTAAGGTGAGATTTTGATTAATACTTGAATTATTCTCGATAATACTAAACATTAATAGGAGTTTGCAAGTGACCACAATGAAAAGTCTCGTTCTTACTTTTCTTCTATGTCTATTAATCAAACAACCATATTGGTTCAATTGAGTATTCCTACTTAACATTAGTCTAACACACATAAGGCATTTGATACCATTTTTAACCCAAAATCTCAAAGAAGTGAGTTCATGGATCTTTCATCTTATATAATGTTTAACTTTGTCTTTTCTACCCAATATAGAACTTTGATTCACACTTGAATTATTCTCGATACTATTAAACATTAGTAGGGGTATGCAAGTAACCACAATGAGAACTCTCGTTCTTACTTTTCTTCTATGTTTATTCATCACGCAACCATATTGGTTTAATTCAGTACACCTACTTAATTGCAACCTCAATGGTACTTATTTAGTTTGAAATTGGCTAAAGACATGGTTTAATTATAGTTTATTAACAATAAATTTGATTTGGATATGGACTTTAACTCATGATTCTAATATCATATTAAGAAGTAGACTTTAAATCTAACTCAATATTACAAAATCAGTTTGTGAGATAAAATTTACATCCATTTATAAATTTTAAATTAATCTTATTTCTAATCGATGTGGGAATTCTAAAAAAAACACATTACAAACGTATTTATAGAACAAGAAATATTGTATATCATTTCTTTATGTTATATAAAATTGACAATTAATTCTATAAATTGACTTGAGATCATTAATAAAATAAACAAATTTTAGAAATTATGAGTACATCATGGGCAATTTAACTATACTATATTTATGTTGATTGTTTTGCAGGAAAAAGAAAAGTATCATTATTGCTAACAATGATCTTGATTATTGTACCCACAATTGTTTCAGTGATACTCTTCTTTTTGGTCTACTATTTGATAAAGAGTAAAGTAAGAAAAAGTGCTAAGACTATTCTAAAAGAAAATTGTAAGTATAGTTAAAAATGCATGGTCCTTCTAAATTTCATTATCTTTATCATTTTAATTTTACAATTCATTCTTATATTCTCGATTCAGTTGGTAATGAAAGTGTCACTTTAGAGCCATTGCAATTCAGTTTGACGGTAATTGAAGTTGCAACCAACAACTTCTCAAAGGAGAATAGGATTGGAAAAGGTGGATTTGGAGAAGTTTATAAGGTGAGAACATATGACATATTACTTTTGTATTCAATTTTTCATCTAAATGATAATTTAATTTTTAGGGTATTCTCCTTGATGGACGACAAATCGCAGTAAAGAAACTGTCAAAAAGTTCTAAGCAAGGTGCAAATGAGTTCAAGAATGAAGTTTTATTGATAGCCAAACTTCAACATAGAAATCTTGTGACATTTATTGGTTTTTGTCTTGAAGATCAAAACAAAATTCTAATATATGAATATGTGCTGAACAAGAGTCTCGACTATTTTTTATTTGGTTTGACTTTTCTACCCTTAAACTTTTCATTGTTATTTATGTAGATATTATGTATATTTTTTTATAAATTATATATTTTATACTTACATCTCTCACTTGAATATGTAGATTCTCAACAAGCAAATTTGTTAGGATGGTCTGATCGTTATAACATTATTGGAGGGATTGCTCGCGGAATTCTTTATTTACATGAATATTCTCGACTCAAAGTCATACATGGTGATCTTAAACCTAGTAATATCTTATTAGATGAAAATATGATTCCAAAAATTTCAGATTTTGGTTTGGCTAGAATTATTGAAATACATGAAGACCAAGCGAGTACAAATAGAATTGTTGGAACATAGTACGTTTGAAAAAAAAAATCCTTATCATTTCATCTTTACTTCTTCACATAATATGTTTTGATTATATTCACATTTTATTTTTGTAGTGGTTACATGTCTCCAGAATATGCGATGCTCGGACATTTTTCAGAAAAATCAGATGTTTTTAGTTTTGGTGTCATGGTTTTAGAAATTATCACTGGAAAAAGGAATGCAAATTCTTATGATCAACCATATGGTGTTGGTGATGGCCTGTCAAGTTATGTGAGTATATCATCTAAAAATTTGGATCCAAGAAATTTATGCTTTTGCTGCTATAGGGGACATCTTTGATCATCTTTTAGATTGATTCAATTGCAGTTAATTCAGAAATTCTAATTCAAAATTTGTTACAGGTTTGGAGACAATGGAGGAGTGATAGCTTGTGTATATTAGACCCTAGTATTAAAGAAAAATATTGTGAAGAAGAAGTTATTAAATGCACTCAAATTGGTTTATTATGTGTTCAACAAAATCCTGATGCAAGACCAACAATGATGGAAGTTGTTTCATATTTTAGCAATCATTCGATTGAATTGCCAGATCCAGAAGAACCTGCATTCTTCTTGCATGGTAGAATGGATTCAAGACCAGTTCCACATTCCAAACAACATACCAATGGCCACACCCCATTTTCCATTAATGAAATGCCAACGAGTCAATTTCTTCCTCGATAGTGAATTTTTTTCTTAAATTTCAAGTGTCTATAGAATTGGTAATTAGTAACATGTAATGGTCTTAAGACGTTTAAATCCATACGAATTGATGTTAATTTTTTTCGAAGAAATACTCAATTTAGAAAGAAATAGTATGAATCTCCATATCTCTCATGTGATAATACCTATATGATTTGTAGTTAAATATCATAATATAAATTTACTGTGCTGATTTTCTCCATCACATTTTTTTTATTTTAACAATAAGATAAATAAATTAATTTAAGTTATTTATTTTGAGCATTCTGGTGAATAATTTTTTTATGTTAAATATTTACGGGACGTATAGTAATAGAGTAAATTAATATGCGGATTTTTTTCAAAACAGGGTTAGTTTTCCTGATATTTACAAAATGGGGGTTGGTTAACTCTTAATTTACATTCCAGGACGATGTTATCATGATCCGAATTAGGTAGAAATATCAAAAAAATTCGTACTAATTGGTATCTGTGGATAAAATCTGCAATTGATAAAAAATAAATATTGTAAATTGATATCCGCAGTAAGAGGTACAAATATTTTTAATACCCAAATATTAACGGAGTGGGTACGGGTATCATAGTATTTGTACTTATGAATACCCATATTCGCTATACTTTAATTTAAATTAACAAAAAAATAAAAAAAAACATGATTAAAATATTATCATATTGATTTTGAATAAGTTATTTTTTTATCAATTAGTTTTAAAAAAATCATTTTTATGTAAATTGTCATTTAACACTATTTAAATGAGTTATTTGGAATAAAGTTATGAATGTTATGTATTTTATTTTATTTAAATTTACGATTAAAATATCTTGTTAAATATTTATTTTTATTTTTTTTAAATACTCGCGAGTATCCGTGGATATTAAAAAATTATACAAATATCCACATAACGGGACAAATATTTATTTAACAAATAAGGTACGAAAGAGCTATTACACATACTATACTCGCTTGTTGACATTCCTATTTCCAATGACTTCAAATCTGAAATCATTATGTGTAGGAACATTTTTCATGTAAATTTAGTGTAAAAATATT
Organism: Vigna unguiculata; assembly: GCF_037176805.1. Classification (NCBI taxonomy): domain Eukaryota; kingdom Viridiplantae; phylum Streptophyta; class Magnoliopsida; order Fabales; family Fabaceae; genus Vigna; species Vigna unguiculata. Next base: position 45,770,528 of record NC_140795.1, on the reverse strand, counting down.
GTCACATTGTGACAAAAAATATGAATATGTCAGTAATAATAAAAAATTGTCTCGAAAGCTTTTTTTTTACTACAAAAACAGAGCACTCATATCTTTTTTTTCTTCTTCATTTTTTAACCCTTGCCAGACAACTTTGTTCATATAAACTTATAATTCATGCACCCTCACTACACTTCACTCCATTCACATATGTGGTGACCAATCACACCCATATTTCTCTATATTAATTAGTTTGAGTTTAGCGACGCTAATCTTTTATAAACTCAAATTATTTGTTTTATTCTTCAGCTGGCTATTTTTACTGGGTTTGGTTGACACTACACCTTTACTAATACAATTTTAATTTTCTTTTATTATTTTAAATTTTTTTATTCTTCAATGTGAGCTTGCTTTGGCACCACCCCTTTATAAATAAAATTTAACTTATTTTATTATTTAGCATGAGTTTGGTTGTTGCTACACCTATATAAATAAAACTTTAACTTTTTTTTTATTTAGCATGGGTTTGGGAGACTACTCTTTTATACAACTTTTCAACTTTTTTCAAGATAGGTCTGACGGACTCCAACTTTTTATAAATAAAAAGTAGTTTTTTATTGTTTAGCATTTTGGAAATAAAAATTAAATTTGTTTTTATTAGTGTACCGGCAGACTGTCCCGCTTTGATCTTCAGTTGGAGCTAACTTGTCTCAATCTTCATTTCAGGTCAACTTGTTTTGAATTTTGATCATAATTTGCTTATCTTGTCCTTTGCCTCACCTTCTGTTGGTTGTCTCGTTTTGATCTTCAATCTGACTTACTTTGCCTAACATTTGTTCTAACCTGCTCAACTCGAACTACTTCCTTGACTTGAACTTTGATTCTGGCCAACTCGATTTGACCTTTATTTTGCGTCGACTCAACTCTAATAACTTTGGTCTGAGTAGATTCGAGTTGACCTTGAATTGAAATAACTTGGGTTAACATTTGATCTAGACTAAATGTGTTGTACTTAAAAGTTAATTAAAATTTTATGGTGGGATCAAACCTACTTCATCCTCATCTATCATATGCGACTTTAGGGACTAAGACTATTTTTACCTTACTCATTTAGTAATCCTAAAGAGACTTATTTAGGAGTAGATAAGATTGGACCTAAAGATTATGATTAAATTTACACTTCTAATAACTAGTGATGAAAAATGTCAAAAAATAAAATAAAATCCACGGACACTTGGTACTATTTGTCACTTATGGTTTGCTTGGTTTAGAAAAAATAAAGTGAAAGCAAAATAATTTATAAAAGAAAAAGGAGTAAAAGATATCTTCAATTAAAAAAAATTGTAAGGTATAAAAAAATATATAAAAATAATGATATAATTTGATAAAAAGATTAAAACTAGTTTTAATATAAAAAATCATCTTACAGAATTATTAAAATATCTCATAAATAGTCTTAGATTACTAATTTTATTATTTCATTGATAAGTTTTGTCTTAAGAAAAATCCTACCAAATTTTTGTATATAAATTCAAAAGAACAATATTTGATATGAATTTTAGTAAATACTACTATCTTTTCATTAGTTATTTTTTCTCAATCAAACAAACTCAATTAATATTCCCCTCCTACCTTTCGACCCCACTCTCCTCTTTAATTCTATTTCTTCTGCGCGAAACATGGTGATGAAGATCTACCATAACATGTAGTATAACTTTTCAACATATTGGAACTAATTATGGAAATACTTTTTTTCTTAACGATTTTCTTTTTTGGCATATACCTATATACATGTAACAATATATTTAAGGGCCCAACAATCTATTAATTATGTGAATAATTTAGAAAGACATATAGGGGCTAAAAAGAATAAAAGAGTACAGAAAGAATCATGATTCAAATTAGTCACCCTTAATATTATTAAAAGAAATAAAAGGATTTAATATTAAACTTTGAGTACTATAATGTTTTTTTGATGTTTTAGGACAAATAACTATCTTATATAGTTCAAAATTAAGGACAATTTAAATATAATTTTCTTTTTAAATGTTTTGAGACGTTTTTTTTAAATAAAACCATAAAATTTTAGATTTTAATTTTTGGATGCAATAATCGATCATAATAATGTTATATCAACAACCTTATGATCGAAATATTTGTGTTATGTGGAAACGAAAACAAAATTCTAAAAACGAACATTTCTTATTACTAAAAAAATTTATATTTCGTGTTAATTTTGTTTTGAATTTTTTTTTAGAAAATATTTATAAATTTTGTTATGAAAAAAAATTGTAAGAAATTACTGCTAATTTTTTTACAAAATATTTTGTATAAAACACTTTTCGCAATAAATTTTATAAGAAATACTTGCGAATTTTATAATTTTGTAGGAAATAATTATCCACGAAAGAATTACTTGTCAATTAAAATTTTTAGAAAAGATAGTAGGAAAAAGTCTTTTCTTATAAAGTTTTTTAAGAAATTTGCAAGAAAATTCCTATATAATATGAGAATTTGTAATAGTATCTTATCGAGATAATAAAAATATTTTTTAAAATAAACTTTTATTTCCTTTGGAACTTGAGTTGGAGCTTGTTCCACATCCTCCATGACTTCAGAATTTAGACGAAAAACAATATAAATCAACCTTGAAGTTGGTCTTATTAAAAATCAATAATTGAGAGATAACTAATAATTAGCTTACATATTTATTGTTGATGCAGATTAATAAATATATTCACACCGGTCCATTAATATTACCTAAAATGATTGTTACAATAATGGTCACGTAAACCCAATTTAGAAAAAATGAACCACTCTTAAAGTTGGTCTTCTACTTTGAGAACCTATACCTACTTGAAAATAGTTTAGAACGCAATTTAGTTACTTAACCTTTATTGTATGTGAGGATGCAACATGAGAAACTTTTCTACCTTCATGGTCAACATCACATACTATAGTATACTATATAAGCACTTTCCTTCCAATTGCAAATGATCATATAATAATCATTTTGCCAATTATCTCTCTCTTCATCTTCTTCCTGACCAGCTTAAAATCTTCTCATCATGAGATTCTTGGAATTTCATTGTGATCCAATGTTTGCAATTGCAACCTTTGCAGCTATAGCTATAACAGTGTTTGTGATATTCAGAAGTTTCATGTGCAAGAAAGGAAGGTACCATGTGGTTGCGGGAACTATGTTAGAACTGCTGCTCAACTTCCGCAATCTGCACGATTACATGACTGCTCTTGCCAGAAAACACAAGAGTTACCGATTGCTTTGGTTTCGCAGGAGCGAAATTTACACTGTGGACCCTGTCAACGTTGAATACATCCTCAAAACAAACTTTGCAAACTATGTGAAGGTACTTTCGAATTAACCTTATAGTTTTTGTCTGAATAGTTGAATACACAATCTTTTTCACCCTTCCTTCGAAATTTTATCACTTTTATTCTGGTGTGCTGTTGTTACAGGGCTGGTACCACTATGAGAAATTGACAGATCTTTTAGGAGATGGAATATTCTCGGTGGACGGCGAGAAGTGGCTACAGCAGAGAAAGGTTTCGAGCTATGAAATTGGCACCAAAGCAGTGAGAGATTTTAGCCTTCAAGTGTTCAAATCCAATGCAGTAAAACTTGCAGGAGTTGTTTCAAAAACAGCTACGTCAAATAATCCAGTTGATTTCCAAGTAAGATTTTGTTATAAAAATTGGTGAAATCCATTATAAATAAAATAAAAAATCTATAATATTAATCCAATGGTGTTTATTGACAGGAATTGTTTATGAAATCAACCTTAGACTCGGTCTTTAAGATTGTCCTGGGTGTAGACTTGAACACCATATACGGAACATACGAAGAAGGCACTCAATTCTCCAATGCCTTTGATGAAGCAAGTGCTATAACGCTGTATCGGTATGTTGATGTTTTCTGGAAGCTCAAGCGTTTTCTCAACATTGGATCAGAGGCAGTACTTAGAAACCGTATTAAAGAGGTGGATGATTTTGTTTACAAACTAATCACAATCAAGACAGAGCAAGTGCAGCAGAATTCACAATCTGATTTTCCTGTGAGTCAAATTTTTTCACCCCTCTTGTTATATTAAGAGTAAATAATATAGGCATTCACAATGGGAAGGATTTTTAAGCTGGCAATGGCATAGAGTCATAAATTGTTACATATTGTAAGGCTTAACTCAACCTATGACTTGTATGGTGAATTGACTTTATCTCTAGCCCTACATCAACTAGAAATAAGGTCAAGTTATAATATATAAGTGATGCAGATCTCATCTTACATCAGAGTCATAAATTAGAATCTATCTTAATGAAATTGTATGTTTGTTGAATCTATTATTTTATCCATTATTGAAATACCCGTACCATTAATGTTTAGTACCACGATCGAGATATGTCTCGACGTGTGAGAAAGTGTGTTGGAAGTCTCACATAAGACTAATTTATAATATATAAATAGGTCTAAATCTCACCTTACACATCGGTTTTATAAAGTTTAGTTAAACTTAAAATTCAATTTTTGACGGATTCAAATTCTAAGAAAAATTTACGACAATTGAGCATAGATATTAAATTCTTGTGATTTGATATGTATATCTATTGACAGGAGAAAAAAGCAGATATGGTGTCAAGGTTTCTGGCACTGAATGAGACAGATCCCAAGTACCTAAGAGACATTATTCTCAGCTTCGTGATTGCAGGAAGAGATACAACAGCTGCTACTCTTTCCTGGTTCTTTTACATGCTATGCAAGCACCCTCATATCCAAGAAAAAGTTGTGCATGAAGTTGGAGAAGTAACAGAATTGAAGAACACTTGTAGTATTGAAGAACTCGCAGATAGCTTAACCGATGAGGCCCTGGGAAAAATGCACTATTTGCATGCAGCTTTAACTGAAACACTCAGACTTTACCCTGCGGTTCCACTTGTAATGAACTTGTGCACTATATATGCATTAAAATCAAACGTTAAAAAACCAAAAAGAAACAGCATCAACACTTCAGAAGTTAAAGTGTGAAGAAAGAACTGTTAATATTTTAACAAACTTTAACAATTTATCATTCTGCATTTTATCACCATCTCCCTTAAGAGTCCATATTCTGTCTAAAGATTTTATCTGTGATGATGCTACAGGATGGGAAACTTTGCTTATCAGATGAAACTTTACCTGATGGATTTAGAATTAGGAAAGGTGATTCTATATCATATCAGTCATATTCCATGGGTAGGATGGAATTCATCTGGGGTGAAGATGCAGATGAATTTCTACCAGAGAGATGGCTTGATGAAACTGGAACTTTTCAACCAGAAAGTCCTTTCAAGTTCACAGCCTTTCAGGTTAGCTTATTATGAAAACTTTGACAATATGTGAAGAATGTGTTAGGTTTTCACGAAGGGAGTGAAAAAATCTATAGAATAGATCATATACAACTTTTAACCAAAAAGTTAACACAATAGATCTTTCTACTTATATACTAGTCCTTTTTCTCGATTTTATCTGGTCTGGTATGCGGTACTTTTTGTTGGAAATCCCATGTCGACTAGAGATAAAGCAATTTCATAATATATAAATAAGATACAAACCTCACCTTACACGTCGGTTTTGTGGAATTGAGTTAAGCTTAAAACCCACTTCTAATATGGTATCAAAGTCTGATAATGTCTATCCTAGCGAACTTTCTTGATTCTACTATAATATATAATTTTGAGTAAAAGCACACTGCTTTCTTGAGTAATTGAAACTTTGAAATTGAAGTTGTTGTGACTGTGCAGGCCGGTCCAAGAATTTGTCTGGGGAAAGATTTTGCATATAGGCAGATGAAAACTTTTGCTGCTGTTCTTTGTCACAGCTACAAATTCAAGCTGGGTGTCCAAAATGAATGGGTGAATTATAAGACTATGCTCACTCTTCACATTGATGGTGGTCTTCATCTGCATGCTTCTCAAAGATTCCAGCCAAACTGAATATCACAACGGTTCTGGTTTATTATCACCAATGGATAATGTGTTGGGAATATTATTGGTAAAATAAAGACTGCGTGTGGGTGAATATCATTACTGCAGTGTGAATAAAGCAGTGTAGTGGATGGATATAGACTTGTAATTCAACTGGATCCTTCATTTTCAGTGTAGATTACAATAGTTGTTTAATTTAAAGGGTTAAATATGTTTTTGGTCCCTCAAGTTTCAGCGAAATTTGGAATTAGTCCCTCATCAAAACTTTTGACCAATTTAGTCCTTCATCTTTCAAAATGCGTGAATTTAGTCCTTTTAACCAAATTTTGTTAAGTTTATCTGACGTTTCGAGCGCATTTCATGATAGTATTTAAGTTAACATTGAAGCAAAAATGTGTCAAACAGTATAAATAATTTAAATACTATCATGAAATGCGCTTGAAATGTCAGATAAACTTAACAAAATTTGGTTAAAAGGACTAAATTCATGCATTTTGGAAGATGAAGGACTAAATTGATCAAAAGTTTTAATGAGGGATTAAACCCAAATTTCCCTCAAACTTGAGGGACCAAAAACATATTTAACCCTAATTTAAAACATACATTTAATAGCATTTTTTATCTGTAACTACGTCACCTTATTGTGAGATATAAAATGTTACAATAAAATCTTTATTATAATACTTGTGACACCCGAGATGGTTGACATAGTTGGTTTAAGGATATATTTGATAACATTCTTGAAGTAGTTCTTATAGAAAAACAATTTCAACTTTCATAAATTAGAATTAATTTACGAATAAATTATTTTGTAGAAGTTGGATTTGTGCATGAATAAGTTTTACAATTTTTCTAATTAATTTTTACACAGATTAAAACTTATTTATGTTGTAAAAATGGTGGTTTAATATATTGCAAAATATATTACCGTTGCATTTCTCATTACTTCTCAGTTTTTGACTATTATTGGTGCAACTGTTTTGATTTGGTATTTATATCAACATCAATATTTTTTAACCGTTTTTGTCTTATCAACCCCTCTCTCCACCTATCAATAAGTATTTTATGTTTCCTCCTAAGACACACCTTCAGACTTTTATTTCTACTCATCGCTACATTCTATACTCTATTATTATTTTATGTACTCTTTATCTAAGATATTATATCCTGGGTTTATTGATACTCTGTAAAGAGTTGTTTATCTTACTAGATTATGAGATCTTTGGGATATTCGAGATGTTCTTGTTGTATCCTATAGAATTTAAACACATACAACGAATAAATTCTTAAGAACAGTGATCGTGATCCCTTACGCCTCAGGAAATACTTCTAATTTATGATTTATGCGGATTATGTAACATTTATCATGTGTAATGCTTTCGAGAATTAGAAAAAGATAGCGTACTTCTTATTTGCATGCTAGAATATGCTATGGAGAGGTTTTTTATAGAGATGAACAACATCTACTCTCGAATCTCTTAAGGGTGATAATATTAAGGAGATACCAATAATATGTCTTTATATATTAGAGATTTAACATCAAATTAGACTAATTTATATATATATATATATATATATATATATATATATATATATATATAAATGATAACCATTCTCCTTTTTTTAAGCTAGTATTTTTTAAGCTAGTTTTATGACAATGTGTATCAAAGATTTCATGTCAACTAAATATTAACTCAATTTATAATATATAGGGAGGCAATTCTCATTTCACTATTATGACATAGATATGTCATTTTAATATACATAGTAGTTAAAAGATTTTGAATGAAAAAAAAAAGAGAGAGAGAAGAAGATATGATGAGCTTTGGAATAAGTTCACAATATTAAACTTTCTTTAAAAGAAAATGGTAGGAAAAAAAAATCAATTAATATTAATTGTGAAAGATGAAAGAGGATAGATTATAACTTTGATAATAAAGAAAGTAAAAAAGTGGAAGAGAAAGAAGTTGGTAAAAAAAATTTAAGTATCATAATAAATCTAATATAATTGTCATAATATAAGAGTTAAATATGTTTTTTGTCCCTTAACTTTGGGTGAATTTTGAAATTAGTTTATTTCGAAATTTTGAATCAATTTAGTCCTTCATCTTTTGAAATACATCAATTTAATCTTTTAATCAAATAATGTTAAGTTTATTTGACATTTCAAACGCGTCTCATAATAGTATTTGACTTAACATTAAAGCAAAGATGTGTTAAATAGTATAAACAATTCAAATACAATCTTGAAATGTGTACGAAACATCAAATAAACCTAACAAAATTTGATTAAAATGACTAAATCCACGTGTTTCGAAAGATAAAAAACTAAATTGGTCCAAAATTTTAAAATAGACTAATTTCAAAATTTATCGAAAGTTAATAGACAAAAACATATTTAACCCTAAATATAAATACTTTTTGAGGGTATAAAATTCATATTGAAGAAATGCTAATCTTTTTACTATAAATAAAGATAAAGAATCAATTTCAGGACTAATACTTAATAGTCTCTTTGGATTTCAGTTGGAAGACTCAGGTTAGTTTTCATTTTGTATCAGACATGGAGTTAACATATTTAATCATTTTTATTTACATATTTAATCATTTTTATTTACATTTAACTACGTATAATTTTTTTATTTATAATAATGACTATTTTAGTAACTAACAATTTTTTATTTTATAAATTGATATCTAAATTGGTTACTATAGTGACTAACTACTTTTAGTCACTAAAATTTGTTGTTAACAAAACATTTTATTGTAATGTTAGTTAACAAAAGTAAATTGTATTTTTTTAATTATTTAGACCATAAGGATTATATGTTGGTTATAACTCTAATCCACATGGAAAATTACGTTTTTACATTTGTTATTATTAACCAATATAAAATATATATTTTTTGTCAGTGTTGGATAAGTGATGTAATTTTATGATGTATCAATACTTCAATTTGCTTTATCTATTTGCGTTCAATATGTATTTGTGTCTGATATTTTAGGATTATTTATTAATATTAAATAAATTATTCAATCTATAAAGCAGTAGTACTTTTATAATGATGATACTATAATTTTTTTTGGACAATGTTTAATACATATGATTTTAACTTAGATTCACACAATAATAATCACATATTTTTAATATTTTTAAGAATTTTTGTACATTTTTCAATATGTATATATCACATGTAATGTCCTATTATCTTCAAGATAAATATATCGACATATCATACGCGTGTCATATCTAATACATGTAATGTATTCATACATTGATCAAAATAATTTAAGTAAAAACAATTGCTAATTGCGTTTAAATGTACATTTTATTGAAAATTAGATACAGAATGACAATTTGAACTTGCATTCTTGAAAGATAATGATATTACAACACTAATTTTTTCCATTCATTTGATGCTATCTTTTATTATCCTTTATTAATTTTTTCTTAAATTTTAAAAAAAAATTTAAATTTAAAAATCAACTTTTACATGTAAATGGTGTTTTGAGACTTTTTCCTTCTCAAATTTTTCCTCTAGTTTTTTTGGAGTATCCTTTCATTGTTAGAGTAGGGAAACAACTTCAAATTCCGTACTCTCTCTCACTATAAACTTACATAAACAAATTCAATTGATTTCACCATACACAACCACCATTATAATTGCAACTATATAATCATTCCTTAAAGTAACTGTGTGACTAACAAGATAGCACAAACTACATTAAGGTCCCCAATCTCATACGTAGCAGCTTGTTCAAAAGTAATGACTAAAATAATTATGCAGAGCACAAAGTGCATGCATCAATCAAGAAACAGTTTTGCAAGGATGTCAGAAGACCTTAACCATGCAGTAACTTCATACCAGCCACCAGAACTCACACATAAAACAACCACCTACCTTTATGCCGGGACTAGGGATGTCAACTGGGTGGATAATGTCAACTGGGTGGACAGGATATGGGTAGTACTTCTTTTCCCGTACTTTACCGGTTGAATAAATATTTGTTTCGTACTTGTATTTATAACGGATACCTGCATACTTTTTTAATATCTACGGATATTCACGAGTACCCACAAATATTTAAAAAAATAAAAAATAGATAGTTAATAACATATTTTAATGGTAAATGCAAATAAAATATAATACATAACATTCATAAATTTCAAACAAAGTCTGAATAATTCATTTAAATAGTATTGAATGACATTTTACAAATAAATGATTTTATTTTCGAAATAATTGATAAAAAAAATAACTCATTCAAAATAAATATGTTAATATTTTAATTTATTTATTTATTTTTTTAATTTAAATTAGAGTATAACAGATACAGTTATCTACGAGTACGAATATTATGATACACCGTACTCGTCCCGTTAATATGTCATACACTTTATCCGCAAATATCCATTTACAATATTCATTTTCTATCCGTTGAGTTTTATCCGCAAATTTTTGCACGAATTTTTTTTTACGTCCATAACTGGAACACAGGAGTCCATAATGATTTTTTTTATACTATTACGAGCATAAATAATATACTGATTTTAGTATTTTAAAAATATTTTTAATATATTTTAAAATATTAAAATCAGTGTCTATTGAAATATTTTGAAGGCATATCTTAAAAATCGAACAAGAAAATCCAAATTCGACAGCGGTCTCTCCATTCTAGTATTTAATATTGCAACCTCAAGATGACAGGTAAATTATGAAGCACAAACCCCTTATATATCTCTTCACACTTCCTTCCTTTTAACCCAACACCCTTCTTCAAACACTCTACCTTTCTCCTTCTTTGGCATGAAACATGGCCAAGATCATTATGGGAAACATGGGTTGTTTTCTTACAAGCTGTCTCCTAGTTCTAACAATGTTGTTCTCTGCAAATGCTCAATTTGCCAAGAAGACTTACCTCGTTCAAATGGATAAGTCAGTAATGCCAAAAGCCTTCACCAACCACATAGAATGGTATTCATCAAAGCTGAAATCAGCACTGTCCACATCTCCAGAAGAAGCTGATGCGGAGAGTGAGAAGAGAATTATCTACACTTACCAGAATGCTTTTCATGGTGTTGCAGCTAAGTTGACTGAAGGAGAAGCTAAGAAGCTAGAGGCTGAAGAAGGAGTTGTGGCCATATTCCCAGACACAAAGTATGAGCTACACACCACAAGAAGTCCTGCATTCCTCAGGCTTGAACCAGCAAAAGCCCCTAACATGTGGTCAGAAAAGTTTTCTGGCCATGATGTTATAGTGGGAGTGTTGGACACTGGGATTTGGCCTGAGAGTGAAAGCTTCAAAGATGTAGGCATGGGACCAGTACCTGCTCATTGGAAAGGTGCCTGTGAGATTGGAACAGGATTCACAAAAAGTCACTGCAATAGAAAGGTTGTGGGGGCAAGAGTGTTCTACCATGGATATGAAGCAGCAATTGGTAGAATTAATGAGCAGAAGGAGTACAAATCACCAAGAGATCAAGATGGGCATGGCACTCACACAGCAGCTACAGTTGGTGGCTCTCCTGTGCTTGGGGCTAACCTTCTTGGTTATGCTAATGGCACAGCAAGAGGAATGGCACCAGGTTCAAGGATTGCAGCTTACAAAGTGTGTTGGATTGGTGGGTGCTTCAGCTCAGATATTGTGTCAGCTATTGATGCAGCTGTGGCTGATGGAGTGGATATTCTTTCCATCTCTTTGGGTGGTGGAGTCTCCTCTTACTACCGTGACAGTTTATCTGTTGCTGCATTTGGAGCAATGGAGAAGGGTGTTTTTGTTTCATGTTCTGCAGGAAATGCAGGACCTGATCCAGCTAGCCTCACCAATGTTTCACCATGGATCACCACAGTTGGAGCCAGCACAATGGATAGAGATTTTCCAGCAGAAGTTAAGCTTGGAAATGGTAAAATAGTGACCGGAGTTTCACTCTACAAAGGGCAAAGTGTGCTTTCAATTCAGAAACAATACCCTTTGGTGTACTTGGGGAGCAACTCTAGCAGGGTTGATCCAAGATCCATGTGCTTGGAAGGGACTTTGGATCCTAAAGTGGTTTCAGGAAAGATAGTTGTTTGTGATAGAGGCCTTAGTCCTAGAGTGCAAAAGGGTTATGTGGTGAGAAGTGCAGGAGGGGTGGGAATGATTCTCACAAATACTGAAGCTAATGGAGAAGAACTAGTTGCTGATTGCCACCTCCTTCCAGCAGTTGCAATAGGAGAAAAAGAAGGAAAAGATCTCAAAAGCTATGTCCTATCTAGTAAAAGTGCTACTGCAACTCTAGCTTTTAAAGGTACTAGGTTGGGAATAAGGCCATCTCCTGTAGTGGCAGCATTTTCATCAAGAGGGCCTAATTTTCTGAGCCTTGAAATTCTGAAGCCTGATTTAGTGGCTCCTGGGGTGAACATTCTTGCTGCATGGAGTGAGGCCATTGGTCCATCAGGTTTGAAAGTGGACAACAGAAAAGAGAAGTTCAATATACTCTCTGGAACCTCAATGTCATGCCCACATGTGAGTGGTGTAGCAGCTTTTCTTAAAGCCAATCACCCTGAGTGGAGCCCTGCTGCTATAAAATCTGCTTTGATGACTACTGCTTATGTTCTTGACAACACCAGAAAAACTCTCACAGATGCCTCAACTGCTAAACCTTCAAGTCCTTATGATCATGGTTCTGGACACATTGACCCTATCAGAGCTCTTGACCCTGGTTTGGTATATGACATTGAGCCACAGGACTACTTTGAATTCCTATGCACACAGAATCTGACTCCAACCCAACTACAAGTTTTTGCCAAATACTCCAACAGATCTTGCAAACACTCTCTTCCCAGTCCAGGGGACTTGAACTACCCAGCCATATCATCATTCTTTACTCAGAAAACACCCACTTCATTCTCCAGTCCTGTCATTGTTCACAGAACTGTCACCAATGTTGGCCCTCCTGATTCCAAATACCAAGTTGTTGTCTCTCCATTCGAAGGTGCTTCTGTCAAAGTTGAGCCTGAAACTCTGAATTTCACAAAACAACACCAAAAGCTGTCTTACAAGATTACATTCACACCAAGGGTTCGGCAAACATCTCCAGAATTTGGAAGTTTGATATGGAAGGATGGTTTGCACACTGTGAGAAGCCCCATTGTGATAACATGGCTGGCACCACCAATGTGAATTTCAACCTTCTGTAGTGTTTCTTTGTTGCAATAAGAAAATCTTCTGTATTAGGAATTAGAAGTTCATCCTTTTGTATCACCAGAAAAGTTATTATTTTAGTATTCTATCCTATGTTCCACTTCCTCCACCTTGGACTCGATCAACATCTTCTTCATTCACGTATAATTCATAAATTCAAAGTTGCAAAATGCTTAAAAATTTCCAACAAACATGGAACTTATTTCTGATTCTCAAATCTCAGTTGCTGTGATTACATTAACTACTACTCGTTCCTCCACTGTTTTAGTTCATACACTCATGCTTTCCGAATATTCTTTTATTCAGTGTTAAGAATTTGATTTTAAACCTAATTCAATTCTACAAAATCTGTTGTAATCCACTTATATACCATGAAATTGTTTTATTTGTAGTAAATGTCCGATCTCCAACATTTAGTATCTGAATTTTGGACTAAGGAATTGAACAATATGAATACAATATATACACATGCAATTTTTGGTTTGTGCAGAAAAAAATCTGGTGGTCTTGTCCCTTTGGCAAATCATTTACTGCAACAAAACTTGGATGCCACGAGTGAGGATTTCACTGTCACAAACCATTATATGTCGCTTTTGCTTAGTTAATTTCCTTGTGATGTAAACTTTGGTCATCATTTATGACAGTTGAAGTTTAGACAGACCCTTTTGACCATTGGGGACAGAAAAGTTAATGGATAGCAGAAAGATGAGGCAAAGCATTTAGTAATGAAGCTGCACTGTTCTTTTCCAGCTATTTCATTGTTTCTTCACCTCTCTATCTGTCTGTGAATTTAATTGAGTTGAACAAAAGAGGCTCCTTGCATGTGCATCTCAACTGCTAAGTAGCTGGCCTCATCAAAGAGTGTGGTCCAAAGTACTTATACAGATTCAGACACACTATTCTTTAGTACGTATCATTTTTCTTTTATATAATGCCTTCAAAGTTCACCTGCATGCGCAGGTCCTATAAATCTAGTTTCCAATGTTTTTCTGAACAAAATTCAAAAGTAGGGCATGGTTTTTCGATGATATTTGTTGTATATGACAAGACATGTTTTACATTATATATAAAAGTAAAAATGTTCATACTCACTGCAATACAAATAGACAGAGCGTATATATATGTAATTATATGTAGTCTTTTTCTTAATAAATAAACATCTTTGTAAGGAAATTTTGTTTTTTAACTTAATTAACTAATCAAAACCCAACTCAAAAAAGCTAAAATGCACTTGAATAAGATGGCAGGATCAAAATCTGTGAGTCAGAACCAGACTTTTGCAAAGAGTATAACACCCTGTCAAAATCAAACTACTCAGTAACAGTGCTTCAAACCAATGAAAGTAAGACCTTTTGGAGTACTCATTTCTCATCTAAAATGGATTATAAGTTAGGAGTGGGTTTTAACCTTAATTTAATCTTTAAGATGATAAATTTAATAAAATAATAAATCTTTGTTGAAATAGACTTATATGATTTTAATATTATTTTTAAAATTAAATTTTAAATATAATTTAATATTACAAAATTAATTTGTAAGATAAAATTTATGTGGTGAGCTTGAAATCTCCAACATTTATCTCACTAATTTTGAAATGAGACCTACGCATTACAATAAATGTTTATACTATTTTAAAATATTAGTTAGTACATCAAACATTCTAAAAGAAATTCAATTAAATGACTAAATAAATGCTTCTATTAATAATCTTGAATGAATATGTTAACTAATTAACCAGTTAACTTGTTTATCGTACATTTGTAAAAGTCACAAAAGCATACAATCAATTAACATAGATTACTAACAGATTATAATTTAATTAAATAAGATACATTACAAAGAAAACCTTTAAATAATAATTAATTTTAGTAAAGCTTGTTAGTTATTATATTAACTAATTTAGACACTCATTTACAAAATAAAAAAAATTATTAGTTACTAAAATAATCATTATTATGAATAAAGATTATAATTAATCATTAAATTAGTTACTAATTAATTAGAGACTAATTTAAAAACTAATTTCTTAGGTAGTTAAAATTTTGTTGTTAATGTTTAGTGAACAATTTATAAACTAATTTATTTCGTAGTCAAAACCATAGTAACTAAATTTTAAGAGACCAATTATAATTTTTTATTCATAATATTGACTACTTTAATAATCGATAATGTTTTATTATCTAAATTTATCACTATAATTGTAATTAATAATTATCTTTAATTATTTTTTATCATTGAAATTTAGGTTCATTTTACTAAGGAATTAGGATTGGCTAAACTTGAGGGTTCATTTTTAAAATTAAATTGAAAAGACAATGACTAATTGTATGCACGAGAATGAGGTTCGATGAAATCTAACCTTAACGATTACTTATTATATTGTTTTTCATCTATTATGTTTTGAAGTGTTTGATAAAATGGCAAAAGAAATATTTATTTCTTCATATTTTAAGTTCCTTAAATGTCAACACAATTTGTGGAAACAGTTTTGTTCTAAATGAGTTATCAATCAATTATTGTGCATAAGTATTTTGGAATAACTATTAAGTAATTATTGTTTATTTGTGCTGGTAATACGCTTAACATTAAATAGATCATATTAATACTAATTAAGCTTTATTTATATTTAAGTTTCAATATTTTTTTACCATCCCAATTTTAGTAGTTTAAAATTAATAAAATATGATGTTTCATCATAATGTTCAAAATAGATAATCCAGTATACAAAATATACTAATACAGTCTTACAAAAGATATGACTATAAAATTATATCTTTTATACACTTAAACTAAACTAACAAGCTCTATATATAAACCAATCACTCCTAAACTCATCGAGACCTTTACCTACTCTAACATTGAGGCCTTTGTAGCTTTAAACATCTAAAGTTGTAGTATAATTGATCATAACTTCACATGCTCACACAACATGCTCAATGCCTTGAGACCTAGATGCTCCTAGACTTGCAATGGTTTGTAGCACTCAGCTCCACTTCGCCAGGGCTTAGCGCTAATCAACTTGCAACAGTTGGCACTCAGCGGCACCATTTGAGGCTCAACAGTGCATTAAATATCAGCAAAATTATTTTGTGGTTTTTTGGCAATCTGAACCTATTTCATAGCTCAAATTGGTACTTCTCTTTTAGGTACTGGTCCAAAATAGATTTAAAATATTTGAGTTGATACCAATTTGATCAATGACTCATATTCTAATTTCTTCCAATTACCACAAGATCAAAATAGTCAAAAATACACCAATTATACATACCAAACAAATTCACTCAAAATACAATCAATCACATACATGATAAACATTAAATTTATCAAATTCACGCACACAAAAAACAACTAGCTTCCCTTATCTATTATCTAGCTTAAACAACTCTAAAACACTGTTAACTCCATAGGGTGCTCTATTTACACATAGAAACATCACAAAAACGATCAAGACATGTCATTATGATCATCGATAAGTAGAGACTCATATAGAAGATTAAAATCTCACATGCAAGCGGAAAAAACCCACATGCAACAGAAAACAGAAGAAGACTAAATGACTGAAACTCAACTTATACGAATGAAGAAACTCAATCCAAATTAAATTGTTCACCACGAGGATCACCTCCTACAATCTCAGATCTCCAATTAGACGGACAAATAAGAAAAACCGTCAGAGAACTCTAAAAATGTGATTTCTAAACAGATCATGTGTTTTAAAATAATAAAATTCGTTTATAACGATTCTATTTATACTAAAACTTTTTAATATTAAAATAATCGAATCTCACTACTTTTAAATTAATATTAATTTTTAAAACGCCATTCTAGTGTCTTATATCTTTTTCTTATTGAGTCTCAATATTTAATGAAATTTATGTAAATTAAAAAAAACAATAAGTCGGAAGATTTATAAAATAGTACTATCAGCTTGTCATATCTAATATTATAAAAAAGTTCTATAAATGGAATATATATATATATATATATATATATATATATATATATATATATATATATATATTTTGTTCCGATCTGTTTCCCATGAAAAGAGATTTATGTAATTAAATCAATAGAGTTATTTTATCTTTTTTTTAATATACGAGTGTTAAATGATGATGTTATCTGTTTCTCTTAATAGGTTAAAATGAGTGTAGATAAATGAGACGAGACTCACTTAAAAAATAAATAGAGTTCTTGGGTTATCCAAATTAGGGAGCCAATAATGGAAACAAAAGGCCTATTAAAAGATAATGAAGAAATCAAAATACAGTGACAAAACAAAGGCCAATTAATTTAGGCTATACAAAATTATGATACTCATGTTTAAAGCTGTAAAAATATTTAACCACAAATATATTTTTTTCTTCATAATTTTATATTTTTCATACAACATTTAAAAACAACTTATGGGATTGTTCTGGTTTAAGCACGTTTTCATGTCTTGTTAAGCAACTTGTAAATTTTGAGAGGAAATTTGTTGTCCTATTCAATTGGAGAATTGGGTATTTTTTTTTCTTTCTTTATTAAGTGAATGTTTAACTTAATTTTAGAAATCTTATCATTAATTTCAGATAATAATATTTAAAATGTTCTATCTATTCATACTTTTATTCCAAAGCATACATTTTTCACACCAACGTTATTTTTACTTATTTGTAAAAATACAATCATATATATAATAAATTTTGTTAAACAAAATATTTAACTAAAATTATTTTATAAACTATTACATTAGAGATTATTTTAAATAATAATTTAACTAGACATGTAATATGAAGTGAAGAAATAATCGTTAATAGGACATGTTAAGAAATAATCGTTATGAGAAATTAATTTTCTCCTACAAGACACACTTTGCGCACTTACAACAATTATGTGTGGTGATATGAACATAAAATAGTTCAGTATGTCGTTTGAGTTCAAGAAACGTCGTTTTGAAGCAGGTGATCGTGTATGTATCGCTTTGTCGTTTGAAGCGCTCATCACGCGCAAACATGGTGATTGTAACCAACATCACCACCATCATAAGCATCGCCTTCTCTTTGTACCGTTAATCGAATGTTCTTCTACCTTGAGCCATGTCCACCTCCGTTCAGATTCGCGACGCCGGCATCGCCGCGGACGCAGTCGACGGCTTCAACTCTCCGGCGAAGCAGAAGGCAGCCAGCCGAAGCGCCTACAGCAACCGCCCCCTTCTCTCCCTCCGCCGAGCCAAACAGTTCCTCGGCGCCGCCAAGTTCAAGCTCTTCTTAGCGCTGTTTGCTCTCTCCGTCGTCGTTTTGATCACCGCCAGACTCAGTTCGTGGATGGGTTGGAACCTTCACAACCCTTCTTCGGTTACTTCAAGGTATAAAAAAATGGATCTGTTTTTCTTCTCTGCAATTTTATTTTATTCTGATGGATCTGTTCTTTTTAGGGTTGATATAGAATGGTTGTGGAAATTAAATGATTTCACTAATTATATGTATAATGGATTATTTATTGTCATAATCTATTATAATCAGAGTTTTTGTTCAGAGGTGAAAATTAGTTTTAACATGATCAATTTGGTTTGGATTTAAAAAGAAGCCAGTTTTGTTATATGTATTTTTTGCTTTAAAATAGAGCTCCCGTTACTTAATCTTGCAATTGGATATCGTTTGGACAATTTCTCTAAGCAAAAGGTAACATTATGATGTTTTAGGTTCTTTATTTCACCATAATATTTGTCAGCAGAGGATTTTGAGATTCTTATCTAAGGATAGTCATGATGGTAGATTGATTCCCTAACACATTATAGATTTGTAATTGTTTGAGGGAAACAAATGAGTCTATTTAGACAAAGTTCTTTCTAAGCACTTCTGGAAAAGAAAGATTGAAATTAACTTCTTCATAAGCTAGATTAACTTATGTATAAAGTAATTTTAACTTATGAAAAACTTCATTTTATTTTTTATTCTTATTATTTTTCACTAACCTTGTGATTGTGTAGATAATTTTACAGCTGTGAAGAAATTTAAATTCATTCAAATTATTTAATTTTTCAAACGTTGTGTTTGGATATAATAATTAACATTTATTACTACCAAATACAAAAATTATCACTATATAACACTAGTGACGTGGATAAAAAAAATTATACAGAGATCGACAAAAAATAATCACTATAACTTCAACCATAAAAAATTGGCTAACATCCTCGAAAATCTTGACAAACGGCAACCAAGAAGTAAACTTGACTTACTTCTGCAAATAAATAATCCCAACAATGTCAACCGAGAATAACTTCTATTCAAGTTGGTTGAAAAATAACCTTGACTGAAACATAATCCTAATTAACATCACCCAAAAAAAAATCATGTTTAACATTAGCTAGAAAACAACCTTGATGTTAACAAAGAAATTTCTAACTAACATTTGTTGGGAAATAACAAAAAAATAACTTTGGCAATGACAACCAAAAATAAATATGATTCACTTTAACCTAAAAGAAACTCTGGTAGACATTTTTCAAAAAGTGATATCGAGCTAACAATGTCCTGACCTTGACATCCCAAATGAGATTGAGCCCACGAAAGAATATGAAGAAAATAATCATCGATTTAGGAGAAGAAAGAGTATACAAATTTTAAATTCTTAATTTTAAGGTGAAATTTGAAGTTCTCTGATTTTAATTAATTAAATTGATAAAATTAATATATTATAGATTCCTAAAATTTCAATTTTTCTTTTTTCAAAATTTTCTGTTCAAACAATATATTTTTTGAAAAAAGATTTTAAATTATTTATAAAAGTGAATTACCCTTTAGAAATTCTCCATCCAAAGACACTGTAAAGGTCCTTATAGACACATGTTCGAATATTTATTTTGTGATTCTAGCTCAAGCCTGAGTCATTTAGAGTAGTGCTGGATGTCACGTTGCATTGGGTTTGAAAGTCGGTAGTCTTTGACTGTTTTAAAACTAAAAGAAGTGTTTGAAAATTGATAAAGCCCACACTTGTATTTTCTTCTAGTGGTTTTTCCTTGTATGTAATGACATTGCGGGTCTTGCTCCCAGTAGGATTATAGTTGTGGAGTTTGATTTTTTTTATGTTTCATAATTTGAGCTGGATCTGCTGATACAACTGATTTAATTCACGATTCAGGGCTAGCTATACTGTGCTTATAAACACTTGGAGGCAAAAATCTCTTCTGAAAGAAACTGTTGCTCATTATGCATCCTGTCGAAATGCTGATGCAATGCATGTGGTGTGGACTGAAAGTGAACAACCATCTGAGAGGCTGAAAACATATCTTAATAAGATTGTGGTTTCGAAGTCTCAGAAAGCTCACAAACCAAACTTTAGATTTGACATCAGTGCAGATTATGAGTCAAACAGCAGGTTTAGGCCAATTAAGGACCTCAAGACTGACGCAATTTTCTCAGTTGATGATAATGTGATTGTTCCATGCTCTACTCTAGATTTTGCTTTCTCTGTCTGGCAAAGTGCACCTTCCACAATGGTGGGATTTGTTCCTCGAATGCACTGGCTGGATAAGGAGGTTAGTTATTGGTGAATTACAGCATTTCCTGTTTCGTTACTTGAATTTGAACCGCATGAATTTTACATTTTTACTCTCTTTCATTTCTCAATGGTGAAATATGACTTCGAGGTTTGCAATAATTCTTGCAAGTTGGATACTGAAACCTTTAGTATTTTATAGGTTTGGCTGTATGGTCCAATGGCAGAGTCCAACTAAACTAAAGCTTGACATTTAGTTTTGATTGGTCATGTGATGAAGATGAACACTTCGTTAATTGTTTACACAAGAATGGTTGGACTGCAACTTCTACTTACGGTGTTAAGGGTGGGGATGGAGGGAGAGAAAATGAAACTAAAATGGACTTGGCTCTTTTAAAGTTATACTATAGTATCATCCTCATTTTAATTGTATTATGTTTACAATCCTCTAATTTACTTGTAGGTACGCCCTTGCTCAATTTAGAGACAAACTCACTTCAAAGATGACTAATATTGTTCGGAATAATGGGAAAACACATGGCATGTTTTCTACTATATTTTTATTTAGAAAGGGAAAAATAAGAGCAATATGCAGATGTCCATTGTGTTCGTGGGATGTGCTTGATAGTAACAAAATGGAACGCTGATTTACCCTTATTGAATATAACTTGATTTGCTATTTTCATATTGTACCTGACCGATTTCACTTTGTATACTACAGCAAAATAATGTTGCATATTACAGGTATGGAGGATGGTGGTCTGTTTGGTGGATGGGCACTTATAGCATGGTTCTCTCAAAGGCTGCATTCTTTCACAGGAAATACTTGGATTTATATACTCAAGAGATGTCTCCATCAATTCAGGGCTATGTTTCCAGGGACAGGTAATATATATGATTAATGCACATATTGCATCCTTTTACATCCTCATATTTTTTTAAAAATTTTAAATTTTTTTCCTTCAACAGAACTTGTGAAGACATTGCAATGTCCTTTCTCGTTGCTAATGCTACAGGTGCTCCTCCAATATGGGTGAAAGGTAATTTTTTGTTCTCTCTTTTTAAGTATGGGATTCAATTTGTTGTTTGCAATCTACAGGTGTAACTAAAGTTTAAAAGAAAACTTTTGTTGAAGATACACTGCTTGTATTTTTCCAATTAAACTAATTCTCATGCATGCTATCGAGCCACAAATTTTTCTCATTATGTGAAAGTTGCAAGCATCGTCGCTTTGAAACAGACATGGACATTGTTTAAGCATCATTAAACATGTACACAGCAATAAACATGTTACAGCACAAAATATAAGGATGCAATATGTGCATCTCAATTGATATGAAGTTATTCCTATGGAAATTTCTTAGTGTTGAATACATTTTTTTTATTACTTTCTGTAGTGCTTTTTAAAGTTGCTGCGGTGTTGTAACTTGTAGTTAATATTAGTACTTCAGTGTTAGCGTCTAGCACAGACATCGCTCCAATGTCATATCATAACATTAAAATTTCTGAAAACTATATGAATAAAATTATTGCATTGCTCCTATGTTGTAATTTCATTTAGGGTCTGTTTTGGCTGCACTAAGTTATCAGCTGAAAAGCTAAATCTTTAACAAAATTTATTTTCTTGAATTGTTTATACCAAAATGTTATTGAATTAAATTTTTTTATAAAAGTATTTGTCACTTAATTCATAAATGTAAAATGACATAAAGTGGTTGTATAATTTTTTCATATTAATTCTTTTTTAAACGGACAATATATCTTAGTTTGTAATTATAGCTTTGGTTTTTCCCCATTAGTTTTAATCGCATAATTTTTTGTTTAAAAATCAAATTATTTTATTTCAAATTAAAGTAAATAGTGTAAACAGAGTAATAATTAAAATAAATAGTTTAATATTGAGAGAGTGAAAACTTATCACAAAAGAAATTGGGTATTCTGAAGGTAGTTTAGAGTGACAAGTTGGAGATAGATTGGTATTGTGAAGTTGGGGGATAGGATTTTTCTTGAAATAGGAGGAGGTTAAGGAGGATTTTTATTAAAATAAATGTAAAAAGGAAAAATTAACATGCTTGGATGCTACGTAAGGTAATGTATAAAAAATACTGGATAAGCTCATTTGTCAAGTATCCTTATCCTCTGTTAAACAAGCTTCTGAGTTGATTAAATGAGCTGTAAGTTATTTAAACTGGCTACCCAAACTCAGCCATATTGTTTTAGAAACACAAGTTATTTGCTACTTGGTTTTTGTCGGTAATTAAAAGCATTTGTCAAGGTTTATTTAATGCTTCTTATTCACTCCTGTTGTGTTCCAAAACTATAGTTATTTAATATAAACTTAGATAAAAATACTCTCCACTTTTCAACTACTATTTTGTCTCATTTCCATATAAGTGGACTATATTGATTAATTTTAATTATATATAGGAGTATTGTTGGAAAAAATGGCAAAAAATAAGTTAAAAAGACGGTATTATTAAGGAATAGAAGGATTGATATCCTATGGCACTCGATAGGAAGTCCCTAATTTTTTTCCTGTGGACTCTTAGAATTGGTTGATTCTATTCTCAATAGAACGCAAAACTCATTAAGTGCCAGTGATGAATTAATTTTCTATGTTTTTAAGTTGTCCCTTAATGATAAAAATCATATCCAAAGTTGTTAGCATAAGGGGTTCAACTCTTGGATTTCTTAACAAAGGTCTGAGATTTTATCAGTTGGACATGGAGTCGCAACGAGAGATATCACTCTACTCCTAAAATGGGTTGCCAACCTATGGGAGGAGAATTATATCTCCTGGTTATCAAAATAAGAAGCATAAAAAACATGCTCTTTCATGGATAAATTTGTAGCTCTATCTTGTAAAAAATTAGAGACGGCTAAATCTGATCCAGGTCTCAAGATAGCCATAATACCATGAATTATGTAGTCTTTGGCAGAATAATCCTCACTTTCTGTATTTCAAAGTATGTGCTGGAAGAAAAAATAGTAATGGACTAATTTTACCATTTTGGGTTGAGAAATATTCTTGTGGTCTTGGAAAGCTAGATAATGATCACTTGATCTCTGTTTTGGGTTGTCCCTTTATATTATCTATCTCTCAGCTTGAAGGTAATGAAATATCAAAACTTGTACTTGAATTTTGCAGGCAAAATCAATGAGATTGGTGCATCGGGTATTAGCAGTCTGAGAGGGCATAGCCCCAGGAGAAACAGATGTCTCAATGACTTGATATCGCTTTACAAAACTTCTCCACTTGTGTTAACTAATGTGAAAGCAGTTAGTGCTAGAAACGAATGGTTATGGTAGATTTCTTGATTCATTTATCAGTAACCAACTCGTCGATCCATTCCACTTCCAAAGAAAAAATATAAAGAACAAAACTAAAAAGATTAAATATCATTGGTCAAGGAGTATATTGTGTTTGTGTATCATAGTTTCACACTTCTACAGTAATGTCAACTACATTTTGATTCATTGATATTTGATGCAAAATATGATGCCATTTGAATCTTAGTTTTTTGCTTGTATTCTGCTAAAGGCCCTGTACCGATGCTCCACTGATTTTCCTGCAAAAGCATGATGCTCCACCTTTTCTTTCCCCATCTATCTTGTTAAACCTTGATAAAACCAAACCCTTTTCTTTCAATGTCTATTCCAAGTACACAATGTCCTTAAAACTTGAGAAAGATTCTCTGGGGTGTAATTGATGGTCATGTGACCGAATCACTTTCATCTATAACTTTAAACATGACTTGATAGTAGTAGTACTTTTTATAAGATAAATTAAATAGTTCCAATGGTTAAGATATCATAAAAATGTCTTTGCTAAAGATCTGAGCCCTCTTAAAACCATGTTGAGCATCAAACTTATAATGTCTCACGGTTCATCCGTCTACCTATGATTAAATCATGATCAAATTGATTGTAATTGAATATCTTTTAATACTATATAATACATGAAAGACAATATCACACATGACTGGGTAAAACATTTTAACAAGGGTTTCACATTTACATCAAGTTATAACCTCAGGTTGAGCTCCTTCACTTTATCGTATTCTGCATTTTTTTTTACTGTGCAAAACTAGGGTTCAGTTTTCTACTTTATATCAATACTGATTGCAATCATGCATTGTTCTCCATTAATGGGACACTTCAACAATTTCACGTAATTTAACTGACAGTTTCAGTATTTTGCAGCCTCATCCCTTCATTGTGGTGTTCACCTCATCCAACCTGTTATATCTGGTTTCATATAACTCACTACCTACCCATATGGTTACACGTATAAATGGACTAACCAAACTGATCAAAAGAGCATTTATTTTGGCTTCTTCCGTCAGGGTACCAAACAATTGGTTATTCAAATTACTCATTCCTCTGCATAAATAAAATAGCACTGAATATCAATACTTTTTTAATATTTGGGTAGGTTTTCAAAATCAGACAAGTATTTGGATTTTTCTTTCCTTAAAGAACTCTGAAACAGACTGATACAGAAGAAATGGGAGATTTTCTTAAAAAAGTTACTTACTTCATTGAAATTTAAGAAAAGAAAAGGAAAATGAAGAAGTTATATTTTACTAACCTTCTCGTTTCATTCATTAATAGTTATAAATGTATATTGTTATTGTATTTCACGCTGGAATGATAACAAAAAGAGGAAAAAAAATTCATTTATTCAATGCATGGAAGATATTACTTATTAAACAAATCAATTACTTGTAGTGGAGATTTCTTGTAATCTTAAACAAAAAACAAAATGATAGTGGAATTCGAATTAAAAATATTTCCTGCAAAAAAGTCAAATCATTTGTGCTACCTTATTGTTTCTTGAAATTCTGTTCTTTGCTACTTTGTAACCAAATTTCCTTTCGCAGACGTGTGAACACAGCTTTTAACAATTATTCTCTTTGACTTAATTCATCAACTATGAATAATATATCTATACTTGCTGTCAAAAGAAAAAAAAGAAGATGGACTGAAAAAACCAAATGTCAATAGTTAATTTGAAGTTAAAAGAATTATTAGTAATAGTTTAAATCAACATTTTTAGCTGGAATTTATTTCTCTCAACATTACTACATAAGTCCCAACACCATGCTAGCAATTAATGGGTCAAAGATTTTTTATGGTTGGATTTAAAATACTCAGAAATTATTTTAGAATCCTTTTTTAACTTTTCTTTAAATGAAAGTCACTTTGTACTATATTTCTTTTAATTTTTTATGAATTATTATCTCTAACTCATATGAAAAATGCAAAAGAAAAAACAATTAGGGGCTGAAATTTAGAAAATTAGGTTTGGAAAACTTGACTTTTGCCGCCATAGATTGCGGGAGTTGCTTTCTTGGCTTACCAGTTGCATCCAACTCTAAATAACACACATTCCATTTAGGAAAAAGAATTAGGTAACTTTAATTCTAAATATTTATTTGGATTATGACTGATCTTCAATCTTTATAAAGGATTAAATATGTTTTTGGTCCCTCAAGTTTCAGTAAATTTTGAAATTAATTTTTTTTCAAAACTTTATACCAATTTAGTTATTTATCTTTATAAATGTGTGAATTTAGTATTCTTAACAAATTTTGTTAAGTTTATTTGACATTTTAAACGTATTTTATGATAATATTTGAGTTAACATTGAAGCTAAAATGTATCAAATGGTGTAAATAATTCAAATATGCGCTCGAAATGTCGAATAAACTTAACAAAATTTGGTTAAAAGAACTAAATTCACGCATTTTTAAAGATGAAGAACTAAATTTGTCAAAAATTTTAAAAATAGACTAATTCTAAATTTCATTGCATGGAGGGACAAAAACATATTTAACTCTTTTATAAATTACAACAACACAAACATAAATTATCTATCAATAAAACTTCTATATGAATTACAAGAGTCTAACTCAATTTTATATATATATATATATATATATATATATATATATATATATATATATATATATATATATATATATATATATATATATCATTTATACTAATTAGACAAATCTTTATTAGAGGACATGTTTGGAAAATAAATTCTTTAAATTTATATATGAAAAGAAAAAGAAATACATAAAGTAATATTAATTTATGGATAAGTTAATTTATATCAAGTTTGTTTCAAAGTCTCTCTATTTTAGTTTTTAATTTGTATACAACTTAATTGTACCTAATGAAAAATTTCTTTTTAGTTAGTTATGACTTAGTCCCACATGATATCCATTGTTGTGTCCTCCATGGACAAGGATACCCTACAAGTTCAACCACCATCCTTTTCCTGTGTGACTGTGTCTTCATGGATCTAATTTTGTATGAAAGAGAAATATTTTAAGGAAATGAACCAATTCACACGATTTTGAGATTTTGAGATTTTGAGAGTAGAATAAGTTGTTTATATTCAGAAAATCAAAGTTCAGAATGAAATAAATGAAAATCTTGGACAACATTTTCCAAAAAGGAAAATTAGGATGCAGACACATTTTGATCGGCTTTTTGAGAAAATTAATTATTGAAAAGACATAACATTAATGAACACTAAGTCCAACTTACTTACATAAAAGGATTGATATAAATTTATTTTAAAATTTTAAAAAAATTGTGAATATTTTTTATAAAATATTTAATTTTTTCATTTTTATCGAATGTAAAATGACTCGTAATTAAATCACTAAAGAATACAAATTACAAGAGAAAAAGAAAACATTGTATAATCTCGAAATATTTTTTTTTTTAAATTTTCATTTCATTAAGACACTAACTACAAAATTAGGTATTTAAAACAATTATTCAATCATCGAGTTATCAAGAAGATTTATTCATCTTAACTTAGATTTCGAGTTTAAAATACGTTTTGGAGGAAGAAATACAGACATTACGAAGATTATTTTATTAAATGAATTTGTTTAAATTAACAAAAAATTTGAGCATAGAAAAACACAGAGAGCTTCTTCTTTTATATGCGAATAAAAAGAAAAACAAAACTTTGTTGTAAAAGTTGGAAAGTGTGTCATAAATGAGAAAAAATAGTTATGGGCAAAACCTGTTTCACTATGATTTTTAATTTTAGAACGATAATAAATAACCATAATTGTCATGCCACTTTCCACAATAAAAGCACTCACACAGTACATGCACAAAGAAATTAATTCATCTCCAAAGATGGATAATTTTCTTTTATGTTAATATAAAATTTTGTCTAAAAATTGCAGAAAAAAGAAAAGATTTTAATGGATGTAAATGTTGTGATAGTTGACTAAAAACAATCTCTTTTTCTGTGAATAGAAATTCCTCTTTCCCATTTTGGGCTAAAAAGCATAGGTTAATAATTATATTTTTCTAAATTAAAAGAGTTGCTATTACTTGATTTACCTATTTGAATATATTTGCTTAACATTGCATGATAAATCCATATCACGATGAAAATTAATAATAAAGACAAAGGGTTCAAACCCATGCACTCAATCTTTAATTCAAGTAATCAAGTGTTATTATATTTAGAATCTTTCTAATTTATCATGTCTTTAGAGTAAATAATTAATTAATTATCATTTTTATTAATAAGCAAGCTAAAAACATATTAAAAATCAGATGGAACAGTAAACTAACAACATTGTTAAACATTTTCTTTGAAACAAATCAATCCCTAGTTAATTCTTTTGGAGGAAAAATTTTACATAAAACAACAATGAAAAGAATGAAACATTTTTCCTATATGTATATCCCAAATAGCCAAAATTGAGAGATATTATTAATGAGTATTTGTCACTATCACCATACGAAAAAATTGCAATTAGTAGATTACAAAGTCAAAATCTACCAAAATTAAAGAACAAAGAGTTTTTGGTGGTGTTCTACTATTACCACCCCCAAAAGTGTGGGTCATGGATAATCATAACCTAAACAAAGGTTGGTTTGAAGAAAGAAAAGAAGTTGGAAGTTTGAAGAATCATAAAAGGAAGTAAAAAGGAAAATCACCTACTCTCCACTTCTCATGCCAACCTCTCAAACCCTACTTTTCACATCTTCTCTTCATCTTTAATAATTCTTCATATTTTATGTAAACCCTTTTTGTACTTAACATGCTACGACAAAAGTAGTAGGTTTCCCATTAATCTTTCTTTAAGAAAATGTCTTTTTAATACTACAAACTAATTGTTGATAGTTCTTATGAGCAAGGATTTATTGGAAAAAGATAATAATAAATTCATTGGAAAATATAATAATAAGACATCAGTGTTAGGAATTCAAGTATGAGTTTAAATCTTACATGCGTTACAAAAAAAATACATTTTAGTGACCACCCATTTTGGTAGCTAAATGATCAAAAATCAATCGCAAATCGTTTAGCGACCGAAATAGAGACTAAACAAAACTAGTAACGAAAACCCTAGTCGCAAACCACTTAGCAACCGAATCGAAATTTGGTCGTTAAATAGTCACCGAAATTATAGTCGCTAATTGATCGCTAAAAAGATTGGTCGCATTTAACTTTTGGAGACCAATTTAGTCATCGAAAATTTCTTAGCTAATTCGGTGGCTAGTATTAAAAATTTAGTGACTCTTTTTTTTGTCACTAACGACAAAAAAAGAATCTATGATTTTAAACTAGTTTGATCGCTAATTCAGTCACAAATGTGATAAAATAACGACCATTTTTTCGATCACTAATAATGAATGATGTTTTTTCTAATTAAATTTCTTTTTGGTCACTAAATCGGTGACAAAAACTAGAATGTATAGCTACAAATATGGGTTAGAAATGAGAAAGTAAAGTATTATATAAGGATAAAGACTCATAAATCCATCGTCTTAAGATTTTTAGTTGAGAGTAGTGTTAATGTCTTATGTGGTTGGACTCAAGTGTCATTAATGTTGTATCTCCCCAGTAAAACCCCCTCTATAGATCTAACAATCAGTTCAGACAAAAAATTAATACAATTTTTCAATCTAAAATTTTAAGATAATAAATTTATAAATTTTCATTAAACTTATATTTAAATTTTTCAACAATTTTCTTATTGAATATAAGTCTCTTCACATTCACATGGATACTTCTCTCTCAAATAATTAATTAAATACTAAACCTATCTAGTTAATTAACAATGAAAATTAAGTCGATATAACATGCAAAATACTATTCTTTTAACTCTTAGTTGTTTTTGGATTGGCTTGCATTAAAATAAGAGGCAATGAATATAAAACAATGAGTATATGACAGCACGTATAATATTATGAAATTAAGGCACCGATTTTTTTGTTTGTCATAATGTAAACATGGAAAGAAAAATGATACCAACTAGAAAAGTGCCTTTTACACATACACTCAGAGAAAGACAATTGAGTAACATCAAGATAAATACAAGAAAACTACAAAACAAGAAACAGAGTACTAACAAATAAATAAATTAATTCCTGGCCAGTGCTGCAATTGTAGCTCTGCACATAAACACAAGCAAACTAAAAAACAAGAAACAGAGTACTAATGAATAAATAAATATACAATACAAAGAGTACTATACAGAAAAAGATAAGAATTCACAGTTCTAAAGAAGGTCAAAGTCAGAATAGAGTATGCGTAAGAAGTTTGAGTACTAAGAAAAAAAAAAGCTTATAGGAAACGTATAATGTAGGGTTAGACTTTGATTGTCACAATTAGTAGTATATTTTACATGTTATGAAGAATTAAAATTAAAATTATGTATTTATTCTTTTTCTGTATTATAAGTTTATGCCTTTACTTTTTTTTTTTAAGTGAAAATAATTTCATTACTTTTTGTTGTTTTCTTAAATCCCAATTGCCTTATATAGTTATTAGTACTCAAAATTCAACTCTTTTAGACATTTTTTAGGAAAAATAGAAATGACAAGGGGTGTCTTTGCTTCTAAATAGTATTTAGTACATGCAAATTATTTTACATTTGTGAGTATTCATATATGTACTAGTGAATAAAATTGTACTATAAATAAAACAAAATTATTTTAAAAAAATTACGAGTTTAAAGAAAATTGACAAATTTAAAAATACTTAATTTTATAAATTTAAAGTAAAACATAAATTTAGAAATTTTAATTAAAAAAAGTATTCAATTGTTAAGATTTTTTTTCACCAATAAATTTATTTATACAATTTAGTTACAAAAAATATCTAAATAAAATATAGTAATAATAGATAATGGGTAATGACATATTAATTATTCGTATTCACTTGTTAACCAACAAATAATTAACTTCTTTAAATAATTCTTTAATATTTTATTGGAAATTTTAATAATAGATGTTAAAGTATGAAATTTATCCCATCCCAAACCGAGAACCTCATTTATTAATGTTTTCAATTTGGTAATTTTTATCGATAAAATTATGATATTATGCTTTGTGAAATATGCTTAATAAAAAAAAAATTGTATCAAGTAGAGGTTTAATCAGATACTAATTTATGTTTGGGAGAGCTAAGTTTTACTCAGTAAAAATTAACGATAAAATTATCTTATAAATTAATTGATAGCGGATAAGTTAATACGTGAGTTGACATATTCCGAACTTGTGAATTCTAAATTAATAAACTAATTTATTGAATTAAAAGTTTCTTTTATAGTACAAAAACAAACAATTACACGCTGTAATCTCTAAAATTTATAAATTGAAAGCTTTTAAACTATTTTATTAAATACTCTTTTTTTTATTTATAAAAGTAGTAGTTAAGTTAACTTAGCCATCATAAAATATTTGATTATATTAAGTAATCACATCAGAGTTAATAGGATTGTTTTTAAAACACAAAAATAGTATGATAATGTAGTTGTCAAACGGGTATCCAAACCAAAGAAAAACAACCTCAAGAAAAGTCCAACAAGAAACAGTCATATCTCAACGTTACACACACAAATCACTTTGACACATTGCACTTTCATTCTACACACTCTTCTCCAGACACGCACACACACACACCAAACTCTTAACCACCAAACTCTTACTCTCATATACATACAAAAAAATTTCACAAAATTTCACTCTTCTTCTTCTTCCTCTCTTCATCTCTTCACAACCACAAAACCATGAACAACCCATTCTCCCAAATAACTTGAATCCAACCCTCAAACACCATCTCCAACATGCCATCCCGACAACTCTCCACCTCATCAGAAACACCGCCACGTCATCACCACCACCACCACCACCACCACTTTTTCATACCTTTCCTCGCCGTCACCCTCTCAGCCTTCTCCCTCCTCCTTCTCCTCCTCTTCCTCTGCCTACACCGCATCGTCACCCGCAAACGCGCCACCCACCCGCCTCCTCCTCCTTCCTCCTCCCCCCCGCACCGCCTCTCCTTCTCCGTCCTCCGCCGCGCCACCAATTCCTTCTCCTCCCGCCTGGGCCACGGCGGCTTCGGTCCCGTATTCGCCGGCACCCTCGCCGGAGCCCCCGTCGCCGTCAAGCTCATGGACTCTGCCTCTTCTCACCAGGGCGAGCGCGAGTTCCACAACGAGCTTTTCTTCGCCTCCAAGCTCCTCTCTCCCCACGTCATCACCGCCACGCACTTCTCCTCTGACCCCAAACGACGCCGCTTCCTCTTGGTCTACGAGCTCATGCAAAACGGTAACCTCCAAGACGCGCTTTTGCACCGGAAGTGCCCCGAGCTCTCAAATTGGAACACCCGCTTCTCAATTATTCTCAACATAGCCAAAGGAATTCACTTTCTCCACTCCTGTGACCCCCCTGTTATCCACGGCGACATAAAGCCCAGTAACGTTTTGCTCGATCGCGATTTCTCGCCCAGAATTGGCGACTTCGGGTTAGCGAGGTTGAGCTCGGAGCTTCCGAGGTTTGAAATTGAGGTTCTGGAGTGTGGTAGTGTTAATAACGATGAAGAGAAGCGGAAGATGAAGGAGGAGGAGGTTGATGATTGCGGATCGGTGGCGAGTACTCACAGTGTTTTTATGGAAGAAGGTAGCTTGGGGGTGGAGCAATCTCCTTCGCCAGAGACTGCGGCGATGATGGCGATGACTTCGCCGGAGACGGGATTGGCGGTGGCAGGGGCGTCGCCGGGGTTTGAGAAGGAGGATGCGAAGAAGATGAACGGGAAAGCGTTGAAGAGTAATTCGGTGAGGGATTGGTGGTGGAAGCATGAGAATGAGGTTGGGAGTGGGGAGGGTAAGAAGGTTAAGGATTATGTGATGGAGTGGATTGGGAGGGACGTGAATAAGGAGAGGGTGAAGGGTGGAATTGAGTATGGGGATGTGGAGATGGGGAAGGAAGAGGCAAAGAAGAAGAAGAAGAAGAAGAGAAGAGGGAAGGAAATGGAATGGTGGGAGTCAATGGAAGAGGAGAAGTTTGACGGGGCTGTGAAGGGAAAGAGAAGGACCGTGAGGGAGTGGTGGAAAGATGAGTGTTTTGAGGAGAACGAAAAGAAGAACAAGAAGAAGAAGAAGAAAAAGGGTGGGGGTGTAAAGAGTGATGATATTGAGAATGGTGATGATTGGTGGGTGAGTGATGATGCATTGGATAAGAGGAAGGGAAAGAGTAGGAGCAGAAACAACCGTGGGAACATGGATTGGTGGATGGATGGATTGAGTGGTGAGTTATGGAGAGGAAGGAGGAATAACAGCTTTGATTCTGCAAGTGGGGAGATTCCAAAGAGTGGTGGTGTTAGCAGTACTCCTAGTATGAGGGGAACTGTGTGTTATGTTGCTCCTGAATGTGGCTATGGTGGTGATGTGACTGAGAAATCTGATGTGTATAGCTTTGGGGTGTTGTTGCTTGTGATAATTTCTGGGCGGCGACCACTTCAAGTGAGTGGTTCTCCCTTGTCTGAGTTTCAGAGAGCGAATCTACTCTCCTGGGCACGCCATTGTGCAAGAAATGGGAAGCTTTTTGAGTTGGTGGATGAGTCTCTGCAGTTGTTGGATAAAGAACAGGCTCTTCTCTGCATCAAGGTGGCTTTGGTTTGTCTGCAGAAATCACCTACTCGTCGTCCTTCAATGAAGGAGGTTGTGGGGATTCTGAGTGGGGAGTTAGAACCACCCCAATTGCCTGTTGAGTACTCTCCTTCAACCCCTTCTCGCTACCCCTTCAAGTCTAGGAGAAAAGGAAGGTAAGTTTCTGGTTCTGATATCAGATAACACAGTTTCATTTAGGTGTTAAACTAGTATATATATAAATATACTGGCATGACAGAAGAAAAATGAATAGGTATTATTTTTTAAATTACTGTTAACCACTATGGTCCTAGTTCTTTTAGTTTTCTTTCTTCTGATACCATTGTGGATCAGTGGTGTTTGATCTGTGTACATTAGATTTACTTAAGGCATTTTTTCATACTGACTTATAGGCATTCCTGGAGTGATGTTCATATTTGGGTATACCATGGCCTATGTTGTTGTTGCGAGGACTAAGGCCATGTTTGTAGTTTGCAATCTCGATTTTGGAAATGAAATAGCAACATATGATTTTTTACAACAGAAGTTGTTGTTTTGTTGTGTTTGTGGTCCATTACTGTTTACTGGTTTTGTAGAATTTGTGTGGGCTTTACAGAGTTTGTATCGATGAGTTTTGTTCCTAGATTGAAGAGCCATGCTGGTACAAGCAGTAGTAAGCGAACATCGGAATTTGAAATGGTTAAATTCTTTGAAGCAGAATGTTTGTATAAGCTTTTTTTCTCATGTGATTGTGTTAATGGTTGTAACAGTAAAACAGGGCCACTCTTGTTCAAAGATACTATATCTGGTAAGTACTACCGAGTACTGTAAAGGAAATTGTTATACTAATGCTATTTTCCTTTTTAAAAATCTCAGATTGCATGCTAAATTATCAATTGGGACAGAAAACTCACTAAAAATTAAGAGAATAAAAATATATTTAATTTAATTATATAAATTTAAAATGTCAGTTGGACAAAAGGATTTACATTTATAGCCTTGTCTTTTCCATTTAATTTATAAGGGCATAATCCATTAAGTTATACAAATTTATTATGGCCTCTTATATAGTGAAATTTTTTTTAGAATGAAATGATCCGAAAAGAATTTAAATGGATAGTTCAAATTGTATTACAACAACATATGGAACGTGTATAACACGTATTTAGATTTGGATTTCAAATCGTAATAGTGAATTGCGTATTTGCATTTGAATGAAATAATTTAGATATAGTTTATTTAATTTTAAAATATTAAATAATTTTTTAGTAAATGGTATATAATATTTTAAATTAATATTTAGTAATTTTGATGTGTAAAAATTATGTATTTGTAAAAGGAATTTTGATCTGTCACACGAAAAAGAACGTTTTGATTTAGGAGGGGGAGACATCGATATTTTATCATTTTATTTGTCTTATTTTTTTTTTAATTATTATAATTTAACTTTTTTTTTTCATTTTATTTTGTTATATGATTGTATGTTTAATTTTAATTATGTGCACAAAACATGATATTAATTAGGTATATTATTTGAAATTTTATGTAATTAAAATTTCAGTCAATCTCTTATAGTTATTTTTATTCAAATTGTATTTCATTTTTAGTTCCGTTTTATGAAAATTTCTACAATTTTACATGTATAGACATCGTCAAATATGTTGGCAGTTGTTATTTTTCAGCCAAGTTTCAAAAATCATAATGGAATAATGCTTCCACAAAAAAAACGAGTAGTAAGTATAAATAATTTATCATCATTCTTTCTATATTGATTTTAAACACAACAACAAAATAATAATCTTAAAAATTTATAAATAAAAAAATATATATTTTCTGTATCAATCAAAATACTAATAATTTTTCTCTTTTTTTTCGATCTCTTTTTCTTAACATAAATTACTTCACTTTTCATGTTCTGCTACTCATATCCACCATCTAGTAAAAGCAAAAAGCTGAGGCTTTGATGTCTTACCCTGCTACCTCTAACAATTGTGTTTGCTCAGAAAAATATATTATAGGACTTCACGAAAATTTGTATTAAAAATTATTATTTTGCTTTTTGATGCATAGTATAGCTCAATTAAATACCAAAGTGAGGGAACCATCTCAGTAAACATTCTAAGGAATAATACTGTTTTGGTTTTTATTTTGTTTTTTTTTTTATTTAATTTGATTTTTTTTAAAAATATATGTTTAATGTTGTCATTTTTGTAACGCCCATTTAATTTAATACATAAAATTAAAGGAAACGTCACACAGAGATAAATCAATAATTGCAGTCCTGGGGTTCATAACGTCACCCCTACAAACCAGGCACACCACGATGCCAACAAAAGCAGGATAACCGTTTACTTAAGAGTTTACAACCTAATAACAACAAAATACAGGGGCCATAGCCCTGAAGGAAACTCAAAAAAAGACTATAGTCTCATCCACGCGGTCTAGGCATCGAAATCTCCATCTCTATGCTGGCCTCTGGAACCTCGCCCATCTGCTCCCATCAACCAAGTTGATGATCATCGCAAGGAAGAACAGCCACATACAACACAATCATGCAACGAAACGGGTAAGCTAGAGCCAACAACATATTCATCATGCAGTCAAGTATATTTTCATCACCTCATATCCACATAGCAACCAAGCATGTTATGACTCTTCATTCAATACACTACGACTCGACTCGACTCATCCGGATACGTATAACTTGGTCGGATTCAGCGGATGCTTGCACTTGTGGTGGATACCTCTGCTCGACCCTGAGCTGCTCGATCCTGAGCCATGTGTTACCAATGTTACGATGAATCAAAACCTCTCCCACCACAAGGTTAGCCCTTAATGAGTTTCAGGCCTCCTGCTACTCCCACCACAGAAGTCAGTCCGCTCTAAGTGAGACTAACTGGCTCCTCGGAGCGTCAGGATGCAACCTTACCTTGAATCCTTACCTAGTTATACAGATGGGGCACCACCATGAGCACCCACTAGCAGGGGCCATGGAATTACGTCCCGACCACTGAAGCGTAGCCCCGGAAGTCTCACCTAGAGACCCCCAAGGAATTACACGCTGACACGGACCAACATTCATAATTCAACAATAAGAGGATATTAAATTATATTTTTCAATTCCATATCAACCCTTGAAGTTTAATCCTCATATCAATCACATCTCAAATCCATACCTCTGATCATCACCACCCCAATGAGTCTGGGGTCTCGTCTTATATTAATCACGTATCCCTTTAGTTCCAACCCGTTCATTCATTTCACATGTTAACATCATACCCAATCCGTCATACGTCGTTCATAACTCATGCCAACCATGCAAATTATTCTATTATATACATGTTCACCATCACACAATCACACTCAATCAAAACAGATCACTCGGGAAACACCAAACGTCCAAAACATAGCACAAACTCGCCCAGCATCTCGCTCAGGCTGAGGGGTCTCGCTCAGGCGAGACGTGCTCGCTCAGGCGAGCCTCCCCCTCGCCTAGGCGAGAGCACAAAGGCAAGAGCAGGGGCAACGCGGGATCTCGCTTAAGCGAGATCCCTCTCGCCTGGGCGAGTTGCCTGCTCGCTCAAAAGTTGAGCGAGTCGCCTGGGCGACTTTTCGTGCAGAGGCCTCCCTGTTTCATCTCACCTAGGCGAGATTGACTCGCTTGGGCGAGATTAACAGGTCTCGCCACTGTTCTTCACTGTAACAGCCATGAAAACGAACCAAACCAGCATACAAAGCATTCTCATGCACCAAATCGAAGGATTAAATCATACAAGTAGAAAATCAACACCAATACAGACCAACACTACTGGAA
This sequence comes from Vigna unguiculata, assembly GCF_037176805.1. Taxonomy (NCBI): domain Eukaryota; kingdom Viridiplantae; phylum Streptophyta; class Magnoliopsida; order Fabales; family Fabaceae; genus Vigna; species Vigna unguiculata. Next base: position 45,733,160 of record NC_140795.1, on the reverse strand, counting down.
AACAAGAGCTCTAACATCCCGTACCTGGGATTCAAGCTAGCAAACGCTCCGACCCGCACAACGAAGGTAGAACTGCCCCTAGGGCGGTTAGCGGCCGAACTGAACGGCAGAACAGAAGAAAAGAGCGGGTTATTACCAAACCCTAACGATACAGAGAACACAAACCATGAAAGGAAAGAGCATGGGCTGAAGAGTGACTTACGTGAATAGGAACTGAGTTTGAGCTCGAAGGAAGGGGACCTTAGGGCAAAACCCTAGCGGAAGGGGTGACGGCTGCAGCTCCAAGCAAGGACAAGGTGTCTCTGAAAATGTAGGGTACCCTAGGTTTTAGGGCAGACCTAGGGGCATATATGTTGGGCCGGCCTTAGGCCCAACTACAAGGGCGGCCCATCAACTTTAGGGCAGAATATGAAAATGGGGCCTTACAATTTTTGTTGACGTAATTTCTGTTAAAGTATATAGACCGATGTTGTTCATGTTACACTTTAACTGTTTTAATTAGGACAATGATATTTTGACTATTAAATTTTGATAACTTTTTTTTACAACATGATGTGTCATTTTTTAAGTGATTTTTGAATATTGAGGATGAAAAAAAAAATGGAAAATCACTTAAAAGATAACACCTAATATTGTAAGAGAAAGTTGTCAAAATTTAATAGTTAATAAATCATTTTCCTTTTAGTTATGATGATTTATCTTTTATTCAAATAAGTTTCTATTTTATTTAAATTGGTTCAATTTCGGCTCATTTTTCTTTTCTTTACCCTTAACCTCCAATTTATATGACTCTCACCATCTACTCCTTCATCACTTCTCTCCATTTCAAGACCCTTACCATAGTTACCACTACCATTATCATTGTTGCCGCCACCACCACCAAATTAAAACCATTCCTACCACCTACAACCACCACCTCTATTATTAATTGTACTTAAACCAAGATAAGGATCAGAACTATATTTAATCCCACCGTATAATTATAATCTTTGGGTTCTCATTTTTCTTGTTAATCACTTAGATCGTGTGCAGTTGTATATTTTGAAATGCGAGGATCCAAATCATGATTCGAGACAAAGATAATGTCACTATTAATATACACGATTAATCGGCCATTTCGTTAAACAGCAAAACTAGATTTAGAAGAACAATTATCAAATACATGTTGCATCAATCACTAAGCTTTCTTTTCATTCGGTACAAAGAAAATCGGGCCCAGAGAGAGAAAAGTCAAACAACAATACTACTGTCACATAAACAATTACATTATCCAATTGAAAGATTTTCTCTCAAGCCCCATTAAATATTTTGTTTTCTATTGACATTCACAATGACAATTTGTTTCTGATTAAAAAAAGTATTTCCATTGTACTGCTGGGATCAATAATGGTATTTATTGTAAAAAAAAAAAAAAACTCATGAAAAAGTAAGAGTTTTAATAGTAAATTGGGGGTGTCACTAGTAATTTCCATCATTAAACTCTAATTTGGAGGCTATTGCTTTCTCCACCCTCACAATTATTAATTGCACTCCACATTTATAGAAAAAGATTCAAATATTCTTCATCACTGCATCGTTGTTGTACCACGCTGTGGAGGAAGAAGAACATAGGAAGAAGAAAGAGAAAATGTGGGAAATAACTCGCTCTGAAAAATTATTTTAGGAACGCATTTCATGTTGCATTCATTTTTACAGTTTATATAACATTTATTTGTTTATACTTATATTCACCAAATTAATTATCATACATCTTATTTATTTTTGTATTTTAATTTTTAAAATTTTCTGTATCAAAGTGGTTCCAAATAGTTTTTTTTTTTTAATTTAATGTCTATTGATCCTTCACATCCACTACATACGTTTCTTTAGAAAAGTTTTATTGGTACAATAACTTTTATACATATGAAGATGCATAGAAATGAAACATATATAGAGACTGATACTTTGGATTAATTTAAGAGCAAAAATCCTATTTCCTTGTTGTAAAACCTTAGAATACGATCTTTTATAAGTGACATTAATTTGAAATTAGTGAAACTCGATTATTTTAATATTAAAATGTTTTAATATAAATAGAATTGATATAAACCAGTTTCATTATTTTAAAATACATCATGTCTCTATAAACTATGTTTTTCGAGTTTACTGACTTTTCTCAAAGGGTTCTTGTCCTTTGTTCATTGATTGAAAATCTAAGACCATAAGTGATCTTCGCGACGAATTCTTCAAGTTGGACCGATTAGTTTTTTTTCGTTCCCGTAAGTTAAGTATCAACCCTTTTACTTGGTCTTCTTATGTTGCATGTGAGCCTTTTTTCGCTTACATGTGTCTTTTTAGTTTTCTATATGAGTCTCTATTGATCAGTGATTATAACGATATCCAGATCATTCTTGTGATATTTCTATATGTAGATAAAGCATCCTATGAAGTTTGAAGCGTTTTGGTGTTTTAGAACTATTTACGCTAGATAACAAGTAACAGAAGCTGGTCTGTTGTGAGTTTTTATAAAATTGATGTTTTGCATGTTGCTCATCTCTTGCATTTGGAGATGAAATATGGATGGTTTTAAAGAATCTGGTATAACATGTATGGTTGTGGTGATCTTGTGTGATTTGGATGATAATTGTATGTTGAGTGTTTACAAATTGCTTTGGTATGTTGAATGAGATAAATGAAATACGAGCAATTGTGCAATTTGGTACAAGCTTTATCTTATAAAAAAATTGTTTGGACACAAAATATTAAAAAAGGAGTACCAAATTGACCAATTGGACAAGTTGAATTTCCCTTAATCACAACACAATTTTTATTTTCTGAACTAGCGTTGAGCCCCATAATGGTGCCGCTTAGCACCAACTTTTATGAGTTGATTGGCATTGAGCGGTGGTGGCCACTGCAGGTCTAAGAGCATTTCAGCTCTAGAGCATTGAGTGGTGGCATTCTGGCACTGAGCGCCAGTTTTTATGAGGCAACTGATGTTGATCGTCAGATGCCCTATTTTGCATGTGTAGCTATTTTTAAATTATCTTTAATTGGTACTAAGCATATTTATTGACTTTTATTGTTATGATTTGATGTGAAAATGTTGTTGTGGATATATAAGATGATAATTGGTATGGGATGATGTGGGAACATGTAAAGTTATGATGTTTAAAGAGTTTCAAGGAAAATTCTTTGTGATGGTATTATTAGTGTATGTCTTGATTATTCATATTGAAATAGAGTAGATTGAGTTATGTAGTGAGAGTAGTAGGAGAGGTGTCTTTAGGGATGAGTAGTCATCAATTAAATAGTGGAAGGTCTCATGAATTTATTAGTTTTTGTATAAAACTTGTTGATTTAGTTGAGTGTATAAATAGACGTTATATTTTTATAATCCTATATTTTGTAAAACTATATTAATATATTTTATACACTTTATTTTCTATTTTGAATATTATGATGAAGCGTTTTATTTTATTAATTTTAAACTGTTAAAATGGAATATTATACTCATAATAATAATTTAACCTAGAAATTAAGCTTCCTTTAAACACGATGCTGGCAGAAAACAGTGTTTGCAACTTATGCTTGATGTTGCATATGTTAAATATCCATGTTTACCACTGATAAATGAGTGTAAAATTTATTTTATAAGATAATTTTAAGATTAAATGAAATTTATATTGATATCTGGTATGATATATTACCCACATATATAATTTCTTATGAGGCCAATAATAAATACTTAACCTATGCTAGAGATATTTATGGGTATTTACAGAAGAGTTATTTTGTAATTTTAGGTAACATATTTTTGTAATTATTTTTTTTTCTCTTGTAAATAGTAGCATCGTTCTAAAAGTTGATATGTTTAAAACATTTTCTATTATCCTATATTATTGTGGGTTATGTACGGATTTAATCTTCAAGTAATTTTAGTTTGTAATGTAATTTCTGTACTAAATTTACCTATTAGTTTATATTCTTAAAAATCTAACTACGTACGTACTTAGAAGAAATTTTTACCTTTACGAGTTTGAAATGGCTTACTGCTTATTATTTCTTGCAACCTGCGACTCCTATATAGCATCATAATCACGTATTTAAAGATGAATTAATTCATGCCTTCGAGTTAACTTTGTGAACTAATTTTTATCAAACTTTATATTCTATTATAATAATAATAATAATAATAATAATAATAATAATAAATTGATGATTGCTACTGGTCTTTTTATAACTTTGATGAAAAAATAACATTAAATAAATATTTGTAGTCATTGTAAATATCTTAATTTTAGCTTTGAAAACTCAAAAATTGTGTTATTATATTTTTATGAATTTATCTAATCATTTAATTAGTATATATATATATATATATATATATATATATATATATATATATATATATATATATATATATATATATATATATCAAATGTAAGCTTTTTTTTCTACTTAATTCTTTGCCAATTCCTAATTACAGAAAACTGTCATGCACAAATCATTGTTTGGGTAAACTCACCATAAAGAAAAATGAGAAAGCTCACAGGAAGCATATAAGAATATGTTATAATATATACTTTTTCTTTTCAAAATGTTATTTCTATCATCATTGTCATATCTAATTAATGAGAGAAAAAAATCAAAGTAAATATAAATAGAGGAGTTATATATCTATTCTCATATCAGTAACACTATACGCTATCAGATTATCAATGTAAAGCCACATACAATTCCACACTGATTTTTTTTTTCTCTATGTCAAGAACGCAAATACGTGTTCGTCCAACGTTTCAAGCAAAAATTAATGAATTTCTATAGCTAAAGATTCAAAGAATCAAAATACTAGAAAAAATCATCACCTGAAGTTTGCCATGCATTTGCAGTGCAGATACAATTGCTGTTCATTTCTGGATCTGTTAATATAAAAGGAAGCATGGCAAAACCCTTAAAAAAACTAATATTTGTTTATTAGCCATCAATATCTTTGTAATCTCAATGGATAAGACAGATTATTGTGCTAAAGTAATTAACCTCCTAAACTCCACGTTCAACTACAATTTACATACGAAAAATGAAGGTAAATTAACGAGCCTTGTTAAATTTGATAATGAATCCATTTTATTGCAGAAAACTACGGAAGGAATTGGGAAAAAGAAATGAAATGGTCGAGTTACATAAACTTGCTTTCTTCTTCCCTCGCTCTTCCCAAACAAAGAAACAGAATCCAATCAAAGTGAGAAAATGGGACAGTTGCCATTGCAAAAATTTCAAGCAAACTCATTCAAACAATTAGGTCTATCAAGTTTGAAAGGTCTAAAAGGAGAAATTCGATGGTAATGTGAGAAATTTATGGTTTTGCTGACATTTATTTATTTTTGACAAATAGTTGAATGTGTTGCCATTTGAAGAAGGTTTCTCTTCCTCTTTTTTTCTTGACTTGTTCAAACTCATTCAACTGTTTAACTCAAAAAATAAGCACTGAAACTCTTTAGGTTTTTCTAGGTACCATAATCTAAAATGCATGTCATGGTAAATTTGCTGTTATTGGAGAGATTGTGAACCTAGCTAGCTCCAACAGCAAAGTTAGTCAGAACATCTAAACGCTGGAAATGCTTTCGAAACTTTCCTTCTCAGCTCAGATAGATCTACACAGTAGGAATTGTTTACCTGAGAATCATGGAAAAATGGAAAATAGTACATATATCATAGTAGAGTAAACTTTTAGAATAAAATTGAAAGCAAACACTGAATTATTATTTCCTACCTCACACTGCACACTGTGGAGCAATCTACCATTCACTTCTGATGAAAGGCAACTTACAACTTCAAGACCTTCTTGAATCAGTAACTGCAGTAACTTGGAAACTTTAGGCCTTTCCTCTCTGAAGCCACTGGTGATTTCGATTCCTATAACACCATTATTCTCATGGACAGTAAAGTTGCAAGATGTATGCAAACCCTCATGGCTATTTTCCATGTTGCTGTAGTTGGAAAGTTTCTTCAGTTCATCTCTCTTTGCAACAAGCTCTTTGATATTGTTCTGCATGTGCTTTATGTAGTTCACTGCCTCGTTCATGTGGTCAGATATTGAACGCTTTCCCTGAAAAATATCACACTAAAACCCTAAGCAACTCAGAAAACCAGAAACACTGCAAAAAAAGAAGAAAAGTTGTGTTTTTTTCTCGGTAAAAATTTTCTGAATTATAGAAATAAAGAGAAATTCTAATTAGATTTCTACTAAGAGAATGGTTACTAACAGTTAATTAGCTGATAGAGTGGCCTGATTTCCAAAAGGGTATCCACTAAAATTGAAATAATTAAGTGATCTGAAGCAAGGAGTTGTACAAGTTGTAAGAAAATAAAAAAACAAAAGTGTTTGACCTTGATGAAGTGAAGAGGGAGAAGGGATCTGAGAGAGGCATAGCAGGTAGCCATTTCTTGTCTCCTTTGCCTTTCGATCTCCTTGTGAATCATCTTCTTCATATGTTGGTTAGAGTCATGATGATTGTTTTTATCTGGGTGGTAGAAAAGATTCTGTGGTTGGGATGTGGAGAATTTTTTGGCAGAAACATTATCATCCAGAGAAGCATAATCATCCAGAATCAGATCTTGAGAGATTTTGTGTTGCTGCTGCTGGTGGGGACTATTAGAAAACTGGATAACCAGCTCATTGCCTCGTTGTAAAGGAAACATGGTTCGCTCTGAGCTCAATGAGTGCTCTAAACTACCTTAATTTTGGATATGGGGGCTGAAGGAGAAGATACACTTCATTTGGGCTAATTAATAACCTATTTCAACAAAGCTTTTCACATCTCACATGCCAAAGATTCCCCTATACATTCTCAGACAAATGTTAATGACACCTTCTTTTCAAATTTTTTCTTCAAACATATCTATATATATAATCTTAATTATTTCTAGAAAAGTAGTCTTTATAAAGGATTAAACTTGCTTCAAGATATAAAACTTACTTAAATTTAATTATGTCAAAATATGGTAAAAGAAAGAAAAATGAATCATCACACGCCCATGAAAACGAATGATATTATATAACAACACTGTCTCAGCAACATATTTTATAACAATGAAAGAGATGCGAAAAAAAAAGTATTATAAAAAGAGTGATGTCGTAGAGAAAAGGTAGAAAAGGAAAGACAGAAAGACAAAATAAATTACAAATTTAATAAAAAGTAGTATTATTTGAAGAATTAAAATCAAATTTGTCTAGAAAGATAAACAATATTTTTTTATAAATAAAAAAATTACAAAATATATTAAACAGTTTTTAATCCCACGTTAAATATTATCAAAAGCTTTTTTCGTATTGTTTCAGGCAAAGTGTACGTAAGAAGTGACCTCACTTTCAGTTTTATATCATAATTATTTGAGGACACTGTTCATAAATGCGACTCCTACCTCTCGCATTAACGTTCACATAATTAGATAAGAGATTTTGAGTGGTGATCAAAGGTTGAGTTAGTGAAAGGGAATACTTTCATACAATATCATAAACTAATAATTATTTTTTTCTTTAAAAGAAGTGTTGGGTTTAGTGTTGTAGAGTGTTTCAAACATATTTATTTTCAACGAAAGATGTATATGAAAAAAAAATAAATAAAGAAGTTTCATTTCCAACGTGCTTCATCATTATTCATTTGATCTGATTTTCTTTTTCTACATGTAAATATGTGTTTGATAATTAATTTATTTCTCTGAGTGATTTGGTTTTTGAGAGAGTGTTTATTTTAGCCTTATACTTAATTATTAAATAATTTTTATGTTAATTACCACTCCTTGATTTTATCGAAATGATATTAGAATTAATTGAGAAATATGAAATGAGACAATATTAATTTAAACATTTATATTCCACAAAATTAGATGTCGTTCAATTTCATTAGTTAACTTTTTTATACTATAGAATTATAGACCTAAAAAGTTAATTTAAAATATTGTTATACCGTATTTCTACTACTATTCAAACTTAAAAAAAAAAAAATCAAAGTACTGAATATATTTCATATTTCTAAAATATTATATGTATTTAATTATCATGTAATATTTTATATTATAAAGTAAGGGATCTTAAAAGTAAAGCTTAAGGAGTTAACAATAATTTATATGAAAAATCACAGTGTGAACTATTAAAAATAACGGTAAGGGTAAATTGATTGTATTTTTTATTGAAAGAATTTTCCTTTTGGTTTTTTATTAACTTTCCTTAAAATATTAGTTAGCATTTTTCACAAAGTAATAAAAAATATTATATGATTGCGAAAAAGAATTATATGCTTTAGTACTAAATTATTCAACAGTCGCAATCAACCTTTGGCTTATTATAATTTATTGAGATGTACTTGGACCTAATTTATGTTACACATATGTAGTTTTGAGCTTTTTGGGAAAATAAATTTTGCTTTATGCGCCGAGTGACTTTACTATTATTAAAAGGAACATTAAACGTATAGAACAAGGAACGTGGTCGTTGAAACTTCGCATTAATTGGTGTTTCTTCTTGTAGCACAAACCAAAGCATTTTTATTTGAGAAATAAATTAAATTACATAGATGTTTCTTACTCCTACACTGTCCTCTTAATTATTTAAAAATATTATATTGTATGCTGTTATAGAAAAAAGGTTAAATATGTTGCCATTAAAGTTAGTGAAATTTGGAATTACTTTTTCATCAAAATTTTTGACCAATTTAGTTCTTCATATTTAGAAATGCATGGATTTAGTTTTTTTAATCAAATTTTGTTAAATTTATTTGAAGTTTCAAATGCGTTTTATGATAATATTTGATTTAACATTTAAGCGAAAATGAATTAAACGGTGTAAACAATTCAAATACTATCATGAAATGCGCTTGAAATGTTAGATAAATTTAACTTGTTAAAATGATTAAATCCATACATTTTTAAAGATGAAAGATTAAATTGATCAAAAATTTCGAAGAAAGACTAATTCCAAATTTCACTAAAACTTCAGGAACAAAAACGTATTTAACCCTAAAAAATTGTGTAATATGAAAAAACCACACAACATACATATTGTAGTTGTATCCTTTCCCTATCTGGTCACTGTTCTTTTACCTCACTCTCTATACATTCATTCTAGTTTAACCCTACTTAGCTCAAATAGTAGCTATGGAGAAAATTTTTTAACCCTACTTTACATTTACACAATAATTGAAAAACTTGTATCAACAATTCTCAATTAACTGTAAACCATAAAGCTAGATGCATAACAAGAATCATATGACTTTTCTGAGTTTATATTCAGGAAAAAAAAATTCCACAACATTTTTTTTCCTTTAGTATTGTGAATAATTTTTTTCTCAAACCTTTCTCGTCATATTATTTGTCTATTATATTTCTTCAAAAATAAATAAATCACTCCAAGAATATTTGAGAGATGCACGAACACCATAATTCTTTCTGGTGAAAGATCATGTCATGTTGGTTTTGACCCAAAAGAAAACAAGTGAACAAGTAATATAAGAACACTATATATTAGTGGTGACAACAACATTTTAAATAAAAATATGGAACAGTATCAATAGGAAGATTTTTCTGACGGCAGGAACATTTTGCCCTTCAACCTCATTCTAAGACTAAGTTGGCAAATTTAAATTTTTCAGTCGAAAAACATAATATATATATATATATATATATATATATATATACACTTGTGCATTGTTTATTTAGAAAGATAATAGTGTTTACGAATAGGGAAGCAGCTTATTGATTAAAATGTTTAAAAAATGTTTAAAATAGTTTGTTAAAAAGTTTTATAAATTTAATGAAGTATTATTCAGTTTATAATAAATATAAATAAGATAAGAATTATAATATTATTGTTGTTATCATATTAAATTTGATTAAATGTATAGAATAAAGAAAAATATCCCATGATGGTAGAGTTGTCAAAACAGGAAACTCGGCTCGACCCACCACGGTTGATGATTTATTGAGTCAACCCAATCCGGCTAACTTTTTAGCGAGCCAAAAAAATTTGAACCCGACCCGGTCCACGTCCACCACGGGTTGGTGGGTTAAACGGGTTGGCTCACAGATTCACTTAATTAAAAAAAATATTATTTTTTTATTTTTTTTAATCAAAACTAAATTGTAATTATAATTAAAATCTAAATAAACTTTAATACAATCCAAATACAAACCAAAACAAAAAAAATACAAATTATTTATGTGTTAATAAAAAAATAACTTAACATACTTGTGTGACCCTTCTATTTCCGGGTTGGTGAGGCAACCCGACTCACCACCGGTTTAACCCGAATGAGTCGGGTTCTAAATGAGCCGGGTCAAAAACCAATCCGTATTAAAATTTGTAGAAAAATTTTAACCCAATTCAAACTTGTGGTGAGTCAAATTGACTTGTGAATTACAATCCATTTTAATAGCTCTACGTGACGGAGGAATTGACTATCGCCGTATCTTAGGTTTTCATATCACCGTCTGCTTTACTACTGAATCAACGAAACTGTGAAATATCCAAATTTTAAAATGTGAAAAAAGGATTAGAGCACGTGGTGTTTTTCAGAAGTAATTGTTCTTCTATTTGTCTTCATTATTATCGAAAAAACAAAGGTCTAAATGTAAAGTTTTGGAAATTTACTTAAAAGAAAATAATGGTGAGTCTGACACATTGTGCCTGGAGTTGGAACTTAACAACACATAAATGTTTAGATGAGTTTATATATATAGGAATTTTAGCATAGAAAGATATGAAAAATAAAAATAAAAACAAGTTAAATGAAAGATGTTTTATAAATTAATTTATTCATAAACTAAAATTAACTAATGGATAAATGAATTCTATTATTTTTCTCTTATAGAAAAAATTATTTAAATATGAGTATATATTTGATTATCTAAGAAAGAATCTGTTAGAAGAAAAATGAAGTTAATATGTTCGTTCCATTGCCTTATATCACGGGGCAGTGTCCAACATTAAAGAGCGAATCCTTATCCAAGGCCCTCAAAGATCACAAACCCTAAAAACACTTCCTTTATTAGTTTTTTTTTTAATGGCATCTTAAAATAATAAATAAGACTTAGTGACAAGAGGCCAATAAAAATTGTCTTTCCAGCAAAGCAATATGAAGCACCGTTAAAAAAAAAAAAAAAACAAAAGCAAAAGGCATTGATCTTCTTTGAAGGTTCGTTTCAGAACAAGTTGTGGAAAATCCCAGAGAATGGAAGTGATTTAGACATGTCAGAAGAAGGAGACAAGGTCAAATGTAGTCAACGATTTTTGGATAATGTTTTTGGGGATTTTGAAGTTTAGGTAGTTGGCACACCATCATTAAACAAAAAGGTTGTTTCTTACTAACACTCCACTAATTTAATCTCTATCTCTTTATTTGTTTGTATTAATGGCACAAACATCACAAAAATATTCTCAAAATATTCAAGTAAGAGTCAAGTTGAATTAGTTTCAACTCAATTATAATTGATACTAAATTATTTGGCATTTGATATATATTATTACTCAAAAAACTTATATTTCTTATTAATTTTATTTTGAATTTTTTTTTTTGTAAAAAATACCTATAAATTTTATTATAAAAAAAAAATTTGCAGAAATTACTGCCAAATTTTTTTTAAAATATTTTATATAAAACACTTTTTATAATAAATTTTGTAAGAAATACTTGCAAATTTAATAATTTTGTAAAAAATAATTATCCCAAAAGAATTACCTGTCAATTAAAATTTTTAGAAAAAATAGTAAGAAAAATCTTTTTTTGCAAATTTTTTTAAAATATTTATAAGAAAATTTTTATGTAATATGAGAATTTTTAGTTGTGTACGTGTGTGTGTATATATATATATATATATATATATATATATATATATATATATATATATATATATAATTGATTTAAAAATTAAACTGGTTAAAATATATAATTAAAGTTTAATTATTTACTTGACTAATTTTATTTTTAATTAAACTTGTACTTATAGGAAATATATATGACCTTCATGATTGAAGTGTAGTATAATCAAAGTCAATTGTGGAGTAGTTGGTTTGATTAACAGTGCAGTTAATCCATTGACACCATATTTGAGTACCTTTTTCTCAAGTTTGCAATACTTGCTTGCGATTTAATAAAATCACAAAACCAATATATCTTTATTTGTAGCCTGTCCTGTAACTTGTCATTTTCACCTCTCATATTTACCGTTTCTTTGTTTGAACCGATTTTAACCCTTTTGCTTAAAAATTCTTATAATCAATCAAGAGTTTATTCATTTCTTTCATTACTCACTCAACATTAATGCAACTCTTACAAGAATATATTCCAAAAGCCTACCACAAATCCCTTTTTCCTACGTGGATTATCCTACCAAACATGTGCCCGGACATTTTTAGCTACAAATTTTATGTAAGGTGTTTCGGGGTAGGGATCAAGAGCCTACTAAAAGAACCTCTTCACTTCGTGTTATCTTTCTCCTCTCCAGAAGCTTCAGCGAAATCCACTCCTTAGCTCGATCGGTTGGGATGACGATCGGGGTACCTGTCTAAAGTACTCCGATGCTTAAGTCAGAAAGGACCGATCGGTGTATCAGAATATCAGCTGTAATAAATGCGAAATTAAGATCCTCACCAACCTACCTTTGGGCCCTATTTATAGCCTTCGACATGGGCCTGTAATTAGGGTTTCTTAATCACGGCCCAATGACTCCCTAATGAAGATTATTGACTCGTTTAACTGATAATTATTGACTTAAGTTATTTAACCGTGCGACCGATGGCCGCTTGGCTGGGTTAATGACGTTATGTTTTCAACAAGCTAACAATCTGTGTTTTACCGATCAACCGTCAGGTGTTTTTAGAAAGTCCGTCGCTGCTGTTCTACCGATGAACCGATGGGCCCTCGAGGTCAGAAGGTCCATCGCTGCTGCTTTACCGATGAACCGATGGGCTCTCGAGGCTAGAAGGTCCATCGCTGTTGTTTTACCGATGAACCGATGGGTCCTCGAGGCTAGAAGGTCCATCGCTGCCGCTTTACCGATGAACCGATGGGTATGAATATGGTTAAGTCGTGACTTATATGTTCAACCGTTTGACCGATGGTCTGATATTTTATTTGTTATCCGTTCGACCGATGGTCCTTTAATGATGCTACGTGGTTGTTCGTTTACCCGTGAGACCGATGGTCCCCTGAGGATTATTAATGGCCGATTGACCGATAGGACATACGGTACATAAGGTTATAATCATACTTGTTGTACCGATGTCTCGATTAGATATCTATAGTCGAAGGTATTGGAAATCTCACATTAGTTAGGATTAAGGTAATTTCATAATATATAAGTCTTGCAAGCCGATTTTGTGGGATTGAATCACACTTAAAATTTACTTCTTAATATGATATCAAAGTCTTGATTTAGTGTCTATCCTAACAAAATTTGTGTTTGTTGGGCATATAATTTCATCCACTATAGAACCACCCATTAATATCAAGTTTCATGCTCCAAATGTATATACATGAGTGTGATATGCTGGAAGTCTCATGAAGTATATAAATTTGTGCAAATCTCACCTTACAAGTTGGTTTTGTGGGTTTGAGTTATGTTTAAAATTTATTTCTTAACATGATATATACATCTCAAGCGTGAGATTAAATATTAATGAGTGGTCTGATTTTTCTATACCTAGTGACATGATAGGCTAAACAAATGACAAATCTCGTTAGAATATGACTCTAACTAATTGTTCTAACACAATATTAATAAGTAAACCGAAGAATGAGAGATGTTCTCATGATAGGTGGAAGGGAAGGTGAAAACCAAAAAAAAAAACTAAGGAAGAAAAAAAAAACCCACATGTTAACATCTACCAGGCCATGTGTAAAAAAAAAAAATCGGTGTGGTTCACCGTTTATTATACCAAAAAATATTTAATCTAGTTAGACAGTAAAATCTATATCCATACATTTTTTAAGTGTAAAAACTTAATAAAATTGTGTTGTATTGTAGAAAAAAAAATTAACAAACATGAACACATTTTTTAAGAAATTAACAATTTCAAATTATTTGCACGGCAACCTATAAAATTAATTGTATTAATAAAAGAAAAATTCAAATGAGAGGTAATAAAATTTGAATAAGGCACTTTGTGAAGTATAAGGTAGTGATTAAAAAAAAAAGTCTTTCTTCGTACTAAATATTAAAGATTAGCCGAAAAGATTTATAAGAAAACTGGATAAATATAATAAAGAAAAAAAAATTGGTTTAGATTATTATTTCTTTTTCAATTAAGTCCTAGTTTTTAGAAGCAATTAATTGAATCAGTACATTCTCGTTACTACTATTTCAACGCACTAATATATATCATGTGTTAGTTTTTTCAAATTTTTAAATTTTTAAATTTATTTCAAAAATAAATGTCTACCCTTAACACCTTTAGCGCCATCTGTCATTAAATTAAAATCAATTCGGTTTTTATATTTATTTCTTATTTAATTTTGGTATATTGTTTTATGGGAACATTATCCTTTTATAAAGTGGGTCTAGATTTATTATTTGTATAGATATTATATTGGTATTTTTATTAAAACTGATTATTTTATTAAGTATTTATGAAATTATTTTTAACTAACTCTGTTTATATTATTGGACTTCATTTAAATAAATTATTTTTAATCTCATAAAAAATATGAATAAATAATATAGTTGTTATAAATACTTAATCTTTAAAATTTTAAAATTTAAAATGAAAATAATTTAAAAATTTATATTTATTATATAATTAAAAGAATTAAAATATATAATAAATTAACAATAAAAATATCTTTTGAATAATTATTATTATAATAAAGTAATTTAACATGTAATTATTTTAATTTATTTAATTAAAGATATTAATTAATTTATTTTAACTTAAAAAATTAAAACACTGATATGATTAAGATTGTGATTAAGATAGAAAATTAAATGAATAAAGATATCAGTAGAACTTTCATATAACAAGAAAAGATATTTTTTAATTTGGGTAGGGATAGTTCAATTTTTAAAAAACAAAATTAAATTTGATTAAAAAAATATAGAAATCGAATCGAATATAATATAATAATATTTGATACAAAATTGATTCATGATATTTGAATCGGCAGTCTCTCAACTAGACAAAAACTTTTAAAAATAAAAAATAAAAAAAATTATAAACTTATATGTGATATGATTTTAGTACTGTTGATATAATATTAATCGAAACGTCTAATTGAATTAATTTTTCAAAAATTAAAACTTAAGAAAAAATAAATAAATAATAGAACCTACCTAAAATTTTCGACCAAAATTAAGATAAAAGAACTAATTAAACCTAAAGAAAAAATAGAAATAAAGAACTCAAGAAGAGACAACCAAATTCTGTGACCTTGTGAAGAAGAAATTACTGTAAATTATAGTTTGGTCAAAACTTTCAAGAAAAATATTGTTGTTGGTTTATATATATATATAAAATTAAAGAATATAGTAGACAGAATTAAAGGGCATTGTTATTGTGAAGATGAATGTGTTAGCCGGAAACCCTAGAATCCTACCCTAGTAGCATCAATTAATGTATGGCAGCAAGAAATTATATTTTTTTCTGAGCTCTGGCGTTTCAATATTTTTTTAAGCAGAGCAAATCTCCTGTAATCTGTCATCAATTAAATAATAATGTTGAATAATAAATAATTAAAGTGAAGGTCCCATTAAACAATTAATTTGCAAGTAATGCAAACGTTTTGTTGATGTTTTGCTTAATGGGACAGACTTCTTCAAACTCAATATATTATTGACACTGCCATTGGAATCCCTATACTGCCCTTTCCCTGTGAAAACCATGAGAAAAAAATATATATGGAAAATGGTTGTGCAGAAGATTGTGTGTTTCAGTGTCTCAATCACATGACCTCAACCAAATTAAATAAGCCTCTTTTTGGAATTAACTAAGATGATAAAGAAGAACAACGAACGATAGGAAGAACAAAAAACTAAACATAGAAATAAAGTGATGTGATACAAATGAGTTGAGGAGAAAATAAATATTATTATTATTATTATTATTATTTAGTGGGGTTTTTTTATTTATTTTAGACCTAACTTTTAATGTTCATTGTATTAATTCATTTATTTTAAAACACTTCTAATTAAAAAAAATTAATATATATATATATATATATATATATATATATTCCTTCACTTGTAGTAAAAATTAAAATTAGTTTTTATTCGAAATTTTAATCAAATTTAGTCTCCAAACTTTTAAATGTTTAAATTTAGTCATTTTAATTAAATTTTATTAAGTTTATTTGATGTTTAAAATATGTGTTTTATGATAATATTTAAGTTATTTATATCGTTTAACAAATTTTCGCTTCAATGTTAATTAATAAAAGTGTTTAAAACATCAAATAGACATAACAAAATTTAGTTAAAAAAAAATTAAATTCATGTATTTCTAAAATTGAAGGACTAAATTGAATAAAAAATTTGAGATTAATTCTAATATTCAATGAAAATTACATAACTAAAAATATATTTAGCCAAAAAAAAATTACATTAACAAATAGTTAAAAAAATGAAGATAATAGTGACAGTGATGTAAATGGAAATATAATTGATGTAGTATATGTTTACACGCATTAAGTAGATTTTGGGTGTCCCTTTAAACCAAAAAAATAGGGTAATCCTTTTAGTCATTGGTTCATGACCTAAGTTATTGCTTTCCCCTAGTTTTATTATATGGAAAGAGTGATATAACCTTTTCTCAAAACTTTCTATAATATTAATTCAACTTTTATTCATTATTAAAGTTTCTTTCCCCACAGAACAGACAACCGAAGCAAATTCGAACAGCTATAGTTGTTCTTTACAATATGGTTGCGATGTGATACATTATCTTTTTTAATTACTCCACTTGAGCATCTTGAAACCTTATGTGTTCCTAAGTGCCAAGAAAACAAAAAATAAGTGGAAAAACATTTATTATTTATAGTTTATTCCCATGTTTGTAATGCATGCTTTCGAAGGGACCACAAGGTTATATTGGAGAAACCTACTCGTTTATTTGTTCTTATTTATTGTATTTGTTTTGTTCTTTGTGTCTTTCATGAATTGAAAACCAACATATTGAATTTCTGTATGTAGAGCATGACAGTGCTATTGTACCAAAAATGAGCTTTGACAATGATACAAATTATGTATTTATCTCTTGCGTGTGAAAAACAAATTAATGTAAGAAATTAAGAAGGAATCTGTGTAACTATTGGAGAAGTTAATTAAGCACATTTACATTGTGCAGTGTCATCATATATTTTATACTATATTTTAAAGTAGCGAGTTGTTGAGCATCCGAAAATGTACGGCATATATTACAATTGTACTTCAAATTTCTTCTAACAATTCTTTTTATTTAGAATCCATTTTATGATGAAGACAGTGGCGAAACTTCCTAACTATTTATAATAATACATATAAATTATCTACCAAAAGAGGAAACATAATTCTATTGGAACCCAAGATATATAATTATCATGAGTGGAAGGTTGTAAGTGAGGTAAATAATAATAATAATAATAATAATAATAAAAGACCAATTTTAATATTTAAAAATTGTTCTTTAATTTTAATATATAAAGAGAGAGAAAGAAAAAAATTATATAATTAGAAGAGGCAAAATGAGTCATGGTCATAGGACTAACTCGTTATTCGGTCAAAACAAAAAGGATTGGATTAAAATTTGCAACCCGTTAACTTATTTTAGTTCAATTTGTCTCGGTCTGTTAGCTTATTTTCTTTTAACTTAACAATTAAAATAAAAGCAATTTAAAATATGTAAATATGTAATAATATTGTAATTAAAATTATTAACGCTTACAAATTAAGTTTCAATTATTAGTTATAATATTTAACATGTAAATATAATAATTAATTTAATCTATCCAATTAAAATCATTAATTAATTCATTAAAGCTTAGAAAATATTTGTATGATTAAAAATATTTTTTATTATTTATTTGGGTTAAATATATTTTTGGTCCCTTTAATTTCACTCCAAATTGAACATAGTTAATCTAAGAAATTTTGGCCTAATTTAGCCCTGAACTTTAGACATGTGTGAATCTAGTCATTTTAACCAAATTTAGTTAAATTTATTTAACGTTTCAACTTGAACCACGTATGAAACAACCAAATTTAGTTAAGTTTATTTAATGTTTCAACTTCAACCACGTATGAAACATCAACTAAACTTAAATATCTAGGATTAAAAGGACTAAATTCACACATTTTTAAAGTTGAGGGACTAAATTGGTCAAACTTCAAAGATGGACTAATTTTAATATTGATTGAAAGTTAAGAAATAAAAAACATATTTAACCTTTTATATATATATATATATATATATATATATATTATATTTAAAATTAAAAAAAAAAAAAATTTGTGGGTCAGCACACTAGGTATCTATTGGTTAGTTGGTGTTATCCTCAACTGTGTCTTCAAAATATAGTGATGTTGATACTTTAAAAAACTTTTTAATATATTTTAAATCATCAAAATAAATATCCATAAATGTATTTTAAAAATACAGCAAAAAACTAGTACAGAACACAACAAAGAATCCAAATGTGCACACTAGCTCACATTGTGGTAGGACGGGTTACCATTTCTGCCTTATATTTTGATTGCAGGTGAGTCTGGCTCTGCTCATGTTTGGTGAGCTAAAGGTAAAGAGGGCCAAAATGAAAATGATTGACCCGTTTTGCACCCTACTTATGATAAAATTTTGGTGTATTATTTATCATTTTATTTATTCAATTTAGATTTAATTAAATGTTAAGCCTCTTATAAGAATAATCTTTTTTTTTATAAAGTAGTAAAATTTACAATAGATAAAGATTTATAATAAATTTATTTTGTACTAAAAATGTTAATATTTCATAGAGTAAACTTTTTTAATACAAAAAATTAAAAATACTTAAATTTATGAGAAATTTAAAATTTAATTAAGTTTTTTTTTACATATAAATACGGGTAAATAATCGATAATGATGCAAAGTAACTATTTAACGACAAAATTTAATAAGAAGATCTAAATTGAAAAATATAAAAATAATCATGTAATAATAAGTAATACTCAATCGTATATATATATATATATATATATATATTATGTATATATATTATGTATGTATATCTAATTTTATGAGTAATTATGTATAATGAAAGATAAAAGTATATATGAGCGTGTAATTTTATAATTATAATTCGAATTTTATTTTAATAGATTGTAGAAAATAAATATGTATTAAAAATGTATTATTTTAATTTATTAAAGTTTAAAATTAAATTGAAATAAAAAATTAGAAAGAAAAAGAGATTAATTTAAATTTATGAATATATAGATTAAAAAAAGCGGCTTTTAAAAAGCAAGGGAGAAATTATTGGTGTCCCCTTTAACAGTGTTCAACGTCCTTTGTTGCTTACTATAAGTAAATTTTAATTTGAGTTCCCAAATTTTATGAAGACAAAAATGGGTCCATTGAAGAGTTTGTCTTTTAGTGACTGGAAAATGGTTCTCTAATGATATTCTCATAATTGTAAAATATTAATGTTTAGTACACACAAAACACACGAATTCAGTAAAAAAAAAAAAAGAAGTGGAAATGAATGATTATGAGTTCCTGGTATCAATAATTCTCTGTAATATTTGTCTCTTTCACCCAAAGATGCTTTACAGCAATGGCGTTTGATAAGATATATCTTTTATTATATAAATGCAGCCGTTAAGGTAACAGTGAAAGAAAACCCACGTTTTGCATAAGAAATAATATAGTCATTTTCAGCTAGCTGTTCACACACAACACAGAAATGGTTAAATTTTGGATCTGAAACCTTTTAATCATTTCTAACCATGAAACGTCAAGACTGATCCAAGAGAAGAAGATGTGTACTTGGAAATGAATCTTGGAATATAAAATAGTTCAAATCAAACAAATAAAGTTATACTTTTTACAATTATTTTATTCAAACATGAATTTTAATTTAAATATATTAAGTCAATTTTGAATACTAAAGAAAACGCATCAACAACACAAATTGACTAAAATGAAATATTTTCAAAATTATTTTTATAGAATACGTTTAATTAAAAAAATACAATTTAAAATGTTCAAATAATTTAAATTTAAAAATGTTCTTAATCAAAGTTAATTACAAGATACAAAATAGGTGAACACAAATGATTTTGTGGTGGGTGGTGCAACCTACTACACTCCTAGATAACATGTAATTTTCTTCTTCATAATCATTTATATATAGTCACGAATAAGTTTTAAAGAGGTCATTAACTGATTATTTTTTTCGAAGTTTTACATTGTTTAAAAATAAGATAATTTTATAATATATATATATATATATATATATATATATATATATATATATATATATAAAATAACTTCAAACCTCATTTTATTATAAGTTGATTTTGTGAGATTGAATTAGACTAAAATTTATTTCTTAATAATTCACACCTGAAGTAGCTAAAAATTGACATTTGAAATTTTATGTTACTATATCCACTACTAGAAATTCTCATATTACATGGGATTTTTCTTACAAATTTGATAAAAAAATTTGCAAGAAAAGACTTTTTTCTACTATTTTGTTTAAGAATTTTAATTGGTAGATAATTCCTTCGTGAGTAATTATTTCCTACCAAATTATAAAATTTGCAAGTATTTCCTACAAAATTTGTTGCAAAAAGTATTTTATACAAAATATTTTGCAAGAAAATTGGTAGTAATTTCTTGCATTATTTTTTGCTCAACAAAATTTGTAAGTATTTCCTACGAAAAAATTTTCAAAACAAAATTGACAGAAAATATAAGTTTTTTTAGTAGTGATCCATGCCAAAGTAAAATTTTCTTCTGCATATGCTTTACCTTGTTTAAAGACAATTTTATTTCTATAAATTCATGTTTTATATAGTTGATATCCATGCATTCTTCCATAATTTATTTTCCTTTTACTATTAAATGTTCTTGTTGAAGAATATTTGTTGGATATATTCTCTATCTTCCATAAGGTCTAAATCTTTGTTGGAGAACAATGTCTTTGTTG
Source organism: Vigna unguiculata (assembly GCF_037176805.1). Lineage (NCBI taxonomy): Eukaryota > Viridiplantae > Streptophyta > Magnoliopsida > Fabales > Fabaceae > Vigna > Vigna unguiculata. The sequence continues at coordinate 45,712,028 of NC_140795.1, read as the reverse complement.
GATATACTCTCTATCTTCCATAAGGTCAAAGTCTTTGTTGGAGTTCTGTACACTGATGGCAAATAATGGTATGATGGAATAACAACATTGAAGAAAACTATATTGTTCCACCAAATCATGTGTATTGTCTTACGAATTCAATCTAGATTAAAGTTTCCATCATTTGGTCTCCATCATGATATACATTTTGCATGTGCACTCATCAAAATTCCTAGACATATTGCTTCCACAACACAATTGAGCCATTCAACTACTTCCACCAACTAGGTCAAATTTGCTTTTTTTCCCCAGTCTTAGTTTTCTAAAATTAACCATTAATCTATAAATGATTTAATAATATTTATATTCTGCTCCTTAATTTGCTTATCAAAAGTTTCATTATGGGTCATCCGCAAATTGAGTTTTGTCATATCTATATTCTTTCCCCACCAAATAAACTTTTTAGCTTGATAAGCATCTATGTGTTCTGCCAGATTATTGTGGTAACATAGTATGTTATTAACGCCTACTCAAACTCTATTTTTTTTTCAAGAATGTTGCTTAGATGTTGTTCGAAGGTTCCTATGATATATATTTTATGCTCCATGTCTAGGGAAGTCTTAGCTTTTGTACATAAAAGTTTTATCGTTGTTTTATAAGGTTTTGAAGATGCATTGCATCTTTCTCTCATCTTTTTGACATCTTTCTCTCATCTTTTTGTAAATGGGTTAAAACACCCTTCAAGTGCTCTATTATTAATTTAATTTAATTATTTGCCGATAAAAGAAGAAAACAACATGTGTTAAGTGAAAGAATTGTTAGTTTGAAAATCTATTAGTCTTTAAATTTTTGGGGACATGCATGCTTGTCCAACATAATAGTTGAGATTTATAAAAAAAAAAAAAAAAAAGAAAATCTGAAAAAGAAGTTGTTTCTATAAATCTGACTTTTTGTGTATTATTTTTCAACAACTTTTCTATCTTTTACTTTCGTGTATACTCCTTTTCTCATAAAACTATTATTTTTATCCAAACAAATTTAGTTCTTTTAAAACTACTTCTACCAAACATTATTTTATAAGTTATTACTCTCTTCTTGCCCTTATAAAATTAGAACTACAACGATTTCTGAAAATTTGATACTTACTTATTAAATTTTTTGGTCTTTGCAAAAAAATCTAGGATCATAATTATGATAAAACCAAGACTTTTGTGGTTTTCTGTAAGAATATATAACTAAACAATAAGTTGACGATTTAACCTGAAATATTAATGAGCAGTCAACTATGCACGATAAATAATATAAGGAAAAAGATTTTTTTTGACAAATCTATATGTCACCCATCAATTAGATTAATTAAATCGATATTTTTTTAAAAATAATTTATTATGATTCGAAAAAAGTAGAGAAATGTTTGATAAACTTTTTATCAAAGTTTGTTAACAAAAAATTTTTCAAATATCAAAATCACAATATAATATAACGTGATAGGAAAAAAATAGTGAACATATTTAATATTCTGAGAGATGTCTAATTAAATGCTCCCTGTTATGTAAGCAGTAAAATGGATCCCATCATTGTCTGTTCTATAACAAAAAAATCAAGAGCTTTGGTCACTTCAGTAAATCAGAAGCACAATAATAATAATATTATAATGAGAAAAAGGGAAAATAGTTAAAAGTTATATATATTAACATAAATATGTGTTAATCTGATTTAAAACTTCATAATAGTATCAAGTTTCAACTACTCTTTTTTGACCAAAAAAAAAAATATGTATCCCTCTTTTTAAAGCTTAAGTTAACCTACCTACCAAAAAAATTGTACCTTCAATCTTAAATAAGGAAAGTAAAATAACACATAGTTGATGATTATTCACATTCAAAAAGAGAAGAAACACTGTGTCCCACAAAAGAAAAAGGAGTACTGATATGGATGGATTCTAATCTTATGTGTGAAGGATTTCAGAATCCTAGCATATCAGGAAAATGGAAAGTAGTCTCAAACCCTAACAACCAACTACACTTGATTTTCTTGTTTTGGTATCTTCGCCACACCAACAAAAAGCTACCATACACAATCATGAACCTCTCCACTCCAACTCATCAATAGTTTCGTCTTTTCAGTTTCAATTTCCTCGTTATTCTCTCTCCACCTTACTTAACCGTGTATCAACATCATCGGATCTTGTATGGTCCTCTGATGCAACATTGATACATGTCGTCAAATGAGAAAGAAGATTAAGCTTGCAATGGATGAAGACAAGAAGTGGATGCATAAGGAAACTGAAAGACAAAGAAGGCAAGAGATGGGGAAACTCTGCAACAACCTCAGATCGCTTCTGCCTTTAGAATATGTTAAGGTAAGCATCTTCCTCGGACAAACAAAACCACTTGTCTTTGAAACTGTTTGTTTCTTTAATTTTCTTTCTGGTTGTGATTTAAGAGTAATTGAAATTTGAAACACACTACTAGGGAAAACGTTCAACCTCAGATCATGTTCATGAAGCTATGAATTACATCAACCACCTTCAAGATAAGGTAAAGCAATTGCAAGAAAAGAGGGATGCGTTGTTGAAGGTGTCTAATTTGAGTAGCATTGTTCCTGAGAATGAAAGCTCTTGTGCAACTCATCTTCCACCTTTGGTTCTTGTTCATCCTTTCCCTGGTGGCCTTGAGATTATTTGCAGTCATAGCTTCAGGAAAAGTGTGTTTCCCATGTCAAGATTATTGGACATTCTGCATAAAGAAGGACTTAACGTGGTCAACACTACTTCCATCAGAAGAGATGGTAGATTCATACACACCATACAATCAGAGGTACCATGTCAATTTATTTTCCATTGAGCGTTATGGTAATAGTTTTGAAACTCATCATTATTGTTTCGTTTTGTATAAACTGATATGAAGGATCCCAACTGTTCTAATATGATTGACACTGATTACTCTGAACTGCAAATAAAGCTTGTGGAGGCATTGTCATCATCTTCAAGTAAGTAGCAGAAGTTACACAACATTCTAGGGTAATGTTTTTTGTTCTTCACACAAGTTTTTTTGTTTGTTTTGTTTTCTGAATATTCAAATAATAGCAGTATGGTTACAATCGTTTAACCATTTGCAGGTTTGCAAGAGACTTTGCCTGAACCTGAAAATTGCTAATATCTTGGGAAAAATTAATAGATTATTTATTCGGATGTTTCTTATTGCATATACCATTAACTTGAGTGATTTGTACAGTAGTGGACCTGTTAAGTTGTACTTTATCTGCCATAATTGTTGGTGCAGTACAAAGTGTAGCTAGTTATTCAATTTCATGAAGGTCATGTACCACCAAACCAGGAGATACATTGATCTCTTTTTCCATGGAAGTTATCAAATATGGAAAGAGTTGATAATGATGTTCTATGTTTTGTATGCACGTTTCTGCATTTAACTCTTATAATTGTCATTTTTTAGTAGCCAAATCATTTTCTTTAAATATGCGGTAGCATTACTTAATGAATTTGGATTTTTGTCGGATTTCTATGTGTTATTTCTATGCTATGTCTTCAACATATCTTGACTCTGCAGTTTCAACAATAACTGCATCTATTAGAACTTGACTTTAAATCTAACTCAATTCCACAAAATTAGCTTGTAAGGGGAGGTTTGCACCCTACTTACATATTATGAAATTGTTTTATCTTTAATCGATGTGAGACTTCCAACACACTCCCTCATACCGAGGTATATACATCTTATGCGTGGGTCTAGTAATGGTTGGTCCGTTAACAGCCTGATAGCGGGTGGAACAAAAGTTTGCTAGGATAGGCTCTAACGATGTGAGACTTCTAACATACCTCCTCACGCCGAGGTATATACATCTCGTGCGTGGGTCTAGAAATAGTTGGTTCGTTAACAACCCAATAGCAGGTGGAAAAAAAATTCGCTAGAATAGGCTCTAACCTAGCTCTAATACCATGTTAGAAGTAGATTTTAAACCTAACTTAACTCCACAAAACTGGCTTGTAAGGTGAGATTTAAGTTCCACATCGACTAGAGATAAGACAATTTCATATTATATAAGTGGGATGCAAACCTTACCTTACATGCCGGTTGTGTGTTAGGTTTAATGTCTACTTCTAACAACATTAGCTATTTGTGAGTGATAGTTTAGACAACATATAAATTTGGTTTCAGTTTTGTTACATATCCAGCGCAAAGTCTTTATTTTATGTCAAAATTTTGTTTCTCTCTACTCAGCAGCATCTTCTGTAACAATTATATTGTTCTACGTAGTATCTTTTTCTATCAGGTGACATACAAAAAACACTTTGATCTTTAACGGAAAAGAAGAGAGCATCCAGATTGTACACTATTTTTTTCCGATGGATTTGATAGCTTCATTTATATTTCTACACACAAATACCTTAATTCTACAAATGACAATCGACACAAGAATATTAGTGATGCATCATGAGAATATTCCTTGACTTGAGTGCAGAAGTCATCAATGTACATAAAACACAACGTACTAAAGGGCCATACATAGTACTGAAAAGAAAAATTGTTTTCAAAGTATATAGATAGTAAATTAAATTAATGTATTATTGAAGTTTACTAATAATATTTTAAGAATACGGACGCAGGTAACTTCATAGTACTTAATTAGTAAGGAAAAACAAGAGGAAAAGTATATTGTTGAAATATAACAAAACTTAAACTGTTCTGAGAAACTCATGCATCTCACAAATTGCAAAATAATAGACATTTAATTGAACTAATAAATTGTAATTGAAGATAGGCCAATCTAGCCTTCTGCAATAAATATACTTTTTGCTTAGAGAACCTATGGATGTACATTATTTATGATCATTTAAACCATAAATATGTTGGTCCCTCACTTTCTCTTTATTGCACCTCACTAACAGTTATAACCATGGTCCAACCAAGATGTTGATGACATAGCTAGGTTTTTTTTTACCCAGTATTTGTAGGATCTTTGAAGCAGGCAAAGTTTGTAAACATCGAAGAGTTGAATCTAATAGAACTAACTAATATTTAATATTCTTTAAGATATATTTATATTTAAAGTTTAACTATTTCTCAAACTCAGAAGAGAATATGAAAGCACAGAAGAAAAAAGTAAGAGATAGTGCCTCTGTGATATTCCCTCTGTTGAATAATAATTTGTTTTTAGAGTTAGTTTCAAAACCATTTCCATTTAAGTGATTTCATTCGTGTATATCCTTGGTCCATTATGCGACAAAAAACTTGGTCGGGTATCAAAGCAAACTATATTTAGCAGATATGAACCCAGCATTATCCAATTATTTTATTAATCACAGGAATTATAATCAGAATCATTATAAGCCAAGATTTGACAACTAAGCTAATCTTCGCTGCACTGCTTTAAATGCATTATTATGGACTCATGTCATAAAGTATGATCCAAAATCTACCTAAAGCACACAAACATAATCAACCTTATACGTCTTTATAATTTCTAATTTCCTCCATAATATTGAACTACCTTCATGCGGTCCAAAAGTAAAATTATTTTGCATGAACTTCACTCAATCAGTATTCGATATCCTCCTTCAATTCATTGTATTAAAAAAGCCTGACAAAAGTTATAGTTTTCTCCATGTTTTATACAAAAGTACATAATTGTGTTATTAATTAGTATGGGCGTATCAGATTTTGTTGTGCAGTGTTGCTGGTATGGCGAAAACATAGTGAAATAAATCTGGTCCACAAATCGTGAAAGTGAATCAGAAGCAGGTAGGTAGTCCCTACAGGTCCACTACCATATTAATGGAACAGTGTCTTAGACCAGGATCAATGTTGTTCCAACCTCCACGTAGATCTTCGGATTGATCTTCATTCATTGTGTTTAATTCAACAGCATGGAAGAGAAACTGTTCATAAATATGATGTAGGTGGGGATATATACCAAAATAAACAAAGTCCAAAGAATACACTTCTATCACCTCGAATCTTCTTGAAACCTCATTACTTTAATATATGTATATAAATATGCAGATATCGTTAGGTTTAACCAGGGAATTTCATTGGGAAGAACAAACATCAATGAGATTTAAGTCCAACTACATAAAATATTGACACTACTTTCAACCCAAAACCTTAAAGACAATAAATTTATGGGTCTTTATCCTTATATAGTGCTCTACTTTTTTATTTCTAAACAATGTAGGACTTATACTCACACTTGAATTCCTAATATATGAAAGTTGATAAAAGTTTATAAGCATAGTTAAAAGCTAATTTTAGTATTATATAGAGATAAATATCGTAAATAATGTATATTCTTTAATATGATGGTGTTCATGCAAGGTGGAAATACAAAAGCAATGTGCTTTATGACTTGAATACAGTACCAAATGAGTGAAAACTGTTATATGAATGGTGGATGTAATGTAATAAAAGACTCAGTAAAGATTCCCATGTTTTGGTGAAGAATGGTAGGTTAAAAATGGTTGACCATGATTTTAGTGGCCAAATTGTTCATATAGAAGGATTAAAGTACGCATTTTTTATCCCAAAATCTATTGAAAGAGTGTACGTAATTGACAATTACTTTGACTATTTTTCCAGAGGACATAGCTATTTCTTAGCTGTTAAGGTTAAATCAATCAGAAAGCAATTTATTTGAAGAATGATCACTGATAAAAAAAATTTATATTATATGAGATTTGTTTTACAAAATAATTGTGTTACTTGCTAAATTTTTAACATTGTTAATATAAAAATCTCAAGGTTTTCCAGTTTTCCTCTCATTTGTATCATTATATCTACATTTTTTTTAAATATATACTGTATTATAAGTTAATAATATATATGACTTGATTAAGTTAATATATAAGAGAAAAACGCAATAATTGATTGTTAAACTATAAACATAATAAAGAAATAAAAAAAAATCGTGACAGTTTCATATAAAATATTTTAAAATAGTGGTTATTTCTAAAAAATAAGTTAGTAATTATATTTTTTAGAAAATTAATTGATAGTTATATTACAAAAGATAAAATGAAAATAAAATTTGTCTACATAAAAAATTACATTTTTATATATGAATATGAATATAAATTATTATTATTATTATTATTATTATTATTATTATTATTATTATTATTATTATTGGGCTTTAAGTAAGGGGGCTTGTTGACTTAATAGCTCCCATTATCTTTGGACAAAATATAGCTTTTCGTTTGGGCCTCCAAGAGATACTGCACTACAAGGAAAATAGCTCTGGTTCATACACCAATAAACAAATAGTGCAGAAGTAAAATTGACCCAACAACGCTGAAGATAACCCATCAAATTAATGAAGTGATGCAAGCAACATGATTCAATCCAACTTATATTCAGTTAAATCAGGTAAAATTATAGGTTGTATTTAAAAAAAAGTCGGCAAAATATGTCGTTTTTTGTATATTTAAACAATCATAAGTTCTTTTAAGAATAAATAAAAATTAAAATAACACTAAACTATTCTTTTAAAAGAAAAAAAAAACGAAAACAGTTCCATTATTTACAAAACCACCCGTATTTGATATTTATTACAATTTTCTGTACTTTCCTTTTTTCTTTTCATCTTAAAAGACTAAAAAATATTAGTAGAGTTGTCAAAACGGGTGATTCGGCCTGATCTGACTCGATCCACCACAGGTTGATCACTTAGTGAATCAACCTAATCCAGCTTACTAATTAGTGAGCCAAAAAAATTTCAACCCGACCCGACCCACCGTGGGTTGGTGGATTAAACAGGTTGGCTCGCGGGCTCACTTAATTAAAGAAATACAATTTTGTTTGAGTCAAAACTAGATTATAATTCTAATTATAATCTAAATATATTTTAATACAACAAACCAAAATCATAAAAATACAAATTATCTATGCGTTGACTAAAAAAAACAACCTAACATGACCCAAATACAAAATCCAACTTAACAAAAAAATACGTGTGTGACCCTTTATTTATAGATTGGTGAGCCAACCCGGCTCACCACGGATTCAACCCGGGTGAGCCGGATCAAAAATCAACCCGTATTGAAATTTGTAAAAAAATTTCAACCCAACCTGATCCGAACCTGTAGTGAGTCGGGTTGACTTGCAGATTCCAACCCATTTTGACATCTCTAAGCATTAGCTAATCACACATTAACCAAATAAAACAAATTTTCACATGAACTTTCTTGAAGCAGGTGAAAGAGTTTAATTAAATTTAAAACTAAGTGCTAAATGTGGGCTAATAAAATTTGGACTTATAAAGCATTTGTTCTTATTGCATATTTAACTTGAGAAGAGGCCATAATATTTCTTTTATAGTGAGTTCTTCTCTTGGCCTTTCCCTTTATTGAAACCCATTCTCTGTATTTATAAAACTTCATAGTTGATTCTGCCATTGGTAAACGGACTCCACCTTGCACGTCTTCAACGTCAGCATGCATCCATTTTTTTTTATATTGTTCTTGTAGATTTTTGGTGACGAGAAACCAATTGGGATAATGGTACGTACCCTTTAAAGGGTTAACATGTGTTGGATCTTTCGAGAGAGGTTTACCAGAGAGATTTAACACCAATGAGTATGAGTCAAATCCACATAAAAGATTGACACCACTCTTAATCAAAAACCTTAAAACAATGAATTTATGGGCATCGATCCTTATATGATATTCAACTTTCTCATTGTTACCGATATAGGACTTACACTTACACTTAGATTTCCTGTAACATGTCTTCAATAATAAAGGGGAAATTGAATTTGGAGCAACTAAATTTTGTGACTGTTATAGCTATCAGATAAACGGATGAAGGGACTGTAATGGGTAGAAGAAAGAATATTCCAATTTGGATTACATGAATTTAGAAGACTAAAATGACGAAAATGATAGCGACTAAAGGATAATTACTTCATATGTATGTCAAATTATATTTTTAATAAAGCTTTGTGGTATCTATCTCTCTATATAATATTATTGGTCAATTTTTTAAAGATGTTAAATTTGATAATTAAAGTTATAAAATAAACCTTTCATTAGGAGTATCTCTTCTCTAGACAGTGGTTGACTTTTACTTGTGACCCTAATTTACTTTGGCTTTCGTAGGAACCGAAAGCCACTGTTTTCACAATTAATCATATATTCAACATGTCTCGGACTTTCATAATGTGGATGGGTTAATAAGTTGGCCATGTGTTATATGTTATATAAAAAAATTGAACCAAAAATATTACTATTTTGTTTACGTGTTATCAATAATATGGAAAGAGTTTTAATCACAGTTACCTTTGACATTGAGTTTCAATTTCAAGATCAAGGTATATATCGACTAAATAAAAAAAAAAAGAGTAAACTTTTGGCTTAGACTATCAAGATAAAGTTTGACATTATGTTTAAATTTTACTTATGACCAAAGCTTAATACTTTTAAAATTAAATAAAATTTTAAATCAGAAAAAATATTTGGTCTTGGTTATGACTAGAATTAAGATCAAATACCATTAAATTTTATTAATTTGACCTCGATTCTGGTCATAACTGATGTCAAAAACCCTTAAAACTTCAATTTTATTTAATCACACATAGTATTAGGCCTTGATTATAATCATAACCAAGGCTAAATACTTCCTTTATGCTTCAGTTTTGGTCTTAACCAAAGTATAAAGTATGCGATTTTTTTTAAATACATTATTTTTTTTTCCTAATTATTAAACCTGCATAGAATACCGAATAACAAGTCAAGAACAAAACATTATATTTATCAAATCAAAATAAGCCAGAATACTTAATGAAGTAAATGTACTAAGATGTTATCCTTACAACAAACAAATGTACTAAATATTATTATACATTTGTATAATATATTTTGCACAAGCTATCCATAAATACTTACTGGACTTGTCAGGGATTGATGCAAGAATCTTGAATTTCTGCACACAAGACAATAATTCCAATTAGTATATAAAAAGACAAAATTGCTTATAAGTATTTGATTCAATACAATTATTACTATTTCCCAACTACTTGTAATACAAGCACGAACAACAATTGACATCTATTGTATTACATTGTAACCACACTCATATAAACTGATTTATTTATTACACTACAACATGAACGAACAATTATAAATAGTTGAGAAAGAAAAGGAATCAAACAATTCTAATATTGTAGATCAAAATACCAAACCTGGAGAAAGAGCACCATGCAAGTTTTTTTGCCTTAGCAATTGATTTTCCTAACAACATGCTATATCCAATAATTGAACTATGAAAAAGAAAATGTTTTAGAATACACTTATACAACAAACAAAGTTCATAACATTAAGTTTATTACCAATTTATTACTTGTCTAACATGGTTAGGGGAGAGAATTATACAAGAAACAAAATCGCATCACAATATTTTCTTTTATGAAAACCATAATTAATTGTCAATGATATTTAAATTCAAAATAATTTTATTGTTGTATCTTAAAATGATAAATTATAATTACAAATCAAGAATTAACACTTATTCAACGGCATGAGAGATAAAATATATTTCTTTTCTTTATTTAAAACATTTGATAATATATGTTTAAATGTCATTAAATTTATTGTGTTCAGGCGGAGTTCTTTGAATCCATGTATCAGAAAAGGAGTGTCAAAATCTCTCATACCATATTTCTTCCTTTTATTAATAATCATGATTACTTTGGTTGGTGGCTTTGTTATTGGAAAATGTCTGTCACGTCACTTATTTTCTCAAATATTAATATGGGGTGGCAAAATTATAATATATAATTAAAAGTGCATATCATTCTGAGTAGATTTTTGTATACTTTAACCTTTCTCGGAAAATTACTCTGAAGAGACCTTTCTGGAATTTCAACACCACAATAACACGTAAAGGCCCTTTATCAAAAAAAAAAAAAATTGGGTGTTGATAATTTACAATATAAAAGTAAAAATAATCTTTGTTTTGAAATTGATCTTGTGAGAGGTTTAAACTTCCATTTTAAGAGTATCTTTTTCAATTCCATAATGTGAAAGGGTAAGAGCTAATACTGTGCTTGATCGAGACATTTTGCGCACTGAAAGAAACCAAAAAATTTACAGAATTAAAAATCTTCTTAGTTTACACCAAACATGGAATCTTCTTCCATTGCCAAATTTGCGCCGTTGATAAAAAGTTGGGATGGCAGTGACAGCATCACTTTCCATTGGTGAAAAATTATCCAAATCAAGCTCTAACAGGACCATCAATTTTTCTATACAAGAAGTAACATTGTTGTAATAATTAAGCTCACATTAATTAGTGTTGAGTTGTTTATCCCAAAAGTAATATAAAATGTGTGACAATTCCAATGAAAAAGGAAGCTTAACGAAGGCTAGAAGACAAAGGCATAGGCCAGAACTTAATGCATAAAATATACACAGAATTTGTTTATATTAACCTTAAGAGTCCTTGACTTCCAAGGTAGTCCCTTGTCGATACCATAAACATCTTCTGTCTTCTTTGCATTTGCCGGTTCACATTCTTATGCTTCTTTCTTGCAGGGTTTGAGTTGAGCCTTTCTTTCATTTTGTTTTTAACTTCAACCCCTTCAAACCCTTCCAACTTTCTCTTCTGTCAAACTGAACTAAGATTCTAAAGATTCTTCCTTCAAACAATGAACTTGAAGCAATACTGCTGTTTCCTCTCAGATGAAGGCCAAAGCAAATATCAGTATGGTTTTTATTTATATCTGCTTAATTTTCATGCGTGAATTATCATAATTTTAGTTTTTCAGCTGTTTCTTTTTTTCTTTTTGTTATTGCTAGGAACAAGAACCATAGGGATTATCCATGGGAAACGTACACCTTGAAGGAGTTGCTCAGAGCCACAAACAATTTTCATCAAGATAATAAGATCGGAGAGGGTGGATTTGGAAGTGTTTATTTTGGTCGAACAAGTAAAGGCGTTCAGGCAAAATATTTGAACTTTTCTTTGATTCTATATAAAGTTTAAGCATGGCATTTTTTCTGTTGCATGTCACTGATCTATATATAATACTGCATAAAATATGAGGATCTGAATAGATTTTAAAATGTGCAGATTGCAGTGAAGCGATTGAAGACAATGAGTGCTAAAGCAGAAATGGAGTTTGCAGTGGAAGTGGAAGTATTAGGAAGAGTGAGGCATAAGAATTTGTTGGGGTTGAGGGGATTTCATGCAGGTGGAGATGAAAGATTGATTGTGTATGATTACATGCCAAATCATAGCTTGCTCACACATTTGCATGGTCCACTTGCAAAGGAATGTCAATTAGATTGGACAAGAAGAATGAGCATAGCAATTGGAGCTGCTGAAGGTTTATTGTAAGTTTTGCTTCTGCATATTTTTCTTGCATGGTTTTAAACTGCAATCACACTGAATTCACAAATTGATGTTTGTGGATAAGGTATTTGCACCATGAGTCAACTCCTCACATCATACACAGAGATATAAAAGCGAGTAATGTTCTTCTGGACTCTGAATTCCAAGCCAAGGTTGCTGATTTTGGTTTTGCAAAGCTTGTACCAGATGGAGTGACTCATTTGACCACAAAGGTTAAAGGCACACTGGGATATTTGGCACCAGAATATGCCATGTGGGGAAAAGTTTCTGAGAGTTGTGATGTTTACAGCTTTGGAATTTTACTGTTGGAGATTGTGAGTGCCAAGAAACCCATTGAGAAATTTCCTGGAGGAGTGAAAAGGGACATTGTTCAATGGGCCACACCATTTGTGAACAAAGGTCTCTTCAGCAATATTGCAGATCCAAAATTGAAGGGGAAATTTGATTTGCAGCAGTTGAAAAATGTGATCACAATAGCTCTCAGATGCACTGATAACAGTGCAGATAAGAGGCCTAACATGAAAGAGGTGGTGGATTGGCTCAAGAATGGTGTAGGGAGCACTTAAGAAAAAAGATTACAGAAATGGAGATGATGAAAATCACAAAAACTGTTACTATGATGACACTGATATGAAACAGTCATAGTTAAGAAAGAAAAGTACCAAAGTGATGATGTGTATAAAGTGATATGATTTCTTTGTTTTTTTATTCTGATATTTTATTATGCATCTTTCTGTTTGAGAAATGAGATTTGCATTAATTAAATTTGTGAAAATTGAAGGTATTTGAGTGACACTTTAATGTTTCTCTATAGATGTAGGTGTGGTAAAATCACAGGACTAGGTTTTGTAGTTTTGTAGTGTAGAATCCGTTGGGGGCTATAACTCTATATTCGCAATTCTATATATGACCTTTTTGATGTTGTTTAGGGGTTTCAACTTCGTATTTATTTTTCTCACAACGAATCTTCTTGAACGTTTTATGTGTATTTAATATTTATTAGGTGAAAAAGAGGTAGAGAGAGATAATATTGGAAAATTTGTGAAAGATTATTATAGATCATTATTCCATGTAATTTTAGAGTGTATTTTTAAAATACGCATTTTTTAAAGTAAAATAAAAAATAGTAAGACATAAAGGTAATGGTAAAAGTGTGAATTATTTTATTTTTATACAAAAAAAAAAACAAAAACTGAATGACATTATAAGTATTTACTATTTAAGAGTGAAAGTACAATTTTCTTGTATTCAAACAACTTATGTACCAAGTGTTGTGATATGTAGGAGAACGAGAGAAACTGGGCCTATGAACTGAAACTGGTGCTGAAAATAGGGGCTGAATTCGAGTATTTCTATTTAGACTCCCATCTTTTGCTAACCGCACTACCTTTTTAATTCTTTAATTTAAGATGACATTTTTTTATTTCATGGTCGGAAAGTACGTACTTTCTCAGATGTGAAAGACATAAGGGTATTTTTATAAGTGCTTTTTAAAATATTCTCTTTAAATTTTGGAGTATTCTTTTTATTTTTATGCTCTGAAAATTATTGTGTGAAACGTTAAGAAAATAGAATGTCTTCTAGAAAGAATAATATAGAATGTAAAGAAAGGATTTTAACACCTAAAACTTTTTTTCGGCTTTGTACATTTTTGAATGAACTTTTGAAAACATATTTTTATATTTTTAACATTTCGGAAACAAAAAAAATGGAAAAAGTATTTTATAAATTACTTTCGAAAATGTAAGAAAATAAAAACGTGTATACATTAAAAAGGGAATATTCTAAAATAGATAGAAGTGTCGATCTATTAAAATTCATGACTCAACCCGGTTTATTACAAGTTCAAATTGGGTTGGATTAAAAAGATTTTCAAATTCCAGTACAAGGAAAAAATAGACTCAGCCCACTAAAAACATATCAAATTTTCTTGATTCGATCCACCTTCACTCCAATCCAATCCATTTAAGATCAATTTTATTAAAAATCTAATCCATTCAAAATCTATTTCATTGGATCTGAATTTCAATCTCATCTACATTTTTTATATATTTTATGGACTGGATATCTATTCTCTGAATCCATATCTTCAAATATAAATAATCCAAAAACTTCAAACCAAATTTTCAATTTAAACTTTTAATTAGGTTAGGCTGAAAATCAAGATGGACTAAACTAAACCGAAGGTCGAGAATGACCGATTTAGGCCGAAGGTCGAAACAGGTCGACCCTGACTGGAATTCGATCGAAAAGGCACTGACTAAAATTTGATCAAGTCGATCGAGACCAAAATCTTGCCGAATTCGACCCCGACCTAAATTTTTCCGCACTCGACTAAGTTGGCCCCGACCAAAATTTGGCAGAATATGATTAAGTTGACCTCGGAAAAAATTCAACCGAGTTGAATGATAATTGGCATTATCATTTTTTATTTTAGTTTATTTTTATGTTTAATTGTTATTTTATTTTTTGATTTTATTTGATATTTCATGTTTTATTCAATAAAAGTGGAAAAGATAAATGTTTAGATTATATTTTGCAAATAAGTGGAAATCTCATATATTTGAGAAGATTACCAACATAATGAGTGGAATATTGAATAATCAAAGATTATCAACAATATTAGATTTCCACAAAAATGGTTCCTCAAATTAAAAGTCAGAAGAATTGAAGAATAATTTAAAAATATGGAGTTCTAAAGATAAAAAGATATATCCAATAGGAAATTCCAGTACAAAATCAAGTACAAAGTTGCAGGCCAATTCAGTGTCGCGTCATTCACCTAGTGAAGGACCACTCTCCCAACAAATCCTGCTTAATTCGCCCAACAAGCTGTGCGTTTCGAAAGACACACTTGAAGAGAAAGAAACTTGATATCTATACAATTAACAATAGAAGGACATTATGAAGGTTGGAGGCATTCAAGTTCATCATCACTCTAGTATTCAGTATGTTTAGGAGTAACTAACTTCCTCATTCGCGGGGATTGGGTGTAATGTATTTTTAATTCTCTATGGATTATTCATTATATATAATTCTTTTCCATAATCTCTTATGTTTTATTCTTGTTTTAACTGCATAGTCTATGAATTTTTCACATACGGGAGTACCAACTGATCTAAAAGAGAGTTTGGGAAACCTGATTATAATCTTCAACTTGCATGTTCTTGATCTAGTGGATATTTGGGAGTACCAGCTGAGTAGGATGAAAAAGCTGTTGATTTCACATGCTAGACATAGATGTGGTCAATGGTCATTCTTAACATCAGCATATAGTTCATTAATGCAAACTTAATAGTAAAAATTGCTAGACATCAAGTTTTTATTATTCAAGTTTAAGCTTATCTATGACAAAATCAAGGTGAGTTACAAAAGATGTGAGTATGAGAGACGAAAATAGAAATAAATTGTTTGTTGTTATTACTTTGAATGGAATCATGAAACCCAATCCAATTAAAACTTTTATCTTATACTTTTCAAAATCAAGTTCATTGTTTCCTTTGTGAAATTTTTTCACTAAGTCTTTATTTTTATATTTCTAAATTTATTTTCTTATATACCATGAATTTTTATTCGTATCCTTGATCAGTAAACAATCCATTAATTTAAATCACATTAGTCTCGTAGGAATGATATCTGGACTTGTTCTTTTTATTACTTCTACGATTTGGTACACTTGCCAATTTCATAACATCGATCGTGACCGAAATTCGACCAAAAATACCCTGAACAAAATTTGGTCGAATCAGCCCCAACCCAAATTTGAGCGTATTAGGCACTTGACGAAATTTGGCTGTATACGGCCAAGTTGATCGCGATCGAAATATGGCCTTATTCGACCGAGTATGTCCTAATCAAAATTTGGTCGAATTCAGTCAAGTTGACCCTAGCCAAAATTTGGGGAGTTGACAATGGCCCATATTTGGCCGTATTTGACCGAGTCGGGCCTAATCAAAATTAGACTGTATATCGCCAATTTGGCCTCAAACGAAATTTTGCCATATTCAACCAAATTCGGGTGAGTCTATCGTCACAAAAATTTGGTCGTATTGAGCTGAGTCGACTCTAACTAAAATTTGGTCATATTTTACTGAGTTGATCTCGGCTAAAATTCGTCTGAATTCAGTTAAATCAGCCCCGACCGAAATTTAATCGCAATAGGCTGAGTCGACCTTAGTCTAAGTTTGGCTGTATTTGATTGAGTCAGTCGTGACTGAAATTTTATTGCATTCTATTAACTCAACCCCGGCCAAAATTTGACCAAATTCATTAGAGTCGACTCTGGTTGAAATGTGTCCGAGTCGGCCTTGTCCCAAATTTAACCCATTTGACCAAGTTGACCTCGAAAGAAATTTAGTTGTATTCGGGAAAATTTAGTCTAGCCTGCCGTGAACGAAATTTTGTTGTATTTGGCCCATTAGGCCCCAACTCAAATTTGTACGTATTTGGTCAAGTTGGTTGTTACCAAAATTTGGTCGTAGTTTGCCAAGTAGGCGCTTGTGAAAATTTTGCCGAATTTGGTCAAGTCAGTCGCAGCCAATATTTGGCCGAATTAAGTCAAGTCGACCTGGACCAAAATTTTGTCGAATCGACCCCGACCCAAATTTGGCCATATTCGGCTGAGTCAACCCCAATCGAAATTTGGTTGTATTCAGCCAAGTCGGTCGTGACCAAAATTTGGCCGAGTCGGTCCTAGTTAAAATTTGACCAAGTCGGCTCATGCTAAATTCCGGTAAGTCGGCCCCAATCAAAATTCTGTCAAATTCGTTTGCGTTGGCCCCGATGACACAAATTTTAGAAAATTAAATTTAAATTTTTTTTATAAAAGGTGGATTCCGAATTTTGATCTTGATTCAAATATTTGGATGTGGATTTAAATATTGATTCAAATAGTTGGATCTAAATTTTTTTAAAAAAAAAATCTAAACTAGTTTTACAGAAAAAATGGATTTAGATCCAAAATCTTATCCAATTATTTCGATCTAAAATGGATCTGGATTGGATTATCCAATCCATGATCATCCCTACTAAGAACTCGGCTCACCAACCTGGATATTTATATATATATATATATATATAATTTTTTTTAGAATTATTATTGAGTAAAGAAAAAAATTATAATAGGTTTGGACATTGGTTACATATTAAAAAAAATTATATTAAAAAAAATAAAGTTATAATATTTTTTAATTAAATGAGTCAATTTGTATAATCCACCAACAAGTTAAGACTGGGTCAAATTTTTTAAACTCATTTATAATTAAGTCGGGTTGAATTAACTTACTAATTAACTAATACATGATAGACGAATCTAGTCAAATTAACTATTTTAACAGCTCTAACAAGAAGAACCGATAAAGATAAATATGTAATAATAAATAAAAAGATTTGTAAATTATTAGAGCCATTAAATTCTTTTTTATCTGGGCCTGACATAATAGCCCACGTTTCGAACAGTTTAATTTAGTGGTACAAACGCTTAAACAAAGGGTTAACTTCGACAAAGTAATCATCTGATGTTATGTATGAATTTAAGGATGTGTGAACAAGTTTTTGTATTATTTATAATTAAAGAAAAAGTAAAAGTAAAGAAATTTATTATAAAGTAAAATTATATAAGTTAATCTGCAAAACTTTCAAATTTTTTTGTTTCATTTTTCCATGTCAGAAGTGTTTATGCAACATGTCATTATAAAGAATAATTAACTTGTTTTATTTGAGGCATACTCTTTTGGGTTAGTTCAAGAGAGAAGGAGTCCGTTCTTCTGTTTTTAGATTAGAATGTAACTCCATTAAGTTTTTATCTTTTCAACTTTAATTAAATACCAGAAATTCAAACAAATTAAGCATAAAATTATTTTTTTTCATCATGTGGCATTAACTGATAATAACCTAAATTAAGCAGTGATTTATCTAACAGAACCAAACTGATAGAAAAAGTCTGAAATTTAGAAGAAATATAAAAAAAATATTAAGTTGTAATATAATAATATAAGCATTATAAGCCAAGAGGAAGAAGCCAAATTGGAAGTGGCAACAGCTTTATATCATCCCAAATCCCAACATATGAATGAAGCAGTGATTCGTAGTGAATAGGGTAAGGAAATCTATATAAATAACACGAGTGTTGTATAGCTGAGAATTCCAGTCCCTAAATATCCGTTGCCTATATACTCATCGCAACACAGAAAACACAAGAGGGAATAGACTATAGACCATAGACGTTGTCATGGTGTCAATGCAGAAGGGAAAAAAAATCGATAAATCATGAACTGACAGATGACATGTCGTTAACGAAGTTAGTTATTTTTATTTGTAAAAGATTTAATTAAAATATTTTTTTAAAAGTTGAAATGTAATTGATACTCTTTTAAAAATATATACTATAAACCAAGACGAGTATCGTTTGAATAATTAAAAGAAAAATAAAATTGTATGTAAAGGTGTCTTCCCTGAGTGAGGTCGGGTACATATATAGTATTATGATGAAGAGAGAGAAGAGAAAGTGTAGGTGAGGAGGATGGAGCCGGCCTAAGAGGGGTAGGAGATAGGAGAAAAGTGAGAGAGAATTGAATATGTTGAATAGGTAACGGTTTTAGAAATGCAAAGCAAAGGAAGAAAGTGAGAGTGTTTAGTATAGATTTGTATGTACATATATATGATGGCATACAGCTATATGGATGGAGGAGTGTTGCAGAGATAGCAGCTTTATAAGAAAGGGAGAGATGGGATATGGCATGTTGTAGCAGTCACGAGTTTCTGCTCTTCCTCTGCTGCTACTACTACTAGTGCTGCTAATAGGGATCAAACCCCAAAATTCATGTTGATTCAGTCCCTGTCATCTCCATGCAACAGAATTTGATGTAACTTGTCGCCCTTTAAACTACCTTCCTTCCACTGCATTTAATATAATATTCTCGCCTCCAATACTTCAAACAACATTTTTAATTAATACATTTAGAAATTGATTTTAATTGTCTCCGACATGAATCCAAAAATGCACTAACTTGTAAAGTTAAAATCCTCATTCATTTTGTTTTTAACGTAAGAAAATAAAAGTATTTCATGTGTCTTTCTACTGCTCTCTATTTCACATTTCTTCTGTTTCTTTTGTTTTTAACGTAACAAAATAAAAGTATTTCATGTGTCTTTGTAATCCTCTCTATTTCACATTTCTTCAATTTCAGGAACTATATAATAACAAACAGTCTACAGAGAATATATAACATCTATTTCTTAAACTTGGTGTGGGAAATTATCTTTCCTCTGATTATAAATTAGGTCTGTACAAATTTGGTGAGATTATTTGTGAATAAATTTTGAGTATTTTATTTTATTTGCATAAAAGTACTCTTTAGTTAATTTATATTATTTTTAATTTTTTTTAAATATTGATAATAAATATTAATGGAATATAGTTTAGCAAAAAAAAAACTGGTTTGATAGTTTACTAAGAAAATAGAAAAAGATGGCATTAATATAGGTTAGTTGATATGGAAGAAAGAAAATAAATGATAGGACTTTTGTTTCTTTTCAGCCAAACTTCTTTAACTTTCACTTTAATTATAATATATCTTTACTCGTTTTCTTATTTCCATCTAATTTATTTTTCTTCACCTACCATAAAATATATAGATGTGATTACTAAAGTTAAATGACATTAATTAATTTTCTTAATAATAGCAACTATTTTTTTCATTTTTGAATTCGAATGGAGTAAGTGATAATTTTTAACATATATTAGAATAAGCTCTACTGACGTTGACTTCCACGACACTTTTCACATCATACTACTCTTAAAAAAATAGTTTTAACATTGTGCAGGTTTTTTTTTTTTTACAATAATGATTTAATTTTATACGTAAATTATCAAAATGCATGTGTTTTAAATTTTAATATATTTTTATTGTGAAAAAATCGTATAATCATAACATCACTTTAGGTTCTTAAAAGTAAAGTTACGTTGACCTTGTATAAAACTTTTGGATTAATGGAGAAGTCACATGCATCGATTGTCAAAGATGATTTTAATTATTTTTTTAAGGGTGAATATATTTTTTGTTCAAAAATTTTGGTATAAAATTAGGATTTATTTTTTCCAAATTTTTAATATAATTTAATTTTAAATTTTAAAAAGAAATAGATATAATCCATATAACTTAATTTTAAATCATGTCATACAAATATAATTTATCTATATTTAAAAAATCACTCAAATTTAAAAAATTTGTAAAAACAATGGAATGTACCCGTGTTACATTTATTTCGTATCGTAAAAAAGCTATTTATGTTTCATAATTGTATGCAGGAGGTCATGCATCCTATGATGTCTCTCTAAACCTAGGGCTATCATTAGGAATGACATATATATATATATATATATATATATATATATATATATATATATATATATATATATATATAACATGTGTAATTTGAAAGAGTAAAGGTAGGGTAGCTCATGACTGCATATAACTACAATTCACTGTGCGAAATCTTTGTATAGATTTTACAAAGTCAATGATTCTTCTATTTTCAGTTTCAACTTTGCATGGGTCAACTTTGACTTCTGGAATTCACCTTGAGGTTTTGTGTGGGGCAATAAAGAAAGAGAAAAGAAAGTATTATCAAGGAAAAATAAAGTTTCCATGAATAGGAAAAAAGATCAAATTTAAATAATGTTAGTGAGTCATTCCCTAATTATTTTTTTTTCTCCATATAAAGAAATAAAGAGAGAACGGAGGGAGAATGGTTGGTTTCGATAATAAAAATGAATAGAAAAATGCAATATCCATTATACGGAAAATAAATATTTTCTTGAAAAGAATTTGCTTTTTATAATTTATTATAGGCTTAAATAATTATTTTGTCTTAATTTTGATCAAATTTTTTCACTTTGATGTTACTTTTGAAATTGTTTTCAATTTGGTCATATCTTTCGTTAATCTCATTCAATTAGATCCCTTTTGTTAACTCCGTCTAAATAATTAAAAGAACAGTGGCCAACGTGGTTTGTTAACTATTTAGACGGAGTTAAGGAAAAGAATATAATTGAATGAAATTAACGAAATGGATGACTAAATTGAAAATAATTTCAAAAGTAGAATCAAAGTAAAAAAATTTGACCAAAACTAGGATTAAATGACTATTTAAACCTTTATTATATATATATATATATATATATATTCATTTATTCATTAAATATTATTTTCCCTCAAGTAAAATATTTTATTTTCTCCGTTTATTTGAAAAACAATATGGGTGAATACATACACACCCATTTCTCACCTGTGGGTACAATTAAACCCAAGTATTTGGATATTTTTTCTTGTAAATACTTTTAAGAGAAAAAAAATAGAATTCTTAAAGTTAAAATTAATTTATGTATAAACTAATTTGCAAAAGCCTCTAATTTAACATCTTAAAAATGAGCTGTTTAACTTATACATAAGTTAATAAAAGAATTACTTGTTATTTTATTCTTCCATAAGTATTTCTAGATCACTCAAACAGAAAAAAAAAAAAAAACTATCTGCATAGAAGTTTTAAATTTTAGTAAAAGGTTAAATTAAATTAAATTGAAAAATTGTGGGAAATAGAATGAAAGAAAAGAAGAATGAACTTACTTCTAACATTTTTGCATACGAATCAAATTAATTCTCTTTTGTTATTCAATTCTTTTATACTAAATTAGATAATATAAATATTAATGTTTGCAGTTTTCTTTAAATTTATGTGATTTTTTTTCCTACCAAGTGAATTATAAATAACTTTTTTGCTATTGTATTTGATAAATTGCAAATATCACTCTACAAAAATTTAGTAATTTTAATTATTATTTGTGACAATTACATTTATTGAGGTAGACGGTGATATTAAATAATGTCTAACAGCTTTTACTTTTGAACTGAAAATTCTACCCCATTATACGCTGCAGTGTTGGTTGTAAGATGAGTGTGACATCCAAAATTACAGAGGAGAACACTTACGTAAGCTTATATCACCAATCAATGTATATCGCAATTATATTATCAGATTTCTGACAAGAAAAATAATATTTATTGTTAATGTCATCTATGTTAAAATAATAAATAATTATATATATATTGAAATCTAAGTAAAGTTGATGATTTTTTTCTTTTTCAAATAAATATCAAATTTTCATTACAAAAAGAAAGTTGATATAAGTAATTGTAACAACTAAAGTTTATTATTATGGAGAACAGATGGTAAAATGAGAGGTAGCCCTCTATAGAGAACACAAGCAGCTACACAGAAGATCGAAAAAGTGTTTCTGATACACCTTAGTTATCCTCTGCTGTCTCTCCATTTAGATTGTTATGCCAATCATAACATTTCGTATATTCTTTCCTATTCTATTCGATTAATAATGACGTGTCAGCTGCTGCTGCACCTGTCTCTTATACAGCTTTGGACATTAGTACAATCTAGTATATTTTTTTAGAAATTTAATATATCTTCACAGATATAACCCAAAAATTATCTATGTATATAACCCTAAATTATAATTTTAAGATAAAAATTATGTATCAACAATGTATTAGGAATACAAATATGAGTTTAAGTTTTATATTGGTTAGAAATAAGAAAGTAGAATATTATATAAGAATAAAGACCTATAAATTCATCACCTTAAGGTTTTGGGTTGAGAGTGGTGTCAATGTCTTATATGGTTAGGTTCAGGTTTCATTGGTGTTATATCTTCTCAGTGAAACCCCCTTCTTATAAACCTAACAAGTATAGTATAGTCCTTATATAAAAATTTCGTGACTTAAAGATTTTTTTATAATATGAGATAATACTTTTTAAGTAGATTTAGAATATAAAAAATTAAAAAATTAAAAAAATTCTTAAAAGATTAATATATCAAATTATTAGAAAAAGTTGTGGCGACATATTCGTGGTGATAACTAAGAACCTACGCATACATGCAGAGAGAAAGAGAGAGAGATAGGGTTTGATAGGTGGTGGTGAGTGATGAAGTTCCGATTCTGAATTTTGTATTTGGCTATGGTTTTGGTGTGCTAACTATGAATTAGCTCTGCGCCGGCCTCCTACTGCTTCATAATTAAGATCCAATTAACTTCCTTTCTATTCACTTTAATAAGTCAAAAAAAATTACACATACCACATGTATTTTTTTTTATAAAAAAATAATCTTTTATGAATTGAGTAATCCCTATCATGATCAATCAATGGTGCAACGTTTTTTAATATTTAAATTTGAGACCTTTAATTGAATTGGAACAATTTCATTGTAGTTGGTGAACAGGAGTGTAATTGAGAAACAGAGACAATTATGTTAAGAAGAACGTTAATTAAAATAATGGACAACGTAGTTAATATCTGCACCATTGTTTGTTAGCCTCCTCGGCTACAACTGAATCAGTGTTGTAGATGTAAGAATTTAGTATAGGGAAATTCGTAACCTAGTATTGTAGTGCCAACAAACACAAGTTGTTGCTGCTGGGATTTAATGATTCATCTCTTCATTTTCCTTTTTTGTCTTTGAAATTATTTATCATTTTCTTGTTAATTTTTTAAAATATGGAAATTAAAATTCATAGTCTAGTAACAATGATTTTATCCTAAACTTAATAATGTGTCATGTGTCATGCCGACAAAGTAAGTTTTGTAGTTAGCCTTGTCTATGTAAAAAGTTAACATTATTAATTTTTAGTTTTGATATTTTTAAGGATGACTAGAAATTTGACATACTCTTTCAGGAATCTGAAGATTATCAAGCTTTGCTTTTAAATAAGAAATTTTGGGGAAAAAAATGAGTATTGTCTCCTAAATGAGTTCCAATGTTTCTGATAATTAATGAACGACAAAAATGCATCTTCATCTGTTTGGGTATGACAATACAAAAGAAGTGTAGGTAGTGATCAGATAAACGAGAGTTTATAGATATGAAGGTTGGGTCTTCTAATTAGGGGATTCAATTTGAGATTTAATAAGATTTCGTAAGAATGAGAAAAACAAAATTCATATTCCGATATATTATAATAGACTGATAACACTTTTAATTTAAAATTTTCAGAAAAGAAATAATGAGTATGAATTTTTCTTTCTTATATATTACTTTTTTTATTTGATTTGAGATTTCGAATTATATATATTTAAATTTTTAACTATTAATCTTCAATAAAGTATTTTTTTTTTCAAAAATAATATCTACATTATGTGAAGTATAAATGTACTCAATTTGAATAAATTGCTATTTATTTAAAGTTATCCATTTTAAGTTAAAAAAATATACCATATATTATTAATAAATATTGAAAGTTGTTGGAGATTTTATATTAACTATCAATACGATTAATTTACATTGTATAAATACTATATAAATAATAGCAAAACTTATTATATTAAGTTAATTTTATAAAATTAAGATAAAATTAAATTTTTATTAGTATAAAAACAATTCAAAGTCTATCCTATTCAAAATTTAAATATATTGTATAAAATCTTAGTTTAGTAGCATTAAACTAATAAAATAATAATTTGACAATAATATTCAAAATCAATAATTTATAATAGAAAATATTAAAAAGATAACATTTAAGAAATATGACATTTATATAATTATATTAAACCAACAAAAATCCTATACCAAACATAACCACTCATGCTCCTAAAGCATCTCCTTACTCTAACTTATGGCTCCTCATTCTTTACTAGATGTCTTTATACCTGCATCTTTATCTACTTATATCAATAAGGTGATTATTGCGAAAGAAGAAATAAACAAAACAGACAAAAATGTAAGCTAATTTGCAAAAGAGGAGATTATATATATATATATATATATATATATATATATATATATATATATATATATATATATATATATATATATATATATATATATATATATATATATATATATATATATAATCAATAAAAATTTCAATTCAACAATTCAAACACACCACTTCAGACAATATCATATAATCACTCACACAAAGACAACTTTGAACTCAATTATCTACATACAAGAACTGTTGTATCATTCTTAGTGGTTTTTGCACTTGTGGTGACCTCTACTACTCTACAGAGGTATTACCAATGAGTTTTACCTTACCACACTCAAGGTTAGTCCCCCTTTGCATCTTAAGCCAAGGAAAAACCCATAGACTAGAACCAATTAACACTCTCACCACATAACTCATTCTACTTTATATGAGTTTGAATGGTTATTAGAGTACTAAGATAAACCTCCAGCAGGGAGTCCTTACATCAATGCATACATTACTTAATTACATCAAATAGGATTTCCTTCCCTGGGAATCCACATCACCATCAATTATACCATTTCAACCTTGGATCACACCATTAATCACATGAAAATCATAAATTTGAAGATCAGAAAAACATAGATGATGAAAAATATCAAAGCATAACACAATATAAGTTGGCACTCAACGGTACCAAGACACGCTCAAAGCCAGTGTGCGCAAACATTCATTGTCAAGGGAGTGCTCAACGACACAAACTGACACTCAACGTTGGCAACCCCTGGAGCTCTTTGACTTGAGAGCGCTTAACAGTGAAAATCAATGCTCAATATTAAGGCCACTAGAGCTCACTGACTTGAGTGTGCTCAGCAACAGAAACCATTGCCCAATGCTTTGTCATGAAATTTACCACAGACTTTGGATTTTTAAGCTAGTGCTCACCATGCCATCACTCAGTGCCACATCAAATGTTTCATGAAAACGACATTTTAACTTGTTCAATTATGCAATTTGGTATCCTTCTCTTATTTGTACTCAAAAAAAAAAAATCAAAGCATTTTCTACTTGATACCAATGAGACTAATTGCACAAGTTATGAATCACATTTGATCACATGCCAATACACATACTTGATACCAATGAGACTAATTGCACAAATTATGAATCACATATTTGATCACATGCCAATACACATTAAACCATAAAACCATTAACCAATAGTTGAATATTTAACACTACACTTAGAATAGCATGCCAAGGAACAAAACCAATTTAATTACATCTCTTCACACTCAAATAAACTCAACTTTTTAGTCAAACCAACTCATTTCAAACTCTGAACAAATCAAACATTGCAATACATATTCCATTTCATAATTCGAACAAGAAAAGAGCATAATTAACCTCTCTTGTCTTGGAGAACACATCAAACAGTTATAGACAACCAAAACACCTATATTTTCAAAGGATGTTCTATCTACATATAAAAACATCATTGTCATGTCATATCGTTATGATCATTGATGAACAGAGGCTCCTTGATGATTCAAATAACACATGCAAGCATGAAAAATCCACATGCAAGATAAAACATACTGGACAATGCAGAAAGAGAAAAAACTTAACTTGTACAGTTGAAGAAACTGATTGATCCAAATTGAAAAACTCGTTGCGAGAATCAGTCTTATGATCTCAGATCTTCGATCAGACAAACAATGAGTGAGAAAGAGAAAAGTGAAGTCTAAATACTCTAAAACAACAATTTTTAAAAATATGGTATATTTTAAATTAATGAACAAAATTAATTCTATGAATATTAAGCTTTTTTAATATTAAACTAATCAAGTTTTACTATTTTTAGATTATTAGTAATTCTAAAATGTTATTTTTTAATTTTTATGTTATTAACATGAACACAAAATATCTTCAATTTAAAAATTTATATTAGAAGTCTCACATTTTAAACATTCATCATATAAATATAAATTTATTTTAATTAAAAAATAAAATTTATATTTAAAATAAATATAGATAAGGACAGCACTTAAAAATGCTCCCAGAAGAAGCTAAAATAGCAAAACATTAAAGAGCTCTCAGGAGAAAACGACAAATTAAGCAAAAGAGTGCAAACACTTAACTAAAATTTTGGAAAATTCCGACATGTGGACATTACGTTGAGGATTGCACTATCACAATCAATCAAAAGACAACCCAAAAGAAAATTTCCACCACAATAAATAGACACTTTAGACGATATTGATTTTTAAAACAAAATTATTTTAAAAGTAATTGACATAGCATATACAGTAATTTTTATATAAATAAAAATTATCACACACTACATCAATTATTAAAAGAAACAATAATATATAAATACTATATTAATTTAACGTTTAATTACTAGAATCATATCTACTTTTGTTTAGATGTATTAATTTGGTACACATCTTAAAAAATATATCAATTGAATTTTAATTTTTTTTTAAAATGTCTTAGGTCCCTCTCAGCAAAAAAATTATTAACGTCATTAATAGTATTGATATTTAAAATAACTTACAAAATTAAATATTTATATTTATATTAAAATTTAGTGATAAAAGTCATGAGTAAATTTAACGGCGTTAATATTTTTTTGTTAAAAAAAACTTAATTGAAATAATTTTTCAAATATTGAAACTCAATTGACATTTTTTTAAAAATGAACATTAAACTAAAATATATGAATATGAATAAGTATTATCCGACTAATTAAACCGTTGATTTAACATCAAGTTTTACTCTTCTCATATCAGTTTTACAATATTGTTTTCTCATAGTTGTCATAATCCTGCTTTCCTCTCTCTTTTATTGTTTTTTTTTACTAAGATAGTATATTTTTATATTTAAATTACCAAAACAGACAAATTTAAAATAAATTACACAATTTGGTGTAAGTTGTATTCAAATCATACAACTTCAACTTCCATTTTATAGAATTGTGGACAAGTAAAATCATGAGTTCGAGATAGATTACAATTTCAATTTCTGATACTGAACTCGAGCTTTCAGCTAAAGATTTTCTTTACATAAATCTTCTTTTAATTTTAATTACAATTTTGCCGTATTTTATTTTCTTTTTTACGATACTTTGAGAATAGAAAGTGTTTAACAGTAGAATAAAATTTGCTTAAGAAATAATATTTTTTTTGGTGAATAGCAACTATTTATTTTAAAGAATTCGGGACTACCTTGTATATTTTTATACTAAAATATTTTAGCATTTAGGTAGAAATTGTTTATTATGGTACGTGGATAAAAGAAAAAATTAAAATAATTCAACATATTTATTGTTAATTTAATAAATAATTATAAGTTTATTTTAAAATTAATATAATATATAGTTTAGAAAATAATTATTTAGTTTATTTGGCGAGTAAAATTTATTTAGTTTATGATCTTTATGAATTGGAATTAATAAATTCAGAAGCTGCCAAAACCGGGAAAGAAAAGTACATGTTCAAACATTTTGTTATGATTTTAAGCTTTTATTGCGTTTGATATTTTCCAACAATTATTTTATTTTCTAATAGTTTTTTAGTATGAGATATTTTTGTATAATTGTTCATTCTACATTAATTAATTAATGACTATGATACTTAAGTTTTGACTTTGGTGAGATATTTTATTTCTAACTAATTTCAAGTGGGTTGTAAAGAAAATGCCACTGTCATGTTTGTATTATTTACAAAATTATTATAAATAAATTCAAGTTATTCTATAATTTTTATTCCAAATGTTTTAAAATTTAAATTTTGTATATATATGATAATCAAAGTTAACCCACTTTTGCAAAAGTTTCATCAAAATTTTTTTTTATGTTAAATACCACTTAAGTTAATATATTACTAAAAAAAGTTTCCACCACAGAAGTAGTTACTAATGGGAGTGAGTTCACTTTCATAAAAATTTACTCGTAAGTCGTATACTCTGAGAACTACTTCACTTTTACACATGCGACCAATTTTACTTTACAAAGGTTAAATTAGTTTTTTGGTCTTTTTATTTGTCATAAAATTTCAATTTGATTATCAAATTTTTTGTTGTCTCAATTTGGTTCTAATTTTCTTAAGAATAACTCGATTTGGTCCTCACCGTTAACTTACCAGACGGAGTTAAAGTCAATGTGTCAATTTCTAGTTTTTTTGTTTTTTAAATATTTTTAAATACTTTTTTAATTTTTTTTATTTTGACACGTGTCACTTCATAATTATGTCACGTGTCAAAGTGACTCAATTTGGTCCCTATATTTGTTTTTAAGTTTCAATTTAGTCCCAATTTTTGTAAAAGTGAAGCAATATGGTCCTTCCTTAAATTGACACTAAATTTACTTTTTTATAAATTTTATGGTGATATTCTTACTAAAATTAATATTTTTATTAAATATTTCTATAAATATTTTAAATTAACTTTAAATTCTACACAAAACATTAGACTTTGATTTTGTTTTGAACTTGAAATTTAGTTCCTAAACTTATGTGTGACAAGTTATTTGATTTTTAATTTTTAATAAGTTTGTATAATATGTGATGTCAAAATTGTTAACTTTTGAAATTAAGTTTGGGGTTTAACTTTTTTTAATAATAAAACTAACAAAAAAAACTTATTTAAAAATATTTCTACAAATATTTAATAAAAACATCAATTTTATTAAGAATATCATCATAAATTGTATACAAAGATTAAATTGAGTCTCAATCTAAGAAGGACAATATTGTTTCATTTTTACAAAAATTGAGACTAAATTGAAACTAAAAACAAATATAGGGACCAAATTGAGTCACTTGGACACGTGACACAACTGTTAAGTGACACGTGTCAAAAATAAAATAAAAAATTAAAAATTTAAAAAGTTTTAAAAATTCAAAAAAACCAGAAATTGAACCGTTTGGTCAAAGTTAACGGTGAGAACCAAATTGAGCAATTTTTAAGAAAATGAAGACCAAATTGAGACAACAAAAAATTTAAGAACCAAACTGAAATTTTATGACAAATAGAGAAACCAAAACACTAATTTAACCTAAAAAAAAAAGTTAAAAAACTGTGTGGTGAGCTCACAACTTTAGTGATGAAAGCGTAATCTCTCCGCACAACTCTTGATTTTCAAGATTGAAGTTCAAAAACTTCTTCTAAACTCACGACTTCTGTACAATAAAAGTGACTTCTATAAAATAAAAGTTTAAGCTTAATGATTTGATCACGATTTACTCTAAATTGTATAATTTATTTTAAATTTACCCTTTTTGGTAATTTATGTATAAAAATGCACTATTTCCATTTTAATCATACACTCTTTTCTTTTCTAGTTAGTACAATATATATATATATATATATATATATATATATATATATATATATATATATATATATATATATATATAGGTTTAATTATGTTTTGATTTTTTTTTAAATTAAGAAACTTTCGATTTCAAAATTTTAAAACTATTTTATTGAATTCTTATGATTATATGTTCCTATTAATTTTGTGACGGGAAAGTTATCTTGTAGTGTGACTTTACTTAAAAGTCTTCACAATAAATCATGATCAAGATCTTCCCCAAATTTTTATTGTATTTAAATAATGTTGTTTTTAAATTTAACTAAAATTATTAAATCATAAAGTGCTATATAAAATTATAAATAATAAATTTACAAAAATAAAAAAATTAACAAATTATAAAAATATAATTTCATAATTACAAAATTATAAAATTATAAAATATACAAATATCAAATTATAAAATTATAAAATTAAATTATTACAAAGCTTTAAAATTACAAAATTGTAAAATTATGAAATTGTAAAAATATAAAATTATAAAATTATAAAATTATAAAATTATAAAATTATAAAATCATCAAATTGTAAAGTTTTTAACTTAGTATTTTTTTTAATTTACAATTTTATTTTCAAAATTTTATAGTACATATTTTATATTTTATAATTTTTTTATTTATAATTTTATATTTCATAATTATATAATTAAATATTTTATATTGTATAATTTTATAATATTAATTAAATTTAAAACAATTTTAGTTAAATACAGTTAAACATCGAAGAATTCTCATAAGATAATTATCACGTCATATAATATTTCATTGCATGAACTCAATTGAAAAAATTTTAAATTTTAAAAATTCAATAGATCACACAATTTTAATATGGACTCAATTAAAAATTCTCAAATTTGTCTAAAATTTAAGTTTAATTAGTCGGAAGGTACTCACTTTCTTTTGGATGTGCCAGTTTGGTACTCGTTTATAAAAATGTGTCAATTGAGTCCTAACTTTTAAAAAGATGCATCAATTAGATCCCTTTAAAAAAAATTATTAACTCCGTTAATGATATTGATATTTAAAATGCCTTACAAAATTAATTATTGATATTGATATTAAGATTTAGTGATAAAAGTCATGAATAAAGTTAACGGCGTTAATGTTTTTTTTTCTAAAGATACTTAATTGAGACACTTTTTTAAAAGTTGAGACTTATTGACATCTTTTTAGAAACGGTTACCAAATTGAAACATTTGAATAAAAATAGATATTATCCAACTAATTAAACTTAAATTTTATTGGTTTAATAGTTATTTGTCAAAGAATAATATTTTAGTGAGATTTTATTCATTACACAGGCTTAAAAGTTACAATATAATAAACGTATAATTTAATTAAGAAATATATTTTAAATTATCAATCACTTTCATTTTTTATTAATGACTTGTGTAATGTTTGAAACAATAAAAACAATATCATGTGTTACAACCTTAATTGAACGTGTTACAAATATTTTTATTAGTGTGACTGCGTGTATTAGATGTACATAATATTTTTATTAGGTTTACAAATTCTTAAAACTAGGTATGACATACTTTAACTTCTGGATTAACTCTATTATAGTTTTCTCTGTTTATTAGAAATTATTAATTGTTAAGTTTTGATTAAGATTTAGAATAACTTAAAATGTTATATATTAATTTTTATGATTGATTTAACTCGAATGAATCAATTTCATTTTTTTTAGGAATTTAAACATTCATTTAGTTGGATAATATCCATACAAAATCTTAAACTTTTGAGTTTAAGATAATGTCATAATCTTTTATATAGTATTACAATATATTAGAGCAAATGGAAGGAAAGAAAAGGAATAAATTGAAATATAAAAACGTCACAAACAGTAAAAAGGACTGTAAAGAGGAGAATAAAATAAAAAGTGAAAAGAAAAACCCCACTAAACTGTAAAAACATAATTAAAAATAGAAAATCATAACTTTAATATATAGATAATTAATCTTCATTCATTATAAACTTCTCTAATCTATTTTGGGAAAATATCTTAACAAAATATCTCAACAAAACTAAATTTTATTAAAATGTATATTCAACTATTTTGAAAAATAAATTGTTATTTAAAGGAGAAGATACCTAAAATAGAACTTGCTAAACTTAATGATTTAAAATATATAATATAAAATAGATTTAAAACTTTTCACACCATTTATATAATTTTTATAATGTATAATTTTGAGAATTTTGATAGGTGTGGGGAGTTTTACTTTTAGGAAGCAGGAAGAAAAAAATAAAAATGTCTGGGTATTGGCAGACAAAGGTGATTGGGTTGGGTTTTGGTTTTTAGTTTGAGAGTGCTGCCAAAGTAGAAAAATTGTGTTGTAGCCATTTCTAAACAAGACAAGAGTGGCTATTAGGGTAACACTACTCATATAGGTACTACAAAAGTTCAAGCTATTATTAACATTTTTCACTACTTTTCTTGGTAAATTTTGTTTTAACCATGTTTTTCAAATATATTCAACATATTTACCGTCTCTTTCTTTGCATTTTCGTTATCAAATCGATTGTTATCTATCATATTAGTGAAGGGAAAAAATAATTAATTATAACAGTGAGATAATTGAAATATAAAGAAGATGATGATAATCAATTATATGAGATTTTTGTTTTCATCAACCACAATTATTATTTATATTTGCATTTTTTCCTCTATTTTTGTAAATGAAATACGAAACCCTGGACTCCATATGCTTTTTAGAAAATTTCATCATCGTCAGAAAAAGTTTTGAAATGGGGAGGGAAAATGAAAAAAAAAAAATACAAACTTGTAAGGAAAAAAGAATAAAAAAACATTTTTAGAAAGATAATATAATTAATTATATATACACTTGATTTTAAAAGTTAGGATAAAGTTTAATTAGTGGGATGATACTTACTTTCGTTCAGATGTGTCAGTTTGGTACTCGTTTTAAAAAATGTCAATTGAGTCTCAACTGTTAAAAAAATGTTTCAATTAAGTCCTTTACAGACAAAAATGGTTAACGCCGTTAACTTTATTTATGACTTTTACCATTAAATTTTAATATAAATATCAATACTTAATTTTGTAAGTCATTTTAAATATCAATATCGTTAACAACGTTAATATATTTTTTTTAAAAGAAACATGATTGAGACATCTTTTCAAGAGTTGATACTCAATTGAACATTTTTAAAAGCGGGTACCAAACCGATACATCCAAATGAGAGTGAGTATCATCCGACTAATTAAACCTTAGGATAAATAATTTATTTAGTATAATAAGTATTTTGCTATTTTTTTTAAATGATTCAGTAAATTAAACACGTAGTAATTGTTAAAAAAAATATTGCATAATAGTTTCTTTATAAAACAGAATACTTAAAGTTATTGTATTAAAAATATGATTCTTTTATTGTACTAAAATAAAATATATCAACTTTTATTGTACTAAAAAAGTATTTATTTCAGAAACTCTACTCGAGTGATTCGATTACAATAATTTTTATTTTTTTATAATAATAATGATAACTAATTAATTTTTTTATTATACTATTTTCCTTTATGGTACTATCTCTATTTTCATTTATTCTTTTAGTTAAATAATATTTTTTTTTTCATTTTTCTTTTTATATCTTCTTTTCCATTTCTTGTATTTGTCTTATTTCAGACAAAAACAAAAGGCTAAATAAAAACAAAATAGAAAAAAATTGAAGAATTTATGAGAAATGCTCTGATAAAAAAAAGGTAAAAATAGGTAATAATGAAGAAGCAAAATGTACATTAATAGTCCAAAATTTTCATCATATCAGTGGATAAGGAGTGAGTACTATGGTCAATTTTTTTCTTTTTTTTCTTCTATTTTCTGTTACTAAAGTTTGAGAAAAATAAATAAAATAGAAATATATATATATATATATATATTAAATTATATTAGTAAAAAATAGAGAGAGATTTTTTTTTTCTGTGTTAGTTGACATTGTTCTAATTAGATTTTAACCTTTACTCCTTTAATGCATGAAATATAAGTTTTATGGGAGTATTATCTGCATTGCATCATCAAGACCCAACTCCAAATTTACTATTAAAGGTGTTCGTTTATAATATTTGTACATAGGATGTTTAATAGTTGAAGTTGTCACTTGAAGGAAAGAAATATTAAATATGTGAAATAATGAATAAAAAAATTGAAAACCGAGAAAAATGAAAAATATAATCATAAAAAAAAGTGGGATATAAAAATGTAAACAAAATAGAATGTAAATGAAGACACTAGGCTTAGTGATAGGAAAATTAGATATTATGTGCAAGATCATCGATTCACATTTGATTGACAAAGCCTAGTCATTATAAGAAAAAAAATGAATATTTAAAAAAAATACAAAATTACAACGTTGAAAGGCATTTTTCACATAAATTTGTGCAAAGTGAGATGAAAAAAAAAGGCATATCCGTGCAATAGTTAAAGTTAGAAATTGACAAAGTGTGCTAAGTGGGGTTTGAACCTAAAGTTCGTACTCAAACACCTACACAATTAATACAAGGACAGAGACACTTCACTTGTCCTAAGCAATTCAATTACTACAATACAACTTAAACCTCATTTTTATTTGCTATATGAATTTGAAAGACATAAATGTGAAACTCAAGAAAAAACAAACAAACACACTAAATTCTCAATTCTCAGCAGGATAGAAGCTAGCTATGGCTGAATTATTCACAATGTGTTCTTTTCTTCTTCTTTTTTTTTGAAGAAGCAGTGAAGGAGTAAAATGAGACCCAGTAACAGTACTTGCTTGCAAATGAAGAAAACCCTAGAAATGGAAAGGGGACAGGTGGAGGAGAAAGAAGAGAAAAAAATTGTATTTGAAAAAAGAAAAAAAATGGAAGAAAAATAGGACAGAGCCAAAATTGTCATAGGCAAAGTCTCTTATTGGGGCAGAGGCATCGATTCGTGAAGTCTCTATCTTACTCTCACAAACCCCAAAAACAAACAACACTCACTAATTATCCCATTTTTCCAGAAACCTCACTCGCACACTCAAGTCTCCACTCTGCGCGGGAACGAACCAACATCTCTTTCTCTCAAACATCACAAAAAACATAACAACAAACACACATTCAATGATGTTACTTAACCAATAACTTCACCCCAAAACACAACATAAATGCAAAATTCTAAAAGTAAAAAAAAAAACAATGTAAATTGTTCTTAGAGCCGCGTTTTTCAGAGCTAGTACAATCATCACACCCCCTCTCTAATCATGCACTTACACCACACCACACTGCATTCTCTCTCTCTTTAACTTGTCAAGAATGACACATCAAAACAACAACGGTGCTGTTTCTATGTTTCTACACTTAATTACAAAAGGGTTAATGATAATAAAAGAAAAGGGGAAATAAATAAAAAAACACAAACCGAACCGTCTTATTCACGGCAGTTCCCACACACTCTCTTGACTTTTTAGTTCTTTCTCCTTTCTGTTGCTACTTTTCATCGTTTCGGATGTTTGCTTTTGCTCGCTGCGATCCTCTCTACTTTGTGACTTTCCCTTTTGAAGATATGGCAGAAGTGCCATCATCCATCTATCAAGCCAACAAGCGCATTCAAAACCCTTTTGAGAACATGTCACACCCACAACCCCAACAAATACAAAAAACAAACACCCCCCATTAATTCAAAAACTAAACTTCAACCCAACCTACTTCAACCTCAATGCAAGCATAGCCACCTCCTTGTTACTACTACTACTACCACACTTGTTCCGATTCCTAATTAACTTCCTTCTTTGTGTCTCATTCTCTTGTCAAAACCCCTTCTTTCATAGGGCCCATTACTCCATAATGGGCGACAAGGGAGACACAACCAAGAAGCAGCAGCAACAACAACAACCTCAACAGCCTCAACCTCAATCTCACCTTCACCACCAACAACAACAAACACAGCAGCAACAACAACAAACTCAGCAGATTTCATCTTCTCCTAAAGCCCCGCGTGAGGAAGCTATCACAGAAGTTAGGCCAATCCACCACCATCAACAATTATCGCCGGTTGTGGTTGTGACTGGAGCACCCCCTTTCATTTCTAGTCCTTTGTATGTTTCCAGCGGTGCAAGCTCTTCACCCTATGAGCCTCAGTTTGAGACACTGAACCCCAAGAGACCCAGATATAGTGGACAATGGAAGCAGCTTCTACCATCCCCTCCTGCGCAGCCGAAACAGTCCCAAATGGCCATGCTTCCCACCACAGAATCAAGCCCTTCACCAACCACACACACTTCATCAAATCCACAACAACCCCAGACACAAACAGCTTCTTCATCTGACACTTCCTCTTCTCCAACTCACTCTCTCCCATTACTCTCGGGAGGTTCTGGCCAAGAAGGGAGCAAGCAAGAGGGAGAGCAAGTTCACCAGCAACTCAGAAAGGGGAAATATGTGAGCCCAGTTTGGAAGCCCAACGAAATGCTGTGGCTGGCAAGGGCTTGGAAGGAACAGTACCAAGGAGGTGGTGGTGGTGGTGGTGGATCTGAATCTTCTTCAAGGGCAGAACAACAACATCAAGCGGAATTAGGAATCACGAGAGGAAAAACTAGGGCTGATAAGGATAAGGAAGTGGCTGAGTTTCTCAAGAGGCATGGGGTCAATAGAGATGCTAAAACTGCAGGCACTAAATGGGATAACATGTTAGGTGAGTTCAGAAAAGTATACGAATGGGAAAGAGGGGGTGAAAGGGAACAAATTGGGAAGAGCTATTTCAGGCTTTCACCGTATGAGAGAAAGTTACATAGACTCCCAGCTTCTTTTGATGAAGATGTTTTTGAAGAACTTGCACAGTTCATGGGGTCCAGAATGAGATCTTCTCATGGCAGGGCAGGTTCATCTTTTGTGTCAGGAGACGAAGCTAGAACAGCTGCAAGAGCTCTTCCACCACCACCTCGACCCTTCAAAGATGATGAAACCCCTCTCTCAGGTTTGTAGATAGTTGAAGCATCAAAATGGGAAATCACAATATCTTACTTTTTGGTTTTATTTCAGTTCCCCCCATCTTTCCTTCACCACCTAATCTTCAATGCACTTTGCCAACGTAATTTCACACACAATAAAGTTTCTGTTCTTTAGTTCATTTGTAGTTTTTCTACTTTCCCTTTTATGGAATGCACAGTGATTCTGATGTATTCGTGAAGGATTCAAAGGAACAGTATATTTCATTCGATTCTCTGTCCTTTACAACTAAAAGCACTGTTTACCACCCTTATAGGGAAGAATAATGTATTAGAAAATGAGAAATGGAAACGTTATCAGTGTCCGTTATCAATGTTCCAAGCTTGTCTTTTTATTCACCCATCTTGTTATTGTTGCAGCTACGACGAAACAATTGGCCATAACAAGTGGGGTTGAACCTTTCTTTCATGGCTCAAGAGGGGGTTTATTAGGGTTAGACACACTCTTGGATGTTTCAGGCTCTTCTTCATCATCTAAAGAGCTCCGTAGGATAGGGAAGATAAGAATGACATGGGAGGAATCAGTGAGTTTATGGGCAGAAGAAGGAGAAATACATAGAGGGAGAGTGAGGCTTCAATCTTCTAGCTTTTTGAACGCGGATGAACTCACTTGCTTTGATGATGCCATGGTGCCTTGTCCTATGGAATATTTCGAAGATGGGCCTCTGAAAGGTTTTTCTGTTGACAGATTCGTTTCGGGACAGCAAGTCAAAGTTTTTGGCAGAAGAAAGTCTTCCCCAGCCTCAGATTCTTCTGGTGCCAAACCAAACCTGTTTCCTTAAATTAAACTACGTTGCCTTGTTTTACATATTCTAGGATTCTATCTAACTGTTTTATTGTCCCTCTTTCCCAGGTTTTGCTGAAAGAGTCCAACTTCCCTCCAAAGCACTTCCCATTAGATGTGAGTGCTCTTTTTCCCAGTGGTCACTACCCTCACTCCATGTTCTTACTAGTACTCTCTCTAAATAACCTCTTATTTGATATTTTCAATTTACAAAAAATGAAGGAAACTTTCAGCGATAACAACAAAAGTATTCATTCCTATCTCAATCATTCTAATCTTTTTTTTATAACTTATTAATATCTTTTGTATTTCATTCATCTTAGTATGAGCTTATTTCATGTTCTTAAGATTATTAAATATACTTATTCTTCCAATTTAAACATTGACAAACCATTAAAAAAGATATCGTAGAACAGTATCAGTTTTGTTGTCCGCTATTTAATTGTTTCTCAATGCCGGTTAGATAACCCTAAAGTAATAAAGCTATTTAACTAATCCGTAAGCATTGAATGTTTATCAATTTGTTATGAAACAATCCTTTTTCATAGCAATTTAAAAGCACCTAAGATTTTAAAAATTACAGTATTTGGCAGTATTATAAATCTGTCTGGGATATGTCTTGTATTTGCATAACTTAAGAAGACAATGCTAAAGGAAGTAGTGACTTTGAGAATCAGTTCGGAAGTTTAGTCTTAAACAAAAGTGACAACAAACACACTGAAGGAGTAGTTTACCAAGTTTCTTGTAGTTACATTATCATGTGAAATTGATCAGAGAATTATTATACTGTGTTGGTGTTGCAGCGATTGCTACATTGGATTTTCGAGACCCAACAGAATACTACATGGAATGTCTGTTACGTGCGTCACCACAAACCCTCCCAAGCCTCTACGAGTTAAAGCGTCACCTACAAGAGCCGCCACCGGAAGACCTACGTTTTCCTCTCCGAAGAGATGTGTACGAGGAACTTCCCCAAGGGAAGGAACTCTTCTTCACGACCACACCCGAACCCTTGGACTGCAGAACCATAATGTACGACATCGTGGGCCCCATCATCCGCACCCACAACCCTAGCCTCTCCCTCGCTACGTCATCAAGCCGCGACTCCTTTATCCCCCTCTGGGACGAGTGCATCAACCGCGTCATCCAAAAGTTCTGCCCCGAAGAACTCACCCTAATCCGAAAACCCACGTCACCGCCACCAGAATCGACGAACCAGTCCATGTTGCAAGACCAGTGGCCCAACGTAACCGGTTTCGTCAACAATTACTGTCTCTGGAGAGGCGAAGAAACGCACCAGTTGAAAGAGTCGCAACCCAATCCATCAACGACGTTAGTGGGGAAACTCATGTGGACCTACATGGATCTTCCGTACATTCTCGGATACTACGCGGTGGCCAACACAGTGACGTTTTGCGCGCTGAGTAGGTCGCAGGATGGAATAATCAACCGCACCGATTTACACGAAGTGAACTTGAGCACCCCAGTGGAAAAGCTGAAAGCTTTGATTCCGTGTTTCAGAATAGGGTTGTTGTTAGCGTTGTTGAGTAAGCGTTGCGCGAGTATAAGCAACTGCAAGGGGTTTACGTACAGTGATTTCGAGAGGGTTTGCTACGGTAACGGGGTGGTGACGGAGGTGACGCCGAGCACGTGCACGAGGGTGTTTATGGAGAAGCGGAAGTGGATGGCGGTGAAGGAGGTTTACGAGATTCTGGACCACAGGATACCGCATGCAGAGGTTATGGTGGGTTTTTCGGAGAGGGAACTGGGGTTGTCGTTTAAGCCAAGAGGGTGTCGTGTGAAGCCGGGGAACTGCGAGGAGTTGGTGGAGGCATTGAAGTTCGTGACGAAGGCGATGGTGGCTTTACACGACTTGTCGTTCATGCATAGGGATTTGAAGTGGGAGAAAGTGATGCGGCGGAGGGATCGGGAGGAGTGGTTTGTGTGCGGGTTTGACGAGGCGGCGGGAGCGCCGGAGCTGAAGGGACACGTGTCAGGGACGCGTGGTGGGAACGCGCCGGAGATGGAACGGGGGTTGCATGGGGTGAAGGTGGATGTGTGGGGAGTGGGGAACTTGATTAGGACGTGTGGGTTGGGAGGGGTGCCGAAGATGCTGAGGGAGTTGCAGAATCGGTGCATGGAGCAGAACCCGGAGCAGAGGCCCACGGCGGCGGACTGCTACCACCACCTGCTGCAGCTGCAGTCATCGCTGTCAGCCGCCGCCGGGGGAGTCATGATGATGTGATTGATGATGAGAATGGAAAGGCATTGTTTGGTTGGTTGTTTTTAATTTAATGCGTTGAGAGATGAGTCCCAGAGAATAATGTCGTTGTTGGTCTAGGTTCGGTTATGTAACTTTTTTGGCATTGGATATTATTTGATTTGAGAATTTGAAAGGGAAAATGATTTTTTTTCAAATAATGTTATTTCTTATGGATTTTTTTTATTTTATTTGGAATATGTCACTGTTTCTCATTCATTGGAAGTTTGACTTTATTTTTAGAAGCTTTTAATTCAATAATTCCGAATGCCATCATAATTTTTCTTCGTACAGATAAGTGTTAACTATTTTTCATACAACATTAAAGATGAATGCAGTCTTATCTGTCTAATTTAATGTAGTAACTCATCATCTTTTCAGTCTTCCTGGCAAAAGTTAAAAAAGAAAATGTAAAGTAATAAAATAAAAAAATTAAAATTAAAACTAAAGTAAATAAATGCATACCTATTTTTAACATTTTAGATGTGTTTGTAGACATTGGAGTTGGTAGTGGAAATTGCGGCTGGTGGTGGCTGAGAATCTTGAGAATTGAAAGTGTGTTCACAGGTGAGAAAGAAGCTTCATCTTTTCATCGGTGTTCCTTCTTTTACCACCAACATAGAGAAGAAAAAAAAACATGGTTTATTAAAAAAAACACGGTTTATATAGTGAGTATTAATTTAGCAATAAATTTTGAATAAAACTTGTAAGAGAAAACAATGCATATAACTGTGATTAAAGTGTTCTATAATATACCAATGTTAGGAAAGTAAAAAGAGACAATGAAGAAAAGAATTGAAACATGAAAGCTACTTTGAGTATGGATGAAGAATATTAATGACCAAAATCTGGGCATGGGGTTTGCACGCGGTCTTATAATTAAAGATTAATTTGTTTCTTTTAAGTTTTCATACAAAGGTGAAAGGAATGAGATCAACGTAAAAGTAAGAAAGCTGTATCTTCTGTGTATTCTTACTTAATCTGGTTTTTGCTATTAACTTTTCCTTCCACTCTGAACAAATTATTACCAGCTGAAAGATAAACTTTTTATTTTTTTTATTGGTGATAAGTTTAAAGACAAAAATTTTGACCTTTGAACAGGTGAGATGGTGTGTCTTTGAAGGAAGTAATAAGGACCTGAATATTGTTGTGTGAAAGACTAAAAAATGTGTCACGAAGACGAAAAGTGCTGCTAATAAAGAAAAGGTAATTTTGATACAAAAACGAATTAATTTCCTTACCATCTTATGTTGATGAGTTAATGCAAAACAAGTTATTTTTAACTTTTCCTCATTTTTAAAAACATAATATAACAAGCAAAATTTCGTAATAAGTATTTTTTTAATAGGTGAATTTTAAGTATAATTCCATCTTTTGTAAGTGAGAATTTTATCAATTTATATACAGTAAATTCATCTTAACTTTAATCATGCAATTACCTGCTTGGAATCAAACTCATGATCTTGACTCTAATATCAATTGTTGGATTGAGTACTTATCACTTGGCTAAAAGCAATAACTATTAGTCAAGGCATAACTCTTCCTACTTAAGAGCGTATGAGTCCAAACACAATGATTCCATTGCGACTCGACCCACCTGGCCGCTTCCTCCACGGGAAAATTGCTGCCACCCGCAAGACCGGACTCCAACACACTCATTCATGCCAATGTATATATATTTGATATGTCCAATGACATGATATGTCCAACAAACAATAAATCTAGTTTGTAAGAATAAACTTACGACTACTCTAATACCCTGTTAGTAAGTTTAAGTCTAACTAAATCTTATAGAATCGACTTGTAAAATAAGGTAAGCACGCATTTAATATTATAAATCCATCTTATCCGAAAAACAACTCTCTTTGTAGCCTTGGCTGAAAAAAGATCAGACCATCGC
The DNA here is from genome assembly GCF_037176805.1 of Vigna unguiculata. Lineage (NCBI taxonomy): Eukaryota > Viridiplantae > Streptophyta > Magnoliopsida > Fabales > Fabaceae > Vigna > Vigna unguiculata. Next base: position 45,669,619 of record NC_140795.1, on the reverse strand, counting down.
TTTCCCTTTTGCTGTGTGTATGGTTTTGATGAAGTGTATGCCACTTTCTCCTTTGATCATGTGTTTATATTGATGTGAAACTGGTCCTATGATGCTTAGTTAGTCCCACGAGTGTGATGAATCTTTTGGTGATTATGATGAGTTACATTATCTCACTGCCACTGATTTAAAGCAACCCTATGTGTGCGCATTCAAACCCACTGTCTCAGTGAACCTAGCGTGGTCCAAACAAACATATATGCATAATTCCAGTGTTTCAGATGAGGAACTCTTGCATACAAAGTAGAATCACAACAATCACAAACAATAATAAAACTATGTCTATCTTTTACATACCAATAATGAAATAAAAGTAAAATATCTTTTGCTAGTTGATTTATCTCATTTTAGTGTCCTATAATTTATGAGTAAATAATTCATTTATTGAAGCAAATATTTATTTATGTTGTTTTTAGAATAATAAAAAGAAATTACATCATTAATATAATAACATTATTAACTTTAATAATTGTTGATGTAATTAAATATATTTTTTAAAAGGTTAAATATATGGTTTGTCCTTAACTTTCGGTAAAAATAAGAATTAATCATTCTTCAAAATTTTGGTCTAGTTTAGTTTTCAACTTTAAAAGTGTGTGAATTTAGTTATTTTAATTAAATTTTGTTAAATTTATTTGACGTTTCAAACGCATTTCTCAATTAATATTGTAACAGAAATGGATCAAATTGTGTAAACAACTGAAATTCTATTATGAGATGCGTTTAAAATATCAAATAAATTTAAAAAAAGTTTAATTATAAGGATTAAATCCACGCATCTATAAAGTTGGAGGACTAAATTTATTAAAATTTCAAAAATAGATTAGATACAATTTTTAAAGAACAAAAAACGCATTTTACCATTTTTTTTAATTGTCACCTATGTTTATTAAGTGAACATTTGAGGTTAATATTGATGAAAACTTTTTTCTAATTAAACATATTTAACAATCCATAAAATCAAACAAATATTTAATTATTTTAAAGTTCAAACAAAATGAACATATTTAACGTTATTGTATTGATGTTGAGGGTTTTTTTTTTCATCGTACTAAAAACGAAATATATCATATATTTATTGTACTGAACTAATTATTTACTCTTTTACAAATTAATCACTTTGATTTATTAGAATTTTCAAATCAATTAAAAATGTAACCATTATATATAAATGAATAAAAACTTTACGAGAAAATTAAATTAGAAACCAATTCACTTCCTAAAGCTACTTTTCTCCTTTGACATATTATATAAGTGTAAGTATCTTTTATAAAAGTATCTTAGACATATTACACTTAAAATTGTCAAATATAGAGATTTATTCTAATTTTCTTTTTCGTGTTCATAAATAAATTAAATAATCTTATAATAACATTTTAATGAATATAAATATATCGTAGTCATGATATAATTAAAATATAAAACGATTTTCATAGATATAAGATTATATTTAAATGTAATAAGTTTTAAATACAGTAAGTGGTTGAGTTAAGTTCTTAATTTCCAAGCAGAGATTTAAAGTACCAATATATTAAAAGAAAAATAGATGGAAAAATATATTTTTTTTAAATCAATTTTCAAATATACTTTTTACAGACTCGTTTTTAAATACGCTTAGGGGTCACCTCCGACGTATGTTATTTTAGTGGGTTCATGGCCCACTTAAAAAAAAGGGGTAAATGTTTGGGCTCAGTGTAAGAAAAAAATCTATTTAATAATTGAAGGGGTCTTCTTCCTTCACCTCCAATACTTTCTTTTGCACCTCTAAATAATTCTGAAATTTCCAAAAGAAGTTTTCACCTTTTACCACTGTTCACACCCCCCACCCCCTCTCAAACACATCTTCCTTCATCTTCCATCATTTTCGTTCCTTGCTCTTTCATCATATTCCTTCGAGCTTCTGCACACATATATCTTTCTCATTTTCCAGGTAAATGAAAAAAAATATTTTGAGTAAGTGAATTAGAGGGTGCAAGAGTTCACTTTAAAACAAACAAACACCAACAAGCCTCAGTAATTATATTAATTACTGTCACCTACTTTACTAATAGGGATATTATAGTGATTAACACAAAGCTTTGGGGGTGCAGATCACAGTGTTGGAGGTGCAGGTAGAACGTCCCTAATTGAGAGATTTTAACAAATTGGGCTCCAATAGTTAATGGACTACTAGTTAATGGACTTTACTAATTAAAGCCGGAGTTTCTTCCTCCACCTCTAAACATTTCTTCAACATTCCAAATTTTTGAAAAATCTCCATAATGAACTCTGACTTTAACTGGTAGGTAATAAAAGCTGTCCTATTTTACAAGTTGAATTTTTTATTACTGATGAAATCTTCTTAGATGGGGTTAATTAAATTTTAAATATGTTATATATTTAAATTTTAATTAATTTTTTATTAAAAATTTTCATTTCAATAATTATTTAAATATTTTTTATTTTTATCTAAGTGGTCCATTGTTTTATTATGTTGTCAACAAGATGACATAATTATTATTTTCGTTAGCTAGTATTTTTTTTTCAAACTTATCTATTAACTCGATTAAAAAAATTGAAAACAAAAAAATAAAAATAACGGTCACATTATCAAATTAATAAAAAATTCAATAATTCAATACTTAAATAAAAAAAATATTTCAAACTTTCGTAAAAAAATAAAAATTTTCAATTCAACAAGAATTTAATTAAAAATATAATAAATGTACTTAAATTTAATTAAGCTATCCAATATTTATTATTTATTGTAAACTTCATACCTTCCTCAATCTTATCTTACCATATTTTTTTCTCTTCCTACTTTCTTTCTGATTATAGAAGTTGCAGTAAATGTTTTTGAGGGATAATATAACTCTTTCATATGTTTGATACAGACCTAATACTGATCCGTTATCACCCTAATCTTTTCTGTTAACATGTCATTATGTGATACCTAGACATCTAACAAATTATTAAATGACTACATCTTAATATTAATTTTCTACATCATGAGTTAAAAATTTAGAACTATACATTAAGTTGACTTTATAAAAATTTAGAATTATACTTAATTTGATTTTATGAAAATTTAAAATATAATTAATGATTATTATTTCACACACATTATGTGTTAAAATTTAAAATTATTAATTCCACTAATTAAAATAATATAAATTTACATAATAAATTTTTTGAAGAAAACAAATATTCTTTAAATTTTTAACCCTTAATTATTTAAAATTTAATATATTGAATTACTTACTTCTTTTTTCATTTGTTACTTTCTCGGTTTTTTTATTTTTATTTTTACATTTAGTCGTATTTTAGTTTTTAACAATATTAAAATTGAAGAGAAACCGTTAAACAAAATAAACAGTAAAACAACATTAAAATTATTTTATTATTAACATATTTTTTAACTATTTTTTGTCTACATAATTTGAATTATTACTTATATTTTTATAACACTTATTATTACAAGATAATATTTCTTTAATAATCAATTTTGGTGACAAAAAGTTGTTAGTCACTGTAGTGACCAATTTTGATACCAATTCATAAAGTAAAAAATGATTTATTACTAAAATAGTCACTAATATGAATAAAAAATTATAATTAGTCACTAAATTGGTCTTTAAAATTAGCTATCATGGTTTTGGCTACCAAAGAAAATTGATCACTGAAAATTAACTACTAAGGTTTTAGTTACTACGATGACTTAGTTTATAAATTGGTCTCTAATTAATTACTGACTAATTTAATGATTAATTATAATTTTTTATTTATAATAGTGAATATTTTAGTAACCAACATTTTTTTATTTTTTAAATTAGTTACTACAGTGACTAACAATTTTGGTTACTAAACTTAATTAATAATAAAATATTTTTTGTAGTGTATACAAATGTATAATATTTATTTTTTTTCTAAACAAAATAAAACTACATTAATGATTATTAGAGTTAAAACTCATTTAATTTTACAATTATGAATTTTATAATTAATGATTATTAAAGTCAAAACATGTTTAATTTTACAATTATGAATTTTTATAAAATTTAATATTTATTAATTATTCTTAGATATCCTAGAAAATGTTATTTGCTTTAGTTAATGTCTGTCTATATGAGGTAAAGAATGATTTATTTTAGTTAAATAGACAGTTTAATCTTTAAAGATAAAAGAAACTATTATCTATACTCTATCTCTGATTTATTAAAAAAGGAACATACCAAAAAAATCTTATCCATCAAGAAGATGAGGCCAAGAAAACAGGAGAAAGGATAAACCAAAAAGGTTCAAAACTATCAACAAAAAAGGACAAATCTAGTTACCATGTATATCCCTTTTCCTAAACTTTTAGATCTGCTAAATAATTGTAATTATTTTGATAGGGAGATTCCCTAAAAGGAATCTAAAATCCAAATCTGATGTAGAAGATATCACACCATCATCATATCAATCATCAATTATTTCTTCTCCATTGCTTCTTCTTCTTCTTCTACCTTCCACACATCTTTTTAATGCTATAATTATAGTTTTCAAAAATCAATCATGCCCCTCTTCTCTTTCTCCCATTACAAATTCCTTTGGAGATGTTCAATTGCATTTGCATTTTTCTTAACCCTTTTCTTCATTGCAAACTCACTCACTTTGCAAGCGCAATCCACTTCAACACCATGCAACAAAGACCCCTACAAGCAACTCAATCTAATCCTTAACCAAAACGGCACCGTCACACGACCCAACAAACCACCCGACAGCCCGCCCGCAGCGGATCCCACTCTCCTCGTACTCTCCAAAGACCTCTCCATCAACCAATCCAAGGGCACATGGGCGCGGGTGTACCTTCCCCGCGCAGCACAGGATCACCGCTCCAAGCTCCCCCTGGTGGTTTTCTTCCATGGTGGAGGGTTCATTTTTCTCAGTGCAGCCTCAACGATCTTCCACGAGTTTTGCTTCAACATGGCAAATGACGTCGATGCGGTCGTAGTGTCCGTGGAGTACCGTCTCGCACCGGAACATAGACTACCCGCGGCGTACGATGATGCCGTGGAGGCGCTGCAGTGGATAAAAGCCAGCCAGGATAACTGGCTCAAAAACCTCGTCGATTACTCCAATGTTTTTCTCATGGGGAGTAGTGCCGGGGGAAACATCGCCTACAACGCCGGTCTACGTGTAGCCGCGGCTGCCGACGACAAGATTCCTGAGATCAAAGGGCTTATTTTGGTTCAACCGTTTTTCAGTGGGACCCACAGGACAGGTTCGGAGCGGAGGCTGGCGAACGAACCTCATCTGGGGCTGTGCTTTAATGACGCGATGTGGGAGTTGTCATTACCGGTTGGGGTTGACCGTGATCACAAGTATTGCAATCCGACGGCGGGGAAGGGTCGTGCGAGATTGGAATTGATCAAAAGGCTTGGATGGTGGGTACTGGTTACCGGATGTGGAGGTGACCCGCTGGTGGATCGTCAGGTGCATCTTGTTAAGTTGATGCAAGAGAAGGGTGTGAAAGTTGTGGGGCATTTCACCCCAGGGGATTATCATGGGATTCAAGATAGTGAACCATTGAAGGCAAAGGTGCTATATGGAGTTATCAAAACTTTCATTTCAGCTTTAAATTAATCATCATTGCTTAAGAGTTAGAGTAAGAATTTCTAGTAATTGCATCGTTGAATAAGTAAAGACAAAGAGTGAAGAATTTGTTTTCTTTTTGTCTTCATTACAAAGCTCTGGTCTTCATTCACAGTTCATTACAAGTTTATAGTTTTTTTTTTTCTCTTGCACCTTGGATGTGATCCTCCAGTGATCATAGTAAAAGTTAAGGACCAAAACAGCAAACAAGTAATTATGCAAAACCTACAAGTTCATACAGAAACTACATAACATCTATATAAGCAAGTCTAAAATATAAAAGAAATCTAAAAATAAATCCAATTGCTAAAAACAGCAAAGAATGCAAAATTTCACTACGATACATGTAGCATAACACTAAAATAGAACGAAGTACTCAAAACTAAACTAAAAACAGCAAAAGAAATCCTATGTAAACTACCTCTACAATTTTATAATGTAATGTCTCTTGTATCTATCTCTTGTATCTACGTAAAACATTGCCTCTGCCAACATGGAAGCAAGTTAACTCATCCAGTGTGGCAGCAGACTTACAAGTCTTCACAGCAGCTGCATTTTCTTCCAATTCTTTCAATCATCTTAGCCAACTCATGTTTAAGCCAAAATACTCTCTCAAGTGAACTGTACATCTTTAAAATCAGCACCAAATTAATACCTTCATCTTGCATAATTATTAACAAACTATATCTAAATGTAATATACAATTAATGCTTCTAAGAACAAGACTATATTGAATGTAAACTTAAGCTATATTACTACTTAGACACAAAAGTCTATCTAATTAAAGAACTAAACTGAAATATCATAACAAAGGCTAATCTAATGACACTTAGTAAAGACTGCAACTATCTTACTCTAAACCGAATTTGAATCAAAAACTAAGAGTTCAACACTAAAACATACTTAAAAGAGATGCAAATGGTCTAGCAAAAAATACATCAAGACGAGTATCATCAATGGTATTCATAATGGAAGACTTTAGAATGGCATGCTAAAGAACTGAGCTCTCAACAATGCTAAGGAAAATAGTATGTACAAGTTGAGAGTGGGCACTTGCCGGTTATATCATCAACCTTACAGATTCATATTTTGAAGCATGAACCTCCATAAAAGGCTAAAAAATATAAGGCACTCAGATATGCCAACTTCACCAAAGAATAACTTAGGATGAATAAAGTAGAAAGCAATGATTCGAAAGGGTCCAGTCTTCTGGTCTTCTGTAATCAATGGAGAACACCCACGAAGACAACCAAAATATGAGTTTTGTATGACTTTGTATTATGAACCATGACGATCATAACAAAGATGTATGAGGATTGGAACATGCAGCTGCAAGCAAAATCATCAAGCATTTACTTATGATCAGATAATAATTGGTTCGCTCAATATTTCCCAAGTCCTCAGTACATCTGCTGCTCCCGTAACAAAGTTCAAAACTTGGTAGGAGATCAAGGGGCAACAGCCAGACTGCGTGAACTATAAGGACTATGACATGGAACTTCGCAAGATATCGTGCCACAGTTAACAATATTAGCAGTAAGTGCTAATAAAGTATGCACTGTGGCAGAATGTGGAATGGCAAATATGGGGAACATCTGCTTCTCAATTACAAGTTACAGAATGTCCTCCACTGGTCTTAATAATTTTTCTGCTTCCTCTAATAATCATTTTATAGAATATTTCACACTTTTACTATTAATAGCCTTTTTAACATTCTGTTTTCCTTTATCACCACTAACTTAGTACTTCTTTCTGGAAGAGCTTATTAAGCTTTGGATCTGCTGAACATCCATTTGAAATCATCTCCTCATAAAAATATCTGGCCTTTATGAACCACCTACAATTTACAAGCCCTTCAACCATTACTTTGTAATGCACACAACTAGGGACCAAATCATATGCCTTCATTTCAGTCCAAATTTTCAGTGCATTTACTGGTTGTTTCAAATTTAAGAATTTTGTCAGAATTATGAGAAATGAATCCTTATTTGGACCCAGACCAGAATCTTTCATCCTACTCAGAAATTCCAATGATCCTTGATAATCTGTTCCCTCAAAAAATGCATGGTAGGTTTCAGTTGTTGGACATACATTCTCTTCTACCATTGTGTTAAAAACTACCCTTGCCTCCGCTAGTTTTCCAGTTTCACAAAGAGGGAGTATCATGGAATTGAAGGTGGAAGAATCAGGCTGCAAACGTTGTTCTTTCAACTTATCTATAGTCCTAAGAGCTTCCTTCAAGCAATTGGCATGAGTTAAAACATATACCAATGAATTGTATATCTCTATTCCAGGGGTCCATCCCCTTTTCTTCATCTGATCATAGAGTCTAAGAGAGTCAAAGAGGTTCCCTTCCTTTGAGAAGCAGGAAATCATGTAGCTATACGAAGTACCATCGGGTGTTATACAGTATTTTGACATTTCTCTCCAAACTCTTTTTGCTTCATATACATCCCTTGTTATGTTACACCATCCATTAAGAATAATGTTAAAGCTCTTAGTCTCAAGTGGGAAGAGCTTCTTATTCACTAGCATAAACTCTTCGGCCTCTTCAACGTTTCCATATTTACAAAGAGCAGCCAAAAGTGCATGAAATGCTTCTTGATCAGGAGTCAATCTGAACGTGTCCATAAAGTTGAATGTTTGAATAGCCTTGGATGTGTTGTTTACAGATGCATATCTGATCGAAACAAAATACCATAGTTAAAAAGGAGGGAAATTATCTACTACGAACAGAGTTGACATGACACTATCAAGAACCGACAAAAGTTATGATCCACAAGAAAATAATCAAGGTTGATCATGTCATGAATCAGAAAAAATCAATGCCAGACTGGCATCAACAGTCTAACACTAACAATTCGTCACGGTAGATATTCTCAACAGCTTCAGCAAGTAAGAAGTCCTACAACGATATACATACAGAGTTTGTTAAAGATGGCCACAAAAATCATATCCACAATAGACTGAAGGAGAACGAGCTGTAAACTTAATTTGCTATCAACTATGCATTCCATTCCAGCAGTTCAGTTGTTCCAAATGTACGAAGATAACTTTGTAAAACTAAGGCAATTTAGAGTAATAATTATTTGAACTTCGAATGTTGACGTAGCTCACCTATCAATCATAATAAGCATAGCCTGATGCGTGGAGAGAGACGAATGATGCATATCTCGAATGATACACCAAGCAGGGGAAAACTTTCCATGAGTTGCCGAGACCCATACCATCAAGTTGCAAACTTTCTCGTCGTTATAATGGCAATTCCATTTGAAGGCGAGCAATGCAGGTTTCCATTCCTCCCTCAATGCCCAGATAGCGGAACATGTCAAATCCCTGTTTGCTTGGAAACTTGATGAGTGGAGACCCTCTGCTTGCGATGACGAATGGGCAACTTTTTTTAGCAATTCCAGAAACTCTGGTAGTGATGGGTCGTCCAAGTTGAAGTTGAAGTTGAAGTCGAAGTCGAAGTCGAAGTCGAAAGGAGCATGGTACTGGTTCCGAGTCCGAGAGTGTAACGAAACTGTTTGATTAAATGCCTCAGAGGAAAATTTATTACCGCTTCCAATTCTGAATACAGGTACAGTTACTCGGGAATTTCGTTTTGCGATACCATGCAAACCGATTGAAAAGTAAGAGTAAGAGCAGAGTAACCGGAGAGGTGTAGCCATTGGAACTTCAACTTTCAACCTTTACCACGCCGGGCGCATAACTTTTTCAGTGACACGAGAGAGGAAAGAGTTTACGGTTAAATAATTTGTAAGTCCTAATATATCCCTAAGTAAGTATCCAATAAATCTTTTAACTGTGTTTTTAATAAAATACAAAATTTTAATTCAAGTTTTTAAATAAAATATTCGACGCAAAACAACTTTTCTATGTAGTGTGAGGGTTAAGAAAGTTCTCACCCCTTTTCTTGTTATAAATAGGGTTATTTTGAAAAGGATCGATACTTTAACTCATTATTTTTTATCCACTTCTAATCCACCACTTCAATTATCATTAGATCATCATATCACTAAAAAAAATCAAAATAAATAATCTAATGATAATTAAAATATTGGATTAGAAATAAATTAAAAAAGATGAGTTAGAATATCATTTTCTTTTGAAAAGATTAATCTATCATCCGAGTTTCAACAGATAAATTATTTATTGGATCAGAAAAAATTATGTATAACATGATAAACTAATTCATAAATTAAAATTAAAACTAAATAAATACAAAAAATTTATTGTATAAGTAAAATTTGTATTTTTAAGATATTATTGTAATTACTGTTTTAAATTTATAAAAAATATTGAATATTTTGCTAAATCATGTCGTGTTTATGTTTATTTAGAAAATAAAAACTATATTATCTTTTTAATTCACTATTTATTTCACAATAAAAAATGACGCATATATGTTTAGATTTTATAAATTATTTAAATTTAAATTACATATAAATTAAAAATAAGTTGATAAATATTAAAAATAATACCTAATTATAATGAATATTTAATGTTTAATACCTTAAATATTGAAATCACTCCTCATCTTTAATAACAAATAAAAAATATATAAGATATAAATTACAAACTAAAGTGAAATCTACTATAAATCTAAGAAAATATTAGTGTAAGAAAATCTTAGTACAGTGAAATTACTGAAATAGACATTGTTATTCATTGATACGTGTCCAAACATTTAGGGCTTTTTACCTTTTACATCTTCTTTATCTTCTTTGGACTTTCTCACTACTACTTCTTCTTCTTCTTCTACTACTACTTTTTGGTAGCAAGTGAGATGATTGATTGATGTATCATACGTTTTTTTTTTTATTCTTCTTCCTCTGTATCACACCTTCTCCCATTTATCTTCTTCCTTCTTCTCCTTTTCTCTGACTTCTTCTACTTTATTAGATTCTTATTTTTCATACTTGGATTGGTTTCTCAGCCTTTGATTCTCCTTTTTCTTCTTCTTCGTCTTCTGCTTCTATCACCATATCCACTTGAAGGTAAGTTATAATAACTCAAATTTATTTTCGAGTTCTCCTTCTCGGTCTTTATAAAAGGTTTTTTTTTTTTATTTCTTCTCAAAACTTATCCTTCTTCATCTTGATCTAAGGATTTTTTTCTACTTCTTAATCAGTTAACATCGATTGAACGTTAGATATTGTTCAATCTCAATAGCTTGAGTTCTCCTTCTTCATAAAAGATTCTTCTTCTACTTTTATGTTTAACTGAACTTTGTTTCTGTGTCATCTCTATAGGTCTCATTCATCAAAGGGCATTCTTTTGCTTTTTATTCGGTAAAATATATCCAGACATCTTTTCCGTTCTTAGATTTTGACTCGAGTTCAAATTTTGAGTCGAGTTTCTTATAGGTCTACGGAGTTAAGCAGGGTATATTTCTTGGATTTTTCTTGGATTTTTTTTTGGATTTCTAATGTTATTGCTAGGTTAGTTGGGTATATTTTTATGTTTTTGTTCTACAGTTAGGGGTTTGCTAAATTTTGTTGTAAAAAGCTTTTGTTTGTGTTTGTTATGGATTTCGTTGATGAATTATTTGTTTGCTTTGTGTGACAGCCTATAACATGCACTAGCTTTCAATCCTATTAATTTGAAGTTTGAGTTGAATTTTTTTTAGGTCCACGAAGATATAAGCTCAAGACCATGTTATGAGACAATTTTGCTTACTTTATTCCTTAAATATTAGATGTGGTTAAACAAGAATCTGACATGCTTATCAAAGTTAGATTTGTACTATCTATGCAAGTTTTGGTTGATTTCATGGAAAATTCCTAGACTGTACAGGAACATACAAAAAATCATATGGTGATGAACAAGATCCAAATGGTGGTCAATGCTCACATTGTTCAAATGAGGTAAATTTGTAGAACAAAGGCAATATTGTTTGAAATTTGGAAAAAAATTGAAAAGTTTTGACTTTTTTTTTCCTGCATTTTGTTTTAGTATACTTCATACTCCATTTTGATATTTTTTTTTGACATTATCATATTTTAATTCAACTGGGATGTGTTGTTGCTATTAATTTGACATTGTTTGAAACTTTATCTTTTAATTTTAACAGGTTCGTCATAATTTTGCTTATTAGGAACGTATTACAAGTATTGGAACATATTTGAAGCTTGGTGAAGAATATGGCTACATTAAGATCACCTTGAGAGGGAACCATAGAAAGTAACACATTATCATTATGCGAAAAATTGGTACTAATAACAAGTCTAACAAGTTTGAATGGTTGCTCAATGGTGGGTTGGAATACTTTAGACTTCTCATTGTCCTCAATGCGATTATTATTTTGACTGTAATTGTTATGTCTCTTAATTGATATTGAATTGAGGACAAGCAAAATTGACAACAAAGTTGGTTTCTGGTTTCAATGTAAAAGCTCCGATGGCTGCTTAGTATTGTGTTCATTACTTTCATTAGCTTCCTTTTAAAACCATCTACTGAATTAATAAAACTTTCTTTTCGTGTGGATGATTCTAACATGATATGTCTTTCTTATAGCGTGAGAATGTTAGAGGAAGTGGAGGAGTTTAATATGGACAAAGTTAGAGAAAATAAAACAAAAGGGTGGGGGATTTTAGCGTGAGGACATGCAATGATTTAGGTCAACAATAGGTGATATGTTCCAGAGCATGATGACGAAATACTGCGGTTCAAATTTATAAAGATTTGATGTGTAAAAGTCTTTACTATTATAATTACCGGAAGAAATTTTATTGGTTTTTATCTCAATTTTTTTTAATATATTGAATAGTTATTTTATTTTATTTAGGGTTAAATATGCTTTTTTTTCTCTCAAAGTGAAATTTAGAATTAGTCATTCTTCAAAATTTCTGATAAATTTAGTCATTCATCTTTAAAAATGCGTGAATTTAGTTATTTTAACTAAATTTTGTTAAGTTTATCTAACGTTTTAAGCGAATTTCATGATAGTATTTGAATTGTTTACACCGTTTGACACATTTTCGCTTCAATGTTAACTCAAATATTATCATAAAATGCGTTTAAAATGTTAAATAAACTTAACAAAATTTGATAAGAAAGGCTAAATTCACGCATTTTTATTTATTTTTCTTAACAATGACTTTTCCTGTGTAAATTATGTGATATAATAAGTATTTCACTAATTATATGATTCGTTTCTAAAATTTTTCATTAATTGACCCATTAATTCTATTAATTGTTTTTAATTGTCTAATTATGGATTGATTGTTTTTTATTTCATAGTTTTGAAATCTTTTAAATTTATACATTTGTAATTAATAATTACATATTTAATTTGTAATTTTTTTTTATCAATTAGTTGATTTCATTAGTTTTAAATTTCTTTATTTGTGAATGGAGACTTTTTAAATTATTTTATTTCTTACACTTCATCTAAATACTCAAATTTTTTATACTTAGGTGAAGTGATTTTATATATATATAAATTTAAAAAAATTATTTTAACATATATATATATATATAAATTGTAATTAAGTTTAATTATTAACTTAATCTCAATTTTGAGAGGACAAAATTAGATCATTTTAGAGAGAAAAAAACATAAATTGAATCAAAAAATAATAACAAGACTAAATTAATATTTTTAAAGAATTAAAAGATAAAATTAAACTTAACCATAATAAAAAGACAAATATAAATCAAAAACAATAAATTAAGTACTAAATCAATAATTAAGTATTTTTTTACTCTAATCCCACGTGACGTGGTAAGTCAAGATTACAACCATTTCACATGTCCAAGTAGAAGTAATACCAAAAATACTCTTAGAAAAAATAAATATAAAACAACAAAAGTGTTGGTCAACCAAATTAAACAATAAAATGATTTTTAGACAAACAAAATTTCGACAAAATTAATAAATAATTATTTTTTTATTAAAATTACAAAAATAAAATAATAAAGTTTTAACATTTTTTTACCGAAAATAATAATTAGTTAAATATTATCAAACCAAACTTTATCAAAATATAATTTCTCGATAAACAATAAGAAAAATGACTTTTAACTATAAAATTTTGACAATTTATAATGGTTTTTCACTTTTTATTTTTTCATTTTCAAAATTTTAAAATCATTTAAAAAATAACACATCGTATTATGAGATAAAGATCTCAAAATTTATTAGTCAAAAGAATGATGTTTCCGTGCACATGAATGTTAAAAGAACACAATAAATAACTCCATTCTCAAGTTCTTAGGCCTTACACAAAGATCTCTTAGCATAAAAGGACTCCGTGCAATCTTCACTGCAATATCAAAGAAAACAACAAAAGTTTCTCCATTTACTCTCCACCATGTCCAAAGAAACCATTCTCCAAATCCTCCCCAACCCCGACGGCACCTTCACTCGCCTCATCGGCAACGCTGTTCCAAACACCGCACCCTCCTCAGACCCCTCTCTTCCCATTTCAGTTCTCACCAAAGACATCACCATCAACCCACACAACCACACATGGCTGCGCTTATTCCTCCCACGATCACTGCTATCCTCTTCCAACCCTAACAAGCTTCCTCTCATCGTTTTCTTTCACGGAAGCGGATTCGTGCTGCTCAGTGCGGCTTCCTGCGTGTTCCATGATTTCTGCATCCAAATCGCCGATTCCGCTCAGGCCATTGTGGCCTCCGTCGAGTACCGTCTCGCGCCGGAGCACCGACTGCCGGCGGCCTACAACGACGGCGCAGAAGCGCTGCGGAGGATCGCAAACTGCGAAGATGAGTGGTTGCGTCAATACTCGGATTATTCCAAGTGTTATCTTATGGGGAACAGCGCTGGAGCCACTATCGCTTACCACACAGGTCACTCTCCTTCTACTTCATCTCAATCCGTTTTAAATTCTTTATAAATGATGAGTTTTGTGAACATTAATTAAGTTTGGGGATTTGTTTGATGAAAGTGAATTTTGTTTCCTTGCAGGTTTACGTGCAGTTGAAGAGGTGAATGATCTTGATGGAGTGAAGATCCAAGGGTTGATATTGCGTCAACCATTCTTCGGCGGAGTGCAGAGGACAGAGTCAGAGTTAAGGCTTGCGAATAACCCATTCCTTCCTCTATGTGTTGCGGATTCGATGTGGGAGTTGGCACTGCCAACTGGTGCTGATCGTGACCATGAATATTGCAGTGTAAGAGCTGGAAATGGGGTTCATAAATTTGAGAAGATGAGGGAGCTTGGTTGGAGGGTGTTGGTGAGTGGCAACAATGGTGACCCATTGGTGGATCGTGATAAGGAATTGGTGAAATTGATGGAAGAAAAAGGGGTGAAAGTGGTGAAGGATTTTCAAGAAGAAGGCTTCCATGGAGTTGAACTCTTTGACCCATTGAAAGCAAGCCAGTTCATTGATTTAGTTAAACATTTCATTAACCCAATCTGTGTTTAGGGTTAAATTATCATGTTCTTGTGCATCATAGTTGTTTCAACCTTCTACCATAAAAAGATTGACATCACTGATGCATCTAAATAAGGAAAATTATCTTTTTGACAAACTTTTTACTTAAATAGGTAATTTGTGAAAGTTTGTAAATAATTATTGTGATAGAGAAGTTTTGTCTTCTACAATAACTCCTATGAATGGAGTCTTCGTTCATAGAATAAATCGAGGAATAAAATGGTATTTTCTTTTTCATAGTTGTTATTAATAATAGATTATTAAAGATTAAATATGTTTTTTTATCCATTGTAGTGAAATTATAATTAGTTTATTTACAAAATTTTACATCAATTAGTCTATTACTTTAAATATGTCTAAATTTATTATTTTAACCAAATTTTATTAAATTTATTTGATATTTTATGTAAAAATGTAGTTAATTAACGTATGTTGTGTAACGTCCCATTTAATTATTAAGCAAAATTAAAGGAAAACGTCACACAATAGAAGTACAGTAGCGAAAACCTGGGGTCCTTAACAAAACCCCGACGAAACTTGGGCACACCACGATGTCAAAGGAAGACTGAATACGAATACAACATAGAATGTAGCATAGAAATACAGAAAGAGATACATGGGCCTTAGCCCTAAATAAAACCCAAGGAAAACTCCAGCCCAGACGGCTAAGCAGCGGAATCACTGTTCGCTTGTTGACCATGAGAACCTCGCCCATCTGCTCCCACCAACCAAGTTGATGATCATCGCAAGGAAAAACAGCCACATACAACACAACCATGTAACGAAACGGGTAAGCTAGAGCCATCAACATATTCATCATGCAATCAAATATATTTTCCTCATCTCATATCCACATAGCAACCAAACATGTTATGACTCGTCATTCAATACACTACGACTCGACTCGACTCATCTGGATATGTATAACTTAGTCGGATTCAGCGGATGCTTGCACTTGTGGTGGATACCTCTGCTCGACCCTGAGCTGCTCGATCCCTGAGCTATGTAATACAAGTGTTACGATGAATCAAAATCTCTCCCACCACAAGGTTAGCCCTTAATGAATTTCAGGCCTCCTGCTACTCTCACCACAGGAGTCAGTCCGCTCTAAGTGAGACTAACTGGCCCCTTAGAGTGTCAGGATACAATCCTTACCTTGAATCCTTACTTAGTTATACAGATGGGGCACCACCATGGACACCCACTAACAGGGGCCATGGAATTACGTCCCGACCACTGAAGCGCAACCCCGAAAGTCTCACCGAGAGACCCCAAGGAGTTATGCACTGACGCATACAGGACACAACCGCACAACCCAAAAGATATTCACTACGCATGTATATGTTAATTGTACCGACCTTTAAGTCAACGCTTTGCACGTTCCAGGCTCAACACATTTCGTCTCATCAAGAACCATTCATGTACCAAGAACTTCCAATTCATATCGTTATCATGCCTCTCTCATACCAACCCTTTCAATACAATCTCATGCAAAACTCATGTCAACCCTTTATACATAAATCACAACTTGTATTTCTCTATCATACTCACACATACCAAGCCTTTAGCACAGATACTCAAAACCAAGCCGATATTATCCATACAAAACCAAGAAGAACATCACACACCACACTGTCTCGTCCAGCACCTCGCTTAGGCTGGAGGGTCTCGCTCAGGCGAGACGTGCTCGCTCAGGCGAGCCTCCCCCTCGCCTAGGCGAGAGCACAAAAACAAGGGCATGAGCAACGCGGGATCTCGCTTAAGCGAGATCCCTCTCGCCTGGGCGAGTTGCCTGCTCGCTCAAAAGTTAAGCGAGTCGCCTGGGCGACCTTTCGTGCAAAAACTTAGGCAAACTCCCTGTTTCATCTCGCCTAGGCGAGATGGACTCGCTTGGGCGAGATTAACAGGTCTCGCCACTGTTCTTCACTGCAACAGCCATGAAAATCGAACCCAAACCAGCACGCAAAGCATTTAATCACACCAAAACGAAGTATTTATCCATGCAATCAGTAACTCACTCAAGAACAACCAAGATAACACCAAAAGACTGAAACCCTAACTTCCCGTACCTGGGATTCAAGCTAGCAAACGCTCCGACCCGCACAGCGAAGGTAGAACTGCCCCTAGGGCGGTTAGCGGCTGAACTGAACGGCATAACAGAAGAAAGGAGCGGGTTATTACCAAACCCTAACGATACAGAGAACACAAACCATGAAAGGAAGGAGCATGGGCTGAGGAGTGACTTACGTGAACAGGGACTGAGTTCGAGCTCGAAGGAAGGGGACCTTAGGGCAAACCCTACCAGAGCTTTTCGTGAGAGCAAGGGGGAAGGGTTGACGGCTGCTGCGTTTCTGTGAGAGTGAAAGTGAGAGTGGGATTAGGGCAGACCTTAGGACCTTATACGTTGGACCGGCCTAGGCCCACTAACTTTAGGGCAGAAAAGTTAACATATTTTAAATGGGCCTTACATGTTGCACTTATAATAGACATTAATAAATATGTTACGAGGACAACAAATATTAATTTGTGAGTCTTCATAAAAATTTTCTTCAATATTTTTTTCACTAAAACTATGAAAAATAATATACAATAAATGATGAATTTTTTTAAAATTCTAGACTCTCAATCTCCTTAGGAATCGCCTAATGTCTTCGTCATCCCCATTTCCAACTTTTAAAATTCTAGACTCTCAATCTCCTTAGGAATCGCCTAATGTCTTCGTCATCCCCATTTCCAACAACCATCATTTTTTTTTTTGACATCTTGACTAGATAATTTTAATAAAAATTATGACCATTTAAAATTTTTTACTACTGAATCTTCACAACTCTAAGTATATATCCAATATCCCATGGTCGAACACTTTAAATTTAAATACATCATAATAAAAATTATAATAAAAAAATTTGAGTCAAAAATTTTCTTTTACAAAATCATAATTAAGCTAAAAACGTAACAACAAAACCTTTAGCCCACACAACCATATGCAATAACAAATTAGTCTAGAAAGTACCTTTATTATTTTTAATGATAATAATCTCTATAATCATTGTAAGAAAAGTTAAATAATGACGAATTTATGGTCATTGTGGATGTAAAAGGTGGCAATGACATATCTGAATTTATGTTCTAGTTGTTGGCAAATGATTTCAAATTGGTTACAGGATAACAGTTCTAAACAAATTTGATGTGACAATGATTATACGTCAATCGTTATTGCAAATACGTAAAATGATTATAGTTTTAGAATAATTATTATTGAAAATAACGACATTTTGGTAAGTTTTTTTTTTTAAGTTGAGAAGACGACGATTTTAGGATAAATATAGTCAAAATTAGGATATGACGATTTTTTAAATTTATTTAAATTTATATTTTACATTAAATTTTATTTAAATTTTGTTTTAAATATTTATATATTAATGATTTCTAAATAAATATTAGAGTTAGTTTAAAAATAATAACTTTATAAATTGATATGTAAAATTTTAAAAAGTTTTATAACAATTTTAGATGTTACAAATTTTTAAATAAATTTATTTTAAAACAATTCTATAACAATTTTAAAATATTTGTATAATAATTTAAAATATTAATAATTGTTAAATAAAATTTAAAATAAATAAATTTATTTTGCACATGCTATAAAATTGTTTTAAAATTATTTTATAAAGTTTTTTAACAATTCTAACATTTATCAAAACATTATTGATATATAAATATTTAAAACAAAATTTAAATAAAATTTAATGCACAATATAAATTTAAATAAATTTAATTTATTTAAAAATTTCAATTATAATAAAAGTATCATAATAATATTTATATAAAGGTTAAATTTGTATATAAAAATTAAATTTCGTCTTAATTTGAAAAGAATGAATTATTTCAGTTTAAAACATAAATTTGAATTAAATTAAGATAAGATAACAAAAATAGAGACAAAGTTGTGATTTTTCATATAAATAATATGTATGTTACTCTCATTGTCATATTATACCGTGACGTGATACAACGTAGACAAGACATATGGTAAAAAAAATTAAATTTTGAAAATTAAAAAATTTTAAAAATAAAAAATCCACGAAATAACCATATACTTCCTTAACGAGGTTAGTATATTTTTATCGGAAAGAAATTAATTATAACAAATTTACTAAAACAAAAACTAAATTAAAACTAATAAAACAAGAGGACCGATCTATAATTTCTCTAAAATATAAAAACCAATTAGTTAACCTATTTTTTAAAATGTCACCAAATTTGAATTATCTTGTAGATGTTTCTATCTCATAAAGTTTATTTTTCACTTTTCTCGTGACTTATGTATACCAATGGTTGAAATTTAAATTGAAAGAATTCCCATTAACGATAAAGAAAAAGAAAATGATATATTAACAAAGTTTTTTTTAACAAAATTTGACAAATAAAAATTACTATCTTTATTACTTCATTTTCATTAAAAAATAAAAATTTATCTACTATAATATTATTAATAAAAAATTTGTCTAACTTTGAAAAAAAATTATGAAAAACTCATTTTCCTAAAGAAAATGCGGGCACTCCACAAATTTTTCTTGTAGTTCATGCGTTAAAGTTTGACACATTAAGTTAATATTGACAAAACTATTTTTACAATTTGATAAGAAACTAACGTAGTTAATATAATTTTTTATATTTTTTATTTTATTTTATTTCCTGAAAACATGATTATGAAATTTAAATTCAACCTATTTAATTAAAGCTGGATTGAATTTTCAAAATTCCAAACTATACATATATGCAGCCTTATATACTGCAAAGTAAACTTTTTTTATTACAGTTATTAACTTAAAATTGATTTAAATCCAGTTTTTGACAGTTAATCAGCTTTGAATTTGTTATGCTAATTCAATACCGATTTTAGAACCAATTTAAATAATCAATCGATTATAAAACTCATTTTTAAAACCACAGCAGTTTTTAACCAGTTTCAGAAAAATTAAAAAATTCGTTATATCCAAATCATTTAAATGTATGAGATTTGTAAAAGGATTGAATTCGAAGCTGAGAAAGTTGCGAACTTTGACCAACTCAAACCAACACGAAGCAGCAATAAAATAACACAACCAAAACTTGTTTGTTTCACTTCACAGCTTCTCTAAACACTATAACACACAACACTTTCATCTTCTTCTTCATCAGAGCCTTCTTCCACCACCATATGTCTCATCAATACCACCAACCCATTGATCAATTTTATAAAACATATTGAATATTTTGCTAAATGTTGTAGTGTTTATGTTTATTTTATAAAAAGAAGAATGGTATTGTGACTACCATTTATTAACTTTCATCCTTTATTTCCTTACGTAACTTAATATGGACTATTGATTAATATACTATTATCTTTTCTTTTAAAAGAATCAATAACTCACATCTATGATGTATGAATACGATATATGTATCGAATATGACATAATAAATTACGATATATGTATCCGATATATGTATCTGATATGACTGGCGGTACATTTATTTTGAAAGTAATAAGACATGATACGTGATAGATACGATATATGAATATTGAAAAATTGGTACAATAATTCTTAAAAACATAATAAATATATGATTGTTATTGTGTTAATCCAAATTAAAACTATATGTACTAAAATTATCAACATAAAAAATATAAATTATTGTTATCATAAAAGTACCATAGTAGGAAAACTCTTAAATAATAATGACCAATTTTAGTAACAAAAAAATATATTAGACACCAATTCCCTAATTAGAGACTAATTTATAGACTAATTATTTTGGTAATCAAACCCTTGGTAACTAATGTTTAGAAACCAATTATTTTAGTAGTCAAAATCTTGGTAACTAATGTTAGTGACCATTTTAGAAATCAATTCATAATAAAAATTATTTTAATTATAAATTTAGAGACTAATTATAATTTTTTGGAAATATTTTAGTTGCCAATAATTTTTAGTTTTTAAATTTATACTTAAATTAGTCACTATATAGTGACTAATTATTTTCGTTACTAAATGATCATCATTCAAATATTCTTTTTGTACTGTACTACGACTTTGTAAATTAGATACTTCTCTGATAAGTATAGGTATCCTAAAGTATTATATACGGATACGTGTCGGACACGGATACGTGACCTAGGTATTGGTGCGGTGATCATTGACTCACACTAAGTCAAGTCATGTGAGGAATAAAAATAAAAGTCACAGTATTATTTTCTTTAAAAAACACCATTATTAGAAGGACACATATGTTTTTACTAGATTTTATAAATTATTTAAATTTAAATTACATTTGAATTAAAAATACGTTGATAAATATTAAAAATAATACCTAATTAAAATTAAAATTTAATGTTTAATACCTTAAATGTTGGAATCCATCTTCATCTTTAACTATAAAGTATTAAAACGTATTAATAATAGATAAAAAATATGTTAAGATATAAAATATAATAATTAAAATAATAATAATTAAGCTATAAATTACAAACTAAAGTGAAATATCTTCTAACTTATAAACTACTGCTAAAATAAATTAAAATATGCCTTATTAATTATTTTTATTATCTTTTATCAAAGACAGAGCTCTAGAGATTAAGTTGCATAGCCCCATAATTTGAGTACTTATCTATAAAGAAATAACCTTTGGAATTGTCACATAGTAATAATTAAATTATAAAATTTTAAAATTTTAAAATATAAAATTACCAAAATATAAAATAATATTATTAATAATGTATTATACATCAAATCACCTTCAATCTCAGTCGGGATCCTTTTAATATGGATCAAGTTAATTCAACCAAACTTCTACACGTTTATCAAAAATATTTTTTTCTAATCCAATCCCACGTGGTAAGTTAATATTACAACTATTTCACATATCCACGTAAATGTAATACCAAGAATACTCTTAGCAAAAAATAAAAATAAAAAAAAAATATATAAATATATATATATATATATATATATATATATATATATATATATATATATATATATATATATATATATATATATATATATACACAAAAGTGTTGGTCAACCAAATTAAACAATCCTCTCTCCTTGCACATGCATATTAAAGAACACAATAAATAACTCCATTCTCAACTTCTTATTCTTACACAAACGATCTCTTACCATTAAAGGACTCGGTGCAATCTTCACTGCAATATCAAAGAAAACAAAAAAAGTTTCTCCATTTACTCCACCATGTCCAACGAAACCGTTGACCCCTACCACCGCCTCCAAATCCTCCCCAACCCCGACGGCACCTTCACTCGCGGCAACGCTGTTCCAACCACCGCACCCTCTTCAGACCCCTCTCTTCCCATCTCAGTTCTCACCAAAGACATCACCATCAACCCACACAACCACACATGGCTGCGCTTATTCCTCCCACGATCACTGCTATCCTCTTCCAACCCTTCCAACCCCAACAAGCTTCCTCTCATCATTTTCTTTCACGGAGGGGGATTCGTGCTGCTCAGTGCGGCTTCCTCCATGTTCCATGATTTCTGCGTCCAAATGGCCGATTCCACCCAGGCCATTGTGGCCTCCGTCGAGTACCGTCTCGCGCCGGAGCACCGACTGCCGGCGGGCTACGACGATGGCGCGGAAGCACTGCGGTGGATCGGAAACTGCGAAGATGAGTGGTTGCGTCAATACGCGGATTATTCCAAGTGTTATCTTATGGGGAACAGCGCTGGGGCCACCATCGCTTACCGGACAGGTCATCTCCTTCTACTTCATCTGAATCCGTTTTAAATTCTTTATAAATGATGAGTTTTGTGAACATTAATTATAAGTCTGAAGATTTGTTTGATGAAAGTGAATTTTGTTTCCTTGCAGGTTTACGTGCAGTTGAAGAGGTGAATGATCTTGATGGAGTGAAGATCCAAGGGTTGATATTGCGTCAACCATTCTTTGGCGGAGTGCAGAGGACAGAGTCAGAGTTAAGGCTTGCGAATAACCGACTCATTCCTCTGTGTGTTACGGATTCGATGTGGGAGTTGGCACTGCCAACTGGTGCTGATCGTGACCATGAATATTGCAGTGTAAGAGCTGGAAATGGGGTTCAGAAATTTGAGAAGATGAGGGAGCTTGGTTGGAGGGTGCTGGTGAGTGGCAACAATGGTGACCTGTTGGTGGATCGTTATAAGGAATTGGCGCAATTGATGGAAGAAAAAGGGGTGAAAGTGGTGAAGGATTTTCAGGAAGAAGGCTTCCATGGAGTTGAACTCTTTGACCCATTGAAGGCAAGCCAGTTCATTGATTTAGTTAAACATTTCATTAACCCTAACTGTGTTTAGGGCTAAATTATCGTGTTCTCCTGCACCAAACACAATTGTTAACATGTTACATTCATAGTTATTTCAACTTTCTGCCACAAAAAGATTGACATCACTGATGCATCTAAATAACTGTTGCAATAGAGAAGTTTTGTCTTCTACAATAACTCTTATGATTGGAGTCTTCATCCATAATATAAATTGAACAATAAAATGGTATTTTCTTCTTCATAGTTTTATTAATAATATTATTAAAGTTAAATACATTTTATCCTTTTAATGAAAAATGTAATTAGTCAATTTTTAAAATTTTAGTTCATTATTTTTAAAAAATGTGTAAATTTAATCATTTTACACTACAAGAAAATGTTTTATTAGTAACAAATTTTAGTGACTAAAAGTTGTTAGTTACTATAGTGACTAATTTAAATACCAATTTTCAAAATTAAAATTTATTAGTTACTAAAATAGTCACTAATATAAATAAAAAATTATAATTGGTCACTAAATTTGTCACTAATTAATTATAGAGCAATTTAGTAACTAAGTTATTTTGGTAGCCAAAACTTAGGTAGCTAATTTTTAGTGACCAGTTTTCTGTGATAGCCAAAACTATGCTAGCTAATTTTAGAAACCAATTTAGTGACCAATTATAATTTTTTATTCATAATAGTAACTATTTTAGTAACCAATAATTTTTTTAGTTTATAAACTTGTATCTAAATTAGTAGTTATAGTAACTAACAATTTTTGGTCACTAAAATCAGTTACTAATGAAACATTTTTTTGTAGTGTTAACTCAATTTTATTAAATTTATTTAACATTAAGTAAATTTAGTCAATTAATGTATGTTGTATTTATAATAGACATGAATAAATATATGATGTAAGGACAACAAACATTAATTTTTGGATTGTTTTGTTTCTTTTTAATTTTTTCGTCAATATTTTCTTTCAAAAAATCAATATACAATATAATAATACAATTCAAAAAATTTCAGAATTTTGTAAGTACTATAAATATCTTATATAAAGTTGTAAGTACGGGAAAATAGGTGAAAAATAATAAAAAAATAAAAAACATATAACAAACGATGAGTCATCTTTCGGACATAAGAAGATTATGGAAATAATTATCGGAATCTCAGATACCATTGTGGAAGACACAAATGATTTTTTTTTTTTAAATTCAAGGCTCCTAATCCCCTTCGAGATAGGCTAACGCTTTGATCATCCATTTCCAACGACCTTTATTTTTTTTAGCATCTCCATTAGAAGTCCGTAAAATAAGTTATGATCATTTTAAGTTTTTCACTACTAAATTTTTATAATTCTAAATTTGTTATCAATATCTTAGACTTAAACACTCTGCATTTGAATGCATTCTAATAAAAATTATTAAAAAAAACTTAAGTCAAAATCTTTTTATAACTATTTTTAGTGAATTTTATAAAATCAGGTAACAACACGACGTTTAAGGTACACAACAATATACAATAACAAATTAGACGTTTAAGGTACACAACAATATACAATAACAAATTAGTTTAGAA
This sequence comes from Vigna unguiculata, assembly GCF_037176805.1. Lineage (NCBI taxonomy): Eukaryota > Viridiplantae > Streptophyta > Magnoliopsida > Fabales > Fabaceae > Vigna > Vigna unguiculata. The sequence continues at coordinate 45,644,689 of NC_140795.1, read as the reverse complement.
AGCACCTTTGTTAATTTTAATGATGATAATCTCTATAATCATTGTAAAAAAAGTTAAATAATAACGATTTTATGGTCATTCTGGATGTAAAAGGCGGCAATGACATATCTGAATTTATGTTCTAGTTGTTGGCAAATGATTTTATATTGGTGATAGGATAACAGCTATGAAGCTCCGACACGGCGTCCGAACCATGTTTTTCCGTTTCGGAGGCGCACCGGACACGGACACTTGCCGGAAGCGCACACGACACGGTGTCGAACGCTGCTTTTTGGGCCGGACACGGCCTTCTCTTTGGACGCGGAAAAGATACGTTGCGGTGCTGCAAAAAGTGGAACGTGGACGCCCGTTGCAGAGTTGCAGTTGCAGAGTTGCCCGTTGCAGAGTTGCCACCAAATTCACGGAGAGGAGAAGGGAAGATAGAAGATAGGAAAGGGAAAGTTAAGCAAAAGAAAAAAAAATCTGAAAAGAAAACATAACCATATTCTTATCAATTTAATAATTTAGTTATTTAATATGAAATTTGTTTTAATTTTACGGATCCCAAATACAAATACATCTGATCAGTTATCACATTTTCACTTTATCTAAAATTTTCTTAAAATATTTTATTTAAAGAGATTTTAACTTGTTTTATCAGTATATAATATATTATATTATAATTAATTTTAATCTATAACATCTTTCATTTTTTATATGTAAATAAATATAAATAAATTACTAGATACATATTCCATATTTCAAATAAATATAATAAATTACTTTATATAAAAAAAATAAAGATAAATATATAAATAATCTTAACTAAAAATCTTAATAAATTATATAGAATTAAAACTAAAAATTTTAACAAAATAATCCTCAAATATATCTATTTGAATATCTTTATATCTCATCTTTTAATAACAAAAACCTTATACATGTTCTATAAATACATACAGAGACTTACAAAATATACAAAGAAAAAGAAATCAGTTAGAGGTAAAAGAAAGAAACGTTGAGATTTAGTGAGCGAAACACATAGTCATTGCAAGAAAGCTCTTAGAGGAAGAAGGAAGAAGCTCGGATAGAAGAATAAAAAGAGATATATTTTGAGCAAGAGAAAAGAGTAAAGACTGAGAAGAAGAAGTGTGTAGAAAAATGTGAGTACTCTTTAAGTCTTCTCTCCTTCTATTTATTAAATTCTTTGCCTTCTATATTAAATTTTATCCACACCCTCTTTTTCTTCTACTTATTAAATTCATCCATTAAATGCTAATAACTTAACTTTTTTAATACTTAATGTCATTCTATGCATCTATCATATTTGCTATAACTTATACATGTGAGAGTACTATGTTCCTTGTTCTTTTAACAATATAAAATAATTTAATAATTTAACATTACTTTAAAAATATATTATTTTATAAATAATTATATTTTATAGATAATTATATTTTATATTATTATTAGATTATACATGATACTTTATTAGTTTTTAATTTCAAATTTCAATACATATGCGTTACATAATTTTAATTTATTTTATAAGTTAAATTATAAACATAAAATTATAAGTTTTATATTTTGAATTTAATTTTATAAATATATTATGTATAAAAATTATTTAAATTATATACTTTGGTTTTATTTTTAAATTTTAAATATTAAGTAAATTTTGTATTTTCAATTTATTTTATTATAGGAAATTAAGATGAGTAGACCTAATCAAGCTATTGAACAAGAAGATGAAACAAAACCTCTTTGGAGATATTTTAGAAAGATAAGAAAAACTCCTGGTGGTGGAAATTATATGGTCAACTGTACTTTGTGTGATTTTGAATTTAATGGATCTTACACTCGAGTGAGAGCTCATCTCTTAAAAATTAAGGGAAAAGGGGTTAGAGTTTGTCCAAAAGTGGATCCGACAAAACTTGCTGAGCTTAAAAGATTGGATAATGAAGCAACTTTGAAAATTGAAAATTCAAAAAAGAAAAAGGTCTCTCTACCACCTGTATCTGAGAAAAGAAAGCAAACAAGCAGTGGTGGTGTTCACCAAAAACTCAAGGGTCCTCTAGAAGCTTCTTTCAACATTCAAGCTAGAGATGCTCTTGATTGTGAAATTGCAAGGATGTTTTATTCTTCAGGATTAACATTTCATCTCGCAAGAAGTCCTTATTATAGGAGTGCCTTTTCTTACGCTGCCAATACTTCTAACCTTAGTGAATATGATGTACCACCATCATATAATAAATTGAGAGGTCCACTGCTTGATAAAGAAAGAGCTCATGTAGAAAATCTTCTGCAACCTATAAAGAATTCATGGAAGCCAAAAGGTGTGACAATTGTTAGCGATGGATGGAGCGACCCTCAAAGAAGACCTCTTATCAATTTTATGGCTATCAATGAGAGTGGACCAATGTTTTAGAAAGCAATAAATGGATCTGGTGAGACAAAAGACAAGGATTTTATTGCCAAACACATGAGAGATGTAATTATGGAAGTTGGACCACAAAATGTAGTACAAATTATCACAGACAATGCAGCAGTATGTAAGGCAGCAGGTATGATCATAGAATCAGAATTTTCTTCAATATATTGGACTCCTTGTGTAGTGCACACCTTGAATCTTGCATTGAAAAATATTTGTGCGGCAAAAAATACAGAAAGAAATAGTGATCTTTATGAAGAATTTTATTGGATCTCACAAATTGCTGATGATGCTACATTTATTAAAAACTTCATTATGGGGCACTCTAAGAGATTATCAATGTTTAATAACTTCAATTCATTGAAGTTTCTTTCTGTTGCTCCAACGAGATTTGCTTCAACCATCATCATGCTTAAAAGATTTAGAACCTTGAAAAGAGGACTCCAAGAGATGGTAATTAGTAATGAATGGTCTGATTACAAAGAGGATAATGTTGATAATGCACGAACAGTCAAAGAAACTTTATTGAATGATAATTGGTGGATGAAGGTTGACTATATACTTGCTTTTACTGCCCCTATTTATGATGTTATCAGAAAAACAGATACGGATATGGCTACTCTTCATTTAGTGTATGAGATGTGGGATTCAATGATTGAAGATGTGAGGAAGATCATATACCAACATGAAGGAAAGGCACAAGTTGAACATTCATCTTTTTTTGAGGTAGTAAACTCAGTATTAATTGATCGTTGGACTAAGAGTAGCACATCTCTTCATTGTCTTGCTCATTCTTTAAATCCAAGGTAATTATACTATTAAATCATTTTATTATTATATATTTTTTTGTATATGTCTTATCTATAATATATAATATTATGTTAATTTATGCTTATGTTCTTTAATACTGTAGATATTATAGTGATGAATGGTTAAGTGAAGATTCGCAAAGAGTTGCCCCACATGAAGATGTAGAACTTACTCATGAAAGGAAAAAATGTTTTATGAAGTACTTTGATGATGTGGATGTAAGGAGACAAGCAAATTTAGAGTTTGCAAACTTTTCAAATGAAAGAGAAGATTTTGCAGATCCCGACGCTATAAGGGATAGAACTAAAATGGATGCAAAATCATGGTGGATTATTCATGGATCTCAAGCACCAATACTTCAAAAGATAGCTCTTAAGCTACTTGGACAACCTTCTTCTTCTTCTTCTTGTGAAAGGAATTGGAGTACCTACTCTTTTATACATTCTTTGAAAAGAAATAAGATGACTCCCAAAAGGGCAGAAGATTTAGTATTTATCCATAGTAATCTCCGTCTTCTCTTAAGAAACTCCTCAAAGTATAGAGAAGAGGAAACTAAATTGTGGGATATTGGAGGAGATGACTTTTCATTGGAAGACAGCGAAATTCTTCAGATTGCTAGCCTATCTCTTGATGAACCAGAATTAGAAGAAGCATTTTTCAATGAAGATGAACAAATATGAGAGTTAAACATCATGATTTACTTACGTGTTTTTTTTTTTTTTTTTGCTAGACTTTGTTTCTTTTATAATTGTTTATCTTGATTTCTATTAGATCATGAAGTATAATTGGTGGATTGTTTTTTATATAAATATTAATTTTCAATTTTTTAGACTATGAATTGTAATTGTTATATATATATATATATATATATATATATATATATATATATATATATATATATATCCGTGTCCGTGTCCTATCGATTTAGACGCTTCCTCGTCCGTGTCTTGTCCGTGTCCGTGTCCGGGCTTCATAGGATAACAGTTCTAAAAACATTTGACAATGATTATACGTCAATCGTTATTGCAAATACGTAAAATGATTATAGTTTTAGAATAATTATTATTGAAAATGACGACATTCACAATTTGGTAAGTTTTTTTTTAAGTTGAGAAGATGACGATTTTAGAGTAAATATCGTCAAAATTAGGATATGATAAAGGACTTACGGATAATCGCCATTGTATGAGATCACAATAACTAAAATTGGAATTGTCGTCGAAAGAGCGATTATTTACATAATTTCTTCTTCTCTCGCTTATCCTTTTCATTGTGCTGCGATTTGCACTCTTCTCTATTATTGTTGCAGCATTTTAACAATTTTATGTTATTCATAAATTCTATATATAGAGACCGTCCAATCTATATATATATATATATATATATATATATATATATATATATATATATATATATATATATATATATATATATATATATATATATATATATATATATATATATATATATATATATATATATATATATATATATATATATATATATTAATGTTGTATGCTATGCATTGTCTTATTTATATATAGAACTTTGTTAATACAAGTTTTCTTTTAATTTTTTTTGTTGTATTATATTTAGGTTAAAATACCTTTTTGGTCCCAATTTTCGTCAAATTTTTTCAAATAAGTCCTAATTTTGGTTTTGTGTTCAAATATGTCCCAATTTTCGTCAATTTTGTTCAATTGGGTCATTTTTTGCTAACACCGTTTAAATCATTAACGGCCATGAACAGTGACGGTCACGTGTCATTTCGTGGTTTTTTAAATTTTTTTAAATTTTTTTTAATATTTTTAAAAAATATTTATTTTTTTTAAAATGTACATGTGTCAACCCAGGAGTGTGCCACGTGTCACTTCGTTGTTTTTTGAATTTTTTTTTGAATTTTTTTAAATGTCCACGTGTCAATCCAATAGCGTGCCACGTGTCAAAGTCAATGTTCTAAATTCAATTTGGTCCCTATATTTGTTATTTTTGTTCAATTAGGTCCCAATTTTTGTTAACATTAACTAATTTGGTCCCTCTCCAAATTAAAACCAAATTTAATTTTTATATTAAAATTCACATTTTTTATTAAATATTTTTATATAATATATTAAAATTCACATCATTATAACTTTGATATAAAAATTAAATTTGGTCACATCTTCGATAGGGATCAAATTGGTTAATGTTAACAAAAATTGGGACCTAATTGAACAAAAATAAAAAATATAGGGACCAAATTGAATATAGAATATTGACTTTGACATATGGCTCGCTACTGGGTTGACACGTGAACATTTAAAAATAAAATAAAAAAATTCAAAAAAATAAAATAAAAAATTCAAAAAAATCACGAAGTGACACGTGGCACGCTCTTGGGTTGACACGTGTCCATTTAAAAAAAAATATTAAAAGAATTTTAAAATATTTAAAAAAAATTCAAAAAAATATATAAATAAAAAAAATTCAAAAAAACCATGAAGTGACATGTGGCAGTCACTGTTCATGGCTGTTACTGATTTAAACGGTGTTAGCAAAAAAGGACCCAATTGAATAAAATTGATGAAAATTGGGACCTATTTGAACACAAAACCAAAATTAGGACTTATTTGAAAAAACTTAGACGAAATTTGGGACAAAAAAGGTATTTTAACCTTATATTTATTATTGTTCTTTCAAATTCAATAAGTTTTTTTTATTTAAAAAAACTCTTAAGTTGTCTTTCAATATGTTTTTAATTCTTAAATCCTTAAATTCAACAACAAAATGTTATTTTCTAATATTAACAGAAAATGTATTTTGAAAATAAAACTAATTTTTATTATGATTGAAAATGAAAATAATTTTATGTAGTATTTTAAAAAGTGTCACCAAATTTGAATTTTCTTGTAAATGTCTCTATCTCTCATAAAGTTATTTTTCTCTTTCCTCGTGAGTTATGAGTACGAATGTTTGAAATTTAAAAGTGAAGAATCCCATCAGCGATAAAGAAAATGCCGGCACACCACAAATTTTTCTTCTGGTTCATGCATCCAAGTTTGACACATTAAGTTAATAATGACAAAACTATATTTTCAATTTGATAAGAAACTAACGTCTAAGTTAATATTATTTATTTTTTTTATTTCATTTTTTTCCCTAAAAACATGATTATGAAATTTAAATTCGACCTATTTAATTAAAGCCGGATTGAATTTTCAAAATTCCAAACTATATATTCAGCCTTATATACTGCAAAGTAAACTTTTTTTTTATTACAAATAAATTATAAAATAAAATTGTCAAAATTTGATTCGGATACCTTTTAAAATCACACCAGTTTCAACATTTTGAAAACCACACAACACTTTCATCTTCTTCTTCCTAGCTTTCTTCCACCACCATGTCTGATCAACACCAGCAACCCATTGATCCCTATCGCCACCTCGATTTCGTTCTAAACCCTAACGGCACCCTCACTCGTTCACGTCACATTCCAACCACACCACCCTCTTCAGACCCCACTCTCGCAGTTCTCACCAAAGACATAACCATCAACGCACACAACAACACCTGGCTACGTTTATTCTTACCCCAAACAGCACTAACCTCAGACCCAGAACGCCAGAAGCTGCCTCTCATTATTTTCTTCCACGGAAGCGGTTTCGTCGTGTCCAGCGCCGCCTCCACCATGTTCCACCTCTTCTGCTCCGCCATGGCCTCAGCCGTCCCCGCCGTAGTCGCCTCCGTGGAGTATCGCCTCGCCCCGGAGCACCGTCTCCCGGCGGCTTACGACGACGCAGTGGAGGCGTTGGAGTTTGTCAGAAGCAGCCAGGAAGAGTGGCTGAAGAAACACGCCGACATAGGTAACTGTTATATCATGGGGAACAGCGCTGGAGCAACAATCGCCTACATCGCGGGCCTACGTGTGACCGACAAGGTGCGTGATCTGGAGCCGTTGAAAATCCAAGGGCTCATATTGCGACAGGTGTTTTTTGGTGGGGTCCAGAGGTGTGGGTCCGAGGTGAGATTAGAGAACGACGAGGTTTTGCCGCTGAGTGTTGCGGATTTGCTTTGGGAGCTGGCGCTGCCCGTTGGCGCTGACCGTGATCACGAGTATGCGAATCCGAGGGCTGAGAAGTGGGTAGGGAAATTGGAGAGAGTGAGGGATCTAGGGTGGAGGGTGTTGGTGAGTGGGAACGGTGGAGATCCGTTGATTGATCGTGAGAAAGAGTTGGTGGAGATTTTGAAAGAGAAGGGTGTGGAAGTGGTGAGTGATTTTGAGGAAGAAGGGTCTCATGGGGTGGAGTATCGTAATGAATCAAAGGCTACAAAATTCATTGAAGTAGTGAAAAATTTCGTTTCATACAGTGATGTTTAGTGTTTAAAAATGTGTTTTAGGGATTTCTAGAGACATACAAGGATGTTTGTTATATTGTCATGTATTTTGCTTACATTTTGGGATGTTTCATTTGATTGAATTAGGTTAGGGAAAGTTATGTGCTTCTCTTGTAACTATTAAGAACCTTATTTTAGTTGGTGCGTTAAAAGTGGAATTTGGATTTTCTGCTAGCTTTTTTATGTTATTTTTTATTGTACTTTTATAATACATTTATTATTATTAATTTTAATATTTTAAAATATATTAAAAAGATATAAGATACTAGTAAAATATATTTTTAGTGTCCAGCAGATGACAGCACTAAAAAAATCAATAAAAAATCTGAATTTTTAAAATGTGTCTGCCTTAGAAAAATGCTAGTAAAAATAGAGTAGGGGTGTGAATAGTAAGTGATGCAATGGAAATGGATAAATAAAACAATATTAAAAAAAATATTAGAAACAGACAATTTTAGAAGAAGAAATTTGTTTTTGTCATTGTGACTTTGTCTTAATTGATTTTTATAGAAAATAAAATTTGAAAAGAATAATTTTGGTTATAATTTTTGTATTTACTTTTATGTATTAAACTAATTGGAATAATGTAAAATGCAACGCATCCAAAAGAATTAGCCCCAACACGTGTATCACTGAGATGTTTTATTAGATGGAACACGTGCGTGATATTAGGATCCTCCAACACTTCTTCGTAATGGAAAGATAGAATTCGAAGCAACCACAGAAGTACCGTCTATGTTTAATTTTAATGTTATGTGGTCCAATGCACATACGTCCACAATTAACAGAGCAAATAGCTGAAACAAAAACTTTTGGGCGGCTCTTTATTCTTGCACCTTCATATTTTTCTCCGCACCCCTTAGTTTTCTAAAATGCTCATTTTGTCCTATTTATTTTTTTATAATTCATTTTATATCCAAAAAAATCTATTATTGTGTCATATTAGTGTCTTGGCTTGTAAGCTTTTGCTATAAACATTTTGATTTTAGTAAAGAGTCTATTGATTATTAATGTTTTGTAAGTGTTGAAACTAGTTAAATTCCTTTTTATAAGTTTTTCATGATTTTCAAAATATTTGAGAAAATAGACATTGATTTTTGAGTTATTTTCAAATTATACATTTCAAAATATTATAGATTTAGAAATTATAAACTTTTTATGGAACATTCCATTTGATAATCACGTAATTATGAATTTCAAATTGTACAACATAAAATAATTTTCAAAATTCGTAATATTAAGTTGTATGTTTAGCATGCATTTTTAAATCCTGAAATGCAATTTAAAATAAATAATCTGAAATTTTATTTAAGAATGCCCAGTATGAAAATATAATTACGAGTTATGGGTTTTGCAATAAAAAAAAATACATTTTTAGATTCGCAATTTATAGATAATGTAATCCAAAATATTTATAGATCTGAAAATATATTTCAGAGTACATAGTTTAGAAACATATTCTGATTTACGCAATCTGAAAATATATTCATGAGCAATTTGAACTTTTTTTCACACCTAATAAAGGTACAAAAAGAAATTATGCGGGTGCAAAAAGAATAAAGCTATTCGACCTAACATGCATAGTTTACAATGTAAGATTATGGGGACTTATTATTTATAGGAAAATAATATTTTAACCCACTTTTTTTGACCCACTTTTAATCTATTGTTTTAATCACCATTAGATCATTTTTTTTTATTCTTTTTAGTGATGTGATGTGATGATCTAATGGTGATTGAAGTGGTGGGTTAAAAGTGGGTCAAAAAAAGTAGGTTAAAGTATCATTGTCCTTTTTATATCGCCATTGAACTTTCTGTTTAGATGGAACCAACTTGGCTAAGTGGTATAAGGTGTGTGAATGTTTTTTTTTTTTCTCATGCATCACTCATTTGATTAATTAATTTTTTTTTTCTGCGTAATGGAACCTCAACACTGGTCTTGTTAGGAATCCAAAAGAAAAAACATGTTCTATGAGTAATGGGACATAATTATAAAGTTTTAAAACATAAATTGACAAAAAAACTTTTTCAGAATAGTTGTTATGAAAATATCATTGTAATATACAACAATAAAGAGTGGATCCATGTTCTTAGGAAAAGAAAATAATGTAAGTGAGTGATTAAAGCCTTTGTCAATAAAAAGACAAGATTGAGATTATGCCAACTCAAGAATCCAAATTGCACAAATTCAAGTCACATGTCAATAATTTAGATTGCACATAGTAAATAAAAGAATGATCGTTGTATTTATTCAAATGCATGTCAGACCCACATGTTAATGAATCATTAAAAGTTTATTCACGTAAAATATTCAATTTTAAAATACGGATAATTAATTTTGAAATATAGAACAAACAACAAAAACATTCTACACAACATGTTTCTATATGCATACAACACATATGAGAAACAAAAGTCGGGTGAGAACAGTGAAAAAGTGGTGTCAAGAGCAGAAACTGTCCCCCGCATTGTTCTAATTTTGGGCCAGATTTGATCCAAAACAAATGCGAATGCTTCTATATGGAGTAAGCTTCGCTATGTAACATTTTTACCCTCTTAGAAGGATAACATATGAAAGAATAAATAGAAAATAATGACACAAAAAGAATTAAAAATAGAATTTAGTCATTAACCCGATGAAACTTAAGTCGAGCATGCAACCAATCATTAATCTAATAAAAATATGATTAATCAGTTTAAGTTCGAAGTGAACTTTAAATATAACTTATCACAAAATGGAATTTCCAACTTAACGTGGATTACAAATGAGTGGTTTATTAGCTGTCCGATAGTGGTAAAACAGAATTTTCAAGAAATCTCGCTAGAATAGGTTCTAATCTGGCTCTAATAGATGTTTGAAGTGGATTTTAAACCTAATTCAACCCCACAAAACTGACTTGTAAAATGAGTATTGCTCCCACTTATATATTGTGAGTTGACATTATCTCTGGTCGATGTGAGACTTCCAACCGTTTATTTTAGTTTAAAATTCATGTCATTGAACAAGTGTTTGAGAAAGAAATATTAAAAATAAGTGAATCACGTTCAAGTATATCATCATTCAAGGATTACGTAAGAGGTTTTGGAAGTAAGTAAAAGGAAATAGTTAAAAAAAAAAAGAGAAAAAAACAGCACTAAAAAATGAAAAATATATTAAGACGTGAAACATGCTTTATTTTATGCTTGCATTGTTCATTTGCACTGAAGCAACCATCTTGAGAGTTTCTTCCAACTTCTATCTTTGTCAACTTCACCCACAAACAAAAGTGCATACACATCACAAGTAATTAAAAACTCACTACAATGTTGTTAGTGACACAAGTTTTTGTAACATCAGACAAACTAGTCAAGCTGCGTATTAATCAAGAACTCTATGATTTGTTTAACAAGTGTCTTAAACATGGCACTATCTTGATGATATCAACAATAATCATCCACAAATAAATAACCATGGACCATGCTTCGAATTGTATCACCCTTTTAAGTACATAAAACAACAGAGAAAATATATATAAACATATATATTTTTTTTCATGCATTGAAACAAACTAAAACTTCGTTTTTATTTGAAGCCAAACCTTATCATCTACTTCGAGCTATTGTTTGGGGTAGAATATCACGTGTGTCACCAACACCAAACACCAAAAACCTTTGTCATTCTGACTAAATTCACTGTATAAACACAGTGTAGTTAGTTTATTACTTCTTGTCTTCTAGAAGTGATTGAGGTATATATCTATCTCTTGCACATGGAGCTGTGAAAAAAAGAAAAACACTGCTCTTGAGGTTTTCATGTAGAAGAAGTATTGAAAATTTGAAAAATTATCGAGAAGTGTACGTGCGTGTTATTAGTTAAAGAACGAGACGCCATAAAGAGAATATATTACCTGAATAATTGAAAGTCGTTTGATAAAAAAATTTCATGGTTTTATTGTAGCAATATATATATGCATCTTTTTCCACCTCATTCTTATCTAAAAATTATTGTACACACCTTTAGTGATAGTTTTGAATCTGTATTATAATTGATTGGTTGAGAAGAACTTAGAGATGGGATATGAGATGGATTACATTTGTCGCTAAATAGTTCATTTAATCTTTTAAAATGTCCAATATTTTGTAAAGACAAAATAATTTTGCATGTAAACCTTTTTTTTATAATACTATTTTCAGAATAAATAATTTGTTCAGAGTTTAAAATGAGTTAAAAAAAAGTTTCATGTCGGATAAAAATAAAAATAAATGACTAATATATAAATAAAAGAATTTATAAAAAATTTTAAGGTTTTAGGTTGAAGTGTCCTAATATCTTATATAAATTTGTTAACGACTCATTTATACTAAATCTCTGGTATATGTCTTCATGAAAAATTTCAAATAATCTAAAAAAACAATGATTCAAAATTCAAGTATGAATAACAAAAATGAAAAAATTTAATAATATTTAGAAAAAAACTCAAAAATCTATTATCTTGGAGATGAAAGTGACATTATTTTCTTCTTTTATACCCTAATTTATTGTTGAATCTCACCATTAAATTCTTCTTGTTCTTAAAATAATTAGCTTTAAACTCTTTATTGAAAACTCGAAGAGTTTGAAAGTGCAAGAATTATTTTCTTTTACCATCAAATTTAATATTTATCCTTTTTTTTTACATATTGGGAAATAAAAATAAAATAAAATACTTAGATATACGTTTTCATATATATATTTTTTTGTATGTGTTGGGATACTCGAATTTGTATATCTTGAAACGTTCCTTGCTTAACATGCGATAGGTAATTGTAGTTGTATCTTTTTCGAGTAGTCAATTTCCATTTGTCTTAAAAACAAGAAAAGAAACAAAACCAACGAATGGAAGCCATTCTCGCAAGCTCACCCACACGATGTATATCTTTCAAACATATCTATATCTTTGCTCTTTTTTTTTTCTTCTTGCATATTTCACTCTCCTTCAACACAATCTAACAAAAGAAACGACAAAACCATAGAAGAAATAAGATTTTGTGCGTTTGATTAAACCGTTATGGGTGTTGGACATCCTGGCACGTAATTATGGAATGAGATTTGAAGCAAAAAAAATTATAAAACCACTTCTGATTAATTCTAACTATTTTATTTTGGTAGGGATAAAAGCTTGAATTTTTTGTCATTTTGTGGTCCTAATGGTGCTCAAATGGCCAACTTAGCAACACAGGAGTGACCTAATCTTGTAAGTGATGTTGGCTTATTCATTAAAGAATAATTATCCCATGTTGTGTCTACTAATCAAATTTAAATATAATTATTATATATAATCAACAGGGGTAGTTGGAGGTTGCAGTGGTACTCCTATTTTCCATGCTCAAATCTATAGTTTATTTAATTTATATATATATAGCTAGATGGCAATGCAAAAATTATTGAAATTTTGTCGTTTGCATGTAATGAAAATTATGAGATAGGACAAAAACATATATTTCAACCAACAGCTGCTGCAACAAAAATTGCAGTATCCCTAGAGCTCTAGCTAGCAGATAAAGATAAATTTTTGAGATTCAATGAGATTGAGATTGTCATTTTGCAAGGAGCAGTTTAAATTGTATCCTATTACAGTTGTTATTGCTCATATATGATTCTTTTCTTCTTCTTTTTTTACTTTGCTGTGTTATCTTCTTTCAAAAAATAACAATACGATTACCAATGAAAACGAACAAACTTTGTCCTTCTCTGTATTTAATAATACAAATTAAGTACGCATAAAAAGAAAAGAAAAAAAAAGGCTTTGATTTATGGAAGTAATAAAATTGATGCTAGAGCACAAGATTGACGCTTGTTGCCATTTTTGTGCCTCTTCAAAGGTTGCAAATTTGAATGAAAATGGCAGCAACCATTTCAAAACCAGGATTTAGATTAGGAGAAGATTTGTCCACATCAAAACCTATACATATTAATTCTCTATGAACCAATAATGGTTCCACAATTGAATCCAAATCCTTTTAACTCCACTTAACACCTTCTCCACAATACTCATTTTGCATGAAGAGAATAAATGCAATAATAAATGACTTAATCTTGTTAAGTTGATATGTGATGAATACATAGATGATTACTGAATAGACACAACGAACTCATTTTATTTAAGAGATCGTTATAATTTTTAACCCAATATTTTAAAATAATGAATTTCTGAATCTTTATTCTTATATAGTATTTACTCAATGTGAGATTTAGATTTATACTTAAACTTCGATAAAAATGTACTTGAAAGTTAAATAAATCATTTTATAGAGTTGATGTATTGTCATTATTAGAATAGAGAAGGTATAGGCATGAGGTCTTGGCCAAGGGTTGTCCTCTTCTCATAGGGGAGTGGGGTTCCTTGCTTACCATGAATGGGCAACGTTTTGTGCAGTAGGGATGGATATTCCTAGTGTGTTATGCACGTTTTAATGGTGGGATAGGATTGTTAAGGTGTAGCAAACCCTAGAGGTTATGGGATGCCCTATAAACATTCAACCAAATAAGTTGGTGAGAATTTGGTGTGGTAGCAATATGAGTATATCATATTTGATGACATGGATAAGTTAGGGTTTGAATACTAGCTAGGTTGTTCAAACAAGATTCTAATATCTAAAAAATCGAAGTGTAAATTTAAATCAAAATTAAATTCATAAATTTATTGTATTTTGGATTAAAGTGATCTTGATATAAATTGTAATTATTTTTCATTGGTGTTTTGTCTATGAGTGTACAATTATTCTAGGGTTAAATATGTTTTTGGTCCCTTTCTCAAGTTTCAATGAAATTTGGAATTAGTTCCTCTTCAAAATTTTGGACCAATTTAGTTCTTCATCTTTAAAAATACGTGAATTTAGTTCTTTTAACCAAATTTTGTTAAGTTTATCTGACGTTCAAACGTATTTCATGATAATATTTGAATTGTTTACACTGTTTAATACATTTTCACTTTAATGTTAACTCAAATATTAAAATGCGTTTAAAATGTCAAATAAATTTAATAAAATTTGGTAAAAAGGACTAAATCCATACATTTCTACATATAAAGAACTAAATTGGTATAAAATTTCGAAGAATGACTAATTCCAAAATTTACTGAAACTTAAGGGATCAAAAACATATTTAACCCATTATTCTATAAATCGAAACCTAATCCAGTGCATAATATAAAGCAGTGGGCTTTTATGATTTGTTTAAAGAAGAAGAGAAAGGAGAACATGAAGATGAAAACAAAAGAACCATGAAAGGAACTAGAGAACAAGAATGGTACAGATAGGTGAGGAGAGGAGGTATCTGTGACAGAAATCCTAAGAAATGTCGTTTTTCAAGAGAGCATAGTTGTGCTTCATACACTTTTTTTTCATCTGCATAAATTATATTTTGTAAAGTTTTATTTGTTGATGACCATATATAATGCAGAGAGTTGGATTAGAAGCGATGGCAGAAGAAACAAGAAATGGTTTCCACGTGATGCGGGCCTTTTGGAAGAGAGTACGGGAATGGGACTGTCATTGTCCTTACTTGTGGCGGCTGTGTGCCTTTCCATAGCCATAAACCAAACACTAACACTCAATCTACAAAAGCCTGGATTTGTAAATTCACATTTTTCTCTCTCTTTTCCTTCACAATTTTATTATTTCACAATCAATTTGCTTCATCATTATAATTTTCTCTTTTTTTTTTCTTTTTTCGTATGACATGTCATTTTCTTCAATGTTTGGTGTTTTATGGTGTCAAAATGAAAAAAGATGAATGTAACCTTTAAAGAACATGTTGACATTCTTGGATGGATAGATACACAGATTTATGTCTCATTCTCATATGTTGTTACAACCCTTCAAACTGTCATTTACAGGTATGTGTCAATGAATCAAAATGTTTCAATAAAATTAGCAACTCAAAAATAAAATTAATTATCAACATATTTTATATTTTTTTAACATCTTTCATTTATTTATATACATTTAATCATACCTTTTTTTTATTTAATTGTGTATATCCAAATAAAATTTGCTTTTAAAACTTTTTTAATATAATAGTTATATTATTTTATTTGATCTATCAGCTCTGATACTACTTCTTAAGTTTAAAGAGGAGGTTTCACTAGGGAGATACAACACCAATGAGACCTAAGTCCAACCACATAAGACATTAACATCACTGTGATCCCACAAAATCTTAAGACAATGAGTTAATGGATCTTTATCCTTATATAGTGTTTTATTTTCTCATATTTAACCGATGTAAGACTTAGATTCCTATCTGTTAGATGTTTTTGAAACCAATCTTAATAAATAATTCATCTTGTATAAGCAGAAGATTAGCTTAGCATAGTGTGTGTCTGTATATATATATTTTGGGGAATGGTGAATGTTTAGAAGGGTTTATTGAAAAGACTAAAGTTTTTGATGTTATTAAATTTTAGAAAAAGGGAAATAGAGAAAGGTGATAGTGGGAGATGAGAGATGATTTAATATAATTTTTAAGGGCAATGATTAAAGTATCGTGAGGAGAATGTTGCAGCATCTCAAGACAGGTGCTGGGAGGATTGTAGTGAGCATTCTAAATTACAGAACCCTCCAAATTTCCAGGTATGAAAAATCAGGATAATAAAACCAAAAAACAAGTGCTTGAAGTTGCAGAAATTGCAAATGAGATCTATGCCAATCCTCAATGGATTTTAGCTCCCTATTCCTCCGAATCATTCAAATTGTGGGCCTCATCTTTTCTTGGATCTATTTCCTCCCTTTTAACCTTTCCCTCACATACTTCCAACTCTTAACACCTTCAACATAAACAAACATTATAACATATACATACCAATTTATTAAGTACCCTTTTGGATTCATTAGGTGTTAACCTTCGTTTTCTTCGATTCAGTCAAACTCCACCTCACATAACAAAACACAATAATTCTCCAAATTCACAACCTCACTTATTTCCCTTGCTTTTATTTTCACACCAAAACAAAATAAATGTTGCAACTTTAATTAATAATAAAGCTTTTTCTATATCACCAAACAAAAATTACAAAATTAGCTGCCCAATTCTTTCTTATGGATATTCCTTATAAATATTATATATCCCTCGTTTTCTTCATTACTACTAATCACTAATAACTGGTGTGCAACACTCAAAACATGAATTTTTCTTCTCTCAGTGCCTTTTTGCTGCTACCCTTTTTCCGCCATCAATTACACATGTCACTGTTCATCTTCATATGGGAATATCAAAGGCTAATAAATAATATGGCATTGATGTTCTTGAAAAATTTTCAGCTCCTTTTGTGTTGAAGCCAGTTGGTGAATGCCTCAAGGGTTTTCATGTCAGCTCTGTAGTGTTTCTGAGTAAACTCTAGCAGCATAGGCCATGTAAAATCTGGGTACACCCTTGGGTTCGATTCATCCACCAATTCACTTGGTGGACTCACCAATTTATCACTTTTTGGACACAAAAAGAAAGCAAGAGATTTTCTTGTTGTCTTGCTGTTCACCACTGCCCTATGCAAGCAACTCTTGTACCTCCCATTGGAAAGAGCCTACACAACACAAAAACAAAGTGGAACAAGGTTTAATTAATAAGAACAACATCACACAACAAATCTCTTTCATTGGTGCATATTCAAAGAGAGACCAAACATACCATGAAGGTGTCACCTATGTTGACAACAAAAGCATTGAAATTTGGGCTAATGGAATGCCACTCATTGTCAACAAAAACTTGGAGCCCTCCCACTTGGTCCTGGTGAAGAATGGTCAAAGATGTTGGGTCACAGTGAGGTCCTGTGCCTAAAGTCAGGTCTGGTTTTTGACATGGAGGGTAGTAATTCAGCCTCATTATTGAGTTGTTCTCTTCAAAAAACTCTCTGAAACATGCTTTTCCAACTCCAAGACTCATTCCCAAAAGTTCCATTATCCCCAAAGAAAGATTGCTCATGGCATCACAGTAGTCCTGGTAAACCCTCCTGTTTTACAATGGAAAACACACACACACACACACACAGTTTTAACACACAGTCAAAGAAAAAAAAAATGTTGAAAAAACACAAACAGTTTGAGCAACTTACCCAAATTGCTGAAACTCCTGGCCCAATGTGTTGCACAGGTAGTCTTTGACAATAGTGGATGATTTCTCCTCAGCTGAGTACTGAAAAGAGAGTGTCTCTTTCCATGGAAGCTTGGAGGAGAATCTGCCAGTGAAGCTACTGGCATAGCCACAGTGTTCCCCTGTTTTCCTCTGAGCTCTCTGTTTCTGAGGCAGGGGAACCTCAAAGAAGTCATCCATGAAGCTATGAGCATGAGAGATTAAGTTGGCATCAATCCCATGGTTCACCACCAGAAAAAAACCATGCTTTTGGCATGCTTCACCAACCCTTCTTGCAGCTTCCATTGTTGCAACAGGGTCACCAGAGAGGAACCCCCTCAGGTCAATGAGAGGGACAACAAGCTCAGGCACATTCATGCATGGCTTCTCCTCATCAGGCCAAATGAATTGCTTTGGTAGGTTGAGTTGGTGCCTTAGAAGTGAGGCATCAAAAACCAATGGAGCTTCATCTTCTTTGTGTTCTTTGTGGTCTTGCTGGTGCTGGTGCTGCTTTTGTGGCTGAGACATGGTTTGTATATTTGTCATGCAGTCTATGGCCATTGTATTAACAATGCAAAACTAGTTTCTAATACTAAAATAATGGGAATAATTAAAGATATGGTTTGAGAGAAACAGAGGAAAAACAGAGAGTGATTGAGAGAGAAATGAATAAGTTGTTCAAGGGAGAGGATGAAGGAAAAGCCAAGGCCCCTTATTGGAGAAAACAGAGAGGGATTCAGCATTATATAGGCACAGGTTCTCTCTCTCTTTCAAAAAAGGGAATATATTTTCGTATTCTCACACATATTTTTTATCTGTTATCCTTTTTAAAATAATGAAATATATTTCCTAGCACACCTTTTTTAATGCATTCTGTAATCAATTCTTTTTTTACAGTGTTTTATATGAATAGAGATTAGCATCTAAGAACCGTTAGTTATTGTAAGAAACAAAAATAATAAAATTAGTCTATATTTAAATGGATAAAATTAAAAGATAAATATATGTGTTTCTTTTAAGATTCACACTAACTGATTTGTGACCTTGATCATTTGTAAATGATTTAGTGGCTTAGATTTATAATTCTCGATGACAATTTGAACAATTCTCATGTTTCCCTACAGTTATTGGTTACAATTATGGAAGTAAATAAATTATTATTACATAAAAAAGAAATTAAAAGAATTAAAATACTAACATAAACCTAGCTTAAGCTTTCTTTTAATTTAATTTATAATATATAATAATATATCATGGATTATGCCTATGCTAATATTTTAGTTTTTTTAATTCATCGTGGGTCAACACTAGATTTTTATTTTATAAAAAAATTCAATAACAAAAGCACATTGTTTTCTATTTTTAACGCCACTTAGAAATAGTGATAAAAAGCAATGATTTTGAATTTGTAAGGATCAAACAGTGACCAAGTTTCAACTAGGACCATTTTCAAATTAAAGTCAAAGTTTAGGGATAAAAACATATTTTTTTCCTTTTCTAGATTCATTTGAGGATTAGATATGTTTTTTGTCTCTTAACTTTAAGTGAAAATTGGAATTGGTCCCTTCTCGAAACTTTGACCCAATCTAGTTCTTCAATTTTACAAATGTTTGGATTTTGGATTTAGTTTTTTTAACCAAATTTTGTTAAGTTTATTTATGTTTCAAATGCATTTCAAGATTATTTTTTAGCTAACATTAAAGCGGAGATGTGTCAAATAGTGTAAAAAACTCAATGTTATCATAAAACGCATTTAAAACGTTAAGTCAACTTAACAAATTTTGGTTAAAATGACAATATCCAAACATTTATAAAGTCAGAAGACTAAATTAGGCCAAGTTTTGTTGGAAATCCAAGTATAAGTGTAAATCTGACATTGAGTCAAGATGAGAAAGTTGAGCAACATACAAGGATGAAGACCTAAACTCATTGTCTTAAAGTTTTGGGTTGAGAGTGATGTCAATCCCTTATGTATGAGTTAGAGTACTCTTGTCTTATTGTTGTTATATCTTCCCGATAATCTCCTCTCAAAAGATCCAACTAATTTCATTTTTTACTAAAAATTAAGAAATCACTTCGATAAATTTTGACTTTTCATATTCATAAACAATAAAAATAAAGCAATAGCTATACTAACAGATATAAAATTTTATATTAATGAGACCAACATAATAAAATGGATTTATTTAGAACTCATTTATATATTAAAAATAAATTTATTTTAAAAACGAATATTTTTTATGATATTATATATATATATATATATATATATATATATATATATATATAATCATGGGAAACAATATTCAAATTTAAGCAAACAAATATTTTTAATAATATTTATGTATAAATTTTAATTATTTTATTTATTTATTGCTTCAAAACTATTCCAATGTTTAAATTTATACAATTTTTTTCAATAACTATAATTTAAAATATTTTAAAAATTATTATTTTTTATTTTATGAAATCAAGAACAGTAATTTTAAATTTTAAAAAAATGTTTATTAATTTTAACAAAAAATATATATTTATGTAATATTATAAATTTTACATATTTTATAAACATAATATATATATATATATATATATATATATATATATATATAAAAGTTATATAAATAAGAAATTAATTTTATACTTTAAAGATATTCTATAATTTTATATATGAATCATAAGTGACCAAGTATCTCTATTTTGATTCATATTTTTATGAATTGTGATATATATATATATATATTATAATGCTTTCTTTTAGTTGAAAACTATATACACAAAAATAATTCAAACTAGACTTCCGTCCAATCTAAAGTTTATAAGATGTTTTTATAGTTGATTTGGTGAACACTCTATTTAGAATGTAAATTGCAGTTTTTAATGTCTATCTCCAGTATGACTCTGATAAGGTAGAATAATAAATCATGTTCGTTACCATATATTTAAGAGTCATGTTTTGTATTTCAGCCACATCGTTCATACTAGGTGATCCCTATATTATGCATTGTGGAACAATTCTAGATTCATTCTGGTAATTGGAAAAAGGTCCTTGATGTTTTTCACCTGAACCATCATATATATATATATATATATATATATATATATATATATATATATATATATATATATATATATATATATATATCATACTATTCACCATGATTAGATAATGGTCTTAATTCTTTTGTTAAGTTGATTTTTAACTACAACCTTAAATGATTTGAATACTTTCCAATGATTGAGATTTTTCATTTTAGTTTAGCCTGATTCACTTTAATGCATTCAACACAAACATCAAAGTTTGTGAAGTCGATAGAATCCAAGATCTCATCTGATACATGTCATTCAACTCTATTAATAGAAATGTAACCTAGGTGTTTGTGTCACAATGCTCTTTAGATAGTATTATCAATTTTAATATTGACCTCCGAGAATGGATCGAACTAAAAAATGTACATTTCTTTACATGTCAAACATCACATTTGATATATTTCTTCTTTACATGTACCATTTTTCTGCAAAGGAAATAATTGTCACCCTAATTTTTTTTTTGTGTGTGTTGAATCCTTAATGGTTTTGTTCTTATGATCCTTAATTTTCTTAATGTAATTCTTATCTTTAACGGTGCTTACAAAATGACCTCAAAAATATCACACTTAATTATCATAAGACTCATGCGAGTTGAATAATCTCTTTTAGAAGTATTAGAGACAGTAAGATAAATTAATTTCTTACTCCTCAATATAACATTAAAATCCATGTAGTCAAGAACAATTTATATATTCTCTTTCCGATTCTTCAAATCTATTTCATTAAAAACCGAAACAAAATTTATTGAATCAACAGTAACCGAATTAATAACAAAACAATAACAATTACAAAGAGTTGATAAAAATTACAAAATCTTATAAAACTAGACAACATCA
This sequence comes from Vigna unguiculata, assembly GCF_037176805.1. Classification (NCBI taxonomy): domain Eukaryota; kingdom Viridiplantae; phylum Streptophyta; class Magnoliopsida; order Fabales; family Fabaceae; genus Vigna; species Vigna unguiculata. Next base: position 45,623,085 of record NC_140795.1, on the reverse strand, counting down.
AACAATACCATTTTTAGTCAAAAATAAAAATTAAACAATACCAATTAACTAACTTAACTATATTAAACATAAATATGAACAGAAAAAAAAAACTTAAGATTAAATTTACTCTAAACTGAAATTTATTCCAAATAAAGTGATCATGGACTTGTTACTTATTACACTATGTAATTTGATTTTGAAAAATATGATAATTGGGTAAAAAGAAATCGGTAGAGAACGGCAGAATAAAATTTTGAAAGAAAAAATAAACGATAAAAAAAAAAAAACAAAGAAAAGTAGAGAGAAATAAAAAGAAAGAAAAGTAATAGGATTTTAAGGCTCGAGACTTTACAAAGAATAATTAAAAATGTTTTTTTTTGTGAAGTTAAAAAAGTAAATAAATTTAAGTCACATTTTTAACCATTGTATAATTACTTATTTTTGTTATATTTAAGACAGAAAAAATACTATTATTAACTAAGTTTTCCTAATTAATTAAATAATGGTCCAAATTCTTATGGTATTTGTATTTTGTGACGGAGTAGAAAAGCGTTTCCCAATGACTTTTTGGCTTTTTTTTTTTCTCCAGAGTACGAAGGATAATGATGAGTCTTACGTTTATGAAGAATGAAATGATGATTAGGGTTTAATTAGTTGAAATTTTAGTTGAAACATGTACGTTTTTGTGTTCATAATAATTAGATCAAAGAGTAGGGTGGCTTGTAATAATCATACATTATGTGTTATGCTTAAACAAATTATTTTTTAGATATTTGTTTGGATTATGATATACATAGTTAACATATTTGGACTTATTATTTATATATATTTATAACAAATGTACGTGTTTTATTTGATGATATCCTTAATTATCTTCTTTAACACCACTATGCCTATTTATCATCTTATTATTATAACAAAAATTAATAAATAAAGTTAATAGTAGCAAACAAAATCATACTTCTTCTTAGCTAAAGAACACCTTTTCATTCAATTTTTTTTTACCTTTTATCTTTTCAATAATACTTCATCTTACATGCTTCACTTATCAATGAAGGGATGAGTTCCATAAAACACGCTTGAGGTATTCTTTAAGTTACATTTAAACAATATAAAAATAAATAAATAAATAATCCACTCTTTTCATTTCAATGAGTATCAACTAAGTAAGGAATTTCACTAAAAATAAAATAAGAATAAAAGAGATATTAACTAAGAAATTTAACATATAATACAACTTAATGATCAATAATATTTGTTTACAAGTTTAAATGTTGAAATTTCATTCGAAATATTGAATTAATTTTAGTTGTTATTAAATATTATTTTAGTATATTTAGCATTTCATTTTAATTATCTTTTAAGAACTGCACTTCAAGTTTAATTTAATATTGTAAAATAATAAAATGAGTTTTGTATTTACTTATATATTAAAAATTTGATCTTATTTATAGTTAATATGTTAGATTTTTAACATATTTCTCGTATAAGGTATAAATATTTCAAATATGAAATTAGATATTAATAACGATGACATGATAGATCCAATAAACAAGATTTGAAAATTTACATACACTTATATGCTGAAAATCTATGTTATATATAATCGATGTAGAATCTTCAACATTATTTAAAAAATAAAATTTACCTCAACTCTAATTAAATTTGAAAAGTTATAAAAAAATTTGTTATGAAATGCTTAAATTCAAACAAACACTCCACCATGATACCTCCGATCCAACTCAAAGTCGGTTTGTTAAAAAAACTCCTTCAACCACTTTACGGGAAACACCATTAAGAAGTTAATGCAAATTATGAAAGGCAAAAGCAGAAGAAACTACAAAAGTCTTGTCCACTATGCTATGTTTCTAGTCTTTGGAATACCATTTTTCTCCATCACCATAGCATGCCAATAAAATATCTGTGAAATTGAATGAATTTATTTGAGAAAGAGGGTAAAAAAAGTTAAAGTGGGGTGAAAAATGATTAAAAAAAGGACATTAAAAACATAGAAGTACTTACAAAAATGGACATTACATGTTGTGACAAAAGTTATGAAGAGGCAGCTTTTGTAGGGAAGCAATTGGAAAATGGGGGGAAATCGTATCAAATATGAGAGTAAAGACATTTAGACAAATGGTTGTGTTGGTATCAACCAAAGATTACAAAAGAACAAAATGACGAATATAGAGTTAGAGGAGTTCATGTCACCAAAACACCACACACTTCAATGAACATATGAGTCGGTGTGGTGGGTAGGTTTCCCTTCAACATTGGCTGAGTTTCCAATCAAACCATTCTAAATATTTTATCAAATCATTTACGCTTTGAATCGATCATATATTCACCTAATGGGGAACTTTGTTTCCATATATAATAGAAGTTTAATTAAGTGTTTAAAACAGTTTTATTTTTATAAATAGCTTAAGAAAGGTATCTATTTAGATGGTCTGTTGGGTCTTTCGAGAGAGGATCATCGGGAAGATATAACACTAATGAGTGACACTACTCTTAACCCAAAATCTTAAGCAAAACTTTAAGTTTATGAGTTTATGAGTCTTCATCTTTATATGATCCTCTACTTTCTCATTTTTATTCAATGTGGAACTTAGACTCACATCAAACAGTACTCTAGACTCAGCCAGGTAAAAGCCTATGAAGTTATTACACACGTAGTGGACTTGTGAGCATCAAAGTATCTTTGCAAGAAGACCACTCAATCAGATGTTAAGAGATTTTATCCAGACACATCTTGAATTGCATCAATGAGTGAAAAGATATATCACGAGCTTATAATAGAGAAGAAGAGAACCAAAAACATATATAATAAATTATTAAAAATTTAAGGTGAATTGAGACTCTCTCGTTGAATAAAAATTTTAACACAATCAATATATAACTAGAAAAACTATAAATTTATTATTAAAATTTTGAATTGAAAGTGGTATCTTAAGCTCTTTTGTATAGATTTGTTTATTGATGCTAAATATTTCTAATGCTCACAAAAGAACTAACAACAAAGTAATGGTCATACTAATATACTTATAAAGATATATTAAAAAAAAGTAAAAAGTAAAAGTGCATAAAGTATATAATACATATGTATCACATTTTGAATAATTGAAGGGAAAGGTGATTAATTATGTCAACGATATAACCTAATGAAATTATAAAAGTAGGAAATTTGAGAGGGTGGAGAAAGATGGAGAATGTCGACAGAAGCATGCATATTTCAAAACTTAGGAAGAGTCGTGCTTTTCTCTAAGACAAGAAACATGAGAAGTCTCGAGATTTTCAAAGTTGAGTAATCATACTTCTTTCATTTTAGCTGCAAGACTCAAACCTCTTAAATGCGACTATTTATTTATAATAACTTATATTCACAATTAATTTTAAATTATTTTATATCATAAGCATTTATAATTGTTGAAGAATACCTTCTAATATAGAATACGTCGGTATTCACATTGCAGCACAATAAACATGAATTCACAGTGAGACAAGGATTCCATTTAACGTGTTTTGCAAGTGGGGAATAATCCAAAATAAGCACTTAATCGTAAATCGTTTTCAACGTATTTTTTATTTTTTATTTTTCTGAATAACTTTTTAAAATAAACTACATGTTACACCATAGAAACTTACTGTATATATATGAATAGTGTACGTGAATCGAACCCATAAAAAAACAATATATTTTATCTGCTTCAGATTTTTTCTTGGATTTGGTGCATTTATTTCGTAAAATACGGTAAAAAAATTGAGAGGTGGAGATATGGGAACCGGATCCTCTCCTACCTTTTTTCTCTCCGGTCTTCTGCAGCTTATTTGTATACCGTTGGATCAAATTCACGGTTGTGATCAAAGGTGCCAATTTTAAGAGCAAAAAACAAAATCATTTTTTATAATGTCAGGCAATTTTTTTCAAATGACTAAATATGTTTATAGTTCATATACATAAAATCAGAATTTGTTATTTTTTAAATTTTTATATATTTTGAAATCTAAATTTTAATATATTAATTTTTAAACTTTAAAAATAAATATATATAATCATTTTAATTTAATTGTTATTAATTTTTTTATATATCAGATTAATATTTTAGCAAAAACATAATATTATAAATAACCTAAATGATAAACTCGTTTAACATAAAAAATTTTATATATATATATATATATATGATCTTTTAAATTTAAATATCAAAATATATTAAAGTTTATAACAATACGAATTTCAATCTTTAAAATTTAAAAAAAAAAAGAACATATTTATCTCTTTTTTAAAACAAGATTAAAATTTTATTTTAAATATTTTAAGCAAAGAAAATTGTGTTCAATAATTTGAAATGCTTGATGTTATCATTCTCTTAAATAGTCAAATATCCTCGTAAAGTTCAATTTTTCTCATTTTTTAAAACCTTAAACGCTTCCAAAATATTTTTTTTAATATCGTCTTCTTTAATCTTCTCTCATTTCACTTTGGAGAAACATTTAGGATAACTATCTTTTCTAACGCAAAATTAAAATTTATTCATATTTGAAACTTTTATATATTTTGATCTCCAAACTTTAAAAATAAATGAATCTAATTTTTTTAACCTAATTTCTTTAATTTTTTTTATGTGTCAAATATATTTTATACTAACATTAAAGTTATTTGTACTATTTGATACGTTTCTAATTCAATATATACTTGAAAACACATTTGACACGTTAAAAAAATTTGACGTAATTGAGTTAAAAGAATTATATCTACTTATTTTTAAAGTTTAAAGATCAAAATGTATCAAAATTTTGAACATAAGTGAATTTTAATTTCACATTAAAATTTAGGGATTGAAAACATATTTAATTCAAAACATTTATCTTGAAAGTTTTATCTTGAATCTTAACCATTAATGACATCCCATCGAACGGTTTACATAGTGACGGAGAGGAGTGGAGAATGGAGTGGTAGGAGAGGATAGAATTCCATAGAAAAGTGATTTTAGTGTAGAAAGAAGTAAGTTCCAAGATTTGTGAATGGAAGCTGATAAATGAGAGAAGAGTGTGTTGGTTTTGGAGTATGACAAACAAACTTGAATGTTTTTTATGAAAGTAAAGACATCATAAGAGACTATATGCTATGACAAGGAGGATTTTGAAGAACGTTGGTATCCACATATTCCAACTTCATTTTGTACCATAATTCACCAAAATCCTTTCAAATTAATGTGTACCCCAGCTTTAATAATTATGCATGCGTACGTTCAGACATGTTTTATCCTCACACCAACAATGGGGTAAATATGTTTACACTCTTTCGAGAAAGGAAAATTTTTACTTTTTTGCTTTTCCAACAAATATATCACTGTCATTTTAATGCGTTATATTTCTTACATTAATTAAATATAAAAATGTATTAAACTTGAATTTTTTATATTAGTTAAGTGACTACAAATATAATTGGTTTTATGAATTGAATAAAAGTTATAATTCACTTTATAATATAATAATGAAATTTGTTGAATCTATTATGACTTTTAAGGATGGTTCCTCTTATCAATAGTTATACGAAATTTTAAGAAAATAAATAACATGATAAGAGAAACACAAAAGATGTATAAGAAAAGCATTTTTATCAAATAACACGAAACTAACATATACGTATGAATATGTTCATATTAGATATCATTATATATGAGTTTTGTTATCTTACGTACTTGACAAAATAATTCAGAAAATGTTCCTATGTAAGTTTTTATCATGATACTTTAATGTAAAAAATTAGGTAAAAGTAATTAGAACAATACTAATGTTTAGCGTTAAGAATTATTAAAAATACATGTTTAATCTAATGTATGTTACACAATGTGGACGGTGAAGATAAATCTGATATAAACGTTGGTACTATTATTGTTTGAAAATTGAAAACATGTCCAGAAATAATGATATATATAAAAAAAATGAATGCGAATATGATTCAAAAAGTAAAACTCATAATGAACACATTGTATGGTCAACGATTGCATCAATCAAATCACTTGAAAGAAGTGTTTGGGTAGTGCATGTGCATCCTATGTTTGATACATTAGAGACTCCTGAAAATCGGGTAATGTGAAACACATACTTACCTTTAATCAATTTCTGATCAACAAAATCAACTAAGAGAATCTATTTCCATCGAACTATAAACCAACTTGTTATAATATCTTCAACACTTAACAGTTGTCTGAATATTTCGTACAATGTGTATGCATGACATAGAAAAAAAATATGAAAATGCATGAAATGAAGCATGCTTACACAGTAATAGAATAATTAGGAGATACATATACGTAAATTGGAAAACCGTGTCACATAAGTTACACGATGAATTGCTGACAAAAGATGAGTGAGTTTTGTCCTCAATTGTAGATACAATGTAATCAATAATTAATACGTAATGATGTTAGAATGACTAAAACCTATAGTACTAATCAGGACAAAACTCTTTTTACTTGAAAGTGTAATAGTCTAAACATTACGATTCGATTGTAATTCGGTTCATTTAGGCTTTGTCATGGGAGAATTGATGTCACCTGCAACAATCTCTCGCAGTAATTGTCCTACTAAGAATCTCACTCTTGGATTGTGATTTGGCTCACTTGGTCACCGTCATAGGATAATTGTGCAACCCGCAACAATCTCCCCTTAACAATTGTCCACTAGGAATCGAACTCGTGATCTTGACTTTAATGACTATAACTTTTAGTTCTTGGTGGATAATTGTTAAGAGAGAGATTGTTGAGGGTTGAATCCAACCGTGAGATTTTTGGTAGGACAATTGCTAAGGGGGAGATCGTTGCAAGTATCATCAATTGACTTGTGATAAAATTTTCGTGACGTCCTTATACTCTTAAATAAAAAAGTTATGCCCTAACTAATGATTATAGTTTTTATAGTTTTTATAGTTTTTATGTTAATGGTTAGCGTGTTTAATCCTGACAATACATACAATATACTAATACGTAAAAATACAAAATCATTCTAGCTCCATGGGTTCAACGAAATGAAAGGGCGATGAACATAGAACTGTGTTACGGAGGTAAGAGATTGGGGTTTTAAGGGTAGATTAGAAAAAAAAAATAACAAAAACAAATAAAATAAAGAAAAGAGAAAAAAAGTCCCAGCCCATTAACAAGTAATTAATTTGTTAAATAAGAATAAGAAAATCAACAAAAAGATCGCTTGTGCGAGGTACATTGAATGTGGCTAAATGATTTAACTTCTAAGTAATATAAGGGAAGATACTTTGATAGAACAAGAAAGTTTGCTTAAATGAGACATATTTTTCATTTACAAGAAGGATCTTAGGGAACATTTAATGTTGGAGCTCAAAGTCTCACTTGATAAAACTAGATGCTCTTATAATTAAATGAAAACTTATACAACATATTGATATGGGTGCAAAAAATAATAAATAAGTTTAAAAATAGATACCGAAATAATATGGTTTAAAAAATAAGAATTACAATAAAAAAAATTATCACATTTTGAACCCCTCTCTCTCTTTATAGCTAAATTAACTATGGGTTACTAAATTACTGATTGTTGAGTTTAAATATAGTCAAATCAAATGTTAGTGTAAGTTTTAATTCAACGAAATTTTTATTTAGTAATTATTTTTTATGTCACATTTTTGAATGATATTGATCACTTTTTGTTCATTTCTTTGGAAAATTATTAAAATTAGAAAATATTTTAATTCAAAAACGTAGAAAATATTTAATAAAAAATGATTTTATAACATGTCAAAATAAAAATAGTAAGAATGAAGGATAAAGTAATGTTATTCCTTTTAAGATATTTGAAAGTAAAATTGAAAATATTTGAAGGTAAAATTTATAAAAGTTTGTGAATGATACGATGAATGTGAGAGATAATTTTTTTTTCTTAAAAAATTACGTATTTGCTAATATGGTTAAAATTAATAGAAAATGAAATGTCATTGGTTAAAATTAATTTAAAATAAAACATGGATGACAAAAAAAAAAAAATTGGCTCGCTAACGTAGTTTAACAATCATTAAGATAAATAAAAACATACAAAGTAACATTTTTGACAACTTTTCACTCTAAGACTTGTTCGTAACTTAGTTTAACAACTTAAACATCCTAAACCTTATAAAATTGGTTTAGAAATGTGAGGTTTGTTCCTATTTATATATTATAATATGGTATTATATCTAATTGATGTAAAAATTTCACCACACTTTCTCACGTCAAGGACATCGAATGAGAATTAAGGAAACCTTAAGTGAGTAATACGATAGGCCAAAATCTTGACTAAGATACTCATTTAACTCTGATATTAAGGTAATGGATATGAATGACAAAAAAATTCGTACCCAAGACTTTGAGAGATACTAAAGTGACATCCTTAATGAATATAAATATTTAATTATTCCCTTTGTTGACTGGATGTGTACTATCATGGTATTTGATTCATGAATACATGTTATCTGCTAATAATTATTACTAATTATTATTTCATAATTTTCTTTTAAACTCAAGCAAATATACTTAAAATTTATATATGTTTCAAAGAGTTAATATGAAACTCCTCATTTGCACCCATAATTCTTTGAATCATACAAAATATTTTCTAATTTAACAATTGGATCTTTATTATGATATTTAAAAAATATGTAAAGAATTCAAAGTATGCGAAGAAGTATAATATGTCTTATTTTCAATTATCTTCCCTTTTATCATTTTTAAAAAATGAATTATCTTTTTATTATTTATCTAATACCTATTTAACAAAAAAAAGTTTAAAAATAAAAATAATTTATCAAAATCTAATAAAAAAATTGAGAGATGTAATTATCTAAAAGAAAAATCTATAATAATCAAGTCAAAATTAAAAAATGATTATAGAAAAATATATAATACATAATTTTTCTTCTCTATTCTTAAAATAATATATACATACAAAATTCATAAGATGAAAAATACTATTTATTAAACTAATATCTCATTATCAAGTGAGATAAAATACAATTATCCCTTTTATCTTTAATAATAAAATAATATATATATGAGAAATAAGAATATATAGGAAATGTGATTTTGTATCTAACTTCCTAATTTTTTTTCATAAAAAAAAAAAAAACAAATATGAGTCATAATATGTGAGAAACCAATAAAGATAATAAGAGAGAACACAAAAATTATTTTAATAAACTTGTTCATGTTTTATTGTATTTAATTTTATGTTTTATTATTCATTAACATTAAATGTTATATTTTATAAAATAAGTAAAAATATACTTGATTTAATTTTTATTAGTACAATATATATTACTAATTTTAAATTTTTTTAAAATTTTATGAAGGTCCTACCCCAAGTGATCAAAATAAAATTAATAGTGAAAGAAATATTAATCAAAGAAAAATTAGAATTTGACTTCATATATTTCTAACTTTTTATTTAGATCTATGAAATCAAGTTATTTTGTAAATAATTAATTTATTGACGATAATGCTAAAAGAGGTTCATCGCGTTGATTATGTATAACTAAAAGAGTAATTAAGGATGAACAAACACTTCCATTAGGAATTTTAGAAGATGCAATTTTAAGCTAAGCAAATGCTCCATTAATGTTAACTTGCAGAACATATAATGTAGGGTTTTACTATCACAAATAGAAAATTAATGCGATTTAGAAAAAAAAAAAAAAAACATGCTTCATGTTATTTCACTTTCCACTAGAAAGATAGTTTTTTTCTTTTCTTTTATTTTTTCTCCACATGTTCCACCATTTTCGGGTGGGTCACATATTAGATTATGGAATCTATGTTCCTACTTGCTACAACAATGTCAATAACTAGTATGTGAAAAATTTTCAGATTCTAAAGAAAATGACGATGGTATTTTTCTCTCAAGGTATTGTTTACAAATTAGCCAAAAAGAATATATATGAAAAAAAAAATCAAAAATAGTATTTGTATATTTTCACCCAAATTTATAATTGGTGAATTTTTATTTTGAAATAAAAGACTCACCGACCATAATAATTACATTTCGTTAGATCTTTCACTAATCACGATATCTGAATATTGGTCTTCTAAGACTCAATTAATTAATCAATTGTCATGATAATCTTTGAGGCATGTATTGCATTCTGCCACAAGCAATAAGGTCCAAGTCAACCACACGAGTCAATCATGTGTACTTGACTTTTGGAAGAACAAAATAATATGTGTGCATATTCAATATAAATGAAAATAGTCAATGATAGCAAAAGGATGAATATAATGACAGTGACAAGAATAGGAATAAATATATATAAAAAAAGGTAAAAAATATTTTGATGTCTGTAAGAAAATTTCAAATTCGCTTTAATCCTTCAAAAAATAATTTTGACCTATTTTTATCACTTTAATTGTAAAATACTCCACTTTTATTCTCAAAAAGTAATTATAATTAATGGTATTGGTAATTATAAATAATAAAAAAAATATAATTATAGTTTTTTCAAGTTACAGAAACAGGATACAAATACTTTGAAAAGGTTGAAATCAAATAATTTTTTCAAAGCAATAAAAATATAGTTTATCCACATATATACATATATAGTGTACAAATAATAAAACTATGATTGCAAAAAGTATTGATAATATAATGGTAACAAAATTTAGACACTCGTGAACTGTTTATGAACGTTTAATAATGTGAGTAAATGTATAAAAAGAATAAGAGATCTGTGACACTCTTTTAATGATACGACATTACTATTTTTTTCAACGTAACAATATTAGATGTTCAATCAAAAAGTAAACTTAATCTCTTTTTGCTGTAATTATAAAAACTAAAACAAAACTAAAGAAAAAAACTATGAAAATCATATTAAAGTATTTAAAAAAAAGTAAGTGAATATCATACTTAATAAATTAAGCATATAGAAAATTTATCATATATATATATATATATATATATATATATATATATATATATAAAAGACTAATTTACAATATATAATTGGTGCAAATTTTAACTTCCAAACCAATTGTATAAGATTGAGTTAGATTGAAAAGTTCACTTTTTAATATGATATAAAAGTCATCTAAAATATATCCTGATGATGTTTGTTACTTGTTGGACACGTTGTATCAATTGGTATCATACCATTATCAAACTATCTACAAATATTTAGTTTCACACTCAAAATAATATAAAATGGTATGTTAAAAATTTTACATTGATAGGGTTGAGTTAAGTTTAAAATTTATTTTTTAATAATATCATTCTCTTAAATTAAAATATCTCTTTCTAAATATTCTATTATAGGTAGCATGAAGACCAACTCGCTCCTAATATGAATAATTTGTCATGTATTTATGTGATTGCTGCAAATGAGTTCATCCCACTATTTGATTTTTTTTATAGCTCATTAATAACCCACAAATAATCTCAATTTTAAGTTTTAATATCCATTAACACAAAAAAGTCCTTTTATGTCTGGCGCACTTTTTTGTTTTTAAGTCTGCTTTAGATCAGACATAGAATCATAAGGCGTAAATTTACGTCTATAAAAAAAATAGATGTAAATTTACGTCTAGTGCAAACAACCAAACATGAATTTACGTAGAAGACGCGGAAAATGGTGCTTTAGGAGGTTGCTCGTTGCACACCACTATGGATGGTGGTTCATGTAGCTGCCACAGTTCGAAGGAGACCCACTGTCACGTCCCCACTGCAGTTGGAGACCACACCGTCGCACACCGTTGTCGCACACCGCTACTGCAAATGGGAGGGTTTCAAGCTTTTGGGATATGAAAATTGAGGCAAACGAACATGGAGCCAAACAAAAATAAAAGCAAACGCAAAATGGAAGCAAACGAGAAACGCACACTGCCGTCGCATACCATTGTTGCAAATGGGAGGGCTTCAAGCTTTTGGGAAAGGAAAATGGAGACAAACGAAAATGGAAGCAAACGCAAAATGGAAGCAAATTAGAAACATACCTTTGGTGGGTTTGATGTCGTCGTCCCTTTTGCACATAGAGAAAACCCTTTCGCGCACAAAGATGAAGTACTGGAGAAGAGGATTTGAAATAAAAAATTTAACGTTTACGTTTGACGATTCAAGGTTAGACGTAAGTATCACAAATCTGATCTTGGGGCACCAAACATAAATATTAATTACTCATTTACATGTATGTGATCGATATTTTTAATGTCTAATACCTCTGTATCATATATGAATGTGCATACGTTAAAGTCTATTTTGTGCTAATGATCTTTAAATTATGTTTTCACAACAACATTTATGCTTTAAAGATAGTGAATCATGTACATACATTTATTTGCGAAAAGAGATTACTAGCTTTTGTCAAGGAATCACATCACACTCATTTATTCTTTATTTACATTGTATTACAGAAAGAGGGGAAATAAACAAGGTGAAATTTATTTATTTACTATAAGTATTTTATTTTACTTTACTTTTACTTTTATTTTTATTTTTATTTTAATATCATTATCATTGTAATAATAAAAATATAAATAATAATAAAATATTAACGACATATGATGTAAATATTAATAAAATATTTATAATATACTTTTCTAACATAATGTAAATATTATAACATTTAAGTATGAATTAAGAGTTTCACAGTTAAAATGAAAAAAATTATATAATAAAAGTTGCAGAGAAGAAGAGAGAAAAGAAAAAAAAAATGAGAGGAAGATATTGGCTTTGCTTTTCTTTTTGTGAAGTGACCAAGTGACGAGTGAAAATCACACAAATCATTCTGCATACGAGTTAAGGACAAATAAGAGAGTGTGATAGGTTCGTAGTTTTCATAAAAAAGGCAAGGAAAACAAATCATGTGAACTCTTTTTTTATTTTTTTTCCTTTCATTTTTATTCGTAGAAAAGAATAATCACAATTAATGTGCAATCTCTCTTAAACATCACTTTCATGCCCCAAATAATTAAGATATTGATTATAGCTCTGTTCCATTTATCACTCAGGTATCACACATTGCCGACAATATTTTGTGGAAGATTGTTCACTACAGCTGCAAATTTGTTATTATATTACGTGTTTTCATATCTAAAACATGTGATTTCAAAGATTAAAGATCCATTTTTTTTATCTCCATCATACTTTATTTTAATGAGATTTGTAGAATAATTGATGAATCATTTATAAAGGTCTAGTTTCATATTCAAAATATTAAGTTATCAATGTAAGATGTTATATTAAATATTTCATGTTAATTAAAAACATAGTTAAATTATACTATATACACAATTTAAAATCTCACTTGAATCTCATCTTACAATATAATTTAAATATACTTAAAAAAAATTCATTTCTAAAGGTAAAATCGCAATAATCAGTTTTGTTTTTCATAATCAATCATACTATATATATAGTCAATTAACACTCTCAATTAATAATTTAGGTATAATGTTAAAATAAATTATTCTTAAGTTCGGATCCACCGGATGTTAATATTTTTTAATACGGTTTAATTTACAAAGGTTAAGTGAGATATAGATTGAAATATATGTGTTATTGTTTTTGAACTATTTAAACGTTTATATGTCGTAATAGATTTTTGGTGTCTATTTTCAAAACTATTAGTGTAGGAAACAATTATAACACCAGTTGTTTTGGTTATTTTTTCTTTGATCCCACAACCAAGACATATCCGAATGAGATAAAAAAAGTGTGGTTTTTTGGCTTTGGTTATGAACCGAAGCATAAACCTCAATAATAGGTTTCAGTTCTTTCAAAAACGAAACATAACCCGTATAATGGAAAAAAATGGGAATTAGGCTTCACATGTTTCAACAAGGACAAAAATTTGACAAGGTGAATACTTTGTTGTTGTAAGTACAGAATGGTTCGCTTTCTCAATGCAATAATATTCTCCTTCACCAAAGCACTGAAACATGTCCAAATGATTAATAAACGAAACAAAAACAAAAAAAGGAAATCGTGTTCGTATACAGTGTTACCTTGATTATTGAATGGCGTGGAGGCTTCACATTCAAAAGAGGAGTGACGCAAAGGCTTCGAAGTCGCCTTTCAAGTTTCCAAGAAGAAGAACGAATGGAAAGTTATGAATGGAATAATGAAAAATGAAAAAGGGAGACGAAGGAGATGATGACGTTCGCGTTCTTGAGGAGAAGAATGAAAATGGAGGAGAAGAACGGAGGCTATGGAGATGGAGAAAAATGAACAGAAAAGGAAGAACCGAAGAATGACGTTCGCAAATGAGGCTTTTGTGAAATTGCAAAATGAATTTCGCAAGGGAGGCTCTCATGAAAATAAACCCTAGACAGAGTTTTAGGCCTTGGTTATTAGAATAACCAATGCATATAGGCTATCAATTATTTAAAGAACTAAAGCCTATAACATTGCAAAAAATCTCAAAAATTCCACTGGTGACAATTTTGTAAATATTTGCACAACTACAGACATCAGTTCTTTAAAATATTGAACCTAGTATTATAGGTCTCAGTTATTTTAGAATCGAAGTTTATAGTTGTGCAAAAAAATTTAAAAATGTTATTGCATTTTGAAAGACCTCAATTTTTTTAAACCAAAATCTATTAGGTGATTTGAAAAATGTTTTTTTCACTAGTGAATATAGATAAATTTGTTTTAAAAATGTTGGACAAATTATGCCCAAATTAGAGTATGAATCTCATAATTTTAATTTATTTGGACAAATTAAATTTTTTTTTGTAATGAAATGTTTTGGTTGGACAGAGAAATTAAAAATATTTAAAATGTAAGTATTTGTTTTTTAAGTATTTCAATTGCTAAATTAGTAGAAATTAAAATAGCCTCAAAATAGATGGAATTTGAAATTTTTTTCACTCACAACCTCACACTGTGACTCTCTTGACCTGTAATAATATAAATTATTTAAATATTTTAAGTTGACTAATATTTTTAAAATTTAATTTAAAAATTTTATACATTAAAATAAATGCTTAATTATGTTTTAAGTGCTTGATAAATTTGGAAACTCTTAATTGAGTGCTAATATATTTTAAGTTGACTAATATATTTTTTTAATTTTTTAATTTTTTAATTGTTGTCATTTTATGTTTTATAATTTTGTTTTCATAATTTTACATTTAGATTTTTATATTTTTCTAATTATTTTAATTAATAATTTTAATTAAATTTAAAAATTATTTTCTTTAAATACAATAAATATTTGAGAAAGATCTCGTCATCAAGTCTTTTGTAACAAGATATTACGTGACAACATGTATAAAGAGAAACAATATAAGTATCAAGTTACAAAATTAATTGTCCCATTTAAATGTAAGATCTTGATCGAAAAGTTTTTAAATTTTAAACTCAATAAAACATAAAAAAAATACTAGAGACTCAAACTAAAAATTTTCAAATGTATCGATAACTCAAAACATACTTAAACATAAAATAAATATTATTAAAATAAAATTTTATCTAATAAAAACTTCAATTATTTTATCCGATTACTATTTGCCTGGAAAATTTCAAATAGGTGACAGGTTAAAAGTTTTAAAGCTCTGTCTGAAAAATATTATATTATTTTAAAAGTTACAATTTACGTTACAAATTTCTATATAAGAAGGGATATAGTTGAAAGTTTAAAGTTGTGACCGAAAAAGAAAATATTATAAATTTACATGAATAAAAATTCTGAAATGAATTTTAAATAAAAAAATTTTAAATTTATAAAAGACTCAAAATATAATTAAATCTAAAATAAATATTATAAAAATAAAATTTTAACTCATAAAAAATTTAATAATTTTTTTCAAATATAAAATTATGATACTAAATATTTTAATTTTTTATTGAAATCAATTATTTAAAAAATAAATAAAAAATTAATTACAAGTAATTTAAATGTAATATATTTCAAATTTGAAACTTTCCATTCAAATATGAAATAAAATTTTTAAAGTTCGTTCTGAAAAAAAAAAACTGTTATTTAAAAGAAATACTATTTGCCTTGGAAATTTCAAATAAGTGACAGGTTAAAAGTTTTAAAGCTCTGTCCGAAAAATATTATATTATTTTAAAAAATACAATTTACGTTACAATTTCTACATAGGAAGGGACAGACTTGAAAGTTTAAAGTTGTGACTGAAAAAAATTATTAAAAATACGCATGAATACAAAATCCATTTCCAAAAATGTAAGCTTTCTCGCAAAAGTGCAAGTGGACAAACATAATAATTTCACTAATTAATATACAGAAACAGACTCATAAATATCATCTAATAATTCATCAGATAAGTATCATCATGCCATTAACTTTCCCACTCAGGTCTTTTCCATTTGCATATAACATTCATCATCGTGCATGTAACTCTGCAAATGAAATAAGTTTCGGAAAGATGAAAACCTTCTTTCTAAATGAAGGGTTTTACAGGGAAATATTATAACGTGATATTTAAACTCAAATTTCAAGAATATTTTCTTTAAGTTGAATTTTATAGATTTTGTACTTGATATAAAACTTAGATTTACCTTCGGTTCTCAACCCCAAATACTTCATTCATTTATTATAAGTGATGGTGTTATCAATCAATTCATTTGTTTGATGGTCAACCTTTCTTAATTTGTTACCTACAAGTATTAAATCCCTTTCAATCCGTCAACTCCCCATTTTTTCATCATGCTTCCACTAGCATTTGTTCATGTTTATCTTTTTGTATTGATCTCTTAGTTATCTTTACGAAATTCATATCCCAAAGAATGTGGGTGTGTGTCTGTGATTGTTCAAAAAATGCAGCAACTAATTTCATTTGCAGTTGCGTTTTAGCATCTGAATCTAGTAGTCACGTGTCAGTTTTACAGATAAAATATGTTCATTTTTTTCCCGAAACTTGTAATTAGAATGTGACACTGCTTTCCAAGTTCCCAGTAGCCAACATTGGTCCCAAAAATTCTAAAACTTATCGTGAGATCTAGACTTCCCCAAAATCTAACATTCCTCAGAAGAAGACAATGGATATTGGGTGGAGGGACAGAAGGAGCACATTCGTGTCCATTTGTAGAAGCAACTAACATGATGGTGTAGTTGTCACAGTATCATGCAGATATTGCTAATTAGTGATCCAAATCCCATGAAATTGACATGTTCTTCAGCTTTGGATTTTAGCAATTAGCAACATCTGTTATTCGTAGATCATCATATTTCTTAAACATTTGATAAATAAGTCTTGAAAATTCAAAATTGAAAAAAGAAATATGAAAAAGTTGATTAACATGTAAGGTTGAAGACTCAGAAATCTATTAGCTTAAGATTTTGGGTTGAATGTGGTTTCAATCCTTTCTCTGTGCACCACTTAGGTCTCATTGTTGTTATGTCTTTCTGATGTGTTCTCTTCTCGATAGACCCATTATAATTAATAGTATCAAAATCGATGATTAAACTCGAGTGTCATTGGTATTGTATCTTCTGAATGAGTTCTTCTCTTGATAGACAATTATGATTAATAGTATCAATGTTTATGGTTAAACTCAAGTCTCAGTAGTATTATGTCTTCTCGGTGATCCTCTTCCCTCGATAAAAACCAATCTCAAAGAAACATTTTTTGATCGTCATGAGATTTATCAGTATTTTAGATAATGAAATGTTGACCCAGAAAAAGTGTTGGATTCGTCCAAAATACTATAGCTCATTGAGGTAGGATGTGTCACCATCACATTCCATGTTGTTGTTATGAGCACTAAAGATTACCAATGTTTTGGTCCTTGCATGTCTGCATCATTTGTTGGTGGGTGTGGTGGGAGAATGAAATTGGGGGGCACAGACAATCCTCATTGTGATTTTTGGTTTAGAATTTGAAGAAAAAGGCGAAGTTGATTGCAATATACTCTGAGTATGTTGTGTTATTAAAGGGAAATGACATGACCAAGTTGCTTTCAAGCTTCATAGTGTTCATATGTAAGGTTTAGGGTAGCTAACATGGTGCACCCTTATTCTAATGGAACCCTATCATGGCCTAGGACCTTACCCCAAGCCACATGCCCATGATTTTTCTGTCGTTTTCTTTAACTTCTGTGTCTTCTCTCCCTTCCTTTTTCTCTTTTGTTTTCTCAGACTCTGGTATCCAAGTGTGCCTCATTACAGTGCTGCTGCAATTAGTGCCTTTGCACTTCCTCCATCATCATGAAGGTACCAACCAGCCACATCAATCTACAACTTGTTTTACCAGATAACGACTCAGAGTTTTCCCACTTCCATTAATATCTTTAATAAAACAAAACAGTATCTATCCCAACTATACTACCAAACAAGTACAAATACCTCTAACAGATAAAGGAATCCCTTAATATACAGAAAGCGACCAAATTGTACCAAAAAATCTCTTAATATAGAAGAGTAAGCTGCCTGTATCAAAATTACTTTGGAAATATAAGGGAGTTTAAATATAATCTTTTATTATATAACATAACAAATCACAAATTTTTAATACATTGATACAAGACTTATATTAATAATTTAATAGTGTAAAAAATAATAATTTAATTTGTTTAAATATAATAATTTATACAAAAGATACAGAGAATTGTTATTCATGATTGGTGCACTAACACCAAGTCATTTTATCTTTAGTTTACTATTGGATCACGTCAAGTCAGAACACTTTTAAACTGATATGAATCCAATTATTGGCTGTTTTATATGTTGGAATATAGAATTGTTTTGGACAATTCCTTAAAAATAAGGGCGAGCATAACTGTATAAGTTCATGACCTGAACACTTTAATTCATAGAAAATTTCAATATTTAATTTATATGTATTTTCAGTCTAACTTTTTTAATACGGTGAAGTTAACACAAATTATAGTAAATAAATATATATGACTTTTCAAGATAAATATTATAAGAGCCAATTCACTAATCATATATATATATATATATATATATATATATATATATTATCATAACTTTATCCCTTAAATATGTTTTTATATATGTGAAATGGAGAAATAAAAAAATAATATTATGACCATTTGAAAAGAATAATGAAATGTTGAAGTACAAAATTCGGATGTAGTTAGAAGTAAAATGTATTTTTGAAAGAAATGAATGGATGGGAAAATAAAAGGAATTAAGCAATTTGATCTGAAATAAAAATTACCTTAAAGTTGTATTTATATGTAAAAAGATGTTTCTTTGTGAATATAAATTTCATTTTATTCTTCATAATATAATTATTAACTAATTTTTAAAAATAGAATCATTATTATTTTTTAGAAATAGCTATCGTTTTAAAATATTTTATATAAAACTGTCACATATTATTATTTTTTATATATATAATTTTTATTACTAACATTCAATACTTCTTATTTATTTTATTATTTTTCTCTTAAATATTAATTTAATTAATTTATACATATTATTAATTTATAATATAATATAAATATTTAAAAAATATAGAGACACTACTTTTGTTTTGGCCAGTATTCGTAAAGTTAATATGAATTATGAGTTGTGATGTTGTGCCCGTGAATTCATAAATGAGTAATTGGGCGTGTGCGATAAAGTGTACCGATAAAGGACACAGGGCCTTACAACATGCTCCCAAGGTGACACGTGTTTATTATCTTCAAGCAAAACATTTACTTTTCAAAAATTAAGGAGAAAATGGTTGAAGCAAAGGAAACTAGCTGTTTATTATTCGCAACTATTATCACCCGAGTTTTTTTTTTATGATATTTATGATATATATAGATGTGGTCTGAATTTAAATTTAAATTATATAATATTAAACGTTATTAATATAAAAAAGTTATAAATTATTGTTATTATAAAAATAATATTAATTTATAGATTAAATATTTTATTAATAAATATTGGTAAAATATTTTAAAGCATTTGACATATATGTCGGATACACGATCAAAACTGAAATATATGTGTATCATAGAATATTTATATTTTATTGACTATTAAAAATAATTTAATATTTAAATATTTTTTTGAATTTAATGATAATTAAACCATTTTACACAAATAAAAAATAATAAATTTAAATTATCTTATTTTTAAAAAGATTAAATATGTTTTTGGTCCTTCAACTTTTAGTGAAAATTGGAATTAGTCCCTCTTAGAAACTCTGAATCAATTTGATCCTTCAACTTTTAATCAAATTTTATTAAGTTTATTTGACGTTTCAAATACATTTCATTATAATATTTTAGTTTGTTTACACCGTTTGACACATGTTCGCTTCAATGTTAGCTGTGAAATTTATTTAAAATGTCAAATAAAATTAAAAAAAATGGTTTAAAGAACTAAATTCACATATTTTTTAAGATAAGAAACTAAATTGGTTCCAAGTTTTCAAGAGAGACTAATTTCAATTTTCACTAAAAGTTGAAGGATCAAAAATATATTTAACCCTTTATAAAAATACTTAAAAGATAAAAGAATTAAAATAACATCAATTTAAAATTAATGTTTAGATATATGAATTTTTATTTAAATTAAATATTAATATTTAAATTATAAAAGAAGACATGATTGAGTCTAGAGCATGAATGCATCATCCAGTCCTGTCCAATGTTTAAAAATATTCAAAAACATTGTTTGCTCTTATCCTTATTCTAGACAATAGTCCCCATGACACATACCTTATCATGTCAAAGTTAAAGTTTCATATCAATTTAATCATATTTGTATCATCCAACAATGTATCGATGGAAAGAAAAGAAACGAAATGAAAAATAATAATAATAAGTGAATATATAGTTTTTAGGTTTTTCATAAGAGACAAAAATGAAAAGAAAAAAAAAAGGAGATACAAATTTTATTTGCTCATGTATTAAATTAAAAGAAAAAGAAAATTTATATAATGATAATTCCATACGTTTAACAAATAAATAAAGAATAATTTTATATTTTAATTACATAAAAACATATTATCTCTATTTTCATATGAAACAATTGGATTAAAGAAATAACATGTGTTACATTTGCTTCTTTATGCTTTCCTTTCCTTTAACATTTTATTAGATAATTTCTAAAATATTTAAAAAAACACTACAGGAAAATAATTAAATAATAACAAATGTTAGAGACTAAAATAATTAAACATTACATTAACTAAGTTAGATATCATTTTATTAACTAAAAATTATTAGCATATAAAATGGTCTTTATTATATTTGTAAATTGATTTAAATGAGTCTCTAACATTAACTATCAAGAATTTTGTTACTTATTATTATTTATTTTAAATTAGTTTTTAATTTAAAAATTAGAGACTAATTTAGACAATAATTTATTATACTAACGAAAACTTTGGCATCCAAAGAGTCATGACAACACATGAACAAGACGTGAAAGCAATGACAACGTCTAAACGCATGCGAGCAGTAATGAAATCAGAAACATGTCACTTTCAACATATGTGCAAGAAAAAAGTCAGTAAGTGAGTGCGAACAACAACAATGGCTTGCTTGCACGAATGACGACGTGGGTGTATAAGTATGAATGGTGGCAGTGGCGTGCGAGCATGAACAAAGCTAGTGTGCAAGTGCGAATGGCGACGACGAGAAGTGAAAATGAGGTAGTAGAGAGTAAGCGTTTGAAGGAGAACAATGTAGTGAAATGAGTGCGAGAATGCAAAAGTCTTGAAATGGAAGAGATTCAACGACGATTCTAAATGGAACTATCGTTGATTCTCTTTTATTTCACATACGACGACGATTTATAGAAGCAACCATCGTTAAAAGTTTTAGTCTTAAACATTATTTACTTTAACAATTGTTGATTTAATCACACTTCTAGTTTGAAAATGTGTTTTGGTAAGCTAAAATTAGGAGTATCTTTACACTTTTTTATCCAACTTTTAAATAATGTAAGACTTTGTACTTATTGGAATAAATCTTTACTCCATATCCAGGAATAAGAGTGGTTTAAACTCTTTAATAAGTAATGTGTTTGAATTTCAAGCTTGTAATCTTAAGTGTACTATATGGGCTAGTTGACCATCCTAACCGGTCGGTCGACTGTCGTGAAAGTGAGATTACTTTAAAGAAGATTTGCAATTATGCCATAGCCGCTTGATGACCAAGTGAAACCTCGTAGTGCCAACAGTTGGACTGTCTCCAGAATTCCACCATGATGTCCTTTTATGCAAGTTATGTTAACGACCAACAATTGGATTGCCCACAAGATCCCACCCCATGATCATTTTAGACAAGTGATGTGCTACGTCGTCCGGTTGATAGGTCGAAAGACATACGAGTGAGTTAACTAGTTAGTAATTAGCGTAAACAGGTTGGTAATCAGGTTTAAAAAATAGTTTAGCCATGATTAAGCCGACCCTAATCACAAACTCATATGAAAAACTATAAATACAGGTCAAAAATATGGTTGTTGAAATTTTTTTCTAAGATTTATTATATCATTTATTGTTTGAAATAACATTTGTCCCTACACTTTAAAAATTAAAATTATTACACTATTGTTTAGGGTCGGTGAATAATTTTAACAGTAAAAATGTTTGAATAAATTTCTTACAGTATTTTTATTAATTATCACAAGTGTAAACTTAAGTGATATACGATCTTCAAGTGAATCAAAACAAAAAGCACCGATGAGTATGAAAATATTATATATATATATATATATATATATATATATATATATATATATATATATATATATATATATATATATATATAATCACACACATGATATTACTTGAACTGTTACATCAAATATATATAATGGCAGAGGACTTGAATACCGTGGAGGAGTTTTCAAAACAAAAGTGGTTTCAAAGCTATGCACTATGCTATGTGGTCATAACAAGTGGAACTCATTTTAATTTAATTTCACATAAAAAATATGTTTAAATTAGTCTTCAGAAAAACATCATATTAATGAGTTTATTTTTAATTTTTTTGAAGTATTCATTGATGTAAGACTAAAATAAATTGATTTTTATAAATTAAAGTTAACCTATAAATAAGTTTGGAAATTGATATAGCTCATACTCTTATATGTATAAGTTTATCTAAAACGAATGAGATAGAATAATAAATTAGACTGGTTTAACTTTAACCAAATATTTTATTATTAATAATTTCATATAAAAATGGATTTTTATGATCTAATTATTAAATCATAATATCATATATATTTTGAGTTGAACAGCGAAAAGATTCTTATTATTTAAAAATATTTTAAAGATTATACATTAAATCCATTTGGATATGTATAAAGAGGTATTAAATAAGGTTAAACTAATGTACATCTTTTTGAAAATAAAATTGGAGAAAAGAATGTTAAATAAAAGTATTAAATAATGCAATAAATGAATTTTAAGAGAGAGCAAAAAGTTGAAGTAAGAAGTGTGATTAAAAAGTAGGAAATAATTTAGTGGCATATATGTAAAAGGTGACATAATGATAGTCGTACACGCAGTTCCCACATAAGGCGGTCGGAAAACTTTGATTGGCTAGTTTTTAGATAGGTATAATTAGTCGCATAGTACCCAGTTTGGTACTGAAGTTTCTAATTGGTACCCGCTTTTAAAAAAGTGTCAATTGCATCCCAACTTTTGAAAATTGCTTCAATTAGGTCCCTTTCAGACAGAGTTGACTAACGCCGTTAGTCAACGTGCCACGTGTCAATTTGTGGTTTTTTTGATTTTTTTTAAAAAAAATTTTATTTTTTTTTTAATTTTTTAATTTTTTTTTTAATTTTTTTTAAAAAAAAAAAAAAAAAAATGCCACGTGTCAAGTGCCTGTGTGTGCCACGTGGCATTGTCAGTGCCACGTGGCATTGTAATGCCACGTGTCAGTGTCACTATCAAATGCCATTGTGATGATTTCTATTTAGTCCCCATTTATGTTTTTTCGTTTCAATTTAGTACCTACTTATGTGTATTTGATTCAATTTTGACCTAATAATTTTTAATAATTAAAATATTTTTTAATAAAATTAAAAGTAATTAAGTATAAAAGTTTAAAAAAAATTAAGTATTTGATATTTATATTAAAATTTAGTGGTAAAAGTCATTTTAGTACTTATAAATAGCATAACATTCATACAAATAATAAATTTGGTCTGAAATTGAGAGAAACATTATAAATATTAGTACTTAATTTTGTAAAAATATTTATACATAATTATTTTTAATTTTATAAAAAATGGATTACAAAAATATTTTAATTATTAAAAAAAAAATTAGGTCAAAATTGAATCAGATACACATACTTAGGTACTAAATTGAAACAAAAAGACATATGTGGGGACCAAATCGAAATCAACACAATGACATCTAATAGTGACACTGACACGTGGCATTACAATGCCACGTGGCACTGACAATGCCACGTGTCACACACAGGGACTTGACACGTGGCATTTTTAATTTTTTAAAAAAAAAAATTTAAAAAAAAATTTAAAAATTAAAAAAAAAATAATTTTTTTTTTAAAAAAAAATCAAAAAAACCACAGATTGACACGTGGCACGTTGACTAACGGCGTTAGTCAACTCTGTCTGAAAGGGACCTAATTGAAGCAATTTTCAAAAGTTGGGATGCAATTGACACTTTTTTAAAAGCGGGTACCAATTAGAAACTTCAGTACCAAACTGGGTACTATGCGACTAATTATACCTTTTAGATATCGAAACCTTACCTTTCCTATCATCCATCAAATTCCAAAACACAATCTAACCTTTCTATATTTTTTTACAACTTTTTAAATATTTTCTTTTAGATTAAATACTAATTTCGATCATGTATTCGTTGAAATTTTTTTTAACGTGATTTTAGTTTTTTTTCTTTAATTTAATTTCAATTTTGTGATAAGAACATTGTTACTTGTTAGTATTAATATCACGTATAAATATTTTATATTTAATTTATTCTAAATTTTTGTTTAAATTTTTTATTTCAATCTTCTTTTTTAAATGAAATAACTTTGTTTTTATTTAAATTTTATATAAATATTTTAATAAACTATTTTTAAACCAACTTTAACTTTATTTCATGTAAAAAATAGGATTAATTCTTTGCCTTTATTTAAGTTACGTGTTTTTAATGTGTTGTTCACCAAATTACTTTTGTGTCCCTTAATTTTCTATACATCACATAAATATGTTCTTTTGTATATGACTTACGTAATTATGCGAAGAAGATTGAACATAAACGTTGAATAGTGTTAAAGACTTAACTAGTATAGGTAGAGGTGTTAGATATTGTTCTTATCTTTAACTTCATTCCTATTATTCTTTCTTTTTCTTCTAACTTTGTTCTCATTATTCTTTTTTCTTCATCTAAAATCATTGTTCGCTATTTACATTTTGGGATAGTTTAGGATAACTTAATTGTTGTTACTTGACTTGAGAAAACATTATATATTTCCTTAATCACCTTATTGCTTTGTTACCATGACTATTCTCCATAATGAATAATCTTATATGTATAGTTTACGAAACAAAATTTATTAAAGTCATGCTATAATCAATTATCATTAATGCAAAATTTACATCAATATAAAATACTAAGTCGATCTTGACAGAATCATTATAATTCAAAATGCAATGAGAATTTTGAAATTAATTTTATGTATATTACATTGATATAATTTGAAAGTCAAGTCGAGCGGGTTCAATCCAAGTTGAAGGTGAAGCCTGGCCAACCCATACGAAAAGTCGAATTGAGTCATCCTGGATGAAAGGTCCAACCAAACTAGCATAAACTGAAGGTTCAACCTGAACCGACTCAATTGAAGGGTCCAAAAGTCGAGTTGAGTCGGTCTGAACTGAAGGATAAGTCGAGTTGACTTGGACCAAAGGTTGGCTTAAGTCAATATAGACCGAAGGTTGAGCCGAGTCAGTTCGGGTCGATGGTCGAACTGAGTCTAGTTGGCCTGCACTGAGCCTA
Source organism: Vigna unguiculata (assembly GCF_037176805.1). Lineage (NCBI taxonomy): Eukaryota > Viridiplantae > Streptophyta > Magnoliopsida > Fabales > Fabaceae > Vigna > Vigna unguiculata. The sequence continues at coordinate 45,597,180 of NC_140795.1, read as the reverse complement.
AGCTAAAGATCAAGTTGAGTCGATCCGAGTAGACCAGGGTTGAAGATGAGTCGAGTCATCTTGGGCCAAAGGTTTGACCCTTTGACTGGACTGACTCGGCTTGATTTTCGGCTCAAGCCAACTCATTTTGACCTTCAACCCACACTGATTTAATCAACATTCGACACAAGTTGACTCGACTTGACTTTCAATTTAGCTTAAAGATCTTGTATTTAGAAATTACTTAAAGTCTTGTAATATAATCAAACTCGTTTTGTCCCTACTTTTAACCCACCTTAAAAGGGACTTTGAGAGTTAACATGTCATAAAAAAGAGAAGCCACTAGAAAAGGAAAGAAAACCGTAGAAGAATGGAGCAAGTAGTGAGAGATTGAAAGCTCATCACAAAAACGTAAGAAAATAGAAGTCAATAAGCAAAGGAAATGTCATTGGAGAAGACAATCATCTCACCAAAAATCGTAATAATACAGTTGTCGGAAGAGATGAAAGCAAGAGAATTGGCATTGCACTTCGCAAGGATTGTTTGCTAATGTATCCTTAGAAGTTAGAATGTCACACGTGTGGGAAAGGGGAAATAATAAACTCTTAAAACATCATTTTGAGTTTTTTTTTTGGTTTAAAAAAGGACTAATTAAATTTGAATGAACCATTCAAATCGCATATTTTACCAAATTTGCATTGGTTCAATGTCGAAATGATTTTATGGGTGAAACAGATTGAACAAACAACTGACTTTCGATTTTTTTTTTTTTTTGATCAGCAAAGAATGGATATAATTAAGAAAGAGCACTTAAGGGGTATTCTAACCCTTATACAAAACAATCTAGTACAAAGCTAGAACAATAGCATAACCCTGAACAAAAACTATGAGATAGGTTTGTGGATCCAAACACAAAGATCTAGCAGATTCAGCATAATAAAGTTGATCTGCCTCCTTTGAATTGCTATCCTAATCCCTTCTGCTTCCACAAGCACCACTTCATTGTGTTTTGGTTGCTACAGAATAGAACAAGCGTAATGGAGGTCTGAAAATATGCTGCATCATAAAATAGTTATGAACACAGTGGAGGGAGATCTTTGTCGCTGGTAGTGTGTCCTTTTAAGCCTTCAGCAATAGCATCCAAGTTATTCCAAATGCCTACGGCTTCACATGTAACTACAATATGTTTTGAACCTTGATTTGTGTTCCCTTGTACACAGTCACCACCACGATACAATTCCATTTAGCTTTTGAACACCTGCAGTTTGATACCTATCACACTGGAACACACAACATTACCGTATCACATGGATTTTAAGCATGTAAATGGGGATAAAATCCAATCACTATAAGAGAACGATGTAGTAGGAATCTTATGTTTCATCCATACCCAAGCTACCATTTGAGCATGACTGAAAATTTCTATAGGGTCCACTTTCCTTTGCTTAAAGATTACCCCATTCCTATGGTTCCAAATTTCCCCTATAGTAGCTAACCACATACCTCTCCAAGCTAGGTTTTGTCTACTATTAAGATTAGCGAGATGGAAGTGGTTAAAGTTCGCCCTAGGATTGATATGGTGCACATTACATACCCTCATGACCATATTAGATATAATATGTCCATATGAAACGAATCATACACTGACAAAGACTATTAAAAATTGAAATGTAAATTTAAGAAAAAAATTAAAAGTTAAAGGAATCTTTTACTATTAAATTAATAGTTTACTTCAAATTCTGTCATCTTTCCTTAATTAGAATGTCTATTTGATTCTTAAGGCTAATTAAATTTTATTTATGAAAAATAACATTTTATTCATTGAGCTAATTTAATTATATTATAAATGCTTCTTGTTCAAAATAATTTTCTTTTATGGAACATACAGAAACCAAAATAAAACAAATCCATCTTCATTTTAACTATATTAATGTTAATCCTTATTATTTACCTTTTTTTCTAATAGGATTTTATTTAGATAAAAAATATTACCAAATAGTTTAGTTCAAAAACTCATATTGGATACATAATGTAAAGCACATAGGCCAAATCCCATTTGATGATTTATCTTTCTTTCTCTTCTTTTTATTAAGAAAAATGATGTCATTAGTTTTTTGTTTAATATATTTCTCTAGGTATATACTTCTATTCTTGTCATTTTCAAAATCAAATTATATCTAAGTTAATAATATTTTTATCCAAACAAAATTCAATTCAAAGTAAATATTTTTTTTTTCTATTAATATTTAAGTTCAACCGTAACTTTTACTTAAAGAGAAAGTCATAGGTAAATGAAGTTATTTCTATTAAATTATTAGCAATAAGTTAATTATGTTAGAATTATCAGGCTCTGTATGTGTAGTTTTTGAAAGTTAAGAATATGGTGCATGGTCCATTAAAGCGTTGGATGAACAACTTAGGTTTTGTTTATAATAACTTTTGCATGTTGGAATTGATTAAGATTAGGTGTACCTTAGAGTATTTTTCTTTTTTAATTAGTTAAAAATGTTATCAGTGTTAGAACAAGATTTCTTAATCTTTTCCAAATATTTGGAATTGCTATATAGATATCTTTTATTTGATATTTTCATTAAAGTGACATTATTTCAGTCAAATGTAAGTTAGTTAAATCTGTCACCTTTGAGAGATTACTACTTAAGCAATACATTCCTGGTTCATGAAAATATAACTAAAAATCTTGTTTGATTTAGGTTGTATTTTCTCTGAAGTGAACCATTTGTGGTACCCGTAAGAGATATTTCACTCAAGTAAAAACAAAGAAGTAAACAACCTTTCTTCTAGGTATTGTTAAGGTAAACGTTTTAACCTTGGTAATATAAAAGTGCTGCTGAAATATACATCAACATTTTTCCCCAACAAAAAATGTCATATAATAATCGAATAAAATTCCATGGACGTCTACTTTGATTTCCTATATATTTTATAGATATTATAGATTTATATCTTAATATATAATGCCATGTCATTGTATAAGTTTAGAAAAATAAAATTAAGTAATTACTTTTATAGGTTTTATTACCATGATTTTTATTATTAATAATGAAATTAAAGATGTTGGTAAACTTAAATTTATCGACGAATTTTAATGACAAATATAAAATTTAAATTATGGACGAATGTTTTTGTATCACCAATCAATATTTTTGTCAACAATTTATTCAACGATCAATTTCGTTAATAACTTGTAACTTCTATTACATATGAATTTTTTCGTTGGTAAATCTGTTAGAAAATTGAGTGGTAAATTTTTAGAAAAATTTAATGATATCTTTTACATATTAAGGAAAGATGAGTGGGAAGAAAAAGAGAATGATAGAAGGAGGATGAGAAGGAGAGAAAGAGGAGGAGGAGGAGGATAAGGAAAACTTGAAATTGGTGATGACGGTAGAAGCATGATGACAATGTAGTGGCACGATGGTGATGTGAAACCTTGGTGCGATGTAGAGGCCCGACGACAATGACGACTGGAGTTGGAGGGAGAGAAGAAGGAGGAGGAAAGGGAGGTAGAGGAAGAGAAGAGTTGAGAAATAGGAGGAGGAAGAGAATAAGTTAAAGGTAGTTGTGATACCTGGAGGACGCAGGGATGGAAGGAAGAAAAAGAATAAAAGAATGAAAAAAAAAGAGAAGAAAAAAAGAGAAAAGAAGAAGAATTCAACTGTAAATTTTACTGACGATCAAAATTCGATAATAATTACTAACAAATATTTACTAGCGAATTCAACAACAAATTTGTGGTAATCAATATTTGTCGACGAATTTTGAAATCTATAAATAAAATTTATCGATGAATATTTTACCGCGATAAATTTTACTATTCTTAAAGTTGTATGTTTTATAAAAACTTCTTACAAAATAAATATTTTAACCTAGTTTGTGATGGTGTTAAAAGAATTAGTCTCTTTCGAATATCATTGTATTATGCATGATCTTATGTCTTCGATCACGTAACCATTCCTAAACTAAGCAATTAGCTTTCATTATTCAAAAAATTTTAAAAATTAAACCTTTAAATATTCCACTTGATCTTGTAAAATGTGATGATGAATATGTGGCCGGAATTAACGCACATTTCCATTTTTTATTTTGATGGGACAAGTGCCCCAAATTCGTCATATTACGACATTTTTTCTACACCGAAAAAGTAGTTGAATTCAGCTATCTCATCATGCAAGAAAAAAGTATTATATGTTGTGGATGTCACAAAAAACTAAGGCACATATCTTCACAAAAGTTGTGAGTTGAAACTATACCCCAACGAGACTCTGCACCTTTCAAAAAGAAACCCTATTCATATACATATTGTGACGCACTTCACATTTTATCTTCTTCTATCTATATCTCTTTGCACATCTTTTTCTCTAAAGTGCTGTCTCTAAACTACTCACTCAACATAACCCCATTCACTCAATCATCATACTTTCAAATGCTAATCATAAATATCCAAATTCATCAATTTTAATAAAAGATTTCTGAGATAATACACCATTTTTTTAGATTAAATACATAATTTTACTATTTAAATACGTTTTTCGGCATAGAAGCATGTCAAACAATATAAACAACTCAAATATTAATATAAAATATATTTAACATAATTAAATTAAAATAAATGTATTAATTCATGTTTAAAAAATAAAATTTAAGAACAGTATTGAAATTTTCAAAAGATACAACGAACTTATCGTATGTCAAAATTTAGTTATTAAAAATATACATAATCCCATAAACAATAATTAATATAGTTTGACATTATAATAATGTTATTACCATAAATTTAGAAAACAAATTATATTATTTCGAGGTAAAGGGAAACTAAATTGAAAAATACTCATAATAAAAAAGTGGAATTGAAAAATTTATTGTGATATTAAAACGAGGATTCTGTTTAATTCATGTTTCATTGGGAAATTATTCCTGTTTCAGCCATTTGCAAAATTCTATCCAACTACACCACGTTTGATTAGTCATTTTTAACATGTACGATCAATTTTCTACCTTCAAAGGTGCATCGGATTTTGTATCAAACATAATTGATAAGGTACGTTATAAGGTATAATATAATTTTTATAATTGTTAATATTTTATGATAATATTTCATAATTTTTTATTTAACATATTGTCTTATACATTTTTATTTATAGTTACTATAACACTTAAATTTAAGTTATATTGTTTATTAGAATAATAAGCTGAATAATAATTATTGAAATATTTTTAAGATATTAATTATAATTTTAAAATCTTGTATAATTTTTAATAATATAAAAATTTATATAAATAAATATGATTTTGTACAATTCAGTTAAAATAATTTTTTAATAATTTTTCATAGTTTATAAAAGAAAAAAACTTAATTGTGCGCAATTTTAGTGACAAACTGTCATTTTAACTCAAGTTATGTTATATCTATTATTTAGTTTATTATCTTACGTACTATTGTTTTTATCTTATCATATTTTATCTCATGATCTCATTACGTCACATCTTCTTTCCACTAAATGAATTCTTAGAATTAAGAGATGCTTTATTCTATTATACTCTCCTCTTGATGGACTTTTTAATTATATGGAATCAAGAAAAGAATAATTTATTAATATTTGAAGTTAAGTACCTTGAAAAAAAGGGAAATATTTAGTGGAAAAACAGAAAAATCTTTTAAACAATTGGAAATTGTGGTTTTGTTGAAACATAATATGATTTGGGCTTTTAGGCTCAATAAGATTCACGCTCTATGGGCTTGTAAGTCTTTGAGTTTCAGTCAGTAGTCAACTAATTCTGAGTGTGTTTGGTTTAACGTTAGTATGATGTGATTATATACTTTTAATATAAAATCTAATATGTGTAATTTTAAAATTAGTTTAAAATTAAAAAATTCACTTTAAAAAAACCTGTAAATATGGGTTAATGCTTTCATGAAAACGATTCAACACAAAATCGATTTTTCAATTCAATTCAATTTCAAACATGCATAGAATAATAAACAATCTTGCTTAAAATATAATTTAAATAAAGGAAAGGTCTGAGAGTGGAACTGGAAGTTGGGTCCAGAGACAACGGAAACAACACGGCTGAAGCACTATAATACCGGATTATAGGTTTCTGGAATATAATAATATTTTTTAATAGTTTAATCTGAAATATATTTTTAAATTTGGTAAGATATTTTGTACATTTTAGAAAATATATTTATATTTCAAAATGTTTAACTCAGAATATCTAATCCGTTTTATCGAATTAAGAAAATATATTTCGGATTGTTTAATTGTAGGATGGAGTTTTGTTTGTGATGGATCTGCAAACGGGGTGCAGTGCGCAACATCAGGAGAGGAAAAAAAAAGTTTAATTATTCGAAAGTTTTCGTTTTTGTTATAAAATCTCTATTAAATTTTAATTTTTAAAAATTTGTTTTAATTAGTTATAGCACATGTTTTAAATTGGAAAAACTTTTCAAATAATATAATCTAATTGGAAAAACTTTTCGAATAATATAATCAGTGACGAAGTTTCTATGGAGCTGGGAGGACCTTGGCATTCCCAAATATTTTTAATTTTTTTTTAAATTATAATTATATTTTTGAAATTTTTAAGTATTTTATTTTTTTTTAAAATTATAGATAGTGTATTTTAAAAATTGAAGAAAATTATATTATATTTTTTTATTTCTTTTATAAAATAAAATATTTAATACTAATAAATACTAAATCATAAAATCAAATATAAAAAAGAATACAAATATTTATGTTTAATTATTTTTTTTTATCTATGTTTTCATCTAAAAATATCAAATTGTGACTAAACAATTGAAATCAAATTGAGACTAAAGAAAATGAGAAGACTTTAATATTTTTGAAAATAGTAACCAAAAGAGTAATTAAACAAAATATTTAATAAAATATTTTTTTATTTTCTTTCTCATTGCCTTTTTAGTTTTTCACTCTCGTATTTTCTTTTTTGTTTTTGAAGAAAAAATAAAGTTTTATATATATGTATATTATTCTTATTATTTTTGCTCTAATTTCTTATTTGTTTCTTTTCTTTCTCGAATAACAAGATGTAACTCTCTCTTCTTACTTGATAATCAAATATTAGTTTAATAGTTATTAAAATTATTTTTTTTCTCATGAGTATTTTGTATATTCATTTTTCATTATTATAGAAGTAAAAAATAATGTATTATGTGTTTTTTCATAACCGATCTTTAATTGTGACTTGACTGCCATATATTTCTCTTTTAATAATTATGTCTCTCAATTTTTTATTAGATTATAACAAATTATTTTTTAATATATTTAAAAAAAGTATATTGATGAAGAATAAAATAATAAATGTTTTTTTTAAAAGTGATAAAAGATAAATTCTACTTCTTCACATATTTTGAAACATTATACTAATGATCCAATTTGATGATTCAATTGTTCAGTTACATAAGTTATTTTTTGAAAACATTATATTAATGATTTAATCCAAATCAAATAATCATATTACTTTGGCCCCTCCAACATTCTTAATCAAGATTCGCCACTAAATATAATCTAATTGGAAAAACTTAGAAATTAAGGACCTTATTGAAATTTTGTAACAAAAACATGTACTTTTTTATTGATTAAATCAAAAGAAAAAAATGGGGAAGAGAAAGTAGGTCAGAACTTTTACGGGTAAAATTTAAGAGGTGCGGTAAGAAAAATGGTTGGTGCAAGAAGAAACTGTCACAAAGAGAACGTAACAAAATCTTTCTTTTTAAATTTTCTTTTTCTGGAATCTTACATGTTCATCAAAACTTTTTTTAAAATATATTTAATGTGTGTTGGAAAGCTTATTTCAAACAGTTTACTTCGAAAAACTCATTTCATTCCAAAAGATATTATATCATTTAGAAAACTTGTTGTAAAATGCATTTTATGTGTTCAGAAAATTTATTCCAGAAATTCAGAAAAAACTTGTTCCAGAAAATTTTCAGAGATGTAATTTCAAAATCACTTTTGCAAAGCGTAAAAGGGTCATTTAGAAAATTTGAGGGTGCTGAAGAAGTTGTGGTGGTGCACCAAGCAAATGGTATATATTAATTCTGTTGGTTGGGTCATTGTGGATTTGGCCCAGTTTTTTTCCAGAAACATTTACACCAAACTCCAATGGAACTGTTGTGAGAAAAAATGTGAAATTTTATGGCAAAAACTTTCTTCGCCAGAATTATAACGGCAAAAATACTTGTGTTCACAATTTTTAGCGGATAAAAATGTTCATAAGTATTGGCGGATAAAATTTGTGATATATAGTTGGTATTTGTGGGTAATTAAATAGCAAGTATTTAAATACTTATTTATAAATAGGTAAGATGCGAGTATCGCAAATATCCGTCATCCACAAAAAATTAAAATTAAAATTTAATTTATATTTTATTAAATTAAATTTAATCAAAATTAAATTTTAATTTATTATCTCTTAGATTAAACTTGATTAAACTTAATTTGTATTTTATTTTTATTTTGTAACGATACTGGTAACAGGTGAATTTTTTTTGTTGCAGATCAAATAGTGGGAAGAGACTATCCGAATCTGATCCGACCAGTTGTTATTCCTAAACAAAATAGTAGTAAAACTTGCACATGTAAAGTATCTTAGTAGGGGAATAGTGGAGTGAGAAAAAAAAAACACAAACATAATCCAAACTTCATAACGTTTTCAACACACTTGGTAATATTTTCACTATCATAGTATAACCAAAATAGTAAACGACAATACACTCTATATTTGACAAATAGACAGAGCATCTAAGAGCGAAATGGGGAAAATGTCCAAACAAGAAATGAAAAATACTTTTAAAAGGGGAAAAAATGATAAAAGCTTCAATCGAATACAAAAGAGCTTCTAATATCGTTTCATAATACATTTTTAATAAGTGAGATTAAAAACTAAAGAATAAACTTCTCAAAAGAATATGTTATCTTGACGATGAACAATGTGGTTAGAAATAAAAGCCTAACTAGTGAATCAATTTTATTAATTTACTAGCGGCCTAATATTGGATTTACGAGGAGCTCCTCATTTGTGATTTTTTATGCACATGTTTCAAATGTATTCCAAGAATTAAGTATCAAATACAAATTTATTATGTCACAAACAAAGTTATAACTTTTTCAAATCACCATTTGTGATTTTCATGCATGTTAACCTATAACCTACTTATGAGTGTGCAAAACTTATAATCTAGTTTGTCGTATAATAAATTTATATTTGCTACTTAATTCTTGGAACACATTTGGTTATTTAAAAAAAATTGAAACCATGTAAACAACCTTTGTAACGTCCCATTTAATTATTAAACGAAATTAAAGGAAACGTCACGCAAACGATAGTGCAGTAGCGTGGTCTTGGGGTCCTTAATCCAACCCCTACAACCTGGGCACACCACGATGCCAACGGAAACCAGATACAAGTCTAACAAAGAGTGTATGGTAGAAATACATAAAGCGATACATGGGCCATAGCCCTAAAGAAAACATGAAGAAAAACTCCAACCCAGATGGCTAAGCAGCGGAATCACCATTCCCTTGTTGGCCACGAGAACCTCGCTCATCTGCTCCCATCAATCAAATTGATGATCATTGCAAGAAAGAACAGCCACATACAATACAACCATACAACAAAACGGGTAAGTTAGAGCCAATAACATATTCATCATACAGTCAATTATATTTTCACCATCCATATCCATACAACAACCAAGCATGTCATGACTCTTCATTCAATACACTACGACTCGACTCGACTCATCCGGATACGTATAACCTGGTCGGATTCAGCGGATGCTTGCACTTGTGGTGGATACCTCTGCTCACCCCCGAGCTGCTCACCCCCGAGCTATGTGTTACAAGTGTTACAATGAATCAAATTTCCCTCACCACAAGGTTAGCCCTTATTGAATTTCGGGCCTCCTGCTACTCTCACCACAGGAGTCAGTCCGCTCTAGGTGAGACTAACTGACTCCTTAGAGTGTCAGGATGCAACCTTACCTTGAATCCTTACCTAGCTATACAGATGGGGCACCACCATGAACACCCACTAACAGGGGCCATGGAATTACGTCTCGACCACTGAAGCGCGACCCTGAAAGTCTCACCTAGAGACCCCAAGGATTTATGCACTGACACAGACCAGATACGATCATACAATCAAACAATATTCACCATGCAAAGATACCCTCATTATATCAACCTTTAAAGCCATTACCTTTCACATTTCTAGATCCAACCCATTCCAACTCATCAAAATCCATCCATGTACATAGAATCCAACACATCTCATTATCATGCCACTTTAACAACACCAAACTCATTTAGTTCACATGTCAATACTCATACCAAACCCATCATTTATAATTCATGAATCATGCTACGTATGCATCACACTCCATTATATGCATGTCCCTCATCCCAACATTAATTCCCAACCAAAATAGATCATTCAGAAATAAGCAAATGTCCAAACACAGCGTTGTTTCGCCCAGCACCTCGCTCAGGTTGAGGGGTCTTGCTCAGGCGAGACAGTCTCGCTCAGGCGAGTTCCCCCTCCGCCTAGGCGAGGGCACAAAACAGGAACAGGAACAACGCGGGATCTCGCTTAGGCGAGACCCCTCTCGCCTGGGCGAGTTGTCTACTCGCGCAAAATCACACTCTGGTCGCCTGGGCGACCACTCGCGCAGGAAGCCCTGGGCGAGCCCCTGCACATCTCGCCTGGGTGAGGCAAGCTCGCCTGGGCGAGACTATCAGTGTCTGCCACTGTTCGCACCTGTACAACGCATACACACACCCAACAGAGATTTCCAGCCAGTCCAAACACCCATAGCAGTACACAATCTCAAGGAATCCACAAACCACAACGATACAAGTCAAAATACACCACACGAAGAGGGTCTAGCTTCCCTTACCTGGAAGTAGCTAGAAGGTGCCTCGACTCTAACCAACGGAGCACGGCAGCTCAAGGAGGGACTTGCGAGCTGAACAAGACAGTGGAACAGAGTTAGGAACTAAGCTCACGGTGAAACCCTACTGTATAACGAACAGATGCTCATGGAAAGAAGTGTGAGCTGAAAGATAACTTACGTGGAGTGAGAACAGCTTGATCGAACTTGGAACGGTGAGGAGGTAAACCCTAGCAGAAGTGCGGCTGCGGCTCTTTAGGATTAGGGACAGTTTCTGAGAATGAGAGAAATGTTAGGTTTAGGGCAGACTTGGGGACCTTATATGTTGGGCCGGCCTTAGGCCCACTTACAAGAGCAGTCCACTAATTTTAGGGCAGAAAAGAATTAAAAGATTTTTAATGGGCCTTACAACCTTACCCCATTTTTTGTATTAAAAATATTACTCAAAATAAAACTAATCACGACATAGATCCAACAAAATAAAGCACACAAAAACCCTAAACCCAAAAGATACAAAACACGTCTTCCAAAATAACAAAATGTAGGAGAAACAAAAACTTACATCAAAACTAAAAATTCTCATATTACATGAAATTTTTCTTGCAAATTTGTTAAAATTTTTGCAGAGAAGACTTTTTTCTGTTATTTTTTCTAAAAATCTTAATTGACAGTTAATTCTTTCGTGAATACTTATTTCCTACAAAATTATAAAATTTGTAAGTCTTTCTTACAAAATTTGTTTTAAAAAGTGTCTTATATAAAATATTTTGCAAAAAAATAACAGCAATTTTCTGTAATTTTTTTCTTCATAACAAAATTTATAAATATTTCTTAAAAAAAGTTTAAAACAAAATTGACAATGAATTTTTTTAGTAGTGCATACAATATCTTTGAACTCGAACGCAAAAATAAGAAAAGTGAACAGAGCGCGATAAGTGCTAGAGAATAACACAACAAACCCTAAATAAGGAAGCAATGTGCGAGAGAGACAAAGAGTAACCTTTGCACTTGAGTTATGTGATGAAAGTGAGAGAGAAAACAGAGGAGGAACACGAGAAGAAATTTAACATTCGAAATGAAAAGAAAATATGAGAAACAAAAAAAAATAAAAATAAAGAAACTTGTGCCAAATAGCGGCCACCTAGAATTTAATAAAACTACTATAATTACTATAATTACTATAAAATGACGATATAGTTATTAATAAAATTTAATATTTTTATAATAATATTTATTTAAAATATAACAATGTAATTTATAATAATATTTTTTTAAAGAAAATTACTATAATTTATAAAATTGATTTATAGCAACATTTTTAATAATTATAATAAAGAAAATATTACTAAAGATGAAAAAAAGTGTAATGATCTATGATAACATTTTTCAAAATATTACAATATTATTGGTAATATTTTTTATAGTAACATATTTTAAAAGATGTAACTAAGAAAATGTTACTAAAGCTGGTAAATGTTGCAGTGAGTAGTTAATCTTTTTCACTATTGAGGTTATATGTAACAAACTCAAACTTCCCAATATATACATATTAGTGTGTCTCTATAAATATTTACTTTTTTTAATACTTATTTTATAACATGATTGTTATTGAAAAATGTTATCATTGTTTTGAATTAAAGAAAACTACTTAATTAAATTGTTGTTTAGGAATGAAATTTAATTTATCTAAAATCACTCAATGTAACACTAGATCCTTTTTCAAGTTTTAGAAGATTCGAGACTTCATTGGCACCGAACATAGTGTATTCATGCAATAGAAGCGTAAAGTTTGATGAAGTTTAACCTTTGACAATAATTTTCTCAAGTAAAATCTTATTTGTTTAAACTTATGTTTTGGTGGGAATAGATAAGAAAATAATATTCTTAAAGGAAGTATACTCACAAATAAGAATAAAAATAAAAACATAACATAAATTTAATGTACTTTAACAATTTAAGACCTATATCCAAAAGTATTATTACTCAATAAACATTTTTTTTTTGTTAAAAATTGTAAATCTTTTTGAACAATTTTAGCAAAAAGTATTATCATGCAACTTTTTTAGTAAAAAAGCAAAATTCTGGTACAATTTTTTGGCAAAAAAAAAATGCAAACTTTCTCATATAATTTTTTTAAGAAAAAATTAATAAATCCTGACACTAAATTATCCCAAGTCCCTTATATATTTAGGAAATTTGAGTAATGATGACAACTCTCAAGTTAACTCTTCATTTTTATAGTATTTTTCTACTACTATCTTCTTCATCACTAACATCGTCCCAACCAAGCTATATTTCACATATCAACAAAGTCATTGTACAAAAAAAATTCATAGCTTTGATGTCATTCTTGGGAATCATGCAATAAGAAAATAATATTCTATGGAAATCACATTCACAAATAAGAAGAAATTTAATGTGATTTAGCGCATCAAAGCCTACATCAATAAATAGTAATATATTATTTAACATGGAAGTATTTGAAAAAAAATTGCAAACATTCTCATGCAAATTTTCTGGAAAAATTTGCAAACCTTTTCATGTAATTTTTCTGATAAAAAACTTATACATTTTTCTGGACAAAATTGTAAACTCTCCAATAACATGTAACTAACACAGTCCCTGTTGATAACTCAATAATTTCTATATTCTCATATTAAGGTTTATTATACTCCATCATGATCTGTATTTCTTTTATCATTCATTTTTAGCTTGGTTTATCAAATTTTAGGGTGTTTAACAGCTACAACATTGCCCAACGCCATTTATTTCTGCCCAACGCATTCATTGTTGCGCCTAGTGTAGCAGAAAAACGCAATATTTTCAACTTTGACTTTTGCTAATTGTTTTGCTCATAACTTTCTCTACAAGTGTCTAATTGAGTTGAGTCTTTTTGCATTGGATTCTAGACTCAACGAGTTTTAATTGAGTACTATAACATATTTTTTTCAAGCTCTAGCCTAGTTGTAGTTCAATTTGGAAGTTGGAGGCAATTACAATGGGTAGATAGAGCTTAAGCCATTTTTTTTAAAAAAAACTAGTACAATTAGCAAAGCTTAGAGTAGGCCTCTATCCATCTAATGTGTTATTCGGCTACACAAGGAATGATCCAAATGAAGCTGAGCTGGGGTTATGCACTCATGCCAAGTCAACAAACACAACATAGCATGCCTTTATCCATCTAATGTGCTATTAGGCTACACAAGGAATGATCCAAATGAAGCTGAGCTAGGGTTGTGCACTTATGCCAAGTCAGCAAAACAATATAATCACATATCTGAAATGTCACAGCAAGAAGCTTTTTTTGATAACGAATCATTGAAACAAACACAATTGAAGAAATTTGCAACTAATGGACAAGATATTTTTTGCTTTCTAAAAATTGGTGTTTGTTGTCTTAGCCTAATGTTTTATTTAGACAAAATTAGTTTGTTGTTGATGTTGATAATATTTTATGTATAAGTATAATTTAGGTACTTATTTCTTCATATTATGATAATATTTAAATTTCTTGTGGTCTGGTAGCTACTTAAGATTGGTGAATTATGATTACAACAAGTAAATTGGGTTTGGTGTAAAAACAAAACTAATTTTCAAAAAAAGACAAAGATGAGTTATTACATATGTTAAAGTTAGAACTGATGTAATATATAACATATCACACCGATTCTAGCTTTAATTAATGTAATAACTCATTTTTTTTAAATCAATCACATATTACTTCAGTTTGATATCATATGTTCTACCCGTTTTTATTTTATTTTAAATAAACTAAATACTAAATTGGTTGTGATTTTATAATTGTTGTTGTATGATCCTATTTTAAATCAATTATACAATCAATGTAAAATGTGTCAAATTTATCAACTCGATCGAGTCTATATCGAGTTTACAACCAATGTAATATGTCCTATATAACCGATATAAAAAGTCACTTTTAAATTGGTGATAGAAACTCTTTTTCTTCTACAAGTGACCATTCATTTTTAAACTTTATCATCTTTTTATTTCTTTATTTACTTAATTAATTCATTGCTAACTTATAATTCTTGTATTGTTCTTAGTTTACACTATGAAATTGTAACTGTACTTCTTTATTTAAAATTGATCGTGGAAGTATTTTATGATAGTAAAACATGAGAAGATTTAACTCTTGTTATTAGTTTATGTTTATATAGAAGTTTCCTATTCTTATATGCAACATATAATTTGATATCTAAATTCAAGGGTTAAAATAT
Organism: Vigna unguiculata; assembly: GCF_037176805.1. Classification (NCBI taxonomy): domain Eukaryota; kingdom Viridiplantae; phylum Streptophyta; class Magnoliopsida; order Fabales; family Fabaceae; genus Vigna; species Vigna unguiculata. Next base: position 45,582,024 of record NC_140795.1, on the reverse strand, counting down.
GTTTTTGGTCCCTTAACATACAATGAAAATTGAAATTAGTCTATTTTCGAAACTTTGGTCCAATTTAGTTTCTCAACTTTAGAAATGTGTGGATAGTCCTTTTAACACAATTTTATTAAGTTTATTTGATGTTTCAAATATGTTTCATGATAGCATTTTAGTTGTTTATACGGTTTGAAACATTTTCACTTGAATGTTAGCTGAAAAATATGTTTGAAACGTCAAATAAACTTAACAAAATTTGGTTAAAAAGATTAAATTCATGATTAAAATCACTAAATTCATGTATTTCTAAAGTTAAGGGACTAAATTGAGCTTAAGTTTTGAAGAGGTACTAATTCCAATTTTCACTGAAAATTCAGGGACAAAAAACATATTTAACCCTAAATTTAATTATAAATATTTATGTTTAATTGTTGATTTGGTGTAATTTTAGAATTCGGTCACAAATTTGAATTTTTATCTCTAATTCTTGTTCTATGTATGTTAACAATTTTGTTCTATGTTGAAAACATGAAAATATGATATTTTTCATTGATTTAAACCGTCTCTAGTTTAAATCTACCTTTATTTTATTTGCAATTGTCTTATTCTTAAATTTTGCTTGAGCATATACTATAATGAAAAAAAAAAAATCTCATCATATTTTGAGAGACTTCTTTTCAACATAACAAATTTTAATCAAATCTTAAACTATCACAATAAATTGAGATTTAACAAGTAAAATATGAAATGTGAAAGTAGAAAATAATTGGAAAGACATACATTTATATCTTGGAAGCACAAGAAGCTTTTCTTCCTAAAAGTATTGGAAACCTTAAACTAAATAATTAAGCTTTATGAAAGTATATGTCCTTCCATGTGTAACTTTTGTGGTGGCGACCATAAAATGATGACACTCAAATTTTCTTCCAAAAAATTACGAACGTCTAAATTTAAATTAAACTTTAGAAAATATAATCAAATTTCAGTCAATTTAAATCAATTTGAGAACTATAATATTCAAGCTAATGAAATTAATTTAATTAAGATTCATAGGATTTATAAATAAAAAATAAATTAGTAATTATTAAATTGGAATGAATTTAGCAAACTTGATGAAATAAAGTAATAATAGTTACATCATCCTTGTTTGAATTCATAAGCACCTCACTTTGTTGCACTCCTTTCCATTATCATAATTTAACCTTCATAAACTTTAAAATAGTCACATCATCCTCATACATTTTCTAACATAGTGGACATCCATGAAGAAAATTATCAATTCACACTTGCATCAAAATATAGTAGTACCAATATCAGTTAAACAGAAAGAAAAAAATTATCTAAAACAGATTCAAAAATTTGAAAAAGGATAAAATTGATTTTTTTTTTAAATTCTTAGATTTACTATTTTTTCAACACAACAGTTTAATTTAGACTTTAGATTAAACATTACAAACTAAATAAAAATATCACTTTTTATATTTAAATATAATATTTATAACTGATTAGTAACTAAAATATACATAAGTGTTCCTTTTCTAAAATTATTTTATGTATTGGTTTTATTTTACTTTTATATTTATACTTATTAAAGTATGATAAAAATTAGTATTGTAATTTTTAATCATAAAATAAAATTGTATAATTTATTTATGAATATAAGATAAAGTTGAAATTATGAATATAATAATAATAATAATAAATTATAAAAAAATCACAATATATCTCCTTTCTTAAATTTTTTTTATTAAAAAATGTTTAATAATTCTTTTATGAAATCACATTATTTTAAATTTTAGTGAGAAAATGTTTAACATTTATATTATCTATTTCAAATCCAACCCTAAAATGTTAATTTAATTTAGTTTGAATGGTATATTACATTAAGATTGAGCTTCACTTAATCTTTATATTTGATTTAAATAATTATTTGAAAAAAATATCGAACTAGTAAACAACAACCTTATTTTTTCAGGTCCCATGTAATTCTTAAATCGTTTTGATAGGCAAAGAGAACTTATTATTCAATTTTTAGTCTAAACATCACTTAAACCTAATACAACATATAAATCCACAAGCATAATGCACAAATTTCAAAATTTTAATTATAATCATGTTAGAGTGAAAATGAGTGTGATTTTGTCTCATGGTATTGGTTAGGTTCAAGTGGACAAATAATTTGATAAAAGAAAAAGAAAACAAAAATAATCCAAGAGTAAAGGTATATAAGGACGATTTTTTCTAGAAAGATTATTTGAAAAAAAAAAGCATTAATTTTTCATTTAAAATTGAATTATACAGTTAAAATAAATGTTAAAAGAATACATGAAAGAGATTTTACAAAAAAAAAAATTCCATTTCAACTTATAAAAAATTAGTTTTAGTTTTTCTACTTTATAAGATATATTTTTTAGAAAAATATCTTCAAATAAATCCTAAATATTCTCAATTAAATTTACTTTTTTTTTGAACCTCACGCGTGATGAATATTTGACACAGTATTTCTCCTCTATTATTATTAAAACTAGACCGTCCAATCTTGTCGCCAAAATAAAATTTACGTGCTGCCAAGAGCAATGAAGATTTAATTATATTTTTTAATACCTAGAATTTATAACAATTTTGATTTTAGTGTCCTGAATTTAGAAAAAAAAATACTTCTTAAAATTTTAGAAAGATGATTTTAATTTTTAAGTAATAAATTTGAAGAACTAAAATAAAGATTTTAGTTTCTCGATCTTAATGTATAAAAACCAAAATCACATGTTTTATAGATTAAAAAGAGCAAAATAAACTTTGTTTTCAATTATATGTCAAAACAAAATTAATTTCCAATTTTAAGATTAAAAACATAATTAAATTATAAAATATAACCACTAGCATTAAAATAATTTATAAAAACGTTCTCTCTAAATTTGTAAATTAATTGTTTAAGTCAAACACTATATGCATGAACAATTTTACCCTTTTTTAATCAGTATCACTCATTCATTCTTTTTGTGTCCTTAGTTTCTTCTAAATTTATTTGATAATCCTTTAGTAAAATTAAAACAGTCGTAAAATCTGATTACTTTGTCATGTCCTTTTTATAACAAGTATTGAATTTTGATTTTTATTATTATTATTATTATTATTATATATACGAGGGCAAAAGGACGAATAGCTGTGAATTTGGCTATTTTATTTTATTTGAAAACTAAAACTTAATTTATGTTCATACTTAATTGGTATGAAATTTGTGTAATAAAAACAAAATATTATCAACTATTTAATATTAGAATGATGTATACAGAGACCATACCTCCAGTAAGAATTAGATAAAGATTAAATAATTAAAATAAAATTAAAAATATCAAATCTTAAAAGTAAGTTACAAATTAAATATATTTTAATAATTAAAATTAAATAAAATATGAGAAGTGAATTAATAAGTATATTATTGTAACGGGTATAAAAACAGAGATAAAAATATATTTAATTTAAATAAAGAATATCCACAAAAATAAATTTATTTACCATCCTTACAATACATGGTGCTAACTTAGCTTCACAATCACAACCCCTGCAAGTGATTCTCTTGCAAAGTCTTTCTCCACCGTAGGATGCCTTATCTGTCGGCAGTTTTGTCCTAAGAAATTCGTCACCCATTTAACCTACATATTCTTCTTTTTTTCCATTCCCTCCATTTATGTTTAGGTTTAGTTTCACTCTTATAGTTTACAACTTTTCATTTTTAATTTTACTTTTTATTATTTTTTTATAAATTTATTATATTTTATGTACTAACGTTGGTACAAGCTTATTTTATTAGATTTAGTTAAATTTAAAGTCTATTATTTTGATATAATATCTAGGTTAGAATTTATCTTAACAATATTTATTGTTTATTAAGTATATTATTTTACTTGTTATTGAATTGTCAACTTTATAAAGTTAAATTAGACTTCAATTTTACTTTTTGACAAGTAAGTAAGTTTTTTAAATAATTAAAACAAGAAAAATTATATTATAATTTATTTTTTGACTATCATCCTCTAGTTCTTGACGTGATTTAGTGTAAGTTATTAATCTTTTTATAAAAAATAATATAGTGATACACACTAAACCATGTCAGAAAGTAAAGAATGTGAGTCAAGAAATAAGAATTATAGTATCATTGTCCTTGAAACAAATCAAGACTCTCGATATGTTTGAAAAATAGAATGTGTGTAAATATTATATTTTCTGGCTAAAATCAAAAGCATTTTTCAGCTATTTATTTACCTTTTCTTTTATAAAGGAGACACTCACCCTTCCAACAAAAAATGTTCCAACTTTATTCATTTATTGGTATATTTTCGTTCTCTGCTAACCTTATAAATTTTTATTTTCATTTAGCCTTCTTTAGTTGTAGTTTTTAAATGAAGAAAGAAAGCTACATATTATATATTGTTAACATATCCTTTCTGTTTGCGAGTTCTTGGCACTACCACATCTAGTGGAATGCATTTTTTTTTTCTTTCTTAGATTCTTTTTTCCTTCGGCCATTGATTTTCTGAACGAAATTATGTTGCCATTCAAAAATGCCATTACCAATGGATTTCTCTTTCTGCTGAGCTACTCTTCAACTAATATCCTGAAAATCTCAACCATTGTTGATAAATCACAACACTAATTTAAAAAAAAAAAAAAACAGATAAGTGATAGATAATCCAATTTATTTCTAGAAAGAAAAAAAAGAATTTTGCTACAGAAGAAGGGGGCAGAACCAGTTTATTAAATGTACACTTCATATCTAGTGGATCCCCATTTCTAAAAAAAATTATTCTTTCTTTCACTCCACTCAAGTTTATAAGAACATGCAAGGGTGCCAAGTGAGATTTTTCCTTGGCTTCTTTTCAAAAACATATTAAATTATGTGAAAAAAAATTAAGTACATAGTGACCATTAATTCATCAGGTTACAAGTTAATTAGTGGTAAAGTTATTATATAAAAGAATTAAATTAATTAACGACAACATATGTGTCAAGTGGGCATGTTTGGTACCACTTAAATTTTAAAATTGAAAAACTTCATTTTTCAAGTTTTTAAAGATGGGTGATTACTAAGATTGTTTTAGCAAAGGGAAATGTAAAAAAAAAAAAAAAAAAAAAAAAAAAAAAAAATATGAGAATAAAAATCATATATATAGAGAATAAAAATTTGAAGTGTGGGGTTCTTGTACCAACTTTGGTCTACAATATGGTCATATATGTGAGAACAAAGTATAAACACATAATTTGAAAAAATTAAGAAAAAAAAAACATTGAATTCCCCTGCTCTGTTACACTAGTTGTGAGCCTGCAAGGTGTCGAGTTGCAGATGGATGAACATGCTTTACATGGAAAGTAACAAAAGGTGAAGAGAACTTCAGCTTTTGTAGCAATGGAAAGAGCCATTAGGGTTCTGAAACGCGTCCAAGTTCAGTGGAATTGAATCCAAATGATAAAAGTCTCTCTGGTCCAACAACATCTAGGGTAAAGTTGAAAAAGAAAGAAAAAAAAAGTAGAAATTGCCTTATAGATTAGATGAGATTGAAGTGACAATGTGACTGAGAATCGATGACAACAAAGATGAACATTGTTAACCAAATTCAGAACAGTCACCACACATTTTCAATGGCTATTATGACTGAAAATGAATCAAACATCAAAATTTCTATTCAGCTTGATCGACACGTATTACTGTACCATCCTTTTATTGCCTTTCTTTGATGCAAACCACCCTTTGTTGTCTTAGTTAAGACCGAATATAAAGTGAAATTTTCATAATTATTAAAAGTTTTGTATAGATCATAGATAAATTCAATAGGTTAAATACATCGTTTGTCTTAATTTTCGATAAAAATTGAAATTAGTCTTTTTTTGAAATTTTGATTTAATTTAGTTTCCAATTTTACAAATGTTTGAATTTAGTTCTTTTAACCAAATTTTGTTAAGTTTATTTTACATTTCAAATGCATTTCAAGACAGTTTCTTAATTAAGATTAAAGTAAAACTGTGTCAAACGGTGTAACAACTTAAATATTATCATGAAACATGTTTAAAAAAATTAAATAAACTTATAAAAATTCGATTAAAATGACTAAATCTAAATATTTTTAAAGTTGGAGGATTAAATTGGACCAAAATTTTGAAAATGGACTAATTCTAATTTCTACTGAAATTTTTAAGGAACAAAAAACATATTTAACCCTAAATAATATATACAAGTGGTTAAATACAATATTACAAGTCAATTTTACAGTATTCAATTAAATTTAAAGTTTACTTTTTAACATGATATTATAATTATATGTTAAAGTTCATTATAACAAAATTTATTATCTATAGGATTTATCGGGCCATTGATATTTAGTTTTATACTCACGATGTAGATATCTCTTAATGAGAGAATATGTTAAAAGTCTCAGATGGACGAGAAATAAAATCAATATATAATATATAATTAGTGTAATATATAATTAAACCTTATGTTAAAAATTAATTTTTTAGAATTTAATTAAACTTAAAATTAAATCGTTAACGATAATATTTCATTCACTTCTTATCGAAGATGTTATTTTACAGTGTGATATAATGCGGTATATAATCTATTTATGTTTAATGGAAATAACATATTAAAATCTGTTAAATTTTGAAATATATATATACAGATATTTGGCATGGCAGTCACTATCGGAGAAAGTGGATAATTCGAAAAAGAAAAAGCATCATCATGGAAAAGAGAAAATCCAAGGTTACCATTTTGTCGCATGCACATTCCTCAGACGATATTTTTCATTTCTCCTTCTCTTCTTTTCTCTGGAATATATTCTTCTAAATAATACACCTAAAGTTTCGAGTGTATTTGTAAAGATGTTGAGATGCTATTGAAGCAGAATCCAACAGATTTGATTAGCCAAGTTAAATTTGTTGGAACTCAGAATGAAAGTTGAAGCTGCTAACCAAACACGTCCTTGCAAATGTAATATTATGGTTCTGCTTGCATATTAATCCAATATGCAGAATAAAGTTATTGGAAGTGACGGGTAAAGTGTTCCGCACTTGACTAGAGTATTCTTTGTATTCCTTCTAATATATGTCTCATAAAATAATTAAGATCTTGACCTTGTTACTATCTTAATGCTCACTGATGAAAATTTGCTTTTTATTAAAAGAAATCTTAATTATTACATGTTTATGTTTGAAACTTAAAACTGGTTATTATGTGATTGGTTTAAACACAGTGAGTGGTTCTCATTTTCAACTTTTTTATTACGCTTTACACGAATGCATTTCGACTTGAAAAGCAATAATGGTAACTAGTAGTAGCAGGAGTAGTAGTGGTTGGTAAATCACAAAAAACTTTAGGTTCACGATGAGTTCTTGACCTGATAATGCGGGGAAAAGCGTGGTCATTAGTTTGGCGATAGAAGTAGAATATGGAATCTTGATCGTATTATCTTCGCTGTCCCTTATGCATGTGCTTATCTATAACCCCTTCTGCAGTTGAATATATAAGTAAAACAGAGAAAAAGAAAGTGCAATTTAGAAGCATATAGTTATCGTTTTACTGTCACTGTGTGAGAGAGAGAAAGCATGGGAAGAGGAAGAGTTGTTCTGGAGAGAATAGAGAACAAGATCAACCGTCAAGTAACGTTCTCAAAACGCAGAAGTGGGTTGCTGAAGAAGGCCTTTGAACTTTCTGTGCTTTGTGATGCAGAAGTTGCCCTTATCATCTTTTCTAGCCGTGGCAAGCTTTTTCAGTACAGCAGCACGGAGTAATTTCTCTCTTTCTCTTTCATCTTTCTTCTGCTTTCTTAATTGAATTTGCCAACAGATGTTGCCGCTGTACATGCATAGTTAATTAGGGCATGGAGTGATTCAAATTTATGTCTCAAGATTTTAGACGTCAGAGTAATCCAAATTTACATAAGATCACAAGTCGATTATGTTAGGAATCCAAGTGTGAGTCTAAATCCCACATTGACTATAAATGAGAAAGTAGAGCACTATATAAAAATAAAAGACCCTTAAATCTATTGTCTTTAAATTTTGGGTTGGGAGTGGTGTCAATGCCTTATGTAGTTGGACTCAGATTTCATTGGTGTTTATCTTCCCAATGATCCTCTCTCAAAAGATCCAACAGTGGTATCTGAACCAGATTCGTGTGGTGACCCGCTTAGACAAGGTTATAAGATGATATTTCTAATACAACCTTAAAAACTACCAAACCAGGAAAACTCGAAAACTCACAAAATAAGAAATTAAGCTCTCATAAATTTATAACCTTTAACAATTTTCAGCTTTTTGCAGATTTTTTTTTATGTTTTGTTAACCTTTCATTGCAAATTACTTTATAAACTAATTACTAGAATTAAGTTCGACTTATAAAAGTCTTTGGAAGTTGATCTTTTCATGTCACTATAATAATTTTCAGTCGATCAGATCTTGTTTGTTGAATTCATATTCTTCCTACAAATCTGTATTGGAAAACGATTACACAGTCATATTCTGTGGTTTGGTTATCATGGTGAGTGCTACGAATGATGTAAGCATGATTATCGTTTAGGAACCCCATGCTAATCATTAATTTGAGCTGATTAATAACTAATCTAGTTCTTTATTGAATATTAACGAGCTTAATGATTCTCAATTTGTTTTATCATACGAGGGTGGTATTTTAGATTACCCTCAAAAGTTGTATACAACTCAAAAGAAAAGATAAAAAGATATGGTCCAACATTTTGATGCTTTGTTTTAATTGAGTTCCTCGGATGTATATATAGCATGCTTCCTACACATGCATGCATAAGCATACCATATGCTTTATGTTAGGGGCCTAGAATATTCAGATTTTACTGAGATCATATATGAGATTATATTAGGTCGAGGATGTTAGGAATTCAAGGGTGAGTTTAAGTTTTACATTGGCTAGAAATGAGAAAGTAGAGCACTATATAATAATAAAGATCCATAAATCTATTGTTTTAAAGTTTTGGATTGAGAGTGATGTCAATGCCTTATGTGGTTGAGCTCAGGTCTCACTGGTATTATATTTCTCCAATAAAACCCTTTCCGTAAACCTAACAAAGGATAGTGTCCTAAGAGTTGAAGTCTACCAAAAAAGTTGAGAAAAAAAAAGGAGAAATTTTAAAGATGGAACAAACTAATAAGTTAATTAAGCCATATAACATGCATTTGCATGTCCATGATCAATACTTCACCTGCTAATCATCATCTAATAAAATATCTTATGCTGAAGCGATGTAAAACATGGTTAATTAATATATACTAAGTTTAAAAGTTTGATGCAACTATTATAACCTTTGCATAAAACCCTAGAATTGCTGTATATACTAATTAGTAAATCATTTGAAGTAGGTGAATTTTACCATTAATCATAAGCTTTTCTAATAGTGTTTGTTCATGTACATTATATCCCATTACTCTATCAAGCATTGCTTAAATTAATTAACAAATTAATAATGCTTTTTTCTTTATTATTATTATGATCAGTCTTAACAAAATCGTTGAGAGGTATCGCCAATGTCGTTACAGCAAGTTACAGACCGGTGACTCGGAACTCGAATCACAGGTTTCTTCTTCTTCTCTTTCATATATCAATTTTCTTTTCTAATCTTATCTCATTATATAACATAGTGTTCTAAAACTTTTATTTTGAATGAGAATTTTCAAGTCATCGTTTTCATTACTTTTTATTACGATATTTTTAATTAGTTTAGTTTGTTAGTAATAAATACGTGTTTAGTCACTAAATTTTAGCATAAAATTAAAATTTATGTTCGGAACTTTGATATAATTTGATCTGCAAACTTTTAAAATTGAATGGATATAGTCTTTTAAATATAATTACATTAAATTTTTGTTATTGTCAAGCGACATTTTGAGTTGTTTACACCATTTGACACATTTTAATTCAAATGTTAGTCTCAAAAGTCATTAAACACATAAAGAAAAAATTAACACCTTTGGGTTTGAGAAGATTATATCAATTTATTTTTAAAGTTGATGGATCAAATGTATTAAAGTTTCAAATAAAAATGAATTGTAATTTCATGTTTATGAAAAATAATAACTAAAGAATTAAGAAATAGACTTTGAATTTAACTCAACTCAATAAAATCAATTTATAAAATAAGATTTAAATTTATATATATATATATATATATATATATATATATATATATATTAAATTGATCTCATCTCAAACTAACGTCAGACTTCCCATCAAATGCAAAATGTATCATAAATCCATCTGTGTTGGTAAAAATTATATAAACAGTAAGTTAAGTTCAATCAAATGTTCCAAATTTCAAACCAGTTTCCAAATTTTCTATCTATCACCACTATTTTATTTTTAAAAAAATCATAAAAAATGTTGGTTAAAAAAACACTGTCATTGATAAATTTTTTAAATTATAAAGTGAGAATCGACTAGACCAACATTAGTGTTAATTATATTTTAAGAAAATAAACAATGAGCGTTGGCTACACAAACACTATTATAGCAATATTACTTTTAAAAAATAAAATTTAAGTGACGGCTTGATCGAAGATACTATAGTCAGCCTTTAAAGCCGACGCAAAACGTTGTAGCTTCTACAGTTCGAGGGTAGATTTTTTACCCACACGATGCAGACACCAATCAATGCCTCTGAATAACTTTTTCTTGTAGTGATATAATTCTCATACTTCTTTAATTATACTATTAGTTTTTTTTTCAATATTTTTATTGATTGTATTTTTTAAATAATTAAGTTTACTATGCTTTTAATATTTTTCAAAATTATTCATAGGAAATTGGTTGTAAACACCTCCATATATTAATTAATTATTTACACTTTTTTTTAACACAAATATTGTTCTTGGCATTTTTATTTGACAATGTGAGCATGCATATTAATAGTACTGTCCCTTGCAGAGTTCATATCATGAATTCTTGAAATTAAGAGCGAAATACGAATCTCTTGAGCGGACACAAAGGTATCCTCTTAATATATAGACGTAGAAAATAAGTGTGAAATTTTTTGGCATATATTTTTCAGTTTGTTATAACCCTAAAAATAACAGTATCCTTCTTTGAATTAATTAGATATATTGAGAAACAAAAATGTTGTGTATATAATAGTTTATTAAATGTTTGTTTTGTGTGTTTAAGGCATTTTCAAGGAGAAGAACTTGAGCCTCTTAGCTTTAAAGAATTGCAGAGCCTTGAGAAACAACTAGACATTACACTTGCATTAACTCGACAGCAGCAAGTAAACTCACTATCTCGTGCATGCATATATATATATAAAAGTTTTGGATGCTACGTCAGCATTAATAAAAAAATAATAAAAACACAAGACAGAAAAAAAAAGATTAAAATGAAGAAAAAAAACATTTATTTATTTATTTATTTATGTTGATTATTATTGTCGGGTGTGTCTTTAAATTGCAGACAAAGAAACTCATGGCACGAGCTGATGAATTACGCGAAAAGGTATGCTATTGTCTCAAACTACTAATTAAATGAGGGTATGTTATTGTTGTCTCAAATTACGTTCTATCAATAACAAAGACTTGATAAGTGGATTAAAAAATATATTTTTTTATTTATCCTAATAACAGTAAAAATTCTTAGATTTTAGTAATATAATAATAAATTTAGTAAAATAATTTCTATTATAAAAAATAATATTTTGTAATTAAATTGGTAATTAAAATAGTTTTTATTATAAACTGATATTTAAATTGATCAGTAATATTATTTATCAAAATTTTAACTACGAAAAAAATTATTCTCTAATCAAAAAATTAATTTCTAAATTGATTTTTAAACATATTTTTATCATCAAAATTGATCATTATTTCTGATTTTTTTAGTGTTTACATTATTAATAATTAATTAATATTAGTTAACTTTTCAAATGAGCCTTGCATGAATTCATCCCATAAAAGATATATTTTGGATGTTAACATTTTATTTTGGAAGAATAATTTAGAAATTTAAATTTATATATATATTGTTTATTCTTTCACAATGGCATATTTGAAAATAAATAGCAAAAGATCAATATCAATAGCAAAATTTATCTTCACTAAAATACATTCAAAAGGCTTGTAAATTAATTTGTATTAGTTATATATATTTGCAGGTGCGCAAATTGGAAGATCTTAACAAACAATTGGAATCCAAGGTTTTTTCCTTTATTTTAATAATCATGCAAATAAAATTGAGAGAAGCCATAACATGCTCACATTTTTTTCTTACGATTTTATGCATTATTTTTAAAATTTATTTTGTAGGAAAAAGATGAATTCTCAAGCCTCATGCTTGACAATAACAATTTTTTTCAATTGCATGCTACACAAGCCGATCAATTTGAATCTGGAACAACAATAAACACATGGTATGCATTGATTTTCTTATCCCTTTTATTTTTGTTAATATATAAAAAAAAGGATCATTTATTAGTAAACACATTCAAGGTATTTATATGTTAATTTTTTCATCAAAGATTGTGAAATTCATTACTAAGAACAAAAATGAGAAAACTAAAAAAAAAACAATTACATTGGGTCATACCCATGAAACTCCCCTACCAGCCTTGAAAGTTTATAATTAAACCTATAAATATTTTTACCTTCCTCATCTTTTGGGATTTTAAAATTAAAAATTATTCATTAGACTAATATTGTATTATTTTTATGGTTACAAATTCCTAGACAAAAAAAAATTGGAGGCAAGGGACATGATTAAGTCTAAATTATTAGAGGGACTTCTCCCTGCACTTTCAAATGTTTCTTCTATATTTTTAAAAAGACTTTTAATTTCACCTTTGTTTTTCTGAGTAAAATGTAAAAATTAATTTTTTTTTCTCCTATGAAGATGTGGGCTGCTGTAATAAATATAACAGAGAAAAAATTAATTTTTACTTTTTACTGAAAAGAACAAAAGAAGAATTAAAAAAAAAGAAATTGGAGTACCGAAGAAAGTTTTGGAGTTGCAGAGAAAAGCCCCATCATTAGATAAATCAGGCCATGAAAGATTATCGGCCAAAAATCCAAGTAAAAAGGCCCAATTAAAAACGGTTGCAACTAGCAAAGACTTTACATGATTTTATTAGTTAAATACTCTATTACATAAAAAATGTTCTAATACGTATAAAATCATATTTATATAGAAAAAATTCATAGATTTATTTTCATTCTCCATTTAAAATTCCATAAAATAGACAATTTTAGTTTCGATACACAAGTTAAAGCTCTTCAATATGTTATAAGTATGGAGTGATATTTATATATAAACATATAATATTTTTTTGTCGTTTGATGAAAAAAAAAATATTGTTGTAGTAGGTTTCAACACCAAGAAGTTGGTTCAAAAGAAAGAGCAATTGAAATGAGGACAGAGGGTAACCAAAGCACTCACACCAAAAGCAATGGATGGTTGTAGTGAATGTTAATTTATTTTACATCTTCCAAAAATACTTACTTAGGCTACCCATGCATTGCTATTCACACCATAGTTTTCATAAACTAAATGTTATTTCTACTTAACACTCTCTCATTAAGGGATTATGCATTCTATAAGAGAAAAATTGTGTATGTCATATAATTTTATATATATTTATTGTACAAATTCTCATAGAAAAATGTTCCTTTATAGCTTTATAGACATGTTAGGTACTTTAAAAGTGTTAACCTAAGACAACATTTTAAATAGAAAATGTCATGCAAGGGTCCCATAAACATCACTTTCCCATGAAAGAATTATTAAAGTATTCCTAGACAACACTTTGTTAGAGTTTATTTTCATGATCTTGTTTTTAAGGTTTTGACTTAAAAAATAATGAGAAATGTAATTAATTTTAATATATTGTTTTGAAAATGCTAACCAGTAACTATAAAGATATTGGTTAAGAAATAATTAATTTTATTAATTAAAATAATATAAATATATATAACTAATTTTATAAAGACAAAAATATTTTTTAAAATTTGTAAGTCAAAAAATAAGTATTTAAGAAACTCAATTAAATTTTAAATTGATACTTTAATTATTATTATTTTGTAAATCTTTTAGATGTTTAATACTATTTATTTTTTGTTAGTTTTTCTATTAATTTAAATTTTTTTATATTTTATTATATTTTAATTTTTAATAATATTAAAATATAGTTATTTTATTATTTAATTATTTTTTAACTTTTATTAATAAATATTAAATAAAATGTTATAACAATTATACTGTTCATAAGTATTTTTTTAAATAAATAAAATATATTAATTGTAATTAGATCAAATTTTATTTAATATCATAACTATCTGATAGTCTTATAATACTGGTTAACAAGAACTGTACTTTTTATCTTTCTGGTTAATTGTTCATTTTCTTCTATTATACTATACAGCCTTTACGTGTATTGATTAGGGTGTTGAAAAGAAAATGTCTGCTATAATTGATTTCATTAAAGAGAATGTTAACCATCAACTAGTTAAGGTATAAACAATAAAATTGAAGTTCTAATTAAGTGTGCCATTAATTTAGTTTTATCTTAATAATTATTAAAACAGTTTTATTTTATTTAGAAAATAAAAATATATCATTGATAATTTATTTAATACATAAAAATTAAAATTAAAATAATTAAATAATAAAATAATTTTAACATAGTTATAATTTAGTTAAATAAAATTATTTTAAAAATATGAATAATATAAAAAGTTATTAAATAATTTCATTGTATAATTAAAAGTAAAATAGAAAGTTAAATTGAATGATAAATAAAAAATTAATTATAAAATTTCAGAGAACATAATTAATAGCGTAGGAACATTAAATTTGATGACATTAAATCTTATTATTTAATTATTTTAAAGATAGAATTATATTAAAATTATTTATTTATTTTATTTTATATATATATATATATATATATATATATATAATTGTAAATGATAGTTATATAATATCTGAATATTTTTATCTCTAAATAAAATGAAACATTAATTATAAAATTTTATATCACAATTAATTATAAAATTTTATAATATTTAATATTAATTAATTATGCAGGACTTTGTTAAATTGTAACTAAAATAAAACAAAGCCGGTGTTAGCTATTATATTTATACAAATTAACTATGACAATAAATATGTCATTTATTAAACTAACTTTAAGGTAATATTGTTTTCTCAATAAATACATTTCATTTATTTATTACAAATACAACTGTTGATGTAATTAGTTTGAGGCAATTTATTAATATATTATTAAAGAATGTTAACATAAACTAATTTAAATTATTCTAAAAGCCTATAAATGTAATTCTTCTGGAATATAAAAACAGATAAATATTATTCTAAAAAGTTATTCATTTATAAAATATTATTTGCGTATGACGTAGAAACTTCAATTATTATATATTTAGTTAAATATATTTTTTATCCTTAACTTTTAGAAAAAATTAGAATTAATCTGTTTTGAAAATTTTAAATTAATTTAGTCTCTCATATTTAAATACGTGTGTATTTAGTCCTTTAAATCAATTTTTTTTAAAATTCATTTGATGTTTAAAACGCGTTTCTCAATTAACATTAAAATAAAAATATGTCAAACGGTGTAACAAACTAAAATGTTATAATGAAATGTGTTTGAAACATCAACTAAATTTAATAAAATCTTGTTAAAAGAACTTAATCCACTCATTTATATAGTTAAGAGACTAAATTAGTTCAACATTTTTAAAAGAGACTAATCCTAAATTTTAGTTAAAATTAAATGACAAAAAATTTATATTTAGCCCTTATAGTTTATAATAGGTTCAAATACTCCGTTAGTCCTCGGTTTGGTTCAGAAATCTCAAATTGGTCCTCGTATTTTAATTTATCTCAATTTCATCCTCATTTTTGTAATTGAGTATTAAATCAGGGCAATCGTTAACGGTTGACAAACGGCGTTTCTATGTGATGATTTGGCTGTAATGTTCATTCTTACGTGTCATTGAGTTGTGGTTGGCACCGTAAACAGCCATTGTTGTTTTCCCTTTTAAGAAGATAATGTTGAGAGAGTGTAAGTGTTTGAAAGAGGGTGCAGAAGGTTTCTTGTCTCCTCCGTTTTGCTTTGTTTGCACCAGTAATGTCTCCTTCTCATTCTTGCTCGTCCTACACTTGCAATGGTTGGGGAAAGAAAAATTCTAGTGTTTCTTCCCATGGGGTGTGTGGAGGAGATTCGATTTCGCACCTGTATGTTATTGCGGTGAGAAAGCAATCATGAGAAGTGTGACGATAAAAAAAAATTCTATTTATTTATTTATTACAGTATACTTATAAATATTTAGAGGCAAAAATTTATACACTAATATATAATTATATTTAAAATATTCACATTTATATATATATATATATATATATATATATATATATTTACAATACTATATAATTCCTATATCCACATTGTTTAGTACATTTTATATTTCCTATACTGGAAGAGGAAGAAGGGTTATTTATTTATAGTTTCCCCCTCATATGCGGTTGATCAAACAGGTGGAGGGAAAAGGTTATGGATAGGATTCACTTGGACTGTTGGGGGTAAATAAAAGGTAACTCCGATTTGTCCTTCGATGACAATCGGTGCATTCGGAGCAGAGAGAAAAGTAATGGTAGAGTTTTCCGTTCCCTAAAATGTTACAGAATTATTCACTACATTGGTTTGCCATGCATTTCCCGGAAAAACAGCCACAATGTCCGCGAAGAAGGGATCAGGCGTGTTCGGAGCAGCCATCTATGATAATGTTATAAAATTTTGTTTTTCGCACACAATCAAAAGAAATAGGGAAGTGAGACAAATATCACAAAAAAATAACATATCATAATAAAATAAAATGAAATGAAAATTCTTCCAATTCCATAAAACGGGATCTTTATTATACTTTTATAAAGATATTGATTAATTTTGTAGTGACTAGTCAGGATAAATGAGTTCATGGCCAACAAAGTAACTCAAGAACATTTCATCTTGAGTGATACTAACTCGTTTAAATCCCCAAGGTCATACCTCCAACTACATTAATCAAATCTTTATTTATCATAATTTTTATTTCAATATTAAACCATATAATTATATAAATAAATAAATAGATAGGATCAATGAATAATTAAAATAGATATAAATGAATAAAAATGGTCAATACGTAACTAGAGATAAATATAAATAAGTAAATGAGAATAAATATAAATTAAATAAATAGGACCAGTGCATAACTGGAAATAAATAAATAGGATTGGGAACTAAATATAAATTAGAATGAGGTTAGGGACACCTCACTTAGGGTAGATATCGAGATAAAAATTACGAATAGATAAAAACAAATAATCGAAGTAAAAAGATAAAGTGATGGATGTCTCCTTCCCTTACCTTAATTACTATGGAAAACACACCAAGGTTGTACGGAGACTGTGATAAAAATTCTTTCTTCGTTGTCGTAACCTCTCTCTCTTTCACACAAAGCTTTTCTCTGATTTCTTTTGTCCAGCTTCTCTTTTGCTTTCTATTTCTCTTACCCCACCCCTATTTATACTATATTAAGTAATCATTACTTCTAGTTTGATTTTAATTAACTTGGTTCCTATACTATTCTAGTTCCATTAGTTCTTAACATTCCATCCTAGATATATATTTTTTTTTCACAATGAACGGATAAAGGATAGAAACATATCTGCTAACATTAAATGCTTCTGATTACTTCCATATATATATATATATATATATATATATATATATATATATATATATATATACTCTTTTCTTTTAATCTTTTATTAAATATGATATTAACGTTCTCATCCATTTGTTATTCAGTATACTGCCACTTTGCTTTCCAAGGTTTCGCATCTGATTGTAATCCGCTTTCCACTTATTCAAACTTTTGCATATAATTCATATATATACGTATATTCATAATTTATTTTATTATTAGTTTCAATAATATATATATATATATATAATTTATAGAATATTGAACTATCGTATAATTTGTTGGTAATGAATTATTACCCATTAGTACAATTTATTTTGTAAATTTACAGCTAGCAGATATTATAAGTACTATCGACATTTTTTTTTTATATATCATATGTTCAAAATTTATTATACTAGTCACAATACCTAAAAAAATAATGTATCATAAAATTTTAGGTATTGATATACTGAAAACACCGGGGTACAAATTTTGAGATGTTACAATTCTCCCCTACTAAAAGAAATTTCGTCCTCGAAATTATTTATTTATTTATTTTTGAAATAAATAAGGGTAAAGGTTTGTTATTTTTTCTTCTAATTCCCATGTAATATCTCCATTAGTTTCATTCCACATGACCTTCACTAGAGGGATCTATCTGCCCCTCAATTCTTTGACCTTCTTGTCCATAATCTGTACAGGTATTGCGTCAAATGTAAGGTTATTCTTTAATTGTACTGTATCATGTCTTATCACATGAGTTGGATCAGAAATATATTTTCTTAATTGAGACGCATGAAAGACATTATGGAGATTGGAAAGGAACGGAGGTAAGCAAATTTGATATGCAACATAACCTATTTTTCTAAGAATTTGGTAAGGACCAATGAACCGGGGGGTGAGTTTCTTTGATTTCATCGCTCTACCAATTCCAGTGATTGGTGTTACTTTCAAGAATACATGATCACCTTCTTGAAATTCAAGAGGTCGTCTTTTCTTGTCAGCATAACTTTTCTGTCTACTTTGAGTTGCTCTCAATTTGTTCCGGATCATTATGATTTTCTCTGTTGTCTGTTGAATCATGTCAGGACCTAATACTAAATTCTCACCAGTCTCAAACCAACACAAAGGTGTTCTACATTTCCTCCCATATAATGCTTCATAAGGTGCCATACCTATGCTGGAATGGAAACTGTTGTTATAGGTGAACTCAATCAAAGGCAAGTATCGATCCCAACTATTAGAATTTTCTAACACACAAGCTCTCAGCAAATCTTCCAAAGATTGAATGGTTCGTTCAGATTGTCCATCAGTTTGGGGATGATAAGCTGAGCTAAGGTGAAGCTTAGTACCTAAGGCTTGATGTAAACTTCCCTAAAATTTTGAAGTGAATCTAGGGTCCCTATCAGATATAATACTTATTGGAACTCCATGTAACCTGACAATTTCTTTTATGTACAATTCAGTCAATTTTTCCAATGAATACCTAATGTTAATGGATAAGAAATGAGCAGACTTTGTTAATCTATCCACGATAACCCATATGGAATCAAATTTTTGAATGGTTCGTGGGAGACCATCTACAAAATCCATTGCTATACTATCCCATTTCCATTCAGGTATATCTAAGGATTGTAGCATTCCTGCTGGCTTTTGGTGTTCTATTTTAGCTTTTTGACAAACTAGACATTTTGCTACATATTGTGCCACTTCCTTTTTCATTTTGGGCCACCAAAACATTTTCTTGAGATCTTGATACATTTTTGTTGTGCCCGGGTGTATGCTTAATTTGCTTTTATGTGCTTCTTCTAGAATCATTTCCTTAATTTCCTCATTATTGGGTACACACATCCTGTCCTTAAATCTCAAAGTTTCGGTTTTATCTATGCCAAAATTCTCCCCATCCTTTTGTCCCATCAATTTCTTTTTCTTTTGAATGAATTCATCACTTTCCTGTGCCTCATGGATTTGTTTTTGTAAATTGTTAGTGATCTGAATGGAGTTTAATTGCATTGTATCATGGATTAGGGTGACTGACAGATTCATGTCTCTAAATTTTTCTAACAAATTTATTTCATGAATCATTAGTGAGGAGATATGTAAAGATTTTCTACTTAACGCATCTGCCACTACATTTGCCTTACCTGGGTGGTACTGTAATTCAAAATCATAATCTTTCAGAAATTCTATCCATCTTCTTTGTCTCATATTTAATTCCTTTTGATCAAACAAGTATTTGAGACTCTTATGATCACTAAAAACTTCAAACTTTCCACCATAAACATAATGTCTCCATATCTTAAGTGCAAAAACAATGGCAGCTAGTTCTAGATCATGGGTTGGGTAATTTTTCTCGTGTGTTCTTAATTGTCTAGAAGCATATGCCACTACCCTTCTATCTTGCATAAGAACACAACCTAATCCCATTTTGGAAGCATCACAAAATATAACAAAGTGTCCATTAGGATTGGGTAATGCTAAAACAGGAGAAGTGGTTAATCTTTTCTTAAGTTCTTGAAAACTATTTTCACATTTTTCTGTCCACACAAAAGCTTGGCCCTTTTTGGTGAGTTGGGTTAAAGGTAAAGCTATTTTAGAAAATCCCTCAATGAATCTCCTATAATATCCTGCCAAACCGAGAAAACTACGAATCTCAGTCACTGTTTTTGGTGGTTCCCATTGTAAAACTGCTTCTACTTTGGTCGGATCCACTGACACTCCGTTATTGGAAATCACATGTCCTAAGAATTTTACTTCCTCTAACCAAAATTCACACTTAGACAATTTAGCATACAATTTCTTTTCTTTCAAGATTTGTAAGACAATCTGAAGGTGTTCCTCATGTTCCTCAAGAGTCTTAGAGTAAATAAGAATCTCATCTATAAAAACAACCACAAATTGATCTAAAAATGGATGAAAGATCCTATTCATGTAATCCATGAATATTGCAGGAGCATTGGTCACACCAAAAGGCATCACTTGATATTCATAATGACCATACCTAGTTCTGAAAGCAGTTTTTTGTATGTCTTCTGCTTTTACTCTAATCTGATGATATCCGGACCTTAAATCTATCTTAGAAAATACAGAGGCTCCTCTCAATTGGTCCATCAAGTCATCTATTCTAGGAAGAGGGTATTTATTCTTTATGGTGAATTTATTTAATTGACGGTAATCTACGCACAACCTAAAACTTCCATCTTTCTTTTTAACTAACAAAACAGGGGGTCCCCAAGGTGACACAATAGGACGAATGAACTGTTTTTCAAGTAAATCTTCTAATTATTTCTTCAATTCTGCTAATTCAGAGGGTGACATCCTATATGGTGCCATAGAGATTGGTCCAACTCCAGGCATCAGATCTATGGAAAATTCAATTTCTCTGTTAGGTGGTAAACCAGGAATATCATTGGGAAAGACTTCAGGAAAATTTTGAACAACTGCTATATTTTTCAACTCAACTTCCTCTTTTATTTCCATAGAAGATAATAACAAGTACCCTTGAATTTCATTCCTTAAAGGCTCACTTTTTGAATTGGTAGGTGATTTTAGAAGATTCTCAGAGTTTGGAAATATCACTGATTTCTTAGCACAATTCAAAAGGACTTGATTGGAAGATAACCAGTTCATACCTAAGATTACATCTAATTGAGATAAAGGTAGACATATTAAATTTACAAGGAATTTTGTATTCTCAATGAACAATGGACAGTCTAAACAAACTCTATTGGTTATTACTGAGTCATTTGTGGGAGTTGAAACAACCAAACTAGTTTTTAGAAAAGAGGTCGACATATTAAGATGTTGAACACAATGATTAGAAATGAATGAGTGAGTTGCACCTGAGTCATACAGTACATTTAAAGTTCTTCCGTTAATAAAACACATACCTTGAATTAGATCATGGTTTTTAGCAACTTCAGCTCCAGTCATGGTGTACACTCTTCCTGTTGTGGTAGGTCTTGTCTTAGTTGCAGTTGGATTGAAATGTGGCTTCTGTTGTCCACACTCAGAGAATATGTGACCAGGTTTTCCACACTTGAAACAGACTGGTCCTTTAAGGTGACAATCTTTAGCATGATGACCTTGTCCGCATTTAAAGCATCTGATATGATCATATACAGGTCTACTAGAATTTCCTGATGAAGATTGGTTGGATTGGGTCCTCCATTGTGGGCGATTGTAAGGTTTTCCCTCATTGCGTTTATTTTTATTTGTCTGGGGTCCAAAATACTTTGGTTTGATATTTTGGTTGTTCTCAAAATCTTCCAAAAATCTACACTTGTGAATAAGCATAGGAAAATCAGCAATTTCTAGTATCCCTACTGCTTTTCTCAATTCATCTCTAAGTCCATTTTCAAATTTTATACATTTCATCCTTTCCTCTGGGTGATAAAAGAAAGTAGAGTATTTTCCTAATTCTTCAAACTTGGAAGCATATTCCCCTACAGTCATACTTCCTTGCTTCAACTGCATGAACTCTATTTCTTTTGCTCTCCTCACATCATTAGGGAAATATTTTTCTAAAAACCTTGTTCTAAATACATCCCAGGTAATAATTATTCTTTCTCCTTCAAGTAATCTCCTGGTACCATCCCACCAATATTCAGCTTCTCCTAATAACATAAATACCGCATAATTCACCTTTTGGTTGTCAGCACAGTTCATAACTCGAAATATTTTCTCCATTTCTTTAATCCATAATTCAGCCTTTTCTGGATCATATCCTCCAGAGAATTGTGGGGGTTTGTTTCTCCTAAATTCAGCTAATCCTTGTGATTCAGGGTTTCCTTCAGGTCTTTGATTCCTCATTAGAGCAGCAGCCATGTCTCGGATAGCTTGCATTGCTTCAGTTAATTCATTGTTTCTTCTAATGTTTGCCATCTGAAATTGTATGAGTTAGAAAGAAAAAAAAAAAAAAAAAATATATATATATATATATATATATATATATATATATATATATATAATGAGCACATTTAACAGATCTCGCATGAAACGTCGCTCTGATACCATCTAATGTGACGATAAAAAAAATTCTATTTATTTATTTATTACAGTATACTTATAAATATTTAGAGGCAAAAATTTATACACTAATATATAATTATATTTAAAATATTCACATTTTTATATATATATTTACAATACTATATACTTCCTATATTCACATTGTTTAGTACATTTTATATTTCCTATACTGGAAGAGGAAGAAGGGTTATTTATTTACAGTTTCCCCCTCATATGCGGTTGATCAAACAGGTGGAGGGAAAAGGTTATGGATAGGATTCACTTTGACTGTTGGGGGTAAATAAAAGGTAACTCCGATTTGTCCTTCGATGACAATCGGTGCATTCGGAGCAGAGAGAAAAGTAATGGTAGAGTTTCCCGTTCCCTGAAATGTTACAGAATTATTCACTACATTGGTTTGCCATGCATTTCCCGAAAAAACAGCCACAATGTCGGCGAAGAAGGGATCAGGCGTGTTCGGAGCAGCCATCTATGATAATGTTATAAAATTTTGTTTTTCGCACACAATCAAAAGAAATAGGGAAGTGAGACAAATATCACAAAAAAATAACATATCATAATAAAATAAAATGAAATGAAAATTCTTCCAATTCCATAAAACGGGATCTTTATTATACTTTTATAAAGATATTGATTAATTTTGTAGTGACTAGTCAGGATAAATGAGTTCATGGCCAACAAAGTAACTCAAGAACATCTCATCTTAAGTGATACTAACTCGTTTAAATCCCCAAGGTCATACCTCCAACTACATTAATCAAATCTTTATTTATCATAATTTTTATTTCAATATTAAACCATATAATTCTATAAATAAATAAATAGATAGGATCAATGAATAATTAAAATAGATATAAATGAATAAAAATGGTCAATACGTAACTAGAGATAAATATAAATAAGTAAATGAGAATAAATATAAATTAAATAAATAGGACCAGTGCATAACTGGAAATAAATAAATAGGATTGGGAACTAAATATAAATTAGAATGAGGTTAGGGACACCTCACTTAGGGTAGATATCGAGATAAAAATTACGAATAGATAAAAACAAATAATCGAAGTAAAAAGATAAAGTGATGGATGTCTCCTTCCCTTACCTTAATTACTATGGAAAACACACCAAGGTTGTACGGAGACTGTGATAAAAATTCTTTCTTCGTTGTCGTAACCTCTCTCTCTTTCACACAAAGTTTTTCTCTGATTTCTTTTGTCCAGCTTCTCTTTTGCTTTCTATTTCTCTTACCCCACCCCTATTTATACTATATTAAGTAATCATTACTTCTAGTTTGATTTTAATTAACTTGGTTCCTATACTATTCTAGTTCCATTAGTTCTTAACATTCCATCCTAGATATATATTTTTTTTTTCACAATGAACGGATAAAGGATAGAAACATATCTGCTAACATTAAATGCTTCTGATTACTTCCATATATATATATATACTCTTTTCTTTTAATCTTTTATTAAATATGATATTAACGTTCTCATCCATTTGTTATTTAGTATACTGCCACTTTGTTTTCCAAGGTTTCGCATCTGATTGTAATCCGCTTTCCACTTATTCAAACTTTTGCATATAATTCATATATATACGTATATTCATAATTTATTTTATTATTAGTTTCAATAATATATATATATATATATATATATATATATATATATATATATATATAATTTATAGAATATTGAACTATCGTATAATTTGTTGGTAATGAATTATTACCCATTAGTACAATTTATTTTGTAAATTTACAGCTAGCAGATATTATAAGTACTATCGACATTTTTTTTATATATATCATATGTTCAAAATTTATTATACTAGTCACAATACCTAAAAAAATAATGTATCATAAAATTTTAGGTATTGATATACTGAAAACACCGGGGTACAAATTTTGAGATGTTACAAGAAAGGCTAGAACTGCTAAGAACAGATGGAGAAAATTTTGGGGATGCCCAAAGTTCAAGGTATGAGATATGGAAATGATTTTAGTACTATTTTTTGGTGGATGTTGTTTTTGTATTTTGGTTTTCGAAAACCTAATTTTGCAATTGGGGGTTTTTTATTTCGTTGGACAGGGTGGAAGTGAAGAAGTTGTTCGCATTCCCGCACTTACTGATTTTCCCAATCCAATCCCTAAATTACATTATTTAGGGTTTCAAGCACAACGTTTTTTTTTTAATTCTCAGTCGCAATACTGAAAAATAATACATAACGCTACGTCAGAAATTCAAAAACAAGTTAACATTACAAAATTTAACACTGTTACCGATTGCCCTTATTTAATACTCAATTACAAAAATGAAGACGAAATTGAGATCAATTAAAATACGAGGATCAATTTGAGATTTCTGAACCAAACCGAGGACCAACGAAGTATTTTAACCTTTATAATACAGAGAGGGTCCAATTACTTTGTGCATGTGGGAAGAGGCCACATCCATTTTTTAAATTTTAATTGTGGGAATCAACAAATATTGATGAAACTGTGTGCCAAAGGAATAATCCATTTTGACGGTGCTAGTTTGCCCAACCTTTTACATCCTTCTTGATGTTTTTAGTGTCAAATTTATCATTAAGATTAATTTAAAGGATTTTATATTTTATATATTATTAACGTAGCTGCTGTCAACCTTATGCCAGAAATAATTTTAAGATATTAATAAGAATTTAATAAACTTATAATAATAATAATAATAATAATTTTTAAAGAATGTAAAATCGTTTTATTTTTCTTTTAATTTATTAAACTATTCATTGATTTAAATTTATACTCTAATTACATTTTTATTTTAAATTATATTTGAGAAAGTATAGACTTCTTCTAGTAAACGAATAATTATAAAACAAAAAATATATATTAAAGTTGATCATGTTAAATTACTTTTTACTTGTTTTTCATAAAATCTTTCACTTTGATGATAGATATCTTGGAAACTCCCTATTTTGATGAAAATCTTTTATATTTTAGAAAATAATAAATAAGCTTAACAAATATTTAATAATATTTTTTTCGATTTTTTTCCCATTCAAATATTACATAAACTTTGGAAAAAAATAAAGAAAGACAATAATTTTAAATGTACCTTCTTTTAGTTATTATAGAAAAACCTTTAACGATAGCCCTTATGGATATATTCCCTCCTTTGATTAAATGAAAGTCTTTTAAGTTAAAATAAACAAAAAAAAAAAATATAATAATATCTTCTTCTTTATTTTTTCTCTTGCAAATGCTTATAAAAGTTTAAAGATATGATAAATTACAGATTTTACGTATTTAATTAGATAGATTCGTTTAAGACATATTCTCTGGAGTATCAATTCTTTCTTTACATATAATTTAATCTCGAATCTAAACCTATATTTTATCATCTGATAATTGAGGTATAAGAGAAAAATGTTAAAATAAAGCTATTTATATTTTAGGTCGTTTAAGAAAATGAGATGTATCAAACTTAAGGCTATATATATATATATATAAGGTAAGTTACTGGTGTAATTTATATATGTCAAAAATCAATAACTATTTTAAATGCTAGTGATATATAATTAGAATAAAATATAATTTAGAATAACGTTAAAATGAAAAGAGAAAAATTGAATATTCATATATTTTGTAAAGTTTCAACAATCATATCAATATCATTCTATTTTTCTTAAGGGAAATATAATTCTATGAAGAATTTGAAAAAAAAATGTAAGAAAGAAAGAAAAAAAAAAAAACTGTATTTCACGGACATCCTATTTGTCAAGCATATGCATAATGCCTTTTCTGAAAGAGACAATGACACCAAATGTAGCCTCATAAAAATAGATCATTTTTATGTTTTTTTTTTTGTCATTCAATTTCTCAATAATAATAAATTTACTCTCAATGAGAGAAACAAAGAAAAATATCAGATGTGATAAAAAAAAAATAGTTTACATGATCAAATTCGTTATAAGTTATTATAAGAAAGGAACCACATTTCTTCATTGTTATGATTATTTATGAATGATTAAGAGTTAACGTTATGCATGTTCTTTTAAAAGTTTTATGTCATCGCGTGTTTAATTTTAAAAAAACTTAATATAAATGCAGATTGTAGAATAACTAAATTTGAGGGAAAGAATAAATTTTTTTACCACAATTTAAAATTTGAGTTATTATTAATCTACGTCTTAATTAATTCACAATATTTTAATTCTATAAATTGTGTCTACATGAACTGTATCAAAGGTTTTAGTGTGTTTGGAGAAGAAATGTAGAAAAGAAAGTGAGAATCTGGGTGCTGTGCGCGTTGATTGTTGTTGTTGAATTCAAATTTGGCTTCTTTTTTCTTTTTCGTCACCACACTTGTTATAAAGACCAACCAAATTTTCTCCTTCTTCTCATCTACTTTCTTACTGCTTCATTTTTCCTCTCTTCTTAACACAACAACATAGTCAACATAATCTCTGTTTTCTTCTTGCTTCCAACTTCATTCATTAATGGCTCATCATACCTCATCAGGTTTTGTTACCTTTCTTCCCTCACTCTTTTCATCTGCCCACATTTTTGTTTTTTAATGTTCTTGTATTGCAATTTTTGATACTTTGTTATTTATTTATTTACCTGGGTTGGAGAATTTTAAGATAAAGATTGTTTCTTTAAGGTTTAATGGATGGTGGGTCTTTCTCTTTTTGGGTTTGTTGAACTGAATAAAATGGAGACCTTTGTCGAGTGTGTCGGTGTGAATGTTTGAATCACAAACAGAGCACTGGTTTACGGTTTGCAGCCTAAGAAAGGAAGATCAAGTTATATATTTTTTGAAACTTTTGTCCCTGATCACCTAATGGCAGTGTCTTGAAGTGTTTGATTTTTCACTTTTTTTCTGTGAAGTCACATTGTTAGTAATGAAAAGTAATGACAAAACATGGTTCATCTGGGTCTGAAGATCATGCTTTGTGCAGATCATTCCAATGATCTTCTTAGAAAAGAAGAGTGCAAGGAAACAGGTTCACTGGTTGTTTGTTTTGGGGAAATGTTAATAGACTTTGTTCCGACCGTGGGAGGAGTATCGCTGGCCGAAGCACCTGCTTTCAAGAAAGCTCCCGGTGGAGCTCCTGCAAATGTAGCTGTTGGTATCTCTAGATTGGGAGGTTCATCTGCTTTTATGGGCAAGGTTTAGTTCTCATTTCTCAATCAATGCTGGTTGGTATTGTAGGATATTGATTTCCTTTGTCATATGCTATGTTTGAAACTGAATAGTTCTGAAGAAAGTTGTTCCTGCACACTTGTTCTTAGCAGGGAAAGATTCAAGGGAAATGATTGCTAGAACTGCTAGAATAGAATTCACATCTGAAGTGCTTTTTCAATTTGCGATTTGTTTATTAGGTTGGAGCAGATGAATTTGGGTACATGCTGGCAGACATTTTAAAGCAGAACAATGTTGAGACTTCTGGCATGCGGTTTGACTCTAATGCAAGAACTGCATTAGCTTTTGTGACACTTAGAGAAGATGGTGAACGTGAATTCTTGTTTTTCCGCAATCCAAGTGCTGATATGCTCCTTCAAGAATCAGAACTTGATAAAAATCTCCTAAAGCAGGTGTGTGGTGTACCTGTTTGTGTATTTTATGAATGTTTTCCTTTAGGCCTTTCGTCTGAAATCAGGATATTGATAACATTGATTTCAGGCTAGAATATTCCATTATGGCTCCATCAGCTTGATTGATGAACCATGCAAGTCAGCTCACCTTGCTGCTATGAGAATAGCCAAAAACTCTGGTTGCATTCTCTCTTATGATCCAAATTTGAGATTGGCTCTATGGCCTTCAGCAGATGCTGCTCGGAAAAGCATAATGGATATATGGGATCAGGCTGATGTCACAAAGGTATACATATTTGACCAAGATATTCTTATACGACTATCTGAGTCTAGATTCTCTATTGAGTTTTTTTGTGCTGTCCTCAGTTGAACATTACCAATACAATAATATTGGTACTTTAACATCTTTTTAATATATTTCAAAAGATCAAAATCAGTTCTCATTGGTGGATTTTTTAGACACAACAGAGGAACAATACAGAAAAACCTAGCAGAGTATCCAAATTTGACTCTCTACTATCCTGTTTAGTTCTGAAAAATAAAAATTCATTAAAATTGGGTTGACATGGTATTTTCCTATGTGTATGTACAGATAAGTGAGGATGAAATTACATTTTTGACTGGAGGTGACGATCCTTATGACGATAATGTTGTTTTGAAGAAACTTTTTCATCCAAATCTCAAGCTTTTAATCGTTACTGAAGGGTCACAGGGTTGCAGATATTACACCAAAGTATGCTTACCAAATCCATTTAATTATAATGTCTCATTGGAAGCACAATTTCTCTTTATATCTTTGCTTTGTTTTCTACACAAATATCATGTCCCTTGTACTGATAAGTTATGAGCTGAATTAATCACTGTGACTTCTGATAGCTAGTGAAAAAACTGATATGAAGTTTTCTTTTTAGCACTTAACCATGTCATTGCCAAAATTTCTGTGCAGGCATTTAAGGGAAGGATTGGAGGTGTTAAAGTCAAACCTGTAGACACAACTGGTGCTGGTGATGCATTTGTTAGTGGGATTTTATACAGTATAGCTTCTGATCAAACTATTTTTCAGGTAATCTTGAATTTTGACTTGTTCTGGTTGTGTAGATTAAGCCTTGTATCATTATAATGTTTTATTGTTCTTGTAATGTTTTCTTCTGGTCTTATTTGATAAGCCTAAACTGGAACAGTGTGATGAGAATTAGCTATATGATGTCTGTAACTATGAAATTCATCATTGTTCTTGCATAGAAATTTATACATTTTGGTTTGGTTTTCAGGATGAGAAACGTCTTAGGAAGGCTTTATATTTTGCCAATATATGTGGTGCACTCACTGTGACTGAGAGAGGTGCAATTCCTGCACTTCCTACAAAGGAAGCTATCTTGCAATTCTTACTAGAAGCAGCTGTAATATAACACAATTCACATATTTTTGTTATAATTTGTTGTTAAACTACAGTGTAGGAGATTCTGAGCTTCTTTTTTCCTTTTTCTGTTTAAATCTCTTGACTCTGTAATTCTCTTATATAAAATTGAAGTTGCCTTTTGCTCTGGTTTTGGTAGGTGTGTCAGCTGAGCTCACTGATCAACTCTAGGTATAATGTGAACATGATTTATTTTATATTTAAAGTGGTTTCACTATGATTAGAACCTTCTTCAATCACTTAGTTAAACACATAACATATGTTGCTAACACTTAAACTTGGTTAAACACAAACATATATATGTTGTTGCTGCAACTTTTGTTCATTCCTGTTTAGAGGAAATGAAGAAAACTGCATTAGGTTACAAGAAATTGTTCTAAATATGAAAAGTATTAGGAATATATTCTCTAATTTTCTACTTTGAACACACTCACTTATTAGTGAAATTCATGTGGGTTTTACTAATTTGGGAATGAAATCCTCCAAATAAGTGGTGTTAGTTTTCACTTATGAGGTCTTAGCTTTCCCAAATTTTGTATTATTTTATAAGTTTAATTATAATTAAAAATATTATTTTTAATTTAATATCTTTAAATTTATACTTAATAATCAAATTTTGACATTTCTGTCACTTAATTGTATTAATGTGTTCTTGATGAGAATTTTGTTTCTATAAGTTTATTAACTAGTATGACATTTGTGCTTAGTATGGGTAAATTTAGAAGTTACAACAAATATATAAATATATATATATATATGTATATATATATATATATATATATATATATATATATATATATATATATATATATATATATATATATATATATATATATATATATATATATATAATATTAAAAAAAGATGAATATTATTTGTCCGTAGTTTGAAAGACATACATTATAAACCATTCTTTTAGAAATATAAATAGAATATAGTCTCTGAAATTTCAATTGATGATTGAAACTAGATCAATTTTAATTTATTTGATTTATAATTTCATTTTTTTATTGTTTAAAGTTGGAATATTTTGTTTGGGACTCTAAAATTACTTAGTTAACTAGACATTTAATTAAAAATATAAAAGAAATTAGATATTTGATAAAATAAATTGTTTGGAATTTATATATTAAGGGATGGACGGTAGCACTTGCATTAAAATTTATAGTAAGTTATAATAACTATAAAGAATTTCTGAAACAATTTGGATTATACTAATTGTTTATCTTGTATGTCATGTAGGACATCCTCCATTGAAAATAGATATTTGTTTTTAGTAAAATTTGAAACTATCCATAACCTCAACATGTGTAAAATTTGAAACTATCCATATCCGATTAAATTTAGAAAACAATCATGTCAAATAAAATAGTTAAATTTAAAAAATACATCATATAAAAGGTAAAATTAACAAAATAATAATTTTAATTAAAAACATTTTGTTATTTAAAGAATAAAACAAAAGAATAATAATTATTTAAATAATTTTTATAACGGTATAGATAAAAGGGAATGGTCCATATAACCACGTCGATAACAAAATCACGGTGTAATATATAAATAAGAAGAAGAAAATAGGATTTTGAGGCTGTGTTGGCGCGAGAAGATACTACTTCTTTCTTCGTCGATCTGATTCACAGAAAATGGGTTCAAACCCGCCGTTTGTTCTCGAGATCGGACCCGATGGTATTCCCAAAGAATCTCCGGTTATCAGTTACACAGAACAGGTTCTCTCTCTCTCTATATATTCCTCCTTTTTTTTCTCTTCAATCTCTCACACTCTTGTTCCTTTCTTTTCAGATAATCGAAGCAGAGCAACTTCAATTGAAGAAGTAACCCTTTTCTCTCTCTAAGCACCTCTTAATTCATTGTTTAAATTTTGGTTATTTATTTAATTTTTAATTTACATTTTGACCACTGATTCTTATTGTTCAATCAATTCAACATTGGTGGTGCTAAACCATTTGCAAGGTTTCCCATTCTGTTTAGTGGAGATGTTCAAGGACAAAAGCAAATGGAGGAAATAATTAATATTTCCCTGGGTTTCTACAAGTGACTCATAATAAATTGAACCAAATTATTTTTTTTCTTAAAGCAAACAATGTATATAGTTAAAGCAAATTAGTATGTATAAAAGGGAAATAAGACATGTATGTAGTTTGTGTTTAAATCAAACAAATAGTAATGGGTAAACAACATTTTAGTCCTATGCATTCAAATTAGTTTTTGGAACAAGAAATTTAAATTGAGTCCTTTGTTGTTATTTTGGTGTCACTTTAATCCTATAATATATATCAATATGATCCGTTTTCTCGTACAACATGTTGAATTTTAGACTTGAGTGTGTTGAATTATACTTAAAAATCTCCCTTTCTCATTTTTAAACATGTTTTCAGGTATATTGAGGAAAACTATTCTAAAATTCGTGACGTGGAGCGTGAGCTTGCAAATCTGGGATTGGAGATGAAACTTACATCTGGACCAAAGAAAGCAGGTTTCTATGTATCAATTGTTTTCCTTTGCGGAAATGAAGAGTGTCATTGTTTCCTTTTGCATAAATAATAGCTGTTCTGTTCCTCATAGTTTTAATTAGTGAAATATGAAATAACGTTGCTTCATTTTTGCATGCCATGTTTACTTTAAGCGTTGGAACATATGAGAACAAAGATTGAGGCATCAACAGAGAAAATTCGTGTGGCAAAGCTAAAGGAAGAACAGGCACATAAGGCATGTTACTTTTATGTAATAATATTAACTATTTTTCACGCTGCTTTCATGATATTTAGATTTTTGAGTTATGGTTGCCATATACTCTGTCTGTGGTATGTCTGTTAGCAGTGTGACTTCAGTTCTTGAGTTTACAATGAGGTAACAACGATGCTAGAGAAGAAAATGTAAAGAAGGTCTGTGCTACTTTTAAACAGCTTGAACAAATTTTTTAAATGTTAATCTGTGTGTGGCTTATAAAAAAGCTGAATGATCGGCTCATTCAGAACATTCGTGATTCACATGCACTGCAAGGGTTAGAAAAGTGAGTGAGATAAGCTTTTACCCATTAGCTCATTTTATCACATATATGGGATATAGCTTATTTTTCAACATTTAACTTCAACAAGGGTGTGCATATGCATATGCTTGTTCATCAATTCATTTTGTTATGATAATAAACAAAGAGGTAAAAGGAATAGGATAAGAGTTAAAATCCTCATTCTAGTCTCTAAAATTCAAAGCGTGTGTCACTTTAATCCACTTTTTACAAATCCTCACTTTAGTTCTTGAGTTTTCAAAAGTCTTTCATTTTAGTTTTTTATCACTTTTCGACTGCCATTTTGCTTCAAAAGGATTACAGTTATTGTCATTTGCGAGGTTAAAGCAACATATATTAATAAACTTAAGGATTAAAATGGGAGTGTATATGGTAAAGGAAAGACATTAGTACCTATACCTTAACTTGTTTTCCCCTTTTCTTTGCCAGTAAGATAGTATGTCACTATTAACAGCATGTCACTATTAACAGCATGTTTGGAACAACTTTTTAAGGGAAATAATAGCTTCTTCTTTCTTTTTCTTTTCAGAAACTCACTTAGGATGCAAAAATAAGTGTATTTTGTTACTCAAATTAAGTTGAACCAATCGCACTTTAAAAATAAGATTCCTTAACCATTCCTTGTCTTAATAACATGAATTGATTGCTTCTTTACTTTTACTTTTCCAAATAGTTATTGTATGCTTTTTCGAAAGATCTCATTGGCATCTTATTTTTAAATTATAAAATTGCACAACTTACGATTTAGATAAGAGGTTTACTGCCTGAACCATTTAATGGAAAAGTGGATAATTGATCCCAAAAAACATTGTTAAGCATCGTAATTTACCTTTTCAGTTATAGTATGTTGACTGCATGTGCTGCAGGTGTGGGAATCAGCATCCAAAGCAGTGAGGGATGAAGAGCAAATAAAGCAGAAATTATGTGAAGACTTAAGTAAACTGGTAAACAGATTCAACGGGCACAATATTTTAATTTTTCATCCTTTGTGTTGATATATTAACAATCTTTTCTAGGTAGAAGAGAGCAATAACTCTCAGTTGTCTAGGCTGGAGGAATTAAAAAGACGATTGGAAGCTATGAATCCGAACCGGCAGTCAAGTAGTCCTCACAGTGTATGTTATTATTAAGACACTCCTTATTCTCAGATCAATATTGTCAATAGCTGCTATGGCATTAGCCTAATGAAATTTACATTGGTGATTGACCTGAGGTACCTTCCTTAATACTTACTGATCTGCCTGTCGTATGATAATGTCTATTCTCTATCTTGTCAAACCTGCCTCCAAGAAATACCGTTAATAAAGTAAAAGGTACTGACCAAGCCATTAAAAGTTGATATTCGAACTATATATCCTAACTTTTAACCAATAAGGTTTCCTACTGTCAAACGGATGACATTCTACTTTCTAAACATTTGGAGTTTCAAACTGAACTTTTTGTTATCACAGTAATGGGTTGTTGGATACAAGAGAATGTGCACTGGTTGCATGGCTTCTTACTGATAAAATCTTTCACTGGTTGCATGGCTTCTTACTGATAAAATCTTTCATTTCAGCTTCTTTTTGATTGTATATGTAGATAATCTTTTGTCATTTGTTTTGTTTCTGTCTGACATGCTATCTCCCGTTAAACAAATCCATATTGTTCTTCTGAATGCTAAAACCTAACCTTGCATGTGAATTATGCTAGGCTGGGAAATCAAGCTCTCTGGATAGTGCAATCCAAGATGCCTCCTCCCTTCCCAGCACAAGGGAATCAAATGGAGATTCGGCTGAGAATGTTCAGTACCAAAATAGTGGTCAGAAAGTTCCAGCGGCCAATGAGCATAAACCGCATCCTCCTAGTGAAGGAGAACAAAGAAATAAAAAGAAAGTTAACTTAAGAGGTAAAGGAATTGGTGCAGTGCCCAAGACTAGGTCTTCAACTCCTGACTGGACTGGTTCTGGTTTTGATGTAGATGGCAGAACCTAGTGGTACTATGGTAATGCGTTACTGCATCAGATACATTTGGCTGAGAAATCTTTACGATCTGCGGAAGGTAATTACATGTTTCAATTTTCCATTCTTTAATTCTCCCTATTTTGTTCACTGTTGCCACAGAATGTCTGACCTAATGATTAATCTTTTCTAGACTGCTTGTTTGTACAAACTTGTGAATAGGATATTTTCATGGAAGGAAAGATCAATTCATCAAGTTAGATTCGTCCTTCTGTTTTTCAGATTTTGAAATGACACCTCAATTTTGATTTCTTTGTTTTGAACTGGTGGTTGACTTTCACTTGTTCTTGGCTACTGTCATGGCAATCTCCTGATGAAATGATAAGAACTGCCTTTGCTTCATAGACATCTCCAGAGATGCAGTGTCTGTTTGCTTCAAAAGCTTCCTAAGAAAAACTTTTAAAATGACAAAATTTTGAAATTTATCATGGTGGGGATGAAACTAATTTCCTCTGTCTATGCAATAAGTTTGTTGTTCAATTGTTGGTTCAATTGTCTATATGCAAATTTTGGTAGCATAAGATTGATTCAATTCTCTGCTATGTCAAAAAGTAATTATAGATTAAGCTTAATTATTTGAACTTGATTTCCTCACCTTTTGACTTTGCTTGGTTTGAGGGTGAAAATGGGTGAAGAGAATTCAGAAGAAAAGGTTTGGTTGAGAAGAGAAAATGGAAAAGAAAAGAAAGATATAGTGTGAAGCACAATTTTTCTGTGCGGTAGAGTGGAAATGAAGTTATATAGAAACTTTTACTGAAATTATATTGTCTAAGGTTTAATTTTAGTTTTGGTGTCCTTTTATTTTATAGAAAAAAGAAGAAAAATTAAATTATTTCATAAATAACTTTAAGAGAGTTGTTCTTCGTCATCATTCTTTATTTTCTTTTGTTCAAGAGTAAAAAAATGAGGGAATTATTGATTTCTGAAGAAATTAGTTAACCAAATGCTAATATTGTTACAAATAAATTACTAATGCATGAAATTAAAGTTTGAAGAGGAGTTCCCTGGAGCCATTCTGTGCACAATGAATGATGATCAAGATTGTAGAAAGAAATTAAGAGTTGTCACTAAATTTGACTAGTTTAAAGAAGTCCAACTCAAATATAATAATTCAATCACACTTTTCTACCAATCAAACTAGGACAATTTCTTCTTGCACCTTCCTAACTTTCTTCTTCCACCTCCATATAAATAAAATTTTCATTTTATTCATTTTGAATTATACAATTCGAAAGTCTTGATTTTTTGAATTCCTGGAAGCACAGTAAATGACAAAGATATGAATGTCTATAGTTCAAGAATAACTTTCTATCTATACATTCTTCTTTAAATGTGACTTACCAATTAGAATTCTCAAATTGAAAATTAACAGTGAGTTAGATGACCAAATGAATAGTTTGCTGTGAAATTTAGAACTGTACTCATTAAATCAAGGAACAAAAAGGTCCCATTTGAGACAATTTTTCAAACCATGATTGAATTTTTTGATGAATCGAGTTGAGGAAGAAGATGGGTATCTGCAATTGTCCAGATGGTGGGGGCAAAGCCGTTTTCAGCATCAAATTTCTGATTGAATTACGTTTCTCAGAAGAATTTACTCATTACTGACTCTGTTTCTTGCAATTATGATCTTCTGCCACCTTGTCTCTCTAATGTACCTCTGTGACCCATCTTTTTTGTGTGTATCAAAAATTTAGATGAGTTGGGGTGTCTTCTCTTCATCAAAAGTCAAAGAAACTTTTAAAATTTAAAATCACTTCTAAACTTTTCTCCTTATTTTCTACATTATTCAAAATATGCCATATTGAATATCCAAAACAAATTTCAATTAAATAAACTATTGATAATTTTTATGCATATTTGTTAAATTTGTAAAACAAGAAAACACATTTAATACTACTCAAATTAGGTTGAATTCTATTATATATTTGGTCGAATTCTATTACATTTCCTTTATTTTTTATTTTTTTCTTTTAACTCTATTTTAATATAAGCTAGAGTTCTATTTTTTTTTTCTGGTTTCTCTACTACCACTCATTTGAACATACCATAGTATGATCCACTGGTTGGTGTTGTCCTTCTTCATACCTCTTAGCTATTGCAATTAATTTACTTTTTCATTTAGTGTATGTTATTTCTCTTCTATTTTTAGTATATTATTCAAATTAACTATCGAGTGTGTTAGATAAATTTAATAAACTAATTATTAGTTTAAATATTGAATAAATTAGTTCGATCAGTAAAAGTTATTTGATCGATAAAAAAATAGTTTGATAAGTACCTTAAGATAATATATTTAATGAACTTTTATAAGATATACTTTTATCAACTAGTAGTTAAAAAAATAATTAAAATATAACATTTTAGTTAAAATTTTCTATCCAAACAAAACCTAATATTTTTAGTTTTCTATCTCATTACAAACTATCTCTACATTTAGCTCATTATTTTAGTCCATTCATGTTATATATTTTAGAGTTTTGAGAGAAAATATTTGAACTTTGGTGAAACAAAAAGTGTGGGAAAGATTTGCTCTCAATTGTTTAAACTTTTTAATTTTGGAAAGTATGGAAAGATCCCCATCTTTGGGAGCAGTGTTAAAGGTGGATAATCATAATTAATTTGCATTAATTAATTCACACTAAACAAAAAGTTTGAGCCATTGCACTTTCTTTATTTATTTAATTAAAAGGGTGTCACCTTTTTCGATGCTACTTCCCAATCAATGACTCATTATTATACAATAAATTAATTGTTCATATAATCTCACCAAACTTCAGTTCATATTCTAAAAATAGTTCATAAAAAGTACCCAACAAATCACAATCCCTATCATTGAACAAGGAAACTCAAACAAACAGATCCATAAGCCTATTATGTTTTTCTTTCCCAAAAATAACACTTTCTTCTATATAAAGTACCAAGGTTTTCTAATTAGATTAAAAACAAGTATATATCATATATTAAAAGAATTTTGTTAACATAATCTCACTTGTTACAACTATAAATATTAAAATAATGAATAAATTACTTCGACGTGGGGTTTTCTGATTTCATAATAAAATCCTCATTACATTAAATTGTACATAAATCTTCTATTTGTTTTTGAAATATTACACTGTTATTTTTTTTTTTTTCATTATACGTGTACTCTTTCAAATTTAAAAACATTACACTTATAGAAAAGACTATTTTAATGGGAATGAATATAATACGGAAAGTTTTCGGTAAATATTAGTTATATTTATTCTAATATAATTTATTTGAGGATAAATTAAAATAAGAAAAAATAATATTTCACTGAAAACTAATCAATGGATTTAATTTTTTGTAAAACCTAAAAACTGTATCGTTTTTGGATTCAAAGAATATGAAAAGGATAAAGTCGTAAAGTTATACCCATAATACACTATAGTTAAATAATTTTATACTTTTATTGGAAATCATAGATAAAAAAATCATAAAATAATGCATTGTTTATACTTTAATTAAAGATATTTAATTCACCAACAGAGTATATAGTGTTTTTCGTATATGCAAAAGTTTTATGAATAATAGTTTGTACATAAAAAAATATCAAAAATTCAAGATGAATTGAAATCTTACCCTAGTTATAAATAAGATGAAGCATATGAATATAATGATTTATAAGTCTTATTTTTAAAAAAATTATATTAAAAACTGTGTCTTAATTTATTATATGGATTTATTTATAATTCATTATTACATTGAAACTCTCTATAATTTTATTAAAATTTGTCACTCCTATACGAATTCTACTTCAATAATCAAATTTGTCGTTATTAATCACAATTTTAATTAAAAGTCAAATGTGGAATTGAAGTCTGTGTTTTATAAAGACAAAAGAGAAAAACTTTTACAATAACAAAAGTTATATATAATGCAAACCCAACTTATCGAAAGTAATTTTTCTTAAATATGTTAATTTTAGTAATATTGAACCAAAAGTGCACAGAGATTGATAAATAATAAACTGCAAGAAATGATAAATTTAAGAAGTAAAGATGATTAAAATGGAGAGCGAGAGAGTGTGTTCTCTGTTTCCACCATTTTTGCTGAGACAACATAAACTCACATGTCTCCTACTCATTGCTTCACTTTTCCTCCTCTTTGAATTTTTGGCGCTCTTTTTCTTTCACAACTTCTTCTAATCATAACTAACACATGCCATCATTATTACAGATATCATTCTTCTTATTTAATCATACTCAACAATTTAATGAAACACTTGTATCCAAAAAGGAAAAAGAATCTTAATAAGTGTCAGTACAAAATGGGTCACTCAATAAAATAAAAAACTATAAATTGTACCATACATTTTCACTGCTGTGTTTTCAATATAATACTATTTTTCATTAACTTGTTAAGTAATATATATATATATATATATATATATATATATATATATATATATATATATGAATATTAATAATATATAATATAAATAAGATCTCGATCCAACTTTATATATTGTTTAATTTTTTTATTTTTATTTAATATCAGATTTAAATTCATATTTTAAATTTTCAACAAATACCTATTAATAAAAAGATTGTAAATTTATGTTTGTATAATGAAGGATTTCCGAATGTGATTATGAAACTTATAATAAAATAATTATAATCCCATTAAGTCTTTTCTAGTTAACTTTGTAGCATTAATTACTGTATAATAAAAAAAGTTTAAATATATTTTTGGTTATTTAACTTTTAGTAAAAATTAAAATTAGTCATTTTGAAATTTTGATTAATTATATTCCTAAACTTTAAACAATCGTGAATTTAATTTTTTTTTCAAAATTTGTTAAATTTATTGAATGTTTCAAATGCATTTTTAAACTTAATTAAAAATATGTTAAATGAGGTAAACAACTTAAATATTATCGTACAATATATTTAAAATGTTAAATAAACTTAAAACATTAAATAAACTTAATAAAATTTAATTTTAAAAAATAAACTTATGTATTTCTAAAGTTAAAAACTGACATAAAGTTTCAAATATAAAATAATTCTTATTTTAAAAGAAATTTAATCATAAAAGAAATATATGAATAAACGAATAATACCCTGGTAAAGCTTATATTTGATGTGCTTTTACATGTTCTGAGGTATTAAGGAGATGGTAACATCAGAAATCACACATCTCAATAAAAAGTTATCAGTTTTTAATATTTGTTATCCATTTTAAAACAAAAGTACTAGGTTGCCAAATCAAGCATGGTCATATATCTATATACTAGGAATCTTCGCATCTATATAACTCATGCTTTTGGATCCAAGTTCTTGAACATTATTCATTCATGTGATTTGTTTTCGTTGGTTGAGTTTCACAACAAAATAAAATAAAATAAAAGTAAAAATAGTCGTTGTCTCGGGTTTCTTTTTCAACATTCTTTGTGATAGAAAAGAAAAAGTGGCATTAAAGTTGATGTCTCCATGCAAAAATCACTTTATAAAAATTAAAACATAAAAGCTTTACTTTTAGGGTTGTTCTACCTTACAATCCCAAACCCCCATAAGCTAAAAGCCAAACAATTTATCTACTTTTCATATCATACTTGTGTTACCGTCTCATAATTGTTTGAAATTTATTCTAATTATGAAAAATCCAGAGATGAAGACAACAAATAAGATACGACATCCATCAAAATTTATGAACTCTAACAAATTTAAATAATAATAATAATAAGAAAAAAAGTATATCAAAAACTCTTTTGCTAATGTTTTTTAATTATTTTAAAAAGCTAAGCAAGTATATATATTATGTTTTGGTCAAATATGTGAATCAACCCGATTTATTAACGGTTGAGGGGTTGATTCACAATATACTTTTTAAAATAAATCAAATTGTAAATCTACATAACCAGAAATAAAAAATAATTATAAAAAATTATGGAAAATAATAAATGTAATAAAAAATTGTTAAACTGTAATAAATGTAATAACAAATGTAATTAAATATACTGATTTTTTTTTCCAACCCATCTCTGTTTTGTTAAACTTCAATTGTAGACCAACTATTCGATATCATAAATCCAAATTAATCAAATATCCAAATTAATCAAATCACACCTAATTAACAAGTTAATTAAGTAAATCTATTATACTATATACCTAGGCCCAAAATAGGATAAAAGCCCATAAGAAACGGTGTAAATAGAACTTAACTTAGTTGATTTGATTTTGAATAGTATTTATTACTAACATTGAAGTGTTTTTTTTTTCTTCAGATTTTTG
Source organism: Vigna unguiculata (assembly GCF_037176805.1). NCBI lineage: Eukaryota > Viridiplantae > Streptophyta > Magnoliopsida > Fabales > Fabaceae > Vigna > Vigna unguiculata. The sequence goes on along the minus strand of NC_140795.1, from coordinate 45,540,952 downwards.
TCTTGGAAAGCCGCATTCGAGGTATACAAGTCTTCAGTGTTAAGTCTAAAAGATATAGAAACTTAAATAATTAAAATAATTACCTTTTTAACTAACCATATAATCGATTATCCATATATTTGCTTTAATTGGTCATATTAACATAAATATCAAATTTTAAAATTTTAAAAATCAAATAAACTTGCATTTTAAAAGAACAACACGATATCTTCTACTTTGATTACTGACCCTTTTTTTATATTTGATGATAAAAAAAGGAATTATATACAAAAAGAAATGCATGTATTTACTGTAGAAAAAAAATCAATTTTAGAAATATTATCAACCAAGTAAAACTTCTATGTTAATTTTGGCTTCATAGAATGGACCAACATATGCAAGGATAATTTTGTTTACCAGTCTCCACAAGGTTTTTTAGGTGTCATTTCTCAGTAGACATTAAATCGGGATTTGTCAAACAGTGTAAACAATTTCAATATTAACATGAAACGCTTTTGACACATTTGAAAAAGTTGACATAATTGGGTTAAAAAAATTATATTATTTCATTTTTGAAGTTTAGAAACGAAAATGTATCAAAATTTTAGACATAAACAAATTTCAATTTTAAATTAAAGTTCAAAGACTAAAAACATATTTAACTCTAAAATAATACATTTTTGAGTTCTACATATATGAAACTTTGTTGAATGGTATAAAATAACAAATGTAAGAGATTATATATATATATATATATATATATATATATATATATATATATATATATATATAGGGTGGGAGTTGAATAAGTACATAAAAAATGGATCTCAGGAATTTAATAATTATTAAGAATTTATATGTTTGATAAACATAAATATAAAATAATTTTCATATGCACAAGTAGAAACACAATTTGTATCTCCATCTTTTTGAAATAATAAAAAATAAAATTTAAAAATTAGGATAATTATTAAAATAATAATATTACTAACATATATTAAATCTATATAGAGTAGTCTTAAAAATATTGTTTTAATAATTTTAATATAATTATAATTATATAGAAGGAGTACTTATATTAAAATCAGCAGAAAAAAAGTTACAAAATAAAAGATAAATAAAATAAAATTATAAAAAAAAATCACAAATTAAATTTTTTTATTAATTACTAGTTGTAACATTTGCACTATATGAATGTATGTTTTTTATTCAATTAATTTAACTTCGAAGTAGTCAAATTTAAATAAATAATCATTAAAAAATATTTTATAAACAAAAACAATAAACTAGTTATTTTAATTCAAAAAGTAGTTAAATTTAACTAAAAGATAAATTAAAAAATATAATCTTTTATATAATGGTAGCTACATTAATACCTGGGTTGGATACTTCAAATATGGTAGTATTAAAAACCCAAACTCAAGATAAGCATAACTAAATAGCAAATGAAATTATAAAAATACTAGAAATATGTACTTGAAATAAAATTGAATATAGAGAGAGAAAGTGTGGGGCGTGGATTCCTCTGTCAAATCTTGTCTTTTAATGACCAATGAATAGAGCAGTCTTGTCGAGGGGTCAAATTCTTCCTCTGACCCTACAATCGAAGGGTTCAAACTTCAAACCCATGCACGTGGACCCCTCAACCATGTCACGTGACATCCTTCCTTTCTACCCTTACTTCCACTAACATCCACCACACATATTATTCTATAGGAAAATGATATTTTAACCCACTTTTTTTGACTCACTTTTAACCTATTGCTTTAATCACCATTAGATTATCTTTTTTAGTGATGTGATGTATGATCTAATGGTGATTGAAGTGGTGGGTTAAAAGTAGGTCAAAAAAAGTGGGTTAAAGTATCATTGTCCTATTCTATAATACTTTACATACACTCATTCATCTTGCAAAATCACTACATAAATTCATCCTAAACTTAGAAAATTTTAAACAATTTTTAAATAAATAAAAAATATAAACAAAAATTTTCATGAATAATAATTCCTGATTATTATAATAAATGATCTTTAATAATACATAACCAATAAATTGAAACTCAATTATGTACTAGAATTAGGTTAAAATTGAGAGACAGTACAAACATGTGATATTTTCACATCATCATCTAATAACTTCTCTTTTCTCACATTTCCCAAGCAATCTGTGAGCATAACCGTTTCATGCACTAACGTGTCCCATATGTTCCCTTCAATCTCTGCCACCAACCCTTCTCCTTCTTCCTCCAACCTTTCACCATCTTTATCTCTCTGCATGTCTTCTCCCTCAATCAATCCATCAATGTCCTCCAACACCTCACACTTCGCACGTGGGAACTCACCCACCCTCTTCCACACCCTCTCCACAACGTTCCCACCGTGCCAACAACCGCCCACACCCTTCGAAAACCAAAGCCCGTTCTTCCCTCTGTCTTGCAGGATCTCCTTCAGAACCTCGTCCACCAGATCGAACACCAACTTCCGATTCCAGTGCTGACCCAGTTGTTCTTTCGGGGAAAAGCTAAGATCTTTGTCGGCTTCGAGGTGGAAGAAGATCGATGGGTCAAGTGGGTGGGTTGGGGAGAACCAGTGGTGGTGTTGGTGGGACGGTAATGGTGGGTTTGTGGGGGTGCCCTCTACGTTTAGGGCAGTTGTACGGGCAAGGATTGCTGTGATGTAGTGAAGCTCTTGTGGGGTGTGAGAGTGAGGTTGCGGTGCTCCAATGGTGGCGGAGGAGGCACTGTTATGTTTGTTCTGTGATGTTTCTCGGGTGGCGAGTGTGGTTGTTCCTTCTTGTTTGTACCTCTGGCGCGAACAACTAGATAACTGTGAGCTGCTTTTGGACTCTTGACTATCACACACCTGTGACTGTTTGGGACATACATAGATTTTTAATGTTTTGGTGGTTCAAAAAACAATAGGAAATAATTCACACCATCTTTTTATCGGTTAATTTTAAAAAATTATATTCTTCCTAAAAACTTCTTATGAAAACAATAAAAAAAGTTAATTTAAAAGATGGAAGTTTCTTTTATTGTCATTTAGTTATAGACATGTCTTTATAAGAAGACTGTCAATTTGATAAATAACTATTTCAAAATTTAAGCCTATAATGATTTTTTATTAGTTTAAATTATAACATTCAAGAAAATTCGATACATGTTTTTAATCATCCACAACTTTTAAATATATATATATATATATATATATATATATATAAATTACTTTAAAGGGTAAGTTGAGTTAATCTTTCGAAAAGTACTCAAAGTAAATTCGAAAAAAAAAACGATTATTTAAGAAAATGTTCAAAATAAATTTGTACAACAACTCGGAGTTTGATTTTTTTTTTTTTTTGATCTTTTTCTTAAAAAAGTTAAACACGAATATTTAAAACTTCAAAAAGCAAATTTTGTTGATAAAAATAGTATTTTTATGACAAAAAGTTAAACATATGGAATCCCATGTAGGGACTGGTAAAAAGAGAGGACTTAAAAAGGAAAAAAGTAAAATAATTGAAATAGTTGAAGATTGAATAATGAGTTACCTGTTTTGGAGGAATTTTGGTTGCTGGAGGAGAAGGGTCTGTCTTGACAGGAAGAAGATTTGGTACAGTGTTGATGTTATTGAGGAGATTACTTGACAATGGATGAGTTTTCTTGCTTTTAGCAGTTTTGGTGTCACTGGCTCTAGTAGGCGATGTGGGACGAATCACGAACGATTCTTCTTGTTTGTTTCTGATTATGTCCGATGTCTGAGGAGGCCTTTTCAGCCTTGAGTTGAACTTTTCATTGCTACCCATTTTGCATTTTGGGACAGATTTGCTGTTCTGATGAAAATCTTGCTGCTCCGGCAACGATAATGTTTGAGCCTTTGCTTTTGTTAAAACTCTCGAAAGCTGAGTGTTAACAGGAGGAGGAGGTGCTGGTAGTTTCATCATGTTTTGGTCTTTTGGGGTGAGTGGCGATGGTTTGTGTTTGTCAATGAATCTAAGCCTCGGGGAATAGGAAGATGTGTTTGAGTGTGGTTTGGGTGGACTAGTTTCAGTTTCGTCAATTGCTTTCAGTGGTGATGTTTTGGAAGATTTTTTGCTTTTGTGTTGTTGGCCTGAATTTTCTTCTCTTGTTTTGAGAGTGTTGGTGATGTCTTGGCCAACTTTTCTGCTCACACTATCCTTAACCTGTTTGACTATTTGCCTAGCATAGTGGCTTGGACTTCTGCCATTGTTCTCATCACACTTTCTTTTGGAAAACGAGAGTCGAGGGAGCTCTAAATCCTCGGCAAGATTCATGTTTTCCTTGTTGATTTGGAGTGAGAGTCTGTGGTGGTAATAATCACCATCTGATCTTCTTGCTGAGGAGATTCTTGGTGTCTCAGGCAAAGATCTCGTGGCTGCAATCTCACTGCTGTCAATGCTGTTTCTGTGCTTCGTTTGGACATGTTGCTTGTGTCTCAGGTGGTGGTGGTGTAGATGTGGCGCATTGCCATGTGTGTTTGGAGCAGAAAGACATGAAGAAGAAGAAGAAGGAGAAGAAAAAGAGGGTGAGTGTGGAAGAAGATCCAAACCCATTAACCTGGCAACCAAAGTTGGTGTCTTTGTCCCTGGGGAGCTGGTGATTTCTGCAGACAAGTCATTCAAATTTCCACCACCTGTTCTTGTGCCTCCACTTGTCTTAATTTGCATAATATTCTTCTGGGTTTTCAAAACAAGTGATCAAAATAATCACCATAGTGCTGTGCCATCATTACTCACTTTACAAATAAACAAACAAAAACCCAACTAGGAGTGTGTGTGTGTGAAGCTAAACTCATAAAAGAAACAAAAACAAAACTCACATACAATCTGATAAACTTACAGGAATTTTAAAATCCTCTTCTTTTGATGAGAGAGATGAAACAGGCCCATCAGCATCCTCTGATTCCAAGCTGTTCCTAGGTGCTTCAGCACCTGAATTACACAAAACCCACATGAGAATGAAAAGAAAAAGGTAGTTGGTGGGTGGTTTGAAACATGAGTAATAATAACTAGAATAATACCTTTGGAGACTGTGGCATGGTCTTCTAAAGTGCATGAGGGTGGTTTGAAAGAGTTTTGTTGTTGGGTTATGTTGGGAAAGTGAAAGGGATGGAAATCAAAGAACTGAAAAACAGCACACATGCAACCAGAAGGTGCTTGTGTTTCAGCATCAGCAGCAGCAGCAGCAGCACCACCACCACCTCCTCCAACAACTACACCTCTCTTTGATGATCTTCCAGCAAAATAACCCTCCTTGCCCATAATTGGTAAGCCTATGGCTTTGCTGAACTTTAGAAACAAGAAAGATGGTGTGGAAAAAGGGGTGTCACACAAGTGATGAAATCAGAATGAAAATGACACAATAAGCAGTGGCCTCAGAGAGAGAGAAAGAGAGAGAGAGAGAGAGCAAAAACTTTGTGGGATCTGCAAGTGAAGAAGCGAGAAAAGCGGATCCTTGAAGCATAAAACGGTCACAGTGTAAGGAATTAAGTACACTGAGCTGAGAACACCACCTCCATAATAAATTATACCTTTTCAATATTTCGGAACAAAATAAAATGTATTATTAAAATATGTACCTTCTTAATTGTTTGAATGATAAACATACTCAACATGACGTCACCCTTTTTTTGAAAAAATGTATTTTAAAACTCCCTCGATCGACCAAAACTTCTTCTCTCAAGACATACACATTCATATACACCATGTTTTTTTAAAATATATGTCACATTTTGAATGTTAGTTATGACTGTTCAATAAGAAATTCAACTCACTTTCAGATAATTGTATTGTTAATTTCCCACTCATTTTTCACTTTTATCTTTCACATGGCCCATCTTTTTTTCTTTCTCATCTGTGTTTCATTATAGTAGCAATGATCATTTTCTATTATCATAAACAAAGCGTGTACTTCTTTTTATCTTGCTTCATAAAAGAAGAACCTTTAATTGAAAATCATGGAACTGTATTATAAACTTACAAGAGGGTGTGCTTTGTTTACATTTCAATTAACTTTTTTTAAAAAAAATGTTTTCTTTTTTGTTGTGTGTTTTAAAAAGAGAGAGTTTTTGTTTGTTTTGTGTACCTTTTTATCTTTACAGCACTCACTTCCAAGCTATTACGAAAACCAGACCAAGAGCAGAAGCGAGGCTGCTCTGTTATTGGGAAGTGTAATGGTTAAGGAATTAAGAATGGAGAGAGAGAAGAGACGAGGGTATGACATGACCACGCATATTGATTCTCTCTTCTCTTTCATTGTTAGTTACAGAACAGAACCACATACGTATCATCCTACGGTCGTGTTGCACAGAGAGGTACTGTACACTACACATGCCTACACCAGGTGCCTCCTTTCGCAACGTGATTCCCACAACTTTCTGATGTGATTTCAACTTTTTTCTCTAACTTTAATTGAAATTGGATCATGTCCTGTCATGTCTTCTAATAACATCGTATATTCTTCTTGTAAACCTTTTATTTAAATTATTACGCACACTAACACTATATACTGTTTCTTATCACAGACACAACATATATAAAGCAGATCTTACTTTTATGCTTCAACACTTTTTTATTTTCGCTTTACTTTTCTATTTTTCATTCGTCGATTCTCTTATTTTCTCCTCTTCTATTTGCTTCTCTTTCTCTCTTGTGTGATCTTTTCATAGTTTTTGCTTTAGATAAATTCAAGGTAGTGGGTATATTTTGCCTTAATTTTTAGTTTTTTGCTTAACTCTATTAAATATATTTTGATTTGGGTGGCAAGCATACTAGTATTGAGTTTGAAGGTACTACACAAACAACAAATTATACTGTTTTACTTTTTGGAAGTTTGTATTTTGAATATTATATTACCAAAATATCAGAAAAATTGTGTTATATGTTGCATTGAGTAAATTTTAGTTTTTTTTATTTGATTTTCAATATAAATAGTATGTATTTTCTTCGATTTGAGATTCTTTTATATAAAAACAAGAGGAAGATTATATTTGTAATGTAATAGAGTACAGAGGATAGAACAATAATTATTTTTGTGAATGTGGTAAAGTTGGGAGGATAGGATATTGAATATATTGATAAGCATGGTGATAGGGTAGACAATGAGAGAGAGAATCACTTGCAACATAGAAGAAAAAATGACATTGCTTGCATTGGTCATGTGAGTTGCACATGTATGCTAAAATATGTTTGGTCCACAGTGTCTTGAGAGTAAGTTAGATATTCTCAAGTTTTTTTTTTTTAAGTTTCTGGAATAATTCCTTAAAGAACGTATGAATTAAGGTAAAGAAAGGTACTTGAATTTGATTAATTATGATTCATGAAGTATCTTTTGTTAATATTGTTAGTATTTTACTTTGAAGTGTTTGAATTGATTTGAGTTTGTAATTATGTTTTTATTGGCTTGGAACATATATAATACTTTTAGAAGTGTTGAGATTTTATCTTGTTATGTGATTTAATTGATGTATTTTAAGTTGTAATTGTTTTAGAATGTGACTTTTGGTTATATTAGTGGAATTAAATTTATTCTATATTTAGTATATAGATTGTGCATTAGTATTGATATTTTCCTTTTAAATGTTTAAAGAGAATTAGTTGCTTTTTTTAACTTGATGTTTGATTAGAAGAGTCCAATTGTGGTATAATGGGCATGTTAGGAAATTATGTGCTATATAAGTAAAATAATGACATTTCAAACATGTTGGAGTAGTTAGAGTAAACAAATATAGTTTTGAAAAATTGTTTTTGATGATCTTCTAGAGTACTATTAGTTAAGTGACTATTTAGATGCTCGAAAACTAAAAAATATCTATGCATGGTTTAAATTTTGGGCCAAAGAGATAATAATAATCATTTCTTTTCTTGTATAAGTTTAATAATATTTCATATACATTCAAATTGTTATATGAATTATGTATTAAATATTTGTCAATAATTACTGATAGTCTTAATTTCGTCAATAATTACTAATAATCTCAAATTTGTTGATAAATATCTATCGATAATTACCAATAAATTTTGGTTGTCGATAAAATTTATCCGTATATATTGTGATTTGGTCATTTTTTTTTCTTCCACCTATTCCTCCTCTTTTTTTCTTCCTCTTCTTCGTCCTCTTCTTCTTCCTCCTATCCTCTCCTCCTCCTTCCCCTTCACCTCCATTGTTGATGTCACCTTCGAATCCTCCTCCTTTTTCTCGTCACCAATGGTGATACGCCTCCTCCTCCCCTTTCTTGTCTTTCTTGTCTTCCTCTTCCTCTTTCTCATTCTTTTTTTTTCTTCTCGTCACATTCTATTAATATACAAAAAAAAAATCATCATACTTGATAATAAATTGTTGCTCATACTATCTGTAAAAATATTTGTCAACAATACAAATTTAAATTTATCAATAAATTTTATTGACAAAAATATTCATCAATAGTTTAAATTCTAAAATTTGTCTGTCCACAATCAATTTGGGTTTATCGACAGATTTCTTTTTATCAATAAAAATTCATTGATAAATATAAAAATCGTGTAGTGTTATTCTGTGTGTAAAAATGATAATTTTTTGGATTAATTTATTTTAGGTTTCATGTTATTTTTATCCTAAATTTTATTGAAATTATTCAATGCGGTCGTTCAATTTTTTTTTTGTTCTATAATATAGTTTTCATTTGTGGTGAAAGGATTTAATATGATTTTTTTTTTGTTAAATTGATAATGACACTGTTTAGCCAGTTACAACAAAATAGTATAAATGACATGCGATATTATAAATATTCAAGGCGGTTGTTACATGTCATTGCTACATTATCACATTGTAAATGATGCAACATGAAAGAAAGTACATTGATTTTTTTTAACGAAAAAAAGACTATAATAAAAAAATAAAATAAAATAATCACATAAAATAATTCTGATAAAAAACAGAAAAAAAAATATTAAATCTTTATTTTATTAGTCCATTATAACTCTCGTGGATATTCTCCCATACTTCCCAACAATATAAAATCAAACGTGCCAGTGGTATGTATGGGTTTAATTAGATTCCCTAAAAGCTTTTTAAATTTGTAATCATTTTTTTAAGTTATACCAATTAATCCCCTTTATAAATAATAGACAAAGTGATAAAAAAAAGTGTGATTTGTCTATAAAATTAAGCATATTACAAATGAAAGACACATTAAACGTAAGTTAAAGCTTGTTCGGGTTTCGGGTCTAGACGACCACAATTAGTTTGAATAATTTTAATAAAAGGTAAATAAATTCGTTCACGCATACGTTGAAAATATAGAAATTTTAAAAGTTAAAATTATCAATAAATCTAAATAGTTTATAATTTAGTACTTTTTTTTTTTGGGTTTTGAAGAATTGTTTTTACACTACCTCGAAAAATTACATAAAACTTGCTCCCACGCGTGAAATTATTGACCAGTTCAATTCCCTATCAATTATCAATCATAAATGTCCAACACTTGCAAATAGGTTTCTGTTGACTTTTCTTGATAACCTTCCATTTGAAATCGATGAAGGTAATTTGAAAGAAACTAGAAAGACTGAAAGAGACTTCAAACTTCATCTACCAATATTAATTGTATTGAATTCATTTGCATTCATTATTATTATTATGGTGGGAATAAGAGTTCAGTCTTCAACTAAGTAACAACAATATTCAAACTAAAAAAAAAATGCAGTAATAATCGTTTTAAAAACAATGTTTGGTTTTGAATAAAACCCAAGTTCAATAATTTGGTCATAAATGTTTCATGTCGTAAATATTTAGTTAGTGTTGAGAAATTTAAATTCTATGCTGTCCATATTTTAAAATATTAGGTTAAATATGTTTTTGTCCCTTAACTCGTAGTGAATTTTGAAATAAGTATATTTTGAAATTTTGGACTAATTTAGTCATTCATCCTTCGAAATACGTAGATTTAGTCCTTTTAATCAAATTTTGTTAAATTTATTTAATATTTCAAATACGTTTCACGATAGTATTTGATTTAACATTAAAACAAAAATGTGTCAAACAGTATAAACAACTCAAATATAATCCTAAAATGCATATGAAACATCAAATAAACCTAACAAAATTTGATTAAAATGACTAAATCCACGTATTTTGAAAGATAAATGACTAAATTGGTTCAAATATTCGAAATGGACTAATTTCAAAATTTACTGAAAGTTAAGGGACAAAAACATATTTAACCCTAAAATATATTATAAACATTTTTAATATATCAATATATTTCAAAGTTACATTAGAAATATCTAGTGGTAATTAATTTGGAGTGTTTAATGCACCATACTTTTGAATTTTGTAGTAGATGGTAGAGTAGGGTTTCCTTTCTAAATGAAATAATAAAAAAGTAAGTGATTTCACTAGTTAGTTAAGTTGAGGAGCCATTTTTGTATCCCTCATAATGAAAAATCACTGTGAAGTTTGTTTTGGTGCATGTGCATTGTCTTGTCTACCTCATAAATACAAGATTTTGTTGAGTTCATTCTCTAAGGAGCAGCATGCAAATTAGAAAATATTGTTCTTTTTTAGCTTGCGTCCAGTTAAATAATTTGTGAAATAAAGCATTTGGTGAAGTGGTTGCTAAAATGGAGTAAATAACAAATGCAAGAAATTAAATGGTTTTGTTAAGAAATCAACAACCAAAAATGAATGAGAATTATGAAGCAGGAAATTAATGGGTGAGAAAATATTTGGTGCACAACAGTGTTGAAGATTTGACTTATTATTAATTTGGGCAGGGCAATCATGTCAGAAAATGACCACCTGATTCCCCTCTCCCCTCAGGTGATTTAACTCTTTCTCTATCATAGCCAAACACATGACCAATAAATTTTTTAGTACTGTCTTTTTAATAACTTTTCTTATTCAAAATATTAGGTTAACCTACACTAATACCGAGTATACATTTATTTGGACAATAAAATCCTTGTACTGTAAAAAAGAAAATATTTTTGTAAAAAATTGATTAGTTTATGAAACATCCTATATTTTAAAATGTATTGTTGTTTTATTTAAAAATATCATATTAATTTTGTAAAATTATATAATTTTTCTTTTTGAAATAGATACAATTCAATCTTACAAAACTGACTTGTAAAATAAGGTTTCCACCATTTATATATTATAAATTTATCTTATTTTCAGTCAAATGTAAGAACTCTAATACATCTCTTCGTGTCGAGACATATACATATCAAGTGTGACATTAATATGTAGTTCAATAGTGATTTTGATAGAAGTGGTATGATAAACCCAACGAATACAAATCTTACTATGATAGATTTGAAATAGTTCTGATATTATCTTAAGAAATATAATTTAAGTCTAACTCAATCTTATAAGACTCGTTATAAGGTAAGGATTATATCCATCTTTGTATTATAAATTTATCTTATTTCAAGTCGGCTTGAGATTTTCAACATTTTTTCTTACTTTTTAGTTTGTCAAAGAATAAAAAGATATCATATTGATAAAAAAAAGTGAAAACTTTAAATTCAGGAAATTTCAAAAGTAATTACTATAATTTACTCAAAAAAAATATATGAAGAGCACAATTTGTATAAATCCTAAAAGTTTACGTAATAAATATGGATTTTATTCATCAATGTGGACAAATTTAAGATTTAACTATTTTTTGTTGAGCATTATGATTATGAAAATTTTCCAATAATACTAATCTTGAAAAGAAAATATATGAAAATAGTTGTTAATTAGTTATATACGTATATATATATATATATATATATATGATGTGTACGTTAACAATATAGTAAAGGGATTTGGGTGAAACACGCATGGAAAATCACATGATAGTTGCTTTCAAATTAATCCAAATCCAATGTAGAGACAAACATAATTGATGTCGTAAGAAGCTTTTACGTTTGAATGAAGAACAGTAGGAACAGAAAATGAAGACGATGAAGTTTTGAAGCGTGTGGCAGCATAATTATCACAAAGTGTGTGCATTTTGTCCGACAGGTGAAACTAGTATAAGAAAATTACCCAATGTTGTATATGTCAGGGTAAGTAAAATTATTACATTATATCTTTTGTTGGCATGGTGGTAATTAATCATGTTATGTTATTAAAGGGACCACAAGGCCTTGATTTCAAATGTTTCTATTCTCAATCTTTGATATGACTCTAGTTTCCCACACATCTCACATGGCTGGGTAATTAAATGTGCTGTCGTTTTCGAAAGTGAAGTCTTGTGTAAAAGTGGTCCCAATAATACATCCTGCATAATTATGGACCTTCAAATTAACAAACTCATTATTCAAATTCTCTCTTCTAGTTAGAAGTTTGATCGATAATTTGACTCTGATATTATATTAGAAGTGATATTATATTAGAAGTGTGTTTTAAATCTAATTTAATTCTATAAAACTGATTTGTACGGTGAAATTTACACTCACTTATATATTGTTAATTGATCTTATCTTTAGTCGATGTGAAACTTTCAACACTTTTTTACCTTCTAAATCAAATTACAGGATACAGATAAATACTTATAATATGCATTTTTTTTTCTGTTTCCAAATCTTATGAACAATTTCATATACTCAACGCTCAAATCAATGCATATGCTCTGTTTTCGAGTTTTTCAATGCATGCTCACATATGGGAGAAACATTTCAGAAGTGAAACGAAGTTTTAAAATGGTAACCGAGTTAACTAACTTGTGAAAATTTGAAACCATTGGAGAGGGCACGTGAGAGAGAACATGATAATAATGCAGTGATGTCTCAACTCAAAACGATGTTGTTTTGCATTTTGAAAGGAACATCTTATCCGTTACACTCATTTGCATTTTAGTTTTTAAATTATATTATTAATAAATGTGAACATTAAATAAATAATATCCTATATTATTTCATTTTTTTTTATCAATTTTGAATGTGCACATGAGGTCATCTTTAGAACAAGATTCAGTTTTTGCGCAAAACTTGGCAGATTCCCCCTTACATTATTCCTGACCCTCTTACACACTGCTCCATAATCTATGTTTTTGAATTAGAAGTGTTTTGAATTGTTAAGATGATAATAAGAATTGTTTGAATATTGAAAAATGTAATTGGAAAAGAGGGGAGCGTGTGTTGTTAGGGTAGGGTAGGGTGGTAATGGGGTAAGCCATGGGAAGGAAGAGAGGAGAGAGCATGTATATATGTGTCTGATGGTATTGTCTGGGTATTGTTTGAATTTTACAGCCTTAAAAGCAACCATTATTGAGTATGGGAAAGAAAAATGAAACTCTTGGCAGACCCTCCCATTCCCTATTCATGCAACACACATCACCATCTCCACCCTTCTCTTCAAAAATCCATTTTCACTACATCCAAACTTTCTTCCTACCCGGGATAAAATATATTTAATTAATGTTATTAATGTAACAAAAGTATATAACAAAAATAAATTTGTATTGTTTTTAAAACTAAAAGATAATTTATCAAAATCTAACAAAAAAGTAAGAGACTTAATTACTAAAAAATAAAATCTATGATAATCAAGTTACATTTAAAAAATGGTTATGGAAAAATATATAATACATAACTTTTCTTTTCGTATTCATAATATATATATATATATATATATATATATATTATGAATATATGAAAAAACATATAATACAAAAAACTCATAAGTTAAAAAAAATCTATATATCAAACTAATATTTTTCTATCAATATACAAAAGAGTTACTTTTTTTATTTTATTTTAAAAGAGAACGAATGAGAGATGAGAGTGATGAGAATAAATTTGTATCTAACTTTTTATTCTTTTTTAAAACAAAAAAAAATATGCAAGAAGAGTAATATATCTCAACAAAATAAGAAATTTAAAATAAGAAATAACAAAAACAATATCTCAACAAATTTTATTATTTTTTATTATATACTTTTTTTAATATTTATTAACATTAAATACTATATTTTATAAAAGAAATAAAAATCAAACTAACAAATTTAAAAAAATTAAAAAATTTTTGGGAAGTTGACCTCCCTACGAACCTTCTAAGCACTGTTCATAACTCTCAACTTAAATATAAATCAAGTTAATTAATATATTTCATAATTCAAAAGTTACTTCATGACATGTTCTTTATGATGATCTTGAAGAGATTTACCGAAAAGATTAATACCAAATTAAAATCAACATGTGAGCTTATGATTTATTTATTTGATTTGATTTGAGATTTAAATTCAAATTTGAATGTCCAACACTTTATTATAGTTTTGTATAAAATAGATTATTCGAAATATATAATATTAATCAGTCGTGGGATTTTGTAGAAATATAGTTAAACCATATTTTCTTTATTGCACACAGTACCTTCATTTGTCTGTCCCTACCTTAATTATTTTTAAGAAGTCACAATGATATTTGAAAAAATTTCTGTTTCTACCAGAAAATTATGAGAAAAAACATAATATACTTTTGTAAGGGAAATTATAAACATTAAAAAAAATAGGCACGAAGTATCATGTTCAATTTGAAAAAAGAAAACATCAAGTGGTTTTACTAAAATTTACCCCTATTATATATATATATATATATATATATATATATATATATATATATATACATTTTTCTTCTTGTAAATGAGTACATGATGGGAGTAATAAATGATGTAAATTTGTGCAAAGTACAAAGGTATTGCATTATTAAATGGTCAGATGTCATAATAACTTAGTGAACATATAAAATGTACAAGAATTAGTGGTAAAAACAAATTAATATTATCTGTGAGAAATATTTTATGGTAAAAAATAATATAAAAAAAAATGTTGACAATGTAGAATTTTTTTGTACCATCATTTAATTTATTTATTTTTGTAATAATTAGTTTAAATATTATATGAATCGATTAATTGATAGTTGGTACAAGTTGTAGGGAGCGATAGGGAGAGTTTTGAATTTTTGTTGTATTTTGGGGAGGCAAATGTTGAAAATTAGTTGTAAAATTCTACCTCAAAATTGGTAGAAGACAAGTATGAAGATATTGATGATTTCTTGTGTGCCATGGTCCAATTGAGTCACTATCCATTAACTTTTCCCAGTTACCTTCTTAATTCATCCCTTCTACCCAATAATTCAACACTTTGCATAATTTTTTGAATAAAAAGACAAATAAATTAGACAGTTTTGGTTAGGGATGATTATGGTATGTAGTTGGTGAATTTGGATTCTCTGTTTTTTTTTTTTTATTGTATCTTCATAATATACTGATTACCATTAATTTTGATGTTTTAAAATATATTAAAAGGATATTTAAATTACCAACACAGTGTATTTTTAATATTCAGCATAGAATAACACAAAAAAATTACTAGAGAATTTGAACTCGTAGTTGGTTAATAGAGAGGCACAGACACACACTACCCCCCAGCAATGAAACTTACCATTTCGTACCCATCAAATGATGTTTTTGTTGTCTTCAAGGTAAAAGGTTGCAGAAGTAAACGATGAAGTTTCTTGAGAAATAATGTCTTGAGTTCAGAAATGGTTGTTATGTATCTGAGTGAAATACCTTACCATATCAATGTGGAAACAAAGGGTTTTTGTCCCACGTGCTGTAATTTCCATTATCAATGTTAGGCCAACAATTATTCTCTCCTTCAACTGCGCTTTCTTCACCAAAATTATTATCCCTAAAGCAATTTTCAAGGGCCACATCATGAATGCCACAAAAATCTGAATGCGAATGCTTACAAATATAAACCAATAATTTTATTTAGCTTCAAGTTTTCAAAAGTGAGACTGAGAGGGAGAGAAAATTTATAAAGGAATTTATAAAAAAGAAAATAAACTTTGGTGAGGAATTAATTAAATGTGAAGTTGGGTTCTTGAGATCTTAAAAGCCGAAATAGAGAATGAAATTAACCTTCCATCATTGTTGTTGTTGCAAAACCTATTTCCAATGTGCTTATGATTTTAAGTTACTCTTTAAAACTTTAATGGTTTAGTATGCCATAGAAAATAGCACATTTTATTACAAAAAGCACACATTACATGTGGTATTTATAAAACTCTACAATGTTCCAAAGAACATGGGAACATGGTGGTAAATGTGATACCAAAACTTGTATCCAACCATTTTGATAATAATTGAAAATGGACAACACTTGATGTAATATGGGTTAATTGGTACATGGGTAATTTGTTAGGTATATCTCATGTTATATCCATATTTTTATAAGATAGAAACTAATGATGTGCTAACATTCTTCTACTTAATGCATTTATCCTATTATCAATCAGAATTATAAATTAAATATATGAATCATGACGATAGATTCTATTATGTATCATAATATATCAAGTCTTTCATTAAAGATTTCTTATTATATTGAATAAATCATAGGTTTATTTTAGGTCAAATTAAATCAAATTTATCAAAATAAACAAATATGTGCACAACAAAGGAAAAACACGTTAAATTGAATAAGAGTTTTGTCAAAGTAAAATTATTAATTGTCACACCATGGAACCAAGTCCCATTTGTGTTAAAATTCTTTGGTGGCATAAAGGATGAACAATCATCAACTCATTGTTAACGTGCTTAACAACCACTTTCTTTTCCTTGACACATTCTCTCATAGCGAGATAATTAATGTCAATATCCTTAACACGTCCTCTTATGACTAGATAGTCTCACTTTAGGCTACAATTCCTTGAGAGAATCAGTGTTTTTTTTTTCAATCATATCTTTGACAATATTTTTAAAAATATCACATATTAGCATATACTACGTTTTTTTTATAATCATAGTTTATTTGTATAATTAACTCATATATTTGCATTAATGCCATAGATATTGCATTATAGTTATCATAATATATCTTTAATGGCGTGACAATTGAATCCACAACTTATAAACCTAAATATAAAACTTCTCAACCATACACATATGAGATAGTCTCAAAACAAGAAACTCAGCCTCACTCAAAATTTACTTTTTGATACAACTCCACAAGCTAGCACCAAAATATATGCCTATTCAATTCTAGCAAACAAGATTCCATGTTAAAATTTCAGTAAATAGGTTTAATTAGTTGAATCTAATTAATCACATATGCTTATTTCCTCGATATAACTCATACTTTTTAGCAAAATTTAATGTCTATGAAAACAATTTATTTATTAAATTGAAAATTAAATAGTAAAACAATAATTTGAGTCTAACTCTTACTTTAATTAAAAATTAGTCAAAGTGGGTCAGAATCTGTGGGTCACAATATGTGGGTCAACTCGGCCCACCATGGGTTTGGGTCAGATTGGGTTAAAATTCATTTACAAATTTCAATACGAGTTAATTTTTGACTTGGTCCACCAAGAACCCAACTCAACTGGGTTGAACCCATTATGAGCCAGGTTGGCTCACCAACCCACCCGCAGATAAAGGGTCACACAATTTTTTTGTATTTAGGTTCAGTTGTGCTATTTTATTTAGCCAACATATTGAGTTGGCAAATGCAAACTTAATATTTTTTGTTTGTATTTGGGGTTGAACATTATTTTAGATTGTATTTATAAGTTTATTTAGATTTTAATCACTATTATAATTTAGTTTTTTGGGACGGAAGAAAAAAAAAATTTTAATTAAGTGAATCAATCCGTTTAACTCACCAACCAACCCATGGTGGACTAGACCGGAATCATTTTTTTTACTTGCTAATAAATGAGCCAGATTGGATTGACTTACTAAATGACCAACCTGTGGTAGAGTGAGCCGAACAAGATTAAATAACCCTTTTTGACAACTTTAATCATAAAAATAAATAATATATAAGAAAAGAATACATAAATACACCACTTTTAAGATTTTGAGTTAAAAATAATATAAGTTTATATTTAATTTAACTCTCATTTCTCCTTCACAAGCAGTTAAATAATATTAAAATAATAATAGTAGTGTATCACTGTTTGGCTATCAAAGAAACCAATTACTAAAAAAAAAACTAAAAATTTCTCAAGGAAGAGACGACAAATATTTAAAGTATAATTATAACAACCATAATATAAGTAAAATATGTATCATTTCTCTAGAATAAATTAATCTCGACATTCCAACTACCCATTGAAAGAACAAGAAAGTAAAAAAGAGGAAAGTAAAAAGTAACATTTTATTATTATTACTAAACATAATATTTAAGATTAAAAGAACTACTCAAATATAGGTCACTTCGTTTGTTCAAATAAAGAATGGTAGCTGCTTGAAAATAATGCATTAATATTATTGGATTGTAAGTGCTCTAAATACAAAATTTGTAATCAATATTTAGACGCATAAGAAAAATCATAAATTAAATTATAACATTCTTTTATAAAATTTGATTTTTTTTATCAAATGTTAGTTATTAGTATTCTATTAGTGGAAGAAATTGAACCCATAACCTCTCCACCCTTCCTTCCAAACTCATCAAATCCACCTTATTATATTTCTCAAATATATTAGCGAAAAAAAATTAAACCGAAACCCCAAGAGGTCAAAACCTATTACCATGCAACAACAAATTAAGAATTTCATAAAAAATTAACCTGCCAGATAAAAAAAAAAGAAAAGAAAAAACACACACATAAACGGATAAAAACGAAATAAATTAGAGGGTAGTAAAAAAAATCATAAAATTATGTTTGGTTTCGTCAAAATTAGCTTCTTATAAGCTTAATTTGATAAGCTTTATTGTTATTGACCGGTTAATATATAACGTTAAATTTAATAATATTCTATTGCGTTTAGTAACAATTGTTTTTTTTTATGATTTTCATCTTCGAGTAATTAATTAGTAAAAGTGTTTATTAAAATTTAAAAAAACTATAATGACTAAAGTCCAAAAAAAATATTAATTGTAAACAAATATTAATTCAATCCTTCTATTTTTTAAAAATAATAAGGATATGCAAGGCTGATATTTCATGATCAGATTAAAAAAATATTTCTAATTTTTAAATTCAAATTACTAATTAAAAAATGATAAAATGTTAAGGAAAGTAACTAAAATTTATACAGCAAAATAATATGTATTATAAGTGTTGTAGCTAACAAACAACAGATATAATGATCTCTAGTTAGAGCACTCAACACTTATAATGTTATGTATTTTTTTTATCCCCCTATTTATAATAAAATATTTTCTTAGGTTAATTTAGGTTTCCATACCGGATTTCTAACTTATTTTATCAATTATTATTTTAATATAATTATATTTTTTATGACTAAGATTTATTAATTGTTTTTCGGACAAAAAAAAATTGAACATAAGAAAAAAGACACACTGAAGATTTTAAATTTAATGCAGTTTTAATTCCTTACACTTGTTTATGTTTTATTAATGTTGTATTTTTTTAATAATTTAATGAGTCAAAAGGTTCGTTTTGATGATTACCATAAATACATCCATGTATTTAAAATCTCTTCTACGAAAAGTTAAACAAATATGTCTTATTACGATGAACAACAAAAATAATTGAAAATCCAAATAAATATAAGTCATAAAAAAAAGTTAAAAACTATATAAAAAAATTTCATATCTTAAAATTTTAAATCGAAGGTATATATACCAGTCTCCTTCAAAAAAACCTATCAAATATAGTCCAACTAATTTGTTACGGTATTTATATTTTATTATTCTGAGTTGTTTAAGAATAAATTGAAATTTTATTTATTACAAGTAGAAATCTTACCTATCCTAAATTTACGCATAAAAAGATAACAAGAACAGTAATTTGTAACAATTTATTTCCGTAACGCAGAACTGAAAGTTTAAAGTGTGGAAGCAATATTATTTTGGTGAATATTAGTTTTGAATATGTTTGTTGTTGCAGACAATAAGGTGATGGTGCATTGATGTGGGAGAAGACATTTGGCGAGTTGTTTGAATGAGAGTACTAGAAAAGAAAGGGACTAAACTTCATCTACTCCAACATCTGTTCCACTTTCAACACTGCTCTCTAAGGACACAGCTTGCACCTCTTCAGTTACTGTAATCATCTAATCAACCAAGAACACTCAACCAATTTTCAAATTCAACAAACATTCAGATTCCAAGAAAATCAAGAAATAAAAAAATTGAAGAAGAAGATCAAGATGGTTCAGATAAACTTCAATCCACCTTTACCTCAAGAAAAAAAAAATCATCCAATAAAAATATCAAATACTTGATTGCTCATTAGTCATATAATGGTTGAATTTCTCTCTTAGGATATATAGGAATCATATTTCAACATTCTTTTTACAATCAATTATTTAAAAGGGTTAAATATATTTTTTATCCTTCGAATTTTATTAAAAATTGGAATTAGTTTCTTTTGTAAATCTTAAACTAATTTAGTCTTTCATTTTTCGAAATATGTAGATTTAGTCCTTTGAACAATTTTTTTTTTTAAGTTTATTTGACGTTTTAAACGCGTTTCTCAATCAACATTGAAGTGAAAATGTGTCAAACGATGTGATTCTCTTCCCATTTTTTTTATTCTTATCTTGTTTGATTCAAGTGGTGAATTCTCACAATATTATCCTGTATTTGAGATGATGTACTTATCATCATCTTCTTTAACTCTATATTTCAAATTTCTCTTTAAATCTCATTTGAGACTAGTTTGAGCAAAAAATATATTTAGTTATTGTACCATAGTAGTCAGATTGACCGTTACCCTAAAAAGTCACCAACTTAAGGTAACTACACTATAATAGCCAGATTAGTCGTTATCCTAAAAGGTTGTTAACTTCAACAAACTGTCAGGCCTAATGGAGTTATACACATACCATAACCAGGTACATGTCGACGTACAAGTCAATAAACACGAATCAACCGAAGTGTATAACGGAAAGGTCAGTCAACTAGGCAGATTCACTAAAAATAAAGATAGCACCTACACCAACCAGTCGTAGCAAGAGAATGCCGCCTACTCCGACTTGGGGAAAAGACAATTAAAGCCACTATGAAATAGTGATGGGCCTGAAGTTTGGGCCCTACTAAATCCATACCAAGCCCAATAAATATTGGGCTACTATAAGCATAATCAAGGCCCATGGTTTGAACGAAGGTAAAAACCATATTAATCCTTTATAAATAAGAGTGGACCCTAATAATTAATGGTATGCATCTCATTGGTGCATAATCTAATATTTGACTTTGAGAGCTTTTACTGACTTGATTGTCAGAGCCTTTTTCTACAGGTAACCCTCTATGTTCTATCAAACATCGAGTGACGAAGGCATAATGAACAAAACTGAGGAGTATTCATCCGAGAAGTTTGAAAATTGTGGTAAGATAAAGTTTAGGTCCCATAATGATTTAACATTATCCATGCAGGAACATTCCAAATTTTACTTTCATCTCCTTGTAACTTGAGTTTGCTGAATCTTTTTTAATCTTACAAGGTTCACACCGGTACTCAAATTATTAGTACAAGAGAATATTATTCATGAGATAGTACGATGAATTTAATCATATTGTTCTTATCAGAAATTTGAAGAGGAGCGGATGAGAGATTTCTAATTATTGAATCTTTGTTGTAAAGTCAGTGACAAATATTCAACAAATATTTTTGGAGTGTTAAAATTTTTATATAAATATATAAAAATTTGTTGGATGACAAATATATTAAAATTAAATAAATAATTTAAATTATATATTAATTTAAATAAATATAAAAATAAAATTGGGAGGCCAAGACTCCCTTCTATCACCACGATTTCATGATCAAATTGTAAGAGTGAATGAATAATATGATAATAATATAACTTTATCTCAGTAAAAGATTATTAAATGAATTCTTCTCGTGATAGAATGATATATTAAACAAATTTACATCCATGAATATAAGAGTAATATCCTTTCAAATAATAACTCAAATATAGATGTTCTGATTCCGGCCCAATATGAATATAAGAGTAATATCTTTTCAAATAATAATTTAAATATAGATGTTTCGATTCCGACCCAAGTCCGTTCAGTAGTCATCTTTAGAACAACCATTGCGTTTCTGAGTTATTGTTCGTTTTGGAGATCTGTCACGGTTTTGTCCTTAAAAGGTGTCTCAAAGAGTAGAGGAAGAAATGAGTATTTAAACTACACTTGACATCGACTGTTAAGCGATACAAGACTTATTGGATATCAAGGGTTATTATAATTATAATAATAATTATTATAGTGTACCTTCTATTATTAAACTTCTGATATGATATTGAACCAATTTTAGATTTTAGGTCAGATAGTACATATTATATTATATTTGGTTTTAATTTTTGTGTTCTCAAACTCTATTTTAATTTAAAAATATAAATACTGAAATGAATATGATAAGCAATAAGATAAAAAAACACAAAAAATAATTACTTATTTATTCTTGATTATTACACGAGAGCTTTATCACTATAAAAAAAAAAACTTTTTTAGAAGAAATAAAACAAGCAGAACTTTTATGTTCAGAAAAATTATAGTTTCCACTATTAGTTCTTATAACAAGTATAGGAAATTTGGGTAAAATAAAACATTCCTTATAAATTGGATATTCTAAATACTGGTTAATGTAAAATGAAAGCTTATTTCAACTGTTATTCTTCAACCATTAAAAACCTTATAAGCTAATCTACAGAAATAGATGAAGAAGTTAACATTTTTCTCTTATTCAAACACACAATAACAAGACATCATTGGACAATTGTTCTCCAAAGACCAGAGGTGGAAGAAAAGAAGAAGCAAAAAAGATCGATGCTAAGTTCATCGATCTCTCTCTTCTTCAATTCACAACCTTGCAATTAAGTCTCACTTCCCCATTTTCAGAGACCCCCACATTCCCAAGCTTCAACATTGAAGCCACAAACTCTCTGAAGAACAAGCCCTGATCTTTGGCGAATGCTTCAACAATCCACCTAGTTCTTTGATCCCCAACGAGAGATTGATCTGATGAGAACAAACCCTTTCCGACCAGCAACTGTCTGTAGTAATCATTGTCAAACACCGATGATGTTGTGTCCAGGAAGTGTCCAGCACTGGGGTTTGTGTTTTGTTTAGGACACTTCCTTTTGAGGTCTAGTGCAAACTGAGTGTTCAAACTAGGGTCAATGTCATGCAACAAACTGAAGTTATGAACTCTGGCTTGGAAAGAAGAACAGTGTGAAAATCCAAGAGTGTGGCCACCAGAGAGAGTCACCATATCTTTCACCCCTAAACCTCTCTTTGCAAAACTCTGAATCAGTTGATTCACATTTAAGGTTGGAGCAGGCAAGTTCACTGTTTCTGATGCCTTCGACACCCTTCCATCTTTTCTTCCTTTTAGCACATTCCAAGATGGCCCTCCAGACTGGAAAATTTATGAACAATGATCATTAAACATATGAAAACTTATCGTCTTTCAGAATAATATTTGAATTATTTATATTATTTGACAGTTTTTTTTTTCAAATATTAGTTGAGAAAGAAGTTTTGAAGAGAGAGTAATTCTAATTTTTACTTAAAATTAAAAAATCAAAAACATATTTAACTCTTATTTAAAAATCAGTATCTAATTGATGGGTCTATTATTTTAGAGAGATTATATAAATGTTACATCAATTCAACTCACATAAAATATTAACATCATTTTTAACTCAAAATTTCAATGTATTGGATTTATGAGTTTTTTTGTATAATGTTTAATTTTTTCTTTTTTTTATTCGATATGCAACTAGATTCAAACATGATAGTATATTAGTGCCTTTTATCTGGGCCAATTACACTCCGCATTAATATGTCTTGAAATATTGATCTTGTAGCAAGAATTTAGCAATTATAAAATAGTTTGAAGGATTAATGGAGTTTTTTACCAGTGCTACCACATCTCTAGCTGCAATGGCGATTATATCAGCACAGGAAACAGTGTGTGGACAAGCTTTCTCAAGCTTGGTCTTGGCTTCATCAATAACATAGAATGAATGAACAGAGAGATTAGGTGGACCATCTTTCTCAGCCAGGTTTTTCGGAGTTGAGTCCAGCAATATTGATGCATCACAACCCTATCATTCACACCAATATTTTTTTCTCAGTTCAAGTGTTCAAAGAGGAAGAGTTTTAGAGAACAAAATTCTTACTGAAATATATAAATTTCAGAAAGAAAAAAAAAAGAAGAAGCTATTTTCAAAAACAAGTAATAATTAAAAATGTCAAAAAAGGTATTTTAGTCCAAATATAATAATGTGTTACACACAGAATAAATACTCCATTTTAACATACACCAGCCTTAATCAAGAATAGATATGAAATGAGGTTAGTTTTTTGGCTTAAATATGTTAAATATGTTTTTGCTTCCTCAAGTTTCAAGTGAATTTTGAAATTAGTCATTCTTCGAAATTTTATACCAATTTAGTCTTTCTTACCAAAGTTTGTTAAGTTTATTTGACATTTTAAATACATTTTATGATAATATTTGAGTTAACATTGAAACGAAAATGTGTCAAACAGTGTAAATAATTCAAATACTATCATAAAATATGTTTGAAATGAATAAATTTAATAAAATTTAGTTAAAATGACTAAATTCACGCATTTTTAAAGAGTAAGGACTAAATTAGTCAAAATTTTTAAAAATAGACTAATTCTAAATTTTACTGAAACTTGAGAGACTAAAATCATATTTAACCTTAATTTTTTCTTACCCTTATGAAACAATCATGGAAGAACATCCTCAAGATCCGAGCTGGGACTTTTGGGTCAAATTTGGAAGCTCTGAGAACAGTGTCTGAAATGATCTTCTCTGCTTGTGGACATGTTTTATCGTAGTAATGAGCATCAAGCTCTGCTTGAGACATTGATGATGATGATAATGTGAAGAAGAGAAAAATGGTTGCACAAAGAACAATGCATTCTGAATATGGCAAAAGTGCCATTTTTTTTGGAAGTGAAACAAGTAATTATGGAATGCAATAACTGGAAAAGTGATGAGGATTTGATGAAAACCTTGAGCACGTGTATGGTTTATATATATATGGAATAGAAAGTTGTTGACACTAATATTAAAATACAAGTTTAATGCATAATTATTTTGCTTAAAAGCCACTCAATGTTTGGAGATTAGTCTGGAAGTGCCAAATTTTGACTTCACTTTTGTTCTGCTTTAAGATCAAGTATATTCATCCACCTACACACGCACAAAACACAAATCTTAAGTATTCAACAACGTTATTGTTGTTAAGAATTAATTAAGAACTAATTAGCACAAATTTTGTGTTATTCTTGTTGCGTGTTCTCTACCAGAAGGAGTTCCTAATTTATGTGTAAAATCAAGTTATAAGTATCTAAATCAGTAACACCAATATAAATTATAGAGTTAAATATGTTTTTGTTCCCTCAAATTTCAATGAAATTTAGAATTAGTCCCTCATCGAAATTTTTGAACCAATTTAGCCATTCATCTTTAGAAATGCATGGATTTAGCCTTTTAATCAAATTTTATTAAGTTTATTTGAAGTTTCATAGACGTTTTATAATAATATTTGAGTTAGCATTTAAACGAAAATGAGTCAAACGGTGTAAACAATTCAAATATTATCATGAAATGTGCTTGAAACGTTAAATAAACTTAACCAGATTTGGTTAAAAGGACTAAATTCATATATTTGTAAAATTAAAGGACTAAATTGATCAAAAATTTTGAAGGGAACCGATTCTAATTTTCTCTTAAATTTAGCGAGTTACGTGAATTAAGAAGAAAAAAAAAAGTGACTGTGATTTTGTAGGGATGTACTACACAAAAGTACAATTGTTAGGTATATGTATGATATATTCTATGATACTTTTCTGTTGCATTATACCTATCAGGTTAGTTTAGGTAAGTAGTTGTGAAGTTGGTGATGATGAGAGGTTATGTTCTTCGACAATAATTATCATAATTGTTGTAGGAATGTTCCTTTTATCCAATCATAGGGTAATTTTCATGGTTTTCATTGCTGTTATGCTCTGAAACTATAAAATGATAATAAATAGTATTGGAAGTTTTAGTCAATGTTTTGTCCTGTGTGGGTAAAGTTTGATGTTATATGAAAATTAAGGTTAAAACATAAAATTATATAATTTGCTATATTATCGTAGGTTTCGTAGGAATGTTCCTTTTATCTAATCATAGGATAATTTTTACAGTTTTCATTATGCTCTAAAACTATAGAAGAGATAATAAATAGTATTGGAAGTTTTAGTCAATGTTTTGGGGTAAAGTTCTTATATGAAAATTAAGGTTAAAACATAAAATTATATAATTTGCTGAATTAAACATTCAAGTAGTCAATAATTTTAGATCTTAATAGGAGCATGAATAGTTTTAGTTTTTAATTTCATTAGAATCACTTTTGATGTTTTTTCTTTTGAGAATAAAGATTGGGATATGTGTTGTTAATGATAAAGTAAAATATAATTGTTGATGTTAATAAAGATTGAAGTGTGAGTATAAGTTTTTTTATTGAGTAAACGTGAAAAAAATTAAACATTAATAATTAAAGTTTATAAATTTGTTGTCTTAAAATTTTGAATTAAAATTGATATTAATATAAGAATTACATTCATATTTTATATATTTTATTGATGCAAATTGAACATTTATTAAAATAAACGGCTAATACATTAAAATTACATTTAGTTTTAGAATATTATTTTGCCAACTTTTTAAATTATTGATCAAAATTTGTTACTAGAAGACAATAAATATGTTAGGAAACTAGTTTTTTTTTTCTTTTTTTGTGAATCCTTCTTAAAGACAAAGAAATAAAATCATAAATTTGAGATACATGATGATAAAACTATAATAAAATAACCGGACTTTAAAACACAAATTAAAAAATGTATGTATTTTGCCTTTTCTTACTTCTAAGTTATGACAAATTACTGCTACTTTACTCCATTCATCATACAAAGTCACAAATGGTCCTGTTAATAAACTTCAACTCTTTGTAAAACTTAAAAAGCACAATTTTAATTTTGGTTAATAACACAATTAAAAATAATGTGTCCGTGTAATACATTTGAGAATTATCTGAGCCATGATCACTTTAGATTAACGAGTATTCTCAAATTCTAGTCTTTACTATACAATTGCATCAAATATTTAAAGAGGGACTCTGTTTCTTGAACTCGAACAATATTGTCTCTTACGAAACGTAAATATGATTTTATAAAAAAAAAATGTTTTTTTTCAATCAACAACTATTGCATATTTCTTTCACATTAATCATTCCTTGATTTAATAATAGTATATAGAATTTTATTGATTTTTTAATCAATCATACCTATAATTCTCCTTTATATAAAACTAATATATTTTGTTCCTCATTCATACTTCGAATTATTAAATGCATTATAGGTGCTGTAACAATCAGCAAATAAAATCTTAGTTCAATTAAAGAAAATATCATAACCATTAAGTCCGCATCTCATCTATAAAAAATTTTCGGATCAATAATTTTTTTATCTTTATATTATCTTTGAATAGTTATTCCTTTATTATTTATAATGTCTAAAACCTAAGGTTTTTTTTTTTTGTTATTAAATCAGATTAAATAAAAATTGGACCTGTCATCAATAGCCAATAATCTTCAAAGCATGTGTCTTCATTCAGTTTTGTCCATGAACCCAGAACAGTACGGTAAAAAGGGAAAATAAAATCCTTAACAGCAACATTATACTTTTTTTCACTCATAAGAACAAAGCTCTAACACATTTTCCTTTTAAACAATTAACAATTACATATAAACTAGTTCTTATTTTGGATGCACCTGACCACCACAAAAAAAAATGAAAACATCATCTTATAAACAATTTGATAAATAACCTATGAAAGATCAAATACAGTTGAAGCACAATAAAATAATACACTTTAACTCTAAATTTGAACATATAAACTAAGCAATCACCTTGTCCTTCTTTGCATAGTATCTCCTGTACATAGAATCAACACTGGTGAGATAGAATGTTCCTGGAGGCAAGTTGCTGCAGTCCTTGCTTGTCACAAAGTCCTTCCCCCCATAACGGTGCTCCATGATCTTCAATGTTTCCACAAACTTTTCAGGAGGAATCTGCAACACAACATTGTTTTATATGTATAAAACCAAAAGTCATATTTAGATATGTCTGTCTGGAACACCATTTAACACGTAAAAACGGTTAAAAACCCTGTAGCTTATGAGTGGTAAAAAACTGCATACCTCTAGTCTCTGCTTCAACTTGTCTGAAACATTCATCACGGTTACAATGTTTGACAAGTTAAATGGATGCTGACCCTCTTGAAGGCGAAGGGAAAACATTGTAGCTGTTAAACCACTTCCGTATGAAAACAAAACTACTCTTTTACCAACCTTCACATTGAAATACAACCCATATGAGCAAAGATGCAGTTCAGAACAGAGGGAAAATAAGCAAAGCATGTATTTATGTGCCGAAAAGCTTACCAATGAAGTGTTTTTATTATGAACAAGTGATGCAAATGCTGCATATAGAGATGCAGTGTACATGTTACCAACTTGCTTTGGGATTAGTGTGCTGGGTTGCACCTTTGCATCATATACATGTTTGGCAGCTTTCTGATTTGCCTATTGAATCACATTGATCACAAACCATTTAAGAGTTTCATTCCAGCAATCATAAAACAAGATTCAAAATTCCAAAAATTCAAACATGACAAGAGTGGCTACCTTTTCAAGATCACGACTTTGATAACTTTCGTCACCGGATAAGGAAGCATATGGTGCAAGGGTTTCCCTGGCAGCTTCATCAACAAAACTGGCACCAGACAACATATTTGAGAAAAACAAAATTGATACTTTTATGTTTCATATACCGCAGTTTTCCAGGAATTGTTAGTGCTTAATCCGAAAACAATTTACAGAATATAAGGTAGCAGAAACAAAAACCTGAGATTTCTCATGAAGTCATTAAAGTATAGCCGGCCAAAACTTTTCTGCACAAGCTGCAATACATCAAGAAAGCAATTATGTAGAGTCATTGTAGGTCGTGTTATGACATACTTCTCTGCCTTTTCGTTTTCATTCCAAATATGGTGAAATAATTCCTGCATGACAATTACCTTGTTATATGGAGAATGAAACACAAAATAATCAGAATCTGATATTGAAAAAGGCCTCCCCTCCAATTTTTCAAATCTGTATATGGAAGAACATTTAATGAGAATTTGAAACCAAAAAGAAACATTCAAAATCACCATTTTGTTCGATCTATGCTTACTTCTCACAGAAAATCCGATAACAGGAATCAAGTGCCATGAGATAACAGGTCTGTGAGAGTTTTCCATCAACAACCTATAGCAAGAAAACAACCAATTAAAAATAAAGACATTTTTTTCTTAATGAGTGCTGAACATTTAGATGATTAACAGAAGGCACCAACAGGCACTAAAGCATAATAGCGAGAATTTGGAAATACTTTCACCGTGAAGAAGATTTCTTATTGAAAGAACAAAAGAATTCCAATCATAAACTAAGACAGCACTTCATAATACAGCTATGATGCAAATAAAATTAAAGTGAGGAGGTGAGAAATGATTACTGGATATTCACTAGCAAGATTTGGCTTGTAAAAATCATATGCATGAGACATGTGACTGCCTCTGAGTTTGCTTTCAAAAGCAATAGGAGCATCTGGCCCTACAAGCATGGCTATTGCAGCTGCTCCTCCAGTGGGACGAGCAGGTCCCTCTGCATATACCTGAAACCAGAAAACCATGGATAATAAATTGTTTGATACTGCATATAATCTGCAACTGATTTCAACATTTGAAGGGAAAGAACACAACTATAACAGTAATCAAGAACAACAAGAGATGAAACTTAGACATTCAAAATAACTCGCATTGCAGGCTTTCTTGTAAAAGAAATATCTCGGTAAACTATGGATGAAATTCAACTATAAACTTGAACAATATATAGCTTCTCCAGTTCATACTTTGTTGGGTCTTATAAATGGTTAAGTATCATTAACAATGCAAGAGAAAGTTATGAGATTTGGACTCTCTGCTGAGTTTTTTATACAGTTCTTTGCTACGTCTTTAAAATACACTGATTTTGATGTTTTAAAATATAACAGTTGTAATTTCCTTAAGCATGAAGTAGTAAATCGCAGCAAAAGAAAGATTAATTTTTGGCAGGAGTTCATACCGCACTGTCTGTACATACAACAAGTCCATAACGTCCATCCCATGAACTACTCTCCACCCAATTCACACAGTTGAACAATGCCGCTGTTCCTCCATAGCATGCATTTGTTGAATCAACACCTTCGATGTCAGTATTACCACTCGCCTGATTGTTGCATGAATAAATATAAGATGCAGATACCATACAATATAAAGCTGTAAAACCTAATAGCCTTAGAAGGTTAGAGACAACACTTAATAGCCACCACCAATGCAGAGAATGATTTACCTCAAAAACTTGCATCAGAAAGGTCTTAATGGATTTGCTTTTATCAATGACAGTTTCACTTCCAACCTCCAAGCGTCCAATTTGCTTTGGATCAACATTAAATTTTTCAAGAAGTGAAGCAACTACTGTCAAGCTGCAAATTCAAAGTTTAAACGCAAAATATTGTAATAATAAGTACAGGAAAGATGTGTATTACAGTATTATACAAGTCCAGAACATAGATCAAGAACAAAAGCATGGATTAAGTAACCCCGAAAAAGAACCACAACATACTTCTCCGAAAAACCTACTTGTAAACAGTATCACAAAAACAGAGAAACTACTTTTTCCATTGGAGGAATCCTAGTAGTAAGGCACTCTTTATAACACTTACTTCAAAATGCTCTTTAAACCCCAGAGATTAACCTATATTTTAAAATTGAACAAATCTAGCCCTTCTGTTGATTTGACTCTACCTAAAGCCCCAAAGTTCAAATTATCAACACCAAATTTTCAAAAAAGTAATTCAATCACATTGTTTAAAACCTTCTTTTGCTCAAATCTCACCAACTAAATTATCAATTTTCACCACAAAATTTATAAGAAAAAAAAAAGAAACTCAAATTTCCCCCCTTTTAAATCCTAATCTCACACCCTTTAGTACTACAACTCTTTACAGCTAAACTTTCAAAACTACTTCAAATCCCAAGTTCTTTGTAACCTCTCAAACACTTGGATAAAAAATGAAAATAAGAATTTTAGAGTTTTAAGTAGTAGAACAAAATCAAAAACAGGGCACACTTCTCCATAAGCATTTCTACGAGAGAGTTAAAAAATATGAACTTCTCCATAAACTAAAAGTGAGTTATACACAAGTTAAAAATATGAAGTTAAATAAGTTACGACAGGGCTTCTACAAATTAGTTGAAGCACAAGTTAACTTATGAAGAAACTTAATTTATTTGTTTCTTCATTTTTTTCTTCTTAGAAGTACCTATAGAAATGTTTTTCTACACATCCAAAACTAAAGGTACCAAAAGTGAAGTCGCAGCAATAATCAAACTATTAACTAAAGAAACAATTAGAAGTAGGAAATGCTTATTGTTTATGCAAAATTGTAACCAACCTCATTGAGATAACATCTTCAACCTCAGAGCAGAAAGCCATGCAATCCTGTCCAAGCCCAATAGTGTATTTCCCTTTGCTCACCCCATCATGACCCTCCAAAGCTTCCTGCACAAGCCACAAAACAAAAACACACAACACAACCAAACAAACAATAAAAATCGCAGCTTTACAAGACAAAACACAAAACCAAGTTCAAAAATCACATCTTTATGACAAAAAACAGAATTAGAGACCTGGGAGACGCAGGTTGGAGGGAAGTATATGTCCATGGCAAGGATTCCCACATTGGTAGGGCGTGAAGAGGCCATGGAAGTGTATTTTCCCTCTCTTTGTTTTGGGGCCTGTTTGGATGCAAAGAGAGGGGAAGAAGTGTGTGGTGGCGGGGTGTGTTTGTTTGTTTTTTATATATAAAAGAAATTGAAAGCTGTGGAATTTGGAATTTCTGAAGTGTAAGTGTGTGAGATAGAGTGTTAGGTTTAGGAAGAATTGCTGTGTGCCTTCCCAACTAACCACCTTTTTTGGCGGAAATTTTAATGGCTGTTTGTTTGAATGGAAAGTGTCATCAATTCTGCAAAAGCAATAATGGATTGTCTGGTTTTGTAGGTGGAAAAAAAAGACATCAAGGTAGTTCATGATGTTCTTTATGTTTTTTGTATTAATGAACTATATCTGTTTATGATTGATAAGTTATTCTACTACAGCAGTTTCAATTTCAAACTTGAGTTTTAGATTGTGTTATTCTAGTTTTCCTATTATTATACGATTGAATTTTACGATAAATAAATTATATTAAAAAAGAGTCATAATGAATAAGTATTTTTTTAAAGCTTATAAATTACGTTTTTAATAAATAATTTTATTTTTATCTATTTGTAACTTTAAAGATATTGAAATTAATGATGTTAAAAATGATAAATTAAAAAGAGATTGAGAAAAAAAGAGAGAGAATATATTCGTTTTCTTTTCATTGTCAAAAAGAGTATCACCCCATCTATCGTTGAAAATTATATTTTGAAAGTCATCGAAAATAATATTTCAAAGGTTTGACGCATAGTAAATAGATAAATATATCTATCCAAATAGAGCTTTCTTCGTTAGTAGAAGTTATGAATTGAATTTTGACGATTTTGGTTTAGTTGTTCTAATTTATATAATATATATATATATATATATATATATATATATATATATAATTGTATTAAATATTTTTTAATAAAATTTTATTATCCGCGATAATTTTATAGAATTTGAATAGAATTATCTGTCGTTTAAAATATGTGTAGTATCTAAATAAATGTTGTAAGAATATAAAGCAAACTATCTTTATTTTAGCATGTAATCTAAATGCTAAATATTTATTTTATATAATTATAATTATAATAAATATATAATACATATTATATAATTAAACTTATTATAAATAGGTATTTTTTATATATAATTTTATATTTATGTTTTTGATAAATAATTTATTTTATGGTAAACAAGCTTTAAAATTATTAATTATTTAATTTCAATTTTAAAATCAAGTTGAAAATGACTGATTAACAAAGAATATATTGAGAAAAATTTAATAAAATCGCTCATACTAAAAAATTATTATTTTAAGAAAAAAATTTAAAATAGTTTCAATTAAAAAAAATAAAAATCTCAAACACGAAGTATTAAACTTTATATAAAGTAATTTTTTTAATTTAAGTTATTTTGATTGAATTTTACGTTTTCTTTTAATTTAGACAGAGTCTAAGTCTCCACAAGTAATTTCTTTTAATAATTCTTTTTGTCTTTGTTTCTTTTATTCTTTTTTATTTTTTCTAAAATTTTTAAAAGATCATAACCAGTGTTCTAGAATATTGTTTAAGTCTAAAAATTAAGTATTAAATTATGTATAACATAATATTGTTTATATTTAAAAAATAAACAATATTTATTTTCTGCTGGTTTTTTATGTTTAATTATATTTAAATTTTTAACAACATTAAAAAATAGTTGTTTATTATTTTTTATTTTTTTAACTTTTTTTATCAAATAAATAATCAATTACAAATATATATCATTTATAAGTATTTTTATCTTTAAAATAAATTAAAAATGTACTAATAATTATTAAAGTTATGATTCATTTAATATTGTGATTTCTAATTAATTTTTACAATGTTCATTTATTATATCTTAAACAATGTTGTTAAGACATAAGTTAGTAGCACTCTCCAATTTTTTAAATATTTTGATCCCGGTTACATAGGATAGTATGGATAGGGTAATTATTAAGGGAGAAATAATTATGAAACTTTAAAATTTATTTAGAGTATATTTATTTTATTTTTAGATTTTTTTTTTGAATTTTTTTATTTAAATCCTTTTCTTTTGTGATAATAATTCCTATCACATGCTTTTAAGTATTTCTATCCAAACATAAATTATTTTAGTGTGAATGAAATTTTGGTCTAACATCTCTCAGATTTCTACTTTTGCGATTATTTGATTATTTATGGTTCAATTAGTTGGAAAAAAAACATTACTTTAACAAATTTATATTGAGTGAAATATGAAATTATTTACTAATATTTTACCTGGTTGATGTTTAAATTTATACAACATGTATAAATACATGCTTAGTTAAAAACGACAAATCATTTTTTAGAAAATTTATTGAGGTCACATGTTTTGGGTCATTTTGAAAGTTAGGATGAGATTGTATCTTAATGGAGTTTACCTTCAACAATTGTTACAATGTTAATATTAACATATTATATTGACGATAGTACAAAAAAAGTGTAGAATTCCATTATTTTAGATATTTAGATGTTAAAAACTTATAGGTTAGATGATAGTTATTTTAGCCAGATCTTGACGAAAATTGTTTGAAGAGCCAAAATAATACATCAAAAGTTTATATATTTAATTATTGTCACTAATAAAATAAAAATAAATACATAATGTAGTATAATAATAACTAAAAAAGAAATCACACATATTTAAAAAATTGGCAAAAAAGAAAATTCAATAACAATCAAACCACACTTAAAATTTAGTTATAAAAAACACAAAGTACAATATTTTTTTTTATTTTCATAAAATAAAAAATTAATATACAAGAGGCTGATTAAATAAATGATTACACTAATATTTTACTATCAAGTGAGACAAGAGATAATCCCCTTCTTCTTTATTTCTTCGAGAATGGAAGAAAACCGCTGAGAGATGAGAGCAAAAATAATAGATTTTTTACTCTTCATAAATAAAAGAAGATAGGTGAGAATAATCGGTGAGAAACTCAAGACTTATAATGGAACTACAATTAAAATTTGGTTAAAAAAACACACAGTATAATATTTTTTCTTCTATGTTCATAAAATAAAAATTAATATAAAACAGGCTCATTAAATAAATTATTAAACTAATATTTCACTATCAACTGAGACCAAATAATTACCTTCTTTTTTTCTCCCTCAAGTATGGAAGAGAACATAGGATAAATAAGAGCAAAAATGATAGATTTTTTTCTCTTCAAAAACAAAAGAAAACAGTTGAGAATGAGATATGAGAACAATTTATGAGAAACTCAAGACATATAATGGAACCACAATCAAGATTCAGTTATAAAAAAATACACAGTACAATATTTTTTCTTCTATATTCATGAAATAAACAATTAATATAAAAGAGGATAATTAAATAAATTATTAAACTAATATTTCACTATCAATTGAGACCAAAGAATTACTTTATTCTTTTCTTCCATTAGCATGGAAGAGGACAGAGGAGAAATAAGAGCAAAAATAATAGATATTTTTCTCTTCAAAAACAAGAAAAAACATATAAGAATAAAATATGAGAACAATTTGTGAAAAACTCAAACCATAATAAATAAAAAAATATCTTGATAAATCTTTTTATTCTTTATTTTTTGTTAAGTTTAATTTTATATTTTATTATTTATTAACATTAATTATTATGTTTATAAAAAAATAAAATATTTGATTTAATTATAATATAATTTTTTAATATCTATAATATGAAAAAAATTAAAATATATATAATATAAAAAAATTTTAAAACTTTTGAGGGGGGCATGGCCCTCCCTGCCTGTTAGGGCGGTCCGCCACTGACTTTAGCACACTCCTTGAATATAATAAAAGTTTGACGTAAATTATAGAGTAAGACTCTGGAATTTTTGCTAGTTATCAAGTTTTCTTGTGAAATATACTATTAATTCAAAAGAGTCATAAAATGATTTAATTTTATGGTCCACTAGTTTATGGACTCACTCTACCTCTTCTCTTTGCCAACACTATAATATCTCTATGTGTGGTGGTTAAGAAACTATATCTCTTTTCCAAATTTGGAAATTAAATAAAATTTAAATCATGGATGATTTATCTTTTGAAGTTAGAATTAGGGATAATATGTAGAGATGGCAAATAAACCCGTGTTCGTGGGTATCACCCGAACCCGTCCCCGTTTTAACGGGGAATCCCCGCTTTGACTGGGTATGGGTATGGGTATGGGTAATACCCGAAATTTTCAACTGGGGATGGGGATGGGGATGGGGATGGGGATATATATATACCCGCCCAAATACCCGTCCCCGCTTAAATTACTAAACTATTTATAATTTATTAAATAATCTAAAAAATATATATAAATAAATAATATATTTACACATAAAATATAATATAATATAATATAATATAATATAATATAGTATATATACATATAAATAAAATATACTTTTATATATATATATATATACACATATACATGTAATATAATATAATATAATATAATATAATATACATATAATATATATACATAATAATATAATATAATATATATAATATATACGTATAAAACAAATTAATCATTTAACTAGTGAGATCTTTTATAAACAAATTTATAACATTACAAATTTATAAAAATTTAAAAGAATATATATATATATATATATATATATATATATATATATATATATATATATATATATATATATATATATATATATATATATATATATATATATATAAAAGCATAAAATATCTACGCATATACATATAATATATATACATAATAATATAATATATATTATTATATTTATATTATTATATAATATAATATAATATATACTTAAAATAAATATATATCTATAAAATATATATATATATATATATATATATATATATATATATATATAAACATAAGATATCCACACATATAATATATATACATAATAATAATAATATAATATATAATATAATATAATATATATAAATAATTATATATATATATATATATATATATATATATATATAAACATAAGATATCCACACATATAATATATATATATATACATAGTAATATAATATATAATATAATATAATATAATATATATATATATATATATATATATATATATATATATATATATATAACATATTTCTCATTCTTTTTGTTTTTTGTTATATAACATATTGACAATTGCTTCAGTTTTAGATCCAAGGTACAAGATGGACATGTTAGAATATTATTTTTATAAATTGTATGGTAATGATTTTGATCTGAAACTTAGTAGGATTCGTCAAATGTGCTATGATTTGGTTTTGGAATATCAATCAAAAAAGAATGAAACTTCTTCTTATAGAGCTACATCATTGGAGTTGGGAAAGGATGTTAATAATAATGCGAATGAATTTTTAGAGTTTATGGCAAAAAAGAAAAAATCTAGAACTACAGTTATGAAAACAGAGTTGGATTATTACTTGGAAGAAGATAATTTGCCGATTACACAAGAATTTGATATCCTATCATGGTGGAAAACAAATGGGTTAAAGTTTCCAACCCTTCAAGTAATTGCAAGGGATGTTTTAGCTATTCCAATAACAACTGTAGCTTCTGAATCTGCTTTTAGTACTGGTGGTCAGATATTAACTTCTCACCGTAGTCGACTTCATCATATTACTATAGAGGCTTTGATGTGTACAAGAAGTTGGATATGGAACTCAAACCATCTAGGTAAGTTACTCAAATTTATTAATATTTTTTGTTAGTATTTTTTGTGAATTCTCATCTAATATTCTACATTTGGTGTTTGTAGGTGTTAAAAAATTAAAAGGAAAAGATGTTCTCATGAGTGAAAATGAATCTGATGAAGAAGGTACATTATATTCTAGTAATTAAAATTTTCAATTTCAATTATTATATCATATCTAATTTTTCATTTTTTTTCTATGTGTAGGTGGATCGAATGCAAATGAAACCACTGATCATTTGTAAAATTAATAAATATTTTGGTTATTATAAAATTTTAGTAATGTGTAATTTTTTAGCTTTTATATAATTATTTGAATTTTATTTAGTTGTTATTTGATACTTTAATTTGAGATTTATACTATTATAATATTTTTCTTAATATTTGACATCATGAAAATCAAAAAGAGTATGTTATTTTAATATTGAATATTTTGATAGTATCATGATTCCGTTGGTGTGATTTTTAAATTTTTTTTATAAAAAATATTTAATTGATATATGGAACAATAAAAAAATGGGTATGGGTATGGGTATAAGAAAATACCCGTTACCCGGTGGGGATGGGGATGGGTCAAAAGTTGTATACCCGTTGGGTTTGGGGATGGGGATGGGGATGAATTTTTATTATGGGGATGAGGATGGGATCATGATACCCGTACCCGCCCCGCCCCGTTGCCATCCCTAATAATATGGATTTGGCTCGAAAAAAACGCAGGGTGGGTCAGGATAGTGAACCCGCGGACTCGCAGTAGCCCGGCTCGCATAAGCTCGCGGTTCGCACGGGTCGACCTACAAGCTCGCATAAAAAAAAATTGCACTTGTGTATATTAGTTACTTTTTGTATGTACTCTTGCATTAACATTCTAAATTCTTGTATAACTGGAAAAAACAAATATTATATATTTTTTAATGTGCTAAAATTTAAAGAAAGAATACATTGTGTATGTCATAGTATGAGTATGAATATGAATATGATGAAAATGTTAAATTATTAATTTATCATCCAACTCCCCAAAATCTTTACTTAATTTTGTGAATTTCTTAAAGTTTCACAATTTTTAAACATTGAAAGTTTTATTATAAAAAATAAAAAAAAATTAAAAAATAAATAAAAAGCGGATCAGTCCGCGAGCTCGCAAGCCAAGTGATGTGTAGAGTGTACTAATGATTGCAATCCGCATAAATTGTGCAGGACAAAGCAGTCCAGCCCGCGATGTACGGGCCGGTCGACATTGTCATCCCTAATTAGAATCATAATGAAAACTAAGAAGTGAATGAGAAATCAAGTCCCTACACCAGTTAAAATCTTATCTGGATTCAATATTAAGAGACTTCACTTAGGAATTGGAAGTGAATATTTTGGGACAAAAAATCTTATTACTAGGAAGATTAAAAACATTGATAGGTGTCATTTCTTTTTATAAAATATATATCTCTCTAATTCTTTTTTTTTTCCTCTTTCATCTCTGATTTTTTTTAAAAACAATTTTCATCATTTTCTTGATTAAATAGTATCCTTAGATTATGATAAAGTAAAGATAAATTTTTATTGATTAAAATTTATTTGTGAGTAAGTTTCTTTCTGTTCTAAAATCTTCATGACCAAAATTCTCATTTTTATTGGAAAAAGAAGTCCTATCATGTAATTTTATTAAAATTCATTTGGATTATGATACTTTGATAAATTGTTTTTTAATAAAGTTTGATAAAGTTTATTTTTTAATATAAACTAAACATTTTTTTTCTTTCCAAATTACATCAAATATTTTTTTCTTTCATTGAAGTATTGTTACCTGTACATTATCAAAAGTTTGTCCATAAAACTTTGTCAAAACATAATTTTTCGATTCATTTTGGTCTAAGTGTAAATTTGTTCTAATATTTCTCATTTTCCTATTATGCATTTTTGTATCCTTTTATTGTCAATTAAGAAAAAGAATTATCTCAATTAGTTTATCTTTTGACTTACATTTGAAAATGTTTGATGATGTTGCATTATGTCTCTATGGTTTATTGTACGATCCAAATCTTTTTTACCTATTACTTGGACTACAAGTGATTGATAGGTTAGAGAAGTTATTTCAAACTGTATTTAAACATGTTTTGATTGTTTGGATAATTGGAAGTAATATATTTAATTTAATTGGTTTAATTCATGCTTATATATATATATATATATATATATATATATATATAAAAGATGTAGTTGACTATTAAGATGTAGTCATAGCTTTCTTTGCATAGATCAATTTATCATATTTATTATTTTTTCTTCTCTCTTCATTCTCACACATGATACTTAACCACTATCCATATGTTATTGCTCTTATTTTTATAATAAATGTTATTTATTATATCAGTTTATGGTTGTTGACTTCATCAACAAAACTAAAACATTAGCATCAGCCAGGGTTTTAATTTCTCTCAATGATTTCCATTTTTTTATTTTTAAAATGAGTACTTCCTCCAACAATAGATGCATGTTAAGATAGTTTCACACTTAATGAACATACCATTAAATATATTATCTTTTAAATCAATTTTATTAGAATAATTTCACAACACACTTTTTACTATAGCAATATATAACTTTTTTAAACAATTTTACTTATAAGAAATTAATGTTTCATTGAAATTGAGATCTGAGAACATCAATCAATTTTTAAAAAGTTAAATGGTTAAAATATTGCACTCTTGTAAGATGAACTAAGTACTTATAAAATATCTTCACTTTTGTTTAGCCGTTTTCATTTTCAATTTTAATATTACAAAGTCCTTGTAAATTTTGCTAAATAGAAAAAAAAAACTTTTTATTCATATATTAAGGTATATAATATAAATAATATTAATTATATATATATATATATATATAAATTTTATAAACTATGACTAGTTCATTTCAAATTAGTTTTTATTCTTTATTAATCATGTTTTCTCTTTTCATCATGTTACTGCAATTTTATTAATGATAATAGCTTTTTCAATACGAAATGGTATCTTTGTATTTACTGAGATTCATTAACTTCTATACATTAAATTTTGATCAGAATAACTTATGAAAGAAATGTTATAAAAGGAATCTCGTGTCGTGTTCAAGCTAGTAACTCTTACATTATTGAGGGTGGACTTAACTGAGTTCATAAAAATACTACCAAAAATAAAAAAAAGTCAAACTAATCAACTTAATGTTTATTAATTCTTCTAATAAATGTTATTAAATTGGATCTGGTAATGGTTAGTGACTTAAGTACATTGTTCATTAATTAGGTTTCATTGCATACTCTTAATTAGGGTGCATTCGAGTGTGGCATTTTGGATGAGGATTTTTTTTTTCATTTTTAAATAAATTGTGTATGCAATATGTTATGGAAATAAAAGTAAATATCAAATTAAATTTATTTTTTATTTATATTTTAAAAATGTCAAATTAGAATTATTTTTTTTGTGAATAAACTTTTTACCCTTTTGGAAAAAATCTCACTCTGAAACATATATTCAATCAATGTTAGTATGCAGACAAACTTCAGCGTTTCACCAAATTTATAAGTTTTTCAATTAATTAACTCTGGTAAACAAACGTTTTCCTTATTTTATAAAATAATTATTATATAATGGTTCAAATGATTTTTTGTAAAGAATTGAAAGTTTCTTTAAAAATAATTATTAGAACTTTTTAAACTTTTTCTAAGATTAAAGTTTGATAAACTTATGAGAGAAAAACAAAGCAATAAGGTAAAAATATTTTTTTCATAAATTAAAAGTATATTTTTTTTCTAAAAAACTGTAGGAACTATTCTGTAAATTATTTAAAATTTTATTTTTATATATAATCTAAAAATAAATTTAAATTTATAAATTTTTTAATCTTTTTCCTAAATATCTTTACAGAAAAATCCTATAAAGGGTACAATATAAACAAAGATGATAACATATGTAAAGACTCACACATTTAAGCCTTTTTAAACGCTCAACTAGACACATGGTGGCGTGTCTGAAAAAAAAAACACATGATGGTGAGTCAGATGATTTTGATTTAATTGAATTAAAGGTGTCTTTTTCATCGGAGAGTTGATGAATAGTGTTGGTTTATAAATATTTTGTTTTATCTCTATTTATTTATTTGTTTTATTTCTTTTCAATATAATTATTTTGTTATATATATATATATATATATATATATATATTATTGATAAATGTCCTAAAAATTAAGTTTTTAGTCATTTATTTTTTATTTTTATTTATTTATTTAACATGTTATTTTACTTTTTCATCAAATTTAATTTTTAATTTTATCTTTTCATAAATTCAATTACGTGATTAATTAATAAAGTTAAATTTTAAAAAAATATATTTTACTTATATTTATTATAATTATAATATACGAAAAAAAGATTCGAAAAAATTTATTTTATTATTTATGTCTGTTGAAAAGTGTCTCAAAAGTTAGATTTTAAATAATTTAACATTTTTTAATTTGTTTTTTAGTTATATTTGTTTTGTTTTATCGATGTTTATTTCGTTGACGGGTAAATTTATTTTAGGTTAAAATACTCCGTTGGTCCTCGTTTTTGTCGCAAAAGCTTAATTTAGTCATCGTATTTTTATTAGTCCCAATTAGGTCCATATTTTTGTAAATCAGTAACAACTAGGTCATTTCTGGTAGTATAGAACTAACACCGTTAAGTAGATGCCACGTATCAGCTCCTCGTTTTTTTAAATTTTTTAAATTTTTTTAAAATTTTTAAAAAAATTTTAAATTTTTTATTTTAATTTTTTTTTAAATATTTATACCACATGTCACGTTTGTAGTGTGCCATGTGTCAATCTAATATGGCACACTACAAATGTGACACATGGAATAAATATTTTTTTTAAGAAAATTTTAAAAAAAATTTAAAAATTAAAAAAATCAATAAAACAAGGAACTGACATGTGATACCTACTTAACGGTGTTAGTTCTATACTAACGAAAATGACCTAATTGTTACTGATTTACAAAAATATGGACCTAATTTGGACTAATAAAAATATGAGGATCAAATTGAGATTTTGATATAAAAACAAGGACTAACGGAATATTTTAACCTTTATTTTATTATTCATGTTTATTTTGTTGAGAAGTGTTCCAAAAATTAGGTTTTAAATCATTTAATATTTTTAATTTGCTTTTTAGTTATATTTGTTTTGTTTTTTCAATGTTTATTTCGTTTACAAGTGTTTTAAAAGTTAAGTTTTTCGTCTTTTATTTTTTTATTTATATTTATTTTGTTGTCAAATGTTATTTTATTTTTTTATCCATTTTTTAATTATATATTTTCATAATTTCTAAGTATTTGATTGTTTAAAAAAATATATCTTACTTATTTTTATTATTATACATGAAAAGAATACGTTAGGAAATTTATTTTATTATCTATGTTTATTTTGTTGATATATGCTCCAAAAGTTAATTTTTAAGTCATTTTGACATTTTAAATTTGTTTTTCAGTTATATTTATTTTTGTTTTATTTGTAACATCCCAATTTCAACAGCTTAAAACTAATAAAAATAGGAAGTTTCATCATAGTTCCAAAACAGATAATCCAGTGTACCCAATATATTAATACAGTCTTACAAAAGGTATGACTATAAAAATATATCAATTATACACTTAAACTAAACTAATAAACTCTGTACTACTGACCACTGCTAAAGCTCCCACTGGAAACCTCCTCTTCAACACTAACACGATGGCTCTTCATCCTCCAGAAGTGCCTTTGACACTGCAACCACATCTGCTCCCACCGAATAGGTGATCATCGCAAAAGGAAACATACAACACAAGACAGGAACACAAAAAGCAAGGGTAAGCTAATCTGATTAAGGAATCATGCAGTTCAATTATAAACAGAAACCACGCAATCTTTCTCATTATCACCAGAATCATATAGACCACCACAACACATTTACATGACTCTAGACTCAATATCCGGATTATGTAAGCGACATCGGATCTCTTGGTGGCTTGCACCTGCGATGGTTCCCAAACTCTGCAGAGTTTGGACACAAGGGGTTATCACCCAACCACTCCCAGGGTAAGTCCCATCACCTCTATGGTGGATCGGGTCCATAGACCAGGACCTCCTGCTACTCCCCCCGACGTAATCCATCATACTCTACATGAGTCTTAATGGTTACTAGGAGCGTCAGGATACCAACCAAAACTGAGTCCTTATGTCCTTACATACACTAAAACATTCCTCTTAGAATTTTCCTTGAAATCCTAGTTCAACCACTTCTTCTCATATTCCAACTTCATGCAGTTTCACCGCACATATTACCAGTCATAACAATTCATGCATATCATAACTAAGTTCATATTTTAACATTCAAACATAGCTTCATCCATTAGAAACAAAGAAATGACACTCAACTGCAGGGTTTCTCGCCCAAGCTAGAAGGTCTCGCCTAGGCAAAAAGGCTCTCTCGCTTAGGCGAGTCATTCTCGCCTGAGCGAGGCTCAAAACAGAGAACAACCCAAACTCTGGGCGAATTCTCGCTCAGGCTAAGTTGTCTCGCTGAGACGAGAATGACTCTCGCTCAAGCGAGACTGGCTCGCCTAGGCGAGATCTCGCGCAGAAACAGGGGATGAGTTTCTGGTGTTTTCGCTCAGGCGAGAGCTGCTCGCTTAGGCGAAAATACCAGATTCCCAATCTTTTCTCACATGCAACAGTAAAGAAATCTAGCACAATCTTAGCATACACTCAATTACACAATTCAAGCACTCATACAATAATCAATCATGCAATTCAAAGTCATTAGAATGATTTCTAGATGAAATTCAAGTAAAATAGTTAGCTTCCCTTACCTGTTATCCTGTTTAGACAACTTTATAAACGTCAACGCCTTAAAAACGTCAATACCTCTAACTCCACAGGATGCTCTATCTACACATAGAAACATCACAAGAACGATCAGGACATACCGTTATGATCACTGATCAGCAGAGACTCATACTAATGATTAAAACGTCGCATGCAAGTGGAAGAGGGCCTACATGCAACAGAAAACAGAAAAAGACTAAAATAAAGAGCGAAAACTCAACTTACGCGAACGGAGAAATTGATCGGTCCAATTTGAAGAGCTCGCCGAGAGGATCAATCCTACGGTCTCGGTTCTTCAATCAGACGACAGAGAGACAGAACCTCTAGAGAGAAGTTAGAGAACTCTAGAAAAGTGGTTTCTAGAGAGATGGTGTGTTTTAAAATAATGAAACTCGTTTATAACAATTCTATTTATACTAAAATCTTTTAATATTAAAATAATCGAGTCTCACTATTTTTAAACCACTATCACTTTTAAAACGCCATTTTCTAGGGCCTTACATTCTCCCCAACAAGAAAAATTTTCGTCCCCGAAAATTCACTCGTCATATAGAAAGAAAACCATGCTCTCCTCATGTTCTCTACA
The DNA here is from genome assembly GCF_037176805.1 of Vigna unguiculata. Lineage (NCBI taxonomy): Eukaryota > Viridiplantae > Streptophyta > Magnoliopsida > Fabales > Fabaceae > Vigna > Vigna unguiculata. The sequence continues at coordinate 45,495,958 of NC_140795.1, read as the reverse complement.
ACAACCACCTAGACATGACTAACTTAACGATTGCAACAGCTAAACTAACTGAAAACTCTGCCTCTGTGCTAAGTGATATATGTTTAACAATATAGATTGGATTAGTCATTACTTTCAAAGTAACTTTCCACCTTCCACCTTAAAACTTGAATGATCATTGACACCTAACCAACCCACTTATGTCTGATATGCTGACCCACCTTCCATATGTTCTCCACTACTTCTAGTAGGTGTTTACCAAAATGTAAAGATTTGCAACCGATCTCAACCTAGAACGCGATTGTTATCACTTCTCATTATCTAGTTTCTTCCTTGAGGTACCACTCATCTGATTTGGTCACACACAACTTCATAACATTCTTGACCACCCTATCCACCACCATCCTCATGACATCATGTTTCTCATACTGACTTTGACCAGGGCAGCAAAGTCCATAATAATGCTATCCCACTTCCAGAGTAGACCCTTCACTTGTGGCAACAACGACCCCAAATTCTGACACTTTCTCAGCATTTTATTAAACCCTTTAATCTTCAACCATCTCTCCACCAATTCTTACTTTTCATTGTCGAACCAACCACTGCAATTCTCTTTCCGCTTAAAACATATACTAGCACTTTTCCACTTCTACGGTGATAGCACAACTCAAAACCATAACTTGATTTTGCTCTCTCGTTTCCTATCCATTTCCCTCTATGCAACTCCATACTTCTAGCTGTTGATGATCACTAAACATCTTTAACAAATCTTCATAACACTGACACATCTGTTGTTTTAGAGAACTCACTACCACATCAACCACCAGGTTAAGAGTAAGATACCCCCTCTTTTTCTGTTTTCCCACTATTGATAAGTACATCCCACCATTATTCTGTTGCGTCACTCTGATCAACAACCATTTTCACATATGATGTGTTTAACCACAATAAACTGCAAAAGAATAATCAATCATTAAAGCGCCGATCATGTTTTTCTTCAACGTCTTGACGACTCTCTTCACACTTGAGAAACTTGTCACGAAACCTTGATAATAATTTGCTTGTAAAACCTTACTTAAAGTCACTCTATGAACTTCCTTTCCCTTAAGACATTTTCCACTCATCTTAACCACTTACAGGCGTAGATCTTAACATATAATTACTTCTCTTTCCAAACTTTGTTAGACTAGATTACTAACGATGATACACTGCGATTAAACCATTGCTTTTTTAAGGACTCCTCCACTTGTTGTCTTGACTCCACACTTTTAGCAAAACCATCCAATGTAAAACTATTGATACTGGTTACGTTTCATATATCAATGCCATAATGAATCCCACCGTTTGTCGGTGATTGTTCTAACATCTGCTTCATAACATAACTAAAACTGCTTCACCACTAAGATCCCTTGCATATGTTTTTCGCGGCCTTTACTAGATAAACACTCATACCGATAACACTCTGTCTTCACTTTTCAACTTGTTCCATACATTGATGCACAACCATTTACTCACCTTCTTGAAACAAGGAACATTACTTCCTATGATACCACATTCCACCAGAATGAGCTTGGAAAACAACCAAGTCACCCTTGAGATTTGTGCTCTCAAACCTTGTAAAGGAAACAATTTAAGTTAACTTTGAATTTGAATCATTTGATCACCTCGAAACATACCACACGTCCAAGAAACATTTACTTGTTCGCCATAGAAGAAAAACTACTAGCTCAAACTCCAACTCTTCCTTGCAGTTAACCATGACTCATTTATCATATTGACGACACCAAGGTTTTATGATCACGAACGAAAGCAAAACTCATATCCCAAACACCACCTTCTGAATTTGATAATTTGCATTAACAACTCCAACACCAACTACCGTAGACACCATTTTAACTACTTAAGATTTTTCTTCTCTTTTCATTATTTACGGTACTCTGCCTTCTCTAGCTTTTATTGTTCCCACAAGATCAAACTTAACGGTTCACTTCTTCTCCCCACACTTGGATTTCTCTACCTCATCCCCAAAGTCAATGCTTATGCTCATGAATTATTTTTCCTTGAAACATCCCGCTGTCTACTGAAAAGATCCAAGCATCTCCTTCTGATTGAACCTAATATGAAACCTTTATGCCACTTCATTCTCATCCACATATTATTTCTCTTTCTACTTAGGAAACATCATCTTACCTAATTGATCCTCAAACTCTGATATGTCTTAACCTCCCACTAGGGATTTGTCGTCTTTTTACACTTCACGATCTTTATCTTTATTAGCTTGCTCGATGCCAAACAATCTCATTATTTTCTGTAACCTAGGATCTACCAACTGTTTCTCTTCCACCAATCCAATAAAGCACTAGATATGGTCTTACGACTATATCTAATGACACTTCTCCTAACATTGCATGTATCTAGATAACTCTGAACCTCAGAATTGCCATGATGTAGAACCAAGTTAATTTTTCCCAAACATTGTTGCGCTAGCATACACTGATATCTTCAATATTTCTAACCTTTGAACTCAACTCCTTTTGGAAAACTTGTGAAATTTGATCTCGTGAGCCTGCCCTTGAAGCTTCCTTAGTCTAAACATTGACGCTAAATTTTAACCTCTTTATCCAGTCTACTAACCCAAAGCTTAACTTTCCTCGCTCATCGATCTACTTCATACAACAAACCTATATCCTTGAGACAAAAAGTTATCTCAAAAGCTATATCCAACCCTCACAAAGGTAAGCAGGTCAAGTTGACGTTGAATCTACATTCCTCTATCACTATAAACACTAAACGCAAACCACAGAGGTGCAACAAAACAAACATAGACACAGAAAGCAAAACTCTAACATCTATTGATAGCCAAAACTTTTCTCTATCTCTCTTATTTTCTCAAACCAGTAAAATTAAGAAAGGAAAATAATCTTTGATCTAGTCATGAGTGTGCACCCTCATTACTTTATCAAGACGTTTTCTGTTCTTAATACTTTCGGTTTCAAAGACGAACTCTACTAAACTCGAACTCCAACACAAAAAAAGACATGACAAACTCACAACTCTCAGGTCATCCTAAGGACGAACTGCTCTGATACCATAAATGTAACATCCCAATTTCAACAGCTTAAAACTAATAAAAATAGGAAGTTTCATCATAGTTCCAAAACAGATAATCCAGTGTACCCAATATATTAATACAGTCTTACAAAAGGTATTGACTATAAAAATATATCACTTATACACTTAAACTAAACTAATAAACTCTGTACTACTGGCCACTGCTAAAGCTCCTATTGGAAACCTCCTCTTCAACACTAACACGATGGCTCTTCATCCTCCAGAAGTGTCTTTGACACTGCAACCACATCTGCTCCCACCGAATAGGTGATCATCGCAAAAGGAAACATACAACACAAGACAGGAACACAAAAAGCAAGGGTAAGCTAATCTGATTAAGGAATCATGCAGTTCAATTATAAACAGAAACCACGCAATCTTTCTCATTATCACCAGAATCATATAGACCACCACAACACATTTACATGACTCTAGACTCAATATCCGGATTATGTAAGCGACATCGGATCTCTTGGTGGCTTGCACCTGCAATGGTTCCCAAACTCTGCAGAGTTTGGACACAAGGGGTTATCACCCAACCACTCCCAGGGTAAGTCCCATCACCTCTATGGTGGATCGGGTCCATAGACCAGGACCTCCTGCTATTCCCCCCGACGTAATCCATCATACTCTACATGAGTCTTAATGGTTACTAGGAGCGTCAGGATACCAACCAAAACTGAGTCCTTATGTCCTTACATACACTAAAACATTTCTCTTAGAATTTCCCTTGAAATCCTAGTTCAACCACTTCTTCTCATATTCCAACTTCATGCAATTTCACCGCACATATTACCAGTCATAACAATTCATGCATATCATAACTAAGTTCATATTTTAACATTCAAACATAGCTTCATCCATTAGAAACAAAGAAATGACACTCAACTGCAGGGTTTCTCGCCCAAGCTAGAAGGTCTCGCCTAGGCAAAAAGGCTCTCTCGCTTAGGCGAGTCATTCTCGCCTGAGTGAGGCTCAAAACAGAGAACAACCCAAACTCTGGGCGAATTCTCGCTCAGGCTAAGTTGTCTCGCTGAGACGAGAATGACTCTCGCTCAAGCGAGACTGGCTCGCCTAGGCGAGATCTCGCGCAGAAACAGGGGATGAGTTTATGGTGTTTTCGCTCAGGCGAGAGCTGCTCGCTTAGGCGAAAATACCAGATTCCCAATCTTTTCTCACATGCAACAGTAAAGAAATCTAGCACAATCTTAGCATACACTCAATTACACAATTCAAGCACTCATACAATAATCAATCATGCAATTCAAAGTCATTAGAATGATTTCTAGATGAAATTCAAGTAAAATAGTTAGCTTCCCTTACCTGTTATCCTGTTTAGACAACTTTATAAACATCAACGCCTTAAAAACGTCAACACCTCTAACTCCACAGGATGCTCTATCTACACATAGAAACATCATAAGAACGATCAGGACATACCGTTATGATCACTGATCAGCAGAGACTCATACTAATGATTAAAACGTCGCATGCAAGTGGAAGAGGGCCTACATGCAACAAAAAACAGAAAAAGACTAAAATAAAGAGCGAAAACTCAACTTACGCGAACGAAGAAACTGATCGGTCCAATTTGAAGAGCTCGCCGAGAGGATCAATCCTACGGTCTCGGTTCTTCAATCAGACGACCAGAGAGATAGAACCTCTAGAGAGAAGTTAGAGAACTCTAGAAAAGTGATTTCTAGAGAGATGGTGTGTTTTAAAATAATGAAACTCGTTTATAACAATTCTATTTATACTAAAATCTTTTAATATTAAAATAATCGAGTCTCACTATTTTTAAACCACTATCACTTTTAAAATGCCATTTTCTAGGGCCTTACATTATTCATGTTTATTTTATTGACAAGGTTTCAAAAGTTATTTTTTGAGTCACTTTTTTTATATATTTATTTTATTTCTACGTGTAATTTATTATTACATTCGATTTTAATTTTATCTTTTCATAATTTCTAATTAGTTGGTTAAAAAAATTTAATTAGAAAATGTATATTTTACTTAATTCTATTATAATATATGAAAAGAAGATGTTAATAAATTCATTTTATCACTCATAATATCTATTTTGTTGACAAGTGACTCAAAAGTTGATTTTTAAATTATTGAAGTAGTTGCACCATGGAAGTGCTCAAATATATGCATGATATTTCATGAAATAATAACGTATTTTCAAGATTAAACTTGCAAATAAAATTGAAGGTAAACATACCATGGGCAAACTCATAATTATGAGTTGAAGTCTCTGCCTCCATGCCTTCCATCCACCAAGAAACCTATCAGGTTTGGAACTTTTACAGAACTATAACAACATTTAGTTTAATAAAAAATTTAAAATTAAATCAATTTAAGCCAGAAAGATTAATCTCATGGCCAAAGATACATAAATCTTTTAGACTAAAGATTCGAAAGCAAGAAAAAAAAAATGCATAAGATTAAGTAACTCTTATTCCTTACATAAAAATACAAGAAATGTCTGAATTAGTCTAAAAGATATAAAAATAACAATTATATAAGTAGCTATTAGTTAAAGTTGCAATTAAATTCACCTAATGAAAAGTAAATTCTTTAGACTTTGCTACTTAAATATAAATAAGACACGTCAAAATATCATTATAATTATAAAGAAGAGGCTGTTCTTATAAAGAATTCACATAAAAGAAAACTATGAATAAACATTGAGAATTACTATAAAATTTATTATTATTATTCTTTACAATATATAACTTAGTTTAACCTCGTGAGAATAAGTCAAATCATTTGAACTTTTTATTTATTTTTTCTTTTGCCATATGTGAGGAAAACTTACTTTGCAGCACGAGCAGTAGCATGTTCAATTGTTGTATGACGATTCAAGAATAAACAATGTCAAATTAGTTTCAAATTTGTTCTATAGAGTTAATGGAACTCGTCTAGGTACAGTTTAAGGTCAATGAGACAATGGGGGAAGAGATAGTTGAATCAATAAGTCATTAAAAAAATTAACTCTACCTAATAAGAATTCAAGATTGAAGTTTATAAACCACAAATTGACAAATATAACTGACAATGTTTTCAACATTTGATAGCTAACAACATTAATGTTTTCAACATGATGCTTTGATTCTTATTTTTTTTTTGTTTAAGGAGAGACTCTTCATAAGATTTGTAAGAGAAATGTTTGCTATAGTTATGGACCTGCCATAATCCATATGCTAGGACGGCACAACACAAGAAACAAAGTATATATTTGACATAACGAATTATCCACATAGTTTCTGAAATCAGTCATACAAATGAATGAATAATGTATGTTGTAATTAATTATTTTTTACTTGCAGAATTCACAGTTTATGGAGTCTTCCAAACCCATAATCCTGAAGAATAAATGAAACTCAATGGATAAACTAAACCTCAATAGTTTTCTGGTTGATGGCAAGATATCTCCATCTCTCTTTCTCCACAAAGTCAGCATCTAGGAATTTAGAAACAAAAGCCCAAAGCTTATACACATCTTCAAAATTAGCAATGAAGCCAAGTGCAGCAGTAACCACACTGATTCCAACCCTATCTTTCTTCTTCTTGTTGGTTGTTGTTGTTGTTGTTGTCACCACTTTGGTTTGTAGGACTTTTCCCTTCTCTTCTGCATACTTATCTGCAAACCAAATATGATGCAGGAATGCATAACTGATAGAGATGTTGCTTCTATCAGCCAGTTTCTGGACAAGCACAGGCTCAACCCTTTCACCTTTCCAATCAAATATATTGAATGCCAAAGCTGGCCCTCTGTCAAATTTCACCTTTGGACCATAAATCTTCACCAAAGGAACCCCTTGTGTATTAGGATGCTTAAGCTTCAACATAGAGTTCACTAGCCAGTTGATAAGGTACCTTGACCTGTTAGTGATGAGAATCAATCCCAAAGAATCAACTTGGTCTAAGCACCCACATTGGATGCCACTTTCTTGGACATTGCTTTTCTCAAGGGTCTGAACTGGCTCTTGCATCTCCTCAATCTCAGAACATTGAGGAGCTTTTAGATTTGTATCAGTTGGTTCTCCTTCTTCAACTACTTCAGATTGTTTACTTTGCATTGGACCAGAGAAAGATGACAAAGGAAATGGTTTTTTTTCTTCATGTGGGGATGTTGATGTTGTATTGTGTATAAGTTCTAAGTCAGTGACAGAAGAAGAATCTTGTACAAGGTTGACAATTCCTGCTGAAGGGGAAGATTCCAAGCTGGAAATGGCAGATTTCTTGATGAAAAGGCATCCAAAACCAGAAGGGTTTGCCCCAAAGACCTTATAGAAAGAGCAAATAAGAAAATCTGGTTGAAAGAGAGAGAGGCCAAAGCAATCCATGTCTTTTGGCCCCAATGCACATGCATCAACCAGCACATGCCATCCATTCTCCTGTGCTATGCTCATCCACAGATAAGGGTATCTTGCTCCTGTAACTCTTGAACCAAGTGGGAAAACAAAAAGGCCTTTTCTTTTCTTCTTCTTTCTCCTACTCTCAATCATCTTCCTCAACTTTTTTGACTGGATCCTCAGCCTAGGCCATGAGAACTCTGCTGACATGGCCCTTGCACCTCTCTTCTCTGAGGAACTAACCATTGCTTCCGCAGCCTCGCTCTCATAGTCATAAACTGTCAAAAGCCTCCTACTAGTTTGGAATTGGTATGAATCTGCCACAAGTTTGAAAGCTGAGGTTCTGTTTGCTGTGAAAACCATAAAGTAGTCATTTTCTGATATGTTAAGGAAACTCATGATTCTCTTTCTCATTGCACCCTCAAATTCTGAGTCTTGTCCCCCATGAAGCAGCAAAGTCTTCAAGCTACCAGTTTTGGAGTGTATGCTAAAGAAAGGAATGTCTGAGTAATTGGGTTGAAATTGGGGTGTTTGAGGAACTGAAGATGAGGGTAATTGGTGTTGAAGCTGAGAGTAACAGAAAAGGCCAATGCCAATGTAATCAAGGCAAGTTTGGTTGGAGAGTGAGAGCTGGAAATAGTCCTTGGCTCTGACATAGTCAACTTGTTCAGTATCAGAATACTGAGGGAAGACTTTGGTGAACTCATTGAATGATTCATGAAGTGATGGAAGAGACTCATGGTTGGTGAATTGAGTGTTTGGGAATATAGATGATGTTGTTGTGACTGCAAAACTGTGGCGCCACTCTGCAGAACTGTTCCTGAGTTTCGGTGGTGTTGTGTTGTGTGATGAAATTGTAGAGTTGAAAAACGGTGTTGTGCAGCTGCAACAACATTGAGGGCACTTTTGTGAGACCTCATTAAGGGTCTGCATTTTCTTTTTGTTTATGCACTCTGAGACACGTTTGGTATATATATATGTATCAGTTTGACATTTTTAACAGCTATTGCCTATTGGATTTGTTGATGCTTTGTGCCATTCGGCATAGGAGAAGAGCACACAAAGATAACAACGGAATCTCTATTCTTTTTTGTTTATAATATTTTTGGCTTGGATTTAGCTGGCTGATACGGCAATGTATGAATGAATGTATGATGAAAGTTGAAACTATCGAAAGGGTGATATGTAATGTAATTCAATTTGGACTTGGTCTTGCATAGTTTGCTTGCTTTGTTAATTCAATCAATCTGAAAACCCTTTGATTTGGTCTATTGATGGTAATGTGCATATGATTTTGAAAATTTCCTTTCAAGAAGTACTTAAAAAATTTATATGTTTCTTGTTGCACGTAATTGAAGTGTTTGTTGAGTTGTACTTTGGTGGATTGTACCTTTCCCTTCCAATACCAATTGTTTTTGTTCTTTGGGTTAGTCTCATTTGTCCATTTGTGTTATTAAACTATTGCAAGTGATGACCCTTAACTGTTTAAAATCATGCATTTGACATAGGCAAAGATGAGAGAAGATATTTGTTTTTTTCCAAAGAAAGGTATTTAAGATGATGGTCATACGTAACATGTATAATTATATAATGGTATAACAAATTAAATATGTTTTTTTTCCTTCATTAAGTGAAAATTAGAATTAATCTTTTTTTTTTAATTTTGATCTTATATAGTTTCTCAACTTTAGAAATGTATAAATTTAGTCTTTTAAATTTAATTTTGTTAACTTTATCTGATATTTCATATGTATTTCATGATAATTTTTGAGTTTTTTTATACCGTTTGACACATTTTTGTATTTTCGCTTCGATGTTAACTTTAAGAAATATTTGAAACATCAACTAAATTTAACAAAATTTGTTTAAAAAGACTAAATTCACACAATTTTAAAAATGATGGACTAAATTGGTCTAAAGTTTCAAAGAGTCATTAATTTTAATTTTCACTTAGAACTAAGGAACCAAAAATATAATTAATCCTTATATAATCTGATAACGATCAAAGATTTTATATTAATTAAAAATAAGACAAATTTATATTATGAATAAATCAACGTAGAATTTGACTTATAAATTAGTTTTGTATGGTTGAATTATATTTAAAATTTACTTTTTATAATTTAAAATAAGTCGAGTTTTTGAGAGAGTAATATTAGAAATGACATCATGATTCGGTCATCAAAAGACATAAAATTAACTAAGATAGTAACCAGAAAAAAAAAAAAAATCATACATAGTTTTTGGTTTTCTGATAAGAAGTAATGGGTGAGAGATTATTGGTGGTGTTGAAGAATGAGATTTGATCAGGGTTTGTTTGTTAGTGTTGTGTGGAGGGGAAGCAAAAAGTGGTCTTTATTTAATTTGCCATTATGTAAGGACGAGAGGTTCAATTTCAGAGAAAGAGAAGTGAGATATTGTCCTATTAAATAAAGTACTCTTTATTTTATTTCTTTCTGTGAAGTTCAACATTATTTTGTTTCCTGATTTTTTTTTTTCATTTTTGTTGTTAGCTCTTAAACAATTTTTATTTATGTTTTTATCCTGTTGTTTTTATTTGTTAACGATTTCAGTCTTGGAATTCCAATAGGTCACTGTATCAAGAAGTTTCAAAAAATAATCATATGTATTTTTTTTTTATAAATTACAATTTTTATTCATCACTTATTCATGATTATATTGGACCACTGGAAAAGAGATTTAAACCATACCTTTCAAAAACAAAAATGTAAACATTCCATTGGACTTTTTGTTGATGGAACAAATCATGACACTGTTAACATTCTTATTATACATCAGTTTTAAAATTATTTTGAAAAATATCAGACCAAAAACATTAAACAATTTGTTTTAGGAATTTAAAATTTATTAAACCTATAGATATATTTTATATATGAATTGTTTGTTTATAGGAACCAAATAGAACTATAATAAAAAAATTATAATTTTTTTTTTCATATAGTTAAGAATTTTCATAATTTTTCCATAAAGTTTTGATCTTTAATATTAAGTGATATTTTCAACACTAAGGGTTGAATTATTATTAATTTGTCTGGATAAAACTTGCGTTATTGAATGATTAAGGTATGGTATGGTGTAGCATGATTAGACAGGGAGAGATAAAGGACTCATTAGTACAATTATATAGTAAGGCATATTCATGGAGAAGAAGTGAAGACAAGAGGATAAATTTAAATGTTCTTGTATAAAGTGTGTGCAATTATTGGAAAAGAAAAAAAAATGTTGCATGCTATACAACAAATAATTATTGGATGTGGGGACAAACCAAAATATTGTATTGATTTATGCAACTTAAAAGTATTATATTTATAATTAGTTAATTTTAAAATTTTGGACCAATTTAGTTTTTCGTCTTTTGAAATAGGCTTAAACATCTTTTTGGTACTCATTTTCGTAGTGTTTATTGTGAATGGTCCTCATTTTGACAGAATGTTTAAAATGGTCATCATTTTGACCGAATGTTTAAAATGGTCATCATTTCCGCAATTCGTGTTTTATTTGGTCTTTTTCTGTAATGCCGTTTAATTCATTAAAGAAGCATTGTGAATTAAACGACATTACAGAAAAAGACCAAATAAAACACGAATTACGAACATGAGGATCATTTTAAACATTCTATCAAAATGAGGACCATCCGCAACAAACACTACGAAAATGATGACCAAAAAGGTATTTAAGCTTTCAAAATACGTAAATTTAGTCATTTTAATCAAATTTTATTAAGTTTATTTAACATTAATAGTATTTGACCTAACATTAAAATAAAATGTATCAATCAGAATAAACAACTCATATACAATCTTGAAATGCGAACGAAACATCAAATAAATCTAACAAAATTTTATCAAAATGATTAAATATCCGTAATTCAAAAGATAAAGGACTTAATTAATTTAAAATTTTAAAATTGACTAATTATAAAGTTAAGGAACAAAATACATTTAATCCTAAAAATAATGCTTGATTATTGAAATCATGTTTTTTTTTTTAACATTTCATTTTAATAAAATAATACGCTAAAACGAAGATTATAAATTCATAATATGTTCAGCGAAGAAAAAATGATATATTTTTTACTAAAACATACATACTAGATACTAAAAGAACAAAAGTTAAGAAAAAAAAAATCTTAATCGGGTTTCGAGAATTTTTCTTTTAAACGCATGAAGACTCTTCATGTGTATCATTCTGAGACTGATTTTTGTTGTGTGAATCTTTAATCCATGAAAAACTGTAAACACATAAAATCAATTTTTTCAGAAAGGAATATATTTTGAAACTGCTCATTTTTTTCTTTCTAAAAACAGGACCAACGCAGTTTCTCTTTATGTTACGAGGTCTCATATATACTTAAGTTCCAATATAAAAATATTATGGAAACATAAAACATATTACCTGTATGTATTTACTAAAGTTATATCATTCAAACTATTATTTTTCAAAATAAAACTTGTGTATTTCATTCTCTAAATGGGTTTTTTGGATGGTTTAACAAGAACTTACCACGTCAGTTGTCAAATCAACACCCAAATGTATGCCCACTTAAATTCAATAAATCACAATTATTTTGGGGTAAAAAAAAAAGCACTTACGCCGCTAAAATCTCTAAAAAAGATATTTTTAATAATGAATATAAGTATTTAATCATTGTTATTTGAGTGTTTAAAAGTTAAATAATTATTCAATAAATATATGAAAATGATATTATTTTTTAAAGAAATAATTTCTTAAAATTTATATTTTGATATTACTTATTCAAATTTGTTTTATCTAAAAGATTATTTTATTCAAAATTAAAAAATAAAATATAAAAATATTTGTAGTATCATATATATATATATATATATATATATATATTTGATAAACACTGCTCAAATTTGTTCTAAAAGTTGACAATGCAGGTTTGATTTGATGGATGATCTCTTTAAAAAAGTGAAATGACTTAGAAATTGAATTAAGTGGTATGCAAAAGTTGGGTTCGCATAGTCCATAAGCTATAAGTTATAGTGCTGCACAAAAATAATTTAATTGTACTGTATTTAAGTTAATTTAACTATTTTAAATTAATTGTTAATAATAAAATTAAATTGTACTATTTTTTAAATTAAATTTTGAAAAATTATAAACAGTTAACTGTTAGTACACTGAACTGTAATACAAGCAGTGACATACTTTTGGTCATGTAGACTTGATAGCTTTTAACTTGGCAGCTTACGTTATGGTTTTGGTCAACCTGTAGACTTCATCAAATCTTTAAATTTTTATCTCAAAATTCTGAAAAATCACAACTAAAATTCAAGTTAGTCAAGTTTAAGAAGATTTAATCAAAATTAGAATCAAATAAACACTATCATACAGCATCGAAGACTGTTAATGAAGGTGGAAAATTTGTGACAGTAGCAGCACTATACTTCTAATGAAAAGGAAAAGAAAGTCTTTCTTAGGTAATGAAAATAAAGGCTTGAGAAAAGTAAACAGGCATGAAAGATAAAACGTATTTAGGAAAGCCATTTCAACCTTTCTTCGTCTCCATTATAGTTTATTCTTTTAATCATTATCGTCAAATTCAAGTTCCATAGATGATTTTATTTGCAAGTTTCATGATGTGATGTTCAACTATCTTGTTAACTTCTCTTAAGAATGAATATGGTAGGTGGGATGGGGTTAGATGTTCAAAAAATCTATCATTCAGCAATGCAGATTATAACAGTTCAATTCAGATGCAGTTCAGTTTATTAGAAGAAAAAAATAGTGCAGTTCAGTTCGTCTGAACTGTTTCTTCAGTTTAGTGCAGTTAAAACGAATTATTTTTTAGTTTAGTGCAGTTATTGATAGTGCAGTGCAGTTCGATATATTTTGTCCCGCCTTAAGCTGTGTGGATTGACTCATGACTTGCATAAAAAAACATTGCACTTGTATGTTGATTACATTTTTCTAGAGTTTTATATAAACGTTTTAAATTATTGTATGAGTAAAAAAGATAAGTGTTATGTATTCTAAAATTTGAAAAATATATCGTATATGTCAAAATACGAATATAAATATTATAAAAATATTGAATTATCAATTTATCATTCTATTTTTTAAAATCTTTGTTTACTTTAATGAACTGGTTAAAATTTCCTAATTTATTAAATATTAAAAAATTTATCATAAAAAAAGAGCAGATCCACGTACCAAATTTATACAAAATAGACCAAACTTTTGGGCCCATATTTAACACAAGAAAGGCCAACCCCAGCCTACATGACACGGCGGACACATGATGTAATCATATCTCTATGGGCCAAACCTCTGGCCTTAATGAAAACCTGTGAAGAAATAAATGATATAAAATAAAACCCAGTTTAACACTAAACTAAAATGTACTATATCAATAGCATAACATGTAAAAAAAAAAAAAATCAACTTGAAATCATTTACAAAGTTCAATATTAATTTAGAAGAGTCACCGTTAATTCAATTTAGTAAGCAAAAATCTTAATTTATTCCACAAACAAATCAATTCAATAGCATACAAAACTCAACCACGAAGTTCAAAAATTACAAAAGCCTTATACATATCCTCCACCATGCTTCCATTTATACAAATAAATCATTAATGTACTAAGAGAGTAACAATTATCTTTTCTCACCATTATCAATTATTTTCCAAATAAAATATTAAGTTAGCTTTTCCTTTGTTAAAAAATTGAGTTAAGATAAGAAGTATTCTTCTTTGTAACTCAATTTTTTATCAGTTGAATTTCTTCCAATTTATTGGCGAGAGATTAATCTATTCGTGGTACAAAATCAATGTTGCTAATCCGAGAAATTTTCATGAAAAACTAAATTCATGTTAATGATTAATAGTCTTAAAATGATTGTTTTGCAACTGTTATTATATAGTATACGCGACCTATATCTCATGACATTTTTAGGTACATTAAAAAATATTTTTGAAAGATGTATTAACAAGATTTCAAATTAAAAGGATGTGTTTATTTTTTTATTTAGAAGAAAAATGGCAGCAGATTAACCAAAGAAGCAATGTTTGGAATCTAATTATGTAAAGTTTCTAGCTAGTTGAGCTATTTTGTATATGGGAATTTGAAAAAAATAATGAAGAGATTTTTTCTAATAAAATTTGAATCAGATAAAAATAACAAAATAATATTTTTATTTCATTATGTAGTTTTCTTGAAACGAAATAAGTATTACTGTTCATTTTGAATAAACTCATTCACAAGTACTTATAGAAAAATAAATAAAACTTTTATCAGAAGCTAAATTGTAAGCTTTATTTTTGTTCAGACTTAACTTATCTAAAATACATTATTTTAACTTGTATTAAAAAATAGAGCTGTTAAAACGGGTCATCCGACCCAACTCAGTTTGGCTCATGATGGGTTGACCACTTAGTGGGTCAACCTAACCCGGCTCACTTATTAGCAAATCAACAAAATTAGAACCCGACCCGACCTACCACGGGTTGACGGGTTAAACAGGTTGGCTCACTGACTTATTTAATTAAAAAAAACACACAATTTTTTTTTCAATCTCAAGAAAACTAAATTATAATTTCAATTAAAATCTAAATAAACTTCAATACAATCAAAATAAAATCCCAAATTATGTTAAACTCTAAATACAAACCAAAATCACAAAAATATAAATTACTATCTAACATCAAATCATTATTGTCACTTATCAAACTATAGTATTAGAATCTTAAATGAATAAATCTACAATATTTTCATCTCTTAAAACATCTTCTTTATCCCATCTACAATATATATATATATATATATATATATATATATATATATATATATATATATATTATATATGTATATTATATATATACATATATAATATATATATATATTATATGTATATATATATAATATACATATATAATATATATATATATATATATAATATTATATATCTATATATATATATATATAATATACATATAATATATATATATATATATAATATATTATATATTATATATATATATAATATATTATATATTATATATATAATATATATATATATATATATTAAATATTTAAAATTTATTAGCGGGTTGGTGAGCCAATACGGCTCTTCACGGGTTCAACCCGAATGAGCTAGGTTCATAGTGGATTGGGTTCATTTTTAACCTGTACTGAAATTTGTAATTTTTTTTCGATCCAACCCGATCCGAATCCGTGATGAACCGGGTTGACTCGCGGGTTATAACCCATTTTGACGGCTCTAAAAAATCTACTCATATTTCTTTTCTCGTATTAAGAGAAAGTTTATCCAAACGAGATATCCATCTCATATTATAAAAGGAAAGAAATTCTTTTAAATTCCATTTTATTTCCCTTCAAAAATCCAAATAAAATTTTACTTAATCCATTCATGAATAAAACTACTTCATGAGTGATTCCAGAACTTTGATCTCTGTCTCCATTAAAGTTTTGTATTCAGCATTTCAGATTCTGTGTGCACTGCGAGGCGCTACCACATGAGAGTTGGTGAACACATTTTCTTACCACTATGTATTGTTTTAAGGACTAATGTATAATGTATAATTTGCCTAAGATTGTGCACTGTTCATCATTACTTTAGGTAAGAGTAGAAAGATTGGTTTCTCCAATAATAACCAGGCAAAGAGCATGCATGCAGCAGAACATAGGAAAGGCAAACATAAGACAGACAAACATAATTTATCCAAAAGTAAAAATCACCAAAATCACCGGAACCAACAAAAAATAAACTTTGTTAAGATAGACTTTGATGCAATTCGATATCATGTTAAAAAATAAATTTTAAATTTAATGTAACATTGTAAAATCAGATTTTAAGGTCAGGTTTGCAACAACTTATATATTATAAATTGATTTTATCTATAATTGATGTGAGACTTTCATCGTAAATCACATTAATATTTTTCATAGGTGAGTTACATTTTACTTCTTTGGTGATAAATTAAAAATGTCTCAACCACATTGATGGAAAACTGTCATTCTCACAAGAAAATGTAATGAAGAAGAAAAGCAAAACTTGGCTTAAACTAATTAACATGCAAGAGACTAAAACCAAAGAGATGCATTTCCATTAACTTTTAATTACCTCTAATATGCCACCATTGTATGAGATTAAGCTAAAGCAGCCACAGGGCAACTCTCCTTTGGCAAGTTATTGACACCGAGTTTTGGAAGCTCCAAAAAGGTTGACCCTTCACCTGCCATGGGAGAGTTGCCCTATTGCTGAGTTGCTTAAGTTTTCACCTTCAATTGGTGCTTGTGTTGTGTCTTGAATTGTATGTGGTTTGTGTGTGTGACACTTGAGTAGTCTTTATAGAAAAGAAGATGGAATAAACCAATGAAACATTGGCATATGCTTGGGTTATGCTGAGGATATCCATTCACCAAAAAATGTTTTACTTTGGCTGACAATTGTACAGTTTTTATGCTCATAAATTGCTGATTCCTCATAGCCAAAGGTCACAAACCTTTATTGGTCCTTCCCAACATATTCAGATTCTTCTGTACTTTAAAGAAGAGAAGTGGAGAAAAGAAGTTGTACCAAAATCAGGGTATCTTTTAATCTTTTATATCATCAGTGTTGCTCAGTGGCTGCCCCTCACTCTCACTCATTCTCACTCTCACTTTCATACCATAATTTTCAACTTTTTTTGCTTTGTGTTTTGCTTTAAATGTGTTCTGGTTTAGCCTGTTTTTTTGGGGCTTTTATGCCTTTTGATATCAAACATTTTCCGCTGTTAGTGATTTTTATGACTCATTAGTCATTGCGAGATTTTGTTGGTAGAGTTGATGTGGCCAAGACTTTAGGCCATTTTGCAATACAGCTTGCTAATGCAACTTTTTCTGCATTATCATCCATGATGCTTGTCTTTTAGACCATCTTATTCAGTAATTCATCATCTATATTATTTTGTAATGTATCCTCACATCATATGACACAAATATGACTAAGAATGAAGCTGGATTCACAACAAAAGCTCCATTTTGGTGTAATTCTTTTGAAAAATTATAGAAATGGTTAGATTTGAAAAAAATTACAGAGATGGATAAGTGATATAACTTTAACATGACTTTTATTGACAAAAAGTCATGTTAAAGTGACACAACTTTACCATAAAATGCGTAAGATTTTTGAAATGAAGTCATATCATGATTACATGATTTTATTTCCGTACATTTTAAATTAAAACTTACTTAAATAATACGACTTTAATTCAGTTTTGGTTGAAGTCATCGGGATAACACGATTTCAGTTAAAAATACTTTGAACTAAAATCGTGTTTGACATGACATCAACTTCAAAAATATTTTGAACTAAAATCATGTTACTTTATCATGACTTATTTACTGGGAAGTCGTACCACCTTAATATGACTTATCTATTTTCATAATTTTTTAAAATTTAACTATTGGGATAATTTTTCAAAATAATTGCACCAGGCTGTTTTTGCCCTGAACTCATACAGTGTAACCCCTGGCACATTGAATGTAGACATTGAATAGGACAAATGAAGAGAAAATCTGTCATAATTCTTGCAATTTAATATTGTACTACCAGATTACTACTTTTTAACAAAGACAAACACAACGAAAGAAGTTTGTGTGCTCGTAATATAGAACTTTTCATTTACAATATTTGTGTAAAAACTGGCTTCTCACGTATCTTCTATGATAGGGATTTGTGTGATTTGAAATTCTGACATTTAAAATAAACATGATAAGCAATATACAAATAAAAATATCCATGAAATGTTCTTAGTGTTTTTTCTCAAGATTTTTTTATGAGAAGTGAATTATGTATAAGAACAAGTAATTATAGCTTTTTTAAGAAAAAAAAAATGAATAACATAAATTTACTTACACTAATGGAATGTAAGTATAGATGCAAGATATACATAAATTTGCTCAAATCACAATTTATGAGATCCAAACAATACTAACTTAATTAAATGCTTGTGTAGATACTATAGTTTTACAAAATTATTTTCGTGATCATGATTTCGTTTGTGATTTATTTTTATTTGTAATGAACTGATGAAAAAAATGTACGGGTGAACCATTGGCCAGCTCAACCTACTATGGTAATAAGTGGGTTGACTAGTTTAATAATACTTGTCCTCTCAATTTATAATTAATTTAAGGTTAAATATGTTTTTTTCCCTTAATTCGCAGTGAATTTTGAAATTAGTCTATTTTAAAACTTTGAATCAAATTAGTCCTTCATCTCTCGACATACATGGATTTACGCCTTTTAATCAAATTTTATTAAGTTTATTTGACATTTCAAGCGAGTTTCATAGTAGTATTTGACTTAACATTAAAGCAAAAATGTGTCAAATAGTATAAACAACTCAAATACAATCCTAAAATGGTATGAAACATCAAATAAACCTAACAAATTTGATTAAAATGACTAAATCCAAGTATTTCGAGAGATGAAAGACTAAATTGCTTAAAGTTTCGAAATAGACTAATTTCAAAATTCACTAAAAGTTAAGGGACAAAAACATATTTAACCCATTAATTTATAATGTAATTAAAATAAATTGAATTGATTTATTTTGTATAGGAATACAATCTAAATGTTCAGCCATTTTTATTATAAAATATTTCCACTTAAAAATTATTATAAATATAAAGATAGTAATTGAAGTGTTAACGTAAAGAACTTAACAAATAAATAAATTAAATATTCAAAATATTTAAATGTTATTAATTCTAACATTTTAAAATATTAAATTGTCAATCTATATGATTAGAATAGTAAATAATTATTATAAAAAATTAATAAAAAAGAGATAAAAATACTGATAAAGGATTTTGTTAGTAAATTAGGAATTAACTCACTTTCAACTTAACCCAAATCCATTTAATCCATGAATTAATTGAATCAGTATCAGTTCGAACCACTTCCAAAAATATTAATTTTTTTTAATCCAATTCTACTTGAACTGTGGTGAACCATATTAATTAACGGATTAAAATACATTTTAACATGAGCATAACTTTAAACTTTAATATACTTACATCACAATATTTAGATAGAAGGACATTTTAGTTTTAAGAGAAGTGACTTTTCCTGTTTAACACCGAAAGTTATTCTTCTAATTGTGATTCACACTTTCACAAGTAACTTTACATGGGTTGTGAGAAAGATACTTTGCATATTAGTGCATTTTAGTTTTGAACAAGATTTTTGCATGTAAAATTTGCAAGTTTATAAATATCATCAATGAAATGAAAAAGGTTAGTCAAGCAATAGCATATGCTTGAGCTATGCCATGGATATCCTACGAGTTTATTCCTTTGGTTCATCATTGTCTCCTCATATTTCCTTTTTCCTTTGAGTTGTGTAAGGGGAATCCATCGATGAGCATTTATTCAATGTTATTTAATTTCCTTCTATATGGAATTCCTTTTTCAATATTCAGATTTGGTGAGAGAAAAGCCACAAAGACTAAGTCACCCAGAAGCTTCATTGATCCTTAAAAATGTTTATAATATTTTCTCTGTTCACTTTAAACATGATGAGTAAAAAAAAAAAAAGATTGATTGGGTCACCTTACCAACATTAATAAAACAAAAGAGCAAAATCAGAAAGAAAACTAAGAGTGCAAGAAAAATAATATGAATAAACAACGCTAGTATATATATATATATATATATATATATATATATATATATATATAGTAACATCAACTTTTCTCAATAAATGAAATTTGTCTTGAAAAATTAATAACTTTAAAACTTATATACTTTTCTAAGCACACATTTTTAGGTTAAAGGAATCTAACCTCCTATCAATGATTTATTTCCAAAGTAATTAGTTTTCCCTAAATTACTCCAAATCACATTTTCATTAATAAGTTTAGATTTTTCATTAAAATATGAATTAGTGTCTACCTGGTACAACACTAAAAACAAGTATTCTTTTTTACAAAAAGGAACAATGCTAACTTAAAGTAGATATTTTTTTCTACATAAAATCAAATAAAGTCTTAAAAGTAACTTGAGTAGATATTTCAAGTTATTTTTTCTATGTAAAATCAAATGAAGTCTTAAAAGTAATTATAGACTAATTAATTAACTTTCAAATAAAAAGAATTGCTAATGAAAAATTACATCATAAAATTATTTTTTCTTTTTACATAAATTACCACTACAGCAAAAATACTTTAGGCAATGCACAAAAAAACATGGCCTAAAGCAAAAAAAACCATGGCTTTAATATTAGACAATGAATTGGTAACGAATTTGTAGTCGTTGCATAGGTGATCATGGTCTATACTAGAGGCAATAAATTTTTTTTTTTGTTTAGGCCAGGAAATCCAAAAACCGTTGCCTATTATGCAACAATTTAAAAACCATTGCCTACTATGCAACAATTAAAAAATGTTGTCTAAGATGTTTCAATACCCAACAATTTCTGAGCCAGTATAATCAAACAGGTTTTTTCATGTTGCTTATTTCTATAAGACACATTTATGAAAGTGTGGTACAAAATAATTTTTTTTAAACAAGACTTATAAAAGTGGAATGATGAAAAATAATTTTAATTTTATTTATACATTTAAACAATGCTATTTTAAGTGAGATTAATAACTTTATTTGAAAAGTAATACTTAAAATAGATTTATTCTACTAAAATAGTAGAAATAAAATAAAATAAATTACATTAAGACACTTCTAATATATAATGGAATTGAAAATTGTCATAGCAACATTATATTGTAATATTGTCTACGGTTCCAAAATTAAAAAGTATTATATTCTTCAAAATAAAAAATAAAAAGTACAATTTATCTTGACTACACTTTTATTTCTCTTCATCTTGATCTTCATATAACATCCTGTAACAAAAAAAGAAAAGTTCAATACGTCATCAGTAATTTATGCCTTGGACTAATGTCCTAGGTGTTTATTGCCATCAATAATTTATGCTTAATATCACATTAAAAAAATTCTTCACTGAAAAATGCAAAGTAGAAACACCTAACAGATTAGAGAAAACTTCACTTAACTAAGTACCATTTGTAATTTGATAACACTAAGTTGAAATAATCACATACTGAATAAACACTTTATTACCAGAAACCTAGTGTGAAACTTCCAATCAACTTAGTAAAAAGTTATCCTTGCAAGAATCAATCTTAGCAACATACTACACACTTTAAATTTCTAAGTGCTTTGGATTTCACATTTACAAATAAACCATTATCTATTGGCCATGAAAGGAGAATATTCATTATGAGAACAAAAGGCAAGTAAATTATTTTTTTCATTTATTATTTCAACTAGCTAGCCAAAATAGATATGAGAACAACCAAGCTTTATATAAAAACAGTGTAACCCTATTTCCCTTTTTTATGAAAAAAAAAAACTTATATGCAAGTGATTACTAATATTTGAACATATTCATCCAAAACGATCCAAAATAAAATATTTCAAACTTTCAAACAATTAATAGTAGAGGATTGCCCTTTACCTTATCTGTTGAACCAGTTAAGACTAATTCACAATGAGCTACAAACTTTACACTGGCCACCTACAAAAAGCACCCACAATCATCAAAAAATTAACAAAAGATAACTCCAGCAATTTCAATCGTAATAAAAGCTTCTTGGAGTGACCACTTAGTGTAGATAATATATGTCCTGAAGGTCGGTAAAAAATGAAAGCATTTGTATCAATACCTCCAGTTGTAATTAAGTCCTGTCAACAGAGAATAGGATGATCTTGGATTACCTCCCAAAATGGTGTAGTATACTTTCAAGCAGTTGATTAATTTTTGCAAGTTTGCATACACATTACCTTTAATTGCATTGCATGCATGAAAATGAGATAAATGTGTAAGTCAAACACTCATAGGGCAGCTCTCCTTTGGCAAGTTGATTATTATAAGACATACATGAATTCAAAGTAATCACCACTACCTGCCAAAAGAGATATGCCCTAAGAGTGAATTTGCTTACTAACGAGAACAAGTCCCTCTCACTCACTCCCATGGTTCCTATTTTCTTCTTTGACAAGTAGTGATTGACACCCTCTACAAGTTATATAGGCAAAAAACTTAGGACAAACCATATACACATTGGCATATACTCGAGGTTATGCTTTGGATATACTTCTCATGCAAAAACACTTTTAACTTTCCTTTTATTTTTATTTTTTGAATGGCATATGCTTGAAGTTCCTAAGATATCTTGTCCTTGAATTGTTTTTCTGTTAGACTTGAGATTCTCCCTTTCATCTTAAAGTTCAACTTTTTTTTTCTTCTAAAAAAATCTCTCTATGCTCCATCTCATGAAGTTACATGTTGAGGGACCATGGCCAAGGTCATATGTCGGACTCTAACAAGAGACATTACATGTCCTTGGTCTCTTTCTTTTTAATTCTTCTGTGTTTGTTTATGAAATTATTGCTTTCCTTCTTATTTGATTAATGATTTCTTAGCCCCTTGACATAAAGATTGATTTAGAATACAAGGGACATCAACTTAAGAATTTATACATTTTGTTACAAAATTTACTATTTAATTGAAAGTTATTGGAATTTCAAATCAATCTAAATTTATTCAAAAAGTTATTGATATGAATGAACATTGACATTGTATATACTTTTAAAATATATGAAGATAAAAACAATTTGAATGCATTTTGGGCTTGCATTCAAGAGGCCTGAAAACAAGTTGGTCCAATCAAACAATAACTTGACAATACATCTTTAATAAAATTTTGATGTTCTTTTAGTTCCTTTTAGCATTTTTTGCTTGGGGATGTAAATTAATTTCAAATAAGGAAATTTGACTCTGGTCAAATATTGTATATGGATTTATGTTTAGAGTTGGATCAAATCTAAAATTTGAACGTCCAGGTTTATGTCTAAGATAATTTAGAATTTGGGGAATATTTTGTGTAGGATATTTAGTATTAAATAGTCTCTGAAATAGAAAATCATTATATATTGTAGTTTGGAACTTGGTATAACAATAAGATCTAGTTTATTGAATTGAATGGTGCTTAGAGTGATTTTTGAACTTTATTGAATTGTATTTTTAGATTTGCATGGCCAAATTAAGTTAAAATGGTTTAAATATCAAATTTGTGCAATAGTGTAAATTGGGCATTTTAAACTTGTTAAGTAAAATTGATAAAATAAATTTTTGGTGAGTTTGAAAATGTTGAGTTATTGCAATTTTTTTTTTCTTTTTCTTTTTCTTAAGCAATAAATTTCTTTTTACTTGTCGAAGATTTTCATCCAAGCAAGACATCTCTTCTTCAACCAAAAAAGAGCATGAGAATTTGCTTGCTTTTGTTGTGTTTTTCACTGAACTGAAACAAGATCAAAAAGCAATCTTTCTTCTCTATATGTGTCTCCATCGAGTGAAGGCTATGTTGTTCCAGTGACATTTATATCTAATGTTTAGTTCAATGGTTTGATGTAATGTGTGATGTTATCTCAATATTGCATTAATTGAGATGATTATTGAAATGTTTATGAATTATACACACATGATGTGAATTTAGTTGAGATAACCTACTGATATAGTATATATGAATCTTTGTTTTAATGTATGTATTAAGTACACACTTTTATGTTTTACCAATATATTTTGATTTCAGTAAGTGTTTAATTCATATAAATCAGCACCTCATAGCGAAAGTAGCTAACAGAGAGTTTATTACATATGTGTATAACTGTCAACTTGGCCAAACTTATAGGACTTGGTCTTGACCCACATGAGCTGGGGCAAAATAACCCACAGGGAAAGTCCCCCATCCAATTGAAAAAGTCCACAAGGCCAAAAAGCTCACAAAAGACTTGTGGATTAGGGTCAGCCCATGGGCTTTCTTATTAAATATGAAAAATATATTATTTTTTTTAAAATGTCATTAAACTTTCAGTTTAGGTTAGCTTGTCTCGACTTTTAGCCAAATCGCTCAGGATTAACCTTCAGCTTAAGCAGGCCCATCTCAACCTTTAACCTAGGTTGACTGCTCTCAAACTTTGGCACATGTTGACCGAGACAACCTTTGGCTTGAGTCGGGTCGACTCAGCCATATTCAGCCAAATTTTGGTGGGTGAAGACTTGGCCAAATTCGACCAAATTTTGGTCAGGGTCAACTTTGCCGAAATTCGATCACAACCAACTAGGGCAACTTGGCCGAATATCAAACAAGATGGACTCGGCCGAATTCGGCCAAATTTTGGCCCTAAATAAAATTTGACCAAATTCGCTCGAGTTTGCCTTAATTGAAATTCGGTTTATTTAGTCTCTCAATAATCGACCCTAGCCCACCCACTCGACCTTCATCTCGGTTGTCAGCTCGGGCCGACCTACCTCTACCGTTGACCCGAGCCGAACTTCCTCTATCGTTGGCTCGAACTAGCTCGTCTTGGTCGTTGGCCCAAGATAACCCGCCTCTGTCGTCGACCCGGGCCAACCTGTCTCAGGCGTTGGCTTGAGATGGCTCGGTTCGATCTTTGACTCAGACTCAAAGTATTTTAGTGGAGCTAAACCCATCTTAGCCACGGCCCTAACTCACTTGAGAGGGGCTTTGCAGATAGATCTTTTTTTTTGCCCTAATTTGGAAGCCTCCTAAAACAGGGAGTTACTGAAAGGTGTACGACTGATCCATGGACCACTGGTTAAATTGAGACCTCAACATATGTGAAACATGTGTCAAAATATTGGATGCCTTTAACTTATCCTAAACTGTGAAATTAAGGTTATGTTTAGAATGGGTTAGATGTTAACCTTTATGTTGTGTTTGGATCCGTATGAGTACTGCTCATACGAATGGAAAGTGAGTTGCGGACGTGTTTGGTTCTACTGATTTGCACTGATTTGAGATGATGAATTTGCGTATAAGTTGCAGATTTTGGCACTCTCTAAGATAAAAAGAAATGTAGGGAAAGACAATTCATCACGTTAAAATTACTTCATTGTCCTTGTGTATAAAAAATGATTCGCTTTATATATAATGGTTATATATATAGTATTAATTATATATATATATACATATATATATATATATATATATATATATATATATATATATATATATATATATTATAATAATTATACATATATATTAATAATAATTATAATAATTATAATAATTACTATTATATAATAAATTATATATAATATTATTATATATATATATATATATATATTTATATATTATAATAATTATACATACACATATATATATATATATATATATATATTTAATTACTATTTTTTTAAATATTAATAATAATTATTATTATAATATTATAATAATTAGTATTATATAATAATAAAATTATTATTATATTGTTAATATTATTATTCAAATAAATATTTTTTGTAAATGAATTAATTATCTATAACTATATATAAATGGGATTCCCTCTTTTGTGTCCACATTTCATAATTCCAACTTTACCCTTTACAATTTAATTATTTATTAAATTTTTAAAAATTAACGGTTAATTTTACAAGTTTTTATAAAACTATTTACTTATCTCCTTCTTCTTATTTCTCCTACTATTCATCAACAATTATTTTTCTCATATTTTCTCCATACATTTTCACTTTAATTTTTATAAATATACTTTTATTATGTTCATTATAACATTACAATATCATCAATTATAAATATAATTCAAAAAATGCGTACACACAGTGTTTATCCTAGTATAAAATAAAATAAATTTAAATAAATATAGAGAAATCAATTAAATGGTCTATATTATAAATCATTTCAAGTTATCAATGAGAATAATAATAAATTTTTTTAAGTTATGAATGATAATATCAATAAATTATATTTTTCTAATTTTAAATAATATTTTTAATTTTGTTTTAATTTCATTTCTTTTATTTACATTGAAGGGTAAAATAGTGATCATACAATCTACTCTATTAAAAATTATAATTTATTAAATTTTATCAATCACATCATACACAAATTTTCATAAACTTTCCACTGAAATCATACCATCTTTCCCTTAATCCAAACAACCCCATTTTACCTACAAATCAACTCAAATCAACGCAAATTCACTCTTTCAAATCCACACTTCAATCCAAACACAACATTAGTATGATAAAATACAAATATTTTGAAAGACAAGTAGATATTCCTCTGGCGATATAAATTCATGTACTAATATGTAATTGATGAAAGATTGAGAGAATTACATTATTTATAATTGTATTTTGATAATTTAATATATACTATTATTTTTATTTTTGATAGCTTATAATTTAATTAAGGATTAAATATGTTTTTGGTTCCTTAATCATTTGTTAGTGAAAATTAGAATTAATGCCTCTTTGAAACTTTGGCATATGTCTTTCAACTTTAGAAATGCATTAATTTAGTTTTTTTAACTAAATTTTGTTAAGTTTGTTCGACGACGTTTTTCATGATATCATTTAAGTTGTTTGCACTATTTAACACATTTCTACGGAGTAAAGAACTCAAATGTTATCATGAAAAACGTTTGAAACGTCTAATAAGATTAACAAAATTTGATTAAAATGATTAAATCCAAGTATTTCTAAAGTTTGAGAACTAAATTGGACCAAAGTTTTGAAGAGAGACTAATTCTAATCTTCGGTGAAAGTTAAGATACTAAAAACATATATTTACCCTTTAATTATTATTTACGGGGAAACTATCATATTGTAATTGTACTTAGTTTTATCTCATTAGATTTTAGGATGTACATGTGATATATATAAATACAAGGTATTTTATCTTATATGAAAAATTCATACCTTAGAAATGATAAATCTCCTCAATTTATGCCAATAAAACAAATCATAATTCTGTGATCATGATTTCGATTACAATTTATTTTTAGAGTTTTGAAGACTCCAACTTTATCAAGTACATTTATTTGTAATGAACCGATAAAAAATGTGACCACAACTTTAAACTTTGATACTTGCATGGTAATTGTCTGAGAGAAGGGCAATTTAGTTTTATAAGATGTCGGGAATGCAACTATTGTAATGTTTGTAACACCAGAAGTTATATTCTTCTCATTATATTTCACACTTTCACAAGTAACTTTACACTGTGTCATTTCACATGACTAATTTGCTTTTTTAAATATTAGTTTTGAGATCTGACCCAACTAAATAATGTATCGACACCATTCTTAACACAAAACTTTTTAATGAGTTTATGGGTCTTTATCCTTATATAGTACTCTACTTTCTCATTTATAATCAATGTGAAACTTAGACTCACTTGAATTCCTAATACATTCCACATTCCACATGACTAATTTGCTTTCTTAAATTTTAGTTTTGAACAAGTTTTTTGCATGTAAACCTCGAAACTTTATAATTATAATAATGAATGATATGAAAAGGGTCAATGAAGCTATAGCATATGCTTGAGTTATGCCATGGATATCCTACGAGTTTATTCCTTTTGCTTCATCACTGTCTCCTCATATTTCCTTTTCCTCTGAGTTGTATAAGGGGAATCCATTAATGAGTATTTATTCAATGTTCTTTAATTCCTTCTATATGGAATTCCTTTTTCAATCTTCAGATTTGGTGAGAGAAAAGCCACAGAGACCAAGTCACCCAGAAGCTTCATTGATGCTTAAAAATATATGTTTATAATATTTTCTCTGTTCGCTTTAAACATGATGAGTCAATAACAACAAAAAAAGTTTGATAGGGTCACTTTACCAACATTAATAAAACAAAACAGCAAAATCAGAACGAAAACTAAAAGTGCAAGAAAAATAATATGAATAAACAACGCCAAAGTCTAAAAGGAAAACTTTTGAACAATATTAGGATACATATACAGTAATATCACCCATTATCATATTACCAAATTGCTCATGAATTATTCTAACTCAACAACCCATTTTGAATTTAAATCTGAATATTTAGAGTTTGTTACTTATGATAAATGATTTAGGAAAAAGTTACTAATTATCATGTCGACATTTGTTATTATTTTTATTTAATGATTTAATTAAAAAAAATAGTCGAATTTAATAGGATTTTGGATCGAGTGCATAACATAATCATCATTATCTGAGTTCTTAAGGATGTTTCCACATTAAGATCATAGACAGTCATATGTTGTATCAAAGTTTACAGGGAGAATTTGAATATTAAAGATAAATGCCTTCGTTAATGATATATATAATCACCCAATATTTTCCTCAATTTTAGTTGAGTAATGTTAGTAAGGCATTTTTTAATGTGTTTTTTTAAAATACATTATCATTAAGGAAATTTATTATAAACCACAATTTAGTTTAAGCATTATTATAATATACGTGAGAGAGTAATTTGTTTTGCTCTTCTTGGAATCATTGTTTCCAAATTATTTGTGCAGCTTATGTTTTATGAGGCCGACCAAACTAGGTTCGACTGCTATTCTCACCCCCTTCCGATGCTAAGTTCACACTGATTTTATTGAATTTATTTTTATTAAAATAGTGATAGAAACACATTTTGTTTTATTAAACCACTCTAGACAATGTTATGAAATTTTAACACTCTGTCTAGATTGACACTCCAAAACTTGAACTATCATTACTATCATATTTTTTAAATTAACCTTCCCAAACTTTTAAGATAAATAAGACAACAATATCATTATGTATTTCGTACAATTATTACATACTTAAAAAAAAAACTAAATATGTCATTTAATCAAATGTAAAGTAGAATAATGAAAAGAAATAAATTCCTTGAATATATGCCACGATTCCTAAGCTTCCAAATAATCAAAGAGTGTGAGTAAAAATATAAAGTCTAATATAATTAACGATAGAACTATCACGAGCATAAATAAAGAAATTATATCATCAATTGACTATCAAGTAAAGGAAGGAAAAACCTCAAAAATCTAAGTGCTAAAACCTATTAACATTATCACATCAAATAACAAGTGATCATTACAATCTTATGATAAAAAAGTTCCAAAGAACAAAGTCTTGAAAGAGGTATATATATACCTTGTAGAATAAAAAATATTTTTTTTTCATTTTTATCTATAGATTTGTTTTTTATTAAAATAAAACAACATCCTTAAAGTGACAAAATACATTCTATAATATATGCGAAGATTAAATCATAATTTTTTAATCCATAAGTTCTCTATACAAATCTAGACTTGAAAAATAATTATAAGCAAATAAGTTAATTTTAGATAAAAAAAATACTAATGGAACACTACATCATAAAATTATTATTTTATTCTATTTAAATTTCTTTTAAGCTAATGATTAATTTTTGCAAGCTCACATATGCATTACCTTTAGTTGCGTTGCATGCATGAAAATGAGACAAATGTGTAAGTCAAATACTCGTAGGACAGCTCTCCTTTGGCAAGTTGATTACTATAAGATAAAAATGAATCCAAAGTAAGTGTCATTACCTGCCAAAAGAGATATGTCCTAAGAGTGAATTTGTTTACTAACGAAGACAAGTACCTCTCACTCACTCCCTTGCTTCATATTTTCTTCTTTGACAAGTAGTGATCGACACCCTCTACAAGTTATATAGATAAAACATTTGGAGCAAACCATAAACAGAATGACATCTACTTAAGGGTTATGCTTTGGATATACTCCTCTTGCCAACAACTTTTAACTTTCCTTTAAATTTTATTTTTTGAATGGCATATACTTGAAGTTCCTAAGATGTCATGCACTTGAATAACTTTTCCAATAGACTTGAGATTCTATCTCTCATCTTAAAGCTAAACTAATTGATTTTGAAAAAGAAAAAAAAAACCTATATTGTTCATTTCATGAAGTTGCATGTTGAGAAAGCACGACCAAGCATACGTCGAACACTAACAAGAGACACTACATATCTTTAGGTCTCTTTCTTTTCAACTCTTTAGTGCATTTTTTTGTAATATCATTATTTTCCATTCCGATTTTTTAGCCTCTAACATAAAGTTTGACATAGAATACAAAGAATATCAACTTGAGACTTTAGATCTTTTTGTTATAAATTTTATTATTTAATTAAAAGTTGTAAATATGTAGTTTCAGATCGATCTAAAGTTATTCAACAAATTATTGATACACATGAACATTAATATTTATATATACTTTTAAGGTTTAATTATTCTTTTAATCATTGTTTTCGTTCAAAAATGTCAAATTGAATTTCCTGTATTTTATAGTTTTAATTTGGTCACGATGTTTGAAAAATTAATATAATTTGATCTTTTTTATAAAATTTTTGAAACATATCATTTCTTTTATCAAAATTGAAGTTATTAATTAGAATGATTTGTTTTGTTGATGTAATTAATATAATCCTAATGTTCATTTAACATTTTTAAACGAAGACATGAACCAGAAGAATAATAAGATTTACTTTTAAATATACAAAGATGTCAAATAATTTGATTATATTAAAGGCTTGTATTCAAGAGGCTGAAAACATATTGGCCAGTCAGCAAATAACTTCATCCTTAATAAAATGTTGGTTGCTATTAATTAAGCATTTTTAGTATTCTTTCTCATCTTCTTTTGTATAAACATTTCACGTGGTTAACACTTTTCTCTTCTTAATCTCCTAAAAAAAAATCTCTCTTTTATCTTATATCTCAGTTGTAAGGATTCTTTTAAGCTGTTAGAAGTCTCACATCAACTAGAGATCAGACAATTTTATAGTATAAAAGTGAGGCGTAAACCTCACCTTATAAGTTGATTTTGTGAGATTGAATTAGATTTAAAAACTACTTCTAACATAAGAATAAGAAAAAATGATTTGAAATTAAAAAATGATAGATTTGAAAGAAATAAAAGATAGATCTAAACAATTTCATTTCTCATTTTTTAAAACTATGATCTCTTAAAAACATAAATCCTCTTACTTTTCTATTCATTCATTTTAGATTTTTTATTTTTTACGATTATCTTCTCTTTCTTGTCCGTCAATTTTACGATTTCGAATAATAACTATTGTTAACATTCCTTGATCCAAAGTAGTTTGTTTTAAAAGAAAAAAAAAAAACTTAAAAATTTAAAGACTTACATCTCAGTAGAGAAATTTCCAAATACTTGTGTACAACTTTCAAAACTTCAACATGTGAAATTAATATCTCGACTTATTTATATGTACAAAAAGAGAAAAATAACTCAAAACAAACCATAAGAAATGAGAACTTATCTGAATCAAGATTTTGATTATTGTGTCCTCAAGAGGTAAAATTATTATGAAAAGGATAGGTGATCAATTCAAAAATATTGCGAGAAAATATCACAAATTTAGAAATTTACAAAAAATAAAAATAAAATTATAGCACATGAATATCTTTTTTTTTTTAAAATGGCATAATTAGTGTTCATTTAATTTAAACTCTATTATCTAATATTTTATTTTATAAACTTAAAAACTTTTCTTTATGATTATAAAGATCCTTTTATCTTGGGTTCTAACTCAAATTTCAATAGCTTTTATAAATATTTTTTAAATAGTTACAATAACTTATATTAGAATTTAAATTATTCATTATAAATTTAAATTATGAAATATTATACAAACTATTTACTTTGCTTTTTTATTCATAATATAACCTATATATAATTTTTTTATTCATTATTAATTTCAATTGTATACAATTATTATCTTATGTGAGATTAAAAACAACAGCACTCTAAAGAGGTGAAATATATTTCATTTTTATTATGTTGTAAAAGTTATTAGTTTTATTTGTTATCAAATAAAGATATGTTTCATGCATATTACAAAAAGTTATCGCCATGTATCTTCACACTATCAGTCAATTAATCATTAGTCATTTTTTAATCATTTCTGTAAGATAATAATTATAAGAATCAATATATATATATATATATATATATATATATATATATATATATATATATATATTTGATTAGATGAAAATGTAATGAATATATACCACTAAAATTGTTGCCTTCAATAATTTTGTTGAAAAATCTTTGTATTAATGAGATACGAAGATGATAGATGCAACTACCAAAACGACAAGATATTGAGAAAGAGATATGGATATTACGTATATGAGCACCGAAGTAGGGTTTACATTAAATGAAAGTATGTACATTCATAGGTTTACACTGTATTTGGTTTCATGTCAATCGGACTATGTAATTATTTTTTCAAACGTAAAATCATGTTTTGTTTGGTTTTAAAATTGATTTTGAAACAAAAAATTCACATATTAAGAGAAGCTAATATTATCAGTTTCTGCATCTAATTCTTTTAAAATTATTTTTTCAACACCTTCCCAAGCACACTTTTATTATATTTCATTTTTCTCGATTAACAAATGGTAGGGTAAGAATTCATTGTACATTGATTCTGTACATACATTTCAAATTTAATCATAATATTTTATTTATTCTCATATTTATACTCTTTTTAAAATATAATGTATTTAGTATGTGTGTTTGAAAAATAGTTAAAATCAATACATTATATTCAAATTTAATGTTGATATTTGATCATAGATTTAACTAAGTGAAAATATCATATTTTAAAATATTCTAATCATTACATGAGACGGGGCAAGTCTAAGGTAATAGTTGAATTAAAATAGCGACATTGTTAGTTCTATGTGAAACATTTTCATGACAATAAGTTTGTATATTTGAGTTTTATTTTTCGACATGAAAAATATATGTTGTTATCTTTGTATAGATGAGAGATTGTATGTTTGTTTTTAAAATGATTTACTTGATTTTTTTCTAGCCCACAAAAAACTAATTCTTTTATGTTCTTTTATATTAAGTAAGATAAATAACCACATAAGTTATTAATAGGAAATTAAAATGATAATTCATTTTCTATAAACAATGATAAGTGATTTTTAATAACAAAATATTAACCATATAAGCTATCAATTAGAAATTAAAATGATAACACATTTTCTATAAACAATGATAAGTGATTTTTAATAACAAAATATTAAATTGAGATATTTGAAATTTAAATATTTTTTAAGTCATTAATAAAGTGGTTGTATAAAATAATAATGCAGTTACGTAACTGTATAACATCTTGACCATTTGTTATGCCCAACAAAAAATGACATTAACCATAAGATAAGATACGATAAGTGACACCATTAATAGATATGTATAGGTGAAATTTATGTTGTCGATGATGTTTTAAGTTGTTACATACCGGTAATGCGTTTTAATCTTAGGTTTTCTGAGTAAAAGAAAAAAGATATAAAGGTTGAAAGAACCATAGTAGAAGAAACATTGAGAGTAAGTGTACCAAATACAATACAAAATCGAAGGAACAATGACGGACACAATACCAGCATGTTACAACATATTTAAAGTTAATCCTAATCAATTTTGGAAAACCGATAAAGTCTTGAAAACAGAGCTCCCTATTTTGGCCATTCAAATTGCTTTTGTTGCTGTATTATCTTGTCTGTTTTCCATAATCTACAAACCTCTGCATCAAACTCATCTCATTTCACAAATCTCGGTAAGTAAATAAATCTCGAAGTTGTTTTTGTTTATGAAAATTATCTAAAAAATTTCCCATATGTGGCATTCTAACAATGTAATGTGTGGAAATTCTAAATTATAATTACGTAGGTTGGTTTCCTACTGACACAGCCATTACTAGGAAGATTCACAGAAATTTTTGAGTTCATTTTTCCGGTAAATGGAGTCGTTAATGTCGAGGTCCTTTCTCACATTGGTCTCATTTATTATGCATTCCTAAGTGGATTGGAGATGGACTTAAATACCATTCTAAACGTTAAAAAGAAAGCTGCAAGCATCGCAATTGCTGGGATCGTCTTTCCCGTACTCGTTGCACCATGCTTATATGCATTATTTCGAAAAGTTTATGGACATATTATGATGTTTCCCCTTGAGGAAAGTACATATAATGCTTATATACTTTGGACTTTAATTCTCACTGTTACAGGTTTTCCAGTGGTAGCACACACACTTTCTGAGCTTAAACTCCTTTATACTGGTCTTGGCAAAACAGCTTTAACAACAGCCATGATTAGTGACACCTATGGTTGGATTCTTTTCACTTTATTTATTCCATTTTCAATTAATGGTAAAGGAGCTATCTACACTGTGTTATGCACGATAATATTTGTTGTTGTCTGCATCTTTGTGGTACGTCCACTCATTCAATGGTTTATTGATCGCAAGGCAGATAAAGATGAATGGAATGATAACCAATTGCTCTTTATAATCATGGGAGTTTTAGCTTGTTCATGTATTTCAGATTTTCTTGGTGCACATGCCATTGTTGGGGCTTTTGTTTTTGGATTAATTTTACCTCATGGGAAATTTGCTGAAATGGTCATGTCAATTTCAGATGATTTTGTTGGCGGCTTTTTAGTACCCCTCTTCTTTACTGGAACTGGGATGAGACTTATGTTGACCGCAATTTTTTCCCAAGAAAGTTGGCCCTTTACAATTGTGATTATACTCTTGTTATGTGCCTTAAAGATTTTAAGCACTTTATTTGTCACATGTTTCTTTGGTATGCGTATTCGAGATGGTTTAACCTTGGGTTTGATTTTGAATAATAAAGGGGTCATGGCATTAATAATGTTGAACATTGCTTGGGATAGCAAGGTATTGATCTATTTAAAACGTTGTATTCAATTACTTTAGTTTTTAAGATATACAATTGTAGTTTAATCCATAAGTTATTGTGATTTGTTATTACAGATATTTTTTGTGCCTACCTATGCCGTTATAACTTCTGCAGTTCTTTTGATGACCATAATTGTGTCTCCGGTCATCAATGTTGTCTACAAACCAAGACAAAGATTTGAACAAAACAAGCTAAAGACCATACAAAAACTAAGAGTTGATGTAGAGCTCCGATTTATAGCATGTGTTCACAATACTCGGCAAGCTGCAAGCATGGTTAACATAATTGAATGTTTTAATGCCATGAGAGTTTCCCCTGTGCATGTTTTTGCCTTGTACCTTGTCGAACTTACTGGACGTGTTGCTGCCCTAGTTGTTGCACATATAGGAAAGCCTAGGAGCCAACTTGGAGAACAAAACCTAACCAGGTCACAAGAAGAGTTAGAAAGCATTCATAACACATTTGATGCACTTGGAGAGGCATATGATGCTATTAGAGTTGAAACATTAAATGTGGTGTCAGCATATAAAATTATTCATGAGGACATATACCACTCAGCGGATGAGAAACACACAAGCTTAATTCTTCTTCCATTTCACAAACAACTAACTTTAGAAGGTACTCTAGAAGTAACCAATGTTGTACACAAAGATATAAACCAAAATGTAATGCAAGGTGCACCCTGCTCCGTGGGAATATTTGTTGATCGTGATTTTGGGTTAGTTTCCAAAATGAACCTTCATATTCGTGTGGTCTTTGTTGGGGGCCCTGATGATCGTGAAGCCTTAGCCATTGCATGGAGGATGGCAGGACGTCCAGGAACACAACTCTCAGTGGTTCGAATTCTTTTATTAGGCGAAGCGGCAAAAGTAGATGCTTCAGTTCCCGATGAAGCACAGGGGATATTATCTGCAGTAATAGATACAGACAAACAAAAAGAGTTAGATGAAGAGTATGTAAGCACATTTAGACTTACTGCAGTTAACAATAACGATTCAATATCCTACTCAGAGATTGATGTTCATAGTGGTGAAGATATTACTACAGTCCTCAATGAGATAGAAAAAATTGGTTGTGATATTTACATAGTTGGACAAGGGAATTGTAGGAACTCTAAGGTCTTCTCAAATTTGCTAGAGTGGTGTGAATGCTTAGAACTTGGAGTTATAGGAGACATTTTGGTGTCAAACAATTTTGGTTCACGTTCGTCTGTGCTAGTTGTTCAACAATATGGATATGGAGGAATGGTTTTTGGATATAATCTTAACCAGAAGGCCACTAACAAAGGCACGTTTGAATCTGTTGTCTGAAGACAAAATAAACATGGAGTTTGCAATGAAGCACAATGATTTACAAGAAAATGTTTTCTCGGCTTGATGTATATCAATTTACAGTATCTAGTGGTTGCAAACCTTACTTGATAAACCAGTTTTGTTAGACTGAATTAGACTTAAAATCCACTTCTTAACAAATGTCATTATTTGTTCAATATCATATAATTTCTTTTTGTGTTTAATATTAATTTTTTTTGTATCATTTTATATTCTTCAATTAAACTAATAAACTAACATGCAAAAAGTAATAATAATAATAATAATAACGATAAACTAACGAGATAATATCCTTTTAATATTCTTCTACTATCGAGGACATCATTTGCTCAACTAACGATATAATGATACCATAAATAGATATGTATAGCTGAAATTTATGTTGTCAATGATGTATTATGCTGTTACATACCAATAATGTGTTTTAATCATATGTTTTTGATGACTGTTTCACAACAACCATTTCCCAGCAAGTGTACTAGTATGTAGTAGTATCAATAAGTGTCGTATCCACAAGGATTCAACAAGTATATTGGTAGTTTGATATTTGTGTTTTTGGTTTGTGATAAAAAGTGCAAGTAAAATTAGATAGCAGTTATTAGATAGATTGTAGAGCTGTAAAAACGGGTAACCCGGCCCGACTCGGCTCGACCCACCACGGATTTATGATTTAGTGAGCCAACCAAACCCGACTCACATTTTAGCGAGCCAAAAAAACAAAACCTGGCCCGGCCCACCACGGGTTGGCAGGTTAAACGGGTTGGCTCACGAGTTAACTTAATTAAAAAAAATATTATTTATTTATTTATTTTTTTAGTCAAAAATAAATTGTAATTCTAATTAAAATCTAAATAAATTTTAATACAATCCAAATACAAACCAAAATAAAAAAAAATACAAATTATTTATGTGTTGGATAAAAAAACAACCTAACATGACCCAAATGTAAAGTCCAACTTAATAAAAATAAATAAAAACACTTGTGTGACCCTTTTATTTGCGGGTTGGTGAGCCAACCCGGCTCACCACGGGTTCAACTCGGATGAGCCGGGTCAAAAATCAACTCGTATTGAAATTTGTAAAAAAATTTTAACCCAACCCGGCCCGAATCTGTGGTGAGCCGGGTTGGCTCGCGGTTTCCAATCCATTTTGACAGCTCTAATAGATTAAGTGGAGTAGGGGTTGTGAATTGATTTCATCTCACCTTCTTCTACCACACAACTACCATCTTGTTTACTTACTTTGCAAATCATTCAGTATCTTGGGAGTAGTCTTTCTATGTAGATCTAGGTTCATCTCTGATACAGTAGAACCTAAGGACTCCAAACCCTAGTGTGATCTCTCAACTCTTGGTAGAATGAGTCTTTGCTTTAATGTGAAAGACTCTCTCCTCCAGCATCCACTTTGGTATTCCATGAAGCATTCAATACATGTATGATGATTTGATTGGACCACAGTTTGAGACTAATTTCTCAACTCAAAATCCAAACCAGTTAAATAAATGAGTGATCAAGTCATCATTAAGCATAAATCAAACCACAAACAATTGAATGAAAACAAAGATAAATACACAAGAAGTAGAAGTGAATAGAATCAGAATTGATTACATCAAACCTGGACACGAGGGAGTTCAGCTACTCATAGAATATTACAATGCAATTCAAGCAACATCAACACATAAGATCTACACTAAGAGCACCTCTCTCGTGCCTCACAGACCCTATTCTACCCTATTGCTACATTGTGGAACCTCTCAATGCTTAGAATGATGACCCAAGGTCTTTATTTATAGAAATTTTTGGACGGTGCTCAACCCAACTTTTGACGCTCAGCCATGCACCGCCTTAAGTGTTGAGCACATTCTTTTGTGACTCAACCATGCATCGCCTTAAATGCTGAGCCAATTCTTTCGTGGCTCAGTCATGCATCGCCTTAAGTGTTGAGCACCATTTTGTCGTGGCTCAACTCCAAAAGTCATATTTTGGATTTTTCCTTAACCGCCTTACTGGAGCTCAATCGTGAATTTTGGGGCTTAATTGTATTATTTTTAATTCTTTGAGAAATTGCTGCAAAATCATTAAAAATTTATCAATTTCTTATTTTTTTTCTTTTTAGTGCTTCATTCTGTAATTATAAGCTAAAATAAGTTGTTTACTTATAAAATATGATCAATTAAAGCATGATAAGTGTAATGTTTATATATATATATATATATATATATATATTAAATGTTATTGGTTTAAAATTTATTTACAAATTTATGCTATTGATAGCAAAACCAACATGTCATTAGTATAAATAGAATTAGACTTTAAAAAAAAAAAGAATTTGATTAAAGAAGAATATAAAAGATCTTCTAGCTGGAAGTGGATTTTAAGAAGAAAGAAAAAAGAGAATTTTCTTTATTTTGTAATTTAATCATTTTAGAATAAATTCATAAAGTAAGATAAACTTAGTTTAATTAGAATACATAATAACTATGAAATAATTTTTTAAAAATCTTAGGTTAAAATACTTTTTTGGTCTTATTTTTTGACCAAAATTTTAAATAGGTCTCCATATTTTTATTAATCTCAATTGGGTCCATATTGTTTAAAATGTGTAATAATTAGGTCATTTCATTAGTGTTAAATATGTGTTATGTGTCAGCTTTTCATTTTTTTATTTTTTTAAAAAAAAATTACTTTTGTCACGTGTCACGTGTCAAATCAGTATTGAAATTATTTTGTGGATGGTATAAAAACCTTCACAAATTAACTTGATTTAAAATGATTTGATGGGTTCTTTAAAATGATAATAATAGTCAGATTTCCCAAAGGTTTTGCGGAGGTTTTTTCATCTTTACATTTTTTTTCTTTCCTTCAGTTTGTTTTCACATGTTCCCTTCTATTCTTTTCTAAACCTTCACCATCTTCTTCTACATTAATTTATAAATAAAAATGTGTTAATATTATACATGTACACCATACTTAATTGACACATGGCATGATACTAACGTGATACGTGACACAAATAATTTATAAATAAAAAATTAAAAGTTAAAAATTTTAAAAATTAAAAAATTAAAAAATAATTAAAAAAAGGAGGAGTTGACACATGATATATACTTAACATACTTAACGATGTTAGTGTTATATTAACGAAAATGACCTAATTGTTATACAACTTCAACAATATGGATCCAATTGAGACTAATAAAAATCTAGGGACGTATTTAACCTAAATCTTATATAATCATAGATAGTTATTGGTTAGTTCAAAATAATGTGAATTTCAATATTTAGACAAGTATAAGATGTTAATAATATTTGAATTTAGATATTGGGTTTGGAGTTCATGTGGAACAATAAACCTGATAATAGTACCACTCCTCCGTGAATCCTAAGTTATAAAATGAAAAATAATTGTATTTGTGTCTAGAAATATCCAATACACTTTCAATAAAAGACATATACACATTGAGTTGAGTTTTGGACTAAATTTATTTTTAGATTTAGTAGAAATAGTTATGTACTTAAAAATAATTAAATTACATATAAATACTAACGAATATATGGGGTGAAAATATAGCCTATATATAGTTCCTTATAAAAACCACTTCTAAACTTCTTATCATTATCCATATTTAGTTTATTATATAGCACTCTCAATTTTAATGAATTATTAAAAAAAAAATCTCCCCTCCCATTTCCTCGAAAATCTCACTTGAAACAAATCCTTAAGGATGCTTTCTTTTAGTTATTCAATTATAATACATGTAGACAAAGAAATAATAACAATATATATATATATATATATATATATATATATATATATATATATATAATTTATTTTTCAATTAAAATATATTATCATTGATTGAGATATTATTCTGAAAATCTTGTGAAACTGATTGAACATTCATGAAGTCAAACCAATTATATATTGCGAGATTCATTGAATTATGAAAAGAAAAATGGAAGCTCAAGCTTCTTATTCACTGTGGGGAGGATAAAGGTTAAAAAAAAAAACATTTTTTTGATACATTCTTAAAATGAGCTTTTGCAAAAGGTTAATATCCAAATGATGTTCATTAGGTCAAAAACACGTTTTAAGAAAATAGTTTAAACAGAAAATTCCATATTAGAACAAAACACAATTAACAATGTCTCATTCAGATACAGACTTCACTAGTTGTGATGAACCTAGTTAAATGATTGTTCCATACCATTAATTCCAGCCAATACAAACACAACAACTCCTTAATCATTTTTTGTTTTTCTTCTCCTTAATCATATGATTGCATGACGCTATACTTTAGTTTGTAGTATACATATTAATATATGTGTGTGTTAGTATGTTAGGGTACAACCACGTTAACACTTTCTCTTCTACTTCACCAAACTATGCTTCTCTACACGTGTAAAACTCTTCATTTCAAGTCTTATTCAGATCTTATCTTAATGATTTGAGACACATCTCTACAATAATGCACATATCTATCTTATACATATGATTATGATTTCAGAT
This sequence comes from Vigna unguiculata, assembly GCF_037176805.1. NCBI lineage: Eukaryota > Viridiplantae > Streptophyta > Magnoliopsida > Fabales > Fabaceae > Vigna > Vigna unguiculata. Next base: position 45,454,992 of record NC_140795.1, on the reverse strand, counting down.
AAACTTAAATTTATATCATCGGCAAGGCGAAGTTCTGTATACATATCTTTTTAAGACAAAGTACTTTTTTTGAAAATATCTATCTAAAAAAACCTTCATAGGAAGAAAATTTTGTAAGTAACATAATATGTTCAAAATTCGTAGTTAATTACTGATAAAAGTTTATTTATAAAAAAGAATCTACCGATAAAATAAATTTTAAAATTTTTATTACCGATGGATATTTTTTGTTAGTAGTGGGTCGGTAAATTAGATTTTTAATGTCAAAAATTTAGCATTTTTATCATTGACTTTCACCAATAATGAATTTGTCGAAAATGGGATGTTTTAATAATTCGTTGGTAAAATTGACACCAAAGCTTTCGTCTTTCGTCTTTGGATTTTGACCAGTTCGTAATGAAATATATTAGCGAATTTTCTGAGTAATTAATCTTTTTTAAAAATTTGTTATAAATCCGTGAACAAATTCATAACAAATTTGTTATAAATTTGTTATGAATCAAAATAGTAAATACAGTGACTAAAATGAATGAAGATAACAAATACAAAAACCAGATCGAATATAAGACAATAATACGTGACACTGAACTTGACAGGTGACATTGTCATTGTCATGTGACAGTTCCACTGCCACGTGATACGACACTGACTTGACATGCGACAAAAAAATTTATTAAAAAATAAAATAAGACAAAAAAAAACACAAACTAACAATATTGTTTGTATAGTATTGACAAAAAGAACAAAATTACATCATTTTTTCAAAAATCAAAACTTAATTGAGAAAAAAAAATTGAGAGACCAATTCAAAATTCTCTTACGAAAATGGAGACCAAAACGTATTTAAATATAAAATATTATCCTTTCATTAAACATGTTCTTACATGTTTGTCAAAATAGCCTCCACACCATCTTATTTGTTGTTAGTGGTATTTTAAAAGAAGTTTAAGAAACCACAATAAATGTTTATTTTTTTTTGTAAGAAGAATGATTTTTTATATAAAGTTCATGCTAGGTATCATTATGTATTGTAATATTTGAGCTTAGGTGACACCTCAAAGTATATCTATTATTTTCCATGACATGAATATTTATAAAAAAAATAGATTTAATTACTTGGATGATATCCACTTTGGTACAGGTGTGTCAATCTGGTACTCGCTTTTAAAAAAGTATCAATTGCATCCTAACATTTGAAAAAAAATGCTTCAAATTGACTAACGACGTTAGTCAACTCCATCTTAAAGGAACCTAATTGAAGTATTTTTTAAAAAGTTGGGATGCAATTGACATTTTTTAAATGCGGGTATTAGATTGATACACTTGTACTAAAGTGGGTATCATCCGAGTAATTAAACCAAAAAAATAAGACTCAATTAGTAATTTAGTTGCTATATATATTTATTTTTTTTATTCAATTTGGTTTCTTTTTTCTTTGTTCAATTAAGTCTCATTTTGTATCAAATCGATTCAATTTAGTCATTTCTGTTAGATTTAGAGATGACAAAAATATTTGTGCTCACGGATATCCACGGATAAAATCTGCGACGGATAGTAGATAGAGAGTAGTTGATATTTTAATACCCATATATAAATGAATCGGGTGCGGATATCTTACTACTCGTATCCACATATATCCATTCCCTATAAAAATTAAAATTAAAATTTAATTTATATTTTATTAAGTTAAATTTAATAATAAAATTAAAATTAAAATTATATTTTATTACATTAATTATAATTAAAATTTAATTTATATTTAATTTAATATATATTGTATTTTACAAATTATTTTAATTTTATTTAAATTTGATTTAAAAAATTAATAAAATTTATATTCTTTTTAAATATTTGCGAGTATGTGGTTATCCACCGGTACTCACGAGTTTTAAAAAAAATTTTGGATATTTTCTTAACGAGTACCTGGGAAGTAAATGAGGAGGTATCAGATGAATTTTTTTTTTTTGTGATTCGGATAGTGGATAGACATTATATGTGCCCGACTCGATCCCTTGTCATCTCTAATTAGATTCGAATAAACAACGTTAACATCGTCTTTATAAATGTCATGTGTTAGTTAGTAATATTTTAAAATAATTTGTTTACTTTTTAAGTTTTTTTTTTTTCTGCCTGAAGGTTAGTGTTAAGCCATGTGACAGTATTAGTGCAAGTGTCAGTGTCTTGTATTCAATTATTAAATTCAGTGCCTATATTTATTTTTTAATTGGACAATGTTGTCGCTATTCAAAATGGGACCCATTATGCACTTAAGCCTAATTATAACTTTATATACATACTAAAATGTTTTTTAGAATTTATACATTAAATCACTCCACCTAAATACTAAAATTAATTTTATTTGTTAATTTAAATTAAAAAAAAAAATATTTTAAACTTTTTTTAAACTTTGATCAAAGTGTTCCTTATCCATCTTGTCGGATAATCAAGTTGAATATAGAGTGACAAAACCAACTCACCATTTAGAGATAAACAAAAAATAAAATATTGAAAAATGTAAATGTAAAGTTCGTATTGTAATTTTAAATTATAATAATTGAAAAATAAAATGTATTTTTTTATTAGCTAATTATTAGTATATTTTATATCTTTTAATTTGATTTCTCTACTTAAATCAATTTTATAAAATAATATTTTTTACATTTTTTTCATAAAATATAACAAGTTTTTAATTTATTTATTAATTTTTATTTGTAAGTAAACTAAGTTCAACCATATATCGAAGACAACATTGTTCTATTTTTTAAGAACATAGAACTTAATTGAGTTAAGAAGTAAATATAGGGACCGAATTAAAAACAAGATACTACCATGTGATGCTGACAATGATTGATGACGTTGACACTGCCACATGGCATGACACAGGCCCTAACACATAACAAAAAAAAAGATTAAATATGTTTTTGGTCATTCAACTTTGAATGAAAATTAGAATTGGTCCTTCTTGGAAACTTTGAACCAATTTGGTCCCTCAATCTTGTAAATGTACGAATTTGTCCTTTTAATCAAATTTTATTAAGTCTATTTGATGTTCCAAACACATTTTATTATAATATTTTAGTTTGTTTACACCGTTTGACACGTGTTCGCTTCAAATGTTGGTTGAAAAACGCATTTGAAATGTCAAATAAACTTAAAAAAAATTGGTTTAAAGGACTAAATTCACACGTTTCTAAATATAAGTAACTAAATTGGTTCAAATTTTAAATGAAGACTAATTCCAATTTTTACTGAATGACAAAAATATATTTAACCAAAAAGAAAACATCAACAAAAAATTAAAAATAAAACAAAAATCTACAAACTAACATGTGAAATCTACAAAGACTCTGTTAACATCACTTATACAAAATAAACGGAAATAACTAAATTGAATCGATTGAAACGGTATAAAAGCAACAAATATATCGGTAAAATTACTAATCAAACAAAAAATAAAAGAAGCAAATCACTATTTCAAAAACACGTTTTAATTTTTCAAATTTAAAAATATTATTTTTAACTCTTACAAATTAAATTTAAATATTATTTTCACTCATTAAATCGTAAATTTGAAAGACGAAACTTTTTCAAATTTGAAAGACTAATGAGTTCCTTTTAAACTTGAGATATAAATATTAAATTCATATTAAATTTTAAAAAAAATAAAAACATAATTAAACATATTCTAAATGTCTAGTAGTATTTTTCACCGAATGCCTCTGTAATTCTTTATTTAATCTTTCTTTATTTTATTGTAGTACACGAGCTCCAACCAGAAAGTCACACCTATCAACATTATGGTCATTCAAACAAACAATCAAACTCAAGTTTCTTCTCATTGCCGCCTCTACCTTCTTCAATCTTCCTTTTTCTTCTCCTCTTTCTTCACTTCTCTCCAAAACCTTTATTTTTACCTTTTTTTAAAACAATCAAACATTCCGAATACTTAATTATTAAGCACATATTTCCAACAGAAAATATTATCATGCACGAATAAGCCTTTTTTTTTCATCTTCCCAAATTAACTAAAACTAGTTAATTATTAAACGTACGTTAATTAAGGTGTTAAAATAGTGATAAACATGGATTAAGATTGCGTAATAGGAGAAGAAACTATTGTACTTTGTCCCTTAGTCCTCACACAATAGCTATCTTCCCAGTTCAACTTATAACCGCCCACTTTTAGAATAACATAAATGATGATGAAGCAGTTGCAATAGTTACAACTACGCATCACCAGACAAAATAATTTATATAATAAATAATACCACACTCATATGTCGTGGCAAGCAAAAAAAAAAACCTAATTTAATTAGTTTTCTTATGCTGACAACATATTAAAACAACTTTAATAGCAGACGAAAGAGAGATAAACCTTACCTAGTATAACCGAAAAAACACTCTCTATTATTCATCGAGAAAGAAACCAAACAAACATCAACAAAGAAAGAACCGAAGAACGAGAAAAGATGACGATCATGACTATATTGTTTTGTTCAGAAAACCAAACAGAAAGTGCTTATCACTGTTGCTTTCAACTTCTATAAAATTGTAAAAAAAAAAAAAAAAGCTTCATGTATATATATATTTCCCTCCTGTATGATATACTATACAATATACATGATGAAATACACAAGAAAACTATATCTACCTCTTGAGCAATTTGTTATTAGTGGGGGTGATTTTGATGACAAGGCCAGGGAAAACATCATCAGGGTCATGAATATGAGGGTTGCTTTCAACAATAAAAGGGTCACCACACTTGTCACTAATGGTGTGTAGGGTCTCTCCTTCTCCCACCACATATATCTCATCACACGGCCGTTCAAAGAGGTTGCTCCGCCCTTTCACCGCCGCGCCCTCCTCCTCCTCCTCCGGCACACGGCTCTCCCTTATAGACCCCAGTAGAATCAGACACAAAAGCGCCAAGGCACAACACCATGACGCTGAATCTGCTAGGTTCTTTGTTGAGGAAGCCATGAACGTGTGTGTGTGTGTGTATGTAGCTATGGAATGAGAATTGAGAAGAAGATGTGTTGTTGGAAGAAAACTAAGTTGGAGTATATATAGAGAGAGAGTGATTTTCGAATGTGTGGATTTTTCGTAGTGTATAGAAACTATGGAGTATTTATTGTTGTGTGGGACAGAGAGGATGTGAAAGAAGAGGGAGAAGGAAGGGTTTTAAGTAAAGTTTGGTGTATTTTGTTGGGGGAAGTTTGGATTCAACGACCGAGGCAGAAAGAACGAAGAAGCTGTCAAAACGAAATTATTCTTGGGTATTTATGTTATTATTTTCTTTTTGTAATTTAAGCTTTCATGTATATTGTGTATAATTGCACCTAATTTTTATTGGCAAACTTATAGGCTTAATTAATGTCATTTATTAAATACTACTAAATATCAATATTTGACTGGGGGTTCCACATAATCAATTTGTCTGGCTTTTTTTAAAATATATATATAATATTGAAAGTCAAATCTGAATTAGCTTTTAATTTTGAATTGACTAAACTGTATTTATATCTTTTATATTCTTTAATATATTTATTTTGGTAATTTTACGAATTGGGTCATTTTTTTTTTCTTTTACAAACTATAATGATCCTTTTTTGTTTCAATGACACAAGTTTGACTTACTTTTAATTCAAAGGATAATGATAGAGTGACCCTTTATTTGAAACTCACTTTACAAACTACAATGATCCTTTACGAATTTGTTCTAGCTATTAGATTCACTTGTATGAAAATTATGAAACTCAACTAATATTTAAATAAAAAAACATTAATAAAATTTTATGAAGAATTTCACAAACAATTGAAAAACTGGAGGATGATTGAAGTATTTTGCTATTGATTGTGAGACTCACTTTTAAAGTAATTGTACCCTGTTTTATAACTTTTTATAACATTAATAGAGATTTATAGTTTTCATATAAATGAATCCTAAGAAAACTATTTCAAGTCTTGAATTAGTAAAAAAAAAATGTTTAATATTATATCCAAAATTTAGAACAATTATTTTTACAGCATTGACCAAAGTTAAATAAAAAAATAAAAAAATATGAAAATAAATTGCAAAACGAATTTAGTAAAAAATATATAAAGAGCCTAGAATATATTTTAACCTTTTTTATTTGTTAACAAAGTTTTTTCCTTTCACAGTGACTGTGCTTAAAAAATAATCTTTATTAAATTTATAGAAAAGGTGTAAAATATGTTTTTTGTTTCTTTAAAAATTTCAAAATTATGTTTCAATTTTTAAAAAAATATCTCTTACTTTTTCTCTAATTTATAAATAATTTATTTTTTATTCTCAAACTAATTGTAAGTAAAACTTAGTGATGATTTGTTGACCGTTAGAAGATATATTTTGATGACAAAAATAAAAGTCATAGAAACAAAAATAAGAGAAAAAGATATTAAGATGAATAAAATAAAATCTAAATCCTTTATTTATGAAAAGGACAGTGTATCGATAATATATTAAGCTTAATATTTAAAAAATAAATAAATCTGTTACCTAAACGTAGGGGAAGGGGATTATTGAACTCGAGAACAACCCTTATCACGTCATGATGACGATGATTAGGTTAATTAGTTTGATTAATAAGTTTTTTCTATATATATATAATTTCTGTTAAACGATAACGATCTTTCTTTCGGTTGAGATATGACGACACGACACTACAAAATACAACCTCTTCTCCTAATTTTCTACTGTTTAATTTATTTAGATAAATACTCTTATAATGGTTGAATATCTCCTTTTAATATAAAAAAAAAATGCCACTCTTTTGAAATTTAATACGATAATACTAACATCGTAGTCAAACGTGAATATAAAAGAAAAATAACCTTTTAGAAAAAACGCAACATAATACATTTCACGAATAAACAAAGGCATAAACGCCATCGTTTTTGACATTAAGCATTTGATTTGAGCTTCACTTTAGCATAACCCAAATGGTCATTCGTCGTTATCATAATTAATTGTCTTAGTCTTCAAATTAGTGATGTGAAGACACTTCGAAGGAACTTTGATTTTCATCGGTTGGTTTAGTTTCATAATATTATTATTGTTATGGGTACAATAATATATGTGTGGAGCATATAAGAGATACGTAATTGTTGGTTGGTTGAATTTTTGTGCGAAGATAGAAATAATTAAGGAAAAATGAGAGAATGTCTTTGCATAGATAGAAGAAAGTGGATTTTTGACTCGTGACAATTCTGAGTTTCCACTCCCTTTGTTATCCGGTAGGTGAAGGAGTTGTTCCACCAAAGAAGAATTAGATTTAGATTAAGGAATTACTAAGATAAATAAGTACTTTTTTTTCTTACTTTTCAACGAAGCTTATTAAGTACTTTGTTTCTTAGTTCAGTTTTCTTCTATTTTTCTACACTTTTCAACAAAGCTCATAAAGTTAGACTTTAAAGTTTATTTTTATGATCATATATAAAGATATTTTAATAAAATTTGTTGATTTATTATATCATTTATTATTAGATTTTTTCTGATAAAAAAAAATTATTATTAGATTTTTCAGTTCTTATATTTGAGATACTCAGTTTTTAATATAAAAGAGTGTATTATAAATTTGATCATCGGAAGTCTTATTTTAATTAGAGATAAGGTTGATTTATATATATATATATATATAAATAAATAAATAAAAGTGGGTGTAAAGTTTATTTTATAAGCAAATTTTGTAGGATTAATTTAGATTTAAAGTTCACTTCTTAATACGGTATCAGAATTATGAGTTATAACTTATCTTGGTGAAATTTGTTGTTTGTTGGATCTATTGTTTCATCTGTTATCGAACTATTCTTTGATATCTAGTCTCACTCACGAGATGTATATGTCTTTACCTGAAGAGATTTATTGGTAGTCTCACATCAACTAGACATAAAAACAATTTATAATATATAAGTAAATGCAAACCTTACCTACCTTAAGTCAATTTTATAGGATTGAGTAAGACTTAGAAATTCACTTCTTACCATTTACATTATTTAAGAGTACCATGAAATTATAATATATAAATAAATATAAATCTTATTTAAGTGAATTAAATTTATTTTTTTCTAAAATTATTAAAACTCATCGTAACATATTTAAGTGAGGTCTCACACTCAAGATGTTTAATTTTTTATTGACATCGACATGAAAAGATATGTTAGAACTCTCACATCAATTAAAAATATAATCAAATTTATATTACAAAAGTATATTTTATAAGATAATTACATGAAATTTAATTTAAAAGTATATTTTATAAGATAATATCAGATTATGTCCCAAAGATCAGTAAACTTATAATGTCAGTTTGAAATGACTAGCGATATGAGAAAATGTAATAAAAACATTTATATCGATTAAAGATATGATAAATATATAATATATTATGATTGTTGAATTTAAATGTCGTTTTATAAAAAAAATAGTGACAGAAATTAATAAGTTAAGAGATTGAGTTAAATTTGAAGAATTTTATATAAAAAATGTTAGTCAAAAATTAGTAGAAGCTATGTTTGATGGTTAACCATATTTTTATTGAGTAAAAAAAAGTAATAAAATCTACCCATTTCATACTCGATAGTCAACGCATAATATTTAGAGGCTAATTCATGTAGTGAAACCACTCATGAGATTAGTTCTATTTTATTAGTCAAGTTTTTAATTAAAAATATAACTTCAGTTTGAAAACTCATGCAAAAATTTGATATCAAATATTCTATTACACAAATTATTAAGATAAAATTACCGGTTTAATATACATAAAAAAACTTGGCACAGAATTTAAATGCAATTGAAGGTAAACGTGTATTTTAGTTTGAGTGCCGAAATGGGATTATAATTATTGTACTTACTTACAACACTCAATACAAGAAAGGTTAAACGTGTATTTTAGTTTTTATGGATGTTTCAAATTTTAAATTTGGTTTTCATGTATAAAAGAAAACATGCATATATTCATCAAAGGGGAAAAGAGTTGGTAGGTAATTGTCAAGAAGAAAGACATTCTCTAAAGCTTTTCATTTATTTATCTTTAAACATTTATTCTATCAAACACAAATTTTAAGAACATTTGAACGGGTCAAAATTAATAATAATAATAATAATATATTATAAAATCCCATTAATCCAAACAAGGGAGCCTTCACTAGAATTCAATTTTATAAAAACAGAAATTAGAAACACAGAATCTTGATCCAAACAAAAGAATATGCCAACAAAAACAAAGACATGTAGGAAATAGGGAAGATGAACTTTAAGTAGAAGCCAGAAAATCACAAAACCTAGACCATAACTTTAGAGTTTCTTCTATTAATGCATTAAATTGAACTCCTCATTTATTCTACTTTGATTTTGTATTAAACAATACGCAACATCTGTAGCAACTCTTAATTAAAGATAGTACTACAAATACCTAACTTCAAATGGCACCATTGACAAAAAAGCTTCTAATTAAGGTTATTTCACCTTTTAGGTAATTATCGATTTAAATTAACAAAAAACAAATTTTACTAAAGTGAGTTTTAATTGTGACTTTATGTAAACCATTGTTAAGAACGATCGGCGGTCGTTCCCGAGGTATTGTCCACTTTGGACTTTGACTTCTTCGTCTGGTAGCTATCAGCGCGTTTTCGAGGTATTATCAACTTTGGAGCAATGTAGAGTTCCATCACGGTTTTGTTCTTAAAAGGTTCCTCAGAAGGTAGAGGGAGGTAGGAATATTTAAATTACGCTTGACCTCGACTACTAAACAATATAAGACTTATTGGGTGTACCAGAACAACTTATATATTTTAGGGTTAAATATGTTTTTGGTCCCTCAAGTTTCAGTGAAATTTGGAATTAGTCTCTCATCAAAAATTTTGACTAATTTAGTCATTCATCTTTAGAAATATGTGGATTTAATCTTTTTAATCAAATCTTGTTAAGTTTATTTGAAGTTTCAAATACGTTTTATAATAATATTTGAGTTAACATTTAAACGAAAATGAGTCAAATGATGTAAACAATTCAAACATTATTATGAAATGCGCTTGAAACATTAGATAAATTTAACAAAATCTAGCTAAAAGGACTAAATTCATACATTTCTAAAGATGAATGACTAAAATGGTCAAAAATTTTGAAGAGGGACCAATTCCAAATTTTACTGAAACTTAATAGATCAAAAACATATTTAATCCTATATTTTAAACTGATTTTATCATTAATCGACATGAGACTTTGGAGTTTGAAAGTAATTAGAAGGTGGTCTAGAGATTGTAAATATGGAGACAAATGTTGAAGCAAATTCAAAGCACAATAAATAAACTGAAAGCAAGTAAAGCCCAAACTTGGGTGGAGGAAACAGTGAGATGATGAGAAAGTCAATGATTGATAGAGTATTGGAAATGGAAATGGGTTAGGGAAGTGAGTGGAAGTGTGGGGCAAGTTTGACAAAGTCACGAGAAGAACAAGTAATGAATAGAAATTTGGCACACAATTTAAATGCAATTGAAGGCTAGACACATAGCGATGGCCGGTGAAAAAGGGGTCGTTTTCTATTCACATTCAATGAAAAAACTTCACTGTTTCGAAGGTTGTTTTTTGGGGTCTACCTTCAATGTTTTTGCAACTTTAGCAGTGCTTGTTTTGAAGTATATTGGTTGGATTAATAAAAGGTGGCTGAATGTGGCATTCCAAGAAATGGTCTAGGTGGGTTGGACCATTAACGTAGGAAGCAAGGTCATGCCATTAATTAAGATTGGAGTGTTATTGTGGTAATCCATTTTAGAAGAAAGAAATTAACCACAATTTTTCTTTTAAAATGCATTTTTGGAATCTGTAGTTTCAAAAATGAATAACCTTGTTCTCTATTAAATTTTTAGTGTTGCAAGTAGTTTCTTAAGCTTTCCAAAATTAAATAGTTTTATTCCATTCGTTATTATTCCAGTTGTTTGCTCTTAGAAAAAGCTAAATAGTCATAAATGATAACAATGTCAATTATTTGTTCATATAAAATGTTAACTCAGGGTTTAATAACGAATTTTAATACATGTTATTATGATAAATAAGTAAATATTTTTTATTAATATATATATATATATATATATATATATATATATATATATATATATATATTAATTTTTGTAAAATCTCTCACTCTTCCATATCTTGATAAAGAAAAAAAATAAATCTTCTCTCTAAACTTCCTTTCTACTTTATTTCTAATTTTATTCTTCTAAACTTCGTCTCTTTCAAAATATGATCATCTAAATGCACTAGTCGAAAAACTAAGAATCATTTTTAATTAATGTGTTAAATATGTCAAGATTAAGTGAAATTTGTAATTAGTCCATCTTCGAAATTTTAGACCAATTTAGTCCTTCATCTTTAAAAATACGTGAATTTAGTCATTTTAACCAAATTTTGTTTAAGTTTATGTGACGTTTCAAACGCGATTTACGATAATATTTGAGCTAATATTAAAAAGAAAATGTGTCAAAGTGTAAACATTTCAAATACTAACATAAAATGTGTTTGAAATGTAGATAAACTTTACAAAATTTAGTTAAAAGGACTAAATCCACGCATTTCTAAATATGAAGAACTAAATTGGTCTAAAGTTTCAAAGAGAAATTAATTCCAAATTTCACTGAAACTTGAGAGACCAACAAGATATTTAACCCTTAATTAATCAACTTTTCAATATGGTAAATTCCTATTTACCTTAATTTTTTTATTGTGTTCATTTTTATTTTTATTTCTTTAAATTTTGGTATCAATGTTGATGGAGTTAGTGAGAAAAGTCATTCTCTCAACTTAGTTAAGATTATACTAAAATTTCGTTGCATTAGAATGTTTTGTTCTAGATCTTTAAAGTTTTCTTGTTTAAGTTGGAAGTTACTTTAGAACAAAGAATTACAAATAAAAGAAATTATTTATGTTTTTTTTTATAGAATGATAAATTATTTGAATTTGGATGTGGCTTGGTCACAATATCTTGATTTTTATGTAGAGATTATATTTGAAAATAATGTGAATGCTTTAAATTGACTAAGAATTTTATTGGAGTTTTTGGTTAATAAAGGATTGTTTTAGAAAGTTTTCAATTTTATACTCTTCTTAAGATTAGAGATGTTAACGGGGCAGCCTGTACCCTACCTGTTGGATAAATATTCGCCTCGTACCTATATCTGTTCGAATATCCGTTGTGTGGGTACTCACATATTTTTTTAATATACACGAATATCCACAGGTACCCGCGAATATTTACAAAAAGAAAATTTTAATATTTAACAACAAATTTTAATCATAAATTTAAATAAAAATATAATGCATAATATTTATAAATTTCAAACAAAGTGCAAATAACCCATTTAAAGAGTATTGAATGACAATTTACAAATAAATGAAGATTTTTTTTTAAAACCAATTGATAAAAAATAACTCATTCAAAACCAATATGTTAATGTTTTAATAATATTTTTAATTTAAATTAGAGTATAACGGGTGCAGATATTCACGGGTACAGATACCATGATACCCGTACTCGTGCCGTTAACATGCGGGTATAAAAAATACTCGTATCCATTACCCATGGGTATCCATTTTCAATATCTATTTCCTACTCGTTATGAGCCGCGAATACACGTGAGTACAGATTTTTTTAATATTCCTAATTAAGATGTTAGTATAATGGATATTTTATGCACAGGTAAAGGGTAGAGTTTCTTAAATATAGATAAGACGAGTAGAGTTAGTTTTTCATATATTAGTTTAAAAGTTCGATGTAAATGGAAATATAGGTTGAGTTTGAATGATCAATGTTGAATTTAAACTAGTTAAGGATAATGTTGGAGTAAATTATGGTTGTATTGATAATTTTGAGTTGTATTTGTTAAATTAGTTTTGAATAAGAGTTTTAAAAATGCATTTGGTTATGCTATATGAAGTTGGTCTTTTGTAGGGATGATAAATAAACTCATTCCCATGAGTATTGTCCGAATTCGTTCTCATTTTGATGGAAATCTACGCATTGATTGGGTATGGGTATGGGTATGGATATGGAGAATCTCCGGCTTTTTCAATTGGGTATGAGGATGGGTATGGAGAAGTACATATCCGCCTCGTCTCCGTCTTCATACCCGCCATAATATTCGTCCCCACCATATCTCCATCCTCGTTTAATAGCATAAACCTTTCATTAATAGGTAATATAAAAAATTTATCTTCTTTGCTCTATTATTATTATTATTTGTTTCTTTGAAGAGCTCTTTTGTTTTGCTAAATCAATTTTTGTTTTTTTAACTTACGTTGATATTTGAAAAGTTTTCTTAGATTTCTAAGGTATTTTTCTTCTTATTATACCTTTAATTATACATTTGTTTTCCTTTGTGCGATTTCATTTAATAGTCTCTCAAATTGTTTCTATGATACAGATTTGATAATTTTCTAATATTTTTATTTGTTGTTTATTTTTATCATGTACAATTAGGAATAACAACGAGGCGGGGCGGGGACGGGTTTTGTTATCCCATACCCATCCCCTTAAAAAAATTCATCTATATACCCAAATCCAATGGGGATCAAAATTTTGTTTCATCCCAATCCCGACGGATAACGAGTATATACTCGTACCCATATTTGTACATGCTTTCTTATGTTCAATATTAATTAATTAATTTATATAAAATAATAAAAATTCTAGTAAAGAAAAGATAATATTATCAAATATTGAATATTAGGAAGAGACTTGTTTCTTCGATATCAAATATTTAAAAAAAAATTAAGTTTCCTTTATGGTTTCCTTAAAATTTTTAGGTTTTTTCCCTATTGTCACGACTAGAACAAAATTTTGATATCTAGCACAAAATTGTTCATTATTTACAAAGTGAGTAGTAGGATAAGGATTACCTAAAACATGTCGTTGAGCATGTGAATTTTTAGACGCCTTTACTTTTCTAATCATGAGTAACAAAATCTTTATACATTATCGATGAAATTTTGTTTATCATCCCTTCCCATTTCTATTTCCATATTTGCTTTTTTTTTTCCACCATAGTACATCATTCCCATCAACTCTGTATGGTGATAATACCTCACCATCCACACTACTCCTATTTTCTCTATCATTTCGATTAGAGTCTCCACACAACTCTCTTGAAGTTATGATTATTCTTCTCATCAGAAGGCCATGAATGCACCTCTTTATAAGTGATGCATCATAAAACTCACATCTAATATCATTAGGAACATACTCATTGTTAGAAGATAATCCTAAAATAAAAAATATTATCTTAACAAAATATATTTTGGTTAAAATTGTAAAAACATATAGATCTTAAAAAATAAAAGTTTGTAAAGGTATTCTATTCAGGAATGATATTTTAGAAAAATAAATATATTAAAAAATAATAATTTTTATATTGATAAATATTTATTCAGAAAATAGTTTAATTTAAAATAATATTTTAACAAATAGTTAAGTGAAAAATTAAAAATATGAAAATTTAATGTTAGAAAGCTAAATATTTAGAGAAGTGATTATCTAGTATTAAATTAAACAAAAAAATATAATATTAATAGTTATTTATTTATAAATAAATAGTATTTTAAGTCCATCACTATAAGAAAATATTTTATTAACAACCCATTTTAGTGACAAGAAATTGTTAGTCATTATCGTCATCAATTTAGATACTGATTTACAAAACTAAAAACTTATTAATTACTAAAATAGTCAGCGTTATAAATAAAAATCGGTTGTTAACGAGTTATTTTTCTTGTATTTAATTGTTTATTTTTAATTTATATAACTTTGCGATAATTTTTAATCATAAGCATAATTATTAAAATAATTATGATGACAGCAATTGAGAATAAAAAATAATGAATATTGCTTCTTTATAAAAAAAAATGTACTTTCGTAATTTATTATTTTCCTTTTAGTACTATTTGAAAAATAATTATTATATTTATAAATATTTTAATTATCATATTTATGATTCACAAATCAATAGTTTAAATTGTATAAAACATATTTCATTATTTTTAAGAGAATTATTTCCTTTTTGTTTTATAAAAATTTTCAAATAAAATTATTTTAAAATTTATAGGTGTTAATTTCTGTAATAATTTTTTTTATATACATATTTCTCTATATAGTTATTGTTTACAATATATGTGTGTCTGTAAATTTGTTTTTAAATAATTAATATTTAAAATTATAATATTTTAATATAATTTTAAAAATATATTTTTAAACTATTTTTTAAAATGGTTGGAAATTTAATATCCAAACGAGACTATATAATTAGTTTGATGACATATTAATTATATATGAAATATTACATCAATAGTTATAACTGATAAGATTTTTTACAATACTTATTTTAGTTTTTTTTTATATTGATTATAAAATTTTTAGGGATCCAAACAATATAGAAAGTCCATTTTTAGGTTAATTTGTAATGTGATTAGTTGAGTTCATGAATTCACAAAAAATACAACATGATTTTGAGAAATCTATCACAATCTAATCAATGTAAAATGAAAAGAAGAAGAAGGAGATTAAGATTAAAATTTAAATCCCCACACACACAAATTGGGAAAATTTGAGATCTAGGGATGAAGTGGAACAACTGAACCACAATTTCAATGAGATGCACAAGCCGACATGCAAATATGCTTACAAAACAAATAAGTTACAAACTGGTCTTTCTTCCTGCACCTCGCACCTCCCTGTTTTTTCTTTTTCATGTACTCCCTTAAAAGTGTGGTACTTTCCAAATTTTTCCTCATTAAAAATATAATAAAAAATTTTCATTTTTAATTTTTAATTTTTTTAAATTAAATATTTTGGAAGATATCTTACATCCGAAAAATACTTTCAAGAATATCTAATTCAAAATATAAAAATGAAATATAAAACATTTTCTTTAAAGAGGTGCAGAAAGAAAATGATGACGTGCAGAAAGAAAGATCCTACCTACAAATGGTTGCAAAAGAGAATAGTATTAAAATCAAACTTTTTATTCTAAGAAGACTTATTTTTCTTAAAGAAAAAACACCTTCACTATATAAGACAAAGACAAAATAACATGCATTAATTTTTCAAAATATAACAATTTATTATATAAACCTTATAAACATCAATCTTCAAACCTTATAAGTTCAATATTTAAAAAACTAATATAAAACTGAAGAAAAAAAAATGTAGTCAAAATTGTTGTATTTATTGTACATTTAAATATGTTATGTTTATAGGTAAAAAAAGATAAACAATATTAATAAATCTGACTATAACAAAAAAATACAGTACATTTTCTCACTCATTAAACACTGAACCCCTAAAAATAATATTAAAATATTTACCCCAAAATAATGTTTACCATAAAAACAACGGTTCATGTAAATTACACTAACATTGTATGAAGAGGCAGAAAGAAAGAGGTAGCTTGGTTTTGTATGATTGTTTGATATGACAGCTTCAAAAATATAAGCCAATTACCATTAAATTGCTATCTGCCGAAAGTGATGGGAACGATATGCACAACCCAAGCTTTTGGATAAGAACAATCCAATATTAAACACAAAATCCACCCTTCATTTTTTTTTTCATGATAAATAACAAACTCCTTTTCTGTCTTTTGTTAATATAATATTCTCTATTAGTTAAAGTATATTGAAATTATAAGTCATAAGTGAAATTAAATAAATAATACATGAAATTCGCTACATTTTCAATTTTTAATCAATAATAAGGTTTATGTATAAAATATAGATAATGGAAAGTATGTTTCTTATATAAGGTACATGCAGCATCAACATTGCTCTTATAATATATACATATATATATATATATATATATATATATATATATATATATATATATATATATATATATATATATTCTATGTTTACTTCTTTTCAATATTACAATCCATCCTCATTGCTATAAAAAATGTTTTTGCTCAATCATTTCAAAGTACACCTAAATCTAAATAAGCGTATTTGACATTGTTTTTAATATTCTATTTCTTTCCACTTTGTTCTTTTTATTTATATCTCTAAATAAAATTTAGCTATTATTGTCAATAACAAAAAGTAAAATTAGATCAGAATTAAAAAAAGTGCATGGATACTTAGAGATTTGAAGATTGTGTTATTCACTATTTTAGACATTATTATTGTTAATGTATATAACCGGCGCAAAATATGTAAAATATAATATTATTATTATATGTAAATGTTTAAAATTTGAGATCTAAAATATTAACACCCTAAAATCACGAAAATATGATATTGTAAACAGAATTCAAGTTATAATAAATTCAATAAAGTTAGTAATATTTTAAAATAAATTTACAGTAATGGAAAACTATATCATAATTATTTACAGTAAACTTAAAGTCAGATCTATTAATTTTAAGTATAATATGATTCTTAAAATAAACATATTTGTGTATTGTAAATTATGCTTATACAAAAATGAATATTTATTTAGTTCAACAAAGGTCACATGGTTACACAATTAAATATTTAATCTGTATAGTAAAACTATGTGTATATTGTAAATTTTAATATATGATATTTTATAAACTAAGTTTTTTTTATTAGTTATAAATTTTAATTATATAGGAACAAAGAAAATCTTAACAAAAAAAAAAATACTAGTCAACCAAGGAAAGAAAGCACAACTCATTGTTCATCGCAGAAAGTATAAATCTTTCTATCTCAGAAAGCTTCCAAAGATTAGAAAGAGAAGGGAAATGGGTAAGGGGGGAATGTCAATTGGTGATAATGGAGAAGACAAAGAAGAGAATATGGCTGCTTGGCTTCTGGGTATAAACAATCTCAAGATTCAACCTTTCAAGCTTCCTGTTCTAGGTATTCATTTTTCCACAATTAACTCAATCATTTCATTCTGGTTTTTTTCTGTTTTCAAATTCTTTTATTGATGATGTTTTCACTGCCATTTTCAAATAATTTGTGTTTTGGAAGGACCCCATGATGTCAGAGTTAGAATGAAGGCTGTTGGTATCTGTGGGAGTGATGTTCACTACCTTAAGGTACATATAATCTTGTTGCATCTACTTTCAATAGTAAGATTAGAAGTGATGAAGCTGTGTTGGAGGAGTTTGATTATCTATGTCTAATTAATTTGCTACAAGATCTGCTCAGTTAAATTAGCAATCTATGATTGATTACATTAATTATTTTATTTATTTGTTTTTTGCATTCTTTGGTTAGACAGCAGGCAAGAGGATGTGAGTTTTTTATTAGGTTGAAATTTTTTGTTGTAGGGGTTATTTCTTGCGTTTATCTATGTTTTCTCCGTTGAAAATTTTCAAATTTGTTGTTTCATTTACTTTTCAGACACTTAGGTGTGCACACTTTATAGTTAAGGAACCAATGGTTATTGGTCATGAGTGTGCTGGGATCATAGAAGAAGTTGGTAATCAGGTAACAAATTTGGTGCCTGGTGACCGTGTGGCGCTTGAACCTGGGATCAGTTGCTGGCGATGCGGCCACTGCAAACAGGGTCGATATAATTTGTGTGATGAAATGAAGTTTTTTGCTACTCCACCAGTTCATGGTTCCCTGGCTAATCAGGTTTGATACAAATTCCATGCCATTAAGTATAGAATCAGTTAACAAAACTGCTTTTAAAATCCTGTGAAGAGACTAACTGCCTAATATTCTAGTAGACTAAAATTTTAAAACCATACGATGAATAGGTAATGTGATCTGTTGTATTCTGTTTCTATAAATGTCTGCACAGATCATCATTATAGTTTCACAAATGTTTTTCATTTTACAAATGTGTAAATTCAGACCATCTAAAAGTACTTATGGAATGACATCTGTATATTATATCCAAGGGACTATTCTTTATATGCCTCATCATGAGAGATTTGTATAGAATCTCTCTCAAATGTTGTGACAGTAGTCTTTTTATTTGCCAGATTAAGCATAAATAAATTCATGGAATTTCTGAAGAAACAAGTAAAATGTTGAAATGAAACCAACTGTTTTCATGTCAATGACTCTCAATTACAAGTGGGAAGTTTCTTTGTCAATTTTCTCCCCCACCTTTGATTTTTCAAATATCTAGAAGAAGGAACTGAAAATATAAATTTATTTTATTTTGAGTTTTAACATGAACCAAATTGTAGCAAACAGTGTGTTCTTGGATGCTTGATAACTGTGCTGTGAAGCATTTCATAAGTAAATGAAGGGTATGCCTTTTGAAATCAATCTGGGGCCTATATAAGCCAAGGAATTGTTTTTCTAGATGAAGATCTGGATATTCTGGGATGAAATCTAGAGTCTGGTGGAAAATCTCAATTGACTAATAGGTTTCAAAAATTATAATTAGTAAATCTCAATTGACTAATATATTCAATCGAGAATTAAAATCATGGATACCATCTTAGTATCTTAATTGCCATGCTGTATGTATTAGTATCATCAGCTTTCCATATGATAATCTTCAACACTTGTTCACAGAAACATTATAACAAGGTAAGTGATTGCTTTACAGAATATTTTGTAAACACACAGCTTTGAACATACATACTACTTAAAATGTTATGAACAAAACCTGCAAGAATCCACTCAACTTGCAAGGATAATAAGAATAATGTGCTGTCCAGTTTGAGTATTCAACTTTGATATTTAATGTTTAATATGATTTTTTTCAGTGTGAATTATGATTTTTGCATTGGAAAGTGTTCTATTTAAAACTGCTCTTACTCTGATTCCAGGCATGTAATTGAAACTGAACTCTTGTACTGAATATTCCTAAGTATGAGACAATGGTTATCTTGTAGTCTATCATGTACATATGATATGACCATGACTAGTAAATTACAAATAATAATTATAGCCATGGGTGAACTCCAATGAAAACCCTTGTTTGAGTTTCCTTTTTCTCTTTTATAGATAGTGCATCCTGCAGACCTATGTTTTAAGCTTCCAGACAATGTGAGCCTAGAGGAGGGGGCCATGTGTGAACCCTTAAGTGTTGGTCTTCATGCTTGTAGAAGAGCTAATATTGGACCAGAAACAAATGTGTTGGTCATGGGAGCTGGACCCATAGGACTTGTTACACTGCTTGCAGCTCGTGCTTTTGGGGCACCCAGGACTGTCATTGTGGATGTTGATGACTATCGTTTATCTGTTGCAAAATCTCTTGGTGCAGATGACATTGTTAAAGTCTCAACAAACATTCAGGTATTTAGAATCGTTATGTCTCCATTCATCATTTCCTATATATTCTGTTGACACTTAATATGCTCTTCTCCTTGAAAGAACTGTTGTTAGATCACCACTTATTACTCTCTGTCTTCAGTTGTCAGGTTTTAGTGCTTGGTTTCTGTAATATGGTTTTGAAAGAAGGCCATTTAAATGTGTTTGTGTGACAACACATTTATATATTTACTGTGCATTTCTGTGTGCATCCATGAATAGCAATGAAACCATATTTTAAATACACTTCTTTGTAGGATGTGGCTGAAGAAATTGAGCTGATACAAAAGGTTATGGGAGCTGCTATAAATGTTACCTTTGATTGTGCTGGTTTTGACAAAACCATGTCTACAGCACTGGGTGCTACTCAGCCCGGTGGCAAAGTTTGCCTAGTGGGAATGGGACATTCTGAAATGACCGTCCCACTCACCCCTGCTGCAGCAAGGTATATGTTGATTTTATTAAAAAGGTTAAATATATTTTTAATCCCTAAATTTGGATATGAAATTGGAATCCGTTTCTGTCCGAAACTTTGATATATTTTGGTTCCAAATCCTTTAGTCCTCTTAATCTAACGATGTTAATTTTATTTACATGTTAAACGGTGTTTCAGACTGACATTTGAGTTAGAATATGTCAAATGGTGTAAATAATTCAAATGTCAATCTAAAATGCAAATGGGTTAAAAGGACTATATCCATTCATTTTTAAAATTTAAGGACCAAATTATATTAAAGTTTAAAACAAAGACGAATTCCAATTTTGCATTAAAATTTAGGGACTAAAAACATATTTAACCTTTATTAAAATAATAAATAACAAGAACTTATGTCATGTTTAAGAGACTATGATTCATGCATACACTACGTATATCAGATGCAACAATTTGATTCTCTTAAAAAGTTTATGATGTATGACATTTGGTAGTGATGGTTTATCATACATTATTCAGGGAAGTTGATGTGATTGGAGTTTTTCGCTATATGAACACATGGCCTCTTTGTCTTGAGTTTCTAAGGAGTGGAAAAATCGATGTGAAACCACTTATAACTCACAGGTTTGGGTTCTCTCAAAAGGAAGTGGAAGAAGCCTTTGAAACAAGTGCTCGTGGTGGTACTGCCATCAAGGTCATGTTCAATCTTTAGAAATTGTCTTATTTTGAACAAATCATGTACTTACATGTTCATGCTCATGCTCATGCTAAATACCAATGTATTTATCACTTGGTTTATGAATAAAGTGGCTCAAAGAAGCACTTGTGAAAATGTGAATGGTAACTGCAGCATCTACAGATTCAGTTATGAGGTGAAACCTTTGCTTTTCTTAATATGTGAATGAGTAAACCCTCAAATTTGTTAATAAGTAAGCCATTGAGAGATTAAATCTTCATTTTGGTTCTTAAGAAGAATCATGAATGCTGCACATTATTAATTTGGATACTACTTAAAAACTCAATTTGGATTGGTCGGTTGAATAAATCCAACTGAAAAGAAAAAGCCATCGTAGTTCGTGGATTCAAGTCAAAATTTTTAATCCGTTATGTTTCTGACCCAATTATGATACAATTAAAACGTTTAAAAAGCACAGAGAACTGATAAATTATTGAATTTTGAGCATAGTAGCATCTCAGTTTTTTCTGAGAAAAAAGTCAGAAAATCGATCAAAGGTAGCTAAAGTGCAATTCAATAATAATTATTTAATTTTAACATAGATACAAACTTGTGAGTTAACTGGATTTACCTTGGGTTTTAATCGAGTTAGATAGAAAAAAAATCATTTTTTTAAATGTCGGTTAAACTGAATTAGATTTACTTAATTCATGGATTAAGTAAGTTTGAAATAGGTTGAAGATGGATTGACTATAATTTACTAACAATTCTTTATTATATTTTACTATTTTTTCATAATTTTTTTATATATAATTATTTACTATAATTATGTAAGTTCATCATTTTATCATTTTAAAGATTAAAATGTTGTTCATTAATTTAAAAATATTTCTAGAAATATTTAATAAAAATTTAATTTTAGTAAAAATATCACTATAAGATTTATACAAAAGTAGATTGAGTGTCAATTTAAGGAGGAACAATATTACTTTATTTTTGAAAAAATTGGGATTAAATTGAAACTAAAAATAAATATAGGGATCAAATAAAATCATTTTGACATGTTACACAACTATGAAATGACATATGTAAAAAATAAAAAAAAAATCAAAATAATCAGAAATTGACATGTGACATTGACTTTAATACTGTTTGATTAAACTAACGGTAAGAACCAAATTGAATCATTTTTTTAAAATAAGGACTAAATTGAAACAGAAAAAATTTGAGAACCAAATTGACATTAACTGACAAATACAAAAACCAAAAGAATAATTTAACTTAAAACTATAAACAACACAAATTAAATTAAAAATAAATCAACATAAATCAAACTGAATTTTTTTTTTTTAACTTTTAACGTTTATTACGCATTTCATTTCAGTTACCATTAGAACCGAAACAGTAACAATGAAATATGTCTCGATTAAGAACTGTAACAAAAAAATAACATTTTTTATTCCGGTTAAATATACCTTAAGTCTTAAAGTGATGTTAAATAGTTAAAATAACAGTTGTAGAAACTATTTTCTTACGTGAAAACAAAATAATAATAATTAGAGATGATTTTTTTTAAACCTAAAATCTGAAAATTATGAAAATAATTTAAATAAAACTTGTATTAGTTAAAATTAATTAATTATAATATGTTAATTTGGGTCGACATCAACACTTTTTTTTCATTTTTGGAATATCTAGGATTGCTAGGAGTTTCGTGTGGCTTAGAATTACTGAAAACAGGACTCAGTTGCAATTATAGAACTGTTAGACCCCGAATCAAAAAGACCAAAAGAATTGAATCGAAGAAGTGAAATACAATAATACACGAAACGAAATCAAACATTTTTGAGTGGTCCATATGAAGCTGCCATGATCAAAAGTTAGAGTTAGGTCATTTACATTTCTTTTATTTACTTATTTATTTATGTATTTATTTATTTTATTAAATATCATTCTCAATGGCATGGAACCACCAAACCCTGTGGGCCATCAATACTGAATTATAATATTATAATAATATATTAATTATAATATTATGATTTAGAAGTATAGCTCTACTGGAATAAATGTACTTTCGAAGTTTCCGAATATGGTCAATGGTAGTGGTTGTTGACCCACTTAGTAGTAATAACCCAAAGAGAAATGAGGAAATAACCAAAAGAAATCAGATACCAAAAATTTAATTAAGGAGTAAAAAAAGGAGAGAAAAATGTAGAAAAGAGAGTGAAAATGGAGAAAATTAAAGAAAATAATATTGTGAATGTTATATGATATATAAAATAATATTTTAATGGATTAAATATGTTTTTTTATGTCTTAACTTTTAGTAAAAATTGTAATTAGTTCCATCCGTCTCTCGATTTTAGAAATATGTAAATTTAATAATTTTAATCAAATTTTGTTAAATTTAGTTGACGTTTCAAACATG
The DNA here is from genome assembly GCF_037176805.1 of Vigna unguiculata. NCBI lineage: Eukaryota > Viridiplantae > Streptophyta > Magnoliopsida > Fabales > Fabaceae > Vigna > Vigna unguiculata. Next base: position 45,431,201 of record NC_140795.1, on the reverse strand, counting down.
TTTAATGAATTTTTGACACATTTTCGTTTTAATGTTAGCTAAAAAATATTAAATAAATTTAACAAATTTTAATTAAAAATATTAAATTTACGTATTTTTAAAAATGGAATACTAAATTAATATAAAATTTTAAAGAAAAATTAATTTTAAATTTTACTGTTAAAAGATTAAAAACAAATTCAATTTTATTTCATGTGATTAAATCGAAAGATTACAATCTTATAAATCCGTCTTCTCCTTTATCTGCAAATCACTAAATGCAAAACAAAAGCTTTATTTCCAAAAAGTTCTCCCAAAATCAAACTCAGTCTTAGTCTTTTAAATTTATTTTTTAAATTATTTATTTGAGAATATTTTCATTTCTTATCACATTATTAATTGTCTCCACAAGTTGGCATCATTACCAACATTCATGTTAAGAATCGCATGCGTCACTAAAGTTATAATGGGAAAACTTATTTATTTAACTTCGTTTATTAAGATATTTTTGTAGTTTCTAAAATTTAAATAAAATTTTTGTGGTAATCCTTCAAATTTGAAATTAATATTTTTAACCCTAAATGTAAAAAGGATATTTAAAGTCTCATAAATTTGACTGGTTTTTCAAATTGAGAATTATTTAAAAAGTTAAATATAATTTTATCATTTCACTTTTAGTAAAAATTAAAATTTGATTAGTTTATCTTTAAAATTTTTATTCAATTGAGTCCTTCAACTTGCATTAATTTAGTCGTTTTAATCAAATTTATTAAGTTTTTCTATATTTAAATGTTTTTCATAATAACTAATATTAAAATGAAAATGTATTGAATAATGTAAATAGTTCAGATGCTATCATCAAACACGTTTGAAACATCAAATCAACTTAATAAAATTTGATTAAAAAAATTAAATCTACATATTTCTAGCATTGAAGGACTAAACTAGATAAAAATTTCAAAAAATAACTAATTCCAAGTTTCTCATAGTTTTGAGATAAAAAAAAAACATATTTAATCTAATTTAAAAGTAATTTTGAAGATTTCTAATTAAAAAAGTAATTTATTTTAATTTTTAAAGTTAACAGTAATCATTTGTTGACTTAATTAGCACATACTAATTTGAGAAAAACGATTATAAGAGTGTTTGAAATATTTTTCTCCTATTCTCGCTCTCACCATAATAGCAAAAGTACTACAACGGCAATGGCATTCCTTCATATTTTTTTTTCCTTATTTTTTTTAATATTGTTAAAATTAACGCATAACTAAATGTAACATTTCTTTAATTCACGAGATTTTGAAAGCTTGAAATTATGAATATATTTATCTTCCAACATTATCCATCATTTGAATTTTGGAAGTTTAAAATTGTGAAAATGATATCTCTGTAGTTATAAGAAAACATGCCATTAAATTACTTAAACTTTCCTCTGACTAAAAATAGTTAATCATACAGTGTAGGTGACTTTTTTTCAATCCCATATTTTTTTTCTGTAGAGAAAAAAAATAAACAAAATCAATGCTAATTATGAATTAGAGATGTTAATTTGAACATTTCCATTCAAGAGACTCAAGGAAAACATCATCATGGATTGAATTTTTAATGATTCAATCCACATCCATTTTGGATCCAAATAATTGGATTAGATTTTCGATCCAAATCCATTTTTTCAAAAAAAGTAGATTGAATTTTTTTAAAATCCAGATCCAAATATTTAGATCAAGTTTAAATCTAGATCCAAATATTTGGATCAAGTTCATAATCCAAAATTCATTTTTCATAAAATAAATTTAAATTCAATTTTTTAAAACTTGTGTACATAAGCTGATACCATAGAATTTGACAGATTTTTTGTTGGGGCCAACGAGGCCAAATTTCAGCATGAGATAAACTTGGATGACTTTCGAACGAATTTCGGTCGAGGACAACGTGACCAAATTTGGGCCAAGGTCGACTTGACAAAATTTCAGTCGAGATCGACTTGATTAGATTCTACTGAATTTCGGCCAAGGCTATTTTGGATAATATGACCAAATTTTGGCTATAGTCAACTTGGCCAAATATGACCACATTTGGGCCAGGGCCTAATTAGTCAAAATTTCGGTCAGGGTTGACTCCACTAAATTTGTCAGTCGGGACCGACTTGACTGAACATGGCCAGATTTCGATCACAGCCGACTAAGTTGAATATAGTCAAATTTCATTCGGGACTTACTCGACCAAATACGACTAAATTTGGGCTAGTACCGAGTCGACCAAATTTTGGTCATGACCAACTCGATTAAATTTGGCCAAATTTATGTCAGGACCAACTCGCCTAAATATGACCAAATTTCGGTCGTGATCGACTCTGCCAAATACGACCAAATTCAGGCCAAGACCAACTCAGTCAAATTTTGGTTGAGGCCAACACGACCACCGAATTTTGACCAGAGCCGACTCGACTGAATTCGGCCGAATTTCGATCGTGGCCGACTCAGTTGAATACGGCCAAATTTTGATCGTGACCGACTCATTTGAATACGGCCAAATATCATCCTAGGTCGTCTCAGTCGAATACGACTAAATTTGGGCCAGGGCCGACTCGGTCAAATCTCAATCGGGGCCAACTCGATTGAATTCGACCAAATTTTGACTGGAGCCAACTAGGCGAAATACAGCCAAATTTTGGTCGCGGTTGTCTCGGCCGAATACGGTCAAATTTTGTCTAGGTCGACTCAGCCCAATGCAGTCAAATTTGGGTCGGGGTGAACTCAACCGAATACTTCCAAATTTTGTGCAGGATCAGCTGGGCCAAATCTCGATCGAGACCGACTTGACAGAATTTGGCCTAATTCAGCCAAATTTTGTATAGGGTCATGCCAACTCAATCAAATACGACTAAATTTGGGCTAGTTCGTCTAAACCTTTAGCCTAACCTAACCAAAAATAGAAACTAAAAATTTGGATTGAATATTTAGGATTATCTATTTTGAAAATCTAGATTTAGAGTATGAATATACAATCCATAAAATATATAAAATGTATATCAGATTGATATCCAAATCCAATAAAATGGATTGAATTTTTAATAAAATAAATATTAAATGGATTGAATCATAGCAAAAATGGATTAGATCATGAAAATTAGATTTTTTGCCTATCCTTAGTTTAACTTTTCAGATCATCCTCTACTTCCTTTCGCTCATTTAAGAGTTCAATATTATAAATTATTGTTGTTATCTTCATAATTTTAATTTTTATGTGTTAAATAAACATTAATTATTACTTTTACCCTCATATTTTTATTCTTTCACTTTTATGTGTATTTAATCTTTTTTTATTAATAATTTTTTTTACAAGAGTATAATTTAAATTTGTTAGTAAAAACTTATGGATACATTAACAATTTCTTTATTAAACTTCTAAAATTTTCAATTAAATTGTAAGGTTTAAAGTTTATGAATATAAATTTTAAAGTTTAGTGTTTACGGACGTCTCACGTCGCACGTTGCACGTCGTATGTCTCACGTCGCACGTCTCTCACGTCTCACGTCTCTCACGTCTCACGTCTCACGTCTCTCACGTCTCACGTCTCACGTCTCACGTCCCAGGTCCCACGTCCCACGTCTCACGTGTCACATCTCATGTCTCACGTCTCACGTTCCACGTCCCATGTCTCACGTCTGACGTCTCACGTTCCATGTCTCTCACGTCTCACGTCCCAAGTCCCACGTCCCGCATCCCACGTCTCACGTCCCACTTCCTATGTCCCACGTCTCACGTCCCACTTCCCACGTCCCATGTCTCACGTCCCACGTCCCACGTCCCACGTCTCACGTCTCATGTCTCACGTCTCTCATATCACGTCTCTCGTCGCACGTCTTATGTTGCACGTCCCACGTTCAACGTCTCACGTCCCATGTCCCACGTCTCACGTCTTACGTCTCACATCTCATGTCTTACGTCCCACGTTGTCTCACGTCTTACGTTCCACGTCATCTCGCATCCCACGTCTCACCTCCCACGTCTCACATCTCACGTCTCATGTTCTACGTCTCACATTCCACGTCTCACGTTCCACGTCCTACGTCTCACATCTCACGTCTCACGTCTCACGTCCCACGTTCCACGTCTCACGCCCCACGTCCCACGTCCATGTCTCACGTCCCACATCTCACGTCTCACGTCTCTCCTCTAACGTCTCTCGTCGCACGTCTCACATCGACGTCTCATGTCCTACGTTCCACGTCTCCCACGTCTCACGTCGTTTCACGTCTCACGTCCCACATCCTACGTCTCACGTCTCACGTCCTATGTCCCACGATCCACGTCCTATGTCTCATGTCTCACATCCTACATCCCACGTCTCACGTCGCACGTTCCACGTCCCACTTATCACGTCCACGTCTCACCTTCCACGTCCCACGTCGCACGTCTCACATTATTGTACTGAAATACTTGATTCTTTCATAAAATAATGGTGTTTTGGTTTACTGGTTGCAGTATAGCTAAGGTTCTTCTTTGTTGTTTATCCTTCTTTAGATAATAGTTTCTTATTGATCAAAAGAAGGAAGAGAAAGGACATTATTTTAACGGAAATATGAAAGCTAACCTTATGCAACAACAATAATTTGAAGCTTTTGCTATCATTACATGGATGATTTTAGAAAAGTGTTTAGATGTTGGCAAGTAATATTTTTTTATTAGTTTTCTGTTCTACATTCAATATGCGAAGAGATGTGTCACAAAATTCTAATCAAAGGTGGGCAAAAAATCCATTTTTTATAATCCAATCTATTTTTTCTATGATCTAATCCATTTAATATATCTATTTTATTAAAAATTCAATCATTTAAAATTCATTTTATTAGATATGGATATCAATCTGATATATATTTTATATATTTTATGAATTGGATATTCATTCTCTAAATCTAGATTTTCAAAATGGATAATCCAAAATATTCAATCCAAATTTTTAGTTTATATTTTTGGTTAGGTTAGGCTAAAAGTTGAGACCGACTAGTCCAAATTTAGTCGTATTTGATTGAGTTGACGTGACCCTGTACAAAATTTGGCTGAATTCTGTCAAGTCGGTCTCGATCAAAATTTGGCCCAGCTGGTCTTGGACAAAATTTGGAAGTATTTGGTTGAGTTCACCCCGACCCAAATTTGACTACATTGGGCTGAGTCGACCTAGATAAAATTTGACCGTATTCGACCGAGACAACCGCGACCAAAATTTGGCTGTATTCAACCTAGTTGGCTCCACTCAAAATTTGGTCGAAGTCAATCGAGGGCCCCGATTGAGATTTGGCCAAGTCGGCCCTGACCTAAATTTGTTCGTATTTGGCTGAGATGGCTTAGGGTGAAATTTGGCCGTATTCAAATGAGTCGGTCACGATCGAAATTTGGCCGTATTCAACTAAGTCTGTCACGATCGAAATTTGACCAAATTCAGTCGAGTCGGCTCCGGTCAAAATTCGATTGTGTTGGCCTCGACCAAAATTTGACCGAGTTGGTCCTAGCCTGAATTTGGTCGTATTTGGCAGAGTCGATCGTGACCAGAATTTGGTCATATTTAGGCGAGTTGGTCCTAACCTAAATTTGGCCAAATTCAGTCGTGTTAGTCATGACCAAAATTTGGTCAAGTCGGCACCGTATTCGGTCGATTAAGTCCAGAACGAAATTTGACTATATTTAACTTAGTCGGCCGTGATCGAAAATTGACCATATTCAGTCAAGTCGGTCCCGGCCGACGAATTTAGTGGAATGAACCATGACCGAAATTTGACTGATCAGGCCCTAACCTAAATGTGGCCATATTTGGCTAAGTCGGTTATGGCCAAAATGTAGTCGTATGAGGCAAAATCGACCCTGGTCGAAATTCAGTTGAATCCAGTCAAGTCAATCTCGACTGAAATTTTGTCAAGTCAACTTTGGTCCAAATTTTGTCACATCGTCCCCGACCGAAATTCGTTCGAAAGTCATCCAAGTTTATCCCATACTAAAATTTGACCTCGTTGGCCTCGACAAAAAATCTACCAAATTCTATAGTATCAACCCTATCAAAAATCTAATCCACATCCATTTTGGATCCAAATAATGGATGTGGATCCAAATTTGTGTTCATAAGGCTGACACCAAAGAATTTGACAGATTTGGCCAAATATTTCCAAATTTTGTCCAAAGTCAAATCTTGATCGGAACTGACTTGACAAAATTTGACCTAATTCGGCCAATTTTGTATAGAATCACGCCAACTCAATCAAATACGACTAAATTTGAACTAATCTGTCTCAATCTTTAGCCTAACCTAACAAAATATATAAAGTGAAAATTTGGATTTTGGATTATTTATTTTGAAAATCTAGATTTCGAGAATGATTATCCAATCCATAAATTATATAAAATGTAGATTAAATTGATATCCAAATCTAAGAAAATAGATTTTAAATAGATTGAACTTTTAATAGAATGGATATTAAATGGATTGAATCATAAAAAAAATGGATTGAATTATAAAAATTGAATTTTTTGCCCACCCTCAGAAAACATAATCAGGTTCGGTACAATAAATCGTTTTTAAATTTGGATGACAATAATTTTATCTAAAAAATTGAAAAAGTGATGTACAAACATTTAAACTCTATATATAAGGGACATATCAGTAACTAATTAGGATGTATTCCACCTACAGAAACAATTATGGCTTCAAAACCAGGAAGAAAGATTATTATTAAGAGGAAACAAAATAAAAATAACTACAATTAAAGATACACAAATTAACACAATCAGCTTTGACACAATTTCTCTCACAATCCAATCTGCAACTGAACATCAAATCACAACTAAGACAACTTTACTCCAAAAATACATCGACCGAGTAAGAAGGAACTATACCTCCTAATTATACAAATAAAAAAGAAAACAAGAGTTATCGTATTCATATTTCGTCAAGCTCATGATCACTAGAAAAATAATACAACAGATGAAACAAGACCAGTTACTTGTAAATGACAAGCAACAAACATTTATTTGGTGTGTGTAAACGCGTAGGAGGTGTTAAGTAATAATGCTAAATAATGTTGTGAATTCACAAAATGTTACAAGCATCAATAGGAACGCCCTACTTGAGCACAGCTTTGCGCCAAGCATATCCACTCAACACTAAAACCAAAGCTCACATTCTAAACGCAAGACTACTTCCGCAAACTTAAATTACATACAATCCCTTTACCTCTCTTTTTCTGCCTCTTCCCAATCTCAGCCTTAATTCCCTTCTTGCAGCTAAAACGATTACAAAAAGGAAGACCAGAAGAAACTAGTAAAACATTTAAATGGAACATATTGTAAATGTCACTTTATTGGACGGTAGCGGTTGCCTCCGCTGACCAATTCCACACTCTTACTTCACCAGTACCATCTCCGGTGAAGAATATGCCGTTAGGTCCTATCTGGATTGCTCGTACCTCTTGTTTAGTTAATATCTTACCCCTCTCTGCAAATCTGAAAAGAAATGGGGCAAACATTGAATAATGAGAGCATGAATGAATACGATGTAAACTTTATTTCCACCACAAGTACAAACAGCCATATAAGTTCTTATTTCTCTAGAATTGAAATTTATTCAGCATTGTGCGTATTTCTCTCTTACTAGTTTTAATATGAAATGATAACTGGCTTGGGTTTCATTTGGTTGTATTAAAAAAACAAGCTTAATTTATTATGCAAGTCATTAATTCCACTTGCAACATATAGAAGTAAAAACCATACAATTCAGTTTTGTAGAGAACCATATGGGGCAATTATTTAGTGGTTTGTACTCTGTAGTGGAAATAAGAGAACCAAATAAGAGCATGAACAGGAGATCAACTACTTACGATGGCAGATCATAGAGGCGCACAGTGTTGTCATTGCAAGCACCCAACAAAATGGGCTTGCCTTGTGAGTCATGCATCCCACATAGGGTAAGTATACCCTGCACACAAATAAAAAATCGTCAGAATAATGAAAGCCACCACATCACACACTCAACAAACCCCACCAGCCAAATTTCAAGTGCAAGTAATTACTGTTAAGGATATATAAATATACATCCTTGTAAAAACAATAACTCCATTTCGTTTTCATTTTTATTCAGTGAAAGAAACAGTTATATTATAACAAAAAAGTAATAAACCTTGAAAATAATAATGCAGCAAATGAGTGCACGAAAAAATAGAAAGTAGGTGGACTGAAGTATAGCAGCAGTGACAGATGCAGGGGAGGCAGGCATGGCCTATGTTCTCACCCTCCTAGATTTTTGTAATTACAATATATAAAATATTTACAGCTATTGGACTGCCCTCCCCCTCTATTTACTTTGGTACCCTTTTTCTGATAAGTAATATATTGGGTTAGAGGATTAGAGATGGTGCTTCTTTCCGACACTTAGTCTTGGTACGTGTATAAATATGGTGAGCGTAATATTTATAAATCGTGCTTCTTTCAACGGATGTAAGATAGACTGCGATATCATCTTTGAAATTGGTTTAAGCTTAACTTTACAAAACTGATTAGTAATGTAAGAATTGCCCCTATTTATATGCTATATTTTAATATTATCTTTAGTCAATGTGGGACAGTTCTTTCCAATACACATCCCTGTCTAGCACTATTGGGCTTGGTACGTGTATGATAAGTGTCCCTTTTAATGAAATCTAAAAGGGGCTTTAACATCGTCGTACAAAATGATTTAATGCTTAACTCAGTCCTCCAAAGCCAATCTGTAATCTGAGGATTGTTCCTAAGCTACTTGTATATTGTATTTTACACTATCTCTAGTCATCGAGGGGTTTTTCAATACAGCTCCAAAACTTCTTTCCCTATGGCTTAACACTTATTAGATATGCTCCACACAAGCATGCTTTGAAAGTGTTACTATATCCATATTCAAGTCACTTTTTTGTCTTGTGACCTCGTTATTTTTGAGGATTGAAATATTTCGAATAGTATTATCACCAAGGAAAGCTTACAACATATATATGCTCCTTTCTGATCAAGTCCCTATCCAGTTGCATGCAAAAGCAAAACTACCCAGAGTATTTTTCATGATCGGAAACTTGGGCAACATTTTTTATATTTTCTAAACCACATACATCTTGGGAGAATTTGAGTTCAGCTCAAGAGGAGTAGAGCTGGATCATTGATAGCAGAACTAAGGATTGATTCCACACAATTATGAGATATCAACATTTCAAACATCATAGTATAATAAATCAATTATCCAAGGGAAAAGTAAATAATAGAATACATACATGTTCCTCATTGTGAGTATATGTGACTTCCAAGTTTCCGCTTTCTGTAGCATACCATACCTGCAGAAATCAAATACTAATTGCAGAACTTACATATAGTCAATAATACATATACAGCCAGTAAAATTTGCAAAACCAACCTTCACAGTTTTGTCCAAGGAACAAGATAAAAGGAATTGTTCCCAGCAGAGAACAGACATCACAACAGATGTGTGCTCTGTTAGTGTCTGTATACATTGCAAGGTTTCAAGGTTCCATACCTGAAGGACAACAACCAATTGGAAGCAATGTGTCAAATTAACAAACCAAACCCTATTATCACATTGCTTAAAAAGAGACCAAAGAAAACGAACAATACACATGACAAGGAGCACACGTAAAACTTACTCTTATTGTATTGTCCATTGACCCAGAGTAAAGTCTATTAGCACCAACAACTAATGAAACAACACCACGAGAATGACCTTTAAGTGATGCAGCTGGCTCGAAGCAGTTATTACCTACATTAAACTTCCATGCCAATATAGATCCATCCTGCAATAGAAGTCATTTCATTACATATTAAAAATTAAGATGGTATTCCAAATGTGTAGACAAGTCAGAACTTTTTCTTCGGTATTCCGTTCTCATTTTCAATAATAACAAAATACAATGGGCTTTGAAAGATGTTTTGATTGAGTTTTATTGAAAATATTTCCCAAGATCACAGAAGCATAAATTGATTCATTGTTTGGGAGTTAAAAGGTACCCAACTACCTTAATAGTTAATGCTTGGAGATCATCACACAACCCTTCACATAAATAATATGAGATTCAAGGTATCACAGTCTCCGCATCACGAATTAGTCCTCCTTAGGCATAATCAATGGCCTATAGTCCAAGCCAAGATATCCACCAGCAATCAGAAATATCCCACATTCCCAGCTGACAATTGCTTAAAAACAATTGTCACACCTCATGTGCAAGCGCAACTAGGCATTAGACAGAACTTCTTGGCCAATTAGATGGCCTAAAAGAATAATATGGGTTGTTTTATTAGCGAGTAGTCAGTGCTATAAAGCATCATCCAATCCAATCCTTTACATCATAAGACCTGTGCTATGACATAATTATTTACTATTTACAATCCTATCATCCGTCATTTTCCTTTCATTTCGTCTATGCTATGTTGGTTAGAGAGAAAAGAAATTGAGAGTGAAAGAGAAAAGAAAGGAAGAGAAAGAGGTAAGAAATGACTAAAAATTGAAGTTGTTTGGTTGAAAATAAATAGAGTATAAAAGAAAAGAAAGAGAGAAAAATAAATAAAATATGCATATTATTGTTAGTATTATATACACATTTATTCATAAAATAAAATAAAACTGTTTATAGAAAAATAAGAAAGCAACTAAAAAAACTCTCTCGTTGCCAGTTCAGCGCAATTCTTCTGTTATTTAAGAAGAAATGAACAGTAAAACACTTTCGGTTCATTTCTTCTTTTTTGTCAAACCAATTGCAAATTTCAAAGGCAGTGCTCTTCAACGCATTTCTTCTCTTTTCATGGCAAACAAACTGACCGTTAAGGTATGTATGGGAGTACGATTTTGGGGAAAAGAAAAAGGAGAATTTTTCCATTTTTAATTAATATTTTCTCATTTTAATAAAAAAAAAGAAAAATAAAATGATAGATTATCATAAACTAAATGATAAATCTTCTGATTCTTTTAATAATAATAAGTAACATATAACTCTTAAACTAAAAATAAAATTTTCTTCTCCCTTCCCTTTCCCTACAAGGCCCCAAACCAGACATACCCCACCGATTCTCCTAGTTATTTTTCTCCAAATATATTGCACTTACAAAATTGTATCAATAGCAAGGTAAAAGGCAAATAGTCTTATTAAATGTTTCTCCTTTAATGCCTTCATTGCCCGATGTCAGCCTCACCCATCAGCCCTAAAATTAACCTAAACATTGTCATCTGTAATGCCACAACTTTAGTCCCCTAACATTATTGTAAGATGCAACTCTAAAATGTTTAATCCATACAAGCATAACAGATGGGAATGCACTTTTTCATCTCATCCAACAGATCCCAAGCACCATGAAGATAATCAGAATTAAAATCAGGACCACTTACTGGGTGAAAAAAATAAATCATGAGTTGAAAAAAACAAATCATTGTCAAAGGGAAAGAAAATATTTACCTGTGTACCGGCAAAGAGCATATCATTGCTTACAACAAGAGCATAAACTTGTCCAACGGGGCCATTTAGACTTAGCTCCATTAAATTTTGAGTGTTCCAGGCCTGCAGCATCAATGTCATCAACCAAAAGAACATCACTTATGATGTAAGGAGCAGTGAAAAGAACATACCATAGCAAAAGCATTTCACTAAATTATAGAGATGTATTTTATTTGAAAATTTGCAGGGTACAAAATAAGAGAAAAACAAAAGTGATGCCTATTTCTCTTTCCTACCTTGACAAAATTGGGTATCCCAACAAAAACCCAGGGGCCTTCACTGATCATGCAACCTACTTCACCACCAAGATTGATCACACCTACACACTGCAAAGGAGCAAGGACAAACAAAACCAAGATCAATCTCACCTTTTCAACAAGGAAATAAAAAATAAAGAAAAATACAATATTTACTGCAGACCTTGAAATTTGGAAACAAAATAGAGAAAAGAGGAGCATTAAGTCAATTGTAATCATTTTAAAGAGACAGAATAATGCATGCTTCACATGGTACGAACAAGCAAAATCAAACTTGGAAGTAATAAAGAAATTCTCCTACTCCAAGGATATAGAAGCCTTGATATGAAGCTCCTTTTTATAATCATATGGATCAATATCCATGTTAATGATAAAATAAGGAAAACCTTTTTCAAATCCAAGAGATATAGAAGCCTTGTTGTGAAGCTCCTTTTTTTCACAATCACTACTAGACCTAACAAATCTTTTGTTGTTGAAGTTGTTAGTCTATTCATGCAAATTCCTCGTGATGCCCACTATAATGTTGTGATTCACAATAACATATACCATAAAAGAGGAGAAGGGCAAGGACCGTTGTATGAAGATAAAGGAAATACACAGAACAACGACATCGATCACTTGTGAACTTGGGTAGATCAAACAAATTATCCACAAGTTGAAGCCTTGTGAGATTCAAAAGTGATAATCAAGCAGAACTTCATATTGTCTCTAATCACGTTTGAATAAAGAACCAGACACAGAAATTGCTTGTCATTTGTTCAAGAGAAATTGTTGTGCAAGTAAATTAGTATTGAATTTATCAACTCCCAATAATGATCAACTTGCGAATGCTCTAAGACTTTGAGAGGTCTTTGTGTTCCAAGCTTGGTACATACAACCTATATGCTCCAGCTTGAGAGGAAGAGTTAGAAAAGTTTATTATTGTATTTTGCATAACTTCATAAAAGTTGTATGTTGTTATAACTGTCAGTCATATAGAGTCCGATGTGTAGGGTTTTAGTCTACTTTTCTACTTCTGGATCGGGTTCAGACCCTTAATTTATATAAATACATAGATCTTCTGAGATATCATCTCTCAGGCACCATGTTCTATATCTATTATTCACAACTGCGGGAAAAGAGAAGTTGTATGTACATTTAAAATTGAGTCAATTGGCATTACAAAACAAAGCAAAACACTGATAGTTATCACCTTTCCAGACTGGCAGTCCCAAATCCTAGCCGTCTCGTCAGTGCTTCCAGTATACAGCTTATCTGAACCAGAGGGAAAAGCGATTGCACTCACAGCCTGTTCATTCAACAAAACCAACAAGACCCATACCATCAACTCTAATAACCGAAACACACACTAGTAAACATGTTATCAAATATCAACATTTCACAAAGCCTACATTAACACAGGCTCAGTTCACACTTAACCCTATATATGAAGCCACACAACCAGCATTTAAAACACAATTAGAATTATAATCACATGGCATCGTAGAATCCAACGATAAATATGATGTCAAGCACATGCTTGAAAGGTTTTAACAAACGGCCAGTGACCACAATTTCAGCCGCAGCATCGAGGTCTAAAGTCACCACAGCTAAGCCACATTTCTATGCAATTTCTCACAACATCAAGGATCAAACAAAACTGCAATCACAACCGTGATTTAAAACTTTTCACTATCAAGAAGAGTCTATACTTTATAATATATGGTATTGGACGCAGTTCCTCCAAACTGATCAACTCACTTTATAGAGTAAAACTAAATCAACGGTCAACATGGATAAGAAATCGATATCAGTAAAGTAATCAGAAGATTACGCGCACATACACAACAAATCAACATCAAAATTCATTTTCTAGTTTAAAATTAATTGAGATTACTTTCTTTACCGCTACCTTTAGCGGTGCCAATCCCATATCTAATAGAATCTATCTTGTACCTTCTGATGCCCTTCGAGCTGTGTCAGCAAAGAAAACCCATCTCCCACTTTCCAAGAGTGAAGGAACTTACACCTCTCTCCATAATTACAATTCCCCTGAATCCAATAATTGCAAACTTTTTCCGCCTTCACCACCGCCCCTCTACCGCCGCCGCCGCCGCGCCCCCCGCCACGGCCCCACGTGTTGTTGAAATTGGGGCGTCCGCGCTGGCCCGAGAATCCCGATAAGCCCGTATTGTCGTACGCACGCTTCGAGGAGGCCCCGTTGGCGTGGGAAGATGCGGGCAATTCGCTGTGCAGGAAGGGGCACGGGTAGCGATTGCACTTGCCCGCTTGCCAGTGGAAACACACTTTCTGGTGCTTCGCGTCCCCACCGAGACGGTTGTACACACGCTTGCTGCCCCCATCCACGTCCATGATCGAGCGAGCTAGAGTCTGTGATTGAGAGTGCGTTTATCTGATCGAGTTAATTAGGATTGAAAGGGAGAAGAGCTTTTGATTATCTTCCAGCGCAATTTGAAGAAAAACGGATGCAGGGTTGTGATTGGGGAAAAGATTGGAGCATGTGCGAGATAAATTCAGAAATATTGGGGGGGAGATGTAGGGGAATGTATAGCGTGATCATCAAGCGGGAGTGAAGTGAAGTGAAGCTCGTGGGAAAGAGAAACCCTAATTGATGAGATTAGGGTTCGTTAGAGAGACGTGAATTTGGTGCGGTGTAGTGAATCGGGAAGAGATTTTGTGAACTACACGTAAGCAGTGAGTTCTGAAGACATGTAGAATTACGGAATTGACCTCAGTATGACCCGCCACAATGTGGAAACTACACTTCTCCAGAAGATCAGCTCTTCTGAAATCTGTTATATATATATATATATATATATATATATATATATATATATATATATTATCGACAAATTTAATTATTAGTATTTTGTTACACGTATATTAGACCTGTAATTTATGGATTTACTAAATTTTGATAATTTTTTTTTATAATTAATATATTATTTTCTAAATAATTTTAAAATATTAAAAATAAAAATATAAAAAATTATTCAGTAGTCAAAAAATTATTTTATAAATTTCATACATAAATTTTATTATGTCTTTGAACGATAATTTTTTTTATTTTGTTATCCGCACCAATAGAAAATGTGTTGACACTGCTTTTGGACAAACATGACCGGTAAATAGAATCTAATAGATGCGTCACAATTCATCAAAATTAATTTGGTAGAATAATGAAAATGAGTTTAGTTTAAATTATAATTTTAAGAGTAAGTAAAATAATCAATTAGTATTGGGTTCAACTCCCACGAGGAAAGTTTTTGTCTTAATATTTTGGAATCGCGTATAAATATTTAAATAATATCATTGTGATTAAAAACAAATCTTAGCAACAGAAAATGAATTTGACCTTCATAATATTGTTAAAATATCATTAAATACTTTTATTTACAATTTTAGTTACAATATTTTGAGTTGGTTACAATGTTTTGTATATTCGGATTTAGCCCATTCACTATTATGTGTTATGTGTAATAATTAGGACTTTTATTATAAAATGTGTCGTTGGTAGAGTAAAAGAAAAAATAATAGGAAAATTTATATATTTAATTATTAGCAATCGTAACTACAAACAAAATAAAAGAAATTATACATTGATATTCTTATATTTGAAAACGTTCTCTAGATTCATGTTTTGAAGAATAAATACGAAACTCCTTACTTGTAATTAATTTTTGAATGTTAGGAAAAGACTTTTCTAAATGAACAATTAGATTATTAGTATCATACTTCCTAATATCTATCCTTTTATATTTCATCAATTTATCTATTTTTTAAGTTTAATATTAAAAACTAATTTATCATTATCAAATAAAAATTCAAAGACCCAATTAGTAAAATAAAAATTATAATAATTAAGTCACAATTAAAAATCGGTTATAAAAAAATATAGTACATTTTTTTATATTCACAAAAATGAATATACAAAGACTCATAAAATCAAAAAGATAATTCTAACTATTGAATCAATATTCACTATCAAGTGAGACAAATGAAATTTACTTTTTTTTTCAAAGATAATAAAAAACAAATAAAAAATAAAAATAAAAATAATAAGTTTGTGTCTAACTTATATTTTTCTTTACAAATAGAAAGAAAAATATGTGAGATTTAAAGATAAGTACAACATGTAATAAATAAAAAGACAATACAAAAGAAAATAAAAAAGTATCTTCATAGATAATTTTATTCTTTATTATACTTTATTTTGTTATTTATTATTTATTAACATTAAATGTTATGTTATAAAAGAAATAAAAATATGTCAAATTTAATTTTCATAAACTTTCAATAAATATATATTATATAATTTAAAAAAATAAAAATTAAAAAATTATACAAATATTAATTTCAAAAATTTAAAAAAAAAAAAAAATTGGAGTCATGACCTTCTATAGCTCCTTCAAACGTCCGTCTGTATCTTACACTATTAGCTAGTCACATACTTTCTGTATTTGAACTTAGCCGCATTCATTATTATGTTTATATGTAATGATTAAGGTTTTTATTAATGTTAAAACTTCGGATTACGATATTTTTTTTAGAATGTGTCGTTTAGGAATTGGTATGATAAAAGAAAATGAGAGAAAAACAACAAGTTTTTCTAGGATTTAGCATATTATCAGTAAGTTGGAATCATGTGCAGGATTATAAATATTTAAAATAATATTGTAATTATAATTAAAAACAAATGTTGGCAACAAAAAATTTGAGCTTGTTAGATATTGTTAATATATTATTAAGGTTTAAATATTGTTTTCCCAATTTTCGTGAGTTTTGTTTTGTTTGGTCCTCATTTTCTTGAAATGTTTAAAATGGTCCTAATTTTTGTAATTTGTGTTCAATTTGGTCTTGTTTGCAGACGTCGTTTAAATCGTTAATAGAAGTGAACAGTAACTGTGATGTGTTACTCCGCAGTTTTTTAATTTTTTTTAATTTTTTTTTATTTTAAAGTTGTCCACGTGTCAAGTCATCATTATGACACGTGAGAGTATCTCGTGGCTTATATTCAATTTAGTTCCAATTTTTGTTAATTTTGTTCAATTTAGTTCTAATTTTCGTTAATTTTGTTCAAATTAGTTCCAATTTTGCTCCTCTCCAAATTGACCAAATTTAATTTCTATATAAGTGTTGTACTGAATCATTTAAAAAATAATGAAGAATTTTCTTTCTAATTTTAAAAACAATGAAGAATTTTTCCTCTAATTTTAAAGTAACTTTAACCCTATTTTTTAACATGTACCAAAAATCACCCATATATAATAGTTTCCCTCCAAAATTATAGTTAGGTTTGGTATAAAAATAATGAAAGAAATATTTAAAATAAATGTGGATTTTAATAAAAATAAAATTTTCAATAAAATTTTCGTTAATTTTTTTAATTTGGTCATTTTGGATAGAGACAAAATTAGGACTGAATTGAACAAAAATAACAAAAATTGGGACTAAATTGAACAAAATTAACGAAAATTGGGACCAAATTAAAAAAAAAAAGTCACGAGATACTGCCACGTGTCACAATGTTGGCTTGACACGTAGACAACTTTTTAAAATTAAAAAAAATAAAAAAAATTAAAATATTAAAATAAAATAAAAAAACCACGGAGTGATACGTGGCAGTTAATGTTCACTTCCGTTAACGATTTAAACGGCGTCTGTAAGGCCCAGTTTTAATTTTTTGCCCTAATGTTTAAGGGTTGGCCTTAATCTGTTGGGCCTAAAGGGTGGCCCATAGGGTGCTAAGGCCTTAAAGCTGCTAGAGTTTCCCTTTCAGCCTCATTCTTGCAAACTGAACCTAGACACTGCCTATTTTCCATTTCAGAGCACTACTAGGGTTAGCCGTCAACTCTCTCCAAGCGAACTCCGACTCTTCCACTCCATGTAAGTTGCTCTTGAACTCGTAGTAGTCTTCCCCTAGCTCTATTTTGACGTCCCTTTGAGGCTCATTTTGATAACCCGTTCTACTCTGTTTCCTTGTTCCCTTCCAACCACTTATTTCGTTTCTAGAGCTGCTGCGCTCTTACGTTCAATGTTGAGGTTGCGTCGGGATATCCTACTAGCTTATTTCCATGTAAGGGAAGCTAGAAACCTTCTATTTGGTGTGATTAGTGTTCGTTTTGCCCTTGTTCCGTGTTTGTCTGAGCTCGTATATTACTGTGGATGCATGTGCTGGTTGGATTTATTGTTTGGGTATGAAAATATAGATGTTGCAGGATGAACAGTGGGCGAGACCTATTATTCTTGCCCAAGCGACCCTATCTCGCCTAGGCGAGACTTGTAGAGGATAAACCCTAGCTCGCGCTTGAGCTCTCGCTCAGGCGGAGGGTCTTGGTTTGAGCGAGGTACCATCTCGCTCAGGCGAGAGACGCTCGCCTAAGCGAGAACGCGTGGGACCTTGAGGTGTGTCGCCGCAGTGCAGTCTAAGCGAGGGACCTCACCTTTGGGCGAGGAGTGGGCTCGCTCAAGCGAGGGAAGGCTCGCCTAAGCGGGTGCGCGAAAACCTCCCAGGGCCTCTGTCGTGATCTCGCCTAAGCGAGGGAACTCCTCTCGCCTAAGTGAGGGTTTCTGGCTTAAGCAAGATGCGTTATGAGCCTCGCTGTTTTCTTCATTTGGGTGCTATAAATGGTTTGGTTGATTGATTGATGTGTTTTAAGTATGAAGTATGAGAAATGGCATGGAATATATGTGGTATGGGTTGAATTGATATATTGATGTGGCCTTAGCATGTAGAGTGAATGAGATGGATGTTATTGAAATGGCAATGGTATTGGTGTGAGATGAGACTCTATACTCATGAAATTGGTGAATGAGGTGGTATGGTACAATATGGAATACAAATGAGAATTTGGTTACAGATATTGACCCGAGGCTCAAATGCGTGATTACTGTTACTTGGTTGTATGAATATAATTGGTATGAGTCAGTGCGTAATTCCTTGGGGTTTCTAGGTGAGACTTCAGGGTCGTGCTTCAATGGTCGGAACGTAATTCCATGGCCCCTGTTAGTGGGTGTCCATGGTGATGCCCCATCTATATAACTTGGTAAGGATTCAAGGTAAGGGTTGCATTCTGACACTCTAAGGAGTCAGTTAGTCTCACTTACAGCGGACTGACTCCTGTGGTGAGAGTAGCAGGAGGCCTGAAACTCATTAAGGGCTAACTTTGTGTGTGAGGGAATTGATTCATTGTAACACTTGTAACACATAACTCAAGGGTGAGCAGCTGAGGGTGAACAGAGGTATCCACCACAAGTGCAAGCATCCGCTAAATCTGACCAGGTTATATGTATCCGGATGACTCGAGTCGAGTCTTAGTGTATTGATTGAAAGGTCATAACATGATTGGATGGTATATGTGTATTGGACTGTGAAGGTATATCTGATTGCATGATAAAATCTTTTTGGCTCTAGCTTACCCTTTGTTTGTTTGGTTGTTCTGTATGTTGATCTTCTACCTTTGCGATGATCATCAATTTATTGATGGGAGCAGATGCGAGAGATACTCGTGGTCAACAGAGGAGGGATGATCCCGCTGCTTAGTCTACCTGGGCTGATCTTCATTTTCTTAATGGGCTTTCTTTAGGGCTATGGCCCATGTACCTGTCCGCCATTTGATTCCTATATATTCTGTTAGACTTTTTAACTGGTTTACTTTTGACATCGCGGTGTGCCTAGCACTTTAGGGATTGTGTTTGTGATCCCAGGACTGCGTTGTTGTACTATTTGTGTGTGACGTTCTTTTAATTTCGCTTATTAATTAAATGGGACGTTATACAGAAAGGACCAAATTGAACACAAATTACAAAAATTAGAACAATTTTTAACACAAAACAAAACAAAACTTATAAAATTGGGACAAAAAAATATTTAAGCCTATTATTAAATACTCATAGTTACATTGTGTTGAATTAATTACAATATTTTGTGTATTTAGATTTAGCCAATTCAATATTATGTGCGGTGATTAAAGTTTTTTTAGTGCTGAAGTTTCGGAGTAAAATATATTTTCGTTTATTTCAATTTGTTCTTTATAAATATAAATTTGCTTCCTATACTAACATAATGATATTATAATATCATCATCTATTAATAAATATTATATATATTTAAAAAATACATACCTTTTATTTACTGATATATAGTAAATTATAATAATAATTAATAATATATATATATATATATATATATAAATAATAATATAGTAAAATATTATAGGATTTTTTTCGCTTCATAAAATCACACTCACACACTCTCACTCACAGAATCGCACTCTCTCCATCCACACAACACTCACACACATGCACTGCAACGATATAATGTGGAAACCATTTCTCATCTATCCAAATCTCCACATTTGTAAAAATGTAATTTTCATAATATCTCAAATCTGTTTTAACATTCACTCATTAATCATAACATTCGAATACAAATCAACAATAATATTCATTGCTGTAAATCAGTATGGAATCTCTATCCCCTTACGAGAACATGCCCTAAAGAAGATAAAATTTGTATTTATATATAGCAATACTGTGAATAGTAGTATTATTAGGAAAGAAAGCAACACTAATTTTCTAGGAATACAATAAGCTTAAATTCCAAAAACAAAAACAAGTAACCGTTTACTTGTCTGTACTCCTAACTAATTCAAAAGTCATGTCTCTTAAATTAATTATTATAAAACCAGCAGACTTCCCATAATTAATAATTTATAGTTAATCACCTACATAAATAGAGTAATTGTTATTTTTCTGTACTCGTAGTTGATTAAAAACCACAATTCTTAATCTACACCTGTATATAAACTATATATATATATATATATATATATATATATAAAGATTTTTTTCTATATTTATTTTTCATTTTTATTCTACAAATATAAGTTTCTTAAATAAATTAATTATTTTATCATGATAATTTGTTGAAGTTTTAATCATTTTTTTGTTTGATCTTTTTAAACTTAACCATTATTTATTAAAATATTACTTATAAACTAAACAAAAAATTATTTATAATAAAATATAAAAGTTATTTATATTTAATTTTATAATTATAATAAAAACTGTGACATCCTTTTTAAATAGAATAAATAGAATAAAAACTGTGACATCACATAATTATAATATAAAACAGAGCATCAGAAATAAAGTATGGAGGATCCACTGGTACAATTATTCAAAAGCATATTGAGGAGAAAGTTTAGGCACACCACGATGCCAATTAAAAACAAGACACAAGAGTATTATTGTTTTACGAAGATTGCTCATAGAGCAAGGAATTTAAAATTTAACTCAAGAGTTCTTCAAAAGGGCTCAACTGCAAGCCACAACCCAGACCATGAGAACCACTCTACACAGCAGTATCGTCACCTCCCTGAGAACCTCTAGGGGTTTCCACATCAGCTCACACCAATAGTATTGGTGATGATTGCAAAAAGTAAAACCAAGCAAAGAAACACACACCAAGAGAAAGGGTAAGCTAGAGTAAAAATTGTTTTAATCATGTTATATAGCAAATCAATAGTCAGATCATATTATGCACAGACAAAGTAGTAGCCACCCAAATCGTGTGAAAGCAAACAATTTCAAGACTCTATGACTCAATATCCGGACCATACTCTTGATATAGAATTCTAAAGGAAGTATGCACCTATGCTAACTTCTAAACTCTGCAGAGTCTAAACGCAAGGGGTTATCACCCAACCACACACAGGGTTAATCCTCTAATGTCTTGGGCCCAATATGTCCCAAGACTAGGACCTCCTGCCACTCTCACCACATAAATTATTCTACTATATGTGATCGTGAATACTTTTTAGAGTTCAGGATACCTTCATTTATCTAGACATCTCCTATATCAAGGTATACACTAACCATCATCACCAAGAGTTTCCCTTGAAACTCTTTTACCAACAAAATCCCCATGCCATATCAAATATTCAATTCTCATGCCAAACCACCACCAATCAAACAAGTCATGTTTTCCATTTCATACTCAACATAACAAGATTTCATTTAATCTCATACTTTATAAATGCATACCATGACATACATATATCACAAAAATAGTATTCATCCCAAATAAATGAATGCCAACATTTAAGTACTTGCAATTCCATACAATCAAGCACAACACACCACCATAATTCTTACACCAAAATTCCTAAGTAAATTTATTATCACAAAACCAAAATCACTACAGTAATGCGTGACACATTTCTCTAGCTACAAAAATCTAATCGACGATCCAACCGGTCAAACCACAAAATAGCATGTTATGAACCAAATTTCCAAATTTGAGCTCAATCCAACGGTTAATGAGTCAGAAAAGTCAATTTTACTAAAACTGCGCATATCAGAAAAAAGATATAGTCGCCCAACGACCACTCGATGCTTTTAGAATACGAGAAATAACATCAAATATCACAGTTTCATGAATAATTTGAACCTCTAACTTGGAAATACATAAAAAATTAATGTTTTCCCCGATCTTGACTCATATTTTACAAAACACTAATCAAACTTAGCCAAACAAAACAGGAACAAGCAAAACAACTTAAAAAAAAGTGAAACCCTAGCTTCCCTTACCTTACTCAAGCTTAGCCAAACGAAACAGGACCCCAAGGAGAGCACCACAGCTCCAGAAACAGATTAAGGAGCTAAAAATATTGGCACACGAAAACACAAGAGGGTTATTAGGACGAACCCTAGGCAGAGCCACAACAAGACAACTGGAATTAGAAGGTTGGGGTCTACTTACTTGGAGATACGAGTTCAGTCAGCTCCGAACCAAGAAGATTCACTAACTTGAGGAGGCAAAAATGTGTGCCCTAGTAGAGTTGCTGCTCAAGGGTTTGAGGAAGGGGAGGGATTTGTTTTCTGTAAAATGAAGCTGAATGAGGAGTAAGGGGCTGTGAGGGGGTCCTGGGAGTCCCCATAATGGGCTGACTCTGGGCCCTCTAAGAGGTTAGGCCCAAACCCTCTCTTAAAATAGAATTCAAATAAAAAGGGGGTTTCACAAAAATTATCATAATATTTTTTTATTTTTTATTAGAAAACACATGCATGTGTTTTGTATTCGTTAATAATTATAAAATTACGAACTTTACATACTTAAAAATAACTAAGGACGTGTTTTGTTTCCACATACGAAAACTCATGGAAGAAAAATGAAGATTTTGAATAACTATGCATAAAATAAAGGTTTAAAATTTGAGCCACAAAACAGGTTTAAAATTATCCAATTGTGTAAACTGGTATGTGGTATGCTGATGCCTGATGCGATGTTAAGTCTCACAAAACAACGATGAACGCTCATTTTTACGAGACGAATGGTGTTAAGCGCTAACTAGGTGATGTTAAGCGTTTGGCACCTCTGCAGGTCTGGAATCATTTAATTCTTTGACATTAAGCGTTGGAATGTAGCGTTAAGTGCATGTTTTTACGAGGTGTTTAGCACTCGACACTGCTTGTTGACGCTAAGTGTCAGCCTTTACGAGGCAAATGGCGCTTAGCACTAAAGTTGAGTGTCAATCCTTTTGTTTTATTTGAATTGCACTGTTTAACTATTTTCTTCCCTGGATTGTGATGTTATTTATGAAATAATCTATGTGGTAGTATCTATTAATGAAATTAAGGTATATGTATGAATGATTTGATGAATTTGGGAAATACCTAAGGAAGGGATCCTATGGGTGATGTGTTCTTTAGGGTGTGCCTTGACAGTCAGTATTATTCCATTTTGTGAAGCTATTTTGAATTCTACTAGCCATTAATACTCATGTAGAGGAGAATAGTTAGATTGTGAGAATAACAGAATGTCCTGTCATAAGAATGTTTCCATTTTTCTTATGATTAGAAAAGAGATTAACCTTGTGTATGGTAGCTCGGGGAGAGCAGTTCAGGAGAGCAGGTTATATCACCACATGTGCATGGCTTCACTAATTTGACTATAGATCATGTATCTGGATAATACTGAGTCTAAAAGAGTTGAGTTTATATGCTCTATGGTGTGTTTGTGCGGTTCATTTTGAAATTTGTGTGTTTATAAATTATTGTATAATGTATTTATAATCCTTTATTTAGTTAGTTTACCATGCTTGCCTCATTGTCTATCGTGTGCTTTTTTTTTCTTTTGCTATAATCACCATTGTGGTGTGAGCAGGGAATAGTGCAGGTGCTGATGTGTATAGGCGGGATCAGAGGCCTAGAACTTGAGGTTTAGTATAATTGGTTTAATCCATGTATAAAGTTTTGATAGTAACCTTTAGTGGTTAAACCTCTTTAGTTCCTTTTATGTTTGTATAATAAGTCCATTTTGGATGACTGTATAAATATACTATAAAACTGACGTGAATTTATTTGTTTTGTGATATAAATTGTGAACTTCTTTATTTAATAGTTTTACTATTAAATGGGATGTTACAATACATGTTTTATATTAAAATAATAATAAATTAATTTAATTTCAATCATTTAAATTATAATATTTTGTTTCATTTGCCATTATTTTGATTTGTAATTTTTTATTTACAAATTATAAGTTATATATTATTTTTTATTTAAAATTTCTTTGAATTGTAACATTATTTGAAAATTTGTACAACACATAGGCAACACTCCCATGCTCCTTGACCCCAAATACACCCACACTCTTTAAAGAAATAATTAAACCTAAACCTTAACATTATACCAGAATAGTATAAGAAAAGTCAAATACAAGCTTAAAATGTGTTTGACTAGGGCAAGGAACATCATGAACTTAGAGCCCATTATATAGTCACTAACACCCACCCCCTAAGTTATCCTAACAAATGTAAGACTTTTCAAGACATGTTATTTTCATTAGCCCAACATTCTTGACCCTGATTAAAATAAAAACATCTTCACTGCCTATACCAAAAATCATACTCCAACATAAAGAGTATCACTTAGAATCAAATCATTTTGAGAATTTCCACTTGGAGTCAAACTATCACAAGAATTTTCACTTGGAATAAAAACATCATAAGAATTTTCATGCACCATGCATTAATGCTAACCAATGCCCGTGTATAATCACTACACACCTTGTACAAATATTAGCCAATTTATGCACATAAACACCATACACCTTTCGTCGGAACCATGTCACAACCCACAACACAAAATCACTGAACCTTGCGAAAGACCACAAATGGAGCGTCCGCACTTCACAGTCATCATGTTGTTTGACTCCCTCGCCAAAGACGCAACTCCTATCGACGCAACACTTGCCGACATAGCACCACCATGGCACCATAACATCCTAACGCCAAAAAAGCACTGTACGAAACTTCGCCACTGGACATCGAACTTCCACCATGCAAAACACGAAACACTTCCATGGCTGAGACAAGGAACATTATGGACTTAAAATCCATTATATAGTCAATAACACTCACCATCTAGTGGTGGGCGGTCGTCGACGACCAAGTTAGACGAGAACATGTCACGATATTTCTTAAAAAAAAAGGACAGGTTGGCCCATCCTGACCCGTTTTTAGTGGGTCAAAACTAGTCAGACTGGTTTGTTTTGCTATCTCAGTAAGACATTCACACAAACACTAGTTGTTATTGTTTTTTTAAACTTGTATTAAGAAAATTAATATAATTATTATTATAACATGAAATGTAGGCATATGTAAGATATGATCTGTATAAAATAAATATAAGATGAATTTGATGTTAAAATTTTTAAATAGAAATACACATAAACAACTTAAAATACAAAAAATATTGAATCCCATATGGAATAGGAGAAAAATGAAGGTAAATTCAAAATATTCTAAAAAAAAAAAAATAACATGTATATACGAATAAAATACAATTCTATTAAAAAAATTAAAATATGATTAAAAAGACAATAATATTATTTTAAATTTTAAAAATTATATTTAATCGTGTAAAATTTTAGAACGGAAGAAATATTATATAAAAAGACGCACTAGTTCTATAATTAGATGATTTTTTGCTAGAAATATCATATTATAATCTTTTATTAATAAATTCACTTAATATTTTCAATTGTCCAGCAGTTTTAATTTATTTTACTAATTTTTTTCCTTTAAATTAAGGTTACCGATAATGAAGATAATTTTATATTACTCTTTATGTTAAATTTGAAACATGACTTATATACTAATGCACTGGAATCACAATTGAATGATGAAAAGTTTGCATAATTTACACGAAGTCATGAGATAAAATATCATAACTTTCAACATAAAATAAAAAAGGTAATAGTTACATTTTAATTTGATAATTTGTTTAAAATGGAAATTCATTAAATATTCAAATTAAAAAAGGAGCAAAAATAATATTTTATAGGTTTTATCTTAGATAGGTAAAAAATCATTTATTAAAGAGTAAAAATTGTTTATATAAATAAGAATGTGTGATAAATAATAATAATGAGTGTGAAATGGAAGAAGGGTTTCAATTAACTGAATTAGAAGTCGGTGTTGGCGTCCGAGGAGAGCCTTCAATTTCAAAAAGACAGAACCAAACAAAGCAGCTACAAAGTTGGTGTTACTGTTATTGTTGTGAGTGTTTGTTTGTGTTGAGCCTCCAAGAGGTCCCTCCTTGGAGCCTTTGGTTGCTCTCTCTTTCCCTTGAGTTCAACCACTGCTCCAACGGCCTCTTCCGCTCTCTTCATTCTCTCTCCTCTTTTCCACTTTTTCACCTTTCTCTTTGCAATCGGTGAGTCCTCTGTGCCGTGCTTGGATCTGGGGTTGTTTGCTTTCTCGTGGACTCTGATGGGTCTCTATTGCTTTCGCTTATTCTGTTATTTCTGCGCTGTTTTACCTTCTGGGGTTGCGTTTTTGTCGTTTTGGAGTTTGTGAGGATCGTGTGTGTCTGTTATGGAGGTGATTCAGGTTGGAATTTTCTGTTGGTGGCATAAAAGATAAATTTTTATTTGGTTTTTTCCAGTTTGGTTTGTGGGGTGTACGTGTTCGTTTTAGAATCACTAATTTTTTTGTGAAATTTGAAGCTGGGAAGGTTTAGTCTTCAAATTATTGTGGCTTGTGATCTGAGTCGCGTGATTGGTGTTAAGGAGAATTTTTTTTTCCTACGAACATGTTTAGTTTTTTTTTTTTTCAATTTTATTGTGAAGTGTTTGATGTGAGTCTCATTGTTGTTTTTAGCAGATCAAGTGATTTTGGAAAAAAAGGAGAAGAGTGGTCCCGAGTTCTGACTGGTTCAGATTCATGCTATCGTCTGCCATACGTTGTGTGTTTTCTTTGTCAAATACAAACTCCGTCAAGTTTCCTAAAAAAATTTGACTCTGAAATGGAGTGTTTTGGTGTGTGAGTGAGAAAAATCAAAGGTTGACGTTTGTGTTTTATTTTGCCAAAGAGGTTCGTTCTGTCCCAGGAAGAGCAAATTTGAACTATTCAAGAAGAGTTTTTTTGGGTAAGCAAATTGAATAGTTACTTATATTTCTCGGTTTGTTGAGGAGGGAGGAGGAAATTGGTATGGCTGTTGCCAAGAGCGACAGCAACTCTGAACCTTGTACTTCATACAATTGTTACAAAGTAGCAGCCTTGACTGAGACCATATTAGAGACAAGTCAAGTCTCTAATCTAAAAGATCGGTACATTCTCGGCGAGCAATTGGGTTGGGGACAGTTTGGTGTCATAAGGGCATGTTCTGACAAGTTATCAGGAGAGGTTTTGGCCTGCAAATCAATTGCTAAAGATAGGTTGGTTACTTCGGATGATTTGAGGAGTGTCAAGCTTGAGATAGAGATAATGGCTAGGCTATCTGGTCACCCCAATGTTGTGGATCTCAAAGCAGTTTATGAAGAGGAAGACTTTGTTCACTTGGTGATGGAGCTTTGTGCTGGAGGAGAGCTTTTCCATCGATTAGAGAAGCATGGATGGTTTTCAGAATCTGAAGCCAGGGTTATTTTCAGGCACCTTATGCAGGTGGTTTTGTATTGTCATGAAAACGGGGTTGTTCATAGAGATTTGAAGCCAGAGAACATTCTCTTAGCAACAAGATCGTCCTCATCTCCTATTAAATTGGCAGATTTTGGTCTAGCAACATACATCAAGCCTGGTACTTTTTCCTTTTCTTCCTTTGCAGATTGTAATCTTTTCGATTTTGGTTGCTCCTGTGAATGTATGTGGTGCTCATCTTCAATTGTTGGAACATTTTTAAGCAGGTCAAAGTTTGCACGGTTTAGTTGGGAGTCCTTTCTACATAGCTCCAGAGGTATTAGCTGGTGCTTATAACCAGGCTGCTGATGTGTGGAGTGCAGGTGTAATTCTTTACATTCTGTTGAGTGGGACTCCTCCGTTTTGGGGGAAGACTAAATCACGGATTTTTGAAGCTGTTAAAGCTGCTTCTCTCAAGTTTCCATTGGAACCTTGGGATCGCATTTCTGAATCAGCTAAGGATTTGATCAGGGGAATGTTGTGTACAGACCCTTCCCGTAGACTCACTGCCCAAGAGGTTTTAGGTAAGTTTACTTTCTTTTTCATCTTGTTAATGTCTATCTGCTGATGTGGTTTTGTCTAGATTTAACACTGGTTAATGTCTACAGTTCAGCTGTGATGTAGATTACTATTGAAAAACTGAACACAAAATCATTAGTATCTATTGAGTGCATGATAACTTGACTGAAGCGTTAAGAATGTGCTAAACTTATGCAGTAACACTGAAAGGGGTTACTTTTGGTATGAAATCCATCATACTATGTCATTTATGGTGTGCCTGTTCAAAACTCTAATATTTAAGTCTATAAGAAAAGAAAGAAATGAAAACAAAATCAAATAAATATGTGCTTCTAACATTCATCTCAACTTTCCCTGCCTAGATCATTGCTGGATGGAAAGCAACCAAACAAATCAAGAACAACTAAGTGAAAATCAAATCCAAAGTTGCGAACAATGGGATGTTGGTGGCAGCTCATTCTCAGCTTCTTTCATGTCTAGGAATCAGGACATTAGCTTTGGCGCTGGCTCTCCTACTTGTGATGCTCAATCACCTACTTTCACATGCAGATCATCATTTTCTTCTTTTTTGGAAGAACCAGTAACACCATGTGTGCTATCTGCTGGGTTTTCATTCAAGAGTGTAGGCGATTCCTCTGGTTTGGAATTCTCTTCTCCTATTCCCTCCATGCTTAGCTTTTCATTCCTCAGTCCCTCTCCTGTCGTTGAACACAAGAGTTGTAAATTAGAGTGTTCAGCTAACATGTCAGATGTAGATGCAATTGCTGGAGGTATGCATCAAAGTCTTTTATTTCAACCTTGCTTACGATTTCCCAGCTTCTTGGTCTGATCTGTTTGCAATTTTTTGCAGAAGCTAGCTTGGGAAAGTTACTTTTGCTACAAGATTCTCAACTTTGCATTGAACATGATGCTAAAGAAACAAATCGCAAGTCTGCAGAGGCTAAAAGGTCAATTGGAATGAATGGACACAAAGTACTGGGAATCCACAGCAAGAGAAACAGGACAATTGGTCTTGGTGAGTGTGAGCAACTTGACTTTGTAGTGACTGAATCAGTCATTCGTTGGTCATCCTGCACTCAGCTACCTACATCTTTGAGATCATCTCTCGTTTGCTAAGCGAATAGAAGGAATCAGATTGCTTCATGCTGTGCCAAATATCAGCATAAACCTCAAGTTTTGCTCGGCTAACGTTTTGTACATGTTTTCCCTATTATCTGCATTGTTTTTAATGTTAACTGTCTTCTGGCTGGTGCAAGGTTTTGTTTAGATTTTGGTAGTGGCTTAATGGTGTGTCTGATTGAGAAATGGTGCTATAGTAATAGCTGTGCACTTGTTTTTCTCCTTATCCTTCTCCCTTCTCTTGCTATGTGCCTGAGTGAGAAAAAGTCATTCAGCTGTTTTGTAAATGAAGTTGATCTTGATGTATGCTCCAGTTTTCTTAACCTGATGTATTCCAAGTCATCTTGATGTATCAGTCTTGCAGTGTTTGGTTTAGTTTATCACGAAGACATAGTTGTTTCTCCAATACTTTTACTTGTCAAGTCTGTTAAGATAACTTTGTGAGGTTCAAAAAAACCAAGCTTCTAGGTTTGTCTGCTTTAGACATCATCACAAGAAATCCTCACATATACTAACAGCAGAAGCACAAGTTCTTTAAATTGTTATTTAAAATACTGTGTAATGCTTTACTTTGAAACTAACATCTATGGTATAGCAATCTTGTAAGACAATGTGGGTTGTTCTTAAATCGGTAAAGTACATATGTATGAACTAAATTTGAGTTGTGGTTAGTGTGAATTTTGATAACTTGTGTTCTTATTCTATCATTATTCATTTTATGCATTTTTTGTACTTTAGTTCAGTGTGACACGTGTGGGGCTGCACCTGGCACTTCCATTTTGGTACAGTTTTGGGTGTGTAAATAGTTTAGGACCAGAAAATGGTGCCTTAGCAGAATTAAATGTTTTGAACCAGAAAGCCAGCTGGTGATGGTTGTAATCAATTATCCTTGACATCTCAACTCAACAATGATTAATCATTGTACATAGCCATATGCAGAGGGAAAAAGAAAAAGAAAATGGGTAGGTTTATTTGTCATCATTTGTTACGCCAAAAGTCAATGCCACCTTTATTATAAACAAATGGTACCATTTGCATTAAGGTATTCATCAAAATTATTATGGCAACCATGACGACTTCGTGATTCTCACTTTTTTTAACATTATTTTTGTGGTCGTGTTTTCATTTGTTGCTGTATTTTATACTGTTTTGTGTAACATTACATGTGTACGTGGTTTTATTTATATTCGCAAATCTTTCGTATGTTTCAAGATATATTCATGTGGGTTGGTATTATGAAAATGGTACTAATTAACGATAATGACAAAATGTTGATGTATTGCAAGATCTCATGCATGGAGGTAAGTTGAATAGTTGGAGCCTTGTTACACTTCTAGAACAATTATATCATCTTTGAGAATTTCAAACACTAAAAATGATTCTCTCTAACTTAACATCGTTATCTTCATTAACAGTTATGGATATAAGCATTTACATAATATATGTAATGTTAACTTTGGATGATTGGTTCGATATAAAGTATGTGTTTATTTAGAAAAGAAGAACTATGCATTTGCATCAGAGTTTGATTAAGAAAATTATGTTAAGAAAAAAGGGTGCACGTTGGTGTAGAAAACATAGTTTCATAGACTTAAAACTCAATTACGAATTT
The DNA here is from genome assembly GCF_037176805.1 of Vigna unguiculata. NCBI lineage: Eukaryota > Viridiplantae > Streptophyta > Magnoliopsida > Fabales > Fabaceae > Vigna > Vigna unguiculata. Next base: position 45,400,240 of record NC_140795.1, on the reverse strand, counting down.
ATCTCCCTTTTTTGTATTCTTTTTCAATCTGATGATTTTTCGAATTAAGTTTTTAGTTTTAGTGGCATTCAATTTCTCTTTTGGAATTATTAAAAACACAACATTTACGAAAAAAATGATTAACACTAAAGACCAAATTAAAAATGGATCAAAAGCAAAACGAAATTAAAAAGTTAAAAAAAAAGAAAAAAAAGAAAAAAATTAAAGTTTAAAGGTTTAATATTAGGTTTAATTAGGCAAATGGTATCCACTTTCGTTCGGATATGTCAGTTTGATACACGTTTTCAAAAATGTGTCAATTGAGTCTTAATTTTTGAAAAGATGTCTCAATTAGATCGTTTTTAGATAAAAATTATTAACATCGTTGCCGGTATTGACATTTAAAATGACTTACAAAATTAACTATTGATATTTATATTAAAATTTAGTGGTAAAAGTTATGAATAAAGTTAAGGGTGCTAATAATTTTTTTTTTCTTCTGAAAGGAATCCAATTGAGACACTTTTTTAAAAGTTTAGATTTAAATATATCTCTTTAAAAGCGAGTATTAAACTGACACATTTAAATCAAAGTAGGTATCATCCAACTGATTAAACTTTAATATTAGTTATGTATGTTTTGTAATTTGATTTTTTTAAAACTTAAAGTTTTAACTAACCTATATATCACACCTTTAGTTAACGTGGTTCTATATTAACTCTTAAGCTAACTTTAATATTAAAAAAAAATCGTTTTATTAGTTTATAGGAAAATACATATAAACTACTCTATTGAAATAAGATGTGAATAGCAAGTCGAAATAAAAATAAATGAAAATTCATGGGATATGATATCAAAATTCCTCTTTGAATTATTGCGACTCAGTTATAACTTATTTTAAAATGCAGGAAGTTGAATAATCTATCTTTTGAGATAAAAATGAAAGAAAAATTAAATTATTTCAAAGAAAATGTATATATGTTGTTGTGTATGCAAATTGTATTTTTTATTATGAAAATATATATATTTAATAAAAATATATGTTGTAACATTCCATTTAATATTATAAACTATTAAACACAATAAAGTGATATGACAAAAGTAGTTACAATATTAAAATATTGGTGTAGTTATCCCCAAAATAACTATAGCAAATATTAAAATATATACAAATGTTTATGTTGAGATGAAATGATCACTATCTCTATATAAACAAAACTACTCTATTTAGTGTCACACTTTATTAGGAAGTATCTCGACTCCTAAGAAGATGAATATCTTTACCTGCACTTCTCTCTGTTCACACATTTAAGTGATCATTGCAAAAGAGGTAACAAGATGCAACAACAACATCAACAAGAGGATAAGCTAATGTAAACAATGGATCATATTATCATTCAAATTAAAACCATACACATCATATTTAACCACTTATATATATATATATATATATATATATATATATATATATATATATATATATATATATATATATATATATATAAACACCAAACACTAACTCGATTATTTGGATATATGCATCTGACATCGGATCTCATGTGGCCTGCACCTACGCATGATTCCCAAACTTTGCAGAGTTTGGCCTCAATGGGTTATCACCCAACCATTAACAAGGTAAATCCCCTTCACGCCTAGGACTTGATCTAGTCAATGGCTAGGATCTCCTTCATCTCTTCACCACATAATCTTCTATTCTCTATTTGAGCTTGAGTAATTATTAGAGAAAGGATACCAATCCGATAATGAATCTTTATGTCAATGCATACACTAAACTTTCACATAGAATTTCTCTTTGAGATTATTTCCATATCAATAAAATTCATACTTATACTCACTACTCAGTCCATATCATGGTAATAAAAGCTATAGAATTCAAATTAATCATACTAGATACCTTCACACATATTAAAAACAACAAACAGTGAAACAAGATAATTAGCGTTGAGCGTCAGGTTCCAACCTTGAGCGTCATTTGCCTCACATTGTTCAGCTCTTAGTGCTAACTCCCGCCGCTTAGCGTCCATAAATTAAATCACTTATAGGCTTGCAGAGGTCCCAACCCCCAGGCACCGCTCAGCCAGCACTCAACACCAAACATCTCGCATTTGCGCTCAGCAGTGGCATTCAGTGTTTATCGCCTCGTATTTTTCAGCACTCAGTGTCATATTCCACGCTTAACGCCACACTAGAAAATAACACAGTTCTGGTTTTTGAGAAATTTGATACCTATTTTTCATGACTCTATATGGTATTCCTACAATGGCATTGGTTCAAAATAGTTTTAAATAGTAGTAGGTGATACCAATTGGGGTCATGGCTCAGGAATTCATTCTTCTCAATTACCCAAGAACTTAAGCAATGTAGTCAAACTTCAATTCAAGCATAACATCACAATTCATCAAATCACAACAACCAAATGATCAATTCTAATTACAACACAAACATGTATAATGCTCTCATCAAATCTAGCAATAGATAGCTTCCCTTACCTGATCAAAATTCCCAATTCCAATAGTGACCTAAAACCCCCTTTTCGCTACTGAATGTGTAAATTAACGTAGAAATACTCAGACAGGATCAAGGTACACCATCAAAACCACTAATCAGAGAAAATTCACAAGGTAACCTCAGAATCTACAAAAGATCCATCATTGGTCACATGCAAAGGAGAGAAGAATTGACGGAGAATAGAGCAGAATATCAACTTATTCAATGAAGGAAATTAATCGGATGAACTTAGATATCTCTTCGCAGGGATCGCTCTCGCAATCTCTATTGTCAAACATAAGAGAATACAATAAGAAATTGTAGAGAGAAGGGAGAGAGAGATTCTAGAAAAAATGTTTCTAGAGAGATATAATGTTTTTAAGTAATGAGATCGTTTTATGAAATTTTTATTTATATTTAAGCATTTATTCATTAAAATAATAATAATATCTCATTATTTTAAAACATTATTACTCTTAAAACAAGATTTTCTAAGTTCTCATGTATGTTTTTGTAAATAGATCTGTTGATGAAGATAAAAAAGAAAGATCACATGCTCATTAATGAATACATATTATTATTTATTTTCTTTACTAAATGAATGAGGAGTGTGATTAGTGATAAATTTGATGTGACTCGAATCATGTTTACATCCTAAAAAGGGTGATTCACCTATATACTTTCTTACGTCAATTTTTTGTAGAGATTGATAGAATAAATTGAACCTAAGTATATTTCACACGCACCAAAGAATTAGGTTTTATATTTGTTTTTTATGCAAATTTATTACTATCAATTTATAAAAGATAATAATATTTTGACATCTTTTTCTTACAATATCAGATAATATCTTTTAAGTGATTTTAAAATATAAAAAAATAAAAAAAAATGAAAAAGTCACTTAGAATATATTATCTCAAGATATAAGAAAAAATTATGTTTTTATTAAAAAAATCATTTTTCGTTTATATATGATGAATTACCCATTGTTACAGCATTTATAACTAACACTACGACATGTTATCATTTCTATGAATTTTTTAAAAAAAGATCACATTTACTTTGTATCACATCACATGCAAAGTTCCATAAATGTTATGAAAGAGCAAAAGGGTATATTGCTCCACGAATGCAAAGTACAAAACCAACCCTTTGAGACTTTGATAGTGAGGACCTAATCGATTTGGTGATGTGAGAGATGCCACTCCACTGCCCAATAACACGACACACCCATTAATGATGTTCTACGTCTTTCTGGCCAGACAGGGAAACACCTCCATGTAAATGTTCCCTTTGTCAAAAACTTCACATATCATTCTCTCCACGGACCTCCTTCATCACATCTTTTAAACATCCTATTCAAAAATTCATTTTATTTTTGTTACATAACGAGTTTACTATATATCAATTATTTAATTTAAGTATGAATTTAAGTTTTATATAAGTAAAATTAAAAAAAAGTTGAACATTATATAAAAATAAAGATGCATAACTCATTATTTTATATGTAGATTGTGTTTCATTAGTGTTACGTCTTTTCAGTGATCATCTCTCGAAATACCTATTAAAATGAGTGTAAATTTTATTTTATGAAGTGATTTTTTTTTCTTCTAATGTAAGTGGTTAAAATATACTTTGAATTATGGTCCAACCCTTTTGGTGACATTTGATAGCACGAAGAAATGAGTTAGGCATTGGCCCCTACAACCACTTTGGTGAATGATGTGATTTTTTTTAAAGAAAACTTTGGTACATTATGGCTGCATGTTGTGCCATAATTGCTTCTCATATTCTCTAACACAATGATGAATTTAATGCCAAGACTTTGGAGCAGACGTGTGGATGCCTAAAACAACAACATTTGCTTTTCAAAAGGTACTTTAAAGGTGTGAGTATATAAACCATAGTGCCAACCCATTTTTTATTTTGCATTAATACAAACATGGTTACTAAAATATTCGATTTTTTTTATAGTTACTGAACTATCCTCGGTTGGCCTTTGAGAGTGAAACTATTTATTGATTGGGTTTGAACCTTCACATGCGATAGAATTCAGATTTTTTACTGATTTTTTGTATCTGTTATTTTTTGTTGAACATTAAAAATATACTATATTGATATTTTAAATATTTTTTAAATATATTTTAAAACGTTAAAATCAGTGAGAATTAATGTATTATGAAGATACAATAAGATGAACAACAATAAAAAAATCAGCAGATAATCCAAATTTATTTATTGACCAAACTTTTTGTGAAAATATTAAATGTTTAAATGTGCATTTATTCACAAATTTTTTGTGTAGATGTATAAATTCTGCTATGGGTGTATGATGCCTTTTAGTTAACCTATCCCTTATCTACATATTTTTTTTTAGAATGTGAAGTTTAAATTTAAAATAAAACTCAAATTACCATTTATAACTAAATATTTTATTTTACATTAGAGAATACAAATATTGATTGAGAAACTATAATAAAAATAATTTTTGCAAAACCTCATTCCCTACTTATAATTGATATTTGATCAATGATATGTTCCTCTCAGTCATGATTTGTGGAAGACAAATTTTCCCTTTTCATTTTCTTAAGAATTTCCATCTCAAGGTTTTTTCAAACTTCAAATGAGTTGGTTTCTTCAGTTTGATACGAAAGAAATTACATTTCTCTATTAATTTTTGCTTCTTATTTATTTTATTTTCTGGTCATTTTTCTCTTTTTTTATGTATGCCTGATTTTTTTTCACCCTCCTAACCTAACTGGATACCCACAATTTGTTTTTGAAAGAAAGCCCACAATTTTTTTTTCATGATTTGAATATGGGCCTTTCTTTTTGCACCCTTCTTTTTCTTTTTCCTCTGAACAGTTTTTTTGAAGCACCCCTCTTATCTTTCTTATATTTTCTATCCTTTTCACACTTTCTCCCACCTCCATTATGCGGTATTACTTTTTTTTTTCGCTTCGAAAATTGGACGAAAATTTAGTTTCTATCTTCTACAAAGGATAATCCTCTATTTAATCCTTTTATAAGATCTAATTAAATAATTTACAAAGATTAAAAAATTTAGTTGATGCAATTGGTAACATTAATTTTGTATTGAATTTACAATAGAATGTAATCCTTTTTTTTTCTAGGATTTTCCTACAAAGAAAAAGTTGATACTGCAATAACAGGGCTAGTTCAGTCTAGTCAGTTAAGAATATTGTATGAGCCCAATTCTCAATTCTTTTTTTTGCCATTTCTTCCTCCACATCCATAATTTCAACTTGCATTCCCATAAACAAACCGTTGGATTTTGTAATGTGAAATTTAAAATACAATTTTGTATTTTAAGATATACATTTCGAAATACAAAATGAGTAATTTTGGATTTTAAGATATACTTTATCACCAGAAAACTATCAAACTTACACGCCTTAATTTTGTAGCATCCCATTTTTATTGAATTTCTGAATGAATTGAACTAATTTAACAGAGAAATGTAGTATTGAGATCTAAATGGATTAATGGAAAACAAAAATATCACAGTAATCCCAGTTGTGATAGAATATCTTAATTTTGGAAAACAATGAAATCCTATAAAACATTTCACACTGCCAAGTGTCGATTGCCTATTGCACAAAAGTGAAGACCCCACATCGAAAGATAAGATTCATAGCCACAAGCCTAACCAACCTCACATATCTTCATTCTTTTGGTGGCTTCAAAGAAACACCTTATGATTTTGCTAATTCCATTTTTTTCATCAACATACATTTCTAGAGTTCAACCTTTATCTCTGAGCAAGTAAATCACACACACCATAGATGAGTTGCAAGATAAACTCCATAACTTCACCAGTACTGTGCAAATTGTGCACCGAAAAACCAAAGCATAGAGGAAGAAACACCATCTTATTTTCCTTTTCCTCAAGTGGGAAACAGCAGAAAAGCATTTCCACCAGCACAAGGATTGAAAATCCAGCATCAGAGGCTTACACTGTCAGTTTCAAGACAGAAAAGGGTTGCAAGCTTGCAATTTCAAGGTACCCTGACTTTGAATATGATGCAGAGGGTGGAATGGGAACTGGGGTTGCTGCAAAGGTTACAGAGAGTGGTTCAGCCAACAATGATCTTCATGTTTCATTTGATCTTGAAAGTTTGTATATTCCACCATTGACAAGTTCTACTGCCAAGTTTCTTGGATTGCCATTGCCACCATTTTTGAAGATTGATGTAGTTCCAGAAGCATTACATGGAAGTATTAACCAAGAATCTGGCAAGGTAAAAACATGATTATGCTTCAAATTGAAAGGGTTGTGCATTGTGTGTACAGCTTTTAGTGCCTAGGTAGTGTTTGTTTCAACCTTTTTTTTTTCTTGCATAGAGAAGTTAACAAATACCAGGATTGAATAGGCATGTACAGTCTTTGCAAAAGTTTTTATACTATCCATTTAGCAGAAATAATCTTTGGTATGATTTTTGAAATAGTTATTACAAAACTTAAAAAATTTATCACATAAATAATAATTTGTGATTAAATGATATTGCAAAAAATTTCTCTACCTCACTGTATATTTGTATAAAAATCAATTATAGAAGCTCCTACGTGTAAAAGATTTTAGATTTTCTATTGGTTTTTTCTGTGTTATCATTTGATTGTATCTTTGAAATACACAGATTCTAATATTTTAAAATATATTAGAAAAAAATTTCATATACCAATCTTAATATATTTTTAATATTTAGTAAAAGACAACACAAACAAAATAAGTAGAGAATCTGAAATTAAAAATAACTATTATAACTGTCTTGTTAGTTTTGTGTCAAAACTGCTCAATTAATGATATGATTGTTTTGTTTTTTTAAGGTTGATCTTGATTTCAAGGCCAAGTTTTTGTTTTCTGCTGGTAGTTTCTATAAGGCTCCTCCACTGTTGGTGAAGACAGTGTTAACATCTGAAGAAACAAAAGGCAGTATGAAGAGTGGAAGAGGAATGAGATTGGATAAAGAGGGAAAGTGCAGACTGGTTGGTGTAGCAACAGTTGACCCTATCAATGATTTCTTTATGAATTCCTTCCTTGGCCTCCCAACTGAGTGCCTTGCAGAGTTAAAGGCTGTGATCTCCATTTCTTCGTCATCTTAAGATCTCATCACAAAATTTGGACATTTGTTGAAAGTTGAAACAGAGTCATAATTTCTAAGTTGGAAGATGAATGTTAAATAGTAGAAGATGATATACAATGGTAGAAACTAGAGAGAAGTTACCCTATTCAGCCTTGTACAACACAATAGGTAAAGCAAGTATAATGTACTAAGAAAAGAAGAGTGAAGTCTAATACAATATTCATTTACATTTATTATCCCATTCTTTTCCGCTCTCTCAATCTCTCTTTTTCTGCAAGTCTGCAAGCTAATTATCCAGCTCTATGTATGGTGCATTGCTATTTGGTATAACAGAACATATTCACACTTTTATAACACCAATTTATTCAAAAAAGGCAAGCCTTTGTGTGCCAACCAGTGAAGCATATTGGCCATTCTTAGCCAATAGTTCAAAATGAGTGCCTAATTCTGCAACCCTCCCCTCAGAACACACTGCAATTTGATATGCATTTTGGACTGTGCTTAATCGGTGGGCTATTACTAATGTGGTTCTTCCCTTCATCAAATGGTTGAGAGCTTCCTGGACCAAGCGCTCACTCACAGCATCCAGGGCACTGGTAGCCTGCACCACCAAAGAATGTCAAAATCAAGACATGCATAAATATGATCATATCAGGAAACAGTGGTTGTTTCCATTATTAATTACTGATCTTGTTCTTTGTTATTATATCTCTTCTTCACTATAGATAAGAGTACTCGTGTGTACAAATCACAAACAATCCTCTCCATATAGAAAAGCATAGAATTAACAAAAATATCACCTCATCAAGTATAAGGATGGGAGCATTCTTTAGGAGAGCGCGGGCTATAGCAATTCTCTGCAATTCAGAAACAAGAGTCAACAACATTTGAATGTGTCCATGTGTAAAACGCATAAATATACGTGAACTCTAATGTACCTGTCTCTGTCCTCCACTCAATAGGCCTCCACGCTCACCAACAAGTGTATCATAGCCCTTTCAAAAAAACAAAATTAATGATAAGAACGGTTTTTCTTTTGCATCTATATAAAAGCATCTGCAAACTCAGAAGACAAACCAACCTGTGGTAGTGAAATTATAAAGTCATGAGCATTTGCAGCTTTTGCTGCCTTAATGACATCTTCTTTAGAGACATCTTCATCTGGAAGCCCATATGCAATGTTTTCTCCAACAGACACCGAAAACAAAACAGGCTCCTATAATAAAGAAAAATTTATAAGGAAATCAAAGCAATATGTTTAATATCATACATAAGATTCTTCTTATTCCTCACTTGATTTACAATAGAGACAACCCGGGCCCATTCACTCTTGTCAAATGTTCGGACATCCTCTCCTGCAACCGTTATACAGCCACTTGTTGGCTGCAGAAATGATGATTACTTTTTATGTATCTATTTTCAACACAAATATCCATGAAACTTCATCTCATAACATAAACTGAAATCAAAACCTCATAAAAACGAGACAATAGCTGGACTACTGTACTTTTCCCTGCACCACTTGGACCCACCAGTGCAGTTACAGTTCCACATTTTAGTCTTAAATTTAAGCCACGTAAGATTTCCACATCCGGCCTTAATGGATAAGAGAAATATACATCTGCAGTATAATATGAGCATAGTCATTGAAAGAGAAGGAAAAAACTAAAAGAAGTATACATTACAAAATATATCACATTACTATGAAAATGTTATGTTAGTATTGAAGCTTCCATTGCAAGAACACTAGCAAACATGGCAGTTGATAAGGATGAGTCATACATTAAAACAACACATTAAGAGGGATACAAACAAAATTGCAATAAAGATACCTTCAAGGCAAATATCTCCGGACCAAGCTAAGCTGAATAAATTGCTTGATGTTTTAAGAGCTGACATAAAGTGAAAATAATTTTTTTGGTTATTCTCGGTAGAAATATTGGACAAGACCCATTTATAGTTTTCATCATCCACTGTTTTTTGTCTCAGTTCTCTTTCTAAGCCATAAGCCAGGGCATCGTCAACTTGAACTCCAGAAAAAACAGAGTTGATCCTCTCAACAGCAGCAAAAGTTCCACGAAGATCTCCAAAAGTATTAACCAGTCCTTGAACCTAAAAGCACAATATCAGACAGGAAGACGACAAAATATAAAGAAAAACAAAGTCAACAACTAAAATAGCTCACAGCAAATGTTAAAGTGAAAGTATATCCAATAAAAGATGCCATGGTTCCAACAGAGAGTTCACCCTGAAAGCAAGAATTAAGGGCAACTCAGAAATATTCAATGGTCAAATCAAATCACCATAAAAAGCAATAAGAGAAAGATGTATATGATCATAGGAGAAAGTTATATCAGAAGAAATAATGCATATACTGATATAAGTAGCAATAGTAATCATGATTGACATTATGTTGCAGAAGGCAATTCGAGAAAAGACCATGATTAAATTTGTAATTATATAGAGAAAGACAAGTTTTAAAAGCTAGAATTGCTTACCGCTTTAACCTTGCTTCCTCCAAGACAGTATAATGCTATTAAAGAAATATAAACTGCAACTCTAGTTAAAGATTCATTTACAGATTTGAAAGTCCCAAGCTTTATCCCACTTGATTGGAAAGATAGAACCTGCATCAAACAAATAAATAACATGGGAGTTTCTAGAGGATGCCATACCCTTTCTGAAATTGGCTATTGGTCCTTAAATAATCTTACCTGATTAGCAAAAGAGAACATTTGGCGCTTTTCACCACCAAAGGATCTTACCTGTAAGCATATATGTCAGTTATAAATTGGTGGCATTACCAAACACAACCCAAATGTTTGTAATAGAGCCACTAATTAATGAGAACTCACTGTTCGAATGGCAGAAAACGTTTCAGTCACACAGTCAGATATAGATGCTTGGACCATCCCATGTGCTTTAAAAACTGGCAATGTAGATCTCTTGTAGATAGCTACAGAGAACCATAATGAATCAGCGCCAGGGAAGAATACATGAAATGGAAAATAATGTTTCCCAGTATTTTTTTTTTTACAAATTACTGTGTTTACTGTTTAAGCTACATACAATTGTCAGCTTGCATATAAGCCATTTAGGAAATTATGAAGCCTATTACCCTATCACTTTAGAAAGGATGAATACAAGCTAAGTGAGTATATTCTGGTTTTTACGATAAACCATAACATTGTTGAACATGGCCATTGAACTGATTTCATCAGATAAAATGTAAACTTACCTATTGAAATGGAAACTGAGAGCATCAGAACACCTAGAATAGGTGCCAGTTGCGGTGATAAAGAAAAAAGTATGAATATGGTTCCAATGACCTACAAGAACAAAGAGAGAAGAAGCAGCAATGACACAAACGAACATGAGCAGCAAAATGCAAAGAAAAAATATGCAAAAGTATAACGTAGTGACATAAAAGAATAGAGGTTCTCTCTTGAAAGGCATGAAATCACTTCTTTCAAAAACCCAAACAAAAAAATTTGTGGTAGAATTTCACTCCTCAAGAAATGCAGGAAAGTCTATCGAACAAAGTGAAAAGGAATAAACCTTACACATGCTTAAATATAGAAAATATAAAGCTCACATTGGTGTAGAGTTGCTTGCCTCAGATAATGCCCTGAATCCGCGATCCCTTGAGACATTCTCACTGACAATATTTTTAAGAGAATCCAAATCAGATGTTAACAAACCTGTGAGTTCACCAACCTATAAGCAAATTCAAGAATGTGCAATAGTTTTTGCACCTACTTTGTCAGTGTACACTATCAAAGAAAAGAAACAAAATGATATTATTAGCTCAATAAAATAAAAATTATATATTTTTTAAATAATATACTGGTATTCATAAAATCATATTGGAAAGAGATTCAGATTAAGTTACAGCAATAGATGAAAACATAGGGATACAAAGAAAAGAGAAGACAGCAGCATTTAAATGAGGGAATGAAGACAAAGACAATAGAATACGACGCATAACAATCAATCAGGTCAAGGTGACAGAACAATGCTTACACTGGCTTACATTGTCTCAGCCCAAATATCTCAAGAGACACATGATAAATATGGAAAACTAAAAGCAGATATAATGTAAGTAATTTCATACACATACCTTGTATTTGTCAAAAAACTCAATCTGCACAAATAAAAAGAAACTATATGATTAATCAATCAAAGCAAAATAACTTCCTATCCAATAATTCAAACAGCCATAAATATTCTACCAATAACTATCTCCAAGCATTACCAATGAGAGAAATAATATTAATAAGTAACAATAAATAGAAAAACAAATTATCAGGACTTTTAGAAGGATTTAACTCTACCTTTTGAATCAATATTCTTCCGAAGATCTGAGCTCTTAATGTCGACATAATTTTCTCCCACACTATGTTCATGTTTATAACAAAAATGATAGTTGCAAGTGGCTCCAAGGCATACAGAAGTCCAATTTGAGTTAGCAGCTTCCACAACGGTTCAGGTCTAGCTCCAATTAGAACTTCAAAAAACCGTCCTACAAGAACAACAACGCATAAGAATGAATATATAACATGATAAACAGTTAAATCATGCATGAACGGTAGGTAAAAAGGAATAAAAAAGACCAAAAACCATAGCACCCCAAATGCCAAGAGTTAAACAAACTGCATTAAAAATTCAAATTTGCACAACACTCCAAGTATTTTCCATGAGAAAATATAATTTCATCACCCCATTTTCGACGAAAGAAAGAGAAAATTCTATTCCAGTTCTCCTAGAACAAATATTTACATAGCCAAATTATTCCCATATATGTCTGGGCACTCACTATAAAAAGTTGAAAACATAAAAATAGTTATATTAATATATATATATATATATATATATATATATATTCGAAGTTGAGTATCAAATTCTAATATTTCTTTCTCTTTTCATAATAGGTATTTCATACATTAAGAAATATTTGATACACGGGATTAGGTAAGATTTCATGTAATTTAGTATAAAGAATAGAAATTCCAGTATTGCTAAATGGATTCATGTGATTTGATGAAGCATGACAGCAAATCGTGGAATATTTTTTGATAAAATTCACGGGGAAATTGAAAATGCTTGGGAGTGAAAATGAAGAAATGTCTACACTACCTGGATTGAATCAGATACAATTTGAAGGGTTTTGTAAGTTCATTGATCGGGATTTATCAGAAGGGCTTTTTAAGTATATATATATATATATATATATATATATATATATATATATATATATATATATATATATATATATATTCCAACAATACTTATAAATAATTATATAAACTAGTTTTAATTTATGAGAAAAAATATTCATTTATTTGTTCTAAAACTACAAGTGCAATTTGTCTCGGCCTCGGCCTACATGTTTATCTGACACTCTGCCTATGTTTTGGTCATCCCTCTCACCGATACTTGACAAGACTTCTGGAAATATAAAACTGCTTTGAAAATTTGTTGAGAGTGACAAACTCCTAAAAAAACTGAAGGGACTAAAACTTGAAATAAAGAAAATAAAGAACTCAAATAAGTTCTTTCAAACCCGCTCGTGATCTTAATTAAATTAATCGTTAAATCACGAAATTTCAAACAAGACCCATCAATCGTTAATGTTTTTCTTCGATCAAATTAGTTCCCTCTCCACATACCTCAAATACTAAAGTAACAAACGATAATATACCCTAAAAAAATAATTTAGCCAACAAATACATATTCAAGTATCCGAACTAATTTTCAACTTTTAAATCTGATCCCAAGTTTTTTTTATCACTATAGAGAAGTATTTTTCTGTTTAACACGAAGAGTAATTTCCTTAGAGATTTCACAGATAATATTTCAAACCAAGGTTGAGGTTTTAACATTCCCAAAGTGACACAAATCGAAACCCAACCATTTTAATACACGTACCACAGCAAGCTAGTAGACATACACATCTAACCACGTTATTGAAAGAAAAAACGATATTTTTAAGAGAAAAAACTCTAAAAGCACATATCTTACATAATATATAAAGAAACCTTTAATCACTTTCTTCATACCTTACAACCTTCTTATACATTCCTAACTTAATTACACATACTACTCAAAGTAATTAATTTAATTAAGTTTTAAAAAAATATTACTAATGTATTAGATTAAATACAGGAAGGAGTTATTCTATGTTTTTTTTATATATATTTAGAAATAACTCATTTTCAGTTTTTCTTTAAAAAAGAAAAGTTTGGTTGAATATGCAGATTGTATTGCTTAACCAAATAGTTCAGAATATGGTTATGTAAATGTTACTTTCTTTCTGACAATGAATAATCCGTTATTAGAAAAATAAAAAAGGTATATTTTTAAGTGTTGTGATTATACCAAACGACAAAGATTCATTCTTTCACCATAAGAAGGTTTAAAGAAAGATAAAATAAAAGAGATTTTCTAAATTTGGGCAATTACTTAAAATTTAGGTAATTAGTGAATTAATTTAATTACTAGAGAGGTGAAGTTACCGGAAAAGAGGGGCATGGATAGGGTACAGGTGGAGCTGGCGAAGAGCGTGGCGGCCACGAGAAGCAGGCGCAGTTTGTGGTTCATGAGAAGCGAGCAGAGGAGGCTCCACGTGATCACGTTTTGCGGTTTTGCCTTCTCCGAACCCGACCCGAAAAGCTTCGGATCCGGGTCTCCGAAATTCGGGTCGGATGCGAGCGCGGCAACGTAGGCGCGTGGCGGAGGGAGGAGGAAGCGCGAGTGGAGGGGGCGAGGGAAAAGAAGGGGTCGCGGTAAGAGGGGTGGTTTGGTAATTTTGGTAGAAAGAGGAGAATGGAGAAGAAGACGAAGAGGGTAATGCAGAAACAGTGTTGCAGAAGAAGCCATTGGCGTTGTGAGGTGCAGAGAGACTAAGGAAGTGAAAGAAGAGAGTTTTTTGCTTGTGGGACTAATGATGATGGAAAGTGTTATTTATCCATTTCACAATTTATCCATTTCTGATTTTTTTTTACTTAATTTTGTTTTCTTAATTTTTGATTATATATAATTTTATACAATGTATTATGTATCATCTTTAAATTAACAAAAAATTAAATATATTTTGTACTAAAGACATGTTATTTTACTAATTTTTTTCTTTTTACAATCATGAATAAAATTGATGAGAAAGAGAAACATAAAAATAAGGTTAAATATGTTTTTTGTCCATCAACTCTCATTGAAAATTAGAATTAGTCTCTCTTTGAAACTTTGGTCCAATTTAGTCTTTCAATTTCAAAATTGCGTAAATTTAGTCCTTTTAACCAAATTTTGTTAAATTTATTCAACGTTTCAAATGTGTTTGATGATAGATTTTTAACTAATATTGAAGAAAAATATATCAAACGGTGTAAACATCTCAAATGTGGTCATTGAAGAATTAAATTACGTCAAAATTTTGAAAAAAAACTAATCCTAATTTTTACTGAAAATTTAAGAATAAAAATATATTTAACCTAAAAATATAAATGAAACATTAAAAATACAAAAGAAAAGTATAGTCCAACAAGTAAAATAAAAGTTAAGAATACAAAAGAAAAGTATAGTCCAACAAGTAAAATAAAAGTTAACTTAATAGTTATCATGACAACGAAATATATCTACGTATCTTTCAGAAAATGTGTTTGAAATTGATATAATTTCGTCTTATACGTATATAAGCTCTTGCTTGTACGTATGTCGCAAAAGTGTGTATTTAGTTCAATTATGAAAATTACCATTATATACCTCAATTGTAAAACCCTAGTTATGTATATGATTATAGTAAAAACTAGTTTCTAACCCGTGCATACGCACTGGTTTTTTGTTTTTGCTTTTGTTTTTTTTTAAATAATATAATTAATATTATATTTATTATTTATAGAAAAATGTGTAATTAATTTTTAAATAAAAATTTTTAAGAGAAAAGTAATAAAAGATATACATTTTGTTAATAATAAACTATGCATATTTTTTTTATTTAAATATAATATAAAATTATCTCATAAAAATATGATATTATATTTTTATAAATTTAATAATAATATTTATAGTTTATGGTCATTATAATTGAAATATTTAAATAAAATAAAAAAATATCAATTTTGATTAAATAAATATTTAAAAATAATATTTTTAAAATCCATGTTTAAAATATTTATGATTAAAAAATATTTATTTTGCCATGTATTAAAATATTGTTGATATTATAATTATGGTAAGAAATATAATTTATAGAAATATTTTAAAAGAATATAAATTTTTTGTTAGCTAAAACTTTGAATGAAATAAAATTAAATAATAAATAATTTTCTAATAATTTTTGCATGAAAATCATATGAAAAAATTAAAATGAAAATCAGCAGAAAATTTAGTAGTTTCCTGTCGAATTTTAAGATTTATTTAACATTTTTTACTAATTTAAATTTGTAAAAACATTTGCAACAAATATAAAATTTTTATGTGAAATTTTCTAAATTACATTTTTTGACCTTTGTCAAAGTTTGTTAAATAATAATGAATTTATGTTAAAAAGAATATTAATATGAATATTAATACTAATATTAGTGTTAAATACAATAATTTATAACTATATAAAGAGATACATCAACAACAAAACAAATAAAAAATTCAAATAATTAAATATGATCCTAGAGTAAATAAAAGTAAATTGTATGTCTAATTATAATAATAATAATAATAATAACAATAATAATAATAATAATACTCCAGATTATTATCCGGTAATGATACAAATAATAATAATAATAATAATAGGACAACTACATATATGAAAAGATACACATCTTTGGTGTCTTCTTTTGTTTTTACAATTTTATCATTTTAATTATTATTTTTTAAATTTATATGATTATTCATAATAAAAAAATTATTTTTTCAGTTTTATTATTTTACTAATTTTAGTAACTATTTTTTTATTTAATTACTCTGATGTAATGATAAATCAACAACAAAACGAATAAAAAAATACAAGTAAAGGATAAAATGTAATGAATAATTATTTAAATTTAATAAATAATAATTAAGAGGATAAAATTGTAAAAACAAAAAAAAATACATAAAAAATGTACATCTCTTTACATATTTAGTTAGAATATTATTAGTATTATCACTATGGGATATTATTATAAAGTTGTTGTTATTATTATTATTATTATTATTATTATTATTATTATTAATATCACTATGGGATATTATTATTATAATGGTATTATTATTATTTATATTATTATTATTATTATTATTATTATTATAGTTAGACACGCATCCTAATTTTATTTACTACAAGATCATATTTCAATTAGTTGTCGTCCTTCTTAATTGTTTTGTTGCTGATGTATATATATCTTTATATATAATTATAGATTATTAGTATGTCAATATTAGCCTTGGTATTTGCATTGACATTAATAATTATAACATAAACATTATTATTATTATCATTTGTTTGTTATTATTAATATCATTATTATTTTTATTTAATAGTTAAATAAATATAATAACAATTATATTATAATTCTAAACATATTTGAAATAAATAAAAAAACAGGCGCACACGCACGGGTCATATACTATTATGATTATTTTGTAAAATCAATTAACTACACTATATTGTGATATTAATTTTATTTATTATATTTAAAACTGATTTTACAACTTCATTTCATTTATAATAACATTTACAACAAAATAATCTATAATTTTCATAATATTTATTATTTTATTTTTATATTATTGTTATTATTATCAATTATAACTCTAATTATCGTTATTATTATTATTATTATTATTATTATTATTATTATTATTATTATTATTATTATTATTATTATTATTATTATTATTATTATCATCAGCTCTAATTATAATAATAATAATTATTATGATCAGTATTACTATCAACTATAAGTATTACTATTATTATTATTATTATTATTAACTACAATTATTTCTATTATTATATTACTATTATTATTATTATTATTAATTAGAATTATAATTATTATAATATTTATTATTACTATTATTATTATTGTTGTTGTTGTTATTGTTATTGTTGTTTTTATTATTATAGTTACATACACATTTTACTTTTACTTACTATTTATGAATCATGTTTCAGTTACTTGACCCTTTTATTTGTTTTATTGTTTATTTATTTTTACATTTGAATAATTATTTCAATTCAAAAAATAGTTACTAAAATTAGTAAAATAATAAAACTGAAAAATAATTTTTTTATTTTAAATAATTATTTAAGTTTAAAATATAACAATTGAAAAAACAAAAAAGGACCCCAAAGATGTTTATCTTTATATATGTAGTTGTATTATTATTATTATTATTATTATTATTATTATTATTATTATTATTATTATCACTACGTGATATTATTTTAGTGTTATTATTATTATCTATTATTATTATTTTTATTATTATTATTATAGTTAAACACACAATTTAATTTATTTAATACGAGATCATATCTCAAATTACTTGCACTTTTTATTTGTTTTGTTGTTCTTTATTTTTATATTTGTGGAATTATTTGAATTCCAAAAATAGTTACTAAAATTATTAAAATGATAAAATGGACAAATAATTTTTATTCTGAATAATTATTTTAATTTAACAAATAATAATTAAGAGGATGAAATTGTATAAACAAAAAAGGACACAACAAATGTATATATCTTTATATATGTAGTTATTGTATTTTTTTTTATCACTACAAAAATATTATTATAATGATATTATTATTATTATTATTATTATTATTATTATTATTATTATTATCCTACATAGTAAGTAAAAGTAAATTTTGTATCTAACAATAATAATAAAAACAACAACAATAATAATAATAGTAATATAATAATAGAAATAATTATAATTATTAATAATGATAATAATATTTATAGTTGATAGTAATAATGATTATTAATTATAGTTGATAATAATAACCCGTGACAGATCTTGACCAATAATTTTGGATGAGCCAAAATAATTTATAATAAAAAATTTTGAACTCATCAATAATTTATTCGGAATAAAAATCTCCAATTATTCCTTTTTGAAGTTAAATAACCATATTGTGTTTAACAAATTCATCTTTCATATTATTCCGAATTTTGTTTTGATAATCTTCGTTATAGAAAATGAAACATTAAAAGTTAAATAAAATGAATTAGACAATCAATCAAGTAAAATATCTTTAATTTGTTTGTTTTTGTCAAAGATTGACATAATTCAATAATGGTCGACAAATCTTTCAAATTTGAATGGGCATGAACATCAACAATAAAATATGGGAGTGAAATTATAAACTAATCATATATTTATCAATATACATTTTTTTAAGTTTAAGACAAAAAAATAATTTATCATAATCTAATAAAAATTGAGATGTAATTACTAACAAAAATATATAATAGTAATAATATTATATATTACAAATAACAGTAATGACTTTACTACTAATAATGTTAATAATACTAATAGTAATAATATATAATAATAACATATAATAATAACAATTATTATTATTATAATACTAATATTTGTTACAATTTTACTATTATCACTATAAATAATATTTATAATAATAATATTATTAATAATTAGAAATACTGATACTTATAAAAATACTACAAATAGTAATATTATTTATAATTAATATTATAGTTGAAATCATAAGTAAATGAAAAAATAAAAACAAATTGACTTTTGTAGGATTTGAACCCGGATCCTTTTGTACCAGAGTTTTAAAATGACGAAAAAACTAATTTTTATGACACGTGTCAATAAAAGAAAACGGGTATTGTAGTAATTTTGATAGTATCTTCTTTTCTTGGTATTATTATTACAATAGGATCATATTTCCATTACTTGTCATTTTTATTTGTTTTGTTGTTAATGTATATCTTTATATATACTTATAAATTATTATAGTTGACATTAGTCTTAGTGTTAGCATTAATTATTATTACAACAGGATCATATTTCCATTACTTGTCATTTTTATTTGTTTTGTTGTTAATGTATATCTTTATATATAATTATAAATTATTATAGTTGATATTAGTCTTAGTGTTAGCATTAATATTAATATCTATATCATAAATATTATTATTATTATTATTGGTATTATTATTATTATTATTATTATTATTATTATTATTATTATTATTATTATTATTATTATTATTATTATTATTATTATTCATAATGGTGTTATTATTATAAGTGTGTTTTTTAATTATAGAAAATGTTGTTATACTAAATATTTTTGCAAAAGAGAGTTTTAATCTTTTAAATTTTTATAATTTATAATTTATATTAATATTATTATTAGTATTTTTAATGGTTAAATAAATATAATAACAATTATATTATTATACTAATAAAATTTAAAATAAAAAAAACAAAAAAAAATGTTCACATGGATCATAGACTATTATAATCATTTTGTAAATTCAATTAAATGTATTATATTATGATATCAATTCTATTATTATATTTAAAACTGAAATTATTATTGCATCACTTAGATTTACTATTTCATTACTTTATTAACAACATTTAAAACAATATAACTTAATTTTTATAATATTTTATTACATAATACTTTCACTATTTTATTATTTTAATAATAATAAATTTTTGTAGTTTTTTGTTTTCATAATATATAAAAAGATTAATATATTATATATTGATATTATAAGTAATACTATACTAATATTTTTACTACTACTAATATTGTCAATAAATTTGATAATAGCAACAATCATTTATTAATATATAAATATGATTAATAATACTTATAATATTAATAAGAATAATAATAACAGTAATATTTTATTATTACTAATAATGTTAATAATTTTCATAATAACAAAATATGATAGTAATAATACTATTAATTTTACTATTAATTTTCGTATATTATAGTTAATAATTTTTCTAATTACTTCTTTACTACTACTAATAATAATAATAATAATAATAATAATAATAATATATAATAATAATGTTAATAATACCAATAATAATAATATATAATAGTAACATATAACAATGATAATAATAATAATAATTATTATTATTATATTAATATTGATTATAATTTTATTACTATCACTATAAATAATATTTATAATAATAGTATTATTAATAATTACAAATAATAATAATATTATTATTAATAATTACAAATAATTATTATTGTAAAAGTATTACAAATAATAATATTACTTATAATTAATATTATAGTTGAAATCATAAAAAAATGAAAAATAAAAATAAATTGATTTTTGTAGGATTTGAACCCGGGTCCTTTTGTTACACAATTTGAAAATGACGAAAAAACTAAACTTTATGACACTTGTCAATAAAAGAAGATGGGTAATGTAGTAATTTTGGTGGTATCTTCTTTTCTTAATATGTAATAGATTACCATTTTATTTAGTTCATCTTCAACAATAAAGTTATGCAAGGTAATGCATGTTATTTAGAGATGCAAACAGATTAGGTTATTCCATTTTAACTCAATTTGTAATTGGTCTATTAAAAATAGGACGATCATAATAAAATAGATAAAATCTTGGTTTGTCAATCAATTTTGTCTTTTTTTTTTTCAATTTTCTATTTTAAAATTTTGTTTTTAATTTTATTTATATTTTAAAAATATATTTAATTATATAATATTTTTTAAATGTTATTTAATTAATTAATATATTAAAAAATAAAAATAAAAATAATTATTATCTTTACGTATTAAATTACGCTGGCATGAATAATGGTTAGAATTCAATTTTTAAGTGTAACATCCCAATTTCAGCAGCTTAAAATTAATAAAAATAGGGAGTTTCATCATAGTTCCAAAACAGATAATCAAGTTTACACAATATATTAATACAGTCTTACAAAATATATAACTATAAAAATATATCACTTATACACTTAAACTAAACTAATAAACTCTATACTACTGACCACTGCTAAAGCTTCCACTAGAAACCTCCTCTTCAACACTAAAACGATGGTTCTTCATTCTCCAGAAGTGCCTTTGACACTACAACCACATCTGCTCCCACCGAATAGGTGATCATCGCAAAAGGAAACATACAACACAAGACAAGAACACAAAAAGCAAGGGTAAGCTAATCTGATTAAGGAATCATGCAGTTCAATTATAAACAGAAACCATGTAATCTTTCTCATTATCACCAGAATCATATAGACCACCACAACACATATACATGACTCTAGACTCAATATCCGGATTATGTAAGCGACATCGGATCTCTTGGTGGCTTGCACCTGTGACGGTTCCCAAACTCTGCAGAGTTTGGACACAAGGGGTTATCACCCAACCACTCCCAAGGTAAGTCCCGTAAGACCCGAGAAATTTAAATAATTAATTAAATAATTATTTAATAAATGCGGGTAGTAGGAGCCTTTAAGGAAATTAATGCGGATTGTTATGATGTGGAAAAGTGCTAGCTTGAGTGGTTGAGAGTACTTTATTGTGTGAGAGGACTTGGGTTCATGTCCTATGTATACCGTTTGTGTGTTATTTAATTATTATTGTTTTTAATAATAATAAGCTAGAACATGTTGAGGGATAATATAATCATAGAATTATATTAATCATCACAAAACATGAATTGGTTAAATGGTTGTGCTTTGATTTGATAAATTGGTTTGATGTGGGTTCGAACCTTAGTGAACCCCAAAATAAACTCTTTTTTTGTCAAAATTTTCTTTGGCATGAAGGTGAAAGGGCATGGAAAAGGAACCGCCAAGGGTGGCTGAAAAATAGATGTGTTATGAACCATTGAATAACACTTATACCACTTTTAAATGCCATTTTCGTTTTAGCACATTAATCCATCATTAAGGCACTATTATAAGGGAAATTTTAGGTGAGAGAAGAGGTTTCTGCATTTGTTGTTGTTGTATAGGGAGAGGAGAACGAAAGTTAAGAGTTTATTGAGGATTGAGTGAGAAAAGGAGCTACAAAGAGATAAAATCAAAGGAGGATTATTGGTGATCAAGGGGGAACTCACAACAATTCCAAAATAAGCTAAGGAAACCAGGTTAGGGGAGCTGAATCACGTCTTACCTAGTTTTATGCATAATTGTATGATTGATAGCATGTATGTGTATGGTTTTTTTCGTTGTTCATTGAAATCTGGGTTTCTAAAAATTTTCCAGAAACCGCCTAGCGGGTCACTCATGGCCGCCAGGCGATACATGCAGTTTTGGCTTTTTTCTAGGTTCCTGATGAGGAACCGCCTGGCGGTAAGCTCCCGACCGCCAGGCGACACTTATCATTTTCACCAATTTCTAGGTTTCTTGATGAACTGCCTGGCGGTGATGAACACCCGCCAGGCGACGCGAGCCACTTTTGGCTCGATTTTGATGTTTCCCAGGTTCTGGGAGGTTTCTGATCGGGGAGAAATCGCATTCTAATCTTTATGAATGATTAAACATCATACTTTCTTGGAAATTTGTGAATTGGGGGTTAAATTGAGATGAAAATCGCATGAAGGTCATCTTAGGGTTGATGAATTAGGGGATTTTATAGGAGCACTAAATTAAAGGGAAAAGGTTAATGGAATTTTACTTATTGGAAGTTTTAGGAATGGATCATGAACCTAAACATGTGAGTACAACCTTTTGAGTCGTAAATTGAATGAAATCAGAGTTGTTGTGAAGGAGGCAAGGTTCGTAGGTGCAGGAACTGCCTGGTGGCACTCAATTGGCCGCCAAGTGTCACACCAGAGGTGCGTGGTGTGTTGATTCATGAAAAATGCTGTTTTTCGTACTTTTCGTGCAACAGTAACCGCCGGGCAGTAGTTTAGTCCTGCCGGGCGCCTGTCGTCTGATTCTAGGTGCTAGGCGCCACCAATTTTTCTAGTTCACGCAGTTTTCGTAAAACTGCATTTCCGGGTTCGTTAACCGTTCGATTTAGGTGAAATTTTGACAGATGGTCCATAACATGTGGTTCTTCACTTTGAACGGTGAAGATTGGATTTTGAGGTCAGTAGCTAGAGATATACGTCACTCAATATTGCTGATTTTGGAGTCATTAAAATGTATGAATAACCTCTTGATAAGTTCAATTAACTTCTAATGAAACATGATTGGGTTATGTGGTATGTCTCTATCAATTTGAATGTTCCTTTGGGTTAGTCACATGTGGAGAATTGGTTTGCTGAAGGCATGGGTGTCAATATTAAATTGCATTGGTGCATAAGATCATGTGCTTAAAATTGTTAGAGTGTTGCTGCTTATATTTTGTTTGAGCATGCTTGGGATTATTTATATGACTAGGGGATGAATGCACATGTGAGGTGCTATAAGGCCTAGAACATTATAGATGGCAATGCCTTTCATTAGGTGTACTCTAGAATGAGAGCAAATGAGAGCAACCTGTGTGAATGGTGCTTGAACCTGAACTAAAACCAGTAATGTGCAAGTACTGGTGTAGCGACTGGCAGTACGTGTCCCCCGCCAAGCAATCTGGAAGCGGCAGCGCCTAGCGGTACGTGTCCCCCACCAAGCAATTTTGTTGTATCAGATTGGTGTTATGCTTGCTATGATGTGCGTGATCTACAAGGCTTCTAGGATATCTTAAAGGTCGGCTTGCTGGTGTTCCTTGAGTTGAGCTCGAAACGTATCCCTTGAGTTGAGCTCGGGATAGGGGTTAAGCACGTGGCATTCCTCGAGTTGAGCTCGGAATGGCATCCCTCGAGTTGAGCTCGGGATGGTGGATGAACACGAGAAACCCTTGAGTTGAGCTTGGGTTGGCGAGTGTTGTCGGTGTGAGTGTGCTGGTTATGGCCAGTACGGATGGGTCCAGATAGATTGCCCTCCTTAGTAGTTGGCTGATGAGTTTGGTAGTCTTGGGACGTTACGAATTATGTTCGTATATAGGGACTCCACCTGGCGTTACGGTGTATGATCCGTAGCATGGTTTCCCGCACGTGCTCTATCGGTTGTGGCCGATAGGTATGGCAGCAAGACACCTTGAGGTACTCACTAGAAGATGTAGAACACGAATAAAATGGTGGTGGCCAGTGATGTGATATCAAAGGATGGAATTCCTTTGGTGTGATTGTGTGATTGGTATATGTGTGCCATATATATATGTTTATTTTCTTAGCTCACCCTATCTGCTTATGTTTGGCGATGATCGTGTACGCGATACACGGGAGCAGATGATGTTGCAGGTGGATCTGGTGACGCTTAGCAGCGGAGCGGGGAAAACTCATGGGAACAGTTTTATAGAGTTTTATCATTTATGGTTTTGGAATAAAGATGTAATCTATTATGAGATTGTTTTGGTATTTCATTGAATTTTGAGAAGATTTGAACTTAGAGTTATTTGTATTATGAAATAAATTATTTGAAATTTCCCCGTTTTTGGGAAATGGATTTATAATTAATGCATTTTTATTTTTTTATTTTTTTTATTTAAACCCGTAATATCCTGACGGGATGTTACAAGTCCCATCACATCTATGACGGATCGGGTCCATAGACCAGGACCTCCTGCTACTCCCCTCGACGTAATTCATCATACTCTACATGAGTCTTAATGGTTACTAGGAGCGGCAGGATACCAACCAAAACTAAGTCCTTATGTCCTTACATACACTAAAACATTCCTCTTAGAATTTCCCTTGAAATCCTAGTTCAACCACTTCTTCTCATATTCCAACTTCATGCAATTTCACCACACATATTACCGGTCATAACAATTCATGCATATCATAACTAAGTTCATATTTTAACATTCAAACATAGCTTCATCCATTAGAAACAAAGAAATAACACTCAACTACGGGGGTTCTCGCCCAAGCTAGAAGGTCTCGCCTAGGTAAAAAGACTCTCTCGCTTAGGCGAGTCATTCTCGCATGAGCGAGGCTCAAAACAAAGAACAACCCAAACTCTGGACGAATTCTCGCTCAGGCTAAGTTGTCTCGCTTAGACGAGAGTGACTCTCGCTCAAGTGAGACTGGCTCGCCTAGGCGAGATCTCGCGTAGAGACAAGGGATGAGTTTCTGGTATTTTCGCTCAGGCGAGAGCTGCTCGCTTAGGCGAAAATACCAGATTCCCAATCTGTTCTCATATGCAACAGTAAAGAAATCTAGCACAATCCAAGCATACACTCAATTACACAATTCAAGCACTCATACAACAATCAATCATGCAATTCAAAGTCATCAGAATGATTTCTAGATGAAATTCAAGTAAAACAGTTAGCTTCCCTTACTTGTTATCCTGTTTAGACAACTTTATAAACGTCAACGCCTTAAAAACGTCAACACCTCTAACTCCACGAGATGCTCTATCTACACATAGAAACATCACAAGAACGATCAGGACATACTGTTATGATCACTGATCTGCAGAGACTCATACTGATGATTAAAACGTCGCATGCAAGCGAAAGAGGGCTTGCATGCAACAGAAAACAGAAAAAGACTAAAAAAGAGAGCGGAAACTCAACTTACGCGAACGGAGAAACTGATCGGTCCAATTTGAAGAGCTCGCCGAGAGGATCAATCCTACGGTCTCAATTCTTCAATCAGACGACCAGAGAGACAGAACCTCTAGAGAGAAGTCAGAGAACTCTAGAAAAGTGGTTTCTAGAGAGATGGTGTGTTTTAAAAATAATGAAACTCGTTTATAACAATTCTATTTATATTAAAACCTTCTAATATTAAAATAATCGAGTCTCACTATTTTTAAACCACTGTCACTTTTAAAACGCCATTTTTTAGGGTCTTACATTAAGTATTAATAATTTAATTTATAATAATATTGTATATTTATATTTATAAAGTAACATAATAAAAAAAGTATATTTATATTTATAAAGTAACATAATAAAAAAAGCAATAATCTATCACTTTATTTTTGTGTTTTTAAAAAAAAAAGTAAGTTAGTGGGTTGGATTAACTAACTTACTTTTGTCTCCTTAATTTGACAAATTAGTTAAAATGAGTAAAAATGAGTTGAATGATCGAAAAGACCAAATTTTTGTGAGTTGACATCTAATTTATGGAGCAAGACACATCAAATTTTTGAAGATGAATTTAGAAAAGTGAATTTAAAGATGAATTTTAAAAAAAATGAATTTGAAGAAAAAAAAATGTGAGGATGTTTAGATTAAGAGAGATGGTAAAAAATATATATATATAAAAGTCTGTGAATAATTTATTGATGTCGGTAATATAAGAATTGATTTTCTTTATTATAATAAAAAATATATATTAAAATAAAATTAATTACTTTAATTATTTTATTTATTATAATAAAATAATTATAACAATAAAATATATTTATAAATATTTAAGTATGATTGACAGAAAAAATATTAAATATTTTATTATGCTTTATTTAATTTTAATTGTTTTTATTATTTTTAACAGAATATTGAAATTATTTTTTAAATAAAATTTAAATAATTCACTTTTTTTTTCCACCTTACATGCAAAGAAAGTTTCACACGACTTTTTTTATACTGTGATATTCTTTTTCGATATACGAAAATCATCGCATTTTTTGCAATCGGTATCTTTCCCTTGTTAAACAAACAAACTCTGTCATCATTATATTTTTTATTTTTATTGTTTTCATATTACATTTCATGGCACCACATTGAGTAACGAATCTAAGATTCGTAGATGCAACACACATGTTAATTACATGAGAGATACTATTTTTTAATTTTAATAATTAAAATATTTCTTTAATCTATCAGAATTATTATATTATTTACAAATTTTCATAAACTTTTTTCCCAAATTCCTTCTATCTTTTATTATTTTCACTCAATATAAACAACTTCACTTTCATTTTTTTTCTCTCAAATCCACTTCTTTAAGATTCGTTTTCAAAAACAAACACGACATAAATGACATGTTATGTGATTTAAATAATTTTTATTACCAAAAAGAAGAAAAACTTAACTTCTGCATGGCATAACACTTACGTTATGTTTATTTATTGTTTTATCTATTTTATGTCATCTAATGAAAAGTTAGACTAGTTTCTCTCTCTTTTTTTATATAGGTTTTCTTTATAACAATTAATTTTACTAATATTTAAGGTTGGCATTAGTTATTAATGTTAGTTTTATTTTTACTTTTGTTTTAATGTTAAAATAACTATTCTTTTTATTACATATTATTTTATTAATATTCAGTTATAACCTTTAATATCTTAAATTTATTTTACATTAATTTTTTAAAAATAATTATACATTATTGTTATTTTAAATTTTATTTTATATATTTTTAATACAAATCGTAAAAAAAAATTATAGTATTTTAAAACTTTATATATTACTTTTTTAAAATATTTAAATATATAAATTTACTTTTTAATAATATTTATTTGCTATATATTATACAATTTGTTAGCTAGTCTTAAAATAATTATTAATTTTATTTAAAAATTATATTTTTAATTGTTATATTAAATGTAAAATATTAAAATCCAATTCACAAAATCAAATTATGAACATTCAATAAAACAAAACAAAAAATTGCACATTTCAAATGATAAATTAGTCTCTAGGAGGCTAATTACTTGATTGAATTTAGAAAAGGTGATCATAATCTTCTTCACAGGAAAAACACAAGACTTTGACTTTATAAAGCAATTACTTTGTGTACGATGAACTCTTCTGGGAATTTCAAAAAATGGTAGGAAGAGAAGGAAACATATTCTTCATAATAGTTTGACTTGTATATACTTATAACTTGATTTAAATGTAAAACTCTCACATTAATCTTCCTTTCATATTTATTAATTCTAGATCATCACAATATAAATAAATTGGGATCTTTGTTCAATGCCTAGATCCAAAGTTAGTACTACAACCTATAATAGTTTACTCACTATAATTCAATGATTTAATTCGTTTGACTTTCTTTAATGTATAATTAATGTAGGGTACACAAATTTCTCCCACAACAACCAAGTCGTAATTAAAATAGATTTATCTAATTTTTATTATGAAATACTCAATTAATGTGGCAAAGACGGAGATATTTATTTTAACAAACACTAAGAATCAAATCAACAATATATACACATTTTTTATATTGAATAAATATAATTTTTTTTAAAAAAATATAATGAAAAATCTCATAAGTTCACTATATTAAAATTTTGAAATCAAATATATTGTTTGTTCAATAACATTTATTTTTCTATATTTATAGCAACAATTGATTTTTTTTCTTTATTCATATTTTTTTTAATTCAACATGATCTTTCTAATTTGATTAATGTTGTAGCATCCCATTTTAATAGTTTAATACTATTAAATAAAACATTTCATTATGAATATTCAAAAGACAGAAAAATAAATGTATATCGTAAATTAGTAAGTCTTACAAGATAAGACTATAGTAATATTACTTATATGCATTCTCAAACTATTATATTATGATTCTATTACAATACTACCTAACATGATCTAATGTCGCTCATCGTCCAAACAATTGACTCCTTAATATCAAGAGGTGTCTCTACACCTGTATCTCTATCTGTTCACACCAAAGGCGAATCTATGTTATGACACGTCCCCCAATGTTTTTTTTTCTATATATATTTTAATAAAATATTTTTATATTATTTATATAAATTTAGTTTATTCTTTTAAATTTAAAAATCAAATTTTTCCTTTCGGTTGTATTTTCTTTTTTACTTCTTTATTTGATTTATCTCTTTTGTGTACCACCATCTCCTATTTTCTCCTCTTTCTATCTCAATTTTCATCATTAATCTCTTATTATTTTCAAAAACAAATTGCACCACAACAAGATTGAGAAGTTAAAAAATATTTTGGACTAAATAATTTTTTATTTTGAGTAAGTTCATTTTTTATCATTTTTTGAAGCAATATGTTTTATTCTTATATGTGGTTTTTCTATGTTCTAGGCATATAACTATTTGTTAGAGATTATAAAATCATGCTCTAATTGTTTATCAAATTCTTTTTTGTGTAAATAGAGCTATTTTAGGCTTTAAAGTTGGGTAAGGGAAGAGCAATATTAACTTATGACATCGCCAGATTAGAGGTTTTGTGTAAATAAAGTTATTTTAGGCTTTAAAGTTGGGTAAGGGAAGAGCAATATTAACTTATGACATCGCCAGATTAGAGGTCTCACTCTTAATCTCGTCATAAGAACTCTCTTCAACCCTCGCCACCTAGACTATGACACTTTATGTAAGTGTGTAGCCTAGTAGAGTAAATGATAACTTCTGACCAACACATATCTTTAGTCAATGCATAACAAACTACTAGTGAAAACTGCATTTCTTCCTTAAAAGCCAAGGCTCAAAACAAAGGTGCAATTCAACTTTAAACATTTCATTCCATTGATTCACTTTTATACTTATAACCTCATCCAGTGGCGGGACTCGAAAACACAAATTTTAGGGGGCTAAATTATATTTGTTATATATAAATTATTTTTTTAATTAAATTATTTTTCATTTTTTTACATCATTTTTCTATTCAAAACAAGCACTCATGACAATATAATTCAAACAATATGACAATAATATATTGAAAGAGTAACATAAAGTTTATCATCAACAATAATATATTAAAAAAAAGTTACCTTATATGTATTGCTAAATTTAAAGACGCTCCCCATATCATGTTATAAAGCATTTTTAAATTCTTTATATGTAACTTTAGGAACCTTAGAGTTGTTTTTCGTTTTCTTCAATTTTTGGATTCTCCATGAAGTTTCTTAATTTTAGATGACGTAAATGTATTTTTTTCATCTTCATTACAAACCTTCATCTTGAAAAAAGAATCAATTCTTTTACTCTTTACCATAATTTTTCTAATATAAATTTGTCACCTCTCACCTATTTACAAAAAGATAAAATTATGAATATCCCAAATTAAATGTTAAAAGCAAGACTTAATATTTTAAGAAAACTGATAACTTTTAAATGATTAGCTTCCCTTATCTTAGAGTAGATTCCTAATCTTGCTCTCCCTTTAACAATTTCAAAGTCTAAAATAGTTCTATCTACACAAAGAAGAGTTTGATAAACAATTAGAGCGTAATTTTATGATCTTTAAGAGATAAATATATGCCTAGAGTGTAAAAAAGCCACATACAAGATGAAAACATATTATTTCAAAATAAAAAAGAAAAAAAATGAACTTACTCAAAAGAAGAAATTGTTTAAATAATGAACTCTCTAGATAGATAATGTGTTTTAAAATAATGAAACTCGTTTATAAGAAGTCTCACTAATTTTAAATCATTATCATTCTAAAACATCACTTTCTAGGATTTTACAAATGTTAGCATCATTTTTTTCATTGTATTCGTGCTCTTACATTGAACAATAAACACTTAAAAAGACCGAATGATTATATTATCATATTAGTTTATTATCTTTTAAACTTTATTAACATTGATATAGTAGAGTGTATTAAATTAAATTATTTTAAAAATTTAAAGAATAATATTAAGTAAACAAAATAAAATAAAAAATTAAATTACAAATATAGAAACCAAAATCACTATTAAATCTATATTTTTTAAACTGAACATTAAAAGATCTTAATTGTACCAAAAGAAGTATGTTTAAGATATTACCAAACTCTTTTGATAAAAACAAGTCATTATCATTCAAATTTATCCCACGTAGAGAGCAATAAAAGATCTCTTACAGTGTTTAATTTATATAAACAAAGCATAAAACAAATCTTATGTTAAAGAAGATATTAAATAAACACTGAATTAACTCACTATCTAAGGATTCCCGTGACTCTATGGTTTGTGCTTGACATGTTTTATCTTCCATTTTTTTATTAGAAAGTTGGAAAACAACAAACTACACTTGTACCTTTTTTTTTTTTTTTTTAACATTAAAAATAGAAAACACGTCACAACATGTTGAGTGATGCATCATTAAAAAACAAAACAATTCATAATCTTTAGAAAACCTAGGAAGCCGTTGGAAGAGTGGTTGGAGAGCATATGCATGAAATAAAAGTGAAATCCCATGGCCCAGGAGGAACACAAATCAACCAATTTATTAATCTCTAACCACTATTTAATAGCATGTTTGGAAAAAGAATGGCAAAGATTATTAAAATTAAACTTGGGAGATAATGTTGATTGTTTTAACTTAAGAGCCTATACTTTCCACTTAATTTAAATTAAAAATACTTGGTGGTTTTACTTTTTATAATCTAATGATTAATTCTAGAAAATCGGTTTACCACGTAATATTTACATTTATTTATGTATTAAATATAAATAAAGAAAAAGATGATGATAAATAATATAATAATCCAATTAATCTCATAAATTATAAATATATTATAATTATAACAATATATAAAAAAATATCTTCTTTTATATCTATATTTCATTATTTTAATTTTACTTTTAATTATTTTAAAAATTAATTATTTTATAAATAATTTATTTTTAATCGTTATTTTAAAAATCTCTTTTATCTTAAATATTTATTTAAAAACCTTGATGTGAATACATATTTTATTTTTTTAATTTTAATTTTAACAACTAATTTAAAAGTTAATTATATATTTTTATTATTCTTAACTTAACTTAAATTTTTATAAAAATTAAAAAATACGAACATATATTAGCATCATACTAGTATTATATTATAAATATGAATTTTAAAAGTTGTATTTGCACTTATTATCATTGTATTATTGTTTTGTTACATATTTGATGATATAAAATTTTTAAGAGGTCTCAAATAATTTAACATGATGAACTCATAAAATTTATGAATAAATGAATTATTTAGCATGTTGAAATAAAAAATTTATAAATCTTAAATTTTATTGTTTTGTTTTTATATCGTTCAAGAGTCTAAATCAATAATAAAATAATAAAATTGTAACAGTATTTTAAAATTAAAATTTTTAAAGAGAAGAATTTGGATGTGATGATTAATCTTAGTAATAAAGTTGAAGTCAAAGACGTCAAAACTGTTTACATGGATGAAAAAGAAGTTATAGAAATTAATTTGACTAACATTTTATTAGTACAGAACAGAAACAAAACTGTAACGAAAGTTCAAATTTGGCAAGAAATAATATCTCAAATGTTTAACCTAATAATATTATATTGACATATTAAGATCGAAAAATTATAAATTTCAAATATAATAATTCTTTTTCTTTAAGATAATTTTTATCACACTGAAATCTATTAAATTAAAAGCTATGAAACTAAAAATGAATTTCCATTTTAAGTCGAATACTTATTTAACATTGGCTTTCCAAAATATTAGACTTTTAAGTCAGCAAATTAAGCTCATAAATTTAGCAGGTTTAGCTAACTGAATCAATAAATTAACTATGCGGGTTAAGAAAATAAATTTACTGTCCATAATGTTTGTCTCCGAAAAAAATTAATTTCTAAAAATATGTGTTCTAAACATAAAAAATTCAAAAAATTAGACTCGTTTCTTCTAATATTTTTCTTAAATAACATTCCTACTCTTTTGAAATTTCAAAAGGACAGTTACATTTATTTTTCATATTTTTGAATAAAATAAAGCTATCACCTCTTTTTTTAAATTTATACTTCGATCAATATGAAAATAGTATAATAAGCTAAGAAATTTAATTACATTTTTACTTATTGTTTATATAATAAACAATGTTTCCATGAATATATATATATATATATATATATATATATATATATAAAAGATAGTCTATAATTAGGTAAAGTACAATTTTTTTTACATTCTTAATATACAGTAAGTAAATCCTTCAAATTTGGTAGTTTATAATTTTTATATTTTAATTATTTTAGTTTTAATCAGCACATTAAGTATTAAAAAAAATCTAAATAATATTTGGGGAATTTTTTAATGCATAACCATTTTTAATACGTGAGGTTTAAAAATCCAAATGATCAAATATGCATTTATTATTTAAAAATAAGATTGTGGTTGGTATTTAAAATAATACACGCAAAAACAGATTCATTTACCCTTCCTAATCTTAATCCTTTATCTGTACAAATATTATAATATGTTAAAATGTTAGAAATGTTATGAATTAATGATTGTCCATTGATTTGATATATTTACTCATATGATTCATTACTCTTTATGGTAAATATTTGTATTAACTAAGTTGATTTGTTTCCTTTATGGATTACATATTGTATCTATAAATAGGACTCTTCCTATCAATAATAATACACAGATGAGTTGCTCCCTATTCTCTTATTTTCTATTCTCTATTGTTTCTTCTCTATTATCTATTGTTCTCTCTATTATTCACTTTATTTCATAACACGTTATCAGCACGATGCTCCAATTGAGGACTAGTGGAAGTTTTTTCTCTCTAAGGACAGTGCTTTGCGTGTCTCAATCCAGGCTCTTTCTAATCCTTTCTCAATTTATAATTTTACCTTATATTCTTCCTCTTGTGATAAGAATTGTTTGACCTTATCAATTTTCATCTCCGTCTTATTATTTATTTTTATTATGACGATGATTATTATTAATATTATTATTTTGATGATGATTATTATTATTAATATTATTATTTTATGTGTTAGTTCTAAACACGCGAAACGTTGCAAAATTTGGATTTGTGACCCTTGATATTGCAAAGAAGAATTCCTTATATTGAATTTTAAATGTTGAAATACATTTAGATGCAATGGATAATTGGATACCATTAAATAAAGAAATAAAGCATCTAAGCAACTAATTTGCTCATGCGATAAAAATATTGTGAAAAAGGATTCACAAATATTATGAATTTATTTCATGCTTATGTATGGCTGGCTGGACAAAGCAATAAAGTTTTTGATGAAAAATCATGAGATCCACCTAATCTGCTCCATTCCCAGAAGTGAATGCAGCAATCAATATTATGAATTTATTTCATGCCTTTGTATGGCTGAAAAAAAAAAAAGCAATGAGCTTTTGATAGAAAATCATGAAACCTGTCCAAATTGGTTCTGCTCCATTCCCAGAAGTGAATGTAGCAACATTTTATTTATATTTTCATGATCGTGATCGTGATCGTGATCTTGATTATGGACATGGTTATAAAGAAAATTTCAAAGACACATTTTGTCACCAGAAGTGGCATAATAATGTGAAAAAAAAGGAAAAGAAAAATGTGAAAATATTGACAAAAAGATGAAAGTATATATTATCATTACGGTGTTAAAGGCCATTTGAGTTGTACTTATTGTACACCAAAGCATCCTACAAATAATGAGAAGAACATAGAAACACATTTTGCTTATGAAGATGGTGATTCTGATTATGGCCATATGGATGCTACTCATCTTAATATTGTTATTTTCTTTGCTAAAGCAAATGAAAGCATTGATCACCTAATTGATTATGAGAGTGTTGAAAAAAAAATCTCATATTGATATTTACGTTTATATGAAAAATGAATGTTTTGCACTAGTACCAAAAGATATGTGTCTTATTGATTGTGCAACAACTTATACAATTCTCAAGAGTAATAAAATTTTCTCTTGTTTGATAATGTGAGACATCGATGTTAGTATTATTTATAGTACTACAAATATATTTGAAGACTCTAGAAGAACTATTATACTTCTACCAAGAAGTTGAATAGAAACTTATTAAGTTTCAATGATATTTGTCTAAATGGATATTATATCGAGACAAACAATGAAAAAGATATGAAATATCTTTATATCTCTATGATTGAGTTGAAAAAGAAAGTGTATTGGAGAAATTATCAACATTCTCTTATAGTTTGTACTACAAGTTTATTACTACAATTTAAATGCATGTCATGGTAAACCAGAAGTTTACAAATCAAAATGATTGCCTTGTTTGACATGATCAGTTATTATGATGTGATAAAAAAGGGTTGAAAAACTCATGTGAACACGTTTGAAGCGTGGTAGACCGATTGGTTCCAAAGATAAAAACTCTTGAATGAGAAAGGGGGCTAATATGCAAAATAACCTAATCGAAAAGGTTAAAATCCCAAAAGATTCATTTGACATAATTAATGGTTCGGTTCCAGAAGAACCTCAGGTACCTGAAATGGTTGAAAATGATGAGATCTCAATAAATTATGTCATGAATCATATAATATGAAACCAAAATGAAGTTAACATTGATGAAACTTTTACTTATAACATAGCGATGAATGCTATGAATGACAATGAGGATCAATAAGCAATGATCATTGAAGATTGTCGGCAAAGAAAAGATTGGCCAAAATGAAAATATGCAAAGAAGCATAATTATATTTGTTTGCTAAACGAAAGGTTTTTGAACATATAGTTCGCACACCTGAAGTTATGAAACCCGTTGGGTACATATGAATTTTTGCGCAAAAATCAAATTAAAAATGATGAAATTGTTAGATACAAAGCATAATTGGTTGCTCAAGGTTATTCACAAAACCTTGTATTGATTAGTGAAAAAACATGTTCACTAGTATTGGATGCAACAACATTGCAATATTCGATTATCCTAGTTGCACAACAAGTTTTGCATTTACATCTAATGGATGATGTTACAACCTATTCGTACGGTTCTTTTGAGAATCATATTTATATGAAAATCCCTGAAGGATTTTATTTGCCCAACAAGACAAATTCTAAAAAGGGTTATTCAATAAAATTGAATATGCTCTTTTATTGATTAAAGCAAGGATGTGTGTGGTATAACCATCTTATTGAGTTCTTATTAAAATAAGGATATGGAAATGATCCTTTTTGTCTTTGTATTTATATGAAAATATTAGAAAATCAATTTTTCATAATTATTGTTTATGTAGATGACATAAACATCGTTGAAACTACTAATGAGCTCACAAGACAATTGAAAGAATTTGAGATGAATGATCTTTGAAGGGCAAAGTCTTGTTTGAAATTAGAAAATTGAGTATTTAAATAAAAGTATTTTTATACATCAAGAGGCTTATATGATTAAGGTGCTTAAAATGTTCTAAATGGACAAGTCATGTCCATTATGCACTCCAATAGTTGTGAGGTCGTTAGATGTTGATAAAGACTCTTCTTAGACCCCAAGAAAATGATGAAGATCTTCTTGGTCTAGAAGCACCATATCTTAGTGTCATAGAAACACTAATGTATCTTGCGAATTATACTCGATCTAATATTGCATTTGCTATAAATTTGTTAAGCAAGATATAGTTCTTCAACTACAAGAAAAAAATGGTTTGGAGTAAAACATATACTTCGTTACTTTAAGGGTACTACGAATATGAGCTTATTCCATCCAAATGATTCAGATTCAGACTAATGGGTTATGGATATGCATGTTATTTTACATATTCTTACAA
Organism: Vigna unguiculata; assembly: GCF_037176805.1. Lineage (NCBI taxonomy): Eukaryota > Viridiplantae > Streptophyta > Magnoliopsida > Fabales > Fabaceae > Vigna > Vigna unguiculata. The sequence goes on along the minus strand of NC_140795.1, from coordinate 45,363,241 downwards.
TGTCACAATGGTTGATCACAAACAAGATGTTTGTTCACATGTGGTAGCACAATGGTTTCATGAAGGTATATGAAACAAACCATAGTAGCAACATCGTCTAATCATACAAAATTACGAGAAAAGTTGTGAATATGTTTGGTTAAGGTTTATAATTCAACATGTGCAAGAAACTTGTGACTATCCCCGAGAAAGATGGAATCAACAACCATATATGAAGACAATAGTGTATTGTTCAATTGAAAGGATGATATAGATATCCAAAAATTCGTTCATCTGAAAATATGACAAGTCTATTTGTGAAGTTTTTGCCAAGAAAAATTTTTGAGCAAATGACTGACAAATTCGGACTCTGTCACCTTAATGATGTAAGTTTACATGAGGGGGAGAAATAGAATATGTGATGAACAATATTGTATTAAAGAATACAGAATGTTGTACTCTTTTTCCTTCACTAGGTTTTTTTTTATCCCAAAGGGTTTTTCCTAGTAAGGTTTTAACGAGGCACATTCTTTATCAATGGACACTCAAGGGGGAGTGTTATGAATTAATGATTGTCCATTGATTTGATATATTTACTCATATGATTCATTACTCTTTATGGTAAATATTTGTATTAACTAAGTTGATTTGTTTCCTTTATGGATTACATATTGTATCTATAAATAGGACTCTTCCTATCAATAATAATACACAGATGAGTTGCTCCCTATTCTCTTATTTTCTATTCTCTATTGTTTCTTCTCTATTATCTATTGTTCTCTCTATTATTCACTTTATTTCATAACAAGAAACAGTAAATAAAAATACAAAGCCTAGCAATAATCAGAAATAAACTTCACTCTTCTTTTTAAGGTATCACAACATTGGTAGAGACTTTACTTTAAATGAGATTTCATATTCCATCACTATAAAGTTCAATTTTTAATTTATATATATATATTTAAATAATTCAATGTACATTGAAGTAATAAATGTGGTGATTTTTTAGAAACATGATAAAGGTGAGATTCATTATAAGACTGTATAAATCATGATTGAATTATCTCTTCAAAAAAATAAAAAAACACACCTATTCGTTTTTGATGATAAATTTAGATGTAAATAATTAAAATGAGTAATACTTTTAAAAAATTGTTAGGTATTTTTTTTTTTATAAATAGCGTAGGTTATAGTTGAAATAATTGATGAGTGATTGAAAGGCTAAAATCACATGAAAATTAAATAAAAAACAATTTGTGTTGTTGACAAGTTTAATGATAAAATAACAATAATGTTGTGAGAGATATCAATATCATATCATATATTCATATTCATCTCCCCACGAGATTCTGGTTCTGTTTTGGCCACCCACACAACACCACACCACCATTCTCTCAACTCGCTCCGAGTTGACTCACTCTTTCCCTTTCAAGATCAACAGCCGCCACCGCCGCCTCCGCGCTCCACTGTCACTGCAGCCACCGCCGCCCTTCTCCGTCAATGCAAAACTCCTCGTCGATTCTCTCCGGAACCTTCTCCTCCTCTTCCTTCCCCTCCGGCCTTTGACTTTTGCTTTCGAGCGAATCCGATGAGTCCCTTTCGATCTCTTCTGCTCTCCGTCGTCGTATTCTTACTCCTCTGGCCCCTCGACGCCACCGAGGGCGACGCCGATCCACTATACATGTTAGTCTCTCTCTCTCTTGATATCCATTTTTCTATATATAGTTAGAGTTCGAGAATCCCGGATTTCAATTTTTTAATCTAAGCGCTTGATTAGGTGATAGAAACGCAAAGAAATATGGGATTGGTTTTTCCATGTTTTGGGTATAGTAAAAATTGGAACTTGGATTTTATGTTGTTTTTCTGTTAAGAAAGGGAATACCAACAGGACACCGAAAAATGGGGGTGTATGGGTGAAGAGAATAAAGAAGGTATAGAGAGAACAAATAAAGGAAGAGAGAGAAAGTGATAAGTGTGATATAAATATATGATGCGATTGGAAATGAAAATTAAGAGATATAAGAAGAAGAAATGAGGTGAAAGGAGATGAACCAGAAAGTATATGTATTCTGATAATAATAATAACCCGTTGAGAAATGTTTTGGGGTGGAGTTGGAAATTTTAAGGTAATGTTATTTGTGTGATATGTGTTGGGTTTGTATGACTGTAGAAATCTCGGGTTTGGCATAGGTGTATTGAATGATGAAGATGCACTTCTTTTACTTGGTTTGTTGTCAATTGTTAAGCATGGAGGGTATAGGTGTGAGATTAGACTTTTTTGAGATTATGTTGTCTTATGTTACATGATTAGTTTTTTGGTTGTTTTTTCTTTGAATTCCAATTGTTTGTTTAATTACCTTTGATAATTTGTGGAAGTTCCACTGCTTAGCGGGTGTAATAGGAAATGTTGTCGTGTTGTTTAGGCTTAGAATGCGAATGATGGGTTATTTTCTTTTTTTGGCAAATGGCAGGGAGTGGCATAGGATGATGCCTGATGAGTAATGAAACAAAAGTAGAAGTTATTTCATGAAAAGGGAAATATCTTATACTAAAAATGAAAAACAAAATCCATTTAATACCTGTGTTTTTTAAGTAATTGAAAGTGTTGGGCAAGTTGTATTACAGTTTCTTTTCACTAATGTCCTAACATGTTAGTAGAAGCTGCAGAACCATCTCTTTTACTTGTTGGAGAATTTTAGATAGTGATATCTGTATTCTGTACTAATCAAGAGGTGCCTTATTTTGGTTTGGAATAAATGACATTTATTATTATTTGTATTTTAAGAAGAATGCTAACAAGTGACCTGAAAGCACTGGTACGTAGTTAAGGATTAATAAGTAGAATTTATTTTATATGTGTAAAACTATTGTCAGTATGAACCCTTTTATTTATTGATTTCTTCACCCTTAGGTCACTCATTTACTTGAACTAGACAAATTTTCAAACTTGAGTATGGCTTGGGCAAAAATATGAAGCTTAGACTTGACTTATTTAACATGTGTATGGCTTGACTAATTTTATGATTGAAACTTAGTTCAAAGGTGAAATAAATTCGTATTAAACTATAATTTTATATTTATGGAGGTGTCTTGGTGACATGTTGGTCACGGGCTTGAGTCCAGAAATAGTCTCATTGCATATTATTCAAGTTGAAGACCATGTACATTATCCTCCCTCACCTTTTTGGAGCGAGGAGCCTTTGGCACTGGTATATTAGTTGTTAGTTGTAGTATTCATAAAGATGACATAAGACTAAAGGAAATCTTTGATGAGGGAAATGGTGAATTTTAAGAGAACTTATGGTCATCCATTTAAAATACGACTATTTAAAATTGAAAATAGGTAAATGGTATGTACCAGATGATAATAAAAAATATATATAACAAGAATGAGAACAAGAGAAAAGTAAACAAACCGGCTAGATGTTGCCGGAGAGTCACTGGAGGGTTGCACAGGGTTATGCAGTACTTGCAAGTGAGGCATGATAGCTATGTACTTTAAAAGGTTTTTCTACAACCTGAAACCCTTTTTATCCAAATCCCAAAATTACCTCCATAATACCCTTCTAATGTTAATATATTGGAGGGCTTCTTCAAAATTTTTGATACCATCAGCAAAGCGGTTTATAGTGCCACAGAATGCTGCTATTACGGCTCCTATTGTGGTTGCTATGCCACTATAGCACACTATTTTATATAAGGATTAATCTCACATTTCAACTGTGTATGTCCTAACTAATAAACAACAACTTTGAGATCACTGCAATAAGTAAGCTTGTATATTCCAAAGTTATGGCAACTGATTTTTAACTTTTGTTAGACGCTTGGTTGGGTTTCATTCTTGTTTACATTTTGCACAAGTCTTATAGTTCAAAACTTCGACTGATCGAATCCTATTCTTTTTATTATACTGTACAGACTTTTATATATTCATAGTGCCTGTGTTCAGTTTAAGCTACTCCCACATTTATGCTTTCATGAAGGAGTTGGAAAATCTAGTTATTGAGATATGCATTGTAATAATAAGAAAATGGCGACACTTAAATATAGTCACTTGTCAGTAGTAAGTAAATAATAAGCAGAATGGTAGATGCAAAACTATATGTATTCTGCTGATTGATTCAGCATTGACCTGTATTGTAAGATATTGACTGCTGGTTTTATGTAGTTTCCATGTTAAATAACAGTACAATAGTCATCCTTTGCTCTATTTTTGACTTGCCTGACATATGTTCTATTTTGGTTGTGACTATTAAATTGCAGAGATTGTGTGGAGCAGTGTAAGAAAACTGGATGTGTAGGGGATAGATGCTTTCAACATTGTAAATTCTCATCAGATGGAAAACCAATTGACGGTCCATGGTATATGCATGAACCCCTCTACCTGAGGTGGAAACAATGGGACTGTTGCACTGACTGTAGCTATTACTGTATGCTAGCTAGAGAGGAAGAAAGAACAAAACTTGGTGACAAGCCCGTCAAGTATCATGGAAAATGGCCATTCAGGCGTGTTTATGGAATTCAGGTTCCTTCATGAATCTCTAACGCAAGGTTTAATGATAATATTGATAAGATTGTTTCAGTTTTTGATTGTGTTGTGGATATGCTATGCATGATTTCAGGAACCTGTTGCTGTTGCTTTGTCTGCTGTCAATCTTGCCGTTCAATTTCATGGTTGGGTATCCTTTTTCATTCTTGTGTACTACAAGTTGCCTTTGAGGACAGATAAGAAGACTTACTATGAGTACACTGGATTGTGGCATATTTATGGGATTCTATCCATGAATTCATGGTTGTGGAGTGCTGTTTTTCATAGTAGGTAAGTTGTTTGAATTATTTCCTTTTATGGTTTGTGCTGTATTTGTAAAATTATGATTCAGTGCTATTGAAGCAGTAATCCTCAAAAGCACAGATGTTTCCGGCACTGTGCCTTATTATTGCTTTCCAGGCACTCCTGTGTATGTATTTCGAGTAGTGACATAAAAATTGGATTTTCATGCTAGAATGATCTAAATTCATTATATAAATATGAGGAAACCCCCAGTTTAGTCCCTGAAATTGTAAGCATTGGTCAATTGACACTAAGGACTAACTTGTAAAAGTCAGGGACTAAAGTGACCAACATTTACAATCTAAGAGATTAATCTGGATAATTTTTCTAATGTATGTTTCAGCATCACAAGGTTTTTATATTTTTATATGAAGCAATTATGCATAAACTATCGCTAGCATATTCTAAATGTAACCCACAATCACAGTGCCCAGAATCACTAAGTGATTTCTTTCAACAGGTAAAAGATAAAGAAATAGACTCTGATATCTTAGGTATTCATGCTGCCATTTTACTTCTCATTTGTTCAGACATTAGGTTATAATAAAGAAGATCAGCTGTTCTGTGATTATGTTTTAACCTTTTTCTTTTCCCCTTTTGACTTTTGGCGTGTATTTCTACCTTCATTATCTGTAGAGCCGTGGAATTAACAGAGAAGCTGGATCTTTCTTCTGCTGTGGCCTTACTTGGATTCTCTCTAATTCTAACAATACTGCGATGTTTTAACGTGAGGGATGAGGCTACACGAGTCATGATTTCCGCTCCCTTGCTTGCTTTTGTGACAACTCATATCATGTATCTGAATTTCTATGAACTTGCTTATGGTAATCTTTTATCTTTAACGAAGTACTTTCTTTTACACATCTTATACTATTACACGCTTCATACTTCCTTGATTGCTTTTGTGACCACATGTATCCTTAATCTGAATTTCATGTGCTTTTAGCAATGCTGAACACAGATGGAAGATGCATTTCCTTTTCACATTCATTCAGACCCTGTTTACCCAAAATTCTTATTAACTCTATAAAATAAAGTAATTTTCTTCCACAAGTCAAAATCAATTTGCAAGTGATACTTAAAAGTCTATCCAATCCAAAGTCTATGGTAATGATGCTGCATTGTTATGGGGACTTGAGCTGATGTGTTGACTTTTTCACCCCAGGTTTGAACAGGATAGTTTGCATGGGAATGGTTGTTGTCCAGCTTGTTATTTGGGCCATTTGCGCCGCTCGTTCGAATCATCCGGCGCGGTGGAAGTTATGGACAGTGGTGGTTGGAGGTGGCTTGGCTATGGTGTTGGAAACATATGACTTCCCACCTTACATGGGATATGTGGACGCTCATGCTCTATGGCATGCAACAAGCATTCCTCTTACATTTCTTTGGTGGAGTTTTGTAAGGGATGATGCTGAGTTTAGAACCTCAGCTATGCTAAAGAAGGTAAAATAGTGCTGATGACACAACTTGGCAGAGGTTGGATCAGTCAGATGAAGAACATGTCACATGCTCTGCTACCTGCATACTTTGATTTTGTACATCAGAACTTTTTTTCTATTTTCCTCGTGCATGCGTTTATTTGAAATGCTTAACACGATGGTTTCTGTGCCTTTGATCATGTAACATTTTGTTCTCCTCTTGTATGAGATACTTTCTTAGTGGAATTTTAATTCATTTGCAATGCTTATGCACCTGTTCAACATCATTGAAGTTGCTTAGATTCTAAACCACACTTCAAAGAAAATACACCAAACACATATTAGTGATGCTTTGGCTGATAAAAAGAATATTAGTGAGACTGTTTAAGTTCAAGAGCCGGCTCAATTATTCAGTGTTGAAAATGTTACATCTCTTTTTTTTTTTTTTTTAAAAAAAGATCATATAAACCAGATAAAATAGAAAATAAGTTTTTATTGTTATATATATATATATATATATATATATATATATATATATTTAAAAATGGAAAATAGAGAAAAATCAAGATTACAATTTTGCAACTAAAAATGAAAATAAAAATTGTGTTAAAATTTAATAGCTATAACAATGACGGTTACACAAAATAATTGCTAGGTTATAATATGATGTTGAAAGATTTTTCCTTATAATTATTATGTGTTTTACTGGTGAAATATATGTATACATTTCTAGCATTTAAATAATTTATTTTCATTTTTCTTTGATTTTTTTTAATTTTAAAATATAATTAAAAATAAAATAGGAAAATATGTTTTATATATTCGTTATTTGTTATATATAAATACTAGGGTATGTATGTGTACTTATATTTTTAATTTTATAAGTTATAATTCAATTTAATATAAATAATTTTATTTAAAATGTTTTATTTTTTAAAAATTAATCTACTATAACAATTAAATATTTAATTTTTTTATATATAATTTAATTCCGTTAAAGTTCTAGTAGTCTAGTAAGAATGATTTATCTATAGTTCTTTATATTTGAACCACATGTTTAATTCATTATTTTTACTTTTTTATGTCTATATTTTGTGTCTAGTAAATATTTATTTTGTCTTTTGATTTATAACTCCTGCCATCTCCAAAATTTACATTGCTTTGTGAGTTCTTGTACTCTCTCACACGAATAGAAATGCATTTAGAATTATATAATTCAGGAGATGACACCTAATTTTTTAAGTTTTTAAATTGATTGATTTATAATATTTCTTTGAATGGAACAATATCACAATAATATGGATTAACCAAGAATGTATCCAACAATAACCAGAAAGAAACAACAAAAAACCTCAATTACAAGGATAATCGAACAAGCCACCTTACTGCAAGACCAACACTTATGGGTCACAGTGGTTTCTTGTTTGGAGTGTATGAATGTTGTTACTTGCTTGATGTGTGAGTATACATCATGATTTGTGAAGCACATGGCTGAAAGATGTTGAAGTCCTTTGAAAAAGGTTATTATCCCATCCAAGGTCTGCATAACCTGAGAAGATCAGAACAAGGACTTTCCATGTTTCATTCTAAGAGGGTATTTGCACAAGACACTTTGTGCTTTTGTCTTGACAATGTTCTGTTGTTGCTTCATGGCTGCTACGTATCAACATGAAAAGAAGGAAGCAGGAAGCAATTCTGTGTTGCTTTGACTTCAATGTTGAGAATCTGAATTGATTTTGCAAAAGTGGAGCCAAACAAAACATTTTGAGCAGCTATGTTTGTCCTGTGACACTTTTACATTCAATACCTTTTCTGCGTGTTCTCTTTTAATTTACTCTTCATGATTTTCTTCTCAGAAATATGATGTTCAGCAGTTTTGTTTTTTTTTTCCAATTATTTTTATTCTCTTCTGTCGAACATGCTTTTTGGTGTTACATACCCTATGTGAACAATATTTCCCATAGAAAAAGGATAATCATACTAGGTATATCAGTTTCTAGTTTCTGATTACTTTGTTGATTTTTAAAGTTAGTACTGGGACAATGAAATAGGTCCCTTAGCTCAGGTCAGGTCACTACCAAACGAAAGACATGACAGGTATAAAAACCAGTTAATAGAATCTCTCAGAAATCGGAAACTTGGTTTTGGCTATTCTAAGGGGAACAGGTCTTGAAACCGTGTTCAAGTGGGCAACGTGGCTCATATTGTAAAGATAGAGAAAGTGAATTTGGTCTCCTAAGGAAAGTCTGAAGACATACTTTCCAATGCTAAGAATTTCTCTTCAATTATTGCGGCATTATTGCAGGGTCAGGAGTCAATTTTTTCAACATGCTTCGGTCCATGAAGAACTGTTGTTGAGTTGAGATTATTACAAAGTTTCCATTTGAATAGGTTGACTCAATCCAACTCAAATCAGGACAAGGAGTTTGCTTCTTATCTGCTTTTTTCGAGCCAACCTTTCATTTAATAATATCTTTGAGGATAAAGTGTGGTCTTACTTTGTGATGGACCCATCTCACACTTGGCAAAACCATTACGGTTCTGTCAAGTTTGAGGTTTACCTTTCACACAAATAACTAACTTTGATATTCCACAATAACAGACATGAATAACCACAAACAAGATTCTTCTTTTATTTAATTTACATATATAAACTTGAAGGTAAGTGAAGAAGCACTTGATTCATAAGATACTTTGACAAAAAGGGTTACAAAAGAAAATCCTTTTAGTCCCTTTCAATCTTTCTACCTATATATATAACTGGTATCCGTACTACTAATAAAAAACAGTACAGACACTCCACACTCCAAAACTAGCAGCAAAAAGCAAATCAGACCAAACACGGTATTAGATTGAGAAACTCCACAGTGACACCTCAGTATCTTGAGCTTCTAAACCAGCATCTTCATACTCATACCCTAAGAAATGTGACGGGGACATGAGCACCATGTTCCTGAGCTGCTCAGGTATATCCAACACTTGCTCTTCCTGATCTTCCTCCATGTAAAACAGACCTTGTTCCAACGTTGTTTTTGTCGCCGCCTCCAGGCACTCTTGTCTTGTGTTACTGTTTTGTGAAGTTTGGTCTGGTCTGAAAGCTTCAGCAGCTTCTGCTGCTGCTTTTTGAATATCTTTGGCGCTGGCACTGGCAGGGGCTGGTAACCGCCACCTGGAGTCGGCGAAGTTGAGACAGGCGTACCGGCCCCTGAGGGCCATCGCCGCCACGTCGTGTGCCCGCGCCGCCATCTCCGGCGTGGGGAAAGTCCCCAGCCAAATCCTGCTCTTTTTGTTTGGCTCCCTCACCTCACAGACCCATTTGTCGGAGTTCCTCCTCCTCACTCCGCGGTACACTGGGTGGCGCGTCTCCCGGAACTTCTTCCGGCCCGCCCTCTTCTTGGGATGCCTTACTGCCAGCAGAACCTCCTCATCGGAGAATGCGACGGACGGTGGCGATGAAGAATCGAAGGAAGTGGAGAGCTCGGAGGAAAAATGGTACAATCCACACATAGTATAGTAGGAAGAGTGAGTTTAATGATGTAAAGGGTGGTGTTTTGATGATGTTGTTCTCTTTTTTGAGTAGGAGTGTTGGGTAGTTTTGGTTTTGGTTTGAATATATAGATGAAGGGTTTGGTTTTGGAGAGAGAAAGAGGCAACACGGAGTGTGAGAGTGAGATTTTGAGTGTGGAGAGCCAGCTGGTTGGCCAGTTGGGGAGCTTGTGATTGGGTTTTGACTGACTCTGAGAGTGAAAGAGGAAAGTGACGAGAAAAGTGTGCGTGTGAGTTAGTGAGTGAGTTAGGGACAAAACAGGGACTTAAACTTAATCTGCCATGTGTGCGTTTGACAGAGTCCTTGGATATTGTGTTAGATTCGGGAACAATGACACTCTTCGAATCAAGTATTTAAAAGAAAAGATTTTTTTTTCAAAAATACCGAGATAGATAAAATAACTAACCTTTTGTTAGTTATGAGCTAAGATATTAAGATATTTTTTGTTATGTTATTTTAGGATATGTTATTACGAGAGTGATGATTTGAGAGAAGGTGAAAAGATTGATTTGGGTCGATTAGAAGGCGATGTTTAAAATGAGTTAGAAATATTTTAGTAAATTTATTTTTTAATAATAAAGTTTAAATTTTTTTAATCAAAATAAAAAATAATAAAATATATTTGACATATTAAACACTAAAAATGAAAAAAAAAGACGATTGGAATCGGTTCCAACCACAACAAAATCGATTCCATCTCCCTTTAATCACAACAAAATTGATTCCATCTTCCTTCAACCACAACACTATCTGTTCCCAAAAAACATATCTGATTCCTCCAAAACATTATGTCCATGGTGGCTGCATCATTTCATGTGTGATAATATGAAAATAAAGCAAGGTTATTTGTGTAAAATGACTTTGTCCACTCTCAAATCTCTTCAACCTAGTGGGATCCCCTCAAAACATTAATCTTACAATTTTGTGCTTCACATCGTCTCCAAATAGATTCAAAAGAACACATCTCACATCGCAAATCAGCACTTGATAATTTCTTTGAATAATAATGAATGCAAAAGAACACGATTTTAGTGACCATGTAAATGTGGTGAATTTAAAAAGTTAAGACATTTTTAATGTTTGAGATTGGATTCTATCTTAATTTCTTTTATTGCTAATTATATGTCTTTTAGGTTTTCAACGGGTTAAAAATGTATTTTTTTAATACTACTCATATATATATATATATATATATATATATATATATATATATATATATATATATATATATATATATATATATATATATAAAATAAGTATGAGAGATTTATTGTCATATAATCATATGAACCACAATCTCTCAATAACTATGATTATAACCATAACCCATATATAACCAAAACATATGAAAGAATATATAACCCAACATATTTTACCAATTTTCTTCATAACATTTTTAAGTTTTACATTAAATCAACTTGGATAACTCTTACATCACCTTAAGAAATGAGATACTTGATATAAAGATGACAAGCGAAAACCATTGCTTTTAACCTATTTAGCTATGGACAGCCTAATAAAATATTGTAGGAAGACGACGAAGTGTTTGCCATTAAATATTTGATCAAGTTTTAATTGATTTACCTACATCAAAGGTTGTCCATAATTCTACGTAACCCCAAACTTTTGATATTAAGTTTCTCTAACTTTTGCTATAAAGCACATGTGTATTATGTTCACTTTTTAATGTTCTCCCATACAAAAATTAGTTTTAGGGATTTAAAAACATAAAATGCAAATTGATGAACACAACAAAAATCAAAAATCGAAAATTAAGATAAGAAAATAGGTCAATCCAAAGATTTAAGAATAAAACAATCATGTTATTTTAGTTCTATAAATATTTACATCCAAGTTTAATTAATTAACTGATTCAATTAATCGATTACATAAAACAAATCAAGATTTCATTCAATCTAATCTATACTTTGTTATCCAATCAAGCTTCAATCGGTTCCTAATTTGATTTTCAAAATAAAAAGAAAAAGAAATAATTTAGTCTCAAAGAATAAAACCAAGATTAGAGAAGAAAATAATAAATTCAAAGTGATCAATGATCGATACAAAAATCAATTTAACTTATTTGATCTTAATTTTATGATTTTATACTCAAGGATTAGTTCTTCTTTGATGAAAAATACCAAACGAAATTCAGATAAAAAGTGAGAAGAAGGGAGAAAGTAAAAATTGAAATTGAGAGAAAAAAAAAACAAAGAGAACATGAGAATTCCTAAAACTAAAAATTGTACTACATGATTTTTGTCTTAGTTTAAACAACATTTAGGTCATATATAAATTCTAAAATATGAAGTAAAATATGGATATCAATGTCGACTTTAATTATATTTATAAACTCAATTATAAGTTGAAACTAATACAAACATTTAATAAGATTATTCTTTATAAAATTTCAATAAATCTACTTCATCTTTAAAAAATCATACAAAATAATATAGAACTTCAAATCCGATGTTAAATTTAAAACTCTTAGAATATAAAATCTAATGTAATTAAAATAAACTAAAAATAATATCCATAAAAAAATAATGATCAAAACAGTTAATAATTATTATGTAAGCTGAAAACCAACTAATTTATTATTATTAAAATGAAAAGTGCTAAAGATTGAAAGTAGATTATATAAGGGTTAAATATGTTTTTATCTCTTAACTTTCAGTGAATTTTGAAATTAGTTCATTCCAATTTAGTCTTCCACTCTTCGAAATATGTTAATTTAGTCATTTTAATCAAATTTTGTTAGGTTTATTTGACATTTTAAGTTTGAATTTAACAACTCAAATACTATTATGCAACGTGCTTAAAATGTCAAATAAACTTAAAAAAATTTGATTAAAAAGACTAAATCCATGTATTTCATAAAAATAATGACTAAATTGGTCAAAAATTTCGACATAGACTATTTTAAAATTTAATGAAAGTTAAAAAAGTAAAAATATGTTTAACCCATTATATAAATATAGATAGGTATTATATATATATATATATATATATATATATATATTCATAGGAATGTAATAATGAGAAAGAAAAAAATTATAAAAGAATACTTAGAAAGTAATAAATAATTGTTGTGAGTTGTGGGGTAGGAGGTGAAGGCAAATTTGAGAGTAACTAAGGTTAGCTGGAGTCGCGTACGGAAAGTGATAGATTTTGGGAAAAAGAAAGACAACTATTGTACAGGTGTGCATCTTAGAGTTCCAACGCTTTCCGCGTTTCTTTTCTTCATTACTATATTTCCCCACTTCATGCACACGTAACATATCCTAAATAACATAAATTAAACACCACTTCTTTCCAAATACCTACATCCAACACTATTCTAACACTATTTAACACTTTTTCTATGTAAACTACTCAAATTAACTATTATTATACTCATGCTAATTAAGGGTGTGCTTAAAGGATATGAAAATGTTAATGGTGTTTTGGGGTTGTTATAAAATTATTTAATAACTAACTATAAACTACCGTATTATGTATAGTTGGTTATTTTGTGATCGATTGTAACTCGAGTCAGTTTTCTTTTTAGCGTAAATTGCAAAAAATAAAATGTGTGAACCTCAAAGACTAAACAATGTTGAGAATTTTGTGCTACTTTGGAGATACCATTTTGTAGGATTAAACAGTTTTAAATTATTGAAATAATTTATAGAAAATGTTAATCATTGTCCTAAAGATATTGTTTAAAATTAATTATGTTGAAATCTTAAATAATTAATTTTATTCATTAAAATAAGCTTTTAATTACTTTTTTACTTAACTCCACTAATGTGGAATAATTCCACTACATATTTTAATTGGTTTATTTTTTAAATTTTTAGATTTTTAACTACTTTATTACTTGACAGTTAATATATCGAATTCCTTACTTTTTTTATTTTATTTTAGTTTGTTTCTTACTTTGTTCATTTAAGTTTTTTTTTCCTATGTTTAATTATATTTTATTTTTTAACAACAATAAAATAAAATACAAATAAAAAAGTGACGATGTTAAAATTATTTTTTTACTTCATTTTTTAATTCTTTTTAGTGTGTAAAATAAATTATATTATAACATTTATGGATATTTTTTTCTTTAAATAAAATAAAATTGTATTAATGGTTATTGATGTTCAAATTCATTTGATGCCATTGTTAATTATAAACTTTTATAAAATTTAATACTTATTAATTATTTTATAAAATTACATGTTAGGAGAACCATAATTTATTTATAAGCACGACTAGTATTTTATTGTGTTGAGATGTGATGGTAGATGGTTAATTTCTTTTAGAAGCGGTGGAAACAAAGGTTTGGATAGCAAATTTCAGATAAAAGGGTGTGCATGAAGTTGAAAGCGAAAAAATTGTTGAGAATTTTGAGGATAGATTAAACATAATATATTTAAATAAAAAATTTGATACTTATAGTAACCACGATTAGATAATGAGAATTTAAATAATAATATAAGATTCGTTATCATAATTTATCAAGAAAAATTATAAAAAAAATCTAATATTGGTCTTTGAAATTAAATCGGATTCGATAACTGGTTAAGTATAGAAAAGAGGTCCTCATAAGATCTCTTTAATTTACAAGATTAATGTAATTTTTAAAATATTTATTTATTAAAAATTTAAACAAACAAATTTTTTCTATTTTTTTATTAAAAAATATTTATGAAAATGTTAGACCGGACAAAAACTTACCTTACTCCTACTTTTAATGGAAAATTACTTTGAAAAAGATATTTATTTCAAAGAAATGAAGTCAGATAAACATTTTAAGTTATTTCATAACCTTTTGCAACAGAATAAACAAGTAAATTCAAAATTTTAAGTTATCTCAAACATATTTAGTTTGAGTTCTAGAATATTTTAGATTTATTATACAATAATTAATATTATAAGAAAAATTAATATTATTAACCATCAAAATTTATCTATAATGTCTAAAATTTATCGATAAATTAAAATTATCGACGAATTACTAATGATAAAAAATTTATCAATAAAAATGTTATTGAAAAATTTATCGATGAAAAATATTTCGTCGATAATTATTGAAGGAAAATCCATCAAAAAAATTCGTTGATAAAATTTGTTTATAATTAACTAAAATATCCATTGATAATTATTTATTATTATTTTTTTCAAAAATTTGATTTTTTACATCTCGTTTTTCATCCCAAAATCAATACTACGTCTCCTTACGTTTATTCCCATTTTTTTCATATCAAAACTAACATTATGTGACAAATTGTAGGACAAAAATACTAAAATAAATTAGATAATACATAAATTTAAAATTTATTCAACATTTAATCTTACTGAATTACAAAATAATTCATTTGAGAATTAAGCTACAAATAAAATAGTTTTTTATTAGAAACAAAAAAATACATAACATACTATCAAAAAATAAATTTAGTTAAACTAAGTTCATCATGATGGTTTATATTTTAAATTCAAAGTTTAAGTTACAAATTATTAAAAGTCTTATATTAACTATAGGGGTGGCAAGGCGGGCCGGCCCGTCCCGTTTAGGCCCGCCCCGCATAAGGTCCGCACATCGCGGGCCGGCCCGCCCCGCCCCGCACATTTTATGCGGGCCGCATACTCTGGCCCGCCCCGCATATACATTGGCCTGCGGGCCTGCGGGCCGGCCCGCTTTTTTTTTTTTTTTTTTTTATTTATTTATTTTTTTTATAATAAAACTTTCAATGTTTAAAAATTGGGAAACTTTAAGAAGTTCACAAAATTAAGTAAAGACTTTGGGGAATTAGATGATAAATTGATAATTCAACATTTTCATCATATTCATACTATGACATACACAATGTATTCTTTAAATTTTAGCACATTAAAAATTACACAATACTTGTCTTTTCCAATTATACAAGAATTTGAAATGTTAATGCAAGAGTCCATAAAAGAAGTAATTAATATATACAAGTATAAGTTTTTTTTTTTTTTTTAATTTTATGCGGGCTTGCGGGTCGGCCCGTGTGGACCGCGGGCTAGCCCGTGCGGGCCGCGGGCCGAGCCCGCGCGGGCTTGCGAGCTCAATATCCTGGCCCGCCCCGCATTTTTTCTGCGGGCCTGCGGGCCGGGCCCGCGGGCCAGGCCCTAATTGCCATCCCTAATTAACTAGGGATAAAACAATTTCATAATATATAAGAAAGTACAAATATCTCTTTAAAATTTATTTTTTAATCATTCTTTTAATATGATATCAAAATCATAATCCACTTCTTAACACAATTAAATTAGATTTTTTATTAGAAGCAAATAAATACATAATATAATATTAAATAATAAATTTATTTAGAGACCATCACGACGGTTTATATTTTGAATTTAAAGTGATTTTAATATATTTCTACATAGAATTATTGTAATACCCCTCTTTTTGTTTTCTCTTCCAAAAAACAGAAACACACTCTTCTTCCTCATTCTTCCAATTTTTCTTTCTCTGCAACTCAAACCCTCTCCCACTCTCATCCCTGTGCTGCCATCTCACGGTTTCATTTTTCCTACTCAGGCTCTGGAAGGACCAGCCAACAGGACCTTCCACAGTTCCTCCCTCAGCTTCCATCCTCTAGGTAAGTTATATCCTCAATTGGGTTCAAGTCCAGCTAGAATTCGCGAAATTATCTCTGAAATTCGAATCTGATCATGTAATTCCTCCTTCTCCCTGTTGTGGTGATAGGTTCTCATAGGTCAAACTGAAAATTCTGCTGCCCTGCCAATTTCTAGACTCTACCAAGTGAATTCTTGACAGATAGGTAAGGGAAGCTAATTCTGTAACTCATTTTGATGTAGATTGTACTCGTGAGTGTTTTAATTGCATGATTGTTTGTGTAATTGATGATTGAAATTGTTGGTGTGTGAAATTGAGTGGTAGATGCCTTTGAGCGAGTTTGCATGTGCAGAACATGGAGGATTTCTGGTAGTTTCGCCTAGGCGAGTCGATCTCGCCTGAGCGAAAATACCAGAAGCTCATCCCTGTTAATTGTGCAAAATCTCGCCTAGGCGAGCTGGGGTCGCCTGAGCGAGATGACATCTCGCCTAGGCGAGCCAGTCTAGCCTGAGCGAGAGTTCGCCCAGGATTTGTAATTCGCCACTGTATGATGTTTCGCCCAGGCGAGATCAACTCGCCTAAGCGAGATTGACTCTCTAGCCTAGGCGAGACTATCTAGCCTAAGCGAAATTTCCTGCAGAATATTGGTTTTCTCACTGTTTTGATTTCTTGATGTTTGATTGGTTGCCTTAAGATAATGTTGGTTGATAATGCATGTGATCCCTATGCATGTTGGACTGTATGAAGGAATTGAGTATGAACTTGATGTGAATGGAAGTATGTTAGAGTTAGGATTTCAAGGGAAAATCCTAAGGAATGTGGTTTAGTAAGTGTAAGGGCATGAGGACTCAGATTGGTGATATCCTGACGCTTCTAGTAACCATTAAGACTCAAGTAGAGTACGATGGATTACGTCGGGGGAAGTAGCAGGAGGTCCTGGTCTATGAAACCGATCCATCATAGAGGTGATGGGATTTACCTTGAGAGTGGTTGGGTGAATACCCCTTGTGCCTAAAACTCTGCAGAGTTTAGGAACCATCTCAGGTGCGTCACCAAGAGCTCCAATGCCACTTACATAATCCGGATATCGAGTCTAGAGTGGTGTGTGGTGTTATATTTGGAATCAGCTGGATGATTTTGATAGACTGTTTAATGAATCTTGTTTTTCTACATTAACATAAATTAAATTGCATGGTTACTCCTCATTCAAGTTAGCTTACCCTTCTAGTTTTTGTGGCGTGTTTGTGTTTGTCTTCTACTTTGCAATGATCGCCTCGATTGGATGGCGTGAGCAGATAATCGTGCAGGCGAGGATACACCCTCAAGGACGTGAGATGATTGCACTAGACGTACCAGTAGCATATGTGACCTTTTCTTTCTTTTGCTTAGCTGATCAGATGTTTTGTAATCTCTTAGTAATGTATGCGCGGTAGGCGTTGATCCATATATGTATGGTTCATTTTGGGGATGACTGTATTATGTTATACGGGCCTATGTCATTATCTACTTCTGAACTATTAAAATTTGAATGTTCTGTTTAATAGTTTTAAAAACTATCAAAAACGGGATGTTACAATTATTATTTATGTTATTTAGTTTTATATTTTATGACCGTCTTCTCTATTATATTCACCATTTAAATATTTTATAAGAGACTAGAGTTAACACTAGATAATTAAAAACATATAATTATTTCATATAATTCATTTACATACAAAGTAAATATAATAAAAAAATTATTCATACTAACTTATGATCCGTGGAAAATGAATTATAATAACTTTACTAAAATATATATTTTTTGTTTCCAAACTCATATTTCTCTAAATCCATACCAAATAAAATATTTAAATATCAGTTAAAAAAACTAAAAATAAATAAATATAAATACTAATTTACAGAAAAAAAGTCTTTCCAAATATTATTTAGATTATTTAAATAAATCAATATTGAAAAAGATTCAAGCATTAATGAGTAAAAAAATTGACATATTTCCATGCAAAAAATAGACAATACCACTTTGGTCTCTTTGTATTCTAAGTTTAACACGTGTGATGGTGTCTTTTTTAAAAGCTGGACATGTGTCACGTTGTAAAACTGGTTGCCTAACATTTCTTCTTTTCCGACAAAATGACAAACAACATTGTTTCTAAGACACGGTTGACGGTTAATAACCGCCCATAGATTTTTCTTATTATCATCAATCTTTTCATCTACAGTTAATTATATTTAATTTAATATTAGAAGCATCGAATACTGAGGATAAAACAGAAAAGACTGTTAGAAGCATTGCATTAATTTCCTTTTTCCCGTTTTCTTTCCGCGTAAACGCGTGGAGTCGTTTATCAACTTGTTCGTGGGTCCAACTCACCATTAACTAATTAATTAGGGTTCCTCTAGTGTAATAATTATCTTTAATTTTGAAAATTTTAATTTATCTTAAAATGAATTATATTTTCGTTTTATAATGTACTCTCAAACTTTTATAATTTGTTCTCGTATAAATTCATGTTTTTATCAAAAGAACCACCATAATTGTTTTATTAGTTATTTAAAATTTGAATATATTTTTTTAATGTCATTAAAAAGTCTTTACCCAGTGATTGGTCTTTACTCTCAAACTTTTTTAATTTGTCTTTGAGTGTAGTGTGAACATCAATTTTAAACAATTTTAAGTCTTTAAACTTCGTGTTGTCCCTGATTAAGGTAATATGTTCATCAATTGATTGGTAGTATTTATTAAAGGTATTTCAATTAGTTGAAGTTGAGCGGTTAAAGTAGTATTAAATGTGTAATAAATATACTAACAATAATATTTTTGACTTGTATTTATAGTTTTTTTTATAGGCTTTTGATTAACAGTGACTTAATTACAGTCTAATTTCCTTTAATCTCGTTTAGTGACATGTTTAGGCTAATGATGTGTCCAGTTGACTTTGATGATGACCGATTGATTTTCTCCCCAACCGTCTGGTCTATCACATCACCATTTGGTCGTACTGGTTGTACACATAATACTTAGAGACCCAAAGCGAACATAGTTTAAGTGTCAATTGTCTGTTAAAAATATTACTGTTGGCGGTGAGGGGATACCATGCTTCGTGAAACGTTGTGATGCCTCATGAGTTGTGTTGTCATAACTGAATCTGAAGCGTTGCTTCCCCTTAGCCATTGAGGGTGTTTGATCTGATGATCCTAATGATGCCACACCTCCTTCAAAATTTCTATAAATAGGAATGAGTGACTCTTGTCATTTTCATGTTTTCTTTTTTTACTACCTCTGTCAAACCGCTCAGTTGAAATTCTTTCTTCACAAGGAAATAATGTCTACTATTGATATTTCCAGCTCGAGAGACTCCTTTGGTCGGGAGGGCAAAGGATACGCGGATGATGCTTCTTCTTCATCTTTGTTGCTCAGGTCGTCCTTATGGAATCAAGGGTCAACCAAACAAAGTGTTCCCACTATCAACAACAACACCACACCAGTACATATTGTCAATAAAGGTTTAGTCAAGAATGTAGATAAAAGCAAGGGTAAGGAGGCGGCCATAGAGGAACACATTGGCAACACATCAGGGAGATCTGCATTCATACGACGGTCAAAGGAGATCAACTAGACCTTCAAGAGATCCAAAGGTATAATTGGGTCGCGCATGAGCTCCGCGACTATGCTACCCGATATTAGTGGGGCAACTTGATGTGACCCCACCAAGCCCAATTGCACCTTCAAGCCCAAGCCCAAGCCCAAGCCCATTAAAAGGCCCAATTACAAGATCAATGATGAAAAAGATTCAAAAGGGCCTCTCATTAGATGATCACAAAATCAATGGGCTTCTCACATTCTTTACATGGGCCAAAGAGATCACAAAGACTTGAAGAAGTGCATGTAAATCTAGTAGTGTAGATTTAAATTGGGCCATTGTTTGGGCTTTGCTTTCCAATAATACATAAGACATGAAAGGAACATAGGATGGGTTAAAATTGGGCTTGGCCCAATTCTCTTCATACATGGCCGAGATTATCAAGACAAGGAGGCTCCTTTGCTTCATGGTTTGACTAAGGTTGGTCATCACATCTAAAGGCTAAGAATCCTTCTTGTTCTTCAAGCCAAGATCCAAGGGGCATGATCTTGTCTCCTTCTCCTAGCTTGATCTAAGGGCCAAGATCAAGGCCCACTCCATCCAATGGCTCTCCTTTCTCATGTGTAAATGGCTTCATATAAAAGCTAAATTTTCACTCATTTGTAGACACTCTTGAAATTTTATGCAATGGATGCAACTTGAGTTGAGAGCACTCCTCTCTCTATTGCCTTTGAGAGTCACCACTTTCTAGAGATTTCCTCTCCCTACCTCTAGCCACCTTCCTTAGGCTAGCATAGATTAGGAAATCCTATCACCTCTTTCACCTTCAATTGCTTGCAAGTGCCTTCCAACTTGCCTCCATTCCTTCATCCATTTCCGCTGCACATAGAGCTCTTCATGCACCTTTGGAGCTCCACCACAACTTAACCAATCGTACCTATATCCTTAAGGATGATATCAGGGATGATGTTGTCTTCCTCCAAGTGTGTGCGGGCAATGAACTAGTGTGCCACAATAGAGGAGGGTCAAGGCTGGACTTCTTCTTTGTCTATCCTTATTTTTTCATCAATTTATTCGTCTGCGTGTCGTTCAAGGATTTTGAGGTTGGGATTTTGAAGGAGTTAAACGTCGCTTCTACTCAACTGTATTTGAACGTGTGCATACTACTGTGTCACATGTCACATGAGATACCTAACATGGACAACAAAAAAATTTGCAGAAGAATTTCTTTTAGTAAAATTTTTTTGGCAAAAAGATTTTTTTAAAATAAAATAAATTAGAAAACCACATGTTAACATGTAGCAAGCCGTTAACACGCTCATAGTATTTTTTTTTAAATATCTAATTAAGACATTTTTTTTTCAAAAATTAGGACACAATTGAAACAAAAATTTAAGTGGATACCAACTTGAAACTTTTCGATCCAAGATAGAGACTAAACGAGTAATTAAGTCTCATGACAGAAAATATTATAAATATTATAATGGGATGAAAAAAATTAATCACTTTTGAAGAGAAAAAGAGAGATTAACCGCATTTAGTGGATTTCGTGATTCTTCTTATGCTTTTTTTCGACTTAAATTTATTGAGATAATATACTTCATTTATAGTATTGTTTATTTTGTAGTCTTTTTTTGTTTTTAAAACGAGATCTCGAACACTTAATCTTGTTTATTACTACTATATCACACATATTTCTCTAAACTCTTACTCACTTAGCATTGAATTTTTTTTTCATATATGAATCTTTCCCTTCATTATTTATTAGATCTTGGAACTATTATATTCAAAATAGCAACCTATAATACTTTGAGAGTTCCATACTCATCTTAAAGACATCTTGACCAAGTCCAACAAAAAAACACTCAGAATATTTTATAAAAATGTTTTTATATACCTTCACTAAATTTTCCAACTTATTTTAAATTATAAACAAGTTGATATAATTCATATTATATACTTTTCTATTAAAACTACCTGACATATTTATCGGAACAAATCTATAAAAAACAATAATGTATGATCAACAAATTAGTTTAGGACCAAAATAACAATTTTTTTTAAATTATAAAATAAGTATTATGGTTTATCATTGGTATGACTTCTTTTAATTTAACTTCATTTCAATTTTTTGTAACATTTTAAATATGACCTCATATTTTTCAAGAAATAAGCCAATAATTCTTTTATAAAATCTTATAATAACAGTAATAAAATAATAACATTATTATTATAACATAAACAACAAATAACAAGTCACTAATCAATATAGTATATTTTACGAAAATAATAATAGTACAACTAAAAAATGTCAAGTAGGAGTTATTATTATTGGAAACTATTAACTCCTTACAAAAAAAGTGAGACGAAATTAAATAGATTAAAAATAGTAAGAAAAAAAAAGTAAGACGGTAATTTACTGTAATTTATAGTCTCCGATGAAGACCCCGTGAGAGAGTCCCAAATCGAATAGAAGGCACCTGATTATCTATTAATTTTTTATTGTACGCTACAAACAATGAAAAAGTAAATGCATACAGTTTTATACTTTTATGCCAACCAGGGATAGCGAATGGGCATGTCGGGAGGAGTTTCGCTATCTCATAATTATTTTTGTAGAAAAAATTTATTTTTATTTTTATATCAAAATTTAACGGGTATTAAACTTTTATTCCATCTCTATTCTTATCGGGTAACGGTATAATCTCGTACCTATTTTCTTACTATTTCAATATAAAATTTAATTATTTTATAAAATAATAAAAAAATTACGGTAAAGGAAACATGATATTATCAAATATTCAATATTAAGAGGATGATTGTTTCTTCGATATCAAACATTTAAAATAAATTATAATTGTTTACATTTTAGATTAGAATACCAAATAAAATTTCATGAGAACCAAAACATTTATTAAATTTGCAAACTGCAAACATTAATGAAACCTAGTTGATAAAATTTAAAAATATTTTTTTAAAAATTTAATGGAAAACAAATATTCAAATTAAAATATATTTTAAATGTTTGTTTACTTCAATTTTTTTAATTCTAATGAATCTTTTCTTTATACACTAATAAAAATGATAATATATCACTTAATCAAAATGATGTAAATAACAAATAATAAACATAATAATAAAATTTTGACATAGATATTGTATCTTTTGAACTTCAATATATGTTGGATGATGATAAAAAAATATTCATGGCAATTACATTAAATTTTGATATTGTAGTAAACAAAAGTTATTTATACAATTATACTGAAAAATTACAGTATGATTGATATAATGAGTTAGAAAATAAAAAATAATTAGATAAAATGTACTGAAATAGTATTTTATATGATGAAAATAAACATTAAATAAAAATATTAAAAAATTAATAAATGTGTGTCTTAGAAACAATTTGAGAAACTATTGAAAGAAATCGCACAAAAGAAAACAAATGTATAATTAAGGGTATGATAAGATGAAAAATACCTTAGACATCTTAGAACACTTTTCAAATATGAACATATATACTCAATGGTTGAGAAATAATTGTTTTAGCGAAACAAAAGAGTTATTCAAATGAAACAAAAATTAATAAAAATAAGTAATTTTTTTTATATTACCTAGTAAATGAAAGATTTATGCTATTAAACACTTAAATTGAGAGTATTAAACAAACTCATGTGAAAGGAAAATATATAATAAATAAAAATATTAAAAAATAATAGAAATATTCAAATGAGACATAAAATTTTAATTGACATACATCATTTTAACATAAGTACATAAATGTTATGATAAGATGAAAAATATATTGGAGATGCGAATGAGTTTCATAACAAACCAAATAATTAGAAGAAATAAAAAATTGAATATATATATATATATATATATATATATATATATGTAGGGTTTACTTAATTAATTGTGAATATTTTAATAATTTAAATAATGACGGAGATATGACGGAGACGAGTATTATAGCGGGGATATGTACATCCTCATAACCATCCTCACACCCAATTAAAAAACTCGAGAATTCTCCATACCCATACCCATACTTAGTCAATGCGGGGATTCCCTGTCAAAACGCGGACGAGTTCGGGCAATACCCACGGGGGCGAGTTTATTTGTCATCTCTAATGCCAACTACAGTCCGAGGTGCATGACCTAAGTTTCTCCAATGTGAAAAAAACATGAAAAAATTAGACTTAATTAATGTTTTGGTCCCCTAATTTATTGGTTTGGTTCATTTTGGTCCCCTTATTATTTTTTGATTCAATTTGGTTCTCTAATTCTTTAAAAAGGTTCAATTTGGTTCTTACTGTTAAGTTGATGTTAACACCGTCTTTGTACATGTCACGTGTCATTTTGTAGAATTTTGATTTTTTTGAAATTAAAAAAAATAAATAAACTACCACGTGTCACAACCATAAAGTGACATGTGACAGTTTATTTTTAAAACAAAATTAAAAAAAATTAAAAATTTAAAAATTTAAAAAAAAAAATTGAAAATTTCATAAAATGACACGTGACATGTACGAAAACGGTGTTAACGTCAACTTAACGACATTGAAGAAATTGAACATTTTTAAAGAATTAGAAGAGCAAATTGAACTAAAAAATAATAAGGAGACCAAAATGAATCAAACCAACAAATCAGGGGATCAAAATAGTAATTAAGACAAAAAATTACCATCTCTCTACTTTTGAAATTGTGGTTTGAAAAGTGGAAACTAGATTGAAAACATAAACCACTTTGTTTAGCTTCTGAAGCACCTAAAGTCACATGTGCATTTCACTATCTTACAGGGAAAAATTTTACTGTCTAATATGCTCCAAAAGAATTGTTTCCAATAAAAAACTGTTGGGAATACTCCAAGTGTGAGTCAAAAGTTTCACATTGGATAGAAAAGATAAAGTTAAACACTATATAAGAATAAAGACTCATAACACTATTACCTTAAGGTTTTGGTGTAAAAGTGGTGTTAAATACCTTATATGTGTAAGAACAATATATAAGACCAATATCATATATATATATATATATATATATATATATATATATATATATATATATATATAATATTTTTGTCCAATCTGCCCATTTTCATGCACTCAACGTCCTTAAATACTTGTTCCTTGAAATGCCCCCACTCTCCTACGTTGTACCACTTCCGTATGTGGGTCCATGGTACCTCTGGATGGCAATCATGGGGATTTTTGTCAGAGACACGTTCTATGACATGGAACTTTTTACCCACACATCGTCCATAATTCTAGGTGAAATTCGAGTATGACGTTTGATCATGGCACTTGCAAGAGACCTGTAGATCGCCCAACATGAGACATGTAGGTCGTTCTTCAAGAGACATACATGTACGCATTATAAGTACAAGCATAAGGACTTATGTTATTTGACCTCATTTCACTTACAATACCAATAACTTATTTAAACTGATCATTAGTGCAAAAGCCACTCACTAGAGTATTATAGGTTAATACACTAGGAGAAATTCCATTAACACTTATCTTTAAAAATAGATAACACGAGTCACCTACGCATCTATCTATGATTGAACAAATATCGAATAATCGTAATATAGTTACCATGTCAGGTAGGTTTTGTTGATATGCATTCAAGCGTCTTGAGAAATTGGATGGCAAATTTGAATTCTCCAATACTGCACAAGCCTTTGAGCAAATTTTTGTAAGTAACTTGATCCACACAGAACCTTTATGACACTACTAGTGCTTACTTCACCTTACCCATGACACATAATCCTCTTATAAGTGTATTGAACTTTATCGCACCTGGGTGAAAGACCAGTTTGAATATCATAGCCAAGGCAAAGAAAGCGCAATTCATTTGATCTAAGTGGGCAAAAAAGTTGATGAAAATGTTCACAGTGACACCATCAGGGCGAGATTCCTTAAGCTCCATCTCCTCAAAAAGTAAGATAAAACTTCTTACTTGTTAGAAATCCCAAAGTCACATTGATTTTGAATACGAGAGGACTAGTCTTCTGAGAGTAAGAGTGAGAGTGAAAGGAAAAGAAGGAATAAAGGTTTGGAAGACTTATTGTCATTGTTGCAACAAAGAAGCTTGACATGATAAGATGTTTTTTATTATTTAAATTCTAAGAGTTTTTACAATGCCACGTGGTACATCAGGCAAACCAAATTTATTTCATAAGTGTAAAGATCATATTGAATAATTAGGTCAATGAACCAATATGTACACAAGCCCAAGTATATTCTTCATTAACTTACATTTGAATAGATATGTAAAACATTATATACAGACAAATTATGAAAATTGGGAAGCCGGAGTTATAATCCCATAGTCGACAGTAGGATTGTTGGACAAATTGGAAAGTTGGGGCAAAATCTTATTGTTGCCAGTGGAATCAAATCCAGAGTGGAAAAAAATATTCTTACCGTGGACAATCAAGACAAACAAAACTAAATAACACTAACACAACACTAAGGATAATAGGTGAAGGTTGCATCCCTCTATATCTTTACACAATCACACTCAAAATTTTCACAATAAATAGTTGTGAATTAAAGTAATCACAACACGCACCAAACATAAAAGGTTTTTGATCCCTTACCACATAATCACAGAGCACCCCAACTAGGGAACCACGAACCAGGGAATCACAAACCAGCGAACCGTCAAACCCCCAACCAGCGAACCACGAACCAACAACCACCGAACCATGAACCATGAACCACAAACCAGCACACCTAACACTGCACTTGAGTACCTCAATCCAGCTGCTAAATCGCCTTGAACATCGTTGGGACTCAACTGGGTTCCATGTGAAAGGGGATTTTTCTAGGGCAGATTGAAAAACAAAGGGCAGATTGAAGGGGTTGTGTGCGACATTGAAATTGCAATAAAGAAGAAATGAGTTCACCTAATTTCTAGGGCGCAATGGTTGTGTGTGCGGGGTTGAAAATGGAGAGGGGAATGTCTGTGTCTGCCAGATTGAAATTGAAGAGGGACGTGCAGAGAGCGTAATGAGAAAGTTAAATGAAGGAGGGAAATGGACAACAAAGTGAGAATTTAATCTTGTTCAAAGCGAAGTGTCCGCTAGGGAACACAAAACAAATTAAAAATATAGAGTGGACTAGCCGACGTTAACTAGGAATACATTAGCGTCCTCCAACGCTCAAATTATTAATGTTCTTTTTGAATTTTACTTTTACAAAATATAAAATTATCGTCCTGAAATCGATGCTTACCTTAAATAATTAGCTTCGGTCAGTCCACACAAATGATTAATACTATATATTTACACATTATATTGAATTGGTGTCCCACTACCGACACTATTTATAAAATATATTGGCGTCCCCAGATAGTCGCAAACAAACTGATATGTTTTTATATAAGTTTCATCTAAAACTATGAAAGTAGTGTTGCATGGCCGACGCGATTATGGAAAGAAATAGTGTTGTCCAGTCCTCACAAAATAATTAATATAATTTTTAATTTTATAATATAGGGATAGCGTCTTTTGGCCGACACTAAAATTGATTCTAATAGCGTCTCTATATAAGCCGACACTAATCTTTGGCAGCTAATTCTTTGTATTCTTGTAGTGTGCGTACAGGATGAGATAGAACAATATTTATTTTTTAATATATATTTATTATACTTTTTAGTGTATTTTTTCCAACAAATCATTTTAATTTTAGAAATGAAATTGATATACCCGGACGAGATTTAACATTGACAACCTAGATTTTTCTTTTTAATTTGCTCTGCTCTTTATTATGTATTTTCATTTTTTTCTTATTACTTTTTATTATTTATTTTTATCTTTTCTTTTTCATATTTTTTGATTTTATTATATATATATATATATATATATTATTGTTTTCTATTTTCTTTTCATCCCGTCTTGTGAATTTTTTTTAAACAAATTTTATTTGTTCGGACTAAATCGAATATTGACAAGCCCATTCATCCTTCATCGTACAATTGTAAGGGTAGAAATTGATATTGTAATCTTTATTGAAAAGATCTTGAAAAAAATCTTGTGCTTCCTTGACTTTTTCCTCTTTGAAAATTGGATGAAAATTGCAATTCTCCAAAAATACACAAGTCATTGAGCAGAGTTTTGTAAGTGACTTGATCCATGTGAAACCTTTGTGCCAACGCCAGTACTTACTTCATTCACCCATGGCACATAATCATCTTACAAGTGTATTGAACATTACCTAAGTGGACGTAAGAGTTGATGAGAATGTTAAAGTGACACCATCACAGAATTTTCTTGAATATTCCTTGTCTTCTTTACTCTTCAATATCATTTGTCTTTTATTCAGCATGAGAATTGCGAGTAATTGTTAATGCCACTTGGACTACAACACTAGATTTAGAAATAGAAAATAAATGGGTGAGTGTTCTAATCGTTTGTAGATAAATAAAACAATCATATGAATCTTTTTGATATTTGTTTTGTTCGAGTTATGGATAGATATATATTGTAAGGGTGTAAGGTCAAAGGTCAAAATTAGTTGAACTTGGAAATGATGTACATATGATATAATTTGGTTATTGATTTATTATTTAGAGAGTTAAAGTTTTAATGAATCTAAAGGTAACCCGCAGGAAATAGCAGGGGTTTTGAAAACCCCAGGCATTAGCAGGGGTTTTGAAAACCCTTGGCAGTAGCGGGGGTTCTGAAAACTCCTAATTGTAGCGGGAGTTTCAAAAACTCCCGACAATAGTGACAGTTTCGAAAACCCATAACAAGTTGCGTTTCTCCAGGGCATGCTAAAAAACCTCAGTAATTTGTTAGTCATGCTGGTTCTTCTAAGGGAATTACAAACTCTGGGTAAACCTATTACACTACAAGATAAACTGATATTACCAATGGTCAAAATCCGTCGGTAATGGTCAAAATTCGTCGCTAAATCAACATTACTGATGGATTATCAACGGTCAAAACCCGTCAGTAAAATGCTTGTCGGTAAAATTTTACCGACAGAAATCATGTTACGTCGGTAATTATCGACAAAAAAATTCAATGGTAAATCTGTTGATAAATCTGTCGGTAACTACCGACAAAAAAATCCATCGGTAAATCTGTTTGTAATTACTGACGGAAAATCCGTCAGTAATTATCGACCGAAAAATCTATCGGTAATTACCGATTGAAAATCCGTCAGTAAATTTGTTGCACTATTCATCTTCTTCCTCCTCCCTCTTTTAGTTTTTTTTTTCGTTCTTCTTCGTGGTCACCGTTGCTGTCGCTACTGCCATCGCCACCGTCGTTTTCTTCTTCTTCCTCTTCTTCTTTTCCTCCTTCTCGTTCTCCTTGTCCTTCTTCTTCTTCTCCTCCTTCTTCTCCTTCTCATTCTTCTCCTTCTTCTTCTTTTTGTTCTCCTTCTTCTCTTCTTCTTCTTATTCTTCTTATTCTTCTTTTTCTTCTCATTCTTTTTCTTTATGCTCCTTTTACTGACAGATAAATCTGTCAATAAATTCGTCGATAAAAAAAAAAATTAAATTATCGATGAATTTTACCGACGAATTTTGAGTTATGTAAGTATCGACGAATTTACTGACGAAAAAATCTGTCAATAATTCAAATTTGGACGGGAAATTTACTACTTTTTTTACTGACGAATTTGTCCGTCGATAAATTTGTCGATAAAAAAATTTGAATTACTGACGAATTTACTGACGGAAAAATCCGTCGGTAATTCAAATTTGGACGGAAAATTTCTCGCTTCTTTTACCGACGAAAATATCCATCGGTAAATTTGTCGGTAAAATAATTTGAATTACCGACGAATTTTCCTGTCGATAAATGAAATATGTGTTACCGATGAATTTTTCCGTCGATAATTAAAATTTCAGAATATGTCAGTAAAATCCGTGGATAATTCAAATTTACCGACAAAAATATATCCGTCGGTAATTTCAATTTTTGTTGTAGTGTTAGTGGGGGTTAAAACTCTTGGAAATGCCAAATATAACCCCACTAAACAATTATTTTTGTAGTGGCAATGACACTAAATTATAATATTATAGTAAATGAAATTTTTTTTATATATTTGTAGTGATAGAATTGCACTTATGATATTGAGTTAGAAAATAAAAATTATTTATGTAGAAAATATCAAAATAGTATTCTATGTGATTGAAATAAACAACACATAAAAGGAGTTAAATATATGTCATCATTAAATGACATCGTGCAAAAACAAACAAATGTGTAATTAAAAATATGATAAGATGAAAAACACTACAAAAATTTAAAAAGATTTTTCAGATATAAAACTAATTGAACTATTAGTGTTAAGAAATGGTGAAAATTGTTTCAGAAAAAAGATGAAGAAAAGTTTTTGAAATCAATAAAAAATGAGAGAACAAAGAAAATAATTTTTTTATTTTATCTCATGCTCGTTTCCCTAAAATAATTTATTTCTTATTTAGAATAGCATGCTAGGTTAGATTGGATTTATTATTCCCGTATTCAAAATTTTGATCGCACCATTTAATTTAAATCCGAATCTAATCAGGATGAGAAGTTTGGTTTGTAATTAGATATATTAAGTAAATTATTTTGCAAATTTATATCAATCTGATACAATTTATTTTGTAAATATTTTTTAAATTCTTTTGTGTGATCTATCCCTATGTAGGAGCATCTGACTACTTTGGTTTGATTTTAAGAAAATAAAACATGAACATATCTTTAATATTTAAGTAATATCAATAAAATAAATTTTAATTTTAAAAGATAATGATTTAATATATAAATTATAATACATTTATATGTCTTAATAAAAATGTTTATCTAATAATCTTATTTTATTTTCAATAAAATTATTTTAAAAAACAAGTGAGTCAATAAATCTATGGGCTAGGGCTGAAACCCAAAGAGATAGAGAAAAAAAGGCTATTATTTCCTGCATCCCCACAATTTCTTTGCACACCCCCTCAGACTATTAAAATGATGATATTGCCCTCCACAAAAGTGACTTCTGGATTAATTGTTCCGGAAACATTCCAGAACAAGCTTTTTAAATTTTCAAAATAACATTTCTAGATCAGAATTTCCTGAATGTGATATTTGGTATAGAATTTTAGTACCATATGAAATGTGTTCCGTAATTAGTTTTTAAGAACGGGATTTTCAAAAAACTTTCCAAAATTCATAAAATGCCTTTAGAAAATAAGGGTTTTCCGAAAAGAGCTTTTCAGAACATATGAAATATGTTCTAGAAAAAACTTTCCAAAACAAGAATTTTCCTGTATTTTCTGTATTCTGTGCAACGTTCTCCCTCTTTTCTTCTTCATCTGCAGCAGCGTTGTGACGGTGACAGGGGTGGAAGTAGTGATAATGGTGGTGTTGTGTGATGCAACAGTAAAAAGTGTTTGAGTCTTTTCCAAATAATGGAGGAGTGTAGTTAGTAATTGTGGGATTGCAGGAAGCAATAAATGAGAAAAATTGGTTCGGTCCAATTTAAGTTACAATGGTTTTTTCTTTGGGCTAGTTCATCAAATCAAGTCTATTTTAATTATTTTAGATGGAATTATATACTTCAATGTGTAATCAAAGAAATATCAAAATTATTAAATAACTTTTTTATTATTAGTACTCATTAAAAATATTTATAATTTTAAAATAATTATGAAACTAAATTGGATTAGAAAGAAAATATGTGACATTCATACGTGCATCCCAAATTTTCTTCCTTTTCTCCTTCTCTCTCTAAAAATTGTCTCTCCCTTTGCTCTAACTTTTTTCTTTCATACCTCATTTATTTCAAAATATGATCATATCTCTTATAATTGAGGATCTAAGCAACATTTTCATCTAATCAGATTTTCAAACAAAATAAGTTTCTATTTGCTCTATAGATTTTCTCTCTCATAATTTTCTTATCTTTTCAATCTTGATGGAGTCAGTTGGAAAAATTGATCATCTCAACTTGTTTTATCACATACTAAAATTATGTTATGTTTGGATAACTCGCTCTACATCCGTAAGTTATGAGAAACCTCATAGCCTAGATTTCATAATTTGGTTATGAGGATAGTATTTTCAAGTAAGGGAAGCTATTATGTTTTGATTAAACCTTAGGTTAGATCATCTAAATGTGGGGGTGACATGGACACCATACCTAGCAATTGTTAAAAATCTCTTGGTGTATCCCAGGTAGTTGATTATGATGATTTATCGATGAGATAGTTGGTTTGCTTGTTCTGTATGTGGTATCGATAATGAAATCAAATATAATATAGGAATGAAGTGATCACCATGTCTGATTTGATAAATGTAGTTTCTGATGATGAAATTTGGATACTTGATTTTTAATGAACTTTGAGCATAAGTTGATTATTTTTTTAAGTTTACTAGTCAATATTATTTGGACTTGTTTATAATGTTGAGTAAAGGTTTGTATAGTTGCATAGATGATGTTTGAGTAAATCAAGATTATGATTAATAAATTGAATGGCCTAGAAGTATCATTATTGAAATGTTATTGAAGTTACCTTTGAAGATTAGTTTGATTATGTTGTTGGGTTGATTTCTCTAATATTTTCGTTCAAGAGAAGGATTTTCAATCAAGTAAAATAAAAATAAAAACTCAAACCTCACTCATACCCTAATTTTACTCATGTGAAAGATTTTCCGCTAAAACAAAAATTGAGTTGAAAATAACATTATGTTTTGCCTTATTTTTGTTCAAACGAAGAACTTTTCACTCAAACAAAAATAACATTGCAACTCAACCTAATTTCTGCCTAGTTTTGGCTCAAACGAGC
Organism: Vigna unguiculata; assembly: GCF_037176805.1. Taxonomy (NCBI): domain Eukaryota; kingdom Viridiplantae; phylum Streptophyta; class Magnoliopsida; order Fabales; family Fabaceae; genus Vigna; species Vigna unguiculata. The sequence continues at coordinate 45,330,509 of NC_140795.1, read as the reverse complement.
ATATTTTTACTCAATCTAATAAAGAAAAATCTTTCTTTTGGTTTCCTTTAAGTCCTTGAATGTGATTTTTTCAATAAATGCAAATTGAATATTAATTTCTATATGTGATTGATTTGTGGTTTGATTTAAATGAGTCATATTGTAGTACAATGCTTAATATAAGATATGATGAAATTTGCATGTTATTCGAAATGAAGATGGGGGAGGAGTTCTTGCTCATTGTGATATGCGACTTGAGGTGTAATGAACTTAACCTAATTCTTAGTGATTACAATTTGGGATGATATGTAATTGTTATTTGATTTTGTATTAAGTATTGACACCTATGTTGCAATAGAGATCACCTATATTCATTGATTAAGTCATATATAACTAAGATATCAAGTGGAGAGAAGTTAAAGGAAGAGTTTGTACTCCGTGATATACAACTTGGATTGTAACGAATTTATCCTAATCTTTTCTCTTAAATTCACTTATAAATATAAGTCTTGGGTATTGGATCAAATGTTAGTGTCTAATATAACTTATCTAAAATGTGTTTTCTGGAAGGTGTTAGTTCATATTCCACTTGTTGAATATCCTTGATAAATAGATTTATGCGTGGTTTATGTGATTATTGTATGTTGAATTTTGAATGAAAGTGAATTATTGTGACTTGTTAATTAAAATGGATCTTTTATATATTTTTACTTAAGATAAAAAAAAATTGTTTTCAATAACTTACTCTTGCATGTGTTAAGTTAAGATAACGGATTAGGTTGATATCACTTACTCTATAATAAGTGTTAAATTAAGATAACTGATTAGGTTGATATCACTTACTCAATAACAAAAAAGGTATAAGAAGATTTGAGTTTATTAAAAAAACATAATTAAAATTATAAAATAGCGCAACAATTACCCACGCATTTTCCAAATCCAGAAAAAATTATAGAAATGAGTATTATAATTTTATGGACTACAATTTCTATAGATATCATTATTTTTAACTTTGTAACCAATCATTGTAAAAGTGTTGAGTTCACAATTCATCAATAATGCAATCCATATTTGAGAATGAGGGAATCATTTGACCCACTCATATCAATTTGAACTTCAAAATCATTTTATTAATTTTAAAATAAAACAAGTAATAACTATAATTGTCTTGACACACAAACACATATATATTTTGCTTTTTCTACTAAGTATTTAAAACCTAATTCACTATTTCTGAAAGACTAGCACCACCAAGGATTTGTATTGCTTTGCTGTACACTTATTCTTAAAAATATTACAAAAACTAAATTGAAGAGAAAGAAAAGACAATTTGTGATAAATTCAAAATTGTGGAGGATTGATGAATAGCTTATGATGCTTCATGTGTCAATGTTTTCTCTATTGTTCTCAGAAGGTGCCAAGTTTGTTGGTGGGCCTCTTAATGTGGGCCTTTGATTGGGCTTTTATTCTCTAGTCTTATAGCCTCAATGATGGAACAATATATAGGCCATCATTTCATTGTAAGTTATTACAATATATGTGAAACAATACACTCTTCTGAAAATATCTCTTACACTTAATTCTAGTAAATTTACAATAATTTTTTTTTGTGGTATTCATGTTTATAAGCTCTACGTATGGTATATATGTGTGGAAAACATGTGAGGATATAGTTTGTTCAGTTATTTATATATTTTTTTTATAAAAGAGATATTTTCTTAAGAGTATTTATCCTTTTATAGCATATGTGGCCCTTAAATTGTAGGCACCAAAAATGGTAAATTTTGAACCTCTCTATGTGGGTTAGTTGAAATTGAAGATGTTGATGTTCAGTGATGTTTGAATTCGACCATCACTTTCATTGCTGCAAAAGAATAATATCAAAGTGTGGATAACCTCTTCCTCCACCTCACATACCTCAATCTAAGGTATCAAAAATTAAAAATAAATAAAAAATAAAAATAAAATAAATAAAAAAACAGTGTTGAGAGAGGTCCTACGATAAAAAGGCATGAACCTTCTTCTTATGACATGTGTCACATAGCTATGGCAGGGTCCATGTTTCAAAAGACAAGTATAAAAAATGTATAAAAAGATATAATGAACAACTTTTAATTTTTACATGTATTTGAGAATGAAAAAGGAAAGGAAAAATATGTGGGTAAACAAACTAGGAAAAAAGTATACAATGAATGGAAAAATTGTTGCATAAAACCATCAAAATTATACGTTGAAAAACGCGTATTTAGTTTACTAAACTATTGAACCTTTTTATAAATGTGTTAAATATGTTTTTTATTTTTAAATTATTTTAAAAAATCTTGTTTTATCAAAAAATTAAATTGTATATCTATTTTGTCTTTATATTTTATTAAAGTTATATAAAACATTTTCTTTAGGAAACATCAACTAAAAATTATGTTATAATCTACTATAAAATTCCATTTATCATGTGAATTTTTTTTCATAAGTTTTCATTAAAAAAAACTATTGAGAAAATACAGGGACAAAATAAATGTAATTTAATTTAAAAATAAAATACATTTTTTAAAATAATTTGACAACGAAGTATATTTAACCCTCCAAATATTAATTTATAACTCATCAAACTGAAAATATAAACATAAACATAAGAGAGAGGGGGAAAGAAATATAAACATAAACATAACAGAGGTAAAATTTATGAGAATATAAATCTGGCAGAGCCGGTTAGATATTCTCTCATAAACTTTTATCTCAGAAGAGAGAGGGGGAAAGAAATATAAACATAAACATAACAGAGGTAAAATTTATGAGAATATAAATCTGGCAGAGCCGGTTAGATATTCTCTCATAAACTTTTATCTCAGAAGAGAGAGGGGGAAAGAAATATAAACATAAACATAACAGAGGTAAAATTTATGAGAATATAAATCTGGCAGAGCCGGTTAGATATTCTCTCATAAACTTTTATCTCAGAAGAGAGAGGGGGAAAGAAATATAAACATAAACATAACAGAGGTAAAATTTATGAGAATATAAATCTGGCAGAGCCGGTTAGATATTCTCTCATAAACTTTTATCTCAGCATTTAAAAATATAAACAGAAAGATAAAATTTCTGTACATAAAATGTTTTTAAGCCTTTAAATGATTATCGCATCTTTTAATAAATATTACTCAAGGCATCCGTAGATGCCTAGAAAGGAACTACTCCATATAAACTTACTTTGATTCCAGAGAGAGGGAGGTGAGATCTGAAAATCCTCGTTTATTTATGGTTGAATATACAGTAGCAGAAGGAGGAAAGTTGAGAGAGGGGAGAGAGAACTAGAGAGGGGAGAGAGAACTAGAGAGAAGGCAGAGGAAAGAGTAAGAGAGATTTTTAGAGAGAGGGAGGGGTTCTGAGTTTCTTGCCCAGCATAAGGGTCTTACAGACTCTTTTTATAGAAAAATTTTTGACTTGTAACTTGTTGAACCGGTTTTAAATGACCGGTTACTTGTAGTGTCGGTAATGTGGTAACTGTGTTGTTTTACCCTTCAGTCTATTACTCAGGAAAGAGTAAAATTACTGTGTCATAGGTAAAACTTTCTTTATTGTCCTTTTCTGGAGACCACAGTGGATGTTAGGTCTTCATGGTCTTCTTCAAGGATTTGATCAGAGTCTTCATTGTCCGAAGGAAAAGAAGATCCAGGTGTTCCTTGTCCATGGATTCCTGTTTCTTCGTAGATCTCTCTGTATATCCTTTCCTTTTCAAATCTTTTTACTAGTATAGAACTAGCTTCAATGGGGAAAGGGTGGAATTTATTTCCCATAAACTTTTTCCAATATATCTTGGTGTTTATGGTTTCCTTCAAAAGGATATATTCTGAGTTATCCTTTCTAGAGAAATTCCAGTTTGATCCTTCAACGTAGGCCTTCCAGAGCTGATACTGGTAAAGCTTATCTTTGTTTAAAGATAATCCTTTCAAGGTTCCGTGTTGTAGTTGGACATGGGCCTCAGGATTTGATTCTGTGTATAGTTTTATCACATGTGTTGCCATGCTATCAGGGTTACTGGCACTTTTGGGAGAAGAGGTAATTTGGAGGCAGATGTTGGTCATATATTCTGCCTGTATCTCATTTACTACCGAATTTATTTCTTGGGTAAGAGAGTTAAATTTTTCGGTAGGAGGAATGATAAGTGTCTGGAGACATCCTGCTTCTAATAATAGAGAAGGACATATGACAACATCTCTGTATAGTTGGTTTCTGAAGGTCTTTAAGTCAATTTGGGCCTTCCTAAAGATAAACTTGATCTGGCAAGTACATTTTGTGGACACTGTTTTACAATAGTCGGAGGACTCTTGGCACGGTGTCTTTGTATCAAAATAAGTTTGGGGTTTAACAAATTTTGTGTTTCAGAATGTACCTCAAACAAGAATTCCTGTATGACATCAAATTTTGCGAGGAAAATGTTTGGGTTTATTTGTGGTGAAAAACTGCAAGAGGCAGCATAGGTATGTGTTTGGGTCTTAGGTTCGAATGCCATTCCAATCTTTATTTTCTCTTCATCAATAGTTCCTAGTTTTAAAGCTATCTGAGCTTCTTCTAGGGAATTAAAACCTTTGTATGTAGACCAGAATTGGTCCTGTTTTGCCTCAGAGAGGTCTTTGTATGAAGTATAAACTCCTTTGTTTGGCCCTGTAATCAAGGCATAATGTGTAAATCCCTTCCCAGAGGGAGAGGATGGTGAAGTTAACAAAACTCCTTTGTTGTCTGCATTGCAGAAATTGTATAATGCACTAATGATGCTTTGTTTCACCTTAGTGACTTGTTGTTCATTCTGAACTGTGTATTTTGGAATATTCCAGATATTGTCAATTAAAACATTTAATTTGACGTTTGTGTTGTCTCTACCAGGGAAATGGTAGGTATTTGTAAGTATTGGCAATTCTTGTTTGCCATATTTTGTGTATTGGTCCACTACAAAAGGGGACTTTACGGGTTTAGGACCCAGAGGTCCTTTCTTTGTACTTTGTATAAATTCCATTCTGGGATTTTTGTACCTGCAATAAGACACAAAGGTTAGGCAATAAAATGTCTAAGAGCTCTGAGTTGTTTTTCTAAGATTATGATGTTGGCCTTATACGAGGCAAGGGTATAGGTGTATTGAAAGGGGTTGTGTGAGAATAATTCATTCCTTTTCAGCCTTAACTTGGCTATTTTTCTTTTAGACCTTTTTATTAGTCTAGTTATTTCGATAGCAGGATTGGGACTAAAATTAGGACTATTTTCTCTTGGTTGAAGTGCCTGTATTCTGAAATTAATCCGGAACCCAGGAGGGATCTCAGGATCTCTGATGTGTATTATATCCATGTATTCAATTGTATAGAAGATTCTTTTGAATCTTATTTTTGTATGAGGTACCTGGAAAGGATATCAGCAAACATATTGTCAGATCCTTTGATATGTTCAAAATTTATTATTTTTCCGGAGTTTATATAGTCTCTAAAAAGTAGCCATCGTCTGTGAGGCTTTTTGTCATTATTTATTTGATTTTTTCCATATGAAACAATTGCTTCGCAATCAGTTCTAATGGTTATTTCTGGTTTATTTATTAAAAATAATTTAAACGCTTCTAAGGCATGTATGATTGCATTGACCTCATAATCGGTGCTAGTTTGATAAACTTGTGGTTTTACAATATATTTTCCAGAAGCATACCTGCATATTTGTTCATCCTTTTTAGACAGATATTTATTTTTCTTTCTCTTTAGGATGGCTCCCCATCCTGATTCGCATCCATCACATTCAACTACTAAGTAATCTGAATCTAATGGTAATTGTAAAATAGGTAATTTATTTACCTTTTGTTTTATTTCTTGGACTAATTTTATGTCTTCAGAATTGAATTTTCTTTCTCCTTTTAGTGAAGTTTTATTGTATAACGGAGCCGTGTATTTTCCCAAATCGGGGATAAAATTTCTAGCATAATTTAAAAGTCCTAAAAAGGATCTTAGTGTTTTTATATCTTCCATTTTGTCCGGAAAATCTTGTATTTTCTTGGAAATATGAGGTTGGAGTTTAATAGTTCCATTACCTATTTCTGTTCCAAGGAATTCAATGAAATTTTTACAAATTTCCATTTTTCCTTTTGATATAATTAAACCATATTTTTCAAGTTTGTATAGTACTTGTTTTAAATGGAGATAATGTTCTTCTTTTGTTTTGGAAAAAATAAGTATATCGTCTATGTAGACGCATGTAAAAGATTTGCAATCATTAAAAATGTTATCCATTTTTCTTTGAAAAATTGCTGGAGCATTTTTAAGACCAAAAGGCATGACATGCCATTCGTATAATCCTTCAGAACAGGAGAATGCTGTCCATTTTACGGATTCTGGTTCCATTTTAACTTGATGAAATCCACTCTTGAGATCGAATTTTGAAAACCATTTTGAGTTCTGAATTCGGTTTATAAGAATTTCTTTAGATGGAATCGTATATCCATCTTCAACTGTATTATCTTTCAAACGTTTATAGTTGTAGACCATTCTGGATTTACCTCTTTTTTGTTCAGAAGATTTATTTACTATGAAAGCAGGACTCCTGTGAGGGCTTTCACTTGGAGCTATTACTTTCAACTTCAGAAGGTGATCAATATGCATTCGACATTCTTCTTGTTCCCAGTTATTAAACTGTATATCTTTAGTTTTTATAATTAAATCTGGGTTAATTATATTTAATTTACAAGTAATGGGATCACGATCCCAAAATTTTGTAGGATCTTCTCCTATTATACTGGTTTTATTAAGCCTATCTAAAATTTGTTGGATATTATCAAAAGTAATTGTTTTGGATATTTTTATGGATGAAAAAGAGTCCATAGTGTCATCTAGACAGTAATCTATGGATTCTAAATCTTCTTTTATACAGTCACATTTATCTGAGGACTTATTGTTTGTACAAGAACACTCATCAGGGGATGGTTTTGTATAGCTGTCTCCGCTAATTATGGGTGACATTTGTGTTTTGTCGCTAATAATGACATAATCTTTGTTTATAGTGATAGTTCTATTATGGCCTAAAATAAAATCTAAACCAATAATCATGCTTTGTTTTGAAGGGACTAAATTTTCTACACGCATGGTTTTAAGGTGTATTTTTTGGCCAAATAGGTCACAATTTGTACTAAACTGAAGAGAAATATTGTTTATTTCTTCATCATTTATCATTACTATTCCAGACATAGTTCTTGTTTTTTGTATATGTTTACTTTTAGTAATCAAATATGGAGGTACTTTTGTTTTGCAGACGACTGTCTCAGAGCATCCTGTGTCTAAGAGGGCCTGTATGATTTCTTCCTTAGCAGGGTTTTTGTTTTGTTTTGGGAAGTTTAATTTTACTAATACTTTAACAGATATTAGTTGTTTTTCATTACAGACTAATGGGATACATTCTGTTGTTCTCATCATGTTATTTTGTATGTTACCTGATCCAGAATCTTGAATTATTTGTTCTAGACGAAGGATTTTTTCTTCTAGGTTATTTACCCTGGTTTCTAAAATTGAAGTCCTAGTATCAATTATGTTTTTATCCTTTATATTTTCTTTTTGTTCTAAAAAGATTGGTATTTCTTGTACTTTTAAATGTGTTGTGATACATTTTATACAAAATTTTTTGTAACATAAAGGACAATGAGCCCTTTGTGATTTATGAAAATATCTATCACAATACTGGCAGGGAATGGATGTTGGTCCTGAAAAATATTGTAATGCATGAGGACATATATTTGTTTCCGTTATGTTCATTAGATAATATCCAGAATCATCTAATATTTCACCTAATTCGTTATATTTGTCATTTAATTCGAAATTGTATTCTTTGGGGTAAAATTGGATAAATTCATTATTTGTGAAATCATTTATTAAATCATAATTTTTGGGTTGTTTTTCTAAATTATTTTCATCATTGAATTCTGTTATACTAACTACTGATAATATTTCAGAGTCAGTAGAAACATCTTCGTCGATCGGAAGAAGATTCATGTGGCAAGATTTGATTAGCTCTGCTTCTTTTGTGTAAAGATTTGCTATGTTTGGACAATCTCTTGAGAAATGTCCAGTTTGGTTACAAGCATAACATTTTAATGCTTGTTTGTAATTTTTATTTTCTCTAAATTTTCTGACGTGCCTGTCAGGGTTTAGAGTAGGTTTTCTAGAATTTGAGGATCTTACTGTATAAGTTTTTCTAGAATTTGAGGGTTTTTGTATAGAGGATTGGGATCTTTGACTGTAAGATTGGTTATATTTAGGTTTTCTTTTGGGAATATATTTTCTGTTAGGTCTGTTTTGATGGTATTGCTGTGGAGTGTATATCTGTTTACAAATTCCAGAGTCGAAATTTTTTAGCTGTTTTTGTATTGCAATATGTGTGCAGGTGTCTTCCATTATTTTCATAATGTGTTGTATTCTTATTGAGAGGTTATTTAACATGGGGGTTACCTCATCGTTTTTCCAAGATTCTCTAATTTTTTGACCTAATTTTCCTGGAAGTTTGAGAAACATTTTTTCTCCAATACTTATATCATGAAAGCATCCGGCTATGGAGGCATACATGAGATAGTCTTGTAAAAATTCTTTAATCTTTCCAAAGTATGTTATAGACAACCTTTCTAGATGTCCTAGGTAAATTCGTTGTCTGAGTGTATTCCCATCATTTGCAGATTGGGAGGTGAGTAATCTTTGTATTAGAGAACAAAAGTTATAAATATTGGGACCAGGTTCGATCACTAATGTATTTAATTCTGTTGGGTATTTTTGTTTAAAAGATTCCCAACATGCTCTGGCTATATCACCTAAATAGGTTTCACCTTTGGCGATCATTTCTTGTGAAGATTGGACTTCTTTTTCATAATGGATACCATAATCACGGATTACAGTAGCAGTCCATTGTTCAATGTATGTTGGTAACAACTGGGGGTCAATTCCTCCTATATTTAATAAAAGATTTGGTAATGGGAAGTTTGGTTCTATTGGGAGTCTTTTTCCCTGTGTGGTATATTGGTTATCTGTAAAAATAACGCTTGTTGGGGATTCTCTGGGTATGAACCCAGTAGAATAATCTTGTGTACCACTATGATCTAACTGATAACTGTTAGGGTTTACTGATCCTATACTTTCATTAACAAGGCCAATTGTAGACAAAGGTTCTGATATTACTGAAAAGTTGTCTTCTTTGTCTAAATGTAGGTTTTCAAGAAAATTATTTATGATATCGTCTGTTTCGTCATAAATGTTTTCAATATTTGTGTTTGTGGAAGGATTCAAAGATCCTTGTCTATACATGGCTATAATTGCCTGATGATGATTCCATTCTTCATCAGTCATTTCATCATTTTCATCTTCTTCGTATTGTATTATATTCATCATGGAGATGTGTTCGTTATCAGGTATGGCTGAGGTGCTGTACCTATTTTCGACTAACCTATCTTGTTCTAAGTCAATTTGTGGTATATTTGTGTAATCTACAAAACTTAGACTAAGTCCTCTAGACCTGTTGTGTAAAATGGCAGATGAAGGGGCTGTAATTGAGTTATTCTCTTCTCTGGGTAAATGTGTTTGCCATAAATGTCCTTCATTTCTTCTTGTGAAGGCTTGGGCTGGTAAGAATTGTGTACCATGAGAACTAATGGCTTCTTCTAATGGTCTAGTATTTATTCTATACATGGAAGAAATATGGTTGCTTATTCTTCCTATGAAGGTTATATCTAAATGTAGATTTTCACCCATCCAATTGGGTCCAAATCCTATTGTTTGTACTTCTAAGTTTATGTGATTTATAAAATCTTGTAAAGTTAATGTGAAATTTGGAGCAAGATAAATAAGGGAGAAGGGTTGATTTAAGTCTACCTCTAAAATCCCTATTACACTTTGTGAATCATTATTTTGGAATCTTGAATCGTGTAGAACTATCAAGGCTCTGGCTCCGATCATATGTCTGGCTAAGGATCTGACTCCTATGGTGATTAATCCCATGTGGACATATCTTCCTTGTTGGTTTTGTAATTGTCTTCCTGTTTGTGGAGATATCAGAGGGATTATCTCGTAGGTGTTGTCAGGGAGATGAAAATCTTCTATTCTCCTGTATCGATAAAGGCTTGTTCGTTCAGAACTTAGCCATCCTATGTTGTATAATTGTCTAGGATTTAGAGAATCTATTCTTGAGTTAGATCCTATGTCTGTATTTTGTTGTATATCTACTAAATCTTCTAATCTTCTGATGTTAGTAGTTCTTTGTCTATTTAAGAATCTATCTAAGATTCTTGGGTGTTGTATAAGATTTTGGCTTCTAGTCTGGTGTTCTCTTAATCTTCTGGAGATTCCGGGGAATCTTTGTGTTTGTGTGCTACTTGTTGTGCTATTCATGTTATTATTATCAGTTTGTGTTTGTGTAGACGTATGGGGTTGTGTCATCATTATAAACTATCATTATTGTTTGTAGAAGGTGCTGCGTTGGTACTTGCAGCTTTTGAATCTTTTTTAGTTATAACTTTGATAAATTTCTGTGAATTTTTGAAAGTTGTTTTTATAGGTGTATGTGTTCCTAAGGAAAGTTTTGATATTTGCTTTATAAGACCATCTAAGTCTTCGGACAAGTTCGTCTTTTTAGTAGAATCAATCATATTATTCAATTTTCTAGAGAATATTAATTTATACCAGAATTCGAATAACTCACTTGTTAATAATAATAATAATAATATTAGTTTATGAGTTTGAGATTCTAGAAGATAGATATGTGTGAGAGGATAAGAATTTAATATTATGAAGTGGATTTGTGACTTTCATTTGGTAGGTTTAAAGAGTGATATCAAACTTCTGCAACTATGATTCCGAAGAATAGCACCAGCTTATAATTTGTTTATAATCTGTGTCACGTGCTATGATATCCGTTTATAAAAGTCATTTGCTTTTTGAACCTTCAAGTCAATAATTTCAGAATTAGTTTCATGTAAATTAATGGGGGAGGTTGGAGTTAATAAGTTGTAGTTAATTATGATTATCACAAACAATTATGATTTTCAAATGTTACCTTACAACATATAATTGTATTTAGTGTGAAATTTAAGTAAATTTAAAGACCGAAATATTAATTTAACCTAACAAAAGTATTATAAAAATTAAAGTACCTTTTTTTAAAATTATTAAATGATACAGAAAGGGGAAAAAAAGGCTAAGAGATTTAAGGTATAAGAAATAGTTTGTCAATTCTATTTTTAGGTGAGACAAACTGTTACAAAATATATATTATACTATGTCTTATTCATATTTGTTGTTGTGGAATAAATGAGGTAAAAAAATGTTGATATTTTGTAATAATAATAAATATTACATTGGTTCTAGTTAAATTGGATAAAATGATACTACATTGAATGAAACAATATCTATCTAAAAATTGATAAGAAAAATAGTTTGTCAATTTTATTTTTAGGTGGGACGAATGTTAGAAGAGAATCTATTGGATGACTCAGAGTACAAAGTATCGTTAAGAATCCAAGTATGAATTTTAGTATCACATTGGCTAAAAACGAGAAAATAGATCATTATATAAGGATAAAAACCCATAAATCCATTGTCTTAAGGTTTCAGGTTGATAGTGGTGTCAATGCCTTATATAGTTGGGTTCAGGTCTCATTGATATTGTGTCTCTCCAATGAAACTCCTACTATAAACCTAATAAGTGATGAGCCGATAGTTAAAACCGGCTCAGACGAGTGCAATATGGTCCTTGTATCGAAAGTCTTCCTAGCAAGGGTTATAGGTAAGTGTGTCCTGTTAAAAAGAACGACGGTACAGAAAAAGCATGCTTTAAGGTTTTTGGTTAAAAGTGGTGTCAATACCTTATGTAATTGGGTTTAAGTCTCATTAATATTGTGTCTCTCTAGTGAAACCTCATCTATAAGAGTCAAAGACTACTTATTATAATAAAAGTGATTGTTAAATTTGTGGGATCATTATACCAAAATCTATGCACTACAAATGATCAACAACTAATTTAAGTAATCAATATTACTTATAAAAATTATACCAAAATAAATATTACTATGAATAAAAAATTATAATTGGTCACTAAATTGGTAATTAATTAATTAGAAACTAATTTAAAACCAATTTCTTTAGTAGAAAAAATCTTGATAGCTAATATTTAGTGACAAATTTTCTTTGGTAGCTAAATTTTAGAAACCAATTTAGAAACTAATTATAATTTCTTATTCATAATAGTAATTATTTTAGTAACTGTTCTAGTAACCAATAATTTTTAATTTTGTAAATTGGTATCTAAATTGGTCACTATAGTGACTAACAACTTTTAATCACTAAAATTGGTAGAGACATTTTTTTAGTGATAAAACAACTTTCAAAATTGATTGACAAAGTGAATTATAATTCTAAAAAAAAAATTGTACGAGATTCAATATAAATATCTCATATGATCCACATATTTATATAACTGTAAACAATTAATTTATCATAAATAAATATACTAGAAGAAGGTATTATGACCCTAAACCTATTTCTAGTACAGAGAAAATTATATTACTCCAAAACCTAATTTAGAATAGGACGAGGTACATGTTGGGATCAAGTTGAATAGAAGAATCAATTTAACTTAACATATACACTTAATAACTAAGATGAAACATTTAAATTTACAAAATCTCGATCACACCAAAAAAACAATATGAATGAACATAAGTGTGTTTTAGTCGTAAAGGAATTTTTATTTTCTTCCAATGAGGACATGTAAATTAATTAATAAAGAAACAATGTGAAAGTTTATAAGGTGGTGTGCAGATAACGTGGTGTCCCCATTAGGACAAAATTTGATAGGTTGTTTTTGGATAGAGACGCACATAAACCTTTTGATTTTATGTTTCAATTTCACTCTCACAAATTTGACAAAGTGGAATCTAATCTTTTAAGCACAATGTTCTATTGGTGCTAAAGGAAACACGAGAATACATGTGAAAGGCCTCATTTACATGAACCTTCAACAATTCCATGAAAAAACCCATTCTCCATTAAATTATGAAAAATGATTTTTTCACTATTAATTTTTAATAACTTTCTCTTATAATTTTAGATGACATTTTTTAAATAATTTTTTATTTTTAATATTTTAACATCACTTAGAAAATGACACTTCATGTTATAAGAGAAAATTGTCAAAATTTAATAGTCAAAATATAATTGTCCTAAAATTATATACGTAGCTTTTGATTCTTCTTCTTTTTGTTGTTATCCAATGTTGTTATCCAATGCAATCCCGAAACAAACAAAGTAGATAGATAGGTTCTTTTGTCTTGTGGTTTTCCTTCTCATTTTAAGGGTGATTGGATGATGAGAAAGAAATTATCTTCCACAAAAGTTTCTATTACCAAAGGGTTTTTGTGACGAAATCAATGACCTTTTTTCTACCACACTTCATTCTTCTCTTTCACATTTTCTTTTGGGGGAACACAGATACTTGGTTATCAACATTTTGGTGCTTCAAATATTCGAAGATACGAGAAGATTTGGTTTAAGGATGTACTCTCTTTTTTTCATTTCTTACTTAAAAAATTTTTATTTTTTGTTTACTTTGTTTCTATTTACAAAATTTGTATAAGAAGCATAAAATGATAAAACAAAGAAAAAAAATATAGTTGAATATTGGTTATGAGCAAAAAAGGTGTGAGATAAAAATATATTCATGATTGAGAGACTCAGGCGTGTTTTCTCTTATCCTTTATAGGATTTTGTATATATATTTTATATAAAGGTTAGGATATCCTAAATTCTCAATTTAATATAATTTTTTTTTTAGAAAAAACATATCAATGGTAATTTTTTATTGATTGATATTTTGAATTTTTTTAATTAACAGGGAAAATGTATGACAAGAAAACTCAAATAAAAATATCATAAAAATAAAATTAATATTTTGTTTGTTCTAAGTTTCCTTTTTACTAATTAAACTCATTTTTTAGTTAGATTCACTTGATGAAATTACATGCTAAATTAAAAAATAAGATAATTAATCTTATATAGTTTAAGAGTCATAATAAAGTAAAATATAAATATATTTTTTCCTTCAATGCTTCTAAACGTATTTTAAAAATAAAATTATGAAAATAACTTCAAATTTCAAAATTGATGATACATGTTACCATTGACGCTAATAATATTAATGTAAACATATGCATTGTCGTGTTTATATGTATGTATTTTTTAAATATACATATATTACGGATATATAATGTTATTATATTAATATATAAAATAAATTTATATTTATTTAAAATAAATGAAAAAAAAGAAAAAAAATAATGAATAGATAAAAAAAAAGAAAGAGTAAAAGATTGACAGTTATATAAAAAACATATAAGAAAATATATAAAAATAACCGTTAAATTTTTAAAATTTAGCAAATAATTATACTATAAAAAATAAAAATAAAAATATAAAATATGAACATTAAAGAATGAATCTATATATAATTGTATTTATATATATAGTGATATATTATATTAAGTCAGAATCATAAAAAAAAAAATAGATAATAAGAGCACAATATAAAAATTATGTTAAAATGCATATTTTTTTTAAATTGCACATAGCTTTTTAAAAGTTGATTTTTAATTCACTATCACCTATATTAATATTATGAAAATGATATTTTATTTCTATATAGGTACGTTTTCTTTTTAAACTATAGAAAAACTATACAACTCTATTATGATTAATATTATGATGTAAATATTTTTCTTTAAAATATATTTTAATAATAATAAAATATTTTTAATATTTTAATTACTACTATAATTAAAATTTATATATTAGTATAATATACAAAAAGATATTAAGAATTTTTTTTATTCTATTAAAATTAGAACAGGTCAATAATAAGATAACAAAAATGACAAGATAATATTATTATTATTATTTTATATTTATACAATAAAAATTATATTATAATAAGATAAGATAGTTATATTATAATAAGATAAGATAGTTAGTGTCATGCTACAAGTAAAGACTTTGATAAGATATTCATAAAGGAATTTTCTTTTTAATATTATTAAATATTAAGACAGTAAGAAAAAAAAAATTAACAAATAAAATATAGAAATAAAAATGAGTAGATTTTGTTTTTTGGTTTATATTACATGTAGAATTAAAAAAAAAAAAAAGAGTTTAAAATCCAAAAAACATATTTAACGTTACAACATAACGCAAATAATCAAAATTGGAAGAAAACAAAATGCCATAATAATTTTATAAATGAGTTATGATATAGTTTGAACCATATTGATTATATATATATATATATATATATATATATATATATATATATATATATATATATATATATATATATATATATATATATATTACCATAAATAAGGTATAACTATACTTGTACCATGCAAATATCAAACCACAAATTACCTAAATAAATATTAATAAAATACAAAAAATATTTGCCACAAAAATCAAAATTTCAAATATAGTTTAAAACATATATAAATATTACTTGACTTATCTCTTCTTATTTTCTTCTATTTTAAGAGTCTTTTTAAAGATTTTGACACATTACCATTCCTTGAATCTTTTGTCGTCCTACTAATTTTTTTATTCTCATTTATGCTTAGTATATTTTTTCTTTCTATTTGTGTTGTTGTTATTTTTATTCTGTTTTGAATTTGTATTAGAAGTAGAAATGTGTTTCTTTTGTCCAATTGTGTTTTTTTGGTATTTTTCAACTTATGAATTAAGAGATTTTTTTTTTGCATATATATTGAGCAGGATATGTGATTTTTTTTTTCTACAAAACTATTAATTAGATTATAGTTTATTGTTTATGTGCATAATAGCTTGATTAGAGCGTAATTCAAAATTGGATTTTCTGTAAAAAGTTAATTCAAGCTTAGGAAAAAAAGACTTACAATCGAGTTGAGAAGAACAATAATTTATTTTTAATTATTGTTATTAATGATTAATCTTAAAATAGATTATGTGGGTTTGTAAAACAACTAAGACTTGAGTCTCCAAGATATTAAAAGTCTACTATCGAGATTACTTTCTTGATAATCAAAACCAGGTTTCATTGTTTTAATTCACTCGTTTTGTATACTTATATTTAGTAGTGTTTTATATATTATTTTTTTTATTTTAAATATATATATATATATATATATATATATATATATATATATATATATATATGTGTGTGTGTGTGTGTGTGTGTGTGTGTGTGTCAACTAGAAAATTTGAATTAGGTTATTCAAAAATTCAAAAAAAGAGAAGAATTGAGACTTTAATTGCATCACAAAAAAGAGTTATGAATAAATTTATAAAAAATAGATAAGAAAACATTTAGAATTGATTACTTTTTGTAAATATAGATCAAGCAATTATCACACTTCAAAGTAGATTTGAACAATTTAAAATATATGAAGATATTTTTAGTTTTTTATTTGGTGTTAAAAGAGTAAAGTCACTAGATTGTACATTGTTTAACAAAACTGCTTAAACCTTGAAATTTTTTTAAAACATGATATTTTATTGGATATTGATGAATTTGATTTATTTTCATAATTAAATATCTTAAGAGAAATTATATGTTTGGAAAATGATAAACCAATTGACATTCTTAATTATATAAAAAGAATATATTCATTTCCAAATGCATATATAACTTATAGAATGTTAATAATTTTAGTGTTAGTTGTTTCAACCAAAATGAATTTTTTCAAAGTTAAAGATAATAAAAACTTATTTAAGATCAATAATATCTCAAACAAAATTAAACAGATTAAACTTATTATATGTTGAAAAAGAAATGTTAAATGAAATTAATTATGACAATTTAATAAATAATTTTGATTAAAAAAGCCTAAAAATTAAATTTTAAATAAAATATCTCATTTTGTAAGTTTGTTAGGTCTCCACTCTGCCTTGGTGATTGCTTCTCTCAAAGAGACGGATTAAAAATTATGTCACTTTTGTACATTGTGTAATAAAAAATTTATTGTTACGAAAGAGATTTTAAGTATAACTCGACCGACTTATAAAATAAGGTTTACACTTTATATATTATAAAATTGTGTTATTTCTTATTGATGTAATACTTTTTAACATTTATAGTTTAAATACTTAAATTGAAATGTAACTTTCATTATTAAATATCATCTCACAGAAAAACTCGGAAAAACACATTTTATATACATTTTTTTTCTGAGTTTAACTATTTTCAACTTATTTAATTAATTGTCAGAGAAATGTATGGACATATCAGCCATTTGAATCAAAGTGTCCCAAAACTGAACTATCGATGAGAAGAAGGCCATTCATAATTGGCTTATTCATGAATCATGCCATGAAACATCATACAATTGAAATGTAAAAGAGACTTTTCTACCATCAACTCCAACGATCCAAACTTGAATTGGAACCTCATAAACATATGGGTGTTAAAAATCAAATTAATTAAAATTCTTTATTTTTGTATATCTATTTTTCTCAATGGATTTGTTTGGTTTAAATTTAACATTAAAAAAACTCAAGAATTTAATTGAATCAAATTATTTATCGTATTCATGTTTAATTAGCAACTAAATTTTGTCTATATTCTTAAAATTGTTTAATAGGTTGATTGAATTACAAATAAAATGTATTTATATTTACAGTTATAAAAGTATATTGTAGTTTTTTTATTTGTATTGTTCATTTACGAATGTGGAAGAGTTTTTTTACTTGTATTGTTGAGTTATGCTTTTTCCATTACTTTCTTAATGTTTCTAGAAAAGGCTTCAGGTGCCTTTAGTATATAACATGTTTTTGTTCATAACACAACACTAGATAACTGCTCAGATTCTTTTTATATATATAAATCCAAATTTAGGTCAATCTTATTTAGAACACAGCCATGATAAAAACTTATTGCAATATATATCTTTATTTGTTGGCGTATAGTGCGTATTATCTATAACAACTGTATTTTTAAAAGTTAGTAGTGAAATGATTATTTTAAAAAGTTACATATTTTTTTTGTAAAATTTATCAATTATATGTCTAATGATGTGTTTGAGCGTTTGGTTAATCTTAACTATGTAAATATAATTTAATAATGCGTGTTTTTGGTTAGTGAGTTTATGACTTTGAAATCCAGAATTCTTTTATTAATATAATATTGGTTTAATTACTTTTTTTGTTTTATTTTTGTCTCAAAATATTGAATTGGTCTTTTAATGATTTTAGTTTCAATTTGATCATAACTTTTGAAAAATTAATGTAATTTGATTCTTTATGTTAAATTTGTTTAAATGAATTAAGGATTGTTTTCAAAATTAAACTATTAATAAAAATGGTTTGTTTTATTAGTATAATTAGCATATTCTTATTATTAATTTTGATAAAAAAAAATTTTAATACATTTTAAAAATATTTAACGAAAAAAAATCAAATTATATTAATTTTTTAAAAATCAATATAAAATTAAGATTAAAAGAAAAAAACCAAACTTGAAGAACGAAATTGATATTTTAAAAAAAAGCAATAACCAAATAAATAATTAAACTTATAATATTTTATCGGTTGATTATTATTAAAAATAGTATGTGTAATTTGTTTACCTCTTTTATTCTCTGTGAAATAAAAGTTTTGTAATATAGTTTGACCCACTTATTTTATCAACTAGAATGTTCACTAATTTTGTCAAACTTTATTATGAAAATAATGGTAAAAAGTTAAAGTATCTTAATTAGATAAAATAATAAATTAAAAATTCAAAGTATCTAAATATTATGACTAATATTTAAAAGTATCATATTATCAATTTACATAATTAAAATAAATAAATATTATAATAAAAATTTATAAAAATGATAAAGAAATAATGTTCGATTTACATTTAACAACCTAATTCGATTGAAACTTATGATAAACTGATTCATTCATGAATCAAAATTTGGACACCATTTTTCTTAACCATTCAAATATGATTATGAGGAGAGGATGAACTTAATAAGCAGAAATACTACTACTCAACATCAAACATGGTAAATATCAAATTCGATGTGATGACGGTTCAATAAAATATTATTATTTATCGTACTAAATTTAGATATGATGGTTGTCTTTTTTTCTTGTATTTTAAAAAATACATACATTAAATTAAATTCATTTAAGGAGTATTAAATTTTTTTAAAATCATTAAACCCGATGTACTTGATAAGTACTTTGTAATTTGTGTGTTTTCTATGAACATGATCTACTGGCATTTCAAAATTTCTCTTGGACGATATCATTTATGACATCTATTTAATACTTTCTTTATTGTTGTTATAGTGTTCATCTAAAAACAAATTACATGGTAAAAGATGTGGTAAAACTCACCAAAAATATTTGAAGTGCGATATGAAGTAAACCAAATATAGCACTTTAACATTTAAACATTTTAATATACTCTCCTTCTAATGCCTCTTTTCTTTTATATATAATCAGATTGTTAACTTTATTTAGTTAAAGTAAAAAAAAAAGTTATGAAAATAGGGATACCTCACTAAGGAAAAAATTGTTATAAGATGAATAAATTAATTAATTAAAATGAGACTATAAAAATCTCAATAAATATAAAATGAAGTCAGACATTTACTTTATATATATATATAATTATAAGATTGGTAGAATTAATAAATAAATCGGATTGGAATTACTTATATCTTATACGATTATATCTTATACGAAAATTATTATAAAATATATAAATAAATAAAAGTATAAATATTTATTTTGACCATAAGAGTTAACACATTAAGATTCTAGAAACAGTGCCCTTCTTAATTCTACATGTGAAACCCTCTTAAAAATAATCTCTTTATTTTTCTCTTCTGTAAGGACCCAAACACCAGTTATTCCCACTCTCTCCCTCTGCTCTCAATTCTCCTTCAAAACTTCTCCTACTTGATCAGTTCCCTCACCAATTGTTTGCAATTGTGACCAGATTTTGGAAGAACAGACTCAACAGAACCCTCTGCTGCTTCATCCCTCAGCACCCCTCCTCCTCAGTAGGTTCCATTTCTGTTTTGGTCCAATTCTAGCTAGAATTCATCTCTTTTGTCTCTGAATTTTGTGTTTAATTATGGGATTCTTCCTTCTCTATGTCTTAATGATGAACTTCTAGGTTAATTTAAGATCTCTGCCTCCTTGATACCAATTTGACTTCACCAAGCTCAAATCTTAGCTAAAAGGTAAGGGAAGCTAACCTTCACTTGATTTTCGAGTATATAGTGTTGTTGAGTGCTTAGATGGTATGATTCTTTGTTTAATTATTGTTTGGAACTACTTGTGGTGTGAAATTGTATTTTGGCATGAATCTCGTAGCTCTGCATGTGAAGAAGAGCTTGGAATCCTGATAATTTCGCCCAAGCGAGCAGCTCTCGCCTGAGCGAAAGTATCAGAGAGTTACCTCTATCACTGCGCGAGGTCTCGCCTAGGCGAGCTGGGGTCGCTTGAGCGAGGAGTCCTCTCGTCTAAGCGAACCAGCTTAGCCTGAGCGAGAATTCGCTCAAGTATTTGGGTTGCCCACTGTATGGGGTCTCGCCCAGGCGAGAGGAGTCCGCCTAAGCGAGATTACTCCCTAGCCTAGGCGAGATTCTCTAGCTTAAGCGAATTTCACTGCAGAGTTATTTATTTTCTCTGTTTTAGATGCACAATGACTTTATTTAGTGAGATAATGTGATGTTTGCTCATAGTATGCTGGATAATCGTGATTGGTAATATATGTATATAATTGTATAATGAAAGTTTAAGGAATGAGGTTGTGAAGGGATGTGATGGAACTAGGATTTCAAGGAAAATTCTAAGAGAAGTACTTAGTGTGTGTAAGCACTTAAGGACTCGGATTTGGTTGGCATCCTGACGCTCCAATAATCCATTAAGACTCATGTAGAGTGTGATGGGTTATGTCGTGAGGAGTAGCAGGAGGTCCTAGTCTATGGACCCGATCAGTCATAGACGCGAAGGGGACTTACCTTGGGAGTGGTTGGGTGATAACTCCTTGAGCCTAAACTCTGCAGAGTTTGGGAACCTTCACAGGTGCAAGCCACCAAGAGATCCAATTGGCTTATATAATCCGGATATTGAGTTTAGAGTCATGTACTTGTGTGTCTTGTAGTGGTGACTTAATTAAATTCTTATGGATGTGAATTTACTTATTTATGTTTATGACTACACTGCATGATTCATGTTTGGTTAGCTTACTCTTCTTGTCTGGCTCGTTTTTCTTATGAATGTCTTCTTTTGCGATGACCACCTACGACTTGGTGTGAACAGAGAAGGATCCAGGTGAAGATACCCCTCCCTTGGACCGGATATGACCCTCGGCTACTGGTGTTTATTTTGTAGTTTGTTCATGCTTTTGTAATAGAGTATTTT
This sequence comes from Vigna unguiculata, assembly GCF_037176805.1. Taxonomy (NCBI): domain Eukaryota; kingdom Viridiplantae; phylum Streptophyta; class Magnoliopsida; order Fabales; family Fabaceae; genus Vigna; species Vigna unguiculata. The sequence goes on along the minus strand of NC_140795.1, from coordinate 45,309,090 downwards.
GGGATGTACGTGCTATATCTTTTCCTTAGCATAGGTCATGCGAGTAGTTGGAAGTTTAAACGGTTACTTGGGATGACTATATTAAACTTGTGTATGGCTTTTCTGACTATCTGCTTTGTTATATCATATTATGATGACATTTTGTTTAGTAGCTTAAAAACTATTAAATGGAATGTTACACTACAAATAATAAATAATTTTTCAATAATTATATTATTATTTACCATTTGAATAGTTTTCTTCATAAATATTCTAAGATATAAAACTTAAACTAATCCCTTTCATTTACAATTTTAAAATTTGAAACATATTTAATTTATAATGTTTCATTATACTTAAATTGAATTTAGATTTTAATATAGACTTTTTTATTCTCACTATGGTGACACTCTAAAATTCATCAATTTGTTACACTAAAAAAAATTGGTTATTATCTAGAAAAAATTATTTACGAAATATTTTTATAAATAATTTTATTTTATCTACGAAATATAATTATAAATAAAGAAAAGACTCGTGAATAAAAGAAAAATAAATTACATATAAAAATTTCATAAATAATCATATTCATTAGCAGAAATTTTTTCTACAAAATGTTACATGTGAAATTTAGCGTAAATAACGAATATTGTAAAAAAGTATAAAAATTATTTTAAAAAAATTTACCTATGAAAATATTTGATATGTAAAAATTATATTATTTTTTATTAAAAAAAATATTTTTAAGTAACTATGTAATATTGCCCAATGTTGGTTCAAACAATATTTTTATAGATAACAAGCATATTTTTTGTAGTGTCATGACGTTAAATTTATTAAAAGAGATAAAATAAAATAAAAGAATAGAAATCATCCACACCAAATTTATAACGTGATACTTGTTTATTCGTTGATGGGATTCATGGTCTCGTTACGGTTGTTGCCGTTAAATGTAGTGATAATCGTTGGTTGGTCATTGAAACCTTATTATTATGTGGTTTAGACAATTACAATAACTAACCTGATGTAATCACTTTGTCTGCTGCATATACCGTCTCAAATTTAAAGAGACACTTCTTCAAACTACAATTTTCATTTGTTATACAATGATCAAGAAAAATAGTACTGAGTTAAAAATACATAGCAACCTTAAAAATTTCACATCTAATTACGAAAAGACAATTTCATAATATATAAGTAAAGATATAAATTTTACTTTACAAACTGGTTATGAAAAATTGAGTTAGACTTAAAACCCACTTCTAAAAAATACAACAACAAAAACATAAACTTAGGAATTAGAATAATGTTCCGTCTATGTTGTGTGACAGTAAGAAAGAAATGGGAAAAGCGTTTATCCCAGAAGACAAAAGACAGGAAAGTGGGAAGAAAAATGGCGTTAATGAAGCAGACAAAGTCAACAAAGTGGTATGGATAGATAGTATATTATGAGTTAAAGCTAACGATAAAAGCTACGTGATGAGAGGGAAAAAAAGATGAACACGATGAATTTAAGAGACCAAACCAAACCTTTGATAACATCATCCCTTGCTCCTTTGACCTATGTTCTGGTGACACAAACCATTCACTTTGTTTTTAACACAAAGCATATGCATCATCTACGACCAACACATCAATTCCATGCTTATCTCTTTTCTCACTACCACATTCATCGTTTAACTCTCTCGTGTAACACAAAAGATATAACATTTTTTTTATGGTTAAGGATTCATTCACATATCCACATGCAAATTTAAGACTATATTAATTCTTGGTCGTTATTTTTGACCACTCATCTCTTTTTTTTTTTTTTTCATATACATGAATTTATACCATATATATACACCAATTTGCACGTGAGTGGCTGGCCAACTTATTTAAATTGGTCAATGATAGAGTGTAGATTTATCGTACTTTCAGCAATATATAAATATAATTAGTTAGTATATGAATTCTTATCTGACTTTTCTAAGTTCGTTCATTCATTTATATAGATTAATTAATTAATTAACTATATGATTAACGGAAGCTTATCCCTTGGTATTTAGAAATCAATTTGCTTTAGAAAAGTGACGATGGCTAAAGTTGTTGTCGTGAAGATTCTCGTATAAAAGCATGCTTACCTATTTGACGTACTTCTAGATTTTTTTTTTCTTATTTTTTTCTTCTAATATCTACTATAAGACTAAAAAAGCAAACTAATTGGAGATTTATGTTCGAGGACTACACTGACAACCGTCTAAAACGTTTTTTTTATTAAATATGTTTTTGTTCATTTTTTATGAAATTTGAAATTAGTCATTCGTCATAATTTTTGATCAATTTAGTCCTTCATCTTTATAAATAATGAATTTAGTCTTTTTAATCAAATTTTGTTAAGTTTATTTGATGTTTAACGCATTAATGATAATATTTGAGTTAGCATTTAAGCGAAAATGGGTCAAACGATGTAAATAATTTAAATATTATCGTGTGATGCGTTTGAAATGTTAAATCAACTTAATAAAATCTGGTTAAAAAGACTAAATTCATACATTTCTAAAGATGAATGACTAAATTGGTCAAAAGTTTCGAAGATGACCAATTCCAAATTTCACTGAAACTTGAGGATTAAAATCATATTTAACTTCATCGGTGAAATAAATGTTCTGTTTTTTTTGTCATTTTTTCATTTATTTCTTTGTATCTCAGTTTATCTTTGCTTTTATGATTTTTGTTTTATTAATGACACCAATTTTATTATTGTAGTCAATGATTTATTTTGATTTTTTTACCTAGTATTAATGAGAAAAATATTAACCAATATTAATTGAAAAGTTTCTTTGTCCAATGAAAATATCTCTTCATTGACATATATTAGAAAACCGTCAAAAGAACTTAACCAACAAATTTTGTAAAACTAACCCTGATTTTTATGTAAACAAATATGGTTGACAACAACTAAAAATAACATTAATCGACGTAATTTAAAAAAATTTGTTTTCATCAATTGAAAAAATCTGAGACATTTTTTATTTGAAAAATAACATAAGCCAATCTCAATTAAAAAAGAAATTGTAATAATGATATTTTAAGTTATTAAAATGATTTAATATTTTAATAATTTGTATTTAATAATAATTTAAATATTTTATTTAAATTACTCAAAATAATTTAAAAATAAAACAGTTTAAACGGAAATCGATTTAAATTCAATATAATTATATAAAAATTTACATGAAATTGACATTTTGTACCTATAATTCATTTAATTATAAGAGGTCTTAAAAATTCTTGTGTCCTATATCCTACTTCTCCTGAAAAGAGTTGCTATAAGTTTCTGGTACTTTACCCTAATTGGCCTCAAACACATGGTTAATTAAATGATGGCATGGGGTAAGGTGTAAAAGTCATACAAATAACACGTTATACATATCAATTGTTAACAAACAAATTTCTCTCTTTTTCTTAATTTTTATAATTAATGAAAAAAATGTATTTATTTTTTCGATAATGAATTTCTAATGAAAAACTTAATTGATTTATATTTTATCATAATTCATTCTCTTAATCACTTTATTGTAATTAACAATGTATTAAGAATTTAAGATGATAGTTAAAAATCTTCCAACGAATAAAAATGAATATGATAAAGAATATATAAGAAGAAAATCTATAAATCATGATTTTAAGTTGAAAGTGATATATCAAAACTTAATATGAATTTTAACCCTCCTTTATTTTTTCACATATAAAAATAATGAATAGGTTCTCTTTTTTAAATTTAATATATTTGGTCCCTCTAACATTTTGGTAAATTTAAGTTCAAAATTAAACTTTAAATTGTTAAGAAGTAGATTTTAAGAATATTGAAATATATATATTTCATCTGTGAGATTAGACATTAATAAATGATCCGATAACAATCTGATAGTGGGTGGAATAATATGTCAAACAAATAACAAATCTCGTTACCATGTTAAGAAGTGAATTTTAAGTTTAACCGAACTTCACAAAACTGGCTTTAAGATGATATTTGCATCCACTTATATATTATAAATTGATCTTATCTCTTGTCGATGTGAAACTTTCACCACAAATTAAGAAATTTTACTCTAATTACACTCATACGAACACAATAATATAAAATAAATATAAACTCAAAAAGTGGATTAACTAACTTAAAGATTTGTGGTTGATATGAGATATATTAGGAACTAGAAGAAAAACAGATCCTACCTTGGTTCCCTATCCCATACGTCTAGATCAGAGCTGTTACTTGCTAACTACATTGATATTAATCCAATAACTACACTTTAATTAGGTCAGCAAAGAGGATATATGTGATTGATATGCTATGACTTTAGGTATATATTGCTTTTAAGATTCGTTAAATATGATCTCATATTAAAAAGAAAAGGGTGTTGTTGTACGTGGTAATGGATTGCAAAAGTGCATGCGCTTGAACTTAACAGTGCTAAAAGTCTTCACTTAGATCACAAAAGTTTCTGCAGTCAACAAGAGGATAATGAAAAAGAGGTTTTGGTTTGTTGTTGTGAGACTCATTGAACCTACCCACTGTTGCATTCGTGTCATGAGGATTCAAAATCTGAGTTTGAAGATTGGAGTTGATTATACGCATTTCCCCAAGGTTTTGGCATCTTGTCAAAGTGAAAGTGATTTTGAACAGTGAACATGTTGTGCAGTTTTTGGAGTCTAAGTAGTGTACTGTGTATGCATCACGATTATACGGAGAATTGTTATCGTTTTCCATGCTTCATTGGTTGGTTTCATGAACGCAGATAATTAAGAACACAAGGTTTGTATATTTTAAACACCCTCATCATCATATCTGTCTACCAGAACAGCACACACGTAACTACGTATGAAACCAACAACAAAAACACAGCTAACCACCCATGTTTGAGAAATAGCTACCGTAACCACGTGTTATAACCTGTCGTATCCAAGTTTCTTGTACGTCGTTGGGTCTATTATTTCATCTATTATTAGATCGATAATGATATTTTAATCCATTTTTTTAACCTACCAATATAATCATCTTTCAATTATCTATTTTTATTTATTTTTAGTTGTGTGATTTGATGATCTAAAGATGATTATTTCAATTATCTATTTTTATTTATTTTTAGTTGTGTGATTTAATGATCTAAAGATGATTAGAATGGTGGATTAAAAATGAGTATAAAAAGGTATCTACTTCTACGGTATATACCTCGGTGTGAGGGAATATGCTATAAGTATTGATTTAAACTTCAACTTACAATTCAGTTTTGTATGATTTAGAGTTAAAATTTATTTCTTAACTTTTATTAATAATTAATAATAATTATTTTTTAATTGATCGCAAACTCATTTCGATTAGAGATGTCAAAATGGATTTCAACCCGTGAGTCAACACATCTCATCACAGATTTGAGTTCGATTGGATTGAGAAAATTTCATTTTTTTTTTCAAAAACAAGTTGAATTGAATATGGCTCACTTAACCCACGAGTCAAGCAGATTTGAGTCGGGTTGAGGGTGGGTTAACCCACAACCCGCTATTAATTTTTTTACACTTTTTTTTAATTTTTTTTATTATAATTATTTACAACTTCTAATTATATAAGTTCACAATTTGATATTTTTAAATACTAGAACGTTGTTCAATAATATTTAAATAGTTTGAATGTTTAATTTATTTTGTTGTCAAGTTATATACGTTGATACTACTATCTTTATAACCATCTTTCGATAATTAAGTGAACACTTTGATTCTACTATTATAAAAAATAAATCAAGTCAATTCACTTTCATTGCAATGCAATAAATATATAAAATGAATTGCAAAAAAAGTCGTAAGCGAGTCAACCTATTAATTCTCCAATAGGATTATAAAATTTCCGACTGACCAAAAAATAAGCAGAATTGGACCAACATATTTTTAGCTTAACCCGTGATAAACCAACTTATGTGAATCGAATTGGCTCACTTTAATATCTCTAATTTCAACTGTTCACAAAGCCAACATTTCCTATTCAAAAACTCATCTGCAGATGGTCGTTGTTTTCTTATTTCATCACCTTTATGTTCCCTATCAACAGTTCATTCGTGTCTCACTCCATCTAAAATGTGTTCCCTTTTCCTTAACTGGGGCATTCTGTTCTTCAAACTTTGATGCTAAAGTCCATCCAACCTCTTGTTTCCTCATTAATTAGGGATTTTCCAAATCTTCAAAAGTGTACCACCGAAAGCTTGCTTTTCTAAATCAAACAACATTTTTTTTTTCACACAAAACAAACGAAAAAAAAGAACATATACGAGGTGGCTTTATAACTGCCACAAAGATGGTGACACTAGAATTAATCTATGGGCAAAAAGTGTGGCAACTAGCAAAAGTGGTGTGGAAACCAAAACTTCTAGTCTTACTGAAGTTTTTTTATTTTTTATCATGAGTGAAGTTTTTCCAAATTTATTGAATTAAATATTAATTTCATTTGCGAAAGTGTGACGTTGGATAAGTTTTCGACAAGTTTTTACGTACAAAGAGTGAAATTTTTTATATTTTTCTTATAACAAGTAATGTTTTAACTCAGAATTGTTTTTATATGTAAATTATTCTTAACATATGCAAGTTTTGGGAATTTTTTTTTTCCACACGTTGTGCGAGTAGTTATACAACCACGTTATTATTATATATTGGATTTTGTTTTGCCTTTTATGACCGAATTTTGAATATATGTATAGTCAATAATAAAAAAGGTTCCTTTCTGTGGGCTATTGCCATTACTTTTTCATGGTCGTGCATAAATCTTGGCCTAAAAAAGACAAATCCACCAATGAAAAAATCAAAAATAAAGTTAATTCACCTACTACTGTTGAACCGTTAATAAAAAAAGAAAAAGAAAAAGGATTAGTGCATAAATTTTCTAATTTAGTGACAAAAAACATTTAGTGAATCCAAATATTTTGTCACTTATTTTAAGTTCTTTTATTGATTGTGTGACATTTCTTCGTGATAAATTTTATGACAAAATGTAATCATGACCTTTATACTAAAACTTTTTATTTCTTATAAAGTTTTTAAAAATGTTTTCTTTATTTCTTTTACAGAACATAAATTTAGAGAGAATCATAGTTTAGATATCGATCGTATCTCATCATAATCTTGACTTAAAAGTACCTTTTTTCTTTTCTTTTTCAAACTATGAGTTCTTTCTTGTATATAGATATTTTGTAATCATTCATGCGAATTAACCGGAAAAGATGAATTTCTACTCATTTATGTTTGCTATTATATGCTTGATTTTTAATCAACTTGATTTTTTGGGTAAATTTTTTTTTTATTTCAGCAAACTATTAATTTAATTATATTTTAGAAAATTAAGAAGTCAAAAGATTCTAATTAATATATATATATATATATATATATATATATATATATATATATATATATATATTTCATACAATCTACTAAGATAAAGAAAAAAACATACATATTTATATACTAACATAACGAAAACTTTTTAAGTAAATTATTTTGGATTTTTTATATTATTAACATACACATAAATGTACATTGTATGAAATACACATTATATAAATTTATGTCAAATTAGATCATGTTTAACTTAAAGAAAAAATGTTGTTTGATACTATTTGACGATCATTTGACAACTTATATAAAAGTAAAATAATATTAAAAAAAATTAATTTTTTTTTAAAAATAAATAATAATAAAAAATAGTATCAAATAATAATAAAAAATAATAGTATCAAAATACTAGTGTGTTTACATACGTAAGATTGACGTCGATGCGCCAAATCCTATATAAGAAAGTTTTTCTCCTACTTATAAAGAGAAATGAGAATTATATTTATTTGTAATCTTCATTTACTTATACTACTATTACATTTAGAAGGTTGGTAGGAACATGTTTATTAAGGAATTTGTGTCGGTAGTAAGAGAAAGAAAAAAAATAAAACAATTACCGCTCCTTTAAACAATTTTCAGAATAATTAGAGTATCTTAATATCAGGAGAAAGTAAAGGTTAATATTATTTTATTTTTCTAAACGCAACAAATTTTAAAGCTATTCTCGTTTTCTAAATGCTATATTAGGAAATATTGTTGAAATGAATGTAATGACTAAATTTAGATAATTTAGCTTATTATTAGTCTATTTAAATTGTAATTTCCATTTTTATTTCATAATAGAGACAAAAAATAAAACAAGAAAGTGAGAATAAATTGTATAAAAATAATTAGATAAACTCAAATATATACAACATCTCATACATATCTATATATCATCATGAATTTTAAGTTTCTTACTCCATGAATAATCTAAATTAATTTTGTAGTAGCTACTAAGATGACTAGTTTTCCCTTAATTTCAAAATGATATAAGGATATTTTACATTCACTCGTACACATTTTTAAACTCTTCTGATGAACTTAAAAGGAAATATATAAGCCCTATATATAATATCATGCTTAATGGATTCTCGTGCAACCTTATAAGTTCTTTTATGAGCAATTTAGTCAAATTTTTTAATAAATACATATGTTAATGAGTAATAAAAGTGAGAAAATTTTGTTAAAATATTCATGAAATTAAATATTTGATTATTTATGGTAAGCCAACTACAAAATTCATTATTATATTATCTCATGTTCATTCAGGTATATCTAAGTATCATGATATTTATACTAACTTTTGGTGTTTTATTTTTACTATAAAAAAATTGAATATTATCAACAAATTTTTACCAACGAATACTAATGGGTCTAAAAAATGGAATTGGAATGCAATGCATCATTTCTCAATCATATAGACAACAAAACTTGAATGATAGAAAAAGAAATATTGTAAAAGAACATAAGAACATGTAAAGATAAGTATATCACAGATTGTTGCGTAACTAACTTTTTTTTTCTTTTAACTTCATCTCAACATTTTTCCTTAATTCAACATGTTTTGAATTTTTATTTTGTTCACACGTTACAATTTCAAGAAATTAACCCAAAAAAATAAAGTTCAGCGTACAGAAATACAATAATAAAAGTTGTTAAAAAGATATAAGAGCTTGAATTGTAAATGTTAAACTTTAAAATAAAGCAATTAAATTTAATGATGAAATTAAAAAATCTAATTTGAAAAGAAAGTTAATAAATAAGTGAAGAAAAAGAATATAAGTTTGAAATTTAATGCTTAAAATGTAAATTTATAAGAAAATAAATTGTAGGGTTTACTGTATGCTTAATCCTATGAGTTCTTTTCTATATATGTTTTTAATCTCTAATATAAATCTTCACTGGTTAAATACTTTATCTTCGCTATCACTTTTAGTTTCTATTATCTACTAACATCATTTAATGATGTAATAGTAAATGAGACAATTCAATTACTTCTTATACTTAAAGAAGTCTCACAACTAATAACGAGGCGGGTACGAATAATAATTCCTCCGTACCGTATTTTACTCGTTGGATAAATATTTTTCTCATATTTGTACCTATATTTGTTCAAGTATTCGTTATACGGGTATTTACAAAATAAAAATTTTAATATTTAACAATAAATTTTAATCATAAATTCAAATAAAAATACAATGTATAACATTTATAAATTTCAAAAAAAGTACAAGTAACTCATTTAAATAATGACTGCTTACAAATAACTGTATATTTTTTAAAATCAATTGATAAAAAATAACTCATTCAAAATAATATGTCAATGTTTTTTAATCATTTATTTTTATTTTTATATTTTAATTTAAATTAGAGTATAGCGAGTACAGATATCCATAAATACAAATACTATGATACCCGTATTTGACCCATTGACATGTGAGTAAAAAAATATCCGTACCCATCACCTGCGGATATAATTTTTTATTTGTTGTGGGTTTTATCTACAAATATACAATGATACATATTTTTTTTACATTCCTACTCACAATCACATGCACTTCTTTATAACGTTTATGTTTTAATTCTCTCGTAAATTAGTATGACATTATCAGTTAGTCAAAAAGAAATGAAAAGATTAAAAACGTAACTTAAAGAAAAGCAGACATGACTTTGTTAAACTTCTCTATGACAAGACAAGTCATTGATTATCCATGAAACTCTTATGTATCGTTACTAGACAATGAGAAAGTGTATTAGAGAAAAAGTTGAAAGAATTTTACCAATCAAAATTAAAATTAGGAACTAAAAGCATAAATTTTATAAATGGTTGGAGATCCTGTATTAACTAGATATAAAGCAATTCATAATATATATATATATATATATATATGGATGTAAATGTTATCTAAGTTAATTTTGTGAGGTTGAGTTAGGCTTAAAGTTTATTTATTAACATGGAATAAGTAAGAGTCATAGATTTGAGTCTATTTTAATTAGCGAGATTTGTCATTTGTTGGGTTTATCCTACCACCTGCTATCAGGGCCGCTATCAGACTGTCCATTAATATTTAGTCTCACACTCGAGAGATATATGCATCGACTTGAGGAGGGTATGTTGAAGATCCCACATCAACAAGATATAAGGTGATATAAGACAATTATTTCATTGTATATATATAAGTGGGTGCAGACCTCATTTTACAAGCCAATTTTGTGAAGTTGAATTAGGTTTAAAGTCTATTTCTTAACAGAATATTATAATCATGATTTACTATATATCCTAGTGAAATTTAATGTTTGTTGGGTCTATTATTTCACCTACTATCAGATTCATTAATGTTTAATCTTACGTCAAAATGAGAAAATTGTCCAATTTTGTGGGATTAATTTAAACTTAAATCCACCTCTTAAAAAAAATTAAGAAATAAGAGTTGCTGTAAACCCTAAATTCTAATAAATGAAATAGAAAGTAATGCTTGAATTTGAACATGTAAAGTTATATTATAAATATAAATCCAAAAAAAAAAAGCGATTCCAATGAAAAAATGTTTCGTAAATTGAGTGGATGAAAACATATACATTCGACTTACCAAACTAATAGTCATTAATGTGTAAGACATGATAAGGATTATGGAGTGTTTTTATCGCACGACACGTGTAAGCAAATTCTACAATATTTTATCATGCGACACGTGTAAACATGTGTTGAAGGTAACTTAGTAACTTCTTGATTTTCACCCTTTTCTCCAATTGTTTCTTTCTAATACTTAACTACTTTGAAAGCTCCATTTCTTTTAATTTTGAGTTTTTATTTTTGTCTTTGATGCAAAATATTACCTATTTTGCCAACATTTTCTCAAATAAACTCCAAAGTTAAATTCAAGTTTATAACGTTTTAAATATTGCAATGACATTGAATGCTTTTTTTCAATGCTAGTTATCTATTTTCTTAACTGCAATAAAATATTTATCAGATTGTTTATTTTATCTTTTTCATTTTTACATCACAGTAAATACATATATTCAAACTAATTAAAAATTAAAAATGAAGAGTAAATGCAATATTAAAATTTAAAAAGAACAGATAAATATGAATACTTTTTTTTTTTTCAAAAATACTAGACTTAAAAGTAAATGGAGGAAAACTGTTTTGTTATGAAACAATCTTTAACACTTTGACCTCGTGACTTTTGCGTCTGTATAAATATTGGAGTAAATTCAGTGAAATTTTCAACATCTAAAAAAAATATTACACCGTTTCTTAATTTTAATAAAAATATTTATAGATTTTTTTTTCACATTTATATATTACAATAAAACATAATTAATATTATATTGAGTTTTTATAATTACAGTTAAATAAAAAATCTTCTGAAAAATAGGATAGTACTTAAAAAGAGGAACGGAAAGAGTAATGTAATTATGATTTATGTTACTCATACAGTTATAATTGTACTTAGAGTCTTTACATTTCCACATTTTTAGGCTAATACTCTTCTTATAAAGTGTCTATTTATAAACATTTTTACCTTTTTAAAATGGTTACTATATTAACATTTTTTAAGTTTTACTTAAGTTCCTAAAATTGACAAATTTTTATTACGTTCTAAACATATTTTACTATTATGTCTTGGGTCTAGGGAATACAATAGGAAAAAAAAAATGTTACCTCTCATCTCAAAAATACGAGGGGAATTTTTCAATTTTCATCGTAATCTATTTGTAAGCATATTTTCTTATTAATACTTCTTAATTGTTTCTACTCACAAAAAGAAATACAAAACTTTCTTATTAAAAAAACATGAATTTCGATTTTGCATATTATAAATGGGATTTTTTAGAGGAGACATTTTTTTTACTACAAAAGAAATTAAAATATTACCTCTAATATAACACTTTAACTTAATTTAACTCCAATAATCATAAAAAGAAACAAATCTTTATTTGAAGTTAAGCTTGTTCTTTATGTGTAGTTGAACGTCTATGCGTTATAAATTTCGTATAACTTATGTGTAGATGAAACGAGTGAAAACATTTATAATTAATTATCTATGTAGAAATCTTCACAAGCATTGATGGCTAAGGATTTGTTGGTTCAACCATTGAAGTTGAAGCTTAACTTGATTAACCTTTATTAATTCACGTTATTCATACAAAAAAAAAGTTAAATATGTTTTTGGATTAAATATGTTTTTTGTCCCTTAACTTTTACTGAATTTTGGAATTATTCCATTTCAAAATTTTGAATTAATTTAGTCTTTCATCTTTCGAATTACATGGATTTAGTCATTTTAATCAAATTTTGTTAGGTTTATTTGATATTTCGGATGCATTTTAGGATTGTATTTGAGTTGCTTATACTATTTGATACATTTTTCCTTTAATATTAAGTAAAATATTATTATAAAACGCATTTGGAATGTCAAATAAACTTAACAAAATTTGATTAAAAAGACTAAATTTATGTATTTCGAAAGATAAAGGATTAAACTGGTCCAAAGTTTTGAAATGAACTAATTTCAAAATTCACCGAAAAAGATAAGGAATAAAAAACATATTTAAAAAAAAATGTTTAACAGTCAAAGGTATTACATTAATATATCCATTTAAAGGTTTTAGCTTATGGTTAATCTGAAAATGATAATGTCTGATATTTTTTAGACAATGAAATTTCATAAACAACGTGCTTTAGTATTGTATAAGAATTAATATATGAAATAAATATTCTGATTTTCTAAACTGTTATATCTCTTATGTCATGTGTTTTAAAATAGGGGTCCGAATGACCATAGAATATACATTAACAAGTTAATAATTATTTTTTTAGAGTTTTAGACTAGAACGTGTTTTATATCAGTTTGTTAATTAAGACATTGTTGTACTTGTCTAAAAAAAGTGCATTTTTTATTTGTTGGGGATGTAATTAAAACTTTTCTTGACTTTATAAGGTTAACTTGATATTGTTGTACAAATTCTACAAATAGTAAAATGACTGTTTCACAATTATTTTTGAGAAAAATCAACAAACTCAATTTGTCAAGGTTGATTTTTCAAAAACCTAAATTTTTCAAGTCATAACTTTTGAGTAAGGTATTTGGAAAAAAATAAAATAAAAACTTTTGGTCCATGGTTTTTCACGGTTACCTTTTCGTAGAAACACAACATGACGAAATAATTAGCTAAATGAAAAATGAAGAAGAGGCATGTTTTTTTTTTTTTTTATTTCATGTTTTAAAAATATATTATTAGAGATGATAATTGGAATCAATCTGCCCCTAATAGGAATGATCTCTTATTCCATTGGTAGAATCAATGAACCCTTAAATTATGAACTTTCTAGAGTATTGACACTTTTATTTAGTTTAAAAATAAAAATTGTGACAAATGCCAAAAGCACAAAACTTAAGCATAATTCCTCAATTTTTTTTTAAAATTTTTACAAAAATTGAAGTTTTGCTTAATATCATTTTACTTAATTAAAATCAAAATGAATTGAAAAGTAGAAAATAGAAAATATAACACTTCTGTAAATATATATTTCTTATAATAAGTTAAAATGTATTAAAATTTAAAATTTTACGTGTTTCACTTCTTCTAGAATAAGTCTCACTCGTGATGTTATAAAATTTCATAAATTTGAATAAATAAAATTAAAAGGTTTTTAACTCTTGTTATGGTGCTATCACAATCTATACCTAATAATGGAAGATAGGTGAAGTAACATTTTGGCTCCACCTAAAGATTTTGGCTATTGAAGGTAGAGCCATGCCTTGCTCCATTTACCTCATCACTTACACTACAAATGGGGTTGAATTCCTAAACCTAACCGACAATGATGTTGCAAGCAAAAAGTTATAATATTAGAACAATTTTCTACCACATTATTCCTTTTTCCAAATAAGTATAAATCAAATAAGTAACACCCAAAAGTGTAATCACTCCTTCTTCTTATAAATCAAGAGAATCAACTCAAAAATTTTAATCATTTAGTTTATCTAGTACTCAACTCTTCTAAATAATTTGAAGTAGAACTAAATTATAAATTAGTAACAATCATAGTTCAAAAACCGAAATTTGTATAAATACTTCAAAATTCACTTATGAGTCAGACACCTTGTTAATTAAACGTTTCTTTACGATCAAGAAAGAAAAATTGTGAAACAAAATTATTTATACAATAAACATAGATATAAAAAAATATATATTATAACTATTTGTATAAATACATATTACACCGTTACGATAGAAAAGATGTAAATATGAAGAGGGCAATGATATTATGACTCACATTTTTTTATTTCTATCATTTATTTTTTGACGTGGTTTAGTGTGAATCATTAATTAATGTACTACTATTTTTTTTTTCCTTTGAAAGAATTAATGATCTATACTAAATCATGTGAAGAAGTAAAGGATGAAAGTTGAAAAATGAGAATGATAGTATAATTTTTGGTGTGGAGATAGGATGATTGAAAAATGAATAATGTGGAGACAAAGGTGTGAGAGTGTTGGAGACAAGACTTAAGAGGGTTGGGGATTAATCTGAAGGGAAGTACTAAACAAGAAAACACAGTGGTATCCCAGGATGCCCCAAACTACTTAGTATAGAACAAAGGGTTAAGTGGGTTTGTCCCAAGGTGCCCAGCTATGAAGCAGACAAGTGTGGGTTGGCATTGATTAACCAATATATTAATAAATCAACAACACTCCTTATATATCAAGGATCACCCACATTGATGAACTCCATTGGGCTCTTTGGATTTTCTTTACTTCCTTGTATCTTCTGTCCAAGGACAACCTTTGTCTTCATGCATTCTTGGCCCTTAATAATCCACAAAAACACTCTCTGTCTTTTACTCCATTCATCCCTTCTATTGGACTCAGCCCTCAAACACACCAAAAACTGACAACATTTTTAACCCCTAAATCTTACTCTTCAAATTCCCAAGTCTTTCCACATTTCTATATATCTTTTTAGGCCGGACAATGTTTCGACGCTTTACCCCATCCAAAAGGGAACTCAAATATGCTTTCATTTCGCAACATTCTAAACACTATATTATACTAAACAATATTTCTCATTTTTAATTATTTTAATATTATTTTTCAAACCAGTTTCAAGCCTCTCTCTACCTAATATCTGCTTGTTTCTTGTGTTTTCTCACTCACACACTCTCATGAAAAAAACTATACTAGATTAAAATCAGATAAAGTGATAAATGAATGTGAATCGATCTTGTTGGACTAGAGACAATTCAAAGGCTTAAACCCCACCGAAAAATAGTAACACGTATGACTCTAACAACTCTATAAAACCCCACACACAAACCTTTCCAAACCCCGTCCTTCTCAAATCTCTCTCTCTCTCTCTCTTTCTCTCTTTCTCTCTTTCTCTCTCTCTGTTCTAAGTCTATTCGAAAAACCATCTTTTCCCCTCCACACGGACACAAACCATGTGTCATCCAACTCTTGACGTCAACTGCAAATGCTGCACCACTTCATCTTCTTCTGATTACCAAATTTCAATCAAGGACTCACAACACAACCACCCCACAATGCTCATCAACCCTTTAATCTCTAAACTCCAAAACAACACAACAACAACAACACCACCACCTCAACCTCAACCGATAAAGGTTGTAACACAAACAACAAAGTCTCATGTCCCTGACACCGTCAAAGAAGTGATTTCCATATCCAAAATAGCCATCCCTATGATCCTCACCGGCCTCCTCCTCTACTGCCGCTCCATGATCTCCATGCTCTTCCTCGGCCACCTCGGAGAGCTTGCTCTGGCTGGTGGCTCGCTTGCTGTTGGCTTCGCCAACATCACTGGCTACTCGATCCTGTCCGGTCTCGCTGTCGGAATGGAACCAATCTGTGGCCAAGCTTTCGGTGCCAAGAGGTTCACCCTACTTGGGCTCTGCTTGCAGAGAACCATTCTCCTTCTCCTCTTCACTTCCCTCCCCATATCACTCCTCTGGCTCCACATGAAGAAAATTCTTCTCCTTTGTGGCCAGGACGAGGCCATAGCCACACAGGCTCAATCGTATCTCGTCTACTCCATTCCTGACCTCATAGCACAGTCTTTCTTGCATCCTATGAGAATCTACCTCAGGAGTCAATCCATTACCCTCCCTCTCACCCTCTGTGCCTCCCTCTCAATCCTCCTTCACATACCCATCAACTACTTCCTCGTCTCACACCTCGGGCTGGGAATCAAAGGGGTCGCTCTTGGTGGGGTGTGGACAAATTTCAACCTTGTGGCCTCTCTGATTCTCTATGTAGTCTTCTCCGGCACTTATAAGAAAACATGGGGTGGTTTCTCTTTTGAGTGCTTCACACAGTGGGGGTCTCTTCTCAATTTGGCTATTCCAAGCTGTGTTTCAGTGTGCTTGGAGTGGTGGTGGTACGAGATCATGATTCTGTTATGTGGGTTGCTGGTGAACCCCAGAGCAACCGTGGCTTCGATGGGAATTCTCATCCAAACCACTTCTTTGCTTTACATTTTCCCTTCTTCATTGAGCTTCAGTGTGTCAACAAGAGTTGGCAACAAGCTCGGCGCACAGAAGCCCTCAAAGGCGAGGCTTTCCGCCATTGTGGGGTTGTCATGCAGCTTCGTGTCAGGTGTTCTGGCATTGATTTTTGCTTTCATGGTCAGGAACACTTGGGCTACCATGTTCACAAAGGACAAAGAGATTATAACTCTGACATCTATGGTGTTACCCATAATAGGGCTCTGCGAGCTTGGGAATTGCCCTCAGACAACAGGGTGTGGGGTGCTGAGAGGCACTGCAAGGCCTAAAGTTGGTGCCAACATCAACCTAGGATGTTTCTACCTTGTCGGAATGCCTGTGTCCGTTTGGCTAGCTTTCTTCACTGGCTATGACTTTCAAGGGCTCTGGCTTGGCCTTCTTGCAGCACAAGGGTCTTGTGCAGTGACCATGTTGGTGATTCTGTGCAGAACTGATTGGGAGTTTGAGGCCCAGAGAGCCAAGAAACTCACGGGAATGGGTGGAGCTTCTGGTGTTGGTGATGATCACGACCGTGAGGTTGATCCGGAGAAGCCACTCAAATTTGAAAGCAAGGAAGATTCTTTGGCATTATTAGCTGACTCAGATGAAAATGAACAGTGATTGGTTAAATTCATCAACCACCTTAAAGAGAAAAACAAAAACTGATGAGAGGGGAGGGATAAAATATCTCATAAATTTGTCTTTTAACTGTATAGGGCAGTAGGGTAGAGACAGAGGATAACATTTTCATTTTATGAATTTTAGATAACATTAGATGCGGTTACTCACTTGTTTTTGGTGCTATTTTTAAATTGAAATTAGAGTTTCATATCAGTAATTTACATAAAAAAACTCACATTTAAAAATAGTACTACAGATTACTGATGTGAAACTCCAATTCAGGTCAGAAACATGCATTTAAGTTTTGCTCTCAGGAAATTTTCACTGGTGCATGCATATGCCTCTCCTCTAAGGACTTGTGCTATTTCCAGTAAATTTCAATTACATTTTGCAGGGCATTGAATGTGATGAAAATGTGAGTAACCATTATTTCTGTAACGTACCTTTTTTTGTTCAGCTTTACACAGAAGAGAAGAGAAGAGACCCTGATTTCATGATTTATGCTTCTTACTCTCTTGTCTGTTCCTCTATTTTCTACCTCAATACATTCAACTTTTGTCCTTTCTCTCAAGAAAAATCATTATAAAAGCCACAACAGGGTTTATAGAATCTGCCTACTCTATTTGGAGTTTTTCTTTTGCCAAATTATGAGATTAATGGAAACTAAGAAGAGAAATAATAGCCATATCAGAAAGAAAAAAAAGTTTAAAGTGAAACAGGATTTATTCTGTAGTACAAGAAGTTGTTTATGTACTGAAATTTGACATTGACTTGAGAATTAGGAAGTTCTATTTATGCATAGCAGCCAGGCTGCCAGTTATTTTGGGAATGAATTGTACCTTTTTAATGCATATGAATGAATAAAAAATAATGAGATTTCTCACCCCACATAAATTGAAGCAAAGTTTAGCTAGCTGTCTTTGGTTCCTTGTTACTAAACTAAGATGTTTGGTCCTATCATCGCACAGCCATGGCACTTCAACCTATACCTAATTTGACACAGTATATTATATGCATGAGATTTAGTCAAAGAAATTAATTATCAAGCAACATTTTTAAAGAACTCCCTTTTAGCTGTTTCCAAGTGCCCATGAGTTTTTTGTTTATTTGTGGAATGCCCAGATAGAGACTGAAGTTGGTTTCACTGTCAAAATTTGATTTTGATGATCCTCACCATGAAAACTTTCTCCTTCTGTTAATTCAACATTTTTATCTATATACATACATGGGACAAAATAAAATAAAATAAAAAGTACAGTTTTCATCGTTGGCATTGTGCTAGGAAAGATCTCAACTATCAAATATTGTTTGCCTAAAATAAGATGGGGATCATAACAAACGTGGAGTCACTAGCAATTCAGATCACAAGATCAATCAGTGATGGGGCAGAGTTTGACTAATTGATATATATGAGGAGTTTCTATTTGTTCAAGGACCACATTAAATGGATATGTGCAAATCTATGTTTTAATGCTCTCAAGTGGTGCAAATTTGTCGTCAAGTTAACAAGTACAAGGTAATCTCACTCTTAGTGAAGACTGTGTATTTTGGGGTATTAAAAATGTTCAGAATTTGAATTTCAAGTCAAACTCACTCACGGGTATAGTACAACATTTTTAGGGCACAAAATTGGGATGCCATTGCCCTACGCCGGCACCATAAGTGCCCACCCTTTTATGCTTCTTCTGCCTTTTCTGTCAATTTCTGCTTTTTCTAACAATTTCAGCATCAGATACTTCTACTCTATCAAACTACTCACATTCGATTAACATTAAGCCTTTCTTCTATCAAAATGTTCTTCTATGCAAACTTCTTTAAAATACCCACCTTTTCCTCTCAAATGCATTTTTCTACCTAAACTTTTTATCTCAATGTAGATTTTTTATTCTTACAAAACTTTTGTTGCACTTTTCATCAAATTAAACCATTCAGGTCATCTTTAATATATGTTGTTCTTACCAAATTTGGTAGAGAAATTTCCGTGGTGGATTGGGAGATTCTTTATATTAGAAACTTCAAGTTCTGAAGAGAAATAGATCAGATATTCATTCGCAAAAAATGTGTTCAGAAATCAATTCTTACGGTTTGATACGATATATCTAATAGTCTCACGTTGTTTTAGAGTTCTCATGAAATTAAATATAAATTTTTTCTTTAACTCTTCCAAACGTTTTTCAAAATCAAAATCATGACAAAAATTTTATATTTTAAATTAGACAATACTTAAAAAAGATAGAAATTGATTCTAATAATATTATGTGAAAGGACTTGAGATTGAAAATAGTCAAATTTTACTATTCATACATTATGTAAATGACCCATTTATGATGCTCTGCCGGAAATAGATTTAAAAATAGAAAGAAAAAAACATAATTGTATGCTCTGTGTTAGTTTGTGAATATGTGGCCTGTGGCAATGATCTTGACAGTGACCAGAACTTTTGGTGGACATGATGTGGTCTTTTACTATTAAATAGAATAAGATGCAAGAAAAAATAAAAACCATTAGTTAAGCACAAATGAAAAGGGTACTTTTGTGCAGATAAGCAGAGGAATTTATGCACATTCAGATTTTCAAAGCAAAAGGCAGTGCAAGTTGCATATCAAGTTGCAAATTGATTTAATGGGGCAATAGATTCTTATGAAGAGTGAGCAGTAAGACATTTTTATTTTGGGGGAAGAGGGGGGACAAAATCTTCACACCCTCTTTGCTTAGCTTTGTTGCTTTCATTATTATTTCACAGTAATAATAACGAGGATGCCACTCTTTTTTGTTGGAAATCAGTTAGTCCGATAATCTCTTCACAGTTTTGTTTTTAAAAAATATTTTGAATAATGAACGGAAGGAGGAAGAAAAATTTAAACTGTGTTTAATTTTGACTTTTAAGCTATGTAAAATTTATTAGATTTGTCAAAATATTTAATATATTTTAAAGGGTTAGATATGTATTTGGTCCCTTAACTTTCAGTGAATTTTGAAATTATTTCATTTTAAAATTTTTGACCAATTTAGTCCTTCATCTTTTGAAATACATAGATTTAGTCATTTTAATCAAATTTTGTTAAGTTTATTTAACATTTCAAACGCGTTTCAAAATAGTATTTGACTTAACATTAAAACAAAAATATGTCAAACAGTATAAACAACTTAAATACAATCCTAAAATACGTACGAAACATCAAATAAACTTAACAAAACTTGATTAAAATGACTAAATCTACGTATTCTGAAAGATGAAGGACTAAATTGGTCCAAAGTTTCAAAATGGACTAATTCCAAAATTCACTGAAAGTTGAGGGACAAAACTATATTTAACCCTATTTTAAAATATCAAAATCAATGTCAATCCATATACTTTGAAGACAGCAAAAAGATAGTACATGAAAATTCAAAAAAAAAAAATTCCAAATTTATGTCAGAGTCTCTAAGAATTGGGGAATCAAATTTTCATCCTTTTTCTTACACTTCCTTTTACTTTCTCAAAATGGGGATGAAGATGATGGAAACATTGGATAGCTTATTCTCCCATGATTCCTCAAAATTCCTTTTCTAAGGAGCTTATGATAAAGGACAGGTATATACTTTTACGATAAATTGACTTGTTTTTATTTTCATCACTTCACTTTGATTCTTCAAATTTTTAATGTTCCATGATTAACAAAATTGTGTTCGGATAATCTTGTTTTTGATTTTAACTACTGTTAACGAATTGGTTGGTGACAAAGGTTATTGGAGCAACAACAATGTGTGACAAATTAAAGTGCAGGTCGGTTTTTCAAGTCAAATTCATTTGTTTTTAAAATGTTTTCAGTGCTTGTTCTAGCATCAAACACAGCACTACTACTCATTTTATCATAATTTTTTGTCTGCAAGATAACATAAACAAGGTTGTGAAGGAGACATTTTACGAGATAAAACTACAAAAACAAAATTTCAAACTTCAAACCTTGTTTGGAGGATGTTCTTAAAGTCAACGAGGCTTTAAGGATTTAGAATGAGTAAGCAACAATTATGAGAATATTAGTTGATTAATTAAGATTAAAGTTAAGATAAACTAATTGAGTATAGTGCATATTTATTATCATGATGGAAAAGATTCCAATTAAATGAACTTATCTTTGAGTGTCTCAGCTGAAAGATACAATTCATGTACACCACCAAAGAGTTCCTAATTCCAAATGGCACCTTCTCTAATCTTTCTTATAATAGTGCTTAAATGACTTGGATTAAGCATTATGTACATCAACCACAAATAATTAATAAAATTTATTTTCAAAATTTTAATCAATTCAAGTCCAATCATTTTTCTTTTTTGCAAATTATTCCAAATGAATTTTTTTTTCATATCAACTTGTTAATTAGGATTACTTTTTATTAAAATTTATTTAGTTAAGATCGTAATTAGGACTTTTTCTTTTCTAACATTTTTTAATTTTCGTGCACATAATAATAATTCAGGTTTATTGTTTTAAAAATTGGAACGGATGGGCTAATTAAAAAAACTAATCAAAAAAGGTATTTGATCTTTATCAGTTGTATTTCAACAAAAGTATTCAAAGCCTTTTGGTCAAGGTTTTCTCATAAGAGATTCTTAGTTATCAACAATAATAGTTAATATTTGTCTCTTATAAATATAATTTCTAAAAATTAAAGAAAAAAATTAATTTTAAAAAATCACATGTTCGTAAAATTTGTATTAAAATATATAATATTTTTTCAGATATATAAAGAACTGTTGTAAGATATTATATATTAAAAGAATGCTCTCAATCAACAAAGTTGTTTCAAATGAAGTCATTAAATTTTAAAAAGAAAACTCTATTTAAAATATATATATATATATATATATATATATATATATATATATATATATATATATATATATATATATATATATATATATATATATATATATATATATATATAACTGGGTATGGAACTTCACAATTTCATTAACTTTTAAATTTGTTGTGCATATTTATTTTTTTGAGAAAAGTAACCATTAACATGTTCACACTTTAAGGGAAAAAAGAAAAGATTTCTTATTTTGAGGAAAATGCCAACTTATGTGAGATTATGGAAAGTGCGTTTTCTTATCACAAAAGAATAATCGATATAAACCTTAGAGGTTGAAAAAATACTATTAAAAAAAGTAAACAAAATGTTTAATTAGTCATATAGTAACTACTTTCATTTAGATATGTTAGTTTGGTATCCGTTTTGAAAAGGTGTCAATTAAATCTTAAATTTTGAAAAGATGTCTCAATTATATCTTTTTCAGCAAAAAATTATTAACACGGTTAACAATATTGATATTTAAAATGACTTACAAAATTAAGTATTGTGTGAAAGGGATTTGATTAAGACATTTTTTTAAAAGTCGATAGTAGATTGACACATTCTTAAAAACGGATAACAAACTGACACATCTGAACAAAAATGAGTATAATCTGACTAATTAAACCTAAACAAAATTATATCATACAAATTATAAAAAAAAAAGTGAAAGAAACTCAAACTGAAACTCTATTAAGGTATTTAAAGTTTTCACTCTTCTTAAATTTATTTGTCAGAAAAAAAAAAAAAAAACTTTGTTCAGGTGTTATCTGATTAGACTCTGCACACATAGTATAATGGTGTTAAGGGGAAACAGAAAAGTCCGAGAATGAAATGTCATACATTTTAAAAAGAGCAATGCTGTTCATAAAAGTCAATCATCATCATGTGTCATCTGATTAGATTTCCATCATTAATTTCTTTTCCTTTTCAATTTCATATGTTGAAAAAAAAAAGTGTAAGAACAATGTGGTTGACTTTTAATGATGGTCAACTCATTTATTTTCATGTTCTATAGAATATTTCTTCTGGGATTGTCGTTTTATTGATCCTGTATGAACTGTAATCATTGAGAGATACATAATAATTAATCTTTTTAAGTTGTCATGCAATAATATCTTAAAAACATACATTTATTTTAATCACCACGTAATGTAAGTATATTAATATTTCCCCTTCTCATAAACATCTAAAGTAATTAACTATACTAATTGTATATAAAGATGATAGATTAATGTAAGCTTTGACAAATTTATATGCATCTTTAATGATTTTTTTTAAAATACCAAACTTTAGATCACTCGTTTCACTTTATATATATATATATATATATATATATATATATATATATATATATATATATATATATATATATATATATATATATATATATATATATATATATAACATAAAAAAAACCTACATCAAAAAATACAATAAGTTAAGAAACTATCATACAACGTATTTGAAATGTCAAATAAGTTTAACAAAATTTAATTAAAAAAACTAAGTTTATGATATTCTAAAGTTAGGGAACCAAATTAGACAAAAATTTCGAAGATAGATTAATTTTAATTTCTACTAAAAGTTAAGAGACAAAAATATATTTAACCTATTTTTTTATAGGTAAGTCAATGAATAATTTGTTAACTTTTAATTTATATTGTAAAAATAATTTCAACTATGTTTCTTCTTTAAATATGGTAAGACTCTTTACTAAAGTAACTTCGTATCACTTGATTGATGTTAACTTCATAGTAAAGATAATTGATTTAGTTTTTATCTCGATTCTCTTTTTCAAAATAACAATTTTTAAAGAAATTTTTCATAAATAGATCGATTGAAACATTATTTTTTCAAATGGGCCTATTTGATTTTCCTTTTGTTTTTCTAAAATGGGAAGAAAAAAATTAAAATTAAAATTATGGAAACATATTTTAGAATAATTAATTAAAAACTGGGTTTAAAATTTAGTCACTTTAAGAGAGGGAATAAAATAAAAAATAGCTTATGATTTTGTTGTAATATAATTTGAAATTAAATTTTTCATTATTAATTTTTTGAAAATAAAAAATTTTATAATTGAATTATTTATGATCAATAATTATATCAATGCTAATAATGTTGTAAAATTTAAAGTTATTTTTAATGCTCATTCATATATTTCTACATACCATATAATAATTTGAGGTGTAAAAATAAATCAACTCAAATCACATGGGTTCAGTGGCGGAACTTGCACAAAAAATATAGGGGTGCCAAATTAAATTTGTTATATATATAATGAATTTTTAAATTTATGTAACTCTAAGAACTTTAGAGATTTATTTTTTATTGTCTTGAATTCTTGTTCTCATGAAATTTCTCAAGTTTAGTTGACGTAAATGCATCTTTTTTTATCTTTATCACAAACCTTTCTCTTTAAAAAAGAATCATTTTTTTTACTTTTTATCATAATCTTTCTAATATAAATTTATCACTTCTTGTCTATTTAAAAAAAATAAAATTTATGTTCACAAATCACAATTATCACAATGCAAAACATAATAAAACTCATACCACTTTAATTAAATAATCAACACAGTATAAATTCAAAACTTAAAAAAAAAATTACCATAGGCAACGAAAAACACAAAATCCCTAAATTTTATAATTAAGGGTTATAATAATTTGGGAAAAATTATAATTAGGGTTCATACCAATTTCATAAAAGAATCCCTAAAATCATAATTAGGGTTTATATTAATTTGGAAAAAAATATCCTAAAAAGATTCATAAATCTAACATACATAAATCTTAATAAAATACTAACCTTAATTTTTTTTATAAATTAGTGTCTCCATTAAATTTTTTTATTTTATTTTTTATTATTATTTTTCATAATATAAACTTAATATAAATAATATATAAATATAATTTTAAAAAATATATAAATATATATAAAAAAAATTTTAAAAAAAAAGTTGGGGGAGCCATGGCTCCCCCTGTCACCAAGTTGTTCTGCCCCTGCATGGGTTGACTCATTATGATTTAAGTTAAAAATGATTCGGTTTAACTCGACTTTTTAGTAAGTCATATTTTGTAATTCAGGACGTGATTCACCATAAGTTGATGAGTTAGTAAGTTGACTTATTTAAGAATATTTTTTTTTCAGTACATATTTGTTGTAATATAATTAAAGTGGATTGACTTGATTATATTTTTATAATACTACAATCAAAGTATTAATTTATTTTTCAAAACATTCTTATATAAAGATAATAGTTCAAAACTAAAATGTCAACCTACATTACTTGACCAACAAATAAATTAAATAGTCAAAATATTCAAATATTAATAAACAAACGTCTTAGTATTTAAAAAGATCAAATTGTCAACCTACATAATTAAGTAGTAAATAATTATAATAAAAAATTTGTTAAAAAAGCTAATAAAATATTATTGTTGGTGGGTTAGGGTTGAATTTTTTCTGACCCAACAAATTTGATCCTGTGGTGAGCTAAATTAATCTACGGATTGAAATTCATTTTGATATCTTTAATAATAATAAAAAAATTTATTTTAAATTATACTATAAATTATTATATCAAATTATTATTTTCTTCGATAGTAGACATTATTTCCCCCAAATAGACAAAAACTAAATTTTCAACTAATTTTTTGTAAGCCCGATATAAAAAAACTGTTTCAAAGTTCAACTACTTTTCTATTGTCTTAATTTTGTTTTTTAATATTAATTCTTTTTCCTCTCTATTTTAGAAAAAAATTTATAAAAAATTAAAAAACTCTAAATAGGTTCATTTGAGGAAATAATGCTCTAATAGGTATATTTAAGATTTTTAAAATATTATTCTGAAAAAAAAAATCGTGTTTACTTAGTCACTTAAGTTATTAATATTGTTCTTATAGCTTAAGCATCCCACCAATATGACTTAGTATAACTCACCTAACATCACTTTCTTGAATTTTAACTTTTCAATACATGAGTGACCATCTGTTGTACAAGCGATAAAAGTTTTAAAGGAGATAACTCTCCCTCGCTTTTTGTTGCTTGAACAAGGGCACTGGTTGCATACTCCACCATGTTTCAAAACAACAACAAGAACTTGAATTTGTATTCTTTTTGTGTTTTTATGTTCTAGTCATCTACTGTGTTTTTAAAATACACGAATGAACACTTATTTCAATGTTTTAAAATATATTAAAAAGTTTTTAAAATACCAACATCAATGTATTTTTAAGACACAATAGAAGACAACACAAAAAAATCAGTAAAAAATCTAGACTCCAAAAACTTTAACTCTTCATCATTTAAACGACCATCTATCCATTGAAGGATAAGAGCTCTAAATAAGAATAATTTCCTTATCATGTCTCTTTCTCAAGTCATAAATCACAATTTGAGAAAGAAACAACAAAAATCAAAACTTAATGCATGAAACAATTACTCATTACTTATACAATGATAGCTCGACATTTAAGCAAATGTTTTTTAAAAAAATAGTTAAATATATTTTTGGTCTCCTAATTTTTATTAAAAATTAGAATTAATCTCTCTTTAAAATTTTGTCCAATTTAGACTTCTAACTTTAGAAAGTGTGAATTAGTCATTTTTAAACAAGATTTTGTTAAGTTTAGGAACGTCAAATAAACTTAATAACAAATTTTGGTTAAAAGAAAAAAAATTAATACATTTATAGAGTTGAAGGGTTAAATTAAACAAAAATTTCAAAAGCAAAATTGATTTTAATTTTTACTAAAAGTTAAACATCCAAAATCATATTTAATCCTTAAAAAAAAATCAACAAAATTAGTAGCATGCATCTCCGTCCAAATTCAATAAAAATAATATATGAAAAAAATATCAAACTAGATTGAAGATAAAGAGATATGCTAAAAAATGCATTGACATTCACTAGACATTGACCACAATCAAATTAATTTTTTATTCATTTTTCCAATTTAATCTATTGTCTGATTAACAAATAAAAAAGAACAATAAAAATATGTATTTAAAAACAATACTAAATCATAAATAATTTATTAAAATAAATTATTGAAACTAATAAAATGAAAATCTTAATTAAATATCAGTTCCATCTTTTATTATAAAATGTAAAGTCTAATATTTATAGAGTAAAAAAAATTAATTACTTGTTACTTTTTAATAACTATTATCATTTTTTATAGTTAATAATCTTAATTCTTATCTCTACCATAACAACACTACTTTTTATTTTAAAAATTTTCATCTCTATCTATTTCACTAGCATACTATTACGATAAATAAAAACAGTGCAGGTTAACAAGTTCATAAAAAATAAATTCGATAAATGTGCAATTGTTCATTAACATTTGTAATTGAAATTAGAATTAGCAGTGTGGTTGATATGATAGAATATAAGGTAGATTCTGTCATAGATTCTATTAAAAGATTCTGTATGATTTTCTTAATCTGTTCTGACAGATGTATTATTAAATATATTTTTTAGTTGACTTCTCGATAGTGTTGTTGAATAGATATTTGTTGTTACTTGCTGCACCATTGCTCAAGAACACACAAGATTCCTTGATCAAAACATACATGGAATATAAAAAAAAATGATTATTAAAGATATTTAAAAAAAAACATTTTAGGTGATTGTTTTATTACAAAATTAAATTATTTTCAACTGATTTTAATGAAAAATATTTTTTATTGATATTGTTGAAATATGTTTTTCTTTATCTAGATTAAGGTTATCTTTTAGTTCTGAGAATTGTTTTTCTTCTAATGTTGGAGAACTATTTTTCGTTTTGTAATTATACTTTTATCTATGTATATAGAGATTGTTTCTATCAGAGTCACTAATGTTATATTTTATCCAAAGTTTCATAGTTTTTCTTTTTTCTTTTAATGTTTAATGAAGGAATTTTCAATCAACTTTGATTAAGATTGTTTAAAATAAGCTTAATAAAATTTGAAGAATGAGATAAAATAAGCAATTTGTGATTGAAAAACTTTTGTTGGTGTCAGTTACCAAGATCTTAAGAATTTTGCCTGGAAAGTAATTTATCTCAATTGAAAAATATCAACTTCTATTTTTTAATATTGGAATGAATTTTATATTTGACGTTAATTAAAATAATTTATCTAAATAAAAAAACTTAAAATTCAATAATTTGAATTACTTTATTCACATAAAACATTTAAAAAGTAGAAAAATTAAAAAAAAAATCAAATTTTACGCATTTGAATTTCTTAAAAGTTGTAAATATATCTATCCAAATACATTATAAGAATGTATCTTCTAATAAATAGTCAATATATTTTAATTAAGTGATGTACTAGCTTATTTGTTTTTTTTTTTCTTAAAGAAATGAAATTCATGTTCTTGTACAATTTAAAATTATGGTTCATTGTTGAGGTACTTTGCAAAACAATATAAGGCTAAACTAAATAATAAAACGAAAATTTATGTTAATTTGTTTTCTTTGTAATGGAAGTAGACCACACACATTATAATTAAACTTCAATATGTGATCCTAAAGTGTATCAGACTAGATTACATAAAAATTATAATGGAAAAAATTAAATTGTGTGGAGCTAATTAGATTACGTAAGACTATGTAATTAACTCTAATGTTCCGAATAAATGAAATTTATATTTATCAATAATAAATATAGAAAAGACATTTCTTGCATGTATAACCTTTCTTGTATCAAATATGATCCAAATGAGAAAAATTATTCTCTAAATATTTATAATCTATAGCACCTTAGGTTTGTAAGACAATACTTTTTAATAAACTATTTTCAATGGTGATACCACCACATGGTTCTAAGTATGTCTATGAAATTATTATGATTCAATGGTTCTAAGTATGTCTATGAAATTAGTCCATTGGGTATGTATAAATTATTATATTATTTCTTGTATCAAAGTAAGTTTAGTTTAGTTCCAAATCATCGTAAACAACACCAATGCACTAGTTTAATACACCATACTCAAATCCACATATTTTACCCTATCCCCTTTTCAATAAGATAAATAATTTAACAAGCTTACTCCCTCAACCTTTAGCTCACTCTCCTCATCATCTTCCCAAATTATAATAGATCCAATCATTCATATTAAGACAAATAAACAAAGAATAAAATCCAAGAACAATAACAGACCAATCCAAGCAGCAACAAGATAATTAATTTACCCCACAATATAATCAATTTACCCCATAACAATATGCAAAATCACATATTTATCATTGTCACCACCACAAGTATGAAACAATAGTATTCTAGAATCTCAACTAGTTTCTCTTACCTTAAAAAAATAACTTTCCTTCAAAGTTAAACTCCTTCAGCTTAAGAACCATTGTCACTCACAACCTAGAGCAAATTATCCAAACAAGACAAAAACTCAACGTATTGTAAATTAAGATGAGATGACCACTTATCTTAATTGACTCCAATAAGATTGATAACTAAAACAACAGAAAAACTAAAAAGAAGAATAATTTAATAGAATACATAAAAACTTACGAAGATGATGAGAAACAAAGATAAACACCAGAATAATTATGATTTGTTCAAAATATTCATTTTCTTCTTAATTTCACCGTAGTGCAGTTAAATTAAAAATGAAGAGAAAGAGGAAGGATGTTTAATTTGGATGAATGCATATGAATGAAATGAAAGACCTGACATTTATCTCTTCCTTATTCTACTTATTATTCACTATTATAATATATTATTATTATTATTATTTTGTACACATATCACAAAAAATAAACTCAAATGAGAATATCAAATAATAATTCGATAAAGTTTAAATAATCATACAAAAGAGTAAAGCCGATATAAAAATATGCCTTAAAATTAAGTTGCAAAATAAATAATCAAACAAAAAAGCTAATATAAGCTTATTATGTTATTACCTATATTTTAGAAATTTAAAACAAAGACGAATATAAAAAAAAAAAAAAGACACAACGACTATATACATATCCAACTCCATATAATATTTTCAGCTATTCCATAGAGAATATCATCTCAAATTGAGTTGGCAGATCAAGTCACAGAAGAGAAAAAGAAAAGAAAAAAGTGGGTGATTAATTAGTAGTTTAGGTTATTAATTAGTATATATCTAATAATTATATATAGAAAGTAATATTGGTGTTGGACCACCTGGATTCTAAATGATAGAAAGCAAACACATGATGCCAAGTGGTAACATATGAACTACTTAGTTGGCATCTAAATATGTGGGTTTGACCTAAACTAATAATGATAAGATGCTAAACCTAGCTACTCTACTCTACCTTCAGTGTTCACAAAGGTCATATATAATCAATAATCATTATCTATTATATCATCATGCCCTTTCAATGGATATTTCTTCGTCATCCAAATTAACTCAGATCATCAAGGAAAATATTAAGATATTTTGGCCGGAGATTCTTTTAATATAACAAATTCTTCATTGGATCACTTTCATTAAGATATAACACCATTTCATGATATTATAATCGACCCAGATGATATTGGGAATCAATAGTTTTGCATGAATTGCATGGCAAATCATTCTTTTCATCATAAGGGGTCACCATAGGGACATACAAATTGTATCATTGGAGTATAAAATTAATTATGGCTATGATGAAAAGTGTCTTCTTATATATATTATCTTAATTACTTGGGTTATAATTTTTTTATTTATTTGAGGGATATATTCACAACGTGAGCATGAGGCTCACCATGATCGCATCCATCTTCATTCGTTAGTTTAGTTGGACTTGAAATTGATTTGAATGGATTCGAATTTTGAAAATTGACTTCATATCTATATTTTATGATAGATTTAAATTGTGTTCAGTTATTTTAACTCAATTTAGTGTTATTATTTTCTTAAAAGAAGTAAATATTTTAAGAAAAAAACAGGTTAAAAACTACACATTGGTCATATTTTCGTTCAGTTTTGTTAATTTAGTTTTAATATTGTTTTTGTTTTCAATTATGTTCTAATTTTTGTCAATTTTTTTTTTTAATTTGATCATATTTTTTTTTAATTTTATTTAAATGATTAATGAACAGAGATTGTCACGTGTCATTTTATAGTGATTCTTTTGGTTTTTTTTAATTTTATTTTATATTTTTTTAAACTTTTTTTTTTAATTTTTGAAAAAAATCCATGTGTCAACTTAACATTGTGTTATGTGTCAGAGTCAATGTTTTAAATTAGGTTAAATATGTTTTTTGGTCCCTCAAGTTTCAGTGAATTTTGGAATTAGTCCCTCATCAAAACTTTATACCAATTTAGTCCTTCATCTTTCAAAATGTGTGAATTTAGTTCTTTTAACCAAATTTTTTTAAGTTTATCTGATGTTTCAAGCGCATTTCATGATAGTATTTAAGTTAACATTGAAGCAAAAATGTGTCAAACAGTGTAAATAATTTAAATACTATCATGAAATGCGCTTGAAACGTCAGATAAACTTAACAAAATTTGATTAAAAGGACTAAATTCATGCATTTTGAAAGATGAAGGACTAAATTGGTCAAAAGTTTTGATAAGGGACTAATTTCAAATTTCGCTGAAACTTGAAGGACCAAAAACATATTTAACCCTTTTAAATTCAATTTGGTTTCTAGATTCGTTATTTTTATTTCAATTTAGTCATAGTTTTTACATAAATGATATAATGATGTTTTTATTCAAATTCTAATTTTTATTAAATATTTTTTGTTTAGGATTACAATTAGTTAAAATTTTATATTAATGATGTTAGTCCTTATCCTTAAAATGTTCGTTGTAATTTTAAACTAATTGTAACCTTGAACCAAAAGTATTTAATAAAGATGTGAATTTTAATAAAAACATAATAAAAATTATATAAAAATTAAATTTGATTTCAGTTTGGAGAGGGACAAAATTGCTCAATTTTTGAAAGAATTGGGACTAAACTGAACAAAGATAACGAATATAGGGATCAAATTAAATATAAAACATTCACTCTGATACGTTACTGGGTTGATACGTGGATATTTTAAAAAAAAATCACGAAGTGACACATGATAGTCACGGTTCATTATCGTTAATCATTTAAACAGTTAACAAAACAAGGCCAAATCGAATAAAATTGACGAAAATTAAGATCTGATTAGACAAAAAAATTAGGACTACATTAACAAAACAAAACGAAAATAGTAACTAAATATGTAATTTAATCAAAATAAAAATTCTCAAATCTACTGTTCTTCCGCTGGTGAGTACATTATTTATCACATGTACGATGTCCAAATACTTGATGTTGTGGTTGACAAAAGGCTTCTAGCTTGGATCTTGGAGGCTTGAGTTTTTTAAGTTTGTATATTTTGCCCACTTTTATTTTAAAATTGTAGTGCATTTTTCTATTTTGAATCTTCTTGTTTCTAACCATTTTTCTTATAATCATTTTGTTGAAATGTTCTTTGTTGTTGCATATTGACAATGAACTCAATAATTGTGTAAGTTTGTATGTTCTTCTTGTATATGTGATTATGTGAGTTTGATAGACTAAAATTAGACATGATAAAGATGATAAATGCATTGATAAAAATCATCATTTGAAATTAGTTTTGGAACTTTACTTGAGTTGAATTTGAAAGTTTGTATTGATAAACTATGTGAGACCAAAAGTAATTAATTACAGTGATAAATTTAGGTAATAATTTATAAATTATCAATTATTGTTATTTAAAATAATTTTATTATGAATAAAAAAATATAATTGGGTTGTGAATTAGTTACTAAATTGATCTCTAATATTAGTTATTTAGGTTTCGACTACTAAAGAAGTTAAGTCTAAATTGATCTTTAGTTAACTTGATCTCCAAATTTTAAAGATGAATTAACATAATTTTTGTAACCCAAACTTTGTGTCAAATGCGTTCTATGATAGTGTTTGAATTGTTTGTTTTTACAAATTTCAACTTAAATGTTAGTTTGAAACATTGTTTAAGAAACTCAATAAAATTAACTTTATTACATCAAATGCAAAAGGAATATATTCATTTATTTTTAAAATTTGAAGATAAAAAAATATCAAAGTTTAAGAAATAGAGAAATTCTAATTTCATATGTAAGTTCAAAAATTAAAATACACTTAATAAAAAATATATATAATTCAGTTCTTTTTTATACTTTTTTTTACAAAGTTTAAAATTAAGTCAAAATAAAATAAAAAAACAAATTGAGTAACATATATTTTCACATATTTGCACAAAGTTCATCACTAAATAAAAAAATTAAACAACATAGTAAGAAAAAAACAACAAATATATTTCCTGATGAATATCCTCCCATTGCTATATGTAATTCACTATTATAATGTATAGATTCTCCAAACATACGCTAGAGAAACATAAACCAAGGGTCAGTCAAAATAAATAATAAATAATAATTTTTTTGTGCCCACTGTATCAAAACAATATGTATTAAATAAGTTTTTCTTTTTTTGTTTATTAACAACGAAGTGAACGCTAAAAATAAAATTATTAAAAATAAGTTGGATTAACTTTGACTACACTAATTCTAAGTTTAATCAATAGATTCTTAAATTTCAAATCTTTGAAGTCACTTAACATATTGTAGGCTGAATTAATATTATATTAATTTATTTATAGTATCATCTTTAATGTTGACTTGGTCGTCTCTATTAATGTCCTACCACTGGTGCAGACTAATCAAACATTATAATGACAAAGTGATCGTATTTGTAGATATGGTGCTTTTGTACCTTTATGTGACACTAAAAACCATTTTTCTTATAGTGCTCATAATAGGATGTATAAATAACCTTCATTTCTCTATCAAATGTTCTATAAAACAATATTATACAAATGTATAAATTAATTTCTGTGTTTCGTATGTCAGTGATTAATGTTCATGAATTTCTTTCTTAAACAAACTGATACATAAGTAAAAGTATATAGGCAATAAAACAGTTATACTTTTATTACTTTTGAAATCATCTTCATTAGTAAATTTTAAACTTAAATTAATCTTAACAAAATTAGTTTATAGTGTAATATTTGTATTTACTTTTATGTATTCATTTCATATCTAATTAATATAAAATTATTAACACAATACAGAAATACTAAATCAAAAAAAAAAACGATGAATTATGTTTGAAATATTAAAATTGTACCTATCCGATCTAACAAATACGCTAAAACACGATCCAACACTCATTTAGTGTTAGTAGCCTAAAATGGTTTATATTATTTTTATTATATTGATTGCGATATACCAGGTTTTATTATTATTTATATTTTAAAATTTTATAATTGATTTAAACTTAATTTTACAAAACTCGTTTGTAAAGTGATATTATCTCTAGTTAATGTGGGAATTCCAACACACCTCTTTCCGCTGAGGTATGTTTATTTGGTGCGTGAGACTAAAAATTAGTGAATGATCCATCAGCGGTCCGATATCGGAAGAAACAGAAGGTTCAAGAAAGCTCGTTAGGATAGACTCTAACTTGACTCTGATACCATGTTAGAAATGGATTTAAAGCCTAACTCAACCCCACAAAATTATGTTGTAAGGTGGAGTTTGCAATCTACTTATATATTATTAATTGACTTTATCTCTAATTGTGTGGGACTTCTAACACACACACACACACACACACACACACACACACACACACACACACACACACACACACACACACACACACACACACACACACACACACACACACACACACACACACACACACACACACACACACACACACACACACACACACACACACACACACACACACACACACACACACACACACACACACACACACACACACACACACACACACACACACACACACACACACACACACACACACACACACACACACACACACACACACACACACACATATATATATATATATATATATATATCAAAAACACACACATATATATATATATATCAAAAATTTTCTTAATAACTTAAACGTCAAGAATATTTTGTAAATGAATCTTTGATGTGTATTCTAGTATTTCTGAAAGAACAAAAATCATATTTTGTTAGGAAGACTGCATGCCTCGTAACGTAGACAAATTTGGAAGAAACTTATATGAAACAATTTTGGAAAAAACTTATATGTAAAATAAGAGGAATGTGCATATTCTGACTAGGGATGGCAACGGGGTGGGGCGGGGACGGGTTTCGCTATCCCATACCCATCCCCGCATAAAAAATTCATCCCCATCCCCATACCCAAACCCAACGGGTATCAAACTTTTTTCCCATCCCCATCCCCACCGGGTAACGGGTATAATCTCGTACCCATACCCGTACCCGTGTTCTAACTACTTCAATATTAATTTTTATAAAAGAAAAAAAATTACGGTAAAGAAAACATAATATTATGAAATATTCAATATTAGGAGGATTTTCTTCGATGCCAAATACCTTAAAATAAATTATAATTGTTTACATTTTATATTAGAATACCAAATAAAATTTCATGTGAACCAAAACATTTGTTAAATTTGCAAACTACAACATTGATGAACTTAGTTGATAAAATTAAAAAATATTTCAAAAAAATATAAAAGGAAAACAAATATTTAAATTAAAATATATTTTAAATGTTTGTTTACTTCAATTTTTTAAATTCTAATGAATATCTTTTTTATACACTAATAAAAGTTATAATATATCACTTGATCAAAATGACACAAAGAATAAATAATAAACATAATAATAAAAGGAAAACAAATATTCAAATTAAAATATATTTTAAATGTTTGTTTACTTCAATTTTTTAAATTATAATGAATCTCTTTTTTATACACTAATAAAAATTATAATACATCACTTGATCAAAATGACACAAAGAACAAATAATAAACATAATAATAAAATTTTGACATAGATTTTGTATCTTTTGAACTTCAATATATGTTGGATAGTGACAAAAAAATATTCATAGCAATTACATTAAATTTTTATATTGTAGTAAATAAAAGTTATTTATACAATTAAAGTGGAAAAAATTACAGTATGATTAATAGTGAGTTATAAAATAACAAATAATTAGATAGAATATATCGAAATATTATTCTACATGATGAAAATAAACAATAAATAAAAATATTAAAAGACTAACAAATGTGTGTTTTAGAAATAATTTGAGAGACTATCGAAAGAAATCGCACAAAGGAAATCAAATGTATAATTAAGGTATGATAAAATGAAAAATACCTTACAGAACTAATTATTAAATTATGTTTGAAGTAGTTAAAATTAAATAGAAATATCATTAGTGACCAAAAAATTTGTCATTAAATTACATATAAATTAGTAATTAAATTGGTCACTAAATCAAGTACAGATTCGATCATTGAATCGGTCACTAATTTAGTCATTGATTCAGACAATAAATCAACTACTACCACCAATGACGAAAAATAGTGACTGATATGGGTTACTGACTAAATCAGTCACCATTTCATGTTTTTCTTGTAGTGAATTATCATATACTATTCCTAAATATCATTATATATATATATATATATATATATATATATAAAATTTTAACCACTTCAAACAGAATTTAAAGTGAAAAAATTACATTATGATTAATAATGAGTTATAAAATAAAAGAAAATTAGATAGAATATATCGAAATATTATTCTACATGATGAAAATAAAAAAAATAAATAAAAATATTAAAAAACTAACAAATGTGTGTTTTAGAAATAATTTGAGAGACTATCGAAAAAAATCACACAAAGGAAATCAAATGTATAACTAAGGTATGATAAGACGAAAAATATCTTAGAAAATTAAGAAAACTTTTCAAATATTAACATATAATTAATGGTTGAAAAATAACGAAAATTATTTTAATGAAACAAAAGAGTTCTTCAAATTAAACAAAAATTAATAATAATAATAAGTAAAGAATTTTTTTTATATTATCTTAAATTGAGAGTATAAACATTCTCATGTGAAAGAAAAATTTATAATAAATAAAAATATTAAAAAATAATATAAATATTCAAATGTGAGGCATAATTTTTTTTTTAATTAACATACATCATTTTAACATAATTACATAAAGGTTATGATAAGATAAAAAATATATTGGAGATGAGAATGAGTTTATGACAAACCAAATAATTAGAAGAAATAAAAAATAGAAAAAAATATATATATATATAGGGGTTACTTGATTAATTGTGAATATTTTAATAATTTAAATAAGAATGGAGATATGGCGGGGACGGGTATTATGGCGGGTATATGTACATCCCCATACCCAACTGAAAAAGTCGGGGATTCCCCATACCCATACCCATACCCAGTCAATGCGGGAATTCCCCGTCAAAATGGGGACGGGTTCGGGCAATATCCACGGAGACGGATTTATTTGCCATCTCTAATTCTGACCATTTGACAGTGAAGAGAAGAGTAAAGTAGAAAGACACAACACCCTCTTAGGAGACAAGACACCTTACCGAACAAAATCGTACGTAGGTATGAAACGAAAGGAAAATATGGGAAAATGTGAGATAACACGTAGATAAGGGTCTTTTGTTCACTCTTCAAAGTTGAAATCAAAACGTAATCTTGGCATTACTTTTTGTGAGCTTGAATGGGCACATGACGTGTGAATTTGGCACTCTTGGTGGTGATGAAAAGGCAAAAGCCACGTTTTCTAATCTTTTGGTATCTCTTTTCTTTATCTCAATCATATCACCACAGAATCCCACAGCTCAAGGACGTTTAGGGTTTGCCATAGACCAATCTTAGGTCACTTTTTGATTCTTCTAGTTCAAGGGGTGTGCTTTCCCTTCAAACCATGCAAATAAATTATTACTATTATCATAATTAATCGACAAAGTCAAGTCAAGGATTTATTTTATTTTTTTAAGATCTCAGCACATAATTCTTTTTTATTTGCATTCAAATATTAAATTCTCGTTAGTGTTAAAAAATTATCTACTAATCTTTCGCTTGATTTCATCATGTGCAAAAACATTTTGGAGCATATACAATAATAGCATTATGGATGACATCATTCTCTAACAAAGTGAGAGGTGGAGGATCCATGACAAAAGAAAAATACAATGTTAAATCAATTAAATTTCTTAATTATAGTATAAATATTATTGATTTGGTTTCTCGTGGTTCTAATCCCTTACACATTCATATTAGGAATGTTAAGGGGAGGGGGACAAGTAGATACAGGTAATAGTTTCTTTGTATTCTACTTGTCAGATAAATATTCGTCCCATATCTACATTCATATCCGTGCGGATATTCGTCATGTGAGTACTCACATTTTTTTTTAAATCTACGGATACCTGCGACTATTTACAAAAAGAAAAATTTAATATTTAACAATAAATTTTAACTATAAATTCAAATAAAAATACAATGCATAATATTTATAAATTTCAAACAAAGTGTAAATAACCCATTTAGATAGTGTTGAATGATAGTTTACAAATAAATGAAGATTTTTTAAAACCAATTGATAAAAATAATTCATTCAAAATCAATGTGTTAATATTTTAATCATTTTTTAATTTGTTTTAATTTAAATTATAGTATAGCGGGTACGGGTATCCACGGGTCTGGATACTATGATACTCGTACCCGTCCCGTTAACATGTGGGTATAAAAATACTCGTATCCGTTACCCACCGATATTCATTTTCAATATCCATTTTCTACCCATTGTAAGTTTTATTCACGGATACCTGCGGATAAGAATTTTTTTTGACATTCCTGATTTTTATATGTAATGCATTCTTAATTTTATCCTAGGAACTAAATT
The DNA here is from genome assembly GCF_037176805.1 of Vigna unguiculata. Lineage (NCBI taxonomy): Eukaryota > Viridiplantae > Streptophyta > Magnoliopsida > Fabales > Fabaceae > Vigna > Vigna unguiculata. Next base: position 45,269,913 of record NC_140795.1, on the reverse strand, counting down.
AAGAATGTATATTTTAAGAGCTCACTTTAAAATATGTTGCACATACAATGATCAAATTAAGAATATTTGAGAAAGTTAGCTTTCAATAGATGCAAAGAATTAAATTTCTAACATTTGCACATACAATTACTAATTTAATAATATTTTGGGTATATAAATTAATTTCAGAATTCACGATCCGTATATAGACTATTTTCTGTGTAAATTATACTTTTCTAATTTCCACCACCACTAGATTATACTAAGAAATCAAGATCTGAGTTGATATGAAAAATGTAGTAACACCTTTATTTCAAGTTGGATCTTTGCGAGTTGGGTTGGGTAGGATTTAGATAAATTCATTATCCAATTTATTAGGGTTGAGTTTTTTTTTTTTTTTTCATGTTAAACTCAATTAAACGTAACTTGTTTTTGACCGATTTGAATTGGGTTGAGTCAATCGGAACATTTTAAAAAATTTCTTATTTTTTCCACAAAATTACAATTTGTAAGCATTTATCTAATTAAAAAAATAACATTTTTAAAAAGGTTAAATTGCGGTAGTAAGTTAATAAGTCAAATTATTGCAAGTTTTTAAAAATGTCATTGCTTTTTAAAAGACTTCAATTTTCTTGAAATGAAAACATATTAAACGATTTTGAAAGCGTTTTTTTCACTAGTGAGAGTAGAGGAGGGTGTTGTTGGAAATTTATCATCATCTAAAGATAAAATAGATTGTTATATTTTATATAATTTTATTATATAAAATTATTATTCTCTATTTTATTATTATTGTGGATTAACATTAATAAATAAATAATATTATTTATAAATATCAATTATATTGCACAATTGTTATTAATTTATGGATAATATATATTGGGTTTCTGATGAACGATTCGTGATGGGTTGGATTGTTCAATGAACGGTCTGTGATGGACTTAAGTATTCAGGAACTTGTTGAGAGGTCCCTGGTCTCTGCTGGTAAGGTTATAAAACTGACACCCATTAATCAGTTTTTTATGAGACACGTCAGAATATATTTGTAAGATGCGCTCTAGAAAAACCTACCAGAAAGAGAGCAGTATAGTCTCACACATAAATAATTTCTAATCTTTCATTGATTCGATTTGGAAGATCAAGTATCACTTTTATCTATATTGTTCTTAATTACTGATCATCAGGTACGCTTTCGCAAACTGCTCTTGTTATTAGGAACTACTCTTAATATTACAATAATATATTATATCGATAATTTGATGCTTCTTATGATTTATTTTGAATTCATAATCTAACAATTGGTATCAGAGCATGTTAGAATTATGGTTACGTATGGTATCCAATTGCATCAACTTTAATCTACTTCTTTTCCCAATTTTGTGACGAACCCTAATTCAAAATTTAGGGGTTTCATCCCAATTAGTATTCCCGATTAAAAGGTTTCAAACCCTAATTTGTTTTTTCTTAAGAATTTATACGCCTCTTGTTTGAGAATTAAGTTCTGAAACTTTGTGGTAAAATTCCCAAATTTGTCTTTCATCTTTTTCGTGAGTTTTTCATCTTTTTCGTGAGTTTTCAAACACTGCAATCCCAAAGAGAAAAAAAAAAAGTTTCCGAACCCTAATTTGGGAAAAATCCCCTATCTGCAAAACTCAGATCTGTTCGAACCACTCTCCTTCAATCTCGAACATTTCTACTTTGTGCATTGGAGGTACTATTCGTGATGGAGCTTCCAACCTTAGCGCTGTTTTTCGTCGTTGATGGTGCGTTGCTGAAGGTGGAGGTGCGCAATTGTTGCTGCGATGATGGAGGATGCTCTCGCGGTGGTGACTGTTCTGGTTGCCACAAATGTCGCCTGTGGTGGCGCTGTGTGAACGCAGGAGAGCTCACGGTCGCGTTTGTGACAGCGACTCGAAGCGCTTCTGTCATGTCAGTCCTCGTTCGTTTTCTGGAACGATGGGTCTGGTGGCGCGGTGGCTAGCGTTGGAACGTTCGGAGTTTGCGATTTGGGTTCTCTGTTCTGGCAAGATGGTTTGTTTCGGAGGCACCCTTCTTCTTGCTTTGGTGGCGCTGCTCCTTCGTCTTCTTTGGCGTAATCGCTGAATTGCTGCCACCGTGCAACCATCGTAGATCCATCTTGGGTTACCAATTTGTGGCAATTCCAGGATCCTAATTATGGAATTTTAGAGATTTCATTTTCTTTGAACCTTATGCATTAATTCAGTTTTCTGGTGACTAAGAAATTGTTTTTGGATGATGTTACGAAAGCTGTGATTTGGTTTTATCATAGCATGAATACATGTGATTGGAAAGACTTTTGTCCTCGTGCTAATGGTTTTGCATTGGATTTTGCCGTCAATGGTGGCTCGCGGAATGGAGAGAGAAAGGGACTTGTTGATGTGGTTTTAATTGAATTTTTATTACAATTGCCACTATTAGCTGCAAGCTAATTTATTAGAATTGATGCAATTGAATTGGATGACTTATGTGAATTGCATATAAATGTATTGCTTTATGGGTCATTAACAGATGCTGTTTTGATTTTAAGATTTAGGGTATTTAAGTTTCTTAATTGCTTATTTGAATGACTTTTGTCTTGTGAAAATCTTTTTACTGTCGATGCAATTATCGATGTGGTTTGCAATCCATATGACCCATGCACATATTCTGTTACTAGAATTAAAATTCATGTTTCGTGTATATTTTGGATGCACTAAAATGATGCATGCGTGTTGTTTGGGAGTTGAAAATAAAGTGCCATATAGTTGTTGGATACGTGGGTTATTGCTTATAATACATGTGTTAATTGTATTATGTGAATAAGAGTGCAAAAGGAAGCAAAATATGTGAATTTGGATTTGGAATCATGACCATTGAATTGAAATTTTTTTTATTATTCTATTCCCATGTAACAAAATTATTGGAATTGGGATGAGAAAGCCGTGAACAGAACGGAAAATTGAAACGTTGCGTGGCTTTTTTTGGATGGATAGCATTTGGTAATAATTGGTGTACAATTGATTCATGCATTGGAAGTTGCGGCTGCACACCAGTATTGCAATGTCTTTGAATTAAGTAATGCAATTAATAATGCCCATAAGTAAAATCTATTGCCACACTTTTTATTTTGATTAAAATTTGATTCCAGTGTTCAATTGGATGTCCGTGCATGAGTTTGAATTTCATTTTTCAAATGGAATTCAATTAGGGACATTTTAATTTTCACTTGTCTTGTATTAGGTTCCTTTATGGCTAATTGAGTGGTTTGATCGAAAAATAAAAGTCCAATTTTAGGTGAATGTGAATTTTATAAACAATTTATTTTATTATTATAAATATATTTGGTTTTGGTAAATAAATAAATATTTAATATCATGATAGTTTAGTATTTTATGAGCAAATTAAATGTTTAGCATTTTATGACCTTATATTCCAAGTGACATCTTTTAAGTAGATGGTTTGGAAAAAATGTTAAACAGTTGTGTTTATGTATATTCATGCATTTCAATTTCAATTGTTTTGGATTTTGACCGTCACATGATGGTGATCATGTGGTCGAAAAATCATGTCATTATGTTGTATAAATTGCCGAAATATTTCTTTTAAATATTATTATTTCATGCATTATATAATTTTATTGTATTTGGTTAAGCATGAGTAATATAATTTTATATGATTGTGATCTCACCTATTGTGGGCACAGTTGTATAAGATTTTGTATGAATGAAATAATTTAATTTTAATTATTTCATGAATAAAACTTAAGTTTATATATTATATTCTCAACTTTTGGGTATGAAATTTTTGTACAAGTTCTCGACTATTTTGGTGACGTGATATTATACTTGAAATTAATTTTTTGACCCTTATTTGGAAATGTTATTATTTAATGGGTTGTTCATGCATAATATAATTTTATTATATTTTTTTAAGCATGGGTGATATAATTTTATATGATTGTGAACTTACCTATCGTGAGTACAATTATATGAAATTTTGTGTTAGTTATATGAAATTTTGTGTTAGTTAATTTTATATTACATTAATGTCAATCATGCTCATATGTTATTTTAATTCTTGAGGATATGATGTACTTTGAATTTTATCTTATGTCAATTATTTGTCTTGTACCCTATCGGTATTAGATTTCTTTATGACATGAGTTGTGCATTGTCTTTTATTTCTTAATTATATTTCTTATTTATTATGATTCGGGACCCTTAGGCGGGATCATAGTGGATGAGAAATTTGGTATTCTAGGCATGTTTGACTATGTATTCAGAAACATTAAATTTTATTGCACAATAGTTGTGCATATTAGATGTTTCTTTGTCATTTTGATATCGATTTTTTTTTTTTGCCCATGCAATTGACTTCGGTCAAAACTTTGAACAAGACAAATTTTGAGGACCAGACAGAATCATTGAACTTGTGTTTGAGAGAAGAAAAGCCTCCCACTTTTACTCTTAATTACTATTAAGTTCATTACTATCAAGATAACTTCTCGTAAGAAATGGGAACACTAAAATAAAGTGTGTTTAATGTTGTTGAAAAACACTATAAGGAAGTCTATATGGTTCAACCTGATGGCTTTTGTTAAATAAGGTAAAGAGCATTTAGTTTGCAGGTTGAAGAAGTCTATTTATGACTTAGACAAACTTATAGACAATGACATTTGATATTTGGCCGGATGGTCACTTCTTTTTGGCTTCAAGGAAAATACCACAAATCATTGCATTTACTTGAAGGCTAGTGGGAGTCAATTCATCATTATTGTCTTATATGTTGATGATATTCTTCTTGCTTATAGTAGGGTTAAACTTTTGACTGAGACAAAATTTATGTTAAATAGCCACTTTGATACGATGGACCTATGCCTTTGTTGTTCTAGGCATTCATATTTTTATATAGGTCACGTGGCATTCTTGGATTGTTTCAGAGAGGAGACATTGATAAAGTACTCAAAGTTTAATGTGTGCTCAAGTTTGTATTCGTCCCGATATTGCTTTTGCTGTTAATGATGTAGGGAGATACTTGAGCGACCCAGGTTTGGGTCATTGGAAAGCCGTTAAAAAGTCTTTAAATATTTGCAGGGAACCAAGGATCACATGTTAACCTATAAGAAGTCTGATCAACTTCAGGTCATTAGTTATTCTGATTCTGTTTTTTCTGATTCTGGTTTTGATGGTTGCCCTGACAACCGAAAATCTATTTTCGGCTTTGGTTTTATGATGGAAGGAGAAGATATTTCTTGGAAGAGGGTTAACCAAACTCTTATAGCTGCTCCTAAAGGCAGTATGTTGCTTGTTATGAAGCACTTATCAAAATATGTGGCCTAAAATTTGTTTTTTGACTTTCAAATGGTTGAAAGTATTTCTAGGCTACTTGTAATATATTGTGGAAATACTACTACCTTGGATTTCTCTCAAAACAACATACGTTCTAATGCTCAAAGCATCTTGATATAAAATTTATGTTTGTTAGAGAGAAAGTTTTAGATTTTCAGACTCGGATTGAACATATTGCTACATAAGATATGTTCGCATATCCACTAACTAAAGGCTTAGCTATTGGAGTTTTTTCAAAATCATGTAACTCATATAGTTGTGGTTAAGTCTTTTGATGTATTGGGTTAGTGGGAGTCTGAGATGTACACCCTATATTATTATGGTTTTCATGAGATGTAAATTTATTAATGATGTTATGTTCATCGCATCTCTTTCGGCATATAAAATGCATGAACCATTTTGGGATCACATATTTATTATGTTTGTTTTTATTTTATTTTATTTATTATCCATTATTTTTGAAATCTAAGCATATGATATGTATCCCTATCGGATATTATCTTTGTGATTCATGCTTATATTTCTTAATTGGTATTTGTGTTTATGTTGTAATTGATATAATTAATTAATTTATTAATGTTATCCAAGTGGGAGATTGTTATATTTTATATAATTTTATTATATAAAATTATTATTCTCTATTTTATTATTATTGTGGATTAACATTAATAAATAAATAATATTATTTATAAATATCAATTATATTGCACAATTGTTATTAATTTATGGATAATATATATTGGGTTTCTGATGAACGATTCGTGATGGGTTGGATTGTTCAATGAACGGTCTGTGATGAACTTAAGTATTCAGGAACTTGTTGAGAGGTCCCTGGTCTCTGCTGGTAAGGTTATAAAACTGACACCCATTAATCAGTTTTTTATGAGACACGTCAGAATATATTTGTAAGATGCGCTCTAGAAAAACCTACCAGAAAGAGAGCAGTATAGTCTCACACATAAATAATTTCTAATCTTTCATTGATTCGATTTGGAAGATCAAGTATCACTTTTATCTATATTGTTCTTAATTACTGATCATCAGGTACGCTTTCGCAAACTGCTCTTGTTATTAGGAACTACTCTTAATATTACAATAATATATTATATCGATAATTTGATGCTTCTTATGATTTATTTTGAATTCATAATCTAACAGTTATACCATATAAATGGAATAAAAATTTATGTATATATTCACTTACTAATAGGAAAAGCAAAAATAAATGGTTGGAATTTTGAAAAAAAAAATGAATGACTCGACTTTAAAGTTAAGGAAGTGGAAATGACAAGAAAAAAAAATGCTAGCTTATCTTGTTTTGTTATCTTTGTGAAAATGACATAGGGTACGCTAGCATCATTTTAAAAGAACAAATACACTTATAATTCAAACATTAAAAAAATGTATTCTTTCGTATCATATCCAACAACTACGAAATATAATTTAAATTAAACACTTATCACTACCGGTGCATTGAATTAGACTCGAATTTTACACATACCATATGTCTTTTCACTCACATAATCAAAGTTCCTTTATTGTGGGATACAATTCTTTCTCACAACTCACTCACCTCCATCGACTCTCACCATCTAAATGTCTTTCTCTATGTGAGTTTGATAAATAGGAAAGTCAAGATAATCTCATCAAGAAATCACCATTCAATGCATGTCCTAGAACCACACAAAATAGTGTTTCCTCCTTGAAAATAACTACATTCACATCACATATACATCAATAAACATTCCACAATAAATTATGGCTCATGCCCTAACTCTACTTGACCTTTCACACATACACTTTAACTTATTAATTCGAAAAATAGCAAAAAGAAACGCAATTGGATTCTGAAATCTATTGTTATTTCCCATCTCCAAATCATCCAAATAATTATAGTAATGACAATAACTTTAATAACCTTAAGTAAAAGACTATAAGGAGACTTCATAAACTGAACAACCAAATTCAAAGAAGAAAATTGTAAATTCTAAAACACTTCCTTCAACAATTCCCATAACTGTATAACAATAGAATAGTGAACGAACAAATGATAGAAAAGTTCAACATTATTACCACACAAAGAACACATAGAGCATAAAACACTTCTTTTTATTTAACCTCCAAATAATAAGTAAACGACCATACAACAATTTTTAAAGAACTAAATTTTTAACTAGTGGCACCTGATGACTGTTTCTCAACAACCATTTCCCAATAAGTGTACTGGTACGTAATAGTATCAACAAGTGTTGTATCCACAAGGATTTAGCAAATATATTGGTAGTTTAATTTTTAGGTTTTATGTTTGTGATAGAGAGTGCAAGTAGATATTAGATAGATTAAGTGGAGTAAGGGCTATGAATTGATTTCGTCTCATCTTCTTCTACTACACCACTACCATCTTGTTTACTTTGTAAATCATTCAATGTCTTGGGAGTACTCTTTTTATGTAGATCTTGGTTCATCCTTGATACACTATAGAATCTAAGGACTCCAAACCCAGTGTCAAAAAAAATTCGTATTTTAGGTATTGTAACATCCCGTCAGGATATTACGGATTTAAATAAATAAAATAATTAAAATCATAAAGACGTTGCATTTATGAATAAACTTCATTTTCCAAAAGCGCAAAAAATTTAAAACTTTATTATTTTTATAAAGTATCCATAATCTAGAATTTCAAAAACTGAAAGTCTACTCAAAATAGGCCATGAGCCTTTACAATTTATTTCATTTCAATGATAGAAAACATAAATATAAAAATCCCATGTTATCCCTCGCTCCGTGTCTAAGCATCACCGGCACCACCTGCATCAACATTCTCTGCTCACGTGTACCAAGCACACGATAATCGCCAAACACAAACAGATAGGCTGAGCTTAATGAAACCAACATACAAACAAATTGATATACATATAATCAGCCATTTATATATTTTATGCAAAGATCCAAAATAAAGTATCTCCCTCTATTCTATACCACCTAGCCACAACCAGATCATTCGTGTTTTACCTCTTTTAGTGATTACCCCAAGGTAATTTGCTGCCAAACCTATCGATCACAACCGATAGAGCACGTGCGGGAACAATTGCTACGGATCATACACCGTAACGCTAAGTGGAGTTCCCATATACGAACATAGTTCGTAACGTCCCAAGACTACCAAACTCGTCAGCTAATTACTGAGGAGGGCAATCCATCTGGACTCATCTATACTGGCCACAACCAGCACACTCACACCGGTAACACTCGCCAACCTGAGCTCAACTCAAGGGTTCCTCGTGTTCATCCGCCATCTCGATCTCAACTCGAGGGATGCCATTCCGAGCTCAACTCGAGGAATGCTACGTGCTTAACCCCTATCCCGAGCTCAACTCAAGGGATACGTTCCGAGCTCAACTCAAGGAACCCAACAATCTTACCTTTGAAGCATCACCAAAAGTCTCGTAGATCACGCCTACAAAGTCCAATGATCAGGACTTGCAGCAGCCAAATCGCCTAGCGGGGGACACGTACCGCTAAGCACTAACAGCTTCCAAACTGTCTGGCGGGGGACGCGTACCGCCAGGCGCCAAGCGTCTCAAAACACGTAAACACAGCAGCCATCGCCTGGCGGGTCAACCCCCCACCGCCAGGCGCCAATGCTCCAGAAGCCCACTGTTTCTGCTCCTATCGCCTGGCGGGATCTCCCGCTCCACCATGCGCCACTCACACCAGGAACCCCCTGTACACTGGCTATCGCCTGGCGGTCTCGACTCTGTCGCCAGGCGCCCTGCACTACAAGCGTCCCTATTTTCTCACTGTCGCCTAGCGATCTCGACTCCGCCACCAGGTGCTACACCAGTATCCCCATCTGTACTGGTTTTTAACTTGTATGATAGGTTCCAGTCCCCATTCATCAGTTATGTTCCGTCTAAGAGTTGTGAAGTATACTAATCGCAGTCTATACTCCAAACTTTATCATACACAAACTATATTAGCACTACTCAATCAATATAATTTTCACTTACTTGATCACCTTTATCTCTCTAAATCCACTAGAACATAACCCAACCTTTGACCAAAACATAACCCAATCCAGCAATGCCACAACACTCCCAGCACTTACTCACGTTGTTTATTTATGGAACCCCTAGTGTCTTTCCTCCAATAGCCCACACTATCTTCTTTTCCTCCTTATTAGCATATCCTAAGTTTGGATACTTACAATTTGATTAATGTTCATGAAGTTAACCCACCACCTAAACGATTATGCGCATATGAGCCTATACCATTACTGTTTCATTCTATAATTCAGTTCTATAATCTGCATAATTAATCTTCTCAACATCAACAATATAATCCATTTTCCTCTAGACTATTCATGCATCAATCACTCAAATTCTAGGATCATTCATTTTCCTAGCATTGGCTTCGTACTAATCTCACTTCCAAGAACACAATCACCTCCTCTGCATTTCTCAGTCTCACGAATCAATTAATCCGTACTGACACCTGGCGGATCTGCAAGCAACGCCAGGCGATGCACAACATTCAGGAAAATTCCCAACGCTTACAGCACCCTCAAGCCACCAAATACTCCCACCCTCATGTTTTTATGGTTTCCATCCAAATTCTCACTCGAAATAACCTTCACAGCCTAAAACACACAGTCTACTTACCTTCATTGCCAATTTCCCGAATCATTAATCCAACCTTTTCCTTACTACCACAATTCCAGTTTATTTTTCTAGCCTTAAAACCTACCTTCACTGTTCCATTCAATTACACTTCTTATATTATGAAATCAAATTGTCATTTGACTCCCAATTCTCCTTTTAATCCATGAACCTAGCTTTCCCTATAATCAGAATTAGCCCAAAACCCAGAAATAGCAAAATGAGTCAACTTGCCCCGCGTCGCCTGGCGGTTCAGCCAATATTGACAGGCGCTTCATTCAACAGACCCAGAATTGGGTAAGACGCCATGCGTCGCCTGGCGGTCGGGAGTGTGCTGCCAGGCGGTTCCTCTTCCAGGAACCAAGAACACGTACAAATGCATGTATCGCCTGGCGGTGATTCATCACCCGCTAGGTGGTTTCTGGAAAATTCCAGAAACGCAGAATTTCAAGAATAAATAATGTACAAACATCTAATTTACCATCAATCACACATTAATAACAGTATGAATAAAATTACGGAGTCTAGCTCCCCTAACCTAGATCCTTTTGCTTTAAAACCTTGACACTTGAGAATTTCCAATGATCAACTATGGCCTCCCTTTTGGCTTCCTCTCAATTCAGTCCCAACTTCACTCAAAACTCACCAACCTCAATAATTTTCGTGCTCAGTTTCTGGTAAAGGATCAAAGAGGAAAATACCATTTAATTGATTGTTAATGGCCATTCATTGTCCCATTATGGGCTGTTTTACAGCCACTCTTGGCTACTAGCTCCTTAGGGTTTACGTTAACCCTTCACATTCAAGCTAAAACCAAAATAAGGTTTAACTTAGGTTCTCCAAGGTTTGAACCCACACCCATGCACATACCAAGCCAATGTCAAACCATTCAACCAATTCATATTATTCCGCAGCATGATTATCATATATTTAAAACAATAACAAATAATAACACAAAATTGACATAATAGGACTTGAACCCAAGTTCTCTCACACAATCAAAGTACTCTCAACCACTTGAGCGAGTACTTTTCCACGTAATACCAATAAGAATTTAATGTCATAAATACTCTTCCCACCCGCATTTATTAATTATTTATTTATTTAATTAATTAAATTCCACGGGTCTTACAAGTATCGGCTGATAAAACTCGCAACGAGTATCATAGTATTCGTAACCTTGCATACCCGTACTCGCTATACTCTAATTGAAATTAAAAAAAAAACTATTAAATCATTAACACATTGATCTTAAATGAGTTATTTTTTATCAATTGATTTTAAAAAATCTCCATTTATTTGTAAATTGTCATTCAACACTATTTAAATGAGTATTATGCACTTTGTTTAAAATTTATGAATGTTATGCATTGTATTTTTATTTGAATTTATGGTTAAAATATGTTGCTAAATATTAAAATTTTCTTTTGTAAATACCTACGGGTACCCGTTGATATTAAAAAAAATGCGGGTACCCACATAGCGGATACCTGCACGGATCTGAGTACGAGTATGGAACATATATTTATCCAACGGGTAAGGTACGGGGGAGCTATTACTCGTACCATACCCACTCCGTTGACATCTCTATATATATATAACCACAATCTCTCTAATCGGTCATATAACCCATAAGAAAAAAATATATAACTTAATAGTGGTATCAGAACCGATGGTTCGAGGTGACTAAGCGCATAACCATAACAAAAAGGGGTAACCATACACCTAAGGAGAAATATACCATATGAAAAAAGAGAAAAAAAAAAGACTCATCCTTGAGGGAAGATTGTTGGGAATAGTCCAAGTGTAAGTCAAAGTCCCACATTGAATAGAAAAAACAAAGTTAAACACTATATAAGATGAAAGACAAGACCATAACTCCATTGCCTTAAGATTTTAGGGTAAAAGTGGTATCATATGTTTTATATGTGTAAGATCAATGTCATATATATAGATAGAACCACAATCTCTCTAGTCGATGTTGTGATCCATTCAGCGGCAGAGCTTATTAGGAGCTGGGGGTGGCCATGGCCCCCACAAAAAATTCAATTTTTTTATATTATATATATCGGTAATTTTTTAATTTTAAAATTATATATAATATATATTAAAAATTGGTAGAAGTTAAATTAAGTATTTTGTTATATATTTTATAAAGCATAACATTCAATGTTGATAAATAGTAAAACGTAAAATTAAATGTAATAAAGAATACAAATATTTATTAATATATTTTTTTTATTATATTTTTAATTTTTCACAAATTATATTCATCTCACGCTCTCACATTTTCTTTTTGTCCTATAAAATAAAGTTAGATACAAACTCATTATTTATTTTTTTTTAATTTCTCATTTGTTCTCTTTTATTCATGAAGAAAAAAATGTAATTCTATCGTCTCACTTGATACTAAAATATTTGTTTAATAGTTAGCATTATTTTTTATCTCATGGACCGTATATTCGATCTTTATGAATATGGGAGAGAAAATATTGTATTATATGTTTTTTATAATCATATTTTAATTATAACTTGATTAATATAAATTTTTCCTTTACTAGCTCTTAATTTTTTATTTTGTAATGGAATTATGATAAATTATTTTTTAATCTTAAACTTAAAAAAATATGTATATTGATGAAGAATAAAATAATATATTTATTTTTAAAAGTGATAAAAAGAAAGATATGACTATGAAAGTTAGACAAAGTTCAACTTCTTTACGTATCCCGAATTAGAGTAAACCTTTTTTAAGGTTAAGGAAATTACAGGTGTGAAGTTTCATATTAATTATTTAGAACATGTTCATATTTACATTAAAGAAAAATAGTTGAAAATTTTAGTTTTGATTCAATTATTGATGGGCTCAAAAATTTGAAGGAACCAAAGACAATCCTTTTATATATGTGTAATTTCTTTTATAGTTACAATTATACTAAATTACTAAACTATGTATTGACTTCTATTGAGTTAATGACAATAATTAAATATATAAATTTTGAGTATATTATTTGTGCTCTCCCAAAATTATTGGTCAAGATCCGTCACTGGATCCATTACTCTTAAACTTGTTAATCTAAGTATTAGATTAAATTATATGTTAGTCTCTTGTAGAATATATTCCATACTAATCTTTCAAAAAGTGTCAATTAATATTTTATTTATTGAATATCATTTGATATATAAATTCTTGGGTGTTCTATATGAGTTTTGTAAATGTGGTTGATGGAATTTGACTGTGTTTAGATTACTAGTCAAAATGTTTTCTTTATACGTGCATTTTTGGAATGTTAAAAATTTATTTCAATAGTTTAACCTTTAATGTGTTGCTTGATAACCTTTAATGTGTTGCTTGATGATCTATTATGAATGTATTACGTATACGAGCACATATATAGATGCAAGTACAAGAGTAACATCTTGAAGAAATTAAATTTTATTTTAAATTCTCTTTTTTATAAAAGAAATATTATATTGATATATTTGTTTTGTTATGTTTATGATATATTTTGAAATGCTAAATACTTTTTAGAGACCTTGTATTTGATTTATAGGAAAATGAAGGTTTTATTTTATTTTTATATAAATGATGTTTTAATAAATATTGTGTGTAGAAAGAGTAATGACTCATGGACTATGATGCAAGAATACGATACGTTGATACGTTTATTTTGAAAATAATAAGATATGATACGTGATAAATACGTTATATATGAATATTGAAATGTGTACAACAATTGTTAAAAACATAATAAATATATGATTGTTATTGTGTGAATCCAAATTAAAACCTTGATAGCTAATGTTAGTGATAAATTTAGAAACCAATTTATAATAAAAAATATTTTATTTATCAATTTATAGACTAATTATAATTTTTTGAACTATTTTAGTTACCAATGATGTTTAGTTTATAAATTTGTATTTAAATTGGTCACTATAGTGACTAATTATTTTTTGTCACTAAAATTAATTATTATTCAAATATTTTCTTGTAGTCTATTACGACTTCATGAATTAGATACTTTATTGATAAATATTGATAAAATATTCTAAAATATCGGATACGAATACGTGTCAGACACGGATACGTAAGCCAAATTAAAGTATCGGTACATCATAATATAGAATTGTCCCCATATACTTTTGTCCTGTATATTCTTTTGTTGTCTATTGATTTTAGATGGTTACAAGCTTGAAAATAAATGTATGAATATAAATAGAGTTAGGTACGAAGAGTCTCCTCATATAAATTTTCATCAGAGTAAGCCTAACACTAGAAAAAAGTTTAGTTTAATTGAAATTTAACTTTAACTTTAACGAGGAAGATCTTTTTTATCTTTTGAACTTTAATATATGTTGGACGGTAATAAAAAAAATCCAAGACAATTACATTAAATTTTTATATTACAGTAAATAAAATTTATTTATACAATTATAGCAATAAAATTACAATATGATAATGAGGTAGAAAATAAAAAATAATTATATAAAATATATCAAAATAATATTCTAAATGATACAAATAAACAACAAATAAAAAAAATAAAAAAATATCAAATGTGTGTCTTAGAAACAATTTGAGAAATTATTGAGTGAAATCGCAAAAAGAAAAAAAATATAATTAAGTGTATGATAAGATAAAAAATATGTTAGAAATCTAAAAAAACTTTTCAAATATCAACATAGTCAATGACTGAGAAATAAAAGAATTCTTCAAATGAAACAAAAATTAATAATAATAGAGTAAATAAGATAATTTTTTATATTATCTAGTAAATGAAATGTTTATGCTATTGAACACTTAAATTAAGAGTGTTAAACATTCTCGTGTCAAAGGAAAATAAAATAAATATTAAATATTAAAAAAGAATATAAATATTTAAATGTGAGATATAAAAAATATTAAATTGACATACATCATTTGAACATAATTACATAAAGGTTATGAATAAGATAAAAAATATATTGGAAATACGAATAAATTTCATGACAAAATAAACAATTAAAAAATAAATAAATAGAAAGTGCGTAGTAATATATATATATATATATATATAATATTACTTAATTGATTATAAATATTTTAATAATTTAAACAGGAACGATAATACGATGGAGATACATATTATGACGGATATAAAGACGAAGTCGAAGTGAATATATAAATTCACATAGTCATCCACATATCTAATTGAAAAAGTTAAAGATTTTCTATTCTCGTATCCGTAACTAATAAATGTGAAAATTCTGGCCAAAAGAACGAATTCGATAAATAATCACATGGACAAATTTATTTTTCAATCCTACTTAAAAACCGATAATCTAGACAGCTAATAATGTTAAATTACATAAGTCCAATGTTCTTTTTGTTCCGACCATTTTTAGTACCTAAACAATCATGAATTGCATTCCATAGATGAAGAAACATGTCTCTTCTATCACATCAATGATCAAAAGTTTCAAAGGTGTTGAAATACTACAATATCATACAGTTACAGTACAAAGAAAATTGGTAGATGCTAACTCATTCATTGAAACCATTCAAACTAAATTAGAACACTTTAACTGACCTCACCTGATAAAGTGGACAGACAAGAATGATAGGATAGTCTAGGACAGTTTGTTTGGCACCGACGGTCCAGATGTAATATTCCACCATTTGAAAATAGATAACTCTATAATTGATGAAATTCTAAAACTTTAAACAAAAAATACATGTTAATATTATCTAGTATAATTATTTGATACCAATTGACAATTTATTTAAAGCCTTAGAGAGGAATACAAATATTAAGAAAAAATAGATGAAAAGAAACAAGGTTTAATAGTACTTTAGTTTCAATATTTATTTGATTGATTTAATGTGATTTTTTTAATATTCTTTTGCCCTTAATGCATTTTCATTAAATTGGTATTAACATTATTTAAAAGATGATAACGTCTTATTGTCTTGTCACCCTTCTTCTCTTCCATTGTGGTTTATTTCTTTTGGCTTTGTGCTTGTGATTTATCGATATTTTGGATGGGCAAATAAACTAAAGGGTAAAATCCTTTGCTTAATTTCACATTATGGTTTGTCATACTGTACTGTATGGCTCAGCAGATCGGCTGAGCAGATCAAAGACAAGCGGTCGCAGGCCGCCCATTATAGACGAATCTCATATTGGACTCTAAGGTGACTGGTCCATCGGAGTCTCAGCTCTAAACACACTAAATCGACTACCCGTCGGCCATACAAATTAAACACTCCATCCGCTTTCATTTTCAATTGCACTTTGTCTACACCTTCATGGAGACCCTCACCTATAAGGACACCCGTCAGGCCGAACGACCCTCGGTCGGTCGGCCAAACCAAAACCTGAACCAATCAGTTAGCCATTAATTGAGATAAAACAAGTCAGTATTCAAAATTAAAAAGCAATTGAGCCATGATTAAGGAACCCTAATCATAGGCCCACACCGGAAACTATAAATAAGGGCCCAAGGTAGGTTGGTGAGGATCTTTAATTTATTCGCATTTATTACAGCAGTTACAATTATCTATGGATCTGCCCTAACTAACTTAAGCATCAGAGCCTTTTAGACAGGTACTCTCCAATCGCCCCCGCCTGACCGACCGGAGGAGAACATTTATTACAGCAGTTACAATTATCTATCGATCGGCCCTAACTAACTTAAGCATCAGAGCCTTTTAGACAGGTATTTCAAAATCGCTCGCCCTTTTTACAATTATCTATCAAATGGAGGATTTGACGAATTAACTGAGGAAAACACATATAAAGGATTAAAGGATAATTTAAGTGTTGACAGTAGGTGCTTGGTTCCTACACCCCGAAACACATACTAAAAACTATCAAACACCATCTAGTATAGTTGTAGTTAATTTTATTTGGATGGAACGAGTGTAGTGTTAATGTTTATTTAATATTTCTTTTATTTAAATTAATTTTTAGAAAATCTTTCTGTTTTAAAAATATTTTTCATATAAAAATAAAAATTTATATAGTTATTATATATATTTTTAAGAAATCAAGATCGAGATATTTATTTCATATATATAATTTATAAATAAAACAAAATAAAAATTCCTTCGTACACGTATTTCAAAAATCTTTAAAATCCTAATATATGTAGAGTATAAAGAAACTCTTAATGAGGGAGAAAAGAGAAATGAAAAAATGGTGACGGAAAAAAAAAAAGAGAAAAAGGAAAAATGGTGGTGGAAGTCGGATGGTGGAGAAGAGAGGAATAAAGGAGAAAATGGTGGTGGAAGGTGGTTAATGATAATGAGAGAATAAAAAAAACTGATACGTTATCATATTTTAAACAGTATTAATACAATTTTAACATAAAAGACAACATCTAATCCTTTTAAATAAAATAGAACTTAGATTAAAAATAAATAGAATCAATCCAACCAAAATACTAACCAAAATTCCAACTAAACCAAAAAATAAGCTAAAACCATTAAATGCTTATATAATAATACTATATATAAATAAAGGGAAAGACTGTAAAATAATTATGAATTTATAACTTTATAAATTTGGAAATATAAAACAACTACCTTTGAAATACTTGAAGTAAATTATATTGTGGTCCTAACATCCTTGCTTGCTTATCACAGTTTATGTTAATAAAGAATGACTGTGAAGGACTCACAAATATTTATAAGAAAAAAAAAAACACAAATACAAAAAATATAAGTAAAAATAGTCCAAAGACAGTGCCATCCATGCCTTTCGCAATACATGTGGTTTTGCTTCAAAACAATGACACGTGCTATGGTGTAGGAGCCTAAGCCTAAGCCTATGTATATACGATTACGAGATAATTAACATATAAATAATAGGGATTGATTATTGAGGTTGAAAATTAATGCTATAAACTAATAACAATATTAAGATAATCTTCTTCATATAGTAAATTCATTCGATCATCAATTCATTTACTTCTAAATTATATGATTTATTCCATTTATGACTTCGATATTTTTATTCTCATCTTTTATTTTTTGAGATAATTTAGTATGAATTATTAATTAATGTATCACTGTCTTTTTTTTTCTAAAAAAATCAATGATTCATCCTAAATCACGTGAAGGAATCAAGAAATAGAATTAACAAATGAGAGTTATAGTATTATTTTTCTATTTTAAAATCATTTAATAAGCATCGCACGTATAAACTAACGAGATAAAAGTAAAGCTGCATGGATCTGCATCCAAAGTTAGTTCATCCTACAAAATATATATATCTAAATATTCACATATCAATGAACGTAATTAATGAATAATCAAACTTATCTTACACTGATCCCCATTTGTGTCAAATAGCATATTCCTCCAAATTAGCCAGTAATAAGGTTGTTCTCCGGGAGTAGAGGCTGGACCACTAATCCCCATCAAAAAATAAAATAAAAATTAATATCAACTTTCAACTTTGAAGTTTAGTTAAATTTATCTAGGGTTCTTATCGTTTCACAGGAGAAAGTTTATAGTTTATACTAATCTCATAATTTAACACTATATATTAATTTTATACATAGATGCGAACCTCATCTAAAAACGATATAATAGTAGTATAAAAGTAATGATGATGATGAAATGTGTGTATTGATTTCATAGTCATATGACAATGGTGATAATGTGAGTATTAAACTGGGGCATTACAGGGTAAGTGGCAACAACATAGGCATTGGCTCCCTCAAGTGTAGACATGTATTAATGTAGGAAAAGTTGAGCATCTTGAGGTTGGGGGAGAATCATAGGTATGAATTGGTCAACAATGAATGGTTGAAAATGAGAGAGAAGGGAATTAGGGTTCAACATCTAGGGTTGGTCGCCTCTCAATGTGAGACAGCTACTTTTTTAGGGTTTTATTTTCTTTAGTAGTAACGCACGTTTGCGTGTCAACTTGGATCTTCTATGTACTGCCGAAAATGACATACACTTCTTTTCGTTCATGGCTTACATCTGCACCCTTTGCCACCACTGCATTGCACCTGTCAAAAGGCCTCCAACTCAATTTTTTCTAACTTATTTATGGAAATTTTCGTATCATTATATAACTAAGATTTAATTACTTTTTGATATTTCTTTTCGTTGTGAATTCTCTATTTATTTTAGTCTCAATTTTATTTAAATTTTTTTATCATTTTTTATAAATTTTTTTAAATTAATCAACATCAAAACTGACACTATGATTATGTTAACTACACCAATAAAACAAATCATCCTTATTAATAGTTTCAATTTTAATAAAAAATCTTTTAACAAAAAAGACTAAATTGTATAAATTTTTCAAAAATCATGACCAAATTAAAACTAAAAGAGACTACAGAATCAACTTGACATTGTTGAAAAAAATAGAAAAAAAAAGTAATTAAACCTATAATTAAATTATAATATAAATCATATTTAAATCTTATTTTATAAGATGATTTTATAAGATATAAATATACTTATCATAATAATACATTTGAAATTTATTCTCATAAAATTTGTTAAGTTATATCACTTGTTATTATGTTTTTGTTCAATTATTTATAGACATCCAATCTTAGGTTCAAGTGAAAATCCTACATCGATAAGAAATATGACTAGAAATGTAAATAAAATGACCATTTTACTAAACGAATTTGTAAGATTATGTGAGATATGAATTTATTTATTGCAATTTATAAGACTGAGTAGACATAATATATGTTTACTAAATAAGCTCATATATTTTGAACTTTGAAATCATCTCAAAGTACATCTACTATTTGTTATTACATCAAATTTTATTAAAATTAATGATTCTTTTCAATAAATGTTTATTATTATTTTAACTTTATTAAAAATTATAAAATTAGGAGAAAGAGTTAATAAACAAGAGACTAGCCAAAATTGTAATTTTTAATAAATCATATATATATATATATATATATATATATATATATATATATATATAGAGAGAGAGAGAGAGAGAGAGAGGTACATTTCACTATCAATCTTACCCTTATTAATATAAATTATTTTATTAATTGTTCTATTCTTTAAATTATATATCTATTTTTTTATAATTATTTTTTAAAAATATGCTAATTAAATTTAATAATATTTTTATTATAATAATAATTATAATAATTAACTTTTTATTTTTTTTATAATCATAAAATAAAAGTAGATACACGTTTGTTTATAAAACGAAAATTCTTATGTATGCTTTTGTTGATTCTTTGAAATGAAGTAGATGCATGTACAAGGATTTTAGTTTAGATTAATATATATTTGAGTTCGAAAGAGAGAAATTCAAATGTAAGATGATTATTTATAAAGGTGATATTTGTTATAATGGGATACAAATTTGAATCCACTATTTGTTCATCAACAGTCTAATACCCTTTATTATCATCATCATTACATAACATTGTTAACTGTAATTCAACTTTTAGTGCAATTTGTTCATACCAAAACATGAGTGGACTCTGACTACACTAATTTCACATCTTCAATGTGTAAAGTAAGACACAAAATTCAAATTCATTTCCTCATCAAAACACGACATCGTTACTTTTACTCCTTTAACGTTGTTAAGAAAAATGTTTCTTGTAACAAAAACATTGAACCATGGATTATGAAAATTGAAACCTTCTGCTGTAATGTAAGACCTAAATATTATTTTAAGTCATCATTGACTTAGATATATATATATATTCGTTTGGTTTCAAAGCATGATTTAATAGAAAAATTCACCGTTTGCTTCACATCCAAGAAATTAACAGCTAGAGTCATTCCAAAGAATATTCTCTACATCGCAAAATTTCAATTTCAAATCAACTGAGTTTACAAAAACAGAATCATTTAGGATACCTTCCCCCACGTTCTGTGGGCTTCGTTAAAGCTAATATAAAGTAGAAGGAAAAACATTCCTAAAAATTGTGATGAAAATAATCACCTTAAATGATCAGTTATGAAGCTCATTTTGCCCCATCAATTTATTCATACTTTATTTTCATTAATCTTATTACATAAAGTATTCGTTTACATCTATAATAATATATAAAGAAAGATTCTTTTTTTCGTGTCACATTTCAAAATATCAATTTTACCCTTTAAAATATAATTATTTATTAAATCTTTATAAATTGACCATTACTTTTACAATCTTTTTTTTCTCTATTTATCAACAATTATTTTCTTATTTTTTTTTTATATATTTCACTTTATTTGTAGTAAACATAATTTTATTTTATATATTAACTTAATGACATTATATTATCATCACATATTAATATAATATCACGCAAATTTAAAAAAATGCTTACATACAGACACGATAACACATGTATGTACACTAGTGTATATAAAAATAGTTTAACATCATTTCTTTTTAATTATAAAAAACTACTTACAAGTAATTAATATTTATATCATCAATAATATATTATTGATTTTTATTTTATATATATATATATATATATATATATTATAATTGCTTACATTTTCCTTTTCAAATTTAAATAATCTTATTTCTACTGAAAGATTCAAAATTTTAAACATGATACTAAGGATTCAATTGTTGAATTAAATTAATCATTTTTTAAGATTCAACGAAGTATAGGTGGAGAGTTTCATATTAAATCTTTGAAACTTTTCAAGGAAAATGTTCTCAAATATGAGAATATCCAATGAGTGTAAGAGATAAAAACTTATTTAAATTGAGTTTCATATTAAATACAACTTTAAAACTGTCATTTTTTTCAAAGAAAAACCTATAAAGAGATTTCAATACTAAGTTATATATATTTTTGTTATATCAGTGACAATAATTAAATATATAAATTTTGAGCATATTATTTTAACTTCTTCAAAAATTTGATCAAAATCCGTCACTAATGAAACCTAATTACACATAGTACTTTTGATTGTGGCAATTATTTTAGAAATCATATTTGTAATTATTTTCAATAAGTAGAATAATATAAAATGATTATAGCAAATATATATTTGATAATTATGAGGAGGAAATGGGAAAATAAATGGGAATTTGCAAAAACTCAGCAGCAGCCATATGCCTACAGCTAAAAATGACCAGGTTGTCAATTTAGATTTCAATGTCATACCTTCATCGTAATCAAAATATATTTAAGAAAATCAAATCATTCGGGACAACCTAACACAGAATAAGATGAAATATTTTATGCCATATTTTACGCTAATGGATTTAGATTTCAAAGACTTAAGTAACATTGCATGTTGAATGCATTCTATTTTTTCTTTCTTATTATATATTATAGATTTTGAAGAGCTTGTACCACATAAAAAAAAATTAAAGTCGATACAAACTTTATTTTATAAACTTGTAGGAATGTGTAAGTAAGTCGAGCTAATTTTTTTTTTTTACGATAAATTTAAAGCCATTCGCTACCTTATCTTAGTAAGATGTTATGTTTTATGTCACTAATTATTATTAGTTTTTTTTTTAATTCTAAATTTAAAATGTTTAATTCTTTTATCTATTTATTAAAATGTTCTTCCTTATAGCAATTGAAGAATTACATCGAATAGTGTTGGAAGTGTCACATCTACTAGAGATAAGACCAATTCACAATATATAAAATGAGTGCAATCTTGGAAGTGTCACATCTATTAGAGATAGGGTCAATTTACAATATAAAGTGGGTACAATCCTCACCTTATAAGTTGGTTTTGTGAAGTTGAATCATACTTAAAGTTCACTTTTAACAAATTAAAATATTAGAATGTATCAAAGGATTACTTTTAAATAGAAGTGAAAGAATATATTTATTTCAAATAGAGACGATGTCAAATTATAATTTGTAAATAATTTTTATTTTCATGTTATTAATTTATGATAGTTTTGGTTTGAATGCTTCAAAAATGTAATATTGTTTTGAAAATGATTTCAAAAAGCACTAGAATAATAAATTAAAGAAAATTGCATAGGAAATAAATATTAATTGAGAGGCGTGGTGATTTTGGATGAGAAAGTGGCTATGACGGCTTCCATTGTTGTCTTCGTAATCTTTCTTTTTATTTTGCACACCAACCTACAGTGTTTACAGAGTAGAAAAATAATAGAATAGTTTATGAACAGTGTCCATTATTTTAGGTATAATAATAAAACTTGTGATCATGAGATTGTGACTTTTCAAAAGAATAATGACTCTTCCCTACATATGTAGGGAAATTCACCTAACTATTCTTGCTGCATCGTGATATATATATACACATATATTAAAAATTTTTAAAAAAGGGAAAAGAAAAGAAGAAAAAAAGGAAAGAGTTGAAGGATGATGCACTTATTATGCAAGAGTTTTTTGTCATATACAAGTGTAATAATTTAATTTACTTTTTATATTCTGATATTTTTTTTATTAATTATTGATAAAAAAATGTAAGATAAAAGAAATATTTTCTAACTCATGTTCAATTTCTCAAAAGTTAATTCACTGAATATTTGTATGCATAATCACACAAGTCAAGAGACTTAAAAATATGACTTTATTTAGGCACTGAAAATGTAAATAATTAACAATAACAAATCATGATAAATGATAAGTTTGTTTAACATTCAAAACAAATTTTGTTATTAAACCAACTTTTGCATAGATAATATATATATCCCCTAAACTCAAAGGAAAGCACCAAGGAATATTAAGACATTATTATAATGTTAATAAAAGCATATGATAAAAAATTAAAAAAGTTAATATAGCCTCTTTCAATTTTCATATCATAATGATTTGACTTAAGTTATAGAGTAACCAATACAATTAGGTGTTAGCAATAGAAGAGGCAAAAGGCATATATGCTTAAGGGGAAAGAAAGAGAGTTCTATTCTCTTGGAATCAAATTTATAAACATCAACTTGGAAGTATATATATATTTTTTAATTTTATAAACCATTTAAATGTAGGAATTGTTAGAAGTTAATTTTTTTTAAGTCTAATTCAATTTCACAAAACCGGCTTGTAAGGTGATGATTGTACCCACTTATATTATATATTGTGGATTGGTCTTATCTCTAACCAATGTGTGACTTTCAAC
Source organism: Vigna unguiculata (assembly GCF_037176805.1). Lineage (NCBI taxonomy): Eukaryota > Viridiplantae > Streptophyta > Magnoliopsida > Fabales > Fabaceae > Vigna > Vigna unguiculata. The sequence continues at coordinate 45,245,869 of NC_140795.1, read as the reverse complement.
AAGAATAAGTCAAACATAGAGCACAATGACGTATTATATGTTATGAATATTCATGTTGGATAATTATGTGTAAAAACTTATCATATTAATCACAATTATATTTTTTAAAAAGAAATTATTACCCTAAAAAGGGTGAACATAAATTTTTACAAAATTTAAAGACTTAGATTTGGAATCCAACGTAAGAATGAGAGACTTCAAAGTGTGCACGTGTGTTTGGTCCTTTTTTGACAGAAGATTCAAAGTAATGTGGAAAAGAAAGGTATTTTTAATAAGAAAGCATATATGGTTAGTGGAAATGGTAAACATCATGAAAAATTTATAATAAAATGTGAATTGAATTCAACTTATTTGTGCATTAAAGAGAATTTTCTTTATCCTTGTCACTCATCAATCTCCACCTCATAGTGATTGGTGAACAAAGCTTCCGTAACGCTTTTGTAAAATGGGATTTACACCAAAAAAAGTTGAATCCGTAACGTTCTATGCTAAGTTTTAATTTTAAATCCTTCGCCTATCTTATTTGAATTCAATATATTTGAATTTGGTTTTGTATTTATTGAAAGGCAACGTAGAGTAATTTAATTATTCCAAAACCCAAAGTTATATTCTTTTTGTGAAAAAGTTGTTGAGGTAAAGTTGCATCAATGTTATTCAGATTTCTTGGGTTTAATTACTTCCTTAAAATATTGGAGATTGCATGTGATAGAGATAAAAGAAATTAAAAAATAAAGTTGAAAGATTCATTCATGTATTAGAGTTAATTGGTAATTATCTATGTGTAATAAGGCTTTAAGCCCAATCAGAAGTGGGTTGTGTTATATGCTCTAACTAGTTACACATATGGGCCATTTTTTTCTGCACTCCATACTTTCCATGTGCACCTCCATCAGGGTTGCATACTTTCCCTTGTCTGAGTTGTAATAAATCCAAGGACAAAAATGTTTTTGTTTACACAATTTGCAAGTTATTTTTTATATATAAAAAAGATAATTTTGGACTATGCAATTTAAAAATAAATAAAAAAATTCATGAATTTTGCGATTTAGAAAACACTTTTAGAGTACACAACTTGAAAGCTTTTCTTATATATATAAATAATAAGTTTTAGATTATGTAATTTAAAAAAAAATCATGCAAAATATAATTATCATATTGTCTTCGCCCTATCCTTATTTGTGTTGTGTCATAAATAGACCCAAAGAAAAAGTGTTCTGAATTATACAAATCTATAAGTACTCTTTTATAAACTAAAAGGCTTTCAGTTCAAAAATCATTTACTTTCAAATTGTACAATTGAAAGATACAAGCAAACTACATAATCCAGAACTTTTTTTTTATGATAAAATGGCTTTGGATTGTACGGCCCAGAAACTCTCTTTCGTAAAAAAAAATAACTTTACGATTTGAAAATAAAAATAAAAAATAAAAAACTTCTAAATTGCACAGTATATACAATTGCAAAAAATAATTAATGTAAAAAATGACATCTAGATTGCTCAGTCCAGTCCAGAAGTAAAAGAAAACTTTCCAAATAGCACAATTTAAAAATCATTTCTAATAATGAGAATTTTCGTATTTATGGAGTGCATAGAAAATATGGGGTGCAGAAAGAAATCGCCTCATATAGAAAACAATATCAATATTTATATGGATTTTCTTCTAGTCGTTTCACAAAAAATTCTAAATATTTTGTTGGAAGTTTTTAATAAGTCTAGAGAGGGCCCAAGATACTTTCGGCTCTTGTCAAGAGCATACCAAGAAATTAGAGAAGCTTTTTCCCACTTTCCTATTTTTTTCTTCTTGCACCTCTTAAATTTGACCTTTGTATATTTATTACAAAGATTTTACTTTTAATTTTTTTCGAATAGACATTTCGAAAGATATTTTTGATTCAAAACTATTTTTCAGAATATTTAATCTAAAATATAAAATAATTTTCAAAATATTTAATTCAAAAAATATATTTGAAGGTTTCAAAAGATATTTTTTGAATTTAAAAATATTTTTTGGAACACTCAATCCGAAAAATATTAAAAAAATACAAAGACTTTTAATGTAACTTTAATGAATGGTGGTTTTGAAATTACAGGTTTTATAGGGTGCAGAAAGAAAAAATGGGGTGCAAGAAGAAACACCAAAAAACTAATGAGATGGATCTAACTTTAACGGGACTTTTATGTGAACATGTTTTCTCTTTAATAAGGACGTCATGTTAGTGTTTTTCTTTCTACACCCTTTGTTTTTCTTCTTGTACCCGTTACATTTTTCAATAAAAAAATTATCAAAGACAGTACAAGGGTGGTGGTTATTTGTGTATTTGTATGTGTCTACGAGGATGAATCAAATTGAATTGATATCATGATAATTCAACCAACTCTACTACAATTTTTTGATAGGCTAATGACATAATGAGTTGATTTGTTTTATCAGCTCTATCAAATATATATATGAATTATTCATGTTAGAGTAGGGTTAATATTTTTTTATATAATATTTTTTATTATAAGTTTACTAGTTGGTTAGTTCGATCAACACAATATGTTTGACAACAATGGGTAAAACCATTCTAAAATAAGAGGCTTATGTTTTTGTCTTTAATGTGGTTCTATAAATTGTGTTTCCTAAAGTTTATCAGAAGAGAGAAGAGAAGTGAAAGCTTTTGTTTACTATGTTTGCCAAATACATATATTTCAAATTTGGCGAGAGTAACAAAAACTAAAGATGTTAGAGATTAAAGGTGTAAAATAGGTTCCAGTTCATAAGTTAACCCAGATTATCATAGGTTTGAGTGTGGTTGAGTTAAAAAAGATTTACTTTTTTTTTTTTAAATTTAGGTTAAATTCAACTTAGTTTACGTAACTTGAAAATTAAACACGTTTGATCTGGGATGAAAGTGGATCGATCTCCTGATTCACCAACAATAACTTTTATTATTTTTTATTTTAATTATTTACAATTTCTAATTTTGTAAGTTTATAATTTAAAATTTTTAAATATCGGAATTTTATTGAACCGTGTTTCAATAGTTTGAATAATTAATTTATTTGTTTCTTCAATTATATACACTTTAATTTTCAAGTGATATCTTTATAATAATGTTTGATGAAATTGGTCATCACTTTAGTTACAGTACTATAAATAAATAAGTAGAATCAACTTTGATTGAACTACAATAAATAATAAATAAATTAGAAAAACAAAATATCCTTAACTGAATCAACCTACTTAATCCATAAATTTAATTACAAAATTTTAGACTTACCATAAAATAAGTTTAATTGTGGTAACTCATTTTTAAGTCAATTTATGGTGAGTCAATCTGTATAAACCAAGTCAATTCCCTTTGACAATAGTAAAGAATGATTTTAGAGACTTAATAAAAATATTAGTATTTATAAAACATTTATTCATTGCACTATTTGATTAACAATCATTAAATTTTTTTAATTTGGATGGCTGTTTCAACTCAACAATAGAGAAAATACATGAATGTAGAAGAAGCATTAGTAACATAACTACATGTTTAAAAAGTTGAGTGTTGTATTTTCTTTAAAAGATGAAGGTATAAATTAAACAGAGAAAATTTGCCCCCATGAAAAGTGAAGAAAGACCAATCTCAGAAAGCCAAGATTTGCGATGAAATGATTTTACTCAGTGACAAGTTTACGTAAAACCAAACCCGAATCCTAACTTGGTGGGAGAAAAAGTCTGATCCTATAATTACCATTAACACGAGCCTTGTACTTTGTTGTTTCAAGCCATAATACATAGTTATATGTGCAGTTATCATTCCCAGGGTGCATTACTTTCTCCCAAATCTGTGTATTACTTTCATAGTATATCATTAGCTACAAAAAAGTTGATGATTTTGTAGGCTTACTATGACAAATGTCAATGCCTCTTCTACGTAATCATTGCACGAATCATCATAATAACAAACTCTAAATTGCAGCAGCATCAAAAGGAAACTGAAACAGGCTTATTCTTCACTCCTCAATTCTCACACACCCTTTGCTTGGGGCCAAAGAAGGGAAATTTCTAAATCTGGAATACCCTTTGTGCTCAAATGGTATCATTAGCAAAACTTTCTGATTTCTTAATAGTAATTTACAATCCCCAGTTATCATTTCAACTTCTCCACTTTCAAAACACTTTTCATACTTGGCTTCTTATCATTGGTTGGATTAGTAAAACCCTTTAACATATGTGAGTCTTTTTGAAACTTGTGGCCCCCCCACAAAGATCCTGCTAAATAATTCTTATTATATCAGCAACCAAAGTTTCAAAGTTGCTTCACCAAGAAATACACCAGAACATAGACTCTCTCTGAAATGGGATTTTAGACTATCAAAATTAAGTTATGTGGTTGAATCCTAATGTTTACATTAACTACGCCACAAATGCTTATGATCATAGTATATATATATGTATATGTCAAAAATAGGCCCATACATTTGATAAATGAATTCAGTGGACACCAAAATCACAGAGAAATGTAACTTTTTTTTATGATAATCACTATGATGGCAACCCCATTTATTTGTGAAGATTATAGGGGGTTGGTAAACAAATCTAAATACAGAAAAGAATGTAAAACATATAACACTCTGAAGTGGAAGACAAACCCAAATCACATCCACACAAGTAAAAGCACGTGGTATGGTACTCAGTTGAAGAATTCCCAATTGAACTTTGGAGGACCTGAATTATGAGTCACTGAGGGGGGTTGTTGTGGTGGGGATGTGGACTGCACAGGGATTAATGGTGGGGCAGAATCAAACAACTCCCAGTTTGTGGTAACTACAACTTCTGAGGTCGAATTCCTTGAGGTTTGGTGGTGGTGTTGTTGTTGTTGTTGTTCCTGGTAAAGTGCTAGAGAATTCTCATTTGAGTTCCTAGGTTGTTCTTGTTGCTGCTCTTGAATTGGTGCTAAGGCTAACCTATTATGTCCATTTGAATGCTTTTGATGTTTCTCTGTAACAGCAGCTCCAAATCTCTGTCCATTTGAATGCTTCTGTTGTTGAGGCTGCACTGCAGCATGGTCTCCATTGCTGCTAGGCACAGAATTCTTAACCTTCAGCAGATCAAGAGTTTCAACATACTTTTGAACTCTTTTTACCTTCAAAAATGAAGCTTTTTTTAGAACCATGAGTGAAGGCAAATTGAGATATTGTGAATAACACAAATGAACATAATGCATCTAAGTCTCCTAACATTACCTGCATTTTCCTCTGCAATTTCACATCCCCATCAGCCATTATACCGTCCAATTTAAGCAATTGATTCATCAACAACTCAATCAGATTCAGAACATCTGTTTCCACAACTTTCCCACCTTTGCTAATGATTGACTCAAAGGCTGATACCTAACCAATTCCAATCACTCATAATCAAGTTTTTGCAAAATGAAGAGAAAAATTCATAGTAATATCAGTAGCAACCACAATACATACCCTCCCTGCGAGCCTATCTACTTCCAAGCTGATTTCTGAGATTGATTTTGCAGCTTTCTCCATCTTAGCATTCTTCCTTCTCTCTAACAACCTCTTCTCTTGACTAATAGGGTCTTCAACAAGCACTATCTTGGATTTATCCTTCACCCCAACCATGTCAAGAAAAGCCTTTGAATCCCTCTCCTTGTCTTTGTAAAACAGCTTTTGGTCTTCATGGTGTAACCCAGTTGATCCTGACAACATCTTCTTCAACTCCCCTGCAAACCCAGAAATTATAAAAACAACAATCACCAAAACCTAGAGATTGATAACTTTTGTATTATTCCTCAACCAGAACACGGAAATCTAACATAGTGAAAACTCTAATTTCTATGAAATAACAGGAACAACATTAAAGTTACCTAAAACTTGTGTCCAAGTTTTGTCTTACAAGAAAAAGGTAAAGAAACATAACTGGCAAACACAAACCATTAAAACTTGAGAAAAAACAAATTACAAAGTCAAGAGAGTTACCAAATGTAGCTTGAGAACTAATGTTGACTTCATGGTAAATTGAACCATACTTGACCCTAACTCTAATTGTGGGAACAAGAACTGGGTTCCGATCCGAATCAGCGGTTCTCATCTGAACCAGCATTCCACCAGGTCTCATCTCCCATTCCTTTGAACCAGGCTCAGATCTACAAGCAGCTGAACCTCCTGCATTCATGATGGAAGAAAGACCATTCGTCTTGTGATTGTTGCTACCACTACTGTTCCTCATCCTCATCATCTTCTCTCACTCTTCAACTTCACAACTACGCAACAAAAGGGTGTGTGCTTGTGAAAAGGCCAGAGAGGCTTAGATCTCTGAGGACTCAGATTCTCTACCACCCATGACAGAAACCACACTGACCCAATTCACCGAAAGCCTGCAAGAACATGTCTCAGAAATCTCTGACCCCAGCATTCCACAGCAAGAGAGAGAAAGACACGGGATAAAAAACACCAAAAGCTTTGAACTTGGATAGAGAGAGAGAAAAAAAAAAATTAAACTTGGACCAATCAATGGCTTGTGAGGAAGAACTACTCCAACCCCCTCAAAAGTTGAACCTGCCAAGGGTCAAGGCACAGATCTTTACACTAAAATGTGGCCGAGTTTCAGAATTTTACAGCATAATCTTGAATTAGAGAAAAAACAAAGAGCTTGAACAATCTGAAGCTGTGTTTTTTGGTTTTCTGAATGAAACCGAGGCGAAGAAAATTGAAGAGAGTGAGAATCTAGAAAGAATTTGCAGGGAAGAGGAACTATTTCTCCCTTGCTGTTGTGGAGAAATCAGAGGGAGAAGAAAGTGATGAAATGAAGACAGAAAAAAAATAATAATATAAAAACGAGTGGCCAGCTAACTATGCTGACACCCTGTGATATATACTATACATTTAATTAATTAATTATTTAATTGAACTAATTAAGTTTTTAATAATTGTCCTTAAAAATATCATATGATCAATTATGCTTTTGTTTCTTGTGCCCCATTAATAAGATTAGGCATTTCATCACCCACTGATCAAATTGTAATTATTTTTGTCCTTTCACTTTAGAGAGCATTTTGACTTTGGGCAAGTCTGAATTAATTTGTTTTAAAATAGTTGGTTTATTTTTTAAAAAGACTCTTAGCGCAATAATTATTTTGAAAATAATTGAAAACAAACATGAACTTCGTTTTAATCTTTAGTTCCCTTATGCTAATTAGTACATGTACCATGCACAAAAGGAAGAACTTAATCTACATATCACTCTGCATGATAAGCTAATTATTTTTATAGCAATTATCTTAAAATCATATTTGATATCATTTATATTGATACATAAATTTAAAACATTTATATCAATTAATAGATACCAACAATTAATTCACAGTAGCAAAAGTAAAAGATACTAACAATTAGTTCACAGTATGGATAATTTCTCTTCACTAACAATTTGTTTAATCCTCAATAATTTAGAAAATTAATAATAATTAAATCAATTAATATAAAAAGTTGAAAAAAAAAATGGTGGTTGGAAAGTAAGAGAAGAAGACAACAAAAGCCGGCAAAGCAATCTTAATTTCTTCATAAATGGTTAACAAAACCGACGGACGAAGAGAGAGTGTTAGAGTTTGAGTGCATTTTGGTTCAGCATAACGATGTTGTGTCCCTAGTTCTCTGAATGCCACGTGTACTTGTAGGGGTAGTTAGGGAATTTAGGGGTAGACCAATGATTGATGCTGTGCAGTGAAGAGTTATACCAAGTTGTTCAAACAGTGAATCTTTACCCGCCAAAGCTTCTCATTGGTCACTCGCACGTGCGATGTCTCTCCTTGCAAGCAATTTTAACCTAGGTGAAAGTGAAACTCAAATGAAACCATATAGGGTTTGATTACTTGGTTCTAGGTTTTTTTATGAGTACTTACACACGTGCTGATTCCTTCTTTTGTGCCTTTCTTTGTAACAATCTATAATTTAAGAATCAAAACTTCACTTTTCTTCTTCCAATTAAATAGTAAGTCATATCATAGTCCTACTTTTTTCATCTTTTAAAAAAAAAAAAATTATGCAAAACTAACCATTGACCCATTTGTAATAGTTGTGAACTAGTTTTGGATTTTTAATTTCATCATTAAATTTATATTTTTGTAAAAAATAATGATTGTATTTGTTGAAATTAACATAGAAATTTAAGTAATAATAATAATTTATTATTGTTATTACATGTGATCACCGACGCTTTATTTTGTTGCATTATATAATAGTTGAAAGTATCTAGATGGAAGTGGAAGAATTCAAAAATGGAGGCCAAGCACTTTGGTCCCTTTCGATTCAGGTAAAATTTCGTTTTTGATGCCATTTGCATGCCAATAACTTCATTTAATGGGAACATTAGGTTAACTTGTCTTTTCCTCTATTAATCAGACAATTACGATATCTGTCCTTTTTTCTATCACCATTTTATACTTTTTTTTCACATTTTCTGTAAACTAACCTACCACTTAATATAACTCTCTTTCTTCATACTTGCTTAATGCTATAATTCATTTTCGACTAACTACTTTTGTCGTTAACTCCAACACTTCATCTTCATCAATGCTCAATCTCATTCTCACCATTGCAATCTTATTTTCTTATATTTCGTTGGATTAAATATGTTTTTGTCCGTCAATTTTTAGTAAATTTTGGAATTAATCTATTTTTGAAACTGTATACCAATTTAATCTTTCAGTTTTATAAATGTATGGATTTAGTCATTTTTACCAAATTTTGTTAAATTTATTTGATATTTTAAACGCATTTTATAATAATATTTGAGTTAACATTAAAGCGAAAATGTGTCAAACAGTGTAAATAATTCAAATATTATCACGAAATGTGCTTGAAACGTCAGATAAACTTAACAAATTTTTATTAAAAAGACTAATTCACACATTTTTAAAGATGAATTACTAAATTGGTCAAAATTTTTGAGGAAGAACTAATTCCAAATTTCACTGAAATTTGAAAGATAAAAACATATTTAATCCTATTTTATTTTAATCTCTCCGAAAAAAAAAAGTTAAAAAAAGTATATTGTGAAGAAATTAAAACAATGCCATCGTTTTCTTACGAAAATATAGGGACTAGACATTATCAAATTATTATTTATAGGACTCGAAAAAATTTGGTGTTTAAAAGCGAAATTGAAATGACGGGACTTATCTGTAAAATAGACAAGCACCATGTTTAATTTTTGTTTCTTCATGTATATTCTCGTTTTCGTGTTATAATAAAAAAAAAGAAAATGTTTATTTGTCTTGAAGCATAAATAAAAATTGAGTAACCCTATTTAAGGTTTTGGAGCATGCACTTGGCAAATGTAGTACTACTGAAAGGTTTCTTGTATGGGAATATTGTTCCTTATAATTAAGAAAATTGAGTGCAATTATAATATCTCAAGTGCAAGAGTATTTTCAGGTACATGAATGATTTCATTTTAAAACAAACACTTGGAAATTTGTTAAGTTAATTGTTACTATCTTTATTTAAGTATATATTTTAACTGTGTGTGAAATTCAAATAAAGTAGTTAGTTTCTTAAATTATTTTATATTTATTGATTAGTTCTATGAATTATGTCAGTAATTTAGCTTATGAGTTCCAAATTTATAAAGTTATAAGATAGTTTTGCAATGCATTAGGGAAAAAACTTAGATGGAGAAGGAAGAAAAAGAAAGATGAAAGGAGATGAATGGATGCGGGACACGTGGCGTGCATCGGAGGCATGATCATGATACTAAAAGATAAGCAAAGTACATATTTTTCGAGCTATTGTCTCTCCTCAAATTCAAAGGGTGTCTCCCACATTTACGATCCACCGACAGTTTCGCACGTGCGAGGTTAGTGGCACGTGACAGAGTGCTGCTGGTTTACATGGTGGTTGTGGGTTACCCTAATTATGCAAATATCTCTTATATAATTAAACAAAGTATTATTTTAAAAAATACTTCACATTTTACATTTATATAATAATATTAAATAGTTTACTTCATTTATTTTTATTATTTTTATTGTTATTATAATAATAACAATTAGACTTGACTCTTCTTATAATTGAGTCAAGTCTAATTGAACTTCAATATTTATTTACCTTAGTATTAATGTTGTAAAATACTTTTATTTACCTTAGTATTAATGACGGCTAATATGATTTTTATGAAAATGGTTATTAGAAACCACAAATTTACTATATCTAATGAATTGGCTAAAGTAAAAAAAAAAATTGAAAAGGTTTTACTTTATTGTTACATCATCTATTTTTTTATTATATCATAAAATATAAATATTCATTTCTACAAAATTTCATTTTTTTTTATTTATAAATTTTTTAAAATGTATAAATTATATTAATACATATTCTAATAAAAAGTGTGTAATAAAGTGGTTAAGGAATAAAAAGAGAGAGATGTATTAATTTTAACTCATACAAGGTCTAATAAAAAAAAGAACTATGTACAACCAATCAAACATAAAATTAAAACAAATAAATATGTTTTTGTTTAATCATAGAGTGTATTTCTTTAAAAAATAAAATTTAAATCTTTGAATATATTTTATTTTTAAGTTTTATATAGTTAATTTGACAGGAGATTTTATAAGAAAAAGAATAGTGGAATTAAAGAGCGGTAAATATCGTTTTGCAAAGGGATGAACATCAGATAAATTTTGAATAAAGGGATGAAAAAATGAAATCGATATATTTGCAATATTTTAAAAAGTTAAAAAGATAAATCGAAAATATGATTTACAAAATAAAATATATTTTAATTACCTTTGTAGGTTGTTGTTATAGATTATATAATATGCAATTACACCGCAAAACAAAGATGTCGGTGTATTTCAATCAAAGTTATTCTCTAATAAGATATCCTAATTTTTATACTATTATATATTCATATATCATAATTAATGCATCTTTGATTACTAATAGAGATTAGATATATGTTCTTTTAAGCATCCATAGGAATTAGTTTTTAATAATAAATTGTTGTTTAGGGGATGGACAGTTGACAATGAGACATTTGATTGTTGACAAGATACCCACCAATTATAGGTAAGTAAAGACTTTATACATAAAATCTCATGAAAAGAATATAAAAAAGAAAAAAAAAACGATTTTTCTCATTATTATTCCTTTTAAAAAATGAAAATTTAACATTTGAAGATTATGGAAGATAGTTAATCAACTATAGAAAAAATATATTTACAAGTATACAAATGAGAGTAAGTCTCTTATGAGAGAATATCTAACCGGCTTTGCCAGATTTATCTTCTCACAATCTTACATTTTAAGGATCTGTCCCCTTTCTTCCAATTACATTTTTGTATTTATTTTCTCTTCTTTTAGATGTAATCTTATGAGAGAATATCTAACCGGCTTTGCCAGATTTATTTTCTCATAATCTTACATTTTAAGGATCTGTCCCCTTTCTTCCAATCTGTCCCCTTTCTTCCTGGTTCAGAGTTCTTGCCCAGCATAAGGGACTTAAAGACTCTTTTATAGAAAAACTTTGAAACCTGTAACTTGTTGAACCGGTTTTCAAGTGACCGGTTACCTAGAGTCTAAGTCATCTGGTGACGTGGTCTGTTATTTGAACGTTGTGTGTTTTTACCCTTTAGTCTATTACCCAGTCATGAGTAAAATTACTGTGTCACAGGTAAGAACACTTTACTGTCCTCTTTTGGAGACTACCGTGGAAATCATGTCTTCAGGATCTTCCTCAAGTATTTGGTCTGAGTCTTCATTATCAGAAGGGAAAGAAGATCCAGGAGTTCCTTGTCCGTGGCTTCCTGTTTCTTCATAAATTTCTCTATATATCCTTTCTTTTTCAAATCTTTTAACCAATATTGGACTGGCTTCTATAGGGAAAGGATGAAATTTGTTTCCCATAAACTTTTTCCAGTATATTTTGGTGTTTATGGTTTCTTTTAAAAGGATATATTCGGTATTATCCTTTCTGGAGAAATTCCAATTTGACCCTTCAACGTAAGCTTTCCAAAGTTGGTACTGGTATAGTTTTTCTTTGTTAAGTGATAAACCTTTCAAGAGACCGTGTTCTAGATGGACATGGGCCTCTGGATTTGATTCTGTGAATAGTTTTATGACATGTGTTGCCACACTATCAGGGGTTGTGGCGCTTTTTGGGGAAGAGGTGATTTGTAAACAGATATTGGTCATATATTCTGCCTATATTTCATTTACTACCGAGTTTATCTCCTAGGTTAGAGAGTTGAATTTTTCGGTGGTAGGTGGGATAAGAAGTGTTTGGAGACATCCTGCCTCTAATAATACTGAAGGACATATGACTATGTCTCTATATAGTTGATTTTTAAAGGTTTTTAAATCAATTTGAGCCTTTCTAAAAATGAATTTTATTTGGCATGTGCATTTTGTGGTTACTGTTTTGCAATAGTCCGAAGACTCTTGGCATGGTGTTTTTGTGTCCAAATAAGTCTGGGGTTTTACAAATAATTCATTGTAATTTTGTGTTTCTGCATGAACTTCAAACAAGAACTCTTGTATGACTTCGAATTTTGCAAGAAAAATGTTTGGGTTCATTTGTGGTGAGAAACTACAAGAGGCAGCATAGGTATGTGTTTGGGTTCTTGGTTCAAATGTCAACCCTGTTTTTATTTTTTCTTCATCAATAGTTCCTAGCTTTAAAGCCATTTGGGCTTCTTCTAAGGAATTAAAGCCTTTGTAAGTAGACCAAAATTGGTCTTGTTTTGCCTCAGAAAGGTCTTTGAAGGAAGTATAAACTCCTTTATTTGGCCCAGTAATTAGGGCATAATGTGTAAATCCTTTTCCAGAGGGAGAGGATGGTGAAGTTAACAGAACTCCTTTGTTATCTGCATTACAGAAATTGTATAGTGCGCTAATGATGTTTTGTTTCACCTTAGTGACTTGGTGTTCATTTTGAACTGTGTATTTTGGAATATTCCATATGTTATCAATTAAAACATTTAATTTGACATTTGTGTTGTCTCTACCAGGGAAATGGTAGGTATTTGTGAGTATTGGCAATTCTTGTTTGCCATACTTTGTGTATTGTTCCATCACAAAGGGGGACTTGACTGGTTTAGGACCTGAAAGTCCTTTCTTTGTGTTTTGTATAAATTCCATTTTGGAGTATCAGCTACAAATGCTCAGACATTTTATTGCTTAACCCATTTACTTTTATAGGTTCTGATATTACTGAAGAGCTATCTTCTTTGCCTAAATGCAGGCTATCAAGAAAATTATTTATGATATCGTCTGTTTCATCGTAAATTTTTTCAATATTTTTGTTTGTAGAGGGATTCAAATCTCGTTACAAACTAGTTTTGTATTATTTATTATTAAACCATTATGCATCACTATTAATGTTTATAAAAGGCAACTCAAGAGTTTCAAACTTATTATGATACAAAATTGTCTATTAATTGGCTGTAATTCATTTCATTTAATATTTATCTTTTAATGGATAATAAGGACAATATATTTAATCTGTGTAAATTTTTATTATTTTTAGTTTTGGCTCTTAAGAAATTCTTTTTGTTTAAAATTATTAATTCTAAAATTGTTAATATTATTCTATAAGTTATATTTACATTTGGAAAATAATTTATTATTTTCATATAATTAAGAATGTCAATCGGTTTATCATTTTCCAATCTTATCATTTCCTTTAAGATGTTTAGTTTTGCAGATAAATCAAATCCATTAAGATTCAATAAATTATCATGTTCAAAGATTTTTCAAGATTAAGCATTTTTCAAGTGCCTAAAATATAAGTGGTTTTAATAAGGTCCTTTTCTATTAATAAATCTCTCAAATTTATGTCAATATTATTTCATTGGCTTGAATCATATGTATTTTCATCAAGAGTAGAATCATCATTTACTCTCTCAATCGCCTCCTCCCTATCATGAGTTTGAGACTAACTACTTCTCTTTCTCGTTATTTTTACCTACATCTATATTAGTATTATTATCTTGTTCATTCAAAGAACACCCACATATTTTCTAATTTATATTCTTATCTATTTTTATAAATGTATCCATAGCTTTTGTTTATGATACAATTAAAGTCTGAACTTTTATCTTCTAGAGTTTTGAATATTCATATTTTTTTTAGTTGACATATCTATATATTTATATATGAAATAAAAAATCATATATACAACACTACTAAATATAAGTATACAAAAAAAATGAGTTAAAACAATCAAATTTGATTTTAGTTGTCAAGAAAATAAACTCGGTGATGGACTTGTAGTACATGTATACTTAAGATTAATCATTAATAAAACAATTAAAAAAATTATTTTAAAGATCAATTTGATCGAGATTTAGGGTAGAAGCTTATTAAAACATATATATATATATATATATATATATATATATATATATATATATATATATATATATATATATATATATATAACTTATTTATGTAATGAGAAACTATCATAATATTAGATTTAAAATTAATAAATTAAGACCTTTTTAATAGAAAAGACAATTATAATTTGATAAAGGACATTTAATAAGTATTTGCAAAAGACAAATGAAGTAAATAACAATACAAGTTTTAATTTTTGGCTTTTAGCTTTTTATCTTATATGATGCACCGTTGCATTAAAAAGAAATAAATGTCAACTATCTTTTTCTACCACTAGAAATATAAACAGTGAGACTCATGCACAACATATCAGGGATAAGAATAAATTAATGGATATTTACTAATGATTAAACTATCAAAGAAATGTTCAAGAAGAAAATAAGAAATTAAGGAGTCGAATAAGTACATCAGAAGTCACCGATAGATAAAAGAAGAAGATAGAAATCAAAATTGATAGTAAGATAATAGAGGTACATATCATTCTCTCTTTTTTTTTTTCTAAATTGTTAGTTCATTAAATACCAATATTAGTATGAATAAAAATTAATTGTTACTCATAATATTTTAATTAAATTTTATTCTCAAACATAATTTTACAATTAATTTAATAGAAATACATTAAAACTTAAAAAAATTTGAGACTTTCTTGTTTAGGAGACCTAAAACAAGGGTTTTACTTGTTTAGGCTTTAAACCGACCATATCATGTTCAAAATGTATATATTTCAACATGAGATCATCGACTAACTAGAAGTAAGATGTATTTACCATATAGTTACAAACTTGTTAAGTTAAATTTAAAATTCTATTCTTAAAAGTATTAAAATATTTTTAGATTAAATAAAAGTTAAAAAGGAATTTATAAGTTCATAAAAGAGTATAGATCAAAGTAGAAGTTGTAAAACAAAATAAAAGTTTATTTTGCATTTTGAATATTTCAAAAGAATAAATCTGATATTGTTCACTTGTTTGTTTTTAAAGGATTTATACATGAAGTTTTCTTCGTATATTTTTTGTAACGTCCCATTTAATTATTAAGCGAAATTAAAGGAAACGTCACACAATAATAGTACTGTAGCGTAGTCTTGGGGTCCTTAACACAACCCCTACAGTCTGGGCACACTACGATGTCGACGGAAACCATATACAAGTCTAACAAAAGAGAGTATAGTAAATGCATAAAACGATACATGGGCCATAGCCCTAAAGAAATCATGAAGAAAAACTCCAGCCCAGATGGCTAAGCATCGGAATCACCATGCCCTTGTTGACCACGAGAACCTCGCCCATCTGCTCTCATCAATCAAATTGATGATCATCGCAAGAAAGAACAGCCACATACAATACAACCATGCAACAAAATGGGTAAGCTAGAGCCGGCAACATATTCATCATACAGTCAAATATATTTTCATCATCCCATATCCATATAACAACCAAGCATGTTATGACTTTTCATTCAATACACTACGACTCGACTTGACTCATCCGGATACGTATAACTTAGTCGGATTCAGCGAATGTTTGCACTTGTGGTGGATACCTCTGCTCACCCCCGAGCTGCTCACCCCCGAGCTATGTGTTACAAGTGTTACAATGGATCAATTTTCCCTCACCACAAGGTTAGCCCTTAATGAATTTCAGGCCTCCTGCTACTCTCACCACAGGAGTCAGTCCGCTCTAGGTGAGACTAACTGACTCCTCAGAGTGTCAGGATGCAACCTTACCTTGAATCATTACCTAGTTATACAGATGGGGCACTACCATGAACACCCACTACCAGGGGCCATGAAATTACGTCCCGACCACTGAAGCGCGACCCTGAAACTCTCACCTAGAGACCCCCAAGGAATTATGCACTGACACAGACAAAATACGATCATACAATCAAATAATATTCACCATGCAAAGATACCCTCATTAGATCAACCTTTAAAGTCGTTACCTTTCAATTTCCAGATCCAACCCATTCCAACTTATCATAATCCATCCATGCTCATAGGATTTCAATTCATCACAATTTCATGCCACTTTAAAAATGACCCACTCACTTAGTTCACATGCCAACTTTCATACTAAACCCATCATTTACAATTCATGAATCATGCTACGTATACCTCATACTCCATTATATACATATCACTCATCATATATTCATACCCAACCAAAGAGATCATCCAGAAATAAACAAACATCCAATCACATCACTATCTCACCCAGCACCTCGCTCAGGCTGAGGGGTCTCGCTCAGGCGAGTCCCCCCTTCCGCCTAGGCAAGGACACAAAACAGGAACAGGAACAACGTGGGATCTCGCTTAGGCGAGACCCCTCTCGCCTGGGCGAGTTGTCTGCTCGCTCAAAATTAAAGAGTTGGCCGCCTGGGCGACCTTGGGCGAAAAAGGCTTGGGTGACCCTCCGCCAGACTCGCTTAGGCGAGTCCGACTCGCCTGGGTGAGATTACCAGGTCTCGCCCTGGATTCACCTGCAACAGATACAATTTTTCCAAACCCTTCAATCATACAAGGTATCTCACGCACCACAAATAGCGATTTATCTATACAAACATCCAACATGCTCAAACAGATCAAAGACAACCCAAAAACAGATTAAGGACAACTCAAACACGAACCCTAACTTCCCGTACCTAGAAAGGGTTTACGCGAGGCTTTGACACTGGACCACAAAGCACAGCAGCTCGAGAGATGGACTGGAAAAATGGAGCAGAAGACAAAACTGAGGTTGAGCGGACTTGTTCGAGATGAAGAAGCGAACCCTAGCAGAACTCTTTTGGCAGCGGAGGGAAACGACTACGTTTCTGTGAAAGAGTGCAAGTAAGTGGGTTAGGGCGAATTAGGGTTGGGTTTTATCACTTGGGCCACCCTAGGCCCATTTACAAGGACAAACCCTTTACTTTAGGGCAGAAAGCATTAAGCTAATTCTAATGGCCTTACATTTTTTAAGTGGGTAATTTAAATGATGGGTCTAGGATATTATGCAGCTTTATGATAAACTTTGAAATAATCCGAAAATGAATCACTAATCAATTATAATAACTTTGAAACTAGTAAGTGTATTTTCAATTTAATGATAATCAGGAATGTTTAATTATTGTACATAGCTTTTCCAATGACAAACGTGGTTTTTCTCTTTGGCACCGTTAGAAAGAAGGGAAAAATGTTTTGATTAATTGATATTTTGTGTTCTTGATTTAACAACGAGTGCGTACATTTTAAATAATTTCATGAAATTATTATTTTTAAATAATCTAGACAAAACATTATCTAAAACTGCTTCAAAATTAAGTGTCTAAACATTAAACTATTTTTATCATTGTCATATTCAGAAACACTTATTATACATATAATAATTCATAATACATGATATTTATTGTTCAATTAATCTAGACATATATTTCAATTTTTGTTAGTTGGCTACTAGCCTTAGCATTGAATTCCATGTCTAAAGATTGCGATAATTTTTAATGTATGTACTCTTACGCAATGCACCATTATATATTACATTTTATATTTAAATTATACGAGTCATTATTCTTATAAAAATTGCCATAGGGATCATTTTTATTATACAATAATGTGATGTTTACAATAGAAAGTACTATTAAGAATATCAATAATATGAGAATCAATCTATATAAAAAGATCATTTATTTCAAATTTGTAAAAATTTAAGTTTATGAGTCTTTTTATTAATTAATACAAGAAATCAGGATATCACAATAAGTTAAAGACTGCATTTAAGTTAAAATTTTAAAGTAATAAATTTATGACTACTTCTACTTAGTATATGGCTCATCTTATTATTTTTTATTTAAAGTAGGACTTTCAATTTACTTGAAATTATTAATAATATCCTTCTCAAGTGTGTGACTCCAAGCTAGACACATTTCTCTCAAGTAAAAGCATTATTTTAATATAAAAGTATTAAAATTGTTGGACATGGAAATAATATGCCTTGAAAAGTTTACATTGTTTAAGATATGTCAGAGAGTGAGTGTTAGTAACTATATAATATGTTCTAAGTTCATGATGTTTATTGTCCCAAGTCAAAAACACTTTGAGATAATGTTTGACTTTTCTTATACTCTTATAATAGAATGTTGTGAGTTGTAGTTAAATTTTCATTCCAGAGAGTGTGAATGTACTTGTGATCAAATGGTTGAGAATAATTTATGAGTATTATAAAAATTTGCACATATATAATGATTATTCTTTGGTGGTCTTTGGACAACAACCGTGATTTTTCTTTTTCGCATATGGAGTTTTCATGTTATATTTTTGTGTTTTTTGTTTATATTTCATTTATATGTTAATGTAGTGTTTCTTGGAGGTAAAAATGATAATATTCTTAATTGATTATGTGTTTTTTCCAACAAATGGTATCAAGAGAACTCTGATTTTGTAGGATTTTTTCTTGGGATACTTTGTGATTGTAGTTTAGTCTGATTTTTCACAAAATAAAAGATATTAATATATATATATATATATATATATATATATATATATATATATATATTCCTTTTTTTTATCTTTGCCTACTTCTAACTTATTTGAAATTCGTAACATAAATCATGAACACAAAATATCATATAAATATTAAGTTTTAAACCATAAAAGTCTTGGTGATTAATTGATTTGATATTACTCGTCCTAATGCATATCTAGTATCATATTTATTATTATAAAGATATATAATATGTTTTAACATTTGAAGGACTGTTTGAAAACATTTTTAAAAGAAAAGAAGAAAAGATATACAGATGAATCCTAACGCTTGAACTGTTTTTTGCTTTTTATATTATTATTGTTCACATATTTGTAAATATTATATACTCTATTTTACCTCTATAGCGTACCAAAAAAATTATATTATGAAACAAAATCCATACATTGACCCTACTCATATATGGTCAGTTATTGTATCACTCTCCGTGAGTTTCCTCTAGTCGTTGCTATATTATTTTAAGGAGAACATATTGCAACAAGTCAAATTAAATTATTACATCATGACCTATAATTAAATTCATTTCTAATTATTGGAAGATTTTAGTTTACTATTAATATAATAAACGTATAAGAAGATAATATTCTCTAACATTTTTTTCAAAGAATCCCCTCTCCTATTAATTATTAATTGGAGTTTTAGTTAGACTTATTAATTTATAGAAATGAGATTTACCTAATAGAGAATAACGTATATTTAGTGAAATTTAATTAAATTTCATACAGGAAAGTTTGTATATAAAAAACTATTAGATAAAAAATACGTTATTAATATTCTCATAAAAAAAACTGTAGTTATGTTATGTTTAAAGTTATATAATATATATCGTATGTTATTGGCATAATATAATTAGTTTTTAAGTTAATTAAATGGTTTATTTTTACAATTTAATTAAGTTATCGTAATTACATGGTTAGAGTTGGGATAAAAATGAGATGATATGAGTGCATGTTTGACTATTTTTCAAATTAAAAATCATCTTCATACACATTTTCTTTTTTACGATATTTCAAGAAAGAAATTATAATTGTATTAATATCAAACAAGATGTCAAATTTAAGTAGATTTTCGATCTAAAATATTAGATATTACTCATATTCGTATTTATAACCAATTAATAGGATAATTTTTTTATAAAAATTGGAATAGTTTCAAACAGTACATGTGCAAATGACTTTATTTGTCATTCTTAAGTTAGAAAAGTTAAAAATAAAATAAAAGACTAGTTCAATAAATCTAATTTATAAGTTATTCAATTTTAAGAGAAACACAGACTTTTCTTCTTTCAATTAAAATATTATTTTAAATATCATATATATAGAGAGATAGTTATTTCAACTTTTATATGAAATATATATTATCTAATGATGTTATTTTTGTTTAAAAAAAAGACATAACACATCAATATCCAGATATTTAATTAATAAGTAAATGTATACAAATTAAGAATATAGTATGTAGGAAAAAAACTTAGATAGTAAAATTTATAAAATGATGATAGTTGGGGTAAGAAAATTTATAATGAAGAAAAAAAAAAACTATTATGTAACACACTCATGGAAATGGATCTTATATGAAAGATAATGAATGTGCTTATATAGTTAGTTCCATGTGGAAGAAATGGAGTCATATGCACACACAAAGGTACGTAGTAGGGTAAAGAATGAAGATTAGAGAAGAGTAAAGAGAAATAGAGAACCTGGTTGATGGGACATGGAGAATACTGATAAAGATGATAATAACACATGTTAGGTAGAACTAGAATGTTTGTACAGGTTTTCTGATAGCGTATGGTTAGTGTTGTTGAAGCCACATGCATGTGTAAGCATGTGAAGTGGGGTGTGGAGTGTGGTCAAAGTGTGAACCAGAAACAAGTCTTGTGATTTAAGGGAATTACAACAATCCTCTGCACAATGTATTATTTTGTTGTTGCATGTTCATGTTCTTGTTGTTGTTGGAAGGTATTCATGTTGTTGTTGTGGCTTGTTTTCTGGTTCTTTATCAGAAAACAGTTGCAAAACATAGAAACCTATGCACTCACTTTCAGAACTATGTAATATCAGTGTCCGAGGCAGCGTCACGGACATGTCTAGATCTTCAGTGTGATTTTGTCCATTCTTTTCTCCCTTAATTGTGAATGATTATTGGTTGGGATGTGTGAGTAACAGTTCATTCATTGTCTATATCGTTGGTTAGAACACATATCACATGCAAAAACTTTGTTTATTAATATGTATCGGTTTTCTCCTTTGCTTAATTACAATGGAAAATGGTAGGGAAAGGTTTCGTTTTATTCTCAACTACAACATGCTTCCACAACAATGTCTGTTTATTTGGTGAGGATATATATATAAGACTAGGGTTTTACAAATAGGGTTTGCATCGCAAGGTTTGAATTTTAAAAAAAAAAAAAAAACTAATCATTTTATAACTATAGATGGTTCAATTTGACCTTTTTTTTTCAAGATGATTTGATTTTTTTTTAACAAATTTAGTTTGATTTTCTTTTTCCTACCTATATGATTTAGTTTTTTTTTTTTTGTTCTATAAAGCTACTTATTTAAATTCTTTTATCAATCCATTCGTTTAAAGGGAAACGGCAAAGTAAAAAGTGTTGGATACAAGAAAACGATTAGAAAGAAAATATTTTCCTTGATACATATAAAAAAAATTACAAACTAATCAACTTTTCATTGAATTTTTACCTTTAATTCAAACCTGAAGAAAATAATAAAATTCTTTTGAAAAATAGTATTTTTCAAAATTACTCGTATTTATGAGTGATCAGAATGGAGGGGAAGGAAGAAAAAGGATGTGATTGTATTGTTGGGTATCAGAGTACTAGCACACGTACTCACAACTAAAATAAAAGATGAAAATAAAGGAACAAAAATAGATAATATGCAATGAATATAATTTATTCAAAGAAAAAAAAAATTACATACCATTCTCTAATCCAAATGAGAAAACAATGACAACTCCTCTCTTGGAAATAGGAAAAACTAATACAAGGAAAACCTTATTGGAGAAACTAACCTTCCCTCTTAGAGGAGAAATATTCCCTCGTAATTCTTCTCTCAATCAAAATAAAGTAAAAAGGAATAAGATGGGACTTCTTTTCTCACATGTATTTGGTACGCCTAATAAGTCCCACATTGTTTATGAATCGAGATCAAACGCACTTTAAATAATTCTTCCTCTTTTCCATTCTTTCATATGTCTTTTAAGGACAAAATCGTGACGAAATTTCATGCTTTAAAGCAAACAATACCTTAAGAACTAGTTTTTAATTAATTAATTTATTATTTTTAAAAATAAAATTATTTTCATGATACTTTCGATTCAAATGAACAAATACATTTTTAATTTGCTTCATCATCCTTTTCTTTTCATCCATTCCATATTATATTTTTATTTTCTTCCCTTAAAAGGCAAGAAGGTTTCAAGTCAAATTATTTTCATAAAGTGATTTGTTTTAGCTTTTTTAAAAGAACATAGTTCAAGTTTTACAGTTCAATGGGATTCAATTCAGTTTCTTTACACTTTTTTATTGATAAAAAATGAGTCTATCAACTTACAAATTTTTTTAAGTAATAATTTCTAGGTGTGTTTATTGCAACTACTTTAAAGATTGGGACCGGTGCTAATACACTTCACCTTAAATTTCACACACACAAAATAATCCGTTGAAAATATGAACTTTCCTTGTAATTATTGGGATCGAAATTAAGCTACATTTGACAAAAAATAATCTTATAACGAAAGATTAGTGTTACATATATTTTGGAAAGACAACTTTTTGTGTTGATGAGTGAATGATTATTTGTTCTAAGCATAATTAAGTAAGGATACACGTCGGTTCAAAGTGTCAAATAAAAGCATTGTAAAGGTAAAGATATGGTAGGGTGTCTCTGTACTTGCAAGTAGTACTGTCACATTTGAAAACAAGAATCTAACAACTTTAGTTAACGAAATTAGAAGACATAAAGAAAACAAAACAAGAAAATATATCACCGAACATAACATTATTTAACACAACAATAATCGCATAATAAGAAAGAAACAGAGTACATAGACAATTTTTCATCTTTCTCTGTCGTACGTAGGAAAAATTTAGGTTAAATAAAAGAGGTGTCGGTGGAGAAAAGTCCAAAAAAAAAAAGAAAATTTTCTCTTTAGCAAAGAAAAAGAGATGTTTGGTTATAGGGTGGAGAATTCCTTTGTTTGTGATGCAGAAATTAATGTGTGTTATTTGCAGACATTGAAAAGTGTGGAGGTCCAAGTGGGCAGTTTTGAGAGGGTTGAATTGAATGATGGTGAGTTACAATGACGTTTGTAATATAAACTTGGAAAGTTTGAACTTTTGGCCAGAAATGGTTGTTAATTGCTATGTATAACCAAAACCCAGCTGCTATGAAAAGGATAGAACACCATGCAATTGCAATTGCAAGGTTCAGATGCTTCCCATACACCCAATGCCATTATCCCTACGCAATTGCCATCATCTTATTATTATTTTTTAAGTCAAACAACCATTTTTCCAAATATTCAATTATTTTTCTCAAAATAAATTCACACTTTTTTTAATAAAATGTATTCTAATCACCGATTTATCGTGTATAAATGGATGCAAACCTCATCTTATGATTAATAAGTCAATTTTATGGGATTAAGTTACACTTAAATTTAGTTATTATAATGGTATTAAAATATGGGTTAAATATGTTTTTGGTCCCTCAAGTTTAAGTGAATTTTGAAATTAGTCTCTTTTTGAAATTTTATTCAATTTAGTCATTCATCTTTAGAAATGCGTGGTTTTAGTCCTTCTTACCAAATTTTGTTAAGTTTATTTGACATTTAAAATGTATTTTATGATAATATTTGAGTTAATAGTAAAGCGAAAATATGTCATACGGTGTAAAAAATTCAAAAACTATTATGAAATGCACTTGAAACGTCAGATAAATTAACAAAATTTGGTTAAAATAACTAAATTCATGCATTTTTAAAGATGAAGGACTAAATTGATCAAAAGTTTTGAAGAATGACTAATTCCAATTTCACTGAAACTTAATGGACCCAAAACATATTTAATCATCACTAGTGCAAATTCGCGTTTAGACAGCGCCTTATATGCCTCAGTTCTCTCACAAACGAGGTAGATAGAGACGCGGTGGCATTTTTGTGATTTAAAACAACTTTTATGCCTCAGTTACCAAACAACCGAGACCTATGAGCGTTTATGCCTCGATTATATTTCCAACCGAGGCAGTAATGGTGTGAAAAATTCAAACATTCCCGCTTTTTTAAAATTCAAAAATAATGAGGCAATTTTATGCCTCGGGTCCCAATGAACCGAGGCATATAAGTGTTACTGCAGCGGGCCTTTTCACCCGAGGCCTATAATTGGCAGAATTTATCAACGTGTTTTTTTTTTTGTTATTTTGCGTGAGAATATGTCTCGGTTATGCTTTGAACCGAGGCCTACGGTTATGCTTTGAACCGAGGCCTATTCACGTTTATGCCTCGGTTTCGAATCAACCGAGACAGTATAGCTTATTAGGTTAAAAAACCCCAAATCGCAGCACTGTTCCTGTGTCTTCTCCATTCACAAAAAAATGCAGCCATTGGTTCAGAGATTCTCAGGCCGCGCCACCACTGATTTTGGTCCTCCACCGCACCGGTTGGCCATCAAATTGGTCGTTCTTGTTGGTCCTCCATTTCCAGCGTGAATCTCGCCCCTTTGTACGGTTCATTTTTACGTTTTTGTTTCATTTTTGACTCAGCTCTATCACTTTTTTTGCGTTTTTTTGGTATGTTGTTGAAACCCACACCACCAGACACCACGCGATACCTCGAAACCACTGCGGCACCATAAGTCTTCCGCGAGCCACCCAACTTGTAGATCTACAAGCAATAACAGCCAAACCACCAATCCCAATGGAGGCCATCATGAAACCATCAACGCACTCTCGTGAGCAAACCACCACTACGAGCTACACTTGCGAAGGCCAGATCCAAACACCATGGCAACAGAGAGACACCACCGCAAGGTCTGGACGAAGCAAGCCACCAAAGTCATCGCGACGAGGAAGAAGTTCTAGCGTCGCGCCTAGGTTGTCGTCACAAACCTTACGAAGGAGACGCGTTCAAGGAATGCGAAACTTCTCCACTGTGCAGCCACGAACAAGACAGACGCGCCTCCACTATGCGCTCAATTTTCTTTTTTTTTTTTGAATTTCTGATACACATTAGGCCCCGGTTAGGCAGAAACCGAGGCAGTAACTATTAAATATGTCTCGGGTTTGTAACCGAGGCATAAAGTACTACCTTTTTACCTCGTTAGTATATGCCTCGGGTGCGCACCCAAAGCCAAAAGGTGAAAATAACTGTTGTCATATCCCTTCCTTACACTAGTGCCTTAAAATATTTTAGATCTGTCATAGTAGGTTTGTTTGATCTACCAAATTACTATTGGATTATTCACAAATATCTAATTTCACGTTCCAGATGTACATGTTTCAGTGATGTGAAAAGATATTGAAATTTCCACAATTTACGGTATATAAGTTTGTTAGATCTATTGTATCACATATTATTATATCATCATTAGATTATTTACAAATAGAATATATAAGTGAACGTAAATCTTATTCTATCAGTCGACTTATTAATAATTACTCTAATTTAAAGTGCATTAGAATTTGAATTTAAAATAATGATACCATTTTGAGATGGGAATTTTATATATTTTAACTTTTTCTTTATTAGTAATTTATGTTTGATCTTTCGATACGAAGGACATAAATTATATAAGGGTGTTTTTATCTCTTCTAAGAAAATGTTTCCACATAAAGAAATAAAATCTTCACGAAATATTGTGTAGTTTTCATTGACACATCAAACGATAAGCTATTTTATCTACCATAACCATAAATAAATAGTTGATATGGATCACACTTCTGCTTCATGCGTGCTCTTAAATATTTAAAATGTAATAAGCATGGCAATATCTAGTAACTTCAGCTTCAGGTTTGCATACACGTTACTTATACATTCATTACGAGTAACCCAAAAAGTAAAAAAAAAAAAAATCCTTTTCGTAATAAATAATAAAACAAGGTTGAATTTGCCCGAAATACAAATTCATGTACTAAATTTCTATTTAACTATAAACAATCAAAGTTGCATACAAAATGCTTAAGCACTCGACCATACACTCTAATCAAGTAACATGAAAATTAAAGTTCTATAAGGCAGATTATTTAAGCACGTTTTCTTAATTAAACAGTTTCGAAATTGGTTTTCAAAATCTATAAATAGGTTTATCTATTACATCTAAATAATAATAATAATAATAATTTGAGTATTATGTAACTGTAGGATACCATTGGAGGTAGGAACTTTAGGGTTGTTGCATTTTATATGGCTATTATAAAAAGATGTTATTAAAATTTATTTTAAAGTTATAAAAAATGTGAATGTATACAAATAAATATAAAAACGGGCTTCTTTTTTATGATTTTTCATAAAATTATAATTTAACAATAAGAATTTTAATTTTATGATAATAACTACTCATGAGTAGTTTCCTTTCATTTTTCAATTAATAAATTGATTTATGTTTATAAATGTAAAAAAGATTAAAAAAAACGTAAAAATAATAGTTAACAAAATTCCCGTTATTAATTATATTTATATGTCAACATTGATGTAGGTTTATTGTTTTCGTACATGGTGTTTTTTGTAGTATGTTTTGATAAGAAAGAAGGTAAGAGGAGAAGATTCATTTCTTATTTTAAGGACAAAATTAACATTCAGGACAAATAAATTCAGTAAACCAAGTTTAGGTTAAACTTTAATACAAAAATCATAACGCAGTTCATTTTAATAAAATAAATCTAAATAAACATGTAATTGTTTAAAATATTAAATTTGAGCTAAATCTTTTTAATTTGCTTGAGTTAATCATGTGTTGTATCAAGTAAAGTGTTTTCTAGCTTATCACATAATTATTATCCAATTCCTTCTTAATAGTATTTTCTTTTTATGAATGTTAATTTTAAAATCATTTCAGGCATTAAATTGATAAAGATGGTGATTTAAAATTTAATAATTCTATTGATTCGAAATATTAATAATAAATAATTATTAAATAATATATGAAATAAACAAAACATCATGGATTCTTAATATTTAAAATACATGAATAAATTAATTAAATATATGTTTTCATCAATTATTTTATAAAGTAAAATATTTTTTTGTATATTTTTATTTTTTATTGTTACTTTGTTATTATCTTTTTAGACATTTTAGGTTTTATTTAATAAAATTAGAAAAGATAAGTATTTACTTTGCATACTTTATTTTACAGATATGGGAAAATATCAAAAAAATTAAGAAGAATATCAACAAAATTTGATTATCAAAGTTATATCCAATGTAATAGGGGATATATCGATAAAGTTGGTTACTCAATACAAAATTAACTACAATATTGCAGGTCCAATCCAATTCGAAAAGTTTATAAATAAGGGACTTGACAAAGGCCAATAGGAACAACTCTTTGGGGTGAGAGAGAAAAAAATAATTATTTTGGTAGAAGGACACTTAGCATAAAAGAAGAAGAGGTAAATGTGCATTCTATGCATTTTGAAGGCTGAGAACATTCATCTTTATTCTTGCTAGACATAGGGTTTTTAATATTCAAGTTTAGATTTATCGATAATACATTACGACTTGTTACAATAGGTATGAATGCTAGAGAAGGAATTAAAAGTATAGTAGTATAGTGTTTAGTGTTTATGCTTTTAATTGAATCATGAAACTCAATCCTAGTGAAGCCTTCATCATGGAGTATTTATCATATATTGATGCACACCATAAGTTGACAACGAAATTGACAAATGTAGAGTTGTCAAAACGGGTAACACGGCCCGACCCAACTTAACCGACCACGGGTTGATGATTTAGTGAGCCAATCCAACCCGGCTCACTTTTTAGTGAGCCAAAAAAATTCGAACCCGTCCCGGCCCACCACGGATTGGCTGGTTAAATGGGTTGGCTCACGGGTTCACTTAATTAAAAAAAAAATACAATTTTTTTTATTTTTTTCAGTCAAAACTAAATTATAATTCTAATTAAAATCTAAAAAAACTTTAATACAATCCACATACAAACCAAAATAAAAAAAATACAAATTATTTATGTGTTGACTAAAAAAAACACCTAACATGACGCAAATGTAAAGCCCAACTTAATAAAAAACACTTGTGTGACCCTTTTATTTGCGGGTTGGTGAGCCAACCCAAGACTCATCACGGGTTCAACCCGGATAAGTCGGGTTCTAGATGAGCCAGGTTAAAAATCAACATGTATTGAAATTTGTAAAAAAATTTTAACCCAACTCAACCTGAACCCATGGTGAGTCGAGTTGGCTCGCGGGTTCCAACCCGTTTTGACAACTCTAGACAAAAGTACCAAATCGCACAATTAATACAGTGAAGTCCAATTATCATTTCCCCAACACCATAAGTTGATAACGAGATTGACAAGTGTAGCAAATCGCACAATTAATGAAGTGAAGTCCAAGTATCATTTTCCCATACTTTAGCAATACTTGACAAATGTTGCAATTCATTGAGTTTCATGGTTCAATTCAAAGCATAAAACACCAAACACAATACTTCTAATTCATTCTCTAGCATTCACACTTTTTGTAATAAGTTATAATGTTTTATTGACAAGTCTAAACTTGAATATTAAAAATTTTATGACTAATAATTTTTAATATAAGTTCACATGAATGGTCAAGATTATGATGTTAAATGTTCCACGTCTACGTTTAGTTTGTGAGATCTATTAGTTGTTTTGTCCTCATCAGGTTTTTCACACAAAGAATACATTACATCCAACCCCATGAATAAGGGAGTTAACTACTCCTTAACATTTTGAATACTAGGATAAGAATCAAGATGAATGTCAGCCTTCAGAATACGCCTCTACCTTCTCTCCTTTTAGGTCAAGTATCCTTCCCCAAAATAATTATTTTTCTCTCTCTCCTTAAAAGGTTTTCCCCAATAGGGGTGTTTATTTCCCCTCTTATTTATAGATTTTTTGAATTAAACTGGTTTGCAATTTTGTGCTTAATAAGTAACTAACTTTATCAATATCTCCTCTTGTTGATAACTTTGATAATCAAATTCGGTTGATATTTTCTTAATTTCTTTGATATTTACACTTATATGCAAAATATTAAATATATAAACCAAATATTTCTTTTTTCCAATTTTAATAAATAAAACCTAAAATATATAAAGAGATAATAATAAAATAACAATAAAAGATAAAAAAATAGTTTACTTTATAAAATAATTGATGAAAACATAGAGGTAATTATGATTGTGTATCTATATATTTTTTATTCTATTATCTTATTTTTATATGCTAAATTTATATTAATTTTACTTATATACATATATATATATATATATATATTATAATGTGTAAATAATTTGAATGAAAAATAATAGTGAAGAAAGAATATATATTATATATTTATGAAAGAAAAAGAATATATAATTTTTATCATTAAGTAATCGAAGAAAAAGAAGAATAAAAAGAAGACATGTGTTGAAGAAAAAGAAGAAAAGAATACGACACATGTTCAAGAAGAAGAAAAAGAAGACACTTTTTAAAGAAGAAGAAAAAGACACATGTTAAAGAAGAAAACACATTTTTATCAAAGATATAACATAGTATTTTATATTTTAAAATATAAGATAATTTTGAAATGAGTCGATAACAAATGATAATAATATTTTTACTTCATTAAGTGTCCTAATAAAGAAGGTTATGTTGGAAATTCAAGTATAAGTTTAAGTCTCACATTGAGTAAAAATGAAAAAGTTGAATACCATATAAAGATAAAGATCCATAAATTCATAAGGTTTTGGGTTAAAAGTGATATCAATCCTTTATGTGTGGAATTGACTATCTAATATTTTCCCTCTAAATTATATCTAATATTCACTATCCAACCAAGTTTTTTTCATTTTTCATTAACATCACTATTGATGGAATATTAATTTGATAATGATTAGAATTTTAGAATGGTTGAAAATATAAATGTAAATTTAAGTCTCACACTAAATATAAATAAAAAAAATTGAATACCATATATAAGAATCAAAACTCATGAACACATTGTCAAGATTTTGAATTAGAGATTATGTCAATCTCTTATATATAAGTTGAATTTTTATTTCATTGGTGACGAACCTTTCAAGTGATCCCTTCTCAAAATACTTATCAAGAATAGGATATTTTTACTCATAGATGTGGCAACTAAATGTTTGTGTGCTTTCTTTAAAGAAATGAAAGTCCAAATTTTATAGTGAAGAGTTTCTCCCATGTAAAGTTACGTAGGTCGATCCCAGCAAGATTTACAACAGTCCAATCATTTTACTGCCATTAACATGAGCCTTGTACTTTGTTATTTCAAGTCCATACATGATCATTACCCACACAAATGTCAACGTTTCTGCTACATAATCATTGCATGAATTATCATGACCAGTTTAAATTGGAATGTGGCAAACTTGGCATACTGAAAACCCTTATTCTTCACTCTTCTGTTCTCACGCCCTTTGCTTAAGGTCAAAGAAGGGAAGTTTCTAAATCTGGAACTTTCCATTTCCAAATGGTAACATTAGCAAACTTTCTGATTTGTTAATGCTAATTTCTAATCCACAGTTATGATTTCATCTTCTCTGCTTTCAAAACACTTTTTGCACTTGGCTCACTATCATTGGCTTAACTAGTAAAACCCTTTTGTATATGTGAGTCTTTTTGTCACTTGTAGCCCCCACAAGAACCTAAGATACTGAGAAACTGTTATTATGTCATCAACCAATGGTCCAATGCTGCTTCACCAAGAAATACAACAAAACCTATGGCAATAAAGGGTAATGAAAACAAAGCAAAAGCATTCTTTAAATGGGATTTTAGACACTCAAACATAGGTTAAAACACAATGCTTCCAATAACATAGTTTACAAGTGCTTATATAATAATATTGTAGATATCCATCAAAAATAGGCTCATGATTTGGTAAGTGAATTCAGTGGACACCAAAATCACAGAAATGTAACTTTTTTCTATGATGATCACTGTGACAGCAACCCCATTATTTTTGAAGTATAAGTGACAGATTATAAGGGGTTGCAAACAAATCTAAATACAGAAAAGAATGTAAAACACATGACACTCAAAG
Organism: Vigna unguiculata; assembly: GCF_037176805.1. NCBI lineage: Eukaryota > Viridiplantae > Streptophyta > Magnoliopsida > Fabales > Fabaceae > Vigna > Vigna unguiculata. The sequence goes on along the minus strand of NC_140795.1, from coordinate 45,214,682 downwards.
TGAAAGACAAACCCAAATCACATCCACACAAGTGAAAGCACATGGTATGATAGTTAGTTGAAGAGTTCCCAATTGAACTTGGGAGGACCTGAACTATTGGCCACTGGGGGTGGTGGGGGAGGGGATGTGGATGCAACAGGGATTAATGGTGGGGCAAAATCAAACAATTCCCAATTTGTGGTAACTACAACTCCTGAGGTGGAATTCCTTGAGGGTTGATGTTGTTCTTCATGGTAAAGTTCAAGGAAATTTTCATTTGAGTTCCTTGGTTGTTGTTGTTGTTGCTGCTGCTCCTGAATTGGTGCTAATGCTAATCTGTTATGTCCATTTGAGTGCTTTTGTTGTTGCTCTATAACTGGTCCCAGCCTTTGGCCATTTGAATGCTTCTGTTGAGGCTGCACTGGTGCATGGTCTCCATTGCTACCAGGCAAGGAATTCTTAACCTTCAGCAAATCCAGAGTTTCAACATACTTTTGAACTCTTTTTACCTTCAAAAATAATGTTTCAGAACCATTAGAACTAGAAGTGCTTAAACAGATGCAATTTGTGATCACACAAAAATGAGTAAAATGCATCTTAGTATCTAGCATTACCTGTATTTTCCTCTGTAATTTCACATCCCCTTCAGCCATTATACCATCCAGTTTAAGCAATTGATTCATCAATAACTCAATCAGATTAAGCACATCTGTTTCTGCAAACCTTCCACCTTTGTTAATAATTGACTCAAAGGCTGATACCTAACCAATTCCAATCACTCATAATCAAGTTTTTGCAAAATGAAGAGAAAAATTCATAGTAATATGAATAGCAACCACAATACATACCCTCCCTGCAAGCCTATCTACTTCCAAGCTGATTTCTGAGATTGATTTTGCAGCTTTCTCCATCTTAGCATTCTTCCTTCTCTCTAACAACCTCTTCTCTTGACTAATAGGGTCTTCAACAAGCACTATCTTGGATTTATCCTTCACCCCAACCATGTCAAGAAAAGCCTTTGAATCCCTCTCCTTGTCTTTGTAAAACAGCTTTTGGTCTTCATGGTGTAACCCAGTTATCCCTGATAGCATCTTCTTCAACTCCCCTGCAAAACCCAGAAATTAAATACACACCATGACCCATACAACCAAAAAGAAGGACAAAAGCAATACTAAAATCAAATCCTGAGATAACAAAAACAAAGTATATATATGTAACAAGTTTTGTCCCACAAGAAAAAGGTAAAGCAACCGACAGAGAGAGAACATAAAGGGAAATTAATAACATTAAAATTGAAGAAAAGTGAAGAGTTACCAAATGTAGCTTGAGAACTAATGTTGACTTCATGGTAAATTGAACCGTACTTGACCCTAACTCTAATGGTGGGAACAAGCACTGAGTTCCGATCCGACTCGGTGGTTCTCATCTGCACCAGCATTCCACCTGGTCTCATCTCCCATTCCTTTGACCCAGACTCAACTCTGCCACCATCTGAAACTCCTTTCATGATGGAAGCAAGACCATTTGTCTTTTGGTTATTACTACTATAATGATTCTTCATCTTCATCATCTTCTCTCACTCTTTCACTTTCACCACTATGCAACAAAAGGGTGTGTGAGGAACAGAAGAAAAGAGATAGCTAGATCTCAGACAACTCAGATTCTCAACCACCCATGACAGAAACCACACTGACTCAATTCACCAAAAACCTGTAAGAACAAGTCTCAGAAATCTCTGACCATTCCACAACAAGAAGAGGCCTGAACTAATCAATGGCTTATGAGGAAAATAACACCAACCCCTTCAAAAGCTGAACCTTCCTGGGATCAAAGCACAGATCTTTAAACTCAAATGTGGCTGAAACTGTGAGTTTCAGAATTTACAGCAAAATCTTGAACAGGAAAAGGATGAAAAACTAGAATAATCTGAAACTATGTTTTTTTCTTCTTATGAATGATGCAGAGGAGTTGATGAATGATGAAAGTGAAGAGAGTGGAGAATTGAAACAGAGAAGAACCGATTCTCGTTGGTATTCTGGAGAAATCGAAGAAAGAAGAATGGTGAAATGAAAACAGAAGAGAAAAGGAATATAAAAACGAGTGGCCAGCTAACTATGCTGACTCTCTGTGATATTCATATATACTCTGCATTTAATTATTTATTTAATTAATTAATTAAAATAACTTTGTTTTTAATAATTGTCATTAAAATATAATTCATCAATTATTCTTTTGTTTCTTGTTCCTACTAATAAAATTGAACATTTCATCACCCATTTATCAAATTGTAATTTTATTTTCCTTTTAGATCACTTTGACTTAGTCTTAGTCAGCCTTAATTTGATTCAAAACAACAGGAAATTAATTTTTCTTTAAAAATCATCCACAAACATGTACTTGTGAATTTATAATGGGACAAAACACCTTTGGTAATAAAAATAAAAAATTAATTTTAATGCACAAACAACTTTACTTTGTTATTTCACATGTATAATTTCATCATTAATTTTTATAGTAATTATTTTAAAATTCATTACTAAAAGATTTCACATTATTAACAATAAAAAAATACCTATTCAGACTTGAGTGCGCTATAATGCCTATTTTATTTGACAGATAATGTTTATACTCTTTCATGTTTCAATAAGAATATCATAACCAGGTGGAGTTTATCTCTTTAAATCAATTTTTCTTTATAAAATATTTTCTATAACTTTAATAAAAAGAATTAAATGCACAATAAATAATAAATGAAATGTTAAAGAAAAGACAAATTTTTCTTTATAATTATTTCTTTTAACTTTAATAAAAAAATAAATTAAACGCACAATAAATAATAAATGAAATGTAAAAGAAAAGAAAAGAAAATAAGTGGGTGAAAAGAAAGAGAAAGGGACAAGGAAAGCCGGCAAAGAAATCTTAATTTTTTTTTCCATAAATTAATGGTTAAGAAAACGAGAGAGAACAGAAATCTATAGTGTTAAAGTTTTTGTGCATCTTGGTCCAGGGTAAAGATGCTGTATCCCTTGCTTCCAAGATGACACGTGTCATATAGGGGTATTTGAGGAATTTAGAAATAGACCAATCATTGATTTTATTTAACAATGAAGTGTTAAAGTGGTAGTTTTAATTTGATGAAACAAATAGTGAATATTTTACCTGCCAAAGCTTCTTATTGGTTATTCGTGTGGTGACTTTGATGATCAAGGTTGAAAATTTTAAATATTATAAATTAATTTATTTTGTAATACATTGATTAAACTTATTTATTTTTTAATAACTAAATTAATGGTATTTATATATTTAATGAGTAAATGGATTATTTTTTTCCATTTTTGAACACTTTGGTGGAAGTGAAGAATTGAGAAGAAAAAAGAAAATTCATCTAGGGTTTTATTTGATTACTTGCTTCTGTAATGTTTCCTTCTTTTAAGCTTTTTGTTAGAATTTACAGTTTAAGAATCAAAACTTTACTTTTGAACCAATTAAATAGTAAAGCACGTTCTTACTTTTCATGTCTTTAAGTTAGAATAGGATTAAGTTAACCACTGCAACATTGTTTAGATATATTTGAAAAAAAAATGTATATATTTAGTTTTCGATTAACCACTACAACATTGTTTAGATCGCTTATAGAACTGTTTAGAAAATATATATTTTGCTAAAAATAACTTTTGTAATATAAATTAATTTTATAAAGTGTATATATAGAAAATAATTTCATTGTGGTTTCAACTTTTTCTTACACTTTTTTTTAATCAAATAACAAAATAACAACTATAGCATTGATGTTGTACCAAATACTATGATGAATGACAAAGTTGATTGTTAATAGATTTAGAGCAAGTGATAAGGAGTCTATACAAGAAAATCTGATATTTGTTTTTTATGGAACAAACAAAGAAAATAGAGGATAAAAATTAGTTTGGATATAAATATTTATTCATATTCATGAAACAAACATATTTTCAATTTTATTCTATATTTTCTCTGAGAATAAAAAAAAATGCTCAAAGTATAAAGACCTGTCATCTTTTTAGTAAAATTTGTTTGGGTCATTGTTGTTCTAAGATGATAATAATTTCTTACTTTGTGATGTGAATTTCAAATTCTTTTTAAACTTATTCAAGATGTGAAACTTGTCTTGTTAAATTCACATAATTATTTGAAAATCAGTTAATTCAACCCATGTTTGAACAAAAGGAAAAAAATTTATAAATATAGTATGAGTAATATAAAAAAAATGGGTTTCACATTCATAAAATAGATAAAAAAAATAATGTTATGTTACCTTAATAAGTCTTATATCGCTTAAGAGTCGATGTCAAATACAATAATGCTCCTTCTTCCCTCTATTTAAAGATTATTAAGTTTTACTTGGTATATATATTTTTCACATATGGGTTATGATTATAGTCATATTGAAAAATTGTGGTTCTATATGGTTATATATGACATTAGTATTACACATATAAGGTATTTGACACCAGTTTTACACTAAAACTTTAAGACAATTGTGTTATAGGTCTTTATTCTTATATAGTGTTTAACTTTGTCTATTTTATCCACTGTGGTACTTTGACTCACACTTAGACTATTCCCAACACCCTATGATTGGAAGGTAGAATTTCCTAATGTCACTTTAGGATTTGTTGCCCTTTATGGTCTCTGTTTATATGCATAACCTAAGATTATGATATCACATAAAGCCTGAATTTAGCTATTTTCTATAGCCATGGACATTAAGCACGTTTGCACTATGGTGGAATTTTTTAATCAACCCTTCTTAAATAATAATAATAATAATAATATAAACAACTTTCTCTCTTTTTCTTCTTTATTACTCTAGTGTCAACGTGTAGGTTTATTATTAAATTTCACTATTAAAAAGATATGGAAATAAGTTTTTTGTTTAACATGGTAATAGAAGAGAGGATTTTTCTTAAGTTTAAAATTGGTGCAAGATTCGATGAGGACTTTACAGGCCAATGATCAATTTCTAGTAAGAAAAAAAAAATAAAGTGATTAATCACAATAAATTTGCTTATGATGTAAGCTAAAAGTTGATGTTAAATCACAAAAGTAAATACACCATTTAAGTTTTTTTCATTGGTCTATTCGAATTATGATGATTCTGTGACAAATGCGATTTGAATATTTGAATCACCAATGTCAAAGTCTTCGTTCCAACTTGATTCTCAAGCCTTAGGAAAATGCTGACTTTTGATGATTGGAAAACACAAATTCCTTAAAGATGTTTGCTAAACATGTGTAAAAGGTATTTTACTTATTATAATAAAACAACATATTTTAAAAGTACGATGTGGCTTTAATTTCATATATGATGATAAATATATGCATTCGTTACTTTTTTTAAGATAATGCATAAAAGAAAGAAAAAAAACTTTTCAAAAGATCAAATGTGCATTTGATATTGGTGTATCATTTATTACTAATACCATAAATTTTTATCCAACAATTCTGAAAAGATGTAAATATTTCGAAGTATTTCTAATGTAATATCATGAACATTTACTTGAAACAACAAATGAAAAAACAACATATATACTTAGAAGGATTTCTGAGTCGTACCAAATAAACCTGGTATCTTTGAGAAACTGGATTCCTACTCAAAGTGTGCACAAAAGCATTCGTGTCTGGTTATCAATGTCGGAAATGGTGATTCCAATGGCATCATGAGTAACGTGTAAGAACATTCCCTTCACACATGTTTCCATTTCTTCAAGCATGCAACCATTTCCCAATCACCACACGCTTTCTTATCCGGAATGTAACAGTTTCAGAGTCAACATGAAGAATATCAATATTGCACATGTAATATCAAACGTTTGATCTCAATCATGTGTTTGCAAAACAATTTTTTCGAGAGAATTAACTGTTTTCGCAGATTAACATGTTGCAATACGGTTGACTAATCATGTCTCTGAAGAAGTGATCAAGGGTTTGATCAAAGTGCATGTGTATGAAAATAACACCTTTTGTATCTCTCAAACATGTTTTTGGTGAAGGATTTGATGAATAGGGAAGAACATCTTCAGAAAAGATAAGTATATATCTTGAATAAAATCTAAACAATATGAGAGACTAATCTTTAAACTCTCAAAGCGTACTTCAGCTTCACCTACATAAACAAATGAAAACACAAGTTGTTTTGTAAAATGCAATATTTTCAGTTAAAGTCAGCAAAATATAGTTTATCTCAGAGAGGTGCCAGATCTGCATAAAGTTGAATTTTATTTTTTTGTTTTTTGCCCCTTCAATTCTTCCAGTTTTCTTTCCTTCTTAATTAATAGTGAAGTGTATGCATTGATATATTTGACTAATGAGTTCACATGTTTTCCCCTTAGTAATGGCAGTGGCACATGGCTGCTTCATTGGTTTTTTTTGCACATTTGACCACACATGGACCACTTGCATCTGCTTCAAGGTAAGTGTGGCAAACATTTTTGTCCGAATCACTGGCACACAATCCCCACCAATGAAGTTCAATTAAAGAAAGAAGAGTCCTTAACAGCAAATAGGGAAGGGGGGCATATGCTGCATATACATGATCTTCTAAAAATAGGATCTTTCGCTGGGGCAAAGGCTTCAACTATAAAAATGTCCAAGAATTTCTGTTCCTGCTTATGCATTTTCAACATTCACCTTTCATCCATTGCAAACAATTGTGCTCCATGCATTCTGCATCCCTTTGGGAAACGGATATATAGCAATAAATGAAGCACTCAATGAAGAAGAAGTTGTTGTGGCTCATAGGAATGGAGGTAGACGAAACAGTGCATTCTTATCATGTTGGAGCAGCTTCTTAACACCAGATCAAGAAATAAAACTAACTGGTGTGAAAAAATGAATCAAATTTTTCATCCAGGTTGAAATAATGTATATCTCAACTTAAAAGAAGAAAAAATTTACTTCTTGAAAATAGTAAAAGGTCTTAGAGTTAAACATTCTCCTGCAAAGTTGTCATAAAGTTAGGATTGGAAATTAAGACTCGTATCGATTAGAATGAAAAAGATAAGTATAATTTTTATCTATTAACTGTCGGTAAAAATTAAAATTAGTATTTTTGAATTTTTGGAACAATTCAGGTTTCGATGTGAATTTAATCCTGTGTTTTTAACTAAATCTACGCATTTCTAAAGTTGGAGGACTGAATGCAAAAATTTTAAAGAAAGATTAATTTTAATTTTCACTAAAAATTAAAGAACTAAGAAACAATGTTAATCTATTATGTGAATTAGATTCATATTTTTGACCCATGTGGTAGAAAGTAATCTAAAATTTGGGTTAAGAGTGTTTAGTTTTGAGGTTGTGTTGGGATGCAATAAAGCGAAACCAACTTGTTGAAGTTATGTTTGAAGTTGAATGAAGATTGAATTGTGAGTGTGACATGAGGGGTGTCCCAAGAAATGGCAATAATGAGGGGTTTGGGTTATCTGTATGAGTATTAATGTGAAGTGGTACTAACAAACTTAAACCATTATTTAATAATCTCTGCTGTGATCTGTTATGTCTTCAATGAGGTTTTGAATGGCGCAATTCTGCACTCCAAGGTAACACTCACCCTCTTCATTACATCACAGCAAAAACAACTTACACTTGTCCCTACCAACTTTAATTAGTTGCCAAAATTTGTTTGCATTGTTCTTGCAAAAGTCTAAACCAAAAGAATATTATAATAATATGGCTACATGAATTATATTGCTGAGGAAAATACACTGCAATTTGTTAGCAGAATGTGTTACAGGGAGTTATTTAATTCATAATATTACATAACCAATTTTTCATCAATTAGTAGAACAGTTCATAAGTTACTTGTTGCAACTATTTTATATCATTCAAACAAATTGTAGGCTCAAAAATCCATTGGTAATAAGAGAAATAAATATTTTCAAAGCTAGTTGACTCAGCATCATGATTTAAATTTAGCATCCCCAAATATTTTCTTTACATACAACCAAAACAAAGTCTTGCATTTTTGTGCGGATAACATGAATTGACATCATTGTATCAATACTTTTTATGTTCAATGTTGAGGTATTTTTTATATGCTAATAAATTAGCCATGGATGAATGGATTGATCAAAGTGTGTGTGTAAAATTTTGAAGAGAAAAATGATAACATTTTAATATTTAAATTTTAACTTATTAATCAGACAATTGAAAAAGTTTAAAATAAAAAAAAATAGTTGTAAAAAAGAAAAGAAAAAGTTAATAAGATTTCATTAACAACTTTATGTGAAATAAAAGAAAATAAGAGTCGTATATATAAACACATTTTATTTAAATATAGATGTCATGTCTTACAACATGATTTTATTCATGTCATTTTTTAAAAATTTATTAAGTCAGTAAATTTGAAAAAAAAAATGCACCTCTTAATGAAACTACCTATCCTTGAATGTTCTTCAAAGAAAGATTCTTCTCAAATTCATATATAAACATAATCCATGTCATTGTTGCACAAAAATATTTAGGAAAAATCATGTCTGTGTTTTTCTTGTTAAATTTATATAAACAGTATCAAATCTCTAATCTTCACAATAATAACCTCAAAAGAGAATCCACAGAATTAAAAATATCTCATATCTTAATTGACTCAAAAGTTTCTTGTTCATCAAAGTTTGTCTCATAGAATGTAACATTCTTAATAATATACAATGATTAAGGTAGTTATGATAAAGTTACATATCCTACTCCTAAATTGTTAAATAATTATTCATTCTCAAATAAAAAATAATAATTTGACATAAAAACGTGTGTTAGTCATAATTTTACCGAACTTATAACAAATTTGGATTCTTTGTTGATTTTTTTTATGTTATTTTTTTAATGGATCTTCATAATATACTGATTACCATTAATTTTAATATTTTAAAATATATTAAAAAAAATATTTAAAATATCAGTGTATTTTTAATACTCAAAACAGATAACAATACAAAAAAAATCAGTAAAAAATTTAGACTCATCTTATAACTTATTTCTATAACTTATTTCTATGTTCTCTTAATAGTTTGTGTCAACTTCGTTATGGTTGCAACATGTTGTTGTTTTGTGACATTAATTACTTTTAATGTTGGGGTGTTTGTTGCACCAACCCTAATATTACTGCAACAAAAGCCTCAAGAGTTGGATTAGATGGAAAACATAAGACACTTGGCAGCAGGAGAAGATAATAAATATGAATCTTAACCTTACTGATAGGTACAGCCTAAAATTTTCTCTAAAATTAATTCTTTTAAAAAGGAAATTACTTTTTTCTATTTTATATTTTTCTTTTCACCTTTGTAGAAGTATTCAAAATTATTTAAAATGTTAATACTTAGATTGCAGAATTTAGAAATCAAAAATGTATTTTTAGATCTTCAAATACGTTTTCAATTGCATAATATATGTAAATACATAATTTATAGGAACATATATTCTAAATTATATAATTCTGAATATATTTCAAGATTTTTAGGTTATATAATATGAAAATAGCATTTATGAATTATATAATCTGAAATACATTTTTAAAACTTGCAAATGTACGAAATACATTTTTAAAATTTGAATTATACGATTCGAGACAGATTTTAGATTTATGGATTGTACATTCATAAAATCCATAAAATCCTCTACCCATAGATTATTTGGATATACACCAATAGGGGTGCAGAAATAAAGTATGGGGTGGTAAAAGATATATCCTCTTTTAAATTGCTTTATTTTTATTTTGGGCCAATTCAACATCCATTTATATGTTGGATGTACTCTAGATTTCTCTCAATTCTCTGAATTTTCTTCTCTTTAAAGTTGTTTTAACTTCATCTACATCTTTCATTTTCTTTTTCAGTTTCCAGAAATCTTACCAAAAGAACCAGGCTTTATAAGGTAATATTTATAGTTGGTAGAATGTTACTCCTGTTAAAAAAACTATGAAAAATCAGTTATGCAAGCAGAGATTAACCAGAGTGGTCTCAATAGCCATAAAAATTCAAAGTCCAAACAAGAAAAAATGTTTCAATACAATTTGGATTTTTTTCCATAAACTCTTTCTAAGAAAAACATAAAAAAATTACATTAAATTTTTCATAAACTACATTAATTAACAAGCTAGTAGATATGGTATGAAGACTACCAGTAATTTTCACATTTGAGATGCCTCCATTGATTCAAATTCGAATCAATGCATCCAGTTTTTCTAAATTTATAGGTAATGTTCATCATTGTCATAGATTTTAACCAAGAAACTGCTACTGCCTAATCTCCAACCCTCATTCCAATGCTTGCAAATCTGTCTGGCCTTCACATATTCCACTTAAGTCTTCAATTTCCTAATTTCTTTCCCTTAATTTAACCAAGAAAGTCTTGATTTTGAACTGTTAAATCAAATGCCACAGATTTCAATCTTCATTTTCTTTGTACAACAGATACTCTTGCATTGCCTTAGGTTATGAGATGACTACACCACTCTACCTGTGTCATAAATAGCTCATACAATGGTATTGCATGTCATGTGTGGTTCAATTTTCTAAACCAAATCAACTCTGTTCTCAGCTCAACCATACATGATCATGACCAAGGTAAAACACAAATTGATGGAAGCATTCAAAACCTTTCAGCACTAAAGAATGTCAAAAAGTATGAAATGGCAACAGAATCAATGTACAACTTTTTGTTGTAATTATTGAATTATATCATGGTTATGTCTTTTGTAGTCTTTGATAAACAGCAGACTGTGCTTATTGTTGGAAGTCTCACATCGACCAGAAATAAGGCAATTTCATAGTATATAATTACAAGTTGGTTTTGTGGGATTGAATTAGACTTAAAGTCTACTTTTCTTAACATGGTATCAGAGCCATTTTTTAAAATCTATGTCAATAGTAAAAGATACACAGCAACAGTATGTGGGTGGAGCTCATATCTATATGCTAAATAGATGCACAGTTCATGGAACTTCAGCTCAAGCATATATAAATTAAGGAAGATAAGACTATAAGTTAAGTTGTAAACAAGCCAATGATTTTCACATTGCTTCCTTTAGATTTTAGAATCTAAAAGCCAACTAAATAATTCAACATAAAAACAAATCTTATGTATTGTTAAAATGGTTAGAATTATTCTTGCAAAAGTTGCCAATATCTTCTAGGCTATTTCTTCAGGTTGCAAATCCTTCATCTTAACTGTCAAGCACGTATCAATGTTCTAAACAAACCAATGATTCTCATACCACTTCCTTTATATGTTATAATCTACAGAACAACTAAATAATACAGTTAAAAAACACAGTATACAAAATATAAAAATCCTTAGAGGTATTCACAAAATAAGGCTATAGACCACTTATTTCAGTTTCACATAAACATCAAAATAAAAAGGGTTAAATATGTTTTTAGTACTTAAAGTTTGTCACAAAATTGGAATTTGTCCATCTTCCAAACTTTGATACAATTTGATCCTTAAACTTTAAAAATGAATAGATATGATTATTTTAACCCAACGACGTTATATTTTTTTGACGTGTCAAACCGTGTTTCAAATACTAGCCTGGAATGCTGCTTAATACGTAAAAAAATCTAATGTGGTTGGGTTAAAAGTACTATATCCATTAATTTTTAAAGTTTGGAGACAAAAATGTATTAAATTTGGGACATGAACGAATTACAATTTTGTGTCCAAATTTAGAGATAAAAACATACTTAACCCAAATAAAAAAGACTAGCCACCTCAACAATAAAGCTGCACAACAGGCATACATTTAAATGGGAATAAAGAGGCCTCCTATAGAATGCAGACTTGATTATTAAAAGATGAAGTGTAAAGTCTTTATGAATCTTCAAACATACTAATGCTATTACCTCTAAATTTGTTTGCCACCGCTGCAATCCAGGCTTTGTCTTTATTGCTAAATGCATACCTTGTAGTTGAGGCCAGCAGAATGAATCCATCAGGTTTTTGCAAGCCAGCATCATTCTCATCAGAACCATGGAAGACTGGTTGGATCAGAAGACAGCGAGTCCCCATAGGTACCAGATCCTGAAATTCAGAATCTGAAGCATTCATCAAATTTTCAGATTTATGAACAAAAATGCAAAACCATACAATCTTCATTCGACCAGAGGCAGCATTATTGTTTGTTTCAAAATAAGATCAGGTGTCTTTTTCTAGTGAGTGAGAAGGTTGGATAGGCTTTTTTTCTCATAATTTTCCAGAATTTGGTCAAATACGAGTCCAGATTCTCTATTTGGTTTTTTGGTAGTGTCCTCTGCTAAGTATTAAATTACACTATATTAGTACTTTAAAATTCTTTATAATATATTTTAAAATTTTTAAATCAGTGTTCATCGGTGTATTCTAAAGACAGCAGAGGAACATCACAGTCAAACCCAACAGAGAATCCAAATTCGTCAAATACCTCTCATGATAAGGAGACACTTCATAAAACATGCTTGTTCCAAACCCATCTCTGTTGGGATTTAGTCTTTGGTAAATAAATTTCTTTTCAACCATACATTTTAGTTTGAAATTTTAATGTGGCCTCTATTCTAGTTTTGGACAACTAAAGATAATCAATTGAATGTGCAGATGCTTTTCTATCTCCCAGAAGATTTAGCCTAAAAAACAAGCTACTTCAATATGCTTACTTAACCAAAACTATATATGAATTTCAATACCTGCATCTTGAGGAAAATATAGGGTGTCTTTCAAATCATACAGGCCAGCTTTTCCAATCTTTTTCTTAAACCAATCCGGAAGAATTTCTTTTGATGTATCGTCTGGTATGTTCCAGTATCCCCTTGCACATATTTCTCCTTGAATTAAAATTAGCTGAACAGATTGAGATAGTGAAAAAATAAGGTAGAAGAAGAAGAATTGTAACACTGAATTGAACTGATGAATGAACATAGAAGTTGCTATCTATATTTTACATGACAACTTCTAAGCTTTAACTACAATATAAACATCTAACTGTGCGGATTAGATAACTTCTAACTAACCAAGCCAGTCCTAGTAACCTGGATCAGCTTAGTAGGCTGAGTAATGATGCACAATACATATACTCTAGCAGAAATGGTGATCAATTTACACATTGGTTACTTGACAGTTTTACCTTTTGGACAAGTAATTTAAAATTTTCACCTCAAACATATATAATACAATCAACTCAACAGATGTAACTGTATGATCACGACTATCAACATCATTGTCCCTTTCGGCCTTTTCTTTTTCTTCATTTTGGTGCTAACCTATCATATATTTTTGTGGCATTCCAAGGTTAGGGAATTCCCTAAGACTCAATGAAAGCTTAAAATGTTACTTATAGGTAACCTACAAATGAAGAACCCCAGCAGCAATCAACCTACCACTTTTTTTTATCGGCAAAGTATGAGTACTTATATATATATATATATATATATATATATATATATATATATATATATATATATATATATATATATATATATATATATATATATATAATGGAGCACTTGGGTGCCTCAACCCACATACAAAAAGTATGTACAATGTTTCCAGTCATTCAACCCTTGTAAGTCATGATTAAAAGACCTCTATATTTGATATCGAAATATCCCTACCCTCTATTCAGACAATGCTGGTCTTAGCACATATATAACATACAAAACAGACAGAGATTGGTCTGCAATTGCAAGGGGAAACATATCTCATTAAACATAGAAGAATTCATGTGTTTCTTTAAATTAATAATGATAATCTATGAGACATACCATAGCTATGGCATTTGTATTACGCAACAGAACATATGATGCCCAAGCCAGATCCTCCTTCAGGCCATTCCCTACCTCTGTTGACATAACAAATATTTGCTCAGTCCCTTCTGGTATAGCCTTTTCGTCCACTGGTTGAGCACCCTATTTCCCACACTTGGTTAAGGATCAATATCTTACATGAAAAACTTCATATTTGAGCTCCATATATATTGTATAAAAAAACAATGTTTTAGAAAAGGGTCCACAACTACTATTGTGGCAGTAACATCAAGGTTTTTGAAGCCTCTGCAACCAAAATACAGCTCCATTTATCTGTAACTTTCTACAATATCAAAGATTACTGTGAAACTGCGACTATGGTCATTTAAAACATCAACAAAAAGTAGGGTTACTTAATTGTTAAACACATTGAAAAAAGAAAGTTTTTTTCTTGAACATGTTCACTAGGGTGGAAAATTGAATTAATTCTACAAGAATAAAATCAGTTACTTACCTTGAGAAATTTACCAAGGTAGGGCAGCACAATTGAGAAGGAAGCCAAAGACAGACCCAAAACCTCTGTACTCTGCATAACCAGGAAAACACACCAGTTATGAACCACAGCCCAGAAAATTAAATAATCGAAAACTGAAAAATGCAAAACAAAAATGCAGTTTTCAGCTTTAATTTCTCTCACAAGCTGAGCTGGTGTAATAGCGGCTGCATCACTCCCTAGAAAGTGATTCAAAAGGAGAAGCGAACCAAAGCCATAACCAATCCATCTGGGCAAGTAGGATTCATCCAACCCAGGTATCCCTGGAAGCAAAGCAAAAAACCAAGCGAACCCAGATGCCAAAATTGATGGTTAATAGAATAGAGATAGCTAAAAATTTATTCTTTTTAGTTTCATGCCAGATACAGACAGTGTAATTACACATTACTGATTAAAAAAAGTATTTTTGCTTCAACCATTTACCTATGGTTGGTTAATTAAGATTAGTTATTGTGTTTAGAGAGAGACCCAATGTGAAGCGAAGAACAGAGAGATTGAGTTGTTGTTGGGTTGAGTTGGGTGGCTGAGAATCTTGAAGACTGGATCGAGGTATTGTTGTGAGTGGGAATTTTCTGAAGCAGGTTTTGGGACATTGTACTGGGAAAGGAATGCAGGGTTTGAAACAAATGGTGGCTATGTTGTTCATGTTTTGTGTCTGGATAACGTTTGTCAAAACAGAGTTTCATTTCCTTAAAAAATGTGTGTCAAACTCAAATGAATTGATGGGTGACCACAGGTGTGACTAAACCAGCTACGCTCTATATTTAGTCAGAAGTTCTATATTAAATAAATAAGGTTAATTTTTTTTTAATTTTATCAAATAAGCTCTAATTTTGTTTTGTATTTAAAAATATATTAATTTTTATCAATTTTATTTAATTTAGTCATTTTTTACTAACACATTTAAATTATTATCAGCTATGAACAGTAATTGATATGTGTTACTTTGTGTTTTTTTTTTCTTTAAATGTTCACTTGTCAACCGACTAGTGTGTCACGTGTCAAAGTTAATATTTTATATTCAATTTGGTTTCTATATTTGTTATTTTTATTCAATTTAATTTCAATTTGGTTTAAAATTGACCAATTTTGTCCCTATCGAAATATGACCAAATTTAATTTTTATATCAAAGTTATAATGATATAAATTTTAATATATTATATAAAAATGTTTAATAAAAAATGTGAATTTTAATATAAAAATTAAATTTTGTTTCAATTTGGAGAAGAACTAAATTGATTCATGATAAAAAAATTGAAACTAAATTGAACAAAATAACAAATATAGAGACGAAATTGAATATAGAACATTGATTTTGACCCGTGACACGTTGGATTGACATGTGGACATTTAAAAAAAGTTCAAACAAATAAAAAAAATATAAAAAACCACGAAGTGACACGTAGCAATCATTGTTCGTGACCGTTAACGATTTAAATGGTGTTAGCAAAAAAATAACAAATTGAAAAAAATTTATAAAAATTGGGACTTATTTGAACACAAAACTAAAATTATGATTTATTTGACAAAATTTAACGAAAATTAGAAAAAAAAAATTTAACCAAAATGAATAACTACAAAAAATCATAAATTTATTATCTTAAAATTTTAAATTAATCTCTTGTATGAACTCAATTATAACTCATAAATGTCTAATATCACAGTATTAGAACGAATAATTCATCTTTTATTCAAACGTGTCCTATTTTATAATATAAATATTCCCTCACTTATTTTAAGGGAGTTTTACATTTAAAATAACATAGAAAACAAACAATTGTAACACATTTCATTATCAAAGTTTCTAGTGGTTGGGAAAACCCATATTCACTACTCCTTGAAATCTCCATTTCCGCCTATCTTGTGTATTTGACATACCAACTTTTTCAATCATTTCCTTTATCTCATCTCGCGAGGAAAACATTAAAAAACTAGTTTACCATTTCTCACTAATCCATTTATTTGGTACTAAATATTTCGTGTCTCGTCAATATAAACAAAAGAATAAACTTTCGCCTATTTGTTTTAGATTCTACAAACATAGTTGAATAAGTCATCACATAGGTAATGATAAACCAATTTTTGCTGAGTAACGTGAGTTTGCAACCAAAAATAATTATGTTTAATATGTATTATCTTGAAAAATAGAATACTAAATTAGATGAAAATTTTAAAAAAATAATTTTAATTTTTACTAAAAGTTTAAAAACTAAAAATATATTTAATCTATAAATAATACGTAAAATAATAATAACCATCACATAAAAAAATAAGATTAAATTTCAAATATATTTCTAATGAAAGGTATTAATTATGACAAATCAATCTATATTATTATAATATAACTTGTAATTCCTATAATAGTGATTTAAATGTAATTTTTTATGCTTATTTTCTAAACTAAAAATTTATCATAGTTGGTTTAATGTTATATTAGATAATGTATCAAAATCTATTTATGTGATATATGAATCACAATGAAAATATAATTACTATTGATTTATTTTACATTTTTTAATTAAAAAAATGTAATAAATATATAAATAAATAATTATATAGAAGTTGTAACGATCCAACATGTAAACTGTAAAATTCAACTAAAGCAAAATAAGAACTACATGTTTATAAAATTAAAATTTAACCCAACATTGTGAAGTTTTAAAAGTATGAGAATTAGAATAGAAATAAATGAAAAAAAAAATCAAATTAAGAATTAAAGAAAAAACTTATATTATAATTTAAGCAAAAAAAAAGTAAGATAATAAATTAATTCAACCACGTTTTATCTTATCTTATCATGCTTTTTAATATTGACAACGTTAGACCAGCCACACCTGCACGTGCTGATATTTTTCACGTCTCTATCCATTAACCACTTATGGCAATAGTAGAAGAAACACCAATGGTGGCAAACAAATATCTGAATGCTAAAACACATCCGTGCGTACATTAAAATCCGTACACCCTTTTCTAGTGTCCAATCAGATTTCGACCTTCCAATCCAACGGTTCAGTAGAGAACATCATCATCTAAAATTGTTAAATGCCATGTATACCCTTGAAAACTACGCGTCAAATTGGTAGCCTAATGTAATCTGGCGCAACCACTGTTCTTATTGGATTATGTCATATTAGAGAAACATTCTGAATTTTTTACAAAAATAATATGTTATTGTACCTATTTAAAATTTACTAGATGGTTCAGTTTTGTATGAAAAAAAACATAAGAGAATATATAAAATATTGTAGTGAAAAAATAATTGCATGTATGCATTATATTTAAGATTTAAGACTTTTTTATAAAATTATGTTTTGACTGTTGAATCCGCAAAATGTTGTAATTTAAATTAAAACCAAAAGTATTGTCATTTGAATTTAGCTAAAAATATTTAAAATTAAGAATAAATATATTTTTGTCCTTCAACTTATAATGAAAATTAGAATTAGTCTTTAATACCGTTCTTAACGTAAAATTAATCTTTAATATATAGTTTTTTTTTAAGTATAGTTTAAAATGAGATTAATTACATTAATTACTATTAAAAAAATTATATTTCTTATCAATTTTGTTTTAAATTTTTTTTGTAAAAAATACTTACAAATTTTATTGTAAAAATAAAATTGCTACTAATTTTTTTGTAAAATATTTTTTACAAACACTTTTCACAACAAATTTAGTAGGAGATACTTGCGAATTTTATAATTTTGTAGAAAATAATTATAATTACTGCCAATTAATATTCTTAAAAAAAATGGCAAAAAAAAGTTTTTTCTTGTAAATCTTTTTAACAAATTTGCAAGAAAAAACCTATGTAATATGAAAGATTCTAGTAGTGAGTTTTTATTTAAAATTTTATAAAAAAATGATTGAAAATTTCTAAAATATATGAAATAGAAGTTTCGAAACCATTTCCAGTTAAAGAATGACCTCTAGAAATATTATCTTTCAACTTGACTATTTTAATTTATATCTTTATTATTAATTAAAATAATTGAATAGTTTTTGAAACTATTTTTAATATTTCATTTATTTATTTCTAAACTTGTGTAATAGTGGGATACTTATTAGTTTCAAATAATGTTTTCAAAATGAAAACCAACCTTGTAATATACATACTTTTTTGTAAGGAAAATTTGAATCTTAAGTGAAACTGAGATTTATTAAATTTATACAGTAATTAAAATATATAAGAATAACATTAGAAGTTAATTAATGTTTTACTAGTGAGATGATAATACTATATTTTAAAAATATTTGATTTTAATCTAATTTCACGTGTTTTTAATGTTTATTATTATCTACTAATTAGAAATTATGATTTTAAAATATTTATTATAAACCGATTGTTGATACAAGCAGCTCAACACTCGTGTCTTTGGTTAACGAGTTGGTATTGATATTTAGTTTGACAATGAAGTTGCAATTGAAAGTACATTTGATATTAATTTAGTTGACTGGGTGGGAATATAGATTTTTATAGTAATTATTTTATAAAAAATAATATTTTTAAACACATGTCAATTCTTGATTAGATGTGAATGTGAAAAAAATACATTATTTATAAATTCTAATTAAATTATTAGTTTATAATATAAAAAAATAGTTCAATTAAAAAAGATTAATGTAAAGTTGTACAAGCAGATAAATTAGTTAAATTTAAGTTGTTTTTATTTAAGTAATAATTTCAATATATTCATGATAGTTCTGTGTTCGGATAAGAAAAAAAGCCATTGTGTTGGAATTCAATTTCCTCTATAATTTAAGAACCAAATTCATTTCGGAGCTATGATCACCTACACACTGTTTCTCTTAATATTGGAAAGAGCTACCTGACAAAAAGATGCCACGTCATTAATCAGGTTTATAAACGGTTGCGTTCTGATCCGCTAAATCTCTACTGAACATGTGACCTGATACTATGTGACCGGCGTAAACCGTCACTTCACCGCTATAAATACTTTTATAACAATATATTTTCCAGGTAAAATATACTATACCAATATATAATGGATTTTCTTTTTTGTTATCTAATATTTTTTTTTTAATTTTATATTTTAAATTAAAATAATGATTTTATCAATATTATTTTTTAGGTGAAACTTTATTTAAATTGAATCATTTTTTTAATTTGATTGTTTTTTAAAAATTTAACCAATTTTTTAATTAAAAATAACCTACAAAACACATAAAAATTACACAAAATTATAAAGTTATTTTATCTAATTTTTATAATAATAATAATAATAATTTTATTATTATTTTTGTTTAAAAAAGTGAATACAGGTAAAAAAACACACACATATAATACATATATTTTCCCTCTTTATCTACAACTTTTGACAATTATGTTTTAACATTTTTTTTCTCATATATTTTTTACGTAATATTTTATAAGTGATTTTGTAATATAAAAAATTAAAAAAAATGAAAAATTACTTAAAAAATGAAAAATAATTTTTCTAATCCAAATTGAATGAATTTAATTTAATTTAATTTTTAGCATAATCACAACCGACTAAACCAAAATACCAATTGAATTGAATAGTTATTAGTTGGGAATATGATATATAAGATTTAAAAGTCTAATATATTTAAATAAAACAAATAATATTTTCCTAAACTTTTAGTAAAAGATAGAATTAATTTATTTTATAAATTTTGATTCTTAGATTCTAATTTTAAAAATGTGTTAATTTTATTATTTTAAATAATTTTTATTTAATTTATTTGATACTTTCATTTAACATATTTTTATTAAAGCTAGATCCAGTATTCTAAAAATGGAGGACTGTTAATCCAAATTTTAAAATGTAAATAGTTTCAATTTTCATCTAAAACTAAAAACATTTTTATTATAATCAATTTTTCAACTAAGTAACTGGAAAAATATATTATGTAAACAAATTTAATGTATAATAATTAAAAATAAAGTTAAATATAGAGGACTAAATTCCTCTTTTATAAAAATGGATGGCTAATTTAATATAAAACTAAAAAGAAAAATTAATTTCAATTTTAAAGTTAAGTGATAAAATTATATTTAACTTTATTTTTAATTGTTATACATGAATTATTTTTATATAATATATATAACCTCCTATCTAAATAGAATAACTCTACTAAATAAATATCACATAAATATAATATTAGAAGAGCATTTGAGATGAACAATCTATAAGGCACATCACGATATCATGAACTAAACTGAAATTTGAGGTTGGACAGTTATCCAAAAGGCTTGCTCATAGAGCAAAATATTACATAGGCAACGGTGCCTTCAATGAGTACTCAAAGGAATGAGATTCAATCCAAGTTTGGCTACACTTCACATACTTACAAATAATTTGAACATGTTATAGCAAGCAGATACTTACAAATATTATAAACATGGAACATAGTAGGCACTTAATCATGTGATAGCAAACAAACAGGACTCTAAGACTCAATTATCCAAATACATATAATAAGATCAAATTCTCTGGATGCTTACACTTGTGGTGGCCTTGACTGCTTTGTAGGTCTATTGCCAATGGATTTCACCCTACCACACACAAGGTTAACCTTCAAACATCTAAGCCAAAGACTAAGGTCTCCCGTTACTCTCACCACTTGAATCAATATGCTCTACGAGACTAACTGATTCTTTAGAGTTTCGAGCAAAAGCCTGGAGGATTTTTGATACTCTCGCTTAGGCGAGACCTACTCGGTTGGGCAAGATTATCAGGTTTCTTCATTGTTCGCGCATTCAAGGCAGAAAAACGAGCCACAACAACACCCAGAACTCAGACCAGACACTTTTACACAACCAACATCATCATTCAAATTATTAAGACGTGAAACAGACTAAAGCATGCAAAATAACTTAAGACATACAAAACCTAGCTTCCCTTACCTTTGTGTGAAAAGAAGCTTAAGAAGAAGGAGACGTAGTGATGTACCAGGAAACTTAAAGAGCTCAAACAAAAGCATATGGACGAAAACGAGATTAAGGCAACAGTTAAAGTGGAACGAGATTAAGGCAACGGTTAAAGTGAAACCAGAGTTCAGGAGCTGAAAACGGAAAGTAAAAGAGGTTGGAAGGTTACTTAAAAAATTGGAGGGAACATAGTAGAGTCTTTGTTGGAAGAAAAAAGAGAGTGAGGGAGAGGAACAGTTTTAGAAAAGAACAAAATGAGAGTGAGTGAGGCTGAGTGAGAGTTCTGAAGGTTCTTAATGGGTTGGCTTTGGACCTTCGAAAAAGCAAAATCCAAACCTCTTTAGAGTAGAAAAAAATGGACTTACAATGTCTTCTAAAAATCCGATTAAGTTAAAATGCCATGATATAATTACATGGGTTTTTTGAATACAACTTTTTTCCAAAATAAATCTTTAAATGTGTACGCCTAACCCGAATCAATACACGAGTTTGTTTTTTTTCTCAGATTATTTAAATTTTTTGAAAAATATTTAAGCCACTTAAAATGAGAATTAATCTGTTTAGATTTTATTTTTCTTAAATCCCACAAAGATTATGATAAACACCATTAAAGATAAGACACTAAACGACTTTTAGACTCCAAATTACAAAAACTAAACAATGGATGGGGAGTGAAATAACCTACACACAGGTTCTCTCATGCTAAAGTCTCTCTTCCAACTGATACTCGCCACGTCAGCAATAGGTCTCGAAGCGGCTGCGGATTTATCACCGACTATCACCACAGTCACTTTGGTGACACGTGTCTGAATCGTAACCTGCCACTGCAGGTGAAAGATAGCGCGTGAACGGTTCACCGGTCATTCCCACATTCTTATAAACTCTTCTCTCTCCGATTTTCACATCCTTTTTTTTTTTTCTTTTTTTCTCTTTTCTTATTCTCTGCGATTCCAATTCACTGCGCTTCCGTTGGCTTGTTTTTTTTTCAGCTCGCGGTTTCGCTGTGAGTAGTTCCGAACGATTCGTTTTTGCACTGAGCTGTTCTGAAAGCTTCATTGTTGTTTTTCAAATTTTCAGTTACTGATCGATCTTGGAGTGAATTCTTTCTTTCTGTATTTTAAATTCGTGAAGAGAATTGTAAATTATTTGCTATTTTCATTTTGATTTTTGTGGTGTTAGCTTTAAGGTTTGCGTTTTCTATTGTTTGGTTGTCATTCTTGTATTTTTGTCACTTCGCAGTTTGTTGATGGTTGTTAATTATTGTGTGCAGGAATGGAATTGGGGTTCTAGTTTGTTCTTTTTGGTTCCTTTGTTATGTTCTTGAATTTGATTTGGGGTTTTAGGGCTTTTGAATATGTGAATTTAGAGTATTGGATTTTATTTTATCATTACGATATTGATCTTTTGATGGCTTTGGGTTCTTAAAGTGAGTATTCATAGCTCTGATGAGAAAATAAAGCGAGAGGATTTAGATATCTTTCTATTTTTAATTGTTACCTTACTTTTTTTCTTCGAAGCGAATTCCTCTCTTAAGAGCAGATAAAGCGGTTAGAAAAAGGATTTGGTGTACGGGATTATTGGTTTGTGATTTATCTTTCTGGAAAAGGGTGTTGGTCAATTTGCGGGCATGTTTTAAAAATCATGCCAGGTCTTGTTTGGTCGTTTTCATTTGATTTAGCTGGAGTTTTCCATGTACTAATTAATATGTATGTGTTATTTTCTTTGTTGTTAGATTTAAAACAGCAATTGTCAGAGTTCAGAAGGAAGAACAATTCTGGATGCATTTGGTTCAACCGGAGTTATTGGGTTTGGTAAAAGGTTTTGGAATAGAGTGAAGCTTGGATATTTAAGAAAAGATAGAAGAAATACTATCAGGAGTTCACACGCAATCTGTCTGTTACGTAGAGTACATGAGCTATTTTAGACTATTTTAAATACCAGTAGGCTTGGCTCTGGAGAGCTACACAAACTGCAGTCACCAAGGGGGGATGACCTCCATGACACCTTCGCGGGTGACAGGAGGCTTAACCCAATCATCTTCACATTCTGGAATTTTCTTTCAAGGAGATGGGCAGTCACAGAGTGTAGTTAACACTCACTTAAGTTCATCTATTGTTAACTCATCTAGCACAGTTACGGGAGCCCGTCGAACAAACCTGGGTCCGGTTTCGGGTGATATGAATAATGTAGTTTTGAACAGTGTAGCAAACTCTGCACCAAGTGTTGGAGCTAGTTCTTTAGTCACAGATGCAAATTCTGCTCTCTCTGGTGGCCCCCATTTGCAGCGAAGTGCCAGTGTTAACGCGGACTCATACTTACGATTACCTGCCTCACCCATGTCATTTACGTCAAACAATATTAGTATTTCAGGCTCATCAGTGATCGATGGTTCCTCTGTAGTACAGCAGAGCTCTCATCAAGATCATAATGTTCAACAATTGCAGCAGAATCAGCAGCAGCTGCAGGGTGCTGCAAGTGCTACATCGTTGCCTGCGTCTCAAACTGGTCCGTCTTCCCTTCATATGGGTGCACATGTCCCTGGATCTTTCATTCATGATCCAAATAATGTATCTCAGCTGTCCAAAAAACCTAGAATGGATATCAAACAGGAAGATATAATGCAGCAGCAGCAGCAGCAGGTTATGCAACAGATTCTTCAGAGACAAGATTCCATGCAATTGCAGGGTCGAAATCCACAGTTACAGGCTTTATTTCAACAACACCAGAGACTGAGACAGCAACAAATCTTTCAGTCAATGCCCCAATTACAGCGAATGCACTTGCAGCAACAACATCAACAACAGCAACAACTACAACAACAACAAATGCAATATAGGCAGCAATTACAGCAACAAGTGATGCAGCCCTCTTCTGCTGTCAAGCGCCCAGGCGACAATGGTGTCAGTGGGGTTTGTGCTCGTCGATTGATGCAATATCTCTATCATCAAAGGCAACGGCCAAATGTGAGTTGCTTATTTGCTGCATGTGATGACCTATCAGAGTGTCAAATCTATATTAACTACATCATCTGTCCAGTTCTTGTTTTCTTTATAAAGTTTATTCCTTTTTCTTTCAGGAACTTAATTATATGTGAGCACATTGTTTTATGCTTTGGGTATTTTTGAATTTCTACATCAGTTATTACTCTCTTTTGAATTTTTTCTGTTTTTTTTCAGGATAATAGTATTGCTTATTGGAGAAAATTTGTGGCTGAATATTACTCTCCTCGTGCAAAGAAACGGTGGTGCTTGTCGTTATATAACAATGTTGGCCATCATGCACTTGGTGTTTTCCCCCAAGCAGCTACGGTAAATCTTTGCACTTTTTATTTATCCTTGACTGGTATGTCTTGTTTGCATAATAAATGGGGCGATGCCTTAATATTTGCTGATAATCATTTATAAAATATTCCATTCAAACTCTTTATTGATTGTATTACGTGATCATGTAATTGTTGACAACTCAAAGAATGCTGCCAATTTGCCAACTCAGTTATATTTCAAATTATTGCATTTGTTTTCTTTTTTATTTAGGTCTACGCCAATTTTCCCTTTTAATCTGTTAGTTCTATTACATCTTCGATGAGTGCATACATTGATATGGATTTTTTCTTTGTTCAGGATGCATGGCAATGCGACATATGTGGTTGTAAATCTGGAAGGGGATTTGGTAAGTATTTGTAAAAGGAAATATTGTAGCCTGTATGGTTGGAGTTTTTATTCATTTATTCCTGTTCTCATAAGTAATCACAGAAGTGTCACTTTATTTCCTGTTTCCAAGATTTATGGAAGAAACTATAGATTGGAGTTTTGTTGTTTTCCTAATTTCCTATACCACTTTCTGAAAGCAGAAAACAGTGAAAAAATGACATAGTTGTGATGATTAAATATTCAATTGGTCTTTATAGCCACACAATCTTTATGTGTTAGTCCCTACATTTAGCAAGTACTCAATTTGACCACTGCACATCTTTTAGGGATGAAAAATTACAGTTCTGTTGTGCAGAGTTATAGGGACTAAGAGGGACTAAACTGTAAAGATTTTGAAAACAAATAGAAAGCAAACTGCTTTATAAACCAAACCAACAAAACTGTTCCTTGTGTTGTGGTTCTACAGTAGTATGTTATTATGGAAATTTAGTTTCATTAAAAAATTCCATTTAGTATTTCGCTTGTTTTGCTACTGAAGTCAGTGCTGACCAATGACCAGTGGCCTGTGATCACATTCTTCATTGTTGTTACTTAGCTTTAACCTTTAAGTCATAAAAAATAAACTAAACTAATTGCAACCTTTAATAGGCTGGTGTCATTTCTTAGGGTGCAATAGTGGCAGATGCACAATTTGTGCGTTGCATGTATCTGTAAGCTATAGCATGCTGTTTCTTTTAATTTCTGATGTAAATCTTATAATCTAATATGTTCATTATGGATTTTGTTACAGAGGCAACTTATGAAGTATTACCTAGACTTAATGAAATCAAATTTGGTGGCGGAGTGATTGATGAACTTTTGTTTCTGGACTTGCCACGTGAAATAAGATTTTCTTCTGGTGCAATGATGTTAGAATATGCAAAAGCAGTTCAAGAGAGTGTATATGAGCAGCTTCGAGTTGTTCGTGAAGGTCAACTTCGCATCATATTCACTCAAGATTTGAAGGTTACAAAATTGTTTTTATAGTCTAGTATATTTTCTATTTGAATCTTTTTTATATAATAATGACCTCCTGCTTTTTAATTTGGACAGATATTATCTTGGGAATTCTGTGCAAGGCAGCATGAAGAACTTCTTCCTCGAAGGTTGGTTACACCACAGGTGTGTCTCTGCTTCCTTTAGAATGATTTTCACTTTTGCAGTCATTCTTTCTTTTTAATAGATGGTGATGCTATTTTTTAGAATATTTGTTATGTAGATCTTCATTTGTTGCTTGGTTTGATTGGTAATTGGGAGTGTAGGGACTTCCCTGAAGTGGTCTACTTTTTGCATGTTCAGAATTTTTCTGCACAAAAACTTCTGCATGTGCAATCTTGTTGCATAATTAACTCTTTACATGCTTGAATTCTTCTATCATATTTGTCAGGACTGAATGCAGAAGTACAATTTGGTGAACTTGACTGTAGTAATGTTGAAATTTGGGTAGGGAAATTGATAGGTTCAATGAAACTTCCCTTCTAATTTCATGAAGGGAAGATCAAGGAAATTAAAGTTGAAAGGTCTAAATGCCCCAGAGGCAAGGCTTAAAAATTGCTCACCTTTCTGAAGGTTGATTGGTATGGCAATATAGAGGTATTGATTTGGCTGTCATTCATATGATTCGCAAATTTGCAGGTCAACCATTTAGTAAATGTAGCTCAAAAGTGCCAGAGTACTATTGCTGAAAGTGGAGCAGATGGAGTTTCTCAACAAGATTTGCAATCAAAAAGCAGCACGTAAGTTAATGCATTGTTGTTCCTTGATGTTTGGTGTTTTAAGCAAATCCTTCTCAGACTGTGTATTTCTCTTCGCTGCACACTTGTGCGATGTTGTATTCTTGGAATGGCGCATACTAGAGTTTTCTTGATATATGGATGAACAATTTGGTGCAAACTATGTTTCTTCATTTTTAATGGATTTACTGAATGGCAATCCAAATGTATACCCATGGGAAAAATGAGAGGAAAAAGATACTGTTAGTTAATAACCATAAATTGGAAACAGAAAGATCTTAGTATAAGATTTTTCCCGTTGGCATTTCGTTGCATTCTGGTGCCCTGCATCACAGAAATAACATTTTTTTTATAGACAGAGATACCAAGTCTGGCATTCATATTTTTACATTGAGGTTATTCAAGATTAAGAGCTTCTCTTGGCATTTTAAATATAGATTAGAAATTGAGAATCTGCTTCCCTATGTCAACCAAACTCTCTAGTTGGGCATTTTATAAGCCATGCTTGGTTAAAAGTATCTGCTGGTTAGAATAGTCTATGTAACATCTAGTTAACAATTACAATGAGACTGGACTCGAGCTTCAAAGCTTAAAATAATGTTTATTTGCATCAGGGTATTGACAACAGGGCGCCAGCTTGCAAAGATGTTGGAGTTGCAATCGCTTAATGACTTGGGTTTTTCTAAAAGATATGTGAGATGTTTGCAGGTATGCTATTCAAAATTTCTGTACAGCTTGAGCACTGTAGAGATATTTGTTATGCATGTCCTTTTTCAACCCTTATTTACCTGCTACAATGGTTGACAGATTGCGGAGGTTGTCAACAGCATGAAAGACCTAATAGATATCTGTGACGAGCAAAACGTTGGGGCAATAGGTAATTTGCGTGTAGCTTTTATGAGATTACCCTATTGTGTTCTATTTTCAATTAATATAGTTGTACGAAGCTGTTTTAAGTTTTGGCTTTTGGAATTATACTTTTACATTGCCTCTGGCCTTCGTAACATAGATCCAACATTAACCTGCAGAGAGTTTGAAAAGTTATCCTCTACTAACAAATGCCTCAAAGCTCCAGATGCAAAAGATGCAGGAAATGGAGCAGCTGGCAAGTGCTCATGGTCTGCCAACTGATAGAAACACACTCAATAAGCTGATGGCAATGAATCCTGGATTGAACAACCAGATAAACAACGGTCAAAATGTGGTTAATCGTGGTGCTTTGAGTGGGTCAGCCCATTCAGCAGTACTTACAAACTACCAAAATCTTCTCATGAGGCAAAATTCAATGAATTCTAGCCCTGGCTCCCTTCAGCGCGAAGGATCCTCATTCAATAATTCTAACCCGAGTCCCTCTTCTTCTATGCAAGGAGCTGGTCCTTCTTTAGTTCCAGGCTCAATGCAAAACTCGCCTGTAGGTGGCTTCCCAGGTTCCCATCAAACCCTGCAGCAGCAGCTGCCGCTGCCGCAACTCCTCCAACAGCGCACATTAAGTGCAAATGGTTTACTGCAACAAAATCATCCACAGGGGTCCCAAGGAAATCAAGCTCTACAGCAGCAACAGCAGATGATCCATCAACTAGTGAAGGAAGTGTCAAATAACAATGGGGGAATGCAATCACAGCCTCTTGTTGGACCCATTGCAAATGGGAATATGGCAAAGAATGCATTGGGTTTTGGGGGCAATACTCCATCTATAAGCGGAGGAGGTTCTGCCAGTGTTCCACGAAACAATGGACCCATTTCGAGGAATAATAGCTTCAAAACAGCTTCAAACAGTGATTCTTCTGCCGCTGCTGGCAACAGTGGATTCAACCCAAGAACATCTGATATGCCGCAAAGTCTTCATTTGCAAGATGTGGTTCAGGACATTGGCCATGAGTTCGCGGATAACCCCTTCTTTAACAGTGATCTTGATGATGACATGGGTTTTGGCTGGAAGGCATGACTAACACAACTTGGCCATGTAATTGGCATATCTTTTGTTGAAGTGTTCTATTTTTGTACAGGATACTTTTAATAGATGCTGTTTTTTTTTTTTTCTCGATTTTCCTGTCATTTTCTTCATTGATTTCAATTGGACATGGAATCCATTAGGTGTTTTAGGGTTTTATTTGACGTTTTTTGTCCTGCAAGTGTATTGGACTATTGAAAAGAGCAGTAAGCTTTTTATACGGCACTTAAATTTTTTGTCTCATAAGCTTAATAAAATACCACTGACAGTCCTGTCACCTGCTAATACAAATCATGATGTCTTGCTGAAGTTCTCAAACTGGTCATGTATAAGGCTGGAAATGTTTCAAATACGTTAAGACAGGAAAAATGAAGCCAAGTGCTATATATACATACATACAAAGTTACTGATGGTTATTGTGATGTACCAAGTCTCATTTGGGACAAAAGTCTACAGAAACTTCGACTCTAAATTAAAAATGTAAAGTCTGCTATTCAAGTAAGAGGAGTTTTAATTGAAGGGAATGGATGAAAGTGAAAGACATTTTTCTTGTTTAGTCTGTAAGTATATAAAATTAGCAAAGTTGCTATTATATTCATAACATTTCTGCAGTGAATAAATAAAACTATTCAGTTAAAGAGGATAGGCAAATAAAAGAATCACATTGTATTTCTTGAATTTTACCTTTTTTTCTCCCTTTAATATTGCAGGAAAGACCGATAAAAGGTATTGATTAATAGTCATTTATTTTAAAGTGCATAATGTTTTTTGTTTAGATTTTAAAAGTGAAACGAAAAATTCATAATTAGTTTCTAAAAACGAAGTTAACTAATAATGTTAATTTGCTATTTTTGTGATACTAATGCATACAGTTTTAATAAGATTGTTAGGTTTACTAAGTTAAAATGTCAAAACAATTAATTTATCCTAATAAATGTTTAAATTTACGCCCTTTCATGCAAATAATTTTTTCACCTGATTGTTTCTATCCTTTTGTCTTCTTTCTCATATTTTCTCCACTCCTCTAAGCTTACTAGTTTATTGAAGACAAAAAATGATTTTGGCACTAGGAAAAAATGTTGAAAGTATATTCCTTAAAGTTTTTGTTACACAAAACCAAAATAAAAAATAATAAGTCAAGATATGGATAAAAAAAATTATCAAGCCAAATAATTCTTACAACAAATAATAATTATACAGGATAAATTTGTAAATGAAAAAAATATTAGAAATAGTATAGGTTGAAATATAAAGAACGATGTTCTTAGAGAGAAAATATATTCCCTATATAGGACAAAACATAAATATGTGTTCCTTTTCTAAGATACAATAATACGTCATTTCGATCAAGTATAACTAAAGATATATGAACTTTATCAACACCAATGTTTTAAAAGATAATATAAAATATAAGACAAAAATACTTACATAATTTGTTGTGTATTCTTCTCATGCATATAGGTTTTATATATCGGTAGAAGAGAGTAAATAGTAATAAATCTAATTCAAATAAAGGTAGTAAATAATAATACATTTGATTAAACTAAAATGAATGTGATAAAGTTAAAAAATTGTTCACCCATAAATAACATTTAGTATAAGTAATAAAAGGGTAATTTATTTATTTATTTAAATTATATTGAATATTTTCAACAATCCCCATAAAATTTTAAAAATAAAATAAATCATCTTTTTAAAATAAAATATTGTATTTTAGCATAAGGAACCTTCATAGTTTGAATATTATACTTAGTGTTTACAAATTTTCACTGAAAAAAAATGTAAAGATTTATAATTACATTGAGCTACATCTCCTCTAATTGTATTTTACTAAATAATACATACAATACCAATGTCCATTTTAAGTTCTAATAAGTGATGTACATTACAGCCTTATGCATGTATCTTGTTTCATGAGTATTATTTAGAGACTTATCCATGTCTCAGTCCTACCATCACACTAATTAGGTCAACCTTCATAGGGTGGACTCACACTCCTAAAATAATTACTATTCTGTTTATTAAGATGTATTTTAAAAATAAACATAATAATGCCTAAACCTCAACCTTATTATTCTCACAATTCATAGTAAACCTCATCATAAGAATGAGACATCACATTTATTCAAATAAGTTTGTGTACTTTAGTTAACAACAACTTCATCATTATCCATTGAACTCTATTCTATGGGTTTTCATGCATATGGATATAAACGGCCATAGTTGCAACTAGTGTACGGGCTTTAGCCCATTCTCCTGAACGTCTCAAATACTTGTTGATGTGAACCCTTTGGGACACAGATATGCAATACTTATCAATTATAATAATTAGTTTTAAATTATAATAATGAGTTTTTATTAGTCAGATTTTATATATCAGATTTTCCCTTTATTTAGGTTAATTGTTAGTGCTAAATTGGTGGAGTTTGTTCCCTGATTCTTTCCAATTTACGTTACCAATATGTATATTTATACTACTGCAATCCAAGAATAAAATATCAATTCAAACTATATCTCTATATGGTATCAGATTAATACACGATCCTCTCATTCCTTACTTTTCCATCACATGACGTCGCTCCTTCCTTTCTTTTCTTTTTTTTTTCTTCTTTTTTTTTCCTCTCATGGCCACCGACAACTCCTCCATTAGAAACCCTTATGAGCCCTCTAAACCCTTCACTTGCATCACTCTCAACAGTGTCACCAGGCTTCTTCCCTCCAATTACCTTACCTGGAAACTTCAAGTTGAAGCTCTCCTTGATGGCCATGATCTTCTCAAATATCCCGATGGATCCTTTCCTGCGCCAGCGACAACGGTCTCCACCACTGATGACCCTCCAGTGACAATTTCGAATCCTGCTTATCAAACTTGGCGTCGCCAAGACCGTCTTATATATGGTGCTCTCCTCACCACTCTATCCCCTGAAGTGGCCTCCTTGGTGTCTCAAACAACGACATCCCATGATCTCTGGACTCTTCTCCAACGCACCTATGCCAAGGCATCATCCCGCAGTCACCTTCGATAGTTGAAAGAGCGTCTCCACATGGCATCCAAAGGTACCCAATCCATCACCACCTACATGCATTCTCTGAAGCAAACTACTGATCTCCTTGCATCACTTGGCTCTCTTGTCTCCGTTGAAGACATGACTGACCATGTCTTACGTGGCCTCGACGACGGCTATAGAGCTGTCATTGATGGCGTCAATGCAAGGGACACTGCCATTCTTTTTGATGACCTTCTCGAGAAGCTTCTCATTCATGAACTCTCTCTTGTTGCTGCTCAACGGCAAGTTCCTGCTCCCATGACAGCCTTGCATGCACATGCTCGACCCAACCATTATGACAAAACTCAGTCTGGGTAATTTTTTGCATCCTCAACTTCACGCCCTGACAATCGCAAACCGTTTCTTGGTCGCTGCCAATGGTGCAATGTCAAGGGCCATGTTCTGTCTCAGTGTCTTACCTTCAAACAGCAGCACCCTAGTGTCCCACTGCCTCCTCGTTCCTCTTCTGCTACCCCTGGACAGGTTCAGGTCCATACTGCAACTGCTGGCACATCTCCAACTAATTTTCTGGTTGACAGTGGAGCGACCCATCATGTCACAAATGATCTTGCGAATCTAGCGCTTCATCATCCGTACACGGGTCCGGACTCACTGTTTATGGGTAACGGTTCAGGTTTAAACATCTCTCATTCTAGAACACTTTTACTTAATGATTTATCCCTCTCACATGCTTTGTGCGTTCCTTCCATGCAACAGAAAATCATTTCTGTCTCTCAGCTTACCAAACAAACTAACTCTGCTGTTGTTTTCTTGCCAAACTCTTTCCATGTGAAGAACCTGCAGACAGGTCAAACCACCTATAACGGCTCATGTGTGGATGGACTCTATCTCTAGCTAGCCAACTCTCCGTCCGTCCACTCTGTCCGCACCACCTCCTCTGCTTCATGGCACCATAGACTTGGGCATCCTTCCACTTCTATCTTCACATTTATTCAATAGCATTTTTCTTTGGGTTCACCTAAATTCCGGCAATCAAATTGCAACTCATGTCAAATTAGCAAAAGTCATAAACTTCCTTTTCATGAATCCACTCTTAAATCATCTTATCCTTTGGAAATAATTTTCTTTGATGTATGGACTTCCCCTGTTTTATCAATTGACGGTCTTCGCTACTATTGCATGTTTGTTGATCATTTTGTTGATCATCTTATCCTTCCATGCAACAGAAAATCATTTCTGTCTCTCAGCTTACCAAACAAACTAACTCTGCTGTTGTTTTCTTGCCAAACTCTTTCCATGTGAAGAACCTGCAGACAGGTCAAACCACCTATAACGGCTCATGTGTGGATGGACTCTATCTCTAGCTAGCCAACTCTCCGTCCGTCCACTCTGTCCGCACCACCTCCTCTGCTTCATGGCACCATAGACTTGGGCATCCTTCCACTTCTATCTTCACATTTATTCAATAGCATTTTTCTTTGGGTTCACCTAAATTCCGGCAATCAAATTGCAACTCATGTCAAATTAGCAAAAGTCATAAACTTCCTTTTCATGAATCCACTCTTAAACCATCTTATCCTTTGGAAATAATTTTCTTTGATGTATGGACTTCCCCTGTTTTATCAATTGACGGTCTTCGCTACTATTGCATGTTTGTTGATCATTTTACTCGCTATATTTGGCTATATCCGCTAAAATGCAAATCTGATGTGCAAACTCTGTTTTCCAAATTTAAATCGCTGGTTGAAAATTTTTTTCATCACAATATCAAAATTCTTTACACGGATAATGGTGGCGAATATATTGGTCTTCGTTCTTTTTTAAGCACTCATGGAATAAGTCATCACACCACCCCACCTCATACACCTGAACATAATGGAATTTCAGAATGCCGGAATCGACACATTGCCGAAACCGGTCTCTCTCTTCTCCACCACTCAGGCTTGCCCCTCACATATTGGCCTCACGCCATGACAACAGCAGCCTATCTCATAAACTGTCTCCCAACACCAATTCTTGGGTACCTATCCCCCTATGCCAAATTACTCAAAATTAACCCGGATTATCATAAGTTAAAGTATTTTGGTTGTTTGTGTTTTCCCTGCTAACCATAAACTTGCACCAAAGTCTGCTATATGTAATTTTGTAGGTTACTCGGCTGATCAACATGCTTACTTGTGTCTCGATCCCACCACAGGAAGGATCTACACCTCTCGCCATGTCAAGTTTGTTGAATCTGAATTTTCGTACAGCTCCCTAATACCTAAAGCCAGGTCGAGTGCAGAGCAACCAGCAGAGCAACCAACAGGCCAACTTCAGCTATCCATACTCCATCCTATAAACCAACCCATGATCAGTACTACCCTAAACCCACCGGAGGAGGTCTCGGCAGCACCTTCCTCTTCATCTTTCACCAACTCCCCACCTCTGGTCCAACCCTCCCCTGGACACTCTGAATCCCCTCTAACCTCACCACCATCCCCACCATGTTCTATGCCACCATCCCAACCCGATGCCAACCCTACCAACAGACCCCAAACCGATGGAGGTGGTATCATTACTCGGTCTAAAAACAACATTGTCAAACCCCTCAAAAAAGCTTAACCTCCATGTCCATCCCTCTTCTCCACTTGAGCCCAACACCTTCACCCAAGCTCTTCGTGACCCTGATTGGCGCTCCGCTATGCAAACTGAGTTTGACGCCTTACATCGCAATCGCACTTGGGACTTTGTCAGTCGGTCCTCTACTCAAAATTTGATTGGTTGCAAATGGGTCTTTCAAATCAAACAATACCCGGATGGCTCGATTGATCGGTACAAGGCTCGGCTAGTCGCCAAAGGTTTTCACCAACGCCCTGGTTGGGACTATACCGAGACATTCACTCTGGTTGTTAAACCGGTCACCGTACACACTGTCCTCACACTTGCAGTTCATCAAGGGTGGTCCATCCACCAACTTGATGTCAACAATGCATTTCTTCAAGGGACGCTCAAAGAGGAAGTATTCATGCTCCAACCCCCTGGTTTTGTCAACAAAAGTTTCCCTGATCATGTTTGCCGCCTCAAAAAGGCACTCTATGGGCTAAAGCAAGCACCACGCACCTGGAATACGGAGCTTCGAGTGTTTCTACTTTCTCTTGGCTTTGTCAACTCAACTGTTGATGCATCTCTCTTTATCTCTCAAAAATCTGGTTCCACACTATATTTATTAGTATATGTTGATGATATCATTGTCACTAGGAGTTCCCCTACTGAGTTGTCCAACCTTATTTCCACCCTTGCCGCTCGATTTTCGCTGAAAGACCTTGGATGTCTCACCTATTTCTTAGGCGTCGAAGTAATTCGTTTCGCTACAGGACTGTTTCTTTCACAAAGGAAATACATCACTGATCTTCTCCACAAATCAGGCATGGCTAACACAAAATCATCCTCCACTCCCCTGTCCGCCAGTGCTCCCTTACTCAAGGATTCTGGTGATCTCCTACCTTCCCCAACTGAGTATCACACCCTCGTAGGAAGTCTTCAATACTTAAGTCTTACTCGCCCGGACATCGCCTTCAGCACCAACAAACTTGCGCAATTCATGCAACATCCAAGAACGACGCATTGGTCTGCCCTCAAACGGGTGCTCTGTTATTTGGCGGGTTCTTGCAACAAAGGCATCTTCATCTCGGCAACTGCTCCGCTAACCTTTCATGCTTACTTAGATGCAGATTGGGCGAGTGATAAGGATGATTATATCTCCACCACTGGTTACTTGTTATATCTCGGTCGCACTCCCATCTCTTGGAGCTCCCGGAAACAACTCTCTGTTGCTCGTTCCTCAACCGAAGCAGAATACAAAGCCTTGGCTGACACGGCCAGTGAGCTTCTATGGGTCCTATCCTTGTTCACTGAACTTGGTCACATCCCCACAGCCAACCCGGTTATATATTGTGATAATCTTGGTGCCACAAGTCTCAGCGCCAATCCTGTTTTCCACTCTCGGATGAAACATATAGCCTTAGCCTATCATTTTATTCGTGAAAATGTTCAAAAAGGCAAGTTTCAGGTATCCTTTGTATCTACTGATGATCAACTTGCTGATATACTCACAAAGCCTCTACTTCACCCTCGGTTTGATTCATTACTGTCTAAGTTGTCTCTCTCTTCCAGATCGTCCAACTTGCGGGAGGATATCAATTATAATAATTAGTTTTAAATTATAATAATGAGTTTTTATTAGTCAGATTTTATATATCAGATTTTCCCTTTATTTAGATTAATTGTTAGTGCTAAATTGGTGGAGTTTGTTCCTTAATTCTTTCCAATTTACGTTACCAATCTGTATATTTATACTACTGCAATCCAAGAATAAAATATCAATTCAAACTATATCTCTATAATACTTTTGTTTGAACTAATAAAGTCAAGAGAAATAATACCATAAGTAATTAAATTTATAATATATTTATGTCTTACTCTAAGATGCTTTTTTTTTTCATTAAAATTTTTGCTAGAATATAGAATCTTGACTGTCATAATGCCTTTAACAATCTCATAAAATAATAGTTTGTTTAACATATTTTAATGATATTGTACCTCTACCCAGAAGTAAAAACATAACTAGTAGTTGAGTTGATTTTGTGTCATTAGAATAAAAAATTCAAAATTCCACACAATGAATGTCATAGCTAGAAGCAACACAAATAATATTACCACTAGAAGGAAAAACAATATTAGGGATATCACAAACACAATTTATGTTAATTTATCCTTTAAGGGGTAACCCTCCATTTTCACATTCAGCTCCAACAAAATTGAATTCATCTCATAAAGGTGCTCCTTCAACAATGTTTCTTCCTTCATGTGAAGCCTAAACAACTATTTCTTGAGAAATAATTTACTTTAAACAGATTATCATGAAGAATTTCTCTAACTTTAACCACAACCTAAAAATAAAATTTCCATTTAAGTGAGAGACAAAAGAGCTTCATATATTTATATAGTTATACACACATATAACCACTACAACTTGATTGTCTTCCCCTAAGAAATTTGTCCAGTGTTATAATATATAATGGATTAACATGGGTCGTAGTAATGAGATAATGAAGGTAATTTTAATAAGTCCTGTTATAGAAATGGTAGTGATTTTGTCTAACAATGTTAGCAGTGAAGATCCTTGTCCTCTAAAGGTTATTAAATTATTCAAGGTATCTACGTTCCACTAGAGAGTATAGGTATAACATGAACTATTGTTGATAATTTTCCAGCATATGAGGAAGCCATGTAGGTGTATTTAATGATTTCTATGAACAACATGAACAAATGATTTCTATGACGGTCATCAAGAGGAAAAGATAAGAAAGATGAAATGAAATGAAATGAGAACAAATGTTATATAAATAACTTTAAATGACACAAATATCATCAATATATGATTAGGCGAACATTTTTATATATGTTATTATAATTGTTATAACTAATTACATTATTAGATTTTTGTTCTCTTTTCGTTCAGGAAAAGCAGAATCAACAGGGGAAGAAGTGGGTAGTTTCCTTGTCCATTCAAGCTATTTTGGGTTAAGACTAAGATGTGTCCTAATTCTCCTCCGACTTTTTACGAAATTGGGTGTTCTTTCGTTTAAAATCGTCCATCTCTTTTGTGTTTCTCTCTTTTTAGATTATCAAACTCCTTTATGAGTTCAATTAGTAATGTTGTCATACTTGTGTAGTTCAAAATTGACTTTAAATATATAATTACATTTGATAAATCTCACTTAATATAAGAGTAAACATCAAATATCAAATATTTTTATAAGAGTCAAGTAACCTTTGTAAGATTGAAATGTCTCTAAGTTTTGAATTTTTCTCAAATCTCCAAAGTACTTTATTTCTTATTACACCTTTAATTATATATTTTTTCTTTGTGAAATTTCGTTCAATGGTGTATCAAATCATTTCTAAAGCACATATTTGATAATTTTTACTTCATATTGATAGTTTTATTTATTTATTTTATCATGTAGGATATTATTTTATACAATTATTTATTTTTTCTAACTCATTCTAATAAATGAAATTTTATCATTGTAATT
The DNA here is from genome assembly GCF_037176805.1 of Vigna unguiculata. Classification (NCBI taxonomy): domain Eukaryota; kingdom Viridiplantae; phylum Streptophyta; class Magnoliopsida; order Fabales; family Fabaceae; genus Vigna; species Vigna unguiculata. The sequence continues at coordinate 45,177,030 of NC_140795.1, read as the reverse complement.
GTATAAAGATTTTTCATTTACTATAATATAATAATTAAATGTCATTATCATGAAGTTTAAAGATAAAATATTTATGTTTAAATTCGAATTATTATTAGTTTAGTTTTATGTGTCATTTAATCAAAGTAGTGTATTATAATCTTTATTAATATATATATATATATATATATATATATAAAGATTTTATTGTAATTTCGAAAAAGAAAGTAAAGAGAATTTGAAATATTTTTAAACTTGAATATTTGTTGTCTTTTTATAATTTAAAAAAAATATAGTTTAACTTTATCAACTTTATTTGATTGTGTTTTTCAAAAGTAAGGAATGTTCTTTTTGCTATGACAATTTATTTATATATAATTGTGTTATATTTTATATAATTCTTTCACTTGCAGTCAATTGTAGGTTGGTACTTTTATTTAAAATTGATATAATTATCATTTATTTCTATCTATTTGATATTAAATACGTTCTTTTGATATTGAATATTTGATATTGAAACAGTAAAAAAAGGAGTATGAGCATGGATACGAGTGTACCCGTTATCTAATGGGGATGACAATAAAACAAAAGTTTCATATGTTGAGTATATATGAATGACCCAAATTACCAAGTATTACACCACTAATTTAGCATTGACACATTTAATAATAAACACTCGAAGAGTACAATATATATATATATATATATATATATATATATATATATATATATATATATATATATATATATATATTACAAGATTTTACAATCCTCCATAGTTTGTATTTAAAGTTTTTCAGAAGAAATATAGCCATGACATATAAGGAGGGATTACAAAATATCCAAATTATGTACATATGTATATATTCTACACTAATGTCTTAAAAAGTCGCAACCTCACTATTGCCCGTCACCACTATCTACAAAATTCTATACTCATGTATAACATACAGTCATTGTAAATGAATATCACAACACCACAAAACAAAGGTAAATAAGTGAAGAATAATCAATACTACATATACCAACATTATCATAAAATCTAAAAGTAATATTTTACTGAAACAAATATAATTATTCTACAACAAGCTCAAAAGCCTACCCATTTATCACACTTTCTCCGTTTGTATCATAAATTTGATTCAACAACAAAAATTGCCTTCCAAACAAGGTTTATCATCAACCTTAAATCAACAATTGTTAAGAAGTGGAGTTTAAGCCTAACTCAACCCCACAAAACTGCCTTGTAAGGTGAGGTTTGCACCCCACTTATATACTATGTAATTTCTTTATCTCTAGTCGATGTGAGATTTCCAACAACAACTTGCAACAAGAATAAAATTTCTATTATAATACAACTCTCATAGCTCAAACATCATAACACAACCCTCATGACTCAGTCATAAAATAAACATTTGCCTTTACTTTCAGAAGACCAATGTATTAAGTGAACTCAAAGACCTTGACACCTGTCATAACTCCCTCTTGTCTCTTACGAGATACAACTATAGATTTACATTGAGACACTAATTCCTCTTGAGTATGACACATGTAAATACATGACTTCAGACAAGAATCTTCTTCGACTCTCAGAACTAGATATTTTCCTTGACATGAGTTCAATACTAACAAAGTCAGGATAATCACTACATGAAAATCTCCCTTAATACACTACCTAACAATCACATCAATTTAGTATTCCCTCCCTAGGAGTCACTACCTTCACAACAACCACACAATAATTCACATGTCTCATTCTCATATGAAGTTAAATAATTTCACCATGACATACATATATATCTTACCTTGGCCCAAACTCATCACATATTATTTATTCCAATTTAAATGCTAATGATTCATCATTTATTTTCTATTGCATTAATATAATATTCAATTACAATATTTCAATCAAATATATCAAAATATTAAATTGTATAGTCCTTTTAACATTTAAAACACAATATTTTCTCAAACTTTCACCCAACGAAAATAAAACCAGGGCTCATTGGAACTGAAAATCCAAGTCACACTAGCGTTACAAAAATCGTGCTCAATGTCCTCTAGTGCGCCCAGCGGTAGGTGATTGGTGCCCAATGCCACAATCCCTGGAGTTATCTTGAATCCATTTTTCAAGTAGCCCCAATGGTATACAGCTAGCGCCTAACGCTCTAAAGCCTTGGATCTCATTAGAATCCATTTTTCCTTTGGTGCCCAACGGTTCTGAGGTCTCACCCGACATCATTACAAGAATTCAGAAACCTCAATGTATATGAAATTAGTAAACTGGTATATCTAAGTTTTTATACTACTTTATTGTATAAAATAAGCATAGTTTAGTTCCAAATCATCTTAAATTAATAGATTTTATCCCCCTTTTCAATAAGATAAATCATTTAACAAGTTCACTTCCCCCCACCTTTAAGACACTCTCCTTTTGATCATCCCAAATTATAATAGATCAAATCATTCATACTAAAAGAAATAAACAAAGAACAAAATTCAAGAATAATACTAGATCAATCCAAGTAGAACAACATAACCATTTTACATCATAATAGTATGCAATAACACATATATATCATTACCTTTACAAAAATATGAAACAATAGTATTCTAAAACCTCAACTAGCTTCTCTCACCTTAAAAATAATTTTTCCTCAAAGTTAATCTCCATTAGCTCAAGAAACACTGTTTCTTGCAACTAGGCACCTAAAATAAATTATCCAAACAAGACAAAAACTCGAGATAAATCAAGCTGAGATAACCACTTCTATCAACTGACTTCACTAAGATCGATGACTAAAACAACATGAAAACTAAATAAGAGTGATTTTATAGGATATATATATATATATATATATATATATATATATATAATATATATATATATATATAAATTTACTACATTTTAAAATTTGATCGGATCAAAACACTCCTTAACTTCTCAATTTCATCATGGTACACAACTAAATTTTGAAAATGATGAGAAAATAAAGATGAAATCAAAAGAGAAAGAGAAAGAGTAAAAATATTTGACTTGGATATGATAAAAAATAAGTATAAAATTTTACTTTAGATATAAATACGTAATTTTACTTTTGAGAATAAGAATGATATAATGAGACCTGTTCCCACCCTGTTACCATTCTATATCAATTTCACATTAAGTTCTTATTAGTTTATTCCATCTTAATTTATTCAATTTAGATTAAAATTAGAAAAATATTTGTATTTTTCAATCTGAGTCGTCTCAATTATATATTTAAAATTTTTAATATGATAATGCATTTAAATATAATTGATTTCTCGCTGAAATTAAAAGAAAATATGCCTCCGAAAATTGTGTAAAGAAGTTCAAGTTGTATACAACATAAGACACTATTCGACTTTTACACTCCAACACAATTCATTAGAACTAAACGTACGGATGTTGAGAGAAAATTACCTACACACAGTTTCTTTCGTGTTAAAACCTATTATCCAATAAAAACCAGCCACGTCAGCAATTTTATTGAAGTGGCTGCGATGTATCACCGACTAATCTCTGCTGTCACTTTCGCGACGCGTGTCTCAATACTGACCTGCCACTGCAGGTGAACAATAGCGCGTGACCGGTTTTGCGGGTCACCCCCACATTGTTATAAACTCTGCGATTTCAATTCTTTACACTTCCGTTTGCTTTCTTTTTTTCAGCTCGCGGTTTTCGCAGTGAGTAGTTCTAAACGATTCGTTTTGGCACTGAACTGTTTGAAAGCTTCATTGGGGGTTTTCAATTTTTCAGCTACTGATCGATCTTGAAGTGAATCCTTTATGCTTTGTATTTTTAATTCGTGTAGAGAATTACACTTTATTTACTTTTTTTTTTTAGTTTTTTGTGGTGTTAGGTTTAATGTTTGCGTTTTCTGTTGTTTGGGAGATGTTCCCGTATTTTGGTTACTTCGTTGTTTGTTGATGGTTGTGAACTATTGTGCATGCCAGTAATGGAGTTGGGGTGCTAGTTTGTTCTTTTGAGTTCCTTTGTTATGTTTTTGAATTTGATTTTGGGTTTTAGGGCTTTTGAATGTGTGAATTTAGAGTTTCGGATTTTGTTTTTATCACTATGATATTGATCTTTACACGGATTTGGGTTCTGATTCACTTTAGATGGAAAAGTGAACAGTCATAGCTCTGACGAGAAAATAAAGCGAGTAGATTTAGACATCTTAATAGTTTGTCATTAGCATGCGTATGAAATGGTTTTACTACAGTCTCAACTGTTACCTCATTTTTCTCTTTGAAGCGGTTGGAATTAGGATTTGATGTGTGAGATTGTTGCGTTGTGATTTTTCTTGGAAAAGCGTGTTGATCATTTCCGGGTTTATGCTTGTAAACCAGGTTTTTTTTCGCTCACTTGTGTTTATTTTTGCTGAAGTTTTCCTTGTACTGACGAATATGTATATGCTTTTTTATTCTTTGTTGTTTTAGATTTAGATCAGAAGTTGTCCAGAGTTGAGAAAGAATAACAGTTTTGGGTGCATTTGGTTGAACGGGAGTTGGTGGGTTTGGTGAAAGGTTTTGGAATATAGTGAAGCTTGAAGATTTAAGAAGGGATAGGAGAAATACTACCAGTGGTTCACAAACAATCTGTGTGTTACTTAGAGTTCATGAGCTTTTGGAGAATATTTAAAGTACGAGTTAAGCTTGGCTCTGGAGGGCTACATAGACTGCAGTCAACAAGGGGGTATGCCCCCCATGACACCTTCGCGGGTGACGGGAGGGTTAACCCAATCATCATCACATTCTGGAGTTTTCTTTCAAAGAGATGGACTGTCACAGAGTGTAGTTAACTCTCACCTAAGCTCATCTTTTGTTAATTCATCCAGCACGGTTTCGGGAGCCGGTCATTCAAACCTGGGTCTGGTTTCTGGGGATATGAATAATGCAGTTCTAAATAGTGTGGCAAACTCAGCACCAAGTGTTGGAGCTAGTTCTTTAGTCACAGATGCAAATTCTGCTCTCTCTGGTGGCCCCCATTTGCAGCGAAGTGCCAGTGTTAACACGGACTCATACTTACGATTACCTGCCTCACCCATGTCATTTACGTCAAATAATATTAGTATTTCGGGCTCATCAGTGATCGATGGTTCCTCTGTAGTACAGCAGAGCTCTCATCAAGATCAGAATGTTCAACAATTGCAGCAGAATCAGCAGCAGATGCAGGGTGCTTCAAGTGCTACATCATTGCCCGCATCTCAAACTGGCCCGTCTTCCCTTCATATGGGTGCACATGTCCCTGGATCTTTCATTCATGATCCAAATAATGTATCTCAGCTGTCAAAAAAACCTAGACCGGATATCAAACAGGAAGATATAATGCAGCAGCAGCAGGTTATACAACAGATTCTTCAGAGACAAGATTCCATGCAATTGCAGGGTCGTAATCCACAGTTACAGGCTTTACTTCAACAACAGCAGAGACTGAGACAACAACAACTCTTCCAGTCAATGCCACAGTTACAGCGAGTGCAGTTGCAACAACAGCAACAACAGCAGCAGCAACAACAACAAATGCAATTAAGGCAGCAGTTACAGCAACAAGTGATGCAGCCCTCTTCTGCTGTCAAGCGCCCATACGATAGTAGTGTTAGTGGGGTTTGTGCTCGTCGATTGATGCAATATCTCTATCATCAAAGGCAACGGCCAAATGTGAGTTCTGTTTATTTCTGCCTTTGATGGCCTATCTTAGTGTCACATCTAGGTTCACTATATCATCTGTTTATTCTTCAAGGTTATTCCTTTTGTTTCAGGAACTTATTATTTATGAGCGCATTGTTTAATGCTTTGGGTATTTTGAAGTTTATTTTTGTTACAACTCTGTTATTGAATTTTACTGTTTGCTTTAGGATAATAGTATTGCGTATTGGAGAAAATTTGTGGCTGAATACTACTCTCTTCGCGCAAAGAAACGGTGGTGCTTGTCGTTATATAACAATGTTGGGCATCATGCACTTGGTGTTTTCCCGCCTGCAGCAATGGTAAATTTTTGCAGTTGCTATTTATTCTTGAATTGTATTTCTTGCTTATAAATAGGGTGATTGATGTCTTAATATTTTCTGATAACCATCTATTTAACTGTTCTTTAAAAAAGTTAATAGATTTTATTAACTTATCATGTAATTGATGACAACTCTTAGAATGCTGCTCAAGCAGAGTTATACTTTAAATTGCATTTGTTTTGCTTTCTATTTTGGGTATATACCATTTTACCCTTTCGATCTGTTAGTGCTATTAAATCTTTGATAAGTACTTGTGTTGACATGGATTTTTCTTTGTTCAGGATGCGTGGCAGTGTGACATTTGTGGTTCTAAATCTGGAAGGGGATTTGGTAAGTATATGAAGAAGGAAGTATTGGAGTCCATATGATTTAAGATTTTTTTTTTTATTGTTTATTTCTTGTTCTCAAATTATTACAAATATGTCACTTTATTTCCTGTTTTCAAAGGTTTTTATAAGAAACTATGTGTTGGAGTTTGTTGTTTTCACCATTTCATATATAACTTCGTATAAATAAGAAACACAGTGAAAAATGATACATTTGTAATGATTAATTATTCATTTGGTCTCTATAACCTTAGAATCTTTGTGATTTTGCCCCTTCATCTGATGTGCGTGCTTTGGTCCCTACATATCTTCTAGGGTTGGAAAAGTACAATTCTGTTTTCCAGAATTATAGGGACTAAAACGGATGAAAAAGTATGTGTAAGGACGAAAATGAGTTTAAAAAGTATTGTATTATGACTAAATAAGTCATTTATTGGAGTAGGGACTAAACTGTAAAGATTGTGCTGTTATAGGGATCAAATTAGTAATTAAATCTACTTTTAAATATTTTTTAAAACATGAAATTTAAACAATCTGCTTTTATCAAACCACATCTAAGCGGTCCTGGTGTTGTTGTTTTCTAGCATGTTTTTATGAAATTTAGTTTCATTGTAAAATTTCAATTTGTTTTTCATTTTGTTTAAATTTTGTGGCTGATAAGTACCCAGTAAAGTCAGTGCTGTCCAGTGACCAGATATCACATTCTTAATTGTTACTTTGGTTTAACCCTGAAGTCTAACAAAACTAGCTGAACTAAATGCAACCAATAATAGGATGATCAAATAACTGATTCTTAGCATGCAACAGTGGTAGATAAACAATTTGTGCATTGGATGTATATGTAGGCTAGATAGTTAGCATGCTATTTATTTAATTTTCTTATATAAATCTCATAATCTTATATGTGCATTCTGGATTTTTTCAGAGGCGACTTATGAAGTATTACCTAGACTTAATGAAATCAAATTTGGCAGTGGAGTTATTGATGAACTTTTGTTTCTGGACTTGCCACGTGAAATAAGATTTCCTTCTGGTGCAATGATGTTAGAATATGCAAAAGCAGTCCAAGAGAGTGTATATGAGCAGCTTCGTGTTGTTCGTGAAGGCCAACTTCGCATCATATTTACTCAAGACTTGAAGGTTACAAAATTATTTTTATAGTTTAGTGTATTTTCTATTTGAATCTTATTTACATAATAATGACTTCCTGAAATTCTTGTTAATTTGCCCAGATATTGTCTTGGGAGTTCTGTGCAAGGCGGCATGAAGAACTTATTCCTCGAAGGTTGGTTGCACCACAGGTATTATTCTGCTTTGTTTAGACTGCTTTTCACTTTTGGAGTCATTCTTTGTTTTGAATAGATGATGGTGCTGTTTGGTTGAATATTTTGGTTAAGTAGATCTTCATTTCTTGCCTGATTTTAATAGACAGTTGGGGGTGTAGAGACTACCCTTGAGTGAATTACTTTACTTACTCCGAATATTTCTGTATAAAAAAATTCTGCATGTGTATGCTTGTTTTATAATTAACTCCTCACATCTTCAATTCGTCCATCATATTTCTCAAGACGTCATGCATAAATGAAAATTGGTGAATGGTGACAGTAGTAATGTATGGAAATTTGGGTAAGGAAATTGGTGGGCATTAATGAAGCTTTACCTTATTTTATAAAAGTGGAGGTCATGGAAATTAAAGGGGACAGGTTTAAAGTTCTAAGAGACAAGGAATAAGAGATGATCCCCTGTCTTAAGGTTGATCAGTATGGCATGATTCATTTTGCGGCTAATTCATATTATTTACAATTTTTCAGGTCAACCAATTAGTTCAGGTAGCTCAAAAATGCCAGAGTACAATTGCTGAAAGTGGGGCTGATGGGGTTTCTCAGCAAGATTTGCAAACAAACAGCAACATGTAAGTTAATGCATTGTTGTTCCTTGATGTATGGTATATTTAGTAAATCCTTCTCAGTTGATATATTTTTCTTTACTGCACAGCTTGTGGGATGTTTTATTCTTGTAATAGTGCATAGTGTGATATGGCTAGAAAGCATATTGTGCAAACTATATTTCTTCATATTTACTGGATTCTCTGTATGTTTCCTTTTTCTTTCTTTGGGGCAGAGGGGTGGTGGAGCAAATGCTGTTAGTTATTAGGTGATACAGGCTTTTTTTGTGTTATTACTTTTAACTGAAAAATACAACTTCAACAAAATAGGTTATTGAACATGTTTACTTTTCTAAATGCAATATGGCAATCCAATTTGGAACCATGTGGAACATGAGAGGAGAAATACTCTTGCTGGAAGTCAATAACCATAAAATAGGAAACGGATAGATCTTAATTAACATTTTTTATATGTACAGGGTTGTTCAAGTCACACGCATTCATATTTTTACATTAAGGTTATTCAAGATTAAGAGCATCTCATGGCATCTTAAATTAAATATAGATTTGAAATTGAGATTCTGCTTTGCTTTTGTCCAACATACTCTCTAGTTGGGCATTTTACAAGTCATGTTTGGTTAAAAAGTATCTGGTTAGAACAGTCTGTGACATTGATTAGTTCAATTAATAAGAAAATTATATTAATTATATTATTGATTTGTTTTGTGGGTTGAGTTGTGAGCCTAGTTCAAGTTACAATTACAATGAGACTAGACTCAAGCTTAAAGTAATGTTTATTTTGCATCAGGGTATTGACAGCAGGGCGCCAGCTTGCAAAAATTTTGGAGTTGCAATCACTTAATGACTTGGGTTTTTCTAAAAGATATGTGAGATGTTTGCAGGTATGCTATAAAATTGTATTTCAAAATTTTTGTAGTGTTGAGTACTATAGAAAAACTCGTCATCTGTTATGCTATGTATTTTTCTCAATCCTCATTACCTGCTACGATGGTTGACAGATATCGGAGGTTGTCAACAGCATGAAAGACCTAATTGATATTTGTGAAGAGCACAAAATTGGGGCAATTGGTAAAATTTGCTTCTGGTTTTTATGATCACATTACCCTAGGGTTCTATTTTTAATATTCTTGTATGAAGCTGATTCAATTTTCGGGTTTGGAAATATATTTTTACATCGTCATTAACCTTTGTAACATTGATCCAACATTTACGTGCAGAGAGTTTAAAAAATTATCCTCGACTAGCAACAGCCTCAAAGCTCCAGATGCAAAAGATGCAGGAAATGGAACAGATGGCAAGTGTTCATGGTCTGCCTACTGATAGAAACACACTCAATAAGCTGATGGCAATGAATCCTGGAATGAACAGCCACATAAACAGCACTCATAATATGGTTAATCGTGGTGCTTTGAGTGGGTCAGCCCATTTAGCTCTTACCAACTACCAAAATCTTCTCATGAGGCAAAATTCAATGAATTCTAGCCCTGGCTCCAATCCTGGATCATCATTCAATAATTCTAACCCGAGTCCCTCTTCTGCTTTGCAAGGAGCTGGTCCTTCTTTAATTCCAGGCTCAATGCAAAACTCTGTAGGTGGTTTTCCAGGTCCCCATCTACCCCCACAGCAGCAGCAGCAGCAGCAGCAACTCCTTCAACAGCGTACATTAAGTGGAAATGGTTTACTGCAACAAAGTCATTCACAGGGGTCCCAAGGAAATCAAGCCCTACAGCAGCAGCAGATGATCCAGCAACTGGTGCAGGAAATGTCAAATAACAATGGGGGAATGCAATCACAGTCTCTAGGTGGACCCAATGCAAATGGGAATCTGGGAAAAAATGCACTGGGTTTTGGAGGCCATGCCCCATCCGTAAGTGGAGGTTCTGTCAATGTTCCAGGAAACAATGGACCCATTTCAAGGAATAATAGCTTCAAAACAGCTTCAAACAGTGATTCTTCTGCAGCTGGTGGCAACAATGGATTCAACCCAAGAACATCTGATATGCCACAAAGTCTACATTTGCAAGGTATGGTTCAGGATATTGGCCATGAGTTCGCGGATAGCTCCTTCTTTAACAGTGATCTTGATGATAACATGGGTTTTGGCTGGAAGGCATGACTAACACAACTGGCCATGTAATTGGCATATCTTGTTGAAGTGTTTATTTTATTATATTATCATTGTACAGGATACTTTCAATAGATGCTGTTTTTTTCCTGGTTTTCAGTGTCATAATTTTCTGAATGGAATTTGTTTGGACTTGGACTCGAGTAGGTGTTTAGGGATTTTATTTGAGGGTTTTTGTCCTGCAAGTGTAATCTATTGGACTATGACAGTAAGGATTATATACGGCACTTACATTTCTTATCTAATGAGCTTAATCAAATGCCACTGACAACACCATTACCTATAATACAAAGCTATCAGATCTGGAGCGTTTCAAATACTCATTGCAAAACCGAGGATGAAAAGTGAGATTAATGTGGGAAAGATTACGGGGACAAATGAAACCAACTGGTCTATTACTATATTACGGATGATGTTTATGTCAAGAGGGTGGAAAATACCACAATTTGGAGCAAAAGGAAAACAAAAATGAAAAAAAAAAGTGAAAATTAAATTTGTATCAAATTTCATTTTAATGACAATTAATTTTAAGATACGAAAGAAGGTGAAAAATAATACTAAATGAATTGAGAGAAAAGAGTAGAAATAAGTGAAAATTTTTGTAGGAATAGCTTGCCCGGCTTCTGCCGATTTTGGTGAAGTTCTATGACGTATGATAACTCATTTTTTTCTTAATTGAATCGTCAAACCTACGAAAGACTTAGTTTTAACTTTTTTTTTCTAACACAATTGAAGTCGACTATTTTTTTAATCAGTCATCGTTACTATCAAAATTTCAGTTTAAAATATCTCTTTTATCTCGAGTTAATTTTTAATTTTATTTAAAGTAAAATAATTTTTTCTAATCACTAAACATTATAAAAATTTATAAAATACTTTACTTTAAGTAAAATTAAAAACTAATTTAAGGATAATATAAATTGTAAAGATAAAATGACAAGATCTTATACAACTTGTCAGGAAAAAAAATAATTAAATTGAAATTTTCATAGGTTTGAGCGTTTCAGTTAAAAAAAGTGAAGTTATCATTAGTCATACAACTTCACTTGAGTTAGTCATGTTGGCCAAGATGACTTTATATTTTGGAGAGTTTGTTGCATTCCCATGTTTCCTTAACCATCCCATAACAAGCTAAAGAGTCAAATTTGTCTTTCTCTTCTTCTCTTCTCTTACCCTTAGCACTTTCATATTTTCCTCAACCTTCACCCGATCTTCTTCTTTCATCTCTGCCTTCACCCTATCTTCTTCTTCCACCTCCAACTCCAACTCCACCCCATCTTCATCTTCATCTTCACCTCCATCTCATCTTTTTCTTCCACCTCTACCTTTGCCTCCATCCCATCTTCTTCCACCTTTATCCTAAAAAGCATTCACAAGTGTCCATTTAACAAATAAAAAGATCACAATAACATAAATAATATGAAGTGTAAGAAGGAGATGAAATCAATGATGAAAGACAAAGAATGTAAAACTCAATACTACAATCCATGTGCACCGTGGATTGTATAATCCATAATGCAAAATTACATTTAGGATTGTATAACTTGTAATGCAAAAATAATTGTGAATTATACAATTCAGATTATACAATTTGAAATGTAAATTTATATTACAGATCGTACAAATTTGTGTTACGGATTGTCCAATCTAAAATGTAAATTTGTATTATGGATTATACAATCCGAAATATAAATTTACATAACAGATTATACAATCTAAAATATAATTTTACATTACGAACTATATAATCTGAAATGTAAATTTACATTACAGATTATACAATTTAAAATATAATTTTACATTACGAATTATATAATTTATTCTGAAATGTAAATTTACATTATAGATCATTTAATCTAGGATATCTATAAATTACACAATGCAAAACTATAATTATAATAATTAAACAAAGGTATAATTAGAATTTTAAAATATACGAAGATGCAAAAGAAAATATGGAGGTATAAGAAGAAATTGCCTACCTTTTGAAGTCGCAACCCCATCCTATTTCACCCCGTTTTGTAAAATTTTAAAAATTCAACCCTTTTGATAATAACAAAAGTAAATTAACCCACCGAAAAACAAACTATTTATCCACAAGTATATTTTAAATCAGGGTTTAGAAAAACACTCACAAACTTGTATGTTTTCATTATGGTCATATATATATGGTTGCTTGCTTTGAAAAATGAAGTAAAAACCAACAATTATACTTTTAACTTCGAAACTTATTGTACATAAACACATTTCATCATAGTCTCAATAGTCTCAATGATGCATTGCACATATCTTATTCTCTAAAATATAACTTCACAGAAACCTAATCTGAAACACCATATCAAAGGTCCAAAGATTGTGTGCATCAACATTCTCATCATCAACACAAATGTCTGTCTTTATCAGTTCAAGCCACACCAGATACATTATTTACATTATACACTTGATAACTAGCCAGGAAGGCAAGACTCATGTAACACAGAAAAAGATGAAGATGAAATATTGCCTCTGCTCCTACAAATTATTGTGCTCAACATATGCTATGCTATACAAATGCCTTTACATTGACAATTGAGGTTCTTCATTCCTTGCAATTTCCCACTAATCATCAACTACAACAGGACCAGAACCAAGCAATGCACCCAAAAGAATTTGCTCCCAACGTCTCACACCCCTCTGCACTAGGCTCGAGGTTATTGTGCGCAAGCGCGATGAACTACTCGATTCCGGCGAAGATGTTGAAGAAGACATGTGAGGATCTGTTGGAGGAGGATGGTATTTCAAGGTACACTTCCCTGATGGATGATGAACTTTAACATCAAATGATGGTGAAAGTGGCCGTCCCATAACTTGAACATGGGAGATACTGCACCATAGTAATGCAAGACAGATAAACAAACAAATGCCAATTCATTCTTAAAATATAAGAACATTTGATACTACAAGGTGAATACAAACTCGGTCTCAGAATATATGATGAAGGACCCATTTGAATAAACTTTTTCATGAACATTAAAAGGAAAGAAAAAGAAATGAGATATGCACAAGTTGAAAAGGATATAGAGAAGTTGTATGAGATAACTTCTACAAACCAACTTATACATAAGCTATTTTTAACTTCCAGAGAAGTTTATTCAATTTTTTCTTCTTATTTTTCTCCTTTAGAAGTGTTTATGGAGAATTTTATCCAAACATGTTCTAAGTTGGAAAAGAAACACTAAATAAAAGTTAGGCAATGAACTAACAGAAAGAACTCAGAAATAACTTAAGGCTCTTCATGCCACTATGAGAACATGTTGAATGATTCAGCATCCAGTGTACATAGAGTAGAAGTATGACATTTTAATGAAATGTCCTCTTTTATTACATTACTTTTCATCTTTACTCAGAATTTCCGACAAAAAGCCCTTGTCATGATGACCCTTGAGTGGCATTGGTGTCATGTTATGAAAGAAGCAGTGTCCAATTGAAGAGTGGACAGTTAGAAGAGAAAGATTAAGTTCTTTATGTCAATTTAGTGTGTGTGCATGAGATAAAAGAGAAGGCTTGAGAAACAAACCATATGTAGAATAATTCATCCATTTCTTGTTTTTGAACTCTACCCAACAACTCAACTAGCAGAATGCCTCCAATGCACAGAACAGGTTTAGGAAGCTTGAATTTTTGCAACCTGTTTTCCTGTAAAGTCGGTATGTTACTAACATTTCCAAGTGTCAATCACGGGCATAGAATACTGTTTTGTAAAATACAATGCAGTTTCAATCTAAAAAGATTGACATGGTTACTTCTCTCATCCAACCTGCCAATTGATCAAGCTGAAGATCTGCCAATTACACAAATTTTTGCTTCTCTGTTTGATGCTTAGTACTGTTTGAACTAACTACTCTCTAGGCATATAAAAAAAACATTTTCATTATCCAGAAAATTTGCAAGTCAAGCTTCACGCTAGAATTTCCTTAATGAAGATAATTAGAAAGGACAGAAAAATACAACTAAATACGTGAATGATTTCCAGAAAAGATCAGTAGACGAATCTCAAGCTTCCTCTTTGTTGAGTAAATTGAATGGATAAAAGAATATTCAAGAAATGCATTTTAAAATGTAACTCACTTGACACATTGGAAATTCAGGTGAAGTATACGTCCATATGAATTGATTATCGCCCAAGACTTCATCAGCAGTTATATTATCTACATCACTCTCTGATTCAATTGGGTATCTTGGATGCCCCATTCTGAATCGGACAGCCTTAGCAGAATATATAGGGAAACCATGCTGAAAAAATGCTGACAAGTAAACATAGATTATCTGTCAGATGAATAAGCAAAAGTTCATGATCCTCAACACACCTAATTCACAAAAACAAAGGAGTTTAATTTAGCTATTTACCTTGGAACGGTTGGACATGAATCTCTGTAACAAGACACATTTCTGAAACAAGCTTGTAAACTAAAGTCTCAGGAACAGAAGGATCGTTTTCCCCTTTGCTTGACCAGTATGATGCTCTATATTCAGTTCTATCACCAGGCTCCAACGTATGTAGAATGCTTTCTTCAGGGTAGTTATCAGTGCTAGATGCACTAATAGCTTTAGAGATGCAATTTTTTCTCACAGGATGAAGACCAGAGGACAAAAATGCATAGACTTTATGATTTCTCTTAAGATACTCCCAATTTACACAACTGCCAGAAGTGTTACCTAGTGGTTCAATAACGTTGTCAAGCTCAATCATATGTGTAACACCAGATATTTCAGGAAACATTGCCAAGCAAAGTTGCTTGCAGAGGCCATGTTCAATAACTGCAGAATATTAAGAGTGCATATTAATACTGCGAAAAAAGTTCAAAGCACTATAAAATGCACTACAAGGAAATATACTCAGAAGGCTTACCAAATCGGTGCCAAGAACTGGAAACAGCAGAAACCCTAACAAGATCACAGGGGGCGTCCAAATGGGTCAGAATCTTGATTGACATGTCAGGTCCAAGCAATTGAATGAAATCCACTTTGTTTTTCTCTTCAGACATTTTCCAAAAACCAAAGCCTGACAGCAAACAGAACAGCTATGATCAACAAACAAGTTGAAATTATTTTCTTCATTAACAACCACAGACCCTATCACGATTAAAGCACTAAACATTACAGAGTTGGAAATTTTGAATACCGAAAGCCTGGAACCAAAAAATTGACCAAAACAGAAACCAAAAATGTTTTTTTTAAGTAAAATGAAGAATGGCTAAAAAAGTATGTATTTCTAACTCACTAGTATTTTTCCAATAAACTTTTCACAACCACAAAACTTAATTGTCACCATTTTACCAAAGCAGAAAAGGAAAGACGGTTACTTTTCTCAAGCAATTAAATTGGTGAGCAAATAAAGCTACACCCCAAATAACGAAACATTGAAAACATGAAACATGGGAACCTTTTTCTCTGCAAAAAGAGTGTGGATCTGAAGATATGAGAGGGACCCTTTTGATTGTGAATTGAAGAATAAAGAGACAGAAGCAGGAGAGTGGTAATTGGTTCGGAACCGCTATTTGTAAAGAAAAAGAGTGTTTCTAGTTGCACTTGCAGACGAGAATAGTCAACACTCTAGATTTTTATGAAAACTTCTTCAGAACAAACATAAATCCCTAGAAACTTAGATCGCTGATAGGATAAGACAGAATCAGGATAGAAAAATCTATTCTAATTATTCTTTTATTTTTGTATGATTATTTCCAAGAAAATAATACATAGGTATATAAAATAATGAGACAAAACTTATTTATTTAAAATACATAATGTTCTTTTATCATTTGTAAATATTGTTTTTGTGTATTAAATATCATATAAAATACGAAAATCATACGATTTAAAATATTATCAATATTAACTTGCAGAAAAAACTAAATAGATTTTTATCCTGTGTACTTAAATAGAAAATGTATGCATTCTGAAGATTTATTTTATATTCTTTCTTATCATTTATTAATTTGGCTTTTCCTTTTGTATCTATTGCTATATTTGAGTTCAACATTTCAATGTTCATTCCATAAATTATGTTACTTACATCTTTTCTTTGTAGAATAGAAAGATGAAATTTGAGCACCGAAAAAGACTGATATCTATGTTTGTGAAAAAGGATGTCCCAATATTTAAATTTCTGTAAACTCATATAATGTTTTCAAATATAATTTCGTTCTATATAATTTTTTAAAATTCAATTTTTTTCCAAAAAATATTTAAAAATCATTAATTATTACAAAATCCCTTAAGCTCTACAATTCCACTCTTACCAAACACACTTGACTTCTGTCACGGTATAATTGATGTCACCTAGAAATCCCACTTAGATCGTGACTTGATCTACTTGAGGTAGAAATCAAATTCATGACTTTGACTTTGATACTAATTGTTAGGATCAGACACTTACCACAAAAAAAATTATAACTATCAGTTAAGGCGCAACTCTTTTTACTTAAGAGTGTAACACAAGTTTAAGCGTCACGATTCAATTGTTATCCGACTCACTTGACCTCTACCACACGACAATTAATGTCACCTGCAATAATCTTCTCTTCAACAATTATCCTACTAAAAATCTCACTTTGTGACTTGTCCTACCTAATTTTCATGGAACAATTGTGCAACATATATATATATATATATATATATATATATATATATATATATATATATATATATATATATATATATATATATATATAAGTCTTTTAAATTTCTAATCGAGTAAAAAGAAACGTGGGATAACATGGCCTAACAAATGTGAATGTCAAAGGTGTAAGGTAATGTTGGATCACATGCATGATTGCGTGCACATACCAATTAAAGCGGTTGCCTAATTTATCTTAAAATCATAAGTACAATTTCAGTATATGTTTAGAAATTTTATAGGATTATGATAGTACGACATTATCATTCTTTTATACTTTTATTTAACGATTATAAATATTCTTATTTATTTTAAAATTTGTTTATATTAAAAAAATTACAAGTAAGAGAAAAAAAGTCGGTGTCAAAGAATTTTTTTTACTTTATATATGTAATTTAATAAAGCAAAATCTCCTATATAGTCCATTTGTCCTTCTTCTCAACAATGATAAGCATCGATAACAACTTTTAAAACCTATTTTATATTTTTGAAAAATAATTAAGTTGAATTAGTATATACCGATAAAGATTAAATTATTTTATTAAATTAGAAAACAAGAACCGATAAAAGAATAAGAATTTTGATTAGGAAATTAAATATTAATACTTATTTTTGGTACCATTATTCATTTTAATGGAACATGTTTTATCAAGAAGACTTTAAATACATACACCATATTATATTTATATAAGTCGGTGACTCATCATTAACTCTGATATCACTTATAAATCTTTAGGATTGAGTTTATTGAAAGACAAATAACATCAATGAGATTTAAACTCAATTCACATAAGAGATTGAATAAATAGTTATTAGGTCCAATAATAATAATATCATCCACATGAACTAAGATAACACAAAAACTTAAATCGCTACCTTTAGTGAACAAATAATGATTAGATTTAAATTATTTATAATTCTTACAAAGCACAATATTATTGAACTTGATAAACCATGTTGTCATAAATGTATTTCTATGTTGTCACGTGTATATCGTGTGCATGCATGTATTGTCATATGTATGTCCAAATGTTATCACATGTGTATCTATTTATTGAGACATATATGTCCCGTTAACAAATGGACACACACATGATAATATAGTTTGTCATATCAAATATTAATGTTATTTGATCACGACAACCATAATGATAAAGTTTGAGACCAAAATAATTCATTCGGAAAAAAATGAACAAAATGCAACTTTAATTATTACAAGTTACTTTATATAAAACCAAATGCAACCTGGATACTATTTCACATATTTGAATTTATTTACAGAAAAAAAAAGTCAACAAAAAAAACACTCACAGCTGCACCCTATAAAACAACAGCCTTGCTACAAGTAACTCTCCTCTTCCCAATTCGTGTTCAGGACTTCCTTTGTGACAAAAATAGGGTGCCCAAGTAACTCTTCCTTTTAAAAAAAAATAAAAATAAAAGACCCAATGATCTGAAAAATCTAAAATAATAAAAAAATTAAAGCTAATTAAACAAACCTAGACCTAATTTTGCTCTCACAAAAGTGATTAACTGAAAACACAATGACAAGTATACTTTCCCTAGAGTAAAAGTGCTAGTAACACCTCCTTTTCAACTTACTCTCTTAATGGTTAAAATTGATTGAAAACTACAAAATCGAGAAAGAAAGAAAAAAACTCATTAAATAAACGAGTTTCAACTTTTCTTTAATAATTTTTAATAAATTTCAATCGGTAAGAGAGTATGTCCAAAAGAATGTGTTCCTAACATTTCTCTCCTAAATCTGTTTCAGTCTTTCTGAAAAGTCCTTTGGGCAAATCACTACCCCATCTATGCAAAGCCCACCTTTGGTGTGCGTGCAATCAATTTGGGCCAAAGAAAACTTTATGTTTGTTGGCTCATTGGGCTTCTCAACTGC
This sequence comes from Vigna unguiculata, assembly GCF_037176805.1. NCBI lineage: Eukaryota > Viridiplantae > Streptophyta > Magnoliopsida > Fabales > Fabaceae > Vigna > Vigna unguiculata. Next base: position 45,158,104 of record NC_140795.1, on the reverse strand, counting down.
AAAGTCCCCAACATGATAGTGGGCCCATTCTCCAGGCCCACGCAGATAACACTGCGAGAGTGAACTCTGACCGTCGGATGTAGATAGCTGAAATCTGACGGGCTTGATGTCCCATCCATGAACTTGATCAAGGTTGCATACTCTCCGGCCCAATCTCTTTGTGGGCTTCCCCAATTGAAGCTTGAAAAACACACTATAGTTTCCCTTTGGAAACTCAAACTCTAGTTCCCCCATTACTTCAACCCACCACATCTGTTGAAGATATGCAACACTCTTGAACCTGCATCATTTAAAAATGTTAAACATAGTCTATGATAAAATAAATTATTTTTAATAAAGGAGAATTAAAAAAAATGATTTTCTACTAATTCTTTTTTTAATTCAATGAATTCAAACAAAAGGTGTTTATGTTGTGGTGGAATATATATTCAACTACATATAAGTTAACCCTACATATACAATGTTAATTAATTAATATTACTTTTCCTTGAATAGAAGTCCTTTTCAGCAATTACACAATATTTTATAAATGCAAGTTGCTTGCTTTGTTGTTCTTTTAATCTAAAAGATGCTGACTAGGAGGAGTTAGTTGACAATAGTCTAAGTTTTAATTATTGATTTATTACTTTTCCAAACACGTCCTTCTCAACTTATTTTTATAGCATTCCCTAAGTGCAAATTGCTTGCACTTTTTTTCTTTAATTTTCATATAAGATGTGAATGGCTGACTAGGACCAATCGCTTTCGTTGCCAAAACCTATTCTAAGTTTCACCCTTTCTTTCTCCCTAAAACTTTGCTGTTTGCATCAATAAGGTTCAAAATCAGAAATTTCCAAGACATATATAAAGTGCAAAACACTCAAATAAACAAAATAAAAATAAAAATGAGGTATACGTGTTTACCTCAAAGAAATAATTTGTTTCATACAATTAAAACAACTACAAATTTTGTGATGGAAATATTTCAGAAAAGGATATCGTGTAGTTAATTAATTTTTTATTCTCGAAATAATTAAAATAGCTACTATTCTCGTAAAATAAACGTTTTTTATATGTTTTTAATTGTATTATTATACGACGGAGGTGCCAACTGCACACATACGGCAAGAAAAAGACTTTCGATGCCATGTGCTGGCTTTGGATTTGTTCAAAAATTCGAAAATGACTTTTACCCAAAAATAAATAAAAAGTTCCTTTTTCAATTTTACCTCATCGATGAAGAAAACAGACTTAATTTTGATTGCAATAAAAACCATAAGAAAAATAAATTATATAATAATAAAAAAAAACACAACCAAACCCACTTTTCATCAGAATTCAGAAGCATTTTACAACCCTAATTGCATATATTGAAGTTTCAGTTCACCATCTTAGTTTCTTATGTTGGGTTTCATTAATTAATTAATAAATTATATATATATATATATATATATATATATATATATATATATATTAACATAATTGAAATGGTAAATTTTGATATAAAATAGATAAAATACATAAAAATAGAACAAAGTATTATATAGATAAGAATATCTCACCTGGATTCCTCAGTCGGAACATAATTCCAATATCTTCTATCATCTATTCCTGTAATCTTGAAGGCTTTTGAAGAAATGAACAAACAAACTTGTGCACTGCATCTGTCAAGCCAAATCTCCTAAATTCACCACAAAGGAACAACTCAAACTTGTCAATGCAATGAAAAAAGGAGAAAACAATGAAAACAAGACGAAGAGAAGCGATGAAATTGGAAAGAACACACACATATTAACTAATCATCAAATCTAAGATTCAGTAGTGGTTCGGTTCTTCGACATCAAGCATCATAAATCATACATCATACATCAAATGATGCTCGATGTCGAGGAACCGAATCGCTGTGAAGATCGATCAATGATGAAATTACCTTGGTGCCATGGTCGAAGAAATTGGGTGTGCAAAGTTTGGCATAGATCTCTTTCTTGGTGATGGAAGAAAGATCGGTGTGTTGACCGAGTACTTTTTTGAGAAGGAGTTGATAGTTTGAGGGCAGCTTTGATTCCCATACAAAGTCTGCAGAAGAAGCTCTGTGGAAGGCTTTGTTCACTCTGGCCAATGTGCAAATCTCTTGTGGATCAAAACTCATCATCAGAGAAGAGATGCAGTTCTCAGGAACATCATCAAAGGTTGTCGCCTGTGGGGAGGACAAAGAAAAGGTGCCAACTTCATCGTTTTCCGCGGCACTTGTGGAAACACCAGCGCCCATGATGCAGAAGAAAAAGGTTTGTGATTGAAGTTTTTGGAGTGAAGAATTGAAGAAAGGGTTTTTGTTGTTGATGCTGGTGATTTAGTTCAGTGGTAAAGGAGGAGGTGATAGAGCATAAGAGAGAAAGAAGGAGAAAGAGAAGGTGTTTCCATGTTTTATTGTGAGTTTTGGATTTAAGAAAGGGTTGTGGGAAGCTCAGGTTTTGGCTTATAAGAAAGACACTTGTGGTGTGGAACCTTGAGGCAAAAACTTATAATAAAGTGAAAATTATTGGGTCCATTCTTCTTATTTTGGAACATGAAAATAAAAATAAAAAATAAAAATGGTGATTAAAAGTGGACGTGTCCATGAGTGTGCAAGAATATCATATCATATATCATATGGGTGTTGATTAATTGTATCCTAATATATATTCATTATGTGTGGAGACCATGGATGCACTATATTCTCTCTCTCATATTTCATCAATTTCTTTTTCATAATTTTTCTTAACTTTATTGTAAAAGATTTTACGCTTTAACTTTAATTTATAGTATATAAGTTTGTGAAATTGAATTAAATTTAAAATTATTTTTTTCATTTTTTTTATCAAATAAGGGTGAAAAAGTCTTATTTTATAAAAATAGATTTATTTATAACAATATTTTTATACTAGTGCTCCTCGAGTATATAATGTGAATTTTATTGATTTGATGATCGTTAAATGGTAGGTGTATGTTAATTTTTATTATCTTTATAATTTATTTATTTCCGTAAATATTTTGAAATATTTACTCAAAAGCCAAAAGGAAACCAAACCACCAATCAAATTAGCTAGTTACCTACCTATGTCTATTTATTTGGAACAATGAGGTCATGATATTGAAAGAAATCTAATTTAAAAATTTGTTGATGTTTTTCTGAATCATTCTACGATTTTTCTCATTTCAATTAAATACACAATGTGTGAATCAATTTATACGTATGTATATGATGCATTGAAAAAGAAAAAGAAAAAAAACTATAAACATGAACATTGACCATTTGAAAACAAAGCAAAATATTAACATATTGTGTTCAAGAGAACTTTACTATCACTACCCATAAACAAAAGAAATATATAACGAAAGAGTCAAAAAAGACCAAAATAAAAACCTGAATAATCTTTGGAAAAGAAAACAAAAGGCACAGTATTTTACGATTAAGTATAGCTATTCTTTTCTTTGTTCATACCACAAAGACCTTTCATTTAAAATGTAAAATAATAATAATAATAATAATAATAATAATAATAATAATAATAATAATAATAATAATAATAGCAATAATAAAGTCCTGAATTTATTTATGGATTAAAAAGAATGTCCTGGAAACTTTCACTTGAACAATCAAACAAATTAATACTCACTTATAAAATATAACTAATATAAATTATTTTAATATTTTAATTTAACTATCATCTCTTCAAATAGTTATAAAAATTAGTTCTATTTGATTTTTTTATAACTTTTAGATTCTCCACTTTCTCAAATCCTATTTGTTCTATTAATTTGCAATTTAAAGTTTATTTAATCTTAAATTTAAATTACTTAAGTAACACCTCAAATTTTACAAAACAACTGAATAAAAAAATATATATTAAATTAAAAATTAATATACACATTAAGAAATAAAATTATAAAAATATTATCTTAATTAAATTTTAACTCAATAAAATAAGACGACAAAAATATTGAAAAAAAAAACATTAGTATGTATGTTTTTACTAGTATTTAATAAGGTGGATCTTTAAAATTTAAATAATATATTTTTTTAAGTTTCATTTATAATAGTATTTATGTTTTTCACTTTTGATTTTCAATTTCAAGTATTAAATCGCATAATCTCTTAGTTTTTTATTCTCTTTAATTCTTAGTTTTTATTTGTGTTTTTAGAGTGTTTAGATGGAGAGGATGGAAATAAAATACTATACGGTATAAATAGGGAAGATTAATATCCTAATAGGTGATTATTCTCACTCCTAAAGACACTTCATGAAACTATTTGAGACTATTTAAAGTCTAAGAAAATTGATGAAACTATTTGAGACTATTTAAAGTTTAAGAAAATTGATAACGAACATTATTAGTCATTTTATAATGATAGTGATAATAATATAAGGGTTAAATATGTTTTTGATTCTTTAACATTTAGTCAAAATTGAAATTAGTTCTTATTTAAAATTTTAGTCCAATTTAGTCTTCAAACTTCTGAAATGTTTGGATTTAGTTCTTTTAACCAAATTTTGTTAAGTTTACTTGGTGTTTCAAATTATTTTCCATTTGAATTTTCTACATGTTTGACACATTTCTGCTTCAATATTAATTAAGAAACTATCATGAAATGCGTTTGATACGTTAAATGAATTTAATAAAATTTGGTTAAAAGGATTAAGTCCACCAATATCTAAAGTTAGGAGACTAAATTGGGCCAAAGTTTCAAAGATAGACTAATTCTAATTTTTACTTAAAGTTAAGGGACAAAAAATATATTTAACCTGTCGTATAATAACAACAACCAACAATAAAACATATATCATTGCATTATTTACATATCCAATGTAATTATACCTTTGCATGTCATTAAACTTTCATGCCCAACAATTCAAACTTCTACAAATGGTTTAGTAGCACTTTGTTCAAACAATTTCTCTTAAATGACAAAATTTATCATGTTATCAATGAAATTAGAAGAAAGAGTCCAAATAACATGTAATATGTCATATAGAAAGTACATTTTACATCAATTATATATGAGCTATTACATCAGTTAAAAATTTGATGTAGAGACCCATGGTGTAATAGTGTAAAATAAATATTATTATAATTATTAATACAATAAATCAAGATAAAAAAATGTGATTTGTTGAGAAAAACAATCACATATAACATTAATTGTTCAAGAAAATCAGTCATATTTCTTAGTTGAAGAACATATTATATTGATTGTTCAGAAAATCAATGTAATGTATCTTAATTGAAAGACATATCATCATATTTTATCGAATATCAAACATTTTTTTAACCACACATTTTTATAATTTTTATAAATGGTATGGTCATTAATTCAAAAAGCAACATTACCCTTATATCCGTCATAAATCGTGTTTATCGGTGATGATATACAATCGATTGACGTATTAACGAAGACCTTTATATTTGAACTATTTTTCTATTAGTATATTTTGAATAACAGGTTCGTTATCCCTACAACCAAAATGGAAATAAATTTTATAAAATTAATTTTAGATGTAAAATTAGTTTGTAGTATAATTAAACTTTGATATGAATGTTGTTAAGATGAAGAAAAGATAATTTGAAAATGAAAGGGGAGAGAATGTTATCCAAAGTGGATTGAACTAAATCCATTGGCACCGAAAGTCACATCGGAAGATCAGAAGTCTCGCGTTTATGAGTTGGTGTGGTATCAACGTCTTAGTTTCATTTCAACGGTTTAATTTTGGATTCTCAATTTTAATTCTGCAAAATCTTATTATTATTATTATTATTATTGAGTCATTAAAAAAATCAATTTGAACATTTGTAAGCGTATCAACCAATTCGTAAAATCAAATTACGTTTACATTCTAAAAAAAGTATATAACGAGACAACATTTAAATTAAATTAAATTAAATGAAATGGTCGTTTTAGAAAGAAATTGTTTGGTATGTTGTGGGCCTTGGATAATCGATCTTATCCACTTTCGGTTGCAGGCATAAGAAACATATACTGTTGTTGCTCCTTCCTACGTCAATCAACAACATCAAAAAACAAATTTATTTATTTATTTATTATATATAAAACATCAATGTTTGTTTGAACGTAAAAGCATAGTAATATTGGTAACTTTTAAATAAAAACATTTAGTGGTCCCATCTTGTTTTTCTACATATAAGTGAGTACAGCACACCACCAAAAGGGACCTAGTATAATATTATCTATAAAGTGAAAAATTAATGTCTTTTTAATGAAGAAATATTATTTTTATTTTTTAACTAGTGTAAACACAGGCGCTATCGCGCCTGTGTGTATTTTTTAAATATGAATGATATTATATTAGTAGATGATAATAGTATAATGTTATTAAGTTAATATATAAAATAAATGTATATTTATTAAAAATAAAATGAAATAAATAGAGAGAATAATTGTTGATGAATAAAAAAAAGATAAACAATTTTATAAAAAATAGATAAAAATAATTATTAATTTTAAAAAATTAATAAATAATAATATTGTAAAGGGTATATTTGGTATTATGAAATGTGGATACAAAAGAGGGAATCCTCTTTATATATTGTTATAGATTTATAATTATTACTTTCAAGCTTGGTCTGACACATAAGTTTATCAACAATTTGGTCGAAGCTCATTAGAGTCACGAACCAAATTGCTCCAATTGAAATCGATTTGCTTCAATTTTTAATAAAATAATGCTAACATTATTATAAATTTTCATCTTACCTAATTTGCTTCAATTTACATTTACTTTAATTTATAACCTTTTCTTTTTCACAGGATTAAACTTTAATAAAAAAAGTACAATTTACTACAGCTTATATCAACTAATTTTAATAACATAATCTTATTCTTAATTTCTTAAAACTTAATTAAGATTTAAACATTATAATTTACTTAAACTTACTTTCTTATTTTCCTTCAATAATTGATATAATGTATATATATAAAATAAAGGTAAATTCGATGTTTTACATTTTATTTTATTTTTTCATATACAATTGTATGAATGATACAAATTTTATCACACTTTCACATTTTCATTTGATAAATTTTTAGTAACAAAAAATGATTAAAGAGTGTCTAAATTTAGAATGATAATGTGAAATGGGTCATATAAACTAATGTGAACCCAGAAAAAAAAATTGCAAGGTGAATAAAGAATTTCAATTTGCTTGGGTTTGCCTTGCAACTTATGCAAGAGAGATTTATTGTTAATCTCTATAACTCAAATATTGATTTGTACTACTTAATAATTTAATTATTTTTTTCAAGATCTGTTAAAATTTATGTTGTACAAAATAAAAGCTAATTTATATTACGTTATTTAATTACTATATATGCTTTTTTGTTGAGTATATGTCCTTTTCAAACGTGGACCAACAATTTCCAATTTTTTGTAGGAACTAGACCATCTTAACCTATTTTAATAAACCAACAGAAAGAAAAGGTTGTGATTTCTGTGTGAATTATTGTTGTAAATGGAGTAACTTTATCCACTTTTTATCCACTTTTGGAAATAAAATAAAAATTGAATAAGCCATTTTATAAATGAAAATATTTAAGCCACGAAGTTTGAAGTTACATTTAATGTATTTAGAGATGAGTGGAGATTATTTTATTAACAAGTTGTTGTGGAATTTTGTTTTAAATTGAGGTTTTGAAGCGATGACATCCACAAGTTTTAGTTTGTGTTGGAGGAGGAAGAAGTGATGCATACCTGGCACTGACTCAGCACAAATGCTGACTAGGCAACAGATTGAGGATAGGTTTCATTTGCCCAAACAATGACACAGCACAAAAATTCTGATTAGGTCAAAAAGAGAATCATTACAAATCAATTTCCTTTCTGGCTCAAAACAACAAGCAACACTAACAATACTTTTATTTTGTTATTATTGATGTGAAATCTTCTTTAATTTTCTTCATGATTAGTCTATGATCCATATTTGTATCATAATTTTTATTTTAATTAATATTACATGATTTTAAGCCATATTATTTATTTATTTTTTAATTAGTGATTGTGATGGTAGAACATGAATGTTGGGATGGAAAGAAGAAAATACTTATGCTTGAAACAAGAATGATTCTTTTAAGATGAATTTGTTCCGTTTATATAAGGATGTCAACGGGCGGGTAGGGTACGAGTAGCAGTTCCCCGCATCTTACCTGCTGAATAAATATTCGTCACGTATTCGTATTCATATTTGTCGGATATCCGTTATGCGGGTACCCGCATAATATCTACGGATATCCACAGGTACCCACAGGTATTTAAAAAGAATAAAAATAAATATTTAACAAAATATTTTAATCGTAAATTCAAATAAAATACAATATATATCATTCATAAATTTTAAACAAAGTCCACATAACTCATTTAAATAGTGTTGAATGACAATTTACAAAGAAATAAATTTTTTTTAAACTAATTGATAAAAAAAACTCATTCAAAATCAATATGCTAATATTTTAATAATGTTTTTTATGTTTTTTTTATAATTTAAATTAGAGTATAGCGGGTACAAGTATCCACGTGTACAGATACTATGATACATGTACCCATCCCGTTAATATTCGGGTATTAAAAATACTCGTACCCGTTACCCGCAAATATCCATTTACAATATTCATTTTCTATTCGTTGCAGATTTTATCTGTGAATACTCGCGGGTACGGATTTTTTTGACATCCTTAATTATATATCATAATTTTTTTGTATCTCTTCTCTTCTTTTCTATTAGTAGTAGATCTTAATTAATAACTTCGAAATGACGAAAATAATATTCTTAAATAAGTGTAATTTTAATATATATTTTTTTCATGTAAAATTACTAAACTTTATTATTCACATATTAAAAAGATAACGTGGAGGAACATCTCTTCCCTCACATACATTGCACATTCACACACTTGCATTTGCATGTGAACAAAGGATGAAGAAGAATCATACCGTTTTAATCACCACTAACACTAATTCTATTTTTGTGATCGAAAAAAAAAAACAATATGCCGAAAGTTGTGAATATAATAATAGACTCGGAGGATCAATGTTATCATGTTAAGAAGCTTTTATGATAAAAATTTGATAAATTTTGAAAGATATTGTAAAATAAGAGATTGAAGTTTTACGTGACAATCTTTTTGTTTTTATATATATTTTTCATGAAATTTGACACTTTAGTGATAAGTCTTGAAAAAAAAACACTATTCAATTTATGAAAATTCTTAGTACAAAATGAGGATATAAGAAATTAAAATAGAAAGGAACTGTAAGGAGAATAAATTTTCTTATTTTAAAAAATAATTAAAATTCATTGACTTGAAAAAAATTACGAGATTAAGATATCATTAGTTAAAATATAATCAGTCATAATAAAAAAATTGAATGAAAATAAAATATAATAAGAGAATGATAGGAAGATAAGGTTAGCTTTGTGGAAATTCGGAAATTATATTATATGAATTTGAGTTTACTAATAAAACAGTAATATCAATAATTGAAATGTATCCATTTAAAAGCAAACAAGAGCATAATAAATGTTTATAAATTATCGAATTTTTTACGTTATTTAATACTATTACATAATAATTTTTTTATCTTTTTATTTATTTATTTATATTTAAAGTAAGATGGATTTTCATTAAATAGATTATATTTTTAAATACATTTTAACTTAGCAAAATAGACTTTTGTCCATCAAAATCCAAATTAAAATTTATCGTATCTATTTTTTTTTTCAAATAAATAAGATAGAAAACTTACTATAAAAGTTTTTATAAAGCTATTGGAAAAATAATATTATTATGATAATAAATAAGTTATTAAAATAAAGCTTATCATGAAAGAAAGAAAAAGGTTAGAAAGCCAATAGAAAATAAAGTGATCTTATTATAAGAATGAAAAAGTTATTTATATGAATATTAAAAATATTTGGTCAGTTGTGACTCCTATATTATTTGACTTCCATTAAAAGTTATCATTAAGTTATTAAGTTGTTCGATATGAAACCGAAATAATTATTGTTGGGTGTATCCACATAATTATAAATTGTCACCTTAGATCAATTTCTCATGTCTCACAATTTTCTTTTCTCTTTATACTTTTATGGCCTCCTAGTACTTTTTCTTTTTATGTTTATGGACCATCTTTTGTTGATTTTTTTAGAAAGGATCATTAAAGAGATATAACAACATCAATGAATTATGAGTTCAATTACACAAGACATTAATATTACTCTTAATTTAAAATCTTAAAACAATATGTTTATGGACCTTAATCTTTATATGGTGTTCAACTTTTTCTTCTTTATTCAATATAAAACTTAGACTCACACTTGGATTCCCAACATCTTTTTACGATCTTTAAGACCAACCAACTAACTTAAATTTTGGAATTGAAAGTGTTCATTAACACTTTAGTGACAACCACTTGGGATTAATTTGATTAATTTAACAAGTTTTAGAAAATGTTTACGTTATAATACGCTAAAGTATTTATAACATACGTCACATACTCTCATATATATAATGTGCATCACCTTAGAATCAATGTTTGAGCCGCAAGTTATATCATTTACTAGTGTTCTTTGTTCTTTTCAATGTTTGAATTCATTATTTAAAAAAATAGGGGATAAGTAAATATTTATCTTAAGGAGAACCTAAATTCAAATTACACAACGTTTTTTTTAATGATTTTCCACTATTTGAAGGTTTCCAAATCATTCACAAAGTAAATCCAACCATATATCAATATATTACCATGCCAAATCACACTATTTCACCAACAAATCTTATAAATATAAAATTTTATACCATTTATACCTTAAAAAAAAAATCATCAATTTGTAAATAAGTGATATTATTTTCCCTTAACTGAACTGAATCATGTTTTATCGTATAATATTTTAACAATAATTCAACCATATAATCCAGATAAGCCTTTCAAAAGATCCACCATATACTGAGTACCGACAACATCTTCTTTTAAATATACACTTAATAAAAAGAGAAATAAAGAACATAAAACTAAGATATGATTTATTCTATTTATCAACGGACGGGTAGATACGTGTAATAATCTACGTATTCTTGTTAGAAATGAGTTTTAAGCCTAACTCAACCCACAAAACTGGCTTGTAAGGTGAGGTTTGCACCTTACTTATATATTGTGAATTGGCCTTATTTCTAGTCGATGTGGGACTTCCAACACACCCCCTCACGCCGAGGTATATTCATCTCGTGTGTGGGACAAGAAATTAGTGGGTGATCCGTTAGCGGCCCGATATCGGGTGGAATGTCTAAGAAAGTTCGTTAGGATAGACTTTAACTTGGCTCTGATACTATGTTAGAAATGTATAAGCCATGAGAGAAAGAAGAAAGGATGCATACAAAAAACGGGCAAGAAAAGTTTGGGTAAAAACTAACTCAAGAGAGTTTGCTTGCTCACTGATTTATTAGAACCTTTGTTCAATATATAGAGTACAATGTCCCATCATATAGAGGGAAAAGTAAAAAACAAAATAAAAAATAATATTTGATAATGATAAAAGATAATCAAATATATGATATCTCTATCAATATAAATAAAAGCAGGAGATATATAATTTCTTTATCACCCCTTCTCAAGGTGGGCATGAAGATTGTAAAAGCCCAACTTGGAAGTAGCAACCCAGAAAGTAGAAGGATGTAAGGACTTAGTAAACATATCAGCAAGTTGACTTCTAGAAGGAACATGGAGAAGGTGAATAAGACCATCAACAAGCTTTTGTCGAATAATGTAGCAATCAAGTTCTATGTGCTTGGTTCTCTTATGAAAAGTGGGATTCTTAGCAATGTGAATAGCAGAATTGTTGTCACAAAAGGCAGTGTAGTGAGTGGGAACAGAAAAATGAAAATCTTGAAAAAGGTATTGAATCCATTGTAGTTCACATGCCAGGGATGCCAAGGCGCGATACTCAGCCTCAGAAGAAGACCGTGAAATAGTGATTTGTTTCTTAGACTTACAAGCAATCAAAGAGGTGCCTAAGAAAACACAATATCCAGAAACAGAGCGTCGGGTAGTGGCACATGTTGCCCAATCAGAATCAGAAAACGCGTGAATTTTAAAAGAGGTGTTGGATTTATACAAAAGGCCATATCCAGGAGCATTTTTCAAGTACCGAATGATCCATAAAGCTTGTTACATATGTGGTTCACGCGGAGAAGAAACAAATTGGCTGAGTTGTTGGACAACAAAACTAATATCAGGCATGGTATTAGTCAAGTAAAGTAATCGTCCAATCAGACGTCGAAAGGAAGAAGGATCTGGTAGAAGAGCTCCCTCGTCGGCATAAAGTTTGATAGAAGGATCAGATGATGTTGGTGTAGGTTTACATCCAAGCATCCCTGCCTCTGAAATGAGGTCCAAACAATATTTTTTTTGATTCAAAACAAATCCATCAAGAGAACGAGAAACTTCAAGACCCAAAAAAGACTTGATAGGGCCAAGATCTTTAATATGAAATCTTGAATGCAGATGAGCTTTTACAACATTAATTTCAGCAATGCTATTGCCAGTGAGAATCACATCATCGACATAAACCAATAAAGCAATAATATCAGAGGCAGATTTCTTCACAAAGAGAGAGTGATCAGCAGAGCTTTATGTGTAACCAAGAAGAAGTAGCTCTGAAGTTAATTTTTGATTCCAATTACGACTGACTTGTTTCAAACCATATAGAGACTTGTTAAGCTTACAAACAGAATTTAGCTGAGGAAGTGAAAGACCAGGTGAAGGCTTCATATAGATCTCTTCATGTAAGTCTCCATGGAGGAAAACATTGTCAACATCCAATTGATGAATAAACCAATCACTAGCAGAGGCCAAGGCTAAAAGGATGCGGACAGTAGTAAGTTTAACAATAGGAGAGAAAGTTTCAAAATAATCAATCCCCTCTGTTTGAGTAAAACCCTTAGCCACCAATCGTGCTTTAAACCTATCGACTGTGCCATCTGGTTTATGTTTGAGTTTGTAAACCCAGCGACAACCAATAGGCTTGATGTTAGAAGGAGGAGGAACTAAAGTCCAAGTCTGGTTTCTGTCAAGAGCATGTAACTCAACATCCATAGCCTGTTTTCAGCAGTCATGTTGAGCAGCTTCTTTAAAGGAGAAAGGTTCAGCTTGGCCAGAAATATTATGACAGAAAGTAGTATGGTCAGAAGAACAATTATCATAAGAAACAAAAGAATGCATTGGATAAGGTGTGGAAAAAGTAGAGCATGAAGTGGAAGCAACACCACAATAATATTGATCTAAGTATCGAGGCCTGTTTTCACTCTATGAGATGTTCTAAGATCAAGATCAGTAACTTCACCATTATCAGAAACAATACTAGTAACAGGGTCCATAGTAAGGTCAGTGGCATGTGAAACAGGTAAAGTTGGAAAATCATACATGCTAATATCACAATTATGAGAATCATCAATTGAAGCAATAGAGTTATCAGAAGACAAAGAGAATGAGTAAGGAAAAATATTTTCATGAAATATAACATTTCTAGTCACAAAAATAGACTTGGAGTGAAGATCATACAAAACATATCCCTTTGTTCCAGATTTATAACCAAGGAAAACACATTTTAAGCTTCGAGAATCCAATTTAGTTCTTCCAGTATTGGTAGAACTAGCGTAAGCCATACAACAAAAAACTTTTAGATTTGAAAAATCGGTTTTAGTATAATAGACCAATTCATAAGGAGATTGATTACTGAGAAAAGGAGTGGGTAACCTATTAATTAAATGAACAACCAATTTAAGGGAATAGGACCAGAAAATGTTGGGTATTTTTGCTTGAAAAAGAAGAGCACGACACACATTAAGAAGATGTTGATGCTTCCTCTCAACAATCCCGTTTTGTTAAGGAGTTGCAACATAAGAAGTTTCATGAAAAATACCCTTACTATTATAAAAATCATTAAGAAGAAACTCTTTGCCATTATCGGAACGTATTTTCTTAAGCTTGCAAGAAAACTGATTTTCTATCAAAATAATAAAGTCTTGAAGAAGAGATCTGACTTCTGTTTTATTTTTAAGAAAAAGAATCCAAGTAAATATGCTATAATCATCAACTATAGTCAAAAAATACTTGTATCCATCAATGGAAGAGACAGAAATCGGGCCACAAATATCAACATGGATAAGTTCAAAAAATTGAAGAGATTTACTTGTGCTGGAAGAATATTTCAGACGTTTTTGTTTCGCAAAAGCACAAACATCACAAGCAATAATAGAAGGAGAAAAAATATTAGGATGATTAGAAACAAGAAGCTGTAAAATTTTATCAGATGGATGACCAAGTTTCATATGCCACAAGTTACAAGGACTAGCATCATTAATGAGAGTAGAATGTAGTAAAGAAATATTTGTGTTAGATATACTCAAGTTACGTTTGTCTTGAGAACTATCTAAGAGATAAAACAAACCTTGATGTTTCCTAGCTGCTCCAATTGTCTGGAAGGTATCTGTCTGCACAATAAGACAAGTATCTTGGGAGAAAACCATAAGACAATTAGTATAATTAAGCAATTTTGGAATAGAGATGAGTTGAACAAAAAATTCAGGGACAAAAAGAGTGTTATGAAGGATAAGATTGTCCAAGACAATGGTACCCGAGAATTTAGGAATGATAGAGTTTTGGTTGGTTAATTGTATAGAAATAGGAGAAATAGGTTTGAGATTTTGAAATAAAGATTTAAAAGGACAAATATGGTTACCACTATCTAAAATCCAAGAAGAAAAAGGAAAAACATAACTTGTGGGTTTGATAGTACATTGATGAACAACAGTAGCTGTGGAAAAAGAATCATTGGGAGACTGCTGAATCAAGGCGAGGAGAAGATATCAACCATACTAGCATGAGCAGAGGGCTTCGAAGGAGGAGGTTGGACTTTAGTGTGTAGGTTAGATCCTTGAGGCACAACATGCTTAATCCAACAAGAATCAACAAAGGAAAAAAATGCGGAAGGCGATTTAAATCTGATACCATGTTAGAAGTGAGTTTTAAGCCTAACTCAACCCCACAAAACCAACTTGTAAGGTGAGGCTTGCACCTCACTTATATATTGTGAATTGACCTTATCTCTAGTCGATGTGGGACTTCCAACAATTCTACCCGCTGAATAAATATCTGCCTCATACCTATATTTATATCCGTGAGGATATCCGTTACGCATGTATCCGCATATTTTTTTAATATCTACGAGTACCCGTAGGTATTTCAAAAAGAAAATTTTAATATGTAACAATAAATTCAAATAAAAATACAATGCATAATATTTATAAATTTCAAACAAAGTACAAATAATTCATCTAAATAGTGTTGAATGAAAATTTACAAATAAATGGAGATTTTTTAAACCAATTGATAAAAAATAATCCATTCAAAATCAATGTGTTAATATTTTAATCATTTTTTAAAAATTTTGTTAATTTAAATTAGAGTATAGTGGATACGAGTATCTACATGTACAAATACTATAATACTCGTACCCGTCCCGTTAACGTGATATAAAAGTACTCGTAGCTGTTACCCGCATGTATACATTTTCAATATCCATTTCCTACTCGTTGTGAGTTTTATCTGTAGATACCCACGAGTACGGATTTTTTTGATATATCTGATCTTGATCTAATAAGAATTCTATGATAAAAAAAATGATTGTTGTCTACAAAAAGGATATAGAGAGAAAAGGGATTTTTAAATTTGAAAATTTGAAAATGAATTAAAAAACTATCGTCTAACTTCTATTTATAAACTTCATTTCTTATTCATTTTAAAATTTACTGCTAAAATATTTTGGATCTCACAATAATCCAATTCATTATATTTAATTATAATCGATTATTTGAACAATTTAACATTGAATTAAACTTAAAACAACCAATTCTTACTTAAGATAATCAATACATAAACTAATTATTATATAAGATAATTGATTGTATGCGATAGTTGTGCATCATGAAATTATTATGTTTTAAAATACTTTCTAAAACATTTTTAAATAGTATTTAATTTTTTTCAAAGACATAAAAAGAAATGTGTCATCCATAAACCAAAGTAAACTTAGAATTAATGCATAACTCCTAATCATCATTATAATATGAAAACAAAACAACATCCCATAATTATATGATCAACCTAGAAACAACGAGAGGTTTTCCAATATTGTCTTTCTTTTCCGTACAATTTCTATCCCGAGTTCAATATTAATACTTAAAGAGTTTCTTCTTGTCCCTACGAAAAAGTCTTAAGTTGTAGTGGTTGGAGATATGAATCTTGAATAAAAATCTTTGAAGATCAATGTAGAAGACATGCATTTAAAAAATAACATTGCCAAAGATTTCCCTCTTTGTCCCCATTTTATAATATTCATAACAACCTTATAATAATATTTATCTGTAAAAAAAAAACTTTATAATATATAAGTAAATAGGTGTTAAGAGTTATTGGCAGTTTAAAACCAAACCACAAGTCGTACATTAGTAGCTGGCAAATAGAGAATCACACATGGTTACATTTAAAAAATTTACAGAATATTAATTATTTAACCTCACATAAGTAACATGTTCTCTTTGATCAAGTATTTATTTACAAGAACATAAGTTATGTTCTAATTAGTTATTCTCATAGTTGTCAAAAAAAGTTGTTCTCATTATGATATTAACGTTCGCAATAAAAAAAAATGTCACACGAGGCTATTCATTTGATAGTATATACTTTATTATTATTATTTTTCTTACAAAATCAAGATATTGTGTGATTTTGTACGCACTCTCCTCATATTTACAAGTTAGCATCTACCTTGAAGGTTGTATGGGAGGTTAGGGTTGTTTATCAATCTGTATTAATCATTTACTATTAAAAGTTCAAATCCAACAAATTAGTTCAAAATTTTAGCCATTAAATCTAAAAGAGAAAGGTTATTGTAATTGATTTAAATACCTGGTTTAAAACTTACAAAATTAGACTAATTTAAACAAAATGAACTTTTCTCTATTAATATATTGTGTATGTATTTTTATTATACTTTTTATTACGTACATTGACATTAACTATTTAAATACAGTTAGAAAAAATATCAAATTGTCAAAAGATTGAATACTAAATCAAAATGAAAACGAAATTGAACAACAATGATGAAAATATGAAATATATATATATATATATATATATATATATATATATATATATATATATATATATATATATATATGATTGAGAGTTTCTTATTTAAATTAAAACTAATTCTAATAATATTATGGTTTAACTAATGATACTCACTTTTGTTTAGATATGTCAGTTTGATATCTATTTTTTAAAAGGTGTTAATTGAGTCTCAACTTTTGAAAACATGCCTCAATTAGGTTCCTTTCAATAAAAAAAATATTAATTTCATTTACGGTATTGATATTTAAATATTTAAAATGACATACAAAATTAAGTATTGATATTTATATTAAAATTTAGTGGTAAAAGTCATGAATAAAGTTAACAACATTAATAGTTTATAATTAATAATTTTTTCTGCAAGGAATCTAATTGAGACACTTTTTTAAAAGTTGGGACTCGATTGACACATTTTCAAGAATTGGAACTCGATTAATATATTTTTAAAAGTAGATACCAAACTAACATAACTAAACAAAAATGGATATCAATCGACTAATGAAATCTAATATCATAATGACAAGTTCATTTCTCATTCCTGAACCAAATAACAAGTCATTGAATTATAACAGATCATGCTTGGTTTCTTGAAAATTGGGCAAACTAAGAAAATTATATAAGAAAAATTTCTTTAGTCAACCATTTTTAAAACGAGCATTAAACTGTTTCGTCAATAATGGTCCCTTAGTGAAAAGCCAGGCTGTTCCGTTCCTCAATTTATTTTGTCATCTTTCTTGTAATAATAGTTAGAAAGAAATGAAGAAAGAAAAAAAGGAATTCAGAATCTTTAGATTCATTGATTGTTTTTGCATTCAAATTCTGTGGTATTCAATAAATTAAACGTTTTCAATAACTGTGGATTCAATTTGTAGTCTCCAACCAGTGGTCAAAATCTGAATCAATGAATTGCTTTACACATGAAGAAATTATCAGGTAGATTTGAATAATTAGAGATTTTATAAGTAATAAAAATATGATAAATAAGTATGAACAAATTTCATTTTCATTTATTTCATAGTGTAAATTAGGTCTATATTAAAATATAAGATGACATTAAATTACATTTTATACCTTTATGAGAATTTTGATTTTTGAAGAAATTAAAGTGTATGTGTATGTCAAAAATGTGTTTACTCGGAGATTGACTCCCTTTATATATAATACAGTAGACATTCGTTTTACATTCATTTAAATCCGCATCTCGCATAAATCCGCATCTCGCATAAATCCGCATTTGAAAAGGGAAAATTTTCGGATCAATAATTTTGTGACTTTATTTTAAGAGTCATTTGATGATTATTTTCGATTCATTTACGTGTGATTGTCGATTAACCATTTTGTAAAATGCGACTAAGGGTAAAGAACACACTCTTAGCTTAATTTAATTGATGATAAATAATGAGAATATTTCAATTCACTCACATCGACGTCAATGTTGATAACACTTTCTAATGAGTTGAAAATAACATTGTGTTGATCAACTTCAACTTTGTCCAGACCAATTATTTATATTTTATATTCTTTTACATTTTATTATAAATAGAGAGAGTATATGAATAAAATAAAATAACACTTATAATATCTATCATGTATATCAATGACACAAGTTTATAATATCATATCTCTCATATTTTCACAATCTTTAAAAATTATCAGCATTCATAATATTTCATACTATAATTATATGACTTGTAATATTTCATAATGTAATATGACTCCTAAAATTCCATAAGTCCGCATCAAACTTTCAAGATCAAAATGAGGACTTAAGCAAATGTTTACGGTACATTATCGCTTGATAATATCTGAAAAAATCATATCTTCACTTGATATCTCTATTTTAGGGATGTGTTCCTATTTTAGGAATTTTTGAATACCACAATAAATTATGTATCATAATTATAAAAGTCAAACACTAGAATAACAAGGATATTTTTCTGGATTTTTTATTCAAATTTTATTTTATTTTGACTATTTTTTTCCTTTATTCACAACATTTCTTATTTCTTTAATTTTTCAAATTATTTTTACTTTCAGTGTTCATGTTTTAAGTGGTCTTCTTATTGGTTTTTATTTATTACTACTTTTTATTTAAATATTCTTTTAGTTAAGTTTTCTTCATAAATGACTTTAACATTTAGTTCAAACATTTGCCCTATTCGTTGTTCATAATTCATATTTATAATCACTTATTTTAAGAATCACATTTTTCTTTTATTTTTGTTTTCATCTTTCGAGATGAAATAAAAAGCCATTATCACAAGCCCTAGTATCGCACATTGTTTCTTGTAGCCACTTCCTATGCGTTCAAACCAAGCATCTAAGATTACAACCAATACATAAATGTTTTTTCATATCATAAATACAACTTCTCGAAGATATCAATTAATGAATATAGCTTTGCCTTTCATTGAAGTCTTTGAAAACCCATTCATAAAAGCATGTGTTAAATATCTTATATTCTTAAAAAAGTTAGGTAAATTATTGAATTGTTCTGCCAATTACTTTCCTCCTATATATCAAATTAAAACGTACTTGAGTTGATGTTCTTTTAAAACAACGATTCAAAGATTTAATAGTTTTATTGAGATAGAACTGAAATTGATAAAATTATTTTAATAAATAAAAGTACACAAAATAATATTAAAAAAATATAATGTCATAGTCTTATGATAGAAATTAAAATAAACAATAAAACTATAAGTGCTAACATTTAAAATCCATTAAAAGTTTGAATAAAATACGCTATCACACTAACTTCTAATACGTTACCATACATACACAAGTTTAAATGAAATTCTCTTAATTTGAACGCCCTTTCATACATTGACTTAAGAGTATATCATGATTCTTGTTTCGAAAAATTGAGTTACAATCATTTGACAAATAACTAACTTCATAATATTTTATAGTTATCCCAAAATTAAGTGCACATTTCTTCTTGCTATCACTAAACCTCTTTTGGATTTGTCCTAAGAAATATATGGCTCTCATTATAAGGTCAACTTTCTATGAAATTCATTGCACAAATAAATAATTGTACTTGTCTTTGAATGAAGAATTTTAACAATTTCAAGAAATTGAAATACATAATATTTAAATTACTTATAGTTGCATTATTTTAATTTATTAAATAGTTTGTTTGGATGAAGTAATTGAAATATTTAGATTTCAATTTTTGTTTTGGATAAAATAATTTAATTTTTATTTTAAAGTAAACTCAACTTTATCTTAAGTCTGAGTTGAGCTAGCTTGACTTTCAATCCGGGACGATTGTTTCGACTTTCTGTCATGGTCGATTCCCTAAGATTCAACATGAGTTGACTAGGTTTGATCTTTAGGTTAGGTCAACTCATCTCAACCTTCAACTATATGGTTGATTGTTTTCAACCTTCGTCATTCTCGGATCGACCATCAGTTTGGGTTGACTCAGGTCAACCTTCATTTTAGATTGACTCGGCTCGACCTTTGTGAGCAAAGTGATAGTGGTGTGAAAATAAGTGAAATTTTAAATTTTTTATACTTTTGAGGATATTTAAAATTCTTTTATTTTATTCATTTGAAATACTTGTAAAATTCCTTAACTTTAAATTTCTTTCTAATTATTTTATCCAAAAACAAATATTAATATAAAAATTTTAAATTTTTCAAATAAATGAATTACTCTTTTAAATTATCTTGTCCAAACACAATGTGAGTTAAATTGCAATCTCATATCGTTGAGATTAGCTTTATATTTCATTGGGCATGTTTTTTTTTTAAGTTGTCATTGTTAGAAATAATACAATATTTATATTATCTAATAACATCAATATATATGATTAAAATATTGTATTAGAAAATGTTGTATTATTATTATATTATACATTTGGAATGTTATAACTATAGGAGGCTTCAATTAATATTCATGTACATGTAGTCCATATCATCGAATCATTGCAAGTTTATAATTGATGACAAACGCTAATGAAGCACCAATTCCGAATCAACATAATATATCACTAAAAATACGAAATTGAAGTTAAACTAAGCACGTATTGATATTTATATTTATATATGGTATACATTTTTGAAATTTAAGTTAAGGAAAATGTTAACTAGTAGACATTTACTGCAATGAGATGTCAATAACTCCAAATTAATCACATAAACCCTAAATTTCTTCCAAAATTACATTTATCTATAACTTAACTATTGTTTTTTTTTTTTTTGTCAACAAACCATTCACTTATAATAGTTAGCCCAAGTCCTTCATACATCAATAAATATAATAAAATAAAAAGAATCGCTCTCATAATAATCCCAATTTTTTTATCATCCAATTTGCAAGAACTGTCTTAGAGAATTATTTAACAAATGCAAAGCAAACTATCCTCCACCACAGGATAAAACTTCAATACAAGACTTAGAATGAGGTGAAACTTTATCAAACATGTAGTACTGCATGAAAGTTTTTCATATTTGATATTTATCTCAGTAACTTGAAATGGGAAAGAACTGGGGATCATGAGTGAAGAAGAATGCAATTGCTACCCTGGCCTTTCTCTGGTTTACCATCACACGATGCTCCAAACTTTTGAATCTGTCATTGGAATCAGATTCATTGACTTTTTCTTAAGAGAAATCACGTAACTTTTGTTGAAAAATAGTGTATGACTCTATTTTTTATTTTCTGATATGATTTAACGTGGATTATTGATTAATGTATATTGTTTTTCTTTTGAAAAAATGCAGATCGATGCATTGTTTCTGAACCAAAACTTGAAGTCCAGCAACATGGTCCAGCAACATGCATTAGTTTTTTCATATTTATTTTCCTCTTATTCTCATAATACTTATTAAATGAGTGTTTAATGGTGTCTTTTCTTTTACTATTTTCATATTTTTCAATTAACTACTTCCATAAATAATTTCTCCATAAAGTCCAGAATTGAACCACTCAATCTTATGAAGTTGTAATGCCATTAGGGTTACACACATTCATTCATTCATTAGGGTTACATACAAATGATCTCACAAAGAGAATAATATACACACCAATCTTCCTTCACAATAATAAAAATGTCTTTGACGTGTGCTATCTATATAGAACTTGATTTGCTGTAACATTTTTAAAATTCACAAGGTAATGCAAAATTGAAATCCTAGTCCATAAAAGCACAAAAATCAAGTGTTCCAATCCAAATTCTCAACATTTTCTTCACAACCTAAAAGGCTGCAAGGGAATATTCTCATCAAGGTCTTTCTCATCAAAGTAATGTGCCATCACTTCTCTAATAGTAGTGTCCCTATAAATTAGAGGGTTTTCTTCTGATAACAATTCCTTTATTGGACCTACAACTTTTGATGTACCATGTGTTGATGTGTTTATGAATTTATTGAAATTCTGGGGCCTGTGTTCCTCGTTAAGACCCGGTGATAAATAGAGATGGCAAATAAACCCGTGCCCGTAGGTATCACCCGAACCCGTCCCCGTTTTGACGGGGAATCCCCGCTTTGACTGGGTATGGGTATGGGTAATACCCGAAATTTTCAACTGGGGATGGGGATGGGGATGGGGATATATATATACCCGCCCAAATACCCGTCCCCGCTTAAATTACTAAACTATTTATAATTTATTAAATAATCTAAAAAATATATATAAATAAATAATATATTTACACATAAAATATAATATAATATAATATAATATAATATAATATAATATAATATAGTATATATACATATAAATAAAATATACTTTTTTATATATATATATATATATATATATTTACACATATACATGTAATATAATATAATATAATATAATATACATATAATATATATACATAATAATATAATATAATATATATAATATATACGTATAAAACAAATTAATCATTTAACTAGTGAGATCTTTTATAAACAAATTTATAACATTACAAATTTATAAAAATTTAAAAGAAATATATATATATATATATATATATATATATATATATATATAAACATAAGATATCCACACATATAATATATATACATAGTAATAATAATATAATATATAATATAATATAATATAATATATATAAATAATTATATATATATAAACATAAGATATCCACACATATAATATATATATACATAGTAATATAATATATAATATAATATAATATAATATAATATATATATATATATATATATATATATATATATATAACATATTTCTCATTCTCTTTGTTTTTTGTTATATAACATATTGGCAATTGCTTCAGTTTTAGATCCAAGGTACAAGATGGACATGTTAGAATATTATTTTTATAAATTGTATGGTAATGATTTTGATCTGAAACTTAGTAGGATTCGTCAAATGTGCTATGATTTGGTTTTGGAATATCAATCAAAAAAGAATGAAACTTCTTCTTATAGAGCTACATCATTGGAGTTGGGAAAGGATGTTGATAATGATGCGAATGAATTTTTAGAGTTTATGGCAAAAAAGAAAAAATCTAGAACTACAGTTATGAAAACAGAGTTGGATTATTACTTGGAAGAAGATAATTTGCCGGTTACACAAGAATTTGATATCCTATCATGGTGGAAAACAAATGGGTTAAAGTTTCCAACCCTTCAAGCAATTGCAAGGGATGTTTTAGCTATTCCAATAACAACTGTAGCTTCTGAATCTGCTTTTAGTACTGGTGGTCAGATATTAACTTCTCACCGTAGTCGACTTCATCATATTACTATAGAGGCTTTGATGTGTACAAGAAGTTGGATATGGAACTCAAACCATCTAGGTAAGTTACTCAAATTTATTAATATTTTTTGTTAGTATTTTTTGTGAATTCTCATCTAATATTCTACATTTGGTGTTTGTAGGTGTTAAAAAATTAAAAGGAAAAGATGTTCTCATGAGTGAAAATGAATCTGATGAAGAAGGTACATTATATTCTAGTAATTAAAATTTTCAATTTCAATTATTATATCATATCTAATTTTTCATTTTTTTTCTATGTGTAGGTGGATCGAATGCAAATGAAACCACTGATCATTTGTAAAATTAATAAATATTTTGGTTATTATAAAATTTTAGTAATGTGTAATTTTTTAGCTTTTATATAATTATTTGAATTTTATTTAGTTGTTATTTGATACTTTAATTTGAGATTTATACTATTATAATATTTTTCTTAATATTTGACATCATGAAAATGAAAAAGAGTATGTTATTTTAATATTGAATATTTTGATAGTATCATGATTCCGTTGGTGTGATTTTTAAATTTTTTTTATAAAAAATATTTAATTGATATATGGAACAATAAAAAAATGGGTATGGGTATGGGTATAAGAAAATACCCATTACCCGGTGGGGATGGGGATGAGTCAAAAGTTGTATACCCGTTGGGTTTGGGGATGGGGATGGGGATGAATTTTTATTATGGGGATGGGGATGGGATCATGATACCCGTACCCGCCCCGCCCCGTTGCCATCCCTAGTGATAAACACTCACGAACCTACCATTTGTTATGAGCTGCACCATTCAAAAGGAGATTCATAAATATAAACACCAGAAGTTGTGTTATGTCAAGGATTTTACTTCTGCAAAAACAAATTTCAAGAATAGAATAACATTTTGTGTTATTTTCTATTATGTTTTAGTTGTCTTCTAATTATTGATTTGGGATCTCCAATTGTTTTATTTATTTATCATGTCCTTTGAAAAGTTTCTCACCTATTGTTGCAACCAAATTAAAGTAAATCTAGAACTACATTTCTAAAGGATCTTGTGGAAATGGAATCAAGATTAAAGGAAATGAATAAATCACAATGGAATGATGAATGTAAAAAGTAGATGATAAAGTATATCTGTAAAGAGTTATGTTATGATCTCCTTTTTTGTATCATTATTATACATGGTTTCTTTTCTTACATTTTTCTGTTGGACTGTGTAGGTTATGGATTTACAACACTGCTCACATTAAATCTTCTAATTATGTATTTCTTTTACCATTTTTTTTGTTTCAAAGAAAAGAATCACACAAGAAAATTGAAAGAAAAAGAGATCGAAGATCGAAATCCTAAACTACTGATACCATATAGAAATGTATATTTGCTTAATGTATTGTATGTCTAATGCAGACCATATGTATTTATACTAATTTACCTAATCAATTATCATAAAAACTCCTAATAATTAGGAATATAATCCTCCTATTTTCCTAAAATATGTAACTGTTAATTTTTTATAAATATGTAATGGCGAATTACATTGTAACAATTATTATCATACATGTAAGTGTTCATAAAGTACTTGCAGAAAATCCCCAATGTTTACAACAAGAGATCCATGCATTGGATGAACATCAACCTATTGATTCTCATGAAGAACTTGAAGACCATCCATCTGATCTTCTAGAAGAATTGTCATGAAGTCACTATCAGTGTGCTTAGAAGTGCCCAAAGTTAATTCAGGTTCAGGGCAAGCAGGGTAGTAGTGACACAAAATAAATTGTCCATTAAAAGATTCCAATTCTTTGAGATAAGAAGGATTAAGGCCAAGTGCTTCTGAGAATAACTCAAAGATTGTATCCCTCAAAGTTCTTACTTTCTTGGAGTATTCAATCACAATGCTCTACCAATACAAGATCATTTCATCAAAGGAAAAAGACACAATTTTGGTGATATCCTCTGCTGAACATTAAAAATACAACTATCTTGGTCTTTAAAAATATTTTTAATATATTTTAAAACTACAAAATCATTGGCCATTAATGTATTTTGAAGGCACAACAAAGGAACAACACAACAAAACCAAGTAGAGAATCCAAATTCTCAACAAGTCAAAAACTAGTTTTTATAATCTTAAGTAATGTTACCTGCATACTATTGGTATTTCTTTTGGATTGGGAGGATTAGGAATAAGAAAAAATGAAATTGTATCTCTCCAGTTAGCACCTTTACCTCTGAAAGGGTTCACATTTGAGAAGTATCTGACTTTCTTATTACTATCTCTGGAGTAAAAGGTTTTCCTTACCTCCGCATCTTGTTCATGAATTTTACGAATTTCACCTATAATCTCGTTCAACACTTCAACACCAATACCATGATTGATCACCTGAAAAAATCCCCATTTCTGACATGCACTTCGAATCTTGTCAACTACTTCAGCACGTAGGGATGAATTTATTTTTATGTCTTGTAGGTCTATGATGGGGATAGTCAATCTTGAGTCTTTTTTTGAGATCTCATGCATGTCTAATTTTCCATGATGGAACATACGTGGAATCTTTGTTACACCAGAGTCTAATATGCCTTTCACACCTAGTTTTGTGTCATCAAAAGCTTTGACTTCGGCTGTTCTATCATAAGTGAAATTGTTACTTACCTCTAAGTCTAAGTTGTTGGTGTTTGTCACCACCATACTGGAAAACTAGCTGAAAATGCTAGTTCTGTGCACCAAATCTGAAAACAACAATTTTATTACTCCATTAAAAAGATAATGTAAAGAGGACAATATAATGGATTGTAGTGTTGAATGTAACATCCCGACAGGATATTACGAGTTTAAACAATAAAAATAAAGAAATAGTAATAATGGCCAATTAGTAAAACCTCATTTCCTAAAACGCGGGAAATTTAAAACTTTATTTCATTCATAAAGTATCTCAAATTCAACTAATAACTCAATTATAATAAAACCATGTTCATAATTAAAGGTTACAAATCTCTAAAATCCATAAATAAATAAAAACAACTATATGGAAAACTCCCAAGCTATCCCATGCTCTGTCTCTAAGTCTCACCGGATCCACCTGCAACATCATCTGCTTCCGTGTACCATATATACGATCATCGCCAAACACACACAGATAGGATGAGCTAATATAATAAAACATATATACAACATATATTTATATAACACAATCACACCAAAGGAATTCCATCATTTGATTTCATACCACATGACCACCACCATGTTTTCGTATTCTACGTCTTCTAGTGAGTATCTCAAGATGTCTTGCTGCCACACCTATCAGCCACAACTAATAGAGCACGTGTGGGAAACCATGCTACATATCACACACCGTAATGCCAGGTGGAGTTCCCAATACGAATAACATTTATAATGTTCCAAGACTACCAAACTCGCCAACTTATTACTGAAGATGACAATCTACTGGACCCAATTCGTACACACCACAACGTGCACACTTACACCGGTAACACTCGTCAACCCGAGTCACAACTCAAGAGTTCCTCGTGTTCATCCATCATCCCGTGCCACAATTCAAGAGATGCTATTCCAAGCCACAACTCAAGGAATACCACATGCTTAACCCCTATCCCGAGCCACAACTCAAAGGATACGTTCCGAGTCACAACTCAAGGAACACCAGCAAGTTGACCTTTAAGATATCCTAGAAGCCTTGTAGACCACGCACCACACAACAAGCACAACACAATTCTGTTGCAGCAAAATCGCTTGGCGCTGCTCACGAGGCGCCAAGTGCTGCCCACTTTCAGATCGCTTGGCGGTGAACATGTACCGCCAAGCACGTAACGCCTTTGAAAGACCAACCCTGTTGACCTCGCTTGGCGGGAATACCTTCACCGCCAGGCGCACGAGATCCAAAAGGCTATTGTTTTGCCAGCTATCGCCTGGCAGATCCCGTTCTATCGCCAAGCACTGCATCGGTACTTTACGCAGTTTTGGTTTTGATTTGGGTTCAGGTACCAGTTATTTCCATCCTTACTCATTAATAACTCAATAGGTCTAATTACCACATCTTAGCTCAGTAATAGTGCCACTACATTACTACTATCATACTTACCCCTCCATAATTTCTCAATCAAATTCACAACTCTCACCATATCATTGCAGTAGTTTTATCACGAGATTATTCTATTCTAAGAAACTCTAAAACTATTAGGTAACATCCATGTGTTTTCCCCAAATCAGTACCTATATATTTTCTGCTTATGGTTCTGGCAGCACTTTAACCTCTACACCAGTTATCTTCATTCAATTATATCTCCAACTGCATTATCATGACCTATTCTCCATATTAAAAATCACCAATTTCATACTTATAAATTACAAATCTCATCACTAAAGGCTCTTCTCCAACTATTATTTCCCACTTCACTATTATCAATAACCTAATTGACCAAAAATCCCAGAATAACCAAAAATTCCCTAAGTCACCCAAAAATCAATACCTCTACGCTGGCGTCTGGAAGCAAGCCCTGTGTCACCAGACGATGTATGCCTTTCTGGCAATCTTCCAGAAATCCAACACCTACGAAGTCCCTCTAACATTTTCTCCATGCTTTCTCTACCTATCTCAACACTTTTTCACAAGAACAGGTTAACGACGACATCGTTATTCAAAATTTTCTATCTCTAGCAACAACTCTAGTGCTACCGACAACCATTTTACTCAATTAATTGAACCCCCCAACTCTCCCAACTCTAAAAGATGTTTATGATAATTTCAACTTCCAATCTCATGTAATTGAAGATCAATAAGCCTTTAATGATCAATTAACGTCTAAAGCTAGCGTTTTCTCCAATCAAACTCAACCCAGAACCTCAAAATCATCAAAATCGAGCCACATTGCTCGCGTCACCTGGCAGGTTAATTACTACCGCCATACCCTTCATCAGAGAAACCCATAATTGGGTTGAACAACAAGCGTTGCCTGGCAGGTAAGCGTGTGTCGCCAAGCGGTTCCATCTCTGGAACCCAGAAAACACCAGAATTATCATGAGTTGCCTGGAGGCTATGAATAGCCCACCAGGTGGTTTCTGGAAAATTTCCAGAAACACGAAATTCACGTAGAAACAGAGAATAATCATGCATTTCATATTATATATATCATGTAATTATTCACGCATATAAACAATAACGAGTACAACTCCCCTAACCTGGATTCCTTTGCTAAAATTGTAAAAGCTAGAGTTCCTTGTTGGTGTAGCTCTTGACTCCCTTGGCTTTCTCCCAATCCAGTTCCTTTTCTTCACTCAAAACTCACGTTTCACTCTAGATTTTCTCTCCTTATTGTGCAGTATAATGATAGACTAAGCAAACCCTCATTCCCACCTCTAAATGGCCTTTCAATTAGGTCTTAACGATGGTAAATTAACCAAAACGAAAAACCAGTTTAATGGTGAGGTTAATTGCTATTCAAGGGCCATTATTGAGTTGTTTTTAAGCTCCTCTTGGTTGCCCATTCAGCTAGGGTTTATGGCTTTTCCTATTCATGCCAAAAGTAAAAGTTGACACATAAAAAGAAAGCCTATTTTGGTTCTACCAAGGTTCAAACCCATAACCATGCCAATGTTCAATTCAATGCACAACCATTTAACCCATTCATGTTTCATGATAATTCACATAATTCTATAATTATGTTATCACTCATCATGATCCAGCATACTATTAAAATACTAATAAATTAAATAACACACAATTGGCATACATAGGACTCGAACCTAAGTCCCCTCACACAACCAAGTACTCTTAACCACTTGATCTAGTATTTTTCCACATCACATCAATCAATATTTAATGTCATAAAGGCTCACACTATCTGCATTTCTTAATTAATTAATTATTTAATTAATTAATTTGCACGGGTCTTACATTGAACCTCATGAACTAGTTAATATCTGTTTGTTATCTATGAAAACCACGTTTGAGTTATTTATTATTGCTTATGTTTAGTGATAGTAATACATAATGTTTTCATCATTTACTTG
This sequence comes from Vigna unguiculata, assembly GCF_037176805.1. Taxonomy (NCBI): domain Eukaryota; kingdom Viridiplantae; phylum Streptophyta; class Magnoliopsida; order Fabales; family Fabaceae; genus Vigna; species Vigna unguiculata. The sequence continues at coordinate 45,128,145 of NC_140795.1, read as the reverse complement.
ACATAGAGAACCAACTTTTTAATCAAACATTGTCACAAAAAACTGTAGAAGTTTAAATAAGATGTGTACGTGGAGTTTCTTTTAATGGATTAGAGTTGCTTAAAATAAAGATGCTGACACTCCTAGAGACAAATTCTAGTTAGATGATTCAACCAAAGACATCATAGCAAACAAAAGTACAAAAGAAATACTGGTTAAAAAATTGACAATATTGCTCAATCCAAATTTTAAGATTGAAATATTTAACCTATATTATTTTTAGATTACATATTATAAGGTCACAAGATTCACTATTCAAAGGTAAACAAACTTTTATGGATTGTCTCTATTTATGATCACAATCTATGAAGATTTATAATTTAAACGAATTAAAGCATCTAAAGTCAATGACGATGCAAATGGAATATATAGAATGTTTATCTATTTTTATTTTTCAAGTCATAAAGTAACATAAGTTTCCTTCTTGATTTTTGCATAAAGTAAGAGTCAATTTCCTTTTATAAAAGAAACATTTCATCTGCTATTCAAAATTTTCACCATAACCATGGTATTCCACAATATACTTATAAAAAAAATTCCCTATTCACATATCATTTAAACTCATTAACGAATTTGACTATTAAATAAAATAATTTTTGAATGTATTTGATATATGTTGATAAATCTGCTGATAAAACAAAAAAAAAAGCTTGCATAAAAAAGTTTTATAAGTACTACGAGAATAATATATCATTCAACAGTTTATGTTACATTATCATAATACATAAACTACAAGCTTATTTGCTCTTGTGCAATACAAATACTTAAGGGTTGTGGAGCTTGGTGTTGTTTACTTAAAATTCACAATAAACTGAAATTATCAAAGTCTTAGGCACAAGTAAATCGTGACAAAATACACATTAAAGGCAAAGATGCTCCAAATGAACCAAAGTCGCTATGATAGAATTCTCAACCATTGCATAACCTAAAAGGATGCAAGGAACAATTTCCATCAAGGCCTTTCTTAAAATAATGGGCTGAAACCTCTTCCATAGTAGTGTCCCTATATATTGGTGGATTGTCTTTTGATAACAATTCTTTTATTGGACCAACGACCACTGATGCATTTTCTAAAAATAAGCTTGAAAAGAAGCTTGCTACTGAAATTCTAGGCCCTATATCCCTTGATAGGACCCGATGATACACACTAATGAACATATCATTTGTTAGAAGCTGCATTAACAAGAAGGAGACTGATAAAATATAACCATCAAAGTTGCTTATGTTACAAAATTTTACGTTGATAAATCGTAACAACATATGGCAGAAACACCAAGATTTCAAAGATCAAACACTTGTTATGAGTTCTAGACAGTAATCTAGTCAAAACTCTCAAAATGTTTGTGCAAGTGTAAAAGGAATTGTCATGGTTTTGTTGCATGTTGGATTATACTATACCATAATAAATATTGGATTTTACAAGAACCAAAAGAGAACAAATATGTGAGGATGATTGACATTAAAGACAAACGAAATGATTGTGTATTATGAGATATTGGTGTTACTCCAATTAAAGAAAAGATGACTGAATAATAGTTAAAATGCTTTAGAGACATGCAAAGAAGGCCAATAGAAGCATTAGAGGAAACCAATAAAGATATGCATGTGTTTACAACTCTTACCTGTAAAAGATCCCCAATGTTTATAACAAGTGATCCATGCACAGGATGAACATCAACCCACTGATTCTCATGAAGAACTTCAAGACCACCAATCTGGTCTTGCAAAAGAATTGTCATAAAGCTCATATCAGTGTGATTTGAAGAACTCATAGTTAATTCAGGTTCAGGGCATGGTGGAGAGAAGTGACACAAATGAAATTCTCCTTTTGTAGAGTCTAATTCATTCAGGTAAGAAGTAGGAAGGCCAAGAGCCTCTGAGAATAACTCAAACATTGTTAAGCCAAATGCCCTTATTTTCTCTGTATATTCAACCACAATATCTCTGCAAATATATTATTATTACATCATAAACAATTGAAACGGTCTACATAAATTTGATAGTGTCAAAATTATCACAGTCAAAATTAGTATTACTTAAGTACCTGCACACTACTGGTATTTCTTCTGGATTAGGAGGATCAGGAGAAGAAAAAAAAGCAATTGAGTCCCTCCAGTCAGCAGTAGAGTCTGTAAAAAGCCTACCATTGGAGAAATATCTAACTTTCTTACTCATATCCCTTGAGTAAAATGTTTTCCTCACCTTAGCATCTTGTTCATGAAACCTTCGGATTCCATGTAACATCTCATCCAAAACCTCAACCCCAATACCATGATTCACTACTTGGAAAAATCCCCACTCCTTACATGCCCTTTTAATCTTGTCAAGTGCTTCAACACGCATGGATGAGTTTTTCTCTACGTCTTTCAAGTCTATGATGGGGACATTAAACTTTAAGTCATTTGGTGTGGTTTCAGTGTTGTCCTTCACCTTGGCATGATGGAACATTCGTGGGATCTTTGTGACCCCAGAATCAAACAACCCTTTCACCCCAAGTTTTGTTTCATCAAAGACCTTGACTTCAGTTATTCTATCATAAGAGGAATCCTTACTACTCTCTGACTCTAACAGAGTTTTGCTTATGGTCGCCATACCAAGAACCTTGTAGAGAATACAAGTTTTACCTGTGCTACATATAAGAAACAACTAGTTATTGTTATGTTCGAAAGATAAAGTGTTTAGGGGAATGGGGACAGTGATAACCCCCATTGTTGAACGAACAAACACATTTTACTTTTCTAAAGGACCCTTATTTTGATACTAAAATATGAATTTGTTAGCACATGGTCATTTGGGTAGCTCTTTATCCATCTCATCAACCTTAAAGGGAATAAGTAGTTGTAACAAATCAAATCAACAAATAATTATATTAGTTAGAGCCATTGCTAAAATAATAACCATTAGTACATAAGTGTAAATGTACGTACTATGTATGCACTGTCCTCCAAAACATTAAGTTAAAATATTCCAGAGGAAATATAGATATTACGTGGCTAGAAGGATCCCTTAAATACACTTATATTTATACATTTATACTTAATCCTAATCTACCATTTTCATACTTTACAGTCTCACTGATGTTCCTCATTATCCTCTACAAGATCATTTGCAGATACATCTACCTTGTCATTTGCTCACACATAATACATATGAGTAATTTGTAGATGGGTACTAAAACACCACAAAACAATTGACGGGTAAGTTTAGTTATTTTTATAAGTTCTATCATAAATTTTATATAATTCTGGTTTAAATAAGATATTAATCATTTCAACATTAAACACAAATAAACATATAATTCTCTAATTCCAAAAAGTATACATATGGTGTTGGTGTTGATGTTCTTGTAAAGTCTTGCACCTGTCATAATTTTTCTTTGCAGTAAATTCAACATCAACAACCTTTCCTTCATCCCCAAAGCACCATGACAGTGTGTTAGTTCCATACTATAAGTCACGATACTATTTCGTACCGATTTCGCTGTCAAGGAACTTCCTTCGACTCTCACCACTTAAACCTCATTCTCTATATGAGTATGAGAAATTAGTAGAGTGAGGATGACTTCATGCCGAAATTCCTACATCAATATATACACTACACTATACAATATGACATTTCACCTTATAAATGACCTTATTCATTCAATTTACCCAATTTATACCAATTCAACAATTTCAATTATTTCTTAGACACACAACTTAAATTTTAAAACATTTAATGTCAAATAATCAAATGCCCAAGCATCAAACCACCATAACTAGTTTCTTTTATCAACATAACAACTTAATCAACTTAATAATCATTTTTGCATATATAATTCAATATCTTATATATTCAACATCCTTGTCATCACCGACATTTCATTTAAAAAGATCACAAACATGTACATGTACAACAATTCATAAAACAACTAATTCAATCCAGTCAAATCACAAACAATAAAACATATCAATATTTAAAATTTATAAAAATTAATAATTTTTTTAGATGATTGAACTCTTCAAATTAGAGACTGTTTGTTACGAAGCATGATGATGATGATTATTATTATTATTATTATTATTATTATTATTATTATGTTATTTTCACTTAGTGTAAAATTTGAAGGATAAAACTAAAAATAAGATCATGGTCGTTGCCACGCCGTTGACCGGAGCCCGCCGCCGTAAGAGGCATCGCGCACCTCCACTCCCATCCCCTTTGGCATCACGAAACCCCAACAACAGCATCCAGGGGCAGCCATCGTGCCTTCATCAGTTCGCTCGAGTCATCGGCGGAGCCACCAGTCGCCACCGAAAAACCTTGTCGATGTCATCGCCGCACCTCTTCCTTTTTTCAGATCTTCAAACCATGAAAACAGGGCATTGCAACCTCACCTCGTGGAGAATGGAGCTGCGAATGTCACCGACATGGGTTTCTTTCTTCTTCCAGGTCCACCATGGTTGCGCTTCTCACAACCGGCCAGGGTGTATCCGGTGACGTCAATTGGAGCTAGAGCTGTCGCCATCATCACACGAACCTTTGCTTTTTACCCCCTTCAATTCACGAAACTCCTCCTCCACATCTCCGGCGACACCACCAAACGGCCAATCACGAACTCTTGCGTCACTGCCATGATTAGAGGCATCAACGACGACAACCATAGTCGTTGTCACTACGATTCACTTGCACGTAGTTCCACATGTTTCTCTGCTACCCTTTAAGTTCACAACAAATCAAAGACATAGGGCTCTACTGCGTCTCCATCACAGTGTGTCTCGATGCCACACTTTTCGTTGGTTATCCAATCTTCTACTCCCTCTTTATTGTATGTGCAGAAATTGTTAGAAATTGGGTGAAGGATTTTGTGCGAGGTGAATGAAAATTATAGCAATAAAGGTTAGGGTGTACTTGATAGGTTGGTTGAGACCTAGATAGTTGAAGGTTCTTGTCTTGTTGTCAAAGAGGTTGAAGTCAACGGATCTTGAAGAAAAATGTTAGAAGGGTCAAAATAATATAATTTTAAAATTATTAGATTCGATTATTAGTATAATGTTTTAAGAAATGACTTCTCAAACTGAATTGATAATTAATATAATGCTTTAATATATGCAGAAGTAGGGATTATATTCTTTTCATCAATAATTTCTTTTTTATTACTTTTAAAAAATGAATTTATTCTTTTATTCTTTATCAATATTTTTTTTTTGTAAATAACATTAAAAAATAATTTATCTTAGTATTTTTTTTTATAATTGAGACACATAATTATTAAAAGAAAAATATATTATAGTCAAGTCATCATTAAAACTTGGTTATGAAAAAATACATAATATATTATTTATTTTTCTTTTATATTGATCAAAAAATAAATATACAAAAAGCTCATGCCATAAAATATAATGTTTTTCATTATTTAGACAAGAGACAAGAGAGGGATAGAAGATAAATGAGAAATGATAGCAAAAATAATGAGTTTGTTTCTAATTTTTTTTTCTTCAAAAACATAAAGAAAACACATGAGAATGAGAAATGGTTACAATATGAGAGTGAAAAATTATTACAATTTGTGAAGAACAAAGATAATGAGAAATAAAATAAAAATTATCTTAATAAATATTTGGTTTAATTACTCTTTTGATTCATGTTTTAGTTTAAAAATGTTAAATTGGTCTTCCAGTTTTTTTTAGCTTTCAATTTAGTCCCAATTATTGAAAAATTGATACAATTTAATCTTTTACCATACATTTTTTAAAACAGATCAATGACTTTTTTATTAAAATTGAAACTCTTAATATGAATGATTTGCTTTGTTGGTGTAATTAACATAAGTGTAGGATCAATTTTTGAATAAAAAGAGAGACCAAAAGAGAAATTAAATCTAAATATTTTTATTATTTATTATATTTAATTTTATGTTTTATTATCTATTAACACTAAATGTTGTGCTTTATAAAATAAATAAAAAAATATACAATTTAATTTTCATCAATTCCTAAAATATACTACCTATAATTTAGTGAATTTTAAATATATATATATATATATATATATATATATTATAAATTAAAAAAAAATCAAAATTTTGGAGGAGCCATGACCTCCCATCTCCCATTAAAGTCCGTTACTGGTTGAAGTGTTTATTGAAGTCCTGAATATTATTCTCACATTGTTATGAATTAACGTAGAGAAGGAAAAAACTTATGAAATTCTCCTCCTCCACTGTAATGTTTGGAAATAAAATTGAATAAGAAACGAGAAATGAATGATGAAGAAGATGAGTAATAGAATTTGTACAGTGCAGGGGATGTATGTGTTTTCTACGTTCTAATTTGTGATTCTACGTTATATATTATAATTCAGTGCTCTTACCTGAAGAATACGATGAATCTGTTTTGTGGAAGGATGAAGATGAGTCTTTGATGTCTTTGTGCAGAAAAGGAGTAGTAGAGAAGAAGATGATGATTGATTTTGGAATGAAAAATGGAGATTGGAGGATGAAGAAGTGATGAGAAAATAATATAGAAAAAACCACGTTTGAATTATTTGTAACTGCTTACGTTTAGTGACAGGAATACATAATGTTTTCGTCAACCACTTCGTTTTTTTTTTTTATGGATTAGAGTTGCTTAAAACAAAGATGGTGACGCTCCAAGAGATAAATTCTGGCCAAATGATTCAATCATATGCATCAGCAGATGCAAAAGAACAAAAGTTGGCTGAAAAATAAGCAATATTTTTCAATTCAATTTTCATGAATGAGACGTTTAACCTAAATTATATTCAGATTACATATTATAAGGTCACACCATTCATTATTCAAACGTAAACAATTTTTTATAGGTTGTGTTTTTACTTATGATAATAATCTATGAAGATTTCTAATTTAAATGTATTAAATAGAATTACGGATATTAAAATGTGTAAAATCAATGATGATGCAAATTGGATATATGGAATATTTATTTTTAAGGAAGTATTTTCATTTGAAGTTACAAAGTAATATGTTTGCTTCATGATTTCTAAAATCATACGATGTCGATTACCTTTAATAAAGTAATCTTGTAAAGAAAATAATTTTTGATGATATTTCATGTTGATAACTCCTAGGTCGACATAATTATTAAACTTACCAAAAAAAAGTTTACCGGTGCTTTGAGAATAATATACTTAGTAACTACATTATCATAATACAAAAATTACATGTTTATCTGCACTTGTGCAATACAAATACTTAAGGGAAAAAGTAACATTGTTCTATCTTTGGAACTTGATGTTGTTTATTTAAAATTCACAAGATATTGAAAATATGACAGTCATAGACATAAGTTAACCGTGATAAAATACACACTAAAGTCAAAGGTGCTTCGAGAGGACCAAAGTTGCTCCAATAGAATCCTCAACCATTACACAACCTAAAGCAATCCAAGGAACGATTTTAATCAAGATTAGTATTACTTAAGTACCTGCAAACTGTTAGTATTTCTTCTGGATTAGGAGGTTCTGGAGAAGAAAAATATGCAATTGAGACGTAGTAGGGTCTTTGAAAAGGCTACCATTCGAGAAATAACCTCAACACCAATACCATGATTCACTACTTGGAAAAATCCTCATTCCTTGCATGCCCTTCTAATCTTGTCAAGTGCTTCAACATGCAAGGATGATTTTGTGTCTATGTCTTTTAGGTCAATGATGGGGACATTAAACTTTGAGTCATTTGGTCTGGTTTCAGTGTTGTCGTTCACCTTGGCATGATGGAACATGTGTGGGATCTTTGTGACCCTAGAATCTATTAGCCTTTCATCCCAAGTTTTTTTCATCAAAGGCCTTGACTTCAATTGTTTTATCATAGGAGGAATCCTTACCACTCTCTAACTCTATGGTTGCCATATCAAGAAACTGGTAGAAAATACAAGTTTTACCTGTGCTACATATAAGAAATAACTAGTTACTTGTTTTAGAAAGATAAAATATTCAAATGAAGGGGACAATGATAACTCTAATTGTTGAATGATCATATACATTTTACTTTTCTATATGACTCCTATTTGAATCCTAACGTATGGATTTGCTAACACATAGTTATTTGGATAGCTTAGTACCTATCTCATCAAACTTAAAAAGGGGATTAGTTATATTTTTTTCAAGTATTGTAAAAGACAAAAAAATTGTAAGAGTAACAAAAATAATAGTATTAAAGATAAATGTTTGCTTGTATAAGAAAAGAGAAGTTATAAAATGTTGGAAGTCTACATCAGCATCTAAGTATTAATTAGGCTTAAAATTCATTTAATTTTGTTGTTTATATATATAGGAGATATTTTTAAGGTTGATTGTATATTTTTCACATAAAGGTCGTACACACCAATAAAGAGATTAGATTACACAATTTTCATTCAAGCCCATATATAAAAACGTAAATATCATTTTTTCATACATTTTTTTGGTTAAAATCCTACTTTGGTCTTATAATTTTTATAAAAAATTCAATTAAATCCTTAATTTTTATTTGATTTAATTTCGTTCACTAATTTTTAAAAAATATTCAATTATATTTTTTTATTTGATCATGTTAGATTTCTATTAGAATTTATTAATCAAATAACTTTACCTAGCCTAAATATTTAAATTAATTTTATTGATTAGGTAGAGTGATTTGAAAAGAACCTAATTAAATGATTTAAAAAAAAAAACTAAGTTGAACCAAATAAAATTATATATTTAATAGAATTTTTTATTAAGAATCAGATTATCAAGATGATCAAAATAGATTTAGCCTTCTTTTGTCTGTATCAACGCTAAATCCGTACTCCAATCGTACGAGTCTTGTAAACTCACTTGTCAAGGAATTTCAAATCCAAATTTTATCCACATTCAAACTGAAAATACAGTCACAATTAGTAAAAACGCTCATTCATTCATTTAACTGTATTTATAATTATTTAAATAACATTTTATAACTTGTCGTTGTTACACTATCATGTGACTGGCCTTAATAAGATAATGTCAGTTTTAAAATAAATAAACTTTTATGAAACAATATTAATACAAAAAATTAAATAACAATCCACAAAATGAGTGTTTAATGGTGTCTTTTTTTTTAACTATTTTCCTATTTATCAATCAACTACTTCCATAAATAATTTCTCCAAATACGTATATTTTAACAAGTTAGTTTAACAACATTTCATCATATGAAGAAGTCTCCCCTACCATAAAAGTCCAGAATTGGACCACTGAATCTTATGAAGTTGTAATATCATTATGTTTACACACATTTATTCATTCATTAGGGTTACATACAAATAATCTCACAATGAGAACAATATACACACCAATCTTTCTTCACAATAATAAAAAATGTCTTTGACGTGTTCTATCTGTATAGAACTTGATTTGCCGCAACATTTTTAAAATTCACAAGGTAATGAAAAATCATGAAATCTTAGTCCATAAAAAGCACACAAATCAAGAGTGTTCCAATCTAATTCTCAACATTTTCTTCACAACCTAAAAGGCTGCAAGGGAATATTCTCATCAAGGCCTTTCTCATCAAAGTAATGTGCCATCACTTCTCTAATAGTAGTGTCCCTATAAATTGGAGGGTTTTCTTCTGATAACAATTCCTTTATTGGACCTACAACTTTTGATGTACCACGTGTTGATGTGTTTATGAAAAAACTTGCTATTGAAATTCTGGGGCCTGTGTTCCTCGCTAAGACCCGGTGATAAACACTCACGAACCTACCATTTGTTATGAGCTGCATCATTCAAAAGGAGATTCATAAATATAAACACCAGAAGTTGTGTTATGTCAAGGATTTTACTTCTGCAAAACCAAATTTCAAGAATAGAATAACATTTTGTGTTATTTTCTATTATGTTTTAGTTGTCTTCTAATTATTGATTTGGGATCTCCAATTGTTTTATTTATTTATCATGTCCTTTGAAAAGTTTCTCACCTATTGTTGCAGCCAAATTAAAGTAAATCTAAAACTAGATTTCTGAAGGATCTTGTGGAAATGGAATCAAGATTAAAGGAGATGAATAAATCATTGTGGTATGAAGAATGTAAGAAATAGGTGATAAAGTATGTCAATGAAGAGTTATGTAATGATCTCCTTTTTGTATCATCATTACATGGTTTCCTTTCTTACCTTTTTTCCACTAAACTGTGTAGGTTATGGATTTACAACATTGCTCACATTAAATCTTCTAATTATGTATTTCTTTTACCATTTTTTTGTTGTTTCAAAGAAAAGAATCACACACAAGAAAATAGAAAAAACAAAAAAGAGATCAAATATCGAAACCCTAAACTACCAATACTATATAAAAATGTATATTTGATTAATGTATTGTGTGTCTAATGTAGACACAATATGTATTTATACTAATTTATATAATTAATTATCATAAAAAATCCTAATAATTAGGAATTTAATCCTCCAAATTCCCTAAAATATGTAATTGTTAATTTTTTTATAAATATGTAACGGTGAATTACATTCTAACAGTTATTATCATACATGTAAGTGTTCATAAAGTATTTACCTGCAGAAAATCCCCAATGTTTACAATAAGAGATCCATGCACTGGATGAACATCAACCCATTGATTCTCATGAAGAACTTGAAGACCACCCATATGATCTTCTAGAAGAACTGTCATGAAGTCACTATCAGTGTGCTTAGAAGTGCCCAAAGTTAATTCTGGTTCAGGGCAAGCAGGGTAGTAGTGACCCAAAAGAAATTGTCCATTAGAAGATTCCAATTCTTTGAGATAAGAAGGATTAAGGCCAAGTGCTTCTGAGAATAGCTCAAAGATTGTATCCCCCAAAGTTCTTACTTTCTTTGAGTATTCAATCACAATGTCTCTACAAATACATGATCATTGCATCAAAGGAAAAAAAGACGCAATTTTGGTGATATCCTCTATTGAACAATAAAAATACATTATCTTGGTAATTTAAATTTTTTTTAATATACTTTAAAAACTTCAAAATCATTGACCATTAGTGTATTTTGAAGGCACAATAGAGGAACAACACAACAAAACCGAGTAGAGAATCCAAATTCTCAACAAGTAAAAAACTAATTTTTATAGTCCTAAGTAATGTTACCTGCATACTATTGGTATTTCTTCTGGATTGGGAGGATCAGGAGTCAGAAAAAATGAAATTGTGTCTCTCCAATTAGCACCCTTGCCTCTAAAAGGGTTCACATTAGAAAAGTATCTGACTTTCTTATTGTTATCTCTAGAGTAAAAGGTTTTCCTTACCTCCGCATCTTGTTCATGAAACCTACGAATTCCACATATCATCTCATTCAACACTTCAACACCAACACCATGATTGATCACCTGAAAAAATCCCCATTTCTGGCATGCACTTCGAATCTTGTCAACTACTTGAGCACGTAGGGATGAGTTTGTTTCTATGTCTTGGAGGTCTATGATGGGGACACATAACTTTGAGTCTTCTTTTGAGATCTCATGCATGTTTAATTTTTCATGATGGAACATACGTGGGATATTTGTTACACCAGAGTCTAATAGGCCTTTCACACCTAGTTTTGTATCATCAAAAGCTTTGACTTCAGCTGTTCTATCATAAGTAAAATTGTGACTTGACTCTGAGTCTAAGTTGTTGGTGTTTGTTACCATCATATTGGAAAACTAGCTAAAACTGCAAATTCTGTGGACCAAATATGAAAATAACAATTTCATTACTTCATTGAAAAGATAATGCAAAGAGGACAATAGAATGATCGTAGTGTTGAACCTCATGAACTGGTTAGTATCTGTTTGTTATCTATGAAAATCACATTTGAATTATTTATTATTGCTTATGTTTAGTGATAGTAATACATAATGTTTGCATCACTCACTTGACATAGACAACCAACTTTTTAATATAACATTGTAACAAAAATTATAGAAGTCTAAATAAGATGTGTAAGTGGGGTTTCTTTTGATGGATTAGAGTTCCTTAAAACAAAGATGTTGACGCTCCTAAAGACAAATTCTGATAAGTTTATTCAATCAAAGACATCAGAGTAAAAAAAGTACAAAAGAAATGCTAGTTAAAAAATTGATAATATTGCTCGATCCAAATTTTATGAATGTAACGTTTAACCTATATTATTTTTATATTACATATTATAAGGTCACAAAATTCATTATTCAGACATAAACAAACTTGTATGTATTGTCTTTACTTATGATTACAATCTAAGAAGATTTCTATTGTAAATGAATTAAAACATATAAAGTCAACAATGATGCAAATGGAATATGTGGAATGTTTATCTATTTTTATTTTTTGACTCATAAAGTAACATAAGTTTCCTTCTTGAATTTTGCTTAAAATAAGAGTCAATTTCCTTTTATGAAAGAATAATTTCCTCTTCCTATTCAAAATTTCCACCATAATGGTATTACACATTATACTTATGAAAAATTCCTAATTCACATATCGTTTAAACTCATCCACAAATTTGACTATTAAATACACAATTTCTGAATATATTCAATATCTTAACGTTGATAACTCCTATGTTGGCATAATTATTATAATTTCTGTTGGTAAAAAAAAGCTTACATAAAAGAAGATTTATAAGTACTATGAGAATAATATCACTCAACAGTTTATGTTACATTATCATAATACATAAACTACAAGCTTATTTGCTCTTGTGCAATACAAATACTTAAGGGAAGAATTACCTTGTTTTGCCTATGGAGCTTGATGTTGTTTACTTAAAATTCACAATAAATTGAAATTATCCAAGTCATAGGCACAAGTTAACCGTGATAAAATACACACTAAAGGCAAGGGTGCTCCAAATGAACCAAAGTCGCCACGGTAGAATTCTCAACCATTGCGTAACCTAAAAGGATGTAAGGAAGAATTTCCATCAAGGCCTTTCTTAAAATAGTGAGCTGTAACATCTTCTATAGTAGTGTCCCTATATATTGGTGGATTGTCTTTTGATAACAATTCTTTTATTGGACCAACAATCGTTGATGCATTTTTTGAAAATGGGCTTTTAAAGAAGCTTGCTACTGAAATTCTGGGCCCGATATCCTTCGATAGGACCCGATGATACACGCTAACGAACATATCATTTGTCAGAAGCTGTATCAACAAGATGGAGGGTGATAAAATATTACCATCAAAGTTGCTTATGTTACAAATTTTTACATGACAAATCATAACAATATATGGCAGAAACACAAAGATTTCAAAGATCAAACACTTGTTATGAATTATAGACAATAATCTAGTCAAAAGGCTCAAAATTTTTGTGCATGAGTAATAGGAAATGTCATGGTTTTGTTGCATTTGGACTATACTATACCATAGTAAATATTGGATTTTACAGGGACCACAGAAAAAATATGTGAGGATCATTGACATTAAAGACAAACGAAACAATTGTGTAGTGTGAGATATTGGTGTCACTCCAATTAAAGAAAATATGAGAGAATAATAGTTAAAATGATTTGGAGACATGCATAGAAGGTCACTAGAAACGTCATGGGAAACCAAGAAAAATGTGCATGTGTTTACAGCTCTTACCTGCAGAAGATCCCCAATGTTTATAACAAGTGATCCATGCACTGGATGAACATCAACCCACTGATTCTCATGAAGAACTTCAAGACCACCAATCTGGTCTTGCAGAAGAATTGTCATGAAGCTAATATCAGTGTGCTTTGAAGTACCCATAGTTAATTCAGGTTCAGGGCATGGTGGATAGTAGTGACACAAATGAAATTCTCCTTTTATAGAGTCCAATTCATTCAGGTAAGAAGTTGGAAGGCCTAAAGCCTCTGAGAATAACTCAAACATTGTTAAGCCAAATGCCCTTATTTTATCTGTATATTCAACCACAATATCTCTGCAAATACATGATTATTACATCATAGACAATTGAAAAAGTCTACATAAATTTGATAGTGTCGAAAAAAGAATTGTACAAGTGACTTGGGTTATAAACTATTGAAATAATTACATTCAAAATTAGTATTACTTACGTACCTGCACACTGCTGGTATTTCTTCTAGATTAGGAGGGTCCGAAGATGAAAAAAAGGCAATTGAGTCCCTCCAATTAGCAGCAGGGTTTGTAAAAAGGCTACCATTGGAGAAATATCTAAATTTCTTACTCTGATCCCTTGAGTAAAAGGTTTTCCTCACCTCAGCATCTTGTTCATGGAACCTTCGAATGCCACATAACATCTCATCCAAAACCTCAACACCAATACCATGATTCACTACCTGGAAAAATCCCCACTCCTTGCTTGCCCTTCTAATCTTGTCAAGTGCTTCAACACGAATGGATGAGTTTGTGTCTATGTCTTTCAGGTCTATAATGGGGACATTAAACATTAAGTCATTTGGTGTGGTTTTATTGTTGTCATTCACCTTTGCATGATAGAACATTCGTGGGATCTTTGTGATCCCAGAATCCAACAACCCTTTCACCCCAAGTTTTGTTTCATCAAAGGCCTTGACTTCAACTATTCTATCATAAGAGGAATCCTTACTATTCTCTGACTCTATGGTTGCCATACCAAGAAACTTTTAGAAAGTATAAATGTTACCTGTGGTACATATAAGAAATAACTAGTTACTATTATGTTCGAAAGATAAAGTGTTTAGATTAAGGGGGACAGTGATAACCCCCATTGTTGAACGACCAAACACATTTTACTTTTCTAGCGGATCCCTATTTTGATACTAAAATATGGATTTGCTAGCACATGGTTATTCGGGTAACTCTTTACTTATCCTATCAAACCTAAAGGGAATTTATAGTTGTAACGAATCAAATCAGTAAATAATTATACTGATTAGAGTCGTTACTAAAATAATAACCATCAGTACATAAGTGTAAATCTATATACTATGTATGCATAATTTTGCAAAACATTAAGTTAAAATATTCTAGAAGAAATATAGATATTACAATTCTAGGAGGATCCCTTAAATACACTTATATTTATACATATATCCTTAATCCTAATCTACCATTCTCATACTTTTCAGTCTCACTGATGTTCCTCATTATCCTATACAGATACATCTACCTAGTCATTTGCTCACACATAATGCATTTGAGTGATTTGTAGGTGGGTACCAAAACACCACAAAAGAATTGAAGGAACTTCCTTTGACTCTCACCACCTAAACCTCATTCTTTATATGAATATGAGAAATTAGTATAGTGAGGATGACTTCACGCTGAAATTCCTACATCAATGTATACACTACACTATATAATATGACATTTCACCTCATAAATGAGCATATTCATACAATTTACCCAATTTATACCAATTCAAGATTTTTAGTTATTTCTTAGGCACACAACTTAAATTTCAAAACAGTTAATATCGAATAATCATCAAACCATCATAACTAGCTTTTTTTATCAACATAACAACTCAATCAACTTAATCATCATTTATGCATATATAATTCATTATCAAATATATATTTGTCATCCTCATCATTACTAACATTTCAGTAAAAAATATCATACAAACAAATACATACACAACAATTCATAAAACAACTAATTCAGTCAAGTCAAATCAAAAATCATAAAATATGTCAATATTTAGAATTTATAAAATTAATAAACTTTCCTTACCTTATTGAGTTATTCGATCCAAAACTTTGTTTGATACTTCAATGTTGCAATCAATTTCTGAAAAGGATGAATATTATTATTATTATTTCTTTATTATTTTTACTTAGAATGTAAAATTTTAAGTGAGGGTAAAACTAAAAATAAGATTATGGAGGTGTGTGTATAAAAAATTAGGTATCGGAAATAAACATAAAAAGACCTAACCAATATGAAGGTGCAAAACATCAGTTGGTAGGTGTAAAAATCAAATTTTCCCAGGCCCAAATACACCAAGCTCATTCTTCGGGCCTGAGAGAGAGGCCTCCTCCTCTCTTATCCATTCCTTGGTTTCCACACATTTCATCTCTCCGGCAGCCGCTACCCACTTCTGCCGAGCATCTCCTCCGCCTGGCCGTTGCCACGCCGTTGACCCGAGGAATCGCGCACCTCCACCCCCATCTCCTTTGGCCTCACGAAACCCCAACACCAGCATCCAGGGGCAGCCATCGTCCCTACTCCAGTTCGCTAGAATCATCGGCGGCGGCACCAGTGGTCACCGGAAAACCTTGCCGGCGTCGTCGCCGCACCTCTTCCTTCTTTCAGATCTTCAAACCGTGAAAACAGGGCACTGCAACCTCACCTCGAGGAGACCGGAGCTGCGAACGTCGCCGACATGGGTTTCTTCCTTCTTCCAGGTCCAGCATGGTTGCGCTTCTCACAGCCGGTCAGGGTGTATCCGGTGACGTCAATCGGAGCTAGAGCTGCCGCCATCATCACACGAACCTTTGCTTTTTACCCCCTTCAACTCACGAAACTCCTCCTCTACATCTCCGGCGACACCACCAAACGGCCAATCTCGAATTCCTGCGTCACCGCCACGATTAGATCATCAACAGCGACAACCACAGTCGCTGTCACTGCGATTCACCTGCGCGTAGTTCCACCTGTTTCTCTGCTACCCTATAAGTTCACAACAAATCAAAGACAGAGAGGCTCTATTGCGTCTCCATCACGGTGTGTCTCGATGCCTCACTTTTCGTTCGGTATCCAATCTTCTACCCCCTCTTTGTTGTACGCGTGAAATTGTTAGAAATTGGGTGAAGGATTTTGTTCTAGGTGAAAGAAAATTATAGCAATAAAGGTTAGGGTGTGCTTGATAGGTTGATTGAGACTTGGAAAGTTGAAGGTTCATGTGTTGTTGTTGGAGAGGTTGAAGTGTTTATTGAAGTCCTGAATATTATTCTCAAGTAGTTATGAATTAACATAGTGAAGGAAGAAAATTAAGAGATTCTCCTCCTCCTCTGTAATGTTTGGAATAAAATTGAATAAGAAACAAGAAATGAATGATGAAGAAGATGAGTAATAGAATTTGTACAGTGCAGGGGATGTATGTGTTTTCTACGTTCTAATTTGTGATTCTATGTTATATATTGTAATTCACTGCTCTTACCTGACGAATACGATGAATCTTTGGTGGAAGGATGAAGATGAGTCTTTGATGTCTTTATGCAGAAAAGGAGTAGTGGAGAAGAAGATGATGATTGATTTTGGAATGAAAAATGGAGATTGGAGGACGAAGAAGTGATGAGAAAAGAATGTAGAAAAAACTACGTTTGAATTATTTGTTACTGTTTACGTTTAGTGACGGTAATACATAATGTTTTCATCAACCACTTGACAAAGACAATAAACTTTTTTAATGTAACATCGTAGAAAAACAATAGAAGTATGTGTAAGTGGGGTTTGTTTTGATGAATTAGAGTTGCTTAAAACAAAGATGGTGACGCTCCAAGAGATAAATTCTGGCCAGATGATTCAATCATATGCATCAGCAGAGACAAAAGTACAAAAGTTGGCTGAAAAATAAGCAATATTGTTCAATTCAATTTTCATGAATGAGACGTTTAACCTAAATTATATTCAGATTACATATTATAAGATCACATGATTCATTATTCAAACGTAAACAATTTTTTACTTTTTATGGGTTGTCTTTTACTTATGATAATAATCTAAGATGATTTCTAATTTAAATATATTAAATAAAATTACGGATATTAAAATATATGTAAAATCAACGATGATGCAAATTGAATATATGGAATGTTTATTTTTAAGGAAGTATTTTGATTTGAAGTTATAAAGTAATATGTTTCTTTGATGATTCCTAAAAAAAATACGAGTCCATTACCTTTTATAAAGTAATCATTCCATCTTTCTATCTAAATTTTCCACCATAACCATAGTATTATAAAATATGCTTATAAAAACTTCTTAATTCACATATTCGTTTAAATTTATCAATAAATTTTACTACTAAAAAAAATAATTTCAGATGATATTTAACGATTATAAGTTTAGAGTTTAGGGTTGGTCGACATAATTATTAAGTTTAAAAAAAATTATAAACACTCTAAAAATATAATATATCAACAGTTTATGTTACATTATCATAATATAGAAATTACATATTTGTCTTATCTTGTGCAATACAAATATTTAAAGGGAGAATTAACCTTTTTCTATTTCTAGAGCTTGATGTTATTTATTTAAAATTCACAAGATATTGAAAATATATATCATAATTGTAGACACAAGTTAATTGTGATAAAATACACACTAAAGTCAAATGTGCTACGAGAGTTTCAAAGTTGTTCCAATAGAATTCTCAATCACTACACAACCTAAAGGGGTCCAAGGAACGATTTCCATCAAGGCCTTTCTTGTGATAATGGGCTGCAACATCTTTTATAGTAGTGTCCCTATAGATTGGTGGATTCTCTTCTGATAACAGTTCTTTAATTGGACCAACAACCTTTGATACATACTCTGGAAATGAGCTTGTAAAGAAGCTTGCTACTGAAATTCTAGGTCCTACATCCCTTGATAAGACTCGATGATAGACACTGATAAACATGTCGTTTGTCAAAAGCTGCATCAACAAGGAGACTGATAAAATATAACAATCAAAGTTGCTTATGCTACATATTTTTATTTTGATAAATCATAACACTAGATGGTAGAAACACCAAGACTTCAAAGACAAACATTTCTTATGAGTTCTAAACAATAATTTAGTCAAAACGCTCAAAGTATTTGTGCAAGTGTAAAAGAAAGTATTATGGTTACGTTGCATGTTGGACTATACTATACCAAAATGAAATGATTGTGTACCATGAGATATTGGTGTCACTCCTATTAAAGAAAATATGAAAGAAAAGCAGTTAAAATGGTTTGGACTAATACAAAGAAGGTTACTAGAAACACAAAGGGAAACTAAGAAAGATATGCATGTGTTTATAGCTATTACCTGTAAAAGATCCCCGATGTTTATAACAAGTGATCCATGCACAGGATGAACATCAACCCATTGATTCTCATGAAGAACTTCAAGACCACCGATATGGTCTTGCAGAAGAATTGTCATGAAGCTAATATCAGTGTGCTTTGAAGTACCCATAGTTAATTCAGGTTCAGGGCATGGTGGATAGTAGTGACACAAATGGAATTCTCCTTTTATAGAGTCCAATTCATTCAGGTAAGAAGTAGGAAGGCCTAAAGCCTCTGAGAATAACTCAAACATTGTTAAGCCAAATGCCCTTATTTTATCTGTATATTCAACCACAATATCTCTGCAAATACATGATTATTACATCATAGACAATTGAAAAAGTCTACATAAATTTGATAGTGTCGAAAAGAGAATTGTACAAGTGACTTGGATTATAAACTATTGAAATAATTACACTCAAAATTAGTATTACTTAATTACCTGCACACTGCTGGTATTTCTTCTGGATTAGGAGGGTCCGGAGATGAAAAAAATGCAATTGAGTCCCTCCAGTTAGCAGCAGGGTCTCTAAAAAGGCTACCATTAGAGAAATATCTAACTTTCTTACTTCGATCCCTTGAGTAAAAGGTTTTCCTCACTTCAGCATCTTGTTCATGAAATCTTTGAATTCCACATAACATCTCATCCAAAACCTCAACACCAATACCATGATTCACTACTTGGAAAAATCCCCATTCCTTGCATGCCCTTCTGACCTTGTCAAGTGCTTTAACACGGAGTGATGAGTTTGTGTCTATGTCTTTTAGGTCAATGATGGGGACATTAAACTTTAAGTCATTTGGTGTGGTTTCAGTGTTGTCGTTCACCTTGGCATGATAGAACATTCGTGGGATCTTTGTGATCCCAGAATCCAACAACCCTTTCACCCCAAGTTTTGTTTCATCAAAGGCCTTGACTTCAGCTATTCTATCATAAGAGGAATCCTTACTATTCTCTGACTCTATGGTTGCCATATCAAGAAACGAGTAGAAAATACAAGTTTTACCTGTTCTATATATAAGAAATAACTAATTATTGTTGTTTTAGAAAGGTAGAGTATTCAGATGAAGCGAACAATGATAGCCCAAGTTGTTGAATGAGCATACACTTTTACTTTTTTATTGGATTCCTATTTTGATCCTAACATATGGATTTGCTAGCACATGTTTATTTGGATAGCTCGTTATTTATCCTATCAAACTTAAAAGAAAATAGTAGTATTGTTAAAGACAAAAAAATTATAAAAGTAACAAAAAGATAGTGTTAAAGATAAATGTTTGGTTGTATAAGAAAAAAGATGTAAAGTGTTAGAAGTCCACCTCGGCATTTAAATATGAACTTCATCTTATAAATTGATTTTTTAGTTTAAATTAGACTTGAAATTCTTTTAATTAAATAAAACTTGTTGTTTATTATAAGACAAATGTAAAATATATATATATATATATATATATATATATATATATATATATATATATATATATATATATATATATATATATATATATATATATATATAGGAAATATCTGCTTTTCGGAAAAACCAAACACACGCTAACGAAGAGATTAGATTACACCACAAACCCACATCTCATCCATACTCCAATTTTCTGAGTCTTGTAAATTCACTAGTCAAAGAATTTCAAATCCAAATTTTATGGACATTCAATTTGAAAATACAGTCACAATTACATAAAAAATGTGCTAATAAAAACTCCCATTCATTCATTTAATTGTATTTATAATCATTTAATAACATCTTGTAACTTGTTGCAGTTACAATATCATGTGGCTGGCCTGATAAGATGATGTCAGTCTTAACATAAATAAACTTTTATGAGATAATATCAATACAAAAAAATAAATAACAATCCATTAAATCATAATTACAGCTACTAAAATATATTTTCTTCTCCCCCTTTAAACAAACTATAATATATAAAATAATTGTATGCCTTATAGTTTTATTATATCTCTAATTTATTCATAATAGGCCAATGTACTCAACAATGTGTAGAATTAGACATTTCATTACAAGAAAGAATAATATTTTAGGCAAAGATGTACACGTTTCTACCTATGTATAAATTCTTGTGAGAATAATGTTCACATTGGCATATTTATTTAGACAGGTCATGAAGTAAACATGAAGCAAATAATAAAACGCAAAAAGTTTAAGATATATTATTTATTAGAAAAATTCAAAATATATTTTTTTAAAAATTTTCAGATAAAAGCAAAGGATATATACATGCCAAAAAAAAAACAAAGCAAAAGAAGTCATAAAGTCTGAAATTCTTGCTAAAAGGAATGCAACCAACAACTAAGGGTCATTTCTATGTAAATAATAACATTATCTTCTTCTTCAAGTTATTCCTCAATCAACCAACTGTAATTTACGTGAAAAAGTTAACAAATAACATTGTTCTTCACAAAATTCAATAGGATTTCTTTAAATGAACACCTTATATAAGTAAATTACTAACTTTAAAAAAATTAGGGTTAAATATGTAATTTTGTATCAATTTAGTCTTTCATCTTTCAAAATAAGTGGATTTAGTTCTTTTAATCAAATTTTATTAAGTTTATTTGACATTTCAAGCACGTTTTATACTAGTATTTGACTTAACATTAAAGTAAAAATGTGTTAAACAATATAAACAACTCAAGTACAATCCTGAGTGAGATGCATACGAAATATCAAATAAATCTAACAAAATTTGATTAAAATGACTAAATTCACGTATTTCGGGAAATGGAGGACTAAAGTGGTCTAAAGTTTCGAAATTGACTAATTCCAAATTTCACTATATTTAACTCAAAAATTAAAAATGTAGGAACAAAACTAGGTATCATGTAAACCACATAAAGTAACAAAGCAGCACATGCAACATCAAATACACTCAAGAAGTAAAGTTTTAACTGCGAACACCAAAGTTTACCAAAGTTTAGTGTATATATATATACCATCACTAACATTTCAGTGTTCTTACCTGAAGAATATGATGAATCTGTTTTGTGGAAGGACGAAGATGAGTCTTTGATGTCTTTGTGTAGCAAAGGACTAATGAAGAAGAAGAAGATGATGATTGATTAGATGAGGAAATTTGGAATAAATAGAGATTGGAGGATGAAAAAGTGATGAGAAAAAGAATGTAGAAAACCACGTTTGAATTATTTATTACTGCTTACGTTTAGTGATAGTAATGCATACTGTGTTCATCACCCACTCACTTGACAAAGACAAACAACTTTTTTAATCAAACATTGTTGTAACAAAAACTATAAAAGTCTAAATAAGATGTGTGAGTGGGGTTTTTGAAGGATTAAAGTTGCTTAAAACAAAAAGGCTGATGCTCCAAGACACAAATTCTGACTAGATAATTCAATCAAAGACATCATCGGAGAAAAAGTACAAAATAAATGCTGGTTGAAAAATCAGCAATATTGCTCAATCAAATTTTCATGAATGAAACGTTTAACCAATGTAAGGTCACAAGATTCATTATTCAAACGTAAACAATTTTCTTGTCTTTACTTTATGATAACAATCTATGAAGATTTTTAATTTAAATGTATTAAATAGAATTACGGATCTTAAAATATATGTAAAATCAATGATGAAGCAAGTTGAATATATGGAATGTTAATTTTTAAGGAAGTATTCTGATTTGAAGTTACAAAGTAACATGTTTCGTTCATGATTTCTGCATAAAATAAGAGTCAATTACCTTTATGAAGTAATCATTCTTTAATTGTAGTTACTTTTCTTTATAACTATTAGCATTGAACTATGAACTAAGTTTTTAGTTGTAGTTACTAAAAATTAACTACTTATATTAGTTTATTCAATCATGATCCCTTTCTTCTTTCCATACTTCACACTAATCAACCTAATTCTAATGTAAATCAAAACAACATTTCAGTGCAATAACTTTATCAGGCACATGGAATCTCCTCAATGTTTGAAAAGGAAGTTTATGAATTTCATGTTTAATATCATAATTAATGTGCTTGAAAATGATCAAAATACTACAAACATCAAATGTGTGCATGTGTTGATGTTAGATTGTGGTTACTCTTTTTGGAATGTTGGATTCCATGTTCAATGACATGCAAAATAGTCATCATATTTAGATATGATATAACTAAAAAGGAAGTGATTGTTAAAACCAATGAATAATCAGACTTACACTTCATATTTACTGTGTTATCATAAAATGGTTTAGAGCTGAATTTCCCTCAAGTCCTTTGTCATCATAATAAGCTATGAAATCTTTGAGTGATGTTTCTCTATAAAATGGAGGGTTATTGATATTTACTACTAAGAATGAGGTAAGATTGTCTTACAATAGAATAAAAAAATTACTTTTATTTTCATTTACTACACAAATCCACTTTCGTAGATTCTGTTTCTCTATCCTGTGTACTAGTAGTGCACAGAGTAAAAGGATATAATCTTTTACCAAAAAGAACAGAAATTTTGCTTATCTCTTTGAAAATCTTTTAGAAAAATTATATTTTGACTCTCATTTCTTTTAACTGATGTGGCTTAGTATAGGTTATTGATTTTTAAAAGAAAGAGTTAAATATGTTTTTGGTCTCTTAACTTGCAGTGAATTTTGGAATTAGTCCATTTCAAAACTTTAGATCAATTTAGTCTTTTATCTTTCGAAATACGTAAATTTAGTCATTTTAATCAAATTTTCTTAAGTTTATTTGACATTTCAAGTGCATTTCATAATAGTATTTGACTTAACATTAAAGTAAAAATGTGTCAAATAGTATAAACAACTCAAATATAATCCTGAAATACATACGAAATATCGAATAAATATAACAAAATTTGATTAAAATGACTAAATTCACGTGTTTTGAAAGATGAATGACTAAATTGGTTCAAAGTTTCAAAATTGACTAATTTCAAAATTTACTGAAAGTTAAGGGACTAAAAACATATTTAACCCTTAAAAAAATAGTAATATATTAATCAATGATCCACACTAAATCACATAAAAGATCGAAATAAACAATGGAAGAGATAGTATCATTGTCTGATAAAACTACGGACTCTGGCTACCATGCATCCAATATCATGTCATTTTGACTTTTGGTCTTGGTAAAAGAATTGTTGTGGCTTGATGGTTAACCATTTTAATCTTCTTCACCCTAAATACAATTAGCCCAAAATAACTTAAATACATTATTAACATCAACCTATACAGAAAGTTATTAAATGTCATCTTACTTATTATGAAATTAAATGTTCACCTTATTCATCGATAACTTATCAGTGAAGAGGAAAAAAAAAACTTGAACAAAGTAGTTAAATTGGATTAGGGATAATGCTTGAAATGAGATATTCTATCTCTTTCAATTGTGTACTGAATATTTTAACTGAAAAATCAATCACCCAAAAGAACAATGATAAGAAAATGAGCACGTTACAACTTATAAAGATTGACCATGTCAATAGTGGCATCAAACAAACGTCTTTGTATTTTCAAACTCAATTTTGGTAACATTACCATTAGGATCTCTGAAATAGTTACCTTTGATAACTGACTGCCCCCATTATCAAAAAAAATGTTCTTCGAATTCAATATATTTTTGTATCAGTAAATATCAGTACAGAAACTCCTCAATTTTCATTCTAGTATCCTTTGGCACACATCAATGTTCGGAAAATAACCATATATTTTTACACTTCTAACTTTTACAAATGAGATATTAAAAATAGTAAAATCATGTATATGAATCAAATCTATACTTTCCTTCACTATTTTCTTTTCTTTTGAAAGTTTTAACTTTTACAAATAAAAGAAAAACTTAAATTTTAATCGGTAAATATTATTGTTTAAATTGCACGTTGCTGATATTTTTTCTAGCTTAGGAGGGTCGGGAGTAGGAAAAAATATCTTTCCGATTAGTAACACATTCGATTTATCATTGAAAAAATATCTAACTTTTTTTCTTCTTATTCCTTACACTGTGTTCGTTTTAAGGAGAGATGAAATGCGAGGAAAGAAATAAAAATGAATATGATGTTCGCTTAAGGGTATGTGCGCAGATGGTAGAGTGAGTATGGGGAGGAATCCATCACATTTTAAATCGCGGGTATAGCACGATGATTTGCTGGGAATGGGTTAGGGTATTACATATTTACCTCTTTCATCTCTCTCACGTGCCATGCAACCAATCCTCACTGCAACATGAGAAGTTGCAGCCATGTGGCAGAGAAAACAGATCCCATGTGGCGGAGAAAACCAGATGCTGAGTGAAAGATTGCATCCCATTGTGCTAGATCGGATACGTGAGTGAGTGGATCGAATACAAGCAACTTGGATCGGATACGTGAGTGAGTGGATCGAATCCAGGGAGCTTGGATCAGATACGTGAGTGAGTGGATCGAATCCAGGGAGCTTGGATCAGATACGTGAGTGGATCGAACCCAGCCAGCTTGGATCGGATACATTTGGTTGTGGATTGGATACGAGTGTGGTGTGGATCGGATACCTTCTATGGGATCGGATACAACTTGTTTTGTGTCCTTTTCAGATCCGATCTTCCTCCCTTCCGCCATGGCTGCTTCGTTTGATGTGTTTAAAAAAATTAACAAATTAATTTACAACACTAATTTAACTAAGGGCTAAATGGTAATTTGATTATTACTTCTAATAAAACATTTTTTAATCCATCACATCAATCAAATCTTTCCCAAACTTTCACAAAAATTACTTCTAAATCTACTCACATCACTTCTAAATCCTTTAAAAAAAACAACACAAATCTCACTCTTAAATCAACTCAAACACATCCACTCACTCTCTCTCAATCACTCTCCTCCAAGTGAACACAACATTAAGTAAAAGATTTTCCTCAACCTTAACGTCTTGTTAGTGAAATCTTTGGATTTTAATAAGATCTCATCCAAAACCTCAATACTCATAGATATAGTATTTAGATGAAGGGGACAATGATAGTTGTTCCTGCAGAGTAAAGAGATACTCGCGAACACAAGTTATATCGGGGTCAATGAACCTTCAAATGCACACGTCCACTTTCTTCACTACAAAACACAAGTTATATCGGCCAAAATATACTCTTGCGATGAGAGGTCCTGCTGGTGGTGGAGCCCGCAAAGTCATTTTGACGCTCAAGTCAGTGTCATGAATGACAAGAATAGTAAAAAATAGCATACATTTTACCTCGTGAATAATGCTTTTTATACTACTTTAATGGACCCAACTTTATGGGCCTAGGGTTTGCAGTGTTTAGTTGGTTTTAGGTTTTGTTAACTGTGCTTAATTAGTTTAATTCTCCTTTTACCATTCTATCTTCCAGTTCAGATTTGTATACCACTCACTACTATTTATCAGAGACATTCTGTGCTCTTGTGCCGAAGTCGCTTCGACTTTGTCTTCAGCTAGTCATCATATTATAACCTCTTGTTTCCACGTTGCCTATTTACGTAACTAATGCTCACTATGAGGGTTCATGCGATGGGTTATATTTGGACTAGACTACTGGAGTATACTCGGATTAACCTTACTAACATGTCAGGTCTAAAGTTTGCACTGCCTGCTTTGTCTCTAAAGTTGGAGGGTATTCGACTTTCCAAGCAGCAACCTATTCGGTGGTTTAAAGCACCTTTTTTCCCACCATGTACAATAGCCTCTATTGTTGAACGATCATACACATCTTACTTTTCTAGAGGATCTCTATTCTTATACTAAAATATGGATTTGCTAGTACTTTTTTAAAGAATCCATTTTCTTATCCTAAAATATGAATTTGCTAGTAATAATAATTTTCTAGATGATCCTTTTTCTTATCCTAAAATATGGATTTGCTAGTACATGGTTATTTAGGTAACTCATTACCGATCCCATCAAACCCAAAGGGTAATAGTATTGTAATTTCCATATATGAAGTAAAAGTCAAATAAATTGTAAGAGTAACAAAAATGATAATGTTGAGAACAAAAGTCAAAATGCCTAAGGATTGTGGATGAGATATTAATCTAACATTTATTGGACCTCACGTCCATATAGATAAAATCAATTTACAATATATAAAATAAATAAGTGGATATAAATTTAGTTTTACAAATAAATTTTGAAGAATTGAATTAAATTTAATATTTATTTCTTAAAATGGTATCTGAGTCTTCCAAAATATATCTTAACGGAATTTATTATTTTTTAGACCTAATCATATAATCTACTTTTGTTTATATCATATTCGATAGTCTCATATCGTTTAGAAATCAATATATAAGACAGTTTAAATACTTTTTTCTTTTTCTATCTTTCAAAGCACTTTTAAGAATAAAATTATGACGAAATCCAACTTTAAAATGGACGATATATCGGATGAGAGAGGATCGATAGACGTAAATAATAACTATCGTTTCTTCACTCACTCATCTCTTCTAATTTCAACAGTAAATTCGTGGGTCTAACACAACGTAATCAAAAATGTTAGAATACTCCAATCTACTGTCTTGTAAATTTCAAATGCAAATTTTATTGAAATTCAAATTGAAAACTCGCTCATACATTAAAAATGTGCTACCAAATACTCGCATTCATTCATTTAATGTTATTTATAATCATTTAAATAACATCTTGTAACTGGTTGCAGTTACAATATCATGTGGTTTGGCCTAGATAAGATAATGTCAGTTTTAAAATAAATAAACTTTTATGAAATAATATCAATACAAAAACTTAAATAACAGTCCGTTAAAACATCATTACAGCTACTAAAATTTTTTTTTTTTCTCCCTGCTTAAACAAACTATAATTTATTCATCATTGGCACAATGTACTCAACAATTTATTTCATTATAAAAAATACTGCAATGAGAATAATGTTTTAGGAAAAGACATGATTCTATGTATAAATTGTTGTAAGAATAATGTTCACATTGGCATATTTATTTCGACAGGTTATGAAATAAAAATGAAGCAAACAATAAAAAGCAAAAAGTTTAAGATATTATTTCTTATTAGCTAGAAAAAAATCAAAATATTTTTTAATGGAATATCAATTTATTTTAAACTTATCCGATAAAAGCAAAGAATATATATATATGCCAAAAAAAGCAAAGAAAAAAAAGTCAAAAAGTCTGAAATTCTGAAATTCTTGCTAATTAAAGGAATGCAATCAACAACTAAAGATGATTTCTATGTAAATAATGACATTATCTTCTTTTTCTTCAAGTTATTCCTCAATCAACCGACTGTTATTTACGTCAAAAAGTTCCATAAAAATAATTCTTCACAAAATTCAATGGGTTTTTTTTTTAAAATCAATTATCTCAATAAATTACCACTCAAAAATAAATAAAAAAATTAGGAACAAAACTAGGTATCATATAAACCACATAAAATAACAAAGCAACACATGCAATATATCAAGTACACTCAAGATGTAAAGTTTTAACATCAAAGTTTAGCATTTTATGGAAATAAAAGGGTTCATATGAGTAACTGATATGTAAAAGTTAAGACAAAAGTAAACGAGTCAATACCCGAACCACCACAAAAACAAAGCAACAGCTTGCTTTTTTTTCAGGTTGGTTCGTTCTTGACTCTACCTTTTTCTGTCTCAACCTATTCTTCCTCTACTCTTGAACAATACTCCATGCACCCAGAATACAAGTACCATGTTTTCTTTGCAAAGAAAATTAAAAAAAAAAAAAAAAAAAAAAAAGTTCTTTTTTTTGAGATAGAAATAAGTTCTTATAACTACGGAAACTGTTCATGAAACTCCAAATGTTTCCTTCACCTTCTGAATGGTGCATGAAAGGAGAGAATTAACAGTTTGAACTGACTCAATTGTGAACTTGGCTGAATGGTTGTCATTCTGCAGCATTTGTAATCCAACGGTCAGCAAACAGCTACCACCTTCATTGTTGTCATCTGGCAGAACAACAAATCCTGAAGGACGAAGACCCACAAATGATGAATCTCCACAGCTCATCATCATGTTCAAAGACTGCATGTTGATTGGAGAAAACACCACCATTGAGCCAGATGCATCATTCCATGACTCTTGTAGAAACAGCACATTGCTCTCATTGTTAATATGCTACACACAAAAACAGATAAAAAACAACGCTAAATGATACATCATAACAACAACAACAACAATCTTGTTGTGTTAGAAATCTTACATGAAGAATGGAAACACAGTTTCCAGGGTCTTGCCCTTTAGGAACATGGACCATCTCTTTCATTGGACCACCTTTGGACAGTATGTCCCATTCCCCTCTCAGCTGTTCATTACGTAAGAAATCATACACCCTTTGTCGAGGCACTGGCAACCACATAGTAGTTGAAGCACTCAACACAATTCCAGCACCCTCATTTGAATCATCCACAATTTTTCGAGCCATGATTTTCATGTCATCAGCAATATTACCAACGTGAAGAACATCCCACTTGCGTGCAGATGAAGCACAAATCCCTGAGCAGAAATACTCAATCATGCGCTGCGCCAGCTTCAACACGCTTCTCCTATTTGATTGGCTAAGGACTGGTATAATATAAAGGATATTGTTTAAGTTCAACTTCATCGGATTAATCAAGAACAAGTTATGTTTTTGAGACAGTGACAACATGGAATATACCTGTAGGGTCATCAGATGGACCAGGAGGGGTCATGAGGATTGCCAAGCATTCACACTGTCTTAGGAGAGATGAAATCCATCTCTGTGCACCAAAGCCAATGCCAGAACTAACCAATGGACGACAAAGTTGGTGGATCACACTCTCATCATACTGGGTGTGTTCAACCCAGGTAATCTACAACAGTGAAATTAATTACCTTAGCAACAACCTAACCTAGTACTAGTAAATACTATAAATTTGCCTAAGATAACTTACCTTGGACAAACCATTGGGCATATCCTGAATAACAACACCAGAAGGAAGCCTCCTGCAACTCATTGATGGATGCGAACTGGAACCATTACGGATAAGATCAATGGAAACATCGACCACAACCCATACACCTTCAGCATGTTGCTTGCAGAACCTGAGCAAACTCATTTGACGAGTAGGGACCAGTGGGGAAAGCAATTGAAGTTCAGCTAACATCTGAAAAACATTTCCAAATTAGTTTGAGCCAAGCTAGCAAAACATCAAACACAAGGTAGACACATATGTATTATATATACCACTTGCAAAGCTCCATTTCTCGTTCCGTTTGTGCCACCAGATAACACATCCAAAGGGCAAGCACTAGCCACCATATATGAAAACATCTCAGACCATCGATCCTGTTGAAATAAACAAATACAATGAGTTAATGCTCAAAATTTTTAATAAACCCTATGAAATTAGACACTGAGAAATTAGGCAGCATACCACATCCATGAAAGTTTCCACAAGGCCCAAGCTGCTGGCTAATACAACTCCAGTTGCTCTTGTGGCTTCAGACACATACCCAGCAGGTTTTGATCCAACAAAAGTAGGAAATATTCTTGCATATTCATCAAAGTTTAGAACTTCATTCCTACCATCAGAACTCTTGATCCAAAGAGGGTTATCTTGTCGAGCCATCTTAACCAGTTCATCCATAGCATTTATGGCAATGTCTATGAGCATAGATCTTTCGAGATGGATTTCGTTTCCCATCATTCCC
The DNA here is from genome assembly GCF_037176805.1 of Vigna unguiculata. Taxonomy (NCBI): domain Eukaryota; kingdom Viridiplantae; phylum Streptophyta; class Magnoliopsida; order Fabales; family Fabaceae; genus Vigna; species Vigna unguiculata. Next base: position 45,097,501 of record NC_140795.1, on the reverse strand, counting down.
AGTGGTGCTCGAGCAGCCATACCTGCCATTGCAGCTGAAGAGCCTAGAGCTCCATCACCCATATCAAACCCTATTGGCACGGGCATGCCAAAATTGCTTGAACCACCAATTCCATTTCTTCCAATAGCAAGGTCAAGACCAGAATTTGTGGGTGGCAGAGAAATAGGACTCGCCAGTGATGAAAGGGACCTCCCCAGGAACTTGTTTGCTAGTGTGCAGATTCGGTTCAGTTCATCCTTCAATCGAGCATTTTCAATCCTTGTCTGGTGCTCCTCCAATGAAATCTGACCAGGAATCGCTGGACCACCACAGTTGTTGCAGATAGGATTGGCCAAAGCTTCCTTCATCACACCATTCTCAGCTCGAAGCTTGTCATTCTCCTGCTTCAGAACCATGTTCTCGTGCCTCTCCAATTGTGTCTGATTCACCAAAATCGATTCTCTTACTATAATATTCTCAAGAAATGCAAGTGATTTTAATGCTTTTTCAACTCACCTTCATCTGGGTTCGTCGATTTTGAAACCAGAACTTCACTTGCTTGTTCTCCAAGCCAAGCCTCTTGCTGAGATCGGTTCTTTGCTTCTCATCAGGATGAGGACACTCCTTAAAGAATCTACAACAAAACAAATGAACACACAAAAATCACCAACGCAAAAATTAATGAATGATATGAATTACGTTTGAAATATTTTGTATATACGCTTCAAGATCCTGAATCTGTTGAGGAGTGTGTCTGTGATATTTCTTCTTCTTTCTTTGTGGTTGATCATCGCCAACATCTTGTTCATCACCAGATCCACCATCAAAATTATCACTTTCAGAGCGACTTTCATAGTCATCATCCCTGATCCTCCCCAGCAAATTACTCGTATCAAAACTCTCTCCCATCATACCCATTTCACCACGACCTTCCATTTCTCCTTGTTGCAGTGATAATCTGATTATTACCAACAACAACAACAACAACAAAAGTCACAACATGTTCAAGAAATCAAAATCTTAATCCATACAAAAACAAATAACCAAACAAGATACACAGAGAAGGTTCTAAACCAAATGGGAGATGAATCACAGTAGATAAATACAAGATAAAGCACTTTTTCTTAATGCATGCAAAAGAAAAGAAGCGGCTCAACCACAAAAAACTGGGTATCAATCAAGTGATTCTATGAAAAACTATCAACTACAACTCTTACACAACCACCAACCACAATTCAAGTTGTTGTTTCTGAACAAACCCTCAATCTCAAACCCTACAAAAGGTCACGAAACGTTTACTCTCTCGAAAAAAAACATGCAAGTACTCTCTCTATGTTCCTTATAGTGTTCTCTATACTGTTTCAAGAATGGTCAAGGTTACTTCTGTGAAGGTAACTTTTCAATCTGTGTTTTGACATTAAATGAATGTGAGACAAGTGTTCACAACGTTAAACTAATTTGGGTAAAAAGATTTGACGCATGCAAAAAAAGTAAAAGGTAAAAAAGTGTTTCCTTCTGAGGCTCCATGCATGACTTGTAATTCATTCCTCCTCTCAATAAAATTAAATGATTCCAGTAGCAAAATGACAAAATTATTTTTACCAACTCCAGTTTCCATACACATCAAAATAGACGAATAAAAAGACAAAAACTAAAATAAATGCTCTTAATTGTTTTTCTTTTATGTGTTTCGCAAATGACGCGACAAATCCTTTGTCAAAACTTTTTTTATTTTCTCAAAACCTCTTAAAAACCAAATCCTTACAAACACAACAATTTGGAGTGATGACTTTGTACAGAAAAGCCACAAACAAATTCAGGATTCACCACTTTTCAAATGCAAGTATCAAATCTAAAACAATTTCTTAAAATCCACAAAAAAAAAATGAACTATAAAGGAATAAACTTGGGTAAAAAATGGAGTAAATTATACCTTGAGATCCTTCAACACTTTTTCTCAATGGGATCTGTGGAAAATAAAATAACAGAGAAAATATTAGAAGATATGTTACTATTACAAAAACATTATTAACGCATATGTTAAATAAATAAATATATTTTTTTATCCAACACTAATAACAAGTGAACCGATAATAGCAGAATTGACATGCACAGACTCAAAGGAAGAAAAAAAGTTAGTAATTTGTGGATAATTCTTGCCTCAAACACATATAATTCTCTTAAAAGAAATAAATAGAGTAATTAAAAAAATAACCTTTTGGATCAAAACTCAAAACCCAATTCCTATTTTGAAAACCAATGTTTATGTGTGTGACTCTGGTTGATCCTCTCTTTCTTCACTGAATTGCATGCAGAGTTTTTCTCTCAAAATCTTGTTAAATTTGAGAGCTTTTTCTCTGTTCTTTCTCTCTATGAACTCACTTGTTTTATTTACTTCACACATTGACGATATATATAGCACTGAAAGCCGTGTGGGTCCCACAGACAAACAGACAACAGTTTCTTATGTTTCTTTTCTCTTTCTAGCAGCACCATGAGATAATTATCAAGGACTACTGAACCCAAGGGCAATATCGTAATTTCCATGAGTGGGGTCCGTTGAAAAAACAAAAACATGTGTTATATGACTCTGTAATTCATAAAATCAAAATATTCAATTTTATGTTTATTTTTTTTAATTTTATAAAAAGCAAAAATGAAATGAAAAAAGAATTCTTAATTTGCATGCAATTGTGAATTTGAATATAATTTTATACTATAAATGAAGATTAGGTGTATAAAGAAAGAAAATCACAAAATCCCCTCTTTTTATGTTTTAAATAATTTTTGCACTCTTTTCTAAGAAGGTAAAAAACAAAAACTTTCTTAAACGGTGTAACGCCTCTTAAAATAATGAAAGATTTATGATAAGACTGTCACTCCTAACTTTTTTTAATTTCTTTTCATTTAATTTTTTTCTTAACATTAGTATAATACTTTATGTAATAGCATTTACTATTAAGTTTGTAAATCATTAAAAATTACTTATTTAATGTTTACTCATTTAATACTTTATGTAATATATTTAATATAATATAGTTAAATAATAGCATAAAATGTTTATCATTTAATATTGTCAAAAAATAAAATTAATTTTTGAAAGAAGGATTGTTTTTTATATTTGCTTAGAATACAGGTATCTGATGATTTTACAATAACTTTCTCTCAACCAATTATTCAAAAGTTTCCAATTAAATCTATGTTGTACTCTTACTTCATTTGTTCAAATCTACAATCTAAGTATGGCTAGAAATGTTTATTCACAAAAAGCAATTTTTATATTTTCTTTTATCAATTATGGGTAACAATATTTTTTAAAAGAAACTTAGAAATCAAATCCCCAATCTTTTTTCAATTATTCCTATTAAGAATTGACATGCAAAGTTGTAAGGATGCAAGAAAAAAATAACTATACTGCCTAAATATTAAATAAAATAACAAAAAAAAAGTCTGAATTTTGACAAAGAATTCAGGCAAATATTATAGTTCTTCCATGCATTACAAAGCATTACATCAAAAAATTCTACCCTTGCACTATTATTATATATTTATAAGGTTTTATTTCGAATGAAATTATCAATTATCTTCTGGTATTTTTTTATATTTACATAAATTTTTAATTATTTTTTTGATTCTTGTTTTTATTTAAAAATGTGAAGTTGGTCATCTAAATTGTTTTAGTCTCAATTTTGTTTCATTTTTGAAAAAATGATACAATTTTGTCTTTTCTCATTAAATTTTTTGAAACGAATTAATGATTTTTCATCAAAATTATCAAAATTGACAAATTAAAGATTATGTTAATTACACCAATAAAGCAAATTATCCTTCTTGACAACTTCAATTTTGATAAAAAAAAATTATCTGTTTCAAGAAATTTAACAAAAAAAATCAAATTGTATCAAATTTTAAAAAATTGGAACAAAAGTGGGACTAAGAAAAACTTAAAGAGCAATTTAACATTTTTAGGCAAAAACATGAATAAAAAACCCAAAAAATAATTAAACTTATAGTTTCAATTTTCAATAATAGTAAACAAAACAAACACATTCATTCAAATATCAAAAAAATCAAAAAGTAAACAAAAAAAATACATACCTTTTGTACTTTCTACGTTGAATCATGTCTTCCTCTTCTTCTAAAATAAAAGAATGTTATGAATCATTGTATATTATTAAACTGAGAAAAGAAGAGAGGTGACTGTGTTAAGATGAAAATACGTTTTTAAGTGTTATCACGAATACTTTGTTTATATTATTAAAATGGAATCAATAAAATAGGTAAAAATGATTTGATATCTCTGGAAAAAGATATGATATTAAAATAAATAATAACTTTTTTATTAACATATATACAATTTTGATATTCTAAGATTTGATATAGTGCTACTATTCTTGATTACGATCATCTGCTCTCTGTATTATAAAGAAAGAATGTAATTATAATTAAATTAAATCAAATAAACTAAAAAGTTAAAAATATATAATATTTTTGTTTATAACAAAAATTTAGCCCCTTTTAACTGAGTCCCAGTTCATTGCACCTAATGATTAAGTTCTTTTTATTCTCCTTCAAATATTATAGTAAAACAACTTTACATGTTTATAATAGCTTAGGATCTAAATTTTTTGAAAAAAAAAATTATTGAGGAACTATAATTAACTATTTGAAGTGACATATTTCTTTATAGAAGTGTGTTTTCAAGTAATTTAATTAGCCAAATGTATGAGACGAAAACAAAAGGGAATAGAAAACATCTTTACAAGTTTATGCAAGTTTTTTTCTTATATATAGTCCTCACTCAATATATTGCAGAAAATGTATGGTAATCTAATATATTATCATTCTAATTCAACTATAACATTTTTTTTTTCAAATTACACACTACAAGAGAAACATATATATCTACAAACTCTTCCTGTCGTAGTATATATGTTGATCTTATTATGAGACAAGTTGTAGATTAAGAGGTAAAAATCTAATAATTACATTTGATCATTTATAAAAATGTTAACATTAATATGATGTTTTATAAAGATGTAGGTTTTTTTTTTCTAACATTTATTTTCTTAATGTGTAGGATATTTTCAAAATAGAGATACATATATTCCAAAACACACGATTAGTTTTTACAATATTAATTATTAGTTATACTTTGATTAGTTAATTAAATATTTATATAGTTAAAACTATAGTATATGTTAATTTCTATGAATATTATTATTTAGATAATTTTGTATAATATAATTTATTTTAATTGTTATATTATTTATAATATTTATTTTAGGTTAATGTTTGTTTAATCCTTTTGTTTTAGTATTTTTTTTTTGGTTACATTAAGTTTTAATCTAATATTTTGTGTTTCAAATAATTTTGATGACTTTTCAAGTATATATTATGTAGATTAACAAAATTGGTTGACGTTCACTAACAGGTTTTTAAAATATGAATATGGAATATCATGTCTTTAAAACTATTCATTTAAATATATTTTTTATGTTTTTTAAAATGTTAAGTTTATTATTTTATGTTTTATTTTTCATTTCAATATTTAATATTTTCTAAATTCTTTAATTTTACTTATTTTTCTTTTTTTCATTAAAATGTAAAGTTGGTGATTTTAGAGGTGTCTGATTGAATAATAATTACATAGTTGATTTAACAATCACAACAAAAATAAAAGTCGTTATTAATTAATGAGTCTTTATTTTGTATCAAGATATTAGACAAGTCATTATCAATTAATACGAGCTTACATTTGTATTGAACAAAATATTAGACAAATAATTATCCTTTAATAAGAATCCACATTAATAATGAGATACCCGACAAGTTATTATTGTGTACTGAGAGGCAACATTTGTACTAACATACTTGATAAGTTGTTATCACTTAATGAGAGTCCACATTTCTCAACAAGTTATTACCATTTAATGAGAATCTACATTTTTATTATGATACTTGACAACTCATTATCTCTAATAAAAGTTCTGTAACAATTACAATTAGGACTACTATTGATAATGATAATAGTAAAGGGATAAGATAGTCAATTGTTGATACAGCTCAACGAGGACACCTGACAACATATTGGTGATTAGGGAGTTAAGAAAAGCACGAGAATTAAGATAACCAACTCTATATTGCAGGATTATCATTGGTTGGAAGTTTAGAATATATTCTGGTAGTTACAATAAAATTATTTTCCTTTATAATAGCAATAGTTAAAGAAAGGTAGTAGGGAGAGAGAAAATTGCACAAGTTAATTTATACTGGTTCAAATAAAAAATATCTTACATCGAGTTGTTAATCACTCTTAAGCGAGTGATTAACTAATCACTAAAAAATAAACTAAGATTACAAATAGAAGTAAGAACAGTTTAGGAAAGAAAGCACCCTCTTGAAGCCACAAGAGATGAGAAACACCTTCCTTGAAATCCACAAAAGGATAAACACCTTCTTTGAAATCCACAAGAGATAAACACCTTTTATGAGTTCCATAGAAGATGAAGACACCTCTCTTGAATCAGACAAAGGATAACCAACTTTACCTAGCAACACCTTATCACCTAAGATCACACCTAGTCAAATTTAAACGCTACACCTTTCCAAAGCATGTGACAAAGCTAATTTTCACAATCTAGCTTTTGTGGTTGAAAACATAAAGCTTTGCGTAATTTATAGAAGAAAACATGTTTTTAGAAGAAAAAAAATCATATCAAAATTAAGTGATAATCGATTATAACAATGTATTTTGAAAATGTTGTTTTTCTCAAGCTACCCAAAGCTACCCAATGTTGTTGCTTATGTTCTTTCTTTTATTAACAAAGAAGTTCACTTTTGGGTGCATTGTTAATTTGTTACAAGTAGACATTTGTACTAAGATACTTGATAAGTCATTATCACTTACATTTATAGTGAGATACCCGACAGGTCATTATTGCTTGCATTTATAGTGAGATACCCGACAAGTCATTATCACTTAATGATAGTCCAATAGTCCACATTTGTATTGAGATACTTGACAATTTAATATCGTTTAATGAGAGTCTATACGTCATGAGTCGATATCAATTAACAAAAGCTCATATTTATAGTGGAATATCTGATAAGTCATTATCAATTAACGAGGGGTCAATATTTATATTTATATTAAAGACATTGAAGAAATCATTATCCATTAATGACAACCTAGATTTATTATGATATAGAATGCATTTCCAATAAACATTCATTGTTAACATAAAACCACTCAAAATTAATTAATCCAATGAGTCCAAAATTTATTTTATAGTGGTGAAAAATAGTCAAATAAATCTATTATAGTTAAGGATTTTACCGAATGAAAAAATCATGGCACTATAGTTAAGAAGATAATGTGTAGCCATTATTTTCTAAAATACTATAAATCCTTGCAATTTTTTTCTAAAAATTGTTTCACAATTTTATCTAGTAAAAGAAATAGTTAAAGATATAAATTTAATTTAGTGATAAAGTTGAAATGAATGGGGATAAATGTTAATATTATGTTAATGTTAATATTAGGAGTTGAACTAGTCTCATGTATTCTCTTTTCAACATTTATTATTAAACCAATCTTATAACTCTCTCCTAGATCTTGATGAGAAAATTGAACCCACAACCTCTACTCCTAAGTGTTAGTGAGAAAATTGAACTCACAACCTTTATTATCCTCGGTTCTAACTTTATCATTGAATAAATCTTAAAACTTCACGTGAACAAATAACTTAAATATACAAAGTCATCAAATAACTTAAACATACAAAGATTGTAAAAAATAATCAATGATATGTTTAATTGACCAATGAGAAAATAATTCATGTAAATATAATTAGACAAAGATAAATTAATCTGCCTCTAATCAAGCTTTTTTTTTTAAACTATGATAGATACATTATGTTTAATTGTAACTTAAATTTCCACCACTAAAATAAATATAAACAATGTTAGAAAGAAGCAATTATATATATATATATATATATATAATAACTTCTGAAATAATTTATAATTTAAATATTTATCTTTTGTTCTAAACCAAAGTACTTTTATATTATTTGTTATATTTTTTATACATGTGTGTTATTCTATTTTGAATAAACCTTCCAAAAATTAGTTATAAGTCATAATTTGAGTTAGTTAATAATTTAATTTTTATATTTAAGTTTCTCATTCATTCCACCACTAAAATAAATATAAACAATGTTAGAAAGAAGCAATTATATATATATATATATATATATAATAACTTCTGAAATAATTTATAATTTAAATATTTATCTTTTGTTCTAAACCAAAGTACTTTTATATTATTTGTTATATTTTTTATACATGTGTATTATTCTATTTTGAATAAACCTTACAAAAATTAGTTATAAGTCATAATTTGAGTTAGTTAATAATTTAATTTTTATATTTAAGTTTCTCATTCAATTATTTTTTCTATATTTATTATTTAATCAATTAAGTTGTTATATTTTTGAAAAGGACATATGTCTCATTTAGATTATCTTTTATCTCTAGAACTAGAATTCTATGATTTCTTCTTTTTTTTTCTTTTTCTCTCTCTATCTTTCTTTACCTTCCTTTACCACACTGAGTCTTTTTTTAAAAAGATTAAGACTCGTTTAAGTAAGAATAAATATAAAAAACATTTTGAATTTGTTATAAAATATATAAAAATATAAAATAAATTATTAAAAAATAAGATTGATTTCTTATAATAATGAATTGTTATATATTTTAGTTTATTAGAAAAAGAAAATTATAATGACTTTTTTTTCCTTATCTTGTGATTTTTTTTTCTTGAAATTATCATCAATTTAATTGTATTTTCAGTTATTCTAAAATATAAAAAAAAATTAAATTAATATAAAGTTGAATTCAACTTTGTTTCTACAATTTGTTTGTAAAATTCAAATAGACCCATACTTCTTATTTGATGCAATTAAATCTTTTATTTTTAAAAATATTCAAATTAAGTTATTTTTATTAGATTGATGTTTATGACATGTATTTTGTAACCTCGTACTATTTTTAAACTTTTTTTTTTCTAATTTTTAAAATTTATTTTTTGTAATATAGGTCAAGTTATTTTCGTGCAATACATTAATTTTGGACAAATGTCATCACTACTGTTTAAGATTTCTGTACCAAATTAATGAAATCGGCTTTTCAAATCAGACATTTATACTTTTAATTATTAAAGTTATTAATATTTGATTATCTTTAACTTTTGTGTTTCTTAATTCATTTATTTTTTAATTTAAAGTACATTTTTAAAAAACTTTAACTTTAGGACTTCTTTACCACAAACTTTCTTCGTATTTTAAGATAAGATTTTTGTGTTAAATTATGGATTTTTTAATTATTAAAATCTTATTATTTTTTGTTTATTAATTAATTAATTTAATATATATTATCAAAATAACTTTAAGTTTTGGAAATTATTTACCACAAACTTTCTTTTTTCTATAACATGAGAGATAATTCATGCAAAATATTTTAAAATTTTTAAATATTTATAATAGCTCATTGATATTATAATTTTTTTTAAATATATAAATTTATTGTTGGAAGATTCCAAGTTAAAAATGATGTTATTTTTTTCTTTTAAGTATCTTCATCTGAAAGATTTAACTGTAATATCAAAACTTGTATTTTGTTTTGGTATCATACTGAGATGAGTATAACATAATCTCACTTAAAAGGGAAAATGGTTAAGAATTCGTGTGTAGTGCATTAAATAAAAATGAAAAAAAATAATTAAATTAAATAAGACGCACAAATTCATTGTGCCAGTATTTTATACGGATTTAACTAAAGTTACAAACATCTTTCTATTATTTATTTTTTCAAGTTTATTGAATTATTCATAATTTAGTTTTTAACCCTTTTTCTAAAATTTTAATTCCATAATTTTAATTATCCTTAATCTTAATGACAATCCCAGAAGTACTTTGAATGAGTGTAGAGTTACATCTGACAAGTTATGCAACTTTTACCTTCTTTTTATTCTTGTAAAGAAAGTATAATAAAGAGAAAATATCATACATTCCTTTTCCATTTGTCATGTTCTTTTGTTAAATCTTGAAAGAAAAGTATAATAAATAAAAATATCATACATATCTCTTTCCACTGGTCATGTCAAAAATAATAAGTCAGGAATATTAATTTTAAAATTAAACAAAGTTAATAAAAATTAAGAAATGAAATTTATATGAAAAATTCATAGACAATTTTTAAAAAACAATAGAAATTTTAAAACGAAAATTGTAAATTTTGTAAATTATTGTAAAAAAGTTTAATTAATAAAATGATTAAATAAATTTTTAATCTTGAAATTCGATCTAAATTTTCTGTAATAGGCCTTCAAACTTTAATAATTTTACCTCAAGGTTATGAACTAAAACTTATTTAACATTTAATAAAATATAAGTTAAATATGCTTTTAATCTTTTAATTTTTAGTAAAAATTAAAATTAGTCTTTTTTCTTCTGAAATTTCATATATATTTAGTCTCAAACTTTATAAATATTTGAATTTAATTTTTTATACCAAATTTTGTTAAATTTATTTAAATTTTTAAATATATCTTGATAACATTTGAGTTGTTACATGATTTGATATATTTTTGTTTCAATATTAGTCGAAGAACACGTTTCTAATTAAAATAACTAAATCCACACATTTATATAAAAAAAAAGATTAAATCGATCAAAATTTTGAAAAAAAAAAACTAATTTCAATTTTTAGTGAGAGACAAAAAATATATATGACATTAAAATATTGGATTTAATTCGTTGTTGATCTCTTAAATTTCAGTGAATTTCAAAATTAGTCTATTTTTTAATCTTTGACCCAATTTACTCTTCAAATTTTAGAATTGCGTAGATTTAATCAATTTAACCAAATTTTGTTAAGATTATTTAAGGTTTCAATTGCATTTCATGATAGATTTTAGTTATTTACAGAGTTTAACATATTTTCGCTTCAACTTTAACTAATAAGCTATTATGAATATATTTGAAACGTTAAATAAATTTAACAAAATATAGTTAAAATAACTAAATTTATATAATTTAAAAAAAATTAACCAAAATTTTTAAGAAAAAAAATTAATTTTCTCTAAAATTAAATACTAAAATATTTAATCCTAAAATATTTTACATGAAACCATACCAATCCCACGTGTGAAATACCGTGTGCCGCAGCCACAATCCACTGTTTTTGTCACCCAACTAAAAATTGACACGTCATAGAGTTTTGTCAACAGCTTCAATACCACGTGGTTGTCACGTGACGTCTACTCCCCAACAAAGACAAGGACTCATTGGACCTTTCGCGTCGCTTCAAGCATTCTAACACTGTGCGACACAAACACATAAAATATTCAGTTAAAGATTGTTTACCTGTAAATTTAATTTTTATTATTAAAATCAAAGATAAATATTATATAGAATTTATACTTATATATTTAAGTGATTTCTTCTCTCTTGTATCTATAATTATTATTTTTATTTTATCTTTATAATATAATTATTTATTTAATTTTTAAATATTAATTGTTATTTTTATTTGTTTTCTATAAATCTATTTTTTTCATTTATCAACATTTTCTTTTCTATTCATTTTATTTTACCTTTTATAAATGTAACGTTTAAATATTATTATAATAATATAATGTTATATATATATATATACATATATATATATATATATATATATATATATATATAACATTATATATATATATATATATATATATATATATATATATATATATATATTAAAAATACCAACATAAATAATAGCGCGTCATATATTTACATTAGTATACATATAAAATATTCTCATTTTTTGCATAAATAATTTATATTTATATTTTATCATTTATAATATAATTATTGTTAACCACTATTTTATAATAATCGTTATTTTAAAATGTTAAATAAAATTGTTTTTTTTTCATCATATTTATAAATATATAACTAACTTCGTTGATCAATAAAAATTTTACTTTATACATAAACTTAACAATTTACAAATATAAATTACCTACGTTATGATATACACCTCGATTTCTACTAGTACTAAATAAATAATATTATTATTCTATTTTTATTGAAATTAATCATTATATATTCACATTATAAATCTTTATTCAATATCGTCCCTTTAATTAATTTTTTGGTTTATGAATAAAAAAACACTACTCATTATGGTTGATGCGTTACGCATGTTTTCTTCAAAAAGCAATCCGTGTTTTCAGCATTGTCATTTAATTACATTTAAGTTTTATTTTTTTCAATTAATTACATTTAAGTTTTTTGTCCACTGTAATGATTTTTAAAACTGATTTAAAAACAATTTTTTTATTAACTAACAGTGTGATAATTTCTAAAAGATAAAAAAAATTTAGAGTAATGATGGCATTTCATAATCTTAAAAGTCAATTCTTTTGTAAGTAATATTTTTATTTGTTTTTCATTCCTTAACTTACAATAAAATTGTTTTATAAAGGCAAAATTCTATCTTGTATCCTAATATTAGCATTATTTTCTTACGTGACACTACAAACACACCCCACCAAAAGCAAGTCTCCCCCACCCACGCCAACCAATTAACTTCACATAATACTCTTAAATTTGGTAATGATAACGCTTAAGGAACTCTTTTAAATTCGTTTTTTTTTCGTTAATTCAATTACTACATCTTATTAATTAAATATGAGCATTACAAAGTTCACTTAGGCATGCTAACGGATGCTCTTGTTTACATGTTTTTTTTTCTTTATTTATAATGATTTCTTTATTATCATTTGAAGAGTTAAATATGTCTTTGATCCGTTAGCTTTTGGTAAAGATTGAAATTAGTCTTTCGTTAAAACTTTAGTCCAATTTAGTCCTCCAATTTTTAGGTGTGATGAATCTAGTCTTTTTAATCAAATTTTGTTAACTTTAGTTGAAGTTTTAAACATAATTTAGGATAGTATTTAACTTAATATTGAAGCGAAAACGTGTCAAACTGTGTCAAATTACTCAAATATTATCATGAGATATGTTTAAAATGTCAAAAAAATTTAACGAAATTTAGTTAAAAGTATTAGATCCATACATTTCTAGAGTTTGGGACTAAATTGATCTAAAGTTTGGAAGAGGGACTAATTTCATTTTTTCCTGAAAATTAAGAAACCAACAACATATTTAACCCTTATTTGAATAATATAAATATAAAATAATATTATAATCCAAAAAATTATTAACATTCACAAATCAAGTTCTGATAGTTGAGTAATATTGAAAGAACTCCGTAAAAATTCAAATTCCTGAACATACATATTTAGTTTGAAATAATACAACGAATTAATAAGATTAACTAGTATTTTTAGTATTATCCATTTACTAAGTGTTAAAAATACATTTCTAATAGTATATTAAAAATTTTGGTTAAATATATTTTTAGTTTTTAAAATGAGTTCCTTTCCGAAATTTGACCTAATTTAGTCTCTCAACTTTAGAAATGAGTTGATTTAGTCATTTTAACCAAATTGTGTTAAGTTTATTTGACATTTGAAATGTGTTTCTCAGTTAACACTGAAGCGAAAATGTGCCAAACGAGGTAAATAATTGAAATAATATTATAAAAAATGTTTTAAACATCAAATAAACTTAACAAAATTTGGTTAAATGACTAAAACCCACGAATTTCCAAAGTTATGGGACTAGAATAGTCCCAAAGTTTTGAAAAAAGACTAATTCTAATTTTCATGTACAGGTAAAAGACAAAAAAACACATTTAACCCTTAAATATATTACAATATTCAATTTTTTTTAATAATTTATAGGGTTATATATGTTTTTGTCCTATAACTTTCATGAAAATATTGAATTATTACATCTTTGAAATTTTGATCCAATTTAGTCTATCTACTCTTGAAATACATGAATAACAAACCAAATGTTATGATGAAATACATTTAAAACGTTAAAAGAAACTTAATAAGATTTGATTAAAATGACTAAATCCACACATTTCTAAAGATGAAAAACTAAATTAGTCAAAAGTTTCAAAAAGGAACTAATTTGAAATTTAAGTAAAAGTTAATGACCAAAAACATATTTTTATATCAATCATTTTATTTTGTTAACATGTAAACATCATTCTAAAGGTTAAAATTTTAAATATAAATAATATTTTAAATACAAAAAAGATCATTCTTAAAAAATAGTTGTAAAGGTAAAAATTTAAAATATAAAAAATATTTTAAATACAATTATCGTATTGCAAGGGTCAACTATATTCAAGTTATTGTCTGCTTTGCGACCTAGAATTTTGTCACCTGTTTTGTTCTTAGAAGTCACATCGGAAAGTGGAAAGATACAAAATTATTTAAACTATCATTTGTTTCGACTTCTCGATGATGTGAGACTATTGGGTATATTAGAACAAGCCCCTCAATTAAGGGTGAGGGTAGTTTTCATCTCATAGATAAAGCTAATGTTCAATGTTCAGATAAGGAGGATAGTTTTCAGTCTCACATACGACGTTAATAAGATAACATTATTAGAGTCAATCATCACATCCAAGATATTGTTTGTTTTGGAGCCTATAACACTTTTAAGATTTTGACCTTAAAAAAGTGTGTCTTAGAGGGTAGAAGGAGGAATGATTGTCTTTGACTTTGACTTTTAAGTCATGTGAGACTATTAGACATATCCTAAAGACAACAAGTTCACTTCATGTGCTGATCAAAATTTTGAGTTTGGATATTTACTCAACCCAACAATTATACCCAAGAGTATCACCTATTTAGCATTATTGGCCTAAACAGTATTTACAAAAATATTTGTTTGAGCAGTTACAATATATATATATATATATATATATATATATATATATATATATATATATATATTATTACCATATTAATGTGCTGATTTGTTAATTATCATATATGTGGTGGTAAGTTTTATTAACTTTTATTTTACAACAGATATCATATAATCCAGAAATTTTGTAAATACACATTATACTCTCACATCTAAAAACTTACTTAAACATAGATAATTTTGACAAATGAATTTTCTCCATCTGGACAACAAAGTATTCAATCTCAGAACTATTAAAAACAATCAAGTCAAAGTACTACTTGAATCTTACCACCTATCAAAGTTTCATATTCATCTCTATTAGAACAACTAAAATTAATGTATATAAATTCATAATATAAAATCTTATCATACTTTTTGTTTATCCTACCATTTCAAAATTTCTAAATTTTTTCTTTGATAAAATAATCTAACAAGAACTTTTGTTTCCTTTCTATTTACGATTTACAATCTTATATAACATCCAAAGCATAATTCAATTGATATCAGGAAAATTGAATCAAGAGTGTTTAGATTTGAATTTTATAATGACGTCCACAAGGCATTTAATAGAAAAGTGTTAGTCGAAGAAGAATGAATGTTTATTGAAAAAATAACAAAAAAAAAAAAAAGTTTTTACCAGAGATGAAGAAGAAGGTGTTAGTTGGAAAGCTGAAATGAAACGTATATTTCCACTAATGGTTGATGTGTCCCTTCCACGCACTTTCCTTTCTCTGTTCACTCTTAGATTTAAGGCTTCCAAAGATTTCGCGTAGAAGCATTCAGAATTTTTGAGACTTCCAAAGTAAACGCGTCATTCCCTGAGTCAAGAATTCGAGACCAAAACGATGTCGTCTGCGAGGAGAGATCTAGAGAGTGGAGGAGCCACCAAGAACGCCACCACCTACTCCGCCGCTCCTACTAACTATGTTTACGATCCAGAAGTTCACTGGACCTCGTGGCTCGTGCCGCTTTTTGTGGCGGTTAACGTTGTTGTCTTCGTTGTGGCCATGTATGTCAACGATTGTCCCAGGAATAATCTCACCTTTGAAGGGGACTGTGTCGCCACGTTTCTGGGCCGCTTCTCCTTTCAGCCTCTTAGGGAGAATCCCTTGTTTGGCCCTTCTTCGTCTACGTAAGAGCTCGATCAACCATTTTTTTTTCTCGTTGGTTTAACTTTTTTTTTTTTGCTTGTTGATGCTGGGTTTGTTTCGGTTTGTTGGGTGCTGAAATTTGCTTCGTTTCATGAATTGGGTGTGGGGTTTTTGTGATCTACTTGTGTTGTTGAGTTTGGGTTTGGTTCTGCTGCCATGAATTTCGAACTGTTGTCTTTGTGGTCAAGTTTGATCTTACAGAAGTCAAATTTTATTTTTGATAAAGGAAATTCAGATAAGTTAGAATGCGTTTCAGGACCTCTTTTTTTTTTTTTTTTTGTCAAAATTGATCTTTGTTCTTGTTATAGGTAAAAGCATTGTATTCTGTTATAATCTGTGAATTTTTACTCTTCCAAATTTAGATATGTGGGCGAGGGACGAAATTCATCCATTATCTACAATTGAAGGACAAAGGTTAAGACAAATTTTGAAGAAAAAAAAACTGATTCCTAACACGCATATTACCCTGAATTAAATTAATAGATGGATTTTCTGTCTTTTATCATACAATCACAAATTTTTATTTCTCATTTTTTACTGTTCTGGATGCTTGGTGATAGATAATCTAAATCACCCTTATCCTTCTACTCTTTTGCTCGAATTATAGGTGGTAATTAATTAGTATTTGGTGTTAAATAACTAATAAAGTAAATGAAGTAATGACATCTATTTTTCGGCCGTGATGACTTTTTTTTTCATTTTAGATTGAAGTTTTTTGCCCCAACTCTTGGCAATGGCAAGTATCTATAGAGATATTTACTGATTTAATTTTTGTTTCATTTTTTAAGCTTATCTAAGATGGGAGCACTTCAGTGGTATGACGTTGTGTATCACCATGAAGGATGGAGACTTGTCACTTGCATTTGGTTGCATGCAGGAATTGTTCATTTGGCTGCAAACATGTTGAGTCTAGTCTTCATAGGCATTCGCCTTGAACAACAATTTGGGTTTGGTATGTTTTTCTTTTCCAGGTTTTAGTTTGAATTATACACAAAATTTTGAACAAAAAGTAGCATGGTCACTCATTCGGAAGTGTTCATCTTCTTTTGTGTTCTTCAAATTTTACCTTCGAATGGTTATTATGGCCTGAAGTTTGTGAAAATGTTGGCAGTGAGGATAGGAATCATTTACTTATTTTCTGGATTCGGTGGGAGCGTACTATCTTCTCTATTCATTAGAAACAACATATCTGTTGGTGCTTCTGGTGCTCTTTTTGGACTTCTTGGAGCAATGCTTTCAGAACTCATCACAAACTGGAGTATCTATTCTAATAAGGTGAGTATAGAGTCTTCAAACTATTGACGACTTGTTATGGAAAGATTTTGACGACTTCCTGTGTTCATCATCATGAATCTTGATATATAGGTTAATTTTATGTACCCTCTTCAAACTGAATTCATAAATACCCCTTTTAGTTATGGTCTTCTGAGTATTTTATTTTTCTTTTCATCAATTAGGCCTATTGACTTGCACATATGGGAAATACTTGGATAGTATATTTCAGATGATATTTCTAAGTTCCTGACCCTCTCTTTGCATTTTGCAGGCAGCTGCTTTGTTCACACTGCTGTTTATTATTGTCATCAATCTTGTCATTGGAATGTTGCCCCACGTTGATAACTTTGCTCATATTGGGGGATTCCTCACAGGATTTCTCCTTGGTTTTGTTTTGCTGCTCCGCCCTCAATTTGGGTGGTTAGAACAGCGACGTCTCCCAGCTGGTGTTCGCCTCAAGTCAAAATACAAGCCTTACCAATATGTTTTATGGATTGTCTCTCTTATTTTACTTATTGTTGGGTAAGTTATTTTTGAATTTAGATTCTCTGTTGGATTTTTTGGTATTGTTCATCTGTTGTGCTTTCAAAATATACTCATGAGTACCAAGATCAGTTTATTTTGAAGACTTAATAAAGAACTATATTAAAAAAAACTCAGTAGAGAATATGAACTCGTTCTTTTCTTAAATCCTCCTAACCATAACTCAAATAAAACTACTGTCATGAATTATAATTCAGCTGTTTTTGGTATATGAGAAGAGATTATTAGTTTGCTACATGAGATTATATTAACTAAATCTTAATTTGATCTTTAGAGATGTCTGTTCTCATGGCCTGCTAGGAAATCGAAAAAAACTGGTTATTTGTTTGCATAATCCACTCTACATCAACCAATACTGATTCTGTTATTTGCTTTGCCATGAGTATTTTAGTCTGTCTCAACTTCTGCATTTCTATTGTTATCACAGCAATGTAGATTTTCTCTAATCATATTGAATTTATTTGTTGAATAATAGGTTATCTATTGCTCTAGTGATGCTATTTCGGGGTGAGAGTGGATATGATCACTGCCATTGGTGTCACTATCTAACATGTGTTCCAACTTCAAGATGGAAATGCAATGACAACTAAAGAAAGGACATGAGCTATCCGTCGTTATATATGTAGCTATAGCTCTTACAAATTGAGTTATCTCTTTTTTTTCTTGGTATTTCCTGTCAAAAAGCGGTTATTGATTTGACAATGGGTTTATTTGTATTATAATTTTAACATTATAAATACATAAAGAAATTTATTTGTACATGAAATTCATTGGTTACTTTTCATTCATTTTCTGTCTGACTTTTTCTATTGCTTAGTTCGTTAGAGGCTCATCACTTAAACTTCACGTTCACACACTATAACCATTCGGTATGTAGTTCTATCTAACAACAATATTACCCAGTTATAGATAATTAACAAATTAATCTAACATCAATATGATTATTTGGCTTTCTCATATAATTTTTTGTTTTGTTCTGACTATTGCGCGATTTTGATCTATCATCAATGTTTTATGCTTGGATCCTTCGGTTCTTAGTTATTCATTGAAAATCTTTATCTTCAGTATTGCTCTACACGACCAAACATAATACAGGATATTATAGGTTGAATTGATGATTTTGAAGATGATAATTTTCGGATGTTGTAATTTTGGAATGGTGTTTAGATTAGTGTTTTCATTCCTTCTTTCCTTTTCTCTTTCTATCGTTCCCTCTTTTACCTCAATTAACCCAAGTCTAACGGCTTGGAACGATAGAAAGCAAGGAAAATGTGTGAAAAAAACATAGCACAATGTTCAAAGCTTTCCTAGGATATCGGGTTTGCTTTTTTATTTAGGCTTAATTTAAATTATAACATGGTATTTTGCATGAAAGAAAAGATAAAAGAATCTAGACAAACAAATTAAATATCCTAGTATAGACAAATCAAGAATTTACTTTTCAGTAGACCATTGGACAACATTACAACACCGTTGGACACCAACTTGAAATTAGAAGTCAATGAGCTCTAATTGTTGTACCATAAGGCGTCACCATGAGATCATTGGTAGCTCACTTGACACTGAATTCAAGTGGTCCGTTGGACAACACACGCTAGGATTGTTGAGTGTTCACTTGATAGTTAGCCTAGACAAATTTAATGTTGTAAACCTACCAATGTACTTAGGATTTTACTTCGAAAGGCTTATGGCGTTGGGCACCAGGGGGTGTCTAATGGACACTACCCTGTCTTATAGATGAAATTACAATATCTCACAAATATCACAAATTTACCTAATTATACTCCTTAGTAGGGATCTGGGTCTGTCATGATATAACTATAACCCTTTATGACAAGTGCATGATTTCGAATTCTACTCAATACACCAATTCTTTAGAGAT
The DNA here is from genome assembly GCF_037176805.1 of Vigna unguiculata. Lineage (NCBI taxonomy): Eukaryota > Viridiplantae > Streptophyta > Magnoliopsida > Fabales > Fabaceae > Vigna > Vigna unguiculata. Next base: position 45,077,780 of record NC_140795.1, on the reverse strand, counting down.
CATGTAAGACAAATGTTATTGTATAAAAAAGCCATGATAATCTTTGTATGTGTGATATCCTTTATGTTATTAACAATTAAGTATGATGTGTGAAATGTTGAAATGATGAATAATTTATATGAATTAATGTTTAAATTTTATTAATATGATCTAAATTTAGTGTAGCTTACCATATTTTTTGTGTTTGTTTATTTTATAATTTATCCAGCTGTAATGATTATATGTTATACATAAACATAAAACAATACAAGTAGAAGGGTTAAGTAGTTAGACCCCCAATAGTCAATTAGAGTATAATTATTAGATAAGTATATAAGACATTAAATACATACTTTATACTTGTATGGTTGTTTAATGCTTAATATATAATTTGTAATAATTCAATTAGTAATATAAATATGCTAAATTGGGATATTACAATAATCACATTTCCCTCACCTTCTTTTTAACCTTTTTTTCTTAAAATGAATAACAGTAAAGCATATGTACTTACCACATTTACCATGTGTAGATGATACCTTAATTTTGAGAACGCAAAGATAGGAAAATATTTTGTTGTGAAAACTAAACTGCAGTTCTTTGAAACGTTAACTTCACGGTCTCAAAGGAAGGTTGAAAGCAAAATCCAACACAAACAATCTGACAAGAAAATCATACAAACTGAAGCTAGTTTTCGTAAGAAATTTGGACCATAACCAATTCAGAAAACTACAACTTATACATTGAACCGTGTAGACAATAATCCGATGCAAAATGACAGAATTCTATAATACATAAACTGACATGGACCATGCATAAACTACAATTGATTAAAGAAAAGATGATCCTAACATCCAAAACAGACAGGAATACGACATAAAATTCAGTAAGTTGGCACATTGTATTTCTTATAGGTAGCAGTGCAAACCAATTCATATCTTCAAAGTCCACAAGCATATAACGATCAGCTTAGTCAGCTGTCCAACTTTGCTCCACAATTTCTCTCACTCTTCTATTGTACTCGCGCTTGTTCTCACTAAACATTCGAGCTGCTTCTGAGTTTGCAGGAGAATTTGGGTTGGGATCACAAAGCAATGACTGCCAAAGTAAAATTAGCTTTCAGAAAATAATTATTAACATGCTGAATAATACATAAAAAGGATATCAAACGAGTGGAATCATGAGGATAAAGATTTAGTCATGCAAAATTACTTCTCAACCACCCTGGAATATAGATACACAGCCAGATTACATCAGAATGGAAAACAACAATTTACAACATTATCTCATCCTTGCTAAATAGTTTTTGTATATGCAGTGTGAAGAATATGTGTTTTGTATAGGCTTCACCTACAGACTTTCTCTAACCCTTGATCTTTATGTTTTCGGAGGGTACCCCTTATACCAATCTATTAATAAAATACACTTGTTGGGTAATAAAAAAAAAATAATATAATAATAATAATAAATTATGTGCACGTAGCAGCAAGAGCATCTGATACCATGATCTGACGATACAAACCCAGAAAAAGAATAGAGTAGAACTGAAGATAATGAATGTTAATAGAAAATAAAATCTGCACCAAAAAAGGAGAGGAATCTACTTTCAAAGGTTTTCCCATGTCAAAGAGTTGCTCCTTTCAGAAACTCTGTTTTATCAGACTACAATCAATTAACTAACTGATGATCCACCCCGACTGTTTAAGCAGACCGCACAAGTAATCATATGTCACAACTCTATTGAAACTTTTCCTTAATAACTGTAATTAGATGGCCCTGCTGGGCCTTATTTCCCAATATTCCTCTGATACAGGCCCTATCATGATCCTAATAGAGGGAAACATTGGGGCATGGTGCGTACCAAAGATACTCAATATGCTAGATTTAAAAAAAAATTACAAGTCAAACAACTGATACATCTGCCGTCAATGAACCGTAGAACAGTGATAGTAGCGCACAATTTACCAGGAAGCACCCATAGCAGGTTCAATTCCCATTGTCAAAAGGAACCCCACTCCCCCAAAACAAAAATAGAAACTAAATTATAATATATATATATATATATATATATATATATATATATATATATAACAATCTTCTATTTTATATCTTTTGTTCTGTAATTTTTATAAGCAAAATTGAGATGAGTTCACCACAAACAGAAGGATCCGAAATCCTTCTAAATAGAATATGCATGAAAGGAAAAGAATGTAAAGAATGCATCATATCTGAACAAAAAACAGTTTCTTAGCAGGTCAGACTTAAAAAAAATTCTTACAAGCCCTCATCCCCACGAACAAGGGAACTAAGAAAACAGAACCGTTTCATTACAGATTTTTTCACATTTCACGGCTTAAAATTCTGAAATTACAGTACAAGTGATAGCAATGAGATCAAATATTGAGCAGCGATATGAAAGGACTGACAAACAATATAAGAATCAGTAAAAATTGAGAGCTACTAAATCAACAAAGGGCCTTGAGATTTGTAAGGAAAACAAGAAAATGATATTCTCTTAGAATATTCATCATGTTCAGAATAGCAACTCCATTCTTTATTAAAATACAAAATTAATGGTAAAAAAGGAAAGGAAAAAAGTTAACATTACAAGTGAATCAAGACATGAATCAGAAAACAGCAACAGACATTTTACAACAAAAAGTAATTCCTAGTAGATAGCTCTTTCATAAAGGAAAAACCATAAGTAATTCTAGAAGAGCACAGGATTTTTAATTAATTTTGCACGAAATGTTGGTGTGGCAATACATATGTCAAGGAACACAAGACCAAACCTCAAGTGTAGAGTTAAATTATGTAAATATATCTGCTTGATATATTGGTTTTGTAATATACTAACAATGATATGAAAAAAAATGCAGAACTGACACTATATTACATAAGATAATACCTGGATAGAAGTGAGTATGGCAGCTACATCATATATGGGACTCCATTGATTTTGTAATATATCCAAACAAATACTTCCATCCGCATAAACTTCCCAAAGAAAAAGAAATGGCATTAGCAGCTAGATAGGTAATTTATGGAAGAAGAACCTTTTCAACCTAAAACTTACTGTTTGGATGAAACATTCGTGACACAAATCTTACAGTTGGTGGCTTGTTAGGATAATCCTCAGTAAACTGGAGAGTCAACTTAAACGTGCCTGAATAACTCAAAAATATGTAGACATTATTGTGATAAAGTTAAGATTATCTGACTATGAGCACCCAATTTCCATTTAACTTTTCCAAATCATAATAGAGCTTCAAGAGTAAAAAATGATTTAGCTAAATGGTCTAACAAAATATCTCTCCCTTGCAAATGTAAATGCAATCTCTAACATCAACATAACAACAAATGTCTTATTCCTCTATGTCATCACCTCAGGCAGAAATATAAGCCAATATACAAAAACAATGTAAAGCTAATATAAAACAATGTAATAGACAGATTATAATTAACACTGCCGTATCAGAAACTACATGGAAAAAATGTAACAATAAAATTGTTAGAAGAATGAAGGCATGGTACAAGCAACCTCATCTAACATTACAGAATCATTAAAGCGGCATACAGTATACAAGATGGCTAAATAACTGAAATGACACATGTATCAAGATTGTTCCAATATAGGAGTTATGGTATGGTAAAAGGACAAACTCACCTCCATCCCACGGTGTATCATCAGGACTGCAATCCAAAGCAGACAAGAAAGCAGAAAGTTCTTATGCATCCATACTTAAACAAAGTGGAGGAAAAAATGAAAGAAAACAAAGTGACTATATCAGAGAAATAAACAGCACAGGGAACCTTTTATCCAATTCAACTCACCCAAATATGACAGCATTCCACAGCATAATGTTATTATCCTGAGGGGCACCACTGATTCCTGCAGGTGGGTCTTGCTGCAGCCTTTTGAAATCTCTCATGAGCCTCTTCCTCGCAGGAGTCGACATTGCTACCACCTAAAACAAACAGTCACAAAGAGAAAACAAAAAAAAAACTTCAATTTTCTTTTCAACAAGAACAGAAAGATAGGCAAAACCTAGTTCACCGCTAGACGCATAAGAGACACAAGCAACAGGCCAATTCAGATTCCAACACATCCAAACAACTGGAAAATTTGAATACATAAATCGAAAGTGTAACAAAATTTTTCACAATCATCCTAGGGCAAAACCTCACGCCAAGAACAGGAAAAAGAAAAGCAATTAAATTTTCATTAATCTCATACTCCTCAGAAACAGAACCGCAAACCCCAAATTAAAATACCGGTGAGAATTCCGAAGAAACGTTAAAAATAGGGGGCTTTGATGTAGATCCACCCTCTGTATCAATCACCCAGAGTTCAGACAATAAAAACCGCAAATTGGAACAAACAAGAGAACGAATTGAAAAAAATAAAATAAAATGATTGAAACGCAATTGAATTGGAAAAAAATAGGAAAAGGAAGAAGAAATTGATGACCCGTTATGGTTATGAGTTGGAAGTATGTTGTGAATGAAACGCAAGATCGTTGAAGGGATGGATCGAGAGCGATGGCGCAGAAAAGACTATTGCTTGAATCTTACGATATTCATTCTCTTTTCTCAGAATTTAGAAGAAGGGTGTGTATTTGTATGGGTCTAATCACCCTTCCCTTTAAAATATTCCATTTATTTGGTCCAATATTTTCTTACGAAATGCTTAACCAATTTTTTTTTTTTTATTTCCTATGTTTATTGAATTTTCTTTACTTAAAATCATTTGTGTTTTGTCGATATCTCCTAGCCATTCACCAAATTCAAAATATTAATAGTTCGACAATTAGAAATATCTCTTGCTTTATTCTTGTTTTTTCTATTGTTGAAACTTTCTCAAATTGAAAGTTAGTTAAAAAAAAATCGATAGTAGGAACTTTGTAAAATTAAAAGTTAAACATTTCCTTATGCACATAACAAGAATATTTCATCTGTTTATTTGCATAACTTTAAAAGAACACATTAGTTAACTCAATTCACATTATTATAAATGTAAGTTTGCATTTTATTTTTATGAGAAAATAAAATTTCAATATAAGATTTTGAAATTATAAAAATCATAAGTCACTGCAAGTTGAAGAGGATATTAATATGATAGAGTTAGTATGAATAATGAAATTATATTTTATTTGATATTGATGTATTTTTTTATAGACTTTTGAGTGTTGGAAAATAAAGAAAACAACAATATTAAATAATTGTAGCTGAACCACTGATATTTAATAATTATAATTTAGTTGTTTTTTTTTAAATTTATTTATTAAATATTATTGTTGTGATTGTATTTGTAATTCGTCGAGTCAAACATTCTAAGTTGGACTACTACTTTGTCCATGTCATGTAACTCACAATAATACTTTCTTCTCAATAATTGTTTCATTAAAAAATAAATTCGTGACTTTAGATTTGATATCAATTATTAAATGTGTACTTAAAAATATTTTGTACTTAAAAATAATATTATGATTTGATTGTGAGTAGAATATTTAACCAAGAGAGAATTGAAACATATATGATTAAGAAATAAATGTAATTCTAAGTAAATAATTTTTTATGCACAATAGACTTTTAATAAATAAAAAAATTTATTTTAAATTTGGGCTTAACAATAATCTCATTAATTGCTTGGAAAAGGCTGAAAAGAAAATTGTAATTGTAATAGTCACCTTTTATTTGATATTTTCTTAACAATTGATAATAATCTCTTTCTTTATATTGATTTTGTATTAATTGTATCGTAGACTTTTTTTCTTATTTCATAGGAATTAATTCAATTATAAGAAGTTGAGGACTAAGATTGATATACTAATTTTGAAGAAAGATCTATTGATTAATCTTCAGAAGTCTTAAATAGAGTATAACATAGATCACTCAATCGACCAACATATTATGATTAAGGTTGCAAGGTCAACTATCTTAACCTCTCTCCAACCAAAACAAGACATTGCAGAACCAATAATGTTGAATAAATTTCAAACCTCATGGTTACTTTTTTAACTTTGAACCCAGTCATTACTCAAGAGCTTCTTCGTTAGCAGAAAAAGATCACCAATTATTCTTATATGAAGTAAGGATGTCCCACTAAGTCAAATAGACCATGTTTCAACTATAACACTTAAGGTGAACTCATTTTGGCACATAAATAGGACGATCAACTAAGTGAACGTAATGGGAGGGTTCTTGTCCAATCTACTATCGACAAAGGATAATTTCCTTTGGACATGCTTTATAGACACCAATTTAATTTGTAGGAAAGTTTATTTATTCGCATTTTCAAAATTTTTGTAATTACTCTGGTCGTTAATTAATGAAATTGTTTCTTTAAGAGAGGATTCTCTTGATTCTTGGATTAGAACGTCAAATTCTTATTAGAGATTAACATCTTCGTAGCGAATCTTCCTTGCTTATCAATCCTGATTGTGGCGTCTAGACTTATCAATTTTGGATTGGATTGTGATGTTTTGACTTATCAATCTTTTGATTGTGGCATCTACTTTGATCTTATCAAATAACCTTTTTGTGGCAAGTTTTCCTTTACTTATCAATTTGCTCGATTGTGGCGCATTCTATATCAGTCTTATGCTGTGTTTTTTATTCTAATTATACTGATTATTTTTACAGAACAAATCCAAAGTCAAAAAAAATCATCACCTTTCCTCTTAGGATCGTATCAATATCTAGATGTGAAGGTTTACGTCTAAGTGCTTTAGAGAAGGAGATGATTCAATTAAGAAAGAAACTAAAACAAGAACACGAAATAGAGAGAATAATTGAATGGAAACATGCTTGAAAGTAACAAAAGAGAAGAAAAATGAACAAAAATATGAAGGACATGAAAAAAGAGGGGAATTAAGGTGAAATACGCCACTTGAGGGGGGCATTAAGGCTCACCAACCCAAGATAAGTGGGGATGCATGAGCTCTAGGCTCAAGATAAGACTACTGAAGACACACTTTCAAAGGATAACACTTTCACAAATTGTCAAATATAAGGTAATTTTACTGAAAATATTCAACTCTTTTACAAGACTAGAAAAGCCCTTTTTTATAAGTGATGGAAAAATGGTCTCTTAGCAAATACACAAAGCTAAGGAATAAGAAGAAATTATATGGAAAATGTTTATATAAACTAGGTCATCTAAAAAGGAGACTCCTTGCATGGGGCTTGACCTAGCTTAGTCTCCAAGCGTCTCCTTTAAGCACCATTGACCTTGTAGAAGGGAAGGTCAACCTTTCTCTCCCAACCTCGTCCAAAAATGTGCCACCTATATGTCGGTACAAGGATGAGTCTCTCCTTCACTCCATGTAGTGGTATACTCTTCTAAGATGGCCCTAACTTATTCTACAAAACAAATAACCAAACAAGAGGGCAGCAAATCAAGTCAACAAAGGTCAACTCAACTCAAGTAAAAAAAAAAGTCAAAATAAAACTAAACCCCCACCCCCTATAAAAGAGAGAAGATTTAGAACCTTCCCTTCTAAACATGTTTATTCTCCCTAAGAATGTGCCTTCATCCTTGGTAGAGGTTAGGAGCTCATCAATTGGGTATGATTTTTTATCAAGAGTACTTCACACATATAAGACCTAGGAAAAATAATTATTTATTTAACACATATCTTAAGCAAGGACTTAAAATTCAAATTTTATACTAGAATGAGATACTTTATCCTATTTTTACTTCTCCAAGTTAGCAAAGTTTATCCAAGAAACTCACAATGTCCAAAGATAGATCTTCTATCAGTAACAAAATTGTTTAGCTTGCATCAATATATATCTTCAAGTTCAAAGTCTCCTTTTTTTTTTCTAAACAATAGCCCATTTTCTAAACTTGGCTTCAAATACTGAAGAATTTTGTCATTTGTTTGCATTTGTCTTTATCTTGGAACATGCAAAAACTAACTTACTACACTGTTACTACAAGAAATGTTTGGTCAACCTTTGTAATGGGTATTTTCTATAAGACAACTTTCTTCACTTCAAATTTTGCTATTTTATTCAATAGGAACTCATAAAGTTATACATTTAAACTTATACAGTTCTTTGAGTTAGTCACATACATGTTTCTTTCTAGAAGATAAAATTCTCCATTTTGGAATAAATCACCTCAATTTAACGAAATACTTGAGTTTTCCCCTAAGTCTTTTTTTTCTTTAAATTGGACCATGCTTTTTTTTTCTTTAAAGTCGATTTCTTTGCTTCATTATTTGTTACAATAATCTAACATTGATGAAAATCAACAATACAATGAGTTTACATGTAATGCCATGCTTTTTTATATCTTCAGTAGTAAAGATTATTTCAAGAAGAGGTCTTGGTGGAAATATTTCCATTACATTCACACATTGACTGCTACAAAGTTGTATTATTTCAAATGATCCATAACTTCATCCTTTGACCAAACCTCCAACAATACAATATGCTCAACTCCTCAAACATTTTGAGTATTATGTTATTGAGCTTATTAATAATCTTGTTATTGCTCCTCATTCTAGTTTTCCTTTTGGTGGTTGGGGGGAGGGAGGGGGGTTGAAATGAACTATAACTTCATCCTTTGACCAAACCTCCAACAATATAGTATGCTCCACTCCTTAAACATTTTGAGTATTATGTTATTAAGCTTATTACTAATCTTGTTATTACTCCTCATTATAGTTTTCCTTTTGGTGGTTGGTGGGGGGGGGGGGGAGGCTTTGTTTGTCCATTTCCATTTTGTTGATTGCCTCATCCTCAACCTTGATATACTCCTTGCATACCACGACACCAACCTCAATGATTACCTCACCCTTGGCCTCTTCCTAACATAGTTGATTTGTACAAAGTGGGTTAAGACTCTAGACCATACAAGGTCATTAATGATATATTTGACCCAAGTAGATTATTTAGTTGTATGATTGATGTTTAGTTGGTACTAACAATGCTTGATTAGGTCAAGACTTGTTGGAGAAGGCAATGGTAGTGATATGGGCAACAATTTAAGATGAAAGGCGACTTAAATTTTTGTGTCTCCATTGTTATTTAGTTGTTTGGCTAGTCATTCTAAAACGCACAAAGCCTAGACTCACACTAATTGATGACAAATCGACCTCGTTTCTCCACATCTTTGTTCTTACTTCGATGTTTATTTTCTTTAGCCATAATGTATTTTAGGCTCCTTATCATGAATCTTCATGTCTTGAAGACCATTAATGTGTAGGTTATCCAAAAATAGTTCATGTCATAGTCCATCCATCATTGCATGCATAACTACTGCAAGATTAAGTCCTTGGATTGTGAGGGGTACCACTATAAACTTCTATACAAATTTACAAGTGGGTTCATTATCTTATTGTCTTATGTTCTTAAGGGTCATTAAGGTTGAATCATTGCAAATTAGGCCTTAAACTTTGCAAACAAGGTTTGAATCCGTGGCGGATCTTGATAAAAAGTTTTAAAGGGGCCAAAATAATATACTCAAATTTGATATATTTTAATCATTGTCACTTAATAAAATTTTTTGAAGAGGCCAAAATAATATACTCAAATTTGATATATTTAATCATTGTCACTAATATAACAAAAGTATATATAATTCAGTATTGAAATATCCTTGTATGTTTTTCCTAAGAAAAATGATAGTTTTGAAGTTCTATTTGATATGGAACCCATTTTAAATAAGTTTTTCTAATTTCATCTATTACCCTTGATATTCCCATATTTGAAAATAAGTTCTAAAGAATTAATATGAAACTTTCCACTTATAATTCTAAAGAATCAATATGAAACTTCCCACCTATAATTCCTTTTAAATCTTAAGAAAGGGTTATCTAATTCAACAATTAAATCCTTAGTATCTTCCAAGGAAATAGGTGGAGAAGTGAATTTTTATTGTTTTCATCTTCGCGGGTATCCTTTCCTCACTTAAAAAAAATGAATCTATTATTTTATTCTTCATCAATATACCTAATTTTTAAAAATTATTAAGACTAAAAAATAATTTATCAAAATTAATAAAAAATTGAAAGACATAATTACTAAAAAGTAATATATGTTAATCAAGTCACATCTAAAAAATGTTATGAAAGAACATATAGTATATGACTTCTCTTTCGTCATAAAAAAAAATAAATATACAAAAAATTCATAAGAGAAAAAAATACTAAATATCAAACTAATATTTCCCAATCAAAAGACAAAAGAGAGTTATATTTTTTATCTTAAAGGAAGGAGGTAAGAGAATTGATGAGAAATGAAAGTTAGAAGAATGAATTTGTGTCTAACTTTCTATTTATTTTTTAAAACAAAAAACAAAAAAAGATATGCAAGAGTTATAAATGAATAAAATACATGAAAAACTTAAAATGGAAGAAAAAAAATCTCAATAAGATTAAATATTATATTCTATAAAAAAATAAAAATTAATTTAAATTTTTTTTAAAAGTATTTCAAAATATTTTTTATAAAATTTAAAAAAATTTGGGGTGGGGGGGTGGGGCCATTGCCCCCCAAACGACCTAATAAGATCCGTTGTTGGTTTGAATCAATTTGATTAAGTAAGGTGGTAAATCATAGTACCACTATAATGTTATTCCCTTAAGTCCAATTGGAAAAATTCTATTAAGAATAAGAATATAACTAGACAATTCACATGGATTTGAAGTTCTTCACTCATTCATTTGGGTTCGTTGATCTATTATATATTTTTCCACTAAGATGAAATTCATTTTATGAAATGTTTACTACCATGATCCTTGCAAGAAATGGATGGATACCATTTGATATGATCCTATTTAGGAAAGAGTACCATCATTTCTAAATTTGAATCTTTCAAAGGTATGACAAAAATAAATCAGAGAAGAACACAAAATAAGACAGAGATGGAGGACGCCGCAATCTAGCATATTGTGTTAAAAAATGATTACTGATAATGTTAATTTTTACCATTATCTAAGCTATATTTCATTAGCAAAATCATCTCTTCCAAAGCTTTTAACCTACTTAATCCTCAATTTTACCTTACTTTTGTAAATAAATACATTGTGGGTTACATTGATCTAAATATACCACTAATCCCCATTTTTTGTGTCCTTTTTATAGATTGGAAGCTTTATTCCAAGAGCCCAGACAAATGAGTAACTCGAAACAGCAAGGAGAAGTGCAAAAATGTCAATAGGAAGCGCCTAGCGACACAAAGGCAGCGCCAGGCGGCAACCACCGTCAGCGCCAGGCACCAAACTAGCGCCAACCAGGCGCCACTGTTGGTCACCGTCGGGCGGTAACGGGAAGACTTGCCCCCTGTTTGGTGGCTTGCGCCTGGCAGTGAGACCCTTCCGCCATGCGCCAGTGTTCGCTGATGTGGCAAGTTGGCTCTTTTTCTTCTGTTTTCGCGAGGGGAAATGGATCTTTGGCATTTTTGAGGCACGAAGAACACATTTGGAGAGCTTGAAGGAGTGCTAGGGCTTGTGGGAACAGCTCCATCTTCCTCTTTGTATCTCTTTCTCTTCCATCTCTTTCATTTGCAAGCTTGAGCTCTCCATGACAATGGAGAGCTAAACCCGTTTTTGTTGGGGTTAGATGTAGCCACGAAACTCTTGTGTAAATGCAAATGTTTTGATTATATATATGACTCTTTCATTAATTGCTAGTCTTCTTGTTTCTTCACTTAATGCTTGCTTTGATTTAGCCATCTTTTGCATGATTTTTGGTTCATTGGGTGTGGAAATATCTTTTGAAACCTAGATTTGGAATAAGAAAACTCAATGGAGCTTGTACCTAAGAATGGGGCTTGACCCATTGGTTGTCTTAAACCTTAGTGCATAAAGCAAATTTGCTTATTAAGAGTTCAAGGAATTGACTTTTAATAGAAAAATTTAGGCTTAATCCATTAAGGAATTAGGATTTGAGTAAAATTGTGGGTTGACATTAGCATATTAATGAAGAGGATGTTAAATTGTAGTTGCATGAGAGCATAGTTGGTGAATTCTAACCCCGGCAATATCAAGTCATTTCATTTCTAATCTTTTCCATTCACTAAGTGCCTTTAACTTCTAAAGTTCAATTTTAATTATTTATGCAAAATTTAATTTCATACATTGAAACTCAAAATATGGATTTATTCATTAGTTTAAATTAGTCACTAATTACGCAATTAATTAGTATACACAAGTCTCTTGGGAAACGATATCCCGGTCTTACCGGTTACTACTTGCGCGACTTGGTACACTTGGCAAAGTCTTAACAATTACTCAAATAATACTAGTAATAATAAAAATATAAAATGATATAATAATAATTATTAAATCAATAATAATACTAAGACATATATATAAAAAAATGAATATTTATCAGAGATTTGATCATTCTTATAACAATAATAAATAATAAATAAAAGGTACGGAGTAAAAATATCCTTGATTTAGGCACGCATACCGCTATCCTTAGAGAGAAAACGCCCCTACTGCACATGACTAAACAAATACACAATCATATGTGTTTCAAATCATATACGTTTCTCTCCCAAGATACAACAACCTGTTAGATCAATCAAGTGCAGGGAAGGATCTTCGAACCTTATGAACACCATTATCTTAAAGATAATATAGAGAAGAAAAGAAGAACACTTCTAAGAGAACTCTAGTGTTTATGGTTGTTTTGTTGTTATACTGTTGTGTCTTTTCCCATGCACCTCAGTTGTATTTATAGGTAGAAAAAAGAAACAAAGGAGTAAATTGTAATAAGAATATAGCCGTTAGCCATAAAAAACATTAACCCATAAATTAAAGGTCTATAAAAACATGAGTAACAGTAAGTTTTTTTATTTTAATTATTTGTTTTTTAAATTATATTAAAATATTTCTAACAATCCCCCACATAATTTAAAAAATAAAATAAAATAAAAAATATATTATCTTTTAAAACAAAATATTGTAGTTTAGCGCAAGGAACCTTCCGAGTCTGACCCTTACACCTAGTGCTTATAAACTTCCACCCGAGGAAATGCAGAGACTTGATTGTCTTGAGCTACATCCCCTGTGATCGGGTTTTAGAAAATAACACATACAATATCGGTGTTCATTATAGGTTCTAATCAGTGGGTGCATGTTACGACCTTGTGCATGTATCTTGTTTCATGAGTGTCACTTAGAGACTTGCTCGTGTCTCACAATGGCGGCCCCACCATCACACTCACTAGGTAAACCCTCAAAGGGTGGTTTGTGACTCACACCCCTACAATAATTGTCATTGAGTTTATTAAGAGGTATTTTATAAAATAATGCACATACCTCAACCATTGGGTTTATTAAGACGTATTTTATACAATAAGCATAATAATGCACATACCTCAGCCTTATTTTTGCCAAAATTTATAGTACACCTCGTCATAGGAATGAGACATAAAAATTAATCAAATTATTTGGTGTATTTTAGTCAACAACAACTTCGTTGTTACCCATTGAACTCCATTCCATGGGATCGCCATTCATGTGAAGATGGGTGTCCATTACTGCAACTAATTCATGGGCTATAGTCTCATTCCCCTCGACGACTCAAATACTTGTTGTTGATGCATCAACCCTTTGATAAGCAGATCTGCAATATTTCTTTCCGACCTGACAAAGTCAAGAGAGATAATATCATGAGTAATTAAGTTTCTAATATATTTGTCTCTCATTCTCATATGTCAATTTCATTGACATTTTTTACTAAAATTTAAATATAACAATTTAATTGTCAGGATGCATTGAACAAATGGAATAATTTATGCTTGCGTAGTAGATCATGATAGAACAACAACTTTTTAACATATTTCCATGATAGGGTATCTCCATCCAAGGTTAAAACATAACCATAACCAATAGGTGATTTTGTCACCAAAATCAATATCCAATTTACGTTATCATTCAATCATCTCAAGAAATTAGACATATTGCCATAACTAGAAGAAACATAAATAATATTACACTAGATGGCAAAAGAATGAGGTATATATTCATTCACTTTATAATATATAACTAAGATTTTTTTTATTAACATGTATGTTAACCATTGTAAGACACCCCCACACTTTGAAATATTTTAAATGTGGTTCTTTTTTCTTTCATAACTCATAACAAGTTTTATCACAATCTTTTGTGTTCAAAATATGGTAAACAAGATAGAAAATTTCACTAATATAATGTTAGGCAAGTTAGAACTTGTAAAATAACATTTACCATATCAAAGCATTTTTTGTTTCTTTCTTCGCACCATTAGATTAACAATATATGATGATGTCACTTAACGAATAATTCCATGAGTTTCACACAAAACACTCATTTATAAAGACATGTATCATAACTTCTCTATTTAATTAATTTTGTACCTGAAAATTTTATAATTTGAATGATCTCTAACCAAATTTCTCAACAATTATAATAATAGCATGTCATAAATCACAACTTAACATTTTGTAATAATCAAAGAAAACTTATAAATATTTTATTACAAGATAAAAACACTTAACTCAAACAAGTCATCAAAAGTATATCATTTACCAACAAAAACACATGTCTTGAATTAATAATCTCATTGCACTCAAGAATCACTTCATAATTATGTTGATCATCAAGGAAGTTTCTAAATTTAGAAACATGAAAAATATTTTAAAAAAAAATCTAGAAGACAAGTTTAATTTTTACTTGACCATCCCTTCAATTTATCATATGAAGATTTCTTCTTTTATCAGCATTTACATGATCTTAAACATGATATTAATTAAAATAATTCATTTTAATTTCATGTCATAAATAATATTTTTAAAATCATTAATATGATAATTTATTATTAGTCTTTTTTTTCATATAAATATCAAGCTATTTTTTTTTCTTTTACAAATGTAAAGTTTAGTTCAAGTGTTTTCCATAACACAGTAATAGTTTTAATATGATAAATTATTTTCATACAAAACACTTAAAATATATACATGATATAAAACATCTTTATCAATGGTAAGAATATACAATATTAAAGCATAAATTAATATAACAACAAAAACATTAGCTATAGACATTACAAAAAAAAATTATTCAATGAGCATGAATTCATTTATCCATAATTTCATTTATTGTTACCCATAGAAGTAACCACAATTGTACACATAAATTTTTAGTTTTAGTTGAAACTATTTTAATTATAACCATAACAAACACTTTAGTTCATAAAATGTGTTTTCAGAGTCTTCAGCTCTATATTATTTTTAATTTTAGAAATGAATACAATGAGTAATCAAAAATAGAAATAACAAGGAACTTTTCTATGTAAGAATGTTAAAAAATGATTACTCAAATAATATTAGTAATAATAAAAATATAAAATGATATAATAATAATAATTATTATTAAATTAATAATAATACTAAGACATATATATAAAACAATGAATATTTATAAGAGATTTGATAATTCTTATAACAATAATAAATAATAAATAAAAGGTAAGGAGTAGAAATATCCTGGGTTGAGACACGCATAGCGCTATCCTTAGAGAGAAAACGCCCCTATTGCACATGGCTAAACAAATACACAATCATATGTGTTTCAAATCATATACGTTTCTCTCCCAAAATACAATAACCCGTTAGATCGATCGAGTGCAGCGAAGGATCTCCAAACCTTATGAACATCAGTATAGAGAAAAAAAAAAGAACACTTCTGAGAGAACTCAAGTGTTTGTAGTTGTTTTGTTGTTATACTGTTGTATCTTTGCCCATGCACCTTAGTGATATTTATAGGTAGAAAAAGAAGACAAGGAAGTAAATTGTAATAAAAATATATATTAAAGATATAAGCTCTTAAAAAAATCACATGCGAACACAATGAAAATCTATTTGTAAAAATTTTTAGCACTCAAGTTGAAAAAATATTAAGTATTAATTAACTTTAGTTTATTATAGCTATGTGAATATTTTTTAATATACTTAATTATGGATGAATACTTATTTTAATATAGAACTTTAATTTATTAATTGAAATATTGAAGGATAGTTATTAGGTTCGAATAAAATATAAAAATGTGCATAATATATAAGGATGGCTAATTCATATAATTAATAATGATGACTTAATATTTTAATTGTTATGGGTTTACTTAGTTAATAGTTAAACACACGCACACCAAGGTGAAAACCTAAATCTTGAGCACATTTCCTTCTTGGTTTTATTCTTTTTCTCATATTTTATTTCATGTAAAAAAAATGTTATTTTTTTAATATTAAACTAATTGTTTTTAATATTTTAAATAAAATTATATGGTTAATAAATAAATGCACTATCAATAGTTACTATTTAACAGAGTAATTAATTATCTATGCAAGATAACATTTTGATAAACAAAAACCTTTTCTTGAATTTGGGAAATATAACATTTTTTTTTACTTAGCAAAGGTCTCAATGTTTAATTCTGAAAAAGATTGTAAAATTACAAAAAAATGGCGTCGCCCGGACTTGAACCGGAGACCTTCAGTGTGTTAGACTGACGTGATAACCAACTACACCACGACACCTTTCTGATATGATTTTACTATTTATTTTAATTATTAACTAATAATCAATCTTCTAGTTTCAAAATTTGTAGAGATTTAATAAACTTACCTAGTATGCCTGATTCGTTAACTTATAAGAATTTACATAATAACTTAAGTTTATGTGATAGAAGAAAAAAAAACTCATTAAGGATACACAAACTTAATAAAATACTATCAAAAGCAATAATAACTAAATATTTCAATTTTAAATTAAAACAAAATGATAAATTATAACAAATAGTAAAACTTGTCAGTACTGAATAAATCGAACTACATGTATGTCCAACTTGTATAAAAATTCGAAAATATAATTATTGAAGTCAACACATTTAAAAGATTCATTTCTTTAAACCATTTGTATTATTTTAAAACACTCCCATTGCGGAGAAAGGACAAATTTTGCAGAAATCAAGGTTTTGTTAAAATAAAATAAACATTGAAATCAAATTAAATTAAGACAATATTTGTTATTGCAATGACGACATTTTTTTTTATAAACTATTGTAATTTCATATTGAGTTTACCAAAATAGATTTAAAAGAAAAATACGACTTTATTATTATACATAAACTGTTATTGCAAGAATTATTTAAATTTTTTAAAATCAATTATTTATAGTTATATTTAGAGAGAATATGCAATTTTGATATTCATATTTTGTATCTCCTATTTACCTTTATAATTGTCATAGTTATTTATCTTTCATATATTTATTTATATTTCATAGAGTCATATATCTCTTATTCACAAGTTTATTGTAATACATAAGGGTGGTAAAATAGTTACTTCGACTTAATGTAGCAAAATATGTTAAAAACATTGACCCATCGTATTTAAGAGGTAGAGTAAATAGAAAATAGCCAACCATTTTTTATGCCTCAATTTTCTCTATATCTAGTTTCAAAGGTTTAAGTAATCTTTCATGGCACAAGTTCAATTCCGATTCAAGTTGTTCTTAGTTTGAGGGTTGATGAAGAACCTTCATTCCATAAATTCTCAGTCATATTGAGTCCTATTTACACTACAAATGAATCTGTTACGCCTCAGCTTCATATCAATTAGGTTTGGTGGTTGTTGGATCCATAAACTATGTTCTTACCCATCCTTCAATAATCTCTCTGTCCTATTCTTTTGACGAGGTTTTCCCTTTAGTTAATCAAAATTACTAATGATGATGCCATGAAACTTTCCAAATCATTCTACCTTTTTTATTGGTTTAGGTACATGTGCATGTCACACCATTAATGTACTATATATTACATGATTCACGTGTCCTCCTAATTCCTTTATTTCATTCACACTGCACTTTGTCATGTTCCACATATTCACCACAGGTGAAAAACAAATAAACCACTTCATGATCATATGACTCCTTTTCTACTGTTAGTTTATTATTTTTCATTTCAGGTGAAAATTGATTATGCCGAGAGAAAATCTGGTCTGTGACACATTTTTCTAGTTATTACACTGTCACCGTGGCAAGAGTTTTAAGTGAATCGGAAGTCTTACATAAGATAAAAATGAATAAGATAACTAGTAATATATAAATAAAATGACCTATAAATTTATTGTTTTAAGGTTTTGAATCGAAAATAATGTTCTGACCTTTTATATAGATTTGTTCACAACTCATTGTACTAGATCTTTATGTGTTGATAAAGATATTATATATCTTTTGCCTTTATTTATATCGATGAAGATATCATATATTTTTTTTTATTATTATTATCAAATATTCTATTTTATTAGATTTTTTTTTTTGAGACATTATACTCTATATATTAAACAAAAGTTTTAATAGATCAGTAAACAAGTTTCTTTTGAGTTATTTGTTCACTAAACATTTATTGTACGTTTCTGTACGCATTCTTTCTTCTTACTCTCATAATTTATGTATTTATGTGTACTATATAGTCTCTTCTCATGAAAAACCCTCATAAGTTGAAGAGTTGATATCATGGTGATTCAGATGAGAGGTTATGGATCTTTGATATGATTGATAAAAGCAAATGATTTTGGTATAATGTTTTTAAGTTGCCGTCTGATAAAAGTGTGTCAGAGTTGGATCGCTGTGGTCCAAAACTTGATCACAGATACCTACCTACAAGGTCCAGCACAGATGAAAGATAGGTGTGTCTTTTTTTTAAGCATGTTGGTGATTCAATTTCTAATCATGTGAATGAAAGGGATCTTTGTGAAGAGGGACAGAATTTATTTCAATGATTTCTAAATCTTGAAAGAACTTAGTGTGATTTCTTTTAGACATTTTTCCACTTTTCAAGACCATTTTGTGTGACTAAGCCAAATTTATAGGTTGTAACACTGAAACAAAAGACATCCTTAACCTCAAATTATAGGTTTTGGAGATACTCTTGATAAAAGATAACAGATAAGAGAGAAAGAACCAGATCTAATGGGAACAACTGCTGCTTCTGCATTATTCTTCAACGGCATGGCCTACAGTGAGCATCCAAGGCCACAGATCCTTTTCATAGTCATAACAGAGACAAAAATCAGAACAAAACAGAGCAAAATGGAACACAACAAACAAAAGGAAGGAGAGGAGTCATGTCATGCTGTCTCTTGTGCCACTTCATGTGTGCAATCTTTTGTCCTTTTGTGTTGGTGTCCATATCTATGAAATGGTCCACCGAAAGCAAAAACAATAAAGAAAGCTAAGGTATAGTTTTCCTCTGAATTCACGTGGAACAAATATAACTGGGAAGAATTCACATTGGATAGATAAAAAAATAACAAAAATTTCCCATGTAAAGAAATAAAAATAGGAATACTAACCAAACATTGGATATATAGTTAAAAACCGGATTAATTTCATTTTTATCCCCTAATTTTTTTTGAAAATTTAATTTGACCGGTAATTTTTGTTTAATGCAATTAAGTTCTCCAGTTTTGAGAAATTTTTGTTAGATTAACGTTAACACCGCACCTATACATCTATACATGTCTGGTGATATATGACATGTCGCGTGAATACAGCGTTGTATTTGAGACAAATTTTGAACAATCCCTTATGCAATTCATTTGGAAAGAAGAGGAAAGTCCAATCTTAAAAACCAGTGTTGAGAGAGTCTTAAGACTTAAATTAGCATATTAAGTAACCCATTTTGATCAAACTGAAACTCCTGATATTAAGATTACAAGTTGAAATAGTCTTATGAAGAAAGCATCAAAGCTAGAAAACAAGAAAGTGGCATACAATATTGGATTCCTCTAATGAGTAATACTTTTCCTCTTGAAGATAAAAGATTCATTAATATATGGTTTTGTCTCTTTCCTCATTGAAGAAGATTGTTCTCACAAGAAAATTAACAGGATATGAGCGTAAGAAATAAATTCTGGATTTGGTTGTTCATATCTGCCCCAATGTAAAAGGATGTTTAAGCATCATTGTATCATGAATACGATAGGTTCCTATTGCAGAAGATTCCATCACAAACAACCACCTTGTCATTTTGGTAAGTGATAGCTATTAGTAGATTACCATAGATATGCAAACATCTACGGGTAAAGGTGGATGGTGTCCATACTTTTTATATTTAAGATTAAATATTATTTTAATTCTTAAACTTGAACATAAAATTAGAATTCGTCTATCCCAAATTTTAAGAATGAATTAATATATTTATTTTAATCCAATTACGTTAAATAACATATATTATACAAGTCGACGTTTGAACTGTTCAAAACATTTGAAATATTCTAACTCAAATATCATTATGAATCAGTCATAAACGACATTAGATTAATGAGAGCATTCAAAACATGTTACATTTCAACACAACAAAATTGAGTAAAAACAGTGAAGAACATGTATTTGAACATAATAAAATTCAGTAAAACTCAATCATGAGTGAATAAAGGTGGCCTTTGATGGTGTAGGCCCAAAGACTATAGGAGAAAACAGGTCAAATACTTACATCCTAAAACTGCTGTCATACACAGAAAAACCCAAGCAAAAGTAAACTAATGTCTTCTATTTTTGGTTTTTTCTGGGACCTCATTGTGTTCATTAACAAAAAACTATGATGTCACCTTAAATTGGCACTCCCAATTCTGTTCAAGCTGGTGGTGTTTGTGGTAGAATCCCTATCAGAACTAGGTCCTGCATCCCAGAAACCCTGTAGAGACCTTCTTGTGGAACCATATCTCTCAAACTCAATTCTCTGCCTTGGAGCACTGTGTGACCTAACCTTGGCTCTTGAAGATTCAGTATTTGACATGTAATTGGGATGACCAGAATACCCACTGAACACACTCCATGCACACTCACTCTTAGTTGGTGTGAATGGACCTCTCCTTGAGCCACTTCCATGTCTAGATGAAGCAGAGAATGCTTGAGGACTATCCTCAACATTTCTCAAAGATGCTTCCTCTTTTCCTCTGTGAAGCTTCAGAGAGCCAAAGGGTAGTACACCCTCCCTTGAAGAACGCTTTGATGGAGACTCATATGCCACAAAATTCTCATTGTTGTTGTAATCAGAAGACAAATAATGGTGTGAGTTCAAGTGTGGCTTCCAAGTATCCACTTCAAGAATCTTGTCACTCTTTTCATCATCAAGGTGGCAGGTTTTCAATGAACCATCTCTGGTTTGGCTCCAAGAGTTTTCTTCCATCCAATTGTCTAGCCAGTGGGAACCAAACCGAGCTTTCTCTAAATCAACGTCCCTAAAATTTGCGTTGGAACTGCATCTCTGCAACATGAAAATGGAGAATAAGGGGAAATCATATTTATAGGTTCACCATCTAAACACTCATACAAACTAGAACCACATGTACCTTCAGAACAGATCCATCAAATTTCGTACTATAGCCGTAAAGTGAGTGCTGATAATCATCAGGGACCTTCAGTTATTACAAATGAAACAAAAAAGGTTCAGAAAAAA
Organism: Vigna unguiculata; assembly: GCF_037176805.1. NCBI lineage: Eukaryota > Viridiplantae > Streptophyta > Magnoliopsida > Fabales > Fabaceae > Vigna > Vigna unguiculata. Next base: position 45,056,336 of record NC_140795.1, on the reverse strand, counting down.
GATTAAAGGTATTATCTTGATCCATTTTCCACAGCAATTAACCACAGATAACCAATCTTTTAGGCACACTATATTTGACAAGTCATATCTTAATGGTTACATTATCACAATGGCACTATCTAACGAGTCCAAATTCTCTACTGGAATTTTTTGTATTATCCTCTGCTGAACATCTAAGATACACTGATGTTCATCAGTCTATTTTAAAGGTAGAGTAGAAGAACAACACGAAAAAATCCAACAAGAGAATCCAAATTTTCCTATCCAACCTAATGATCATGTAAAGAAGCATGTTGTAGCACCAGTTTAATTTGCAACATGTTGCTTTGTACAGGGTGGAAAGCAATTCTGCAATAGATTCCTAGCTGCCACATTTGGTGGGGTGATGCACAAAGAAAAATAGATAAAGAAAAGTACATTAAGAAAGATAACAAGTTTGAATAAAGTTAGATGCCATCACAGGGTTATTAAGATAAAGATCATCATGACATGGCAACAATTAAGAGAACAAAAAAAAAATGCTTGACTTTGCTTACAGGGTAATGAGACAGTGAAGACTTGAAGGAATGCATATTATCAGACAAGTTCCCACGTGTGGCACGTGCCCGAGACTGCAATCGCACCAAAGTCTGCATGCGCCTTAGCATATCTGTAGTTTGCTTTCTCACAATGTGGCCTCTCACCAATGCCTGCAACTTCACCAATGCCTTAAGTGCTCTCAGAGCCCTCCTTGCCTTCCAAATTCATACCAAAAATATCAGTAAAAATTTAAACTTTCATCACAAATTTAAGAAGATTTTAAAGAGCAATCAAAGAAGAACAAAACATAATCAAAAGGGCAGCATAGCATCATAGTTGGAACAAAGTAACATGTAAACCTTGTACAAGTACAATGTCATTTGATCATACATTGTTATGCTTGCTACTTTAAACTGTTAAAAACTAAACTCATAAAAAAAGAAGCATACCCTTATGAAAAGATGGGAAATGTCAGAAAGGTGAAGAATATAAAAATGAAAAAGACATGAAGAAAGTGGAGGGTGATGGGTGTAATCATTAGAAAACACATATATACACAGTGGAAAGCCATGCATTATTGGTGCTTCTGTATGTTCATTGAAGCTTCCAATGTCTGCATGCCCCACCATGGTAGAAAGGGAAGAAGGTGAAAATTCAAGTTCATCGAATGTCGTAGCCATAAATGTTACTTTCAGTTTCTTTTCGAAACAAAACAAAACATCACAGCCTAACTAATGGTCCTTGTGTCCTCAAAAAAAGAGTAACTTCCTCTCACGTGAAGGTTAAAAGTATGGTGTAAAAGATCACTTTTCACTTTAACCCCACTTTTTTCACTTTCGGCTTCTCCTTTGTCAACCCCAACAAAAGAACATATAGCACCTGTGAAATCTTTCTATATAGGAAAAAAAAATCACACCTTGAGAATCAACAACCTATAACATTTCAACCACAACACATCATATGGCAGAGTGACCCTCCAGCATTGAGGTCCATGACCTACGAAATGGGTTGAATGAAGCAGGGCCACTTCACCAAAACGTGGGGCTCACTCATATTCTCACTCCCACAGATTACCCATTTGTCCATTTCTCGAAACTTTCTTGGTCCCTTGATCCTTGTGTTGTCACATAATAGAGTCCCAAAACAAGGTCCCTTTGAGCTGAATGCAGAATCGTCACAGCACCAGATACTACTTTAGACTCACAGCAACATTTTCTGAAGGACCCCCTCATCACACATAAGCATTACCACACAAGTACACGACAGAAAGCAGAACAAAACACACCCCACATCGCAAAAGTGACGCGACACACTAAAATTGCAGCGACCACGTGATGATGCCAACACATGTGGCAGTCAACACCCACAACATTGAAAACCAAATCAAATACATGCGTTTGGCCTAAAACATTTGGAATTCAATGCCGTCCAAAACTTCAAAAAAAAAAATCCTTTTTTTTTTCTTCTTCAAATACGGAAAGTCGATTAATTTCATTTTTCTAAGGAATTTTTAAGTTTGTACGTCGGGGGAAAAATATCAAAAAATGAAATTTCACACTCTTAAAACTTAGTAAGCACCCAAATGGGATTTTTTTTGTTTTCCTGTCCTGTGATGCAAACATTTACAAGTGGGTATCTGTAGATTTGTCGGCGGAACCCAAATCCTTGTCAAAAATATTTTTTTTAACAGTGGGATTTTTATAAATGAAGTTTTCTCCATAATTATCAATCATAGAAGGATTTTATTAAAAATCATTTAAAAAAAATTATTGGAAGCAGGGATGGCATGAGTGCTGTGATTGTGAGAGGGAACAGGTTTCTTTGGATAGGTGAAAAGTTCAGAAAAAAAGAAACAGAGTTGAAAATGAAGCCATATTTGACCAGTGTTTGTTTCCCGAGAAACAGAATATGGAAGGAAAATCCCATTTTACCGAGAAAAATTAATTGAAAAAATAAGCACCGGAGTCAGAGAGTCAACAAATTTGAAATGAGCTGACACGCTGTAAACGTGGGGAGAAAATTTAAAAACAAGAAACTCACAATTTTTTCTCATAGGAATCAAATATTTTTCAATAATAGTCAACTCAATAGTTAAAAAAAGTGTACTCTTACTGTTTTTAAATTACTGGGCATAAAATATTATCTGAAATACTCACATTAGAGTTAGATTCCTCAAATACTTTCAACTTTTTAAGAATATAAAACAATTTCATTCAATATTCCTTAATCAACGGAACATGGCTGTTTCACTTCCCAAACATAATTAAAAAACAAAAAATACGAATTTGATCTAATTTAAATTCCTGTCAGTAAGAAAATAAATACCATTTAAACACAGATGGTCTGATGCATAATAATAATAAAAATATGGTAACTTTTGTCACTGTTATACTCAAAATAACTTAAATTGAAATACTAAAAATTGTTCTTTTCTACTAAGAAAATCTATAAACAAGAAGAAAACGAGATTTTCAGTTTTTTCACATACCAAGTAACCTCTGAACGCCGACTGAATCTTCACGGCGGCTGCTGTATTCTCAGCCGCCAGCCTGGGATGATACGCCGGGGCGGGTCTTCCGGCGGGAGGCCCATTGCCGCTGGTCAATCTGACAACCTCGGCAGCTGCGTGGGCGGCAGCGAGAGCGGCCTCTGCAACGGCGGCGGTAGCGGCGGCAACGGCGATGGCATGCTTGTTGGCGTCTAAGGAGTCGGAGAAAGGAGCAGAAGAAGTAGAAGGGTCAAAGTTGTTAAGTGAGGACAACGTGGTGGACTTGTACCTCGTACTCTGTTTCACGAAGTTCCACGTTTTCTTGTCCTTGGCGGGTTTAGGAGCTGAGCCTTCGGAGGGTGGTGGAGTGTGGTGGTGTTTCTTGGCGCCGCCGAAGAGTCGCCGGAGAAAACCCATGAGGGAATTCAATGCATTGAGCAGAAAGAAGAGAAGAGAAGAGAGAGAAGAAGATAAGAGTTTTGGAAGGGAAGTGGTTGAAGAGAATGAGAAGGAAAAGAACACTTAAATGGACCAGTTTGGAGTATTGCACATTTGTAAATATTCTTTTATTTTATATAAATAAACGTGGAAGAAATTTATATATCAATTTTCTTAAATTTTCGAAAATAAAATATTTGTTATGACACGACACCAGCTGACTAAGAGTATATATGTTAGAAAAATATTGAAATTTGATATGAAATAAATAAATTAAAAGTGATAAAATGGTATCAAAATCAAATCAAGATAAAAGGATGGCAGATAGGTTGTTAAATAAAATTAAATTTAAAAATAATGTTTAATAGCTATATATGACTTTTTGTATATTTAACCTCTACACTTAAAAATAGTTTATTTTTTAAAATTTACAACATCAATTTATTCTTTAAATTTTTAATATCTTTTATATAGGGTCTAAATTTGTAGAAACAAGTGTACGTGTGTGTAATAATTTGAAAACATCGAAATTTTAAAAAAATATATTGAATCATTAAATCTAAAACTAAATTAAGAAGTTATATTTTGTATGGTTGTTAAGAAGTATACTTCAACGATAAAAAATTTAAAGATTTAAAGTGTGTGATTAACCAATCAAAGTATGTGAAATTAAGATGTTTGACATACAGATTGACAATATACTAGTAATAATTTTTAAAAATAATTTTATTTAAGAAAAACACGTTTTGTTAAAAATATCTTTAAAACTACTTTTGTTTAAAACTACTTTTTTTTTTATTTAGTGGAATGTTTTAGTTAAATCATTATGAAACCTATTTTGTTAGTTTTTGTTACAAAATCTAAATGACAATAAGAAATCGATTGAAAGGGAGATTTTTTATTTTAATAAAATTGTTTTAAAAATAATTTTATTAAAGTACAAATGGGATAAATAAGGGAAAGTTAAGTTAAACTTTTATTAAACAATAGTAGATTAATTAGTAGTGAGGAATTAAGAAAGAAGGAAACAACTCTATTTATATTTGTTTTACGAGTGAATAATTAATAATTAAATACAACGAATAACATACAGGTAAAGATCAACATTTTTATTTTTTTGCTAAAAAAAATAAGAGAAATAAATATAAATAAATATAATCAAAGATAAGTCGTTAATTAAAAAATAAAACTCTTAAAATTCTACTTTCGTTTAAATAGTTCCAAGAGGTTTTAAATATTGATTGGCCTTAGATAACAGCTCATTTAAAATATTTATTTCGTTATACTCATTCTAATTTTTTCAATCCAATGGATTCTTATCACAATAATAGTCGTTCTGATTTGTTCTGAACAAAATTAAAGCACACCGAAAAAAAAAAACATAAAGACATATTAAACATAATAAATTTATGTATAATAATTTATTGTATAAAATAATTTATATATATATATATATATATATATATATATATTTAAAAAAATAATATTATTTTTAATAATAATATTATTATTATTATTATTATTATTAATAATATTAATAACCACCGTGGTCTCTTGCCGATCACACGTTACAGTGGGTATAATAATAATAATAATAATAATATTAATAATATTAAAAGACAACTTAAAATCAAATAAAATAAAAACAGTACTATAAAAAGCAAATAAATCACCTTTAAATATATTAGACACACGAGGGGGAATGAAATCATAATTAATACGTTAGTTGCAAAATTTTATTTTATTTTGTGACAAAGTACAATATATTGTCTTATCCGCTGTTTGTTCAAATTAATTTTCATCTACCGCAAACATGATAATAGTCAAAAAAAGCTGCACTTATTACATAAATTAAGTTTCCAACATACTTTTCCAATTGTGAATAAAGAATTTTGAACCTCGCAGTTAATATTTTATACAGTAACAAGGAAACCATGTTAATTATCTCATAATAGAATTTTCATCTTATGAAAAACTTTGATAATTGAACAGGGTGAGTTAAGTTTTTCCGACCGAATTGTCTAACTTAATTAGAGTTTGTTCTGACATATTTAATAGTTTAACATCATTTAAATAACTAAATTAATATCAGTTTCTTCTTTTAATTTTTAAAAACATATTTTAAAAATAAAACCGTGAATAAATTAAGACACGAAAGCGGATAATATATTTACAAATTTATAAATATTAAATTTTACTTTTTAGTTGGGTCAAGTATCTACAAAAATATAACATTTGTTTTTTCAATTAACTTTGTTTATTTAATATTACATTCATAGGATAACTTTTACTTGTTAAGCTTAATTAAGATATCACTGTCTCATTAATATTATTAATTCTTTTGAAACATAGAAACTAGTAACAACTAGATATGACTTTGCAAAGGAAAGGAATAATAAGAATAATGAATAATTAATTAACAAGTACAAAACTTTAATTTGGTCCTTTTTGGTTTGGCCATTGCTCATAATAAATATTTTTCCAAACATAAGGCAATTCCATGATCTTATATAAATGATTTTGAAAGTGATGATTGTTAAAAGTTTTTTGTGATAATGTAGAAATGAATGTGAAATGAGTAGGTTGAGGTAGAAAGATTGGTATTGAATGAAACGGGTAAAGAAGGTGAAAACCATTTATTTGTAATGTGTGGAATTTAATGAGAATTAAAGGTTTTATGCTTAGAAAGTGAGAATTTAAATGGTGAATGAGTCTAATTTGATTGTTGGTATGGTTGAAGAACTGGACCCACATATATTAAATAATGAAAACAACTAATAAAAAAGACATAGAGGATATTAAAAAGAAACTACAGTGACAAATAATGATTCTGGGTCTATTGAATGGAGTATGTGGAGGCACAAAACTTACCAATTATAACTACTCTGTTTTTACTGTTTGATTTGATTTTGAGATATTTTTCAATGATTTATAACAAATAATTATTTGTTTAAATACATGTATATTTGGTTTTGAAATGTAAATGTCTTTTATTTTATTGTATAGTTCGACATATTTGTGTTAGAGAATAAAAGAAAATAGAAATAGAAAATAATAATAATAATAATAAGATTCATAAAGTTAAATTACCTTATAACAAATAATAATAATATAGGGTAAAATGGTAAACAAAGAAAAGATTAGAAAAATTTTAGGTTAAACCATGTAGATTAGGTCAATTTTTTTTAGGTACATATATTGGCCTAATTTTTTTAAGTACTTGAGCCTAATTTATGTAACTAATTTTTTTTAGGGGTTTCTCCTTTCCAATAATCTCTCTTGTATTCTCAAAACCAAATTTATTTTCATGTTTATCCATGGTAAAAAATAAGAGTTACTATCTTTTTTTTACCGCATATCCTCTGCACCCCCAAAACCATACACCATCACCCTCTGCACCCCCAAAACGCACCCCAATAAAGTAATAAGAATCAGATTCCCTGCACCCCCAACAGGAGAATCTTTGACCTAGCTGCGCGTGAAGGTCTCTTCTCCCACGTTCTGCTCTTCTCCCACACAGCCTTCACACACTCTTCATCTGTCTTCTCCCACATTGTGCTCTTCTCCCACACAGACTCCACACACTCTTCTTCTCCGGAGCGTGCACACACTGTTCTTCTCCCTAACCTCCGCAGCCTCCCTTTTCTCCTTTTCTCCTTTCGCGCAACTCCACAGGTCCCCATCTTCTCCATTTGCCCAGTTAAGTAGTGTTATTATATTTTAATTGATTTTAGGAATGGTTGTCTGTATATTTTAAATGATTTTAGCAATAGATTACAAGATCTGTATCATGTCTTCGTTTTAATATTTCACTGAAACGACTTTCCAAATCCGTTTCTAACATGCGTGAAACAGAACACACATTCCGTTTAGGTATTTTTTTGTTTTTTTTACCGAAACGGATTGTGAAATCCATTTCCCAGAAAGCTGAAACAAAATACACAATTTGTTTTTTTTTTTTTTTTATTTTGACTGAAACGGATTATGGAATCCGTGTTGGAGGAGGCTGAAACGGAATATGGAATCCGTTTTGGTGTTATTTTTGGTTCTTCTCCGAGACGGAGTGTGAAATCCGTTTTAGCGTGATACAATATGTTTTAATAGAACCATAATGTATATGTCGTATGTTTTAACTACCTTGTCATGGGTGTGTTTGCTTTACTGTAATCTCTCAGAGGGGTTTCATTTTTAGGTGGTCTTGTAACTCTGTAATGTTTTGTTATAACATGTTTGTTTTATGATTTAGAACCTGAAATGAAGCTTCTACTTGTTGTCGGTTTGCTTTTATGTTCCATTGCTTTTGCTGTGGCGGCAATATTTAAGGCTCGATCACTGAAGAAGGCCAGTGAGGCTCGTGCATGGAAGTTGACTGCATTCCAACGTTTGAACTTCACTGTTGATGATGTTTTGCATTGCTTGAAGGAGGATAATATTATAGGCAAAGGAGGTGCAAGCATTGTATACAAAGGGGCTATGGCTAACGAGGATCATGTTGTCGTGAAAAGGCTTCCCGCTATGAGTAGAGGCTCTTCCCACGACCACGGGTTCAATGCGGAGATTTAGACACTTGGGCGAATCCGACACATTAAGCATCTGTGCAACGGCGAGAGGGAGTGTGTTGGCCATGTTGTTGTTGTAGAGGTCGAGGACCTCGAGGCTCTGGAGGCGCGAGAGCTCTGGGGGGAAGGTTTGGTTAAAGCCATTGTTGGAGAGCTTGAGGAGGCGGAGAGCAGAGAGGGACGAGAGCGCCAAAGGGATGGGGCCGGAGAACTTATTGTCGACGAGCGAGAGATTGGAGAGGAATGAGAGGTGAGCTATGTCGGCAGAGAGAGTCCCGGAGAGGTTGAGTCCGGTGAGGTTGAGAGCGACGACGTGGCGGTGGGCATCACATGTGACGCTGAACCAGGAACAGTGAGAGGTGGAGGCATTCCAGGAAGAGAGAACGGGTGGAGTGGCATCGTCGGTAATGGCTGAACGAATAGAGATAAGGGCGTTGTAGTCTGAGAATGGCAACGAAAGGGTTTGATGAAGATGGAAAAACAGAAATAGAAAGAGGACACGCATTGGGGAATGGAAGAGAAGAGAAGAGAGTGTAGGTGAAGGGTAGAAACATATGAAACGGATCCCAAAACCCGTTTGCGAAAAAAGCACATGGAACTTGCTGAAACGGATTTTAAATTCCGTTTCACACCTTTACGAAACGGATTACGTAAGTTGTTTCAAGACAAAAATTAAAATATTTGGGAAACGAAATACGAATTCCGTTTTATAAAATTGTGAAACGAATTTTGTAATCCGTTTAAAAAAAAAATCGAATTTTTTGAAACGGATTACATCCCAAATTTTTCCAATTTTTTCCCAAAACGGATTACGTAATCCATTTCAAAATGGTGTAAAACGGATGCCAGAATGCGTTTCATAAAGATTCCGTGTTGTTTTTTTGAAACGGGATGTGGAAGCTGTTTCATACTTTTTGAAACGGAATACGAATTCTGTTTCACATCATAAACAGAAAAAAAAAAGGTTAAGCTAATATTAAGGCTAACCTGGACAGAAGATAAGAGGATGGGAACTACCACACTTAGACAGAAGATAAGAGGACGCATGTTACTCACAATACCACCTTTCTTCAAACAGAGAACAAGAAACACAAAACCTTCAACCACCACAAGCACAACGGACACTGAGAGAATAAACAAGATTCCTTTAAAAAAATAAATGAAAGTGACACAAACCTCGGATGAGGGACCACCACCCACCAGAGAATGAAAGAATGAAGCACAGAAAATTAAAGCTCAAGGATCACACGAGAATGAAACGGAGAAAAATTTAAATAAAGGCATAGTAATGAGACAAAGAAGAAACGAGAGAAGAAATAGTATGAAATTATTTTGGGGGTGCAGAGAAGTTGGCGACGCAGTAAATGAAATTTACTGCGTCGCTACCCACTTTCACCTGTATATTAATGAAGGGTATAATAATAAATTTTGGAGGTGCATGAGAGGTCTTGGAGGTGCAGGGAAAAGCGTCCTTTTTTAGGTACATAAATTTTAGGTACATATATTGGGCCTAATTTTTTTGAAGACTCTAACATGCACCCACATTTAAATCCCATTGGGCCTATTGCAAAAATAATTTATTTATTGCACTTGCGTCAAATTCACGTAAAAAAAAAATCTGTGTTAGTGCCAAATTAATTTCGCAAGAAAACGTGACTGATATAACATATGACTTCGTGATAATCCGTAGTAGTTAACTGTAAGTTAAAAGTGCATTAGTTTTAATAATTATTAGTTTTAAAATTACTTTTGCACTAATAATTTTTTTTTTGCACATCTGAGGAAATCTGCTTCGTGTTATACTTCATGTAATAAGTTCACTTGAGATGGTCACTTGAGAAAAAAAATTAATATTTCTTTTCATATATATTTTTAAGAAAATGACATTGTTCTGAAATAATGGGTTTGGATTAATTTTTTCATAGAAATATTCTCATATAATTTTCAGTAATATTTTTAAATAGATTTTAATAACTTTTAAAGATTACTATTGTCAAAAATCGTGATTTCCGAGAAACACCATTCTTTGTTAAAGAAAAGTATCTCTCATTCAACATAACATTACTATTTAAAGGTTATTATCAATGTAAAAAAGATGTTCTGAGGTCCAAAATTAAATTATTTTAAACTTTGTATTGGCCGTGGTTAAATTATTTTAATTTTAATTATATATTTTTTAATTCTTAAAATTAAATAATGAGACAAAAAAAATGAATGCTTCTACGGAGAAGCAGTGTTATAGATATGTTCTTAAGTTTATGAATATTATATATATTTCCATTCGTTTGACATCCTTTTTATAATGGAAAGCGAAGAAGGTGGTGTGAAATGGATGTATAACTTAAGAGTTTTTTTCTTTCTTAATTTTAACCATTATTAATTAAGCATCAAGTTAAAATTAATAATTAACAATTATGTAACAAGAATATGAAACTAAATTAAAATCTCGCACAATTTATTTCATTGCATTCATTTCTCTTGTGTGGTACAATAACAAAGACAGTTACAAAGTCATAGTAACATAAAACCATATAACAAACCCTATAAAACGAGTTTATGCATTATTCTTATCTAAGGTATCACTTCACTCCGTACTCATCAATTTGCACCTGCAGATTTAGATGACAGTGAATGAACATATTCAATAAGAATAAGAAGAACACGTTAAACATATTATATTAAGAAGAAAACAGAAGTAAAACAAAAATAAATCAAACTTCCTCCATACAGGATAAACAAGATAAATGAAAAGACAATTTTGTAAGATTAAGTTAGAACTTCACGAATATTAAAAATATTAAAAGATATTTAAAAACAAAAATTTCAAAATATATTAAAAATAAAATCAATTTTATAAAATTAAATTAGATTTAAAGTTCACTTCTTGACACGAAAGAAAAGGGAAAGTACCACAAGTGAGAGTGGGTAGACGACACTGAGAAGGAAGTTGAGAAGCGATCCTGAGAGTGTTGCAGAGGCAACCACGGTCGACAGCTTGGAGTGCATTGCAGCATGTAGCACTTGGTCTGGTGTTGGATGCACCAGGCACCACAAAGGGTGCACAAACATTCAGGTTGCTCAATTCGGTTGTGCAGGCATTGCGCTGTGCCCTAGCCATCAGGCTAACATTTCCCACAACCAACAGGACCAACACAGCAAGTTGACAACCTAAGACAGATTTTGCTGCTGCACCCATCACTTCGATTATACTTCAAATGTTTTCTGCTTATTTCGTTTCTACTCTCTCACTGTATATGCTTTTCGTGTCTGCAATGTCTCTATTTATGGTGCTGAAGTTTGGGAGCAGAAGAAGGCTTCTTCATTCTGTGAGGCACCTACCCTTGAGCTCTTCAACTCACAACTTTGGTGCTGCAGCATCCCAACTTAACATGAAGAGCATCACTTCTTTAATCTTTTTTCCTCTATTTCTTGCCATATATTACTCTTTATTAATAATAAATAAATGATTTTTTAAATTTTTTCTTCTCATTTATTTATTAATAAAAATGTATGTTTCTAATATTTAATGTAGACAGATGAGAAAAGAAAAATTAATATTTCACATAAAATACCTTACTAAAAAACCACTAATTTCTTCTGAACTATGAAAGAGGTACTATATATATTTTCCATCGCTTTATAAGAAAATATTGAAATTTTTTATAAATCTCATTTTTTGTTCCTTTAATTTTCTTAAATCAACTTTCAGATGATATTTTTATATTAGATAAAAAAAGGTATAGTGATTTTAAAGATAAAAATGAGTTAGAATTATAATTAGAGTAATGATACTTTCATTCATTTGAAAATACATCGTAAAAGTAAAATAGTATAAAAAAATTAAATGTTTTGTGGAAAGAAAAAAGTGAATAATAATGAAAAATAATTTGAATCGAGTAGAAAAGGTTTTTGGGTGTCATATAATTTAATATTAAACATTTAATATTTTTAATAGTACTAGCTAACTATTTTTTTTTGTCATTATTAAATGAACACAATAAAAAATCACTTTAAAGATCAAAAGTAGAGTGTCTTTAAATTAAAAAAAAAAAGCATAAATAAGGTTTTGAGAAAATTAAAAATGAATATATAACTTTTTGGAAACACAACAAAACTCTACAGTGCTTACATATTTGTTATTGTTCTTTTAGGGGTGGCAATGCGGGCCGACCTGTTTAGGTCCGGCTCGCATAAGGCCCGCATAACACGGGCTAGTCTGTTCCGTCCCGCACATTTTATGTGGGCTGCAAATACTGGTTCGCCCCGTATATTTCTTGACTTTTTTTAATTTTAATTTTTTAAAAATTTTTATGATAAAACTTTCAATATTTAAAATTTGGGAAACTTTAAGAAGTTTACAAAATTAAGTAAAGACTTTGGGAGAATTAGATGATAAATTGATAATTCAACATTTTCATCATTGATACTATGACATACACAACCTAGTCTTTAAATTTTAGCACATTAAAAAAATACATAATATTTATTTTTTCCAGTTATACAAGAATTTGAAACGTTAATACAAGAGTCCATAAAAAAGTAATTAATATACACAAGTGCAAGTTTTTTTTTTTTAATTTTATGCGGACTTGTGGACCTGCCCGCGCAGACTACGAGCTTATGCAGACCGGACCACTACAGGCCTATGGGCTAACTATCCTGACCGCCCCGTATTTTTTCGCAGACCTGCGAGCCAATCCAACAAACCAGACCCTAATTGCCACCCTATGTTCTTCATCATAAATTAAGTGTTTTATGTTTTCCGCTCATTTAACCTTTAATCTTAATAGACTTAAAGCTGAGACTCCTTGATTTATAAGTCAATTCATTTATAGACAAAACTATTTTATAAAATAATGATTGTATTTACAAGAATCAAAATAATATAACTTTTTAAACATGTATATTATAGTTTATATGTTAAATAATTATATTAAAAATTAAAATTAAATTTTTTAACATGACTTCAACTTTAAAATACAAATCTTTATTCTTACAATTATAAGAAAAAACTTAAATATATGGATACTAAGTATTGGTGCCAATAAAAAGCTTTATCGGGAAGCTAACTTGTGAGAAGTTAAAAAGTGATTTTTCAATCAACTAGATATCAAAATATGCAGCTCGAGCCCCAAAAGAAAAGAAAAAAATAAAAATTACAAAAAGAATAACAATAAAAAACTTACAAAAAAAGAAAAAACTAAAGTAACAACAAAGGACATAAACTGGTAAAAGGGGCATCTAAATGGCTAAAATTATGTATTTAACTATTCTTGTGGGGATGAAGTGGAGATGTCCAATAGTTTTTGACAGCAAATAAAAGTTTCTCTCTTTCAAGAGGGCCATCTTCATGGTCCACAATTTGACTGTTCCAATCCATGCCATTCACTATACTCTTTACCTTTACCAATATATCAACATCATCTCGAATTATTACACTTCCCTCTGGTCTAAGAATCCTATCCATCTCCAGCAATATGTCTTCCAATTCACATCTACAATGCATAAACAGATCAACTCTCTATTTAGTTTCATGTTCAGACATTCAAAATCACTCAACTTTTTCATTTTGATTTAATAGCCAAGACAAATCCAAATTTTTAAACTTTGTTGAAAATTTCAGTTAATGTTAAAATAAATAAATGTATACCTATGACTGTAGAGGCTGAACACCGAATCAGCATGAATTAAGTCATAAGTTCTGGGATAAGTAGACATTGCTTCACACCTGCAACATTATGATGGCCACAAACATTTTACAGAGAGAAAAGAAAAAGGAATGGATTCCATCAAATAAAGATTGAAGAAAAACTGAGCTAACCAATTATGGTATGTTCCAATCAACCCCCTTTCATATATTGCACCAAGTGTATCAACCTTGGCCTGAACAGGAACCACATTCATGACCCAGACAGGGGAATCTATCAGAGCAGCAGCAAATCCACCCAAGTAAGCATTCATGTCTAAAAGGTTGCGATACCTCCCAGCTTTTTCTAGCTGATTATTAACATTCTTATAATATGATACCCTTTTCTTCCACAGCTTGTTATCATTTGAGAAAATTTCGGGGGTAACACCCTTTATGGTACCCTTAGAAATCCTTGGTGGGGTGGCTTTTAGTCTGTCAGGCCAGTTTTTCAATGCCCCACCTGCAGTTTCTTCTTTGCTGGATACATCAGGCAGAGGACTCAAACATGTTTGCATATCAGTGTACCTGAAAAGTGAATATAAAAAAGCTCAAGTTAAAGAGCTCACGAAGTTCATAGAGTTTCAGAGTATTTAGATAGTAGTTCTTATCCACTGCAAAAAAAAAAAAAAAACTATTAGTTGATAAAAAAAAAAAATTGTTAAACAAGCATTGTAAAAGTCATTCAAAATATCGTACATGACAATTTGTCACTGGACGACAGCTTGAATTCTTTTACTGTCAGTACATACATTACGTACCCTGTAATCAGGTTTATGTATTTAAAACCGTGTTTAGTATATATACAATTTCAATGGAAAACATTTACATTACCAACTAATCAGGAATCATAATATGTATAACTTCTAAAATAGTAATTAACAAATTTCTTATTCGTGTCAAATTGTGAGTGCATGACAGTTTTTTAACGAAGTGCACAGATTAATTTAACCATAAACAATAAAACAGATTGAAAATGTTTACTTGAAAAAAATCAAACACGAGTAATGGAAAATACCAGGCCTTGTCAGGGTTATCCTGTGCCTTGCAGAAACGTCGGTGATGAGTGAGCTCGTGGTTCGCTTTGCATTCCAAATGGTTTTTGGCTTTCTGCCAGATGGCTATATCATCCTTCTCCACTAGCTTGTTCCAGCACAGGCTTTTAGCGACATTCTCAATTTTGGTCTGCTCTTCATTCAAATCCTCTTTTGTTCTTTCCCATCCTCTCCAATATTTCTTCCAACGAATTGGTGGCCCAGATAGAATCCAATACCCACCGGGTCTTAGAATTCGATCAATTTCATTTAGATAAAGCCCATCTAATTCCACGAATGGGAAAAGAAAAAAAAAAAAAACACGTTAATTTTGAATCATAAAGCTTCATTCTTTCTAGCTTAAATATATAAAACAACACAAACAATTTTTCAGATGCACTCTGTTTTTTTTACTTTTACACTAATAC
Source organism: Vigna unguiculata (assembly GCF_037176805.1). Lineage (NCBI taxonomy): Eukaryota > Viridiplantae > Streptophyta > Magnoliopsida > Fabales > Fabaceae > Vigna > Vigna unguiculata. The sequence goes on along the minus strand of NC_140795.1, from coordinate 45,041,184 downwards.
CCAAAACATTACATTGACATCCTTGTTACACAAAAACACATGTATTTTGGTGAAGTGGAATGTCCAAAACAATAGAATGTCAGGAAGTCATGTCCAGAGTCTCAATAAGTCTGAGGGTGTCACTTTAAATTAGTCTTACTCTTCACACATTAATTTATTTAAACTACTGTGTATAATCCTATAGAGATATAACTTACAGAAGATGACTCAAATAGTTGTTCTGATAATGTAAAACATAAAACGTTATCATAAAGCCTATTTTTACAATTTATAAAAACTCAAACCAAAATTTTCCATAGACTAAAATACCTATGAAACCATTATTTTATTTAGTTTTCTTTTGAAGAGAAGCCTACAATATCTGGCATTTGGTGAGTGAGAATATTGATACCGTATTCAGCCCATGGAATGAGGCATCGTGAACAATGTGCCATGTCAAAGGCTCTGGAAGGAAAAGGCAACCTCTTTGAGGCTAGTACTCCAATTAATGCAGGAACCCCTCTTTCAAGAGCAAACTGAACTTGTGCTTCATGGGTGTCCCTTGGTGCAACTGACACTGTTATGATGTCACGTGAAAGGAGATAGGCTCCCCAACTAGCAACCTGCATTATCAAAGTTTTTGGTAATATTAAAATATGGCCAATTACACAGTTCACCAATTAAATTCAGTTTCTTAAAATTATTCTTGACAAAAGAAGCCATTTTTTGACATAAAATATAGCTGACAAGATTTTGAGTCAGTAACAGGTTTTTCTAAGGTTTACCCTTTTGGTCCTTTGAACCACAACACGTACATATTATTGAGTAAGATTGCAGATGAATCTTCCAAAGATGTGATCGGGACATCACATGTGATCCGCGAAAAAATGACTTAAAATAATAATAGCTTAATCTAACATTATAATGTAACATACTAAATACATGAATCGAAAACCTAGGTTAGGAAGAGTACATCTGGTTTGTGATTAACCAGACAAATGCCTCGTTAGGGAATAAACAAATTAAAGAATAGCATTATAATAATCAGCAACTCAAATATGTTTCCACTTCCAGCCGAACGCGATCAATGCTTATAAATCACAGTAAACTATAATATATTAAGTTTGGAATCACAGTTATAGTACTATCTATATTAGTTTACCTCGTCAAGCACCTACCTCGCCCGGTAAATTCAACTGTGGAATACATTTCTTATTTCTTTAGTAAAAGTCAAAGGTAAAACTGACAGAAAAAAAAAAAACAGTTGTCTTGTTAAGATCCATGTAAAAATTATTGTATAGGTCCGAACCAAAAAATATTTCTAACTAGTTATAACAGCAGCTTAACTAGTTCTTGAGTATCACGGAATCTCTCTAAAGAGATTGTTCAAAAAATAGGAAATGTAGCATCAAAGAAAATCAAACACAAAATGAAAAAAAAAAAAAAGTCGAAATTCACGCAAACTTAGAAATTACGGGGAAAAGAGAAAAAAAAATGCAGTAAGCTGGAATTTCGATTCCAAAAACAAAGTGTACAATTTCTATCCCGAGAAATATTTAATAGAGAAAATCCAAGAGAATATCATTACTCGCTTTTGTAAAGGCCAGAAAGCCAGGCAGATACACTAGTTTTGGATCCATTTGTCTCAAAAACGAACAAATCACACACAAAGTTACAAAATTATCCGAAAAACCTTCCCCAGAAGAAGACAAACTCACCCTAATCTGAATGTCAATTTTGGAATCTAAAGCATTTTCACTAGAGTTTAATTGTACACATCTAATCACAGAACTTTAAAATAATTGCTGTAAAAATTAATAAAATTATATACGTGATAGTTCGTGAGTCTTGTTCGTTTTTCTTGTTTTACTATGTGACCCTTGTCTCAGTTAAACAGTGAGTGAGTCTTCTACTCACGCATCTCCTAAATCTAAAGTTGCTACAAAACATATCAATAGTTAACACCCGTGAATCGAAGGCACAACCCCTTAAGTTGTTGTAAAGAATAAGGCCCTTAGGATTAGACCCATTTCTTCTCATATTACGAAGTAGTAATGATGATCACACTTTAAACCCAGTTTATTCTTTCGAAAACTCAATTTTGTTTTCAATAGTAATACAAAATATTAATGATTAAGAGAAAATAAAAAATACCAAATAAAAATATTTATAACAATTACAAAATATAACAAATCAATGATCACTTTAATTTTCGAAATTATAAATATATATATATATAAGGGGGTGGGGTCCCAAACGGTGGAAACATCATCATTCATGTACCAAAAGTAAAAAACATTAACATGCACAAAGATGTTCCAACCCAATCTAAAAGACCACTTTAATTTTTTTTTCCTTTTTGAAAAAACGTTTTCTTAACCATGAAACAACGAACCAAAAATCAAAAAATAAAAAACGGAGAAAAACGGAAAGCGCGCGTACCCCACAGCCAGTATCGACGGCGGTCCTCACCGTACCGTCGCGGAGGTTAACTAACTTCCCAATGTCGTCAATGTACTTGTCAGCACCGTCGGGGAACATGGTGCCGCCGCCGGGGAAGTGGAAGCGGTCGCCGTTGTAGCGGATCCAGTTCTGCACGGCCTTCTCGACGGTGAGTTCGCGGTGCGGCACGTTGGCGTACCACGCGACGTCGCGGCTGGCCGGCCACGGGAAGGGGTTACGATAGCCGTGCGGCGCGGGGACGCGGCACTTGAGAGTTTCGGTCTTCGACGGACAGTGGCGCTCGCGGTACACCATCTTGTGGCGAGAGTAGCGGAGGGAGCGGTCGTGGTCCTCGCATGGGGTGTACTCGCTGAGCGACACGTCGCAGGGAGGGTAGCGAAATGTGGAAGTGGGAAGAGGGAGGGAGGCGGCAGTGGCGTTGTGGTGAGAGGAGAAATCTAGGTGAGAGGTGGAGGGAACGCTATGGAAACATGGTTTTGTTGAAAGTGTTGTTGTGGGTGGTGTGGTTTTGGAGTTTTGCTGGTACGCACCGAAGGTGTATGAGAAAATGCAGAGGAGTGCGACGAGGGAATAGAGGTTTGTTTTTTTGCAGTGAGTGTTTGGTTTGGAGGGTTTGGTGGTGGGATGGTAGGGTGGAGTTGAATCACCACTGGGCATGGTGGTGTTTGTAAGAAGAAAAAAATCAGTGATTTTTGGGTGTGAGAAAGTGAGCGTGTGTGTGTGTGGTGATTGGTGGAGTGTGGGGGGTTTAAGTATTGAATGAAGTGGAAGAGGTGGATTACATAGCAGAGTGGTGTGAGGGTTCAGAAGTGGGACCAGATTTGGAGAAAGTGACAGAATGTGTTTTCACCAATGGTGATGTAAAGTAATAATTGCTCAAGCATTTCAACGTTGTTTGGAAAATCTCAAGAAACATTATTCACAATGAAATGCATCTTTGACTACAACCATAAATTCTCACAACTGGTTCTCATGAATCTCACACCAGAAAGTGAGTTTCGTAAGAATTTTTTGAAACAAGTTTTGAGGTAGCTGCTGGTAGAGACTAGTGCAATCAATAGACCAAATTGAGAAATTGAATGGGAGCTTGAACAAGATGATAAAAGAAAAAAAAATGAGAAAGAAATCAAACCAACTCAAATTTTCCTTATTTTAGATTTAACTATAAATTTGATTTCAAATATTAGGATTTTTATTCGTTTTTTATTTTTATATTTATTTTTTACTGATTTAAGTTATAACATTTATTAAATAGAGGAAGTGTGATTTTTTGTGTTAAACTACGGTTGATATAAGTGATTATGTGTTTTTAGTCTAATAATTATTTTTTATGGCTGTCATTACGGATCTCGAAAAATAATATAAAAGTTACAACAAAAACAAAAATATTGAATTTGAAAGAATTGATCTCGGGTTGTATTCGGGGATGGAAAAAATATCTCTATTTTTTATATTTGTGGATAAAATTATTGACGAAAGTTGATATTCGTAGTAAGTATTTATTATTTAAAGGTAACATTTATGTTTATAAATGAGTTGGATGTGATTATCATATTATCTTCATTTGTGGATATTTGTTACTTGTTAAAATTAAAAATTAAAAATTATATTTTATTAAAATTAAATTTTAATTTATATTTATATTTTTTGTAATTTTAATTAAATTTTATTTTAAAAAATTATAAAATATCTTTTTTAAAATATTTACAGATATTCACGTAGGTTTTTAAATATTTACAAGTATTTTTTAAACAGGTACCCAACAGATAAATAAATAGATTACGAATGAATTTTCTTTTGTTGCGGATAGACATTATTCATATCCAATCTGATCGATTAGTATTTCTAGTTGTATCTCTATAGAAAGAGAAATTAAAAAAAAAAAGACTTTAATCCCACATGTGATCACCTCATAAAACTTATTGAGAAAAAAGAATCATATTGTCTACTTTAAATAATACAAGGTTCAATTAAGTTCAAACAAAAAAAATAATAATAAATAAATAATAACATAAATTTAAGGATCAAGTGATATTTTCACAATTTAATTTCATTTCATCACACTGTCTATGTCATGTAATTAACTTGTTTCAGTTTCTATTTTTCTCTTGAATAATAGTTCTGTTGTATTAATTTGCATGATTGTGTAAGTAAATAAGTTAATGTATTTGAAGTAATTAATCTGGTTTAGTACGTACCGTCCCGGGAGTAACATGCCCTAGAAACACCCGTTTACATTGGACAAACAAGATCGCAAACACGTTGCATTTAATTAGATCGTAATTTAAATTTGAACTAGTATTCACAAGCTTGTCTTCAATAATTAATTCCAAAATTTCTACAATTAAAACAATTTATAGATCCACTTAATAGTCCTTCAAGAACAGTTGATCTTAATCAATTAATTACCATTTATGTGAAAAATGATACTCAGAACCCTATCTTCAAATGGAGATGGATTGTTACCATATTAAATTTTCACAGAGGAACACGATGTGAAGTTTCTGTATCTTTTCTTCAAATGGAAATGTACTCTCTCATATTAATTTTTTTTACAAGGTCGTATATTTTTTTCTTAAATAGTACGTAAAATCTAATCATTAATTTGTACAAAGAATATATCTGATGAAATATATAAATATTTTCTTACAATTTAACTGAAAATATAAAAATTAAAAACAGCTCACTTTTCAAATTTTTAACGTGAAAAATAAATGCATTTTCATCTTCGTGCAATGCTTTTGATATCTGTAAACTACTTCAATAATAAAAATATGAAACCCATACGATAAAAATATAAATACAGGGTTTAATCTTAAATATTAATATATTTAGATGACCTCGCTAAGTCACTACATTTAAGATATAATTTATTTTTAAAAAAATAATTTTATCCTTAAAAATATCTCACAAAATTTTTAAAAAAAATATTTAAATTATTTTTAGTTTCAATTCATAAATGACCTGAAAGTGTTAAACGTATCAAAATAGTACCATTCTTTTTCTTAGAAATTGATCATGACAAGTTAGGTGCATGGTAACGTACGGTAGGGTCGTGGTGCATTGTTCATCTCTCACTAATAATTCAAACACGATTCAATTGCGTCATCAACAACATTTTTTCCCTTAATTCATATTTTTGCACGTTTTCAAAATTAAAAAATACTTTCATTTATATATATATATATATATATCCTCATCACCTTACACTAAGTTATTTAAAGAGCCAACGAACTAACTTACTATATAGGCCAATAAATTTAAACTAATTAATACTGTAATACTTAGTTTTATTTTTTCTTTATTGAGTGTGAGGGTGCTTATTTTACAATGTACTAGCATTGCTCCATTTATACATGCATTAAATAAAGCCTTTTATTAATTTCCAAATATATATTTATAGAGAGTTTTGTAATTGCCACACATGTTGTTAATTAAAGAGTTAAACATACATGGAAAAAAATCACATGGGCAAATAATTTGTAAAAAAATAATTTTTATATTCTTATTACTGTTTTTCTATTGAAAGAAAAAGAAAATTTAAAATTTAAAATAGGTTTGATCTGATGGCCAACTCAAAAAATCTATAAAATGAGTAAGATATTTTTTTTTTCGCTTTTATTAATGTTTATTAATATTTATGGGCATGGTGACGAGTTATCATGATGTTGCATGGATGGTTACCTGGGGAATACGAAGGGATAATATCTGACATGTATCCAATATGACAAATGTGCATGGGCTTTAATTTCATACACATAAATTTTATCTTCCCCATCTCTATTTTTTTATATAAAAAAATTATTATTCCTTTTAGATATTAAAATTGATTATAATTTTGTTAACCAATCACTTAATTAATTCTGACTTATTGGTTAAAATAATAATTTTTTTTTTGTAATTTATACTTTATTCAAAACACGATGTATTATTAATTAAGTTTTGCATTGATAAAGTAAGTTCTTCTAATAACCCAACCATCATATATACAGAATAGAGAGTATAGAATAACATTATGATAATTAATAAGATTACTTAAGTTTCAAAATTAGAACTTAATCAAATTCAATTAATAGAACATAGGTTATTATTTTTATAAAATGTGAAAATTAATTTGACGAGTAATTAAAAGGGTATAATTAATGGTTAACCACGCAAGTTGGGTCTCGTCTGGTGACAGCTCCGACCCGACCGGCAGGACTTGGGTCCTCGTTTCGTGAGTTTCCGCCTCATTGCACGCTTCAGTCGCTCTACGTTTTGAATTGGTGAGAACCGATGCTTTTATTAAAACACATCAATGGTTGGTTTCAAGAAATTGTGAGAGTGTGGTGGACTTTAAATAAAAGTTTAAATCGTTGAAGTTAATATTTCCATAACAGATTAATATTCTTTTATGCTAAGGGATCCCACATCACTTAACCTTTCAATAAAATGAAAATAATTTACATTATATAACATATTTTAACTCAAATATAGATCTCAAAACATTGTTTAACAAGTTTGAAAAGATTAACATTATTAGGTTCAACATAAATTATATTTATTTATTTTTAAATTTAGAGACTAAAATGTGTCAAAATTTGGGACATACATGAATTTCAATCTTACGTTTAAGTTTGTGAATTAAAAATATATTTAACCAAAAAAATCTTATTTAACCTTAAATTTGAATTTCTTTAAAATTTGTGTATTATCTTTTAGGTGAAACTAAAATCATTCGCAAAATTTAGGCTTTTTTACTATAGCATGGTGAATTTGGAGAAGTTATTATGAAAAATTATAACTTTCATGAATTCAAAACTATATAGTTGGATTTCCTTTCTACATAAGTTCATACTTTTAAAATATAGGTTGTTTGTCTAATGATACACTTGAGACATCTATTCCAAATTACTACGTGAATGGAATTGATTTAAAGTGACGTTGGAATCTCTGTGTTAAAAGCTGCTTGAATTTTCAAGAGGGATAAACTGAAAAATATCGTGCACGCCTTTTACAATTGCATCGTCGTTAAGGTGCATAGAAAAATTGAGGGAGAACAACCTCGATTGCTATTGTTGGTTCAGAGATTGTAAAAATCATTTGCATTGGCATATTTTGTTGATAAAAGGGATAAATCTTTCACATACCTTTGTAAAAAATTTAACGTGACTTGAAAGTATTTGGATCAATGAAAGACAATTTTTTTTGGTAACTAGGTCTTTATTCCGTGCATATGCTTCGATCTTTTCTTTCTTTTTTCACTTAGAGATGTTATTTATTTATAATAATTGAGTATATTAAATTTGGTTTTTAGGTAGGTTTATTATTTAATAATATTTTATTATTTGTAGAAAGCAAAATATCCTTGCAATAAGTTCAGTTTGCAATATCTGAAAACAAAATTTGGGGTTTTGTAAAAGCTAAGTTATCAAATCTAATAAATGTTTTTTCTCAAAATACGTTTGAAGAGTTTATTGTTCTGGCATTCTAGTTTGATTGCAACAAACGTACTCTTGTTCTGAAAAACATAGATGTTGGGTTTGTATTTATGGTCTTCTGAGAAGGTATTGACGATCAAAAATATTTGTTCTATAGCATGTGGTATTGACACACTTTTATTTTAAGATGATTTTGTTTTTCATACTTATTTAATTAATGTAATCTTAAACTCATTTAATCAATATATGAAATGATTTGTGTAATATTTTTACTTTATACTCATTTAATTAGTGTATAAATAAATTCATTTATTATGAATTGCAAGACTATATATATAATGATTTTTGCTATATTTATCTCGTGTGTTGTTAGGCTAATCTTAATCATTTTACTTATAACATATATTTACATTTTATTATTTTAAAAAAATAAGGCAAGTAAACATGTAATTTTACTGGTATACTACAAACTAAATAAGCAAACTCGCATAAAATATTAGATAACTATATCAGGTTAGACGCATCTAATATCTAATGATAAGTAAATATATTATTGATTCCAAAATTCTAAAATAACACTAGTGCATGTTGGTATAGATGACAACCTTTGTCATTGTAGTTTTGTTAAATATTTTTTATATGAATAATATTTATTAAAAACATTAATTTTTGAAATCAATTTTTGTATTCTCATAATTTTTCTCTAAGTATTTTTAATTCCTTTTGAAAACTATTTTATAACCCTTTCTTTTTTTAATTAGGTTTTATGACATCCCATTTAAATAGATTAAATCTACTAAATTAAACATCGCATAATTATAGTAATAAAAAATCAGAGGGACGAGATGCATAAAGATTCACTATTACACTCATCCAATAAGGGTACTGGAAATTTCTAGGGCATACAAAACATAATGCCATAAGCTAAACATGAATCTAAAAATTAACTGTTTTGCAAAAGAAACTGTTCATACAGCAGGGGATTACAATGGCATTAGAGCCTTAAAACTGCTACTAAGAGCTACACACAACAGGCCATCTAAATTGCACCGCTGCCACCGTCATGTCTACCTTCAACATTTCCTCCATCTACTCCCACCAACAAGGTGATCATCGCAAAAGAGAAAGCAAGACAAGAACATTCACGAGACATGAAAGGGTAAGCTAGTGAAAGATGAATTTGACATATTATAGCAAACAGATAATTAAAACAGTTCTCAAGCATGCATCAAAGTAGGCACCAATTCATGTTAGGGTAACCAAGCACGAAACTATGACTCAATTATCCGGATACATATACTAAGATCAGATTCATTGGACGCTTGCACTTGTGGTGGCCTCTACTGCTCTGTAGAGCCATTGCCAATGGGTTTCACCCTACCACACACAAGGTTAGCCTTTAAGCGTCTAAGGCCATTATCCTGCCAAAGACTAGGGCCTCCCACTACTCTCACCACTTGGGTCAGTTTGCTCTACATGAGACTCACTGACCCTTTAGAGTTTCGGGATGTGATCCTTACTTGAATCCTTATCTTAATATATACACTACACACCACCATGAGATCTCCCCACGAGACTCATGGAATTATGCCTATCTCACAATCAGAATCATGTTTCTCATACCATTCCCACTGATAATGTTAATTTTTACCATTATCCAAGCTATATTTCATTAGCAAAATCATCTCTTCCAAAGCTTTTAACCTACTTAATCCTCAATTTTACCTTACTTTTGTAAATAAATACATTGTGGGTTACATTGATCTAATTATACCACTAATCCCCATTTTTGTGTCTTTTTTTATAGATGGGAAGCTTTGTTCCATAAATCCAGACTAATGAGTGACCCGGAATAGCAAAGAGAGAAGAAAATTGTCAACAGGAAGCGCCTGGCGACGCGAAGCCAGCGCCAGGCGGAACAGACCGCCAGCCACGCGCCAGCCAAGCGCCAGACAGGCGCTACTGTCAGTCACCGCCTGGCGGCACTTAGCGGTAGCGGGAAGATTTGCCCCCTGTTTGGTGGCTTGCGCCTGGCGGTGAGACCTTTCCGCCAGGCGCCCTTTTTCGCTGATGTGTCAAGTGACCCCTTTTTCTTCTGTTTTCGCGGAGGGAAACTGATCTTTGGCATTTTGGAGGCACGAAGAACACATTTGGAGAGCTTGGAGGAGTGCTAGGGCTTGTGGGAACAGCTCCATCTTCCTCTTTGTATCTCTTTCTCTTCCATCTCTTCCATTTTTAAGCTTGAGCTCTCCATGGTAATGGAGAGCTAAACCCATTTTTGTTGGGGTTAGATGTAGCCACGAAACTCTTGTGTAAATGCAAATGTTTTGATTATATATATGACTCTTTCATTAATTGCTAGTCTTCTTATTTCTTCACTTAAAGCTTGCATTGATTTAGCCATCTCTTGCATGATTTTTGGTTCATGGGGTGTGAAAATATCTTTTGAAACCTAGACTTGGAATAAGAGAACTCAATGGAGCTTGTACCTAGGAATGGGGCTTGACCCATTGGTTGTCTTAAGCCCTTGTGCATAAAGCAAATTTGCTTATTAAGAGTTAAAGGAATTGATTTTTAATAAGGAAATTTAGGCTCAATCTTTTAAGGAATTAGGGTTTGAGTAATTTTGTGGGTTGGCATTAGCATATTAATGAAGAGGATGTTAAATTGTAGTTGCATGAGAGCATAGTTGGTGAATTCTAACCCCGGCAATATCAAGTCATATCATTTCTAATCTTTTCCACTCACTAAGTGCCTTTAACTTCCAAAGTTCAATTTTAATTATTTATGCAAAGTTTAATTTCATACATTAAAACTCAAAATATGGATTTAATCGTTAGTTTAAATTAGTCACTAATTACGCAATTAATTAGTATACACGAGTCTCTTGGGAAACGATATCCCGGTCTTACCGGTTACTACTTGCACGACTTGGTACACTTGCCAAAGTCTTAACACCCACCTCATTTATTTCATTCATCCAATTCTCATGTTAAAACACCACCAATCCACAAATCCATGATCAATCACATACCAAGCATGCCAATTTCGTTCATAGAATTCAAACAACCAAACATATTCACATACATCTTGTTTAGGAAGAGTAATCTAGACAAGACATGCAACAAATCATCCAACCAGTCAAGAAAATAGTGTCAACACGCACCACTGCACTATCCTCGCTCAGGCGAGGGAAGTTGCCTCGCTTAAGCTGTAGGCTCTCGCTTAGGCGAGACTGCAACAGTGGCCCCTGGGAGATCTCACGAGCTCTCGCCTGAACGAGACAGGGTGTCGCTTAAAACGTGAACTGACCGCCTGGGCGAGTGCTCGAGGCAGAATCTTGGGCGAGCTCCTGCTATTCTCGCCTAGGCGAGACAAGCTCGCTTGGGCGAGATTATCGGTTCTCCCCCACTGTTCCACACATGCAACCCAGAAACAATCCAACCAAACATATTATTTTTTATCTCACCCGAGCACAAACATTTCCCAAATCATTTATGCAACAACAGAAGTGAAAACAAGCACCTACAGCAAAAGACGAAAAATCTAGCTTCCCTTACCTGTATTAAGGGCAACTAAAGAAAATGGGTCCGAAACTAAGGAGCACCACAACTCCCAGAACTAAGTAGTGCTGAAACATGGAAAACAAGGACAAAACGAGAGCAGATGGTTAAACCCTAACCAAACCGACGTACCCCAAAAGGTGTAGAGGGACAAACTGACTAGGAATCATGAGAATCACTTACTTGGGGTTGGGGTGGACTTAGTTAGCTTGAAGATGTGAGTATTCCTTTGTGCCCTAGCAGAGCTCTTTTCTAGAGTCAATAGTGTTTGAGGGAGGGAGATAGGTTTCTGAAAAGGAGACAAGTGTAGAATGAGTGAGCTGGAAGGGGATATTGGGGTCCCTTGATGGGCTGGTCTTGGGCCTACGAAAAGGCTAGACCCAACTCTTAGGGACAAAAAAAGGGGCTTACAGGTTTTGTTTTCAAATTTAAGTTTGAAAAATAATCCCAGAACTTGCAATCATATCATACGGGACTCGATTTCTTTTTAGAGTTAAATATGTTTTTGGTCCCTGAACTTTCAATAAATTTTGGAATTAGTCCATTTTAGAACATTTGATTAATTTATACATTAATCTTTCGAAACATGTAGATTTAGTCATTTTAATCAAATTTTATTAAGTTTATTTGACATTTCAAACGCGTTTCATAATAGTATTTTAAAAAATGATTAAAAAGACTAAATTCACGTATTTTAAGAGATGAAGGATTAAATTGATCAAAAGTTTTGAAATTGACTAATTTAGAATTCATTGAAAGTTAAAGAACCAAAAACATATTTAACCCTTCTTTTATATCTTTCTTGATTTAAGAATAAACCTGAAATATTTAAAGGAAATCTAGAATTTATTTTTTGAAATTAATTAAATTTATATTGAATTTAAACTTTAAAGCTTAACCCGTGTGTAGGTATTAGGATGTTCATATTAATGATATAACCAAAAATAGGTGCAATTTTTTATTTTGCGCCTGAAATATTTTTTTTTACATCTCATTATTATAATATAATTTAATAAATTATTTGGTTCAAAGGAGTAAAAGGAAAAGGAACAAAAATAAGGGAGGGAAAAAAATAAAAATGAAAAATTACTAATTTAACCAAATAATTAGCCCATTTTTTAAAAATTAACAAGTAACTAAAAAATATAATCAGTTGATTAATAGATATTTATATTAATTGTTTTCAGCTATAAAAATAAAATAACTATTGCCTTATTAACCCTGCATTAATTTATATTTATATATAAAGAATGATTAACAGATTGTATTAAACAAATTTATATTTATAATATAAGAATGATTAACAGATTATATTAAACAAATTTACATCTGCTAAAAAAATGTTAGATGCAATTAATTTGGGCTTCTACGAAAAAATAAAGCCTACTTAACAAGCCCATTCGAAAAAAGAAACCCAAAAAATATGACAATTCCATTATCACCCCTCTACATTGCTATTTTCCCAACCTACCCCTACTTCTTCACACTTCCCTGCTTCATCGTACATCCTCCATAGCAGAACCACCAAAACCCTAAACCCCAAAATGCGAGTCTTCGCTTGTCGAGCCTCCAACTTCTTCAAGCGCAATCTCGATAATTTCCCGTACAACCCTAATTTCAATTTCTTCCGAGAATTCGCGCAATCCACCGCAATCCCCAAAAAGCAACTTAGGGTTCGTGACCATGGCTACGACAACTACATGGAAGTGGAGAAGAAAACGCGCAAGGTCCTCAAATTTCAGAGCATCATCCTCCCCGAGCCCACCCAATCGCTCCCAATCTCGCGCCTCGAAACCCTTGTGCGCCGCTTCGGTTTCACGCGCCACGAGGCTGGTGCGTTCGTCCTCAAGTTCCCGCACGTCTTCGAAATCTTTGAGCACCCCGTCCAGCGCATTCTCTTCTGCCGCCTCACCCGCAAAGCCATTCTCCAGATCCAGCAGGAGCGCCAAGCGCTCGCGGAGCAGATTCCACGCGCCGTCACTCGGCTTCGGAAGCTTCTGCTGATGACGAACGAAGGCAGGCTCCGCCTCGAGCATGTGCGCATCGCACGCTCCGCCTTCGGGCTTCCCGACGACTTCGAAAACTCGGTGGTTCTGAGGTACCCTCAGTTTTTCCGTTTGATTGATGCAAAGGAAACTAGGATGAAGTACATTGAGGTTGTGGATCGGGACCCTAGGTTAGCAACTTGCGCGATTGAGGAGGTTAGGGAGAGGGAGTATAGACAGAGAGGTGGTGATGCTGAGGATATTAGGTTTTCTTTTATCATTGATTTTCCACCTGGTTTTAAGATAGGTAAGTATTTTAGGATTGCAATGTGGAAGTGGCAGAGGCTTCCTTATTGGTCCCCATATGAGAATGTTTGTGGGTATGATTTGAGGTCCATTGAGGCCCAGAAGAGGATGGAGAAGAGAGCTGTTGCCACCATTCATGAATTGTTGTCGTTGACTGTGGAGAAGAAGATTACATTGGAGCGGATCGCACATTTCCGGATGGCGATGAACCTGCCCAAGAGGTTGAAGGATTTCCTGCTCCAGCACCAAGGTATTTTCTATGTCTCCACCAGGGGGAATCAGGGGAAGCTTCACACTGTATTCCTTAGGGAAGCGTATAGGAAAGGCGAGCTGATTGAGCCGAATGAGTTGTATTTGGCACGGAGGAAGCTAGCTGAGCTTGTGCTCTTGAGTCCACGGAAAGCCAAGGTTGATAAGGAGTTGGTTGGGTACAGGAGAAGCAGGTTAGAGGACGAAATGGGGCAGGTAACGAGGACGTATGTGGAGGATGCTTGTGAAGATTTTAAGGGGGAAGATGGTGTGGGGCTGGATAAGGATGCAGAGGATGATTTGACGTCAGATATAGGTTCTGATGTTGATTTGGGAGATGAGGGTGATGATTTTGTGGATAGTGCATCACTGCAAAGGACATCATAGCTAAGTATTTGGGAACCTATTTGACCTACATTTCCTTCAATTTTGCAATTGAGAAAAATATCTTCATACAGTTCTGAATTCTTAAATTTTGAATTCTAACTTCCGAAATTTTGGAGTAATAGAAAATGAGGAGTTAAGATTCTTGTTTTTTCTGCATCTTAACTGAAGTAATATGATTTGTGGTGATTAACCCAGCTTGATCTATAGTGATTTAGTCCGACCTACTGGGTATTATGAAAAGTGTGGACTCTCCTGTAATGAAGGAGGGGAGCAATACTGGTCCTATGTGAAACTGGCTCTTTCTGAAGGTTTTATTGAGGTCGGGATTTGATGCGACTGAGATCTTCAGCCGAGCTCTTCCTGGAGGTTGGATTGAATTGTCTTATTTATGGAGAGGAATTGGCCTTGGAGGTAGAGAGAAGGTATCCATGTCATCATCAACTCACCTTTCACCAGTATATACCTGTACATATAGATTTTCTTTTATAGGTGGAAACACCAATAAATCAAAGAAATAACAGCTTTAACCTTGAGACATCATGTTAGAAAATCAAGTGCCCCACTCTGATGGATGTTCAATGAGGCGTGTAGCAACTCATCTGCATTTGGATAAATACCAGTCATTTACAGTACCTTCTGAATTTTGGTATTAATTTTACTACTTCTAGGCAGAGGTGTATTCAAGAAGCTGGCAATGGATAGCTGTGGTGTACTTAACGAATGGTCTGCACTATATTTGTTTTGCAGGATTCACCAAAACAAAATCTTCTAGTTTCCTGCGGTGAAATAGAAGATCAAACCAAAAAATTCCATAACTACCAAGTTCCTCAAACAGATTTATAAACCCAAACCATTTTTTTCATAAAACAAATTCTTTGACCAGTTGGTTAGCCAGTTTATATTGTAATCACAAATGAGTTTGAAATTGAAACTTAGCCATCAAATCTATGCATGAGCTCTAGCCTTTACATCTCTTCATGTCTGTGTTGACTGGCTGTTCCTAAGAATGACAATCCCCAACCCATATCAAACATCTGTCATAGGATATAGGAGATCGTTGAAGAGGGAAGGAAAATCTTTAACGGTCCTCTTTTCAAATCCTTCCTCAATCACAAGGGAAGTTTCTTTGAGTTGTTCTCTCTCTCTCTCTCTCTCTCTCTCTCTCTCTCTCAGCAGAATTCATCATAAATAAGATCGTCCACGATAAAACTTGTATAGTTAAGACTGTAATGTAACCATATTCTCTCTCTGGTTTATCACTGAAACCAAATCCTATCCAGCTGCGTGCCAGTCAAATGTTTAAGAAAATTAATATATATTAGTAAGTAAAAAACAGATGTACACCAAATAAGACTGAATTAAATTCTAACACTAGGAAGGCTTTCATTTCAATTGATTTAAAATGTCTAGTCTCATTGTCTGAAAGTAGTCGAGGTTTATGGAAGTCTGTGGTTTGATTCTCTTTCAATATTGTGCTTAATATTGCATTATACGAACTGTGTTGATTATTGTTTCTTCTACTGCCTATAATCTACCACAAGTGCGATATTCTAAACTTTACGTGCTGCTTCATAGAACACTAAGACTCCGGAGGATGATGACAAGTGCTAACGTAAAGAAAGTTATAAATGAGAAATTTCTATCACCATTTTTTCCCCTGTTAGGATCTCTACAAATATTGTGGTCCATGTTTGTCTCCTTATGATTGACCGCAAATTAAACCTATTCTTCTCTGTTAGGTACTTTCATTCAGGGAAGAGTTTGAGATCCCTGTTGTGAAAGGTGTTTGGTATACGGATGCTGAATTAAATATTTTTGGATTGTTGGTGTTGGTTCAGTACATTTTTTGCCAGTTACTTGGTTTAATCATTGCTTGCTGAAATTCACACCGCGAATTCACCTTTACATCTAAGGCATCCGATGTAGATTATGGAGATTTGGCCGAGTCCACTTCTCGTAATAAATTTCCAGGAGTGGTCCCCCATTTGGTAATCATTTCTTTGTTTATTGAATAATTCATCAATTCCATAAAGCTTTTATAAGGTGCCAGAACTGAACCTAATCACCACCCACTGTGGTGGCTTGCTTCATTCTGCTTGCATATATGCATTCATAACATGAATCACGTTAAGTGTGGAATTAACTGTTAGATAAAAAACAAAAGTATACTGTTTTTTCGCATTGTAATTATATTTATTGTTGCTTTTATATATGCTTATGTATCTACAAATTATTTGCAGCTAACAATTTGTATTACAAAATGCCTTCCAGTTTGGAAACCCAAACAATCATGAAATGTAAAAATTTGAACAGGTGTTTATGAGGATTATTCAGACTAAGGCTTTCAAGATCTAGGATGTTGTTTGTCTGACAATGCTAGGACGCAGTTCTGAGACGTGCAGTTTAAACCAATGCAGAACAGGTTTTAAACCGATTTTAAACCGGTTCACATCTTTTTCTTGTTCTAATTTAGATTCAATCACTTAGTATATTCTCTGAACTAGTTCTCACTAACACCAAACCAGTTTGTCTGAAATAAAACTTGTTGGGTTCTCTAGTCGAAAAGCATCTCCTGTTTTGGTTTGGTTTAGTAATGCATTTCTAAATTAATTTCCTGGAAATCACCATCAGTCTCATGGCCAGAATTACTCTACTGACCCTCCAAGCTGTTTTAAGTTAGAAACTTTAACAATGTAATGCACTCTTTTAATTGCTTTGTTTATTGTTGAATACAATTGAAAATTACAAAAAAAAAAATAGTTTCCACATTTTATTTAATTAATGATCTCTACTCATTATTTTGTAACTCTTTTGTGAATGTCAATAAATAATTAAGATTGTAATAGAAAAAAAATGTGATAGTGTGTTGTTAGCTCTAGTCTTTTTAAATTCATGGATTTACTTGTCAACCAAAGGAACATCTCAATGAAGATATCTGAATGCATGCTATCCATCATAAAGACCCGATTTGAAGGTCCTGTGATGATAACATGCTGTAGTACCTAGCCGAGAACCCTTAACAAAGGATCAGGATCACTGGATTGTGCTGTGTTCAGTGATACATATCTAAAACATTAATGTTAAAATTAATTGTGGCAGCATTTCTTTTAAAGTCCCAATGCAAAAGAAAGAAAAAAAAGAAATGAATGATATAATTAAGAGAGTGGAAGAGAGAGATGAAGAAAGATGAAGGGAATGTATAAAGAATGCAAAAGTATGGTGCTACTATATCAAAACCCTTATTATCAGGCATTAGCAGTGAGGATATAAGTTGATTAAATTTAACAATCAGTTGATTTTGCAGGTATTTTTGGCAAAGGAATTATGGATCAACAAAGGTCCAATTCAATTCAGTGCAGTTTTTGTAAATGTCTAAAACGTGAAAATCTGACAACCCGTTAAGTATAATTTCTTCATGCACTCAAACCTCTAACTAAGTGTTACCAAGTACATGCCATTTTCATCGAGAAAAAAACACAATTTTGATTTGTATATAAATAGATGTTCTGCGACGTGAAGAGTGAAGAATAATTTCTAGGGTTACAAGTAATAAAAAAAATTAAATATATTTTTGGTCATTTAATTTTTAATAAAATTTGAAATTAGTTTTTTTTTTTTGAAATTTTGAATCAATTTAGTCATCCATTTTTTAAAATGTGTAAATTTAGTTATTTTAAATGAATTTTGTGATGTTTATTTAATATTTCAAAAATGTTTCTTAGATAATATTGAAGCAAGAATGTGTGAAACTATGTAAACAGTTCAAATATTATTATTAAAGAAAAATTAATTTCAATTTTTACCAAAAATTAAGAGATTAAAAATATATTTAAAAAAAAAAGATTCATAGGACAATGAAAAAATTGTAATTCACAAATATTTTTCTTTTAATAGTTAAATATGTTTTTAGTCTATCAATTGTTACTTAGAATTGAATTAGTTTGTCTAAAGTTTTTATATGTTTTTCTTTTTTGATATTAAAATGTATTTTTCAATAAATATTAAAGTGAAAATATATCAAACGATGTAAACAAATCAAGTGTAGGGGTGGCAAAATGGACTGGGCCCAACGTGCCAGCCCGTCAGCCCGTGCTAAAAGGAACGGGCTGGGTTGAAGATTTCAACCCGTCAGTCCGTTCTGGCCCGTCCCTTCAAGCCCGTCAACTTGACGGGCCAAAGTACGGGCCAGCCCGTCTTGACCCGTTGGCCCGTTTTAAAAAAAAAAATAAAATAAAAATAATTAAAAAGATTAATTTTTTAGATTATATATTTTAAATGTATAAATATAAAATAGTATTGTAATTTAAATCATTAACACCTACAAATTAAATTTGAATTATTAGTTATAATTGAATAATTTAATATGTAAATTTAATAATTATTTTAACTTATCTAATTAAAAACATTAACTAATCAATTAAAAGTTAAAATAATATTTTATTTGATTAAATATGACTTAAATATATGTATATATAAACAAATTTAAAAAATAAAACAAATTAAAAAATTTGAAAACTAATTAAAAAAAAAAAAAAAACTAGACGGGCCAGCCTGGCCCGGCCCCGTTAGCCCGTCTTATACGAGACGGGTTGTGACTATTGGCCCGTTTCTGTTTGACGGGCCAGCCCGTCCCGGCCTGTTTTTTGACGGGCCAAAACGGGCCGGGCTGGCCCGTTTGCCACCCCTAATCAAGTGGTAGCATGAAATATGTTTGAAACATAAAAAAAAATTTGATGTAATAACGTTAAAATGATTATATTCGTTCATTTTTAAAGTTTAAAGATAAAAGTATAACAAAGTTTAAGAAAAAAAAATTTGAATTTCGTGTCAAAACAGCAGAAACATATTTAACCAATGACTCTAAAGCATGTATTCAATTAATGATTATATGATTGATGTAGCCTTGAAGACTTAACAGCTCAAGCTTAAGGATTTTTTTTTATTCTCAATCAAATGATACTATTTGATGTTACTTTTTTTTTAACCCACAAGTCAACCATTTAATGTGATTTTTTGGCCCTAAAACTTCCTAAAAGCCATTTTTTCTTCCCAATTTCTTGTTTCTAGTTGACTAATGACAAGCTGCTGATACGATTTCTTATCCTTCTCGGTTTATTAGGAAATTATAATAATTTTCAAATAAAAAAAAATGTAGTGCACAAACCATAGGACGTCATTGATCAATTTGCATGTTATTTATTAAATTATTATAATATACTTAGGAGGTTGAAATCTGTAAGAAATTAAATCAATAAACACGCTTTATTGTTGCGTTACGCAAGGCATGAGAAAACTCCCATCATTTTATTTCACAATTAAGTGAATAATCAGTTCATGTATTATATCTATAACCAACTTTTTGACTTGCATCCTCGTTAAATCTAGCTTGCTGAATGAAAAAGATGGATACAATCATTCGATATTATCGTAAAATAAGATATTTTGTTGTAAAATCTAAAGAGAAAACCATAAATTTGCAAGATGGTGATATTCTAAAAAATGGTTTGAATTTTATCGATTAAAGCGACTATTCATATAAATAAGCCATGTTGTTTCGATTAATTATTGAACCACGAGTCATGAATGAAAATGGAATCATCCATAAACAACGCGTCTTTTTGAAAGTTGTTGCTTTGAAGGATAAAAAGATTATAAAAAGAATCTCAAAAGGGTTAGTGATAAGAACACTGATTCTTATCTTCATACACTATATACATATAATTAATCACCGTTTCATCTTTAGATCTCATACGTGTTCTCAATTTTATATAGCCTTTGTCTTCATCTAAAGCTTATATTATGTAGTTAAAAGTTGGCATACTCAAGTTGTTATATCTATAGTTTTTTCCCATTAAATCAAGAAAAAAAATGAGACAATTGGTCATTAGTCTTTATGATTACAAAAATATTAAGAAATAAACTTTAAACTTAATTTAATTTTATAAAATTAATTTTTAAGATGAAATTTGTATTTATATATATATATATATATATATATATATATATATATATATATATATATATATATATATATATATATATAAGTGCGACATTGAAAGTTTTAGAATTTAAAGGGAGTTTATCAAAAAATTTGTAAAACATTTTCAAGCTATTCCAAAATGATGAAGGATCTTCTTCAAAGAAATAATTACCAAGTTCTTAGCCTCGACAGCCTCCTCAAATGACATGTTTCAAAATGAGATGACTTCTTTGAATCAATTTAGAAGAAGACTAAAATCCAACAACCTATATTATAGCCATAGTTTCAGTCATGATACTAGTAGGAATGACAAAAATACATGTGTTTGTGGGTATTCGTGAATAAAATCTAGAGTATTTATTACATGCAAATAATGAATATTTAATACTCGTTTATAAATGGATTGAGTGCGAGTGATATACTATTCATACTCATAGGTATTTGTTACCCAAAAAAAATAAAATTGAAATTAAGTTATATGTTATTAAGTTAAATTTAATTAAAATTAAAATTTAATTTATATTTTATTAGATTAAATTAAATTTATAATTAATTTAATTTAAATTTTATTTCATATATATATATATATATATATATATATTTGTAATTTTAATTAAATTTTATTTTAAAAGTTTATAAAATATTTTTTTTAAAATATTTACATGTATCTACGGATACCCACAAATGTAAGAAAATCCACAAATATTTTTAAAGAGAATACTTATGATTTGTAAACTTTTTTTTTTCTATTTTTTCAAAGCTTCCAACCGCAAAATAATATATATATATATATATATATATATATATATATATATTATATTTTGTAAATTCACTTTATTTTTCATCGATGTGATATTTTTAATAAAAAGTATATTTATTTTTACATTAACTTTCCAGCCTAAGATTTCAAGAACCAATTTCATTTTCTTGTTGTGGTAGAAATGCTCTTTTCTGGTTAATCCAACTAATAAGTTTTGATGTTTTTCTCATCCAACAAAGTAAACAAAGTATGTAAGTAAAAAAAATTGTTTATTCAATACACAATTTGGCCACTTGTTATATAAATAATGTATGTTTTGGAATTCACAATCGCCCTTAACTTCGGCGAATAGCTCAATCAAATGTCAGCATTATTAAAATTTAATTAGGGTTTGGTATAGAAGTCACTATAGAAGACAAACACTATCTAACACAAAAAATCTTAACTTGCATGCTTGCTATATAGGCATGAGTCAAGATTCCAAGTTGCTTTTAATTTAAAAAACGGGTCTCTAATAAATAAATATCTTTTCTTTTTCTTTTTATTTAATCACGATCACAACATTTCAACTTTATACTATACATATGACTCAAATTTCACTATCATTACACTTACCCCAGGAAATAATGACAAAATGTCTTCATCTTTATGTTAACATATATTAATTTTCTTGACATTTTTATAAAAAATAAAGGGTTAAATATGTTTGGTTCCTTAACTTTCAGTAAATTTTGAAATTAGTCTATTTCGAAACTTTGAACCAATTTAGTCATTCATATTTCGAAATATGCGGATTTAGTCCTTTTAATCAAATGTTGTTAGGTTTATTTGATGTTTCTTATACATTTCAGGATTGTATTTGAGTTGTTTATATTGTTTGACATATTGTTGCTTTAATGTTAAGTCAAATACTATTGTGAAACGCGCTTGAAATGTCAAAATAAATTTAACAAAATTTGATTAAAAGAATTAAATTCACGTATTTTGAAAGATAAATGACTAAATTGGTCCAAAATTTTGAAATAGACTAATTTCAAAATTTACTGAAAATGAAGGGACCAAAAATGTATTCAACCCAAAAATAAATAAGAAGGATATATATATATATATATATATATATATATATATATATATATATATTTATTTATATCCATATTTATTACATTAAAATTATAGGTGTTTATGTGTAAGAAATTTAACAAAGTTGTAAATAAATTAGTCGAAAAGAGGTTAATGTTTTTGAGAGTTTGGTGTGTATAACATTATGACTTCGTTAGATAATGTCACATAATATTTTATATTATTAACATAATAAAAAAAATTTAACTTGAATTTGTATACTTTGTCTAGTAAGTTAATATATTTATTTTGTCATGGTTTACTATAAAATATATTGTCAAAGCTTTTGACTTTTACATTTCTACTTTAAAATTTGATGACTTAAGTATATACATGTGTGTTTAATGTTTGAATTGAATGTGTATATGTTTATACCATATCTATTTTGTTTTCCAGATCCCACCCACCATTAATTAGTTTGGACTAAATGGATTAATCAATGTTATAATTAAGAAAACCCAATTAAAATATTGGGTAAAAATTGACTATTAAGTTGGACTAAACTCATTCAATGAACAACATTTGACTTATTTAGCATCACATGACACATTCCAGTTTTAGTTGGCATAGCATATCAAAAGAAATTTTAAGATACTTCAATAGAAATAATATTACAGAGTTATAGTCAACAATGGTCATTTATATCATTGAAAATATATGATAAATATAGTTGTTTCTAATTTTCTCAAATAAATATATCACTATCACATTTATAATTGTAAGTAAGTTTCATATATTTACATGAAAAATTATTCATAAAAAATATTATTGTTCTAAATAAAGATTTGTAAATTTAATATCTATCCATTATGAGGAAAGATATATTTAACACAGGGCAAAAGCCAACTTTGAATGTTATTATTAATGTCGAATTTATCTTGTATTGGTTAGTCCTAATTTTTGATGATTGACTTGGTTTAGTCGATGTTAATTTATTACTAATTTTCAAATTAATTATTTAATTCAAGCATTTTAATATTAATCAAGTCTAACACTCAATATATTTTTATTTTAAAATTTATTTGATCAATGTTAACTTAAATAAATATAAATATTAAAAATAAATAATTTAGTGCATGGTAATATGATTCTAATTTATTTATTTTAATTAGTATATGTTAAGTTGCACTAATTTATTTACTCCTTTGAGTATTTTTAAATGAACCTAAATTAATTAAGTCGATGGTAACATGATATTAACACAAACGTTTATTATTTAAAAAATTAAAATATTTTTAATTTATTTTAAAAGAATCAATATTTTGTATCTGTGTTTAAATTAACTAAACCTACTCTAATAATATAGCAATTTAACTAATGTTAATATTTACAAACTAAATTTGTATATTTTTTAGTAAACTTTATCCAAAAATTAGTTATCAATATAATCACTAAATAAAAATTGGTTTTAGCAGGAGTTTTATTTGTTGTTTTTGAAAATTTTAACCCCTGCTAAATACGTTACACGCGATTTGACTTTTTTAAGTAAAACTAGTGTTATTAACAAATTATCGTCAATTTTGAGTAACTTTTGGTAAAACAAGATTTCCCTGCAATTTCACAATTCCTCTAAATTACCAAGGATTTTATAATCCTCATAAATTACCAGGGGGTTCAAAACCCATAAACTACTAGGAGGTTCCAAATTCCCGCTATTTTCTAGGGATTTCAAACCTTTACTATGTAAGTCATCATTTTTAGTGTTTTTCTTGGGGTTTCGAAACCCCATTAATTTCATCCGTAGTTTTTTTAATGCACGTAAATTGATTTTTTTAATGCACACAAATACATGATATAGTGAATACAAACTTACAGTTAATTCTTGTTTGAATTTATTTATACTTATTTGTTTTCTGTCTTTTATGCAGTGTTCGTTTGAGAGTGTTGTACTGTTTAAGTAAATTTGGGAGAGCGGATTTTGGTAGGTGAGTGTGTTCGGTTTAGATGAATTGAAGGGATAAACAAGAGGCGATTTGGGGGATGGATGGATTATTCCATCCTCTCAAAAGTGCGAGGATACGCAAGTATACTGCATCTATTTACGAAACTACCCTTTAGTTTTGTTGAGTGCATGGAGGGGGAAGAAGATGAGGTGGTTTGGGGTGTGGTGGTCGAGGAATGCCATGAAGGGGTGGCCGTGCGTTGAGGTGGTGCCTAATGTGTGGTTGGACGATGTGTTTGGGTGGTTCTATGCACCGGTGCTGCGGTGTTGTGGTGTTATGAGAGGAGGATGGCACCAGTTACGTAATCGGTGTCTTGGTTTATAAAGGAATGACACCGGTTACGACATCGATGTCGATGGTTTTTATTTTTTTATTTTTTACATTCTGTTTCGTTTTTTTCAGGTGGAGGAGTTGGTTGAAGTCGTCGGAGCTGTGTCTGCACCACTGGTAAAGCTGGAGGGCCGAAGCTGGTGGTTTGTTCGCCGAGTCAAAAAGTTTTATTTATTTTTTATGAGTAAAAATAACTAATTTAAAAATTATTTTAAGAACATCAATTCAAAAATTCATCTCGTTGTACATAAGGGTATTATGGTAACTTAATAAATATATCTATTTTAACAATTAATTTTATCTATCACATCAATCAAATCTTTCACTAATTTTCATAAAAATTATCTCCAAATCCACTCACTTTACCCTCTAAATCCACTAAAAAAAACACAAAAATTCATTCACCCAAATCTACACAAATTCATTTTCACACTCTCCCCTACATCCGTCATTACAAAGGAACACACCCTTAGGCTTTGTTCACTTGGATAAATGGATTTGTGGGAGGGGGAGAAGATGGGTTTGAGTAAATTTGAGAGTGAATTGTGTTTTTTTTTAAGGGATTTAGAGGTGATAGTGGGTGAATTTTGAAGTAAGATTTGTGAGAGTTTGTGAGTGATTTGATTGATATGATAGATTAAAAAATATTTTAATAGATGTAATAGGTAAATTACCATATTGTCCTTTATTAATAAGTAGTATAAATTGATATTTGTATGACTTATAACTACTTTGTTATTTCTTTACTACTAAAATTGAAAAATAAATTTAGAAAAATAATAAAATAATACATTGTTTTGATAGTGTATTGTAATAAATGGGATTGGTTCCAAGTAACATGGGATTGAATCCCTTCTTCCAACTTCACACATGGATCGGTTCCAACTAATATGGGATCGGATCCCTTCTAATATGGGATCGGATCCCTTCTAATATGGCCATAGTTGGATTGGTTCCAAAAATGAATGGATCGGATCCCTCATAGTGGATTGGTTCCGCACTTGAGTGGATCGATCCAACTTTCTTTATTTTCTCCTCCATACACAGCTCATCAACAACCACACTTCATGCATGGATTCCAACTCCATTGTTGATAACCAGGATCTTCTTAATTGTTGTGTTCGTTTATAAAGCATGATATAAGGTAAAATAGTCTTTGCTCGATTAATTGTCTTAAATCTGCTCTCATTAGGCGAGATCGAAAAAATGATGAATCTCACAAATTATTGCTTTCACTCACTCGTAATTCAGTGCAAACAAACGTAATAAACACCTTCTAATCCATCTTCTCCCTTTCCTTCAAACAGCAAATCACATCAATATATCTTGGTGAAAGCTTCTTTCCAAATCATGTTTCAAAAGGTATAATTTTTCTTCAGAGTTGGAGATATAGATTTGTTTTTAGTGTGAGAAAGTGCTGAAAAATAACCTTTGTAACCTAGTTAGGATTTTTATAAAACCTCCGAATTTTACAAGAGATTTGAAAATCCTCTACTATCTGTATCCATTATTGGAGGTTATTATAACTTCTGATAATAAACTCTGCTAAAATTAATATTTTTTGTATTGAATAAGGTGATTTCATAATTTTGTACTCAAACACCTATTTTTCATCTACTAGAAAAAGACAGAGAAGGGAGATTCAATTGGAATCAACTTCACCGATTTTTCCTTTGGTTGCTTTGCCTGAATTCCAAGCTAAGAATTTGTTTGTTCATAATAAAAAAGACACAGATAATAATGATGTGAACATAATTGAGTATGAGTGAGGTTAGGTTTAAATCCTTGAACATATATAAACTTGTTTTGGCTAAGATCGAAATGAGTGCAATGTTTTGTTTTTTGAAGTTGAAGTATGAATTAAGAGTACGTATTCTTTATTTATATGTGATGCTAAGATCTTAGTTAATTTTTTTTTAATGTTCTTAAGAATATTTTAAACTTAATTGTTAATTGGCAAAAAATATTATATTCTATTTATAACAAAGTTGTTAGATAATGTAGTTTAGAAATATGTATGTAAATATTGTTTGATGCTTACGTAATATAAAAATAATTTGATGAAAGCAACAGTGATGCCGGAAACCACACATTAGTAGTAGTTGGTTGATGATTAATTCGTTTGACTTTTTTTTAGAAAAATGGGATTAATTATTTAATTTAACTTCTTTTATTGATGATGGCTTTTGAACAAATTATATAACAAAAAATAACTTTTGACTTTATATTTCGAATTTGGATTACAAAAAATGAATTAAAAAGAAAAGGTCTCTTCTCCTATAATATCTTTAATTTATAGGTTTTACAAAATATTGCACTATTTACTTTTACTTATATTTTTAAAAAATATTAATTCAATTTAAATTATTAGAAAATTATATACTAAGATAATAATATTGATAATTAATTTTCAAATTAATAAATATTATTATTATGAAAATACAATCATTAATCTACAATAACATAAAACTGAAATTTAAACATAACATAATAATTTAATGTTATTAGTTATCAATATAATATTTGCTGAAGTTAAAAAAATGAGAGATCTTTATCTAATTTTGAATTGTTATTAGTTTATTATTTTTTTATGATTTTTTTAAAGTGGTGTATTATAATCTTTATTATTGTGTACAAAGAATATATTTAATTAAAATTTAGATAAATGAAATAAAAAAGTATTTTGAAATATTTTTTAATTTCAATATTTATTTCTTTTATAATTTATTAAAAATAAATTTTAACTTTATCAACTTTATTTCGTTAATGTTTGCAAAATTAATAGATTTTAGTTATAATGTATATACGATTTTCATTATAAGAAAATCTCTAGTTATTGAAGGTTCAAATTAGTTGGTAATGACAAGAATTGAAAGGTAATTTGAGTTTAATGACGAGTAAAAATTAATTGATAAAATGGTTGTCGACAAATTTTTTCAATATATAATAAATACATCGAAAATTACCAACGATAGAAAATCTATGCGTAAATTGTCGTCGATAAGTATTGACATATTTTGGCGTCGATAAAGTTTGTGATTATGTTTTCTTCTTCTTCCTCCTCTTTTTTAGCTTTTTTTTTTCTTCTTCCTCCTTTAATCATTGTCCTCGTGCTCCTCGACTGCCATTGATGTTGCCACGTTGGCCGCTGCCTCCTCTTCCTCCTCCTTCACTTCCTGCTCCAACTGTAATTACAATCACTACACTTCAACAAACCTTCACCAGATGTTGTGCCTTTGCTGTCACTGCATTTTCATCACCGTTGTACCTCTGTAACTGCCTCTACTACTCCACCACCGTCATTGCCATTGATTTTGTGTCTATAATGTTCATTGTATATTTTCACTATTTCCAGATCATCATATAATAGGAAACCTATGAGTGGTCATCATTGAAAATAAATTAAGAGACTAAAAGAACTAAAATTATTTTAGATGTTATTGACAATATATTATAAATAAAATACAAATAAATATTTTTTTAAGGACTTAAATCAAAATTATACACTTCTATCAAACATTCAATTTGAAGAAAAAGATTTGACATAATAAAATAAACAAATCGTATATTGAAAACTGAACATATTTAAATACAAAACTTTTATGGAATATAATATACAAAATTCACTGCCACCAAGAAAAAGAAAAAACTATAATCCTATGAATCCCAACAACGATTTTAACCGATGTATCGAACAAACAGGGACAAACAAAAAGTCAAAGCAACAAGAACCCACGTAGAAGGAAAGAACATAATAACACAAATAAGAGAGAGAGAGAGAGAGAGAGAGAGAAAGAGCCTTCATTTTCTGTCACACTCCTTTCCCTTTTGTTTCGCTCCACACAACACCACACCACCATTAACACCGACTTCAAGCACATTCCTAGCTACCACCTTCAACCTTTGCTTTTTCCTTTCTTTTTCTTTTACCCTTCTCTGTTTCATACAGTTATTAGATAAACAGAGAGAGAGAAAGAGAGAAAAAGTTTGCCACGTCACCACACAGCTTCTCCACCCAATCCAAAGGCAAAGTTTCCAATTTTCCTTCACAACATTAATACACACATACATTCAAATCCCATTGCGTTTAGATTCTGCTGCCTTTGGTTGGATTTTGTTTCTTTTTTTGCCCGGAGCTTCCTTTGTGAAGATTTGATCTCACAGAGAGAGAGAGAGAGGGAGAGAGAGAGAGATGGGGAATTCATTTGGGTGCTCGGCGTCCGGCGAGAGGTTGGTGTCGGCGGCGAGGGACGGCGATTTGGTTGAGGCGAAGATGCTTCTGGAATGCAACCCTGGTCTTGCAAAGTACTCCACTTTTGGGGGTCTCAATTCGCCTCTTCATTTTGCAGCTTCTAAAGGCCATAACGAGGTTTCAATTTAAATTTTTCAACCACCCCTTTTCGTTTTTCTCATTTTAATCTTTCGAAGTTTCTGTCTTTACTGTTTTCGTCGACCCCCTTTTTGATTTTCTAAGCTTCTGTGTCTTCGCCTTTTGATTTTGTAATCTGGGTTTCTGTTAGATTGTGGCATTGTTGCTTGAAAATGGAGCTGATGTGAATTCAAGAAATTATTGTGGGCAGGTACGGTTTCCGTTTTGGTGTTTTATTTTTAAATGTGTGCTTAACATGAAAGGTTGATTTTGGGCTTGGATATAAGTTTTGTGGGTGCTGGTTTTGATTTGATGAATTTACTCTGTTTGATTGCAATGGTGCTATGAATTTAGGTTAACTTGGGTGTTGGAAGGTTATGTTGTGTTTGAAATTGAAATAAGGTTTTGTTCCATGCGTTTGGTGATTATTCACAGATCAGTGATCTGGTGCCCTATTCAATAGCTGTTAGAATGATAATGTCTAAAATTTCACAATTTTATTTGGATGTCTGTTGCTTTTCTTTTTGATGCATGTGTATTGTGTACTGATTCACATATGGTTCACTAAATGAGATTTGGTTTGCTTTTCTCCTTGATTTGCAGACGGCATTGATGCAAGCTTGTAGATATGGTCATTGGGAAGTTGTACAAACTCTTCTGCTCTTCAGATGTAATGTGAGTATGAGTACTTCACTTATTTACTGTGTTCATGTGGGTGAAATTCAATCTCTTCACTGTTCTTTTTTCTCTCCCTCTTTCTGTCTTTTAGTTATATTTGAACTGTTGTATCATATGGAGGCCATAGACATAGGGTTGATTGTTGAGAGTTGAAACTATGTGTTAGATGGGAAGGGAATTATTGGTCTTCAAGTGTATTTTCCTGTTTACATTCTTAAAGTTTCTTTTCAAGAAGAACCAGACTTAGCCAATTTGATTACAGGTTATGAAAGCAGATTATCTCAGTGGGAGGACAGCTCTACACTTTGCAGCCATCAATGGACATGCAAGATGCATCAGACTTGTTGTTGCAGATTTTGTTCCAAGTGCTCCTTTTGAATCTTTACATGCTCGCATGGATGTGGAAGGTGATGGATCAAATGTGAAAAACACACATGAACAAAGGTGTGCCTTTCCTTTTCATTATCTTAATTTTAGAACAGTATTTTACCGGTGCGGTGAATTTCACTTGTGATATTTTCACCATTGGTGACATGTGATATTTTCAACCCATTGTTGTTTAATTGGTTTGGTTTTTTAATGGTTCAAAACCTAACCCAATTCAACCTCATGACACTCACTTTAGTTTTCTTATAGTTTTGTTGAAGTTAAGAATGTTTTAAGGCATGACTATCCTGTAAAGTTGCAATATTTGTATGTTATCTTGCTATTTATTTGCTTCGTTCCAGTGCAGTGTGCTGTCGAGGTTTGTAAATAAAACAGCTGATGCTGGTATCACTGCCCTTCATATGGCTGCATTAAATGGGTACTTTGATTGTGTACAACTGCTACTTGATCTTGATGCTAATGTGTCAGCTGCAACATTTCATTATGGAACTTCAATGGATTTAATTGGTAATTACTTTGGTTTAATTTTCTGACAAATGTATGGTAGTTTTCTTTCCTTGAAATTTACTGATGTGCATTGATACAGGGGCTGGAAGCACTCCATTGCATTATGCTGCTTGTGGAGGCAATTTAAAATGCTGCCAGGCAAGAATTTCTTCAACTTTGATTTGATTTTCTATTTGGTCTTTTCCTTTGAACATGTCATGATGCTTTTATTCTTTCAGATCCTCCTTGCAAGAGGTGCCAGTCGAATGGCTTTGAATTGCAATGGGTAGGTTACTTTAAATGGAAAATTCAGTGCAAAATTTTGCAAGCCTGTAACATAAATGATTTAATCATATGAATTAAAATTTTTGTTCTATAGATGGCTTCCACTTGATGTTGCTAGGATGTGGGGACGTCATTGGCTAGAACCATTGCTGGCACCCACTTCTCAAGCCACAATATCGACGTTTCCTTCTTCAAATTATTTGTCCTTGCCTCTCATGAGTGTGCTCAACATTGCCAGGTAATTTTGCAGTCAATATATCTGCAATCTAGATAATGAAAATGATAATAAGTTTTTTTCCTAACAAAGAAAAATTCATTCCATTGTGATGGACTCTGTACAATCCCAGATATGCTAAATGTGAGATACTGAGATTTCATACTTTTCACTGTTTGTCTACCTCTTAAATAAGTATACATTATTAGTTTTTATTTGTGCATGTGGAGTGTGATATTGAAAAATAATACTTCGGGGAAATGGCTTATGATCTTCAGATTTTTTTATTAAAGAGATCAAACAATAAATGACTTGGCTGATTGATGTTGTTGTCAGTCCAATGAAATAAAATATACTCCCTCTATACCTATTTATAAATTACAAATTAGAACTAAGGTTTGTCCCTTTTTATAAGATCCAATTCATAACTTTCCTTGTATTAGTATTTTTATACTAAGATACCTCTAGTTAAAAGAAAGAAGGTTGTACTAGTAAATGATTATTAAAGAGAGAGAAATATTAATGACAAGGGTTGTTTTGAGAAGCAATATAAATTTAGGAGCAATTTATTGCTACAAACTAAATTAGCAACATTCTTTAATCTTGATAAATTTGGTCATTGAGTCTTGTATAAATAGGAATGATAGATTATCTTTGATGAAATGTCTATCAATTTCAGTGTGTTTGGTCCTTTCATGTTGTACTGGATTATTGACTATGCTCATGACAGACTTGTTATCACAACACAATTGCATAAGAATGTCAACCTTTATTTTGGAGAATTCATGATTTACTTACTTAGTACTATCAT
Source organism: Vigna unguiculata (assembly GCF_037176805.1). Taxonomy (NCBI): domain Eukaryota; kingdom Viridiplantae; phylum Streptophyta; class Magnoliopsida; order Fabales; family Fabaceae; genus Vigna; species Vigna unguiculata. Next base: position 45,009,470 of record NC_140795.1, on the reverse strand, counting down.
TAAACTTAATTCATTGATTTTAGACAGGATGGAAAAAGATTAGCACAAATTTGAAACGACTTCAAATTTACTTTTCATAATGTATGTCTGTCATAGGGGTACGATTTTCAATAAAAATAACAAAGTATTTTGCTTCAGAAATAGATTCTAAAACAGGCTCCCAAACTTTAGAGTAAATTAAGTTTAGAGTAAACATCAGAGGCAAATGGGAAATTACTTTTTTTACCACTAATGGAATTGGTTTCACGATGATGTTATAACAATTGACAAATATCACATGTCTATTCTCGATACCTGATTAGTTTGAAATTTGTCTCATCTTCATCCTCAACGGGCAACGGGCATACCTGTATCCATGTTGGTAGCCGTTTAGATATATATTAAATAACGTTTTTTTACTAAAAATAAAAATCAAATTAAATGAAATGTTCGATATTATTAAGAATTTAATGCTAAAACAACACATTTTATTCTCTTCAATGCTAAATAATGAGAAAATTGTGATTGCATATATTTCAAAATTACTTTACTAAAATTTGAAAAATTGAGTATTACCCATACTCGGATCATTGTTTGGTCAATCTAGATATTCCCCGTCAACTTCGATTCGACACAAGTTTGGACAATATCTGCATGTACAAATTTGTTAGTCATCCCTGGTTGATAGTAATATTAGTTGGCCTCTATCAGAAAAAACACAGTTGCTATGTTCTCATGATATGATTGCTCACAGTACTTGCTAAATTGAATGTATTACTGCTTTTGGTGGTCTCCATTATAATGTACTTATGATATCATGTTTATCATATTGTATCAAATGATGCTCAATAGAGGCTAATCATGAATGTGACGAGCGAAACACATATTTACTTATGTTTGTCTCAGTAACTAACTCACACATCTTTGGTATTGAAGGGATTTATTGTATATAAAAAGGTGTAGGCTAAGACAAATGCTAACAACAATGGCTTTCCTTAAGATATTTATGCTATTGTATGATTCTTAAAGACAGCGAGATAATTACCAAAAGATGGAGTTATCAACCCTCGAAAGAGAAGGAGAAAGAGAAAATTACTTTTGTTTTTGCCAATGTTGTCCTTTTCCTGATATTCCAACTTAGAGTTAAATGCTGAAACATGTCTCTGTTGTTTATTCTCGATGCAAATGCAAGACTGATTTGAATGACTGCAGAGACTGTGGATTGCAATCAACTGCAACCTCCTCCTCCAGTGAAGTTGATGTTTGTGCTGTCTGCCTTGAGAGGTCATGTTCTGTGGCTGCTGAAGGTACTCCATTCAATCTATCTCTTTATTTTTGTCTTCTTTTCTACAAGAGGATATTTGATGAACTGCACAGGCACACTCAGAAAAGATGGATACAAAACTCACCATTTTTAAAACCTGAAAACACAGACAAATAACTTTCACCACTCAGAAACTTGAACAAATTTTCAAAACAGCTTCAAAATCAAATTTTAAAAGCTATCCAAATCAAACAAATCCTGATTTCAAGCGTTTTACATGCAGGATGTGGACATGAGCTTTGTGTAAGATGTGCACTTTATCTTTGCTCAACGAGCAATGTTTCTTCTGAAACGTGTGTTCCTCCTGGCTCTATCCCTTGCCCTCTTTGCAGACATGGAATTGTCTCCTTTGTGAAGTTACCAGGTTCCCAAGCAAAAGAAAACAAAATGCACGTGTCTCTCAGCCTCTGTACCCCATGCATGCTACACCCACGTGACCTAGATCACTCATCATCTCTTTCTCATACCCCTGAGATTCGAAGGAACCGCGTAGCTTCAGTTCCATCAGAGATGCTTTGCCCTGTCACTTGTACTCCATTTCCTTCTGTAGCTATTCCTCTCTGCACTTGCAATGATGGTCCTTGCCCTACATTTGAATCGCGCGAAGCAGCCGATGAACCGGTTCGTCGGTCACAAGCATCGTCGACGATGGATCAGGAGAAAATGGAAGGTCCAAGGCTTGATAAAACAACATGTTCAGGCATGTTTTGGGGTAGAAGAAGTTGCAGCAGGGAGCATCAATGCAATTCAGAAATAAATGCTTGAGACATGATAGGTTGGTGCATGGCCATTCTTATTTTGTGGATACTTCATACAATCTTAGATCAATAAAGGAGTCTATAGTTTATCTTCTTAACCAGCCTCATATGGTGAAAATCCAGTGTATGTATATGTCAGAATCCCACCACCTTTTTAGTGCCAAGATATGATATTCTTAGTAGAATTAGTATGAGCTGGTTGCTATTGCAGTTTAGTTGGATTTCATTTTTATCATAGGAAACTAAGTGTTCTTTCAAAGGAAGAGAAAGAAGAAAAATACCCTTCTGTTTTGGCATGTCTCAGATTTGTTTCTGTGTAGTATATTTTGTTGTAATTTATCTTCATAGGTTTACAAGAACAAGTTTGAGTAATGTAACAGCTTGTTGCTGGATTTGTAATTGATCTTGTTGTGAACTGGAGAATGTTTTTCCTATCAACACTAATGTTATGCAGAGTACTTGTTCAACAGATTTTGTCCCTGCATTGTTTTTGTTTCTGTTCATAGTTATTTGTCTATGTTATTATTAACATCACCATTAATGGCCCCACTAAGTAAGTGAGGAGGTGAATGATGCATATAGAAGAAACATAGTGGGATTGAAAGAGTATTTGAATTTGTCTAAGGTTGTTGGAAGTCACATCCAACTAATGAGATGTTGCCACGTTTGAAATCCGGATCCATAGAGAAGGCGACACGCAGGCTCTCTTTATAAGGGCAATTATTATTTTGTTTGCTGTGTTGGAAGCTTTTGTTTCTTTCTTCTTCCATAGTTTTGCATAGAATATGCATAATAACCATTCCTCACTTTTCAGAGAATGCGTGCGAACGTGGGTCGCCACCAAATAATTCAGCAATTATATTCATGCCTCCTTTCTAGATACATATGTTATTCATAATAATGCTATACTCATCAATAATTCAAATCATGATATGTTAATATAATTAAATGTGTGTTAAGTTTCATGCTAGATATTTCATGCAATATCATTGAATATGTGTTGGTCTCACATTAAATAAAGGATTATAGTCATGAATAGATTGTATAAATTGAAACAAAGTTTTGATAAATTTTACATTGGCGTAAAGATTTCATATAATTGTGTAAATATTATCTTTCAGTAATTTTTGAAATTAAAAATAGTTTAAATATATTTATTTTTTTCAATTTAAATTAGTGATAATGAAACTATTGATGTACCGAAGTAATTTCATTTGAACATATTATTTCATTTTATATAATACAAACATTCAAAATAAATAAATTATATATTTCAAAAACCATATTTTAATATATAGGTCGGTTAATAGGTAAAGCAGTAGTTCTGTTGATGGGTTTGTGTAAAATATTCTAAATTTAATTTGGACAAAATACATCATTCGGCAACAATATTCTTTTTAGTGTGACATATTTTTTAGTTAAAGATTAATTCCATCAAGAAGTCGTGATGATGGATCAAAGAACATAAATTATAGAGTGTGCTCACGACATATTATTAATGAAAACAAATCAAATGTCGAAAAATGTAACTAACTTCTCATAAAAATCTTTTGGTTTTTTAAAAGAAAAACTAATACTACATGAAAACGACAGGGATAAAAGATTATCCATCCAGTTTAAAGCTTCAACTTGATATCACCATTTTTTTGTCCTTTTGTATTTTAGACTTCACTTTCTTTTCTTCGTACTTTGGTGTCAAGTTAGTCATTCCTTAAATTTTAATCCTTGACTTTAACTTCATCAATGTCTACAACAGTAATGGATTATTGGTTAATGAACTATTTTGAGGAGTTCGTATCCACACCAAATGGTATGTGAAACACTTGTTCTACCATTGATTCATATATATATATATATATATATATATATATATATATATATATATATATATATATATATATATATAACCAAAAAAAATGATAGATATGCATGTGATGGCAATACTGGTTTGAATGGTGAAGAAATTGAACTGATAGAGCATGAAAAAATGTAAGTAACAGCTCTGGTAAAGCTATGTTCTTTCCTGTAACAAATCATAGATTCTTAAAAGAAACATAACACTATAGTTTGGTCCCCAACTTCTCATAACCTAGAAAAGCTATAAGTACAAAGTACATCAAGAATATCTACTACCTTTTAAACACCACCAACCTCCAAAAGAAAATTGAAAAAGAAAAACTCAAGAGAGGAAGAGATTTCATAAAAAACACAGCCTAACCTTATTATTCAACCATGCCAAACCCTAAGAAAACCAGAGAAACAAATCTCAGATACTTGAGATTGAAACAAGTAATAACTTTATTAACTGAAACCCTTTTCTTTTTTTTTTGCTTCTTCTTCTTTTTCTTCTTCTGGAGCTGGAGTCATCACCTTCTCCTTGCAGCAGTTTCTCTTTGAGCATTGAAGTAAACTGCAGCAACTGGTAGACCAAGGCCATTCTCTTCCGAGAATCTCCTTGTGTTGAAACGGTCTCTTGAAGAAGGAGCTCTCACTGTTTGTCTTCCTCTCTGCTTGAACAAGATGAACACATATCTGTGGATTCCTATTACTGGTTTTGGACTCTCATACCCCATAATCTCTTTTCCTGTTACCAGTTTAACAGTTCCCTTTTGTTAACAAAAAATGTCCTTTTTACACGCATCTTTTTATAATAAGCATTACCCTTAGATTAAGAAATACTGATAATAATAATAAGAATCAACACAGTGTGGGGTAAGACAGTGACTAACCAAAAGAGACATCTGTGGTGCCAGGGATATCTGTAACCATCCTGATAAATTGTCACCAAGTTAATAATGGAATTCATATAGTACAAAGAATATAGAAGAAAAAAAAAACATGGAGAGTTTGAGTTTGATAATACACAAACCAGTGAAGATGTTCCCTTAGATATGGATCACTAGGACTTGGAGCATCTGGGTCTGTCATGATCTAAATGTTCCATTTGACACATAAATACCCTGAGTTAACTACCACTAATAGAGGCATATGATCAAACACATAGATGGGGTGAATGAGTGATGATTTTACCAAGGTATAAGCAGTTCTCATGTCATCACCACCAATCTCCACGCGTGGTTTGGCCATAACAGTAGAAGGCATTAACTCATGACCATTAGCAACTTCCTTGGTGGAATATGTCACATTCATTCTCACACTTGGGCTGAAAATGTCAACCACTTCTCCTATCACTCTTCCCACAGAAAGTGGTTCCATGACCCTAGACATGAATTGGAATGAAACTAAGAAAAGGGAAAAACTTTGTGAAGAAGGGCACATGAGAAGTGAGATTTTGAAGGCATTTTATAGGCGCCAAAAGGGTTTATGAAGGGAAATAAAAACCATGAACTTGGCTTGGTTTAGAAGCATAAAGAGAGATTCCATACACGCTTATCTATTTTGGGAAAGAACACACTGTTTAAGTAAGCAATTTGGGTTCTTCAAAATTGTCAAGGGAACATGCTAGAGTAGAGAGAAATGATGAAAAATGCTACACATTTATTTATTTATCGCTCTGAAAAGCTTGATGTTGTATTGTATATATCAGTTTTTGTGTCTGATAAACCGTAGAATCTACTATGTGTCCTTAACGTATTGGCTGAAGCAGACTCAAGAATTTGTGCTATTTGTCCCGATACATTATTATATCTTTGGCGAATGAGAATTCAACTTTTCCACAAGGTGCTCAATTACATGCACATGATTTATCATATCAATGAAAATGAAATCTTATCAAGTTTAGGATTTCTATTGTAAATTCAGCGGACAAACAAAATCTAGTTGGAAATTTCTTCACTAATAAACCTCTACTTAATATACATTAAAATGAAATATATATATATATATATATATATATATATATATATATATATATATATATATATATATATATATATATATATATATATATTGGTTTAGCTTGATACTCAAACCGATATAAAAGACATTTTTTATTAAAATAATTTAAAATTTAAAAGAATAAATAAAATACTTAATATTTAAAATAAGTCAATAGTATTAATTTCAATATAAAGATATAATGATTTGAATTATAAACTTTGATACTTACATAGGTTTTGATAATATTTTTTTTATTATTTTTTTAGTTATAATTATTATTTTTAAAAGTAAGTTGATTCATAAGATTGTAGTCTAAATGTTAAATAGAATAGATAAACAGAGACCTACTTCAATTTAAGTCATTATTTTTTTTATTTAACTTGACCTATTTTGAGGACCGTTCGTACTAACTCATCGTATCACACTTCTTTTAACAATTTAATAAATATGTTATAATTTGATCAAGACTATTTTACTTCTGAATATTTAATATAATATTGACATGTTAATTTTCATATCATCACAGTATATTAATATACATGCAAATATATGAATAAGATGATTATATATCAATACTATATTTATTAAATATTGAGTGTTAAAATTTAGAAGTTGAAATTCTAATTTTTGAATATATATATATATATATATATATATATATATATATATATATATATATATATATATATATATATATATATATATATATATTGTTGAAAGGGCAAAAGGGGCCCATAAACAATCTTACAAATCACATTGCAAGTAGGGTGAAGTGAAACACGTAATTTTGTAGGGAACCACGCATGACAAGACCTTACATTCTTGATTATTATAACTAATATTTAATTTGAGATGATCAACATTTATTATGGCTAGAAAGTGTTGTGAATTGCATGCAAAATATTGTGAACAATTATTAACTTCTCTTATTTACTTATACTTATTAAAATATACATACAAATTTTAAATATTTCATCTCATTCCTATTTTAGAGAGTATATACAAATAAACAAAATTAGGTTTACATCCATATAAGAAAAAGTTCAAGTATTGGAGGTAACAAAAATCCGCGTACACATTTATCAGTTTGTCAATTATAATCGATTTTGGACACCAAAATCGCGTTCAGGTCATAATCGATTTTGGGTTTGGTAACTTATTCCATTTTCAAAATTTACTGCGTGGTGTTTGGACAAGAAAAAGATTAACGTTTTCCATACAACACGTAGCTCCACGTTAACGTGACTTATAAGCACACATCATGTAAAAGCAGAATTGGTTTCGAAAAAATATTGCAAAGTATTATTTTGCTGAAAAAATGCTCTAAATTTACGATTCTTTTTTATTTGAGAGAATAATTTTTTCTAAATATAGAAAAGATAATATGGTGTGGAGTCTTTATTATTACCTATATACACACACACACACACACCATTGAATGTTATGAAGAGAATAAAAGTTAACCTAAAAGATAAATCTTATCTAAGGGATAAAAGACAAAGTAATCGCTCTCAACACTTTCCCTCAAATCGTTTACGTGTTAAATGCATGTAGCATATGTAAGTTATTCACCATGGAATCCACTTTCTTTCAATTGTGGAACTCTAGAAACTTTATCTACAATGAAATGGAACCAAGCTTTGTGTTCCCACGTAGAACTATCATCATGGATCGTACACGTACTCACTTGCCATAATTTTCTTCAACAAGTGTACTAGGTAGTCATCACCTAAGTCAAATTGTGATCAAGACATCACTTCTACGGTATTTCTTTAAATTGAATGCTGAAAACGTATTTGTACCGTTAAATAAAATTTAATCTTATAAAATCTCTTTATAAAGTGAAGTATATATATACTTATATCTTATATTTTATCTTTATATTTAATCAAATATAGAATTTTCAACATTTTCTCACACTAAGTATATATTTGAGTTTGAGACTAAATTTATGTGAATGAAATAATATGCCTGACAAATAATAAATTTTGCTGGTATAGACTTTAACAAAATTATTATAGGTGTAAGATAAAATTTCCATACATTTATATGCAGTTTCAACTTTTGCTTTCTTGGTTTGTTCAATTTCTCTAGTTTTTAAAACTTTGTTGTTTTTCAAATTTGATCCTATGTAATAATGAAAATGAAATGTCCTTTTAAGTTATGTTCTTGTAAGGTTAAATATATCCTACAAAGATCTTCAATCTCTCTTCTAGTGTATTTCAAACTTCACTTTAGCACTTTTAAGCCGAGATGTCTCAAGTCCTGTTTTCTACAAAATCGAATGGGATGTGCGTGCAAAAAACACTCTTTGTACTCTGAGGCTCAAGTAAGCAAAATACATCAAATAGTATTAAATGTTACAATAATAAAATGAGTCTGGTCTGCATGACTATTTATCTTGATTAAGTATACTTAATACTTTTCTAATATACTTTAGTCATTACCTTAACTTAATCACATTTTGTTACTGATCGTTATAATGTTGCTCCGACTGATATGATATTGTAAGGTCCAAATATACTTAGACCAAATACATATCAGTTCAGATAGTCAATATATTCTCGAGCACGTGTAGCACAAATTTAATCATGTTATAGTTTTCGATTGAATGGCAAGCTCTCATCCAATGTAAACACAACATTTTTCTATTCCATACTCATATGTCCTATTTTGAATATATCAATACGAGACCTTCGACAAAATCCACAAAAACATATTTATATTCTTTGTTTCACCCTTATTCCACAAATCATATGTATTATTACTATTAAAATATACATTTCCAATCAAACTTTTAAGATTATGCTAAGCATTAGCATCAAGTCAATCATAGTAATTAATGAATATAAATGTGAATTTTTATGTCTGGAGAATGGACATGTCAATTGTTCCAGTAGAATCAATTTCTCCTAGATTCATGTCTCACAGGTGGCCGGTTCAGGTTAAAAGAGATGCTTAAGATTCAATAAAAAAAAATAGCATGATGGACCCTTTTCAACAAAATTAACTACTTTTTTTGGCTATTATATATTCTGCGAATTCTCATGAAGAGTAAGAGGGAACAAATTAATGTAATCATTTCATTCCGTTAGTATGCAAATTATCTTGTTCCGGATGTTTTTTTTTTTTCAAAAAGAATTATGTTATAACAAAAAATGTGTTAATTAATTTAAATAATATAAGTAATTCCAACTACCGGATGAAACAGAGTGTCCAAAAAAACTTATAATTTGACTCTGATACCAAGTTAGAAGTGTACTTTAAACCTAACTCAACCCTACAAAATCAGTTTATAAAGTGAAGTTTGCACCTCACTTATATATTGTGAATTGATCTCATGTATAGTAAATGTGGGACTTCTCAACAAAAAGTGAAACAATTTTAAACGAATTATTAATTTGATAACTTTTAAAATATATATTAATTCAGTTCTATATATTTAATATTTGATCGTAATTACTCACGAACGAATATAGGTCTTTTGTTGAATATTTGGAATTATTCATCTTATATATTTTCAAAATACATTATTTTTTATATATTAATTTTTTAAAATATTTTAAAATATCAAAATGAATATATTTAAAATTTCCAACATATCTATAACCTAGAATCCAAATTTCTAGCACAGAATCTAAATTTGTTATTCACTGCTTCGATGATTCATTATCCATAAATATTGAAAAAAATAAAATAAAAATAAAGGAGAAATAAACGATTGTAGGAGAGACGTGTAAGAATAATTTGAAGTGCATGCAGAATTATTGTATAAAATTATAAAATTTGATTTCCATAATGAGAGATGCTATTTCTGCGACTATTGTATTAGTTGTCAGAAGAAGAAGAAGAAAAACACTTTATCACAAATTATTGGTTTGATGTATATATTCTTTTCCCCACTTCTTCAGAAACACACAGAAGAAGACGCAAAGAAAAAGAAAAGGAATAAGCACAATTGAACAGCAAGGAAAATTCATTAACCACTACTAATAATTTATCATATTTTCAGCTTTCTATTTTTCCTCCTAATATTTTTTCATTACATTCTTCTCTCTGTTTCCCCATAACACATGGAATGACTTTTTTTCACTCTCCATAATATTTTTTTTTTTATCAAAATTGATTTTGTTCTATATTTTTAAATTCATAAATATAATCTTCTAATTTAAAAAATAATTTCATCTAATTCTTTTAATTTTACGACGGTAAAAGGCATAATTTTAGAAACTAAATTTATTAATTTAAAAATGAAAGTGAAAATTATTATAATTTGTTTTCATAAAAATGTATTATTTTCTTCCTCATAAAGTAACTAACATATGTATGATTGTTCATTAGTACTTTCATACATCACATCAATTTTAAGGTAATATTTTGTTTTGCCTGAATATATTTTGTATTTTTTTCTATTGTTAATGTCTATGACAAGTGTGTTTATTAATCATTCTTATGGCTATATTTAATTTATTTTTTTCAAACAATTATTTACTGACAAAACAATTACTTATATTTTTTTAAGCTGTTAATAATTCTTTTTAAAATAAATAGTGATTTCTGGAAAATTATTTTTGCTCTAAAAATAATCACATTGGTATTTAAAAATTGAAAAAGAATACGAAGATATGTTTGAATTTTAATTTATTTGCTTATATTGATTTTTGAAAGTGCTTTTTAAAATCAATTTATAACCAATGCTTTCTAAACCTCAAATAGTGTATAAGCAGAGTTCGAGATAATTTAAAAGACAAAAAAATTTAATTACTCATTTAATATCTATATAGTTATGTAAACTTTATTTCTTATATTTAACAACTATGCACTTTATAGTCTCTTAATACAATTTTAATCTTTTAACTCCTATTCATATTATTTGTGAACTCTTTTAATATCTCTAGCATCAAAAGTAGTAATAAAGACTGAAAGATTATAATAATATATTAAAAAACAAACAATTTCTAAATGTAGACATTAGAAAGGTAAAGCTTGTTAAAAGTAAAAGAGTTTTTTACTTTATTTATTTTAAAATAGATATTTATCTCTACTATATTTTTAATAAGATGACATTCACATTGCTTCTAACTTTGAAGAAATATTTTCTTATATTTTTAATTAAATATATTCATCTTAATTATATCTTTTTAAAAATGGTACTATTTTAATTTTATTTTAAATTATTATATCGACTAAAATTTAGATAAAATTTACGAAGATTAAAAGTTAAAGTTTTAAAATATAAAAATTAAATAATTATATAAAATAAAAACATTTTTATAAATAAAATTAGAATTTTTTTATTAAAAACACAAGTCGAGTTGTAAAAAGAAAAAAAATCAAACTTGGGAGTCAATTCACCATGACTTCAAACTAGATCCAACTCAAAATAAAAAATATTTTATAATAAACAAAAAAATTGGATCCAATCCATTTACCATTTAACAAATTTGATTGTGCATTAAATAATTACAATAAATATTTGTTTAAGTTCATACTCATTTAAGTTCGCATCCTACCTAAATTCGCATTTGAAAAGAGAGAATTATCGGATGAATAATTTTGTGACTTTATTTTCAGAAAAAAATTATGTAAAGTCATTTAAATTTATATTTTGTTACATTTTATTATATATATATATATATATATATATATATATATATATATATATATATATTTATTATATAGATAGATTGAGAAATAAAGTATATGAATAAAATAAATAAGTTCCTCTTGTAACATATCTCTTATATCTATCATATATCTTATATCTCTCATATTTTTACAATCTCTAAAAAATTTCAACACTCATAATATTCTATATTATAATTATATGACAGCATCCCAACTAAATCCGCATCAAACTCTCAAGATCAAAATGTGAACTTAAGCGAATGTTTATTATAATTGTAAAGCATAACTTTGTGTATATCAAATCATGTTAGAGGCAAAATTTGTAGTTTAGCCAAATAGATTCAATTTGTATATCAAATCAAGTATCATGGTCAGGCAAATGTAAGTATTGTTTAATATGTGGTTTTTCCGAGAGCATAACTGTTGTATGTATGTTCTTCTTATTCGGTAAACTTGTGCTTGAATAGAAATAAGTGAGTATATTTTGTCTAGTAAGATTTTGCTAGGACAATGAGTATACTTCGTCGGATAGACACAAGCCTTAAAGATTTCAAAGAGTCTACATGTCAAAGTAATATATGATTTAATCTATAGTGTATCATTTCTAATTAACTAGACTATGTTTTCCTTAAACATGTAGTTTGTATGAATTCAAAAAATAAGAATAAGCCATAGTTCCTCTATCTAATTGTAGCCTATTATCTTTAAAAAAAAATTAAAGTACAAAGATATATACTATGATTCTTTTATATATCTAGCTTAATATCATTAAAGAAAATTTATACAAAAACTACATAGAAGTATGCTGTAGTTCTTGTATAAATCATAACTATCCCAAATTGTATGAATCTAAGTAGTTTCAGCATAATTTATTTTAGAGTTAAATGCATTTTTAGTCCCTGAATTTTGATGCGAACTTAGAATTTGTACATGTCCAAAACTTTGATACATTTTGATCTTCAAACCTTTAAAATGAATAGATATAATCATTTTAACTCAATTATGTCAAATTTTTTGACATGTCAAACACGTTTCATCTAGAATTTAAATTATTTACATCGTTGAAAGGTTTTCACTTCAATGTCAGCAAAGAAATGCGTTTGACAATAAAAAAGACTTTAAGGTAACGGGGTTAAAATGATTATTTTCATTCATTTTTTAAAATTTGGGGATCAAAATATATCAAAGTGTTAGATAATGACAAATTCCAATTTCACATTAAAATTTGGGGACTAAAAATATATTTAACCTTTTATTGTATGACTTAATTACTTGTTTGGTTCCCACTTTAGTTTGAACGTTTCAATGTGGTCTCTGCTTTTTGAAAAATTTCAATTATGTCATAAATTTTGAAACAAATATCAATTACGTCTTAACTTTTGAAAAAAAAAATGTCTCGTCATTAAAGAAAAACTTTACTAACAACGTTAGCAACATGCCACATGTCAATTTGTGTGTTTTTTTAATCTTTTATTTTTTTAATTTTTTGTAAAAATTGTTTGTTGCCATATGTCAGGTCCTTGGTTTGACATGTGACACTCTCATTACCATGTACGTGACAAGGCAATGTCACGTGACAGTGTCGAATGTCATTGTTTTTATTTCAATTTAGTCTCTATATATGTATATTTTTTTATTCAATTTAGTCGCTATATATATATATATATATATATATATATATATATATATATATATATATATATATATATATATATATCTTTTTAATTCTTTTTCTTTTTAAAATAGAGTAATATTATCTTACTCCAATTTGAAACCAAATTCATTATTTGTTACATTCTAAAACATAATTTATCAAAAACATTTTTGTTTAAAAAATAAAAATATTTTAAATAGATAAATTTAATAATATTTTAATTTTCTAAGTCAAATAATTCGTGTGTCAATTAACTTCGTTCACTTAACTCAAATATTTCCTAAACAGTAAAGTGATAAGTTAAAAAAATAGGAAAGCGAAAATAAGTAAGTAATCAAATTTAAAAACTTCATTTCTTAAAATAAATAAAAAACAAACTTTCAGTTAAACTCAAATAAATAAATTAATTAAATTTAACTCGTTTTTTTGTTTCACAAGCAAGCATAAATTGTCGGTGATGGATTCGACTTAACTCGTTTCCTTCCCAATAAACAAAATATAAGAAACATTTTTAGATATGGTTGCGGAGATTGGAATAAGTTTTGGGTTAGGTTATCATCCTAGAATGGGCCTTTAACCACACTAGGCCCGAAACCTAAAAGTCTTAAGACAATTTCGTTTTGCGCCCCATATTTTTGTTGTGCACCCTCCATTTTATTCAAATGGCCATTTCGACCTTCTTAATTTATTATTCACTCAAGTTTCGTTGTTGTCCTGCTATGGTATTGTTAGTAGTAAGTTATTGTTTCGAACATTGTATTTGGCAAAGAAAATGTTGTTTACATTTTTTTGGTATAAGTTATTCCCTATTTGTTCATGATCATACAATTAACATTAGAATTATAACATTTTAAATATAGTATAATTTGTAATATAATATAATTGGTTTGGAATAACAAATAAATTTGTCTTCGTAAATATTTTTTGAAATTATCTCCATTTTGACATGAAATCTTCATATTATTTGAATATAAATATGAATATAAGTAATACTAAATCTTTTTAAATTAGACATGAGAATAGGATGCTTATTTACATATTCGTCTTGACTTCATACTCATTTTAATAATCATCTCGTATCCATTTAAATTATTAAAATATATTCATAATTTATTAAATAACTTAAAAAACCTTTATATATATATATATATATATATATATATATATATATATATATTAGTCAGTTTTGAACCTTTCTTCTTTTCTTTACACACTTTTTTCTTCTTTTTTTTTTAATTTTTTGATTTGTTTATATCCATCAAATTCACTCACATCTCTAAATTACCTTTTTCTTCTCGTCAAAATTGATTGCACTTTTTTTCTTTATGTAATTATATTGAAATAATGAATTAATAATTTAAATGAATCAAATACTTTTAGGTTTACATTTGATTACTTTTACTCTTTTTATGTAATTTTATTTATTATTTATTTATTTATTTTACCTGAAAATATTTATTTACTCAAATCTTTATTAATGTATGAAAAAAAACATTTCATTATAATTTAGAGAACAAAAGTTAAGAAATATCGAGATACTTTGAATATTTTTTTAAAACTTTTTAATAACATTTTTAACTTTATCAACTTTGTTTTTTTTTGAATTTTCAAAATTAATATTTTAAATTCAAATAACTTGATATTTTTAAATTTAGCCATTTTATTAAATTAAAATAATTATTTATAATAAGAAATTACTTACAAAATAAATTAAAACTGTCTATTATAAAATTGTTATAAAATTATAAAAATTATTTATATTTATTTTTATAATTATGATTTTATTTTTTTTGTTTAACCATTTTTTAAACTAAAATAATGATCTTACCAAATTTATTCTTTAAGCGACTTTTTTCTAAATTTAACTATTTTTTTAAAATTAATTATACTTTAAACTAAAGTAACTATTTATGATAAAATTTTTCCCGTAAAATAAATAAAAATATCTATAATAAAATTGTAAACATTATTTTTATTTAATTTTAAAATTGTAATTATTTAATTTTTTTCTATTATAAAAATAAAAAAATGAACATACGTACGTGTTTTGACTAATTATATTAAATTAGCTTTCAAATTACAAATTTGAAAAAGATACCATGATAGAAAACTTTTAGATAAAATGGTTCAAAGTACATTCTTAGAATACGTATAATCTTAAATATATTTATGAATCTAAAAATATATTTTAAATTATATTTATTATGAAATATGTTTACAAATTAAAAATATATTTTCAAATCTAAAAATATATTTTAAAATATATAATCTAAAATTATATTATAGTTAGTATAATTCAAATATATATAAGATTGAGAATTCAAATGTTTGTTTCACATTAAAGTATAGAAAGAAATGAAGAGAATGTAAAAAAAATGTTGATATAGAAAGAAATGATGAGGATGGAAGAATAAGTAACCAAGTTTCAATTATTAGCCTCATTAAAACCCTAATAGAAGATGATAAAGATGATAGGAATAAATAAAGGTGGTCAATGCAATGAAGATGGAAGAATTGTTAATTCAAAAATTGCAGCTGAAAGTGATAGATAGACATTGATGGATAGAGTAAGTGCTCCCAAAATCATTTCAATTTTTTATTCAAAATATCTGCAACTACACCCTCTTTTTTCGAAAACAAAAGAGAAAAAGTGTTTTGGTGCTTTCAAAATTTAATCCTATTTTTAATTTAATAATCAATTTTTTTTTCAGAAAATCTCATAAAGTTCCACTTTTATCATATCTATGTGACCATAAGATCTTCTGTTTTCTTCCCTTCAATCATTGAACCTCGTTGCCCGTATTTGGAAAAGTATTATTACAGTGTTTTTTTTTTTTTTTTCCTTTTGGTAAAATAATAATGCATGCATGGATAAAACATGAGCTTATAACTTACCCATTCATTTTATATATATCGTGGATATTTCTTATTATAATTATTGAAAGATATACAAATTTATCTTACATTATACAGTGTAAAACTATTAGTCCATTTAAAGTATAAAATATTAAACAGTGACTAAATGTAAAGGAGCAGAATAACGTTAATTTAAAATAACGAATTAGCTAGAGACCGAATGTAAATGAATCAAAAATCAATTAAAAATATACTAAACAAAGGTTGAATGTAAATGAATCTAGCACTTGAATATGTTATTTGATGATTAGTCGTATGTTTTCTCATTCGGTTTTAAGTTCATTCTTCTTTAACTTTAGTTATTTGAAAATTTCTGAAAGTACATTGAATCAAAGTGAATATTGATAATATTGCAAAAGGTTGTATGAGTTTGATTGCTTGAGGTGGTATTTTTAGAGGTAGTAAAAGAGAATATATTTGTAGTTTTTATGTTTTTTTAGGCTTTCAATTTTTTTTTATAGATTTATGCGAGTTATTTATGCTATATATGAAGTGTGTTCAGATGGAAAATTTCTTACGTTTTTTTTGTTCGAATGTGACTTAATTTTCATGTACTTTTAATATCATCTTGGACTAAGATGGAAGAAGTGCTTAATTCTTTCTAGAGATGGAGCTCATAATTTCACATATTTTTAGAAAAAATCATTGTGCTGATAAGTTAACTAATATGAGTTGGGTAAATAGATTTTTTTAAAAATAATATTATGTTTTATCTTCAAGTATTGGTTTGAATTTTTTTTAATAATAGATATCAACTTTCAATATACAAGGGAACTTAGTTTTAGTTTAAAAGTGTGTGATGTATTCTTTGATCATGGGTTTTGTTTGCCTCCCATGATTATTTATTTTATTTTTATTTATTATTTAATAATAAATGTACTTTGAGATGTTAGTATAGTTGAAATGTCAAAAAATGTAATAATGCATAAAATGAGCTTTTAATTAAAAAATAATAATACAATGAAGTCAACTTAAATTAACATATCATAGAAAGGTCAAATTAAATTAACACAAAACACCAATTCAAAATAACATGCTAAACAAAGGTCAAGTATAATTGAACGTAATAACATCTATTTTAAATAACATATATCAAACTAATGTCAAATATAAATGAACACAACAATATCAATATAAAGTATGATGTATTGGACAAAGTCAAATTAACATGTCCAAACATGTTATGATTATGAGAAAAATAATTACTTTAGTGTAGTATTATACCTTAGTGAAAATGTTTAAGCAGAAAACTCTAAGATATAAATAAATTTACTTCATGGTGGACCAAAGAATATTGTAATGAGACCATAACATGTGATAAAATTCGTCCACCCATTCAACATTTATCCTATTGAGGCCTTACATAATACCAAGATAAATTTGTTGGTCATCTCAACTCGGTCATTTGTTCAAGGGTGTTTAATCAATTCAAAAATTTGCTTGATCCCAAGTTTGTATTGCCACACACTTTTTGGTTAGCAGATTGGGTTTCATAGTTAATTATTACTCTATAAGAAACTTTGAAATGACAAACAATTGTCATCCATAAGAACAATTTGACTTTCAATGTTATAATTAGAGTGATTAGTTTGACTTCAATATGAAGGAAGTGCCTAATTCTTTGTACAAAGAGATATGGAGTTCAAAGTTTCACATATTTTAGAGAAGGAAATTAATGCTATGATAAGTTGACTAATATGAGTTTGGTAAATAGAAAAAATTTTAAATGGTATTTTATTTTACGTTCTAGTATTAGTTTGGATTGTTTTTTAATAGTTTTGGTTTAAAAGTGTGATATGTATTATTTGATCATGGGTCTAGTTTGTGTAACGTCCCATTTAATTTAATACGTGAAATTAAAGGAAACGTCACGTGATAATAGCATAACAGCGCAGTCCTGGGGTCCTTAATATTACCCCCACAAAACTAGGCACACCACGATGCCGATAAAGGAAAGCTAAATACGAATACAACGTCGAATGTAACGTAGAAATACGGAAAGAAATACATGGGCCATAGCCCTAAATAAAACACAAGAAACTCCAGCCCAGATGGCTAAGCTGCGGAATCCCCATTCGCTTGTTGACTATGAGAACCTCGCCCAACTGCTCCCATCAACCAAGTTGATGATCATCGTAAGGAAAACGGCCACATACAACACAGACATACAACAAAACGGGTAAGCTAGAGCTAACAACATAAATCATGCAGTCAAACATATTTTCATCATCTCATATCCACATAGCAATCAAACGTATTATGACTCTTCATTCGATACACTACGACTCGACTCGACTCATCCGGATACGTATAACTTGGTCGGATTCAGCGGATGCTTGCACTTGTGTGGGTACCCCTGCTCGAACCTGAGCTGCTCGATCCTGAGCCATGTATTACCAGTGTTGCAATGAATCAAATCTCTCCCACCACAAGGTTAGCCTTTAGTGAGTTTCAGGCCTCCTGCTACTCCCACCACCAGAGTCAGTCCGCTCTAAGTGAGACTAACTGGCTCCTCGGAGTGTCAGGATGCAACCTTACCTTGAATCCTTACCTAGTTATACAGATGGGGCACCACCATGAACACCCACTAGCAGGGGCCATGGAATTACGTCCCGACCACTGAAGCGCGACCCCGGAGGTCTCACCTAGAGACCCCAAGGAATTACACGCTGACACGGACCAACATTCATAAATCAGCAATTAAGAGAATATTAAATTACGTTTTTCAATTCCATATCAACCCTTGAAATTAAGTCCTCATATGCATCACCTCTCAAATCCATACCTCGGATCAATACCACCCCAATGAGTCCAGGGTCTCATCTCATGACAACACCATGTTCCTTTGATTTCAAACCACCCATTTATTTCGCATGCTAAGTCTCATACCAACTCATTCACCCACAATTCATGAATCATGCCAAACATATATTTCATGCTCCTTTATATACATACCCATCATTACACAATCATAGCCAATCAAAACAGATCACACAGGAAACATCAAAAGTCCAAATTATAGCACAGCCTCGCCCAGCATCTCGCCCAGGCTGAGGGGTCTCGCTCAGGCGAGATGTCTCGCTCAGGCGAGCCTCCCCCTCGCCTAGGCGAGAGCACAAAAAGGGGTAGGTGGCATCACGGGATCTCGCTTAAGCGAGATCCTTCTCGCTTGAGCGAGTGGCCTGCTCGCTCAAAAGGTGAGCGAGTCGACTGGGCGAGATCTCGTGCAGAGATCTCCCTGTTTCATCTCGCCTAGGCGAGATAGACTCGCTTGGGCGAGATTAACAGGGTTCGCCACTGTTCATCACTGTACCAGTCACGTTTTCGTCCAAAACACACATGCACAAAACCCTCACGCATTCAAACGGCAGATCCATCCACAAAATCAACAATAAAGCACAAAAGTTTCGAAGAAGGACTCTAAGCAAGAACCCTAACTTCCCGTACCTGGGATTCAAGCTAGTAAAACGCTCCGACAAGTCCTCGCTACCGAACGTACGAGCACCACAGCTTCAAGGACGAATGTAAAACTGAAAGGATAGGGAAATAGGAGCACAATATGGGTTATTTGGAAGCCCTAACGGAAAGGAAACGAGAAAGAACAACGGAGACGAGGATGGCTTGCATAGTACTTACATGGGACACGAAACTTCCCGGCAATGGAACCCTAGCAGGAGATGGGTGACGGCTGCAGCTCCAAGCAAGGACAAAGGTTCTGAAAGTTGTAGGGTACCCCTTAGGTTTAGGGCAGACCTAAGGGTATATGTGTTTGGGCTGGCCTTAGGCCCACTACAAGGACGGCCCACTGACATTAGGGCTGAAAAAGAACATAAAGAAAATGGGCCTTACATTCTCCCCAACAAGAAAATTTTCGACCTCGAAAATAAAGACTCACCAGGTAAACAGATGTGGATGTGATTTTCTCATGTCCTCCTATAACTCCCAAGTCGAGTCGCCTGTCCTCCGATCCCAGATGACTTTGACAAGACTGACGGTCTTTCCACGACGTTCCTCCACCTTGCTATCCTCAAGAGCGATGGGTGGTACTTCCACTGTGAGATCTTCCCTGACCTGTATATCCTCAGCTTCCAACACGTGAGCTGGATCGAATACGTACTTCCTCAGCTGTGACACATGAAACACCGGATGAAGGTTCGCCAACTGCGGAGGTAAGGCTATCTCATAGGCCACTGGTCCAATCCTCCTCGTGATCTGATACGGGCCAAGAAACTTGGGTGAAAGCTTCCTTGAGCGGAGAGCCCTTCCCACGCCCGTGGTTCGGGTCACCCTCAAGAACACATGATCTCCTGCTGCGAACTCCAACGGCCTCCTCCTACGGTCTGCATAGGCCTTCTGCCTACTCTGCGAAGCCAACATCCTATCTCTCACCATCCTCACCTTCTCGGTGGTCTGGGCTAACAACTCTGGTCCAACCAACACTGCCTCCCCCTCCTGATACCAACAAAGAGGAGTCCTACACCTCCTGCCGTAAAGAGCTTCGTATGGCGCCATGCCAATGCTCGCATGAAAGCTGTTGTTGTAGGTGAACTCTATCAAAGGCAATACTTCGTCCCAAGCACCCAGATGATCCAATATGCAAGTCCTCAACAAATCCTCCAACGACTGGATCGTCCTCTCAGACTGGCCATCTGTCTGAGGGTGATACGCTGAACTCATGGTGAGCTTACTACCCATAGCACTCTGCAGCGTCTGCCAAAACCGGGACGTGAACCGCGGGTCTCTGTCGGAAACTATGCTCGAAGGTACTCCATGCAACCTCACAATCTCTTTGACGTACAGCTGGGCCAACTTGGCCATGGATATCCTCAAGTTCATTGCCAAAAAGTGTGCATTCTTGGTCAACCGATCCACTATCACCCAGATAGTGTCATGTCCCCTAAAAGTCCGTGGGAGATGAGTCACAAAGTCCATGGAGATGCTGTCCCATTTCCACACTGATACCTCTAACGACTGTAGAACGCCACCGGGTCGCTGATGCTCCACCTTCGCCTTCTGACACGTTAAACAAGCTGATACAAACTGAGCCACATCTTTCTTCATCCCCTGCCACCAGAAAGTTTCTTTGAGGTCCTGGTACATCTTAGTCATGCCAGGATGCAAGCTAAGACGACTCTTGTGTCCTTCCTCAAGGATCAACTTTCTCAACTCAGCATCATCAGGAATACATACTCTGCCTCGAAACCTCAGTATGCCATCGTCACTCACAGCAAAGTCTCTAGCCTCATCTGCTCCAAGCTGCTCTCTAACTCTGTTCAGACTAGCATCCAACAACTGTCTCTCCCTGATCGAGCCCAAGAAGTCACTAGATATAGTAAGGGTACTACACCTAATGAGCTCGGACCCCAACTCCACCTGTATCCTCATATCTCTGAACTTCTCTAGTAGCTCTGCCTCTTTTATCATGAGATGTGCTGTGTGTACCGTCTTCCTACTCAAAGCATCTGCCACTACATTTGCCTTCCCTGGATGATATAGAAGCTCGAAGTCGTAGTCCTTTAGGAATTCCATCCACCTCCTTTGCCTCATATTCATCTCCTTCTGATCAAACAAGTACTTTAAACTTTTGTGGTCGCTGAACACCCGAAACTGAGCACCATACAGATAGTGTCTCCAGATCTTCAAGGCAAAAACTATTGCTGCCAACTCAAGGTCATGAGTGGGGTAATTACGCTCATGCACCTTAAGCTGTCGTGAGGCATACGCCACTGCCTTCTTTTCTTGCATCAAAACACATCCAAGTCCAAGGCGGGAGGCGTCACAGTAGACCTCAAACGGCTTTCCGACATTCGGAATCACAAGTATCGGTGCACTGGTCAGTCTCCTCTTCAGTTCCTGGAAACTCTCCTCACACTTATCCGTCCAGATGAAGGGTTGATCCTTCCGGGTAAGCAAAGTCAAAGGTGCCACAATCTTGGAGAATCCCTCTATGAACCTCCTATAGTATCCTGCTAACCCCACAAAGCTCTTGATCTCTGTGGCTGATTTAGGGCTTTCCCATTTTACCACTGCCTCGACCTTCGCTGGGTCCACTGCAATCCCCTGGGCGGATATCACATGCCCCAAAAACTGAACTTCGTCTAACCAGAACTCACACTTGGATAACTTGGCATACAACTGTTTCTCTCTTAAAACACCAAGCACCAACCTCAGGTGTTCTGCATGTTCCTCCTGAGTCCTGGAGTAGATAAGGATGTCGTCTATGAAGACCACGACAAACTTATCTAGGAAAGGTCGGAAGATCCTGTTCATGTAATCCATGAACACCGCCGGAGCGTTGGTCACACCAAACGGCATAACCACATACTCATAGTGGCCATACCTCGACCTGAAGGCTGTCTTCTGTATGTCCTCAGCCTTTACCAAAATCTGATGATAACCCGATCGCAGATCTATCTTCGAGAACACCGATGACCCATGCAACTGATCCATCAAGTCATCAATCCTCGGGAGCGGGTACTGGTTCTTGATAGTCATCTTATTCAGTTGCCTGTAATCCACACACAAGCGTGAACTCCCATCCTTCTTCTTCACCAATAACACTGGTGCTCCCCAAGGTGAAGTGCTGGGTCGGATGAACTGTTTCTCCGTCAGGTCTTCTATTTGTTTCTTGAGCTCCACCAACTCTGCCGGAGCCATACGATATGGGGCCATAGAGACCGGGCCCGTTCCTGGGACTAGATCGATAGAGAACTCCACCTCTCTACTGGGAGGCAACCCTGGTACCTCCTCCGGAAACACATCCACAAAGTCCTGGACGACTGGTATCACAGACGTCGTCTCTCCTCTCTCCACCTCCATATGCGTGAAGATCATGTAGCACTGCGCACCGTCCTTTAGCTCCCTCATAACATCCTGGGAGGACACCAACTCATGCTCCTCCGAGTCGGGAAACAACAACTTCTTCTCCCGACAATCTATCAGAATGCGATTGGCAGAGAGCCAATCCATCCCCAAGATTACCTCCAACTCCTGTAGAGATAGGCAGATTAAGTTCACCTTGTACCTGCGCCCCTCTACCTCCACTGGAAGCCTAGCACACAAGGACGACGTCCTGACCAAACCCGATGCCGGAGTAGACACTGCAAGCTCACACTGCAGCTCGCGCACCGGCAGACCCAAACGTTCAACGCAAGCAAAAGACACAAAAGAGTGTGTCGCTCCAGAATCATATAACACACAGCAAGAAGAACCAGCTATCATGCAACTACCCATAACCAAGTTACCTGAGCCTGATGCCTCTGCCCCTGACATGGCGTACACTCTGCCCGTCGCCTGGGGCCTGTTGCCTCTGTCTCTCCCCTGATGTTGCTGGGGTGCCTGAACTGGAGGTCGTGTCGCTGCCCTAGCAAGGTTGGGACAATCTCTCCCGAAGTGGCCTTCCTTGCCACAGTTGTTGCACCGACGGTAACCCTCCCTACGTGGACACGCATACCTCGGGTGGGGTCCTCCACATGAGTAACACCGAACTCGACCCTGCTGCGGAGGAAAGCTCCTCGACTCCTGAGGCTGATGGTGTGGTCTATCATACGGTCTCCTCCGCTCCTCGTGTCTGGGCCTGGACCCAGATGGTCCACCAATCCTCTGGGGCGGCTGTGACTGCGGTGGGCGCTGGCCTTCCACCTCGCGCTTCATCTTCTCCATTACTCTGGCCTTCTCTACCAGAGCAGCAAAGTCCTTGATGGACAAGGGTGCCACCATCAAGCGGATGTCTCCCCTGAGGCCGTTCTCAAACTTACGGCATCTCCACTCCTCGTCAAGCGGCAGTGTGTAGAAACGGCTGAGGTGTTTAAACCTCTCAGCATACTCTGCGACAGTCTTCCCTCCCTGGGTCAACTGGAGGAATTCCACCTCCTTGGCGTACCGGATGCTGTCCGGGAAGTACTCGGAGAGGAATCTCTCCCTGAAAGTTTCCCATGTCACCGGCTCATCCCTCTCCTCTAGGATGGATCTGGCGCTGCTCCACCAATGCTCTGCCTCTCCTGTGAGCATATAGATCGAGAACGTCAACCTGTCCTCTGCAGGACACATCTTGGCGTCATAGATGCGCTCTAAGTCCTTCAGCCATTGGTCTGCGGCGTCAGGACTAGCCTTCCCATCAAACTTCGCCGGGTGGTGCTTCAGAAAATCCTCCAAGCTCCATTCCCTGACCACAGGTCGTGGCTCAGGACCAAACACAGGCGTCGTCGTCCTACTCTCCTCCATCTGGCGGAGGGCCTCCATATGCTGCCGATGAGCATCCTCAGCAGCTACCCTTGCAGCCTCCATCTGCTGCATCACTGTCTGCTGCTGCTCAAGCGACGCCGCCTGTCGCTGCATAGATGCCTCGTGCTGCTGCATCATCGCAGCACTCTGCTGCGTCATAGCTGCTACCATCGCCTCTATAGCTCTGGCGATATCTGATGTGTCCCCCTGGGATGACTGAGAAGTCCGGCGAGGAGGTGCCATAGTCCACTGGCACAGAGAAAATCACTTGGTTAGACTCGATAAAGGCAAGAATTTAACTAAGACTACTCAGAAGACACAGAGAAAGCTAAGTGGACATCCATGTCCACAGACCTAAGGAATGACCGCTCTGATACCATAAATGTAACGTCCCATTTAATTTAATACGTGAAATTAAAGGAAACGTCACGTGATAATAGCATAACAGCGCAGTCCTGGGGTCCTTAATATTACCCCCACAAAACTAGGCACACCACGATGCCGATAAAGGAAAGCTAAATACGAATACAACGTAGAATGTAACGTAGAAATACGGAAAGAAATACATGGGCCATAGCCCTAAATAAAACACAAGAAACTCCAGCCCAGATGGCTAAGCTGCGGAATCCCCATTCGCTTGTTGACCATGAGAACCTCGCCCAACTGCTCCCATCAACCAAGTTGATGATCATCGCAAGGAAAACGGCCACATACAACACAGACATACAACAAAACGGGTAAGCTAGAGCTAACAACATAAAACATGCAGTCAAACATATTTTCATCATCTCATATCCACATAGCAATCAAACGTATTATGACTCTTCATTCGATACACTACGACTCGACTCGACTCATCCGGATACGTATAACTTGGTCGGATTCAGCGGATGCTTGCACTTGTGTGGGTACCCCTGCTCGAACCTGAGCTGCTCGATCCTGAGCCATGTATTACCAGTGTTGCAATGAATCAAATCTCTCCCACCACAAGGTTAGCCCTTAGTGAGTTTCAGGCCTCCTGCTACTCCCACCACCAGAGTCAGTCCGCTCTAAGTGAGACTAACTGGCTCCTCGGAGTGTCAGGATGCAACCTTACCTTGAATCCTTACCTAGTTATACAGATGGGGCACCACCATGAACACCCACTAGCAGGGGCCATGGAATTACGTCCCGACCACTGAAGCGCGACCCCGGAGGTCTCACCTAGAGACCCCAAGGAATTACACGCTGACACGAACCAACATTCATAAATCAGCAATTAAGAGAATATTAAATTACGTTTTTCAATTCCATATCAACCCTTGAAATTAAGTCCTCATATGCATCACCTCTCAAATCCATACCTCGGATCAATACCACCCCAATGAGTCCAGGGTCTCATCTCATGACAACACCATGTTCCTTTGATTTCAAACCACCCATTTATTTCGCATGCTAAGTCTCATACCAACTCATTCACCCACAATTCATGAATCATGCCAAACATATATTTCATGCTCCTTTATATACATACCCATCATTACACAATCATACCCAATCAAAACAGATCACACAGGAAACATCAAAAGTCCAAATTATAGCACAGCCTCGCCCAGCATCTCGCCCAGGCTGAGGGGTCTCGCTCAGGCGAGATGTCTCGCTCAGGCGAGCCTCCCCCTCGCCTAGGCGAGAGCACAAAAAGGGGTAGGTGGCATCACGGGATCTCGCTTAAGCGAGATCCCTCTCGCTTGAGCGAGTGGCCTGCTCGCTCAAAAGGTGAGCGAGTCGCCTGGGCGAGATCTCGTGCAGAGATCTCCCTGTTTCATCTCGCCTAGGCGAGATAGACTCGCTTGGGCGAGATTAACAGGGTTCGCCACTGTTCATCACTGTACCAGTCACGTTTTCGTCCAAAACACACATGCACAAAACCCTCACGCATTCAAACGGCAGATCCATCCACAAAATCAACAATAAAGCACAAAAGTTTCGAAGAAGGACTCTAAGCAAGAACCCTAACTTCCCGTACCTGGGATTCAAGCTAGTAAAACGCTCCGACAAGTCCTCGCTACCGAACGTACGAGCACCACAGCTTCAAGGACGAATGTAAAACTGAAAGGATAGGGAAATAGGAGCACAATATGGGTTATTTGGAAGCCCTAACGGAAAGGAAACGAGAAAGAACAACGGAGACGAGGATGGCTTGCATAGTACTTACATGGGACACGAAACTTCCCGGCAATGGAACCCTAGCAGGAGATGGGTGACGGCTGCAGCTCCAAGCAAGGACAAAGGTTCTGAAAGTTGTAGGGTACCCCTTAGGTTTAGGGCAGACCTAAGGGTATATGTGTTTGGGCTGGCCTTAGGCCCACTACAAGGACGGCCCACTGACATTAGGGCTGAAAAAGAACATAAAGAAAATGGGCCTTACAGTTTGTTTTCCCATGATTGTTTATTTTTATTTATTTATTTTAATAATATTCTATGTGATGGCAAATGGTAAATGTGCTTTGGAGTATCAATATAGTTGACATGTCAAAACACATAATGATGCCTAACATTAGCTTTTAATAATAAAAAAAAAATGAACACAATGTTGTCAACTTAAAGTAACATATTAGATAAAGGTCAAATTTAAATTAACACAACAACATCAATTCAAAGTAATATATGTCAAAGAAATGTCAAATATAATTGAACGCAACAACATCCATTATAGTAATTGAATGCAACAACAATATTGGACTTTGGATGTTATAATTAGAGTATCTGGTTTGACTTCAATTCGCTTTCTGCAATATTCATTTGCTACAATCAAAAGATATAGTTCCTGACCTTCTTTTGTGGTTGGGCCAAAAATATCAATTTAACATTTATAAAATGGCTATAAGGACTTAATGAATGTAACTATTCTAACGAAACATAATAGAGATTAGTGTGTCCTCGACATTTTTCACACTTTTAGCATACTATAAGAAATATTCTTTGATGGCTGTCCACAAAAATCTTGCAATGATATTTTATTTTCTAAGACGTGAACATTAATGTGATTCTCATAAGTAAAATAATTTTTTGACTACTAAATTTTGACAACTTTCTCTTACAACTTTAGGTGACATTTTTTAAGTGGTTCACTAGTTTTTCATTTTCTCATTCTCAATATTCCAAAACCACTTAGAAGATAACACCTCATATTGTAAGAGAAAGTTGTTAAAATTTAGTAGTTAAAAAATCATTGTTCTTCTCATAAATCCTTTTGTGTATTTCTAAATAACTTTGAGGAATGATCTCATTTAGGTATCATAACAATGACAATAGTCACTCACAATAGTACAATCTCCCATTAATAATTGAAAAGTTAAGTGTTGTTCCTCCATTGAATCATATGAGTTGAGTATTTTTAGCAAACATAATAGATATGGGAAACACCCATTATTGCCCCTCCATCACAAGTACGTTTATTTCATTCACATGTCAATGAAACACTTGTTACAACAAGAGTTTCGTTAATAATTGGTCAATGATTATCCTTCCTCTCTATGCTAGTCAACCTGGATAAGATATTTGCATGAACATTTTAATTACTTGGTATATATTTAAGAAATCTTTGGGAACCTTTTATATATATATATATATATATATATATATATATATATATAATTAACCTTAACAAGAACATTTGAAGTTTGGTGTTTCATTCTATAGCTAATTTCCTTTTATTGGATTGTAATTCACTATTCAAACTTGCAAGTTGTTATTGTGTCGTAATCTCCTAATCTTTAGGATTCACTTTACGTGTAGTTGTAAACTCATTTCCTTCTAGTTAAGAATAACAATCTTGATACAGTGATACATACAACATGTATATGATACGTCAATACACTTATTTTTTAAAATAATAGAATATATACGTGATATATGCATATTAACAAAGTATAAAAATTCTTAAAAACATGATAAATATGATTACTATAATGTGAATCCAAATTAAAATAAAATGTATTCAACTTTTTCAACATAACAAATTATAAATTATTAGGTTAAATATGTTTTTGGTCCCTCAAGTTTTAGTGAAATTTGGAATTAGTTCCTTTTCGAAACTTTTGACCAATTTAGTCGTTCATTTTTAGAAATGTGTGGATTTAGTCATTTTAACAAGATTTTGTTAAGTTTATCTGACGTTTCAAGCGTATTTTTTTATACTATTTGAATTGTTTACATCATTTGACTCATTTTCGTTTCAGTACTAACTCAAATACTATCATAAAACGTGTTTGAAACGTCAAATAAACTTAACAAAATTTGATTAAAAGGATTAAATTCACACATTTTTAAAGATAAATGACTAAATTGGTCAAAAGTTTCGATGAGGGACTAATAACAAATTTCACTGAAACTTGAGGGATCGAAAACATACTTAACCCTAAATTATTATCATCATAAAAGTATTACTTGTTTATATTTTAGATACTTAATTAGTAAATATGAATAAAATATCTAAAGTATCATATATAGATACGTGTCAAACATTGATACATAATACAAATTAAAATATCGATGTATCATAAAATCCTACAAATATGGTTATTATATATTATATACTTATTGATAACTCTCCTTGTGACATGTAAATAAGATGGAAAAATATCACATTTTTATTATCAACAATTATCATTAATCAATATTTTAAAAATTAATTAATCGTAAATATTTAAAGACTTATATCCCAATCAATATTACATAACACATTTAGAAGCACTAAAAAAACATAATAATAAAAAATAATAATAATAAAAACTGATAAATAGTGTAAAGAAGAAGTGGTGAGTCATACAACAAGATCAAAATAAAAACGATACATAAAATCAAGAAGTTTTATACTTTTTAATAAATTGAAAAATAAACGTTTTCTCACACTAAACGGTCCTTAATAATAGCATGTTGTCTCAAGCATGCTCTTGGTTGAAAATGTTACATGGAACAATGATTTTTTTATGTGTATTAATAGTAATATTTTTTATTTTAAATTTTAAATATCACAAATTGTGGTTAGGGTTGGGAGCTAATAGAAAATTGACATGGTCATGGAACCCTCCACTTAACACCTGGGTGGTATGAGATGTTTTCCCTATCCTTCCAAAAATATCCCTACTCTTAGATCTTATGACAATGACGCCAAACACATTCCATATAATATATATGATTAAATTTAATGTTCATCTTTTTGTTTGAAAGAAAAAAATTCAAAAATATATAAGAAGTTTTCCATTAATATAATGTTATTTGTCGACTAACATATCATACATTTTTATTTTCAAGATTTTTGAAATACTTTAAAACAAAATAAAATAAAGACTTAAATACTATTTTGGTTTTCTTTTGATCCAATTTATTCAATTCAATTTAATTCATTTTTTTTTATTTTTACATCCAATTAGATCCTTGGTTTTTTAAATTGTGTTCAATTTAGTCTTTTCTATAACACTGTTTAAATTGATAATCATAGGGTATACAATGTGACATTGTATTTAAATTAAATTAATATTGAATAAAATTACTGTCTTACCTCTTGTGTGTTTAACATGTATTATTTTTTAACACAGCTCGTCACAATTGCAAATGAGAGTTAACCATTCCCCTTGAAACACCACCATTTGAGGAACGACAAATTTGTTGTCCAAACTTTTCTGACAAGTGGATGGTGAGATACATAATAAAGTGGAGTTTAAGAGTTATGAAACGGAGGGTGAAGATAAATTAAGATAGATGATGACGAACATGATGAAGTGAAGTTTCAGGATAATAAAATAAAGGACGTGAGTGATGAAAGAGCGGATGGTAATGGTGATAATAAAGTGAATGTTGAAGGTATTAAAATGTAGAGTAAAACTAAATTGATAAAATTTAACTAAAATAAAAACTTATTTAAATAAAACACAAATAATCAAATTAGATGGTGATGGTGATAATAAAGTGAATGTTGAGGGTAATGAAAATAGTATTACCGTATATATTCTGTCATTATCAATATAAACAAAATCATAAAAAATTATTAAATTAAACACAATTTAATAAAATAGAAACCTAATTAAACGTAAGAAAAACAAAAGAAACAAATTAAATAAACTGCATAAAAAGAGGATTAAAATACTATTTAAACTTAAAATAAACAAATTGGTTGGAGATTAATTCAGTCACCTTTACTTTCGTTGTCTTCTTTTTTCTAGTATGTTCTTTCTATCCTCCATTTCAAAGTTAATTTGTTTTAAGATCAAATAAAATTATGTTTATAAAATTTATTTATAACATACACGATTTGAAAATTTTAATTAATGTCAACCTCGGATTTACATTAACATTATTTGATTTGAGAGATTTAGAATTCTCTATTTAAGAGATTTAGAATTCGTAAGCAAATATACATGTTGCGAAAGAAAATTATTAATATGAAATAAATATATTATTAAAAATAATTAATGCAATAGACAACTAAACAAGATCTTCTAAACAAAGCAAAAAATTTCTAAAAGTGTGCCCAAGAGTTAATACCTAATTAAATTTAACTCACGTGTATATATATAACAACTATGGTGCATATCTCTTAGACGATTAAATTAAAATTATGTTTTAAATTTAAATTAAATTAGCTCTCCTAATGATTCTTCCTGTTTTAAATTCATTAGATTTCTTCTTCTTATTTTTCATGCCGATACAGAACACAAAAATTCACTTGAAAATTCTCCACTTAAATATCTTTCCTGTTTTTCTTTTTTTCTCTCTAATTCATTTTGAATTCGACCAATATTAAAGCTATCTCATTTATTTCTTTTTTCAGTTACCAAGATTTTCAACGTGTTTCGATTTTTTCCAAACGCGTATTGGTTCGGCACCTTTTCCAACCTAATTTAACTATTCTAGAATCTCATTCTTCTGCATATCACTCCCCAAACTCAATTTCAGTTTAATATTTAGTAATGTGAATAAATCTATTTTATGAAAACGGAACAGTCAAATACTAGTTAAAGCCACTAATTAAACTGGTTCAACGAATATTAATTTTATAATTTTTAACATTTAATAATACAATAATATTTATATATGATAATAATAATTCATGACAAAGAAATTAGGAACAAAACAAGCGAAGCAGCTTTCACAAAAAGTTGGAGATAATTTCTGATTGATTTTACGAAATCTTTTCTAAGGTCGTTATAATAATCTCCATAAAAAATTAAGTTGAAGATTAAAAGGTGAGAGGAGAAAAATCCAAAAGCAAGCACAAATTTGCAGCATGGTATTAATTAACATATTCACATAAGAATTTTGAGTTTTCAGTGGGAGGAAAAATAATTAATAAGGCTAAATAAAATCTTCAACACTACCCTCAAAGGCAAATCTACAGGCCAAATCCAATTAATGAAAAAAAGGAAAGAAAGAGAGAGAAGAAAGAAGACTACAAAGTATCGTTTTCCTCTGACTTCTGAGAACCTTCTGGGAATCGGTCCCAAACGGTTAAACGATGCACGTGACACTCTCACGTGCGTCTCCGCGTGCCGGGTCTCGGATTCCCTACGCCATTGCATATCTAATCTAAAATGTTCCTTCACTTAACTATCGCCGCGTGTCAATGACAAACCCTCTGATTTGCTATGTGACACTGACTCAACCACGGCGTTTCCTGATTCTCGCGGTGGTTTTGGCAATCCAACGGTTCAGATTTTACGTCCGCAGGACCCGGATGATGAAGACGCAGCAGCGTATCTTTATTTGCTCTACCTCCTTCTTCTCCACAATCTCCACCGCTTCCTCCTCCTTCCCTCGCGCGCTTCGCTCCAATCGCCACACCGAACAGCTTCGGATTCAACTCCGCTGCATCCTCCCCGGAGATCCGTTTCGTCGGCATCAAATCGAGCGGCTTCACCGCAGTCATGCCGGACTCCCTACTTCCCTGCGCGCCACCAGCACCGCCGTCCGCTTGGTAAGTTCCGTTACCGTTGGCGTTCGCGTAATTTGACATGAGAGCATAAATATTATTGCAGAGCGATCTCATCTCCGAGAGCTCTTTCGTCAACTGAACGTTCTCTTTCCTAAGCCTCTCGTTCTCGTCGATGAGCTCCGCCGGCGCGAGCGACGGTGACGAGTTTGACGATATCACCTGCTCCTCGCCGGAGTTCGACGGCGAAATGATCGGAATCGCAGTCAACGGCATCGGCGACGGAACAGCAACCGTCGCCGGGGCCGTCGGAGACAGCGACGTCGAAGGCGCCGGCAACGAGATCTTCCGCCGTTGAATTTCGCTCAGGAGCCGCTTCTCGCCACGGCGGAAACACTCGTTCGAGAATTCCCACCGATCAGGTACGACCTTCCTGAATCCCTGCAAATCAGGAAAAACGACAAAGAAAATTAGGAAAACAAATAAAAATAAGCAGGAACAAGAAATTGGAAGTGATTGAGTAGAAATGAATTACGTAAGTGTTGAGCTGGCGAACGAAGCTGGAGAAATTGTTGTGTTTAAAATATTTAGGAAGCAAGTCTCTGGCGAAGACGGTAGGGTTCCAAACGATGAACGTTGATCCGTCGTCGTTCCAGGAGATAACATCGTCGATGGATTGGTCGTCGACGAGTTGAAAGGTTTTGGTGAGAAACGGTGTGGGAATGGATCTCTGAGAGTCTGCGGCGGCAGAGGCGGTGGTAGTGGAGTCAGCGTTGTGTTCCACCGGAGGCGGCGGAGCCATGGAGGAAGAGGCGCAGATGAATGGTGTGGATGCACGCCAGAGAGGGGAGAGAGATTGGGGTTATGGTGGTTCTAGAAGGTTCCGTTGGAAATATAAGGATGAGGGAGAGAGAAAGTAAGGAAAGAAAGTTAGGAGAAAGAATAGAAAGGAAGGGGCGAGAAGGTACTGCGTTACATCTTATGTCGAGAAAGTTCCGTATGAATAAGGTATTTGTTTTCATTTGTTTATTAATAACCGCATTTGTTGCATGTTGATGGGTGTGGAATTCTCCCAGCATCCACCTAAACATAGCTTCCACGCCTCTTCTTAATTCAAGAAACTTCTACACCTTCTTTTCTAAAACAAATACATTATCTTTCACAATTTTTTTTTCAAATTAAATCATAACACCCACTTATTATTTTTTTATTTTCAAATCATTTTCTCTTTTATTTACACTTATTAGTTTTTTTTTTTCAAATCCTTTTCTCTTTTGTTTAAATATCACTACCAATCATCACGAGAGTAGTATTTGGGTTCCATGTGCAATGAAGATTAAGTCGTGGATTGTTGAAAACCAAGTTAAATAATTGCTTCTAGAAACAATTATAGTAGTTCGTACAAAGATGTACAAAGATTTTTTTTGAACCATAAAATGTTTGCTAGGTGGTAAGGGAACAACAAATTAAGTAAGATTTGCATCCCATCTCAATTGCCATGACTTCTCTTCAAAGAGGATATTTAATAACTTTGGTACTAGGGTTTGTAGTTATATTATTGACATTAGAGAAAAAAAAGGTTTCTAATTAAGTTTGAGTGGTGTATATAATCTTGTAGGCAATAGTTTCTTTCTAATGCAATGTAATATTTTAGTTGATGGACTCAAGTTGACTGCGAATCTTGGAACAAAGGTTTGAGATTTTCTTTCTGTTGTAAAACTATGGTTGTGACACTTGAAGCACAACTATAAAATAACATGCATATTTTTTATTTCTCTCCTCTTATATATACCAAAGTACAGAACAAGATTTAAGAATTTGATATTGTAAATGGAGGATCTTAATCTGATTTGGTTGGTTAACTATTACATCTGGTTTGAACTGTATCTTCCTTCTTTTTTTCTTTTTTTTTTCCATAAAAAAACTATGGTTATAAAGTATTTGGGACATCTAAACACAGATCCGAAGTAACAACTCTATGTATGTCTTATTTCTATCTTGTTTTATATGTGGGTCAGGACATCTTCATAATTTTATATCCCATAATTTTATATATTAATGGATGAGATTTTGTTAGTGAGACAAGTTATCATCTAATGACAATATTTTTGTTTTTAAACATCAAAGTTAAAGTCTAAAACATGTTTAATATTATTCATTAAGAGAATTTAATCCCAAGCACGACTAGGATACTTACTTTTTAAGTAAGACTAAAAATAGATTTTTTTTTTTAATTAACTGTAGTGTATTGTTGTAGATGATAGTTTAATTGTAGAATTCTTGACACGCGTAGAACTAAAGAAAAAAAAAACACAATTGCTGTCCAAAGTAATTTCTATTTTTTAGTGTAGCTCATTGGTCAACTTCTACTTAGCCCCTACAAACTTGTACTACTTATAAACTAACTTAGCCATAAAAATTTATGAATCGCATCTCAAATATTTTCTAAAAAGTACATGTTCTCACAAATGCCCTACTCAATACGTAGCATAGTTTGGTTGTGTAAGGATGTAGGTTGGTAGGAGGCCAATGTTTTGTTTCGGCATCCCTAGTGGTATACTTTCTCTATTTTCACCCCATGATACAATATACTTGTATATCTACTTTGTTTCTACCTTCGGATGCTATATAGGTAAAAGTTAATATTCCATTAAAATGTACAACCCTTATAGCTTGGAGATTTTAGGTACCAGTCAGAATATTGTAGTCGTGGAAAATATTTCTTTCACACCTATCTTCTTTGAAAATTACCTTATTTATATGACTCCAAATTTCTCAATTAATTACTATCCAAAAACTCTTTCAAATTCTATTTTGTTTCTCATTTGATTTCATTACATGGAACTCTTCAAAGTTAGTTATATGGTAAACACAACTTATTCCTACCTACTTATCACACAATTGAATTCACACACTTTTTGAACGAAAAACTAAGTGCTAACATTTTCATATTTTTCTTTCCATAGCTCGCATAATTTGTTAATACATTATATAATTCTGTGTCAAGTTTTCCTTTGTTGATACCTTATTCAATAACACTTTCTAGTCATCA
Organism: Vigna unguiculata; assembly: GCF_037176805.1. Taxonomy (NCBI): domain Eukaryota; kingdom Viridiplantae; phylum Streptophyta; class Magnoliopsida; order Fabales; family Fabaceae; genus Vigna; species Vigna unguiculata. The sequence goes on along the minus strand of NC_140795.1, from coordinate 44,974,187 downwards.
GGAGAGTCTTCACACTACAAAAGGACTTAAACATACTAGTGTTTTTCCTGCATATATTGTATCACAGTGTGTCATACATAAACTTAATCATAAATACTCCTTATCTTGATTTTTTAAAATCCATATGTCCTCACTTTCTCTACTAAAGTATTACCTTATTATGAATTGGTTAAATTCTTGTTCTTAGGTAGTTTCTCAAACTAATATGATTCTCTTTTCATATCAAGTGTCATACTTAATTACCATCATTCCATCCACCTAACTCCCCCATTGTTTTATTTGCAGTTTGAAATAACATACCGTCTAAGAAACCTATAATAAAGTGGCGTTTTTTCCACCCATGTGTCCTCCAAGAATTTGATTTTATTCCCCACCCTCACTTTTCATACTAACACTAGTGCAATAAGGACTTTTGGCACCAGTTATTTTTGGTATTTTGCCCCGGTTCCAGACCCGAGTCATATTAGGGCGAGGCCAAAAAACACAACCTGCAGTTTTCGAACCCTAGCGACCATCTTCTTCACAATGCCGCCACATACAAATTTGTCGACCATCGCAACCTCGCACCAGTCCATTCAACCACCACAGAATCAACTAACCTGCAGCAGAACACGAACGACAACAAACCTCCATTGTAGACGCGAATGTCGCGACATACCACCTCTGCAACACAAGCATATCGGAAATCGTCGTCATGATAACGAACGTGTCAGCGCTTGCATTGCAAGTTCAGCCTCACCGCGAGCTACCGTTGAAATCACTTGCACCTTGAAACATCATCTCGATGCTCATAAAAACCCTAATCGCGCCACCAAGCACCTGCAATGAGCAAAACGCGCAACACACTATGGTGGCTCTGAATCGCGCAACACACTATGGTTTGATTTGGGGATGAAGAGGAACAATGTTGCAATTCACGATTTGAGGACCTAAATAAGATATATGGCCTCAGTTCAATTAATAACTAAGGCCTAAAGTGCATACTGCCTCAGTCCATTTCCACCCGAGGCCAAAAACTTTCTTGCCAATGGCATTTTTGAAATTTTAAGGAACTCTAATGCCTTATAGGCTTCGGTTGCCTTTTGACTGAGGCAGAAAAGCCCCTATAGGCTTCAGTTGGCTTTTGACCCGAGGCAAAAAAAGTTTGAAAAATTGTAAAAATGTCACCGCGTCCTTGTAGGTTTCGGTTCTACAATAACTGAGGCCTATAAAACGATATAAAACCAAAAAAATGCACTAGTGTAATTTGCCATCAAATCAATTGTCTTGTTGTCTGTCCTCATATATTTTGTGTAAACCATTCCATCACTGCTATTCATTCATTTCTATACCACTAACTTTAGGTTCCTTTATGATCCATATTTAGATTCTAACTCATCCTCCCATAATTCCTGGTTTTCCACACCTAATCTTTACCAAAGTTTTGCTAGTAAAGTCATGTTAAAGTTTTCAGTGTCTCTTATACCTAAGCATCTTCTTTCCTTGGTTTGCACAAAATTTTCCATTTAATCCAAGTTATCTTCCTATCCTCATACTCTCATCCTTAATGAAATTTTCCATGTTTTCGTAAGTTTTTTATATGTGTTTTTTGCCAGTTTGAAGAAGGACAAATAAAATAATGGTATTGAAGAAATGCATGTTGATAAACGACAATAACCTACATTTGCATCTAGATAATTTATTCCTAACCCTACCCACCACATCTTGTAAAAAATTGTTGTTTTCTTGGGTTTCCTCCTATAGGCATGCCTAGATACTTAAAAGGAATTTTTATATAACTACAATTTAGAGTTTTAGATAAATTTGTACTAGTTCATTCTCTAATCCCATAGTTGGATTCTCATTCACTAATATATAAACTATAAATAATTCCATACAAGCTTTTATCCAACCAATTTATTTACTACAAAAATATGGTATACCTATCATATAATACATAAACTCACATCTTATTGAATCATAGATTTTTTCATAATCAACATTTATTATTAATAATTCTTTTTTTTTCTCATGATCTCATCCACAACTTCATTATCATTAGGTACAAGAATGCTAGTTTTCTTGAATGAAATCAACCAAAGGTTGAATGACATTGTAAATGTGTACATGCTTATAATCACTAAGTTCTTTCCATAAATATTTGTATTTAGTGAAATATCAGCTCAAGTGACAAAACACTAACTCGGTTAAAATAAGAAATAAGAATAGAAGAACATAATTTTCAATGTACAAGAATGTAAGAAAAACATCTCTCTAAAAATTCAAGTGAAAACAATAAACATTCTCTCTCTTGAAAAAAATAGAAAAATATGATTATTGATAGAACATTGAAGGAAAATGATTGTTTCTTTTTTCTCTTAATTTTTCTCTTACTAAGAAAAAGGAAGTTTATTTGGGAGGGAGAAATAAGGAACCATAAGTGTCCCCTTATAGCAATATGCATGGAAGAAAGAGAAAAAAAATCAATGATGTGAGACTTTTATTTATTTTATTCTCAACTATTATCCCATTTGAAGATTTTGATTAAATCAATCAATTATTAACATCATCATTGTTTATTCTTTTATCATTCATGTTGTTTACATTTTTTATTAGTCAGGATAGGATTGATATCATATAAACTTATAAGTGTCAAACTGATTTTATTACAAGATTGGCCATGTTTTTCATATTTTTATCTTATATTGTGTGAGGAACAAAGTGTTAATATGTGTTTGGTTTCCACCATAGATTGATCTTCATTTTTGTTTGAAAATCTCAATTAGGTTATTGGATTTGTTTTAGTCTCAATATGGTATTCATCTTTAAAAAATGTGTTACAATTTGATCATTTTCATTAGTACAATATTAATGATGTTAACAGATGTGTCACGTGTCAGTTTGTGGCTATTTAGATTTTTTTTTTCAATTTCTTTTGAGTTTAAAAAAAAATTGTCACGTGTCAAATGAGGGTCCTGCCACATGGTAGAGGCAATTTGACGTGGTCATGTTTCATGTCACTGTTGGGACAAATGTCATGTGAAAAATTCCAATTTAGTCATATTTGTTATTTTGTCTCAATTGAGTTCCAATTTGTTTTAACCAAAAGCAATTTCATCACTCTCCAGATTGAGTCCAAATTTAACTTTTATATAAATTCTATATAAATGTTACAATGATATTTTTATTAAAATTGATATTTTTAATAAGATTAAGTTTATTTAAATTTGTATTTTACATTGTACTTTATTTAAATTTTGTTTAAAATATTTATATATCAATAATTTCTAAACAAATGTTAAAATTGTTTTCAAAATAACAACTTTATAAATTCAAATGTAAAATTTTAAAATAGTTTATAACAATTTAAAATAAACATATTTATTTATAATTTTAAAACAAAATTTAAATAAAGTTTGATGTAAGCTATAAATTTAAATGAACTTAATCTCGTTAAAAAATATCAATTTTAATAAAAATATCATTATCACATTTACATAAAATTTAAATTTGGTATTAATTTGAAGGGAGATAAAATTACTCCAAATTAATAAAAATATGAGTGAATTGAGATAAAATAACAAATATAAGAATTAAATTGAGATTTTTTGCATGATACTTGCCACAATAGTAACACGTGACACTGCCTCTACCATGTGACAGACCCTTTCATTTGACATGTGGTAATTTTTTATAATTTAAAAAAAATTGAAAAAAAAATTAAAAACAAAACTTGGAGGTGACATGTGATACATCAGTTGACGTCATTAGTACTGTACTAACCAAAAAGACCAAATTGTAACACATTACAACCAAATTGAGACTAAAAAGAAATATGATAACTTAATTGATATTTTCGATAAAAACAAGAACCAACCAAGTATTTAAATCTATATGTTTATATGTGTTTGTCTTAAAACATTTTCATTATCTATATATATGCACAATAATTATTGTTACTCGTCCTCAAATTTCTCTATCAAATTTTTATATGTATATAGATTTCTTGCATGCTTAATGACTTACTTTATGTAATAAAAAAAATTATAATATACTATAACTTTGATAAATCAACTTAGTGCTCCTCATACAAGTGCATACACATAGAAACGTGCAACATAGAGTCTAACAACAATTTTTTATCCTCTAAAATATGATCCAAAACGTAAGGTTCTCCTAATAGGTCTAAGAATTATCTTAACAACATTTTAGTACTCTCCACCTAAATTTGACCTGATATACTAACTTTTTCACTACTTATGCAATGTTTGGATTTATAGAAATCATGACATAGTCAATGCTTTTTTCTCATTATTAATTCAAATTCTTCTTCTTTTGTTTCACTTTCAAATTCAAATTACTAATAAAAGATATTATTGATAAAAATTACATCACATTATTAAAATAATTGTGTAAAGTTTATCCCACAAATTAATATATGTTAACTAATAAAAAACATGAAAATTGTAGCCTTTATTAGTGTGCAATGTCCTTACACTAAAATGAAAAAAATGACTTTTAACGTAGGTTCTTGTAGGCTTTTGACGTCTGTTGAAGGTGCAACATCATAGTAGCTGAGCAATATCAACTAACATTTGTTACATTTGTTGCAATGACAACAAACGTCAAATTGTGGGTTTTTTTTTTTAATTTTGTGCCAACATTTTCCTCCATTTAAACCATGGAAAATTAATATAAAATTTAATAATACACCACAGTTCCAGAATTTTACAAGTAATTTGAGTATCTCAAATAAAGCTATAAAGTATGGAAATGTGGGTGAAAAAATACTACGAAAAAAAAAATACTTTAGAATCTGTGACCAATTTGAAGTTATGAACATTTGAAGTTTTTCAACCCAAATCTTCATAATTCTGAATCTGTGACCAATATCTCAAACCTGAATATTATACATTTGAATACAAAATAAAATTTGAGTCAAAACGTAAAAAAAAAAAACTTTTAGGACACACGTGAATGAAAAAACCAACCTTATGTAATTGGGAAGAGTGAAAGCTTGAGTCTAATTGAGCACCACAATAGCAAGATGGAGTGAAATGAGTGGTGCATCAAGGACCATTAGTCTAACTCACTGATACTAAGCCACGTCAAATAGTAAAATATGGAAGTTAAAAATGAGAATTATAATATCATTGTCCTTAAAATAGATATATGATAAAGACCGTTAGTTTTTTTTTATTACACTAAAAATAAAAATTAAAAAGCATAATATTTTGTACAAAAGTTATTGTAAAATATGATTGTTTTTGTTTAATATTTAAAATGTCACTATCTAACCAAAGGGTAAATTTGACTTCCACATACATTTTAATGGGTGAAAAAACAAGAGGAAATGTTCCATCGATGAAACAAGGAAAATGACACCAATGAAAAGAAAATAAAAGAGAGATACCGTATTTATACTGTTTGGGTTAGTGAAGAAGAAATGAAGATTAAAAAAAAAATCAAGCCAGACTTTTTCTAAGATAAAAACTATTCAATCTAATTAGGAAAATTGGTATATATAGAATAAAAAGCTTCAATTTTTTAACCTAAATATATCTTTTGTCAGTAATTTTTTTTTTTTTTTGAGAACAAACTTTGATTGTAGCCATTCTACCCATTTCAAATAAGTGTAGAAAAATCACTTTGTTTTTATTTTATTTTAAACTATATGATGGATAAAAGTGAAAAGCTATAGACTTTGTCCTTTAAACAAATAAACTATTATTACATCTATAACAATATATAAAGGGGATTTCCCTTTTTGTGTTCACATTTCAAAATACCGATTTTACCCTTTAAATATAATAATTTATTAAATTTTTAAAAATTGACCGTTATTTTTATAAGCTTTTTCTAAAATAGACTATCTCTCATTCTTCTCTTTTTTCTTTATTTATCAATGATTATTCTGTCATTTGTTCTAATATATTTCATTTCATTTTCAATAAATATAATTTTAGTTTATATATTAACTTAATAATATTACAATATTATCACCTACTGATATAATGTCCTGCATATTTAAAAAATGCATACACAGACGCTATTGCACCTGTGTTTATGCTAGTGTTATATATAGGTAATTCAAGAGCCTTTATTGAAAAAATATGACAATAATAACAAAAATAGTCAGGAATTATTCAATAAGCTAGTGTGAAAAGTTAATCTCTAAAGTGAAAATAAACTTAACGAATTATGACATATTTCAGAGCTCACATTTATATCAGAAACAAACAGAAGAAGATATACATAGATTTGGACAACTCACTGAAAATGGAGTGAAGGGACCAAGTACGTCATGTGTGGACATGCAATGCAACTAAGCATCAGCTCTTAGTTAGTCTCGTGAAACTTCTGAAATAGATAATGTCGTACTTCGTAAGTTGTAACAAAGAGAGATAATACCCTAACCGACACAGCTATTAAATAACGAAGTTTGATACACATAATATACCCATCATATATTGTAATAAAAATATATTTTATATCCTTCGTATTTTTATAAATCTTAAAAATAATCGACACTTATAATATTTTATATTATAATTATATAATATTTTATATTATAATATGATTTTTAAAATTTCATAAATTAAAGCTGTTTGAAACCAGATGTAAATTTAAATAAAAGTTTACTGTAAGTGTGATATATGAATTTTATAGAATGTCATGTTATTTGTTTATATATATAATAACACCACCAAAAATTTCAGTTATTTCGGCGAATTCCTATTTGCATATCAACCTAACTCAATGTCTAGTTGTTGGAAAAGGAAATCCGTATTTCATGTTTATATACATTTAAAATGATATAATATTTCATTTAACATTTAAAAGATAATTAATCATTTACATGAACTATTTTTAGAAACAGATAAATTTTCTATAAGCTTTTCCAAAGTTCATATCCTATCCTATCATATGAAATTCATCGAGGGAATATGAGAGGATTACCATGTGACCTTGGATACCACCCAAGCCATTTGAACTTAGAGAGGAAAAGAATCATGATTGGGAAATTAAGCTAATCTTACTTACAATTTGTCTTATTTTAAATTTTATAAGTGATTTTTTTTTTTTGAAGAATTGTAAGGAGATAAACCCAATGAAGGAAAAAAAAGATAAAAATAATCTACAACCCAAATAATTTATATGATTTAAATTATAGTATATTAAATTTAAAATATTAAATTAACCACAAATCTAACCCAAATCATACTCAAATTTAATTTTAAGATTTCATCTCAATAATATGTAATTATAAATAATCATGATGAAAACGTGTTATGTATAAAATATTGATATTTTATTAATTTATCTGAGCACTATATTACTTTTGTTTTCTTACAATATAAAGTTCACCCATATCTAACTTTTTATAGATTAAAGAAAATGAAAAATAAAGAAATTCAAAAAATCTTTTGAATTTTTTAAAGAAAATATATAAATAACTTAAATTGTTAAAAGTTATCTACTAAAACATTCAATAGTTTTTAATTGGATAATTTATCTTAAAATCTATAATTGAATTGAAAATTTATTTCATAATAATTATGTTTGCAAAATTAATTTAAAATTATTTAATTTTTTATTCACATGCCTAAAAATTAACATGACAATTTTCTATAAAATAACAAAAAATGAATATAGTTAAATTTTTTTTAATATATTTTCAAGTTCGGCATTGGAAAGATTAGTTCATTGATAGGGTAAAAATCCAATGCTCTTGACTCTCTTTGCACATACATTTCAAATATAATCAACATAAAGAATGCATGTTATTGTGTTTGTATGTACTAGAAGAAGTCGCATGCTTTTTTACAAATGATTTACTTGATTTTTTTTCCCAAAAAACTAAAAAACTAATTTTTGTATATTCTTTTATATTAAGGAATATATATAACCACATAAGCTATCAATAGGAAATTAGAATGATAACCCATTTTCTCTAAACAATGATAACGGATAATAAACTGAAAATTTTAAAATTTAAATATTTTATAAAACATTAATAAAGTGGATGTATAAAATAATAATGCAAATATGTAACTTTAGAAAATTTTGACTATTTGTTGTGTACAACAGAAAATGAGACTAACCATAAAATAAGATAAGTGACACCATAAATAGATATGTATAGGTGGATTTTATGTTGTCGATAATATGTTATGTAGTTACATACCAGTAATGTGTTATGTAGTTACATACCAGTAATGTGTTTTAATCTTAGGTTTTGTGAGAAAAAGAAAAAAAGATATAAAGGATGAAAGTACCATAGTAGAAGAAACATCAAGAATAAGTGTATCTATTACAAAATCAAAGGAATAATGACGGACACAATACCTGCATGTTACAATGTTTCCATAGTTAATCCTAATCAATTTTGGAAAACCGATAAAGTCTGGAAAACAGAGCTCCCTATTCTGGCAATTCAAATTTCTTTTACTGTTGTGTTATCTCGTCTCTTTTCTATAATCTACAAACCTCTGCATCAAACTCGTCTCATTTCACAAATCTCAGTAAGTAAATAAATCTCAATAGTTTTGTTTATGATAATTATCTCAAAATTTATGATACATGGCATTCTAACAATGTAATGTGTGGGCATTCTAAATTATAATTACGTAGGTTGGTTTCCTACTTACACCGCCATTACTTGGAAGATTCACAACAATTTTTGAGTTCATTTTTCCGGTAAATGGGATTGTCAACGTTGAGGTCCTTTCCCACATTGGTCTCATTTATTATGCATTCCTTAGTGGATTGGAGATGAACTTAAATACCATTCTAAATGTGAACAAGAAAGCAGCAAGCATCGCAATTGCTGGGATCATTTTTCCCATACTCGTTGCACCATGCTTATATGTTTTGTTTCGAAAAGTTTATGGACATAGTACGATGTTTCCCCTTGAAGAAAGTACAAATAATGCTTATATACTTTGGACTTTAATTCTCACTGTTACAGGTTTTCCTGTGGTAGCACACACACTTTCTGAGCTTAAGCTCCTTTATACTGGTCTCGGTAAAGAGGCTTTAACAGCAGCCATGATTAGTGACACCTATGGTTGGATTCTTTTCATTTTATTTGTTCCATTTTCAATTAATGGTAAAGGAGCTATCTACACTGTGTTATGCACGATATTATTCATTGTTGTGTGCATCTTTGTTGTACGTCCACTCATTCAATGGTTTATTGATCGCAAGGCAGACAAAGATGAATGGAATGATAACCAATTGCTCTTCATAATCATGGGGGTTTTAGCTTGTTCATGTATTTCAGATTTTCTTGGTTCACATGCCATTGTTGGGGCTTTTGTTTTTGGATTAATTTTACCTCATGGGAAATTTGCTGAATTGTTCATGTCAATTTCAGATGATTTTGTTGGCGGATTTTTAGTACCACTCTTCTTTAGTGGAACTGGGATGAGACTTATGTTGATCGCAATTTTCTCCCAAGAAAGTTGGCCCTTTATAATTTTGATTATAATCTTATTGTGTGCTATAAAGATTTTAAGCACTTTATTTGTCACCTTTTTCTTTGGTATGCGTATTCTAGATGGTTTGACCTTGGGCTTGATTTTGAATAATAAAGGTGCCATGGCATTAATAATGTTGAACATTGCTTGGGACAAAAGGGTATTGATTTATTTAAAATATTGCATTCAATTACTTCAGTTTCTTATATATACAATTGTAGTCTAATCCATAAGCTCTTGTGATGTGTTATTGTAGATATTTTCTGTACCTACCTATGCTGTTATAACTTCTGCTGTTCTTCTGATGACAATAGTTGTGTCTCCGGTCATAAATGTCATCTATAAACCAAGACAGAAATTTGAACAGAATAAGCTAAAGACCATACAAAAACTAAGAGTTGATGCAGAGCTTCGAATTATAGCATGTGTTCATAATACTCGCCAAGCTGCAAGCATGATTAGCATAATTGAATGTTTTAATGCCACAAGAGTTTCCCCTGTGCATGTTTTTGCCTTGTACCTTGTCGAACTTACTGGACGTGTTGCTGCCCTAGTTGCTGCACATATAGGGAAGTTTTGTTGCCAATTTGGAGAACAAAACCTGACCAGGTCAGAAGAAGAGTTAGAAAGCATTCACAACACAATTGATGCACTTGGAGAGGCATATGACGCTATTAGAGTTGAGACCTTAAATGTGGTGTCAGCATATACAACTATTCATGAGGACATATACCACTCAGCAGAGGAGAAACGCACAAGCTTAATTCTTCTTCCGTTTCACAAACAATTAACTTTAGAAGGTACTTTAGAAGTAACCAGTGTTGTATACAAAGATATAAACCAAAATGTAATGCAAGGTGCCCCCTGCTCCGTGGGAATATTTATTGATCGGGATTTTGGGTTAGTTCCCAAAATTAACCTTCATATTTGTGTGGTCTTTGTTGGGGGCCCTGATGATCGTGAAGCCTTAGCCATTGCATGGAGGATGGCAAGACGTTCAGGAACACAACTCTCAGTGGTTCGAATTCTTCTGTTGGGTGAAGCGGCAGAAGTAGATGCTTTAGTTCACGATGAAGCGCAAGGGATATTATCTACGGTAATAGATACAGACAAACAAAAAGAGTTAGATGAAGAGTATATAAGCATATTTAGACTTACAGTAGTTAACAATAATGATTCAATATCCTACTCAGAGATTGATGTTCATAGTGGTCAAGATATTCCTACAGTTCTGAATGAGATAGAAAAATTTGGTTGTGATATTTACATAGTTGGACAAGGAAACTGTAGGAATTCTAAGGTCTTCTCGAAATTGTTGGAGTGGTGTGAGTGCTTAGAACTTGGAGTTATTGGGGACATTTTGGTGTCAAACAACTTTGGTTCACGATCGTCTGTGCTAGTTGTTCAACAATATGGATATGGAGGAATGGATTTTGGAAATAATCTTAATCAGAAGGCCACTAACAAAGACATGTTTGAGTCTGTCATTTGAAGATAGAATAAGCATAAAGGTTTACAATGAAGCATAAGGATTTACAAGAAAATATTTTTTCATCTTAATGTATATCAATTTAAAATATATAAGTGGTTGCAAACCTTACTTGATAAACCAGTTTTGTAAGATTGAATTAGATTTAAAATTCACTTCTTAATAAATATGATTCTTTGCTCAACATCATATAGTTTCTTCTGTGTTTAATTTTAATTTTGTTTTGTTTTTTTATCATTTTATATTCCTCAATTAAACTAATAAACGAACAAATTTTACTTTGCTTATTTTTCTTAACATTTTTCTAATACTAATTTTAATTCTTTTTTTAGAATCCAACTTTTCTTTCCAAATTTTCTTATTATACATTAATATTTATTTTCAATTTTTTTCTTCTCCAAAAAATGTCTTTCTTTCTATTCGGAAAATACATGTATATATGCATCCTTATTCAACTTAGTTTATAACTTAATCTAGTTTTAGTTTTATTATTTTCTTGTTCTCTCTTATATTTTTATATACTCTCTTTTTTTAATCACATGAATCTGAGGTTTGCATACTTGAACTAACGTACAAAGAAAAATGATAATGATAAATTAATGAGATAATATCCATTTTATTTTCTTCTACTATCAATGACATCATTTGGTTAATTAACGATATAATGACACCATAAATAGATATGTATAGATAAAATTTATGTTGTCGATGATATATTATATTGTTACATACTAGTAAACTGTAACTTATAGTATTTTTCTTCTTATGAATGTAAGACAATCATATTAACATTTAGGATTAAACATATTATTTTATTATTTGTAAAGTATTAAATAAAAAAAATTTAAAAAAACTTAATATGAAAAACATGGCACAACATATTCATACAATGTTAAAATATGATATCTCTCACTTATTCATGCAACAACGTTCACAACCCAATGCAATCAACAAGCATTAATTATAAAACTAATGAACCCAAGAATGCATGACAGTAATGCTTTTTCCATATCAAAAAGAAAATGGTGAAAATATCAAATTCAACCAAAATCATAACCAAATCTCAACAAAGACCACATAACATAACAAGAATTAATTTTTGTGAACCTGAACGAGAGATTAGATTTATAATAATTGTGTTGGAACACCAAGAAGCACATGAGAGTGACGATCGAAGGTGAGTGGATTTTTTATATGTGAGGGTTAAAAGAAATTGTGTGTTTAGAGTAAGGGAAAGGTCTCTAGTGAGGGAAAAAAAATTGTCATTATTCTTTTGCTTGATGGGTTTATATACACAACATTATATATCTAACATAATTTCGTAATAAAGTCAGTCTTTATTACAAATAAATTTAAAAGGCAAGAATTGGTTTTAATATTATCACATTATGGGTATCAAAGCAAAGACAAAATCAGAGCATAAAATCAAACGTGTGATTAGGAAAATTAATTCTAATTAGTAAGAGATTGTCTATAATCATATTACTATTTTCTTTATCTGTAAAAGAGGTGTCATAAAATCAGAGCACAAAATCAATTATCATTGGGAAAAAAATGATTCTAAAAATTAAAACAGATTCTACTTCTAAATATTAGAATCTCATCATTAACTTCTTGATTTGGAGCAAAAATGACAAAGCATAGAGTGGGGGTGAGAATATAAACTTTTGGGCTGCTATTAGTTGCAAGTAGAAGCGGTGTGGGTGGATGAAGTATTTTGGACTAAAATAAAAACAAGCATCAAAAGAAAACACATAAAAGATTAAAAAAATCTTTTTCTTTTTATTTATTATTATTATCATGTTATTATTATTTAGAAAAAGAAAAAATATTACTTATTTTTATTTTTATATTATATTTTTTTATTTGTTTATTATTATTTTTTTAAAATATATTTTATTATTAATTATTCTATTATTTTTATTAAGCCGGACGAAATTGGGTGTTGACAGTATTGAATAGTGACTACCACGTGTCACTCCGTGATTTGTTTTATTTTATTTTTATTTTTTAACTTTAAATTTTTTTTAAATGTCCACGTGTAAATCTAATTGCATGTCACGTGTCAAAGTCAATGTTTTATATTCAATTTAGCCCCTATATTTGTTATTTTTGTTCAATTTACGGTAAACATTCGCTTAAGTCTGCACTCATTTAAGTCCACATCCTGCCTAAATCCACATTTGGAAAAGGGAAATTATCCGATCAATAATTTTGTGACTTTATTTTCAGAAAAGATCACATAAAGTCATGTGACAAATATTTTCAATTCGTTCACATGTGGTTCTCGATTGACTATTGTGTAAGATGCAACGAAGGGTGAAAAACACACCCTTAGCTTAATTTAAACTAATCTGATGATAACTAAGGAGAATCTTTTCATTCATTCATATGAATAACATAAAATAATAAATTTCTCCTGTAACATATCTCTTATCTCTTATACCTCATCTCTTATATTTTCATAATCCCTACAAATTTTTAACACTCATAATATTTAAATTATTAAAATATTTTTCATTTCAAATCCAAAACATTTTAATAGATTAAATATATTTTAATATATCAAAATAGAAGTAAAGATTTCGAACAAAGATACTTTTTTTAAAATAAATTGTTTTCTTTACCTATGTTAGATAAACATAAAGAAATTACCATGATTTGTCATTCTCATCTGACTATTTGGGCGCAATGACACAGCTAGTCGGAGCATGCACGCTCGACAACATCAGTCGAGCGGAAGCGAAAAGATAAGATCAGTAGTTAAAATAAAACAGATTAGTAATCAAGTTTAAAAAGCAATTGAGCCTCAGTTAAGGAAATCTTAATATCACGGACCCATCTCAAAAACTATAAATAGGACCCCAAGGTAAGTTGGTTATAACTTTTTACTTCGCATTTATTACAGTGTTAATTGCTAATCCCGAACGAGATTCAACTGACTTAAGCATGAAAGCCTAATTGATAGATACTCCATTCATCTAGACAACTTGAACGAGAGAAGAATGAACACCAAACAAGAGGAGAGAGGTAGAACCAAATGACAACAGAGAAAAAAAAAATCAAGTGAGTATTTTAGTTAGGTGCTCAATTCCTATATCCAAAACAGACTCATCGAAAGCAACTTGAATGGTATCACTCTGTATTAATTTGTTTACGTTATAATGCATGTTATGGGGTATACTGTTAAAAGAAAAATATTAAAATGAAGATGATTTTATAATAAATTTTTGGGTTAAATATGTTTTTGGTCCCTCAAGTTTGAGCGAAATTTGGAATTAGTCCCTCATCAAAACTTTTGACCAATTTAGTCCTTCATCTTTCAAAATGCGTGAATTTAGTCCTTTTAACCAAATTTTGTTAAGTTTATCTGACGTTTCGAGCGCATTTCATGATAGTATTTAAGTTAACATTGAAGCAAAAATGTGTCAAACAGTATAAATAATTTAAATACTATCATGAAATGCGCTTGAAATGTCAGATAAACTTAACAAAATTTGGTTAAAAGGACTAAATTCACGCATTTTAGAAGATGAAGGACTAAATTGGTCAAAAGTTTTGATGAGGGACTAAACCCAAATTTCGCTCAAACTTGAGGGACCAAAAACATATTTAACCCTAAATTTTTACTTGGTCTCACCGAGGAGTATTCAGTCCAACAATTCAATAGCTCTTATGCCTTTTATTATCATGATCTTTTCTCTAATTCAACAACACATGAACACAAAATTAGTGGTCCTTTGAGCTTGGTGATTTTTCAACTAATCAAGATTGTTGTAGATTTGGTACTAATCACACAATTAATTTTTATTTCAAAATTTGTGGATATTCATTTGGAAACAAACCAAAAAATATTATTTTTCCTTGATAATAGCCAAATTATATATATATATATATATATATATATATATATATATATATATATATATATATAAAATTCTTGGTGACTTTTTGAATTTTTTGAAGCATGTGAAGAGAACTTGTAACTGTTCGAGTGGCGGATTATTATGAGTGCAAGAAGGACCTTGGCCCCCAAAAATTTTGAAATTTTTTTTATAATAGATATTTTAATTTTTTTTATTATAAATATTAGGTATTTTGATTTTATTTTGTTATAAATATTAAATCAAATATTTATTTCTTTTATAAACATAATAATTAATACTAATAAATAATAAAATATAAAATCAAATATAATAAAGAATAAAGATTAAAAAGATTTATCAAGATATTTTTTATTATTTGTTTTTATTATAGATTGTGTTTTTCATAAATTGTTCTCATATTTAATTCTCATTTGTTTTCTTTTGTTTTTGAAAAGAAAAAGATCTATTATTTTTTCTTTTATTTCTCCTTTATTCTCTTCCATCCTCGAGGAAGAAAAGAAGAAGATAATTGTTTCGTCTCACTTGATAGTGAAATATTAATTCAAAAATTTATTTAATGAGCCTCTTTTATATATCTATGCCTTGAATTTCTTACAAATTGTTCTCATCTTCCATTCTTATCTATTTTCTTTTCTTTCGGAAGAGAAAAAATCAATTATTTTTGCTTTCATCTCTCAACTGTTCTCTTCCATTCTCGAAGAAATAAAAAAGAAGGTAATTCTCTTTTGTATCACTTGATAGTGAAATATTAGTTTAATAATTTATTTAATGAGCCTTTTTTATATTAATTTTTTATTTTATCAACATAGAAGAGAAAATGATTGTACTATGTGTTTTTTATAATTGAATTTTAAGTGTGGTTTGATTACCATCGAATTTTCTTTTGGTATTTATGTCTCTCAATTTTTTATTAGATTATGATAAATCATTTTTTAGTATTTTTTTTGTTTAAAATAGGTATATTGATGAAGAATAAAAGAATATATTATTTAAATAGGTATATTGATAAATCATTTTTGTATTTATGTCTCTCAATTTTCTTCTTATACTTCATTTTTTATTGTGTTAGTGACAGTAATAAAATGTATAAATTTTGGATGTATTATTTGGACACCCCCAATAATGTTGGTCAAGATCCACCACTGACTGTTCTAGACATGATCACGTGCCACTTCATATCAGTGATCATGGAAGAAACAAAGGAATGCAAAATCTAATTGGAGAGCAAAAGTAAAGTAATAATAACTAAATTTAGGTTTCCCAAAATGAACAATGAACTAATAATTGTTGGTGTATTTAGACTGACTCCACAAATACTTTTATATATTCTCCTTGTGTTGTGTTCCTCTCTTTCCATTAATACATGAGTTTAGTGATCACAAATAATTTTTAATAACCAATTTAAAAATTAATTATATATTTTTTATAATAATTACTATCTTAGTAATTAATAATTTTTTATTTTATAAATTAATATTTAAATTTTATAATAACTAATAACTTTTTAGCACTAAAAATATTATGAATTGAAGGATTTTCTTGTAATAAAATAAAACTTCAATTTACATTTAATTTCAAACATTTTTTCATATTAGTATAATTCCCCTTGAATAGAAATATTTAATAAAAATATATAATTATATTTAAAAGAATTTAGATACATTAAAGGAATGAAAATGATAATATTATTCATGAAGGACAAATTTTTTGGGGCAAATCAACCCATTATAAAGAATAAAAGTCATCTAAATCTTTATCTTAATTTCACTTGATATAGTCAAAATTATAATATTTGAAATATTGTGTCTTGTAATATGCATTAAGTTTGTTATAATCTTATATTGAAAGGTATTTTTATAAATTAAGGATTCGTTCAGACAAACTTTTAGAAAAAAAAAATAGAAAGACAATGAAACTAATTTTTCTATAAATTAAAATAAGTTTCTACACAAATTAAAAAAAAAATACGTGAGAAATATTTTATTGAATACATAAACTAATTTTAGTTTATACGCAAAAATATTATTTTATAATTTCTTATATAAAAATATCTAGTTAACCACTACCTTTAATTCAAGGTGTGTGATCGGGTGTAATGGATTATTGACTTGTGTTGAAACTTTTAATACATATTTAAGCGTAAGTTCACTTTTATAATTTATTTTATCTATTAAATGAAAATATTTCTTCATGGATCATGAAATTCAAGTATATAAATGAGTATTTCCTACGTTGGACTAAGACTCACATGATTGTGGAAGCCTTTGTCTACACGTTAAACTCTTCAAATTGACAATACTACAATAGCATTAATAATATTAACAATGACAAGCAAAGAAAAAATTGTTCCATCCGCATTATTTCTCATTCTTTTTTTATTATGAAACTATCTATCATTACTATTTTCCTTTCATTTGTTTTATTTTTGTTACTTCTCCTATATATAGTAATAATTACTCCAATTTTGTATTCTCTTCCACACAACATATACGACCGTATATTGCTTCTCTCTAACTATTTTTCTTCAAATTATATATTACATATATTAAACATAAAACAAAAAACAATACATATCTGTTCACAGCTAAAGATATAAAATTAGTAATTATGATTATAGGTTAAATAAAATCAAATATAGTATTCGAATCAAACAGACTATAACATTTTCAAACTTTAAGGAATAAAAATAAAAATTACTTTTAATATAGATTTATTTTAATGATATATATATATATATATATATATATATATATATATATATATATATATATATATATATATATATATATATATATATATGTGTGTGTGTGTGTGTTCGTCCGCGCGATCGCATATTATATTTGTAGTTTGTCCGGACTAATTTAATTATTTTTATTAAAGAGTTTCTAGTTGAAATTAGTTGAGATTGGTTGTATAAGATACTATTTGAATTATTTGGATATGGTAAATTATGATAGATTTTAATAAAGTATGTTTCAATATAAACTATTAAAAATATGTAAAGTTGATAAATCATTAATTTATTTAAGAAAAATGATATGTATTAATTTTTATTTTTTTTAAATCTTTTGATATAATTACTATATTAAGAAGAAATTCTTCTCATAGTTTTTTAGTATGACCATGTTTTTTTGGAGGTGATTACTATATTTATAAGAGATAGGAAGCGATGATTTAGAGAATATTTTGTGTTCTTTTCTGTAGAATTGGAAGTGAAGAAAAGTGTTCATTTGCGAGATGGATATCCATTTTGCATCCCGCTAGTCACAAGAGATTTCATAGTGATTTGAAGTACTTTACTATTATACCCTCGTTTGAGGAGAGCTACGGGGAAGCACATAGCACACCAACCATACAATGCGGATGGGAGAACGAATCTATAATATTTGGATATGGATCTGTTGCAGTCTGAACCAAATATGTTTTTAAGAAGAAAATTGTAACCAAATTTATTTTTGGAGAGGAAACTCGGAACAGGATAAGAAACAAATGGATCCGATTATATTTTACTTGGATGCATTTGAACTTGACTAGCCTTGCATACATGTTTTTTGTTTAAGTGGTTAGCTTTTCATGCAACCTAATCTCTTTTTTTCTATATTATTTAAAATTAAAATATTAAATTTTTCAAATCAAATATATTATAATTCTTATTTTTTTCAATTAATAAATATTATTAATAATTTTATTCATGATAAAATAAAATATCAAAAATTAATTACAACTTATTTAAATATCCTTTTCTATTACTTTCAACATCAAAGACAAATAGGTAATCTGACTTTTTCATCTATTAAATTTAATTTTTTATTAGTCACATCATTCAAATCTTTCACAAAATTTCACAATATTTACTCTCAACTTTATTCTACTATCACCCTTAAATCCTTTAAAAAGAACATGATAAATTTCACCCTCAAATAAACCCAAATCAATTATTTCTCTCCCTCAAATCATTCTTTACAAGAGAACACACCCTATATCTTAAACATTGGCTGGATTAGGGTGAACAATGATGAATAATGATAATACAGATTGCGAAAATTCTAGTCTTGAGACTTGTGCTGACTTTATAGAGGTAATATGAGTGAATATATTAGTATTTTTTTGTTGTTTTTTTATGCAAAATCTTTATATACTAAAATTAAAATTATCAGAATTGTTGCAATTATATATTCTCAAGAGACTGAATCTAGACGTGTGTGGTTAAAAGTGATTTTATATTCTTACGTAAGATTTTCTGAATTCTCAAATTGTTGCTTGATTTCCATGAGGGAAATAGAGAAAATGCTTGAAGATTTGTAAAACATTTGAGTTTGTAAGTGTTCTCATTTTTAGAGGAAGAAAACCAAGAAAACCATTGTATAAATAAGTTTACTTTTTTTAGGATTAGAAAATAAAATTCATTATAAATGATATGATATTATGTCATTTAGTTAGGGTTGTATTTCATTTTTCTCAGAATAGATATAAACTTTTTATATTCGAAGTTGTTCAGTTTCTTTTGAATAAAGTTTTGTTGTATATTTTTTGAACATAACATTTGATCTTCATGGTTTTTGTTATGATTTGTCTCTTTTAAAAATATGTTTCATGTAATAACAAATGCTTAATGTAACATCCCGTTTTTATAGTTGTTAAAACTATTAAACAAAACATTCAAATTTTAATAGTTCAGAAGCAGATAATAACATAGGCCAACATAATCTAATACAGTCATCCAAAAGAAATGCATACACTGATCAACAAGTACAGCCCACCTCACTAAAGGTTACAAAACATCCTGAACATTCACTAGGGAAACAGGTGGTTACTACAGCTAGGAAACGTCTTGGAACCCTCTCAACGTCGGTCCGGGAAAGGTGTACCTTCACCTGCACTTTTATCTGCTCACACCATTCAATAAGGACGATCATGGCAAAAGTAGAAGACACACGGAAC
The DNA here is from genome assembly GCF_037176805.1 of Vigna unguiculata. NCBI lineage: Eukaryota > Viridiplantae > Streptophyta > Magnoliopsida > Fabales > Fabaceae > Vigna > Vigna unguiculata. The sequence continues at coordinate 44,954,409 of NC_140795.1, read as the reverse complement.
ACCATAAAACTAGAAGGGTAAGCTAACTTGAACAAGGAACAAATCATACAATTTATACTAAGACGGAAAACGAACTTCCATTCCACAATCCACTAACTCATCCAAATAATTCTGACCATAACATCACACATCATTCTAGACTCGATATCCGGATTATGTAAGTGGCATTGGAGTTCTTGGTGATCTGCACTTGAAGTGGCTCCTAAACTCTGCAGAGTCTTAGGCACAAGGGGTATTCACCCAACCACTCTCAAGGTAAATCCCATCACCTCTATGATGGATCGGAATCATAGACCAGGACCTCCTGCTACTTCCCCCGACGTAATCCATCACACTCTATTTGAGTCTTAATGGTTACTGGAAGCGTCAGGATATCACCAATCTGAGTCCTCATGCCCTTACATTCACTAAACCACATACTATAGGATTTCCCTTGAAATCCTAACTATAACATACTCCATTCACATCACATTCACACCCAATGTCTGCATACAGTTTACCACGCATAAAGATCTCATACAATTATCAACCCCCATCATCTTAAAGCAACCAATCAAGCATCAAAGAAGCAAAACAGTGGAAGAAAACAACCTTCAGCAGGGGATCTCGCTTAGGCTAGAGGGTCTCGCCTAAGCTAGAGAGGTTATCTCGCTTAGGCGGGTTTCCCTCGCCTGGGCGAGAGCCCTTACAGTGGCAAACAGAAGCTCTGGACGAATTCTCGCTCAGGCGAAGCTGGCTCGCCTAGGCGAGAGGTCATCTCGCTCAAGCGACTCCAGCTCGCCTAGGCGAGACTTCGCAAAATTACAGAGGTGAGCTTCTGGTATTTTCGCTCAGGCGAGACCAACTCGCCTAGGCGAAACTACCAGAAAATCCTCCCTGTTCTGCACATGCAAACTCGCCCAAAGGCCATCCCCACTCAATTTCATACTTTAGCAGTCTCAAACTTCAATTAAACAAGCAATCATGCAATCAAAGTACTCCCAAACGCAATTCACACCAAAATGAGTTACAAAGTTAGCTTCCCTTACCTTAATTGCTCACTAATCCTCTATTATGACTTCTCACAGTGAGGCACTCCAATTCACCACCTAAGAGACTGAAATGAAAGTTCATACAGTGAGGATAGGGCCCTAATTCTGCCTGGCTCGAAGACAACCTCCAGAATTCGAAATTGCTGAGAAATGAGAAGGAATTTCTACTTACTTTGAGAGGATGGAGGGTTAGTCAGGAGGGAGGTATCAACTGCTCCTTCTAATTGGTCTGCTGAAATCAAGAAGAATGATGGATCAGAAATGAAGGATGAACTCTGGTTGAGAGGAAAGGAAGGGGTCAGTGCAGAGTGATGGTGAGTTGGGGTCTGAGAGTGTTTTCAGTGAGTGAGAGTGGTAGAGAAAGAGAGTTTAATATTGGGGCTTCACACTTAATGTGTTTTGAGATATCAATCTAATCTAACTTAGATGAAGATATCATGGTACCTAAGATAACTATAAGAAAAAATATTATATTCAAAATGACCAAAAATAAACTTAACATTAAACTCCAATTTAATTTTTTCTTAATCTTTCTAAATTCGATTTTGAAACCATGATATTTGAAAGGAATACTAATTAATGATATTTCCGAAAAAATAACCAACACTCCCCAAAATCAATCTTTGTAATTAACCAACCATCACATGCATAAAAAGTTTCCAATTAAAAAATTTCACGGGTCAAAAATCCACAAAAGCTCTTATGGTCAGATCAACTCATGAGCTTCTTTTTTAAACACGAAAAATATATTATTTTTCAAATATATCATTAAGCTTTTAATTTAGGTCATCCTTGTGGGTCTAGCCCTACTCGGTCGTCGGCATGGGTCGACCCGTCTCAACTGTGGGTGTAGGCTTGGCCCGTATCAGTCGTGGGCCTGAACTGACCCGTCTCAGTCGTTGATCCGGGTCGGATCGTCCCGATCGTCACTCCGACTTAGCCTTTCTCGGCCGTCTGTCCAAACTGTTCATGTTCGTCTCAGCCATTGGTCCGGGATGACCCATTTCAGCCTTCAGTCCAGGCTGACCCTTCTCAGTCTTTGGTCTAGTTTAGCCTGATCATCCAGTCTCGACCTGAAATGGTTTGATTCCATCTTTGACTTAAACTCAAAATATTATTTTTTAAAATTAATTAAATTATTTTAGTGGACCAAACCCATCTTAACCTTAATCCTAAATTACTTAAGAGAAAACTATAAACATTATAACATTTTTTAGCCTTCTCATCTGAAGAGCCCCTCAAAAGAAACTTAACAAGAAATTAACTAGGACTCACTCATGAATCATTGAGGGTAACACATGCATGCCGCAGCAATCCAAGACAAAAGATATAAAAAGTAGCATGCATGCAGAGACAGTTTCTCTCAATCAGACCAAAATTTGCAGCCTTAAAAATTGTATTGTGTGATAATTTTCCTACTGTTTTTCCACAAACTGCGAAATCTTTCTTATTTTGTTCCTTGTCTGGTCCCCTGCATTAATTCCAAAGATGCTGCACCACCAATTTTTGTATATAGCCACAACTTTTATTATCTTCTTCTTATTATCATTATTAAATGATGGATAATTATCCACCGAAAGAAAGTGACATCTTTTGTTCTTGTCGCCATTTTTTCTCCCATAAATATGTGGTGAGATGTCACCTCTTCAAATAACAAATTAACATGCCAATGTGGAAAAAGTAAAACCAAACTTCTGATTTTTTATTTTTCCGGAGACATGTGGTGTGAATGTTTGAATATGATGAGAAGCTTCATAAGCTAATAATAACTTAGTTCTTATAGTCCAAATAATAGTTGTATTGTGACTGAAAAAAAAAATCTGGTTTCGTTATCATATATATATATATATATATATATATATATATATATATATATATATATATATATAACTTCACATGTATTAAGAAAAATAAATTTGCAATACTGAATCCACCAACTCAAGGATGGAATTCACTGATGATTTCTTTTAGTTAAATACTATTTTATATAAACAAAAATTATTGTCAAACTTATGACTTTCTTGTTATTTTGTTGTTTTACTTGTTATGTTATTTCTAGAAATTATAATAATTTAATTTAGTCGGTAATATTTATTAATAGGTTTTTCTTAATAAATCTTTGGAGTGATTGATGATTTTAATGTGCTATGGATTGTGACATTACTAGGAAAAAAAAGGGCAGATTAACGACCAAAATTAACGGAAAATTTATTGTCGGTGGCAAAATTGCGATTGAATTTGTCACGGATACCAATATTCATCAAATATATAAAATAGTGACTACTTTTGTGATTGAATTGTTGGGTCGTAAAATATTAGGTAGCGAAATCAATCACGATTACAATTATTTCTTAATATACTTTTTTTCATAAATTTTAGTAACCGAATTTGCGATTTGAATAGTATTTTTCATTCAACGACCAAATTTGATTTGGTTGCTAAACAAGTTCATGATGTTAAAATATAGTGACTTGTTTTCTTATAGTAGAAAAGAACTATCGGCTTTTTTTGCCTTGTGAGTCTTTGAACATATTGTAAATTACATTTATTTATTTCTCTTCTTTAGTTATGATTTCCTTGAATTATGGAATTGATTTAAGATTAAGATTATTAAATTGCCTCCAAATCGTGTCATTTGACGTAAGGAATTAATTTTAGTTTAGGCATTCAATTGTTTCTAGACATTTTTTTTTGACATTCTATTCCAATTATATTGTTTAGGGATTAGATTAGTATATACATTTGAATCGGAATTCCAGATCTAGTTCCATGGCGATAGAAAATCAGTATAAGGTGTATTTAATTATTTGCTTAATTATTTTACAATAGGGTTAAGCATAAGATATTAAATAAAAATTTTTGAATAATGATCAATTTTAGTATTAAAAATTATTAGTTATTATAGTGATCAATTTAAATGTTAATTTATATATTAATTTTATTTTGTAACTAATAATTTCAAAAAATTATAATTAAGGTAACTAAAATAGTTTTTACTATGAATTAGTCTTAAAATTGGTGACTAATATTAGCTATTAAAGTTCTGACTACCAAAAAATTAGTCTCTAATTAGAATATTGGTTTCTAAACATAATTTTTTGTCATTGATAATTATTTAAGAGTTTTCTCATTATAAAATTAAAATTTAAAATCAATATTTCATTTATTTGACTTTATTTTATATAGAATATTTCATCAAATATTGTTTTACAATATAACGTTTTAACTCTATGACTGACAATAACATGTATTTAGTTGAAGGTATAAATAAGAAAGAACATGTGTATTGACATTTAACAAAATGTTTAGTTAGTCAAAAAAGTTAATTAACCTTAAATCATTTGATCTCAAGTGATGAATCATACCAAGAAAAATGCATTAGACAATTCAAAAAGTTGCATTATGAACTTTTAGTAATTGAATATTAGAGATTAAACTAATAGGAAGTTACTTATCCTTACAACACGAGTTTATAAAATAAAAATTGTTTCCATTTATTTTTAGTCAATCCAACACTCACTTCATATAAATACATATACACCTTATTATGGAATTATATATTTGTGAGTGATCCAATAACAACACAAGAGTGACACAATAACTCCAATAAATCTAGTGGTGATAAGTTCTGATATCATCTAAAAAATAAATTTAAATCAAATTAATGTGAGAATTATTTTCATTTATATATTATAAATTCATATTTATAAATAATCTCTAATACAAAACTAACAAATAAATGTATAATTAATGACTAATCAAAACAAAAAAAAAAGGTTAAAAAAAAAGATACAACTAGAAATTCAACAACAAAACCAGGATATATGACTTGTTTTACAATATTTTACTATCTAAGTTTTAATTATGATATCCAATTATAGACTGTAATAATAAACACGATTATGTTATAATCCTAATCATCATGATGTAGAATTGATTAAATTTATGAGATTCTAAACACAAATTATCTTGCATGTCTATGTCGATGTTATTGTGTTTTTTTATATGAATAATTATTTATCAATTATAGATATGCGTTTATGTTTGAAACTTTTAATTAGTCACATTGCTAAACTTTATGTAATTTTTATTCGTACTTTACAAGTTGTGAATATTCACTTTTGTCATAAATTTTGTTTTTTTATCTTCATTAAAGTTGTAATCAAGTTTATATACAAATTTTATATATTTTGTTTGTTTACTTGACAATCTCAAAATGTGTTAATTACAGAAAACAAAAATAGAGAACTAAATTTATTTTAGTAACATAAAATTGCCGTCACTATTGGGTTAACAATAACTTTTTAGTGACTAAAAATGATGACATAACTTTTTTTTTTTGAAATTAAAGTTTAGTTTCTTTTTCCCTTTTATACTTATTTCTCGTTAGCAACTATAAGATTATATTTCATTACTTAGTTAAATATACGACCATTGATAACATTCAATTTTATTCAATTTAAATGTATATATGTAAGTGAATTATAAATCAGATATTTTTGTTGTTAAATTTTCATAAGACAAAAACAAACGGTGAAATAACCAACACACGAATAAAAGTCTTGGTCATAAAATTAATTAGTGAGTGATTTATGAAATACAGTGACAAATTTCATGTGTCACTAAATGACAATTTTCTAATATTATAATGAGAATATATTCAACCTAATATGGGTTTAACTTTCAAATTAAATAAATTTTAAATTAAGTTTGATAGGTAATGATATATATTAGCTGGAATTTATATATGCTGAAAAGAAAAGAAAAAATTTATAGTCTTGTAGCATTAATGAAGATAACATTTGATTCAACAAAGATTACATGCTAAAATGTAACAAATATCTTAGCATGCACATTTCAATGAGTTCATAAAAATATCTTAGCAAATTCAAAGCACAAATACTTCTCAACACTGTTACTTGAAGGTTTCTTGAATGTCAACCAAAAAATTATTATTCAAACTTTGATGTCAGATACTATGATTGATTTAATACATAATTGAATGAAAGTTAAGTAAACCTAAGTCTGATTAAGAATTATTTATATCAACGAATAAAAATACTTTTACTCTATAGACAATATCTTTCCTCTTTATTATTTAATTCATTACATTTTTTTACTATTATAAACTTAAATTCGTAAATAAAAATAGTTTTTTAAATTTAAACCCAAACATGCATATTCTCTATGGTTGGGGAATGAAAATACGTTTCATCGCACATTTGGGTGGTGAAAGCATGTTTTGGGCTTCGACAACAACTGGGCCTTTCTCATTGAAGATGACGTCATAAACTTAAAACTAAAAAACATAAGAAAATTAAAATATGAAGTATTTTTTAATTTAGTCTTTAAATATTTAGATGACAGAGACCAAACCAAATTAAGATGATGTGTATACAAAACTAAGAGATTAAAATGATATCTGTAAAGAAAATTTAAAAGATAAAATTAATTTATATGTAAGTTAAATATATCTCCTTATAAGAAGATATAGGAGAAATTTCATTTCTTAATCATGAAGCTAACTTTGTGGTCTATCTTCTTATCACATATAAGTTTTCTTTTATAAATAACCTTTTACATTTGACTATTACATTAATAAGATACCTTTGTTTTTCACAAATTGGGAATTTTTCAAAAGGTCACGGTTGAACATTCATTCTAACAATTGGAACCACTTAATGGAAATTATTGTTGGATACATATATGTTAAATTTAAAATAAAACTCATGTTTTATAAATCCATACATACCTAATTGCATTATTTTTCATGAGAATCATTATATTTAGGGTTTAAACCTTCAATTAGTCTTTGTTTTTGTTTAAAAATTTTAATTAGTTCATCAAATCATTTTTAGTCTCAATTTCATCCTCATCTTTTAAAATGTGTTGCAATTTGGTTCTTTGGGTTAGTATACTATTAAGAACGTTAATTGATGAGTCACTTGTCAGTTTGTGCGCTTTTTTTATAATTGTCACGTGTCAAATGAAGGATCATGTTATGTGACAAAGATAGTATGACGTGACAATGTCACTTGTCATTATTAGGACAAATGCTATGTGAAATTTTTTAACTTAGTTTCTATATTTATTATTTTGTCTCAATTTAGTTCTTTTTTTTTTAAACTAGAGCAATTTCATCCCTTTTCAAATTAAGACCAATTATAACTTTAATATAAATGTTATAATGATATTTTTATTAAAATTGATATTTTTAATGAAATTAAGTTTATTTAAATTTATATTTTATATTGAACTTTATTTAAATTTTGTTTTAAAAGTTTAAATAAATATATTTATTTTAAATTGTTATAAAAATATTTTAAAATTTTACATTTGAATTTATAAAGTTGTTATATTTAAACCAATTCTTAACATTTGTATAAAAATTATTGATATATAAATATTTCAAACAAAATTTAAATAAATTTCAATATAAAATATAAATTTAAATAACTTAATATTGTTAAAAATATTAATTTTAATAAAAATATCATTATAATATTTATAAAAAAGTTATAATTGGTGATGAAATTGCTCTAGTTTAAAAAAAATAGAACTAAAAATAGAACTAAAAATAATTGGTCTTAATAAAAATATCAATTTAAACTTAATATTCAAGATTGATTATGCTATATGAGAGAGTCTATAATTGATGATTTATGTTATGTTTTTTTAATGTTATCTGTTGTGACTTTTCAAATTAGTTGAGAGGTTTCCACGATAAAAATTATGTCAATTTTTACCTCTTTCAATCCTAATTTCAGTTTTAATATATTATTTGTGAAGATTTTGATTTAAGGTCCAGAGCGTCCCAGCACAACTTTTATACTTTTCTTTGTAATCTATAATAATATAAGAAGTGATTTTCTCTTTTGTTTAAAATATTAATTTTATTCTTTAAAATATAATTATTTAATAAATTTTTAAAAATTGTTATTATTTTTATAAATATTTTTTTATTTATCAACAATTATTTTGTCAATTTTTTTATATATTTTACTTTATCTTTAATAAATATAATTTTATTTATATATTAATTTAATAATATTATATTATTATTATCTATTAATATAATATTATACTTATTTAAAATATATATATATATATATATATATATATATATATATATATATATATATATATATATATATATATATATATATATATGCGACAGCGTGTACGCAAGTTAGATTAAGTTTTATTTGGTGGGCCTTTGGGTCCAAAACAACTCTGGTCCTCAAACCTAAATCGGGATCACCTGAATCAATGAATGCATTGAGTTGAATTCACAATAATTAAGAATTGTGATTCTGATTTAGTTTCCATTATTGAATTCTAAGATTTCTATAATGGAAATAATGAATCGGCATCTTTGTAAAATCAATAATTAATAATCGGCATCTGTGTTATAATCAATAATCTCTACTTCATTTAAGTGAAACAGATGTGAATTTCGATAATGGTTGAGTGAAACATATAGAAATTATTTTAGAAAAAAAAAATATTATATTTTTCGTTACATGAGATTTAAGTTGATTTTATATATCATGTTTTGTTAAAGAACGATCAACTGTACACAAATATTTTTGCATATATACTATTGAAAACTTATGTGCTTATGTACATATGTATTACTTATTTTTCGTGATAAAATAAAATAAATTATTGATAGTTAATCGAGTTCAGAAAATATTTACAAAAACTTAAAAAATAAAATATATTGATAAAGGAAAAAAATTGAAAAAAAAAAGTTATATATATTAAAAGAACATGTTAAAAAAATTATAATAGTGAATTAAAAAAAACTACAAAAACTTTAGATCTCTGGTTTCCTTTAGATATTGACCACCTTATCCCACACTCCATTTCCAACAACTTTCTCTTTTTGGATGTCTCCATCCGAGTTTCATAACAAAAGTTAATCATTTAAAGTTTTTAACTATTAAATATTGACAACTCTAAATCTATGATCAATATATCGAATGTGAACACTCTACATTTGAATAACCTAACAGAAGTTACCACAAAAAAATTAATTACATAAACCTTTTTCTACCTATAAGTGCACATGATCATATATATGGATTAAGCTAAAGAGTCACACAAATGGGAGAAGATGCGAAAAACCAACCTCAATGCAAAAAACGCAAAATTTTAGTACACAACAATGGCAAGAAATGCAACCCTTAGACACACAACAATGGTCACCGATACTTCAACTTGGGTCACGTATCCATGTCCGATACTTTAAGATATTTTATCGATATTTGTCAATGAAGTATCTAATTTATAAAGTCATAGTACACTACAAGAAAATCTTTTTATAATGACCAATTTTAGTGAAAAAAAAAATACTCATTATATAGAGACCAATTTCGGTACCTATTTATAAACTAAAAATTATTGGCAACTAAAATAGTTCCAAAAAATTATAATTGGTCTCTAAATTGATAATTAAAATAGTTTCTATTATGAATTGGTTTTTAAATTGGTCATTAATATTAGCTACCAAAGTTTTGACTACCAAAATAATTAGTCTCTAATTAGAAAATTGGTTTCTAACCTATTTTTTGTTACTAAAATGAGTAATTATTTAAGAGTTTTATTGTAATGGTACTTTTATGATGATAATAATTTATAATTTTTATGTTGACAACTTTAGTATATATAATTTTAATTTGGATTCACTCAATAAAAAATTATATATTTATTATGTTTTTAAGAATTATTGTACATTTTCAGTATTCATATATGATATATTTGTCACGTGTCGTATCCTATTATTTTGAAAATAAATTATCGACATATCCAATACACGTAATATATCCATACATCATAATTATCACACACAATGCTTTTATAAGTGCAGATGAGATTTTCTATTCACATCACAATAAAGAAAGTGAAGAAAAAAGGAGCACATTAGGACAAATTTACATTTTACCTAAATAGTTCAGATGTAAAAACCAATTTTTATATCTAACAACATACGTAAAATTTGACAAAAATGATACCGTACATTTTTCACGTTTGCTGTTTACTAATCAAACATAAATTAACTCACAAAATAGATTTATTTTGTGTTAGTGAAAATTAGATCACTTTTATTTTATATTAGATTAGATTATATATATATATATATATATATATATATATATATATATATATATATATATATATTATTTTAGATATTTTTCAAAATAATTTTAAACAATACTTAAAAAAGTCTAACTGAGTAAATAATAATAATAAACAAAAGAGAAACAAACATGTAAATTCTTCTTAAAGCTTATGTTACGAATTTCCTTATTACGTCAATAACATCAGTGTGATATTGTAATCATACAATCATAACACAACCATACTCGATTTGCACAGACAAAACAAAAATTAAGAAAGACACCCAGTTTTGTGATCTTAAAAATTAAAAACTCACTCCCTAGTTAATTACTTTGTTTCTAATAAAAATAGAATTTAGATTAGTTGAAACACATATCGTAATCATATTAAACAGTTTAGAAACGAAACAAAAACCAAAATTTTGAGTTAGAATTTGTAGTTTTACAAATTGATGCAATGGTGGAATAGGACTTCACATAAGAAGCAATGATGGAAAGTTGGCAATGAGATCGATGAGAGTGTTGTAAAAGAAGAGAAAAAGCATAACACAGAATTTTGATTTCAAAAACATTTACCAACCAACCACCACTAGATAAGGTACCAAACTCCTCTCATGTCCCTTTCCTTCCATCTAATCACAATCCACACCTTCACGTGCCCTAATTCAATAACATATCGTATTTTCTTACTCTATCATCCAATACTAAAAATTTTCATATTTATTTATATAATATAAAACTCTTACCACTTCACTAGTTAAATAATGTTGATATGATATTCCATAGAACTTTCATAAAATATCTCTCAAACAGTGCTTTCTTTTCCTATCATATGAGAAACAGAAGCAATAACTCTCATGCAAAGAAATGGATAAAAAAAGAAGAAGAGAAACATCTTAAGTAATTGCATGTGCTGCTTCCTTCATTCATTAAAACAGCACACATGCACAGTTTCTTAATATCTTCTCATATGGGTAGAAATATTTGGTTACAAGCTCTCAATAAACAATACTCACGTGACATGAATCAGAGAAAAAGAAAATAAGGATCAAAGACAAATTAGAAAAAAATAATAATAGAATTAAATATTTTTAGTTTGGAAAATTTTAAAATTTGAATTAAAACATGTTAAATGGTCAAACAACTTACACACACCATGCAATTGATTGAGTTAAAAAAAATCATATTTATTATTTTTAAAATTAAAACAAAAATAAATTTTAATTTTACATTAAAGAGAATAAAGATATAATTTAATCCATACGAAATAATAAAATCAAAAGGACAAATAAATTGTAAATAAAAATGGAGTTGGTGGAAAAGGTACACTAAACATGAGTTTTCTTAATTTTGTGCTCTTTTATCATCTTCCTCGCCGTTACATGCTGCTGCTGCACCTTCTGTTTGGTTTTCTGCATGTGGGACCACCTGTGTGGGGACACGTGGAAGTCATACGTTAGTCTTTTTCTTCATCCATATATATCTCTTCGACAAAATATCCTTATCTTAATAATTTCAATTATGCATGCACAAGACCATTCAAAAAATCATGTGAACCCATAAATAAATATATTATTTAAATGTTTTCACGGTTGGATCATGATCCAATGGCTGGAAACAGTGGCAAATTTATTACACCTGATCCTGTGATGAGTTGTAGGGCTGAGATGATCTTCTCCTCGGTCTTCTCATTATTGGACCCATTGAATCTACTGCACCAACCAACACCGAATTTAAATTTAAATTATAATAAAGATCAGAAAAGAAAAAAAAAGGTGGTCAAAAAAGTGAACCATCTTAACAAATTAAAACAGGGACACAAAATAAGTGGATCGTGAGATCATTTTCATCAAATAAATACATCGAAAAACATCGCTGTAAAGTTCAAGATTTTTCTAGAAAAAAAATCTTTTGGTTAATTGAAACAATTAAATAATAAACTAACAATGCTCGTTAAATCCCCGGAAATTGTTTTTGTATAACAAAATTAAAAGAGAAAAAAAGAAGAAGAATATAATGGATAATGAAGGAAGAGAGAAAATGTTGTTTAGTGAAATATTGAATTATGATTCTAATAGTTTTTTGTTATTTTTTCCTATTTTCTTTACAGTGTATAACTTTTTATCTTTGATGTAAAAATAAAAAATAAAAAAAAGGCATTCGATGGTGGGGCCAGATGGAAGAGAAAAAAATCACGCATTGTCTACAAATATCTAAGAAGCATATTCGTTGTTTTTTGACACCGCTGTTTGGTTTGGGACGTCAACCACCGGTCCACCGCCACCACCGTTTTCATCAAAATAATAAAAATAATAAAATGCAGCCAAACGCTGTTTGATTATCAAAACTCTCCTCAGCTCAGACAAACCCGATCCACCGAATCCAAATCAACGGTGATAATAAACCGGTGGTTGTTTAAAGGCGCGGCGGGGTGGTTAAACTTGTGAGGGGGTGCGATCACGTACCTGCGGGTGCATGGAGTTTTCTGGTGCGGCGGCGGGGATGCGGTTTCAAATCCAAAGTGGAATCGGAGGTGTCAGGGAGGTCGCGATCGAGGCGCAGGCAGTGGCGCGTGAGAGTTGCGACGCCGTGGTTTTCATGCATTGCACGCACGAAGGCGGCTTCCATGGTGTTGAGGAAGTGCACGTGCTTCTCCTCTGTCCAGAACGACGGCGTTTCGGTCGCCGGCACGTGCGAGGTGGAGTTCATTGCGGCGGCGGCGGTGGTTTGTTCGGCGATTCCGAGGAGGAGGGGTTGGGTTTTATAGAGACAGCTTGTGAAGAAGTTGGTTGGGTGGGTTAATGAGAGTGGGAAAACAGAAATATAAGAGATCAATTATTTTTTTAATATCACAAAAATGAACTTAGCTAATAGCCTAACATACACATGGAGAGATAACTACGTAGGTATATGATGCATTATTAGTATATTATTATAAGGAAAATGTTATTCTTAGTGTATATATTTTTTTAAATATTCTCTATTTGTTAAATTTATTATTTATTATACATCACAAATGCAAATAAGTATTGTTGTTTATTTTTTTTAATTAATACAAGTGAAGTGAAATTCATTAAAGTTGATGTATTTTAAAAAATGCAATTAATAGTAAAAGAAGTAATGTTAAAAAAAATGATGGCATTGTTAATGATGATGCAAATTGACATATTAATGAGTTAAGATTTTAATTCTAATAATAAAAAAAACAGAGAAAGAGAAACATATATACCGAACTGGTCCTAAGTTGTGCTTGTTTTACGAAAAAAATCATGATATTTGATAGATTTTAATATTTCGTCTTTGTTTGTCAAATGGTATATATAATATAAGTAGTAGTGTTGTATAATGTAACAAATAACATATTATTTTGGTGTAAAAGTGAATCTTCTCAAATTTTTACTTTCAAATTAATTTAAAATAGTATGTTTGAATATTTATATTACATAATATGGAACATCACTAATTTTAATCTTAAACGTGATTAAACCATCTTGAATTAATATAATTTTCAATCATTTTTTTTTTCATTAAGAAAACTTAAATTGGATTAGTTATCTCTCAAAGACAAAAGAAAAAATATATTGGTTAACACAAATTTAATTAAAATAAACTTGTTAGTTTTGTAAAAACTATAAAACTAAACTTGGGATGAATTAAGGAGTTATACAAATACACACTTATATTATTATTTTTTAATTTATAAATCTATTAAAGCAATTAAATCAAAGTATTTCAAGAATAAATAATAGAGTAAATTTTTGTCCACGTTTAATAATGTATCAAAGTATACTTTCTGATGAATGTAATATTTCCCTTTTGTAGGTAGAAAAAGAATAAAGTCTTAATTTTATGCTACATACAAAATGTAAATCTAGATTATTATCCATTAACTTTCCTTAATATAGTTTTTGTAACTTTATTTGCATTAATGAGTTGTGGTAAGTGATATTCTATAGAAGCGCGAGTAGCATACAGACACACCATACTCGAGTGGGTAGGTTTTGAAAGGTGGGAAAGTTACGAAATATCTCTGACCTTATGAGAGTGAGAGAAGATATTTTGGAGATAAATGTAGAAAAGGAAAAAGCATATTTAGTATTACATCTTAAAATTCTGTAATGTAACAAAGAAGGTACAATAAAAAAATATCATAGTTGAAAATATATTATTTTTAATATTTAAATGATATATCTTAAACATTACTTAAGAAAATAAGAATAAAAGCTTGTTTGCTAAAGTATAAAGTAACAAACATGTTTCAACATATAGAAGAATAATAATTGAAATATAGTAAAATCATACCTACATAATAACTTTTAAAATGCTTAAATATATTTTTAATCATACAATACAAATATTAATTATATTCAACATAAATATTGATTAATTTTAAATTGCTAAAACTTTTAGTCCATGTTCTAAATAAATATTAGTTTAAGGTAAAAATATAATTTAAATAATTATACTTTTTATTTATACCATTATATAAAAAATACATTATTTTCTTATATATTTTAATTAAACAATTTTATCTTTCAAGGAATACCAAATAATTTATTTATTCTTTATTTTATAAAATAAATAATTGAATAATTTTTCAATTTTAAAATAATTAAATGATTTCTCTTTTAAAGATAACGACTATATACATTTTTCTTAAAATTCCTTAAAAAGAATTATTTATTTATTTAATAAAATAACTAAATAAATAACTTCTCTTCTTTTGAAAATAATTAAACTATCTTTACTTTAAAAATAATGGTTAAATAATTTTTATAAAATTATATATATTAATGTAATAAAATTGTTAATGCAAATACACAAAAAATACTCATCTTCGCTAGTATATGCAGTTTAATTAAGTAATAAAAATAATATAATCATATACTATATCAATTTTTCATTTAGTAATTTAGTGTTGTATTTTATATTAAAAGTAATTATATTTTTTTTTGTATATATTTAAAATAATCTATTTTCTAATGTCATAAAAAAGAGTTTTTCTTACTGGACATATACTTTATATTTTCAAATTTTCTAATTATAATATATTAAATTATATGTAATTATTTATCTAAATTTGTTATTCTCTTAATTTGAAATAATATATATTATCTTAATCATTTTAATTAATATATTTAATTTCTAGGTGTAGATAATAATAATATAATAATGACTAAGAAAGAGTTAAAAAAAATATATTAGAATTTAACATTAATAAATATCCTATATTTACTAAAATTATATGAAGTCATATTTATATACACTAAAATATATTTAAGCCAATTTAAAATATATAATATTATTACATAATAAATTTAATTGTTTTGTGTTACTTTCTTTGCTAAAAGAAGCCTCTATATTTGTGTATAGAAAATATTTAAACTTTACTAATCAATATGATAAAGGTACTATTTAAGGAATCTACGAACAAAATTTTTATGAAACACATATTTATTAAATATTTTTATTTTATTATTAATTTTATAGCGTCTTGTAAAAAATCTTGTGTGTAAATGGTGACATGTGGCTACATAGTATTTCAGACATTTTTCTCTTATTATCCTGTGGTCCACTTTTTGGTTTTTGTTTTGGATTATTGCAAAGAGCCCATAACGGCCCACTTTTCAGTTATTGATTCACTCTGTCACCATCCTCTTCATTTAATGAATTTATATATATAATTATATATCAAGAGAATTTCTATTTTTTTATACATAATTTATATTTTTATTTTACTTCTTATAATATAATAATTTTTAGAGGGTTATTTTTGAATTTAATTAATAAAACTTAATTATAGTTAATAAATTAAGAAAATGGTAAATTAAAATGTAATTTTTGAATTATTTTTATAATATTAAATATCAGTAGTTTTATTTTCAATAATTTAGTAATTAATATAATTTATATTGTTTTGTGGAATCATAATGCAAAATTTGATACAAACAAAAATAAAAAAAATACGTCAACTAAAATAATCTATAATATTGTTTTGAATTTATTACATTAGATTAAACATATTTTTAGTATTTTCTCATTTTAAATTTTAAATATAGTACAGTTACAACGATTACGTGATGAGAAAAATTATATATAAAAGGTTACATATACACACTAGGATTCAATAAATCTATGTTCTTATTAATTCAATAAAAGAATAAAGAGAAAGTTAATCTTTTTTACTTGTGTTGATAACATTCAGGATTTAGGTTTAATAAGTTTTAAAATAGTATAAAAGATTAAAAGTTGTATTATTTTTACTTAATAAAAAAAGTGACATATTGATTTTTGGATTATAAGTTGTAATGTTATCATGTTCGTTAACACTTCATTATGTATTGAATATTTTCTTGATTTTGACTTTATTTTGTTAAAGAAAAACGAAGTCAATATTTATGAATTGAGAGAGGGTGAATTGGTTATAGAATCAAAGAGACATATATAAGGACTAAATTGAAATCAAAACAATAATATTTGACCGTGAGATTTACATGTGACATTATCCTGTTATATAGTACTGATAGTGTCACGTGACACACCAAAGACCTGACACATTAAAGCCCACACTAACGGATCACCCACTAATTTCTTGACTCACGCACGAGACCACTAATATTTTGTCCCACGCACGAGATGAATATACCTTGGCGTGAGGAGTGTGTTGGAAGTCCCACATCGACTAGAGATAAGGCAAATTCATAATATATAAGTGAGGTGCAAACATAACTTTACAGATTAGTTTTGTGGAGTTGAGTTAGGCTTAAAACCCACTTCTAACATTTAAAAAACAGTGTTTTTTTTATTATTATTATTATATATATATATATATTTATATTTATTGTGTTATCTGCTTTTATTTATAGTATGATTTAATGCTAGGATGTACCATTCTCCGAGTTGCACTTTTCTCTACATTTTTCAGTATGATGACAGCAACAAACTGGTCGCCTGGTGAACTTCTTCTTGCTAGGTTTAATGCATGTAGACAAAATCTAGCAAATATAGATTGTGAGTCAAGTTTGCATAGGTATAATTGTATATTAACAATTAGATTTAGAAAACACACACAAATTTATAATTTCTTTTGGGGTTATGGGGAGAGACTAAACAAAAGTTTAGGATGAGATGATGTTCCTGAAAAGATCTTTACGTTGCTGCATAAAGCCTAGTTTCTAGGAGTGTTTTCTGTTACTGCATAATAAAACCTAGTTTTTAGGAGCATTTTATGTTTCACTGTTATCACGTAGCTATTTTTATGCATTCAGTTATTATTCCAATGTATTCGGTTACTGGCTATTTAATAGCCTCTTTGAATTCAATAAAAGCACTCAATTGGCAGTAGTTGCAATATACATTCTATTCCTTTCAAACTGGTATCAGAGCCCCCACTGGGCCTGATACATAAGCCGCAGCTTACCTGTGAGAAAAGAAACTTACGACAATGAACAACGACAAACTCTCTTCAAAAATTCCTTACTTTGATGGCCAACATTATGACCATTGGAGTGAATTGATGGAGAATCTTCTACGTGCCAAGGGTCTATGGAATTTAATTCAAAATGGTGTTGAGGAGCCTATCGAAGGTACTGTTTTGACTGCTGCACAATTAGAGCAGTTGGAGAAATCCAGAACTGAAGATCATAAAGTCAAACATTACCTTTTCAGGGCCATTGATAGATCAGTTTTCGAACAAATTCTGGATAGGAGCACATCCCAGATTGTTTGGGAATCCCTGAAAAAGAAATTCGGGGGAAATGATCGTGTGAAGAAATCAATGCTTAATGCATTGAGAAGGGAGTTTGAGGTGCTTGAAATGACAGAAACAGAAACCATCACGGAGTATTTTGCTAGAGTCATGACAGTGGCAAATAAAATGCGAAGCAATGGAGAGCTTATGCCCGATGCCAAGGTGGTTGAAAAAATCCTTCGAACTTTGACAGCACGATTCACATATGTCGTAGTTTCGATTGAAGAGTCCAAGGACACAGAGTCAATGTCTATTGACGAACTTCAAAGCTCTTTGGTGGTCCATGAGCAGAAGTTTAAAAAGGTCTGTCGAGATAATGAGCAAGTACTTACATTGGAGGGAAGAGACAGAGGAAGAGGAAGAGGCGCACATCGAGGTCGTGGACTAGGTCGTGGACTAGGTCGTGGACGGGGAAGAGGAAGACAATATTTCTCAAAGGCCACTGTGGAATGCTTCAAGTGCCACAACTTGGGACATTTCCAATATGAATGTCCCCAATGGAACAAAGAAGAAGCAAATTATGCAGAGTTAGATGAAACGGAAGAGCTTCTTTTGATGGCTACGGTTGAAAAGGGGTCCAAAAGGAATGGCGCATGGTTTCTGGATTCAGGGTGTTCTAATCATATGTGTGGTGATAAAGGTATGTTTGTAGAAATGGTATCAGGAGATCAACACTTTGTCAAATGTGGAAACAACTCTCGAATGACTGTGGTTGGCAGAGGAAGTGTGCGATTGATGTTTAATGGCACTGCCTTTCTTATTCGAGATGTATACTATGTCCCAGAGCTTCATAAAAATTTGTTGAGCATGGGACAAATTGCACATTGAATTGCACATACAAAAATGAGTATCAACCGTATGTTTATTCTCTTTAATGAAAGCTCTAACCCTAATGCCATTGAAGAATGTCTACATACCTCCTCTGACCTAACTTACCTTTGGCATCAAAGGTTTGGCCATTTAAACTACAAAGGCTTGAAGACGCTACAAACACGACAAATGGTTCATGGATTGCCTGAACTCAGCGCCTCAAGTATTACGTGTGTTAATTGTTTCACTGGCAAACAACATCGTAATCCAATTCCTAAGGCGAGTGAATGGCGTGCTAGCAAGGTCTTGGAACTCATACATGCAGATATTTGCGGTCCAATAGAACCCATTTCAAGTAGTGGAAAAAGGTATTTCTTAAGTTTTGTTGATGATTATAGTCGTAAAGGTTGGGTGTATTTGCTATCTGAAAAATCTGAAACTTTGGAGTGCTTTAAATCCTACAAGAAAATGGTGGAAAAAGAAGTTGAAGCATCCATCAAATGCTTACGAACAGATAGAGGAGGAGAATTTACCTCTCTTCAATTCAAGCTTCTTTGTGAAGAACATGGAATAAAAAGGCAGCTTACCACGGCTTATACACCGCATCAAAACGGAGTCGCAGAACGCAAGAACAGAACTGTTATGAATATGGTACGTTGTTTGCTCTCTGCAAAAAGGGTTCCTAAATTTTTTTGGCCTGAAGCGGTCAACTGGACATTTTATCTGTTGAACCGTTGTCCAACACATGCTGTGAGGAACATCACTCCACAAGAAGCTTGGAGTGGAATCAAACCTTCAGTAAAACATCTTCGAGTTTGGGGATGCCTAGCTCACGTGCACATACCAGAGGCAAAAAGAGGTAAGCTTGATGATAAAAGTTTTCCTTGTATTTTATTGGGTGTTAGTGATGAGTCAAAGGGTTATCGGTTATTTAATCCTAAGACAAAGAGAATTGTTGTTAGTAAAGATGTTATATTTGAAGAAGAGAAAAGTTGGGATTGGGGTTCAACTTATAAAGAGCAAATAGAAACTAAGTTGGTGTGGGGTGATGATGAGTTACATAGTGATAACTCTACGGAGGAAAACATCCGTGAAAATGGTGAAAATGGGTTTGCGAAAGATGTGGAAGATGATAGTGATGGTGCGAATAGTGAGCATAATGAGGGCAATGGGGATATAAATGAAGCAACAGTGAGTTCACAAGAACACATGATTCAAAGGAGAGAAAGAAGGAGGCCAAGTTGGATGGGAGAATTTGTCACTGGGGAAGGATTAAGTGAAGAAGAAGAAGTTGATACAGCAGCATACATAGTACAAGATGTCATAAGTGATGATCCAATTCTATTTGAGGAAGCTGTCAAACACGAGAAGTGGAGAAAGGCTATGGATAGCGAAATAAATTCAATTGAAAAGAATCAAACATGGGAACTCATGGACCTACCAGCTGGAAACAGAACCATCGGAGTCAAATGGATTTATAAGACAAAATTGAATGAGTTAGGTGAGGTTGATAAATATAAGGCAAGGTTGGTCGCTAAGGGGTATTCTCAACAATATGGAATTGATTTTTCTGAGGTTTTTGCCCCTGTTGCACGCATGGATACAGTACGGTTGATTATGGCACTTGCAGCATGCAAAGGATGGGACATATTTCAACTAGATGTAAAATCTGCATTCTTACATGGAGAGTTAAGCGAAGATGTATATGTAGAACAACCAAAAGGGTATGTCAAAAAGGGGAAGGAGCATAAAGTTTACAAGTTACATAAAGCCTTGTATGGTCTAAGACAAGCACCAAGGGCTTGGTTCAGCCGCATAGAAGCACATTTCACACAAGAAGGCTTTCAAAAATGTCCAAGTGAGCAAACTTTATTCATCAAACGAAGCGTTGGAGAAGGCATATTAATTGTTAGCATATATGTTGATGATTTGATTTATACTGGCAATGACATAGGTATGATGCTTAAATTCAAGAAGTCTATGATGCATGCCTTTGATATGACTGACTTAGGAAAGATGAGATTCTTCCTTGGCATTGAGGTCTTACAAAAACAAGAAGGAATTTTTGTGTGTCAACGGAAATATACCAAAGATGTGTTGAAGAAGTTTGCAATGTCAGATAGCAAACCTGTACAAAGTCCAATTGTTCCAGGTAGTAAGCTTAACAAAGATGTGGAGGGTACAGCTGTGGATGACACTTACTTCAAGCAAATTGTGGGAAGTCTACTATATCTGACAGCTACACGGCCAGATATCATGTTCAGTGTAAGCTTAATTAGCAGATACATGTCAAAGCCAACAGAGATGCACTTACAAGCTGCTAAGAGAATCTTGAGGTATTTAAAAGGAACTACTAGTTATGGGATATTCTACAAAAAAGGGGGAGAGGAAAATCTGCTTGCTTTCACAGATTCTGATTATGCAGGAGATGAGGATGATTCTAAAAGCACTTCTGGTTATGTATTTTTGCTAAGTTCAGGAGCAGTGTCATGGATGTCCAAGAAACAACCAATTGTTACCCTCTCAAGTACAGAGGCAGAGTTTGTGGCTGCTGCTGCCAGTGCCTGTCAAGCAATGTGGATGAAAAGAGTTTTGAGAAACTTAACGCATACTCAAGACAGTAGCACAATTATTATGTGTGACAATAGTTCAACAATTAAACTTTCCAAAAATCCAGTAATGCATGGTAGGAGCAAACATATTAGAGTGCGTTTTCATTTTTTAAGAGATCTTGTGCAAGATGGAGAAATTGAGTTGGTGCACTGCGGAACTAAAGAACAGGTTGCAGATTTAATGACCAAGGCTTTAAAACTCGAGACTTTCCAGACTCTCAGGAAAAGGATGGGAATGGTTGATTTTTCTGAAATAAACTAACTGCATACTGCTGTCAGTTTAAGGGAGGGAATGAAAAGATCTTTACGTTGCTGCATAAAGCCTAGTTTCTAGGAGTGTTTTCTGTTACTGCATAATAAAACCTAGTTTTTAGGAGCATTTTATGTTTCACTGTTATCACGTAGCTATTTTTATGCATTCAGTTATTATTCCAATGTATTCGGTTACTGGCTATTTAATAGCCTCTTTGAATTCAATAAAAGCACTCAATTGGCAGTAGTTGCAATATACATTCTATTCCTTTCAGTTCCCTTTTCTAAATTCAATATGCCGTAAGCCTTAGTAGCATCAAACACAATGCAGTTCAATCCTGCAAATGAAGAGATCATAAATTTGTTTTCAAAGGATTTTTGCTCTGCCTTTTGACATTGTTATTTTAGTTTGAGGGATACATTTCTATAGACCTCTCAAATCCCCACCCTTGTATTTCCTAATAATGTTGTATGGCATCCTTCATGTGCTAGAAATTGATAATATGGTAGCCAGAGAAAATGCAGCGGCCACCTTTTTCAGCCTTTGTACAGTGATGAGAACAGAGTAGCAATTGGTGTATTAGTTACTCCTTTTATCATTTTTCAATGTCTTATGATTTGTGTAGCAGCTAGGATTTGAAATTCCTGAGAAGTAAAAGGGTAGGGCTTAAAACTCTTGGAAAATAGAAATAATGAGGATTCGAACTACTAGTAACTTACAATGGTTATGAAACTGCAAGAAAATTATACTTTTCTAAAGTTACTTTAAATTGCTGGTAATTTATTAGTTACACTGATTTTATTAGGGAAAAGTCAAACTGTAGATAGGGGGTTAAAACCTCCAAAAACGCCAAATATAACTCTAGTTAGAACCATTTTTTGTTGTAGTGAGTGTTGGTGGGTGTGTGTGCGGGTAAACGTCTGCGTGAGTGTGTGTGGATGCATGTGTGCGTATGTGGGTGTGTATGTGTGAATACGTGTGCTTACATGTGCGTACATGTGTGTATATGTTATAATACAATTTTTTTAAAAATACGAACACACTATTAGAAAAAATTCATTTAGTCACCAAAAGAATATAATCGTAAATTGTGACTGAAATAGCCACCGATTTATATCAATCTCAAATTAGTCACCGAAACAGTGACCAAATTGTTTGTTAGAGACATTAGTTTATTTAGCGACGATATTGTAAGTGTACACAAGTGCGACAAAATATGTGTTTCCGTAGTATTAATAAAATAAATAAGTCATTCATAAGTTGTTTTATCACTTAAATATAATATAAAATAAAAGTTGTATATTTTATAAAATTTATTATAATTTTTTGTTTTGCAAAATTGTTTACGATCGAAAAGGAAGTACTTACATAATCAGTTTCATAGAAAAAAGCAATTAATTTTTTTTATGAGAAATTTCATGAAAATTTAAAATTTGTAAAAAATTACATAAAAAAATTAAATTTGTGATTTTTTAAATTGATTTTATTTTTTGAGATAAATTGTTATAATTTTTTTTACATAAAAATTTGTTGAGATAGAAATCTACACAAGAGACTATGTGAAATACGAATAATTCAAAAACTGTGTTTATCTTTTCAGTTAAATTTTCTGATGAAAATTATAATCATAACACAAATTGATAACATTAAAACCTAAAGTATGGAAATTGGTTGCAAGAAAATTTGGTATGGTAAAAGAGAATAGCCCAAACATCTTGGTCAAACAAAGAGATAACTGACAATGTTTACAAAATTCAAATAGAACATTGTTTTGTTAAATCATTGTGGGATTACATATGTAGCGAAAACCACCTTCCTTCGGTGAAGGAAATGGAGAACGGAGAAGACGAAGAAGAATCTTCCTCCCCAACTACCACCTATGCCAATTGCAATGTTGGTGCGGTACCAGTAACAATGTCCGAGCATCACTCTAATTTAAATTATTATTTAAATTAATCACTACAATAACTAATACTTTGTTATCATTAAAATTAATTATTATTTGATATTTTTCTTGTAATATATATATATATATATATATATATATATATATATTCTCCAAAATATGATAATTTTAAATTAACTATTATTAGGATTATTTATTTTAAAATTTATAAAGAATTCTGATATTGTAATTCTGGACGACAAACTAATTAAGAAAATACTTTTATTAAATGAAGGAAATAAATATAAACAAATTTTAAATCGAGAATAACAAAATTCAAATTTCATTTTCCAAGGTTAAACGAGTCGTACTTTTGAAGGAAATTTATGACATGATATCTGATTACTAATTCCGGATTAAGATTATCTTCTGCTTGAACGGTAATCATGCGTCAAAAACTTAATTACACTATGTTTGTGTAAATGACTAAGTTTGACCTAGTTTCCTTAATCAGCACAAAACGAAAAACACGAAAAGTATCAAGACTTTCGAAGAAGTATTAAGAAGTAATATATACATCTTTCGCATCGCATGCACCCACCTAACGTTTTTGGTTAAATGGATCATGCATCTATTTTTAAGTTCAACTTCGTCAAAGTTTGGTCGAGACAATTGCCAACTTTTTATATATTTTTTTTTCTACTCCGGATAAGATAAAAAAATATTTTTAACATTATTTTAGTAAACTTTAACATCAATTATTTTAATTTAAAATTGATAGAAAAAAATAGATGACTGATGAACAAAGAAAGCTAAAAGACTAATAAAGATTATAAAAAATTGTAAAACAATAGGACTATAAAAGGGATTTAATTCGACTTACTGTTCATTAAGGGTTAAGATAAAAATAAGTCAACTTAATACAATGATTTTTTCCATGAGTAAGAATTTTGTGACAGTAAACATATGATAATGACATTAAATTTTTATATTATAATAAATAAAATATATTTATATAATTGTGATAGTAAAATTATATATATATATATATATATATATATATATATATATATATATATATATATATATATATATATATATATATATATATATATATATATATATATATAAAGTGTGCAAATTTACGTAATGTTTGCATATTAAGAATGAAAGGGTGCACGCGCAGTGTTTTTACGACAAGAAGAAGCCGCAGAAATTTGAATTTTTGTACACAATGTGTTTTGAATTATAGTTATAAGTATAAGTGTCAAAGTTTTGAACTGAGCGTGAGATTCCTGATTCTAAGTCCCTCTTTTTTCTTTTAACAACTAATGTATAATTCTTTCACGCCTAAGCAATAAAACATTTAATTAATACAAAAGTTGGCATCTTAAGTATCATTCTTGATCACGGAAGTTCAAACTAACTATAAATTGTTCTACTAACCATTAATCATTTACAGCATGCTAAAACTATTAAATCAGAAGAAAAAAAAGCACGCGCCCATAAACATCAAACAATAACTCAAGTAATAAAAAAACACACGATTAACGTTTTTATTTACAAATTAGAGTTTTCTTATGATAACATTAGTACGAATAACCATTTTTTTAATCGGATTATGACTTTTAGTTGGATCTCACTATTTAATGACTTATTTTTTATATTTCATTTGCAAAACTAATAGCAAACCTTGTTCAAAATATTTAAATTTAATTTTATCAATAATAGTTTAAGAAAATTTAATTCATCCTTATAAAATTAGTTTGTAGGATAAAATTACTACAGTTAGATAGATATTTGTGAATGATCTCATAGCGGTTCAATAACAAATGACATAATTGTCTCAAAAAATAATAATAAATTTTATTAAGATAGGCTCTAAATGATTGATATCATAATAAGTAATGGACTTTAAATCTAATTTCATTATACAAAATCGATTTAAAGTGAGATTTACACATATTTATATATTATATATGTTCCAACAATGAATTTTACCTATTTCATTTAATGTTTCTCTGTTTTGGTAAGTTTTAGGGATGACAATAGGACAGGGTGAGGACGAGTTTCGCTATCTCATACCTATCTCTGTACAAAATAATGCATCTTCATCCCCATATCCAAATCCAACAGGTATCAAACTTTTGTCTCGTCCCCTTCCCACCGGGTAACGGGTATAATCTCGTACTCATACTCATACATGTTTCTTACTACTTCAATATTAATTTTAATTAATTCTTATAAAATAAAAAAAAATTACGGTAAATGAAACATAATATTATCAAATATTCAATATTAGGAAGATGACTATTTCTTCGATATCAAATATTTTGAAATAAATTATAATTGTTTACATTTTAGATTAGAATACCAAATAAAATTTCATGAGAACCAAAATATTTATTAAATTTGCAAACATTATTGAAACCTAGTTGATAAAATTTAAAAATATTTTTAAAAAAATATAAAAGGAAAACAAATATTCAAATTAAAATATATTTTAAGTGTTTGTTTACTTCATTTTTTTAAATTCTAATGAATCTCTTTTTTATACACTAGTAAAAATTATAATACACCACTTGATCAAAATGACGTAAATAACAAATAATAAACATAATAGTAAAACTTTAACATATATCTTGTATCTTTTGAAAAGTTTCCTTAGATTTCTAAGGTATTTTTCATCTTATCATACCCTTAATTATACATTTGATTTTCTTTGTGCGATTTCTTTCAATAGTCTCTCATAAGACACACATTTGTTAATTTTTTAATATTTTTATCTATTGTTTATTTTCATCATGTAGAATAATATTTCGATATATTCTATCTAATTATTTTTTATTTTCTAACTCATTATCAATCATACTAATTTTTTCACTTTAATTGTATAAATAAATTTTATTTACTATAATATAAAAATTTAATATAATTTTCATGTATATTTTTTTGTCACTATCCAACATATATTGTAGTTCAAAAGATACAAAATCTATGTCAAAATTTTATTATTATATTTATTATTTGTTTTTTGTGTCATTTTGATCAAGTGATGTATTATAACTTTTATTAGTGTATAAAAAAGAGATTCATTAGAGTTTAAAAATTGAAGTAAACAAACATTTAAAATATATTTTAATTTGAATATTTATTTTCCTTTTATAGTTTTGTAAAAAATATTTTTAAATTTTATCACCTAGGTTTCAATAATGTTTGCAAATTTAATAAATGTTTTGATTCTCATGAAATTTTATTTGGTATTCTAATATAAAATGTAAACAGTTATAATTTATTTCAAAGTATTTTATATCGAAGAAATAATCATCCTCCTAATATTGAATATTTGATAATATTATGTTTCCTTTACCGTAATTTTTTTTTCTTTTATCAAAATTGATATTGAAGTAGTTAGTAAACAGATACGATACGGATACAAGATTATACCTATTACTAGATGAAAATGGAGATAAAACAAAAGTTTAATATCCATTAGATTTGATATAGGAATGTTAATGAATTTTTTCTAAAAGAATAAATATAGAATAATGAAACTTGTCCTCACCCTTTGTTATCCCTAATGAGATAAGAAACTGAAAATGAAAATGAAATTGATTTGATAGAAAGAACTGTCTTTCTGTTTCAAGTTTCATGTGTGTGCAAGTTGGTACGATGTCGATCCCATGATTCAGATCATGTTGTTTACAAACTTAAATTAGTAGTATGAATTGAAGAATAAATCACGAAACGTGTTTCTTGAACAAATTCTCCTCAAACACGTAAGCTAGGGTGACGCTCTGTAACCGATATAAATACCTGAACCGCATTGATAATTAAGTATCAAACCAAACAAAACACACTGCCATTGAAGCAAAATGTCGACCTCTATGCATGAAAACTCTACAAGGTTGTTCCTCCTACTGGCTACCTTCATTATCCTCTTTCTTTTACGAACTGTCATCAAGTTTTTATCCAAATGGAATAAAAATTCCATCACTACAATGGCCAAAAAATCCTCCCCACCATCTCCTCCAAAGCTTCCAATCATAGGAAATCTCCATCAACTTGTCACTCTCACTCACCGCACTCTACAATCCTTAGCTCAAACCTATGGCCCTTTGATGTTACTTCACTTCGGAAACGTGCCAGTTCTTGTGGTCTCCACAGCTGAGGCAGCTCGTGAGGTTCTGAAAACCCAGGATCTTGTTTTCTCCAATAGACCACGTCGTAAGATGTTTGATATCTTGTTGTATGGTTCCAAAGACGTGGGAGCTGCTCCATATGGTAACTACTGGAGACAGATAAAGAGTATCTCTGTCTTGCATCTTCTCAGTACCAAAAAGGTTCAATCCTTTCATGCAGTGAGAGAAGAAGAAATCTCCATGATGATGGAGAAGATTAGGCAGTGTTGTTCATCTTTGATGCCTGTGAACTTAACTGATTTATTCTCAACATTAACGAGTGAAATAGTGAGTAGAGCTGCACTCGGAAGAAGATACAGTGGAGAAGGAGGGAGTAAGCTTCGGGAGGCCATGGATGAGATGCAGGTGCTCTTGGGTGCTCCAGTTTTGGGGGACTATATACCCTGCTTTCATGTGTTGGGAAGGGTTAACGGATTGTACGGTAGGGCAGAGAGAGTGGCTAAAATTATTGATGAATTCTTTGAAGAAGTTGTTGAGGAGCATGTTAGTAAGAAAGAGCATGATGGTGTTAATGGTGAAGACTACCATAACGATTTTGTTGACATTTTGTTGTGGATCCAAAGGACAAATGCTGTAGGATACCCCATTGATAGAACAACCATTAAGGCTTTGATCCTGGTACGTCAAATTAATTCATGCACGTGTTTGTGATATTCTAGTTTAAATAAATAAATTGGCTGTATAGTAAATGCATGTGAGGATACAAAAAGTGGATTTTAAACCTAATTAAATCTTCAAAATTAGTTTGTAAGATAAGGTTTGCATCTA
Organism: Vigna unguiculata; assembly: GCF_037176805.1. Taxonomy (NCBI): domain Eukaryota; kingdom Viridiplantae; phylum Streptophyta; class Magnoliopsida; order Fabales; family Fabaceae; genus Vigna; species Vigna unguiculata. The sequence continues at coordinate 44,925,976 of NC_140795.1, read as the reverse complement.
TTTTATATACTATAAATTAGTTTTATCATTGGCGATCCAACAGTTAAAGACACCATAAACTCAATAATCAATAAATCTTTCGATAAGAGTAATTCAATAGATTCAACAAACAACAAACCTTATTAGAATATGGTCTAACCTGACATCCAAAGCCTTGAGAGAATAGGTTTATAGATCCTTCTACTTATATATTAGTTATCTTTTTCATTTTTATCGAATGTCAGACTTTCAAAACTCACCTTGAACTCTTAAGAGTAAAGATATGCAAATCGAGTTTATTTTCGGTGGTGTAATTGAAAAAAGAGAGCATGATGTTGACGAACAATGGATAATTTTTTCTTTTTTTTCAGGATATGTTTTCTGCAGGTACTGAAACTATCTCCGTAGCCCTAGGATGGGCGATGACAGAACTCTTAAAGCACCCAATTGTGATGCAGAAGGTACAAGGTGAGGTGAGGAGTGTGGCTGGTGATAGAAGAAACGTAACAGAGAAGGATTTATGCAACATGCATTACTTGAAAGCAGTGGTCAAAGAAACTCTTCGATTGCATCCACCAGTTCCCTTATTGCTTCCAAGGGAATCCATGCAAGACACCAAAGTAATGGGTTATGACATTGCAACAGGCACACAGATAATAGTTAATGCTTGGGCAATTTCCAGGGATCCTTCATTCTGGAACCAACCTCAAGAGTTTCAACCAGAAAGGTTCTTGAACAGTTCCATAGATATCAAAGGGCATGATTTTGAAGTGATTCCTTTTGGAGCAGGAAGAAGAGGTTGCCCAGGAATAGTGTTTGCCCTAGTTGTGAATGAGTTGGCTCTAGCAAATCTTGTTCACCAATTTAACTGGGAAGTGCCTGGTGGAGTAGCTGGGGATCAAACATTGGATATGGCTGAAACTGCTGGATTGTCCAGTCGTAGAAAATTCCCTCTTGTTGTACTTGCATCCCCACAAACATAAGAAATAAATGTTATTAAATATAAATGTAATCACTTATAATATGAAAAATAAACGGCTATGGTTTGAGTCCTGTGTTACAATTAATGGGCATGTTTTTTTTTCTTTTTTTTTTTACTGAAGTAGGGTAGTTTTTATTTTTTTAAATTTATCAAAATAGATACTTATGTAAGTTGTCTCAAAGTAGTACGACTTTATTGTAAAAAAGTCACAGTGACACAACTTTAGTTTATAAGTTTTTAAAATTGAGGTTATATGTAAGAACCCTTTTTCTTTTTTTCAGCCCTGAAGGTTAGTGGGCTGCCCCTAAGTGGGCCTGAGGGTTGGCCCAGTGTATATAAGCCCTAGGTCTGCCCTAATCCTAGGGTACCCTACATTTTCAGGACCTTTGCCCTTACCTTGAGCCGCAGCCGCCACACCTTCTGCTAGGGTTCCGCCCCCACTGTCGTTGAGCCAGTTCGAAGCTTTCTCCTACCCCAGTTCTTCCGTTCGTTCCTTGAAGCTGTTGTACTCGTGCGTTCAGTAGCGAGGGCGAGTCGGAGCGTTTTGCTAGCTTGAACCCCAGGTACGGGAAGTTAGGGTTCCAGTATTTTAGGTGTTATTTTGGCTGTTCTTGAGTGAGTTAATGATTTCATGAATGAATCCTTCGTTTTGGTGTGATTAAATGCTCGTTATGCTTGGTCGATTGGATATGCATGACTGTTACAGTGAAGAACAGTGACGAGACCTGTAAATCTCGCCCAAGCGAGTCAATCTCGCCTAGGCGAGATGAAACAGGGAGCTCGCCTAAGTTTTTTGCGCGAAACGTCGCCCGGGCGGCTCGCTCAACTTTTGAGCGAGCAGGCAACTCGCCCAAGCGAGAGGGATCTCGCTTTGCCATGCCCTTGTTTTTTTTGTACTCTCGCCTAGGCGAGAGGGAGGCTCGCTTGAGCGAGCACGTCTCGCCTGAGCGAGACCCCTCAGCCTGAGCGAGGTGCTGGGCGAGACGGTGCTATGTTTTGGATGTTTGATGGTTCCCGAGTGATCTATTTTGGTTGAGTATGATTGTATGATGAGTGATATGTATATAGTGGAGCATGAGGTATGTTTGGCATGATGCATGAATTGCGTATGACGGGTTGGGTATGATATTGGCATGTGAAATGAATGAATGGGTTGGAACTAAAGGAATACGTGATTAATATGAGATGAGACCCCAGACTCATTGGGGTGGTGATGATCAGAGGTATGGATTTGAGATGTGATTGATATGAGGATTAAACTTCAAGGGTTGATATGGAATTGTAAAATATAATTTGATATTCTCTTAATTGCTGATTTATGAATGTTGGTCCGTGTCAGCGTGTAATTCCTTGGGGTCTCTAGGTGAGACCTCCGGGGTCGCGCTTCAGTGGTCGGGACGTAATTCCATGGCCCCTGCTAGTGGGTGTTCATGGTGGTGCCCCATCTGTATAACTAGGTAAGGATTCAAGGTAAGGTTGCATCCTGACACTCAGAGGAGCCAGTTAGTCTCACTTAGAGCGGACTGACTCTTGTGGTGGGAGTAGCAGGAGGCCTGAAACTCCCTAAGGGCTAACCTTGTGGTGGGAGAGATTTGATTCATTGCAACACTGGTAATACATGGCTCAGGATCGAGCAGCTCAGGTTCGAGCAGGGGTACCCACACAAGTGCAAGCATCCGCTGAATCCGACCAAGTTATACGTATCCGGATGAGTCGAGTCGAGTCGTAGTGTATTGAATGAAGAGTCTTAACATGTTTGGTTGCTATGTGGATGAGATGATGAATATATATATTGGATTGCATGTGGAATATGTTGTTTGGCTCTAGCTTACCCGTTTTGTTGTATGTTTGTGTTGTATGTGGCCGTTTTTCCTTGCGATGATCATCAACTTGGTTGATGGGAGCAGTCGGACGAGGTTCTCAGGGTCAACAAGCGAATGGTGATACCGCTGCTTAGCCATCTGGGCTGGAGTTTTCCTCGTGTTTTATTTAGGGCCGTGGCCCATGTATTCTTTCCGTATTTTCTACGCTACATTCTATGTTGTGTTCGTATTCAGCTTTCCTTTATCGGCATCGTGGTGTGCCTAGTTTCGTAGGGGTAATGTTAAGGACCCCAAGACTGCGTTGTTATGCTTTTATCACGTGACGTTTCCTTTAATTTTACGTATTAAATTAAATGGGACGTTACATTTATGGTATCAGAGCGGTCATTCCTTAGGTCTGTGGACTTGGATGTCCGCTTAGCTTTCTCTGTGTCTTCTGAGTGTTCTTAGTTAAATTATTGCCTTTATCGAACCTAACCAAGTGATTTCTGTGTGCCAGTGGATTATGGCACCTCCTCGCCGAGCTTCTCAGTCATCCCAGGGGGACACACCAGATATCGCCAGAGCATTGGAGGCGATGGTAGCAGCCATGACTCAGCAGAGTGCTGCGATGATGCAGCAGCACGAGGCATCTATGCAGCGACAGGCGGCGTCGTTTGAGCAGCAGCAGGCAGGGATGCAGCAGATTGAGGCTGCAAGGGTAGCTGCTGAGGATGCCCACCGGCAGCATATGGAGGCCCTCCGCCAGATGGAGGAGAGCAGGACGACGACACCTGTGTTTGGTCCTGAGCCACGACATGCGGTCAGGGAGTGGAGCTTGGAGGACTTTTTGAAGCACCACCCAGCAAAGTTTGATGGGAAGACTAGTCCTGACGCCGCAGACCAATGGCTGAAGGACTTGGAGCGCATCTATGACGCCAAGATGTGCCCTGCGGAGGACAGGTTGGCGTTCTCGGTCTATATGCTCACTGGAGAGGCAGAGCATTGGTGGAGCAGTACCAGATCCATCCTGGAGGAGAGGGATGACCCAGTGACATGGGAAACCTTCAGGGAGAGATTCCTCTCCGAGTACTTTCCTGACAGCATCCGGTACGCCAAGGAGGTGGAATTCCTCCAATTGACCCAGGGAGGGAAAACAGTAGCAGAGTATGCTGAGAGGTTCAAACACCTCAGCCGTTTCTACACCCTACCACTCGATGAGGAGTGGCGATGCAGGAAGTTCGAGAACGGGCTTCGCGGTGATATTCGCTTGATGGTGGCACCCTTGTCCATCAAGGATTTTGCTGCTCTGGTAGAGAAGGCCAGGGTAATGGAGAAGATGAAGCGCGAGGTGGAAGGTCAGCGCCCACAGCAGTCACAGCTGCCTCAGAGGATCGGTGGACCATCTGGGTCCAGGCCCAGACATGAGGAGAGGAGGAGACCATATGATAGACCACACCATCAGCCCCAGGAGTCTAGGAGCTTTCCTCCGCAGCAGGGTCGAGTTCGGTGTTACTCATGTGGAGGACCCCACCCGAGGTATGCGTGTCCACGTAGGGAGGGTTACCGTCGGTGCAACAACTGTGGCAAGGAAGGCCACTTTGGGAGAGATTGCCCCAACCTTTCTAGGGCAGCGACGCGCCCTCCAGTTCAGGCACCCCAGCAGCATCAGGGGAGGGACAGAGGCAACAGGCCTCAGGCGACGGGCAGAGTCTATGCCATGACCGGAGCTGAGGCCGCAGGTTCAGGTAACCTTGTTATGGGTTATTGTGTGATTTCTGGGATGAGATGTTGTGTGTTGTATGATTCTGGAGCGACACACTCTTTTGTATCTTTTGCATGTGTTGAACGGTTAGATCTGCCGGTGCGCGAGCTGCAGTGTGAGCTTGCGGTGTCTACTCCGGCGTCGGGTTTGGTCAGGACGTCGTCCTTGTGTGCTAGGCTTTCGGTGGAGGTAGAGGGGCGCAGGTACAAGGTGAACTTAATCTGCCTACCTCTACAGGAGTTGGAGGTAATCTTGGGGATGGATTGGCTCTCTGCCAATCGCATTCTGATAGATTGTCGGGAGAAGAAGTTGTTGTTTCCCGACTCGGAGGAGCATGAGTTGGTGTCCTCCCAGGATGTTATGAGGGAGCTAAAGGACGGTGCGCAGTGCTACGTGATCTTTACACACATGGAGGTGGAGAGAGGGGAGACGACGTCTGAGATACCAGTCGTCCAGGACTTTGTGGATGTGTTTCCGGAGGAGGTACCAGGGTTGCCTCCCAGTAGAGAGGTGGAGTTCTCTATCGATCTAGTCCCAGGAACAGGCCCGGTCTCGATGGCCCCGTATCGCATGGCTCCGGCAGAGTTGGTAGAGCTCAAGAAACAGATAGAAGACCTGATGGAGAAACAGTTCATCCGACCCAGTACTTCACCTTGGGGAGCACCAGTGTTGTTGGTGAAGAAGAAAGACGGGAGTTCGCGTCTGTGTGTGGACTACAGGCAGCTGAATAAGATGACTATCAAGAACAAGTACCCGCTTCCGAGGATTGACGACTTGATGGATCAGTTGCATGGGTCTTCAGTGTTTTCGAAGATAGATCTGCGATCAGGGTACCACCAGATTTTGGTAAAGGCTGATGACGTACAGAAGACCGCCTTCAGGTCGAGGTATGGCCACTATGAGTATGTGGTTATGCCGTTCGGTGTGACCAACGCTCCGGCAGTGTTCATGGACTACATGAACAGGATCTTCCGACCTTTCCTAGATAAGTTTGTTGTGGTCTTCATAGATGACATCCTTATCTATTCCAGGACTTAGGATGAACATGCAGAACACCTGAGGTTGGTGCTTGGTGTTTTGAGAGAGAAGCAGTTGTATGCCAAGTTGTCCAAGTGTGAGTTCTGGTTGGACGAAGTTCAGTTTTTGGGGCATGTGATATCCGCCCAGGGGATTGCAGTGGATCCGGCAAAGGTAGAGGTATAGGAGATTCATAGAGGGATTCTCCAAGATAGTGGCGCCTCTGACTTTGCTTACCCGGAAGGACCAACCCTTCACCTGGACGGATAAGTGTGAGGAGAGTTTCCAGGAACTGAAGAGGAGACTGACCAGTGCACCGATACTAGTGATCCCGGATGTCGGAAAGCCGTTTGAGGTCTACTGTGACGCCTCCTGCCTTGGACTTGGATGTGTTTTGATGCAGGAGAAGAAGGTTGTGGCATATGCTTCGAGGCAGCTTAAGGTGCATGAGCGTAATTACCCCACTCATGACCTTGAGTTGGCAGCGATAGTATTCGCCTTGAAAATCTGGAGGCATTATCTTTATGGTGCTCAGTTTCGGGTGTTCAGTGACCACAAGAGTTTAAAGTACTTGTTTGATCAGAAGGAGCTGAATATGAGGCAAAGGAGGTGGATGGAATTCCTGAAGGACTACGACTTCGAGCTTCTATATCATCCGGGGAAGGCAAATGTAGTGGCAGATGCTTCGAGTAGGAAGACGGTGCACACAGCACATCTCATGATAAAAGAGGCAGAGCTACTAGAGAAGTTCAGAGATATGAGGATACAGGTGGAGTTGGGGTCCGAGTTCATTAGGTGTAGTCTTACTATATCTAGTGACTTCTTGGGCTCGATCAGAGAGAGACAGTTGTTGGATGCTAGTCTGAACAGAGTTAGAGAGCAGCTTGGATCAGATGAGGCTAGAGACTTTGCTGTGAGTGATGATGGCATCCTGAGGTTTCGAGGCAGAGTATGTATACCGGATGATGCTGAGTTGAGAAAGTTGATCCTTGAGGAAGGACACAAGAGTCGTCTTAGCTTGCATCCTGACATGACTAAGATGTACCAGGACCTCAAGGAAACTTTCTGGTGGCAGGGAATGAAGAAGGATGTGGCTCAATTTGTGTCCGCCTATCTGACATGTCAGAAGGTGAAGGTGGAGCATCAGAGGCCCGGTGGCCTTCTACAGTCGTTAGAGGTACCAGTGTGGAAATGGGACAGCATCTCCATGGATTTCGTGACTCATCTTCCACGGACTTTTAGAGGACATGACACTATCTGGGTGATAGTGGATCGGTTGACCAAAAGTGCACACTTTCTGGCAATGAACTTGAGGATGTCCATGGCCAAGTTGGCCCAGCTGTACGTCAAAGAGATTGTGAGGTTGCATGGAGTACCTTCGAGCATAGTTTCCGACAGAGACCCACGATTCACATCCCGGTTTTGGCAGACGTTACAGAGTGCTATGGGTAGCAAGCTCACCATGAGTTCAGCGTATCACCCTCAGACCGATGGCCAGTCTGAGAGGACGATCCAGTCGTTAAAAGACTTGTTGAGGACATGCATATTGGACCATCTGGGAGCTTGGAACGAAGTATTGCCTTTGGTAGAGTTCACCTACAACAACAGCTTTCACGCGAGCATTGGCATGGCGCCATACGAGGCTCTTTACGGCAGGAGGTGTAGGACTCCTCTTTGCTGGTATCAGGATGGAGAGGCCGTGTTGGTTGGACCTGAGTTGTTAGAGCAGACCACCGAGAAGGTGAGGATGGTGAGAGACAGGATGTTGGCTTCGCAGAGTAGACAGAAGGCCTATGCGGATCGCAGGAGGAGGCCTTTGGAGTTTGCAGCGGGAGACCATGTATTCTTGAGGGTGACCCGAACCACGGGCGTGGGAAGGGCTCTCCGCTCAAGGAAGCTTTCGCCTAAATTCCTTGGCCCGTATCAGATCACGAGGAGGATTGGACCAGTGGCTTATGAGATAGCTTTACCTCCACAGTTGGCGAACCTTCATCCAGTGTTTCATGTGTCACAGCTGAGGAAGTATGTTTTCGATCCGGCTCACGTGTTGGAAACTGAGGATATACAGATCAGGGAAGACCTCACGGTAGAAGTACCACCCATCGCTCTTGAGGATAGTAGGGTTGAGGAACGTCGTGGAAAGACCGTCAGTCTTGTCAAAGTTATCTGGGATCGGAGGACAGGTGACTCGACTTGGGAGTTAGAGGAGGACATGAGAAAATCACATCCACGTCTGTTTACCTGGTAAGTCTTTATTTTCGAGGTCGAAAATTTTCTTGTTGGGGAGAATGTAAGAACCCTTTTTCTTTTTTTCAGCCCTGAAGGTTAGTGGGCTGCCCCTAAGTGGGCCTGAGGGTTGGCCCAGTGTATATAAGCCCTAGGTCTGCCCTAATCCTAGGGTACCCTACATTTTCAGGACCTTTGCCCTTACCTTGAGCCGCAGCCGCCACACCTTCTGCTAGGGTTCCGCCCCCACTGTCGTTGAGCCAGTTCGAAGCTTTCTCCTACCCCAGTTCTTCCGTTCGTTCCTTGAAGCTGTTGTACTCGTGCGTTCAGTAGCGAGGGCGAGTCGGAGCGTTTTGCTAGCTTGAACCCCAGGTACGGGAAGTTAGGGTTCCAGTATTTTAGGTGTTATTTTGGCTGTTCTTGAGTGAGTTAATGATTTCATGAATGAATCTTTCGTTTTGGTGTGATTAAATGCTCGTTATGCTTGGTCGATTGGATATGCATGACTGTTACAGTGAAGAACAGTGACGAGACCTGTAAATCTCGCCCAAGCGAGTCAATCTCGCCTAGGCGAGATGAAACAGGGAGCTCGCCTAAGTTTTTTGCGCGAAACGTCGCCCGGGCGGCTCGCTCAACTTTTGAGCGAGCAGGCAACTCGCCCAAGCGAGAGGGATCTCGCTTAAGCGAGATCCCGTGTTGCCATGCCCTTGTTTTTTTTGTACTCTCGCCTAGGCGAGAGGGAGGCTCGCCTGAGCGAGCACGTCTCGCCTGAGCGAGACCCCTCAGCCTGAGCGAGGTGCTGGGCGAGACGGTGCTATGTTTTGGATGTTTGATGGTTCCCGAGTGATCTATTTTGGTTGAGTATGATTGTATGATGAGTGATATGTATATAGTGGAGCATGAGGTATGTTTGGCATGATGCATGAATTGCGTATGACGGGTTGGGTATGATATTGGCATGTGAAATGAATGAATGGGTTGGAACTAAAGGAATACGTGATTAATATGAGATGAGACCCCAGACTCATTGGGGTGGTGATGATCAGAGGTATGGATTTGAGATGTGATTGATATGAGGATTAAACTTCAAGGGTTGATATGGAATTGTAAAATATAATTTGATATTCTCTTAATTGCTGATTTATGAATGTTGGTCCGTGTCAGCGTGTAATTCCTTGGGGTCTCTAGGTGAGACCTCCGGGGTCGCGCTTTAGTGGTCGGGACGTAATTCCATGGCCCCTGCTAGTGGGTGTTCATGGTGGTGCCCCATCTGTATAACTAGGTAAGGATTCAAGGTAAGGTTGCATCCTGACACTCCGAGGAGCCAGTTAGTCTCACTTAGAGCGGACTGACTCTTGTGGTGGGAGTAGCAGGAGGCCTGAAACTCCCTAAGGGCTAACCTTGTGGTGGGAGAGATTTGATTCATTGCAACACTGGTAATACATGGCTCAGGATCGAGCAGCTCAGGTTCGAGCAGGGGTACCCACACAAGTGCAAGCATCCGCTGAATCCGACCAAGTTATACGTATCCGGATGAGTCGAGTCGAGTCGTAGTGTATTGAATGAAGAGTCTTAACATGTTTGGTTGCTATGTGGATGAGATGATGAATATATATATTGGATTGCATGTGGAATATGTTGTTTGGCTCTAGCTTACCCGTTTTGTTGTATGTTTGTGTTGTATGTGGCCGTTTTTCCTTGCGATGATCATCAACTTGGTTGATGGGAGCAGTCGGACGAGGTTCTCAGGGTCAACAAGCGAATGGTGATACCGCTGCTTAGCCATCTGGGCTGGAGTTTTCCTCGTGTTTTATTTAGGGCCGTGGCCCATGTATTCTTTCCGTATTTTCTACGCTACATTCTATGTTGTGTTCGTATTCAGCTTTCCTTTATCGGCATCGTGGTGTGCCTAGTTTCGTAGGGGTAATGTTAAGGACCCCAAGACTGCGTTGTTATGCTTTTATCACGTGACGTTTCCTTTAATTTTACGTATTAAATTAAATGGGACGTTACATTTATGGTATCAGAGCGGTCATTCCTTAGGTCTGTGGACTTGGATGTCCGCTTAGCTTTCTCTGTGTCTTCTGAGTGTTCTTAGTTAAATTATTGCCTTTATCGAACCTAACCAAGTGATTTCTGTGTGCCAGTGGATTATGGCACCTCCTCGCCGAGCTTCTCAGTCATCCCAGGGGGACACACCAGATATCGCCAGAGCATTGGAGGCGATGGTAGCAGCCATGACTCAGCAGAGTGCTGCGATGATGCAGCAGCACGAGGCATCTATGCAGCGACAGGCGGCGTCATTTGAGCAGCAGCAGGCAGGGATGCAGCAGATTGAGGCTGCAAGGGTAGCTGCTGAGGATGCCCACCGGCAGCATATGGAGGCCCTCCGCCAGATGGAGGAGAGCAGGACGACGACACCTGTGTTTGGTCCTGAGCCACGACATGCGGTCAGGGAGTGGAGCTTGGAGGACTTTTTGAAGCACCACCCAGCAAAGTTTGATGGGAAGACTAGTCCTGACGCCGCAGACCAATGGCTGAAGGACTTGGAGCGCATCTATGACGCCAAGATGTGCCCTGCGGAGGACAGGTTGGCGTTCTCGGTCTATATGCTCACTGGAGAGGCAGAGCATTGGTGGAGCAGTACCAGATCCATCCTGGAGGAGAGGGATGACCCAGTGACATGGGAAACCTTCAGGGAGAGATTCCTCTCCGAGTACTTTCCTGACAGCATCCGGTACGCCAAGGAGGTGGAATTCCTCCAATTGACCCAGGGAGGGAAAACAGTAGCAGAGTATGCTGAGAGGTTCAAACACCTCAGCCGTTTCTACACCCTACCACTCGATGAGGAGTGGCGATGCAGGAAGTTCGAGAACGGGCTTCGCGGTGATATTCGCTTGATGGTGGCACCCTTGTCCATCAAGGATTTTGCTGCTCTGGTAGAGAAGGCCAGGGTAATGGAGAAGATGAAGCGCGAGGTGGAAGGTCAGCGCCCACAGCAGTCACAGCTGCCTCAGAGGATCGGTGGACCATCTGGGTCCAGGCCCAGACATGAGGAGAGGAGGAGACCATATGATAGACCACACCATCAGCCCCAGGAGTCTAGGAGCTTTCCTCCGCAGCAGGGTCGAGTTCGGTGTTACTCATGTGGAGGACCCCACCCGAGGTATGCGTGTCCACGTAGGGAGGGTTACCGTCGGTGCAACAACTGTGGCAAGGAAGGCCACTTTGGGAGAGATTGCCCCAACCTTTCTAGGGCAGCGACGCGCCCTCCAGTTCAGGCACCCCAGCAGCATCAGGGGAGGGACAGAGGCAACAGGCCTCAGGCGACGGGCAGAGTCTATGCCATGACCGGAGCTGAGGCCGCAGGTTCAGGTAACCTTGTTATGGGTTATTGTGTGATTTCTGGGATGAGATGTTGTGTGTTGTATGATTCTGGAGCGACACACTCTTTTGTATCTTTTGCATGTGTTGAACGGTTAGATCTGCCGGTGCGCGAGCTGCAGTGTGAGCTTGCGGTGTCTACTCCGGCGTCGGGTTTGGTCAGGACGTCGTCCTTGTGTGCTAGGCTTTCGGTGGAGGTAGAGGGGCGCAGGTACAAGGTGAACTTAATCTGCCTACCTCTACAGGAGTTGGAGGTAATCTTGGGGATGGATTGGCTCTCTGCCAATCGCATTCTGATAGATTGTCGGGAGAAGAAGTTGTTGTTTCCCGACTCGGAGGAGCATGAGTTGGTGTCCTCCCAGGATGTTATGAGGGAGCTAAAGGACGGTGCGCAGTGCTACGTGATCTTTACACACATGGAGGTGGAGAGAGGGGAGACGACGTCTGAGATACCAGTCGTCCAGGACTTTGTGGATGTGTTTCCGGAGGAGGTACCAGGGTTGCCTCCCAGTAGAGAGGTGGAGTTCTCTATCGATCTAGTCCCAGGAACAGGCCCGGTCTCGATGGCCCCGTATCGCATGGCTCCGGCAGAGTTGGTAGAGCTCAAGAAACAGATAGAAGACCTGATGGAGAAACAGTTCATCCGACCCAGTACTTCACCTTGGGGAGCACCAGTGTTGTTGGTGAAGAAGAAAGACGGGAGTTCGCGTCTGTGTGTGGACTACAGGCAGCTGAATAAGATGACTATCAAGAACAAGTACCCGCTTCCGAGGATTGACGACTTGATGGATCAGTTGCATGGGTCTTCAGTGTTTTCGAAGATAGATCTGCGATCAGGGTACCACCAGATTTTGGTAAAGGCTGATGACGTACAGAAGACCGCCTTCAGGTCGAGGTATGGCCACTATGAGTATGTGGTTATGCCGTTCGGTGTGACCAACGCTCCGGCAGTGTTCATGGACTACATGAACAGGATCTTCCGACCTTTCCTAGATAAGTTTGTTGTGGTCTTCATAGATGACATCCTTATCTATTCCAGGACTTAGGATGAACATGCAGAACACCTGAGGTTGGTGCTTGGTGTTTTGAGAGAGAAGCAGTTGTATGCCAAGTTGTCCAAGTGTGAGTTCTGGTTGGACGAAGTTCAGTTTTTGGGGCATGTGATATCCGCCCAGGGGATTGCAGTGGATCCGGCAAAGGTAGAGGTATAGGAGATTCATAGAGGGATTCTCCAAGATAGTGGCGCCTCTGACTTTGCTTACCCGGAAGGACCAACCCTTCACCTGGACGGATAAGTGTGAGGAGAGTTTCCAGGAACTGAAGAGGAGACTGACCAGTGCACCGATACTAGTGATCCCGGATGTCGGAAAGCCGTTTGAGGTCTACTGTGACGCCTCCTGCCTTGGACTTGGATGTGTTTTGATGCAGGAGAAGAAGGTTGTGGCATATGCTTCGAGGCAGCTTAAGGTGCATGAGCGTAATTACCCCACTCATGACCTTGAGTTGGCAGCGATAGTATTCGCCTTGAAAATCTGGAGGCATTATCTTTATGGTGCTCAGTTTCGGGTGTTCAGTGACCACAAGAGTTTAAAGTACTTGTTTGATCAGAAGGAGCTGAATATGAGGCAAAGGAGGTGGATGGAATTCCTGAAGGACTACGACTTCGAGCTTCTATATCATCCGGGGAAGGCAAATGTAGTGGCAGATGCTTCGAGTAGGAAGACGGTGCACACAGCACATCTCATGATAAAAGAGGCAGAGCTACTAGAGAAGTTCAGAGATATGAGGATACAGGTGGAGTTGGGGTCCGAGTTCATTAGGTGTAGTCTTACTATATCTAGTGACTTCTTGGGCTCGATCAGAGAGAGACAGTTGTTGGATGCTAGTCTGAACAGAGTTAGAGAGCAGCTTGGATCAGATGAGGCTAGAGACTTTGCTGTGAGTGATGATGGCATCCTGAGGTTTCGAGGCAGAGTATGTATACCGGATGATGCTGAGTTGAGAAAGTTGATCCTTGAGGAAGGACACAAGAGTCGTCTTAGCTTGCATCCTGACATGACTAAGATGTACCAGGACCTCAAGGAAACTTTCTGGTGGCAGGGAATGAAGAAGGATGTGGCTCAATTTGTGTCCGCCTATCTGACATGTCAGAAGGTGAAGGTGGAGCATCAGAGGCCCGGTGGCCTTCTACAGTCGTTAGAGGTACCAGTGTGGAAATGGGACAGCATCTCCATGGATTTCGTGACTCATCTTCCACGGACTTTTAGAGGACATGACACTATCTGGGTGATAGTGGATCGGTTGACCAAAAGTGCACACTTTCTGGCAATGAACTTGAGGATGTCCATGGCCAAGTTGGCCCAGCTGTACGTCAAAGAGATTGTGAGGTTGCATGGAGTACCTTCGAGCATAGTTTCCGACAGAGACCCACGATTCACATCCCGGTTTTGGCAGACGTTACAGAGTGCTATGGGTAGCAAGCTCACCATGAGTTCAGCGTATCACCCTCAGACCGATGGCCAGTCTGAGAGGACGATCCAGTCGTTAAAAGACTTGTTGAGGACATGCATATTGGACCATCTGGGAGCTTGGAACGAAGTATTGCCTTTGGTAGAGTTCACCTACAACAACAGCTTTCACGCGAGCATTGGCATGGCGCCATACGAGGCTCTTTACGGCAGGAGGTGTAGGACTCCTCTTTGCTGGTATCAGGATGGAGAGGCCGTGTTGGTTGGACCTGAGTTGTTAGAGCAGACCACCGAGAAGGTGAGGATGGTGAGAGACAGGATGTTGGCTTCGCAGAGTAGACAGAAGGCCTATGCGGATCGCAGGAGGAGGCCTTTGGAGTTTGCAGCGGGAGACCATGTATTCTTGAGGGTGACCCGAACCACGGGCGTGGGAAGGGCTCTCCGCTCAAGGAAGCTTTCGCCTAAATTCCTTGGCCCGTATCAGATCACGAGGAGGATTGGACCAGTGGCTTATGAGATAGCTTTACCTCCACAGTTGGCGAACCTTCATCCAGTGTTTCATGTGTCACAGCTGAGGAAGTATGTTTTCGATCCGGCTCACGTGTTGGAAACTGAGGATATACAGATCAGGGAAGACCTCACGGTAGAAGTACCACCCATCGCTCTTGAGGATAGTAGGGTTGAGGAACGTCGTGGAAAGACCGTCAGTCTTGTCAAAGTTATCTGGGATCGGAGGACAGGTGACTCGACTTGGGAGTTAGAGGAGGACATGAGAAAATCACATCCACGTCTGTTTACCTGGTAAGTCTTTATTTTCGAGGTCGAAAATTTTCTTGTTGGGGAGAATGTAAGAACCCTTTTTCTTTTTTTCAGCCCTGAAGGTTAGTGGGCTGCCCCTAAGTGGGCCTGAGGGTTGGCCCAGTGTATATAAGCCCTAGGTCTGCCCTAATCCTAGGGTACCCTACATTTTCAGGACCTTTGCCCTTACCTTGAGCCGCAGCCGCCACACCTTCTGCTAGGGTTCCGCCCCCACTGTCGTTGAGCCAGTTCGAAGCTTTCTCCTACCCCAGTTCTTCCGTTCGTTCCTTGAAGCTGTTGTACTCGTGCGTTCAGTAGCGAGGGCGAGTCGGAGCGTTTTGCTAGCTTGAACCCCAGGTACGGGAAGTTAGGGTTCCAGTATTTTAGGTGTTATTTTGGCTGTTCTTGAGTGAGTTAATGATTTCATGAATGAATCTTTCGTTTTGGTGTGATTAAATGCTCGTTATGCTTGGTCGATTGGATATGCATGACTGTTACAGTGAAGAACAGTGACGAGACCTGTAAATCTCGCCCAAGCGAGTCAATCTCGCCTAGGCGAGATGAAACAGGGAGCTCGCCTAAGTTTTTTGCGCGAAACGTCGCCCGGGCGGCTCGCTCAACTTTTGAGCGAGCAGGCAACTCGCCCAAGCGAGAGGGATCTCGCTTAAGCGAGATCCCGTGTTGCCATGCCCTTGTTTTTTTTGTACTCTCGCCTAGGCGAGAGGGAGGCTCGCCTGAGCGAGCACGTCTCGCCTGAGCGAGACCCCTCAGCCTGAGCGAGGTGCTGGGCGAGACGGTGCTATGTTTTGGATGTTTGATGGTTCCCGAGTGATCTATTTTGGTTGAGTATGATTGTATGATGAGTGATATGTATATAGTGGAGCATGAGGTATGTTTGGCATGATGCATGAATTGCGTATGACGGGTTGGGTATGATATTGGCATGTGAAATGAATGAATGGGTTGGAACTAAAGGAATACGTGATTAATATGAGATGAGACCCCAGACTCATTGGGGTGGTGATGATCAGAGGTATGGATTTGAGATGTGATTGATATGAGGATTAAACTTCAAGGGTTGATATGGAATTGTAAAATATAATTTGATATTCTCTTAATTGCTGATTTATGAATGTTGGTCCGTGTCAGCGTGTAATTCCTTGGGGTCTCTAGGTGAGACCTCCGGGGTCGCGCTTTAGTGGTCGGGACGTAATTCCATGGCCCCTGCTAGTGGGTGTTCATGGTGGTGCCCCATCTGTATAACTAGGTAAGGATTCAAGGTAAGGTTGCATCCTGACACTCCGAGGAGCCAGTTAGTCTCACTTAGAGCGGACTGACTCTTGTGGTGGGAGTAGCAGGAGGCCTGAAACTCCCTAAGGGCTAACCTTGTGGTGGGAGAGATTTGATTCATTGCAACACTGGTAATACATGGCTCAGGATCGAGCAGCTCAGGTTCGAGCAGGGGTACCCACACAAGTGCAAGCATCCGCTGAATCCGACCAAGTTATACGTATCCGGATGAGTCGAGTCGAGTCGTAGTGTATTGAATGAAGAGTCTTAACATGTTTGGTTGCTATGTGGATGAGATGATGAATATATATATTGGATTGCACGTGGAATATGTTGTTTGGCTCTAGCTTACCCGTTTTGTTGTATGTTTGTGTTGTATGTGGCCGTTTTTCCTTGCGATGATCATCAACTTGGTTGGTGGGAGCAGTCGGACGAGGTTCTCAGGGTCAACAAGCAAATGGTGATACCGTTGCTTAGCCATCTGGGCTGGAGTTTTCCTCGTGTTTTATTTAGGGCCGTGGCCCATGTATTCTTTCCGTATTTTCTACGCTACATTCTACGTTGTGTTCGTATTCAGCTTTCCTTTATCGGCATCGTGGTGTGCCTAGTTTCGTAGGGGTAATATTAAGGACCCCAAGACTGCGTTGTTATGCTTTTATCACGTGACGTTTCCTTTAATTTTACGTATTAAATTAAATGGGACGTTACATTATACTTATGCTATATAATTTTAGTTTAGTAGGTTTTAAACTGAAATCGTGTTACGGTGACACGATTTTATTTCAATTTTAGTAAAAGTTGACACAAATTTTAGTTAAAATGATTGAAACTAAAGTCGTATCACCTTTTAAAAATTTGTAACAACTTTTTCAAAATAAAAATATGCCACATAGACACCACTTACTAATATCCATAATTTTTTTAAATGTTTTTCATTTTAGTAAATTTTAAAACAAATTACCCTACTTTAGTAAAAATTGTTATGATTATGAATTTTTCAGAAGTAAAAGTGAAATTAAATGAAAAAGAAAGGAAATAAAAGAGAAAAACCGAAAAGGAGAGAAAGAAGAAATTTGAAAAAAAAAAAAACTAAAAGGAAAAAATGAAACAAAATTTTTATTTTAATTCTAATATTTATATTTATTTAACAGAATATAATATAATTTTCTTATATCAATATAATGTATTTTATAAATTATTTTGGCCGGGAAAAAAATCTATATAATTTATTTGTAATATTTATTAAAAATATTTCTTGGGCAGTTTACTTTTGATTAGGTTTGATAATAACATTTTTCATTTCTTTAACGCCAACCATTAAATTTTCAAGGTACTCATTTCTCCTTAATTCTTTTCGTTCCAACTTATTGCTTTTAGAATTAGATATGCGGTTATAGAATTAGAATTGGATTAATTGTGGGATTGGAGTTTAATAATAACAATCGGCAGAATTTCAGCATCAAAAAGTGAGGACTTGCTTGCAAGCGCAATCCAATTTTAGGAATTTGTTATATTTTTGTCTTCTCCGACCATTCTCCAGTTAATTTGATTCTTCGATTAATTTGATTCTCCATTTAATTTGATGGAACTTGTGGCTTCCTTCTCCATAGGGATGACAACAGGATAAGACAGAGACATATTTTGCTATACTATACTTATTTTTGTGGAAAATATTCATCTTCATTCTCATACTTAAATCCAATAAATATCAAACTTTTATCTCATCTTTGTTTCCACCGGATAACGAATATAATCTCGTACACATACCATATTTTGTTTTCTTAGTACTTCAATGTTAATTATAATTAATTTTTATAAAATGATAAAAAATTACAATAAAAGAAACATAATATTTTCAAATCAATATTAGAAAGATGGTTGTTTATTCGATATCAAATATTTTAAAATAAATTATAATTTTTTACATCTTATATTAGAATACTAAATAAAATTTCATGAGAACCAAAACATTTATTAAATTTACAAACATTAATGAAACATAGTTGATAAAATTTAAAATTATTTAAAAAATATATAAAAGGAAAACAAATATTCAAATTAAAATACATTTTAAATGTTTGTTTACTTCAATTCTTTATATTCTAATGAATCTCTTTTTTATACACTAATGAAAGTTAAGTTATAATACATCACTTGATCAAAATGATACGTAGAATAAATAATAAACATAATAATAAAATTTTAACATAGATCTTGTATATTTTGAACTCCAATATATGTTGGATGGTGATAAAAAATATTCATGACAATTACATTAAATTTTTATATTGTAGTAAATAAAAGTTATTTATACAATTATAGTGAAAAAATTACAGTATGATTGATAATGAGTTAGAAAATAAAAAATAATTAGATAAAACATATAGAAATAGTATTCTATTCTATATGATGAAAATAAATAACAAATAAAAATATTAAAAAATTAGTAAATGTGTGTCTTATAAAAAATTTGAGAGAGTATTGAAATGAATTGCACAAAGGAAAACAAGTGTATAATTAAGAGTATGATAAAATGAAAAATATCTTAGAGATCTAAGAAAAATTTTCAAATATCAACATATATACTCAATGGTTGAGAAATAACAAAAATTGTTTTAACGAAATAAAAAAGTTCTTCAAATGAAACAAAAATTAATAATAATAAGTAATGATTTTTTTTTATATTACCTAGTAAATGAAATGTTTATACTATTAAACACTTAAATTGAGAGTATTAAACATTTCTCATGTGAAAGAAAAATATACAATAAATAAAAATATTAAAAAATAATAGAAATATTCAAATGTGAGACAAAAAATTTTCTTAATTCCCATACATCATTTTAACACAATTACATAAAGGTTATGATAAGATGAAAAATATATTGGAGATGCAAATGAATTTCATGACAAACTAAATAATTTGAAGAAATAAAAATGGAGAGTGTGTGTGTGTGTATATATATATATATATATATATATATATATATATATATATATATATATATGGTTACTTAATTAATGTGAATATTTTAATAATTTAAACGGGGACGGATATATGGCGGGGATATGTACATTCTCATACCCATCCCCGTATCTAATTGAAAAAGTCGAGGATTTCCCATAACCATACCCAGTCAATGCGGGGGTTCCTCGTCAAAACAGAGACGGGTTCGGACAATACCCACAGGGCAGGTTTATTTGTCATCTCTGCTTCTGTAAACCAATTACGCTTAAAAAAAGAAAGACTAGAGAAGGGGAGTGAATGAGATCTACCTTGGCGATGGAGTGAAGAGCAAATGATCTCCTTTCCATTTATGGTTGTTTGGGTGAGCTTGTTTCACTTGAAGAAGGAAAATATAACACAAACAAAAGCATTTATTTATTTCTTTGCATTATTTTTCATCTATAACTATTTGTATCAAATTGATGTCAGGAAAGTTTGATATGAATTATGTATATATTTTTATATCAGTTTTGTATAGCTATTAACTATTCAATTTATTTTTTATATAGGTGAGTTACACTTAGAGTAATGTTTGACTATTTTATTCTCCTAATGACATTATATTGGTGTGAATAATTGAGGTGTAGATATGACATCTGATGTTTCAATGTTTGGTTTTCTTAGTGTTATATTAATTTATATTTTTACATTTCTTTTACTAAAAAACAATTTACATATTTTCACTAATGATTGACTAAAATGTATATAGTTTTTAGTTTTTCGAATTGTAGGAAAACATGTTTAAGTACAAAGAACAAGGTTAGAAAAAATGGTAAGATGTATGAGATTAGAGACTTTGGAATGGATTATCGTGTTACCATTTTATCCTTTGAAAGTACCAAATTATAATACAAAAAGAAAGGAAATGAAAATGTGTATATGTCATAAGACTTGAAAATGTTCCAATATCCGAGTGAACAAGAAGAACAGTAAAATTAAGGTAAATAATAATATTCTTAGTGATATGAATGCTTGTATTTAACTTGATCATATGTGTAATTTGTATATTCAAATTCTTAATGTTATAGCAATGTTATCTTTTGTCGGTTATTACTTAAGAAAACAAATTTATGTTTTTCTTTAATTATTGTTGATTATGTACTATGTTTATGTTTGTAGATTTGAACCATTAAAATTAAATTCTAAAAGGCTAAACACTTCAAATTTATCGATGTTCAAGAACTTGAAGCAATATTTAAGTGCAATGAGGAAAATATAGAAGGTTAGTATAACTCCATTAATTTAAAGGAAAATGATAGTTTAAGAAAGTTTTTTTTAACAAACTTTGACAAACTACCTATTTAGGTAAAAAAGTGCTATTTTATTACTTTATTTTGTTTAAAAAGTAAAAAAAATAATCTATTTTAATTCTTTTTATGAAAAATTTGTCAAATTTGTTAAAAAAAATTGTCAAAGAATAATTTTCCTAATTTAAATGTATTCAATTTTAATTTATATATTTAGTGTCATAGTACCATTAATTTTCTTTATGTGTTGGAACCTTTATTGATTTAATCATATTCATAGCACTTTTATTTGGTACAATAACATTTTGAAAGGTAAATCAAATGTCACATGATTGTCTTATCGGAGGTTTTCTTATTATTGGAAGATCTAATATTTCATCAAATAAAATAAGTTTTTTTTTCTATGTTTATATTATATCTTTACATTTTAAAATATTAATTATTTATTTTATTTATTTTCAGAACCAAAATATTTGCAAGACCAAAATATTCAAAGATACTACATTTTATTGTTATACGTAAAATACTTATTTAATTTAAATGTTTTGAGGCAAAAATAAGTCTCTTGTATAAATAATTTGTATTAAATATTAATTGTGTATTTTTATTATTTTAAATATAATGAACATTTTATATTTTAATTTTTATATATGATGTTTATTTATTTTAACATTTTAGAATAATATGTCTATTTTTATGGAACGAAAATAATATGTAACAATTTCTAATAAGAATGATACAAATTTATTATAAAAATAATTAATAATAATTATAAAAAATTGATATCATTACTCTTACAAAAAATTAATAATAATTATTATTTTTACTAAAACAAAAAATCAATTTTAATAAGATTTTAAAATATTATCACAAATACAATAATAATTAAAATATCAATTGTGACAACTAATTTATACTATTATTTAATATATTTGTGACAATTTTTTATTGTTACTAGGTTAAATCATTCCAGATGTCCTCATTTTTGTTGCAAAATCTCAAGTAGGTCCTCCATCCATTTTATTTGACTGAGTCCCTATTTTGGAAGATTCATTGCAATCAATTACTTTCCATTAGGGATGTCAACGGGGCGGGTAGGGTACGGGTAGTAGCTCCCCCGTACCCTACCCGCTGAATAAATATTCGCCCTGTACCCGTACCCATATCCGTCGGGTATCCGTTATGCGGGTACCCGTCTATTTTTTTCATATCCGCGGGTATCCACGGGTACCCGCGGATATTTACAAAAATATTTAAAAAAATAAATATTTAACCATAATTAGTGCTTGGATCAAGAAGTCTCTTTTCTCCGATTGATTCTTGAAAAACAAACAAATACAAAATCACGACCAATTTATGTTGTAGTTTATTTTTGAATAAAATATTAAAGAAATTACTAATTTCATCAATGTACACCTCTTGCAACATTTTATAAAGTTTCATGTTGTCCAATTTTAATCTAGAAGAGCCTGAAAACATAAGAAGTTCATTACAAATTTCTGACAATCACTTAATTAAAATATCTAAGTAAAAATGTTAATTTCATTACCTTCCATGTTGGTCCATAACCAGTCTTGGAGACACATCAATGCCTCCACAGTATCTGAAAGTAATTTACTCGGTTGTGGGATAAGAATCTGACCACCATTATTGAATGAAGACTCATAATGTTTTTTACTAATATATATATATATATATATATATATATATATATATATATATATATATATATATATATATATATAAGGGTATTTTTCTAAATTAAAGTTTAGCGGGTACGGGTATCCACGGGTACGGATACTATGATACCCATACCCGCCCCGTTAACATGCGGGTATCAAAATATCCGTACCCGTGGGTAGCGGGTATCCATTTTTAATATCCGTTTCTTACCCGTTGCGGGTTTTATCCACGGATACCCGCGGGTACGGATTTTTTTGACATCCCTACTTTCCATTAGTTGTACAGTAATGGTGTTAATTATGTTACACGGGTCAACATGTGATTTTTTTGATTTTTTTTTAATTTTTTTAATTTTTTTGTAATTTAAAAAAAAATAAAATTGCCACGTGTGAATCTAATAATGTGTCACGTGGCAGAGAAATGTGATGTGGCAATGACAGTGCCACATATCACTATTGGATGTGAAAAATCTCAATGTAGTTCCTGTATTTGTTATTTTGTCTCAATTTGGTCCCAATTCTTTTAGGACTGAATCAATTTCATCCTTGTATCAAATTTAATTTTTATATAAATTTTACAATGGTATTTTTATTATAGTTGATATTTTTAACAAAATTAAGTTTATTTAAATGTATATTTTGCACTAATATTTATTTAAGTTTTTTTTAAATATTTATATATCTAATTTATAGATAAATGTTAGAGGTGTTATAAAAACTTTTTAAAATTTTATATTTGAATTTATAAATTCAAATATAAAATTTTAAAAAGTTTTTATAACAATTCTAACATTTGTCTATAAATTATTGATATATAAATATTTGAAATAATATTTAAATAAATTTCAATGCAAAATATACATTTAAATCAACTTAATTTTGTTAAAAATATCAACTATAATAAAAATATCATTGTAAAATTTATATAACACTACAAGAAAATGCTTCATTAGTAACCAATTTTAGTGACCAAAAGTTGTTAGTTACTATAATTACTAATTTATATACAAGTTTACAAAGTAAAAAAATTATTGGTTATTAAAATAGTTACTATTATGAATAAAAAATTATAATTGGTCATTAAATTGGTTTTTAAAATTAGCTACCATAGTTTTGGCTACCAAAGAAAACTGGTCACTAAAAATTAGCTACCTAAGTTTTGGCTACCAAAATAACTTAGTTACTAAATTGCTCTCTAATTAATTAGTGACAAATTTAGTGACCAATTATAATTTTTTATTTATATTAGTGACTATTTTAGTAACCAATAAATTTTAATTTTGTAAATTGGTATCTAAATTGGTCAATATAGTGACTAACAACTTTTAGTTACTAAAATTGGTTACTAATAAGACATTTTCTTGTAGTGTAAAAATTAAATTTGATATAGGGATGAAATTGATTCAGTTTTAAAAAAATTAGAATCAAATTGAGACAAAATAACAAATATAGGGACTACATTAAAATTTTTGTACATCCAGTAGTGACACATGGCACTGCCACTGCCACATCACATTTCTCTACCACGTGGCACAATGTAAGATTGATACGTGGCAATTTTATTTTATTTTAAAAAAATTACAAAAAAATAAAAATTTAAAAAAATTTAAAAAAGTAAAAAAATTGCATGCTAACACGTGACACATAATTAACATCGTTACTGGATAACTAACAGGAAGAAACCGATCGCAATAAATTTTTTGAAATAAAAATTCAATTGAGTCAAATAAAAAATAGGAGGACTTGGTTAATGTTTCGGTATAACTGTTATATAACTGTTACAACTAAAAGGTAACGGTTATTCTTGTCACATTGTACTTTAAAAATATTATTACAAATATAATAATAAAAATATATCAAAGACGAATTTTGTCACGAAATATTAATTGTGACATACTTTAGTCATGAATATGTGTATGTAAGCCGAAAATACTTGGAAAAAGGTGAGAATGTGAACATGCCACAGTATCTTCACCCAAAGTTAATGTCTTATCAAACTTCAACTTTATTCAAAATTCCATATTAGATTGCGTCAGCATGTGTACAAAAATTGACCTTTTAATTAATTAATATTAACTTTTATTTATTAGTGTTGGTTTGCTCTAACGACAAATATTATATTTTATTTAATGAATAGTTAAAAAAGAAAATAGTGTAATATCCCAATTTCAGCAGCTTAAAACTAATAAAAATAGGGAGTTTCATCATAGTTCCAAAACAGATAATCCAGTGTACCCAATATATTAATACAGTCTTACAAAAGGTATGACTATAAAAATATATCACTTATACACTTAAACTAAACTAATAAACTCTGTACTACTGACCACTGCTAAAGCTCCCACTGGAAACCTCCTCTTCAACACTAACACGATGGCTCTTCATCCTCCAGAAGTGCCTTTGACATTGCAACCACATCTGCTCCCACCGAATAGGTGATCATCGCAAAAGGAAACATACAACACAAGACAAGAACACAAAAAGCAAGGGTAAGCTAATCTGATTAAGGAATCATGCAGTTCAATTATAAACAGAAACCACACAATCTTTCTCATTATCACCAGAATCATATAGACCACCACAACACATTTACATGACTCTAGACTCAATATCCGGATTATGTAAGCGACATCGGATCTCTTGGTGGCTTGCACCTGCGATGGTTCCCAAACTCTGCAGAGTTTGGACATAAGGGGTTATCACCCAACCACTCCCAAGGTAAGTCCCATCACCTCTATGGCGGATCGGGTCCATAGACCAGGACCTCCTGCTACTCCCCCCGACGTAATCCATCATACTCTACATGAGTCTTAATGGTTACTAGGAGCGTCAGGATACCAACCAAAACTGAGTCCTTATGTCCTTACATACACTAAAACATTCCTCTTAGAATTTCCCTTGAAATCCTAGTTCAACCACTTCTTCTCATATTCCAACTTCATGCAATTTCACCGCACATATTACCAGTCATAACAATTCATGCATATCATAACTAAGTTCATATTTTAACATTCAAACATAGCTTCATCCATTAGAAACAGAGAAATAACACTCAGTTGCAGAGGTTCTCGCCCAAGCTAGAAGGTCTCCCCAGGCGAAAAGGGCTCTCTCGCTTAGGCGAGTCATTCTCGCCTAAGCGAGGCTCGAAACAGAGAACAACCCAAACTCTGGGCGAATTCTCGCTCAGGCTAAGTTGTCTCGCTTAGACGAGAGTGACTCTTGCTCAAGCGAGACTGGCTCGCCTAGGCGAGATCTCGCGCAGAAATAGGAGATGAGTTTCTGGTGTTTTCGCTCAGGCGAGAGCTGCTCGCTTAGGCGAAAATACCAGATTCCCAATCTGTTCTCACATGCAACAGTAAAGAAATCTAGCACAATCCAAGCATACACTCAATTACACAGTTCAAGCACTCATACAAAAATCAATCATGCAATTCAAAGTCATCAGAATGATTTCTATTCAAGTAAAACAATTAGCTTCCCCTACCTGTTATCCTGTTTAGACAACCTTATAAACGTCAACGCCTTAAAAACGTCAACACCTCTAACTCCACAGGATGCTCTATCTACACATAGAAACATCACAAGAACGATCAGGACATACCGTTATGATCGCTGATCAGCAGAGACTTATACTGATGATTAAAACGTCGCATGCAAGCGGAAGAGGGCCTGCATGCAACAGAAAACAGAAAAAGACTAAAATAAAGAGCGAAAAATCAACTTACGCGAACGGAGAAACTGATCGGTCCAATTTGAAGAGCTCGCCGAGAGGATCAATCCTACGGTCTCGGTTCTTCAATCAGACGACCAGAGAGACAAAACCTCTAGAGAGAAGTCAGAGAACTCTAGAAAAGTGGTTTCTAGAGAGATTGTGTGTTTTAAAATAATGAAACTCGTTTATAACAATTCTATTTATACTAAAGCCTTTTAATATTAAAATATTCGAGTCTCACTATTTTTAAACCACTATCACTTTTAAAATGCCATTTTCTAGGGTCTTACATTCTCCCCAACAAGAAAAATTTTCGTCCCCGAAAATTCACTCGCCAGATAGAAAGAAAACCATGCTCTCCTCATGTTCTCTACAACAACCACCTAGACATGACGGACTTAACGATTACAACACCTGAACGTACTGAAAACTCTACCTCTGTGCTAAGCGATATATGTTTAATATTGTAGATTGGATTGGTCCCTACTCTTAAAGCAACCCTCCACCTTGCACCTTAAAACTTGAATGATCATTTACACCCAACCAACCCATTTATGTCTGATATGCTGACCCACCTTCCATATGCTCTCCATTACTTCTAGTAGGTGTTTACCAAAATTTTAAAGATTTACAACCGATTTCAACCTAAAACGCAATTGTTATCACTTCTCATTATCTAGTCTCTTCCTTGAGGTACTACTAATCTGACTTGGTCACACACCACTTCATAACATTCTTGACCACCCTATCCACCACCATCCTCATGACATCATGCTTCTCATACTGACTTTGACTAGGGCATCAGAGTCCATAATAATGCTATCCCATTTCCAGAGTAGACCCTTCACTTACGGCAACAACGACCCCATATTCTGACACTTTCTCAGCATTTATTAAACCACTAATCTTCAACCATCTCTCCACCAATTCTTACTCTTCATTGTCGAACCAACCACTGCAATTCTCTTTCTGCTTAAAACATATACTAGCACTTTTCCGCTTCTAAGGTGATAGCACAACTCAAAACCATAGCTAGATTTCTCTCTCTCATTTCCTATCCATCTCCCTCTATGCAACTCCATACTTCTAGCTGTTGATGATCACTAAACATCTTTAACAAATCTTCATAACACTGACACATATGTTGTTTTAGAGAACTCACTACCACATCAGCCACCAGGTCATGAGTACGATACCTCCTTTTCTCCTGTATTCCCACTATTGATAAGTATATCCCACCATTATTCCGCTGCGTCACTCTGATCAACAACCATTTTTCACCTCTGATGTGTTTAGCCATAAAAGACCGCAAAGAATAATCAATCATTGAAGCGCCGATCATGTTTTTCTTCAACGTCTTGACGACTCTCTTCACACTTGAGAAACTTGTCGCGAAACCTTGATAATAACTTGCTTGTAAAACCTTACTTAAAGTCACTTTTAGAATTTCCTTTCCCTTAACACATTTTCCACTGATCTTAACCACTTACGGTCGTAGATCTTAACATATAATTACTTCTCTTTCCAAACTTTGTTAGACTAGATTACTAACGATGATACACTGCGATTAAACCATTGCTTTTCCAAGGACTCATCCACCTGTTGTCTTGACTCCACACTTTTAGCAAAACCATCCAATGAAAGCTATTGATACTGATTACATTTCAGATATCAATGCCACAATGAATCCCACCACTTGTCGATGATTGTTCTAACATCTGGTTCATAACATAACTAAAACTGCTTTACCATTGAGATCCCTTACATATGTTCTTCACGCGCCTTTACTAGATAAATACTCATACCGATAACATTTTGTCTTCACCTTTCAACTTGTTCCATACTTGATGCACAACCATTTACTCTCCTTCTTGAAACAAGGAACATCACTTCCTATGCTACCACATTCCATAAGAATGAGCTTAGAAAACAACCAAGTTACCCTTGAGATTTATGCTCTCGACCAAACCTTGTAAATGAAGTAATTCAGGTTGACTTTGAATTTGAATTCTTTGATCACCCCGAAACATACCACGCATCCAAGAAATCTTCACTTGTCCGCCATAGAAGAAAAATTACCAGCTCAAACTCCAACTCCTCCTTGCAGTTAACCATGACTCATTTACCATATTGACGACACCAAAGTTTTATGATCACGAACGAAACCAAAACTCATATCCCAAACACCACCTTCTGAATTTGATAATTTGCATTAACAACTCCAACACCAACTACCGTAGACACCATTTTAACTACTTAAGATTTTTCCTTCTCTTTTCATTATTTACGGTACTCTGCCTTCTCTAGCTTTTATCGTTCCCACAAGATCAAACTTAACGGTTCACTTCTTCTCCCCACACTTGAATTTCTCTACCTCAGCCCCAAAGTCAGTGCTTATGCTCATGAATTACTTTTCCTTGAAACATCTCGTTGTCTACTGAAAAGATCCAAGCATCTCCAAGCATCTCCTTCTGATTATTGAACCTAATATGAAACCTTTATGCCACTTCATTCTCATCCACATATTATTTCTCTTTCTACTTAGGAAACATCATCTTACCTAACTGATCCGCAAACTCTGATATGTCTTAACCTCCCACTAGGGATTTGTCGTCTTTTTACACTTCACGATCTTTATCTTCTTTTTTTTTTTTTAGCTTGCTCGATGCCAAACAATTTCATTATTTTCTGTAACCCAGGATCTACCAACTGTTTCTCTTCCACCAATCCAATAAAGCACTAGATATGGTCTTACGACTATATCTAATGACATTTCTCCTAACATTGCATGTATCTGGATAACTCTGAACCTCAGAATTGTCGGGATGTAGAACCAAGTTGATTTTCCCCAAACATTGTTGCGCTGGCATACACTGATATCTTCAATATTTCTAACATTTGAACTCAACTCCTTTTGGAAAACTTGTGATATTTGATCTCGTGAGCCTGCCCTTGAAGCTTCCTTAGTCTAAACATTGATGCTAAATTTTAACCTCTTAATCCAGTCTACTAACCCAAAGCTTAACTTTCCTCGCTCATCGATCTACTTCATACAACAAACCTATATCCTTGAGACAAAAAGTTATCTCAAAAGCTATATCCGACCCTCACAAAGGTAAGCAGGTCAAGTTGACGTTGAATCTGCATTCCTCTATCACTATAAACACTAAACGCAAACCACAGAGGTGCAACAAAACAAACATGGACACAGAAAGCAAAACTCTAACATCTATTGATAGCCAAAACTTTTCTCTATCTCTCTTATTTTCTCAAACCAGTAAAATTAAGAAAGGAAAATAATCTTTGATCTAGTCATGAGTGTGCACCCTCATTACTTTATCAAGACGTTTTCTGTTCTTAATACTTTCGGTTTCAAAGACAAACTCTACTAAACTCGAACTCCAACACAAAAAAGACATGACAAACCCACAACCCTCAAGTCATCCTAAGGACTAACTGCTCTGATACCATAAATGTAACATCCCAATTTCAGCAGCTTAAAACTAATAAAAATAGGGAGTTTCATCATAGTTCCAAAACAGATAATCCAGTGTACCCAATATATTAATATAGTCTTACAAAAGGTATGACTATAAAAATATATCACTTATACACTTAAACTAAACTAATAAACTCTGTACTACTGACCACTGCTAAAGCTCCCACTGGAAACCTCCTCTTCAACACTAACACGATGGCTCTTCATCCTCCAGAAGTGTCTTTGACATTGCAACCACATCTGCTCCCACCGAATAGGTGATCATCGCAAAAGGAAACATACAACACAAGACAGGAACACAAAAAGCAAGGGTAAGCTAATCTGATTAAGGAATCATGCAGTTCAATTATAAACAGAAACCACGCAATCTTTCTCATTATCACCAGAATCATATAGACCACCACAACACATTTACATGACTCTAGACTCAATATCCGGATTATGTAAGCGACATCGGATCTCTTGGTGGCTTGCACCTGCGATGGTTCCCAAACTCTGCAGAGTTTGGACACAAGGGGTTATCACCCAACCACTCCCAAGGTAAGTCCCATCACCTCTATGGCGGATCGGGTCCATAGACCAGGACCTCCTGCTACTCCCCCCGACGTAATCCATCATACTCTACATGAGTCTTAATGGTTACTAGGAGCGTCAGGATACCAACCAAAACTGAGTCCTTATGTCCTTACATACACTAAAACATTCCTCTTAGAATTTCCCTTGAAATCCTAGTTCAACCACTTCTTCTCATATTCCAACTTCATGCAATTTCACCGCACATATTACCAGTCATAACAATTCATGCATATCATAACTAAGTTCATATTTTAACATTCAAACATAGCTTCATCCATTAGAAACAGAGAAATAACACTCAGTTGCAGAGGTTCTCGCCCAAGCTAGAAGGTCTCCCCAGGCGAAAAGGGCTCTCTCGCTTAGGCTAGTCATTCTCGCCTAAGCGAGGCTCGAAACAGAGAACAACCCAAACTCTGGGCGAATTCTCGCTCAGGCTAAGTTGTCTCGCTTAGACGAGAGTGACTCTCGCTCAAGCGAGACTGGCTCGCCTAGGCGAGATCTCGCGCAGAAACAGGAGATGAGTTTCTGGTGTTTTCGCTCAGGCGAGAGCTGCTCGCTTAGGCGAAAATACCAGATTCCCAATCTGTTCTCATATGCAACAGTAAAGAAATCTAGCACAATCCAAGCATACACTCAATTACACAGTTCAAGCACTCATACAAAAATCAATCATGCAATTCAAAGTCATCAGAATGATTTCTATTCAAGTAAAACAGTTAGCTTCCCTTACCTGTTATCCTGTTTAGACAACTTTATAAACGTCAACGCCTTAAAAACGTCAACACCTCTAACTCCACAGGATGCTCTATCTACACATAGAAACATCACAAGAACGATCAGGACATACCGTTATGATCGCTGATCAGCAGAGACTCATACTGATGATTAAAACGTCGCATGCAAGCGGAAGAGGGCCTGCATGCAACAGAAAACAGAAAAAGACTAAAATAAAGAGCGAAAACTCAACTTACGCGAACGGAGAAACTGATCGGTCCAATTTGAAGAGCTCGTCGAGAGGATCAATCCTACGGTCTCGGTTCTTCAATCAGACGACCAGAGAGACAGAACCTCTAGAGAGAAGTCAGAGAACTCTAGAAAAGTGGTTTCTAGAGAGATTGTGTGTTTTAAAATAATGAAACTCGTTTATAACAATTCTATTTATACTAAAGCCTTTTAATATTAAAATATTCGAGTCTCACTATTTTTAAACCACTATCACTTTTAAAATGCCATTTTCTAGGGTCTTACAAATAGAGTCCTTAAACTTTAATTTTACCCTATTGATTTAAATTCTATTACTAGTAAAAAATATTTAAAATTTCTTCTTGTTACAACAATTCTTTTTTACAATGCTAGAGTTAAAAGTTTCTTTTTTAAATATCAATGGCTTTTCCTTTAGATATCAATGGTTCTTTTTTCTTTCTTTTGACCTATTTCATAAATCAATATAAAAATAGAAATTAAGCAGAAATTAAATGATAAAAAACATAGATCTTATTTTTACTATTAATTTTATTATGTTTTAGTTTGAAAATCATTGATAAAGATAGAACTATTAAATAATTTATTTGAAATAAATAAAAGTAAGATAAATTTAGTAATGATAAAGGAAATTTTGACTTGTCAATTTTTTATCGATTTATCAAAATTTGACGGATTAGGTTGATATCTCCAACCTGTCCATTTCTTTTAACACTTCTTAATAAACTAATAGAGAGCTGGCATGAATAATTAGTTTTTTTTAATTATTTTAAATTTTTTGTATTACATTATTTAAATTACAACTTATATTATTAATATTTAATTTCTAATTATTAATTATGATAATAATTTAACTAGTAAATATATTAATTATTTTAATTTATTTATTTAAATACATTAATTTATCAATAAAAATTTAATTTAATTTTTGTAATTGAATATTTTTTTAAAAATATATATAAATAAAATATTTTAAAAGATAACAAAAAATTTAACAAATCAAAATATTTTCAATTTATTTTATTTGAAGGGACCAGCAGCGGGCCGCACTAACACGGTTGTTGTAAACAAATTAAAATTTGTTCAAATTTTGTGTTATCAGATATTTGTATAAGTGTGTTTCGTGATTTGGGCACTATGTGTGCCACACATCTACATGTGTTTTCACACAACTGATTTTATTCTTGACTTTCAACATAAACTAAAAAATAAATTGATTAATTCAGAAATGTAGATTCAAAAAAAATTATAATATAATCTATTTCGATTGGTTTTTGAATTTATTTTTTTATTTTGAATTACACTAGTTTTATAATAGGAAAAAAGTGGTTTGAAAATCGCACATACCAAATATGGCTTGAAAATGATGCAAAATTTAAATTTCCTATTCTCAGTACGCGACTCCAAAAGAAATAAGCAAAGCGGAAAAATTAATGGAAGTTAACCAAATGATTATTTGAAGGAGTGTGGATGAAATAAATAGAGTGCTTTGTGATTAATATATACATTTGAAAAATCATGTAATGATTAATAATTATTTATATTATTAATAATATAATTATTTATTAATATTATTTTGTATTATATAGATTTAAATGTTCTTATTGTAATACTCGTGATTTTTTTTATAAATAATATAAATTATTATTATTATTATTATAAAAGTAATACAATTTTATTGGAGGTAATTTTCAGTTTTTTTGGATAATTTTTTTTATTATAAACAGTTATTTTAGTTTAAAAGATTAGTTAAATTTTAGAAGAAAAATAATTATTAAATTAAAAAAATTGATAAATTAAAAAAAAATACCAATTAAAAGGGTAAAATTGATAAATTAATTATTTTTTATTTAAAAAAATCTTAAAAAATAAAATTGAAAACAAACACCAAACGAAATCTCTTTATATAATATATATATATATATATATATATATATATATATATATATATATATATATATATATATATATATATATATATTCTTTCTTTAGTATAGAATCGTTCCCTTCAACCACGATATCAACTTAATTAAACACTAATTTCAATTTCTTTCACAAGTTGAGCTTCTTCATACATAAAAAAATTAGGGACCATTTGAGAATTATTATAGTGTGAATGAATTTGTCGTAAAATTGGAACATTATTTTCAATAGTCAGAATCCACATACACACGACCAATTTAGTATCAAGACTCTGTACATGAGAAGAAGAGGTTACACCCCAATAACAAATTACTCGTAACAGTCGAACAAAGATTGCACCATAGACTCTACCACAACCACAAGCTCTACCATAAAAGAAAAATCTAGTTTGAGGAATTATATTGTGACCCTTAGGGTCCATCCGGAACACCAAACACCTTAAGACTATAATGTGGTTAGATTTTTGTGGATTTTTTTTTTCTTCTCTCGTAGTTATTATGGTCCAGATTCTTTGTTCAACACTTCTGGTCCCATCATGACTTTTGCTGTCTTAAGTTGCTTTCGTAAATCAATCATCCACGTGATCATGTTCTTATATCATAATAAACCAACAATAATTGCGAAATCCACTGTAAGTTAAGAGATGTACCGGTTCGTTTGGTTAGTTGCCTGCCACATGCACACCAGTTGTACGTGCATGGTTGCTATTTATATATACATCAGTGAATTCTCTTTCTTTCTCAAGTAATAACACCATATCGTTTTTCCTTCTCCTGCATCATACACATTCTTTCTAACACGGGTGATCAAAATCTTGAAGCAGAAGCCAATGACTAATTTTCTGAATGAAACCATTTCCTTGTGGTTCTTCATTCCCATGCTAGCATTCTTCATGTTTCTAGCCTTTCCCGCCATATTCAATCTTCTTCTATCCAAACTCAATTCCAAATCAGCAAAAAACTTACCACCATCTCCTCCAAAGCTTCCAATAATAGGAAACCTACACCAACTTGGCAACCACACTCACTACACTCTCCAATCCTTTGCTCAAACCCATGGCCCTTTAATGTTGCTTCATTTAGGGAAGGTTCCGGTTCTTGTCGTCTCAAATACTGAAGCAGCACGTGAGGTTCTGAAAACCCAAGAACACATATTCTGCAACAGACCACATCGTAAGATGTCTGATATCATCGTATATGATTCCAAAGATGTGGCATCTGCTCCATATGGCAAATACTGGAGGCAGATAAGGAGTATTTGTGTCTTGCATATTCTCAGTGCGAAAAAGGTTCAATCCTTTGGTGCAGTGAGAGAAGAGGAAATCTCGATAATGATGAAAGAGATTAAGCAGTGTTGTTCTTCTGCGATGCCTGTGAATTTAAGTGATTTATTTTCTACAGTCACGAATGACATAGTGTGTAGAGCTGCTCTCGGAAGGAGATACGGCGGAGAAGGAGGGAGAAAGCTTTGGGAGCCATTGAATGAAATGATGGAGCTGTTGGGTGCGCCCTTCATAGGGGACTACATACCTTGGCTTGATTGGGTGGGAAGAGTTAATGGAATGTATGGTAGAGCAAAGAGAGTGGCTAAAGAGCTTGATGAACTTTTTGATGAAATTGTTGATGAGCATGTCAATAGAAGAGGGCATGCTGTGCATGGTGATGATGATGATGATGATGATGAAGAGGAGAATGATTTGGTGGACATTTTGTTGAGGATCCAAGAGAAAAATACTATGGGGTTTCAGATTGATAGAACAACCATAAAAGCTTTGATCCTGGTATGTAAGATTAGCACAATGTAGTATCCCCATTATTAATTGTTCCTAATATTCTCTAACAGACTTTCTAACTTCATGGTATAGTCTATAGTAGAGTCAAACACCAAGTTTTCTAAAATCTCTCTATATACTTTTCGAGTTTCAGGATATGTTTGTCGCAGGAACTGATACCAGCTCCTCTATCCTGGGGTGGATGATGACAGAACTCTTAAGGCACCCGATGGTGATGCAGAAGCTAAAAGATGAGATAAGCAATGTGATTAGTGGTAGAACTCGCATAACTGAGGAAGATTTAAGTAGCATGCCATATTTGAAAGCAGTGATTAAAGAAAGTTTTCGATTACATCCCCCAGGTCCGTTGTTGCTTCCAAGGGAATCCGTGGAAGATGCCAAAGTGATGGACTTTGACATTGCAGCAGGCACACAATTATTAGTTAACGCATGGGCAATTGCAAGAGATCCTTCTTATTGGGAGAAAGCTGAAATGTTTGAACCAGAGAGATTCTTAAAGAGTTCAATAGATGTGAAAGGACAAGATTTTGAAGTTCTTCCATTTGGAGCAGGAAGGAGGGGTTGTCCAGGAATAATGTTTGCCATGAATGTGATTGAGTTGGTCCTAGCAAACCTTGTTCACCAATTTAACTGGGAAGTGCCTAATGGAGTAATGGGGGATCAGACACTGGACATGACTGAAACTACTGGATTGGTCAGTCATAGAAAATTCCCTCTCATGGCAATGGCATCCCATCATGCATAATAAGAAGTTAATGGTAAGAACTTCAAATAACTTTGTTTCGTTCTCTTCAGTGAAGGACATAGAATAAACATTGTTGAAGTAGAGTAAAGGAGTGAAACATACCACATCCATGAGAATGCTCACATTTGAAACCAGTAGTTTTTGGACCTAATGTATTCGTCCTCATTGAGTATAGTAGATGTGGTATCAAGAGTAGTTAACCGAAGGGGATCACCCATTTGTGTCATTGTCAACTATTATATCTAGTTGATAATAAGAAAAAGTCAGAAGATTAGTCTTCCCTCGTAATGATAAAATTATGTATTCTGAAACACCCCTCTAACAATTTCTGTAACACTAATAAAACCAAAGATTTTCTCATAACACCTCTAATAATTTTAGTTATGCTATCATAATATAATTTTAATTTTACAAGATGAAAAAAGTAGACAAGAAGTGTCAATATTATGAGGAGATCATCGTTTAATAATAATTTTCATAGAATTTGACATGTATGTTAGAATATTCCACGACTTAGCTTAATTTGGCATACATATTATGATCTATGTTAGGATCTTCTCAACTCTGCACTTGCAAAACATTATTTTCTTGCTTACTGTGTAAAAGTATGTATGACTTATTACCATAGATAAATTATGTGTTACAAAAAGACAATGTAGTTTTGTTTGGTGTATTTATTGGTAGAGTTAGTTAAAATTCTTGATCACTTTTTTTTTTTGAGAAAAGATATTGAAATCCTCCCATCATACACAGGGAATATAGTCGATAGAAGGGTATAGAAGGAGATGTCATAGTTAGATTATTTATGCTTTATTTATATAATTTTCTAAAATAATAATATATTAGAAGCACAAATGTATGAAATAACTGATCAAAATTTGATTTTGTTTAATAATGCAATAAAAAAGAATAAAAGTGACTCATGGAGTTAATCCTTTTGATTAGGCAGGGAAATAATTGTAAAGAGTAGACAATGTTCAAGCTTCTTTCATTAACAGCCATCCATGTGAAAGGATTTTTTTTTGTAATTTTAATCTCACAATGTATTATTTTTTATATATAGTGGGGTATTAGTGATATCAGTTTTAAAGTGCTTCTTCCATTTCTACTTTTTTGAAGACGTGGATTATTTGGGACCTTCCATTTTCTTTTCAAATTGACTTTAAATTAGTTACTTTCAGTCACATTTAATGAAAGTGTATGGTTATTAAAAAAAACATACAAAAGGTACAATACAATATCTTATAAATATTTTATTAAAATTAAGAAAAATTATATTTTTTTATTTCTTTAAAAAAACCTTAAATATTACTTAAAAAGAAATAAATATCTTTTATTTTTTATTTATTTTTATCTTTTATCGTTATTTTATTATTATCTTTTTATATATTTTAGGTTTTATTTAATAAAGTTGAAAAAGATAAATTGATTTACATATTCAATATTTTGTTGATAAGTGAAAATATCAAAGAAATTATGAAAAATATCAACATAATTTGATTATCAACAAGTGGAAATATTAATAAAATTGGTTATTCTAATACAAGATCAAATACAAAATTACAGGTCCAATCCAATCCAATCCAAGTCATGCACCCAATGAAGGTCTTTTCACCCAGTGAATTAAGTGTAACTCGTCCAACAAGTTGAGTTACAAAAAAATTATAAATAAGGAGTTTGAAAAATGTTAGAAAAACAACCTTTATGGGAAATAAACACCCCTTTTAGGAAAACTATTTTTTCAAGGAGAGAGAAATAAAAATGATTCTTTTGGATTAGAAACATTAATTTTCATCATTATTCTAGTATTCAGAATGTTTATTTAGGAATAGTTAACTTCCTTGAGTGTAATGTATTATTAATTCTTTGTGAATATTATTATTCAATATAATTATTTTTCATCATGCTTATGTCCTATGATATATATATATATATATATATATATATATACCAAATTGCTAACAAAATACACATATAACCCTTGATAAGGGAGACAATGGGAGTCCATTATATGGAAATAATTTAATTACCAATTGTGTTGAGAGGTCTTAATTAACAAAATTACTTACTGACCTATATTATCTTCTCCGATAATTGACACTCCTAAAGGTCCATTGAGAATACAAGCCAAACCATTTGTGTTACAACGAGAGTCCACCAACCAGTGGCAGATCTTGGCAAAAATTTATGGGGGAGCCAAAATAATATACTCAATTTATATATTTAAGATTTTTGTCATTAATTCAGGAAAAAGTAATACATAATTTAATATAGCTATAATTATAACAGAAAATACATATATCTAAATAATATTGTCATTCATTTTTTCATATTCTTGAACTTATTAAATAATTGAATCATAACTATATTTTTTAGCTTTTTTTTTTCAATGTAAATAACCATATTATCTGCAAAATATTGATTTTCCATTTTACTAATATGTACATATCGATTCAAAAGTCATCACAAGTTTTTGTTCTCATCTTCACTTCTTTTTTATCAATTTTAAAAAATAAATTTATTCTTTAATTTTTTTTATCAATATACCTGTCTATAAAACAAGTTTAAGACTAAAAAAATAATTTATTATAATTTAATCAAAAATTGAGAGACATAATTACTACAAATAACTATGATAATCAAGTTACACTTAAAAATCCTCTATAAAAAATCACATAATACATTATTTGCTTTTCTCTTTTCATAAAAAAATGAATATACAAAAGGGTAATGAGATAAAAAAAAAGGACTAAATATTAAACAAGTGTTGCACTACCAAGTGAAACAAGAGAATTTTTTTTTCCTTTAAGAATAAGAGAAGATATGAAAAAGATGAAGACAAAAGTAATGACGTTTTTGCTTAACTTTTTTTTTTTCAATAAAAGAAATCAGATAAGAGTAAGAAACGAATACAAAACGTGAAAAAACACAAAAAACAATATAAAAAAGATAAAAATTATCTTAACAATTTTTTTTATTATATTTAATTTTATATTGTACTATTTATTAAAATTAAATTATATATTTCATAAAAAAATAAAAAAATATCTAATTTATTTTTTATTAATTTTTGATATATTACTGCCTAATTTAAAATGATACACATAATTTAAAACATTTAAAAATATATAATTTAAAAAATTTTAAACACATAAAACTTAAAAAAAAAGAAAAAAAGTTGGGGGGGCCGTGGCCCCCGCCTGCTCTAACGTGGCTCCGCCACTGCCACCAACTATCCTGCATGAAACATTCAAAAGCATAAGAAATAGGTGTTGAGTGCTTTTTTGTATCAGCCCTTAGTTGTTAGTTGTTGGAAATAGTCCAAGTGTGAGTCAAAGTCTCACATTGGATAGAAAAGACAAAGTTAAACACTATATAAGAATAAAGACTCATAACAACATTGTCTTAAAATTTTGGTGTAAAAGTGATGTCTAAGGTCTTATATGTGTAAAAGATTAATGTCTTATAACCATATAGAACTACAATCTCTCTGACTAAGAGATTTAGTTATGTTAGAGTAGAAGTAAACAACCAATCATACATAAGCATTGATCTCAATAAGAGAAAGTGAATTTAGAATACTTATTCGTAATCTAGGCGTATACTTTAATATGAAAACTTCCTTTTCATCTATTTTTGCATTTCCAAAAATAACAGTAGTTCTATGATTCCAAATGTCCTATATTATAGCCTTCCATATATATACATATATATATATATATATATATATATATATATATATATATATATATATAAAACTCCCATGTTCCTATTTAAAATTTCTTTATATAATACATCTATATATAATCATACTATTTATTAATTTTAAATGAGAATAATATTTATTATAAATATAAATATAGTAATATTATTTTTAATTAAGTAATATATAGTTTACGAATATATATATATATATATATATATATATATATATATATATATATATATAAGTTTTATCTTTTAAATATATTAATAAAAGTTTTATTTAGCGGTCTACCAAGCCCTCAACATATTAGGATTTAATTTCCATTAAACATACTTTTTAAAGATAATTCTTTTATAACATTAGTTTAGTAATGGAAAAAAAAAATTCATTGCGACCAAATCAAATTGATCCAAAAAAGAAATATTTGTTGTTGAACAAATTTAATTATTTTATTAGAAAAATTCAAACATAGTGGCCGAAATAACATGAATCACAACTTTTGATATCGAAATCTACACTAAAAGAATACACTTTTAAGATTGGTCAAACAGTTAACTTTAAATAGAAGCTAACGTTAATTAATAAATCATATCCAATTTATGTTGTGTATGTAACACATTGTAAAATCATAAAATTAGTTCATATTATAGAATTATAACATTAATTTTCATTATGGTCAATTTTTGAAGTACGATCCAGTGTTTACCAAGCCGTGGTCTAATTTACCATCTCAACTTTGCGTATCAGTTTGTAAGTAGCGATCATTTAAAACTGTCGTGAGTGTCTATTTTTAATACTAGTTTTGTTTCATGACCAAGAGTAACACGTGTTTTACGTGACTACGACTACGACTACGAGTGTTACACGAGTGTCGGTTCACGTTGCCGTTTCTTTACAAGTTTTAGTTTTATGTCTAAATTTTTAATTCTTAAGTAAAAAAAGTTTTGTGCTAAATAATAATTATAATTTTTGACTAAATAATTAGTATGATTGTGTCAAGGTCACGATTATTTCGTTCTCAATTTTTTTAACGGTTTCCACTTCACTATTACAAAACTCTTGTCTCTTTTCATATATCCATAATAAGAAGAAAAAAAATTGTCGAAAGGAATGGATTTTATCACCATTATTGGCTACTAGTGAGGACAATTACCTTCAATCATTCCTTATAAGGAGTC
Organism: Vigna unguiculata; assembly: GCF_037176805.1. Taxonomy (NCBI): domain Eukaryota; kingdom Viridiplantae; phylum Streptophyta; class Magnoliopsida; order Fabales; family Fabaceae; genus Vigna; species Vigna unguiculata. The sequence continues at coordinate 44,886,217 of NC_140795.1, read as the reverse complement.
GTGATTTGACACGTTGAAATAAAAAAAAAAAAATTATGGCCTCTTCAATACGTTAAAATGAGGCCATTTCCTGATTGGTTACCATTAAGGACTACAAAATTATTAACAGATAATTACTCCTTTAAAGACAAAAACATTGATGGGTTACATATCTTATTATATGTAATCTTGTGTTAAATTCAGAGGATGAGAGAAGCAGAAAATCAATGTTATGGTCCCAGATTCTTTATTCAACTTCACATCACGACTTTTGCTGTACAAGTTCTGTCATGAAAACCATCCAACAACGTAACATAATAGACATATTTTCAACCACATCAATGATTTAATAGCCTACTTATTTTTATGGAAATTATATTATGATCTTTAGACTTTTATTTTTTATTTTTTAACATGGATGTGGATCATTAATTTTAAAAGAAAAAAAATATATTAATCAATCGTTTACACTAAATCAAAAAATAAAGAATATGAATTAAAAAAATAGAAGTCATGATATCATGATCTAATTTTTATTATTAGGACAATGATATTTTAACTACTAAATTTTGACAACTTTATCTTATAACATGAAGTGATATCTTTTAAGTGGTTTTAAAATATTGAGAATCAAAAAATAAAAAACCACTTAGAAAATGACACATAAAACTGTAAGAAAAAGTTGTCAATTTAGTAGTCAAAAAATCATTTTCATTTTTATTATCATTTGATAGTGTCTCTTATTACTATTTACTTTTTCTTTTTTCTAAAAATATAAAAATTAACTTTTTGGTAAAACTATTTTATCTTTATAAAATTTATCAAAGAGTGTTTAAGAATTTTTTTAATTATTTTGAAGCATAAATAAATAAATAATCACTTTAAAATATATATTCTGGCTGTCGGTTATCAAAATTTAATTATTAGAAAATTATTTTTAAATGTGAGAGGTTGCAATCCTTCTGAACATGTTATATACATAAACCAACCAAAACATTACCAGCACATGTTTACAAAATCCACGAGTGATCACAATCTTGAAGCAGAAGCCAATGACGAATTTTCTGAATGGAACCATCTCCTTGTGGTTCTTCATTCCCATGCTAGCATTCTTCATGCTACTAGCCTTTCCCACCATACTCAATCTTCTATCCAAACTCAGCTCCAAATCAGAAAAAAACTTACCACCATCTCCACCAAAGCTTCCAGTAATAGGAAACCTACACCAACTTGGCAACCTCACTCACCACACTCTCAAATCCTTTGCTCAAACCTATGGCCCTTTGATGGTGCTCCACTTTGGGAAGGTGCCAGTTCTGGTGGTCTCAAACACCGAAGCAGCACGTGAGATTCTGAAAAACCAAGACCACGTTTTCTGTAACAGACCACATCGTAAGATGTTTGATGTCTTCTGGTATGGGTCCAGAGACGTGGCATCTGCTGCATATGGGCACTACTGGAGGCAGGTGAAGAGTATCTGTGTGTTGCATCTGCTGAGTGCGAAAAAAGTTGAGCGCTTTCGTAGAGTGAGGGAAGAGGAAGTTATGATAATGATAGAGAAAATTATGGAGAGTTGTGGTTCTGTGAAGCCAGTGAATTTAACTGATTTGTTCTCTGATGTGACCAATGATATAGTGTGTAGGAGTGTTATTGGAAGAAGATATGAAGGGAGTGTGCTTAGGGGGCCAATGAGCAAATTGGAAGAGTTTTTGGGGGCTTTTGTTATAGGGGATTATATACCTTGGCTTGATTGGGTTGGAAGAGTTAATGGAATGTATGGTAGGGCAAAGAAAGTGGCTAAACAGCTTGATGAATTTTTGGATGAGGTTGTTGATGAGCATGTTGGTATGAGAAACCATGATGGTGATGGTGTTAATGGTGATATGCAGAATGATTTTGTGGATATCTTGCTGGGGATTCAGAAAACAAGCTCCACCACAGATTTTCAGGTTGATAGGACTATCATGAAGGCTTTGATCATGGTAAGAGGATCTATCATGCTTTGTGTTTTACTTTTCTTATGAGAATTATACTATGAATTTTATTTTTTTATTTTTATTTTTTATTTTCTGACATGTTTCAATGCATAATTGATTAAAATATCATTATCTTTTTCTTTAAAGAATTAATGATCCATTCTAAATCATACTAAAAAAAATGAAAGATAAGAGTAAAAAAAAAAAAAAACTCATATTACAAAAAATAAAACTCATATTACAATTTTCTTACTTCTTATATACATTTTGTGTTTTGCTAGGATTCTCGATTGAGCTTTTATTATGTTTTGTTTCTGCTGAACATTAAAACTACGTAGGGTTAAATTATACAAAAGTTCTCTCAGAATCTATGTGGCATACATTCTCAGAAAAGTGAGAGAAACAAAAGAAAAAGTATATAGGTATCAGAAATAATATGATTTAACAAAAAAAAAAAACTAGTGAAAGTAATAAATAATTGAGTATTAATAAAATGCAAGATAGATTGTTGGACTGTCTTTATTTTAAATATTATTCCCACCTTATCTTATCTTTTTTCGTGTGGTGGAAAGTTCTTTTTAAATAGAAATGTAATGAATTTTATTAATTTCAATAAAAATAATTGGTTTAGATATATTTTAATAGGAAATTTATCATAATATCCAATAATTTATTTTAAAATTAGATACTTAATTTCATAAAAATTGGATTTAAATCATTCAAAAAAATATTTATTTATACTTCATTAATAACATTATTTTAATTCATTTAAATGATCTCTAAAATATTTTTATTTTGGTTTTTAAACTTTTTTTATCACAATAAAATTGATATGTGGTTTATTATATGGTAATTATCTTGTTAGTAAAAAAAATAAAAGAGACCTAGCATACATCCTTCAGCTTAACATATACATATATAATTGATAGGGATAACATGCAAAAGCCCTGAATAATCTTTTTTTTGTTAATTTATAGATATCTGATTTGAAGTAAAAATAATAGTTTGATACTTAAAAAATAAAAATTTGCCATATATAATAGATTTATAAGTTATTTAAATTATTTCTATTTTATTTTTTTATTCCAACATTACAATAAATATGTATAGTCAAATATTAGATGAATAGTCAACCAGTAAACAATAGAAAACAATGAATGATATTTTCAAATTTTAAAATTAATTACCAAATAAAAATATAATACCCAAAATAGCAATATTCTCTTATCAAAAATACATGATTTTTTTTTCTTTGTTTTGGACTGCAATACCTATTATCCGATCCAATTTCATCCACAAAAACCAACTCTTCTATCTGTTATGAAAAGCTTAACTAACAAAAGTTGCAAAAGTTGCATTCATCAATGAGGATAAGGGTCGACTCAATGAGTAGGAGAGAGAAACTAAGTCAACAACAATCATGTCAGATCTTCTTGTTTCTTCAGCATTTTTAAATCAATATAGTAATAATATTTTAATGCACTTTAATTTATCATTTTAATTATTTATTTTAATAGTATGATGTGATAATTTAAAAATATTGGAGTAATAAATTAAAAATAAATAAATAAAGTAATTTAAAATATTATTATCCAAAATCATATGGTTTGAAAACTCAGCTGGCACAAATATAAGCATATAAATCAATAGAAAACTGATTTATTCCAAACATAAATAGAAAGTGGTTTAAACTAATTAACAGACAACAACCTTTGATTATCAACCATTACTGATATGTTTGATTGTTTGATTTCAGGATATGTTTGGTGCAGGAACTGATACCACCCTTGCTGTCTTAGAATGGGCGATGACAGAGCTGCTGAGACACCCAAATGTGATGCAAAAACTACAAGCTGAGGTGAGAAGTGTGGGTAGGGCAAAGACTCATGTGACCGAGGATGATTTGAGTGACATGCCATACTTGAAAGCAGTGGTTAAAGAGATTCTGAGATTGCATCCACCATCTCCTATACTGATACCAAGGGAATCCATGCAAGACACCAAAGTGATGGGTTATGATATTGCAGTTGGCACACAGGTACTGGTGAATGCTTGGGCAATTTCCACAGACCCTTCCTATTGGGATCAACCTCTACAGTTTCAACCAGAGAGATTCTTGAAGAGTTCCATAGATATCAAAGGCCACGATTTCCAGTTGATTCCATTTGGAGCAGGAAGAAGGGGTTGTCCAGGAATAGGTTTCGCCATGGTTGTGAATGAGTTGGTTCTTGCAAACATTGTGCACCAGTTTGATTGGACTGTGCCTGGTGGAGTGCTGGGAGACCACACGTTTTGCTTGTCTGAAACTACTGGATTGACTGTTCATAGAAAACTACCTCTTCTCGCACTTGCATCTCCTCATCTCTGAACTCTTCCAAATTAGATTCCAAGTGTCTTTACTCTTTTTTCGTTACCAGTCTCTACCGTTCAATCTCCTTTCTCTCGCTTCCATTCGATCTCCTTTCGCTCTTTCCCGCTCGGTTGTCCAGATGATCGGATATCTGTCTATAAAATCTCTTTAGGTAAATGTAATAATGCTGTAATAGATACAAAGTAAAAATCCTTAACAACTTACTTTGAGTTCCTATTTATAATGTTTTTTTTGACATAGGCCTCTGATTAATGTTTTCTTAATCATAACCTAATTGCTTTTTAAACTTGATTACTGACTTGTATTACTTTAATTTACAAATTTAGTTTTCATAATTATGACGACAAAGTTCCACTAGAATGAGCGGCTATAGCCGCTTAGGTCGTGGACTCCCTAAAATCACTCCAAAGAAATTGTCACATCAACAACTCATAAGATTATCCACCTGTAGTAGGCATTTTCGACCGCTTATCCTTGAACTACCTAATCGAGGGTCTGACTAGGAATGTCGATAGGTCATACGGTATCATTATTATATTACTATCTCTTTTTTTGAAAGAATCAATGATTCACACTAAGTTACCTAAAAAAATTAAAGGATGAGAGTAAAAAAATGGTATTAATAATTCTTCATTATCAAAATAAACAAAAAAATTTATGAATAAAACCATCGATCTATCTCATCTAATCTGTGTCTCTTTCATTACGTTTCAACATATTATTCATTACACTCGTCACTTTCTTTCTCTTTTCTGATTCATGCTTATACTCCAAAATATGGTGAATTTAGTGATGATAAAGTATTATTTTGTTATATTTTAAATTTATATATTATTTTTCTAAATAAAGCTTTTTTAAAAGAATTTCTATACTTTTTAAATATTTTTTATAGATATATCTAAATGTTTTACCTTTGTATTATTCATTTTTAAGTTTAAATTAAATATCTTTTCAAATATTTTCACTTACAATCATTATTTTATTTTATTTTTCTAACTCAATAAAAAAATAATTATTGCATCAATTATTTTAACCTTATTTAAATTACCTTATTTATTATAATTATTCTTTAAATTCTTTATTTCCAATTAATTTGTAAATATTAAATTAAATATATTTTTTAAAATTTATATTTACACGAGTTTATAAAAGTTATAATTTTTTAATAAAGTAATTTATTATAAATAAATATATAAATTTATAAAACTAGAAAAGAGTATCGCTAAGAATTCGTTTCTAAAAAGCAAAATTTTAATAACAAATCACTTGCAAAAAAAAAAAAAAGAAGAAAAAGCATGATAAAAAATCAGTTTTTCATAAGAAGAAATTGTATGACCGGTAGAAGAGTTCAGTTAAAAAAAAAAAAAAATCTTAATTGTCTACAGTTTGTATGTCCATGAATAAAGTTTAAAACTGTTTTATAACAGTAAAAAAATTGAGATCAGTTCTAGTTCCTTGGTGACGGTTGGGATTTTTTTTGAGGTTTGAAAAAACCAAATAACCTAACAGACAACAAAGTAACTCAAGCTATGAGTAAATTATGCATAAACATGTTGCATTGACAATAAAGGAACTGAAACGTTGGTAAAAATATATACTTGAATTGTCTTACCTTAGTCATAATGGAAACAATTGACTTTGAGACTGTTTTTGTAACACAAATAAATTAACTACCAATTTATTTAGCGATTTATAATGAATTAGTCTAACTAGTACAAAAATGTTTGATAAGTAATTTAAAATAATTTACGTTAAGTATTTTATAGGATATAAACTACTTGATAATATGTAGTTTACTTAATTTTCTTTATTTTATAATAATATTTTCTATATTTTTATATATTTCTTTATTATTTGTAATTGATTTCTCTTATTTATTTATTTTTTTAAATTTTATAAAGGTAACTAATTATTGTATCATTTTAGTATATTTATTATTATTCTTTTTAATTTTGTATGCAGTTCAAATTTAGAAAACATTATAAATTTTATTATGTGATACCATATTAAAAAGATAATGATATTATAACAACTAAATTTTAACAACTTTCTTTTATAACTTGAGTTGACATACTTTAAGTGAGTTTAAAATATAGGAAAATGAAAAAATTAAAAAATTAAAAACCACTTAAAAAATTACAACTCAAATTATAACCGAAAGTTTGTTAAAATTTAATTGTTATAATATAATTTTCTATATTAAAATTACACACAATGAAAACCTTAATAAAAAAACAATAAAAAAAACACAAAAAGTCATGAATAAAGTTAACAACGTTAGTAATTTTTGTTTGAAAGAGATCTAATTGAGATATATTTTCAAAAGTTGAGATTCAATTGACATTTTTTTAAACACGGATACCAAACTGACACATATGAACAAAAGTGTATACCATCCGACTAATTACACCTATTTCATTTCAATGTCGAGTGAATGCATTAACATTACTATGTTTACGATGAATAGAACTTCTAGCATAGTTTTAAACCATAAATCTCCTTTTGAAATCATGTATGATAAAATACCTAACTATGTTGATTTTAGAGTTTTTGGCTCTTTGTGCTATGCTTCTACCAATAAACATAAATTTAGTCCTAAAGTTACTTATGATGTTTTTCTAGTTATCCCAAAGGATATAAAGGTTACAAAAACTTCTTAATCTCTCTTCCAAACAGACTTTTATCTCTAGAGACGTCAAATATTTTGAACACATCTTTCCTTATAAAAACACTAATCAATCTTCAATTACAAACTCCTTTGTTTTTCCTAATATATCTGATTTTACCGTTCCTTTGCAGATTATATTACATTTTCTCCTACTATTACATTTTCACTGATTATCATTGCTCTAATATTACTCATTCTTCCATCAAATATTATCCTATGCAAAATTATCTAACTCTCACAGATATTATATTTGTCAAATTTCTAAACATTTGGAACCACAAAGTTATACACAGGCCATGAAATTTACATCCTGGCAACAAGCTATTTATATTGAATTAGATGTTATGGATGTAAATAAAACTTGGGATGTGGTTCCCTTTCCACCGGGAAAAACTCCTATTAGCTATAACTGGGTTTTTAAACTCAAGCTAAATTCTGATGGGAAAGAAGATATTTATATGCATATTCCTCAAGGTTATAAATCTCCGATTATAACTAATTTAAGACTCTTCTTGTTTTGCAAACTTAATAAATCTATATATGCTCTCAAACAAGCTTCAAGAAGTTGGTTCACTAAGTTTAGTAATACTTTTCTTTCACATAATTATAAACAATCTAAATTTGATTATTCTTGTGGATGATATTAATATTGCTGGATGTAATAAGGATGTATCTTGCAAACCAAAAATATTTTTCATCAACATTTTAAACTAAAAGTTCTTGGAGATCTTAAATTTTTTCTTGGTTTAGAATTGTCTATATCTAAAGAAGAAATATTTATGAATCAAAAACATTACGATTTTTCTCTTTTAAAGGATTGTGGAATGTTGGAATGCAAACCTTCTACGATCCCTATGGACCCAAATTTAAAGCTCGTAGGCTAATATCTGGCACAAAATTGGTTGATCATGGTCGATACCAAAGGCTTATTGGGAGGCTTCTACATTTAACAACATCTAGGCCTCACATATCTTTCATGTAAACTTAGGGAGCTTCTCTCTGCACTTCCAACCACTTCTCTTGCACCTCCATTTTTTTTTTAAATTCTCACTTTACTCTAGTAAAAAGTAACTATTTTTTTCTATTTTTATCCACTCTTAAATTTTTTTTCAACAAATATCGACATTCAGTATCTTGTTTTGTTTTACAGATATCGATATCTGATATTTTATTTTATTTTTTCAGTTTTTGCCCGTTATGGATGTCGACATCCAGTATTATAATTTTTTCACCGGATGTCGACATCTGGTGTTATAATATTGGATGTCAACATCCATAGAACAAAATAAGGAACCGGATATCGACATCTATTGGAAAAAAAACTTGGAGGTGGGTGAGTTACATAGAGTAAAAAGATCTGAGGGTCAAAGTAGAAATTTTAAAATTTTTAGGGGTACAGGAGAAGTGGTTGGAGGTGCAGGGATAAGCCCCCTACACTTAGAGTTTTTAAAGTGGGTCACCTGACTTGGTCCACCACAAGTTGGCCACGTAGTAAGCTCACCCAACCCGATTTACTTATTAGTAAGTTTAAGAAATTTGAATCTAGCTTGACCCACCACAATTTAGTGGGTTAAACGGGTTGAGTCTCTTAATTAAAAAAATTACAATTTTTTTTCTTCGATCTCACATTTTTTCTAATATATAATCAAAATCCAAAAGTCCAAACACATTTTAATATTCTGATTTTAGACAATGATTAAATTATTTATCCCAAAACTAAATCATAATTTTAAATAATCTCAAATTTGGATCTCTCTCCCAAATTTTCGATAAAAAAAAGTTTGTTTACATTTTGGACTGGACTATTATAAGTTAAGAGTAAGGTATTTTTTGTTTTGTCCAGGTTCATGTGTCAACCTGGCTCACTACGGGTTCAACATGGATTCTTAGTGGATTATGTCCATTTTTGGCTCGTACTAAGACTGATAAATCTCTTTTAACCCGGTCTAACTTTAACCCATGATGGATTGAGTTCGTTCAGAGATTTAACCTATTTTAATAACTCTATGTGTATTGGGTTGATTTTTTCACCCAAATAACACACATTGTTAAGTAGCTTTTGTTAAGTCTGTTATAGTTAGTTTAGTTTTCTGTTATTAGTTGTATAAAACTTACAACCCTTTATATAGGGTTCTCCTCCTTTCTCTTGAATATACAATCACCTCAGAATATTACCATTCTATTTTTCTTCTTCTCTCTCATAAGTCTTACATGGTATCAGAGCTCATTGATCTTTTTCCATGGCTTCCGAAACTACATCCACTCAAACATCCCACCCTTCCCAATCACCCATGAATACTTCCACCTTCGTTCCTCATCTCTTCACAACTCCAGTCTCCCTCAAAATCACTGAAGATAATTTCCTGGTATGGAAACAGCAAATTCTCGCCACCATTCAAGGCTTAGAATTCTTGCACTTTCTTGAAGGTGATAACATTCCATCCCAGTTTTCCATAGACCCCGACACTGCCACCGCAACCCTTAATCCCCACTTTCTACATCACCAACGTCAAGACCATCTTCTTGTAGCATGGCTACTAGCTTCTATGTCTCCCACAATGCTCAACCAAATGGTGGGCCTTACCACAGCTGCTCAGATTTGGAAGAAACTGAATACATACTACGCAAGTCATTCCAGAGCCAGAGTCAAGAAGCTCAAATTGCAACTCAAAACACCCAAATGTGAACATGATGTTCCTGCATACCTTCTTGATATAAAGAAATCAGTAAACGCCCTTTCAGCTAATGGCTCGTCCATTACGGATGAAGATCACATTGAGGTTATATTGGATGGCCTCCCAGAAGAGTATGACCCATTTATCACTTCTGTTTTGTCCCGCATTGATCCCTACACCGTCGATGAGATTGAAGTGCTTCTCCTAGCCCAAGAAGAACGTCTGGAAAAACACAAACAACTCAATCCCGCTTTACAAACCAATGTTACTTCCTCTCAAATCAATGTCACCTCTTCTTCTTGGAATAATCCTTCGCAACGTGGTGGCTCAAATAATCGTGGTGGACGTTTTCAATCAAGATCTTCATCTCAAACGCGTGGTGGTCGATCTTTTCAAAATAATCAAACTCGTTCATCCAATTCAAGAAACGTTCAATGTCAAATTTGCTTAAAAATGGGTCACGGTGCCCCTGATTGCTGGTACAGACTTACTCCAGATTATCAACCTCAACCACAAGTCCACAATGCTCAAGCCTCTCCACCTGTTTGCGAAAGTCTTGATCAGCTTTCCTCCGCTTCCACGGTCGCTGACTCACTATGGTATCCAGATAGCGGTGCCTCACACCATGTCACAAGTGATCCATCAATCTTTTCATCTCAAAACTCCTATACTGGTAATGCACACATATTATTAGGCAATGGTTCAGGTTTGCCTATTTCTCACACTGGCTCTGCCATTATGTCCTCTGATAATCACAATGCACGATTTATTTTGAAAAACATGTTACACGTCCCTAACATTACAAAGAATCTTATAAGTGTATCTCAATTTGCACGCGATAACAATGTGTTTTTCGAATTTTATCCTGACTTCTGTAATGTTAAACACCAGGACTCCAAAATGATTCTACTTCAAGGAAGAATTAAAGACGGGATATACGTCTTTCCTCCTCTTCAGTCAACTACCTCACGCACCATGCTACCCACCATGAACTCCACTGTAAAAAGTTCTAATACTTTTGCTCTATGGCATGCAAGAATGGGACATGCTTCCCACAATACTATCAAACATATTCTTCACTCTTGTAATCTGCATATTAACAATGTTTCTGAATTTTGCAATGCATGTGCGGTTTCTAAAATTCATCAACAACCCTTCCCCTCTTCCACCATTATCTATACTACTCCTCTTGAACTTGTTTTTGTAGACATATGGGGGCCTTCGCATGTTAATTCAATTTCGGGTGACAGATACTATATCTCTTTTCTTGATGCTTTCTCAAAATACACTTGGATTTATCTCTTACATTCTAAATCTCAAGCTTTTACAATGTTTTTAAGATTCAAAATCTTTATTGAAAATCAATTGAATCTAAAGATCAAAGCCATACAAAGTGACAATGCTAAAGAGTTTCAGGTTTTTGATAAGTTTCTTGCAGCTGCTGGCATCGTTCACCGTTATACATGTCCACACACTCATCAACAAAATGGCTCTATTGAGCGCAAACATCGACATGTTGTTGAAATCGGTCTTAGTTTACTTGCATATGCTGGTCTCCCTCTTAAATATTGGAATTATGCTTTTCTCAGTGCTACACACATTATCAATCATCTTCCAACACGTATTTTGAATAATAACACACCACATCATACTTTATTTCACACAAATTCTGATTACAGCATGTTTCACATATTTGGTTGTTTATGCTTTCCTTTACTTCGCCCTTTTCAAAACCACAAATTCAATTTCAAATCATCTGGTTGCCTATTTCTTGGTTATAGCTCTAATAGAAAAGGATACATATGTTTACATCCCTCAGGAAAAATCTACATCTCACGTAATGTTTTGTTTAATGAGCAAATGTTTCCTTATAAGACTACACCCAATCCCTTTGAACCTTCTGATTGTTCGCAACCCGCTACCTCTCTACCACCTTCGCTAATTGTTCTTCCCTCAGAAAAATCTTTTACCCCTCCGCCTCACCCTGACCATTCTAACAACTCTTGTTTATCTTCCACTCTTTTTTCCTCTCCAAACACCATTACTGAGCCCAACACAAACACCTCCCTTGATACCTCTAATCCTTCTTCAGCCTCTGCACCTTCTCAAATAGATGACAGTAATGTTCCCTCACCTCCCCCACCTTCAAACATCCATCCAATGAAAACCAGTGCGAAATCTGGTATTTTCAAACCCAAAAGCTTTCAAACCATTGTCACCAATCCTGTGCCTACTTCTGTCAAAGCTGCTCTCACATACTCCAATTGGTATCAAGCTATGAAAGTTGAATTTGATGCTTTATGTGCTAACCATACTTGGACTCTTGTTGATCCCCCACCCGGTTCACATGTTATTGGTTGTAAGTGGATTTTCAAAAATAAATATAATAAAGATGGTTCTCTGGAAAGACGCAAGGCACGTCTAGTGGCTCAAGGCTTTAATCAGGTTGAAGGTTTGGACTTCACTGAGACTTTCAGTCCTGTAGTCAAACCAACTACTATTCGTATTGTTCTTTCTTTGGCAGTTTCCGCAAAGTGGCCAATTCATCAACTTGACATCAACAATGCTTTTTTGCATGGTGATTTGCAAGAAATTGTATACATGAGTCAACCACCAGGATTTGCATCCAATACTTCGCAGGTCTGTCTTCTGCGTAAAGCTTTGTATGGCCTTAAACAGGCCCCACGTGCGTGGTATCATAAGCTCAACACAACACTTACTCAGATGGGTTTTTCATCCTCTATCAGTGATGCTTCATTATTTACACGCTTTCATAAAGATTCTATATTACTAATTTTAATCTATGTTGATGATATTTTGATCACAGGAAACAATGCCACACACATCAAATCTTTGATTTCAACTCTTCACAGTCAGTTTGCTTTGAAAGACCTTGGTTTGCTCAGTTTTTTCCTTGGCATTGAAGCACACTGGTCACCCACAGGGGCTCTTCATCTAACTCAAACAAAATATACTCAACAGATTCTAGATAAAGCAAAAATGCTTGACGCCAAACCACAACCGTCGCCAATGATTTCTTCTTTAAAACTTCTTGCTGATGCTTCAACAGCCTTCTCCGATCCCACTCTGTATAGACAAATCGTCGGAGCTCTTCAATATCTTACGTTCACCAGACCTGACATCACCTTCTCTGTTAATAAGGTGTGCCAGTTTATGCACAATCCACAACTACATCATTGGCAAGCTGTGAAAAGAATTCTTCGATATATAGCAGGCACTCAGTCCCATGGCATTCGCTTCTCTCCATCCTCTTCAAAATCCTTACAAGCTTTCACTGACGCAGATTGGGGTTCTGACCCAGACGACCGTAAGTCAACATCAGGTTACTGTGTTTATTTTGGCAACAACATTGTCTCGTGGTCATCCAAGAAGCAAAAAGTGGTCTCCCGAAGCTCAACCGAAGCAGAATATCGAAGCCTTGCATCCGCAATGACCGATATCTCATGGATACAGTCCTTGTTACATGAACTTCATGTTGTTGTTCCCACTCCGATCATACACTGTGATAACCTTGGAGCTGTTCTCCTCACAGCCAATCCAATAATGCACTCACGAACAAAGCACTTTGAATTAGATCTTCATTTCATACGTGATAAAGTGAAACACAAACAAGTCTTTGTTCGTCATATCCCAGCGCGGTTCCAAATTGCAGACGCTTTTACTAAACCCATTTCTGGATCTGCTTTTCATGACTTTCGTCAGAAACTCACAGTGGTTACTGTCTATCCACCATGAGTTTCCGGGGGGATGTTAAGTAGCTTTTGTTAAGTCTGTTATAGTTAGTTTAGTTTTCTGTTATTAGTTGTATAAAACTTACAACCCTTTATATAGGGTTCTCCTCCTTTCTCTTGAATATACAATCACCTCAGAATATTACCATTCTATTTTTCTTCTTCTCTCCCATAAGTCTTACACACATGATCCAAAAATTAGTGATAGTATACTCTTTCAAATATTTCCACAAATAAAACATTTTTTTTTGAAAATCAAATTTTAAATTGTAATTAAAAATAAATTGAGAAAAACAAATCAAAAACCGATAACTCAATTTTAAATTGGATTTTAAACCTTTTTTTCTTTTTCATTTAAAAAAAAGATTTTTGGAAAAAATATTTAAAAAAATAACATAGTTCGAAATTCCACGTCCAGAAAACGAATTCTAATCTAAAAATAATATTAATTGTGTAAATATTTGGAATAGTATGGTATGAGTAATTTTTAAGTACATGCATGTTATTAGGGTGAAAGAAACGGTTAACATTACCAAATGGATTGTACATATTTTCTATTCTTAAAACATAAAACTTACTTTGGCACATCAATTACAGAAAGTTCTGGGTTCAAATATTTAGGGTTTTTTAAACGAAACAACTTTAGGGTTTTTGTTCAACTTTTGTGTTTATTTCTTTTATTGCCATTGTTTCGTAGTTCTTTTTCTACTTTTTCAAACATGACAATATATAAATTTAAACTTAATAAGGAAAAAAAAACTCGTAAATAATATGTTTAATTAAGTATTTATGTTATACTTTTTGTCAGGAAAATATAGAACATCGAATAAAATGGAAAAGATTATCACTATATAAACCAAAACAATTGAAAAAAATAGATTGAATAGATACTGTTGCATGAAAGATTACTTAAGAAAAAAGAAAAGAGAAACAGAGTTCTAGGAAAATTGAATTTAGGAGCTTCTTATAATATCTAGAACTATGAAGAATTTTCTATTAATGGACGTAATCTCTAAATATTATGGAACAAAAGACTACATGCGTGCTGTCTTTGGAAACAAAATCTAGAAAAGTATCCTCCATACATACTTTCATAATCACCACATGTTCGTCCAGACACAAATTGAAAATTATGGAAACTCGTGTTAAGAAATAAGTGTACAAATTCTTCGTTGACTTTCTTTCTGTCTTTTTTAATCGGACAAATTGATAATTCTCTTACGAAAATTATGGAACCGAAGGTAAAGATTAGAGATATCAATGAGTTTTAATTCGTGAGATTTTGGTTTATCATGACTTTAGTCTGATTGGATTAAACAATATTTAGCTTTTTAAATATGGATCAAATTGAACTAATTTTTAATTTATTTGTATGCTAATTGACATTTTAATTTTTAAGTATTATATTTATAATAATGTTTGGTAAAATATGTGAATAATTTGATCGCACCATTATTAAATAATGAGTCAAATCAATCCACTATATAATAAATATATATAAATAAATAGAAAAAATAAAGTATCTTTAAGTGAGTTAAATAACTAGTCTACCGATTTGTGGTAAGCTAAGTTGACTTACCAAAAGGTTTCAAAAAGCGAGTCGGGCTTAGCTTACTCATTTTTAACTCAAACTATAATGAGTCAATCTCTATATGAAGTGGATTAACTCACTATGACACCGGTGATAAGATTACTACTATTACTCAAAGTAATAAATTAATTATTTTTCAATAATATGATAATAAATGAGAGAATGAATAATTGATTAGTAAGCACTACAAAAAAATGTCTCATTAACAACTAATTTTAATAATCAACAATTGTTAGGTACTATAATGACCAATTTAGATATTAATTTATTAAATAAAAAATTATTGGTTACTAAAATAGTCATTATTACCAATAAAAAATTGTAGTTGATCTCTAAATTGGTTTCTATAGTTTAGTTACCAAGATTTTATCTATCAAATGAAATTGGTCACTAAATATTAGTTACCAAAGTTTTTGCTATCAAAGGAATTGTTTTCTAAATTAATCTCGAATTAATTAGTGACAAATTTACCAACCAATTATAATTTTTTATTCATAATAGTAATTATTGTAGTAACCAATATTTTTTTATTTTGTAAATTAGTATCTAAATTGATTATTATAGTAACTAACAATTTTTAATCAACAAAAATTAGTTATTAGTGAAACATTTTATTGTAGTAAAGAATATCTCCCATGTAATTAAGAAGGTTGATTGATGTTAAACACCCTTATATCTTTAACCTTGAAGCATGAAGCATGAGTTTACTTGGTTGGAAATTCGGTCTAAGAAGTCTAGGGATAAAAAAGTTGAACATCGTATAAAATCATAAAACTTATTTATATAAAATTTTAAATTGAAATAGTATCAATTATAGATTCGATTAATGTATCAATAATATGGTATCTCATACTCATTATACTAATCAAGCATGAACTTCAAATTTTATTTATTCCATGTCCTAACAGAAAATTAGGTCGTTAAATTTAGGTAGGATATTAATCATCCCTAAATTCAAAAACAAGAAAATACATGCATGCTGAGCTATCGTGTGTAAATCATTAAACGTATACATATTTTTCACAAATACACGTATCTTATTAATGCATGATGACTTCCAACGCTTATAAATACCTCATTCTCTGCATTGCTAATTAATTACACAGCAAATTAAAGAACAATGTCCACTTCTCTGCATGAAAACTCTTCAATCTGGTTTTTCCTCCCAATCGCTACCTTAATCATCCTCTTTTTACGTACTGTCATCAATCTTTTAGCCAAATGTAATCATAATTTCAGTTCTTCAATGGCCAGAAAAACCTCACCACCATCTCCTCCAAAGCTTCCAATAATAGGAAATCTCCACCAACTTGGCACTCTCACTCACCGCACTCTCCATTCCTTTGCTCAAACCTATGGCCCTTTGATGTTACTTCACTTTGGGAAGGTGCCAGTTCTTGTGGTCTCAACGGCTGAGGCAGCTCGTGAGGTTATGAAAACCCATGACCTTGTTTTCTCCAATAGACCACATCGTAAGATGTTTGATGTCTTCTTGTACGATTCCAAAGACATGGCATCTGCTCCATACGGCAAATACTGGAGGCAGATAAGGAGCATTTGTGTGTTGCATCTTCTCAGTGCAAAAAAGGTTCAATCCTTCGGTGCAGTGAGGGAAGAGGAGATCTCCATAATGATGGAGAAGGTTAAGCAGTGTTGTTGTTCTGAGATGCCTGTGAATTTAACTGAATTATTTTGTACAGTCACAAATGACATAGTGTGTAGAGCTGCTCTCGGAAGGAGATACAGTGGAAGAGAAGGGAGGAAGTTCTGGGGGCCAATGAATGAGATGACGAAGCTGTTGGGTGCTCCGTTTATAGGGGATTATATAACTTGGCTTGATTGGGTGGGAAGAGTTAATGGAATGTATGGTAGGGCAAAGAAAGCGGCTAAACAGCTTGATGAATTTTTTGATGAAGTTGTTGATGAGCATGTAAATAGGAGAGGGCATGATGTGCATGGTGATGATGATGATGATGAAGAACAGAATGATTTGGTGGACATTTTGCTGAGGATCCAAAAGACAAACTCCATGGGGTTCCAGATTGATAAAACAATCATAAAGGCTATAATCCTGGTACGTAAGATTGAAGAGTTTCTCCAATAGACAACCACTGTATAGTTTCTAACAAAATCTTAATACATGTTGAGTTTATTTTCCTTCATGGAATTTGAAAGTAGAGAATGAAATTGACAGTTGATGGGTATTTGTTTCAGGACATGTTTGTCGCAGGCACTGAAACTAGCTCAACAATCCTAGGATGGATAATGACAGAACTCTTAAGGAACCCAAGTGTGATGCAGAAGCTAAAAGATGAAATAAGGGATGTGGTTGGTGGTAGAAGTCACATAACTGAAGAAGATATAGGTAGCATGCATTATTTGAAAGCAGTGATTAAAGAAAGTTTTCGATTACATACCCCAGTTCCCTTGTTGCTTCCAAGGGAATCCATGGAAGATGCGAAAGTGATGAACTATGAGATTGCAGCAGGAACACAGATAATAGTTAATGCTTGGGCAATTGCAAGAGATCCTTGTCATTGGGAGAAAGCTGAAGAGTTTGAAGCAGAGAGATTCTTAAAGAGTTCAATAGATGTGAAAAGACATGATTTTGAAGTGATACCATTTGGAGCAGGAAGAAGGGGTTGTCCAGGAATAATGTTTGCCATGAATGTGATTGAGTTGGTGATAGCAAACCTTGTTCATCAATTTAATTGGGAAGTGCCTAGTGGAGTAGTGGGGGATCAGACATTGGACATTACTGAATCTGCTGGGTTGACCAGTCAGAGAAAATTCCCTCTCATAGCAATTGCATCCTACCATGCATAAGATGATGTTAAAGATAAACACAGTAAAATGTAGGGTTATGGTAGGTCGGTTTATCTAGTTCTTGTTATTTTGTTATTGCATCTCAATTTCCACGTGTAAGACATATGTATTAAATTGAAAGCGATGGACATGAATTAGATTTTTTAAAATCTAATGCAAATTCATACATCCATCCATATAATTAGATCAAATTTTAGATCCAAATTTATTTTTGTTATAGAATAAGTTTGAATTTTTTTAAAAATCTAAATCCAAATTTAAGATCAAGTTTAGAATACAAAATTCATTTTCTTAAAAAAAATTAAATTAAATTTTCTAAAACTTATGTTGTAGCCTGATTCAACTTGACTCAATCTTTGGTTCAGTCCAATCAATCTTGATCCTTAGCTTCGATCTTTGTTTTGGGTCAGTCCTTCTCAACATTCAGTCTAGTCCAACTAAAAATTTAGATTAAAATTTTGGGTTAGATATATAGATTTTCTGTATTTGAAAATCAATATTCAAAGAAATGATACTCAATCCACAAAATTATAAAATGTAGATCAAATTGAAATCCAAATTTAATAAAATGAAATTTAAATAGATTGAATTTGTAATGAAATGAATTATAAATGAATTCCATCGGAACAAAAGTGAATCAAATCAAGAAAAGTAAAGAAAAAATTATTTATGTTTACTGAAATGCAATATATCATTCAAACTAAAGAAAAAAAAAAGTTATTATCCATAATGTCTTTGGAAAAAGAAATCTACTATTTATTTAAAATATAATGATTTTGATATTTTAAAATATACTAAATTATTTTAAAAGTACACACCAAAAAAATCAATAAAAGAATCTGATCTAGCTACCTTAGGTGGAAGGAGAATCCTTTGATAATTGCAAGCCTTAGACGGACTCTGAAAGTTGATCTTGTTGCTTCCCAAAAGTGAATGATGTGAGAGTACGGTGTTCCATGTAATGCACTTCGATGCTTTTAGGGTACATGTGTCATAAATGTGTGATGCAGTGAACGTTGACATCAAAAGTGTGACCGAGTCTAAAACATTATATGCTTTCACTATATTAATGCATCTGATTATCACAGAGATAACCAGAAGTGCTCAATTCAGATGTTCATGCTAGGAAAATATTTCTCACAGGGACTATTTACTGTGAGTAACCAATCACATACATGTCTCAGCAAATGATAGAACATCATAAACAAAGTCCTCACTTGCTTTTAGTAAGTTCCTCAGGAATTGATAAGACATGGTAAACATACTCATCATTATAAAATTGACATGAGTTCAAACAACAACCGCAAAGTCTAGTAATTCAGTTACATCCAAACACTGGTAGAGGCATGATACACAGAATTGGCTCATCTATTTACATTCAAAAGGAAAAAGAGTGGCAGGAATTGCAATTGGACTATTAATATTATCATTAGCATATCCTTTCATCCAAAGATTCAATAGCTAATAGACCTTAAGAATAGCACTCTAATAGCTTGAGCTATAGAAGACATCATAAGTGGCCTGGATACAGCCACTTCAATTATGATGGTCAAAGTCTGTGTTGTCCTTACTAAGATATTTTGATATTTTGATATCACTGGAAAACAAAAGAACCAAAAATATTAGTCTAAGTGCTCAATAAGAGTACCTTCTGTAAATGGAAAAAAAAATGGTTTCAACCATGTAAGTAGATATAAACATAAAATGTATGCTTATGAAAGAAGATTTTTGAGTAAAAAATAGTGAAAATTAAACCAAAATTCTTGCTCAAGCATTTTAATCATGGCATGAATCGCAATTCCATTTATCTTCCAAGATTTACATAGTTTGTTGCTCAACTACCATGTTTTTTGGCATAACATTCTGACTAGGTACCACAAGATAGCAAATATTTATACAGAGTAGCAACCTAGATGGCTAGAAAGTATAGCAGTAGCAAATGGTTCTTTTCAAAAAAATCAGTGTGAGTTTTTCTGCTCGACATATCAGTTTAATATCATCCACCATATCATGTTGGAGTCTAAATTTATTATGTAACAGAAAATAGTATGAAGTCATGTTTAGACTCCAAAATAATCATGCTTCTTGTGGCGCCTGTGATGGACTGTCCAAATTAAATTTTCAATCACAACATGGTATACAAATAATATATTATAATCACAAACAAAATGCAGAGAACAATAAAATCAAGTTCGGAATTTAAAATAAACTAAGGACGAGAAACTAGGCAATTCACTTTCATGGTTTGAAACATCAAACTTCAGTTTTTTAGCAGTATTATCCTCTGTTCAAACCGGTATATTCAAAATCCTCAAATATGCAAAATAAAACGATTTCGCGCAAAACTCTGTAAATTTTGTAAAGGAAATGGTGAAAACAAAATTTTTGTTATTAACGCCATCCCCTTTTCAAAATCATGAAATCTATAACACAAGAAATAAGGAAGTACTTCTGAAATTATTAGTGAAAACAGATCAGCCAACATCACAATAGACACCGCGAAACAAAACTTCACCAAAAAGCGGAAATCCAAATTCATCCACATGCTACTAGTTATAGGTGAATCTTACTGCATAACCAAAAGCACCAAAAAAAAAAGGAAACAACCATGCCTATCCAACTGCATCTTATTCTACATTTACTAATTGTCTGATAAAATATTGCAATCATTAACCTATGAAACTACAGGGGTTTTATTCTGTCATATTAAATCTAGATTATAGAAGTTTCCATGATTTCTTTTCTATTTTGAAGAACTCCCTCTAGATCTTACTGAAATGCTTTCCAAATAGTCGTATCTACACCTTCCTTGAAACCAAACCCAAAATATGAAATTGAACATAATTATGCTCAAGAATATTCTAGCCTGAATGACAGAAAAGCACGATATAATCCATTTTCATTAAATAAAACTTGACAATTATGCAGCCTATAACAACAGCAAACAAAGAAACTTCATATTCATCAGAATATTGAGCAGTCTCTTTGGTTTTCCCCCCTTTCAACCGTTCTTTCTCCAAGGATGATTAAAACTACAGTAAATATATTTATATAACAACAAAATCTCAGAGATAGTTCAAATAAACCGGCACTTAATTATATTAGTTGTAATTTAAAATGCATCAAAACAAAAAACCTTTTTTCCTCGTGCATTCTCAATTCATTATCCCCCCACTAATTCTTAATGGATAAAACATCATAAGATATTATCTTTCCCTAGCCTGCATAAGGCAAATAGGGAAGATATTTGAGGTAAGAGTGAGAAATAGCATGTATCATACAGCAATGCCTAAAAATTGTCATCTGCAAAGCCAAATATAGGAAAAAACAAGGCTACAAGGGGGCAAAAAGGACCTCATAATATAGAAATTTTTTTACTTGCTGTGGCTCTAAGAATTGAGAATAGGCAGAGTATCAGGAAGAGAAGGAAACATAAACGAAGCATGAACTGAACAATATGTAAAACACGCTACCTGAAGATTTAAGTGTGCATGGATATCACTCAGCAATTTATAATATCCACTTTAGCAAATGGGGATTTTTGAAGTAAGTATTCTACTATCCTGCCAACTCCCTCATCAGATATGTTTGTCGAAGATTTCATTTTCAATTTCAACGACTTCAATTGAACAAAACAAGGAATTTGAGTAATCATTGAACCAGAAGTTGAGAGACCCTGCATAACGAAAGTTGATTGGAGACACACTTTGAAAGATAATTTGAAAAGCAAGATTGACTAATGGAATTTGGCACATGGAACAAATAAAGGACAATATGAAAAGTAAAATACAATGGAAAAACAAAATAAAGTAACTTACATGTAAAAGAATCTTAAGGGTACTTGAAGAGAGTATCATTATCTTTACATAATCAGCAAGCACTTGCAGCAGACCTATAAGGGCTGAATATGTCCGTTCAAAATGAGTATGAAAATAAGCTTCACAGTCAATGCTTACTTGTTCGAGATAACAAAGTCTGCATGCAGAGAGTTGGTGAAGAGGATCACGCATCACATTAAGATATCTAAGGTTTGGAGTGGAAAGCGCGAATTTGTAAGGTGCTTCTTGAATGGTACTACCAATGGTCAAACTAGAAAGGTTGGAATTACATATACAGAGGAATTTCACACCTTGGTGCAAGTTAAAACGATCAAGAACCAAAGTATCCAACATGTGACAAGATGAAAAGGGCTCAGCACAGTCACTTTCACTTGCAGTAAAAGTGACATGCTCAAGATGCAAGCTTTTCAATGCTGGCAACTGCAAGGAACTTGGAAGTTGGGTCATCCAAGGTACAGCCCAAATGGAAAGCTTGAGATATGTCAAAGATGAACAAGAAAACATACTAGGGTGCAACCTAAAACCAAGTATAACACTTAAATTAACTTCAATTGTCAATTGCTGAACATCATGAGACACAGCATACACCATAATCCTATCCAGAAGTTCATGATCAATGCAGCCTTTACGCCTCAAATCTAGACTATGCAGTGAAATAGAGTTGTCTCGATTGGAAATAACCCAAGACACAAATTTGCTGAAATGTGTAAGATTGGTAAAATCTGAGGAATTCAAAGCCAAATCAGTTAGGTGTTTCCAAAGTTCCTTCCATCTTGAAGACAGGACACAAGTCTGAACAGCCTGTTTCATGCTCATAAATTTCATTATATGAAGTAAGACAAAGTCAGGCATGTCACTGAGCCTGTCCTTGTCCTCTTTTCTATCTCCATCACTCCGCATTTTTTCCGTCTTCAACTTCAATTTCCCCTATGTCCCTTTTCCTTCCACCACACCTGATCTAAGAAATTCAAACTTGTCACAATTTCACCAAAAAATTGTCAACAAAAAAAAATAACAACTGTCAAATGTCAATACTAGGGTTGGATCTATCGAAAGAAAACCCTATTTGAAGTCAAGTACAAAATTTTTTACACATTCCATTTCCAACGAGATATGAAATTTTGGGATTGACGTTTTAGGATGACTGAATAAATACTATCCAAAATTATTGAGAAAGCAGGGAGTAAAATATTACCTTGTGCGGTGATTGGGGATTGGATCATTCAAATTGCAACACTTTGCCTTTGTGCTTCAAGTTTCGTCTTAATTCCGAAAAGTTTTCCGTTGGGGTCTGAATCGGTAGAAGATTGTGTGGTACAATATCTTTGTCTGGCGAGGGTGCGATTGTTTGTATTTTAGTAAGAGAGGAAAATAAAAATCTGAATGAGGCAAAAACAATTAATGAAAAAAGAAGGTAAAAATAGAGGTTATTTAAATAAATAAATATTTTATATTAGAAAAAGGATAAGGAACATATTTATTATTATCGTAAAAATAAAAAGAAGAAGTGAAAGAGAAAAAAAAAATGAGACAAATTAAAAGTATAATTTGTTTTCGTGGGAAAAAAAAAGAAAGAGCATGAATATAAAAAAAATATAATAAATTATTATTAATACTTGTATTATTCTTTTAACAAATTATATGGGACTAAATCCAAAATATAATCGAAGTGTTTGGAAATGTACTCTTTTTTTCATTATTTAATTTGAATGAACATAATAATAAATAAAAACCATTTATAACTATATTCTTATTTCTAATTTTGAATAAATAAATTAGTGAAACCTTTTATACAATCTCAATTTCATATATATATATATATATATATATATATATATATATATATATATATATATATATATATATATATATATATATATATATATGACTTAAGGTTTCCTTATAAATAAATCTTAAATGAATAAAGAATATAAAGTTTATAAATTTAATGATTATGTTAGCTTTTATGGATGTGTGATATTTTTTGGGGATGTGCTCACTACGAGGTGTGTGCTGAGATTGATATTTAGGATACTGTATAATTGAGTTGATGTATTATGTTAGTTTATTATATAGTTTCACTGATATCCAATGTATTAAATATTAATATACGATGAGATATGGTAGTATAAGATTTTTTAGAAAAACATGGTGTGATAATTTGCAGTTTGCATTGGTGCATTTGTTTACTAGGACGAGAAGTTAAATAACCAGAAAAACGAGTTAAAATATAGAAAATGAGATGCACAAGTAGAAAAATTAGAAAAAATTACACCTATGACTTTCTACTATTTATAGCAAACAAAGTTCCACATTATTTTTCTCAATCATACTCAATTAAAGAAGTATGTTAATTGATTCAAATTAAATAAAATATGATAAAATGTCTATTTTTTAACATGATAAATTATTGCAATATATAAATGTAACTAATAATTAAAAATTTATAAATCTATTATATTAGTTATAAGAGAATTCATTTTTTATATAATTTTTTTAATTTTACTCTTTAAATAACCATTATTTTAAATTAGAATAATTACATTTTTATTTTTATTCTTTAAATAATAGTTACCTGAATTTAGTTATTTTATAAATTAAAGTAATTATTTACCATTTTATTCTCTTAATAACTAGTTTTTTTTAAATTAAAATAATTATTTATGAAAAATACTATTTAATAATAAAAAACTATACAAATTATTTATTTTTAAAACTATTTTTAATAAAAATTATTTTATACTTTAAAAAGCTTTTTAGAATAAAAATAATTATATATATATATATATATATATATATATATATATTTCCACCGGTTATAATAAAATGAATGATTAAAAAAATTAATAAACTAAATTTAATATTATATTAATATATATTTTATATTAAAAAGAAATATTAAAATAATAATTAAATTAAAATAAAATAAATGAAATATCAATTAAAATATTCTTAAAAATTTTTAAAAATTTCTTTTTTTTTTCACTCATTTTCTTTCTATCTAAAAAGTATTATTCTGTGTTTATTTTCTTTTTTCTTTCTCTCAAATCTACTATCTAATACATCTTCACGGTTCTAATGTCTTATTGACAATAATACAACTAAAAGTTTTGATATTTTGTTAACAATGTTTTATATATTATTTGTTAAGATTGTTTTGATACATTTTTTTCATTTTAATAAGAATTTATCCATATAAATTGTATAATTTGTAGTATAAATGTATATATATTAAATATTAAATAGTTCATTTAGTCATTGAGTCTTTAGGTCTTAATATTGATACAATTTTTTTATGTAAAAATATTAATATATTAATTTATAACTAGTAGCATGCATAATAAGAATAGGTTTAAAATTTCAATAAGTAAGACGAAAAACTTTATCTATGTTCTATTTATTATTTAAATATATATATATATATATATATATATATATATATATATATATATATATATATATTTACTTTTAAAAAACAGATTAAAATTTATAATTAGCTATAAATAATATTTTAAAAGAGATAATGTTTTCAAAATAATAAAACTTAGTTATTTTAATATAAAAATGATAAATTGTTTTTTTTACTAACTCAGCATTTCTGTCCTATCAGTTTTCTTTCTTTCTCTTCTGTTCAATTGCTTTTGTTTTGCGTGTGAACTTATTTTGTTTGTACGTGTTATTTGATTTATCTATATGAATCTTTGTAATCATTTTAAGTGAAATTATTTGGTTGATTTTATGTAATTGTACTATGCTGTGGATTGAGATTATATGTGTTTGATTAATTTGTTATCGCAATGTGTACTTGTAAATTTGCGGTTAAATCATTCTAGAGGTCCATATTTGTAGCGAATTCTTAAGTATGTTCCCCAATTTTCATTTGATTCAATTGGGTTCCTAATTTTGAAAAACAGCAACAATTCAGCCATAATCGTTAAAGTTGCGTAAACGGTGTTTTTAGATGATGAAGTGGACAAGTAAAACGGATACGTGTCAGTGGTATTAAAAAATTCTCTGTAGCCTACATGTCAAATGTGAAATAAATTGATTGAAACCCTAAATGGATTCATCTTCTCCTCAACATCTTCTCCGTTGAACTCATTTTCTTCCTTGTAGTGATCTTCTTTCAACTGGTGCATTTCTTTCTTCATCTTCAAATGTCGCTTTGCCATTCTTGTTCCTCTTGCACTTATAATGGTTGGGAGAAGATGAACCCTAGTTTATCTTCACGTGGTGTTGGAGGATCGAGGAGTTTAGGTTCACAACCCATTTGCTACTGTGGAGAGAAATCAGTTTTAAGAACTGCGAAAACAACAAAGAATAGGAGGAAACAATTTTGGGGTTGTTCAAAATATAAGGTGAGAGAGGTTGAAGGTATGTTTTTTGTGTTTTTAAATGGTATATAGGATAATTGTTTTTCTAATTTTGTCGCAGAGTGGAAGTGAAGATGGTGGATGCAATTACTTTAAATGGTGGACTAAAGATGCCATTGAAGAGATTGGTAACAGTGAGAATTGTGAAGGAAGGGGTGAAATTTTGGTGAAGACTGAAGAAAGTGATGGTGATAGGAAAACGATTACTAACTTGGAGAAATCAGTTGCCATATTTGAGAAATGGATGAAGGTGTTGATTGGGATGGTTATCTTTGTTTGTGTGGTTAATGTAATTGTGCTATCAATGCTGATAAATAATGCATGATTAGTTGTTATAGTGTCCCTTGGTGGTTATAATTAGTTGTTTAGAATGCTTATTTCCATGTACTGTATTTATATTTGAGTATCAATGAATTTGGAAGTTATTTACATTTACTGTTTTAAGTGTATCTACATATGTTAATTTTAAATTTGATTCTGCATACAATTAATGAAAAGCATCATACTTGTAATTCATAATAGATTCCATATCAAGAGGTCTTGAATTCACGCAAAGTACATCACAAAAGTGATCCAACCACTGAGTCGCAATATCAAAATACAAAACAAAAGTGGTAGGTTAGCCACTCATTAGCAGTATTAAAAGATGTCTTCATGCAACGAAAGAAATTAAAAAAGTTCCAAAGTGACCTTAAAGGTTCACAGCTGTTACAAAACGAGAGCACAAAAAAAAAACCAACACATGTAGCTTCATGGCATTTGACCCCTTTTAGCATTCCGTTTCACTTTGGCATTTAATGCACCTCGTAATGGGGATGGGATGGTTGAGTTAGAGTTGGCTGTTGGGATGATTGAGGTGGAGGTGGTTGGTGGGATGGTTGAGGTGGCTGGTGGGATGGTTGAGTTGGAGTTGGCTGCTGGGATGGCAGAGGTGGAGATGGCTGTTGGGATGGTTGAGTTGGAGTTGGCTGGTGGGATGGTTGGGGCGGAGGTAGGTGGTGGGATGGTTGAGTTTGCTGTTCAGATGCATCAGTAGGTGTTGGCTGCTGGGATCCTTCAGTTGGACGTTGCTGTTGGGCTTCCCTTAATTGAGCCAGATGAATTTCAATTGCTTTAGGACAAGCCCTTCTATTGTGCCCAATTTGCTTACAGATACGACATGTTTTATGTAAACCACCTTTTCTCAGTCTTATTTCATCTCTTCTGATCTCCCATTGCTCTAATCTTCTTTTTTTCTTCGATCTGCCTGGTAAAATTTTCTTCGAGGGGGGTAAGACATCAGGGTATGGAGTTGTCTCCCATAAAGTTTGGCCATTGATAGGAAATATTATGGAAGTGTATATCTCTTCATAAGTGGACTTCCTAAAGACTGCTGGGATGAAGTCTTCTCCATTGAGGTTTAGAAACTTCATTGCAGACAGTGAATGGCAGCAGGGAATACCACTTATACTCCATTTTCTGTATGTGCACGATTGTTCGTCTATATTGACAACAAACATCTCCCCTAATTGCGAGATGTGCCTAACTTCAAATAATTTCTCTGCTAACCAGCTGCAATGACACATAAACACCAATAATTAAATAGCTTTCATTTTTTCAAATTAAACAAAATGCAATCCTTACCTAGGAATCCAATACTTTGTTAATTCTGACTCCTTCTCAAATCTGCTCATAATTCTAGGACAAATAGATCCTGATATTGATTGTATCTTCATTCTGTTTTTTGCCCACCTTCTCATCAAGTATACCCGAATATCCTCCAACATGCTTATCACAAGCTTAGTCCTTGTATGTAGCAATACACTATTGAAGGCCTCAGACATATTGTTTACCAAGGTATCAGATTGAGCCTTTGTGGTAAATCTTGATCTGGACCAATATCTAAGTACAACATAAATATTCGAATTATGATAGTATACAATCCCATTTGGTTGGAAATAAAATCATTGACCATTGAAAACAATGCAATGGAAATGGAAATTGTATTACGTGGGTGGGATTGCAATCAGATGCTTAAATGCATCTTCATTCACATCTTTTATATTCCTCATCTCCCATTCCCATGCTTGTGGGTGTGTGGCTGCAGCTGCTCTCCACATAAGACGTCTTGAACTTTTGGCTGGAAATTTCTTTCTAGAATTGGCATATAAGTTCCTTACACAGAAACGTTGATCAACTCTAGGCAGAAGTTCTTGTATGGCTGGTAGCAGGCCCTGAGAATATCATAACTTCAACTTCACACTGAACTCCATCCTCCCTCATCTCACCCTCAGCTTCAGCTTCACAGTTCACTTCAACATCCCTTAATTCACCATCACCTTCAACTTCACGCTGAACTCCATCCTCCCTCATCTCACCATCACCTTCAACTTCACACTGAACTCCATCATCCCTGATCTCACCCTCACCTTCAGCTTCACATTGCAAACCGTCACTTAAAACAACACAATATCAGCCTCAGTTCCCACTTCCCTTATCTCAACATCACATTCACCTTCACATTCAATACCATCTACTACAACAGGAACACTCTGATTCTCAACTTGAGGTTCACCCTCCTCCTGTGTGTCAGGTTCATCCGGATAATACTCCAGCATTTCAATGACTTGGGGTTCAAACAATGAGTGTTCCACAAATAAATGAACTTCACCATTCAGTCTTGCGATATTAAACATATGCAACGCACCACTGTCATCACACAGAAGCTGCAATCTATCATCCAATACTGAAGAACCTCCAACTGAGAACCATAATTTATTTTCTCCAACATACCCGAGCCTTTTTATCACGCTTAAAACAACAAAGTAGCTCCATATGTCTAGGTCGAACGATAACCTAGTACTTTCCCCATATTCATACTGCAACTTCCCATCACTTATGAATTTACCTCTATGGTGAAAAACCACCTTGAATTCCTCATCCATCACGCAAACACGTATACAGATAGATACATAAACCTATATATTAATCATATACCGACAAAAAAAATATGAAACATATATTAAATACATAACACACTGAAAAAGACACTACAACAACACCTTAAACATGGGGGACCACAACGCAAAACCATTTACACATGGTGGGCCAAAAAAAGCATATTTAAACACCGACAAACCACAATCAATACTCTGGTTCCCCAAACAACAAACATCAGAACATGCACCAAAAAATTTATTCCCAAATCCCCAAATTCTATAGAGAGAAACTCACCTTCTGCCCTTCTATTTAAAGCAAATCGCGATTCAGATGATGGAAAATCTCCAGTGCAATTCGATTCCAGCATATTCTTCCCCTTCTATTCTCTTCGCTTCTCTTCGTGCAAGAACCCTAGCTCGATGGTTTCCCCCAAATCAATTTCAAAACACAGTTGTCCTCTCGTATTCTTGTCCTTTTCTATTATTCATTTTTCAAATATAGTTTTTAAAACTTAATTATTAATTAATTCTGATCGAGCCACGTCAGTGAAAAACAACACCTCAGCATGTCCAGTCACTGTTCATTTAATAGTCAATGACAACCATTAACGGTTGTGGCTGAATTGTTGTTGTTTTTCAAAATTAGGACCCAATTGAGTCAAATTAAAATTGGGAGACCTACTTAAGAATTTACTACAAATATGGAACCTTAAAATGATTTAACCTAAATTTGCTCAATGTTAAAATAATATGATTTTTTAACTTTGTTTGCGCTTTGAAATGTCTTTTCAGTGTTTTATAGTCCTTTAATCTGACTGGTTTTGAATTAAAATTATGATATTTTAAGCAATTGTAAGTTTACTAAGTGATAATTAAAGAGAGGTCTAATTATCCATTTAAAACTCAAAAGGATCTAATTATTTTCAAATTTATTTATTTATTATTATTATTATTAATATTCTTATTCTTAGCAAATAACATCTATTATCTATTATTACATACAAAAAGTATGTATATTATTAATTTTACTTTTACTAATATAGTTTATTTTATAATTTTACATTTTACATTTTTATAAATATATATTAACAATAAAAAAAATTATTAAAATTATAATTATTTTTTATAAAATAAAAAACTTTTATTTTATTTTAATAATTTTGATAAAATTGAATTTTTTTAATTTTTTTTATAGAAGTGTAGATACTAGTTATTATAAATTAAATAATGTATATGAATATGTAATTTTATAAAATTTTAAAACCAGAAATAAAAAAATAGAAAAAAAAAGGGACGAGTTGAGATAATTTCAATGTGGAAAAAACGAAAAATTAGATGCCTTCATAGAAAACATGGTTTTGTTAAAATCACTTTTTTTCAACTTCTCACAGCTTAAAGCTCTCGCTCTTCTCCTTTCTTCTCCAAGGTACAACTCCTTCACTCGCTATTTGTTTTCCTATAAAATGGATTTTCTCTGTTCGTTTTATTCCGGTTTCGTTTTTCTTTTGTTGATGGGTTGGACTCCCTTAGTAACCCGCAACTTGATTCATTTCAATGAACAATTTTCAAACAGAATTTTCTAAAGGTTTTGTTTGTTAGGGATTCCTTTTATTCTCATTTTATTCAAATTATTCCTCACAGAATTCAATCAAAAATTGAAACTGTTTATTTTCGATCACGAAGTCTTTTCGCATTAATTTGTGGATTTTCAATTTGGTTGTGAAATTCAGGGTTTTGAACTTTTTGATTGTAAATGAAATTACCGTCCTTCCGGGAACTCGCACTGTTTTGTCTGTTTTCTAGTTGTTTAGACATATTCTTTTGACTTGTTTTGGAGGATGTTTTTATGTAGATTTTTCACTTTGGTATTTCTCCTTTAGATTATTTCCCCCCTTTAATTGTTTGTGGTCTTGAAGCTCAATAACTTACTGCAATAACATATGGTTTTCCCAGTTGATCAGCGACTCGAGGATTCTTTGCATACATCTGGTGTTTGAAGAGCTCATCTGTCTACCAAAATGAAGTAATGCAAGCAAAAATATATATGTTCATTTGCTTAGATAGTTTGTGACAAGAAAATTCTTAATCTCACTGGAATTGAATGGTCCTGCTTATTGCATGTTATATATCATGGAGAGATAAAATAAAGAATCTCTTCTTCTCCTGGGATAATGTAATCTGACTGTGGAAGTTTTACGAGGATAATAGTCTACTTTTTATGCTGTAAAATTTTTAGACTCAATTGATGAATGTGTGAGTTATTTAGGGCTAATAATATCTTAACAGCCCGCTAAGGCCCTTAAGGTTTTTACGTGAAGGTCCAAAAGTCTATCTGAGTTGTATTTGTGGAAAACTACATCAGAGAGGGAATGGGAAGTTAGTTATAGAGAGAGATATTTAGCCAAGTTTGTTATGAAGGAATGAGTGAGGAG
This sequence comes from Vigna unguiculata, assembly GCF_037176805.1. Lineage (NCBI taxonomy): Eukaryota > Viridiplantae > Streptophyta > Magnoliopsida > Fabales > Fabaceae > Vigna > Vigna unguiculata. The sequence continues at coordinate 44,854,817 of NC_140795.1, read as the reverse complement.
GTTGGGTGTATGGTTTTTGGTGCAAATTCAGTTGTGGGTTGAGAAAGTCTCTTTGGGTTGGGGCAAATTATTCCTTTCTCATGTTTCTTTTCTTTACAGTATTAATAATACAAACACAGTATTCGGATAGTTATATTTCTTTCTTATCAGTATGAGCTGTTGGAAACAGTTAAACACATGTCTCAAAATGTATATTGTTAAAATAGAGGTCAAATACTCAGTTCATATATTTTTGTGCTTTCTGCTTTATTTTTTGGTTGATTAGAAAAGAAGCATGGATATATTTAAGGGAACACATCATAAATAAAAAATAAGAAGGTAGACTATGTTAAGCTGTAGCACAAGTTGTGGACACTTTTCCTTTTCTTAGGCCTAAAATACTGGGGAGGTGGCTTAGTTTCTCTGGGACATTTATTTTTGAAGTGGGAGGAAAGAAACACTTTTTGGTTCAACATTATTTATTGTGTTTCATTTTTGTTAGCATACAGCCTAACGGATATTTATCCCAATGCAAAATATTTTCCTTTCACGTTTCTTTCTTCGTAATACATGCAGTGACTTCCCAATGGGTAACTAGACACAGCCTATGTTAAGTTAGAATGAGGTTGTATAACATTTCAAAATCATTCTTTTCTTGGTCTTGAAATTTTCAGAAATAGAAAGTCCAAGGTCTATAGAAATAATGTTGTGTTGATTGTGAAGCCTGGACTGGACTGATAGGGTTGCTCCACTGGTTTTAGAGTTGTTTAGAAGCCACTTTGGGTATTGGAAGTTTGTGATTGGGTTGTTAATAGTTGTTCCTGTGGTGTCCTAAGCCTATTTTTATGCAAATTATTTTCAAGGTAAAAGGTGCTTCAGTTCAGATGATTAATTAATCGTGTCATTTTTATGTTTGGTATGATTATGATAGTACCTCCAATAAATAATGTCTATAGGAGGAGGAAAAGATTGGACCGCAGGGAATCAATGGGCCTTATTCAATGGTTTACAGAATATTAACTATATTTATGTAAGTTAGAGGGTAAGTTGTTATTGAAAAGAAGGGAAACCAAGGGAAAGTGGAAGCTTGTATTTTAGGAATTCATTACAAGGGAGAGCTTTGGATTCCTGGAGTATACTATCCTGGGAATTATAAAAGAAATCTATTTGTATTTCAGTATTTCACCAGATTGTTGGTATAATGTGCCAACCAAGATGGCTTCAGGCGGATCATAATAACCAGTGTTGAATTATATTTTTGTGGTAGATGCAACTGCTCAATTAGAAAACATCAGCATGCTGAGTGGCTTTGGTCCTTACTTGTTCTATAAAGGATAACTTGATGGTGAAGGAAATACCGTGAAAGGCCAGGAGAAGTACCCATTGTTGACATTCATAGAGAAGGATGGAAATGTGAATAGGAGACAACAAGACAATCTTTCCTTCCAAATTTCTTTATTTTTCAGTGTCACTTAGATGATTTGTGCGGAAAATGCATTAGCAGGAATGTAGTTGAAAAATAAAAACAACCTATCTTAAGTGATCTTGAATTTGTTACCATACTATTCTGAACATTGCAACCCTCCTTTTACCTTCAGGTTCTTCTTTATATATTTCGGAATTGAATCAGTAGATTGAGGTTGAACTTTACCCTTGGTCCAGTGTTATTTACAGAAAAGTAATGCTATTATAAACCTTGCAAACGAGAAATTATGCTAAATGACATTCTGTACCAGCCACAGATCCCTTTATGTTTAATTTCATATTCTTGGGAGTGTGACTGTTTAAGCAACAATATTAGATGGAGGCTTATGATTATATTTCTAACAAATAGAAACTAGTGCCAAAAGTATGGTGCAAAATATGAGTGTCTTACCAAAACCATTATCTTAATAAAGGTTATGAGGGAAAGTATGTTTGTATATGAATCACCAACCAAGTTATACGCATCTAGATCCCTCTTCTCTGTTTTCTTCCAACAATAGAGCTCTGATTTTCCAAATAACTCTCAGTCCACAGAAAATTTCTCAATGACTCTCGAGTCTGTTTTTTTTTTTTTTTTCTTTACGGAGAAAGCCTATTCAAAGGCAAAATTAAAGGGATGGGTAGATAAACGTGTTTGCATCGAACTGACATCAAACTAAAGGAAAAAAAGGGACTGACATTTGTGTGTTCAATTTCTTTTTTATTGTCTAAGAAATCTTCTTGATCAGACTTGAAGTTTTAAATGGATATTGCATGCCTGTTGAGTGAATGTGTGCTTATTGATTGAAAGATGAAAATGTTTGATGGAGCATTTGTACTTCCACCCTTTATCTACTGACAATATGTTCTATTAAGTATTCCATAGATCTGTTACAGTCCTGCTTTGAATCTCATCATCTTACCCTTTCTTATTGCTATGAATCTTCCTTTTGATATCTTGTTGTAGAGGACGTGTAAGGTGGGATGAGGCTAATATTGGAGAAATTGAGGCAAACAAACCTGTGAGGCAAAAAATTACTGAGCCCAAGACTCCATATCATCCTATGATTGATGATGACAGTATGTAAATATCACTTAAACTTCGTGTTTCTATTTTTATGTCTGCTTGTTAGGCCTTTCATACAAATAATTTATTGATTTTATTTTTAAGAGGTATATATGATTTCTAACTGTGATCTTGCTTTTATTCTTCTTGGGCTGGATATTAAGTATTTTAAAACGGTTTCATTTCATAGCTAAATTCAAACATTTATCTGGAGCTCAACAAGGTCTGGGTTGTAAATATGAAACATAGTAATCCAATTTTGTTGATATAGTACGTGGTTATGGTCATTTTTTAAATATAAAGCCAATGCATATGCAGCAACTTTTCTTCTGAAAGAACCTGCTTTTTTTAGGTTCTTTATCGCCTGTACGAGGAAGTTTTGATGCATGTATCGATGATAAAAATCGCACAATGCATGCTGAAGCAATATGGACTGCTCTGAATGATGTAGCCTCCAGTAGCCAAAAAGGCACTGGGCAATCTGGTGGTTGGACATCATCTGAGGACGAGTCTGAAGCAATGGAGCAAGATGATGATGGTATGGTGTACTATTATTTCACTTTCATTTGTTTACACATTTATTATATCATGTTTCTTTTTATTTTGATTGTTACTCTTGATGGGTGCTTGTGCTTCTCCTTTATGAGAACTTTAGTTTCAATGATTGATTTCTAATTCAAACAATTGAAATCTTTAAATAATTATGTAGTGTTATCTTAATTTGCGTATTTTAACATGTAAGGATTATAAAGTTGAGATGTCAGGTTGTTTCCTTTAGATCTGACGTTTATTATTTTATTCCTGTCTAGATAATATTGGAACCAGGGGTTCTGACAGACAATGTGGAATAGAGCTATAAATGAATTTGGTTGATGCTGCTTGTGTTTTTATTTTGTGTTGTTTTGTTTTAATATCATAAACATGTATATAAAGTCGCTTGTTACTGCTATAATTTTTTCTTATATTTCTAAATCAGAAACTATACGTATGTAAACATAATATTATTAGAAAATGGGTGACAATGTCATTTTGTCCTGGAAAAGTGGCAAATTGTGTTGTAACTTTGGTCTGTAGAAGTGTATGTTTTCTTAACTTGTTCTCCAAAAGTTTTAACTTTCTAATTAGTTTACCTTATATTCACAGTGAGCAAACAGTTTCATCTTACAATGGCACTAATTCGTATAACACATATTTCAGGAACCAAACCAATACATGATTACAAGTTGTTACTTTCATGGACCATATATATAATATTAACTTCAATTGGATTAACTCTACATTTTATGGAAGCCACCTTTTACAAATGCTTTTATACGAGTGAGTCATTTCTGGGTTGAACATGACAGGATTAATTATTTCTTATGCATATCATTCACACTGTCAGATCTTGAAGGTTTTTTTATCTTCATTGATGGTGACTAACTGGCTAATTGATCATGTTCTGCCCAAACTTGATAACTACTTCTGATACATTGGCCTGGGCAAAATGTTGGACTTAGTGATGGTTACTATAATATCCAATCATTATACTCTCTTAAATTTCAGTAAATTGTGTGGTAATGTGTTAGGATCTATTTATAGAATGAAAAGGCAAAAAGTATTGGAATCTTGTCATGTGTTTCTCTTACGAATGGAGTTTATTCCATTTGGATGAACATGAAAGCTTTTTTCCCTTTTTTCTCGGAGTAATTTATCGAGTAAATTTGCTGTAGTGTATTATTCTTCTAGTAACCTAACTTGACTTTTCCTGGTTGGCTATACTGTTAGATTCTGAAACAGATAGGAGCGTAAGTTTTAAAGAACACAGAAAGGCCCACTATGATGAATTTCTTAAAGTCAGAGAGCTGCGACAGAAGGGTTCTCTTCTTGAGGATGAAAGTGATGAGGACAGTAATTCTGAACGTTGTAAGGCGGAGAAATGTGAATCTTCTTCACTGAGTGATAGTGTTAAAGAGATGGAGATTAAGGGAAAGAAGTCTTCAACGTCTCCAGCTAATGGTTCTTAGATAGTTATCAACAAATAAAACCTGTCTTTTCGATAGTTTATTTTGTGGGTGGAGAAAAAGCTAGATGATTCCACTGTATTCTTGTATCATTGTATGTAAATAGTTTCTTTCTTGACCATGTTTATTTTGCACCGCTTACACTTTTTGTACTTGGTTTGTGATTTATTGGTGAATTTCGTCCTGGTTTTTCTGAGTAATTGAAGTTGGATTGTGAAAGGGAGGGTATAATCTTAAAGTTAACAACATTGCATTTCTTATTTCATTGTTTTTGTTGCAACTTGTGTGGGAGATTTATGCCCCAATTTATAAATCTATATCAGATTTGGAAAGCGAGTATTGATCATATTGAATTTGTGTATCTTTCATACATGTAAGCTTGTGGTTAAATTACATATGAAAATATAGTTAATTATACCCTAATTTATAATTGTAATTATATATGAGTACATATAAATATAAATATGATTAATAGAATTATGAGATTATCGTAATGTTTAATAGTGATTAATTGTCTTGTGGGCGGTCAATATTGAACTGTCTTTATAAAATATACAGTCTTTATAAATATACAAAATTATACAATTATTTTTAATTACTTGACATTTATTGTCAAAATTTTGATTTGTAGGCATAAATAGAAACATTTATAAATTTAGTTAGTCATGAAGGGAGAGGTTCTTAACACTCAAGTAGAGGATGATATCAAGGAGTACTATTAGAAATTTTTATATTATATAAGATTTTTTTTGTAAATCTGTTAAAAAAATTTACAGGAAAAGATTTTTTTCTGTCATTTTTCTTAAAAATTTTAATTGACAGGTAATTCCTTTGTGAGTAATCATTTCTTACAAAATTATAAAATTTGTAAGTATTTTTTATAAAATTTGTTGTGAAAGGTATTTAATACAAAATATTTTGCAAAAAAATTGGTAGTAATTTCTTGCAAATTTTTTTTCACAACAAAATTTGTAAGTATTTCCTACGAAAAAAATTTCAAAACAAAATTAGCAGGAAATATGAGTTTTTTTAGTAGTGAAGGTATAAGAAGCGAACTTGGTGGTAGAAGTTGAGGATAAAAAGAAGAAAAAGAGCAATCCAGTCAACAAAATTGGTACACAAGAGGATGAGGTCTATGAAGAGGAGATTGGTCGTGCAATTCAAATGTTGAGTTCTTTAAGTATGGCAAGTATGACCATTATGCAAAGAAGTATTACTTAGACAAGTTTTTTAGTTGTGGTAAGGTCAGACATTTTGCCAAAGATTTCCGGTTTGAGAATGGAAGAGAAGAGACAACAAACCTCATATAAGAAATTGAAGCAGTGATGTTGATGGTGACACGTAGACACGTAGCTTGGAGGTCGAGCACAAGCGAGAGGAGAACTTAGCAAGACAATTGAGTAGAGTGGAGAACTTGACAGTCAAGTAACGAGGAGAGGTCGACTAGACAACCAAGTAACGAGGAGAGGTCGGCTAGACAACCAAGTAGGTTGGAGAGGTTGGTATGATATGCAGATAGCCCAGACAATGCAGTGGAGCATATGAAAAGCTTGAGTATCTCGGTGAAGCAGGTGAACAACTTAGATAGCTTAGTGGTAAGTTTGGATAGCTCGGTAGGGAATCCAAATAGCCCAAATATCTTGGTGGAGTAAGTAAACATCTTGAAAAACTTGGTGGGGAGCCTAGGTATCTCAACAGAGCATGTAGATAACTTGGATAAGTCATTGGAAAGCTCAGATAGCTCGATGAGGCATCTAGAAAGCTCAGTGGTGCTTTGGACATCTCATATAGCTCGGACATGTGCAAAGACGAGCTTGTTATTCAAAACTTAGAGCTTGCAAAAGGTGATTTGTAACATGGAATTGAAAAGGAGGTTAGAGGCAATGTAGAGTTACAAGCAAGTTTAGAGAGAAGAAAACATGCTTTGCATTATAAACAACGCTTGGAACTTGAACAAGATGTATCAAGATTGCAAAAGTAGTTGCAAGCTGAGAAGGATTTGAGAGCTGCATTGGAGGTATTAGCCATTGCAGGTAATTAATCATTGTAGGTAACTAGCCATTGTGGATAGTTAATGTACTAGTTGTTCAAGTTTAGGTAGTTAATGAATTAGTCATTATAGTCATTTTTGTCTTTTTGGAGCACAACACTAACAAAATTATAGGTCAATAAATTGTATTGTTGATTACATGAATAACCCAAGAACATGAGGTGAATCAATTTTTTTCTCAACATAGAGTTTGTTGTCTACAATGGCTTGGTATTTTTCCAGATCAGGAGGGTTGTAAGAGTATTGAAGTGAAGGAAGCAGCAAGTCATCCTTTGTGCAGAAAAGAAAACTTTCCTTAAGAGAGATTTCGGTCTACTAAATTTTGTAAAGGAAAATGATTTTTTGATTACTAAATTTTAATAACTTTCTCTTACAACTTTAGGTGACATTTTTTAAGTGATTTTTCATTTTTTCATTCTCAATATTCCAAAACCACTTAGAAAATGACACTAAATGTTGTAACAGAAAGTTGTCAAAATATTAAAATAGAGTTACAAATATCACTTAATCAAACATTGCGTACATATGATTTACACGAAGAAATTGAGGACAACAAAAATAGTTGCAATATCAAAACAACAATAACTAGATAAACCAACCTACTATATAACCCTACATTTTACCATGAGGACTGAGAATATATTCAATATTTTGCTTTTAAGTTACTATGTTTATCTTTAACATCAACTTATGCATGGTGGGATGCAATTGCTATGAGAGGGAATTTTCTCTGACTGGTCAACCCAGCAGATTCAGTAATGTCCAGTGTCTGATCCCCCACTGCTCCACTAGGCACTTCCCAATTAAATTGATGAACAAGGTTTGCTATCACCAACTCAATCACATTCATGGCAAACATTATTCCTGGACAACCCCTTCTTCCTGCTCCAAATGGTATCACTTCAAAATCATGTCCTTTCACATCTATTGAACTCTTTAAGAATCTCTCTGCTTCAAACTCCTCAGCTTTCTCCCAATGACAAGGATCTCTTGCAATTGCCCAAGCATTAACTATTATCTGTGTGCCTCCTGCAATCTCATAGTTCATCACTTTCGCATCTTCCATGGATTCCCTTGGAAGCAACAAGGGAACTGGGGTATGTAATCGAAAACTTTCTTTAATCACTGCTTTCAAATAATGCATGCTACCTAAATCTTCTTCAGTTATGTGACTTCTACCACCAACCACATCCCTTATTTCATCTTTTAGCTTCTGCATCACACTTGGGTTCCTTAAGAGTTCTGTCATTATCCATCCTAGGATTGTGGAGCTAGTTTCAGTGCCTGCCACAAACATGTCCTGAAACAAATACCCATCAACTGTCAATTTCATTCTCTACTTTCAAATTCCATGAAGGAAAATAAACTCAACATGTATTAAGATTTTGTTAGAAACTATACAGTGGTTGTCTATTGAAGAAACTCTTCAATCTTACGTACCAGGATTATAGCCTTTATGATTGTTTTATCAATCTGGAACCCCAATGCGTTTGTCTTTTGGATCCTCAGCAAAATGTCCACCAAATCATTCTGTTCTTCATCATCATCATCACCATGCACATCATGCCCTCTTCTATTGACATGTTCATCAACAACTTGATCAAAAAATTCATCAAGCTGTTTAGCCAATCTCTTTGCCCTACCATACATTCCATTAACTCTTCCCACCCAATCAAGCCAAGTTATATAATCTCCTATAAACGGAGCACCCAACAGCTTCATCATCTCATTCATTGGCCCCCAGAACTTCCTCCCTTCTCTTCCACTGTATCTCCTCCCGAGAGCAGCTCTACACACTATGTCATTTGTGACTGTACAAAATAATTCAGTTAAATTCACAGGCATCTCAGAAGAACAACACTGCTTAACCTTATCCATCATTATGGAGATCTCCTCTTCTCTCACTGCACCGAAGGATTGAACCTTTTTTGCACTCAGAAGATGCAACACACATATACTCCTTATCTGCCTCCAGTAGTTGCCGTATGGAGCAGATGCCACGTCTTTGGAATCGTACAAGAAGATATCAAACATCTTACGATGTGGTCTATTGGAGAAAACAAGGTCATGGGTTTTCATAACCTCACGAGCTGCCTCAGCCGTTGAGACCACAAGAACTGGCACCTTTCCAAAGTGAAGTAACATCAAAGGACCATAGGTTTGAGCAAAGGAATGGAGAGTGCGGTGAGTGAGAGTGCCAAGTTGGTGGAGATTTCCTATTATTGGAAGCTTTGGAGGAGATGGTGGTGATGTTTTTCTGGCCATTGAAGAACTGAAATTATGATTACATTTGGCTAAAAGATTGATGACAGTACGTAAAAAGAGGATGATTAAGGTAGCGATTGGGAGGAAAAACCAGATTGAAGAGTTTTCATGCAGAGAAGTGGACATTGTTCTTTAATTTGCTGTGTAATTAATTAGTAATGCAGAGAATGTGGTATTTATAAGCGTTGGAAGTCATCAACATTAATACGCTACGTGTATTTGTGAAAAATATGTATACGTTTCATGATTTTTACACACGAGCTGAATCTGCATGCAATTTCTTTTGTTTTGAATCCAGGGATTGTAACTGTGCTACGTACACGACCTAATTTTCTTTTGGAAAATTATATTTTGACATCATCGTTTTCTTTTTCTTCTACTTTACAACCCCTTTTAATAATAAATATTATAATTAATTAATACAAATAAATATAAATAAAATTTAAAATAATATTTTTTTTAAATTATTAAATGGGAGTATACAAAAAAAGTGTCATTATAACATGGTCCTTTTCTTTTAGGACAAGAAATAAATAATAAAAAATTGAAGTTCATATTGTATAAGCAACTCATGCTTCAACTTTAAAGATCTGAAGCGATGTATAACATTAACCAACCTTCTTAAATACATGGGAGAGAGTCTTACTGATCAATTATTTATTTTCTCATTTATTATCAATATTATTGAACACTTTTTAAATTTTGTTGAGTAATAAAAAAAAGACAGAAAAGAAAGTCACGTAATGAAGAATGACATGCTATCTGAATTTTCGTTCACTTATTTTTTAACACGTGTTTCCATAATTATCTATTTGTATCTGAACTAACATGTGGTGATTATGAAAGTATATTTGTGAAGGTTACGTTTCTAGATTTTGTTTCCAATGACAGCACGCATGCAGTTTTAGAAAATTCATCAAGGTTCTAGGTATTAAAATGCTCTTAAATTAGAACTCTTGTCTTTTTCTTTTTTTTCTTAGCGTTGTGATTCAAAGTTTTAATAGCTTCAAATTAAAGTATACGTTCAAGTCTGGCTTTAGTCTTACGTCGTGTTCGAATTTATAGAGAATTTCTTTTGAAATTTTGTATGAAATCTGAGAATTTTGTAGTGAAGCGAAAAATTTAGAATATTTCCATTAATATAATTCGTCATTAATTTTATTAAAGAAAAATAATATAATTTTAACCATACTTGTTAGAAGTTTCACATCGATCATAGATAAGGTTATAAATGGGGGAGCAAACCTTATTCTATAATTCAATTTTGTGGAATTGAATTAGACTTAAAGTTCACTTCTAACATAATATCAAAACCAGATTAAACTATATATATATATATATATATATATATATATATATATATATATATTTCTTCTTGCAAACTTCTTTACTTTATCATTTTGTATTGTTTGAACTTTGGATATGCTATGCATGAACTTTCACTGCCGTCCAGCCTATGATCATCTTATGATAGGAATCTGATATCATATTATAAATTTCAACAAAGCATTTCTTTTTTTCTTCTCGATAAACGATTTTTAAACTTAAAAATGAAAAATTGTTTTTTAAGTCTTTATTTAAAAATTAGTTATATTTTTTAACATGTTTAAAAAATATATGCCATTTTAACTCCCGATCAAAGACTAAATTCATTTTCTTCTTTAAGAAATCAAATATACATAGGAACCAGTTTAAAAAAAATCATATTACAGATTAAAAACTTATGTAAGCTTTAATAGACATGTAGATGGATCAAAGTTTTTTCATATAATTAATGTGCAGCTCCAAAGTTGTTGATGTATCGGATAATCCTTTTAATTTGATTAGTTGAAATAAATTATTATTATAAAAGTAATTATTTTTAGCTGAGATTATATTTCACATTTATGGAATTTTAACATGTTAAAGATATTTTTTACTGTTTGATATTTTTTTTTTTGGAAATACTAGCATGCTAACAAATTACTTGAGATTTTTAGTAATTCCGAAAATAACATAATTTATGACAATTTGAAACCTTGCCTAGGATTCGAACTCCTTATTATATCAACAATCAACTATAAATATTTTTCAAGATGAATCCAGAAACAATAAAAAAAGAAAGACGTGTGGCAAATGAAAAGAATCAAGATGTGTAGAAAGGTACCAAATACCAAAAAAAGTGTGCTCAACCAACCAATATTGGAACAAATGAATCGACATCAAATGGTGATGGTGATTGGTAGTGTATATATAATACACACCGCTAGAGTAAAAACTCGTATGAAGTGAATGAAAAATAAATTCGCTGAATCGTATATATACCTAATATCGGGAATATCGGGAATAGTTGTGTGAGTCAAAAAGTTTTACATTGGATAGAAAAGACAAAGTTAAACACTATATAAAAATAAAGACCCATAACAATATTATCTTAAAGTTTTGGTATCAAAGTAATATCTAAGGTCTTATATATATAAGACTAATGTCATATAACCATATGAAACCACAATCTCCCAATGACCATAATCATGCCTATAACCATAACCCTATATATGAAAATATATATAAACTCATCACCTAACAAGCCATTACACTAAATTCTACATCAATATTGTATATCAGGACATTAAACAATTTATTCCATTAAAGAAATCATTAATTGACCAACCACAAAAATATAAAGCTAAGGAATTAAAAAAGAAGAAGCTATCATATCAAAGCAAACACAAGCTAACTTTGTTATTCACAATGGCATGAGATTCACTTTGCTATCTTGGCTTTTATGTAGTTCCGGAGATTATTAAGCATACCAATCAATTATTTATTAAGGCACAATATTAAAAGTATTAAAATACATATTTTTTTACTGTGTGTTTATGAACTCGAGAGTTCCGATCAAACGTGAATAATGTTTTTGAGTATTCATTCAACATTTATCTTTTTGCACTCCTCCAAAAAAATAAAATAATTTCAAAGCCAAAATTTTATTTTGGATTAATTTATTTCATATATACATTGGATCAAAGGAATGAACATAAATGAAAAACAAATCAATCTTTTAGATACCAAGTTATCATAATTTGTTGTTGATAACTATATCAATGTGGTTGTTGTGGATAGGGTCAATATCCAATTTCGCCCGGTTAAATACAGTTGTTTTGTTAAAAAACTAAATAAATATAAATAATAATAATATATATATATATAAAATAAAATAAAAAATATGTTTTTGATTGATGGTAGTTTTTTTTTTTATTTTAATTATACCATGAAAAGAAGGGAGAATCTAATTTGTTATCACACCCTCCTCATGAGTCCAAATGTTTTGTACATATTTTCATCTCCAGTGTGTTATTTACACTCTTCACATGATATGTCAAATAAGAAAAGGACATTTTATAATTTTTGTTGTTAGAGAAGGTATAATATTAGGAGCACTTTTTTATAATAATTTGAATAAATACCTTGAATTTACGCTTATATGACGTGTCTCAATGATTTGTCAGGAAAGATATTATTTTAATGATTAGAAGCAAATGTTCCCAATAATAATATTTTTGTAGGGAATGATACGATCTTAATAGTTAACAAAAATATTCCTGGTAATAATTAGCATCAATAATATGAATAATATATTATGATTTGATCAAAATCTTTATGTGACGGAAAATATGATTCTAGTAATTACAATGTAACGATTTAATTTCTATACTATGTTTCACCTGGACAAATTCCTTCCTCATATATTTCATTATAATTAAAGACTAGGATTTCAGTGGTATCTTAAAGAGCCTATGTAAGCACAAAACATCTCCAATGCAAAACACATAACAAAACAAATTTGGAAACCTCTCTTTTTTTTATTACCAGAGCACACATGCAAAAGGAGTCACTTTACTATCCTTCTATATATCCTTTCAGACTGTCTTGCTCCTGAAAGGTAAATTCTCTTATTCTCTCTGCTCCTAATGTTATTCATGCTCATACTCTCTTCTCTTATAATATCAAATGTATGATCCATTGATATGTTGTCATTCGGTGATTTTGGGTTTGGATTTGTCATTGATATGCTCAACACTTCTCTTTCCTTTTATTTGGGATGCCATTATCTTAATAATTAGAAAGGTTTTTCCGTAGACTTTAATTATATTTTAAAAAAATATATATATATAAAAAAAATAAAAAATTATATTATTTCTTTTATAAGTATTGAATACTATGTCAAGTTTCAAACTTGCTTGATAATCAAAATACAGCCTTCATAGGCTTTTTATTCTTTTTTTAAAATTAATAATAATAAAAAATAAAAATTATAAAATTATTTTTGAATATCATATCAAGTCTCAGATTTGCTTGATAACTAAATCTCTTATCATGTAGGATCTCTTAATATTAATATATATATATATATATATATATATATATCTAAAATTTAGGAAATAATAATTATCAAACTATTTTTTTTATAAAGAACTATGTTATCGATGATTTTTAAATAAAAATACGTAGGAGTGAGGTACAATCCTCATTGGCCAAAAAAAATAAAAAAAAAATTGTTTTTAACCTATTATTTTTGTATGTGTTTTTTATTTTGTTTGATTTTTTATGGAACAAAAAATATTTTAAATATTAAATTTTATCTTGCACATTTTATTTTGTATTGACTTATCCATTGGTCTGGTTTTGAAAGTGATAGATATATGGTATGTTATTCTCTACTACTTTTATTTAATCTAGTATGAAGGTTTTATTTGACTTTTTGATTGGTTTGGCTTCTAATTGTTTATTTCCTAATATGTATTATTTTCATATATTTATCATAGGTATAGTGTCTTGTTGTATTGTTGATATGTGGGTTGTAATACCCAAATATTTCTTATATTTATAAATTTGGTCCTTTTTTGATGAAAACAACTTTTATCTTATCTAGTCTAGAGATAGAAAATACTATCAAAATTGGAAAATAAAAACAAACAATAAAAAAAATGAAAGCCGAAGTTAGCTAGAGTCTTATATCAATATTTTTATCAATGAAAGTCTAACCTTCAGGATTCAATACAGTTTTAATAAGATGTTATATGATTTTAATTCTAAGAAATAATCAATTTTGATAAGTAAATATTTCTTATCCAAGTGCAATCATAAGATAAAACAATTATTATTAAGAGAAAACAAATTTAGTCTTGATTATATTATATATATATATATATATATATATATATATATATATATATATATATATATAATTCTATTTAAATGATAAAAAAAAGTAAGTACTACAAACTAATATTTATTAGTTTTTCTGTATTTATCATCACTAAGGGTCGGTAGGTCAATTTTAGTGGCGAAACTTGGACAAAAAATTTAGGGGTGCTAAATTAGATTTTTATATATAATTTTTTTTAATTAATAAAAAACTCATCATTTTCTCTCTACATTTCTTCTCTGCTTAAAAATTTCACTATCATTTGCTATTATATCATGATACCAAATCATTGAATACCATTTTAGATAAGCCTTTCCTATCTTATCAATTTGATTTGGTGGGTATTGTGAAATCTGAGGATGTTTTTGGGAATCACGTTCTAATGAAATTTTAAATTCATTATATATAATTTTAGGAACTTTAGAGATTTGTTTTTCATTATCTTAAGTTCTAGGTTCTTATGAAATTTCTCAAGTTTAGTTAATGCAATTTTTTTCATCTTTATCACAAACCTTTTTCCTTTAAAAAAAGAATTAATTCTTCTGCTCTTTATCATAATCTTTCTAATATAAATTTATCATCATCTCTTCCTATAAATTCAAAACTTTAAAAAATTTACCATAGGGAAGAGAACACAAAATTCCTAAATTTCATAATTAAGGGTTATACTAATTTGAAAAAAAAAATATAAGTAGGATTCATACCAATTTCATAAGAGAATCCTAAAATTATAAGGGATAAACATCCTAAGAAGAATCATAAATCTAACATACATAAATAATTATAAGATACTATGATAGAAAGATCTTATAGTAAAAACAAAACCTAATCTCTTTTATAAATCAATGTTTTCATTAAATTTTTTATTTTATTTTTTATTATTATTTTCCATAATATAAACTTAATATAAATAATGTATAATTATAATTAAAAATATATATATAAATATATAAAAAGAATTTCAAAAATTTTGGAGAAGTCGTGGTTCATGTAACTGTGATGTTCTGCTAACGTTATCAATGTTATTTCTTTCTGCATTTCTAATTTTATTCTACCAAAAAATAAAATAAAATATATATTTTCAATTATATAATTCAGAATATATTCATATTTAAGATTGCACATTTTAAAATACAAAATTAAAAGTGTATTCCAAACTTTATATTCATAAAATACAATATTTGCATCTTAAATTACATACCAAAAGACAATAATTTATGAGATGTAGAAAAAAAAAACTGCCAATTATCAAATTAACAGTGTACTGCTTTTCAAAAGATAGATGTCTTATCTTATAACGCATTAAATTGTATAAAAAAAGATAACTATTAGCATTAAATAATAATAGAAAACAGTTTTATATATCATTTCAGTTTTTCAGCAAAATTTTGATTACAAAAATTATTTTCAAATGTCAAACACAAAAAAAAAAATTAACTTTTTTATTTCAATTTTTATATTGTACTTTTATTGTATTGATAATCTTATTTTCATATTCATTCTATTCATTAAATATTATACTTCAAAAAATTAATAATAATATATATTTTTTCTATTATTATTCTTGAATATTTTAATGTTAACTACTTGTTTTTAACCAACAACTTAGTTAACGAGACAACTGAAATCATTTTAAAGTAGAAAATATAATTAAAAATATGACAATATATAAATTAAAATAATTAATCTACAAATAAAATAAATAAAAATATTCAATTTTAAAAGTAACGAGACAGACAATTCAAAATTGTAAAAATTTATGTATTTAAAATCAATAAATATATTAATTAAAATAATTAATAACTATGTTTACTTTATAAAAATCATACTAACCAAAAAAATTCATAAAATATTAATTCATATTTATTATTTTAATTCATTTAAAATAAGATTATATTTTCTATTTATATATTAACAAGAAATAGAAATTTAAAATATAATTAAGAAGAATATTTGGGAAGAGAAAGTTTTAAAAATTACATTCGTAGATAAAAATAATTTTTCTTTAACTATTTCCTATAACTTTAATCTAATAGTAAGGGTTCATTCATTCCATATTTAATATCAGAACAACCAATTTTCATATGCTATAAATTTATAAGAAAGAAAAACAAAACAAAAAAGATATGAATTGCTATAAATGACAAAGTTATATTTTTTAATATTAAAAGGTAATTGCTACAGTCATCTGTGTTACGTATTTAAATATTGTGAAATATATTTTTATTTTTGAAAATTAAAAGATTTTTTTTTTTCAAATATACCGTTTTTCTATAGGCTCTTAGCTAGTTCGACTATATCTTCTCAGTTTCCACCTGAAAATCCTAATCCCGTTTTGCAGGTCAGAATCTAAACAGAAGAAATAATCTCTAAAACAACAAAGTGAAGATCTAAACAGAAGAAACCTCTTCCAAATTACCTTAATATTCTCAATAATCTAATATATAAACACCTTGAATCTTCGAAAATATACTTTACTGTGTACAGAAAACCTCGCTTTCGGTTTGGGGAGTTTATATACGAAAGGTATATCATGAATCTAACACCTTTTTTCTCTTCATCCATGGCAGCAGAAGAAACCATGGTAGAGTTGAAGCCACAACCCAACAAGAAACAGAAAACTGGAGGAGAGAGAGAAGATGAAAGGGACTTGCTGAGTTTGTTACCTGACGATGTTCTTCTTCACATTATGCATTTCATGGACACAGATACCGCAGTTCGAACCTCTTTCTTATCCAAACGATGGAACAACCTTTGGAAATGTCTCAAAACTCTCTGTTTCCGACGCCGCGACTTCAACAACGTAGTCAGCTACAACCAATTTATCTACCACGTTGTCTCCCAGAGAGACACTTCCATTCGTTTGAACCGTCTTGATTTGGAAGCACGCATCATAGCACAAGATCTTCTCAACCTTGTCGTTCCTCTTCTGCATTCTGTGCCACATTTGGGAATCCATCTCGATCACATATCTTCTAAAAGATTTTACTGTCTCATACCTCAAATTTTTGCTTCACACTCTCTCACATCTCTCACTCTCGCTCTCGCAAACCAATGCGTTCGTCGTGTCTTTAAGCTTCCACATTCTCTAGAACTGCCAGCACTAAAAACCTTGAATCTCACCAATGTCTCTTTCACCGCAAGGGATGAGTGCGCTGAACCCTTTTCGTCCTGTTTGTTGTTGAACAGTTTGGTCCTTGTGAGGTGTTCTTTGAGCAACCCTGCCAAAGTCCTCAGCATATCAAATCCAAACCTTTCTCGTTTCACCATGAAAAGGTACTCTGAAGTGAAGTACAAGATTGTGCTTTCTACTCCGAATCTCACCCATTTTGCTATCAAAAGTTCAATATTCTTTAGTGAAGTCTCCTCCACGTGTGATCTTGCACTTCTTGAAGAAGCCAACATCGACATCACTTGGTCTGATTCTCATGCAATCGTTCATGGGTTGCTGAAAATGTTATCCTATGCAAAGATATTGGCACTCTCTGAGTATATCCTTACAGTAATACTAGACGTGAGTTACTTTTGTTTTGTGCTTTTTTCTCCCCTTGTTTGCATTCTTAAGTCAATTTTTTTAATATGATCATAATCCTTTTAGTTACGTTGCATAGTATCCATTAAAACATGTGTTGAGTTTTCTCTGATTGTGTAGGGTCAGCTATTTCGACCTCCAAGTATTCCAATTCCGTGCTTTGTTAGACTGGAGACATTGACGGTGGAAAACATTCAACAAGAAGCTTTCGTGAAGGAATTATTTCAGAACTCTGAACCGTTCTGAACTCTCGTCTAACCAAGTAGAGATCATAAGTTTTTGAAATATAGAGATACAAAACGAATGGCAGAATAATAGTCTGCCCTAAGGATGAATGTCTTTTCCATGTTATAATGCCTGTATTTGTATGGTAAAAGAACAGTTACCATTAGATGATAATAGAACACAATTTTACATATGATTTCTGTCTAACATAAAAAAATAATTTTATATTTATTTATTATACTTTTATTGTAATGATAATCTTATTTTCAATATTTACTTTATTCATTAAATATTGTACTTCAAAAAATTAATGGAAATAATATTTTTATTTTATTTTATTTTTTCTGTTACTATTATTATTTTTTATTTTACTATTACAATGTTAACTTCTTGTTTTTAACCAACACCTTATTAAAGCAAATCACAGCACCATTTTTTAAATTTAAACAACAATTAAAAATATTGTCTAAAAAAACAACAACAACAACAACGGTGGCATTAATTTTAGGCACAGTTTTACCAACAATGCTTTTATTTTCCTAAGGCCGTGCTTTTTAGCCAATACGGTATTTGATAGTTTTATGTAACATATTTTAAAACAAAAATGCTATGTATTTTTTATGCAATGAATATTTAATTGTAAAATTTGACAAACTTTTTTTTTATATAAAATTTCCTTTTCAATGCATACTAAATTATTTCCTTTTTTTTTTTTAAGTTACATCAAATCTTTCTTTCATCCATTAAAGTGTTGCCACATAACAAAACTTTGTTAAAAAATATTCTATTTAAAATTATTGTAGTTATGTTTAGAACATAAACGTTTACCACAAAAGTTATAGTTAATATAGTTAGGATGTAATTATTTCTACTTAGATCAAGTTTCATGATTTGATTGTAACTTGAACACCTACCTTCTACCACGAGATAATTGATGCAACTTGTACAATTTAATTATTATTGGGTCACATGATGATAATTTAAAATATGTAAGACTATTACCAGAACAAGCCCCTAAATCAAGAGCAAGAGAAGTTGTTCGTTAAGATTAATAACTTTAGAGCATGAAGTTTCGTTTCGCAAGTTTGACAACATCGTCAGGATTAGGATTGATTATTGTGTTTCCAAGGTATTGTCCTCCTTGGAGACTAAAACTCTATCACAGTTAAAAATAATTGCATAAGATACCAATTAACTTTTACTTTATGTTTATTTGAAAAACTAATAAATATTATTATAAATTTCAAATATCTTTTTAATTATAAATATAATTATATTCATTATTTTAATGTGTTTAAAATATAATTATATTTTCTATTTCAATATTTATACAAAAGAATAGAATTTTAAATTATAAATAAGAAGAATATTAGGGTAAAGAAAGTTTTGAAAACTGCATTCTTATATAAAAGTATTTTTTTAACTATTTCCTATAAGTAAGGGTTCATTCCATTTTAATATCAGAAATATCTATTATCGTATACTATAAATTTATAAGAAAAGAAAACAAAGAAAAGAAAAGTATGAATTGATATTGATATAAATAACAAAATTATATTTTTTATATTAAAAAGTATTTGCTATAATTGTTTGTATTAAACATTTGAATATCGATAAATATATGTTTTATTTTTTAAAAAATAAAATAAATTTTAAAACTAGATACACCAGTTTTTCTACTTATTTTTTTAAAACTAGATACACCAATTTTAAATTATATTTTTCTACTTAAGAAAAAAACATTTTTTCTACTTATCGATACACCAGTTTTCTACGATTTTCATAGACTCTTAACTAGATCGAGTAGTTCTTCTCAGTTTCGATCTGAAAAAACTAATCCGGTTTTGTAGGTCAGAGTCTAAACAGAAGAAATAATCTGTTAAAACAATACAGTAAATTTAAATGAAGTTATCTCTAAAATAACACGTTCAGAATCTAAACAGAAGAAGCCTCCTTCAAATTACCATAATATTCTGAATTATCTAATATAAACAGAAAAAACTGCTTTCTGTTTCCTTGAATTGAATCTCGCATTCGTCTTTTAGGGAGTTTATACATGTAAGGTATTTTATTAATTTAACTTCTTTTTCTTTTCTTTTCAACTAGGAGTGATCAGGAATTATATCTTCAAATATTCTTATTTTATATTTAAATAATTGGATCAGATTTTATATCTAAATTTATTTTTTTTATAAAATTAGTTTGAATTTTTTAAAATTTATATCCAAATTTTTAGATCAAGTTTAAAATCTAAAATTCATTTTTTATAAAAGAAATTTAAATTGAATTTTTTAAAATTTATGTTGTCGAAGACCGACATATATTTGAATTTGGTAGAATTTCAGATGGAACTGACTCGGTTGAAGTTTGGCGGCTGACACGACCAAATTAGGTCAAATTTTTGTTGGGATTGACTTGACCGACTTTCGGTTGAGCCAACTCAGCCGATTGCTCGAGACTTTACCGAATTAAGATTGAGATTGACTCAATCGAATTTGGCTGAATACGACCACTCGATATGACTGAATACAACTAATTTGGACCTCAACCAAATTATTGTATTATTGTAAGGAAAAAATAATATTTTTTTTAATTATTTAAAAACATAATTGTTATTTTGTAAAGATGCTACTTTTATATATATATATATATATATATATATATATATATATATATATATAAAAATTTAAGTATAGCTTATACATTTTTTATTTAATTTTATTCAGGTGATAAAAAAATTAAGTCCATTTAGGCCACAAACTAATACATATTTATCATGACTATGCGACATATAAGTTGGTCAATGTTGATAGGACAAGCTTCTTATTGCTCCTTCTTATAATTTTTTCCTTCCTCCATAATTTTGTTCATTTTAGATCGTGTAATTTGTAATAAAATTTTATATTTTAAAATATATAATTCAGAATTTAAATTGTACTTCCACTACTTGAAAACGATTTTTTTAATAATATCTATAACAATATATAAAGAGATTTCCTCTTTTGTGTCAGTATTTTAAAATTCTAATTTTATCCTTTAAAATATAATTATTTATTAAATTTTTGAAAATTGACTGTTATTTTAGAAGTTTTTTATAAAACGGTTTATCTTAGTTTCTTTTTTTTTTCTTATTTATCAACATTTATTTTCTCATTTTTTCTGATATATTTAACTTTATTTTTAATAAATCTAATTTTATTTTATATATTAACTTAATAACATTATAATATCATCACATAATATAATATTATGCATATTTAAAAGATACGTAAGCGTGTGATAACGTTTGTGTTTACACTATTATACATAAAAGGCAGTTATCCTAAAATGACGTGATATATTGAATAAAAAAATTATGTAATATCTGATTTAAAACTAACTAAATCTTCTAATATCTATTTGAAATTAACGAGATTTTCTAATATCTATTTTAATCTATTTTTAGTTATAAGTAAGATCTTCTTTTTCTGTCAAAGTTTTCGTACTTGCAGAGCTTGAAATTTGCTATCTTCGTCTCTCCCAAAAGCATTTTTTGTTTTAGCAAGCGCTTCACTTGGTTGAACTCATTCTTCTGTCTAAACCATCTTTCTTCCAGTAAGTTAGTTTTTCGAAGTCTTTATTTTTCTCATTTTCTCATTAATTTTCTCTTAAATCACTTCAAATTTACTTTTCTTTTGAAATTTAAACGCTAATTTTCATCACTTTCTGTTATAAACGCTATGAAATTTATTTTGTCATATTTGAATTTATCTGATGGAGCATAAATGACATATGATAGGCTAGAGAAATTCAAACTTTAAAACATAATCATTGCATTAGTTAGAATCTTGTTTGTTTTAGGTTACAGGGCATTGAATTGATATGTTTTAATATGATATAATATTGGACAATGATACTATAAATCTTATTTTTTTTATTTTCATCTTTTATAATTTTATAGTGACGTATGTTATTATTAATGTACTAATATTTTTTTTTTAAATGAATCAGTAATCCACATTAAGTCACATCAAAATTAAAGAATAAAATTAAAAAAAATGAAAGTCATAATATAATTTTTTTATATTATATATTGATGTTAAGGAAACTGATCCAACGAAACTCATTCAACTTTGTTAATAAAAAAAAGAAATTAAAATTTGAAGAATCATTCTAATTATTAAAGAATGAGACTAAATGATTCTTGTGAAAGATTTCGTCTTCATATTAGATGATATTAGATGATCTTGATTTGGATTCACGTATCTTTTGTAGAAAGAAATAAAAAAATCTTCTTCATTTTAATTATAAATATAATTATATTTATTGTTTTAATATATTTAAAATATAGTAATATTTTCTATTTCTATATTTATAAAAGGTTAAAAAAAGAAATTTAATGTTAAAACAGAAGAATATTCGGGTGGAGAAAGTCTTAAAACCTACATTCTTAGGTAAAAATAATTTTTAACTATTACCTATAAGTTTAATCCTAGTTTAATAATGATGCAGAGATTATGTATGTACATATTATTTTATTATTTTACTCATACTTAATACATCTTATCTATAAAATAATAATATTTTTATAACGATATTAATTTATAATTTTTTATATTAATAACTTTAATATATATATATATATATATATATATATATAATTTCTAAATTAAATATATACCATAACAATTATATATATTTATTATATTTTTAAGAATTATCCTATAAATCTCAAACTAAAAATATATTAGTGTATCGGATCTCCCTAGAATCACAGGTTTAATCTAATAGAAAGGGTTCATTCCATATTTAATATCAAAACAAATTTATTAGAAAAAAAAATATGAATTGATATAAATGACAAAATTATATTTTTTATATTAAAAAGTATTTTCTACAATTATTTGTGTTAAACATTTATTGATAAATATATGTTTTATTTTTAAAATATTAAATTAAGTTTTAAAACTTAAGAAAAAAAATAATCCGCTTTTGTAGGTTAGAATCTAAACAGAAGAAATAATCTCTTAAAACAACACAGTAAATTTAAACGAAATTCTCTCTAAAACAACACGGTCAGAATCTAAACAGAAGAAATCTCTTTCAAATTACCTTAGTATTCTCAATTATCTAATATAAACAGAAAACACCGATTTCAGTTTTCCTTCTCGCATTCGTTTCGGGAGTCTATACATGTAAGGTATTTTCATGAATGAATCTAAGACTCTTTTTTTTCCTTTCAGCCATTGAAGAAGAAAAAGAAACCATGGTAGAGTTGAAGACAGAAACCAACAAGAACCAGAAAACTGGAAGAGAGAAAGAAGATGAGAGAGACATGCTCAGTGAGTTGCCAGATGATGTTCTTCTCCACATTATGCATTTCATGAACACAAAAACCGCAGTTGGAACCTCTCTCTTATCGAAACGATGGAACAACGTTTGGAAATGTCTCCCAACTCTCTGTTTCAGTCGCAGCGACTTCAAAACCCTCGCCAGCTACTACCAATTTGTCCACCACGTTTTCTCCCACAGAGCCACTTCCGTTCCTTTGCATCGTCTTTATTTCGAAGCATGCGACATCATAGCACGACAAATTTTTCACCTTTACACTTCTCTTCTGCATTATGTGCCACATTTGAGAATCTTTCTCTATCACCAATCCACAAAAAAGTGTAATTATTCCATACCTTTCATCTTTTCTTCGCCCTCTCTCACATCTCTCACTCTCATTCTTTCAAACCAAAATACTTGTCGTATGAAACTTCCACAATCGCTGAAACTACCAGCGCTCAAAACCCTGAATCTCACCAATGTCTGTTTCACCGCAAGGGACAGTACTGATGAGCGCGCTGAACCCTTCTCATCTTGTTTCGCGTTGAACAGTTTGGTCCTTGTGGGGTGTTCTTTGAGCGACAATGCCGAAGTCCTCATCGTATCAAATTCAAACCTTTCTCGTTTCATCCACGTAAAGTACTCTGAAGTTTCTCGTTACAAGATTGTGCTTTCTACCCCGAATCTCACCCATTTCGGCATCAGAAGTTCTGAAGCCTATGATGTCTCCTCCACGCGTGATCTTGCACTTCTTGAAGAAGCCAACATTGACATCACTGATCGTGCTTCTCGTGTAATCGTTTTAAGGTTGCTGAAAATGTTGTCCTATGTAAAGATATTGACACTCTCTGAGTGTGTCCTTAAAGAAATACTAAGTTTGAGTTACTTCGAACATTCAAGTGGTCGAAGAATAATACCGCTACGCTTTGTTAGATTGCAGACGTTGAAGGGGAAAAACACTGAACAAATAGAAGTGTTTATGAAGTACTTTCAGAACTCTCAAAAGACAGAAGTTGAGGTCATAAATTTTTGAAAGTGGTATCCTATTATATCCTGTGTTCCATACTCTTAGGTAAAGAAATACTTTTACAAATTTTAATTTTAATTCGTTTTATATTTCCCTTCTTCTTCAACAAATTATTAGATGTGTTATAATGTATTTGTCTTTGGTCGCACGGTTTATCCTAGGCGTCTATGTTCATATTTAGCTTGAATATCTTCATTTTGAAGAGATAACTTGTTGGTAAAATTCATATATTAATAATATTTCCACCGAAATATTTGTCTAATATTTTGTTTGGTCAGCGATGTTTGAAAGAAAAGGAACATTTGAACTCGCAGAAAACCTAGTTATCAAATAGCACTACAAGAAAAACGTTTATTACTAATGGTCCGAATCTATCGATAATAACCATAATCCGTTGATAATAATGTTTTATCAATAAACTTTTGACAACAAAAATCTTTTGATAAATATATCCTTGATAATACTTTATCGATAGATTATGTCAATAATTATCGACGAATATATCTGTCATTCATTATACCGCCGGTAATAGTTTCATTTTTTTCCTGCAATTAATAAGTTGGAGTTCACACAATTGTGTAAATAGATAAGCAAGATATATAAATGAAAGACAGATAAAACTTCCCATTTCTTTTAGATGTTTTCGATATATTTTTTTTTCGTTCGAGTGTTTCCTTACATGCCAATACTTTCAAATTTCCTGCATTTCTTGCATGTCACTTTGTAATGTAAGTTACAGCAGTACTGAACTCTTTCATTGAATGCCACTTTAAATACAATGAAGAATCTAAAGTGCTTAATTTGTTGTTGCTTCTTTATGCTGCATCAACATTTTCTAAATACCTTGATTCTTGAAAATGAATCACGTAGTGTTTTTATGTGATTTAGGCTAAGAATGGTTATTTTGGAAGAAAAGAAATGAATCGATGTATACAATTATTTTCAAAAGCAATTCAATAGTAAGGTCAGAGGTTATTTTTCCATTGAAAATTAAACCAGAAAATTATTGGTTCTCTTGTTATGCAAATATATTTTTATTGTACATTTTTTATACCGAATGTTTTAAGAGTGACATCGCAGAGTATTCTTTATGAGTCCATTCACATTTTATTTCCGGATCAAACTAACGGCGATAACTCTTTATATTTGTAGGTTAAATTATGTTTTTGGTTTCCATTTTTGTAACAAAATATCAATTTGGTCCATTTATTTTTTTTATTTCAATTTGATTCCTATTTTGGAAAGTTTAATGCAATCAAGTCCTTTTCGTTAATGGGTGCCACGAGTCAATTCCTAAATATTTTGAATTTTTTATTTTTTATTTATTTTTTTAAATTTTTTTAAAAAATTAAAAAATATGTCAACTAACATCATGCCACGTGACAGTGATAATGCACATAACATCATTCCTCTATTCTCAATTTGGTCTCAGTATTTTAATTTTCATCTCAATTTAATCCCAATTTTTGTAAAAATTATGCAATTTTGTTCTTCTCCAAATTGAAATCAAATTTAATTTCAACATAAATGTACACAAATATTTCTATCAAAATTGATATTTCAAGTAAATATTTTTAACAAGATTAAGTTTATTTTAATTTATATTTTACATTAAACTTTATTTAAAACTATTTTAATAGAAAATAATGCTAATAACAAAAAAAATCATAAATTATATTGATATTTTATTACATCATACTTTAATATTGTTTTTTATTTGAATTTATATTTTAAATAATTACATATTTTTAAAATGTGTAAAATTCAATAATTTCTATACAAATGTTTTAGTTGGTATAAAAATAACAATTATATAAATTTTAAAAATAAATTAACTAGTTTATGTAACAATCAAAAACAAATAAATTAAAAATTTGAAAACAATTTTAAGTAAAATTGAATGTGAAACAAATTTAAATAAACTTAGTTTTGTTAAAAATATATAATAAAAATATCAATTTGAATAAAAATATCAAATTTAATAAAAATATTTGTATAACATTTATATAAAAGTTAATTTTTGTTTCAATTTGGAGGGGGACAAAATTGCACAATTTTTACAAAAATTGGGACTAAATTGAGATAAAAATTAAAATACAGGGACCAAATTGAGAATGAAAAAATGACACCTGACATAATAGTGACATGTGACACAATGTCAGCTTGGCACGTGACAAATTTATAATTTTTTTAAAAAATTCAAAAAAAAAATTCAAAAAATTCAGGAACTGACACGTGACACCCCTGACACGTGACACCCCCATTTAACACCGTTATTACACCACTAACGGAATTGAGATTTCCAAAATAGGAACCAAATTGAGATAAAAAAAATAAAGGGACAAAATTGATATTTTACTACGAAAATGAGGACTAAAGACATAATTTAACCTTATTTGTACTATCTTTTATGTCGTTGTTACTTTAAAAATATTTTTAATATATTTTAAAATTTAAAAATCAGTGGTCATGAAAATATTTGAAAATACAGTATAGGAATAGTAAATAAAAGTTTAGAAAAAATCTAAATTTAAGTCTACTGTTATTGTGATTAGGAAATTTTACTCCAATTTAATTAAAATATTCCTTCACATGTAGTTCTATTTAAAAAATATTTCACTAATTTTTATTGTTCTCTCATATTAGTTTGCCATATATAAAATAAGTTAAAGTTTAAGAAAATCTACCGAAACATATTTATATAGAATTTAAACACAATATTATAATTATAGTGTATTTGGATTGCAGTAAAAAAAATTATGATCGGTGAATGAAACGAAAATCTCATTCAACAGAAAAAATTCATACTGATGTTTTGAAAGCAACCCACACCTTAGTACTCAATGAAACAGAAAAAAAAAATGTCAAATATCATTATGTGATTTTCAATGTAAGAAAATTGTCAAATATAATTATGTGACTTTCAATATATAAAATGAACACACACTTAATATAGGGATTATGAAAAAGTTTTAAACACTATCGAGCGTTTAGAATTACTATGGTATTTTCGATAGGTAATCTAATTACAGAAAACATTATTTCATATTTTGCAACTTATGATATTTAAATTATCTTACTAATTATTTGAATTTGAATACTTTAACATATCCAAATACTTTGACATTTCATCTTTAATAATTATTTAACAATTATGTGATCAGCTTAACCATATTCACATAATCTTTAGCACTTTATTTTTTATTTTTAATTATTTCAATCTCGTATAAATTAGGCTTAAATATACAATCTAAAATCTAAAATTTATGTTTTAAAATACAAAATCTTATAGAGATGGAGGTAAAAATTATAGAAATACTGAAAGAAATGGCAGAAATAGTCTACCCCTGAGGATGAATGTCTCTTCTATGTTATAACGCCTGTATTTGTATAATAAAATAACTGTTACCATTATATGTTAATAGAAAACAATTTTATATATAAATTCAGTTCTTAAAGGTCTAACATAAAAAATAATTTTATATTTATTTATTATACTTTTATTGTGATGATAATCTTATTTTCAATATTTATTTTATTCATTAAATATTATACTTCAAAAAATTGATGGTAATAATATATTTATTTTATTTTTTGTGTTAGTATTATTATTTTTTACTTTAATATTACAATGTTAACAACACCTTATTAAACCAAATGTTTCAAATACATCTAGCACAATTAATTTTAAACTTAATTGAAAATAGTCGAAGATATAAAATATAATTAATAGTATATGAAACACATGATAATATAAATTAATATAACTAATCTATAAAGAAAGCAAACAAAAGTATTTAATTTTACAAGTAACGAGATAAACAACTCAAAATTATAAAAAAAGTATGTATTTAAAATCAATTAATATATTAATTAATTTAATTAATAAAAAATATAGTAACTGAAAATACTCATAAAATACATTTAAAAATAAACATATTTAAAATTATTAAATGCAAACAATGAAAACAAAGTGGACCATAATAACAATAAACATTTAAATAATTGCATAAGATACTAGTTATTTTTTAATTTATGTTTATTTTAAAAACTAATAAATATTATTATAAATTTCAAATAATTTAAATTATAAATATAATTATATTTATTATTTTAATGTATTTAAATATAAATATATTTTCTATTTATATACTTATAAAAAAATAGAAATTTAAAATATATAAATAAGAACGATATTGGGGTAATCTAAAATATAAAAAAATAGAAATTTAAAACATAATCCGGTTTTGTAGGTCAGGATATAAACAGAAGAAATAATCTCTTAAAACAACACGGTAAATTTAAATGAAATTATCTCTAAAACAACACGGTGAGAATTTAAACTGAAGAAACCTCTCTCAAATTACCTTATTAATCTCAATTATGTAATATAAACAGAAAAAACCGCTTTCAATTCCCTTGAATCTCGCATTAGTTTATACATGATGTAAGGTATTTCATGAATCTAACACTTTTCTCTTCTTTCTTTTCCTTTCAGCCATTGAAGAAGAAAAAGAAACCATGGTAGATTTGAAGACAAAAACCAACAAGAACCAGAAAACTGGAAGAGAGAAAGAAGATGAGAGGGACATGCTCAGTGAGTTGCCTGACGATGTTCTTCTCCACATTATGCATTTCATGAACACAAAAACCGCAGTTGGAACCTCTCTCTTATCGAAACGATGGAACAACGTTTGGAAATGTCTCACCACTCTCTGTTTCAGTCTCAGCGACTTCAAAACCCTCGCCAGCTACGACCAATTTGTGAACCACATTGTCTCCCAGAGAGACACTTCCATTGGTTTGCATCGTCTTGATTTCGAAGCATGCGACATAAAAGAAGAGCTTCTCCACCTTGTCCCTCCTCTTCTGCATGATGTGCCACATTTGAGTATCCATCTCCATACCCGTTCTCTAAACATGTTTAATTATTCAATACCTTTCCTCTTTTTCTCACACTCTCTCACATCTCTCACTCTTTCAATCGATCGGAGTCGTCGAATCTTTATTCTTCCACAACCTATACAACTACCGGCGCTCAGAACCTTGAATCTCACCAATGTCGGTTTCGTCGTGATGGACAGTGATGAGTGCGTTGAACCCTTTTCTTCGTGTTTGGTCTTGGACAGTTTGGTCCTTGAGTGGTGTTATCTGACAAACCCTTGGAAAGTCCTCAGCATATCAAATCCCAACCTTTCTCGTTGCACCATGAAAAGGTACTCCTTCAGGCTTCTACTTTCTACTCCAAATCTCACCTATCTCGCTATCGGAAAATCAATGTTCCCTTGTGAGGTCTCTTCCACGTGTGATCTTGCACTTCTTCAAGAAGCCGACATTGACATCACTTGTGATTCTCATGCAATCGTTCTAAGGTTGCTGAAAATGTTGTCCTATGTAAAGATATTGACACTCTCTGAGCCTGTCCTTAAAACAATACTACTTGTGAGTTACTTTTTCTGTGTTTTCTTCTTCCTTTGTTTGCATTATATTACGTGATTTTTTTTTTTTTTGAAGATATTCATAATCATTTTAATTGCATTGCATAGTATCCATTGAGTTAATGTTATTGTGTAGGGGGTGCTAGAAGATGAAAGTTTTCAACATCCAAGTATTCAAACTCCACGAATTCTACCTCCGCGCTTTGTTAGATTGCAGACATTGAAGGGGGAAAACATTCAACAGACAGTAGTTTTGATGAAGTACTTACTTCAAAACTCTCAACTCACCGAAGTTGAGGTCATAAATTTTTGAAAGTTATATCCTATTTTATATATATATCCTCTGTTATACTCTTTTTATACTCTTAGGAGAAATGATGGGTTGAAACCTACATTTGACCACTTTTTTTACCACCTTAAAATTAACTTGTAATCCAAGACAAATTAACTTGTAACCTATGAAAGTGGTAAAAAAAGTGGTTAAATGTGGGTGTCAACCTATCATTTCTCATACTCTTAGGTAAATAAATACTTTTACAAATTTTAATTTTAATTCATTTTATATTTCCCTTCTTCTTCAACAAATTATTGATTGTGTTATAATGTGTTTGTCTTAGGTGTCTTCATATTTAGCTTCAATAAATGAACTTTATTTTGAAGAGATACGGTCTATTCTTCTGTTATGGCAAGTATTGCTTAGGTTAAACTCTTCAAGCGGAAATGATACATCAAAATATATATATATATATATATATATATATATATATATATATATATATATATATATATATATATATATATATTTTGATAATTTTTCCACTCAAATATTTGCCTAATCTTTTCTATGGTTAGGAATGTTTGAAAGAAAAGGAACATTGAGGAAATTGAAGTCTTAGAAAACCGAGTTACGAGATAGAAGTAAAGGTAAGAACTGGATCAGTGACAACTAACTTCATTTTTTCTGCAATTTTGTTAGATTTCAATGAAATTGGAGTTCACACACTCGTGTAAATAGAAAAGCAAGATATAAATGAAAAGGACTGATAAAACATTTTATTTTTTGTTTTAAAGTTTTGATTGAAGTTAAAAGATGATATTATATAGGGTTTTGAAGTCAATGTTGTACTACAAATGACTTTATGCACTTGCCAATAGGTCACAACTAAATAACTCTTTTAAAACATGTTAAATGAAGGGTTTTTGGACTTATAGTTCACACACTTGAGATTGTAAAACCTGGTGGGTATAGTTGGATTCTTGTAAAAAACGAAATGAGAATAATGAAATTGTTAGATGTAAAGTATGGTTAGTTGCTTAAAGTTTTTTACAAAGATTTGGTAATGATTTCTAAGAGATATATTCACTAGTATTGGATGCAACAACGTTTAGATATTTAATTAGCCTAGTTGCACAAGAAGATTTGAATTTACATCTAATAGATGTTGTTACAGCCTAAGACTATTTGTATGGTTCTTTTCAGACTCATTGAAGGATTTAATTTATCCAACAAAGCAAATAATTCTAAAGAGGATTATTCAATAAATTTGAACAAGTCCCTTTATGAATTAAAGGGATAAGGATGTATGCGGACAACCGTCTTAATGAGTACTTGTTAAAGTAAGGGTATAAAAATGATCATATTTGTCCTTATATTTATATGAAAAGATCCAAATATGAATTTGTCATAGTTGTTGTTTATATAAATGACATAAACATCAATGGAACTCTTAATGAGCTCACAAAGGTGATTGATTCTTTAAAGAAAGAATTTGAGAGGAAGGATCTTAGAAGGACAAAGTTTTGTTTAGGATTACAAATTTAGTATTTAAACAAAGGTCTTTTTGTACATCAAGAAGCTCATATAATGAAAGTGCTTAAAAGGTTTTATATGGAAAGACTTTCAGGTAAGCGTATCCCGTTAAGAAGAACAACGGTACAAAAAAGGCAAAAATGTTATCTAAAAAAATTCAATCATACCTTAATACGACTACTTAGTTGCTTTATGTTAAGTTGCTTTTAGATTTTGTGAATCGCATTGAACGTCAACCAATTAGTCATGTTTGAGATCGATAATCAACATGACCGATCGGTACATACTGTACACATATCTCACGTTATGAACCCATTCACATTCAGTATTCGACGATGCTCAGACTTAGGTGTGCATATGTTTTCACTAATAAATTTAATGTGAATATATATTTGATAAAGACCCTTTTAGACCTCAAGAAAAAGAGGAAGAACTTCTCTAGTTATACTCGACCCGCTATAACATTTGTTGTAAATTTTTTAGCAAGATATAATTCTTCACTTACAAAAAGACATTGGACTAGAGTAAAACATATATTTCATTATCTTAAGGCCACTATGAATATGGGTTTATTTTACCCAAATGATTCAAAATCATATCTAATGAGTTATGCAAATGCAAGTTATTTATCAGTTCCTCATAATGGTCAATCATAAACAAAATATTTGTTCACATGTGGTGGCACAGTGATTTCATGGCGATCTATGAAACAATCCATAACAGCAACATCGTCAAATCATGCGAAAATTTTAGCATTACATGAGGCAAGTCGTGAATGTGTTTGGTTAAGGTATGTAATTCAACATGCACGATAAACTTGTAGTTTATCTTCGGAAAAAATGAAATAAGCAACTATATATGAAGACAATAATGCATGCATTGTACAATTGAAAGAAAAATATATTAAATATATTTAAGGAGACAGAACAAAACATATTTGTCCATTTTTTTTTTTCACTCATGATCTTCAAGGAAATGGTGATGTAGAGATCCAACAAATTTGTTCATGTGAAAATCTAACAGATTTATGTCTAAAGTCTTTGACAAGGAGAACTTTTGAACAATTGATTCACAAGATTAGAATATGTTATCTTAATGATGTAAGTTTACATAAGGGTGAGAGATGGAAGATGTAATGAACAATATTACATTGTAAAATATATTGAAATAAAGTTTTAATGAGGCACATCTTATCAATGGACATTAATTGAGAAGTATTATGAATTAATGGTTGTTCATTGATATAATTTGATACGATTAGTAATATGATTTATATGTTATATGATTGATTACTATAATTACTCATATGATATGCATGCTCGTATGAATAATCACTCTTTATGATGCTCAATATATGTATTAATTATTTAATTTATACCTTTTATGGATTACATTTTTTATCTATAAATATAACTCACTCTTCCTGTTAGTGATAACACAAAGTTGTTCATCTTTATCTTTTTCTCTCTATAATTAGCTTTATTCTATAACAACTTACTATTGATAATAAAATAAGCTAGAGAATGAAACTTTTATCAAAATCAATTTAAAGAGAAAATATAAAGAGAAAAAAACATAAAATTAAATATAAAAGAAATTTCAAATTTTAAGTATATGTTTTTTTTTAATTTCTCATCCAAATAACATATTTTCTCGGTTTTTTAAATTCTGTATATAAATACGTAAGAGTTGAACTATGAAAATGACTAACCCAAATACTATTTTGTTTTAATCGTTCTTAATGACGATAATTTTGTTAAAAACCATTTACATACTTAGAACTATGTTAGAAATTCACTTGACAAACTCAATTGTTTTGATAAATTTAGCCTTCAATATCTTCTGGATTTCTTCTTGAATTGTGGTGATGTTTTGATTCTTCAGGAATTCAACTTTCTCTTCCTTAAAAGCTTTTATTGTTGACTTGTTAAACATTACACAACATCCATGACATAGTTCAACATCTTCATCACTATCTTTCTTACGATTAAGATAATCACCCAAAATCTCTCTAGCATGAGTCAATTTTTGTTTCTTTCTCCGTGAAAGACTTTGATATCAAAATTCTAAAATTTCATTAGTAATTACCAAAAAAATATTCGTCAGAAATTATTAAAGAACAATTTCGTTAATAATTTAATTGATGTTGAAATATATGCGCATACTGACGAAATTATTCGTCTGTAATTTAAAAGGTTATGGCAATGCAATTTGTTCATATACCAGTACATAGCAAACCTACATATCATAATTCCAAAACATTTCCAAACACAAGACGAGCGTATAAAATAGTTATAAATTAATTATAACCATAAAATCTCAATAAAAAATATGACAAGAATATTTGAACGTATGAAATCATATTTGTCATAAAAAAATCAGCTTAATGTCTTTCACCATTGTTATTTTCGTTATAAATAGTGTTAAGAATATTTACAATAATTATTACTCATAATATCTTATAATCTTAAATTTGGGAGAATAAATCAATCTATAATTACCTAACTTATTCTTAGGAAATCATATCAAAATATACTTATAATTACAAAATATCCTATCATCTAAGTTGGGAAGAACAAATCAATCTATGATTACCTAGCTTACTAAGGAAATCAAATTAAAATATTTAAGGAGACAAATTAATTCTTGATTGACAATATTTCATACTGAAATAAAATCTGAGTTAAGAAAGCATGTTAAAAACAATATGTATAATTAAGAGAGGATTGTGCTTGATCTAGATTTTCACCCTCTTGGTCATTTTGTTGTTGAAGGTCTTGTTGTTATTGTTGTTGTTGAGAGTGTGCCTCTTGTTGAGGGATTTATGGATTTCATTGGTTGGTGTTTGACTATTATTGTTGAAGAAAAGATTGGATATCAAGATGGAGAAATTACATAACTAGGAATTGAAAAGGATTAAAACTGATGAGTCAATCGCCCATTTACCTCATCACTTGCTAAAAGTTGTTGTCTAAGTTGGGTAAGGTCCTTATATTTGGAAGAAGAAGTTGATAATTGTTGCTTAAAGCTATCATTTCCACATGTATAATTTGCATCAAGTTGTTTGGCCTCATAAAGCCTTTTTTTCCACTAATAGTCTCAATAAACATCGAGTCCTAATGGTCTCATCCTACGAAAGATCAAAAGCATTATTCTCTTTTAGTCCATTAGTACATGAAGAAATATCATATTTGACTTATGAAATTCTAGTCTCAAATTTGTTGTACACTACAAGAAAAACATGAAATATGGACTAAAATTTCGATCACTAAATGAGTAAAATCGGGCATTAATCAAAGTAGTGACCGATTTAGTGACCAACCCATATCGGTCACTATTTCCTTGGTCAATAATGCATAATGACTAATTTAATGACCAATATCAATGAATAAATCAGTGACCGATTTAGTGATTGGTGGTGATAAAGGCAACACCTGAGTTTACATGTCTATTGGCACTCTTTGTAATCATTTGGGAAGGGATAGTTGTTGATACAACTTAGATAAATTAGGTTAGGTTTTTAATCAATAAAATAATGGAAAAGTTGAATATGTTAAATTTTTTCTATTAAAAAATAAACAAGTAGAATGGATTCGAAAATAATGTCTGATTTAATCCATGATTTTTTTGACAAAAATCCAGTCACAAAATTGATTACTAATTCAAAAAATAATTTTGGTCATTAATTTAGTCACTTATAATGACTGCCATATTCTGTCACTAAATTTAGTCACTATTTATCATATTTCTAATAGTGCTAATAGTAAAAATTGAAGAATTATTATCACATGGTATATATAAGTCTTGAGGTAAATAATATTAACACAAAAATTTGCTTACATGTGTATTCCATACATGCTCTCTAATAATCCATTCAACATTTTCACTACAATTCTAGTATTTCCTAACATCTAAGATGGTTTATGAGATGCTTTAGCGTTGACGTTTTTCTTAATTTCATTTTAATGCTCTAATCCCAACTAAAGCTCCATATGTAACAATTAGTCAATTAGATCTTGGATATGAGATGTGCCTATAAAAGTTCCTATAAAACTTTCACCATATTATTATTCACAATGGGTCTACTTTAAATAAAACCTAAGTAGTAAACGTTTAATTAATTTTTCACATATAAGCATATTCTTGTATACATGTATTGAATAATAAGTTCAATCATGTTACCTTAAAACGTTGCTGGTAGGGCTTCTGATAAGATGGAGGTATTGCTACCATGTCGTCCAAGGCTTAAAATTGTTGCTTAATACATGTATTGTGTAAGGTCTAATACATCTCAGCCAAATTGGATTTGACACATCTCACCCAAGATTGACCCTAATACATCTTGACTATAATAATTTGGTGAGTCTAGTCTTGTTTTCTTGGTGTAAGGCCATATATTTCAACCAAGATGAATCTGATACATCTTTGTAATGATAACTTTGTGTGTTTAGGGTTGAATACATACTGGTCATATATTGACTATCTTGATACAAGAGACCAAGGGTATGAAACGAGAAGTATCATACCGGAGAAACCTATACATCCTGGATAGGGACTTGCTAGCTTCGTCAAGACAATATTGAACATGTTTAGATGTTAATCTTCATATTATCATTATAATTATCATATACTTCTTTATCCTGACTTGAAAGTATTAGCAGGTATTCCTCCCTGTTCCTCTCATAAAAGATGTGTGTTGAGAACACTCTTGACATAACATCAGAAAAAATAAAAACTTTCAAGAACAATTCAGCTTCATACACAAACAAGATAGTTTATGAAGCAACTTTGAAAGGAACAAACTTAGATAAAATAAAAAAATCACAAAAATATCATAAATAAAGCAACTTATATAATATAAATAATTATTTAAATTGAATTAAAATATTACCCTCGATTATAAAATTCAAAATTCAATTCTCAATTCGTCCATTCTTAAGTCAATTACTGCTTTAAGTATTTACATCTATACTTACTTTAAAATCCTATGTACATAATAATTAACAAGTTCTGTCATATTTTAGAAACTTCATTGAATTCACACTTAACAAATTGATTAAATTAATCAAAACTTCATACCTTACAAACTAATTAAATTAATCAAAACTTTTGCATTATTTATTATCACAAAAACTTCAAATGTCTTATAAACTAACATTTAGATCTACATTTATGTCTAATTTTAAATAATTATATTATGTTAACTAAGGATAGATTTGTTCATATATTTGTTCATACCTGTTAATGTATTTGTTCATCCTAAAATCATCTTAAATTTTCCATTCATATATTTGTTCATACCTGTTCATGCTTATTCATAATTAGTAAACTAAAGATATTCAATGTGTCAGTTTTATATTAAGATAACAATTACTAGACTGGAATGTTATAACAATAAATGTTTTTATATATGATAATTGTTCAAATGTATTGACTTATCAAAAAGAATATCCTAATAATGATTGTGGTCAACTTAGAACTTAAAATATCTTTCATTTACCAACTTTATAAAAAATATTCATAAAATATCACAAACGAAAATTCAGTCAAACCTACTTCATCCAAATAGTTAATTTTTGTAATCTTAATCAATTTCTTTATTTAAATATCAGTTCCGTACTTTTCATCATTTTTTATTGACAATTACACCATAACCAATACCTTATCTGGTTTCATTGTACTACTGCTCACTGTAGTGCATATATTGATGTATATGTTTGAAAGATTAATATTTATAAATTTAGTAAATACTAATTGTCTATGACTTCATTATATTCTTATTCTCTTAATATATACTTTTGTTATAATATTTTAATTATTTCTGTTTTCATTTTTACATTTAATTAGTGGCGCTCTTATAAGATCGTTCTTTCTTTATCTTAATTTTATTTACTTATTTGATGGATAGACAAAAATTATTGACAGAAACTAATTAATATATATATATATAATTTGATAACTAAATTAATTAAATTTGTTATAAAAAAGTTATGAAAGATGTAACTTAAATAAAGTATTGTATTAATAGAAAACAAAAACAAAAATAAAAAACTATTACATAGATTAAGAATAAAAAACAATAAAAAAAATTGCCTATATAAGAGCGAGCGGAAGATGTGTCACCAAAACAAACGATGTAATGATCCTTCACTTCACTCGGTGTGCGGCGCTTCAGTTTCAAATTGGTTTGGTTTCATCGGTTTCAACGATTCATGGATTCAAACCCTAACCAAACATTCTATAAAGAAATTTGAAGCTGCCACTTTGTAACTGTGACATCTCCGAAGTATAAGGTATTACTTCTGCGTCCCCTTTTTCGTTTTACTAATTATTTTAGAAATGACAGAAAAAAGATTTTTTCTAATAATGATAACTTCTAATAGGGTTTTTTTTTTTCATACTTTAGAAAGAAAAGAAAAAAACACCATGGGAGGTCTAAGGTTTATCCTCAGATGCTAAAATTCTTTAGAAAGAGAGATAGGGAGAGTAAGTTGTTTCTTATTTTTGTTCAAAATGGAATTATTGATTGAATAACTCTAATCCTTTTCAAGAACCTGTTAGAAGGATTTTTTAGAGTATTTATTAATTGGAAAAAGTTCTATATTTTTTATTTCTTTTGCATGCAATGAGACAAGAAACTCTGAAAAACACTTAGGCCTTGTGTGGATACACTGTTAGAAGAGCTTTTGAGTGTTCATCTACTAATGCTGTATTTCCAGTCCTTACGATCTATAAAACAGTTTTCAGTTTTGTCTTGTATCCAAAGACGCTTGTATAACTTGCATGCAATCAGATCCTTTGTGACCAAAGTGAATAACTTGCATGCAATCAGACAATCAGACCCTTTGTGACTAAAGTGACAATAAGTAATTAAGTTTAAGACTAAATGACAACATGAGGATTTAGTTTGAATTTTCTGATTTTCATATACTAATGTGGTATTGTTTTACACCTTTATGAATAAAAATGGTTGTTTGCCCTGTAAAAATGAAAAATATGTTAGAAAGGTTATTAATTTCCTGCAATTTAAAGCATATATGAGATTGAGAAGTATTTTTTCTAACATTTTTATGGTCAGGTATCAACAGTAGGAGAAGGAAAAGTAGGGAAGTTGATTATGAAGACAAGGAAGAAGAGAAAGAGGCAGAGTAGAAGAGATAGAGAAGGGAAGAGGGACAGGCTGAGTGAATTGCCTGACTGTGTTCTGATCCACATTATGGAGTTTATGGACACAAAGCATGCTGTTCAAACCTGTGTCTTGTCTAAAAGATGGAAGGATCTCTGGAAACATCTCACTACTCTTGCATTTAACACATTCTTCTTTAATAATGTTGTCAATTTCAAGAAATTTGTGTCTCACGTTCTATCTAAACGTGATGATTCTATTTCCCTGCTTAATCTTGAATTCACTCGTCGCGGTTATGCTCAGCCCCAGCTCCTGAATAGGCTCATGAAATATGCCGTGCAGCACAATGTTCAACAATTGACAATCTTTATAAATTTGAATTCTAAACCCAGTTTTGAGTTTCGCCCTCACATCTTTTCCTGTCAGTCCTTGACATTTCTTAAGCTTTCTGTTAGTAGTTATGACCCTTTTATGATATTACTTCCAGAGTCTCTGGACATGCCAGCAATAAGAAGCATGCAGCTTGAGTCTGTCACTTTTACTGCAATTGTCAATGACTATGCTGAGCCATTTTCTAATTGTCGCATGTTGAATAGTTTGATACTTGAAGGTTGTTCGTTGCATAATGGTCTAAAATTCCTTCGTATATCCAATTCTAACCTTTCCAATCTGATCCTAGATGGCAGCTTTGAAGCAGGATTTTTCAGAATTGATGTTTGTACTCCAAACCTTAGTTCTCTCACTTTATCGGGTCATACTGATCATCCACTTTTGTCCATACCCAATCTTTCGTCCCTTGAGGAATTAACCATCGAGTCACGTGGAAATTCATGGTATCACAAGACACAGTTACTCATCCTATGCTGGCTGCAAGGGATAACTGATTTAAAGATGATGACAGTGTCTCTGAGTGCTCTTGAGTTAATAGTACAAGTGAGTTACTATGCTTTTACTCTTTACCTCTTTTATTTTTTTCATAAGACATATAATATTCTTGTGTTCTTGTGCCATTTTTTTCCTATTACTCAGTCTTTCAATTAAGAATGTTGATCAAAGTATGTCTTCAATTCCAATTTTCTCTATCTCTGTAGGATCTATCAAAACCTCGTGCAGCGGGCATTCGACCTCCTTCTTTTGTTGAATTGAAGACATTGACTGTGAAGAAGCTACCATATGAAGAAGTATCTGATGATATATTAAAGATATCATTGCCATACTTACTTAAGAACTCTCCAGCGGTCAAAATTGAGTTTGACTTCACAGATTGATGAAAGACATATATATGCTTAACTCTTGGGGTATAAAATTTTTCAAATTATTCAGTTTTACTTTGTTCATGTTTCTGTTTTTCCATGATATGGTGATGCACTTATGTAGCAAGTTATGGATTGTGTTTGTACGTGCCTCGTCTATATTGTGTGTCATCAATTCTTTTTTTTTCTTTTCAATTTAGCAAATGAAAATTACAAAATTTAATAAGCTACCACTATACCACTATGAGGAGTTATTAAGTGGTTGTAATCAGTCCGATATGTTCTGTTTTAAACCTAACTTCTTTGAAGTTCAGGGACAAAAGATATACAACCATCTCTTTTGATTAATTTATGTATCTCTAACTGTAAAATGTGGTTTTGTGTTGTAAAATGTGTCATACATTACATCTTGCTTTTTGGGGTTAAGCTCTGTTAAATGAGTCATTGTTCATTTTCTAAACCTGAGATACTTTTTCTGACTGCAAACAAAATGTTTGAGGTACAAGCCTCCCTTTGTTTGTTCTTTTAAAAGGAAAGCCTAAAGATTCTCTAACCATTTCAAACTAACATTAGGCACCTGATTGATGAAATGCTTCCACCTTGTCCAGCAAAGGAGTCTGTCTTTTGCAAATTAATAATTTTGTTCTTTCAAGTATCTTCTGTGTTCTTTGGGTCCCTGTTTATCTGTTTCTTTCTCTTTCAACCGATTCTTTGTATCTCTAATTTTCTTTAATCTTCATTTCCTTTTCAGTTGTCTTTATTTGTCTACTTTTATCCAAGTCTCTGTTCTTTTCTATTGATTCTTTAATTTGTTCTCTCTGAACTGTGAGGCTTCTTAGTATAAGTTTGTGGATTGTGTACTTTTGGTGAACTTTATTTTTTACCACATGTTTGTATTTCATAGTTTGTTATCGATGTTGTTTTTTAATTATATTCTGCAGTTTTCAAGTATACTTTTTGTTTGTAGAATGCTTTTTTACTATATCCACCATGCTTCTATTATAGACTGCAATGGCATCTGCCGTGTATTCATGGCAGACTTTTGACTAGTCACTGCAAGAAACTGGAATGGGTGCTTAAAAGTTGTAATTGATCTAATTTCATTTGTTTTATGAACTTCGAATTTTTAAATTTAAGTGACATACATTATACATTTTTAGTTGCAATACTTTCTCAGACCTAATTTCATTAAGCATGTGTACGGTTTTGCACCATACTAACTGACTTAATTGCATTAAGCATATGAAGTAGTACCTCTGCATTGCTAGAAAATATTCAGTGTTCTCAGACTTCAAAGCCCAATTCGATTTTCTATTCCTTATCCCCTGTTAATCCAATATAGTTTATATGCTATGTCTTCCAGAAAATTACATGTTTTTTTGGAACTGTCATGTATAATCTGTGCAAGGTAATAATTCTGTTGATTTAACTTTTTATGATTCTTTTGATAAGATAATGCTTAAAGAGATCTAGTTAGCTGATTAACTTAACATATGTCTGGAACTTCTTGTGTTTTAGTCAGTTTCGCTTGCTGTATTATATTCAATAAAAGTAAGCACTCTTAATTTTTGCAAATTATGTTGAAACTTGAGCTTGTATTGGCATAAAATTGTTTTAGTCTAGTTTTTGCTTGCATGGTTGGTGTAGTTATTTGGCATTACAAGTTCGATTTGAAGCCTAAGAAGATTTACCACTTATGGCATGTCATTTTTTTAATTGGACCTATTGAAATGCTTGAAAATTTATTGCTATAGGTTTACTCCCTAATCTAAATTGGTTTTGACTAATTTTTACTCATTCTTGTTTAGGTTGTTGATCTATGCACTCAAAGAATCCCATGCGGCTCAATATGGTGACAGTTTGTTGCTTTCTTGAAGACAGGGCCTAAGGAATGGTTAGGTTCTCAATGTCTTTTACTACATTTTAGACCTAAAGCAAGGAAATTTCATAGCAATGATGGTAGCTGGAAGCTTAGAACTTTTGAGAATTCATCTCTACTGTAGGTTTTCTTTTTCAAATTTTATTTTCCGTTCGTAGCAATGGCTAATTTGAGACTCCAAAACAGGCCTCGAAGTTGAGTTTTGACAATTGAACATAAACCCAAGTATGTGAAGAATCTGCTCTTCAGACTATTAGAATCGTTTGGGTATTCTCTGTTTTTAGATGAAATTTATAAAAAATCATGGAATTTTGTAGTTTTAATTAGAGATGTTAAAATTGATTATATGCGAGTTTAACACGAGTTTGAGCCGGGTTAGCTTAAAAAAAATAATTATTTTAAATGTTGAATAAATCAAACATAGTTTATGTGTTAAATGAGGTCAAACTGAATTAAATGTGAGTTGATATGCAATTCACCAAAATCTATATTAGTTTTTTATCATCTTTTATAATTTTTTTATCATAGTTATTTCGTATATTATTTCATACATTTTAACTAGTCTATATTAAATTGAGATGGATTATAAAATTTTTAGCTTTAACAAAACATGAATTGATTATTTTTAACTTGATGTTTGACATCTTTAGGAATAGTCTCATTTATAATTTTGTAGCTTTTTATTCAATACAAAATGGTGTCTTAACCGTCTTTTAAATCTAATATTGGAAATTAATGGGAATGGATTGTGCTTATATGGAAATTAAAGTGAAGCATTTTCTGTTTTTGTATCGGCCTATTATTATTGGGGATTATTATTGGGGACAATGATATTTTAATTCATTTTTTTTATCTATTTTTAACTTATCACTTTAATCACTATTAGATTATTACATCACTTGAAAGAATCAAAATAAATGATTTAATGATGATTGAAGGAGTAAATTAAAAGTGGATAAAAAAAGTAGATTAAACTATCTTTATCCTATTATTGGAAGCCTCTTTTTTGTTGAAGTGAGGTTGGAATGCTTTCAAAACAACTCAGTAATTTTACTATTTGTGGGCTCTGAATTCCACTAAAAACCTGTGCAGAAATAAACTGCTCATCATTCTAAACTATTTTTCGTTTTAAAGGCAAACTTTACGTGGGTCCAACACAACTTGAAATAATTTTGAGTGACTCTGTTATCATATTGTCAAGTATACTAGATATTCTCAAGTATACCATATAAATAATAAAGCGAAAAATTTAGATATTGTTTTCTTAACAAATTTGTATTGGCTTTGACAATTTGTAATTCATAATTTAATTAGACAACAAAGTTCATAAAATATATAAAAATAAAAAGTAAAAATTGTACATTCACTTTTTTTTCATGTATTTACATATATTTCAATTCTAATTTCATGTTAAAATCAACTCACAGTTATACTCAAATTCTATTCTTAGATGTTTTGGACTTATGATAACTCATCAAATTTCAATTCTTTGGATCATTAACAAGTAAAATCATGTATTAAGTTTAAGAGTCTTAAAGATTACTAATGAAAAAAATTATATTCTCATATAAAAGTTTCATTAGGTATTTAATTCAATTGTAGGTTCAAGAGATATTTTTCAACTGCTCAAGAACCACAATTAAGTCAGGGGTGTTCAAACCATAAGAAGCATTAAGCATAGAAGTTAAATACTAATATTGAAATGGAAAACATATATATTAACATCACAAAATAAACAAAGAATCACTTTATTACATCTAATCAACAAATAGGATTAGCTCTCCGTGATAAAGAATCTAAAGATTACAATTTTGAAAAATAGGAAAGAAATTGAAACCATAGATCAAAATCAAGGCTTCACAAGGTTTTTGGTAGCTGCTTTACGCTATAATGACACCTCTCTTTCGCATCTCCATTTCCAATTTCATGATTCATCTCCTCCTCAATCAAAAAGGACAAAATTCTCTGGATGAAGATGAAAACCCAAGGAGGAGAAGGGAAGGCTTTCCAGCAACACAAACAGTCTTAGGAAACTTCTCTCCAACACCATAAGCAATTCCTAATCGTGAAAACATGGAAGATAATAAAACCCTCATGAAAATATATTTAAATACCCAATTTCGCAACCACACTCACAGGACGACTTGACCTTGCTTGCTGGTTGACTTAGACTTGCTCGTTGGACGAATTAGACAAACATACTAGACATAAGATGATTATCAACACAATATTTCACAAATAAAAATTAAATACTTATCTTTCCAAAATTATTTAATAAATTTTATTTATTTATTTAAATACTAATAAAAAATAAAATTAAACTTAATAAAAATAATAATAATGACAATTATTGATCAACCATTCAAAAGTAAACTAATCTTAAAAAGAATGTGAATGCTTCAATTTAATTTCTATATATTCCCGAGTAAATAAAATTGTTGGAAAGCCACCTAATAAAAGTAGAATGTGAGATTTCTCTCTATTATATTATTATATTACTAAGATGTAATATTGATCGCATATTATTATATTATGTTAATTATCTCTGTCATATCACATTTCGATTATGAAATGACTTTTGAAGTAATCATATAAAAAAGTCAATAAACAAGTTAATAACGAAATGGTACCATTACTAGTGAAACTAAGATCAGAGAAGCAGAGGTTCTGAAAATCCATGTTCTGCTTCTGGTTTTCCATATGTCCCTTTCAGATGGTTTTTGCGTGTTCTCCATGAAACCATGATCACGACTTCTCAAATAATTTCTGACCCTAACAGGCAAAAAGACACCAAATCACCGTTCCTACTTTCCATTCTCTCTCTTACACCATTCACTGTAATAAGTAAACATAAATAATTCTCATAAAACACAATACAAATCAACAC
This sequence comes from Vigna unguiculata, assembly GCF_037176805.1. Taxonomy (NCBI): domain Eukaryota; kingdom Viridiplantae; phylum Streptophyta; class Magnoliopsida; order Fabales; family Fabaceae; genus Vigna; species Vigna unguiculata. The sequence goes on along the minus strand of NC_140795.1, from coordinate 44,810,315 downwards.
AACTGTTGCGGCACACTCTCCTACAATTACCTCGCAACTTATGACAAACTTTTCATCCACGTTCCCCTTTTTAAGAATAGTAAATGAGACCATAGAGTGTCCAAGTAATTTTTTCCTTTTTTTTTTTCTTGTCATTATTTTTATCACTCATAATTCTCTTGGTTATACACTGTGTTTCTAATTTGTCCGACTCCTTTACATATAAATTTATGGATGTAACAAAATAAGTTACATAATTTAATTGGTTTAAGTTGAATAATTATAGTGTAATTAAAGATTGTCCTGTTTTAGTTTTGTGTTAATAATTTTAGAGGAAAGTAAGGTGAATATGTAGATAATTTTTCTACTTTTTTATGGTACAAATTTTTAGTTATGTTGAGTTTATGGATTTTTTATATTTTTAGTAAGAAAAAGAACTTTCAAAGATTTTTTTTGGAAAATAATTCCTTTTTAATCTGTCATGATTTTATGAATTAATGAGTGACTACTTTGAGTCTTAGAGAGAAATAAAGTTAGTACTTGCATTTTTGTACGCATACACAGTTAAAAGTTTCTCATGTTTTTTGTGAAAAAAATTATTATGCTGATAATTTAGTAAATAATGTACATTATTTAAAAAAACTCATATTTTCTGCCAATTTTGTTTTAAATTTTTCTTATAGGAAATATTTATAAATTTTGTTATGAAAAAATATTTGTAGGAAATTTATGCCAATTCTTTTGCAAGATAGTTTGTATAAACACTCTTCACAACAAATTTTGTAGGAAATACTTACCAATTTTATAATTTTGTAAAAAATAATTACCCACAAAGGAATTACCTGTCAATTAAAATTCTTAGAAGAAATAACAAGAAAAAGTCTTTTCTTGCAAAATTCTTAACAAATTTGCAAGAAAAATCTCATGCAATAATATGAAAATTTTTAGTAGTGCTACCTCTATGTTAATTTTATCATATTTTATAATGTTCTACCTCAATTTATTTATTTATATTTTTCTCATGAAAGGTTAACTACCGTAAATAAAATCAAAATACATTTGAATTTTCAAGAAATAATCACAACTCATAGTGCATTAATAATTCCATAAATGATATGTGACTCAACTTTTAGAACTTTAGATATAAAAATAGACTTAAACAATGGATGTTAAATAAAGAAGCAACAAAATGTCTTTTACGATATTCATATTAAATATGCTTTACCGTATACTAACACTTAATTTAATCAAAGATTTTGATCAATAAGATTATTGCATAATCATAAATTGAGAAAAGTTCATTACACTGATATCAACATAGCTACATATCTATTTTAAGGACATAAAAATTTTCTTATCTCATATTTTTACCACCTAATATCTTAATCTATACCATTTAGACAATCAATAGGTTGGAAATATATCCCTCCTTAATTAAGGGTGCAATTCCTATGCATCGAAACTAATGAATATTCCTATAAATTAAAAGTAATAAATGGTTTATTCCAAGTTTGGAATTATTATTTTTTTACTCTTAGAAGATATGCACATTCATCTTTGAAAAGTTAAAGGACATTTAATATCCATTATCACTCTTCATCTAAAAACCTCAAACATTCACTATAAATAGAGGTATTGAGAGAGTGGAAACATACATGAGTAGTTGAGTTATCTATTTACTAAATTAAAAAGTAGTAGTGAGTTGATTATCATTTCAAAGAGACAAGAGAGTTTTTATAATAATTTCCTCGGGAGATAGATATAAGTCATAAGAACACTGGCGAAACTTGAACAAAAATTTAAAGAGATCCAAATTGTATTTGTTATATATAAGTTGTTTTTCTAATTATTATTTTTTTCATTTTTTATATCATTTTCTCTATTCAAAATAAGCACTCATGACAATAGAATCCAAACAATATGACAATAATATATATATATATATATATATATATATAAAAGAGTAACACAAAGTTTATCAATTATAATATATTAAAAAAAAGTTACATTTAGTCAGAGTGTTCCTCTACGTTCTTTCAATGACTTTGGAAATTTTCAATAATTGAATCAGAACTGAAGGTAGTTCTTCCAATGACTTAAAATCTTCAATAATTGAATCAGAACTGAAGGTAGTTCTTCCAATGACTTAAAATCTTCAATAATTGAATTAGAACTGAATGTAGTTGCAATATCCATTTCCATGAAAATCAACTCAATTACCTGTAACAATGAAAACATTTGAGTCAAGCCATCCACTTGGATTTTTACTAAAAATATAGCACAGTAAGCAATATACAACATCTTTTAATAGCGAATACTCTAACCATGAAGGAAATAAGCTAAACCATGTATACTGAAATCTTCTTAGATCTTTACCAGACAATAGATAATTTTCTAGATGCATTTGATATGGACCCCATTTTAGATAAGTCTTTCATACCTCATCAATTTTATTTGGTAGGTATTGCCAAATTTGAATACGCTTCCCCGAATAACCGGATCACGTTCTAAAGCATTTTCAAATTCATTATATGTAATTTAGGAACCTTACAGAGATGTTTTTCATTTTCTTCAATTGTTGGATTCTCATGAAGTTTTACAATTTTAGATGACGTAGATGCATTTTTTTCATCTTCATCACAAGCCTTCCTCTTGAAAAAAGAATAAATTTTTTTACTCTTTACCATAATTTTTCTAATATAAATTTGTCACCTCTCACCTATTTACAGAAAGATAAAATTATGAATACCCAAAATTAAATCTTAAAAACAAGACTCAATATTTTAATAAAACTAATAACTTCTAAATGATTAGCTTCCCTTACCTTAGAGTAGATTCCTAATCCTGCTCTTCCCTTACACAACTTCAAAGCCTAAAATAGTTCTATATACACAAAGAAGAGTTTGATCAAGAATTATAACATGATTTTATTATCTCTAACATATATATATATATATATATATATATATATATATATATATATATATATATATATATATATGCCTAGAGCGTAGAAAAGCTACATACAAGAGGAAAACATATTGCTTCGGAAAAAAATGGTAAAAAATGAACTTACTTAAAAGAATAAATTGTTCGGTCCAAAATGTTCCTTAACTCCTCAATTTTGTCGTAGTGCAATTTGATTTTGAAAATAATAAGAAATTGATTGTGAAAATTGAGATGGAAATAAGAAGACAAAAAGAGATAAAGGTACAAAAGAGAGATAAACCAAATAAAGAAGTATAAGAAATTATAATAGAGAGGAAAAACATAATTTTTAAACTTTTAAAAAGCTTTTTCAAATTAAATAAAAAAAAAGTAATAATGTATAAATATTTTGTAAACTATATAAAAAATAAAATAAAATAAATCGTTGGGAGTCGTGGCTCCCTATCACACTTATCTTCCGCCAATGCGCAAGAAGAGAAATTGTGATGCAACTTGGAACCCACCAGAGTGTAGTAACCAACAGTCTGCTACATATGTGGATTATTTGCCTTTGCATCTGCACATTAACATGAATCATGAATCAATCCTGCATAAACATAAACATAAGGTAAAGGTACATTCATTCAGCCAAAACCCAAAAAATCGAAACAAAATCCAAAATCAAGGGCAAAAACAATAATACGACAAACATATAGCAATCCAAAATCATTCATTCAACAAAAACCCAAAATCAAAACAGAACCTATGATGCTTCGCTAGATAAAGTTAAACACTATATAAAAATAAAGACTCAAAATATCATTGTCTTAAAGTTTTGGAGTAGAAATAGTGTCAAATATCTTTATATGTGTAATATTAATGTCACATATATATATATATATAGAACCGCAATCTCTCAATAACTATAATTCATATATAACCATATATGAAAGAATATATAACCCATCAATGGTATTAGAACCCATGGTTCGGAGTGACTGACCGTATAACCATAACTATAACCATAACAAAAAGGATCACCGAAGTGTCTGACCGCATAATCATAACTAAAACAAGGTCATCATACACCTGAAAGAAAATATACCATATGAAAATGAGAAAAGAAGAGACTCATCCTTGAGGAGAAATTGTTGAGAATAATCCAAGTGTAAGTCAAAAAGTTCCACATTTAAAATAGACAAAATTAAATACTATATAAGAATAAAGACCAATAACACCATTATCTTAAGATTTTAAAATAAAAATAAAGTCAAATGTCATATATATATATATATATATATATATATATATATATATATATATATATATATATATATATATATATATATATATATATATAAGTCAAAAAGTTCCACATTTAAAATAGACAAAATTAAATACTATATAAGAATAAAGACCAATAACACCATTATCTTAAGATTTTAAAATAAAAATAAAGTCAAATGTCATATATATATATATATATATATATATATATATATATATATATATATATATATATATAGTGGCGGAACTTGACCAAAAATTATAGGGGGGCCAAATTATATTTGTTATATATAAATTATTTTTTTAATTAAAAAAATTAATTTCTTTTAATTAAAAAAAAATCAATTTCTTTACATTATTTTTTTATTCAAAATAAGCACTCATAACAATAGAATCTAAACAATATAACAATGGATAATTTTCTAGACACATTTGATATGGACCCCATTTTAGATGAGCCTTTCGTACCTCATCAATTTAATTTGGTGGGTACTATCAAATTTGAAGACGCTTTCCTGGATCACGTTCTAAAGTATTTTCAAATTCATTATATGTAACTTTAGGAACCTTAGAGAGTTGTTTTTTGTTTTCTTCAATATTTGGATTCTCATGAAGTTTCTCAATTTTAGATGACGTAGATGCATTTTTTTCATCTTCATTACAAGTCTTCCTCTTGAAAAAAGAATCAATTCTTTTACTCTTTATCATAATTTTTCTAATATAAAATTTTCACATCTCACCTATTTACAAAAAAGATAAAATTATGAATAATTAAATCTTAAAAGCAATACTCAATATTTTAAGAAAATTAATAACTTCTAAATTATTAGCTTCCCTTACCTTAGAGTAGATTCCTAGTCTTGTTCTTTCCTTACACAACCTCAAAGACTAAAATAGCTCTATCTACACAAAGAAGAGTTTGATCAACAATTAAAGCATGATTTTATGATCTCTAACAGATAGAGATATGCCTAGAGCGTAGAAAAGCTACATACAAGAGAGAAACATATTGCTTCAAAAATAAAAAGGAAAAGATGAACTTACTCAAAAGAAGAAATTGTTTGGTCCAAAATGTTCCTTAACTCTTCAATTTTGTCGTAATGCAGTTTGATTTTTAAAATAATAAGAAATTGATGGTGAAAATTGAGATGAAAATAAAACGGGAGAAAGAAATGAAGGCACAGAAAAGAGAAACCAAATAAAAAAATTTTCAAAATTATATTAGAAAAAAAAAACCTAATTTTTAAATTTTAAAAAAGATTTTTCAAACTAAATTAATATAAATAAGGTAATAATATATAAATAAGTAATAGTATATAAATATTTTTTTAAAAATATATAGAAAATAAAATAAAATAAAAATCAATTAATATAAATAAAATAATAATTTATAAAAATTATTTTTTAAATATATAGAAAAAAATAAAAAAAAATGGTTGGGGGAGCCGTGGCTCCCCTGTCCCTTCATACTTCCGCCAATATATATTAGGGATGGCAATTAGGGCCTGGCTCGTGGGTCTGGCCCGCAGGCCTGCAGAAAAAATGCGGGGCGGGCCAGGATAGTGAGCCCGCAGACCCGCGTGGGCTCGGCCCGCATAGGCTCGCGACCCGCACGGGCTAGCCCGCGGCCCGCGCGGGCCGGCCCGCAAGCCCGCATAAAATTAAAATAAAAACTTGCACTTGTGTATATTAATTACTTCTTTTATGGACTCTTGCATTAACATTTCAAATTCTTGTATAACTGGAAAAGACAAGTATTATGTAATTTTTAATGTGCTAAAATTTAAAGAATTCATTGTGTATGTCTTAGTATGAATATGATGAAAATGTTGAATTATCAATTTATCATCTAATTTATCAAAGTCTTTACTTAATTTTGTGAATTTCTTAAAGTTTTTCAATTTTAAACATTGAAAGTTTTATCATAAAAAAAAATAAGAAAAATAAAAGCGGACTCGTAGGCCCGCGGGCCAACGTATATGCGGGGCGGGCCAGAGTATGCGGCCCGCATAAAATGTGCGGGACGGGGCGGGCCGGCCCACGGTGTGCGGGCCTTATGCGAGACGGGCCTAAACGGGGCGGGCCGACCCGCATTGCCACCCCTAATTAATATATATATATATATATATATATATATATATATATATATATATATATATATATATATATATATATATATATATATATATATATATATATATATATATATATATATATATATATATATATATATATATATATATATATATATACAATGGCGGAACTAGGTGATGACCAGTGGGAGCCACGGCTCCCCCATTTTTTTTTTTGAATTTTTTTTTATATATATTTATATATTTTTTAAAATTATATTATATATTATTTATATTAAGATTATATTCTAAAAAATTATAATAAAAGATAAAATAATAAATTTTAATAGAGACATTAATTTATAAAAGAGATTAGGATTTTTTTTTCTGACTATAAGATATTTTCACTATGTAAATTATCATGAAAGTGTGTGAAAAGAGATAAATACAAAGAGATAGATTGGGAAACAGAGATTGACAACACATAGATTGAGATTGATGTATACATTCTTGCATTATCTCTCATAAATCAAATGTTAGTATCTTATTATGATTTATTTTAGAGATTCTTTTATGAAATTGGTATGAACCCTACTTATAATTTTTCCTAAATTATTATAACCCTTAATTATGAAATTTAGGGATTTTGTGTTTTTCGTTACCTATGGTAAGTTTTTTTTTTTTTTTAAGTTTTGAATTTATACCGTGTTACTTATTTAATTAAAGTAGTATGAGTTTTGTTATGTTTTGCATTGTGATAATTGTGATTTGTGAATATAAATTTTATTTTTTTCTAAATAGGTGAGAGGTGATAAATTTATATCAGAAAGATTATGATAAAAAGTAAAAAAAAATTGATTCTTTTTTTTTAAAGAGGAAGGTTTGTGATAAAGATTAAAAAGAAATGCATTTACGTTAAGTAAACTTGAGAGATTTAATAAGAACCAAGAATTTAAAACAATATAAAACAAATCTATAAAGTTCTCAAAATTAAATATAATGAATTTAAAAATTCATTAGTACGTGATATGCTACTTACAATATAATGAAGGAGAGAAAATGAAGAGAAAAAAATAAATAGTTTTTCTTTTAAAGAAAAATTATATATAACAAATCTAATTTGACTCCCTATATTTTTAGTGCAAGTTCCGCCAAAATATATATATATATATATATATATATATATATATATATATATATATATATATATATATATATATAATCACAATTTCTCCATAATCATAACTCATATATAACCATAACCCGACCGTTCAGGTGGGATGTCGCTGTAGCTCCGTGAGGCTTAGCTGGAAATAGCAGCACTGACCTAGGGTAGTAGCGAGGTAGACACGAGTGGTTCTACAACCATTACAGCGAGAGGGACACGAGCTTCGACGTCGAAGGAAGTGTCGCGAGCTCGTGTGGTTGCGCGGAGGAGATTTGAGGGGCGAGAATGAAGACCTGATCCGATAAGGGGGTTGTTGCCTGCTGCCTGGACGAAGCTTCGCTGGAATCTCGTTAATGATCGAGTGCGCTAGGTTTGAAATCAGCGTGGTTGGTGGGAAAATTGAGAAGAAGGATGTAATTTGTGTGTTTGTGGATTCTATTTGAGGAGAAGAAGGAAAGACAAATTTTGCAGCTGGAAAGCTATAAGAAGCAAAATGCATGAGAACAGAGAAGATGAAGCGCTAGAATATGAAAAAAAAAGGTTTTGCCAGAAAAGAAAACAAAAGTTACTACATCGTTTATTATGACCAATGCATGTCGTATTTCTCGTAAATTTTTTTTAAGAAATAAAGAGATATAGATACTATAGTGGTGCGATGTAATATTTAACGTATTACATCGCCTAGATATAATAGAGTAATATGATATTCAAACATTTTGAAAATGCTACCGCCTTCCTCTTTACATTGATTCCGCTCCAAATCCAAATGATGTTATATGTAATTGTTATATATATATAATTTTTTACTAGTGATAAAATGTATCTATTTGATTCTAATCATACATGGTAGCAAAAACATCTACGTGAAATAGTAAAAGAGACCTTATATATGAGAAGGAAGAAAAAAAAAAAAACTTACTATAAGTAAAATTATAATTGGTAAAAAAATATTTAATTATCTTCATTTTACCATTATCTATTACTATCTAATTGAATATATAATGAAATTCAACTCTGGAAAGTTATATAAAAAAAAGTCATCCAAAATTTAAAGTACAAAATATATTTTAAAGAGATAATGAGAACTAAACATGAATAACGATATGCTCTAATTTAATACTTAATATAACTCAAGTTTCAGCGAAATTTAGAATTAGTCCTTCATCAAAACTTTTGACCAATTTAGTCCTTCATCTTTCAAAACAAAATCTTTTAAATATTAAAGACATTTTTTGGAATATGAGAAGATTGACTAATGATAAATATTTTAATATTCAAAGGAATATATTTTCTTGATATATGGTGTTAAAAGTGAGTTTTAAGCCTAATTCAATTCCACAAAACCAGCTTGTAAGGTGAGGATTGCACCCACTTATATATTGTGAATTAGTCTTATATCTAGCCGATGTGAGACTTCCAACATATGGAGTTCAAAGTATGAAATTATTTTCTTGAAGATAATGATAAGTTTTTATCATAATAGTTTTTTTTTTTTATTATGTGTGCAATAATTTTACCATGGATTTGGTTTGGCCCCATGTTTTTTTTTTTTTTTTAATAAAATCTTCAATGTAATGAAAGTGATGCCTAAACATGAGCTTAGTGAGAAAAAAAAAAAATCAAAGAAGCCTATATCTAATGCAATCATTTTGTTGTCCCATATTCACTACAAAAAAATTTCCTTAAATGGCAACCAATTTCAAAGATTAAAAATAATTTCTCATTATGGTTTTAAAATATTTACTATTATAAATAAAAAAATTATAATTAATAATTAATTAGACTATAAATTAGTCACTAATATTAATTACCAAAATTTTGTTAAAAAAATTAGTATTTAAATTAATCACTAATTATTAACTATCACATCTCCTCATCATTCATGAGACCCGCAACCAATTCATCTCTTAGAGCATTTGCTTTAGTGAGAGCATTGGAATGGTCATTATGCATTAATCAAAACATCCATCCATGTAAACCCGAATGCGCTTCTTCCCAGATTCTTCTTGTGGAAAATATTTGGGTTTATTGTGTTTGAGTTTTAACACTAAAATTGATTCAAAGTTTTAATAGTAATCCAATAAATACTACAAATACAAACCTTCGGGGATTTCAACTTGCATTTTATGTAACAAGAACAAAACGAAAATGTTTATACCAGACAATGACAGTATTACTCTTCAACGAACCCTAATTGATGCGTGGAATAGCTTTTGAAACACTTGTGATACATAGCGAATCACAATTCAGTATTACTCTTCGTGAAAGAACCAAGATTTATAAATCATGGCGGAAAACAAAAGGGCAAAAAAGAGAAATACGAATCAATGAAATAATAATTAAATTGCAAAACAAATATTTAAATTTAAAATAACATAAATAATTGTAACGGTTAACACAAAATGAAAAATATTTCTAACAATTTATATAATGCAATAAAATAATTGCTAATAAAAAACACTATTTTTTAGTGTATGGATTTAACTACTTCACTGTTTTACTCTCTTAATTTAATTAATTAATAGTTTAAAAGTTATCTATTTTAATTCCATATATTTATCACATTAAAATGATAGTTAAAATTAAAATGTTAAAATTGTTAAATTGATGGTCAATTTAAGTAATGTCAAATCATGAGTAAAAAGCTATTCTTTTTATTGGCGCGAATTAGGATAACGCATTTAGATATTGCCACGTCATTTGCTATGTTAAAATCCGCAACTTTAATGACATTTAATTGAAAACTCAAAACCCATTTTTAAGAAAATAAATTAACAATAAAATAAACTAAATTTAAGACATAATAATAATAATAATTATAATAATAAATAATATCATGCAGGAGTTTTCTAACCACACAATTTAACTAATGGATAACAATAATTTTTAAATTAATATAAGTTATATGAACATAATTCAAACTTTAATATCGATAATTATTTTTTATTAGCAGGATTGTAATGATTGTTTATCTAATTATATATTTAGATAGTAAAGCAGTAGGTTAAGATATTCTGAATTTACTCATAACCAACTTATTACGTAATTATTATAAAAAGTAAGAAGTTATGATGTAAGTAGGTAGGTGAGGACAAAACACAATGATCCGCAGAAAAGACAAAAATTATTATTAGTTTACCATCTAAGATTTCCCACAAAACTAGGTTCCTCTCTCCCTTCAAATCCATGTTCTGCTGCTCCTAGTTTTCCGTTTCCCCATCGCATCTTTTTCCATTTTCCATTCAAACAAAACCAGCACAACACAAAACCCTTTTCTTCCACACTTTTCCTTTCTTCTTATATTTATTCAACCACCATTCCCACACCAACCATTTTCAAATTTCAAATTGCAACCAACAACAACAACAACCCCAATTTCTCAAATGAACATCGTACTACTCCTCTTTCTCCTCGCATCATCGCTCTCTTCAGTTTCCTGCACCGCACGCGCTCAATCTCTCTCACCGGAAACGCTCAATGACGCCGCCGTCAAAGCAACGCTTTTCTTGTCACTCGTCATCTTCGTTTTCGCCCTTCTCATCACCGCATTCTGCTTCGTCTTCATCCGCTGCATATCCAACCGAAACCACGCGCTTCCGCAAGTCACGCGCGGACTCGACCCGCGCGTGCTCGCCACGTGCCCCGTCATGTCATACTCCGAGCTCAAACTGAATAACCCCAAAGCGGCACAAAACGCCCCGTTTCAATGCGCGGTGTGTCTGGCGGACTTCGCCGACGACGAATCGCTCCGGCTGCTGCCCAAGTGCGGTCACGTGTTCCACGCGCGCTGCATCGAGGCGTGGCTGGCTGCGCACGTGACCTGTCCCGTGTGCCGCAGCGACGTGAGCGCGGAAACAGGGGATGCATGTGCGCGGCACGTGCTGGAGGAGGAAGATTCTGTAAGGGACTTTGGTGTTCTTGTTAGGTCGCATTCTACGGGTCACTCTCTAGAGGGCTTTTCCATCAAAGTTCCTGAGGAGGTGAAGAAGAAGGTTCTAGAAGATGGCGAATGTGGAAATTCCATGAAGATGAATCGTTCAGCCAGTTACGACGTCGTTGTGGGGATTGAAGAAGGGGGTGTAGGTAGCAATACTGCTGCTGCAACTAATAATAATAACAACAGTTGGGTTTTGTGGACTTCGCAACCTATTGATTCTGGTGGTTCGGGGATTCCGAAGTTTTGGGGTGCTTCAATGGTGAGAGAAGATAAAGAAAAAGGGAAAGTGAAAGAGTTTGAGGGAAGAACATTTTTTGATTGTGAAGTTTGATTTAGTGTGTTTTCTTTTGGAAGTGATGAGGAAAAAAAAAATAGGTGTTGGGGTTTGTTGTACAGTAGGGGTAGGGTTTTAAAAGGCATTAATTTTCTTATTAACACGTAGTTTGATCTCAGATAGATTAAAATGTATAGAAAATTCTAACTATTGATTCTCAGTTAACTTTTTTTTTTGGATAATGATGGTTTAATCTGGACTTGGGAGTTGACTTAATAATTGGTTTTCTTAATTGATTGGTAGAAAATTAAATAGGAAGAGTTGTTTAGAAGGTTCTTTTGCTTCTGCAACTTATTGTCGGCATCTATTTAAAAATATACAGAAAATACAATTTTTGATTGGATTTGACCGGAGAGTTTATCCGTTCAATTCTGAATTGGGTCTGAAAAGATTTGATATTATCCGATTGACGAAAAGATTTACGGCATGAACTGCACAAATCTTTCGAGATTCAAATATTTTATTTTGTTCTGAAACAAAGCGTGAAAAACTGAGTTTTATCCGTGTATTATAATATTCTAATCAAGTGTACAGGAGATTGAACATAGATAATTATTAAATTATTATTATTTGTTATTATTACTGTTATTAAATTTGCTGCTAGGATTTTATTATTCTTATTCATAAATGATTTGCTCTTGTAGTTACATAATTATAATTATAATTATAACAAGGAAGAGTAATACCATATAATTATTAATACACTCTGTGTAACTTATATTAATACATTGTCATCAAGATAAAGTAATTCTCAACAATATTTTTAACAAATATTAAAGGGTTAAGTTTATACTTTTTGAAGTTATATGTAAAATTGGAATTCATCTCTCAATCAAATTTTAATATATTTTAATTTTTAAACTTTAAAATTGAATAGATATAGTCGTTTTAATTTAATAATATTATTTTTATTTTTGTTTGTTAAACGGTATTTCACAATTATATTTGAGTTAAAACATGTCAAAACAATACAAACAATTCAAACGTCATCTTAAAATGTGTTTGAAAACGTAAAATAAAATTAATGCAGTTAGGTTAAAAGAATTATATTCATTCATTTTAAAATTTGAGGACCAAAATGTATAAAAATTGAAACAAAAATGAATTTCAATTTTATAGCAAAGTTTAGGAATTAAAAACATATACAATCCAATATTAAAAACTAAAATTGTCAACAAAATAACAAAAATGTGAGTTGCATTCTTAACATGCACCTAACCATCACATGACTCCTTTTGAAAGACTCACATGTCTTATGTATATCTTAATAAAGACTAACCACCTAGTTCATCTTAGATAGTCTATACTAACCAAGTTTGATGCACAAATCCCCTTAACGTCTTTATATATATATATATATATATATATATATATATATATATATATATATATATATATATATATATATATATTAATGAGTTAATATGCTTAATATCCTTTCTATAGATTGATACCATCCACAACTAGGATTGTCAAAACGGAATAGGCCCAAAGGGCCAGTACGTTGGTCCGTAAAAAGAAAAAAGCGAGTCGGGTTAGAGAGCAGAACCTACCAACCTGTACTAACTCGACTTGCCAAGCCCGCCAGCACAGCGAGCCAACCCGTGGGCCTCCTATTGCGAAACACTCTTCTCTCTACAACATTGACGAAAACTCTCTGCATCATTTGGGGTTATATATGTACGCACCTATAACATTCAGTTCAACTATAAGTTTTTTAGGATTTTATCTACACCAACCAACAATCGTAACAAAATTTTTGTTTTTTTGTTTTCTTTACTTTACTTACATTGTTTATTTGCAGGTATGAATCTCCTTAAGCTTTACATATTTATTAAATGATTGTAATATTTTTCCTACAACTAAATATTAGGTAGAACTATTTTCAAGTTTTTTTTTTGTTTTTCGGTAAAACATGTCCATATGTAAAAGCATGTAGGTCTATCTTGTTGGACTGATGAAAATAACACATCTTGAAGAGTCCCACATCGCCTAGCTTATCTCTCTTCTAGTAGAGTGTTGTGAGATGTAGTTAAATTCTTGCTTTGGAGGGTGTGAGTGTAATTGGAGTCAAAGGGTTGAGAGTGCTTTCTATGTGTTGTATAAATTTGCATATAGTGATTATTCTCTGGTGGTTGTGGTTTTTCTTCGATTTTGGGATTTTCTGTTATATTCTCAACGTTGTGTTGACGCGTTGAATCTGCAGTTGGATTTGTGGAGGTGCAAGTATTGTGAGTCATGCTAGATCTACAATGAAATTTGTGTGTGGCAAGATGTATTCATGCGTCATGGATGTATTCATGTGTCATGTTTTTCTAGAACCTGGGAAATGTTTATGTGGGCATTCTAAACGACTCTGAAATAGGTTTGGAGAAACTGGACTTAATTGTTGGTAGGAATTTTTGTTATGTTATGACTTGGTTTTAAATATAAGTTCTTAGATCTTCATTTTGATTATATGTTATGACTTGATTTTGGACGTGATATTAAAACTTCATTAGATTGTTATGTACATTAATTTCATTTGAATTTGTGTTGGTAAAACTTTATTCATTCTAACTTTATTGCCATTAAGTTACAATAATATAAAAAAATTATAAATATATGTTACATACGGATTTATCGATGGGAAATGCCATTCATTAGTTACATACGAATTTATTCAATAAGTAAAATCTACATTTATTATATACGGATCTATTTTCATATGAAAAGGTATTCAGAATTTCATACGAATTTATTTCATGGATAATGTCCTTAACTAGGTATTCAAAATTTCATACGGATTTATTTCATGGTCCTTAACTGTTACATACAAATTTATTTCGTATGTAACATTACATACAGAATTTTTTCGTATGTAAAATTATCGACGCCTATTTTACATACAAATTTCTTTCCGTATATAATTCGTCAAAATTATTCATTTACATACATATTTAAGACCTAACATACAGATTTTATTCGTAAAAAATTGAATTTTTTCTGTAATTCTATATATATATATATAAAATGATTGTCTTAGTTAAGAGACTTCTTAGTTCCATGTCCTATTTTACTTTATGATTGATTATAAATCCATCTATAAATTGGATTCATTAATAAATAATTATATGCAGGGGAAATAATGCCAATAATTGTTATGAGGTGTAGTGTCTCATTTCATTGTTGTTTACGTGTCCAAATGTTGTTTAAGTGTCTTGTACTACAAGGTACAAGCTCTTGCTATGTGGCGTTTAGGCAGTGTGTGAGTACTAGATATTTTTGGCTTCAATGTTCACATTATTATGATGTTTTCAACCACTCCAATTCAACAACAAATTTGACGCCAAATGTAGTTCAAGAATTGGGACCAGGAGAAACGTGATTTTGTTCGTAGAAGTGATTGAGAGGGATAGGGCGTGTTTGGTAATGTGAAAATAAGGAGAAAGAGAAGAAGTAGTGAACGTATAAAAGAGTGATTATTTGATAGGAGAGAAAGCATAGTAAAATAAAGCTTTATAAAAATAGTAGGACATTTCTAACATTTGTTTTATTACTCTAATATATTTTCAATTAAAATAAATTTATTTTTCAATTAAATAAGACTATTGTACATAATATTCAAATATTTATAGAACTTGATCTTTAAAATCATTATTTAATATTGAACAGATTTGTACCTACTATGAGTGAAAGTTTGAGATTTGGTGAACATGCAAATGGACCCATCATAGATTGAATTTGTTCAGTTTGAAACAATAGTACTAGAATGTGGTCACATGACATGGCGTGAGATCTGAAACCTTTACATTTTGATTGGTGAGAGGATACGTGTTTCAATAAATTGGTTTCTAAAAGGTAAAATAAGACATTTTTTTCTTTTGATCAAATGGAGGGGCTTAACCCCAACCAAAAGATACGTTGATCATCATGTTATGATGTACCGATATTTTAATTTGAATTATGTACTTTAAAATATTTGTATTCAATATTTTAAAATATTTTACAAATATATATCAATGTATTCTCTAATTTATAAAATAATAGTATTTTTATGATGATAATAATTTATAATTTTTTATGTTAATAATTTTAATATATATGATTTTAATTTGGATTTATACAATAACAATCATATATTTATTTTTTAAAAATTATTATACACTTTTTAATATGCATATATCACGTTCGTACCCTATTATTTTTTAAATTAACGTATTGACGTATCAAATATGTGTCGTATCTGATATACATAATCGTAGTTATGAGAGAATTAAACAGAACAAAAATAATTTCTTTTTCAATAAAAAGTAAACTAATTATAAAATAAACTAATTAGATGAGAATTATTGTAAAAAATTTGGTGATTATAAATAAAAGTAACTTTTTTTAACATAGGTTCTTTGAAGAATTTTAAATAAAAGTATATATAACTATAATTATAGGAATAATTCACTAGTGCAATTTTGGTCGTTAAAATCGTCTTATATGCTTTGATTTTAAGAAAAACGAAAGATATAAAAATGTGGTGACATTTTTAAAAATTTCACAAACTTATAGGCTTCGGTAGTTAAGAGAATTGAAATCTATTCCTCTATATGTCATTAGAGATGTCAAAATGGATTTCAACCCGTGAGCCAACCCGGCTCACCACGGGTTCGAGTCGGGTTGGTGTTGAGAAAAATTCAACTTTTTTAAAAGTGGGTCGAACTCAACCCGGCTCACTTAATCCACGGGTTCGAGCCGGATTGAAGGTGGGTTGGCCCACTTAACCCACCAACATTTTTTTAAACTTTTTAAATTTTTCTTTTATTTTTTTTAATTTTTTTAATAATTATTTACTACTCCTATTATATTTGTTCACAATTTCATATTTTTAAATGCTAGAATGTTGCTTAATTATATTTGAATAGTTTGAATGTTTAATTAATTTGATTGTCAAGTTATATTTATGTTGATACTTTAATATTTAACTATAATCTTTATAATAAATTACTCAAATAACCGTCTTATAAACATTTTTTTCTAAATTAGCATGAAAAAATGAATAGTTTTTTTTTATTTATATTTTGTTCAATAGCATGACAAAAAATTTGTAATATTAGCCATGCTTTCTTAGACTAATGGATACTTTCTTGGAAATAATTCTTCATATATTGGTGGTGAGCATAATCAAAACATTGGTTCTTGATTTTACTATGATTGTCATTTCATGGGTTACTTAAAAATTTATTTAAATATTTGAATACTAAAAAAAAAAAATTTAGGTGGGTTGGTAAGCCAACCCACTTAACCCAACAACCCGTGGTGGGTTGAGCCGGATTACAAAATTTCTGGCTCATCAGAAAGTGAGTTGGGTTTGGTTCATTCATTTTCAACCCGGCTCGTGGTGAGCCAACCCGTGTGAGCCGGGTTAGCTCACTTTGACATGTCTATATGCCACTTTGTTGTGCATAAGAATTCTAAAGGAGCTCCATTCTCTGCCGTTAAACGTCGAACTAGTGAGTGATTCCTTTCGATCTTTTTGCATTTTCTTTCCTGAGTTTGTGTCTTCCTTGGTTTCATTGTTGGTAAAGTTTGAGTTTTTTTTGCTACCATTTGTGTCCAGGGTAGCATCTTCCTCCATTGTAAGTTCGTTCTCTCTTCCCTCATTTTTTTTCTGTTTCGTTAAGGCTCGTTATCTTCTTCCTAACACATGCATTACATTTGTGTCCAAGTTTTTTATTCAAATGGAATTGTTGTAGCACGTGTTTCCTTGCTTCCAAAATGTGTTTTACATTGCTACAGTCCTCCCCCATTGTTGTGGAAAGAAAAACAAAAAAATAAATCTAGAATAAGCTTTGATTGTGGCAAAAAACGAAGCATATAGTGAAGAATAGGCTTTGGTTGCCCAAGGAACCAAAGCATATGATCAAAAAGGCTTCAATTGTTTTTAAAATCGAAGCCTATTCTCCACTTTCAAGGGTTTTTTTTTCAATTTATTTTTAATTGCTTTTGGCTTCGATTTTGAAGGCAACCGAAACTTATTCTGAAAATATAGGCTTCGGTTAAGAACTAAAACCAAAAGTCTCCCATTCTTACTAGTCTAAGTATGTTTTGATTGGAAAATTGTAGTATAATGTAAAAAAAATATGTCAAAGCCTTCCTTACACTAGTGATCGATGTGATAAGATGACCCAAGAGGAAAAGTTGTTAGTTCGATCTTTGTGATGCTAACAATCGATCTTCAAGTTCTCATTTTTTTTCTCTCTAAATGTTCGTTCTCATGATACTGCAATGTTCAAGTAAGTATTCGACTTTAGTTAATCTAATAAATGTAGGTCATGAAAAATTATCAATTACCTCATTATACATTCTCTATTTATATTATCTTTGATGGAGTTTTACCTTTTGGAAGACTTAATCAGGGCCCAATAACATTATAACCTTATTTATTGGTATAATTCACAACTTACACTTTTAATCTTGCTATCTCGTTGACTTCTTGGTCATAATGTTTGGTATCGACAATGTCTTTGATCGGACAAGCACATGTGTTTGCGTTGATATCTCAACAACCGATCACTTGGAAGTTCTCGGTTCGAATTTTAGACATTCAGTTGTACTTCTCTAACCAAAAGGTGTAATGTCCAAAAACCATCAAGTAGATACAATAATGTGAGCTTGATTAACATAAGAGATTGACATCACGTCCAACTCAAACTTTTAAAATAATAAATTTATGAATTTTCTTCATATAAAATTCTCAATTTTTTTAATTTTATCTAAGAGACTTAAACTCATTCTTAAAATCTCAAAATATAGTCATATCAAAGAAGAATCTTAAAATACCAAATACATTATTTTTCATAAGTTAAACATGATTCTGAAAAAACATTACATAAAAGTGATTTATTGAAAAGCTTATCCAAGTTCACTGTAAGTGTTAATGAGAAGAATAAAAGACAACCCTAAAAGGGAAAAAAATGTGGATCTTTATGAGGTGAAGTTGTTACCATGTCCCTACACGCATGGGAAAGGAAAGGTTTCATGTTTCAAAATAAAAGAGTTGATGGCGTGAGATGATATCCTTCGTCCATGGAGAAAAGAAAAGAAAGAATAAAAAAAGAGTTTGGGTACCTTTTAGCAAAAGACAAGACAAGAATAGATAAAAATATTACCCTATTACTTTTCACATCTTTTTACTTTATTCTCAAACCTTACCAAAACCTTTCACTCACCATGCATCATCACCCTTCAATAATTGCCTTTCATTTTCATCCATGCTTCTTCTCATTCAAAGGAATTAACAACTCAATACTCCACGCTACATGTGTGTGACATGGCCATCGCATAATATATATAAATAAATAACACAAAATCTACTTACATTACATCGAAAAGTTAATTTTTTTTATAATGCTAATTATTAGTATTTTGTTAGAAAGAAAATAAATCCCACAACTTCTCAAAATACATTTTTAATACTTTTTATAAAATATAAATTTAAACAATTCGACAGTTGGATTTTGTATTTTTATCGTAATAATTATACTTATCAAAATTTATATCGTTTAAGTTTTATAGATAAATAATGAAATGCAGTATACATATTTTTTAAGTATTATATTATGTACTGAATTTAAGTTATGTAATGAAATTTTAAATAATTTCAAAATTGCATAATTTTTTTTATATATATAATATAATTAAAAAAGATCAGGTTTAACAATTAGATTAATTAAATTTAAATTTTATAAAATTATTGAATATGTAATTTAACTAACTTTTACACCTCTATGTATATTCTCAACCCTACAAAATGTTCGAAAACTAACTGGTGGAAGAACAATAAATTGATGGAAATCAACATCCATAACAAAATATCCATAAATTTTCAATAATTGTGCGATAGGAAAAAAAAATTGCGTATGCCACTTATAAAATTTAGGCATAAATATGATAGCTTCTTATTGTTGAAAATTTAATTAAGGTTAGTTGTCTACTACCTTTATAGCTCTAGAGAAATTAATAAGGGTGGGTGTTCAATAAATAGTCATAAGAAAATAAAATAAAATAAATACTCTTGTTATAAGTTAAATTAACGTAAATATATTTTATTTAAAAAAAAATAAACAAGAGAACTTTTACAGACTTTAAAGGGTATAATTATGAGAAGACTAATTTTTTATCTTCTAAAATTTGTCTTCTTCTAGGTACTTTTTAAAAAATTTAGCCACATAAAAGTTTAAACAAAAGCTTCTCATGTTTTGAAGAAATTTTGTTCTAAAACAAAATATTTTAATCTTATCTCTCATTTTTGCTATATATTTTTAGAGGAGGGGCTTGTCAATAAAAGTGAAAGGAGATATACTTTGCATTGAATACGATTTTATCAAAACCATTTTTTCTTTAGAAAATATATAATAATAAAATTTATTATGGTTTATCCTATGAACCCTACTATGACCTAGTCTTTTTATGATATCTCGATTAGGGTGTCAATTAGCCTATCAGAAGCCATGCATTTCAGATTGGATAGGTTTTAATTAATATATATATATATATATATATATATATATATATATATATATATATATATATATATATATATATATAACTTGGTTCAACCCCTTCATGGTTTGTGAATATAAAAATTATTTTTAATATTTGTAACCATTATACATTAAATAAAAATATAGGTAGATAATAATAGAAATGAAATAGATTACATAGGTATAACAAGAAATGAATGTTAAAAGCAAAATCATAACAATATGCTTAAAATATTGGCCTAAAAGCGAACAATAACATATGTAAATTTAAATTGATCATTTATGAGCCTATTTTAAAAAGAAAAAAAAATTGTGGGTATATATTTTAAAAAAACTTTATTAAACTATCATATTTCTTTTGAAGAAAAAAAAGTGTGTATCCCAACTTGGTCTAGTAAAGATGCAACGTATAAGTCTACATTTTAGCTTTTGATGGGAAAACGCCACTTGATACTCCGAATTTTCACTCCCACAAAAACTCCTTTATTTTTATTTCTCATCTCAAATAAATATTAACATTTTAATATTTTTATTATATTTATTTTTTTCAATTCCCTTCCTTCTTATTTATCTCTTTGCGTTAAATTTAGGAAAGGAGAAATTTTTTTTTTTATCTTTTTACAGTTTCAATGTCATTCTCAAATTAAATTTATAGTCTAGTAAGTATATACTATTGGCTTAAGATATTTATATTGGAAAACTTATTATACTATTGACGTAATTATTCTAAAAAATTAAAATTTAGTATACGTGATCATTTATGATTAGATCACAAGTTTAAAATTATTAAATTAGGAATACATATCTCATAATTCAGAAAATTAAATTAAAAAAATATTAATTAGCTTGAAAAGTACGTTGAGTTGACGTATTCATGAACAAGTTATCATTTATTTATGAACGCAACAACTATAAAATAAAATCATAACATATATCATTTCATATAATAAAATGTATAGCAGTTTTTTAATTAAAAATATTTAATAATTTTAAAATAAAAATTATACAAAATAATCTAAAATAAAATATAAAACTTTAATTTAATTTAATTTTTTTATTTTAAAGTAAATTAAATATAAGGCAAATTTTTATATTTGATTTGAATGAATTTTAATAAAATAAAAAAGTGAAGCAGGTATTTAATTGCGAGACATTGACTTTTAATAATTGGTTTTCATTTAATGAATGGTTTGGTGGTTTTCATTAATAAGCAAAGACATCCATTATGAATCCACATGTTTCTTTTCACTCTCAACAACACCTTCTTCCAAACTCCTATTTTCCTATCACTCTATCTTGTGGATATTATCATATATCATTTCTTTAATTTCTGAATTGAAAAAAAAAAAACTTAAACTGATTTAATAGTTCATGTGGGATTCCAATTAATTTATTTTCATTTACAAATTCAATGATTCTTCAGATCTTTTCTTACAAGAATCATCTAAACATATATTTATGATGAATTAAAGAAATCCACATTTATTAAAGGTAAAATTGTAGTATCCAAGTAAATATAAATTTAATGTAACGGATTTTATAAATTAAATTAAATTTAAATGATATAATTTATAAGTATGTACAGAGTTTATTTCAGAAATTAATTTTATAAATAAATAAATTTAATTTAAATTTCTTTTATATATATATATATATATATATTTAAATTAAATATATATTTCTAACTTGTTTAATATCGTTTTACTAAATTATACATTTTTTGAATCGTTAGATCAAAATAAAAAACTTAAAAATAATAATTAATTTTTAACTTATATGTTTATGAAAAAGTTAATTTTTTTAGTTTATCATCATTCCTTATTTCTTAAATTGTAATGCCTCATTTAATGAAATATATTGTGTACATTAGATAATATTTCACGTACACATTATGTAATAAAAATAGTGTATATTTTACAAGATTTAAATTTCTCAAAATAATACATATAATATCATATACTAGATAGACAAAAACAATATATTGTATGCATTTACACATAATTAATTTAGAAAGAAACATCATAAATTATAACATATATAACATATAAAAATATCAACATCATTGTTATCATTAGTTAAGTGTCGTTTGAATAATTTATTTTTTATAACTAAGAAAAACTTTCTCACATAAACAATCATATATCATTTGGACAAGATGATTCAAGAAAGCAAAATTGATGTTGTCTCCCTCACTCAAATGTTCCTTTTATGTTTGAGTGTCCATCCATTGAGCATTGTTAAGACTTTGACAAACATACCAAATCTTGTAAGTAGTAATTTATAAAATCGAAATATCATTTCTCAAGGGACTCATACAATACTAATTGATCACGTAATTAATAACTAATTTAAACTAAAGAATGAATCTATAATTTGAGTTTTGTGCAAGAAAGTAATTTTTGCATAAAAGATAAAGGGTGATTTTTTTGAAACTCATATAGATGGAAAAGACTAGAAATGCAATGGATTAATATTCTTGAGGTTAGATTTCACCGACTTCACTCTTAGGGATATAAAATACTCAAACCTTTATCCATTAAATTACTAATGTCAATCCACAAGTCTACTCAAGCTTTAAACACTTATTTGAACTTATATACCTAATCACTTAATCATTAATTATAACATTCAAACACTAATAACCAGTACATATAAATTACATTCATCATTTGAATGTCGTTTAGACTATACTTTGCTAAATTGCAAAATTCAACATATTGCACAACATACCATACAATATCATGTTTATTAAGAGTTGGATTGAAGAAATAAATTTTCAATATCTTTTCTTTATTTTTTAATGAAAATTAATATTTTGCTTTTAGTTTTGTTATTCAATTTGTAAATAAACAGAATAATACCGGCAACAAAATGTATCCAATTATAAAACAGTCAAATTAATTATTTAGCAAAAAGTTTGAGAGATAAAATCACAATCACATCATCAAGATTAAAGAGATTAAAAATACAATTAAATCTTGATCAATGGTTTCTTCATCTCGTCTTCATGCACCTAAATCAAAGAACATCATCCAAATACAACCATCCAACCTAGAAACTTCACATAAATACATGTGCTATAATAACATAAAGTGTTTTATTTATTTTTATATAATAATAACAATAATAATATAATAATAAATTATTAAAATGATGTGATGAAGGAGTATTACATACATTAGGAAACTAGCTTGTCACGTTATGCCAAAGAAAGACCTTTCTCGATTCTTCGTGTTCGTGTACATCAAGTTTTGACAAACAATTATTTTCTTTTTTTCCCTTTTTACTCATCTATTTATCATTTTCTTTTCTTGATACAGATAGGAAAAAAAAAACAATCAAAATTTCAATTCAGAAAGTGATATTAAAGTGCTTTGATTTTTAATTATTTTTCTATTAAAATCATTTATTAAGCATTGGTTCCTCCATCAAGTAGCAAATTTAATTTTAGAAAAAAATTGGGACAAAAGAGTTTAAAGGAGAAAATTTTGCATAGAATATTTGCAATTTCTTTTAATCTTTATCCGCTTTATTACAATTAGTTAATTTTTTATATATATATTTCAGAAGTATTGTAATAATTTTTTCAGAAAATTTGTTTATGTTTCTGAATTTTCGTGGCCATGAAAGGAGAATAAAAAGGAAAGAAAATTGAAAGTTTGTCCATATTTTATTGTCATTTTCAGGAACAGATAGAGTTGGTTCTAGATCCTGTCATTATTTGTTTTTTTCTGTATGCAAAATCATTTTCATGCTTCCTATTTCAGCTTCTAATCATTGGACAAAATATAACAAGAATATTATCAAAAATCACCTAGGTTTGATCGAAGAAGGGTAATATTTTTTCTTATTATTATTTTATATAAATGAATGAAAAAGTAAATGAGAATAAACAAACAATATAACCTTTTCATGATAATTAAAAATTAATTTAACTAAAAGAATTTAAAGTTCACATCATTTTTCTTTATTTTAACTAAATTTATTTATAATACAAATGTATTTTTACAATGTAATCTATATAATGATTAATTATTTATAATTTTATAATGTATACTTTAAATAATATTAGTAGAATGATTTTTATTTATGTGATTGTCTACATTAAGATGCATAAGAACTAGTTTCTTACTTTTTCTTTTTAAATGAATTATTATTTTTAATAGATTTTAAAACTATTAGTTTTACAAATTTATATCAAAAGTGCATAAAAATGACAATTCCTTTAAAGTGAAAGTGTTGATATGTATGTATGTAACACACATTTAAACTTCACTCTTTTTTTTAACTAACGACTAATAATAATAATAATAATAATAATAATAATAATAATTATTATTATTATTATTATTATTACTTGGTCATTTCATACTTATTTTTTCTATTTTACAACTCAAATTTGTCTAGAGTGTGTTAACCTATAATTTTTTTTTCTGTATATAATAACAACCATGATAATAAGGTTCAAATTCAAAATTTTCCTAAATTGTTCAAATCTTTCATATAAACTCATTTTAGTAAGTCATCAGCCGTAATATTTCAATACATTTATTATAATACTTTTTATTACTGGAAATTATAGCACCTGAACAAAGTTTTTTCATATAAGAAGTGATATTTGTGTAATTTGTAATTTTTCTGCTAATTTTAATTATGAATAATTTTTTAAAAGGAGAAAAATATTCCAATAGTTCAACCAAGTTAAATTGAACTAAAATGAAAACAAAAAAAAAAAAAAACAAGAAAAATTCATTACAATGCATCACCAAAATTTCAAATGAGGTTAATTATGAACAAAATATATCACACTTGCAATAATAAGTTGGTCTAAAAAAATTGTGATCCAAAATCAATCTATATCTTGTTCAATAGATAGTAAAAAAAATTTTTCCAATGTTTCAAAGAAAATTAATAAAATTTTATTAAATATGAGATGATTTAAAATATAAGATGAGTTTGAATTTTGCTTTCTACATATATGATAAAAGATACAATTCACCATCTCGTTTACGCACTTTATCATGTCAAACTTTAAGTTTAATTAAATTTAAGTATTTATTAAAATATTTAAATTTTATTTTTATTTCAGTAATCTATTATTTTATTTTATTTTTCACTTATATCAAATCATTATTTTCATTTCTATAAAATAAGAATGGTGTCCTTTGTTAATATAAAAGTTAAATAATAAAATATGTTAAAAGTTAAAAATATTTTAAATACTCAGTTAAGTGAAACTTGTGAGTTACTTAAAAGTTAATCATACACCTTCTTTCATCTAAAAAATTGTCTAAAATAACAATGAATAATAATCAAAACGAAATGAAAAAAAGAAGAAGCATGCCAATAGAATAATTTGTTCAAACATACCATTTACAAAGGAGTTCACATCATCCAGGACCTCCATATCTTAAAAGCTCATAAATTTTTCACCCTTTTATTTTCTGAGTTAACAGCAATCATATTTAATATTTTGAAACATGTGTCTTTCTTTCAAAACATCATAAGCAAAAAGGTTCCAATATTCTCAATCAAAACAAAATCTAAAGAAAAACAAGAATCTCAAAAGGAGTTGGGGAGATTACCACACAGGGCAGAGGAGACAAAAAAAAAAAAAAAACAGAAAATAATAAACAAAACACAGTCACTAATAATCACTTCTAATGACCACGAATTGTGGTAGCAATCAAAGAAGTTGAAAAGGAGGTCAAAACATAAAACTCCATAATTGAGACTAATGTAATGGTAAATAATAATGGTACACCAAACACCACCAATAAGAAGTTATCATAGGTCTTCATTTTCATATATTTTTGGTAAAAGATGAAGAATGGCACTGAGTTAAAGATAAGTAACAGTCCTTAACTGATATTACTCATCAAAATGGGATTAGGGTCCCAATAAAGACCAGACAAAGACTCTAATGGAGATTGTTATATATATATTACAGAAAACCTAAAAAATAAAAATTGATATATATATATATATGTATATAATAATCCATCCGAAACCATATAATAATTTATCTTTGAAAAAGGTGGCACAGAGAGAATGCGTTTTGAAGCGTTTGTTTCTGATATTCTAAAATAAAAGGAAGTGGTGTGAGGCAAGTTATGGTAACCGTTCCTCTGCATTTCCTCTCCACTAACACCACACAAACACAAACCCTTCTTCTCCAAGCTACACAAACTTCCAACCTCACTTCTCTTTTTGACTCCATTCACTTTCTCCCATCTCCTTCAATGCCAACAAATTCTCATCCCCAAAACACCCATTGCTAGAAACAATTCCCCATCTTTTTCACTTTCCCTTCCCAATATAACCCCCCACACCACACTTCCCAACTTCAACCTTCAAACCTAAAATCTCTAACATCAAACACTTCCACTACCACCTCACTCTCTTCTTCACAAACTCTAAATAATCACCCACCCAAATGCTTCAATCAACTAAATTTCACACCTTTTTCATCACCCTCTTCACATTCATCTCCCTCTTCTTTCTCCATGCTTCCACTGCTCAAGCACAGTCTTCCATGGAGCCTGTGCCCACATACATCACCCACCACAGCTGGGAGCCCTCTGTTGCCATCACAGTTGGAGCCATCATCTTTGCTCTTCTTGTGATGGGAATCCTCTCCATCTACCTCCGCCGCTGTACCGAGTCACGGATCATCATCACGACGCAAACCACCACCACAGTTCCCTGCTCCTGCGCGCAGGGGATCAACAAAGAACTCTTGAATACCTTCCCCACTCTCTTCTACTCCAACATCAAGGACCTCAAAAAGGGTGAAGAAACGCTCGAATGTGCTGTGTGCTTGACCGATTTCTCAGACAAAGATGCCCTCAGACTCCTCCCCAAATGCAACCACGTGTTCCACCCTCACTGCATTGATTCCTGGCTCGCTTCCCACGTGACATGCCCTGTTTGCCGCGCGAATCTCAGCCAGGATGCGTGCCAGGTTGCCATAACAGTCCCCACCCTTCATGATGAGGAAGTTTCCGGAAGTGAAGAAACTGTGCCGGAACCAAATCAAAACACAAACACAAACCAGGTTTGTGTCGGAAGTCCTACTCATGACACAACCAAAACAGTGTGTGTAAATGAGGAACAATGTTCATCTCCTGATGTTGTTCCTGAGTTGGAAACAAGCTCAAATTCTGTGAGTGGTGATGGGGTGGTTGTTATTGCTGAGAGGAACCTTTCTAGATCAAATTCCACTGGGCATTCTCTTGTGGGTGTAGAGAGGTACACGTTGAGGTTACCGGAAGACGTGAGGAGGTACATTCTGGTGAATCATGGAAGGAGTGTTCAACGTTCA
The DNA here is from genome assembly GCF_037176805.1 of Vigna unguiculata. Lineage (NCBI taxonomy): Eukaryota > Viridiplantae > Streptophyta > Magnoliopsida > Fabales > Fabaceae > Vigna > Vigna unguiculata. Next base: position 44,782,770 of record NC_140795.1, on the reverse strand, counting down.
GCTAGTGCTAAGGGTACGTGTTGGAGTGATAGTGAAGAGAGTTATGGGGGGAAGAGGTTGGAGAAGAGGTGGGTGATTTGCACGCCGCCATTTGTGGCGAGCCATGGCTGAGGAGCTTTGTCGAAAACTTGGTGTGCGTTCGGCGTTGGGCTTCTAGAAAGATCCTTTGGTGAGAGGGAATGAAGCTTTGTGATGTGTTGGTTGCTTCAATAAATGGGTTGCTGTCAATTCTCGCAGAGACTGTGAGAGTTTGCTGTTACAGAGATGAAGCAGAGGACGGAAATGGAAGAAGAGAGAGTTCTCAATGAATGAGTCAACTCGTTATGTGTACTATTTTGGCTTATGAGTCAACTCGTTTTCTTTTCTTTTTTTTTCTTACTTTATTTTTTGGGATGGGAAAGAGAGTGAGATCAGTGGTTCCTTCTTTAGCACATTATTATGTTATTTATTTTATTTTATTCATTTATAATAATATACCTAGTATTGTTAGTCGTAATTATTTTCATATTATCTTGTCTGTGAAATATTTATATAATTTAAGGTCACCTAGTTTTGTCGGACGACGTAAATAGTTGAATCATTTTTTTTTGTTAAAAAGTTGAATCTGATCTTAATTTATTTTATTACCTACGCAACCTGCCGTGTTCTTATTTCTCCCTGTATTTTCGAACTTGTTTCATAATAGAAATAATTTGATATTTTTTTAGGTGTGTAAATATTGAACACGTAATCCGGTTACGTTATATGTTTTGCATCAATAGAAGATATTAAAATTAGGAGTTTCTTAATGTTATATAAACATAGGACAACCCTCATTTTACGGGGTTTTAAGAAATTTATTTTTATAATTTTAATCTTTTTAATTTATTGCTTTTACTTTTCTTTTTTAATTAATTTTTAAATTATTTTCAAAACTTTGAATACTCAAAAACAACTTTATAATTTATTTATTCAAAGATTTTTATTACTCTGAATTTCAATTCAAATATAATTTGTATATTTAAAAAATATTTATTATAAATTTCAACTGTATGAAATAAAGTACTGTACAATTCAGATAGTAATACTGGTTTCTTTAGAATTAAGGAGCCAACTGACCAGAATTTAATTAATCTCGCGATTTCCAACTCAAAGGGCAACCACTTTTCCTTTAAATTGACTCTTTTTTACCTTATGATAAGAATAAAATCTTAAAGGAAAATATTGTGAGAATGCTTTTAAAACCACCAGCTAAGTATGTAGTATAACCTTTACATATTATTGAATTAGCATACAACAAACTTAAAATTTAATAGATGAGCCTTTATTTATGAATGGCAAATTTGATTAAATGATAAATACACTTCAAATATAATAATATCACTTTAACGGTTCTCGTGATTATTTGATAAACAAATATGGCCACCTTCCACCATTAAGTTCTCACCAAGACCAATAACTAAATTTCAAAACCATTTAAATGCAAAATATCTTGGTGTCTTTCATTATGAGAGAGAAACGACGCAAATTGAATTGCTCACTAACAGGGTTTGTAAGTGGCACATGAGTTTTGATTGGTTTTACTTTTTGAATCGTATCAAAGTGACTTAATGATGCTCAAAAGATAAATTACAAACAAAAAAATCTTAAAGCAGTTGATCGCATGATCTAAAAGCTAAAAAGAGTATTGGTTTTTATATTAAATTCTCCCAAAGATATGCTTCACCCTTATACTAAAGATGTCCGTGGCAAAAACAAGTTTTCTGCTGCATATACTTATTAGCTAAAGAACACAGTCCTACAAAAGAGGGAGGAGCACACAAAAAGAAGTATAGTATTATGTGAAAACCTATATGCGCATTACCCAACTAGTTTTCTGTTTCGTGGGAAAGACAAATTCAGATAAGGTTTAGTTTAATTAATGTCATTTGCATATTCACACGAAAACACAAATAAAGATAATGACGCATCAAACTCCTCGTAATGATAGATCACAATCACTTCTGCCATTATTGGCACTCTATATAACATGTGGTTGCTATGATTACAAATATGGGTAAGACTTTGGCTGAATTTGGGTTGCAGCGTATGAAAAGGGGATGACAAGTGTGCCTCCAATTTCTTCAGTTTTCTGGTCCAACATGGTTTCAACAAATGACAGTGACAATGAGTCTTAGGCAGCTTGATTTAAGGGGAAGAGCCTAACATGATAGGCTTTTGTCTTTCCCTCGATGCCATCTGTGGCTCTTGAAAAGAAAGAAAAGAAGGAAGGATAACAATTAGCATTTAGACACCAATTCCACAAAATAAACGATGCAGGGAAAATGGAAGAGACAAGAGAAATACCAAACACATAAGTGACGTGTCCTTAACTATTGTTTGTTAGTTAGCATCATAGAATCAATATGTAACAATTTAATGTCCTATATTATCTTTTCAATTGTACAACAGACTCTAAACAAAGGCAAGCATTAGTTGATAACACGATCTGCAAACTACGTGTATGGAACACTAGATATGCAAATTTGGCGTATTTTTAAGGTACTTTGATTGCCAATTTCACTCTATTATTCACGATACGCACACCATTAACGAGGTAATTTATTTTAATGACGAATCTAAAGTAATGGTAAAGTTGTATTCCGGTAACCAATTAATCATGGACTCGAATCTAAAAATAGCTTTTTACATGTGAAAGGGAAGGCTGTGTTCTATTATCCTCTCCTATACATTTGCGAAGCTATTAGCCTCTGATACCCTAGCATGTTAGTCATGAAGATTATTTTAGTCATCTAGTTAGGCCAAAATGGAAACTGCCGCAGGTTTTCGCCCTTTTAGAATTGAAATGACAGCTTTAACCAGTCCTCCATCCATGTGGCCGAATGAGGTTGCATTTGTATATCATCCGCAAACCCCCATCTTCGTCTTGCTTGTAATTACAGCAACTAATTGTGGCATGTTCCCATGTATGTTCTAATTGTAAAATGATTATCTTAGCATAGTAATAAAACTGATTCTTTTTCAGACTTGGACAGATAATCAAAGAGAGTAACTAATGAAACTCGTAAGAAATGTCAAAAACAGCTATAACTTTACTCCAAGAATCTGTTAATTTCTTCTTTCTCTTCCTTGGTGTGAGTTGTAAGCTATTGCGTACGGGGACAACCTTTTGGATTGTACAGTTTTTTAATTAAGTATTGTTAACGTTCTAAATTTAGATAAATAGTTGTAAAAAGGTAAAATAAACTAAAATCTTATCGTGATGGAAGGTTTGGACATTTGAAATGAGCATCTTAGTACCAGTAAGATAACATGTGCATTAGGATTGTTGCTTTTTGTAGTTAATTAAAAAAGATGTGATCTTTTAGGATGAACTTCAGGGATTTATATGCACCATGCCCCCACACACTATGCTTTTTATTATAAATTGATTATTGGGTTACTTGAGGACAAGACTGGAAAAAGCATCTAAATTAAAGATGAGAAGGACATATACTAGTAAACAAGCACGTAAAGAGAAATTTGGAGAGTTTCTCAAAATTGGAATTGCTTGATTGAAGTGGAGAGAAAACCACTACCGATACAAAGATTGCAAAAACTTTTTACGCGTAGGAGTGATCATCTTGATTCAAGAAATAAGAAAAGATGATAAGAAAGGGTGACGTGTGCAAATAGATAGAGTAAGAATAATTAAAGGGTTTTTCTTGCAATGCGAAAGGCAGTGACCCTTGTGGTTGCAACATAAGCTGTCCAGCAGAACCATGTGAGACCCACAGTAAGATAGACTCAGATGCAATAACAGAATCTTTTCCATGGACATAAGTACACAGGGAAAGAGCGTCTGAAGGGAAGAATTCCTATTCCAACTACACTGGTCTACATCATATCTTGCTTAATTCAATTGAAACTCCCCAGTGTTGACGTTCTAGGAACATCAACACTAAAACAACAATACAAAACTAGTCTATCATGAGTTTACTTTTGGGAAAATATTTCTTGGGCAGTTACTAATAATCTACGAAAGATGTAAAAAAGAAAAATAATAGATACACCTGACATGATAAAAACAAAAAATGAAGAATATTGAGAGAATATTTGAAATACGTAAGTGTTGAAATATCCTTACGTTTGCCTTTGATCAACGGTAAAAGTTTATACAGTACCGTTCAATCATTGGTTGATACACCATTAAAAAAAGTTTAACTTTTTAAATGTATAAGCTATAGTTTTATGAATGATGTGACAACAAATGATTAGGGAATAATATTTTACACTGTTAGTGAAGTAAAATGAAATGCTTTACCAGTGAAAATGGAAAGTTTATCTTTGGTAGGAACATAAGTTGGTTCTAGTCTTAGACTTATAGACGATAGGGAAGAAGTGACCACTAATCCTATGACAAAGTGGGTTGTTTTTCAAATTCACAATTTTGTAATTCATACTAATAAAAATAAAACTTAGTGGGAATATACTTGTTTGTTATTGTTATTAATATACATGTTATTTGTCAAGCACATAAAAATATCTCTTACTCCGCAGTTAATAGTCCTTCTACTTTTTGTAGCCAAATATTTTTTAATAAATAACTAAACCATCAAATTCTTATATTTCAATTGCACCAACTATTATTTTAAGAAAAAACAAACTCCGGAATAGTCTCACTTCACGTCTTTTTTATCTCTCTTTTCTCAAAAGTGGTAAAAGTAGGAAGAGGGACCAAGAATTTATGTATACGAACAACTTTTCCCCCTAAACCCTAAACCAAAGGAAGAAATTCTGAAGTCCACCGATATAAAATAGCACTCATAGTACTAGGAACATGTACTGCTACAATCATATGAGGATTAGCACTAAACATAAATAAATGTGATCGAGGATTAAAGTGAGAGATTATAATAATCGACGTCACACACGTTGACACCTAAATGTTCCTAAGAATCTCTACCAATGAAGACACCAAAAGTTTGGAAATGTTGAGACACTTTTTCAAGGGTCATATGTTGCTTCACAACTGTCCTCTACAAAACGAAAAATATATTCCAAAGAGGGTTTAATGGAACGAAAGGAAAAAGAAATCTTACTAGAAATGAGAGCCTTTGGTCTGTTCTTGAACAGAATCTTATGTCTAATGACTCCAACAACTTGCAGCTCCACCTTACACCCACTTTCTCCATCAGGATGCTTTACTTTCTTGAGCACCACCAATGGCTTCTTCAAGGGAACCTTTGACCCTGTCAGTTCGTGGTATCCAACAGTGAAGGTATACACTTCCTGAACAACAAAAGTCATCAATAAAAAAATTAGTTTACAATTAACTAACAAAAACTTGAAATGCTTTTGTTGGTAATCATTGATTTAGAACCCAACTTGGGTCAACCAGTGCAGTCCATGGTTTAACTGAAACCACTATTTTTCTGTGGACAATCATTTTTTAATTACTATAAAATATAATTGCATTCATTATGTCCATACATTTTCTCTATTTAAGATGACAAATCTTCAATTTAGACCCTACTCTATTTAGACAGTATTATTTATCTTCCTTTTACCTACTTCTCATACTACATTTCTAAAAAGCTAGAAAAAGCTTCTCTCAATTATATTAAACTATTACACGTTTATCATTATATATTCCTATATTTAATATTGTTAGTGCATATTCACTTCAATTTAAAAATAATCATATTATAATTCAATTCATCATTACAAATTAAAATTATAGTTTATATATTCAAAATATCTATCTGACATACACTTTAGTAATAATATAACTTTTATATTTCAAAACATATAATTAATTTACATTTTAATTATAAAAAATAAATATTTGTCATGTAAGACACGACTAAAATAATAAAAGTAAAATCCTAAAACAAGATATCACTTTTAAACGAACAGTTATTTGAACCCTAAAAGGTAAAACGAACAAAAAACACTTAACAAACATTATGTAAAGAATTAGAAAAAAAGCTATGTAAAAAAAATCTGTCTATTTAAATAGTTATATTTTAGTTGAATATTCACATTTTATTGAACTATTTTCCCGCTTCGCTGATGTTAAAAATTACACTATTGTTATATTATAATCATACACACGAAAGGTTTACTTATATTTCAACATTAAAACTTGATGTGAATCTGGTTTCGGTCACTAAAATTTAAGAAATTAAAATTATTTTCTTAAACGTAAAGGATCAAAACAGAATTCAAAATTATAATTAAACCTAGAAAGCTACAAAGTCTGATTTCAAAGTAACTGCACACATCTATTTCTTCCTATTTAATTTACATCATCTCTCCCGTTCTTCTATTCTTTTTTTTTTAATGTAGGGATTCCCCTAGAAACAATGAGTCCAATCGCTACACTTCGGCAAATCTTCTGACAAAATCTCATCAATAATATTCTTATAATACAACTTAACAGAACCCTAAAATTGGAAATAAGCGTTTTAAACAGTGATTTGAGAAGAGTCTATGGTATAAGCAGGTAGCGAGGGTGATTCTAGGTGTAGTATGAGTGACATTTGTCGATAAACCGGTGGTCAAAATGCGATTTGCAATGAGAAACGGAATTGAAATGATGATGGAATTAAAGAGAGAATATGAAGAGACGAAAAAAGAAGGGTGAGAGAAGGGAACCTGAGAAGAAGGACGACAGAGAGTACCGATGTGGAGATTTGGGAGGGAATCGTGGAATCCTGGCTGAGGCTCCACCACTCCTTGAAGCTCCACAATGCCCCATTCCTCGCAGCTTCCTTCTCCGCAGTTGCACCTTACGCGAATCTCCATCTTTTTCCCCTTTTCTCTCTACACAGACTCAGTTGGGGATTGGGAATTTTAGAGCGATGTGATGTGGGAGGTGCTAGCGCGGCAAAATCGCTTTATTTTCCCGCCAATTTGCTGCCAAAATTAAGAGATGGGAAATTGTAATAATAGCATTAAACATGAATGGGAAGAGTTTTTTTTTTAACTAATTATTTAAGATTGAGTTAAACAAGTTTTTGATAATTTCAAATTCTATTTATTTATGTTAAATTTTGTATCCCCATATTTTTTAAAACTTAATTGGCAAACAATTTAGTTAGGGAAACAACTTATTATTTTTTAATTATGTGGGTTCAATATGTAATTACCATAATTATATAGATATGTTCATCCGTGATATTATATCATCTCGTTAATTTAAAAATGATAAAATAATTATTAGATCATGTAACATTTTATTTAATAGTTTTTACGTTACTAAACAAAATATTATATCATGATGAAGCAAAACAGATAGTAGAAATAGATGAATATAAAATATTAATACAGTCATCCAAAATAATTATAGAAATACCAACTATTAACAGCCTATGCTAGTAAAGAGGTAATAGAGTTCCAAGTCTTAACAAAACATGGAACAGAGCCTGCTGACGGACATCTTAAACCACTGACTCAACTCCAATCCAGGAGGGGAGTGTCTTCACCTGCTCACACCAACTAATAGATGATCATTGCAAAAGAGAAATCACATAAAGAGAAACAAATACAAACAAGAAGGGTAAGTTAACTTAATTAAAAGAATCATGCAGCTCATTTATAAATATCATACAATTTTTCTCATTTTTACTAGAATTCACTGAAACTACCACAACACAACACAGATATATGACTCTAGACTCAATATCCGGATTATGTAAGCGACATTGGACCTCTTGGTGGCATGCACCTGTGGTGATCCTCGAACTCTGCAGAGTTTGGCCTTAAGGGATTATCACCCAACCACTCATAGGGTAAGTCCCCTTCTCGTCTAAGACTTGATCAAGTCCAAAGACTAGGACTTTATGTTACTCCTCATGACATAATACATTATGTTCTATCTGAGCGTGAATGATTATTGGAGTTTCAGGATACCTCCGATAATGAGTCCTTATGTCCTTACATACACTAAAACATGTCCCTTAGAATCTCCCTTGAAATCACAGTTCAACCACATCTCCTCATAATCCAAATTCATGCAATTTCACCACACATGTTGCCAGCCACAACAATCCAAGCGTATCATAAACTAATTTCACATTTTAACATTCAAACATAGCTTCATCCATCAAAACAGGAAAATAAACACTCAGCTGTAGTGGTTCTCGCTCAAGCTAGAAGATCTCGCCCAGGCGAAAGGGCTCTCTCGCTTAGGCAGATCATCCTCGCCTGAGCGAGACTCGAAACAGAAAGCAACCCAAAAATCTAGGCGAATTCTCACTTAGGCTAAGCTGTCTCGCTTATGCGAGATTACCTCTCGCTCAAGCGAAACGTGCTCGTTTAAGCGACAATTCACGCAGTGACAATGGGTGAGTTTCTGGTGTTTTCGCTCAGGCAAGAGCTGTTCGCTTAGGCGATAACACCAGATTCCCAATCTGTTCTCACATGCAGAAGCCCAGAAATTTTGCACAATTCACTCACACACCCAAATACACAGTTCAAGCACCCATACAACACCCAATCATGCAATTCAAAGTCATAAAAAATGATTTCTATACGAAATTTAAGAAAATGGTTAGCTTCCCTTACCTATAACAATCACCAACTAGCAATGAGACACTCCTCACAGAAGGGTACCACAACATGACCTAAGGAACTGGAATGCATAAACATAGGGTGAGAATGAGACTTTGATTCGATTTAGAAGAAGGAGGAGGTTCCAGAATTCGAAATTTAAAGAGAATTGGGGAAGCCAAAATTGACTTACGTGGATGGAAAGGAGACTCAGCGAGAGAGGTTTTGTACTTATCTCAGGTTTGCTTGCTGCAACAGGAAGAAAGGAATGGATGTACAACAATTTTAACTTACCCAGATGACTATATAGAATGAATGGATTTAACATTAGTTTATAGAGTTTAAGTTTTTATGTGTATCGGGAGTATTTAAAATTAGTAATATGCTTATATTTAATAAGACGTGTTTAATATAAGTATTTTAAAATATGTTTATTTGTTATGTGTTATCTTTATTTCGGATTTTGATTAATTGATTTTTGAAATAAACCCATATTATCACAAAAATTAGAAGTAAACCAATATTAAAGCATTGAATGCATATATTTTTGAAGACTCACGCTTGCAAGGAGTTTTTGAGTGGATTGTACGATAACATGTTTTCTAACATGCTTAGTTATTACTGATAAGTAATTTCAATCATAATATATTTTGATTATGTTGCAAGATTCCCTCTCTAAGCAAAGCTCCTAGGGTGCTTTTACATCTTATGGTTGTTAGGACAAATTAGTTGTTGCACTTAGTGGATATATTCAGCTGTATATAATTAATCGATCATAATACATAATTTATACTTGAAATAATAATTATTTTTAATCAATGAGACATCGTTGGATTACTTGTAGTATCTCTAATCATATTGTTGTGTAGTTTTACTCAAAATAAAATTTCTTACATAATGAATTGGTAATGAACATCATATATATATATATATATATATATATATATGATTAATTAGGCTTATATTATTGTCCTTACCAAAAAAAATTGTTGTTATTAGTGTCCACTTAACACTTAAGATATAGCATTTTGGAATAGTAGACTAAGTGCAAAATTATAAAAGGTGACATGAGTGGATCTCAAAATTATAAAAAGTGTTTTAATTATGTTTATATTAAATTATAGTGCAATATGCATATTCAAAGTACAAATGTGACTATTCTTCCCTACACATTCACCTCCTTCACATTATGAATCTCACAAAACTCATCTCAAATCGTTTCACCTAAAAAAACACCATGCTCTACAATCACATTCCACGATAAAAAAAATACAATGCTCTACAATCACCTTCCACGACAGTCACGTGAAAGGATATAATGATAAAATATAAACAAATCCTCACAAATCTTCTTAATTTGGTGAGATGAGATTATCAGAGTATCCATAAATACATTATTTCACTCTCGCGCAAATTAGCACACAAAAATATGATTCACACTCGCAAATTCATCTCATCAAATTCATACATAATCCATCTACTCAGACAAACACTGCCAATATTGATAGAAAGAAAAAAAAAGTCAATAATTCAAATACATGCCTCTGAAATGCATAAAAAATTCAAAATTGAGTACCATCACAATAACAATTTTAGCCAAAATCATCATCATTTGTTACATATACGATGACCGTAGCCTATAGAATCGTCATCATAGGATGATCACGCTTGCAAACACCATTAAGGCCATGTTCTTTTAAACAAATTTACTGTTTGAAAGAAATAACATGCGCGAATTTAAAGGTTTTTTCCTGTTCTTTTTAATTGATTTGCGGGTGAGGGAAGAAGTGGAAATGCAGAATTCATTCCTTTTTGCATCTTCCCTCATGCAAAGAGATCAGCCGGTGAAAATTGTGCTTTTATAGAAAACACCTCGATTTAAAAGATCAAAAATGTTTTCAAATTAAATATTAATTATGTCATAAGAAAATAAAAAAAAAATAACTTTCTTTTTCCACGATAACCATTAATATCTAAATATTTAATTTTTCTTTTCAAAAAATAAAGGGACTATTTTAAAAAATATTTTTTTTTCAAAAATAATGAATAATAATGTTAGAAAAATTAACTCATCTAAAATTCATTTCATATTTTTAACAACAAGGGCAATTCAGTCAATTTTATTTTTTATCTATTAAATTTTTATTTTTATCTATCACTTCAATCAAATCACTCATAAACTTCACTCCCTAAACCACTCAAAATCACCTCCAAATCTCTTTAAAAAAAACAACACCAATTTCACTCCCTAATTCTTTCAATCTATTCCTTTCCCTCTCTCCTAAATCAATTTATCCAAAAGAACACACTGTGTTCTTTTGAGAGGAATGATTTGAGGGGATTTGAGAATGAAGTTTATATTGTTGTTTTTAAGGGATTTGAAGGTGATAATATAATGGATTTGCGAGTAAATTTTGTGAAAATTTGAGAAAGATTTGACTAATGTGATTAATAAAAAATAAAATGTAATTGATGAAAAAGTTGATTACCAAATTGTTCTTGGTGTTAAAAATAATTTAAAATGATAATTAGGTAAGTTGTAATTATTTTTTCAATTTTTTTATGATGAATAAAATTATTAATGATATTTATTACGTTAAAAAATAAATATTATAATATATTTAATTTTAAAAATTAAATATTTTAATTTTCAATATTAAAGCCAAGATTTTGGAATCAAATACAAGAATATTGGAACTAGTTAAATGAACCAAGATAACTTATGATTTTGGAATCGAATACAATTGAAACCAGGTAAATGAGATAAAACTTTTGAAGTTGGAATCAAATCCAACTACAATGTATCTGGTTCCTCTACTTCTTCCATAACACACTTGTAGTTCCACTTTGTCACTGTTGTTATCTTCGTGAATGACCATTAACAATGGTGGAAAGCTAAGGAAGTGTTATGGAACATCAAAAATCAAATGAAAGTAGAGTGATAGGACACATAAAAAAATAAGAACAACCATATGGTCTCACCACGAGCATACACACCTCGAGACATGAAAGTAGTGAGAGCAACAAATATGTTGTATTTTATAATATAATAACAAAGGACATATTGGTAAAATAGTAAATGTTTATCTTAAATCTCTTTAAAATAAGGTATAATTAGTCGCAACGTACCCGGTTTCGTCCCAATGTGTCTAAATGGTACCCGCTTTTAACTTTGCACCTACTTAGTACCCAAATTAGTTAATTTGCATCAATGTGGTCCCTTTTCGTTGACCCGTTAAATAAGATAGTGTCTGACTGTGTTGACCAGTTAAGTGAGAAAATCAGTTATTACGTGGCACGAGAGTGGTGTGTGATGTGGAAGAGTGCTGCGTAATAGGAAATTGAAAAGAAAAAGGGGACGAATTGGAACGTTGTGTGAGATAGAAGAGGGGTTTCGTGAAGTTAGGGTTTAGTAAATTTTAGCCATTTCGTGCGTTGTGGACAAAATTGAAGGTGTAATTGACTTCAAATTGGCAGCTATTTGGGATTGCAGGTGCGCAAACCACTTTTTTTTGTCGTTGATTGCATTATTTGTTTCTGGGATGGTGGGGTTTAGGGTTAGTGGTTGAATGTTGTGCGTGGATTAATTTAATGGTGTTATGCGGTGTTGTTGTAATTTTTTTATGATTTTGTTGACGGTGGTGGTCCTTTTTTTCTGATTTCGTTGACGATGGTGGTCCATGAAGTGTGTTTTTGTGCACGAAAAGTGGTCGCCCGTTAGTTATGCTTTTTTTCTATTTTGATGCTTTAGTCGGTGTGATAGTGGTATGAAAATGTAATATGTGTTTCTTTGTTTGGGTAAAATGGTATTTCACAAGGTACTATAGATATATTATTGTTGGTATGGACGACCATTTCGGAGTTGTGTTTCATCATGGTGGGAGGTTTGAGAGTAATGGGTCACAACAATATGTTGGACAATTTAGTATTTTGGCATGTGACCCAGTTAGATGGAGCTATTTCGAGATTTTGGGTATTCTAAAGGAGATGGGTTATGCAAATGTGAAGGAGATGTGGTATGCAGTGGGTGGAGGATCTGTTTGGAGGGTAGATTAGAGTTGTTGTTTGATGACTGAGGGGCATGTCATATGATGAATATTGCCACTCTTAATGGTCAGGTACACTTGTATGTGGTTCACAAAGTGGATGAAGCTGAGGTAGTGAATCTGTTAGAATATCATCCTACTGTGGAAGAGGGTGATGTTCAGGGTGATTCTGGGGGTAATCCTGAGGGTGATGTGAGGGAGGGTGTACATGTTCAAAATGAGGATGATGGAGGTGAGGTTGATGATGGTGTACAAGTTCAAAATGTGGATGATGGAGGTGAGTTTGATGGGGGTGTACAGGTTCAAAATGAGGATGATAAAGGTAAGGTTCATGGGGCTGTACAGAACACAAATGAGGAACATGGAGGTCAGGTTGATGGGGGTGTACAAGTTCGAAATGAGGATGATGGAGGTGAGGTTGATAGGGCTGTAGAAATTGAAATTGAGGAACATGGAGGTGAGGTTGATGAGGGTGTACAAAATGAAGAAGAAAAAGATGGAGGTGAGGTTGATGAGGGTGTGCAAGTTAAAATTGAGGAAGATGGATGTGGGGTTCATGATGGTGTAGAAGTTGAAAATGTGGGTGATGGAAGTCAGATTCATGTTGAAAATGTGAATGAAGATGATGTAGATAAGGATGATGTAAGTAGTTGTAGTGATTCCATAGGGGATAGTTTTATTGAAGAGGATTTACTTGATGTCAATATCCATACTTATGAAGATGAAGATGACTCTTGGGATGGTGATGGTCGTGGTTCAGTTGATTTTGGTGGAGTTAGTGGTCATAATAATCATGCAGCTGATAGGGGTTTATCTGACACTGACTAGGCATCTGAAAGTTTGAATAGTGTTGAGTACAATGATTGTTCTGGAGATGATAGAGATAGTTATGAAAACTTTGGGATATTTTCAATGCCCAAAAGTATGGAAGGCTACAACTGGGAGGTGGGGACATACTTCACAGAAAAAGAGGAGTTTGTAGAAGCCATAAGAACTTATGGTATGCACAATGGGAGGAAATTAAAGATTTTTAGAAATGACAAACGAAGGATTTGTGTCAAGTGTCTAGGGGCAAAAGGAACATGTAAGTGGTATGCTTATTGTGCATACAAGGTTGCTCAAAGTACTTGGCAGCTAAGAAGAATTACAAATGAACATAGTTGCAGTAAGGAATTTAATATCCAGATGATAACATCTAAATGGTTAAGTCAGAGGTTAGAAAAAAACATAAGATATAATCCTGATATTAAACTTACTAATATTCGAAACAGAGTTGGAAAAAATGGAATATTGGAATCTCCAGGTCAACTGCCCATAGAGCAAAAAAAATGGCATACAAGAACGTGGAAGGGTCATTTAGGGAAGAATATAAAATTGTTTATGACTATGCCCAAGAACTTTTAAGGTCTAATCCTGGATCTACTGTGAAATTCAGTGTAGATGATAATGAAGGACAAAAACTTTCAAAAGACTGTATGTGTGTTTAAAGGCTTCTAAGGACAACTTTGTTAGTTGTAGGCCTATCATTGGGTTAGACGGATGTTTCCTAAAAGGCAAATATGGTGGAGAATTATTATCAGTTGTGGCAAAAGATGGTAATGACCAAATGATTCCTTTGGCGTATTGTGTTGTTGAAGTCGAGAATAAAGAAATGTGGAGTTGGTTTTTAGTGCTCTTGGTGGATGACCTTGGTGGGCAATGGCGGAACTTGCTCAATATTTATGGGGGTGCCAAAATACACTTAAAATTTATATATTTAATTATGGATCCATAAGATTATTGAACTCAATAATAATTGAATCAATACTAAAATTTTTAGTTATATTTTGTTTTTAATATAAATAATCATATCGTCAGCAAAAAAATTCATCTTCTGTTTTATTTTGCAATCTTATTTTGATAATTTTCACTGTAGAAAATTATCTTTCTGATATAGTTGTAGAAACAAGAAGAGTTAAAATAAGACGAGACGGATTAAAAAATCAATCAAGTAGATGTAATTGACTTCCTATTTTTGTCAAAGATTGATTTGTCTATTTTCTTCCTCACGGTAGCTTTCATTTTATCACTTTTAAATAATTAATTTATTCTTTTATTTCTTCATCAATATACTTATGTTTTAAAAAAAATACTAAAAGATAATTTATCATAATCTAAATAAAAATTGTGATACGTAATTAATAAAAGAAAAATATATGATAATCAAGTCACAATTAAAAACCGGTTATTAAAAAACACTTAGTGCATTGCTTTTTCTTCTATATTTATAAAAATGAATATACCAAATGCTCGTAAGAAAAAAAATAATATTAATTATTAAACTAATATTTCACTATCAATTGAGAAAAAAAGAATTACTTTTTTCTTCATTAATAGAATAAAGCATACAAAAATGAGAGCACAAAATAATGAATTTGTGTTCAAGTTTCTTTTTTTTCTTCATAAACAAAAGAAAACAAAACAAATAAAAGTCTAAAGTGGGTACAATATGTGAGAAACTCAAAAAACAGTGAGAGAAAAAAGAAAAAATATCTTAATAAATTTCTTTATTTTTTATTAAATTTAATTTTATGCTTTATTATTTATTAACATTAAATGTTATATTTTATAAAATAAATAAAAAAATACCTATTTTAATTTTTATCAATTCTCAAAATATACTTTTATTATTTAAAAAATTCCAAAGAATCAAATTTCTTATACATAATTAAAAAAATAAAAAATAAAACAATTTTCATATAACATTAAAAAAATTTCAAAAAAAGTTTGGGGGGGCCACAGCTCCCCCCTGTCCCTTCATTGGTCCGCCAATGTTGGTGGGGTTGAAGTTTGCAAGGGAATAACCTTCATGTCTGATCAACAAAAAGTAAGCATTTCTAGAACCATTACTATTAATGTCTTAAACTATATTTTCTACAAGCTTTCATAATTTATTTTTTAATTTATACAGGGACTACTCCCAACACTACAAGAATTAATACCTAATGTTGAACAAAGGTTCTGTGTAAGACACATATATGCACATTTCTGCAAGAAATTTTCTGGGAAAAACCTTAAAAGACTCTTATGGAAGGTAGCTGCAGCCACTACACTCAAGCATGGGAGGCCACAATGAGAGACATGAAAAAGTTGAATGAAGATGCCTTTAAACATCTTATTGCCATTCCTCCAAGGCAAGTTATTCATAATTTTCTGATTGAACAATATTAAGTTTTATGTATTGACTTTGTTTTGGTGTGATAGATTTTGGTCTAGGTCCACGTTCACAGGGCAGGCAATATGTGACACACTTGTCAATAATATGAGCGAGGCATTTAACAATACAATCATCAATGCAAGAAGTAAGCCAATCATCAGCATGATGAAAGAGTTGAATGAAGATGCCTTTAAATATTTGATTGCCATTCCTCCAAGGCAAGTTATTCATACTTTTCTGATTGAACAATATTAAGTTTTATTTATTGACTTTGTTTTGGTGTGATAGATTTTGGTCTAGGTCCAGGTTCACAGGGCAGGCAGTATGTGACACACTTGTCAACAATATGAGCGATGCATTTAACAGGACAATCATCAATGCAAGAAGTAAGCCAATCATCAACATGATTGAAGACATTAGAATTTATCTTATGAAGAGATGGGCAAAAAATATAGTCAACATAAAAAAGGTTGAAGGTTCCCTCTGCCCCAAAATCAAAAACAGTTTGGATAATGAATTAGAGAAGACAAAATATTGGATACCTTGGTTAGTTCTGTTTCCATAAAATATCATCTTATTTAATGTGTATATTTCATATTTTAATTGTTATATGTTCTTTTGGTAGTTGGGCTGGAGAAAAATTGTTTAAGGTTAACCATGTGTCCATGGCTGGAGATAAGTTCGTGGTGAACCTAGACAAATTGGAGTGTACATGTAGAAAATGGACAATCACAGGAATTCCCTGCTGCCACTCACTCACTGCTATGAGGTTCCTCAATATTAATGTAGAACAACATATACCTCACTAGTTTTTGACATCAACGTATGAAGAAACATATATTCCACTGATATATCCAGTCAATGGACCTAATGTTTGGGAGATGAATTCAAATATTGATGTCTTGCCACCACCAAAGAGGATATTGCCAGGGAGACCTAAAAAAAGAGAAGACTTGAGAGTTGGGAGTTGCGCAAAGATTCTACACAATTGAGACAAGGTGGGACTAGAAAGAAGTGCAAGATATGCAGACAAATATTTCATAGAAGAAATGGTTGTCCACAAGCCCTAAAGGAGCCACCAACTAATCCACAAACTCAGCCACCAACTGGGAGCAGTCAACAAACTCAACCACCAACACATGGTCCTGGAACAGAACAATCAATTCACACACCAACTAAGGCAACAATTGATACTCCAATTCATTCCCCAACAAAAGCTCTTCCTGGATCGCATGCATCAAGTGGACCACACCAACCAATTCAGCAACCAAGTACAATAACCAATCGAACAACTCAAATTGAACCGGGTGCAACACAACAAAGTCAGGCACCACCTGCACGTACAAATCTTAGACCAAAATTGGCATATAAAAGCGGAGGCCCAGCATGGAAGCCATGATCCACCAACTGAATGTTTTATCTTGAAGAATTTGGACCTCCTTTTTGTTTTTTAAAGTGTAATTTGTAATTGACTACTTGGTTTATATTGGGCTTATTTTAGAAGACAAATTAGTTTGATATGCCCAACTTATGTACTCAACACTTAATATTCACTTCCTCTTTAATGAATGCATTTTCATCCATCTTTAGTTCAAAATTTATGAATGTCAAATGAATATGCCACCACCGGTTATGGTTCTTCTTCTATGTGCATCCAATTAATTGCAGAAGATTAAATTTGAAGATGTAACCACAAATTGAACACACTTTTCATCACCAACAATTTCACTTCCAATTCATTTAATAACCATTCATTACAACTTCATTGAACACAAAATACATACCCAAATACAAACCATATTCAATCATTCATAAAATTAAGCCTTCACGGATTTTACAAAACAAGAACATCAAACCATATTCACCAATGAACTCTTCATCTATTTTTTTATCAATACACATAGAAGAAGGATGACAATTAAACCAAACCCAATCATTCTAAATAAGTACATCAGCCACTTCTCGGAATCAATCAACTCTTTCTCCAGTTGACGTATTCTTTGGCTCTGTCTAGCAATAGTTGCATCTCTTTCATCCCCATTATCTTCAGTGCACCATTTGAAGTAATTGCAGCCTTTGAAATCTTCAGTCCCAGTCCGTTGTTAACAAAAATCAAAGCAAACATGATTTTGAACAACAAAAGTCAGCCCAAACAAAAATAAAAATCACATATCAAACCTTGTAGTGAGGGCACCCCCAAAATTCTTTCCCACCATTCTTCACTGTTCTTGCAACTCTTAACACTGCAATCTCCCCCACAATGGCAATGTGGTGTTCCACCCACTGACCCAGATACAGTAGCAGGAGAAGAAACGATGTGGTTATGTGACCCACACAAACAAGACGACCATGGATGACTAAAACCATGCGACATTTCCCACTTCGCCAACCACCTTACCCCTGCAACAAATCAGCTTCCCGGCCAAAAAATGAAGAAGAAGATGAAGATGGAAATGGGAAATTAGAGCTTTTTGAATGGGGACAATCAATTCAAATAGGGCATGACACGTTATCCACCAATTGCCACTATACAATTATTTTCATTGACACGTATATGTTCTACAATGCCACATCACTGCTCTGTTAACGGCGTTTCTGAAAACTTAACGGGATGGACCACATTGATACGAATTAACTAATTTGAGTACTAAGTAAATGCAAAGTTAAAAGCGGATACCATTTAAATATATTGAGATGAAACTGGGTATGTTGTGACTAATTATACCTTAAAATAACAGGATGCAAAATATTAGTGTATCGCAAATAAGATTTTTTCTTCCTTTACATTCATACAAAACAAACACGATTAATCTCTACAATAATCGATCTCTATTATCTTCCTACATTAAATCGCCTCAAAATAACACGCTGAAAAAGTTATAGATTTCAACAACCATTCCAAATCAATTTTAATTATGTTAAAATTCCTTTTTCAGTAGTGTGTCGTTAACAGAGTTGGAATGTGCCTATGTATGCACTAATTGAGGTGCATAAAAAGGTTACATCTATTACTAGGTGTCAAGGTTTTGTCAATAACTTTATTTCACTTGCAGGCTCTGAGTGGAGTGAAACATTCAATTTAAGATAACGTTGACACGTGATAACATTTATAACTTTTTACTTTTTGTAACAAAGGTGACGCTCAATCACGTGACACCATACAAAATTCACATGGATTAGGCTTTAAGTCACATTCTCCACTCCCAGGTAGTGTATATAAATTTATTGCACGCAAATTAGTAATTCTTATAAGTTTTTATACATACATTTGAATTTAAAAATATTATTCTAGTTAAAAGCTCAGTTATAGGCAAAACAATAGTTTAATTAGAGAAATTTACGAATTATTTTATTTGAGAATGTCATGAAAAGATAAACCATATTTATATTCTTATTCTTTTATAAGAAAACAGGTTTATTCCTTTATTTTTAAAATATCTATTTTTTTTTTTTCTAGGAGTCAATGATACCCTTTCAATGAAAATGTTATACTAAATTTTTAATTAGTCGTTAGAATTTAATTTGACAAGTTTTATGAGTAAAGCAGTTCAGAGCCTGGCTAAAAATAAATAAATTAACTCAAATTTGAAAGATAATTTTATCAAATAAACATTTTAAAAGTTACAAGACCAAGACCAAATTTAATAAGAACATAAGACAAAACCATATCTTATTCTATTACGGAAATAATATTTATTTTTGTTTTACTTTTGAGTTTTAAAAATGATAAGAAAGTAAAATATTTGTCATGCAAATTTTTGAAACAAAGGATTTAAAAGTCACTGTTTCCTTACATCATTATTATATAATGTGAGTGTCACAAATTCCTTCGTAATAATATGAAAGTATATGATTAAATAATAATGCAGAAAAACTTTGCATCATTTTTTGACTTCATCAGCGTGAGAATGAAAGTATAAAATTTTTGGCTTATTCTAGGAATGCAATTCTTAGCACCAAGAACAAGACCAACTAGAAGACTATGATGTCACACTATGGAAAGATTCTACAGTTAGATTAGACACCATTAGAAACACAGTTCTAAGTCAAACTAACATGACAACTACCATAGCAAGTTCTACACAATACATACATAGGATAGGATCACACCTTAAAGGGATCACGAAACAAAATACCAACAAAAGGATAAGTCAAAGCTTTCATAAGTAGATAAGTAGGAAGCCTTTTATAGTTTTTC
Source organism: Vigna unguiculata (assembly GCF_037176805.1). Classification (NCBI taxonomy): domain Eukaryota; kingdom Viridiplantae; phylum Streptophyta; class Magnoliopsida; order Fabales; family Fabaceae; genus Vigna; species Vigna unguiculata. The sequence continues at coordinate 44,762,816 of NC_140795.1, read as the reverse complement.
TTAACTGTACTATCTTATGCTTGTTCAGGCAGAAGCTGGTTGCTGATCTAACAAACATTCCTTCTGTTACCTTCACCACAGTGAGAGAGTCTTGCTCCAGCAGAATTTCCAATACCAATGTTTCTGGTGTGCTTCAATGATGGATCCACAAAAGACTGCTTAAACATTGGCTTTTGTGAGCCAAAGTATTGGCTGCAATAGTAGTCAGTTTGGTAAGTGTTATTTAAACTGACATTTGACATTGTCCTCTCACTGTGTTGGTTACTGGATGAACTCAGCTGCTGTTGAAGACAGTTCTTGGGGTTTGGATCAGACTCTAATGGGATGGAGTCAGTGAGAGTTTTTATAGCAAATTCAATGCATGGATCCATCCATGACATGTCAAGTGTTTTTTCAGAAGATGGTGATGCATTCTCGTTCTCGGCGTTCTTGGCTTTCATATCGGTTTTGGCTGCATTATCACCAGCATGTTCTTGAGGAGTAGCAAGACGCACTGGAGATGAGATCACATTGTTGCCTACATTGTTTTTCTTACCTTGCCCTTCATTATCTGAGGCTGCAGAGATTTCAGAATGCTGGATGTCTTTTAATTCAGAAGTTTGTGAGTTTTTGGAGGTCTCAAATGTTAAGCCAGTGAGAGTTTGAATTGCAAATGCAATACAAGGGTCTGTTAATAGTTCTTTGAGGGGAAAGTCAAGGCTGTAATCTAAATTTGCATCAACTTTATCTCCATCTTCAGTGACTCTCATACACTCTTCAACAGTACCATTGTTATCTGGAGGTGAAAGAGTGAAGCATTCTTTATCCTTGCCACTTAGTTGCTGTTTAGCTAGACCATCATGCAAGCTGCTGGAAGATTTATCCATATTTGTGATAGTTTTTTCCTCACTTGATTGTTTAACTGCTGCTCGACGTGTTCGATTTCTTGTTTTAAGCTCTGGAACAGGATCAAGCTTAATTCCAGCAAGTCGCTTTGAAGATCTCCTAGGCAAATTTATCTGTTTCTTGTGCTTGTTTCTGCGCCGATGATGTTTGGCCTGCACTTTTTCAGTTCCTTGCTTTGTTTCTGAGCTTTCTTGAAGTTGCTTCTCTTGGGTATCTTTGTCAGTGCAACCTGAAAACGAAGCACTTTCAACAAAATCAACCTTCACTTCTTTCTGATCTAAATTTTCATCCACCATCATACCTAACCATTTAATAAACCCACATCAAATGCAAGATCTTTATTAACATGGAAAAGGAAAAATTTAGCATAAATACAAAACTTACTAACTTTCACTTTATCTAGAATGAACAAATTTTTAATTTTATAGAGGGATTGAATACAAAAGTCTAACTGCATGAAAAAAAATGTCTTGGTTTGCACGAGATAGCCTAATTGCATATAAAGTCCATAAGCAGATGTCAGTCATAAAAAATAAGCTAACAAAACTAAAGTGAAGGGCAATGCAATACTAGCATTAGGTATGCATCTAATTAGATGGATTTCATGCTGTCAACTTCAAATAAAGATGGAAACTTTACCATGATTGGAAATAAACTTAGAATTGGGCACATGCATATGTTCTCCAGAACTAGCAGATCTTGGACTCTGTTGATAATTTGCTAACATGTCCAAATTTGAACTCTGAGCCATGCTAATTGATAATGTTGGTTTCATAGTTACTGACTGAAGAAATCACAAAGACAGAAAATTTGTATAAGTACAAACCTTAGCAGTAGCATTAATGATTCTCTTCTCCAGTTTTAATATGCCTATCTTAGAGAATTTAAATCCACACAGAAAACCACATGATGGGGCAGGTGGAGTGGAAGGGAAAGTTTAGCATGTGAGACTAATTAATAAACAGACAAACTAAAAGAAGCACAATTATGACCACCCATACAGGAGATTTGTCATCTTTTAAATTGGTTTCACTGTTGTCTCCATCTTTTGGTTTGAGTGTGTTCTTTCTTATCTCTCCAGATTCAAGATAGTGATAAGCATCTTCAGTGGAGTGGAATGTATACCCACTTACAGGGTCGATGTAGTACTGCATAAACAAAAGGGTGAATTACTTTTTCTTACATTGATTGGTGATACAAAAAGACCAAGAAAATCTAGATAAAAAGTTGTACATTCTTCTACTCTTATTGCTCAAGTGATGTAGTAATATGAATCAGAAGTAGGTGACTGCACACTTTTGAAGTTTAGTAAAAGTGAACTACGATTTTTGTATAAATCAAAATGGACATGAATAGACTCTTGAATATGTACGAGTTTCACTAAATAGGAATGAAGAATAAGAGAATGTTAGAGAAAAAATTAAAGAAAGGTGATGGTTGAAAGGAAGCAGTTTTTAGCAGATAATTTATCTCACAGCTACAGGGCCAATATCATGTTTGCAGCAACTTTAATGCCTATATTCATGCCTAATCCAAGCAATTTTCATCATCTGACACCAAAGGGGAAGATAAGGTATATCCAAAGCAATAATGATCATGGAAAAGAAAAGTATTGAACAAAATAAAATCAAGAACTGGATGCCTTTTATGAGAGTGATTTTAAGTGATGCCAGCACTCATGACTTTCAAACAAGCAACAAAGCACAATCTTGGAAGAAACACGGAATATATTTGACAAAAATAATCAGCATTTTTATCACAGCAGAACAAGGTACATTGAATTCAATCTATCACTTCATTTGTAAAGTGATCGAAGACAACTTTGCAAGGTCAGAAGGTCCAGTTACAAACAGTTTTAATAAGTACCTTTGAGTGAGGAGTTTGCCCCACATGCTGATTTATTAAATCAACAACAAATACAAATATGAAAAATGCGTCTTAAGAGCATTGTAAAGATTATTCGGACATGATTTTTCCTCTCCTTTAATAATGTGTAGCTAGCTGCAAATAAAAAATACAACAGAAATGTCGTTGAGGCATTGTTTACCGTGTCTCTTCTAACTGTATCTCCTTTAGTTGCAATTCTGGTCTTTTTCACCCATCCTGGTGGTAACCCTTCCGCACTAGCTTTCTCAACTACAACCTAGATTGCTTGAATAACCAAATTTTCCCACTTAAGTTATACAATCAAATAGGTAGTAAACATAAAGTAATGTCATTAAAGGAAGAATTTTATTGACAGACATTAGGAGAGATTTTCTGGATGCTGACTTTGTTACTAGCATTGTCAAGATGACGAAATACCTCCACCTTGGATTTGAATTTTAGTCCAGTTGAGGGGAGAATGTAATACTGCAATAAATATAACTTAAATAAGATCTGAGTTGCATCATCATAGATAAAGTTTCTATGCCTATGGTGTACTCCTTGGCTCCTTGGCCCAGTCAAGATTAAATTATTGTCAAAAAACAATTCAAGCCACAGAGAGATAAAATACTAAGTGAATTAGCAGGGAAAAAGATGTTAAAATGGAAATACATGGCTTTTCATTTAAAATCAGATAAAATTTTTACAGATAGACATTAACATAAATGCAAGATGCTAAAGTAGAAATATATGGATTTTCATTTAAAATTTACTAAATCATGGAATGAGTCACAAGAGACAACTAAGAAAATAATGTAGATAATTTAGCTTATAACCAACTACTAATGATTAATCACCAATTTTTTTTTGCTTAGCTCAATTTCATTGTATAATTCATAGGAGCAGTATTCAAAAGCAATAAAGGGTAATCTATAGAAATAAAGTTATGCTGAATGAAATTTTAACCCAATTTCTTTTAGTTCTCATCTAAACAAATGGAGGCAAAGAATGATAAAGGTTGAAGCATTTATAGTATGTTTATTTGGATAAACATCTGAATTTAATTAAGCTCATTTTAACTTATATAGATTAACTTATTTTATATTTCCTTCTTATCAGTCCCTCATAGTGTTTTAGGATAAGCTTATCTAAATAGTCACTCAATCAGTTTTTCAGACACATTACTACAATTGAGAAAAAAATATCAAGATGACTTTTCATACACATGACTACTGAGAAAAAAATATCAAGATGACTCTCAATCTCACTTGACTTTGCTGGGTATATAGAGAGGGAAACAAAAGATTTACATTGAAATCTTAAGGCTTCCTCTTGAACCAACCAATATCATCTATAACTACAAAGTTCAGTATAAACAACTTATTAAGCCTGTCTTACCTTTCCAGTGTCTTGTTTCATTCTGTCTAGAGTTAAAAACATCATTCAAAAATCTACTAAATCAGCAAAACAATTCTCCTCATAGTGCTGTTTGGAAACTATTGAGTCTAGCTTTGTCATGCATTCAGTAACTCTCACTGTTGCAGAGACATTTATATACAACACACATGCAACACATGCTATGCTAAAAGGACACATTGCATTGACTAATAAAAGAAGATTCCCGCATAAAACTTGTTTCAATATTTATGATTCTTTTCCTCTTGATCTAGTCACAAACAAAAAATGAAAAAACACACAAAGAAAGTGTGCCCCTTTCAAAGTTTCGAAATAGAAAAGAGAAATTTGCTGAAGAGACATGATCCAAACTCCAAAAGGGTTTACAAATTACATGCAAAGCATAGTTTAAATCTCTAATGAGCATAGCTTCATTATACATTCAGTCCGTCCCACTATTTCAAAGACATGCAATGTTCAACACACATGCAACATATGACATGCTGGAAGGACACCAACCAAAACTAATAAAAGAAAAATCCGGCCAAAAAGTATCATCCAAAGTTTATGATTCCTTTTTTTCTCTTGATCCACTCACACAGAAAAAAAAAAGAAAAAAAAAAAAAAAGAAGCACACCAAAATCATGACCCCCTTTTAAATCTTCAAAAAAAGGAAAGGAATTTGCTGAAGAGAAATGGTCCTAACTCCAAAGGGTTAACAAAATACATGCAAAGCAAAGGTTAAATCTCAAAAGCCGATTAAGTTACATCCAAGAGTTAAAAAAATTAAAACAAAAATTCTTGAAGCTCAGAATCAGAACCCTTCTCTGAAATGTTGACACCTGAAGCAACAATACAGGCTACACTTACAACCACAACTTTATTACAATAGAAAATAACATGCGCCAAGTGTGAGAGAAAGAAGATCACCAAAATACTGCAACCCCAGAAGAAAAAGCATGATTATTAGACTGTCAAAGCTAAATTACCTTATCTCTCCTACCATTCTTTCTCACCCTCACTTCCACCGTCCAACCTGGTGGAAGTTGGTCATCGGAGTCCGACATCTCCATTCCTCTAGTGAGTATTGGCGGTGGCCGGAAAATAGAAAATGCCTAAGATTTAACAGTCTGTTTCTTTCTCTTTTCTCTTTTGGTGTGAGGATGAGTGCCGCTACCTATAAGTACTAGACACTAGCTTAGTACCTTCCACCGAGTGACAAAATAAATTGCATGACCACGTGGTGCAAATGCAGGACCAATAGATACACTTTTTTATCCTTTTCAATTTTGTATCTTTCTCTTTCATTTTTTTCTACATAAGAATATCTCTTTATTAAGGAAGAACTTTAGAAACATTGTAGCTGGTGTTCTGAAGTGTAAGATGTTATCATAGTCACATTATATGTGTCAATTGTCTTCCAAAAGTTACTTTGATCATATGATTTTTGTTGCTTATAATTTGACAATGGAATAAATAATATAAGAAATAAAAAATTACAGATGATTAATAATAGTCAATGCATCATATGATAATGGTCAATGCATCAAAATGGTAACAAATAAGGAACACAAATATATGTACGAAAAAAAAACATCATTAGAATGTTTTAAATAAAGAAAGATAGAGAGAGAGAGGCTAGTACATAGATTGCTTAGGGTGTGATGATTAATGCAAAAGTAGTTTAGGTCAAACTAAAGTTTGAAAGATAGAAAAATAACTTTAGCTAAAAATATGAAATCAAACTTGATACTTTTACATGGTTCATGTTTCTTTCTATGTTTGTCCTTCCTAACCTACATAAACAAGATTTACATGTTATATAAAAGATGTTTATATTTTGTCTAAACCTATTATAATGATAATAACTTAATTTTTAACTACCTATTTAATTCTAACTTCTTGAAAAAGATATATCTTTTTTGAAAACAGTATGATGAAAAGCATAAATTCTGAAATAAAGTTTTATAAAAAAATTTATAGTTAGTTGAATGATTAATTTTTTCTCTCAGTTTGAGTCTACCCAAGACAAGAGATCGTTCCCAATGTGTCTTGATTTATGTTAGCATATTTGTCTGTGTTGCACACCCATAAAATATTAAAATATTGTTTGGAATTTTTTTTCTATATGTATTTTTACAAATTTTCAGAAAATTTGGAAAAAGTCACTTTTTTCAAATTTTTTCAAAACATTTATGCAATTTTTTTTATTAAATATAATTTATTTCACAGTGGGAATCATAACATATTTTAATTTTATAGAATTATGAAGGGTTGTTTCGGACATTTTGTGTCTCCTAGTAATTTTTAATATATTTTAAGTGTTGCACTTTATTTTATAAAACTATGAAGGGGTGTTTCTGACATTTTATGTGTCTGCTCTTTCCTTACACCACTTAAGATATTTTGTCTCACTCTTATCTCTACTTTTTCTCTTTGCTTTTGAAACTTGAAAAGTGTGCAAAGTTTCCTTCTCACTTTCTTCCATTTGTACTTTAATCAACAGTACTTAAACAAATTGTCACTAAATTTAGTTAAATACTCATTTGCCCCCCAAAATCCCAAATATGTTTGCTTATACACCAATTCCAAAGTCACAATCACACTATTTCACCATTCTACTATTGGGTTTATGCAATATTTATTATCATTTGTTATTTTAAGATATAATTACAGTGTGTGGAAAGTTTATTATAAAGAAAAGTAAGAGATAAATCAAGACATACTTCAGAAATACAAAATAAACCATTCTTAAAACTTAGACACATTGATTATTAAATTTATGTTTTTTATTTTATTTTAGGTGTTATTTAATAAGTTGACATTAATTTTAGTTTTTGCTGCACTATAAGAAAAAAACTGAATTTTCAATAGGCCGAATGAAATTTATATGTAAATCTTTATGAATCACCACCTGAAGTTATTATTAATGTAAACAAAAAATAACAAATATGGACATAAGAGATTATGGGAAAATAAATTTAATGAGTAAAACAAATGAATCCATGGATAGTAAAAATTAAACAAATTACGTTCAAAACAAAAATGAAAAATAATTTTTCCCCAAATTACATTAAAAATCAAATTCTTTACAAATTTTCTTCAACTCACACACGTCCCAAATCTCCCATAACCTCTCATTGTGAAAAAAATAAATTAATATAGTTAATCATGGATGAACGAGAATAAGGATTATGCCTCAAAATTGCATGTTGAGTCATTAAACCGATTAACATTCTGAATTAATATCGAAAGAAATGATAATATGGATCCATTATAAATAAACTCCTCATATTCACATACTAACTTCATATCTAACATTCATGGATGAATTAGGTTTTTATTCTCGGATGTTTTTTTTTTCATAATTCCAGTTATTAAATTTTAAATCGTCTCATATTTTTTTTTAATGTATATCAAATAGGTGTAAATTGTAAGATCCGGGAAAATTAAATAGTTATTTAATTTATTGTTTAGTTAGGACGGATAATGAGAATATTTAAAGCAATAAATGCGAGGAGTTATGACGTGGAAAAGTATTAGCTCAAGTGGTTGAGAGTACTTTATTGTGTATGAGGACTTGGGTTCGAGTTTTATGTGTGCCACTTGGATGTTATTTAAATTATGTGTTTTTGTGTGATTATATATTGAACTCGTATGGATTAAACTCTTAAAATTGTAGGATTTAGCATGAAACATGTGTTGGTTGAGTGGTTTGGCCTTGGTTTGGTATGTGCATGAGTGCGGGTTCAAACCTTGTTGAGAACTAACTTACTTTTCTTTTTGCCAAATTTTCTTGTGCATGAATGTGGAAGGGTTAGAAACCTAGCAGCCAAGAGGGGGGCAACTTAAGGGCTGGAAAACAGAGGGTTAATTAAGCAAACTGGGTAATCTTTGTATCATTTTTAATTAAAAATTCGTATAAACCACTAAATGAGCAATTAAGGGAGAGAGATAGTGGGAGCAAGGGTTAAAAGAGAGGAAATAGCATTTAGGGTTCGTGGTACACATAAGCAGAGCTTTTTCTGAGAATTGGGACTGATAAAGTAAGGTATTGGGGCTGAAAAACGCAAAGGTTGAAGTGGAAAGCAAGGGCTAGGGAGGTTTGGTGAGAGGATAAGCACATCTACTCGAATTTAGCAAGGAATTCAGGTAAGGGGAGTTGCTCTGTGTGTTTTCTTTTAATTATATCAATTACATTGTGCCTCATGATCGAAATTGCATGTAATCTGTCAGTTGCGCACTGTTTTATCGAAGTTTCTGGGTTTTTCCCAGAAACCGCCTGGCGGGTCAATCCCTACCGCCAGGCGGCACATCAGTGATGAGTTTTGTTCTTGTTTTGGTTTGAATCGCCTGGCGGCGATGAATTCCTGCCAGGCGGCGCGACTCCGTTCGCGGTCCTTGTTGATGTTTGTTGCTATTAGTGTAAGTACGTATGTGTTTTCTGTGATTGGTGTGAATGGGTCCTATTGGACATCTTTTTGGATCAAATTGGATTATCAAATTGCGGGATGGTAAGGGTCGAGGGATGATCATGTGTGAAATGATTTAGGGTTGCACAGGAGGGTGAAAATAGGGTCGCTTTTATGAAACAAATTGAGAGTAGAAAGTTAGTATGTAATACAGGTATGGTTGTCTCATGGTGATTGAAATTGGTCGGGATGGAAATGGGAAAAACGGACTGAGTGCGTGATATGAATGGAGGATTTTGGTGATTCTGCAGAACACTGGTGTACCGCCTGGCGGCGCGCTGCATGCCGCCAGGCGACGATGGGTGCAGGTACGTCTGTTGCGTGCTTAAAAGAGAGAAGAGGGGGGGGGGGAAGTGAGTAGAACTGGGGTGAGTCATGTTTTAAACAATTATTGATGAAGTTGTAAGAGATAAATAGCCAGTAGTATAGGATTAAGGAAATGGGATTAAGTGTGAAGGCATGAGCATGATCTGTAAGATTGGAAGGAGTGTAGTGGGAATAGTAAGAATAAGAATTTTAGTGACCAGACTCAGAATCGAATAAACACACTTGTTGGGGTCGCAACTGGAATAAGAGATAAATGAATCAAGATTTGAGGTAATATCTATGAATTGTGTAGAAGGAATTATGAATTAACTGAGCAGGGAGTGTGGTACTGTGGTAAATCAATTTGACTAGAGAATGTGGTATGGGAAATATTCTAAGGGATTTCTATCAGGAGACAAGAGAGCTTATATTGTAATGTTGGAAGAGAGTGGTGCATTGTAGGTATGATAGGGAGTTTGGAATGGGAGTTATAGGTACATGTATTTGTTTACATATGATAATTGTAGGCTTGCTTATGTGAGGGTTGAGATTGGGGTTCTTATGCGATCTATGGAAGGGATTTAAAATAGTAAACTGGATTAACTGGAGTGTCATAAACCAGAAAAATGTTGTTCTGGTATGGCGCCTGGCGGTCTACTGATAGCCGCCAGGCGATAGCCCTAGCGTGGGAGGGTCTGCACTGAGAGGCGCCTGGCGGCACGGTGTGCTCCGCCAGGCGGTGACGAGAAAACAGTGGGGTCTGGAAGAGCGCTGGCGCCTGGCGGTGGGCAGGTACCGCCAGGCGGTCTGGGCCTGTTTCGCCAGGCGGTGTTGGCTGGTGCGCCAGGCGGCCGTGCACCAGGTCACGAGTTGTGTGTGTTGTTTTAATTGACAATGATGTTTTGCTTGGATCGGGAGATGCTGTGCCATGAGCGGGTAGGTTCATGGATGGTGTAACATGTGATGATATGAGCGGGGAGGTTCATATCAAGTTACTCTCACGTGGGGATACGAGCGGGGAGGTTCGTATGTTCCGTGCTCACGTTGAGAGATGCCACGTGCGGGGAGGTACGGGGGCTGGTGGATCACATGTGTTGGACTACGGGCGGGTAGGTCCGTAGAGCAGGACTACGAGCGGGGAGGTTCGTAGAAGCAGGACCACGAGCGGGCAGGTTCGTGTGAGCATCAGATTCCCGAGTCCAAGGCTAACAAAAAGTATGATTTGAAGACTGTTAAGTCTTGGGGTTAGGGTCTTGGCCAAGATTTATAGATAATGATTAAGATGGGTAAATGATCTATCCTGTGATTACATGCTTATTATTTTATTTTCTCAGCTCACCCTTTTTGTTTGTGTGTGGCGATGATCGTGTAATTCGTTACACGGGAGCAGATGTTGATATAGGTGATGCTGAGGATGCTCAGATGGCGGAGTGAGGGCTAGCATGGGAGTAGTGTTAGGATTTTACTAAATTGTAATTTCTGTTTTAAATGCCATTTTTGGGAACTTGTAACATTTTATGAATTGGTTATGAGTTTTGGCGCGCTAACTTAATGAAAAAAAAAATTTTCCCGCGTTGGGATTTTTATCGAGATGGCTATTTAATGAAATTATTCATTTTAATATTTATTTTTTTAGTAATATTCCCTAGGGATGTTACATAAATCGTTAATGTTGTCTAAATCGTTAACGACAGTTTTATTTTAATATACATGTTATTTTACTTCATTTGATATTTGTTGTCGTGGTTGGGTTGTGCATTTTTGTTTTTGGATGGAAATGTTATGTCGTTGGGTATGAATGAGTTAAAGTTGTGAGTTTTGTTTTGTCCTGTTGAATGAGGTAAAGTTGTGGTCCCTTGTTTTGTTTTGAAATTTTTGGTCTCCCATTTGGGTGTTTCAGTTGTAGGGACCGTAATAGAGGATAGGATGTCTGACAAGCATTTTGAAGTGGTGGTCCACCATAATGGAAGCTTTGTAAGTGATGATAATGGGAAACTACAATTTGATGGAGAAACAACACAGTGTTCTGTGACCCGAACACATGGAGTTATTTTGGGATTGTAGGTGGATTGAAAGACAAGGGACATATTCAAGTGAAGGAGCTATGGTACTCTTTAGGAGGTGGGTTTGTACTAGAAGATAGGTTGAAACTTTTGATTGATGATGACAAGGGTGTTATGCATATGGTTAACATAGTTAGGCTAAACGGTGTAGTGCATCTGTATGTGGTACATAAAATGTCTAAACCTGAGATAACAGACATGATTGAGGGGGTTCAGTTGAAGGTTGATGGTCAACTTGGGTTAAAAGATATAAAAAGGGTGTTGAGTTTTAGCATGGTTGTGAAGGTGAGAAGCTGTTAGAGGAGTGTTAGTTGGAGAGTGATGGTGAACCTAGGTTAGAAGATATATAAGAGGGTGTTGAGTTTCAGTGTGGTGGTAAAGGTGAGAAGCAGTTAGAAGAAGGGAGTCAAGTAGAGGGTAATGGTGAGGGTGAAAAATAGGTGGAGGAGGTGGTCAGTTAGAGGATGATGGTAAAGGTAAAATAGAGGTGGTGGATGTGTACAATTAGTCTCAATTAGGCCTCTAATTTAGAAATTCACATTGTTATATTCTAGGTTTATGTATACATGATAGGTGGCTAGTAGACAAATTATTTGAAGTGAGACATGCATCTCAAATTGAGGAGTAGTTTGTTGTCAACAATGACACAATGGATTGCACATACAGAAAGTGGAGTATAAGTAGAGTTCCTTGCTGTCATGCCCTTGGTACATTGAGATTTCTAAATTTAAATGGAGAAGACTTCATTTCCTATTGATTTAGGAAGTCAACATATGAAGAAACCTACCTAATAAATGGTCAACAAGTGTGAAAAATTACTTCATATCGAGATGTATTGCCTCAAAGAAAAGAGTAACGCTAGGAAGGCCTAAGAAAAAAGAGAAGACTGAGGGCGTGGGAGATAAGGAATGATGATATTAAATTAAGAAAGGAGGGGTTCAAAAAAATATATGTTGTCTACAAGAAGTTGGACACAACAAAAGTTCTTGCCTGCAAAAAAGTCAAGCAAAACAGACTGAATCAACATCATATCCACCACAACAAACAGAATCTACATTATCTCCACCTCAACAAACAAAATCTACATTATTTCCACCACAACAAACTGAATCAACATAGTTAAATACACACAATCAGTACCATCAACAGAAGGAACACAGTCTACTCCGCAATCATCTCATGTTCCTGTCATTCCACCTCAACACCCTTCAAGAGACAAACCAAACATCAAGCAAACTCAAGGTTGTGAGGGGTTTTATTTCCAAGCCATGACCCTGGAGTTGTTACATTTATTTTGTGGGTCTGTTGTGACATTTATTTTGTGAAGATGACTTAAAATCTAAAAATTTAATTAAGATTTTGGAACAAAGAGGACATTCAAAAGTTTAAAGATGTGAATTACATATTGTGCGTGAGAACTCATCTACAATCACGTAAAGTTCTATAAATAAATTGGGTCACCTTATTTTATGCCTTTTTTCAAGTAACATTACTATTTTATATAAACAATTGAACTAAATTTTTTGTTAAAACAGCTTGTACACATCTTTTAGATTTAGATTTATAATAGATTTATAATAAGCGTGGCATTTAAATGTAACATATTAAAAAATATATTTTCATTTAAACTAAAAATATTAAAATAAATCTAAAAAAGGATTTCCTTGACACGCTTTTATTATTGAATTAAGATAATGCTTGTATCTAATTCTATGGTTATTGTCTCTTACTTTTATCTCTACTCATATCTATAGTATCATATTTGTATTCAATAGAAATGTTTACAAATCAGTTCAATTGATTCTGAACATAACAAATTACCAAACTCAAAAGTAAAATAATTTCTTTTTTGCTTCAACTCAGTTTGAATGATTTCCTAGTAATTATATAAATTTTAATGATCTTATTGATGCGGCCAATAGTAAAACAGCATACTGATAAATAAAATTTAACATAAAAATTGAAACTAGAAAATCTAAATCCAGCATGGTTGTGTGAACTAGACAATGAACCAAATATATATAAAGAATTAAGAAAAAAAAATGTATGTACAACATAAAGACATTATTCATCTGAAAGCCAAATTTCCTGAGTACTTTACATTGAAATGTAGAAAAAAGAAAAAAAAAAATATATTGAGACATCTAGAATTGAAAAATTCTATTGACTTTTCAACATGTTTCCAATGTAATAATCATTTTCTTCCTGCACGAAATTAATGAGGTCACAGAAGATGATGTTCAAGTAGCAAGAAATGTACAATAGATGATTGGGATCTGGTGATGATGTAATAATAAAAAGTTGCAGAGATCCTGATAATATCTCTAACCACTTTAATAAAGTCCTCCCAGAAAGGAAAAATCTCAAGCAATCGGTTGCGAAAATGTGGACAAAAATCATATCCCTATAATAATTAAGGTCATACACCAGCCTTGAAAGATCATTCTTTTGTTGTCTGGGTCAAGAATCTAAAACTTCATAACCATTGTTAAATGTTAAGTGCACAGGTACACTCTAATTGTTGTCCAAATAGTCCACAAAATAAAGGAAAATATTGTGTTGGCCCTATTAAGATAGGAGGAGCATGATAATCCCACATCGAATATGATATTCTTCTATATAACAGGTCTAAATAAATACAATTATTTCCTTCCTCTCGTAAGATAATTATTACCTCACCCAAAACTACACACTAACTAGTAACAAGCACTTCCAAATAAGTTCATTACTGGAAGGTAACCCAGGCTTCTACAGGGAACTAGACTACATATTCAAACTGCCGCATGATACTCATCTATAGTTTGTTTCATTGCATCCAATTGTGACATAATAAATTCCACCTTTTTGTGACAAATCTCATTGGCTATTCTTGGACCATAGTCACATTTCTCAAATGGACGATATTCACAAGCACTTTTTATTTCATCACGCAATGCCACCTGAATGTCCTGAAACATTTGAAATAAAAAGTAGTTAAGGCACAAGTTTGAGCATAAAATTCATGATGATGAGCTCGAACAAAACACAGTCTGTTGATCATAAGTTCACTGCTTTGCTTACTTTGAAAAATCCACTGCATTTTCATTATTTAATTAAGGATAGGCAAATTTGCTGAATGTGAAGAAAAAATTTAATATATACAGATTTCACACACAAGTAATTTAACAAACACTATACAAAGCAAACAAAACTATTTCTGACAAAGTTTATATTATAAAAGAAATTTCATTTAGAAGTTCCAATTACCAATATATATGGACTTATGCACTCAGTAGTTGAGATTTAAAGTACATATATCTCAGCAAAAATAGGAATTCATTTGATATCTACAATTTAGGTACATTGAGTTTTAAGTTTAGTTTGTTTGTCATATCTTTTAGTATTGTTTGAGTAACCTGACTAGTTCATGTAATTTGTCTTGAACAATTCAGCCTTAATTTTAAATATGAATAAGAATATTTTGAATATATCAAACTATGATTTTGCTAAAACACAAAGACCAAACTTACAAGGAACGTGTAATAGGTTGTAATAACAAGAACACTGGTAGATTTTAGCCTCACTATTTTTGGAACTTGAAGACTACTTTAAGTTGAAGTTAAAATAAGAGCTTTAAGTTTAAATACAAGGTTATTAGGTAATCACTAGTTCTATATCGTTTTAAAAGCAAAAGCTACTTTTTGAAATTATAATGTCATAAGCAGCGAAGCACTTGGAAACACATCCTTAAAAACTAGCTATTATGGGCGAGAACCAAATATTCAAATACTCCACCGAGCATCTCAGATTACTCTATGTGAAACTTAAGCATCCCATAATACACAATGCTCCTATCATAATGTCGTTGACACATGTTTAGAATGTCATTATTTAAAACACTGATGTATAACAATACCACAAAGTTCAAATTCTAGTTCACAGAAATCCTGGCTGCAAGTAATATCGGAGGTGTTATGAGACTGGGGTTTTGTTAATTAAGAGAGTATAGTCAGAGTTATTTTAGTAAGAATCTTATGTTTCTAACAAGTTTGGCAAATATAGGATATTAAGATATAGGGAGAGGAAGATTTGGGGTATGTTCTATCTCATGTTCTAGAAATGTAGAGAGTAACAAAACAACTTGTATTCATTTTTCTCTCCTAGTAGAGTTCATCCATAATACAGGACTAATGGAGATATTATTAACAAAAAAATATCTTTTTATTAATTTTTCACTAATTTCATCATTAATTAGACTGGTGCCATTTTGGTAGTGTGCTCATTTTGGGACTTGAACCCACAAGGCCAACCCCTTTAGTAAGTGACGAAGATTATATATATCCAAAAATCATAAAGGAAAATGCAGAAGCTACAAATAGTAGCCTCTGCGTAGCAGATGAAGCGTCCATGAACATAGATCCAAACACATGGTTAATATACATGTATACACCAAAAAGTTAATTGATTTCTGTGAGACAAGGACCTTGATTAATTGCATGAACTCAAGGCAGTGGTTTTGGACCACATCTTTCCTAGGACCCACAGGGCTTGCAAGCTCATCCATTACTCCTCCGGCAAGCTCCAAAACCTTCACGATTCTCTACAATGACCAGCAGAAAGGGGGGAAAAATCAATTAAAACAAACTACAATGTTCTGTTACATTCAGGACCCTTTCATAAACGTTTTCAAAAATTACCTTCTCTACATTCTGAAGTCTCTGCAAAGAAGTTGTCTGGCCCTGTGAATCCATGGATGCGGACTCCTAGTGTTGCTTCTCTAATTCAGATCTATACAATAAATTATGTGGACGACAAAATGATCCATAAGACTTCAAAAGCATCAAATGCACAATTAACAATTTTATAATCACATGAAATGACAACTATAAGAAGTATTGGGATGAATCAGATTGTAAGGATTTATTAGTCAATAGAATGGTCAAAATGGCCCGTCCAGAATATTATAAAATACTAATAGAGAAATAGTAAAATGAAAAAGAAAAAAAATGCTTTCTTCTTTCACATTTTCTCTGACTGGGACATCTTGTTTATCTCTCTCATGAAGCTAACAGGTCGCGGCTAGTGCATCGTGTCTCTGTCTCTATCAGCTAGTTTATTTCCTTCTCATCTTGTAGTAAGCAAATCTACTTCCAACAAATCATGAGCATGGACTTTACACTCATTTACTACACCATGTATATATGTTCTATTTGGATTAACCCTTGAATGCCAAGTATCTTGGAGAACCTTACAGTCAATTCCAGAAATCACTTAGGGAACAATAATCCTTCGCTGTTTGGATGGCCCATCTAAAGCTAAGAGCTTCTGCAACTGCTTTTCATGACAGTTGACAGTAGATGAGATGAGATGTAGGCACGTAGAAGAGGCCAAAATCTGGCCATCGTAGTCGCTAAACTTGAAATGTTCTTGGACTAGAGGCTTCCATGAGTCATTTATTCATCTCCTGCTTTGTGGATATTAACGATAGTTGAATAGTTGCATGTATGGGTTTCATAGCAAAATTCTAATGACTCCATTTTTCATGAAATCCAACTCTTTCATTCTAAGAAGAAGAGTAAATAATACTCTTCATTGACTTCAAAAATTTCGAAATTGTTCAACCCAGTACCATAAATTTCTCTCAAGTATTTCATCAAGCAGATTCTAGGCACTAGTAGTTGTCCATTTCAATGGTTGGGGCTATGAGGAGAACAAATGGGTCGCACTCAACATGACTCTAGTACGTTATTCTAAAAGATTACTAACGAATTTACAGTTTCTGGTAGGATGTGTCTAACAACTCACATTTAGGGTTGTGTCACCAAAGTGTTTCTCACAAAGAACACTCCGAAACTCGTTACAAACCAATTGGAATCCGATTTTCCAACCCGTAACCAATTTTCACAGTAAATCACTAAACCAGAACCAATCCAGAACTCCCCTTGTTATGTACATTAAAAAGAAGAAACATAAAAAACATACAAGCAAAGGAAGAAGGAAGAAAGGAAATCAAATTGATCACTGACAGTATAAGATTGAGACTTGTGCAGCCTGCAGCGGTGAAGACAATTATGCTGAAATCAACGGTGCTCTGGTTAAAGTAGGGTTTTCTCGGAGATGAGGAGAAGTTGTTCGATGCCTGCAGAGGAAGGAAAGGAAGAAAGAGCGGAGTTGGGAGAGTTTCTTGCTAAGCATGTTTTTTGCAAGCAATACAATAAACTTTAATTTTAATTCTTTTAAATTTCGTTGTTTTTATAAATAAATACCTTCAAGTTCAATTCCATCTAATTGGTCCTTGAAATTATTCTATTTTAAAAAAAATTTGCATTAATTTAAATCAAGTGGTTTATCTTAAATGTGAATCATTTATTGATTTTGTTCTTATTTTTTCTATATTTGTTTTCTTCATACATTAAAATAATATAGTACAAATAGGATTTTGGAGAAAAATAAAAATAAAAAGTATTTATTTTTGTTTATAATTTGAGTCTTATAATTAAATTATGTTGAATTATGATGTCAATATTAATCATTTACATTAGCTTGCCCTATTTTTAAAGTTTAGAGTAAATTAATTATAAATCATTTTTAAGTAAGTATGTTCTTAAAATTTTCTTTTCTTTTAATTTTCCTCATGTGAATTTTATATATATATATATATATATATATATATATATATATATATATATATATATTATAAAATTATATTATGATTTGATATGTGTAAGAGAGACATATCACACTTGATTAAAAAAGGTAATATCCATATACACACTTAAATTATTTTTTGAATTGCTTTTATTTTTCTATTTTGCAATGTTTTTGGAGGAGCCCTCAGCAAAGTTTTGATATTTATAGCTATGGGATGGTCCTGCTACAAGAAGTTCATGGGGGAAGAATGAATCTCATTTGTGTTAAATTGCAGCTATATGTTGACTACAAAAGCCTGAAAAATTATGTAAGATAACGTTCTTGTAACATGCTATATTAGAGTAGATATATCTGATAAAAAAAAAAACTACACCACGATGACATGTGAAAAGATATATATAATTGAAAAGTTAAAATTATATGGTGTCAAGTGGTGAATGAAAATCAAAGCAGATCTTTGAAACATCTTTTCTCATAAAAAATAAATGGATTTAGATCTAACTCATTTTTAAAAAAATTAGTATGTAAAGATGAATTTTTTATTCTACAATAAATTATTCTTAGCTTTTAATAAATACTTCGATTCTCACAGTGGAGGCATTGACATATCTTACGCAATATTAGACAGGTTTAACTGATGTCATGATAATATTTTATATAAATCTTATATTCAATTATATAGTATGAAGTCGTCTTATATTACTCGATTATATTTAGAATTTTCAAAAATATTTACCTTTTAAAGCTTCTATTATGTTGTAAACAGAACATTTTGCATAACATCTTTCCCCAACAACAAAGGACTAAAATGGTCTTCAAATGTTTCATAGGCTAAACCAAATAAACAAATAAATATGCAACAAGTCTGATGAACAAGTAGCTTACATTATTCCAACCTATAGCTATAAGAGAGCATCTGGGACTGGGAGAAAGGAAGACATAAAACAAGTAAAAGCTGGATCATATGTAAAAATCTCTAACAAAAGAGTCAAGGATCATTCTAATTCCTTGTGACTTCAACTCTAGTCCTTGGAGAGTTTTGAAGCAAGTACTTCACAACTTTGCTTATTTGTCCATCAAACAGGTCTATCAATTTGCTTTTCACTCTCAATGATTCCAATCTAACAAAGCATGGTGGTTGAAATCTTGTTGAACCATCAGAAAGATCCTGCACAGTAAGAGCAAATAATGCAAGACTGAGTGCTGCAATTTCTTTTTTTCCTCATATAAATGCAGACATGTTTTGAGCATAAAAAATATAAGGAGCAAAACAAAATGAATGCTAAAAGAACTTACATCAAGTATTGCTTGAAGGGTAAATGATCCCAGAGTCAATATCCTTGCATTGGCCAGTGCTTGCATAAGTTTTATGATGATTGAACTTTTCACCATAAACAAGCCAATACTCACAGCTCCAAGAAGAGGTAGATTGCACACAGAAGAGAGTTGGTGGCTATTAACACCCTTGATAGTGAAAGAACGAAGATTAGGAGTACAAAGTGCAATGTTGTAAGCTTTTCTTTCAGCAAATATATTGTAACTGTATATCTTGATGCTGAAAAGGGTGGAATTAGATATGCAGAGAGCTTGTGAATCATTTTGCATGGAGCAGTTTCGAAGGTACAAGCTTTCTAACACACGACAGTGTGAAAAAGGCTCAACACACTCAGCATCAGCAGTTGTTGCAGTAAATTTAACACGTTCAAGATGCAGGCTTTTGAGAAAGGGCAAGTTCACAGAGTTTGGAATCACCACCACATTTGGATCATAAACATTGCAAATCTTGAGGGATGTCAAAGACTTGCAACAAAAGATGAAAGGGAGGGAACGAAATGCAGGTTTGCAAGTTAAATCTATACGCATTGTCAAATGCTGAACATCATGAACAATAGCATATTTCATGATCAAGTCTAGAACTTCAGACTCGTTTGGACTTATGACTACAAGATTTAGCAGGGAATGAGAATGATCTCTGCTAGACAAAACCCAAGACACAAATTTTCTGAAACAAATGTCCCCGGTGTATCTAGCACAGAATGTGAGACTAGTGAGACATTTGCAGAGATTCTTCCATCTTTTAGACAGAACACAGGTTTGAATAGCACTTTTTGTGCTCAGAAAACTCATTATGTGCAGCAAAACACAATCAGGTAACTCACTGATTCTGTCTTTCTCATCTTTTCTACATCTTCTCTTCTGTCTCTTTCTTTTCATCACCAACTCTCCCTCAGATTGTTTCCGTTTTGGAGCCATCACTTTCTACTTTTTCAGTTGTACACTGTGGTAGCAGAAAGTGATAGCCAAAGGATAAAATGAGTTTGTGAAGAACAAGACATGACTTGTCTTTTATAAGCAACAGTTGTAGCAGTTTGTAGAATGTTGCATATGACAGTACAAAAGTTTGAACCATCGTGCTGGATTAAAATCTTCATCATATTAGGAAGGAGAATTTGTTAATTTTCACTAATTTATATTTTACTTAATGTGTCACTGTGTTATTAAATTTTATGCCTATATTATTTATGGTAATCTACTACTTATTTTTAAGATTAATGGCAATGTATATTATGAGTGTAAAAACATTGGCATCAGTAATTGTTGGTATGATTTTTAATATATTTATTACTATATAGGAAGATTTGTGATTGGATTACAGTGTATGCAAATGTTAATTGATCCGCGTTTGAACAATATTTTGTTTGATACTATACAGTAATAGTATATGGGAAAAATAATTTTTAATTTAATTACTTAACATATATTTGATAGAACTTTACTTATATAATTTCATACATTTATTAATTTTTTAAATTATTATACAATGAACATTATATCTTAATTATGTTCAACAACAATAAATGATGCAAATGTTAATATCTATTCAGTGCCAGTGTTAATAAATCTATGCAAATGTTAATAAGTGCCGAGTTACTTTATATGCGTGTATGTTATTAATACAGAAAGATATAAACAGTAAGGTCTTTCCGTAAATAAATAAATACATAAAAAGCAGGGAAAAATATTTAATAATAAAATTTAATGAAGAAGATATACCACTGTCAAATTTATTGACATATAAATGTATGAATATATAAGATAATGTAATTGAGTACAATAAAACGAGAGAAATATATTAATATCATATAAATATATAAAAGAAACTGTTCCATTAGATCCTATATGTTTTTGATTCAGAGTTTATTATATTATACAATAGATTATGAGAGACGAAATGAGTTTCGTCTATGAGATATATGTTTGCACTATGTTTGATAAGAAAAAAAATCAGATTACACGCATCATGTTGTACCACGTGTTAACAATTATAATTTATAAACACATCTTATGTTTGGATAATATTCTTATTTTTTTCACGTATACTAAGAAGATATGAAAAAACCTAGGTTTTTTTTTTTACCAATTCGCATATAATATTATTGAAATTGGCAATTTTTAAAAATATTATAATATAGGAAAAATATACCAGTCTCACACGACTTTATTTCAAGAAGTCGTCACAAATACAACTTTGAATCTTACATCATGAATGTGATTCCACTAAGTCGTACACCATGAAGACAATTTTGATATTTAATAAGATAATTAGCACTTAATGATGTGGTTAATTTTAATTTATTATGAAAAGGTGAAGTCGCATGTCTCTTATACGACTTGTAAATTTGATTTTTATATTGGAAAAGAGGAGTCGTACGTGAATCATACGACTTGGACATAGGCAAAGACAACATTTCATGAAATAAGGAAGTTGTGATTGTGGTGCTACGAAGGGAAACTAAAGTCGTATGTCAGATGACTTTTTTTTTTTATATATATATTGTTTTGAAGTTGCGGGAAGGTTACGTGTTATATATAAATTTATATTTTTAAGACTTAAAATTTTTAATGGTAAGTAGTTTTTGTGTAAAGATATAGTTGTATTAATAGAATAAAATAAATTATTATGCACTCTAAATGAATGAAAAGTTAATGAAGTGACATGTATAATAGTCAGAGATATATCGTAGAAGAAGTAATATGAGATTCAATATGTTATATCTATAAAGAGGAGGATTAGATTAGAAATTAATACATACAAAAAGTTTGAGTAATAATATAATTGTACTAAAAGATTTATTTATGAGACGTTGTTCCGTAAGGAGACGTTCTTCTTTATCTTCTTAATCTTAATTGAGGGGTGGAATAGGGTCATCGTTAGTTTTCTATTGATCGTCATTTTGTTCAACATTATCATGTTCCTGAGATGACATCATGGTCGATAATATTGCATGAGTGATATGGGTTGGTATGTAGATGAATGTGTTGGTGTTGAAGTTGCAAACATGTTAAATGGACCAAAAAAAATATCTGGTTGAGAAGGAAACATGGTGTATGTGTCAAGAACTTGGTGCACTGAAGAATAAGAAGACATTTGTTGAAGATGATACATATATGTGGTTTGCATCGATAGTTGTTGATAACTAGATTGACCAAATGAGTGATGATGAAATTGATGATGATAAGAAGAGCTAACATGGTGAATATGACCGTGAGATTGGTTTTGGATAGGCTGTGATGTATCATATTATATAGAAAAAGGAATCTTAGACAAATATAGGTGAATTAAGAAATGTATTAGAAAGAAAACTTACATCGTCGTCATCAGATGAATCTTCTTCTGAAAGTGATATGTAACGGATGCTATGGTTAATATATCATTGCATATATGGTATGGTGGCCCTCAAATGGTCGTTTTATATGAAATTGATACTTCAATCAAATGATTGTGTCGGTCGTTCCACATGGTTATCCACCTTGCATGGTACTGAAGCCAATTTCTCTCTATTTTATCCCTCATATCTTCTTTATGTGTCTGATATAAGTTTAACGGTTCCGTGGGAATAGTTTTTCGAAACCCATATTGTCATATAACGCGATCAGCTTGTTTGGGTTGTAATTGGTTCAATGTCTTTCTTATTAGGTGAACAACACTTGCACTTCGTTGTTGCTTGTGTTGATTCACAAGCCCACCTTCCCCCAAGTAACAAGTGTGTTGATTTCGATCTCAAAATGCAACATGCATGTAATGCAATCAATAAGTAATTAATACTAACGAGTAACAATTACCTTTTTGCTAGTGAAAATTCTAATCCTACGATAATCTCTTTAGTAGTTAATGGCTCAAAATATGGCGCAAGGGGAGGTATGCGTTCATAAGCCCCACACTACAACAATAACATGCACCCTCAAACATTTTCTTGTTTGAAGTCAACCTCGTGATCTAACGCACAATATAGACTCCCCAAAACAGTCAAACCCTAACTATAATTGGGAACATTATTTAAGTCTACCAACAACAGAAGATGCATCAAATGAATTCAGCTTTTTGATGTATCAAGCATAAGTAAACTACCCTTTAATCGGCAAATATAAGCTTTTGCATGTTCACATACAACATCCTATGTTGCGTCATTGGTTAGTTGTTGGAGCATGTTGTTGATGTTATAATTAATTGACGAATTAATTCTATTATAAGACTCATTTGAAATATTATGATGAACCCAATTGTGATTTAATAAAATATAAGAACCTATTGGTTATTGTGGGAAGTTATAATAAAATAAAATAAAGATAAAATAAAGTCCAACCCAACTTGATGGACATTGGCTTATAAAATGGCTTATAAAATGATATTAGGGTTCTGTCTCTGGCCATAAGGTTTTCTCATAATAAGCTATCAAAGAAAGAGAGTGGGAGAGAAGAAACGAAGGCAAAGAGATAGATTGGAAAAAAGAGTTTAAAGAACAAAGTTTGAAGAACACATTCTTATTGGATCTCTCATGGATCAAGGCTAGAATCCTATTATGATATATGTGCGTGAATATGTGAGAATCATGAATCTTAAGATCCTAGAATAATTTTCTATAATGAATTATTATTGCATAGAAACTACAAGATAATTTACAGTTGAGCCATGAAAGTTTGATTGTGTTTTCTTTAATAGCATTTTCGAGAGGTATGAATCCTAAAAGTTGTTGGCACTAGGGTATCAAGTCCTCACCCGTGACACCCGTCACGACTTCACCGTGTATAGGAAGTCCCAATTATAGTGAGACATCTTCTAATGTAATCGTTGCCTTTCCCAATAGAAGATGGGAAGTGTGTCCATTCACCATCTCTCCACCAATGCATTGAATAAATTATGATTGAAATCAATGTTGGAAAAGTGTACTTGTCCAAATCTAGCAAGATCAATCATATATTTACTCGTGGATGAAGAAATTCAATATGTTTTGCCACTCATACATGATGTTTTCTCAAATGGGTCATTCTCTCGTTTCCTTCCCAAATTGCTTTTGTGACATGCTTATATTACAACCACAATATAAACATATGGTTTAATTACTCGTAAGGTACCCAGTTTGGGTCAAGGGTGTCAAATTGGTACCCCCGCGAAAAAAAGGTGTCAATTTGATACCCAAATAAGTTTAAGTGCATCAATCAGGTGCATCCCGTTAGATTGTCAAAAACGGCGTTAAATTTGTGGTGATGTGGCAATGTATAATAGATACGTGTCATTGAAAGAAGAAGATGTGTAAAAAAAAAACAATTGTACAGTGTTACAAATTATTTAATGAATGGTAAAGTTTGAATTTGCCCTATGTCATTTGTGGTCGTTATCATCTTCTTCTTCCTCTCCATTTGCTTGCTAGTTCAGACCTAACCCTCTTCCTAATCCCAAATACACCCTCTTGATTTTTTCCAATAAAAACAAAACTTCTGAGGAAACCCTAATCTCGAGTTCCTTTCCCCCTCCTCCCAATCAATATCCCCCAGGGTTAGGTGTAGAAACTTTAGAACCCTAAAATCCCAAAACTTCAGAACCCTAAAATCCCAAACCTAAAAAGATACATAAAAAATTCAGAATATTTGAAATTGGCATTGAAATTGAAATTACCCTATTGTAGCAACAAATTTCGTTGTACAGTTCAAAGAATAAAAGCGACAGAAAAATGAAAGAGGAAAAAAAATTAGAAGCTTAGTCTAACATGATTGTGTCATGAATCGGAAGGGAGAGGAAATGGGAATTTAGGACTCATATTCGGCGTCAATGGTGAAAACTAGAAGATGAAAATCGTTGGGAATGGGAGCGAAATGAGATTGAGATTGCAGAAACCCCCAAATCGCATAAACCTTGATCACCTTCTCACTTCTCACTACTTTCCTGCTTTTCTTGACACAGGGCCACTTCGAACATTACAAATTATTTTTAATTCATTTCAAAAATTCCTATTTTTTATTTAAATTACCACGTCACAAATAATTGGTATTCCACGTGTCAAATTTTTGTGTCAACATACTCTTTTAATTGGTCAACGTTAATGACTTTAACGACGTTAATGAAAATGGACTTAATTGATGCACTTAAACTTATTTGGGTACCAAATTGACACCTTTTTTTTCGCGGGGTACCAATTTGACACCCTTGATCTAAACTGGGTACCTTACGAGTAATTAAACCTAAACATATCATCATGATAACGACCGTGAGCCATTTTAGAAATCACCTGCCATATATGATCATGTAAATATATATATATCAAATAAGTATTAATTTTAGGTTATGATATTATTATATATTTACATCTTTTAAGTAATATAATACATAATATTTAATTTTTAAATTATTTTTTATTTTAATTTTTATTTAACAGATAATGGGTGCCAACCCTTTCTTCAATTGTGCTAGACAAAAACACTTGGTATTCTCTCTCATTTCTATATACAATTTTGTTGATTTCACTCCAAATGTTCTATACTTTTATTCATATGGTTCTATAAATCATATTTCTTTTATTATTAAATTCTAGTAAATTAAATTGTTGGAAATGTTGCTTTAGTTCGTTATGATTTGTTGTACTAATTCTAGTCAAATTGTTACACATAATCCATATCCTATTAGCCATCCTACAATGAAGAACAAGTTGTTCAAACTGTTAAGTTACACATAGGGCACAATTTTCCTAACTCAACTTACCTATGGTTCAAGTTCTCTCTTAGTCACTCTATTTAGATTAATGTTGAATAGAGGTCAATGCCCATTTCACTTTCAAGAATAGATTCTTCGGTGGATAGAAGGACGATGATTTTCTTTGTTCATCTGCGTTGATTTACAAATGTTAGATTTTGAAAAAGTAAATTTAAGGGATTGAAGGTATGATAAATTATCGCCCAAATGCAGAGATTGGAGGATATTTATAATTCATAAAATTTATTTTACTTAAATACCCTGTTATCATTTGGAATTATATTGGAATTATGTGTAAAGAGCATGAAATGAAGAAAACAAATTGCAAAAATGAGAAGAGGATAAGTAAAAAGGAGTTTAATAATAATAATAATAATAATAATAATAATAAATAATAATAAAATAATAATTATATTAACTAGCATACACACAGACGTTGTCGTGCCTATATGTACGCACTTTTTAAATATGCGTGATATTATATTAATAGACGATGATAATATAATGTTATTAAGTTAATATATAAAATAAAATTATATTTATTAAAAATAAAGTGAAATATATAAGAAAAGATGAGAGAATAATTATTGATAAAAATAACGGTCAATTTTCAAAAATTTAATAAATAATTATATTTTAAAAGATAAAATTGGTATTTTGAAATGTGAACACAAAAGAACAAAAGAGAGCATCCTCTTTTGTATATATTGTTATAGATAATAAAATTAAATAATAATAATAATATAACAATAATATAAACTCATACAAATACTAATTACACGAAGGATAATATAATAATTTATCTTTTATATTTATTAAAATATTTTTTTATCATCACATCAATCAAATTACTCACAAACTTTATTCTCAAATTCACTTACAATCATCTTTAAATTCTTTAAAAATAATCAACACACAATTCACTCTCATATCCAATCAAACTCATCTATTCTCTCTTCTTCAAACTCATGTCTTCAAGTGAAGAGACCCTAAGACTATAGATTAACAACTCATAAAATTCAGCTTCTTCTCGTCTAATATTATTCTGTAATGTTTTATAAGTTGTACTTTTTCATGTTCCTATTTTTCACCTCATTTTCTTAAGGTATAATTAGTCGCAACGTACCCAGTTTCGTCCTAATGTGTCTAAATGGTACCCGCTTTTAACTTTGCATCTACTTAGTACCCAAATTAGTTAATTTGCATCAATGTGGTCCCTTTTCGTTAACTCCGTTAAATAAGATAACGTTTGACTGAGTTGACCAGTTAAGTGAGAAAAAATGTTACAACGTGGCACGAGAGTAGTATGTGATGTGGAACAATGCAACATAAGAGGAAATTGAAAAGAAAAAAAGGCACGAATTGGGAACATGATAGAATAAAGGGTTTTCTAGAGTTAGGGTTTACGAAATTTGGGTCATTTCATGCGTTGTGGACAAAATTGAAGGTGTAATTGACATCAAATTGGCAGCTATTTGGGATTGCAGGTGCACAAACCATTTGTTTTTGTCGTTGATTGCATTATTTGTTGTTGGGATGGTGGGGTTTAGGGTTAGTGGTTGAATATTGTGCGTGGTTTAATTTAATGGTGTTTTGGGTATTCTGAAGGAAATGGGTTATGCCAATGTGAAGGAGATGTGGTATTCCACCCACGACCCAGATACAGAACCAGGAGGAGAAACGCTGTGGTTATGTGACCCACACGAACAAGACGACCACGAATGACTAAAACCATGCGACATTTCCCACTTCACTCGCCACCTTACCCCTGCAACAAATCAGCTTCCCAGCGAAAAAATGAAGAAGAAGATGAAGATGGGAATGGGAAATTAGGGCTTTTTGAATGGGGACAATCAATTCAAATAGGGCATGACACTTTATCCACAAATTGCCACTGTACAATTATTTTCATTGACAGGTATCCGTTCTGCAATGCCACATCACTGATCTGTTAACGGCATTTCTGAAAACTTAACGGGATGGACCACATTGATGCAAATTAACTAATTTAGGTACTAAGTAGATGCAAAGTTAAAAACGGGTACCATTTAGACACATTGAAACGAAACTGGGTACGTTGCGACTAATTATACCTTTTCTTAATCATTTGTTATTGTATTAGCGAAAAAAAAATGTAATGTATTTAAATTTATATATATATATATATATATATATATATATATATATTTATTTATTTATTTATTTATTTATTGTAAGATGTGTTTAAATAAATACTTTTGAAACAAGTCTTTTGTCTCTGTTTTTACTTTTCACATAAGTCATATATCTCTCAGAAAATGTAAAGAAAAGAATATGAATAAAAGTACGACCAAAACATTTATTAGATGTAGAAAGAAGCGTAATATTAAATGATTTGTTTCCAATCATGTGACATATATTTATGTACAAATACAAAGGACAATAATACTTACTAAATTTTACACTTATTTTATACTTATCATTTTATCTTTCAAATTTTCTTTTCTTTTATAAATATAAAAATATTCTTTTAAATATATTACTCCTGAAAATGGGTTGTTTATGATATTAAAAAATTATTTTCCGAAAATTCTGCAACTAATTTTTGCAGTGCACGACTTCAAATAATTAGTTTTACCACTTCAGATATGAAGAGATAGAAATGTAAATATGACTTAAAAGTTTCATATTCAATAAAAATATAAAAATTAAGTAATATAAGAAATCTATAAATACACAGCTTTATAATAAAAATAATTTTAAATAGATTTCAGAACCCATAATTTGTCTTGATAGTAGTTTAGACGAAAATAAATATGTTTTATTCACTACTAAAAATTTTCATATTACATAAATTTTTTTTGTAAATTTGTTAAACAAATTTGTAAAAAAATATTTTCTTTTATTATTTTTTCTAAAAATTTTAATTGACAGGTAATTTCTTTGTAGGTAATTATTTTCTACAAAATTATATAACAAATTTGTAAAAAAAAAATTACTATTTTTTCTAAAAATTTTAATTGACAGATAATTTCTTTGTAGATAATTATTTTCTACAAAATTATAAAATTCGTAAATATTTTCTATTTAACTTATTATAAAAAATGTTTTATACAAAATATTATGTAAAAGAATTGACAACAATTTCTTACAAAACAAATTTCATAATAAAATTTATAAATAATTTTTTAAAAAAATTTCAAAACAAAATTGATAAAAATATGAATTTTTTAGTCATAATTATATTATAAATATCCATCAACAGTTAAATCGATGTATTAATAACAAACTCTTCTCACTTTTTCACACAGAAAAACTATTAGTAGACTAGAATATAATATTTTGGGGAAGAATAATAATGCATATAATACCCATATATAGTGTATATAATTTTAGCTAACAGGGATCGTTTTTGAGGTGAATATAATAAATAACGTACTATTTTCTTCATCACTGTATCTGGCTGTTGAAAAAATATCCATAAAAGTTGGTCAAGTGTAACATTGTCTGACTAAACCCAACGTTGTTTTCCTAATTATTTTAAAAAAGAAACATGTCTTCTTCTATAGATTTCTATATATTTGTCCCTTTATGCTTATTGTTTTCATCTGGAATTTTGTGGCAATTTTTCATTGTCAATCAATAATTTGTATTAGTTTAGTTTCTTTTTGCAAACCAACATTACTCGTGAGCCTACACGTGCCCCTTTTAGCCCATTTATTTTGAATAATCCGTTCCTCATGCAGAAGATGCTTTATGTTATTGATGATTGATGAGATAAGGAAACGATAATACATTTTTGTATGAATATATAAGGTGTGGAAAGAAAAAGTTGTTTGGTACAATATAAACAAGATGAAAACAACATGGTTAGAACTTAGATATGTCTCCAACTTTTTATCTTAAACCTTTTAGTCAAACTCATGCCCTTCGTCGTGCCATTCAACTATTCTTTTATTGTAAGGAAAAAATAACTATTTAACAATCCACTATATAGAAAATACGAAAAAAAAATGAAAATTTTTATATTGGTTGAGAAGAAAAGAGTGCGAAAAATAGTGAATGATACTATTAAATAAGTGTAAAAAAAAAAATAGATGTCAAAATATCACTATATTTATTTTATAGCACTCGAAAAAAGTGTTTTTAACTTACATAGTTCCAAGAAAAAAATGTCAAAAATTTCACGTAAATTACTAATAAAGTCAATTTATAATATAAGTTTGTACAAAATCTTATCTTATAATTTGATTTTGTAAGATTAAATTAAGTTTAAAATTCACATCTTATCAAGAATTAAACAAAACATATAATAAACTGATTAAATTTCTCCTTAAAACATGAGATTGCCTCATAAACTTTTTAGAAACTATCTCACTAACCCATAGTTGAGTTTAAAAGTATCATCATTTTAAAAGTTCAAGAACAAAATTACAATCAAAATATTAAATTTTAAAGGGTTAAATATGTTTTTTGTCCTTCAAGTTTCAGTGGAATTTGGAATAAGTCTATTTTCAAAAATTTTGACCAATTTAGTCTTTCATCTTTAAAAATACATGAATTTAGTCCTTTAACTAACTTTTGTTAAGTTTATTTGACGTTTCAATCGCATTTTATGATAGTATTTGAATTATTTACACCGTTTGATATATTTTCGCTTTAATGTTAACTCAAATATTATCATGAAATGTGTTTAAAATATCAAATAAACTTAATAAAATTTGATAAGAATGACTAAATCCACGCATGTTTAAAGATGAAGAACTAAATTGCTATAAAATTTTGAAGAGGAATTAGTTTCAAAATTCACTGCAATTTAAGAGACAAAAACATATTTAACCTAATTTTAAATAGAGAGTACATATGAGAATTTTACTTAATCACTCATTAACTTGATTGTGAGAACTTTTTTAATTATTTTTTCTTCCACATGTTAAACCAAGGAGTTTGTAGTGTAAAGATAATAATCTTTTACAGAGCATTTAGTTTTGGTGAGATCAATGATGGACAAGATGCAGATGAGAAATATAAAAATATTAATAAGAACATTGATTGATTAGTGGTAGTGAGATAATTAATCAACACAGGTTACTGACAAGTACATTACAAGTTCTTCACCATATATGCAAGATAAATCGAATGAACTTTTAAGTGATACATGTAAAATATGCGTTTTCTATTATTATACATATATATGAAAGAAAAATGGCATAGAATTCTGAGAAGGTAGTTAAAGGAAAATAAAATCAAACTATGTCTTGCTTCTGAGTAAAATAATGCTACCATTTCAAGTTATCACAGATCTGGTTTTTCCCTTGATGATGCTTATTTTTGTTTGACTCAGTTATGAAGTGGGTTTGGTCCACCAGGAGTGGCTGTATGGGAAACAGTATGAAATCCACTGACCTTATTGTTTTCTTTGATTTGTGCAGAATTGAAACTATGTGGGAATGAAGAAGAAAAGGGGAAGCTGGTGCTTGTTCTTGGCTTCTTCATGTCTTCCTTGAACCCCCATGAAATGTGCCTGCAACTTGAAAGATGAAGCAGTATTGCGAGTATGAAAAGAAGGAACATAATGGTTAATAAGAATCTAGATTTATGAACTGCCATGATTTCTACGACAGGAGGAAAAAAGGAGCAGGGTTAGGATGAAAACTTGGTTTAATAATAATATATTTGGAAAAGACATAAGTTCCCTGTTCACAAAAACAGTCAGAAATTAAATACTTGCATGTAGGTGGTAGCTGGTGTGTGCTATTCACTGTATTTTTGAAAAAAAAATAAAAAAATATATATATAATATTACCAGTTTATGAAATAAATTTATAATTCGTGACTTTTATATTATAATAAAAAGTAAATCTAAGTTAATTTTAGAAAATTACGAGATTTAAATTTAGCGTCAATTATTAGGTTTTTAAAGAGAAAAGTTCTTCTAAAACATACAATATTAATAAAACTTGAATTCAATTTCATAAAAAATTATATCATTCTTAACTCAAATTATAAGATAACAAATTTATAGGTCTTCGCTTTATATAATTTTTTATTTTTATTTTTTTTATTTAATATAAAACTTAGGGTATGTTTATTTGAGTGGATGGATTTGAGAGAGAGGAAATGAATGAGTTTGAGTGGATATGAAAGTAAATTGTATGGATTTAGAGGTTATTGTGAGTAAATTTAGAAGTAAAGTGAATTTAGAAGTAAAATTTATGAGAGTTTGTAAGTGATTTGATTGATGTGATAAATTAAAAAAAAAATAGAAGTAAAAGATAGATTACCCTATTACCCTTTATGTAAAAAGTAGTATAAATTAGTATTTGTGTGAATTATAATTATTTTGTTTTTTTTACTACTAAAATTGAAAGAAATAAATTATAAAAATTAATAAAATAATATTTTTTTTGTAGTATATTGTAATAAATTTCAGCCACCAAGCCACCACCAAGTCACCTAGTAGATCGATGAAGATCGGATCAGTAAGTAGGGAATTAAATTTGCACACAAGGGATCAAATATCTCTTTCCATTTCACCCATGTTCGTTCCAAACTGATGTATGTTGAGATTGATTCCAATAACCATAGATTGATCCTCTTAACCATGTTACATTGCAACATGTGAATAAAGCATAACTGAGGATAAAATAGTCTTTATTCCAATAATCATTTTAAATTTACTTGTATTACGAGATCACAAAAGTGGTATATCTGGCTAACTTTTGCTTTCACTCATCCTTAATTCAACGCAAACGAACGTCAAAAATCAGCTAACAATCCATTTTTTCTTTTTCTCTCAAACATAAAATGAATCGAAGCAACATTAAACTCAAAATAAAATTACCAACCTCAATGAGTGGTGACGCATGTGAACCAAATTATATATCAATAATGCATCGGCCTAGCTACGTGAATAATTGATGGTAATTGGTCACGGATGCCGAAAAGATTTAGGAGTAATGTTACATGGACTTATCTGTTCTTCTCCCACTCCTCACTGAGTAAGTTACTGTACACAATTTATCATGTATGTTAGATGCAACTTTTTTAATGATTTGTGCACTGAATCTCACACAGGGGATCAATTATCACTGTTCTACAGTTTCTTAATTTGGTTCTCCCAAGAGTAATGATTAAGAACTTAAAAATAAAAGCTTTTATTAAAACAGTAAAACCACCAAACATTCTATGTTATTAAATATCTTAATCATTATCATAAGCAATGATTTAAAAAAATAATACTTTTGCTATACTAAATTAAAATGGAATACAGATGAATTTTAGTGTTACTATTTTGTATGAGTTTTATCTCATTAAAAAAAATATGAATTCCGGGAAGTATTCTGATTTATATATATCAGTAAATAATGATATTTTAATTACTAAACTTTGATAAATTTCTTAAGAGATATTTTTTAAATAGTTTTAAAATATAAAAAAATTAAAAAAATAGAAAAATAGAAAATTATTTAAAAAATATTATCTAAAATTATAAAAAAAAAATTATCAAAATTTAATAATAAAAATATATTTTTCTATCTTAACACCGTTGTTTATCAATTGTCATATCAGGAATAACAAAATATATATATATATATATATATATATATAAAAGCAATTCAATTATTACGAGTTTAGTTTTTTTATTTTCTTGATTTTCACTGTATTTTTAAAATATATACTACTTTTATTATATTAAAAAAAAATAAAACATCAATATCAATACACATCAGTATATATTTTAAAAATATAATAAAAAGACTGTGAACAAAAAATCTTTCAATCTATAAAAATTCGTTTTAAAGTTTTAAATTGAAAATAATATCTCTTTTTCTTATATATAGAATATTTTTAATGAAACATTTTAACATTTTATAAGTCTAACTCAATTTTATAAAGTTGATTTAAAAAAAAATAAAATTTGCAGCAATTTATATGTAATTTATATACCGTAAACTCATATTATCATGTGAGACTTCTAACATCCTTACACTAAGATATATATACCTCGAATGTAAAATTAAACATTAATAGATTGTCCGACAACGGGTGAAATGATATGTTCAACAAACAACAAATTTCATTAGAATAGACTCTAAAAATAATTTTAATATATTAAAAAATAGACTTTAAGTCTAACTCAATTCCACGTAGAAAACCCAAGAAATAAAAATTAAAAGAAAATGACTAAAATTGTAATTTAACCTATTTTATTTTTAAATTTGATAGAAATTACTATTTAGATGAACATGGAACTTTCCACATAGTGTGGCCCCAGTGATATTGTTCTACCTGAAATAATAAAGAAACAAGGATGGAAGAAGCTTGAATCATAAATGGGGTGTTTATTGCACAGGGGTGTGATGAGACAACTTGGTAGCCCTACATTTATGTGTTAATGAGAATAGGTTGTAAAGTTTTGGTGTGTGTTGTACACAAACTTTTATAGCTGAAACAGTGTAAGCTCTGAGTTGTTCTTTGTCAACCAGTCTGTGTAACGTTACTGATACGAATCACACGGTCATAGAATACAGTTGAAGGGGCCATCACATATAACAAAAGGAAAACTTCATCAAACAACACAAAGGTAACTCTTCTTAGTTCTTACTTTTGTATTCATATGTTGCTGTCTCTCAGAAATCCAACACACATACTTATCTTTCATGGATAATTCTGTGTGTCTATGCATCATTTTCATACCACTGAGCATCAAATAGTATTTGCTCAAACATGATATAAGGCTTTTAAATATCTTAAACATAGTTTCATATTTATATATGTATGTAAAATGTAAAATGGCAAACTTTAAGGTATTCTTTTTCCTTTACAGCACAAGAATATTTTTGTGACTAATTATTTTATATTAATTTTATGCTTTATGTTATAATCACTCCATATCCTGAAATTTGATAGTTATGATATCCTTTCTTTGTGTTCCGTAATGTGACCATAATTTTGCTATCCATCATATCAATCTCTACTAATAAAAAATTGGTACATTTTCTGGATAATTGGCATATTTTCCATGCATCAAATTTTGAATGCTTGAAATTAAAAAGAGAAGTAGTTGGTTGATTAATAACCTCTCAATCAAAACGTACATTATCAAAAACGTACATCAATGGATTGGGACTAACAAATTTCAATTTCAACTTTATTTGTATGAGAATAGAGCTTAGGTTAGGTACCCAAGGAGACTTGATTTTACACCACATTTCTTTTCCTCATAAATGTCCACCCACGGACCAAGAGATTATAGATTCAAATATGCTTCACACAGTTAAAATTATGATCACGAACCCTAATTTTCTTTACAATGTTCTTACTACTTTTATTAATAAAAAGTATGTTATATAAGATATAAAATTGTATTTGATGTGATGGAGATGGAACACAACTCAGGCTTATGTCAAGTAAAAATATTAAGAATCTCATTTCAACATAAAAAAATTTAACCGAGTATAAGTTTTACATTAAATAAAAATAAATAAATAAAATTCATAAACTTATTAATCTTTAAGATTTTGAAATCGAAAAATCAATCACATTATTAGGATAAAATTAATATATCAATTATTTAACATGATTTTATTTTAGGTATATTATTAAATCATTTTTCAATTTAGACTTGATGAGTGTTTGGGAGTTCAAACTTAAGTTTATTTTGTATTGAAAATCATAAATGATGTTTGACAAAATTTTTATTATGTTTCTACCATTATCCAATAAGATTTTTAGTTTCATTCAACCAATCTTAATTTTTTTGACTGCGATCCAAGTTTAATATTTTTTTCATGTCATGTTTATTTTCCAATAAACTTAATTTTCAGCGGCAACTAAATTACTTTAATCTCCATCACCTTCTTCTTCCTTTCTCACCAACTCATATACCATTACCATATAATTCCATCATCAATCTCTTTCAAAAACCCAATTTCTCATCAAGGTTAGTTCATCTTAACTCACCTTCCATCCTTCACCAAGATTTAAGCTTTAAGGAAGAAGAGAAAGGTTTTGAACATAAGCTTTTCCTATGACCTAGTCACTTTCATCTTCTTCAAACTTTACCTCCATTAAAACCCATCTTATCCCTTCTCTTTCACACTTTAATAGTTACCCTATATATCAAAACAATATGGTAGCTACACTTGCCTAACAGTATGGAGTGCACCAAATGCCAAGAAATACATAAATGATCTTAGAAATAGAAACCCAATGGGGAGAAGATTAGAGGGGTTCATAAAAGTGAAAGCAAAGGACAAAGTACAAAACAGAAGTTGCTAGAGATTGATAATATCAGAAAATTTGTGGCGTTGGATTAATCGCTTTGGTATTTTTGTAAAAACAGATTATCAAAATCCGGAGAGTTTAATTTCTATTAGCTCGGTTTCTTATCTTTAATTTTCACATAGCTTCTGGTCATGATCAAGACCTTATCATGGAAGGGAGAAAGTGATTCAAGGAAAGATGATGGTGGTTTCAAGGTACAAACGTTAGGAAAAGGTAGGTTTCAAATTTTTACAAATATTTTATTTTTAGTTAAACTTATAAGAAACTACTTTTTTTTTTTTATCAACAAAAAATAATATAATAAAAGTAGAGTACTTGAAGTATTCAGACCCTTTTATAAAAAATATACTAGGTACCACCCTCTTAAGCTACACGATAGGTACTAATATTACATAGACTTGTAACAAAAACAAAATAAAAAGTAAACCAATAAAAAGAACTTATCCGAAGACAACACTAAGAAAACATGAATTGTGTTCTCAAGTTGAAACAAAACATGGAATGGAAATAATAAAGGTAAAGAAAGTAACACTTAAAGCATGTAATTAACGTGTGTACTGTATATGACTTCTTTGAACAACTAGACAAGTTTGAGTAGAAGCCGTCTAATAGCCATTGCAATAGTTTTAGCAAATAGGAAGACTTTTCATGCATGCTTTGTGCTATTTTGAAGTTGCAAGAACATCTTCCTTCCCTTGCATTTGGGGACATGTAAATACCTTGCCCCTACAACAATATCAACAACCCTCACCTTGCACACTTTGATGGCTAACAAGTATAATACACAAAGACATCGATTATGCATTACAAGAAACATATTCAAAAAGACTTTAAATAGTAAATTAAGTATTGGTACCAGTTGCTATAAGAAAATTTAACATTTGACAGTTTTTGTTTCATTCATATCCAAACATTTCTTTATGCCAAGCAGAATATTTATTTTGGGTCTACCTTCCCTTACTTAAATATAACATCATTCTGGTGTTACAAAATTTTCCAAATAATTGTTAACCACATATTTTTTCAGAATTTATTTTTTCATTTAGTTGCAAGATGTTAAAGTGCAGAAGTTAATACTAGGTTGGTTGAAGTACACTGCAATCATTCCTACCCATCTATCATTCATCTCCCATACTGATTGAGCTTTTTTGCAACCAAAGAAAATATGTGCGAGCTAGTTTTTCCTTTGTAGACAGCTTATCTAACAATACCTTCTAGTCTCAAAACTAATCTTTAGGAATAACATTTACACTCCAAAAGGGTTTAAATATACTAGTATTTTTCTCGCCTTGAGACCCTATCAATGCAAACCCAATTGTATATGATCCTTCTTCTTCCTCCATCCAGACCCAATTGTCCATACTATCTCTCTTGATTTCTTTCCTAGATAAGAGTTTCAATAACTCTTGTTCCTGGATTGTTTATCACATCAACCTAACTCTTCTCCAAGCTAAATTCCAACCCCTCATCTCCCTTATAGTTCTACCTTTACAATTGGAGAGTATGTATAACCTAAGGAACCTCTAACATAAAGATGGCCCTCCTACCCATTTGTCTTCCCAAAACAAGATTATGTTCCCTTCTCCTACTTTTCACGCAAAATTGTTGTCAAACCAACTACCTTGTTGACTATTCCCACATACCGAACACAGGTCACTCCACCACTAGGTCTCATATTGTCCTTTGTCGTGTTCATTTAGGTTTCTCCATGAATCATACTTGGATTTATAACCTCCTTCCAAACATCCTAGCTTTCCACACCTAATTTTCATTTCCATTTTTCTAGAAGGGTTTTGTTAAAGCTTATAATATCTCTAATAGGAATGACAACGGGACAGGTAAGGTATAGGTAGTAGCTCCCCCGTACCCTATTCGCTGGATAAATATCTGTTTCGTACCCATGCCTATATCTGTCGGGTATTCGTTATGCGGATACCGGCATAATTTTTTAGTATCCATGATTATCACGGGTGCCCACATATATTTACAAAAAATAAAAATAAATATTTAACAACATATTTTAATTTGTAAATTCAAATAAAATACAATACATAAAATTCATAAATTTTAAACAAAGTACAAATAATTCATTTAAATAGTGTTGAATGACATATATATATATATATATATATATATATATATATATATATATATATATATATATATATATATATTAAAGAAATACATAACTAAATATATTTCTATTAAAAATAAAATGTAAGTAGATTTAGACAGAACATGCATAGGATATGTGCAACAATTACTAAACATAAATATACAAGGTGATTAAACCTTTAATTTCATATTTAATAAATATAATAATTTATAAATCGTTAATTATATGTTGAATTTAAAGACTTGTTTAGTAATTAAAATTTTGATTTACGTAATGATTTTAAAACTATTAATTATTGTATTCAGTCTTGAATTTATTAATATTGAAGTTTTCAATATTTTTATACAAATATTTTTTAAATATAAAAAAGTGTTAAGATCCGATATATGTTAGATCAACAAAAATTTAATAAAAATAAAAGTGAACCAACAAATAATTTTCTACAAATATATAGAACAAAATTTGTCAGATCTAAATAAAATATATTTATAACTATTTAACAAAGTTCAATATTTTGAATTTAAGTAAACATAACCAGACCTAATTTAAGTTTTGAAGTCTTTCGGTAACTTTCTTGATTAACTACAGTGACGCTCTTTTATCCTTTTTCTCAATGATTTTCGTTATCGGCTATTACCCTGATTGCAATATGTAGTCATTGCAATCGCAAAGTTTGTTTGAGGAAGTTCTAATCAATACGATCCAGTTCTGTGCTTCACCCTGCTATGAAGTTGATGATGAGTTGTGACATTTTCACATCAGTATAGTTCAATCAAATGCATCAATTACATGCTGCTAATTCATGGGGTTAATAAGATGAGAAATCAATCAAAAAAAGAAAGACAAATTACAATCACAACAAACGATTCTACCTTGTACCATGCCATATAGATCAAAATGCACTAGTTCAATCCTTGGCTTGGCTTCTTTCCCCCAAATGTTGATTGGGTTGTTGCTTATTATTTATGTCTCATACATTACATGAAGAAGCTTAAACACAGGAAAACTGAAAACAAATACTAAGAATTTCTTATTTATCGAACAGAATACTTAGACAAAGGGGCTGGCCTAAACTAATAACTTATCTTATATTTGCTGAATGCAAGGATCAGTCTTTTTCACAAGTTTTTAGATAGCTGTTTCCACTGTTTGCAAGACAATTACTCTTTCTTCATCCAACTATTATTCCTCTTTATCAGCATCAACCTTTGGAGGGGGTTCATCATTTTTAATATCAGCTGATTCTGATGGGTCATTTTTAATATCAGCTAATTCTGATGGACCATCTTCAGTAGGCTTGGAAGATTCAGCATCACGGGGTGTTGATTCTGATGGTTCAGTCACTGGAACTTTCGCTTTAACAGTTCCAACTTTAACATACTTGCCCATAAACTTGTATTCCCAGTCTTGCAAGGCCTCAAGCTCAAAAGGGCCAAGACCAGAGATATCTCCTGTTAGATCTCTCTCCTCAAAAGACATTTTTGCCAAAGCTCTGCTTGCATCCTTCCCAGCAAATAGAGCATATGGTCCATTGGGTCCATAAAACATCCTGGTGGATTTCAAAAGAAAAATCAATATAATAATATTCTTCATAGCTACCAAAAAAATCAGGTATGCTTTGGATTCTTTTGACCATAATGCCTTTTCTTATTTTGACTAACAAAAAGATATACATAGGAAAAAGTTTGCAGGTGACTCTTTTTCGTAGAGTTTGAATGGCAGTTCTGTGGAATTCAAGCCCTTTCTAACCAATCATTCAAGCAAAAAACAGAGTAGTATCCAACACGTCATCCAAATAGAAAATTGGCTCAATTTCCCTGTATTTGTTCAGGACAAAAGGAAAGGGAATGGGGTGAAAAACTAGTTTTGAATCTTCTAATCCAGATTAACCTACTTCCTAGATTACCCTTTTTCTCCGGATGGTTGCATCACTCTATTGATACCTAATATTCCTCCTTTAGTTTAACAGCTGTGGTTCATTCATTTACATCTAAACTTTTATTTGATTATAGGTCAAGAATCTTAATTTACTTTCAAAGCTTATACAGTTAAATTTCTAAAACACGTGGCTTGGGATAGTTACTTGGTATTTCAGCTCTTCAATGATCAAAACTTTTTTATCTTCGACAAATCTGGTCTTATTTTCTGTTTAAGCAGTTGGAGGATATATGATTAATTTCAAATATTAAATAGTTATAAAAGTTGAAGTTAAAAAAATTTTGTGGAAATGTAATCAAATTTGAAGGAAGTTGGAGGTGAGATTAAGGTTTCTAGAAGAAAATTTCTACTGTTTTATTCTGGGTGAAGTTTAATATTTTTGTTGGGGATTTTTGGGTGAAATAAGGTTTAAGACTTTACTGGGTTCAACTGTGATGGTTGAGTAGAAAAGGAAAATTAGAATTTGAAGTATGAAAGAAATTGCCAAAGTGAAGTTATTTAAGGACACAATTTCACACTAAAGACTTGAGAAATAAAGCAATTACAACAGACTAAATAGAGCAGCCAAAAAATAAAGCAAGCAACTTAATGATAACTAGCGTGATCAGAATTAAATGAAAATTGAGAAACAGCACGCAACTTCCCAATAAGTCTTACCAACCTACTACTTAAAAAACAAGACCTACTACTTAAAAAACAAGACGCATGTGTTTGCCCTCACTTTGTCATACCCACCTACTCCTCAATCAGAAACTTTGATGAATCAAACTGAAAAAATTGAAATTTTAGCTTATAGAACGAGTTAGATTTATCAAGTACATAATTTGATAAATCAGTATTATATCAGGCCTATGAACCCAAAAATCATAATTTCCACATGAAACTAAATATGTACACGTTCAGTATTTCTAGAGACAGAAGCACTACAGTGAGAAATATGATTGAGATAACCCTTGACATAGTAACCCCATTAATCAATCTTTCAGACCACTTAAAACTAAGGAACTTATGAATACTATATTTTTGCAAGCTCCAGTTAAGATGCATGAACTTTGGAAGATAAACACAGCATACATAAATAAAAAGACAGACAACTTTCTCAACAAACTGACAAAGTAAAAGCAACTGTTGACTTGAACGGTAAGTAGAATGAAATGGGGTTACTAATTTATTGAAAGGGAACAAAATGAGGAACACTAGATGAAACGGAACAGAATACATTCCATCCCATTCTATTCAATAAGATTTTAAACAACCCAATGAATGAAACCAAGTATCATTCAATTCAGTTCTTCTTCACTCAATTTCATCCATTTCCTTCAATATAGACATACCCACCAACTAGCAGTGTTGGAAGGAGGAAACTTGAAATGAATGTCACTTTACATTTAGTGCATATTTGACTTTCAGTTGAGAAAGATGGAAAATTTGACAAAGTTACTTTCTGTAAAGGCCATAACTGGTCAAATGTCATTTTCAGTCGGCAAAACTTTTTCCACCCACCCAATTTTCCTCCTAACAAAACGCAGGTTCTAAGGCTAGGTTAACAGAAGTGTCGACCAAGAGTTGAAAAGTGGAGGCCTAACAACGTATTTAATACAATATTATTCAACTCCAAACCATACACATTCCCCATATTCAGTTCTCCGATTTCCTACCTTCACACTCCTACCAAGCATAAAGTGAGATTTCAAAACAGAGCAGACTCGTATCCCCTCCGTTTGCA
The DNA here is from genome assembly GCF_037176805.1 of Vigna unguiculata. Taxonomy (NCBI): domain Eukaryota; kingdom Viridiplantae; phylum Streptophyta; class Magnoliopsida; order Fabales; family Fabaceae; genus Vigna; species Vigna unguiculata. The sequence goes on along the minus strand of NC_140795.1, from coordinate 44,721,124 downwards.
ACTAAAATTTACCATACAAAATGACAACAAATATAGATAACAGTATCATTATAAATAAAAGTAAGTTGTAGTAGACAACAGCAAATTTTAGTTGCTAACTCACTCCTCTCTATAAAATAGAACCAAGACTTCCAAGAACGAAATAGAAACTAAAAAATCACATAATTCTTCAAATCGATAACACTAACACCATTCCACGAATGTGCACAAAAGAAATACACCCAAAGCATACCAAAAAAGGGAACATTTTTTCACAAAAGTAATCCAAACAAAAAGAAAGAAAACCCTTGAAACGCGTACTTGTCCAACAAAAACATAAATACAATTTTCTCAGGTGCGTTTGACGGTGTCCTCAAATTGGAAGTACATTTTTACCTTGGTAAAGTCTTTTAAATAGTTGACATCAGCAAAATCAAACTCAAATTTTCACTAGAAAGCAACACTAGAAGCCTCTAAAATCTATATTTGACATATAATTTCAGACGTTTATTACGCCAATTATTAAGATAAACACAAATTTAACAAGAAAGAAAACAAAACTATAAAGCATGTGTAGAACTGCATGTAAGTTTTGTCTATACCTGAAATGCACATCTAAGAAAGAAATAAAAAAACCCAGAACACAAAAATGCCTCCGTTGACCAAACAAACGAAAAACCCATAACCCAAAACACAGGAAACAAAAAGGATAAAAACCGAAAAAAAAAATTACTAAAGGGATCTTTGTGTTAAGCTGAGTGGGTGTCATCAGTCAATATTAACCAAACAAACGATAACCCAGAATTCAAAATCACAAAAAAACAAAAAAGGGCAAAAGTAACAAAACACAAAAATTGATCTTTTCATCCCTGTACCTGCTTTGGGAAACATCATAGATCTGACCCTTGATAGCCATGAGGAGGGGCTTCTCCGGGTCAGAGCCGTCGTAGGCCTTGAGTTCCTCCTCGGTGACCTCGCCGATCTGAACGGGAGGTCGCAGAGGCTCCATCTGGGGCTCGAAGTCGCGGGGGGCTTCGTGGCGGTGGTCGGAGGAGGGGAAGAGGCCGGTGATTACATAGTAGATGGCGAGAATGAGGGCGAGGAGGGTGAAGAAGGTGGGCGGAGAGAGGCCGGTGTAGACAATTATGGCTTCCTTCAGTGTCTCCCATACTTGCAGAGCCATCTTCTCTGGTTGCTGCTGCTGATGCTGCACACTGTGTGTAAGTGTTCGTGTGAGAGAGAATAAATAGGAGAGAGAGAGAGAGAAGAGAAAAAGTTGGAAAGGATGGGATTTTGGTGATGGAGACCGAGAGAGTGCAGTATTCTACTCGCTGTCAATTGCCCTTCCCCACAATGTTTTTCATATTTTTTTCTTTTATTTGTGTTATAAAAAGTGTGTAATAATTGACCAGCATTTTTTTAAAGAATATAAATCTACTTTTAAAAATATTAGGCTTAAATATTTTTTTAGTTATCATGTTTTGAATGTGATTCTTCTCATATAGTTTTTTAATGTGATTCTCGTATAGTTTAGGTGTTCAATTAAATTTATTTTAATTTTTTTCAATTGAATTTGTTTTGTGTGTAAATAGTTAATATACATTGTACGATACATGTTAATTTTTAATTTTTTTATTTTCAACTTTTAACTTTTTGTAATTTAAAAAATATTATTATATATCAATTCAATATTATACTACATTTTAATGATAATGTCGTGAGTCATTATCTTTTTTTAATTTTCATTTCCGTGTCTATATTTATTAATTTTTACAATTCAATCTTTATTTTGATAAAATTAAACAATTTTATCATTTTAAATTAAAATCAAATTTAATTTTTATATAAATATTATATTAATATTTGTATCAAAATTAACATTTTTATTAATTATTTTTAAAATTTAATTACAAATTTAACCTAATTTCTACATTCAATTATTAAATAAAATATACTTATCAGTAAAACATAATTTTAATATTTTAAATATCAAATAAAACATAAATTAGAAATATTAAAAATATTAAATTTATATTTTACTTGAAATTTAAAAATATTAAATTGGTGTTTAATTTGACATTTAAAAATACAACATACAAAATCATCATCAGTTTCATATATCATTTTATTTCAAAAGTTGATATCTTCCTCACACATTCACGTAATCACCAAGTAATTTATAAAATAACTTAACAACACATATGCAAATTGGTTGGAGATTTTAAAAATAAAACTACAATTTCTATAAAACTCCAAAAATTATGATCTTACATTCAAAATAATTAAAAATAATTGAATCAAGAACTCAATGCAAAGAGAATCAATCCAATTAGATACCTATATAAAAAGTTGTCAACAACTTAATCTACAATAACTTTACAAGAAAAATTGTTCTTACTACGACTTTTAAACAAAAATCACAACAGTCAAAACAAAACATCATATGTCTATGATCTATTGTAAAAAATTTTAGCTCCATAGAATAATTAACAAGCAAAAATTCAAAGTTTTTCGAGATAACTCGGAGTTAGTAATCTCAATCACACAGTGAGAATTGCTCACCAAATAAGTAAAAGTCTGTGACAAAATTAATTTAGGCACTCACCATGCATGTCATTTGCTCGTGCAGCAAGTTTGCGCAACGCAAAAGCTTAAAATCTATAGTTTTGCTCCTGTCCAACATTTTATAATAACCAAAATCAATTACAGCAAGTCAAAAACAATTCCAAACCAACTATAACTTATAAATAATACAAATGTATCTTATTTAACATCCATTCAACAAAACTTCCAATTTTTCATAACATACACACATAAAGACATGTCAAAATTAGGGATTTCTCCCCTCACACCCAAAAGGAATAAAATCAATAGCTCATGGATCAAAAACACCCATTATGCATCATAACAAAAGTACCCATAACATAGATTCAACATGCAAACAACAAATTTGTTAGAAAAATCATCATACAAATTGTGAAAGCCTAATTTTCCTCATCTTTGAAGATAGACTCAAATTCTAATAACACCCAAGGCACCTTCGAACTTGCGAAAGTCCAGCCTCAACATGAGACAACGGAAAACAATCCGATCATGGCTACACAATCACCGACTAGAAGAGATACAAGATGGAAACCAAAAAGACAGATATAAGCAAATAATACTTGCATGCACACTAAAAGAAACAAAGAAGGCAATAAAAATTGACTTACTCCAAACAAAAAACTCATTAGTATGAATCAAAAGTCTTACTATAAGGAATGAACCTACAATCTCAGTTCTACAAATAAACAAACAAACGGAGAATGAGAAATCAAGGTTTAAAGATGAAGATTAAAGAGATGAAGTTGAGATAAAAAAAAAACTGTGGTTTCTGCTTCTTTTAAAAATAAAAGACTTGAAATTTGAAGTTATTTAGGAAAAATAGATTTTATGGTGTTTTATAATAATAATAATAATAATAATAATAATAATAAAAAGAAAACTATTTTTAATATTAAAAATTTAATTTTTTTGAAGTATTTTGGCACGTTGGTTGTTTATTAAAAAAATAATAATCATCTTTAGTAATTTTTTAATTAAGTTCAGACAGATTTACATTAGTTATTCTGTTAGTCATTATATGTAATTATTTAGTAATTTTAACGATTAGTAATTATGTATTTAATTACGTTAATTATTAACGGAGATTGAATAAAATTATTTAAATTTAGATTAATTTTTTTTATTATATTGAAAACAAAATATATACGGAACTATTTTATCTCTTCTTTTAATTATATAATTTTAATATTTGAATAAAAGAAATAGTTAAATAATTCTTCTTATTTTAAAATAATTAAATATTTTTTTTAAACAATGACTATGCAATTTTTAATATTATTATGTCTACCAAATTATATATATTTTTTATTTGTATTATTTTTTTATCTTTTGGTTAATTACTTGTAAAAAATATTAATTGTATTTCTCAAATTAATAATAATACGTGGTTTGGATAGTTTATAGAGAAAATATATTTTAAGAGGAAAAAACATGGTATGATGATGGTGCACAACATAGATATGAGTCCGTTGCATACACTTGAGTTATTCGAATTTCAAAATCTTAAATGAATAAACCCTTCCTTTGTTTTCCCTCTAGTTGAAAAAGTTTCTTTCTTTCTCCCTCTCACCAACTTTCACTCTCGCTCTCCATTGCAATGGGGGTGAAGAACTTGTGGGACCTGCTGGAATCGTGCAAGAAAAGGGTTCCCCTTTACCATCTACAGTACGTTCAATTTCCTCAAGACTCCGTTTTTTCCCTCTGAACGGTGTTCGACGTTGACTCGGGTCTTTGTTTTGTTGGTCAGGAACAAGAGGGTGTGCGTGGACCTCTCGTGCTGGATGGTGCAGCTTCACAGCGTGAGCAAGTCCCACGCTTGCGTAAAGGAGAAAGTGTATCTCAAAGGGCTCTTTCACCGACTCAGAGCACTCATTGCGCTCAATTGCAGCCTCGTCTTCGTCACAGGTTTATCAATTTCTGTTTTTTCAGAGTTGGGGGGTTTCGTTTTTTGAAGGGTAAAACACCATTTAGTAATTGAAAATGTATGACACTGTCACATCCTCAAAGTAACATTTTTAAGAAAAGTGGCCATTTTTTTTTAATCTCTTTAGCTCAAAATTCGATTTTTTATTTAGCTCAAAAGTGGCCAATAAAATTAACATGTTTATGCTAATCTGGCCGAGCAAGTACTTGATCTTAAAAATTTATGTGACATCTTGGAGTTTATTTTGAATTTTTTTAGTTTCAACGACCAATGTGACGAAGATTTACACATTCGGGAACCAAATAGTGTTTTATCCTCATTGTTTTTAATTAAACTATCTTCAAAGAAGTGGGTGTTCTGTGACTGTGGAACTGTGTATTTCAATTTGATATTTTGTTTGTATTTTACCTATTTTATCTTTACCCGTGAGGTTTGAAGTACAGTTAGTTAGTTCAGTTGTGAGAAATGTAGATGCAAAGCAGACTGAAGAGAGTGACTTGAATTTATTTATGGGTAGAGTTGAAAGTCACCACTTTTGACATTATTTATACCAAAGCCTGGAAACCTTAGTGTATGTTTAGATGAAGCAGTTATTCATTTAAAGCTAAGGATTTGCATTATATGAGATTTGAGAATGGTCTCATATGATATAGCTATAAGCCTCTGGACCAGCTTTCTCTGTTTTATTCTCTATCAAAATTTGACAGTTGACAATTATTATTTGCACGGGCTTTGGTTTCGTCCTTTTCACCGTGACATCTCAATTCATATGATATGATGTGATTCAATTCAACTCACACAATCACTGAATACAACTGCACAAGCAATACATTTCATATCACCCTATCAGTCCAAGTTATTATTGGCTTGAAATAGTGTGAGTTGCGTGGTTTATGCTTTCCCCTGTTATCTAAGCTAATATCTTTTACTAGGTTAAAACTCTAGTGTATGTCAACGACTTAGGACATGCTAGCTACTTATTGTTCTTCTCTACAGGTGTCAATTAGGTTTTTCCTTGTTGATTTAATTACAGTTCTTTTATGACCATTAATTCTGCTTATTTTCCTTTTTGAATGTGTTTGCATTTACATTATTCATGCTTATTTCATCCCAAATTCCCAATGACTAAGCTTTGATGTCTGGTAGATGGATCAATTCCTGCCATAAAATTATCAACCTATAGGCGTCGCTTAAATGTTGGAAAGGAGGTTGGTAGTCCTCTCAACTTTCTTTTCTGATGTGGTTTCTTTTATATACTTAATACATATTCTTTGCGTATTGTTTATACTTTTCTAACTCTCTTTGTACTAACTTTAGTTAGTTAATAATAATGCAGGTAGCCCAAAACGAAACAAACTTACAGAAAGTGACTTCGTTACGGAGAAACATGGGGTCTGAGTTTTCTTGCATGATTAAAGAGGCTAAAATGTTGGGGATGGCTCTTGGAATTTCTTGTTTGAATGGGTAATATATAATAGAATTGAGGTTAACGCTCAGTGTTTTATTTTAAAGGACGCTCCATATTGTGTCTGGTAATTGTTAGTATTAAATATATTTTACTTAAATAAAAAATGAAGAACATTAATTTATTATTTTATAATAGTAATAATAGTTCAAGAAGAAAGTCTTTTGCTTTTACTGCGTTGATCCGTGAATGCCAATTGAACTAAAAAGTTTTCCTTTAATTTAGTGCTGCTATATATGAGGACACTGATTCAGTATAAGAGAAACAAGGTGCTCAACATTTTTATGGTAGGCAATGTGCTTGAATAAAAATTTGTAAATGTGCTTGATGTCTTCTTGTAGCGGTATTAAGCAGTCTAGGTTCATGTTTATAAATGGATGTTTGTGCTTTCTTTTTTTTCGTTTATTAGCTGATTGAAAAAGTTGCACTGCTGGATAATAAAGAAATTGCTGCTCAGTTGAACTAAATTATTTTTCTCTTTTCTAAATTCAGGATTGAAGAAGCTGAAGCTCAGTGTGCTTTATTGAATTTTGAATCATTATGTGTAAGCACTGTGTATATTTTTCTATCTTCGTATTCCTTTTCTGTCCACATTGTAATTTCTGATTTAAGTGGATGCATATGCTATTGCTGTCAGCTAACCTATCATCATTGTTGTCTGCCATTCATAATAATTATGGTAGGATGGATGTTTCAGTCTAGATTCAGACATATTCCTTTTTGGTGCAAGGACAGTGTATAGGGATATCTGCCTTGGTGAGTAAGTCAACTTGTTTTATTTCTGGTGAATTTTTTGTATTAATTATTTTTCGTATGAGTAATGAGTAGTCGTTTATTGATGTTTTAGGGGATGGTGGATATGTTGTTTGTTATGAGATGACAGATATTGAAAGAAAACTTGGACTTGGAAGGGACTCATTGGTAACTGATCCTTGACTTTTCAACATACTTATGAACCAACCACAATATTTACTTGCTTTCTTTTTCTTATTTTGTTTTGTAATCGGTGATCTTTCATTGTCAACTGTTCAATACAATTCAGTTAGATTTTATGCATACCACATGAGAAAGTTAGGTCCATGTACAATACTTACATATGTCTTATGGTTAACCCCATCAAGGGAAAGGTAATTGAAAAGCCTGTTAAAACTGAAGTTACCTTGTGAAGCATAATTGACATTCAATTGTTTGAATTGGAAATTTGGAAATGGTTTCTAGTGTCTGGTGTTGAATATAGAGCTTTGCCATGCTGTTCTGTGATTATTTTTGTTGTGTTTACTCTACCCCTCTCCTCCATACATGTTTTGATGATCTAATAATAACATTAGTGACATTTATGTCTTATTCAATAAGTGTAAGAATGCCAATACTTTCTCTGTGTGTGTGTGTGTTTATTCAAGGATATCGTGTTATTTTCCGGTGAAAATTAGTAACTGAGTTGTGATCTTCAGATTGCTCTCTCCTTGCTTCTTGGAAGTGACTACTATCAAGGAGTTCATGGTCTGGGTCCAGTAAGTCTTGAAATCTGCCTTTCATGGTGTTACCTTTTCGTATTTTCACCCCTTGTTGTATAACAGAGCTCGAGTTTACATGTGTTTACATATGCCTATGCCTTGGCTTATTTTTTTCCATGGCTATAGGAGTCGGCTTGTCAGATAGTCAAATCAATTGGGGATAAAGATGTTCTTAAAAAAATTGCTTCTGAAGGACTTGGATGGGTGAAGAAAAGAAGAGGTATATCTTCTAATATGTCGCATTCTAATTTGACAATCCTAATGTTATACAATTGTTACTTAACAAAAAATTTTTTTTTGCAAGAAATTTAGTTGTAATAATTTTGCATGTAACTCAAAATTGATATTATATGTATACTTTTCAGAGAATTAGAGTCATTATCCGTCCAAATTATGTGATAACAGTGCACTTAATATTTTGACAAAGAAGAGAGATTTTGTTTGCATGTTATTAATAGTAAATAATGTATGTAAACTTTAAACTTCAGAATTATTGACTAGTAAAGTGTTCAAAATTTTGTTATTGTGTGCATATTAGTTTGACAGTTTGGTTTTCAAATTTGATATGTTGGATATGTTTATGTGAAATGACCATTCGTTTATCCTCAGACTTGTATTACCCAAGTGGTAAACTTTATTAAACTATCCGTGATCATAAACCAACTATTTGAAAAGCTTAAGCTGTTAAAGGGACATGCATGAATGGTTTGATATTTTTGTATATGGCACGTCCTTTCCTTCCCACTAGCAAAACCTTTTGCGTTGAAGCATGGATAATGTAAATGGCCACCTACCATGTCATGAACCAATTATCCTCAAACCTTACTTTTGATTGTTTAAGACAAATATTATTGAACGAGTTTCTTATTTATTTCTATATTGTTCCTTTAAATATTGGACACCGATGCTCGACAATGGAAGGTTTATGATTCAATGGATAAAAAAAATTCAAAACTAAGGGTTCTTTGGGAGAATTATGAGGTTTAAATACTAATATAGGGTATGCAGGAAAAGGTCGGTACGCAAGGAAAAGAACCAGGATTAAAGGATCACACTATGGCTTTTAGGGCCTGTTTTGTGTTTGATAGGGGTTTATAGAAACTTCAGGTAAGAAATTATTTGGGATTTGATAGAGTTTAAAGGCTGTGTTGTGTTGTGATCAACCTGGGAATAAGATATTACCTAAATAAGTATATTATAAAAAAGCTAAATTAACACTAACTGTTTACTGTCCATATAAATGTAAATGATAAAGGAATAAGATGCTACAGTTAGGCCCAATATAATATATATTGTAAACCATTTGATGGAATGTATATACCCAATACCTATTTGCTTATTTTATGTCGTCTAGAATGCATCGTATACAAAGCATGACTTACAATTAATTGTCAAATGGAGGATTTGCCATTGAACTTTGTATCTTGGTTTCTATCTTTTGTATATACAGGAGGCAAGAATGATTTAGGGCGTGATGATAACATTTTAAAAGTAATTAATGCTTATATGAAGCCAAAATGTCACTCTGCAGATTCAGATATTGTGCACAAGTAAGTCTATCTTTTTTAGTGGATTGTTTCCAACTCCTAAAGATTGATTCTCTGTACAAATTGAAATATATCCAGTATACAAACCAAGCTGGGAATGTGAAAACGGAGACAATTGACCTGGGATTTTTATTGCATCACATACTTCTACTGTTATGATTCTTAATATTAATTATTCAACAGGTATAAACATCAATTTCTGAAAACTGAAATGAAGTTCATTTGAAACAGTTACGAATATCAAGCAAGTTTTTGTGATTCTTAAATGGATTTTTTTTTTAATGTAATCTGAAAATTAGATCTGGAATATAAACTGTATAACAGCTCATAGTTTACTTAAAATCTTTTACTAATCTCTATGTAGGGTTCTTGCTCAATATACGTTTCAACGTGCTGAACTCCAGCAGCTTTGCGCTGAATTCTTTCTGTGGCCTTCGGAGAAAACAGGTTCTTCATCTACTTTGACGCACTTATTCTTATAGATCTCCAATTAATATCTACAATTGAATGATTAATAATGGTAAAACATCTAATTTATTTTGTGGTTTGGGTTTACATTCAAGTGTTCATTGTTCATGTAATGAGTAAGGTTTACATTTAACCTGAAATTCCTAGACATTTGGAAATGTAAAACTTGAGCTGGGCTTTATCTGGGCTGGACTTTTGGAAGTTATTTTGTGATGCTGATTGACATTTCATTCAATAGATGGGTATATCCTTCCAAGTATAGCTGAAAGAGATTTACGACGATTTGCCAATTTGCGTTTAACTTCATCTAAAGTTGGACTGAACCTTCCTTTACATGAGGTACTACTAACCCTTTGCACTACCAAATTAATAGTTCATTACTGTCCGAGTTTGTACGAAGAAGTTCTAAAAGTTTAAACATTATTTTAAACTTAAATAGCGATTGCTTTCATGCTTAGAATATACACTTCCAGTCCGAGTTCGTACGAAAAAGTTCTAAATGTTTAAACATTATGTTAAACTTAAATAGCGATTGCTCATGATTAGAATATACAGTTCCTAATATGATGGCCAGTCATACTTCAGTAAATATTTTAAGTGGGTCCACTTGGACTATGCTATGTATGAATGATTTTTTCTATTTCATAGGAGATCTTTTAATTGTATAAAAATATAATTAATTATCTTTTAATGTATTTAATTTTTTTAATATATATTTTATATTAAAATTAATTAATTTAAATTTTAATATTTTTAATATATTTTTTATTTTAAAGTATAATAATTTTATCATTCATATTAATTAAATCATTCACTTTTTCTTTAATCCAAACAATATGATTTACCTCTTTTCTTAAATCCATTCATGAATCACTCCCTTAAATTCATCATTCAATCCAAACACAAGCTAAATTGTCTCCCAGGTTCCTTTTTTCTGAACCAAGATATGTATATCCACAGATCCCTGTAAAGTGTCCTGTCTCGGAAATCATCAAGAGCAGAAGAGTTCAAGGGAGAGAATGCTATGAGGTTTCTTGGGAAGGAATGGATGGACTTGAAACTTCAACAGTACCTGCAGATCTTATAGAAAGGTAATGCAAATGACATGATTGATGAACCATCTTTATTCCCAAAAACACTGAGGAAATGTTTTATCTTATTCTTATCAATAGGGTCGTTTTTGAACTATTCAAATTCAACCATGCTGGTGTGTATTTCTTTAGGGTGTCTTTCATTATTGTTTCATCATTCCTACAGTGCCTGCCGTGAGAAGATTTTGGAGTTTGAGGAAAGAAAAGCTCAACGGAAGAAACAAAATAATCAGAAAAGAAGACCAAAGAAGAAGGAAACTAATTCATCTCTTGCTGAGCTTGATCTTAAGCTTCAGAATTTGTTGCTTGATAATAATAGTTTGAGAGATGAAGCCAACTTCAATGCCTCTGATTCTTCAGAAAGGGTATCAAGGATTACAACTTTTATGGCTGATGAAGCTGATCTTAATACCGAAGACTTGTTGCATCCATCACATGACATCGAACACACTGGGTTGATTCAGAATACTAGCAACATATATAGTAGAAATAAGGCAGTTTCCACTACAGGTAAAAATGAGATCATAGATCTTCTGAGCCCTTCCCCACCTAAAAAATTCAATTTTTCCTCAAAATCTCTGCAACCAAGTGACCAAAATATCGAAGTGATTAATTTGAGTGATTCAGAAAATGACATGTCTGTTGAACACAAGCAGAAAACCAAGGAACTGAGATTGTTCTTAGCTAGTATTAGGAATGAAATTCATTGAATAGCAACTTAGATGTAACATAAAATTAGGCTTTGTCAGTGTTGTTGACAAGAAGAGCATGGACCAATAATAGTTTATAAGCTCGGTTCTCATCCCTTTCATTTCGATTTAATGTTGTAAAATATATTGAACAGATTTTTAAATACAAATATCAATGTATTGTTAATGCTCAACAAAACAATAAAAAATCTAATTGAACTGGTCACAAATGAATGCAAGGACTTTTTTTATTTTTTATTTTGTAATAAAGTAACAGAACGAAAAAAAAAAATGTTATTTAAAGTCCCATAATTATTAAAGTAACAGAACAAAGGGTATGTATTATTAAAAGTCCCATAATATTTTCATACATTTAGAAAGAAAGGTAAAAAAACATTAATCTTTTTTCAATTACTAACAATTTCCCTTGTTAACAGTCTCTCTCAGCTAATTAACAACTTACCTTTAATTTATACACTATAATTTTCTCATAACACTTATTGTACCATATACTCATTAACATCACCATGTATCAATATGTTTTTCTTTAATAATATTTTCTTACGAAATTTTAATGCACTATTAAAGAGATTTATAGTAATACAAACTTATGGTATTGGAAAAAAAATATTAAACATTTTAATATATATTATAATAAAATTGATTAATTGTGTAATTTTTTTCAGATTATAAAATTTTTCATTTAAATATAATATCTATAATATAATTACAACAGCTAACACGTGAGAATAATTATATAAATAAATATTTATTCAAATATAACAATATTTATATTAATTTCCTAAAAAAAATAAACGACAGTGACCAACAGGTACAAACATCTCAAACTAATTTCTTTTAAAATAATGATATTTTGACTCATTTTTAATTCACCATCCAATCACTTTAGATCATCACATTACACCACTAAAAAAAAGTAAAAAAAAAAAATCATTGAAGGATTATTGAAGTGGTGAGTTAAAAGTAGGTGAAATTATCATTATCTTTTCTTTTATAATATAAATCATTTAAATTTCTAAATTTCTACCGAACACCAAATGTCAATAAAGAACAATGTTACCATCTTAATAAGGATTCATAGTTCCACATTTTTTTCAAAAAAAAAAAAACAACATATAACAACATGAGTTCACTCTCCGATATTCATAATTTTCGTAGTAAAAAACCTAGGTCCACTTATCAAGATTTAACCCAGAATTATTCAAGAACATATTCTCTTAATCAACTCTAGCATTCTTTATATCTTTGACGATAAAACAATTAAATAAATTAAATATTTCATTTAAATTCACTTTCACATAGTTATAGCCTCTCCATCTAAAAATGAAACTCAAATTTACTCATAATCTTAAGATAATCTTAGGATCTCTCAGACTAATGGAACAACTTAAGACTCTCACAAAGTCTTACAAAATTAAAATGTTTTTTTCTTTTACGGGATAAAAATTGACCAAAGAAATTTTTCTCACATTTTACTGACCAGAAAAATTTTCTTAGAATTATTTGCACAGACTTTAGGTACAAAAGAGTTAACTTTAATTTATCTATTATAATCATAAAATATTATATAAATCATGTAAAGTCTACTTTTAAAAATAATTTTATAGGCTAAGACATATAATTAAATTACAAGTTATATACAAGTATGTATGTGCATGACTAATATTCATTCTTTGATTATATATTAGTAAAACAATATCATATTATTTATAATTACATTAATTTTCTTAATATAATTTTAAAAAAATAATAATAACAGTACATATGATATGTCTCAATACTAGCCACTACTTATTATTATTATTATTAGTTGTATTACATTAGTATTATTATTAACATTATTATTAAAAAAATTATCATTATTATTATTTTTCTGAAATAAATATAATTTATTACCAAAATTACTTGTGATTAGTTATTTAATTATTTTCATACTATTATTCTTTTTTACGGGATCCATAATATTATTATTATTTGAATTATTATTATTATTATTATTATTATTGTTAATATTGATATTAATAAATATTTAGTATTATTAATTTTGTTATTAATATTAATGTTATTAATAATAGTACTATTATTTTGTATTAGTATTATAATAATAATAATTATAATATTAATGTTATTAATTATACATAATTATAACACTTAAATATATTATTTTATTTAAATATAACCATAATTATACAAATATTGAATTAATGATCGTCTTCCTATCTATTGCATTTTAATATTATATACAAACAAATTTATTTTCACCGGGAGCTAGGGACCATTGGAAAGCTAGGAACCATTGGAAGTCTTTAGTGGTGTTGATATAGTTATGAAGTTGTCTTCCCCTTTTTCACATTTGATTGCAGACAAATCCACCAAACAATGTTTTTCCTCTTGAAACATCCTTCCCCATATATTACTTAATGTTTGTAATTTTGTATTCCAAAATTAAAGAAAAAAAACAATTCCTCATTTTTACAACTATATTTAAACTTTTAATTAATATATCCTCCAAAAATTATAGTAACCGATAACCATAACCATGTGACATTTTAATACATAAATATTATAATAATAATAACTAGTAACCAATTTATTTATTAGTAAGCAATTAAAAAACAACATGATATGTTGTTATTTCATCTAACAAATTTATAAGCAATTTTAAAATAATCTATTAAAAATATAATATATTTTTATTCAAAATAACAAAATATCTAAAATTATTTGTAATCAATTTTAAAATACTCCATTCAAAACTATAACGACAAATGTTAAAGTAACAGTCATCCATCCTAATTATAATAATATCTGACTCTAATATTTATTATTATTATTATTAGTATAAACAATAATATTATATAATGACATATATAAAATAATTATTAACTTAAAATACAATTAATATTTTTTTATTTTATAAATACAAAATTAAAAAATGCGTAATTTTTAGACCTCAATATTCAACCAAAAATTATTCCATCCAATTCAATAACATCTAATGATTTAATAGTTTTTTTAAGGTAATAAGATAAAATATTTTGAATAATTTTTAAACTTATATATCTAAATTCATAATTTAAAATATAAAATTGAATAAATTTTGAAAATTGCTGGTTTAAATTAAAAATTAAAATTAAAAATATATTATCTAATTTAAAAATTTAAAATAAAAAACTAAATAAAAATAATTATTACTTTAAATATTTAATTTTTAAAAATTTTAAAATTCTTCGTCTAACAAAAAACTAAATAATCATACAAAGAAAACGAAGAAAGATAAATATTTTGCCTTATATAAAGATTCACGATGAACGATGATATTTATGTAAGTATGACGGTTTTTTGGGCAAAGCAACAGAAAAATTAGATAATAATCTATATTATCATTCTATCTTGACCTAACTTTAGTGAATTGTGAACTGGGTGATAAGAAAATTAAAATTTGAAGTAGAAAAAAAAAAAATGCAGAAGTGGTGTGAAGTTATTTGACAAAGACATATGTTCATGTTAAAAACTTACCAAACTAAAAAACAAACAGCTTACAACTGTCCTGTAAGTCTCACCAACTTACTTAAAAAACAATTGAATGTGTTTTCCCATTTTCACATCCACCTACACCTCAATCACAAACTTCATGAATCATATGTATAAAAATGGTTTGAAATTTGAATATAACTTAGACATATATTAAAGTAATTTATGTTAAATGCTTATAGGATATAAGTACCTATTAGTTTATTATTATTCTTTATAGTTTAATGTATCTGTTTACTTGATTAACTTTTTTCTATCTATCATTACTATTATTATGTATTTTTAATTTTATAAAAAATAATAGTTATTATACTATTTAGTATTTGATTTTAAAATTTAGAAGTAAAAATCAAGTAACAATATTTAAAAGAAATAAAAAAAATTAAATTTCAAAAAATGTAAATTAAATTTAATTAATACTCATTCAATCACTTAATTTAAATAAAATGTTCTCTTCTCCATTGATGATCTTAAAGGAAAAGCATCTACTGTTTGATGCAATAGATTTAGAATTTGAAATACTTATCAAAACTTTAGAGGGATTCATGTGATTGGATCATCGTGAAGATGTACACATTAAGGGATTATCTTCTATGTTGAACGAATATCGCGAATACATCACGATGGAACGAAAATCGCGTGTTTGCCATGTTAGCATTTATTAGCAATGGAACGATGTCATGGCTTGTTTGTGCGTAAACCTGTCTCATTTAAACATTTTATAGGCATGCCCCAGCATAAGAGGCTGATAGCAATCGACAAAATGTAATATTAAAATTTAATATATTAAATATCTTTTTATTTACTATCTTTATAAAATGATTCATAAACTTTTTTTTTCAAATTTTGTCGGTTATCCACTCAAACAAAAAACACCATTTGTTTTTTATATATTTTTCAAATTCATCTCAGCACTCCTTTTTTTTTTACTTCGAAACAAACACGCAAATATAGTTTTCTAAAAATATTTAATAGAATTTAGGATTTTTAAAATATTTAATGTAACCTATCAACACCATTGCTCCAATATCTACTATACATACGTCTATACTCAACTATCCACTCTCTATACATACGTCTATATACATACTTACATACCACTATAAAAAATGGTATAAAGTGACTTTTTAAGAAGACAAATAATAATGACAGTAAAAAATGATGTTGTTTATTTCTTGAAAATCTTTATTTCTTGAAAATCAAATCCAATAATAAAAACAACGTCATTTAGAAATATTATAATTCATATTATATTACAATATTTATAAATGTCTTTATTTTTAAATAAAATATTTCATTATCAATTATCAGAATTTGAATATTTTATTATTTATTATTATTCACCTTTGTTCATGATTTAATAAATATAATTCTTTTAATTATGATATAAAAATAAATTGACACTATACAAAAGAGATTAACAAACATTTTATTTTATTGATCAATCAACATAGCAAAATATTTAAGTATCCAAAAAAAATACACTATTAAAAGTCTATAACACAATTCTACGTCTAAAATTGTTATCCAAATCTTAAATTGCTTTGCTTCCATCGCTTGATCCGATTATATCATTTGGAGATGACAAAAGTTATGAATCATGTAAAGATACAATTTCATGTTAAAACTTACCAAGAAACAATTGCATGTGTTTTCCTGTAAAAGGAAATTAAAAACTGAAAAGGTATTGCAAAAGTAACTACAAACAGATATATAACATCTAATTCATCTATTTATAAAGAGAAATGATAGGTTGACACCCATATTTGACTACTTTTTTTACCACCTTAAAAATAAGGTGTAACTCAAGACAAATTAACTTGTAACCTATGAAGGTGGTAAAAAAAGTGGTCAAATGTGGGTGTCAACCTATCATTTCTCATTTATAAAATCAACTCTAGCTAATGGACAGTTCTTATGTATATACTTCACCATCGTGTCTACAGCTTCATCAGACGTTACACTGTGCATATCCTTTATCAGTTTCAATGACTCTAATTTTGGAAAACAAGCAATTTGAGTTTCCACTAAATTATGCTTTGACAGAACCTACAAATCATATTACAATGATTGAATTCATATTACAATGGATATCTAGAAACATTATTATTAGAACCAAAAACAAAAAAACATAAACAAATGTAACACCTCTAAAATAAATCCAACGGCAGCATCAGGGAGTGTTAGTTCTTTTACATTAGCAAACTGCTTCAACCAGGATCCAACTTTACTATGTTCTACTGAAAGATTGCAGAGATAACTTTGACCCGTCACAGTTAGAAAACTAAGAATTGGAGTCGAAAGAAAAAATTTGTAAGGTGTTCTGTTCAAATGGTGCAGACTGAGACTGGAAAGATTATAATTAGATATGAGCAGTTCTTCAGTATCAAATTTGTATAAAGAACAATCTTTAAGGATCAAAGTTTGCAGCGAGTTATAACACGAAAAGGGTTCTGCATAATCGCTGTAACTTGCACTGAAACAAAGATTTTCAAGATGCAACACTTCTAACGCTGGCAGAAGGAGAAAGTTTGGAAATTTCAACACAGGATGACAAAAGTGCTTATGGGTAAGATGAAGATAAACCAAAGATGAACATGGAAGGTTGAATGAAGGGAATTTGGAATCCAACATATAGAAACAAAGATGCAGTGACATTTGCTGAACATGATGCAACGCAGCATATGTGATGATCCTGTTCAGCTTCTTGACATGAGAAGAACGGTGTAGAACAACTTCAACTTTAGACAAAGAGATTGAAGAATCTCGAAGAGAAAGAAATTGAGACACAAATTTGTTAAAATCAATGACCCTTTTAAACCTTGTGGACTTCATAGAGAAAGTAGCCATACCCTTCCAAAGCTCCTTCCATTGTTTTGACAAGACACAAGTCTGCACTGCATGCTTTACGTCCATGGATTCCAGTATGTGGAACAGAACACTTAAAGGTAAGTCATTGATGTTGTCTATTGGCTCGTCCTTCTTCGCCAGTAACATCTGCTTAACCTAATACAAAATACAAATACAAATAGTTTATATTAAAAAATATATTTTGATGGCAATATAGTACTAAATTGGTTGTACTATATAGAATGAGTTTGTTATCGAAATAGCAACAAACATGATTATGAATGTCTGACTTAGTCATTAACCTAAATTTGATTATGATATTAGTATTGGATCTTTTTTATATTTCAATGTTTCTATCTGAGTCAGTAATCAAGATAAACTCGACTCTAATATTACGTTGACATCTTTCTAATATTGAAATGTTGTCTTGATTGTCAAAATAAACAAGTTTTCAGTACTAGGATTTTAGCTAGTTACCAAGTTAAACTCAATGTTAAAATCATTTTATACTTACTAGTACAATAATCGCATTTTGGAAGACGAACTAGTGACCAGGGATATGGCTACGGGTTGAGGGTGACAAATTTTGTTATTTCATATTTATGTTTAGAGAAAAAATTTATTCTTATTCTTATATTCAAATTTAATGGATATTAAATTTTTGTTTTATCCTCATTTTCATCGGGTAATGGATATATATATTCCCTTATATATTTTTTTATTGTATAAATATTAATTATTTTTTATAAAATAATACAAAAATTAAGCTAAAGGAAAAATAAATCATCACATATTCAATATTAGAAAGAGGTTTATATTTTTAATATAAAATATTTAGAAAGAAATTGTAATTCTATATATTTCAATTGTTTATATTTTAAATTAGAATACAAATAAGATTTCATGAGAACTAAAACATTTCTTAAGTTTACAAAGACTAATGAAATGTTGATGATAAAATTTAAAAATATTTATAAAAAATATAAAAGGAAAAAAATATTCAAATTAAAAAAAAATGTAAATGTCTGTTTACTTTAATTTTTTAAATTTTAATGAAATCTCTTATTTTATATATTAATAAAAATTATAATACATCACTTGATCAAAATCACACAAAGAACAAAGACTAGACTAATAATTATAAAATTTTAACATAGATATTTTTGTCGTTTGAACCTCAATATATGTTGGATAGTAATAAAAAAAATTCATGACAATTACATTAAATTATTATATTACAATAAATAAAATTTATTTATGCAATTATAGTGATAAAATTGTATGACAATGAGTTAGATAATAAAAATAATTATATAAAAAATATCAAAATAATATTCTACATAATAAAAGTAAACAACAAATAAAAATATTAAAAAAAATAATCAAATGTTTGCCTTAGAAACAATTTGAGAAACCATGGAATGAAATCGCACAAATGATAACAAATCTATAATTAAATGTATGATAAGATGAAAAATAGCTTTGAGATCTAAGAAAACTTTTCAAATATCAACTTAATCGATAGTTTAGAGATAATGAAAATTGTTTTACTGAAACAAAAGAGTTCTTTAGATAAAAAAAATCAATAATAATAGAGTAAAAAAAAATTTTTTTATATAACAGTAAATGAAATGTTATGCTAGGAATGACAAATAAACCTGACCCCATGAGTATGTCTGAACCCATTCGTGTTTTGACGGGAAATTCCCACGTTGACTGGTATAGGAAATACTCGACTTTAATTGTGTATGAGGTGGGGAATACCCGACTTTTTTAATTGGGTATGAGGATGATGATGGGCATGTACGAGTCCGATTTTTCTACTGATATATTGTATTGATATTTTAAATATTTTTTAAATATATTTTAAAACGTCAAAATTAGTGGTAATCACTGAAGGCACATTAAAGGAACAACACAAAAAAAAAAAAAACCAATAGAGAATCCAACATAATACCGGTCCCCATCCCCATACCTGCCATAGTATTCGTCTCCGGCATATCCCCGTCCATGCCATGTTTAAATTATTAAAATACTTATAATCTATTAAGTAACATTAAAAATACTCATACTCATAACTCTTGTCTAATTAGGTCTCTTCCAGAGATGACAACGGGTCGGGTCAGACATGGATAGTTCCTCTCGTAACCCGACTCACAATGAAAAAATTCACCTATTACTCGGATACCCATTTAACAAAATATTCACAGGTTTTTTAAAATTTGTGGGTAGTCGTGGATACCCGCAAATATTTAAAAAATATATTTTATATTTTTTAAAATAAAATTTAATAAAATTACAAAAAAATTAAATATAAATTAAATTTTAATTGAATTAAATTTAATAAAATATAAAATAAATTTTAATTTTAATTAAATTTAATTTAATAAAACATAAATTAAATTTTAATTTTAATTTTTTACCGTTAACATATACTCACGGGTAAAGATAATATGATACCACACTTGACCCTTTTATAAATGACTATTAAAATATCCGTTACCTTAGAATACCAACTATTCGAGTCGGGTACAGATAATAACAGATAATAACTACCTGCAATAAAAACAAAAGTCCACCGCTTACCCACCCCATTACTTCTCGGGTATCCATTCAAAAAATACTTGAGGGTTTTAAAATCCATGGATACCTACAGATATTTAAAAATGGATATTTTATAAATTTTTAAAATAAAATTTAAATAAAATTTCAAACAAATATATAATTAAAATAAATTAATTTTTTATCTAAATTAAATTTAATCTAATAAAATATAAATCAAATTTTAATTTAATTTAATAAATTTAAAATAAATTTTAATTTTAATTTTTTATGTGTAATAAATACTTGCGAGTACGAATAATATGATATCACAACCGATCTGTTATTGATTTTATTTGCGGATATCCACAGACACAAATATTTTTGTAATTTCTACCTCTACACAGGGATAATATCCACGAGTATCAACTATTCACCGCAAATCTTATTTGCAGATACCTATAAACACAAATATTTTTGTCATTCCTAATCACTACATGGACGACGAAAAATTAAAAAAAAAATTCAAAGAATAAGTTGAGTCAACATATAAGAAACTACTATACATATGCAAGTGATTAGTGATTTAATGATTTGAGTAAAGATTAGAAAATACCATGGACAAGTGATACATCTGGATTGAAGACGACAGTACCCTCCTTGAAGAAGAAAACTAGGAGAAAGAAAGAAGGATGGGAAACCATGCAAATTGGAGCTCTAGTAATTAAGAATGTGCGTACATATACGACAAAATTTTCATTCAAGAAGTTCGTATATCCAATATATAGATTTTTGCTTAAAATAACTGAATAAAACAGAAATTTTAAAAAAGAAATCCAATGTTGGACCTAATTGTCTCATAAAATACCAACAAATTAATATAATTGAAAATATGTATTTTACATTTAAAAACATTCTTTATTTAAATACCAACACCAAAAATATGATATTACAATAAAGAATTGAATGATAGAGCTAAATAGATTTTGTTCGTTTTTAAAACATTATTTAAAAAAAAAACACTTGTAATGTGATTCGTTTTCCTCTAATTAAAACCTAACAAAATACTAATTATTAATAAATAAAAAAATTGTAGTAAAAGTGAGAAAAAAAAATCATAGAAGAGATACCATTAAAACAATAAACCAGAAAATAACTTAAGTTTTGTTAAAAAATTCATTATTATCAACACCAAAATTTCGTCCGAGTAAATAAATTTATTTTCAAAAAATAAAAAATAAAAAAAATGTTTTTTTAGTTAATAAAAAATAAAAAATGATAAAATAAAATTTTCTTCCAAGATTTTCAAACTTTAATTTTAACAAAAAAAGAAAAAAAGAAGAAAAAAGAAGAAGGAAGAACTCAATTTATTTTTAATTATCACACTCCTTTCCATGAGCCCAACAAACTCAACATAATATTTTATAGGGATATTAGTGATATGATTATAATAATTAGAAGCAAAATCTCTTCGTATGGTTAGGTTAGAATCAATATTATGAATTGAGATTGATTTTTGTACTCTGATTTGTTAATGGTTAGAATCAATATTTTCGATCTTTATTGATATTGTGGTATGATTTGCTATGATTTGATATAATCAATTTCTTACCTGTATTGTTCATTACAATTAAGGGTAGAATTGTAATTTGTGAATATAAATAGACAGTTGCAAAAGAAGGGACCGAAAAACAAATATTCTCTACACTTCTTTAATTATTTTCCATCATCACTCCCATTTACACATCTCCTTCTCCTTTATTATATCTCTTTCAAAAAAAAAAAGATTGAAGGAGGTAGAGAATCGAAAGAAAATATTCGCTACACCTCTTTCTCTTCCATTACCACCTACATAAACACACCTATCTTTTTTACCTTTGTTGGGAAAACGAGAGGGTGATATTAATATAGAAGAGAACATATAGAAAAATTTTGAAGGTACGTCATTGTCAATCTCTAATTCTTTTGATTTATTTATTTAATTTTTCATTATATATTTTTTAATCATAAACAAATATTTTTCTTCATTTCTTTTAGTGTGTTTCTGGCTGCGAGCGCAGCATGACACCAGTTTTCAAATTTATTTTTCTAGAAAATATATCAAAAATAATATAAAGAACTAAAGATAAAAAAATATTTTTCTTTGTTTAATTTTAATGTCTGTGCGTCACGTGACACTTATCTTCAAATAATTAAAAATACCAAAAAACATAAAAAAGTTTTCAAAATTATAAAAAAATAAAAAAAATCAAATTAACTATTTCTAAAAGATTATGAAGAACTACGTAACCCTGATTCTCTAGTGTGAATGGAGATACGTAGGAGTGATGATTAATCCTCGTCGGGCCAAAAAAATCAAAAAATTATTTTTGTTTTTTTTAAAACTTCATTTATTATTATTTTTGGGAAAAATTAAATATTTTGAAAACCACATCCTTTTGCATGTTTAATTAAAAGTACTGTCTTAGGACGGACGTTGTGGGGTGCTACTACCTTCCCCACACATAACCGACTCCCAAACTCAAAATCTGTTTTTTTTTGCAAGACCTTGTCTTTTTTTTCGTAATTTTTTAGAATAAACTATTGTGGTGACTCCAAATTGTTTTTTTTTCAAATTTAATTTTTGGTTCGTCGTCCGTCGTGATTTCGGTTGTGAGAGATGACGACTCTACTAGGGATGCTAGAGAGTCAGACCATTTATTTGGATGTGCAAAATTGATGTGGTTTTTCTTCATATTTTTTCTTTCTCATTTTTTTTCCTTTTGGGTGTATTTTTATCTCCTTTTATATTTATAATAATTGTATGTGTATATTCTTCTTTATTTTGGTATTTGGAATGATTGTTAGGTGGGGGTTTAGGTATACCTTGTATTCTCCCTTCACACACATATTTTGTTCATTACAGGAGTGAGGCCCTATACCCGGGTCTGAGTTGCTTAGAATTAGAGGAGATTGTGTAGCAGTGTCACAGTAAAAGTATTTCCCAAGTGGTCATTGTGAGAATCTAAGTAGAGTTTGTTTGCTTCATTGATACTCTCACTTTTTCTTGTTTACCAACTGTCAGGGAAAATGCCACGAAGTGGGCCATAGCTCTATTGACTTTGATCTTTAGGTATTAGGAAACTATCCTTGTGAGCACATATACTTTGTTTTAGAACTTTAAGCGCCGAACCTATGTTAAATTAAGGCACTAAAGGGAGACTATTTGCATCATTTACCCTCACATTTCCTTGTATATAATAATAAAGTCATCATAATCACACCATTATAAAAAAAAGGGAAAAAATATGCCTCCTAAGGCATAAACATACATTTCATTGGCATATATCATGTGAATAAGTGTCTAACGAGGCACAACCATGCATCACATTCCCATTATGTGTTCATTCATGGTACCCTGTCCATAGCTTCAAACACATAGCATGCATATGCATAATTTAAAAAAAAAAATCCAAAAAGTTTGCACTGCAATAAATTCAATTTGTTTCTTATCATTAAATTATTGGAATCTTTCTTATGAAAAATGAGAAAATAATAAAACATTTTTTGGTCAAATCAGTGGATTGAATAAAGAAATAAAATTTTGTTTGTTATCATTTCTTTTAAAGCATCCATCTAGTCTTCCATACATGAAATTGCTCAAATTCATCTCTTTTTCCATCTTTCTTCTACTATAAACCTTGTTTTCACTTTTCATGAAGGATTATCACAAAAAAAGGATATTGTCTTAGAATGATTACCAAAAACTCTCTGAACACAAAAATAAAAAAAAATGAAGAAAAATCAACCAGACTGAAAACTCTGAATGATAGTCTAAGCAAAAATAAGACAAAAAAGTGAAAAAATAAAACAAAACAAGGGACATCCTGTCATATGAAATCAATTATTTTCCTGTGAACAAAATAAGGGACAAAATTCTGCATTCTGCATAAATCTCTAGTATTTTAGATAACTAATTTGTCTTTTTTAATCGACTGTTTCATAGCTCAAGAACAAATTAGTCTACTGTTTTATTTTTTAATCGATTGAAAGTGTACTGGTCTGCTGCTTTTACATCCTAACTTTTCAGTCTATTTAATACAATTGAAAAGAGGTTAAACTTTCAAAAAAAAAATTAAAAAGTCAATTCAACCCTCCCTTCTTGACTTAAATCACCATTTCAAAACTAACATAATATTCATATGTTGAAGGGTCGTATTTGAGCACATAGGGCTCATTGTTTATTTTCCTCGGATTTAACCTAAGTTATAAGCTTCATATATTATTCTAAGTATGTTTTTGATATTCATATGCTGAGGGATTGTATTCGAACATAGAGAGCTCATTATATATTTTCCTCGGATTCAACCTGAGGTAGAAGCTTCATATATTGTTCTAAGTATGTTTTTGATATTTGTATGTTAAGCGCTCCTTATTTCTCCTCTTCGAATTTAACTTGAGGTACGTAATGCACAAGTATCATATATTATTGTTCTAAGTTTAAATTATGTTTAATATTCATATATGTTGATGGCTTATACAAGGTACAATTACTTTATATATCTTTATATCTTTTTATCTTTGAAAGATTGCGATGCTTGGATGATAATCGATCCCTAACCTTCGATTCAAATCTAATCACTAAGAGTTCACTAGTTAACCTAGTAGATTTGATTTATTTATTTACATTTTTATTCTTGGATGAATGTTGAGTTATATTGACCATATATAAAATTTAAAGGTTTAGTTTGTCCTTAAAAAGATTGTTAAGATCAAATTATTATCCACCTTGATAGAAAATCAAAGCATTAAGGACTTACGATTAAGGACTTACGGTTAAACACTGAGACTCAAAGTTAGTTTAACTAGTTCAATTTATTCAATTAATTTCCTTATTACCAAAAAACCTTAATAAAGAATGATAACTCAGATGATAACCGAGCTTTGTTCTTGACTTATTAGATGTTATTGTAAGTTTGTATTAGATGTTATTGTAAGTTTGTATTTGATTTTACCATTTTTTTTTTCTTTGAAACATCATATGCATACGATAGATAAGTTTTTATCATTTACAGACTTATCATTTATATATCTCGTTATTTGTATTGTTTTTCTTATCATTGAAACTCATAAATTACCAATCTGACAATAAGACAAAAGAAATTCCGAATTTGATTTGGGAGACAAAAATATTCATTTAAAGCAGCTAACTTAACACAATTTAGTGATTGTTATTGACCAACTAAAACAAAATCAAAAGAATTAATTATTTTACAGGTAAAATAGATTAGGCCATAAATTTATTAAAGATAAACGCCAAATTTTCAGAAAGTGATAAACTTATTTAAGGATGGCGTGAGAAATAGTTAAAAAAAAAAGGCCAAATTTCCAATGATAAACTTATTTAAGGATGGCGTGAGAAATAGTTAAAAAAAGAAGGCGTGAGAAATAGTTAAAAAAAGGCAAGTATTTTCAAACCCATTCAAATTATTCTTCACTATGTTGTATGACATTTTTTTAATTTATTTGTTGTTTGAATTCAAATTTACGTACACGGGGAATCCAATAATCTAAGTTAGAAGAAAATTCTAAAATCTATTATTTTAAGAACAATTCTTTAAGTAAATTTGAGTCAAGTATATTTTGGTATCTAGAAACTTATATCATTTTATATCAAATCTCTCTTCAATTTCCTCTAGAAACCTATCACTATCCATGAGTAATAATATTAATTTTGTCAACAATGTAATCTGATTATGTGTCCATTTTCTTTAATGATAATAAAAATAAAAAGAATAGTTATAAATCGAAATATAAAAAAATATTATTAATTGTATAGGTGACTTTATTATTTATTTTATAGATGGTTATTTTTATTATAGATAGTTATTTAATTTAAAAAAATTGGTTATGTGTTAATAAAAAATAGTAGACATTTTTAGTTTCTTAATAAATTGAGAATATATATAACATCTAAAAGTTAAATTCAAAATAAATTAAATCTATAGCTTCTAAAAGTTAAATTCAATTTTGATGAATTAAATTAAGATGATATTATAATTCAGCTTTGCTGTAAAAAAAAAAAAAATCGATATGCTGTATTAGGATTAAAATTAAGATGTGAAAAGTTTAATTTAAATAAAATTCATTTAAAGAAAATGTTCGAGCACTTGTAGTCATACGTTTATATTAATTAATTTCAAAAACACTTGCTTTTACACACTTCATATACTGTTTACATATACGAGATATTCTATTCCCATGGATAAAGCATAGAGCTTTAATATATTGTATCAAAAGCTTACATTTTCCAATTTATATATTCGCCACACATTTATCAAAACCACAACTTTCTCTTTTATTCTTACTTTCTCTTTTATTCTTTTATAACTTGATATGTTATTTCTAATTAATTTAAAAATATAAAAAAAATGAAAAATAAGAAACTATTTAAAAAACGATACATCAAGTTATAAAAAAATTTACCAAAATTTAATTGTTTTAAAAAAATTATTTTCCATTATTAAAACACATTAATGAAAAAGTCAAATTCTTTGAACTTCACTTGGAATGACTAAACAAATTTGAAAACAACATTTAAATGTCTAAAGAACGGAATTTATTACATAAATATTTTTATCAACACAGTAACACACTAACATGACATATAACATTGCCGACTCAAAAGCATCATATACATAATACAGAAACATGAAAATAAATTATCAGTGACTCAAACATCAGACTTTCTTGCAAGAAAGAACCAGACACATTACACAGGTAGCAGACAAACAACAATAACATAAATCTAAACAAATTCACATCAAAAGCAAATATTCCTCGAAACCAATTCTTCAATTAGATGACTCCTGTAGTCTTCTTTGAGTTCCACCTTGGTTAATATGTTCCACTTCTGTCCCATAATTCGTAGTAGAGGAATCTTTCTCTGCATGCAACCACAACAAATCAGAATATTCATCATAATGCAGTAATGAGAAAGTAAAATCTGCAAAAATATCATCATAATACAGAAAACCATGTTGGAGAGATTCCTCATGAAAACAAACACTACTGATCATTACCTTGTAAGGATTGGTTCTCCACTGGATTGGTAATCAATGATCCAACCATTCCCTTAAGCTTATCAACCACACCTGTCCCTGGACTCTTCACATACATCTCTTGGTACCTTCTCTCAGTTTCTTCATCACTTCCTAACCTTCTTTTCACTTCCTCTGATTCTGTTACCTTCCATACTGGTATCTGTTGATCTAACCTTCTTTCAGGGTCATCCTCTCTCTTATGCACTGCATCAGAAATTACCTTTTTCACACCCTTGTTTTCTTCCTCAGTGACCTCCATTGGCTCTTTCTTATGCAAAGTCTCTGATATCACTTCTGAGAGAGCCCTGTCTTCAGGGGTAGGCCTCAACTTGTCCGCCAGATAGTCCCTCATAGAGACACCCTTGTCTTGTTCTACAACCACACTAGCATTTTCACCTGAAACATTGGACTTCACACCACTCTTTCCATAAACTGGACCTAGGTTCTCAGTCAGAGACTGAGCAACACTCTTTCCATATTCAGTTGGTGCAGCAGCATGCTCTCTTCTCTTCTCTTCTTGTGCTGTTGTTCTGTCACCGAAACCGAGCTTGGAAGCTACGGTGTTTTTGGCTGAGATAGCTTTATCAGCTACTGCAGAGGTTGCTAAAGAGATTGTTGATGGCTGTTCATGGCTTGTATTCTCTTGGTAATTCTTTGTTTGTGTTGTGTCTGTGTTGGCACCGTATCCAAGCTTTGAAGCTACTGTGTTCTTGGCTGAGGCAGCTTTATCAGCTATTGCAGAGGTGGCTGCGGAGACCGTTGATGGTTTTTCTTCGTGATGCTTTGCTTGAACTGTTTCAGTGTCAGCACCATACCCGAGCTTGGAAGCAACGGTGTTTTTGGCAGAGACAGCTGTGTCAGCTATGGTGTTTTTGGCAGAGACAGCTGTGTCAGATATGGCCGAGGTTGCTGAAGAGATTGCGGATGGTTTTTGTTCTTCCTGTTGAGTCGTTTCAGGACCATATCCGAGCTTTGAAGCTACGGTGTTTTTGGCAGTGACAGCTTTATCAGCTATTGCAGAGGTTGCCGCAGAGATCGTCGACGGTTTTTCTTCTTCCCGACGAGTTGTTTCAGGACCATATCCGAGCTTTGAAGCTACGGTGTTTTTGGCAGTGACAGCTTTGTCAGCTATTGCAGAGGTTGCTGCAGAGATTGTCGATGGTTTTTCTTCTTCCCGATGAGTTGTTTCAGGACCATATCCGAGTTTTGAAGCTACTGTATTTTTGGCGTTGACAGCTTTATCAGCTATTGCAGTGGTTGCTGATGAGATTGTTGATGGTTTTTCACTGCTTGTGTTCTGTTGTTGATACTTTGTTTGAGTTGTTTCGGTGTCGGCACCATATCCAAGCTTGGAAGCTACTGTGTTTTTGGCAGCGACGGCTTTATCAGCTATTGCGGCTGTAGCTAATGAGACTGTTGATGGTTCTTCGTTGCTTATGTTCTCTTGCATCTTTGCTCGAGTTGCTTCGGTCTCATTTCCGTGGCCATATCCAAGCTTTGAAGCTACAGCATTTTTAGCAGTGACGGCTGTATCAGCTATTGAAGCTGTTGCTGATGAGATTTTATCTGTGTAACTGCTATCATTTGATGGTTTCTCCATTGGTCTGTATTGGGATTCCTCCATACGTGTGGTGTTGTAGGATTGTGGGGTTCTGGTTTGAGTTGAAAATTCTGGTAGAAATTGATCGTGGCTTCCAGATGAAGGATAGTGGGTATTTTTTGCAACTGGACTAGATTGCTGTGGCAAGTTTCGGTCATGGATCGTGGTAGAAGGGTACTGATCATGGTTTACAGATGAAGGGTATTGATCATGGGTGTTGGTGTAATGGGACTGAACATTAGGTTCGGTAGAGAACTCTGGTGTAAACTGAACATGTCTTCCCGTTGAAGGGTACTGATGTTTTGTTTCATCAAATTGTTGTGACAAGTGCTGGTCATGGGTTTTGGTAGAAGGGTGTTGCAAACTAGGTTCAGTAGATGACATTGGTGTAAACTGATCATGGCTTCTAGCTGAAGGGTACGGAGTTTTTGTAGGACTGAATTGTTGAGGCAAGTGTTGGTCATCGATTTTGGTCGAAGGGTGCTGAATATGAGGCCCGGTAGAAGACACCGGTGTGAACTGATCATGGCTTCCAGATGAAGGGTACTGAGATTTTGTAGGATTGAATTGTTGAGGCAAGTGTTGGTCATGGATTTTGGTCGAAGGGTGCTGAATATTAGGTCCGGTAGAAGACACTGGTGTGAACTGATCATGGCTTCCAGATGAAGGGTATTGAGTTTTTGTAGCACTGAATTGTTGAGGCAAGTGCTGGTCATGGAATTTGGTCGAAGGGTGCTGATTATTCGGTCCGGTAGAAGACACTGGTGCGAACTGATCATGGCTTCCAGATGAAGGGTATTGTGGTTTTGTAGCACTGGATTGTTGTGGCAAGTGCTGGTCATGGAAATTGGTAGAAGGGTGTTGAATATTAGGTCCAGTAGATGACACCGGTGTAAACTGATCATGGCTTCCAGATGAAGGGTATTGTGTTTTGGTAGCACTGGATTGTTGTGGCAAGTGCTGGTCATGGAAATTGGTAGAAGGGTGTTGAATATTAGGTCCAGTAGATGACACCAGTGTAAACTGATCATGGCTTCCAGATGAAGGGTATTGTGCTTTGGTAGCACTTGAGTGTTGTGGCAAGTGCTGGTCATGGAAATTGGTAGAAGGGTGTTGAATATTAGTTCCAGTAGTAGATGACACTGGTGAAAACTGGTCATGGCTTCCAGATGAAGGGTACTGAGTTTTTGTAGTACTGAATTGTTGAGGCAAGTGTTGGTCATGGATTTTGGTCGAAGGGTGTTGAATATTAGGAGAAGACACTGGTGTAAACTGATCATGGCTTCCAGAGGAAGGGTAATGAGTTTTTGTAGTACTAGATTGTTGTGGCAAGTGTTGTCCATGGAATTTGGTAGAAGGGTGCTGAATATTATGTCCAGTAGATGACACCGGTGTAAACTGATCATGACTTCCAGATGAAGGGTATGGAGTTTTTGTAGCACTGGATTGTTGTGGCAAGAATTGGTCATGGCTTTGAGCTTCAGGGTAGTGAGTCTTGGTTGGTGTGGACAACTCTGGTGTAAAATGTCCATGGCTTTTGGGGTATTCGGTTTTAACTTCACCAGAAAGTTCTGGGAAGTATTGGCCACGGCTCTGAGTAGATGGGTAATTGGTTGCACTAGACAGCTGTGGTGCAATATGAGAGTGGCTTCCAGCAGAAGGGTGGTGGTGAGTTTCAGGAACAGTTGGAAAGAGGTTTGGTTGTTCTTGGTTTGGCTCATAAAGAATAGTCATCCTGGAGAAAGTTTTGTCTGGGGTAATGTCAATTTCTGCTCCACCTGTTATAGCCATCAGATCAGACACAATAAAAAAAATGGCATGACATAGATTACAATCAAATCAAGGCATGTGAAGATGCTTAATCTCATGGCACACAAATATAGTTCATGTTAAATCTTGGTTCAACTTACCTGCCCCAGTTGGATCTTTGACTTTTGTTTGATGATTTGGTGGAGAATGAGCTTGAGGTGCACTTCGTGGAGCATGAGGATCTTCCTCCAAGTGAATTTGTCCCTCCAAATTGACCTTAGTATGCACTACTTTATGTACCTCAACAAATGCCATAGTAGGCTCAGTGGCTCCGCTTTGATTAACTCCAGTAGTTGGAGAAACAACCACTACTCTTGGATCCTGATGAGGTTCTCCTCCCATAACTGCTATACCTCCTAAATTAACTCCAATAGCTTCTGCACCTCTAACAGCTGCACTATCGTAAACTGCAGAACAATCATGTAAACTATTATCTAACGCAAGTTCTCATTAAAAGGCTTCAATCTTCTTCAAAAATACTAAATTCTCAGATCTTATCTTAAAACTTGTTGGTACTAAATAAAATTGTTCGAAAGGTATATAAACTACCTAATGAGGGAGTTTTCATTACGATGATTAATTCAAATGTGCTAGAAAAGAACTTACTCGGTGCTCCATGGACTGGGTCTACATCTTCGTCATCTTCTTCATCCAAGTCATGATCATCAGGGATATGCTGATCTTCATAGTGATACTCGTGGCCACGTTCATGGTCATGATGACCATGCTTTGTGATGCTATCCTTAATTTTCTTGGCCTTTTGTTTTACTTTCTTCAGAACCGTCTTCTTCTCATGGTTGTGTTCATCCCCATGTGCCGCCACTACACCCAAAATTTGAAGCAAAAACCGAAGAAACTTCAATACAGAAAGTAATATCAAAGGTTAATCAAATCAAACTTTCAAATTCCAAATAAATGAACTTTGTACCTCCTTGTGACCCAATATTTTGAGGATTACGGTGGTGTTGATCGTACTTGTGCCCCTGAGTTTGAACTGCTCTTGAATCCATTTTTGAATATAACTTCTTCTGGTGTACTCGGTGAGGAATGTTTCATGACAAAGGTTTGTAATAACAAAGCTTTATAAAGAAGAACATATGAAGCTGTGTTTTGCCACCTTTGCATGGCTGTGGCATCTCCAAACTGGAGACACGTGTGACATAACCGACACCCTTTTGTCACCTGACACGTGTAGAGCAACTTTAGACACGTGGCTCGTTCTCATACACCGCGAGAGGTTTTGAAGTAGGAACAAACCGTTTTAGATAATAGATAAATGATACTACAGTTGTGTCAATATAATGATTATTTTACATAGAACACTTGACAGTACATGAAAGTTCAAGTTGTTTCATTTCTCTTTTCGATAACTCGCTGAGGTGACACGAACGGTATTGGCCTATTACTTGGATATGAAGCATAGGAAGAATGAATACAAAAGTGAAAAATGCATAAAGATTAAACTTGTGGTTATCTGTTAATATTACTTTTATGTAATGTGAGAACCATTTTTATTTAAATGTTCAACTACTCTATAAACTTAACTTACATAATCAATATAGAATTTACATTATTATTATTATTATATTATTATTATTATTATTATTATAAAGATAAAGATAAATTTATACAGATATACGCACCGATACAAAAAGTACACTTCTATGTAATTTTTTAATTAAAGTTTTTAAAATAATAATTTATCCTATTTTATGTGTTGTTTCACATGATTGTGTTACGCGAGAACAAAATGGGAGAGAAGGAAAACCTCTACGTAGATATATTGGAAGAGATAGAAGAAGGATATATATTTATATTTTGATTTTAAAGTTTTATTTTGAAGTGATATAAACATAATTGATTATCTATGAAGAGACAAGTTTATTTTGAAATTTTGTTAATGTAAATATTAGTAGTAATATATGTTGCATTAATAAATAAAAAATATTTTTTTTTAATAAAATAGTAACTAAGCAACTTTTTCCAATTTAAAATAATTAATATTTTACTTTAAAAATTCAATCTTTGAAAAAGTACTTTTTTAAGTTTTAATTGAAATTAGTTTTATTGAAAAACTAGTACCACGGGTCTTTTGTTGTTGTTGTTTTTCTTATTTGGATTAATTTTTTTTAATAATTATTGTTATATTTAAATAAATTATTTGTTTATATAATTATATTTTAATATTATATAA
Source organism: Vigna unguiculata (assembly GCF_037176805.1). Taxonomy (NCBI): domain Eukaryota; kingdom Viridiplantae; phylum Streptophyta; class Magnoliopsida; order Fabales; family Fabaceae; genus Vigna; species Vigna unguiculata. Next base: position 44,688,212 of record NC_140795.1, on the reverse strand, counting down.
TTAATATAAAACAATATTGTTACATGGTTATAATTTACGATTATAGTTTTGAGTTATATATTATATTAAAATAAAATATGTATGCAAAATCGTTGTTAAAATAAAATGTAGATAGATTGTGTAATATGGTCCCGTACAATACAAGATGACATTTGTTAAAATTTTTAAATAAAAACACATGTAGAAATAAATACATGTATATTATATTAAAATTAAATGTGTATGTATTGTTGTTAAAGTAGAATGTATACATATTATGTAATATGGTCCAGTACAGTATAAATACATCATAAAACTGTAATTAAGAAAGTAACTGCCAAATACAAAGTTAAAGCTAAAAGTTTAACTCATCTCAATTCAGAGTGACGACTTAAACTAATAATAATAATAATAATGTTAATATCAATGTTAATCCTAATAATAATAATAATAATAATAATAATAATAATAATAATAATAATAATAATAAAATAATGTTAATGTTAATGTCAATGTTAAGGTTAATAATAATAATAGTACTAACATTATTGCTATCAATAATAATAATCTCAATAATAATAATGTTACTAATACTACTACTAATATTAATTCAAATAATATATAATTATTTATTAAATATGCACGTAATCGAAATATGGTCCCGTAGAAAATAAAAACAATATGAGATTGATGTTAATATTTATAAATAAAAACATATATAGATATCAACAAACACACATAAAACTTTTGAAATATATTTATATATAAAATTAAAGATATTATTATTATTTTAGATAAAAAATGTTAAGATTAAAAAATAACATTTGAATCGATAGTTAAATATTAAAATATTTAAAATTAAATACAAAACTACCACTATAAAATGTAATAAAAATTATTAAAAAGTAATTAAACATAAAAAAACAACTACCAAAGTAACACATTAATAAAAATTACTAAAGTCCATTTAAATAAAATAATATATATCACAGTAAAAAATTATTAAAAAGTAGTGGATATGGATTTAGAATTAGTGTTTAAATATATTTGAAGGTATTATATATTAAAAAATAAACTTCAAATTAAAATTAAAATATAAAATAATTTGTTATTTTTAAATAAATACAAAATGTAATTGATGTTAAAATTTTAAATCAAAACACATGTAGATATAACGTATGTATATATTATATTAAAATGAAATGTGTATGTATGGATCATTATTTAAGTAATATGTATGTATATCGTGTAATATGGTCTCGTACAAAATAAATATAAATAAAATTGATGTTAAAATTTTTAAATAAAAACATAATGTATATTATATTAAAATGTGTATGGACAGGTCGTTATTAGAGGAAGATGTAGATATATTGTATAATAGGGTCTCGTACAAAATAAATACAACATGAATGGAGGTTAAATTTTTTAAATAGAAACAAATATAAATTAAACACATGTATATTATATTAAAATGAAATGCAGATGCACGATTATTATTAGAGTAAAATGTACGCATATTGTATAATGTGATCCTATGCACTTGTTTTTATTTTTTATTTTTTAATTTGTATTAAAAACTTAATACAATTATTATTAAATTAAATAAGTTATTTACTTATATGATTTTATAATTATAAATATAATATTTAAATAAAGAGTTGACTTGAATCAAATAAATAATTATTGATATTTTTTTATAACAAATTAAGTAAAATTAATAATTATTTTAATATTGAATTTTTATGTTAAAGTAATAGATTTATAAACAATACAATTGGCAAGGAGCAGTAGTAATAATTTTTTATTATTACTATTTTAATACTAATAATAAAATTAAAAATATGAATTTATTATTTTGATGATAGCATGTAATACCTGCATGTATTATATTAATTAAAAAATAACCTCGCACTGACTATGTGTACCCGTCACAACAGTAAAATCAATTGATTTGGCTAAACTAAAATTCTATTTTACATTAAAAACAAATTTTAAAAATACTAAATATTTGTCAATTATATCGATAATTGCATAAAATACATTATACTATTAATATCTTGTAAAAACCATACATATATATATATATATATATATACATATATATATATATACATATATATATATATATATATATATATATATATATATATATATATATATATATATATATATATATATATATCAGACTTGCTTTATGCTGTTAGAAGTAGGAACATTTTTTTTTCTATAAATTTCTATTCCATTTTTCATTAAAAGTTAAAGGTTATTAAATAAAATAAAAGATGCATATCGATCACTTAGGGCTACAAATACCATCACACATTAAAATTTTACTCCACCATTACATCAACCGAAGTTTCAGCAGTATGAACATCAAACTTTCCTTTGTTCTTACTGTACAATATTATCACAAATATTAAAGTTAATATACACATGTTTTATTAAAAACAATTTTAAGGTTAATTCTTAAAATATCCACAAAGTTATACAATTTTGTTGTATAGTTACATTAATTGATAAGCTTTTATGTGTTCAAGAAATTCTCTCCTAAAAGTTAGCAGTTAAAAGATCAAGCTATTTGTGTAGTCAACTGAGTATATAATATTATTCAATATGAGGCTTAGGTACTCCATAATACCCTAGCCTCTATCAAGCACATATCTAATATTACTCGTATCTATTTATAAGTTCAAGGACCTAGATTTAAAGTGTAGTTGGACTTGTTTAAATATTTCAAAGAAATGGGACTAACAAATTAAGTTAAGCTTCATTCCATGATCTTGCAAGAATTTTTGAAATGGATCTTAACAAATTAATCAAATGAGTTTGCCAATTTTTCATCTGTAAATTTTTGAAGCACACTTGGTGGTTAATCATAAGGAACCACTTCTCTTAAAACAATGTTAAATCTGAAAATGGTGTTGGTTTTAATTTGTGATGCGATTTCACTAAAAAATTAGGAACTGGTACCATAAATTAACTACTTTGACATCAAACTTCCTATACCAACCCATGATTTTGCAACCATTGCTTTTATCGGAAAATAAAATTGCCCTCTTTAAAATAAATTCAACTCCATAACTCTGCAATGTTCAACAAATAAAATATAAAATGAAATAGTTAAAAAGACATTAATAATCTTTTACTCATTTCAGAGAAATTTTAGTTCGTATAAAAAAATTTCAAAGCTCAGATAATTGTCTCTAAATAATACCAAGGAAACTATTAACATCAAATGTATACATGTGTGAAAGGAAACAAAATAATGTCTATTGCGTTGCTACTTGACAACACAAAAATTCAATAAAAAACTTATGACATGATTTTACACCAGACATTTCATACCACACGCTAAAATTAAACTTAAGGTTAGAAATCTACAAACTTTAAAGCATTTCATAGGCAAAATTGTACTTCACAATTAAGAACCATCTACATGCACACAACTGTTCTAGTTAGCATGCTCAATATTTTCCATCTTAAAATTTGATTATTCCAACATCCCAAATTTGTATAAAGTTTAAAAACTCAAGGGATACATTGGTAGCATTACAGGGATCCAAATTCATATCATTGGTAGCATTATAGGATACATTGGCCCAAACACATTTTTTGCTCATCCTTAAAACTTCAGTAGACTATCTATCAAAGGCACAAAAAAAAAAAGAGAGTAGAAAAAGTAGTACAACCTATAGGACATATTGCAATTTCATTATCGAATTCTGGAACATACTTGAATATATATGATGACAGAAGAAAATGAAGTAAGACTAAGAAGCAAACACAAACATATCCATAGATAAGATGATCAAATCCACAAAATCAATTTCAAAATCACAAACATTCTCTAAGGACATGGGAATAACACCTATAGTTGTTGAGCTAGCCTGCAAATATTTTAATTAGCAAACATAATTACTTCATCAAATTCCAATAATTAGTTCGTAATATATAAGGTCATTCTATGATTATTTTAATATAACCCAATTCTTTATAATAATAATTAGGCAATCCTCATCATAGTAACTCAAGAAAGGTCACAATGATCACAACTTTGCTATACTTTCCCTGATATTTTATCAAAGGCAGAATCCAACATGAATGGATAATTATGATGATTTCGGTGTATTATGGTAAAAATTTATATTCATAGTTTTTTTATGCATGTACAGTAAAACCCAACGGTGATGTCTATGTAAAATATTCATATTATTTGATGGAATTAGACTTATTATGAAGCGGATTAGGGATTAATACTCTGTATCAGGAATTAGAAGAATTATCTTTCAATCTTTTGACTTGGGATTGGGACCCACCAATGTCTCCATTGTCTTTATGAATTGAATGATAAAAACGAAGAACTAACCCTTCACTCTTCTAAAACAACAAAACAATATTGTGCATCTTCGACAATCAAAATTTTTATACTAAATCACATCATTAGTCATTAAAAAAGACAAAGAAAATCAAATATGAAAACTATTATAATTATCTGATAGCTATATCACTACTAACAGGTATTTTATCAGAATAACAATTGATTAAGTAACTTAGGAACATTCAAAATTACAATGAACTGAATGAACAACAACTACTAAAAGAAACATGCACATAACCCAACTCATTATTCATTTTTGAAAAGTTAGACTTATTCTTTGTGTGCATGTTGCAGCCTCTTTCTCTTAACATCCAAACACTGATTTGATATATCAGACCTCATGCAACCACCTTGATCTATTTAGTATAAGAAATTATAGTCAAAGTTAAACTCCTAATTTAAATATCAACAAATAGCTACACTTAGTCATTTACCTAGTTTATATATTTAGTTAAATTCAGTTCTATGATTGATTGAGATCATATTTATTGGGCAAGAATAAAGTTTTCTTTTAAATTCACTAAAAAAACAATACAACCGCTTCCGTAACAGCTATGCCAATCCATTCAATGAAGGGTGGGGTTAAATGCTTACCTAACTTGGTTCCGATGAGAATTATTGGAACACCAGGGGCATGGGCGTAATGCCTTGGTTCAGGGATCCACTGACATAAGAAATAAAAAGAACAACTTCATCATTTATACCATAATAAATGCACAAGTTGATTTAAATGGAAATCATTTTGACTAAATTTTTCACATGAAAGAAAAGAAACAAACATTCTTAGCAATATTTTCAAGACATTAGATGTCCATAAATAGCATAGCCTACCTGTAACACCCTCTATTTTATATTAATTATATTTAATTTTCTTGTTTAAATATATAGTATGAAGTAATTTTATGATTTCATAAGTAAAGGGCTTTATACAATGTAAAAGATGTTATCTTTTGGGTGTTAACTACTACTTATTTTGAGTTGTGTAAGTAAAATTGTGATTAAGGCTTCATTAACCATTGGATTAGGCTGAAATTTTTATAGAGCATTCTTAAAATATAGTTCTTCAATATGAACGGTTAGATTTTGAATTGGAGGTGTATGCAAAGAGCAGTTACTTCCGCACTTTAGAGTAAAAGTAAGGTCTCCAGCTGCTGTCAATTCTGAGTTACCTTAGTAAATATTTTATTTCCGCTTTGTTAACCGTTGGATCAAGATGAAATTTTTATACAGAAATAAAGAATAAAAAGGACTGTATGGATAGTACAGAGATACACTGGGTATAGAGTCCAGAGAAAGGACTGTATGGATAGTACAGAGATACACTGGGTATAGAGTCCAGAGAAAGGTCTGATAGACCTAGGAGAATCGAGGGTGGTGATATAGATACCCTGGATTGACGTATACAATTTGCCGGGTATTCGAAAATTCACAGGCCTCACACTCTATTCTCGACCGTCCTCTTGACTATACTTTAAGACCAGGAAGGTGGAATAACGTACACGTTGTATCCGTGAGAACGTTTAGCCTGCTGGCACTATCCATATTGGCATAAGACCATTATGATTCGGAAAAAAATCTAATGGCAGTGTTTGGGACCCAAAGTATATAAAGAAATAATATGAGATGAATATACTGATGAGTTGAAACTCAGAATTATACAAATATGATTATTAAAAGATTGATAATGAGGATTTTGATATCCTAAATTTAAAACATACGGAAATGATTATTTTATTGATTAATTTGATTTTGATATTTTTGGCATGGTTAGTTATGACATTATGGAGATTTAAACTTTTGTGAAAATGTTTCATTCAATTGAAAGTTTATTCAAATGACCATACTTTGAAATGTTATGATGAAGTTTTGGAGTTAAGGGAAAGACTCACCCTTACTTTCTTTATTTTTCAGAGGAAGAAATTGGAGACCTAACATGTAACAATGAGATTGTTTAGCCTAACTTTTCTTGTAACCTTGGATTATGTTAAAGCTACAACTGATATGGTGTAACTTGTTTGTGATGTATTTCAAACTAAAAGTACCTTTAGTTGGTTGTAAAAGTATAAACAAACATATGTTACAAACACTTATATGTATGTTAACATTTTATTCGCATAAATATCATGTATGTCTAACAGATGATACATTCGAGTGATGTATTATTATTATTTTTTTGTTTGGTATTTATTAATTGAATACAAATAAATTTTTTCTTAAGTAAATGATACATTAGACAAGTAAAGAACATCTAGTAGCACCGAATTCTAGTTGGGGTGTTAGATTAGTGGTATCAGAGCAGTTCATTCCAAGAGGACTGGGTAGGGACTAAGTTTGCTTGTGATCTGTGTTTCTAGATTCTTTAGGAAATAAGAATGTAGAATATTGTTGTAAAACCTACTTGTTAATCTAAGTAGGAACTATATGATTTATTTATTGAAAATATGTTTTCTTATAAATGGTAAGTAAGTATGGTATTAGGTTGGTCTGAAGAACGCAAAGTTACATAAGCAACATATATGCCGACTGGGGAGACAGAGGATTGGTGAAGGTGTTATCCAAACAAAATTACCACATGGAAAAAGAATAATACCGTGAATATAATGTACAAGTATGAAGATAATTTTAAGTTAAGGTAAGTAGTTTCATGTTTTTGTTACAAATAGAGGTTGATAATGAGAGCTAGATAAATGGTATGTTAATAAGTAGAAATTTACAAATGGCTTTCAACACATAAACACAAAAAATATTACCTTTTGTTCAATCCACAATAATAATCTGTAAAACTAATTGTATGAACAAATTTGGAGTACCCAGTTAGCGCTTTCAACACATAAACACAAAATGAAGGAAAATTAGAGAACAAAGGAAAAAGGTAATCAATAAAAAAGGAAAAGGAGAAGAACCTATCGTGATTGGAGAGTCATAGAAAAACCTTGAGGATATGTAAAAGCATAACTTTGAAAAAACCCTAAAAATTAAAAAAAAACAACGTATTAAAGCATAAATAAGTAAACTATATAGAAAAAAATAAAAAAAACACGTTACCTTTTGTTCAATCCACAATAATAATCTGTAAAACTAATTGTATGAACAAGTTTGGAGTACCGATTAGCACTTTCAACACATAAACACAAAATGAAGGAAAATTAAAGAACAAAGGAAAAATGTAATCAATAGAAAAGGAAAAGGAGAAGAACCTATTGTGGTTGGAGAGTCATAGAAAAACCTTAAGGATATGTAAAAGCATAACTTTGAAAAAACCCTAAAAATTAAAAACAACGAATTAAAGCATAAATAAATAAACTATATAAAAAAAATTAAAAAAAAAACACGTTACCTTTTGTTCAATCTACAATAATAATCTGTAAAACAAATTTGGAGTACTAGTTAGCGCTTTAACACAAACACAAAATAAAGGGAAATTAGAGAACAAAGAAAAAAGGTAATCAATAGAAAAGGAAAAGGAAAAGGAGAAGAACCTACTGTGGTTGGAGAGTCATAGAAAAAACTTGACGAACGAAGTAATGAAGTCCAAAACCATTTCAACCTCGACGAATAAAGCTTCTATATTCAGTCCTGCACCATAAAAACTCATCAGAAGAATAAAAAATATGTAAAAGCATAACTTTGAAAACACCCTAAAGATTAAAAAAGAATGGATTAAAGCATAAATAAGTAAACTATACAAAAAACAATTAAAAAATAAAAAAATGTTACATTTTGTTCAATCCATAATAATAATTTGTAAAACTAATTGTATGAACAAATTTGGAGTACCCAGTTAGCGCTTTCAACACATAAACACAAAATGAAGGGAAATTAGAGAACAAAGGAAGAAGGTAATCAATAGAAAAGGAAAAGGAGAAGTACCTACCGTGGTTGGAGAGTCATAGAAAAAGCTTGAGGTACAGAATAATGAAGGTGTTGTAATCCAAAACCATGTCAACTTCGACGAATGAAACCCTCATTTATGTTTTAGGGTGAGGAATGGAGAAGGGAGGGTTTGAAGAGTTTTTGACAGAGACGAAAAATTAAGAGAATGGGTTGTGAGATAAAAGACTAATTTTTGGAATGAGTTGCAACGGGACTGAGATATGAGAGAGGAAAGAATGCCATACTAATGAAATTGCAGGAAAGAAGAAGAAGTAAGATCCATATGCAGAGGACGGAACCACCTACCCTTAAAATTAAAAAATCATCTAAAGCCAACTGACCATTAATCCATCCAACATGAGTCAAATCATGCACAATATTTTCTCCATCCAACACTCAAATAGGCGAGAAAGAGCAAATTACTTTTATTTCTAGAAATTCAAACGAAACTGAAGTTGGAGAACAGGGTTATATCAATAAATATTCAATGTTTCAGTTCAGGTGTGTCAACGAATTAAATTAGGATATTTAGATCTTTTATAAAAGTATTTGTTTTCATATATTTTAGATAAATAGGTCAAAAAATCCGAGTCGGTCCAACGATTTCACCTATTAAATATAGTGAAGGCCCACACAGTTAGGAAGGCGCGCTAAAAATTAAAATATCAATCTTATTATACTTTTCACCTACATGTTCAAATATATTGAGTATTAATATCTCTAAATTTCTCTAATAAATTACTTAATTTATTTTCCGTTAACAATTACATTAGTCTCATAGAAAATAATAATAATAACTATAAATAAATTATTTTATTTGAAGAAGAAAGGTATACATCATTTAAAATAATACTTTATTATTGTTATAGATTAGAAATAATAATAAGCACATAAAATAACAATAAATAAATTACTAAAAACAAATTAAAAAAGTCTATTTTATATTATTTATTTTCCATTTTTTTTAAGTTAAAAAAATTTACTTTTGGCTAATTTTTTTCTTTCTTTATCTTCCTACGAAACATACGATAAAGTTGTCTTACTATTTTTCTTATTAATATAAAAAGTATTGAAAATTAAATTTTTACATTTAATATGGTCAAAAAATATCCTCCCTAGCTCACAAAAGCAATATCAACAAGAGAAATCGAGAAAAAAAATAATAATCACAAAAATGTCTAGGCTTATCTCAACGGCATCGGATCCAAAATTCGGGTCATCGGAGGCAACCGTTCATGATTCGGTTCTTGTACCGCTCCGAAGTCCAAATATCATGTGCTATAATTTATAATAACAAACTTAGCGCCAAAATTCAATTCAATTTCTCAGTCCGTTACACCTTATTCAGAAGATGCGAACTCGCTTTCTCAACAACGACTACTTCGCTCTTCCTCCACAACAAACCATTCCCTTCCTCTACCTTCCTGTCCCTCGTCTCCCTCCGACACCAACCTCCGCCGTCCACCACCACCTCCGCTTTGATCCTCCCCTCAATCTCTCCCTCCACCTCGAACCCTTCCCCGTACAAGCTGCGCTAACTGCCTTCCTCGCCGCTGTCCTCCCACACCGAATCCGCATCCACTCTCGAGATCTCACAGCTTTGGATCCCGCGGTCAGCTTCTAGGATCGAAATCGCTTAGTGAATTTTTAGCATGCGTTTGTTTCTGCTCGTAAAATTGTGATTCCATGTGCATTGCTTACTTACATATGAATCTTACCATTTCTGACCGTGCGCGTGTTTTTTTGAATGTTTTGACTGCGTTGCAGCAAGAGGCGGAGGTTATCTTCGAAGATCGTGGCTCAGAAACTGAAATTAAATTTTCGAATGTATATTTAATTAATTAATAAGCCTTGTTTGCGGCAATTTTTGTTTATTTAGTTATATTTAGCGATATTATTGGCAGGAGAGTAAAACTATTGTGCTCGGTGATAAGAACGATTTTGTTTATGAGACGATCCAATTTGAGACACCTGAGCTTGACGTGTTCCTGGTGAGGTGTTTCTTTCTAATTTTGTGGTTATATGTGTAATATAAGATGAATTTTTCTGTTTTGAGCAGTTTAACTCAACTTTTACTTTCGTTTCTCTATTTCATTTTTGTCTCTTCGTATTTTAAAGGAAAATGTATGTGTCACTGAATCGGAGAGGATGCAAATGCTGTCTCAAACTCCAGAGGTTGAAAATAGCCTGGTAAAATGGTGTAATTTGTCAACAATCATGTAATCATTTGGTTTTTATTGTACATTGCATTGTTGCTATAAGTTTGTGTATGAATATGAACTACGTAGAGTTATGGCAATTGAGTCCGTCAGTCATATTGGAATTATAACATTACTCCCTTGTTGTGAGCCTTGATTATGTGGTTTCAAAGTATAAGATATTTTAATGCTTTTACTATGTATAGTTTATACACGCAGGTTTCTTACTTATTCTTTTAATTCTTGTAGTTAATTCATTAGATTAGTGGAGGAGCTAAATAGAGTCTGTTTTAATTTTATCCTTGGTATGTTGATAACTTTTTGTATCATTCGGCATGGAATATTCAAGCATAAGAATGGATTTGATCTTACCTAGGTCTAGGTTTACAAGGAAATATTTCAATGTCTTTTTCTAAATTCCACTGATGTATTTGTCTCCAAGCGTCATATAAAACAAGCTCTTCTGTTTTCCTTGCAGGAAATGCTCAAGAAGCCTGAACCATCAAGGCAGTACCCTTACGAGGCTCTGGAATCAGTATCTTTGGTTGAAGATGTGATCTCGGAGTACCTGATGGGGGAAAATGCATATTCTCTAGAAGATCATATTTCTGTTCCTCAACTGCCTCGCTCTGACCAAAACATATTTCTTATTTTGGAAGTGGACGAGGGAAGTTTGGTAATTCCCACTGGCATATCTTTGGTAGGAGTAGTTGACTCGTATTTTGAAAATATCAGATCTCAAAATTTTGATGAGCAGTGTCAATCCATAGCAGAGGGCAAGGAACTTCTGGGTTCTATGAAGCATAGCATGATGGAATTTTTCTCAGATGAATGTGAATCAAAGAAGAGCATTGAGTTATTAGATATGTTTCCCGAAAGCGATTTTATGAATATACTGGAAACTGAACATGTTAATGGGAGTACTGGCCTCCAGAGGATATCACATACTAATAGTGACTTGTTAGATAATCTTGTTACCTTCCAGGAGTTTGAGTTCCTTGATGAAGACTTAATGCAAACCTTTGAAGCTTTCTACAAAGCGAAAGCTTCGGATGATCTAATAACAAAGGACTGTATGTTTAAGAAAGAGTTTAATTTCAAGACTTTTGATGAATTGATAGTTAGCAATGAGATAGCGCTAACAGATAACACGTTTAAATCACTGCCTGTACCTGTTATCTCTGATCAACAAAGGATGATAAATCTACATGACATTATTGGAGAACAAATTTCCAGCTTGAAGACCCGACCGCTCTCTGCATCTGATGGAATTTACTTAAACTGGGATCTACTTGAAGAAGATAGGTGCAATCGCAAGATTTCAAACTGGTATCAGGACATATTGGCCAAGATTGTTCTGAACAAGGAAGATTTTGTAGGTAAACCTTATGATTATGGAAAATTGGTATTTGGTCTAGTTTTCTGTGATGATACCATAGGTGAATGTGAAATTAAACAAGATGAAGAGTTGCAGAAGTTGCTTTCTGATTGCATGCCTCTCATTTACAATCATCCTGTACAATTTGCTTCGGGAAAAATATTAGAACATGTGTCTTTTAAACAAGGTAGTGGAGAACAATTACCTGAAAAAATGGCTGAGAGGGCTTCATTGTTATTTAAATCTATGTCAGAAATCAGCAATCTTGATTATTTCTTGAACCCTCAGAAATTTACTGGTGAAGGGAATTATAATTATGCAGTAGAGTCCACTAATGCTAATGTTAGTATTCCAAAAGTTTCATCCACTGAATTGAAGGTTGATACACAGTCACTAGGGTCCCATACTGTTCTGCATAGAGTTAAGTTGTCCGATAATATTGTGACACTGGCTGGATATTTTGAAGAAAGCTATTTAGCCATTTTGCACAGAGATACAGAAATGACAAAAACACATAAATCAAATGTAGATTATTTTAAATTGCTCAGTCTTCAAAGACAGAAGCTGATGGAATACCATGCAAATGGAAACAATATGGCATTTATTGTATTATGTGCTATCAAACAGGCTGCTTGGTACTTGTGCTTCTATGGTCTCCATCCAGCATTCTTGTATTTAGACAAATTATGTCAAAACTTAGACTATTTGAAATTAAGGTTAGGCATCCTCAAATCTTTGATTGAAGATGAAAAGAGGAAGGTGGACAACAATGTTACTTTGGCACACCCATCGTTAACAATTGTGAAGGAAATTTTCCAGTCATACATGAAACGGGATAGTTTGAAAACTTTGATTGTGGCTGAAGAAGTATTCTGGTCTTCATTGAAAAATCTTCTCATTTCCCTGGGGTTATCATTCAGTGAACAAAATGGTTCTACAAGAAATCATCCATATGCCAATACAGGACCTGAGGACACAGATACTAAAATGAAAGAACTCATGATTTCTGACTGCTTGTTGATTTCACACGGGTAAACTTTTTGTTTCAGGCTATTTTATTTATGTTGCATGCATAGAGTTATTCTTTATTTTTCTTATACGTTTAGCATGTTTTCAAATTTCCTATTCTAAAGGTATTATTTCCTTTTGGTGTATGGATATGGAGCAGCAAAAATCCAAAATGGTGAGCAAACAAGGGGGCAATGCTTACATTTTTTTAAGGAAACTGCTTTCCGTTCAATTTCCTCAGTTTTGTTTATCAAATAGTATATGTGATCATCAACAAAGACCATTTGCTGCCATTTTTTAGGCCATACTTTTTCTGCTATGATTCTAAGATAAATGTTTTATTTGATTGAAGGCAAGTTTCTTCGTTGCTTCTACTCAACAAATTTGACATTATCTTGGAATATGGAGGTTCATACGCCTCATCTAGGATATCTGACATTTCCAAAAACTTGGTTGGATTGCCTCATCTTCACTTTTTGACGGTTGAATTTGATGGTCATGCCGCTCTCAAAGCACTCTGCGAAGGTGTTGAATTGCACCCAAACACTGAAATGTTATTGGTAAGCCTGATTATGATAATGTGCGTATAATCTATGTTGTAGATACTGTACATCGTTGCAAATAAACTCAGAAATTATTTCTCTAAGTTCCTGATTCCATATAATTTTGTTTGCACATATCTATACCGTTACAGTGTAATGTAAAGTATCTCATGTATTGTGATATAAATAAGTACAAGCATAAATGAGTAGGGTTATATGCTATGTAAATTAAGGATAAATTTCAGAAATTATATTTCAAATCTTCTATGCCAATCGAAACCACATCGGGAAGTGTTTTCTCTCTAAAAGAGCTACTACATTTATGAGGAAAAAATGTTTGGAGGTGTTACAGAAAAGCAAGAACCAACATTCTCACTCAATAAGAATAACACAACATATTAATATGTTTTTGATATTTTGTTTTCTTTATTACTACATTAAGAAAATGCTCAAACACAACTACATGTGTTTTCAAAATGTAGCTCTTTCATTGGCCTCACATAGGCCAGGATTCTCCATAAAGTAGGGTTTTGCAGTTCCTAACAAGATATTAGAGTAGCATGCTTGTGAGTTTATCCAACATACTTTAGAAGACCTCAAGAGCAAAGGGATAAAAAAGAAAAAGAAATAATCAACCTGAAATTCTAAGATTAGCAGTATTATCCAATTTAATCTTTAAATTCAAAGAATACCATTTTAGTTCCTGAAATTACTAACCGTCAGCTATGTTGGTGCTTATTTCTGAAATTTCAACTGAAATGACCATTGTTTAGGTCACATCAGAGACTAGATTCTAAAATGATTGTTGTCGGTAGTTTGAAGGAATTAGTAACTTTGGGAACTAATTAACAGGAATTCGAAATTTAATCAAATAATTTGATGTATTACTTATGCAAAATTTCAGGCTCAGGCCAGTATCAGTATAATGCATGTTACAAATTCTTGCTTATGTATCTCTGCATGTGTGCCAGTGTAAAATAGAGTGAATAGAAGAAGGCTTGAGTGGCTATACTATATTTGAACAGACTTAGAAATGGAAAACGTGTTCTTGCTTATGCTGCATGTTCATTCTTATGTATCTCTGCATGTGTGCCAGTGTAAAATAAAGTGAAAAGAAGAAGGCTTGAGTGGGGGATACTATATTTGAACAGACATAGAAATGGAAAACAATTTTTTTTTAATGAAAGATGACTGTAACTTCAAATTTGTGATTATAGTGAATGAAGTTGTGACTACTGATGTTGAAATGCCCTGATATTTTAATTTGTTTCACATATCCCTGTTCAGTACCCGACACCAATATTCTTGGCTACTTCACGATATATACTGAATTACCTGCATCAATTGATTGTTACTCTTAGTTGTTCTTTTATTGTATACCAGTTATTATGTAATCATATAAAGAGCTCGCTAATGCAACTCGCAACTATTGTCTGCTAGGAAAGTGAGACTCGTCCTATTTTCAATCATAAGGAAAGTATGATGAATCAGAACGTGGAGAGACTACTGAATTTTTGTCCTGTGGAGCAAAGATATGACAAAATATGTTCAAGTGTTGCACCTGAAGCAGATAATATTGTGCCACTAATTCCTGCTTTGAAAACTGAACAAGGTCATAAGAACATGGAGGCTCTCCCTGGAACAGTTATCATCGTAAATACTCAAAATGTAGATAAGGAAATGATAATGTCTAGAAGAAGCTCTTACCAAGTGATTCTGGCAATGGAGAAAGAAGGAATTCAAGTCGTTGAACGTGATTTAAATTTGCCCGCTGATATAATATTAAGTTCTGCTATTTGCTTGGCATGGTATGATAGTGAAAACCTTGGGAAGAAAGCAACTCCAACAACTGAAGCATCCTCAAGCTTGCCTTTATGTGTTGAGAATATTGCCACAGATGTCCTAACATTGCTTAGTTTTTACTTCCATGGCTGCTTTCTGGTAATTTCAAATTTTTTTATCGATTACACTTGTGTGATACTTATTATTTATTTCAACTGCCTCTGTAAAATATTGCTATGTCAAGTAGTGCTCTAGAAGTTTTGTTAGGAGTTATTTGAACAGCCTTTTGAGGGAAAGTATGTCAATCTCGGAACTTGGAACATGGCTTTGGCTTTTACATTTTTTAAATTTCGTCTGGGCCCTTTGGAAGATTAATGTCTCGCGGAGTAAACACATTCTCAAATAAACCCCTGCGGAGCGGAAAGAGGAATTAAGGAATTTAATCATAGTCATCGTCATTTTGTGTTACATGCTTGTAAGATATAATAAGCTCTTGTACAAGGTAGCAGATAAAATTAGGTTTCAATAGGATTACATTGAGATATGAAGTACTAGTAAAAGCGTCATCATGAACGTAAATACGATTAATTAAGATATGAGAGTTGTTGTGATGGTGAGTGTTAGTTGAGCTTGATCACTTATGCATTGAGCTTGTTTGAATATGGTATATTCTCTTTCCAGGTCTTTGAAGGAGAATTTAACTTCCTTTCAACTGTAATGGAATCCTCTGATGGACTTTATGCTGCAGCAACAAGCCTGGGAATTGATTTGCAGATATTCTTCTCTTACTCACCTGAATTGACAAATGAGGTTATTGTAAGCTGCATTAAGACTGCTACGAATACGACAAGGGGTCTGTATCCAGAAATGCCTGACTCGGTAACTCTTGCCGAGTCTTTTCTTACGGAATTTCCTGGAATAAATCCTTTAACGGCACACTCTATACTATCTTCAGGGGTCATGCTTAATGAGTTTCTTGCGTGGTCACATGAGCAAAGGATGCATGTTTTAGAAAAGTATCACGTTCCAGAAGAAAGTATCTCTCTTTTCAGTGTTTTCTGCAGATATGGGGAACGGGAGGATTCAAAATCCATAATGACAGATTGCTCCTCTTCGGTATCTTCTGGTCTGGACTCAGATAGGTGTTGTTTATATCAAGTTCAAAATGAAAGAAAACGAAAACATTCTGTAAGTAGTCATCAGATGGATGAACTGTGTTTTGATGAGTTGACGCAATTCGAGACAATAAATCCAGTAGTTGAGGCTGTCCCTGATTCCTCGACCTTGCCAAAACCTTTCGATTTTGGTATTTCAAAAAATACTGGGAAATCCAGTGAGTTTGCAAAGACAAGTTTATCCATGAGTGAGTTTTTTGGTCAAAAGCAGAGCACCAGCGCGGCTACAATGCGAAACCATTCTGGAGTCTCCTATTCACCAGGGAACTGCAAAGCTCCCCCAAAATTAGAGCAACTGAGACAACCCGGTTTATCTTTGAAAAATAAAGAGTTGGCTCAAAATGAAATACTGGATACTGATTTGATGGGAAAAAGTTTGAATTGGCATAGCCTTAGTAATTCTGAGAAGCTGCATGAAGACGTTAGAGGCGAGGTGGTGGACTTGACAGATAACCCCTTATTTGATAAAAGCTTTGACATTCCTGATTCCATGTACTTCACAAATTTGATAACAGAAACAGAGAAAGATCCTATGAGAAAGAATAAAATTGCACGGACATTATCATTTGATAATTGTTGTCACCCAGAAACAAACTCATCGAAAATATGGAGATCTTTAAAAGATACAGGAGAAGTAGACGAATTCCGCGAACCAGATTTTGGAGAAAATGTATTTCCTCTTGATTTTAAGTCCCATGGAAATATTGGTTTAACTCAGGCATCAGTGAGAAATTTAGAAGAATCACCATTCAAGGAAGAATTGTCGCATTTGAGTGAAACTCCACTCTCATTTGCACGCCGGTCCTCTTATCTATTAAAAAATTCACCCTGGACAACTGAATTTATCAATAAAGTAAAAGAAAAGAGCAAATTGCGTCAAAAATCATTATCATCTGAGAGTTCTGGCCCTTATTTTGGGTATCCTGGGAACATGTCCAAAGCTTTTAAGAGAAGAAGTCCTTCTGTAATTGATTTGTTTAAGTACCAACCTGGCAGAATATCTGGAAATGTTCCGGAACAGAAAAGACAGAAGCAATTAGGACTCTCTTCAAACTCAACCAAGAAAGGAAGATATTCTACTTCCTCATCCTCATGGACTCCAAAAGATAAGCGATCAACAAAGGTACGCATATATTCTACGTTCATGTTCATTAAAGTGAAAATACGACAAAAAGAAGAGGGATAGAAATGGGATATAATTTATTATTCATTCTATCTTGTTTTCAATGTGCCATTGATTGCATAAAATGCGTAAATTTATATTGGTGGGTAGTCTTGAGAAGAGATAGTCTCCGTTCATTTTCAGTTATTCACTGTAGGTAGATTTATACTTATTTTTTCTTCACTCTTAGTGTTATACATCAATTTTTTAGGTCAAGGATCATACATCACTGAACATACTATACTACTTGAAGTGTCTTGTTTTGAAGTAGAGAATCCGAGTCTGCAATAAAAGTGAGATTTTTACTCATGAAAATATTGCATGAGTTACGTCTCATCCTGTTTTAAGAATAAGAAATTATTTTTTTTATAATAATTAATTGATACTTGGAATGGCAAACCCATTCAGCTTCGTGTGTCCCTCCTAGATTTGATTGACATGAATACAACTTATCTTCTATCCTATTATTATTCACGGACCTTCGGTCGTTGGCAGACACTGACTTTTGGGAGGAACGGAAGTGGAGGTCAAACAAGGCTGGTCTGGAGTGATAAAAAGATAAACTCATTCCAGACACAATGATTATCATATAGATTATATATCACGGTGGCCTTAACCATTTGAAAGGTATTTTACTTTAAAACCATGATTGCGAAGTAATTCTCAAACAACACAGGTTTCATTACTCAGGTTAATCTCCTCATACTGACAAACTTCTGATTCTGATCTTTCTTAATATGGCATATGTCATCTATACTTCTCTACTATTCTACAATGACTCGGTGGACTATGGAAATGAGTGACTTCTAACATTGATGAAAGTTGAAGCCAATGGTTTCCCGTGATGAAAATGGAGTTCGGGATAAGAATAGGGAGTTAGAAACCGTACCGGATAATCTATGTTTGGAGCGAATGGAGATATCGTATGATGATTGATTACGATCTAAGAACCCGATTAGGAAATTTTAGTTCTAACGTTATGGTTTCATTTAGTTTCATATGGTCTTACTCCTATCTAAAAAAATAAAAATTGCATTTCATATTGTTAGTGCTTCCTTTTATATTTTTGCCAAAACTAAAAAAACTCTGTAGTGTTTTTGTATGAACAAAACAACGCACTTGCCTTTTTAATCATTGAAAAAATATTAAAATCGGAACTCCAAAAAATAGCGAACATCTAGATGATAGGTATTCTAAGATTCAGTAGCCGTTTTGCTCTTGATCTTTAACATTTTCATTAAATGTTTCGTCTGAGAATCATAGCCTTGTTTATCGGCTATAATGTTTGCAATACATGTAACCCAAAATTGTTCAAATAAATGATGACACAATGATAATCCATTTTCTAGATAGCCTATCTGATGCCCCAACCCATAGCTACCTTTGTCAATTCAATGAATCAATCGACCAGAAATATTGAACTAAGCTGGCAGGCCAGCAAATTTAAATTGGAGGAGGTTTAAATGGTGATTATACTGAAGTGAAACACGGGTAAAGCTTGATTTGAATTTGACCAATACGACCATGGTGACCTGTCTATTTTGTAACTCGTAATTCATGAATGAGTAATAACGCATGTAAAGAATTCTAGTTCTTACCATTCCTCATATTCCGTAGGGCCATAACAAGCTGTTGTCTTTCTCCCTCCACCTCTGCGAACTTAAGACTAATATCAGAATATCTCTCTTCCATTTCTTTCAGCTGAGTTCCCATATATTTGTTCCTTTCCTTTAGTACTGCCACTTCATCCAACAACTCATTTGTAGGACAATAACCAGCATCATCATAATTGAAGACAATAGCCTTATTTTCCAAGCAAGTTTTCACGTCACTGTCAGTGTAAAAGAGGAATAGAAATAAATCCAGGGTTAGATAACTGTATTATAAATCTGATATCTGAGCCTGAAGCACAACTTTTCTGTTACATTGTTAATAAAATGATAAGAAGGTTAATGGGTATAACTCAAGAGAACTACGGATTCAGATGGCGGAACAAATATTTTTCTTTTACCTTCTGTGTGAAGCTAGATGAAATTCGTTCTCAGCTGAATTGCATATGGTTCTTCCTTCTTCAGACTTTCCAACAGGGGAGTTTGCATCATCCATTCCCTTTTATGTTACAAATATAACATCCCAAGTTAATGTAGATCATCAAGTCATTAACTACTAATATGTGCAACTCAAAACCAAAGTAAACTCTAATTATATGTTCTCTTTCTTTCCTCTTCTTTTTTTGTCACATTAGATGCAACCACATGAATAGGAGAAGGGAAATATGACTTAGTTTAGGACCAAAAGTCTGGCTAATTGGAGATTTCTTTTAGCAGAGTTTTACGTTTTAAGATTTAGTTTGGCTAAAATTTAAGGGATGGGATCGCAGCATAAAGTCTTGTACAACACAACTCAATTTTTATTACCAACTTAACCAGGGGACAAAATTGTCTTCACCAATACAAAAAGAGAAAAAGACTGATAATGATCCCTACTTTTTCATTTCGCCAACTCCATTGCATGCAAAATGTACCAGACAATTGTATTGCAGTAAACTTTGCCAATTATCAATTGGCAGATAGCACATAACTTTTAGCCTGGTGCACTGATCATCAAACAGCTAAAGTATTACCCTATGACTTAACTACTTGTGTGGTGGTGTCCCATAATATGAGTCCAACACCCCTATAAATCTTCAACTTGTTGATCATACTTTCTACTATGATCAAGAACTATAAAGTGACATAATCATTCCCAAATCATTAAGTATGACCAAACTGACTAATGTGTTTCTCATTCATACAAAATTTTTTAGCATCTGTCATGTTCGTGTCAAATGTTTGCTTTGCTGTATTAAAACTTTATAACATGCCCTGAAAAAGATGATTCGTTGGTTTGTTGCAAATTATAAAGATTGCATAATTTCAGAATATATTGCCAGTCAATCTGCTTGGATCCTAAGTCCTAACTAGATTACTAAATTTTCTCTACTGTATAGAGTACTCGTAAGGGGGTGTTTGTGATGCTGACTTGCAACCTATCCTAATATGTGACAGTGGCACTAACTTTCTTAATTATAATTTAGCAAAGGAGCTGGAAAATTACCATCTGCATTTCCGATCCTGACTTCTTATTGTTTTCCTTAGTGGATGAACAAGATGCAGCAGTCTCGTAGTTCCATGAAGCCAAATTCATACTTTTGGCCGTTGTTGGTCCTTTGCTATTTTTGAGCCTCTTTTCTACAGCACTTATTTCTTCTACCTTCTTCTTCAGCTCTCCTTCTAATTGAGATATTTTTTCCTTCATATTTTCTTTTTCTGCTTGTTCAACGTGCAAGTTATGTTTTAATTCATTGTGCTGGGTCTTAAAGATTTCTAATGCTGACGTTAGGGTGTCAAACCTTATCTCCTCATCGTTGTTCTCTTGCATTAACAACATAGTCACGAGCTCTGTTGGATCATGCTCTTCTAGCATCAGCTTTCTAATTTCAATTCTGAGCAATTGAATTTGCTTTGTTAATGCCTTATCCTTTTCATCCCTGTGCCTTTGTACATCTTCAAGTTGCTTGGACTTAATCTCTAGTTCTTGAGACATCATTTCCACTTTCTTTTCTTTTGAATCTATTTGGTTCAAGAGCTGTTGAAGTTTCAATTCATTCTGATTTGTAATAAGCCTGAGCTCTTGATTGCATTTCTGGAGAACTTCTTCCATGAGTTTGTTCTGCTTCTGCAATTCATCAGCTTCTGCATAAGCTTCCATGACCTTCTTTTCGTTTTCTTCTGCTTTCAATGTCATTTCAGCTGAAAGACTTCTATATTCATCCTCAAAACGCTGACATGCGAGATCATTGTTGTGTATAGTCTTTATCAAGGTCTCCTCTGCTTGGATGGCCCGTTCTTCCTGTTCAAGTTTTGCACATTTCATGGCTTGGAAATCTTTTTGATAATCTTCTTCTTGTACTTTCATTTCTCTCTTCAAATCACTGACTTGATTTTCAAGTTCATTGATGTAAATCAAAGACCCTGAAAAATCATCCACCTGCTTCCCTATCTTTTCTTCTAATCTCTGTACTTGAGATTCAAGTTGTTTTATAGTTGCCAAAGAAGCTGAATATTTATTTTGTAACGCAATTTGTTGTGCTTCTTTATGGTTTAATCTCAAAGAGATATCCAGGTTTTCTTTCTTCAGATTCTCACACTCAAAGTTGAGCTCTTTTATCTGCTCATTTAGCTCATCACGTTGCTTATAATAAATGTCTATTTCACCATTCAGGTCTGCAATTTTCTGCTTCAAGTGACCTAATTCTGTGGCATCATCATGCTCTTTAGTTTTGTCCAACAATTCCTTATTCTTATGTTCCAGCATTGCTTCAAGTTCTCCAACTGCTAAAAGTAGTTCGGAGTTTGAGTATTGTGTCTTCTGGAGTTGCAATTTAAGATTAGAACTAAACTCTTTTTCATAAGCAAGCTCTTCTTTTATTGCTTCTAACTGCTGCCTAGCTTGTTCAATCTCAGTCTGTAAGGCTTTTGAATTTTTGGTCTCGTTAATGAGGTTTTGCTGCGACATTAGTTGCTCATATTTAGTTTTGATCATATTTCTCTCGTCTCTGAGGCTGATTATTTGTCTTGACATACTTTGTCCTCGACTGCATTCCTTCTCCATCAGCTTCTGAAGCGATTGTAACTCTAGTTCTGATTCTTCGGCTTTCCTCTTCAGAGAAGCAATTTCGCTTCTAAGGTTCTCAATGACATTATCTGAAGGCTCTTGTAATGTTTCTCGAGGATGAGTATCTTCCAGGCTGTTTCTCCAGGAGTCACCTAAACTCCTATCTGATGCTGAACCCAGTGACCCCCTATGCATTTGAGCTCTTGTTGCAATGGCCTCGATAGTTCCTTTGCACGGCATTGAATTCTGCCTCAAGGGTGGTAATAGCTTGGGAAAATCCTGCCAGAGTTACCACAGGAGTGACGCCATTAGATGCTTTAAAAGTCAGGGTTCCATCCCTTAAAAATACTAATATTTTCTGAAATTTTATAATATAGATTATTTATTTTCTTAATTTATCCTCGTGATCTGTTTAGGAAATTTCCAACTTTGTACAATAAAAATTGCTAGCTGTGTAAAGTCACAGTATCATGTAGAACCTTACTTCATAAACATTACGAGAGTTTTCATCTGCACTGCAAATGCTCAGTAGGTGTCTTGAGCTTCCATTTCCATAATCTTCCCCGTTTCTGAAAGTACTGCAACAGGTAAGTAACAAGGAGAGTAATGAAAATCCTGAAACAAAAGGAAATTTGTAGAGATAAATTAACTGGCTGCGTGGTTCATCTTCACCTTTGATCTCTTTGTACCCCTTCCACGTTCTGAATTGTCACCTGTCTCAACATTTGTTATTTGAGGAATAATATTTGGTGTTTGTAATGACAAGGTATTAAATAACATGGAAGAAGAATGAAATAAAAAAAAAAGTTTGACGAAGATGAGATTTTGAAAGATGATTAATCATGTGCATGAGGAACATAAGAAACTAGGTGGGGAGGGGAATAGAAGGTACTCACATGTAGGATTGCGCCTGAATTGGCAAACTTCAGAGGTAAGGACACCGTCAGTGGCTCAGTTTCTGCAGCAAAATCAGCAAAGTCAATTGAGGATTCTCCAAGAAAGCCAGATTTTGAAGATCCCTGCAAGAACCTATTATGATTAGACTCTCCAGCCAACATCTTAGTCAGGTAAAGGATAGTATGCAATTAAATCCACTGCTTACGGTTGAAACAACAAAATGGTAGATTTTCTCTTGAAGTTTTCCTGATTTTGCGTCCCTAACAAATTTTACTGATTCAAAAATCGGATTCTCCCATGAACAGGTTCCATCCTGCACAGCAACTTTCTCTAGTTTCACCGTAGGCTTCCCAACATTATCGGGCACCAAAGCTACCTTCAGTGCAGACTTTTTCATCTTTGGCACCTGAAAAATTATACATTGGCATGAAATTCCCAACAATATGTAAGCGTTATCAAACTTACCTGAATCTACAATGTGATGTTGTACTAATTTCAAACTTTCTGGCAATATGTTTCAATTGTAACTCTGTAACTACTAGCACAAACCTCATTTTGTCATTTAGTATTTAATGGATAAATATTTATTTGTCTTCATGTTACCTGAGTTGCCTGAAATTGCAGTTTGAATACAGCTTTAGTCTTGTTTTTCTTGCTCCATGACTTAAACATGTTTTCCGACTGAGAAAATATTGCTGTTCTTGTCTTGTGGATGTAAACCAGTGCTTTTATAAGAGGCACTTCATGGCTCACTCGGGATTCTGTGTTAACTTGAAATTTTGCTCTGTTTTGATATCTTTAGTTAACAACTAGAGTGAAGTAGTGGGATACACTGAAAGCAACCAGATGCTAGATGCTGTACTGAACTTGCATGGTTAGCAAGCTAAAAAACAAAAATGAATTTGACAGCAAAAGCTTTTCCTTAAGAGACATTCTTAACCAAAGTTTAACAAAGTGCAAGAGCAAATAAATAAAGGAGCACATACGAGACGTATGGTTTTCTTTTTGGGTTTTTACTTTGAGAATAAGTAAAGACAAAATTAAAGACAAAATTACCCCGATACCTTCTTTATTCCTTTTAATTTTTTGGTATGCACCCACAGCCGACAGGCAAATTTTATAAAGGAAAGAATGAGTATTCTAAATTTAAAATATACTGCAATGATAAAATTGAAGAAATTAAAATTATATATGTACTTAGTTCTTGAAACTTATATTTTTCTTCAATTATATGAAACTTTTACGTGTATCACACACCAAGACCAAAAGTTGCTCCAATGGTGTCAATATTCTACATTCATCAAACCCCGAGACCAACTAACTATTTCATGAGTAATCTGAAAAATAAAACCACTTCGTAAGAATACCCTTTAAATAAAATCATTAAAATTATTTATGGGAAGTATTTAATTTGGTAATTTATTTTCAGAACTTTCCGCATTACCTTATTCATTCAAAAATAATTGGCATATTTTGTTTGCCTTGTCAACAACTATCTCGAAGGGCTTCTTGAGAGCAAATTTAGCATAAGTTCCCCTCAACACCAAAATTTAATAATTTTTTTTATCTTATATTTGTATTACTGATATTTTTTATGATAACATAAATTATAATATTATTTCATTAAAGTATTTATTTCAGTTAAATTAAAACCTCTAACTTAATTATCAAATAAAATATTATCTTATACGAAAATTGAAACATGTGACCTAGTATGTTAAATACTAAATCATTGGAACATTAATCATAATTGTGTTGTCTAATTAACATAAGTGTCCAGTGATACTTGTTAACATTATGGAGTGATGAAATTCACTTTAAAATTATAAAAAAGGAATAGTATAATAGCTTCTGAAGATAGGTAATTAATACTGAATTTCGCTTGCTTAATATGTAAATTAAGGTTTGACTAATCAGATTTCTTAATACGTGGAAATGTTAAATCCATATATTTATCAAGTAGAAAGAATTAGTTCTCACTCTTTCTCATTTCAACATTCAAAGTGCTTTCTCATTTCAACATTCAAAGTGTTTGAGTGTCAATTTACATTGAAAAAGAGAGTCAAAACATTACCTTTCACAATGGCTTAAACGTCACACTGGCACTTGGGTGATGTAGTTTATTGTATCAAGCTACAAATTTCCATAAACTATCACATACTTTCAATATTTTTATCATTTGAGTGGCCACTTGTTTGGACGATGAGAACTATAAAGAAGAGAAAAATGTTGATATCTCTCTCATTCAAATTTTAAGTAATTGCTTGAGTGAGGGGTATTATCAATTTAGCAACCAATTAATGTGACACTTTGAGAGATAATGTTGTATTTCTATAATTATTGTTATTGTTTAAACTTTGTTCCATTGTTCAGTGTAATATTCAAGTGAAATATGCAGAAACACAAAATACAACAAATTCACAAGTAATGGACAAATTAACATCCAATTTTTATAATCCATCTTAACATTTTTTAAATACCAATTGAAACTAACTTTGCTCTCAAATTAACATATATACTGTTAAGAATTTTGTCTTCGGTAAAATATACTAATTCAGATTATTTACGGTCAATCAATACTTAAAATAAGTCAAAAGTAACATAGATAAAGTGTATTACTTCATCAACAAATCCACTATTTCAAATTCATAGAAATGCCAAATCAATTTTAAAATACTTAACATATTTTCAACAGAAATGATTTAAAACAATTGCATATATCTTAGTTATTAGTTTCCATCACCTAAAGGTAGTTTGATTTACAAGAAAAAACAATTTCAATATCCAATGACTTGTAAAATAAAACAACAGCGGTTAAAATAGTCTTCCAACCATGGTTTTTGAACAGTCGTGATGTCATTGTTATTAGAAGTTCAACAAAAACAATTGAGGGTAAAATAACCATCATTATAAGTTTAAAATGATGGCCGTTGTTCTAGAATTGTCGTAAAAAATCATCAAAAAAACAGAAAAAAATAAGATAATGTGTTTCATATCACGATGAGATTAACAAAGGTAAACCTACCATAGTACAACATGAAAGCATCTCTATCTGAGTGTTAACAAAGGCACATAAGTTTTTCATTGGTTCATCATTTGCTTTCTTGTGAAGCCCCGTAAAGATAAATCAGAAACAAGTACCAACCATAGGTGAGGAGGAGTTTTGCGGCGATGGTTTATGGTGCAATGTAGAGAGCTTTGTGGAGGAGTCTCGTAGCACAGTGTGGAGAGCTTCGCAGAGGAGCCTTGTGAGGTGGGTTTTACAACATGATGCAACATAGACTTGTGGCGTGAGGTGAGACCAACAATGCTTCACGATTGACAAAGGTTCAATCGGAGCAGTTCGCAATTGGTGGAGGCTCGCGGAGGTTCACCATTAGCGATAGCGGTAGCTATGAAAATACAAGGGAAGAGAAAATGAAAGTGTATGGAAAGAGGAAATAGTCAAATGAAAGTCATGCATAGGAAAGACGCACATCTTTTTTTATGAAAGTATTGTGCATTTGACGATAATTCTCTATATGTAATTGTCTCGTTTCTCTATCTTGAAAAAGTTTTAACAATGGTTCTTTGTATAATTCTCAATACTTTTAACGACGATTATTTAGTCAATCATCTTTAAAAAGTTTATAAAAATTGCAATTTTGTCTCCTTGTATTTTTTTTATTATTATTATAATGGCTTGTTAAACGTTGTGAATTGATGAAAAGT
Source organism: Vigna unguiculata (assembly GCF_037176805.1). NCBI lineage: Eukaryota > Viridiplantae > Streptophyta > Magnoliopsida > Fabales > Fabaceae > Vigna > Vigna unguiculata. Next base: position 44,661,470 of record NC_140795.1, on the reverse strand, counting down.
TTTTTTGCAATAATGAATGTTAGAATATATATATATATATATATATATATATATATATATATATATATATATATATATATATATATATATATATTATCCTTACTATAATAATAATTTATAGCATAAACAATGATAAGTTTGAAAATAAGTGTTATTTCATATTTTCAATTTCATATTATTTTTGCCACACATACTTCGAATTAAAATCAATTAACTTATATTCGAAATATTAATAATGAGAATGGTTTAAAATTGTTATTTGTTTAATTTGTATACAATTTTCTTGATTTATGAAAGACAACATTTGTGATAAGATAGAGGGAGTCATTAAATAAAGTGTGTTATATTAGTTTATTGAATTGGGAAAGGGTAAAATTATTAATGATATACAAAATAAATATATATATATATATATATATATATATATATATATATAAATACATATAATTTCTGGTGGTATCATCCATTTAATGTCAAATTATTACTATTATTTCTAAAAGAATAATGTTTATCTTCATAATTTTTTTTAGTTATAAGTTATCAAGACATTATTATATAATATGATATCTCAGTTAGGTTAGATATTTCAAAACACATATTCATAGAGTCAATTTTATATTTAGTTATGTAGATAGACATTTTTACTTATTTATGTTGATATATGCTTTTGAGCTAAGTTAGGGTTGAGAAATTGTGCAAAAACAACCTTATCAGCTAGTCTAAAACTATTAGGTGTCTATGATGTGAATCCATCTTCAATAAATGATTACATGTTTTGAAATTAATACATTCTATACTTAGTTTTAAATTAGTAGAGAACACAAAAGTCTCTCAAACCACCATACAAATTCTTTTCATCCATTTTAAAGTTATTTATGGCTGAGAAAATATAGTTCTTGTCAATCCATAAAATAAGTGATAGTGTACAATCATATATATTTTTTGTTCGAATAACTTTTTATAAAACCCAAATAAATTTATAACTTAATTTTATTTTTTTTGAAGAAATACTAAATAAATTACTAATTATTTATCCGAATATCATCTTTGTTTTGTCAACAGTATGATCCTATTAGAAACTGATTGGTGCATTCATTCGCCACTACCTAATTCTTTGAACAAAACACAACACACCAACAAATGAAGGCACCAAATAATTGATTTGTTTCGCAAATCAAAGTTGTGAATGAAAACGGATTTGGTTCCCTTTCTATTGTCTTCATTTATTTATTTCCTACTCTGTAGTCTTATTCACCGCATGCATTGTAAGTGTAAATAATAATATAGCATTTTATACCCTTCGCTTTCAAAGTGAAAGGTGTTCTTTGCAATTATATTGAATACCTATAATCAAATTAAAATAAACCCTTACACTTCTATCTAAATCATCCATGCAAAATCTTATTATTTCTTTTCCTCTAATTTAAAAGTGTAATTTATTCTTATTATATATATTGTAAAGGATGATCTATATGTTATTATATATTTTTTCAGATTTCTATTTCTAGTTATTAAATAAATCTGTTTTAAGTGTATAGTTGTTGTACTATGGGTAGATTGCTTGTGGATTTTTCTAATAATTTATTTTTTCTAAATTTCATATCATCAATAATATTTGTCTTATCTGTTATGAACAACACGATTGAGTTTTGTTGCATCACTCTTGGTATTAATGACTACACCCATCATTCATCAAAATGGTAAATTGATAGGATTCAAAGGTTCACATCAAATCGCAAAATATAATTTATTAACAATATTTTCATATGATATGTTTGCAAAATAAACATACGTAACCACTATTATACACATTAAAATGGTCCTTAATTGTAACAGTACCCTACTATGGTTAGCATCACTGTCAAACTTTGTTTTAATTGAATTTGGATCTTATCTTCTTCATTAGGCCTGAATCAACCACTCCCATTTTCTTTCCATAAGAGTTTTCTTTTCCTCTTTAAACCTCTTTTTTTTTTCTTTTCTTACTTATCCAAACAAATTTCTCCATATTCCAACCTCATTCAAAACCACATCTTCTATCATTGTACTTTTGCATGATGAATAATCATCACAATTACCAACAAATTAATTACAACTTCAATAACCTTTTTAAAAAAGCAATCAAATTATTAGTTATGAACATGACCAACCTATTTTCTAACACTTTTTTTTTTCAACATATCCCCTTTTCATTTGATTTTATTAAAACTGTTTTCAAAAATGTTTTCTGGAAAAACGGTTTTAAAAATTGTAAAAAGAACACATCTTTCTAATACAGTTTTTTTTTTTCTAGTTTCTTAACCAACTTGTTAAAATTAGAATAATTTAAATAATGCAGATATGTTAAACTTGTGGTGGTAGTTCTACAATGTTCTATTAAGATTGTTTGAAAAAGAGAGCTTTAAAATGTGTATTTATCTTCCTTACGTATTCAAATATTTTTGAACAATGTTGATATGGTGATTGAAGATGACATACAACACACGTAAAACTCGTATGGACCAATCAATCTCAATCCTTATAAATAATCATATAAAAAACAAGGTTTGTATGAATAAAGTTTTTTCACAATATTAATTAAAGTTATTCCACATGGCATTTTCTCCAACCTTTTATTTTCTTTTTTTTAATATTTTAATTTTCACTTCATATATTCTTTTATTGTTTTTTTCTTGTCAAATTTACATGTTCTTTTTGGCTTTTTTCTATCTTAACATATGAGTATATTAAAATAAATTAATTTTTTATGAATTATATATAATGCCCACTAAATACTATTTCTGCGGTTCCATGGATTTTCTTATCTTTGAATCACATATTTTCAAGCTTTAATGAAAATGAATATAAAAGATTAATGATAACATACATGAATGATATATTATTGACTTTTAATAGTATACTCTAAATGAGTATATTAATGATATTAATTGAACAATTAAGGAATAAGAAATTATTAAAAAATACAACAACAAAAAAGTAGAAACATCTTCACAAAATCTCATTACTAATAGTTTTCCCTAAGAAAAAGGTTTATTTTTAAATTCTTGATTAATTAAAGAACTTGTTTTATAAATTAGTTTTCTTCACATCAATGAACTAACTTTATTCTTTCTCTTCTTTTCTAAAGTCAAGAAACTCCTTTTGTTGGTCTTTGTCTTTAATTATATATGAGACCAAACTTTTTTCCCTTCAATTCTCTTAATACTTTGCACATAAATTAGGACATCTTAGATTTCTTTATTTATTTTAGGTGATACCTAATTTAATATTTTTTTTGTAACAACTATTCTTGAAAAATATTAATCTTTTGTATTATTTATATACCAAAATAATAAAAAAAAATGATATTTTTTATTATTAACATAATACTTATTTTCAAAAAAAATATATTTTAAATTAAATAATAGAGTTGTGTGTTTTTCTGATCTATTTATATTGAAAGTAAGTAACGTTTAACTTATTTTAATAAGTAAATTCTTTTCTGCTTCTTAAACAGGTGACTTTTAAAAAAAAAATTACTTATTTTAATATATTTAACTATACAATTTTTAAAACTGTTTTAGAGGTACAAAGGTCTGGTAAAATAGAAACCAAAGAAAATTTATAATAATAATAATAATAATAATAATAATAATAATAATAAAAATAAAAAAAAAGTATAACCGTTGTATAACGGAGTTGATTAACCCTTTGATTAAAATGAAATCAAAATGTAAAATATTAACATGTTTCTAAATGATAAAAAATCACTTAGAAAGATACAATGGCCTAACATTAGAAGTGGACTAAAGAATAATGTGTATAATCTTTTTGGTGTATTATATACAATGTTAACTATTGATCAATTTCAGCAATAAAAAAAAATTCATCATTATCAACGTAAAAGTATAATATTATATTACAAATAATTGACATTGTTTAAAAAATCAGTTTTATATCATCAAATTAAAAAATCTTTGTCACTCTTTTTGTGTTGCAAGAGATGCAGTTTTGAATCCAATAAACCTTTTTCTTTAGATATTTATCATGTTGGGCCTGGGCCCTTCCCGTTTCGCGTAAGTGCTGTTACTTTAACTATCTTTTTCTGGCTACTAGTGGATGCACAGTTCGATTTTTTTTTTTCCTCAATCTTTATTTATGACATAATAATCTAATGAAAATTCCTTATTTAATGTAGATATATTATATTTTTATTTTATATTTGATTATATTTTTTATAATTTTTGTGTGGAATGTTTACAAAAATTTATAGACTCGTATTCTTTCAACACGTATAAATTTCATGTTACAAATAATAGAATGATGTAGAAAAATATCATGTCCCTACTTATACTTTGTACATGTTTCACCAACCAATTAGGAAGTTTCCATAAATACTAATATCATGTCGATGTGCATATTTATATACACAACCAATCATACAACTCATACCTCCCGATTCATACACTCATAGCAACATCTTGTTCTCATCTCAACCTCATACAAAAATCATGTAGTAAAGCATTTAAGTCAGACTAGCAAACAACCACATCAATAAACTATTTACATTATAGCACAAAATCTGTCACATTCTCGCTCAGGCTAGAAGATCTCGCTTAGGCGATATTAGTCTTCTCGCTTGAGTGAGATAGTCTCACTCCTCTCTACTCCCTTGCAATTCATTTTCGTCCTCAAGAATGTTTCTTGATTTTCTTATTCATTATTTTAATAGTCTTTTGTAATGTCAGCATGTGAAAGGTCGTCATGCGATTGGTTCTTGCAGTGTTGATATATCGATAGGTGTTGTAGTCAGATACTGAAACTTAACTCAAAATTTTCTAGATCTACTCTTTTGAGGTTCAAATATGTCTATTTTTTCTAAATTCAAACAAATTATGCGAACCGTGGATATTGATGTCACGATCAAGCGTATCGAGGCTACTATGGCTTTATACGAAAGTTTCCTTCGCATCCAAATAAAGAAACAAAAATTACGTCAACTTTCCGACGCGAATGTAAAAGAAAAACAAAAAATTTGAAAAAAGTGATTGAAGATGCTTTTTTGTGTTTCAGAATCTTTTGACCAAAAAATTATAAAATTGTAAAAATAAATGGCACATTTTGTGTGCCTTCTCAACAACTGTCTCGAAGGGCTTTTTGAAAGAAAATTTATGATAAGTTCCCCTCATCACCAAAATTTAATAATTTTTTATCTTATATTTGTATTACTTATATTTTTTATGATAACAAATTATAATACTATTTCATTAAAATATTTATTTCAGTTAAATTAAAAACTCTAATAAATTATCAAATAAAATATTATCTTATCCCAAAATTGAAACACGTTAAATACTAAATCAATGGAACATTAATCATAATTGTGTTTTCCGTGATACTTGTTAACATTATGAAGTGATGAAATTTAAATTAAAATTCTTATAAAGTAACAGTATAACAACTTTTGAAGAGGGTAATTAATACTGAATTTCCCTTGCTTAATATGTAAATTAAGGCTTGACTAATCAGATTTCTTAATCTATTGGAATGTTAAATCCATATATTTATCAAAGAGAAAGAATTAGTTCTCACTCTTTCTCATTTGAGTATTCATAGTGTTTAACTGTCAATTTACAATGAAAACAGAGTCAAAACATTAACTTTCATAATAGCTTAAACGCCACACTGGTACTTGGGTGATGTGGTTTATTGTACCAGCTACAAATTTCAATAAATTCTCACATACTTTCAAGATTTTTATCATTTGAGTGGCCACTTGTTTGGAGGATGAGAACTATAAAGAAGAGAAAAATGTTGATATCTCTCATTCAAATTTTAAGTCATTGCTTGAGTGACGAGTATTATCAATTTAGCAACCAAAATATGACACTTTGAGAGATAATATTGTATTTCTATAATTATTGTTATTGTTTAAACTTTCTTCCATTGATCAGTGTGATATTCAAGTGAAATATGCAGAAACTCAAAACACAACAAATTCACAGGTAATGGACAAATTAACATCCATCTTTTATAATCCTTCTTAACATTTTTTAAATACCAATTGAAACTAATTTTGCTCTCAAATTAACATATATACTAAATCAGATTATTTACGATCAATTAATACTTAAAATAAGTCAAAAGTAACATAGATGGAGTGTATTACTTCATCAACAAATCCACTATTTCAAATTCATAGAAATGCCAAATCAATTTTAAAATACTTAACATATTTTCAACACATATGATTTAAAACAATTGCATATACGTAAGTTATTAGTTTCCATCACCTAAAGTAGTTTGCTTTACAAGAAAAAACAATTTCAATACCCAAAGACTTGTAAAATAAAATAACAACGTTAAAACAATCCTCATACCATGGTTAAAATAAAGTAACATTGTTAGAAGTTTAACAAAAACAATGACGATTAAAATAACTATCGTTAAAAATTTAAAATAACGATTTTTTTACAATTATCGTGAAAAATCATTCAAAAGAAAATTATGTGCTTCATATCACAACAAAATTAACAAAGGTAAACCTATCATAGTAGAGCATAAAATCATCTTCGTCTGAGTGTTAACAAAAGTACACAAGTTTTTCATTGGTATATCATTTGCTTCCTTATGAAGTTGTAGAGATAAATCAAAAACAAATAAACAAATCCTTGAATAAATGTGAAGTGCCAACCATAAGTGAAGAGGAGTCTCACGACAATAGTTTGTAGTATAATGTAGAGAGCTTAGTTTATTGAATTGGAAAAGGGTAAAATTATTAATGATATAGAAAATAAATATATAAAAATACATACAATTCCTGGCCGTATATGATTTAATGTCAAATTATTACTATTATTTCTAAAAGAATAATGTTTATCTTCATAAGTTTTTTTTTTGAATGATAAGTTATCAAGACATTAGGTTAGATATTTCAAAACGCATAATCATAGGCGAGTCAAATTTATATTTAGTTGAGCTAAATTAGGGTTTAGTTTTGTGCAAAAACAACCTTATCAGCTGGTCTAAAACTATTAGGTGTCTATGATATGAATCCATCTTCAATAAATGATTACATGTTTTGTTTTGAAATTAATACATTCTATACTTAGTTTAAAATTAGTAGAGAGCACAAAAGTCTCTCAAACCACCATACAAATTCTTTTCATCCATTTTAAAGTTATTCATGGCTGAGAAAATATAGTTCTTGTCAATCCATAAAATAAGTGATAGTGTACAATCATATATAATTTTTGTTCGAATAACTTTTTATAAAACCCAAATAAATTTATAATTTAATTTTTTTTGAAGAAATACTAAATAAATTATACTATTTATTTATACGTATATCAATTTTGTTTTGTCAACATTATGATCCGATTAGAAATTGATTGGGCATTGACAACACACCAACAAATTCTTTGAAGAAAAAACACAACACACCAACAAATGAAGGCACCAAATAATCGATTTGTTTCGCAAATCAAAGTTGTGAATGAAAACAGATAATCCCTTTCTATAGTCTTCATTTATTTATTTCCTACTCTGTAGTCTTATTCACCGCATGAATTAATCATACCCTAAGGCCATCTTTGTAGTAATGTACACTTCGTTTTCAAAGTGAAAGGTGTTCTTTGCAGTTATATTGAATACCTAGAATCAAATTAATAAACCCTTACACTTTTATCTAAATCATCCATGCAAAATCTTATTATTTTAAATTAAATAATAGAGTTGTGTGTGTTTGTCTGATTTATTTATATTGAAAGTAAGTAACGTTTAACTTATTTTAATAAGTAAATTCTTTTCTGCTTCTTAAACAGGTGACTTTTTAAAAAAATTACTTATTTTAATATATTTAACTATACAATCTTTAAAACTGTTTTACAAATGTCTGGTAAAATAGAAACCAAAGACAATTTATAATAATAATAAAAAATAAAAGCAAAAGTATAGCCGTTGTATAATGGAGTGGATTAACCCTTCGATTAAAATGAAATCAAAATGTAAAATATTAACATGTTTCTAAATGATAAAAAAATCAGTTAGAAAGATACAATGGGCTAACATTAGAAGTGGACTAAAGAATACTGTGTATAATCTTTTTGGTGTGTATTATATACAATGTTAACTATTGATCAATTTCAGCAATAAAAAATTTTCATCATTATCAATGTAAAAGTATAATATTATATTACAAATAATTGACATTGTTTAAAAATCAAAGTTTTATATCATCACATTAAAAAGTCTTTCTCACTCTTTTTGGGTTGCAAGAAATGCAGTTTTGAATCCAATAAACCTTTTTCTTTAGATATTACTTTAACTATCATTTGCTCCTCAATCTTTATTTATGACTTATAATAATCTAATAAAAATTCCTTATTTAATGTAGATATATTATATTTTAATTTTATATTTGATTATATTTTTTATAATTTTTGTGTGGAATGTTTACAAAAATTTATAGACTTATATTCTTTCAACACATATAAATTTCATGTTACAAATAATACAAATAATAGAGTACAATTACACGGTATGATGTAGGAAAAGTAGGTTAAATATTTGGTAAAATGAGAGTATGATGTTACAAAGAATATTCACTGCCATCATGAATATAATTGAATATATAGGAAAAATCATATAACTTTAATGTATTTTCATGTGTTATGGTTAACTTCAATTTTTCAAATATATATATATATATATATATATATATATATATATATATATATATATATATATATATATATATATATGTTTCGGGTGTAGGGACCAAGAGTCTACTAAGAACCTCTTCAATTTTACTCCTTCCTTCTCGAAATCTCCTTTCTTCACAACTGCGATAACTTCTTCTCTAAGAAATCTATCTCCTCGCTCGATCGGTCGAACAGACGATCGAGGTACCTGTCTAAAAGGCTCTGATGCTTAAGTCAGTTTAGGGACCGATCGGTGTATAAGTGTAACTGTAGTAATAAATGTGAAATTAAGATCCTCACCAACCTACCTTTGGGCCCTATTTATAGTTTCCGGTGTGGGCCTGTGATTAGGGTTCCTTAATCACGACCCAATGATCCTCTAATCAAGATTATTGACTTGTTTAACGTTAATTAATCCAGTTGACTGGTCTAGTTTGGCCGTTCGACCGATGGCCGCTTGACTAGGTTGGTTATCTTATGATTTTAACAACCTTAAGTGAATAATTAATCTATATAGCCGATCGACCGATGGTCATATATAAGGCGCTACACAAATCACCTAGGAGACTGATCGACCGATGGATCTCTATGGGTCTATGTGCGATCGTCCTGGGGGCCGATCAAACAATTATCCTTTACAAGTTAAGGCGTTGTTCGTGTATGGGACCGAGCGACCGATGGTCCTTTACAAAGTAATGCGTAATTCATACATATGGCCGATCGACCGATGGACATGAATGGTTCGTTTGTGAGACCGATTGACCGATGGGCCCTTACAAAGTACCATGTAATTCATACGTAGGGCCGATCGACCGATGGTCCCTTATAGGTCATCTGTGGGGCCGCTTGACCGGTGGACATGTTTTATATACGAGCTCTCCCAGCCTTGTTCGTGGACCGGAGGACTGCACATGGCCGATGGCCCGATGGGGCATACAGTACAATATATATATATATATATATATATATATATATATATGTATATATATATATATATACATATATATATATATATATGTATATATGTATATATATATATATATATGTATATATGTATATATATGTATATATATGTATATATGTATATATATGTATATATGTATATATATGTATATATGTATATATGTATATATATGTATATATGTATATATATGTATATATGTATATATGTATATATATGTATATATGTATATATGTATATATATGTATATATGTATATATATGTATATATATGTATATATGTATATACATATATATATATATATATATATATATATATATATATATATATATATATATGTATATATATATATATATATATATACATATATATAAGTAGTAAAAAATACACTAATAAGTCGCTAAATCCATTCCCAAAAACATGACAACAATTATTTTAGTTACATCGAATAAAAGCGATTCCCAGGTAACATAATACTACTGTGATTATTTCATTACTGTACAGTATGGCCTACCGTCGGATCATTGGGCCATGATTAAGAAATCCTAATCACAGGCCCAAACAAAAAACTATAAATAGAAGCCCAAGATAGGTTGGTAAGCACCTTCAACTTGCATTTTATTACTGTAGTTACACTTATACACCGATCGGCCCCTAAACTGACTTAAGCATCGGAGCCTTTTAGACAGGTACCCCCGATCGTTTGTTCGACCGATCGAGCGAGGAGATAGATTTCTTGGAGAAGAAGTTATCGCAGTTGTGAAGAAAGGATATTTTGAGAAGGAAGGAGTAAAATTGAAGAGGTTCTTAGTAGGCTCTTAGTCCCTACACCCGAAACATTTTGGCGCCCACCGTGGGGCCGAGCAGTGATGGGCCGATAGGCCGATAGGCGGAGTAGTCATCTATAGACCTTATACCCTTATGGTGACCACAAGAAACAGGACCAGTAACGCTGAAGGAGGAGGATGGCCGACGATCAAGTTGACACCAGGGCGATGATCAATGTTTTGTAGCAGAGGATGGAAGATGGACCGATAGGCCGACCGGAGCTCCCTACGGGACCCGAACTAAGCCTGACGCTAGAAGGAGGAGGAATGGCCGACGATCAAGTTGACACTAGGGCGATGATCAGTGCTTTGCAGTGGAGGATGGAAGATGGCCCGATAGGCCGACCGGGGCTCCCTACGGGACCCGAACTAAGCTTGACGCTAGAAGGAGGAGGAATGGCCGACGATCAAGTTGACACCTGGGCGATGATCAGCACTTTGCAGCAGAGGATGGAGGATAGGCCGATAGGCCGACCAGGGCTCCCTACGCGACCCGAACTAAGCCTGTTCGATCAAAGGGCGAGCTTTCTCGAAAGCCCCGTTCGAACAGCACCGACCCAAGCGGTCAAACGAAACCCCGATAGGGTATAAGTGACATGCGCTGTCAAAAGAAATGCCCCTACAGGGCTTTACAATAACTTAGCTAAAAATAGCTTTCCAATGCCGATAGGCTGATGGGACGATAGGCCGACCGAGGCTCCCTACGGGACCCGAACCAAGCCTGTTCAATCAAAGGGCGAGCTTCCTCGAAAGCCCCGTTCGAACAGGACCGACCTAAGCAGTCAAACGAAACCCCGATAGGGTATAAGTGACACGCGCTGTCAAAAGGAACGCCCCTATAGGGCTTTACAATAACTTAGCTAAAAATAGTTTTCAATGCCGATAGGCCGATGGGCCGACCGAGGCTCCCTACGGGACCCGAACCAAGCATGTTCGATCAAAGGGCGAGCTTCCTCGAAAGCCCCGTTCGAACAGCACCGACCCAAGCGGTCAAACGAAACCTCGATAGGGTATAAGTGACACGCGCTGTCAAAAGGAACGCCCCTACAGGACTTTACAATAACTTAGCTAAAAATAGTTTTCAATGCCGATAGGCTGATGGGCCGATAGGCCGACCGAGGCTCCCTACGGGACCCAAACCAAGCCTGTTCGATCAAAGGGCGAGCTTCCTCGAAAGTCCCGTTCGAACAAGACCGACCCAAACTGTCAAACAAAACCCCGATAGGGTGTAAGTGACACGCGCTGTCAAAAGGAACGTTCTTACAGGGCTTTCCACTAACTTAGCTAAAAATAGCTTTTCAATGCCGATGGGCCGATGTGCCGATAGGCCGACCGAGACTCCCTACGGGACCCGAACTAAGCTTGTTCGATTAAGGGGTGAGCTTTCTCGAAAGCCCCATGTGAACAGCACCAACCCAAGCAGTCAAACAGAAGTCCGATAGGTTATAAGTGACACGTGCTGTCAAAACGAATGCCCATACGCGAGCTGATTAACAAATAAATAACCAAAGTGAGGCAAACACATAAGCTCATCGTCATCAACAAAAAATCCTATCATTTCACTGTGCCTCGATCGGGCTTTCTGATAAACCCTTTTCGCTTCATCTCTAACATTGCTCAAGGCTTGGGGGGCTTGTGTACGGTATGGCCTACCGCTGGACCATCGGTCAGGCGGACCAAGGACCATCGGTCAGGTGGACCCTCATTTATGAAGACAACCGACAGGACGCACGATCCATCGGTCGGGCGGCCACACCAAAACTTGGATCAATTATCAGGTTTAAAACGCAATTAGGCCATGATTAAGAAACCCTAATCACAGGCCCAAACCAAAAACTATAAATAGAAGCCCAAGGTAGGTTGGTAAGCACCTTCAACTCGCATTTTATTACTGCAGTTACACTTATACACCGATCGGCCCCTAAACTGACTTAAACATCGAAGCCTTTTAGACAGGTACCCCGATCGTTTGTTCGACCGATCGAGCGAGGAGATAGATTTCTTGGAAAGAAGTTATCGCAGTTGTGAAGAAAGGAGATTTCGAGAAAAAAAGAATAAAATTGAAGAGGTTCTTAGTAGGCTCTTGGTCCCTATACCCGAAACAATTACTATGGATAATAAAACCAAATAAAAAGAGAACACTGGAAATATACATTATTCATCGTAATCACATTTCAATACTTATTTTGCAGTGGCAAGCATGACAAAAACTTATTAAAACAAAAAAAAAGTGATGGTGCTTAGTGATGTGGCGTTGTTGAGGAGGGAGAGACAGCAGAAAAGACAACAGAGGCAGCATAGAAGATTGTGATAATGGCAGTGAAGTTCACAAGAATGGCCTCAGAACCATGTTTTGCCAATCCTGAACTCTGCATAAAAGTAAGCTTCTCCAGAAACCCTAGACAAGCAGTTGCAACAGCCAACACATAAACGAAGAGCCCAATTTTCACATGCCAATGAAGTGTTGTGCTTTTCAGAGATGAATTCACTCCATGGTAGTAGATAAACATCACAAACCCAAATATCCACTGTGTTCAAACTATCAATAATGTTAGATATACCTTTGCAAAAAACTTCATCAACCATTTCTGTAACAAAATTCATTCTGTTCTCATTTTATTGTAATGTCTCTGTCAAAAAACATAATCATATTCTCAAAAGTAGAGTTAGAAAAGCACGCTATTTTGAGGATATTAGGGTTTGGAAAGAAGATTAGAATGATTTACCTGAATTCCGTAGAGAACTATAACACCAATTCCGAGCCATGAATGCAAACTGTAGAGATTGAGAATTCCCATTTCATTATGAAACTTGAAGACAGCGTAAATTCCAATTATTCCAAGTATTAGTGCCATGGCATGCAGGACAAGGTGTATCAATTTCTTGCTTTTCTTCTGGAAAGGTAGAGCTTTGTAACTTATAATTGCTGCAAGCATTTAGTTAGGTCTATGAGTCAAACACAAATTATTACCACAATTTTCTTTTCAACGTTTTGTTTTATTAATATTTCTCCTATCAACTAGAGAATAAAAAAAATTCATATATCATTGTAGCTACTTAGGAAGTGTTTAAAAACAAAATAAACAAGAAATATATAGTAATAAGCAAAGCAATATTAATAAAACAGCATTGTGTTAAAGTAATTTTACTTTACCTTCCCCCCCAATAATTATTATTCCAATTAGCATAAGAACAGGATGAATCTGTATCAAAACAAAAAATAAACAAGATCAGGGGCCTTCAGTTAAGTGATATAGCAATATCACAATTTCACCATTGACACTACACATACACATAAACAAGAATGAAGAGTTTATATACAAATTATAAATATTGAAACAACATTTTTATACATTAAATTAAATTAAATTTTATATAAACATTCTATTCATACTACTTTGCGTTTATTAATTTGTTCACTAAATAATTTTATTATTATTCCTACAATTTTTAAGCTTTCTTCTTTGATCACACAACTCATAAGTATATAGAATACGTAAAATTTTCATATAAATTTGACACTTATCATGCTTTAATTTATCATATTTTGTAAATAAACAACCCATTTTATCTTATAATTACATAATGAGGTATTAAAATGAAGAAAAATAAGAAATTGATGAATTTTTAACGATTTTGCATCAATTTTTCGACGAATTAAAAATGATGCAGCTGAGTCCCAAAATTCACAGTTCAGCTCTAGTAAGGCGGTCAAGGAAGGATCCAAAATATAACTTTTGGAGCTGAGCCACAACAAAATGGTGCACAACACTTTAGATGGTGCATGACTGAGCCACGAGAGAATGTGCTCAGCACTTAAGGTGGTGCATGGTTGAGCCACGAGAGAATGTGTTAAGCACTTAAGGCGGTGCATGACTGAGTCACAAGAGAATGTACTCAGCACTTAAGGTAGTGCATGGCTGAGCGCCAAAAGTTGGGCTGACCACTGCCCAAAAATCTCTATAAATAAGAATCTTGGGTCTTCATGATAGACATTAAGTGGAGGCTGAAAAATGTAACAGTAGTTGTTGGAATTGCATTGTAATATTCTATGAGTAGTTGAACTCTCTTATGCCCAAGTTTGATCTCTCTCATGCTCAGGTTTGATGTAATCAATTATGATTCTATATACTTCTACTTCTTAGATATTTATTTTTGCTTTCATTCAGTTATTTATGGTTTGATTTATGCTTAATGATGACTTGATCACTCATATTTCACGGGTTTGATTTGAGTTGGAAGACGGGTCTTAACTTTGTGGATGAATTAACGACTCATCATATTTCACTAGTTTGGATTGAGTTGAGACTGATATCAAAATAAGGTCCAATCAATCATCATATGTACTAATGCTTATTTAGTAGCCAGAGGGGATGCTGGAGGACAGAGTCTTGCACATTAAATCAAAGATTTATTCTACTAGGAGATGAGGAATCACATTGGGTTTGAAGTCCTTAAGTTATAGTATATCAGGTATGAACCTAAATATACATAGAAAGAGTACTCCCAAGACATTGAATTATTTGCATAATAAATTTACAAGATGGTAATGAATAGTAGACGAAAATGTAATGAAATCAATTCATAGCTCCTATTCTACTCAATCTAATTATTACTATCTATATTTATATGCACTCTTTATCATAAATAAAAAATCCAAAAATCAAACTACCAATATATTTGTTAAATTTTTGTGAATACGGATACTTGTTGATACTATTACACATCGATACACTTGCAAGAAAATTATTGTTAAGAAACAATCATCAACAACTATGTAATTTTACTTGTTGCACAGGAAATATCTCTCATACTTTTGAGTAATTAAAATTGATTTTCTTACATTTGTTACGTTTACACTAACTAGCGTTTTTTCCTTAATAGTTTATAAAAATGAACCAATATTAAAAAACAAATAGCGCCTGATGATGAGTAATAATACAACAATCGTTTAAAGTGTGCTTCTAATATAAAAGAATATAATACATACAACAACTATTAATCCTTTAAGTGTTATTATATGTTAATACTTTTAACATTCATTGTAAATACAGTCATTGTTTAAAGTCTCATATAATATAACTATGATTCTCAATCATCAATAAAAAATGTTTTATATTCCAAAGCTATTACATTAATAACGGTACAACAACTATCCTTAAAAGATGCATTTAATTATCATTAAAAATATCATTTCCAAATTGTGTAATTCAATAAACCATGTTAATTATTTTTAGCACTAGCAAAAAAGACCCTATTTTGGGTGGAGTTTTCGATAAAAAGTATTAGATGTAAAAAATATATAAAAGTGGTGGACGTCATCAATAATGAAAAATAGAGAGAAAATAATAAGAATAATATGAAATAAAAGTAAATAGATGTTTATAAGTAATTTTTTTAAAGTTGATGGACTAACGAAGCATTTACCTAAAATATATAAAAAAAAACATAACTAAACCAATTAGTTAAGAAAATAATAATCAAATAATCAAATATGTAAATCCCAACATTTAACACGTGTTTAATTAGTATAAATTAGTGAGAGCAAATTAATAGAAATAAAAAAAAATTAGTAGTGTAATGTAAATTTAGTAGTATAAATTAGAGAGAGCAAATTAATTAAACATCTTCGATTTTTATATTATTTTCTTCAATGTATTAATTTTTTTTTTCAACCAAAGTGCCCTAAAAACCGTGCTAATTCCAATTAAAATATAAGCTCATCGTGATAGTTATTTAAAGTTATGATGTAAAGCAATTTTTTGTTTCTATATAATCATAAGAACGATTAACATGTTGAGTTAGTGGATCGTTGATCCAATAATTCATTAATTAAACCACGCGAATTAGGTATATATAATTTAATATGTAATTTTATATATTACATAATATAAAAAATATTTTTAATTATTTAAAAAAAAATCTTAATGTAGTATGTTATCCTTAATTTTTTCCATAAGAGTTGGATCTATCCTGTGATTCTAATACATAGCATTTAGGAAGTACATAAATAGTATCGTATTTATTATTATCCACGTGTACTTCCTGAGTTGGCGCCAGCCAGAAGAAATAAAAACTAGCATTGAAATATTACATGTGGCGGTTAGAAATTTTGGATCCTATTAATTGTTTCTGTATTATATAATTAATACCATAATAAATGTACTTATCTTTAAACTACTATGTTAAAATATTTATTTTATTTTTCAGAAAAACATTATTTTAAATAAATAATTGATTTGAGGATATATTAAAAAAAGAAGAAAAAAATTAATTTTCGTTAAAATATGAAAATACCAGTTATTTTGAAACTTTTTATATAATACTTTAGAAGGGGATAAGGATAGTTTTTTGGCAAAAGGATACATAATATTTAGCAAAATTAAAAGATTATCCCTTAAAGTTTATTGTGAAATAAATAAATACTGTTTATTTTGAACTCTCAACATTTTTTGGACATCAAATAGTATAATTATAACACAAATTTTACTAAAATTATCTAGAATAATCAGTTATAAATAAATACCACATAATAATAATAATAAGTTTTAATTGACCAAAAAATGTTTAATTTCGTAAGAAGGAAAATTAAAATTAAAATATTTCATTATAATTAAAACATATTTAAATAATATTTTGATATAAAAATATTTACTCTTATTTGTTTAGTATACTAGTGTTTCATTTCATCAATGATTATTGAATTTTTCAAAGAGAACTCGTTCACTCAATTCTCGTATTAAAGATAAGGTCATCCAATCTTTTCAAAACTTTAAAAAGTAGTTGACGCCGTACTTTCAGATAACCATACATAGTTATTATACGGTTCAAATGGCATCGTTTTTTTTTTTTTGTCTATGCCTAGTAGTTTTGTTTTAGTTAATTAAGTAAAATTATTGCAAACAATAATTTTTTCTATTTGAATTCGAAATTCAAAATAACACTTTTTATTCATTTTAATTTTCATTTATTATTAAGTATACATTTAACAAAAATTCAACACTTCAATCCTCGTTCAATTGCAAGATATATTTGTAGAAGTTAAAAATAAATAAAATTAACAGTTTCCATGTTTGTCAATAAAAATTGGTCACAAAAAATAGTATTTAGCTTAAACTAAATCAAAAGAGTGTTGTTGTTTTAGCAACAAAACTGAAAAAAATTGACAGTAACTATGTAAGATGAAAGTTGAAAACAGAGACAGTTCAAACAACAAGGGTTGTGCAAAGAAGAGAAAATATCAGAATCAAAAACATGAAGTGCCACAAATTTCTGAATCCAATTTCAAAGTGAATGAAAAGAAGAGAGATAGAAGAACATACATTGAAAAGGAGAGATTTGTTGGAAGAGTTGAAAGACAAGCCACCCCTGAAGTGTATGCTCCAAACCAGAACCAGAACAATAGCAGGAATTGCTAGAAAGTGAACCACAAAAGTTAATGGAAGAACATCAACATGTTCTGCAACAACCATAGTTTTCTCTTTCTCTCTCTGTTTCTCTGAACTCATCATAGATGGAGTATGAAATTAACTGGGAAGCACTTGAATATTTCTCTCTATTTATTGCATGCTGTATCTCACCCAGTGCTTTTGCTATCAGGGGACACTTTTCCAGATTTCAATCAACAATTAATTTATCATCAAAGAAAGAGTCTTCGTTTCACAAGGATCATAATAACTAAATGTTATTCTGAATATATTTATAAAGAATGATTAAATATGTTTTTTGTTCAAAAGTGAAATTTGAAATTAATTTTTTGATTAATTTATTTTTTTATCTTTTAAAATATGTAAATTTAGTCATTTTAACTAAATTTTGTTAAATTTATCTAACGTTTCAAGTACATTTTATGATAATATTTGAATTGTTTACACTTGACACATTTTCGTTTTAATGTTAACTCAAATATTATCATAAAATGCATTTAAAATGTCAAATAAATTTAACAAAATTTGGTTAAAATGACTAATTTATGTATTTTTAAAAATAAAATACTACATTAGTATAAAATTTAAAAAAAAAACTAATTTTAAAATTCGCTCTCCAAAAAAAAATATATTTAATCCTATAAAGAATAATAATATTTCGATACACCTTTTATTTATATTAGTTATTTGCTGGACTTTTTAATTCAAAAATTTTCCTTCGTTAATTATTAATTCGTGAAACAAACACCCCTTACGTTATTAATTCTAACATTTCCGGTCTTCACTCCACGTACAATTATCATATACAACTCAAAAAAAAACACGTATGTTTATATTTTTAATATTTATCACAATTTCAAAATTTATCCTGCATAATTTTGTTTATCTAATTATATATTGTATATGTAAAAAATGAGTTAAAAAAACTTATAAATAAAAGAATATTAATATTTTATTCGTTAAGTTAAAAGTTTATAGATAAAAAAAAATTAATCATTCAAATTTTATTTTATAAAAATTATTATCATCTCTGAAATATTTTCTACACCTTAGTTTTGTAAGTAATTTATCATTTTTTTTATGATTTAAGTTTTTCCCACTGATGCCGGTAAGGATAAAAGTAATAATTTATCCATCAAAATTTTGTTTGAAATACATTTTTCTTTAATCCCTTTTTATTTTTAATTTATTGCATGTTTGTATGGCTAAGAATCTATATTTGCATGTACGGTTTGATAAACAAAAGTAAAGGTATGCTAATAATAGTCATAGTGATACTCTTTTTATACGATGATTAGTTTTTTTTTAGCATGTTTGATTTTTCTATTTAAGAACTTGGTATTTTTATTTAGACAAATTAGAATTTCAAATAATGTAAATGTGGTTATAATTTGATAAAACATTAGAGCAAAATATCTTCTCCATGTGAGATGTATAGGGAGAAGGAAAAATTATTTCATATGAAATTAGAATCAATCAAAAAGAGTTATAAGAATTTGTGATCAAATTATCTTTAAAGCAAAAGGATGATAAACTCCTAACTCCTATCAAAGATAGATGGAGGAGGGAGTTCTAAGGAGAATAAACACATTTTAAAATAAAAATCATGCTTGTGTTGTGTTTTATAGGGTTGTTAGTTGCGCCTTCCCCTTTTTAGGTTGTCACATGGAAGGAATGGTTAAGGAGGAGCCTAGTTCAAGGGTGTGTTTCTTACCACACCCCTCTTTTGCTAAGAAGACTCCCTTAGAAATGGAAAGGAAAGTATCTAGTGGGAGGGAACTATATTCACGTTTGGAGGAGAGAGACTACCTCTATAATGATTTTGTAATGAATGGGGAATATTCTTCCTTTACATCATCATTAGAGTTTTCTAGAAGATACATTTTGCATTTGGTAGATAAACCCCTCACATTTTGTTAGGTAGTCTTTCCCATCTTCGTAGTTTTGCTAGGAGGCTCTTTCCATTTACCATCCTACCACTTGTAAAGGGTTGATTAATATTGAGTTTGAGAGGCAAATTTATGAGTTTTTCTTTTGTGAAAATGTTCTATTCTTAGTCTTATCTTGAACCTTGGTTTAAGTTGCAGCAACTACCACTTATCTTAGGTAGTTTAGTATGCCAAGTGGCATGCCTTATTTCATCCTTTATCTCTTTTCTATTATTTCCATATTTTCCTTATTTCAATCAAGTTCTTTTTTCTTTGTCCTTTATGCTTTCACACCTCTTATGTTAATTTGTGTTGTTTTGTTTCCTTGTTTCAATTGAACATTCTCTTCTCTCATTTAAGTTTCTTTGAAGTGTACATTCACATCTAAATAACATTTTAGGTATTTCAACGTCTAGTGAAAATTTTCTTGAAACTTTCTTTAAAAACATTATCACAAAAACATTGCTCTCATTAAAATTGTAAGATGAACTTACATAAGTGAGTCACTAATGTGGGATCTACAATAGAAAAAGAAAATGAGATTAATATAAGAAAAAATACAATAAAATATATAAAATATTACAAGCAATTAAGAGAAGAAAGAGAAAACAAGCATTAAAAGAATGATAATTTGAAATTTGAAATTCAAATAAATAGATTTAGATAAAGGAAAATGTTTTGATTAATATCTTTTAATTTAAATTAGTATTTAGAAAATTTCCGACGTTTAGAAATATCTTTTGCATAAAGATAAAAAGATATTTATTTATTATTTATATTCAAAATTTTATAATTGAAATATTATAAATATCTGATTTTTTATCATATTTTATTCTAGACATAGAGTATATAAACAAAATAAAATCAAATATCCTTCCATATAAAGTATTTTTTATATTTTCGAAACCCAACATATCATCAATATTGGTTGTATTTTTGTATTTCATAAGTGACGTTTATAATTTTTGGAGTCTAAATAAAACTAAAGTTTTATTTTTCAAATAATTAACGCGGTGACATATTGTCTTAACTAATTCCATAGACGAATCTATCTTAGTGAAAGCAAGTGACTGAGATGTTGGGTGTAATGTCTTTGGGCCATTTGTTTATTTGAAGATTGGGCCTATGCAATCACCATAAGGCAATGACTTCTTACACCCCCATCATGTTCTTCCTGCATCCATCAATTTCGGAATTTTTTTATCTAGAACACAATAAACAATTCTGATTTTTTTTCTTCCGAAAAGCAGATATCCTTCCCTTTTATGAAAAACATTTTCCGGAAAGTTTTTAGTGTAATGGGAGAAGAAATTGATGTTTTTCAACCATTTTAGCAGTATTCTTTCCCACTTTTATCCATTTTTTTTATCTAATCTAATCATTAGGAACAAAACACCAATTAAGGTTTGCTTTATATAGTAGTGTCTTAAAAAGAGTGTCTTAAAAGTTCAAACTTCAAGTATTCTTGCCATGTGTGTTCCTTCAATTTAATTTTGTTACTTGGGCTGTGCTTGCACTGAACATCTTGTTACATATATATCATTGCTTATATTTTTATATTTATTCATAAGCTATTAAGCTTGCTCTTGTAACTTCCTTTGAAGAGTAGTTTTGCTTTGAAGGATATCAAGTCACAAGTTGAAGCAACATTCATTCTTCATGTTTCATTTTCTTAATCACAAATAATCACAAATAACCAAACTCCCAAAATACAAAATATCTCATCATGTCCTTTTTTTTTTTCTTTTTCCAATTCATGATATGTTATTATTTTGGTGGCTTAAAAGTTTCACTTCAAATGGTACTTATCTCATCTTCCCATTGTGAATGGCCCAAAATGAATCTTACCATCTCCAAAAATTCTAGTCCAAACAAGATTCTCATGAAGCATGACATGTGCAATTCATAATACCAACAAAGGGTTGGAATCATAGAATAAGCAAACGTTAATTTTTTGTCTTAGCAGTGTGAAAGAGGCAAGAGGGTTACATAGTGACAAATCTCGTGGTCAATTTTACATTTTGTTCTTGTTTGCTCCATCCACCTTGTTCACTTTCTTCCTTTTCTTCTCATTTTTTTTTTTCTTTCTTCTGTAAACTTATCACTTTCCTTTTGTTTTTGTGGCTTAGGAGCACACGTTGTGTCCACAATAAACTTTGTTTTCATGATTTTACAAGAGATTGTAACAAGAAGAAAACTACTTTTAATTTCTACTCCAATTTGAAAATGATACCCCAATAAGAAAATAATCTCATAAAAAAGAAATGGATTAAAAGCTGAAGCAAGTTGGCGAAAAAATTATACAAAAATCTCTTAAAAAATTTAAGTAAATTTGTGATTTTTTTTGTTATATTGTTTAAATTATTTATTTCTATTTAATGTCAGACACAATTTTATCCTTCAAATCTTAACCCGGTTGAATTATAAAAAAATCGTCTACATTATGTCAAATTCTGATAAAAACAATGTGTGTAAAATTAAAACCATACCAACTTATTTCCACATATAAATACACACACCTTCAGTGTGGGATGATGTGCTAATTTGAGAGGAGACTAATGAAAAGACAACTTTACTTCTTCTTTTTTAAGCACATAAATAACTTTACTTGATTCATTTAATTAAAAGTATTGCTTACAAGTGTTTGTTAAAAAATCAAAGAAAGTTTTTGCTACAAATTATATAAAAAATATTTTTATTTGTTCTAATATTTAATTATTAATTTCAGACAACATTATAACATTTGTTTTGAATAATGATAATAACGGACATGAGGAAAAGATTTTATAACAAGAATAATAAGTGATGGTTTATACACGGATAAGTAAAAAAATAAAATTTAAATATGTTTTTGTCTCTTAATTTTAAATGAAAATTGGAATTAGTTTATCTTTTGATTCAGTTTTGTAAAGTTTATTTAATGTTTCAAATGTATTTCATGATAATATTTAAATTATTTACCTCGTTTGACATATTTTTTTTCTTCAATATTAACAAAGAAATTATCATAAAATATATTTAAAATGTCAAATAAACTTAATAAAATTTAATTAAAAAAACTAAATATAAGTTATTCACAAGTTGGAAAACGGAATTAGACAAATATTTTAAAAATAGATTAATTTTGATTTTTACTAAAAATTTAAAGAATAAAAATATATTTATCATAAAAAAGAATTATGATAATTTTTTCCGTAGAAGAATTATATTTCTGTGTGCCTATGGCAGGTAGTGGTTGGTGTGTTCCTTTTCCAACCGTCCATGTATCTTTAGAGAAAAAAAAGTGTTTTTATCGTCTTCGTATTCATTACATGAAGTAATAACGTCATTAATTTGTATAGTTACTCCCACGTAACAATTCATTCATTTTACATCAAATTTAGGCAATAAAATTGGTTGATGAGATAGAATTAATTTCTAATAGTCACATCTTAGTTTTTTTTAGTTAGCGTGTGCAATACCGTAGAATATCTAGATTATTCTTTTAAAGAGGCTACATTTATGGAAAAGATTCAACCAATTCATTTATTTAATCATTATTATAACAAGTTTAATATACTTTAAATTATCAAAAATAGTAATACATTTTTTTTAAAACTAACTACTTTTGTCAAAAAAAAAAAACATTAGTTCATTCGGATAATCACATTTAAGCGATAAAGTTAAGAATAATTTAAATATAACGTCTTTAAAAAAAAATTCTGATAGATAATATCTAAAATATAGTTATTAATTCTAACGATTTCAATAAATTGAAGGTCGAAACAAATATAAATATCAACATCTAAAAAAAGTAGATATCAAAATAAAAAGTATTATAATTCTCAATTAATGAAAACTTATTTATCCTTGAAATAAGTAAAATAAAAGGATTGCTGAAAATAATATATTGAATTGAATCAAACACCATGAACTTTATTGCAATGAATCAAAAGGAAGCTCATCCTTAAAACCTACCATATCTAGGTGAGATTTGGACTCCAAATCATAGCAACATTGAAATCTAAAATGTTAAAAGCTTTGATGATACTATTTGCACAAGTTGTGCAAGAAACCAACTTAGTTGATTGAGATTGATCGTGATACATGATTAATGGCATTGTTTTTTGGGAACCCATCATCAATTTCCCTTCTGGTTTTTACAAGGTGGGCACACACAAAATATTCCCTTATGTGCACGATATGAAAAAGAATCTTGAAAAACTTCAATTTTTGAGATGAAATTTTCCCTTTTAGCAAGGTAATAAAAAACGGCGACGTTTATGGATGCTAGAGCACGTTATGTGTTTAAATGTGGGGTAACCTTGATCAATAAGATAACACTAGTTAAATATTCAATTGTTATCATCAATCAATGGATTAATTAGGAGTGATGACCTAATAATGTTGGTTTGCTTTATTGAATTTATCACAAATTTCTTTGTCAATTGTGGCGTGAACTATCGACCATTCAAAAGAGTAACCACAATTCATGGCTATTTAATTAAACATCACTTTTCCTAACACACAAAAAAAAATGATTATCAAATATTTAGATATCAAATACCCTAATAAGAGGAAATCAAAAAATAATTCATCGATCAATTAAATAAATACATCAAACAATACTAGTATTGTGAGGTGAAAACATCGAAAAGAAACCAACATAAAAAGAAAAGCTTTACCAAGAACTAAGAAGTAAAACTCAAATATCACACCATGAAAATTCTCTCTCCCTAACTTTATCTAGGGAAAGTGTTCGGAAAAAAAATCTTGGTATTCATTAATGGAATGAAGAAGAGAGAATTGATGAAGGGACCCACGAAGAACAGGTGGAGAATGGTTATTGAAGATTTTGTTTGGTTTATCCTAATTTTTACTTTGGTTGTGTATAATTGTTAGCATACGTTGCTTTCATCGTCCACAATGGTCTCTAATATCTGTTACTGTGCCAACGCATAGTGAGGCCACAAGTACCTAACTCCCAGCTAAGCTTTTGGAACTTAGAGTTAAGCAGTTACCTTCCTCCAACTATAATATCTCAACCAATCAACACCCTTCTCAATTTTCTCTCTCTCTCCAATAAGTGTTGATTTTTCCTAAATAAGGGAAAGTGTAGTTGCACCTGTTTCTGTTTACCACTTCTGTGTTCACAGAATTTTGAGTTTCTGAGGAGAAAAATGACAGAAGAGCAACCTAAAACAGTAGAGTCAGAGACAGCACCACCTGCTGCTGAACCTGTTCCTGTTCCTGTTCCAGAGGCTCCAAAGGATGTGGCTGAGGAGAAATCTGTGATTCCAGTGCCCTCTTCTGATGACAAGCCTGATGAGTCCAAGGCTCTTGTCTTGGTTGAGAGTAAGATTTTCTTATGTTTGATTCTTCTTATGTTGTCATGTTTTGGTTTGGTTCAGACTAATATAGTGTTATGTTGATTCTTGTTATGTTCTCATGTTCTGGAAGTTGGGGTTAGTTGTATTTGGTTGGTAAAAAGACCGATTGCAGAAAAAAGAAATTGAAATCTGTGTTTGTGGAATCTCTCTGCATATTTTTGTTATGCTTTGTTTATCTTCTTGTTTTGGTTTAATCCATTAGGTTAACCAATTCTTTGAGGAGCTGTGTTTTGTTTATTCCAAAGGGTGCTTTACTGTATTATCTTGAGAGAGAAAAATGATTCTTTTTCGTAATTGCTTCTTCTGAATTTATTTTTAAATTACATGGTTGTTCACTGTTTTTGTACTTGATTGAATATACATGTTTTTGTTATGATTCTCTTAAATAGTTATAGAAATCAGTGAGAAATGGATATTATATCTGAACATGTTTTTATAATAATATTCCTAACCCCCTTTTGGAGAAAAAAAATTCTGATATTGGATTGTTTGGTCGTTTGTTGTTGGTTGTACTTGTTGCCGTTTTCTGGTATTTTATCATATTCCCTTTTGCTGAAACTTTTTGTTGTTGTAGTTTTATTCAAAACAACGTTCTCATATTGTTCTGCATCTTTTCCATTTCTATTAGCAAGTGACAGAGTGGTCCTTCTTTAAATCCAAGTCTTGTACATCTTATTTTGGCATAAATTTCTCAAACCATTATCACTCATTTACAACCATTTTAAAGGCTTCGCTCAGAAATCCAACCTTTAATCTTTTAGGCAAAAGAGAAAACACCACCACAATAGTTTTCTTGTCATAATTTTTGTTGTTGTTATGTTTATTATTGTTAATTTGGTTAAATTGGCAGAGACTCAAGAAGTTGCTGAAGAGAAACCAAGTGAGGGTTCTATAAACAGAGGTTTGTCTTGTGACATTATGACATTTAATTCCCCTTTATGTACCCTTTTGTATTCTGAAATTACTTATTATGTCATCATCCTCATTTCTCTTCAGATGCTGTGCTTGCAAGAGTTGCAACTGAGAAGAGGTTATCACTGATCAAGGCATGGGAAGAAAGTGAAAAATCAAAAGCTGAGAACAAGTATGAATCTGCATCCCTTTTGGTTCATATTTAATGATGTGTTTAGATTTAACTAAAGATTTGTTCCGGTACATTCAATAAGTTCCACACAATATTTCGAAAACGTGCAATGATCATTGTTCATTGTTCCTGACGATGCTATCGGACAAATTTGGATCGTATCCGAACATAATTAATCATTTAGAAAATAAATGACAGATATTTACATTTAACCTAAGATACTAATTTAAGTGAAATTATTGAGCAGGGCACATAAAAAGCTTTCAGCAATTTCAGCATGGGAAAACAGCAAGAAAGCTTCAGTGGAGGCAGAACTAAAAAAGATTGAAGTAAGAACTGATTTCATTGCCAATTCTAACATGTTCTATTTTCTTCTATTTCACATTTTCAAATCTTGGTTTCTTGAGATGCTTTCTGCAATGCATGTGGTCAAAGAGAGGAACAAACTAAAGTTAATTTTTGACTTCTGCATGAGTAGGAACAATTGGAGAAGAAAAAAGCAGAATATGCAGAAAAGATAAAGAACAAAATAGCTACAATTCACAAGGAAGCTGAAGAGAAAAGAGCAATAATTGAGGCGAAGAAAGGAGAAGATGTTTTGAAGGCAGAGGAGACAGCTGCAAAGTATAGAGCAACTGGAACAGCTCCAAAGAAACTCCTAGGATGTTTCTAAAGCTTCAAACATAAAACACTGTCGAAAACAAAAAAATGTTGATTATTATTATTGTGTATCTTTGACCATTAAAGTATCATGCATGAAAGTGTGAGTTTCTTTAGTATATATGATGTTGATTTAGTGATGTTCATTTATTATGTGTGGAAACCGACACATTGGCCTGTATATATCAACTACTTTGTGGATAAACACATTTAATGATTCAATCTCTGCATTAGTTGCTTCTGCCATCAATTCATTCACCTACTTCACCATCTCTCAACTATTTCAATATATGCTTAAAAGATGAAACCATCTGGTAAGTATAATTTATACCATATGATATCAATAAATTTTGTTATTTTTATTTTTTTAAAATGAAAAAAAAAATGTTTTTCTTCACTACACGAGCATGTATTATTGTATTAAAAAAATTGGAGAATTAGAATGTAAGGATTTAGAAAATATCTAGGAGGACAAATAAAATTTAAAAATGGAATTTTATTATTTTATTATTAAAATTATTAAAAGTTTGAGTTATAAATAGAAAATTAGTTAATCAAGATTATTTTATCATTCTTTTAGAATATATTATTTCTCTTCCTTTGATCTATGTGTTTCGATTTCAGACAACACTATAGGAGTTCTAGAACAGAGGACAACAATTATACCTAATCAAAGTTTTAATCAAAGAAATTTTATTTTTTGTCTTGAGTATTTTATTAGAAATTTGCTTGCACGAGAGAGAATACATGCTTACATGTGACTCTTTTGATTTCAACGTGAGAGTTTGAGTCTATGGAACCAATAATATCTGCATAATGTAAAATCATGTTTTACTCAAATAATCTAGGAACCAAGAATAACAAGTTTTCCCTAAATAAATATCTTATCTAACCTTGCACAATTATTTGTGTTTATTTTTCTCATCTATCTTTCTAATAAAATTTAAATTATAATTAGAATAATACTTTATTTTGAGTAACATTTAATTTCAATAGTTTGCGTATAATTTAGTTACTTATTTTAAAGTATTAAAAATATTTATAAAAAATAAATATTTTAAAATCAGATAGCTTTCTATTGGGTTTATATGTATTTTCATACGTGGGTTATAGTTACCGATAGATTGTGGTTTTATACATATAACATTGGTCTTACACATATAAAATATTTAACATCATTTTTAACCTAAAATCTTAAGATAATGGGTTAACTTTATATTTTTAAGACAATGTGAATCTTTCACTAACACTTTTATTCCCAACACTTTCATTGACACTTTAATTTTAGCATAACTTAATTAGTAGAAAATTAAAAAAAAAATGTTTTAATATAAGTAAATCATTTTAAATTTTTGAAACATAAATTTTCCATACAATTAATTAAGTAGTTTGGAGTAAATAGGGCGTTGAAAACGAAATCAAACTATTTTAAATCACCAAACCGAACCAAAAATGAATGCATGATTTTTTAAGTGGAAATCAGAATTTTATATGCTCTTAAATAAAATATTGTCAGTCTTGAGAGGGTGAAATTAGATATGCAGACTTTTTCAATGCACATGTGTATAGATATTTCGGAAGTATTAACGTGGAAGAGGCAACACCTTTAGTGTTAAGTTCAAAGAATTTGAAATATATTAACTTTCAACTTAAAATTGAAATTTTAAATTCCAGGAGAAATTTAATTAAATTTTGCTTTGTGATGTTTATAGTTCTATAGTTCGAGATTGATACGCCCTGCATGAGCAAGTTGAGGCCCACACAAGTAACAGCAATCTTGACCAACATCACAAAATGTACAAGAGTTATCACTTCCAAAGAATTGGTTTAATTACATGTATATTACAAATACTGTAAACTAATTTATGTCATTTTTTTTATAAAATATAATATTCTCTCTTTTTTTAAGAATTTTATAAAAGATAAGCAAGTTTTTCTAATTTTTTTTCAAATAAGAAATGTGACTACCATGAGTTTTTGCTACAATTTCTATAGTTAGTTTAATAAAATTCTCACAAAAATGTTAACGATATTTGCATCACCAAAAATACTAATTAAGGTAAGAGATACATATTCACTTTATTCTAGTATAAGTGTTAGGAGAAAATATATTAATCCATTTATTAATAAAATTATTCTTTCAAATTCTTTAATATTTTAAAGAAAAAAAAACGGAAATTGAAAAAAAAGAGTGAGATCTAATAAGTCATTTATTATTATTAGAGTATCAAAACAATTTTGAAAGACAACAAACTAGTACAAGTAAGCAACATACAAAATGTAAATTTTTATTGGCATTATAAGATGAAGAAAACATAAAACACATGTTATACAAACATGAATGTGTTGACAAAGTGATATCAAAAGAGATGAATGTGAAGTAAAACAACAACACCATATTACAAATCAACGATCACCAACATGATTGCAGTTTATACCACATGTCATCAAGGAAACAAAAGTATGCATATCTCCATGATTTATAAATGAACAAAGGAGTAACAACTACCCAAAATCCAAAAACAAACCCAAATGTCATGCTCACAAAGAACCAATTCACTCCATGCCAATCATTCTTTGTTTTCGAGCGATCAATAAATGGAATTTGCTGGATGGAACTGCAATTAATCGGTAGTGGTGGACCACACAAATTATTTCCAATAAAGTCGGATGCTTCAAAGCTTTGAATTTGAGTGCCTATTGGAATTTCTCCCTTTAAATGATTATGAGATAAATCTAGGTTGTTGAGAAAGCTCAAGTTTGATATGGTTGGAGGGATTTCTCCTGATAATTGATTCCTTGAGAGATCAATGGATTCTAATAATCTCATATTACCAATACTCGGTGGAATTTGGCCGGACAATTGATTCTTGGATAAATTCAAATATATCAAACCATCTAGATATGTGATTTCTCTAGGTATCCCTCCTGATAAATTATTATCAGACAAATCAACATTTGTTACCAAGCCAAGAATCTTGCTATACTCTAAAGCTCTTCCTTTTATCCATAGGATAATACTGATTGCATCATCCCTCTCATTTGGCACATATACACCGTTCTTTATGATCAAATTTGAACTTTTGTACTTTTGCAACATGGATTTCAAGTGGTTGAAACAATTTGGAATATTTCCGGACAAACTATTTTGTGCAAGGTCCAAATCTTGAAGAAATGTCTTATTACATATTTCATTAGGAATGTGACCAGAAAAATTATTTGATCGAAGGCGAAGAATTTTTAATCCTAACAACCTTTCTCCAATCCATGTCGGAATAGTTCCAGAAAGATTATTTTCCCCAAGGTCCACAGATATCAATTGAGTATTCTTCTTCAAAGTTATAGGCAATATTCCTGATAACGAGTTGTTACGAATGTTCAATGACTCTAACGAAGCTAAAGAGCCCATGGATGAGGGCATATTCCCAACAAAATGGTTGCTTTGTAAATTCACATCCATCAATTCTGGCCATTGTATCCAACAATTAGGTATTTTTCCTGATAGGTTATTGGACGCAAGATTGAGAAGATGCAAGTTAAATTTCTTGAATTGCTTACAACATAAGAAATCATTCATGGAAGAGAATGAATTACCCGAAAGATCTAACCATTGAACTTGATTAGAAATATAAGGTAATTTTCCGTGCAAGTGATTAGAGCTTAGATCAAGGGTCAAGAAAGATAATGGTTTTGTCGGAGAATTTTCAATCTCACCTTGAATATGATTGTTGGATAGGTTTAAATATTCAAGAGAATATAAAGCCTCCCAAAAGTAAGGGGGAATATAATCCAGAATCTCTGTATTAGACATCGCTAAATATTGAAGTTTGTTTTGTAAGTGAGTCCATGATGGAAAGTTAGGGCCTAATTGCCAAGAGCTCATATCCAAATAGGTAAGTTGAAAAGTAGGATGCCAATTGGGACCTACTTTTAAAGTCAAGTTATTTCCTGATGCATAAAACTCATCCAAGCTCGTAAGATTTGAAAGATGATCTTCCATTACAACTCCTTCAAAATGATTATCACCAATATCAAGGTATGACAATTTAGAGAGTGATTTAAGACTTTCGAATGGATTTCCACTGAGTTGATTTGATGACAAAATAAGAGCTCTCAATGATGAAAATTCTCCAAGTGATTTTAGATGTTCTCCATCACCTTTGTTGCCACAATAATCTAGTGTTAGATTGCTTGAAAGGATATTGTATGATAAATCAAGTCGAACTAGAGAATTCAACTTTCCTAAAGAAGTTGGAATTGAACCTTTAAGTTTATTTTGTGATAGATCAAGTTCGATTAGAGAAGTCACCTTTCCTAAAGAAGTTGGAATTGGACCTTCAAGTTGATTGTATGACAGATCAAGTGTAACTAGAAAAGTCACATTTCCTAAGGCATCATAAATATTTCCTTGTAAGTTGTTGTTTGATATGTCCAATAACTTGAGATGAGGAAAACTACTATAAAACCAATGAGGTATAGAAGATGAAAATGAATTTTCCTTCAAATCAAGATTTTCAAGAAGTGTGAGGTTTTGAAGACCATCAGGAATTTGACCTTCAAAGTAGTTAAAAGATGAAAAAAGAGAAACAAGTTTCTTCAGTCCAAACACCCACTTTGGAACAAATGAAATTTTAGAATGATAAGAAATGTCAAAAAGATCAAGAGTAAGGAGAGATGAAGAGTTAAGAAATGATGGTTGATTGTAGTGAGGAAGTGTACATCCTGACAAATGTAGGTGCAGCAAAGAAGAAAGAGCTTGGAGGGTGTGAAGCAAGTGAAATGATTGGGATAGGTTTGCACCTCCTAAATCAAGATATTCAAGCTTTGTAAGCCTTGACAAGCAGTCAACATTTTTAGGAATCGAAGTTAGATCACTTCCAAGGTCAAGATACAACAAATTAGAGAGATTTCCAATTTGAGAGGGAAGTGTTCCAGTGATAGCACAACTTAGGTCTAGATACGCCAAATTGGAAAGATTTCCAATCTGAGGAGGAATGTTGCCGATGAATCCAGAAAAAGAGAGGTCCAAGTGAATTAAGGTGGTCATTGAGCCAATAAAAGAAGGAATTGGCATACTTGCTTTAAGTGACCAAATGTTGCTGAATGTAAGATAACGAATTTTGGAAAGACTTGATAGCCAATTAATATTTTCAAGAAACAGAGATTGTGGATGATATCCGTCTTTGAGGTCAAGGTGGAGCAAATTGGAGAGATTCCCTATCTGGGGAGGAATTGTTCCGTTGGCAACATAAGAGAGGTCAAGATAGAGCAAATTGGAGAGATTTCCAATCTGAGAAGGAATATTCCCCATGAATCCAGCATCAGAAAGATTGAGGTGAGTTAAAGAAGTCATTGTTGCAATGAAGGAAGGAATTGGAGTAGTTGGAAAATGATTGCCGCTAAGATCCAAGTAATTCAAATGCTTCAAATCAACCAAACAAGGATTTATCTCCCCACCCAATGCCACTCTATTATACTCTTCCCATGCTTCTTCGTAATCTGCTTCATATAATGGATCAAAAAGGCTGTAATTGAAATCAGGAAATGAAGTGGTAAGGTGAAGCTCTGCAACATGAGATGTAAAGTTGTTGCACACAACTCCATCCCACTCGCAGCAATTGGGATTCACAGAGGTATTCCAAGAAGAAAGCCTATTTGAAGGATCTGTGAGATTATGCTTCAACTTCAACAGTGTCTCTCTCTCACTTTCAATGCACACTGTCTCTCTGCTAATACTAAGGGAAATCCAACAAAGATGAAGAAACACCATAATCAAAATGGAGGAATTCATTTTAAGAGAAGCTATGTGTAGGATGCACAAGTGTTTTCTTTTTTCACTAGAAAGAAGTGGTTATGGCTTTTTATAGTGGTGCAATGCCTTTTTATGTTTACGTTGTCTATCTAACAATTTTAATTTTCTACACTAAATTTATAAAATCAAAGTCACTATCATTTTTTTTTTTTTAATTTAAAACTTAATTGACTAGGAGCAACATGATTTTAGGTGCTAAAACTTAATTTGAGAGGGACCCAAAAAAAACTTTATTTAAATTCTACGTCCACAGAAAGAGTTCAGTTCAAAAGTCTGTCCTTTTTTTTTCTGCATTTGGTTTACCTGCAGTGAAATATTCTAATAATACCTACAGGAGACAATAATAACAGCATACACAGATTAACATTCTTCTTCCACCTTTCTTTATTTTTCAAATATGCTTCAATTGACTCAGATAATTTCCTTCATTATCTACTTTTAATCCACTGTGAAGTCAAAATTTACGATTTTTTAAACAAAACAATAATATCAATTGCTCAACATGTTCAACACTACGTTTCCCCTCTTCATCGATTACTCAAGATGGTGGTTGGATTCAGTTCAGTGTTACTTTATATTTGAATTTGAAAAATTAATTATTACCAATAAAAACATAAAAGACCTAACTTATATCTGAAATTTGATAGTTTATTTTTTTTAATTTTATTTTCTTAATTACTAATTTTTAAATTTAAATAATTATTTATAATGAAAATATTATTTTTCAGCTTTTAATTTTAGTAGTATTTTTTGAATTCAAATAATTAATCATTATAAAAGAATTATTTTAATATTATTTTAATAACTAATTTTTAAAATTTAAATAATTACTAATAATAAAAAGACTATTTTCCTAATATTGATTATAATATTTTTTATTTCAATAATTAAAATTTATTTTATCTATAACTAATTAGATTATTTGTATTTGATAAATATAGTTAAAGTATGAACAACTTTTTATTGACAATAAAATCTAACAACATGGTCACCCACGTTTTCTTCAGAGAAAAAACTGTAAAGTAGTTGTAAAGCATCATATATGTTTTGTCTTTTTTAAATAATAAGATGAGTGAATTAATTTACATGGACTTCTATCATCTAATCCATTTTATGGGTTAGAAAAATGAAACTAGTCCAAACACTTTATATTGCTTATCTTTCTAAGTCATGCCCATTTTATGGGTTAGAAAATATTTATAGATGAATAATAAATAAATCAAAAGACTTTTTATAATGGATCTTTCAACCCATTATATGGGTTAGAAAACTACATGACACAAAAATAATGAAAACAAATCTATTTCAAGATTGAGATATTCACATGCCTAATGTAATCCATTGTTCGAAATAATAAATGTTTGAGACAAATAAATAAGGATAATATATTTAAATAAATAGTTAAAAATCTTAACCAATTTGTTTACAATTAACTAACTCTTTTATTAATTTTCTATGATTTTTTTACTTTATTTCCTCTAACGAAAACAAACCTCACAAATTAATATAGAAATCCATTTTAACATTCTCTTTCAAATAGTCAACTTCTCGTTAATGTATTATCTCAAACTATAACAAAATGTACGTGAATCAAGATTTAAATATACATTGTCTTGAGACTTGAAGTCGAAAAAAATTATTTGATGTCATAATTTTTATTGGTAAACTTTTTTTAATAATAAAGATTTACCAATATAATAAAAAATATAAGGCTTAATTAGTGATTTAGTAGTTTAATTTGTTATTTTGGTTAATTGTAGTCCTCTTATTATTATTTTTCAATTAAATTTAGTCCTCCAATTTTTCAAAAATATTTAATTTGGTCCTCTTATTATTTTTATTCAATTTAGTCCTCTTTTTTTTTTTCTAAACGATTCAATTTGAGAACAAATTAATAATTATGCTTAACTACAACTTATATATACATGTTAAAATAATTTTTTATAATTTATACATCAAATCACTTCATCTAAACACTCAAATTATTTACACCCAACATAAATACTAAAATTTAAATATTTTACATTTAGGTGAAATGATTTGATGTATAAGTTCTAAAAATTTATTTCAACATGTACATATAAGTTATAATTAATTTTAATTACTAATTTAATCTCAAATAGGAAACAAAAAAATTGAATTATTAAAAAAAAAAAGACTAAATTAAATAAAAAATATTAAGGAGACTAAATTCAACCTTTTTAAAAAATTGGACTAAATTAAACCAAAAACTAATAAAGGACTAAAATAAACCAAATCCCGACCAAAATTAAACAATGAAGTGTTTACAATTAACTAACCCTTTAAATAATTTTCTATGATTTTTTTTCTTATTTTATTTCCTCTAACAAAAAAAAACCTCAAAAATTAATATAGAAATCCATTTTAACATTCTCTTACAAATAGTCGACTTCTGATTAATGTATTATCTCATAGCATAACAAAATGTATGTGAATCAAGATTTAAATATATATTGTCTTGAGACTTGAAGTCGAAAAAAATTATTTGATATCATAATTTTCATTGGTAATTTTTTTTATATAATAAAGATTTACCAATATAATAAAAAATACAAGGTTTAATTAGTGATTTAGTTCTTTAATTTGTTATAGTGGTTCATTTTGATCTTTTTATTATTATTTTTATTCAATTTAGTCATCTAATCTTTAAAAAATATTCAATTTGGTTCTTTCATTATTTTTGATTCAATATAGTCCTCTTTCTTCTTCAATGATTATAACTTATATATATACGTTAAAATAATTTTTTATAATTTATACATCAAATCATTCTACCTAAATATTCAAATTATTTAATTTTTTACATCCCACCTAACTACTCAAATCTTTTTACATTTAGGTGGAATGATTTGATGTATAAATTTTAAAAAAGTATTTTTAACATATACATATAAGTTGTAATTAAACTTAATTACTAGTTTGTTCTCAAATTGGAGAGTACAAAATTGGATCATTTTAAATAAAATGAGACCTAAATTGAATAAAAAATAATAAAGTGACTAATTGAACCCAAAAATAGTAAGAAGACCAAAATGAATCAATAATTTAACAATTAAGCCAAAATATAATGATAAAAAATAAGTTTTTTATAATTTTAATTAAATGAATTTTTACCGTAGAATATTACAGAAAAAATATTAAATTAAATAAGGTAATATAAGTGTCATATATTAATGGAATAATTTATTATTTAAACATAGATAACAAATATGCATATTATGATTTAAATGACTCAAATTATATAATATTATATTATTTACTTAATATTGTATTGTTTATTAAAAATAGAAGATTGGTTGATTCAAAACCAAGAGGGATTCAAAAATAAATATCTTTCTTTAACATTATATTGTTATATTAATTAATTAATAATTTATTGTTTGTTTAAAATAGAAAAATGGTTGATTCAAAACCAACAAAGGAGTGATTTTTAGAAGAAGAAAAAACATTGTTTCTGTATAAATAAATAAATAAATAAATATATATATATATATATATATATATATATATTTAAGTAAAAGTTCAAATTATAACTCTCAAAAGACCACTTTTTGAATCAACAAAAAACTTAAGATAGAGAGTAAAAAAATAAAATAAACAAGGTATTATACTAGTTCTTGAGAATTTATTACAACAACCTTAGTTGGATATCCACTCAAATCAATCAATGTTAGATTAAAAAACACCTATGTAACCTGTCGTCAGATCATATAAGACTTTCTGAAAATACTTATTTTCAAATAACTATCATCTTTTTTATTTTTTAAATTTAACAACTTAATTGACCAGGAGCAACGTGATTTTAGGTGCTAAAATTTAATTAGAGAGGGACCCCAAAAAAGTATAAAATGCTTCATTTAAATTCTGTCGCCAAATCCATTTTATGGGTTAGAAAAATGAAACTAGTCCAAAGACTTTACATTGCTTATCTTTCTAGTCATGCCCATTCTATGGGTTAGAAAATATTTATAAATGAAAAAAAAAATCAGAAGACTTTAAATAATGGAAAAAAAATAGAATTTATTGACATTTTAACATTTTAATGCCAATAAATATTTTTATGCTAATAAATTTGTAAAATTGGTCGATTAATCTCATCGATAAATTTCGTAGTAAATGAATCTTTGAAAATTTTATCTGCTTCCTTATAAATTATTCATGAATTTCCTTATGTCTTTTCTATGGGATTCATATTTATTTTCTACGAGGGACAATTACATTAGACACCAACACAAAATGTAGACAACTTTATCGATATAAATTTGAATCTCATTTTAAAGGCTACAAAAGGTACAAAGGAAGGGATTCAAAACTTTTTTTTTTTATGAGATCATCTATTCCTGTTTTGATGGTTCTACAAACATGTGAATCTCTTTCAAGGTGTGTTTTTTTTGGAGGTGTGGATATGGGAAAGAATGTGAAAATTGATTTGTGTTGATTCGGGTGGATGAATTTATGTGTGTTTTTTAGTAGATTTAGTGTGTGTTATAAAGAAAATTTGATGTTCTTTTAAAATGATTTGCAAAAAGATGGACGGATAGCGGATAGATTTACAAGATGGTTTAATAATACTATCTCACATCTTATAAGAAGATTTGCATTGAATTGATAATATTTTATGATATTATCCTTACCAAATTTTTAAATTATCTTATCCTTTTAACATATTTTATCATTATTAATTATTATATATAAATATTATTAATAATAAATATGGTTATTATACATAAAAATATATATTATTACATTATTTATTAAATATATATATATATATATATATATATATATATATATATAATAACTAATAATATGTATAAATATATATTTAATTTTTTTATTTTAAAATTTTATATAATTTAAATATTTTTTTTAATTTGTATTAATTAATTATAGTTATTTTTATAACAACAAATTACAAAATCATTCTCTTTTTTTATCAAGGGTATTTTGGTAACTTCTTAATTCTATCTATTCTTACAATTAATTTTATCTATCACATCAATCAAATTTCTCACTAACTTTTATAAAATTTATCTCCAAATCTACTCACTTTACTCTCTAAATCCACTCAAAAAAACAAAAAAATTTATCTATTCAAATCTACACAAATTCATCTTCACATTCTCCCCATGTCCATCCCTCCAAGTGAACACACCCTTAGAGGGTAAAGTGAGTAGATTTGGAGATCATTTTTATGAAAGTTAGTGAAAAATTTGATTGATGTGATAAATAAAATAAATTGAAAAATAGATAGAATTAGAAAGTTACCAAAATATCCTTGATGAAAAAAGAGAAAGATTTTATAATTTGATGTTATAAAAATAATTATAATTAATTAATATAAATTAAAAAAATATTAAAATTATATGAAATTTTAAAATAAAAAAAATTAAATTTTTATGAATGTAAAACAATTTTATACAGTTAAATTTTTAAACAAATTATATAATTAAATTTTAAACAAAAGTTATAAAAGTGAAAAAAAAAAAGCTAACCGGTGCATATCCCAGTACTACGGACTTCATCACCACCACACGCCACCACTTTTCCTTCACCTAAGTGCGCCACCACAGTCCACCCCTCCATCATCTTCCTCCCCACCACACCAAGCACCTCATGTTCTTCCCTCTCTATGGATGCACTCAACAATCACGAACACACACCTACATTGTGTCACAGTGATGGGGAAAACAACAACAAACAATATACCAGAGAATGCAGCGGATATAATTTCTCCTAACTTGCCAAAATCTATGAGGAGCAATAATCAAAGAGCAGCAATAATAAATCACCAAAAGCACAAATAAAGGCACCAAGATTTTTAACGTGGAAAACCCCTCAAATCAAGGGTAAAAACCACGAGTCGTCCAGACCAAAGAAATAGCTTCACTATGATCAACAAGAGTACAAAAGAGTCTCAATCAATAGCACAAATTAGTGCCAACACCCAACCAAATAACAAAGCAACAAAGCTTTCAAATAGAGAAGAACAAGAGAGGAAAACCTCTACAAATCACTGCTGCAGTGCGAAATTAATATCTCCCAACTCAGATCTCGTATCAAAGATCCGACCGGTCAGAATGAAGAGCAATGAGTTCCGAACCTGCTGTAAAAATTTCAGCTCGATCCAACGGTGAACGAATCCGCAGCGCCGAATTTACTGCGACAGCTCTATGAAAAACGTGAACAGAATTTTCCCTCCACCTCTCCCTCTATGTGTTAGGGCTTTCAGTGTATTCTGACTCTATTGTTCTGCCTCTCTCTTTATTTTATAGCCTCCTCTCCACTAGGTTTAAGTGAGACATGGGCTTCTCAAATTTTGGGCCTTTTCTCCACATAGGAAGGGAGCCCAATACCCAACAAATCTCCCCCTCACAACTATGTGGAGATAACCGCCAAACCGGCGATCTCACAACAAACTTCAAACTTTCCTCTTGGCAATGCTTTAGTCATCATATCAGCACCATTATCATCTGTATGAACCTTTTCCAACTCCAACAACTTAGCATCCAAAGCATCACGTATCCAATGATACCTCACATCAATATGTTTGGATCTAGAATGAAAAGTTGGATTCTTACCAAGATGGATAGCACTTTGGCTATCAACGAACAATGAATAGTTATCTTGCCTAAAACCAAGCTCCTGCAAGAATTTCTTCAACCATAACAACTCCTTGCATGCTTCAGTAATAGCAATGAACTCTGCCTCTGTAGTAGACAACGCTACACACCTTTGTAGTCTTGATTGCCAAGCCACAGCTCTCCCTGCAAACTTTATCAAATAGCCCGAAGTGGACTTTCTGGAATCAATATCTCCAGCCATATCTGAGTCTGAGTAACCCATCAAAGTAGGTTTATCACCTCCAAAACAAAGCTTCATATCAACTGTACCATGAAGATACCTCAAAATCCATTTCACAGCATTCCAATGCTCTCTACCTGGGTTTGACAAAAATCGACTAACTGTACCAACAGCATGTGCAATATCTGGTCTTGTACACACCATCGCATACATCAAACTGCCCACCGCAGATGCATAAGGAACTCTACTCATATTGGTCTTCTCAACTTCATTTGAAGGACT
Source organism: Vigna unguiculata (assembly GCF_037176805.1). Classification (NCBI taxonomy): domain Eukaryota; kingdom Viridiplantae; phylum Streptophyta; class Magnoliopsida; order Fabales; family Fabaceae; genus Vigna; species Vigna unguiculata. The sequence goes on along the minus strand of NC_140795.1, from coordinate 44,621,614 downwards.
CTGTTTAACACTCAATTTAAAATGAGTAGCAAGAGGAGTACTCACAGCTTTAGCATTTTCCATCTGGAATCTCTGCAACACCTTCCTAATGTATTGCTCTTGTGATAGATAAATCTTCTTTTCTCTCCTATCACGTGAGATATGTATGCCAAGAATCCTTTTAGCAGCTCCCAAGTCTTTCATGGCAAAAGACTCGCCAAGTGTCTTCTTTAACCTGTCAATTCTGGAAATATCTTTCCCAACAATAAGCATGTCATCAACATATAATAACAGGATAATAAAGTCATCATTAGAAAAACTTTTAACAAAGACACAATGATCAGAAGTAGTCTTCTTGTAACCCTGCTCACACATAAAAGACTCAAACTTCTTATACCACTGCCTTGGAGCCTGCTTCAAACCGTATAGACTCTTCCTTAGCCTACACACATAATCTTCCTTGCCTTCAACAAGAAAACCATCAGGTTGCTTCATGTATATCTCTTCCTCCAAATTACCATGAAGGAAAGCTGTCTTCACATCCATCTGCTCAACCTCCAAATCAAGAGTAGCAGCTAAACTTAGCACAGTTCTGATGGATGACATTTTCACCACAGGTGAGAAAATCTCATTGAAATCAACACCCTTTTTCTGTCTGAAACCTTTCACCACTAATCTGGCCTTGTACCTTGGAAGCGTAGAATTTGAATCTTGTTTCACCCTGAAAATCCACCTAGTTTCCAATGCCCTTTTGCCCTTAGGCAATTTCACCAAGTCGTAAGTGTGATTATCATGCAAAGATTTCATCTCATCTTGCATTGCATCCAGCCACTGTTTCTTCTCTTCACTATCCAAAGCCTCTTCAAAACACTCAGGTTCTCCACCGTCAGTCAAGGTTATGTACTCATCACAGGAATACCTTGTAGAAGGTTGTTTTTGTCTATTAGACCTCCTGAGTTGGACTTGAGGTGATTCTGGTATATCACCAAGATCGTCATCATCATCATGTTCCTCTTGAGCATCATCAATTGGAACCTCTACTCCACTTCCAAACTGTTGATCATCAACATCACCATGTTGCTCATTGTCTTGAGCTTCCGTTTCAACATTCTCCAAATTGTGAGCGGGCAACCTCATCGGATTACCATCAGTGAGATTACTATCTTTCTCGGGTGTGGTCTTCTCCACCTTATCAATGTCTTCAATGGTCTGGTCTTCCATGAATTGTACATCACGACTTCTAACAAGTTTCTTCTCAACAGGATCATAAAACCTGTAGCCAAATTCATCCTCACCATACCCAATAAAGATACATTGCCTTGTCTTTTTATCTAACTTGGATCTTTCATCCTTAGGAACATGAACAAATGCCCTGCAACCAAAGACACGCAAATGATCATATCTAACATTCTTACCAAACCAAATTTTGTCTGGCACCTCAGTATTCAAAGCAACTGCGGGACTGAGATTAATAACATGCACAGCTGCAAGCAATGCCTCTCCCCAAAAGTGCTTAGGCAACTTTGCTTCTGAAAGCATACATGTAACCCTTTCAACCAAGGTCCTGTTCATCCTCTCCGCTAGACCATTCAACTGAGGAGTTTTAGGAGGAGTCTTCTCGTGTCTAATACCATGCTGCCTGCAATAAACATCAAAAGGTCCACGGTACTCACCACCATTATCACTACGGATGCATTTCAGCTTCTTGCCTGATTGCCTCTCAACCATAGCATGAAATTCCTTGAACTTTTCAAGTACTTGACCTTTCCGCTGAAGAGCATAGACCCATAGCTTCCTGGAACAATCATCAATAAAAGTAACAAAGTAAAGTGCACCACTAAATGACTTTACCTTTAATGGGCCACAAACATCAGAATGCACCAATTCAAGCAATTCTGACTTCCTTGAGGGTGGATGCTTCTTAAAAGATACTCTGGTTTGTTTACCAGCCATGCAATGAGAACATTTCTCCAATTCTGCATTTCTCAATCCCATAAGCACATCCTTTTTAGCTAAGCAGTTAAGTCCTTTCTCACTTATATGACCAAGCCTCCGGTGCCACAAAGATGCCTCCATATACATAGCATTCACACTGTCTTTAGCAACCAAAGCTTTAGTCCAGTACAATTTAGATTGTTTCTCCCCTCTGGCCATAACCAAGTTACCTTTAGTGAGCTTCCATTTACTAGAACCAAAGTGATTGTCATAACCACAATCATCAAGCAACTGCACAGAGATTAAATTAAAACGGACATCCGGAGCATGTTTGACTCCTTTAAGCAACAACTGCACTCCCATGTTGGTTTGCAGGCAAACATCACCAACACCAATCACTTTAGACTCACCATCATTACCCATCTTCAACACTCCAAAATCACCAGAAGTGTAAGATGTGAAGAACTCCTTCCTAGGTGTAACATGCAGTGTAGCACCACTATCAATAATCCACATGCTCTCATCAGATACAAGATTAACGGACTCAAAGTCACGAAGAAGAACAAGATCACCATCTGTAGCAGTAGTGACACGATCATCATCATCATGATCATTCTCTCTCTGTTTGCCCTTCTTGTCTTTGTTCTCCTTTTTCCACTTAAAACAGTATTTCTGAATGTGCCCATTTTTATGACAAAAATGGCACTCTAAATTTTTGTATCTTGACTTGGACTTGCTCCTACTCTTCTCTCTACCACCTTTATGTTCCTTTTTCTGACTTCTCCCCCTAGCTTCTGTAACAAGCATCTCAGACTGAGATGAAGAACCATGTGCCTTCCTCCTCATCTCTTCATTAAGAGCACCGCTCTTTGCCATTTGAAAAGAAACAACACCATTCGAGGCAGAGTTTGTAATTGAAACCCGAAATACCTCCCAAGACTCTGATAGAGTATTAAGCAACCATAATCCCATAACTTCGTCATCAAACTTTATGCCCATTCCTGACAATTGATCTAGGAGCCCTTGAAACTCATTTAAGTGATCAGAAATAGAAGAATTCTCCCTGTACCTCAAATTCATCAAGCAATTTAACAAATACAATTTATTATTGCCCGACTTAGAAGCATACAAAGACTCAATCTTCTCCCACAAAGCTCTGGCATGTGTCTCATTAGCAATATGATTATAAACATTATCTTCAACATATTGCCGAATAAAACCACATACCTGTTGGTGCTCAAAGTCCCATTCTTCTTCAGACATAGAATCTGGCTCCTGTGTAGCAAAGACCGGAAGATGCAATTTCTTGACAAATAATAAATCTTTCATCTTGCCCTTCCACAAATGATAATTTGTACCATTCAAAGCAACCATCTTTGCATTTGCCTCCATCATTCAAGCAAGTAAATATAGCCCAACCAAGAGCTCTGATGCCACTCTGATGGGGAAAACAACAACAAACAATATACCAGAGAATGCAGCGGATATAATTTCCCCTAACTTGCCAAAATCTATGAGGAGCAATAATCAAAAAGCAGCAATAATAAATCACCAAAAGCACAAATAAAGGCACTAATATTTTTAACGTGGAAAACCCCTCAAATCAAGGGTAAAAACCACGAGTCGTCCAGACCAAAGAAATAGCTTCACTATGATCAACAAGAGTACAAAAGAGTCTCAATCAATAGCACAAATTAGTGCCAACACCCAACCAAATAACAAAGCAACAAAGCTTTCAAATAGAGAAGAACAAGAGAGGAAAACCTCTACAAATCACTGCTGCAGTGCGAAATTAATATCTCCCAACTCAGACCTCGTATCAAAGATCCGACCGGTCAGAATGAAGAGCAATGAGTTCCGAACCTTCTGTAAAAATTTCAGCTCGATCCAACGGTGAACGAATCCGCAGCGCCGAATTTACTGCGACAGCTCTATGAAAAACGTGAACAGAATTTTCCCTCCACCTCTCCCTCTATGTGTTAGGGCTTTCAGTGTATTCTGACTCTATTGTTCTGCCTCTCTCCTTATTTTATAGCCTCCTCTCCACTAGGTTTAAGTGAGACATGGGCTTCTCAAATTTTGGGCCTTTTCTCCACATAGGAAGGGAGCCCAATACCCAACACACAATAATACCATCACTCATCTCTCACAATGATTTACGACCACCACGTTGCCAAACATCATTCACAATGACACACCCTAGTGTACCCAAGGAATCATGACAAGTGTTTTTGCACGGGAAATGTGATTAAACAAAGGTATTTTGGTAATGTGGCTTACATAATACGACTGTCAACGCACTTTTGCGCAGATGGATTAATCCTCCGTCCCCAAATCCACTCTCTCAGATCTGCATAAATCGTTTAAAAGGAAAGCGTTTTAGGTACGAAATCCGCTTTCTCAAATAACCTCCTACAGTACCAACCACGAAAAGGAACACTGCGTTAACGAGGAACTAGTCCCTTCAAGATTTAATTCTAGTTGGTGTTCGTTATGTTTCTTTGCTACATAGAACAGTGGTTATGTCTAATTTTTAAACATTACTCAACGGAAGACTACGGTAAACTATTCTTCTCTGCTGCTCTTGTACTTAGTTTGGTACACCTAAAACCACTGTTCAATCACTTCACTGCAAATTTAACACTATTCTGCAATTGAAGTTCCATTTTCATGCTACTATCTTGCTTTGTGTTCTGTTTCTCAAAATAAGTGGTGATCAAGAGAGAGAGTGTTGATTGTGTGTAGTTCTGAACTTCTGTTTCCTTGCAGAAAAAGAAGAATGAGTTTCCTGATGAGAATTCTCACATAGCATATAAATCAGTGTAACAGTTCCAGGGAAAAAGAACATCGAAACCACAAGATTTTGACTCATTGATTTGAAGCAAATGTACATGAGTATGCTTAAACAGCACCGCAAAAATCACAATGAAATACACATTTTTCTTAACTTACTGAATTTATTTGTGTGGGGGTAGGAGTACAATTCAAACAATTTAGAAGTATAAATTTACAATGATCAATTTTTTCTTCTTTTCTGTATCTCTAATTACAAATTATTCTTCCTTTTTTAGCACCTTGTAAACTCCTTCCAGCTACTCACATAGCCCGATTGATTAAGCTGAAATTGCTGCATAAATCATTCCCAGGAATGCAGTGAATGAAATCACTTCCATCCACTTGATTTGATGGCTTAAGCTGTGAATTGTACACCTCACTGGTTGAACTGTGAATTAAACTATTATGATACTCTTCACCAAAGTTCCCTTCCAACAACTGCATTATAGCTTCTTGGAAAGATGAGTTTTGATCAAACATATTTCCCAATACCAAAGAATCATCAGAATTCACTGAGCCTGCACCATTTACTTGATCCTCTGAAAGCCACTCAGAAAATAAGAGTTTTGGCAGTGAACTCTGACAAGCCTCTTTGGAAAAATCATAGCTTTGTGAGAAAAAGTTATCAGAGTGTGTTGCTGGTTTTTCCATGTTTTGTAGCAATGCATAACTTGGATCTTGAGTTGCAAGTTTCTGTGGAGAGAGTGAATTTTCCACTGTGTCTGAACTTGAAGAAGCATGCTGAATTTGTTTCTCAGATTCCATTTCCTTAGTTTTCATCACTTTCTTCTTCAGATATGAATGCCAGTAATTCTTTATCTCATTATCAGTTCTTCCTGGTAAATGCTGTGCTATTTGAGACCACCTGACCAATATAACAACTTTTTCAGCAATTTATATTAATAAAATAAAAATATTTTATGAAAGAAATAGGAAAATGCAAAAGTTCTACCTATAAAGCTTTGTTTTGAAGAGTTGAAAGCAATGAAAGATGTCAAACATGGTTGATGTTGACTTTGTTTTATAAAATTGGGGAATGAAGCCATGATACATAAATTAAAGTAGTTTATAGTAGGAAAAAAAGAAACAAAGTTTTCTATTTTTAATTTATCTTATTTATAAATTAAAAAAAATAAAACTATATCAATCTTTGAATTTTTAAGATCACAATGTCCTTTAAACTATTTTTAAATACCCCCCACAATTATAAAGAATAATTCCGTATCAAAACAAACATGAGGAAAGAATACACAAGCATATTTGCTTGTAAAATATTTAATAAACTGTTAATAATGTATGATGGCGACGACTAAAACAATTAATATTGGAAAATTTTAATTTAAATTAGGTGAAGGGAAAATAAAATACTAGAAAAATTGTCTTTCTATGTGCACATTCTCTTCTCTCTCTCTTTTAAAAATGGAATTTGTTAACCATGCCAGTTCATGGTTTGACCAACCTATCATTTTTTTTTTCCTTTTGGTAGTATTTTAAATAGGACCCAATTGCTTCCACAAAATATTAAAAAAACATTAAATATAAATAGCTAGCTGGCTTATCCAATTACAATGTTTAACTTAATGCCTCGAAAAAAGTTAGAAGAAAAAAAAATGTTTATCTTGACTTGTCAATTTGCACTAATTATTAGGTAGATAAGTTATTGTCGTTATTCTAACTAAAATATCACAGAAGTTACTTATTTTACTTCAAAGTTGCAAGTAAACTTGAAATCATTATAATTAATGAAAAATTAATGTTCAGCTTTTTGCTTACTTGTTCCCTAACATGTGGTGAAGAGCCATGATTGTATCTTCTTCATGTTTGCTGAAAACCCCTCTCTTCAATCCAGGTCTCAGGTAGTTAATCCATCTTAGTCGGCAACTTTTTCCATTTCTTTGCAAGCCTAGAAATTTAAGTAAAGTTAGGGACTAAACATGAAATAAAATAAATACAAACTTACCCTTTATAAATATTGCAAAAATAAACCATATTAAAAGTTATACTGCATCTTCTTCGCTTAAACTTTGAGTTTTACTGGTAAAGTATAATGTTGACTCAAAATGCCTTTCTAATTAGTTATATAAAACATAGAAGTTTGCTACTCAGAAGCATTAAAAAGGCTTAGGTTGTCTCAATGAAGATTCTGAACTTTTAATACCACATTTCAACTCTTGTAATTTGAAATTTGCTTCTGCTAAAGAATGTCTGAACTCTTTCTTAAACTTTTAATACACTTCACTAGACCTGTCAAATTTGTTACTGCCACAAAGACAATCAAGAATGTCCCCATTTCAACTTGGTCACTAGCATTATATTTGGGAAAAATTTACTGGGATGACAGATGCAAAATTTCGATTCACATAAAAGGTTAACATCGTTTTTCGTCCAAAAATTAATAAATTTATAAATTTTTTTATATATATATTATTGTATTTTTCCATCTTTACTGAACGTGAGATTTAGTGATGGGAATCCAAATATGAGTCTCACTTCCACGTTAGGTAAAAATGAAAAAGTGAAACAATATATAAAGATAACTCATAAATTTATTATCTTACGGTTTTAGATTAAGAGTGGTGTCAATTTCTTATATAATTATACTCAAGTATCATTAGTATTATATTTTCCCGGTCGACCTTTCCTTCTAAAGACATAACCCTTAGCTTCATACTTGAATTGCCCAAAACTAACTTAATCTAAATGAAAAAAGTTCAACTAAGAGAAACCAGTGAATGCTCCTTAATTTGAAAGGATCATGAATATGTTACTGATGTGAAGGATAAAGGATCATAGGGAATGAAAAGGGTCTCACCTGCCTTAATGGGGACAGAGCTCCAGCATCCATGACCATGCTTAAGGATATGGTTTCTGAGTTTATTATCTTCTTCAGGTGACCATAACCCTTTTCTGTATTTTGGTTTTGCTTTTTCCAGTGTCTGCTTTTCCATTTTTCCTCTTTCTCTTTTTTTGTCAGAATTTGAGAGTTCAATGTAAGATTGGTTTCCCATGAACTAAAGAGAGAATAAAAGAAAATAGAGAAGAGAGAATATTTGGCATTGAAATAGTGCAGAAGCAGACTGATATATAATGCAATACACAGGTGTGATTGTGCAGTACATGTTCATAATTTATGGCAAAAATAAAGAGTTGAAACTTGGAAGCAGAATAAACAAATATATGTAAACCAAGTACATGAAAACCCTTCATAAATGATAACATAAAAAAATATATTGTATTGTATGAAACTATTTCTATTTCTACCTCAATAGAAATTGGAAATTGTTGGATTAGTTTTGTACCATAGGTATCACTGTTTTTGTCAATTTTTTCGGCCTCAATCATTCATCAAAATAAGTATACACCACAGTTCAAAACCCCCCAAATGCAACATGATTATTTTTTTTGAATGGCCATTTTTAAACTTGTTTATTTGCAGGTTCTTTTAAAGAAATCATTGTCCTGGTCATTTAATTAAGCCTTCACCAGGTATTTTAATGTCTAGTTTCTTTTCTTACCTGATATCAAAATCTTATTCTAAGCAAAAGCCCTTGTTGAAGATAGAGAAGAATCTTCAAACTCCATCTACATCTTAAATTTATCTAGTTGATGCAAAATTTGTCTCCTTTAAAAATGGAGAGGAGACCTTTTTTTTTTTCCGGAGCCTGAACAATTTCGAGGCTTAATTAAGTAAACATTTGCCTACACATTCTCCATGATCTCCACCAGCACTTAGCATAATATTGTATATTGCAAAAATAATTATATAGATTTTCTTTAAATGAACTTTTCTACAAACTCTTACGACAACAAAAAGAACTAAAATTAATTTGTATGTAAAAAAAATAAGATAAAGTTTTAAGGAAATTGTTGTTTTTCTTTTTAATTTTGAGAAAAGAATATTTCAAAAATTTTCTTGTAAGTGTATTTTAAGCCGTTTAAATAGACATCTTATTCAATTGAAAAATTATGTTTTGACTTCCATCTTTTTATTCTCATCCTTTATTTTCTAACGTGACTTAGTATGAGTCATTGATTATTTTAAAGAAAAAAATGATGATGCGTTAATCAATGACTCATACTAAGTCACGTCAAGAAATAAAAAATGGAAGTTTGAAAATGGAAGTCATAGTATCATTTTCCTATTCATGTTTATTATTTCTTAAAGTCTTATTAAAGCCGAATCTTGTTTTTGCTTTCGCATTTCCCTTGTAAGTATGTTAACAACTATATTTTTTACCGGTGTCGGATAGTAGAATTGGATAGTATATCTTCCTTAGTTTGGAAGACATGAGAAATGAAGAAAAAGGCCAAATTAGGTTAACATAGTTGATAGAATATGATTAATTATAGGACTAGAAATGAACGTGCAGCTATGGAACACGGTGGCAGAAAGAAAGAGACAAGTGTATTTGGTATAAAGAAATTCCTCCATTCTTTATACAAACATCAAAATCAAAAATATTATGACAAAGTTAATGGTGCTAAGGAAACCAGTGTTTCTCATCCATCATTGGATATGATGTATGCAGGTGAAGACATAAATACCAGCTCCTACAAATAAGTTATTACACAAGAATAATGTTATGCTAGCCAGTGATTTGACTATGCATTCATAATTGCTAGTTACAAAAAAGTTTATGATTATTTTATCCACCATCATTGTAAAAAAATATTAAATAATAATTAATTTAGATATCACAAATAATTAATCATTATATCATTATATTGACTAACTAAGTTATACACCATTTTAAAAACTAAATATTTTTTAGTTAAAAATGTTTTTATTGAACTTTGATGCAAAATTTAAATTTGTCCACGTCCAAAATTTTGATATATTTTAAAAATGAATGTATATAATATTTTAAACTCAATATATAATTATTTTTAACATGTCAAACATGTTTTCCAACTAATATTGAAGGCGAAACATGTTGGTGTAAACAACTCAAATACTAATATGAAACGTGTTTGGTACATAAAAAAAATTTAATGTAATTAGGTTAAAAAATTATATCCATTTATTTTTAAAGTTTGATAATCAAAATGTATTAAAGTTTCAGACAAGGATAAATTTCAATTTCATTTAAAATTTAGAAACTAAAAATATATTTAATAAAAAAAAATTATATCTGAAATAATTTAAACGTTATTTAATGATTTGTAGTGTTTAATTTATGCAAGCCCAATATATTGTATGATTGAAATGTTGCGTTTTATAATTTTTAAAAGGTTTAATTATGCCTTTGGTCCCCATTTTGGAGTCAAAATCTCAAAATGGTACCCAAATGTTTAAAAGTCTCAAAATGGTCCCCTTTTTTGTTGAAACGTCTCATGTTTGCCCTTGCCGTTAAGTCAACGTTGACGCCGTTAGAGGGAGTGCCACGTGTCAGTTCCTCGATTTTTTTAATTTTTTTATTAATTTTTTTTTGAATTTTTTTTTTATTTTTAATTTTTTTTTTGAATTTTTTTAAAAAAATCAAAAAATTGCCACGTGTCAAGCTGTCATCGTGCCACGTGGCAGTGACAGTGACACGTGTCAGTATTACGCCACGTGTCATTTTCTTAGTCTCAATTTGGTCCCTTTATTTTAATTTGTCTCAATTTAGTCCCAATTTTTTGTAAAAAGAAGTAATTTTGTCCCCCTTCAAATTGAAACAAAATTTAATTTTATATAAATGTTATACCAATATTTTTATTAAATTTGATATTTTTATTCAAATTGATATTTTTATTATATATTTTTAACATAGCTAAGTTTAGTTAAAATTATGTTTCACATTCAACTTTACTTAAAATTGTTTTCAAATTTTAAATTTATATGTGTTTTATTGTAACATGAACTAGGTAATTTATGATTTTTTTTTCTATTAACATTATTTTCTATTAACAACTTTTAAACCATTTTAAATAAAGTTCAATGTAAAATATTAATTAAATGAACTTAATTTGGTTAACAATATTTACTTGAAATATCAATTTTGATGGAAATATTTGTGTACATTTATACAGAAATTAAATTTGATTTCAATTTGGAGAGGGACAAAATTGCTCCATTTTTACAAAAATTGGGACTAAATTGAGACAAATTAAAATAAAGGAACCAAATTGAGACTAAGAAAATGACACGTGACGTAATACTGACACGTGTCACTGTCACTGCCACGTGGCACGATGACAGCTTGACACGTGGCAATTTTTTTAATTTTTTTAAAAAAATTCAAAAAAAAAACTAAAAAAAAAAATTCAAAAAAAAATTAATAAAAAAATTCAAAAAATCGAGGAACTGACACGTGGCACTCCCTCTAACGGCGTCAACGTTGACTTAACGGCAAGGGCAAACGTGAGACGTTTCAACAAAAAAGGGGACCATTTTGAGACTTTTAAACATTTGGGTACCATTTTGAGATTTTGACTCCAAAATGGGGACCAAAGGCATAATTAAACCTTTTTAAAACGTATTGTCTCGCTTTGTTGAGGTTGTATGGCATTGGTATATATATGTTTCTTAGCTAAGTTATTGTGAAGTAGTAGGTTTTTGTTTTCATTTCTTTAAATAATAAGGCACATGAGTCTTATTTTAAGAGAATTATTAAGACGCACGAGTCAAGAAATTTGCTACAAGTCAAATATTAATCACGATTTGTTTACGTTTTATATATAACACGCATTCTATTTCATAGTCTAAGGAGTTCATTGGCATACTTTTCTAATATTTAACAATTGTTTTCAATTTAACATTTAGTAGTGTCTGTTTAACATATTTAAAAATGTGTTTTTAAAGAACGTTTATGCTTTTACAGGTTTCTTAAAAACAAAATATACGTATTTTTTATTGCATTCAAAAAAGTATTTTAATTATGTTTTTCTTAAAATAAGAACAATTGTATGTAAGAAAAAGGTAAAATAATCAATGCTTGTATATTTTGAGTCCTAAGATTGTAATTACTGTATTATCCTTTTTATTAATCTAGGTGTCTCTGGTCTTTCCACAGGACCACTAAGAGTTAAAAAAATATTTTATATTAGATTTTTCACTCTATGAATTTGTGTTAATTAGAAAGTTCTTATTTTACAGGTTCTTTTCTAATCGTAATATTATGATCAGTAATTACGTGTTTATGAAGCTTAAAATGATAAAAAACCTCATTAACTTTATATTACAAAGCTTAAAATAAATAATCATTTGATAGCCACAAGCGAGAGTTTTACTATTAATTTTTAGAATAAAACATTCAAATAAAATTACAATATATTTGAAAAAAGAAGCTAGTTTATTTTGGATTCAAAATCAACTCTTAAAATTTCTAGGTAATTCTTCCCTGAACAACCATCTCAGTTTGATGCATTGTGATTGCCATAGGATATAAAAGATAGTAACTCGTTAATTATGTATTATGTGAAAATTGTTAGGCATCTGAGACACGACACTATAAAAAAATGTTTCATTAGTAACTAATTGTAGTGACCAAAAGTTGTTAATTACTATAATTACTAATTTAGATACAAGTTTACAAAGTAAAAAAATTATTGGTTACTAAAATAGTTATTATTATGAATAAAAAATTATAATTGGTCACTAAATTGATTTTTAAAATTAGTTACCATAATTTTGGCTACCAAAGAAAACTGGTCACTAAAAATTAGCTACCTAAATTTTGGCTACCAAAATAACTTAGTTATTAAATTGCTTTTTAATTAATTAATTAATGACAGATTTAGTAACCAATTATAATTTTTTATTTATATTAGTGACTATTTTAGTAATCAATAAATTTTAATTTTGTAAATTGATATCTAAATTAGTCACTATAGTAACTAACAACTTTTAGTCACTAAAATTAGTTATTAATAAGACATTTTCTTGTAGTGCGATAAAACAATAAATAAAAAAGGAGTGTAACATTGTTGAGTATTCTTAGAAGAACCAAAATATCTTTATAAGATCAACATATAATTCTACTTGATTTTTAATTGCTTATCTTAATTTTAGCTGTCAGAATGACTTTTTTACAATTCATTACTTGGGATAATGTGTTACAATGACATTTTGACTTTCAAATCTATGAAATTAATAAATATATAATAACAAATACTATCTACTTCGTAAATGTCAACTTAATTATAATATTCGAAAATTATTTATAATATTTGAATGATTTTTTATCGCGACGAACTTAGATTAACTTTATTAAAAAATATTTGTACAAAAATATATAGTTAGATCAAAACTTTACCCACACCATTGTCATTCACATGCAACTTTAAATTGCATTATGTTTGTTATTCAACTTTAAAAGTATGAAAAGTTGGAAATTTTATTTTGCATTATTATGGTAAGAATAATCATCATTTGACTACCATATTGTTACTACTTCGAGCTTATTTGGCTTTGATTTTTGAATTTAATGGCCAGGTTACGTGGCTTTTATTTTTGAAATGAATTTTTTTAAAATTAATAAGCAGTATGGCAGGAAGAACCTCTGGGGAAGTGCGGTTTCTCACACCTTCAAAGTTTCGATTTTTTTTTTCTCTTTCGCTTATTCGTTTCTGCAGTTCTCCTTCTCTTTCTCCTTCTACTATGACGTTTGTGTTCATGCATTCTGAGTGAAGTAAATCTAAAGCAAAGGAAATGGAAATTAGTTGTCTGTGGTGAGAAGAAGGAATAGCAGAGGAACATAGGTGTCTGCGGTGAGAAAAAGGAATGGTAGAGGAAAGGAATGACAGAGGAACATAGGGTTTGTTGACCATAAAATGTCTTTATATAATTGTGTGATGGTAAAATTACATTTTTTAGAATGAATTAGAAAATAAAAATAATTATAAAAATCATTAAAATAATATTTTACATTGTAAAAGTAAATAAATAACAATATTAAAAACTGAAAATTATCGATTGTGAGTTTTAGTGTGACATTTAATTTAAATAGAATAATTCTATTAAATAAAATGTTGCATAATTATAATATAAAACTAAGTACACAATAGGAAGTATATAAGTATTAACTATTATAATATCAATAACATACTAAAAAGAAGGTTAAGGCACAAAACAATGTCAATGACATAATTAATAAGAGCAACAATTCAAACTGAAATTTGCTCGCAGAGCAAGAAATTACAAATAATATTGTTCTTCAAAAGGGATTCAATGGTGAGTCAAAATCCAACACAAGGGTTAGACTACACAGCAGCATCCTCATTTGCATGGTAACCACTAGGAATTTTCACATCTGTTCACACCAAATAATTGATGATCATTGCAAAAAGGAAAAGCCATACAAAAAACACAACACAAAGAGAAAGGGTAAATTAGAGTAAAAATATTTTTTATCATTATTGAGCAAGCAGATATTTAAAACAGATTATAAACACGCAAAACAATAGGCACTCAAACATGTAATAGCAAACAATAGGATGATAAGTGCCAAAATTCAGTAAAGATTCATAACAAACTCTGGCACTTATGCTTTAAATTTGTGTTCATTTCATATTGATTCTCCCTAAACCTAAGTTTCAATCACATGCTTCCAAGTTTTGACTTAAAGAAATCATTTGATCCTATTTTGTGTGTTTTTCAGGAAAGATTAAAGAGAACTCAAGAAGAGTGAAGGAGAAAGTAAGAAATAGAGAAAATAAGGAAAGAATGCTGTCAAGGTCGCTCAAATTTAAGCAGGCTCGCTTAAGCTAAAGGCCACAACCGCCATTCTCGCTTAAGCGAGCAAACTCTCGCTTAAGCGAGAGTTCGTGCAGTGGAGAACCACCTTTGCCGCCATTCTCGCCCAAGCGAGTTCAGAGACCGCCATTCTCGCCTAAGCGAGATCCTTTCTTCAGCTTGAAGTACCCTTCTCGCTTAAGCGAGATGTTGGCTTCAGCACATCTCGCCCAAGCGAGAGGCTTTCTTTGGAATGAAGAATGCTGTCTCGCTCAAGCGAGACTGAGGTAGCTTGAGCGAGACTTCGTGGGTATATATGTTTTGGAGGTTCAGAACATCGGGGAGCTTGGAGATTTTGGAGAGAAAACTGCAGAATTGCTGGAGCTGTGACCACGAGCTACACAGAGTTCACATTTTCTTCTTCTTCTTCTTAGTTCATAGGATTATGTTGGCTACCATGAGTAGCTAATCTGCTCCGTGGGATTGAATGTAATCTACTCGAACTTGGATATAATCTGGTGATATTTATATATAGCATTTCTGTTTTATTCAGTATTGGTATTATTGTTCTACTCTTAATGCTTACTTCTATCTGATCAATAGATGTTTTGATTTTGATTTTTAGATCTGACTGGAAAGTATTTCTGAAAATCTGATTTGAACAATGATACTTGATATACTGTGATGCTAGGAATAGATCTTAATATATCAATTGCTTTTAACACTCGATCGTAATGCTGGATAGTTTGTTGAATATGTGAGGAATCAATATTTCAGGAAACTAATCTTATGAATTTTATACGCGAGGAATCGATATAAATGATTTTTGAGTGTGCATCAATATTGGTATTTTCAGATGTTATATATATTATATTCATCCAGATTACAGACAAGGGAGATAGATGAAATTCAATCCCAGTTTCTTTTACTGTATTTTTCTAAACTTTTCCGCTTTTACTGTATTAATTTCATGCAATCGTTAATGTCAACTCAAATTAAAATCTTTGTATATACATGCTGATCGAGATAATTAGTTATTTTAACTGAATCCGTTCCTCGTGGGTTCGACACTCTTACTTCAAATCATTATACTACAGTTGACTTTTGGTACGCTTGCCAAGAGACCAACAAGTATTTTTGGCGCCGTTGCCGGGGAACGGTGTTCTTTTGAAATTTCTAGTTATCTCATCCAGTTTTGTGTATATTTTTCTTTATTAGAGAGCTTATTAAATTTTTCCTTTGTACTAATCCTTGCTTGAGCTGTTTGATTTATGCTTTTAAGAGGTCAGGTTCCTGAAGATCAATTATCATTTGACCCAGAAATAGAAAAGACAGCTAGAAGGAACAGAGGCAAAAGCAAAAAGAAGCAAGGAAAGACAAGGGAAGAATCTTCCAGTACTTCCATCACACCTCAATCAGAAAACATGGAGGATCAAAGACCAGCTCCAGCCAGGAAGACACTTGGAGACTATGCTATGCAACAAGGGCCGAGATATTTTTCTAGCATAGCAATACCATCCACCACTAAAACTCTGGAGATGAAGCCAGCTTTCCTCAGTTTGATTAGTTCTCATCAATTCACTGGAATGGATAATGAAGATCCATACACTCACCTTTCTACATTCTATGAATTGATAGGAACCATGGGCTTTCAAGCAGGAGATCTTGAGCATGTGTACATGCGTTTATTTCCTTTTTCTTTGGCAGGTAAAGCAAAGGAATGGCTTAAGTCACATCCCAATCAGAGTTTGAACAGCTGGAAGGATGTTGAGGAGAAATTCTTGAACAGATTCTTTCCACCATCTCGCTACATCAAAGCTAAAGCTGATATTTCAACGTTTAGGCAAGGACCAGATGAACCATTCTGTGAAGCTTGGGAGCGGTTCAATTCCTTATTGAGGAAATGCCCAAATCACGGATTTGAGGATATTGCTCAGTTGAACATATTCTGTAATGGTCTGAGGCCTGACACCAAGATGATATTAGATGCAGCAGCAGGTGGAACAATGATGAGTGTAGATGCGGAGCAAGCAACAAGAATCATTGAGGCATTAGCATCCACAGATCATCAAGCTCAGCATAATAGACAAACTGTTCAGAGGAAGGGAGTGCTTGATCTTAGTACTACAGATGCGATCTTAGCTCAGAATAAGATTCTGACTCAACAGATTGAAGCACTGACGAAGCAGATGTCTAAATTACCAGAGCAGTTGCAAGTTGTGCAATCTTCTCCTAGTCAACAACCCATGAGATGTGACTTCTGTGGAGGAGATCATCCAAATGGTCATTGTTCTTATCAGAGTAGCTCACAAGGAGAAGTTCAATATGTGAGCAACCAAGGAAGACCAGGTAATTTCTCCAACAATAATAACTTTTCACAGGGGTGGAGAAACAATCCAAATCAGAACTTTGGATGGAAGCAAGATGCTGGTCCTTCAAACAGACAACCTCCTTATCAACAACAACAACAACATTATCCTTCGGTGCATGACAGAACATCTAAACTGGAGGATACTTTGGAAAAGTTTATGCAAGCTTCTTTGACCAATCAGAAGAATACAGAAGCTTCAATCAGAAATCTCGAAACACAGGTTGGACAGTTGGCGAAACAATTATCAGATCAGCAGACAAGTCAATTTTCAGCCAACACACAGACTAATCCCAAGGAGCATTGTAAATCTATTACCACCCGAAGTGGTAAAGTTGTGGGAAGAGGGATTGGAGACAACCTGGGTGTAGAGGAGGAGGTGTTGGAGAAAAAAGAGAGAGAGAATGAAAAAAATGAGTGTGAGGGAGAGGAAGAACAAAATAAAAGAGAGTTTGTAAATAGAAGAGAAGAAAAAGAAGAAAAAAATAAAAGTGAGGAGAAAAAGAGGGAGAAGGGTGAGAAACAGGTGCCTCAGTTGAAGAGCCTACCATACCCTCAAAATCCCTCCAAAAAAGACAAGGAAAGGCAGTTTGCAAGATTCATGGACATTTTCAAGCGACTGCAGATTAACATCCCTTTTGTGGAAGCTATGGAGCAGATGCCGACATATGCAAAATTCATGAAAGAGCTTCTAACAAAGAAAAGAAAATTTTCTGAAGAGACAGTGGAGCTTGAAGCAGGGTGTAGTGCTATAATTCAGAAGTCACTACCTCAGAAATCTAAAGACCCTGGGAGCTTCACTATTCCAGTTACAATCGGGACATTACCGGTAGGAAAGGCATTGCTTGATCTGGGTGCCAGTATAAATCTGATGCCTTTATCTATGCTAAAGAGAATAGGAGATCTGGAAGTGAGGCCTACACGGATGACATTACAGCTAGCTGACAGATCCATGAAGTATCCCTATGGTGTGGCAGAGGATGTCTTGGTTAAGGTTGACAAATTCATGTTCCCAGTTGATTTTGTAGTAATGGATATTGAGGAAGACACTGAAGTTCCTCTAATACTGGGAAGACCTTTCATGAAGACGGCCAAGGTCATTATTGACGTTGATGATGGCAAATTAAAGGTCAGGGTGCAAGATGATGAAGTCAACTTTAATGTATTTGAAGCAATGCAGCACCCAAAGGACAAGCAACAATGCTTCAGGATGGATGTGATAGATGAACTTTTTCTAACATCCAGGAAGCAATTAGCAAAGGCAAGCCCATTAGAAAAAGCTTTGATTGGTGCTTGTGACGATCTGGAGGAAGATGAAGAAAAGGAAGTTGATGAATACCTAACACATCTGAATTCAGCAAAAGAAATTGAATCAAATATACAGCAGGAGAAATTGCAACAAGAAAATAGAACTGAAAGTCAGAAGCTGGAGCTAAAGGTATTACCTCCTCATTTAAAATATGTTTTTCTTGCAGATGGAGGTAACAAACCAGTGGTGATTAGTAGTGCTTTAACGGCTTCTGAAGAAGAAAAGCTGATTTCAGTTCTTAAAGCCAACGAGGGTGCAATAGGTTGGACTTTATCTGATCTTAAAGGAATTAGTCCATCCTACTGTATGCACAGAATTCATATGGAGCAAGACTACAAGCCTGTAGCACAGCCTCAGCGGCGATTGAATCCAACCATGAAAGAGGTGGTTAAGAAAGAAGTAATGAAGTTGCTTGATGCAGGTATGATCTATCCAATATCCGACAGTGCCTGGGTCAGCCCGGTCCAGGTAGTTCCAAAAAAAGGAGGTATGACTGTTATTTGTAATGATAAAAATGAATTAATTCCTACTAGAACAGTCACAGGTTGGAGAATGTGTATAGATTATAGAAAATTAAATCAGGCCACTAGGAAAGATCATTTTCCTTTACCTTTCATGGATCAAATGCTAGAAAGGTTAGCAGGGCAAGCTTTCTATTGTTTTCTGGATGGATATTCTGGTTATAATCAAATTGCAGTGGATCCAGAAGACCAAGAAAAAACTGCTTTTACTTGTCCTTTTGGTGTGTTTGCTTACAGGAAAATGCCGTTTGGATTGTGTAACGCACCAGCAACCTTTCAACGATGCATGCTTGCAATTTTCTCGGACTTGGTGGAAAAATGCATAGAAGTCTTTATGGACGACTTCTCTGTATTTGGGGCTTCATTTGATCAATGCCTAGAAAACTTAAACACCGTACTGAAGCGGTGTGTTGATACCAATCTGGTTTTGAATTGGGAAAAGTGCCATTTTATGGTAACTGAAGGTGTGGTGCTGGGTCACAAAATCTCTGCCAAAGGTATTGAAGTTGATAAAGCTAAAGTGGAGATCATTGAAAAGCTGCCACCACCCAAAAATGTAAAGGGTATCAGGAGTTTTCTAGGCCATGCTGGGTTCTACAGACGATTCATCAAAGATTTCTCCAAAATTGCCAAACCACTCAGCAATCTGCTCAACAAGGATACACCTTTTAATTTTGATGTTGAATGTTTGCATGCATTTGAATTGTTAAAACAGAAATTGGTCTCAGCTCCTGTGATAATTGCTCCTGATTGGAATTTAGGCTTTGAGTTAATGTGTGATGCAAGTGACTATGCCATAGGAGCAGTTTTAGGACAGAGGAAATCCAAAGTTTTTCATGCTATACACTATGCTAGCAAAGTCCTTAATGAAGCTCAAATTAATTATGCAACAACTGAAAAGGAATTGCTAGCTATAGTTTATGCATTGGAAAAATTTAGAGCATATTTGATTGGTTCATCTGTCACTGTATATACTGATCATGCTGCAATTAAATATTTGTTAACCAAATCTGATTCAAAACCAAGACTAATTAGATGGATCTTATTGTTGCAGGAATTTGATTTGGTGATCAAGGACAAAAAGGGAAGTGAAAACTTTGTAGCTGATCATCTGTCTAGATTGGTTAATACTGAGGTGACCAACACTCAATCAGAGGTGCAGGAGGAGTTTCCTGATGAAAAATTGATGATGGTGCAAGAAAGGCCATGGTTTGCTGACATGGCAAATTTCAAAGCTGCAGGTGTTACACCTGAAGATCTTAGTTGGCACCAGAAGAGGAAATTCCTGAGAGATGCACACCAATATGTGTGGGATGATCCTCATTTGTTCAAAATTGGAGCTGATCAATTGTT
This sequence comes from Vigna unguiculata, assembly GCF_037176805.1. NCBI lineage: Eukaryota > Viridiplantae > Streptophyta > Magnoliopsida > Fabales > Fabaceae > Vigna > Vigna unguiculata. Next base: position 44,601,659 of record NC_140795.1, on the reverse strand, counting down.
GAGAAGGTGTGTATCCGATGATGAGGCAAAAAGCATTCTGTGGCACTGTCATAGTTCCCCATATGGAGGACATTTTAATGGAGAGAGGACAGCTGCAAAAGTCCTCCAGTCTGGATTTTATTGGCCCACCTTATTCAAAGACGCACACAAATATGTGCAACACTGCAATAGCTGTCAGAGAATAGGGGGAATCTCAAAAAGACATGAAATGCCACTGAATATCATTTTAGAGGTTGAGGCTTTTGATTGTTGGGGAATTGACTTTGTGGGACCACTGCCATCTTCTTTCTCAAATGAATACATTTTGGTGGCAGTTGATTACGTGACAAAGTGGGTTGAAGCAGTAGCAGCTCCTAAGGCTGATGCCAAAACTGTAATCAAATTTCTCAAGCGGAACATCTTTTGCAGGTTTGGTACTCCAAGAGTGTTGATTAGTGATGGTGGTTCACACTTTTGCAATGCTCAACTTCAGAAATGTTTGGAACACTATGGAGTGCGGCACAAAATTGCATCACCTTATCATCCACAGACCAATGGACAAGCGGAGGTGTCAAACAGGGAAATCAAGCGTATTCTAGAGAAGACTGTGGCATCTTCAAGAAAAGATTGGTCAATGAAGTTGGATGATGCACTCTGGGCTTACAGAACTGCTTATAAATCTCCCACAGGTTTATCCCCATTCCAGCTGGTATATGGTAAGTCATGTCACTTACCGGTTGAACTGGAGCACAAGGCATTCTGGGCCTTGAAATTCTTGAATTTTGATTCAAAGGCAGCAGGAGAAAAGAGAAAACTACAGCTGCAAGAATTGGAAGAAATGAGACTCAGCGCTTATGAGTCCTCTAAGCTCTACAAGGAAAAGATGAAAGCGTATCATGACAAGAAAATTCTCAAAAGAGAATTTTATCCTGGTCAATCAGTGTTATTATTCAATTCCAGGTTGAGGCTATTCCCTGGAAAGCTAAAATCAAAGTGGTCAGGACCATTTCTTGTTAAGAATGTGAGACCTTATGGAGCCATTGAACTAGAGGATCCTGAATCTAAAAGAAGTTGGGTTGTAAACGGGCAAAGGTTGAAGCCCTATCTTGGTGGTGAGATTGATAAGCTCGCCACAATCATTCAACTGGATGAACCTTAAATGAAACAGGCGTCAGGCTCGTGACGTTAAACAAGCGCTTCCTGGGAGGCAACCCAGTGTTTTAATTATGTTTTTGCACTTTAATTTCATCTTGTGTGATTAAATATGTTTGTGTATATAAGTATGTGTTGTGTTTAAAATTCTATGTTTGTGTGTAAAAAGGTGAATTTTAGCATCCAATCATCTCAATAAGGCAAACCATGCAATTTTGGTTGTTTTCAAACAAAACTGGTATGTTAAGCATGGGAATGAGTTTTGGTGCCAGAATTGAGATCATCAAATGCTAAAAATTGCCTTGTTTTGGCCAAATTGTGAAATTTGAGTTTAAAAGCTTGATTTTGAGTTTGTTGATGTGAAACCTTTTGGAATGATAAAGAATTGATTGAACTATGGTTTGATGTGTGTTTTCGAGTTATTTGGATTGAAAGGATCATGAATCAAGTGAGGAGAAGTTGAGCAAAAATTTGAGAAGTGGCAAAATCAGAAATTTCCAAAACTGCACAAAATCTCGCCCAAGCTAAACATGTCTCGCTTGGGCGAGATATGCAGAACCTGAACCATTCATTTTTGCTGATATTCTTGCTTAAGCGAGTTGTATCTCGCCTGAGCGAGAATGCCCTGCACCAGGGGTGTTTTGAGCGACAAGCCTCGCCTGGGCGAGACTTTTTATTTTTTCCTCTCACGCTCATCTCGCTTAAGCGAGAATGGCTCGCTTAAGCGAGAATTCGCGTTTAAGCGAGGGACAGTGGCTGATTTGCTCACTTTCTCACTTCTCTCCAAACCCTCGCTCACCTTCTTCTTCCTCAGTTTTGAGCGCGCCCTCACTCACTCAAAGTTCTGCATTTTAACTCACAAATTTTGTCTCCCTGTACTAATTTCCTTTCAAGGTAAGTTCTATTTCTCATTCTCTTCAATTTCACCAAGCATAATCACGTTTTTGCTCTTGTAAACCCTAGGTAGTATCCATGCTATAATCTGATGCGTTTTCTGTTTATACTGTGGGGTTTAGTTTGAATTGATGCTGAAATTGAAAAATGTGAGTTGCTTATGGTTGAATTGTTTCAAAATTTTTCACCATTTGAAGATGCACTCCATGTGTTTGATAAAATGCTCTACTTAAAATGCCATGTTAAAATTGTTCTTGTTTGTGATTGGTTAGTGAATTAAGCTAAATTGGTCATGTTTTTGGTGGGTTAATTCTCATACTTGCAGGTCAATGGCTAGAACGAAGACAACAGCTAAACATCCCGTTACTGAACCGAGCAAAGGGAAAAGGAGAAGACATGCAAGTAGCTCTTCTTCTCCTGAAAGGCCAATAATCAACCGTTTTAGAGATCCAAAAAGAGAAGAACGTTATGAAAAGATAAAGAACTGGGTCTTTATCAAGGAAAGAAAGGTGGTTCTACTTCCAGATGAATATGATCCTTTCTTGAATGGCCTTATCAGGAGAAACTGGATGAAGTTGGCTGACCCGCTTCCCAAATTTGACCCAGAAATTGTCAGGGAATTCTATGTGAATGCTTACTCTGAGGACAATCCTGGTGAAAAAAGATCAAAAGTTAGGGGGAGGTGGATAAACTATGATAGAGCAGCCATCAGTGAGTTTCTTGGTAACCCACTACCTTTACAACCAGGGCAACGCTGTGACTTCACAACAAGAAGGAGGAGTCATGAAGCTTATGACGAAAATGCAGTGGCCCTCCTTATATGCGCTGCAAATCGATCCTATCAAGTCGGACCCACTGGAAATCCTCTTAGAATTCTGAGAGGGGATATGAAAACCTTGGCTCAAGTCTGGACCACATTCCTACTTGCCAACATAGTGCCCATTGGCCACGTGTCAGACTTGAACGTACCTAGATGTCATCTCCTTTATCACATAATGAGGGAGGATCTCACTGTTGACGTCGCTACAATTATATCTGAAGAGATCCACAAATTTGTGAGATACGAAGTCAACAGTAGGAATGACAAGGCAAAAGGTGCTTTGGGTTTTCCGGCCTTGATCACAGCTCTTTTCCAGGAACAAGGGGTGGAGGTAGAACTAACTGAGAAGATAAGACCATCAATTACCAAGAAATTCATTGAACATTTCTGTACTCATCCAGAGGACTTGGAGCAGCAAGAAGAGCCCCAGCTGGACCAACAAGCTGAAGATCACCCAGCTGCAGAACAACCAGCCAGAGAAGAACAACAAACAGGGCCTACACAGCAACCTCAACTCAACATGAATAATGAGTTGCTTGAGCAGATGAGATATCTGAGGTTGCAGATGGAGCACACTCACCAGCAGAATGCTTCCATTCATAGAGGACAACTCCACCTTCAGGAGTACCTCTATCACAACGTCAGAGGACCATACCCAGGCATGACTCCACCAGATTTTTTCACTTATCTACAGTGGCCTGGGGACAGTCCAATTTTCCCAGGGGGAGGTGGACCTGATGCTGGTGAGGGACCATCAGGAGCTGCTGATGCAGATGGAGCAAACATCGAGGATGAGATCGATTTTGGAGGAGATTGATCCACATCATCATTCCACCCTTCGAGCTCTATAAATACGGTTCCATTGTTCTTTTTATTTTAGTATTTTTGCAGTATTTAGCAGATGGAGCAAACATCGAGGATGAGATCGATTTTGGAGGAGATTGATCCACATCATCATTCCACCCTTCGAGCTCTATAAATACGGTTCCATTGTTCTTTTTATTTTAGTATTTTTGCAGTATTTATGTAATTACTACTATTTTGCTTTAGTTGTTTGTTATATTTTCTAGTTGCTTAACTGTTTAATTTTACTTTTTGGCCTAGTATTTTGTTATAATATTTAGTTGACAGCTAAAACTTTTTGGGAATCACTTTGAAAATCTTTCTTGAGAAAATTGGTTAAAAAGAAATCTGATTTCAGTAAGTATCCTGAGTCTTGAACAACTGAGTGAACTGAACACAGAGGTGAAAAAGGAAATTTTGGTTGAATTTATAATTAAACAGAATTAGGATATTAGTGCTGCATAGTTAGTCAAGATAATCAGTTGTAACAACAAGTGAGATACCAAGGAAATAAACCAGAAAACCCAGTGAGTGTGTGAATCCTTAAACAGTTTGAGTGTTTTCACTGTTTGTTGACAAATTGATATTGCTTGAGTTTTCATTTGATAACATCACATTTGAAGCATGGAAATGATTAAGGCAATTTTGTTGAAATTATAACTCAGTGCCAAATAGCCAACCTGTAAATAATTATCTTTTGTTGATAGCCCATTTGAGTTTAATTGTTTGAATTATGCACCTTAACCTTAACTTGAATTATTATCCTTTCCCTTTGCACACTTAGGGATAGAGAGCATAGGTGTATTTTTCAACTGTAAGGGTAATTGGTTGGTAGAATTACACTTAAGGAAGAAAAGGACTGAGTATCATAATTCACTCTCTAGTATTGTGTAGGAATGTATATATTGTATATATTTATATTCAAAAAAAAAAAAAAAAAAAAAAAAAAAAAAAAAAAAGGGGAGAGATAAGAGTGAATTATAAATGAAAGAGAAATTTGGTGTATTGAGGTCTGAATTATGAGGAATGGAGAGTAGAATTGGGCTTGAATTGTAGTTATGCTCTCTTTTCTAAATTGTGCTTTTTGTGATCTTGAAAAACCATTATTCTTGAAAGCCTAGCCTCATTACAACCTTGAAAAGACCTTAAGATCCATGCTGATTGTGTGTTTGTGATTGGATTGAAAATGACTAGCAATTTTGATTTGTTCAATTTCAGTGGAAAAATGAGAAAAACACATGCCTGTGAGATTTAAGAGAGAATTTCCTTGGTTAGAATCATTTGTTCTTACAATTGGGTTTTCCTGAAAAATTGGTTGCACTCTTATCCTACTGCTGTTTGATAATTGGACTCACCATTTGCTTCTGATTTTGAATCTGGGGTTTGGAATGCAAAAGTTGTCTGGACAGGAACTGTGAAAATGATTTCTCAATAACCAATTTCAGTTTTAGTTTTGAATGGCTGTTGATTTTGACTTTGCTTGAGGACAAGCAAGATGCTAGGTTGGGGGGAGTTGATAAGTGCCAAAATTCAGTAAAGATTCATAACAAACTCTGGCACTTATGCTTTAAATTTGTGTTCATTTCATATTGATTCTCCCTAAACCTAAGTTTCAATCACATGCTTCCAAGTTTTGACTTAAAGAAATCATTTGATCCTATTTTGTGTGTTTTTCAGGAAAGATTAAAGAGAACTCAAGAAGAGTGAAGGAGAAAGTAAGAAATAGAGAAAATAAGGAAAGAATGCTGTCAAGGTCGCTCAAATTTAAGTAGGCTCGCTTAAGCTAAAGGCCACAACCGCCATTCTCGCTTAAGCGAGCAAACTCTCGCTTAAGCGAGAGTTCGTGCAGTGGAGAACCACCTTTGCCGCCATTCTCGCCCAAGCGAGTTCAGAGACCGCCATTCTCGCCTAAGCGAGATCCTTTCTTCAGCTTGAAGTACCCTTCTCGCTTAAGCGAGATGTTGGCTTCAGCACATCTCGCCCAAGCGAGAGGCTTTCTTTGGAATGAAGAATGCTGTCTCGCTCAAGCGAGACTGAGGTAGCTTGAGCGAGACTTCGTGGGTATATATGTTTTGGAGGTTCAGAACATCGGGGAGCTTGGAGATTTTGGAGAGAAAACTGCAGAATTGCTGGAGCTGTGACCACGAGCTACACAGAGTTCACATTTTCTTCTTCTTCTTCTTAGTTCATAGGATTATGTTGGCTACCATGAGTAGCTAATCTGCTCCGTGGGATTGAATGTAATCTACTCGAACTTGGATATAATCTGGTGATATTTATATATAGCATTTCTGTTTTATTCAGTATTGGTATTATTGTTCTACTCTTAATGCTTACTTCTATCTGATCAATAGATGTTTTGATTTTGATTTTTAGATCTGACTGGAAAGTATTTCTGAAAATCTGATTTGAACAATGATACTTGATATACTGTGATGCTAGGAATAGATCTTAATATATCAATTGCTTTTAACACTCGATCGTAATGCTGGATAGTTTGTTGAATATGTGAGGAATCAATATTTCAGGAAACTAATCTTATGAATTTTATACGCGAGGAATCGATATAAATGATTTTTGAGTGTGCATCAATATTGGTATTTTCAGATGTTATATATATTATATTCATCCAGATTACAGACAAGGGAGATAGATGAAATTCAATCCCAGTTTCTTTTACTGTATTTTTCTAAACTTTTCCGCTTTTACTGTATTAATTTCATGCAATCGTTAATGTCAACTCAAATTAAAATCTTTGTATATACATGCTGATCGAGATAATTAGTTATTTTAACTGAATCCGTTCCTCGTGGGTTCGACACTCTTACTTCAAATCATTATACTACAGTTGACTTTTGGTACGCTTGCCAAGAGACCAACATAGGACTAGAGATGTCAAAATGAATTTCAACCTGTGAGCGAACCCGGCTCACTTAACCCACGGGTTAAACGGGTTCGAGCCGGGTTGATGGTGGGTTGGCCCACTTAACCCACCAACATTTTTTTACATTTTTTTTTAATTTTTTTAATAATTATTTACTACTTCTTTTATATTTGTTCACAATTTAATATTTTTAAATGCTAGAATGTCGCTTAATTATATTTGAATAGTTTGAATGTTTAATTAATTTGATTGTCAGGTTATATATATATATATATATATATATATATATATATATATATATATATATATATATATATATATATATATATATATATATATATATGTTGTTACTTTAATCTTTAACTATAATCTTTATAGTAAATTACTCAAGTAACCGTCTTATAAACAATTTTTTCTAAATTAGCATGAAAAAAATGTAAAGTTTTTTATTTATATTTTGTTGAATAGCATGACAGAAAATTTGTAATATTAGTCATGCTTTCTTAGACTAATGGATACTTTCTTGGAAATAATTCTTTATATATTGGTGGTGAGCAAAAACATTGATTTTTGATTTTACTATGATTGTTATCTCAGGGGTTACTTAAAATTTTATTTAAATATTTGAATACTAAAATAAATAAATAAATAAATTTTTTAGGTGGTTGGTGAGCCAACCCACTTAACCCACCAACCCGTGGTGGGTTGAGCCGGGTTACAAAATTTCTAGCTCACCAGAAAGTGAGCGGGGTTAGGTTCACTCATTTTCAACCCGGCTCGTGGTGAGCCAACCCGTGTGAGCCGGGTTGGCTCACTTTGACATGTCTAAATAGGACTCTATAACTCAATTATCCGGATACATATAATAAGATCGAATTCACTAGATGTTTCCACTTGTTGTGGCATCCACTGCTCTATAAAGCCATTGCCAATGGATTTCACCCTACCACGCACAAGGTTAGCCCATGATCATCTAAGGTCATTATCCTACCAAAGACTAGGACCTCCTGCTTTTCTCACCACACCACTTGAATCAGTCCGCTCTATGTGAGACTAACTGATTCTTTAGAGTTTCACGATGCAACCTTGCTTGAATCCTTATCTAATTATATACACTACAACACCACCATGAATTTTCGCCAAGAGACTCATGGAATTACGTCTAGCTCATACCATATTCATGTTCCCACAAGATCAACATGAAATCTCAAAACATCCCATTTTCATGCTAATGCACCACCAACCAACCAATCCATAGTTCATTTCATGTTAAGCACAAAATATAACAGTCTCATTCCATCGCACTTAAACATACACAACATCATACCCCAGGCTATAAAAAGGATAAACCACACAATCATGGAAGTAGACATACATTTAAACAACTCGGTTGTCAATCTCGCTCAAGCTAAAGAGCTCTGGTTCAAGCGACAAGAATCCATCGTTCAAGCTAAAAGCTTTCGCCTAGGCGAGATTGCAATCAGGGAGCACTGGAAGGTTCTGCGAGTTCTCGCTTAAGCGAGACTTCCTCGCGTGGGTGAGATTACTTTCACTCAAAACTGGAGCTCGTCGCTTGAGCGAGACAACTTGAGCAGAACCCTGGGTGAGCTTTCTGCTATTTTCGCTTAGGCGAGAGTTGCTCACTTGGGCGAAAACAAGAGAGTTATTCCCTACTCACGCATGCAAACCAGAAAATTCAACTCAAGCAAACATGCAATTAGTTCAATACCACACTATCATCAATCTAGAATATTCCAACACACAATCTCAAGCAAAACCAGAAAAATCACTTTAAAAGACTTTAAGTTCTAGCTTCCCTTACCTAGATAGATGCTAGCAGAACAAAAATAAGCCCCCAAAGAAGACCACTACAACACTACTACAGCTTACTGAACTGGGAAACAGAACCAAGAGAAGCGAAAAATGAGACCACCACTAAGACTCACATCGAACCAAAGCTACCAAATAGTAAAGAAACGTAAGGTGAGTGGGTGGTGCTAAGTGAGAGGACGAAAAATGTAGTGGGAAATGAAATGGGAAAGCTGAAGAGTTTTTCTAATACAACCAAAGAAACTAAGGGGCTGACTTGAGCCCCTTACCTACTACAGTTGGGCCCATCAGTTTAAGACGGAAAAAATGGGGCTTACATCTAAAAACGATTTCATATGCCATGAACAATATTGTACAAAAGAAAAAATGTGTAGTTAAGATTATGATAAGATATAAAGTACTTTAGAGATCTGAAAAAACATTTTACATATTGAACTAGTTGAAACATTGAAAAATAATGAAAATTGTTTAAGTGAATCAAAAAGTTCTTTAAATAAAAACATAGAGGATAATGAAAAATTTTAAAAAAATGTTTTTTTTATACTACATAGTAAATGAAAAGTTTAGGCAAATAAATAAAAATTGAGAGAGTTAAACATTTTCATGTAAAAAAATAAAAAATAAATAAAAATATAAAAAAAAGGTAGAAATAACTAAGTGTGATATATAAAAATCATTTAATTCAATGAAATTGATTTTGTTGATATTAAACAAGTCAAACAATTAAAAAAGAGATATGAAAAAAAATTATATAAGAAAAGAAAAAAAAGGTTACAAAATTAATTGTCAAGAGAATAAGATATACATATACATACATAATTATATATATATATATATATATATATATATATATATATATATATAAATTAGATGTTTTTCACAAATTACATTAAAAAAAATAATCTATATTATGTTTAAATTTTATATTCATATGAAATTGAATGGGATTTTAAATATAATTGTCAGTTTAGTATAATGGTAATAACAAATTACATGAGAGTAACATACGTTGATTTTAATGAAAATGTTTGAAATTTTTTAGGATGAAATTTTAAAACTTTATTTCTACAATTGAAATCTTTAAATATTATTACTATATTATTATAAAAGAAGAAAATTTGAATTGAAAAGATACTAATAGTTTGAATTAAGCTATGAGATAAAGAGCCCTCCAAATAAGTTTTCATACGATCATTAAATGAAGTATCATTAATTCTTATTTTAATAACGGATTTAATCAAGAAGCATTTTAAATCACCAGTAGAAATAAATATTTTTTTCTTGCACGTATATTTTAAATCATTCCATAAACTTTTTAATACCATGAAAAACTAATAGAAATTTTGTTAGACATATTATTGTCAGATGAATGAACACTTCATTGTTAAAGAACTATTATATACATAACTATCATTTTACTTGAGTGTATTTCAAGTATTTATTAACAATGGATAACAATTACAACTAACCCTATATACTATTTAAAAACAAGGTTAAAATACTCCTTTGATCCATGTTTTTGTTGAAAAATCTCAAACAGGTCCTAAGATTTTTTTTAGTCTCAATTAGGTCCATATTTTTGAAAATGTGTAACAATTAGGCCCATCCCGTTAGTATAGAGTTAACAGTGTTAAAGATGTGCCACGTGTCAGCTCCACATTTTTTTGAATTTTTTTAAAAAAAATTTATTTTTTAAAATTTTTTTTTTGAATTTTTTTTTTGAAAATTATTCATGCCACGTGTCACGTCAGTATTGTATCACGTGTCAAATCATTGTCTGAATCTCAATTTGATATATATGTTATTTTTATTACATTTCAGTCCATTTTTTTAGAATTTTTTAAATATATATTTATTTTAACTTTGTACAAAATTGTTTTAAAATTTTATATTTAAATTTATAAATTGTTAATTTTAAACCAACTTTAACATTTGGATATAAATTATTTAAAACAATTTTGTAACAAGTTAAAATAAATATTTTAAAATTTTAAAACAAAATATAAAATAAACTTAATATTATTAAAATGTTGAATAAAAATATTATTATAAAATTTATATAAAAGTTAAATTTGATCTCAATTTGGAAATGATGAAATTGAAAATTAAAAAAAAATTGACTGAAATATAATTAAAATAACAAATATATGGACCAAATTGAGATTCAAACAATAACTTGACACGTGTCACCTTACTGACTTGACACGTGGCACAATATTAATATTGATGTGACACGTGGCATGAATAATTTTCAAAAATAAAAATTAAAAAATTTTAAAAAATTTTAAAAAAATTTTAAATTTTTTTTTTAAAAAAATAAAAAATTTTAAAAAATGAAAAGCTGACACGTGGCATATCCTTAACACCGTTAACTCTATACTAACGGAATGGACCTAATTGTTACACATTTTCAAAAATATGGATCTAATTGAGACTAAAAAAAATCTTAGGACCTATTTGAGATTTTTCAACAAAAACATGGACGAAGGGAGTATTTTAACCTAAAAACAATACACTTATAGATTTTTTAAATAAATTTTTATTACTCTTTTTTATTACTTGGAGCTGTACAGGTAGGAGCCTTTCCTGTTATTTTTGGTTTGACATTACTGCACACAGCTATTGCCGGAGCTCCTTTGAACTTGAGATCAACATTAGATATCTCCACACCTTCACATGGTACACCACTGCTACAAGCAATAATTACTCCTTCTTTAGTTGCTGAAGTTCCCTTAATATTCTTGATGGTAACTTTGCTTATCTTTATTTTTGATGGATACTAGATCATCACAACAATAAGAAATGATATAGTTAGTCTTTTAAGGCCCTTTATTGTAGTCTATGAAATATTTTGCAACTAAAATAATAAAATCAACGTGTACATGAATATATAAGAGACTAAATACCTTTTTGGTACATTGGTTCCACGGACAATACTCTTGGTCTATGATGATAGGGTTCTTAACATTGTCCATGGTAATATCCTCAAATTTCATGTTAGTAACTGTTATTGTTCCTGGTTCACTAGGCCAAGTCTTAATCCTCACTCCATTGTCAGTTCCTTTCAAAGTGCAACCCTTAATTGTAATACCATCAACAGGCTCTTCTTCCTTATACTTTCCAAGGCTTCCAACACTAATACCATGACCGGGTCCACATTTCACATTTTGGACAAGAACTTGTTTACTACCGTCACCTAGTGAAACACAATCATCTCCAGTGGCAATGTTTGTATTAAGAACATTCACACCTCTTGATCTTCCAATATGGATGCCATCAGTGTTGGCACTATCATGTGGAGCACTTACTTTAAATCCATCAAATGTGAAATTGTTGCATCCCAAAACATTAACATGAAAGTGTTTGCTATCCTTACTGGTAATGCCACGAACTATTGAATTATTGATGTAGTTAAAAGCAAAATTCTGTTGACATATGATAAAATAACACAAATGAATAAAAACTAATTTTGATAGATGCTCATGTTGCATTTTATTTGAATGTCAAAAATAATATTTATTTACCATGCCAAGCAATTTGCAATTAAAGCTTTTTGAACAATCATTTTGTTTCCAAGCATAGGCACCTTGACCATCAAAGACTCCATTACCAGATATGGTTAAGGCATTAACATAGTCAATCCTGAGAATTTCGTCACCGCCAACATCTTGTGGCTTTACCGGTGCTTTGATTGTGCCATCAACGTAAAGTTCAATGGGAGCCTTGCAAGGACCTTTTAGCTTTACATGTGTCATTTGATATGTTCCTTTTGGAATCACAATTTTGACAGCAGATGTGGATGCACATGCTTGAGTCCAAGCACTTATTAAAGCCTTAAGAATATGAAAATAACAAATCATTGAAAAGTTATAATAATAACAAAGAGATCTTATAGTTTAGGATGAAATGTGATTTGGTTTCCATCAAACAATGTCAAATCTTTTTTTTTGGCACAATATGAAATGTCCATACCTTAGCTATATTGGTATTTTGTTTTCCTCCAAATTGTGATATTTGAAGATTTTCTGACTGAACTAAATCAAAGCTAAAGGTAATAAAACAAAAAAATAATATGATCATAGAAAACTTCATACTATCTACTGATTTTCAATTATTCTACACTTTGAAGTATGTTGAGTGAATTATTTTTCGAGAAGGTTTGGAATTGATTTATAATAGAACAATACTATCTAAATGTGTCTTTTCTTTTTTTAGATTTTTAATACATTTATAGAATTCAGTTATAAATTATTAACTTGGGATCATCCATGAACAATCTATTCTTATATTCTCCCTACAAAATCTCAATGTCGAAGAAATAATTCAATTTAAGTAATATGTTTTGTTTTTTCAAACATGATGTTTTTAATTCATGCTCTAAATAACAAAATTTGATTTCTAACATTTTTTTTTTCTTTCACGAATAAACATTTTAAAATTATTGTAAGTTAACAAAATTTAAAATGTTAATTTTAATAATTAATTTGATAAAAAATATTAATTATTATAATTAATTTAAATTATATTAAAATATTATCTTTTTCAAAAATAACATATAAATTTAAAAAAATAAAATATATGTGTAAATCTATCAAATATATACATATATATATATATATATATATATATATATATATATATATATATATATATATATATATATATATATATATATATATTATTTTGAAATAATATTATAACTACTAGTGAAAACACTATTTGTTATTCTTTTTATGATGATAATATTATTATAATTATTAAACAAATATAATTAATTTTTATTGTATTATTCGTGAATTTTATTTATTCAGTTAACAATTTTTAACTGTAAATAATTATTTTAGTTTAAAAATAATTATATTTAAAAACTGTGAAAGATGAGATAGTGAGGACATGGGCTAATCATTAAGGATTTAGAAACTTGAAGTTATAGAATGGAAAAATAAAATTTTTGTAGTGTAGAGTCTTTTAACAAAAAAAAAAACACCAAGTATAGATGTTAAAATCTTCTATCTTAATTGTATTTGGTTAGACTCCTCTCAATTATTATATAGTATTGTGTAAGTTTTTTTATAAATTGACTTAACCTAAGTTTTAGATTTTTAGATTCTTCATTATTCCATGTCCACACTAAATAACATGACTCACCTATGCATTAAAATCCCAGGTCTATAGATCAAACATGTAAACATTCACTTAAAATTACATAAAATAATATTTTAACATGATTTTGCATAATTTAACTTGGAATTGTTCCTCTACAAATACGTTTTTACAAGTTTATGTTCACGTCATAATAAAAAAATACCAGGTAATAAATTAGGAGATTTGTTTTTTTTTTCTAGATTAATATAATATGATCACGACTAAAAATACTACTAAAAATTTTTATATTACATGAGAATATTTTTACAAATTTGTTAAAAAAATTTACAATAAAAAACTTTTTTCTTATATGTGTTTTAAGAATTTTAATTGATAAATAATTTTTTTGTGGATAATTATTTCCTACAAAATTGTAAAATTTTTAAGTATATTTTATAAAATTTGTTTCAAAAGTTGTTTTATATAAAGTATTTTACAAAAGTTGACAGTAATTTTTTGTAAAATTTTTTTATAACAAAATTTATAAGTATGTTTTAGAAAAAAATTCAAAATAAAATTAACAGAAAATATAAATTTTTTAGTAGAAGAAGAAAAATCAAAGGAATAACAAAGTTTTGAGTCATTTTATGATAATTAATTAATTGTGGGATTCATGAATTGACATTGATAATGTAATGGAGATTAGTTGGCAAATGTAAGCCTAATCAAATCAATAAAATTGCGTAGTAAGTGATCTTATTTTACCCTAATTTTTTAAAATGGAATATCTTCAAATTGGGCATTTAAAAGTGTTAGATGCAGACTTTTAATTTTTTGAAGTCCACGTAATTATAAGTAAAGACTTTGGTAGTGTTGAACATATAAAAAAGTCCTTCGACTTTAATTAAATTACTTCCCTTATCTCACATCTTTTTTGTAAAAATGTGCTTAACCAATTAATTTAACTTTCTCCAAAACAATATTTTATATTTAATATCCACGAGAAAGTTTATTTTTTATTTATAAATCATAGTCTGCAGATATTTTCATTACATACGAACAAACATTATTCTGAACTGATGAAATATTAAAATATTTTCCCATAGTGTATCATAAAATTAACAAAAAGGAATTAGTAGGCACGTGTATGGATAACTTAATAAATATATTAGATGGTGGAAGTTTCTAAATGAAATCATATGAAAAAAAAAGAAATATTATGTATTCCATTGAATAGGAAATAATCTCCAATAGGCATTTAGGTTGGTGAAAGGAACTTCAGAGTCTCATCAGAGACAAACACATAGGCCAACTCACCAGTCAACTTTATATGGAATTTTGAGCAAATGTTCGTTTTGTTTTTCTAAACTTAAAAGTTAAATTAGTCCTTCAAAATAAAAAATAAAAATTATTTTAGCCTCTAAATATTAAATTTGAGTGATTAAAAATAACCGTAAATCCAAAACTTTAGATCATAAATCCCAAATCTTAAATTTAACACAAAAAATCTGTCAAATTATAAATTTAAAACTTTAGAATTAAAGTCGTGAGTTTTTCTTCGATAAGACCTTCGATTTACATTAAATTCCTCACATAATTTATATATTTTTTTATCAGCAATGTTATTTTTTATTATTTGTCAGAAAATTTAACTCATAATCTTTCCCACTTTTTTTAGTATATATCTTCAAATTATATTCAAATTGTTAATGAGAAGAACTCAACCTACTACATTTTTTTTTCTTTTCGCACCCCTTTCCACATTCCATCCTTATTTCTACCACCTATCATAATCTATATAATAATCCATATATAGGTGTATCATTTCAAAAATAATAAATTAATAATTTCAGAGTAACTAATTACATAATTAAATTTTTACGCGTATATTTTCTATGAAAAGACGAGAGAGATAAAATTTTAACGATAATTCATGCAATCGCGACTTTCGACTAAAAAAGATAATGTTCCTATTGTTATTATTATATTTAAAAAGATGTTATTACTTAGAAATAAAAAAATTGTTTAACATTTTTAAGCAACGTCAACATAAAAAAAAAAAATACATGTTATGCTGGAAATATAAGTATAAGTAATAAGTAATTATAATACATTTGACAGTAGCATAGTCTAACTTTGTCTTAATTCGTAAGTTTTTAAATAAAGAAACTATTCGATGAGCAGTTTTAAAAAAGTATAAAAAAAAAAACATAATTCTATATATAAGTTAATTTTTTAAAGTTGTTTTTAAAAATTAAAATTACATAAATTTATGATTATCACAACCTTTTTTAAAAACAACTTTTTTTATAATAATAAATAACAACATTAATTCTATTATTTTACATCTTCTATTTTTTTTTTCTCTTTTTTACTCTCTCTGCCAATCAAAGATCACGTACCTTAATAATTAAAAATTGCAATGATTAATTTTAGAAAAATTATGTTTGAATAAGAATTTATTTGAAGTACTAAGGAATTATACGGAGCGACCGACACTTTGATGGTATAAATGAAACTACACAAACAAATAAAAAAAAGAAAGTATAAAAGTATTATTTTAATTTTTGAAGAAAAAAAGTATTGGTATAACTGTCATGACAATGGCAATGATGATGAAATAGTATTGGAGTTGGTACTTGGTATGATGAAAATAAATAATAAATTAATGGTAAGCAATTATGATGGTGGGAGAAGTTCTATTCTACCGTTACAACGTCACTGTGCTGACAGTGAAATGCTGTCGGTGACAGTAAGGGAAATAGAGTTGAAAACATAGAAAACTACGAAAAACAAATACACTTCAAATTATCAATTTTAATTCTTACCTCATTACCGTTGTTGATAAAAGAATGTCAAAAGATAAAAACAAAAGTACATTTAAAACTATAAGCTAAAATGTAATAATTTGTTGTATGTATTATCTAGGATTTATTTAAAATTTAAGTACTTTGTAAATTTAAATATTTATTAAATTTAAAGTATTTTTTATTTTTTTGTTTGATTTTATCATTAATAAGATAACTTAATGCTTAGCTTATTTATCATTTTTTTTTTCAGTTTGTCCATTAACTTTTTTTTTTAGAGATAACAAATAATTTAATTAAAACAAGAATAAATAAGTTGTTTTATGAGTCAGAAACAAAAACATATAATTAAAAATTGTGTTTTTTGTTTTTAAAATTGAATTTTAATTTTTAAGATGATATTAGAGTTATTTAAAATTTAAAATTTGTTCTAATAAATTTTTTGTTTACTAAATTTATTTTGCTATCTACCATTAAGTAACTATCAAGTTATTTATCATAGAAATATTATATATTTTTTATCAAAATTATTATATATCTAATTTTTTCATATTATTATTATTATTATACTATTATTAAATATTCATATATTATATTTTATTGTGTAATTTTTTTATTAATATAATAGGATATTGTATTTTATATATTCGACAAATTTCTAATAAATTAATATATGAAAGTTATATTTTAGTTGTTTTTTATCGAACACTTCTTATAAATATTTTTTCTTTTCATGACTTATATATATCTAATCATCTATTAAAATACTCTTACGAATTTGTCTTTAATTAAATATATAGATGAAATAAAAAGTTAAATATATTAAATCACATTTTATGTAATATTACCATAAATTAGATGGCTGAAAAGATCAAAGTCAAAGGTGATTTATGGGTTAATCTTAGAATAAAATATATACGGATTATTTTACAAAACAATGATCAAATAACCTTTCTTTAAGCTTGCCTCATGGCATTTTATTAAAGGATGGTAATATACACAAACATCTCATATTTCCTCAACTCCATCCAACACCAATAAAATAACAATTTTACGTTAAAATATCTCCTTTATTAAACATGTACTAATAGTACAACTTTCCCTTAATCTAAAGAAAAAATGTCTTCTGTTACAAAAAATTAGAACTTCATAGTTATTCGTCATATAACAGCGTACGGATGTTTTTCAGAGTATATATCTTAATCACAATTTGATGTCAAGTGATAATTTCTTAATAATTTAAGAGCTAAATATGTTTTTTGTCCTTAACTTTCAGTAAATTTTAGAATTAGTTCATTTCAAAATTTTGGACCAGTTTAGTCTTTTATTTTTCAAAATACATAGATTTAGTAATTTTAATCAAGTTTTTGTTAGGTTTATTTGATATTACTTATGCATTTCCGGATTGTATTTGAGTTGTTTATACTCTTTGACACCATTTTACTTTAATGTTAAGTCAAATATTATTATGAAACGCGCTTGAAATGTCAAATAAACTTAATCAAATCTGTTAAAATGACTAAATTCACGTATTTCAAAAGATGAAGGACTAAATTGGTTCAAAATTTTGAAATAGACTAATTCTAAAATTCACTGAAAGTTAAGGAACCAAAAATATATTTAACCCATAATTTAATCTAAATAACCCATATGCTTAGTTACAAGCCCTTTTAGCATAACATTAAGAATATGCTTTAGAGACACATTTATATCAAAATTGAACTAACTCAAACCGTGTCCTACCCTACAACGAAAATTCCTTTAATCACAAATCGAATCATAGAACAAATATTTAAGAATACATATACATAGGATTCAACAACAGACCAACAGAATCAAACTCTTACAATGATTAACACTTTCGTATATGTGAATGCTTAATTTGTCAGATTATTGAAGAAGACATTCATTTTCAAATTAAAAGAAAGACAATCTTTAGCTTTCAAATGGCTGAAAGAGATATCCAAATCAAAACCAACCATTGAAGAACCCTAATAAAATCCTTGCATATGGGATTCTTTTTTTCGTAAATTATTTTATTAGTTAGTTTCTCTTTCAGATGAATGAGATGTTCCATGGAACAACTAGCATTTCAACACAAAAGCTTTTTGGCTTACGCATGGCTGTTAAGTCATCTTCTATTTTAACTATTTGTCTTTCCTTCAACACCCACACAAGTCTCCATTTTCGAAACTTCGAATTAATGTCAACAGTTAGCACCTTCCATATTAACAACGATTATGAACTTTTATAAACATTCATCATCAAGAATTTGGCCAACACTTTGTTTTTGTTTCACTTTGAATTTTATATGCCAAACTCGTACACTCAACTTACACGAATAATGAAATTTAATTCCTTTTAAAGGGGTATATTCTTTGGTTTAATGTATATAATAACTTCATTACTACTGGCCATTAATGATAAACTTGTTTGTTTAAATTTGTTGCATATGTTTGTGTAAGTATTTTTTTTTAATTGAGAGTACTTTTTTATGTATATCTGAGAAGTATAACTCCAACATGTTCTTAAAAAAATAAATAAAAATATTTTTTTCTTCTAATTTTATAAACAAACTTTTACAAACATGTTAAGAATTATAATAAGCAATTATTTTGTCAAAACAAGATTTTTTTGTCAAAAGAAAATACCATAAATTTTCTCAACTCATTGGTCACTTTTTTAATTAGTATTTCCCACTTTCTAGGGATTAGCATCTTTTTAGCATTATCACCTAATAATTGTCTTAATCATTATTTTAATAGACTTAATTTACACATGTTGTATAAATAAATTTAAAAGCTAATCAATCCAACAATCTTCACAATTCTCATTATTACTATCTCCAATCTATTATATATAAAGAAGAAGAAAAAATTGCATTTCTTTTATTTTAAATTTATGTAAATTATGTAACAATTTTTATTTCATTTATTGATATTTTCTCTAACATACATCCTAATTTTAATTAATATTTAACTTTAGGTATTAGTATCATTCTATTTACGTGTTAGTAAGAATATTAAAATATTAGTAATACAACTAAAATTGACTTTTCTAATAATTATGTAATTAGTTTTGTTTTCTACTAGATGGGGATACAAGTTGTATTACATTAATAACTTGAATTCAAATAAACTTATTCTATTTCTTTTTAAGTATCGGGTATTCTTTGAAGAATGTTTACATTTATTTATCGTTTAAAAAGTTTAAGATTATAATAATTACCTACAGATGTACTTTATTGGGTGGAAAAATAATTATTATAAGCAACATTAGAGAAGTCAACTCTCTCTTAACATATAACAATTTCATATATATATATTGGTCAAGTTACAGTGTTGAGCTAATGCAATTTGGGCCTCATCTTGTATGAGGTGTTTGTTTTGACGGGCTTAAAATTCGAAAACCAAACCCACTCAAAGATATTCACCCAACCGTTTGGCAGCTTCTTCTTGCACCTCCACAAATTTCCCTCTGCACCAACTTATAAGAAAATCTTTTTTTTTTTTTTTTTGCCTTTGCTTAATTGTGTAATCTAGAAGTCATTTTTGACTTTCAAAAACTTCCGGGAAACCCGTCTACTTAGCCATCCAAACTGAAAATCTGCGAACCCACTTCAGACCCAATTTTCTGTTCCAATTCTCGGAGGGACTCTTCAAGGCTTTTCACCATAAAACTGGATTACTTTTCTCAGTAATTCATCTTTTGTATTAATCATAAAATATTTATTACTTTAAGTTTACATAAAATATTAAAATAATTTTGTTGACCTTGAGTTGGTCGGGTTAATATCTTTTATATTAATGATCACATCTAGAGTTATTCACTTTGAAATCTGGAAAGTTTTATTTTTTAAATATTGAAAAAAAAATTACATATTTAAACTACATTTTGACTCGATTTTTTAATAATAGGAGGCTCATAAATATATTATATACTGATCAAAACAAATTGGGAGTAAAATTTTACTTCAAAAATTTACCGTTAATGAATAGAATAGAAGGGAATTCGAAGAACTCAAGTCCACGTTAACTCCTATTTGATGGTGGTTTGTAGAGATAAAGACTTTGCATGAAACGTTGATCGTGCATTACTTAGTACTAGTTCGTGATTGAATGTTGGAGGCGTCTGGGTTTGCTGCTCTGTGAAACATTGGTATGATTTCTTCTTTGAAGTTTGTATTTGTTGGAGTTGCTTATGGGATCAAGATCACAAAAAATCATTTTTATTTAAATCTTTATCAAATGTGTGGGCACAAAAAAAAAAACACATTTGTCCAAGTTCTTAATAATGTGTTTGATATTCCTTTGTTTCCAATTACATTTTCTTTGTATAAAAAGGAAGACATTGTCTTTGTGTAGATTTTTGAAGAAGTTTATCTTACTGGTTTAGAGGAGTAAACAAATAATTTGCATAGGTGTATTTTTGTTAACAAAAGGAGATGAATTGTGTACACATTTAGACCTTTGTAAAAAACTTATATGGCTCGGAAGCATTTGGGTCAATTGAAGGCAATTTTACTTGGCAAAGGATTTAATGAAGTTTTTTTTTTTTCTACTTTAGAAGACATGCAAAGAGTGTTGGATGTTGGAACTTAGAATTTATCTCTTCCATGATTTGTATTTTTTGTTGGATAAAAATTTTTATTCCAGTTTTTGTGAAAAGAAAATCCAATGTTGGGTTCGTCTTCATCATGGCCATCTTTTAGAGTTTGAGTAGTCCAAAGCAATTTTGTCGATAGCACATGTAAATAGAAATGTCTCAAATGGTATTAATAATTTAAATACTGTTATGCGATGCGTTTGAAATATCAAATAAATTTAATAAAATTTTGTTAAAATAACTAAATTTACATATTTATAAAATTGGGAACTAAATTGAATCGAAATTAAAAAAAAAAATTAACTTTAAGAGTTAAAAGATAAAAAACATATTTAACATTTTGTTAAACTATATGTGTGCTGTAATTTGACATAGTTTGATGTGGTCCCAAAATAAAATCTTTATATGAATTTACTGAAAATTCTAAAAGCAGCAAAAACTTATCTTTAAAATTAAATTACTTTTCCATTCTCATGACGAGGATTTCAAAATGTTTGTATCATATACCAGAGTGAAACTTTTATCCTTCAATATAGAAATGGCCGGAAAAGAAAATCAACAATAATCTATTTTTTTCCTTCTAATGAAATACTCTTATTTATTAATTTTTCACTTTAATTCCATCCTATTTCACCAAAAAACTTTTATTTCACTTAATTTTTATTTCTTTCTCTTTATATTCCTTCCCCCTCTCTCAGCATAAAAATCAATCTAAAGCATGATTAAATTTTGAAGGATAATTAAAGCAAAAACTATTGGTGTGGCCTGAAGGGCATGGTTGTGAAAAGTTCGTGATCAATCAAAATCATCCATGAGTTGGAATCTGTCTCTAATTTATTGCAGGCTGAAGTGTGTGTGAAGATTCATTGGTCCTGATGCAACAAATATTCACCATCTTAAAGAGATTTGACTCATTCATTCATATCTTTTTGATCATTGCAAGTACAATATCACCAGTTATCCTCATTTCACATTCACAACACAAATGGCCCCTCTTCTCTTTCACTTCATCACCTTTTCACTCATTATTAGGTCCCACTTCTTCACCTAAAATTAATTAAACATTTTCTAGAAGAAAAAATAAATAAATTGTTTAATTGAAAAATAAAAAATGAAATCATTTTTAGCAAAATAAATGTTAATGATTATAGCTGTCAAAATCCATCAGAACCTGCGAATCAATTTTATTCATCACGGGTTCGGATTTAGTTGAGTTGAAATTTTTTACAAATTTTAATACGAGTTAATTTTTTACTCGACTCACCTAAAATTTTACTCACTTAAATTGAACCCGTGATGAGCCAGGGTTGACTCATCAACCCGTAAATAAAAGATTATAAGTATTTTTTATTATTTAGATTTTGCATTTTGGTCGGATTAGGTTATTTTTTTTAATCAACACATTGGTATTTTTGTGATTTTGGTTTGTAGTTCGAGTTTAACATTCTTTTAGATTGCATTTGGATTCTACCGAGATTTATTTAGATTTTAATCAAAATTATATTTAGCATTTTTGAGATTAAAAAAAGTTGTATTTTCTTTTAGATAAGTGAGTTAGTGAGTCAATCCGTTTAACTCACCAACTTATAATGGATCAGATCAAATTTAAATTTTTTTGACTCATTAATAAATAAGTCAAATTAAATTGAGCCGCTCAATAATCAACTTATAAATGATTGAATCAGACCGGATCAAAAATTACCGATTTTTCCAGTTATATGATATCCACAATTAATGCTTTGAGTTATCTTTGAATTTCGAATGAACTTGTTTGTAATTTTCTTTTTGTAACAGTGGAAAGTGGCACTAGAAATTTTAAATTCTTCATCATTGCATGCATAATGGCTTATATCATGATTAGGCATTCTTACAATCTGATATAACTGTGACCCAAAATATGTAGGGTTGTACAGTACCTTAACTAATGCTTATGGCCCCACTAGAGGACTGTCATTCATGTCCTTAAATAAATAAAAAACTATTAAGCTTTCGTCATTTTTTCAAAATTCCAGTTAGTATTCCACTTTTATTCTTTTACAAATATTAGATTTTATCAATTCAATTGATGAATTATAAAATGTTACACTAAACTATAATTATGTTTTCTTTTAACTTCGTATCCATGATTTTGCTTCTGTGTCTTTTTTCTCTTTAACTTTAGATTTTAATTTTGATCAAATCTCAGTTTAATATATTTGATTTTTATTTTTAAATTTAATCAATTGTAATTCTTTTATAAGTGAACATGATAGGTTTGTGATTTAATTTTTTAAAAATAAATTAAATAAACATATGTGAATTTGAGGATTGTACTAAATTTACAAATTTTACAAAAATATACGATAATTAAAATTAAGAGAAAAAATAGAGAAATTATTATCATAAATCAAGAATTAAAGAGGGCTAAAATTGTAACTTAGTCAGAATATTATTTACTATGTCAAATTTTATGTACTTTGTTAAAATTTATTAATAGAAGCTACATTTTTAATATTTAAAAAATAATATTATAAATGTTTGCGACTGGAAAATTCATCTGATTATTATTAGTTATAAGTAATTTAATTATTTGGAAGAAGAAGAAAAAAGGGGTGGTTAAAGAAAACAACAGAAAATAATATTATTTATTAGATATTTCAACTACTTTTATAATTTTATTGATTTTAAAATATTATACGGCCCTCCCTCTTCAACTCTTTTGTTTTTATTATGATAATACAAGTTTCTTTTTCATCTTTCGGTGGTATTGGTTTTGTTTATTTTTTTTTTCTGTTAATCAGGGTCCTAAAAATAAGAATAATTAATATATATTAGTTTTATAAAAATTCATAATTAATTAAGTGTGCTATTAAATAATTTCTGATTTAATAATTAGTAAGATTATTTTATTTTATTTAAATGATAAAAAAATTCATAAATATTATGTAATTATTTAATATTTTATTTAATGTTCTTTAATAAAAAGTTAAAGATAGTATTAAATATAATTAAACATAAAATATTTTAAACTAAAAGAAAAATAAAAAAAATAGTGTAAACAATATAAAAAGTTTACAATAAAAATTAAAATATGAATTTTAGACTTCATTAAGTTTTTTTTTTCTTTGACTTCTCAATAATATTTTGTAACATTTCTATTAATTTAATAAAGTTCTTTGTATTAAAAAAATAAATAATTTTTTAATATTTGAAATTATTAATTATAAATACATAAAGTTAACAATATGAAAAATTTAATTTCCTAAACTTGTAAGTGAAACACAAGATATAAATTTGCATTTTCAAGTATTAGAGAATTTTTTTTTTTTTTTGTTTTTTAGAAGAGACATTACAAATTTCAAAGTATTTATTTTATGTGAAACATATGTTTAGAAATTTCAAAGGATATGTTTGACTTTATAAAATATGTTATATGAGTTTATATTATGGGTTTTGTTAACTAGTGCAACAAGAACATTCATTAAAGATAGTTAAGATACATTGAATCCTACAAAGTTACATAATTAAGTGTGATATTAAGTAAAATTTGATTTAATAATCATCAATGTAATTTTATTTTATTTGAAGGAAAAAAATGCCTATATGTGTTGTAGATGTGTATTTAATATTTTATTTAATACTCACCAACGTTAAAAAACAATAAAATAATAAAATAACTATATTTTAATGTTGTTAAAAATGAAATATAATTAAATATAAAAAATTTAAATTAATAGAAAAACCAACAAATAAATAGTGTTAAATATTTAAAAAGTTTACAAAAAAAATAGTAAATTATTTTTTTGCTTTTTAGTAAAAACCTTAGAAATTTCAAAATTCTTATTTTGTATCAGAAAGTTATTGTCTAAAACTTTAAAATGATATTTTTTGTCTTTGTAAAAATTGTTATATGCATTTATATTATTTTAATTAATGTACTTAATTATTTTAACTTTCAAGGCAAAAATGATGGAACCAATGCACATTAGTTATTTCTTAACCGGTGTTTTAAGGAAACTGGTTAACATTTTCTTATGTTATATGAATTTATATTATTTCAATTAGTAGAGTTAATTATTCCAATTTTCAATATAGAAATGATAAAATCAATGATGATTAATTATACCTTAATCAATATTTTAAGTACACTGGCTAACATTTTACTATTTTTTATTACTTAAATATGAGACTTTACAAATCAAATATTTTAAGTAGTCGCAAAAAACGTGATAAATTTAAAACCTAATTGAAAGTCTCGAAGATGATAGTTTAAATATTCCAAGAGTAATAACTACCAATAACACATAAAAGTCATAAGAGATGGAAAAAAATTATATATCCTAGTTTTGTTCATAGCTACTCAATGTTGCTAAGAGATATGTTTTCAATAATATAGATCAAATGTCTATACTTTTCATCTTAAACAAAAGAGTACATTTCTTTCCGTAGAAAACAAAGTATATTTTTTGGAATAAAAATGTCATAATACAATTTTACTATGACTCAGCAAACATTAATTCCGAGTTTCAAATCGTAAAGAAAAAAAAAATAACATCGTAATTTGATGGAGAAGGGTTCTTTAAACTTCATAAGTTCTATCTACTACATCTGTCGCTCTTTAAAAACTATTTTACTTTCTGTAAAATTTATTTCAAATCATCTTTTGTACTAGATTATTTTTATTAAAATATTCTTAACTATTTTACAATTTTTTAGTCAATAAAAAATTAAAATTATAAATTACTAAGATAAATTCACTTTACAGTTATCAGAATAAAACAAAACCATCATCACACATATTGAAGAATTCCAATGATTTTTAAAAATACTATAATGTCATTGTTTGTTCATTAATCCTATGCAGGATTGATCTTCCGAATTACGAAAAAAAAAATTGAAAACCAGTTTTGTGTGCTCACAAGAACACTTTTGTTGAAAAGATGAATCAGAAGCCATTTTGGACTTTGGTGCCATTGAGCTAAGATCAAATGACCCACAACCAATAGAGGAATTTCTTGGTTTCTGTTCATCAGCAGGAACAAAACACAGCATCGATATTACCATAGTCACAAGTCACAAGAGCCACTTGCATAAGCATAACAACAAACCAAAAATAATAATAATGGACTCAATTAAAAAAATACTTAAATGATTTTCTCCAACAATTTACTATTTTAAATCATAACAATTTTGAACCCAATTATCAATTTCCCATACCTTCTTTCCCCAGTCCTCTGTATCAGAAAATAGAAGTAAAAAGACCATTTTGCTTCACCATTGGCAAATTTTCTGGGCACCCTTTTATTAAAAGTTCAAAACTTTTCCATCTAAGCAATTGAAGATTCATCCATGTTTGAGAAGGATTATAAACAGCAGATAATTGAGAAGAAACCCACTTGATCAAAAATGAAAAGACTCTATGGACAATTTTTGCAGCATACAATTGCTTCAGAATATGGGAAAATATGCAAAACAAAGTGAAAAATAAGTAGAATTAGAAAAAGAAAAGGAAAAAACCCGATGATGATTGAGTATTAATTCCTCTATTTTTTCTCCTCCTTCTTCTCTTCTTTCTTCTCTTCCTTCTTTTCCTCTTTCTTCTCTTCCTTTTTCTCTTCCTTCTTCTCTTCCTTTTTCTCCTCTTTCTTCTCTTCTTTCTTCTCTTCTTTTGCAGGTCCAACTGATATAATATCCACTTTCCCCACTTTCTTCAGTTTCTTCACTATTTTCACTGTGTCCATTTGGCCAACCACTGTTAACTTCTGCTCCTTCACATCAGCAACAATTGAATCAACCCCTATGGATCAAACCACAAAAACCAAACAGATCAATCATTTTTTTTCATTTAATGATTAGATGGAAGGGGAGAGAAAGATCCTGAATTCGATGAGAAGAGAAAAATGAGAAAGTTTATGAATTTAACTCACCGACTAAAAAAAATACTAACAAGTAACATTTTTCCATAAAAAGATAAAACAAATTCAGGGTAGAAAGTTTGGGTTTTACAAGCCACCCACCATAGATATCAGCAGCAGCTTCAATAGCCTTCTGCTTGGTTTTGTCATCAGTCATGGTCAAAACCTTTAGCACGACCTTCTGTTGAGGATCCAAAGAGGGGTAACAACATGCAGAAGAAAGAGAAAACAAAATTAGTAATCACACGATCTTCTTTTTCTCAGTGACTTCAATGATGAAAATGTAACAAAAGAAGCATAAGGAATGAAAAAAAGGGCTATGCAGAGATGATGAAATGAAGATCGGTACCTGAGCCATTTGAAGAGGTGTGAAAGGAAGAGTGAGAGAAGAAGGGGTTTGGGAAAAATGAGAAGCATGTAGTATATAAGGGTAAAGGTGTGAGGTTTTGGACTTGTTTCTTTTTATTTGTGCGTGTGACTGTGGAAGTCACATTCGAGAGATGGACCCTCCAAATGCACATTTCTTGCCGCATATATGGTGCAATTCGACAGCACACAGGACAAATTTTTGAGTGTTTTAGGCATGGTGATCCCATTCTCTGCCATTTGGGTTTTTCTAAGTATTTTTATCTTTCTTGCTTTCTTTCTCGCCTTGGTATCTTTTCTTATCCACTTTGGAAAACCGAAACTTGCATCATTGCACATTAGAATGAGTAAATGCAGAGAGTGGATTGGAATTTGGAGAGAGGAAAAAGAGTTGCTGAAAATCAAGTTAAATTTGCTATCTTGGCCTTTTGACTGGTCCCTTGTTCTAGAGAGATTAGAGTTGCATCATGTCACTCTCATTTCCCTTAATGCTAATGCTAAGTGAAAGATTTATTTAATTGTAACCAGGGATTAATTTATTCCATTTTGGGTAAATAATAAATTTCAAGTGTATCTCACTCTTGAATCGATAAATATTTATATCCGGTATAAATTTAAGAAAATAATTTTTTGACTACTAAATTTTGACAATTTTATATTATAATCTTATGTGTTATCTTTTTAATGATTTTTTATTTTTTTTTATTTTCTTATTTTCAACATTTCAAAACTACTTAGAAGATGACACTTCATGTTATAAAAGAAAGTTGTCAAAATTTAGTAGTCAAAATATCATTATCCATAAATTTATCTTATTTTAAATTGACGTGGGATCTCTAATCGATTTTTTCATGTTGAGATATCTATTTCGATTATGAAATTAAACATTAACGATGATTTCATCTCTAATAAAAAATGACATAATAGATTTAATAAATAATAAATTTTTTATTTTTCAATAATAGAGATTAAATGATTTTGTTATTTTTTTTAAAAGATAAATTTTAAGTCTAACTAATCCTAAAAAATTAATTTTTAAAATAAAATTTACACTTACTTTTATACTCTAAATTTGTTTTTTTATCTAAATGTATAAAATTTCAAAAAACAAAAATCAAAATTTCAAAAAAAAAATCAGAATTTCAAAATTTTTAAGATTTAAAATTAAAATTACATTCAAAAAAAAAAGAGAAAACTAAAACTGAGATTGGGAAATAATAAAAAAAAATGAAGTATGTTATTAATATTACTGTTGGTCGTTAGAATTTCTTACACAGGATACACTATCTTTTAGTTTTTATTGTTTCTTTTTGAAGAATAATATTCCATGAAGAATAGTAAAATAATGGTCAAATGCTATGCACAATGTCAAAAAGTATTTGTAGACCTTGTCGTTTCTTTCTTCTTTTATCGTAGTACAAAAGTTTGAATGTTAGTTTTAGATCTTTGGTAATGGAATATACAAGATCTAGCTCAGAATTTCATTACGTTTTAAATCAAAACAAAATGCAAGATTAGGAAGTAGGTGATGTTTGAAACACGACAAATATTTGAAACACATGCCTCATGTAAGAAAATATAATAATTTTTTTAGTAATGGCAATGGAATACCGACAGAGAATTTCCCATGAAGACAAAAGATCCATTGTTGTGAAAAAATTATGATGAGGAAAAGTACTGTGACTTGGTATAAGACATAGGAATGGGTTACATACAAAATATTCTTCCTAGATTGTCTGTTCCTGTGACATATGCTTTTCACTACACTGTTTCTTCCTTCATCTTACCTCAAACTTGTGAAAACGAAAGATGGTGTTGTTGCTGTGACAGCACTAGGACTTAATCAAACATATCCAAAACAAATTAACTAGGATATGATGGATGTCTTTCAAGTTAAAAAATGAACTTTAACCTAATTTTTAAACCAAAGGTTGAGACTTTTTTTTTTTTTTTTCTTTTCTTTTCCTCTTACTTGCCACTACCTCTTCTTGTTCCTCTTAGTTATTATTGTTGTTGTTGGAGGGAATTTATTGTGGTACCATTTTTTGCCTCCTTCCTTTATATTAATATTCAATGAAGATGAAATGGATTTCTTAAGTGTAAAGTTTAAGAGAGTAATTGATAGGAGTTCTTTATGCCTGGCATATCTATTTTCTACATATTGAACTGTTTTTTAAAATATATTTATTTTTTAATAGAAAAATTCTACCTAAACTTATCTGCACATTAATGAACAAACAAAATTAGGAGTCAAATTCTTAATATGACAATAAGGACATGCAATATAAAAATTAAAGTGAAAAAAATTTAGTTCAATAAATATTTTTTTTTAGGTTTTGTTATAAAATATTATTGAAATTTGTTAACTTTTTTCATTGGTAACATATATTAGTATTTCAATTTGTACATAATATTTATATAATTATTATAAAAAGTTAGTATTATATTCATTGGTGATTTAATAATAAATATTTACACTTTTGGAATGGCAAAAACAGTTGTCAAAAATAAGTAGGACCGCATTGGTTTGCAAATAGGTAGGACCGCACTGGTTCGCTATTCGCCAGTCAAAAATGAGTTGACAAACATGGCTAGGTTGGTCTGTCAATTTTTATTTTTTAATTTTTTTAATTTTTAAAATTTGTTAAAAGTATATTTAATTATATAAAAATATTTTTAAACTTTTAATTGATTAGTTATGTCTTTAATAGATAAATTTAAAATAATTATTATATTTACATATTAAATTACTCTATTATCACTAGTAATTGAAACTTAATTTGTAAGTATTAATGGTTTAAATTAAAATACCATTATATATTTACACCTTTAAAAACAAAATATAAAAAAAAAATTTGTTTAATAATTTTTATTTTTATTTTTAATTTAAAAAATAATGGATCAATAGATTGAGTAAGTTGACTCTATTTTGATCCATCAAATTGACTCTATTTTATCCTGATCGATTTCACCTATCTACCCAATCCATTTTATCATTTCCTAACCTACAAAAATAATTGATGTCATTTCCTCTTATAAAATTTACTTGGAATTGTCAAGGAGTAAATTCCGCCTCTCACTAAAAGAATCCCTTCTCCTGTTGAACCTTCATAACCATCTATTTACTTCTCATACTTCCAATTTACTCACCATTTTCTTACTTTTGTAATGAAATCGAGAACAATCAGGTTACACTATTCTCTTTATTCCCATGAATCTATCTAGAATTTAGTACTATTTACATTTCCTGGCCTTCTACGAACCAATTTATCAAATTAATTTTTCTAAACTCATACTTTGAGGTAGCTTAATAATTTTAAATTGATTGCAACTATAACATTCTCAAGCACCGCATAAAAAAAATATGAAAACAAAAGCGATTACATACTCACTAAAGAAATTCTTATCTTTTCTGCAAACTCACTCCATTGATCTTATGAAACACCCACAAGTTAGCCAGTGGTGATGCAAGGACAATGGAGGGTGAAGTGGTTGAATAATTATGGCAGATTCAAATTCAATGGTGGAAAGTGAAAATTACAGTTAGTGGGTCAATTGGTGGGCCAAATATTGGAAAACACAGTTCCTTCAACATGTTTCTTTTCTAAATCAAGAATCTCAACTTCAAAGGTGCTAAGTGATTTTATACACTTCCACTTACTTTGTCAGATTCCAGAGTATTTTCCATGAGATCTTTTTCCAACATGATTACACAAATTCAAAACATGCAATTACTTTAATTAACATAATGTTTTTTTACACATTATTGTTGTGTTGTGGTAATATTCTTAGTCTTATGCATTTGTCTTTATAATTTGGTTAAAATTTTACCTTATTGCATTTTGAATTTAATTAAATTGCATTGACTGTATAAATGAGATTAACTGGTGATTTTACCTTACACATTTATGCATTTTACCCCTTTTTTATACAGCAAAAAAAATCATACATGTGAAGATTGGATGTGAATCTCACTTCTTTGTCTTATAAATAAAATATCAAAATTTTGAACTAAATTAATTTTTGAAATATCGAATGGAAAATCTTTATAGGTTAAATTATATATATAATCGTCTTCATACATCTATCTTGGTGACTATTTTTATTCTTAATTGTTATGTTTGTATATATACTCACGCAGAATTTATAGTTTGACTACATTTTATCTTAATAAAGAAATATTTAGTTACTTATGGATAATAACTAACCAAGATTATTGTTAGAAAAAGAGGAGAGAAGAGAAAGATTTGTAATGGTTTCTCTTCGTCATCCAAAAATTGTTGCATCTTCAAGCTTTCCACTGTTTATAGGTATTTTTCCTTCTCTGTTTTTTGTTGATTTCCCTTTAATTAAAAAAAAAAAAAAACTATATACTCTACTCTTGATAGAAGATAACAATTTCGTGAATTGAAATTTGCTGAGAAAAAATTTTAGGTTAAGCTGGATCCAATTGAAGTTGGTCCATAACAATTTCCCTCAAGTAGTATTGAGGTTCATAACAAATAATTATATATTGCAAATTACAGACACTTAATTACTCTGTTTTTCCATTATTACACGAGGCTTGGAAAATGCAATGTTTTAAAAAAAATCGCATCATATAAGCTAAAGATTTTCAATGAGACATGAGACGGTAGGGTGATACTTCAAATGTTCTAGGCCTCGAAAGTTTCATGTGTCCTTAAAATGATTTTCATTTATGACAAAAAAAAAAAGTAAAAAGTTGAGTGTGGATTTTTTACTGTTTTTTTGTACTGTTTTTCTATTATGTCTTCAAAATATATTAATTTTCATTAATTTTAAAATTTTAAAATATATTAAAATTATTTTTAAAGTATCAAAGATTTTAAAGCTTAACAAAAGACATCACAAAAAATCTAAGAAAAAAATTATTGGAAGCTAAAAACATAACTAGAAAAGATCTTGATACATTATCTCGACCAAGATGAAAAATATTTTGCTTTTTTAATATACTATATTGATGCCATTTTTAGTTCATAAGTTTGAAAAGTTTATCAAAATAGTATGACAACGTGCTTAAAATTCTAGAAGTATGCCCTTAGATTTTTAAATATGTAAACGAAAAAGTACTCACCTAATATTTCAAAAAGGTATAGAAAAAAAAAAGTAAAAGAAAAGGTTTAAAGTGTGTGTATATGTGTAGTAAGAAGGTGTTTTACTGTATTTTTGGATAACCAAATTATTCAAAAACCAAATTAATCACTTTTATTTATTTATTTTTTTCATTTACAAATTTCAAACTTGATGTGTTCATTAGAGAAATTAAGCATTTCTTATATGGATTATTTATTGTATTCAGGAGAAATTTTGGAGATGTTTTCTATCTTTATTTTTTCACACAAATTTTGTATCTTTTAATATCAAATTAAGTAATACAATTTTCTATGTTTCTTTATACAAATTAATTAATTAACATATTTTTACTCTCTCTGTTGTAGCATACTTCTTCACATTAATTTTTTCCATGGTTTCGTCACTGTTATATATAAATTATACACAACATCAAAAAAAAGAAATTAACCAAGAAACTCATTGGATATTAAAAGGAGGCACAAGACAATACACTCGAGAAAATTGGCAAAAAAATCAACCAATAGTAAACATACTCTAATTTCCTAGGAGAAAATGTCTCACTCAATTTCTTCTTCTTTCTCTCTTCAAAAGAGAAACTAACCTGAGAAGTGAGGGAAAAAGTATGCATGAACCTGATCTAATCCAATTACATTATAGTGCAAGCATGAGGGTTATCATCACTGAAGAGAGAAGCAAAAGCTTCATCAGATGCCACAGCAACTGAATACACTGCAGGGGTGTGGAAGAAAGTGTGAACTCCATTGGTAGCTTCACTTTTGTATGCATCATAGTAATGGTTAACAATGTAACTAGGGTACTTGTAAAATGAAGAAAAATGAGCATGTCCTGGAAATGGCCATGGTTCTGCCACTTTCCCTGCACGTTTTATTGCCTTCAGAACCTTCTTTTCCTCCAATCCATAACCCCTCACTGTTACTTTCTGTGATTCCATTTCAACTTCTACCTCATCTACTCCTGCAAATCACACATTCAAAGCTCAAAAACTTATACATAATACATTCTGATATGCTTCTAACTCAATCTTTTGACAGATAGACTTCAGTTGGTTTGACAAAAAGCAGAAAGTTGTGAGTTTGGGGAATTGATTTTACTTTATGTGAGAAAATCGACTTTAGTTGATGAAGAATTTAGAAAGAGTTGTTTCTGTCTCGATGTGAACTTGTTTTTTTGAATTGATTTTGAGTGTCTCAAAACAATTTATCAACATGAATGGATTTTAGAAATTGATTTTGGGTGTCTCCAACGTGAAACCAAGCATAGACTAAGTTAAAAAAGCTAAATTTCATAGCATGGTAGTTAAAAAAAGTGAGTAACTCAATTATACATATGGTGCTTGATGACCCAACTTAAGTAAAAGTCACTTTGTAGTACTTTTTTTCTTGCTTTTGGGTATGCTTATTACCATGCTGAATGAGAGCTCATAATGTCATGTTTCTCATGAGTTCACTTTTCATGAAGAAAGAAATGAGAATCATTTTTGTTGACTACCAAAACCTAAAAGTTGTAACTTTAAGACATCATCTATCCATGTAACAGAATACACATTATAGGAAGTAATGAAACAACAACTAAAGATGTATAGTTGCATATAACTTGCAGACTTTCACCTCAAAATAATTAACATTGATCAACCAGTAATTACAATAATGTGAAGGGTCCATTTCTAATTTGTTGTAAGCTTACAGAACTGGTTTTGTTTTCATTAGTAATGACAATTAATGTTGTTTGGTTAAGGTGTGACAGAGAGGCAACCTAATTTGTTAGATTGGAAAACATGTCTGAAGAAACTTGGAACCCAACTGGCAACAGGAAGGTCTACATGGACCCCAGAATGGTATGGTGTACCAAATTCTTGACTTATGGTTTAACACTTAGCAAAGAAAGTGAGGAATGCACATGGAGATTTTTGAAATCAAAGCCCAAACAAAATGCAAAGATAAGCAACACAACTGTTACCCTTCAATGGCCCATGTATACCAGAAAATGAAAGGGGACCCAAAAAGAAAAAACCAGAAAAGAAAAAAAAAAAACACAGAATTGCTTATTCAAAAATGCACCTTTGAGTTTGAAGAGAGCTTTCTTTAGTTTTGAAGCACATCCTTCACAATCAAGATTTGGGACTCTCACCTCTATCATATTCTGCAAAGAAAAATGCTTGTTAGTACTTTTGTACTACAACAAATATCAGATGAAAACGTGCTTCCATGAAATTCCAATGCAATAATGAAGAAAAACCAACTTTTATTTTGAGAGTAGAAGTATGAAAAAAAAAAAAAAAGACTTTCACACATTTTTACATTCATTTGACATTCACTTTACATTTTTTTTTTTCACACTCAAATTCCAATGCAATAATCTTTGAACTATATCTACAACTGAAAACCAATCATGCAGTAGATACATGTACAAAAAATGGTTATAGCAGAATGATTCTGCAGTGTGAAACATTGTAGCAATCTCAGTCATAAACTTCACTTCAAAGGCACAAACAAGTGCAATGAACCAAACCATTCTGTGCTTGTGTAAGAGATATAATCAGAAGAAGGGACTTACAGACATATTTGCTTGTGTAGATTAAGCTGAAACAAGAGTGACCCTTGTTGCAGAAAAAGGGAGAGAGTAGTGTGTTGTGTTGAGTTGAGGATGAAAGAGATGATGGTAACAGAAACTATGTGAAGGGTGTGTTTTAAAGAGCTATGGTGAAAAAGGATGATTGGGATTTTGAAACCCGAAAAGGGTGCAGAGAATAGTATATTCACGCGTGGGGTGAGGCAAAAGAAAAGCGTGAATTCCTCTCTCTTACGCTCCCCAATTTTGAGGCACACAGTCACACCCTGTCTCCATTGACTTGCCACCACCCATGCACCCATGGACCACTCTCGGCAACAAAATTTGAACATCTCTGAGTGGAATCATGAAAATGGAAGACACCACTCACTGATTCCTCACCTTTTCTGTTTTCTTTGTTGGACATGTACTCACCATCATGCCTACCTGTTTATGTTGCAGTGCTTGTAAACGAAACAAGGTGCATGGTGGGTACCATGTAATCAACATCTATCTACGAAGATTATAATGTTCTTTGTTTTCAAATAATCATACTTGTTCTCTCTTTACCCTTTTTGCAATTCTTTTTTGTATATGATAGAGGTGTCAAACGTAAGAATGAGGAAAATAAAGATTCATCTTATGCTAAATTATAGTCTATCATGCCATTTTTAACAGTCTGGTACCGAATTCAATCTTTAAGTCGAAATAACACAGAGGTTATGTTTTTTTTCTTTATTATTATCGGCGACAAATGTTAGATATTAGTTTTTATTAGTTGAAAATTTAAACCAACGGTCTCTTTAATCTTCCTTTTTAGATTTATCAAATCAGCTAAGGAAAATGATTTTTTGACAACTAAATTTTGATAACTTTCTCTTATAATTTTATGTATTATTTTTGAAGTGATTTTTCGTTTTTGTATTTTCTCGTTTTCAATATTTTAAAATCACTCAGAAAATGTCACCTCATGTTGTAAGATAAAGTTGTCAAAATTTAATAATTAAAATATAATTGTCCTTTTATTAATTCGTGAATAAGATGATGAAATTCACAATATTTTTTTTGTTTTCTTTCCATTTGATCATTAAGTCACAAAATCATGTTTTTTCACCAATAGCACAAATCCCTAAATCCTTAATTAAGTTTTCCCCAAATTCCTAATTTAAACCTAGTTTCTTTATCTCAGTGTATACAAACTGTCCATGTAATAAACAAAATGGAAGACGTAATACAAATAGTGCCACATGTATAGTGCTTTGTTATTCATTGAGATAACGTGGCACAAAAAGACCAAATTAAACACAAAACACTTGCAAAAATTAGGATCATCAACAACAAATACTGTGAAAATGAAGACCAAATAAGTGTTTAAGCTTTTCTTTTAAATGATATAACAAAACTCACTTATAAATTATTATACAAATTTAATGTGCTAACGATTCCATTTCACTATAATTAGTTAGTTAACTCGTTTCTAACTAAATAGAATTTTAGTGGTGTTAGTAGTTTTCAAAGTCGGAATCCTTTGATATTAATTATGCACATCAAAACAAGTGTAATAAAAACTTTTGCATAAGCAAAAAGGATCTTTTGATAGTTTTTTCTTTTATTCAAATTTTATTATGTGAAATGGATAATCTAGACAATCTAGGTGATATACAACTCAGCATTATCTTGAATAATGAAAGTATAATATTTTATATACAATAATAATCCCTTCTTTAAATTTTGTTGGTCTCTATTTAACATCTTTCAACATTATATTTATATGCTTAGAGGGATGTCAAAGATGTTAGATCAACCTTTTCTTTTTTGAATCTTGAAGGAGTCAATCACGTACCTAAAAGATGTTGGAGTTGGAGGTTGGTCCATGTAACATCACAAACTAAATTATTTGGCATAACGGTTTGAAATGCTTTTAAGTTTTTTTTAAAATGTTTAAATTATTTTATTAGGAAAATAAAATAAAATTTTCTAAGATAATTTTGAAATATTATTGAAAGTGTATTTTAACATCAAATTTAAAAAACTAAAATGATTATATTTGCTTGCTTGACCACATGCAAAGGCACTTTCGCAATCGAAGCAGAAAAGGCAGATAACGATCTTCTGTAATAAAGCTGGTTTCATAATATTCCTCACAAGACCTTCTTTGCAGAAAAGGTATAACTCTTTCAAACAAAACTAGACAAAAATATTTACCAAAATCAAATAATTAAAGTCTTGTGTCTACTTTTTACAGAAGCCTTTTGAAAATTTAAATGAGTATAAGTTGAACATTAATTAAATATAAAAAGTTAAAAATTAAAATTTAAGAATCAAAAATAATTCGATAACGATTGGACTAATAAATTCAACAAAAATCAACTTTTATACGACAAGTTTTAACATTATAGTTTTGATAGCATGTTAAGAAGTGAACTTAAACATAATTAAACCTCATAACTAATTTGTAAGATGAGATTTACATAATTTATATACTCTAAATTAATCTTATCTTTTGTTGATGTAAGATTTCTAACGGATAAGAAATCATAATAATATTTTTTATCCAAAATCTTAAAATAATAATTGTGTGGATCTTTTCTTTTTATATTGTTTAAATTTTCTATTTTACAATATTTGATATTTTTTTATGGGTTTATATTTTATCGAATGGTTTGGTTATAGTTATCGAAAGATTATGATTCTATATATATGACATTGGTTTTATACATACACATATAATACATTTGACACCACTTTTAACACAAAACCTTAAAGCAATGATGTTATAAGTTTTTATTCTTATGTAATATTTAGGTTAAAATACCTTTTTGGTCCCAATTTTCGTCAAGTTTTTTCAAATAAGTCCTAATTTTGGTTTTGTGTTCAAATAGGTCCCAACTTTCGTCAATTTTGTTCAATTGGATCCTTTTTTGCTAACACCGTTTAAATCATTAACGACCATGAATAGTGATTGCCACGTGTCACTTTGTGGTTTTTTTATTTATTTTTTATTTTTTAAATATTTTTTAAATATTTTTTTAATATTTTTTAAATGTACACGTGTCAACCCAGGAGCGTGCCACATGTCACTTTGTGGTTTTTTTGAATTTTTTTATTTTATTTTTTTGAATTTTTTTTGAATTTTTTTAAATGTCCACGTGTCAACCCAGTAGCGTGCCACGTGTCAAAGTCAATACTCTATATTCAATTTGGTCCTTGTATTTGTTATTTTTGTTCAATTAGGTTCCAATTTTTGTTAACATTAACCAATTTGGTCCCTATCGAAAATGTGACCAAATTTATTTTTTATATCAAAGTTATAATAACGTGAATTTTAATATATTATATAAAAATATTTAATAAAAAATGTGAATTTTAATATAAAAATTAAATTTGGTTTTAATTTGGAGAGGGACCAAATTGGTTAATGTTAACAAAAATTGAGACCTAATTGAACAAAAATAACAAATATAGAGACTAAAATGAATTTAGAACATTGACTTTGACACGTGACACCCTACTGGGTTGACACGTGGACATTTAAAAAAAATTAAAAGTAATTCAAAAAAATAATTTAAAAAAATTCAAAAAAACCACGAAGTGACACGTGGCACACTTTTGAGTTGACATGTGTACATTTAAAAAAAAATTTAAAAAATTTAAAAAATTAAAAAAAAAATAAAAGTAAAATTTAAAAAAACCACGAAGTGAGGACCCAATTGAACAAAATTGACCACGAAGTGAGGACCCAATTGAACAAAATTGACGAAAATTGGGACCTATTTGAACACAAAACCAAAATTAGGACTTATGTGAAAAAACTTGACGAAAATTGGGATCAAAAAGGTATTTTAACCTAATATTTAACTTTGTTTATTCTATCAATATGAGACTTTTTGACTCACTTTATTTCCAATCGTTTTTAATAAGTTATTATAAAAACAAAGATAAAATTTGCCTTAAAATCAATAAAATAGGTTGTCTTTTAACAAAATAATGCATTTACATTACAAACAATCTTAACTTCTTTTGTTAAACCTTAATGACAAAGGAAGAATGTTCTGTAATTATGTTTTTATGTTCACAGAAAAAATTCTCTGTAAAACCATGGTGTTCCATGTGGAGAAAGGAAAAGCAAGTACATAAATGAGAGATGGTGAAACCAAATTTATGTGCATAAAGAAGTGTTGAAAGCAGAGAAGAGTATGTGTATTGAATGAAGGAGTACTTGACCTATTTTAAAGCAAACACACTTTACAGCATAAAGTAGTGAAGTATGTTGCAGAAGCTGAGCTAGTTACTCTTAGATCAAGAACAGTACCTGAGCCAACTTGGCAAAATCTACTTTACCACTCAACATTCAAGAACCAACAACTCAAAAGTCTTTTCTTAACAAAAGCATAATGTTACCAGAAAAAGCCATAATGGATTAACATGATTTTGCATCTCATTCTTTATATATATTTTACATAATTTTTCTTTTATACACATCTCATGCATGTTATGATGATAACTTATAAGGTTATAGTACTTGTGTTGTGACGCATATTCAACTTAATATAATGACTAATATAGGATTACTACATTTAGGCTACGTTCGATTGAGGAAAAAATGAGGAAAAAAAATTTGGAAAGATAGATTATGAAGTGAGTTTTATGTTCGTTAGTAGTTAATTAAAAACTAGTGATAGCAAGATATATTACTTTTACCATTTTGCCTAATGGAAGGTGATTTGAGATGATTAATTGTGAAAATACACGTTTATCCTTTGTGAAATATTGAGCAATTACACGTTCATTGAAGAAGGGATTCGATCCTACCATAGTTGGAACCGATCCAGGCATGATCCGATCCCACATCGCTTGAATTCGATCCTACATCACTTGGATCCAATCCCACATCACTTGGTATTATTTTTTTTCGATTTTAGTAGTTAAAAAAATTAACAAAATAAATTTACTCATATAAATATCAAATTGTACTACTTATTACATAAAGGATAAAATGGTAATTTAACCAATACTTGTATCAAAACATATTTTTTAATTTATAGTATCAATCAAATTCCTCACATTTACATCCAAATCTACTTATAATGACCTCTGAATCTCTTAAAAAAAACACATAATTTATTTTCAAATCCAGCCAAACCTATCCACTCTTTCAAATCTTCTCTCTCAATTGAACACAATCTTAGGAAACTGAGAAGAAAGGTTGTGATTTAAATGAAGGATTTTCAAGTCTGGACATACTCCATTGAAGATTTTTTAGAAGTGTGAATTGCTCAAATGTACACAATGCTTATAAAACAGCAGTGATAGTTTAGATAATTTTTCTACTTTTAATTGGAAATTGGTCCGTTAATGAGTAATTCTATTACATTGTTCAAATATCGAGATTTACTAGGGTTTAAGTTTAAGAAAAAAATATATGTTATAATTGATTATGTGATTATTATTTTGATAAAAAAGGTATATAATAAAAGATAAATCTGTAATTAAATGGAATAAAAAATTATTAAAATAATAGTATTGAGGTTTGGTAAGTAATGAGAATCGTGAATTTAAGTTTCACATTATAATTACTAGAAAGTTGAGCACCTTGTATAAAAAAAATCATAAAATTATCTTATAAAGTTTTGAATTTGACTCAGATTTTATTATTTTGCATTATCCCACTAAATCCTTCCTTAAATTGTAAGAGCTGAATAAAAAGATCCGTTATTAAAAATTAAAAAAAAAAAAGTAGTATCTCATCATATTAAAGTTCTAAAATTTTCATTAACGATGTAAAGATATTTACAAGCTTGTGTAAATTCTAATTGTGATTTAAATTAGTTATTATAAACATTAATAATTTTATTATATGGATAATACTATATTATTATATGACAATGTAAAAAATATTTAAATTATCAAATCCTCTTAATTACATTCTTAGTTTTTTTAAATGTAATTATTTAATTTTTGTCTCACAAATTTAAATTATATCAATTGGAATCTCATATTTAATGTATTTCTAGAGAAGGTAGAATTTTTGAATGCGTTGTTGATAAATAATTACTTTACTATACTGATAAGTGAAAAGGATTTTTTTTTCCTTCATTCTAAGCTTGGTAAATGGGAGAAAATATAGAGGATAACAATTACATAATTTCACCAAAAATACAATTACTATGTATTGAATTTTGTCTTTGATGTTATTCCATAAAGATGATACTATATACTTTGTTTAGCAACTAATCCCCACTTTAAACTTTTCAACAAAAACTATTAAATAATGTTCTAATCTTTTTGCACAATCTTCTAGACTATTTCTTTTAACACATATATGATTAATTAAAAATTCTCCTTCACAACTCAATCAATTAAACATGAAGTGTTTAAACATTTCTCTCAACTAGAGTTTGAAACGTAGTTTACAATATTATAGAAAACTAGTATCTTTCCCTTGACACAATCTTCATGACAATAAGTAGGATATATCTCAAATAAATAATTTATTTTTCTCAACTTATTAAAATATTTTTTTTGGTGAAACAATTAAAAGAAGTTGAAATAGAGTAATTCACTGGAGGGATTACTCAATCTTAGACTCTTGTTGGGCTTTTGGCCCAAAAAGAATAATCATAGGCCCAATAGGAGTTACCTCATCATCATTTCTTGGACCAAAAAGGGTTATTTCAAATTACCGATCACTCTGTTATTAAAAATAAATAAAAATACGATATTTCATTGGATAAGGCTTTTTCTTCTGTTCTTGGTGGAACAACCTTGGACGGTGTAACAATGGCTTCCTCAGTTACTTCCTCTTTTTGTATAAGGTAAAGATTCTTACTCTCTCTTTCTCTTATTTGCTTCACTTATGCTACTTCCCTTTTTCAATTCCCTGTGTATTGGAACACTTTTAGTTTTACATTGCAATCTTCAATGTCGGTTATATGGTTACCAAATATTACATTTCACGGAAGAAAAAACCACCCTTTACGGGTTTTAGCTCCTTTATCGCAGTAGCAAGTACAGTTTTAAACTTTGAGAAAAACGACTGTTCTGAACTCTCTAGCTGTCTGAACATTTGAATGTGTTTTTCTTTCACTTGAATGGCTCTAAGTGCCTCAATCTCAATTGGGCCTAAAGAATTATGTGATAGTTCAAGAAATTGTGGGGCTTTGAGTTCACTCTGGTCTTCAAAATGATTTGCTCGTGGGTAATCATAACTGTGATAATAATCTTGTGGATCTGTGCTTGGAATTCAATGAAGTGGGTGTTGCTTTGAGGATATTTGATGAAATGCTTGTTAGTGGTATTGTCAATATGTGAAGAATAATGATTATGAATTTTCTATTTTACGTTGCCAGCGACATGTACAGACTTGAAGAGAAGTTTAATGAGCATGCTTAGAGGGAGTTCTTGATGAAATCATTAGTTGGGAATGTAATTGTTTTTATTCATGATTTTTCTGTTAACAGAAATAATTTTGGTAGATTATTGCTTGTGCTCACTTCATTGATTGCGTCACGTTCAAGCTGGGTGTTGTTCTTTAGTGTGCATTTCTACATTCTATGAAATGGAAAATAACTTCTAAATTTTAGGGAAATGTCGAATTAAATTGGCCTTGGGTCTATTGACAGAACTCTTGGTTTTTGTTTTCCTCTATTTTTCTTAGTAATTTGTTCATGTGATTGGTATAATTCTTGGGTGATGAGAAGTACATTTAAATCAGTAAATGTTATATAGGATTGAGAAATCTCACTGATAGTTTTGCTGTCTTATTTCAGCAATTTGAAGACTGTTTTCGTGGGTGAGACAAATAAGCTCAGAGTTTCTAGTATTCCTGGTGCTCAAGCTGGTTTCGTTAGAAAAACTGTAGAATGTAAGGAATCAAGAATTGGGAAACAACGAATTACAGTGCCATCAAATGTTACGGTAAATTTGGAAGGACAGGATATACAAGTTAAAGGTCCTTTGGGAGAACTGGCATTAACTTATCCTCGAGAAGTGTTGGTTGAGAGGGATGAGTCTGGGACTATAAGGGTTAAAAAGGCAGTTGAAACCAGAAGAGCCAATCAAATGCATGGGCTTTTTAGGTACTTCATTTTACTGACCTCCTTTCTCAATTAGGATTCGGGAGTATTAAATTTCCATTTTGTCTTAATACATGCTGATTACCTTTGCACCTTTGTCTCATTATTTCAATATTGTTCTGTAAACACACGGAGATGAAAATGGAAACAAAAAAAACTTTGACTTGATGACTGTAGGAAATAGGATATGTTGCTGCCAATGTCCGTTGCATAATGCACCAATTTTTGTGGCATAATGATAGTAGTAAATTTATAACCTACTGTTCATTCGTTCATGTTGCTTTGTGATTAGCCATAGCAATAATTTATCTGAGCTAGATGTTGGTAACTAGTATTGTGTTAATTTTGTTAGAAGACAAGACGGGAAAGTAGTGATATAGAATGGATCACTTGTCAATTAGGCAATGTTATTTTTAATCATGATAATTTAGTGGTTCATGATGATTATATTGTTTGGGGATTTTTGTGATCTTGAATATATCTTTGGTAAAACTAATCTTTATTTTCATGAAACCATTATGTGATTCTAATTAGAATGTTGTAGTGCAAGGGTAAGCATCAATACAACGATAAGAATGTTGGCTGGCCTTCTGACCTGAATGCCATGGATTCAGATCATGGAATGAACTCTGCACTCGATACCACTTAAAAGGAATATTCTGATTACAATATTGAATGTTAATGAAATCATATAATATTCTGCTTATTGGAACCTTGATAGTTCTTTTCTTGCCCTTTTACTACTCCCTTCTACAACAAGCTGTAACTAATAATGTTCGGGATAAGGTTCCATTTAGTTCTCATTGAAAACTTCCATTTTGAATAGTTCCCGTACTCTTCCCCACAACTCCCCTCCCCTTTCTTTCCATGGCTGTAATTCAATGAAAAGCTTGTGCTATTTTCTGCTTTTCATAGCTGGCGATCAGAAACATTGATTTCACTCTCGCTGCAATAAACTTTTACAATTAGCCCTTGGTAGTTCACAGATTGGTTATTTCTTATTATTGAACTTGAGATATAGTTGTGCCCAAAGGATTTAGTTAGACTCATACCTAGATTTGTGAATAGTCTTCAAAACATTCAAATCTGTGCAATACATTTTGCAGATACGCACCTTTTGTTGTTGTTGGGGGAAATTAATCTGTTATCGCCTGGCTTGGCATAATTCTATTATTGATGTTAGTTCCCCTGTTGTGATCATCCATTTAAAGTATGAAAGTTTTTCTTGTATGAGTAGAATCACAGTTTAACTGGGGTAGCTTAAATATGAATCTTAGTCATATTTCTTTGATCATATATTCATACTTGACACATAAATGTTACAGGACTCTTACAAACAACCTGGTTGTTGGAGTATCTCAAGGGTTTGAAAAGAAGCTTCAACTTGTTGGTGTCGGTTATCGTGCTATGGTAGAAGGAAACGCAGTGGTGCTGAATCTTGGATTTTCTCATCCTGTAAAGATGGAAATCCCCAGTGGCCTCAAAGTGAAGGTGGAAGAAAACACCAGAATCACAGTTAGTGGGTTTGACAAATCTGAGGTCGGCCAGTTTGCTGCTTCTATCAGGAAATGGAGACCCCCAGAACCATACAAAGGAAAGGGTGTCAAATATGCTGATGAAATTGTAAGGAGAAAGGAAGGAAAAGCAGGGAAGAAGAAGTAATGGGTTTTTTTTTTTCAATTTTCCTTTTTCATTTCTCTCCTGTTACTTTCCTTCATTTGTTAGTAATGGAAATGTTATATATACCAAGAGAAACTCATATTCTTTGAGATAAGTTTGAGTCCCTTATGCTTATGATGATACTTAATAGCATCGCAATCATGAACTGTGATTATAGCGTGATAATAGCTGTTGATGGATAATCTATCATGATAGTCAGATTTTTTTGTTATCTTGAGATAAAATCTCAACAATAGCACTG
This sequence comes from Vigna unguiculata, assembly GCF_037176805.1. Taxonomy (NCBI): domain Eukaryota; kingdom Viridiplantae; phylum Streptophyta; class Magnoliopsida; order Fabales; family Fabaceae; genus Vigna; species Vigna unguiculata. The sequence continues at coordinate 44,556,842 of NC_140795.1, read as the reverse complement.
AGTGTGGCTGTTAAAACTAATAAATGCCAATTATTGATGGAAAAGAATTGAGCAATGGTAGCTCAAAAAGCACCTTTGATCGGTTACCGTTTTTGTGGCCTCTACTTGCTTCCTGGATTATTTAGTTATTTTGGTAGGGTGTGCCTTCTGTTCTTTTTGGGTCAATGGGGCATCTTCTTTTTGGGCACTTCTTCCTCCACCCCTAAAGATTTCTTCAACACCTCCAAGTTATTCAAAATTACCAAAATAACTTTTTTTTTATTTTTACCCACCTCACCAACTTAAACCCACTAAAACGATTTTAAAAAAACATATTTAGGAAGCTACCAGATTTTAAAACTTGATTAAAAAAATTAAAATTACCGAATTTTGAAATCTAATTATAATTACAGGATTTCAAAAAAAAAAATAATATATATATATATATATATATATATATATATATATATTAATTTTGTTTTCATATGTATTAAAATAAATACATAAAATTAGAAAATAAATAATTATATATATATATAATTTTTATTTTAAATTAAAAATTTATAATTTAATTTTTATCTTTTAAATATATATTAATTTAAGTTTAATCATTTTTAAATTAAAATATTTATTTTAACATTTTATCCTTTTCAAATCATTATTTATTTAAATTTAGTTTTCTTTAAAATTAAAGTTATATATTCAATAAAAAAAAGACACTTAACGTATTGTTAGGACTGGGCATAATTTACTGAGCTTGTTTCACCCATGAGTAAATATTTCGTAGTAGTCTCATTAGACCGTACATCTTTCTTGGTATATCCGGATAGTAGATAGGAACATAAACCAAAACATTCTAGAACTACAAAGATAGTTATTAAAATTATTAAATCGTTAGTGCCACATAAAAATAGAATCGTTATGCTTATTACTAAACTTGTTGAAGAGATAAAATAGAACCTAATATGTGGTTAACTGCATTATTTTATACTAAAAAAAAAACTGAACTGTTTGTATATAAAACTGCACTGCATTGTTTTTCGGTTCAGTTTCAAGAAATCAAACTTATCAGTTAACTGTTCCATATATGAAATGAATTGTGGCATTTTAGTTTTCCCTTCCTCTTCACTATCTGAACATTCCTCTTCAAGATTTGAACACTTTCCATTTTTTTTGTTTCAATCAGCACTGTCACAATAATTGTTACAGTAAAAAAAGCTGAGATTTTAATATTTCAAAGTTAATAAATAAGGCTAAAAATCTTGGACAATGATAAACTTTAACAAGGAGAATAATTAATTTGGATGCATGTTCTTTTCGGAAGAAATGGTTAAAGTTGTTGACGAATTTGTAAAGTATTGGCTTTCTTTGCAAAATGAAAGAGCATTTGTTAAGTATGGTATGGGTAGGATATTAATATGTTTTTCTATTTCAATTTTAAAAAATATCTCTATTTAAATTCAGTTTATGTGAATAAAAATTTCATCAATTCTTTTATGTTTTATATATATATATATATATATATATATATATATATATATATATATATATATATATATATATATATATATATTTAAATCCATCACTTATATTTTATTTAAATATCACATTTACAATGTGTTTGACAATTATAAGACGAGTATTAAAACATGTTTGGAAGAAAAAAAATTAATAAAGTTGATAAATACATTGAGATAAGTTAGGGAAAATGATTTGTATTGTGTTGACATAAATATATTTCTCTATATTTTTTCACAAGATACTAAAGAGCTTGAATAAATTTGAACAAAGTGATTTTATATAAAAACTTTATACATTTTTTAGTTGATATTTGAAGTTTTCAAGAGTAATGTAGTTCAGTTTAAAAATAGTGCAATTTGTAAAATAGTTCATTTTATAACATTTCGATTCATATTATAGTGTAGTTCAATTTGTTTGAAAAAAAAAACAGTTCAGCTTAGTCTGTCTGAACTGTTTTTCAGTTCAGTGCAGTTCAGGTGAATTATCTTTTAGTTCAATACAATTTTTAATAGTTCAGTACATATTAGTACGTTTTGCCCAGCCCTACGTATTGTGTTCTCACTAATATTGTATGATAAAAATTTATTTATTGGTTATCAAGTACTAAGTACTATTTCTAAGTCCCTTTTATCTCAAAGGTTTTGGATCTGGTTTTTATTTGAGGGTCCTGAGTTAGTCCACTTAGTACTCCAAGATCCCCTTCTCGTCACTAATTCTCTCATTCTATCTCATTCGCCAAAAACAGTTCCCACTCTTAAATCTCCTTTCCAGTTAGCGAAAATCATCTTTCACTACGTAAGTTGAGCACTAAAACTCTACCCCTTCGTTCTTTTCTGTTTGTGGTAGCTCTAGTTCCACATGAGTCTCAATAATGGTCTCATTCTTGTCTCCCATGGTTCTGTTTTTCAGCTCCTTAAAGGTTTCTTGAGTTAGTTCTCAGTTTCGAGGTAAATAAAGCTAGGGTTTTCTTTTAGATTTTGAAATAAATTGTTTATCTTGGTATTTGATTGCATCTTGATGTGTTGGATTAATGAGTGTAATGAAATCGGAGTGGTTGTGTTTTTTTGTGTTTGAGATTTTTGGTTTTGCATGTTTAAATTAGTGAAAATATGATATTTTAGCTTAAGCGAAACCAGTCTAGCTTAAGCGATAATTTTTAGCTTTAGCGAGACAAGTCTAGCTTAAGCGAGATCAATCTAGCTTAAGCGAGACCAGTCTAGCTTAAGCGAGCATTTCTAGCTTAAGCAAAATTAGTCTAGCTTAAGCGAGAATTGCAACATAAATTTAACTCCTTACTTTAACTTGTGATTGACTGAGTTAATGCTAAAAATATGATGTATGAATATGCATGAATGATGTGGCATTTTTTTTTACCTGTACTTGATGTGTTTAGTTTGGGATGGTAATTATTATGAGATAACATGTGGAGTGTTGATGGTAAAAGAGTTTCAAGGGAAACTCTTGGTGATGTTGTGGTTAGTGTATGTCTTGATAGAGGAGATGTCTAGATAAAGGAAGGTATTTTGAACTCTAATAATCGTTCACACACATATTGAGTATAATGAATTATGTGGTGAGAGTGACAGGAGATCCTAGTCTTGGGAGGTGTTTGAACCTAAGACATAATGGGATTAACGTTATGTGTGGTTGGGTGATAACCTTTGTGTCTAGACTTTGTAGAGTTTAGAAACCAGCACAGGTGCATACTTTCTTTAGAATTCTATATCAAGTGCATAATCCGGATTATTGAGTCAAAGAGTCTAATTCGTTGCTATCACATGTTTTGGGTGCCTGCTGCTTTACATGTTCATAACCTCTTCTAATATTTGCTTGCTCAAATAACATGTTAAAATTCTTACTCTATCTTACCCTTTCTTTTTTGTTTGTTTACTGTTTGGTTTTCCTTTTTGCAATGATTATCAATTATTGGTGTGAGCAGATGTGAAAATCCCTGCTGGTCGTCAGGATGATGGAGATGCCGCCATGTAGTTTAGACCTTGTGTTTGGATGTGGCTCACTATTGAGTTCCCTTTTGAAGAACTCTTATTTGTTTATAGTTTTCTTGCTCTGTGAGCAACCTTTTGGACAACTGTTCCATTTTGAATTTTGTTTATGACATTGTGTAGTGCCTTTGGCTTTCCTACCAGTATATTATAGATGACTGCAAAATCTTTCATACAATATGTCTCGTACTCTATTTTATATTATATTTATGTAATGTTTTATTTAGTAGAATTATTTTATTTAAATGGGATGTCACACATAAACGTGGATATGTAGGAATTGTTTTACGAGTGAAATGGGGGACAATTATTACATAATAAATTTAAGCTTTCAAACAAGAGACTAATGTGAATAATTAATTGTGCTTCATTAAAACATTGCTCAAATGATTGTTTCGTCAATTAAATAAATTTGTTTGATGTACTTTTCAAAGTAGCTAAGAATATTGACTTAATGAAAGTTCAACATTCAAACGTAACTTCATAAGCATGTGATGACATGATAATAAAGAAAAACATTGTGGGTCTTCTTACCCATTAATGTTAGAAAAAGAATTTCGAAACAATTTGAAATTAACGCACGAAAAATTTAAATGGAATGTAATTATTATGACGAGAAATTTAAATGGACTGTAATAAAATCTATTAGAGTAGAAAATTTGAAATTTTCAAAAAAATTAAACAATTACTACAAAAAAATTCTTAATTCTTTATTTTTGTTTTTATTTGTTGAATTAACGGTTGATTAATCTTCTGCAAATATGGTAATGCACATAATTGGTATGGTAATAGAAGGAAAGGCACAATAACTCTTCGTAGCAATTAAAACCCCGTAGACATTAAAACACATTAAATTAACTATCATAAAGAATCAAAGAAGAAAAAAGTAGGATCACTCGGAAAACTCAAAGATAGACATGTCCTCGAGTAATAGGTATTTTCTAAACTAGTCTTTATTTGTATGGAAACTTTTTGTATTTACTCTCTACATGTATGAAGATGGATAATACTCAATTTGTTTTATCCTGTATAAATTACAGAAGTATTGTAACATAAAAGACTTATTATTATAATTTTTTAGTATATTTAGTTTTGTAACCTACTCTCTCTTTTTATCATACATGTTTTCCTCCTTTTTAAAATTGGTTGGCTTGTTCTGTAACCATAAAATTATTACTTTCTCTTTTGACTACACATTTTTTTTATAGTTACGTTCAAATGGTATTATCAATTTTAGGTCTAATTTTCAATTATTTCTAATCTCTTTTTTTCTTTGTATTTTGTATTTTTTTTATTGTTTATTTTTTTTTCTCATTAGAAATCTTGACTTTCTGTATGTTTCAAGTGCTCAATGGTGTAAATCCTTCTTTAACTAAGTAATATATGAAAAATCTTTTGTTTTTTATTATCTTTGATTCTTAATTTTTATTTATTTATTTGAAGAATTTTTTGTTTCATTCAAACAATTTTTATTATTTCTTGACGACTAGTTCAATATCTAAAAAATTTTCTAAGATTTCCAAGATACTTTTTATCTTTTAATTACTCATTTTTATTTGTATAATAGTGTTCAATGGAGTATCACATAGTTTCTCGAACACATATTTAATCATTTTACTTCTTTTTAATACTTTTATATCATGTAGAGTATTATTTTAATATTTTTAATATAATTATTTTTATTTTCTAACTTACTCTCATAAACATATATGTGAATCTTAAATTCTAAACTTCATTGTCATGAAGTTCAAATGATAAAATATTTATGTCTAAATTTAAATTATCATTAGTTACTTTTTTTATATCTGTGATTTCCTTTAAGTAGTGTATTATAATATTTTTAGTGTATAAAAAAAGATATTCCTTATAATTTGGGGGAGATGAAGTATATAAACATTTGAAATATTAATAAGCTTGAACATTTGTGTTTATTTTATAATTTTTCAACTTTATTAACTTTTCTGTTTCTTGTTTTCAAAATTACTGAATATTTTAGTTGGTATGAAATTTTATTTGTATAATATTTACATAATTATTCATTTCCTATTTTGATTTAAAATTTGTATAATTATCATTTGTTTTTAAATGTTTGATATTAATCATATTATTTTGATTTTGAATACTTGATAATATAATACTTTTTTCATAATTTTTATTTTTCAGAAAAAATATTTATTAATATTAAAATAATAAAAAAATAAGTACAAACACAAATACGAACATGTTCATTAATAGGTAAGAATGAAATGAGATAAAAATATTTATATTTATGAAGGCGGAAATGGACATACACTTTTACTTTAGAAAAAAGATAAAATAATGAATCTCATCCCTTTCCCGTCTCTAATTTGATCTTCTTTTAACATTTGATTTCATAATGGTACTAATTATGATGTACATGTAAATGAGTTCTCCCTAAATAATGTAAATAAGAGTTCAACGATGAAAGAATTTAGGGAATTCCAAGGAAGGAAAAGAACTCCTAAAAAATTGTGATCGAGTGACGAAGACGTTACTCCAAAGGAACAAAGAAAAAATCTAGAGGTTAAGGAAAATGGTCTCTCTCGGGAGAGAAAAAAACAACAGATGAAGGTAAAAAAATAACAATAACTAAATTCCCAAAACCAGCAAGCATCACACTGCAACATGTGCACTTGTTTTCCAAATTGTGGTCATCAAAGAAAGATAGATACAATAAGGATCCTTTTTCTTATTTTCTCTTATTTCCTTTCACATTATTCATCGCACTATATATAACAATCACTCAGACAAAAACCCACACACAGCTCTGTATTCACGAGATTCATAGATTTTCTTTTCCTTTTTCCATGTTGAATCCACATTTTCTCTCCAATGTCAAACTTTTTACATGTTTCTTTCACTTTTGATCTTTAATCTTCATGCTATTAGAACAGAGAAACAGAGATAAACTTAAACATCTTTCTTAGATTCACATCTACTCAACTCACACAAGAAAAATCGCAGGTTTGTTATCTTTCTCTGTGTCGGTTCTCATGATCTGTGTTTTTTCTCACACACCACCCCACATGCTATCTGTTCTTGATGTTATTCTTTTATATTTAGAGAGTTAATAGCTTCAAGTTTCACGTTTTTGTAGCATGGTTATATGTGATTTATATAGTTTATTCAAAAAGTTGTAGTTACAAATTTACGTTTTATAGCAAAATCAGACATGGTTTTTTGCTTTTCAATCAGTTTCTAAACAATCATTTTATATATATATATATATATGCTATATACATCTATGCATCATGAACTAACTCAATCTTCTCTTTTGTCAGCGCAGAAAAAGAGTGCATTGATTTTCAACTTTTGCAACACAGAGACACATCCAATTGGGTAAAATAAAACCCAGCCTCCCAATTGAAGAGCCATTATAAAGTTTTCAGCTTTGAAACATTCCATGTAGAAGAAGCTCAGAACTTCAAAAGGGTAAGAGTGAAGTGGCGAAGAGGCAAAAACAGAGGCAAAGAAACAGAGAAGAAGAGAGAACAACGACACTGTAATCGCGCAGATGCAAGAGGACAACGGATCGGGGCATTTTCGTCATTCCAGTAAGGAGGGAATGTGGTTGCCGATCATAAAATCTCTGCCGCGGTCCGCGGTGGTTCTCGTCTTCCCCGTCGTGGTCATCGTCGGCGTGTTGGCTTACACGCGCGTGATCGACACACCTGTGAGTATTCTCCCTAATCATTGTTATCGCTATTGTTATCCTTTTACCTCCAACGTTGATTGGTTCAATGTGTGGGCTATTTTTAACGTTATTATATGCTCTTGTTTGTTTCGTAAGTTACGGTTCTCTGAAACAGAGACACGTTGGGGAATTCCTTAGGAATGGTGTGTGAATTCCCTTGGCTCGTGGCATGGATCGTTCAACAAAACACCAAATGTCTTTGTCCTTTCTTCTTAGTCTTTTTCCCTCCAAAACATTCTATTTAGTTAAAGATTATTTATTTAACCATTATGAATACATGTAACTTAAATCAAATTCCATTAGGGTATAGGGTGGTGGAAAGATTAGGTGCTTGTAAATTTCTATTATCCTAAAAAATATACTTTAAACTTAATTGCAACTAGTTGAATAAGATGATATGATTTGATCATATAAATGTTGGGAAGTAATTGAATTAAGAAAAACTCATACTTAAAAAAAAATTGATTACTAAATGTGAAAGAAAAGGAGTAGTTCAACTATTTAGGTGTAATAGAAAGTGAAATATAGATGTGGTAGGTTTAGACCTTCTACAAAAGTAAAAATTGAGCAAGGAAGGACGTTGAATTTTGAAAATGGAACTTCATTAATGTATTTAGGGTTGATCATTAATGTATTGCTGATAAAAAAATTAATGTATTAAATTTCACGTTTTTGGATTCTCAGACAGACCCAAAGCACAATGTTTGTTTAATAAACTTGTATATATCAAAGAATATACTAAAAAAGTGTGCTAAATTTTCCCTTGAAATCATTAATGCTTTTTCTCGAAACTTCCATTTCCACGACCTTACCAAAACAAACGCCGAGAGTGTCGGTTAACCAGACATAGACAAAGTTCTAAAGATCGTGAGTTTTTCTTTGGGACCACGTGTCCTTAAAACTTCATGACAAACCCAAAAGAGGGAACCGATTCTTGACTTTAAGGGATCACGTGCCTTGTAATTTTGCGCCACCTGTTTCATGCACGTAAATTACCTTGGACCCATAACTTTGTTGTACCCTACGTTACTTATTTTACCCTATTTTAAGGGAGGCCTTGTCTTGTTCTCACTTTTCTATCTCTTTTCAACCAATTCAAAGCTTTTAAAGTAAGTCATTTACAGTGGTACTTCATTTACGTTTTCCTATTTCAACTCTCAAGGACGTGGATAATACGTCGTTGTTTTTATTAGGGTTTGTTTGACTATTTGTGCGTAGGTTTTATACAACACATTTTTTTATTATTTTTCAAACTTTTATACTATGTAATTCCTCTAATAGAAAGTTAGAAAGTTGACCTATTTACCTCACCGATTTCTCTTATATATAACATTGGGGAAAACGAAAAAGATCACATAATATATTACTAATATCAATATGATGTCAGAATATAGATTGAAATGTAAATTATCAAATATATTAGAGACGACTCTTGTTGTCAAACGTGTCTATTCCCTGCAATTTTTCAAACTTTGGATCACATTTTTCTTTATGAATATTTCATAAAAAATTGCAAGAATTTATATTATATTTTTCTTTGCTGAGAAAAAAAAAATGTACTAATTCTTTGTGGTGATCCACTTTGCCTTATAGCCTACACTTTCTGGAATTTCATCTACCAAATCTGCATTGAGCACCAAAATCCCTTTCAGTATTCAAAGAGAGACTCCATTGAACTGCGGTGTATACAACCTCACAAGAACATGCCCCACCAATCAAAACCCAATCCAACAGGATGATCAGAGCCGTTCATCCAGCGCCACGTGTCCAGAGTACTTCCGTTGGATCGACGAGGATCTGAGACCGTGGGCCCACACAGGCATAACACAAGAGATGGTGGAGAGGGCAAAGGCAACGGCAAACTTCAAGTTGGTGATATTGAAGGGTAGGGCTTATCTGGAGACCTACCAAAAGTCCTTCCAAACAAGGGATGTCTTTACATTATGGGGCATTTTGCAGTTGTTAAGGAGGTACCCTGGAAAAGTTCCTGATTTGGAACTCATGTTTGATTGTGTGGATTGGCCTGTGGTTCTGGCTAACCAATATAGTGGTCCTGTTTCTCAGCAGCCACCACCGTTGTTTCGATATTGTGGCAATGATGATACCTTGGACATTGTCTTTCCTGATTGGTCTTTCTGGGGATGGTAACACACTTACACTTGTTCATACTATACTATTCTTGTTATCAGGGTACAAAAACTGAACTTTACAACGTAGAAAAGGGTTTAGTATTGATGGCATACTATATTGTATGTGTTTGGTGCTAGGGCTGAGGTTAATATAAAGCCATGGGAGATTTTGTTGGGAGAGTTGAAAGAAGGGAACAAGAGAATACCATGGCTCAACAGAGAGCCTTATGCATATTGGAAAGGTAATCCATCTGTTGCAGAAACCAGAGAAGACCTCATGAAATGCAATGTTTCTGAGAATCATGATTGGAATGCTCGTTTATATGCTCAGGTATTACTATCATTCTTCTGGGTTTTTTTATATGAGTGGAGCACATTTGTTAATAAATCACTAGAAATCTTAACAACTTCAACTTCAGTAAGAAAAAGTGAAGTCGTCTTGGTCATGATTTCTAACGACTCACTTTTTGGATATTGAAGTCGTCATGATTATGGCGACTCCACTTTTTCTCTGGGAATCCATTCATATAAGAAAAAACCATTCTTCTTAGTTTTCTTTAATTATACTAACTGAAATAAAAAATGATTATTAAGCCTTTATTATTTGAAAGAAAAAGGATAATTATGTCTGTAGTGTTATATATTTATTCTTCTTATTCTCTTGTCCTTCTTGACCAATGAAAATTTGAATCCAGGATTGGAAACGAGAAACAGAAGAAGGGTTTAAGAAATCAGACTTGGCAAACCAATGCACTCATAGGTATAAGATGGAAGAGACAAATTTTTAACTCCTCTTTTAGTTATTATTTTGTGTAACATTACATTTTTGTCATTGGACATGTTCAGTTTATCAGTAACAGTACATTTTTGTTGTTGGACATGTTTCAATTCCTTCATGATTTGTGCAGATATAAGGTGTACATTGAAGGTTCTGCTTGGTCAGTGAGTGAAAAATATATCCTGGCATGTGACTCCACCACTCTACTTGTGAAACCACATTACTACGATTTTTTCACCAGAGGACTCATTCCAGGGCACCACTATTGGCCCATTAAGGAAGATGACAAGTGCAGGTCCATCAAGTTTGCAGTAGATTGGGGGAACAGTCACAAGCCAAGGGTAATTTTCAAACTTTTTCTGCAGAATCTAAGATCAATCATGAAATATTTTACCTTTGAATATCTGGCTTTTTCTTTTTACACGAGGCAAAATGTAAAGCCAAGAGTTATAACGACTCTCGAAAAAGTGAAGTCAAAATCATGACGATTGTCGTCATAATTTCTGATTACCTCACTTCTTCAGTATTGAAATCGTTAGGACTCTCGACAACTTCAATTTTTTTAGTGAAATCTGTGACGTAAGAGAAAGTCAAATATTTGAACACCTTCTAAATGTTTAGCCATTGTTATCTGTGAAATACATCAGGCACATCAAATTGGAAAGGCAGCAAGTGAATTCATTCAAGAAGAGTTGAAGATGGATTTTGTGTATGATTACATGTTTCATCTTCTGAATGCATATGCTAAACTGTTTACTTACAAACCCTCCATTAGTGGAAATGCTACTGAACTGTGTGTGGAGTCAATGGTTTGTGGAGCAGAAGGATCGGAAAAGAAATTTATGATGGAATCATTGGTGAAGGGTCCTGCAGACACCGACCCTTGCACCATGCCTGCACCTTTTGATCCTCCATCTTTGTACGCACAATTACAGAGAAAGAAAAATTCAATTGAACGAGTTGAATCATGGGAGAGAAGTTACTGGCAGAATCAAAACATAACATCTTAGTGAATGTTTTTCCCATGTTCAACTCAACATATCCACTCTTACAATATTTCCCCTTCATACACACATATAGAGTTATCTTGGAAGGATACAAGTAGAATCAAGATTATATATATGCTGTATTAGACTTTAGATGATCCATACCATACTAGATAAAAATATGAATTTTAGATTTTTTTTTTCTTATAAATGTTTAATGGTTCATATGTAACTTTTCTTCGTATCTATGATTTATCCCTTTCTCTATTCTACCTTTTATCTGTAAACTAACCTTATATTTTCATTATGAGTTTTAGATTTAAACCAAAATACTTGGTATATTTTTCAAACTAAGGAAATTATTATTTTTTTTAAATGAGAATGCATCAACATGATATATAGGTCAATAATGATGATAATATTGAAATTTATGTTTAATTAAATTTTAAGTCCTCTAAATTTCTCAAATTGTGCGGCTGTTATCTTACTTGTCTTTCAAGTGTTAAAAAATATGAAAGTAATGTTTTGAAAGTAAGGGCAGGGGTTTAAAATTTTCAAAGTTGATAACAAATATTTTTTTTAATCTTTTTCTAAAGATGTGAACCATAAAAGAAATATGCGAAGAATAAGGGTATTTAAAGTCGAAATATCACAATGCTGAAAATGGTAGACAAAGGAAAAAATATTATCACCAAAAGAATGTAGCATAAACCCTCTTTTGCTGGAAAAAAAAAAAAAACTCAAGAAAAAGAAAGAAATAGAAAAGGGAAAAGGAAGTAAGTGAGAGAGTAAACAAAATGTTAAAAAGGGTCAAAGGAGAGACTCTGTAAACTTTAGAGTTGACGAAGTAAGAATCCTTTTCTCGAGTCAACTATCATAGAATTATATTTCATAGTCAAGTTTGTTAATTTTTTGGCAGATAAATGTAGCAGTTGCAAAAGCAATAAAATATTGAGAGAATAATAATTATTTTCATTCTCCATAAGGTAATCTCATTACTCAATCTATCTTTATTATTATATCAACATAAAATAATTTCTCTAAATTTAGTTCAATGCCCAATTCTTTTATTCCTTAGTATGAACATCTTAATTTCTTCTATAGTCCATAGTAAATCTGATCAAACTCTGCTTAAAATTTAACAATCTTCAATCTTTTCACAGACACATATATCATACTTTCTTTACGTTAGTAATCACTGTAAAAGTAGAGAATATTATTTGATTGGCGGAATCAAAATCATTCTCATCCACAATTTCCATTATATCAAATCATAAGCCAAATTAATCTCATTTATTTATCACTGAAACTATATTTGGTAGCATCTGAACTAAGCTCAAAAAAGCAAAATTACAAGCCCTGCAACTGCAGCTGCAACAAATCTTTCTAACAATCTCTTTCTTTTATAAGATGCACCATTCTTTCCTGTGACAGTTTCATCTATCCCCTGGTTTCTACCATTTTCAGAACTAGCTCTAGCTGAACAACAAAAGAACACATTATAAATAAATGCAAATTTTAATTAATACTACACCATTAAATCCAAATCTCAAAGTAAAAAATAAAATCCAAAAACGAATATTTCTTTGAAAGGATAACTACCAGAAGGACTCGGAGAAGGACTAGCAGAGTCACCATTGTTGTTCTGACCCTTTTGATTAAAAGCTTGAGCTTCAGGTGATTTAGGATCCAAGTGCAGAAGTGCTGCTCAAATAATTCCAACAAGAACTTTTTGAGATAAATCAAACCTCAAATATCTTTAACTTTCGGAGTTGAAAAAGTCAGAAACATTAGCTTCACAGAGAAAAAAATTAGACAGATTTAAGGAAAAGGAAAATGGAACAAGACACTGTAATGTTGTGTTCTTTAAGGAAAAGGAAAGCATGATTTGGACATACCAGGACACTGTGAGAGATTATCAGGTGTTTTGCAAAGCGAAGGAAGACCAACAGCAATTGTAATGTTAATCTTCAAACCGAGGTCAGGATCATCCCTGTCTTTGAGAATAACGCAGATACACTTCTTGTTGCTCTTCATGGCTTGTGTGAGACCACTGCAACAATCTGCAGTTGGTGCTTTTGCCTCACCACCCAAATATGGCAGACACGTTGCAACCCCTGTCAGAGATTCCGCACATTTCTGTTTCTCTTGGGCTGAGTCACCCATTGCATGCATAACCACCACCATTGTTATTGCTAACACTAGCAGCATGTGTGGTGACGCAGCTCTGAAATACATTTTTTTCAATGCTGATGAATGAATGAGTAAAGTGGAGATAGATTATATAGACTTATAGTGTACCAATGTGGTTGAAGGGACTCACCCTTGAGGGGGAGATTGTTAGGAATTCAAGTGTGAGTCTAAGTCCCACATTGACCAGAATTGAGAAAGTAGAGCACCATATAAGGATCAAGGCCCATAAACCCATTGCCTTAAGGTTTTGGGTTGAGAGTGGTGTCAGTGTCTTATGTGGTTAGGCTCAGATCTCATTGGTGTTGTTCTCCCCAGTGAAACCCCCTCTGTAAAACCTGACAAAGTGGTATCAGAGCCGATGGTTAAAATCGGTTCAGACGAGTGCAGGTCCCTGTATCGAAAGTATTCCTAACAATCTCCCCCTCAAGGGTGAGTCCCTTCAACCACATTGGTACACTCCCCCTCCAGCGGAAGCATTCCCAACCACGAGTACCCCTTCTCGTACCGCCGTTCATCTTAACGGGACACGCTTACCTGGAACCCTTGACTGGGACTCTTGCCAGGAAGACTTTCGATACAGGGACCTGCACTCGTCTGAACCGATTTTAACCATCGGCTCTGATACCACTTGTCAAGTTTTACAGAGGGGGTTTCACTGGGGAGAACAACACCAATGAGATCTGAGCCTAACCACATAAGACACTGACACCACTCTCAACCCAAAACCTTAAGGCAATGGGTTTATGGGCCTTGATCCTTATATGGTGCTCTACTTTCTCAATTCTGGTCAATGTGGGACTTAGACTCACACTTGAATTCCTAACAATCTCCCCCTCAAGGGTGAGTCCCTTCAACCACATTGGTACAGCTCTGATACCACTCTGATGGGGAAAACAACAACAAACAATATACCAGAGAATGCAGCGGATATAATTTCCCCTAACTTGCAAGAATCTATGAGGAGCAATAATCAAAGAGCAGCAATAATAAATCACCAAAAGCACAAATAAAGGCACCAAGATTTTTAACGTGGAAAACCCCTCAAATCAAGGGTAAAAACCACGAGTCGTCCAGACCAAAGAAATAGCTTCACTATGATCAACAAGAGTACAAAAGAGTCTCAATCAATAGCACAAATTAGTGCCAACACCCAACCAAATAACAAAGCAACAAAGCTTTCAAATAGAGAAGAACAAGAGAGGAAAACCTCTACAAATCACTGCTGCAGTGCGAAATTAATATCTCCCAACTCAGACCTCGTATCAAAGATCCGACTGGTCAGAATGAAGAGCAATGAGTTCCGAACCTGCTGTAAAAATTTCAGCCCGATCCAACGGTGAACGAATCCGCAGCGCCGAATTTACTGCGACAGCTCTATGAAAAACGTGAACAGAATTTTCCCTCTACCTCTCCCTCTATGTGTTAGGGCTTTCAGTGTATTCTGACTCTATTGTTCTGCCTCTCTCTTTATTTTATAGCCTCCTCTCCACTAGGTTTAAGTGAGACATGGGCTTCTCAAATTTTGGGCCTTTTCTCCACATAGGAAGGGAGCCCAATACCCAACAAATCTCCCCCTCACAACTATGTGGAGATAACCGCCAAACCGGCGATCTCACAACAAACTTCAAACTTTCCTCTTGGCAATGCTTTAGTCATCATATCAGCACCATTATCATCTGTATGAACCTTTTTCAACTCCAACAACTTAGCATCCAAAGCATCACGTATCCAATGATACCTCACATCAATATGTTTGGATCTAGAATGAAAAGTTGGATTCTTACCAAGATGGATAGCACTTTGGCTATCAACAAACAATGAATAGTTATCTTGCCTAAAACCAAGCTCCTGCAAGAATTTCTTCAACCATAACACCTCCTTGCATGCTTCAGTAATAGCAATGAACTCTGCTTCTGTAGTAGACAACGCTACACACCTTTGTAGTCTTGATTGCCAAGCCACAGCTCCCCCTGCAAACTTTATCAAATAGCCCGAAGTGGACTTTCTGGAATCAATATCCCCAGCCAAATCTGAGTCTGAGTAACCCATCAAAGTAGGTTTATCACCTCCAAAACAAAGCTTCATATCAACTGTACCATGAAGATACCTCAAAATCCATTTCACAGCATTCCAATGCTCTCTACCTGGGTTTGACAAAAATCGACTAACTGTACCAACAGCATGTGCAATATCTGGTCTTGTACACACCATCGCATACATCAAACTGCCCACCGCAGATGCATAAGGAACTCTACTCATATTGGTCTTCTCAACTTCATTTGAAGGACTCTGTTTAACACTCAGTTTAAAATGAGTAGCAAGAGGAGTACTCACAGCTTTAGCATTTTCCATCTGGAATCTCTGCAACACCTTCCTAATGTATTGCTCTTGTGATAGATAAATCTTCTTTTCTCTCCTATCACGTGAGATATGTATGCCAAGAATCCTTTTAGCAGCTCCCAAGTCTTTCATGGCAAAAGACTCGCCAAGTGTCTTCTTTAACCTGTCAATTCTGGAAATATCTTTCCCAACAATAAGCATGTCATCAACATATAATAACAGGATAATAAAGTCATCATTAGAAAACCTTTTAACAAAGACACAATGATCAGAAGTAGTCTTCTTGTAACCTTGCTCACACATAAAAGACTCAAACTTCTTATACCACTGCCTTGGGGCCTGCTTCAAACCGTATAGACTCTTCCTTAGTCTACACACATAATCTTCCTTGCCTTTAATAAGAAAACCATCAGGTTGCTTCATGTATATCTCTTCCTCCAAATTACCATGAAGGAAAGCTGTCTTCACATCCATCTGCTCAACCTCCAAATCAAGAGTAGCAGCTAAACTTAGCACAGTTCTGATGGATGACATTTTCACCACAGGTGAGAAAATCTCATTGAAATCAACACCCTTTTTCTGTCTGAAACCTTTCACCACTAATCTGGCCTTGTACCTTGGAAGCGTAGAATTTGAATCTTGTTTCACCCTGAAAATCCACCTAGTTTCCAATGCCCTTTTGCCCTTAGGCAATTTCACCAAGTCGTAAGTGTGATTATCATGCAAAGATTTCATCTCATCTTGCATTGCATCCAGCCACTGTTTCTTCTCTTCACTATCCAAAGCCTCTTCAAAACACTCAGGTTCTCCACCGTCAGTCAAGGTTATGTACTCATCACAGGAATACCTTGTAGAAGGTTGTTTTTGTCTATTAGACCTCCTGAGTTGGACTTGAGGTGATTCAGGTATATCACCAAGATCGTCATCATCATCATGTTCCTCTTGAGCATCATCAATTGGAACCTCTACTCCACTTCCAAACTGTTGATCATCAACATCACCATGTTGCTCATTGTCTTGAGCTTCCGTTTCAACATTCTCCAAATTGTGAGCGGGCAACCTCATCGGATTACCATCAGTGAGATTACTATCTTTCTCGGGTGTGGTCTTCTCCACCTTATCAATGTCTTCAATGGTCTGGTCTTCCATGAATTGTACATCACGACTTCTAACAAGCTTCTTCTCAACAGGATCATAAAACCTGTAGCCAAATTCATCCTCACCATAGCCAATAAAGATACATTGCCTTGTCTTTTTATCTAACTTGGATCTTTCATCCTTAGGAACATGAACAAATGCCCTGCAACCAAAGACACGCAAATGATCATAGCTAACATTCTTACCAAACCAAATTTTGTCTGGCACCTCAGTATTCAAAGCAACTGCGGGACTGAGATTAATAACATGCACAGCTGCAAGCAATGCCTCTCCCCAAAAGTGCTTAGGCAACTTTGCTTCTGAAAGCATACATGTAACCCTTTCAGCCAAGGTCCTGTTCATCCTCTCCGCTAGACCATTCAACTGAGGAGTTTTAGGAGGAGTCTTCTCGTGTCTAATACCATGCTGCCTGCAATAAACATCAAAAGGTCCACGGTACTCACCACCATTATCACTACGGATGCATTTCAGCTTCTTACCTGATTGCCTCTCAACCATAGCATGAAATTCCTTGAACTTTTCAAGTACTTGACCTTTCCGCTGAAGAGCATAGACCCATAGCTTCCTGGAACAATCATCAATAAAAGTAACAAAGTAAAGTGCACCACTAAATGACTTTACCTTTAATGGGCCACAAACGTCAGAATGCACCAATTCAAGCAATTCTGACTTCCTTGAGGGAGGATGCTTCTTAAAAGATACTCTGGTTTGTTTACCAGCCATGCAATGAGAACATTTCTCCAATTCTGCATTTCTCAATCCCATAAGCACATCCTTTTTAGCTAAGCAGTTAAGCCCTTTCTCACTTATATGACCAAGCCTCCGGTGCCACAAAGATGCCTCCATATACATAGCATTCACACTGTCTTTAGCAACCAAAGCTTTAGTCCAATACAATTTAGATTGTCTCTCCCCTCTGGCCATAACCAAGTTACCTTTAGTGAGCTTCCATTTACTAGAACCAAAGTGATTGTCATAACCACAATCATCAAGCAACTGCACAGAGATTAAATTAAAACGAACATCTGGAGCATGTTTGACTCCTTTAAGCAACAACTGCACTCCCATGTTGGTTTGCAGGCAAACATCACCAACACCAATCACTTTAGACTCACCATCATTACCCATCTTCAACACTCCAAAATCACCAGAAGTGTAAGATGTGAAGAACTCCTTCCTAGGTGTAACATGCAGTGTAGCACCACTATCAATAATCCACATGCTCTCATCAGATACAAGATTAACAGACTCAAAGTTACGAAGAAGAACAAGATCACCATCTGTAGCAGTAGTGACACGATCATCATCATCATGATCATTCTCTCTCTGTTTGCCCTTCTTGTCTTTGTTCTCCTTTTTCCACTTAAAACAATATTTCTGAATGTGCCCAGTTTTATGACAAAAATGACACTCTAAATTCTTGTATCTTGACTTGGACTTGCTCCTACTCTTCTCTCTACCACCTTTATGTTCCTTTTTCTGACTTCTCCCCCTAGCTTCTGTAACAAGCATCTCAGACTGAGATGAAGAACCATGTGCCTTCCTTCTCATCTCTTCATTAAGAGCACCGCTCTTTGCCATCTGAAAAGAAACAACACCATTCGAGGCAGAGTTTGTAATTGAAACCCGAAATACCTCCCAAGACTCTGGTAGAACAACACCAATGAGATCTGAGCCTAACCACATAAGACACTGACACCACTCTCAACCCAAAACCTTAAGGCAATGGGTTTATGGGCCTTGATCCTTATATGGTGCTCTACTTTCTCAATACTGGTCAATGTGGGACTTAGACTCACACTTGGATTCCTAACATTCTCCCCCTCAAGGGTGAGTCCCTTCAACCACATTGGTACACTCCCCCTCCAGCGGAAGCATTCCCAACCACGAGTACCCCTTCTCGTACCGCCGTTCATCTTAACGGGACACGCTTACCTGGAACTCTTTGCCAGGAAGACTTTCGATACAGGGACCTTACTCGTCTGAACCGATTTTAACCATCGGCTCTGATACCACTTTGTCAGGTTTTACAGAGGGGGTTTCACTGGGGAGAACAACACCAATGAGATCTGAGCCTAACCACATAAGACACTGACACCACTCTCAACCCAAAACCTTAAGGCAATGGGTTTATGGGCCTTGATCCTTATATGGTGCTCTACTTTCTCAATTCTGGTCAATGTGGGACTTAGACTCACACTTGAATTCCTAACATATAGTTATAGGGTATGGAAAAAGATTTATGATTAATATACACGACAGGGTTATATTATAGGTAGAAATTGTTAAGGTGTAGTGCTACATATGAAATGTCTTGTTCATGGTTGAATTTATCAGACGTTTTTGTAGTGTAATATGGAAATTGGGAAGAAGAAAAATTCTATGGTTGCAATGTGAACTCACTGAAGCAGACCAGCTCGTAGACTAGGATCTGAATCATTTCGAATACTGTATGAGCAAGTTGTCCACTACCAGCTTATTTTATTTTCTACTGTAATTAGGCTTTTTTGGACTATAATCAGACTCCAGTTTTTTACATATTGTTTTTTTATCTTCCAAAGTAAATCTTTCCAACACCAAGAGTTGAAGCTTTTCATTTTATACTTCGTCCTTGTTATTTGTTTCAGACAGAATCTCTGAAGTGTTCACTTTGCTAATGAAAGGTGGAAGGACCAATAAAAAATGCTGTCATCGAATATGAAAAAGAATAACCATGAGAATGAAAAAAAATAGGGTTAAGCACGTCTTTAATCTCTTAATTTTGATGAAAATTAAAATTTGTTTTTATAACTTTAATATATTTTGATGTCTCATATATGTTTTCGACTAGTATTTGAGTTTTTAAACAAATTTCAATTTTATATTAAAATTCAGGAAGACCTACTTAACCCAACAAAATATATGTATGTTTGATACCTACGTGGTAGACAAAAAAAAAAAAAAGGTGTTAAACTTAGCAAGTGAAAGTCTTCGTGAAAGTTGAATGATTAGACAATGGTTGTGTTGAACAATCTAAGTTTGAACAAGTATTTGAACTATTTCTTTTGTGAAAATATTATTTTTTGGTTTTGTCTTTATAGAAGAATCAGTGAAAATAAATTAACATATTGCAGTTAAATGTGAAAATTAGTCTAAAGTAGTTACTGGCTGAGAGAGAGCAACGTGCTTCTGATATCTTGAAGACATTTGTTCTTCTAATATGAATAAAAGAAAAACATGCATAAACATTCAAAAATTCCTCACCAACTTTCCATGTATGTCCCCACACCACACCCATTATGACCTAGTCCATCATATATCAATGCTTTTTCCTAAATATATTATTATGGTAGTTTGAAAAATAAACCACACTAGGGATATATATATATATATATATATATATATATATATATATATATATATATTAAAACTTTTAATTAAAATATACTTATATATTATCATCCAATCACAGATTTTTGGTAATTATTATAGAGCTATATTTTTTTTTAAATATCATTGAAGTTATATGGCCATTAAACTCTTTTTATAATTTGATATTTTTAAGTTATAACCTATGTTTAATTTATTTATATAAATCACTGGTATCTTTTTACAAGTCACCTAAAACCACACTAAAAAAATTGTTGATTAAGTTGTAGTACTAGGAATATTGTCATTACTTTATCGACTAAAATGTGGTAGCAACTTGCAGTTAATGGACTAGTGGAGCTTGCACATTATTTGTCTGCATAACTTTCACACCACTCACCAAAAGGTGAGTTGCAGTTTTTTGTTGACAAAATAATGAAATCCATAACTGGAAATAAAAATAAGTTCACCAAAATGGACAGCACTTGAGTTAAGAAGCATTATAAGTTGAAAAATTGAGAAAGCAAGAATTCCCTTGATAAAATACTTATGCTACTTGCAGTAATGGGTTGTTGGTACATGAGTTTTTGTGGCACCCATTGTTTATGCACAACTAAGTCAATTTCTACCGCAGCTTTTGGAATTATGTGAGATTTTCTGACACCAAACCAAACGGTTCTTCTGATATCATATATATCCAATGTTGTACCTTGAAATTCGATTTCTTTCCACCATATAATAAAAGGACAAAAGTTGAAGACCGAGTTCTTTGACGTAGAATTCAAAGTTACGAAAGCAGGACATAAAACATTGACATGAGCACTGATGTGAAGTTTGAAAACTATAATTTACGGTAGTTTCCACTGTTGTCTTAATCATTGTCTTAATAGCATTTCTTACAAGTTACATGCAAGTATTTTACACGTAGTCCTTCATGGTTTTGTTTAAACTGGTACATAATCCATGGTTACCAAAGAATTCAAGGGAAAACCCTTAAATCATTTTGGAATAACGAAAGTTAAAAATTTTACTACGATAATCCACAAATTATCAAAAAATAACTTCATTTTTTATTGAATATCAGCACCAGAAGCACTTACAGAACTTTTTCTAAATTTTGTACAGAATAAACTAGTGCATAGTGATGGGTGCCCTGTTAGAGATTTTTTAATCTTAAATGACTCATTCTAGACATATACATCACTACACAAGTCTGCAACAACCATTAGTGGTACAAAATTTCACTTGCAAACCATTCTATGATATATAGCCTCTAGTACTAATCTCAATCACCAGAAAACTGTGGATTCAGTTACTACTTCCTCATGGCAGTGTCATATGCAACTCAAGTTCTTCTCTTGATTGTATTGACAACACTCCACTTCAGAGCAATCATAGTAGCAGGACTCAATATGAGTTGCAGTGAGAAAGAAAAGGATGCACTCCTCAGTTTCAAGAATGGACTACAAGACCCTTCAAAGAGGCTTTCATCATGGTCTGATGAAGAAGATTGCTGTTCATGGCCAGGGGTTCGCTGCAACAACATCACTGGTCAAGTCATGGAACTCAATCTTAACACATCTGTGGGATCTCCCTATAGGGAATTGAGTGGTGAGATTAGTCCTTCCCTGCTTGAACTAAAATCTCTGACTCGTTTGGACTTGAGTTCAAATTATTTTGTTCTTACTCCAATACCAAGCTTCCTAGGCTCAATGGAGAGTCTAAGATACTTGGACCTTAGCTTAAGTGGGTTCATGGGACTAATCCCTCACCAACTAGGAAATCTATCAAAACTACAGCACCTTAATCTTGGCTACAACTATGCTCTTCAGATAGATAACCTTAATTGGATATCAAGCCTTTCTTCCTTGGAATACCTTGATTTGAGTTATGTAGACCTTCAAAAAGAATCTGATTGGCTTCAAGTACTAAGTGCACTTCCTTCTCTTTCAGAACTACACTTGGAGAACTGTCAAATTGATAACTTGGTACCACCAAAAGGGAAAACCAACTTCACACATCTCCAAGTCCTTGATCTTTCAAATAATAATCTCAATCAAGAAATCCCTTCATGGCTATCCAATCTCAGCACAACTCTTGTCCAACTTGATTTACACAGTAACCTTTTGCATGGAGAAATCCCACAAATATTGTCAAGCCTTCAGAACATCAAAATTCTAGACCTGCATGGTAACCAACTCAGTGGAGCACTTCCTAATTCATTAAGTCAGCTCAAGCATCTTGAAGTTCTTGATCTCAGTAATAATACCATTATTTGTCCACTTCCTGCATCATTTTCAAACTTATCATCGTTGAGGACTTTGAACCTGGCTCACAACCGACTGAATGGAACCATTCCCAAGAGTTTTGGGCTCCTCAATAAGCTGCGGATATTAAATCTTGGAGCTAATTCTCTGAATGGTGATATGCCTGTAACTCTTGGAACCCTCTCAAATTTAGTGACATTAGACCTTTCATCAAATTTGTTAGAAGGATCAATAGAGGAGATACATTTTGTAAAACTTCTGAGATTAAAGGAACTACGTTTATCTTCAACAAACTTGTTCCTCAGTGTGAACTCTAGATGGGTTCCTCCTTTTCAGCTTGAATATGTTTTACTCAGCTCCTTCGGAATAGGGCCCAAGTTTCCAGAATGGCTGAAAGACCAGAGTTCTGTTAAGGTGTTGACAATGTCTAAGTCAGGTATTTCAGATTTGGTTCCAAGTTGGTTTTGGAATTGGAGTCTGCAACTTGAATTCCTTGATCTCTCAAACAACCTCTTGAGAGGAGATGTATCCAACATCTTTTTAAATTCCAGCGTCATAAACCTGAGTTCTAATTTGTTCAAGGGTGCATTGCCAAGTGTGTCTGCAAATGTTGAAGTGCTGAATATTGCCAATAACTCAATTTCTGGCACAGTTTCTCCCTTATTATGTGGAAAGACAAATGCTACTAACAAGTTAAGTGTGCTGGATGTCTCAAATAATGACTTATCTGGTGATCTTGGTCAGTGTTGGGTTCATTGGCAAGCCTTGGTGCACTTGAACTTGGGTTCTAACCATTTTTCTGGTGAAATTCCAAACTCCATTGGGTATCTGTCTCAACTTGAGTCTTTGTTGCTAAATGACAACGTTCTTTCAGAATATATACCTTCATCCCTGCAAAATTGCTCTACAATGAAGTTCATTGACATGGGTAATAACCAGCTTTCTGACACAATACCAACATGGATGTGGGAAATGCAATATCTAATAGTTCTTCGTCTGAGATCCAATAACTTCAGAGGCAGCATTACTCAAAAGATGTGCCAACTTTCTTCCCTTATAGTGCTTGATCTTGCCAATAATAGCCTCTCAGGATCCATTCCAAATTGTTTGGATCAGATGAAGACAATGGCTGGTGAAGATGACTTTTTTGCCAACCCTTTGAGTTATTCTTATGGCTCTGACTTCAGTTATAACAACTACAAAGAAAGTCTTGAGTTAGTTCCCAAAGGAGATGAGTTAGAGTACAGAGACAACCTCATACTGGTGAGAATGATCGACCTTTCAAGTAATAAGCTTTCTGGGGCAATTCCACCTGAAATTTCAAAGCTATCTGCTTTGAGGTTTTTGAACTTATCTAGAAACATTCTGTCTGGAGAGATACCAAAAGACATGGGAAAAATGAAATTGTTAGAATCCCTTGATCTCTCATTAAACCACATTTCAGGTGAAATCCCTCAAAGCTTGTCTGATTTGTCCTTCCTCAGTTTTCTGAATCTGTCATACAACAACTTATCTGGCAGAATTCCCACAAGCACACAACTTCAGAGCTTTGAAACACTTAGCTACACAGGAAATCCTGAGCTCTGTGGTCCTCCTATAACAAATAATTGCACCAGCAAAGAAGGGATTTCAGAGAATGCTTCTGTTAAACATGGTGATGGAAATTTCCTTGGAACATCAGAGTTTTATATGGGAATGGGAGTTGGATTTGCCGCAGGATTTTGGGGGTTTTGCAGTGTTATTTTCTTCAACAGAACTTGGAGGCATGCTTATTTTGGTTTTCTTGACCACTTGAAAGATGTGATTTATGTGACCATAGTTTTGAAGGTTAGAAGATTACTTGCTAAATCACGAGTTTACCTTTTAGCTGCTAACAAGAGAGATATTACAGGGTGATTTCTAGCCATAAAATTTGTGAACAGGTTTACCTTGTATCAGTTCGTACATGTTTGCTCTCTGTTTAGTCGCTTTCTAGCCAAAATACAAGCTTTTTTATGTTAGAGCTGAAAGAGTGCATGATTTGAGTGTAAAATTTTGTTTTGAATTTACAATTACCATGCATCAATGGATGACCAAGATACATTCTTAATTACACCAAGTGTGAGACAATCTTCTGACGCTGCATCTTTTAGCCACAACAACTATATGGGCCATTATTGTATTCTAATATCCATACACCAACAATGATTAGCATTATAATAAGTATCATGTCATAAATAGTTGCACATATATTATGGAACAGTTAAGGCTGATTTTCAGCATCAAAAAGAAATTCCAGCAGATGATAGGGAAGTGTTTGTAATAGTCTTGTTGCTTTGATTTTTCAATTCACCCACAACATTCGTATTAGCATTATGATTACCATTTCTATAATTCAGACATGCAGGATATCCTCCAATTTCTCAGAAACCAGTGTATATATCCTCAGCAACAGGATGAGAAAAAGTTAAAATGAGAAATTTTAAGAGATGGTGACTAACATTGTATAAATAATCAAAATGGGAATCACACATTCTCACATTAGATAACAAACACAACAAATTACTATTGAATTACTTTCATCCAAGATAAAAGAATCTTCATCTACATCTCAATTATTCAAAGTAATTTGCTACACTCGAGACCTTTCGAAAGAGATAGTCTTTAGATGAAACAAAAATGTAGTGTTTCATCAGATGACTAATGTATGAACTGACCAGAAGACTCAAAAGTCAAAACTAGACAAAAACCGTTTGCAATATGAAAACTTATCAGAAGAAATTGCTTCAAGAAAATATGAACGTTTCAAGAAACATCTGGATACGAGAAGAGACTCAAAAGGAAATATCTCGATATTGAAGATTTGCAAAGAATGAATATTCAAGACTTATGTTGAAGATTTGCAAGAACCGACATTCCGTAATTATATTTGCAAAGAATGAATATTCAAGAATTGGATTGAAGATTTACAAAGAACGAATGGTCAAGAATGATGCTGAAGATTGAATCAGGAATCTTAATTGAAGAGCAAAATTTGAAGGATATCATATTCAAATAGATATGTGCCTCAACGATCATTTATCAAAAAGAACATGCATCTAGAAATTGTCAAACAAAAAAACAAATATGAAAACAGAACAAAGGAAATTTTATGAGTCTCACCCATTCCAAAATGAAACTGCTTAAGGAAAATAAGTACTATTTGAAGTGGTTTTTTCAATTTTTTTCTAGTTTGTTTAGTTGTTGTCTTAAATAAATTACAGAATCATGCTTGTGTATTATTAGGTTTTGTAGAATTACTAGTGGCACCTTCCCTTTTGAAGTTACCACCTTCTAGAAGAATGAAGGTCTTAGAAGAAGTCTAGTTCAAGGAAATGTTGTCACCGTACTACAAAAAGTTGTATATTAGTTACGGAAAAATTCCTAACTATTTCGTACCTAATCTTTCATTAACAAGTTTTGTGATAGGTTAATTATCAAATTGATAGAGAATGTTTCCTACATAAATCAAGCAGGTAGCTAATTAGAGATATAATCTTTTGCTATTTCATAGTTAATATCTTTTTAATTCCTTATTAGTTATAATTATAAAGTTTTACAATTTCTAGCTAATCTTTAGTTATTTCCTGGTAACTTTGCTTTCATAAATTTGTAGCTAATATGTCACAATACTACTCTCTTTTATTTGTAGTTAATTTGTCGTAATTTTGTTTTTCCTAGTTTGTAGCTAATCTGTCGCAATTTTGTTCTCACTAATTCGTAACTAACTTGTAACAATTTTGTTATCGCTAATTCGTAACAATTTTGTTCTCACTAATTCGTAACTTGGACTTTAATAGGGATTAAACTGATGACAAAGACTAATTAAGTTAATAATTACTCAAGCTTTTAACTTTTTTTTTTGTGTTTTCCTTTTTCTTTTATCTTTACATTAAACCAATTGAGCTATACATAAAATGTCAAGAGAATCTGCACAATTTGCATACCACTTCTAAGAAAAATAAAAGAAAACCGAAGTTGTAATTAAAGAGAAGTTGTAATTTAGATATTATATATATCTAAAGTAAGAACCAAGATACACTCATAATATCAAATATGCATTGTGTATAAAAGATCTAATTTGAAAATCAAAGTGTTGTTATAAGCGGAGAAGAGAGCGTCTTTCTTGCATATGGATAAGTTAAGAATGTGGTTATAAGTATACAGTTTATCATTGTCAAGAGTTTTCAAGGTATGTCATTGTATGTGTATATAAATTGTTATATGTTTTTTCGGATAATGTATAAGGTTTCATTATTTTCAATTACATCATTCTCTACTTATATTTATATTTATAAAAGGTGTAAAATTTCCAATGTCAATTGTGAGGTGGTAGCACAATTAAAAATGTCAAAAATGTCAAAAGAGTGGTAAGGAAGTCACCACAGAACACGGAAGACACTCTTTGCTCCACAGATTCAACAAAGCAACGCTTCTGCCCTTTTTTTTCTCCAAAAACCCTAATTTGCTCTAAAATTCCAAACTTACGAAAGCAATGACCTATGTTCCTTCAATGAAATGCATGAACACCTCAGAAATTTTAATACAAGAAAAAACACACTAACAAATGCAGAAACCACAAACTTAGAAAGAAGAAAAAAAATCAAAACTTTCAATGTCACAGAAATCGCACCTTGGACCTTTCTTCGACGACTTCTATACTTATTCAAAATCCTTGAACCGATGCTGAAAGCATATTCAGATGTAATTGTGGTAATTGGGATATTTAGCAAATCTCAAGCCATGATTGAAAAATCTGAGAAACATTGACTATTACTCTTTCACCATTCAAGAGTATCCATAGGTTCAGTAAATGGAATTGCCAATGTTGGCTCATCTAAAAATATGTCAAGTTGGTTCTTTCGCATATGAGTAGAAGCTTGAAGCTTGCGTTGTGTTAATTCCTAACATAAAAACCGAAATCAGAATTTAATTTATATGTTAATTAATAGTGATTAAATTAGTACAAACTAATATGATTATATGACTTACATGAAAAGCGTTTGACTTGATTGAATCAATTGAGGATGACTTTGTTGTTGACAAATCACTATGCTTACGCTTTAGGAGTTTGATGTAGGATAACTTGAGGCCGGAATCAAATTTGTAATCTCATAAAAGGGTAACAAGAAAACACGGATTTTTTTTAACTCTTTTCCATTTCTCCTCAGACAGACAATAATCCTCATTAACTAAGTGTACACTTACAAACACACGTTGATATTGTTGATATTTAAGGACACTTTGAAGCATTAAATATGTAGAGTTCCACCTTGTAGGAACATCAATACACAAAGTTGTCTTGGCATCAATGTCTCATATTTTTTCAATGCATTGCTTAAACTTCATCATCCTATTTCAGAACTCCTAACATACTTTTTGCTCTCCCTTATATCATCTAAAGAATCATCAAGAGCTTTCAATCCTTCTTGCACAATTAAGTTTACAATGTGTGCACAACAACGTACATGTAAAAAATCACCATCACAAACCAAAGCATTTTGCAAAAGAAGCTCACTTTTTAAAGTTTTTATTAAAACATCATTAGTATACGCATTATCAAAAGTCAAAGAAAATATCATTTTCTCAATTTCCCAATCACGCAAAAATCCATTTATTTTCTTTGACAACTCAAAACCAGTGTGAGGTGGAGGGAAGTGACAAAAGTTCAGAATTTTACTACATAATTTTCAATTTGTGTCAACATAATGTGTTGTCAAAACAATATAACTCACTAGTTATAGAAGTCCACATGTCGGATGTCAAACAAATCCTATTTCTTATTTTTCTGAACTCTTCTTTTAGTATGTTTTTTTCTTTTCTAAAAGTAAGCACATTATAATGAAAAAGAAAAGGAATAAATATATTTTTCATCCTCATAAAATGACAAGCGTTCATTTTTAGATCTCTAAAATTATGTGTCATCGTCGTCTATGCAATTAAAATCTACGAGAGACTTTTAAGATAATAAATTACAAATATTCATGTTTTTTTCTGCTAATTGAAGTAGGTTAATGATTTGTAGTGTTTAATTAATTATTTACTTTACATTATCGAGCCTCTATTAGCAAATGGCAGACCACTCTTATAATTTTGGAGGATCGATATAAATTTTAACGGCAGAAAAATCTAATATTTGTAATTTAATAATATTTTCTCCATAAATAACAATGACACATTTATAAGTTTGAAGAGAGAAAAAAAAATACTAGCATTCTACAGACGAAATACGAACAATTGGAATTTTGAAAGGGAAAAGAAAATTACCCAAGAAAACACTTACGCACAAAAAAGTTAATGTTAAAATTAAAGGAGTTTTAAAGTAAAAGTTCTTTAAGTTTTTATTTTTTATTTTTTGTCACACGTTAAGTCATTCCGGATGAGAAACAAAGAAACTAAGGTTATTCCCTTCAATGAATGAAATAAATAAATAAATAAATAAACCTTATGAATGAAAAAGATGCATTGGAAAAATCTTGATTTCCTTCAATGGCTCTTCCGATCTTAAACTAGTCACAGCCCAATATTGTTTTCAAACACTTAGTCATTGACAAAAAAGAAAAAGGAGTCACGATACAATGACGGTGTGTTAAAATACTTCTCGATTCTTATTTGCAAAATCAAAACCATAGAAATAAGAGAAAACTCAGCCACCATTCATATGTAACAAGGTAGAAAAGGCACTAAGATTGTGCACAAATAAAAGAATTTACAAAAATAGTTTTTAAATCAAAATTTTACAAAATGATATAAACATATATAAACATAAAATAATTTAATACAACATTAAAAAAATCGTTTATCTTTTATCATAATTGATGATGTGTTTTCAAGGTATTCTTACCCATAGTTTTGTATGTAAATGATTTGACAGAAATTTAATTCCTTATGATTATTAATTTATTTGATCATTGGAATGTAAAAATGAGAATTTCAATATTTTTGTTACGAATCTTAAAAAGTTTGACATAAGGCAAAAAGTACTAATCTATTGCAACATTAATCAACTTCACATATAAACTAAAATTTTAAATGAAATCAAAGACATAAGAGCAAAAGACTTGACGATATATTTGTAAATATAAATGTTTTCTAATATAATCTTTAATATGACGCAATTAAATTTTATTAAATAATAAAGTCCAAATATTCAAAAAAAAAACTTTAAAATGATAGTCTAATCGTAAAAATCTAGTCACTCCTCGCGCTAAAATCTAGTCGCTCTCCCGAGCCAAATTCTAGTCGCTCCCCCATGCAATAATTTAGTGGCTCCCCCGGGCGTATCGCCGCACGCTCAAACGCACGACGCATCTCCGCATGCTCAACTATAAAAATGTGAAAAAAGTAAATTATAAATTTTCTTTTATAGTAATATATCAATTAATTATTTTATTTGATAGATATGTTTTTAGTTTACCAATATTATTATTAATTTTATTCTTATAAAGTTTAAATAATTGATTTTAGTTTATATAAGTTTATATAAAACGTATGAATTTTAGATTTGTTTTGGTAAAATATTTTTCTTCTAATTTCATCCCTCAAAATATTCTAAATTACTATTTCAGTTTCTAATATTTATTAACAATATTTCTTTTAACAAAATAATTTCAAAAATACTTTATTTATATATTTAAATAATTTGAATACTTCAATAATACAAACGATATTCATTAAAACTTTATTATGATTGTTATAATTAATTTTTTAAGTCACAAACTTTATTATAAGATTTATTTATAAATTAAATTAAAATAAGGAAAATTATAAACGTAAAACTTCCTAATTTTTTCTTACCTAATTATTCTATCAATTTTCGAATTAAGATGCCACAAATCATCCATAAAATCACAAATTAACAAATCCATTTACTTAGATAGTAGAAAGAGAGAATGGAATAAAACGAAGAAAAATCTAGTTAAAGTTTAAATCAAGTCAAAGAGTAAGGAATATAAAAAGTATTGTATGATGATTGAGTACACCTATGATGAGTACTATAATCTTTAAGGTATCATATAATTAATTATTATATATAATATTTTGAAGATACAATATAATATGGTAATCAATAATTGTAACATCCCAATTTTAGCAGCTTGCACTACTACAGTAAAGGCTTTTTGTCCCGGTTATTTTCCTTATTTTGTCTCGGGTCTAGAACCGAGGCAAATTAGGGTGAGACCAAAAGGCACCCCTTTTGGCCTCGGTTGTTACCCGAAGCCATAGAGTTTCTTTTCTGCCTCGGGTCAAAATAGAACCGAAGCCAATCATCCTCGTCGGCGAAACGCAGCAGCCACCACCATCTTCTTCCACGCATCTGCACCATGCTCGAGCAATCCTAATTTTCATCATCTCTTTCCATCACCATGGCAGCCGCCACCCTTGTCGGAAGCAACACACCGCACCACTGCGCAAAAACCTGCAGCCAACAGAAACACAGATCCACAACCTGCGCGAAACGCGAACGCACATCCAGATGCGGACCACCATCATCACGCCACCGTGAAAGACGCACCAGATGCAAATAGCAGCGCCACCGTAAACGAAGGCAGCGGACCACCACTGC
Organism: Vigna unguiculata; assembly: GCF_037176805.1. NCBI lineage: Eukaryota > Viridiplantae > Streptophyta > Magnoliopsida > Fabales > Fabaceae > Vigna > Vigna unguiculata. The sequence continues at coordinate 44,525,841 of NC_140795.1, read as the reverse complement.
AACAACGCAACGCCACCACCACCTTCGAACAGATCGGAGTAGCAGCGAATCCGCGCCACCAGAGCCACCATTGCTGCATTTGGAACGTCGACGACATCACCATTGCGCCTGGAACAGCCATGCCGGAGGGAGAAGAGAAAAAGTGTTGTTGCAGAGAGGGGCACGAGGAAGAAGAAGAGAAATGGGGCTCGCAAATTTGGTGCCCTAATTAAACCATATGGCCTCGGTTATTAATTGAACTGAGGCATATAGCCCTATTTGGCACCAGTTCAGACCCACCCGAGGCTAAAGAGGTAACGACTAGTGGGTTTTTGGCTTCGGGTCTGTGTAACCGAAGCATATAAGCCTCCTTTGGCACCGGTTTTTGGCGAACCGAAGCATATGAGCCTCTTTTGCTTCGGGTTAAGCTGAACCGAGGCATAAAAGTTGTCTGAAATTGCAAAAATGTCACCGCGCCATTATATGCTTCGATTCCTGGACAACCGAGGCATATAAGGCGAGGTAAAAATGAATTTCTGCACTAGTGTTGAAACTAATAAAAATAGGAAGTTTCATCATAGTTCCAAACCAGATAATCCAGTATACACAGTATATTAATACAATCTTACAAAAGATATGACTATAAAAATATATCAATTATACACTTAAACTAAACTAGTAAAGTCTATGCTTAAACTGACCCCTGCTAAAGCTCCCACGGGAAAGCTCCTCCACAACCTAAAACGATGGATCCTCATCCTCCAGAAGTGCCCTTGACACTGCAACCACATCTGCTCCCACCGAAAAGGTGATCATCGCCAAAAGGAAAACATACAACACGAGACTGAAACACAGAAAGCAAGGGTAAGCTAATAATAATTTAAAGAAGGTTACACTAGAGAAAGAGCATAATAACAATCAATTATCACAAATTCACATAGGAACATTCCAATACTCACACGTCATTCAACTCTAGACTCAATTATCCTGATATATGCAATTAACATCGGACCTCTTGGTGGCTTGAACCGTGTATGATTCCCAAACTCTACAGAGTTTGGCCTCAAGGGGTTATCACCCAATCATCACACTAGGTAAGTCTCCTTCACGCCAAAGACTTGATCAAGTCTAGTGGCTAAGACCTCCTGCTACTCCTCACGACATAACCCATTATACTCTATATGAGCCTTAGTGGTTATTGGAGGGTCAGGATACCAACCAAAATTGAGTCCTTATGTCTTTGCATACCCTACCTCATCCACATTTAGAATTTCTCCATGAAATTCCTCCATAATTCACATACAACCGATCCATATTCACCCAATCTCACTCAAAGCATACCAAGACAGTCAAAATAATCCATTTCAAATCGATTAATGCAATGAAACACATCAAAACAGCAAACACATGAAATCTGGCAGCCAACACTCAACCTCAAATTCCAACGCTCAGCCTCAGCATTAAAATTTCGTTCCAGACCTGCAGGGGTCCCAGCGCTGGGCCACCGCTCGGCTGGCGCTCAGCCTCATTCTTCTCGCATTTTTCAACGCTAGGCACCGCTGGGATGGCGCTGAGCGTTGATCCTCTCGTATTTTTCAAGGCTCAGCCTTGCACCAGAAAACAACACATATTCTGGTTTTCGTTGGGAGATGTTTCACTTAATTTCATGACCCAAATTGGCACCTCCATGGTAGTGTTGTATAGTTTTCAAAATGGTTTTCAAGCAAAGTGAGATGATACCAATTAGAGCCATGATTCAAGTGTTCATTTTCCAATTCAACCTCAACTCATACAATGCATTCACAATTCCACTTATATAAAGCATCAACTAGTTCACAATTCACAGCAAGTCAAGCAGTCAATTCTAACTACACACAATTTTATTCATTGAACACTCTAAATAAAGTCAATTATCGGCTTCCCTTACCTGACAAAGCGACTCTACAGACCCAAACCGCTCAAAGAACACCAAAACACATCTAATTCCACTGGATGCTTTATCTATACATAGAAACATCATAAGAACGATCAGGACCTACCATTATGATCACTGATCAACAAAGACTCATATTGATGATTAAAATGTCGCATGCAAGCGGAAGAGAGCTCACATGCAACACAAAACATAAAAGACTAAAAAGAGAGCGGAAACTCAACTTACGCGAACGGAGAAACTGATCGGTCCAATTTGAAGAGCTCACCGAGAGGATCAATCCTACGATCTCGGTTCTTCAATCAGACGACCAAAGAGATAGAACCTCTAGAGAGAAGTTAGAGAACTCTACAGAAGTGGTTTCTAGAGAGATGATGTGTTTTAAAATAATGAAACTCGTTTATAACAATTCTATTTATACTAAAATCTTTTAATATTAAAATAATCGAGTCTCACTATTTTTAAACCATTATCACTTTTAAAACGTCATTTTCTAGGGTCTTACAATAATTATATAATAAATAATTCTAAATATTTTGAAAATATTTCATAATATATTAAAATATAACAAAATCTTATAATAAATTATTATATCCTAATATATTACTTGTAAATATCTTGAAAGTATGCACAATACAAAACTCATCAAAAAAAATTTAATAATAGAAAAATTATTTTGAATTCTGAAAAAACAATAGAAATATATATCTCTGAAAAACTACAAAAATATACATGAAGTAGTTGCGATAAATAATTACTTTTTAAATCATAAAAATGTACAATAAATAAATAAATTATGTTATTATTTTTTTATGATAATATCAATTAATTATTATAATTGATAGAAAAAAAAACAACTTGTATTATGGTTTTCATCGTCAGATTTCATCTTTATGACATAATTATCTTTATATAAAAATAAATATAAAGATATAAAAGTATTTATTAAACCCAAATGAAAATGGATAATCTAACTCTCATAGATATGAACATATGATCAACTACCTTGAAAATGATATAACGATTCTTACCAAATTTAGTAAAAAACAAAAGAAAATTCACCTGCAAAATTATCGATTGTTACACAGTCAATTATTATAAATAATATTTTAAAGGTATAGTAGAAATAATTTATTATATAATAAAATATTAACTATAAATATTTTGAAGATATTTTATAACATATTGAAAATAAAGCGTAGTATAATTATTGTAAAGCTCACTTTTCATTCTGTCCTTTTTATTGAAAGGCTGCCTCAAACTATTGGGCCTAAGGGCTGGCCCAAAAGAAAAACAGACCTAAGTCTGCCCTAACACACTCGTCACTCATCACTTTCATAAAACAACTGTTGTTCTTCCCTTGCCCCTAAAACAGAGCTCTGCTAGGGTTTAGTTCCCACTCGTTCGTACTAGCTCGAAAGTTCACTCCATCTCACGTAAGTTGGTCCTTAAGTCTTACTTCACCTTTTCTGAGTTGGTTTTCGTGATTTCCGTTAAGGTAACCCTATTTTCCTTTTGTGTCGTTGTTCTAGTAGTGAATTTGCTCCTGGATCCACGAAGTTCTTTGGCTTAGGGTCGGAGTCTGATATTAGCCCTTTCCAGGTAAGGGAAGCTAGAACCCTCCTGTTTTGTTGGGTGTGATTGCTGTTGTTTTGCGTTTGTTTTGTGATTGATTGAGTTTGTATGCTACTGTGGATGTATGGAATGGTTGTCATTATTGTTTGGGTATGAAAATATGTCTATGGCAGGGAGAAACAGTGGCGAGGTTCGACACACTCGCCTAAGCGAGCCTGTCTCGCCTAGGCGAGACTTGCAGGAACAGGTCAGGGTTGCACTCAAGCTCTCGCTCAGGCGAAAACTCTTGTTTTGAGTTAGGCATTATTTCGCTTAGGCGAGAGACGCTCGCCTAAGCGAGGACGCGTGATAGCCCTAGGCATGTTGCTCCTGTTTTAGCCCAGGCGATGAACCTCACCTTTGGGCGAGGGGTTGTCTCACTCAGGCAAGGAGTGCTCGCCTCAGCGAGCCATGCGAAAGCCTCCCAGTGCCCCTATCGCGATCTCGCCTAAGCGAGAGTCCACCGCCTAAGCGAGGGCTCCTGCCTTGAGCGAGATTTGTTGCGGGTTGCACTGTTTTCTTCGTTTGGCTAAATGAAATGTTTGATTTATGATGTACTCTATATAATGCATGAGGCTTGGGAAATGAAATGCATGATATAAGTTGTGGTTACAAATTGGATTGATGTGATTGTATGATCTTGGCATGTGAAACAAATGAGATGGTTGGTATTAAAGTGGTATGGTATTGGCATGAGATGAAATTCCACAATCATGGTTTGAGAATAATGGATGGGTATGGATTTACTGGGAAAATGACAGAGGTGAATTATAAAGAGTTGGTATGTGATGTATATGTATATGTATGATAAATCTTTCTTGATTGATTCAGTATGATTGGTCCGTGTCAGTGCATAATTCCTTGGAAATCTCTAGGTGAGATTTCAGGGTATTGCTTCAGTGGTCGGGACGTAATTCCACGGCCCCTGTTAGTGGGTGTCCATGGTGGTGTCCATCTATATAATTTGGTAAGGATTCAAGGTAAGGTTGCATCCTGACACTCTAAGGAGTCAGTTAGTCTCACTTAGAGCGGACTGACTCTTGTGGTGAGAGTAGTAGGAGGCTTGAAACTCATTAAGCACTAACCTTGTGTGTGAGGGATTGAATCATTGTAACACTTGTAACACATGGCTCGGGGGTGAGCAGGGTAATCCACCACAAGTGCAAGCATCCGCTAAATCTGACCAGATTATATGTATCCGGATGAGTCGAGTCGAGTCTTAGTGTATTGATTGGAAGGTCATAACATGCTTGGATGATGTATGTATATTGGACTGTGAAAGTATACATGATTGCATGATAAAACCACTTTTGGCTCTAGCTTACCCTTTGCTTGTTTGATTGCTTTTTATGTTGTTCTTCTACTTTTGCGATGATCATCAATTTATTGAAATTGATGGGAGCAGATGCGAGAGGTACTCGTGGTCAACAAGGGAGAGATGATTTCGCGGCATAGTCTACCTGGGCTGAACTTCTTATGATAATTGGGCTTTTCTTTTAGGGCAATGGTCCATGTACTGTATGGCCTTTGAGCTTCATTTTGAAAACTTTGTCGTTATTCCTCTATGTTTTAATTTAGTATCGTGGTGTGCCTTGGTTACTGTACGGAGTTGTGATTGTACTCCAGGACTGCGTTTATATATTAATCTATGTGACAGTTTCCTTTTAATTTGGTTTATTAATTAAATGGGACGTTACAATTATACTCGAAAATAGATAATTTATCATACATGTACCATTGCTATATTTGTTTCAATTATTAGGAAATTTGAAAAACTATAAAAATACATATGAGATATGAGTAGTTACATTACTTTTTTGAACAATAGATATGTACAAATAATAGATTAAGATTTGAATATTTATTGTAATAATTTCAATTGATTGTTTTATTTGGTAGATAATGAATAATCTATATTATTCTTATATAAATAAACAATGCTAAATATGTTTTTATTTTATAAATTTTATTATTATTTTTTATAAAATTTGAATAATTAATTTTTGTTCATATAGAATATATGAATTTTAACTTAGTTTCGGTAAAATATTTCCTTCTATTCTCATCCCTCAACATATTTTAATTTATTATTTTAGTTTTTAATATTTATTTCAGGATAGATTAACAATATTCTTTTTATAATAAATTTGTTGAAGTAATTTAAAAGAATACTTTATGTATGTAATAAATTTGTATTTTTAACCAATACAAAAATTATATTTATTATGAATATATTATAATCGTTATAATTGATTTGATAAGTCACATATATCATTATAAATATATATATATATATATATATATATATATATATATATATATATAAATATATAAATATATATATATATATATATATATATATATATAAAATTTATTTTTAAATTAAATTAAAATAAAAACAATTATAATCGTACAACTTCCAAATTTTCGACCTTTTAAGACCTTCTCTAATATCTAATAGAAAATTAATACTATTTGATTCCAGATCCCTGTACCATCCCTTTTCTCTTCTGCTTTTAAGTCTCTACCTATTTAATCTTTAACACTTTTATATTATAATTGTGATTAAAATGATCATAAAAATAATTTAAAAATATATTACACAATTTAAGCTGTTCAAAGATCATGTTTGTGTATCATAGTATTTCTGATTTTGATTTCTCTTCAACACACGAAGAAGAACGTAAATATTTTATTAAACACAAATATATTCAAGTATAGCTTGTTTGTATATCAAATTTTCTTGTTTTTCTTCAACATTAGTCGCATCGAAAAGTTGACATAATTTTTGTTTCTTTGTTTGGATGCGAAGAAAACTTTCGTATAAAGTCATAGCAGTCTCGATACGCTTCATCGTGACATCAATATCCGCTGTTCTTGAATTTAGAAAAAATAGACATATTTGAACCTGAAAAGAGTGAATCTAGAAAATTTTGAGTTAAGTTTCACTATCTGACTACAACCTATCGATATCAACACCCTAATAACCAATCGCATGACGACCTTTTACAGACTGACATTACAAAAGACTACTCAAATAATGAATAAGAAAATCAAGAAACATTCTTGAGGACGAAAATGAATTGCAAGGGAGTAGAGAGGAGTGAGACTATCTCGCTCAAGCGAGAAGAGGCTCGTCTGAGCGAGAAGACTATTATCGCCTAAGCAAGATCTTCTAGCCTGAGCGAGAATGTGACAGGTTTTGTGCTATAATGTAAATAGTTTATTGATGTGGTTGTTTGCTAGTCTGACTTAAATGTTTTACTACATGATTTTTGTATGAGGTTGAGATGGGAACAAGATGTTGCTATGAGTGTATGAATCGGGAGGTATGAGTTGTATGATTGGTTGTGTATATAAATATGCACATCGACATGATATTAGTATTTATGGAAACTTCCTAATTGGTTGGTGAAACATGTACAAAGTATAAGTAGGGACATGATATTTTTCTACATCATACGATATAGTTGTACTCTATTATTTGTAACATGAAATTTATACGTGTTGAAAGAATACGAGTCTATAAGTTTTTGTAAACATTCCACACAAAAATTATAAAAAATATAATCAAATATAAAATAAAAATATAATATATCTACATTAAATAAGGAATTTTCATTAGATTATTATGTCATAAATAAAGATTGAGGAAAAAAAAATCGGACTGTGCATCCACTAGTAGTCAGAAAAAGATAGTTAAAGTAACAGCACTTACGCGAAACGGGAAGGACCAGACCCAACATGATAAATATTTAAAGAAAAAGGTTTATTGGATTCAAAACTGCATCTCTTGCAACACAAGAAGAGTGAGAAAGATTTTTTAATTTGATGATATAAAACTGATTTTTTAAACAATGTCAATTATTTGTAATATAATATTATACTTTTACATTGATAATGATGAATTTTTTTTATTGCTGAAATTGATCAAGAGTTAACATTGTATATAATACACCAAAAAGATTATACACATTATTCTTTAGTCCACTTCTAATGTTAGCCCATTGTATCTTTCTAAGTGATTTTTCATCATTTAGAAACATGTTAATATTTTACATTTTGATTTCATCTTAATCGAAGGGTTAATCAACTCCATTATACAACGGCTATACTTTATTATTATTATTATTATTTTTATTTTTATTATTATTATAAATTTTCTTTGGTTTCTATTTTACCAGACCTTTGTACCTCTGAAACAGTTTTAAAAATTGTATAGTTAAATATATTAAAATAAGTAAATTTTTTTAAAAAGGTCACCTGTTTAAGAAGCAGAAAAGAATTTACTTATTAAAATAAGTTAAACGTTACTTACTTTCAATATAAATAGATCAGAAAAACACACACAACTCTATTATTTAATTTAAAATATATTTTTTTGAAAATAAGTATTATGTTAATAATAAAAAATATCATTTTTTTTATTATTTTGGTACATAAATAATACAAAAGATTAATATTTTTCAAGAATAGTTGTTACAAAAAAAAATTAAATTAGGTATCACCTAAAATAAATAAAGAAATCTAAGATGTCCTAATTTATGTGCAAAGTATTAAGAGAATTGAAGGGAAAAAAGTTTGGTCTCATATATAATTAAAGACAAAGACCAACAAAAGGAGTTTCTTGACTTTAGAAAAGAAGAGAAAGAATAAAGTTAGTTCATTGATGTGCAGAAAACTAATTTATTAACAAGTTCTTTAATTAATCAAGAATTTAAATATAAACCTTTTTCTTAGGGAAAACTATTAGTAATGAGATTTTGTGAAGATGTTTCTACTTTTTTGTTGTTGTATTTTTTAATAATTTCTTATTCCTTAATTGTTCAATTAATATCATTAATATGCTCATTTAGAGTATACTATTAAAAGTCAATAATATATCATTCATGTACGTTATCATTAATCTTTTATATTCATTAAGCTTGAAAATATGTGATTCAAAGATAAGAAAATCCATGGAACTGCAGAAATAGTATTTAGTGGGCATTATATATAAGTCATAAAAAATTAATTTATTTTAATATACTCATATGTTAAGATAGAAAAAGCCAAAAAGAACATGTAAATTTGACAAGAAAAAACAATAAAAGAATATATAAAGTGAAAATTAAAATATTAAAAAAAAGAAAATAAAAGGTTGGAGAAAATGCCATGTGAAATAACTTTAATTAATATTGTGAAAAAACTTTATTCATACAAACCTTGTTTTTTATATGATTATTTATAAGGATTGAGATTGATTGGTCCATACGAGTTTTACGTGTGTTGTATGTCATCTTCAATCACCATATCAACATTGTTCAAAAAAATTTGAATACGTAAGGAAGATAAATACACATTTTAAAGCTCTCTTTTTCAAACAATCTTAATAGAACATTGTAGAACTACCACCACAAGTTTAACATATCTGCATTATTTAAATTATTCTAATTTTAACAAGTGTTCTAAGAGAATTGGTTAAGAAACTAGAAAAAAAAAAACTGTATTAGAAAGATGTGTTCTTTTTACAATTTTTAAAACCGTTTTTCCAGAAAACATTTTTGAAAACAGTTTTAATAAAATCAAATGAAAAGGGGATATGTTGAAAAAAAAAAGTGTTAGAAAATAGGTTGGTCATGTTCATAACTAATAATTTGATTGCTTTTTTAAAAAGGTTATTGAAGTTGTAATTAATTTGTTGGTAATTGTGATGATTATTCATCATGCAAAAGTACAATGATAGAAGATGTGGTTTTGAATGAGGTTGGAATATGGAGAAATTTGTTTGGATAAGTAAGAAAAGAAAAAAAAAGAGGTTTAAAGAGGAAAAGAAAACTCTTATGGAAAGAAAATGGGAGTGGTTGATTCAGGCCTAATGAAGAAGATAAGATCCAAATTCAATTAAAACAAAGTTTGACAGTGATGCTAACCATAGTAGGGTACTGTTACAATTAAGGACCATTTTAATGTGTATAATAGTGGTTACGTATGTTTATTTTGCAAACATATCATATGAAAATATTGTTAATAAATTATATTTTGGGATTTGATGTGAACCTTTGAATCCTATCAATTTACCATTTTGATGAATGATGGGTGTAGTCATTAATACCAAGAGTGATGCAACCAAAACTCAATCGTGTTGTTCATAACAGATAAGACAAATATTATTGATGATATGAAATTTAGAAAAAATAAATTATTAGAAAAATCCACAAGCAATCTACCCATAGTACAACAACTATACACTTAAAACAGATTTATTTAATAACTAGAAATAGAAATCTGAAAAAATATATAATAACATATAGATCATCCTTTACAATATATATAATAAGAATAAATTACACTTTTAAATTAGAGGAAAAAGAAATAATAAGATTTTGCATGGATGATTTAGATAGAAGTGTAAGGGTTTATTAATTTGATTATAGGTATTCAATATAATTGCAAAGAACACCTTTCACTTTGAAAGCGAAGGGTATAAAATGCTATATTATTATTTACACTTACAATGCATGCGGTGAATAAGACTACAGAGTAGGAAATAAATAAATGAAGACTATAGAAAGGGAATCAAATCCGTTTTCATTCACAACTTTGATTTGCGAAACAAATCAATTATTTGGTGCCTTCATTGGTTGGTGTGTTGTGTTTTGTTCAAAGAATTAGGTAGTGGCGAGTGAATGCACCAATCAGTTTCTAATAGGATCATACTGTTGACAAAACAAAGATGATATTCGGATAAATAATTAGTAATTTATTTAGTATTTCTTCAAAAAAAATAAAATTAAGTAATAAATTTATTTGGGTTTTATAAAAAGTTATTCGAACAAAAAATATATATGATTGTACACTATCACTTATTTTATGGATTGACAAGAACTATATTTTCTCAGCCATGAATAACTTTAAAATGGATGAAAAGAATTTGTATGGTGGTTTGAGAGACTTTTGTGTTCTCTACTAATTTTAAACTAAGTATAGAATGTATTAATTTCAAAACATGTAATCATTTATTGAAGATGGATTCACATCATAGACACCTAATAGTTTTAGACTAGCTGATAAGGTTGTTTTTGCACAATTTCTCAACCCTAACTTAGCTCAAAAGCATATATCAACATAAATAAGTAAAAATGTCTATCTACATAACTAAATATAAACTTGACTCTATGAATATTATTCTTTTAGAAATAATAGTAATAATTTGACATTAAATGGATGATATACCACCAGAAATTATATGTATTTTTATATATATATTTATTCTGTATATCATTAATAATTTTACCCTTTCCCAATTCAATAAACTAATATAACACACTTTATTTAATGACTCCCTCTATCTTATCACAAATGTTGTCTTTCATAAATCAAGAAAATTGTATACAAATTAAACAAATAACAATTTTAAACCAGTCTCATTATTAATATTTCGAATATAAGTTAATTGATTTTAATTCGAAGTATATGTGGCAAAAATAATATGAAATTGAAAATATGAAATAACACTTATTTTCAAACTTATCATTGTTTATGCTATAAATCATTATTATAGTAAGGATAATATATATATATATATATATATATATATATATATATATATATATATATATATATTTATATTCTAACATTCACTATTGTAAAAAGAACTTTTCATCAATTCACAACGTTTAACAAGCCATTATAATAATAAAAAAAAATACAAGGAGACAAAATTGCAATTTTTATAAACTTTTTAAAGATGATTGACTAAATAATCGTCGTTAAAAGTATTGATAATTATACAAAGAACCATTGTTAAAACTTTTTCAAGATAGAGAAACGAGACAATTACATATAGAGAATTATTGTCAAATGCACAATACTTTCATAAAAAAATATGTGCGTCTTTCCTATGCATGGCTTTCATTTGACTATTTCCTCTTTCCGTACACTTTCATTTTCTCTTCCCTTGTATTTTCATAGCTACCGCTATCGCTAATGGTGAACCTCCGCGAGCCTCCACCAATTGCGAACTGCTCCGCTTGAACCTTTGTCAATCGTGAAGCATTGTTGGTCTCACCTCACGCCACAAGTCTATGTTGCATCATGTTGTAAAACCCACCTCACAAGGCTCCTCTGCGAAGCTCTCCACACTGTGCTACGAGACTCCTCCACAAAGCTTTCTACATTGCACCATAAACCATCGCCGCAAAACTCCTCCTCACCTATGGTTGGTACTTGTTTCTAATTTATTTTTACGGGGCTTCACAAGGAAGCAAATGATGAACCAATGAAAAACTTATGTGCCTTTGTTAACACTCAGATAGAGATGTTTTCATGTTGTACTATGGTAGGTTTACCTTTGTTAATCTCATCGTGATATGAAACACATTATCTTATTTTTTTCTGTTTTTTTTGATGATTTTTTACGACAATTCTAGAATAACGGCCATCATTTTAAACTTTTAATGATGGTTATTTTAACCGTCAATTGTTTTTGTTGAACTTCTAATAATAATGACATCACGACTGTTCAAAAACCATGGTTGGAAGACTATTTTAACCGTTGTTGTTTTAATTTACAAGTCATTGGATATTGAAATTGTTTTTTCTTGTAAATCAAACTACCTTTAGGTGATGGAAACTAATAACTAAGATATATGCAATTGTTTTAAATCATTTCTGATGAAAATATGTTAAGTATTTTAAAATTGATTTGGCATTTCTATGAATTTGAAATAGTGGATTTGTTGATGAAGTAATACACTTTATCTATGTTACTTTTGACTTATTTTAAGTATTGATTGACCGTAAATAATCTGAATTAGTATATTTTACCGAAGACAAAATTCTTAACAGTATATATGTTAATTTGAGAGCAAAGTTAGTTTCAATTGGTATTTAAAAAATGTTAAGATGGATTATAAAAATTGGATGTTAATTTGTCCATACTTGTGAATTTGTTGTATTTTGTGTTTCTGCATATTTCACTTGAATATTACACTGAACAATGGAACAAAGTTTAAACAATAACAATAATTATAGAAATACAACATTATCTCTCAAAGTGTCACATTAATTGGTTGCTAAATTGATAATACCCCTCACTCAAGCAATTACTTAAAATTTGAATGAGAGAGATATCAACATTTTTCTCTTCTTTATAGTTCTCATCGTCCAAACAAGTGGCCACTCAAATGATAAAAATATTGAAAGTATGTGATAGTTTATGGAAATTTGTAGCTTGATATAATAAACTACATCACCCAAGTGCCAGTGTGACGTTTAAGCCATTATGAAAGGTAATGTTTTGACTCTCTTTTTCAATGTAAATTGACACTCAAACACGCACTTTGAATGTTGAAATGAGAAAGAGTGAGAACTAATTCTTTCTCCTTGATAAATATATGGATTTAACATTTCCACATATTAAGAAATCTGATTAGTCAAACCTTAATTTACATATTAAGCAAGCGAAATTCAGTATTAATTTACATATTAAGATTTAAGAAAATAGAAAGAATATGCGTGGAATGTAGAACTGACATTATTAAAATAAAAATGAGAAAATGAAGAAAAGTTAAAGTTTGAAAGTGAAGAGGATTTACAAGCGGAAGGAGGAGAGGCGGAACGAGGGGATTGGTGCGGCGGAAAGACAACCGGCAAGAAGACTTAAGAAAATAGAAAGAATATGCGTGGAATGTTGAACTGACATGTTATAAAGTTTTAATACATCAAAGCAAACATTTGACATGAACATGACAGAAGCTGAAAAAATTTGTATGAATTAGAAACACATTAGTCAGTTTGGTCATACTTAATGATTTGGGAAGGATTTATAGGGGTTTTGGACTCATATTATGGGACACCACCACACAAATAGTTAAGTCATATTTCTGGCAGAAGATCCAAGAAAAACCATTTCAATTATTTAGCGCCTTCGCTGATTATGAAGAACCAGAATTAAAAAAGTATAGCTGTACACATGTTTATTACAAAATATGCTAGGGAAAACCTTTGGCAGAATATTCAAGAAAACTTCCTCTTCCAACTAGTTTCATCAATCCGTCTCTGAGTCAGAAGTATTGGAAAAATACGCTTTTCGATCCCTAGTTTCCTCCTCCAACTCCTGCTTCAATTTGTTTTTGTGTAAAATCATCTCACTTCTATATTCTTCCATTTGTCTCTTCAGACTCCGTTGATTTTGTCGACTGCTATTTGCCTATGAAAGTTGACGTAGCTTTTCTTTCTTTGTTTGTATACGAAGAAAAGTATCGTATAAATTCATAGCTGCTTCAATCCGCTTTAGGGTCACATCAATATCCACTCGTAGAATTTTCTTGAATTTGTTAAAGAAACTCATGTTTGAATTGAAAAGAATGAAATTCAGAAAATTGATGACCTTTCACATTCACTGACATTACTAAAATAAAAATGAGAAAATGAAGAAAAGTTAAAGTTTGAAAGTGAAGAAGATTTACCAGCGGAAGGAGGAGAGGCGGAACGAGGAGATTGGTGCGGTGGAAAGACAACCGGCAAGAAGATTTAAGAAAATAGAAAGAATATGCGTGGAATGTAGAACTGACATTATTAAAATAAAAATGGGAAAATGAAGAAAAGTTAAAGTTTGAAAGTGAAGAGGATTTACAAGCGGAAGGAGGAGAGGCGGAACGAGGGGATTGGTGCGGCGGAAAGACAACCGGCAAGAAGACTTAAGAAAATAGAAAGAATATGCGTGGAATGTTGAACTGACATGTTATAAAGTTTTAATACATCAAAGCAAACATTTGACATGAACATGACAGAAGCTGAAAAAATTTGTATGAATTAGAAACACATTAGTCAGTTTGGTCATACTTAATGATTTGGGAAGGATTTATAGGGGTTTTGGACTCATATTATGGGACACCACCACACAAATAGTTAAGTCATATTTCTGGTAGAAGATCCAAGAAAAACCATTTCAATTATTTAGCGCCTTCGCTGATTATGAAGAACCAGAATTAAAAAAGTATAGCTGTACACATGTTTATTACAAAATATGCTAGGGAAAACCTTTGGCAAAATATTCAAGAAAACTTCCTCTTCCAACTAGTTTCATCAATCCGTCTCTGAGTCAGAAGTATTGGAAAAATACGCTTTTCGATCCCTAGTTTCCTCCTCCAACTCTTGCTTCAATTTGTTTTTGTGTAAAATCATCTCACTTCTATATTCTTCCATTTGTCTCTTCAGACTCCGTTGATTTTGTCGACTGCTATTTGCCTATGAAAGTTGACGTAGCTTTTCTTTCTTTGTTTGTATACGAAGAAAAGTATCGTATAAATTCATAGCTGCTTCAATCCGCTTTAGGGTCACATCAATATCCACTCGTAGAATTTTCTTGAATTTGTTAAAGAAACTCATGTTTGAATTGAAAAGAATGAAATTCAGAAAATTGATGACCTTTCACATTCACTGACATTACTAAAATAAAAATGAGAAAATGAAGAAAAGTTAAAGTTTGAAAGTGAAGAAGATTTACCAGCGGAAGGAGGAGAGGCGGAACGAAGAGATTGGTGCGGTGGAAAGACAACCGGCAAGAAGACTTAAGAAAATAGAAAGAATATGCGTGGAATGTAGAACTGACATTATTAAAATAAAAATGAGAAAATGAAGAAAAGTTAAAGTTTGAAAGTGAAGAGGATTTACAAGCGGAAGGAGGAGAGGCGGAACGAGGGGATTGGTGCGGCGGAAAGACAACCGGCAAGAAGACTTAAGAAAATAGAAAGAATATGCGTGGAATGTTGAACTGACATGTTATAAAGTTTTAATACATCAAAGCAAACATTTGACATGAACATGACAGAAGCTGAAAAAATTTGTATGAATTAGAAACACATTAGTCAGTTTGGTCATACTTAATGATTTGGGAAGGATTTATAGGGGTTTTGGACTCATATTATGGGACACCACCACACAAATAGTTAAGTCATATTTCTGGCAGAAGATCCAAGAAAAACCATTTCAATTATTTAGCGCCTTCGCTGATTATGAAGAACCAGAATTAAAAAAGTATAGCTGTACACATGTTTATTACAAAATATGCTAGGGAAAACCTTTGGCAGAATATTCAAGAAAACTTCCTCTTCCAACTAGTTTCATCAATCCGTCTCTGAGTCAGAAGTATTGGAAAAATACGCTTTTCGATCCCTAGTTTCCTCCTCCAACTCCTGCTTCAATTTGTTTTTGTGTAAAATCATCTCACTTCTATATTCTTCCATTTGTCTCTTCAGACTCCGTTGATTTTGTCGACTGCTATTTGCCTCTGAAAGTTGACGTAGCTTTTCTTTCTTTGTTTGTATACGAAGAAAAGTATCGTATAAATTCATAGCTGCTTCAATCCGCTTTAGGGTCACATCAATATCCACTCGTAGAATTTTCTTGAATTTGTTAAAGAAACTCATGTTTGAATTGAAAAGAATGAAATTCAGAAAATTGATGACCTTTCACATTCACTGACATTACTAAAATAAAAATGAGAAAATGAAGAAAAGTTAAAGTTTGAAAGTGAAGAAGATTTACCAGCGGAAGGAGGAGAGGCGGAACGAGGAGATTGGTGCGGTGGAAAGACAACCGGCAAGAAGATTTAAGAAAACAGAAAGAATATGCGTGGAATGTAGAACTGACATTATTAAAATAAAAATGAGAAAATGAAGAAAAGTTAAAGTTTGAAAGTGAAGAGGATTTACAAGCGGAAGGAGGAGAGGCGGAACGAGGGGATTGGTGCGGCGGAAAGACAACCGGCAAGAAGACTTAAGAAAATAGAAAGAATATGCGTGGAATGTTGAACTGACATGTTATAAAGTTTTAATACATCAAAGCAAACATTTGACATGAACATGACAGAAGCTGAAAAAATTTGTATGAATTAGAAACACATTAGTCAGTTTGGTCATACTTAATGATTTGGGAAGGATTTATAGGGGTTTTGGACTCATATTATGGGACACCACCACACAAATAGTTAAGTCATATTTCTGGCAGAAGATCCAAGAAAAACCATTTCAATTATTTAGCGCCTTCGCTGATTATGAAGAACCAGAATTAAAAAAGTATAGCTGTACACATGTTTATTACAAAATATGCTAGGGAAAACCTTTGGCAAAATATTCAAGAAAACTTCCTCTTCCAACTAGTTTCATCAATCCGTCTCTGAGTCAGAAGTATTGGAAAAATACGCTTTTCGATCCCTAGTTTCCTCCTCCAACTCTTGCTTCAATTTGTTTTTGTGTAAAATCATCTCACTTCTATATTCTTCCATTTGTCTCTTCAGACTCCGTTGATTTTGTCGACTGCTATTTGCCTATGAAAGTTGACGTAGCTTTTCTTTCTTTGTTTGTATACGAAGAAAAGTATCGTATAAATTCATAGCTGCTTCAATCCGCTTTAGGGTCACATCAATATCCACTCGTAGAATTTTCTTGAATTTGTTAAAGAAACTCATGTTTGAATTGAAAAGAATGAAATTCAGAAAATTGATGACCTTTCACATTCACTGACATTACTAAAATAAAAATGAGAAAATGAAGAAAAGTTAAAGTTTGAAAGTGAAGAAGATTTACCAGCGGAAGGAGGAGAGGCGGACCGAGGAGATTGGTGCGGTGGAAAGACAACCGGCAAGAAGATTTAAGAAAATAGAAAGAATATGCGTGGAATGTAGAACTGACATTATTAAAATAAAAATGAGAAAATGAAGAAAAGTTAAAGTTTGAAAGTGAAGAGGATTTACAAGCGGAAGGAGGAGAGGCGGAACGAGGGGATTGGTGCGGCGGAAAGACAACCGGCAAGAAGACTTAAGAAAATAGAAAGAATATGCGTGGAATGTTGAACTGACATGTTATAAAGTTTTAATACATCAAAGCAAACATTTGACATGAACATGACAGAAGCTGAAAAAATTTGTATGAATTAGAAACACATTAGTCAGTTTGGTCATACTTAATGATTTGGGAAGGATTTATAGGGGTTTTGGACTCATATTATGGGACACCACCACACAAATAGTTAAGTCATATTTCTGGCAGAAGATCCAAGAAAAACCATTTCAATTATTTAGCGCCTTCGCTGATTATGAAGAACCAGAATTAAAAAAGTATAGCTGTACACATGTTTATTACAAAATATGCTAGGGAAAACCTTTGGCAAAATATTCAAGAAAACTTCCTCTTCCAACTAGTTTCATCAATCCGTCTCTGAGTCAGAAGTATTGGAAAAATACGCTTTTCGATCCCTAGTTTCCTCCTCCAACTCTTGCTTCAATTTGTTTTTGTGTAAAATCATCTCACTTCTATATTCTTCCATTTGTCTCTTCAGACTCCGTTGATTTTGTCGACTGCTATTTGCCTATGAAAGTTGACGTAGCTTTTCTTTCTTTGTTTGTATACGAAGAAAAGTATCGTATAAATTCATAGCTGCTTCAATCCGCTTTAGGGTCACATCAATATCCACTCGTAGAATTTTCTTGAATTTGTTAAAGAAACTCATGTTTGAATTGAAAAGAATGAAATTCAGAAAATTGATGACCTTTCACATTCACTGACATTACTAAAATAAAAATGAGAAAATGAAGAAAAGTTAAAGTTTGAAAGTGAAGAAGATTTACCAGCGGAAGGAGGAGAGGCGGACCGAGGAGATTGGTGCGGTGGAAAGACAACCGGCAAGAAGATTTAAGAAAATAGAAAGAATATGCGTGGAATGTAGAACTGACATTATTAAAATAAAAATGAGAAAATGAAGAAAAGTTAAAGTTTGAAAGTGAAGAGGATTTACAAGCGGAAGGAGGAGAGGCGGAACGAGGGGATTGGTGCGGCGGAAAGACAACCGGCAAGAAGACTTAAGAAAATAGAAAGAATATGCGTGGAATGTAGAACTGACATTATTAAAATAAAAATGAGAAAATGAAGAAAAGTTAAAGTTTGAAAGTGAAGAGGATTTACAAGCGGAAGGAGGAGAGGCGGAACGAGGGGATTGGTGCGGCGGAAAGACAACCGGCAAGAAGACTTAAGAAAATAGAAAGAATATGCGTGGAATGTTGAACTGACATGTTATAAAGTTTTAATACAGCAAAGCAAACATTTGACATGAACATGACAGATGCTGAAAAAATTTGTATGAATTAGAAACACATTAGTCAGTTTGGTCATACTTAATGATTTGGGAAGGATTTATAGGGGTTTTGGACTCATATTATGGGACACCACCACACAAATAGTTAAGTCATATTTCTGGCAGAAGATCCAAGAAAAACCATTTCAATTATTTAGCGCCTTCGCTGATTATGAAGAACCAGAATTAAAAAAGTATAGCTGTACACATGTTTATTACAAAATATGCTAGGGAAAACCTTTGGCAGAATATTCAAGAAAACTTCCTCTTACAACTAGTTTCATCAATCCGTCTCTGAGTCAGAAGTATTGGAAAAATACGCTTTTCGATCCCTAGTTTCCTCCTCCAACTCCTGCTTCAATTTGTTTTTGTGTAAAATCATCTCACTTCTATATTCTTCCATTTGTCTCTTCAGACTCCGTTGATTTTGTCGACTGCTATTTGCCTCTGAAAGTTGACGTAGCTTTTCTTTCTTTGTTTGTATACGAAGAAAAGTATCGTATAAATTCATAGCTGCTTCAATCCGCTTTAGGGTCACATCAATATCCACTCGTAGAATTTTCTTGAATTTGTTAAAGAAACTCATGTTTGAATTGAAAAGAATGAAATTCAGAAAATTGATGACCTTTCACATTCACTGACATTACTAAAATAAAAATGAGAAAATGAAGAAAAGTTAAAGTTTGAAAGTGAAGAAGATTTACCAGCGGAAGGAGGAGAGGCGGAACGAGGAGATTGGTGCGGTGGAAAGACAACCGGCAAGAAGATTTAAGAAAACAGAAAGAATATGCGTGGAATGTAGAACTGACATTATTAAAATAAAAATGAGAAAATGAAGAAAAGTTAAAGTTTGAAAGTGAAGAGGATTTACAAGCGGAAGGAGGAGAGGCGGAACGAGGGGATTGGTGCGGCGGAAAGACAACCGGCAAGAAGACTTAAGAAAATAGAAAGAATATGCGTGGAATGTTGAACTGACATGTTATAAAGTTTTAATACATCAAAGCAAACATTTGACATGAACATGACAGAAGCTGAAAAAATTTGTATGAATTAGAAACACATTAGTCAGTTTGGTCATACTTAATGATTTGGGAAGGATTTATAGGGGTTTTGGACTCATATTATGGGACACCACCACACAAATAGTTAAGTCATATTTCTGGCAGAAGATCCAAGAAAAACCATTTCAATTATTTAGCGCCTTCGCTGATTATGAAGAACCAGAATTAAAAAAGTATAGCTGTACACATGTTTATTACAAAATATGCTAGGGAAAACCTTTGGCAAAATATTCAAGAAAACTTCCTCTTCCAACTAGTTTCATCAATCCGTCTCTGAGTCAGAAGTATTGGAAAAATACGCTTTTCGATCCCTAGTTTCCTCCTCCAACTCTTGCTTCAATTTGTTTTTGTGTAAAATCATCTCACTTCTATATTCTTCCATTTGTCTCTTCAGACTCCGTTGATTTTGTCGACTGCTATTTGCCTATGAAAGTTGACGTAGCTTTTCTTTCTTTGTTTGTATACGAAGAAAAGTATCGTATAAATTCATAGCTGCTTCAATCCGCTTTAGGGTCACATCAATATCCACTCGTAGAATTTTCTTGAATTTGTTAAAGAAACTCATGTTTGAATTGAAAAGAATGAAATTCAGAAAATTGATGACCTTTCACATTCACTGACATTACTAAAATAAAAATGAGAAAATGAAGAAAAGTTAAAGTTTGAAAGTGAAGAAGATTTACCAGCGGAAGGAGGAGAGGCGGACCGAGGAGATTGGTGCGGTGGAAAGACAACCGGCAAGAAGATTTAAGAAAATAGAAAGAATATGCGTGGAATGTAGAACTGACATTATTAAAATAAAAATGAGAAAATGAAGAAAAGTTAAAGTTTGAAAGTGAAGAGGATTTACAAGCGGAAGGAGGAGAGGCGGAACGAGGGGATTGGTGCGGCGGAAAGACAACCGGCAAGAAGACTTAAGAAAATAGAAAGAATATGCGTGGAATGTTGAACTGACATGTTATAAAGTTTTAATACATCAAAGCAAACATTTGACATGAACATGACAGAAGCTGAAAAAATTTGTATGAATTAGAAACACATTAGTCAGTTTGGTCATACTTAATGATTTGGGAAGGATTTATAGGGGTTTTGGACTCATATTATGGGACACCACCACACAAATAGTTAAGTCATATTTCTGGCAGAAGATCCAAGAAAAACCATTTCAATTATTTAGCGCCTTCGCTGATTATGAAGAACCAGAATTAAAAAAGTATAGCTGTACACATGTTTATTACAAAATATGCTAGGGAAAACCTTTGGCAAAATATTCAAGAAAACTTCCTCTTCCAACTAGTTTCATCAATCCGTCTCTGAGTCAGAAGTATTGGAAAAATACGCTTTTCGATCCCTAGTTTCCTCCTCCAACTCTTGCTTCAATTTGTTTTTGTGTAAAATCATCTCACTTCTATATTCTTCCATTTGTCTCTTCAGACTCCGTTGATTTTGTCGACTGCTATTTGCCTATGAAAGTTGACGTAGCTTTTCTTTCTTTGTTTGTATACGAAGAAAAGTATCGTATAAATTCATAGCTGCTTCAATCCGCTTTAGGGTCACATCAATATCCACTCGTAGAATTTTCTTGAATTTGTTAAAGAAACTCATGTTTGAATTGAAAAGAATGAAATTCAGAAAATTGATGACCTTTCACATTCACTGACATTACTAAAATAAAAATGAGAAAATGAAGAAAAGTTAAAGTTTGAAAGTGAAGAAGATTTACCAGCGGAAGGAGGAGAGGCGGACCGAGGAGATTGGTGCGGTGGAAAGACAACCGGCAAGAAGATTTAAGAAAATAGAAAGAATATGCGTGGAATGTAGAACTGACATTATTAAAATAAAAATGAGAAAATGAAGAAAAGTTAAAGTTTGAAAGTGAAGAGGATTTACAAGCGGAAGGAGGAGAGGCGGAACGAGGGGATTGGTGCGGCGGAAAGACAACCGGCAAGAAGACTTAAGAAAATAGAAAGAATATGCGTGGAATGTAGAACTGACATTATTAAAATAAAAATGAGAAAATGAAGAAAAGTTAAAGTTTGAAAGTGAAGAGGATTTACAAGCGGAAGGAGGAGAGGCGGAACGAGGGGATTGGTGCGGCGGAAAGACAACCGGCAAGAAGACTTAAGAAAATAGAAAGAATATGCGTGGAATGTTGAACTGACATGTTATAAAGTTTTAATACAGCAAAGCAAACATTTGACATGAACATGACAGATGCTGAAAAAATTTGTATGAATTAGAAACACATTAGTCAGTTTGGTCATACTTAATGATTTGGGAAGGATTTATAGGGGTTTTGGACTCATATTATGGGACACCACCACACAAATAGTTAAGTCATATTTCTGGCAGAAGATCCAAGAAAAACCATTTCAATTATTTAGCGCCTTCGCTGATTATGAAGAACCAGAATTAAAAAAGTATAGCTGTACACATGTTTATTACAAAATATGCTAGGGAAAACCTTTGGCAGAATATTCAAGAAAACTTCCTCTTACAACTAGTTTCATCAATCCGTCTCTGAGTCAGAAGTATTGGAAAAATACGCTTTTCGATCCCTAGTTTCCTCCTCCAACTCCTGCTTCAATTTGTTTTTGTGTAAAATCATCTCACTTCTATATTCTTCCATTTGTCTCTTCAGACTCCGTTGATTTTGTCGACTGCTATTTGCCTCTGAAAGTTGACGTAGCTTTTCTTTCTTTGTTTGTATACGAAGAAAAGTATCGTATAAATTCATAGCTGCTTCAATCCGCTTTAGGGTCACATCAATATCCACTCGTAGAATTTTCTTGAATTTGTTAAAGAAACTCATGTTTGAATTGAAAAGAATGAAATTCAGAAAATTGATGACCTTTCACATTCACTGACATTACTAAAATAAAAATGAGAAAATGAAGAAAAGTTAAAGTTTGAAAGTGAAGAAGATTTACCAGCGGAAGGAGGAGAGGCGGAACGAGGAGATTGGTGCGGTGGAAAGACAACCGGCAAGAAGACTTAAGAAAATAGAAAGAATATGCGTGGAATGTAGAACTGACATTATTAAAATAAAAATGAGAAAATGAAGAAAAGTTAAAGTTTGAAAGTGAAGAGGATTTACAAGCGGAAGGAGGAGAGGCGGAACGAGGGGATTGGTGCGGCGGAAAGACAACCGGCAAGAAGACTTAAGAAAATAGAAAGAATATGCGTGGAATGTTGAACTGACATGTTATAAAGTTTTAATACATCAAAGCAAACATTTGACATGAACATGACAGAAGCTGAAAAAATTTGTATGAATTAGAAACACATTAGTCAGTTTGGTCATACTTAATGATTTGGGAAGGATTTATAGGGGTTTTGGACTCATATTATGGGACACCACCACACAAATAGTTAAGTCATATTTCTGGCAGAAGATCCAAGAAAAACCATTTCAATTATTTAGCGCCTTCGCTGATTATGAAGAACCAGAATTAAAAAAGTATAGCTGTACACATGTTTATTACAAAATATGCTAGGGAAAACCTTTGGCAAAATATTCAAGAAAACTTCCTCTTCCAACTAGTTTCATCAATCCGTCTCTGAGTCAGAAGTATTGGAAAAATACGCTTTTCGATCCCTAGTTTCCTCCTCCAACTCTTGCTTCAATTTGTTTTTGTGTAAAATCATCTCACTTCTATATTCTTCCATTTGTCTCTTCAGACTCCGTTGATTTTGTCGACTGCTATTTGCCTATGAAAGTTGACGTAGCTTTTCTTTCTTTGTTTGTATACGAAGAAAAGTATCGTATAAATTCATAGCTGCTTCAATCCGCTTTAGGGTCACATCAATATCCACTCGTAGAATTTTCTTGAATTTGTTAAAGAAACTCATGTTTGAATTGAAAAGAATGAAATTCAGAAAATTGATGACCTTTCACATTCACTGACATTACTAAAATAAAAATGAGAAAATGAAGAAAAGTTAAAGTTTGAAAGTGAAGAAGATTTACCAGCGGAAGGAGGAGAGGCGGACCGAGGAGATTGGTGCGGTGGAAAGACAACCGGCAAGAAGATTTAAGAAAATAGAAAGAATATGCGTGGAATGTAGAACTGACATTATTAAAATAAAAATGAGAAAATGAAGAAAAGTTAAAGTTTGAAAGTGAAGAGGATTTACAAGCGGAAGGAGGAGAGGCGGAACGAGGGGATTGGTGCGGCGGAAAGACAACCGGCAAGAAGACTTAAGAAAATAGAAAGAATATGCGTGGAATGTTGAACTGACATGTTATAAAGTTTTAATACATCAAAGCAAACATTTGACATGAACATGACAGAAGCTGAAAAAATTTGTATGAATTAGAAACACATTAGTCAGTTTGGTCATACTTAATGATTTGGGAAGGATTTATAGGGGTTTTGGACTCATATTATGGGACACCACCACACAAATAGTTAAGTCATATTTCTGGCAGAAGATCCAAGAAAAACCATTTCAATTATTTAGCGCCTTCGCTGATTATGAAGAACCAGAATTAAAAAAGTATAGCTGTACACATGTTTATTACAAAATATGCTAGGGAAAACCTTTGGCAAAATATTCAAGAAAACTTCCTCTTCCAACTAGTTTCATCAATCCGTCTCTGAGTCAGAAGTATTGGAAAAATACGCTTTTCGATCCCTAGTTTCCTCCTCCAACTCTTGCTTCAATTTGTTTTTGTGTAAAATCATCTCACTTCTATATTCTTCCATTTGTCTCTTCAGACTCCGTTGATTTTGTCGACTGCTATTTGCCTATGAAAGTTGACGTAGCTTTTCTTTCTTTGTTTGTATACGAAGAAAAGTATCGTATAAATTCATAGCTGCTTCAATCCGCTTTAGGGTCACATCAATATCCACTCGTAGAATTTTCTTGAATTTGTTAAAGAAACTCATGTTTGAATTGAAAAGAATGAAATTCAGAAAATTGATGACCTTTCACATTCACTGACATTACTAAAATAAAAATGAGAAAATGAAGAAAAGTTAAAGTTTGAAAGTGAAGAAGATTTACCAGCGGAAGGAGGAGAGGCGGACCGAGGAGATTGGTGCGGTGGAAAGACAACCGGCAAGAAGATTTAAGAAAATAGAAAGAATATGCGTGGAATGTAGAACTGACATTATTAAAATAAAAATGAGAAAATGAAGAAAAGTTAAAGTTTGAAAGTGAAGAGGATTTACAAGCGGAAGGAGGAGAGGCGGAACGAGGGGATTGGTGCGGCGGAAAGACAACCGGCAAGAAGACTTAAGAAAATAGAAAGAATATGCGTGGAATGTAGAACTGACATTATTAAAATAAAAATGAGAAAATGAAGAAAAGTTAAAGTTTGAAAGTGAAGAGGATTTACAAGCGGAAGGAGGAGAGGCGGAACGAGGGGATTGGTGCGGCGGAAAGACAACCGGCAAGAAGACTTAAGAAAATAGAAAGAATATGCGTGGAATGTTGAACTGACATGTTATAAAGTTTTAATACAGCAAAGCAAACATTTGACATGAACATGACAGATGCTGAAAAAATTTGTATGAATTAGAAACACATTAGTCAGTTTGGTCATACTTAATGATTTGGGAAGGATTTATAGGGGTTTTGGACTCATATTATGGGACACCACCACACAAATAGTTAAGTCATATTTCTGGCAGAAGATCCAAGAAAAACCATTTCAATTATTTAGCGCCTTCGCTGATTATGAAGAACCAGAATTAAAAAAGTATAGCTGTACACATGTTTATTACAAAATATGCTAGGGAAAACCTTTGGCAGAATATTCAAGAAAACTTCCTCTTACAACTAGTTTCATCAATCCGTCTCTGAGTCAGAAGTATTGGAAAAATACGCTTTTCGATCCCTAGTTTCCTCCTCCAACTCCTGCTTCAATTTGTTTTTGTGTAAAATCATCTCACTTCTATATTCTTCCATTTGTCTCTTCAGACTCCGTTGATTTTGTCGACTGCTATTTGCCTCTGAAAGTTGACGTAGCTTTTCTTTCTTTGTTTGTATACGAAGAAAAGTATCGTATAAATTCATAGCTGCTTCAATCCGCTTTAGGGTCACATCAATATCCACTCGTAGAATTTTCTTGAATTTGTTAAAGAAACTCATGTTTGAATTGAAAAGAATGAAATTCAGAAAATTGATGACCTTTCACATTCACTGACATTACTAAAATAAAAATGAGAAAATGAAGAAAAGTTAAAGTTTGAAAGTGAAGAAGATTTACCAGCGGAAGGAGGAGAGGCGGAACGAGGAGATTGGTGCGGTGGAAAGACAACCGGCAAGAAGACTTAAGAAAATAGAAAGAATATGCGTGGAATGTAGAACTGACATTATTAAAATAAAAATGAGAAAATGAAGAAAAGTTAAAGTTTGAAAGTGAAGAGGATTTACAAGCGGGAGGAGGAGAGGCGGAACGAGGGGATTGGTGCGGCGGAAAGACAACCGGCAAGAAGACTTAAGAAAATAGAAAGAATATGCGTGGAATGTTGAACTGACATGTTATAAAGTTTTAATACAGCAAAGCAAACATTTGACATGAACATGACAGATGCTGAAAATATTTGTATGAATTAGAAACACATTAGTCAGTTTGGTCATACTTAATGATTTGGGAAGGATTTATAGGGGTTTTGGACTCATATTATGGGACACCACCACACAAATAGTTAAGTCATATTTCTGGCAGAAGATCCAAGAAAAACCATTTCAATTATTTAGCGCCTTCGCTGATTATGAAGAACCAGAATTAAAAAAGTATAGCTGTACACATGTTTATTACAAAATATGCTAGGGAAAACCTTTGGCAGAATATTCAAGAAAACTTCCTCTTCCAACTAGTTTCATCAATCCGTCTCTGAGTCAGAAGTATTGGAAAAATACGCTTTTCGATCCCTAGTTTCCTCCTCCAACTCCTGCTTCAATTTGTTTTTGTGTAAAATCATCTCACTTCTATATTCTTCCATTTGTCTCTTCAGACTCCGTTGATTTTGTCGACTGCTATTTGCCTCTGAAAGTTGACGTAGCTTTTCTTTCTTTGTTTGTATACGAAGAAAAGTATCGTATAAATTCATAGCTGCTTCAATCCGCTTTAGGGTCACATCAATATCCACTCGTAGAATTTTCTTGAATTTGTTAAAGAAACTCATGTTTGAATTGAAAAGAATGAAATTCAGAAAATTGATGACCTTTCACATTCACTGACATTACTAAAATAAAAATGAGAAAATGAAGAAAAGTTAAAGTTTGAAAGTGAAGAAGATTTACCAGCGGAAGGAGGAGAGGCGGAACGAGGAGATTGGTGCGGTGGAAAGACAACCGGCAAGAAGACTTAAGAAAATAGAAAGAATATGCGTGGAATGTAGAACTGACATTATTAAAATAAAAATGAGAAAATGAAGAAAAGTTAAAGTTTGAAAGTGAAGAGGATTTACAAGCGGAAGGAGGAGAGGCGGAACGAGGGGATTGGTGCGGCGGAAAGACAACCGGCAAGAAGACTTAAGAAAATAGAAAGAATATGCGTGGAATGTTGAACTGACATGTTATAAAGTTTTAATACAGCAAAGCAAACATTTGACATGAACATGACAGATGCTGAAAAAATTTGTATGAATTAGAAACACATTAGTCAGTTTGGTCATACTTAATGATTTGGGAAGGATTTATAGGGGTTTTGGACTCATATTATGGGACACCACCACACAAATAGTTAAGTCATATTTCTGGCAGAAGATCCAAGAAAAACCATTTCAATTATTTAGCGCCTTCGCTGATTATGAAGAACCAGAATTAAAAAAGTATAGCTGTACACATGTTTATTACAAAATATGCTAGGGAAAACCTTTGGCAGAATATTCAAGAAAACTTCCTCTTCCAACTAGTTTCATCAATCCGTCTCTGAGTCAGAAGTATTGGAAAAATACGCTTTTCGATCCCTAGTTTCCTCCTCCAACTCCTGCTTCAATTTGTTTTTGTGTAAAATCATCTCACTTCTATATTCTTCCATTTGTCTCTTCAGACTCCGTTGATTTTGTCGACTGCTATTTGCCTCTGAAAGTTGACGTAGCTTTTCTTTCTTTGTTTGTATACGAAGAAAAGTATCGTATAAATTCATAGCTGCTTCAATCCGCTTTAGGGTCACATCAATATCCACTCGTAGAATTTTCTTGAATTTGTTAAAGAAACTCATGTTTGAATTGAAAAGAATGAAATTCAGAAAATTGATGACCTTTCACATTCACTGACATTACTAAAATAAAAATGAGAAAATGAAGAAAAGTTAAAGTTTGAAAGTGAAGAAGATTTACCAGCGGAAGGAGGAGAGGCGGAACGAGGAGATTGGTGCGGTGGAAAGACAACCGGCAAGAAGACTTAAGAAAATAGAAAGAATATGCGTGGAATGTAGAACTGACATTATTAAAATAAAAATGAGAAAATGAAGAAAAGTTAAAGTTTGAAAGTGAAGAGGATTTACAAGCGGAAGGAGGAGAGGCGGAACGAGGGGATTGGTGCGGCGGAAAGACAACCGGCAAGAAGACTTAAGAAAATAGAAAGAATATGCGTGGAATGTTGAACTGACATGTTATAAAGTTTTAATACAGCAAAGCAAACATTTGACATGAACATGACAGATGCTGAAAAAATTTGTATGAATTAGAAACACATTAGTCAGTTTGGTCATACTTAATGATTTGGGAAGGATTTATAGGGGTTTTGGACTCATATTATGGGACACCACCACACAAATAGTTAAGTCATATTTCTGGCAGAAGATCCAAGAAAAACCATTTCAATTATTTAGCGCCTTCGCTGATTATGAAGAACCAGAATTAAAAAAGTATAGCTGTACACATGTTTATTACAAAATATGCTAGGGAAAACCTTTGGCAGAATATTCAAGAAAACTTCCTCTTCCAACTAGTTTCATCAATCCGTCTCTGAGTCAGAAGTATTGGAAAAATACGCTTTTCGATCCCTAGTTTCCTCCTCCAACTCCTGCTTCAATTTGTTTTTGTGTAAAATCATCTCACTTCTATATTCTTCCATTTGTCTCTTCAGACTCCGTTGATTTTGTCGACTGCTATTTGCCTCTGAAAGTTGACGTAGCTTTTCTTTCTTTGTTTGTATACGAAGAAAAGTATCGTATAAATTCATAGCTGCTTCAATCCGCTTTAGGGTCACATCAATATCCACTCGTAGAATTTTCTTGAATTTGTTAAAGAAACTCATGTTTGAATTGAAAAGAATGAAATTCAGAAAATTGATGACCTTTCACATTCACTGACATTACTAAAATAAAAATGAGAAAATGAAGAAAAGTTAAAGTTTGAAAGTGAAGAAGATTTACCAGCGGAAGGAGGAGAGGCGGAACGAGGAGATTGGTGCGGTGGAAAGACAACCGGCAAGAAGACTTAAGAAAATAGAAAGAATATGCGTGGAATGTAGAACTGACATTATTAAAATAAAAATGAGAAAATGAAGAAAAGTTAAAGTTTGAAAGTGAAGAGGATTTACAAGCGGAAGGAGGAGAGGCGGAACGAGGGGATTGGTGCGGCGGAAAGACAACCGGCAAGAAGACTTAAGAAAATAGAAAGAATATGCGTGGAATGTTGAACTGACATGTTATAAAGTTTTAATACAGCAAAGCAAACATTTGACATGAACATGACAGATGCTGAAAAAATTTGTATGAATTAGAAACACATTAGTCAGTTTGGTCATACTTAATGATTTGGGAAGGATTTATAGGGGTTTTGGACTCATATTATGGGACACCACCACACAAATAGTTAAGTCATATTTCTGGCAGAAGATCCAAGAAAAACCATTTCAATTATTTAGCGCCTTCGCTGATTATGAAGAACCAGAATTAAAAAAGTATAGCTGTACACATGTTTATTACAAAATATGCTAGGGAAAACCTTTGGCAGAATATTCAAGAAAACTTCCTCTTCCAACTAGTTTCATCAATCCGTCTCTGAGTCAGAAGTATTGGAAAAATACGCTTTTCGATCCCTAGTTTCCTCCTCCAACTCCTGCTTCAATTTGTTTTTGTGTAAAATCATCTCACTTCTATATTCTTCCATTTGTCTCTTCAGACTCCGTTGATTTTGTCGACTGCTATTTGCCTCTGAAAGTTGACGTAGCTTTTCTTTCTTTGTTTGTATACGAAGAAAAGTATCGTATAAATTCATAGCTGCTTCAATCCGCTTTAGGGTCACATCAATATCCACTCGTAGAATTTTCTTGAATTTGTTAAAGAAACTCATGTTTGAATTGAAAAGAATGAAATTCAGAAAATTGATGACCTTTCACATTCACTGACATTACTAAAATAAAAATGAGAAAATGAAGAAAAGTTAAAGTTTGAAAGTGAAGAAGATTTACCAGCGGAAGGAGGAGAGGCGGAACGAGGAGATTGGTGCGGTGGAAAGACAACCGGCAAGAAGACTTAAGAAAATAGAAAGAATATGCGTGGAATGTAGAACTGACATTATTAAAATAAAAATGAGAAAATGAAGAAAAGTTAAAGTTTGAAAGTGAAGAGGATTTACAAGCGGAAGGAGGAGAGGCGGAACGAGGGGATTGGTGCGGCGGAAAGACAACCGGCAAGAAGACTTAAGAAAATAGAAAGAATATGCGTGGAATGTTGAACTGACATGTTATAAAGTTTTAATACAGCAAAGCAAACATTTGACATGAACATGACAGATGCTGAAAAAATTTGTATGAATTAGAAACACATTAGTCAGTTTGGTCATACTTAATGATTTGGGAAGGATTTATAGGGGTTTTGGACTCATATTATGGGACACCACCACACAAATAGTTAAGTCATATTTCTGGCAGAAGATCCAAGAAAAACCATTTCAATTATTTAGCGCCTTCGCTGATTATGAAGAACCAGAATTAAAAAAGTATAGCTGTACACATGTTTATTACAAAATATGCTAGGGAAAACCTTTGGCAGAATATTCAAGAAAACTTCCTCTTCCAACTAGTTTCATCAATCCGTCTCTGAGTCAGAAGTATTGGAAAAATACGCTTTTCGATCCCTAGTTTCCTCCTCCAACTCCTGCTTCAATTTGTTTTTGTGTAAAATCATCTCACTTCTATATTCTTCCATTTGTCTCTTCAGACTCCGTTGATTTTGTCGACTGCTATTTGCCTCTGAAAGTTGACGTAGCTTTTCTTTCTTTGTTTGTATACGAAGAAAAGTATCGTATAAATTCATAGCTGCTTCAATCCGCTTTAGGGTCACATCAATATCCACTCGTAGAATTTTCTTGAATTTGTTAAAGAAACTCATGTTTGAATTGAAAAGAATGAAATTCAGAAAATTGATGACCTTTCACATTCACTGACATTACTAAAATAAAAATGAGAAAATGAAGAAAAGTTAAAGTTTGAAAGTGAAGAAGATTTACCAGCGGAAGGAGGAGAGGCGGAACGAGGAGATTGGTGCGGTGGAAAGACAACCGGCAAGAAGACTTAAGAAAATAGAAAGAATATGCGTGGAATGTAGAACTGACATTATTAAAATAAAAATGAGAAAATGAAGAAAAGTTAAAGTTTGAAAGTGAAGAGGATTTACAAGCGGAAGGAGGAGAGGCGGAACGAGGGGATTGGTGCGGCGGAAAGACAACCGGCAAGAAGACTTAAGAAAATAGAAAGAATATGCGTGGAATGTTGAACTGACATGTTATAAAGTTTTAATACAGCAAAGCAAACATTTGACATGAACATGACAGATGCTGAAAAAATTTGTATGAATTAGAAACACATTAGTCAGTTTGGTCATACTTAATGATTTGGGAAGGATTTATAGGGGTTTTGGACTCATATTATGGGACACCACCACACAAATAGTTAAGTCATATTTCTGGCAGAAGATCCAAGAAAAACCATTTCAATTATTTAGCGCCTTCGCTGATTATGAAGAACCAGAATTAAAAAAGTATAGCTGTACACATGTTTATTACAAAATATGCTAGGGAAAACCTTTGGCAGAATATTCAAGAAAACTTCCTCTTCCAACTAGTTTCATCAATCCGTCTCTGAGTCAGAAGTATTGGAAAAATACGCTTTTCGATCCCTAGTTTCCTCCTCCAACTCCTGCTTCAATTTGTTTTTGTGTAAAATCATCTCACTTCTATATTCTTCCATTTGTCTCTTCAGACTCCGTTGATTTTGTCGACTGCTATTTGCCTCTGAAAGTTGACGTAGCTTTTCTTTCTTTGTTTGTATACGAAGAAAAGTATCGTATAAATTCATAGCTGCTTCAATCCGCTTTAGGGTCACATCAATATCCACTCGTAGAATTTTCTTGAATTTGTTAAAGAAACTCATGTTTGAATTGAAAAGAATGAAATTCAGAAAATTGATGACCTTTCACATTCACTGACATTACTAAAATAAAAATGAGAAAATGAAGAAAAGTTAAAGTTTGAAAGTGAAGAAGATTTACCAGCGGAAGGAGGAGAGGCGGAACGAGGAGATTGGTGCGGTGGAAAGACAACCGGCAAGAAGACTTAAGAAAATAGAAAGAATATGCGTGGAATGTAGAACTGACATTATTAAAATAAAAATGAGAAAATGAAGAAAAGTTAAAGTTTGAAAGTGAAGAGGATTTACAAGCGGAAGGAGGAGAGGCGGAACGAGGGGATTGGTGCGGCGGAAAGACAACCGGCAAGAAGACTTAAGAAAATAGAAAGAATATGCGTGGAATGTTGAACTGACATGTTATAAAGTTTTAATACAGCAAAGCAAACATTTGACATGAACATGACAGATGCTGAAAAAATTTGTATGAATTAGAAACACATTAGTCAGTTTGGTCATACTTAATGATTTGGGAAGAATTTATAGGGGTTTTGGACTCATATTATGGGACACCACCACACAAATAGTTAAGTCATATTTCTGGCAGAAGATCCAAGAAAAACCATTTCAATTATTTAGCGCCTTCGCTGATTATGAAGAACCAGAATTAAAAAAGTATAGCTGTACACATGTTTATTACAAAATATGCTAGGGAAAACCTTTGGCAGAATATTCAAGAAAACTTCCTCTTCCAACTAGTTTCATCAATCCGTCTCTGAGTCAGAAGTATTGGAAAAATACGCTTTTCGATCCCTAGTTTCCTCCTCCAACTCCTGCTTCAATTTGTTTTTGTGTAAAATCATCTCACTTCTATATTCTTCCATTTGTCTCTTCAGACTCCGTTGATTTTGTCGACTGCTATTTGCCTCTGAAAGTTGACGTAGCTTTTCTTTCTTTGTTTGTATACGAAGAAAAGTATCGTATAAATTCATAGCTGCTTCAATCCGCTTTAGGGTCACATCAATATCCACTCGTAGAATTTTCTTGAATTTGTTAAAGAAACTCATGTTTGAATTGAAAAGAATGAAATTCAGAAAATTGATGACCTTTCACATTCACTGACATTACTAAAATAAAAATGAGAAAATGAAGAAAAGTTAAAGTTTGAAAGTGAAGAAGATTTACCAGCGGAAGGAGGAGAGGCGGAACGAGGAGATTGGTGCGGTGGAAAGACAACCGGCAAGAAGACTTAAGAAAATAGAAAGAATATGCGTGGAATGTAGAACTGACATTATTAAAATAAAAATGAGAAAATGAAGAAAAGTTAAAGTTTGAAAGTGAAGAGGATTTACAAGCGGAAGGAGGAGAGGCGGAACGAGGGGATTGGTGCGGCGGAAAGACAACCGGCAAGAAGACTTAAGAAAATAGAAAGAATATGCGTGGAATGTTGAACTGACATGTTATAAAGTTTTAATACAGCAAAGCAAACATTTGACATGAACATGACAGATGCTGAAAAAATTTGTATGAATTAGAAACACATTAGTCAGTTTGGTCATACTTAATGATTTGGGAAGGATTTATAGGGGTTTTGGACTCATATTATGGGACACCACCACACAAATAGTTAAGTCATATTTCTGGCAGAAGATCCAAGAAAAACCATTTCAATTATTTAGCGCCTTCGCTGATTATGAAGAACCAGAATTAAAAAAGTATAGCTGTACACATGTTTATTACAAAATATGCTAGGGAAAACCTTTGGCAGAATATTCAAGAAAACTTCCTCTTCCAACTAGTTTCATCAATCCGTCTCTGAGTCAGAAGTATTGGAAAAATACGCTTTTCGATCCCTAGTTTCCTCCTCCAACTCCTGCTTCAATTTGTTTTTGTGTAAAATCATCTCACTTCTATATTCTTCCATTTGTCTCTTCAGACTCCGTTGATTTTGTCGACTGCTATTTGCCTCTGAAAGTTGACGTAGCTTTTCTTTCTTTGTTTGTATACGAAGAAAAGTATCGTATAAATTCATAGCTGCTTCAATCCGCTTTAGGGTCACATCAATATCCACTCGTAGAATTTTCTTGAATTTGTTAAAGAAACTCATGTTTGAATTGAAAAGAATGAAATTCAGAAAATTGATGACCTTTCACATTCACTGACATTACTAAAATAAAAATGAGAAAATGAAGAAAAGTTAAAGTTTGAAAGTGAAGAAGATTTACCAGCGGAAGGAGGAGAGGCGGAACGAGGAGATTGGTGCGGTGGAAAGACAACCGGCAAGAAGACTTAAGAAAATAGAAAGAATATGCGTGGAATGTAGAACTGACATTATTAAAATAAAAATGAGAAAATGAAGAAAAGTTAAAGTTTGAAAGTGAAGAGGATTTACAAGCGGAAGGAGGAGAGGCGGAACGAGGGGATTGGTGCGGCGGAAAGACAACCGGCAAGAAGACTTAAGAAAATAGAAAGAATATGCGTGGAATGTTGAACTGACATGTTATAAAGTTTTAATACATCAAAGCAAACATTTGACATGAACATGACAGAAGCTGAAAAAATTTGTATGAATTAGAAACACATTAGTCAGTTTGGTCATACTTAATGATTTGGGAAGGATTTATAGGGGTTTTGGACTCATATTATGGGACACCACCACACAAATAGTTAAGTCATATTTCTGGCAGAAGATCCAAGAAAAACCATTTCAATTATTTAGCGCCTTCGCTGATTATGAAGAACCAGAATTAAAAAAGTATAGCTGTACACATGTTTATTACAAAATATGCTAGGGAAAACCTTTGGCAGAATATTCAAGAAAACTTCCTCTTCCAACTAGTTTCATCAATCCGTCTCTGAGTCAGAAGTATTGGAAAAATACGCTTTTCGATCCCTAGTTTCCTCCTCCAACTCCTGCTTCAATTTGTTTTTGTGTAAAATCATCTCACTTCTATATTCTTCCATTTGTCTCTTCAGACTCCGTTGATTTTGTCGACTGCTATTTGCCTCTGAAAGTTGACGTAGCTTTTCTTTCTTTGTTTGTATACGAAGAAAAGTATCGTATAAATTCATAGCTGCTTCAATCCGCTTTAGGGTCACATCAATATCCACTCGTAGAATTTTCTTGAATTTGTTAAAGAAACTCATGTTTGAATTGAAAAGAATGAAATTCAGAAAATTGATGACCTTTCACATTCACTGACATTACTAAAATAAAAATGAGAAAATGAAGAAAAGTTAAAGTTTGAAAGTGAAGAAGATTTACCAGCGGAAGGAGGAGAGGCGGAACGAGGAGATTGGTGCGGTGGAAAGACAACCGGCAAGAAGACTTAAGAAAATAGAAAGAATATGCGTGGAATGTAGAACTGACATTATTAAAATAAAAATGAGAAAATGAAGAAAAGTTAAAGTTTGAAAGTGAAGAGGATTTACAAGCGGAAGGAGGAGAGGCGGAACGAGGGGATTGGTGCGGCGGAAAGACAACCGGCAAGAAGACTTAAGAAAATAGAAAGAATATGCGTGGAATGTTGAACTGACATGTTATAAAGTTTTAATACAGCAAAGCAAACATTTGACATGAACATGACAGATGCTGAAAAAATTTGTATGAATTAGAAACACATTAGTCAGTTTGGTCATACTTAATGATTTGGGAAGGATTTATAGGGGTTTTGGACTCATATTATGGGACACCACCACACAAATAGTTAAGTCATATTTCTGGCAGAAGATCCAAGAAAAACCATTTCAATTATTTAGCGCCTTCGCTGATTATGAAGAACCAGAATTAAAAAAGTATAGCTGTACACATGTTTATTACAAAATATGCTAGGGAAAACCTTTGGCAGAATATTCAAGAAAACTTCCTCTTCCAACTAGTTTCATCAATCCGTCTCTGAGTCAGAAGTATTGGAAAAATACGCTTTTCGATCCCTAGTTTCCTCCTCCAACTCCTACTTCAATTTGTTTTTGTGTAAAATCATCTCACTTCTATATTCTTCCATTTGTCTCTTCAGACTCCGTTGATTTTGTCGACTGCTATTTGCCTCTGAAAGTTGACGTAGCTTTTCTTTCTTTGTTTGTATACGAAGAAAAGTATCGTATAAATTCATAGCTGCTTCAATCCGCTTTAGGGTCACATCAATATCCACTCGTAGAATTTTCTTGAATTTGTTAAAGAAACTCATGTTTGAATTGAAAAGAATGAAATTCAGAAAATTGATGACCTTTCACATTCACTGACATTACTAAAATAAAAATGAGAAAATGAAGAAAAGTTAAAGTTTGAAAGTGAAGAAGATTTACCAGCGGAAGGAGGAGAGGCGGAACGAGGAGATTGGTGCGGTGGAAAGACAACCGGCAAGAAGACTTAAGAAAATAGAAAGAATATGCGTGGAATGTAGAACTGACATTATTAAAATAAAAATGAGAAAATGAAGAAAAGTTAAAGTTTGAAAGTGAAGAGGATTTACAAGCGGAAGGAGGAGAGGCGGAACGAGGGGATTGGTGCGGCGGAAAGACAACCGGCAAGAAGACTTAAGAAAATAGAAAGAATATGCGTGGAATGTTGAACTGACATGTTATAAAGTTTTAATACAGCAAAGCAAACATTTGACATGAACATGACAGATGCTGAAAAAATTTGTATGAATTAGAAACACATTAGTCAGTTTGATCATACTTAATGATTTGGGAAGGATTTATAGGGGTTTTGGACTCATATTATGGGACACCACCACACAAATAGTTAAGTCATATTTCTGGCAGAAGATCCAAGAAAAACCATTTCAATTATTTAGCGCCTTCGCTGATTATGAAGAACCAGAATTAAAAAAGTATAGCTGTACACATGTTTATTACAAAATATGCTAGGGAAAACCTTTGGCAGAATATTCAAGAAAACTTCCTCTTCCAACTAGTTTCATCAATCCGTCTCTGAGTCAGAAGTATTGGAAAAATACGCTTTTCGATCCCTAGTTTCCTCCTCCAACTCCTGCTTCAATTTGTTTTTGTGTAAAATCATCTCACTTCTATATTCTTCCATTTGTCTCTTCAGACTCCGTTGATTTTGTCGACTGCTATTTGCCTCTGAAAGTTGACGTAGCTTTTCTTTCTTTGTTTGTATACGAAGAAAAGTATCGTATAAATTCATAGCTGCTTCAATCCGCTTTAGGGTCACATCAATATCCACTCGTAGAATTTTCTTGAATTTGTTAAAGAAACTCATGTTTGAATTGAAAAGAATGAAATTCAGAAAATTGATGACCTTTCACATTCACTGACATTACTAAAATAAAAATGAGAAAATGAAGAAAAGTTAAAGTTTGAAAGTGAAGAAGATTTACCAGCGGAAGGAGGAGAGGCGGAACGAGGAGATTGGTGCGGTGGAAAGACAACCGGCAAGAAGACTTAAGAAAATAGAAAGAATATGCGTGGAATGTAGAACTGACATTATTAAAATAAAAATGAGAAAATGAAGAAAAGTTAAAGTTTGAAAGTGAAGAGGATTTACAAGCGGAAGGAGGAGAGGCGGAACGAGGGGATTGGTGCGGCGGAAAGACAACCGGCAAGAAGACTTAAGAAAATAGAAAGAATATGCGTGGAATGTTGAACTGACATGTTATAAAGTTTTAATACAGCAAAGCAAACATTTGACATGAACATGACAGATGCTGAAAAAATTTGTATGAATTAGAAACACATTAGTCAGTTTGGTCATACTTAATGATTTGGGAAGGATTTATAGGGGTTTTGGACTCATATTATGGGACACCACCACACAAATAGTTAAGTCATATTTCTGGCAGAAGATCCAAGAAAAACCATTTCAATTATTTAGCGCCTTCGCTGATTATGAAGAACCAGAATTAAAAAAGTATAGCTGTACACATGTTTATTACAAAATATGCTAGGGAAAACCTTTGGCAGAATATTCAAGAAAACTTCCTCTTCCAACTAGTTTCATCAATCCGTCTCTGAGTCAGAAGTATTGGAAAAATACGCTTTTCGATCCCTAGTTTCCTCCTCCAACTCCTGCTTCAATTTGTTTTTGTGTAAAATCATCTCACTTCTATATTCTTCCATTTGTCTCTTCAGACTCCGTTGATTTTGTCGACTGCTATTTGCCTCTGAAAGTTGACGTAGCTTTTCTTTCTTTGTTTGTATACGAAGAAAAGTATCGTATAAATTCATAGCTGCTTCAATCCGCTTTAGGGTCACATCAATATCCACTCGTAGAATTTTCTTGAATTTGTTAAAGAAACTCATGTTTGAATTGAAAAGAATGAAATTCAGAAAATTGATGACCTTTCACATTCACTGACATTACTAAAATAAAAATGAGAAAATGAAGAAAAGTTAAAGTTTGAAAGTGAAGAAGATTTACCAGCGGAAGGAGGAGAGGCGGAACGAGGAGATTGGTGCGGTGGAAAGACAACCGGCAAGAAGACTTAAGAAAATAGAAAGAATATGCGTGGAATGTAGAACTGACATTATTAAAATAAAAATGAGAAAATGAAGAAAAGTTAAAGTTTGAAAGTGAAGAGGATTTACAAGCGGAAGGAGGAGAGGCGGAACGAGGGGATTGGTGCGGCGGAAAGACAACCGGCAAGAAGACTTAAGAAAATAGAAAGAATATGCGTGGAATGTTGAACTGACATGTTATAAAGTTTTAATACAGCAAAGCAAACATTTGACATGAACATGACAGATGCTGAAAAAATTTGTATGAATTAGAAACACATTAGTCAGTTTGGTCATACTTAATGATTTGGGAAGGATTTATAGGGGTTTTGGACTCATATTATGGGACACCACCACACAAATAGTTAAGTCATATTTCTGGCAGAAGATCCAAGAAAAACCATTTCAATTATTTAGCGCCTTCGCTGATTATGAAGAACCAGAATTAAAAAAGTATAGCTGTACACATGTTTATTACAAAATATGCTAGGGAAAACCTTTGGCAGAATATTCAAGAAAACTTCCTCTTCCAACTAGTTTCATCAATCCGTCTCTGAGTCAGAAGTATTGGAAAAATACGCTTTTCGATCCCTAGTTTCCTCCTCCAACTCCTACTTCAATTTGTTTTTGTGTAAAATCATCTCACTTCTATATTCTTCCATTTGTCTCTTCAGACTCCGTTGATTTTGTCGACTGCTATTTGCCTCTGAAAGTTGACGTAGCTTTTCTTTCTTTGTTTGTATACGAAGAAAAGTATCGTATAAATTCATAGCTGCTTCAATCCGCTTTAGGGTCACATCAATATCCACTCGTAGAATTTTCTTGAATTTGTTAAAGAAACTCATGTTTGAATTGAAAAGAATGAAATTCAGAAAATTGATGACCTTTCACATTCACTGACATTACTAAAATAAAAATGAGAAAATGAAGAAAAGTTAAAGTTTGAAAGTGAAGAAGATTTACCAGCGGAAGGAGGAGAGGCGGAACGAGGAGATTGGTGCGGTGGAAAGACAACCGGCAAGAAGACTTAAGAAAATAGAAAGAATATGCGTGGAATGTAGAACTGACATTATTAAAATAAAAATGAGAAAATGAAGAAAAGTTAAAGTTTGAAAGTGAAGAGGATTTACAAGCGGAAGGAGGAGAGGCGGAACGAGGGGATTGGTGCGGCGGAAAGACAACCGGCAAGAAGACTTAAGAAAATAGAAAGAATATGCGTGGAATGTTGAACTGACATGTTATAAAGTTTTAATACAGCAAAGCAAACATTTGACATGAACATGACAGATGCTGAAAAAATTTGTATGAATTAGAAACACATTAGTCAGTTTGGTCATACTTAATGATTTGGGAAGGATTTATAGGGGTTTTGGACTCATATTATGGGACACCACCACACAAATAGTTAAGTCATATTTCTGGCAGAAGATCCAAGAAAAACCATTTCAATTATTTAGCGCCTTCGCTGATTATGAAGAACCAGAATTAAAAAAGTATAGCTGTACACATGTTTATTACAAAATATGCTAGGGAAAACCTTTGGCAGAATATTCAAGAAAACTTCCTCTTCCAACTAGTTTCATCAATCCGTCTCTGAGTCAGAAGTATTGGAAAAATACGCTTTTCGATCCCTAGTTTCCTCCTCCAACTCCTACTTCAATTTGTTTTTGTGTAAAATCATCTCACTTCTATATTCTTCCATTTGTCTCTTCAGACTCCGTTGATTTTGTCGACTGCTATTTGCCTCTGAAAGTTGACGTAGCTTTTCTTTCTTTGTTTGTATACGAAGAAAAGTATCGTATAAATTCATAGCTGCTTCAATCCGCTTTAGGGTCACATCAATATCCACTCGTAGAATTTTCTTGAATTTGTTAAAGAAACTCATGTTTGAATTGAAAAGAATGAAATTCAGAAAATTGATGACCTTTCACATTCACTGACATTACTAAAATAAAAATGAGAAAATGAAGAAAAGTTAAAGTTTGAAAGTGAAGAAGATTTACCAGCGGAAGGAGGAGAGGCGGAACGAGGAGATTGGTGCGGTGGAAAGACAACCGGCAAGAAGACTTAAGAAAATAGAAAGAATATGCGTGGAATGTAGAACTGACATTATTAAAATAAAAATGAGAAAATGAAGAAAAGTTAAAGTTTGAAAGTGAAGAGGATTTACAAGCGGAAGGAGGAGAGGCGGAACGAGGGGATTGGTGCGGCGGAAAGACAACCGGCAAGAAGACTTAAGAAAATAGAAAGAATATGCGTGGAATGTTGAACTGACATGTTATAAAGTTTTAATACAGCAAAGCAAACATTTGACATGAACATGACAGATGCTGAAAAAATTTGTATGAATTAGAAACACATTAGTCAGTTTGGTCATACTTAATGATTTGGGAAGGATTTATAGGGGTTTTGGACTCATATTATGGGACACCACCACACAAATAGTTAAGTCATATTTCTGGCAGAAGATCCAAGAAAAACCATTTCAATTATTTAGCGCCTTCGCTGATTATGAAGAACCAGAATTAAAAAAGTATAGCTGTACACATGTTTATTACAAAATATGCTAGGGAAAACCTTTGGCAGAATATTCAAGAAAACTTCCTCTTCCAACTAGTTTCATCAATCCGTCTCTGAGTCAGAAGTATTGGAAAAATACGCTTTTCGATCCCTAGTTTCCTCCTCCAACTCCTGCTTCAATTTGTTTTTGTGTAAAATCATCTCACTTCTATATTCTTCCATTTGTCTCTTCAGACTCCGTTGATTTTGTCGACTGCTATTTGCCTCTGAAAGTTGACGTAGCTTTTCTTTCTTTGTTTGTATACGAAGAAAAGTATCGTATAAATTCATAGCTGCTTCAATCCGCTTTAGGGTCACATCAATATCCACTCGTAGAATTTTCTTGAATTTGTTAAAGAAACTCATGTTTGAATTGAAAAGAATGAAATTCAGAAAATTGATGACCTTTCACATTCACTGACATTACTAAAATAAAAATGAGAAAATGAAGAAAAGTTAAAGTTTGAAAGTGAAGAAGATTTACCAGCGGAAGGAGGAGAGGCGGAACGAGGAGATTGGTGCGGTGGAAAGACAACCGGCAAGAAGACTTAAGAAAATAGAAAGAATATGCGTGGAATGTAGAACTGACATTATTAAAATAAAAATGAGAAAATGAAGAAAAGTTAAAGTTTGAAAGTGAAGAGGATTTACAAGCGGAAGGAGGAGAGGCGGAACGAGGGGATTGGTGCGGCGGAAAGACAACCGGCAAGAAGACTTAAGAAAATAGAAAGAATATGCGTGGAATGTTGAACTGACATGTTATAAAGTTTTAATACAGCAAAGCAAACATTTGACATGAACATGACAGATGCTGAAAAAATTTGTATGAATTAGAAACACATTAGTCAGTTTGGTCATACTTAATGATTTGGGAAGGATTTATAGGGGTTTTGGACTCATATTATGGGACACCACCACACAAATAGTTAAGTCATATTTCTGGCAGAAGATCCAAGAAAAACCATTTCAATTATTTAGCGCCTTCGCTGATTATGAAGAACCAGAATTAAAAAAGTATAGCTGTACACATGTTTATTACAAAATATGCTAGGGAAAACCTTTGGCAGAATATTCAAGAAAACTTCCTCTTCCAACTAGTTTCATCAATCCGTCTCTGAGTCAGAAGTATTGGAAAAATACGCTTTTCGATCCCTAGTTTCCTCCTCCAACTCCTGCTTCAATTTGTTTTTGTGTAAAATCATCTCACTTCTATATTCTTCCATTTGTCTCTTCAGACTCCGTTGATTTTGTCGACTGCTATTTGCCTCTGAAAGTTGACGTAGCTTTTCTTTCTTTGTTTGTATACGAAGAAAAGTATCGTATAAATTCATAGCTGCTTCAATCCGCTTTAGGGTCACATCAATATCCACTCGTAGAATTTTCTTGAATTTGTTAAAGAAACTCATGTTTGAATTGAAAAGAATGAAATTCAGAAAATTGATGGCCTTTCACATTCACTGACATTACTAAAATAAAAATGAGAAAATGAAGAAAAGTTAAAGTTTGAAAGTGAAGAAGATTTACCAGCGGAAGGAGGAGAGGCGGAACGAGGAGATTGGTGCGGTGGAAAGACAACCGGCAAGAAGACTTAAGAAAATAGAAAGAATATGCGTGGAATGTAGAACTGACATTATTAAAATAAAAATGAGAAAATGAAGAAAAGTTAAAGTTTGAAAGTGAAGAGGATTTACAAGCGGAAGGAGGAGAGGCGGAACGAGGGGATTGGTGCGGCGGAAAGACAACCGGCAAGAAGACTTAAGAAAATAGAAAGAATATGCGTGGAATGTTGAACTGACATGTTATAAAGTTTTAATACAGCAA
The DNA here is from genome assembly GCF_037176805.1 of Vigna unguiculata. Classification (NCBI taxonomy): domain Eukaryota; kingdom Viridiplantae; phylum Streptophyta; class Magnoliopsida; order Fabales; family Fabaceae; genus Vigna; species Vigna unguiculata. The sequence goes on along the minus strand of NC_140795.1, from coordinate 44,482,986 downwards.
AGCAAACATTTGACATGAACATGACAGATGCTGAAAAAATTTGTATGAATTAGAAACACATTAGTCAGTTTGGTCATACTTAATGATTTGGGAAGGATTTATAGGGGTTTTGGACTCATATTATGGGACACCACCACACAAATAGTTAAGTCATATTTCTGGCAGAAGATCCAAGAAAAACCATTTCAATTATTTAGCGCCTTCGCTGATTATGAAGAACCAGAATTAAAAAAGTATAGCTGTACACATGTTTATTACAAAATATGCTAGGGAAAACCTTTGGCAGAATATTCAAGAAAACTTCCTCTTCCAACTAGTTTCATCAATCCGTCTCTGAGTCAGAAGTATTGGAAAAATACGCTTTTCGATCCCTAGTTTCCTCCTCCAACTCCTGCTTCAATTTGTTTTTGTGTAAAATCATCTCACTTCTATATTCTTCCATTTGTCTCTTCAGACTCCGTTGATTTTGTCGACTGCTATTTGCCTCTGAAAGTTGACGTAGCTTTTCTTTCTTTGTTTGTATACGAAGAAAAGTATCGTATAAATTCATAGCTGCTTCAATCCGCTTTAGGGTCACATCAATATCCACTCGTAGAATTTTCTTGAATTTGTTAAAGAAACTCATGTTTGAATTGAAAAGAATGAAATTCAGAAAATTGATGACCTTTCACATTCACTGACATTACTAAAATAAAAATGAGAAAATGAAGAAAAGTTAAAGTTTGAAAGTGAAGAAGATTTACCAGCGGAAGGAGGAGAGGCGGAACGAGGAGATTGGTGCGGTGGAAAGACAACCGGCAAGAAGACTTAAGAAAATAGAAAGAATATGCGTGGAATGTAGAACTGACATTATTAAAATAAAAATGAGAAAATGAAGAAAAGTTAAAGTTTGAAAGTGAAGAGGATTTACAAGCGGAAGGAGGAGAGGCGGAACGAGGGGATTGGTGCGGCGGAAAGACAACCGGCAAGAAGACTTAAGAAAATAGAAAGAATATGCGTGGAATGTTGAACTGACATGTTATAAAGTTTTAATACAGCAAAGCAAACATTTGACATGAACATGACAGATGCTGAAAAAATTTGTATGAATTAGAAACACATTAGTCAGTTTGGTCATACTTAATGATTTGGGAAGGATTTATAGGGGTTTTGGACTCATATTATGGGACACCACCACACAAATAGTTAAGTCATATTTCTGGCAGAAGATCCAAGAAAAACCATTTCAATTATTTAGCGCCTTCGCTGATTATGAAGAACCAGAATTAAAAAAGTATAGCTGTACACATGTTTATTACAAAATATGCTAGGGAAAACCTTTGGCAGAATATTCAAGAAAACTTCCTCTTCCAACTAGTTTCATCAATCCGTCTCTGAGTCAGAAGTATTGGAAAAATACGCTTTTCGATCCCTAGTTTCCTCCTCCAACTCCTGCTTCAATTTGTTTTTGTGTAAAATCATCTCACTTCTATATTCTTCCATTTGTCTCTTCAGACTCCGTTGATTTTGTCGACTGCTATTTGCCTCTGAAAGTTGACGTAGCTTTTCTTTCTTTGTTTGTATACGAAGAAAAGTATCGTATAAATTCATAGCTGCTTCAATCCGCTTTAGGGTCACATCAATATCCACTCGTAGAATTTTCTTGAATTTGTTAAAGAAACTCATGTTTGAATTGAAAAGAATGAAATTCAGAAAATTGATGACCTTTCACATTCACTGACATTACTAAAATAAAAATGAGAAAATGAAGAAAAGTTAAAGTTTGAAAGTGAAGAAGATTTACCAGCGGAAGGAGGAGAGGCGGAACGAGGAGATTGGTGCGGTGGAAAGACAACCGGCAAGAAGACTTAAGAAAATAGAAAGAATATGCGTGGAATGTAGAACTGACATTATTAAAATAAAAATGAGAAAATGAAGAAAAGTTAAAGTTTGAAAGTGAAGAGGATTTACAAGCGGAAGGAGGAGAGGCGGAACGAGGGGATTGGTGCGGCGGAAAGACAACCGGCAAGAAGACTTAAGAAAATAGAAAGAATATGCGTGGAATGTTGAACTGACATGTTATAAAGTTTTAATACAGCAAAGCAAACATTTGACATGAACATGACAGATGCTGAAAAAATTTGTATGAATTAGAAACACATTAGTCAGTTTGGTCATACTTAATGATTTGGGAAGGATTTATAGGGGTTTTGGACTCATATTATGGGACACCACCACACAAATAGTTAAGTCATATTTCTGGCAGAAGATCCAAGAAAAACCATTTCAATTATTTAGCGCCTTCGCTGATTATGAAGAACCAGAATTAAAAAAGTATAGCTGTACACATGTTTATTACAAAATATGCTAGGGAAAACCTTTGGCAGAATATTCAAGAAAACTTCCTCTTCCAACTAGTTTCATCAATCCGTCTCTGAGTCAGAAGTATTGGAAAAATACGCTTTTCGATCCCTAGTTTCCTCCTCCAACTCCTGCTTCAATTTGTTTTTGTGTAAAATCATCTCACTTCTATATTCTTCCATTTGTCTCTTCAGACTCCGTTGATTTTGTCGACTGCTATTTGCCTCTGAAAGTTGACGTAGCTTTTCTTTCTTTGTTTGTATACGAAGAAAAGTATCGTATAAATTCATAGCTGCTTCAATCCGCTTTAGGGTCACATCAATATCCACTCGTAGAATTTTCTTGAATTTGTTAAAGAAACTCATGTTTGAATTGAAAAGAATGAAATTCAGAAAATTGATGGCCTTTCACATTCACTGACATTACTAAAATAAAAATGAGAAAATGAAGAAAAGTTAAAGTTTGAAAGTGAAGAAGATTTACCAGCGGAAGGAGGAGAGGCGGAACGAGGAGATTGGTGCGGTGGAAAGACAACCGGCAAGAAGACTTAAGAAAATAGAAAGAATATGCGTGGAATGTAGAACTGACATTATTAAAATAAAAATGAGAAAATGAAGAAAAGTTAAAGTTTGAAAGTGAAGAGGATTTACAAGCGGAAGGAGGAGAGGCGGAACGAGGGGATTGGTGCGGCGGAAAGACAACCGGCAAGAAGACTTAAGAAAATAGAAAGAATATGCGTGGAATGTTGAACTGACATGTTATAAAGTTTTAATACAGCAAAGCAAACATTTGACATGAACATGACAGATGCTGAAAAAATTTGTATGAATTAGAAACACATTAGTCAGTTTGGTCATACTTAATGATTTGGGAAGGATTTATAGGGGTTTTGGACTCATATTATGGGACACCACCACACAAATAGTTAAGTCATATTTCTGGCAGAAGATCCAAGAAAAACCATTTCAATTATTTAGCGCCTTCGCTGATTATGAAGAACCAGAATTAAAAAAGTATAGCTGTACACATGTTTATTACAAAATATGCTAGGGAAAACCTTTGGCAGAATATTCAAGAAAACTTCCTCTTCCAACTAGTTTCATCAATCCGTCTCTGAGTCAGAAGTATTGGAAAAATACGCTTTTCGATCCCTAGTTTCCTCCTCCAACTCCTGCTTCAATTTGTTTTTGTGTAAAATCATCTCACTTCTATATTCTTCCATTTGTCTCTTCAGACTCCGTTGATTTTGTCGACTGCTATTTGCCTCTGAAAGTTGACGTAGCTTTTCTTTCTTTGTTTGTATACGAAGAAAAGTATCGTATAAATTCATAGCTGCTTCAATCCGCTTTAGGGTCACATCAATATCCACTCGTAGAATTTTCTTGAATTTGTTAAAGAAACTCATGTTTGAATTGAAAAGAATGAAATTCAGAAAATTGATGACCTTTCACATTCACTGACATTACTAAAATAAAAATGAGAAAATGAAGAAAAGTTAAAGTTTGAAAGTGAAGAAGATTTACCAGCGGAAGGAGGAGAGGCGGAACGAGGAGATTGGTGCGGTGGAAAGACAACCGGCAAGAAGACTTAAGAAAATAGAAAGAATATGCGTGGAATGTAGAACTGACATTATTAAAATAAAAATGAGAAAATGAAGAAAAGTTAAAGTTTGAAAGTGAAGAGGATTTACAAGCGGAAGGAGGAGAGGCGGAACGAGGGGATTGGTGCGGCGGAAAGACAACCGGCAAGAAGACTTAAGAAAATAGAAAGAATATGCGTGGAATGTTGAACTGACATGTTATAAAGTTTTAATACAGCAAAGCAAACATTTGACATGAACATGACAGATGCTGAAAAAATTTGTATGAATTAGAAACACATTAGTCAGTTTGGTCATACTTAATGATTTGGGAAGGATTTATAGGGGTTTTGGACTCATATTATGGGACACCACCACACAAATAGTTAAGTCATATTTCTGGCAGAAGATCCAAGAAAAACCATTTCAATTATTTAGCGCCTTCGCTGATTATGAAGAACCAGAATTAAAAAAGTATAGCTGTACACATGTTTATTACAAAATATGCTAGGGAAAACCTTTGGCAGAATATTCAAGAAAACTTCCTCTTCCAACTAGTTTCATCAATCCGTCTCTGAGTCAGAAGTATTGGAAAAATACGCTTTTCGATCCCTAGTTTCCTCCTCCAACTCCTGCTTCAATTTGTTTTTGTGTAAAACCATCTCACTTCTATATTCTTCCATTTGTCTCTTCAGACTCCGTTGATTTTGTCGACTGCTATTTGCCTCTGAAAGTTGACGTAGCTTTTCTTTCTTTGTTTGTATACGAAGAAAAGTATCGTATAAATTCATAGCTGCTTCAATCCGCTTTAGGGTCACATCAATATCCACTCGTAGAATTTTCTTGAATTTGTTAAAGAAACTCATGTTTGAATTGAAAAGAATGAAATTCAGAAAATTGATGACCTTTCACATTCACTGACATTACTAAAATAAAAATGAGAAAATGAAGAAAAGTTAAAGTTTGAAAGTGAAGAAGATTTACCAGCGGAAGGAGGAGAGGCGGAACGAGGAGATTGGTGCGGTGGAAAGACAACCGGCAAGAAGACTTAAGAAAATAGAAAGAATATGCGTGGAATGTAGAACTGACATTATTAAAATAAAAATGAGAAAATGAAGAAAAGTTAAAGTTTGAAAGTGAAGAGGATTTACAAGCGAAAGGAGGAGAGGCGGAACGAGGGGATTGGTGCGGCGGAAAGACAACCGGCAAGAAGACTTAAGAAAATAGAAAGAATATGCGTGGAATGTTGAACTGACATGTTATAAAGTTTTAATACAGCAAAGCAAACATTTGACATGAACATGACAGATGCTGAAAAAATTTGTATGAATTAGAAACACATTAGTCAGTTTGGTCATACTTAATGATTTGGGAAGGATTTATAGGGGTTTTGGACTCATATTATGGGAAACCACCACACAAATAGTTAAGTCATATTTCTGGCAGAAGATCCAAGAAAAACCATTTCAATTATTTAGCGCCTTCGCTGATTATGAAGAACCAGAATTAAAAAAGTATAGCTGTACACATGTTTATTACAAAATATGCTAGGGAAAACCTTTGGCAGAATATTCAAGAAAACTTCCTCTTCCAACTAGTTTCATCAATCCGTCTCTGAGTCAGAAGTATTGGAAAAATACGCTTTTCGATCCCTAGTTTCCTCCTCCAACTCCTGCTTCAATTTGTTTTTGTGTAAAATCATCTCACTTCTATATTCTTCCATTTGTCTCTTCAGACTCCGTTGATTTTGTCGACTGCTATTTGCCTATGAAAGTTGACGTAGCTTTTCTTTCTTTGTTTGTATACGAAGAAAAGTATCGTATAAATTCATAGCTGCTTCAATCCGCTTTAGGGTCACATCAATATCCACTCGTAGAATTTTCTTGAATTTGTTAAAGAAACTCATGTTTGAATTGAAAAGAATGAAATTCAGAAAATTGATGACCTTTCACATTCACTGACATTACTAAAATAAAAATGAGAAAATGAAGAAAAGTTAAAGTTTGAAAGTGAAGAAGATTTACCAGCGGAAGGAGGAGAGGCGGAACGAGGAGATTGGTGCGGTGGAAAGACAACCGGCAAGAAGACTTAAGAAAATAGAAAGAATATGCGTGGAATGTAGAACTGACATTATTAAAATAAAAATGAGAAAATGAAGAAAAGTTAAAGTTTGAAAGTGAAGAGGATTTACAAGCGGAACGAGGAGAGGCGGAACGAGGGGATTGGTGCGGCGGAAAGACAACCGGCAAGAAGACTTAAGAAAATAGAAAGAATATGCGTGGAATGTTGAACTGACATGTTATAAAGTTTTAATACAGCAAAGCAAACATTTGACATGAACATGACAGATGCTGAAAAAATTTGTATGAATTAGAAACACATTAGTCAGTTTGGTCATACTTAATGATTTGGGAAGGATTTATAGGGGTTTTGGACTCATATTATGGGACACCACCACACAAATAGTTAAGTCATATTTCTGGCAGAAGATCCAAGAAAAACCATTTCAATTATTTAGCGCCTTCGCTGATTATGAAGAACCAGAATTAAAAAAGTATAGCTGTACACATGTTTATTACAAAATATGCTAGGGAAAACCTTTGGCAGAATATTCAAGAAAACTTCCTCTTCCAACTAGTTTCATCAATCCGTCTCTGAGTCAGAAGTATTGGAAAAATACGCTTTTCGATCCCTAGTTTCCTCCTCCAACTCCTGCTTCAATTTGTTTTTGTGTAAAACCATCTCACTTCTATATTCTTCCATTTGTCTCTTCAGACTCCGTTGATTTTGTCGACTGCTATTTGCCTCTGAAAGTTGACGTAGCTTTTCTTTCTTTGTTTGTATACGAAGAAAAGTATCGTATAAATTCATAGCTGCTTCAATCCGCTTTAGGGTCACATCAATATCCACTCGTAGAATTTTCTTGAATTTGTTAAAGAAACTCATGTTTGAATTGAAAAGAATGAAATTCAGAAAATTGATGACCTTTCACATTCATTGACATTACTAAAATAAAAATGAGAAAATGAAGAAAAGTTAAAGTTTGAAAGTGAAGAAGATTTACCAGCGGAAGGAGGAGAGGCGGAACGAGGAGATTGGTGCGGTGGAAAGACAACCGGCAAGAAGACTTAAGAAAATAGAAAGAATATGCGTGGAATGTAGAACTGACATTATTAAAATAAAAATGAGAAAATGAAGAAAAGTTAAAGTTTGAAAGTGAAGAGGATTTACAAGCGAAAGGAGGAGAGGCGGAACGAGGGGATTGGTGCGGCGGAAAGACAACCGGCAAGAAGACTTAAGAAAATAGAAAGAATATGCGTGGAATGTTGAACTGACATGTTATAAAGTTTTAATACAGCAAAGCAAACATTTGACATGAACATGACAGATGCTGAAAAAATTTGTATGAATTAGAAACACATTAGTCAGTTTGGTCATACTTAATGATTTGGGAAGGATTTATAGGGGTTTTGGACTCATATTATGGGAAACCACCACACAAATAGTTAAGTCATATTTCTGGCAGAAGATCCAAGAAAAACCATTTCAATTATTTAGCGCCTTCGCTGATTATGAAGAACCAGAATTAAAAAAGTATAGCTGTACACATGTTTATTACAAAATATGCTAGGGAAAACCTTTGGCAGAATATTCAAGAAAACTTCCTCTTCCAACTAGTTTCATCAATCCGTCTCTGAGTCAGAAGTATTGGAAAAATACGCTTTTCGATCCCTAGTTTCCTCCTCCAACTCCTGCTTCAATTTGTTTTTGTGTAAAATCATCTCACTTCTATATTCTTCCATTTGTCTCTTCAGACTCCGTTGATTTTGTCGACTGCTATTTGCCTATGAAAGTTGACGTAGCTTTTCTTTCTTTGTTTGTATACGAAGAAAAGTATCGTATAAATTCATAGCTGCTTCAATCCGCTTTAGGGTCACATCAATATCCACTCGTAGAATTTTCTTGAATTTGTTAAAGAAACTCATGTTTGAATTGAAAAGAATGAAATTCAGAAAATTGATGACCTTTCACATTCACTGACATTACTAAAATAAAAATGAGAAAATGAAGAAAAGTTAAAGTTTGAAAGTGAAGAAGATTTACCAGCGGAAGGAGGAGAGGCGGAACGAGGAGATTGGTGCGGTGGAAAGACAACCGGCAAGAAGACTTAAGAAAATAGAAAGAATATGCGTGGAATGTAGAACTGACATTATTAAAATAAAAATGAGAAAATGAAGAAAAGTTAAAGTTTGAAAGTGAAGAGGATTTACAAGCGGAAGGAGGAGAGGCGGAACGAGGGGATTGGTGCGGCGGAAAGACAACCGGCAAGAAGACTTAAGAAAATAGAAAGAATATGCGTGGAATGTTGAACTGACATGTTATAAAGTTTTAATACAGCAAAGCAAACATTTGACATGAACATGACAGATGCTGAAAAAATTTGTATGAATTAGAAACACATTAGTCAGTTTGATCATACTTAATGATTTGGGAAGGATTTATAGGGGTTTTGGACTCATATTATGGGACACCACCACACAAATAGTTAAGTCATATTTCTGGCAGAAGATCCAAGAAAAACCATTTCAATTATTTAGCGCCTTCGCTGATTATGAAGAACCAGAATTAAAAAAGTATAGCTGTACACATGTTTATTACAAAATATGCTAGGGAAAACCTTTGGCAGAATATTCAAGAAAACTTCCTCTTCCAACTAGTTTCATCAATCCGTCTCTGAGTCAGAAGTATTGGAAAAATACGCTTTTCGATCCCTAGTTTCCTCCTCCAACTCCTGCTTCAATTTGTTTTTGTGTAAAATCATCTCACTTCTATATTCTTCCATTTGTCTCTTCAGACTCCGTTGATTTTGTCGACTGCTATTTGCCTCTGAAAGTTGACGTAGCTTTTCTTTCTTTGTTTGTATACGAAGAAAAGTATCGTATAAATTCATAGCTGCTTCAATCCGCTTTAGGGTCACATCAATATCCACTCGTAGAATTTTCTTGAATTTGTTAAAGAAACTCATGTTTGAATTGAAAAGAATGAAATTCAGAAAATTGATGACCTTTCACATTCACTGACATTACTAAAATAAAAATGAGAAAATGAAGAAAAGTTAAAGTTTGAAAGTGAAGAAGATTTACCAGCGGAAGGAGGAGAGGCGGAACGAGGAGATTGGTGCGGTGGAAAGACAACCGGCAAGAAGACTTAAGAAAATAGAAAGAATATGCGTGGAATGTAGAACTGACATTATTAAAATAAAAATGAGAAAATGAAGAAAAGTTAAAGTTTGAAAGTGAAGAGGATTTACAAGCGGAAGGAGGAGAGGCGGAACGAGGGGATTGGTGCGGCGGAAAGACAACCGGCAAGAAGACTTAAGAAAATAGAAAGAATATGCGTGGAATGTTGAACTGACATGTTATAAAGTTTTAATACAGCAAAGCAAACATTTGACATGAACATGACAGATGCTGAAAAAATTTGTATGAATTAGAAACACATTAGTCAGTTTGGTCATACTTAATGATTTGGGAAGGATTTATAGGGGTTTTGGACTCATATTATGGGACACCACCACACAAATAGTTAAGTCATATTTCTGGCAGAAGATCCAAGAAAAACCATTTCAATTATTTAGCGCCTTCGCTGATTATGAAGAACCAGAATTAAAAAAAGTATAGCTGTACACATGTTTATTACAAAATATGCTAGGGAAAACCTTTGGCAGAATATTCAAGAAAACTTCCTCTTCCAACTAGTTTCATCAATCCGTCTCTGAGTCAGAAGTATTGGAAAAATACGCTTTTCGATCCCTAGTTTCCTCCTCCAACTCCTGCTTCAATTTGTTTTTGTGTAAAATCATCTCACTTCTATATTCTTCCATTTGTCTCTTCAGACTCCGTTGATTTTGTCGACTGCTATTTGCCTATGAAAGTTGACGTAGCTTTTCTTTCTTTGTTTGTATACGAAGAAAAGTATCGTATAAATTCATAGCTGCTTCAATCCGCTTTAGGGTCACATCAATATCCACTCGTAGAATTTTCTTGAATTTGTTAAAGAAACTCATGTTTGAATTGAAAAGAATGAAATTCAGAAAATTGATGACCTTTCACATTCACTGACATTACTAAAATAAAAATGAGAAAATGAAGAAAAGTTAAAGTTTGAAAGTGAAGAAGATTTACCAGCGGAAGGAGGAGAGGCGGAACGAGGAGATTGGTGCGGTGGAAAGACAACCGGCAAGAAGACTTAAGAAAATAGAAAGAATATGCGTGGAATGTAGAACTGACATTATTAAAATAAAAATGAGAAAATGAAGAAAAGTTAAAGTTTGAAAGTGAAGAGGATTTACAAGCAGAAGGAGGAGAGGCGGAACGAGGGGATTGGTGCGGCGGAAAGACAACCGGCAAGAAGACTTAAGAAAATAGAAAGAATATGCGTGGAATGTTGAACTGACATGTTATAAAGTTTTAATACAGCAAAGCAAACATTTGACATGAACATGACAGATGCTGAAAAAATTTGTATGAATTAGAAACACATTAGTCAGTTTGGTCATACTTAATGATTTGGGAAGGATTTATAGGGGTTTTGGACTCATATTATGGGACACCACCACACAAATAGTTAAGTCATATTTCTGGCAGAAGATCCAAGAAAAACCATTTCAATTATTTAGCGCCTTCGCTGATTATGAAGAACCAGAATTAAAAAAAGTATAGCTGTACACATGTTTATTACAAAATATGCTAGGGAAAACCTTTGGCAGAATATTCAAGAAAACTTCCTCTTCCAACTAGTTTCATCAATCCGTCTCTGAGTCAGAAGTATTGGAAAAATACGCTTTTCGATCCCTAGTTTCCTCCTCCAACTCCTGCTTCAATTTGTTTTTGTGTAAAATCATCTCACTTCTATATTCTTCCATTTGTCTCTTCAGACTCCGTTGATTTTGTCGACTGCTATTTGCCTATGAAAGTTGACGTAGCTTTTCTTTCTTTGTTTGTATACGAAGAAAAGTATCGTATAAATTCATAGCTGCTTCAATCCGCTTTAGGGTCACATCAATATCCACTCGTAGAATTTTCTTGAATTTGTTAAAGAAACTCATGTTTGAATTGAAAAGAATGAAATTCAGAAAATTGATGACCTTTCACATTCACTGACATTACTAAAATAAAAATGAGAAAATGAAGAAAAGTTAAAGTTTGAAAGTGAAGAAGATTTACCAGCGGAAGGAGGAGAGGCGGAACGAGGAGATTGGTGCGGTGGAAAGACAACCGGCAAGAAGACTTAAGAAAATAGAAAGAATATGCGTGGAATGTAGAACTGACATTATTAAAATAAAAATGAGAAAATGAAGAAAAGTTAAAGTTTGAAAGTGAAGAGGATTTACAAGCGGAAGGAGGAGAGGCGGAACGAGGGGATTGGTGCGGCGGAAAGACAACCGGCAAGAAGACTTAAGAAAATAGAAAGAATATGCGTGGAATGTTGAACTGACATGTTATAAAGTTTTAATACAGCAAAGCAAACATTTGACATGAACATGACAGATGCTGAAAAAATTTGTATGAATTAGAAACACATTAGTCAGTTTGGTCATACTTAATGATTTGGGAAGGATTTATAGGGGTTTTGGACTCATATTATGGGACACCACCACACAAATAGTTAAGTCATATTTCTGGCAGAAGATCCAAGAAAAACCATTTCAATTATTTAGCGCCTTCGCTGATTATGAAGAACCAGAATTAAAAAAGTATAGCTGTACACATGTTTATTACAAAATATGCTAGGGAAAACCTTTGGCAGAATATTCAAGAAAACTTCCTCTTCCAACTAGTTTCATCAATCCGTCTCTGAGTCAGAAGTATTGGAAAAATACGCTTTTCGATCCCTAGTTTCCTCCTCCAACTCCTGCTTCAATTTGTTTTTGTGTAAAATCATCTCACTTCTATATTCTTCCATTTGTCTCTTCAGACTCCGTTGATTTTGTCGACTGCTATTTGCCTCTGAAAGTTGACGTAGCTTTTCTTTCTTTGTTTGTATACGAAGAAAAGTATCGTATAAATTCATAGCTGCTTCAATCCGCTTTAGGGTCACATCAATATCCACTCGTAGAATTTTCTTGAATTTGTTAAAGAAAGTCATGTTTGAATTGAAAAGAATGAAATTCAGAAAATTGATGACCTTTCACATTCACTGACATTACTAAAATAAAAATGAGAAAATGAAGAAAAGTTAAAGTTTGAAAGTGAAGAAGATTTACCAGCGGAAGGAGGAGAGGCGGAACGAGGAGATTGGTGCGGTGGAAAGACAACCAGCAAGAAGACTTAAGAAAATAGAAAGAATATGCGTGGAATGTAGAACTGACATTATTAAAATAAAAATGAGAAAATGAAGAAAAGTTAAAGTTTGAAAGTGAAGAGGATTTACAAGCGGAAGGAGGAGAGGCGGAACGAGGGGATTGGTGCGGCGGAAAGACAACCGGCAAGAAGACTTAAAAAAATAGAAAGAATATGCGTGGAATGTTGAACTGACATGTTATAAAGTTTTAATACAGCAAAGCAAACATTTGACATGAACATGACAGATGTTGAAAAAATTTGTATGAATTAGAAACACATTAGTCAGTTTGGTCATACTTAATGATTTGGGAAGGATTTATAGGGGTTTTGGACTCATATTATGGGACACCACCACACAAATAGTTAAGTCATATTTCTGGCAGAAGATCCAAGAAAAACCATTTCAATTATTTAGCGCCTTCGCTGATTATGAAGAACCAGAATTAAAAAAGTATAGCTGTACACATGTTTATTACAAAATATGCTAGGGAAAACCTTTGGCAGAATATTCAAGAAAACTTCCTCTTCCAACTAGTTTCATCAATCCGTCTCTGAGTCAGAAGTATTGGAAAAATACGCTTTTCGATCCCTAGTTTCCTCCTCCAACTCCTGCTTCAATTTGTTTTTGTGTAAAATCATCTCACTTCTATATTCTTCCATTTGTCTCTTCAGACTCCGTTGATTTTGTCGACTGCTATTTGCCTCTGAAAGTTGACGTAGCTTTTCTTTCTTTGTTTGTATACGAAGAAAAGTATCGTATAAATTCATAGCTGCTTCAATCCGCTTTAGGGTCACATCAATATCCACTCGTAGAATTTTCTTGAATTTGTTAAAGAAACTCATGTTTGAATTGAAAAGAATGAAATTCAGAAAATTGATGACCTTTCACATTCACTGACATTACTAAAATAAAAATGAGAAAATGAAGAAAAGTTAAAGTTTGAAAGTGAAGAAGATTTACCAGCGGAAGGAGGAGAGGCGGAACGAGGAGATTGGTGCGGTGGAAAGACAACCGGCAAGAAGACTTAAGAAAATAGAAAGAATATGCGTGGAATGTAGAACTGACATTATTAAAATAAAAATGAGAAAATGAAGAAAAGTTAAAGTTTGAAAGTGAAGAGGATTTACAAGCGGAAGGAGGAGAGGCGGAACGAGGGGATTGGTGCGGCGGAAAGACAACCGGCAAGAAGACTTAAGAAAATAGAAAGAATATGCGTGGAATGTTGAACTGACATGTTATAAAGTTTTAATACAACAAAGCAAACATTTGACATGAACATGACAGATGCTGAAAAAATTTGTATGAATTAGAAACACATTAGTCAGTTTGGTCATACTTAATGATTTGGGAAGGATTTATAGGGGTTTTGGACTCATATTATGGGACACCACCACACAAATAGTTAAGTCATATTTCTGGCAGAAGATCCAAGAAAAACCATTTCAATTATTTAGCGCCTTCGCTGATTATGAAGAACCAGAATTAAAAAAGTATAGCTGTACACATGTTTATTACAAAATATGCTAGGGAAAACCTTTGGCAGAATATTCAAGAAAACTTCCTCTTCCAACTAGTTTCATCAATCCGTCTCTGAGTCAGAAGTATTGGAAAAATACGCTTTTCGATCCCTAGTTTCCTCCTCCAACTCCTGCTTCAATTTGTTTTTGTGTAAAATCATCTCACTTCTATATTCTTCCATTTGTCTCTTCAGACTCCGTTGATTTTGTCGACTGCTATTTGCCTCTGAAAGTTGACGTAGCTTTTCTTTCTTTGTTTGTATACGAAGAAAAGTATCGTATAAATTCATAGCTGCTTCAATCCGCTTTAGGGTCACATCAATATCCACTCGTAGAATTTTCTTGAATTTGTTAAAGAAACTCATGTTTGAATTGAAAAGAATGAAATTCAGAAAATTGATGACCTTTCACATTCACTGACATTACTAAAATAAAAATGAGAAAATGAAGAAAAGTTAAAGTTTGAAAGTGAAGAAGATTTACCAGCGGAAGGAGGAGAGGCGGAACGAGGAGATTGGTGCGGTGGAAAGACAACCGGCAAGAAGACTTAAGAAAATAGAAAGAATATGCGTGGAATGTAGAACTGACATTATTAAAATAAAAATGAGAAAATGAAGAAAAGTTAAAGTTTGAAAGTGAAGAGGATTTACAAGCGGAAGGAGGAGAGGCGGAACGAGGGGATTGGTGCGGCGGAAAGACAACCGGCAAGAAGACTTAAGAAAATAGAAAGAATATGCGTGGAATGTTGAACTGACATGTTATAAAGTTTTAATACAGCAAAGCAAACATTTGACATGAACATGACAGATGCTGAAAAAATTTGTATGAATTAGAAACACATTAGTCAGTTTGGTCATACTTAATGATTTGGGAAGGATTTATAGGGGTTTTGGACTCATATTATGGGACACCACCACACAAATAGTTAAGTCATATTTCTGGCAGAAGATCCAAGAAAAACCATTTCAATTATTTAGCGCCTTCGCTGATTATGAAGAACCAGAATTAAAAAAGTATAGCTGTACACATGTTTATTACAAAATATGCTAGGGAAAACCTTTGGCAGAATATTCAAGAAAACTTCCTCTTCCAACTAGTTTCATCAATCCGTCTCTGAGTCAGAAGTATTGGAAAAATACGCTTTTCGATCCCTAGTTTCCTCCTCCAACTCCTGCTTCAATTTGTTTTTGTGTAAAATCGTCTCACTGACATTACTAAAATAAAAATGAGAAAATGAAGAAAAGTTAAAGTTTGAAAGTGAAGAAGATTTACCAGCGGAAGGAGGAGAGGCGGAACGAGGAGATTGGTGCGGTGGAAAGACAACCGGCAAGAAGACTTAAGAAAATAGAAAGAATATGCGTGGAATGTAGAACTGACATTATTAAAATAAAAATGAGAAAATGAAGAAAAGTTAAAGTTTGAAAGTGAAGAGGATTTACAAGCGGAAGGAGGAGAGGCGGAACGAGGGGATTGGTGCGGCGGAAAGACAACCGGCAAGAAGACTTAAGAAAATAGAAAGAATATGCGTGGAATGTTGAACTGACATGTTATAAAGTTTTAATACAGCAAAGCAAACATTTGACATGAACATGACAGATGCTGAAAAAATTTGTATGAATTAGAAACACATTAGTCAGTTTGGTCATACTTAATGATTTGGGAAGGATTTATAGGGGTTTTGGACTCATATTATGGGACACCACCACACAAATAGTTAAGTCATATTTCTGGCAGAAGATCCAAGAAAAACCATTTCAATTATTTAGCGCCTTCGCTGATTATGAAGAACCAGAATTAAAAAAGTATAGTTGTACACATGTTTATTACAAAATATGCTAGGGAAAACCTTTGGCAGAATATTCAAGAAAACTTCCTCTTCCAACTAGTTTCATCAATCCGTCTCTGAGTCAGAAGTATTGGAAAAATACGCTTTTCGATCCCTAGTTTCCTCCTCCAACTCCTGCTTCAATTTGTTTTTGTGTAAAATCATCTCACTTCTATATTCTTCCATTTGTCTCTTCAGACTCCGTTGATTTTGTCGACTGCTATTTGCCTCTGAAAGTTGACGTAGCTTTTCTTTCTTTGTTTGTATACGAAGAAAAGTATCGTATAAATTCATAGCTGCTTCAATCCGCTTTAGGGTCACATCAATATCCACTCGTAGAATTTTCTTGAATTTGTTAAAGAAACTCATGTTTGAATTGAAAAGAATGAAATTCAGAAAATTGATGACCTTTCACATTCACTGACATTACTAAAATAAAAATGAGAAAATGAAGAAAAGTTAAAGTTTGAAAGTGAAGAAGATTTACCAGCGGAAGGAGGAGAGGCGGAACGAGGAGATTGGTGCGGCGGAAAGACAACCGGCAAGAAGACTTAAGAAAATAGAAAGAATATGCGTGGAATGTTGAACTGACATTACTAAAATAAAAATGATAAAATGAAGAAAAGTTAAAGTTTGAAAGTGAAGAGGATTTACCAGCGGAAGGAGGAGAGGCGGAACGAGGAGATTGGTGCGGCGGAAAGACAACCGGCAAGAAGACTTAAGAAAATAGAAAGAATATGCGTGGAATGTTGAACTGACATTACTAAAATAAAAATGAGAAAATGAAGAAAAGTTAAAGTTTGAAAGTGAAGAGGATTTACCAGCGGAAGGAGGAGAGGCGGAACGAGGAGATTGGTGCGGCGGAAAGACAACCGGCAAGAAGACTTAAGAAAATAGAAAGAATATGCGTGGAATGTTGAACTGACATTACTAAAATAAAAATGAGAAAATGAAGAAAAGTTAAAGTTTGAAAGTGAAGAGGATTTACCAGCGGAAGGAGGAGAGGCGGAACAAGGAGATTGGTGCGGCGGAAATAAACCCGGCAAGAAGACTTAAGAAAATAGAAAGAATATGCGTGGAATGTTGAACTGAAATTACTAAAATAAAAATGAGAAAATGAAGAAAAGTTAAAGTTTGAAAGTGAAGAGGATTTACCAGCGGAAGGAGGAGAGGCGGAACGAGGAGATTGGTGCGGCGGAAAGACAACCGGCAAGAAGACTTAAGAAAATAGAAAGAATATGCGTGGAATGTTGAACTGACATTACTAAAATAAAAATGAGAAAATGAAGAAAAGTTAAAGTTTGAAAGTGAAGAGGATTTACCAGCGGAAGGAGGAGAGGCGGAACGAGGAGATTGGTGCGGCGGAAAGACAACCGGCAAGAAGACTTAAGAAAATAGAAAGAATATGCGTGGAATGTAGAACTGACATTACTAAAATAAAAATGAGAAAATGAAGAAAAGTTAAAGTTTGAAAGTGAAGAGGATTTACCAGCGGAAGGAGGAGAGGCGGAACGAGGAGATTGGTGCGGCGGAAAGACAACCGGCAAGAAGACTTAAGAAAATAGAAAGAATATGCGTGGAATGTTGAACTGACATTACTAAAATAAAAATGAGAAAATGAAGAAAAGTTAAAGTTTGAAAGTGAAGAGGATTTACCAGCGGAAGGAGGAGAGGCGGAACGAGGAGATTGGTGCGGCGGAAAGAAAACCGGCAAGAAGACTTAAGAAAATAGAAAGAATATGCGTGGAATGTTGAACTGACATTACTAAAATAAAAATGAGAAAATGAAGAAAAGTTAAAGTTTGAAAGTGAAGAGGATTTACCAGCGGAAGGAGGAGAGGCGGAACGAGGAGATTGGTGCGGTGGAAAGACAACCGGCAAGAAGACTTAAGAAAATAGAAAGAATATGCGTGGAATGTTGAACTGACATTACTAAAATAAAAATGAGAAAATGAAGAAAAGTTAAAGTTTGAAAGTGAAGAGGATTTACCAGCGGAAGGAGGAGAGGCGGAACAAGGAGATTGGTGCGGCGGAAATAAACCCGGCAAGAAGACTTAAGAAAATAGAAAGAATATGCGTGGAATGTTGAACTGAAATTACTAAAATAAAAATGAGAAAATGAAGAAAAGTTAAAGTTTGAAAGTGAAGAGGATTTACCAGCGGAAGGAGGAGAGGCGGAACGAGGAGATTGGTGCGGCGAAAAGAAAACCGGCAAGAAGACTTAAGAAAATAGAAAGAATATGCGTGGAATGTTGAACTGACATTACTAAAATAAAAATGAGAAAATGAAGAAAAGTTAAAGTTTGAAAGTGAAGAGGATTTACCAGCGGAAGGAGGAGAGGCGGAACGAGGGGATTGGTGCGGCGGAAAGACAACCGGCAAGAAGACTTAAGAAAATAGAAAGAATATGCGTGGAATGTTGAACTGACATTACTAAAATAAAAATGAGAAAATGAAGAAAAGTTAAAGTTTGAAAGTGAAGAGGATTTACCAGCGGAAGGAGGAGAGGCGGAACGAGGAGATTGGTGCGGCGGAAAGAAAACCGGCAAGAAGACTTAAGAAAATAGAAAGAATATGCGTGGAATGTTGAACTGACATTACTAAAATAAAAATGAGAAAATGAAGAAAAGTTAAAGTTTGAAAGTGAAGAGGATTTACCAGCGGAAGGAGGAGAGGCGGAACGAGGAGATTGGTGCGGCGGAAAGAAAACCGGCAAGAAGACTTAAGAAAATAGAAAGAATATGCGTGGAATGTTGAACTGACATTACTAAAATAAAAATGAGAAAATGAAGAAAAGTTAAAGTTTGAAAGTGAAGAGGATTTACCTGCGGAAGGAGGAGAGGCGGAACGAGGAGATTGGTGCGGCGGAAAGATAACCGGCAAGAAGACTTAAGAAAATAGAAAGAATATGCGTGGAATGTTGAACTGACATTACTAAAATAAAAATGAGAAAATGAAGAAAAGTTAAAGTTTGAAAGTGAAGAGGATTTACCAGCGGAAGGAGGAGAGGCGGAACGAGGAGATTGGTGCGGCGGAAAGACAACCGGCAAGAAGACTTAAGAAAATAGAAAGAATATGCGTGGAATGTAGAACTGACATTACTAAAATAAAAATGAGAAAATGAAGAAAAGTTAAAGTTTGAAAGTGAAGAGGATTTACCAGCGGAAGGAGGAGAGGCGGAACGAGGAGATTGGTGCGGCGGAAAGACAACCGGCAAGAAGACTTAAGAAAATAGAAAGAATATGCGTGGAATGTTGAACTGACATTACTAAAATAAAAATGAGAAAATGAAGAAAAGTTAAAGTTTGAAAGTGAAGAGGATTTACCAGCGGAAGGAGGAGAGGCGGAACGAGGAGATTGGTGCGGCGGAAAGAAAACCGGCAAGAAGACTTAAGAAAATAGAAAGAATATGCGTGGAATGTTGAACTGACATTACTAAAATAAAAATGAGAAAATGAAGAAAAGTTAAAGTTTGAAAGTGAAGAGGATTTACCAGCGGAAGGAGGAGAGGCGGAACGAAGAGATTGGTGCGGCGGAAAGACAACCGGCAAGAAGACTTAAGAAAATAGAAAGAATATGCGTGGAATGTTGAACTGACATTACTAAAATAAAAATGAGAAAATGAAGAAAAGTTAAAGTTTGAAAGTGAAGAGGATTTACCAGCGGAAGGAGGAGAGGCGGAACGAGGAAATTGGTGCGGCGGAAAGACAACCGGCAAGAAGACTTAAGAAAATAGAAAGAATATGCGTGGAATGTTGAACTGACATTACTAAAATAAAAATGAGAAAATGAAGAAAAGTTAAAGTTTGAAAGTGAAGAGGATTTACCAGCGGAAGGAGGAGAGGCGGAACGAGGAGATTGGTGCGGCGGAAAGAAAACCGGCAAGAAGACTTAAGAAAATAGAAAGAGTTCAAGGAATTGACTTTTAATAAGGAAATTTAGGCTCAATCTTTTAAGGAATTAGGGTTTGAGTAATTTTGTGGGTTGGCATTAGCATATTAATGAAGAGGATGTTAAATTGTAGTTGCATGAGAGCATAGTTGGTGAATTCTAACCCCGGCAATATCAAGTCATATCATTTCTAATCTTTTCCACTCACTAAGTGCCTTTAACTTTCAAAGTTCAATTTTAATTATTTATGCAAAGTTTAATTTCATACATTAAAACTCAAAATATGGATTTATTCATTAGTTTAAATTAGTCACTAATTACGCAATTAATTAGTATACACGAGTCTCTTGGGAAACGATATCCCGGTCTTACCGGTTACTACTTGCGCGACTTGGTACACTTGCCAAAGTCTTAACAAGTTTTTGGCGCCGTTGCCGGGGACCCGTGTCTAATACTAGATTTTTGTGTGATTTCTGACTTATTTAGACTTAAATTCTTTTGTGCATATTTACTGTTTTTGTTTACTTTTTTTTTACACACATTAATTTTGGGCTAACTTGTAGTTCGAGCTTGCTTTTGTTGTTGCTCTATAGTTTATGCAGGGTAGGATCCGTACAAGGAGGACTGCATCTTCAGAACCACTCCTTGTTGATCCCGAGATAGAGAAAACTGCCCGTAGAAACAATAGTGCCACAAGGAGAAGACGAGCTCAAGCACAACAAGTTATCCATCACTCTTCTGCTTCAGACACTCTTTCATCTACTTCTCAGAATCCTGATCCTTTGCCAGAAGAAGAAATGGCAGACAATCCTCATGGTGATGGTAGAGGTCGTGAAAGACGCACTTTAGAAGATTATGCAGCGTTCACAGGCCATGTTAACTTCAACAGTATTGCTAGGCCAACCGTCAATGCCACCAACATGGAGATGAAGCCAGCTCTTATTCATTTGGTGCAGAGTAATCAGTTCAACGGCCTGTCTCATGAGAATCCTTACACTCATTTGGCCACATTCTTAGAGATATGCAATACTGTGAAGATCCATCAAGTTCCTGATGAAGCCATACGACTGAGTCTCTTTCCATTCTCACTAGCAGGGTCCGCAAAAGCCTGGCTGAATTCTTTTCCTGAAAATAGCCTCACTAACTGGGATGATGTGGTTGCAAAGTTCTTGAGCAAATATTTTCCCCAGTCCAAGGTTAATAAGGGAAAGCAGGAAATTTCGGCATTTCAACAAGATATGGATGAGTCCTTGGGCCAAGCATGCGATAGATTCAAGGGACTGCTGAGGAAGACCCCCATTCATGGGTTTGATCAACCTACACAGCTTACTCTTTTCTTGGCAGGTCTTAAGTCCCAATCAAAGTTGATGTTAGATGCCTCTGCCGGTGGGAGTATCAAGTGGAAGACGCCAGAGGAAGCTTATGAGTTAATAGAGAATATGGCAGCAAATGATAATGAAGCCTATACTGAGAGAGCTCATTCTCAAAAGAAGGGTATTCTAGAGCTTCAATCCCAAGATGCTCTATTGGCTCAAAACAAGATTATGACTCAGCAGCTGGAGACCCTGATGAAGAAATTGTCACAACTTCCTCAAGAGCTTCAAAATGCCTCTGTAGCTCAACTCCAACAAGTGCAAAGTTGTGAGTTATGTGGAGGAAACCATACCAATGGGAAATGTGCTATGCCAAGCACATCTCAAGAGGAAGTTAGTTATATGGGCAATCAAGGTCGATCAGGGAATTATAATCAAGGATGGAAACCTCACCAAAACATGGGCCAAGCAGGACCTTCCAATAGGCCCCCACATCAACAAACTTACCAACATCCCTCTTTAACTGACAGAACCTCGAAGCTTGAGGACATGATGCAACAGTTCTTACAAATGTCAATTCAAAATCAAAAGAACACTGATGCATCAATAAAAAACTTGGAGGTGCAAGTGGGGCAATTAGCCAAGCAATTGGCTGATCAACGAGGAAGTTCTTTTTCCGCCAACACCGAAGCCAACCCCAAAGAGCAATGTAAGGCCATCTTCACTCGAAGTGGAAAGGAGGTTGGGCTAGGTTCTAAAAAAAAGGTGGAGGCTAGAGAAAAGAAAAAGAATGAAGAAGCGATTCAAGAGGAAGAAGTTGATGAAGAAATTATAGCAGAGGAGGAAGTTAATAAAAGAGAGGAAAATGAAAAAGAGAAAAACAAAAAAGAGAAAGTTGTTGTGAAACCCCTTCCCTATCCTCAAAATCCTTCAAGAAAAGAGAAAGAGAGACAGTTAGCTCGGTTCAAAGACATATTCAAGCGGCTTGAGATCAAGATTCCCTTTTCTGAAGCACTGCAACAAATACCCTCTTATGCAAAGTTCATGAAGGAATTCCTTGGCAAAAAGAAGAAATACATAGAAGAGGAAACCATTGAAGTGCAAGGAAATTGTAGTGCCATTATTCAGAAAAATCTTCCTCCAAAATTCAAGGATCCGGGTAGCTTCACCATCCCCTGCACCATTGGAAATCAAGATATGGGGAAAGCTCTTGTTGACTTAGGGGCTAGCATTAATCTTATGCCCCTATCTATGCTTAAAAAGATTGGTGGTCTCGAAGCCAAGCCAACAAGGATGACCTTGCAGCTAGCAGACAGCTCCGTCAAATACCCCTATGGTGTGGTGGAAGATGTGGTGGTGCAAATTGATAATCTTAAATTCCCAGTTGATTTTGTGGTGATGGAGATGGAGAAAGATGAAGGGGTACCACTCATTCTTGGGAGGCCATTCATGAAGACAGCCAAGGTTGTTATCAATGTGGATGATGGAACACTAAAATTGAAAGACCAAGATAAGGAGGTGACGTTCAATGTTCTTGAAGCTGTGCAAGAACCAACTGATGAACAAACTAGTCTTAAAAGTGTCAATGAGGTCTTATCTGTGACTAGTAGACCTTGGCAAGCTTCAAAGTTGCTTGAAAACTGCTCCAATTGCTTCTCTGCGAAGGTGAATGAAGAGAGGGAAGAGAAAGATGCTCTAGTTCACCACCACTCTTTGATGAGGACTAATGAGCTTAGACCCGGCCAACCAATTGTGATGAGAAAGGAAAGTTTGAAGATTTCTCCTAGAAGATTCAAATCAAAATGGTCAAGGTTGTGGGTTATTAAAGACATCAAAGTTGATGGAAGGATTGAAATTGAAGCTCCTTATTCTAGAAGGACTAAAATGGTGACTAGTGATCAATTGAAGTTGTATAGGTGTGAGGTTGGGAATGAGCACACCAAAAGCAACAACCAAGCTTAAGCGCCTTATCCGTCAGGCTCGTGACGTTAAACAAGCGCTTTCTGGGAGGCAACCTAGTGCTCTAAACTCATTCTAGCTTTTAATTTTCGTTTTTAAGATAGCTTTGTGTTTTTATGCATGTGTGAAGTGTGTTAGCATAGATTGTTGTGTTTGAATTGATGTTTGAACTTTGTGCTAATTTTGTTGCATGCATTTGCGAATTTGTGGAAGCATAGTCTTCATGCATAGTTAGTTTTAGGATGTGATAGCATGTGATTGTGTTCAACTTTTATGCATCATAGAATGTGGTAGTTTAAAATTGGTTGTTTGTGAGAATAGTAGTAGCATAGCTTGTGTAGTGAATTTGTGTTTTAAATTAAGTGTGCATGTGTTATGTGAATTAAATGTTTTTGCTTGAGTGTGAATGCTTGTTTTAAAGTTGGAAAAGCTTGAAAAAGTATGTGTGCAAGAGTGAAAGGTTGGTGGGAGCACAATAGAGTTGAAGCCAACCCAATCATAACCCAAAAACACAAAAAAATCCACTCCTGCAGCTTAACCGCCTGGCGGTTCACTCCCTCCCGCCAGGCGCCATCTGTAAAATCAGCCACTGGAAGCATTCCAGGATCCAACCGCCTGGCGGCTCCCTCTCACCCGCCTGGCGCCACACCAGAAAAATTGGTCCTGGGTCATTTTACTGGTATACCGCCTGGCGGCTCGTGACCTACCGCCAGGCGGTACCACTGCGTCAGCACTACTGGACCTTTTTAAGTGTGTTTTCGACCTGGCCCATTCACTTACCCTAAGTTCTCTCTCGCCTGGCGCCGTTGTCTTCCCCACTCTCACACTTACCAAACCCTACCTCTCTAATCTCCAAACCCTAACTTCAAACCCTAATCCTCTCTTAAATTCACAAATCCTAACCCCCAATTGAACCCACTCTCGCGCCCTAATCTCACTCCCACTCCACTTCCAGCCATACTCTCGCCAGGCGATCGCGAATCTGTCCCTCTCCACGCACAAACCACTCTTCACTCTCATCCCACCAACACTTCTTGCATTCCACCCAAGTAATGTTGTCTTGTTCATTACATTTTCGCATTGTCATGTTTCTTTTGCTTAATAACTCCATTGTTGATGCATTAGTTTAGGGTTTACTTTGCTTTGATTCTCCTTGTTGTTGCTGATGTATGTGTTTACATTTCCTGATTTACTGTACTCTTGTGCTGCCATTGTAATGGTTCCTGTGCTGTCTGGGCTGCGTTTCTCCACAATCCTTCGCTGTCCTGTTTTGTGCCGCCTGGCGGTGGCCATTTTGGCCTGTTTTACCGCCAGGCGGTGGCGCCTAGCAGTGCCAACTGGTGCAAGCTGGCGCTTGGCGGCAGTTTTGGAGGGGCCAGGCGGTGGCCCCTGTTTTTGCTCTCTTTTTCCCATTTTCATTCAATTGCTTTTTAAATTGTCAAACTTTAGAGCTGCAATAGTTTTTGGCATCTGAATGAATCTATGTGTTGTTGTCTAGTTTAGTCTTTAGATGCAATTAACTCTCTTTTTGATTGAATCGCTCACTCCAATGCTAACTTTAATTTGCCTCTTTGTACCAATGTTTATTTTGCAGATGGCATCCTCTTCAAATCCCAAAAGAATGAAGACCACCGTTGGCAACCCTTTACAAGGGCAAAAGCGAAAGGAGAGAATTTACTCTCACTACTTCCTCACAAAGGATAATGAGGACCGCTTCCAAGTGGTCATGCAACGGAAGTTGGTGGCAGAGAGGAAAGTGATTCTCAAGCCTGGGGAGGTCAACGAATTTCAGCTGGAGTTGATCAGGCGTGGCTGGGAAAGGCTGGGTAGCTATCCTAGCAATTTTAGTGTAACCTTGGTGAAGGAATTTTATGCTAATGCTAAGGTTACCACCTCAGCAACCCCCACCTTTCTCAGTTATGTGCGGGGGAAAAGGGTGCCCTTTGATGCTGACACGATCAATGAGTTTTTGGGCACCCAGCTGGCTGATGATGTGGAGTGCCAGTTTTCAGTGTTGGAAGATGAGGGCGTGGCGCCTGGAGAGCTGCTTCAAGCACTCTGCTTGGCGGGTGAAGGATTTCACAGGGGTACGATTCAGAGAGGTTCCCTTCACCCCTTGGCCCGCTTCTGGTCAGCATTTGTGCACGCAAACATCTCCCCGTGCTCCCATGTGTCTGATCTTACGGAGGGACGCGCCACCATTCTGTATACCATCCTGACAGGTCGGGTGATGGATGTAGGGCAGTTTATTGCAAATGAGATCCACCGGTGTGCCAACGCCGCTGGCAAGGTCGCTCTTGGCCATCCCTCTCTCATCACCCATCTTTGCAGCCTGGCAGGGGTGGATATTTCTGTACCCCCGTTGGAGAAAGCAACGCAGGACCTGGACTTTTCATATTTTCAGAGGTTCTACTCAGTTGCTCCCAGACCCAGGAGGCGCCATCAGCCACAGCCAGAAGCTGAGCCAGAGCCCGAGCCCGAGGCAACTCCCACCATTGACATGCGGTTGCAGGCTTTGGAGGCCAAGCTCGATCACCTTCAGCTCCTGGAACCCCAGATGCAGGCCTTATACCGGATGGGGATGGCCAATGCTGACATGCTTAGGGGCATCTCCCTAACTATTCCTGAGTTGCACACCCCATCAACTGAGGAATTTGCTGCCACTGTTGCTTGGCCTGGGGCCCAGGCCAATACTACTGGAGGAGGTGGAGCCTCAGCTGCTGCAGAGTATGAGGAGGAAGATCTAGACGAAGAGGGCGAGGATGACGCCTGAGCACGTGGAGAGAATGATTCACTTTTTGCAGGACTTGTTTTGTTGATAGTCCTGATTTATTTTATGCTTTTAGTTTTCAGTCTTAACTTTCTTTTGATAGTTTTGAACTTTTTAGCATAGTGTAGAACTTCGTAACTTGGTTGTGGTGAACTAATCTTTTGCATTGAATTACTACTTTTCATGATCATCTTTTGTGCTTGTTATGAAATGATGTTGAATTGGCTTCGGAGCATGAGCTTGTGGTTGTTCTCATTTTGATATAGTGATGCTTGAGTTTAATTGTGATCAATGATTTTGGCATATGTTGACAAGTGTGGAACCCAAATACCCTGTGAGAGGTTGTGCCCCAGAGTTGATTTGTGTGAATGTTATCACTGTGAACTCATAATTGACTTTGCTTGAGTTCATTTGCTATTCATTTACTTGCATGCTACAGGTGATCAAGGCCATCTTTCTTTTTCTTTACATAATTGAGCCAATCCTTTTTAAGTTGATTTCTTGTGCAAATCCTTTGAGTCTTATTTGAGCCTTAAAGATAATATGTACCATTCCTTGAACCTTGAGCATAGTGAAGATATTGACTACCTTACTTTGAGCTTGAGAGAGCAAATGATTGTTAGTCATGAGTATGGTTCAAGTTTGGGGGAATTATTGCTAAAACAAGGGAGCATGAGAAAATTTGTAAAGTTTTTGGTTCATTCAATTCAAAAAAAAAAAAAAAAAAAAGAGAAAAAGAAAAGAAAAGGAAATTGGTGAAAGCAGGTTGGGAATTGGTTTCCTTGGTTCAATAGAGAAGGGAGAAAAATACTTTCATGATTTGATTAGTTGCTCTCTTAGCTCAAGGTACTTTTGTTATCCTGAAAAACCAAATTCCTTCTTAGCCTAGCCACGATACAAGCCATAAAAGACCTTGTGATGATAGCATGCTTGTGAAAGTCTTAGACATTTTGAACAAAAAGCAAAGTTAAATTGTGTGACATTGTGATGGCAGAGAGAATGTTGTTTATATCCATACACTAGTGGGCTTGAGTGAAACACTTGTT
Source organism: Vigna unguiculata (assembly GCF_037176805.1). NCBI lineage: Eukaryota > Viridiplantae > Streptophyta > Magnoliopsida > Fabales > Fabaceae > Vigna > Vigna unguiculata. Next base: position 44,456,400 of record NC_140795.1, on the reverse strand, counting down.
CTTGTGAGAAGTGGTTCCCATTGATCAAGGAAACATTTTGCCATGATTGTTGATCCCTTATAAACTCTTGCATGCACTTGTGATATTTTTGTTTTGTGAACACCATAGCTTTAGTTTGCCTTGCTAATGAAACACATGTGCTACACAATCTTTCAAATAAGAGCAGGCACAATTGACATATGTTTTCTTGATTTGCTAGATCATTGCAATTGTGTTGTTCATCTAGGCCAAGTTACCTTTTTGCTTGAGGACAAGCAAGGTTTTAAGTTTGGGGGAGTTGATAATGTTAATTTTTACCATTATCCAAGCTATATTTCATTAGCAAAATCATCTCTTCCAAAGCTTTTAACCTACTTAATCCTCAATTTTACCTTACTTTTGTAAATAAATACATTGTGGGTTACATTGATCTAAATATATTACTAATCCCCATTTTTGTGTCCTTTTTGTAGATGGGAAGCTTTGTTCCTAAAATCCAGACTAATGAGTGACCCGGAATAGCAAAGAGAGAAGAAAAATGTCAACAGGAAGCGCCTGGCGACGCGAAGCCAGCGCCAGGCGGAACAGACCGCCAGCCACGCGTCAGCCAAGCGCCAGACAGGCGCTACTGTAGTCACCGCCTGGCGGCACTTAGTCACCGCCGGGCGGTAGCGGGAAGAATTGCCCACTGTTTGGTGGCTTGCGCCTGGCGGTGAGACCCTTCCGCCAGGCGCCCTTTTTCGCTGATGTGTCAAGTGACCCCTTTTTCTTCTGTTTTCGCGGAGGGAATCTGATCTTTGGCATTTTGGAGGCACGAAGAACACATTTGGAGAGCTTGGAGGAGTGCTAGGGCTTGTGGGAACAGCTCCATCTTCCTCTTTGTATCTCTTTCTCTTCCATCTCTTCCATTTTTAAGCTTGAGCTCTCCATGGCAATGGAGAGCTAAACCCATTTTTGTTGGGGTTAGATGTAGCCACGAAACTCTTGTGTAAATGCAAATGTTTTGATTATATATATGACTCTTTCATTAATTGCTAGTCTTCTTATTTCTTCACTTAAAGCTTGCATTGATTTAGCCATCTCTTGCATGATTTTTGGTTCATGGGGTGTGAAAATATCTTGTGAAACCTAGATTTGGAATAAGAGAACTCAATGGAGCTTGTACCTAGGAATGGGGCTTGACCCATTGGTTGTCTTAAACCCTTGTGCATAAAGCAAATTTGCTTATTAAGAGTTCAAGGAATTGACTTTTAATAAGGAAATTTAGGCTCAATCTTTTAAGGAATTAGGGTTTGAGTAATTTTGTGGGTTGGCATTAGCATATTAATGAAGAGGATGTTAAATTGTAGTTGCATGAGAGCATAGTTGGTGAATTCTAACCCCGGCAATATCAAGTCATATCATTTCTAATCTTTTCCACTCACTAAGTGCCTTTAACTTTCAAAGTTCAATTTTAATTATTTATGCAAAGTTTAATTTCATACATTAAAACTCAAAATATGGATTTATTCATTAGTTTAAATTAGTCACTAATTACGCAATTAATTAGTATACACGAGTCTCTTGGGAAACGATATCCCGGTCTTACCGGTTACTACTTGCGCGACTTGGTACACTTGCCAAAGTCTTAACACCCTGTCTTATTTATTTTGGTTTTTCTGTAATTTTTCAGAATAAATTATGGTGGCGACTCCAATCTCTGTTTTTACAATTTTATTTTTTGGTTCGTCGTCCCGTCGCCATTTCGTTGCGATAGTCACAAAACCCCTTATACTTAGTGAGGGTTTAAAAAACCCCAATTATGTATATATTTTAGTGGAGGTTATTATAACTCGAGATAATAAACCCCAATTAAAATTATAAATTCTTATAGTGTCAATATATGTAGTTTTTTTTCTTAATTTTCTTTTAATTCCTTAATATAATTTTTTGTAAAAAAATTTATTATCACATGTCAAGCCTTTGGTATGACATTCGGTATTGTGCGATAGGACACTGGCACGTGGAGTGGCAAAACTTAGAAAAAAATTTAGAGGTGTTAAATTAGATTTTTTTTTTCAAATTCATTACATATAATTTTAAAACTTCATATAATTGTTTTTTATTGTTTTTAATTCTTGGATTCTCATTAAATTTTTTAAGTTTAATCAACACAAATGCTTTTTTTTTTTTTTTCGTGTTGAGCCTTCCTCTTCAAAAGATCAATTTTTTTTATTATAATTTTTCTAATATTAATTTAACAACTCTCACCTATTTAGAAAAAAGATAAATTTATCATTGTCCCATGATACACACTAAACAAATTTATTACATACAAGAAGAAAATTCTTAAAAAAAGGTAAAAATAAATTTATTCAAAATATTTTTTAACTCATCAATTTCACTGTAGTGTAATTGTATTTTAAAAAGTTAAAGAGATTAAAGATAAAAATTCAAAAAGGAAAGGAGAGATAAAAAAGTAATAGAAGTACAAAAGAAAAAGAAAAGAGAGAATAAACTATATATACATGAGGTTTTTTAAGAAAATATTTAAGAAAATTAATATAAATAATATATAAATATAATTTTAAAATATAAAAAAAAAATTGGAAAAGTGCTAATTCTCCTGTGTTAACAAAAAAAGTCCGCCGATGGACACGTGTTATTATTAACGTCAAGTGTCATTCTTTTAACATTATACAAAAAATTCTTTTACTACACAGTTCAAACAAAAGTGGAGAAATGTTCTCCTTTCATGTAAAAAATTGTATGAAATATTCTGCCATTTTTTTCTTAATAAATTAAAGTTTTAAAAGTGACGATTATGATATAAGGATGAGAGACGGATAATATTTTTGAAAATATTCAATACTTTTCCGATCGTTCTATTTTATTTTTGTGTGAAATGTGGCATATGTGAAAAATATGTCCAAACTTTAAAAAGAAAAAATCAAACTAAGCCATAAATGTAAAATTTAGACAAGTATTTTACACTTTTTTGGTCTCCCTAATAATTAATATTATGTGAAAAAAAATTGTAACATTGCACTTAAAATAGACTAAATAATAACTTTGTCGAGTAATATGACTTGTATAATGTATAAAAGAAAAAAAAATTGTAAGTTAGATATTTTGATGACTTGTATATTAATTTATTCCTCTTTCCTAGCGCATATAAGTAAATAAAATTTGAAAAAGAAACCATAATATATGAATTAGTGAGTATGAGAGTGAAAGGCTAAGACTATGTCAAACAATAAGTTGGGTTATTAATATTGTACATATGATAAGTTAATTAGAAAACAAAGAGAAAAAGAAAGTGGAGCCAACAATAGAGACATTCAGAAATATAGGTAAGATACTAGTGAGACCAGTAGCGAATCTTGACAAAAAATGTTGGAGGGGATAAAGTAATATAATTTTGAGATTATTAGATTCGATCATTAGTATAATGTTATAAGAAATGAATTCTCTAACTGAATTGATAATTAGTCTAATGCTTCAAAATATGTGAAGAAATAGAGTTTATCTTCTTTTCATCAATAGTTTCTTTTTTATAACTTTTAAAAAATTAATTTATTCTTTTATTTTTTATCAATATACTTGTCTTTTGTAAATAACATTAAAAAATAATTTATCATGGTATTTTTTTTATAATTGAGACACATAATTATTAAAAGAAAAATATATTATAATCAAATCATAATTAAAAATCGGTTATGAAAAAATACATAATACATTATTTATTTTTCTTCTATATTCATAAAAAAAATGAATATACAAAAAAGCTCATGAGATAAAAAATAATGTTTTTTTCGTTATTGAGACAAGAGACAAGAAAGGGATGTGATAAATGAGAAACGAGAGCAAAAATAATGAGTTTGTATCTAACTTTTTGTTTTCTTCAAGAACATAAAGAAAACATGAGAGTAAGAAATGATTATAATATTAGAGTGAGAAATTATTACAAATTGTGAAGAACTAAAAAGATAATGAGAAAGAAAATAAAAATTATCTTAAAAAATATTTGGTTTAATTACTCTTTTGATTCATGTTTTGGTTTTAAAATGTTAAATTGATCCTCCAGTTTTTTTAGTTTTAATTTGGTCCCAATTATTGAAAAATTGATATAATTTGATCTTTTACGATAAATTTCGTTAAATTTTTTAAAATAGATCAATGACTTTTTTTTATTAAAATTGAAACTCTTAATATATGGTTTGCTTTGTTGGTGTAATTAACATTATCGTATGATCAATTTTTGACAAAAAGATGAACCAAAAAAAATTAAGCTTAAATATTTTTATTCTTTTTTAAATTTAATTTTATGTTTTATTATTTATTAACACTAAATTTTGTGCTTTATAAAATAAATGGAAAAATACACAATTTAATTTTCATCAATTTCTAAAATATATTACCTATAATTTAATAAATTTTAAATATATATATATATATATTATAAATTAAAAAAATTAAAATTTTGGAGGGGCGGGGCACCTCCCTGCCCCTATTAAAATCCGCCACTGAGTTCACTATTTATGAAGAGTGTTTGTAAATTGGATTCAAGTAATTATTGGCTTTGGGTAAGAAGAAATCAAGCTACAAAAAGTAGAAAATTAAAAGTGATTTAGGGAGTTAGTTAATTGTAAGAATTATTTTGGTTAAATAAAAGTTAACTGTTTATTTAAATATATGATTATGGTTTATTTCTTTAGTACATCTTCAAAGAATGAATAATATTTAAACTTTGTCTCCCATTCTTATTTGTCAATTCTTTTCATTGACATTTTTAATATAAACTTTAAATATAATAATTTGATTATCAAATATATTGAAAATAGGAATCATTGATGCTTATATAATAGATTACGATAGAGCAACAGTTTCTTTTAAACATATTTCCATTATAGTAGACCTCTGTCCAAGATTAAAACATAACCATAACTAGTAATTAATTTTGTGTCACCAGAATCAATATGTAATTTACATTAATATATCTTTCAATAATCTTTATAAATTGAACATATTGTCATAACTAGAAGAATCACAAAAAATATTATTACTAGATGACAAAATAGTACTAGAGGTATATTTTCATCTACTTTAGAATATATAACGAATAGATTTTATTTATTTTTATTAAGAGGTATATTAATCATTGCAAGATATCTCCATACATTGAATTATTTTAAATCTGGTTCTCCTTTTTTTTTTTTTTAATTCATAAGAGTTTTATCACAACCTTTTGTAAGAAAATATATTTGAGGATATGACAAACAAAATATAAAGTTTCATCTTATATCATTTTAAGCATGCTAGAACTTGTAGAATAACATTAACCATATTAAAACATTTTTTGTCTTTCGCAGTATCATTAGATTAGTACTATACACTATATAAAGATGTTACTTAAGAAATAATATTATTAGTTTCACACAAAATCTCATTTATAAAGACATGTATTCTCATTTCTAAAGACATATATTCATCACTTTCCTTTTTAATTAATTTTGTACCTCAAAATTATATAATTTGAATAATCTCTAACCAAACTTCTCAACATTTCTAATAATAGTATATATATATATATATATATATATATATATATATATATATATATCACAACTTATGTTTGTAATGATCAAAGAAAAATTACTAAATATTTTATTACAAGATAAAAGTACTAACTCAAATAAATCATCACAAATATATCATTTACCAACTAAATCACATGTCTAGAAATAATAATTCATTGTAATAAAAAAACCACTTTATAACCTTGTTGAGCAGTAAGAAAGTTTCTAAATTCATAAAAATGAGATTTTCATTTTAAAAAAACAGATGACTTTTAGAAGACAAATTTAATTTTACTTGACCATCACCTCAATTTTTAAAATGAATTTTTTTTTCAGCACACACATGATCATAAACATGATGTCAATTAAAATAATTCATTTTAATTTCAATGTCATAAACAATATTTTTAAGTTAATAAATCTTATAAAAATATTATTATCAGTCATATATATATATATATATATATATATATATATATATATATATATATATATATTAATATAAACTTTTTTTCTTGCAAATGCATAGTTTCATAACTCAATAGTAATTTTAGTACGACAAATTATTTTATAATTGTTTTCATACAAAACACTTGAAATATATTCATGAGCTAGAACATCTCTATTTATCCATTGTAAGAGTAGAAGATATTAAAGTATAGATTAATATAATAGAAAAAAACATTATCTGTAGACATCACAACAAACAAAATCACTGAGCCAAAATTTAATTTATCTATAGTTTCATTTATTGTTATCAATATAAATAAAAACAATTATATATAATTTTTTAGGCTTAGTTGAGACTGATTTAGTTATAACTATAATACACATTATTTCATATAAAAAAATATTTTCAGTCTTCTGTTCTATATTGTCTTTAATGTTAGAAATGAATAAGTTTTTCTCTCTAATAATGTTAGAAAATGATTATATAAATAGTACTAATAATAATAAAAATATGAATAATGTAATAATAATTATTAGAACAATAATAATATTGACATGTATATGAATGAAAGAATATTAATCGAACCCAACAATTCTTATAACAATAAGATATAACAAGTAAATGAGGAAAGGAAATAAAAATATCATGGGTTGAGACACGCAGAGCATTGTCCTTAGAGAAAAATGCCTACTGCACATGACATGTACTTCTCTGAATCTTTTATGAACATCAATGTCTTAAAAGATAATATAGATAAAAATACAAAACAATTATAATAAATTTGATTAAATAAAATATTAATTCGTAATAAAAAATATAATCATTAACCATAAATAATATTTACCCGTAAAATTAAAATTCTAAAAAAATATAAATAATTATAAGATAATATTTTAATTATATATTTTATAAATTATATTAGATATTTCCAACACTTTACGCCAATAACTCTTTCAAATAATTGATAGTGAAAACAAAAAGTTGAATAAAAGAAAAAAAATAAAAAATCTTTACAAGTTAGGGTTTTTTATGACTTGTATTTTTCTTCTTGTTTGCTACAGCATAGAATATTCCAGCACATAAGAAAGAAAAAAAAGCTTCATGGCTTGGCCTGATATTGGAGTGAGTGAGTGTGAAGTGAATGGCTAAGACTGAGTCAAACAATGAATTAGATATTTATAGTCAAGCTCTTTCAAATTTTATAAATAAAAAAAAAAAGCAAAAAGAGAAAGAAACAAAAAGAGAGACTTTTAGAAATGTGGCAGCGATAATACATTTAGTGTGACGGTTTATAAAGATTCTTTAAATATATTTGAATATTAATTTTATAAAATAATTCTTTGTTGTCAATTAATTAGAAGAAATCAAGCTAAATAAAATAATAACATCAAAAGTGATTTAAGAAGTTAGTTAATTGCAAAATTATTTTGATTGAAAAAAGTTAACTTGTTTAAATATATGATTCTGGTTTATTTCTTTGTACATTTTCATATAATAGATTAAATGACGAAAATAAATATAACTTTTGATTTTATGATTTATGTGTGGTGTGTAATTTTGTAACATATAATGGATAGGACTTTAAAAGTCTTTTGATTTCATTTTCAGAATTTCTTGTCACGATGTCCTAATTTCGTAACTCATAAAATGGGTTGGAATACTTCTATTTTTTTTCTTTCTATTGTTTTTAGTATGCTTAATTTTCTAACTTATAATATGGACGAGGAATAAGAAATCCATGTAAACTAAAAACACATTTAAATTGTAGAAAAGAGTTAATAAAACATTACTTTAATTAAATATAACTTTTGGTGTCTGTTTAAATACGATAAACAAAATCATTCCTTCAAATAAAAATAATGAAAAGCAAGAAAAGGAGTGGAAGAAGAATATTGTAGCATAAGTAAACCAAATGACATAAAGACAGAGACTTTTTGAATGCCAACATTTTGTGTAGAAACTTACAATTCAAACAATCCGTTCATACTTTTTTAGCACCTAAATTACAATTACGTTGCTTCTCGTCCTTTAAATTGATTTTAACATTTTAGTGTATAAAATTTAAATTGTTAAATAGATAGCGTATAACTGAATAATGGTTAATAAAAATACATTTTAGTGTACAAAATTTATGAAGAGAGTTTTTAAAATGGATTTGAATACTAATTTTAAAAAGTAATTATTGGCTTTCAGTCAGAAGAAATAAAGCAACAAAGAGTAGAACATTAAAAGTGATTTAAAGAGTTAGTTAATTATAAAAATAATTTTTGGTTAAATAAAAGTTAACCGTTTATTTAAATATATGATTATCGTTTATTTCTTTAGTACATTCTCAAAGAATGTAAAATATTTAAACTTTTTGGCTGGAGACGAGGAGGAGGAATGCTGATATTTTGTAAGGTCTAAGCAAAAAAAAAGAAGATAAAATATGAAAGTGATTTTGAGAGGTGAATTTGATTTTATAAAATTAGCATAGAAATTAAAATTGATAGACGGATAGAGCAACTATGAAAAGGTGGTGCAGCTCTCTCTATAAATAGGATATTTAGTATGTAAGCATAACCCATAACCACTGCTTTGTAATGAAAAAACACTTGTTTCTTTACAATAGTTGGGTTAAAAATGACTTGCTCCTTTTTTATGGTTCTGTTTGTTTATTCGCTTTTTATGTCAACTTTTAGTGTGTGCAGAGAGACGATATGCATTGGAAGTGAGAGAGAGACACTGTTGAAGTTGAAGCATCATCTCACAGATCCTTCAAATAGGCTTTCTTCTTGGAATGTCTCTGTGAATCCCAATTGCTGCGAGTGGGATGGAGTTGTCTGCAACAACTTTACATCTCATGTTGCAGAGCTTCATCTCAGAACTTCATTTCCTGATTTCGATTATCCATTATATTACGAAGATTACGAAGAAGCATTGGAAGATCACAGTAGACGGGCCTTGGGTGGAGAGATAAATCCTTGTTTGGTTGATTTGAAGCATTTGAATTACTTGGATCTCAGCGGCAATCATTTTCCAAGTACTCCAATTCCTTCCTTCATTGCAACAATAACTTCTTTAACACACCTCAATCTTTCTTATGCTGGATTCATGGGAAATATTCCTTCTCAGATTGGAAATCTCTCCAATTTGCTCTATCTTGACCTCTCTTATGTTGCCAACGGAACAATTCCTCCCCAGATAGGGAGTCTCTCCAATTTACTCCACCTCCACCTCAGAGGTGGATATTATGAAGAATCTTTGTTTCTTGAAAATATTAATTGGCTATCAAGTCTTTCCAAAATTCGTTATCTTACATTGAGCAGCATTTGGTCACGTAGAGGAGGTATGCTAATTCCTTCTTCTCTTGGTTCAATGAACTCCTTAGTTCACTTGGACCTCTCTTATTCTGAATTCATCGGCAACTTTCCTCCTCAGATTGGAAATCTTTCTAAATTAGTGTATCTAGACCTAAGCGGTGCTGCCAATGGAACACTTCCCTCTCAAATTGGAAATCTCTCTAATTTGTTGTATCTTGACCTTGGAAGTGATCTAACTTCGATTCCTAAAAATGTTGACTGCTTGTCAAGGCTTACAAAGCTTGAATATCTTGATTTAGGAGGTGCAAACCTATCCCAATCATTTCAATTGCTTCATACCCTCCAAGCTCTTCCTTCTTTGATGCACCTATATTTGTCGAGATGTACACTTCCTCACTACAATCAACCATCATTTCTTAACTTCTCGTCTCTCCTCACTCTTGATCTTTCTGAGGTTTATTATCATTCTGCAATTTCATTTGTTCCAAAGTGGGTATTTGGACTGAAGAAACTTGTTTCTCTATTTTTATATGCTAACAACTTTGAAGGTCCAATTCTTGATGATTTTCGAAACCTCACACTTCTTGAAAATCTTGATTTGAAGGAAAATTCATTTTCATCTTCTATACCTCATTGGTTTTATAGTAGTTTTCCTCATCTCAAGTTCTTGGACCTATCATATAACAACCTACAAGGAAATATTTCTGATGCCTTAGGAAATGTGACTTCTCTAGTTACACTTGATATGTCAAACAATCAACTTGAAGGTCCAATTCCAACTTCTTTTGGTTCTCTTTGCAACTTAAGGGTGATACAATTCTCATATCTCAAACTCAATCAGCACATTAATGAAATTTTAGATATTCTTGCTCCTTGTATTTCCCATGGACTCAAAACACTTGAAGTTAGAAGTTCTCAAATTTCAGGTAATCTAACAAACCAATTTGAGGTTTATAAAAATATTGCCACACTAAATTTTTATGAAAACAAAATTGGTGGAGAACTCCCAATATCACTCGGAAAACGTTCATCACTAAGATCTCTTTCTCTATCCTATAATCAGCTTAGAGGAAATCCATTTGAAAGTCTTAGACCACTCTCTGAATTGTCATATCTTGATATTGGTTATAATAATTTTGAAGGAGTTGTCACGAAAGATCATCTAACAAATCTTACGAGTTTGTATGAGTTTTTTGCACCAGGAAACAATTTGACTTTAAAAGTGGGTCCAAAATGGTATCCTACTTTTCAACTTACTTATTTGGATATGAACTCTTGGAAATTAGGTCCCAACTTTCCTTCATGGATTCAATCACAAGACAAACTTAATTATTTAGCGATGCCTAACACGGGAATTTTGGATTCTATTCCCTATTGGTTTTGGAAAACATTTTCTGAAGCTTCTTTTCTAAATCTCTCTCATAATCATATCCATGGTGAGCTTCAGACTACTTTAAAGAATCCAATATCTATAATTGGTGTTGATCTAAGTGCAAATAAGTTAAGTGGCAAATTTCCTTACCTTTCAAATGGTGTGGGTTTTTTGGACCTTTCAAGCAATTCATTCTCCAAATCCATGGATGATTTTTTATGTAAAGGTCAAGAGAAGCCAATGAAATTAGAATTTCTCAATCTTGCATCGAATAACTTATCAGGGGAAATACCAGATTGTTGGGACATCTGGCCATATCTAATGGATGTAAATTTACAAAATAATAATTTTGTTGGAAACATTCCCCAATCCATGAGTTCCTTAATAGAGCTAGAATCATTAAGCATCCGTAAAAACTTGCTTTCGGGAACATTTCCTACAATTTTGAAAAAGACCAATAAATTGATTTTGTTGGATCTTGGAGAAAATAATTTTTCAGGAACAATTCCAACTTGGGTTGGAGAAAGTTTTTTAGATATGAAGGTTCTTATCCTTCGATCAAATAGATTTTCGGGTCATATTCCTAATAAAATATGTGATATGAGTCTTCTTCAAGTGTTAGACTTTGCACAAAATAATTTGACTGGAAACATACCTACTTGTTTTAACAGTTTGAAGACCATGACACAGATGAACAAAAGTACAAATGCTCTTATCTATTGTTCTGCTATAAACTATACATTTGAATATTCAGATTATCCTGTAATCAGTGTTCTTCTTTGGTTGAAAGGAAGAGGAGATGAATACAAAAACTTTCTCGGGTTGGTAACAAGCATTGATTTGTCGAATAACAAATTAGTAGGAGAAATACCGAGAGAAGTCACAGATTTAAATGGTTTGATGTTTTTGAACTTGTCCCACAACCAATTTAGTGGTCACATTCCACAGAATATCGGTAATATGGAATCATTGTTGGCCATTGATTTTTCAAGGAATAAACTTTCTGGTGAAATCCTCCAACCATTTCAAATTTGAGCTTTCTAAGCATGCTAGACTTGTCTTATAATCATTTGAATGGAAAAATTCCAACAGGAACTCAATTGCAAACCTTTGATGCCTCAAACTTTATTGGCAACAATCTATGTGGCCCACCACTACCCATCAGTTGCATCTCCAATGACAAAAGCTATGATCAGAATGGCAAAGGGAGTGATGATAGGCATGGAGTGAACTTATTTTATGTGAGTATGACATTTGGATTTGTGGTGGGATTTTGGATAGTAGTTGGTCCTCTGGTCATTTGTAGATCATGGCGTTATGCCTATTTTCATTTCCTTGATCATGTGTGGTTCAAACTTCAATATTTTTTCTAATGTCAGTACAATATATCTAATGTGGTGAGAAATAAAGTTATTATAAAACATGGAAGTTAATTTGAACTACTCTGTATTGCATAGTTGATCAAATTTTCAGGTAATTTCTGTTTTGTTTGATTTATTTTCAAATATGAGAGTGTTATTTATTTAAATTACTAGTGGATTTCAAAGCTAAAGAATCTACATGTGCAACTTATTATGGATAAATTCTAGCTAATTTAACAAATTGCAATCTGTTGTTAGAAAATTTAGACAGTGTGAACTTAAATTGAACCATGTAAAACTCTTGTTGAAAAGAATTGAAGCAATATATTTAATGAGTTGCTTGGGTTTTAGATACTCAAAGGCACTCCTATTGAAATTTATAGATGGTTACAATTTCTTTCTCAATAGCAAGATTTGAAGGCATTATAAAAGACTAATTTCTTTCTCAACAGCAAGATTCAAATACTTTGTGAACATTTAGTTTTGGATGTAGCCTTTTTAACTTTATCTCTTCATTTTTTTTAATTTAGTCCATTTTATTTTAACATTTTACATATAAACAGGAGAAAAATGAGACTGTGGTATGAAGGTCTAATGACACCCATTGGAACTCTATGTTGAATATGCAAAATTCTCTTGTCTGCATTTGATAGACATTTGATCAAAGATATGTAAAAAATTCTCATACATTGGATTAATCGGAGGAGTACTGCTTTCATTAATTGGTATTATTAGTTTCAGTTTTCATTGTTAAAAGGTAAATGTTGAATGCCATAAATAAAAGCTTATAAAAGAAAAGTGATTCATGAAAGAAAGAGGTAGAGTAAAGAAAAGTAGTAATGGAAAGGAAGCAGATGCAGGATAAAATAGGTTAGTTTGATTGATTTGTGTTGTCCTCTATAATTTATAAATGGATTGAGAAAGTGCTTAATATCTATATATAAAAAAAACCATTGAAATCATTACATTGTGAACATTTGAGAAACATTGAAAACTATAATCTATTGTGCCCTCTATGAAAGACCATTTGCAGACTCCATCTATGTATTGAGAAGGTATGGAGTTAACAATATATCTGTCAAGAGTTAACAATTAGAGATATAGGAATCCAAAAGTTAATCAGTCACTTTTTGTGAAAAATGTCAATTCTGTTTCATACATGATAGTCTTCAATTGTTCATAAATATTAATCAAAATTGATGAAGCAGTCCAGTGTCACTCTTCTCAATAACATCATTTCAAATGCTTTTCTATATTTGATGAAACTCGATTCAACCACCAACGTTACTACATTTTTCACACCTTGGCTTTTAGAAATTTATGTGGTTTTGACAGGGTAGGAATTTTGACATCGAAGATTGTCTGCATGTTATAACCTATAATTTAAAATCACTGAAAGCAGAGTGATATCAAACTATCATTTTGTTCTTCTATTGGGCCTTTCTAGCCTCCAAATTAGAGTGCAAAAACTTGTTTCAGCTCAATAGCTCCTTTATCTTTACTCTTCTTCTTATGCGGCTATGTCATCTTTATTACTCTATTACTGAAAATATTTATACTTTTTGATACTTTTCTTGCAAATATTTTATAAAACTTTCAAAATTCATGCGAAAATTCTCAGAAAACATATTTTTTAATTCATGATTTTCATGCAAAAAATATGCGGGAAAAGATTCAAAAAAATTGAAAAATTCTTGTACTGATGGTTTAAGAAATCTGGATAATTTATATTCTCTTTAAAATATGCATAAATGCATTTTTATGGTAATGTGTTTATTATTTGGTATGTGAAAACTTTGTAGCAAGAGACATATGATCTACAGACTTTTACTTTGAAATGGTTTGTAGTTTTTCCATCCTCTCCTGTCACAACTCATCATCGTATCTCTTGTTGTTTGTAAGTTTATCTCTTTGAAATCGATTCCTTCATGCTTTCAACTTACTTTAAACGAACTTTTAGTATTCCCTCATTATTTGCATCCATTTCCATCCAAGTGTAAGAGTATTTCACAGAGAGCTTCCTAGAATTAGCTGTCTTTGGAGCAGAACTGAGGAAGTCCTAAGTTTCAGAATTAATATAGACAAAAATTGTTTGCGCAGGAGAAATTATTCAATACCTATAAAACATTGAAAACATTACATTTTGAACATCTCACATGAATAATTGAAAACTACGATGTATTTTGCCCTGTTTGAAAGGTCATTTGTAGAAACACTCTCTTCTCAAATTCCAAGTTTCCAAATTATAGTTTTGTATTCTGTGGACTCCATTTATGTATGTAGTGTAAGGGTAATGGGTGGAGACTTAAGCTGGTGAAACTTGGGAGACAGAGTCATTTTCCACAATTCTCAACTGGGTATTCGTTAAAGCCTCGTATTAATAAATATGAAGAAGGAAAAAGGGAGAAAACTATTATAATTATGAAGAGTAAATTTAAATGTTAGTTATCACAATTTAATAAGTGTCTTGAGTTTATGGAGGACTTCGGTATACGTCATTAGAAGATTTGTAATTTTAGTCAAAAAAAAATTACATATTGAATAATAATATTTTTGTTGAGTATCATTAGGTGTAAGTCTCGAGATATTAAACCTCTTATGTTAAGCTTTTGTTTCTACTTCTACTTATTGGTATGCTTATGCTAGAAAAATGTATTATCATACGATGTACTATTATTAGAGTTCTAAATGCATGTGAGGAATTACTTTATCTTTTTGTGGTTCCCATTTTCATCCTTTTATTTACTACTATACTTAGGTGAAGCTTACATAAGTTCTTTCATTTTGTTTTAGTATGTGTTGACCTCTTTCTTCTAATCCCAATAAATGCACCGGATCAATTATAATATACACAAGTGTCATAAAGACTTGTACATATATCTAAGTAATTTAACTCTGTTTTGATTTGTTACGGTTTTGTTGATAATATTGTGAGTGACTTAATCAATATAGTGTCAATACCTAATTTTGTCTGGATAAAAAATAAATTTTTGACTTTGATAATAATTAAGAAAAAAAAATAGAAAAAAAAAGTGAACATAGAGTATGTATAAACATATATTTTTATTTTTACTTTCTATTTTATTTTAACTTTAATTTTATTTTTATCTTATCATTATTTGTATTTCTTATTTATATATACGTACATATTTTTTATTTGTTTATCTATTTTATTTACTTTTATTTATTTATTTATTTATTATTATTATTTTTCATCTTATTTTACTTTACATTCATTTTATCACATTTTGAATTTTTATCTTATCTTATTTTATTTCTTTTTTATTATTTTCGTTTTACCTTTTTTTAAAAAGAAGAAAAAAATAATAATAATATAAAAAAATAAATGATGAACGGATTGAAGTCAACGGGACTGAAGTTGTCAGTTTCCATACTTTTCCCTATTTTGGGTCTTTGACATGAAAAAGGAAGTGTTTAGATGACAACTTATCACTGCGACGTCATGGCATGCAGATAGCAACGTAGGGTGGTTGGGAGGCAACGGCTGAAATTTTTGGCTATTTCAAAAATACAGGGTATGAAAGAAAAAGGGGGGAGAACCGTTTGAAAGGGGAGAACACAGAGGGAGATAATAAGATGAAGAAGAAAAAGGCAACAAGGAAGGGAGGGAAAGAAGCAGCTCGAACAAAGAAAGATTTGGGGCTACAACACAAGCTAAAAAGCTCCGAGGTAAGTCCTGCACCTCCAATACTTGAGTGAGCATGATGTAGGTGTGTTAGGTGTCATGTTTCGTTAAAATCCTTGAATGCCATGAATGAAGATGAGATGATGTATCTGTGTGCGTGGCATTATCTGTTTATCTATGCATGCATATATTGCTCATAGTTGTTACTTAAGTGCGGGGAAGGAGAATACGTCTGAACACCACCTTCATACTTTACACGCTTCATTCTCTCTCTTCACCTGTGCAAGCGTAACACCCAAACCAGTTTCATCCACTACCCCATCATCCTCTCTGTTTCACCATCATTCTTCACCACATAACCAAACAGATTCTCACCATTTTTACTCGTTCATCCTAACACAGTTTGGATCATTAATACACCAGAAAACTTATCACCACCTTCTTCCCGTCGCACTCAACACAAACACACGATTCTTCCATCATCATTTTCACATTCACCTGCATAAAAAACCAAATAAAAAGCAGATTAACTATCCTCCATCGTTAGCCCCCGCTCCAACGTTTTCATAACACACCAAACCCTCGCGTCTCAAAACCCAAAAATCCAAATTCCAGAACAGAGAAACAGAGAAGAAAGAGAAATCGCTGGCGGCATTGCCCCCGGCGAGTCGGACATTGAATGGGCTGAATGATGGCAGCTCCGTCACGGTTGGGAGCACTGTAGTGGGGTTCTGTGATGCGGATTCCAAACCTTGGTGACTCGCGTAAGAAGAAGAATGAGAGGCTTGGGGCGCAGCGGAGGCGATCTGGGTCGCGAAGGCCAGGGGTTGGGTTTCCATGGTGCTCGTGTGTCCCAATCACGGTGGCCGGTACGGCGACGGCTCCGGTGTGAAACGGAGGTGGTGGCAGCGACGTTGGTTGGTCGTCAGAGCCGCGAAAGACGCAGTAGCCAACTGGTTCTGTGGTGCGCGAGAACGAAGACGTCGAGCCTCCGGCGGAGGTCGTTGGTGGCGGCTAAAATGCAGACGCGGTCCCAGGGTTTGGAGTTGTGGTGGTGGCGCGGTGAAGCAGAGACAGAGGTGAACGGTGACAGGGGTTGGAGTTGTGGTGGTGTCGAGAAGGAGAGGCTGCCGTGAATGGAGGGTGATATTGTTGGTCCGAGCACATGTAGGAGAAGGGAAGAAACCCCTGTAGGTTTCTGTTCGTGAAGAAGATGAATACCCACGGGAGTTGGAGTCTTTGCACACATGAAGGACTTGGGCTGAACGTTTCTGCTCTACACACTCCTATTTTTTAATCTTTGCACCTTACTTTTATGTGTGGCCTGATGTGTATTTCCTCTTTCTTTGTGCAGCATCCTGTTTTACTGATCTTACTCCCCACGTTTTATTGTCATTTTTGGGCTTCTTTTCTTTCTTTACTTCCCGCACCTTTAACTCATTTCTCTCACCCTCCTTTGCTTTGGAAACTCCTTTGTGCACCTCCATAGTTGCTGATCTCGCACCGTTTGTTTTGGATCTAATTGTGTTTGCTGTTTGCACCCCCAAATTTCACACATTTCTTTTTTTTAATCTATTTTCAGCTTTTACTCTATTTTCAGCTTTTACTTGTTGTATCCCCACCTTTTAATAAACACACCTCATTTACTTCATGTACCTCTCACTAATTGCTCATGCACTCTCATATTTTATTTTTCACTTTTATCCTTCTTAAATAATTTCATCCTTTTATTTATTTATTTATTTATTTTTATTATTTAAAAAACAAAATATTTGAAAATTATAAAAAATTGCAAAAAATAGAAAAAATCAAAAAATAAAAATGTTTTCTTTTACTTCATTGTGTATGTCTGGTCGCTCGCACCGTGTGACACTTATTTTCTAAAAATATCAAAAATAGTTTTCTTTCTCTTTTAGTGTCTGTTCGACCGCTCGTGTGTCGTGTGACACATATTTTCAAGTAATTCAAAAATACAAACAAAAATGTAAAATTCCAAAATATAAAAAACATCAACATTTTCAAACAAACAAGCCTTTTAAGAACTACGTTATCCTTGATTCTCCATGAGATATGTAGGAGAGAGGTCAGTCCTTGTCAGGTTCACCTTCAAAAAATCAAATCATTTTCTTTGTCTTCCATATATCTTTTAAAGAACTACATATTCCTGATTTCTCATTTTGAATGAGAATACGTAAGACTAAGGTCAATCCTTGTCGGGCCCAAAAAAAATAAAATAATATTTTTGTTTCTTTTTAGTATTTTTGGTCTCATTATTTTTGGGGAAAATTAACATTTTGAAAAATCACATTAACTTTGCATTTTTAATTAAAGGTACCGCCCTCGGGTGGGCGAGCGCGATATGGTGCTAATACCTTCCCTATGCGTAACCAACTCTCGGATTCAAAATCTGTTTTGTTCGCAGACATGTCTTATTTTGATGGTTTTCCATAGTTTTCCATAATAACTATGGTGGCGACTCACAAATCTCTTTTCAAACCCGTTTCTTTTTGGTTGTCGTCCCGTCGCAATTTCGGTTACGACAGATAGTAAAAGATTGAAAGTAATCAATAGATAAATATTGAGATTGAAATTCATCTATCTTCATTAATTGTAATTTTACTGTTTTATCAAATAGTGGAACAATCATTCATTGCTACTAAAAGTTCTAAGGTATGTCTAAATCAATTCATTAAGTTTAGACCCTAAGGATCTCAAGCACAATATTTATTCCTCAAATGTTGATGCATAAACCTTTGCTTTAACTGCAAAACTTTTAACTCAAATAAAACATTTAAATATACTCCTAGCATCTAAACAAATTAGATGACTTGGTTGGACTTAGATTAAAGATTAGTTTTATAACTCAATCCAAATCACTTAAATAAGATGAATGATCAATTCATCCAAACATAAGAACACAGACCAAATCATTAACGATGAATAACAGAAAATATCATAGATAAATAATAGCAATACATAGAACCATAATAGATTACATCCAATTTTAATATAAGAGAGTTTAATTACTCATGTTGATGACGTTCCTAACAAGCATATGGAATAGTTGTTTCCTTCTCATACTTTCCTAAGATATTACAATAAGTTTAGAGAGAAATCCTAAGAAAAGAATCTAAAGAAATTGCCTAAAATAGAATAATACTATATTTTTATAGAAAATACACTTGTGGCTTCAACTTTATTCTCAACGCTTTAGAAGTTTTCCATCTATGCGAGGTTTTCTTGTGACTAAAACTTCTTGCTCTAATAATCCAATCTTGATATTTCCTTCCTACGAGAGTTTTCTTTGGGTTGCAACTTTTATTGATGAAGTTCGAGCTCTCCAAATCAGATCTTTGAAGTTTCTTCATCAAAGGATTCCTCCTTAGCTTCAATGCCATGTTTATTGCTTCAGCTATTCAGACCATTTTTTTACTTGTTCTAAACTGCCTTTTCCATGTTAATTTCACGCTAAACATGTTAATTTCACAAACATGTGAATTTCACGCTAAACCAATTTTCCATACAACATTTTTCATTCTAATAATGGAAAGGTTGGTGGTTATGCTAAGTAAATTTAAAAATCACTAACCATTAATAATTAAATAAAATCCAATAAATTTAGTCTTGATTTCCTTAATTTCTATTTATTCTTATGCTAATTCCTTCTTCTTTTTATAGGCTAATATGTAAATTAATTTCTAAAATTTCCAAAGAAAAATAAATAAGATAGACATTTTGAATGATATAGTATGTTGAGTTGTTTTTATTTTTACTTTATTATATTGTACCTATCACTACAATATTTTGTAATTTAGACCACACTAAATTAGACAACAATTAAATAAATGTGGCCTAAACATATAATAAACAATATTTTTATAAATGTTGTATAAATATCATAAAAGCTTGTGATAATAGAATTGTTGCTTTAAATTATGTGGGCAAAACTAATCAAAATATAGTCTAAAAATATAGGTGAGGTCTAAAATCAACCTGAAAAACTATTGTTTATTATGATGATTTTAAGTAACGATTTTAAAAGTATTTTCATACTAAAAACCGTTGTCTATTACCTATAGTTACACTCACCTATACCATGTCTAAAACACTATAATTTAATCTTTAGATTATGATTTTTATAATTTAGATCATAATTTTATGTCATTGTCTAAAGTGATTTTTATTGTAATGTATCCATCACTTTTCTTTAGCCCATAAAATGGATTACATGAAGAACAAACAACTCCATATTTGAAATAGCTTAGTCTTTGCATATGACAACCTAATTTTCTATTCCATAAAATGGGCACAATTAGAAAGATTAATAATTTTGGACAGTTATACATTTTTTCTATTTCCTTGTTATTAGTGAGCTATTTTCTAACCCATAAAATGGGTGCACTATTAGAAATATAATTTTATCTCTTTCCCCTTTTCGTTTTCATTGTTGAACTAATTTTGTAATCGACAAAGCGGACAACATTACAAAGACTAACATTTTAAAGTCTTTAGGCTAATTTCTTTTTTCTTTTATGTGAGTAGTGTGTTTAATTTTCTAACACGTAAAATCAATTTGGAATTAGAATGGCAAAGGGAGTGATGATAGGCATGGAGTGAACTTATTTTATGTGGGCATGACATTTGGATTTGTGGTGGGATTTTGGATAGTAGTTGGTCCTTTGATCATTTGTAGGTCATGGCGTTATGCCTATTTTCGTTTCCTTGATCATGTGTGGTTCAAACTTCAATATTTTTTCTAATGTGAGTACAATATATCTAATGTGGTGAAAAATAAAGTTATTATAAAACATGGAAGTTAATTTGAACTACTCTGTATTGCATAGTTGATCAAATTTCCAGGTAATTTATGTTTTGTTTGATTTATTTTCAAATATGAGAGTGTTATTTATTTAAATTACTAGTGGATTTGAAAGCTAAAGAATCTACATGTCCAACTTATTATGGATAAATTCTAGATAATTTAACAAATTGCAATCTATTGTTAGAAAATTTAGACAGTGTGAACTTAATTTGAACCATGTAAAACTCTTGTTGAAAAGAATTGAGGCAATATATTTAATGAGTTGCTTGGGTTTTAGATACTCAAAGGCATTCGTATTCAAATTCATAGATGGTTATAATTTCTTTCTCAATAGCAAGATTTGAAGGCATTATAAAAGACTACTTTCTTTGTCATCAGCAAGATTCAAGTACTTTGTGAACATTTAGTTTTGGATGTAGCATTTTTAACTTTATCTCTTCATTTTTTAAAATTTAGTCCATTTTATTTTAACATTTTACATATAAACAGGAGAAAAATGAGACTCTGGTATAAAGGTCTAATGACACCCATTGGAACTCTATGTTGAATATGCAAAATTGTGTTCTCTGCATTTGATAGACTTTTGATCAAAGATATGTAAAAAATTCTCATACATTGTATTAATGGGAGGAGTACTGCTTTCATTAATTGGTATTGTTAGTTTCAGTTTTCATTGTTAAAAGGTAAATGTTGAATGCCATAAATAAAAGCTTATAAAAGAAAAGTGATTCATGAAAGAGGTGGAGAGTAAAGAAAAGTAGTAATGGAAAGGAAGAAAATGTAGGATAAAATAGGTTAGTTTGCTTGATTTGTGATGTCCTCTATAATTTATACACAAAGTTTGCCTTCCTATTTTTAAGGGGCAATATCATTCAAAAGCTTTTAACACCTATGAGCCTCTTGAAGGTAAGAAACTGGTGAAAGATATTATCTTATCTTTTATCAAATGAAATTTGAACTATTTCAACCATTTTTTGTATGCAACCATTCAGCTAATTTTTTTATACTGGCATATAGCTAAATTCTGCATTGATTACCTCTAATTCTGCTAAGACTTTCAATAGTCGAATGTTCCTCATTCAACTAATTATGTAAACTGCCATTTTGACTTTGTTCGCCTTCAGTTGATCTTGTATTCAGCAAAAAATTAGTCCGATCTCGTGCTAGCTGAACAACTATGCTGAATCCTAGTGACCCAATTTCACACTAGCTGATATCAATTCTGCTGCATCTTCAATGGCTCAGTTTCACACTAGTTAACATCAGTTATGCTGAATCCTCGATAGAGAACTTCTAGAAACACATACTTTGCTATCAATTGATTTCTGAATTAAAAGAATTCAATTTTTTATCAGTTGATCTTTATTCGGACAGCTTCCTTCAGTACTTAATTTTCTTAGCTGAGCAACTCATCTTCGTAAGCTAATATCACATAGTGCAATTATATAGCACAAGTAGTGATATTATACAACCAGACTCACTATTTGAATTTGATTAAGTATCGATTTAAAATTATCTCTATAGTGGATAATCATAATAAATAAACTTCAATGTAATTGACCATTCATTCTAAATCAAATATCACACATTTAAATCTTTATAGCAAAACCTCCGATTACATACAATTTAAATTCATACTTTATCAAAATAGAGTCAAATATAAAGTAAAACAAATAATACTTTAATCAATATCAAACATAATAGAATAATGAGGTTGGGACCAAATTTATATTTTAGGAGAAAAAAAATAATACAGTCAAAATTTATATATTTAATTATTAGAACTAAATTGAACAAAATTAACGAAAATTGAGACCAAATTAAATATAAGCCACGAGATACTGTCACGTGTCACAATCCTGACTTGGTACGTGGACAACTTTTTAAAATTAAAAAAATTAAAAAAAATTAAAAACAAAAAAAAATTAAAAAACCACAGAGTGACACGTGGCAGTTATTGTTCACTTCCGTAAACGATTTAAACAGCGTCTATGTTAAAGACTTTGGCAAGTGTACCAAGTCGCGCAAGTAGTAACCGGTAAGACCGGGATATCGTTTCCCAAGAGACTCGTGTATACTAAATATTTGCGTAATTAGTGACTAATTTAAACTAATGAATAAATTCATAATTTGGGTTTTTGTATGCAATAAAGTAAATGTTTCATAAACAAGTAAAGTTGAACTTGGATATTTGAAGACTCTAGAAAATGGTAAAGACTAGAAATGCAATGGATTGATATTGTTGGAGTTAGACTTCACCTACTTCACTCTCATGTATATTAAACAATAAAATTCTTCTCCATTAATTACTAATGTCAACCCACAAGTTTACTCAAACTCTAATTCTTTAGTTGAATGAGCCTAGGTTTCCTTATTTAGAGTCAATTCCTTGAATCCCTAAATAAACAAACCCGCTTTACAAATTAGGGTTTAAGACAACTAATGGGTCAAGTTCCATTCCTAGATACAAGTTCCATTAGGTATCTTGTTCCAATTCAAGGTTTCAAGAGATATTTTCCAATACCTAATGACCCAAATATCATGCAATGAATGGGTAAAACAAAG
The DNA here is from genome assembly GCF_037176805.1 of Vigna unguiculata. Classification (NCBI taxonomy): domain Eukaryota; kingdom Viridiplantae; phylum Streptophyta; class Magnoliopsida; order Fabales; family Fabaceae; genus Vigna; species Vigna unguiculata. The sequence continues at coordinate 44,433,344 of NC_140795.1, read as the reverse complement.
CAAGCTTTAAATGCATAAACAAAGATACTAGAAATCAATGGAAGAAGCATATATACATTCAAACCATTCGAAAATACATGAAAGTTCAGTGGCTACATCTAACCCCAACAAAAATGGGTTTAGCTCTCCATTGTCATGGAGAGCTCAAGCTTACAAAATGGAAAAATGGAAGAGAAAGAGATACAAAGAGGAAGATGGAGCTGTTCCCACAAGCCCTAGCACTCCTCCAAGCTCTCCAAATCGCGTTGCTCGAGCTCCAAAATGTCCAAGATGAGTTTCCCTTCGCGAAAACAGAAGAAAAAGGGGTCACTTGACACATCAGCGAAAAAGGGCGCCTGGCGGAAGGGTCTCACCGCCAGGCGCAAGCCACCAAACAGGGGGCAATTTTTCCCGCTACCGCCCGGCGGTGACTAAGTGCCGCCAGGCGGTACTGACAGTAGCGCCTGTCTGGCGCTTGACTGGCGCGTGGCTGGCGGTCTGTTCCGCCTGGCGCTGGCTTCGCGTCGCCAGGCGCTTCCTGTTGACAATTTTCTTCTCTCTTTGCTGTTCCGGGTCACTCATTAGTCTGAATTTTTGGAATAAAGCTTCCCATCTACAAAAAAGACACAAAAATGGGGATTAGTGGTATAATTAGATCAATGTAACCCACAATGTATTTATTTACAAAAGTAAGGTAAAATTGAGGATTAAGTAGGTTAAAAGCTTTGGAAGAGATGATTTTGCTAATGAAATATAGCTTGGATAATGGTAAAAATTAACATTATCAACTCCCCCAAACTTAAAACCTTGCTTGTCCTCAGGCAAAAAGGTAACTTGGCCTAGATGAACAACACAATTGCAATGATCTAGCAAATCAAGAAAACAAATGTCAATTGTGCCTGCTCTTATTTGAAAGATTGTGTAGCACATGTGTTTCATTAGCAAGGCAAACTAAAGCTATGGTGTTCACAAAACAAAAATATCACAAGTGCATGCAAGAGTTTATAAGGGATCAACAATCATGGCAAAATGTTTCCTTGATCAATGGGAACCACTTCTCACAAGAACAAGTGTTTCACTCAAGCCCACTAGTGTATGGATATAAACAACATTCTCTCTACCATCACAATGTCACACAATTTAACTTTGCTTTTTGTTCAAAATGTCTAAGACTTTCACAAGCATGCTATCATCACAAGGTCTTTTATGGCTTGTATCGTGGCTAGGCTAAGAAGGAAATTTGGTTTTTCAGGATAACAAAAGTACCTTGAGCTAAGAGAGCAACTAATCAAATCATGAAAGTATTTTTCTCCCTTCTCTATTGAACCAATGAAACCAATTCCCAACCTGCTTTCACCAATTTCCTTTTCTTTTCTTTTTCTCTTTTTTTTTTTTTTTTATGAATTGAATGAACCAAAAACTTTACAAATTTTCTCATGCTCCCTTGCATTAGCAATAATTCCCCCAAACTTGAACCATACTCATGACTAACAATCATTTGCTCTCTCAAGCTCAAAGTAAGGTAGTCAATATCTTCACTATGCTCAAGGTTCAAGGAATGGTACATATTATCTTTAAGGCTCAAATAAGACTCAAAGGATTTGCACAAGAAATCAACTTAAAAAGGATTGGCTCAATTATGTAAAGAAAAAGAAAGATGGCCTTGATCACCTATAGCATGCAAGTAAATGAATAACAATTGAACTCAAGCAAAGTCAATTATGAGTTCACAGTGATAGCATTCACACAAATCAACTCTGGGGCACAACCTCTCACAGGGTATTTGGGTTCCACAATTGTCAACATATGCCAAAATCATTAATCACAATTAAACTCAAGCATCACAATATCAAAATGAGAACAACCACAAGCTCATGCTCACAAGCCAATTCAACATCATTTCATAAAAAGCACAAAAGATGATCTTGAAAAGTACTAATTCAACGCAAAAGATTAGTTCACCACAACCAAGTCACAAAGTTCTACACTAAGCTAAAAGTTCAATACTATCAAAAGAAAGTTAAGACTAAAAACTAAAAGCATAAAATAAATCAGGACTATCAACAAAACAAGTCCTGCTAAATGTGAATCACTCTCTCCAAATGCTCAGGCGTCATCCTCGCCCTCTTCGTCTAGATCTTCCTCCTCATCCTCTGCAGCAGCTGAGGCTCCACCTCCTCCAGTAGTAGTGGCCTGGGCCCCAGGCCAAGCAACAGTGGCAGCAAATTCCTCAGCTGATGGGGTGTGCAACTCAGGAATAGTTAGGGAGATGCCCCTAAGCATGTCAGCATTGGCCATCCCCATCCTGTATAAGGCCTGCATCTGGGGTTCCAGGAGCTGAAGGTGATCGAGCTTGGCCTCCAAAGCCTGCAACCGCATGTCAATGGTGGGAGTTGCCTCGGGCTCGGGCTCTGGCTCAGCTTCTGGCTGTGGCTGATGGCGCCTCCTGGGTCTGGGAGCAACTGAGCAGAACCTCTGAAAATATGAAAAGTCCAGGTCCTGCGTTGCTTTCTCCAACGGGGGTACAAAAATATCCACCCCTACCAGGCTGCAAAGATGGGTGATGAGAGAGGGATGGCCAAGAGCGGCCTTGCCAGCGGCGTTAGCACACCGGTGGATCTCATTGGCAATGAACTGCCCTACATCCATCACCCGACCTGTCAGGATGGTATACAGAATGGTGGCGCGTCCCTCCGTAAGATCAGACACATGGGAGCACGGGGAGATGTTGGCGTGCACAAATGCTGACCAGAAGCGGGCCAAGGGGTGAAGGGAACCTCTCTGAATCGTACCCCTGTGAAATCCTTCACCCGCCAAGCAGAGTGCTTGGAGCAGCTCTCCAGGCGCCACGCCCTCATCTTCCAACACTGAAAACTGGCACTCCACATCATTAGCCAGCTGGGTGCCCAAGAACTCGTTGATCGTGTCAGCATCAAAGGGCACCCTTTTCCCCCGCACATAACTGAGAAAAGTGGGGGCTGCGGAGGTGGTAACCTTGGCATTAGCATAAAATTCCTTCACCAAGGTTACACTAAAGGTGCTAGGATAGCTACCCAGCCTTTCCCAGCCACGCCTGATCAACTCCAGCTGAAATTCGTTGACCTCCCCAGGCTTAAGAATCACTTTCCTCTCTGCCACCAACTTTCGTTGCATGACCACTTGGAAGCGGTCCTCATTATCCTTTGTGAGAAAGTGATGAGAGTAAATTCTCTCCTTTCGCTTTTGCCCTTTCGAAGGGTTCCCAACGGAGGTCTTCATTCTTTTGGGATTTGAGGAGGATGCCATCTGCAAAATAAACATTGGTACAAAGAGGCAATTTAGAGTTAGCATTGAAGTGAGAGATTCAATCAAAAAGAGAGTTAATTGCATCTAAAGACTAAACTAGAACAACAAAATGTCAAGTCATTCATATGCAAAAACTCTTGTAGCATTGGTGCCTCACAACCCAAGCTACAATCACAAGAAAATCAAAGAAAGAGGCAAAAACAGGGGCCACCGCCTGGCCCCTCCAAAACTGCCGCCAGGCGCCAGCTTGCAACAGTGAGCACTGCTAGGCGCCACCGCCTGGCGGTAAAACAGGCCAAAATGGCCACCGCCAGGCGGCACAAAACAGGACAGCGAAGGATTGTGGGGAAACGCAGCCCAGACAGCACAGGAACCATTACAATGGCAGCACAAGAGTACAGTAAATCAGGAAATGTAAACACATACATCAGCAACAACAAGGAGAATCAAAGCAAAGTAAACCCTAAACTAATGCATCAACAATGGAGTTATTAAGCAAAAGAAACATGACAGTGCGAAAATGTAATGAACAAGACAACATTACTTGGGTGGAATGCAAGAAGTGTTGGTGGGATGAGAGTGCAGAGTGGTTTGTGCGTGGAGAGGGACAGATTCGCGATCGCCTGGCGAGAGTATGGCTGGAAGTGGAGTGGGAGTGAGATTAGGGCGCGAGAGTGGGTTCAATTGGGGGTTAGGATTTGTGAATTTAAGAGAGGATTGGGGTTTGAAGTTAGGGTTTGGAGATTAGAGAGGTAGGGTTTGGTAAGTGTGAGAGTGGGGAAGACAACGGCGCCAGGCGAGAGAGAACTTAGGGTAAGTGAATGGGCCAGGTCGAAAACACACTTAAAAAGGTCCAGTAGTGCTGACGCAGTGGTACCGCCTGGCGGTAGGTCACGAGCCGCCAGGCGGTATACCAGTAAAATGACCCAGGACCAATTTTGCTGGTGTGGCGCCAGGCGGGTGAGAGGGAGCCGCCAGGCGGTTGGATCCTGGAATGCTTCCAGTGGCTGATTTTACAGATGGCGCCTGGCGGGAGGGAGTGAACCGCCAGGCGGTTAAGCTGCAGGAGTGGATTTTTTTGTGTTTTTGGGTTATGATTGGGTTGGCTTCAACTCTATTGTGCTCCCACCAACCTTTCACTCTTGCACACATACTTTTTCAAGCTTTTCCAACTTTAAAACAAGCATTCACACTCAAGCAAAAACATTTAATTCACATAACACATGCACACTTAATTTAAAACACAAATTCACTACACAAGCTATGCTACTACTATTTTCACAAACAACCAATTTTAAACTACCACATTCTATGATGCACAAAAGTTGAACACAATCACATGCTATCACATCCTAAAACTAACTATGCATGAAGACTATGCTTCCACAAATTCACAAATGCATGCAACAAAATTAGCACAAAGTTCAAACATCAATTCAAACACAACAATCTATGCTAACACACTTCACACATGCATAAAAACACAAAGCTATCTTAAAAACGAAAATTAAAAGCTAGAATGAGTTTAGAGCACTGGGTTGCCTCCCAGAAAGCGCTTGTTTAACGTCACGAGCCTGACGGGTAAGGACTCTAGGCTTCACTGAGGTGCATGACAGTGGTCATCCTCAAAACTTCACCACCCAAATAAGGCTTGAGCCTTTGGCCGTTCACTACCCAACTCCTTTGTGAGGAAGGGTCTTCAATTTCAATTGCCCCATAAGCTTTCACCTCTTTGATGGTAAATGGGCCTGACCACTTGGATTTCAACTTCCCTGGGAATAATTTGAATCTTGAGTTGAACAGAAGCACTTGTTGACCGGGTTTGAAATCCCTTTTTACCAACTTCCTATCATGGTAGGCCTTCACTTTCTCTTTATAGCTCTTGGAGGACTCATAGGCATTGAGTCGCATCTCTCCCAACTCATGGAGTTGTAGCTTCCTCTTCTCCCCTGACAAGGATGGATCAAAATTCAAGAACTTCATGGCCCAATAGGCCTTGTGTTCCAACTCCACCGGTAGATGACAAGCCTTCCCATATACCAATTGGAATGGAGTCAACCCAATTGGAGTCTTGAATGCAGTCCTATAGGCCCACAGAGCATCGTCTAACTTAATAGACCAATCCTTTCTTGAGGAAGAAGTTGTCTTCTCAAGGATCCTCTTAATTTCTCTATTTGACACCTCTGCTTGTCCATTTGACTGAGGATGGTAGGGAGAGGCAACTCTGTGTCTGACATTGTAGTGCTCCAAGACTTTCTTCAACTGAGTGTTGCAAAAGTGAGAACCTCCATCACTTATCAAGACTCTTGGGACACCAAATCTGGAGAATATGTTCTTCTTGAGAAACTTGATGACTGTCTTAGCATCATTGGTGGGTGTGGCAATAGCTTCCACCCATTTGCTGACATAATCCACAGCCAACAAGATGTACTCCTTAGAAAATGAGGAAGGCAAGGGGCCAATGAAGTCAATACCCCAACAGTCGAACACTTCAACCTCCAGTATGTTCTGCAAAGGCATTTCATTCCTTTTTGAGATACTCCCTGTTCTTTGGCACTTGTCACAGTGTTTCACATGTGCATGAGAATCCTTGAAAATGCTCGGCCAATAGAACCCAGATTGTAGAACCTTTGCAGCTGTTCTTTCTCCACTGTAGTGTCCTCCATAGGGTGAATTGTGGCAGTGCCACAAGATATCTCTTGCCTCCTCTTCAGACACACATCTCCTCAACAGATTGTCTGCCCCAATCTTGAAAAGATGAGGATCATCCCACACATAGTATTTTGCTTCCCTGAACAGCTTCTGTTGCTGATGCCAACTCATATCCTCAGGAACAATTTGAGCAGCCTTAAAGTTTGCCATTTCTGCAAACCAAGGTCTATTAGATACTAGGAGCAGCTTTTCATCAGGGAATTCTTCTAACACTTCCTGCTCCAGTGTGGTCACCTCTTCATTCACCAGTCTTGACAGATGGTCTGCCACTTGATTTTCACAACCCTTCTTATCTTTAATCTCAAGATCAAATTCCTGCAACAACAAAATCCACCTAATGAGTCTAGGTTTAGAATCAGGTTTAGTAAGCAAGTATTTGATTGCAGCATGATCAGTGTAAACCACTACTTTAGAACCAATGAGATAAGAACGAAATTTTTCCAAGGCATACACTATTGCTAGTAACTCCTTTTCAGTAGTTGCATAATTCACTTGATGTTCATTAAGGACTTTACTAGCATAGTGTATGGAATGAAAAATTTTATTCTTTCTCTGCCCCAAAACAGCCCCAACCGCATAATCACTTGCATCACACATAAGTTCAAAATCAAGTTCCCAATTAGGTGCAATGATTATGGGTGCGGAGACTAGGCTGGTTTTCAAAAGATTGAAAGCATTTAAACATTCAGCATCAAAATTAAAGGAAATATCCTTATTGAGCAAGTTGCTCAATGGCTTGGCTATCTTGGAGAAATCCTTGATGAAGCGTCGGTAGAAACCCGCATGTCCAAGAAAGCTCCGGATTCCCTTCACATTTGTTGGTGGTGGGAGTTTCTCAATGACATCCACCTTTGCTTTGTCCACTTCAATGCCCTTGGAAGATATTTTGTGGCCCAAGACAATCCCTTCAGTCACCATGAAATGGCATTTCTCCCAATTGAGAATGAGATTGGTTTCAACACATCTCTTGAGCACAACTTCCAGATTTGCCAAGCAAAGATCGAATGAACTTCCAAACACCGAGAAGTCATCCATGAAGACCTCTATGCACTTCTCCACAAGGTCGGAGAAAATAGCCAACATGCATCGTTGAAACGTGGCTGGTGCATTACAAAGCCCAAATGGCATCTTTCTGTAGGCATAGATACCAAAAGGGCAAGTGAAGGCGGTCTTCTCTTGGTCTTTAGGGTCTACCACAATCTGGTTATAACCAGAATAGCCATCCAAAAAGCAATAGAAAGCTTGACCCGCCAGTCTCTCTAACATTTGATCCATGAAAGGAAGGGGGAAGTGATCCTTCCTTGTGGCCTTGTTCAGCTTCCTGTAGTCTATGCACATCCTCCAGCCGGTCACGGTTCGTGTGGGTATCAACTCATTCTTGTCATTACGAACCACTGTCATGCCACCCTTCTTGGGAACCACTTGCACTGGACTCACCCATGCACTATCAGAGATTGGGTAGATAATCCCAGCATCTAGGAGTTTCAATACCTCCTTTCTCACCTCCTCTTTCATCACAGGATTCAACCTTCTCTGAGGTTGTGCCACTGGCTTGAAATCCTCCTCCATGAAGATTCTATGCATACAGTAGGAGGGACTGATTCCCTTCAGATCAGATATGGACCAACAAATGGCTCCTGAGTTGACTTTTAACACCTCAATCAACTTTTCTTCTTCTGAGGGTGATAAGGAGCTACTGATAATCACAGGTTTGTTGCTACCCCCTTCAAGAAACACATACTTCAAATGTTGGGGCAACATCTTCAACTCCACTTGTGGCTCTGTGACTTCATTCTCACCCTTCAAGTCTTCCATCTTCGCCTCATGAGGAGGGATTTCCTTCAAAGCGTCAAGATTGGCTAAGCACTCATCAATCTCTTTCTCCTCCTCATCATTGAGAGTCTCAAAGGCATCAAGCAGAGCTTTCTCTAGAGGAGATGAGGCATGTAAATCTTTCTTGGAGCTCATGAGCACCTCATCAAGCATATCAACTCTGAAGCATCCTCCAATATCTTTTGGGTGAGACATGGCTTCAAAGACATTGAAGTTCACTTCTTCATCTTGAACTCTCACTGTGAGTTTGCCATCATCAACATCAATTAGCACTCTTGCAGTCTTCATAAATGGCCTCCCCAATATGAGAGGAACTTCAACATCCTCCTCCATCTCCATTATAACAAAGTCCACTGGGAATAGGAACTTGTCAACTTTAACTAGCACATCCTCCACTACTCCGTGAGGGTACTTGATTGACCTATCCGCCAGTTGCAATGTCATTCGAGTGGGCTTGATTTCTAACTCCCTAATCTTCTTAAGCATAGAAAGAGGCATCAAGTTGATGCTAGCACCCAAATCAAGTAAGGCCTTCCCCACAGCTAGGCTCCCAATTGTGACTGGAAGTGTAAAGCTGCCAGGATCCTTAAACTTTGGAGGCAACATCTTCTGAATGATAGCACTGCATCCAGCCTCTAGTTCTATGGTTTCCTCTTCAATAAATCTTCTCTTCTTTGTGAGGATTTCCTTCATAAACTTTGCATAGGTTGGCATTTGCTCCAAGGCTTCTGAGAAGGGAATATTGATTTGAAGCCTCTTGAAAATGTCCAGAAACCTTGCAAATTGCCTTTCTTTGTCTTTCTTTGAAGGCTTGAGAGGATATGGGAGAATTTTCACTGGTGGTGGTTTTAATGCCACTTCCTTCTTTTTCTCATTTTCTCTATTTTCAATTTTATTCTCTTCCTCTTCTACAACAATTTCCTCGTCTATCTCTTCCTCATCTTTTTCTTCTCCTTTATCATTGGGCTTGGCTTTAGCTTCATCACTTCCTTTAGCATTCAACCCCACTTCTTTACCACTTCTTGTGACCACCGCTTTGCATTGCTCTTTGGGATTGGCTTCGGTGTTGGCGGAAAATGAACTACTTTGTTGATTCGCCACTTGCTTGGCCAATTGCCCCACTTGCACCTCCAAGTTTTTAATTGAGGCATCGGTGTTCTTCTGATTCTGAATTGACATTTGCATGAATTGCTGCATCATGTCTTCAAGCTTGGATGTTCTATCAGACAAAGAAGGATGTTGGTAAGTTTGTTGATGTGGGGGCCTATTGGAAGGTCCAGCTTGGCCCATGCTTTGATGAGGTCTCCATCCTTGGTTATAGTTCCCTGGTCGGCCTTGATTGCCCATATAACTAACTTCCTCTTGAGATGTGCTTAGCATAGCACATTGCCCATTAGTATGGTTCCCTCCACATAACTCACAACTTTGCACTTGTTGGAGTTGAGCTACAGAGGCATTTTGAAGCTCTTGAGGAAGTTGTGACAGTTTCTTCATCAGGGTCTCCAGCTGCTGAGTCATAATCTTGTTTTGAGCCAATAGAGCATCTTGAGATTGCAGCTCTAGAATACCCTTCTTTTGAGAATGGGCTCTCTCAGTATAGGCTTCATTATCATTAGCTGCCATATTCTCTATTAACTCATAAGCTTCCTCTGGCGTCTTCCACTTGATACTCCCACCAGCAGAGGTATCCAACATAAGCTTTGACTGGGATTTAAGACCTGCCAAGAAAAGAGTAAGCTGTGTAGGTTGATCAAACCCATGAATGGGGGTCTTCCTCAGCAGTCCCTTGAATCTATCCCATGCTTGGCCCAAGGACTCATCCATATCTTGTTGAAATGCCGAGATTTCCTGCTTTCCCTTATTAACCTTGGACTGGGGAAAATATTTGCTCAAGAACTTTGCAACCACATCATCCCAGTTGGTGAGGCTATTTTCAGGAAAAGAATTCAACCAGGCTTTTGCAGGTCCTGCTAGTGAGAATGGAAAGAGACTCAGTCGTATGGCTTCATCAGGAACTTGATGGATCTTCACAGTATTGCATATCTCCAAGAATGTGGCCAGATGAGTGTAGGGATTCTCATGAGACAGGCCATTGAACTGATTACTCTGCACCAGATGAATAAGAGCTGGCTTCATCTCCATGTTGGTGGCATTGACAGTTGGCCTAGCAATACTGTTGAAGTTGATATGGCCTGTGAACGCTGCATAATCTTCCAAAGTGCGTCTTTCACGACCTCTACCATCACCATGAGGATTATCTGCCATTTCTTCTTCTGGAAAAGGATCAGGATTCTGAGAAGTAGACGGAAGAGTGTCTGAATCAGAAGAGTGATGGGCAACTTGTTGTGCTTGAGCTCGTCTTCTCCTTGTGGCACTATTGTTTCTGCGGGCAGTTTTCTCTATCTCGAGATCAACAAGGAGTGGTTCTGAAGATGCAGTCCTCCTTGTACGGATCCTACCCTGCATAAACTATAGAGCAACAACAAAAACAAGCTCGAACTACAAGTTAGCCAAAAAATAATGTGCGTATATAAGTAAACAAAAATAGTAAATATGCACAAAAGAATTTAAGTCTAAATAAGTCAGAAATCACACAAAAGTCTAGTATTAGACACGGGTCCCCGGCAACGGCGCCAAAAACTTGTTAAGACTTTGGCAAGTGTACCAAGTCGCGCAAGTAGTAACCGGTAAGACCGGGATATCGTTTCCCAAGAGACTCGTGTATACTAAATATTTGCGTAATTAGTGACTAATTTAAACTAATGAATAAATTCATAATTTGGGTTTTTGTATGCAATAAAGTAAATGTTTCATAAACAAGTAAAGTTGAACTTGGATATTTGAAGACTCTAGAAAATGGTAAAGACTAGAAATGCAATGGATTGATATTGTTGGAGTTAGACTTCACCTACTTCACTCTCATGTATATTAAACAATAAAACTCTTCTCCATTAATTACTAATGTCAACCCACAAGTTTACTCAAACTCTAATTCTTTAGTTGAATGAGCCTAGGTTTCCTTATTTAGAGTCAATTCCTTGAATCCCTAAATAAACAAACCCGCTTTACAAATTAGGGTTTAAGACAACTAATGGGTCAAGTTCCATTCCTAGATACAAGTTCCATTAGGTATCTTGTTCCAATTCAAGGTTTCAAGAGATATTTTCCAATACCTAATGACCCAAATATCATGCAATGAATGGGTAAAACAAAGCAAGCTTTAAATGCATAAACAAAGATACTAGAAATCAATGGAAGAAGCATATATACATTCAAACCATTCGAAAATACATGAAAGTTCAGTGGCTACATCTAACCCCAACAAAAATGGGTTTAGCTCTCCATTGTCATGGAGAGCTCAAGCTTACAAAATGGAAAAATGGAAGAGAAAGAGATACAAAGAGGAAGATGGAGCTGTTCCCACAAGCCCTAGCACTCCTCCAAGCTCTCCAAATCGCGTTGCTCGAGCTCCAAAATGTCCAAGATGAGTTTCCCTTCGCGAAAACAGAAGAAAAAGGGGTCACTTGACACATCAGCGAAAAAGGGCGCCTGGCGGAAGGGTCTCACCGCCAGGCGCAAGCCACCAAACAGGGGGCAATTTTTCCCGCTACCGCCCGGCGGTGACTAAGTGCCGCTAGGCGGTACTGACAGTAGCGCCTGTCTGGCGCTTGACTGGCGCGTGGCTGGCGGTCTGTTCCGCCTGGCGCTGGCTTCGCGTCGCCAGGCGCTTCCTGTTGACAATTTTCTTCTCTCTTTGCTGTTCCGGGTCACTCATTAGTCTGAATTTTTGGAATAAAGCTTCCCATCTACAAAAAAAGACACAAAAATGGGGATTAGTGGTATAATTAGATCAATGTAACCCACAATGTATTTATTTACAAAAGTAAGGTAAAATTGAGGATTAAGTAGGTTAAAAGCTTTGGAAGAGATGATTTTGCTAATGAAATATAGCTTGGATAATGGTAAAAATTAACATTATCAGTCTACAAAAAGGATCAAATTGAACACAAATTACAAAAATTAAGACCATTTTAAACATTTCAAAAAAATAGGACTAAAGGAAACAAAACTCACGAAAATTAGGACCAAAAAGGTATTTAAACCGATAAATATTAATATTGAAAATCATCTATCTTCATCAATTATACTTTTACGGCTTTATCAAATAACAGATCAATCATTCATTGCTACTAAAAGTTCTAAATAGATCTAAATCAATTCATTAGGTTTAGACCATAAGGATCTCAAGCACAATATTGATCTTTCAAACATTGATGCATAAACCTTTGTTTTAAGTGCAAGACTTTTAACTCAAATAAAACATTTAAATATACTCCTAGCATTTAAACAAATTAGATGAGTTAGTTGGACTTTAGATTGAAGATCAACTTTCCAACTCAATCCAAATCAGTTAAATAAGATGAATTATCAATTCATCCAAACATAAGTGCACAAACCAAATCATTAAGAAAGAATAACAACAATATCATAGATAAAATAGTAGTAGTACATAGAACCATAATAGATTACATCCAATTTTAATACAAGAGAGTTTACATATGTTGATGACCTTCCTAACAAGCATATGGAATAGTTGTTTCCCTCTCATACTTTCCTAAGATATTACAATAAGTTTAGAGAGAAATCCTAAGAAAAGAATCTAAAGAAATTGCATAAAATAGAATAATACTACATTTTTATACAAAATACACTTGAGGCTTCAACTTTATTCTCAACGCTTTAGAAGCAAGTTCTTTTCTATGCAAGGTTTTCTTGTAACTAAAACTTCTTGCTCTGATAATCCAACCTCGAGATCTCCTTCCTACGAGAGTTTTCCAAATCCGATCTTTGAAGTTTCTTCATCAAAAGATTTGTCCTTGACTTCAATGCCATGTTTGTTGCTTCGGCTATTCAGACCATTTTTTTTACTTGTTCTAAACCGCCTTTTCCTTGTTAATTTCACAAACATGTGAATTTCACGCTAAACCAATTTTCCATACAACATTTTTCATTCTAATAATGGAAAGGTTGGTGGTTATGCTAAGTAAATTTAAAAATCACTAACCATTAATAATTAAATAAAATCCAATAAATTTAGTCTTGATTTCCTTAATTTCTATTTATTCTTATGCTAATTCCTTCTTATTTTTATAGGCTAATATGTAAATTAATTTCTAAAATTTCCAAAGAAAAATAAATAAGATAGACATTTTGAATGATAGTATGTTGAGTTGTTTTTATGTTTACTTTATTATATTGTACCTATCCATCACTTTGCTTTAGCCCATAAAATGGATTACATAAGGAACAAACAACTCCATATTTGAAATAGCTTAGTCTTTGCATATGACAACCTAATTTTCTATTCCATAAAATGGGCACAATTAGAATGATTAATAATTTTGGACAGTTATACATTTTTTCTATTTCCTTGTTATTAGTGAGCTATTTTCTAACCCATAAAATGGGTGCACTATTAGAAATATCAACAACTCAAAGCGTCTCTATCAATTTTATCTCTTTCCCCTTTTCATTTTCATTGATGAACTAATTTTGTAATGGACAAAGCGGACAACATTACAAAGACTAACATTTAAAGTCTTTAGGCTAATTTCTTTTTTCTTTTATGTGAGTACTGCGCTTAATTTTCTAACAACTAAAATGAATTTGGAATTAGAGCACACGTAAATAATCTTAATCTACTTATACTATAATACCAAAAAAAAAAGATTTTTTTTTAATAGAGAAGAATGATTTTTTTGTAAACATGCAAATAGTGACAAAACCCTCTCTGACCTGGGATATATTTCTATGAAAGACTAAGTTTAATTAAGTCTTATACTTTGTTTTTATTTCTTTCTTTCAATCTGATCTCATTCATCTGCATTATTCTTATTTGTTTCAGGGAGCAATCAGTTCCGTGATTGAAGAGAGTTCTAAAAGAATTTAACACAATTTTAAGATCAGACAATAACTTCATTTTTGTAATGATATCTTAGCTGCATGCTCTTGTATTCTCCAAAAAAATTTCAACTTTAAGATTTTAATTTATCCAAACATTAAAAATAACACAATTTCATTTTTGTTACAAAATTATCAAACCCCAGTAGATTATCAAGCTTAGAAACTCTGTGAAGGGCGTGTAACAAATTTACTGTCAATTATCTTTATTTTGAATAACATATAGAAGTTAGTTTTTTTTTTTTTTTAACTAATTATCTATTGAGATTGGATTAAATAAAAGCTAGAATTAAGTTAATGATGCAGAACTTTTGTTATTTACTTTAACACAAGATTTCGTCTTGGAACGCCAAAAAAGTATTGGGAAGTAGAATATTAAAATAATTAACGCTAAAACTATTCTGATTAAATTTAATTTCAACTATATATATATTAAATGTAAGATCAGAGTTTATTTCTTTCTTTCACACTTTCATCTGACACTTGTTCATGTCTCCGTATATCATCAAATTAAAATTCAAATATTTTATCTTGTTACCCAACACAAATAAAATTGGAGGTCTTCTCCTTTCAAATAGAAAATTGTATGAAATGTTTTTTTACGTAATAAAAGTTTGATGATTAAAGTTTTTAAAATGGAGATTATGGCGATGAGGGACAAATAATATTTTTTGAAAGAAAAAAAACACTCTTTCTGAAGGTCGTTATATTTTATTTTTTGCGTGAAATGGAACATCTGTGAAAAATAGATAGAAACTTTTAAAAAGAATAATCATAGTAAACCACAAATGTAAAATTTACACATGCACTTTACGCAATTAACTTTATCAAAACAATTGATAATGAAAACAAAAAGTTGCATAAAAGAAGAAAAAAAAATCTTCACAGGTTAGGGTTTTTTGTGACTTGTATATTTATTCTCCTTTGCTACAGCTTAACATAAGAAAAAAAGTTCAAATGTGATGGCTAAGACTGAGTCAAACACTGAATCGGATATTTATTATAGTCAAGCTCTTTCAAATTGATAAAAAGAATTGACTGTTTATAAAGAGTCTTTAAAATATATAGATTTTAGTATTAATTTTAAACAATAATTTTTTGTTGTCTTTTAATTAGAAGAAATCAAGTTAAATAAAGTAATCAGAGGCGGAGTTTTTTGGGTAGGGACCTGGCCACCCAAATTTTAATTTTATATATATATATATATATATATATATATATATATATATATATATATATATATAATATAAAAATATATTTGAAATTTATTAAATTTTAAATTGTAAGTAACATATATTAGAAATTAATAAAAGTTAAGTGTTTTATTTCTTTTATTTAAACATAACATTTAATGTAAAAACATAATAAAATATAAAATTAAATATAATAAAAAATAAAAATATTCAGGTTTAATTTTTTTTTCCTATTTTTATTTAAAAATTGACATTAGTTAATTACACCTAAAAAGTAAATCATTAGCAAATCATCCATATTAAGAGTCTCAATTTTAATGAAAAGATAATTTATTTGTTTCGAGGAATTTAACGAGATCTATTGTAAAAGACCGAATTACATCAGTTTTTCAAAAGACTAAATTGAGACTAAAAAAAATTAGAGGACCAACTTAACATTTTTAAACGAAAACATGAATCAAAAGAGTAATTAAACAAAATACTTATTAACATAATTTTTATTTTCTTTTCATTGTCTTTTTAGTTTTTCACAAATTGTAATAATCTCTCATTCTCATATGTCTTCCTTTTGTTTTTAAAGAAAAAAAAGTTATACATAAACTCATTATATTTCTCATTTATCATCTTCATTTCCCGTCTCTTGTCTTACTTGATAATGAAAATATTATTTTTTATCTCATGAGCTTTTTGTATATTCTTTTTTTTATAAAAATAAAAAAATAATAGTGTATTATGTGTTAATAATAATGAATATATATATTTTTTTAATAATTATGTGTCAATTTTTTATTAGATTATGATCAATTATTTTTTAGTATTATTTACAAAAAAGGTATATTAATAAAGAATGAGAGAATAAATTAATCGTTTAAGAATGATGAAAAGGAAATTATTGACTAAAAAAAGATAGATTCTACTTCTTCACATATTTTGAAGCATTATACTAATGATAAAAAATGTTCAGTTAGAGAAGTCATTTTTTGAAGCATTATACTAATGATTGAATCTAATAATCTCAAAATTATATTACTTTAGCCCCTCCGACACTTCTGATCAAGATCCGCCACCGAAAATAATAACATCAAAAGTGATTTAAGAAATTAGTTAATTATAAAATTGTTTTAATCAGTGCGAGAGGTTTTGAGTTCAACTATCTCGCTAACAAAAATTAATAACTAATAATTGTCGATAAAAAAAAATTGATCGAATAAAGTTAACTTGTTTAAATATATGATTGTCGTTTATTTCTTTCACACATTTTTAAATAATTGATTAGATGAGGAAAATAAATAGCTGGATCTTTAAAATAGTTTAGATTTTATGACTTATGGTTGGTGTCGTAATTTTGTAATCCATAAAATGAATAAGACTTTAAAAGTCTTTTGATTTGATTGTCTGCATTTCCTTTTCTCACCATGTCCCAATTTCATAACTCATAAAATGGGTTGGACTACTTCATTTTTTTTCTTCTTTCTATTGTTTTTAGTGTGCTTAATTTTCTAACTTATAATATGGAGGAGGAATAAGAAATCCATGTAAACTAAAAACACATATAAAGTGTAGAAAAGAGTTAATAAAACATTACTTTAATTAAATATAACTTTTGGTGTCTGTTTAAATACGATAAACAAAATCATTCCTTCAAATGAAAAGAATGAAAAGCAAGAAAAGGAGTGGAAGAAGAATATTGAAAACCAAATGACAAAAAGACAGAGACTTTTGAATGCCAACATTTTGTGTAGACTTACAATTCAAACAATCCTTTCATACTTTTTTAGCACCTAAATTACAATTACGTTGCTTCTCGTCCTTTAAATTGATTCTAAGATTTTAGTGTATAAAATTTAAATTGTTAAATAGATAGCGTATAACTGAATAATTGTTAACTTGTTTAAATATATGATTCTCGTTTATTTCTGTACATTTTTCATATATTAGATTACATGACGAAAATAAATAAGTGGATCTTTAAGATAGGTTTGATTTTATGATTTATGTGTGGTGCGTAATTTTATAACCCATATAATGGATAGGACTGTAAAAGTCTCTTGATTTCATTTTCGGAATTTCCTTGTCACGATGTCCTAATTGAAATAAACAGCATAATACCTACGAAAATGGAAATAATGAAAAGCAAGAAAAGGAGTGGAAGAAGAATATTGAAAACCAAATGACAAAAAGACATAGACTTTTAAATGCCAACATTTTGTGTAGACTTACAATTCAAACAATCCTTTCATACTTTTTTTAGCACCTAAAATTACGTTGCTTCTGCTCCTTTAAATTGATACTTTTAAAAAGAATATGTTTCTATGAAAGACTAAGTTTAATTAAGTCTTTGCAATACTTTGTTTTCATTTCTTTCTTTCAATATGATGTCATTCATCTGCGATACTTTTATTTGTTTCAGTTCCGTGATTGAAGGGAATTCTAAAAGAATTTAACACAATTTTAAGATGAGACGATACATTAATTTTTGCAATGATGTCGTAGCTTCATGCTCTTGTATTCTTCCAAAAAATTTCAGTTTTAAGATTTTAATTGATCCAAACATTAAAAATAACACAATTTCAAAGCACCCCAAAGCATTTTTCCTGTACCCAAAACTTTTTTTATTTTCAATTTTGTCCAAACTAAAAGTTAAATCAAAAAAGAGAAAAAGCAGTAAAAAAATTCTTACCTGCACTACACCCCCTCACCCCTGCATAGCCAGTGAATCTCTGCACCCTCAAAGATTCTTTGATTCTTTGACCTAAAAAACACATTTAAAAGAGGTTCTCTTTTATCCGCTTCCTCCTCCCTCCTTCTTTGCCTCCTTCTTTGCCTTCATTTCTTGGAGAAGATCGAGCAGCAGTAGCAAGCACCAACTCGCAAGCACCAACCCGAGTCCGTGACGACACGAGAGCCACCCTTCCTGCAGTTAATCCATGCACTCTTCTTCCAGTTAAGTTTTCTCAATGAACCTATATCTGTATCTATTTATATATATGTTTTGTAATCATTCCATCTGTGCGAAAATGGGTATGAAATTATTTTGTGTTATGAAACGGAATACAACGTTTAATCAATTCACATTCAAAAACTCAAATTGAAAACTGATTGCACGGTGATATTCAAAACTGATTGCATGATTCACATTAAAAAATTCACCAATCACACAATATACACTCACTCACACCACTGCAGCCACTCACCTACACACTAAATCCACATTCAATACCAACACACTAAATCCACAATCAACACGCACATAAACACATAAACAGCATTATTCTATTTCATAAAGAAAACAAAAGATTAATAAAACATAAGAACCCTTCATTTAGAAATTTCAAAAACTGCATTTAAAAATTACACAAACGGAATACCTGATCCGTTTCAGAAATATATGAAACGGATCCCAAAATCTGTTTGGGAAAAAACACATGAAACTTGATGAAATGGCTTTTGGAATCCGTTTCATACTTTTTTGAAATGGATCACGTATTCCGTTTTTTGAAAAAATTTAAAAATTTGTGAAACGAAATACGAATTCCATTTCAGAAAAGTATGAAACGGATTCCAAATTCCGTTTCAAAAAAAAATGGAAACTTTATGAAACGGATTCTGTAATCTGTTACATACTTTTCTGAAACGGAATTCGTATTCTGTTTCACAAATTTTTAAATTTTTCCAGGAGACGAAATACGTGATCCGTTTCAAAAAGGTGTAAAACGGATTCCAGAATCCGTTTCATAAAGTTTCCATGTTTTTTTTAGAAACGGAATTTGGAATCAGTTTCATACTTTTTAGAACGGAATATGAATTCCGTTTCACAGAATAAACAGGAAAAAAAAGTAAAACTAATATTAACATTCCAACTCCGAAAAGGCTAACCTGGAGAAAAGATAAGAGGAGAGAATGGAGGACTTCAAGCACAGGGAACTCACAGTACCACCTTCAAGCACAGAACCTTCAAGCACAAAAGGACAATGACAGAGTATAAAGAAGAGAGCTTTCAAAAATAAAATGAATGAAAGTGACACAAACCTCGGACCAGGGACCACCACGAGAGAATGAAGCAGATAAAATTAAACCTCGGATAGGGACCACCACGAGAGAATGAAACGGAGAAAAATTAAAATGAAGGCACAGTGAGAATGGAGAAGAAACACGGAACGGGAAGAAATACGTATGAAATAATTTGGGGGTGCAGAGAAGTTGACGACGCATTAAATTTTATTTACTGCTCTTCCAGCGTTTTCACCCACTTTCACCTATAAATTAATGAAGGGTATAATAGTAAATTTTGGGGGTACAGAAGAAGGCTTGGAGGTGCAGGGAGAAGCGCCCTTTCAATTTTGTTACAAAATTATTATCAAGCTTAGAATATGTAAGGCCCAGTTTTATTTTAGTACCCTAATGTTTAAGGGCTGCCACACTGTTAGGCCTAGAGGTTGGTCCATAGGGTGCCAAGACCCTTAAAGCAGCCCAGGTCTCCCATTCAGCTCTCACTTTGCAAAAAAGCCTTTCTCATACGCTCCCTCTTCCTTTCAGAACGCTCTGCTAGGGTTTAGCCCTTAGCCCCCTTCAAGCTAGCTCAAACCAAATTTTCTACTCCACGTAAGTCAGTTCCAACTCATGCTCCTTCTCCATTCAGTTTCTTCTTTGTGGTTCCAACTAGGGTTTTTCTTAGTGAGCTCGTTTTGAACTGGTTCCACTGTTTTTCAGCTTCGAAGTTACTCCTTGAGCTACTGTTCTTCACGGTTCGGGTGTCGAAGCTCTTAGCTAACACTTTCCAGGTAAGGAAAGTTAGGCTTTTGCTAAATCTCTGTTTTATGCTTGCTTTGATGATATTTCATGATTTATGGCTTGTGTGTTGGTTATTGAACTGTGGAATGCCTTGTGTCATTGTTGGGATGTAAAAATGTGGCTGCTACAGGTACGAACAAGGGCGAGAACTGATAATCTCGCCCAAGCGAGATGGTCTCGCCTAAGCGAGACTGGCAGAGACTCGCCCAAGCCTTTTGCGCGAGCTATCGCTCAGGCGAGCCATCTTCGTTTTGAGTGAGAGAATGCATCGCTCAAGCGAGGAGATATCGCCTAAGCGAGCTAGTGCAGATGGCTATTGTTTTTGATTGTCGAGCTCTCATCTAGGCGAAAGGAGCTCGCTTGAGCGAGACCTTTTTGCCTAAGCAAGAAGCTGGGCGAGAATGTGGCTTGCTCTGTTGTTTCTCTGTTCTCAAATGTTGGCTCTATTTTTGTGTTGATCTTGCTTTTAAAGTATGAATTTGGGTGGTGGAATATGATTCTATATTAATGGATGAAACATGTTATTGGTTTGGTTAGGACGTAATTCCATGAGTCTCTAGGTGAGACTTTATGGTGGTGCCTCAGTTGGTCGGGACGTAATTCTGTGATCCATGTTAGTGGGAGTTCATGGTGATGCCCCATCTATATAATTTAGTAAGGATTCAAGGTAAGGTTGCATCCTGACACTCTAAGGAGTCAGTTAGTCTCACATAGAGCGGACTGACTCTTGTGGTGAGAGTAGCAGGAGGCCTGAAACCCATTAAGGGCTAACGTTGTGTGTGGGGGTTGAGACATCGTAACACTTAGCTCGAGGGTGAGCAGCTCAGGAGAGCAGGGAATCTACCGCAAGTGCAAGCATCCGCTGAATCCGACTAAATTATATGTATCCGGATGAGTCGTGTCTGAGTCTTAGTGTATTGTTTGCAAGTCTTAACATGATGGGTTGACCTATGTATCTTGAACTATGAAATTGTATGTAACTGCATGATAAACTATTTTTCAGCTCTAGCTTACCCTTCTATTGTTTGTTGTATGTCCTATATGTGTGGTTTCCTCTTTTTGCGATGATCATCAATTTATTGATGTGAGCAGATGCGAGGAACACTCATGGTCAATAGGGAGGTAATGGTTTCGCTGCGTAGCCCACCTGGGCTGGATTCTTCTGTTTTGGGCTTTCTCACAGGGCTATACACTAGTGTAGATTATTGTTTTTAACTTGCCTTATATGCCTCGGTTATCGAAAAAACCGAAGCATATAATGACGCGGTGGCAATTTTGCAATTCTACCCAACTTTTATGCCTCGGTTCACAGAACACCCGAAGCCAAAAATGGTGTTATGCTTCGGTTGATAAAAAATCGGTGCCAAAAACTAGCATATGCCTCGGTTGCGGAGAATTGAAGCCAAAAACTCACATATTTGGCCTTGGGTGATTGACAACCGGTGCCAAAATGCGTGCCCTTTTTTCTTTTTCTTCTTCCCCGCCGCAGTCTCCATTTCTCTCAACAACTCCATTTCTCTCTTCTCTCTCTCTGCAACCTACCCCTACACCATCACTGGTTCTGCAACCTACCCCTCCACCGTCACTGGTTCGTTGTTCGCTGGTTCGCTACCGCCCTGGTTTGCTGCCGCCGTTGGTTCGCTGCACCTCCATTTTAGGGTTTGTTGAAAAGGGTGGCTGAAATGCAAAGTGGAAGAGGGGCTAAAACCAGGGGGCTCGATTTCCTCGTACTGCACGTCGATGCCGTCCACTTGAAGGTTCACCTCCTGGATGAGGCGCGTGAGTGAGTCGATGGCGTTGACAATCCATGCTTCTCTGTCGAGGGATTTGAAAGGGTGACGGTTGCTGCGGTTGCCGATGGAGATGAACACTTCCACCTCCACGTCCATGCTTCCGACCTTCTCCTTGATGGCTTCCGGTGTTACCTGCGCAAGGTTCCAGACGGGGCGGAAGATGCCGTTGGTGGGTTGGTCGAGTTCGTCGTAATCAGTGGCGAAGGTGAGTGCGATCTGATACTCCTTCAGGACCGTGTTCGAGAAGTGTGGAGGAGATTGTGAACGAAGATTCAACCTGTGTTGTTAAGGGAAGTGTGGAGGAGGACAAAAACTACGTTCCTGTTCCGATTCAATTTGGATATTGCCGATTTCCATCGTGCTCTCGAACGACTTACCACAACTGTAGTGGTGTTCCAAAAAAATGTCCCTTATGGCCTCGGTTCTTACGTTACCCGAGGCAGAAAAAGCGCTTTATGGCTTCGGTTAACACCCGAGGCCAAAAGTCATACCTTTTGGCCTCACCCCAATATGCCTCGGTTCTAAAACCGAGGTAGAATAACAAAAACAACCGGGGTCAAAAGCCCTTACTGCACTGGTGATAGCCCATATACTATTTTGTCCTTTAGTACTCTAATAACTACTGTCATGTTCTTGTATTTTGTTTATATTTGGCATTGTGGTGTGCCTTGGTTTCTTCTAGCATTTCTGGATAATTATGTGAAGTGACGTCATACTTCGAATCTTCGCTCATTATATTATATTGTGTGACATTTTCATTTAATTGAGTTTAATTATTAAATAGGGCGTTACAAAATATCTGTGAAGTGCGTGTAAGAAAACAAATTGCCGTAAATTATTTTTACTTTGAATAAAATATATGATGTTTAGTAACAATAAAAAAATATTAATAAATTATAACTTGTTTTTACTAATATAATTTAGTAATATTATATCAAATGTTAAAGCATATTCTACGGTACTAATGATTTTTAGGGATACTTTTACATATGAATCCAGACATTTATAAAAATGTTACTAGATTTTGATAATATTTATTTAATGAAAATACAACATTTTTCAAAATGTAAATAAATCTTTAGTAATATCTTTTTAGTAAAAAATTAACTAACAAAATATTACTATAAATCTTTAATAATATATATTTTTTTAAAGGGAGACATATTTTCAAATTGTTATTATAATTTTGAATAATAATATTTTATAAGACAACATTATAAAAATGCTACTATAAATAAAAAAGTTTAATTACTCATTTGGTTTTTAATTTAGTTGAAACATTTCAAGTTGGTCCTGTTTTTAAAAAAGAATTTCAAATAAATCTCAAATTTTAAAAATAGTCTTGATTAGATTCTTTAAAAAAATTACTAATGACATGACATTAAGGACATGCTATCGTCACACTACAAAAATAATTATTTTTAGTGGGAGTTATATTTAACATTTCTAGGGTTTTAACCCCTACTAATAATTTTACCAGGGGTTTGTAATTTTCCTAGAAGAGCAAACGTAACTAACGGATTACCGGAGGTTTTTAACAACCCCTGTAAATAGCGTAACTTACCGGGGATTTCAAAAACCCCCGTTAATGCATGGAGTTCAAAAACCCCCATTAATGCTCGGGGTTCGAAAACCCCTGTTAATGCATGGGGTTCAAAAACTCTGTTAATGCTTGAGGTTCGAAAACCCCCGTTAATGTTTGGGGTTTCGAAAAGTCCTGTTAATATCCAAAGTTAAGCTTATATTATTATGACATTGCTATAAATAAACGAACTTGTTCGTGGTGAGAATAGTGAGAGACACGCTGAGATCAGAAGACATAATTAATTGAGACGAAAATAAAAGTATGGGGATCAAAAGAACGACGAAATTGAAAGTCGTGGAAATGAAATCGAAACAACGATGAAATTGAAAGTAGTGGAAATGAAATTGAAACAACGACGAAATTGAAAGTAGGGAGATATGTGTTTACTACCTAATTTCAGAGAGAACGATGGACTCGAAAGAGAGAACGTCTTCCTCATGAGACACAAGCCACAACCTCCTTGGACACGAACGATAAGCAAAGAAACAAAATTGAAATCGAAATCGAAAGAGATGGAACCAGAAAAACGAAAATGAAATTGAAAGCCACAGTTTACCTTAAGCGAAGAGCATGAGCCTCTTTCTTCTTCCTACCGGCAAGCACCTTCTTCCTTCTTCCTTCTTCCAGAGCAAAAATAGTTACTTGAGCCTCCGAGAAAGAGAAAAAGTCTCTGCACAAAGAGAAAAATCTTACCCAAATTAAAATCTTAAAAATTACAAAATAAAGAGAATAATTTTAATGGGGTTAGTCACAAAACCCCTTATACTTAGTGAGGGTTTAAAAAACCCCAATTATGTATATATTTTAGTGGAGGTTATTATAACCCCAGATAATAAACCCCAATTAAAATTATAAATTCTTGTAGTGTTAATATATGTAGTTTTTTTCTTAATTTGCTTTTAATTCCTTAATATAATTTTTTGTAAAAAAAAATTATTATCACATGTCAAGTCTTTGGTATGACATTTGGTATTGTGCGATAGGACACTGACACGTGTAGTGGCGAAACTTAGAAAAAAATTTATAGGTGCCAAATTAGATTTTTTTTTTCAAATTCATTACATATAATTTTAAAACTTCATATAATTGTTTTTTAGTGTCTTTAATTCTTGGATTCTCGTGAAATTTCTTAAGTTTAATCAACACAAATTCTTTTATTTTTTATTATAATTTTTCTAATATTAATTTAACAACTCTCACCTATTTAGAAAAAGAAATTTATCATTGTCCCATGATACACACTAAACAAATTTATCACATACAAGAAGAAAATTATTAAAAAAATGTAAAATAAATTTATTCAAAAAAAAAATTAATTAATTCAAAATGTTTTTTAACTCATCAATCTCACTGTAGTGTAATTTTATTTTAAAAAGTTAAAGAGATTAAAGATGAAAATTAAAAAAAAGGAAAGGAGAGATGAAAAAGTAATAGAAGTACAAAAGAAAAAAAAGGAGAGAATGAACTATATATACATGAGGTTTTAAGAAAATATTTAAGAAAATTAATATAAATAATATATAAATATAATTTTAAAATATATAAAAAAATGAAATAAAAAAATTTTGGAGAGTCCTGATTAGGTATGGCAACGGGGCGGGTACAAGTTTCGCTATCCCATACCCATCCCCGAAAAAAAAATTCATCCCCATCCCCATACCCAAACCCAACTGGTATTAAACTTTTGACCCATCTCCATCCCACCGGGTAACGGGTATAATCTTGTACTCATACCCATACTCATTTTCTTACTACTTCAATATTAATTTTAATTAATTTTTATAAAATAATAAAAAATTATGATAAAGGAAACGTAATATTATCAAATATTCAATACTAGAATGATGGTTGTTTCTTCGATATCAAATATTTTAAAATAAATTATAATTGTTTACATTTTATATTATAATACCAAATAAAATTTCATGAGAACTAAAATAATTATTAAATTTGCAAATATTATGAACATAATTGATAAAATTTTAAAATATTTTTAAAAAAATAAAAGAAAAACAAATATTCAAATTAAAATATATTTTAAATGTTTGTTTACTTCAATCTTTTAAATTTTAATAAATTTCTTTTTTGTACATTAATAAAAGTTATAATACATCATTTGATCAAAATGATACAAAGAACAAATAATAATCATAATAAAAGTTTAAAATAAATTATAATTGTTTACATTTTAGATTATAATACCAAATAAAATCCCATGAGAACCAACACATTTATTAACTTTACAAACAGTAATGAAACCTAGTTGATAATATTTAAAAATATTTTTTAAAAAATATAAACGAAAAACAAATATTCAAATTAAAATATATTTTAAATGTTTGTTTACTTCAATCTTTTAAATTCTAATGAATCTCTTTTTTATACACTAATAAAAGTTATAATACATCATTTGATCAAAATGATACAAAGAACAAATAATAATCATAATAAAATTTTAAAATAAATTATAATTTTTTACATTTTAGATTATAAAACCAAATAAAATTCCATGAGAACCAACACATTTATTAAATTTGCAAAGATTAATGGAACCTAGTTGATAAATTTAAAAATATTTTTAAGAAAAAATAAAAGGAAAACAAATATTCAAATTAAAATATATTTTAAATGTTTGTTTACTTCAATCTTTTAAATTCTAATGAATCTCTTTTTTATATACATTACTTAATCAAAATGATACAAAGAACAAATAATAATCATAATAATAAAATTTTAACATAGATATTGTATCTTTTGAACTTCAATTATGTTGGATGGTGATAAAAAATATTAATGACAATTACATTAAATTTTTATATTGTAGTAAATAAAAGTTATTTATACAATTATAGTAAAAAAATTACAGTATAATTGATAATGAGTTAAAAAATAAAAAAATAAAAAGTAATTAGATAAAATATATCGAAATAGTATTCTACATAATGAAAATAAACAAGAAATAAAAATATTAAAAAATTAACAAATGTTTACAAACAACTTGAGAGACTATTGAAAAAAATCGTACAAAGGAAAACAAATGTATAATTAAGGGTATGATAAGTTGAAAAATATCTTAGAAATCTAAAAAAACTTTTCAAATATTAACATATATACTTAGTGGTTGAGAAATAACAAATTTTTTTTTAGTGAAATAAAAAAGTTATTCAAATGAAACAAAAACTAATAATAAGAATAATAAGTAAATGATTTTTTTATATATTACCTAGTAAATGAAATGTTTGTGCCATTAAATACTTAAATTGAGAGTATTAAACATTTTCATGTGAAAGAAAAATATACATTAAATAAAAATATTAAAAAATAATAGAAATATTCAAATGTGAGATATAAAAAATTTTAATTAACATACATATTTTTAACATAATTACATAAAGGTTATGATAAGATGAAAAATATAATTGAAATGTGAATGAGTTTCATGACAAACCAAATAGTTAAAATAAATAAAAAATAATATATATATATATATATATATATATATATATATATATATGGTTATTTAATTAATTAGGAATATTTTAATAATTTAAACGGGACGGGTAATATGGTGGGGATATGTACATCCCCATACCCATCTCCATTCCCAATTGAAAAAATCGGGGATTCCCCATAGCCATATCTATACCCAGTCAATGTGGGGATTCCCCGTCAAAACGGGAACGGGTTCAGGCAATACCCATGGA
This sequence comes from Vigna unguiculata, assembly GCF_037176805.1. Classification (NCBI taxonomy): domain Eukaryota; kingdom Viridiplantae; phylum Streptophyta; class Magnoliopsida; order Fabales; family Fabaceae; genus Vigna; species Vigna unguiculata. The sequence continues at coordinate 44,406,508 of NC_140795.1, read as the reverse complement.
CTCCAGTGTCAACAAAAAGGTCCGCCTATGGACACGTGTTATTATTAACGTCAAGTGTCATTCTTTTAACATTATACAAAAAATTCTTTTACTACACAGTTCAAACAAAAGTGGAGAAATGTTCTCCTTTCATGTAAAAAATTGTATGAAATATTCTACCATTTTTTTCTTAATAAATTAAAGTTTTAAAAGTGACGATTATGAGTATAAGGATGAGAGACGGATAATATTTTTGAAAATATTCAATACTTTTCCGATCGTTCTATTTTATTTTTGTGTGAAATGTGGCATGTGTGAAAAATATGTCCAAACTTTAAAAAGAAAAAAATCAAACTAAGCCATAAATGTAAAATTTAGACAAGTATTTTACACTTTTTTGGTCTCCCTAATAATTAATATTATGTGAAAAAAAATTGTAACATTGCTCTTAAAATAGACTAAACAATAACTTTGTCGAGTAATATGACTTGTATAATGTATAAAAGAAAAAAAAATTGTAAGTTAGATATTTTGATGACTTGTATATTAATTTATTCCTCATTCCCAGCGCATATAAGTAAACAAAATTTGAAAAAGAAACCATAATATATGAATTAGTGAGTATGAGAGTGAAAGGCTAAGACTATGTCAAACAATAAGTTGGGTTATTAATATTGTACATATGATAAGTTAATTAGAAAACAAAGAGAAAAAGAAAGTGGAGCCAACAATAGAGACATTCAGAAATATAGGTAAGATATCAATGAGACGCGATCTTGACAAAAAATGTTGGAGGGGCTAAAATAATATAATTTTGAGATTATTAGATTCGATCATTAGTATAATGTTGTAAGAAATGAATTCTCTAACTGAATTGATAATTAGTCTAATGCTTCAAAATATGTATAGAAATAGAGTTTATCTTCTTTTCATCAATAGTTTCTTTTTTATAACATTTAAAAAATTAATTTATTCTTTTATTTTTTATCAATATACTTGTCTTTTGTAAATAACATTAAAAAATAATTTATCATGGTATTTTTTTTATAATTGAGACACATAATTATTAAAAGAAAAATATATTATAATCAAATCATAATGAAAAATCGGTTATGAAAAAACACATAATACATTATTTATTTTTCTTCTATATTCATAAAAAAAATGAATATACAAAAAAGCTCATGAGATAAAAAGTAATGTTTTTTTCGTTATTGAGACAAGAGACAAGAAAGGGATGTGATAAATGAGAAACGAGAGCAAAAATAATGAGTTTGTATCTAACTTTTTTTTTCTTCAAGAACATAAAGAAAACATATGAGAGTAAGAAATGATTATAATATTATAGTGAGAAATTATTACAAATTGTGAAGAACTAAAAAGATAATGAGAAAGAAAATAAAAATTATCTTAAAAAATATTTGGTTTAATTACTCTTTTGATTCATGTTTTGGTTTTAAAATGTTAAATTGATCCTCCAGTTTTTTTAGTTTTAATTTGGTCCCAATTATTGAAAAATTGATATAATTTGATCTTTTACGATAAATTTCGTTAAATTTTTTAAAATAGATCAATGACTTTTTTTTATTAAAATTGAAACTCTTAATATATGGTTTGCTTTGTTGGTGTAATTAACATTATCGTATGATCAATTTTTGACAAAAAGAGGAACCAAAAAAAATTAAGCTTAAATATTTTTATTCTTTTTTAAATTTAATTTTATGTTTTATTATTTATTAACACTAAATTTTGTGCTTTATAAAATAAATGAAAAAATACACAATTTAATTTTCATCAATTTCTAAAATATATTACCTATAATTTAATAAATTTTAAATATATATATATATATATATATATATATATATTATAAATTAAAAAAATTAAAATTTTGGAGGGGCGGGGCACCTCCCTGCCCTATTAAAATCCGCCATTGAGTTCACTATGTTAGGAATCCAAGTGTGAGTCTAAGTCCCACATTGACCAGAAATGAGAAAGTAGAGCACTATATAAGAATAAAGACCCATAAACCCATTGCCTTAAGGTTTTGGGTTGAGAGTGGTGTCAGTATCTTATGTGGTTAGGCTCAGGTCTCATTGGTGTTGTCTCCCTAGTGAAACCCCCTCTGTAAAACCTGACACACTATTTATGAAGAGTGTTTGTAAATTGGATTCAAGTAATTATTGGCTTTGGGTAAGAAGAAATCAAGCTACAAAAAGTAGAAAAGTAAAAGTGATTTAGGGAGTTAGTTAATTGTAAAAATTATTTTGGTTAAATAAAAGTTAACTGTTTATTTAAATATATGATTATGGTTTATTTCTTTAGTACATCTTCAAAGAATGAATAATATTTAAACTTTGTCTCCCATTCTTATTTGTCAATTCTTTTCATTGACATTTTTAATATAAACTTTAAATATAATAATTTGATTATCAAATATATTGAAAATAGGAATAATTGATACTTATATAATAGATTACGATAGAGTAACAGTTTCTTTTAAACATATTCTCATTATAGTGGACCTCTGTCCAAGATTAAAACATAACCATAACTAGTAATTAATTTTGTGTCACCAGAATCAATATGTAATTTACATTAATATATCCTTCAATAATCTTTATAAATTGAACATATTGTCATAACTAGAAGAATCACAAAAAATATTATTACTAGATGACAAAATAGTACTAGAGGTATATTTTTATCTACTTTAGAATATATAACGAATAGATTTTATTTATTTTTATTAAGAGGTATATTAATCATTGCAAGATATTTCCATACATTGAATTATTTTAAATCTGGTTCTCCATTTTTTTTTTAATTCATAAGAGTTTTATCACAACCTTTTGTAAGGAAATATATTTGAGGATATGACAAACAAAATATAAAGTTTCATCTTATATCATTTTAAGCATGCTAGAACTTGTAGAATAACATTAACCATATTAAAACATTTTTTTTTCTTTCGTAGTATCATTAGATTAGTACTATACACTATATAAAGATGTTACTTAAGAAATAATATTATGAGTTTCACACAAAATCTCATTTATAAAGACATGTATTCTCATTTCTAAAGACATATATTCATCACTTTCCGTTTTAATTAATTTTGTACCTCAAAATTATATAATTTGAATAATCTCTAACCAATCTTCTCAACATTTCTAATAATAGTGTATATATATATATATATATATATATATATATATATATATATATATATATATATATATATATATATATATATATATATATCACAACTTATGTTTGTAATGATCAAAGAAAAATTACTAAATATTTTATTACAAGATAAAAGTACTAACTCAAATAAATCATCACAAATATATCATTTACCAACTAAATCACATGTCTAGAAATAATAATTCATTGTAATAAAAAAACCACTTTATAACCTTGTTGAGCGGTAAAAAAGTTTCTAAATTCATAAAAATGAGATTTTCATTTTAAAAAAACAGATGACTTTTAGAAGACAATTTTAATTTTACTTGACCATCACCTCAATTTTTAAAATGAATTTTTTTTTTCAGCACACACATGATCATAAACATGTTGTCAATTAAAATAATTCATTTTAATTTCAATGTCATAAACAATATTTTTAAGTTAATAAATCTTATAAAAATATTATTATCAGTCATATATATATATATATATATATATATATATATATATATATATATATATATATATATATATATATATTAATATAAACTTTTTTTCTTGCAAATGCATAGTTTCATAACTCAATAGTAATTTTAGTACGGCAAATTATTTTATAATTGTTTTCATACAAAACACTTGAAATATATTCATGAGCTAGAACATCTGTATTTATCCATTGTAAGAGTAGAAGATATTAAAGTATAGATTAATATAATAGAAAAAAAATTATCTGTAGACATCACAACAAACAAAATCACTGAGCCAAAATTTAATTTATCTATAGTTTCATTTATTGTTATCAATATAAATAAAAACAATTATATATAATTTTTTAGGCTTAGTTGAGACTGATTTAGTTATAACTATAACACACATTATTTCATATAAAAATATATTTTCAGTCTTCTATTCTATATTGTCTTTAATGTTAGAAATGAATAAGTTTTTCTCCCTAATAATGTTAGAAAATGATTATACAAATAATACTAATAATAATAAAAATATGAATAATGTAATAATAATTATTAGAGCAATAATAATACTGACATGTATATGAATGAAAGAATATTAATCGAACCCAACAATTCTTACAACAATAAGATATAACAAGTAAATGAGGAAAGGAAATAAAAATATCATGGGTTGAGACACGCAGAGCGTTGTCCTTAAAGAAAAATGTCTACTGCACATGACATGTACTTCTCTAAATCTTTTATGAACATCAATGTCTTAAAAGATAATATAGATAAAAATACAAAACAATTGTAATAAATTTGATTAAATAAAATATTAATTCGTAATAAAAAATATAATCATTAACCATAAATAATATTTATCCGTAAAATTAAAATTCTAAAAAAATATAAATAATTATAAGATAATATTTTAATTATATATTTTATAAATTATATTAGATATTTCCAACACTTTACGCCAATAACTTTTTCAAATAATTGATAGTGAAAACAAAAAGTTGAATAAAAGAAAAAAAATAAAAAATCTTTACAAGTTAGGGTTTTTTATGACTTGTATTTTTCTTCTTGTTTGCTACGGCATAGAATATTCCAGCACATAAGAAAGAAAAAAAAGCTTCATGGCTTGGCCTGATATTGGAGTGAGTGAGTGTGAAGTGAATGGCTAAGACTGAGTCAAACAATGAATTAGATATTTATAGTCAAGCTCTTTCAAATTTTATAAATAAAAAAAAAAAGTAAAAAGAGAAAGAAACAAAAAGAGAGACTTTTAGAAATGTGGCAGCGATAATACATTTAGTGTGACGGTTTATAAAGATTCTTTAAATATATTTGAATATTAATTTCATAAAATAATTCTTTGTTGTCAATTAATTAGAAGAAATCAAGCTAAATAAAATAATAACATCAAAAGTGATTTAAGAAGTTAGTTAATTGCAAAATTATTTTGATTGAAAAAAGTTAACTTGTTTAAATATATGATTCTGGTTTATTTCTTTGTAGATTTTCATATAATAGATTACATGACGAAAATAAATAAGTGGATTTTAAAATAGGTTTGATTTTATGATTTATGTGTGGTGTGTAATTTTGTAACCCATATAATGGATAGGACTTTAAAAGTCTTTTGATTTCATTTTCAGAATTTCCCTGTCACGATGTCCTAATTGAAATAAACAGTAATACCTACGAAAATGAAAAGAATGAAAAACAAGAAAAGGAGTGGAAGAAGAATATTGAAAACCAAATGACAAAAAGACAGAGACTTTGGAATGCCAACATTTTGTGTAGACTTACAATTCAAACAATCCTTTCATACTTTTTTAGCACCTAAATTACGTTTACTTTGCTTCTCTTCTCGTCCTTTAAATTGATACTTTTAAAAGGAATATACAAAATAAAAGATGTTACTCATTTTTTGAAAAGTCAAATTGATTGTAACATTTTAGTGTATAAAATTTAAATTGTTAAATAGATAGCGTATAACTGAATAATGGTTAATAAAAATACGTTTGAGCCCAAATAAAGGCAAAGTAAGTTTATTTATCTAAGTATTTCAAGAAAGATACACAAGAACTCTAATTACCTAAATAAAGGGATCTAAAACTATCGAGAATCTTAGCTAATCTTTAGGCAAAATTACTAACTTAGGTCTCTTTCTTTGAGATTTAATTACTCAAATAATTATTTTTTTACTTTTAATTATTGTTCATGAAAAATTTAATACAAAATATAAGTTTATTAGATTCTTTTTCTTTTACTCCTATAAAATTTTCAAGTATAATTAACTGAATCATGTTTTTACAATTACAGGATACATAAATCCTTTCGTTATCTTTATCTACAAACTAATCATTAAAATCTTAATCCAATCGGAACTAACTTGTAAGATTAGAGATCAAATTTTGTAAGAATCGCAATGACAACAAATTTTACTATAAATATAAATGTTTAATTATTTGTTTTGTCTGTATTTTGGTTGGACGATTTTAAGTTGGTTCCTGTTTTTTAAAAAATTTTAATCATGTTCTAACTTTTAAAAAAGATAATCAACTAGATCTCCATTTTTTATATTTTTTAATATATTTTCTGCAAAAACTTTTGTTGTCACATGTTAAAGACTATGTCAAACAAGAAGTTGGGTTATTAATATTATACATCTTAGAAGTTTATTACAAAACAAAGAGAAAAAGAAAGTGGAGCCAACAATAGAGACATTCAGAAATATAGGTGAGATATTTGGTAAAACCTTCACTATTTATGAAGAGAGTTTTTAAAATGGATTTCAATACTAATTTTGAAAAGTAATTATTGGCTTTCAGTTAGAAGAAATAAAGCTACAAAAAGTAGAACATTAAAAGTGATTTATGGAGTTAGTTAATTGTAAAAATTATTTTTATTAAATAAAAGTTAACTGTTTATTTAAGTATATGATTGTGGTTTATTTCTTTAGTACATCCTCAGAGAATGAAGAGGAGGAATGATGATCTTTTGTAAGGTCTCATAAAAAGAAGATAAAATATTGAGAGGTGAATTTGATTTTATAAAATTTACATAGAAATTAAAATTGATAGACGGGTAGAGCAACTATGAAAAGGTGGTGCAGCTCTCTCTATAAATAGGGTATTTAGTATGTAAGCATAACCCATAACCACTTCTTTCTAATGAAAAAGCACTCGTTTCTTTGTAATTGTTAAAAATGACTTCCTCCTTTTTTATGGTTGTGTTTGCTTATTTGCTTTTTATGTCAAGTTTTGGTGTGTGCAGAGAGACGGTGTGCATTGGAAGTGAGAGAGAGACACTGTTGAAGTTGAAGCATAATCTCACAGATCCTTCAAATAGGCTTTCTTCTTGGAATGCCTCTGTCAATCCCAATTGCTGCCATTGGGATGGAGTTGTCTGCAACAACATTACATCTCATGTTGCAGAGCTTCACCTCACCACTTCACTTCCGGATGTCGATTACAACCTTCCTGATCCATTATATGAAGCAGATTACGAAGAAGCATGGGAAGAGTATAATAGAGTGGCATTGGGTGGAGAGATAAATCCTTGTTTGGTTGATTTGAAGCATTTGAATTACTTGGATCTTAGCGGCAATCATTTTCCAGGTACTCCAATTCCTTCCTTCATTGCAACAATGACTTCTTTAACTCACCTCAATCTTTCTGATGCTGGATTCATGGGGAATATTCCTTCTCAGATTGGAAATCTCTCCAATTTGGTCTATCTTGACCTCTCTTATGTTGCCAACGGAACAATTCCTCCCCAGATAGGGAGTCTCTCCAATTTGCTCCACCTCCACCTCAGAGAAAGATATTATGAAGAATCTTTGTTTCTTGAAAATATTAATTGGCTATCAAGTCTTTCCAAAATTCGTTATCTTACATTGAGCAACATTTGGTCACTTAAAGCAAGTATGCCAATTCCTTCTTTTCTTGGCTCAATGACCACCTTAATTCACTTGGACCTCTCTTTTTCTAGATTCATGGGCAACATTCCTCCCCAGATTTGTAATCTTTCCAATTTGGTGTATCTAGACCTAAGCGATGTTGCCAATGGAACTATTCCCTCTCAAATTGGAAATCTCTCCAACTTGCTCTACCTTAATCTTCATAGTGGTAATTCTATTGACAAAACTTTGTTTATTGGAAATGTTGACTGGTTGTCAAGTCTTACAAAGCTTGAATATCTTAATTTAGGAGGTGCAAACCTATCCCAATCATTTCACTTGCTTCACTCCCTCCCAGCTCTTTCTTCTTTAGTGCACCTAGATTTGTCGAGTTGTACACTTCCCCACTACAATCAACAATCATTTCTTAACTTCTCGTCTCTCCTCACTTTGGATCTTTTTGGGGTTTCTTATCATTCTGGAATCTCGTTTGTTCCAAAGTGGGTGTTTGGATTGAAGAAACTTGTTTCTCTCGTTTCATCTTTTAACTACTTTGAAGGTCCAATTCCTGATGGTCTTCGAAATCTCACACTTCTTGAATATCTTGATTTGCACTCAAATTCATTCTCATCTTCTATACCTCATTGGTTTTATAGTAGTTTTCCTCATCTCAAGTTTTTGGACCTATCAGGCAACAACTTACAAGGAAATATTTATGATGCCTTAGGAAATATGACTTCTCTAGTTACACTTGATCTGTCATACAATCAACTTGAAGGTCCAATTCCAACTTCTTTAGGAAAGGTGACTTCTTTGGTCATACTTGATCTATCACACAATAAACTTGAAGGTTCAATTCCAACTTCTTTAGGAAAGTTGACTTCTCTAGTTCGACTTGATTTATCACACAATCAACTTTCAGGCAATGTAACACTAGATTATTGTGGCAACAAAGGTGATGGAAAACATACAAAATCACTTGGAGAACTTTCATCATTGAGAGTACTTATTTTGTCCTCAAATCAACTTGGTGGAAATCCATTTGAAAGTCTTAGATCACTCTCTAAATTATCAAGTCTTGATATTGATTATAATTGTTTTGAAGGAGTTGTCACAGAGGATCATCTCACGAATCTTACGAGTTTGTATAAGTTTTCTGCACCAGAAAACAATTTGACTTTAAAAGTGGGTTCAAAATGGTATCCTACTTTTCAACTTACTTATTTGGATATGAGTTCTTGGCAATTAGGTCCTAAATTTCCTTCATGGATTCAATCTCAAGACAAACTTAATTATTTAGCGATGCCTAACACGGGAATTTTGGATTCTATTCCCTATTGGTTTTGGAAAACATTTTCTCAAGCTTCTTTTCTAAATCTCTCTCATAATCATATCCATGGTGAGCTTCAGACTACTTTAAAGAATCCAATATCTATAATTGCTGTTGATCTAAGTGCAAATAAGTTAAGTGGCAAATTTCCTTCACTTTCAAATGGTGTGGGATTTTTGGACCTTTCAAGCAATTCATTCTCCAAATCCATGGATGATTTTTTATGTAAAGGTAAAGAGAAGCCAATGAAATTAGAATTTCTCAATCTTGCATCGAATAACTTATCAGGGGAGATACCAGATTGTTGGGACATCTGGCCATATCTATTGGATGTAAATTTACAAAATAATAATTTTGTTGGAAACATTCCCCAATCCATGAGTTCCTTAATAGAGCTAGAATCATTAAGCATCCGTAAAAACTTGCTCTCGGGAACATTTCCTACAATTTTGAAAAAGACCAATAAATTGATTTTGTTGGATCTTGGAGAAAATAATTTTTCAGGAACAATTCCAACTTGGGTTGGAGAAAGATTTTTAGATATGAAGGTTCTTATCCTTCGATCAAATAGATTTTCGGGTCACATTCCTAATAAAATATGTGATATGAGTCTTCTTCAAGTGTTAGACCTTGCACAAAATAATCTGACTGGAAACATACCTACTTGTTTTAATAGTTTGAAGACCATGACACAGATGAACAAAAGTACAAAAGCTCTTATCTATTGTGAAGCTGTAAACTCTACATCTGAGTATTCATCTTATACTATAGTCAGCGTTCTTCTTTGGTTGAAAGGAAGAGGAGATGAGTACAAAAACTTTCTGGGGCTGGTAACAAGCATTGATTTGTCAAATAACAAATTAGTAGGAGAAATACCGAGAGAAATCACATATTTAAATGGTTTGATATTTTTGAACTTGTCCCACAACCAACTTATTGGTCACATTCCACAAAATATTGGTAATATGGGATCATTGATGTCCATGGATTTCTCAAGGAATAAACTTTCTGGTGAAATTCCTCCAACCATTTCAAATTTGAGCTTTCTAAGCATGCTAGACTTGTCTTATAATGGGTTGAATGGCAAAATTCCAACAGGAACTCAGTTGCAAACCTTTGATGCCTCAAACTTTATTGGCAACAATCTTTGTGGCCCACCACTACCCATCAGTTGCAGCTCCAATGACAAAAGCTATGATCACAATGGCAAAGGGAGTGATAGACATGGAGTGAACTTATTTTATGTGGGCATGACATTTGGATTTGTGGTGGGATTTTGGATAGTAGTTGGTCCTTTGATCATTTGTAGATCATGGCGTTATGCCTATTTTCATTTCCTTGATCATGTGTGGTTCAAACTTCAATATTTTTTCTAATGTCAGTACAATATATCTAATGTGGTGAAAAATAAAGTTATTATAAAACATGGAAGTTAATTTGAACTACTCTGTATTGCATAGTTGATCAAATTTCCAGGTAATTTATGTTTTGTTTGATTTATTTTCAAATATGAGAGTGTTATTTATTTAAATTACTAGTGGATTTCAAAGCTAAAGAATCTACATGTCCAACTTATTATGGATAAATTCTAGCTAATTTAACAAATTGCAATCTGTTGTTAGAAAATTTAGACAGTGTGAACTTAATTTGAACCATGTAGAACTCTTGTTGAAAAGAATTGAAGCAATATATTTAATGAGTTGCTTGGGTTTTAGATACTCAAAGGCATTCGTATTCAAATTTATAGATGGTTATAATTTCTTTCTCAATAGCAAGATTCAAAGGCATTATAAAAGACTACTTTCTTTCTCAACAGCAAGATTCAAATACTTTGTGAACGTTTAGTTTTGGATGTAGCATTTTTAACTTTATCTCTTATTTTTTAAATTTAGTCCATTTTATTTTAACATTTTACATATAAACAGGAGAAAAATGAGACTCTGATATAAAGGTCTAATGACACCCATTGGAACTCTGTGTTGAATATGCAAAATTGTGTTCTCTGCATTTGATAGACTTTTGATCAAAGATATGTAAAAAATTCTCATACATTGGATTAATCGGAGGAGTACTGCTTTCATTAATTGGTATTGTTAGTTTCAGTTTTCATTGTTAAAAGGTAAATGTTGAATGCCGTAAATAAAAGCTTATAAAAGAAAAGTGATTCATGAAAGAGGTAGAGAGTAAAGAAAAGTAGTAATGGAAAGGAAGCAGATGCAGGATAAAATAGGTTAGTTTGATTGATTTGTGTTGTCCTCTATAATTTATAAATGGATTGAGAAAGTGCTTAATATCTATAAAAAAAAAAAAAAAAACCATTGAAATCATTACATTGTGAACATTTGAGAAACATTGAAAACTATAATCTATTGTGCCCTCTATGAAAGACCAATTCCATCTATGTATTGAGAAATGAAAGGTGCTCAATTCTGTTTCATACATGATAGTCTTCTTTTGACATTAAAGATTTTCTGTGTCTGCAATATTTTTAAGGACACCTCTCCCTGTTTTTGTAATATTTTTTTTTTTCAAAACTGGTCATCTTTTGAATCTAATTTCAAGAACCATAAGAGTAAGGTGTTTGGGAATTAGCTCCTAGAACGTATTTAATAAATTCCAAATTAATCTATAATTTATGATCACTGAATGGAGAGTGATTTGTTCTGAAAATTAATTGTTTTTCTCTTTCGTTCTTTCTACATAATTTTTCTCGTATTGTTTATTGTTTGTGATTTACACTAGTTTTTCATTTGAAAAGTCTAGATCTAAATTTCCGTTTGGAGGACCAACAAGAAGTGTGGACTATTCTTCTAAATATAATTACTCCTTGTATTTGGTTCAATTATGAAAAAAAAATGGTTTTCTTTATTTGTTTAAAATCAATGGGGTTAAGCTACAAATATTATGCTGATAAAATAAATAATTGAAATGAAAAATAAAATAAAAAATTAAAACATAGCAAACTAATAAGAAATGTTAAAAAAACTTACAATATCTAACATGACATAAAAAATTGTATATTTAAATCTTATGAGCTCAACAGCCACTACAGGAATTATTAGATTTAGTAACATTTTTCTATTACATTTATCTTAAATGTTACCTTATGAATAGTTATAGTAATACTTTTAGAAAATGTTATCCTAAGTAATTAAAAATGTTACCTTATCAATAGTTATAGTAATACTTTTAGAAAATGTTATCCTAAGTAATTAAAAATGTTACTATGATATTGTAACATTTTTAAATAAATGTTACTATAAATAAATAAATAATTTTCATTTTTTTACCTTAATTTTAAAATTTTAAATATTTAAATATTTTTCATTTTTCATTTCCTTTTTAAATATTTAAATTCTACGTGGTTTCAAATCTTTTAAATTAATATTTTAATTCATTTAACATAAATTTAATAGTTTTAACAACGTTTTTTTACTTTTCTTAAAAATGTTATCCTATCTATACTTAGTCATACTTTTTAAAAAAGAATTCCTGTAGTTATGTATATTTAGTCATACTTTTTAAAAAAGAATTCCTGTAGTTATCAAAAGTAACGATACCTAACAATCTAAAGTCTCGTATATTTCTTTTCAAACCAAACCTTCCGTACGTAGTGTTACCAAAACATCTCCTGTGTTGCTCGAAACATCTTCCCGTGTTGCTCGAAACATCTTCAACGATTTTTCTTCAAACTGTCCTTAATAGTGCTTGAGTCATCTTCATCGTTGCTCGTCCTTCGCAACCTGCTTCTTGAAGGCATTGACTTCCATTTCCATCTTCTGGTATTCAAAATCTTCTTCCCATACACCTCTTTCAATTTCGCGAAACCTAATGGATCTTCCAAATTTTTCATATTCTTTTCCTCTAATTTCAATATATCTCTTTATTATTAAGAAATTATTGATTCACTATTTTAATTTCTCTTCACATCAGCACAAATCGGTGAAGCATCCCAAAATAGGAGGGATTTCTCTGCATTTTTGAAGATTTTGTGAAGGTTAGTAAATCTCTGCAATCGGTAAAGCAATTTATGACTTTCTTTGTTGGTGGTTCAGACGTTGAGATCTGCCATTATGAGTATAGAATTATAGATTGCTATTTTGTTGCTTCTCTTTGAGTATGGGCTTGTAGTCCATAGCGTGAATTGGTGCTTGTAACCTTCTGTGGTGTCTTATTTGTTCTCTTTCTTCAAATGTACTCTTGGGATCATAGCAACCAAGTAGAAATTCCCAAACTTCTCCCCTAATAGATGGACTCCCTGATTCAAAAATTTTAATAAAACAACCATCAATGCTCAACTCAGGAAAAAAAGGAGGAAGATGTTTCACAAGAAGAATGCATATGAGAATATGTGGAAAAAGGAATTTCAATTTTATCCCAATCAACAATATCTTGAAAACTGCAGTTGGCAGAACTTGGCCAGCTTGATTTATTTTTGATAATTAGTTGTCTGTACTTCAATCTCAGCCATGATAATGGAATCTCATGCTTTAAAGAGAACCAAATTATACCCATACCAAAAAGTTGTTAGATTCCAAGAGTCAGTTCAACCGTACAAAACAGACAGCCTTATGTTTTCCAGCTAGCCAGAGTTCCCCATGGCACTCAGTACACCATTACGGAATGTAGGAGAGACTAATTTCCATATCCTCAAACATATTGAACCAGCATTTTAACTATAAAAAACAATTACCCCACGGTAGATTCGGCTTAGAGTCTTGCCTATATCTAGATACCCTTCTTGAGTAAATGTAGCATGCCACTATCTTGCACTTAGTGTTTTACTAGCCTGGACCACATAACAAAAAGAAGTTCAAAATAAATGAACATTGTATAAGTATCACGAGATTAGAAATTCAACTAACTGTACTAGTTCTCAGCTGAAGGCAAATGATTAACAATAACAATTAGAATTTAATCTGTTAATAATTTGAAAAAGAGCTTGAAAGGTGTCTTAGTAATTAAAACACACATGATATAGAAGTTTATCTTTCTGAATAAAAGGTGTGAATTAATAGATTGGAAGATAGCAATGGAATAGTTGTGTATCCTATTGTTTGTTTGTTACTTTTTCCGATTTGGTGTACTTCCCAAATATATCAACACTGGGATCTTTCTCTTGAAGAGGACCACCACTTTCATTTTCCAATCTTCAATCACCTCGTTGTTGCATGGTTAATTTTTGTTTATTCCATTAAACCCCACTTGGTTAATTTTTTGTGTTCTTATTACATTACATCATGCACTGGCATAAAGTTAATGGTCATTTTTTTATCATTTTCTACACAATAATAAATTTTTTCATTGTGGAAATAGGAAGAATCCAAAGAAATGAAGTTTTCCTAATGTAGGACGTAATGGTGGGGCAACGAGTAGAGAAGAGAGAAAACTCTGCAAAAAGAGAACTGAACATACCAAAGTTTTACAATTACTTCATCTATATATTATTTTTTTATACAATCCTATCCTTTCGTTGTTTTCTTTTGGATAATGAACTATGGAATAAAATAAAAACACACATCCCACCACTCCTATCTTTATATGTTCCTCTGAATCATGCAAAATTAAAGTATTGTGTACCAAAGTTGATGTGAAAAAACAGAGTCTTAAAATCTGAAGTGAAGTGAAGTGAAGTGAGGTGATGGTGAAATAGAAACCACATAGCTTGAACAAAATGGGACAACGTTAAAAGTCCCTGGTACAAGACAAGGGTGTAAATCTTGTGTCAAAATATTTTCTAAGTCTTTAATATATATATATATATATATATATATATATATATATATATATATATATATATATATATAATAGATCAATGGTAAAAAACAGAGTGTGGATGATGCTTTTTCCAAACATGGTCTTATTATTTATTGTGAAGCTCAGTTTTTCTTTATATTCTTTCTGTAGTTTTAACTTTTGGCTAACTTAGATTTCATATTATCTTTATTCGTTAGTTTCTCTTAGCCACAAGAAGTTATATTATATAAAAGAAATTCATATTTGTTATTCTACAATCACATAAGAAGACCGTTTTATGATGTCCAAAAATTGTCAATGATTTTTTTCTTCTTTGTTTATTATATTTTGTTCAAAATTTAGATGTAATTTTAAGTGTCATATTAAATAAAATAAAAAAATTGAATAATATATAAAGAATAAAATTTATAAATTGATTTTCTTATGTTTGTTTTAAGTTGAAGATAGTACTAATTCTTTCTTATATTGATTTTTTGAGTGATATATTTTTTGGACCACAAAGTTGAAACAATTATCTAATTCAATTATGTCTTTTACAGCAATTATCTTAACAGTAGCTGAAACAATATTATCAAGGAAAATTAACGAGAAAACCAGAGTCATGGACAAAAGTTGGATGTGTCAACCAAGATCTTCTGGCAGGTACTTAGATGGTTTAAACAAGTTTCTCGACTTTGCATTTAGTAATGCAGCACAAGGTGATCAAATTTTGTGTCCATGCAAGAATTGTAATAATTGTTGTTGGAGTAACCGAGCAGAAGTGTATGAACACTTAATTTGTGATGGATTTGATAAAAGATATGATAAATGGATTTTTCATGGGGAAGGTGGATCTTCAAAAGTGGATAAAGGAAAGACTAATATGCATGATAATTTGGATGAACTTTTAGAGGATACTTTCATGATGCCTGAGTGTGATTTTGATGACATATTGGATGAAGACGAAGAGTTTGATGTAGAAATGGTGAGGATTTACAATTTAGTACGTGATGCTCGTCAAGAAGCATACCCGGGTTGTAAAAAATTCTCAAAACTATCAATCATTGTTCGTTTACTCCATATTAAGAACCTTTATGGGTGGAGCGATGTATCATTTAGTGCGTTACTACTATTGCTCAAAGAATTGCTTCCTGAAAACTCTTCTTTGCCAGTAACATTCCAAGATTGCAAATACATAATCAAAGAGTTAGGTTGTAGTTATGAAAAAATCCATGCTTGTCCTAATGACTGTATCCTATTTTGGAAAGAGCATGAGAATGAAGATAAATGCCCCAAGTGTGGTGCTTCAAGATATAAAGAGAGAGGGTGTCTAAATCTTAAGAAGAAAGTTTCTTGCAAGGTAGTTTCTCCCCCGGTTCCAGCCAAAGTGTTGAGGTATTTTCCTCTTAAACCGAGGATCAAGAAGTTATATATGTCATAAAAAACTGCTGATTCAATGAAATGGCATGAGAGGGGTCGTACTAATGATGGAAAATTAAGGCATCCTGCAGATTCACTTGCTTGGAAAACTTTTGATTCACTACATCCTGATTTTGCATTGGATCCACGAAATGTGAGGCTTGGGTTAGCAAGTGATGGATTTAATCCATATAAGACAATGAGTAGCAAATATAGTATTTGGCTGGTTGTTCTGATGTCATACAACCTACCTCCATGGGCCTGCATGAAGCAACCTTATTTGATGTTATCTTTACTTATTCCAGGTCCTTCTTCCCCTAAAAGTAGCATAGATGTCTATTTAAAACCTCTAGTTGATGAGCTAAAGGAGTTATGGGAGAAAGGATTTGAAACCTATGATGCCTCTAGTAAGCAATATTTTAATGTTCGAGCTGCATTACTTTGGACTGTGAGTGATTTCCCTGCCTATGCTATGCTATCAGGTTGGCGTACTAGTGGAAAGTTGGCGTGCCCTGTGTGTAACTATGATACATGGTCCAAGTACTTGCCGAAAAGTAAAAAGATGTGCTACATGGGTCATCGTAGATTTTTGGACTCCAATCACAAATGGCGGAAAAATAAGAAGTGTTTTGATGGCTATGAAGAATTTAGAGTTGCTCCAGTTCCATTATTAGGTTCTACTATATTGGAAAAAATTGGCGAAAAAGAGAATTTATTTGGAAATCCTCAAAAGAGGAAAAGAAATAATGTTGATCCATGGGTCTAATATTTGTTACCACCTGCACGATTTACTCTTTCATCAAAAGAAAAGGATATCTTTTGTGGCATCTTGAAAGGAGTGAAGCTTCCAGAAAATTATGGGTCTAATATTTCTAATTGTGTTCAACTTGAGCAGCAAAAACTTCTTGGGCTTAAAAGTCATGATTTTCATATTCTGATGCAAGACTTACTTAAAATAGCAGTACGAAGAGTTTTACCAAAAGAAGTCGCAAGAGTTTTAATTAAGTTAAGCTCATTCTTCAAGATTTTATGCTCCAAAGTTATCAATGTTGAATTATTTGAATGTTTGGATGTTGAAATTGCATTGATTCTTTGCGAATTGGAAAGAATTTTTCCTCCATCTTTTTTTGTTATAATGGTTCATCTATCAATACATTTAGCATACGAAGCTAGAATTGCAGGACCCGTGCATTACCGTTGGATGTATCCAATTGAGAGGTAATTTGATTTATAGTTTTTTGATTTTGCAGGTTTCTTCTTATATTTGTACTTAAGTTTTATACTTTTATGCTTATAGGTTTCTTCTTAAGTTAAAGAACTATGTGCGTAATAGACGTTATCCAGAGGGTTCTATTGCAGAAGGCTATATAGCAGATGAATGTTTGACATTTTGTTCAAGGTACTTAGATGACGATATCCAAACAAAATTCAATAAACCAGCAAGGAGTTTAGATGGTCCTGTAGGAGATGGAGTCATGACAAGTTTGGATCCTCTTACATGGGAGCAAGCTCATCGATATGTGTTATTCAATTCAGAAGCTATCAAACCATTTCTCAAGTAAGAAGATATGCATACTCGAGAATACATATTATTAGTACACTTTATTATAGTTTACTTAACATATATAGCATATTCAATTTTTTTATGTAGGCAACATGAAGAATTTGTTTTCAGTCACAATCGTCAAGGTTCAACAAGAAAATGGAATAAGGCTAACGATCAATGTCTTACTTTTCATGAATGGTTTGAAGATCGAGTAAGGAATTTAGATGTTAGTGAAGATGTTAAATGGTTGTCTAAAGGGCCAAATACAGTTGCGAGAAGATTTTCTGCATATGCAATAAATGGCTACAAGTTTGTCATTGAAAGTCGTGAAAGAAAAACACAAAATTCAGGGGTTATGGTTGTTTCATCTACAGTCAAGTTTAGAAGCAAGAAAGATGAAAATCCGTTGGTAGAAAATGTTACCTACTATGGAGTTTTGAAAGACATAATTGAATTGGATTACTACGGACATTTCAAGTTTGTGTTGTTCAAATGTCATTGGTTTCAAATTAAACAAGATGGTTTTGGATTGGTACTCATAAATTTTCAGAGGTTGATCTATGAAAATGATCCTTTTGTATTTGCATCTCAAGTAAAGCAAGTGTATTATACAAAGGATCCAAATGATGATTGGCATGTTGTTACTAACACCACCCCTAGAGATTTGTTTGATATATATGGTGATCTAGAGAATGAAGATGTGGAAAAGCACTTGGATGATCAATTAAGAAGTCCAATGTTTGATCAATTTACGGTTAATGAAGATGAAAATATTTGGTTTAGGGACGATGTACCTGGAACAACCATTGATGCAAGTTTAATAGATGAAGAAGAAACAAGAGAAGAACCTAGACAAGAGTCCCTTGATGATTGAGTTTAGTATTTAAATTGTTTATGTTTTTATTTTTTTTACAGTGGTACAATAAGGGCAAGAGGTAAAGTTTCATGGGCTGCCAGCTCAATGGAAGATACCCTTAATGATCAAGAAGTTCAAACATACACCAAAAAGCGTAAGGCTTCATGGCCAAGTGGATCAATGACTGAAATTCTTAATGAGCTAGAGGAGACAGCATCAAGTCCTTGCCTAACACCCCTGGCGCCCTATTTGATTAACGATGATAGTAAGTGTAAAGTACTTGATAATATATATTCTTTAGAAAAAAAATACAAAAACAAGATTATTCTTTTGTCATTTATTAAAACAGGTCTTGTTATCAAGAAGAAAAGGGGTTCAACAAAGTGTCTTAAGACTCATGGTTTGAGTCATGAAGATCGCATTCAAGTTAGACTGAATATTCTTGGCCAACCTATTGGTCAATATAGGGCTGCCTTGAGCTCTTATTTGGGAACATTGGCTAGGAATGCACACATTGCTCCTTTGACATACACAACTTGGAGAGAGTTGAAAGATAATTGGGAGGATATGTGGCAAACAGTCAAGGTATCATTTTTTTTTCTTATCATTGATATATGCTTTCTATTTATTTATGAATTGATTTTGGACGAAGATTAAACATTAAATGTCAATATATTAGTGTTAAGAGCTATACAAATTTGTCACTATTTTTGGATCATTTTCAAGATAAGATAACATTATTTATTTTTTTATGATGAAGACAAAGCAACTTATACTTGCTTTCTATTTTTTTATTTTGAACACACAAGTTATTTCTGAATTGATATTAATGTTAATTCAAATATGTTTTGGTGTAGTCAAAGTTTGATATAGAAGAACGTGGTAAAAAGTGGGTCTTGCAAAGTATTGGTTCAAGTTGGAGGACTCACAAATGTCGCTTGAAAAAGAAGTTCTTTAAGCCAAACATGAAGGAGGAGTACAATTTAAAGAATCGACCATCCATTATTCCACTTGAACAGTGGAAAATACTTCTTAAGTTTTGGAAATCTAACATGGCTAAGGTAATAGTAATTTATAGTTTATTTTTAGCTATGTTATTTCCTCCTTATGCGATAGAGGTGCTATTTTTTTTCTGTTTGTTGGTATTGGATGTTAATTCTCATATTAATTAGATGTTGAATTGTACAAATTTGATATTTTTTTCTACCTTTTAGCTGGGTTACTTTCTTACTTTGTGATAAAAATTTTCCTTTGCTAATGTGGTGTTTTTATTTTAAAGGAACGTAGTGAGAAGAATAAAATTAGCAGAGCACAGTATACATTTGTCCATACCACTGGATCAAAAACTTTTGCAGAAATTCGTGAAGAAGAGGTAAGAAAACTAGTTAAGGACAATTTTCTTGTGCTTTTGTAGGAAGATTGGTTGAACTAATCTTACATATTTTAATTTTAATAGAGGATGAAGAATGTTGATGCTAAAGAGCCCTCCCGTGTAGAAATGTTCCTTTTGACACATAAGCCAAAGGATGGAAATAAGACAAAGGATGGAACAAGTAGAATTGTTGTATGAACATCTCTATCATTTATACTTAATTTTGTTTGACACTTATAATTCTTTCAAATTAAGTAGATGTGCTTTGATTTTCAGTCAGAGCTTGAGGAGGCCATTACTTTACACCCAGAAGCAGAGGAAAGCACAACTCAGGATGATTTATTTTCCCAAGTCTTGGGTAAAGAGAGACCTGGCTCTGTACGCACATATGGAAAAGGGGTTGCACCTACAGATTTATGGGGAACTAAGTCTACAATTGAAATCCAGAAAATAATAGATGAAGTCAAAAGGAATGCTAGAGTAGAGATGCAAGAGGAGATGCAAGTAAAATTACAAGAACAAGTGGAAGCCATCAAAACTGAAATGTTTACTGGTTTTAAAACATTTTTGGCTCAGCTGCAGACATGCTTTCCAACAGTAGCAATTCCAGAATTTTCTAGCATGTGGAATCCAAATATAAATGAAAGAGATATGAAGGTATGGTTTTATACAACATCATTTTAGGTCACTGTTTGTTCGTTTATTGTAAATATATGCATCCTTGTAAATTTGTTTCATTTTTTCTCTTCAAATTTAGGACAAAATTAACTCTCATAGGAAGAAAAAGCGGAAGGAGGAAAAGGCTCAAAAGAAGCTTGTTGAAAGGTAAATTCATCACATCTAACATCAATTAGTTGTGTTTTTAGTTTGTTAATGAGGTTATGCCTAATTTTTCTAGTGTTGAGGTTATGCCTCTTCTACCAGAGGAATCTATGGATGTTGAAATTCCCGAGGAGGACCTGGATTTCTAGTGTTGAGGTCAAGCCATACTATTGTAAGGATATATATAGATTGTAACCTTTCTGAGAATGAAGGAACAATAGAATTTTATGAAAACACGTTCATGGAGATGGAAAACCTTAAAATACTATTTAATAAAAGTGAATCTACATTTTGCAGAGGTCATGTTTACTGAAGATCAAACATATAACAGCCTAGGAAGGCGCATATTTGATGTCTACATTCAGGTAAATTATCTCAAACTTTTGTAGTTTTGATGTCTACATTCAGGTAAAAGCAAAAATCCATGGTTTCTGGTTATAAAGTACTAATTTGATGTGATGAGTTTTGAAAAGAACTGAGAAAATCCAAAATGCAATTCTAAAATTGCATTAAAGGGTATAAATTTTGTATATTTGTTGATGGAGATTGGTATCAGGTGTGTTTATGGCATCACAATCGAGCATGATAGCATGTGGGTCTCATGACAGTGGCTTCTCTTCTGATAGGATTAAGATGCACACTGTTCAAAGTCACAATTGTTCAGGTCATTTTCCCTTTAATATTTTTTTTATTTTTTTTTCTACTTTTCAGGTCATTTAAAGGTAAATAGTTTGCATGATCATGATCTTGCATGTGGCAGGCAGCTCTACCTCAGGGAATTGTTCCTTTTGTTTTTGCCAAAGAATATAATGTTCATCCAGCTTGACTGATGAAAGTTTGAAACTTCCCTTAGGTTAATAAACCCTATTTGTGAATTTGAGTCCTGTCTGTTGTAAACCTTTGTTTTGTGGTTGAAGATTTTTTACATTTTTGTGTCTTCAATCTCAATTGTTCTATTGGATTTTGAAATATTGGGTCTTGAATGCAGGCTGAAATGAGAAGGCAGAGGAAAAAGCAAGTATGCTCTTTAGTGTTTTATCTGATATACTTGAAACTGTATTGAATTGACATGTATTCATTAAAGAATAGAACTTATATTTATTTATTTTTTTCCTCTTAGAAACATGGATTCAACCTTAGACAACCTTAGACAGAAGTTTAGTTTGAGATAAGAATTATACTAAACCGTGTTTTAATTGCAATCTATACTCTCTTTTGGGATTAGTTTTGTCTGTAGTCATTCTTTTCTGCTGCTTGAACTTATTTACTTGCCCTTATCAACTAAACTCTACGATACTAGTGTCCATGAATTCTATTGTACAGAGCATAAAATAAAATGTGATGTCATCTACATTGTCCCTACTATGATACCTATTGAATGAATCTACCTTACTTGCACTACACTTTCATATATTCTTAACTTACACTTTATACATACCAATGTATTGAATCTGCTGTTTATGATATCTACGGGAATCTTTGTATAACTTCTAGTGAAGTGTTGTTTTTTCATGAACTCGGTGCCTAGATTTTATAATCTTCACTAGCAGAATTTCTATATAACATCTCTTGTGATGAAATAGTCTCTTATCTTCATGTTTTGCTAGCCTAATAGTTTCTTATTTCTTTTTTGAAGAAACAGATCTATATAATTTATATACCAAGAATGGCCTCAAGAAGTAGTAATAGCAGAAAAATGATATAACCAAGTTTGAAACCTTATGTGTACTGATATAACAAGTGTTATCTTTTTTTTATATGATGATTATCAATCTGATCTCTATGTTCTTTAATTTCATTTCATGTAGCTCATGGAGTACATCATTCCAGTTGAAGTGATGCCTAAACCCAGAAAAAAACTTCGGAGAGTAAATTCAGCTCAATCATTGTGATGTCTTTTTCATCACTCGTCTCATCAACAAACTAGACTGCTTTGTGACTTGGTGTAGATATAAGGGGGAAGATTTAAGAGATTCAATGTCATTGCAGTTGCAGGTTCTTGGAGTTACATTGTATAGAAAAGAAAGAATAGCTGGAGCCAATTAATCCAAGTAATTTGATTCAACCTGAAAGTAATTTTCCACTGATCCACTGTTTGTGGAAGTTCCATGGCTCTGGGTGGGTTTTGTGAGGATTAGGCCTTGTAGGAAGAGATGAAATAAAAATTTGTGGTGTGATAATTTGTGCAATTTGGATGTGATGATTAGTGGATGAGTACATTGTGAGAGGATTGGATGAATAGTGTTCAGCAGATTTCATGTACACTGCAATAGATTGAAAGATCACCTGAATGTCACATGATTATGACAAGTTACTTTTTCAAAAGTATCTTATCACTTTACCTCTCCTTTAATAATTAAGATAAGTGCTGATTTAAATATTTCTTTAAAATATAATGGCTTGTTTCCCTTTGTATTTCACAACCTCTCTTACATCTTATCCCCACTCCAAAATGAACTTACCTTAAAAGGCTATGATTGTTTTGGGCAGGAATCTGAAAGCTAATGCAGCTGGATTAACTCAACAAAACAATGTGAAGCCTGTTTCATATGCCAACATTCCCAAGGCTAAACCAGAACATCCTTTGGGCTCTCAATCAAAACTTCCAGAAGGTTCACGGGAAGTATCTATGCCTCAATCTTCGTCAGTTTATTTATTTACATATCAATCTATGCCTCAATCTTCGTCAGTTTATTTATTTACATATCACGAGCAGTGATAGTAATATTTGTCTTTATTTACATATTTTGTATGCCACTTAATTAATACAAGTCCATTTTGATATTTATACAGTTACAATTCATAATTTTAAGAGTAAAATAGGTTTTCACGAATTCCCGCATCTTATTTAATTTCAATGATAAAAAATTTTCTGAACCGGTGTCTCATTTAGGGGTCTCATCTCATTCACAATTTTCAGTTGTTTATTTAGACTAAAAGATTTTGGTCCCTTGACCTTCTGGAATGTTTTCACGAAATCATTTTCAGCATTTCAAGCTCTCTTTTTTTTTTTAAATATAAAACTAGTTTCTATCTTGAAATTCTCTTTTGTATACTCAAAGCTAAAGTCTAAATTTTTATTCAGGGTGAGGTGCTTAATAGAACATATTACATGTTTTGTGTAATTCTCGTTCATTTTTCATTCTTCGTTGAAAGGTAGAACATTTAATCTTGGATCAATCTTTAATGGGGTTCCTCTTCTAAACAGGGTTGCTTCACTCTGCAGTTGCACTGTGATTGTCCACCGTTTTCTGGTTTCTCTTTGGCTGTGTTCGCTCATCTCTGAAGAAATATGGCTGCCAATTTCTGGACATCATCTCATTAGTATGTTTCATCTCCTCCCCAAGATTCCTTCTTTCTCTCTGTGTGCATCTGTGTTGTAATTTGGTATTCTTGGGGTTATGAACCTTGCAGCAAGCATCTTCTGGACCAGGAAGATGTGGATATGGTGAATACACTTGACAAGGAAAAAGGTATCACACTGGAGGATTTTAAGCTCATTAAGATGCATATGGCCAGTTGTATGATCTCTTTTTCTATGTCTTTCTTCAATTTTTATCATACTTTTTATATATATTCCCCTCATGCCACAACACTGTTTTTGTTTTCTCTAACCTTTTGTTTCTGGCTATTGCTTATGATTATCGTTCTTATACTTGTTGATGTGGTGTCCGATTCTGAATTTCTAGTTGCTGTTGTCATCCTTAGTTTTGAGTGCTAGAATTGGTTTCGAAGGGAATTTCTTTTGATGCTTTTATGTTTTTTTTTTTTCTGCATGTTGTTGTATATACAATGTTCTGAAAGATGTTTATAAAGAATAAATCATTAGGGCTATCGATATTGATATCCTTCGTCAGCTATAGAAGTGTTTGATTTTTGTTCTTTATCTGTGCTGAATTTCTTCTTTTACCTTTCTTGCTTGAGCAGATATTTTGAATTACCTTTCTTGCTTTGCTTTTGAGAAATACAATACATTACTAGTATTTCTATGTTTTAACATAATTTTATAAAAAATAAATAGCAAAATAGATTAGATTGCTGAATTTTCCTTATGTGTAGCAAGTAGATAAATTAGTAACAATTTTAAAATGTTACAAAAAGATAATTTGTAACATTTTTTAATTGTTACAAAAAGACAATTTGTAACATTTTTTAATGGTTACAAAACAAGATTATTGGTAACATTTATTGAAATGTTAGAATATATATAGAGGTAACATTTTTTTTAAATGCTAGAAGATGTATTGGTAACATTTTCCAAGTGTTACAAAAAACTAAATTTGTAACATTTTTCTAATGTTGGTAAAGACACTAATTAGTAACATTTTTAAAATGATACTAAATATACATAAAAATGTTGCTAAAGCCTTTTTGTAACATGTACTATACACAACATGTGTATAAATGTTACCTTTGCAAATGGTAACATTTTTTTAGGTTTTAGCAACATTTTTTAAATGTTATTAAAATTCATATATCTAGTAGTGAGCATTAAGTCCATAGTTTAACAAAATCAAATAAATTAAAGAAATAAAATATTAATGGAAGAGTTGCATGGGTTTGCATATCACATCAAGTGTAACGTCCCATTTAATTATTAAGCGAAATTAAAGGAAAACGTCACACAATATAAGTACAGTAGCGTAGTCCTGGGGTCTTTAACACCACCCCGACAAAACTCGGGCACACCACGATGCCAAAGGAAAGCTGAATACGAATACAACATAGAGTGTAGCGTAGAAATACAGAAAGAGATACATGGGCCACAACCCTAAATAAGACACAAGGAAAACTCCAGCCCAGATGGCTAAGTAGCGGAATCACCCTTCGCTTGTTGACCATGAGAGCCTCGCCCATCTGCTCCCATCAACCAAGTTGATGATCATCGCAAGGAAAACAGCCACATACAACACAACCATGCAACGAAACGGGTAAGCTAGAGCCAACAACATATTCGTCATGCAATCAAATATATTTTCATCATCTCATATCCACATAGCAACCAGACATGTTATGACTCTTCATTCAATACACTACGACTCGACTCGACTCATCCAGATACGTATAACTCGGTCGGATTCAGCGGATGCTTGCACTTGTGGTGGATACCTCTGCTCGACCCTGAGCTGCTCGATCCTGAGCCATGTGTTACCAGTGTTACGATGAATCAAAAATCTCTCCCACCACTAGGTTAGCCCTTAATGAGTTTCAGGCCTCCTGCTACTCCCACCACAAGAGTCAGTCCGCTCTAAGTGAGACTAACTGGCTCCTCGGAGCGTCAGGATGCAACCTTACCTTGAATCCTTACCTAGTTATACTGATGGGGCACCACCATGAACACCCACTAGCAGGGGCCATGGAATTACGTCCCGACCACTGAAGCGCGACCCCGGAGGTCTCACCTAGAGACCCCAAGGAATTACACGCTGACACGGACCAACGTTCATGAATCAGCAATAAGAGAATATTAAATTATATTTTCCAATCCCATGTCAACCCTTGAAGTTTAATCCTCATATCAATCACATCTCAAATCTGTGCCTCTGATCATCACCACCCCAATGAGTCCAGGGCTGCGTCTCACATTAATACCAGGTTCCTTTAGTACCGAACCTCTCATTCATTTCACATGCCAATAACATACCCAAACCATCGTACGCAATTCATGAATCATGCCAAACATACCTCATGCCCCATTATATATACATATATCACTCATCATTCATCATTCATGAATCATGTCACGCACATATAGCAACCCATTAGGCATATATTCATACATCAGTACATGCATCTCATCATAGCAGTCATACCCAAACAAGTCCAAGCACAAGAGAGCAAATATGCAACCCAATACCACGCTGTCTCGCCCAAACCCCTCGCTCAGGCTGAAGGGTCTCGCTCAGGCGAGACAGGCTCGCTCAGGCGAGCCCCCCTTCGCCTAGGCGAGGGCTCAAGGAAAACCAGGGCCTGGGCAACACGTTAAGCGAGATCCCTCTCGCTTGGGCGAGTTGCCTGCTCGCTCAAAAGTTGAGCGAGCCGCCCGGGCGACTTTTCGCGCAAAAAACCTAGGCGAGCTCCCCGTTTCATCTCGCCTAGGCGAGATTGACTCGCTTGGGCGAGATTAACAGGTCTCGCCACTGTTCTTCACTGCACAGCCATGTTTTCCGGCCAAACAACACATGCAAGCTATTCACACGCAACAAAACGAAGGATCTAACCGTACAACCAACTATAAACTCATACACAGACCAAATGATGACTCAACTTGAAACTCTAGCTTCCCGTACCTGGAAAACATAGCGAAGACCTCTACTACGTGACCACGAGCACGGCAGCTCCGAGGATGCGCTATAGGGCTGCGGTGAGAGTGGGACAGGACCAGACAGGTGGGTTAGCCAGGGCTCTTACAACAGATCACGAAAAGGTTACAAAAAGGGAACTAGCACGAACTCGAGAGTCACTTACATGGAGTAACAGAACTTCCCGGCAATGGAACCCTAGCAGAAGATGGGTGGCGGCTGCAACTCAAGGCAAGGGCAACTTTTCTGAAAGTGTAGGGTACCCTAGGTTTAGGGCAGACCTAAGGCTTATATACTATGGGCCGGCCTTTAGGCCCAATATTGTAGGGCAGCCCACTAACTTTTGGGGCAGGAAAAATGGGGCCTTACATCAAGTGTGTATTTTTCAACATTTATTAATTATAACCTAATCTCATCAGAAAAAAAGGCCTATGCATATATATATATATATATATATATATATATATATATATATATATATATATATGGGTGGATCATCGGAAGGCGGAGAGTATAAACATGCAAAATGTTTATACAATAAAACAAAATAAAGACTAGGAAATAAAAGCTTAAAACATAAACTTAGTTAAAGCCCAACCGCGGCAGAGCCAACTGAGAGGGCAGACTGGGTTGAGAAGAGAAAGATTAATTAAAAAAAAAAAAAAAAAATAATACAAAAAAGTTGTATTGATTGAAGGAGAGAGGATCTTACAAGAGGGGGGGAAGAGTTGGAGCTTCTCTCTCTAAAACTCTCTCTCAAAAATTGCACACCTCTACAATAGGTGAGTGATTGAATAAATAGACAAAATTTTACTATTACAACAGTAAGTTACTATTACAACAGTAAAATGAGATTTTCCGCTACAATAACAGTGCCGTATCCGCAGTTCCGCTACAGCAACAGTACCGTATCCGCAGGATTGAATAGTAACCGTATATACCGTATTTTTGAACAGTAAAATACTGTATAATACTTGTTTTGGTTACTCTGAGACTGCCTCTTCTCCAGAGCCTTCTAGGTCCATGCCGAAGCACATGTCTTCGTTCTGGAAATAAGATCCTGATGAAGATGACGAGGATGCTTTGGATGTCTTCTTGGTTTTGCCTTTGGAAGAGCTTCCTTCTGAATCAGTCTGAAGGAGACCAAGGATTTGATGGAGATTCTGTGCTAATGTTTCATCATTAGCTGATGCTGCTATTGCCGCGGCAATCTGGGCTTTCCGGTTGAGAAACTGGCTGGTTTCTGGATCGGCAAGCTTGAGGGCCTTAGGGTTCTTCTTGAACCAAGATGAAACCCCTTGAGCATTTGCATGGGTGGCGTCAAAATTATCCCACCATTTGACGGATAGTTGTTTTCCAAGTACTGGGAGTAACTTGGAGGATTGATCTTTCCGAAATTGGTGTTGCCAGGCGAAAATCCAGGCAAGCGAGAATTTTGAAAAGAAATGGAGTGAAACATGGAAGGGTGTCTCATTTCCAAATCGAGTTTTGAACTGATTAAAACCTTCGAGAACTGGGTCAGGAAGGATTTTTTGGATTGGCCCACATGAGTCCCACCAGTTAGAGAACCATTGGGGAAAAGAATAGCGAACATTCTTTTTGAAATAAATCAACCAAGAATGTTTACCAGTCTTGTTTGAAAGCCAAAAGACATTAGTCCAGGCTGCTTGATAATCCCAGTAGTTGTAACCGATCGGGTCAAAAGGCTGGGAAAATTTCAAAATTTGATTGTTTTTAAAATCCTTGAAAGACAAAAATTTTAAAATTTGGATAGTCGAATGGGTGATATTCTCACTATCCGACTTATCAATATGATGTTTTATCTCAACAGACTTAGAGTCTACCAAGATAAATTCATAAAACCTTTGGGTTTTATTTATATGATTGGGTTTGAACAAAAATCCGGATGGAAAGACTTTTGAACAAACTTTTGAGGGATTCGAATCCCAGAACTCAGGTTCCATTTGAACAGTGGGAAGGAACGAGTCTTTCACATGATAAATGGAGGGTTTTTTCTGAGAAATTGGTTGGGTTTGGGAAACTATTTGTTTTCCCGATTGTCTGGGGTGAAGGGTAACTTTAGACTGGGCTAAAGAAGATATTATGTCCTTCAGATTTTTGGGAAGATCATCAGGTTCTTCTCCGAAGATTTGTTTCCAGCTTTGGCTGGGGAGCTTGGTCAGACCCTGATCTTGGAAGGCAAGAAGAGTGGGGATGGCCATAGCATAATCTGATGGATAGGTTTTCTGGGTGGTTCCAGAGATTATTAGCTGAGTTGAAGGCTCCGCTGGGGATTTCTGAGTTGATGACTCAGCTTGGGTTTGAGACCCAGATTTTTGGGCTGAAAGCCCGGATTGGTCCTTCTTCGAGGAAGGAGATGTTTGGTCAGTGGTTTTGACCTTTGCTTTGCCTTTAGGCTTTAATCTGACTTTTGGTCCCATAATGGGTGTTTTACCTGAAAATTTCCCTGAAGGTACTCTCGGGTAAGAAAATCAGGAAGAGAATTTGAAGTGCCTTTGATAAATTCAATTTCAAAATCAAAAACACTTAGGATTGCTTGCCATCGGGCAAAAATTTGTTTTGAAGCTAAATTTTTAACATCTTTTAATAAAATGTCTTTAGCAGATTTGCAATCAACTCTGATTAAAAACTTTTGATTGAGTAAATCAGATTGAAATTTTGAAATACATAGGACAATGGCCAGAACTTCTTTTTTGATAGTTGAGTAGTTCTGTTGTGCCTTGTTCCAATGTTTTGATGTAAAAGCGATGCAATTTTCAGAATTATGCAGACGCTGTTTGAGAATGCCACCATAACCTATGTCTGAGGCATCAGTTTCGACAATTTTTGGGAGGTTTGGATTGGGAAGATAAAGACAGGGAAGGTCTTTAACTTGGATTTTGATTTGTCTGATGATGTTGGTATGGACATCAGTCCATGGAGGAGGATTTTTCTTAAGCCTATCATGGAGAGGCTTAATGACATTGTTGAGCTGAGGGAAGAAGTCAGCCACATAGTTTAAGCAACCCAGAAACCTCTGGAGTTGAGTTTTGTCAAGGATTTGATTGGGGAATTTGTCAGCAAATTCGATGACCCGATTGATAGGTTCAATAGTTCCTTGATGAATGTTGTGACCAAGGAAACGAATCTTGGTTTGAAATAGATTGATTTTAGTCTTTGAAATGGCAAGTCCATTTCTTTGGACGGTTTTGAGAAAAATCTCAAGATGTTTGAAATGTTGATCTAGCGATTGAGAGTAGATGAGGACATCATCAATATAGACAATGCAAAAATTGGAGTAGGGATTGAAGATGTCGTTCATGATTTTTTGAAATTCGGATGGCGCGTTTTTGAGCCCAAAAGGCATGACGGTCCATTCGAATTGACCAAACGGGACAGTGAACGCCGTTTTATAACGATCACTGGGATTAATCTGAATTTGCCAGAAACCAGATTTCATGTCAAACTTGGAAAAGATCTTTGCAGAATGGAGTCGTCCAAGAAGATCTTTTTTGTTTGGGATTGGATATCGAATCCATTGGAGAGCTTGGTTAAGTGGTTTGTAATTAATGACGAGGCGAGGAGATCCTCGTTCGATTTCAGAAGCCTTGTTAACATAAAATGCTGCACAAGACCAAGGGCTTTTAGATTTTTGGATTAATCCCTTTGCCAGAAGGTCATTAATCTCAGATTGACAGTGTTTGACGAGTTCAAGACTCATCTGGATTGGACGGGCTTTGGTTGGGATAAGCCTATCGTTGAAATCCTTTTCATAAGGGAGATCAACCATATGCTTCTTTCTTTCCCAGAAAGCGTTAGGGAGCTCAGAACAAACTGTGTTCTGAATTCGAGAATGAAGATTAGAAATCTTCGTTTGGATGGAAGATTTTGCTAAATGGCTCTTGATTGTCTCAAAAGAAAGATCATCTTTTAAGAAGTTGATTTGTTTCTGTTTGGCCTCTATGGGATTGAGGCTTCGATGAATTGGATTGTTCAAGAATTTGAACAGGATGGTTTTACCCAAATACTGGGTAGAGATACCTTGATTGGTAATGGTGATTGGAAAAATAGTTTTGATGAATGGAGTTCCTAGGATAACTTCATTCGAAAGATTTTTGACCAAGAGGAATGGGGTTTCAACCCGGAGACCATCATTCTTTATTATGGCCGAGGGGAGTTTGTACTGAATCTTCAGGCGTGATCCATCAGCCGTTCGAAGTTTTTCAGAAGATTTATGGAAGTATTTCGTCGGTACGAGTCCTTCGAGAATACAATTGGAGTCAGCACCAGTATCGAAAAGTGCGACAGTTTGGAGGGAAAAACTTCCGATTTGAATATGGATTGGAATGTAGAATTTTTGGATTGTGCAACGGTTGATAAGCGCTGCAAACAGATTAACAGGTTCAGAATCACTACTAGGATTGGAACTAGTAGTTTTGATATGATCATTATCAGTAGTATGATCAGAGAGGATTTCGGTGATTTGGGTAGTTACATTTTGATGTAATTGTTGCTGATTTTTGAGGTTTCGAACTTCATCTTTTAAATGATGAATTTCAGTTTGAAGATCTTGGATCGTTACAGGCTTGGCTGTAGATTTTTCTAAACGTCTTAGAGTTTGGGTAAGGTCAAACTTATTACTAACGAACCTATTACTTGAATTAGGCTTGCTAGGATCAGATCTTTTAAGAATCATCTTAAGTTTATCAAGATACTCTTCCAGGTCATGAGGATCTTGAATGGATTTGATTGTATCGATAAGTAGATTTTGTTCATCATTATGAAGAACATTGATTGTAGGAGAGTCGGAACTCTCATCAGAGGATGATGAAAGATCATCATCAGCTTGGATTTCTCCAGAAGATTCATCGCAATCTTCTTCAGAGAGATTATAACAGAGTTGCAGAAGTTCCTCTGTTTTTGACTTTTCGAGATTGAGTTCTTCAATGGAAGAGACGATACGACAATGTTTGGCAAGATGACCTTGCCGACCACATTTGAAACAAGTCCTATTTTCTTTAGACTTGTCAAAGGATTGGTTGGAGATATGCGTAGACTTTGATTTCGAGGGTCTAGCAGATCTGGATTGAGTTTGGCGGTTACTAGATCGTTTAGTTCTAGTCCGGGATTGTTGGCCAGACCTATGAGGTTTAACCGGATGATTATCCTGGGTTCTGGACCTATGGAACCTCTGGGTTTTTCTGGATTTAGTCCTAGATCCAGAAGGTTTGTCTGAACAAGGAAGTCCAAATTGTTGGCAAAAACTACCTAGATCCTTACGGTTCTGGGCTTTTTCTCTGGCCAATTGGTTTTGGATCTTCTCGTCTTGGCAAATCTTAAAACCTACCTTTTGGATGTAAGCTATGAGCTGGCCATAACTAAGCTGATTGTAAGGGATTTCGCCATTAAACTGGGTTCGAATCTTTTCCCTAACTTTGTCTCCTAAAGATTTAGGAAGTCCTGCTAGGAAGGTTTCTTTCCAGAAAGGTTGTTGGCAATCATCTCGGGTGAAAACTCTAGTGAGGAAGGTATCTTTGTAATACCTAAAGCCACCTAAGGTTTTACACCTAAGTTTGGATAGGAGGTCACCTGAACGATCTCGCCAGATATTAGGATCTCCTATGAAATGTTGAACGATTGACATGATGAGAGTGTTGACGGCATCAGGAGCAGGTTCGCCCCTGTTAGTGATGATATTTCCGTCAGCATCGGTTTTGACCGCATTGAGAATTTGGTCTTTTTGTTCATCAGAGAGGTAGCTATCCCACCACCCCTTAAGTTGACCTGAGAAGCCTGAGGTCAAGATTTCGACAATGGTTTGGTCAGAGCTATCCAAGGAGGCTTGGTAGGCAGTTGAGACCATAGTCATGTGTTGAAGGGTGTTGAGTATGTTATACTCGGATTGACCATCTATGTTCCATTCATAGATGTTGTTTGCACTGAATGATCGGAAACTTTGACCATTCTTTTCTTCCAGTAACAAGTCTGGAGCTGTAGCACGATTGTAGTAGAGTTTGGAAGGCTGCTTCCAATTAGCTGCCTTGTTGATTACAGGATTAAGACTCAGAACAGATTTAGAATCAGAATTAGGTTGGCTTTCCGCATCTGAACCTACGGAAGATGTTCCTAATTTGTTAATCCTAAGATTTTGTTCTTTTTGAGAAGTACTCCGAGTAACTGGTCTAGTACTACTGCCAGGTGGAGTGTCTTCGATTACAGGAGGAAGTCTAGATTCTGTTCTAGAACTGATGGATTCTCCTATAGATTTTTTCCAGTCAAGGTGAACAAGTCTAAGTTTCTGCCTAGTTTGTTCAGTTAGATTGGAAGGTTTAAATAAAGGTTTAACCTGAGTTTGAGCTAAGGGATCAGATTCAGAGGAGTCCTTAGTTTTAGTTTCAGGGATAGGTTTGACTTCACTAAGCTTTTCTCCTATGGTCTGGAGATATTGGTTAGTGTAGTTGTTTTGTTCCATAAGGGCCTTGATGTCTTGGGCGCCTACGGTGTCATCAGATTTGTATTTGAAAGGAGATGCAAGATATTTATCTCCTAAACCTGGGATGAAAAAACTACTGGAAGGAGGGAGTCTAGACTTAACTAACTCACCATTTTTCCTATGCCAGACAGTGATTGTGTTGATCTCAGAATCCTGAGAGATTGTAATGTTCCAAGGAGGTTCAATATTATTTGTTAACAAATAAACATTAAACCAATCAAAGAAACAGACATGACATTGGACGTCTTTAAGGAATTTGTAGAAAAGTTCTACGATTTTAGTTTTTTGACCCTTAAAATTTTCAACGAACCAATTTCTCTGAGCTGTCCATTCCTCAGAAAAGAATTCACGTTGAAGGGTAGGCTTGTCTATGGTGTACCTATTCATGATAACCATATTGCATTTCAGATTGGGTTGGAGAGTGAATTTCTGTTTTAGGTTCATCCTCCAGATTGGAATAGATGGTTCGAGGGATTTGAGAAACAGTTTCAATCCCAGCGAGACGAACAGATGAAGGGACATAAGAGAAAGATCTTCTAGCCGTCCTAAAGTTTGCAGATCTAACAGAGTTGGATCCTAATGACCTAGTGGTTGTAAAGGAACTACTCCTATTAAAGGTTATAGTAACTTCACCAGCTGGGTCTTGATTGATTTCCCTAATCTCAGGGGTTGGTCTAGGAGCGGATGTAACTGATTTGGTCACAGTCCAGGATTCAGGAAGGGATACTTCATCCCAACTGACGGAAGTGGGAACCACTACGTTAGCCTTACTAAAGTCAGTAAGAAAAAGGGTGGTTGAACCTATTTCCGGAGATTTGTAAACTTTGGAACTAATAGAATTCATGACCTTATATTGAATTCTATAGATCAAGGCTAAGGGGATTGATCCAGGTTTCATTTGGAGACCCTTAGTTTGGATTTGGAGATAGAGTGCATCTCGGATGTTTCTATCTTTAAGACTAATAGTCCGATTGGGAAAACAATTGAAAAAGATTGGTCCTTTAGCTAAGGATGATTCTATGGTGCCTATGAGGGATTGATCGAATCTGTAGTGACGGATATCCCTAAGACAGCATAAGATAGAGGAATCTAAACCTTCTATTCCTAGAGGTTTTATAGCTACTTGAATACAGCCTATGTGGAGATAGTTGTATTTTTTGGCTTGATTCCTAAGGGTTTGTTCATCTAAAAGATGGAACTCTTCTTCCTCAGAAGTAAGAGGGATTTGTTTTTCAGTTGTTTTGATGATGTAATCGGCTTGTTTAAACCAACTACCATCGAGTTTGTAAATCTCATTGTTTGAGATTTTTGGGAGCTGCCAATCGTCAAGCTCCTGATTGTGGTTTTCGAAGCAAAATTCTTCATCGAAAACGTTTGAGGTAGATCTGGGTTGGTGCTCTTGGAGCGATGAGGATCCCGGTTGGGATGATTTGAAAGAAAGCTTAGAGAGGAGGGAGTTCAACATGATGAGAAGGGAGTAGAAGGGTAAAGAAGAGAGGGAGAGAAGAGCAGAGGAGAGTGAGTGCAAACAATTAATTTAAAATCCTAGTATCATCGCCTTCATCTAGTTCAGTAGCAGGATATGGACAAATATAACATGCATATTCAACAAAAGACTATCAAATAATAGTATTCATAGCTATTAATAGAATACATGGGGATTTTGTTGAGTTTTATAATTTTTTGTTTTGTTTTTAATTAACCGACTAACTAATCATTTGACCTTCGTGTAAGCACCAACTGCGAGCCAAGGGGATCTTTCGACCCCAAGTGCCGAGGCACTCCTCTAGAATATACCTCAAAACTATATGCCCACTACAAGCAATATAGTCTAAGATACGCGCAGTGTTTGATGTATCCAGTCAAACTTTCAGCTAGCAAAATTAATTTTGATTTTAACAAAATTTAAACTTTACAACATTACCTTAGTCCAGAGTTCAAGTTCATCTGTCTTTACTTCGGTCTCAGGTGTCCCACAGTGTCGACTTACTGCCCCTTGGGCCTTACCGCGTCACATCTAGGGCCCATATATACCACCTCGCAAAGACAACTGTTCCGGTTCTAGCTAAGGTGTGGCACAAGTGAATTTACAGTTTTAACAGAAAGCTTTTAACATAAATCATGGAATAAAGAGCTTTTAATTTCCTTAGGATGGGAGTAGACAACTGTCTTAATATACTAGTAAGTACGCATGAGTAAGATCCTTCTAAGAAAGACCCCCGGAGCATACGTAAGTGTAGTCTATCAAGAACAGCCTCCTCTTGCCCATTTTCCAGAAACTATAGGCTCTCGTCCGCATGATTCTGGTAAATTAAATGACATATTTTTTGTTCCCCAGTACTCAATATAGCAGAATAATATTACATAAGAGTCTAATATTGACGAAACATGTTAGATCCAGCCATATAATCCTACTTCCCCATCAGCCATATTTGCAAATTTTTTTATGAAACGGATTACACAATCCGTCTCATTATACTCTGAAACGGATTGTGTAATCCGTTTTAAATGTTCGTTGTGGGATGCTCTAAGTTGTTAATTTAAGAGAGGATTCTTTTTCACAAATTTTTGAAATGGATTTGATATGGAAAGTGTATGCCGTTTCCGAATCCTTTTGAGAAATATATGAAATGGAAACTGTATTGAATGTTGATACATGTATGTTGTGTTATTGGTGAATTTTTAATCTGAGTGAATTTATACGGGTGAATTTTGTAATCTAAATTATGCAATCAGTTATAACCTAAATTATGCAATCAGATATGAATATGAGCATTTTCCAATTTTAATACATGTTGCATTCAGTGTTTTTCTCTTATGTGATTCGTCTTTCATTCTTTATGCATTTCTTTTAATTGCATTTATTTTTAATATTCTTATGTGAGTAATTTACGTATTAAAATACTTTATTTTTATTGTAGTTCATCATGGAAGATCATGAATTTAGTTATTTGAGTTTTTTGGATTCTCAAGCGGATTCTCAAGTAAATTGTAGTCTCATGTCAGACTTTTCTGATTTTGTTCATGATATCTGCGAACAAGATTATACATCTCATTTTACAACCGATGATATTTTCCCAACACGTGAAGATTTGATTAAGTGGGTTAGAGGGGTTGCTTATAATCTTGGATTTGTTGTCATTATTTTAAGATCAGATAAATATAATGGACAACCAGGAAGAAAAACCCATGTATTATTAGGTTGTGAAAGAGGTGGAAAATATAGAAAATACAAGTCTGATGCAGAACCGAGTCTATCTGGGACAAGAAAATGTGATTGTCCATTTAGATTGAGAGGGAGACCCATCTCTCAAGGGGAGGGATGGGTGTTGAACGTAAAATGTGGTTACCATAATCACGATGTGTCATGTACTCTAGTTGGTCACCCCTATGCTGGTAGGTTGAAGTCTACTGAACACTCATTGCTTGTTGATATGACTAAAAGTCAAGTCAAACCTGCAAATATACTTCTCACCCTGAAAGAAAAAGATGAGTTTAATGTTACAACCATGAAGCAAGTGTATAATGCAAGATATAGGTACAAACGTTCAATAAGAGGTTCTAGAACTGAGTTACAACAGTTAATGTTGATGTTGGAACGTGATCACTACATCCATTTTAGTAGATGTGTTGATGAATCAGATGTGGTTAGCGATTTGTTCTGGACCCATCCTGATGCTGTCAAGTTGTTAAATTCATTCAATATTGTGTTCTTAATGGATAGTACCTATAAAACCAACAAATATCGGTTGCCATTACTTGAGATTGTTGGTGTGACCTCAACAGGATTAACTTTCTCAGCCGCTTTTGCATTTTTATCTAGTGAGAAGCAAAATAACTTCATTTGGGCTCTTGAAAGGCTAAGAGGTCTGTTTATGACGTCCGAGGGTGGTCCACAAGTCATTGTAACTGATAGGGATCTTGCTCTAATGAATGCTGTTGGCATGGTGTTCCCTCAGTGTTATCATCTTCTATGCCGTTTCCACATTCAAAAAAATGTGCAGGCAAAGTGCAAAATGTTAGTAAATTCTGTTGACGCATGGGATGTTGTACTTCAAGCCTGGGAGAATGTCATGGACTGTGAAGATGAATTAAAGTTCAACGAGTGTGTTCATCGTCTTCAGCTTGTTTGCCAGCCATGGCCTGTATTCTTTGAATATGTTAACGACTCGTGGATCATTCCTTATAAGAAATTCTTTGTGAAGGCATGGACGAACAAAGTTATGCATTTGGGGAATACAACATCAAACAGGTATGTTTGTATTTTGCTATTAATTAATTTTTTTTTATTAATGGTTTATATGATTTCCTTGTATAAATTGTACTAGGGTTGAGTCTGCTCACTGGAGTCTGAAGAAAGTTCTTGGAAGTAGTATGGGAGACCTTTGTTCGTGTTGGGATGGAATTCACAACGTTATTATCTTGCAACACAACGAAATTAAGGCGTCTTTTGAAAGAAGTATAAATCTGATCAGTGACTCTTACAAGGCATTGAGTTA
This sequence comes from Vigna unguiculata, assembly GCF_037176805.1. Lineage (NCBI taxonomy): Eukaryota > Viridiplantae > Streptophyta > Magnoliopsida > Fabales > Fabaceae > Vigna > Vigna unguiculata. The sequence continues at coordinate 44,368,597 of NC_140795.1, read as the reverse complement.
TAGAAGATTAGTGGGTAATATTTCTAGATGTGCCTTAGAACTCCTTGCTCCAGAGTTGGAAAGAGTAAAGAAGATTGGATTCGATAGTAGTCGTTGTGGCTGCATTCTCAGACAAACTTATGGTCTACCATGTGCGTGTGAATTAGCACGATATGATCCTGGGATTATTCCTCTCCAAGAAATTCATGTCATGTGGACTAGGTTGAGCTTCTCCAATGTCTCGTCTTCACAATCTGAAGGGCAATTATCTATTCAGAGGGAGGTTGATCTACTGCTTAATCTTTTCAAAGAAGTTGATATTGCAGGAAAAGTGACCATAAAACATAAATTACTTGACATAGTTAGCCCTTGCATGACATCGATGTTACCACCACCGAGTAAAGTTAAGACGAAAGGTGCAGCTAAGAGTCATAGATCAAAGAAGTCAACCAAACGTGATCCCTCCTATTTTGAGCATGTGGACGCCTTCATAGAGTCCTCAAGACAAGACACATTTGTTGCAAAAACAGAAAACAAGGCGAAGAGCAAACGTGTAATTGAAGAGAAAGTAATACCCATGCTAGAACAGTTCAATCCTGTTTTTCATCCATATATACTCGATGTTGTCGATGTTGTGGCGGACGGTCATTGTGGATATAGATGCATTGCTGCATTGTTGGGTATGGGTGAGGAGTCGTGGCCTCTAATTAGACATGATCTATACAAAGAACTTAGCCAATGGCGAGATGAATATGCAACGTTAGTTGGAGGCTATGATCGTCTGGAAGAACTGAGAAAGTCTTTGCTAGTTCAATCACCATCAGGGGTACAACTTCTATACACCACTGTTCAAATTTATGTATTACAAGTTTTTTATGATTTTGTTTTATTATAATCTAATTAATTATATACAGGCTAATCGAGACAAGTGGATGACTATACCAGACATGGGGTATGCGATTGCTAATCGGTATAATGTAATTCTCGTGTGCTTGTCATCAGTTCAGAATTTGACTATATTCCCACTTCGTACATCCCCACCTACTTCGCAAAGTCAACATCGACTAATTTGTATCGGACATGTTTACAATTCTCATTTTGTTCAGGTATATATGTTTATATATATATATATATATATGTATATTATTTTTATAAATAACTTTATTTCTCTATTGACTAATTGCGTATTTACAGGTTCGTCTACAAGAAGGCTGTCCATTACCGACAGTGGATATCATATCATCTAGCAATTGTTACCCAAAGGCAAAAGGGTGGGCATCATTTTATAGAGATAGGATGCAAGCATTCCTAGATTTACACATAGTGGATCGTAGTTATGTAGATCTTATGGAAGACTGATATTTGTTGATTGTATTTAAGTATTTCACTGTTGTAGTTTGTAATTATTTTACCAATATATAAAATTCTAACTCCTTTGGCCAAGGGACGGATATATTTTGGCCTCATTGCTAACATTAAATAACTTATGAGTGCGATCCCAGGCAACTGTGCCCTCAGTAACATCTCTGCAGTCTATCATTCGCTGAAGACCACCTACAATGCGTTTCACGAGACCCTGTCATAATAACAAATTAATGTCAAATATTAATAGTTACTAATAATATTAACAAGTAAATGTGTGACATACCAATAAACCACTGGAAGATGATGACGGTGACGTCCTCTGAATTGTTATGTCATCTGGCAAATTCCGACGAAGTCGGGGCACAAGCACAAGGCTGGGTCGGTCGGCCTCAGCTCCACGTAAAATGTATGGATGGGAGACTCTCCTAAACCACTGCAAATATCCATCCGAACATGAAAAGGGAGCTGGTGCTTGGACCACTTGATGTACAACAAACTGCTCGTGCTTTTTCCACCGATCATCAATAGCCTCAAAGTCCATCATGGGAACCGAACTAGGCGGTCGTGGAATAGGCTGGATGAACCCAAATTGTCGCAACACACGCTCAGGCAAATGACGTTGTACGACGGTCCCAACCCTCAGGAAGCCAGAAAACATGCTATGTGTTACCAGTTGTCGTGCAGCTCTGTGTGCTACATATGGGTTCCAAATCATCCCATCATATGTCAAGCCATCCAACTGGACTCTAACATCAGCTATAGCGGAAATGGCGCGTCCAGTGACATAACGTAGAGCACGGGGTTCGGTCTCCACATATGTATCCCGTACTTGCTTCCTTCCCAATGTAGGGAAGTGCTCGTATATCCAAGCCTGTATCAAATAATATTTCATTTAACCATTATCATATAAAACTAAAAACAAGTGAAATAAAGAATAAAATGTTATATAAATGGGTACCTGCAGAAGAGGTAGATATCCAGCTAATTGCTTTGTATTTGCAAAGCTGGCATCTCCTAGCTGCTCATATAAGTGGACAAGAGCAGCAACTCCCCAACCATATGTACGACATGTGGAAAGATCTCTAAATAGGTCCAGATAATGTGTACGAACATACGTGGCGCTTTTGTTAGCAAATATGGTGCATCCTACAAGGTGCAAAAGATATGCACGTGCAGCAAACTCCCATAGCTCGTTTTCACAACAGCTGTGATACAAGTCTCTCAACCAGCTCAGTCGGACCTATGCACCCCGACTTTGATTCAGCTCCACACATGCCATGGCCCGGTCAACACCGAGAAGTGTCGTCAAAATCTGAACAGAATCTTCATATTCCAGATTTTCAGTGGAGCAAAAGTTTCCACTAATGGAAAGATGGAGAAGTGACGATACGTCATCCAAAGTGATGGTCATCTCCCCAATGGGTAAATGAAAACTGTTAGTCTCGGGATGCCATCTCTCCACGAAACCCAATACTAACCCAAGGTCCATATATTCATATAATATGTCGCACAAAGGCGATAATCCCGAAGCTAACACAAAAGGTGCAACAGCAGGGTGAGGACGTCCTAATTTCTTAACTTTTTTAATATGGGAGACCACTTTCACAACTCGATCCTATCACAAGAAACAAACAACAATAAAAATACTTAACAACAACAAAAAATTAAACCTATATAAAAACTTCTTACTCACCTGGCCATCCCATATCATGCGTGCAACATGATCCTGGTACTGCGTCAATAAAGATGTATCATACGGCCCACCAGGAAATCCTCCACCATCGTTATCAATGACCTGCTCGTCCTCCCGAGGAACGTCAGGAACCTCATTCTCAACAATGTCATCCTCAACAAGATTAGCCTCATGCTGACCCCTTCTACGAGCCGATGCTGTCGGTCTCTTTCGTGCCGCACCCTGTCTAGAACTCTCAGGTGCATCATTTGAACCACGTCTAGATATATTTCCTCTGGTCCTAACCATATCTGTAATAAAATTAAATACAAGTTAATACATAATAAATAAAAAGGGGAAACGGATCTCACATTCGTTGTGAAAAAAAAATTTAAAAGCACAGAAAAAACAAAGAAACGGATTACACAATCCGTTACAAAAAAAAAAATAATAAAAACAAAGAAACGGATTACACAATCCGTTTAAAAAAAAAAATACTGAAACGGATTACACAATCCGTTTCAGGAAAAAAAGAAAAAAAAAACAATGAAACGGATTACACAATCCGTTTCAGGAAAAAAAAAAAAGACTGAAACGGATTACACAATCCGTTTCAGGAAAAAAAAATAAAAGACTGAAACGGATTACACAATCCGTTTCAGGAAAAAAAAAATGACTGAAACGGATTACACAATCCGTTTCAGGAAAAAAAATAAAAATAAAAGACTGAAACGGATTACACAATCCGTTTCAGGAAAAAAAAAATAAATAAAAGACTGAAACGGATTACACAATCCGTTTCAGGAAAAAAAAACCGAAAAACGGATTACACAATATGAAAAAAAAAAAAAGTTTCCGAAACGGATTACACCCCTTCCTCAACGCAACACACGTTTCCAGTTTTAACAAAAACCTACGTATACAAACCTAACCTACGTATAAAATCAATTAAAATTAAAATTTACATATGCATTAAAATAAAAATATATGATGTCTAATATTAAAAAAGCAGTATAACTTACCTGCAAAAATTGAGAAGCCGCCGCGGGAAAGGCTGAAAGATGGTTGTCCACGGTGGGGAGAAGAATTGTGTGTGGAGGACAAAAGGACAAAAGGATGGCGTGGGGAGAATGGTTTGTGGGAGAAGAGGGAGAATGAGGCTTGCGCTGCAGGTGGGGGAGAAGGGGAGAAGGAGGCTTGCGGGGGAGAAGGGGAGAAGGGGAGAAGGAGGCTTGCGGGGGAGAAGGGGAGAAGGGAGCTTGCTGCAGTGTGGGGGAGAAGGGGAGAAGGAGGCTAGGTCAAAGATTCCCAAAGACGTGGTGCAGTGCAGAGGGAATCTGCTTTTTATTGGGGTGCGGTGGAGGGGTTTTGGGGGTGCAGCTGACGTGAGGGCTGTGAGGGGTGCAGGTATTTGGGGGTGCAGTGCGGTGAAATTGAAAAAAGAGACAGTAAAATTATTTTTAACCAAGGGCAACGTTGGAAATAAAATACGTTTTGGGGGTACAGGAGTTTTCTTTGGAGGTGCAGGGAGAAGCCCCCCTTTGTTTACACTTGATTTGTCACACAATGAACTTGAAGGTCCAATTCTAACATTTTCAAGAAATGTGACTTCTTTGATTGTACTTGATCTCTCGTACAATAGACTTTCAAGTCTGACAAATCAATTTGAGGTTTATAAAAGTATTATCACAATAAATTTTTGTAGCAACAAAATTGGTGGAAAAATTCCAAGATCAATTGGAAAACTTTCATCGTTGAGATATCTTACTCTATCCAATAATCAACTTAGTGAAAATCCATTTGAAAATCTTAGATCGCTCTCCGAATTGTCATTCCTTGATATTGGTGATAATCGTTTTGAAGGAGTGGTCATGGAAGATCATCTTTCAAATCTTACAAGCTTGAGTGAGTTTTATGCATCAGGAAACTATTTGACTTTAAAAGTAGATCCCAATTGGAATCCCACTTTTCAACTTACTGACTTAGATATGAGCACCGGGAAATTAGGTCCCAACTTTCCATCATGGATTCACTCACAAAGCAACCTTCACCATTTATCTATGTCTAATACAGGGATTTTAGATTCTATTCCATCTTGGTTTTGGGAAACATTTTCTCAAGTTTCTTTTGTGAACCTATCTCACAATTACATCCATGGTAACCTTGGGGCTACATTAACGATTCCAATATCTATGGATGTTGTTGATCTAAGTGCAAATAACTTGTGTGGTCAATTGCCCCCTATTTCACGTGGCGTGGCCTTTTTAGATCTTTCAAGCAATTCATTCTACAAATCCATGGATAAATTTTTATGTAATAATGATGATAATATAATGTGGTTTCTCAATCTTGCTTCTAATAATTTGTGGGGAGAAATACCTAATTGTTGGATGTTTTGGCCAAATTTAGTGTATATAAATTTGCAGAGCAACAATTTTGTCGGTAACTTACCTCCATCCATGGGTGCCTTGGAATCAATGGAGTTTTTACAACTTGGTAACAATTCACTCTCAGGAACGTTTCCTACAAGTTTGATGGAGAATGAATTATTGACACTTTTGGACATGAGAGGAAATAAACTCGTAGGAACTATTCCAAAGTGGGTTGGAGAAAAGTTCTTAAATATGAGAATCCTTTGCCTAAGTTCAAACATTTTTTCTGGTCATATCCCAAATGAAATATGCAAAATGAGTCTCCTTCAAGTTTTAGACCTTGCACAAAATAATTTATCCGGTGGTATACCTACTTGTTTCAATAAATTTAGTGCCATGACACTAATGAATAAAAGTACAAATTCTATTATAGAATATTCACCGACATTGACAGATTATTCTTCCGTTATTGGTACCGTTGGTGTGCTTCTTTTGCTAAAGGGAAGAATAGTTGAGCACAAAAACATTCTGGGATTGGTAACAAGTATTGATTTGTCAAATAATCAATTGACCGGAGAAGTACCAATTGAAATAACATATTTAAATGGTTTGATATTTTTGAACTTGTCCCACAACCAACTAATTGGTCATATTCCAAGAAGCATCGGTAACATGGGATCGTTATTGTCCATCGATTTCTCAAAGAATCAACTTTCTGGTGAAATCCCTCAAACCATTTCAGATTTGAGCTTTCTAAGTTTGCTAAATTTGTCTTATAATCATTTAAAGGGGAAAATTCCAACAGGAACTCAATTGCAAACGTTTGATGCCTCCGACTTCATTGGGAATGATCTATGCGACTCACCACTACCCATCAATTGCAGCTCCAATACAAAAGTTGATAATTTTGATCACATCGAAAAAGGTAGTGATAAACATGGGATAAACTGGTCTTTTGTGAGTATGACATTTGGATTTGTTGTGGGATTTTGGATAGTGATTGGTCCTTTGCTCATTGTAGATCATGGTGTTATACCTATTTTCATTTCCTTAACCATGTTTGGTTTAAACTTCAATCTCTTTTTTGATGCAAGTACTCTATATAGTATAATGAAAAATAAATTGTAATAAAACATGGAAATTAATTCTATTTACACTACATTGCCAGTTGATAAAATTTTCAAACCATTTCTCATATTATTTATGTCTTGTTTGATTTTTATTTTTCAAATTTGATAGTGTTGTGTAAATTATCTTAGTAGATGTCAACTAAAATACTACATATGTTGAACTTATTGTAGATAAATTCTAGTTAAATTTTTCATTTGGGTTATTAGATCAAGAAATTATAATTTAATTAAAAAAATTCAAGTATATGAATTTAATTTGAACTACGTATAATATACTTTTGTTTAAAATACTTGGAGGACACGTTAAAACATTTGAAATATTAGTATTAGGAAGAATGTGATCTGATTTAATGGGGTCTTTTTTTAGATATACATACTCAGTTAAAAAAAAAAAAAATTTAGGCTTCTTTGTACGTCTTTCTCTAGTTTTCTAACCCATATATAAAATATACAGAACTTAAAGTGTTTGTACCAATTTTTTTTTTCCCTTTACTTGACCAAATTTTCTAATCCATAGAAAGGAGAGAACAATAAAGACTCATTAACAATTTAAAGTGTCTATGATATAATAATTTATGCAATTAGTATGATTAATTTTCTAACCCATGGATTACTGTGAAAGACCAAACCTAAGTCTTTCCACTCCATGTTGCAGGAATTACCCACAAGACTTTCACATCAACATGTGCGCATATAGTAAGGAATCATACTATATATATGAATTTTATAATTATTATAAGAAATTAGAATTTAATAATTATTACATTTTTAAATATATATATATATAGGTGTAGTTATACTTATTATCAACCAAATAAAAATAATAAAATATTAAAATTAAGAACTAGAACTAATACAAATATATATACATCAATTAAATAATATAAAATGATTAAAATAATGGACTAGAGACACTTACCAAATAACGATTATTATAAACATGTGATTAGACATAAACAATAATAAGAATATAAAAAAATCTTTAGAATTTTTATATATTATCTAAAATCATGATTTAAATTGAGTTAGACTGAACACTTCATTATCATTGATCTTTTGTATCTTTAAAAATAATATTGTTCTCTTTATTTCAAATGTACTATATAATGACCAGCCACGTACAGAGTCACACTTTGTTGTAATTTTTATTCATACCGAATTCAAACTGAAAACTGATATATTATGATATATAGACGATAGTCTCGTCCATAAGTCACACATCTTCCAAACGTGCAGTCACCTTACACATAAAAAAGAAGAAATGTGATGGTTTCACAAAGGAAACTTCACTTGCTAGTTCATACTGCGGAGATCTCAGAAACAACCTAACTCTACCGCTGATAGAGCATTTAAACAGCAAATATGTTACAAAATACTGCAACATCCATAATGATTCAATGTCTTTTTTTTATTTATTTTTTACTAAATGTGATATTATATGATTTAAAAAAACTCAAAGCGATTAATTATTCAATTTTTTATTTATATTTTTACTAAATGTCGTATTACATGATTTAGAAAAAACTTAAGTGATCCTTATATTTAGAAAACAGGATATCTAAATAAAAAAAAGTAAAAATAAATACTTAATTAAATAAATTCTTTTAATAAAAATTTCAATTAAAAAATGTTTTACTTTATAAAATAGTTAAAATTTAATTAAGTCGTAAAATAACAACTTAATCCGGAGTGATCTCTTGAATAATTTCACCTTCCATTTTGTATATACAGTGGTAATTGATAAAAATGGGAACCTGTCAAACACTTTGTCTTTCAATGCCTACCACCACACAACAAAATCAAACATAGAATAATTATGACAGACCATAAATCTACAGTTTAAACAAATATTTTATACTTCTGTCTGACTCTCTTTGTACTTGTCACAAACCAAAAACTATATTCTTTACTTGAGCGTAAGAATATAATAATCCAAATATCACGATTTTATTATGATTCGTCTTGATCTCTGTTATGAAATAATTGATGTTAATATGCAACAAATTCTTTCTACTAAATTTAATTTTTCCCCTTTTCTTGACCAAATTTTCTAACCCATGGAAAGGATAGAAAAACAACTAATTAACAATTTAAAGTGTCTATGCTATAATAGCTTAGGCAATTATGTAATTAATTTTCTAACCCATGGATTAGTGTGAAACACAACTTTACCTAAGTATTTCCACTTCTTTTCTTTTATTTATTTATTTGGATTTGATATGATTCAGAGCATCATATTTGTAACTTGCAAAGAAAGTTAGAAATATGAGAAGAAAATAAATAGTGTGATTTTTCAACTCTTGATAGAATGAATCCTTGTTTTAATGTGCAAGATTCTCTTCTCATAGATTTGTGTTCCAGGTTTCCTTGCAAATAAAATTTTTTCATGAAATTCAGCTCCATTTGTTGTACTAAACCAAAAAATTAAAATATGTCCTATCTTTTTTATTTTCATGGCTCAACACAAGTGACTTTGACTTATATGCATACTTGTTAGTTTTCTTATATTCACTGCAAAATAACAAAGTATCATTACAATTAATAAAACTCTATTTCTCAATACCTCATTTTGTATTTTAAGCTTAAGGATGTTTTTATTTATACACAAAGAACACCACTTGATACATGATAAATGTCAATTTCAAATGAAAAATTTAGTTATTCTAAACACTTATCAACACCATATATGAAAATCGGATCAAACTTTTAAAAGGAAAATGGTAAATCATAAATGTAAAATTTACACCAATATTTTACACTTTTGTTTTAGTATCCCAAATTATTAATTTTATGTGAAGAATACTAATATTTTCAACCTTTAATTCAAAATTAAAATAGACGAAATAATAATCGTTTTCAAGCAATATTGTATTACAGAAAAAAAAATATATGTATAAATATTTTGATGACTTGTATATTTATTCTAGTTTCCTACTGTTTAGAATATTCCATTATATAAGTAAACTATATTTGGGAAAAAAAAAACTTCAAATGTAATGACTTGGTCTAACAATGATATATAAATAAGTAGAGTTATCAAAATGAATTAAACCCATAAGCCAATTCGGTCCATTACGTGTTTGAGCTGGATTGGGTTAAAACAATCCGTCTCACCAATTCGGTCCAATTCGGCTTACTCGGGTTGAACACGCGGTGAGCCCGGTTGAGAACATAAAAAAAAAAAAAAAAACCCACCTCACTCTTAACTTAAGTGTCCAGTTCAAAATGCAAGCAAACTTTTTTTTGAAATTTTGGAGAAGAGAGATCCATGTTCATGACACTTCATTCATTCTACCTTTATTTCTTATTAGTCATTTTTTTCCTAAGATAGTAAGGTATAACTATGATTTATTTTCCGGGATGAATGATTTATTTTTATTCTAAATTAAAAATAGTAAATTTTTAAAATAGGTTTGGACTTTTTTGGATTTTGGTTACATATTAAAGAAAATGTTAGTTTGAAGAAAAAAATTTATAATTTTTTTAATTAAGTGAGTTAATCCATTTAACTCAATAATTCGTAATGGAGTCGAATTGAATTCAAATTTTTTAGACTTACTAATAAATGTCGCAGAGTAAATTTACTCACTAAGTGACTAATATACAATGAACCGTACCACACCTCACCAGGTGGCCCAACTCACCGGGTGGCCCAAATATATAAATAGGTGAGTGTGAGAGTCGATTAATAATTAGACCTCAAAACTTGACTAAGTCCTTACAAATTTAATAGAAAATTAACAAATACAAAGAAAAAAAAGAAAGTGGAGCCCAAAAAACAGAGTCGTCTAGAAATATAGGTAGAGATGATACATTTAGTGAGGAATTGACTATTTATGAAGGGAGTATTTTAAATGAATTTCAATAATAATTTAGAAAATTCTTGGCTTTTAGTTAGGATAAATCAAGTTAAAAATAAAAGAAAATTAGAAATTATTTAAGGAGTTAGTTAATTGAAAAATTAAGTTTCTTAAATAAAAGTTAACTATTTATTTAAATATATGGTCCTTATTTATTTCTTTCATACATTTTCATATAATGGATTACATGAAGAAAATCAATAACTCAATCTTTGAAATAGTTTTGCCTTTATCTTTTTTGTGTGTGGTGTTCTAATTTTCAAACCCACATAAAGAATGCCTAAGACTTTAATGATCCATGACTAAGTCTTTTAGCATTGATTGTTTTTTCCTACTTGTTTGTGATGGATGACCTAACTTTTTAACTCATAAAAGGGTAGGACTTGAAAGATCAAAGTCTTTGGAGTAACTTCAAAATGTTTCCTTTTTATGTCATTAATGTGCTTAATTTTCCAACCCATAAAAATGGATCGAGTTATAAGTTCATGTAAATTTTAATCCACTTATTTTTATCATTGAGGAAAAAAGAAGAAGACAATGTTTTACTTGTTTAAGCTATTTTCTATTTTATTTTATTTTGAAAAAAGCTTGTGTGCTCTGTTATTAGTGTTTGGTAACCCTATTAAAAGTAACATTTTTTAAAACCTCAAATTCTTATTTTCAACTTTTAATATTAATTCACATTTTTTCGTGTAAACATTTACTTAATTTAGAAATACTCTCAAAACATATTTTATTAATAAAAAATTAATTCATATAAAAGTATAATGTAAACATGTTTAGTTTTGTCAATCATATTTTTAAGCTACCAAACATTTATAATTTAGAATTATATAAAATCAGGGTGAATAATAGATCGTCTTTCCATAATACAAATAGTGACAGTGATAAAATCACATGTCTTCTTCTATGCTATCTATACAGGTTCAATCCCTCAAAGTATTTTTTTTTCCTATGATATCTTTAAAATGTAATAAAACATTATTTTAGGGAGGACCCTTTAAATAGCAGACGAGTAGAAGATAGAAAAAACGAAGATAACATCCATATCATTTCGTTGACGATAAGTACAATAAAACTTTTAAGCCAAAAAAAAAAAGAAAAAAAATGCTTAATAGGTTTTTTTAATTAAAACTTAATTGATACTTCACCGCTCACCGAGCTTCGGGGAGTAATGGGAATGAAAAATATTTTTTGATTATTAAATTTTAATAATTTTTTTATAATTTTAAGTGTTATTTTTTAAGTAGTTTTTTATTTATTTTCTTTTTAGTATTCAAAAATCATTTAAAAAATAACATCTCATATTATAAGAAAAAATTATCACCGATGTGAAGACATATATCTCTTTCTTGAATAGCATAACTCAAGTAATATCTCTTTCTTAAAAAATCTTAAGACTTTAAGTCTTCAAACCAAATGCAGACCCAAGGCAAATACTTTTGAATGTGAACATTGTGTGTGGACGTAGAATTTGAAGGCCTTTCACACTTCTTTTTAGTCCTTTTAATTGGTTTTTAGCATCTAAAGTTTGTTCCTTGTTAATTAAGTAGACAAATTTTGAAATAAATATGTTAGAAAAATAAATTTTAATAACTAAATTTTTGATAACTTTTTTTTATAATCTGATATTTTTTAAATGGTTTTTTATTTTTTTATATTTTTTTATATTTCACAAATATTAAAAAAAATCATTTCAGATTATAAGAAAAAATTATTAATATTTAATTGTCAAAATATTACTATTCTACTCATTACAAATGTCAATTTCTTTTTGTAAATTTAGTATAGAGAAGTACATTGTTAGAGAGATAACGAAAATATAAGAAGACACTGCATCACCATATATAGGCTATTCAGCATGCTTAACCAATAACCACTTCTCTCTGATAAAAAAACATTTATTTCTATTAAAAGACTTTGTGTGAGGATGAATTCCTCCATTTTGAATATAGTGTTTGTTCACCTTTGTTGGCTTTCACTTTTTTTGTCAACTTTGGGTGTTTGCAGAGAGACCATGTGCATTGGAAGTGAGAGAGAGACATTGTTGAAGTTGAAGGATGATCTCACAGATCTTACAAACAGGCTTTCTTCTTGGAATGCTACTTCAAATCCCAATTGTTGCCAATGGGATGGAGTTGTCTGCAACAACATTACATCTCACGTTGCAGAGCTTCACCTTTATACTCCACTTCCTACTTTCGATGAGGGCTTTGGTTATGCATTCAATGAAGCTTATGTACAAGCAAAAGAAGAGTTTACTGCATCTCAATTTGGTGGAGAGATAAATCCTTGTTTGGTTGATTTGAAGCATTTGAATTACTTGGATCTCAGCGGCAATGATTTTCAAAATACCCCAATTCCTTCCTTCATTACAAAAATGACTTCTTTAACTTATCTCAACCTTTCTCGTGCTGGATTCATGTGGGACATTCCTCCTCAGATCGGGAATCTCTCTAATTTGCTCATTCTTGATTTGAGTTATGTCGCCGGCGGAACAATTCCTTCTCAGGTGGGAAATCTTTCCAATTTGATTTACCTTGGCCTTACGAATGTGTTTATTGAAAATATTGATTGGCTATCAAATCTTTCAAAACTTAAATATCTTCATTTGGAAGGGGCAAAACTAGACCAAACAGTTGATTGGCTTCACACTCTCGAAACTCTTCCTTCTTTGACAAATCTACATTTAAGATTATGTACACTTCCTCATTATAATCAACCATCCTTTCTTAACTCATCTCTCCTAACTCTTGATCTTTCTCAAACGAACTATTATCCTTTAAGTTCTTTTGTCCCAGAGTGGGTGTTTGGACTAAAGAAACTTGTTTCTCTTACTTTAAGTTATAACGAATTTGAAGGCCCAATTCCCAATGGTTTTCAAAACCTCACACTTCTTGAAAATCTAGACTTGTCTGGTAATTCATTCTCATCTATACCTGATTGGTTTTATGGTAATTTTCGTCATCTCATGTTCTTGTACTTAAGGGATAACAAGTGGCATGATACTATTTCTGATGCCTTGGGAAATATGACTTCTTTGGTTGAACTTGATTTGTCACACAATCAACTTGAAGGTCCACTTCCAACTTCTTTAAGTAATCTCTGCAACTTAAGGAAGATAGATTTCTCATATCTCAAACTAAACCAACAAGCTAATGAAATTTTGGATATTCTTACTCCTTGTATTTCTCATGGACTCACAACACTTAAAGTCAGAGGTTCTCAACTTTCAGGCCATTTGACAGATCAATTCAATGGTTTTAAAAGTATTGTCACACTATATTTGCAAGAGAACAAAATTAGTGGTGAACTTCCAAGATCATTTGGAAAACTTTCATCATTGAGATTTCTTGGTCTATTCCAAAATCAATTTAGTGGACATCCATTTGAAAGTCTAAGATCACTTTCTAAATTGTCATACCTTGACATTAGTCACAATCATTTTGAAGGAGTTGTCACAGAAGATCATCTTGCAAATCTTACCAGCTTGATTGAATTTCGTGCATCAAGAAACAATTTAACTTTAACAGTGGATCCAAGTTGGCATCCTACTTTTCAACTTACCCGTTTGGATATGAACTCTTGGCAATTAGGTCCTAACTTTCCATCATGGATTCAGTCACAAAACAAACTTCGTTATTTAGCAATGTCTAACACAGGGATTTTAGGTTCTTTTCCCACTGGGTTTTGGGAAACATTTTCTCAACTTTCTTTTCTAAACCTTTCTCATAATCATATCTATGGTGAGCTTGAGGCTACGTTAAGAAATCCAATATCTGTCATTGTTGTTGATTTAAGTGCAAATAATTTAAGTGGCAAATTACCCTTTCTTTCAAATATTGTGGGATCACTAGATCTTTCGAGCAATTCATTCTCACAATCCATGGATGATTTTTTATGCCAAAAACAACATTGGTCAATGAAATTATCATTTCTCCATCTTGCATCAAGTAATTTGTCAGGAGAAATACCCGATTGTTGGGGAATTTGGCCATATCTGGTGGATATAAATTTACGAAACAATAATTTTGTTGGGAACTTGCCCCCATCCATAGGTTCCTTGGTAGAGCTGAATTCTTTAAGCCTCCGTAACAACTCACTCTCTGGAACATTTCCTAACATTTTGAAGAATACAAGTAAATTGACTTGTTTAGATCTTGGGGAAAATAATTTTTCAGGAACAATTCCATCTTGGATTGGAGAACGTCTTATAAACATGAAAGTTCTTATCCTTCGATCAAATAGATTTTTGGGTTACATTCCTCAAAAAATATGCGATATGAGTTCTCTTCAGGTTTTGGACCTTGCACAAAACAATTTGATTGGAAACATACCTACTTGTTTCAATAACTTGAAGGCCATGACACATATGAATACAAATCCTCTTATCTATTCTAATGCTGTTAATTATACATCTGAGTATTCATATGATAGTATAATCAGTGTGCTCCTTTGGTTGAAAGGAAGAGAAGACGAGTACAGAAACATTCTGGGATTGGTAACGAGTATTGATTTGTCGAATAACCAATTAGTGGGTGAAATACCAAAAGAAATCACAAATTTAATTGGATTGGAATTTTTGAACTTGTCTCACAACCAACTAATTGGTCATATTCCTCAAAGCATTGGTGATATGAGATCATTATTGTCCATCGATTTCTCAAGAAATCAACTTTTTGGTGAAATCCCTCAAACTCTTTCAAATTTGAACTTTCTGAGCACGCTAGACTTATCTTATAATCATTTGAAGGGAAAAATTCCAACAGGAACTCAATTGCAAACCTTTGCTGCCTCCAATTTTATTGGCAACAATCTCTGTGGCCCACCACTACTCATCAACTGCACCTCCAATGCAACTACTGATAATTTTGATCACAATGGCAAAGGAAGTGATAGGCATGAGGTGAATTGGTTTTATATCAGTATGACAATTGGTTTTGTCATGGGATTTTGGATAGTAATTGGTCCTTTGTTCATTTCAAGATCATGGCGTCATACCTATTTTCATTTTCTTGATAATGTGAGGTTCAAACTTCAATCTATTTTCTGATGCATGAAATATCACTGTATAATAATGTTGAAAAATAAAGTTGTCATGAGAGAGCTTGGTTGCTTTTATTTCTGGTTCATTTATGTTTTTGTTTGATTTTTGAGATTTGAAAGGTTATGTAAATTCTGATATGTATGTCAACGAAAAAATTTACATTAAATTTATTATAGATAAATTGTAGTTAATTTTGTGACAGAAGTTATAAGGTTAAAAATTGTAATCCTCTATTGGAAAACGTTAAAGAATATGGATTTAAATTGAACTACTTGACACTCTGGTAGAAAATACAAGAACCAACATCAGATGCTTATCTTAATATTATATTAAAACATTAGTATTCTATTTAATGAATAAGAATTATTTTGTGGTAATTGTTAGCATAACTTAAAATGATTCTAATTGATTAGTATTGTATTTAGGTTGATGAGTCTTTTTGACCATTTTTCCTTTCTTTGATTTTTGTTTTGTTTGTACTGTGTGTTAAAATTATGAAGATATTGTTTCTGCAGATTAAAAGTGGATCTTCTTCACGCTCAGCGAATGTTTCTATTTTTCTTATCATGCTTTAAGCGCATCTTTTAGACATAGCGTGTGTTTCTGTTTCTTTTCTATTTTTCTGTTTTGTTCTCCTTTCTGCTATATATCTGTACAAAGTTATGGATTATTTTAAGTGTTACTCTTGCCTTAATTTTTTAATCAAATATCTCTATGCAGTTCTGGAATTATGTTTTTCATTAGTATTCTATTAATGTTTCTCACAATTTTATTCAACCTTAGTTAAAACAAAGTGAGCACATAAGCAACTCAATGAAAAATACTACCAGAAAAATCAAGGTAAATGCATAAACCTTGTCACACAAATGACAATAGAAATACATGTATTTTAAATAAAATGAGCATTAAGATGTTCAACGAAAATACTACCATATAAATCAAAGTAAACACGCAAATAAACAAACACTATATTTTAGCCCAATTTAAACAGAAAGTACCTTAGAAAAAAAAAAACAATTTAAGATAGAGCATAAAGCAAGAAATAAAATTCAACAACAATTATGTAAACATATTTACGTTAGAGTAAGTATTATATATTTCTTCTATAACTTTTGAAACAACTTCGACAAACATCGAATCCTAAACGAACACAATTTTAATTTTATATATTAGTGCAAAATAGACCTATTAGAATACGATATTAAACCAGTTGTGGTGAACCAATGTAATCCAAAATCCACAACCCAAAACTGTTTGATCTCTTTCGTTTTCCATCCGTGAGCTTTTTTGTTTTGTCACATTTGCATAATCTTCTTTTCAACGAGGTCATCATTATTCTTTTTCATCTCCCAAGTGTCTAATTAATTTTGACTTTTCAGTTTCAGGTATTAGATGGATTGTTTTATAACTCATAATATGTCTTTCACATATTACATCAACGTAACTGATGTAATATACATATCTTTGATTAGAAATCACAAACTATATTCAAAGACGTCTAGTGTGTTACTTTTTACCTATTTCAAAACAAAATAAAACTATATTAAAAAATTAGCACCATCCAACCACCGGATGCAAAAATTAAAAACAAAATTGTACTCAAAGACAGTTTGTGTTAGTTAATTAACTCCTACCTATGATGTATCCACACTTCAATCTGGATTATGTATCTGTGTCCTACACGTATCATGCTTGATACTTTATGATATTTTATCGATATTTGTCAATAAAGTATTCAATTTATAAAGTTGTAGTACATTACAATAAATTTTTTTAATAATGACTAATTTTAGTAGAAAAAAATAAGTAGTCACTATATAATGACTGATTTAGATACCAATTTAAAAACTAAAAATTATTAGCAACTAAAATAGTTCCAAAAACATAAAATTTGTCTTTAAATTGATAATTAAAATAGTTTTTATTATGAATTGATTTATAAATTGGTTACTAACATTAGCTACCAAGATTTTAACTACCAAAATAAGTGGTTTCTAAATTAGTCACTAACATTAGCAATTAGGTTTTGGCTACTAAAATAGTTGGCTTCTAAATTGGTCTCTAACATATTTTTTGTTACTAAAATTGGTTATTATTTAAGAATTTTCTTTTAATGGTATGTTATGATAACAATAATTTATATTTTTTATGTTGACAACTTTAGTATATATAGTTTTATTTTGGATTCACATAATAATGATCATATATTTATTATGTTTTTAAGAATCATTGTTCATTTTTCAAGATTCATATATCATGTATCTATAACATATCATGTCCTATTATTGAAAACAAACTTATGGACATATCGAACACGTATCATATTTGTGCATCATAAACTCCTACTTTTTACTTTAGTTTTATTATGACCTGGAGTTCTTACATTCTCCTTAGTCTTTAACTCAAAAGAGTATCGTCGAGGAATAACTTACAAATTCACTCTTTCAACTTTAATTTTATTATTTTATGTATATTTTTGAGTTACAAAAGAACGATGTTTAAAATATAAAATAAAATAAGAATTAAAGAAAGTAATTTGAAAAATAATATTTAAATAAATAATTAAATATGAATTAAAATATCATAAACAAATATAATAACAAAAAAATAAATTAATAAAAATAATTAGTGTATAACTAAAGATAAAAAAATAACGTAATTATAAATTAACGAAGATGATGAGTGCTTAACTGGAATGCATTAAATAACATAATTATAAATAAAATAAATAAATAAGCTTAATATGTAACTAAAAATAAATAAACATAAATATTTTATAATAGAAGATAAATAAAATAAAATAAATATGTAGATTAACAGATAACTAAAAATAAATGAATGTAAGTAAATACACAAGACAAATGCATAACTATACATAAAATAAATAAATAGGATTGCTATATAATAAAAAACATTAAATAAAATAAATAAACAAAATTTGGAATAACTAAATATAATTTAAATAAAATAAATAAATAAAATCTGTATGTAATAAAAGTAAAATAAATAAGTAAGATTAATTTATAAATAAGAATATATTAAATAAAATAAATAGACAGACTAATACATATTTAGAAATAAATTATATAAAATAAATAAAATGAATGTATGAGATAAATAAAATAAAGATGATAACAATTAAAAATAAATAAAATAATATATAATTCAAAATAAATATAAGTACGATAAATCACACATAAGTTGATTAAAATAAATATAAGAAAAAATTAACATGACTCTGCCTTACCTTCTTTGTTCTCTCATATCTTATAAACATTTTTTTTTAATCTAAAATACTCTATCATTATTTATAGTATGATTTAGTATTTTTTTCTTTATTTTTAATTTTTTTACTAGATGTGGTATTACACGATTTAAAAAGATTTAAAGTGATTCTTATATTGATTCATTATGTTTAAAATGGTTAGAGAAAAAAAAAAGTGAGTTGATTGCTCAAATGAAGAAAAAAACTGAAATTAAGATCACAATCATCTCATTGACAACAAATAAAAAAAGGAAGATATTTAAATAAAATAAAAAAGAAAATTGAACACTTAAATAAATAAATTCCTTTAATAAAACTTCAATTAAAACAAATTTATAAAATAATTAAAATTTAATTAAGTCATAAAATATGAACTTAATCCGAAGGCATCTTGAGTAATTTGACCTTATATTTTGTATAATGGTAATTGATGAAAGTCGGAACGTCTCAAACATCTTTTTCTTTCAATCCCTAGCAGGACGCAACAAAATCAAACATTGAAACACTATGACAGAATAAATCTACAGTTTAAAAAAATATACTTTACGCTTGCTTCTTTGTACGTCTTTCTCTAATTTTCTAACCCATATATAAAATATATAGAACTTAAAAGTGTTTGTACCAAATTATTTTTTTCCCCTTTACTTGACCAAATTTTCTAACCCATAGAAAGGACATACCAACAAAGACTCATGAACAATTTAAAGTGTCTATGATATAATAATTTATGCAACTAGTGTGATTAATTTTCTAACCCATATGGATTACTGTGAAAGACCACTACTTTGCTTCTATTTATTTATTCGGTTCTGATATGATTCACTGCAAACAAAATTAGAAAGCTGTGAAGAAAACAAACATTCATGTCAACAGCATTATGATTAAGTAGATTTTATGATTTGATTATAAATAATATTAAAGCAACAGATAATTAACCAACAGATATAGTACGACGATAATAGAAGTTGTTGAAGATCACAGATTTCGCCCATGACTCCATTAATAACAGTTGTTAAAGGAAATTTCTCATCATAGTTAAAATCTCCTTTTTAATCAGTTGCATTTTCCATGTAACGTGTTATTGGCATGGCTTTAGAAATTAAGGAAAATAATATTTTAACCCACTTTTTTTTGACCAATTTTTAATTCATCATTTTCATCACTCTTAGATTATTTATTTTAATTTTTTGTAATGATGTGATGTGATGATCTAAGGATGATGAGAATAGTAAGTTAAAGTATTATTATCTAGAAATTAATGAGAAATTAATGGAAAAGACAAAAACAAAAGGAAAAAGGAAAGAGAGTAAGGATAGAGAGAGACACGCACAACGCGTATTGAAGACTAAAGTTGTATATGGAGAAAAAATAAGACTCTGCAACAGTATAAATATAAGAAGTTCTATATGCATAATGAATAAGGAGTATTGAGAGGTTGTGTGATGATGAATTCCTCCATTTTAATGGTTGTGTTTGTTCATCTTTGTTGGTTTTCTCTTAGTATGTGCAGAGAGACGGTGTGTATTGAAAGTGAGAGAGATACATTGTTGAAGTTGAAGCATCATCTCATAGATCCTTCAAATAGGCTTTCTTCTTGGAATACTTCTGCCAATCCCGATTGTTGTGAGTGGGATAGAGTTCTCTGCAACTACATCACATCCCACGTTGAAGCGCTTGACCTCAGCACTTCACATTCTCTCTCCGATAAGAGCTTGAGTGAAGAACACAAAGATCCTTGTTGGCGTAATGGGGAGCCTTTGATTTACTTGGATTCCAACAAAAAATATGTCAGTGGTATGCCAATTCCTTCTCAATCTCGGAATCTCTCCAATTTCCTTTACCTTCACTTTCAACATTATTTTTTTGTATAATTACTTGTATAGTATCCAGTTTAGAGTTAGTGTGTCAAATAGGTACCCGGTTTAAAAAAAATGTCAATTACATCTCAATTTTAAAAAAAAAATACTTCAATTAAGTCCCTTTCAACCGGAACTTGTCTTATAATCATTTGAAGGGAAAAATTCCAACCGGAACTCAAGTGCAAACCTTTGATGCTTCCAATTTTATTGGCAACTATCTATGTGACCCACCACTACCCATCAATTGTAGCTCCAATGCAAAAATGGACCATTTTCATCATAATGACAATGGTAGTGATAGGAATGGGGTAAATTGGTTTTTTGTAAGTATGACATTTGGGTTTGTTGTGGGATTTTGGGCAGTGATTGGTCCTTTGTTCATTTGTAGATCATGGCGCTATACTTATTTTCATTTCCTTGACCATGTGTGGTTCAAGCTTCGATCTATTTTTTTATGCAAGTACATTATTTAGTATAATGAAAATTAAATTGTAATAAAAACATGAAATTTTACACTGCATTTGTAGTTGATCAAATTTTCACATCACTTTTATACTGTGTTGTGTAAATTATGTTAGTAGATGCATGTTGAAATTATTGTAGATAAGTTCTAATTAATTTTATCATTAGATAAACAAATTATAATCTTCTATTTTTGTAAAAATAGAGCATATGAATTTAATTTGAACTACGTAGTACTTTGTTGTTTGAAAGACTTGAAGTCACATTTAATCCGTTAATATTGTCATGATTGTTAAACTTAGTATTATGTTCCAATATTGTTGATGAGTTTTATTTAGTGAATAAGGATTATATTTTCGTAAATGTTAGTATATTAAAATTAAATTAAATTTAATAACACAATAAAACTAGGAACTGACACATTGTATGTACTGTTCAAAAACGTTAATTATTTAAACACGTTAGTCAAAAAGATTCAATTGATCAAAATTTGAGAAAAATGAAAACTTAATTGAACGCAAAACGAAAATGAGGATTAGATTGAATAAAAACAACGAAAACAGGACCAAATATATATTTAAGCCTAAAAATTATTTTAAATATCAATAATTTTAAATTTATAAATTGGTATCTAAATTAATCATTATAATAATTGTTTTTTGTTTTTAAAATTGGATGTTATATATTTTTTATAGTGTTGGTTATGGCATATTCATGATTAATTCTATTGTATTAATTTCTGATGATTTTTGTGAGCATAATATAATTTAATAATACAAATAAATATTCTTCATTAATTTTTTTTTTCTGACAAAGACTTTAGAAATCAAATGTTTACATTTCAAAATCCACAACAAATAATTTACTTATTTGACTTCGCCAATATTTTTAAACATTTTGTTACAAAATTGTTTATCATAATCGACAATTTAAATTTTTTGGACTAGTTTATTTTTTATATTTTCTTGTGTCATGAGTGAAACAATTTTCTAATCCATAATCAACAACTTAAAATTTTAAGTGTTACAAGCACATAATAGTCCGATTATTATGAAAGACCAAAGACCAAATTTAATTAAGTCTTTCCACTACTTTGTTTTTATTTATTTATTTCAAGTTTCTAATTTATCCAAACATTAAAAAAAAACACAATTTAAATTTTGTTAAGAGTGATTGAACCCCTTTTCACATATAATTTTTCTTGTGTGTATTTATGAGAAGGGAAATATGCATATGTAACAAACTATATCATTATAATATATATATATATATATATATATATATATATAAATAAATATATATATATATATATATATATATATATATATATATATATATATATTTGTATTTCAAAATATTCATACCAAAGTCTTCAAATATTATTTTTCTTTCTAGGTCTATAAAATGTTGGGATCAAGCTTGGAAAAGTTTGTAAAGTCTGTTACTGTAGTCTAGAAAACAAATTTGTTGTAAACTATTTCTTTTTGAATAATATATAGAAGTTATACTTTAAAATTAATTGTATTGAGAGTGCATAAGATAGAAAGTAAAATTAAGTTAAAAATGTAGAGCTTTTGTTGTTTACTTTCACAAGCTTTCTGCGAGGAAAGCCAAAGTTGAAAAGTATTAAAAGAATAAAATCTAAAATTTGTTTTGATTAAATATAATTTCAACTACATATGTATGATCAGAATTTATTTCTTTCACACGTATTCATATGTCTCTATAAATAATCAAATTAGCATGAAAATAAGGAAAGGAAAAATCTAAACAACGTCAAATAAACACTTATCTGTAGGCTTCTAAAAAGAAATACGATTCTTCTCTGGTTTTTGGTCAACTTTGTGGCAGAGAAAATGCATTAGAACAGAGGCCAAATAACTCTTTTTGAAATTCTTGCTCCAGCATGTCAATTCCATCATTTGTCTCTCAACAAATAGTTGTAAGAAAGAAAAGAAAGAAATCGAAATGGATAAAATTTCTATTTCAAAATGACCAAAAAATTATCATACGGGACAAATGTCACAAAAATAAACATGGATATTAAGGATAATAAAACATGCAATTGACTGTGGGATATGTTACTGATCAAAATATCTTTCGATGATACAAATTCTACCAACAGGTTTATTATCGGAAAAAATATTTTTCAATAATTTAAATTTTAAAATTCATCAATAAAATTAATTGATAAATTTATATTTACCCTGCAGATTTATTTTTATCAGTAAAAATCTTTCACTAATAATTTAATTTGTTAATATTAACAACCTTCAGTAATAATTTAGCTTCTTTTTTTTTCAAAATATATGACAGTGAGAATGATAAATTCAGAATTATATAAATTTTATATATCTAGGCATTCTCAATTGAATCTTTATTAATATATGGTTTAATGGAATACTTCTGTTTTATTTTATTTTTATTTGTTTAATATTCCTTCGATATTTTTTAACTTGTGGTTAACTCACTTTTAAAATGGAAAGGAGCGTAAAGAGAACTAGTGATCTCGCTAATTAGACATGTCAAAGTGAGTCAACTCGGTTCACACGGGTTGGCTCACCACGAGCCGGATTGAAAATGAGTGAACCCAACCCGGCTCACTTTCTGGTTAGCCGGAAATTTTGGAACCCGGCTCAACCCACCACGGGTTGGTGGGTTAAGTGGATTGGCTCACCAACCCACCTAAAAAAATTATTATTTTTTAGTATTCAAATATTTAAATAAATTTTTAAGTAACCCATAGGATGACAATCATAGTAAAATCAAGAACCAATGTTTTGATTATACTCACCACCAATATATGAAGAATTATTTCCAAGAAAGTATCCATTAGTCTAAGAAAGCATGGTTAATATTACAAATTTTCTGTCATGCTATTCAACAAAATATAAATAAAAAAACTATACATTTTTTTCATGCTAATTTAGAAAAAAATCGTTTATAAGACGGTTACTTGAGTAATTTACTATAAAGATTATAGTTAAAGATTAAAGTATCAACATATATATAACTTGATAATCAAATTAATTAAACATTCAAACTATTCAAATATAATTAAGCAACATTCTAGCATTTAAAAATATGAAATTGTGAACAAATATAATAGGAGTAGTAAATAATTATTAAAAAAATTAAAAAAATTAAAAAAAAATTAAAAAAAATTGTAAAAAAATGGTGGTGGGTTAAGTGGGTCAACCCATCTTCAACTCGGCTCGAACCCGTTTAATCCGTGGATTAAGTGAGTCGGGTTGAGTTCAACCCACTTTTGAAAAAGTTGAATTTTTCTCAACCCAAACCGACTTGAACCCGTGGTGAGCCGGGTTGGCTCACGGGTTGAAACCCATTTTGACATCTCTATCGCTAATGATCACCTATTATGCATAGATGTGATACGTGTATCAGATACGACATGTATCTGACATACCGATATATTTATTTACAAAATATTAGAATACGATACGTGAGATATGCATATTGAGAATTGTATAATAATATTTTAAAAAATGATAAATATATATGTTATTGTGATCACATACATCCAAATTAAAATCATAGGTATTAAAATTGTCAACATAAAAAATTATAAATTATTTTCATCATAAAATTATTGTTCCTTTATAAATAATATGTTTGATTGATAAGTATTAGTAAAATAACTTAAAATATTGAAAAGTATTAAATACGAACACTTGTCAAATACATATACGTAATCTAAATTCTAAATTGAAATACCGATGCTTCATAGATGATCACCGTATTAACTACAAAGCAAAAAACAAAAGCCTTGAATAAGATAAAAGAAAATTGAATACTTAATTAAATATTTTGTTAATAAAAAATTAATAAACAATAATTAAATTTATAAAATAATTAAAATTTAATTAAATCATAAAATAAGAACTTAATCCGGATTCAAACATTACCTTATATTTTGTATAGTGGTAATTGATGAAAATAGGGAACGTGTCAAATTCAATCCCTACCAACAACACACAATAAAATCAAACATTGAAAAATTACGACAGACCATAAATCTACAGTTTAAACAAATATTTTACGCTTCTTTCTATGTTTCTATCTCTAATTTTCTAATCCATATATAAAATATACAGTACTAGAGAAATCAGCAGCTTAAAGTGTTCGTACCAAATTTAATTTTTTCCCCTTTCTTGACCAAATTTTCTAACCCATAGAAAGGACAGAACAACAAAGATTAATTAACAACTTAAAGTGTCTGCGCTATAATAATTTATTCAATTAGTGTGATTAATTTTCTAACCCATGGATTACTGTGAAAGACCGACTTTACCTAAGTCTTTCCACTACTTTGCTTTTATTTATTTATTTCGATCTGACATGATTCACTGCAAAGAAAGTTAGGAAGCTGAGAAGAAAACTATTTGAACTATAATACCGCCTTTAAATATGAAAGTGTCTTCCGGAGATAAACCCCAAATTATTTGAACGCCCCAAAACCATTTGAAAGGAGCTGAAGACTGCAGTTCGCACGAGACCGGGACGTATAGCAAGTGAAAGTGCCGAATGGAATAATAGAAATAGGAACAAATGTAAAAAAGTTGAAAAAATTACATTTAAAGACATTTTATACTTTCACCAAATTTAGAAAAACATTAAACATTATGTATTTAAAAAAATATATGATTCTCGTTTATTTCTTTGTACATTTTCATATAATAGATTACATGACGAAAATAAATAAGTGGATCTTTAAAATAGGTTTGATTTTATGATTTATGTGTGGTGTGTAATTTTGTAACCCATATAATGGATAGGACTTTAAAAGTCTTTTGATTTCATTTTCAGAATTTCCTTGTCACGATGTCCTAATTTCATAACTCATAAAATGGGTTGGAATACTTCTATTTTTTTTCTTTCTTTAGTGTGCTTAATTTTCTAACTTATAATATGGACGAGGAATAAGAAATCCATGTAAACTAAAAACACATATAAAGTGTAGAAAAGAGTTAATAAAACATTACTTTAATTAAATATAACTTTTGGTGTCTGTTTAAATACGATAAACAAATGAAAACCAAATGAAAATGTCCTAATTGAAATAAACCGCATAATACCTACGAAAATGAAAAGAATGAAAAACAAGAAAAGGAGTGGAAGAAGAATATTGAAAACCAAATGACAAAAAGACAAAGACTTTTGAATGCCAACATTTTGTGTAGACTTACAATTCAAACAATCCTTTCATACTTTTTTAGCACCTAAATTACGTTTACGTTGCTTCTCGTCCTTTAAATAGATACTTTTAAAAAGAATATACAAAAGATAAAGATGTTACTCATTTTGAAAAGTACATTTGATTTTAACATTTTAGTGTATAAAATTTAAATTGTTAAATAGATAGCGTATAACTGAATAATGGTTAATAAAAATATGTTTGAGCCCAAATAAAGGCAAAGTTTATTTATCTAAGTACTTAAAGAAAGTTACACAAGAACTCTAATTAACTAAATAAAGGGATCTAAAACTATCAAGAATCTTAGCTAATCTTAAGGCAAACTTACTAACTTAGGTCTCTTTCTTTGGGATTTAATTACTCAAATAATTCTTCTTCTTTTTTTACTTTTAATTATTGTTCATGACAAATTTAATACAAAATATAAGTTTGATTAGATTCTTTCTCTTTTACTCCTATAAAATTTTCAAGTGTAATTTACTTAATTATGTTTTTACAATTGCATGAGACATAAATCCTTTCGTTATCTAAATCTACAAACTAATCATTAAAATCTTAATCCAATGGGAACCAACTTGTAAAATTAGAGGTCAAATTTTGTAAAATTCGCAATGATAACAAATTTTATTATAAATATAAATGTTTAATTATTTGTTTTGTCTTTACTTTGGTCGGAAGTTTTAAGTTGGTGCTATTTTTAAAAAAACTTTCAATTTTGTCATAATTTTTAAAAAGTATTTCAATTAAATCTCCATTAATTTTAATATTTTTCTTGTAAAAGTTTTTGTTGCTATATGTCAAAATTTTTTATGACACATTGTAGTGCACGACAAAATGACAGTGTCAATCTCAAGTATTATTATCTTTTAACATTACACAAAAAATCTTTTTTTACACAACTCAAACAAAACTGGAGAGATCTTCTCCTTTCATGTACAAAATTGTATTAAATATTCTATCAATTTTTTATTATCTTTTAACATTACACAAAAAATCTTTTTTTACACAACTCAAACAAAACTTGAAAGATCTTCTCCTTTCATGTAGAAAATTGTATTAAATATTCTATCAATTTTTTCTTAATAAATTAAAGTTTTAAAAGTGAGGATTATGAAGTATAAGGATGAGAGACGGATAATATTTTTCAAAAAATTCAACACTTTTTCGATCGTTCTATTTTATTTTGTGTGAAAAATATGTCCAAACTTTTAAAAAAAGAAAAACCACACTAACCCATAAATGTATAATTTATACAAGTATTTTACACTCTTTTACGTCTCCCTAATAATTAATTAATATTATGTGAAAGAAAAAACTGTAACATTCCACTTAAAATAGAAAAAATAATAATTTTGTCGAGCAATATAAGAAGAAAAAATCTTTTTAAGTTAGATATTTTGATGACTTGTATATTTATTGTTCTTTCCTACCATAATATATGAATTAGTGAGTATGAGAGTGAAAAGGCTAAGACTATGTCAAACAATAAGTTGGATTATTATACATCTCCGAACTTGATTAGAAAACAAAGAGAAAAAGAAGGTGCAGCCAACAATAGAGACAGTCAGATAAATAGGTTAAGATATTTAGTGAGAACTTCACTATTTATGACGAGCGTTTTTAAAATGGATTTGAATACTAATTTTAAAAAGTAATTATTGGCTTTCAGTCAGAAGAAATAAAGCAAAAAAAGTAGAACATTAAAAGTGATTTAAAGAGTTATTTAATTGTAAAAATAATTTTTGGTTAAATAAAAGTTAACCATTTATTTAAATATCTGATTATCGTTTATTTCTTTAGTACTATTTAAACTTTTTGGCTGGGGATGAAGAGGAGGAACGCTGATAAAATATGAAAGTGATATTGAGAGGTGAATTTGATTTTATAAAATTAGCATAGAAATTAAAATTGATAGACAGATAGCGCAAGTATGAAAAGGCGATGCAGCTCTCTCTATAAATAGGGTATTTAGTATGTAAGCATAACCCATAACCACTTCTTTCTAATGAAAAAACAGTTGCTTCTTTACAATAGCTCGTTTAAAAATGACTTCCTCCTTTTTTATTGTTGTGTTTGTTAATTCGCTTTTGATGTCAAGTTTTGGTGTGTGCAGAGAGACGGTGTGCATTGGAAGTGAGAGAGAGACACTGTTGAAGTTGAAGCATCATCTCACAGATCCTTCAAATAGGCTTTCTTCTTGGAATGCCTCTGTCAATCCCAATTGCTGCGAGTGGGATGGAGTTGTGTGCAACAACATTACATCTCATGTTGCAGAGCTTCACCTCACCACTCCACGTCCTTCTTTCTCTTTTTATAAGAGCATTCCTTATCAATTGGATGTAGATATTTATGAAGAGGCATTAAAAGAGTATAGGAGACGGGCCTTTGGTGGAGAGATAAATCCTTGTTTGGTTGATTTGAAGCAGTTGAATTACTTGGATCTTAGCGGCAATCATTTTCCAGGTACTCCAATTCCTTCCTTCATTGCAACAATGACTTCTTTAACTCACCTCAATCTTTCTGATGCTGGATTCATGGGGAATATTCCTTCTCAGATTGGAAATCTCTCCAATTTGCTCTATCTTGATCTCAGTTATCTTTATTTTGGAAGTCATGAAAATGTTGATTGGCTATCAAGTCTGTCCAAACTTCGTTATCTTGACTTGAGCAACACTTGGTCATTTGAAAGAAGTATGCCAATTCCTTCTTTTGTTGGAACAATCACCACCTTAATTCACTTGGACCTCTCTAATTCTGGATTCATGGGCAACATTCCTCTTCAGATTGGAAATCTTTCCAATTTGGCGTATCTAGACCTAAGCGGTGCTGCCAATGGAACACTTCCCTCTCAAATTGGAAATCTCTCCAACTTGCTCTACCTGGATCTTCGAAGTGGTGATTCTATTGACAAAAGTTTGTTTATTGGAAATGTTGACTGGTTGTCAAGTCTTACTAAGCTTGAATATCTTGATTTAGGAGGTGCAAACCTATCCCAATCATTTCACTTGCTTCACACCCTCCAACCTCTTTCTTCTTTGTTGCACCTACATTTGTCAGGATGCACACTTCCTTACTCCAATCAACCATCATTTCTTAACTCCTCGTCTCTCCTCACTCTTGATCTTTCTGACATTTCTTATAATTCAAAAATTTCATTTGTTCTAAAGTGGGTGTTTGGACTAAAGAAACTTGTTTCTCTTGTTTCAACTTTTAACTACTTTGAAGGTCCAATTCCTGATGGTCTTCGAAACCTCACACTTCTTGAAAATCTTGATTTGAAGGAAACTTCATTTTCATCTTCTATACCTCATTGGTTTTATAGTAGTTTTCCTCATCTCAAGTTCTTGCACCTATCAAGGAACAACTTACAAGAAAATATTTCTGATGCCTTAGGAAATATGACTTCTCTAGTTACACTTGATCTGTCATACAATAAACTTGAAGGTCCAATTCCAACTTCTTTAGGAAAGGTGACTTCTTTGGTCATACTTGATCTATCACACAATAAACTTGAAGGTTCAATTCCAACTTCTTTAGGAAAGTTGACTTCTCTAGTTCGACTTGATTTATCACACAATCAACTTTCAGGCAATGTAACACTAGATTATTGTGGCAACAAAGGTGATGGAAAACATACAAAATCACTTGGAGAACTTTCATCATTGAGAGTACTTATTTTGTCGTCAAATCAACTTGGTGGAAATCCATTTGAAAGTCTTAGATCACTCTCTAAATTATCAAGTCTTGATATTGGTTATAATCGTTTTGAAGGAGTTGTCACAGAAGATCATCTCACGAATCTTACGAGTTTGACTGACCTTTTTGCAACAAGAAACAATTTGACTTTAAAAGTGGGTCCCAACTGGCATCCTACTTTTCAACTTAGTTATTTGGATATGAGCTCTTGGCAATTAGGTCCCAACTTTCCTTCATGGATTCAATCACAAGACAAACTTGATTATTTAGCGATGTCTAACACGAGAATTTTAGATTCTATTCCCTATTCGTTTTGGAAAACATTATCTCAAGCTTCTTTTCTAAATCTCTCTCATAATCATATCCATGGTGAGCTTCAGACTACTTTAAAGAATCCAGTATCTATAATTACTGTTGATCTAAGTGCAAATAAGTTAAGTGGCAAATTTCCTTCACTTTCAAATGATGTGGGATTTTTGGACCTTTCAAGCAATTCATTCTCCAAATCCATGGATGATTTTTTATGTAAAGGTAAAGAGAAGCCAATGAAATTAGAATTTCTCAAGCTTGCATCGAATAACTTATCAGGGGAGATACCAGATTGTTGGGACATCTGGCCATATCTATTGTATGTAAATTTACAAAATAATAATTTTGTTGGAAACATCCCCCAATCCATGAGTTCCTTAATAGAGCTAGAATCATTAAGCATCCGTAAAAACTTGCTCTCGGGAACATTTCCTACAATTTTGAAAAAGACCAATAAATTGATTTTGTTGGATCTTGGAGAAAATAATTTTTCAGGAACAATTCCAACTTGGGTTGGAGAAAGTTTTTTAGATATGAAGGTTCTTATCCTTCGATCAAATAGATTTTCGGGTCATATTCCTAATGAAATATGTGATATGAGTCTTCTTCAAGTGTTAGACCTTGCAAGCAATTCATTCTCCAAATCCATGGATGATTTTTTATGTAAAGGTAAAGAGAAGCCAATGAAATTAGAATTTCTCAATCTTGCATCGAATAACTTATCAGGGGAGATACCAGATTGTTGGGACATCTGGCCATATCTATTGTATGTAAATTTACAAAATAATAATTTTGTTGGAAACATTCCCCAATCCATGAGTTCCTTAATAGAGCTAGAATCATTAAGCATCCGTAAAAACTTGCTCTCGGGAACATTTCCTACAATTTTGAAAAAGACCAATAAATTGATTTTGTTGGATCTTGGAGAAAATAATTTTTCAGGAACAATTCCAACTTGGGTTGGAGAAAGTTTTTTACATATGAAGGTTCTTATCCTTCGATCAAATAGATTTTCGGGTCATATTCCTAATGAAATATGTGATATGAGTCTTCTTCAAGTGTTAGACCTTGCACAAAATAATCTGACTGGAAACATACCTACTTGTTTTAATAGTTTGAAGACCATGACCCAAATGAACAAAAGTACAACTGCTCTTATCTATTTTTCTGCTATAAACTATACATTTCTATATTCAGATTATATTGTAATCAGTGTTCGTCTTTGGTTGAAAGGAAGAGGAGATGAATACAAAAACTTTCTCGGGTTGGTAACAAGCATTGATTTGTCAAATAACAAATTAGTAGGAGAAATACCCAGAGAAGTCACAGATTTAAATGGTTTGATGTTTTTGAACTTGTCCCACAACCAACTTAGTGGTCACGTTCCACAAAACATTGGTAATATGGGATCATTGTTGTCCATTGATTTTTCAAGGAATGAACTTTCTGGTGAAATCCCTCCAACTATTTCAAATTTGAGCTTTCTAAGCATGCTAGACTTGTCTTATAATGGTTTGAATGGAAAAATTCCAACAGGAACTCAGTTGCAAACCTTTGATGCGTCCAACTTTATTGGCAACAATCTTTGTGGCCCACCACTACCCATCAGTTGCAGCTCCAATGACAAAAGCTATATTCAGAATGGCAAAGGGAGTGATAGGCATGGATTAAACTTATTTTATGTGGGTATGACATTTGGATATATGGTGGGATTTTGGATAGTAGTTGGTCCTCTGGTCATTTGTAGATCATGGCGTTATGCCTATTTTCATTTCCTTGATCATGTGTGGTTCAAACTTCAATATTTTTTCTAATGTGAGTACAATATATCTAATGTGGTGAAAAATAAAGTTATTATAAAACATGGAAGTTAATTTGAACTACTCTGTATTGCATAGTTGATCAAATTTTCAGGTAATTTCTGTTTTGTTTGATTTATTTTCAAATATGAGAGTGTTATTTATTTAAATTACTACTGGATTTCAAAGCTAAAGAATCTACATGTTCAACTTATTATGGATAAATTCTAGCTAATTTAACAAATTGCAATCTGTTGTTAGAAAATCTAGACAGTGTGAACTTAATTTGAACCATGTAGAACTCTTGTTGAAAAGAATTGAAGCAATATATTTAATGAGTTGCTTGGGTTTTAGATACTCAAAGGCATTCGTATTCAAATTTATAGATGGTTATAATTTCTTTCTCAATATCAAGATTCAAAGGCATTATAAAAGACTACTTTCTTTCTCAACAGCAAGATTCAAATTCTTGGTGAACATTTAGTTTTGGACGTAGCATTTTTAACTTTATCTCTTCACTTTTTAAATTTAGTCCATTTTATTTTAACATTTTACATATAAACAGGAGAAAAATGAGACTCTGGTATGAAGGTCTATCTTGAATATGCAAAATTGTCTGCTCTGCATTTGATAGACTTTTGATCAAAGATATGTAAAAAATTCTCATACATTGGATTAATCGGAGGAGTACTGCTTTCATTAATTGGTATTGTTAGTTTCAGTTTTCATTGTTAAAAGGTAAATGTTGAATGCCATAAATAAAAGCTTATAAAAGAAAAGTGATTCATGAAAGAGGTAGAGAGTAAAGAAAAGTAGTAATGGAAAGGAAGCAGATGCAGGATAATAATGTTTAATAATAAAGGATTAAAATGTTTTCTTTAATATGATCATTTTTCATGATACTGTATTGTTCAACTTAAAATTGAATTGGAAAGACAACATAACAACCTATCCAAAGACTTTGAATGGGAAGACTTTTCAAGTAAACAAAGTTCAAACAAAAAACAAAGCTTCCAACAAAAATGAGTGTAGACTTTTCATAATCTACGAACTCTGTTGATATGGAAATTTAAAGTGAATTACTGATATAAAAGAGTGAACATGTTTAGAATGGAGAAAGAAGGCATTGCGCCCGGAGTATATATAATAGAGAGAGTTTAATATGCAGAACCAAGATTTCTGCTGTAAAAGAAGATTTAGTTTCATATACAAAGACGGTGTGATGAAGAACTGTTCCATTTTAATTCTCTTCCACCTTTTCTATTTCTATTCATATTTCCTTTATTTTAATTTATTGATTTAATTAGTAACTTGATTTTCATAAGTCATTTATTTATTTTGATTTCTATAATTCTTTTTACTCAATTGAGTTACTGTTATTTTTTTTAAACACTCAATATGATCTTTCTATCAAATTAATGTTAACTTTGTTTGAAAATATGTCAAAATCGGAATCATTCAAAAGGCATCAATTATCAAAAATAAAATAAAAAATCGAAGGGGTTCAAAAATAGAAATAACTTAAATTTAGGCACCTAACATCTTTCAAATAATGTTAATACCAGTTTTAATAAAAGATGTTACATTTTTAAGAGAAATAAGAGTCCAATTGAGTTTAAAAATATATATAGATCAAAATAAATCAAAAGTTTAAATACAGAAAATAAATTACTAATTAGGTCTTATCTATTTTTGGAAGTGAAATGATAATATATTGAGATTGAATCAGTTCAACTTTAACATTAAAATTTTAGTACTTCCATTTAGACACACACGGAAACATATTTTTTTCCAATTTTCTATAAGCATATTTTTTCAAAGGAGAATTTTAAGGGTACTTTCTTTCCCAATGGAAAGGTTGGGTGTGGCATTTATAACTTCGTTCTCTGTCTATGAAATTTAATTTAACTTATTTTAATACTTTTTTTATCGTAAAACAAAACAAAGTGAGACTCTGTACAAACGACAAAAGAAGTGAAAAAGTAAAGGAAAAGAAAAAAAAAGGTGCAGAAGAGACAAATAAAAGAAAACACAATGTAGAGTGTGTTCTGAATTGAACGGACTGTGCTTTCACGCTTATTACTTTTTCCCACATCAATAGCTATATCACTCTCCAATCCTTAAAATGTTGCATTCACTGTCATACATACTTCTATCACAAATGAGGATGACATATATATGTATTTGAAATCTCTAACAAGTAAGTGAAACAATTATCAGATAATAATTTGTATGACACATAGTGCAATTATATAGCACAAGTAGTGATATTATACAACCAGACTCACTATTTGAATTTGATTAAGTATCGATTTAAAATTATCTCTATAGTGGATAATCATAATAAATAAACTTCAATGTAATTGACCATTCATTCTAAATCAAATATCACACATTTAAATCTTTATAGCAAAACCTCCGATTACATACAATTTAAATTCATACTTTATCAAAATAGAGTCAAATATAAAGTAAAACAAATAATACTTTAATCAATATCAAACATAATAGAATAATGAGGTTGGGACCAAATTTATATTTTAGGAGAAAAAAAATAATACAGTCAAAATTTATATATTTAATTATTAGGACTAAATTGAACAAAATTAATGAAAATTGAGACCAAATTAAATATAAGTCACGAGATACTGTTACGTGTGGCAATCCTGATTTGGTACGTGGACAACTTTTTAAAATTAAAAAAAATTAAAAACAAAAAAAAAAATTAAAAAATCACATAGTGACACGTGGCAGTTATTGTTCACTTCCGTTAACGATTTAAACAGCGTCTACAAAAAGGACCAAATTGAACACAAATTACAAAAATTAAGACCATTTTAAACATTTCAACAAAATAGGACTAAAGGAAACAAAACTCACGAAAATTGGGACCAAAAAGGTATTTAAACCGATAAATATTGATATTGAAAATCATCTATCTTCATCAATTATACTTTTACGGCTTTATCAAATAACAGATCAATCATTCATTGCTACTAAAAGTTCTAAATAGATCTAAATCAATTCATTAGGTTTAGACCATAAGGATCTCAAGCACAATATTGATCTTTCAAACATTGATGCATAAACCTTTGTTTTAAGTGCAAGACTTTTAACTCAAATAAAACATTTAAATATATTCTTAGCATTTAAACAAATTAGATGAGTTAGTTGGACTTTAGATTGAAGATCAGCTTTCCAACTCGATTCAAATCAGTTAAATAAGATGAATTATCAATTCATCCAAACATAAGTGCACAAACCAAATCATTAAGAATGAATAACAACAATATCATAGATAAAATAGTAGCAGTACATAGAACCATAATAGATTCAATCCAATTTTAATACAAGAGAGTTTATATATGTTGATGACCTTCCTAGTATGGAATAGTTGTTTCCCTCTCATAGATATTACAATAAGTTTAGAGAGAAATCCTAAGAAAAGAATCTAAAGAAATTGCCTAAAATAGAATAATACTGTATTTTTATGCTAAGTAAATTTAAAAATCACTAACCATTAATAATTAAATAAAATCCAATAAATTTAGTCTTGATTTCCTTAATTTCTATTTATTCCTATCCTAATTCCTTCTTCTTTCAATCTGATATCATTCATCTGCATTATTCTTATTTGTTTCAGGGAGCAATCAGTTCCGTGATTGAAGAGAGTTCTAAAAGAATTTAACACAATTTTAATATCAGACAATAACTTCATTTTTGTAATGATATCTTAGCTGCATGCTCTTGTATTCTCCAAAAAAATTTCAACTTTAAGATTTTAATTTATCCAAACATTAAAAATAACACAATTTCATTTTTGTTACAAAATTATCAAACCCCAGTAGATTATCAAGCTTAGAAACTCTGTAAAGGGCGTGTAACAAATTTACTGTCAATTATCTTTATTTTGAATAACATATAGAAGTTAGTTTTTTTTTTTTTTTAACAAATTATCTATTGAGATTGGATTAAATAAAAGCTAGAATTAAGTTAATGATGCAGAACTTTTGTTATTTACTTTAACACAAGATTTCGTCTTGGAACGCCAAAAAAGTATTGGGAAGTAGAATATTAAAATAATTAACGCTAAAACCATTCTGATTAAATTTAATTTCAACTATATATATATATATATATATATATATATATATATATATATATATTAAATGTAAGATCAGAGTTTATTTCTTTCTTCCACACTTTCATCTGACACTTATTCATGTCTCCGTATATCATCAAATTAAAATTCAAATATTTTATCTTGTTACCCAACACAAATAAAATTGGAGGGTCTTCTCCTTTCAAATAGAAAATTGTATGAAATGTTTTTTTACGTAATAAAAGTTTGATAATTAAAGTTTTTAAAATGGAGATTATGGCGATGAGGGACAAATAATATTTTTTGAAAGAAAAAAAAACACTCTTTCTGAAGGTCGTTATATTTTATTTTTTGCGTGAAATGGAACATCTGTGAAAAATAGATAGAAACTTTTAAAAAGAATAATCATAGTAAACCACAAATGTAAAATTTACACATGCACTTTACGCAATTAACTTTATCAAAACAATTGATAATGAAAACAAAAAGTTGCATAAAAGAAGAAAAAAAAATCTTCACAAGTTAGGGTTTTTTGTGACTTGTATATTTATTCTCCTTTGCTACAGCTTAACATAAGAAAAAAAGTTCAAATGTGATGGCTAAGACTGAGTCAAACACTGAATCGGATATTTAGTATAGTCAAGCTCTTTCAAATTGATAAAAAGAATTGACTGTTTATAAAGAGTCTTTAAAATATATAGATTTTAGTATTAATTTTAAACAATAATTTTTTGTTGTCTTTTTAATTAGAAGAAATCAAGTTAAATAAAGTAATCAGAGGCGGAGTTTTTTGGTAGGACCTGGCCCCCAAAATTTTAATTATATATATATATATATATATATATATATATATATATATATATATATATATATATATATATATATATATATATATATATAATATAATATAATATAATATAAAAATATATTTGAAATTTATTAAATTTTAAATTGTAAGTAACATATATTAGAAATTAATAAAATTTAAGTGTTTTATTTCTTTTATTTAAACATAACATTTAATGTAAAAACATAATAAAATATAAAATTAAATATAATAAAAAATAAAAATATTCAGGTTTAATTTTTTTTTTTGTTCCTGTTTTTATTTAAAAATTGACATTAGTTAATTACACTTACAAAGTAAATCATCAGCAAATCATCCATATTAAGAATCTCAATTTTAATGAAAAGATAATTTATTTGTTTCGAGGTATTTAACGAGATCTATTGTAAAAGACCGAATTACATCAGTTTTTCAAAAGACTAAATTGAGACTAAAAAAAATTAGAGGACCAATTTAACATTTTTAAACGAAAACATGAATCAAAAGAGTAATTAAACAAAATACTTATTAACATAATTTTTATTTTCCTTTTCATTGTCTTTTTAGTTTTTCACAAATTGTAATAATCTATCATTCTCATATGTCTTCCTTTTGTTTTTAAAGAAAAAAAAGTTAGACATAAACTCATTATATTTCTCATTTATCATCTTCCTTTCCCGTCTCTTGTCTTACTTAATAATGAAAATATTATTTTTTATCTCATGAGCTTTTTGTATATTCTTTTTTTTATAAAAATAAAAAAAAATAATAGTGTATTATGTATTAATAATAATGAATATATATATTTTTTAATAATTATGTGTCAATTTTTTATTAGATTATGATCAATTATTTTTTAGTATTATTTACAAAAAATGTATATTAATAAAGAATGAGAGAATAAATTAATCGTTTAAGAATGATGAAAAGGAAATTATTGACTAAAAAAAGATAGATTCTACTTCTTCACATATTTTGAAGCATTATACTAATGATAAAAAATGTTCAGTTAGAGAAGTCATTTTTTGAAGCATTATACTAATGATCGAATCTAATAATCTCAAAATTATATTACTTTGGCCCCTCCGACACTTCTGATCAAGATCCGCCACTAAAAATAATAACATCAAAAGTGATTTAAGAAATTAGTTAATTATAAAATTGTTTTAATCAGTGCGAGAGGTTTTGAGTTGAACTATCTCGCTAACAAAAATTAATAACTAATAATTGTCGATAAAAAAAAATTGATCGAACAAAGTTAACTTGTTTAAATATATGATTGTCGTTTATTTCTTTCACACATTTTTAAATAATTGATTAGATGAGGAAAATAAATAGCTGGATCTTTAAAATAGTTTAGATTTTATGACTTATGGTTGGTGTCGTAATTTTGTAATCCATAAAATGAATAAGACTTTAAAAGTCTTTTGATTTGATTGTCTGCATTTCCTTTTCTCACCATGTCCCAATTTCATAACTCATAAAATGGGTTGGACTACTTCATTTTTTTTCTTCTTTCTATTGTTTTTAGTGTGCTTAATTTTCTAACTTATAATATGGACGAGGAATAAGAAACCCATGTAAACTAAAAACACATATAAAGTGTAGAAAAGAGTTAATAAAACATTACTTTAATTAAATATAACTTTTGGTGTCTGTTTAAATACGATAAACAAAATCATTCCTTCAAATGAAAAGAATGAAAAGCAAGAAAAGGAGTGGAAGAAGAATATTGAAAACCAAATGACAAAAAGACAAAGACTTTTGAATGCCAACATTTTGTGTAGACTTACAATTCAAACAATCCTTTCATACTTTTTTAGCACCTAAATTACGTTTACGTTGCTTCTCCTCCTTTAAATTGATACTTTTAAAAAGAATATGTTTCTATGAAAGACTAAGTTTAATTAAGTCTTTGCAATACTTTGTTTTTATTTCTTTCTTTCAATATGATGTCATTCATCTGCAATACTTTTATTTGTTTCAGTTCCGTGATTGAAGGGAATTCTAAAAGAATTTAACACAATTTTAAGATGAGACGATACATTAATTTTTGCAATGATGTCGTAGCTTCATGCTCTTGTATTCTTCCAAAAAATTTCAGTTTTAAGATTTTAATTGATCCAAACATTAAAAATAACACAATTTCAAAGCATCCCAAAGCATTTTTCCTGTACCCCAAAACTTTTTTTATTTCCAATTTTGTCCAAACTAAAAGTTAAATCAAAAAAGAGAAAAAGCATTAAAAAAATTCTTACCTGCACTACACTCCCTGCACCCCTGCACAGCTAGCGAATCTCTGCACCCCTAAAGATTCTTTGATTCTTTGACCTAAAAAACACATTTAAAAGAGGTTCTCTTTTATCCGCTTCCTCCTCCCTCCTTCTTTACCTCCTTCTTTGCCTTCATTTCTTGGAGACGATCGAGCAGCAGCAGCAAGCACCAACTCGCAAGCACCAACCCGAGTCCGTGACGACATTGAGAGCCACCCTTCCTGCAGTTAATCCATGCACTCTTCTTCCAGTTAAGTTTTTTCAATGAACCTATATCTGTATCTATTTATATATATGTTTTGTAATCATTCCATCTGTGCGAAAATGGGTATGAAATTATTTTGTGTTATGAAACGGAATACAACGTTTAATCAATTCACATTCAAAAACTCAAATTGAAAACTGATTGCATGGTGATATTCAAAACTAATTGCATGATTCACATTAAAAAATTCACCAATCACACAATATACACTCACTCACACCACTGCAGTCACTCACCTACACACTAAATCCACATTCAATACCAACACACTAAATCCACAGTCAACACGCACATAAACACATAAACAACATTATTCTATTTCATAACGAAAACAAAAGATTAATAAAACATAAGAACCCTTCATTTAGAAATTTCAAAAACTGCATTTAAAAATTACACAAACGGAATACCTGATCCGTTTCAGAAATATATGAAACGGATCCCAAAATCCGTTTGGGAAAAAACACATGAAACTTGATGAAATGGCTTTTGAAATCCGTTTCATACTTTTTTGAAACGGATCACGTATTCCGTTTCCTGAAAAAATTTAAAAATTTGTGAAACGAAATACGAATTCCATTTCAGAAAAGTATGAAACGGATTCCAAATTTCGTTTCAAAAAAAAATGGAAACTTTATGAAACAGATTCTGTAATCTGTTACATACTTTTCTGAAACGGAATTCGTATTCTGTTTCACAAATTTTTAAATTTTTCCAAAAGACGAAATACGTGATCCGTTTCAAAAAGGTGTGAAACAGATTCCAGAATCCATTTCATAAAGTTTCCATGTTTTTTTTGAAACGAAATTTGGAATCAGTTTCATACTTTTTAGAACGGAATATGAATTTCGTTTCACAGAATAAACAGGAAAATAAAGTAAAACTAATATTAACATTCCAACTCCGAAGGCTAACTTGGAGAGAAGATAAGAGGAGAGAATGGAGGACTTCAAGCACAGGGAACTCACAGTACCACCTTCAAGCACAGAACCTTCAAGCACAGAAGGACAATGACAGAGAATAAAGAAGAGAGCTTTCAAAAATAAAATGAATGAAAGTGACACAAACCTCGAACCAGGGACCACCACGAGAGAATGAAGCAGATAAAATTAAACCTCGGATAGGGACCACCACGAGAGAATGAAACGGAGAAAAATTAAAATGAAGGCACAATGAGAATGGAGAAGAAACACAGAACGGGAAGAAATACGTATGAAATAATTTGGGGGTGCAGAGAAGTTGACGACGCAGTAAATTTCATTTACTGCTCTTCCAGCGTTTTCACCCACTTTCACCTATAAATTAATGAAAGGTATAATAGTAAATTTTGGGGGTACAGAAGAAGGCTTGGAGGTGCAGAGAGAAGCGCCCTTTCAATTTCGTTACAAAATTATTATCAAGCTTAGAATATGTAAGGCCCAGTTTTATTTTAGTGCCCTAATGTTTAAGGGCTGCCACACTGTTAGGCCTAGAGGTTAGTCCATAGGGTGCCAAGACCCTTAAAGCAGCCCAGGTCTCCCATTCAGCTCTCACTTTGCAAAAAAGCCTTTCTCATGCGCTCCCTCTTCCTTTCAGAACGCTCTGCTAGGGTTTAGCCCTTAGCCCTTTTCAAGCTAGCTCAAACCAGATTTTCTACTCCACGTAAGTCAGTTCCAACTCATGCTCCTTCTCCATTCAGTTTCTTCTTTGTGGTTCCAACTAGGGTTTTTCTTAGTGAGATCATTTTGAACTAGTTCCACTGTTTTTCAGCTCTCGAAGCTACTCCTTGAGCTACTGTTCTTCACGGTTCGGGTGTCGAAGCTCTTAGCTAACACTTTCCAGGTAAGGGAAGTTAGGCTTTTGCTAAATCTCTGTTTTATGCTTGCTTTGATGATATTTCATGATTTATGGCTTGTGTGTTGGTTATTGAATTGTGGAATGCCTTGTGTCATTGTTGGGATGTAAAAATGTGGCTGCTGCAGGTACGAACAAGGGCGAGAACTGATAATCTCGCCCAAGCGAGATGGTCTCGCCTAAGCGAGACTGGCAGAGACTCGCCCAAGCCTTTTGCACGAGCTATCGCTCAGGCGAG
The DNA here is from genome assembly GCF_037176805.1 of Vigna unguiculata. Classification (NCBI taxonomy): domain Eukaryota; kingdom Viridiplantae; phylum Streptophyta; class Magnoliopsida; order Fabales; family Fabaceae; genus Vigna; species Vigna unguiculata. The sequence goes on along the minus strand of NC_140795.1, from coordinate 44,327,030 downwards.
CCATCTTCGTTTTGAGTGAGAGAATGCCTCGCTCAAGCGAGGAGATATCGCCTAAGTGAGTTAGTGCAGATGGCTATTGTTCCTGATTATCGAGCTCTCACCTAGGCGAAAGGAGCTCGCCTGAGCGAGACCTTTTTGCTTGAGCGAGAAGCTGGGCGAGAATGTGGCTTGCTCTGTTGTTTCTCTGTTCTCAAATGTTGGCTCTATTTTTGTGTTGATCTTGCTTTTAAAGTATGAATTTGGGTGATTATGTATGAATGAGATAATCTATAGTCTGCGATGGATGAGTTTAATATGATTTGGGCATGCTACATGTATGGTTGATTTCATGGATTGAGAATGATGAGTTGGTATGGATTTGACATGGAATATGAATGAGGATTGGTTATAAAGGTTGGTATAAGACTTATATGCATGACAAATATTACTTGGTTGGTGGAATATGATTCTATATTAATGGATGAAACATGTTATTGGTTTGGTTAGGACGTAATTCCATGAGTCTCTAGGTGAGACTTTATGGTGGTGCCTTAGTGATCCATGTTAGTGGGAGTTCATGGTGGTGCCCCATCTATATAATTTAGTAAGGATTCAAGGTAAGGTTGCATCCTGACACTCTAAGGAGTCAGTTAGTCTCACATAGAGCGGACTGACTCTTGTGGTGAGAGTAGTAGGAGGCCTGAAACCCATTAAGGGCTAACCTTGTGTGTGGGGGTTGAGACATCGTAACACTTAGGTCGGGGGTGAGCAGCTCGGTAGAGCAGGGAATCCATCGCAAGTGCAAGCATCCGCTGAATCTGACTAAATTATATGTATCCAGATGAGTAGTGTCTGAGTCTTAGTGTATTGTTTGCAAGTCTTAACATGATGGGTTGACCTATGTATCCTGAACTATGAAATTGTATGTAACTGCATGATAAACTATTTTTCAGCTCTAGCTTACCCTTCTGTTGTTTGTTGTATGTCCTGTATGTGTGGTTTCCTCTTTTTGCGATGATCATCAATTTATTGATATGAGCAGATGCGAGGAACACTCGTGGTCAACAGGGAGGTAATGGTTTCGCTGCGTAGCCCACCTGGGTTGGATTCTTCTATTTTGGGCTTTCTCACAGGGCTATACACTAGTGCAGATTATTGTTTTTAACTTGCCTTATATGCCTCGGTTATCAAAAAAACCGAAGCATATAATGGCGCGGTAGCAATTTTGCAATTCTACCCAACTTTTATGCCTCGGTTCACAGAACACCCGAAGCCAAAAACGGTGTTATGCTTCGGTTGATAAAAAATTGGTGCCAAAAACTAGCATATGCCACGATTGCGGAGAATCGAAGCCAAAAACTCACATATTTTGCCTTGGGTGATTGATAAACGGTGCCAAAATGCGTGCCCTTTTTTCTTTTTCTTCTTCCCCGCCGCAGTCTCCATTTCTCTCAATAACTCTATTTCTCTCTTCTCTCTCCCTGCAACCTACCCCTCCACCGTCACTGGTTCTGCAACCTACCCCTCCACCGTCACTGGTTCGTTGTTCGCTGGTTCGCTACCGCCCTGGTTTGCTTCCGCCGCTGGTTTGCTGCCGCCGCTGGTTTGCTGCCGCCGCTGGTTCGCTGCACCTCCATTTTAGGGTTTGTTGAAAAGGCTGGTTGAAATGCAAAGTGGAAGAGGGGCTAAAACTAGGGGGCTCGATTTCCTCGTACTGCACGTCGATGTCGTCCACTTGGAGGTTCACCTCCTGGATAAGGCGCGTGAGTGAGTCGGTGGCGTTGACAATCCATGCTTCTCTGTCGAGGGATTTGAAGGGGTGACGGTTGCTGCGGTTGCCGATGGAGATGAACACTTCCACCTCCACGTCCATGCTTCCGGCCTTTTCCTTGAACCACTTGATGGCTTCCGGTGTTACCTGCGCAAGGTTCCAGACGGGGCGGAAGATGCCATTGGTGGGTTGGTCGAGTTCGTTGTAATCGGTGGCGAAGGTGAGTGCGATCTGATACTCCTTCAGGACCGTGTTCGAGAAGTGTGGAGGAGATTGTGAATGGAGATTCAACCTGTGTGGTTAAGGGAAGTGTGGAGGAGGACGAAAACTATGTTCTTGTTCCGATTCAATTTGGATATTGCCGATTTCCATCGTGCTCTCGAACGACTTACCACAACTGCAGTGGTGTTCCAAAAAAATGTCCCCTATGGCCTCGGTTCTTACGTTACCCGAGGCAGAAAAAGCACTTTATGGCTTCGGTTAACACCCGAGGCCAAAAGTCATACCTTTTGGCCTCACCCTAATATGTATCGGTTCTAAAACCGAGGTAGAATAACAAAAACAACCGGGGTCAAAAGCCCTTACTGCACTGGTAATAGCCCATATACTATTTTGTCCTTTAGTACTCTAATAACTACTGTCAGGTTCTTGTATTTTGTTTATATTTGGCATTGTGGTGTGCCTTGGTTTCTTCTAGCATTTCTGGATAATTATGTGAAGTGACGTCATACTTTGAATCTTCGCTCATTATATTATATTGTGTGACATTTTCATTTAATTGAGTTTAATTATTAAATAGAGCATTACAAAATATCTGTGAAGTGCGTGTAAGAAAACAAATTGCTATAAATTATTTTTACTTTGAATAAAATATACGATGTTTAGTAACAATAAAAAAATATTAATAAATTATAACTTGTGTTTATTAATATAATTTAGTAATATTATATCAAATGTTAAAGCATATTCTATGGTACTAATGATTTTGATAATATTTATTTAATGAAAATACAACATTTTTCAAAATGTAAATAAATCTTTAGTAATATCTTTTTAGTAAAAAAGTAACTAACAAAATATTACTATAAATCTTTAATAATATATATTTTTTAAAAGGGAGACATATTTTCAAATTGTTATTAAAATTTTGAATAATAATATTTTATAAGACAACATTATAAAAATGTTATTATAAATAAAAAAGTTTAATTACTCATTTGGTTTTTAATTTAGTTGAAACATTTCAAGTTAGTCTTGTTTTTAAAAAAAAATTTCAAATAAATCTCAAATTTTAAAAATAGTCTTGATTAGATTCTTTAAAAAAATTACCAATGACATGACATTAAGGACATGCTATCATCACACTAAAAAATAATTATTTTTAGTGGGGGGTTATATTTAACATTTCTAGGGTTTTAACCCCTACTAATAATTTTACCAGGGGTTTGCAATTCTCCTAGAAGAACAAGCGTAACTAACAGATTACCGGAGATTTTTAACAACTCCTATAAATAGCGTAACTTACCGGGGATTTCAAAAACCCCCGTTAATGCATGGAGTTCAAAAACCCCCATTAATGCTCGGGGTTCGAAAACCCCTGTTAATGCATGGGGTTCGAAAATTCCGTTAATGCTTGAGGTTCGAAAACCCCCATTAATGTTTGGGGTTTCGAAAAGTCCCTTTAATACCCAAAGTTAAGCTTATATTATTATGACATTGCTATAAATAAATGAACTTGTTCATGGTGAGAACAGTGAGAGACACGCTGAGATCAGAAGACATAATTAATTGAGACGAAAATAAAAGCATGGGGATCAAAAGAACGACGAAATTGAAAGTCGTGAAAATGAAATCGAAACAACGATGAAATTGAAAGCAGTGGAAATGAAATCGAAACAATGACGAAATTGAAAGTAGGGAGATATGTGTTTACTACCTAATTTCAAAGAGAACGATGGACTCGAAAGAGAGAACGTCTTCCTCATGAGACACAAGCCACAACCTCCTTGGACACGAACGATAAGCAAAGAAACGAAATTGAAATTGAAATCGAAAGAGAAGGAACCAGAAAAACGAAAATGAAATTGAAAGCCACAGTTTACCTTAAGCGAAGAGCATGAGCCTCTTTCTTCTTCCTACCAGCAAACACCTTCTTCCTTCTTCCTTCTTCCAGAGCAAAAATAGTTACTTGAGCCTCCGAGAAAGAGAAAAAGTCTCTGCACAAAGAGAAAAATCTTACCCAAATAAAAATCTTAAAAATTACAAAATAAAGAGAATAATTTTAACGGGATTAGTCATAAAACCCCTTATACTTAGTGAGGGTTTAAAAAACCCCAATTATGTATATATTTTAGTGGAGGTTATTATAACCCCAGATAATAAACCCCAATTAAAATTATAAATTCTTGTAGTATCAATATATGTAGTTTTTTTCTTAATTTGCTTTTAATTCCTTAATATAATTTTTTGTAAAAATATTTATTATCACATGTCAAGTCTTTGGTATGACATTTGGTATTGTGCGATAGGACACTGACACGTGCAGTGGCGAAACTTAGAAAAAAATTTAGAGGTTCCAAATTAGATTTTTTTTTTCAAATTCATTACATATAATTTTAAAACTTCATATAATTGTTTTTTAGTGCCTTTAATTCTTGGATTCTCGTGAAATTTCTTAAGTTTAATCAACACAAAAAAATTCTTTTATTTTTTTATTATAATTTTTCTAATATTAATTTAACAACTCTCACCTATTTAGAAAAAGAAATTTATCATTGTCCCATGATACACACTAAACAAATTTATCACATACCAGAAGAAAATTATTAAAAAAATGTAAAATAAATTTATTCAAAAAAATATTAATTAATTCAAAATGTTTTTTAACTCATCAATCTCACTGTAGTGTAATTTTATTTTAAAAAATTAAAGAGATTAAAGATGAAAATTAAAAAAAAAGGAAAGGAGAGATGAAAAATTAATAGAAGTACAAAAGAAAAAAAAAAAGAGAGAATGAACTATATATACATGAGGTTTTAAGAAAATATTTAAGAAAATTAATATAAATAATATATAAATATATAAATATAATTTTAAAATATATAAAAAAATGAAATAAAAAATTTTTGGAGAGTCCTGATTAGGGATGACAACGGGGCGGGGCGGGTACGAGTTTCGCTATCCCATACCCATCCCCGGAAAAAAAATTCATCCCCATCCCCATACCCAAACCCAACGGGTATTAAACTTTTGACCCATCTTCATCCCACCGAGTAACTGGTATAATCTTGTACCCATACCCATACTCATTTTCTTACTACTTCAATATTAATTTTAATTAATTTTTATAAAATAATATAAAATTATGATAAAGGAAACATAATATTATCAAATATTCGATATTAGAATGATGGTTGTTTCTTCGATATCAAATATTTTAAAATAAATTATAATTGTTTACATTTTATATTATAATACCAAATAAAATTTCATGAGAACTAAAATAATTATTAAATTTGCAAATATTATGAACATAATTGATAAAATTTTAAAATATTTTTTAAAAAATAAAAGAAAAACAAATATTTAAATTAAAATATATTTTAAATGTTTGTTTACTTCAATCTTTTAAATTTTAATAAATTTTTTTTTTATACACTAATAAAAGTTATAATACATCATTTGATCAAAATGATACAAAGAACAAATAATAATCATAATAAAAGTTTAAAATAAATTATAATTGTTTACATTTTAGATTATAATACCAAATAAAATCCCATGAGAACCAACACATTTATTAAATTTACAAACATTAATGAAACCTAGTTGATAATATTTAAAAAAAAAATTAAAAATATAAACGAAAAACAAATATTCAAATTAAAATATATTTTAAATGTTTGTTTACTTCAATCTTTTAAATTCTAATGAATCTCTTTTTTATACACTAATAAAAGTTATAATACATCATTTGATCAAAATGATACAAAGAACAAATAATAATCATAATAAAATTTTAAAATAAATTATAATTTTTTACATTTTAGATTATAATACCAAATAAAATTCCATGAGAACCAACACATTTATTAAATTTGCAAAGATTAATGAAACCTAGTTGATAAATTTAAAAATATTTTTAAGAAAATATAAAAGGAAAAAAATAATTCAAATTAAAATATATTTTAAATGTTTGTTTACTTCAATCTTTTAAATTCTAATGAATCTCTTTTTTATACACTAATAAATGTTATAATACATTACTTAATCAAAATGATACAAAGAACAAATAATAATCATAATAATAAAATTTTAACATAGATATTGTATCTTTTGAACGTCAATTATGTTGGATGGTGATAAAAAAATATTAATGACAATTACATTAAATTTTTATATTGTAGTAAATAAAAGTTATTTATACAATTATAGTGAAAAAATTACAGTATAATTGATAATGAGTTAAAAAATAAAAAAAAAAGTAATTAGATAAAATATATCGAAATAGTATTCTACATAATGAAAATAAACAAGAAATAAAAATATTAAAAAATTAACAAATGTTTACAAACAACTTGAGAGACTATTGAAAAAAATCGCACAAAGGAAAACAAATGTATAATTAAGGGTATGATAAGTTGAAAAATATCTTAGAAATCTAAAAAAACTTTTCAAATATTAACATATATACTCAGTGGTTGAGAAATAACAAAACTTTTTTTAGTGAAATAGAAAAGTTATTCAAATGAAACAAAAACTAATAATAAGAATAATAAGTAAATGATTTTTTTTATATTACCTAGTAAACGAAATGTTTGTGCCATTAAATACTTAAATTGAGAGTATTAAACATTTTCATGTGAAAGAAAAATATACATTAAATAAAAATATTAAAAAATAATAGAAATATTCAAATGTGAGACATAAAAAATTTTAATTAACATACATATTTTTAACATAATTACATAAATGTTATGATAAGATGAAAAATATAATTGAAATGTGAATGAGTTTCATGACAAACCAAATAATTAAAATAAATAAAAAATAATATATATATATATATATATATATATATATATATATATATATATATATATATATTTGTAAGTTAGATATTTTGATGACTTGTATATTAATTTATTCCTCTTTCTTAGCGCATATAAGTAAATAAAATTTGAAAAAGAAACCATAATATATGAATTAGTGAGTATGAGAGTCAAAGGCCTTCACTATTTATGAAGAGAGTTTGTAAATTGGATTCAAGTAATTCTTGGCTTTCAGTCAGAAGAAATCAAGCTACAAAAAATATAAAATTAAAAGTGATTTAGGGAGTTAGTTAATTGTAAAAATTATTTTGGTTAAATAAAAGTTAACTGTATATTTAAATATATGATTCTGGTTTATTTCTTTAGTACATCTTCAAAGAATGAAAAATATTTAAACTTTGTCTCCCATTCTTATATGTCAATTTTTTTCATTGATATTTTTAATATAAACTTTAAATATAACAATTTGATTATCAAATATATTAAAAATAGAAATAATTGATGCTTACATAATAGATTATGACAGAGCAATAGTTTCTTTTAAACATATTTTCACTGTAGTGGACCTCTATCCAAGATTAAAACATAACCATAACTAGTAATTGATTTTGTGTCACAAGAATCAATATGTAATTTACATTAGTATATCCTTCAATAATCTCTATAAATTGAACATATTGTCATAACTAGAAGAATCACAAAAAATATTATTACTAGATGACAAAATAGTACTAGAGATATATTTTCATCCACTTTAAAATATATAACAAATAGATTTTATTTATTTTTATTAAGAGGTATATTAACCATTGCAAGATATCTTCACACTTTGAAATATTTTAAATCTGGTTCCTTTTTTTTTTTTTAACTCATAAGAGTTTTATCACAACCTTTTGTAAGGACAAATATTTGAGGATATGACAAACAAAATATAAAGTTTCATCTTATATCATTTTAAGCATGCTAGAACTTGTAGAATAACATTAACCATATTGAAACATTTTTTTTCTTTCACAGTACCATTAGATTAGTACTATACACATGTTACTTAAGAAATAATATTATGAGTTTCACACAAAATCTCATTTATAAAGACATTTATTCTCATTTCTAAAGACATATATTCATCACTTTCCTTTTTAATTAATTGTGTACCTCAAAATTATATAATTTGAATAATCTCTAACCAAACTTCTCAACATTTCTAATAATAGTATATCATATATCACAACTTATGTTTGTAATGATCAAAGAAAAATTACTAAATATTTTATTACAAGATAAAGGTACTAACTCAAACAAATCATCACAAATATATCATTTATCAACCAAATCACATGTTTAGAAATAATAATTCATTGTAATAAAAAAACTACTTCATAACCTTGTTGAGCAGCAAGAAAGTTTCTAAATTCATAAAAATGAGATATTCATATTAAAAGAACAGATAACTTTTAGAAGATAAGTTTAATTTTACTTCACTATCCCCTCAATTTTTAAAATGATTTTTTTTTTTAGCACACACATTATCATAAGCATGATGTCAATTAAAATAATTCATTTTAATTTCAATGTCATAAACAATATTTTTAAGTTAATAAATCTTATAAAAATATTATTACCAGTCATATATATATATATATATATATATAAAGATAAACGTTTTTTCTTGCAAATACATAGTTTCATAACTCAATAGTAGTTTTAGTACGGCAAATTATTTTATAATTGTTTTTCATGCAAAACACTTGAAATATATTCATGATCTAGAACATCTCTATTTATCCATTGTAAGAGTAGAAGATATTAAAGTATAGATTAATGTAATAGAAAAAACATTATCTTTAGACATCACAACAAACAAAATCACAGAGCCATAATTTAATTTATCCATAGTTTCATTTATTGTTATCAATGTAAATAAAAACAATTATATATAATTTTTTAGACTTAGTTGAGACTGATTTAATTATAACTATAATACACATTATTTCATATAAAAAAAATATTTTCGGTTTTCTGTTCTATATTGTCTTTAATGTTAGAAATGAATAAGTTTTTCTCTCTAATAATGTTAGAAAATGTTCTATATTGTCTTTAATGTTAGAAATGAATAAGTTTTTCTCTCTAATAATGTTAGAAAATGATTAAACAAATAAAACTAATAATAATAAAAATATGAATAATGTAATAATAATTATTAGAGTAATAATAATACTAACATGTATATGAATGAAAGGATATTAATCAGACCCAACAATAAAATATAACAAGTAAATGAGACACATGCTTAGAGAAAACAACAATGTCTAAACATGACATGTGCTTCTCACCCAAAAAACAACAATAATTCGAGTGTAGTGAAAGATCTCTGAACTTTTTATGAACATTAATGTCTTAAAAGATAATATAGATAAAAATACAAAATAATTGTAATAAATTTGATTAAATAAAATATTAATTCGTAATAAAAAATATAATCATTAACCATAAATAATATTTACCCATAAATTAAAATTCTAAAAAGAATATAAATAATTATAAGATAATATTTTAATTATATATTTTATAAATTATATTAGATATTTCCAACACTTTACGCCAATAACTTTTTCAAATAATTGATAGTGAAAACAAAAAGTTGCATAAAAGAAAAAAAAAAATCTTTACAAGTTAGGGTTTTTTATGACTTGTATTTTTCTTCTTGTTTGCTACAGCATAGAATATTCCAGCACATAAGAAAAAAAAAAAGCTTCATGGCTTGGCCTGATATTGGAGTGAGTGAGTGTGAAGTGAATGGCTAAGACCGAGTCAAACAATGAATTAGATATTTATAGTCAAGCTCTTTCAAATTTTATAAATAAAAAAAAAGGCAAAAAAAGAAAGAAACAAAAATAGAGACCTTTAGAAATGTGGGCAGCGATAATACATTTAGTGTGACTGTTTATAAAGATTCTTTAAAATATATTTCAATATTAATTTTATAAAATAATTCTTTGTTGTCAATTAATTAGAAGAAATCAAGCCAAATAAAATAATAACATCAAAAGTGATTTAAGAAGTTAGTTAATTGCAAAATTATTTTGATTGAAAAAAGTTAACTTGTTTAAATATATGATTCTCGTTTATTTCTTTGAACATTTTCATATAATAGATTACATGACGAAAATAAATAAGTGGATCTTTAAAATAGGTTTGATTTTATGATTTATGTGTGGTGTGTAATTTTGTAACCCATACAATGAATAAGACTTTAAAAGTCTTTTGATTTGATTGTCTGCATTTCCTTTTCTCACCATGTCCCAATTTCATAACTCATAAAATGGGTTGGAATACTTCTATTTTTTTCTTTCTTTAGTGTGCTTAATTTTCTAACTTATAATATGGACGAGGAATAAGAAACCCATGTAAACTAAAAACACATATAAAGTGTAGAAAAGAGTTAATAAAACATTACTTTAATTAAATATAACTTTTGGTGTCTGTTTAAATACGATAAACAAAATCATTCCTTCAAATGAAAAGAATGAAAAGCAAGAAAAGGAGTGGAAGAAGAATATTGAAAACCAAATGACAAAAAGACATAGACTTTTAAATGCCAACATTTTGTGTAGACTTACAATTCAAACAATCCTTTCATACTTTTTTTAGCACCTAAAATTACGTTGCTTCTGCTCCTTTAAATTGATAGTTTTAAAAAGAATATGTTTCTATGAAAGACTAAGTTTAATTAAGTCTTTGCAATACTTTGTTTTTATTTCTTTCTTTCAATATGATGTCATTCATCTGCAATACTTTTATTTGTTTCAGTTCCGTGATTGAAGGGAATTCTAAAAGAATTTAACACAATTTTAAGATGAGACGATACATTAATTTTTGCAATGATGTCGTAGCTTCATGCTCTTGTATTCTTCCAAAAAAATTCAGTTTTAAGATTTTAATTGATCCAAACATTAAAAATAACACAATTTCAAAGCATCCCAAAGCATTTTTTCTGTACCCCAAAACTTTTTTTATTTCCAAGTTTATTTATCTAAGTACTTAAAGAAAGTTACACAAGAACTCTAATTAACTAAATAAAGGATCTAAAACTATCGAGAATCTTAGCTAATTTTTAAGCAAAATTACTAACTTAGGTCTCTTTCTTTGGGATTTAATTACTCAAATAATTATTTTTTTACTTTTAATTATTGTTCATGAAAAATTTAATACAAAATATAAGTTTATTAGATTCTTTTTCTTTTACTCCTATAAAATTTTCAAGTATAATTTACTGAATCATGTTTTTACAATTACATGAGACATAAATCCTTTCGTTATCTTTATCTACAAACTAATCATTAAAATCTTAATCCAATCGGAACTAACTTGTAAAATTAGAGATCAAATTTTGTAAGAATCGCAATGACAACAAATTTTACTATAAATATAAATGTTTAATTATTCGTTTTGTCTGTATTTTGGTCAGACGATTTTAAGTTGGTTCCTGTTTTTAAAATTTTTTAATCATGTTCTAACTTTAAAAAAAAAATAATCAACTAGATCTCCATTTTTTTATTTTTTAATATATTTTCTGCAAAAACTTTTGTTGTCACATGTTAAATTTTTTGTGTGACACGTAATAATGCACGGTAGAACACCATCAATATTAATATTAAGTATCATTGTCTTTAACATTACACAAAAATTCTTTTTCTACACGACTCAAACAAAAGTTAAGAGATCTTCTCCTTTCATGTAGAAAATTGTAATAATATTCTACCTTTTTCTGAATAAATTAAAGTTTTAAAAGTGAGGATTATGAAGTATAAGGATGGGAGACGGATAATATTTTTCAAAATATTCAACACTTTTTCCATGTTCTATTTTATTTTTGTGTGAAAAATATGTCCAAACTTTTTAAAAAAGAAAAACCACACTAACCCATAAATGTAAAATTTATACAAGTATTTTACACTCTTTTAGGTCTCCGTAATAATTAATTAATATTATGTGAAAGAAAAAACTGTAACATTCCACTTAAAATAGAAAAAATAATAATTTTGTCGAGCAATATAAGGAAGAAAAAATCTTTTTAAGTTATATATTTTGATGACTTGTATATTTATTGTTCTTTCCTACCATAATATATGAATTAGTGAGTATGAGAGTGAAAAGGCTAAGACTATGTCAAACAATAAGTTGGATTATTATACATCTCCGAACTTGATTAGAAAACAAAGAGAAAACGAAGGTGGAGCCAACAATAGAGACAGTCAGATAAATAGGTTAAGATATTTAGTGAGAACTTCACTATTTATGAAGAGCGTTTTTAAAATGGATTTGAATACTAATTTTAAAAAGTAATTATTGGCTTTCAGTCAGAAGAAATAAAGCAACAAAAAGTAGAACATTAAAAGTGATTTAAAGAGTTATTTAATTGTAAAAATAATTTTTGGTTAAATAAAAGTTAACCGTTTATTTAAATATCTGATTATCGTTTATTTCTTTAGTACTATTTAAACTTTTTGGCTGGGGATGAAGAGGAGGAACACTGATCTTTTGTAAGGTCTAAAAAAAAAGAAGATAAAATATGAAAGTGATATTGAGAGGTGAATTTGATTTTATAAAATTAGCATAGAAATTAAAATTGATAGACGGATAGAGCAACTATGAAAAGGTGGTGCAGCTCTCTCTATAAATAGGGTATTAGTATGTATGCATAACCCATAACCACTTCTTTGTAATGAAAAAGCACTCGTTTCTTTACAATAGCTGGTTAAAAATGACTTCCGCCTTTTTTATGGTTGTGTTTGTTTATTCGCTTTTTATGTCAAGTTTTGGTGTGTGCAGAGAGACGGTGTGCATTGGAAGTGAGAGAGAGACACTGTTGAAGTTGAAGCATGATCTCACAGATCCTTCAAATAGGCTTTCTTCTTGGAATGCCTCTGTGAATCCCAATTGCTGCGAGTGGGATGGAGTTGTGTGCAACAACTTTACATCTCATGTTGCAGAGCTTCACCTCACCACTCCACGTCCTGATGTCGATGACAACCTTCCTTATATATTGCATTTAGAAGCATACGAAGAAGCATGGGAAGACTATCATAAACTAGCATTTGGTGGAGAGATAAATCCTTGTTTGGTTGATTTGAAGCATTTGAATTACTTGGATCTTAGCGGCAATCATTTTCCAAGTACTCCAATTCCTTCCTTCATTGCAACAATGACTTCTTTAACTCACCTCAATCTTTCTGATGCTGGATTCATGGGGAATATTCCTTCTCAGATTGGAAATCTCTCCAATTTGGTCTATCTTGACCTATCTTATGTTGCCAACGGAACAATTCCTCCCCAGATAGGGAGTCTCTCCAATTTGCTCCACCTCCACCTCACTGGATCTGATGAAGAATATCTGTTTCTTGAAAATATTAATTGGCTATCAAGTCTTTCCAAAATTCGTTATCTTACATTGAGCAACATTTGGTCACTTAAAGCAAGTATGCCAATTCCTTCTTTTCTTGGCTCAATGACCACCTTAATTCACTTGGACCTCTCTTTTTCTAGATTCATGGGCAACATTCCTCCCCAGATTGGTAATCTTTCCAATTTGGTGTATCTAGACCTAAGCGATGTTGCCAATGGAACTATTCCCTCTCAAATTGGAAATCTCTCCAACTTGCTCTACCTTAATCTTCATAGTGGTTATTCTATTGACAAAACTTTGTTTATTGGAAATGTTGACTGGTTGTCAAGTCTTACAAAGCTTGAATATCTTAATTTAGGAGGTGCAAACCTATCCCAATCATTTCACTTGCTTCACTCCCTCCCAGCTCTTTCTTCTTTAGTGCACCTAGATTTGTCGAGATGTACACTTCCCCACTACAATCAACAATCATTTCTTAACTTCTCGTCTCTCCTCACTTTGGATCTTTCTGAGGTTTCTTATCATTCTGGAATCTCGTTTGTTCCAAAGTGGGTGTTTGGATTGAAGAAACTTGTTTCTCTCGTTTCATCTTTTAACTACTTTGAAGGTCCAATTCCTGATGGTCTTCGAAATCTCACACTTCTTGAATATCTTGATTTGCACTCAAATTCATTCTCATCTTCTATACCTCATTGGTTTTATAGTAGTTTTCCTCATCTCAAGTTTTTGGACCTATCAAGCAACAACTTACAAGGAAATATTTATGATGCCTTAGGAAATATGACTTCTCTAGTTATACTTGATCTGTCATACAATCAACTTGAAGGTCCAATTCCAACTTCTTTAGGAAAGGTGACTTCTTTGGTCATACTTGATCTATCACACAATAAACTTGAAGGTTCAATTCCAACTTCTTTAGGAAAGTTGACTTCTCTAGTTCGACTTGATTTATCACACAATCAACTTTCAGGCAATGTAACACTAGATTATTGTGGCAACAAAGGTGATGGAAAACATACAAAATCACTTGGAGAACTTTCATCATTGAGAGTACTTATTTTGTCCTCAAATCAACTTGGTGGAAATCCATTTGAAAGTCTTAGATCACTCTCTAAATTATCAAGTCTTGATATTGATTATAATTGTTTTGAAGGAGTTGTCACAGAGGATCATCTCACGAATCTTACGAGTTTGTATAAGTTTTCTGCACCAGAAAACAATTTGACTTTAAAAGTGGGTTCAAAATGGTATCCTACTTTTCAACTTACTTATTTGGATATGAGTTCTTGGCAATTAGGTCCTAAATTTCCTTCATGGATTCAATCTCAAGACAAACTTAATTATTTAGCGATGCCTAACACGGGAATTTTGGATTCTATTCCCTATTGGTTTTGGAAAACATTTTCTGAAGCTTCTTTTCTAAATCTCTCTCATAATCATATCCATGGTGAGCTTCAGACTACTTTAAAGAATCCAATATCTATAATTGCTGTTGATCTAAGTGCAAATAAGTTAAGTGGCAAATTTCCTTCACTTTCAAATGGTGTGGGATTTTTGGACCTTTCAAGCAATTCATTCTCCAAATCCATGGATGATTTTTTATGTAAAGGTAAAGAGAAGCCAATGAAATTAGAATTTCTCAATCTTGCATCGAATAACTTATCAGGGGAGATACCAGATTGTTGGGACATCTGGCCATATCTATTGGATGTAAATTTACAAAATAATAATTTTGTTGGAAACATTCCCCAATCCATGAGTTCCTTAATAGAGCTAGAATCATTAAGCATCCGTAAAAACTTGCTCTCGGGAACATTTCCTACAATTTTGAAAAAGACCAATAAATTGATTTTGTTGGATCTTGGAGAAAATAATTTTTCAGGAACAATTCCAACTTGGGTTGGAGAAAGATTTTTAGATATGAAGGTTCTTATCCTTCGATCAAATAGATTTTCGGGTCACATTCCTAATAAAATATGTGATATGAGTCTTCTTCAAGTGTTAGACCTTGCACAAAATAATCTGACTGGAAACATACCTACTTGTTTTAATAGTTTGAAGACCATGACCCAGATGAACAAAAGTACAACTGCTCTTATCTATTTTTCTGCTAGAAACTATACATTTGTATATTCAGATTATATTGTAATCAGTGTTCGTCTTTGGTTGAAAGGAAGAGGAGATGAATACAAAAACTTTCTCGGGTTGGTAACAAGCATTGATTTGTCAAATAACAAATTAGTAGGAGAAATACCCAGAGAAGTCACAGATTTAAATGGTTTGATGTTTTTGAACTTGTCCCACAACCAACTTAGTGGTCACATTCCACAAAACATTGGTAATATGGGATCATTGTTGTCCATTGATTTTTCAGGGAATGAACTTTCTGGTGAAATCCCTCCAACTATTTCAAATTTGAGCTTTCTAAGCATGCTAGACTTGTCTTATAATGGTTTGAATGGAAAAATTCCAACAGGAACTCAGTTGCAAACCTTTGATGCGTCCAACTTTATTGGCAACAATCTTTGTGGCCCACCACTATCCATCAGTTGCAGCTCCAATGACAAAAGCTATATTCAGAATGGCAAAGGGAGTGATAGGCATGGATTAAACTTATTTTATGTGGGTATGACATTTGGATATATGGTGGGATTTTGGATAGTAGTTGGTCCTCTGGTCATTTGTAGATCATGGCGTTATGCCTATTTTCATTTCCTTGATCATGTGTGGTTCAAACTTCAATATTTTTTCTAATGTGAGTACAATATATCTAATGTGGTGAGAAATAAAGTTATTATAAAACATGGAAGTTAATTTGAACTACTCTGTATTGCATAGTTGATCAAATTTCCAGGTAGTTTATGTTTTGTTTGATTTATTTTCAAATATGAGAGTGTTATTTATTTAAATTACTAGTGGATTTCAAAGCTAAAGAATCTACATGTCCAACTTATTATGGATAAATTCTAGCTAATTTAACAAATTGCAATCTGTTGTTAGAAAATCTAGACAGTGTGAACTTAATTTGAACCATGTAGAACTCTTGTTGAAAAGAATTGAAGCAATATATTTAATGAGTTGCTTGGGTTTTAGATACTCAAAGGCATTCGTATTCAAATTTATAGATGGTTATAATTTCTTTCTCAATAGCAAGATTCAAAGGCATTATAAAAGACTACTTTCTTTCTCAACAGCAAGATTCAAATACTTGGTGAACATTTAGTTTTGGACGTAGCATTTTTAACTTTATCTCTTCACTTTTTAAATTTAGTCCATTTTATTTTAACATTTTACATATAAACAGGAGAAAAATGAGACTCTGGTATGAAGGTCTATCTTGAATATGCAAAATTGTCTGCTCTGCATTTGATAGACTTTTGATCAAAGATATGTAAAAAATTCTCATACATTGGATTAATCGGAGGAGTACTGCTTTCATTAATTGGTATTGTTAGTTTCAGTTTTCATTGTTAAAAGGTAAATGTTGAATGCCATAAATAAAAGCTTATAAAAGAAAAGTGATTCATGAAAGAGGTAGAGAGTAAAGAAAAGTAGTAATGGAAAGGAAGCAGATGCAGGATAATAATGTTTAATAATAAAGGATTAAAATGTTTTCTTTAATATGATCATTTTTCATGATACTGTATTGTTCAACTTAAAATTGAATTGGAAAGACAACATAACAACCTATCCAAAGACTTTGAATGGGAAGACTTTTCAAGTAAACAAAGTTCAAACAAAAAACAAAGCTTCCAACAAAAATGAGTGTAGACTTTTCATAATCTACGAACTCTGTTGATATGGAAATTTAAAGTGAATTACTGATATGAAAGAGTGAACATGATTAAAATGGAGAAAGAAGGCATTGCGCCAGGAGTATATATAACAGAGAGAGTTTAATATGCAGAACCAAGATTTCTGCTGTAAAAGAAGATTTAGTTTCATATACAAAGACGGTGTGATGAAGAACTGTTCCATTTTAATTCTCTTCCACCTTTTCTATTTCTATTCATATTTCCTTTTTTGGTAAATTTTAATTAAACGAATAAATCGTCCATTCCCTTACCTCTTCCTTTCTTTCGTTTTTATCGTGTAAGGAAGAAAATGCACGCTTCGTGTGCGTGCCTCCACTGTACCTCCATCGTTCTTGTATGAAGTTCAAGGTAATGAATTTTTGATTCCAATTTCGTCTCCTTGCTTTTTATCATTATTTCGCTTCCGATCTCATTTCTCTGCTTTCAATTTCGATTCCATTTTCGTTTTCGTTTCTCTGCTAATTCGATTTCGTTTCCCTGTTGTTTTTGATTTCGTTTCATGCGTCATCTGTTTCGATTTCGTTTCCCTACATCATTGCTTTTGATTTCGTCTCCCTCTTTCAATTTCATCTCTCTTAATCATGCCCTAACTCACTCAAATTTATTCCATGATCTATGTCTTCAATTTACACGATCCTATTATGTTCTCTTGTTTCATCTTTTACCGATGCTTATTTCGAAGGTTTCACAGAAGTTCATGGATCATCTACCTTGTCTTCATCACAAAGTTCTTGCAACCACAACTGATGATGCCTTTAGATCAATATCAATATACAATTGTGAACTAACAAAAGGAAGTTTTTACATTGAATAATATATCTGATTCTCTTCGTAATTCAAATTTTTATCTACAAAAAGTAAAAGACCTTACGTGTCACTCTCTCAGCATTTTCAGTTTTTAAAAAAAAGTCAAAAACTTCTGAAAATCTAAACTGTATATTATCTTTCTCTCTCTTCCGTGTCTTTTCCGCTTCTGCTGTCACCAATGCTTTCTCTCTCTTGCTCATTTTCTCTGCCACCGTCTTCTCTCTTCTTTCTCTATCTTTCTCATTCTCTCTGGCAGCGGCTTCTTTCTTCTTTCTCTATCTTCTCATTCTCTCTGACCGACCCAGCAAAAAAACCATTCTGGAGATGCTTCCTTTTTTTTTTTTCCTTACATTTCATCTGTTCATCTTCTTATGTTGATCATTTTTGGTTTGTTTTCAGGCTTCAACTGTCGCTTATAAAGATATGCGTCTCAGATTTCCCGTTGATCTATCCATTTTTGTTGTTGATGTTTAATTTATTGTGTTTGTGAAGCTAACTGGTATTTTTCTTCATTTTTTTTGCAAAGATCTGATATATTCATTTTGTTTATCTTATTTTTCAGGTATATAAATGGTTGAAATCAAGAGTACAACCACAGACATCTTTTTTAACCACCAAAAAAACGACCATGGAGCTGTTTTTTCTATTTTTCTTACATTTCATCGTTTCATGTTCTCTGTTCATCATGTTTGTTTTCTTTTCAGGCTTCAACTGAAGGTTAAACAGACATGCATCTGAGATTTTCCGTTCATCTGTCCATTTTTGTTGTGGATATCTTTTTTTTTTGGTTTGTCAACCTAACTGTTATTTTTCTTGAATTTTTTTACAAAGATCTAATGGTTTTTTCTGTTTATCTTATTTTTCAGGTACAGAAATGGTTGAAATCAAGAGTACAACCACATACATCTTCTTTTTCCACCAAAAAACCCATTATGGAGATGTTTTTTCTATTTTTCTTTCATTTCATCGTTTCATCTTCTCTGTTCATCATGTTTGTTTTCTTTTGAGGCTTCAACTGAAGGTTAAAAAGACATGCATCTGAGATTTCCCGTTCATCTGTCCATTTTTGTTGTGGATATCTTTTTTTTTTTTGTTTGTCAACCTAACTGGTTTTTTTCTTCTATTTTTTTACAAAGATCTAATGTTTTTTTTTCTTCATCTTATTTTTCAGTTACATAAATGGTTGAAATCAAGAGTACAACCTTCAACATCTGAGATTTCCCGTTCATCTGTCCATTTTTGTTGTTCATGTCTTAACTTTTTTGTTTCTTAACCTAACTGTTATTTTTCTTTATGTTTCTTTAAAATATTTATTGGTTCTTTGCTTGATTTGATTTTTCAGTGTTTAAATGCTTCAAATGAATAGTACAAGCACAATCTTTTGTTTCAAATTGAAGTAAAAACTCGACTCTGGCGAGGTTATTTATATCTTTCTTACATTTCATCTGTTCATCTTCTTCTCTTCATCGTCTTCCTTGAATGGTTTTGCGTTCAACATGAACACTACAAACACGTTCAACATCAAGACTCGCTTCTCTTCAGATTTCTTTGTTTTTGTCGAAACCTTTTATTTTTTTTGGTTTCTCAACCGAACTGTTATGGTTCCCTGTGTTTTTTGCAAAGATCTCATGGTTTGTTTTGTTCATCTTATTTTCCAGGTATATACAAGGTTGAAATGAAGAGTACAACCACATACATCTTTTTCTCCAGGTATATCTCTGAGCTTTCTGCATATCATATTTTTCTGTTATTCTTTTCTCTATATTGCTTCATGTTAATTTTCAGTTTTTTTATTTTCTGAAATGAAGATTAAAACACAAACATGTTTTTTAAAACGCAAAATTACGTTTCTTATGTTCATCATTTCTGTGGAGAACGCCAGACATAGATGTCAGCTTTTTTCATGTTGTAATTTCTTATTATTTTTAATTTATTTCGACTTCTTCTTTTGATTTTTAAAAACTCTTTGTATTCTCTGTGTATTCAAAATAACAGTTCACAAAGTTTAAATTTCTAATTGTAATTTTTTTTTTGTTTAAATTTTTCTAATTATTTCAACCCTATTATCTTTTAAGTCGTCCTTTTTTTACACTTTGATATTCACAATTAATTGAATAAATTGTGATGCACGCTTCATTATGTTTCTTTATCTTCCACCTTCCACGACATTTCTTCTGCTTTAAGCATCCGTCATTTCTTCTGCTTTTTATTTTTTCACCTTATTAAGTTAAATAATCCAACCCTATTCTCTTTTAAGTCGTCCTTTTTTTTCAATTTTAAATTCACAATTAATTGAATAAATTCTGATGCACGCTTCACGTGTAAGTACGGACCCTACCAAAAGGAATGACTTTTCCATTTCTCTTTCTGTATATTTGCAACAGTAATGACCTTTCGTTTTCTCTTTCTATATATTGGCGTCTACATACTGACAAAACTTATTTCTTTTGTGTGACCCATTATCTTCTCTTCCAATTATTCTTCATACCCACTATTTACTGAAACAATGGAATCCGTGCGCACACAACAAGCCATACTTTCTGGCAAAATGCTTGGTGGTTTCGTCACTATGTTTTTGAAACACCAGGTTTTTTCTTTATTCACTCACATTCCTTCTTATTTTTGGTTTGTATTTCTTTATTCTAACCTTCCTTATTTTGAAGGATTTTGGGTACGTCGACCGTCTCTTCATAATACGTAATTTGAAGGACCTTGGTTCACAGTGGACCATTGTTGATTACGACAGGAATGTTCATACTGTTACGTACAACATGAATATTCACACTCCAATGATCACCCAAGGCTGGAATGATTTAATATCTTCTTATGCAGATGAGTCTGACAAATTGGTTGTCTTCAAATATTTTGGAAATTCGTCCTTCCAACTACACGTCTCTAAACGTTTTTGCGACTCAACATTGAAAGCCAACTTCTTCAACCATCTTTCTCTTCGTCGTCCTCTACATACTTCAGACTTAAAGCATTTTGAAGTTCAACTATCAACATATTACTGTCGATCCAGCGACTTGGTTAGTTTTTTTTTTTCTTTCATTATTTATTTACATTCATTCTGAATAAGTAAGATATTTTCTCCTTTTTGTTGCAGTATTTGAAAAAAGAAATAGCGACTTATTTTAAAAACAGTGGTCTTAGATCTATTGTTCTACACGGACCACGGGGACAAGTCGAATGTAAACTGATCATAAGACCTAATTGTGTTAAGATTGGAACTGGCTGGAAAAGTTTTTGTAATCTTCATCAACTTTCTGCAGATGATCATCGTCAGGTTTTTTTTGAAGTTGAACGACACACAACAACCAACCATATCAAAGTGTTTTATCCATTAATCTGGTTTTAAGTTATAACATGTTGTATAGTCTTTTTGTTAATCTTCTTATATATAAATATATATATATATATATATATATATATATATATATATATATATATATATATATATATATATATATATATATATAAGAAGATTTTTAGGTCAACTATATTTTGTATGCACTTATAACATATATTAGTCTATGTGTTTGCTTTTATACATTAAGTCTTTATGATATTTTTTATTTCTTCTTATGTTTACGAGTTTTGTACACGACATTAATGACTAATATATTTTTATAAAATTAAACTATTACATTTAAATCATTACTTTAAACAGAATATAAATTAATGTTTTTTTCAATTATAATTTTAATCATACACGTCGTTAAAAGACATTAAATTTGAATCATTATATAGTATTAGGTTTCCTGAGCAACATGTGAATATTTATAATTTTAATTAGCATAAATCATTTCATTTAATATTTCAATAAATATTCCTTTTTATTAATTTCAAATCACCCAGTCTATCAGGTTTCCCCGCATTAATTACTCCACTGCTCGAGGTAATGATGATTGAACTCCTCGATCATCTGCAACACTCTTTCATTATTTGAAATCATTCAGCCGATAAAATTAATGACCATTTCTTTTTCCAAGAGACGTTTAGAAATTTGAAACGTTTTTCTCATTATTTTTTTTACCTCTGACGAGAATGATGATTGCAGTGTCTGTTGCCGTGTCATACTTATCTCCATCTCCAGACTCTTCCACTGTCTGGTATATATTTGTTTCATTAATTTTTTTTGCAGGATGAAAGTAATTAACTTATCTTCTCTGCTTCACATTAACACCATTACACTGCGATAACAAGCCTTCCTCTTGCACTTCCAGAAGTTGTTATTCATTACAAAAAGGTATGACTGTTAAACCCTTTTATCAACTCTACTTCTCTTCATCTCCTATATCTTCTCACCATATTTCTTTCTCGCCATATTCTATGGATGTTTTTACAAACAGCATTTTTTATATTCGGTTTTGATCTTCATCTTCGTTTCCTTTTTACCAGCAGACGTGTCTCTAAGCATTGGTCTTTATATTATTTTCTGTTCATCTTTCTTGCCATATTGTATGCATGTTTTTATAAGCAGCCTTTCTTATAATCGTTTTTGATCTTCATCTTCCTTTCATGTTTTTATAATCGATTTTGATCTTCATGTTTTTATAAGCATCTTTCTCTGATTTTTTTAAGCAGTCTTTTTGATATTATGTTCTGTTCATTATCTTTCTGTCATTTTTTAAAACAGACGTTCTTAGAAGCTGTTATTTTCATCATGTTCAACAATTTGTTCAACACTGTTACAGTCCGTTTAATTTATATTTGCCAAAACAAACCTAATTTTCCAATTTTACAGATGACAACTAAGCAATGCATCCTTGGTGAACAATCCATACTTGGCTCAAAATGGAAGGGTGGATTCTTTACTATTTTCATGGAAGACCAGGTTTTTGCGAATTTGCTTACTATTTACCATCACTGTTCTCCGACATCCTTTACTAATTATGTTTTTATGTTGTTTTTCTTATGAAGGATTTTGCGTTCGTCAATCGTTTGTTTGTCATTCAATTAGGCATTGAACTGGGACCACGTTGGACTATTTGTGATAAAAAAGGCCATGCTCACCATGTTACCTTCAACATGAATACCTATGGTCCGCGAATTACTGATGGCTGGGTTGATATAAGAAATTTTTATCAAATTCAACCACCGAAACTATGTTATTTAAGGCATCTCGGGAATTCTGTTTTTGAAATACACTTTTACGATCATTGTTCAGAATCAACTGTCCATAAATTCCTAAGTCATGTTAGAACAAATGCTCCTCTCATAAGGACCAAGTTAATTCATTTTGAGTTCCGGCTTTCTAAGTACAACTGCAAAGCAAGCTTTCTGGTGATTTTGTTTATCTTCTTTGTCCATCATTTATTTTCTTTAACCTTGACACCTACAAAAGTAATTTGTGTCCATAATTTTTTGTTTTTTTTTCCAGGGCTTAAATTCAGACTTACGACAATATTTTGCTAACACTCAGTTCGCACACATTGTTCTTTACGGTCCAAAGGCACGAGTTGAATGCAAGTTGTTGATTAGACCTAGATCAGTCAAGATAGGAAGTGGATGGAAACGTTTTCGTGAAGTTCATGGACTCGAGGAAAAAGATTTAATTGTTTTTGAGGTTGACGGTCAACAAGAAAGCAATGATGTCAATGTTCTTCTTAATATAAATGATTATTATCATCCGCTATGAACAATCTATAAACAATATTTCTTAACAGATTTATAATCTGTATGTTTTGTATGAAGTTTAGTTGTTTATTATTATATTAGATATATGTATATGTTTTAGTCTTTCTATTTTGAACTTCTGCAAAGTTATTTACTCATACCTGCTCCATATCTTCTTCCATATACGTAAATCTGTTGCATTTAATTACTGTCAGACACAAATCATATCATGTCTCTGCTTTTTAATTTTTTTTATCTATATTTAAATATATAGCTATCCAGAACATTTTTCATACACATCCCTTATAATACTTTTTTAATCTTTCATTTCAATGTCTATTGATATGACATATTGCACTGCTTCATTATGTTTCTTTATCTTCCACCTTCCACGACATTTCTTCTGGTGTAAGCATCCGTCATTTCATAAAATATTTAATTGTACTCTTGATATATATTTCTTTTTATTTTTTCACTTTATTTACTTAAATAATCCAAACGAGTGCCTTCTCCTACAAGTTTCAAACACAGTTCCTTCTCTTAGAAGATTGTTTCGCTTCTGCACCATACTTTTATTTGTCTTTTTGTACAGATCCAACACAGTTGCTTCATCCAGAAGACGTTTCACATACATTAACGTATTCTTACAAGCCATTAACGTTTGCAGTCATCACAGGTATCTACTTCATTTGTTTTATGTACAAATATAGTAGTGTTGCTTTACAGACGAAATGATATGACATTTGCAGTTCTGAAATTTCGTCTAAGACATTATCGTTTCCTATCACTTTTCTCTACATTTCCTCTTTCGTGAATGCATAAGAAACCAGGATGTATGCATGTATATGCAGTTTTTTTCTTAATTGTTTTTTGCTTACTCCATCACGCCAACCCCTTCTTTATTCACTTTCAAGTAATGTGCTTCATGCTTTATTTTGATCAGAATGCTTTTCTCTGAATTTTCCTTTACTATGAAACCTTTCAATAAATGAATATCAATAGTTGATTCCTTCTGACATCAATAGATGTTATTTGCCGGGTTAACCAATATATATTCCCATGACTTCTGTCAAAACGTTCGTACAACATGTTTGAATTGTCCTTATTTGAATATATTCTACTTTTTGCTTTCTTTTACCATTTCAAAAATTTCCATATCCACGTATTCATTAATCGTTTAACTTCCTTTACTCTCCTTTGACAAATAAAAAATACAATGTGATGAGTAATTTATTATTTCAACCTTTTTTTGGTATTTCTTTACTTTATTGGTTTGCATAACAATTTTGTCTTATTAGTTCCTTATTTATGTATGTAAGTATAAATATGTCTCCAATCTAATCCGGTCTTTTTTACTTCTCACATTTCAATATTGTTCTTCTGAGTTCAACATGTCTCTCTGTGAAGTTCCTAACCAAAGCCAGAGCATAAGCGAAGTAAGCCCCCAGAAGGAAAATTGGAATATTATCGCTAGGGTCATTCGTTCATGGTTTGTTCCTGATTTCACTAAGCAGAGGTGTCCTTTTTCCATGGAGTTCGTTATTCAAGACAAAGAGGTTATTATTATTCTTATTCTTTAAATTCTTGCATTACACCTACTTTCATTTACAAATTTGTATTTATTAAATAGTGGTATGCTAAACAAATTTATACTAAAATTTATAAATGTTCATTTTATGTGTTTCAGGGTTCTAAAATACATGCTTCAATTAGACGTACTCTAATTTACAAATTTCAAAATGACATTTCTGAAGGCCATGTTTATGCTATACAAAACTTCAGTGTTGCTCCGAATTCTGGAATATACAGAACAACACACCACCCTTATAAGATAAATTTTCAGTTTGGTACAAAAGTTTCTTTGGTTAATGTTAATTTGGTTCCTGAGATTAAACCACAATACACACCTTTGTCTTTATTGACAACCTCTGCATTTGATACTGATTATTTGGTTGGTAAGTCAATATTTTTAGTTCCGTAACTATTAATTTATTTCTTAATAAACATTTTTTTTAAGTATCTGATTTAGCACGTATACAATGCATTTTAGATATTTTGGGATTACTGGTCGGAGTGGGGACTGAAAGAGAATTGCAAGTTGATGGAAAGACAACAAAATTAAATGTCATAGCAATAGAAGCCGATGGGTATTGTATATCTATACTATATTAAATTCCTTTTTATATTTCTTTCCAAATAACTACATCACATTATATTGCACTTAAATTTTTAGGTTTCGAATAGAGTGTACTTTGTTTGGTATTTATGTGGATGAACTGAATGTATTTCTTTCGAGTGGAGAAGTACAAAATACTGCTGTAAGCATAGAATTTGCGAAAGTCAAAACTTTTCAAGGTAAAATTTTCTTATTACTTTTACAAAGTAGTTTGTACTAATTATTACATGTTACTCTCACATACACTATATTTTTAAATATAGATAAGGTTCAAGTTCAAAATTGTAAGTTCTGCACCCGTATTAAGTACAATGTTAACTTCAAGGAAGCATCTGAACTTAAATCAAGGTAATTTCTATTCGAAATTTAAATTTAAAAGTATAGTGTATCTGATATTTCAGATATGACATACACTATATTTTCTTTACTTTGTAATGCAAATTATCCTTGATTGCGTGAACTTCATATTTCAGATATACATACATTCAATAATATATTTAATTTTTATGAGTATAACAATATTTCCTTTTGCACAGAATGATTGAGAACAATGAATCTCCCTCTCAAGGATTAACGCAACTTTCTCAGAAAAATACTGTCGAAGAGGACTTTTTAACACTTACACCTAGAACCAACATTCAAGGTCTAAAAGATTGTAAAGAGGTTAGAAAATATTTTTGTATCATTGTACTATTTTTCGTATTGACAATAATACATTCATTAATGTTTTTTATATTGAAAGGTCACCACTTTCATATTGTTTGCAACAATTAAGCATATCTTGGTTGACGATGACTGGTGGTATACTGCTTGTGTGTGCAACAAAGCTGTTTATCCAGATTCCAAGATGTTCTTTTGTGAAAAGTGTAACAAGCATGTTATAAAAGTCTTTCCAAGGTTAACGAATTGTTTTTTAATATTAATGTCAATTTTAAACAACATGGTAAAATTAATTTATCAAGTTGATGAAATTTATTTATCAATTTTCAGATATAGGATTAAAATCCGAGTTATGGACTCTTCCGATTCAACCACATTTGTCCTCTTTGATAGGGATGCAACTACCCTTTTCAAAAAAACTTGTGCTGATATGTTAGACGCTCATGATAAGGTATACTCTTCAATATTTCCACTTATATATTTAATTACACAATGTATAATTATTATTTTTTTGTAGATGAATTCTTCTGGAAATTTGCCTAAGCAATTTGATGAGTTAGTTGATAGAAGTCTGCTTTTTAAAGTGGAAAGTAGGAACGATCAGAATTTCAAACTTGAACAGTCTTTCAGAGTGAAGAAAATATGTGTTGATGATGATATCATTGACAAATTCAATGATTCTTCGTTGAAATCTGTGGTAAGATGTAATTTAAGATAATATTTTTTACATTATAATCTCTTTATAATTCAGTGAGGTTTTTCTTTTCTATCATCTCATTATTTCTACCTATTTGAAGGATGTTTATGCTGGGAATGGTGAGTTTAGCAGGGAAAAATTGCGTATAGTGAATGAGTCCACCGTTAATATTTCAGAGGTATACAACTTATATTCATGTTTTTAAAATCAATGATTTCTTTCATAATTTTAATAATGTTTTGCTTTTGTTATGTCGATTTTGTTTTAATAAATTTTCTTTTAATACTGTAGGATTTATTAGTACGATTTACCAAAGAAACAATTGAGTCTGGATCCCAATCACCTGAACTAATCCAAGATAATCCAACCAACGATGATGCTAGCAGTTCACATAAGAGAGAATCTGGAAAGAAAGCTGCATCACTTGAATCCATCGAAGAAGACAATGTTCCATTGAAGCTTTTAAAAAGAAATATTAAGAAGGAAAAATCAGCGATTTGAGATCCACTTTTAGTTATTCTATTTCAAGACTATTATTTTTATGACTTTCATTTTGGGGATGTAATATGTCTATGTTATTTGTTGTCTTTAAATTCCTCTGAACATCAACTTCTATGTTAAATTTTATCTTTAATTGCATCTGAACCTCAACATCTATGTTCAAATTCATGATAACAATATTATGCTCTTTTTAGTTTATTTATTTAGATTTTAAATAATTTTATATGCTGG
Organism: Vigna unguiculata; assembly: GCF_037176805.1. Classification (NCBI taxonomy): domain Eukaryota; kingdom Viridiplantae; phylum Streptophyta; class Magnoliopsida; order Fabales; family Fabaceae; genus Vigna; species Vigna unguiculata. Next base: position 44,299,317 of record NC_140795.1, on the reverse strand, counting down.
TGCAGAAGATATTGTTGACATTTTTCAATTTTTGTCAACATAGAGTACTTCCAGCTACATCAAAACTTGCTGAAATTGATTTCATTTTGTAGCATCATGTAATGGAAGTCGTAAATAACCTCTTTTTTGTGTCAAAGAATTCTTCTTTAAACTTGTGCCACTCATAAATAACATATATATATTTTTTCTCATAACATTAATTCTAAATGTCTATTTTTCATAATATTTACTTTTCATAAATAATATAAATATGGCAAAGGAATTATCTGTTGACAGTTTGAAGTTTTGACAACAGAATTGGATGCCATATACATTTTCTATTGAATACTTTTTTTGGCTCATCTTCTGTTAATAACTTTTAAACCTTCTACGATATATTTGACATTTTTTTATACAACAAGTACGAATGAAGTATTAAATTTATACGTATAATATTATACATTATTTTTGGAGTGATGTTATTGGTTTATATTACATATATTATATTATTATATTTGTAGCGTAATAGAATAATTTAATATATTTTTAGTAACGTTATATATTTTTAATGTTTTATTTTGTTATTATCTTCTTCCAGTTTTCCAATGCAGTAATAATTACGTTACTGTTGAAGAATCTATTTAGAATCGTCCCGTCTTTTCATCTGTCATTGGTCTTCTATAAATAAATATTCATCTACATTCTACCATGAACATTGGACGGCAAGATCAGTTCAAGGATATTATACATTCTTCAAACTTTTTCTGTACTATCTCTCTGAAAGTCCAACCAAATGGAAAACAACTTCAATGAAGATGATGTTATTTATAGAATGAGTAGGTACCAGTTCTCTATTATTCACCTTCAGGACGAGGTAAGTTCATTGTCAAACTTTTCAGACGTATTTTCTTTTACAAGATTTCTTCTACTCTTTCTATTGCATAGAAGGATTTCTTCTTCTCTTTTACAATATCCTGTTTTTAACGTTAACTAATCCAATTTTTTGTTAAACAAATTCTGTTGTACGAGGTTGTTGGTTTTGTTGATCGTGCATTCGCCATTCTTTATGATGACGATCTTCAGCGTCAATGGACTTTAAGAGATGAAAAAGGCAATAGACATGTGGTTGCTTATAACAAGAATTTACAAAAACCAATGCTAATTGGAGGATGGTCTGAATTAAGGCACATATATGATCTTCACGATTTTCACACTATTTATTTTGGATATGTTGGTGATTCTTGCTTCCACATCACTATTTTTCCCAGTAAATGCAAACCTTTGTCTATTGCACGTTTTCTTAAAAGAATTCAGGCAGATCAACCCATGACAGATGGACCGAAGTTGCATTTCAAAATATTTCTGAATCCAAATCAATGCAATGCTAGCCATCTGGTGAGATAAATTTCATATTTTTTACTAAATGGATGTTTGTATCGTATCTTGATTTATATTTCGAAATTATTTTTAAAATTTAATCCATATACTAATTTCATTAATACTTTATGTCTTCTTTAGGATTTGCCAGCTGATTTTGGCAATTATCTTCGTCAAGGAAGTTTTAAATACATTTATCTTTATGGACCGCTTAAAACAGTGAAGTGCAAACTACTGTTGAGAAATCATCCTAAGAAGTCTAGCAAAATTGGAAGTGGCTGGAAGGAATTTTGCACTGCTCATGGATTTCATCAAACTATTGACTTGGTGTTTGAGGTGGACCACATGAAAAGCAATCAGAATGTCAAAGTGCTAACATATTGTAATTTTTAATTTACAGTTACAATAAATAGTTATTTTTTAATTTCTGCCACTTATGTACTTTTCAACCTACAAGTTCTTTTATTTTCAGCAATGCATATGTATAGTTCTACCTTCTTATCAATGAAATCTCTTTGAAGTTTCTCTGTTATGGTAGCATATTCAGAAATAAATTTATTTTGTTCTCTAATTCAAATGAGAAATATATGATCAAATTGAAACATATATAGTAGGAGGAATAATGAAAAGTTTTCATTTTTATAATCATATGTATGGATGTATGTTGCTTTAGTATGTGCGTACACTGACTGTATGTTATCATTTTTATACATAATGATGTTAAGATTGTACATAATTCCTTTGAAAAAGTTCTCTTTGTTTTTCTATATATAGTACTGACTCAAAAAAACGTCTGATTGTACCTACATATAAAGGAAATGTTTTCTTAGTTGCAAGAACAAATCAACTCTGAAATAAGTCCTATATATATGAATGTTTCTGATATAGTAACACTCAGTACTGCATGCTCTTTCTGTTTTTTATGTTTGTCTTCTATTTTTATCTTTTTCTCTTCTCAAAAAACTGCTTCGTACTATAATTACATATATTTCTGTTTCCAAAATTGTGATTAGAGGTACCAGCTACAACAAAAAGTTTAACAAAAACATTCACCAATATAGGAATAAAACAGTAAACACTTTTTCATCCATTGAGTCAACTTACCTTTATTTTTGCTTCTTCCATTGTAACCTTTGAAACTATTCCATAACATTTCTGTACTGTAATGGAGCATAACGATTGTAAAAATGCAAGGCTGAGAAGGAAACTGCTGCTACAACAGAGGTTCAATGCAAAAAATCCTCAACATTCATGTAAGTCATTAACATCTTACTTAATTCATTTAAGTTTTCTAATTCTTCATCAATCAGTTATTTTGAAATGATGCATTTGTATGTTTCTATTTTTTTTTATGTTGCAGATGAGAAAGAAGAGAACGCAAGAAAGAAAACTAGATTTGCAAACCATACGTCTCAACTCACAGATAAACCAACTGTATCACAAACATCATTTCACCAAAATATAGAAAGGAATCCATTACAACAGTTGGATATTAGTAAGTTTTTTTCTATCTAATCTATATCTTTAAAGAATGTTTTTAACTTAATCAATGAAGTAAGTTTGTTTCGCTTCTGCACCATACTTTTTTTTTAATTTCTTTAATAACAATGCTTCTACAATAATCCTTTTCCAGATGTTGACAACAACAACAACAACCTTCACAATGTGAATTCATTATTTCACAGTCAAATTGGTCAGTTGTCAAGTTCTTCCAATGCTTAACAGTAACATTATTTATGAAGAATATTAAATCCGTACCACTTTAAACTAACATTCGTTTCAATGCAGAAACTGTGAACAAATTCTCAAGTTATTCAAGTACTTTAGTTGAACAACAAATCACTTCACAATCTGCAACTTCTACTTTAACTTACCATAGTCCTTTCGGTATATTTGTACATTATTCTTAATTTGATATATACATGTTGAAATGACAATTTTAGATTTTATATCAATGTTTTTTAATGACTCCAGCTTTTAACAATAACAGTCAGAGAAATTATGGACAAAATAAGAACAATTCCAGTGCAGGTAATTACATTTGGATTCATACTCACAATGCCCATGCAGGTAGGACAATTGTTTTTGGTTGTTTTTCATAGGTTGGAGATCAGATGTTTTAACTGGGTCGCATTCTGTTTCTAAGAATAAAGTTGTGAAATATCCTTTTCAAGTCATACAATCACTTCAAAACAAATTCAATCTTGATGATGAAACAACAAGACAACATAATAATTCAGACACAACAAACGATGATTCAGTTTGATTATCTGGGATGAAGCACCAATGATGAATAGAATGTGTTTTGAGGCATTTGATAGAACACTAAGAGATATTATGCGAAATGTTGATGATGCCAATAAAGACAAACCATTTGGTGGCAAAGCAGTTGTGTTAGGAGGTGACTTTAGACAAATTCTACCAGTTATCAAAAAAGGATCTAAGTTTGATATCATAAAATCATCAATCAACTATTCAGAGTTATGGAATTGTTGTAAAGTGCTAAAGTTATCCAAGAACATGAGATTAAGTACTACATCAAATACTGAAACAGCCAATGATATTCAAGAATTTGCTGATTGGATTTTGAAGATTGGAGACGCAAGAATGGATCTAAATGAAAATGGTGAGTGCATTGTTGAAATTCCCGAACAGATCCTAATTACAAACACAGATTTACCTTTATTGTCATTGGTTGAATTTGTCTATCCTGAATTTGTGGTTAACATGTTGAATCCTAATTATTTTGATGATGGAGCAATTTTGTGCCCAACAAATGATTCTGTAGAGCAAGTAAATGATTTCATGTTGTCCTTAATTGGTGGTGATGAGGTGACTTATTTAAGTTCAGATACACCTTGCCAATCTGATGAACAAGATGAAGTGCAATCTGAATGGTTTACATCTGAATTTTTAAATGATATCAAATGTTCAGGGATACCAAATCATAAACTGAAGTTGAAAACAGGTGTTCCAATTATGCTCTTGAGAAACATTGATCAAGCAAAAGGTTTATGCAATGGCACAAGATTGCAAGTCAAACATTTAGGCAAGAATGTAATATGTGCAACTGTAATTACTGGAAAAAACATTGGTGACAGCATTTTTATACCAAGAATGGATTTAGTGCCATCTGATTCAGGGTTGCCTTTCAAATTTCAAAGAAGACAATTTCCGATATCTTTATGCTTTGCAATGACGATTAACAAAAGTCAAGGACAAACGCTTTCTAGAGTTGGCCTTTATCTTCCACAACCTGTATTCACACATGGCCAACTATATGTTGCTATTTCTAGAGTCAAAACCAAAAGAGGATTGAAAATACTTATATTGGATGAAGATGGAAAGGTAACAAACACAACTAAAAACGTTGTGTACAAAGAAATTTTTGAAACTCTTTGAAAAGAAATCAATTATAGGTATGTCATTTAGAATTTTATTTCTCATTTCAAAACTGTTATAAATATATATCAATTGATTTATGTATTTTCTGCCATGTAGGAAAATCATTGTACTGAAAAAGTTGAACAAAGAAGTCATTGTGTACAAAAGGAAGTTATGAACTTCAATACCAAAGGATACATTCTAGGTATGTAATTTATTCTTTTTTAATTCTTATATTAACAAAGTTCTGTATTACTCATATTTTTGTTGTTGGTGTTTGACGACAATATTCAATGAAATCAAATCTTAACTTGACATACAACTTTAATTACATTCTAAATTGATCTATTCCATTGATAAACGTCAACATCTTTTTAAAACATTAGATTATCATCATATAGATTATTAAATATCCAAAAACCCATTGCTATGACCACAATTATTACATATAAAAAAAACCCGTGCGTTGCACGGGTAGAAGGACTAGTTTTCTACAGAAGAAGAAATAGGTTTGAGGTTCTTTGAGTTGCCTTATTTTGGATCTTAATGTTCACACCATTAACAAGTTTTTTAATCAACTTAACCATTTTGGTGCAGACCATGGTGCTAGAGATTCTAGGTGGCATTGTCAAAGGACTTAAAGCAGGAAAAACCTCTCAAACAAATGTGACTAAAGTCCAGCCTCCAATTTTGGAATTTGAAAAGCATTTTCTTTTGGATTCTGTATTTTGGCACAAATTATATTGAAATAGATGAGCCCAAGCCGTAAATAACTAAGAGTTATAATTCACCTCTTGATGTTAAAAACAAACAAAAAGGTAAATCACTTTCAAAACATTTATTACATTTTGACTATAAAGACTAGTAGCAGTTTCTTCCTTCTGCTGTAGATAAGTTATGAGATAGGGAGAAATTATTTGAAGGTTGCACCAATAAGGATGATGTTAAGCCAATACTTAGAACATTTGAAGAAAATATTCCTACTTATAGAAAAACTGGGGTAATGCCAAGTTCTTCATCCTCTCTGTCTTTTAACACTATTGGTATCAATGAGTTAAATATATTAATCAATATTTGATTACAGGATGCTTCTTCAGCTACTGCCCTATCAATGAGTTAAACCAATGAGTTAAATATATTGGAGTGCAAGAGCAAGAAGAGAGAGAGAGAATGGGAATGGAAATCATGGAGTTGAAGAGAATTACAGATCATAACAAAAATTGTTGCTGGAGATGGTGTTTTGGTTGGAAAGTAAGTATCTTAATTGGTTGATTTTTCCAATTAATTTTCTTCCAAATCAAGAGCTCTTCTAGTGAATGGAATCATTAGGCTAAAACAGCTTTGCTGGTTTAATATCTACTATTTTTTTTTCAAGTCCTTCCATTTAAAGAGAAATTAGAATGAAGAAGTGAGTGTTATTTTGTAATTAAATAGTGAAGATTGAGAGGCATGAACATGTGGTTTGGAGCATGAAAAGGCAAAGAGGGAATGCATCTGAAGGGTGGGTTATTAAATGTAAGTGTAAGGTGATAGGGGCTAATGAGGAGATAAAGGGAAAGTAGAAAACGATAGTACCGACTACAAGCTTGTGTTCTGCATCAATGGCTTACCAAATTGCTTCGATATTGGGAGGTTTGATGCAGGGAACGGTGAGGATGGAAGACGCTCGAGTTTCACTGTGCAAGATGCCTTTGATGTTGTTTAGTATATAAAAAAAAATTATACATTGAAACCACAGAAAACAAAATATTATACTTAATTAATAAAAATAAACTTTATTATACTTAATTAATAATAATAAAATATCATACTTACGTGAATAAAAATAAAATAATACTTCTTAGGATTGTCAAATAAAAGTATATAAAAAACAATATTTTAACATATACAAAAATTATAATTTGACACTACACAACTCAAATATTATTTTTATGAGATTGTTTATAGAACAGATTATGTTATGAAGTTAACACTAGAAGAAATTTCCTCTCATGCTTCAAAGAGTAGTATAAAATATATGGTTATGGTGCCTTAAAATACTATAAAAGTTTATGTTCTTTGTCGTTACATTTACTAAAAGTTACACGATTTTAATATTTTGTGAAGAACTAAATATGTCAAATTATCTACCATGGACCTTGACAACAAGTTCTTGAATTTTTCTCTGTATTATATTGTAATTTGCAATTTTTCTTTGTATAATGAAGAAATCACAGACTATGGATGAACTCCAATGAAGCTTGTTTCAGTCATAGTTACAGTGACATAGAATTATTGATTTTCTTTCCCATTATGTTCTTGGTGTTGAAGTTGAAGCTATATTGATTAATATTTTTACCTCTTTAATGACAGGTTGGGCTGACAAGATGATCCAGACGGATTAGACTAACCTAACGACACAAACAGGTTGAGCAGCCCAATGACTCAAACAAATCGAGTGGGCCCAACGACCCAAATAGGTCGAGCGGGCCCGATAACCCAAACAGGTTAGGCGGGCCTGACGACCCAAATGGACGAGGGTGACTTGATGATACATAGGGGTCGGGCGGGCTTGATAACTCAAACAGGTTGATCAAGTCCGACAACCCACACCGCCCCAGGTAGGCCTGACGACCAAGATGTGTCGTGCTGGCCCTGCGACATAAACGGGTCGAACGGGCCTGACGACCCAAATAGGACTAACGACCCAAACGAGCCGGGTGGGCTCGAATACATAGACGAGCTGAATCGACCTGACAACCAAGACAAGTTAGCGAGTCCAATGGCCCAAGTAGGACAGGCGAGCTCGACGACCCACACGGGTTTGGTGGACCAGAGGACCTAGAGGTGTCAAGCAAGCCTGACGACCCATACGTGTCGGGTAAGCCCAACGACCCAACCGACCTGTTGACCCGACAAGCATTACTGACCTGTTTCCAAATTTATCATGAACCCAAAACATAATTAAGCCTAGAATAAATATTGATAAAATGAAATTTTATCACACAAGAAATTCAATTATTTTATCCAAACAAGAAATTAAAATGTAAGATATTTTAATTGCTTTTATCCAAACAAGTTATTTAGAGAATGAAGGGAATTTAATTGCAAACAATTTAAATAGAATTTTAATACTTTGTTTTTATTTCTCTCTTTCAATCTGATATCATTCATCTGCATTATTCTTATTTGTTTCAGGGAGCAATCAGTTCCGTGATTGAAGAGAGTTCTAAAAGAATTTAACACAATTTTAAGATCAGACAATAACTTAATTTTTGTAATGATATCTTAGCTGCATGCTCTTGTATTCTCCAAAAAAAATTCAACTTTAAGATTTTAATTTATCCAAACATTAAAAATAACACAATTTCAATTTTGTTACAAAATTATCAAACCCCAGTAGATTATCAAGCTTAGAAACTCTGTGAAGGGTGTGTAAACAAATTTACTGTAAATTATTTTTATTGTGAATAACATATAGAAGTTAGTTTTTTTTTTTTAAAAAACTAATTATCTATTGAGACTGGATTAATTAAAAAAGAAATTACTGTAAATTTTAGTTTTTGAAAATTTTATGTTATTTTTTGTATTTTTTGAATTATTTGGAAATACTTGCAAAACCAAACAAACATAACAAAAAATGAGAAAATTTTTTTTTATGATATTTTAGAATAAAATATTTGTGAATAATAAAAATAATGTTCCTAAGTTAAGTATGTTTTTAATTTCTAAACTTTGACCCAAAATTAAAATTTGTTTTTTATGAAATTTTGATACATCTTGGTTCGTATTACGACTCTTTTAACTTTTATAAAACTTTAATCTTTATTCTTCGATGTCATAGCTTACATTTTGTGAAAAATGTCAATTGTTTCAATTGGAGAATAGAATTATGAAAACTATTAACAATAGTTGCATAAGGAGAAATTTGGTTTATTGCAATTGTACAGAGAGTTGGTAGCAGTGAGGTCAAAATAATTATTAAGAGATGACAACAATTGCTGGGATCAAAGATGTACATCGAGTGACAGACCTAAGTGTATATAAGTTGGTGAAACTTGGGAGACAAAATATTTGGACACAACTCTTAAGTGAGTATTTATTAAAGTCTCATATCAATAAATATCAATAAATATGAAGAATGAAAAAGGATAAGTCTACTATAAATATGAAGAGTAAATTTACGTGTTGTTACTACAATTCAATAAATCTATTACTTGGATACTTATGTTAAACTTTTATTTTTACTCTTATTTTATTGGTGTGCTTCTACTAGAAAAAATAATTTTTCTATTGTTTGATTATTAACACATAAGGAACAAACAACTCCATCTTTGAAATAGCTTAGTCTTTGCATATGACAACCTAATTTTCTATTCCATAAGAAAGTTAGAAAGCTCACAAGAAAACAAACATCCACTTCTCAACACCAATTACCCATTTCATATTATATAGCATCGAGAGAACTTCCACATCAACATATTAAGTGAAATTATTTAAGGAATAATATCCGCTTACTTGAAGATTAAGTGAAATAACTTATTTTTAATTTTAACATTATATTTTATTTTATATCAACCATAATATATATATATTTTATCCTCTCAATCCCCAGACTGAAAAATAATGTTAAATAAATATTAATATTCTCATGTTAAAATATGTATATATTATCCCACAATAAATATAATTATGAGCATAATAGATAAGAAATTCCATTAAGTCTGAAAATTGTCATACATTTGGAAATCATAAATCAAATAAATAATTTATTTTATAATTAATTATCACTTTTACATTTTTGTCTACGTTTACCTATAAATACAATACATTAGTAATCACTCAATTCCTTTCATACATATATTTTATATTTTATATTATTATTGATTTGAGCTTCAGAAAAATTTTCTGGAGTGGATCTCCTTTTATTTGATTTATGATCAATCTTTTCATAATATTAATAAGTAATAATATTAATAAATGATAATATTAATATTAATAATAATAATAATAATAATAATAATATAATAACAATAATAATAAGTAAAAGTAATAAATAATAATAATATATAATCATAACAATAGTAATAATAATTTTATTATTATTATTATTATTATTATAAGAATAATAATAAGTATTTTTATAAAAGATAACGATACGTTAATTCATCGAAAACTTACTCATTTCTACCGTGTCAAATTAGGTGGAGTTTTTAAAAATAATTTTGAATTATTTTTAAAATTTTTGATAATGACAATTTCAGGCACGCTAATAAAAGGTGGGGTTAGGGTTTCATTTTGAGGAACCGCAAGAAGAAGGATAATAAGAATATTTATAAGTGGCATTTTAGTTGATAATAAGGATATTTTAGTTAATCGATTAGTTGTTGAGATATAAAATGACAAAAAAATTAAAAGAATGGATATGTATCAAGATTTTAAGTAAGGGTGAATTAGTACTTATCTTTTTTAATTTTCTTCTCTCGCTCTGTTGGTAGGTATTAGTAGATATTAGTAGATTGGTAGAAATATTGTTAGTAGATAAAAGTTCTTGACTTTTCTCTCTCTAAGCAAGGGGAAGAATTATTCTATTTTTTTTTTTATTAGCAATGAATTGGATAGTATATAAAGAGTATTTAGCATGCATAAGCAATAAGCAGTTCTTAGTAACAAAAAAAGAAACGCTTGTTTGGTGCATAGAAGTTGTGTTAAAATGAATTCCTCCATTTTGATTATGGTGTTGATTCATGTTTGTTGGGTTTCCTTTAGTGTATGCAGAGAGACAATGTGCATCGGAAGTGAAAGAGAGATACTACTGAAGTTGAAGCAAAATCTGAAAGATCCTTTTAAAACACTTTCTTCTTGGAATGCTACTGCCAAGAAGTATAATGAAATTCTCTGCAACAACGTCACATCTCATGTTGCAGAGATTCACCTTGGCACTCCACCTCCTCCTTCCGATGAGAACTTGAGTGAACAAGCTTCCGAAGAGTATAATCCTTGTTTGGATCTTTCCGGTCATCTCGATAACTTGAACGACAATTATTCTTGTGCTACATATTTCAATTCCTTCTCAAATTCATCCTTTTCTAATTTCTTATGTTTTGATGTGCGTGTTTGGACTCAAAAACTTGTTTGTCTATTTTTAAGTTTTACCAACTCTTTCTGATGATTTTCAAAACCTCACAAATCTTGAAAATTTTGACTTGAAAGGAAATTTGTCCTCACGTTTTGGGAAATATGACTTCACTAGTTTTGCTTGATTTGTCGGACAATCAACTTAAAGGGTTTATTCCATCTTCTTTAGGAAATCTGGCTTCTTTGGTAACAGTTAATTTGTCGTGCAATCTACTTGAAGGCCCAATTCCAACTTCTTTGGGAAATGTGACTTCTTTGTTTACACTTGATTTGTCACACAATGAACTTGAAGGTCCAATTCTAACATTTTCAAGAAATGTGACTTCTTTGATTGTACTTGATCTCTCGTACAATAGACTTTCAAGTCTGACAAATCAATTTGAGGTTAATAAAAGTATTATCACAATAAATTTTTGTAGCAACAAAATTGGTCGAAAAATTCCAAGATCAATTGGAAAACTTTCATCGTTGAGATATCTTACTCTATCCAATAATCAACTTAGTGAAAATCCATTTGAAAATCTTAGATCGCTCTCCGAATTGTCATTCCTTGATATTGGTGATAATCGTTTTGAAGGAGTGGTCATGGAAGATCATCTTTCAAATCTTACAAGCTTGAGTGAGTTTTATGCATCAGAAAACTATTTCACTTTAAAAGTAGATCCCAATTGGAATCCCACTTTTCAACTTACCGACTTAGATATGAGCACCGGAAAATTAGGTCCCAACTTTCCATCATGGATTCACTCACAAAGCAACCTTCACCATTTATCTATGTCTAATACAGGGATTTTAGATTCTATTCCATCTTGGTTTTGGGAAACATTTTCTCAAGTTTCTTTTGTGAACCTATCTCACAATTACATCCATGGTAACCTTGGGGCTACATTAACGATTCCAATATCTATGGATGTTGTTGATCTAAGTGCAAATAACTTGTGTGGTCAATTGCCCCCTATTTCACGTGGCGTGGCCTTTTTAGATCTTTCAAGCAATTCATTCTACAAATCCATGGATAATTTTTTATGTAATAATGATGACAATGTAATGTGGTTTCTCAATCTTGCTTCTAATAATTTGTGGGGAGAAATACCTAATTGTTGGATGTTTTGGCCAAATTTAGTGTATATAAATTTGCAGAGCAACAATTTTGTCGGCAACTTACCTCCGTCCATGGGTGCCTTGGAATCAATGGAGTTTTTACAACTTGGTAACAATTCACTCTCAGGAACGTTTCCTACGAGTTTGATGGAGAATGAATTATTGACACTTTTGGACATGAGAGGAAATAAACTCGTAGGAACTATTCCAAAGTGGGTTGGAGAAAAGTTCTTAAATATGAGAATCCTTTGCCTAAGTTCAAACATTTGTTCTGGTCATATCCCAAATGAAATATGCAAAATGAGTCTCCTTCAAGTTTTAGACCTTGCACAAAATAATTTATCCGGTGGTATACCTACTTGTTTCAATAAATTTAGTGCCATGACACTAATGAATAAAAGTACAAATTCTATTATAGAATATTCACCAACATTGACAGATTATTCTTCCGTTATTGGTACCGTTGGTGTGCTTCTTTTGCTAAAGGGAAGAATAGTTGAGCACAAAAACATTCTGGGATTGGTAACAAGTATTGATTTGTCAAATAATCAATTGACCGGAGAAGTACCAATTGAAATAACATATTTAAATGGTTTGATATTTTTGAACTTGTCCCACAACCAACTAATTGGTCATATTCCAAGAAGCATCGGTAACATGGGATCGTTATTGTCCATCGATTTCTCAAAGAATCAACTTTCTGGTGAAATCCCTCAAACCATTTCACATTTGAGCTTTCTAAGTTTGCTAAATTTGTCTTATAATCATTTAAAGGGGAAAATTCCAACAGGAACTCAATTGCAAACATTTGATGCCTCCGACTTCATTGGGAATGATCTATGCGACTCACCACTACCCATCAATTGCAGCACCATTACAAAAATTGATAATTTTGATCACATCGAAAAAGGTAAGGATAAACATGGGATAAACTGGTTTTTTGTGAGTATGACATTTGGATTTGTCGTGGGATTTTGGACAGTGATCGGTCCTTTGCTCATTTGTAGATCATGGTGTTATACCTATTTTCATTTCCTTAACTATGTTTGGTTTAAACTTCAATCTCTTTTTTGATGCAAGTACTCTATATAGTATAATGAAAAATAAATTGTAATAAAACATGGAAATTAATTCTATTTACACTACATTGCCAGTTGATAAAATTTTCAAACCATTTCTCATATTATTTATGTCTTGTTTGATTTTTATTTTTCAAATTTGATAGTGTTGTGTAAATTATCTTAGTAGATGTCAACTAAAATACTACATATGTTGAACTTATTGTAGATAAATTCTAGTTAAATTTTTCATTTGGGTTATTAGATCAAGAAATTATAATTTAATTAAAAAAATTCAAGTATATGAATTTAATTTGAACTACGTATAATATACTTTTGTTTAAAATACTTGGAGGATATGTTCAAACATTTGAAATATTGGTATTAGGAAGAATGTGAACTGATTTAATGGGGTCTATTTTTAGATATAGAGAATAAATGTACAGTTAAAAATAAAAAATATTTTAGGCTTCTTTGTACGTCTTTCTCTAGTTTTCTAACCCATATATAAAATATACAGAACTTAAAGTGTTTGTACCAATTTTTTTTTTCCCTTTACTTGACCAAATTTTCTAATCCATAGAAAGGAGAGAACAATAAAGACTCATTAACAATTTAAAGTGTCTATGATATAATAATTTATGCAATTAGTATGATTAATTTTCTAACCCATGGATTACTGTGAAAGACCAAACCTAAGTCTTTCCACTCCATGTTGCAGGAATTACCCACAAGACTTTCACATCAAAATGTGCGCATATAGTAAGGAATCATACTATATATATGAATTTTAAATTTATTATAAGAAATTTGAATTTAATAATTATTACATTTTTAAATATATATATAGGTGTAGTTATACTTATTATCAACCAAATAAAAATAATAAATATTAAAATTAAGAACTAGAACTAATACAAATATATATACATCAATTAAATAATATAAAATGATTAAAATAATGGACTAGAGACACTTACCAAATAACGATTATTATAAACATGTGATTAGACATAAACAATAATAAGAATATAAAAAAATCTTTAGAATTTTTATATATTATCTAAAATCATGATTTAAATTGAGTTAGAGCGAACACTTTATTATCATTGATCTTTTGTATCTTTAAAAATAATATTGTTCTCTTTATTTCAAATGTACTATATAATGACCACCCACGTACAGAGTCACACTTTGTTGTAATTTTTATTCATACCGAATTCAAACTGAAAACTGATATATTATGATATATAGATGATAGTCTCCGTCCATAAGTCACACATCTTCCAAACGTGCAGTCACCTTACACATAAAAAAGAAGAAATGTGATGGTTTCACAAAGGAAACTTCACTTGCTAGTTCATACTGCGGAGATCTCAGAAACAACCTAACTCTACCGCTGATAGAGCATTTAAACAGCAAATCATGTTACAAAATACTGCAACATCCATAATGATTCAATGTCTTTTTTTTTTACTAAATGTGATATTATATGATTTAAAAAAACTCAAAGCGATTAATTATTCAATTTATTTATTTATACTTTTACTAAATGTCGTATTACATGATTTAGAAAAAACCTAAGTGATCCTTATATTTAGAAAACAGGATATTTAAATAAAAAAAAGTAAAAATAAATACTTAATTAAATAAATTCTTTTAATAAAAAATTCAATTAAAAAATGTTTTACTTTATAAAATAGTTAAAATTTAATTAAGTCGTAAAATAACAACTTAATCCGGACTGATCTCTTGAATAATTTCACCTTCCATTTTGTATATATAGTGGTAATTGATAAAAATGGGAACCTGTCAAACACTTTGTCTTTCAATGCCTACCACCACACAACAAAATCAAACATAGAATAAGTATGACAGACCATAAATCTACAGTTTAAACAAATATTTTATACTTCCGTCTGAGTCTCTCTATACTTGTCACAAACCAAAAACTATATTCATCAGTTGGAGTGTAATTCTTTTTACTTTAAGAGTAGTTGGAGTGTAATTCTTTTTACTTTAAGAGTATAACAGTATAAATATCAGGATTTCATTATGACTTGTCCTATTTGATCTCTGTCATGAAACAATTGATGTCACATGCAACAAATTTTTTCTACCAAATTTAATTTTTTCCCTTTTCTTGACCAAATTTTTTAACCCATGTAAAGGACAGAAAAACAACTAATTAACAATTTAAAGTGTCTATGCTATAATAGCTTAGGCAATTATGTGATTAATTTTCTAACCCGTGGATTACTGTAAAACACAACTTTACCTAAGTATTTCCACTTCTTTTCTTTTATTTATTTATTTGGATTTGATATGATTCAGTGCATCATATTTCAAAGAAAGTTAGAAACCTGAGAATAAAACAAATAATGTGATTTTTTAACTCCTGATAGAATGAATCATTGTTTTAATGTGCAAGATTCTTTCCTTACGAATTTGTGTTCCAGGTTTCCTTGTAAATAAAGTTTTCTCACGAAATTCAACTCTATTTGTTGTGCTAAGCCAAAAAGTCAAAATATGTCCTATCTTTTTTATTTTCATGGCTCAACACTTATATGCATACTTGTTATTTTTCTTATATTCACTGCAAAACAACAAAATATCATCACAATTAATAAAACTCTATTTCTTAATACCTCATTTTGTATTTTAAGCTTAAGGAGGTTTTATTTATACACAAAGAACACTACTTGATACATGATAAATGTCAATTTCAAATGAAAAATTTAGTTATTCTAGACACTTATCAATACCATGTTGAAAGACGGATCAAACTTTTAAAAGGAAAATGGTAAATCATAAATGTAAAATTTACACCAATATTTTACACTTTTGTTTTAGTATCCCAAATTATTAATTTTATGTGAAGAATACTAATATTTTCAACCTTTAATTCAAAATTAAAATAGACGAAATAATAATCGTTTTCAAGCAATATTGTATTACAGAAAAAAAAAAATATATGTATAAATATTTTGATGACTTGAATATTTATTCTAGTTTCCTACTGTTTAGAATATTCCATTATATAAGTAAACTATATTTGGGAAAAAAAAACTTCAAATGTGATGACTTGGTCTAACAATGATATATAAATAAGGTAAAGTTATCAAAATGGATTAAACCCATAAGCCAATTCGGTCCATTACATGTTTGAGCTGGATTAGGTTAAAAAAACCCGGCTCACCAATTTGGTCCAATTCAGCTCACTAAAAACTCGGCTCACTTGGATTAAACACGCGGTGAGCTGGGTTGGGAACATAAAAAAAAAAGGGAAAAAACCCATCTCACTCTTAACTTAAATGTCTACTTCAAAACACAAGCAAACTTTTTTTTTTTAATTTTGGTGAAGAGAGTTCCATGTTCATGACACTTCATTCATTCTACCTTTGTCTCTTATTAGTCATTTTTTTCCCTAAGGTAGTAAGGTATAACTATGATTTATTTTTTGGGATGAATGATTTATTTTTATTCTAAATTAGAAAAAGTAAATTTTTAAAATAGGTGTGGACTTTTTTGGATTTTGGTTACATATTAACAAAAATGTTAGATTGAAGAAAAAAAGTTATATATTTTTTAATTAAGTGAGTTAATCCGTTTAACCAACCAACTCATGATAGGTCGGATTGGATTCAAATTTTTTGGACTTACTAATAAATGTGTCGGAGTATATTTACTCACTAAGTGACTAATATATGATGAACTGTACCACACCTCAATGGGTGGCCCAACTCTATAAATAGGTGAGTGTGAGAGTAAATTAATAATTAGACCTCAAAACTTGACTGAGTTTAGAGATGACAAATAAATCTGTCTCCGTGGGTATTGTCCGAACCCATCCCTGTTTTGACGGGAAATTCCCGCATTGACTGGGTATGGGTATGGGTATGAAGAATCCCCGACTTTTTCAATTGGGTATGGGGATGAGTATGGGGATGAGTATGGGGATGTACATATCCCCGCCTTAATACTCGTCCCCGCCATATCTTTGTCTCTGTTTACATTATTGAAATATTCATAATTAATTAAGAACCATATATATATATATATATATATATATATATATATATATATATATATATATATATCTGTGTGTGTGTGTACTTTATATTTTTTATTTTTTCTAATTATTTGGTTTGTCATGAAACCCATTCATTCAAATCTCCAATATATTTTTTATCTTATCATAACCATAACCTTTATGTAATTATGTTAAAATGATGTATGTGAATTAAAAAAAAATTATGTCTCACATTTAAATATTTTTATTTATTTTATATTTTCCTTTCACATGAAAATGTTTAATACTCTCAATTTTAAGTATGTAATGGCATAAACCTTTCATTTACTAGGTAATATAAAAAAAATTTATTTACTTAATATTATTAATTTTTGTTTTATTTGAAGAACTTTTGTTTCGCTAAAACAATTTTTGTGATTTCTCAACCATTGGGTATGTGTGTTAATATTTGAAAAGTTTTCTTAAATCCCTAAGGTATTTTTCATATCATACCCTTAAGTATACATTTGTTTTTCTTTGTGCGATTTCTTTCAATAGTCTCTCAGATTGTTTCTAAGATACATTTGTTAATTTTTTAATATTTTTATTTGTTTTTTATTTTCATCATGTATAAATTATTTCAATATATTTTATCTAATTATTTTTTATTTTCTAAACTCATTATCAATCATACTATAATTTTTCACTATAAATGTATAAATAAATTTTATTTACTACAATATAAAAATTTAATGTATTTGCCATGAATATTTATTATCACCATCCAAAATACATTGAAGTTCAAAAGATACAATATCTATGTCAAATTTTATTATTATGTTTATTATTTGTTCTTTGCATCATTTTGATCAAGTGATGTATTATAACTTTTATTAGTGTATAAAAAAGAGATTCATTAAAATTTTAAAAATTGAAGTAAACAAACATTTAAAATATATTTTAATTTGAATATTTTTTTTCTTTTATATTTTTTAATTTTATCAACTAGGTTTCATTAATGTTTAGAGTTTGCAAATTTAATAAATGTTTTGGTACTCATGAAATTTTATTTGGTATTCTAATATAAAATGTAAACAATTATAATTTATTTTAAAGTATTTGATATCGAAGAAACAACTATCCTCTAATATTAAATATTTGATAATATTATGTTTCCTTTACCGTAATTTTTTATTATTTTATAAAAATTAATTAAAATTAATATTGAAGTAGTAAGAAAACGAGTACGAGTATGGGTACGAGATTTTACCCGTTACCCGGTGGGGATGAGGATGAGACAAAAGTTTGATACCCGTTGAGTTTGGGGATGTGGATGAGGATAGATTTTTTCTTCGGGGATGGGTATGAGATTGCAAAACTCGTCCCCGTCCCATCTCGTTGCCATCTTAACTGAGTCCTTACAAATTTAATAGAAAAATAACAAATACAAAGAAAAAAAAAAGTAAGTGGAGCCCGAAAAACAGAGTCCTCTAGAAATATAGGTAGAGAATTTAGGGATGGCAAAAATACTCGTGCCCACGGATATCCGCAGATAAAATCTGCGACGGATAGTTAATACCTGCGGGTAGCGGGTAGCGGGTATTTTAATACCCGCTTATAAACGGGTCGGGTACGGGTATCATACTATCCGTACCCGCGAGTACCCGTTACCTGCAAAAAAATTAAAATTAAAATTTAATTTATATTTTATTAAGTTAAATTTAATTAAAATTAAAATTAGAAGTATATTTTATTATATCAAATTTAATTATAATTTAATTATAATTTAATTTAATTTAATTTAATATATTTTTTTTATAATTTTATATTAAACAATTTATAAAATATAAAATTTTTAAATATTTGCGGGTTTCGGGTATCCGCGGGTACCCCCGGGTTTTAAAAATATCTGTGGATATTTTTTAAGCGGATACCCGACGAGTAAACGGGCGGGTAACAGGTGGATTTTTTTTTTGCGGGTCAGGTTGCGGGTAGGCACTTTCCGTGCCCGACCCGACCCGTTGTCATCCCTAGTAAAGATGATACATTTAGTGAAGACTTAACTATTTATGAAGGGAGTATTTTAAATGAATTTCAATAATAATTTAGAAAATTCTTGGCTTTCAGTTAGAATAAATCAAGTTAAAAATAAAAGAAAATTAGAAATTATTTAAGGAATTAGTTAATTGAAAAATTAAGTTTCTTAAATAAAAGTTAACTATTTATTTAAATATATGGTCCTTATGTATTTCTTTCATACATTTTCATATAATGGATTACGTGAAGAAAATTGTTGGCCTCTTGGCAAGCGTACCAAAAGTCAACTGTAGTATAATGATTTGAAGTAAGAGTGTCGAACCCACGAGGAACGGATTCAGTTAAAATAATTAATTATCTCAATCAGCATATATATACAAAGATTTTAATTTGATTTGACATTAACTTTTGCATAAAATTAATACAGTAAAAGCGGAAAAGTTTAGAAAAATACAGTAAAAGAAACTGGGATTGAATTTCATCTATCTCCCTTGTCTGTAATCTGGATGAATATAATATATAACATCTGAAAATACCAATATTGATGCACACTCAAAAATCATTTATACCGATCCCTTGCGTATAAAATTCATAAGATTAGTTTCCTGAATATTGATTCCTCACATATTCAACAAACTATCCAGCATTACGGTCGAGTGTTAAAAGCAATTGATATATTGAGATCTATTCCTAGCATCACAGTATATCAAGTATCATTGTTCAAATCAGATTTTCAGAAATACTTTCCAGTCAGATCTAAAAATCAAAATCAAAACATCTATTGATCAGATAGAAGTAAGCATTAAGAGCAAAACAATAATACCAATATTGAGTAAAACAGAAATGCTATATATAAATATCACCATATTACATCCAAGTTCGAGTAGATTACACTCAATCCCAAAGGAGAAGATTAGCCACTCATGGTAGCCAACAAAATCCTATGAGCTAAGAAGAAGAAGAAAATGAGAAACTGTGATGCTCCTCCTGGTAGCAGCTCTGCAGCACGGACCTCTTCTCTCCCTAAAATTCCAAGCTCCTTTGCAGTTCTGAACCTCCAAAATATATATACAGCCCGAACTCTCGCTTGGGCTACTAAATCTCGCTTGGGCGAGATAGAGTACTTCAGCATGAAGGAAGGGTCTCGCTTGGGCCACTCATTCTCGCTTAGGCGAGATAGATTTCTTCACGTTGAAGGAATGTCTCGCTTGGGCGACCATGTTCTTGCTTAGGCGAGAATTGAAAAACTGGGCATGGCTTCTTCACGAAATCTCGCTTAAGCGAGATCAAGCTCGCTTGAGCGAGAAAGGCGGCAAGTGTCTCGCTTAGGCGAGAAGACTTTAACTTTTGGGCGAGCTTGTCCTAGCTTGAGCGAAACACCTTAGTTCTGAGCGACCTGTAGCAGATTTTCCTCCTTTTCTTCTCTATTTCTTGCTTCTCCTTCACTCTTCTTGAGTTCTCTTTAATCTCTCCTGAAAAACACACAAAATAGGATCAAATGATTTCTTTAATTCAAAACTTGGAAGCCTGTGATTGAAACTTAGATTTAGGGAGAATCAATATGAAATGAACACCGATTTAAAGCATAAGTGCCAGAGTTTGTTATGAATCTTTACTGAATTTTGGCACTTATCAAAAATCAATAACTCAATCTTTGAAATAGTTTTGCCTTTATCCTTTTTTGTGTGTGGTGTTCTAATTTTTCAAACCCACATAATGAATGCCCAAGACTTTAATGATCCATGACTAAGTCTTTTAGCATTGATTGTTTTTTCCTACTTGTTTGTGATGGATGACCTAACTTTTTAACTCATAAAAGGGTAGGACTTGAAAGATCAAAGTCTTTGGAATAACTTCAAAATGTTTCCTTTTTATGTCATTAATGTGCTTAATTTTCCATCCCATAAAAATGGATCGAGTTATAAGTTCATGTAAATTTTAATCCACTTATTTTTATCATTGAGGAAAAAAGAAGAAGACAATGTTTTACTTGTTTAAGCTATTTTCTATTTTATTTTATTTTGAAAAAAGCTTGTGTGCTCTGTTATTAGTGTTTGGTAACCCTATTAAAAGTAACATTTTTTTAAAACTTCAAATTCTTATTTTGAACTTTTAATATTAATTCACATTTTTTCGTGTAAACATTTACTTAATTTAGAAATACTCTCAAAATATATTTTATTAATAAAAAATTAATTCATATAAAAATATAATGTAAACATGTTTAGTTTTGTCGATCATAAATTTAAGCTACCAAACATTTATAATTATATAAAATCAGGGTGAATAATAGATGGTTTTTCCATAATACAAATGGTGGCAGTGATAAAATCACATGTCTTCTTCTATGCTATCTATTTCGGTGTAGGGCCAAACGCCTACTTTCAACACTCAAATTACTCTCAATTCCTTTTGTGTGACATCCTCCTTAGTGAGCTTATACAGTTCTTTCTCTTGCTCAGTGTCTTTTCTCCTCCTATTTGGCTGGTCGGGCGATCGGGGTACTTGTCTAAAAGAC
This sequence comes from Vigna unguiculata, assembly GCF_037176805.1. Classification (NCBI taxonomy): domain Eukaryota; kingdom Viridiplantae; phylum Streptophyta; class Magnoliopsida; order Fabales; family Fabaceae; genus Vigna; species Vigna unguiculata. The sequence continues at coordinate 44,277,734 of NC_140795.1, read as the reverse complement.
TCCGATGCTTAAGTCAGTTTAAGACCGATCGGTAGGTAGCAGTAAATGCTATAATAAAATGCGAGTTGAAGGTCTTTACCAACTTACCTTGGGCCTCTATTTATAGTTTTTGGTATGGGCCTATGATTAGGGTTTCTTAATTATGGCCCAATTGCGTTTTAAACCTGATTACTGGTCCAGGTTTTGGTGTGGCCGCCCGACCGATGGGTCGTGCGTCTTGTCAGTTATCTTCATAAATGAGGGTGTCTCCACATAGGGGGAGACAAAGTTCAATTGGAAATGAACGTAGGGGGAGTTTGGTCGCAATCCCCCTTAAAGCACTTCGGAGAGATTGCCACATCAACAGCCCGGGAGAAGGTCTGCCTGACCGATGGTCCTTGGTTCACCCGACCGATGGTCCTTGGTCCACCCGACCGATGGTTCGGCGGTAGGACACACTGTACACCATCTATACAAGTTCAATCCCTCAAGGTATTTTTTTTTTCTCCTATGATATCTTTAAAATGTAATAAAACATTATTTTAGGGAGGACCCTTTAAATAGCAGACGAGTAGAAGATAGAAAAAAACGAAGATAACATCCATATCATTTCGTTGACGATAAGTACAATAGAACTTTTAAGCCAAAAGAAAAAGAAAAAAAGATGCTTAATAGGTTTTTTTAATTAAAACTTAATTGATACTTCACCACTCACCCGCCTTCCAGGAGTAATGTAAATGGAAGATAAGTTTTTGATTATTAAATTTTGACAAATTTATGTCATTTTTTAAGTGGTTTTTTATTTTTTATTTTTTTTATTTTTAATATTCAAAAACCGCTTAAAAAATGATATCTTATGTTATAAGAGAAAGTTGTCAAAATTTAATATTCCGTATATCTTTGTCCAATGTGAATATATATATATATATATATATATATATATATATATATATATATATATATATATATATATATATATATATATCTTTCTTGAATAGCATAACTCAAGTAATATCTCTTTCTTGAAAAGTCTTAAAGACTTTAAGTCTTCAAACCAAATGCAGACCCAAGGCAAAGACTTTTGAATGTGAACATTGTGTGTGGACGTAGAATTTGAAGGCCTTTCACACTTCATTTTAGGTCCTTTTAATTGGTGTTTAGCATTTGTTCCTTGTTAATTAAGTAGACAAATTTTGAAAGAAATATGTTAGAAAAATATGTTTTAATAACTATTTTTTTTTATAACCTGATATTTTCTAAATGGTTTTTTATTTTTTTATGTTTTTTTATATTTCACAAATATTAAAAAAAATCATTTCAGATTATAAGAAAAAATTATTAATATTTAATTGTCAAAATATTACTATTCTACTCATTACAAATGTCAATTTCTTTTTGTAAATTTAGTATAGAGAAGTACATTGTTAGAGAGATAACGGAAATATAAGAAGACACTGCACCACCATATATAGGCTATTCAGCATGCTTAACCAATAACCACTTCTCTCTGATAAAAAAAAAAACATTTATTTCTTATACAAGACTTTGTGTGAGGATGAATTCCTCCATTTTGATTACAGTGTTTGTTCACCTTTGTTGGCTTTCACTTTTTTTGTCAAGTTTGGGTGTTTGCAGAGAGACCATGTGCATCGGAAGTGAGAGAGAGACATTGTTGAAGTTGAAGGATGATCTCACAGATCTTACAAACAGGCTTTCTTCTTGGAATGCTACTTCAAATCCCAATTGTTGCCACTGGGATGGAGTTGTCTGCAACAACATTACATCTCACGTTGTAGAGCTTCACCTTTATACTCCACTTCTCGATGAGGGCTTTGGTTATGCATTCCATGAAGCTTATGCACAAGCACAAGAAGAGTTTACTGCATCTCAATTTGGTGGAGAAATAAATCCTTGTTTGGTGGATTTGAAGCATTTGAATTACTTGGACTTGAGCCAGAACCGTTTTGAAAGTATGCCAATTCCTTATTTCCTTGCAACAATGACTTCCTTAACTTATCTCAACCTTTCTTGTGCTGGATTCATGGGGGACATTCCTCCTCAGATTGGGAATCTCTCTAATTTGCTCTATCTTGATTTGAGTTATGTCACCGGGGGAACAGTTCCTTCTCAGGTGGGAAATCTTTCCAATTTGATTTACCTTGGCCTTACGGATGTGTTTATTGAAAATATTGATTGGCTATCAAATCTTTCAAAACTTAAATATCTTCATTTGGAACGGGTAGACCAAACAGTTAATTGGCTTCACACTCTCGAAACTCTTCCTTCTTTGACGAATCTACATTTAGGATTATGTACACTTCCTCATTATAATCAACCATCCTTTCTTAACTCATCTCTCCTAACTCTTGATCTTTCTCGAACGAACTATTATCCTTCAATTTCTTTTGTCCCAGAGTGGGTGTTTGGACTAAAGAAACTTGTTTCTCTTACTTTAAGTTCTAACAAATTTGAAGGCCCAATTCCCAATGGTTTTCAAAACCTCACACTTCTTGAAAATCTAGACTTGTCTGGCAATTCATTCTCATCTATACCTGATTGGTTTTATGGTAATTTTCGTCATCTCATGTTCTTGAACTTAAGGGACAACAAGTGGCATGGTACTATTTCTGATGCCTTGGGAAATATGACTTCTTTGGTTGAACTTGATTTGTCACACAATCAACTTGAAGGTCCAATTCCAACTTCTTTAGGTAATCTCTGCAAATTAAGGAAGATAGATTTCTCATATCTCAAACTAAACCAACAAGTTAATAAAATTTTGGATATTCTTACTCCTTGTATTTCCCATGGACTCACAACACTTCAAGTAAGAGGTTCTCAACTTTCAGGCCATTTTACAGATCAATTCAATGATTTTAAAAGTATTGTCACACTACATTTGCAAGAGAACAAAATTAGTGGTGAACTTCCAAGATCATTTGGAAAACTTTCATCATTGAGATTTCTTGGTCTATTGCAAAATCAATTTAGTGGACATCCATTTGAAAGTCTAAGATCACTTTCTAAATTGTCATACCTTGACATTAGTGACAATCATTTTGAAGGAGTTGTCACAGAAAATCATCTTGCAAATCTTACCAGCTTGATTGAATTTCGTGCATCAGGAAACAATTTAACTTTAACAGTGGATCCAAGTTGGCATCCTACTTTTCAACTTACCCGTTTGGATATGAACTCTTGGCAATTAGGTCCTAACTTTCCATCATGGATTCAGTCACAAAACAAACTTCGTTATTTAGCAATGTCTAACACAGGGATTTTAGGTTCTTTTCCCACTGGGTTTTGGGAAACATTTTCTCAAGTTTCTTTTCTAAACCTTTCTCATAATCATATCTATGGTGAGCTTGGGGCTACGTTAAGAAATCCAATATCTGTCATTGTTGTTGATTTAAGTGCAAATAATTTAAGTGGCAAGTTACCCTTTCTTTCAAATGATGTGGTATCACTAGATCTTTCGAGCAATTACTTCTCCCAATCCATGGATGATTTTTTATGCAAAAGTCAAGATTGGTCAATGGAATTATCATTTCTCAATCTCGCATCAAATAATTTGTTAGGAGAAATACCCGATTGTTGGGGAATTTGGCCACATCTAGTGGATATAAATTTACAAAGCAACAGTTTTATTGGGAACTTACCCCCATCCATAGGTTCCTTCATGGGGCTGAATGCTTTAAGCCTTCGTAACAACTCACTCTCTGGAACATTTCCTAACATTTTGAAGAATACAAGTGAATTGAATTTGTTAGATCTTGGGGAAAATAATTTTTCAGGAACAATTCCATCTTGGGTTGGAGAACGTCTTATATACATGAAAGTTCTTATCCTTCGATCAAATAGATTTCTGGGTTACATTCCTCAAAAAATATGTGATATGAGTTCTCTTCAGATTTTGGACCTTGCACAAAACAATTTGATTGGAAACATACCTACTTGTTTCAATAGCTTGAAGGCCATGACACATATGAATACAAATCCTCTTATCCAATATTTTGCTGTTACTAATACATCTGAGTATTCATATTATAGTACAGCCAAGGTGCTCCTTTGGTTGAAAGGAAGAGGAGACGAGTACAGAAACATTCTGGGATTGGTAACGAGTATTGATTTGTCGAATAACCAATTAGTGGGTGAAATACCAAGAGAAATCACAAATTTAATTGGATTGGAATTTTTGAACTTGTCCCACAACCAATTAATTGGTCATATTCCTCAAAGCATCGGTGATATGAGATCATTATTGTCCATCGATTTCTCAAGAAATCAACTTTTTGGTGAAATCCCTCGAACTCTTTCAAATTTGAACTTTCTGAGCATGCTAGACTTATCTTATAATCATTTGAAGGGAAAAATTCCAACAGGAACTCAATTGCAAACCTTTGCTGCCTCCAATTTTATTGGCAACAATCTCTGTGGCCCACCACTACTCATCAACTGCACCTCCAATGCAACTACTGATAATTTTGATCACAATGGCAAAGGAAGTGATAGGCATAAGGTGAATTGGTTTTTTATCAGTATGACAATTGGTTTTGTCATGGGATTTTGGATAGTAATTGGTCCTTTGTTCATTTCAAGATCATGGCGTCATACCTATTTTCATTTTCTTGATAATGTGTGGTTCAAACTTCAATCTATTTTCTGATGCATGCAATATCACTGTATAATAATGTTGAGAAATAAAGTTGTCATGAGAGAGCTTGGTTGCTTTTATTTCTGGTTCATTTATGTTTTTGTTTGATTTTTGAGATTTGAAAGGTTATGTAAATTCTGATATGTATGTCAACGAAAAAATTTACATTAAATTTATTATAGATAAATTGTAGTTAATTTTGTGACAGAAGTTATAAGGTTAAAAATTGTAATCCTCTATTGGAAAACGTTAAAGAATATGGATTTAAATTGAACTACTTGACACTCTGGTAGAAAATACAAGAACCAACATCAGATGCTTATCTTAATATTATATTAAAACATTAGTATTCTATTTAATGAATAAGAATTATTTTGTGGTAATTGTTAGCATAACTTAAAATGATTCTAATTGATTAGTATTGTATTTAGGTTGATGAGTCTTTTTGACCATTTTTCCTTTCTTTGATTTTTGTTTTGTTTGTACTGTGTGTTAAAATTATGAAGATATTGTTTCTGCAGATTAAAAGTGGATCTTCTTCACGCTCAGCGAATGTTTCTATTTTTCTTATCATGCTTTAAGCGCATCTTTTAGACATAGCGTGTGTTTCTGTTTCTTTTCTATTTTTCTGTTTTGTTCTCCTTTCTGCTATATATCTGTACAAAGTTATGGATTATTTTAAGTGTTACTCTTGCCTTAATTTTTTAATCAAATATCTCTATGCAGTTCTGGAATTATGTTTTTCATTAGTATTCTATTAATGTTTCTCACAATTTTATTCAACCTTAGTTAAAACAAAGTGAGCACATAAGCAACTCAATGAAAAATACTACCAGAAAAATCAAGGTAAATGCATAAACCTTGTCACACAAATGACAATAGAAATACATGTATTTTAAATAAAATGAGCATTAAGATGTTCAACGAAAATACTACCATATAAATCAAAGTAAACACGCAAATAAACAAACACTATATTTTAGCCCAATTTAAACAGAAAGTACCTTAGAAAAAAAAAAAACAATTTAAGATAGAGCATAAAGCAAGAAATAAAATTCAACAACAATTATGTAAACATATTTACGTTAGAGTAAGTATTATATATTTCTTCTATAACTTTTGAAACAACTTCGACAAACATCGAATCCTAAACGAACACAATTTTAATTTTATATATTAGTGCAAAATAGACCTATTAGAATACGATATTAAACCAGTTGTGGTGAACCAATGTAATCCAAAATCCACAACCCAAAACTGTTTGATCTCTTTCGTTTTCCATCCGTGAGCTTTTTTGTTTTGTCACATTTGCATAATCTTCTTTTCAACGAGGTCATCATTATTCTTTTTCATCTCCCAAGTGTCTAATTAATTTTGACTTTTCAGTTTCAGGTATTAGATGGATTGTTTTATAACTCATAATATGTCTTTCACATATTACATCAACGTAACTGATGTAATATACATATCTTTGATTAGAAATCACAAACTATATTCAAAGACGTCTAGTGTGTTACTTTTTACCTATTTCAAAACAAAATAAAACTATATTAAAAAATTAGCACCATCCAACCACCGGATGCAAAAATTAAAAACAAAATTGTACTCAAAGACAGTTTGTGTTAGTTAATTAACTCCTACCTATGATGTATCCACACTTCAATCTGGATTATGTATCTGTGTCCTACACGTATCATGCTTGATACTTTATGATATTTTATCGATATTTGTCAATAAAGTATTCAATTTATAAAGTTGTAGTACATTACAATAAATTTTTTTAATAATGACTAATTTTAGTAGAAAAAAATAAGTAGTCACTATATAATGACTGATTTAGATACCAATTTAAAAACTAAAAATTATTAGCAACTAAAATAGTTCCAAAAACATAAAATTTGTCTTTAAATTGATAATTAAAATAGTTTTTATTATGAATTGATTTATAAATTGGTTACTAACATTAGCTACCAAGATTTTAACTACCAAAATAAGTGGTTTCTAAATTAGTCACTAACATTAGCAATTAGGTTTTGGCTACTAAAATAGTTGGCTTCTAAATTGGTCTCTAACATATTTTTTGTTACTAAAATTGGTTATTATTTAAGAATTTTCTTTTAATGGTATGTTATGATAACAATAATTTATATTTTTTATGTTGACAACTTTAGTATATATAGTTTTATTTTGGATTCACACAATAATGATCATATATTTATTATGTTTTTAAGAATCATTGTTCATTTTTCAAGATTCATATATCACGTATCTATAACATATCATGTCCTATTATTGAAAACAAACTTATGGACATATCGAATAGGTATCATATCTGATACACGTATCATATTCGTGCATCATAAACTCCTACTTTTTACTTTAGTTTTATTATGACCTGGAGTTCTTACATTCTCCTTAGTCTTAAACTCAAAAGAGTATCGTCGAGGAATAATTTACAAATTCACTCTTTCAACTTTAATTTTATTATTTTATGTATATTTCTGAGTTACAAAAGAACGATGTTTAAAATATAAAATAAAATAAGAATTAAAGAAAGTAGTTTGAAAAATAATATTTAAATAATTAAATATGAATTAAAATATCATAAACAAATATAATAACAAAAAAATAAATTAATAAAAATAATTAGTGTATAACTAAAGATAAAAAAATAACGTAATTATAAATTAACGAAGATGATGAGTGCTTAACTGGAATGCATTAAATAACATAATTATAAATAAAATAAATAAATAAGTTTAATATGTAACTAAAAATAAATAAACATAAATATTTTATAATAGAAGATAAATAAAATAAAATAAATATGGAGATTAACAGATAACTAAAAATAAATGAATGTAAGTAAATACACAAGACAAATGCATAACTATACATAAAATAAATAAATAGGATTGCTATATAATAAAAAACATTAAATAAAATAAATAAACAAAATTTGGAATAACTAAATATAATTTAAATAAAATAAATAAATAAAATCTGTATGTAATAAAAGTAAAATAAATAAGTAAGATTAATTTATAAATAAGAATATATTAAATAAAATAAATAGACAGACTAATACATATTTAGAAATAAATTATATAAAATAAATAAAACGAATGTATGAGATAAATAAAATAAAGATGATAACAATTAAAAATAAATAAAATAATATATAATTCAAAATAAATATAAGTACGATAAATCACACATAAGTTGATTAAAATAAATATAAGAAAAAATTAACATGACTCTGCCTTACCTTCTTTGTTCTCTCATATCTTATAAACATTTTTTTTAATCTAAAATACTCTATCATTATTTATAGTATGATTTAGTATTTTTTTCTTTATTTTTAATTTTTTTACTAGATGTGGTATTACACGATTTAAAAAGATTTAAAGTGATTCTTATATTGATTCATTATGTTTAAAATGGTTAGAGAAAAAAAAAGTGAGTTGATTGCTCAAATGAAGAAAAAAACTGAAATTAAGATCACAATCATCTCATTGACAACAAATAAAAAAAGGAAGATATTTAAATAAAATAAAAAAGAAAATTGAACACTTAAATAAATAAATTCCTTTAATAAAAATTCAATTAAAACAAATTTATAAAATAATTAAAATTTAATTAAGTCATAAAATATGAACTTAATCCGAAGGCATCTTGAGTAATTTGACCTTATATTTTGTATAATGGTAATTGATGAAAGTCGGAACGTCTCAAACATCTTTTTCTTTCAATCCCTAGCAGGACGCAACAAAATCAAACATTGAAACACTATGACAGAATAAATCTACAGTTTAAAAAAATATACTTTACGCTTGCTTCTTTGTACGTCTTTCTCTAATTTTCTAACCCATATATATAATATATAGAACTTAAAAGTGTTTGTACCAAATTATTTTTTTCCCCTTTACTTGACCAAATTTTCTAACCCATAGAAAGGACATAACAACAAAGACTCATGAACAATTTAAAGTGTCTATGATATAATAATTTATGCAACTAGTGTGATTAATTTTCTAACCCATCGATTACTGTGAAAGACCACTACTTTGCTTCTATTTATTTATTCGGTTCTGATATGATTCACTGCAAACAAAATTAGAAAGCTGTGAAGAAAACAAACATTCATGTCAACAGCATTATGATTAAGTAGATTTTATGATTTGATTATAAATAATATTAAAGCAACAGATAATTAACCAACAGATATAGTACGACGATAATAGAAGTTGTTGAAGATCACAGATTTCGCCCATGACTCGATTAATAACAGTTGTTAAAGGAAATTTCTCATCATAGTTAAAATCTCCGTTTTAATCAGTTGCATTTTCCATGTAACGTGTTATTGGCATGGCTTTAGAAATTAAGGAAAATAATATTTTAACCCACTTTTTTTTGACCAATTTTTAATTCACCACTCTCATCATTCTTAGATCATTTATTTGAATATTTTGTAATGATGTGATGTGATGATCTAAAGGTGATGAGAATAGTGAGTTAAAAGTGGGTAAAAAAAAATGAGTTAAAGTATTATTATCTAGAAATTATTAAGAAATACAGAAAACAAAAGGAAAAAGAAATGAGAGTAAGGATAGAGAGAGAGACACTCACAACGCATATTGAAGACTAAAGTTGTATATGGAGCAGCCATTTGGATAGCTTTCATGATTTTCTATCAAAAGCTCATTGCTTTTTTCAGCCATACAAAGACATGAAATAAATTCATAATATTGATTGCTGCATTCACTTCTGGGAATGAAGCAGATTAGGCGGATCTCATGATTTTTCATCAAAAGCTGTATTGCTTTGTCCAGCCAGCCATACATAGGCATGAAATAAATTCATAATATTTGTGAATTCTTTTTCACAATATTTTTGTCGCATGAGCAAATTAGTTGCTTAGATGCTTTATTTCTTGATTTAATGGTATCCAATTATCCATTGCATTTAAATGTATTTCAAAATTTAAAATCCAATATAAGGAATTCTTTCTTGCAATATCAAGGGTCACAAATCCAAATTTTGCAACGTTTCGCGTGTTTAGAACTAACACATAAAATAATAATATTAATAATAATAATCATCATCAAAATAATAATATTAATAATAATCATCGTCATAATAAAAATAAATAATAAGACGGAGATGAAAATTGATAAGGTCAAACAATTCTTATCACAAGAGGAAGAATATAAGGTAAAATTATAAATTGAGAAAGGATTAGAAAGAGTCTGGATTGAGACACGTAGAGCACTGTCCTTGGAGAGAAAAAACTTCCACTAGTCCTCAATTGGAGCATCGTGCTGATAACGTGTTATGAAATAAAACGAATTACAGAGAAGAGAGAAGAAACAATAGAGAATAGAGAATAGGGA